>NC_064246.1:51374745-56259745 GCF_003254725.2 Canis lupus dingo | reverse complement strand
ATATGAGTTCCTTTTTTGCATCCCCTAAAGAGGTTAGTCTCTAGAGAGAATTTATAAAAAGCATGATCCCAGGCCCTCTAGGAATTCCTTAGATGCCTCAAATCTCTTGGGGTTGGGGTGAGTGTCAAAGGTTACTTCATCTGACTTTTGTCCACTGCTTGCATCTCTTAGATGACCTCATCAGCTTCTCCCTGAATACATCCATGTTTGAGGTATTCACCACGATCCATGGCAGAGTGTTCCACCTTTGGACAGCTCTGTTGAATCAAAAGGTTTTCCTTTAATGGAACCAAATCCACCTCTCCATAGCTTCCAAACTTTGGTCCTGGCTAGTGAGTGCACCTAGCCAACTGCTGAGTCACTATTCCTAGGAAATAACCAGCCACTCAGGGAAATGGTTCATGGGCTAAAAATCTAAGTTTTGGGAAAGCACAAGGGAAAACCTACTATAGCAGAAAGGCTAGTAGGTAGAAAATGGATTGGACTTTTCTCATGGCCCTGAAAGGAAAGTCAGGTAACAGATTCAGCATGTGAAACACTGCAGGCAGCCCCTAAAAGTCCAGCTGTAATGACATCAGAAAAGGTACGGAATCCCAATGGAATGGAAAGAAGAGTAGGAGCCGTAGCCTTTGCTTTGTAAGAGTACACAAC
The DNA here is from genome assembly GCF_003254725.2 of Canis lupus dingo. Taxonomy (NCBI): domain Eukaryota; kingdom Metazoa; phylum Chordata; class Mammalia; order Carnivora; family Canidae; genus Canis; species Canis lupus. The sequence continues at coordinate 56,259,094 of NC_064246.1, read as the reverse complement.
CTTAACAGGAGGATAAGAAGGAATGGAAGCAGTTGGAGAAACCTAAGCCTAGTTCCAGATTTAGCAGGACTTGCATGATGGGCAGCACCAGTCTCTGTGGGAGGAACTGGTCTTGTGGCCAAAGGCCTTGGCTTCTCCCTGGAACTTTCTACATCAAGTCTCTCCTGCTCATGCCTGGCTCAAACCTCTTTATGAAGACTCAAGCCAGCCCCACAATCCTGGAAGGGATGTTGGCTCAGAAACACAGAGGGAGTGTGGGACAGTCCCCCATTATGTGGGAAGAGTAAGAAAAAATGTGAAAAAGAAAACATCTCCCTTCCATATAAGGGAGGCAGCAATTCAACACAATAGGTTAAGGGGGACAGATGAAGGTAGGGGGGCTTGTCACCATGACAACAAGCCCAACAATGCTGAAAAATGGATTTTTTAATTTGTTTTTCTTTTCACCTGTCATTCTTCTCAATGCTGTCACTCTCTTCCCTCCCTCCTGGCAGAAGACAAGTTGTGACTTTTTCACTCCCACCAACAAGCTGCCTTGGTTTTGGGAGTACAGCTGCTATGGGATGGGAGGAGAATGGGGTCCTCCAGAAGGGTGCTCAGAAGACTCAGGTTCTATCTTTCTCCTCTTCATGGTAATAGCTGGGAAGTTTATAGCTTGCCGAGGAAACATCAACATAGCTGTTTATACAGAAGTCCATAGCTGTTTATACACATCCTCTTGCATGGACACTGTGGGCCAGAGAAGGAATCAGAGCTCCAGTCCCTAAATGGATTTTTAAGCCTGCCCCTGGATATCCCATCATTCTGAGAGTGAGTCAAAGAAACTCAGTAATGGCAACCAAACGGTAGGTTGCTGTCTTGGGCCTCCTTTGAAAAAACTAAAGTTAGTGTTATCAAAAATCAAATGGTGCCCATAAGGGAAACCATAAAACCTTGGCTAAATGTAAACTCCTCAACTATGTGAGCTAAGAAGACAGCAATAGCAGCCTTTCATTCCATATCTCATCAAAGTATGCCAGCTTTAGGCAGCTGTACTAAATCTACGTTTGCTTTCTGGTATTGGTAGTGATAGAGCCCAGGTGCCCCCTTGATTCCAGAGGACTTCCCTCATCCCTGCTACTGCAGAATTGTGTTGGCATAAGAAAGATGAGTGGCACTGTGAGTCCTGCAAGAGGTGGGAGTCTCCTTACCATCCGGCTACCCTATTTGTGTGGGATGTGTCCCCCAACATATTTACACTGCCATCTCTGTAAGCCAGAGACCTTCAGAAGTAAAAGATGCTCTCTCCACCTCCAGACACAGTGAAGCACTCAGTCCCTGGATGTTCCTTCTCCTTCTTCTTCATTTACATAGAATATGCCCCTCTCCCTACTTTCATATGAAGATCTGGCCCTACTTCCTTCCCAGGTATACCAGAAATAGACACCCCACCTTCTATGGCCAAGGAGGTAGACGCTTTTTCAGGGTTTTTTGAAGATAGCAACAACAACAACAAAAAAAAAGATGCTACCACTCCCTTATCCTTGAAGGCAATCCTCAACCGAGGTAAACTTGAAAAGACCATGAGGAAGAAAACAGAAACAATGTTGGTGACCAAGGAGGCAAGTTTCATTTCAGCTTTGAAAGGCTGATCGGTGTGTCAAGCCAGCAGGATCATTTCTTTCCTCCCAGATTCTTGTGTACCACCTTCCCCCAGACCTGTTCCCTATCCACTCCTTCTGAGCATCACTGTCAATCACTCTTTTTTAAGGTGTGAAGTGGTAACACATTAACATGCCTCTCCACCACACTCCTAGCCCTGTCCACACAGAAAAGTCAGGTTGGTTTTTCTGTTCCACACAGAAGAGTTTTATTGGAACTTCTACTAACCATAAATCCTCTAAGGACTCTGAAGAATTACTCTCCAGAAGCAGAATTACAGACCTCCTAAACACCAAACAGGGAGACATTTTGAGTGTTCTGAAAAATAATGCCAAGTGGGAATTTACTTGTTCAGCCAACTCTTCAACCAAGCACCAAACTCATTTTTGCACATATCCCTTATCAGGCCATTATACCAGAACAGGAGAAATTCTACCCCTTGGAATAATCATTTCCACTGCTTCCAAAGCCAGAATATGCCTTGCCAAGTGTAACCCATATTCAAGAGCCATCTGCTTTAGCAATACAGGAAGCCACCAAAGGGGTGTGCTTTAGATAATCCTACAGCTCTGCTAGCCAAGGCTGCTTCTAGGGAGGGAAGGCATGCTGCTATTTGCCAGCTGTGGTCCCCAAGCTCAGCCCTGCTGAATCCTGTACAATGCACCAAGTAGAACTAGGGCAGAGCCCACTGACTTAGTCAATAGCAAATCCCTTCCCACATATATAGATTCTAATAGGCAGATGTCAAAGAAATCCCTAGGGCAAGACATTTCACCCTTTGTGTGACTTGCCTCTCTCCCTATCTGCCCATGCAGAGACGTAAAAGCTATATCCTATCCAGTGCCACCAACTAACCAACCATGGTGTGTATCTGTGCCAGTTGAGGCATGCATTTCATTTTAATTTGATGAGAAACGTCTTGTACCTGAACAAACAATATAAACAAAGATGTTAGAGCCACCATGACATCTGGGGATGAGTATTCTCCCAAGATTTAAAGATGTTCACTTGCCTGTGTCAAGAATTTTATTGAGTAGTTTCCCCTGTCTCTGAGCATTACACCCACCATGGCCACCAGTTTCTTTCAGTTGTTCTTACCACCTGGTAACAGGCCCCAGTCTCCTCAGTCTCCCAGTTTTGAACCCAACTGGAGATAAAAGAATGCAGGGATAGTCTTACCAGACTGATGGTCTTTCTCAGGCTCCATAAAGTGAGCTCTGTCAACCCACTAGTGGAGATAGGTACTTGTCCCCTGGCCCTAGTAATTAAGCACTCTGTCCGCATTAGAACCAGTGTAAGATCTTTTATCACAGGCAGTAGAGATTTCTAAATTCAGCTACCTGCATCTGCCTATAACGTCTCTTAGCAAACACCTCCAACAGAAAAATGATACCAATTAAGCATAATCATTAGGATTTAATAGAGCCATTTTTCTATCTCAGGACTGTTTTACTGTTTCAAGCCCCCCAGTTTCCTTTGTCCCTAAACTGGGGCTCAGATCAGTATGTTAAAGGTATACATTGGTTGGTCTTTATTACATGTACAGTGGCTGCCTTATTAAACTGAAATTAAAGGCACATCGAGGGAAAAGATCATTTTAAATGCCAACTCAGAAAAACACTAGGAGACACAAACAACAAGCAAGGCTGAGGCTCTCTTTGCACAACAGAGGGGTCAGGGACAGGAACTGAGCTGAAAAGGAAGGTACATTTTTTTCTGAAAGAATAGGGTAAGCTCAAGGATGCAGGTTTTGATAGAAGCTGCCTTGAATTTCTTGTGGTGTCTCTTGCCTCAGAACAGGCATTGAGGAGGGAGGGAAATGCAATTATAAATTAAACACAATCAGGGTTGCTTTGGGATATTGTTACACACAAACACTTTTCCTAGGAATATTCAGCACTCTATCAATGAATAAAAAGCCTAACTATTTTAAAGGTTAAAAAGGGCAATGGGGTTGAGCGTATGTGTGTAAAAATGCTACTGCTTAGATGCTCTCTAGCCTTTTGGCTCACTTTGCTCTTTCCCCTCCCCCCTTCCCTCCTCCTCTTCCTAGGACAAGACGAGTGCTCTGAGCCTCAGCAATGTGGCAGGCGTGTTCTACATCCTGATCGGAGGACTTGGACTAGCCATGCTGGTTGCCTTAATTGAGTTCTGCTACAAATCCCGTAGCGAATCCAAGCGGATGAAGGTGGCATCGTCTCCCCAGGCCTTTTTCCTACCTTGTTCTGTGATATAGCTGGGTTTCCTGGGAGTCTTTGTATTAGAAAGGGTGGCGAGTGATAAGAGGTTGAGGTCAGTTTGAGGCAAGGGGCAGTAAGCTATGATGAGAAAGGTGACAAGAAAGGAGACGGCTATGAGAAAGGAAGGAAGATGAGGTGTGTCAGGGTAAAGATAGGTCTGGGAAACAACTGCATCAGCCAGAGATGGGGTGGTGAGATTAAAACAGAAGTTTATATGGGTAGTCAACATAATGTGAGGCAAGAGTGGTCATTAGAAAAGTAGATTCTCCCTGAGGCTGCATTAACAGAAGTATAGCTCCCAAAATAGGGAAGAAGTTGTCTACCATCTACAAAATAGATAATCTTGCCATGCTTGGTGAGTTAGGTCTTTTCTTAGCCACTGTACTGTGAGATAGATTTCAGCAAAGAGAATCATGCAGAGAGGATAAGCAGATCAGCTAGATGACCCCAAACTACATCAAAAACAGCTGATGGTAAATAATCAGAGAAGAGAATTATGGAGGATATGAAGGCTGTTTATAAAAATATGAAGACTTAAAAAAATATATGAAGGCCTTTCAGGTGGAAAAAATATAGGTTAGTTCTGTTGGGTCCCCAAGTGTACAACAAGAACTAATGACTAAAAGCTTTGGAGAACAGATGTTAACACAGTGAGATCTACTTTTCTCTCAAAGCTACCACAAAATGGGATGGACTATTCCAATAAATAGCAAGCATCCCATCCCTGGAGGTATACAAGTAGAGAATGGGTTAACTCTTGGGGAGCATATAGATTCTAGTACTCAAAGGGAGTTTGGAATAAATGACTTTCAAGACCCCTCACATTTCATCATTTAGTTTCAATATGAAAATATTTATGCAAGTGTGAATTATGTGAGCAACACCACAAGCAAGACATCATGATGGGACAGAGAGGACTGAGATGCAATCTATGACCTTCAGCACCTTCAACAACAACAAAAAAAAAATTGCCAGAAAAATTACTCAGTGAAGCAACTTATAGATAGGAAGGCTGATAGGAATACAGAGGAGGTGGGAATTAGAGAAGGCTTCTGGGACAAGACAAAAATTAAGAGGAAGGATGAGTGGGACTCAGACCAACAAAAGTGGAGAAACAGTCACTCTGAGCAATGTAACCTAGGCTGTGATGTTGGCTTGACTAGACTAAGAAGATTCATTGGTAGGATTTGCTCTCCTAGAACATGCCCTAAAAAGCCCAGATAAGCTCAGTACACCCACTGTAGAGTTTTGACCACAGCCTCCCGCCTAGCCTCTCCCTGCCTTGAGCCAACAGCCCTACACATAACCAGGGTCGCTCTCGGAGAAGACATTGCTGGACATTTGCTTCCCCTGTTTGGAAACTCTGTATTCAGTTCTGTACACAGAGAGTGGGAGTTGGAGGAGGAGGGCCTTCTGTCCTGGCATTCAGACCTTCTGTCCTGGCATTCAACATTTCCACATCATGGCTCCAGCCTACTTTCCCCTCCCAAGCAATCTGCTCTCCTTACATACTACGTACTCTAGCCACCCACTTCATGCTTCCCACCCCTGTGCCTTAATGCAGAATAATCTCTCTCCCTGTCTTCTGCCCATAGGGCCCATTTCAAAGGCGATGGAACTAAGAAACAATAACAAGGAATAATTAAGGGATGGTTGTATGATGGTATTTAGCCAGGGGACCTAGGAGCACATCATTCCTACCCTTAACCAGCTCATCAACTACCAGGTCTTCTCAGAAAGGACAAAGCAGAGCAAAAGCATAGGCCTCAGATCTAAAACCCAGGTAGACCTCCAAGAAGCTTGGCAAATACAACAAGGTCTCCTAGAACCTAAACAAAGATTTCTTGCCTATTCTATTCAAAACATAAATCTAAAAATTCTCCTATCTTACTTTCCAAAGTATGGAAAGGCAAAGAGTGGAACAGAAAAAGAGCTAGGTTGAACTACAACCTTTACAACTCCCTAAAACCTTCCATGTGGACCATGACCCAAACCGAGGACCCAGGATTAGCCCAGTACATATCACAGGAGTGCCCCCTCACTGCTCCCCCAGAACACAGTGCAGTGTGGTGGTCTAAAGGACAGGCTCAAAAAATAAAATAAATAAATAAATAAATAAATAAATAAATAAATAAATAAATAAATGACAGGCTCTAGAGACTGAGTATCTGAGCGTAAACCCTGCCTGCTCCATTTGTTAACTATATAATTTGGGACAAGTTCCAGTAGCTTTCTGACCCTCATTTTCTGTAAAATGGGGCTAGTGGCAGTACATATCTCATAAAATTGTCATGAGCATTATGTGAAAAATTGATATAAAGGGACTGGCAAAATGCTTGGGTCATGATGAGCTCTCAATAAATAACAATACTAACAATGATAACTAGAATATATAATATTTTCTGTTAATAACCAGCTACAGTCTTTTTCAGATTTTTCTTTTATTGCCACTCCTACATGTCCTAGGTTTTTTTGAGCTATATAGATTGTGAGTTCCTTAAGGTAAGAAGCTATACCTAATTTCTCTTTGGACATTTCACACACATAGGGTAATTATTAGTAAAATTAATATAGAATTGTACCCAGAAGAGAAAAATCTCCTGAAGCTGAGGTGACGCATGGGGGACAGAGTATTTGGGTAAGAACATACAACCACCAAAACTACCCAGCCTGAAAGCACAGACAACCTCATGCAAACTGGTTCTGGCCCCATCTGTGCTCATAAAATCTGATGAGAGCAGGCATCCACCAAGCATGAGGTGCCTAGACTTCTGGTCCTTCCTATGAGATTACCATGTCCAACCAATCATGGTCACTGTCAGGTAATAGTACCGGGGTGGCTAAAGACTGGGATCCTCTTAAAACTTGACAGTTGACTTTCACCACTGAAATCACAACATTCAGATCAAGACAAGAATACTTAGAGGAGGCCACTGAGTCAGGTCATAACTTCTTGGAGACATTCGTACCCTTCCATTGACAAAGATGCTGAATTTCTCAGAAGCCAACACCAGGATCTCTTAGAATCATTCATCCAAGCTCTTCCACCACAATCTTTTATAATTAATTCCATTGGTTGGTACAACTTCTGCCCAATTCACCAAGGCTCCTAACAGAATTTTTAATCTTCCAACTGCAGAAAAGATACTTTTACTGTCTTTATTAATCAGCCCAACTCCTAATTTTTGAAGATCCATCAACATCTCTCTAGTCCAAAGGAGAAAAGTAGAATACCATCCACCTGCCTCTCAGACTTCACAGCTTTACAATTTTCCTTATTTTTCTGTAATTAGCTTTCTCCAGAGGCAGTTAGCTTTTTACAGACATGGCCTCCACCACACGCAGAGGCCCATGTTGACAGTGTCATGGGCCTTTGGTGAGAACCTTCCCTCTTGTTCCTTATCTTGATCACAGTGTTTGGTGAACTTTTAAGGCCTTCAATCCTTACACATGGTTCAGAGCCAGCCCCCAATTTCTCAACAGTAGTCAAGGAGCCCTTCCCCACTGTTCATGGACGAGAGAAGGAGGAAAGGAAGGGGGTAGAAAAGAGGAAGAAGGAAGGAAGAGAAGGAGACATCTTTTTAGTAACCTCCATGTTCAAAGTGCTTTATATACATTTTCGTTGTTGTGCTTGAAGTTCTACAGATGAAGAAATAGGGGTTTGGAGAAGCGAAGTAGATTATCCTAGCAAGGTCACACAAGATAGGAGCTGGAGAAATAGAAATTGGACTTCCAATGCAGGAATAGATCATTCTGAGCACCTACCATGTGTCTCCTGCAGCGGTAGCCACAGTGCATAGACAAATAAGATGGAATCCTATCCTTAGGTTTTTCTGAGGGAGTTGTTGAGGCCACCCATGATACATAATCTTTTGCTTGTGTATTGTCGAGTCCCTTTCCCTTTTGACATGTCACATGAGCAAGACACACAGCAGGTGTCACAGGGACAATGGGAAGGCACCCTGGTGGTATTTCTTCCACAAAGATAAACTGAGCATCATTGTAAGCTACGCATTGCTCAGCACTGAGGACACAGTTAGGAACAAATCAGATCTAGCTTCTATTCTCAGGAAGCTACAAGTATTATGGGAAGACAGAAAATAAGCAAATATTTACATGTTCAATGAGTGTTTGAAGAAAAATGCTGGTGCTGTCAAGTCCTGATCAGGAAATAAGAGCTGAGACAGGTCACAGGGGTTTCCTTGAGAAACACACCAGCTGACTTGAAATGTGGAAGGAATTAACCAGGGGGAAAGAGTTGCCTACAAAGGATACACATGTGTTAGCAACCCAAAGACCAGAACTTTTGCCCAGAAATGGGAAGAAGTCTAGGTGACCAGGACACAGGAAGACTGCTGGAAGAAAACACATGAGAGCTGGGGACTCAGGGAGGGACTTCAGACAACCACACTATTAAGGTAGAATCTAAATGGTCATATAGTAGCAAAAATATATAGCCTAAGACACACTCCAGATTGAAGTCTCAGATCCTCTGTGCCACTCCTCTGCCTGGGGAAACAGACCAGAGTTGAGTCCTTGGCTGGTATTAAATATAACCAGGGTCTTTATTATTGCCCACTTTGTTCCCTGTGGAAAATAATTGTATGTATGACATGAGCTATGGTTAAGCCACAGCAGCTGAGGCTTTGCACATTTTTTTGGAATTATCAAACAGCGGAGAGACTTGGTAATGCAGAGGTGCATCCTCCACAGCATGCGGTCACTCTGACTCTTAGCACACATACTAGTAGGAGGTCATCACTGAGATTTGAGCTTTTATTAGAGTGTTCCAGGATGTGTGAAGGCTGGGGAAACTATTCTTGGAAAAGCAAGTGGCTGAGAAGTTTAGGATATAATCACAGTTAGAGAAATGAGACTCTGAAAAGAGGCAACTTGGGGGGCTTTGACTCTGGACTTTTCACTCATGCTTTTCTTCCTGAACATCAGCTTCAAACACATCTGTAAGAATGGCTGGTATATCAAGGCTGATAAGGGAGAACTGCACTTCCCAAAGGTACAGTTAGGAGGTCATCCACTTTGACATTAGGTGACAGATAACTACAACCTTAAGTCAGCCAATCATAAGTCCTTAGTTTCTCTGTAAAGCGAAGAATATAAACTAGATCAGTGTATTTCAACCTTGCTTGCATATTAGAATCACCTGAAGAGTTTTCAAAAATCGAGATGTCCAGGCCACACACCACACCTAATAAATTAACATCTTGGAGGGTATGTCTTGGGCATCAGTGGTTTTTCCCCAAAACTCCCCAGATAACTGCAGTGTGCAGTCAAATTCAGAACTAATGATCTAGTCATTTTTAGCACAGCTTTCCATTCCCTAGTTTTGACTCTATTCACCTCTTCTCCTGAAAACCCATAAATGTATTAGAAAGAAGGCAGTAAGAAGGCTGCACTCACTATCAATAGGAGTATGAAGTCATTGACCTTGGAGAAGCTCTCAGCTTCCTGAAAAACTACTTCCAAGTGGTGTGAACATTGAAGGTTTTAGCTACATGCCCTGCTAAGTTATCTCAGACTTCGGTAGGCACCAATATTGATTATGCCACCAATCTTCTCCTTTAAGATAAATTCATCAAATACCACCTTCAATGGAATGTGTGAGGCCTTTTAAAAATCAAAGACCAGGATGATCTTTATAAACTTTAAACTTTATTTTTTAATTACTGGGATGTGGCAGAGAAAAATCATAGAAGATAAACATTCCAAGCTAATCCATAGAAGGTTCCATACTTCTCACACACACACACACACACACACACACACACACAAATAAGCTTAAGTGAGAACAAGTAACTATTAATTCCTTGGGTTTTCTTTTCACATTTCCCCTTTAGAGCATCACAGTCATATTTATTTGGCCTTCACTTAGAAGAATGCAATCGAGGTCACACTTCCTCTTAAGTGGAGGACAATCAAAACAATGTAAATAAACCAAGTCTGGAGGTTTGAGGAGGAAGCAGAACCAATATGGGTAGAGTATCCTTTGGGGCATATTTGTCTGAATAAGGGATTTTAAAAAGAACAAACACCTAAAAGCATTATCAGAATCACCAGTAATAAGACTCTCAGCATAGTATAGTAGAAACAATTAGGTCAAACTCCTGTTTATGTCTTTTGGCCACCAGAGATTGACTGACATCTCTGATGGTTAAAATCATGGCAATATGCAGAGGAGAAAGCTCATAAACTCTTTAAGGAGGGTCCTAGATGGCTGGCTTTTGTTAAAATACAAATTTAAGAATATCTATTAAGCATTTAACTATATGCTGGACACTATGGGAGATAGCTACAGATGGGAAGAAATGAACCTAGCCCTCCTCCAGACAGCTCTCTTAAAGAACACAAAACCTACATACCAGAAGCAGAGCCATTACAAAAGCATGTATAATGTAGGAGTACTAGGCTGGGTCATAGGGGTGGTGGGGGAAAATACTTACTGGTACAATCTAGGATGGCTTCAAGAAGGAGAGAACAGAATGAGCCTTGAAGAATTGGTAGTATTGGTCTCGTCTCAGAAAACTCTCAACTCATAGATAATTCTTCTTTATGTTGATTCCCAAGAAACCAACCCTCACTTCAAAAATTCTATGAGTATCTCTTAATGGTAAGTTAGAAATGAGAGGAAAGGAGAAGAGTTTGGATTTCATGTCATGAAGCTTCTATCTCCAAAGGAACTCAGAACAGAACCCTTCCTCTTATCTAAAAAGATATGATTCTAATTTCAGGTTGTGGTCTTGAATATTCCACCTCACCCATCTGATCCCAGAGTGATCACTGGAATCCTTTTCATACCTAGAATTTTAATATTCTGGAAATCACAAGCTTAGTAGCACTGATTTGATGTGTCAGTCTGGAAGTCAGGTTATATGTGCTGATGGGACGAAGTTGACATGCAGATAATGATCTTTGGAATGTATTCTCATTTTCTTTAGCACATGCTTCTTTCCAATTACATTTTTACAATTATTCAAATAAGTCCTACATTCCCATAATACATGCTACTAGAGGTAGGATAGGATTTTTCCTGAAGTAAATCAAAGGTAATTTTAAATTTTAACTCAACAATAACACGCTCCTTTAAAAAAATTTTTTTAATAATTTTTTAAAAAAATAATTTTTCATGCAGTAGCACTGTTCTTGCTAATAAAATCTGCAGCTGCACAGATAATCACATTTTATAAACATGGAGATTTAAAAAGTCTAGAGAGATAAGGAGTTATGCACAAGGTCAAATAACTAGTTGATGTCAGAACCAGAACTAAAATTGAAAGTTTCCCAAACCCCTTTCCACAACTTTTCCACTTGGTCATGTTGCTACATTTATTATCATTAATACTACCATGGAAATACTTCATTTTCAGAAATCACAAAATCTATAAAAGCTAGAAAGGATCTAGTGACCACCCAGTCCAACACACCTCATTGCATAGAGAGAACAAGAAGTCCAAAGAGATCAGATTTGTTCAGATCCTCACAGCAGTTTTGTGAGTTTGCAGGAAGCCAAGGTTAGCATTCCAGAAAAGGAAAAAAGTTGGATGGGGAAGATATGTGGGGTGAGATTTTAAGGCCAGCATTGACTCATTCTCCTTGCCAATCACTGCCAAGGACCTGGGGAAGAACCCCCGGTCCTCCTGAAAAGGGTTTCTGTTTGATCCCACAGCAATCCATCAATGAAGCCATACGGACATCGACGCTCCCACGTAACAGTGGGGCAGGAACCAGCGGTGGCGGTAGTGGAGAAAACGGCCGGGTAGTCAGCCACGACTTCCCCAAGTCCATGCAGTCAATTCCCTGCATGAGCCACAGTTCAGGGATGCCCTTGGGAGCCACGGGATTGTAACTGGAGCAGACGGAGACCCCTTGGGGAGCATGCTCAAGCTCCCCCAGTTCCATCCCAAACCCTTCAGTGCCAAAAACAATAAAATGAAACGCAACCGCCACCAACCACCATGACCACAAGGAAGATGATTCAACAGATTTTCCTGAAGAATTGAAAAATCATTTTGCCGTCCCTTTTCCTTTTTTGATGTTCTTTCACATTTTTCCATTTGCTAAGTGAGGATGATAAACAACACTGCACTGCAATAAGGGAAGAATACCCTGTCTAATAGAGCCTGTGTCTCTGAAATGGAGTTACAGGAACATTAATGAGGAAACTGTACTGTTTTCTTTTATTCGGTTGCTAATGTCTTAGTGTGTGCAATATTTTTTTTTCTTACTAACATCCATGGTTTGCAGGTTCTGTTAGGCCCCTTCCTTCTCCTGGCTTCTTACTTCCAACTCCCTACCCATGTCTCTTCAGTTTTCAGATTGGAGATTAAAGATCCGGTCCACCATACAAGCAAGCAAAAGGAAAAAAGCAACCTTCAAACTAAGTCACCATTGGAGCTCTCTCAGTTACCCTCCATTCCTTGGCCCCAAGCCATGGATGAGGACGGATGTTGTTGGAGGAGTAGACTGCCTTCCCCCAGAAAGGGCGCTTCACTGATGTAGCTGAGAATATGTGTGATAAGCAATTCAGGCCAAAGGGTGGTGGAAAGGGCAAAGGCAGGTGTGCAGTCAAAGAAGGACTCAAGAAGCTATTACTGGAGGCTCAGAGAAAGCTTCCTTTAATGTGTAACAGCCATCCCATAGGCTTTAGGTGGAATGGTATGTGTCCTCACAGAGTCAACTTCAGTGCTAAGAAGTATGTCTTTCTGCTATGCTCAAGCCCAAAGGCACTCTGGTGGCTGAATTGGCCTCCTGAACCAAGTACAGCCTTGGGAATAGCTGACAGCCAGGAAGATATTGCCCATGATTCTCACTTTTCATTTGCTTGACATCTGAGCAGGAACCCCACTGTGGAGTAGACTCTCTCTGGAGCCTCTGATACAGGGGAAAAGGCTATGCAAACTAAGTACAAAAGAAAAGGATGGAAGAATTTTGGAAGAGAAAGCATCATGGAAACCCACAAACAAGAGAACCTTTCATGATGCGTCCTGTCCTAGGATTAAGAAACCAAATATGAAGCTTAGGGTTTTGCTGACCTGGAGAACTTGGATTTTTATGTCCATTTAAAAGTGGGGTTTTTTTTAGCATGTGGCCAGGTAATATGCTGTCACTTTAGAAAGTAAAATGCCCAAGGATGAATAACTTTAAGGAAGATAGGGAGATGAATTAAGTTGGTAATGACATTGGGGTACCTTCAGATCTGACCCCAACTTCTAACCTAAGAAGGCTGGCCTTCCCCCTGGCTAACTCAGAATGAGGATGTATTATTCCAATGACCAGACTCAAATGCCCATGTTTGTGACTATAAAGTTGAACTAAAGCAAGATTGGAGAAGTGACAGGGTTCATGGAGAGAAGCCCAGGGTGACTACAACTTTAGTTGGGAGCAGGGTTCCTGGCATATAGCTTTTGTGGAGATCCCAGCTCTCATTCTTGGTGCAATTGGCTTCCAGCTGTCCAGCAGCCACTCTCCTAGGTGCATGATTCAGTGCGTGCCATGTGTCTTTAGCTTTTATTGATAACCATGTTCTGGCTTGTTTCCTTACCCCCTACTTCTATCCAGTCTTCTCTGCTGGGGGTTATCATTAGCAACTGAAAAACTAAAGTTTTGGGAGCCTACCAACAAGTAGGTTCAGCATGATTGGCTTCATCTGTGGATCCTCTCAGTGGATACCCACCATCTCTATGTCTCTCCCATTCTCCTATTATCAGCCGTAGCAAAGAACCATCCCCAAATCAAACTCTTCACCCTTTCAACTCAAGTGCTGTCCAATCAAGTGCTGTCCAATCTCTCACGTGTCAATGTGGGCATGGTACGTGGAGCAGGACCATCAAGATGGATTTTTACTTTTCACTATTGCCAGCTGATATCCTCCCCATCCTCTTCTGCCCTCCCACCGGATTTTTTTCAGCCCTTAGCCTACCACTGCAGAATCTGTTATGACCCACCATTGGGGAGTGCATTTCAGAGCAGGTGGAACTAACCCTCTTACTATCAATATGCTTCAAAGACCTTTTGCCTTTGGTAAGATGCCTCTCCAGCCACTGAGCTCACCAGTAACATGATCTGAGTGGGAGAGATCATCTAAGCTAACAATGAGGGTCTACGTTGTGTGGGGGTCCAAGACTCCAGAGGAAGATGCTTTTTATCAATGGAGGGGTGACGGGGAAAACAAAAGCAAGAAAAAAAGTTAACTTGTATTATGTATTTTTACTACACTTTTCTTAAAAATAGAGCAATGGGAAAACTCTGAAAGAGATTGACATTTTTCTCAACAGGAATCCATACTTAACAGTTCTGGCTTTCATTAAATTTTGCTCTTTGGTACCTGGGCCTTTTATTTAACATCTATATTTGTTTTAATTCTCTTAGCAGATGTGTGAAAGGATTTTTGCTTGATCAAACACTAAATATTTTTTTGGTTCTGTTTTTCTTTCAAGTAGCCAGGGGTTTTTTCTTTTGGTATTTGCATAAAATGAAAATATCACCGAGAATTAAATCACTGTGGATCCATTACCTACTTTTCATATTTGTCCATTCCATTTTTGTGCCATTTCTGAAGTCAGAGCTCTAGAGGCTATGTTATTTCCTTTTGCTAAACCTAGGACTAGTACATTTTTAATGGTAATCACCATTCCTGATTCACGAACAGCTCTCAAGTCATTTCAGCTGAACTAGTTTACACGGAGTTATTCATTCAAATAGGATAACCAAAGGTGGGGGGAATGGGGGCAGGGAGAGCATGTGATAATGGTTTTCAAAGGCCACAGTTCCAACTAAATTGGGGGCAGGGTTTGACATACAATGGTCACAGTACTAGAGAACTGGATGGCTCACAGGATTGGTCTTCCAGACACCCCGAAACTGGAGCCGAGAATATCTTTAAGGGGCAGAATCACAACCAAAACCAATTTAAACCATGTTTAAAAACATATATCTTGGTCCCAGGTGACATTACCCCTCATTCTTGTCTGAAAGTTCTTCTTTCACTCCATCAAGATGGGCTTTCTATAAAGGACCTAACGTTTATTGACATTTAGATACTGATAATTAAGAACAATTTCAAGTGTTTTCTTTCCCAAGAAATTTTGCAGATTAACAGAAGTCAGAGGCCTAAAATAAATGAACAAAGTTCTAATTGTGGCATTTCAGGGAGTAACTACCATCTCTATGGTAAAGGGTTGAGGGAAGAGGAAGAAGGTAGTAGATTTGTGTGAAGCTCCAGCCACCAGCTCCAGGTGTTTGGACCCACCTGCAGTCACCTCTAACACCTAAGGTGCCTCTGAATGAAGAAACACTTTAACAGTAGTTGACAGATGGAGAAAACTCATCTCTGTCACCTTACTTTCAAATAGTTAGGATAATGATCATAATGGCTTTAAGAGCACAGGTTACCATGTATTGACCACTTACTATGTTAAACGCACCTTATACCTTCTAGATCATGACAGTGGCCCTCTAAGATAGGGCGTTATGGAGGAGAAATTCAGACTTTAAAAAGATGACATAACTTGTTCATACTCTTGGAAATGACAGAGGCAGGACTTGAACTGGGTCTGCCTGAATCCAAAGCCTTTATGTTACCCATCTCACTGCTAACCAGGAAATGCATCATGACCAGGAAAATAAGAGGCAATCAATTCTCTACCTTCCTGTAATGTGAAAGTAACTGAAAAATAAAATAAAATAAAAAAGGTTAAGGCTACACATGCCACACCTTTGGGAAAGCCAAAATATCTTTCTGGGGTATGAAAGATCACTAATCCAGACAGGACTGCAAAAAGGGAAAAGAGGAGAAAGAGTTACTTATAGCTCCTCTAAAACAGATCTAGGATAGGAAGCAGCAAGCATGTTGGAAAGGAGACTGACAAGAATGTCCCCTGCAGAATAGTTGATTCATCCTGGAGAAGGATCTTCAGGGTTGTCCTGGGGAAAGTGGAGCTAGCTTTCTCTGTGGCCAAGACCAAGATGCTTCCTGGGAGATACAAGGCAATGGACTTAGGCTCAGCTACAGAAAGGACTTCCTAATGGTCAAAGTATCCCCCAGAGTGTATTAGATAGCTCCTGGAGGTTGGAACAAACCCTTGTCAAGGAGATGCCACATGTATGAAAGTTGACACATATCCACTAATTTTCCTTACTTTATCTTGCATCTTTTATAGCCATATTCAGGTTATCTGGTCAATAACACCCTAATATATACCAAGAAAACGTCAGCAACACCCTACAGAATTGAGGATAACTTTCACTGAAATGTCAAAACTCAACTTATCTTCATTAAGAGACAAAATGGCAAACCCCTTCCTTACCAAATGCTAATGTTCTTTCAAGGAAAGATTGTCTAGGCAGTATATTCCTATCCCACTTTACAGATAAGAAAACTGAGGTTTTGAATAAGATGCTACCTTCTTTTTTATCAGATAAATACAATGGCATTTTCTCCCTTGGGACCATGGACATTTGACTGCCATCAGGTAATCTGTGTTCTGGTATTAGTCTGGCCACTAAAAAATTAACCTTATTACAGTGCTTTGTAATTTTCAAAATGTTTTGTTTCTTGAAGTTTCCAGATCACATCATGAGTAGAGAGGCAATATGCTATAGTGGAAAGGCTTAGATTAGGATTCATAATACCTTTCTTCTTTCTTTACAACCTTGGACAAGAAAATTAACTCTTCAAAGAAATGGGATATCTGGTGTCAAAATAAGCAGTGATACTAGACCCTAATGGCACATTGGAATTGCCTAGTAAATTTTAAACAAAATCACAATTCTCAAGACTCATGTCCAAATATGGTTTGTCTAAACTCAGGCATAGCTGTCAGTACATTGGTGTTGTTTGGTTTTGTTTTGAACTCTTAGGTGATTATAATGTGTAGCCAGGATTAAGAACCACAACAATTGTGTCAGCCTGAGGATCTGAGAAAATACACATGAAAACTTCTTTGAAAATTACCAAGAACTATATTAGGGTTGTCAGCGCCCAGACTAACACCTGAACCCAGGTTACCTGATGGAGTCAATTCTCCATGGTCCCAAGAGAAAATGCCATTATAATCATCTAATAAAAGAGGAGGAAAAGACACAGTCCTTCATTTGGGCTCTAAACACTCCTTTACCCCTTAGGTATGTCTGCCATAACATTCTGCTGGGAGAAGAGAGATACAGGATGTTAGAGATAAGATACAATTATCAAAGATACCTCCTCAGGAAAGGGCATGGGGTGTGGGGGGGGCGGGGGGGCGGTGGAAAACTTTGTCAAATGAGTCAGCTTTCAACACAGCCAGTTATTTTCCAAACTGGAAAACTACTTGGCTATTTCCATTATAAACACCAATCCCACTACCTGCATTTTTAACACAGTCCACTGGAAAGCACTGCCTACCAGCTTCATCTTCCATGGGCACTCTGAATCCTACTGGGACAACTCTAACTTCCCCTCAATACTGTGCTTGCCATTTTTATATCACTATAAGGGAGGAGAGAATCAGCATTTGCTCAGCACTATGCATACCAGGTAAGATGCTAGGACAAACATTTCATTTAGTCCTCAAAATAATCCTGTGAGGTGGAGATTTGTCACTGCCCTTTTGCCTAAGAGCAAATGAAAACTCAGAGAGGTCCAGAACCCAAGATCATGCAGCCAATCAATGACTTGACCTAGATTCCAATTCCACTCTGTCTCTCCAAAGTCTCTACCTTTTCACTTAACTGGATTGCCTCCTAATATTTCACCACACCAACAAAAAGCACTAGACTGAGATTGAAAAAAAAAAAAAAAATAGGAAGCCTTTTGCCTACATCACTGCCAATTTGTGCTATGACCTTGGCAACATATCTCCTACTCTGGGCCTCAGTGACCTCATTTGTGAAATGAGAGAGACCATCTAATTGATCTCTAAGTTCCCTCTTAGTTGTAGCCTTATGTCAGTGATTCTCAATCAGAGCAGATTTTGTGTCTCCTGGGACATTTGGCACAGTCCAGACATGTTTTTTGTTGCCACAGCTAGGGGTAGAGGTGTTACTGGCATTTAGTAAGTAAACGCCAAGGGATGCTGCTAAATTCCTACCACACACAGGGCAGCCTCTCACAAGGAATTATCCCACACAAAATGTCAATGGTGCCAAGGTTGAGATACCCTGTCTTATATAATTACAGCATTGTGATAGCCTATGGAGTAATATGGATGATGGCAGAACAAGGCTGAAGAGTAAAAGGGCAAAGGATCCTAAACCAGGAAAAATGGAAGTTACAGGAATTTAGTCAAGAGAGAAACTGAGTTTAGGAAAATGAACTGAGGTCAGAAGAGTTTAGCCCACAGCATAAATCTACACAACAGAGAGAAGCCAAGGAGCGAAATTCAATCAGGCAGCCAGAGCTAACAGCTGTGGCCCAGGACGTAGCAGGGGCTCTGCCTACAGAAGTGACTTATACTCTACCCAGTCTTTTTGCAAGTGGCTCTGCAGCTAGGATCAGTTGAGAAACCTCCAGGTGAGCCTTACCCACCTCCCCTCAAAAACCTGAATAAACTTCATCTCAAATCCCAGAATACACACTCTTTTTTCCAACAAGCATAGGTAATGAGTGCCCATGTCCACAGGTAGATGTCATGGGGAATAAGGAGTCAAATAAATGATAGCCCTGTGTCATAGAGTATTGACAGGAAGAAAAAATAAAGTTCATAAGGACCATTAAGTATAACATAAGGTCAAGTGTGGATGGAAAAAGTCAAAGTGCCTAGGTCCAGTCTTTACATGCCACTTACCACCTTGTGCCCAGCCTTTTAAAAGGGGGATGTTGAAAAAATAAAAAAATAAAAAAAAAATAAAAGGGGATGTTGTAGAGACGACATTAGCTTCCCCCTTTGATCACTATTTTCCAGCCACCTAACTTCTGTCCTGTTCCTCAGACATGTCATGCTTAGCTCCATCTCAAGGCCCCTGCACCTGCTGTTTGCTCAACTTGAAACCCTCCTCACTTAGATCCTTGCAAGGCTAGCTCCTCATCCATGTCTTACTAAAAATGTTGTCTCCCCCAGAACATCCTTCCCTCTCCGCCCTATGCAGACTAGCTCTGACATCACTCAGGCCCACATTACTCATCACCACCTAATAATATCTTGTTTACTTGCTGATAGTCTACCTCTCCCCATCTAAAATATGCACTCAAAGACAGTGTTCCTGTTGCCTCAGCACAAAGCCTGGTATATAATAGATCCTCAACTGATACTTGTTGAATGACTTGAATGAGAGAACTGATATGCCATTTAGTGCCCAAAGGAGGCAGAGATCTTTTCTATCTGGGGAAATAAGGGAAGGAGGTGATGACATTCTTATGTCGCCTTTGTAGGCATTACACAGTCAGAGACAGAAAAGAAGGAATTCAAAGAAGTGAGGACAAAACAAGCCAGAGCATGAGGACAGGAAGAGGCAGGATCTTTTGGGGAAGGAGCAAATAGCCAGTGTAGCTGGCGCCACATGGCCAGGCAAGTGATGACAGAGAAGGCTGGACTGGGCTTGGGGAGTAATTGTTTAATTCATCATGAAATAGGGAATTGAAGTTTTGGGGGCTGAGGAAGAAATCCATTCAGGTATCTTCTATTGATACAAGTTTAGCAAGAAACATATATTTAGGCACCTCCTCTGTGCCAGGCACTGTGCTAGGCGCTTTACACCAATCCTTTCATGTACTCATCATGGCAGGAAGCTTGTGAGGCTGAGAGACCATCCCAATTTTATTCCTGAGCAAACTGAGGCTTGGAGGTAGAAGTAGAACTTTAGCCACCTAGAATTTGTGTAATTCCTACAACACAGGAATTCTCATAACAGATCATAGGAAGCCATTTGAGTGCATGAGAATTTCAAAAAAAAAAAAAAAAAAATCCCAGGAGGACATTACCAAAAGGGAACAGGCCAGCCATCTGTGGATGGTACTTGCCTGACTATGCAGCAATTCACCAGGGAAAGAGCCAGTGACTTTCAGGGCACCAATCGGTGTCATACCACCAAAGACACTGTGATGCAGGCATTTCTGGGCCCAGTCCCTAGCCAATCAAAGGAACCAAGATAAGTTTATAAATCAAGTCATAAACACAAAATGAAGGACAGGTGCTTTGCAACATATTCACCATCCCAGCTGTAGTAAAACATTCTCATCAATCCTTGAAGGATTGTAGGTTTTTTGGCCCATGGGAAACGTTGATAATAGTATCTTATATGTATCATGTGGCAGGGGATCCTTAGATGTAAGGATTCTAAATATGTATGTATCTACATTTGGACTATTGCCACAGTAAGGCTGCTACTACCAACAAAGAAAACAGCACACATCATTCCATAAATACCAAGTTACAGGAACTATGTGATATAAGCATTAATGATGATCAGCATTACATTACCATTTGTTTGACATCTGCTCTGTGGGCATTTTACATTGTCTGATTTCATGCTCACATATTCTTGGGAAGAGATAGTTGCACTTCCAATGGATAGATGTTTTATCTGAATGAAAGAGACTCAGAAAAGTTCATATGGTAGGAACCTTATAAATCATCTAATCATTATTTTATCCAACACCTGTATATTCATCCAACATTTGTATATTCTACAAATAAGTGATCTTGAGGCCCTAGAGAGTTACTGACTTGCCCAGAGTAAACAAGACCAGCTAGGAGCTAGCCCTCCTGGCTCAGAATCCAGGGTACTTTGCATGTAGCAAAGAGATCTTATACTCATACAACCCTAAAGTTCAATGTTTGGATTTTCATCTGACTCTAGAGAGCTAGTTAAGTGTACCTGAATAAACTGAACCGTGATCTGAAAAGGCTTCCTTTGCACTGAGACAATTGAAAATTATTACCAGGACTAGTCTCAAATCTAAAGTAGGCAAATGCCTAGATGGTGGGACTTCAGAATAGTGATAAAATTTTATGTCATCCAAATTTTTATCCAGGACAAAGCCATTTATTTCAAAAAAAAAAAAAAAAAAAAAAACTAAGTTTCTTTAGAAATGTTCTTGGTAGACAAGAACACCTGGCAAAATCAAACTAGGTTAAAGGTGTTTAACCTGGTTAACAGGTGTTTTCTTGACACTAACTTTTGATAGGAATAGTAAAGAGGCACTTGAAAAACAGGGTAGAGACACAGGGAGGTAAGCAAAGAATTCAGAATGCAAAATTAAAGGTTCCTAAAGGCAAATGCCACAATTCTACAATTAGGAAACCCTCACTTTAATGTGTCTACCTAAGAAGTTAGTCACAAAGAGACAGCAGAAACTATTGATTCAGCAGAAAGGCCTCTGGCCTCTTTAAACATGGAGTTTAAAGTAGAAGATTAAGCAGTTATCTAAACAATTCCAGAAGGAAAACACACTTTACAAAAAACTTCATTACCTAGATCTTTTAGACAGATAAAATTGCTCATTATCCTTTTCTTCATCTTGCCATGAAATCATGATCAGGAAAAAAAAAATCATTTTGGTTTTTCCTTCAGTAAAATTGTATTGTGACCTAGAAGACCTGTCTTTAGAAATGAGCTCATGCAGGGAGGAAAAAAATAAAAAGCAGCTGTTAATTTCATTTGATTGAGTAATCTGCTTAATGAACTGCTTAGAAACCATTTAGCAATGATATAAAAACTAATTTCTCAGCTATTGGAAAACCATTAGAAGGAAACCAGTGCAGTCCTGGCAGTAGACATCTTTGGGTTGTAACAGTTGGCATCCCTTACTTTGGGAAGCTGCTCCTACTACCATGGAATTAAGTGGTACTCATTGTGCTGCCAACCTCAGCACCCTGCTCTTCCACACACCCCTGGCCCAGGCAAGTATAGTCCCTTTCTGCCCTGGCCACAGTGATTGGGCTAGATGATCTTATGACCCAAATCAGGACAATTAGAATCATTCCTTGAGATTTTTTAAATCTGAAGTTCAAATGAGGAGACTTTTGCATTTTGAATCCAAGCTAAAATTATCCAAGGGCTATCTTCAGACTCGTGTAGGTAAAGATTTTTTGCAGTAGGAGAGAACAAAGCCAACTTACCCAAGCCAAGATGCAAGATGCAGAAGCCCTGATGTCATCAAGTGTCTAGACCAGTTCCAGAGACCAACCTGTACTCAGATGACCCGGGGGTGAGAATGATCACTTGCCTCTTCTGTCTAAGCTACTTTGAGTTAATTCCATCTCTACCTACCAATCCGGATTCATCCATCAGTGACTAGCTAGAAACTGGATAATAACTAGGAAAAAGCCACTAATTGAGCTCTACTCAGCAGTGTCTATGACTAGCAACTGGTTTCAAACTGGTATGACTTAATTCAGATGTTTCCTGTCCAAACCCATCTGCAAGTACTGAGGCACCAATGTCACCATTCTGACTCCTGTCAGCTTCCATTTTCCCCTCTGTTGTCAGGGGAAGAATATTTTCCTACTGACCTGCCTTCTGAGGGATGCTGAGACTGTTAACTCACACATACCTGAGAGTTCTCTGAAAAACGATTTGGTGTTAAAGAGGCAGTAAGTAAGGTCTCAAAGGGGTTCCTTTCTGCACATAAAATTTTATTTTCTTCATCCTTTGAAAAGGAGTATATCATCAGAGGATCTCTCTCTCTCTCCCTCTCTCTGCTCCCCTCCCCTCCCTCCTCTCTCCTCCTTCTCCTCTTTCATCCTTCCTCCCTCCCTCCACACATACACCCTAAACCTTTGCAGGGAGAAGGAGAGCTTTATTGTTCGTGTTTACTTATTTTCTGTAGCAGAGACTGGACACCTACAGTTAGCTAGCAACTTTGCATTAAATGCAGTGCCTCTGATGGAAAGAAAAACAAGAAATGCATAAATCCCATGAAGACATGAGGGAGGCAGCATGGATAAATGAGAATACACAAAGAGAAAAACGGTAGAAGCAAACCATACTGACACATAAGCCAGCAAGGTCAAGCAGCAGTTGAGTACTTTCTGAAGTCCCTGAAAAATCTATTCCCACCCCATTGGCTCATACACAAAATTCCACTCACTGTATTTGATGCCTTTACTTAGAGTGATGATAGCTCTGAAATAATAATCCTTCACCATGCCACAGAATTCTGTAACCACAAAGCTCTTTCATAACTACTGCCTGTCTTGATTCATAGCAATGAATGGTGGGTGGACAGAGTAGAGACTATTACTCCCATTTTATAAATTAAAACTGAGGCTTAGGAAGATCTAGAGACTCACCTAAAGTCACATAAGCAAGAGTGTACGAGCTGGGGCTGAAATATTAGCTTCTTGACTCATGATCTCTGCACTTCAAATGAGAACCCCAGACAGTTGCTGGTCCTGTGATATCCCTTATGTGAAGAGAAAAAGTAAAAGCATGTACCAGCTAACTTGAGGATGTAATTGGCCAAGGGACGGCTCTACAAATTAAAGAGTGGAAAAGAAGGAAATTTAATAAATAAATGTAATAATTGTTTTGCAGGTAGAGCCATGCTAAATGGTGGTCTGACAGGATCGATGTTTTTGGTGCCATCACTAGAAATTTAGGGAGATGCAGAAAATTCTGCTCACCAGAATGCCTCATGGAGAGCCCTCTTTGTAATTGCAATGAAAGCTTTCTAGGGTGTTAATCGAGAGCTTTTTGCTTTCTTATGTGGGACACTCAGATAGAGACAATTATGCCATTATCCCTAATAACCAGTACTCTATTCTACATAGTGATTTAAAAAATAATTAATAATTAAAGAATATCATATATATCTGTGTGTGTGTATAGTGTCATATATATATATACATATTTATGACACTAAGAGCTCTCAGTCAGGTATATATAGCTTTCTATAAGCCATTTCCTATACCTGATGACATTATATATACTCCCTGTCTTAATGCTTATAAAAATTATCTGAAAGGCAGGCATTATCTTTGTCCCTGTGCCACTCAGAGAGGTTAAACAATTTGTCCTGTGTCACAGAACTGCCAATTGGTAGACCCAGGCTTGCAGTTCAGGATTGTCTGTCTCCAAACCCCCATGTATCCTAGCCTGGCAGAAAAATAAATGCTGAATCTTCATTAAGAATCTAGAATCATTGGACTGCACGAGTGGCTCAGTGGGTTAAGCATCTGCCTTCAGTTCAAGTCATGATGCCAGGGTCCTGGGATCAAGCCCCACATCAGGCTCCCTGCTCAGTGGAGAGCCTGCTTCTCCCTTTCCCTGCTGCTCTCCCTGCTTGTGCACGTGCTTGCTCGCTTTCTTGAATAAATAAACAAAATCTAAAAAAAAAAAAAAAGAACCCAGAATCATGACCTTGTAAACTACCTTCTGATCTGTTTATCACAAATTTGGATTTACAATGAAAATCAGTTACTTATCACACTCTTTTTTTCTCCTATCTCACTAAAGAAAGTGTTGTTACAGGGCAAGTTGGAAAAATGTTTTCCACATATATGGCCTCATTCTAGCTTTACAATAATCCTATAAGGGGCACAGGGCGGGCATTAGTAGCCCCATTTTTTTGTATTTTTTTTATTGGAGTTCGATTTGCCAACATATACTATAACACCCAGTGCTCATCCCATCAAGTGCCCCCCTCAGTGCCCATCACCCAGTCACCCCAAACCCCCACCCACCTCCCTTTCCACTACCCCTTGTTCATTTCCCAGAGTTAAGAGTCTTTTGTGTTCTGTCATCCTCACTGATGTTTCCCACTCATTTTCTCTCCTTTCCCCTTTAATCCTTTCACTATTTTTATATTCCCTGTATGAGTGAAATCATGTGATGATTGTCCTTCTCTGATTGACTTACTTCATCCAACATAATACCCTCCAGTTCCATCCACGTCGAATCAAATGGTGGGTATTCATCATTTCTAATGGCTGAGTAATATTCCATTGTATACATAAACCACATCTTTTTTATCCATTCATCTTTCAACGGACACCGAGGCTCCTTCCACAGCTGCCCCATTTTACAGATAAGAAAACAGAGGCTCAGAGGGATTTATTTTATTTATGCCCAATCAAGAACTTCTAACCACAGCCCCAGAAATCCTACTCTACTCTCACCAAAAACCTAGCATGTGTTCAGTACTCAATAAATTAATGAATTAATAATGGATGACTCAATTCAAGGACTATGTCTCAAAAGAATTGTGCTTTCATATTCTCTACGTGCAGCTTTGCCTGTCTTCTTGGCACAGAAAACCAAGACTCCTTAAATAGTCAAATCTGCAGAGGCTCATCTTCCTGCAGAACTCCTGAGACAGGTGTCAACAGTGCCATTTCCTTTTTACTTGGCAGTCCCCACCCTCACAGAATGCGATCAGCCTACCTGCAGGTATGACTGCATTTACTCTTTCTCCTCTGTCCCACCACTTGCTCCTTTCCCACTGGATGGCATTCTGTTGGAGCCCACATTTCCCCTCACCCCCTGCCTCTGGCTTCAGCATAATGAGCCACCTCTGCCCACCTGTCTCCAGTCCAGCACAGCAGGAGCAACAGTGGCAAGAAGCATATATGGAATTTAAGTCAGAAGACCACAGACAGAGCAGATTCACTGACCCTAGCCCCACAGAAGTGACATTCCTGCTGTTCTAATCTTATTAAGCAGGTGTGGTCTTGTCTATGCCAGGGAGGGCAAGGTGAAGAGAGATCGGAGGCATCCAGGACTCAGGATTATCATTTTCTACCTGTTGAGTTAATCATGTGCAATTTCACAAAATCCTGGATTTTCACAATTAAGACAACTAGAGGGCTGGGTGGGATGGGCACTGAGACATGCCTCTTGCTTGCATACTTCCAGGAACATGGATACTCACACCTGCTCCAGGTAGCTGTGTCTGCACTTAGCCCACTCTGACTTTAAAATTGCAATACATGTTTCTAGGTTTGCCCTTCTAAGTTCTTGGTTTGCCCTCTCAACTATCCTTCCCCTTCCCAGAAATCTGAAGGTAATTCTCACCTTCTGCTATCTTGTATGCCTCAAGATAAACATCTCCAGGGTCTCAATAATACATCATGTCATATAGTTTCCTCACTCTCCAGGGTCATGTCAAGGATTAGCTAAGGCTGTATGTGTATATATATGTGTGTGTGCATTTTGTAAACTGCAATGTACTATACTCTCTCACTGTAAGAGAGCGTTAGTGTTACTATTACTCCCATAGTCTGCATTCTAGTCATACCTCAACTTCTCACTTTACCCCAAAAATGTAGCTCCAGTTAGTTCAATATCACCAATTTACATAACTTCAAGATGAGAAAGAAGATAGAAGCTCGTATTTAATTAACACAATGTTAAACTTTTTGCATTACTATACATTTAATCCTCCTAACAACCAGTGCTAGAAAGAGATTGTGATTATCCTATTATAAATGAGACTGAGGACAAGAGAAAATACAATTTTCAATCTTGGGCAAGTTACTTACAGGGCAGAGTCAAAATTGTGGTCTGAGTCTGTGGGACCCCAGAGCCTAACCATTTAACCATAAGGCTAGAGGACTTCAGAAGCCATGGTTCTGTTCTTTTCATTCATTAGGAGTTGAGAAGTTTGAGAAAGGGTTCTGTCCCCAAGTAGGAAGTGGTCTGGGAAATGGGCAGGGGGGGAGTAGGTAGTCATGGGGTGTCTCTGTCATCATTCTCAGTGGCTGGAGTTCAGCCCGGACATAGTGCTAAGGAAGCCCCACATCTGCATTTGGCTCGTGTTTTCTTATAGAAGTAGGAGTTGGTCATCAGTAAAAGTACGAATTAGTCCTAGCTCTTCTCCAGGGCCACTGAATGAGTCAGTTCTAAAGAGAGCCCCACAAAATCACAAAATCACAAAACACAAACTCTGGAAGGGGTCTTCATGTTTGGGATGAGCTGAAGGCAGGCAGCACAGTAGCTAGGAGGGGGGATATTATGGCTTGTGTTCAAATCCTGTAGTTGAATAACATTGGGCAATTAACTTCCCTGAGCCTCTGCCCTCTCATCTATAAAATGGGGACAATCATGCCTACCACAGAAGGCTGACTAAATGACCTCAAGCATGTAAAGCACTTAGCACAATGCCAGGCCCACTCTAGACCTGTTAGTTATGATAACAAAGGAGGAGTTAAGCAGCTTCAGTGTGGATTTCAGCTTTCAAAAAGTCATTTTCATTTTGACTTAGGGAAGAAGAAATGTTTGCCCAAACTTCATAATTTTATTTTCCCTCAATTTGGCTCTCATGCAAAAAATAAATAAATAAAAACATTACTTAACTCTTATTTTGTCTAAATTCCTATCACAAATAAGGAACTGAGTCCCACAGAAGGAACAGGACTCATCCAATGTCACAGAGCAAGTAGGGGGCAGGTAGTCTAGAACACTTATAGCCTTCCCTGGCATTTGTTTCCAAGTCCCAAGATCCTTGAGGGAGATCACAGAAATTAGGATAAGAAAGGAAGGTAGGAAATCTGCTGCCCTGTGACCATCCAAGCAGTTTGAACTGATTGCATAGGCTGGTTCTGCATAAGACTAAGTGTTCCCACGGAGGCCACCAGGTCTTTGGTTATTGGGGTTGGAGGTGCTGAAATCGTTCTCTCTCCTCCTGGTCCACTCAGACTGGCATCAAGGAAGTCAACATCAAGTCTCCAAATGGTGTAAATATTTGTGCTTAGAATCAAAACCCAAGGGCAGCCCGGGTGGCTTAGCGGTTTAGCGCCGCCTTTGGCCCAGGGCATGATCCTGGAGACCTGGGATGGAGTCCATGTCGGCCTCCCTGCATGGAGCCTGCTTCTCCCTCTGCCTGTGTCTCTGCCTCTCTCTCTCTCTCTGTCTCTCATGAATGAATAAATTTAAAAAAAAAAAAGAATCAAAAACCAAAATGAGTGATTTTGTGCTAAAGCCAGGACTCAAATGAAGATCTCCTAAATATTCCAAGAGATTTACCAATTTAGACTGCTACTCTCTTTTTGTTTTTTAAGACATTAATTTTTAAAAGCAGTTTTAGATCCACAGCCAAAGTAAACAGAAGGTACAAAGATTTCCCATACACCCCCTGCCTCAGGCATGCGTAGCCTTCTCCACCATCAACATCCTCCTGCAGAGCAATACACTTGTTACAATTGCTGAACATACAGTGACATATCTTTATCACTCAGAGTCCCAAGTTTACCTAGGGTTCACTGTTGGTGTTGTGTCTTCTCAGACTTTGGACAAATGTAGAATGGCATGTATTCATCGTTACAGTGACAGAGTGATTTATCTGTCCTAAAACTCCTCTGAGCTCTGCTTATTCATTCCTCCCCCTGCCACCCCTGGCAACCACTGACCTTGTTACTGTTCCCATAGTTTTGCCTTTTCCAGAATGTCATAGTGTTGGAATCACTCAGTGTGCAGTTCAGATTGGCTTTGGCTACTCTGGTTTTTATTGCTGCACCAAATTTTAGTATCTTAAAACAACTAGATTCTGTGGGTCAGGAATTTGAACAGCAGAGACAGCTCTTGCATGCTCTATGATGTCTGAGACCTCAGGTGGGAAGATTCAAAGGCTAAGTGTGACTCATAGTTGGTGGACAAAAATCATCTGGAGGTTCATTTGGCCTCATATCTGTCTTCTGCATTAGGATGACTTGAAGACTAGGTTTGCCACTTAGGGAGCTCCCCCTTAGCACAGTGGTTCCTGGTAGGCACAGAAGTTCAGTGCTACAAATAAGGCATTTCCTTTCATAGCCCTCCCCTGGCATCATTCCCACCATCCTCTATGAGTCAAAGCAGTCACACGTGTATCCTGAGTCAAGGGGAGGGGACACAGATACCTTATCTCAACAAGAAGTGTGTCAAGGAATTTACAAGCATTTTTTTCTTCTAATGGCACAGTTTCATCTTATGGGTGTATGTCTCAACAACCTAAAAATGCCTGTATGCTCCTTGAAGTCAAGGCCATGCCTTACACCTCCCTTCTCCTCAACTCTAAGAACAGAGCAGAGATTCCGTGCCCAAATGAAATGAACATTATGATCTGAACCTCAGCCTTGACTATGGCTTCCAGGCAGGGCTCTGGTTAGGGTTGGCACTTACTTCTGTAACATCCTTCCTTCCTCTCCCCATCTTTTGCCCCCTCATTTCCTCACCTACTGCATTGCTAAGACTAGTCAGTTCTACTTCAAAATATATTGTAAGCCCCTTCCCTTTCTCCCCATCCACACTAATGACAGCCTTTTCAGAATACATCACTCTCCTGCCAAAAATCTTTCACCGACATCCACTGTTCTTCAAGTAAAAGCTAAGTTTTAGAACCAAAGGATCATTAGTTTGCAAGATCTAGCCTGTGCCTACTCCTCTGACCTCATTCAACTCATCCCCCCCTTGCCCACTGTGCTTCAGCCTCACCAGCATCCAGGGCACTAAGCCCTTCCCACCTCCAGACCTCTGCACTTGCCCCCGTCCTGGAATGCCCACCCTGTAACCATTTGCCCACCTGCTCATTCTCATCCCTCAAATAGGCAACAACTCAAAAGTCTCCTCCTTAGAAAGATTCCTCTAGACACCCTCTCTCCAGTCCTTTCACACCAATTATCCAAACCTGTGATGACTATGGTATGTTTTATCTTCTTGCTTTCTGCCTTGTTTCTGTTTCTGGGTCTCTTCACTCTTTTCTACCTCTCTACCCTCTGCACCTAGAATCCTCTCTGGCCCACAGTATGTGTTCAGTAAGTATCTGAAATGAATGAGCGAGATGCAAAGCTGCATAGCTTCTAAGAGCAGAAGAAATTGAGCCCGTAACTTTATTTACTCTTAAAAAGGCACTTAAAAAGTGGTCCCCTACCCTTGTTAGTTATCTGCTGGCTAACACAGGCTACACTTTATAAGATAGAATGGAAAGAATTGGAGATTATTAGTGCTTTGGAGGGGTCCTTAGAGATCATTTAATTTCTCATTTTGTAAATGAGAAAACTGAAAACCAGAGAGGCCATAGGATTTTATCCAAGACCATATCCTTTTCTACATAATATAATATGTCTTGGTGTTTAATTTCTTTAATTAAACAAGCAATTGTCCATTGGAAAAAATGAAAACTGCATTGAAATATTTCTCACAAAGATTGGAGCTCCCCTAGTTCCACTCCCTTCTCCAGGAGAGACCACTACCACTGTTTCTACTTTGGAGCGAATCTTTCCAGGCCTCTTCATATGTGCTTATAAATAAACATATTGCATATTATGTGTCTATATAGCTGCACCATAACATTTGACTATCTTGAAAATTAGTGGAGACTTATAAAAATATTTCTTAACAAATGCATTTCTTTTTTTTTTTTTTTTTTTTTTTATTTATTTGTGATAGTCACAGAGAGAGAGAGAGAGAGAGAATGAGGCAGAGACACAGGCAGAGGGAGAAGCAGGCTCCATGCACCGGGAGCCTGACGTGGGATTCGATCCCGGGTCTCCAGGATCGCGCCCTGGGCCAAAGGCAGGCGCCAAACCGCTGCGCCACCCAGGGATCCCAACAAATGCATTTCTTAAAATACTAGCAGCCACAGAGGTTTCGAGGAAAGGGATAAAATCCTGTGCTACCCAGTGATAGACGGTAGCCCATAGGGTAGCTGACCTGCTGAGAGGGCTCTGGTGGGATTGGCCACATGACAGCCAGGGAACAAATAAACTTTTCTTTCTTCAACTATTCAGTATCTGCTGATCTGGGTGGAAAATGAAATTCTAAACCTTCCTGGTGACAAGATGCTGACTGGTTTATAGGAATTTATTCAACAGCTGAATAACCTCTTATTGCTTTTATCTGTAGAGGTCAAAACTAGAAGAAAGAAAACCATTTCAAAAAGACAGTGGTGGAGGAGAGCTAAAAAAAGGAAAGAAGAAGAGTTTGCTGATTAAGACTGAGAGAGCTAGAGTGAAGGAGGCTAGGCTGAAATTTTGAAGCCTCACTTATCCTCAGTTTCCCTATCTGTAAAGTGGAGATAAAACCAGTACTAGTGGCATGGTACCTAATACATATGTACCCCTAAACATGGGAGTTATTTGTAAAGTGAACAAGTGGTAATGACTGTGTTAGATGCCTTCTCTGGTACTTTTCGTTGATCAGGTAAGACAAATTAAACCTGGTCATGAGTCATAAATATCCAAGATCTTTAAAAGAAATTAAATACATTTTTATGGGATCATAAAAGTATGGTGGGAGCTCCCCCATAGCAGAGTGGTTCCCTGTAGTCATGGAGGTTCAGGCTGCAAGTATGAGTGTCATAGCGTCAGGGTTGAGTCAGGGCTGGGACAAGCCCACACCAAGTGCAAACTGAATTTGTGGAGGAATTAGCATAGCACAGAGGGTGAAGAGGAGCTACACTTGGTGGAGAGAAAAATGAGTGTGTTTCACAGAAGGATGCTGAGCCATACATGGAATAAACATGAAAGCACAAGCTGATTTAGGAGGCCCAGTCTTAGATCCAAAAAATTCCCACAGTAAGCTAGAGTCCCTGTAAAAACCCTCTCATTACTCATGTAAACCTCTCATTACTCATGTAACTTGAAGGGTTTCTTCACAACCAAAGTGCCTTCCCAGGGGAGCTTTCTGGTTCATCACTATATGCCCCAGTGCCTAGCAAAATGCCTGGGCCATGCATATTAGCTCAAATGATTTTCTAATGAAAGATATTTCCTTTCATATTCATTCATTCATTCATTCACACATTTGTTTATTTATTCCACAAATAAGTAATTAAATTTCTTGAGTACTTAATGTGTCCCAGCGGGGGTCATAGCTTTGATGAAGACAGCAAAGATCCATACTGGTGTGGAACACACATTCTGATAAGGAATAGAACATTAAGAAGTAAGCCAATAAATAAAATATTGTAGTTGTTGCTCTGAGAGTTAATCAGGGAGGCATGAGAGACTGGGTAGAGGGGAATAGGAGAGATCTTTAGTAAGATGGATGGGGGATCCTCTCAAAGATAATGTCTGAGCAGAGAACTGACCAGTTTGAAGGGGCCAGCCATGTGTGCCAATGCTAGCCATGTGTGCCAGAAGGCAAGCCAACTTGAGGCTGGAGTGATTCAGAAGGTCTGAGGTACATGGTAAGTAAAGTGAAGATGAGATCAGAGAAGGTGTGACTAGAAGGAACAGGGGGTGTAGTAGATCCTTTTGAAGCCAGTATGGTGAAAGGAAACTAACAAGAAATCCCTGTAGCAGTTTTTCCATTGGCTGTTTCAATTCCCCATACATATATCAGGACAGGGTTGATATTCTACTGTTGTGCCCAAGATCGCGAATCCGAGAAACCCCCAAGGAGCTGACACCGATGCAAACACACGAGGGTTTATTTACAAGCTCAAGCTTGGGTCCAAGTATACCCAACACAGCAGAGCAGGGATTTGGACCCCAAGGTGGGTTTCAGCTTAGTTTTAAGGACTGGTCTAGGGGACCTCCAGAAGGGCTGGAGCAATTCCTCAAGTTCTGTTTACATTTTGATGTGGGGCCTTCAAGGGCATTGAGCTCTGTTCTTATTTTAATAGGAGCTTCCTGCCACTGGCTTGGGTTCTGTTTTTATTCTAATATGGGGCTTTCTAGGACGTTAAGCTGTAAGCTGTTTTCTTCCTGTAACTGAAGTAAGGTAAAGTTCAGCTCTTATTCACAGGGGCCTGGGATGGCTGTACTTGTGCTAACGCTGAACTTAAGGTGGAATGGCCTTAATTTTCTGGGCCTCCACACTACACATACACACACAGTACAACCGAAATCCATTCCCTTGGGTCAGTGCACATGCCATGCCAGTTTTTAAGTATTTTGAATATCATCCTTGCATCAGAGCCAACTATGTGTTAAGCACAGAATTGTATACATCAGGTGCAGGAGAGGAAGAAGAGAAGCATAATAAACAACTCTTATCTCCTGCAGTTCATAATCAAGTTAGGTAATAGTGACATATGAATAATTCAATTATGCCTTTCTTTTTTTTGCGATAAAAATAAAGTGCTCTAACATCAAGGAGAAGAAAGCATGAGGAATTTGGAAAGGAATTTGGCCGCAGAGAGACCTACACTGGCACCAGAAGCTGTGATGGGATGATACAGTGCAGGAGGTGAGACAGGCAGAGTGAGAAGCCTGAGTGAGAAACCAGGGCTGTGCATCAGGATACATACACGTGAGAGCGGTGAAAGGGCTGGCAATGACAGGTGGCAGCAGGGGCAAGAAGTGGAGTATGAGAGGGAAAACAAGACTAGAAATACTAATGTGGGGTGGATCATGTGTGCTGTAAATGTCTGTCTCAACTTCCACCCTCTCTTGTCGGCAGCAGCAAACTTTTGAGAAGGGACAGGGCACTATGGATAAATACTGACTGATCTTCACCATTTTCCAGCTGTTTGAGCTGGAAAAATCTTTCCATCTAAGTCACACTTCCCTGATCAGTAAAACTGACAAAATACCAAACTTCTTGGGGCAGTTGAAGATGAGGGGAGGTAACAAATACAAATGCCTAGCATGCAGGAAATAACACACAGTAGTAGTTTCTACTGTGGTGCAAAATTTATGATGAAGGTAATAATGCAGCCCATGCTCAGAGTTACTAGGTGGAGGGGTAAGAAGGATGAACTGCAGGTAGGGAAGAAAGAGGAGCATGGGGACCATATTTAAATAATAATCATCTTCAGAGCTAGAGAGACCCTAAATGTCATCTAGTTTAACCCTCCCACTTTACAGATAAAGAAAAGGTTCAAAGACGGGAGTATTACTTGTTAGAACCAGGTAACTTGACTCCCAATATAATTCTCTTTTCTTCACATGTTGTTTCCCTGATCGTTTCTTTACTCATTCTTTAGCCAACAAATGGAGTTCAAAACAGAACAAAATTTACAATGCATACTGCTTTCAGTAATGTTTACTGGAGTTTTTGTTTGTTTTCTTTTTTTATATATTTTATTTAAATTCAATTTGTTCAGCATATAGTATAATTCCCAGTGTTTACTGGAATTTAAGCCAAACTAAAAGAGGATGCCATTTTGTTGACTCAAATTAAAGTGACTGGCATTACAAGGCATCCTTACCCCCAAGCTAACATTTTCAAACCTTGAAGACCATGATTCATTCACACCTGTTGTAGGGAGGAGAATGGGTAGGAATGTAAAGAACAGCCCCTGGACCTGGGACAGCTCATCCCCATTTGATGCTAATCACATGTGAATGCTTGAGTTAAAAAGACATCATTAAAAGTACATTAAGTTTAATTATGCCGGCAGCATCAGGCAGGGAGAGGCACCGCATTAATGCAGAATGCATAATTAGATAAGACCTAATCCATTAGATTCTTATTTGTTAAGAAATGTGTTTCATCAGTGTCACTGCAAGGAGTGGCTTGGAAACCAGTTCCCAGGTAAGGGCATTTCTGCCATCTTCAAGGCCTTCAGTGACACAGACTACCATGGGATACTGACAGGGCCATGCTGCTGACTTGCACGCAAGTCATGGAGGGCAAGTTCCAGGATTCCAGGAGGCAGGGCCCAGCTCCCTCCTGTTTTTTGTATGGTATGACAAGAGTCCTGAGACAGAAGTGAAGAGACTTGTGCTCTATTATTATGTCAGCCATTTCCTAGCTGTGGGATATCTGGATAAGCTATTTAACTTCAAAGGACCTTGGTTTCCTCAGCTATAAAGTTAACAAGAATGTGAGGAAAAGGGAACCCTGTGTGCTATTGGTAGGACTCTGGACTGTAAACTGATACAGCCACTATGAAAAATAGTATGGAGCTTCCTCAAAAAATTAAAAATACAAATATCATCGATCTAGCAACCCCACTTCTGGGTTTATATCCAAAAAAAAAGAAGAAGAAGATGTCATTATCTCAGAGATACCTGAATTCCCATGTTCATTGCAGCAATATTCACAAAAACCAAGATATGGAAACAACCTAAGTGTGCACAGATGGATGAATGGATAGAAAAAACGCTCGTGTGTGTGTGTGTGTGTGTGTGTGTGTGTATACACATAATGGAATATTATTCAGCCTTTAAAAAGAAGGAAATCTTGGGGCACAAAGGTGACGTAGTCAGCTAAGTGGCAGGCTCTTGTTTTCTGCCCAGGTTATGATCTCAGGGCCCTGGAATCCAGCCCGGTGGCTGGCTTTGTACTCAGCTAGGAGTCTGTTGAAGATTCTCTCTCTCCTCTCCCTCTGTCCCTCCCCTCACTTACTCATGCTCTCTTGTTCTAAAATGAATAAGTATATCTTTAAAAACAAAAAGAAGGAAATCCTGTCATTTGCAACATCTGGAAGGTGTTATGCAGAGTGAGTAAGTCAGCTAGAGAAAGACAAATGCTACATGGTATCACTTAAATGTGCAATCTAAGAAATAAAAAGAAAAGAAAAGCTCATAGAAACAGAGTAGAAAATGGTTACCAGAGGCTGGGGTGGGGGGCTAGGAAGAGAGACATGTTGGCAAAAGAATACAAACTTTCAGTTATAAGATGAATAGTCTGAGGATCTAATGTGAAACATGGACTACGGCTGATAACATTGTACTATAGATGAAAAATTGCCAAAAATAGAACTTAAGGGGTGCCTGGGTGGTTCAGTCTGTTAAGCATCTGCCTTCGCTCAGGTGAAGATCCCAGAAGGCTTGGGCTCCCTGCTCAGTGGGGAGTCTGTTTTTCCCTCTGCTCCTCCTCCTCCCCCTGTTCACGCACTCTGTCTCTCTCTCAAATAGGTATATAAAATCTCTTTAAATAAAAAAAAAAAAAGAGCAGAACTCAATAAATAAACCTAATCTCAATAAATAAACAAAAAGTAAAGATAAAGATGTGAGGTGAGGGAGGCATTATTTAACTCACTGGGGGGTGGGGATCCTTTCACAATGTATGGGTACATCCAATCTTCTCATTGCACACTTGAAATATCTTACAATTTTGTTTATTATTCTTCAAGTAAAGCTGAGAAATAAAATGAAGTGTGATTGACTAATAGGGTTGATATGAGGGTGAAAGGAGAAAATCCCTGCACCATGGTTAGGGCTGTGCCTTAAACATTCTATGTTCTTGGTAGCTGGTTTTTGCTACTGCTGCCATCATAATCACCGTTGCTACCAACAGCAGATCTATTATTACTCCATCATCACTCTGTGAGAAAATGATTTTCCTCTCTGAGCTTCCACTTCCTTTTTTATAAGCTAAGATGGTCATCCCTAATCACCTCAAAGGTTTTTGTTTTGATTTTTTGTTGTTATTTTTTGCTGGGAGAGCAGCCTTAGCTTTGATCAGATTCTCAGTAAGATCCCACAAGTGTCAAGAATGACCACACATCTTATGTTTTGAGGCCATGGACCCCTTTGACAACCAGACAAAGGAATATGAACCCCATCCCAGGAAAAAGGCACACATGCACAGAAACACACACATGCACTTCCTAATAAAGTTTGAAGAAGATTGTGGGACTTGCATGAAATCTACTTGCTGTCCCATCTGTCTACGCACCCTAGGGTAAGAAGCTCTGCTCTAAAGTTCCCTTTTAGCAGCCTACCTCTGGGAACATGCCCCCTCGTAGGCCTCCATGGCCAGCCTGTGAAATGGGACCACCCAGACCTTCTGAGCGGACTGTACCACGCTTGTAGGCACAGCACAACTATGAAGGCTCTGTCATCAACTAAGATTCAAATTCTAACCATTTCCCACCGGTTGTATATTCTCTGGCAAGGTACTTCAACCTCTCTCTCTGTCTCAGTTTCTCCTTCTGACTGGTGGGAGGATTAAATGAAATCATGAACAAAAAAAGGACAAGCTCTAGCACATAGTAAACTCTCAGGAAATTTTGGCCATGTTATTACTATTTTTGAAAACCTTTGAGGACATCTAACCCAACCCCACCCCCATGTTATAGATGGTAAATCTAAGAGTCAAAGGAATGTCCAGAGAACAAAGATCAGCACCAGTCACAATGAAAGGACCTTTAGAAAATTACCCAAAAAAGGAGGCCTCTAGACATGTGGAAATTTAAACAAGCACACACAGAGAACAGGAGAAGTGGGGAACACATGACCCCAGGCCCCAGGTCAAAGAGATGGCAACACTTGCCAGTGCCAGTCACATTGCTCAAAGACCATAAAAAACATGCCAGAGACTAAAAAGCACTGCCTGCAAGCACAGTATGTGCTGAAGCCCACAGCCAAGCAAGACTGGCTGTGGGAAGCAGTTGGCTTGATCACAGCTGTCTCCCTGGGCAGCCACCTCTCATCCCAGCCCTTCATAGCAATTGGTCATCATCCCAAAAGTTCAGTGGGGCTAAGTGCATTTTCCATGGTAAAGCCCTGCAGGTGAAGGGTCTGAACTGCCTCGAGGTACTATTACAAAGTCAAAGCCTCAGATGGTTTTCTAAAATTGTCTTTCAAGCAGCCACCTATGAGGGGAATGTCAAGGGCCCCAGGAATCCCCTCATGAAGGAAATCAGACTGGTATCCTCCAGGGTTTCAAGTCCCTCACCTCAAAAGTCAAATCAGAAAGATACAAAAGGAAGGCAGGTCAGCACAGAAAAAGTCTCAGGGCTCAGTGCCCGCTGGTCAGTATAGCGGAGTGTTACCCAGCATGGGTGTGGACCCAGGTGACCTAAGTTTGAATCCAAATTCCTCTACTTGTGCAACTTATATAACCATTTTTAATCTCAAATGGCTCATCTGTGAAGTGAGGACCATGATAGAACCTGCTTCCTACACTGATCTGCTCTTGAAGCACAGGACCTGGCACAAAATAGTTTACCTGTTCAATTCCTCTAAATAAAATTAAAGACTTGTATCCAGGCAGCCTTAGATTCCCCAGAGTTCATGTCAAGAAAACCAGAATGCCATATTCTGATGATTAAAGACCTCTGTTCAAAGAAACTAGAATCCTAAACCATAAGCCTCTGTCCACTCATTCTAGCTTCCCCAATTACATGATGTATTTTTTTTTTCTTTATAGAAGCCTGGCTTGGAGGGATATTTCTCGTCTGTCTCAGCTAGATTAAATATCATGATCCTTATCATGCAGGATCTATTATGCAATGTCTTAGTAGGTATCACTACCTATAGGTGCATTTTCAAGGAAAATTGATTAGGAATTCTTGCTAAAGAGGGTTCTATGAGGAAATAAGCTTTAAAAGGGCTGGATGAGACAAATAAAATGCTCCCTCCCTACAGATCTTATCAGGGCCTTTATAATATTAATGTGCACTTGTATATGCAGGAGGGAAACTGACTGTTTCCTCCTATTGTCTTTGAGGAAGTCTCCATCTCTACTCATTCTATCAGTGTTGATAGCCCAGCCAATGAGTCCTCTTTTACCTCTGAGTGATCTCAAACAATCCTAGAACTTTGAAAGCCATTATAAGATGACAACATTCAAACTGTATCCCCAGCTCTGAACTTTAGCTCCCAATTTGATATCAATCACTGCAAAGCAGTACTCATGACCCCACCATCCATCACCAGCCACTTCCTCCCTAGCCTTTCCCATCTCATTAAGTGGTACCACTATCTACTCAGATTTTCAAGTCATTAAACTGGGAGCCAATCTCTTTTCTTTTTCCTTGAATACCTATATCCAATTCACTTTCAAAATTTTCAGATTTTTCCTCCAAAATATATCTCAATTATGTCATTTAAATCTCCACTGCCACCATCGAATCCACACCACCCTCTCTTGTCTAAATCACTATAATTGTGCCTTCACGGGCCTTCCAGATCCCGCTCTTTCTCCCTCCATCGACTCTACATACTGTCCGAGTGATGAGACAAAAATATGAGTCAAACTTCTGTTAAAACTTCTAATACCTCTCCATATCCTCAAGATAAGATCCAAATACCTTAAGATTCCAAACAAGGCCCTTGCTAAGCTGGGTCCTGTTCACCTCTCCAATGTCTTCCTTTACCAGCTAAGTCTCAATCATATTTAATCATCTTTCAGTTTCCCAGATAAATCCTATGCACTCTCCTCTTCATCCACCTATGGCACTTCCTCCTCCCTTCCTATCTCTGGTTCCATTGGTCCTTGATAAGGACATCACTTCCTGCAGTAAGTTTTCTGTGATACACATACCCTATCCCAAATAAATGGGGTCCCCTTCTTGTGTGTTCCCATACCCCTTACTATTTTCCTAATCAAAGTTCTTATCATGCCAGGTGATAGTTACTTGGTCCATCCTCTTCCTTTTCCACCATATTTTTGCAAGACAGGAACTATATTGTTTTCATGCTTGTAATCACAATGCTGAGAACAATACATGGCAGAGATTAGATGATCCATAGGTGATACAAAGACTTATGGACAGGAAGAAGATACTAATCAAAACTATTTAGGTAGGAGACACAATAGAAGCAAAGATTAGCATGCAGGCATGAGCACCAAGTGCAGATGATGGTAACACTTTGGATAGAGAATATGCTGGCTATATAAAATGGGGCCAGGTACCAGAGGACTATGGATAC
Organism: Canis lupus dingo; assembly: GCF_003254725.2. Lineage (NCBI taxonomy): Eukaryota > Metazoa > Chordata > Mammalia > Carnivora > Canidae > Canis > Canis lupus. Next base: position 56,219,814 of record NC_064246.1, on the reverse strand, counting down.
CCTACTCAGGACCAGTAACACCACTATGTAGTGTCCAAAACATACTATAACAAGATAAAATCAGAAGAAATCTTGGTTAGGAGTCTAATGACAGAGATTTGAGTCCTTATTTTTTTATGAATTAGCTGTATAAAGTTCAACTTCCTCATTTGTAAAGAAGGGCTTAGACTGGGGTCATTTAAATGCCCTTCGCAAACTTCCATTCTATGCCACAAAGCTACTTGCCAAACATTTTTCATGTCACTATCATATGCTTTTCTCTACACATCTTTTCTTCAGATTCCTGAATGTGTAGGTGAATATCTGTATATTTTTCAAGACCCAGTCTTGTTTTTCTCTGAAGGCCATCTTCTCTGAGAAACATTCTAAGTTATCCCAGGGATGAGCTAATCCTTCCCCCACTTTGTAATGTCACAGAAATGTATACTTGTTTTTATTAGCACTTCCCACATTATGACACATTCTATAATGTTATTACAGCCATAATATTTGGTAAAAAAAAAATAAATAATGGCCAAGGATTTCTGGCTTCTAATAATGGTAAAGTAGGCTTCAGGAGATTAACCTCTAGCTATAACAATTATAAACTCTCGAAAAAAATGTAAAAACAACTGTTTGAAGACTCTAGAAAACAAATGAAGACAAGAAGAAGCTGGGGGAGATTCAACCTTGAAAAAAGGAATCTTCCATGGTTGAGAGCCAGCCACAACTATTTGCACTTCACCCTGAGAAAACTCTCCAGTCTAAGTGGTAAGATTCTTGGTAGATAGAGTTCAAAGGGAAAGCTCCAGTTTTGTTGACCTGAGGAGTTGGAGGAAAGAGTTTAAGGTTGACAGAGGGTCTAGAAATTGAGGAGGAAATCTAGAAAAGGAAGAAATCAGAGTGGAGGAAGCCCCCAAATCTGTATATAGACAATCTTCAAATTTTTTATTGCTTGTACTGCATGTTCATGAGATAAGATATGAAGGAACTAAAGAGGAAAACAACAGCTGGAAGACTGAAAGAGCTGAACAGAAATATCAGTAGCTGCCTGCCACAGGAGAGACAAAGTTTGGAATTCAAATTCATCAAGTTATAGGGCCTTGGCAACCATCTCAGATTCTCCACTGAAATTTCAGGAGGGAAAACCACCCCCTAGAATTGAGGGTAAACCCCAAACTAACTCACTCAGACAAAGAATAAAATTAAGCTGGGACAATTGGGTGGCTCAGTTGGTTGGAAATCTGCCTTTGGCTCAACTCATGATCCCAACATCCTGGAATCTAGTCCTGCATCAGGCTCCCTGCTCATTGGGGAGCCTGCTTCTCTCTCTCCCTCTGCTGCTCTCCCTTTTCATTCTCTCTCTCACTTTCTTTCCCTCAAATAAATAAATAAATATTTTTTTTAAAAAAGAACAAAATTAAGCCTTGAAAATGTCAAAGTGCTCTGGCAGTAATTTAACTCCCTACTAAAATAAAAACTCAATTCTCTTTGAAGGAAGATAACAGAATACAGAGTCTCTAAAACTATTTGTCCAAAACTTTCTGTCCAAAATATTCAGGATACATTAAGAAAATTATTAGACATCAAAACTGTAAAAAGTGGCATGTAGCCTCATTAGATTAGTTGGAAAGGATTCTACTGTATTTTATTAAAGAGTTTTTGTAAGATAAAATTATTTCTTCTTTACATGTTTGATCACATTTAACAGTGAATCTCTCTGGACCCAGGTTTTCTTTGGGGAATGGTGTTTAATCATGAATTAAACTACTTAAATAGATGTAGGGCTCTTTATTTTTTCTATTTCTTCTTGTATTCATTTTAAGAAGTTTTATTTTTCAAGAAAGTTTTCATTTTTTTCTAGTGGTCAAGTTTACTGGCATAAAGTTGTTCATAACAGTTTTATTATCCTTTTAGTGTCTACAAGATCTGTGGTGATAAGATCTTTTCCTTTCTTTAATTATTTTTTTATTTAAATTCAATTTGCCAGGGACACCTGAGTGGCTCAGTGGTTGAGCATCTGTCTTTGGCTCAGGTCGAGATCCTGGAGTCCCGGGATCAAGTCCCACATTGGGCTCCCTGTAGGGAGCCTGCTTCTCCCTCTGCCTGCATCTCTGCCTCTGTGTGTGTGTGTGTGTGTCTCTCATGAATAAATAAATAAATAAATAAATAAATAAATAAATAAATAAATAAATAAATAAAATCTTAAAAAATTTCAATTTGCCAACATATAGTATAACACCCAATGCTCATCCCATCAAGTGACCTTGTTCATATCAATTATAGGTGGTTTGTATTGCCTTTTCCCCTTTAGTTGTTCTAGTTAGGTGTTGGTTTTGTTTATCTTTTCAGGAAAAAGTAGCTTTTGGCTTTGTTAGTTTCTTTTATTCTTTATCTTTTTAAGAACTATGATGATTTCTGTTCTTATATGTATTATTTTAATCTATCTACCTACTTTGGATTTACTTTGCTGTTTTCCCCCAGAGCTTTTTAAGGGGGAACTTTTGGTCATTAATTTAAACCTTTCTTCTTTTCTAATATAAGCATTTAAAACTACAAATCTACCTTTAAATACCACTTTAATTGCATCTCACACATTTTTGTGTATTATGTTTTCATTTTCTTTTACTTCAAAATATTTAAAACTTATTTTTGTGATTTAGAGGCATGCTTAATTTCTAAATATTCAGGAATTTTCAGATATCATATAGTTAATAGTTTTTAAATTAAGCTTGTTGTAGTCAAAAAACATACATTGTATAATTTTAATCCTCTGAAGGACACCATTAAGAAAAATAAAAATCAGGCTACAGATTGGGAGACAATATTTGTGATATATTTATTTGACAAAGGACTTACAACTAAAATACAGAAAGAATCCTTACAAATTAATAATATAAAGATAAACCACCCCCCACAAAAAAGGAAACAATTTAGACATGTCACAAAAGAGATACATGAATGACCAATAAACAATTAAAAGATGCTCAACGTCATTAGCCATAAAAGAAATGTAAACTAAATTCCTAATGGGATACAATTTTATACCACTAGTTAGGTTAAAAGATAAATGTCTGATAATACCAAGCATTGGAAAGGAGTTAAGGCAACTGGAACTCTCATACATTGCTGGTGGGAATGTCAAGAAATACAACTACTGTAGAAAGGAGCTTATCAGTTCTGTATGCAGTTATTTATACACCCATTCTGTGATCCAGAAATTCAAATCTTGTAGTAGGCAGCCTTTAAGGTGGTGCCAAATAATCTCTGTTTCCTGCTATTCGTGGCCTTGTATAATCCCCTCCCCTTGAGTAACTTGTTTCTAATAATAGAATGCAGCAACATTGAAATGCCACTTGCATAATTAGATTACAAAAGGTTGTCCTAGCTAGCTAGCAGGCTCTCTTAGTTGCCTTTCCAGCTTGTACACTTTGATAAACCAAGCTGACATCTTGGAGAAACCCATATGGCAAGGAACAGAGGATGACCTCCAGACTACAGCCTAATAGAAACTGAGGCCCTCAGTTCAACAGCCTACAAGGAACTTAATCCTGCCAGCAACCACGTGAGCTTGGAATTAGATTCTTTCTCAATCAAACCTTCAGATGAAAACCAGCTCTAGTCAACATCTTGATTAGAGCTTGAAGACTGTGAAGAAGAGGATCCATTTAAATAGTACAAAGATTTCTGATCCACAAAAACTGTGAGAAAATAAAATGTGTATTGTTTCAAATGCTAAGCTTATGGTAATTTGCTATGCAATGATAGATAACTAACATAAACTAACAGGCATTTTCCCAAGAGAAATGAAAATATATATCCACAAAATGACTTGTACAAGAATTTCCATAGTACCATAGCCTAAAACTGGAATGATGAAGTATGTACATTAATAAATAAATTATATATTTTAGTAAAATGAAATGCTACTCAGCTATGTTAATAACATGTTAATTACTTTAAGTGATTTAATGGTTAAAAGGATACAAAAGACTCAAAACACTTTATCATCAGGAAACAACTTTGATATGGGCAAAGGATGTAATACAGTAGTAATAGGTTATCTGCGGTACAAACTTCTTTATCTTTCCATGACTGTGTTGAGTTGCTTAGGACCTGTGTTGTCTTTGGCCCTCAAACCACCACTGACATGCATGCAAAGAACCTTGGAATCAGGAAGCCAAACGTCTGCTTGGGGTAGGGGCTTCTTACAGTGATCTAGTCGGCACATGTCCAACCTCTACTTTCAACTCTTCACAGGCACCACCAAAACCAGTTGTAAGCCATCAATCTAATTATTATTTATAATAAATAATACAAAACTGACCAGCTAGTACGTCCTGTCTAAAACTACCCACATACACTTATACTATATGTTGGCAAATCGAACTCCAATAAATAAATAAATAAATAAATAAACAAACAAACAAACAAACATACACACATATATATTTAAAAAAAACATGATTTACCTCCAGCTATTATATTCCCTAGCTTTGGCCAAGGGTTAATATAATATTCTGGGCAATGCTGGAGGGAAGTCTATGGTTGACCAGCTGAGATTAATTCATGCTATACAAGCAATCAAAACAAACTACTGATAAACACATAATGATGAATCTTTAAACCATGTGAGCAAAAGCAGCCAGACATAAAGTTACGTATTGTAAGATTCCCTCCATAGGAAATTCTAGAATAGGCAAAACTAAACTGTGGTGATAGAAATCAGATTTCTGAAAAGAAAATGTTTGTTTTGAATGGAAAAGCTTAAAATTCATTTCAAGGAAACTATTCCTATTATGTCCTCCATATGAAATGAAAATCTATAGACTATAGATTAAACACACACACACACACACACACACAAGAAAGAAAACAACAACAACAAAAACAAAAACACAAAAACAGGCTTTAGAATTATATCTGGGTTCAAGCCACAACTTCTTTACTTAGTAGCTTTGTGCCCTGGGAAATTAGGTAACCTTTTTGGTAACCCTCAGTTTCTTTGTCTATAAAATAATGATAATAATTAGATGAGAAAACATGTATCTTGCATAGTACCTGGCACATAGTGGGTAATTAATAAATGCTAGCCTCTATTATAGACTAAATTGTATCCCACCCCTCAAAATTTATATGTTGACATCCTAACCAGGAATGTGACTGTTTTGGAGGCAGGGCCTTTAAGGAGGTAAGGAAGGTTAAATGAGGTCACCACAAGTCTGGCCTCACCAGAATCTAGCTAATCTAGCTATGCTGGCACCTTGACCTTGGACTTCTAGCCTCAGAAATGTAGGAAAATATTTCTGTTGCTTAAACCACCCAGGATATGGTATTTCATTATGGCAGCCCTGGCCTGTGATATCATCACAGCCAACACTGAACAGCTTCAATAAAGTCTTGGAGTAGAAGGATGTTTTCATTCTTCCACTCATTTGACAAATGAATATATCTACCACTGCATGCCTGACACTGAAGAGTGAATAAGGCAAAGCCACTACCCTCAAGGAGGTTACATTCTAATGGGAGAGCCAATGACTAAATGAACAATGATCACAAAACATCAGGTACTGATAAACATCATGAAGCAACATGAGAAGTCAAGGAATGACAAAGTTGCTATTTTACACAAATGATCAAGAAACATCTCCATGAGGAGACAGAGGATCAGAGACTTGAAAGAAATTAAGGAGACAGCATGAAAATATCTCAGGGGGAGCTCCCAGATACAGGGAAGAGCAAACACAATGTCTCCAAATGGCAATGTACTTGCCAAATTCAAGGAAAAGCAGAGACCAGTATTACCAAAAGACATCACATATAAGGGACAAGAAGGGCGAAATTAGGTGAAGAGGGGAACAAGAGGTGAGCTTATGTAGGGTCTTGGAGGCTGCTGAAGGAAGTTTAGCTCTTACTCTGAGAAATGGAAAATGACTAGCAGGTTTTAAGCACAGCATAACTTGATTTGATTTATATTTTAAAAAGTCACTCTTGGCTGCTAAGAGTGGGGGGGAGGGGTGGTGGCAAGGAGGCCAATTAATGGTTTACTGCAGCAGTCCAAGCGAGAGCTAATTGGGGGCTGGTCTAGGGTGGCCACGTGGGATGATGAAAAGAGGTCAGGTTCTAGAAATATTTCCAAGAAGGATTTGCTGCTGGACTGAATATGTTATATGCAGGAAAGAGAGGAGACGGGGATGAAATCAAAGATGTGAGGGGAGGAGGAGGAAGGACTCTTGCAAGGAAACAAGAGGATCTGGACTTTAATCCTTTGCCCTGCTTCTAACCTGCTTTATGACCCCACAGCCCTTTGTGTGTTGGATGATAAATCTTTAAAGTGGGATTAACCATACCGGCCATGTCTCTAAGAACCATGTAAAGATACAATCAAGCTCAAAATCCTTGAAAAAGCAACAAAGACCACCAAAAGGGGGACTCCTGGGTGACTCAGCAGTTGAGGGTCTGCCTTTGGCTCAGGGTGTATTCCCGGAGTCCCGGGATCGAGTCCCACATTGGGCTTCCTGCATGGAGCCTGCTTCTCCCTCTACCTATGTCTCTGCCTCTCTCTCTGTGTGTCTCGCATTAATAAATAAATAAAATATTTTTTTAAAAAATCACCAAAGGTTACCCTTTATTCATCTCCAACCATAGAATCTCCATCAACAGCTGTTGCTGTTTCCCTGCCTCCCCTTCCTCCCCAAGATGTAGTGATACCTTAAGTCATAAATAATGCTGACATAGAAACCATCCCTGTCTCCACCACAGCATGTGGCACCCTGTGAGTGATGATCTGGTAACCAGCTTCAGCTGGCTCAGGAGAAGGACTCATTCACCTTCTTAGCACAGGCATCACTCAAAATGACCAAAGGAGAAGAATCAGGACCTTTTTGAGGACACTACCTCTGCCTCTAGCTGACTCCTAGTAAAGTAGCTATGACACAGCATACTGTGCCCCTTTCATTGTGGTATGCTCACAATTGTCAGGGTAAGGAGTTTTGGCACTCATGGGGAAAATTTAATTTCAATTCAAGTAAAGCATAAGTGGTGTGCTGAACTCCCTGTTCCTATCCTTGCTTTATTTTTCCCTATACACATATCACCACATGACATACATTTTGTTTGAGAATCGTCTATCACTCCCACCTATAAAATATAAGCTCCTTGAGAGCAGGGACTTCTGGCTGCTGTCTACTGCTCCATTTTGAAAGAAAGCCTGACATGTAGCAGAAGCACAATTAATCCTTCTGGAGTTAACTGGTAGATGGTTTTTTGAAAAGTTTTTAGTCATCTTTGGAGATCACATTAAAGATTTTCTTTCTTTTAAAAATATGTATAGACATTCACAAAATTTTGGCATACAAATTCAGGGGGTTTACAGAAACCCTGAAATCTATCCATGAATAAGCAATGAATCAATCCATGAATAATTCCCTTAATTAAAATCCATAGGATAATGAAGAGAACTTGAACCAGAAGCAAGCTCCAGACTTTAGATTTTAATCCTAGCTTCACCAGTGCTTTGCCTGTGGCTTGGGCAAACCTTTTCTACAATCTGGGTTTTATTCTACTGATCTGTAAAATAGCTGGAATGGGCAAAGTGATCTATAACACCCCTTTCAGGTCTAACATTTAAAATTCTCTAGTGCCAGAGAATTCAAGTTCTCTAATCCAAATCTTTCATTGTGCTGATGGGAAAATTAAGATTCAGAGAGTAAAAAGCACTACCCAGTGCAAATGAGACCCTTTCAAACTATTGCCTTGGGCTTTCTAACTATGAATAAGACTTTTGGTGGGTTTGGTATGTTTACAGATGTATCTCCCCCGCTGCATCCTTTCTGCTTTTAAGTGAAGCCCAATGAGCAAAACCTAATGAAATTTTTTGCTGGCCCCTGCTGCTAGGCAGAAGATGTTCTTAGAGATTCAAACGGTTTTGTGTATTACATGAAGGACTTCTTCATGCCTGTGCTCTCCCCCTTCCTACTTCCTTTCCTTTGAAGATGCATAGTTCCTTAATGACTTGAATTAGATCATACCAATGTGTTAAAAAATAGAGCTACCCTACAACCCAGCAGTTGCACTACTAGGTATTTACCCCAAAGACATAAGGTAGTGAATCAAAGGGGCACCTGCATCCCAATGTTCATAACAGCAATCTCCATAGTAGCCAAGCTGTGGAAAGAGCAGAGATGTCCATCAACAGGTGAATGGATAAAGAAGATGTGGTTCCATTGTATATATATATAATGGAATATTACTCAGCCATCAGAAAGGATGAATACTTACCATTTACATCGACATGGATAGAACTGGAGGGTATTCTGCTGAGCAAAATAAGTTAACCAGAGAAAGACCATTATCATATGGTTTCACTCATATGTGAAATAAAAAATACTTCAGAGGATCCCAGGGTAAGGGAGGAAAAACTGAATGGCAAGTCATTTGAGAGGGAGAAAAACCATGAAAAACTCTTAATTCTAGGAAACAAACTGAGGGTTGCTGGAGAGGAAGTGGGTGGGGGGATGGGGCAACTGAGTGATGGGCATAAGGAGGGCAGGTGATATGATAAGAACTGGTGTTATATGCAACTGATAAATTATTGTACTCGAACTAAGTATGTACTCTATGTTGGCCAATTGGATTTAAATTAAAAAAATAAATAATAAAATAAATGGTGACCAATAAAATAAAAGATTGTTCCAATGTGGATATATGCTTTCAATGAAAATATATAAGAACAAACAGATCTTAACCACTGCCCCACATTGACTCTGTTTTGATCTGGAATTTTCCCATTACCCAAGGCCATGTGTCTTCCTGTTCTTCTATTACCAAGATATTGTTTTCAGCTCAAGACTTAGGCAATCAATATTTTTAATTGATTTGGTTCAATTTCAGAACTATGGAAAGTTGGCCACTTTGAGAGAGAGTGAGCGAGTGGGGGAAAGGGACAGGGTAAGAGAGAGTCCTCAAGCAGACTCCACAGTGAGCATGGAATCTGATATGGGGCTCAACCCCAGGACCCAGAGACCATGACTTGAGCTGAAATCAAGAGTCAGCTGCTCAACTGACTGAGCCACCCAGATTCCCCAGTTGGCCACTTATGGTTGATGGAGAAAGAAAAAGAAGGCATATCAGTCTCCTTACCAGTTCAGTTATCCTTATCAATTAATATTCTCTTATCAGAAAGGCCTATCCGCATGGTAAAAATTCAAGGTCATTACCAAGTGAGAAAGGTTGTATTTATATGGAAGGTATTTTGAAAAAGAGGAACTCTTAGAGTCAGTGCCTGACAAAATGTTTGATTCATAGTAGATATTCAATTATTAGAAAGAAGACAGAAAAAATGATAGACACTAACTAGATGACTTCAAGTTGCTTTCACTTCAACTTTCAGACTCAATGAAGACTAGGGCATTGGGAAGATGCTTCCTGCACCTTCCACTCTCCCCAAATTTTCTGTGTTCCACTTCCCATAGTTCGACTAGACTCCTTAATACAGCTGTGTGCAGAAAAACAGCTTTGTAAATTAGATTCCTGTGGCAGCTGTAGCCAATTACCTCAAACCTGGTGGCTTAAAACAAAAGTTATTCTCTCACAATTCTAGAGGCCAGAAGTCTGAAACTGGTTTTGCTGAGCTAAAATCAAGTGTCAACAGGGCCATACTCCCTGAAGGAGCAGGGCTGCACTCCCTGGAGGGCCACACCCTCCAGAGGCTAAGAGAATCCCTCCCTTCATTCTTCCAACTTTTGGAGTGTCAGCATTCCTTGGCCTACTCTAGTTACTGCCTCTGTGATCACAAAGAAGATTCCTCTTCTATGTATATGAAATCTTTCTCTACCTTATTCTTAGAAGGACACATGACTGGATTTAGAGCCACCCAGATATTCCAGAATGATCTCTTCATTTCAAGACCCTCTACTTAATCACATCTGCAAAGAATTTTTTTTTCAGGTTGCTGAAGGAGAGAAGTGGGTGGGAGAGGGGCTAAATGGGTGATGGGTATTAAAGAGGGCACTTGTTGTGACGAACACTGGGTACTGTATGTAAAAGATGAATCACTAAATTCTACTCCTGAAACCAATATTATAATATGTTAACAGAGTTAACATATGTTAACTAACTAGAATTTAAATAAAAACTAAAAAATAACTTGACGGGATGAGCACTGGGTGTTATTCTGTATGTTGGCAAATTGAACACCAATAAAAAATAAATTTATTATTAAAAAACTAAAAAATATTTTTTTTCAAATAAAATAATAGTTACAAGTGCCGGGAATTAGGATGTAGACTTATCTTTAGAGGGGGCATGTTTTTCACCCTCCACGGTTATGTCCAGATATGCTCACCCAGGACAGCTGTCATAGATAGCAACACTCCTATTCTCACTAGGACCTGGTTATGAAGATCCTTTCTGCTTTACCAGTCTCCTTGAATGTAACTTTGGAAAGTTACTTATTTTATTATTATTGTTATTTTGGAAGGAGGGAAGTAGGAGAATGAAGAGGGTCTCCTTTTTCCCCAGTGTGGAGGGCAAACTGTTTCATGCTAGCTGAAGTCATTAGAGGTCAATCCCACAGACAGTCAAGAGGTCAGATAATCCGTGTAAATTATAACTAAAATCAAGTCTGTGCATACAACTGACAGGAAAGTCATGAGTCACTATCTTCATGGTTCAAGGTAAAAGGACCAAATAATCACTGGCAAAATGAGAAATAAAATAATAGTGAAGGCCCTTGGAACCAATTTTTTAAGACTTTCAATGTCTTTTATGATTTATCCAGTTTTTTACAGTCCACTTCTCTTTACAAAAAGGGACCCCAAATTTCAGTTCAAGCACCTTGGCTGGTAGCCAACTAAGAGGGCCAGTATGGGGCTTCTACTGCCTCACCCAGTCCCACTTATTCTGAGGCCAACTCAATGCCCTGGTGGTGAAGCCCTGATGGGAACCCACCAACTTGTCTAGCACTTGCCTTTCAAGATGCAAGGAGCAGGATGGAGGCAGGAGTAGGAGGAAGGTGCCTTAGAGGCTGCCTTGATACCCCAGACGTCCCTTAAGTGAGAACCATAAAAAGCAAATGGCAGATGAAATAAGAAAATCTTCAAAGCAGAAAGCTGCCCCAGATTTGTGGCCTTGCATTAAATGCACTGCATTTGCTGTGCAAGTTTCCATAATTGGCTAAGAAATCACACAGCTGGGGCTTTCCCTCAGCCCAGGGAGATGGAAATGACTTGTAGTCCTTGCAAACAAGAGGTTTTTCATGTCTCTCCCCAGGGTAACCTGAATATTGGCTGCCACACAGAGCATATTACTGCCCCAATTTGTTCTTTTTACATTCCTCAGGAGACAGGATGCCACTGAAAATATTTGTCTCTTACAAATACCATATGTGTCCTCCTACTGGCCTCTTCCAAAGACTCCTTGCCACTTTCCCTCTCTCAGCTATTCCCTCTTCACAAGCCCTCCTACCAACAGCCAAGAAGGCTTACATTGTGTTTCCCCTGGGTTACTGAAGTAATCTCCTCAATGATCTATCTCCCTGCTCCATCCTCACCTCCAGTCCATCTCCTGTATCCTAAGATTGCATATCAATCAGTTCATCATGTCACACCCCTACAAGGGATTCCCCCATTGCCAACCAACCACGACAGCCCTGTGGGGCACTTCCATCAACAGGGTCAGTACTAAATATCATAACATGAAAAACACATAAGCTACTAAAGATTGCAAACAATATATCCATTTTATATGTTAGACTAAATTTAAAGGCATCTTTATAATAAAGGATTATTGTAATTGATCATCCTAATATATTTTCTCAAATTAGAAAAAATGAGTAGATTTTTTAGCCAGCAAAGTGGGGATTTCATATGCCTCATGACCTCCTACCTATACTCTTTGTTTTGTGATAATTATGAATTACTGAAGTGGTATGGATTTGATTTTACAGTGACTCCCATTTTTTAGAATCTTACCCACAGTTTAAACCATAGTACTAAATTTATGCTTGTTACCTCATCTTGTAATAATAGCCTGATGAACTTTCACCTAATTTAAATGCTTGTTATCATATGACATAAAAATAGGAAATGAGACAATTCAAAAGCCAATTCAGATAAAAGATTAATTTGCCAAAGCTAGCTCACTGAATGAGCAAGAGGATATGTCATTCCATTAAGCTGCCAGTGACAGAGAAAATTCACTGTAGCTTTGAACATGAGCCTCAAACTCAAAGTCACAAGAATATAATTCAGGTGTAGACACAAACAAGTTTCAACTTGCTGGCAATGCTACATAGCAGGTTCAACACAGGGATTTATGGATTTTCCAGTGGCTAACAAGTGTCCTGAACTCCACCAAGGAGGTCAGCTAATTTTTAATATGAAAAACATCAGAGACAGATGAGAGAAAAATGACTGGTTTATCTCTCTCTTCATTGCACATGAATAAGAACACTATAAAAAACATCCAGCATATCAACAGAGCCATACTACATCAAATGCAAAGTGATGATGGAAGCAAAATTTGCAATTATACATATTAATGATATATAAAATATCATTACTATATCAATATCATTCAAAACTAGCAAATTCTATGGGTTTTATTATTTAACAGCATAAGATAACAGGATTTATTGATGCCTATTCTTTCATAGAACATTCTCACTTTTATGGAAGTAGAGTGTGACTGGATATCTAAGGGTGGGAAAAACCCAAATCTCATTTTCTAAGATAAAATTTAATTGTGAGAGATTAAATTAGTCTATTTATTTTCCTTATAGATGACAATGTTTTAAGAACTTTAAGTGGTTCATTTTGTTGCTAGCATGCTTCATAAGTTATTTTATGAATCCCAGAACAAAAAAGAATATGGCACTAATTGTTTTATTTTCCTGAAAATGTGAGTTTTGTGCCTGATGAGTAGAAAGGGTGAGTTGGGAGGTGCTATTAAACTCTATGAATGGTTATGACAATGTGTTATGCATATAAATATCAAATTCATATATATATGTATGTACATACATATACATATATAAAAATCAAACAAAATTTTTAAAGTAGGAAGCTGGAGAAATACTGGTTCTTATTCTTGTGACACAATTGTTCTTTGGTTTTATTGTCTACATTCCCCAACTGGTACTGTTTGCTCCAACCAAATTGCTTCTCTCATTATCCACAGAATGTCTCTCCACCTTTGTATCTGGCTTCCCTCTACCTGGAAAGCCATTCCTGCTCTTCTCCATCTTTCAACACCAAGCTCAATTCCTACCTTCCTCCTCCATGAAGCCTTCCCTGGAGACCTGCCAACAGTCTTCATACTTCAGTGTACATGAAAGTGAGGAGAGAACAAGAAGTGTATTTAAAATGCTGAGCTTCTCCCTCAGAGATCCTGACTCAGATCTTGTAGCCCAAGAATCCACAACTTAACACCCCAATGAATCAGAAGGAGGTACAAGTGGCCCAAAAACCATTTAAGAGTCTTTTCAGTGACCTTGCTCCCTAACACTTCTAAACATGGATCCATTTAGACCCCATTCCATGTAGGCCTAGATTGTGACTTCAGCTGGCCTATCTTCTTTCCTTTGACTCTGCTAACACATGGAAAGCATTCAATAAAACTAAGTTGATGTTGATGGATACTCAACATGATGGTGATAGGCTTTCTAAATTATCATCAAAAGCAGGAACTTTAGATGTCACATTTGATAATTTCAGGCTTCTGAAATACCTCTTCCCACATTTCTCCTTCCTTCCTTATGATCAAGGGATAGTTTATTCACTAATGCAAATTATCATAGCAACTCTGCAGACTGTGTAGAAGAGACACAAACCATCCTGTTGGAGAAGGCTGGAGCTAGATTTAATGTAGTGGCACTCTGGTGCCTGAAAGATAACGTCCAGTTGATTTCCCCAAAGATAGAACATACCAAAAAAAATATTACATTTTCTCGAAAGGATGACTTAGATCAAACACACCCCATACTATGGTCATCAGGCTGGGATGGGATATGGGATATGGAGGCATGGAGGAGTATCTCATCTCCAGAGGATCAGGGACTGTTAGAGCTAGAGTAAATGTAGCAATCTATCCAGATCCATGCACAGCAGTCTTCTTGCTATAGGGGAAAATGTGTGTGTCTTGCTATCCCAGGCACTCTGGACTCACTCATGTCTCTGATTTTCAGAACTTGCTCCATCAATAATATACTTCATTTTTCTCAACAATTGAGCATATTTCATTCCAATGAAAAAAGGATACACAGATTCTTTTCTTCTAGACATGAGCCAGCAGCCTTCTTCCAGGTCTCATGGAGTGGGGAGAGGTAACCTGACTGCAAAGCCACTGGGAAACCAAGCTGAATAATGGGTTCTTAGAGACATCAGATGCAACTTAAATCAAGCCAATCTGTGTTTGGTTTTTTTTATGTTTTTGTTGTTGTTGTTTTTAGTTTAAGTGACCCAATAAATTCCCTTTTTCAAAAATACAAATTCACTGCTGAAATATTAGAAAACAATAGAAAAGCATGAAGATTCTTTTTGTTTCATACTTTCAATCACTTCCCTGATTTCTTTTCAGATTAATTTGATTTTTGGTCATCTGGTTTGTTTGATGGTCTGGGGGTTTTTTTGTTTGTTTTTCTACTATTTCTGCTTCTGACAGAATTGCCAATTCAGCCTGTTTAGATTTTTTTTTTAATTGTCCTATTCCTCAAATCTCTTGTTATGTTGGCCTGACTCCGGGCTTATCAGCTGCTCCACCAGACTTTGAACATAGGATAAGGCCTAATCCCTGCCTATGTCAGCCCAAAGAAGCTTGTGGATGGAAGGAGGAGGTACAGAGCTCCTGGCACTAGATCATCACTATCAATCCTCCATATCCCACAAAACAACTGCTCATGAACAGATTTTGCTACACTCTGACTTACTCCTAAGGACATCTGCACCAGAGAGGTCTGAGTCACTGCAGATGTGGTTACAGCACAGATAGCCCTAAAGCAATGGAGTGGGAAAAAGAACAGAACTAGTGAAATTGAAGTTGCCCAGTGTCACTCTGTGAGTTTTAAGCATAATTGGAATGTGGGGATGAGCATTTTTTGTATGCCTACTCTATGAACTATAGATTTAGAAGGATAAATAAAATGGGGTCAGAATTTTATCCTACATACAAGTGAACCTAACTCCCCAGAACAGGTAACCCTCAATTCCATGGGAATGCCAGAGTGAAGGCAAGGAGAGAAAGAACTCAGAATTCATAAGGTTTCTATAAAAGCCCACTAGAAATAGAGGAGTAAAAATCTCAAAGAGAAATACCATTATCTACTTTACTTGCTTCCTCCTCTTCAACTCTCATATTCTTAGGTGATAAAACTAGGCTTAGCAAACAGCTTAGAGACTGATGTCAAATTTAAGGAAGGGGTCAAAGACTATTTTCCAAATTGTGGACATAAATGTTTCCAGCTATTCTTTTTCCTGCTCATTTCTAATCAGCAATCTGGAAAGTGGGCTCTTGTTTGTTTTTTGTTGTTTTTTTTTTTTTTTTTCAAAAAACTTTACCTCTAGAATGCCTCTCTGCACCTTGGCCCAAATCCTGTTATCCTCAGTAATAACAGTTGAAAATAGTTTTCTATTATTAAGAATTATAAAAAGTATATATTGAGGAAGGCACTGTATTAAACATTCATATGGATAAATTCTCTACAATAATCCCATTAATTAAGTACTAGTATTATCTCCACTTTATAAATGAGGAACAAGGATAAAAAGGTAAGTAAGCTTGCCAAAGGTAATTTGGTTGTAAGCAATAGATCTGGGCTTCTAATTCAGGCAGGTGAACTATAAAGTCTGACCTCTGAAAGTTCATTCTACCTTTCCTGAACACTCAAAACAAAAGTGTCAGTGCCACATGTTTTATTCCTATTTATGTTTAATATAGCATTTGATCTATTTGTTCTGTTATAATTTCAGGGCTGTGATCTTTGTTTCTCAAATGAGATTACTATGGTTAATAGAAGACAGAGGCTAAGCCACTGACACTTGTTTGTCTCCCCTAGAGTGTTAGGCAAACAGTAGCTGCTGAATGTGCAACTGTTGAAACTGATTTAAATAAAATCAAAATTAAGGAAATTATCATTTGCAAATAATAAGAAAAATCCACTAACATTACAGCTTGAGTAGAAAAACTGTCCCTCTTTTAACACTCTTATCTATGAAATGCCATGTGGTTTTACATTAAGTCTTCTCACCCATGATCTCCTTTGTAAATCAAATATTATTAGAGTCCAAACAATGATTGGCATTCACATTTTACAAATTAGAATTCCAGTGCTCACAGACATGATTGACCAAGTTCATACATCTAATAATTACTTTCTAATATAAGGGTGGTGGATGACACAGAGATAGAGCTTGAAAGAGTTGGATTCAGACCCATGTATGGCCATTTATGTTCTTATTATCCTTTAAAAAGAGACTTGGGCTCTAAGTTCAGTTTCTACATCTGTAAAATAGAGACGACACCATACTTTTGATAGGATTTTTGTAAAGAACAGAGTTATTATTTGAATACTGCCTGGCAGCTAATAGGTAATCAATACACGATAGCTATTATTATTAAGGATATAGTAAGTGTCGTGAATGAGAACATAAGTTTGGTAGACTAAACAACTGAGGCTTAAATCCCAGCTCTGTCCTTTACAATCTATTTGACCTTGGGAAACTTACATAACTTCTCCAAGCTTAAATTTCTTCATTTAAAACTGAGAAAAGACTTACAAGCCCTACCATGCGAGTGTCTTACACTGGACAAGTTTTCTTGCCAAATACAATGACAAAATCTGCACTAAATATGTAAAAAATGTTTGAAGCCATTGTAGCACAATCAATGCAGGCAGAACATGAAAGTCTATGATTTTAGAGAGATTTTAGAAAAGAGCTATTTATTCTGGCTTTTTTCTCTGAAAGCATTTTCCAAATTACAGTACATAGGAATAGAGCCCAAGAGGAAAATGACAGCCTAACTGTGCCTAAGAGACAAAAGTCAACATTCAGAGCTTAGGACTTGAGGGCAAAATCCCATAGAAAATAAAACCTGAGCACTGGGCATATATTCCTCCCAAATTATTAATAACATTCTTTTTTTAAATATTTTATTTATTCATTCATGAAAAACAAAGAGAGAGGCAGAGACACAGGCAGAGAGAGATGCACACTCTCCGTGGGAACCTGATGTGGGACTCGATCCCAGGACCCCAGGTTCATGCCCTGAACCTAAGGCAGATGTTCAACCACTGAGTCACCCAGGTGTCCCTATTGATCACATTCTATGCAGAGAAAGACTCCAAGACATATGGCAGAAAAAAAAGCAATGGAAGTTTAAAAATCTAGCAACTATTTCAGCCACCACATGATGCAGTCTGCAGTTCAAGCCCAATCAAGGTGGACAGGCCTTTGTAAAGATCCTAAAGTACCAGAAGGGTCATACACTAGGAATAAGATGGTTAGGGGCAAAACAGAAAGAAGTCAATCATAAGAAAGCCTGTGACAATATCAAGCTGATTCACCTGTGCTACATCTGCATGCTAGGAGAAAACTCAACTTATCTGGAGAAAGATAACTTCATGTAGATCTTTTACAACTTTTTATCCACAATATTCATCATATAAAGAAATAATTATAAGGCATGATTAAGGAAAAAAAACAGGACTAAATACTTAAAAATCAAAAAGAAAAGGGCCAATAGAAATAGACCCACAGATGATTCAGGTAGTAAAAGTATCATACAAAAACTTTAATTATGAATGTGTGATTAGTACATTCAAAATAATAAATATAGTATTTACCAAAGACCTGGAATCTATTTTTAAAATCAAATGAACATTTAGAACTGAAAAATATCTTTATTTATATCAAGAATTTGAAATATGGGTTCAATAGATTAGAAAAGGGAGAACTGAGGATTGGCAAGGTTTTTTACTGTGTTTAAAAATAAATAGGGACTCCTGGGTGGCTCAGCGGTTGAGTGTCTGCCCGCCGCTCAGAGAGTGACCCTGGAGTCTGGGGATCAAGTTCCCCATGGGGCTTCCTGCACGGAACCTGCTTCTCCCTCTGCCTATGTCTCTGCCTCTGTCTCTCTCTGTCTCTCATGAATAAATAAATAAAATATTAAATATATATATATATGTATATGTATATATAAAAAATTCTGGGGCACCTGCATAGCTCAATCAGTTAAGATCCAACTCTTGATTTCATCCCAGGGGTGTGAGATCAAACTCCAAGTCAAGCTCTATACTCATCGAGGAGTCTGCTTGAGATTAACTTTCTCCCTTTCCCTCTGCCCCTCCCTCCCACCACACTCTCTTCTCTAAGATAAATAAATGTGTATATATATATATATATATAATTTCTGGGTTAAAAGCAATAACTATAATAAAATAAAAATAAAAAGAATGAAATAAATGTAGCCTTAAAATATATAATAGTAGCACAAAAAGCACAAGAGGTAAATGGAGTTCAATTGTTTTAAGGTTCTTGCACATTTTGAAAGTCATAAAGGTACTAATCTAAGACAATCTATAATAAATCCAAGAAGTATAATGGAATTTCTAGGGAAACCACTGAAGGAATAGCAATTAAAAGGCTAATAGAAAAGAAAAAAAAATGCAATAATGAAAATAATCAATTAATCCAAAACAAAGGAACAAAAATAAATCAAATAGAAAATAAATAGCAATATCATATAATTAAACAGAACTATCTCAGTAATTAAATGTAAATTAACTAAATATTCCAATTAGAAGACATTGATAGACCGGATTAAAAAAGCAAAATCGTATTACATATTTTTTTTACAAAACACATACTTAAGAACACAAAAGATTTATTACAGAGGGTGCATAAAATATAACTTCAAAACACATAAAGTAATAGCTAACAAACTAAAAAAAAGAAAAATCCAATCATAGTTGGAAACTTTACCTACCTTTCTCAGTAACTGATAAAACAAGCTGATAAAAAAAAATCAGTAAGAATATAGAAGTCAACAAGACCTGTCATAATTAAAAAATGCAGAGCATTATGTCCAATAACTACAAAATATATATTATTTTCAAGTACATGTAGAACATTTACCAAATAGACTTGATAAACTATGGATAATCCTGAGACCCAGGATTATCTGCACAAGCACATCCATTCATATGGTTGCAACAGTTCCCCAGTTCCCTGAACTAAGTGTCTTCAGATCTCATCCTCTTTTGTGGCCTTTAGCTGTCTTCTCTCTCTTCAATTCCATCCACTTTCCCCATTGCTGATTCCAGCACAAACATGTTTAATGTTGAAGAACAAAGTATTTGCTTCTCCCTCACACAGATTGCCTGCTAGTTGCAAGGGGGAAAATACTAACTATATAATAGAGAATTCATGCAATACCTTGACTAAGTGATCAAAATTAATAGTACCAGTGGATGGCAGATGGATGCTGTGGCTCTAGTTATACTACTGTGGGATGATTGCAATATCACCTATGGAGTATTCTAGCCAGGAATGCATAGCCTGCTTTTATGAGGGTCTACATGAGGAAATGTCAGACTAACCCAAAATAATGAGCATTCTAGTACAGAGGGAAGCAGGGCTTTATTATTCCAAAAAGTCAACAATGTATAACCTGAACAAAGACTAAGGAATTATTTCAGATTAAAAACTAAGGAGACATGCCAACTAAATACAATAGGTGTTCAGAGATTGGACTGATACTAAAGGGCAAAAATGGTGTAAAATATGTTATTACTATATTGGCTTATGGTTATTTGTCAATTGACAAAATTGGAATATGTATTACACATAGATAAACATTATATCAATGTTAAATTTCCTCAAATTAATAATACTGCACACAATGAAGTATTTAGAGAGAAAGGTACATAGCATGTCTAACTTATTCTCAAATAGTTTGGGAAAAAATATACATCAAGAGAGACAGAAACAGAGAGTTGAAGAGAGACAGAGACACAGAGAGGTGTCTCAGAACCTCTCTGAACACAAAGAGTAATAAAGCAAATAAGGGCATATTAATAATTAATCAGATAAAGGAAGAGCAGTAAGTCTTCATACTGTATTTGCAAGTTTTCTGTAAATTCCTCAATATTTCCACATAAAATGCTTCATAAAAATGGGAGGAACTTAAGGATTCTCTACAGCTTAGCTATGTTTCTTTAAATTTATGTGAGCAGGAGAATCACCTGAAGACTTGGTAAATGCAGATTCCTAGGCCCACTTCCTACCACCAATCCCAAGGGTCTATTAATTCTAAGTAGTTCTGAGGTTGGAGGCACATTAGCCTGGTGTATCCAGCTAATGGAATGTTCATGATTTTAGAGAGTGTATAATTTGACATTAAATAACATTCATTTGCATCATAAGAAAGTTATTTTCTTTGCAAGCTCTCCCTTTATCTTTCTGTTGATATCAAGACAAGAGCTCCTATTTGGACACAGTATGTCTTTAGCACCTCTTAATGCAAGTTCATCTCTTCCACAATAAAGAGAGAGCACTTTGTAGGTTCAGAGCCTGTAGTGAGCAATGGTATTAAATTAGAATTTAATAACATTGTTATTATAAATATGATTACTTTCTATTTATAGTAACTGATAATGGTTTTCTATTAACCCTAGAGATATCAAGTTTCTACAAAAAGTAAATTAATTTGAGTGGACTAAAAAACTTTTATAATAATGTAGGTAGGACACAGAAACGACAAAATTGTAAAAATGGGATAGGGAATGGTTGAAGTTTAGAAAACACAACCCAAAAGAAAAAATTCATGCTCAAACTATCTCAAGTTTACTCTCTCACTCTATCTGCCACTACTCCACATATCTTCATATATCATACATGGTTTCCTGCTCCCTGAGAAAGCCCTGCACTCACAAATGTCTGGACCTATTCTCCTGCCCTTTCCACTTGCTAAGTCATCCTGCCCTTCTTCCCATCCTGTCCCCAAATGGTTCTGTTCTGTGAGAGAATTTCAATGTACACAGGATATAAAAGTCTGGCCCTTTAAGAAAGCTAGGGGAAAATGGAACATTTATTCTCTTAAAAGAAAAAAAAAAAAAAAAAGAACCCTGAGTCAGTGATATAAGAATAGCCAGAAAAATAATTCTACTTCTAGGAATGTATCCTTCGGTAATAATCAGAGCAGCACACAAATGATTCTGTACATTGATGTTCCCATGTAATTTATAACAGCAAAATACTAAAATACTAAAACCATCAATGGCCAACATGAGAAGACTGGTTTGTTAATATTTCATTATATGGAAGTACCATGGTTTATTTTACCAGCGAGATACACACACTTAAAGAAATTTTTATGATATGGGAGAAATAGTCAAGGATGTAGTGAACACCTAGATTTTCCCTCCACTATCCAGTTCACCCTTTCTGTTTTGCATGGCCACAACATATTTGTGGAAATTGAACCCATCTCCAAAAAAGGGGTCAAATTTATGTAAGCCAATAGTTTTCAAAGAGTGGTCCCTGGACCAGCAATGTCATCATCACTTGGAAGCTTGTTAGAAATGCAAATTTATGAGCACTACCTTGATCTACTGAATCAGGAACACTGGAGGTAAAACCCCAGATCTGAATTTTAACCAGCCCCTAAGGGGATTCTGATGCACACTCAAATATTAGAACCACTGATCTAGGCCAGTTATGGTAAATCGATCTCCCTTTACAGTCTTAATTCAAGAATGGACACGTTGTTTAATTGGTGCCAATGAAATGTGAAGGAAAGTTTGCTGGAAACTTCTGGAAAAAAAGTTTCTACACTTATAAGGGGTTTTTTAAAAAGAAAGAACACTTATTCCCCTGGATTTTTTTGGAATATAAATGCAATGCCTGGGATTGCTAAAGCTAGTTGAAGCAGGAGATGATAGAGCTAAGAGAATCACACAAAATGAAGGCAGAGCCACTGGATTGAGATCATCCTAAATCCTTTGGATTTTCACTTATGTGGGCTACTCTATTTCCTCATTTTACTAACCAGTTTGAGTTGTTTATTTTGTTACTTGTAGCTAACTCCCATCTGATACATGGTATGATCCCGAGTTTAAAACACATATAGAAGCTCAGGGGGAAAAAGGAACTAAAAGAAAATATATTTAATATATAAATTTATTTTGTCTGGGTGGTAGGCTTATGAAAGAGGCTATTTTCCCTGTATTACTTCAGTTTTTATAAGGATTACTTTTATAATCAGAAAAAATACTTTAAAAAATAGCTGGAAGAGGTTATTCTAGACATGTAATATTTAAAAGAGAGTCAAGAGCCACTAAAACAAACAAACAAAAAAAAATAAAAATAAAAAAATTAAAAAAAAAAAGAGCCACTAAAACAGAAGAGATAATGAAGACAAGTGGTATGGGACTTGGGCAGATGGTATAAACCAAAGGAACCAAGAACACAGAGTGCTCAGAATTAGTAGCAGTGAGGTGTTAAGGAGATAATTAACGCTTATATTCTAAATAGCAGCTGAATATAAATGAGAACAGATGGGGCTCAATAGCTATTAGAAGACCTAGGGCAGTACAAAGATGGAAGTAAAGATAAACAAGAAAATATTTAGAGAAAAAATACTTATAATTAGTAATGTTATGCTCAATTTGTATTAAGGGTTCATTTCCTTTAACCTTTGCTCCAACTCAGTTACTCCAAGATTCATGGCAACAAGGTACCTATATTCTTGGTATATATATGACTTCTTAACACTTGACAGGTAATACATACTTACTATATGACGCTGAATGTATATTATCTTATTTAATCCTCTTTGAGGCAGATACTATTATCAATCCTAATGCACAGAGTAGGTTGCTGACACTCAGAGTGACTAGTACCTTATTCAAAAGCACAAAAGTAGGAAACGAAGATTTGAACTGATTCCAGAAACTATCTACCACTGTGCTATCATGGTAGTCAACAAATGTTTGTGGAATGTAGCTGTCATTCTACACATTACTTGGTTTTATGCCCTGCTGTCAAGATAAGTACTTTAAAATTTAAACTTAAGATAATATATAGAGTGTTATAACTATCTTTTTTTATATTTTTTTATTTAAGTTCGATTTGCCAACATATAGTATAACACCCAGTGCTCATCCCATCAAGTGCCCCCCTCAGTGTATCTTTTTACTCTGTTATCCATGAAGTCTATGTACCATTGGTCAAAGATAAATGCAATTATTGAATACATATTCCTGATGAAAAGCAAGTCAGAGCCTCTCAGGAGAAAAGAAAAAGCCTGAGGCTTGTAGGTCTGGACACATGGTAAGTTAGATAAATACAGTTTTCGGGTTCAGACATAGTAATCCCCAATGAGGGATCATGTATCACTTAATGGACATGCTAAGAAATGCCTAAAAGAGTGTTAAAAAATCTTAGCCTACAACTTAAGCAAGCCCTGTTTATTGATGAGTATGACTTAAAGAAGTTGAACCAGACCAAAAGAGCTGGAAAAAAGTAACTATATTATCAAAAAAGCTGCTTTAAGAAACAGAAAGAATGGGGTACAGACACATCATGAATCTCTTCTCTGTTTGGATGCAGCTGCCCCCAGGCAGCTCCTTTTCAAGAGGACAGATTTTGAATGTGCTTGGAATGAAATGAGAGAAAAACAGAAGATTCTGGTGACCCAACTATGCTCAGAAGAAAATAGTGCCTGCTGGACCCATCTCTTACTTCTAATGAGATTTGGCTGCCTCCTTTAAACACACCCTCAGTCTAGAGGACAGTGCCAGTGAGGAAAGCCTGGCCAGAGGATCCTACATATTCCCAATGTCACAACTCTCAAAAACAATATTAATGACTCACAGCACTACCAGTTCCACTGGCTCCAGCAAAGATGGTGCTTGGAACAACATCCACTATAATTGTCACTGAAAGCTACTTGTAGACAGAGATTGCTCTTGGCTGAGACAAGCAGAGAAGGAACAGGGCGGAGAAGAACTTCATTTGTAAGGAAATAAAAAGGTGGCATCAGGACCCTGGGAGCCAGCTGGCTTTTAAACAATTAAGCTCACTTGGGAAAACAAAAGTTACAGCCTCCTGTGCTTTTTACCATTACAGTTCTGGTTGGAGTATCTGGATTTCTATTTGGCACTGGATTTGGCTTTAATAAAGAGGAATGTTTGAAAACATTTTGTGCCATTTAGGAGGCTTTGTGATCAAGACGCCTTTAGCACTGTGGGGGAAATTCCTTAGAATCTCAGGGTAGAAAATATGACCTGAGAAGACATCTACTCTAGTCTTCACAATTTTAGAGATCTCCTCTAACCACATTCTTGGCAAGAATGCATGCCATATCAACCAATTCACTATTCTTCTACCTCACTCTACAAAATCCACTTCATTTTCAAATGGCCATGCTTCTTTGTTCACCTTTACCTGAATAGGAATCCTTCTTCCTTCCTGAAAATGAGAGCCATGAGTCCTCATTCTACTATCTGGGACACCCCCCCCAAAAAAAAAGTCAGACCATTTTAACAGGACAGCCCACTGAATATCAAACCAAACTCTTTTTCGGGCTCAATATCCCCAGATCCTTTAACAACATTCAGTACTGTTCTGAGATCCCCAACCATCCAATTTTCAACATTCTTCGGAAGTATGATCTAAGGAATGTTTGTCTTCAAGTGTCACTCAACTAGTGTAGAATGGAAAGGACAATATGATCCCTGGTCTGAATAACCTATTGATAGGATTCCAGCCCAAAATAAGTATTTAATCAGCAGAAAGAATTTCCTTAGAAAATACCTGTGAGGGGATCCCTGTGTGGCTCAGCGGTTAGGTGCCTGCCTTTGGCCCAGGGCGTGATCCTGGAGTCCTGGGATCGAGTCCCACATCGGGCTCCTGGCATGGAGCCTGCTTCTCCCTCCTCCTGTGTCTGTCTGTGTCTCTGCCTCTCTCTCTCTCTATGTCTATCATAAATAAATAAATACATCTTTAAAAAAAAAAAGAAAATACCTGTGAATGAGCTCTCAACTTCTGAAACATGTATTCCTTCATTTAGCAAGCATTTACTGAGTACCTAATACATGCAATATTGAACCAGGTGGTAAGTAGATAGAGGTCCTCCTACCCTTGCAAAGCTTAGAGTATAGTGTACAATGGGAAATCATAAAGGATTTAAGAAAGGGGAAAAATGGATGAAAATCATTCTATCTTTTCTCCAATCCCTTTCCCACCAAACAACTAAAGCATCTGGGATCCTCTTGGATGCCTCACTTTTGTGACCTTTAATACCCTGGTCCAAGAACTCTCATTTAGAGTGGACCAGTGGAAAGAGCATGAGCCCAGATAGCAGGACTTGATTCTAGTCTTGGGTCTGCCACTACCTTGCTTTGTGATTTTAGCTTTGTCTATTCCCTACTAACTCATCTGTTCATGAAAAGCATTGCTAAGACTTCTTCTGGCACCTTTCTATGCATTCATCCATATGGTTGCCATGTCTTTATGTGATTCCAAGTTTAAAAAAATGAAATTTCTTCCAGGAATAAGATGCCCCCTCTCTCATCCCATAGGTTGTCAAGGGTAACAATTCTTTCTGTCCTTTCGCAGTTTTAGTCCATTCAGGTTACTATAACAAAAATATTATACACAAGATACTTAAACAGCAAACATTTATTACTCATGGTTCTAGAGGCTGGGAAGTCTGAGGTCAAGATGCTGGAAGATTTGGTGTCTGGTAAGGGCCTGCTTCCTGGTTTATCTTCTATGTTCTCACATGACAGAAGAGGGACAGAAGCCCTTTGGGGTTTCTTTTAGAAAAGCACTAATCCTGTTTATGTGGGCTCCACCTCATGACCTAATCATTTCCCAATACCAACACATTGGAGATTAGGATTTCAACATATGATTTTTTCAACAATACCAACACATTGGAGATTAGGATTTCAACATATCCCTCTAATATGTTTCAGATAAAGAGAGAACCTCTTTCTTTGACCACAATTTCCAATACATCACTAAGTCCTGGTATTTCTGCCTCCATAGCTGAAATCCATCCTCTTGGCCATATCCTAAGAACTATGTGATAGCTCCTCACTGGTCCTCCCACTATCCCCTTTTCACCCTGCAATTCATTCTCCACACATACCCAGTGTTTTTTAAAACTTAAATCTAATGGGGTTTAGTTGTACCTACATACTTAGATGCAACTAAACCCCATTAGATTCCTCCAGTAAACTCACTACTGAAAAAAAAAAATCCAAATTCTTTCCCTTAGTTTGCAAGGTCTTTCAGAACTGGCCCAGCATCTCTGTCTCTCTCCATAAGCATTATTCTCTTCCTTGGTCCTGAAGCTTCTGCCTCAATGGGTTCCTTCTGTCCATCCAGAAGTCTTTGTACTTCCTGTCTCCTCTACTGAGAATATTCTTCCCCCACTCCTTTGTATGGTATACTTCCTACTTTTTTAGATATAGTCTCAAACATTACCTCCTCAAAAAGCCTTTCCTGGCCACTCCATGTACAGGAAAATCAATCAAACCCAGTCTCTCTTTCTTACACACACACACACACACACACATCACAGTTCTCATGATCATTTCTCCTTATTTCTATCAAAGCACTTGCCACCCTGCAATTATCTCATTAGTTTGTCATCTGTCCAGTCTACTAGAAAAATGTTCCATGACACGAGAAACCTGTCTGTCACCCTACTCCCAGTACTTCAAAGAATATCTGGTAAATAGTAGACATTTAACAAATGTCTGTTAGATAGTGAATAAGTAAAGGAATGAATTAATCCACCACTGTTTCTCTTATTTCTGTGTCTTTTAATACTTGGATAGAGGGCAGGGAAGGAAGGGACAAAACAGAAATAGAAGGACACTAAAGAGTAATGACCATGATGGTGAGAATTCAAAAAACAGGACAAGGAGAAGTGGTTAGCTCTCAGAGTTGTACTCAACATAAAAAAAATTCCAAGTTTCTAATAGTCCAACCCAGAAATGGGCTGTCTTGTAAGTGATTCACTCCCTCAGAGTGTGTCTGTGTGTGTGTGTGTGTACAGGAGCTGCACAGACACTGCCAGGGCTATTGCAGATGGGATTTACACATCCTAAGGGAGCCTGGGCTAGGTGGCTTTAAATGATGAGCTCCTGGCTGGAGCAGCCCCAGACCGGCAAGGATGAAAGCACTAAAACTCTAGCGAGGTGCTCCCTCCTCTAGTAAATACACAACATACGTTCAATTAGTTTCTCTGCTCCAAAAGAACTGTCTCTTAGTGCCCTCAGCAATGAGATCTTGCTAATTGAAAACATTTCCCTCTATCTGCTTGAGAGAATTGGACTAAACTAGGCTACTGAAATGTAGTACATAGGGCGAGAGACTAACTGGGACGGGGAGACACAGTAGAGCAGAAACACAGTCTGGGGCAGTGGGGACAAGGGTTGGTAGGTTGATAGGTCTCATTTCAGAGACTCTGGAACTTTCAGTCTTCAGACAATGCATTTTACGAGAAAATGAGTATATCCAGCTTAGGGGTAACATTTTTCCCCTTCTCCTTGGAATGATTCATTTCAGCACAACAGCAATTATAAAAATAGGACCTCTCCACCCACTTGTAAGGATACCAAATTGTGACCCAACCATCTTGCTTCTGAAAGAGGCAGCATTGGTATTTGAACTGTAGATGGTAACTTTGAGACCTAAGCTGGATAAGAGAAATAGCCATCAGAGTTCACAGAGGCAGCAGCAATAAGAGCAGTGACAGAAAACAGCAAGAGTAGCAGCCATCGTGTATTAACTGCCCTGGGCCAGCCTCTTTGCAATCTGGTCTTACAACACTGAGTCCTTTCATAATATTCATGACAATTCCATGAACAAGAACCATTATAAGCCCATTTTACAGATTAGGAAACTGAGGCCTTTGGATTTAAGAGCTTGCCCATGATCACACAGCTAATAAGTGATAGAGGAAGGAGGGCCCCTGGTGTGCCTCAAGAACCAATGCTCTGAGCCACAGAAATAACTGTGGGGGACCAACCAGGCACTCCCCACAGGCTATTGGAGCTACTGCTCTTCCCAAGACCTGGCTCTTCTCTGACATCAGGGTTTTTGAAAAAAAATCTAAGGTCCAGAAGATAGTCACTGGTTCTTTGATAGAAAAGAGAAATCTTTGGAAAATAATGTCTTTTGGTGACCATGGAGGATCTCTCCTCCTATCTTTTAAGTACTTCTTTCCAACTGTGATGGCTAGTTTTGTGTCAACTTAGCCAAGCCATTGTGCCAATATTTGGTCAGATATTATCCTGGCAATTTCTGAAAGGAAGTCCATGGAAGAGACCTACATTAAATCAGTAAAATTTGAATAAAGCAGATTGCTTTCCAAAATGTAGGTGGGCCTCATCCAATCAGTTGAATATCTGGCTAAAACAAAAGGCTGACCTCCCTGCCACCTCCCATCAAGAGGGAATTATCCCAGAAGACTGACTTCAGACTTCATCTGTGTTCTGTTCTGAATGTTTGTGTCTCCCCAAAATTCTTATCTTAAAACCTTTACACCCCTCCCATGTGAAGGTATTAAGAGGTACGGGCTTTGGGAGGTAATTAAGATTAGATGAGATCACGAGGGTGGAGTCTTCACAAGTGGCATTAGTGCCCTATAAGAGTCACAAAACAACTTTTTCCTCTTTCTGCTCTCCACCAGGTGAGGATATCATGAGAAGGCACCATCTGCAACCCCGAATAGAACACTCACCAGAACCCAACACTGTCAGCACTTTGACCTTGGACTTGTAGCCGCCAGAACTGTGAGAAATAAATTTCTGTTATTTTAAGCCACCCAGTTCATGACATTCTGTTACAGAAGCCCCAACACTCTAAGACAGTCTATAACATTAGCTCTTCCTGGTTCAATAGCAGACTGACCTTAGATGCAAACTGCCACCTCTTCCTGAGTCTCCAGCCCACCAGCCTCCATCATCAGAGTGTGGACTTGCCAAGGCTGCATAGTTACATGAGCCAATTCCTTAAAATAGATCTTTCTTTCTAAATATACACACACATGCTATTGGCTCTGTTTCCCTGGAGACCCCTACTATGCTAACTGAACTTTCTGATCACAGAAGAATTACCATGTTCCATCCAACAAGTCAATCACTTATCCATTCATGTCAGCCACATGTTTGATCTTATAGGACCACACTGCTCAAATTGAAACGTGCTCAGGCATTACCCAGGGAGCTTATGAAAGTATAGATTCATATGCAGCAAGTCTGGGGCAGTGCCTGAGATTCTGCATTGCTTTAAGGTAATGCTGGTCCATGAACCATGCTTTAAGTAGCAAGATTGTAGGGACAAAAGCAGAAAAACACCTGAGTGTGCCCAGAAACTTTCTTAATCTATCACTAAGTCACATTTTTAAGACACATTTTTTAAAAGAAAATTAAATTTGGTTTTCTGGTTCAATCCTATCTTGGCAACATTGCATCTTCAACAGTGTAAACTGCTGCTCACCTTAGCCCAAAAAAGCTCTGTCACATTGTTCTCCAATCCTACCCCCTTTCCTCTTAAAAAGAGACCAACATTTGGCAATGCATAAGGAGAAAAACACAATTAAACCCCAAAGAAAAAAACCCCCACAGTCCTTCCATTTCAATTAGAATCAGCGGCTGTTGGAAATAGGCAAATTTAGAGCTGTAATACCAATGGAAACAGTGAATTCTCAATTGTGATCAAAGGCTTCATTTAGCAGGCTGAAAAGCAAGCATGAGCTTAATTGAACAAGAGAGAGATCGCCTCCAAAGCATCCAGGCATAATCAAATAGCCTTGAAAAATATAATGCATCAGATGGAGGGGAATTAGCCCTGGGCTCCAAATGCCCTCGCCTGGCCTATAGAACACCCCCCCAGCATCAGCAAGGAGAGACCTCAGGGGTCACCTGGTCCCACTCCCCAGGATATGTGATAATCTACCTTAGACCAGGGCTTTCAAAACCTTCACTATAATGCACAGAAATACATTACATTTACATCCGGCCCAGTGTACACACATCACAGTAAAAGCTTCACAAAAATAACTGGTATCACTTCCACATGTAAAGTCCTCCAGTACTTGTTCTTATTTTTCATGCTTTTAAATACTGTCAGAAAGGATGGATTTCAAGTCTCACTAAGGGGTCATGACCCACAGTTCAAAAAACACTACCCTGGGCAGCCCAGGTGGCTCAGCAGTTCGGCACCTGCCTTCAACCCAGGACCTGATCCTGGAGGCCCGGGATCTAGTCTTATGTTGGGCTCCCTGCACGGAGCCTGCTTCTCCCTCTCCCTGTGTCTCTGCCTCTGTGTGTGTGTGTGTGTGTCTCTCATGAATAAATAAATAGAACCTTAAAAAAAAAAAAAACACTACTCTAGGGTCCCCCAGATAAGCAGCCAACCAGCCTCTTCATCTAACAATTGAGTCCCCAGCATCCTCCAAGCTCTGCGGACACTGCTTCAAAATCACAGGCAGGTGGAGGAGACAGGTGTTAAACAAATGATCATGCAAGAACATATTTAACACTACAGATTTAGGCAAATGTGGAAAAAGCGCATGATGGGAGATCATAATGGGGGCACCTATTTGGGACTAGTAGGATGACGAGGTGGACCAGAGTCCCTATTGAAGGAATTTTCAGCTGGGATGAAAGGATGAGTAGAGAGCAGCCAGGAAGAAGGGGAGTATTCTAGGCAACTGTGTCCCATTCCCGGAGGGGGAGGGGTGGTTAGTTATCTGGGGTTATCTGGGGTAACCTTAAGTGGTAATAAAATACCACCTGCCCAGCTCAGGTTCATCAAGATTTCACCATCCGTCAGACTCTGGGCCAGGCACCTCACAGTATCACTAGATCTTAGTGGAGTCCAACTGCTCCGGTCTGAATCCCAGCCCCAGCCCTTATAAACTGTGTGACTTGAGGCAAGCTAGTTCAGATTTCTCATTTGTAGAGAAGGGATTATTCATGGTGCCTGCCTCATCAAGTCATTGCTAGAATTAAGTGAGTTAACACAAATGGAGGGGCTTAGGAAAATGCCTAGTGCGCGGGGAAGTACAGAATAAATTGCTAAATAGAGACGGACTCAAAATCCTTAACAACTTGCTTCAGTAAGCACCACTTGTCTGTTGGCACATGAAAAGAAACCCATTTGCCATCCCTGAACTAGCTGATTTCCAAAAGGGTTATTTTTTTGTCCCCATTCTAATATTTTAAATCTAGCAGAACAGAGGGCTGAATTTCTCCACCCCTCAGGGCCCTGGAGACAAAGGAGACAGGAGACAGGGAAAAAGGGAACCGGTCTGTCTCCCCGCCCCTAGCTGCCATATCTGAGCCTGCAGTCATCACCAATCTCTCCTTGCTGATGAATTTTCTAGTTTAACACCAATGATACACTTGATTTCTCCAGAGAACTATAATAACAGAATTACAGTACATTTACTTGATGCAGAAAACCTCTGGCTAGATAGTAAATTCTAGGCCTCACAATGTTGAAAAATCTTCAAGCTTTCAAGAGGCCTGAACAGATCCAAAATGCCAGGTTCAAGTCACATCAATAATTAAAATTAAATTATTGTGCTGAACTGAAAGTCATCTCCAATATCACATTTTTAAAAATGGTTCTCCAAAGATAAACTCAACCTTGGCTTCAGGGAAGCATCTATTATAAAACCACAGAATCAGAGACAGGAAAGCAAGCTGTTCCCATTGTGCCTTTGCTGTGTCTAATTCCCCATGATGGACAAGGGCAGGGATGCTGGGCTGGGCATTCAAAACAACCACTGCTGGGAAGAAGTGATAAAAATGAGAGGCAGACTTCACATTTGTAGGGCTTGCTGTGGTTACTGTGTATACCCATTTTCTCTGTTGGTCCTCTCAGTATCCCTGCAAGGTAGATGCAGCAGGCATCTCTCGTCCCATTACACAGATGAGACTTCTAGTAGCAAAATGACTGGAGTCAGGACATGTGGCCAGTCAGTGGCACAGATGGGATGAAAATTCAGGTTTCCTGGAATAGAGGAAAGATGGGAGGAATGGAAAGAAGTAGGAAAAAGGGAAATAACTTTCTTTCCAAAATAGCAGAAAAAGAATATAAAAGTTTAAAAGCAAAAGGCATTTTTGCAATGACTATGAGCTGTTAGAATTATGCTTGTTCCTATGCATTCTTTAGACAATGTTATTATGCTGTTACTGATATAAAATAGCTACTAATAGTGAACAATTTATGATGGGCTAAATATTGATCTAAACATTTACATGAATGATGATGATCCCCATGTAATCCTCACAACAACCTTCCAAGTAGAAATTATCATTTCACAGTTGAGAAACTCGGGTTCAGAGAGGTAGATTGTTTGCCGAAGCTCACACAGCTAGTAGGAAATAAATGGACTTGATCTTAGTCTGATCGCCAAGCCCATCTTCTTAAGCACTTTACTATGCTGCCTCCAAAGATACCCAGCGGGAAAAAGGTAAGCATGAATTGACCAAGCTGTAGCAAATGAGGGACCTCCATATCAACCAAGGATTAAACTAAATGCTACCCAGTTCCTGTGTACCCTGCAGGCAGCCTTAGTGAGCTAATAAAATTGTAACTTCTGTTATTCATTTAACAAATACTTTTTAAGCTCCAACTATGTGTCAGGCACTGTGTTTAACACTGGGAACATAGCAGTGAAAAAATAAAAATCCCTGCCCTTATGAAATGCCCATTCAGTAGAGGAACAAACAAAAGCAAAACAAGTAATACAAATATTTTTTTAAGATTTTATTTATTCATGAAAGACACAGAGAGAGAGGCAGAGAGAGAAACAGACTCCTTGCAGGGAGCCCGATGCAGGACTCAATCCTGGCGCTCCGGGATCACCCACTGAGCCAAAGGCAGACACTCAACTGCTGAGCCACCAGAGCATCCCAAGTAATACAATATGTTAGCTGGTTGAAAGTACAACAGAAAAACAGCAGCAGGAAAGGGGGAAAGGATGCAACTTTTTAAAAGATGGCCAAGGAGAGCTTCAGTGAAGAAGAAGGTGATCTTTGGTTGAAACCCTGAAGCAAACAGTAAGCCATGTAGATGCTAGGGAAAGAATATTCCAGGGCTGAGAACAAGTGCAAAGGTCCTGAGGTGGGAACAACAGAAGAGATCACTAGAGAATAGAGTAGTAGGAGATGATGTCAGAGCACACAGAGCCGGGTGACATGTGGGGGCTTGTCGGCCATCATTAGGACTTGGGCTTTCAGTGAGAGGGGAGCCATTGGGGGTTTAGCAGAGGAATGACGAGATCTAAGATCCAAGTCATATTTACAGGATAACTCTGGCTGCCACTTAGACAACAGATTCAGTGGGCAAAGGTGGAAGCCAGAAGGCCAGTTAGGATGTAAGGGGGATGGTGGCTTGTTACTGATAATTATTATGATGTCAGAATGGCTCTTATTCATTCCTTGCCAATACCTTCCCATAAATTACTTCGTCTTCATAAAAATTCCTAACAGTAGATTGATTATATGCTGTTAGATAAAGAAACTCAGACTTTGGCTTGCTTAAGTGGCTTGTTCAGGGCCTTGCTTAAAGTCCCTCAGCGAGTTCCTGGCACAACTGTATCTTAAATCCAAGATGTTTTCCTTCCACATCCAGGACCGAAATCCCCTCCCATGCCGCTTCCTTGCCTCTCTGACTTCTGCAGTATCCGAGGATAGCCATTTGACCACCATAGCTGCTTGGCCAGGCTGTAAATGACATTGATATGTATCGGATAACCCAGATCCCAGACAACACAGAAAACAGAATCCAGCAAAGGAAAAAAAGCCATCGAGACCCATCCTCACAGCGGCATGAGCCTCTTGAATCAAGCATAACGGGAAGGGAGAGCCAGAGAATCTTAGGATGTAAATTCAGTGTTTATTCAGCACTTCTTTGTGCCCAGACAATATGAGATGCCATTTGGGGAAAAGGATGAAATAAAATTCCCTGTTGTCAAGGAGATTATGATGCTGTGGGTAGGAAAGACAGTGTGCATGCAACCCCGAAGAGATGACCTGTCACACACACAGACAGCGCATTCAGGGGTCAGTAATAAGGCTTGAGACTGGCCAAGATTTGAAGGCCAAATCTTCAGGGAAAGGAGCAGCTTGAGAAAAGAACCCTTCTGGATGCTTTCCAAAGGTAGTCTCCAAATTCCACAACTTTCTGTATTTTTAGAGGTGTGTTTACAACCATCTTAGGAAAGCCTTCAAACACTGTTGATAACCTGTTGGCCTGCCATGCAGCTTTCATGGGTCCATTATTCCTTTCCTCATTAGTTTGTCTCTTTGAGGATCCAAAACATACATGCTACCAGAAGTGGGATTTTCAACATTAAGGCCAAGAAACCAAGCCAAACAAGTCTCCTTAGAAGAAGACCAATAAGTGATTTTACCTGTCCAAACTATAAAGCTCTCCAGTGGCCTTCAAAGTCAGGAGTTGGTAAACTATGGCCCATGGACTGGCCCTCCTGGTTTTGTAAATAAAGTTTTATTAGTATACAACCATGCCCTTTGGTTTACAAGTTGTCAGTAGCTGCTTGATGCTGGAACAACAGAGTCAAGTGGTTGCACAAAAACCACATGGTCCACAAAGCCTAGAATATTTACTCTCTGGCTTTTAAATCTGCTGATCCTTGTTGTTTTCCAAAGCCCTCATTCTAGATGTAGGAAAACAGAGGTCCAGAGAAGTTTAGGAAACCAGTGAAGTTTATTCGAGGAGTTGTGTATCACCTAGTGAAGATAAGAGCAAGTCACATGAGAGCTGGTCATCCTTCAGGCACGCGGTTGTTCACTCAACGGGTATTTTTTGTCATCCTATGCTTCAGGCCCTGGGTGAAAATGCTGCCATACAGAACAAATATAAAGCGCTTGCCTATAGGGTTCCTACCCTTGAGGGATTAGGGGAATCCAGCACATTAAAAAAGCAAAGAGGAATAACTACAAAGTGTGCACAGTGCTAGGAAAGAAACTAAGAATGACAGGGCAGGGTGTCATTTGAAGATTGGGGAGATATTTTGGACAGAAGATAAGGAAAGGCTTTTCTGAGGAGGTGACATTTGAGCTTGGCCACGAGAGATGAGGCAATAAAGAGTAGATAGAAAAGCATTCACGTGGAAGGAACAGCAACTGCAAAGTCCAACAAAGTCCAACTAGGGTGGCAGGTGCAAGGAACTGCAGGAAGGTGTCTATGGCCAGAGTACAGGGGGAGAAGAGAATGGCCTGAAGTCAGGGTGGAGGAGCAGAGATGCCAGTGTGGGTCATGGCAGTGAGTGTGAATGACCAACTCTTGCTTGAACATATTTCCCCCATAGTGACGCATCACCATCTTCTTCTTCATCATCCCCATAATGAAGTCTTCAAAGGCCCAGGAGGAGAAAATGTGGTCCCTGGATTTACTTGTATGCTACAGAAAGCCATGCTGTGTTAATTTCAGAATTCTTAACTGTGTTCTACACCAGAGCCCTCCTAACCATAGCCCACCAGTGCTCTCACCACAGAATACTTCTAAAGACTGTGAAGGAAGGCCTCACCTCTGGCCCACAGGCAGCTCTCCGTCCTAGTTTGGAGAGGTAGATGCCCTGGTAGTTAATTATCTGTAACCTTCCACATCTGGATTTGAATCCTAGCTCTTTCAGCATGACCTCACACAAGTAGTTTACATGTTTCTGGGCCTCCTAGAGGCGGGTGGTGGTGGTAATAATAGCTGTGTCCCTGAGTTCCTGAGAGAATTAGGTCAGACAAGATGGGCCTTAGCCTTTGCACAGTACCTGGCACATGCTCAATAATTTGGTAAATAATAATTACTAGGAGTGGGATACATAATGGTAGAGCTTACCACTGGATCTGTCTTGTGGGCCAAAGACAGAGAGAGGTCTCACCGCTAACGAGTTGTCAAATATACCAATAGAGAACTGAAGTCCAAAGAAGTCAAGTGACTGGCCCGAGGTGACACAGCATTAGAAGTCTGACATGCTTCCTTGGCCCCTCAGTGCCTACTTAGCCTCTCATTACTTTTCACCAACATGGCAGCCTCAGTTAATATTTGACTATCAACTTCCACGCAAATGCCAGTGCACTTTGAACACAGGGGTGGGGACAGGATGAAAGAGGTTATTTGAGCATCCCTGCAGAATTCATTTCAAAAGAGTCCAGGTGAAGTACCTGCTACATATCATAGGTACAAAGTTGGATCATTCATGCTCTCTATACCCTTGAGGAACTCACAGGCTTGTAGGAAATACAGGTGTTGCAATCAGTTATAATCTTAGGGGATACAAGCTCTACAAGACACAGACAGATGAGAGAATTATTTCTTGTGTCCAGGGGAGCCAGGGAAGGTCCCAGAGAGGAAATGCCACCTGAACTAACTCTCAAAAAGTATTGAGGATACCAGGAGGAGTTTGGTTTGGCTCAGCAGAGAGGGCAAGAGCCAAGTGCTAAGTTTGGAAAGATGGGCACAGCTCATGGAGGGCCCCAGAAACCTGAACCAAGGGGCTTGCATTTGATGGGCAAAGGGAAGCATTGGGCAGGGGAATACTCAGCTCACAGTGACATTCAGCAAGATCACTCTAGCCAAGGGAAGAAAGGTTGGAGGTAGCAGGGCCAGAAACAGAAGGAACAATTCAGAGCATCCACTATAAATCCAAATCTAAGCCAGGTCAGTCATGAAGAGCAGAAAAGGAAATGCATTCTGGAACCACTGGGCAGAAGAATCAGCAACATGTAATGACAAATGGGACTTGGGGACAAGGGAGGGAGAGAAGGGACATGTGGTAGGCTGGGCCTGCCTTTCACCAAGATGGGGAATCCAGAGAAGGCACAAATTGGGAGGGAGGGATGAGGAGGTCAGGACCCAGCAAAAGCAGCCACCAAGCACAGGGGTTTCCAGCCATGCTGTTTTGCTTTTCACTCTGTGAGAATGTCTTGTAACACCTCTGTGGCCTAAAGCAGATGAAACCAGAGCCACTCCAGGTGGATGGGAAGAGTACCCAGCTCCTCACTGCCCCCAGGAGAAGTGAGAACCTTTCAGCCCTACAGATCTGACCCAGCTGCATATTGGCTGTGCCCCGAGACCAGGAGAATGCCGTTGGGAGAATCAGTGCTGTGGCCTATGGGGCTCACCCAGAAGGTGAGGTCCTGCAGCAAAGGCCCATGGGATGCTGCAGCAAACCAAAATTAGATCCAGGGCCTTGGATGCAAGTTCATTCTCCACTACCTGACAATAGGTGCTTTACCTGGTCCTATCCCTCCCCTCAAAATTATGCAAGTGTAAGGTTCTGATCTATGCAAGGAGAGAGGCAGAGCTGTTTGAGAGCTTTGGCTGGCTGGAGGCAGGCTCTGCAACAGCTCTGTTCCCGGGCCCTTTTCTTCCATTTTCCTGTACCTGGCTTGTTGAGGGAAGCCACCCTAGACCCCTACAGCTGTGCCCTCCACCAGCTGGGGCAGGGAGCCAAGGCTGTGGCACCACCACCACCACCACACCAGGCTGCCTTCCTATTTTCCTGGGGCCTGATTATTTTAAGCCGCCGCTGAGGCCTCACCGGGCTGTGCCCAGTGTTATCTCCTATGCACAGTCACTGCCTTGTTAAAAGGCAATCAGAGGAGCTGACTTTAATAAATGTTAACACCCTCGGTATGAAGTCTGGCAATTAAAACTCCTCCCCAGGACCTCTGAAACAAGCCTGTGGAAAATCCCCCATCTTAATAAGCTCCTGTCATCAGAGGACACTGAGAGAAAGGAAGGATAAAAGGGAGGCGTTAAAAGTTTCCAAAGGGAGGAAAGCAGCCAGAAAGGTTCTTCTTTCCCAGCAGGTCTGGGGCAGAATCTGAGAATTTGCATGTCCAACAAGTTCTGGGTGACATATGAAGGCTGCTGGTCCAGGGACCACAGTCTGAGAACCACAGATCTAGCCCAATACCATCACATCACAGGTAGAAAAACCAGACAGAGACTGGGACTAGTCCAAGATCTTACAATGACTGGCTGTAGCCCCAGCTCAAAAAAAATCATCATAAGTTCCTTGAGAGTGAACCTCAAACATGTTTTAAATGTTTTTCCCCCTATAGGTACATAGTGTTTATTCATCGCCATCAGCACCATCATCATCATTATCCTGAAATGAGATCTTTGGAAGTCAAGGGAAGACACAGTTGGTGGTTGGCATGCTGAGGAATGGGCAACCTGCCTCATCAACACACATGAAACCAAATTGGAAAGAAGTTCCCCTTAAGTGAGTTCTTTGATATTTCCAAATGACAAGGTTCTTCCCTTTGTTTCTTCTTCCTTTAGATCAGATTAAAGATGGAGATTTTCAAGACCATCAGGCATCATCCAGTCAAATCTTTTCACTGAGGCCCAGCAAGGGCAGGAGGTTGTCCCAAGGTCACATAGCATGTTGAGCAGCAGAATAGTTTCCCACTTCTCAGTCCAGCACTTCTTCATCCCCTGGGTCCTCCTAGGATCCTCACACATGAGAATGCTCTAGTCTAACCAATATTCCAAAAGTCAGCCTCTCCAGAGTGAGGGAGTGAGGCGCTGTCAGCCCACATCCCCGCAGGCATCACACACGCTCATTAAGGCTGTAAAGTTGCATTTTTCTGTACCACGGAGAGCGCTCTCCTCCTGCCCAACACCCCTGGCTGAGCCATGGTCCTCCCACCTCTGGGCTGTCACAGTGGGATTCTTGGGGGTTGGTTATTATTCCTTTTGTCTGGAACTTAGGAGTAAAATCCTCTCAGCTAAAAAAAAAAACGTAGGATTCTGGGAACAGAAGGCAGTGCCATGGAGTCATTAAGAACATGGGCTTGTGTATTTGTTTCCTGGGGCTGCTGTAACAAAGTACCACAAGTTGGGGAGTAAACAACAGAAGTTCACTGTCTGCCAGTCCTGGAGGCCAGAAGTCTGAAATCAAGGTGCTGCCAGGGTTGGTTCTTTCTTAGGGCTGTGAGGGAGACTGTCCCTGGCCTCTTCATCCAGCTTCCGGCAGTTTACTAGCAATATTTGGTGTTCCTTGGCTTGTAGAAGCATCACCCCAATTTCTGCCTTTCTCTTCACATGGCATTCTCCTTGTGTGCACATCTATATCCAGATTTCTCTTTTATGAAGACATCCTTCATTCTGGATCCGGTATGACCTTGTTTTAATTTAACAAATTACATCTGCAATTCCCTATGCCCAGGTAAGGTCACATTCTGAGGTGCCACGGGCTAGAACTTAAACACATATTTTGGGGGGACACCATTCAATCCCTCACAGCTTGGATCACACACACGATTTGCCTCGCTGATCTCCTACCTGCCAGCTAGGAGATCCAGAGCAAGTCCCAGCCCTTTGAGCCTCATTTTCCTCAGCTGCAAAAATAGAGGATTGATTAAGGAAAACATACACAGTCACAAAATGGCATCCAGTACCCCAAACTGGTAAATCTGGGGAACGCTAGCATGGCCAGAGCTCCAGCTCCACTGCCTGCCAGTTCTATGGCCATGGGTGTTTTAACATATCTTTAACATCAGATTTCAGCTTTTCTCATTGTGAAAATAGGGATCACAGTGATATGAATCCCACAGTTGACAATAAGAGCTGTTTCATAAGAAAAGCACTTTGAATATTATCAAGTAGGGCCCCTGATACTGGCAGTGGCTATGGAGAGTGCTAAATAAGCTCTGTGGGGAATAGTGAGTCTGCACCACCGGGAGGGCTAAGCCACCTATGCAGGACAATGAAGGGCAAATTTGCAACTGCAAGTCAGCAGTCCCAGAAGCTTGCAAGCAGCAGGAAGCTGACCCCTCAGTGGGTTCTGGGCCCAGGAACTCTGGGAGAGACATGCTCTGGCAGAGGTTAATTCACCCAGATCCTGAGTGCTAGGGGTGAGGCCCAGATGGTCACTTCCTCTGAGGCTGGGGAGAGACGAGGGGGAGCAGCCTGGGGTCCGCCTTGCTCACTCCACCTCCCTGCCATCCACAGAGCTCTGCAACCTCTAGCTGGCCCATCAGTGAAGGGAAGAGAGGGGCGGGGCCTGACACCAGGTCGGGAGGCAAACAGACCTGGTTAGAATCCTGACTACATGACCTTGGGAAAATTTCCTTCCTCTCTGAGCCTCAGCTTATCAGCTGTGAAGTATAGATGGCTGCAGCACCTGCCTCATTCCTGGAGAGTTAAGGCATGTAAGGAGTGGAAAGTGTTTAATGTTATACCTGCTCCGTGGAAAGTACATTTTTGTTGTTGTTTCAAATTTTTATTTAAATTCTAGTTAATTAATACAGTGCAATCAATATTGGTTTCAGGAGTAGGATTCGATGATTCATCACTTATATACAACATCCAGTGCTCATCATATGAAGTGTCTCCTTACTGCCCATCCCCCATCTAGCCCATCCCCCACCCACCTCCTTCCATCAACCCTCAGCTTGTTCTCTATCTTTAAGAGTCTCATATGGGACAGCCCCAGTGGCACAGCCGTTTAGTGCCACCTGAAGCCCAGGTGATCCTGGAGACCTAGGATCGAGTCTCACATCAGGCTCCCTGCATGGAGCCTGCTCCTCCCTCTGCCTGTGTCTCTGCCTCTCTGTGTGTATGTATCTCTCATGAATAAATAAATAAAATCTTAAAAAAAAAAAAAAGAGTCTCATATGCTTTGCTTCCCTCTTTTTTTCTTCGCATGTATTCATCTGTTTCGTTTCTTAAATGCCACATATGAGTGAAATCTTATGGTATTTTTCTTTTTCTGACTGACTTATTTTGCTTAGGATAATGCCCTCTATTTCCACCCACGTGGCTGCAAATGGTAAGACTTCATTCTTTTTAATGGTTGAGTAATATTCCAGTGTGTGCACACCACATCTTTATCCACTCATCAGTCAATGGACCTTTGGGCTCTTTCCATAATTTGACTTTTGTTGCTAATGCTGCAGTAAACATCAGAGTGCCTGTACCCCACTTCAAATCTGTATTTTTGTATCCTTTGGGTAAATACCAATTGCTGGGTGGTAGGGTAGTTCTGTTTTTAACTTTCTGAGGAACCTCCATACTGTTTTCCAGAATCAAAGTACTTTATTAAAGAAAGGAAAAGAGAAAGAAGAAACAAGTTCCAATAGTAGAAAGAGTTTGGGTCTAAGAATTATGAATCTGCCACCAACTTCCTATGTGATTTTGGACAAGTCACCCAATCTCTCCGGGCCTCAAGCTTCTGTAAAGTGAAAGGATGTGCCTGAATGGCTTTCCAGGCCTGATATCACATCTGTTATCAGAGACCGACTTGGTCACTGTGAAGCGTGTCAGAGCCCCAGAGGAGGGAGGGTCCCAAGAAAGCAAGGGCAGCAGAGGAGGGGCAGCTGTTCTAAGGGTCAAGGATAGCCAGGCTCCACCTAGCACTCCCCTGCCCCTGGAGCTCACGGACGTAGGGCCTCTCCCCACTCTCCCCTGCCTGCATCATTTCAGTCCAGTCTGATCCATTCAGAAGGACCTCTTTCTGCTCCTCAGATACCTAAGGCAGTTCCCACCTCAGATACTTTGCACATACAGCTGCTATGTCTCCACATGCACTATGTGTGCACATGTGCACTTACACACACACACGCGCTTGCACACACACACCACTCTCTCTGTCTCTCCAGTTCCACTCCCTGCAGGAAAATTCTGTCAACAGCTGCCTGAAGGAAAAAACCCCTAGAAGTCAGGCAGCCCTTGCCTTTTTTCCAATGTACCCATGCCAAGGAAACAGCATCACCAAGAGCTGCCAGCAAGGGAAGCACAGATATGGAGAGGCAGGAGGGATACACAGCTTCCTGGAAGGTCAATTCTGGCCATTTGGGAACAAACTCTGTATCCCCCAGATGAGACAAATCTCATCGTACCAAGGCTGGGAACTTAACTTGTGCTTTGGAGAACCCATTAAGAACCTGGGCTTCATAGAAAGTCCAATGAGAGTTCAAGTTCACACCCAGCTACTGATTTAGGGTTTAGAGCTGGGACTTTGGGGTCAGATCCAGGAAACTTTAACTGAGAGCCTCTCATACACCAGGCAGTCTTTCAGACTCTTGGGACCCAGCAGGGAAAATCAATGGGCCAGGATTACTGCCTTCCTGGAACTGACCTTCCAGCAAGAGATGATAGAAAATAAACATAATAAGAATATGGTAGGTTTCAAAAAATGTAACCAAGTGGGATGTATCTCCAGAATAATCCAAGGTTAGTTTAGCATCTGAAAGTCAGTAAATGTAATATACCATATAAATAAAATAAAGGCTCAACATTGCTAATCATCAGGGAAATGCAAATCAAAATTGTTATGAGCTGTCACCTTACACCTGTTTAGATGGCTTTTATTTTAAAAATAATAAAGGTAATAAATGTTGGTGAGGATGTGGAGAAATTGGAACTCTCGTGCAATGCTGGCAGGAACACAAAATATTGTAGCCACTCTGGAAAAGAGTATGGATTTTCCTCAAAAATTTAAAAAGAGGGCAGCCTGGGTGGCTCAGCGGTTTAGCGCCACCTTCAGCCCAGGGCGTGATCCTGGAGACCCGGGATAGAGTCCCATGTTGGGCTCCCTGCATGGAGCCTGCTTCTCCCTCTGCCTGTGTCTCTGCCTCTCTCTCTCTCTCTCTCTCTCTCTCTCTCTGTGTGTCTCTCATGAATTAAAAAAAAAAAAAAATCTCAAAAAAAAATTTAAAAAGAGAACTACCATATGATACAGCAATCCCACTTCTGAGTATATATATCCAAAGGAAATAAAAACAGGATCTGCACTCCTATGCTCATTGCCACTTGACTCACTATAGCCACTACATGAAAGTAACCTCAATGTCCATCAACAGATGAATAGATAAAAAAAATAAATAGTATATACACAATGGAATATTATTCAGCCATGAGAAATAAGG
The DNA here is from genome assembly GCF_003254725.2 of Canis lupus dingo. Taxonomy (NCBI): domain Eukaryota; kingdom Metazoa; phylum Chordata; class Mammalia; order Carnivora; family Canidae; genus Canis; species Canis lupus. Next base: position 56,176,901 of record NC_064246.1, on the reverse strand, counting down.
AAATCCTACCATTTGCAACAACATGGAGGGACCCTGATGGCATTTATGCTAAGTGAGAGAAGTTAGACAAAGAAAGAAAAATACTGTATGGTATCACTTATAAGTGGGATATTAAAAAGCTGAAACAGAGTAGAATGATGGATACCAGGGGCTCAGAGTGGATAAAATGGAGAGATTGGGCTAAAGCATACAAACTTGCAGTTAGAAGATGAGTCCATTCTGGGGACCCAATATGCAGTGACTATACTTAACAATATTGTATTACAAAGTTACTAGGACACTAGATCTTAAATGTCTACCACAAAAAAGAAATGACAATTATGTGACATGATGGAGGTATTAGCTAAAGTTAGTGTGATAATCATATTGCTATATATAAAAATATCAAACCAACACCTTAAACTTAAACAATGTTTTATGTCAATTGTATCTCCATTTTTAAAAAGAACACCTGATCCAGCATGTTCCCCAATATTTCCAATATGTTCAGCTCTGGAGGTGCCTGCAGAAGGGCTGAAATATCACAAGGACAATGGACACTGTTTAAATCAGAGCAGTGCTTGTCCTGGTTCTGTCACTAACCAGCCCTGGAGCTTCTGAGCTCCAGAAGTCACCTCTGAGTTCTAAAGTACCCTCCAACCTCAGTGTTCAAAGATTAAGTATCAGAATAAAATATAAATCAAATCATGTCACCCAGACCATTGCCCTGGACTTTAAGTCCTGATAATTTGGCTTCTGCCACTCTTCAGCCTCATCTTGACCACTGTTCCCTGTGACTTTCTGCGGTTCCTTCAATACACCAAGCCAGTTCCTCACTCGGAGTCTCTGCATTCACAGCTCTCTCTGCCTGGAGCATAGGCCCCCAGCCCCTACCACAACCGGCCCCTTCTCACAAGCCAGGTCTCCACGCTAAATCACCTTCTCAGAACTCACCCTCCGATCATCCACATAAAACATGACACCACAGGTTTCTTACCACTTACTAGTCTCTAAAATCCATATTTATTTTCTTTTTTCTTTTTTTTTTTTTTTTTTTTTTTGGCTTCCTACCAACCTTCTCTATGAAACTACAGATTTGATGAGAGCATGGACATTCTCATTCAGTACCTGGTGCTCACAGATTTTCAATGATTATTTGGTGAGTAAATGAATGTTCTTAACTGAGCAAGAACCATAATCATTAAGGAAGAATTCATTTGTCTGATGAACTTATTGACATCTAGCTGGAAGCTGAGTCCTGAGGTCACAGGGTGGATAAAATTTGATCGGGAGGAAGGCAGGAAGGTCACCCTAGCATCCGAGTCTCAGAGAGTAGCAGAAATAGGGTTGCTATAAGGGCAAAGAGATTGTAAGGTCTAATCCCAGACCCCTGTCCCTTATCCCCACAACATACGCTCTTACCAACTCATGTTTGCTCCAAACTCTGCCTCCCGCAAAAAAAAAAAAAAAAAAAAAAAAAAAACAGCTTAACAGCTGAGCTCCCCAACTCACACCATAAGATTCCAGATAAGGGGAAAGATCATTTGTTACAATTACTGAGTAGGAGCTTCCATACGGCACCCTGCTGAGAGCAGGGAAGCAAGACGGATCAGAACAGACGGCTTATTAAATTATCCACTGCATCAACTCAGTGAGCAATCCAAACGGCTTTATTTCTTTTCCCTGTTTTTTTTTTCTTTTTTTCCTATCCATGGGTTTTTCACATTTGCTTTCTTCTCTCCACTGTTTAGGACTCCCCTTAGGTGTTCAGATCACTGCTTTCCTTCTGCCAGCTGCTGTCTTTTATCATCTACCTCCCTAAAATGTCCCTGTCATGTGGGGGTAGGTACAGCAAGAGTCATGTTGCTGGTTGGACTCAGCTTTTGATGTTAGAAGGCCCACATTCAAGTCTCGGTTCTTTTGTGTGATCCGGAGCAAGCTGTGAATGTGTCTGAGCTGTGGTTTCCTCGTGGTTTAAGGTAGGGGTGATAACACAACTATCTTGCACCCCAGGATGGAGCATAGCTTAGAGAGAGGGACATAAGTCAACCTGTTTTCCAAACTGCCAAAAGGGGAAACAATTGTAAGCTGTCTGGACCATGTCAGCCCTTCATCTGGGACATAAAATTATCTGAACAAGTGTTAGGACCAGTTCTGACTCCAGAGTACTCTAGAGAAATGCTCTCCAGAAGAGCTTTTCATTTTGATTAATGGGTATCCACGATATAAACAAATTGGTGAAAGAATGTGTTGGTCTACCTACCAGTTACTCCCACTTTACTGTGAATCTGGTTAAAGGCATCATTTTCCTAGGTGAGTCCTACGTGGAAGAGAGAATAAACCTTCTGATAGAGCAGGTAGGAAGGAAAGGAATGAAAGGAAGGAAGGAAAGGTTAGAACCTAGGAATATTACCAAAGGGAATTTGGGGGGAGGGGCAGAAATCACCCCCTAGATGCTATCTGTGTGACCTTAAAGTAAACTCAAATCCTCAGATTCCTCATCTAAAAAATGAGGATAATAGTATCTACCTCAGTGAATTATCATTAGAATTCAATAAGATGAAGTCCCATAATTTCAGCAGGACCCAGGGGAATGGCTCAGACTACTTCATATGACAGCAGCTGGAATAGCTGAGGTGGGAACTAAAGGACTTACTTTTAAGACGACTCACTGACACCAGTAGAACACTAATGCCAACCTGTGGCAGGGAGCTCAGCCAGGGCCGTGGGACTCAGTTTGTCTCCATGAGTTGAATGGACTTCCTGACAGCATGGTGACCAGGTCACAAGACCGAGCATCCCAAGAGGTAGGATGGCATGGCATTTTTATGACTGAGCCACAGAAATCACAGAGCATCACATCCCCTGTGGTTTGTTCATCCAGACACTCACAAAGACCAACCTAGGTTCAAGGGCAGGGGATATGGACTCCAGCTCCTGATGTGAGGGGTTTTTTTATTTAAAGATTTTTTTTATTTATTTGAGAGAGAGAGAGACGGAGAGACAGAGAGACAGCATGAACAGGGGGAAGGGCAGAGGGAGAGGGAGAAGCAGGCTCCCCAGTGAGCAAGGAGCCCAAAGCTGGACTCTATCCCAGGACCCTGGGATCATAATTTGAGCTGAAGGCAGATGCTTAACTGAGTCACCCAGGCATCCCTTGACATGAGATTATTAAGATTCAGAGAAGCATATGGGATAGAAAGATCTTTGCAGCTTTCTTTGAAAACTACAATCTACCACACCTCCCAGGTGCCACTTCCCCAGACAGTCTTCCCTCATTCTTCACCTCCACCCAACATATTCCCTCCCTTTCTACCCAATGTTCTTGTGGCATTCACATTACCCTGAACCTCTCACTACCTTCTTAATATGGAAAATAAATGGCTCAAAGATGGCAGTACCAAAGCAATTAAAGATGCCTCACAATTTGGTCCTGCTGTTACTATTTGGATATACACAAGTCTAAAATATAACTTTGTTCATTTGGAACCTCTTGAACCCTCAATTCCTTCATCTACAAAACAAGAAGTAACAATAACTACATTTCAATGAATTTTTTGAGAATAAACAAGTCAAACTTCATGAAGCACTTACATATGAGTAAGCTTGGCTTCTAATAGACATGTTAGCTGTTATTCTGATGTCACAAAATTGGAATTTGCAACAATTCATACAGAAAGGAGATTTATCTTAACCTAAAAACACTCTTGTTTTATAACCAATGAAAGTTAAAAGTACAGAGAATATCAAAGGGTAGAATAGAAAGGGAAAGATACTTTAAATATTTATGGCACAACAGTTTTAAGCCTTTCACATGGAGGAGACGGGGCTTACATAGCACCTTCAAAGTTGAGTTGGTTTGGGAGGGCTGTGGGGAGAGCCCTTCCACAGATGGCAGAGGAGGCATGAGTGAGTCTAGAGAAATAGGCCAGTCTGAAGAGCATGGGGGAGGATACTTGCAGGGCAAAGAGAATTATACCATGCTCAGCAGGACTGCACAGGGAGACAGAGAACATTCCAGCCATCTTCTAGCTCTTAAAGTCTCTGCTCCTCCATTAGCAGAGCTTCTTTAGATTACCAGCAACAAAGTCTGACTTAGGCGGTCTTAAATCATGGCAGGAACATAGTAAAGAGATACTGGAATATCAAGAAGGGCAGGAGGCAGTTTGGCTCTAGGGGCCTGGACAGCAGGGAGCATGTGTGGGCTTCTTACCAGAGTGCTGCCATTATGGGAACTTGGCTCCACCCACCAAAATATGTGCCTTCAAAAGCCCAGGGCCAGATGGCTTCCCAGGGGAATTCTATCAAACAATTAAAGAAGAAACAATACCTATTCTACTAAAGCTGTTCCGAAAGATAGAAAGGGATGGAATACTTCCAAACTCGTTTTATGAGGCCAGCATCACCTTAATTCCAAAACCAGGCAAAGACCCCACCAAAAAGGAGAATTACAGACCAATATCCCTGATGAACATGGATGCTAAAATTTTCAACAAGATACTAGCCAGTAAGATCCAAAAGTACATTAAGAAGATTATTCACCATGACCAAGTGGGATTTATCCCCGGGATGCAAGGCTGGTTCAACACTTGTAAAGCAATCAAGTGATAGATCATATCAACAAGAGAAAAAACAAGAACCATATGATCCTCTCAATAGATGCAGAGAAAGCATTTGACAAAATACAGCTTCCATTCCTGATCAAAACTCTTCAGAGTGTAGGGATAGAGGGAACATTCCTCAGCATCTTAAAAGCCATCTATGAAAAGCCCACAGCAAATATCATTCTCAATAGGGAAACACTGGGAGCCTTTCCCCTAAGATCAGGAACATGACAGGGATGTCCACTCTCACCACTGCTATTCAACATAGTACTAGAAGTCCTAGCCTCAGCAATCAGGCAACAAAAAGAAATAAAAGGCATTCAATTTGGCAAAGAAGAAGTCAAACTCTCCCTCTTTGCAGATGACATGATACTGTACCTAGAAAACCCAAAAGACTCCACCCCAAGATTGCTAGAACTCATTCAGCAATTCAGCAATGTGACAGGGTACAAAATCAATGCCCAGAAATCTGTGGCATTTCCAAACACTAACAATGAGACTGAAGAAAGAGAAATTAAGGAGTCAATCCCATTACAATTGCACCCAAAAGCATTCCTTTGGTTAGGAATAAACCTAACCAAAGAGGTAAAGGATTTATACCCTAAAAACTACACTACACTTCTGAAAGAAATTGAGGAGGACACAAAGAGATGGAAAAATATTCCATGCTCATGGATTGGAAGAATTAATATTGTGAAAATGTCAATGCTACCCAGGGCAATTTACACATTTAATGCAATCCCTACCAAAACACCATGGGTTTTCTTCAGAGAGTTGGAACAAATAATCTTAAGATTTGTGTGGAATCAGAAAAGACCCCGAATAGCCAAGGGAATATTAAAAAAGAAAACCATAGCTGGGGGCATCACAATGCCAGATTTCAGGTTGTACTACAAAGCTGTGGTCATCAAAACAGTGTGGTACTGGCACAAAAACAGACACATAGATCAATGGAACAGAATAGAGAACCCAGAAATGGGCCCTCAACTCTATGGTCAACTAATATTTGACAAAGCAGGAAAGACTATCCACTGGAAAAAAGTCAGTCTCTTCAATAAATGGTGCTGGGAAAATTGGACAGCTACGTGCAGAAGAATGAAACTAGACCACTCTCTTGCATCATACACAAAGATAAACTCAAAATGGATGAAAGATCTAACTGTGAGACAAGATTCCATCAAAATCCTAGAGGAGAACACAGGCAACACCCTTTTTGAACTTGGCCACAGCAACTTCCTGCAAGATACATCTATGAAGGCAAAAGAAACAAAAGCAAAAATGAATTATTGGAACTTCATCAAGATAAGAAGCTTTTGCACAGCAAAGGATACAGTCAACAAAACTAAAAGACAACCTACAGAATGGGAGAAGATATTTGCAAATGACCTATCTGATAAAGGGCTAGTATCCAAGATCTATAAATAACTTATTAAACTCAACAGCAAAGAAACAGACAATCCAATCATGAAACGGGCAAAAGACATGAACAGAAATTTCACCAAAAAAGATATAGACATGATGAACAAGCACATGAGAAAATCCTCCGCATCACTTGCTATCAGGGAAATGAAAATCAAAACCACAAAGAGATACCACCTTACACCAGTGAAAATGGTGAAAGTTAGCAAGACAGGAAACAACAAATGTTGGAGAGGATGTAGAGAAAGGGGAACCCTCTTGCACTGTTGGTGGGAATGTGAACTGGTGCAGCCACTCTGGAAAACTGTGTGGAGGTTCCTCAAAGAGTTAAAAATAGAGCTACCCTACTACCCAGCAATTGCACTGCTGGGAATTTACCCCAAAGATACAGATGCAGTGAAATGGCAGGACATCTGTACCTCCATGTTTCTAGCAGCAATGTCCACAATAGCCAAACTGTGGAAAGAGCCTCGGTGTCCATCGAAAGATGAATGGATAAAGAAGATGTGGTCTATGTATACAATGGAATATTGCTCAGCCATTAGAAACGACAAATACCCACCATTTGCTTCGACATGGATGGAACTGGAGGGTATTATGCTGAGTGATGTAAATTAATTGGAGAAGGACAAACATTATATGGTCTCATTCATTTGGGGAATATAAAAAGTCGTGAAAGGGAATAAAGGGGAACGGAGAGAAAATGAGTGGGAAATATCAGTGAGGGAGACAGAACATGAGAGACTCCTAGCTCTGGAAAACTAACAAGGGGTAGTGGAAGGGGAGGTAGGTGGAGCAATGGGGTGCCTGCGTGATGGGCACTGAGGGCAGCACTTGACGGGATGGGCACTGGGTGTTATGCTATATGTTGGCAAATCGAACTCCAATAAAAAATATACAAAAAAATGTGCCTTATTTATCTACCATGTGTGTTTGGTGCTGCAGATACAGAATAGACACTGTTTCATGGCAGAAGATATACTTGGTGGTTAAGACCCCAACTGGAAATGAGAGATACAAGCCTTCAAATTCCAGTTCTACCTCTTCTGTGCTGTGTAACTTTGGCCCTGCCTCCTCAAGCTGCAGGGAAATTTGGCTTATAATGGGGCCTATCTTATATATAATGACATAACTACAAAGCTTACGTGAGAGCCCTCTTAATAGAGCCTCCACAAAGTGCTTTATGCCCAGTGAGCCCTGTGTCTACAGGGCTATGAGTTTTACTATAACAAAAGGAAAAAGTACTCTATTGTCACTTTTACTTGCCAGTGCCAGTATGATCCAGGACCACAAACATCAGAATCACCTGGGAAAACCTGTTAAGAATGCAGCCCCTAGCCTTACCCCCAGATCATCTGATTCAGCAGATCAAGAGAAAGGTCTGAAGTCTACATTTTTAAGCTGGTCCCCATAATCTAAGTGATTTTGATGCATAATTAGTATAAGTACCAGTGCTTTAGACTAGAAAATACTCTTACTTAAAAGCAAGGAAATTGATAACTATGGAAATGACTCAACTTGAGATCTCACAGTGAGAATTACTGGGCATATTAGTTTTATTGTGTGCATAACAAATTGCCACTACCTTAGCGACTTGAAACAACATAAATCTATTATTTCCCAGTTTCTGTAGGTGAAATGTCTGGGCACATCATAGCTGAGCTCTGTGCTCATATTTCATTGGACTGAGATTGAAGGGTTGACTGGGCTGCCATCCTTTCCATGGCTTTGAGTTGTCTTTCAAGCTTACATAGTTGTAGGGAAAAAATACAGTTTCTCACAGTTCTAAGACCATGGTTCTCATTTCTTGCTGCCTGTTGGCTAAAGGTCACTCTCCTCTCCTGGAAGCCATCCCCCATCTCTGCCACATGGCCCCCTCTACCTCTGAAGCCAGCAATAGAACTTCTTCACATTGAATCTTCCTCATGGTTTCAGGATCTTACTCCATCTCTAACTTCTAGACCTGAATTTAAAGGACTCATGTGGTTAGGTGAGACCCATCCTTTTGGTTAACTCAAAGCCAACTGATAAGTAATCTTAAGCACATCTGCAAAGTCCCTTTGCTAGATAACATAACATAATCATGAGTTTGATAGCCAGTCATATTCACAGATTTCATCCACACTCAAGGAAAGGAGATAACACAAGAGTGAGGGTTAACAGGGATCATTTTTGAATTCTTCCTTCCACATTGGAACTATAACCCAAGACTCTGACAAAACACAACTTCATCAGTCATGCTGACTAAAAAATTCCTAAATCGATTTGTCTCTCCAAACCAAATAATGCAAGAAAAGTTCATCAGTGTAAGATATGCTTATAATTGTGAATTCCAGGCATGCTAAGGATGTCAGCTGTAGATTCCTTGAACAGCCACTTCTCTTGGTGAATCTGTGTGAATAAATTGGTAGTCCATACACTCACCAAATGGAGGGCAGCTAACACACCTAAGTTGGATCTTACACTGACCATCCAAGCCAAGCACTTGCAAAATCAAGCACTCAAACAGAATCACTAGAAACCCAGCCTACTACCATAGAAGAAGACCTTAGGTCTTCTATGTACATTGTCCCATTTAAGAATCAAAGCAACCTTATGAAATAAATAGCCTCATTACCATTTTATAAATAAAGAATCTGAAATTTTGTTATGCAACTTTCTCAAGAAAAACATAAGTAGCAAGAGGCAGCACCAGGATTCAAACCTAGGTAAGGTAATTCTAATTTTATACCACAAGTTCTACCCACAGACCCAATATCAATAAATGTTGGGGGGCGCCTGGGTGACTCAGTCAGTTAAGCATCTGACTCTTGATTTCCACTCAGGACACGATCTCAGAGTCATGAGATCAAGCCACACATCAGGCTCCTCACTGGGCATGGAGCCTGCTTAAGATTCTCTCACAGCCCCCCCCCCGCCCCCCCGCCTAGTGTGTGCTCTCTGTCAAAAAAATAAATAAATAAAATAAATACTGGTTCTTTCTTTGTGACTTCAACCATACAATGTATTAAAAAAAAAAAAAAAAAAACTTAACCAGCAAAACAGGCCAGTTGTCCCTCATGCAGTCTTAAAAAATAATAAAGTACTACATTTTGTTCTTGCCCTAAGTAAAACTAAATCTCTCCAACAGTGTCAGATGTATTACTAATTACACAATTACATTATGCAGTCATGCCGGTAATAAAATTCTTGGAGTGCTTTCAGCAAATTCAAGTTTGGGGAAAATAATGGCTTGCTTTAAAATTATTTACTAAATTAAGCAATTCTTTACTCAACATTGTTTTTAATAATTCAAGTACAGGATGTTTTATTATGAACGTTTCCCAAAAACAAGTTAAAAAATAATTCCATTCTTATTAGTATGCATGTGGTTGCTCCAGTAAAGTATTTTTTAAGAAATATTTAATGTTTCTGCTTTGCCAGGGAGTGGAGAATTTTTCACTCTTTCTGTGATTCTTTCAAATGAGATTAAGTTGCCTCTCCTTCCTGCCCCTAAAACTGGCAGAGCCCAGGAGGAAAGGCCACAGTTTCATTTACTTCCCTCAGCATGTGAGCACAGATGTTTGCAAATCCTTGGGAGGAAGGGGAAAAAATTGCCATGAAAGGTTTTTTACCGCTTTCCAAAGATAACTGCAACATCCCTCATCCCACACTCTGTTTCGCAATATGATTTTGGCACCTCATCAACAAGAAATAGAACCTACTTGATCTCTTAGACCAGCAGAATATGGCAGAAGTAAAGTGGACCCAGCCCTAACCTGGCCCGGCAGATTCTGATTCCTTCCTCTTAGAACACCCACTGTTGAAGTAATCACTCCCAGAACCTCACCACCATACCGTGACACATCCAAGCCACACAGACACACCATGTACAGAACTCTGGTTGATAGCCAGCTCATACTGCCAACCATGTGAGGGAGTCCTTTTGGATCTCCAGTCCACTCAAGCCTGCCGATGCCTACAGCCCCAGCCACCATCTGACCGCAACTACAGGAGCAGCCCCATGTGAGAACCACCCAGCTGAGCCCATTCAACAAAAACATGAGAGAGGATAACTTGTTGTTTTAAGCCACTGAACTTTGGGGAGGTTTTCTTTTCTTTTCTTTTCTTTCTTTCTTTCTTTCTTTCTTTCTTTCTTTCTTTCTTTCTTTCTTTTTTAATGCAGCGATAACCAGATACCCTTTTCCCTTTAGTCATATGCATAAACCAAGACAAGTCTTGGTCACTAAATCAGTAACTATGTACCCATGAAGGAACAATTAGAAATTTGTTTCTATTCTTTGGGCCTCTGTTTTCCTATCAATGAAACACAGAGGTAGGACTAGATCAAGGGCCATAACCTAGAAGTTATCATGGGTAATCATTGGTAAGAGACAATACTTCTAAAAACCTGAAAGAAGCTATACACTTACATGTGATGAAGCCACTCTGGCTAACTAAAAACCAAGTTTCCTTGTTGGGACTGTAATTATATGACCTAGTGTGTCATTACTATTTCATTCTGCTAGTCAGTCAGAAGCTGGTTAGCAGTCACAGATGGCTTCGATAGCTAAAAATGAATAAAGAATTAAGTTGCTGAATTCATTTAGTTTGTTCAGCACAAAATATTCATTTATCTTTTTGTTTTAAAATGTGAGCTACCTGGGGTGTCTGGGTGGCTCAATCAGTTAAGCATCTGACTCTTGGTTTCAGCTCAGGTCCATGATCTCAGGATTGTGAGATCATTCCACACATTGGGCTTCATGCTGGGTGGGGAGCCTGCTAAGGATTCTCACTCTCTCCTTTTTTCCTTCCCCCTGCTCATGCTCTTTCTCTCTCTTAAAAAAAAAAAAAAAAAAAAAAAAAAAAAAAAAAACCTATAATAACAATAATGTGAGCTTCCTAGATGGGAAAGGAGTCCTCAAGGATGAAAAAAAAAACAATCACTAAGCAATGTGACCAGTAATGATGCTCATAGCTATCATGTATTGACCATTTACCATTGACCGGTCCACATACAATACTGTTACAAGTATTAATTCATCTGATCCTTCAAATAACCCATGAAGTCAGTACTATTACCATCTCCACCTGACAGAGGGAAAAACTGAGACAAGAGACCAACCATGTGTGTAAAGACACACAACTAGTAAGTGGCAGTGCCGGATTCAAATCCATCAAATTTCAAAGTCTATATTCTACTGTCTCCCAAAAAAATCTATATTTGTGTCTAACTCAATTAAACACTCCCAAAGACTGTTCCTTTCACCTCCCTTCCTCTTAGTTCATGTCAGGAGGACAGTTGGTGTTTGCATAAGTGTGCAGGTCTTTGTCATGGAATAATATTGGACTGATTAGTGTTTCCTGGGACTGGTCGGCCTCACTCAGGACTGAGTTGTCTCACACTGCTTGGGGAGGGGGTGCAAAGGTGCAAATTGGTACTAAGCCTTTGGAGACTTATCTCAACATTTAATAATGTTGGAGATGTGACTATACTCTGTCCCAGAAATTCTGTTCCTAGGTATATGTCCCAGAAAAATTCATGTACATGTAACAAGGAGGTATTTACATGAAGGTTTATCATAGAGTGTTTATCGCAGAAGCAACCTAAACATCCATCAAAGAGAGAATGAAAAGGTAGACCGCATATTATTGTCATTCATGGGACTACTATACAGTATTTAAAGTGAATCCATTAGAACTACATGTTTCAATATGGATAAACATCAAAATAATAGAAAGGGAAAAGGCACACTGCAGAATGATGCATACCATATGGCCTATTTCTATAAAGTTATAAACTTTTTAAGTGGTAAACCTTTACATATTACTTGTACACACATATATACATAGGGAATATAAAAAGCATTATGGGAATATTAAACTCCAATCATGATCATGGTTTGCTCTGGGAAGGGAGGAGAATGGGGAATGGATTAACATAAGAAGCTTACAATTTATTTGAAATACTTTATTTCCAAAACTTGGTGGTACATACATGGATGTTCATTATATTGTCAGTTCATCTTAGATGTTTGAAAGATTTCATAATTTTTTTATTGCGCAGAGACCCAGCTTCCACACCATACCCGGCCTTTTCGCTGTAAGAATTCTCTACTTAGTCATTTCTCCACTGCTGCCACCCTCAGGCCCCTAATCTGAGTTCCTTCTTTTCTTTTAATTAAAGGATACTATTTGTTTAGAGTTTAAAATGCAAACAGTAGGGAGATGGTTTGCATTTTAAAAGAAGCCCAAAGTAAGAAGGGTTTTGAAGACCTAAAGAAGTAACCTTATAATGAGAATGATTCTCTGTGGGTTCTGATGAGCCTCTGTTCAAATTATATTCAGTCACTCTACTCACTGGCCCCACATGTGGATCATAGACCCATACCCTAAGCTGATGAGACCATCCTATTCCCCTTCAATACAGTGATGGGTTCAGGGGTAGACATGTGATCCAAGCATGCTCTGAAAGAAACTACCCTTTGCTAGGAATGCTGGCATGGAGATATGGCTCTTCCCTGCTGGGTATAAACCGGAGAATATGGTATGTCTTAATTTGCTGCTCTCATCTTGGAACCTGAATGCAAGCTTAAGGAACAGAAAATGGAGTCAAGAAATGAAAAGAAGTAAATTAGTTCCCAATGACATTAAGCTCCAATATCAGACTGTCCCTGAAGCCATCCCTATTCCTGAACTTTAAATGACCTAAACCTTTAAATTTTCTTTTTTTGTTACTTGAGAAGTTTTCTGTCACTTACAATGGAAAGAATCCTTCCCACATGGGAAGGTCACCAAGCTTCCCTTTGATTTCCTTCAGTTGCAGGGACTGCTTTATCTCTTAGTATTTCTTCCTAGTTCATTTTTTTTCTTTCCTCTCCAAGCCACTCCAAGGGAGACATCAAGGGACAGCTGAGAGAAGAGAGGAAATGACAGATGTGAAGAGTGAGACCATCCACAGCTGCTGGGCTGGCTGACATTTACGGAAAGTGTTAAATCACTAGGGTCTTCCAGGTTGTTTAATATCATATATTGATTTGCTTTTGTTTCCCTGAAGGGAAGAAGGGTTTGACGAACAGCCAGTGTTCCCACAAGAGCAAGTGCCAGAAGGGTTTTACCGAACACAGAAGAATGGAAAGTCGGAAAAGAAAAGAAAAAAAGAAGAATGATGGGCTGTGAAATTGGAAAATAATATGTACTTCACTGGGGCTGACTTGGCCCTGAACAAGCAGGTGAGGAAGTTGAAATTTATCTTGGACATCTTGCCACTTCCTCTAATAGCATCTGTAACCTCTTTCCTACCTCACTGCTCCTCTCCCCACAGGGGTGCCATCTTGATTCTTCTGGAAAACAAAGGTAATTAGAGTTGTTCTTAAGTATTTTTCACACATTCAGCCCTTGGTCCTTTCACATTCTCTCATCTAATAAGGATTTGTGAGGTGTCTGTCATGTGCCAGAGTAATCTTTTTATTGTTATTGTTGTTGTTGTTCCTTTTAGAACACAGTTTGAATTTGTAATTAAATTTGTAATTATAATTTAAATTGCTAATCCCTTCTATTTCTGAGAGCATCTGGTCTTCACAGCGTCCCCACATGGTAAGCACACAAGAGATTGTTCTGCTAGACACCAAGGGAGAACCAGAACGTCCACTGTGTCTGCACACCTAGTCCAGTACTCAGCATAGAGCAGGAGCCCAGTCCGCAATTCACAAATCAATCACAGGAACATCCTCTTCACGGAATAGGAAGCACAAAAACTCAAAAAAGAGACACACCAGCCCAAGTGAAATCCATGTGGATTCAAACCCTGGATTTTTAACACTCCCTTAACCCAATACTGTCTCCTGCTACATCCCATCCCATCCTACAGCACTCCACTTCACTGTAACCTGCCTAGCTGCAGTCTTCTATCTTTCTTCCATGCCAGGTAGAAAGGAGGTAGCATGACACACATAAGACACGCATAGTATCCTCTGCCAGACATTCATTTGATGAGCACCACACCACAGAGCAAAATGAGAGGGGCTGACAAAGGAGACTTCCTCATAGATCCTCTGTCTGGGTTTCTTTTGACCCACTCAGATCTAATTTTCTGGATACTGTCAACATCATCGTCATCATCATCATTATCATAGCTGATGCTTTCTGAGCTCTTATTTTGGATTAGGTACTATCCCGAGCTACGTCACATGTATGAACTCCTTTCCTTCACCAACAACCTTATGGGGCTATGTTATAATGATGAATATGGATGAATTATCCTCTCTTTGCCAATGAGAGAAGCAAGGCTCAGAGACAGGTATAAGGTTATATAGCTACTTTTTGGCAGATCCTGGATTCTGTGAATTCAAGTCTCTCTTATGTTCCCTACTCCCACCAGGGCCTGTACTAATCAATAGACAATTAAACAAACAAACAAAAGACATCGGATTGTCCAGCACAAGCAGCCCTTCACTTCTCACCTGCTTCTTTTTCCTCTGTAACAAACTTGCTGTGTGACTTTGGGCAAGTCATTTAGTCTCTCTGAGCTTGAATCTCTATATCTGTACAAGTGAGGAGCTGAACTAGAGCTGTCTGGCCTCAAAGTGTCCTTCCAGCTCTGTCATGTTTTCTGATTCCTTCCTTTCTGTTCAAATGCCACCTCTAGTTCTGGAGAATGAAGAATGCCATGGTAAAAATGAAAAATACCTAGCATTACCTCTTTGCAGGAATCCTTAAATGAGACTGAAGCATGTTGTTGTAGGAAATCACAGAATCCTAGAGAGCCAAGAGAATATTCTAGTTACAAATTAATTATAAAAAAATCTAATAGCTATCATTTATGGGGACATATATTGTTCCACTGAGCTCTTGAACAACCTTGTAAGATCTGTGATCATATTATCCATGTTATACAGAGGAAGAAACGGAGACACAGACTGGTTAAGTAACCTGCTTAAATCTCCACAGCTATCAAGTATTGGGATTCAAGTGGGCCTTACTCCAAAGCATCTCTCATAAATCTCATCCAAGTGTCCAACCCAAACAAGAATTTGTCTTTGAAAATCCCAATTAACAGGCTCGTGTCTGAAGAACTGCAATAATGAAATTTTTCTGAAATATTCAACCTTTTAGAAGTGGTGATCACACAGAACATGAGAGACTCCTAACTCTGGGAAATGAATAAGGGATAGTGGAAGGGGAGGTAAGTGGGAGGGATGGGGTGACTGGGTGACGGGCACTGAGGGGGGCACTTGATGGAATGAGCACTGAGTGTTATGCTATATGTTGGCAAATCGAACTCCAATAAAAAATATACAAAAAAATAAAAAATAAAAGAGAATACTTACATACTTACATAAAAAAAAAAGAAGTGGCGATCACAGGCAAACAAAACCTATAGCCTTAGGTCCCACTTAAAGAGAGGAGAAATATGTGTACCTTTTTCTGAAGTAGTCCACCAAAAACAAAGCAACTCTGCTTTCCTCTTGGCATCATATCTGCTTAGAGAAAAAAAAAATGATGCTAAAAACAGCAATAACAAAAACAATAAACAAAAAGCAGGGGAAAAAATAAATAAATAATAAAATAAAATAAAATAAAATATAAAATAAAAATAAAATAAAATAAAATAAAATAAAATAAAATAAAATAAAATAAAATAAAATAAAAAAGCAGGGGCACCTGGGTGGCACAGTGGGTTAGCATCCCAACTCTTGGTTTCAGCTCAGGTCATGATCTCAGGGTCATGAGATCAAGCTCCGAGTTAGACTCCTTGCTCAATGCAGAGTCTGCTTAGAGTTTCTCCCTCTACTCCTCCTTCCCTTGCTCATGCATACGTGCATGTGCTCTCTTGCTCTCACTCTCTTTCTCTCAAATAAATAATCTCTTTTATATTTTTATTTATTTATTCGAGAGAGAAAGAGACAGAGAACAAATAGGGGGCAGGGCCAGAGGAAGAAGGAGAGTCAGACTCCCTGATGAGCAGGGAGCTGGACTCAGAGCTTGATCCCGGGACCTGAGCTGAAGGCAGACACTTAACTGACTGAGCCACCCAGGTGCCCCAATAAGTAAATCTTCTTAAAAAAAATGAAAAACATTTTTTAAGTGCACCAATCAGTCTCTTATACAATGTCAAAATCATTAGTCTACTTATTGATAAGAAGGCAAGCCAGTTGTCATCAGGATGACCATCAATAGACAACTGTATTAGACCGTATTCCTTGCCTCTAAGCAAAGACAGGTATGATGGTAATGATTCCTATTGCAACCACCAGGACAGGAGGGCAGCATATGGAAGAACTATGCCTCTAAGACTAGGTCTCCCAGTCCTCCCCAACATTGAAAACCCGTATATTATTAAAAATGCTACTCTCTTGGGATCCCTGGGTGGCGCAGCGGTTTGGCACCTGCCTTTGGCCCAGGGCGCGATCCTGGAGACCTGGGATCGAATCCCACGTCGGGCTCCCGGTGCATGGAGCCTGCTTCTCCCTCTGCCTGTGTCTCTGCCTCTCTCTCTCTCTCTCTCTCTGTGACTATCATAAATAAATAAAAATTAAAAAAAAATGCTACTCTCTCTTCTCTGCAGCTGCTCAAATCCTCTCAGATTCAGGTATTTCCAATCCCTGCCAGAAAGCCTTCCTAGAGTTTTCCAGTGCCCACTGGCTTAGCTCTTCATTGCATTCTGATTCTTCTTGTGGGATAATTTTATCCTCTCCATCAAAGAATGTGTGCTTCTAATTCTAGGTTGGCAATGTGAACTTGGGCTAGTCACTTTCCCACTCTAAGCCTCCATTCTTCATTTATAACAAAGAGGTTGGATTAAGAATGGCAGATCAGTTTTCTTTCATGAGCTTTCTCCATTCATTTGTTAGCGCCTGTCCAGAAGTGTGATGCTAAAGATTATGAAGTCAGCTCTGAATGCGGCATAAAAGATTGGCGTCAAGATCAATTGGTGATGTCTGCCATGGGCTTAAGAGGGGTAAGAAACAACTCCTGTGCTATGGCTGTGGCCATCTATGGAGCAGATGATAGCTGAGGTTCCTTTGCTCTGACAGTTCAGCATTTCTCTTCTTTTGCATCCATGATATGAAGAGTGCATTCAGTCAAACTTTCTCAAATTTTTACTACAAAGTATTCCAAATGGAGACAAATGGAATAAAGATATATAGAAAAGCATAATGAAGGAGTCACTCGTTCTAGACTTACCAGATCAGCACATAAAACCAGCTAGATTATACTTCCCATCTTTGGATGCCTTGAGATTACCTGCTGTATTTTTCAATAAACCTTCCTTTATCAAGCTAAATTGAGTTAATTGCTGTTGCTTGCAACCAAATTAACTCTGCTTCTACCAAGAACTTAAAATAGTCACTACTTACTGAGCACTTATGGGTACCAGGCATTGTGCTAAGAGCTAGACTTAATTACATCTAGTTTCCATTATCATCCTAGGAAATAGGTGTTATTACCCCCAGTCCACACATGGTGAAGGTGAGATTCAGAGAAGATTTGGTACATTTTTACCTAACCACAAGGCCTGTGTTTCTAACTATACGTTTGCTAAACAGCTTCCAAATTACATTCTGGCAATTTTAATCTTTAAGAAAGGAAGGAGTGTCAAGACCAACTGGTGCTACAAAACATGCCACGTTTATTCTGCAACCTCACATGCCTCTTGGGCACAGCACCATATACTTCTGAAGATGTACATGTACCAGTTGAAAACACAGAAAACTGAACAGGTCCATCAAAATTTACTCATTAAGGGCTATTCTGACATGTTATCAGAAATCATTTTGGATAGCCTCCTGGAATTGCCAGCTCCCCCAGCTGGTGACTGGGGCACCTACTCCATCTCAGCAGCTCACATCTGGCTGTGGCAATGTGACTGCGCTCTGCAGAGCAACCTCCTGGCTTTGAGTCCTCTACTCCTGCCTTCTTTCTTGGAAAGCCTCCCATCGTGCAAAGAGGCAACCAAAAGTATTCCATATGCTTATTTATTTGGGGGCAACTTAGAATTGGTAATGCTTAATTCCTTCTTCTGTTTTTTAATGAAGATTTTGATTCTAGGGGCACCTGGGTGGCTCAGTGGTTGAGCATCTGCCTATGGCTCAGATCATGATCCCAGGGTCCTGGGATTGAGTCCTGCATCAGGCTCCCTGCAGGGAGCCTTCTTCTCCTTTTGCCTATGTCTCTACCTCTCTCTGTGTCTCTCATGAATAAATAAATACAATCTTTAAAAAAAAAAAAAGTTTTACTCTAAGACATCAAATTGGAAAGTTGAGCAATAATAATGTGCCCAAGAGTGGAGAAATAGTATGCTATTAACAAGTGCCTTCAAATTAATCTGAGGATATTTCCAACATGGAAATGCACCTCTTAACACCCTTATCTTTTTGGGCCCATGCACCTGGCTGTGGAAGAGATTTACACTTGCAAATTTTAAGCTCTAACAGAGTAGTATTTCTGCTTCGACCCAAGCTTCAAGCTGTTCTTTAAAAGAAGAAAAGAAAGAAAAAGAAAAGACTTTGTTGTATATGGCATTGAGATTTGTTCAGGGCAAGAAGGTGGCATTTGCAGGGATGAAGGAAGAAAGAATATTTAAAGACTAGCCTAAGAGACTGGAAGAGTTTATCATTCATGGGACTTCAGAATAGACGCAGTAGGAAGAAAGACTTTTCTATTTCTGCAAATTTAGTTTGTTGTTATTGTTTTATTTGGTAGGGCTGAGTTTAGATTTGATCAAAAAAGTCTGCAGGTGAGAGGAGGGAAGCATAAGAACTACAGGAATAATTACAGCTGTTTATTAAAAATGTACCATATGCCAGGCACTGTGTTAAACTCTCTACTTTGTATTATTTCATTTAGCTTTAATCTCCCCAGCAACCCAGGAGGGAAGTCCTATTACTACGACTGTTTTACAAATGATGAAAATGAGAGGCAGACATACTCAAAGAGTTGCCCAAAGTCACATGGGTAGTAAGTGTCAGAGCTAGGGCATTCTGAGTCCAAAGGCTCCCCTACCAGCCCCTTTGCCATGCTATCACTTCAGAAAAGGTCCCAGATCCCAGAAGTTAGTCCTGACCAATGTCAGGTGACCAGCACAAGAAAGGTGACCCTGGTCTCCAGGGTGAAGTACATCTGTTCTATATTATTCTCTATTTGTCCAAGAACCCCACAGACTTGGAGTCTTTTACAGCTCAAAAAGACCTGAAAATCAACTCTTTTTCCCCACTCCATTTTACTATGAGGCCATTAAGATGCAGAAAGTCAAAAATAACCTGTCCACGGTCAGAAGCAAAAGCATTGTCTCCAAAATCATCCTTTCCTCACTTCCATATCTCCGCTGCTTAGTCCAACACCCTTTACCACTTGGAACTACCTATCACAGCACAGCTACATCCAATGGTACTGTTCTTATGCCCACTCCCTCAGCAAAACTCATCCACCAGCACCCTAACACTATAGGTTTCTGCTAGTTGACCCCTGTTATATTAAGAAACTGAAAAGAATCTTAGAATGTCAGAGTAGGAAAGTCTTAAACATAATCTCCCCTCTCCGCATTTTAAAGATAGGAAACAGTATCCCAAAGGAAAAAAAGGGATTGATAGTGACCATGAACCTCAAGGAGCATACAGAATAGGAGTACAGGAAGAAAAGATATCAAGACCTCTCATAATAATTTTTGAAATTGAGAAAGAAATTAAGCTTTCCTACTACATAATATACGGGCCAGCACTGGTTCCCTCAGTCTCAGGTGAGGACTCCAATGGGTTCTGAAAGGAGTTACACAGCTCAGAGAAGTCAGAAGTGGGTCTTCTCTCATTTCCTTGGGTTTAGAGTATTACAATGTACTGAAATTTATATAATCCACCATGTCACTAAGGTTGTTCACTGATAATTAAGACTGCTGAATACTGGAATGTTTATACTCCTCTATAATAAGGTAGGAAGTGATCATGAAAATCTTTAGTGCCCCACTGAGATTAGCTGATTATTTTACAGGAAAATACTGAACAGTTGTTGAAATTAAAGTAAAAAGAAATTAAATGAAGCTACTCATTTTTATTTGGTTTAAAAAAAATAACTCTTGCTATGGAGAGAGCATTTTGAAAACATGCTGGAAATGCCCCATTTCATATTGCCTCAGTTGTATGCTGAATAAAAACTATTTCTTAACCTGTTTAAAACTCCTCCAAATTAGTAATTTCAGTGGTTTTAAACCAGTTTTTTAAACAAATCAACTAACTAGAACCTAAGAAGACAGAAATTTACCAGCTAATTTCAACCAAAACCTTTATGTAAAGTAGTGGATAGAATTTTAGAATGAGCATCATGATTTACAAAGTACATCCAATTGCACCTATTGGTGGATCAACACACCTCTCTGCAGTATATTTTTTATTTGGATAGTAAAAATAAACTTAATTTGGTCAAGAGTTCAGAAATATCAAAGTCTTAATATTTTTTTAAAAGCATAGTGAAGTATTAGTTCAACCACATTGACCTCTCTAAAATATTAATTAATAATTAATAACTATTTTATAGGCTATATTAATAATATTTAACTGAGTGAAAAGATTTTGCTTTTATTTTAAAATATCTCACTTCTTGGGATGCCTGGGTGGCTCAGCAGTTGAGCGTCTGCTTTTGGTTCAGGGCGTGATCCCAGGATCCAGGGTCGAGGCCCACATCAGGCTCCCTGCATGGAGCTTGCTTCTCCCTCTGCCTACGTTTCTGCTTCTCTCTGTGTGTGTCTCTCATCAATAAACAAATAAAATCTTTTTTAAAAATAAATAAAATATCTCACTTCAATTCTCATGCTTTTAAATTTTCTATTTGCTTTAGATTTTATAATGTGCCAAAAATCTAGTACAGCAGTAGTTGAGTGTAATTTTAGAATAAATGTGCATATATTTGAAGTGGGTGCACAACAATATTTAACTGAGAGAGCAACCGGTCAAGTAAGTTTGGGAGCTTCTGGTCTAAAGTATCATGGCGGGGGATGTGAAAACCCAGGGCCCAGAAGCACTCCTGGCCTCCAGTCATCTTCGCCAGAGTCACTGCAGTTCAGCTTCAGATGCCAGGTTCCTGCCATGGCAGCGGGCAGATAAGAATAACTAAGCCATTTGAGTTTCTGAATCCAGAGAAAACCCCAAGGGTCACCCTCCAGCCCTATCTCAAGCCTAACAGGCTACGAGCTCTTAGAAAAGCCTCACAGAGTTTAAAATTTTGTGCTGAGCATGTTAATCCTTTCCTTGAAAAATCCTCAAAATTTTCCTCCTGCCTGAAGTTTATGGTCCATGGATCTTTTTCCATTTTCCACTGGTTTTCTCTTAGCAAATATAGAATAATCCTTCTGGAAGGCAGTTGGTTAAAGACTTTAAGAGTACATCAGCCCAATGGAATATAGACAGCCATTAAAATAATGAGGACGGTATATTATTATTGATATGATTAATTATGTCCATGATGTATTATGAAGCAAAAAAAGCATATGTAAGAATATGTACAAAATATATGTGCCTAATAGCTTCCCTCAAAATACACACACATACACTTCTAACTATAGTTTTCTCTGAGTGTTGAGTTAAGGGATGATTTATTTTTCTTATTCATCTATATTTTTTGTTACAAATTTGCATCACTTGTGTTAAGGAGGGGGGCTTTATTAACTGCACTGATCCAAATAAACATGCCACTAAGCAGCTCCTAGTAAGGATTTTACTTGCAACAGTAAGAATGACAACTACTACTTACCACAGGATGGTGGTTTTGTTTTAGAAGTCCTGTTTAATCCATTATATCCTTCAATCTTTACAATGATAATCCCAAAGCAGCATCTGAAATTATTTATCTCCTACTTAAAACCCTTTCTAAGCCTATCTACTATTAGAAAAAAAAAAGGTCCAATTTGTACCACATTCACATATTATATAATCTGGCCCCATCCTACCACTTCAGCTTCATTTCCTTCTGCTCCTCACCACCATATGTATTCCAACCATCCAGTTTCTGAATTCATCATATACTTTCCTGACTCTTTTTATGCTTTTCTCTCTAGAATGTCCTTTCTGAATGTTCTGCACTATAAACTCTTGTCAGCTCTTTAAAACTGTGCTCTCTACTGATAAACAGTTATTCAGGCATTCTATTATCTCTATCCCATAGCACTTTCTTTCATTTTTCTTTTGTAGCCTACTTTTGTGAGGGAACAGTAAACCCCTCAGAATAAGAACCCTGTTTATTCAATTCTGAATTTTTAACAACAAGCACAATTCTTGGCACATAGGAGGTACTCAATGACTAGACGCTGCCCTGAGGAAAAGAAAAATAACTCTGCACAAAACATAGAGAAGAAAAAGTTAGTTTAAGGTAGTATTCCCAAGAGACCTGGCCAGCTTTGATAAGGGAAATCTTAGTCATGACAAGACAGACCCAAGCTGGAGGGGAAACATCTGGCAGATGCTGTTTGAGCCATCCCAACCAATCAAGACACCTAAAGGTCTCAACCTCTCAGAGAATCTCTGCCCTCTAATTACAAGTCAGAAACCGGATCCATTTCTCCAAAAGTTTGGGAAACCTAAAGACTTGTTTGGAGCTTTCCGTGGTGCTGAAGCTGTTCAACCGTCATTCACCCATTTCCCTTAACTCATTCAATAAGGAATTATTGGTGTCCTTCTGTAAAATGATTGTTCTAGGCTCTAGATTAGAAGTGCAGTGAGTGGTCAACAAGATAAATAATAGTTCTACATTCCTGGAAATTACATTCAAGTAGTAGACAAAGATACTAAACACAAAGAAAATATATATACACCCAGTTCTGGTAAAGGCAATGCAGAGAATTAGAATGAGGTGGCATGATAGATAAGAAGTGGCAACTCCAGACTGGATGGTAAGGAAAGCCTCTCTGAAAAAGTAATATTTACAACAGGGTCTGGAGACAAGAATCTGCCAGCCAAATTAAGTCATTCCAGGAAAGCAACCTCGAGGAGAATGAGCTTGGTATATTCAAAGAACAGAAACAAAGCCTGTGTAGCTGCAGCTTAATGAGTGAGGGAAATAAGACTGAGGAGAAAGGCAGAGTCATAATCAAATATGGCTTTTTATGCTAGGTTAAAAGAGTTCAATTATTTCCAAATGTGATTAATCTTGCTAATGAAGACTCTCCAGACAGAGCTTACAAATGGATGAAGGGTTTCAATCTTCCTCTGGACTAATCTTGGACCTTAATCCTTGGAATTAGCCAAACTTGTGATTTCTCTAGTTGTGGTTTTGATCCCTAAGATCATACTATCTAAAACTGAGTTTAGCACTGATCAAGCCAAAATTAATACGGGTAAAGAGTACACAGAAATGAGAGAGTAGATAGCTCCCCTAGACTCTCCTGCCTCCCTCCACACTTTTTCTCTAAGTTGTTTTCCCTAATGAATCCTTGGACATTTAATCCCATCTTGGCTTCTGTTTCTTGGAAGACCTAAACTAATGCAAAAGATTTAGGGTACTGCCAACCGAGCTAGATATTAACAGAATCTCTTGCTCCTGTGAGATTATCTACTTATGGACTTCCTTTCAAGGCAGTAATTTAGAAACCTTGGAGCCATAGGGGAGGACAGCAAAACAGCTGCTCCTAAATGGAAAGAGAAATTGAGAGTGAGAAGTTGAAGGAAGATTCTAAAAAATCTTCCATCTATTTCCTCCTATTGCTTACTGTATAAGAGGTACTTTATATTCCTTGTTTAAAACTTTAGTAAGTTCTATTTTAATGTCTTTAAAAATTAGCTCTTCTATAGCTATATTTTCCATAACTCAAAGTGTTTGAACGGAAAGTATTTTCTCATCTAGTCCCTTGAATTGCAATTGGTTGATAAAGGAACTAGTGATTGTGGATTATAAAATATTTGTGCTATAGTTTAAGATATGCACATCTTTTATACATCCTTGATCAAAAGTTATTCTTCCCAGCAGCCATGTAAATTAAGTGGAACAAGGAATATTATCCCCACTCCACAAGTGACATTTAAGAATGAAAAATAGCTTCTTAGTAATTTGTAGAATATAGAGTACCCAGACTTAGTCTTTTGGCTTGGAGCTCAGGGCTCTTTCTCCAAATCATGCTACCTGTCATACCTGTCATAGATAGCTCATGATGTGAATGCTATTATTCCTTCCTTCCTTCTCTCCTTCTTTCCTTCCTTCCTTACTATCTTCTTTTATTTTTTGTTTGGCTTTTTGTTTGTTTATTTGCTTCCCCAGTAACCATTATACTTTCTTCTCATGGAAGCACCTCTCCTCCTTTTTCAGATCATGTCTTCATTATGGGACTAATTCCACCACAGGTGCAAAAGTAAATGTGTAACCCATGATAGGCAAATCATAACACTGAATCCCCTGTGGATAGGTACAGCCACTGAAAGCCACCAGAAATCCTTGCTGACTCCAATGGTGAAAAAGGAATTTTCACATGGGTTGCTAAGCTGGCAGACTGTAAACCATATTACCATGACATGGAAAAAGCCCTAAGTGAAGCAATACAGTAAAAATCAGAGCTGAGAGGTAGAGAAACATAAATTCCCAGTGATTTCATTTGATTACCTAGATCCAGCTATGCCTGAAGCCATGTACTCTAGACTTTACAGTTGTGAGTCAATAATTATCCTTTTAAATATTTAATTGCTTGAACTGTGTTTCAGTCATTTGTCAAAAGTTTGACAAATTGGAACAATATTATATAAGTAAATAGGAGCAAAGTCATCTCAGAAAGGAAAAAATAGTAACAGTAAATAGTTTTCATGATTTAGATATACAACGTCATATGTCTTCATGCAAACACCCTCACCAATCATTTTTATCTCCCATTGCTATCAGTGAGCTGAGATAGAACTAAAATCAAAAAATTTCAAAAGTATTTTTCCTTGAGCTTCAAAATATCAGTTGGATAATTCTCCCTGGACATATTAACATCTGTACCAGAAAGAATAAAATACAGTGTCTTTAATTCTGTAGGCTCTAGATTTTGGGAGGAAGGGATAGAGGGTCACTGAAGTAAAGAGATGAAAAGTGGGCACAAGGGTATCGCTCTCTAAGGTCCTCAGAGGAAAAAGAAGAAAGACTTTAAGTCACTACTGGATAATGTTAGAATTTACAAGTAAAGTCTCCCTCAACACTCTAATCCCTTTCCTGTTTTTCTCCATAGCATTTATATAATCAACACACAATATGTTTATTTGTTTAATTATTGCCTGTATCCTCACTCAAGAATGTGGACTCCATATGGACAATGACCATACCTGTCTTGTTCATTACTTTATCCCTAGCTCCTAGAACAATGCTGGTACATACTAACAGGTAAGAGTTGAGTATTTGTTTTAAAGTATTGCATTTCTACAACTCTTACTCTATGTACTATAATAACATAAAAATATTATAGCAATACCAATTGATGGGTATGTTCAACTATTTAAATAGAGTCCTACATTCATACAAAAAGTGGAAATGTATAAGCCACATCTCCATTCACCATATAAATTGGAACTATAGCTGGCTGAATCATGAATCATGCAAGCATCACTTTTGCAGCCAAAGCAACTCAAAAGAGGCAAACAAACAGTAGAACTGTGCTATTACATTAACCAGCAGCCACATGTGGCTATTGAGCACTTGAAACATGGTGAGTCTGAAATGAGGTGTTCTAGAAGTTTTTACTTATAAAACTTACGAAACAAAACAAAACAAAAAACCTGTAGAATTTTAAAGCGTGAGTACAAAAAATAAAGAACAGAAAATATTTCTTTAATAATTTTTACTTTAATCACATGTTGTCATGTATTTTATTTCATATAATTGGGTTAAATAAAATGTATTTTAAATTAATTTCTCCTGTTTCCTTTTCCTTTCTTTAATGTGGCTATCAGAAAACTAAAAATGTGTGTCTCATATTTCTGGCTCTAACTTATATACCAGAAAATTGAAAGCCTGTGGCTTAAATTTATGCCTTACCTCCTACTTCTGTTGGACAGATTCCCTATGGGGTGAAAACCCTGCAAATTCAAGCCTGGAAAGTTAAATGATGGACACTGATGTCCCTTTCTGTCTCTGGCATGACCATTGCAGGAAGCATTAAAAAACACTGTTATAATAAAAACTTTCTCTTGGCTACATTCTTTTTTCCTTGAGCCAACTGTTTAATGTCTTCACAAGGTGATGCATTTTTAATGCCAAGGATTTCCAGGAGTGGAATCCCTGACAAAGCCAATGTCACAGAGGGTAGCCACAAAGAGCCCTGGGTACATAACAGTTTGGACCCCTTCATTTTGATGTCACTGAGTTTGATATCTATGAAAAATCTCCCACATCAAATTAGCAACATTGAAAAAAAATTGGCTTCTCTCAATCCTTAATACTTTGCCACAATGCAGTTCATAATGTTCTTTCTTCTTGGGAAGCCTGTTTCATTCTTCATTGATTTTAAATGTTTTCTCATCTAGTCATATTAACAAGGAGTCTTTAATGGTGGTGTCTTTTGGTGTCTTTTCATTTCATCTCTCATCACCCAGAAGGGGATTACATTTGGGTTCACATTGGTCTTCTTTCTAATTCATCAACACTCCCAGAAACAAAGCCTTCTAGTACAGTTTCAATCCTGGTTCTCAAGAGACAACAGTTGGAATGATAGAATGAATCCATCTAAGCTCCCAGGAATACTATCTATATTGTTCAGCTCATTTCTCAAAACCAAAAGAAGCCCAGAGGAACTGCTCTGATTTCCCACAATCCAAGGTTCAGATGCCATCCATGACCCCTTCCCTGCTTTCTCAGGCTATGTCCACTGGCTGGACTTGTTTATAAAAGGACTAGGAGGCAGAGAGATCAGGTAGTGTGGTTAGTGTGGTTTTCAGACCAAGCATTTCAAAAATCACTGGGGAGCTTGTTAAAACCACAAATCAGCCTACAGTTGGAGAACCAGAGGAAAGTATAACCAAATGTCTGGAAAGGAAAACATAGGAAGAAGATTAAGGAAGAAGCAGACAAAAAGAGCAGGCATGAGCTTTCCCAATGGGTGGTATCATTATAACATAAGAGCTGGAGCTCCATTTCCATACCACTTTGTAAATTTTCCCACCTCAAATGTTATTCTTGAGAACACATTGCCCATTGCACAACTCTCATGAGCATATTGTCTCCCAATGTGTCTTTACCAAAGACAGCTGAAGCTTTATGCCAGTGTTTGTGGAAAACACATAAGAGCAGGCTATGTCTATAGATAAGGAGCTATGGGTTCTTGTTCAAAGGAAAGAAAGAAAATAATAAAAGGGGAATAATAAGGACCAAGAATCATAGTCTTGGGTATAAAGGCACCTGGGAATAGCAGCCAAGATGAAAATCATAAATATACATATGAATCCAAAGTAAAGAAATAAAAGAAAATAAAAAAGAAACAAGCTTTAGGAAAGAGTATAAAGACACATAGTAAAGGAAAAGAAAAAATATTCATCTTGTAAGAAAATGATATTTGGGAATAATAGCTCTGGATGAAAATTTAGAGTCATGAACAGATCTCATCTGAAAGCACTGGTGCTCCTGTGGATAGGTTCACTCCAAACCCAAGAAAGACAAATACCATACCTCATGTAGGGTTGTCCCTCTCAATGCCTAATTCAAGAGGTTTAGTTTGAGGACCATTAGTCAGGGTTGTCCAAGGAAATTTACCTTGAGAGAGAGAGAGATACTTACTAAAAGGAATTGGCTCACATGATTATGGAGGCTGAAATGTCCCAAGATCTGCAGGGAGTGGACAAGCTAGAGACCCAGGAGAGCCAATGGCATAAGTTCCAGTTTGAAGTCCAACAGGCTCAAGAACCGGGAAGGGCTTATGTTTCAGTTTAAATCTGAAGGCAGGGGATCCCTGGGTGGCGCAGCGGTTTGGCGCCTGCCTTTGGCTCAGGGCGCGATCCTGGAGACCCGGGATCGAATCCCACATCGGGCTCCCGGTGCATGGAGCCTGCTTCTCCCTCTGCCTATGTCTCTGCCTCTCTCTCTCTCTCTCTCTCTCTCTCAATCTGTGTGTGACTATCGTAAATAAAAAAAAAAAATTAAATCTGAAGGCAGGATAAAACTGTTGTCTTGGCTCAAGGCAGTCAGGCCAAAAAAAGGGCCAGACTTTTTTGTTCTATTCAGCTCTTTAAATGATTGGATGAGACCCACTCCCAATTCAATGTTAATCTCATCCAATCATTTAAAGAATGATTTACTCCCAAACACCTTCAAAGATGTGTACAGAATGTTTAACATGTACCTGGGCATCCCATGACCCAGCCAAGTTGACACATAAAATTAAACATCACCAGTACTCTCCCAACCTGTTACAAACACACCTCATAGCAACCTCAACTGCAGCTCCAACTATATATATAGGCCCCAGGATTTAACTTCAGAATAACATTATCATCAACTTCTACCCAGTAAAAGCTGGTTTTTCTAGAAATACATCCCATGAATTAAATAAGAGGCTTTGAACATCTCACTTAAGTAAATCACAGCTCAATAAAAAAAAAAGAAGAAGAAGAAGTGGAATGAGGACAATGTTGCTGCCACACTATCTGCAATGAAACTCCCTTGTTTCTACAGCTGTGAGAGCAACAGCAGTCTATGGATAAATGCTCAATTGTAGAGGCTAGAGTCCTGAGCTGAAGAGCCACTATGTTAGAAAGAGGATTCCCCAAGACCACTCCTAGTGTTGATCATTCACTAGAATGACAAGACTCAGCACATAGCTAATATTTATTACAATAGAAGTTATCATAGAATACAAGGCAAAATGAACAAAGGAAAAAGGCAAAGTCTAGAGGAAACTAGGAGCAAGCTTCCAATAGTCCTCTCCTAGTGGAGTCACATAGGATTGTGCTTAATTCTTCCAGCATCAAATTATGACATTTATGAAGTGCTCTCTATCAGGAAGTTCATTAGGGACTCAGAACCCAAAGTTTTTACTGGGGGCTACTCATATAGACACCCTTTGCCTAACACATTCTGAAATTCCAGATTCCCAGAACAAAAGCAAACGTGTAGCATAAACCACATCATTTGTACAAACAGTTTAGGCACAGGGAGAGAATCATTTATGGAATTATGGAAACCTCTCAAAATCCAATTTTTCAGACACCAGCCAAGGGTCAATTGTGTAAATAGGCCTCTCTAAGGACAGCATTCTTTATCAACCTTTTCCTGCACAGACAGTAAAGAATTCCTGCACTTATCCACAAGGTCCATGCTGAGAATGATAATGGAGAAAAGGTAGTTGCTTTGGAAGAGGATACAAGGAAAATGAAACAACCACAGAAGGTTAGATAAGGAGTCAGACTTACTTCTACTATAATATAAGGAGAATGGAGATATGGTGCCCCCAGCACAGAAGCCTGTAGGGGGCTGGAGTGGTACCAATTATTTCAGTGGTTACACAGGAAGATGACAGAACTTCTCAGAGTTCCGTCATCTGTGGCTACTCTGTCATAACACATGGACAAAGATCACAAGGTCCTCACTGAGTGACTGAGTATATCCAAAGGTCCTATCGACACCAGTGACCTGCTCCAGCAAAAACATCAAGTCTGAATGTTCACTTGTACTACCTGCACTGGGTTGAGCAGAAGTGAACCTCGCAGCAGGATTAAGGGAGATAGACAAAGTTTGCAGGGTTGTAGCAAGGAGAAAGAATGCAATTACCAAATACTAGCAATTGAATGAACTGATCTTCAGGATGTTACTACTTAATTATTTATTGCACACAAGTTCTATTGATGTTAAATAGGGTAGAATTTGTTTTTAGTAGAATTTCTTTGGTTGTAATAAAGTATATTTTATTATTCAGAAAATAAAATGTAAAACTCACCTTTAATTCAGAAACATTGCAAATATATTTTTGCTTTGTTTGGTCATGAGGTTAGAACTGAAAATGTGTATCATATTAGAAGAAAACTCCCCTTAAACCAACAAAATATAAGGGCACTATGGACCAGAGATCTTTCAGCAAGGGGTTGGGGGCAGATCTCTGGTAATATATCATGGCTCTTGCTTTAGGATTGGGGTTTAGGGTATTTCAACTTTTGATTGTTTTTATCTCTTAAAGTGAGAGCTGAAAATTCTTGGTATCATCTAAAAATAACTGCAAGGACAAAAGAAAAATCTAAATGCAAAAATGCCTTGGATGGTGCTGATAGCTCTCCATCTCAGAATGAAGAGATTTTCTATGCTTATGCCCAAGTGGTTTTTGCATTTTAGCTAAAGGGACAGTCCCTTTAAACATGTAAATATCTTTCATAATCCAAAAAAGACTTCAGATACCAACCCCAGGGGAAGATTGAAAAGCAAGATGGGCCCATCTGTTAGCTTAATAGCAAAGTGCTGGGGGGGAGGGGGAGAATAAACAGTGCCTTCCAAAGAGTCTTATTTCTTCTCTCTGATTCTATTATAGTGATAATTATCTATTAAGAATTTGTTTTCTAAAGTCTAAAAAGTTGAAATCTGAAATTAAGGAGAGCTACCATCTTTGTTAGGTTAGACGGGATCTAGGGAATTGCGAAGAAAAAATGAATTTCTGCCTCAGTCTATGAATGATAAAAGAGTCTGTCCAGAGATGTAATCATCCAATAAATAGTGCTGTGTCCCACACTCATGGGAAAGATACTCTAAAAGCTTTCATCATTGCAGGCGTCTTGTGTCTTCTTCCATCTTCCTTATCACTAACAAGTGGTAGAAATAGCTGTATTGGGTATTTACCTTTGGGGGAAAATCTTGTTATGTTAAAATGCACTTGATGATCCTATCTATCATAGATCTGAGTGTAGAAACACAAAACACAGAGGAAGGAAACTAGATTGTGTTCCTGCTGAAAAGCAGTGGGTGGGTGCAGAGATACTGATCATGTTATCTTCATCCTTCAGCTTGGCTGGGGGATGACAGTTTTTCCCATCACCCTTTCGGTTCCCAAACTGTATTAGACATCTTCCTGGCTGTCTGTAATTTCTCCCCCGCACCAGATTTCTGTTCTGCATTAGAGACAAAATGGAGCAAGCCTAGCATATTCTCACACTTTAGAATGATTATGGCCAAAAATCTATTTGATTTCTTACAAAAAAATTTTCAGGGTCAAAGTTAGGAAAAATATGGGATACTGTAGTGGTTATGTAAGCAGACTCTCCCCCATCCCATGATTCTTTGGGGGGTGCTCCAAAGGGATGTGAAAGGAAAACTGGCCCCTACTTTACTCAGGGCAATTCCACCCTTATCTGTATGTGTGTGCATGCATCTGTATGTGTGTATGTATATATGTGTGTGCATATGTATCCCTCATACAATTTTTTTAAGACTTGCTTAAAAATACTCCAAAAGTTTGTAAACCATTTATGGAGACGATGAAGTAGTGGACTAGGAATCAAAAGATGAATTTCCTATGTGGCCTCACACAAGTAACTTCACTTTTCTAAACCGTTTACCCTGATCAGCTAAATAAAAGGGGTAGCCTTTCTGATGTCCAAGGTTTCCTTGAGCTTGGGAAGTTTATACTGCTTTGATGAAGGAGGGAGCACTCAGAGGGAAGGAGTCAAACTGTCATGAGTATAGAGAACTCTCCTCAGAAATAAGAGCAGTCATCAACACCTTCAGAAAAAGTGAATTGCCTTTTCCTATATTATATGAAATGTAATACTCGCTGAAATGCTACTCCAAGTTGTGTCTGAATCCCCAGACACTTTCTAAGACTGCTGCAGGGTTAGAGAAAACAGTAGTCCACCCCTTGCATTAAATGTAATGGTTTCTTTTCCCTGAAGACTCTTTGCTTCACTTCTGTGCCCCTCCCCCAACATTGCTTTGCCCAACACTTAGTCTACCTATGTGCAAAAAAGTTCCATATCATCCAGGAATATTTCATAGAGACTATGCACTGACACGTAGGATTGATTAGTAACCAAACCTCTAGAAAGATTCAGCCTATTAGGAAATCACAAATGAGGCCAAAGTATTTCAATCCATCAGCCACACTTTCCAGAACCTTTCCCTCTCGAACTCTTTGAGCACATTTGACAATTGTGTGAGATGTTATGCTAGAAATCAAAGTTGAGACATGAGGAGCCCCTAGTGTGCAATTAGGCAGAGAGCACGCACTCATATATAGCACTGAGAATTCTGATAGGTGAAGGCGGGGACATCTTAGACATCACCTCCTTCTTATGGCTAGCAAAATGCCTGGTAAATAAATAGTAGGTACTCGATAAAGACTTGTAGATTGACCAAATAAACCTATGGGAATGTAGAAGGGAGAGAAATCCGTTTTGACTGGGTTGTGTGTAGAGGAGAAAGCAATTGGAGCTATACTACTTATTCATCAGAAGACTCTGATAAGGTATGAAATGCCTAATAGGGTTGGGGTTAGGATCTCCAGATAAAATGCTGGACATCCAGTTAAATGATAATTTCAAACAAACAATGAATAATTTTTTAGCATAAGTATGTCCTAAATACTTCATGGGACATACATAACCAGTTAAATCTAGCAACCTTACTTGGAGGGAGAATAATGAAGGTAAACAGTAGAGAGCTGTGTCCTTAATAAAAGGTACCACTAATCCCAAAGCTCGTGTGTTAACATTGTTCCACTTTCCCATACAGTCCCATTTCTGTGGTGTTCCATTAGTACTACAATTATTTTTCCCCTCTTCTGAATATTCTTGTGAAATCCTTGACCAAAATGGATTGAATCCAGATAGGCTATTCCAAGGAAGAAAGCGCAATAGAGTTTGGCTGACAAAGATAGCCTGTTCCATCCAGCCTAAGGCTTGGATATAATAGTAACTATAGACCCCTTCACAGTATCTGCAAAGCTCCCCAGCATCTCCTTAACTACTCCTCAGGCCATGAGCCCCTAAAAGCCATGCTTGTACAATATGACTCTGTCCCCAAGTTACAGATGCTTGACTCTTTTCTTTTGGAAATAGAATTGAGAGATTCTAGAGTAGGCAAGTCTCTTGAATAAAGGAGATACAGATTTAGGAGGTAGGGCATGGCTATAAACTAGCATTCCTATGGTCCAAGAAAAAAGAGGAAACTGTTCTTCAGTGTTAATTATAAACTATAGACAAGAGCAGACAACAAGAAAGGAAAGTAAGTCCAAAGACCTAAAGTCTCATTGTCTTCATTTGAGCCCCTTTCTAGGATCCAGCTACATCTCTACCTGTGAGTTCCAT
The DNA here is from genome assembly GCF_003254725.2 of Canis lupus dingo. Taxonomy (NCBI): domain Eukaryota; kingdom Metazoa; phylum Chordata; class Mammalia; order Carnivora; family Canidae; genus Canis; species Canis lupus. The sequence continues at coordinate 56,143,702 of NC_064246.1, read as the reverse complement.
GAAAATAACTCACAGCCTTACAGTAAGTTCCCCCTTTTACTTGATTTAGTTCAAGTTCTATTACTGACAGAGTCCTGGCTAACACTGCAATTAATTCATTTTTTAACCTATCTCTTTTCACAAGGGATTTCAGGCATTCATGAATAAAGAATGAATGGTCCTTGTGTTGATTTTAGCCTTTCTGACAGGTCTGAGGTGCTGTCTCATTGTAGTTTTGATTTTTATTTCCCTAATGATGAGTGATGGTGAGCATCTTTTCATGTGACTACTGGCCATCCATACGTCTTCTTTGGAAAAATGTCTATTCATGTTTTCTCCCATTTTCAATTGGATCATTCACTTTTTGTATGTTGAGTTTTATAAGTTCTTTATACATTTTGGATACTAACACTTTATCAGATATGTCACTTGCATAAATCAACAATACAAGATACAACAGGTGTTGGCAAGAATGTGGAAAAATTGGAAACCCTTTTCCACTGTTGGTAGGAATGCCAACTGGTGCAGCCACTCTAGAAAACAGTATGGTTACTCAAAAACTTAAAAATGTAACTGCTCTGGGGCACCTGGGTGGCTCAGCTGATTAAGCATCCAACTCTTGATTTCAGCTCAGGTCATGATCTCAGGTTCATGATATGGAGCCTTGCATCAGGCTCCCTGCTCAAGGGGGCATCTGCTTTTCTCCCTCTTCATCTTCCTCTACCCCTCCTTCACCCACGTGCGTGTGTGCTCTATCTCTCCCTCTCAAAATAAATTTTTAAAAATCTTTAAAAAAATAGAACTACCCTACAATTCAGCAATTGCACTACTAGGTATTTACCCAAAGAACACAAAAATACTAATTCAAAGGGATACATTCACCCTGATGTTTATAACAGCATTATCTACAATAGGCAAGTTATGGAAACAATCCATGTCCATCAACTGATGAATGGATAAAGAAGATGTGATACACACACACGGACACATAGTGGAATATTACTCAACTACAAAAAAAAGAATGGAATCTTGTCATTTGCAATGATGTGGATGGAGCTAGAGTATAATGCTAAGCGAAATAAGTCAGTCAGAGAAAGACAAATACCATGATTTCATTCCTATGTGGAATTTAAAAAACAAAACAGATGAGCAAAGGGTAAAAAGAGAGAGAGCAAGCCAAGCCAAGAAACAAACTCCACCATAGAGAACAAACTAGTGGTTACCAGAGGGGAAGTGAGTGGAGAGATAGGTGAAATAGGTGATATGGATGAAGGAGTGCACTTGTTATGATGAGAACCAGGTATTGATTGGAGGTGTTGGATCACTATATGGTATACCTGAAACTAATATTACACTGTGTATTAACTAACTGAAATTTAAATTAAAACTTTAAGAAAAAAGAAAAGAATGGATGATCAGATCTGTAGACGGTAGACAGACTGATTTCTTCCTGAGAGGCAGTCTCTGATGGGCAAAGCAGCTGAACCACCCACCCTTTGCTACTAATCCATCTGTTCATTTTAAATTGTATCAGTTGAGCACCTATTCAGTTTCAGGGTCTGTTTTTGGGGCTAGGATAAAATAGTAAGATACCACAAAGTCTGACCTCCTGGAGCTGTATGTGGGCACACATACACACACAGGCACACACAAGGTGGTAGTAATCCAGATTTAGAGGATATGAGGGAGGAAAGGAAGTTCAAACCTGAGATGTATTTCAAAGGAAGAAATGGAAGAAGTTGAACCACTGAATGTATGAAATTAAACACAAATGAAAAGATGATTTCCATGTCCAAGAGAATGGAGCTGCCACTTTAAATAACAACAACAACTAAACATTAGGAAAGATTCAAACTAATCTTCCATTATGCTCCATTACAACACAATTGTTTCTATCACTATCTCTAAATTATCAGCCTTCCTCCACCTCTCAACAGAGCCATGTTCTTCCCAGATATCAAAAAAGTAATTCAAAAGCTACCTCCTCAGACCTAATTAGAAAATCAGAAAGAGGGCAGCCCCAGTGGCTTAACGGTTTAGTGCTGCCTTCGGCCCAGGGTGTGATCCTGGAGACCCGGGACCGATTCCATGTCGGGCTCCCTGCATGGGGCCTGCTTCTCCCTCTGCCTGTGTCTCTGTCTCTCTCTCTCTCTCTCTCTCTCTCTCTCCCCATCATGAATAAATAATAAAATAAAATATTTTTAAAAAAAGAAAATCAGAAAGAAGAGATTTCTAGGGTTAAAAATTAATAGAATTGATGGTAAAAAAAAAAAAAGAAGAAGAAGAAAAATATATGGAGTTCATAGAAAAAGATAAATATCTCAGTATAAATACCCCAGAAGAAAACTGGACCACATATGGACAAGGAAGTATATAATAGTCAGTTGGTAAACTAAGTCTCTTGATCCCTGTAAACACCCCTAAATACATACATATATACATACATACATATGGTTATTTTTCACCTATCAGTTGGCAAAAAAAAACAAAAACAAAACAGTAATATTCAGCATTAGTGATACAGTGAGAAATACACTATGGTGGACAGAAGGGGGAATTCTTAACACTTAATAGAGAATAGATAGGGATCCCTGGGTGGCTCAGCGGTTTGGTGCCTGCCTTTGGCCCAGGGCGTGATCCTGGAGTCCCGGGATCGAATCCCGCGTCAGGCTCCCTGCATGGAGCCTGCTTCTCCCTCCTCCTGTGTCTCTGCCTCTCTCTCTCTCTCTCTCTCTCTTCTCTATCATAAATAAATAAATCTTAAAAAAAAAAAAAATAGAGAGGGCAGCTCCCGTGGCGCAGCGGTTTAGCGCCGCCTGATGCCTAGGGCGTGATCCTGGAGACCCGGGATCGAGTCCTACGTCAGGCTGTCTGCATGGTGCCTGATTCTCCCTCTGCCGGTGTCTCTGCCTCTGTGTGTGTGTGTGTGTGTGTGTGTGTGTGTGTGTGTGTGTGTCTATGAATAAATAAATAAATAATCTTTAAAAATAAGTTTTAAAAATTAAAAAAAAATAGAGAACAGTTAGACAATACATATTGAAATGTTAAATATGTTCACTCTGTGACCCAACAATCCCATTTACAATTATTCCTCAGGAAATAGGACAGTGGCACTTAGTTTTAACTACAATATATTCATTGTAGCTGTGTTTACAATAGGAAAAAAGAGAAACTTTTCAATATATAAGTTACAGATTGGTCAAATAAACAAGGTACGTATCTATGCAATGAAATACTGCCCAAATAGTAATGGTGACAAGTCTATATTCCATTTACAAGCATAGGAAAGATGTCTATAACTTGCTATATAAAACAAAGCCATTACAAAGTAATATCAAAATTGTGGCCCCATTTTTCTCATTTTTGACATATGTCCCTATTTATATGCATATATATGATCAGGAGAAAAAAACTTATAAGGATGTTTACCACAGTATCAACAGTACTAATCCCTGGATTGGTCAGATTATAATTGACATTTACTATAGTCTTTGAATATGTATTTTCATTTTCTGATTTCTTTCAAAGAGAAACATTTTTAACAGAAAAAATAGCTATTAAAAATGATCACTATGTAAAGACTTCATTCAATACTAAGAAAACACCATAACTTCAATAGAAATAATTGGCCAAAGGATGTTAGTAAGCAATTTTAAAAAGAAGCTTAAATAACATACAAACATATGGAAAATATTCAGCTTTATAAGTAATCAAAGAGATGAAACTTAAAATATTTATACCTTCCAAGTTAGCAACTCATACACTTTTGCTAGAGTATGCAGAGTAGATAGATAACATACTAGAGTATGCAGTATAGGCAAGAGGTATTTAAACAAACATGATCAAGCACTGTTAACAGACATGTAAAGTTGTACCACTCTTTTGGAAAGCAATTTTGCAATATTTTCCAAAAATCTTTAATTCTTTAATTTATTCATACACTTTGATGTAATATTTCTACCTTGGGATATTTAAAACAAACAAATCTAAGTACATATATGGATATATATATGTGTGTGTGTGTGTGTGTGTGTGTGTGTGTGTATCTCCCCACATAAAATGTTTCCCAAATTGTATTTATTATAAATAGAAATTTTAAAGCAAAATAAAAATCTACAAATGAGGGAATGCTTTGGTCTATCTCATCTAATGTCATGAGACATTAGATACTATATTTATAAAGAGTTATATACAAATTATATATATACATGCAAAAACTATGTAAAAGGAAATAAAGGAAAAGCAAAATTATAACAAATCATCTGGAAATAGTAGGACTAATTTTTTTCTTCTTATACTTTTCTGTATTTTCTACATGTTAAACCGTTTCCCACCCCCCCACACACCAGTTTTCTTCTCTAGGTTTGGTAGATTTTCTACTCAGCACTTAAATATTGTTTGCCATTTATAGTCATGCCAGTTTTGTCATTTTCTCTTGTCAAAAACCTTCCTTGCTTCCTTATTGGAAGGATATCTGGCTCAAATGATACATTAGTGTGACTCCCACAGACTCAATAAGCCCCCCTCAATCCTCTATTCTGCCTCATTTCTTACTCCTCTCCTAAATGATGCCCACATGTTCATTTCTGACCATTGGTCCAGGCTGTCTCCCTGCCTGAAAGGCCTCTCACCCATCATCCCTGTTTCTCTAAGAGCTAGCAGTCCTTGTATGGCTTGGAGAAATCCTACTCCTTCAGAAAGCTTGCCTTGATTGCTCGGGCAGTCCTGATCCCATCCTTCTCTATTTTAGTCTATACTGCTTATACTCACTTTGGCCTTTACCTTGCAGGACTCTCTAGCTAATCAGGACAGCATTTTTCAAGTAGGCTGTTTATTGGCTGGAAGAGCCCACACACTGACAACATATTGAAAATTTCTGAATACTTTCTAAAATAAATCAGAAATTTAAGCCAAAGAAAAGTGGCCATACAGTGCAGCATCTTCCAGATGACCCCCAAATCCTCTAAAGGGGGACCCTGATGTATCCACGTCTTTCTCCACCAAAGCCAGATTCTTCCCTGATCTGAAAAACCTATCTTAGCTATATTAGAACCTTCTTGTAATGGTCTCATATCACCATTCAGAAAGAATTTACTCAAATAATCTGCATAGGAGGGAATGTTTCTAGATGTTAGGCTCTCTGGGTCTTTGAAACAATCTCAGCATCAGTGGGGTCCTATCTTCACCTGCGAGGGAGAAAAGTAAAATCTGTGCCCAAGCCTTCCTGAGAAGTACCCCAGGTATTGGGTAATTCACAAGCACAGGGCCTCACCCCCACTGAGACCATAAAGGTAAAGGAACAAGAACTGACGCTTATTGATCACCGGTCACAATAATTGTGATCATCATCCTACTAAGACCCACAAGTTGTAAGCCTTTCATGTGGGCCAAGAACATAAACATACATTTTCCAGTCCTCCCAACAATACTGTGAGGTGGGTACAACACCTCCACTTCTTCAGGTAGATATGCGGGATCTCAAGGTCAATATCTTACCCAAGTTTCCATACACTAGACACAGAAGCTCTGCCTTCAAAGCCTATGATCTTTCCACAAATCCATGGGCCTCTCTGTAAATCCTTCGTCTCTACTCCTGTGTGTTCAAGACCATCTGAATAGAAAAATCCTTCCATATGTTTAACCTAATTCCTTCATGCTGCAGCTTCAGGTCCTTTCCTCCTGTTCTGTTCTTGGAGGAACTTGGTCCTGGGCTTTGAAATAATTGCTCTTCTGCAAAGATTGTTAAATCACCCCCTTGACCTCTTGTTTAGGTTGTATCATTCTAGATACAACCTTCCCAGGCCTGATTTTTGGGGGCCATTAATCACTTCCATCCTCTTATCCCTAACTAACACTCTTTGATTCTCTGCAGTCCCCTGACATGCACTCTCCATTTTGAAAGGTACTTAAGAATTCCCTGGGTGGTTTTTTTTGGGGGGGGGATGGGGAGAGGCATGATGATTGAGGATAGGAAACTTTTCATCTGTTCAAATAGAATGCCTTGTTTCTGCAGTAAAAGAGCTCAGAGGAAAGCTCAGAGAGCTGGGGCCGGGGAAACAATGTATAGAGTGAAAACAGGAGTTCCAATGAAGATGAATCAGATACATGGGATTAAATTTCTCTGAGGCCTTTAATCTTACAGGAAATGTGCTGGATAAAATATATTTGGATTTGATTTATCACATGCAAAATGTTTTCTTCCTTTTAAGAAAATAGGCAAGATGCTGAGTACCCTCCCAGGCCACACTCACTGTCAGAATTAGGGGTAATATGGCTTTGGTGGGACTGAAGCAGGAGTTAGGTCAAGACTCAGTGCCTGAGTGAGGCTCCCTGGAGCCAGCATTTTCCAGCCAGATGCCTCCCATAACATCAGGCTGGGAATCAGGATCGCTGGCTCTTTCACTGACAACCCTGGCAAGTCCCTTCATTGCTCTGGGCCTCAGTTTCCTAAATTTAGATCCAACAGCTTCAGACTATATAACTTTAAGAATCCTATCCAGGTCTCACATTTCATAATTCTCCACTGAATATGAGCAGTGTGCAAAAGGGAGTCCACCAAACACTAATCCTACAGGATGCTGGGTGAAAGGACAGTTCAGTGGCTCCTGGCCCCATAGGTTTGGGAAATGCTGCATATGTGAACTCCTCATTCAAGCCTAACTCAGCTTAACCCAATATTTCCCTCATCTGACACCACAGAACACTGCTCTATGTACTACCAATGATTCCAGGAGTTGTGTTTTGGGAAACATGTAAAATTCTCTACCTCATCCTCCTCCTCACCATTGGAGTTTTAGCATCACATGTGCCTCTCCTGCCCAGTCATGTTAGGGCTTGAAGTGTATCACCTAGGAGCTCAAGAATGACTCTTTCCTTGGCTTCTATTTTGGAAAAGCCTAACCTCCCTGAGGTGATGTATTAGTCTGGAGGGCTGCCACAACAGAACACCACAGACTGGCCAACTTAACACAAACTTATTTTCTCAGAGTTCTGGAGCCTCGGAGTTCAAGACCAAGATGCTGTTGGGCTGGTGAGACCACACCTTGGGGCTTGCCGACAGCCACCCCTTTGCCATGTCCTCTCACGACCTCTTCTCTATGCATACACATCCCTGGTGTTTCTAAAGACACCAGGTCCTATCAGATTAAGACCCCACCCTTGGGACACCTGAGTGGCTTAGCAGTTGAGTGCCTCCCTTCAGCCCAGGGGGTGATCCTGGAGTACCAGGATCTAGTCCCACTTTGGGCTTCCTGCCTGGAGTCTGCTTCTCTCTCTATGTCTCTGCCTCTCTGTGTGTCTCTTATGAATAAATAAATAAAATCTTAAAAAAAAAGAGACTCTACCCTTATGATCCATTTAACTTTAATTACCTCCTTAAAGGCCCACCCCCAGATACAGTCACACTGGGGTTTCAACAAGCATGTTTATGGAGGGATACAATTCAGTCCATAACAGGAGGATTCCTCTGGATTATTACAGAGTTGAGAGAAGGGGGTGAGTCTCACAGTTTAAAAAGTAGGAAAGAAAGAACAAATATTCTCCAAGGCTGAATGGATGAAGGACAGAGGTCTATGGGTGCCTCCAGCTCCTTGCTGGGGAATCAAAGGGGCACATCTTAAGAGGCTGTGCACTGTTATTCTGTGTGACTTTCATGGGTCAGCTTAAAACAGAAGGTGCAGAGCCATCTGCCTGCATGGTCACATAGACTTGAACAAGGAGGGTGCCTACCGTGACTGTGTAGACACAAGTTTTGAGCCACCCAGCAAGTACACGAGACCTCAAACACTTCCTCATGCTCAGGGACAAGGAAAAGCCCCAGAGATGACTGAAATTGAATTCCTCACCACCCAGAAAAATGAAATCTTGCAGCAGATTCAACTTCTTCTAGAGAAATAAAATAACTATGGCGTGTACCTCTGTTTGGAGTCAATTTCCCCCCTGAAGCTCTGATGTTACTAGCTATGGGCAGGTGTATAATCAAGTGGAGCAGAATGGGAGGCAAGGCCATGAAGGGCCAGCCTAGGCCCTAGCGAAAAAGATTCAGGGAGGGGCAGTTCCCAACAAGGAAACTCATTATGTGGGATTTGTACTGATAAGCAATGTAGTTGATCCTGACCCCTTCAGGACAGCCAGCCCCCAGTAATTTACCCTGGTAGCTTCTCTCCTTGACTCGGTTGGAGGTTACATTGCTTTCCAGCAATAACGAATTACCACAAACTTGGTGGATGAAAAAAAACAGAAATTTATTCTTTCACAGCTCTGGAGGCCAGAAATCCAAAGTCAAGGTATTGACAGAGCCACACTCCTGCCAGAGGCTCTAGGGGTGGACCTGTTCTTTGTCCTTCCGGCTTGTGGTGGCTGCCAGCTGACCTGCTTGAGACCTCCATCTCCATATCCCCTTCTGTGTGTCTGTCTCAAAACTTCCTGTGCCCCCCTCTTATAATCTTGAAAGGATATGTGTGATTTCATTTAGGAGCCACTGAATAACCCAGGAAAAAATGAATATCTTTTGGGAGGCATTTCAATCTACCACTGGCAGATCAAGGCCTTGGGAAACTTGGCCAAGTGTGACCCCATCCCACCAGCAGCCAGCCTCACCACATGGTTCCAGTAAGAGGCTTGACACAGAGTGAGCTCTTGATATTTGTCAAATAAAGAGTTTGTTGGACAAAACCAAATATAATGATAAGTAAAACCATGGACTAGGGTCACTCTTGAGAGAACTTACCCAGTAGACCCTAAATTTTTTTTATTTTTGTTGACTTAAGTCACACACAAACACAGAAAGAGGGGCATGCATGGAAAGTATTCGAAGAGAACTTCCAGCTTTTTAAATTGCTAAGTGAGGAGAGTGAAAGAGAATGCCATTTACTTTCATTATCATTTCATAAAAGAAAGAACATTTTAACACCAAAAGGAAGGTCACTGCCTCAGAAGAAAGGAGAGTCCTTAAATTAAATAAATCTAGCCTCATTAAAAATTCACTTCACAGTCTTTTTTTTTTCCTCTCTCAGTTTGCCACAGACAAATGAACATTCCATCATAGACCTACACAGTTTGCAAATGGACATTTAGAAGAAACTGCAGGAAAAAATTTAGGAAGGGAAAAAGTCATCTAGGGATGAAGGAATGAGTATCTGTTGTGTAGAGAGCCTCCCCTCTCCCCCAAATGCCCCAAACAGTGACCTTGCCCTGCTGTGAAATAGGCACAGAGGCCTCCTGCCAGGACCCCTGGAAGTAAACATGGGGAGTCCCTGGGGCTGCCACCTGTGACATTAGACCTGCTGCTATCAGACAGCCTGGACCCCTTCATCCAGCCTTTGCCTGTCAGGCTTTTTCTCTCTTGAGACCAACTCAACCTCTGCCCACTTCTTCCTCTTGCAAATACTGTCCCTTCCACAAGGTCTGTTGCACTCCAATGATGTCCCAAAGACCTCTGCCATGTGAGTGCCTGTCACTCATCCTCTGCCAGCCTCACCAGAGGCAAGTCTTGTGCTGTACGAGTACACAGGCTCCTGTGCATATGTGTGCCCCCTTCAAGAGCCTCTCCTCTCACTAGGGGAACCAGCCCCGAGCAAGGCCAGCAGCATCCACTTCCTAGGGAGGTGCTGTTCAGTAGCTCATAAAGTTTCAGTTCTGCAAGATGAATAGTTCCAGAGACCTGCTCTACAACATTTCACTGATAGTTAACAATACAGTGTGTACTCTTAAAAATTTGTTGAGAGTAGATTTCATGTTATCTGATCTTACCACACTGAAAAAATTAATAATATATATATTTTTTAATATTTTATTTATTTAGAGAGAGAGCATGAGCAGGGTGAGGGGGGAGGGAGATGGAGAGAAAGACTCTCAAGCAGACTTCCCACTGAACACAGAGCCGGACCTGGGGCTCGATCTGATGACCCTGAGATCATGACATGAGCCAAAATCAGAGTCAGGTGCTTAACTGACTAATCCACTCAATACATATATTTTTAAAGCTAGACCCTCTGACCCAATAATACCCCTCTAGGAATTCTGAGAAAACATCAGAGATTCATCTGTATTTTGGGTATAAGAATGTGCATTCGGGTTAAATGCCACAAGAAAGCCTAGAGAAAACTGGAAATATCTACATAGTAGGATCTCTTGCAACTATTAAAGACTAGCCTGTAAAAGAATTCTTACTGATATTAAGAAAATAGTCACAGTGGAATAAGTTGAGATATTCATTGGTATTTGTTGTCACTGCATAGAAGAATTGGGGAGAACAGGGACTGTTTTATTTTCCACCCCCATACAAGCCCAGGCTGTGCTCACTGGCCTCAGGGGAGATTTGTGTGGCAAAGCAACCTCCCTTCTGAGTTTTGGTCCTAAATTCTCAATTCACTAGGGTAATTTTCAGTTCTGCAAGATGAATAGTTCCAGAGAAGCTATGAATGTGGAAGGAAAGACGTGAGGGAAGAGAGAGGCATAAAGTCTGTGGGAATGGTTTGCCCCTCGTCCCTTCCCAGCCTCCATCCCTACTGCACCTCAGGCAGATGGTGGTCCTCAGGGAACCGGTGGCAGCCTGCCCCCAAGAGTTCTACCCAAGTTCCAGCCCCTATCTGCCCCATCCTGACAAAGATTACCTTGCCAAACCCAGCACAGAACCTGCAGACGGCCTGCCATCAAGGGACTCCGCATGAGTGGCAGTGAGCCTACATAATGGCACATGCAAAGGCCCTGAGACTAGGCTGTCACTACTTCCAGGCCAGTTCTAGTGAGACCCAAGGGCTGACATGGGGAGCCCATGAGTGAGGCAGAGTGGATGCACAGAGTAAGGAAATAGCTGATTTCTACAGAGCTAATCTGCGTCTTCTTCTATGCCAGATTTGTGGAATAAAACCCATAATGACTGAAGGAACAATATGAAAGAAAGAGGTCACAGCATGGTGTGGTTTATATCACCCCATAAGGAATGCAAAGCCATTCTCATTTTCCAGGTCAGGAAACTGAGGCACAAAGTAGCGGAGTAGCTCCCTGAAGGCCACACCACTAACAAGCAACAGGATGAGGTTTTGAATCTGAGTCATCCAAGTCCAGAGTCCAGAGTGTCCCTCATCTTCCACCATCCCCATTGTCCACGTCCTACCGTGCAAGTCCCCCTTTGTAGAGAAGACACCCAGAAGCAGATGTACTGAAAGCTTCATAGCAGAACCTCGGTAGTAATCATTTTTCTCTACTTTCTTGTCCATATTTTCTGCAATTAACACTCATTTCTTTCATAATTAGAAAAAATTAAATTGTATTTAAAACAGAATAGAAAGGCCTCTGTGTTCCCCGAGGTCCTGAGAATCTCCCAACGCTCAGAAGGGCCCCCAAGGGACAGCAAGTCCTCCTGCAGCACAGCCCCTAGGGGCTAAGGACCCTGCTTCTCCCCCAGCAGGACCAAGTCCAGCTGCCTCTTTGGGGCCCAGGGGAGGGAGCCACGTAGACATAGGGCTTAGCTGAGTAGCCTTCTCCCCACTATCAGAGTCCAAAAGGGACCCTGAAGGGCAGCTCCTCAGTGCGGTGTTCCCCTCCCCCGCCCCCTGCAGTCTCCTGAGACCCCGCCCCCTGAATCCCGTGGCTGGCTGGGTGGGCAGCCTCCTGGGTCTGTCAGACTGCAGAAGAGCCAGCTGTGCAGGATCTGCCGTTCCAGACCCAAGGTTAGAAAGCATCCTAGCCCAGAAGAAACCCCCATCCTCCCCCCACTCTGAGTCCAGATTAGAACTGGTGAAGGAGGCTCACACACTCCTGAATGAGGACGGTTTATTGAGAGCTCCCTCAAGAGGGAGTAGAGAAACTCCCTCTAGGGTCAGAAACAGGTGTAGGCAATGCCCAGTAATTTCAATCATCCCTGGGGACCAGGTCAGCCTCACACCAGAGATGCCTTGGGAGCTCTTGGCTGCCCAACCACTCACCCTCTGAGAGCTGTATCCTCTGTTGCCTATCCACAGTGGGCTACTTATTCTTGGTTGTCCCAGCTGGGATATCTTTCCAGCTGGTTCCAAAATATTCTCTTTCCTCTTCCCAATGGGTAGTCTGCCTTGAGCACTCCATTCCACAGTTCCAAGAACACAGGAAGCCCTTTCTTGCCTCAGGGCCTTTGCACTTGCTATAGCCTCTGCCTGGAGCACTCTTCATAGGACAGGCTGAGCCTTCAGGTCTCAGGATGGAGTCACTACCTCCAGAGCCTTCTGACCACCCTAAGGAACGAGCTAGATCTTGAGTACAGCATTCCTAGGGCAAAGGTCACAAATTCACAAAAACAGAATGAAACTTGCACTGTGTAGGTGGGTGAAAAGCCATGGCACTGGCTTTGTGGTCTGGATAACCCTATTATGCCAGGCCAGAAAGTGGGTGTGCCTCCAAAGGGGGCAGCTGCTGTGCAGCCCCAGTGAGGGTGCTGCCTTTCAGAAATGAAGCCTGTGCTACTGAACTTCTAGTTCTCCAAGAAAAGCCAGAAAACTGAATTTCTACCCAAACTCTTTAGATTGTTTATATCAACTTCCATGTGCTGCCATGGGCACCAACAGATGGCCCAGGTCTCTGTTCTAAGTCCTCGTGGTTGAGCTCCATGCCCTGCAGCCTGAATCCCCCTCCTGGGCTCATGCCCCCTGCCCAGCTCCTGGTTCCCTACCCCACACCCGAGGTCAGGCCTTACTATTCTCATGCCTGTCCTCAGCTCCACTAGGATACTACTACTCCCTAGGATATGCCTGGTGTCCTGGCTCCGGCCTTGCTGACCCTCTGCCAGAGGGCAATGCTGGAGGCCCCACCCTTGACCCCACAGAAGGAAAGGGTTTGGGCCCTGGCAGGGTTTTTCCAAGGCCGCCACCCCCATGTGAGTGCCCAGCAGCCTCTGTTGCCAAATCACCAGGGAACACAGACAAATGCCACCCCCGCCCCTAGAGTCGGCGAGCTATTTCCCACCACATCCTGTCCTCCCACCCACAATCTGCAAACCAGCATGTGTGCCTCCATTTCACTAATTGCAGGCTGACTGATGGCACCGGGATTATGTTCTGGCTCCCGGGTATCAGCAAGCAGAACCCACACTGGAGCCTCAGACCCATGGGGGTTGGGACTGGGAGCTGACCCCTCTTCCAGTTCCTTTACCCTTGTCATCTAGGGCTGATCCTAGCATTTTTCCCCAGCCCTGGAGCTCAGTTCCTAAACTCTCTAGGAAGGGACTTCTGGCCAGAAAAAGGATGTCAATCTTTGGACCTCATCAGGCCTTTCTTCCACTAATCCAGAGAGAGCTGGCAGAGACTCCAGCTGGGGAGGAGACAGCAGGGAGACAGAGTGACCTTCTCCAGCTGGTCAGTCAAGTGTGGAGATGCCCCATCCTTGGATGCCAGCTTCCAGGATGAAATTGATGTGCAAAAGCAGGGGTTTGTTCGTTAATCAACAGCTGCCAGCGAACATGCTGGCACTGACTGAGCAGTGCCCAGGGGCCAGCTGCTCTGTACATATTAGCTCATTTAATCCTCTCAGCCCCCTGATGAGGTCAACACTACCATTTCCTTTTTCCAAACAAGGAAACTGAAGCACACGGCGATTAAGTAAATTTCCCAAAGTCACATGGCTGATAAGTGGCAGAACTGGTATTGACGTCCAGCCAATGAGACCCCAAAGTTGTAAATGCTGTGCTGTACTTGTCAAGAATCTGCTGTGGCCATCATTGATGTATACTGATTCTGTGGAAACATGCTCACAGTCCATTATTAAGTGAAAAAGAGAGTGGCATGAGAAGCCATAGGGTACAACCCCTTTGGGAATAAAAACACGCTTATGATATGTGGTTGCAGAGGCCAGGACATGAAAAGCCACATCACAATGACGAGGTGGTAAAGGATGGTGGGAACCTCCACTGAAGCCAGTCTACTCCACTCATTGCCCAGGTGACTACTTTCAGCAAGTCACCTATCCCCACAAGTACTCAGTTTCCTCACCTGGAAAGGAAACTGAGTATAGTGAGCTTCCTCACTAACCTCACTGATGTGTGAATCAAACACAAAAGATCACCTAGTGTATTGTGTCAGGAAAAGGCAAAACTGTGCAGATGGCAAATAGATTAGCGGTTGCCTGGAGCTGGAGATTAACTATAAATGGGCCCAAGGGATTTTACATGGGCAATGGAAATATTCTAAAAGTGGACTATACCGATCGTTGCACAACCCGGTAAATTTAGTAAAAATCTTTGCATTAAAATGATTCATTAATCATTAAAACAAGGGGAGTTTATGGTGTGTAAATTATACCTCAATAAGGTTCTAAAAACCTTAGGTAGAACTGTTGGTACCTGGAGGTGGTTATTGCCATTATCATTGTTAATGGGATTGTTGACAGGCTTATGAAGTGGTGTTTCCAGTGAATTAAAGTGTTTTTGCTTCTCTGTATTTTTTACACTTGTACGATAAATACGTATTTCTTGCATAATAAAAAGAGAAAGGGAAAAACTCAATGCCATTAAATATCATTGAAGAAAAGAATGCTATGATCATGGGGGTGATTTTAATTTTCTTCCTTTGGCTTATTTTCTATTTTGCAACAATGATTACGTACCGCTTGGATAAAACAGGAGACTGTTGTTTTCATATAGAGCTTATTTTATATTCAACCTTGCAATAAACACCATGAAGCATGCACAGGAACATAAGACGTTGGCCCCTAGGGTCTTTCCATCTGGAGTGGAGGCAGGACAGAAAAAGGACCAATCTGGAAAGCTGAAGGACAAGGAGAAAGTCTGAGCTAAGAAGCCAAATGTTTGCCCCCAGCAGGGCTAGAGGACCCCAAGGATATGGAATGCCTGCTGGCTGAACAACCAGAGAAGAGAGCTTAAGAAGACAAAAAGGAAGAATGGACATTTCCTCCATGAATATTCATTGGGCACCGACTCTATGCCAGACCATGCTAGGAGCTGGGGACTCGTTGAGACAGGACCGCCAGGGTCCCTGCCCCACAGAGCCATTCTCCCTACCACACTAGCCAGCTCTGAGCACAGCACCCACCAACTACCCCGTCCCTGGAGAGGGGAAGGGAAGAGTCCTCCCCCAAAGACTTCCTGCTGCCCAGGCCATCATCCACAGCTGCTCAAGGGCAAGAGTTAGGGCAGGGCCCGAGTTCTGAGAAGATGGATCCTTGTCTCAGAACTGTCACCGATTCCCAAGCATCAGTGCCTCTCTTCCAGGCTTCAGTTTCTCCACGTATATAAATGAGATAGTAGTGGTTACACAGTTATATAAATAAGATGATAATAGTCTGTGCACAGCTCTACAGCCAGAAACTTCCAGATTCAAGCGCCTTAGCCTCATAGAACTCCAATTTCCTCTGCTGAGCCAGCAGGTGGAATGATAGCACCTAAGTGGGAGAGGGTTTGGGGTAATGCATAGGAAGCACCTAAGGGACTGCAAGCCTGTACCTTCGCAAATGTACACTGGAGCTGCTGCCCCTGGCTGCCCGCCTACCACCAGACGATGGTGCTGGGAGATTCTGGATCCCTGGGCGTCCCAGCCTGGGCGATCAGAACCGAGGTAGCAAACAGAACCAGCTCCGCAACTGGAAATCTCACAGCCTAGGATGGCTAGAAGGTGGGAGGGAAAGAGCCTCTAACACGGGCTGAGGGATAGAAAAGATCGCAGTCCTCTGATAGCTTCCACAGCCCCTTAACCACAAATACTCAGTCCAGCACCGCCACCTCTTGGTGAGAAAGGAGGTTTTCATGAAAAGGCTGCTTTCTGCCTGGCTGGAGGATCTTGAATCCCAGCTGGCAAAAATGGGGTGGAAGCCTTGGAGGGGGAGACATGGGGCTGATTTCATTAGAAATATTTGGGTGGAGAAGATTTGAGCTCTGGAACTATGACAGTTGAGTTCAAGTCCCAGCTTTGAGACTTCAGATAAACTGTGTAACCTCCCCTGGCCTCCATTTTCCCTTCTATGTGATGGGAATTATAATGTCTCCTTCTAGGGTGATAATACAGGTAAAGGACACAGCGAGAAATCCATAAAGGTTATTGTTCCCTCTGACCTCTACTCCCACCACACCACACCTCTGGGATTTAGAAAGGGAGGTGAAGTGTAGCGGTTCTAGAACTCTGGTGTGTATCATCATTCCTGAAGGATTGTCAAAAATACAGATGCTCAGGCCCCTCTGATGTTGCTCTGAATCTGCTGTCTGGGACTGATGGCCTAGAAATCCGCATTTTAGCAAACTCTCACATGATCCTTAGGCCACTCTACATTTTAGAGTCACCAGCACGGTACAAAGAACACAAAGAACACAGGTGCAGGGGCTCTGAGTCTGCCAGAGGGTGTGTCCTTTAGTCTCTCTCAGCCTCCAATTCCCCACCCATGAAATGTGGCCTAGAGTCCTGCCTGCAAAGCCTCTTAGGGTAAGAGGGTATGCTTTGGAAACTGATGCCAATGCTGACATGAGAAGCAGGAACAAGCAAAATGGCAGGGAACTCCCCTTTGTAGGCTCTGCCCTGGAGAATGAGAGGCCTGGGCAGGGATGAAGCCATGGATTCAGGATGAGAATGGAAACAGGTGACAGGGGAAGAGGAGGAGCAGGGATGACTCCCTCAGGCCCCTCCTTCCAGGAATGGCCAGGATGCCTGGGGCCTGGGTGTGCGGGGCAGATGAGCCCAACACTCAACCAGAGTGGGATCTCATCTCATCTCACTAACTCACCTCATTAAGAGAAAGGGCAGAGAGAGAACCCAGCTTTGGGACCCACAGCAGCCACCATACCACGCTGGTCCTTTCTAAGAAGCCAGTAGGGCGGGGCGGGGGGGAAGTATCCTGGTTATGCCTTAGAGCATGTGCACTTCCCCAAGGACCTCCCAAGCCACCTCGCTCTCCCCTCCTGGACACCGGTATCCTGCCTAAACTCACAGCCTCCCTGCACTGGGGACAGATGGGATTTCCATTCCACAGACAGTAGAATCAAGGCCCATAGAGAAGAGAGCCCCTTGTCCAGCATCTCTTAGTAAACCCTCACCCGAAGGCTCATTATATCCTCATGACAACTATAGAGTAGTGTAGGGGAGGAAAACTTTTCCCTACCTCCCTTCTCAGTGCTTCGGCTGCTCTAATAATTAAACTGACGTAAGACAGATTAACAGGAGAAAAACAAATTTAATTCCATAGGCACAAGAGCCCACTGAAAATATAAGACTCAAAGAAGTGACCAAGGTAGGCAGCTTTTATACCTTTTAGATAAAGGAACAATATATTTGTGAAGAATTGGCAAAACTTGGGGCCCCTGGGTGGCTTAATAGGTTAAGCATCCAACTCTTAGTTTGGGCTCAGGTCATGATCTCAGGGTCGTGAGATTAAGTCTCACATTAGGCTCTCCACCTGGCAGGGAGTCTACTTGGGATTCTCTGCCTCTGCCTCTCTATCAAATAAATAAATAAATAAATAAATAAATAAATAAATAAATAAAATCTTAAAAAAAAAAAAGAACTGGCAAAACAAAGAAGATTGGGCTTGAAGTAGCAAATTAGTGAGAAATTAATGAGGTTTGTTAATACAGCCTTCTCAGCCCTGAATTCCCTATCTCTGGAGGTAAGGATGTCTCTCCTCCTCCTGGTTCAGGGAGAGCAGGTTTTACTTCGGAGATTTATTTCCTGTTATCAGGGGGACACAGAAAGATCAAAGTATCCTTCTTGTACTGGCTGTTTCTCAAATAACTTTAATTCAAGATAATCCATATGTAACAGGGGCATGTTTGGGGGTGGTATATTCTGCTCCCCTTCAGTAGGCAGGGCAAGAATTAGTATTTCCCTGACACAGAAGAGTAATCCAGATCAGAGATGACATGTAATTTACTCAAGAACACACAGCAGAGCTGAGCCTCAGACCAGGCTCTCCTTATCACCAAGTCACACATCTATATTCCCACTATAGGTAAGAGATTGGGCCAAGTGACCCCGGTGACCCCTCTAACTCTACCTTTTATGATTCCAGGGCCCCACTCTATTCTTGCAGGTTTATCTCCCTCTGGTTTCCTCAACAAACCAACAACAAAGGCCAGGATGGCCTCCTCTCTGTCTCTAGAACAAATCTTGAGACTTGCCACTTGTCTTCCTCTGGCTCCAACTTCCCTGTACCCTCATCCAATCTCATGGCCACTCCTGCATATTTGTGAAAAGCCCAGCCCAATTCTCATCAGGTCCAGGAAGTCTTCTCTAATCCCTGCCGTGAGAAATAGTATCCATTGGATGTGGAACAGGGCCTTGGGGTCAGAAACACTAGCCATTTACTGAGCATGTATGCCAAGCACACATTCTCTTGTTTATCCTGGGCCTCCCAATGGGGCACAGGCTGATGGTATGGCCACCCTACAGACATGGAAGCCAAGTCTCAGACTGCTGGACACAATGCACATGAGGGTGTCTGAAAGGCCGTCCGTCATATGGAAGAGAAAGCCTCCAGGGGAAATATGAAAACCTAGTGTGAGGAGGGGGAGCGTTACAGGGAAACAGGTTTCAGAGCAACATAAAAAAGAATGAGGAATCAAGCAGGGACCAAAAACCCATGAGAACCCATAGTCCAAGACCTTGGGTCCAGAAAACCAGGGGGTGGTCATTTTGCTTGTGGGACAGCAGCTGGCTAACTAACACAGGGCTTCAACAAGCCTCACCTCATGGAATGCAACAATCCCTTGCGACAAACGATGCCACCATTCTATGGGGAAGGAACCAGTGGCTCTAAATCCTAGGGAAACTCACACAGTCCACAGTGGGGCTGGGACCTGAAGCAAGCTGGATTTCAGATTTTGTGTGCTCTCTAATACACAACTGATGGAATATTTACCATATTGCTTAGAAATATTGACATTGAAGTCTCCTTTGGCTTCTGGTCTGGCCCTGCATCACAGTACCGGACCTGCCACCTTTCTGGATACCACCTGCCTCTCTCAGCTGACTCTGATGTTGCAGGACCCAGTTCTACGAAAATTCATTTGTGATCTTTCAAGTCTCTTTGTTTTTCAAGAGTTCCATATGACAATAAAACTGCTTCTAGGGCAGCCCGGGTAGCTCAGCGGTTTACCACCTGCCTTCAGCCCAGGGCGTGATCCTGGAGACCCAGGATGGAGTCCCACGTCGGGCTCCCTGCATGGAGCCTACTTCTCCCTCTGCCTGTGTCTCTGCCTCTCTCTCTCTCTGTGTCTCTCATGAGTAAATAAATAAAACCTTAAAAAAATTTTAATAAAAGATAAAATAAAACAAAACTGCTTCTAGAGTGGCTCACTCTTCAGTGGATTCATGATCAGGTGCCAGAACAAGGTCCCAGATAAACAGCAGAGAGGGAAGATGAGGGCTCAGAGAAGGACATGAAGGTCTGTGGGTCCCACCACAGATGTGAGGGGTACAGTGAGCACATGACAAACACAACCCCTGCCCCCCTGGACTCCCAAACACAAATGCTTCTCCCTCACAAGTTTGCAGAGGGTTGGCCACAGAGAGGGAAGGCACAGGAGGGCACCTGCCAGCCAGGGTCAGAGGAGCCCCAGTGCAGCCATTGCTGCAGGCTCTACCACTCTCCACAGACAGAGCAGTCGGTGAGGGGTCAGGGCACCTGTAAGGGGCTGATCTGCAGCTGCTGCCCCAAGAGTTCTGCTCACTCTCAGCCACAAGTGCCACCTACCACCTCTTGTCACCCTTCTAAGCCTAGCTCTGGGTGGACCTTCCCCAGGTCGCCTCCCAGCGAAAGTAAGCTGTCCCTCCTCTGCAATCCCACCACCCACTGTCCTATTCCCCTTCCTTGCACCCACATGATCTACCCAAACAGACCCCAGACAAGGCAGATTCTGATTCCTGCAGGGACCCCTCCAGGGCCTAGCACCTTGGAGATGCTAGAAACAGTTTCTAAAAGGATGAGTGAGTGAGGCAAGTGAGTGAGGTCAAGCAAGGACCTAGGGTGAAAAGACCCGGCTGTTCCATGCCCCTGACGCCATAAATGCAGCTCCTTAGTGACAGGGTACCCTAAAGTCCTGGGGGAAGGAGGTGGGTCATGTGGGTCAGCCTATCTTGCCCACCTGAGAAACCACCTGCAGGCAAGGCCACCAAATGCAAATGAAGGGCAGCCAGTTATGTGTCCACAGGAAGCAGTAAAAACACAGCTCTTTGTATCAGTGGTGACACGGTTATCCAGTGGGTTTAGGCAGCATTTCTCAAGTGTCCATGGAAGCCTGACTTGAGAGGCGATGGTAAGAATAGAATCTGTGGTCAAGGGAAGCCTGGGTGGCCCAGCAGCTGAGCACCTGCCTTTGGCTCAGGTCGTGATCCCGGGGTCCTGGGATCAGGTCCCGCGTAGGGTTCCCCGAAGGGTGCCTGCTTCTCCCTCTGCCTATGTCTCTGCCTCTCTGTGTCTCTCATAAATAAATAAAATCTTTTTTTAAAAAATCTGTGGTCAGGGGATCCCTGGGTGGCACAGCAGTTTGGTGCCTGCCTTTGGCCCAGGGCGCGATCCTGGAGACCCGGGATCGAATCCCGCACCGGGCTCCCGGTGCATGGAGCCTGCTTCTCCCTCTGCCTGTGTCTCTGCGCCCCTCTCTCTCTCTCTCTCTCTCTCTCTCTCTCTCTCTCTGTGACTATCGTAAATAAATAAAAATTTTAAAAAAATCTGTGGTCAAATTTGTCTAGTTATTACCTTACATTCTTCTCCTTTGTCTAGACCCACAGTGCACACCCCAGCAGGTTGAGGATCTGAGATATCATGCTGCACAGACAACTGTTTAACCTAGTGTTTCCCACACTTGACTTTTTTTTTTTTTTTAACAAATCCTACTTAGTATCCCAAGGAATTAGCATTCCATAGGATGCACTTAGAAAATGGGATGGTGCTGGTCATGCAGACGCTCTGGCTCAAGGAGGTCGCTTAGGGTGGTCTGAGAGGCCTTCCTTCATTTTTCCTC
Organism: Canis lupus dingo; assembly: GCF_003254725.2. NCBI lineage: Eukaryota > Metazoa > Chordata > Mammalia > Carnivora > Canidae > Canis > Canis lupus. Next base: position 56,122,791 of record NC_064246.1, on the reverse strand, counting down.
AGCTCTCCTTCTGCCAAAAAATACATGGATTTTATAGGTTCACAGCCTTTAGGTAATAGGACAAGATTCCAATGGTGGACGGTTAGGCATTGGCCAGTCCAGGGGGATGGGAAAGAATCTGCCACAAACTCTCTTTTGCCCTCTGTCTTTGACCAATAGACATGACCTCCAGTAAGTGACAACTTCCCTGTACCCAGGTTCTGTACATGGCCACGAGGACCAAATGAGTTGCTAGATAATGAGTGCTTAGAATAGTACCTGGAAGACTCGCAAAATCCAAACAGCATTCTATATCACAAAGAGCTCCTGTTATCTGAAGTCATATGAATTTAGTGATTTCCTTTTCCTCTCACATGGCAAGCTTGTCGGACTTATAACTTAGTATAATAGCCCCTTATGTGACATAATTATGGAGCCATATACACGGAAGGGCAAGAGAGAGACAGTAGGTACTAAGAAAGTTTAGAAAGGAAAGGATCTGTGTGCTGCAGGGTCACTCATTAGGACGGCTTTCCGGAGGAGTGAAACAGTGAGCAGGCTTGGCCTGGGCAGAAGACAGCAGGGACAGTCGCAAGGAGGGAAGAGCATCAAGTGAACACAGGCCTGGAGTTGCCAGGGGCACAGCCAGGGCCTCATTAACTCAGCTCCAGGTGAGCAGGGAGTCCGCTCCGCCGGCCAGAGACCAGCCAACCACTGGGAGCTGGCATCTCTGTTGACATTTGCTGAGGAACAGAGTCATCTCCAGGTCCTGGAGGTAACTAGAAGTGACAGATGGTCTGTTGAGTGGAATGGAGCGTTTGCTTCCCCAGCTTGCAACATGTGCTTCTCAGGCAGGTCTGCGGGCGCGCTCCCCCTCCCCAAAGCCTCCTCCAGGCTTGGTTGCGAATCAGCACTTGCAAGAAGCAGAGACCCACTGAAGCTCGCTCAAGTGTAAAGGCAGCTGGGGGAAGATTCAGCGGTATCTCAGGGAACACGGGCAGGGAGGTCAACTGGACCTTGAGAAAAACTGGGCTAATACCCTGTGCCGGGGCAGGGCTGCTGTCTCTGTTTCTCTTTTTCTCTTTGATGATCTCTGTCTCTCTAAATCTAAACATCTCTTTCTCTCTCCCTAATCTCTATCCTACGCTCTCCCTCTGTGTCTGTGTGTCTCTGCGTTTATATCCCTCCGTCTCTTTCCATCTCTTTGTGTGTGTTGTGTGTGTGTGTGTGTGTGTGTGTGTGTGTGTGTGTGTGTGTGTTTCCTCTGGCATCTGTGTATGTCTCTCTGTCCTTTGCTCCAATCTCTGAGTCTCTCTTTCCCACTCCTGATTGCACGACCTCCCACGTCTGGCCTGTTTCTCTCTGTAGGTCATCTTCTCTGCCTGCTCCCCAGCATGCATGGCACACACATTGCCACCCCAACTCTAGAATCAACCTCTTCACCCCAGTGCTTAATAGCATCAGTGAAGCTCGGCAACAACTTTCTTTCAAGAGAAAAGTCAACGGGGCCAACTCAAAGGTTAGATGACTGTTCCTGTCCCATCAGTTCTGGCCAGGGAGTCATGTGACGACACTACAGTGACTTCATCTAAGAATGGGTCTGGGTGGCATTCAGGCTACACTGCAGCTTTTACAGCAGGACAGAGTGACTCGGTGAGAGGAGCACTCAGTAGGCACCATGGGATTGTGCCTCCTACCAGGTCTCATGGAACAGCTGTGTGACCTGCTGCAGGATGCTCCCATCTCCGGGTCTCAAATACCCCATCTATAAATGGGGACTTGGATAACACATTCTGTTCAGAACACTTCTACCCCCTGAATCCTATGGTGTTCTACTTCTAAAACAGGCATAGAACTGCTGGGGATTTACCCCAAAGACACAGATGCAATGAAACGCCAGGACACCTGCACCCCGATGTTTCTAGCAGCGATGTCCACAATAGCCAAACTGTGGAAGGAGCCTCGGTGTCCATCGAAAGATGAGTGGATAAAGAGGATGTGGTTTATGTATACAATGGAATATTCCTCAGCCATTAGAAACGACAAATACCCACCATTGTCTTCGACGTGGATGGAACTGGAGGGTATTATGCTGAGTGAAGTAAGTCAATCGGAGGACATTTTATGGTCTCATTTATTTGGGGAATATAAAAAATAGTGAAAGGGAATAAAGGGGAAAGGAGAAAAAATGAATGGGAAATATCAGAAAGGGAGACAGAACATGAGAGACTCCTAACTCTGGGAAACGAGCTAGGGGTGGTGGAAGGGGAGGTGGGCGGGGGGTGGGGGTGACTGGGTGGCGGGCACTGAGGGGGGCGCTTGATGGGATGAGCTCTGGGTGTTATTCTATATGTTGGCAAATTGAACACCAATAAAAAATAAATTTATAAAAAAAATAAAACAGGCATAGAGATTGGAAATGAGAGGGAAGAATGTGGGAAGTGTCAAAGGATTATTTTTTTTTGAAGATTTATTTATTTATTCATGATAGACACACAGAGAGAGAGAGAGAGAGAGGCAGAGACATAGGAGGAGGGAGAAGCAGGCTCCATGCCGGGAGCCCAACACGGGACTTGATCCCGGGACTCCAGAATCGTGCCCTGGGCCAAAGGCAGGCACTAAACCACTGAGCCACCCTGGGATCCCCAAATGCGATTATTAAGAGAAAATCACATACTTTAAGAAATAATTGCTGGCGGTCACCTGACTGGCTCAGCTGGTTAAACATCTGCCTTCAGCTCAGGCCATGATCCCTTGGTCCTGGGATGCAGCTCAACATCCGGCTTCCTCTCTCAGCGGGGAGTCTCCTTCTCCCTCTCCCTCTGCCCCTCCCCCTGCTTGTGCTTGCTCTCAAATAAATAAATAAACCCTTAAAAAAAAGAGAAAGAAAAAAAGAAACAGTTGGTGGAACAGCCTCCAGGGCAGGGGGTGAGAATGGGGGCTGTCAATCCCAACACAGCAGAAGGGAACCAATGGTTCCTGAAGCTTGCAGAGCCTCCTATAGATACAGATTCCCAGGCCCACCTCACAGAGTCTGATGCAGCAACTCGCCCCAGGTCACTCTGATGCACGTGGTCTCAGAACCACCCCCTGCTGCCTTAGGAGGAACAGGGCTTTCTAGGAAAGGCAGTGACCCTAAACCTTTGGGCTCATGCAGGAAAGGCCAGCCAAGCTGTTCTGGATGATCCCAACCTTCCTGTCTCACCTCCTGTGTCTCCAACACTCAGAAATTCAAGCAGAATCAAAACTGCCCTGGCAGCTCAAGCCCAAGCAGGGATGGGTTGCGGCCTCTTCAAGCTGCTTCTCTGGGCCTCATTCATTTACACTAGAGGCCGTAAATCTGATGTCCAAACAAGGGAAGAGAAGACACAGGGGCAAAGTGATCCTCCTTTGCCTCCATTTCATCTCCTGGGCGTTTAAAGGCTGGATTCTGGGTCAGCGGGAGGGCCTCCATGATATTCTCTCAGACTTGTATTCACTCATTTTCATTTCAGAAATTAGTGGGATGGGCAAGAGGGGGACGTTCACCTTTAGACTTTGCCAAGAGGCTCCAGATTCCAGAACCAAAAGATTAGAAGAATTGGCCACCCTGGGTCCTCCCCAGGCCAGACTGGCCTCCACATCGACAACTGTCAAATTTCTCCAGATCTCTATGTATCTCCCTCAACCTGTGGGCTACCTGGATTCCAATCAATATGTGGGAACCTACGTGGCTTGAGGAGGACCCAGACACACCTGGGCTCAAGAATTCACAATGCAGGGACGCCTGGGTGGCTCAGCAGTTGAGCGTCCACCTTCAGCTCAGGGCATGAGTCCCACATCAGTCTCCCCACATGCAACCTGCTTCTCCCTCTGCCTACATCTCTGCCTCTCTCTGTGTCTCTCATGAATTAATAAATAAAATCTTTAAAAAGGGACATCCCCGGGGATCCCTGGGTGGCTTAATGGTTTGGCACCTGCCTTTGGCCCAGGGCGCGATCCTGGAGACCCGGGATCGAGTCCTACATCAGGCTCCCTGCATGGAGCCTGCTTCTCCCTCTGCCTGTGTCTCTGCCTCTTTCTCTCTATCTCTCTCTCTCTCTCTCTCTCTCATAAATAAATTTTTTTTTAAATCTTAAAAAAAAAAGGGGGGGGGACTTACCCCCGCCGAGTCAGGGCTGGAGTTCAGACCAGGACAGTGTAGGCCGTTGTGGCAGCAGATGGCCGGCACAGGGTACTTATTAAGCAGATGGCCCTGTCTCAGAAGGAAGGGGAGAAGTGACCAGGTGAGACGAGTATGTCGGTGAGAGGGGAGCAGCTGGACAGAGGGAGGCCAGGGAACCTGTGTGTGGCCTGCGGTGGGTCCTCGCTTCTCCCTAGGCCTACTTTCCCTGTCTGTACTTTGGTGGGGTAAGAGTGTCTCTAATGTCCCGGTGTACTCTGGCATCTGGGGCTTCACCCCCACGGCTGCCTCCTTGAGTGTCCAGCCAGCCACTAGCAGCAGAAGGCCGACGCAGCCCAGAGGCCAGAGCAATTCCTTGGACTTTCAGGTCACCCCTGGCTGTGCCCCCACCCTGCCCCCAGCCCCCAGAGTGACCAGAAGTTTCCAAGAAGCCTCAAAACTACCCGCTGTCCGCAGTGGATAGGAACACTGCAAGAAACCGCAGTGATAAGAACCGACCAGAAGATGGAGCCAAATGCCCGGAAAACCAAAGCAGTTCTATTTCGTGAGTTTTTATTCATTTTATCCTGGGCTGCAGGTGCGGAAACTGAACCACAACCACAGAGGCGGTGAGAGACGTGCCCAACGTCTCCCATCTGCTCAATGTCAAGGCTGGAAATCAAGCCCCATCTCCCGCCCTGGGGCCAGCAAGTATCCTTCTATCCCTGCTGAAGCCTCAGAATGCGGGTCAAACCGAGTTCAAGCTGAGAGGCCCTAACCGGGTTAGAGCGCGCCCGCGTGGCGGATGGGCCGGGGAGGCCCTGAGGGGACGCGGGGAACCTCTGAGTGGATGAGGCGGGGGCCTCCATGCGGTCCACGTGTGGATGGATAAACACTATTGTCAAAGACTCCTGGCCGAAGCTCTCCTCCCGCCCCATCCGCCTCACAGCTAGGCTGACTCTGGGCAAATTCTTAAATGCTCCAGGCCTGGGTCCTCGTCAGTAACTCAGAATGATGGTGCCACAGGCCTGTTGGGTTGTTTGGAGGGTTACATTAAGTAACCGAGGGCAGCCCGGGTGGCTCAGCGGTTTAGCGCCGCCCTCAGCCCAGGGTGTGGTCCTGGAGTCCCAGGATCGAGGCCCACGTCGGGCTCCTTGCATGGATCCTACTTCTCCCTCTGTGTCTCTCGTGAATAAATAAATAAAATCTTTAAAAAAAAAAAAAGTAATTGAGAAGAACACTGAGCATCATGACTCTGGTATGGTAGGAGCTCAGTAAATATCCAGGTTTCATTCCTGTAAGGACAGTTCTGTCCAAAATGATCTAAACAAAATGACAAAGATGAACATGAAAGGCTTTACTGGTCTAAGTGGACAATTTCTCCTTGTGACATTCCTCCTTCACTCGCCTTCTTCCCATCCTTCCGGGGCTCCGGCTCCTGGCTCCCCAGTCAGCCAGTTCCTGCCATTAACTGATGCATTTTTTTTCTTTTTCATGCCGATCTTCTCCTTGGTTCTGTGTGACAGGAGAAGAAAAGTCAGACCCTGCTAAGGAGATGCCACAGAAGGGAAGGGCTGTGTGGCCAGAGCAAGGAGGAATGCCCAGGCGGACCATGGGGGTCCCAAGCCCTGACCTCAGACCCTACCTCACACCATCTCCAGAATTCAATTGCTATTCCCGGTTTCCACTTCCCTCTCCACTCCAGGTGAAACACCTGCATCCGTCCACACCTGTGACCCTCTCGCACAGATTTTTCAGGACTCCGCAAGCCCACGCTAATCTCCGCCTTCTTGCATGGGATTCTAGGCTTCTGCTTCAGAGAGAGACCTGAAGCTTCCTTCTGGAGACAGAGGAGGCACTTTCTTTCCTTGTCTCCTCCATAACACGGGTAGCTCAAGGCCAGGAACCACGGGCTGCTTAGGGCAGTAGAGGGAGCACTGTGCTGGGAGTCAAGAGACCTTGCCAGAGGCCTGGCCCTCTCTGAGACCTGAGATGGAGCGGCCCTCTGGGGTGACATCAGCCCTCAGTCAGAGCCTCCCTGGTGAGTTCATTTCTGCCCTGGGATTTAGCAGCCCTGAGGACCAATCCTGCTCTCTTTGACTCTTGGTGTGACCTCTGGCAAGTTCTTTCCCCTTCAGGACTCAGTTTCCCTGATGCTTTCGGTGCTTGAGTCCAAGACAGTGTGGTTGGTGCCTCTTGCAGGCATTTTGAGTGGGATCCTTCTCGTTGTTTCTGCCGTCACTCTCACTGCTTTCATCCTCCTGCCAGGGAGACACAAAGTCAATGTGGGGGTCCTGGGGCTGGGCCAGGTTCTCCCATGGTGTCTGGAGCCCTCACTGCCCTCAGAGGATGCCCCCTCCTCCAGACCCTCAGCAAGGTGTGGAATATGCTCAGGGCGTCAAAAGGGATGAGTTGGGCAGCCCCGGGTGGGGCTTCGCCTTCGGCCCAGGGCATGATCCTGGAGACCCAGGATCAAGTCTCACATCGGGCTCCCTGCATGGAGCCTGCTTCTCCCTCTGCCTGGGTCTCTGCCTCTGTGTGTGTGTGTGTGTGTGTGTGTGTGTGTGTGTGTGTGTCATGAATAAGTAAATAAAATCTTAAAAAAAAAAAAAAGGGATGAGTCATGAGGTGTGCTAGGGAAGTGAACAGATTCAACCTGGTGCAGCAAAGACCAGGGAAGAGGACATCAGAACAGGGAGACATAGGTTTTTATCCATATTCTGACACTAACTTCTAGAAGTCTCTGAACTTAAACTCTAAATGGTCGCTATCAGACCCTTTCTAGCAAGTGTGGGAAAGGAAAGGGAAACATAAAGATCCCCAGGCACTGAGAGGCTATGAAGGGAGGGGAGAGAAGAGGCAAGCAGAGAAATGATGCTTTAGCATCTGACTTCTCCTACTTTATGACTTCTCGAAGAGTTGCCCAAGGCGGAAGGCAGCTACCGTAATTTCTCTCTTCACAAACTTCAAAGAGATGTTTGTTCAGAAGGTAAATTTCCAGAGAGAAAAGGAGGATATTAAATGGAAATGCTACTGCTCAGACACAGGATTTAGATGCAGGACTTAGACAAATGACTTTGTTTCCCTGACCAGCTAAAGTGAGCTGGACTGGGATTGGCAGCAGAGTGGCTCAGTCTAGGGGCAGGAATACTGTCCTCGTAAGCACCCTCACCCTATGAAGCCCACAGTCCCTTTCCCCAGGCCTCTCAGCCCTACTCAGTAATTTGCATAGGTGGGTTTTGAATCCACGCACACAGCCACCTAATGTTGATTGGTCCATTCACAAAGCACAGAAGTCACTTCACAGTTGGCCAACAGCTTCATCCCTGCATCCTCCTATTCCTGAGCAGAGACGGCTTCTCCTCATCCCAAGCCCTGACATCTGCCTGTCAGAAGCAGCTTAAATCTGGGCAGCATAGTCACCCCAGAGAGAGTCTCCACAGAATCTGGTGGCTGTGATCTGGGCAAGCTCACTTCCAGACTGCTCTGACCCAGTGAGGGTACCAGGCCCTCACCATCCTGCTCCACTTTCTGTTGCTCATCCTCATACGGCTTACTCTTCAGAGTCCCCTTCTCCCACTATTGCTCCTTCTCTTTCTCAGCCTCTTTGCCAACCCTGGAGGGGATGATGGAGAGGAAACAGGCTCAACGGGGAGGCTAGCTTGATTGTGTGACCTGAAATTCTCAGTCTGCTCCTCCCCATGTCCTCCTCCCCGGGCCCCACTTCTCCTTCCTGCATATGTGGTTTTTTCAGCTTTCTCAAAGCACATTCATATCTATTCTTCCACTTGAACCCTACTGCCATTTGCAGTACTGAGTAGGGAAGGGGTTGTGGACCCATTTTACAGAGAAGGAAACTGAGATCCAGCGAAGGAAAGAGTATCTCTAAGAATATATGAGGAAGTTGGTCCCATCATGGGTGGACAATCATCTCAAATTGCTTCCTCCTGGTCCAGCGTCCCTCCCCAGCCAAGTAGGGCATGATTACCAATGAAGGAATGATCCCAGCTCACCCATCAACATTGGATGGTGGCCCTATACTTAAGCACTTCCCCAGGAAAGACCTGGAGCCTCCAATAAGCACTGCATAGGCTGGGGTCAGCCTTTGGGGCTCACTTGGACTGTGGGAGGGTATGCACAGCGCCTGGTGTGCTTAAGGACGAATGGTCTCCATGAATGGTGTATCTGCATGCAGCATGAATGAGCGTGTGCATTCTACAAGCCCCACATGTAAGCTCCCCAGTGGCTGTCTCTGCTCATAACTGGTGTGGCCTCACATCCCAGGGCTACTGCTCTGTACCTCCAGGTTTCCTGAGAGATGTTTTCTTTCTCTGTAAATACTTATCAGACCTCTGGCAGCTCTGAAGAGTTTCCTGCCGAGCTGGCCCCCTTTCCTGTCACACCTCCAGTCACTGCCTCCTTAACCAAGTGACCAGGATACAGAGAAAAAAAAAAATCCCAAGTAAGCAAGAGCCCAGGAACTCACACTTTAGGACAGACGCCACCTTGATGGAGATCTCTTGCTTCTGTCACACCAAGCTGAGAACAAACAGGGTAACAGCAGCCAGCCTCTTCCCGGCATGTTACAGTTTACAGAGGATGATAAGGGACATTGTCTTCTCTGATGAGCACATCAGCTCTGTGCAGTCAGAGCACCGTTAGCTCATTGGCCAGATGAGGGAACGGAAGCCCAGGAAAGTGAGAGCAATGTCCCAAGAACCCACAGAGGCAGTGCTCACATGCATAGAACTCTCTTTGCTTCAACCCTCAGGTCTCTCCCAACTGAAGAAGGAAGTGGGGTCAGGTGGAGACCCAGGGAGGGTGCAGAAGATATGATATCCATAGACTTTCCTTGTTTTCCTATTGTCTCCCTCAGCACGGCCCACACACAGGCTCCAGGGACCCACAGACCCTATACCTGTACAGAGCAGAGACAACAGCCGCTGAGGCCCACCCCTCCATGCTTCATGCCCCCAGCCCTGCCCTATGCCATCCAGAGCCACTCTGCTGCATGAGCCAGATGTGTCCTTTCTTAGCCTTGGTCTTGTGATTCTCTCCTAAGAACACTAGCCACTCTTCTGCTGCTGTCCCCACCAGAAAACTGGCCAGGGTAGCAAAGAGGAGGCCAGATCAGAGCTAGCCAGGCTTTGAAAATGGGACCTCAGAATGTAAAGACTGGAAAGGATGGTTGTGTAGATGTGAAATCTGTGCCTGCCCCCGGAGAGTGGGGGGCAAGGACTTGCTCAGAATCTGCTGAGGGGCAGAAGCCAGGTCCTGGAAATACAAGCACCACATCCAACCAGGCCTCTGCTCAGCCTCTGCCACCCCAACCACAGGAATTGGTCTCACAGCCCCTTGACTGGCCCAACGATGCCCTTTCTCCCTGCCAGGGGGTCTGCTCTCTGATTTGAGAGCTGTGTCTGGACTTGGAAGGAGGCATCCACCTCAGCAAGAAGGAGACAATGAGTTTCTCAAAGCCCAACAACTCAGAGACATAGGTACTCGCTGCCAAGACAACCTTGACTCAGACTCTCATGGTTGCAGAATTATCACGTCTGCCCGCCCATCGAAGGCTAGAGGAATTGGACTTTCTCTGCATGCCCCTGGCGTGTGGTCCAGTGACCAAAGCAGTTGTTAATCCTCCCTTGCTCCTCTACCCAGTGCTGACCTGAAGTGATAGCCTAATATCACAAACCTCGTTATTTTAGACTCAATGGTCCCATCCAATTTCATCTCAACTCTCTTGCATCCAAGGCCCAAATTCCATAGTCGTAGCAGGAACCAAGGAAGAGAAGGTGAAAAAATATCCACTTAATGTTCTGGAGCTGGAGGCAAACTTGTATGTCTATGCTGAGCTAGCAGAGTCCTTCTGGGTCCTTCCGGATGGGTTTATATTCCCAACATCTTCCTGTTTTCAGCCCTGAAGTGGGCAGACAGTTGTCTAAATGTCCTCAGGCACACAGTCTGGAAACAGACAAATGTTTCCAATCAAAGCCTGGGACTCAATCCTACCACCCCCTGCGCCCCCTTGGTCTCCCTGCCGGCTGCAGGGCACACCCTCCATAAATCATGGACTCATTCTATGCCAGCCTGGAACATTCTCCCCTCAGACTCAGTAATGCAACTTCTAGGAAATGATCACTTACATGCTCAAAGATGTGTGTAAAATGGTATCAACTCTAGCATTATCAAAGTAATAAAGCTAACAGAATAACATTATTAACACATGCATAGTACTTGTTTCATTTCTTAAATGCTATTCCTGTATTTATTTAATCTTCACAATGGCCCATGAGCCATGTACGATGATTGTCCCCAGTTTCGAGCTTCATACATCGCCTCTCAGTAATTGACAAAGAATTAGGAACAACCTGAGTGTTTAATAATTGGGGATTGGCCAAATAAATTATGGAGCTTCCCTAAAATGAAATATTACGGAGCTATTATAAATAAGGTTTAAAATATTTAATAAGCCAGAAACACGTTCATAATGTTTGGTAATATTAAAAGCACAGGAAAATAAACTACACTCCATACAATCGGATTTTGAGTGAATGAACACATGCAAGAAAAAGTCCTCTAGGGAGGTCCTTGGCAGGGGAGGCTTTCTGGAAGAGACTGGTAATGAGCAGTTTCAGAAAGCTACGTAAGGAAGCGGGGCAAGGGCTGCGTCCCCAGCAGGAGCTGCGTGAGCTATCGCTGCTCACAATGCCCAGGTAACGTAAGGAGGCCCAGAGTGGATACTGAGCTTGAGATGACCAGCACTGGCTCAGAGTCCAGAGATTACCACTCACTCGCTTCTGACTCTGAAACTAATGAGGGTGAGCATTGCCAAGTCCTCTCTCTCTGGGCCTCAGTTTCCCCATTTCTACAAAGGCGATCATAACCCCTTCCCTGACTCTCCCATAAGCCAGGTTGCAGATGCAAAGCTCCAGGGAAGGCTTGAGTTGTGGGATTCCTGAGGTGACAGGGGAGCAGAGCTGTGGCTTTTTCTACTGACTGACTGCTGGGTCCTTCCTACAGGATGCAGGCTGTGCTAAATGCTTACAAACATGTTCAGCGCCAGCTTCCGGGGCATGGCACCAATACAGTCACGTAAGGCCCACACCCAGAAGTGCCTACATTTGGGGGTTTAGTGCTCTGTGGGCACCATGCTGAAATGCCCAATAATTTTATCTTGAATTTAGCTTTAGTAAGAAAAGCGGGACAGTGAAATGTGTGCTGGGGGCTTGGGGGCTGGAGCCTTGGTTTACACACTGTCCAGGGCACTTAAGTCTCGAGGGAGGAACCACAGGCACCTGTGAGGATCTACGCTCACCAAGAAGGTACCCCTGTGCTTGAGGAAGCACAACATACGCTAGCAAATAAAGAACACCAAGACAGCCAAGAGAGGGACGGTGGAAGAAGGGGGAAAAGCTTTACTCTTGCTGTTTGAACAAGGAGCCCTGTGTTTTCATTTTGCAAATTAAGTAGCCAGCCCTGGGTAAACCCAAAACACCTCTATGAGGAATGTGCTTATTTTATTCCTTTTTACAGGCAAGGAAGTTGGGCTTAGAAGGTACATTGCCCCGGGTAAGACAGCTGGAAATAGCTTAGGCAGGGTTTGAACCCAGACCAGTTTAAACACACACACCCCCCACTCACCGTGTCTGTGGCCTCATCACTGTGCTATAGGAAGTCAGGTGATGCACAAGTCAGGCAAACCTCAGAGCAGCAACCCATGATGCCCTCTAACCACAATCAGCCATCACGACTCACACGGGGGTCAGCCCCTCCCCTGGATGGAGAAGGGGGAGCCTGGCTAGGTCTTAGAAGGGCATTAGGAGAGCCCTCACACCTCCACATATCTTTTCTGTCGGCTGAGAGGCACCTGCTTGATCCAGGAGGACGGGGGTTTCACCTGGCTGTGTGAGATTCCACTCTCAAGGAAACTGAGCGGGCCGCAGAGAAGAGCCAAAAGGAGGATACTCCTCCTGACTCCCTCAGACCTCGAATGCCCATCTTAAATTTTTTTTTCAATTTTTATTTATTTATGATAGTCACACAGAGAGAGAGAGAGGCAGAGACATAGGCAGAGGGAGAAGCAGGCTCCATGCACCGGGAGCCCTACGTGGGATTCGATCCCGGGTCTCCAGGATCGCGCCCTGGGCCAAAGGCAGGCGCCAAACCGCTGCACCACCCAGGGATCCCGAATGCCCCATCTTAAAATGGGAGTGAAAATACTTATGTGGAAGTTCTCTACAAATGCAAGGTGGTACAGCTATCAGCAGCCCCATCTGACATCGCCTGCACTGACTGGCAAGGACTGGCCAGAAGTTGGCTACTTCTACTGTATAGACGCTTGTACCTTGTACTCGTGTGTGTGTGTGTGTGTGCATTTAAAATTCCATACACTTTATCACACGAGTAGGTCCATGTGTCCATCACAAGTAAGGCAACCCCATCACAAGGATCCCTCCCGTTGCCCTTTTAAAGCCACACTTACCCATCTCCTCCTCCACCCCCATTCCTAACCCCTGACAACTATTAATTGGTCTCCATTTCAGGGTGCCTGGGTGGCTCAGCCGTTGAGCGTCTGCCTTCAGCTCAGGGCGTGTTCCCGGGGTCCCGGGATTGAGATCCACATCCGGCTCCCTGCATGGAGCCTGCTTCTCCCTCTGCCTGTGTCTCTGCCTCTCTCTGTCTCTCATGAATAAATAAAATCTTTAAAAAAAATGAGTCTCCATTTCTATAAATTTGTCATTTCAGTGTTTTATGAATGGAATATATAGTATGTAACCTTTGGGGATGTTTTTACTCAGCATAATTGCCTGAGATTCACCCAAGTTCTTGCATGGATCAATAGTTTATTCCTTTTAATTTCTGAGTAATGATCCATGGTGTGGATGCAGTTGAAGCCCTCACCCACTGAAGGCTATCTGCAGTTTCCTGTTTGGGGCTGTTACAGATAAGGCTGTTATGAACACTGGTGTACTCCTCTCTCCTTTTTGATCACTAATTGATACAGATGCTCTTACTTCACAGAGATCTGTGTTCCTGCTGTGGCAAACATGACTTGCCACCACATCATCTTTTCCATGCCAACTCCAACTAGCTTTGGATAACGGGCCCAGATGCTCCCCTACAGGTATTTACCGCTAGACAGGAACCTCCAACCCCTTTCCCTTAAAATAATAAAATAGAACAAACTGGAGCCAGACAACCTGGGCTCACACTGCAGGAGCTCTGTCATTTACAGCTGTGAAATCCTGGGGAAGTCACTGAAACCTCTGTTTTTCATAACCATCATAATAAAGTAGCTAATAGTTGTTAAAGGTTTCTGACAGGTTATGGTGGCAGTGTGATGTCATAGTTGAAAAGAGAACTTAGGTGCTCAGCTGCCTGGGTTTGCATCCTGACTCTACCACGTGGTGACTGTGTGATCTCAGGCAAGTTATTTAACCTCTATGCCTCAGTTTTCTCTTCTGTAAATGGGCATGCTAATAGTGACTATATCATGGAGTTGTTTTGAGGACTAAATTGGTCCACGTAAAATGCTCAGAACAGGTGTCTGGCTAGTAAGCATTATGCACATATTGCTGTGTGGCAGGTGCTCTTCTAAGTACTTCATACAGATCGTTTTATTTAGTCCTATCAGGGACTTTATAATACAAGTGCTATTCAAGATGGATTTCCCAGATAACAAAACTGCAATCTAAGGGGCTAAGTCACCTGCTCTTGATCACAAGGCTGGAACATAAGGGTGCTGAGGTCCATTTTGAGTCTGTGCTCACTCCCAACTTTTACACCATCCTGCAGGCCCCATACACATGGTCATCATTGCCCTGCCCCCATACAGCAGTCGTGAGGATTACAAAGAAAAGTGTATTCGGTGGTGCCTGATACTCAAGTTGCTCCATACTCGTGAGTTTCCTCTTTTTAACATCCACTGGTAGTGGATGAACAGGAGATCATGCTGTAGTTTTAATATAAATGGCAGAAATTGGCCTCTTAAGACACAAGCCACCAGAAGTACAGTTGAGAGTTTTGATGGATACATCTGGCACACATGTGCAAAGCTGAACTGGCCCAACAATCACAATTAGATTTGAGACATGTCCATCCAACTCAACCACAATTCAATACAACAGGGCATCTGCCCCTTGGAGAGCTCTGCAGCTAACAGGCAGAGATTGCTCAGACAGTGGCACCAGCGTAAGCTTGCAGGACAAATGAGTTCAGAGAATATTTCAATTGTTAAAAAAAAAAATTCCTAAAGAGTTGATTGGGGAAGCAATAGTTAGAAACGAAGGGACTTTGGGGTTTGGCCAGATGATGTAATCACAAGTAACAGAGGCTGCAAGTTAAACAGAGAAATGAGTGCATGCAGCTTGTGGGAGTATCAGGGTACAGCTGAGAAGTGATATTACTGGGCAAGTTCTCAAAATTCTCCTCATATATTAGCCAGAGACCTTGATGACACATTAATTAAGGCTTGTTATTTTTAGAACTTCCTCATTTCCCAAATGCTTCATTTTAAGTCTTTTATGAAAATGAACATCACCTTTATTGGTGAGACAGAAGAGATTTCAATCTTTGACATTTCTGAAATACCATGCTTGTTGAGGGGCCCCTGCGGGTACAGTTTTAATCTGGGTTTTCCCAGTGTGAAAAATATTCCCACCTTTAAAACTCAGAATACATCTAGAAATAAAGATAATCTATTTCTCAAATGATGACATCAACAGCAACTACTTATAAAACATCTCTCCTTCAAATAGGTCTTTAGATAAAAATAAGTATGAAAGAGAGGGTCTTCATTCAGGGTAGGACTGACAACGTCTTGTTTTCTGATTGTAGGCCTAGAAAATCCACATTTGTGCATCACACTGATTTCAGATTCCTATGAAGGCCAGCCACGTGGATTACAGATTTACTCTTCACAAGCCTGTCAATGTTGGTACCTATGCCTTTATTTTTTATTTATTTATTCATGAGACACACAGGGAGAGAGAGAGGCAGAGACACAGGCAGAGGGAGAAAGGCTTCATGTAGGGAGCCCAACGTGGGACTCGATCTGGGGTCTCCAGGATCACGCCCTGGGCCGAAGGCAGGCACTAAACCGCTGAGCCACCCGGGCTGCCCGGTATCTATGCCTTTAAAGAAAACCTATCAAAAGCAAGTAAGGTAAAGCTTGTCCTCAACACATCTGCATGCATTATATAAAGAAAAAACAAGAATTACTTTGTACATGTTTCTATTTCTTTTAGACCAAATTAATGAAGTTTCTTTTAATCACAGCCTTTAAAGATCCCAATAGTAGGAAGAGAAGCATCTTACCCCAATTACAACTGAACATTTTACCAATAAGGTGTTAAGTGAATTGGGAAGGAGGAATGTAGTATACTTTAGGATGTAGCTGTAAATCTCAGACACGAGAAAATTTAAAAGAACAGCACCAAAAGACTAGGTATCATCAAGAAACTACATCCTGTAGCCACCCCAAATGGAATGAAGCAAGCACCATTCAAAAATCAACACCATAATTCAGTAGGTTCCAAAGCATCCCCTGAATTTACCTTTTCACCTGCCAACAAATTTTTATGCTTACTTTTCTCTCTCCATCAAGGAACTTTCATTTTTTTTTTTTTTAAGATTTTATTTATTCATGAGAGACACAGAGAGAGAGGCAGAGACACAGGCAGAGGGAGAAGCAGGCTCCATGCAGGGAGCCCAATGTGGGACTTGATCCCGGGTCCCCAGGATCACATCCCGGGCCAAAGGTGGCGCTAAACCACTGAGCCACCCGGGCTGCCCAGAACTTGCATTCTTTTTCACCGTATTTTAGGTGAAAGGTAAGCAATTGTCACTCAGAATTAACTGGTGTTTTCATTGTTGCTTCACGAATGGTCTCCAAAATACACTGAAAAACATCTGGGTAGATAGGGGAGGCTTGACAAGGACGATAAGAAAAAAAGTGGCAGTGAGTCACATTTGCCTTTTTTAAGGTCTAATCTAAAACCAGTCTGGGGAGGTACCTAAAAAGAGTCACTGTTCTGTTCCCCATATCTAAATCCCTCTTCTTGAAAGAAAAACCATAGCTATGTTTCTAGATTGAAAAGTAAAAACTGCAAACCGCCATTGTACAGGCATCTGAACAGACAGACAGCAGTGTGAGCAGTTCCTAAACCTTGTTCAGGGGATCCAGGTTCACACACAGCAACTGCACTTGAGACAGCAAACCTGGACTGGGGACACCAGCTTTCATTACCATAGGCAACTGTTTTTTCTCTGAAATTTCAGAATTACATTAGGAAGGGTGAAATTTACCTAAAAAGATTAATGTTCACAAAGTTTTCTGATCATATTAAAACAGAATATAAGCAGAGTAACATTTTAGTGCTACTGGTGTACCTTTTTAGCCCAAATCTATTTATAAACTACCCATGCCCCAAATAAGGGTATGGAAATAGTGCTGAGATCAGTCAATGTTACATCTTTGTTCTGCTATTTCTTTGGTCTGAAAAAGATATTGGGGCTCATGTTTGGAAAAGTAAGTGAAAGGATCAAGTGACACAATTATTAATTTTTATTTAAACGTTTTAGAAGATGAGTGGTAGAGCTCACAAAAGTTACCTCCAACAACAAAGTTGGAGAATTTTTTTTTAAAAGAGTGGATACCAAATAACTTTTAGGAAGATAACACCTTATTAGCCTCTTACATTGTTGAAGAGAGCAAAAGAAGGCTTAAGATCTAAAGGATAAAAGTTGTATTTATAAACATGCTAAGGAATACATTAAAACAAACAAAAAACAAAAATAAGGAAAAACATATTGTATCTTACAGGTTAAATCCTGTTATAAATGATTTCTATGGGACTCTTATAGTCCCCTTCAACAGCATTTAAATAACAAAAACTCCATTACTGAAAGAGCTTCAATACTCCTTTGGAGCTGGCTATTACAGAATTTATCCTGCACATAAGGTATGCATGAAAAACATCCTGGAGAGACTTGGAATACCTGCAAACATGAAATTGTTTCTGTAAGTTGCACTTATTGGTCTGGAACCCCCCTGACTGGGGTCAATTACAACTTGAAGCTTGTCACCTTAGGGTAGGAGAACAATTTAAAGCCAAAGGGCACTTTGCTGTAGTTAATTCATGTGGCTTCAAGTACATTTCAGAAGTTTCTCCTCCATGCCAAAGACCTATTGAGAATTAAAGAGCACATGAAACTTTCTAACCAAGTCCTAAGAATCTAGGTAATCATTACAGTTTTACTGTTTTCTTAAAGCCACAGATTTTATTATAGAAAGGAGAAAGGTCATGGCATCGACAGATCAAGCACAGGACTTCTAGAATACTAAATTGTTTCTCTCTTGCTTCACAACCAATTATATCAGCGGGCTGCAAAATCATACAGAACCATAACAAGACTGTTAGTGTTTCGCATCATGTCCAATAAAGAGCAATATTTTTGCCTGAGTCTCCCATTAACCTTTATCTAGAGCTATTATTCTTGAACTTTCCATAAAAATTTCTTCTCAAATAATTTAACAATTCTAACAACTTAGAAGGGCAGTGTGAAGACCTGAATATTTCACCCAAGCAGTGAAGGCAACAAAACTCCTTTAAACCTGCTCTCCTGCCCAAATTTTATACACTAAAAGAATCCTTTCTCCTTCCCTTCTGCAGGGGTACCCAAAAGAGAGTGGCATTTCTTGGCCACCACAAGTTCTGGGTTGAATCCTCTCTGTTCTTCAATGTTCTGACAAAGACCCTGGGCCTGTATATAGCTCATGCCTCTGGTAATTCAGTTTTGTTCTCAATGAGAGAGATCTCCAGCACAGGTAAGAGCAGCTGAAAGGCATCCTGAATATAGGAAGCACTGTTTGATGCCTGTTGAGATTGAGAAAAAGAAAATATCACAGTTACTTAAAAGGGAAAATATATTAAAAGACAACAACAACAACAACAAAAAAACAGATTAATTTGTACAATCTAACTGAATCTCTGGGCTGGCAAACAAAAGCACAAACTAACCATGTTAGTAAAAGTTACAGAGGCAAGAATGAAATAGCTCTTAAGAGATGACAGTACCAAAAACAAATGTCAGCATTTTTTGTCCAACTTGTCCATCAGAAATGGTAGCTATTCTTTCACATTCTGCTCAAATTCGGCATTTGAAGCTTATTTAATCCTTTACTAAATGCTAGAGTCTGTCACAACATTCTAGTCACTTACTCAAAGGACTCTGGAAGGCTATGAAATCTTACACCAATAGGATCTTCAGTCCATTATGATAGCTCTTCTTCCATGAACCCAATACAATTAGTGAATACAAGACAGGTACTACAAATATGTACAAGGAAAACCGCTTTCAAAGATGATACAGTATAGATATATTTCTATCTGGCACAACAGACATAATTATGAGAAGCATCATGGAATCACCATGCTCAGAGTTTGCCAGACTTCATACATCTGACAAGTTCTGATCTTCCAGAAGAATAGAGAGTTCATTACATTAAGATAAAAACATATAATTTCAAGGACAAGGATGTTTCAAATATGTAATCAAGAACAATCAACTCCAAACAGCAATAAGGAAAGCCCATAAGTGAGTTTACCTTTTTCGGATTTATCAATAGCATATAATCCTATTTAAACCTTAATGTGACATTTGCTGCCAAATTTTCAACCAAAAGAGACCTCAGAGATCATCTAGTTAAATCTCTTATATTGCACATAATGATAATGAGATTGTCAAGAAGGTAAATGCCTGGTCCAGAGTCATAAAGCAAATCAGGGGAGATCCAGGACAGGACTAGACTCCCGGTTTGCAAACTTCTCACCTATACCACTCTGCCATCTACTAAATCACTAACTTTTAAAAACATTGTTTAAGTGTTAATTATCAGAATAATTACCCTGATATTCAAGAAAACTGTGCAGCTAAGGAATTAAAGGCATTTCCTTGATAATTTTAAAAGAATTTAAAACTAAAGAAGTAACAGTCTAATAGTTAATTTTTTTCAATTCATATTTAAAACCTAACCAATTATCTCCCCTGACTTACATAAACACATTTTAAACAGATCATCAAATGTTCAAATAGTTTACACAATTAATTTACAAGACAGAGTTTTTAAAACATGGCAGGCAGAAAGTGTCACACAAGGAGACAAATAATTGATCATATGATCTTACATCCCCCTTTTCCATGGACTTAAACCACCCACCTCCTTAAATCTAATGAACTGATGAGGATTCTATAAACACAGTACCTTTGATAAAACAAAGCAAATCTCTTGGCAAGGAAATGGCACAACAAAATGTTTTGTCTTGTTTTGTAACAAATCTCCCCTATATAAACTTTAGTCCTTTTGGAAGCAGTATTTGCCTGTTTGTCATTTTCAGCCCTTCAAGTCTATACCTGGTCTCCAGAAGGTGTTTCATTACTAAAGATTGTCCATCAGCTGCCAGTGGGTAGTACTAACTACTGAAAGCCTACTGCTGCTTTGCAGTTCATGCAAGAGCTTCATCATTATGCTTTGTAATAATGAAAAGGGAATATGCATCAACTACACACCATTTTGGTCATACCTGCATCAGTATGGCTAAACTACCAATCTGGTGAAAAAACAAAAACAAAAACAAAAACAAAAAAAAAACAAAAAATAAAGACTGAAGAAGAGCTGATTAATAAAACATTATACCCTAAAAGTTAGAGACTTATAATTAACTACTAACCTCCAGAAATACTGCAGTGATTAGGGGATTAAGGATGTCTGCCTTTTCTTTGACCTAGAATAAAAAAAAAATACATGGTTAAGTGAGCACTGCAAATTAAAAAAACACAACAGTAGACGCAGTGTGATCCCACTTTGAAACATAAACACACACACACCCATACATAATATAAGTATAGAAAAAGTCTGGACTGAGAAAGAGCAAAATATAATCTCTGGAAGTGCTTTAAATTTCCTTTTATATTTTCCTATGCTGCCCAACTGACAGTGTATTCCTTTATAGTTTTTGTTTTTTAAAATTTTATTTATTTATTCATGAGAGACAGAGCGAGACATAGGCAGAGGGAAAAGCAGGCTCCCCTTAGGGAGCCCAATGTGGGACTCAATCCCAGGATCCGGGGATCACACCCTGAGCTGAAGGCAGATGCTCAACCACTGAGCCATCCAGGCATCCCCAGTTGTAGGTGTTTTGTTTTGTTTTGTTTACTTTAAAAAGTATTCATTTTGGAAGAGGGGGTAGAAATGATACACATGACCAGAAACTTCAGAACAATTTTAAAATGGAACATGCAGATAAAGAACATGTGCTCAAAATATTCAATGGTTTTTAAGATGGGCTATGTGGAAAACATGGAAATAAATAATGGAAAGTTAACACCGCCATGTGTTAGCACCTTATAGTTGATTTGCTGGGTTAAAGTATCTTTATGAAACACATGGAAAGATTTGGTTTCAGAAGATTAACTTCAGGAATCCCAGAAGCTCTTTTAAAGACAATATTATGGAATAAAGAGATAATCCCAGGATTATCCCTTATGGGAATAATCTAAACTCGTAAAGTAAGAAAAATTTGGGCTATGCTCTTGATAAGTTTAAGAGCCTAGAATTTGCTGCCACACTGGCACTTAAATACTTATTACAAAGTGATTTTTTTTTTGATTGAGGTATAAGTGACATACAATACCATACTAGTTTCAGGTGTACAACATGATTTGATATCTACATATATTATAAAATGATCACCACAATAAGTCTAGTTAACATGTGTCACCATAGTTAGAAAAATATTTTTCCTGTGATGAGAAGTTTTAAGTTCTACTCTTAGCAACTTTCAAATATACACTACATAATTATTAACTATAGTCGCTATGCTGTACTTTACATCCCCATGACCTATTTAAAACTGGAGTTTTATACCTTTACATCCCCTTTACCCATTCTGGCCTCCCTTCACTCCCCCACCTCTGGCAACCACCAATCTGTTCTCTGTATCTATAACTTGGTTTTACTACAAAGTGATTTTATTTACTCATTTAAAATGCCTTGATTTGATCCTAATTCACGGTTACTGATTTCTGATCATATTCTACAGTTTACACACCTTCAGTAAATTTTTACAATTCCTTTAAAAAGGAAAAAAATTACTTTAGCTGTTTTAATTACAACTCTCCTCTTGGTTGGCAACTGTAGAGTATAAGGATTGCCACAGTCTAAGTAAGGCACTGCTCCCTAAAACTACAGCCAAACTTTGGGGGCTTTATTTTAGCAAAGTCTACATTTCCAGTACAGATATCAAAGAGTAGCAGAAAATATACTGCAGATTTCATAAAAAGAGAAAACAAAAATAGATTACAAAAATCTGCTAGACACAGAAAAGATGATCCAGAAACTCACACGAAAATGCGTAACGCCCCAAAAAGATAAAAGATCTTGTAAAAGAAGAACCAAGTTGAAGATTTACACATCTTGATTACAAAGCTACAGTAATCAAGACAATATGGCACTGGTATATGGATACACACACATAAAATCAACAAACAGAAATTAGAGTTTAAACCAGTTTATCTATGGTTAAATGATTTTACCATTCAACAGGGAAATGCTTTTCAACAAATGGTGCTAAGACAACTGGATATCCACATGCAAAAGAAGGAAGGTGAAACCCCACTTCACAATGGATCATTGACATAAATGAGCTACAACAAAACTCTCAGAGGAAAACATAGAGGAGTACATCTTCATGATCTTGGATTAGGCAACGATTAGTACTGAATGGTGATAAAAGACAATGATGACAAACTAGACTTTGTCAATATTAAAAACTTCTGTGCAGAGACACTACCAAGAAAGTGAAAAGACAACCCATGGCCTGGAAGAAAAGACATGCGTATCATGTATCTGATAAAAGAACTTGTACCCAGAATATATAAGGCATTCCTAAAACTCAGTAATAAATAGTAATAAAAAGGCAATTAATAAATGACAAAAAAGTAATGAAATAATCCAATTTATAAAATAATTTTTAAAAATAACTCTATTTGAAAGTAGGAAAAACTAGAAGACATTTCTCTAAAGAAGACATACATATGGCCAACAGTACATGAAAAGAAGTTCAACATCATTAGCCATCAGGGAAATGCAAATAAAAGCTGCAATGAAATACCATTCATACACTGTTCAAACAATGAACAATAGCAAGTGTTGAAGAGATTGTGGAGAAATTGGAACTTTCATACACTGCTACCAAGAACGTAAAATGATACAGTTACTTTGTAAAACAGTCTGCGAATTCTTCAATGGTCCATAACACCCATATGACCCAGCAATTTTACTCCTACCTATACACCTAAGAGAAATGAAAACACACATGCATGTTTGTAGCAACATTATTCATTATAGCTGAAAAATGGAAATAATCCAAATGTCTATGAATTAATAAACAGAAAAATAAAATGTATATGTCGGTGCCTGGGTGGTTCAGCGGTTGAGCATCTGCCTTCAGCTCAGGTCATGATCCTGGAGTCCCAGGATCGAGTCTCACATTCGGCTCCCTGCAGGGAGCCTGCTTCTCCCTCTTCTATGTCTCTGCCTCTCTCTCTGTGTCTCTCATGAATAAATAAATAAAACCTTAAAAAAAATGTGTATATCCATAAAATAGATTATTTGGTAATAAAAATAAGTACAGATACATGCTACAATGTGGATGAACCTCAAATACATTAGGCTAACTGAAAGAAATCAGACACAAAATATCACATGATGTATGACCCCATACATATGAAATGTCCAGAATAGGTAAATCTAGAGATGGAAAGCATATTAGTGTTGCTTAGGGCTAGTAGAAAGTGGAGTGGAAGAGAATGCAAGTGGCTGCTGAAGGCATGAGGTTTTCTGAAGGATGAGGAAACCATCTAAAATTAGATTAAGGTCACAGTTGCACAACTCTGTAAATATATTAAAATCAATCTACTAAATGGTACACTTGAAATGGGAAAATTTTATGGTATGAAAATCTTAATAGAACTGTTTTTAAAAAGCCCAAAGAACAAACATTAGCCCAGTAAGAGGCAAGAATTCTTACCCCAGCAGTTGTTAGGCAAGTGGTGAACTCTTTAGACAGAGAAGACAACTCTTTACACAACACAATTGTCATCCTAGGAAAGAAGTGAGCAAAGTCAGGAGGGTTCCTTGTTTGGTTTTTTTTTTTTTTTTTTTTTTTAAATAAGCATATTTAACAACTATAAGAAAACAAATCATTCCTGGGAGTAAATGTGAAAGAGGAAAGCTTTTTTTAAAGGGAAACACGCCTTCATCAGTTACCTAATTTGGGGACCCATTTGAGCAAGCATTCAAGCTACAGAAAGAGGTTTAGTCCTTGGAAAAACATTTTTCTGCAAAATCCTCTAGGAAGTACTAGATTTTCAAGTTCTATCAAAGGAAATAACTAAAATACATTTTAAGGAAATAAGGTAGTACTTAAAAGATACTACATTCTGTTCACGAATGTAGTTAAAGTAAATATGCATTCATTCATTCAACAAATATTTATTGGAAGTCTTCTATTTACCAGGTACTGTCCTAAGCATTGCAGATATATCAGTAAACAAGTGAAAGCCCAGTTTCCATGGATTTTAACTTACTTGATAATTAGCCGGGCGACTATACATATGTGTGTTTATACACACATATACCTACTGTACACATACACATATACATATATGTATACATGTAAACCCAGATATATAAGTAGAAAAGTGGAAGTAGCCACTTTTCCAAAGAACAGGCTACTCTGGGAGTGTGAGTCCCTCATCTTAAGGAAGGTTTTTTTTTTTTTTTTTTTAATTTATTTTTTATTGGTGTTCAATTTACTAACATACAGAATAACCCCCAGTGCCCGTCACCCATTCACTCCCACCCCCCGCCCTCCTCCCCTTCTACCACCCCTAGTTCGTTTCCCAGAGTTAGCAGTCTTTACGTTCTGTCTCCCTTTCTGATATTTCCCACACATTTCTTCTCCCTTCCCTTATATTCCCTTTCACTATTATTTATATTCCCCAAATGAATGAGAACATATAATGTTTGTCCTTCTCCGACTGACTTACTTCACTCAGCATAATACCCTCCAGTTCCATCCACGTTGAAGCAAATGGTGGGTATTTGTCATTTCTAATAGCTGAGTAATATTCCATTGTATACATAAACCACATCTTCTTTATCCATTCATCTTTTGTTGGACACTGAGGCTCCTTCCACAGTTTGGCTATCGTGGCCATTGCTGCTATAAACATCGGGGTGCAGGTGTCCCGGCGTTTCATTGCATTTGTATCTTTGGGGTAAATCCCCAACAGTGCAATTGCTGGGTCATAGGGCAGGTATATTTTTAACTGTTTGAGGAACCTCCACACAGTTTTCCAGAGTGGCTGCACCAGTTCACATTCCCACCAACAGTGTAAGAGGGTTCCCTTTTCTCCACATCCTCTCCAACATTTGTTGTTTCCTGCCTTGTTAATTTTCCCCATTCTCACTGGTGTGAGGTGGTATCTCATTGTGGTTTTGATTTGTATTTCCCTGATGGCAAGTGATGCAGAGCATTTTCTCATATGCATGTTGGCCATGTCTATGTCTTCCTCTGTGAGATTTCTGTTCATGTCTTTTGCCCATTTCATGATTGGATTGTTTGTTTCTTTGCTGTTGAGTTTAATAAGTTCTTTATAGATCTTGGAAACTAGCCCTTTATCTGATATGTCATTTGCAAATATCTTCTCCCATTCTGTAGGTTGTCTTTGAGTTTTGTTGACTGTATCCTTTGCTGTGCAAAAGCTTCTTATCTTGATGAAGTCCCAATAGTTCATTTTTGCTTTTGTTTCTTTTGCCTTCGTGGATGTATCTTGCAAGAAGTTACTATGGCCGAGTTCAAAAAGGGTGTTGCCTGTGTTCTCTTCTAGGATTTTGATGGAACCTTGTCTCACATTTAGATCTTTCATCCATTTTGAGTTTATCTTTGTGTATGGTGAAAGAGAGTGGTCTAGTTTCATTCTTCTGCATGTGGATGTCCAATTTTCCCAGCACCATTTATTGAAGAGACTGTCTTTCTTCCAATGGATAGTCTTTCCTCCTTTATCGAATATTAGTTGCCCATAAAGTTCAGGGTCCACTTCTGGATTCTCTATTCTGTTCCACTGATCTATGTGTCTGTTTTTGTGCCAGTACCACACTGTCTTGATGACCACAGCTTTGTAGTACAACCTGAAATCTGGCATTGTGATGCCCCCAGATATGGTTTTCTTTTTTAAAATTCCCCTGGCTATTCGGGGTCTTTTCTGATTCCACACAAATCTTAAAATAATTTGTTCTAACTCTCTGAAGAAAGTCCATGGTATTTTGATAGGGATTGCATTAAACGTGTATATTGCCCTGGGTAAGGATGTTAAGACAAAACCAACCCCCTGTTGTGGGATGCTGCAGAGCACTGAAGCTGTAGGTGAAGAAGGGGTCTGGAAAACATCAAGGGCCTTTCCCAATCCTAACAAACTAGACACTACTACACATTTTTTTTCTAATGAAAATTCTCATTATTTAATTAGATTTATTTAGAAAGCAGTCCTTTTTTGTCTCTTGTGACTATCTACTTAATATTATTTCTGAAATTTTTATTCCAAATCAGCAATATGGTGGAAAAGGGGCTTAGGGATTTAGCCTGGCCTGGGATTAAATCCCAGTCTGCACAAGCTGGGTAGATTATTTCATTTTTGAGTGTTTCCTCATTTTTTTTATTTTATTTTATTTTTTATTTTGTGTGTGTTTCCTCATTTTTATTTTATTTTTTATTTTGTGTGTGTTTCCTCATTTTTTTAAAGCTGGACTAATCACTTACCTTTAGAGTTGTTATAAAAATTAGAAATGATACACATACGTCCCTTAGCAGTCCCTTAGAGCCTAGGACATAATCAACATTCAATAATGGGTATAACCATTATTAAGAATTGAGGCTTTAGAACTATTCTGTTTTTACTTTTGTAAAATTTTATTTTTATTAAAATAACGTGAGACCTAGTTTTCAGATTATCAATAATAAAAATTAATTAATAAAACAACCAGTTAATAAAAACATTTATAATGTAGAGTTATGGCTCAGTGAAAAGAACCCCTCTGGCTACTTAATAACTAAAACCCAAAATGAACAAACCTCTAACCTGTGGATGGTACAATGTGAATAGCACCTTTTTGAGAGCAAAGTTTCTTAAACTTTGGAAAGAAGCTGAGAAAACTCTGAGCAACTTGTATCTTTTATAGGGATACTCTTTATACTTACTGGGAAAGAGTTCTGCTTCTTTCTATGGCTGTCACTTCCTGCTTCTGGCCATGCAGAACCAGAGCCGCTGTTTTGTGAAACAGTTCAATTGAGCAGGCAGTCAGCTCTGCTAGGCTCCGGATTGCAAATGCATGTATATCCTGAACGGAAAAACAAGACAAAGCACTGTTTTTTTATTTTGGGGGGTTTTTTAGCCCAGAGGAAATGACATCACTTTGCTTCTCTCATCCTGTAGGATTTGGTATCTTGAAAGCAGCAGAGACCAATGGCTGCCCTTCAATAAACCTCTTCTACCACAGCAGTGAGGTCTTTTAACAACTGGACTCAAAATTACAAAAACAGTAGCTTCCCTGAAGTCAGGTGTGACCAGGTGACTATGTTTTGGCCAAAAGATTTAGATCAAAAGTGTCTTGTTGCAGCTTCTGGGAACTTTCCCCATGATATAACACACAAACACACCCTTAGTCTCTTTTCCTTCACTCCTTTCATTCCATAGTCTGGAACAAGGTTGCTGCCATACTCTTGGATTACAAGGGTTAAATGACGAGTAGTGGTGCAACAAAGAAAAGGTGCCTGCATCCCTGATTGTGATACCCACATCTCCACACCGTTAAAAGAGAAAAAAAGGTTTAACTGCTCTGATACCTCTATTGAATTTTTACTGATTTGCTCAATTTTTTCTGTTTCCAACTGTTTCTCTCCGTCTTCCTTCTCTTCTGATGGTTTGGCCAGAGATGTACTGATCCATTCGTAGGCAGTATTCCTTGCCTAAATAAGAAAAAGATTACTGCCCATCAACAGTTCAATTCAGCTCACCAAGAGGTAACAGTATGCATTGTGCACCTACCAGGAACATGTTAGCATCATGGCTAGCATCATGTAAGTCAATGCTCTGTTCTCATCCAAACATACATTTATCATACATGTATCTACTTACCTTACCACTTCTCTTAGAACACCTAACACTACTGTTCACTCATTCCTTGTTGAAATTCTCTAATCCTTTGGTCTTTTTGAAAACTAGGGTAAAATTTACATAAAGTGCATAAATTTTCAGCACACAATTCAAGAAATGTTTACATGCGTATGTGCCTTTGTAACTGTGACCCAGATCAAGATACAGAACATTTCCATCACCCCACAATGGAAGGTACCCTCATGCCCATCCCTAAACCCTTGCCCAAAGGTAATCACTCTTCTGTCTCACTGTAAATTAATTTTACCCATCCTTAAATGCATACAAATGAAATCTTAAGTCCATTCTAATTTGTGTCTGACTTGTTATGCCTAACATACTGTCTGTTAGATCCATCCATGCTGTTGCAAGCACTAGCAGCTCATTCTTATTTCTTGCTGTGTGGTAGTTCATTTTATACATATATCATAATTTACCATTGTCCTGATAATGGGCTTTTGAGTTGCTTCTTGTTTTGACTTTTATAATACCACCAACTTCCAGTTCTGCCTCCCCCCTTATAAGCATTCCTCCTCAGACTCTTGTATGTATAGATCCTTATTTTTCAGCCCCTTAAATACCAGCATCACCTGGAGTTCTAGCCTGGCTCTCTACTTGCCTAACCCAACTCCCTCTTCCCTTTGCCCATTCTTTTTCTATAATTTTAAATATTCCCTACCTGCTGCTGACTCCTAAATCCTTATTTCCAGCACTGACCTCTCAGGGAAACAACACATTCCAGCTGCTTACTGGACATATGTATCAGGATATTTCATACACTTATCATTCCTCTTCTCTTCAATGGCTCCCCATCAACTAGACCATGTTCTTTCATGATTGAAGAAGTACCCATGACCTAGACCTCCTTCATCTCTGACCACTTTCATTTTAAGATCTAATAATAATGACCTATAAATATGCCTGTTCTTCACTCATGCTATTCCCTTAGGTTAAAATGCCCTTCCCCACCCTCTTCTTTTCTCCAAATAAAGGTAGCTCTTAGTTTTCTTTCAATCCTCCACCCAGACAGTGTTTCTTCCAGGTAACTTTCAAAAACGTTCCCGGAGACTGGGCACCCAAACAACTCTTTTCTGCATGTCCACAGTCCCGAGTACCCATTCATCTTAGTACTTACCAAAATTAAATGTGTCTATCTCCTATACAAACATTGCTATAGGATAGTTACAGACTGTCTTACTTGGATTTACACACCCACTATCCAGCACACTACAAAGGACACCTACTGTTTTTATCTAGCCAGCATCCATATCTCCTTTCTCTTGGTAGTAGTTTCCAGATTTTTCTCAGTTCCTGTGGTTCGGGTGGGGTTGCTTCCATCCTTTGGTTCCAAGGGTTGGCAAACAATTCAGGTTTTTACCAAGAATATTAATCCCCCTGTCCATACAGTGATTACTTCATGGATGGAAAAG
This sequence comes from Canis lupus dingo, assembly GCF_003254725.2. Lineage (NCBI taxonomy): Eukaryota > Metazoa > Chordata > Mammalia > Carnivora > Canidae > Canis > Canis lupus. The sequence goes on along the minus strand of NC_064246.1, from coordinate 56,093,961 downwards.
TCACCCCAACCCAGGTCAATGGGCATTAGCCTCAGGACAACTGATAAAATTATTGGGGAAGGGAAGCCTTCCTTCTGTTGGGAGTTACTCAACTGGAAAAAAGTTACCCTTAAGTTGTCAGTAGTTATCCTACCACCATCTGGAAAAGATTCTCTAAGAATAAAGCCAAACTAAAAGAACACAGAGTCAAGAGACTGGTGTGGGGACTGGGGTGGGGATAGGTGGGTAGAGAGCCATGCCTGAAGTCAGTCTTGCCCCTTGATATTCTGGTTTCTTGAGCTAATGAGTGCCCCTTTTTTCTTAAGCCAGTCTGACTGGAGTTTCTGTCATTTGCAACTGAGTGTGTCCTGGCATCTAAGAAAAGGTTTATTGTCATTAAATGAAGGCATCCACTTGAGGACCTCTATATGGACAGAATGTGCTCAGAGCTGTAACCAGGCAATAGGAATCCACGTAAGATTAGGAGAGTCATTCCAGCTGAGAACTGAGAGCCCCATGCAGGCTACATCATGAACGAGCTAGAGCAGAATCTATGTACGCAGATAATTCATTTCAAGGTTCTTTCTCCTATGACACAGGAACTCCCATAGAGTTCATCTATGAACACCTTCAAGAACAATCTGGCTCTGATCTATAACTCCCCTATGCATTAACTCCTCAAATTAGGGGGATCCCTGGGTGGCTCAGCGGTTCAGCACCTGCCTGTGGCCCAGGGCGTGATCCTGGAGACCCAGGGCGTGATCCTGGAGACCCGGGATCGAGTCCCATGTCGGGCTCCCTGCATGGAGCCTGCTTCTCTCTCTGCCTGTGTCTCTGCCTTTCTATGTCTATCATGAATGAATAAATAAGTTATATCTTAAAAAAAAAACTCCTCAAGTTAAATAATAATAATAATTGTATAAAGATTGGAAACAAGAAAACCCGAAGTGTGCTAAGAAAACTGTGAAGCAACTAGTAAAACCAGAGCAGGCAATGCATTTATTCAGTTCATCCATTACAAATATTTACTACACACTGTCCTAAGCGCTGGGAACAGTAGCGACTAATATAAACCATGGTCCTACTCTTCTTACTCTAGTGCAAAAACATAGCAAGAAACAAATAAGTGAAGAAAATAAAATGGAGAGATGGAGAGTATGGACTGGATGAGAAGGCAAACTAGGTTTGGATGGTCAGGAGGGATCTTGAGACGTGATACCTGAGCTGAAATCTGAAGTTTAAAAGTTTAAAATGCAAATATTTAGAAAATGAGTGTTGTAAGCAGAGGGAAATCAGGTGGGTGTACTCAAGGAACAGAAGGAAGACCAATACGGGAAAAGCATGGTAGAAGATGATGTTGGAGTGGTGAGATTTTTAGAGAAAAGGACAGTGAGAGATGAGGCTGGAAAGAATCCTAAGAGATGACTAATACTCTAAATAAGTATGGAAAATGTTCTGCAATTCCTTTCAAGAAATAAAACGAGAGCAAAACCAGGGATTGATTTATCTTGGATTAAAAGAAGGAAGAAGGGGATCCCTGGGTGGCTCAGCGGTTTAGCATCTGGCTTTGGCCCAGGGTGTGATCTTGGAGACCCCAGATCGAGTCCCACATCAGGCTCCCTGCATGGAGACTGCTTCTCCCTCTGCCTCTCTCTCTCTCTCATGAATAAATTAATAAAATCTTTTTAAAAAATAAATAAATAAAAGAAGGAAGAAAAACAGGGAGACGTAAGAGCACACAAAAGAAGAAAATTGGTATCATAAATGTAGTATACTTGAAGGAGCTATTTTAGCAGGCATAGTACATACTCAAAATGACCACTCTTGTAATAAATACATTAAGTGAAGTCATTATGAACTACTGTGCCAATTCAAGGTAATTTATCAGACCTTTCAAAAATCAGCAATGCTACCCAGACCTCACACCCACAATTCAGTCTGGAACCTCCCACTGGTGAGACCCGGAAACTTAGGAATTAAAAGCCACCTTTTAAGAGGTTAGCTTCTCCAACCACTTATTTTATCACTTGGGGTGGGGGAGGCCTAGAAAAGAAACAAGATTTGCCAACATCACATGTGTCAGAATAAGAATCAGAACTGTCTTCTCAGACTCCTGCTTCATTGCTTTTCCCCTCTATCACAGTCTCCCATATAAATCCTTGTGGAAAATCAGGCCCTTGTCTTTAACTATTCTATCTCTTATGACTCAACACCCAAAATGTAAACAATGTGAAGATTGCTTTCAGAGAATGACCAGAACTACTAAACATCTAAGGGGTTACTTGCCTTTTTAAAATGATTATATGATCTCCTTGTACAGAAATTATGTCTTTTCCATTATAGTTTCCCTAGTACCTAGCAAAGTAAGTTACATAACATATGTATATTTATCAAATACCAAAATGTATACTATATAGGAATAGCTTCTATAGATAGGACCATCAATGGTGAGCATGTACTATGAGCCAGGGACTCCATAAAAGCTTTGTGTGTATTATCACATTAATTCTTCACAAGAACCCTATATCATCCCTATCTCACAGATAGAAGAACAGAGGCAGAGAGGTTAAACAACTTGCTCAACACCACAAAGTAAGAAATAGTAAGTCTGGGATTTTAAGGATCAATAAAGCAAAGATCCAGCCTTGAAGAAATTTGAGATTTAGGAAGGAACGTGGAGCACCTGGGGGACTTAGCTGGTTAAGCATCTGACTTGATTTGGGTTTGGGTCATGATCTCAACATCTTGGGATCAGGCCTGTGTCAGGCTCCACATTCAGCAGGGAGTCCGCCTGAGATTCTCTCTCTCCTTCTGCCCCTCCCCTCTATGCACATTCTCCTTCCCCCTCTCTCAAATAAATAAGTCTTTAAAAAAAAGATTTAGGATGGAAGATAAGATATACACATTTAAAAAAACAAATGAAAAAACCTATGATAAATGTATAAAGATATATATGCATAAGGTTAAGTGAAAAAAGCAAAGTGCTAAAGAACATACAGAATATGTTAACTTTTGTATAAGAAGATAATGAATATATCTGCTTATCTTTAATATACATCTACTTACCTAAAAAAAGAAACACAAGAAGGACATGCCAGAAAGCAAGAAAGTTTAATATCTAAAAGGAGGGCAGCCCCAGTGGCGCAGCGGTTTAGCGCCGCCTGCAGCCCAGGGCGTGATCCTAAAAGACCTGGATCAAGTCCCACGTCAGGCTCTCTGTATGATGCCTGCTTCTCCCTCTGCCTGTGTCTCTGCCTCTCTCTCTCTCTCTCTCTGTCTCTATGAATAAATAAATAAAATCTTTAAAAAATAAAAAAATAATAAAATTTTTAAAAATATTATCTAAAAGGAGAAGGGAAAATGGAGCAGATGGGAATTATACAGTTTTGACTTTTCAGAAACATGACAATACTCTATATATTTGAAAATTAACATGGGGGAAAGCAAATAAATCATACATTCTTTCCAGGGGTTGGTTTTATAGTAGCATGGGCAAAGAAATGAAACTAATTCAGATGCATAAAGAACTGAGGAAATAAGGACGTGTGCTAATGTTGGAAAATTGGATTTCTCACTGTGTTAAAAGAGAGATACAAATGTGTCATGAGGAAAGGCAAAGCAGGAAGAACCATGTAGAGATGGACTGAAATTGGAGTTACCAGGGTGAACTCAGATCTCTAACGTATGTACAATATACAAATATAGGGGTGTGTGTATCTGAGTACATTTCCTAGCTCTGCCCACAGGGCCTGGAAGCAAAGACACCCCAGCAGTGATGAGCTCCCACATGTTAGCCTGTAATACTAAAAAGAAACCATGGCTCCTTGAAGAAATGGCTAATTCCAGGGCTGGCATATGGAAGGTACAAAGTGAGTCCAAGATATCCTGTTATGCCAGAAAATAAGGAAATACTCCAAACAATGGTAAGTGCATGTCACACAGGAGTCCATTTGAAGGACAACTTGAATACCAAAATAATTTAAAACCGTAATGAATTACAAACCAAAGGAAAGAAACAGAAACCCATGAGATCATATTAAGTAACAGATAATAAATAAATAAACAAGAGAAGGGAGAACTCTTAAACTCTTAACTAGAGTAGAATGCCAAGAGCCAACTGATAAATGTGGGGCGAGTGCTAGGGTTAAAACAAATCATCATTTTGCAACCATCACTGGAAACACTGGTGCAGCAAGAATCACAGATGCTAAATCTAGAAGGGAAATTATGATGAGGATCAGGGTATCTGTCTTATGTCTCTGCACAGAAAGTTTATTAGTAACAGAGGGAGTCAATCATAACCACACAGTGAGAAATCAGGCAACAAGGCACAATGAGGGGAAGATGTGCCTTGGGTCCTGTGCATTGGGTGTGACAACATGGGAAAGATACATCACTTAGGAAGTAGCTTGCTTGGAAATGCATAACCTGACGTTAATCGTGAGAGAACATCAGACAAACCCAAATGAGGAATACTCTATTTTTATACACAGGGGAAGAGAAATTTGTATTTCTCATAATAAAAAATAAGGAAAAGTGGGGAACTACTCCAGATGAAAAGAGGCTGAAAGTACATGACAACTAAACACAATCTGTGATCATGTCCTACCTCCAATGTTAGAGGAAAAACTTTAATACAAAGGATATTGTTGGGCCAGTTGCCAAAACCAGAATGTGGTCAAGTGGACAACAGATTAAGTAAAAATATGGTATCAGGCGCGCCTGCGGGCTCAGTCAGTTAAGCATCTGCTTTCAGTTCAGGTCATGATCCCAGGATCCCAGGATCAAGCCCCACATTGGGTTCCCTGCTCAGAGGTGAGTCTGCTTCTCCCTCTCCCTCTGTTGCTCCCCCTGCTCCTACTCTCACTCTCTCTAATAAATAAAATCTTTTTAAAAATATAGTATCAATGTTAAGTTTACTGTGGTGATAACTACCGTGGTGACATAAGGCAATATCCATATTCTTGGCAGGTGCATACTAACATATTTATGACTAAAGTGCTATCGTATATACTATTAATTCCCCAAAATAGTCCCAATAATAACAATGTGCATGCATGAGCGTGTGTGTATGTTTGTGTAGTGCTGTATGGGGGGAAAGGGAAGAAGGGGAGATGAAAGGGAAGGGATAGGAGAGGGAATGAGAGAACAAAGGCTCAGACATGACTGATGAAATGCATGAAGTAAAATATTACTAATAGGTGTACCTGCATAAAAGATACATGAATGTTATTTCCTTTATCTGTGCAATCTTTCTCTAAGTTTGACATTATTTCCAATTCAAAAAACACTATGATGATACATGTCAGAAAGTGCTGTAGTCAAGTACTACAGTTGAGATAAGGAAGATGAGTGCCTAGGGGATGATCTAAAAAGTTCCTTGGGGAATGCAGCATTTTAAATGGAGATGGGAGAGTGGGATAACAAATCTAGCATCACATTCCTTACCCTGCAGTATCCAGATAACTGTAATGGCTGTCCTGGCCAGGCAGCAGTGTGTACCTGCTGCTAACTAATCCGGAAATGTATCTGGAGATTTTGAGAGGAGGGTACAGAGGCAGCAAGCAGCCCAAGACCCAGCGGAGAGTATCCCATGAGTTGGCAGTAGCATATATGCTATATGTGTACCGCTCTGGAAACAGACCCTCCCTACCCACTTTGACTAAAGCCCTTCCACGTTCCAAGTGTGTGAAGGTAAGTCAGACATCGCCATCAAAGACCAAGGCCTAAAAGCTGTGGGATTTTCATTTTCACATGCTAAAAGGTCACTGGGCTCTGGGAAATGATAACCTCCATTCAGGCCATAAGGGCAGGGGCCACATTCCATTATCTCTGAATCACTTAGAGACCTAAGAACAGGAAAACCCCAATAGAGGCTAGCCACTGGGAAAACGAAGGCTGGGGAGCACCGCCAACGCTGTGGTCTCATGTGAGCTTTCAGATAAGCAAACATTCCAAATGAAAACAGCGGAGGATGGCAGATGTGTGGGGCAGGCTCCACTGGGGAGGGCAGATGTGAGATCTGCATGTTAACCTGGGAATCCAGGAGGCAGGCAGAAGATAGAGAACTCAGGATATATACCCAATTTCGTGACATCCTTGCCAGGAAGCTAGAATCTTACATTCTTCATCCGGTAAATTGACATAAGTAAAAAAACGAAAATCACCAAGAAGTAATAACTTACCTTGGTAAGTTTCTCAGGTTTGGAGGAGACATGCAGCTGGGAAAATAGCTCTGTTATTTCTTTGGTAAAGTCTTCGTCATCTAAAAACAAAACAAAAACCAAGTCCCATGTAAGACGCAGCAGAAAGACTGATGGGGTGGGTAGGTGCTGAGGAGGAAGAGGAAAGGCACGGCAGGAGCAGCAGCAGCAATTTAAATGAGCAACGTGCTTCAGTGCTTACAGAATCTTCTATAGATACCAATGAATTTTTTCGATGGGCTTATAAAAAGTGTCATTATCCCATTTTAGAGATAAAGAAACTAGGCCTTTAAGTGGTTAATTTACTTCCCCAAAATCTCATAGCATAGATTAGGAGGCAAACATTGGCCTTCCCACCCCAGTCCAAATCCCGTGCTCTTTATATTATATTCCAGATGTATGAATGAGAACTGGTGAAAGCAGTACTATGCCTGTGTTTTGAAGAAAGTGGAGTCAGGACATAAAACATGAACACAACTTAGCCAAGAGACAAGGAAGTCTCAGTGAAAAAAGTAATAGAGGCAGAGTTAAAAGAAAGCATGGCAATAAGTTTAACATGTTTGGGAGTCCTATGTAAGGGAGAGGTAAGAATAAAGCTAGAAAGTTAAGGAGAATCCAGGTAAAAGAGGGCCTTAAAAACAACAGTGAGGAATTCAAACTTTTTATTGAGGGAATGAGGAGATGCTGAATGATTTTAAAGAGAGACAGATATGTCCAATTTAAATTTCAGAAAGATCCACTGGCGCACTGTGAAGGATGAACTGAAATGGAAACAAGAGGGGGGCAGGGGGAGTGGGCAGGGAGGTTGAGGCAATGATCGGGGATACAGGTGGAGATAATGATGGATAAGAAGAAAGGAAGAGGAAAAGGGATCCCAGAATGTTGGAAGGAGGAAAGAAAGCTGTTGGTTAAGAAGCCTGAGAGATGATGGGAAACATAGAATATTTGTATTTGAGAAACATACAGGCAAACAGGTAAAGTCAATATAAACAAAAACACACACACACACAAATAGCAAGAAATGCTGTTTTCCTTTCCACTCATCTAAATCTTACTCAATTTTCTCAGATCAAGGAAGGCTTCTCTCAACTGTACAATGTAGGGAGAACTCTTGTATGTAGAAATCTTCTAGCACTTACAATCTCTAAGTGTATTTCTGAGTCACCAGTTCATAGTTTACCAGGGCAAATTATTACTGCTTTATACCTGTTTTTTCCCCCAAAACCCTTAGAAAAAAAAATTCCATCTTCATTCTTCTCTCTCCATCTGCTATCCTTTTACCTTTCTCTCTTGGTGTTCAAGACAAAATTCAAATGGTTTGGTGATCCCAGGTGTAATATGGCCTGGGAAAAGCTGATCTCCTTAATACTACAGCTGTCACTACATAAATCCTCTTAGCAACTCCTAATCAAATCCCACTGTCTAAAAACCTAAAATCTAACAGGCATTTTGGTTTTCTAGCAAAGCTTCTAAATTATATGGGAACAAGGGAGTATCTGAATCTATACTGGGATGCTTATACCCCAAGGAGTTCACAAAATAACCCAATAGAGTACTGGGGGGGGAGGCAGGGAATAACTTTTATTTTTGGGCAGCAGTGTGTACCTGCTGCTAACTAAACCATCCTTTAAAAACTTCTATTTTAGGGCAGCCCGAGTGGCTCAGCGGTTTAGCGCCACCTTCAGCCCAGAGCGTGATCCTGGAGACCCAGGATCGAGTCCCATGTCAGGCTCCCTGCATGGAGACTGCTTCTCCCTCTGCCTGTGTCTGCCTCTGTGTGTGTGTGTGTCTCTCATTAATAAATAAAATCTTTAAATAAATAAATAAATAAATAACAAAATAAAAATAAAAACTTCTATTTTAGAGTATACTTTAGAATGTAAGTAATATATTATCATAGTAGTACATGTATATAAACATCAAATGTACATACATTAGGTCTAAGTACTCAAAATCTTTTACTGCTAAGGATTGATCCAAAAATGTTTGGAGATCGTGTCATGTACTTCCTCCAGACCTAAGTATAAAATGTAGTTGTTGCATTAGGATAAAAGTGCGAGGATGGAAATGAGGTAGGGCTAGTGTTTTGGAGGGATTCAGGAGAGGCTAGAGTCTCCCTCTGAGGCAAAGGGATCAGATGCATAAGATAGAGGGGCAAGAGCTACGGCTGTTGATGTAAAGTAAAGATGATCAGCATCACCAGAACCAGATTCTATGGTTTTCTCTCCCCTCTGCTACCACTGCCTTTTTTTTTTTTTTTTAATATTTTCATTGAGATATAATACCAAGATCAGTGTTGCGTTTTTATCCAAAAATCCCTGGAGAAAACTGTTGCAGAGCGTAATGTGCAGCACTTGGGTGCTTTCTTTTCAGAGTCCTGATCTCTAGCAAACAGGTAAGGGAGAAAAATGTCATAGGCACAAATCCATCTGTTCAGAAATGCCATTAGAGTCCTCAGAATGGTATTTAAAGATCAGGATTTCTGATTACTATGCAAAGCCAGATGTTGACTAAATTGAGCAAATACTGTTAATGGTATTATGTACAAATAAATAAAGTTTATAAATAACTGGGGATTGCCACATTAGGGCTTAGTTAGGAACAATAGAGCAACTTACGCAAAACAAAATTAATTTATAGATTTCCTGCTAAGCATAGATCTTTATTTACTTATCCCACCCTAATAATGAAAATAGTAGTCACCATCTGTTGAGTGCTTACCATGTGTCACACCTTAAATATTTCATTTAGTCCTTATAACAACCTGAGAGGAATTAGCATCCTTTTCTTACAACTGAGAAAACAGAAGTTGAGTGTTAAGGAATTTTCCAAGGTCACATGGCTTAGGAAACAGCAGATCTTGATTTTGAACCCAGGTCTAACTCCAAAACCCATCCTTCTATCCATCATGCTATACTGTCTTCTCAGTACTTCAGGGAAGCTTTAAAAACTTATACTCAAGAGCCATTTCATACCAGGACCAGGATTTTTACATAGAATATATAGCAAAATGTTATATAACCAGCCAATATGACTTCTTAGAATGCAGTGCAAAACAAAAATGGGAACAAAGAAGAGGAAGTTTTTCTTAGTATAGAATCCATACATTCTACTTTACTTTCCTCTCTCATAAGAAAGGCCCTAAGACTCACTCAAAGTGCCCTTTTAATACACAACTTGAATAAGACTGGTTTCCGGGACACCTGGGTGAGTGGTTGAGGTCTGCCTTTGGCTCAGGGCGTGGTCCTGGAGTCCCAGGATCAGTCCCACATCGGGCTCCTTGCATGGGGTCTGCTTCTCCCCTCTGCCTATGTCTCTGCCTCTCTCTCTCTCTCTGCTTCTCTGTCTCTCATGAATAAATAAATAAAATCTTAAAAAAAAAAAAAAAAAAAGACTGGTTTCCAACCAAAGCTGATTAAAGATAGATAGTAAGATTCAGAGGGTATTATAAGCAAGCTCACTGATAATGAAGAGAATTAAAAGATGGGCAGATTAATGCACAAAAGAACACAAACATGCACAATTCTGAAAAGCAATAGAGACATTTCTAAAAGACTAGCATTTTAGGATAATGTAATATAGTAGTTCTCAAAAACACTTTGGTCTCAGGACCCCTTTATATTCCTAAAACTTTTTGAGAACCCCATAGAGTTTTTTAAATAGAAGTTCTATACCTGTCAACACTTATTATATTAAAAATTAAAACTGAAATGTTTGATTTATTAATTCTTTAAACACACTTGTTGACATAAAATTTTTAAGAAAAACAAATATATTTTCCAAAAAAGAAAAACTTTAGTGAGATCAATGCCATTGTTTTATATCTTTGCAAATCTCTTTAATGCCTAGCTTAAAGACAGCTGGATTCTTGTATCTGCTTATACATTCAATGTGTTGTGATATATTATTTTAAGCACATGAAGAAAATTCAAGCTCACATAGTTGGAAAGATGAGAATGATTTTAATAGCCTTTGCACATAATTGTGGATATTCTTTAATACTACACCAAAGTTCAAGAAATAGTTATTTCTTAAAGGTTAGTTACAATGTACAACCTGAAATCATATCATAAAATTTTGAATTCAGTTACATTAAATCAAAATTTACTGGTCTCTCTCGCCGTATGACTTTGTAACATCACCTTGTAACATCACCCGTAAGTTATCCAGAAAATACTGGTTCTCTGAATTATGCAGATCTAAACGCTGACACATTTGAATACCCCTAGGAGATCAAATTTGTTACTATCACCACCAATTTCATCAAAAAAATCTGTAAGCAATGGGAAGCTGTCAACCTCACTACTATAACAAACAGAAGTTTTACAAAATTCTAAATTTTGCGTAATTTAAATTTTACTAGCCACAAATATTTCTTTCCTTAAGGTGTCCTGAAGGCTTATTTGATTCATTTTTAAGAAAATATTTACCAAATATCTAACTCTGAACAGTCTCTGTGACTGCAATCTTTTTATATAAAAACTGTGTTCCATGAAAAAAACAGGTACTCTAGCTTACAACCCAAACAATAACAGTACTTCTCCATGAGACAACTTCCATACGATTCACACAAAATATGAAAAATAAGTGTATTCAAGGGTCAAGCCTTAGTAAGATTAATCATTGTTACTGCTTCATGAGACAAGGTTAAATGAACACTTTAAAAATTTTTATCTATTTTTTTTCTTACTATGAATGCATCGCAGTTGAAAACAGCATTAGTACAGTTTGGTACCACTGTCTTGATCTGTTAAGACACCAGTAATTTAATCACCACTGCTCTTGCACCATCAGTACAAATATCAAAATAATAAATTAAAAAAAAATCTTGGTTTTATGATGCAGAGTTTTGACGTATGGATTCCCTGAAGAAATCCTAGGGACCAAGAATCTGTAGACCCCACTTTTCAAACCACTGACTTAATCTACCATATGGGTGATTGGCCCATGTGTCTTGATGGACACTGAGGGAATTTTTCTAGTCACTTCTAATGTTTATAACTCATTTCATTTATTAAAAAAGGCAAAAAAACCTGTATTCATTAAGTCTAGTAAAAAAATGGTCAGTGTGTAAAACATATTAGAAATATTTCCAGTTAAACTTTAAAATAAAACAATCCTTAAAAGCTTAAGATTCAGCTACTAGAAATTACACTTTATGTAAACTACCTTGTTTCCTGATAATTTTGCAAAAATGAGTAGTTACTAATATTTTCTGGAGTATGCAGACACTAGGAATATGGCATAAAAAAACTATCGAAAATAAAAAATACAAATTATCACCTACATTTGGGATAACTGCCACCTTGCACGCCTGAATTCAAGATGAAGACAGGGATCACAGAATTTAGAGAGGCACAGGAGCAGTATCTAAGGATATAAAAGAAGCTCACAGGGATGACCAGCCTGACTGAGGCAGGAATCTAACAAGGGTGACTCTCTAACCAAAAAAGCAGGCAGATCTGTGAGTCCAAGATGAGACCTTGGGGAAGTCGCAAACAGTTTGGGGGGCAGGAGCAGGGAGTGGGGCAAAGATATGCACATAAGGCCAACTGCTCACATCAATACCTAGTCAGGGGCAAGGCAGCAAAAAGTAAAATCAGATTAGCGTAACTGGAGAAAAAATAATTTATGTTGAGGGCAAAACACTGCATATAAACATGCTACATCCCTTCCACTCAAATGTTGGACTTTCATATTACCTTTTTTCTCTTCTTCTTCTTCCTCACAGAACTCTGCTAGAGAAAATGCTTCCTTGAGTTGCTCCAATTCAAGTTTTAGAGTCTGTAGTTCTTCTCCACTTAAAGAATTAAGAATAGATTTCACCTGAATAGATACAAAATAATAAGAAACTGTGAGAGTACAAAACAGAGAAAAACATTTTAAATGGAAAAGAGACTATAGACCAAATTAAAATAAAAATTATGAGTTCATCAGCCAATACAAACTATTCCTTAAGAACCTTAATACAGAGGCAAGCCATTACAGAAAGGTAGGGAGAAATTATATTAAAAAAAAAAAATAGAAGCCAGAAACATCCAGAAATTATTAGTGCTTAACAATTGCTAAGAAATTAGGGGGAAATTAAACAGTTTTGAATCAATTAAAAACTAGCAGGTAATTGTATCCAAATTGGCAGCATAAGCCAGAGAGACTACAAAAAAAAAAAAAAAAGACTAACACAAAGGCAAAATACAGATGTGCTATTAAGACCTCTTGGTGAACCTGTCCTTTTCTGTTTAAATTAAAAACAGTAACACCTGACTCATTCTGTTTCTAGCAATTAGTTCAAACATTAGTTTGTTTTGCTATAGTATTTTTTTTTTATTTGCTATAGTATTTTTAGAGTCTCCAGCCTCCATGTGAAATACATTTCACCTTCCAATTGTACAGAGAGGAAACTATGCAGCACTCCTTTGCTTGGAGACCATCCATCTGAAATCATTGGTTTGGAATTACCTTTATTTCACTTTCTCGCGAAAGCATCTCCAGAGCTTCCAGATGCGAAAGGCCTTGAAATTCATCAAAGAGGAGCCCATAATGAGTTTTCTTGTCCGTTTCCAAGGTAACCTCATTGGAGGTCCATAGCTCTTCTTTCTCCTTTGCCTCTCGTAAAACCTGAAAAAAAAGGTAGAGGAGTACCCTGCAGTCAGTAATGAGAGCTCAAGGGTGAGTTCTGAGAGCTGAGGGAAGCAAAGCTGAGATGGTAACAGGACAGAGTGCTACCCTTTCATTCCCGGCACTGCAATTCAAATCTGATAGGCTAAGGAGCTGCTGGGAAAAAATGGTCACACATAATTTGATCCTGGACAGGGTAAATAACACCCAAGGAACCAGGTGTTTCTCTGAAAATGCTTTAAACATTAATGTACTCAACAGCTCTGAAAGGGCTTGTCACCTTCTACTGCTCCTGCAGAAAAGAAAGAGGAGGAGGAAAAAAAAAAAAAGGGCATTTCTCTAAGCATTAGAGCTCTCACCAGCCACCTCCCACCCAAAAAAGCCTTACTGAAAATTCTTCAAAAGGAAATACTAACAAGGTCTACCATACGCAAAAATACAGATCAAAACAGAAACATGAAGTAAACAGGTGAATACAACAGTACCTGAGACAATGTAGAATTCCGGTTCATCAGACCCTTGGTTCTTTTAAATCCAGGATCCCCTTCTGCTATTACATCCATGGTCTTTTTCCCAATGAATTCTAAGGCATCCAAACCCCCACTGATCACGCTCTTTCCCTAGGAAACACATTCAACTCCATTACAGTAATACTGAAAAAGACATCTGCACGTTTTGATTATATAAAATAGTGGCTCCAATACCAAGCACTGGCAAGAATGTGGAGCAAATAAAACAATCATCCACTGCTTGTGGAATGTAAACAGGTTTAAACAGTTTGGACAACTGTATGTCAGTATCTACTACAGGGGACCATATGAAAATCCTATGACCCAGCAATTTTACACATGGTTGCATACTCAACAGAAATGTGTACAGAGGCTCATCAAAAGACATATAAAATGGAGCAGCCCAGGTGACTCAGCGGCTTAGCACCGCCTTCAGCCCAGGGCATGATCAAGTCCCACATCGGGCTCCCTACGTGGAGCCTGCTTCTCTCTCTGCCTGTGTCTCTGCCTCTCTGTCTCTCATGAATAAATAAATAAAATCCTTAAAAAAGAAAAAAAAACACTATATTCACAGAGTACAGTCCACCATCCATTTTACTCACTGTGGTTTGAACAGCAGTAGAGATGGTTGAAAATACACCAAATGGCCCAATCAATGAGGAAGAATTTGCATTCTCATTGGCATTTGTCTCTCCTATAAAAGGAAGGGGATGTGTCAACATGAGGGATGATCCAAAATAGTTTTGGCTTATTAGCATCTATGTGAAATTTTAAAAGTTTGACCTTGCTTCCTATACACAGGGTAGCCTGAGCCCTTTTTGTTTTATTATTTTAAACTATTTACCTATTTTAAAATGAAAACTAACATAGTTCTTTTCATTTTCATTTCATTTCCAAAATAAAATCCAGTCTTTTGAATTACTGATATATGTAACAATACATTACACACTACATGATTCCATATACATGATCTTCTGGACAAGATCAAACTTTAGGCAAAAAATAGATTAGCAATTGCCAAAATTTAAGAGTAAGTGATAAGTAGGACCACAAAGGGGCATGAATAGTCTTTTGGGGGTGATGAAAATATTCTTATATTTTGATTACACAAACACATAGAGGAAATATTCTATACTGAATAATCACAATGGACTGTGATTATACTGTATAAGCAGGATGTTATGTTCGTTGAAACACGTAAACTATATACTTAAAAAGAGTAAGCTTTACTGTATATAAATTATACATTTACATGTAATTTTTATATAATTATAAATTATAAATCAGTAAATCTGACTTTTAAAAATATGGCCTATTTTAAATTTTATCCTAGAAAATTATGCTTATTGGAGAAAAAAAGTGAGACCATCAAAGAGAGACAAGAGTGAAAGACAATAAAGCCCCTGAGAGATGGAGAAAGCAAAACCAGGGCCTGAAAAACTTCCTGTTTTCTGGTCCCAGGCCATCTTGATCCCTGGTTATAATTTTGTCTTTTGTGGCTTAAGTGAGAATACATTGATCAAAGCAGGTATCCAAAATTAAATTTCACCCTCATAAAAATTCAAACACACAAAAAAATAACCTTCTAAAACTAAACACATTAACATATTTTTCATATCACAACAGAGTCAAATTCAGCTAACCCTTCTTGGGCTCTTACTCATTTGTGCCAAACACAATGCTAGGCAATTCTTGTATTCTACATTCATGGCCTTATTTAATATTTGTAACAGTCCTCTGACATACATCATCCCACTTCATAGATGACTAAAGTGGCTAAAGGACACAGAACTCTGTTAGAGGAAGATTCCAAACCCCATTCTCACCAGTACCATGATGCCCCAAACATCAGACACTCAATAAATATGTACTGAAAAATTGGCTCAACTGTTCCATTTGACCCATAATTCTAGGTCTTCAGTTTCCATATACTGACCTGCTGCATACTGGACTTCGGTTGAAATTTCACTGGGACTAGGAATTCCAAGAGAAGTCTCTGCCTTCTCAATGACATTTGAAATACCTTGTCCTAATGAGAAAAATGGTAACATTTTTCAAAAATCATAAACTGAAGAAACAAACCAAAAACAATCCTGCAGATTTTTTTTTTAAAGATTTTATTTATTCATAGAGATGCAGAGAGAGCGAGGCAGAGACACAGGCAGAGGGAGAAGCAGGCTCCATGCAGAGAGCCCGACGTGGGACTCAATCCAGGGTCTCCAGGATCACACCCTGGGCTGCAGGCAGCGCTAAACCGCTGCGCAACCGGGGCTGCCCAATCCTGCAGATTTTTAAAGTCACTATGGCCACAGACACGTTATACTGACCATACACAACTGATGTTCATTTCCGTAATATTAACAAAAAAAACAAAACAAAACAAACAAAAAAACAAGCTTGATTTACCACCACACAATAGTTTTAAATTAACAATGTCTGGTTAATGAGAAAACAAGAAACTCTAATAAGAAATGCTAATGAGAAAATGCTGCAAATTCTAGGTATACTACAAATCAGCCCATCATTCCTAACAAATTCTCAAACTACAAAGCCCTTAAGTAAACATGGAAGAGGAATTATTAGGTCATTTTCAATACAGATCTGTAGCAACATATACCCAAAAACTGATAAAATGGTGGATGATCTTACCTACTGTAGCTACTGTAGCTGAGGCTGAAGAGAGTAAGGACTTGCCCCAGCTGCCCCAATATCCCCATCCAGTCTGAGGTACATCTTTGGAAACAGTCTCCTGTTCTTCCCAGTAGGCAGAAAAACAAAAGGCAAAAGAAAAGGGAAAAAAAAAAATAATAAAGAATAAGAGAGAATACAGAGAAGGTATCTAATTAGCCCAAAGTAAAAAAAAAAAAAAAAAAAAAAAAACCAAAGTACAGGTGAAAAAATAGGTATTATTAAACTAAAGAACTGTACTGCTTGCCTGACAGATGCTACATCACTTGCATTTAGGCACCATGTAGCACAGGCATTTATACTCATGCCTTACTCATAAAGGCATTTATAAAACTGAAAAGATTGTGTTTTACGGCTTTTAAAGAAAAGAAATAGATACAATATCCAAATTCCTTTTAGCTCAAAGTTTTAATCCCAGTGTTTTAAAAGATACTCTACTTTGCCTACAGCCTGTGATGCCTCAACAGGGAGAACTTCTGAAGTCTCAAGGTCACTGGAAGGTTTGGACTCTGGTCTTTTCCTAGTGATAGCTGCAAGCTCTGATTTATTCTCTGGCTTGGCACTTTGGTCAACGAACTCAGAATTCTCAGACAGCTCACAGTTCCCATCTTCAAGGGTGGAGGTTGCTTCAGTTACCACTGGTGTCTCAGTATCATCTTTATCTGACATGATTAGATCATTGCCTGGTAAAATAAAAGTCAAAGAAAAAAATTAACCTTCTATGCTTTTTTGATTTGTTTAAGCTTTTCATTTTGAGATTATCATAGAGTTACATGCAGGTTTAAGAAATACAGACAGATCTGTATATCCTCCATCCAGTTTCTTCCAATGGCAACAACTTGCGTAACCACAGTCTAATATGACAACCAGAAAATTAATACAACCATCTTCAGATTTCATCAGTTTTACAGGCACTCATGTACATGTATTTAGTTCTAAGACATTTTATCATACATATATATGTGTGTGACCATCTATCTACACACTCAGGCTACAGAACAGTTCAATCCCAAGGATCCCTTGTGTTGTCTTTTTTCAGTCACATCCCCCCCGACCCCACCCCCACCCACCCAGAGCAACCCCTAATCTGTTCTCCATCTCAATACGAGACACTATATAAATGGATTCATACAGTATGTGACCTTTTGAGATTAACTATTTTCACTCAGCCTAAGTCCTTCAAGATCCATCCAAATTGTTTTATCAATAGTTTCTTTCTTTTTTTTTTTTTTTTTTTTTGAGTAGTATTCCTTGGTATGGATGTATTTTAGTTTTACCATTTACCCATTGAAGGATATCTGGGCTGTTCCTGGTTTGGGGCTATTACAAACGAAACAGCCAAAAATATTAACATACAGGATTTTGTGGGAACATAGCTTTTATTTATCTGAAATAAATGACCAAGAGTATAACTTCTAGATCATGTTAAGTACTTGTTCAGTTTTATAAGAACTGCCACTCTTTCCCAGAGTAGCTGTACCATTTTATATTACCACAAGTGATGTATGAGTGATCAAGTTTCTCAGCATTCTCACCAGCATCTGGGAATGATTTTTTTTTCCTTTTTTGAGCCATTCTGATTAGGTGTGTAATAATTTCACTGTGGCTTTAAGCTGTATTTCTCTAATGGCTAATGATACAGAACATCTTTTTTCATGTGCTTATTTGCCATCTGTATATCTACTTCAGTGAAATACCTATTTGTATCTTTTACTCATATTCTAGTTGGATTTATTTTGTTGGGTTTTTGTTTTTTTTTTCTGTTTTGAGAGCTCTTTATATATTCTGGATTCAAGTCCTTAGTCAGATATGTGGTTTGGAAATATTTTATCCCAGCCTGTAGTTTATCTTTTCATCTTCACAGGGCCTTTCACAGAGCAAAAGTTTTTCATTTCAATGAGGTACAATTTATCAATTTTTCCATTTGTTGATTGTCATTAAAAAATCTTAGTCATTATTTCTACCTCAATTCGTAAATTAAATTATAAAATTTAAGCCATGAGATAGAATCTAAATCAACCAGCTTTTGAACAGCAATGTTAACCAATTCAATCCCTTCCGTAAGTACGGCTCTTTGGCAATTAAAGCCAAGATACTACTGGTGTTTTTACAAGAAGCAGATGCTGGTTTCCAAGACAACCTAGTATTACCAAAAGAGAAATAAATGTATCTCACACATACACACTTACACCAAAGCCTTAGGTGTATATATACACATTTATTTTATACCAATATTTACCAAGTGCAGAATTAGACCCAATCCAAACCATCAATATGTTTCCAATGTAGTAGAAGAGACAGACATTAAGAACTAAGACAGCTTGGCAGGGGCACCAGGGTGGCTCAGTCAGTTAAGTGTCCAACTCTTGATTTTGGCTCAGGTCATGATCACAGGGTTGTGAGAGTGAGCCCCGCGACAAACTCCATGGTGGGCATGGAGTTGCTTAGGATTCCTCTCTCCTGCTCCCACCTCCGCCTGCATGTCTGTCTGTCTCTCTCTTTCAAAAAAAAAAAAAAAAGAGATCTAGGACAGCTTGGAAACAGCACTTTAAGTAAGGTATATATAAAATGTTAAAAGAACAAAGTCTGCTGGAATCATAGAATATGATTCACACACAAAGTATCTGAAATAAGCATAGAATAGTGACCACAAACTGAGAATGTGACTGCTAACTCCAGCCTTTAAATGTTTCTATTTGGCCTGCATAGTGTTTAAAACTTTTATATTAACTGCTAACATTTAAAAATCAGACTTCGGCAGGGTGGCTCATCGGTTTAGCGCCACCTTCAGCCCAGGGCATGATCCCCGCATCAGGCTCTCTGCATGGAGCCTGCTTCTCCCTCTGCTTGTGTCTCTGCTTGTGTCTCTGCCCCCCGCCACCCCATGAATAAATAAAATCTTTAAAAAAATAAAAATCAAACTTCATATATGAATACAGATTTTCTACTTCTCTTGTAAAGTTGAAACATCTGGTAACATGTCACCACTATTAACATGGTAATAATTAGCTCATGCCAAAGAGTTGCTGGACCTTTTTAGACAGAAAAATGTTCTCCAGTTCCCTACAATCTCCACCTAAATCCATTTGACTTGTTTGTTACTAAGCCCCTGTATACATCTGAACTTGCAACACCTGCCTAAAAGGGCACTTGGGATTTTGACAGATAAAAGTGCCAATGAGAAAATTCAAAGGTGGGAAAACAACACATAGGAAGTATAAATGGAATAGACAGACTATAGATAGACATGGACTATCGACAAATAACTGTAGTTAATATAGCAGGGAGAATGATGAAAAAGCATAAGGCTGGAAAGTTAGATGTACACACCATGGAGCCTAGATCATATATGATATACATACATTATACACTCCCAAAACACAAAGAAAAAAAAAAACCCAGATGCAATTACCCACACACATACAAACCAACTCTGAAATATCCATTCATTTGCAAACATTTTTTTCAGTCCCTACTACATACCAAGTTTTGGAGACCGAGAATTAATTTATGGCACCATTTCTGCCCTATTGCTCCAAGAACCTAACAGGTAAGACTACACACGCCTTGAACAAAGTGCAATCACTGTTTTGTGTGGCTAAATATGTACTTTTTTTTTACACTATCATTCCCCTTTCCTTATATGCTCTTTACAAATTACAACACATAATAATATATATTTTTTAAATAGTATGCTATATACAGCTGTCTCTCTTCTCTGGGGTTTCAGCTACCTACGATCAACCGCAGTCTGGAAGCAGATGATCCTCTTTCCAAGGTGTTGTCAGAAGGTCAGTAGCGGCCTAAGGTAATGCTCTATCACAGCGCCTACATCATTCACCTCGACTCACCTCACTACGTAGGCGTTTTATCATCACACCTCTTGGGATAAATCACCCGCAGTGAAGGGGCAATTACTGTACAGTTTATGTGACATCCATATTACATAATTCGTATTTTACAGAAGACCCGAAGAGCATATTCGAACATACTAAACACTAGGTCTATTCCTTCACTTGTGCAACAAAGGTCTATTTTTTTTTCTAAAGATGCATTTATTTATGATAGACACAGAGAGGAAGAGAGAGAGAGAGAGACAGAGACAGAGACACAGGAGGAGGGAGAAGCAGGCTCCATGCACCGGGAGCCCAACGCGGGACTGGATCCCGGGTCTCCAGGATCGCGCCCTGGGGCGGAAGGCAGGCGCCAAACCTCTGAGCCACCCAGGGAATCCCCGCAACAGAGGTTTAATGAGCCCCTAGAATGTGCTCATTAGACATTTGGCTAGGTGGAAAAGCTGCTTATATTATAATGACCAAAAAAAAATATATATATATGTGTGTATATATATATATTATAATGACCATGACTTTTATTATCATAATGGCTGTGCTATCCCTGTTCTCAGTGGATTCACTATCAGAGAAAGGAAAGGAAAGGAAAGGAGAAAAGGAATTAAGAAATTAAGAAAAAGAAATTTTAAAAAAGAAAGAAATTTCAGGTGTGAGGAATTGCACTATTTAAGGTTTTTGTGAGTTTCCCAAGTACCCCGCAGTGAGCGTCTGTGAACGGAAATACCGCAGAGGCACCCGGCCGAGTCCTACGCCTCGAAAGCACGCGCGCACACGTTTAGCTGCACACACACGCCGCGCCCACGCTCCTCGGGCTCGTCGGGCCGCACACCGCCGAGGGGCGACGCGCTGGGTCCAGGGCCGCGCGGGCGGGGCTCGTCTCCCAAGCTCCCCGCGCGGCGGTCGCTCACCCGGCCGCACCCGACGCCGCCCGCCGGGGTTCCCACGCGGCCCCGACGCCACCCGCACAAGCACGCGAGGGGCGCAGGGCGGACCCCGCACGCCGCCGCCGGACGAGGCCGGGCGGGCGGAGGCTGGCGGGGCCACGACTGTCGTTAACAGCCCGGTCCCCGGGCGGACGCACGGGTGGGCTCAGCGTCCCGACACCCAGGTCGGGTCCACGCCGGACGCCCGCGGCCAACCCGCGCTCCCCACTTCCACGACGAGCGCCCCTCACGCCAGCGTAGCGCTTCGGCAACCCAAAGCGCGTCCAGCCGCGAAGTGCCTGCCGCCCGG
Source organism: Canis lupus dingo (assembly GCF_003254725.2). NCBI lineage: Eukaryota > Metazoa > Chordata > Mammalia > Carnivora > Canidae > Canis > Canis lupus. The sequence continues at coordinate 56,072,877 of NC_064246.1, read as the reverse complement.
CCCCGGGCCGCTCCTCCCCCTCCGCAGCCGCCCGCACGGCCTGGCCGCGAGTCCCCAGCCGGCCCGCACCGCGCCGGCCTCCTCCCCGGGAGCCCCGCACCCAGCCCACCGCCACCCTCACCGCCGCCGCCGCCGCCGCCGAGGAGCCGCTCCTACTGCCCCGGAAGTACTCGCCTTCTGTGCGGAGGCGGCCCCGCCTGCCCAAGAGCACTTCCGGGTCAAGCCGCGGCTCCGGCCAGCGCTAGCTGAGCTGCGGGTCTGGTAAGTGAGGCTTCAGTCGGGGTCGTGCCGGGAGGCACTTGGGGGGGGGGCGCGGAGGCAGGAGTCTGAACCGGTGGGTCGGGGTCCGGCGTGGGGGAGACGAGGATGTCCCCGCCCTTTTGAAGGCGAGGCTTGAGCTGCAGGAGTTCCGCCGTCGTCGCTCTACGGAGCATCAGCTACCAGCCGGGCGCTACCTGGGCATCGGGGGGACAGCACTGGGTTACGAGCCACCCCCGGCCCTGCTCCCAGTTTGTTGGCGGTAACCAAGTCAGCAAGCAAACACTATGGTCTAACACGGCGGTGGAGGGAAAATGATGATTCTGAACGCTTTACGGAAAATTAAACAGCATCATGTGATACGGAACGGGGAGGGTGATCCTTAGGAAGCTGTTTAGAGCATTGGAGGCGGAGGAAATAGCAAATGCAAAGAAAGGCCTCGTGGTGGTAACAAACTTAGCAGGGTCAAGGAAAAGATAAAAAAAAAAAAAAAAAAAGGCCGCTGTTACTTGCCCAAAAAGAGGAAGGAAGATGAGGCCAGAGACTTCAGTGGGCCGAATCTTGTAGTGTCTATGAGCCAGGACGAGGAGTTTGACTTTTATTTGGAAACAACGGGGGAACGATTGAAGGTTTCTCTGCAGAAACTTCATATGCTCTGATTTAAGTATGACTGTTAAGATTAAGGTGAATCTCTTCAGTTTTCTTTGAGCGGTGAGAATGCATGCAACCGGGACTGAGAGCCAGAAAGAGGCACTAGAGACCCCTTCAGTGTACAGATGTGAAAAGTGAAGTTCCAGGGAAGGGAAGGGATTTGATCTTTTAAGAACCCAAGTCTCCCGACCCCATCTGTTGCCTTCAGAATTATCATCTCAATGTCCGTATATAATAATTGTCACTTCCTAAAACAGCTAGGGCCTTTGCTTTTCATGGTGGTTCTCTTAAACTTAAGGGCATCACTGTCACCTGGTAGCTGGTTAAAAATCCCTATTCAGGGGATCCCTGGGTGGCTCAGTGGTTTAGCGCCTGCCTTTGGCCCAGGGCCTGATCCTGGAGTTCCAGGATCGAGTCCCACATCCGGCTCCCTGCATGGAGCCTGCTTCTCCCTCCTCCTGTGTCTCTGCCGCGCTCTCTTTTTCTCTAGGTCTATCATGAATAAATAAATAAATAAATCTTTTTTAAAAAATAAAAATAAAAATCCCTATTCAAAAGAAAAAAAAAGATAACAAATTTGTAAAAGTATAAAATAGGTAGTCTTCTCTGATTTCCTGTGGTAATGGAAATTGCATAGAATTTGGGGTTCAAAAATGGAATCTCGGTAAGTCACTTAATTGTGCCTTGCATTTAAAATAGTGCTAATAGCAGCAGTTTTCAAACGTTTTGGTCTCAGGATCCCTTTACACTTTTTAAGACGTATTGAGAACACCAAAGAGTTTGTGCATGCGACTTATATTTATCAGTGTTTACCGTTCTAGGTATCAAAACAACTTTCAGTTATTTATTTGAGATAATAAATTCATTACGTGTTAACATACATAGCATTTCTATGAAAAAATATTTTCCAAAACAAAAAATCATTGCAAGTCGTTTTAATATTTAATTAATATTATTTAATATTATTAATTTAATATTATAATAATTAATAATTAATAAATATTTAATATTTATTTAATATTTAATATATAATAGAAGATAGCTAGATTCTCGTTATCTCCTGAATTCATTCTCTTATGTTAGCACTCATCATGTAGCTTCTGGAAAATTACACCATATTGTGTGAGAATGAGAATGTAAAGGCAAATAAGATCCTAGTATTATTATGAAAATCATTTTGAAAAAGTCTCAGGGACCCCAGGAGCCCCTGTACCACTACACTTTGAGAATCACTGGATTGCAATATTGTCATGACAATCAAAGGAAATATGGGCTTGATTTGTAAGTCATTAAAACTATGCTCATGAAAAAGCAGATGCTCGGCCTTACACTTAGAGATGCCAAATCAGCAAGTCTGAGTGGGACCAAGAAATATTCATCTTTAACAAGCAGCATGGGTTAATTTGATATAAGTTCTCAAAAATTGCAATTTAAGAAAACCAGGTACAGATCAAATTCACTCTAGACTATTTTCCCCACTAAAATTTTAATTTTTTTTTAATTTTTATTTATTTATGATAGTCACACAGAGAGAGAGAGAGGCAGGCTCCATGCACCGGGAGCCCGACGTGGGACTCGATCCCGGGTCTCCAGGATCGCGCCCTGGGCCAAAGGCAGGCGCCAAACCACTGCACCACCCAGGGATCCCCCCACTAAAATTTTAAAAGCTATGCTTCCATATCTTCAAAAATCTCCATTAACACTTTCCAGAGCCTGAGACTCTGGAAAGCCAGTAAGAAGTTGGTAGCAAGTACCTTTCTAACTGCCAAGTTGATGAGCATCTGAATTCAAAATGTTGAATCCAGTCTTATGCTAAAGAATGAAAAAGTTTTTAGATGCTGATCTGTAAGCTTACGGTCTTTTGGACAAATAGATAACTGATAAAAGAAGGAATCCAGTAAGTCTTACAATTGAGTACTTTTCAATGTGCTAGGTGACTGACCGAATAAAAGAAATTCATCCAAAATGAAGAGGGTAAAAGTTGAGCAGGCTTCTAGAATAAGGTGAAATTTGAGTTGGATACAGTACAGAGGGTGGAATTTCCACAGGAAGATACTAGTGGGGAGGAGCAGGAAGTTTCAAGTAAAAGGGACAACTAGAACCTAACTTTAAAGTAAAAAGTTATTTGGAGAGATTAGAGAGGGAAACGAGTGTAGTTAAGGCTTTGAGCCATGACTGGAGGAAGCTGGGAAGACTATAGGATTTAAGCAAAGAAAGGAATGATAATGATAATTAGCCTCTAGCTGAGGAAAGAGGCCCCTACAAGAGCATAGCTAATTGGTGACAGAGGTGTAACTGAAGACCAGATTTCTAGACCTATTCATTCCTTCAGCAAGCCATTACTCTGCACGCAGGTACCGCTGGGCTTCATCTGGCTATTTCTGTTCTACCACCTGAATATGGATATCTGACCAAAATTTGAAGCTTCTCTCTTGAGCAGTAGAAAATCAATGGATTTTTAAATCACCATGACTTTGTTGGATTTATGTTTAGGACCAGTTCTAAGAGGAGCAGTGTTTGGAGTATAGTTGGAGTTAATGAGACCCATTTAGAAATTAAAAGAATAGTATGGTGCCCAGATAAGGTAAAAGGACTGTGAACTAGGGTGGGAAAACATCTAGGAAGTGGAATAATATTAACAATAGCATGTATTTATAATATACCCACATTAGTTCATCTAATGCTCACAACTACCCTATGAGGTCATTACTGTTAATAATCTTATTCAGTATATATGAAAACTAAGGCCTCGCAAACCCACAGCTTCATCCAGGTATGGGATCAGGCTCTTCAGTCCAAGCTACTAACCAAGAAGCCATGATGATCTTGTAACTTTGATCTTGCAAAACAAAGAATTATATTGTGTGGCCATGATCTAAGATATGTATATATTGGACAAGTAGATGTGAGGGTGAGAATGAGAAGTTCTGTTTTAGTTATACTAAGCTTAATTTTTTAGACTATAGAGAAAAAAAAAGTAGGTAAGATGATCGTAAACCTAGGCCTGTTACATCCTACATCCATATCTTTGTCATTTGCATTCAGTAATTTCAGCAAATGCTAATGGCAAAAGAATATAAGTCACAGGTGTTTTTCAGGGGGCCAGAAAATACATTGAAGTTTGAGCTGAGTGTCCAAACCAGTTATGAGGTGTGTGATAGTTCCAAGTTACTACTGGCAGCATAAGGGCTATTTTAATTAGGAACTTTTCAGAAAATGATCCTCAAAATTATGATTTCTGTTGGAATATTACTAACCTTTTTATGGTTCAGATCTCTATAATAATGGTTGAGTATAAGCAGGAGAGTTTTATGTTTGCTCTTTGCAACGGATGGAAGAGTACTAACAATCTGCTTTTCAGTTGCTTTTTTTCCCCCTTGCCAATTCAGAATGCCACTTTGACCATTTGTGTGCCAGGCGTGGGGGAACTTCATTTTTCAAGTGTAACAGTGCCAGTAGAGAAGAGTAGATAAGCTGTAAATACAATCTAGAACACATCTAATTATGGAGAATAAAGCACTAATATCCCAGTATACTTGAGACCAATACCATCTGGGCATCAGTGTTTTTCCCAACTTTGTGTTATCCCAGAACTATTTCTGCAAACAGCAGTTTCCTCAGCCAACTTAATATTGAGCCACAAGAACGGAAATCAGCCACATTACTTCCTTATTTACTTCTGTTGAGAATTGAAGCAGAATGGAAATATTTCTTCTCTCTGAAGTTGGCAGGAACAGCAACAAAGCAATCTGTCAGGGATGACAGCTTAGGGGCTTTTCTTTGTTTCTTTGTTTCTTTTTTTTTGTGATACAGCCAATATTTAGAATGGTTCTGTCAGGTAGAGTCATCTATGTTTCTGATTATTCATGATCCTAGAAAAGCTTATATTTTACTGTACCTAAAAGATGAAAAAGGAGTTGGATTAAATTTGAGTAACACTTTTCTGTTATTCTTTTTAATGCTGAAGAAAGCTAATGAAACATTCTACCAAGTAACTTCACCCACAAACATAGCATAGCCCTTTATAACTGTTTGTAAGAAGGTGGCACTTTGATTTTCCTTTTTGAACTCTTTCCTCTTCTCCTCTAAATGTCAGCTGCAGCATTAAGAAATAGCAGGCAAGGGTACCTGGTTGGCTCAGTTGGTAGAGCATGCAGCTGTTGATCTCAGGGTTGTGAATTCAAGCCACATTTTGAGCATGGAGTCTACTTAAAAATAATAATAACAGGCATGATATTGTCACAATAAGTCCCAAAACTAGTGTGTAAATTCCTGAGGGACAGTATCCTAATACCCTGGGCATCCCTTTAGCACCCAGTACTTCATCTTGAGCGTGGTGGGCCCCTGATTTACCTGAGCTGTTTGAAAATTATTACACCAGCGTGAGTAGAATGGTTATAGTCAGTGTAATTTTTGTTGAAATTAGCAGACTGATTCTGACACAAGGAAATTTAGTATGAAGAGCTGTCCTGATCCCAAAGGTGATTTGTTCCTTCACTCTGTTTTCTGTCACTGCAACCTTCTTGGACCCATACCTTCACCGCTTTCTCTCCCAGCTGCTCAACAGCATCAGCCTCTTATCTGCAAATAGACTGTGTCTTGGTAGCTCAGACTAGAAGTCCTTTGTGTTTGGGATGCCCATGGTATGATTACGAAGTGCTCAGGCTGGGCCTGCCTTTATTGACCAGACATAGAAGGAGAGTATAGGACCTATTGCTCTTCTGGCAACAGAAAGAAATCAACAGATAAAATCAACAGATCAGGCTACATCTGCCACCTTTGACCTAAGAGCAGTTTAAGAGTGTTCATAGTATTTTTCTAGACCTGTCTTGTAGGTTTCTCTAAACTTCTAATAGAGGCAAATGGTTGTTTCTATACAGAATAGGCACCACAAGTCTTGACCACATGGGCAGTTTGTGTTCCACGTTCCAGTGGATAAGGAGGAGAGGAGGTTGATATCCATGATGAGTATTGCCTGGTAGCCACAGCCACAATTTAGTCACTTGCTGAACTGAATCTTTCTTCTCCTACCTAACCATTTGTCCATTTCCTTTTTTTTTTTAATATTTTTTATTTATTTATTCATAGAGACACAGAGAGAGAATGAGAGGCAGAGACACAGGCAGAGGGAGAAGCAGGCTCCATGCAGAGAGCCCGACGTGGGACTCGATCCAGGGTCTCCAGGATCACGCCCTGAGCTGCAGGCGGCGCTAAACCTCTGCGCCACCGGGGCTGCCCCATTTGTCCATTTCCTTTCTTGTTTTTACATTTAGTCTTAATTTTTGTGGTTCTTTTTTTATTATTATTTTATTTATTCATTCTGAGAGAGAGGCAGAGACACAGGCAGAGGAAGAAGCAGGCTCCCTGGAGGGAACCTGATGTGGGACTTGATCCCAGGACCCCAGAATCACGACCTGAGCTAAATGCTGATGCTCAACCATTGAGCCACCCAGGTGCCCCAATTTTTGTGGTTCTAATTTTGAATGAAATTGTATATGGATGGTTATTTCTTTAAAAAATAATAATCTTGGAGGAAGTAGAATTCTGTCAGGAGGCAGCACTTTAGTGTGTCTCTTTCTCTTCCCCTCTGTTCCCCTCGCTTCTTTTCACCACTTTCTCTCCCTTCTGCATCTGTGTGATCCTGTCTCTCTGCTTCTGTTTCATGTGGCTCAGACCTGACTGCCTCAACACCTTCTCTTTCTCAAATGGCCCTAACCCACCATGTCTCAAATCCAAATTCCAAGATCAAAGCTTCTGATTAGTTTAGTCGTCCAAAGGGTTGACTTCCTCCTGGGCCCTGGAACATAAAGGCAGGTCTCAAAAAAGGGAAAGGTAAACCAGGCACATCATAACAGAGATTATTTACTGCAAACTCAGAATTCACAAAAACAACGTAACATCATGGTTGGACTCCCAAGTTCAGTTTAAAATGCCTGGTTGATCCACATTATTACTTATTTGCAGTAAGCGAAAGCAAAACGTGAAATTTAAAATTACAGATTGAAATTACGTAATAGCGTTTCCCCCTCTCCCCACCAAGATTTTTAAATGGTTGCATAGTATTCTGAGTAAAAGTGTTCCATTTATCTTAAATAATGGTTTTATTATCAGATGTAGATTTTAGCACACTATCTAAAAAGACAATAATAATTACTAGAGGTTACTCAGTGATTACTATTGCCAGAGTCTGTGTTTTATACAGATAATTTCCTCAAACCTCACAACAGTCCTATAGAACAGGCACTATTATTTTCTCCATTTTAAAGATGAGGGTACCCAGACAGGCAGATTAAGTCATTTACAAAAGTTGCAAGGCTGATTAGAGTCTGTCAGGATTCAAATCCAGGAAATCTGGCTCTGGAGACTGTACTCTGAATCTCCCTGCTACTCCGCCTTTTTCAGAGGCCTATAGTTCCACTGATCCAGGGTAATCAAAGTCCAGAATGGAACATGAGTGATAGTTCTCTCTTCTTGGAAGTGTTCAGTCTGTACCACCATTGGGCAATGCTGTGGTAGAGGAAATGAGGAAATACAGTCATAGCCTCAGTACGCCAATCCATGGGCCCTCTGCCTCAGAATCATCCAGGGAGCTAATTAAACACCATTAATTCCAAAGTCCAAGTCCAGAGGTTCTTATTCACTAGGGCTAGGGTGGAACCCAGGAATCTGTATTTTTAACAAGCTCTCTGGTGATCTTAGTAGTCAACCTGGGCTTGGTAATCCTTTATCCCTACTATTTCCTTCTAGGACAAGATGGTGAATGAAGACTTTGGGAGTTGGGGTTGACCCAAGTACTGCCTTTAGGCACTATGCCTCTTAAGTTCTCTGGATTGTTAACATTGGCTGTCTCAGTATAGTAAGTGCTAGTAAATGCATGTCAGTTTGCATAATTATGATCCCTATTATGTAACATTCTTCAGTTTACAAAGATATATCACATACTTTTTCAAATTTATTTTTTAAAGATTTTTTATTTACTTTATCAAATTTAAATGAATTTCCATGAGTAAACATTTATTGAATATGTGCTAGTTTTGAAGTATAGCAATAAAAAATACAGTCCCCGTGCTTAAGGGACTCCTAAGTGAGAGGGGATGGACTGCCAATGAGTAGTATAAGGTGAGAGCTACAGGGGTTGGGGGAAAAGCCAGCCTGCATCCAGGTATACTCTGGACCACATGGGAGGGAGAGCCAGGACTTGAGACTCAGGGAAGCTACATGAAGGAATTCCACATGGCAGTAACACTGCCAGGACACTGCTTGCCCCACAGCCCTCTCATATAGAGGCTGTTTATTCTTCTAAAGCTCCTGCATCTCAGCAGAGAGAGAGTCCTTTTTTTTTTCTATTTCCGGTGTCTTCTACTCTAGCTGCCTTGAACCTGGGGGGACATTCCCTTTCTTACAGGTAATCTACCCTACTCTTGAGCCTCCACATTCTTTGACTTCTTCTTTTTTTAAAAAAAAAAAAATTTTTTTTAATTTTTATTTATTTATGATTGTCACACAGAGAGAGAGGCAGAGACACAGGCAGAGGGAGAAGCAGGCTCCATGCACTGGGAGCCCGACGTGGGATTCGATCCCGGGTCTCCAGTATCGTGCCCTGGGCCAAAGGCAGGCGCTAAACCACTGCACCACCCAGGGTTCCCTGACTTCTTCTTATTGGAGAGTTATCTCCTTCACTCACTTCAGCCTCCCACTCCAGTTCCGAAAGTCCACCTCCAGATTTGCCATTGGCCCAGACTGCTCCCCTCCAGAATCAGGAGTCAGACCCAGCACGCTCAGGCCACCCCTTCTTATTACCACAACTTGTAGCTTTTCTTCCTGAGCACCTCCTAACCAGTGATCCCTCTGCTTTTTCCTCTGTCTGTTTACTAAAACACTTCTCTTCCATTTTCTTTTTCTTTTTTTTAAAGATTTTATTTGTTTATTCATGAGAGACAGAGAGAGAAAGAGAGAGAGAGAGGCAGAGACACAGGCAGAGGGAGAAGCAGGCTCCGCGCAGGGAGCTCGATGTGGGACTTGATCCCGAGTCTCCAGGATCATGCCGTGGGCTGAAGGTGGCACTAAACCGCTGAGCCACCTAGGTTGCCCTTCTCTTCCATTTTCAATTCTTATTTATCCCTCAGGTATTGTTGCACACCTCGCTTTCAAGGGGGCTTTCTGTGACAAGTTTAGTTCCTCACATTGAGTACTACTGTAGCATCCTGTACTTTACCTTGGGCAGCATTTACTATATTGCATGTGTTTAGTTAGTGTCTGTATTCTCTGCCAGACTGAGCTCCATGAAGGCAGAGGCGGTTCTCTAGTACAAAAGGTTGGCACATAGAGCTCAGTAGATACAGGTGAATAGATGAAAATGTATACCTCTAGTCTAAAATTGTGGTTCTCTGGCACGTGGGTGGCTCAGTCAGTTAAGCATCCAACTCTTGATTTCAGTTCAGGTTATGATCTCAGGGTTGTGAGACTGAGCCCCACCCCAGGCTCCTGGCTGAGCATGGAGCCTGCTTGAGGTTCCCTCACTCCCTCTCCCCCTGCCCCTTCCCTGCTCACACACTCTATAAAATTAAATTAAATTAAAAACTGTGGTTCTGAACTCAGTGTGGAATAGGTAGGAAAGAAGAAGATGATGGCAGGATAAGAAATGAGGTGGTATTAAAATAAGGTAGAGTTGTGGGTGGTTTATTTGTTTTGTTTATTTTTGTTTTCCTGACAAAGAGAGGAAGCCTCTGGCTCAGAGCCCTTAGCAGACAGCAGTTAATAACATTGTTTTCACCATATTTATGTATACGGTTAACGTTTATTTACAAAGGTGATATAGACTTTCCTTTTAAAATAAATGTGTGAAAGTAAAATAATGAGTTGACTTAAAAAAAATCATGCTAATAGAAGAGATGAATGAAATTGGGAAAACATTGACTTGGATACAGCCACAGGAACTTGTCATCAAAGTTCTAGGGAAGACTTAGAACACTTTTTCAGCACAGTCATTTCCTCTCACAATTGGAAGCAGTAGTTTAGAATAAAGGACAAAAGTCTTATCCATCAACTGTATATATTGTACTGAAAAAGAACTTGAGAAATTACACATGTCAAGCCCTGAGCACAGAGCCTGGCTTATGGCAGTCATTTACTACTTAGTGTTCTTTCCATTGTTTCCACTCACCACTCTCCCTCAATAGAGAATCCTGGTCTCTATCTATACATACAGTATAATTTAAAGGAGCAAGTCACTGTATAGTAAATGGGTTGGACCATTTCTGAAATCCCCTCCAATGCCCAAGATCTTTATTTCCTGTAGTGTCATTTTAGCTGGGTTTGGGGAAGAAATAGAAATAAACACATGTATTCAAGCTACTATGTATAACAAAGTTTGAAGTCTTATGTTTTACTCTAAAAAGTCCATTCTTGGGATCCCTGGGTGGCGCAGCAGTTTAGCGCCTGCCTTTGGCCCGGGGCGTGATCCTGGAGATCGAATCCCACGTTGGGCTCCCGGTGCATGGAGCCTGTTTCTCCCTCTGCCTATGTCTCTGCCTCTCTCTCTCTCTCTGTGTGTGTGACTATCATAAATAAAAAAATAAAATAAAATAAAAATAAAAAATAAAAAGTCCATTCTTATATTTTAAAGATATAGCAAGGTATAGAAAATTATTATTATCATTCAATCATCATTTCACGGGCTAATGAAAATTAAATGACATTTACAGCTTGCTGTGATTCAGACTTTGAGGAGTTTAATGGCTAAATACAATGATCCAGTGCTTTTTATGTTCTGTGATCAAGAAATCTTTACAAAAGTACAAAGGAGAGTCATTTCCAAAACTAATTATTTTGGGCCTTTATAGGAAATAAAGCTAGGCATTTCATCCTATCTTTTATAGAAATAAGTTGAAATTTTTCTTTGAGAGTCATTGAGTTAAAAGAGGAATCAAATTACCAGAAAGGTAATCATAGCTGGGATATTTTGCTCTTTGTTCATGATATTTTATTGTCTGGCACGCTTCTCTATAGTTGTATTTGTATTTCTACCAACTAGACATTGAAGATGTCAGCTCCTCCCTGAGCTAATTTTGCAGACTTTGAGCTAAAATTTGGTATTCTCACAAACTGTTAAATATACTGTATTTTGTCTCTGAATACTGAAGGAAGTGTTAAAGGAAAATTCTTTAGTCTAACATTGTTGCCAAAGAGGGAGGTTCTAAAGCTTCAGAAGTAAATAACTACTTAAATATATGTAGTAGTACAATTTCCTTTCTAGTATTAAAACAAACAGAAAACTACCTTCTGGGATCCCTGGGTGGCGCAGTGGTTTGGTGCCTGCCTTTGGCCCGGGGCGCGATCCTGGAGACCGGGGATCGAATCCCACGTCGGGCTCCCTGCATGGAGCCTGCTTCTCCCTCTGCCTGTGTCTCTGCCTCTCTGTCTCTCTCTGTGTGACTATCATGAATAAATAAATAAAATCTTTAAAAAAAAAAATAAAAAAAAAATAAAAAATAAAGAAAACTACCTTCTACATTATCTCTGCATTATTTAAAACTAATATATTATGTATTTGGATTGCTCAAATTTTGAACTCCATCGTTACTATTATGATGTATCAGTTGATTTACATTATTGATACAACAACAGATGGTGATGGTGCAGGTTGAAATAAAAGATCATTAAGCTAAATATTTTAGCCTTTTTGGCTCCCTGTTGCATAAGATTTGTCAGAGTAAAATAGAATCATAGCCTTTCAGAACTAGAAGAGTCTTTAGAGAGGTCTCATCTAGTCTCATTTGATGGATGAGAAAACGGCCAAGGGAGAATGCTACTTGCCAAGGTCTTAACAGCTTGTTAGTAGCACAGTGAGGACCAGAATCTAGGTCTGCCTACCATTTTCTAATTCAGTGCTCTTTCTATGGTCTCGGTGTGAGATTTTTAGGTAGTGTTCTTTCTATTTTGCTCCCTGATGTCAGAGCCAATTATTCTAATCAATTTCACATCTATTCATTTCTAAAACATAAAAGTTTCACCCCATTATGAGTCTTTGTTGGTTAAACTTTAAATCTGGCTTTCTTTTAGGTTGGTATCCACTCACATCTTTTAATCTTGAAGATTTCAAAATACGCCTGAATCTCCCACTTGTTTGGAAAATTCCCAATACCAAGCAATAAATTACCCACCGTGCTCTTGTTATAGAATAGAAGCTTTTGAGTTCTCCAAATCTAAACAAGACTTCCTCCCATTTTTCCATGAAGCCACATTGTTGTCTCTTCACTTTAGTGGTGAGTGTTACTGTGCCAGCAGCTTTTGTTTTGGAAGATGTCGGCTTCAACGAAATGGCCCCACTGGGAACAAATAATAGTTCCTTCAATTCATCATTTCCTCCAAGCTTTGAGCACTCAGCAGATTCCCACTCAGGGGACGATGTCATCATAGCCAAAGAAGGAACTAGTGTTTCACTCGAGTGTCTTCTCACAGTCGACCACTATGAAGATGTCCGTTGGTACAACTCAAAAGGCCAGCAACTGGATGGCAGAGGCAGAGGTAACTATGCCAGGGTATAATTAATCAAGGTTACTCATTTCCTGTTAGTTTTGTCTCCTTGAAATATTCAACAAAGAATCTTAATGATGAGGTGCTTAGGGGGAAGAGTCAAAACTTTGAAAGGCCTGCAATATTCTAGCTATGAGAAAAAGCAAACCAATTTTAATTACTTAACCAGAAGAAGAAAGAAATAATAGTTATAAATTTAAAAGATGTTCACTTGATGACAGGGAGCTAACGTCTCTCGTGTTGGTGAGCTAGTTTTCTTCTTTTGAAGGTAGACTACCTCAGGGCTGCTACAGACAGCTGTGTCGGCTGTGCACTGCACAACCCCTTTCACCTAAACTGTAATGTGAATGATAGTGTGATGGCCCTTTGTGAATACAGCAGGAAGGATTATGGCTAGACTTAGATAAATTTGTCATAAATTTTAAGATCTTGTATGGAAATGAGTCACTAAGAATTTTAGAGGAAATCCAGGATGTTTTTTAAAAAAGTGTAGCTCTGTGCATAAAACTTTTAAGTCCCTCTGAGAATTAGAATGGCACTGAGAAGGAGCTCTATAGGCTCTTCCACCTCAACGGTTTTCCGTGGTATACCTTAATTTACTTGAAAATGGGAAAGCTTCTCTTGTGCCTTTGCGTCTCAGTCTTAAAAATTATCCAGACATAATATTACAACTACGTCTCTTTTTTGACAGGTTTTTATTTTACTTGTTTTTGCTGTTGTGAACCTGTGAACACATCTTAATCAGAATATTATTTCCTAGCTAATATTCTGCTAGAAAGAGCTTTTTGAAGACTGCTTGTGTTAAAGTACCTCAAAAAGAAATCATGAAAAATCAATTGGATAAAGATTAAATTAGAGGATGCTCATAACCTACACTTTCAGAAAAGGCCTTTCTTATCTTTTTCGCTAGAAAGATAATCTAACCTCTTGGAATATAAAGGATATTTGATTATTCATATTAGAATGGAAAACAGAAAAAGAGACCAATGGTATTTTCTTCTAAAATATACACTAAACATTTTAACTTTCTGTAAACTGGGTAACTGCCCGCCAGGGAATTAAAGAGTTTGAATTGTTAGAACAGAATATTTTTAATCAGCTTCTTAAAAGTATACATCTATTGACTCAGGATCTCTAGAGTAATGCCCAGAATGTATATTTTGACGTGATTTGGGGTTTCACATTTGGACACAATGGTCTAGACTCCTACTCCCTTTGGGCACTAGGATCCTCACCAAACACTTCTGAGATTTGAATTTTTCAATCAATGTGATCATTACAGACTGACCACATCAACAAAGCTTAGGTTAGGATGAGACCAACCAAGTGGAATGGCAGTTTCATTTTCCTTTTTGCCTTTACTTTGAAAACCACTAACATCTATCATTGATGCTTTCAGTAGCAGCTCTGGAAAATTCTATTAAATTTTATGAATCTCCAGTGAAAGGAGTTTAAAGAGCATGTCAGTCTAGTATAAGGTTCATAAATCTTGAGCTATTATCAGCAAGTAAGCTAGAGAGTTTACATTGTGGTTGTAGTACAGTGGTTGATGAATGGAGTGATGTACTTCCATCATACTTTGGATTCATAGGATAGCCTTTTCATAGCTCCAAATTCATAGAACAGAAGCATATAACTACAGAATTTAGATAAATTTTGATGACAATAAAAATGGGCACAATCCAGAGTGCTTACTAATTGATGTACCACTAAAATAATTCAGAACCATAGAATCTCAGGGATGAAAGATCTTGAAGATCTCTTAACTGCAATATCTTAAGGTTGGGCACTCAGGTGGTTCTTAAGCAATCCCCCAGCCTTCTCCAAGACACTTCCTCTAGTCATGGGGACTCATGTCTACACCCCCAGTTGGCCCATCCATCCCACTTTGAATGAATGGCTTGTGTAGCTAAAGTACAGGATACACTGAGAATTTACCACAAACAGAATTGTGAGGCAGAGCCAAGTTACAAATGGGTATTGAATCAAGGTAGGTAGGCCATCAGCTTTGCTTTTTATACTCTTAGGTATTTTGTGTACATGATCCCTGAATGAAGATGCCTTCGTGTATAGAAGACAGGCAGCATGTCTTAGGTTTAAAACCGAACCCAAAGATCCTTTTGGCATCTTAAGGGCAACTTTATTCTCTTTGCTAAGCAGTTCATTTACCCTGACTTGTGACATGTATCTTTTGGCTTGTGCTTCAGTTATTCTTGCCAGAAAATCAAGACATTATCAACAAACCTTTTCTAACAAAATAAATTAACATGTGCAAGCCATGCCATATTTACTAGTTAGTAGTTAGACAATGCACTAAACTGGTAGGATTGTATTTTTTTTTTAATTTTTGTCTTGTTATGAAAAGTAAACAAATACAGTTAAATAAAAAGAAGAAAATGTAATCACTCAACTCATTACCCCAGAAATAACCATTATTTTGCATTTCTGAGGCATTTTCTTCTATTATATGAAAATGTATTGGTACATACATATAAACTTTTTTTTTTTAAGATTATTCATTTAGCATTATAGGATATAACTATCTCCCTGAAAGGCTTGCTATGTCTAGCCTCGAAATGTAGCTATGGTAATAATTTGTGTCAGGAAGGAAGATCTTGATTCTCTTTTTAACTTCAGGCTGTTTAAATTTCTACTCTGTACACAAGTAGCAGAACCTAATAGATGAGGTAAAGCACTCTCGTGAAGAGGTGGCATATATAAATATGGCAGTTGGCTTTTTCAGTAATAATATTCTTTATGCTGTAATTTTTTTTATTTCTGTTGGGTCATCAGGTGGAAAATGGTTGATTTCTGATAACTTCCTGAATATCACCAGTGTAGTCTTTGATGACCGAGGGCTCTATACATGCTTTGTCACCTCTCCAATCCATGCCTCCTACTCTGTCACCCTTCGTGTTATCTTCACCTCGGGAGACATGAGTGTCTACTACATGATTGTTTGCCTGATTGCCTTTACAATCACACTCATCTTGAATGTTACACGGTTGTGCATGATGAGCAGCCATCTTCGTAAGACTGAGAAGGCTATCAATGAATTCTTCAGAACTGAAGGGGCTGAGAAACTTCAAAAGGCCTTTGAGATTGCAAAGCGCATCCCCATCATCACTTCAGCCAAGACTCTAGAACTCGCCAAAGTCACACAATTTAAGACGATGGAGTTTGCTCGTTATATTGAAGAACTGGCAAGAAGTGTCCCTCTTCCACCCCTTATTCTAAACTGTCGGGCCTTTGTTGAGGAGATGTTTGAGGCTGTGCGAGTGGACGACCCTGATGACATGGGAGAAAGAATTAAAGAGAGACCTGCCTTGAATGCTCAAGGTGGCATTTATGTCATTAACCCAGAGATGGGCCGGAGTAATTCACCAGAAGGAGATTCAGATGATGGTTCTCTGAATGAACAAGGCCAGGAGATAGCAGTTCAAGTTTCTGTCCACCTCCAGTCAGAAACCAAAAGTATTGATACAGATTCCCAAGACAGCAGTCATTTCAGCCCACCTGATGATCTAGGATCTGCTGAATCAAACTCTTACTCCAAAGATGGGACGTATGAAAGCCGTCAGCTGTGAGCTATCCCAGTACCTGCAAAAATAGCTCTCACAAAAGGAACGTATTTCATGCAGGAAATAACATTTTTACCAAAATATAACTGGGGGTTCCCCCTTGTTAATATTAAGCACATCAGAATGTGACTTATTGCCAAAATCTTTGTAAAAATTCAGTGTTTTTCATATCTGATATTTCTCAGTCATTTTCCTCAAGCTTGATGAAATGACACAAGCTAAGATTTAAAGGAACCCGAGAGATAAGCATAATGGACAAAGTGCCACACTAAGAGTTCCATGCCTCCTCTTCTGGTCATGGTTCTTCAAATGGTTAGGGTTGATGCTTATCCTGAGGCCTCACTTTTCCCGCCAGTTAAGTTGAAGGATTTGCATTAGATGATATCTCAAGTCATTTCTAGCCTTGTAACTTCTTACCTGTCCCTGTTAAAACCACCAGATTTCATCAGCACATCTCCAAATAAACCCTTCCCTAGACTTTTAAGTACCTTTTTATGGAAAGGATCAAGCTGAGACTTTATTTTGTGATTTAAATTCCCACACCAGTGCCATAGTGCATAGACGTGTGGGTGTTTTTCAGATGTTTTGCCATATGGAGTGTGCAATTGTATGTGCTAGATTGAGTCTCTTTAGTGTAGCCAATGTCTGTATTGTTATACAGATATCAGGGAGCTAACTGCTCATTAATAAACTACTTTCCATGAGTAAATTGGTCCTTTTGGGGGATATATCATGTCTTTTTAACTTACTGAAGCATCATTTAGTTCATTGAGCTGGCAGTGATTTCCCAACTGATCTCCAAAAGTGAGCAATTTGTTCTTAAGGAATAATGTCTTCAGTGCTTTTAGAATAAGAAACAATGTCAAATCATCTATCTCTGGTAAATCATGGATTTTTGACATTTCTGTTAATAGAATTTCTCAGGCTTTCCCTTTTTGAAAGTACTGGACTCCGTAGAGGGTTCTGTGTTTGGGATCTCATCCCAGGAGGAAACTCAGAGCTGGGTTCATCTTTAGACTTCTGTCAACACTCTTGCCCTCCATGATGGTTAATATGGTGCTAAAGGCTGCATGCCTCCTTATCTTGTTTGTTTTCTTTATACTTTGTTGTTGAGGTTTTTATTTTTGTGTACTTCAGATAGAGAATTCTGAGCTCAGGCTGCTTTTGTGGTCTTTCTGAGAAGCACTAACCTGAAATAAGATTAGATACTGGTATGTGGTATATGTGAATATATTAAATATGTAGGCATAGATATAGGTACCAGTATATAGATATATATACACACAAAAATGATCTAGATATAAAGAGGGAGAAAAATTATGGATGAGGCCATCTGATTCAACTGTGTATAATGAATACTTGAGACAGTATTTCTTGCCTGGTTGAGGCCTAATATAATAGAATTGTAAATACTCTTCAGAATAATTTCTTCAGCTACAGGAAGCTTGGTGTCATATGATTTTTAAGAACTTGGCAGTGGAGCTCCATTTGGTGCTTCATGTTTCTTCATTTGGTTTCTGATTATTGAACCATTACTTGAACTAGAGGCTTCTGAGGGAAATGTTCAGAGGAGGTTTTATCAGGATTTTAATTTAAGGTTTCAAATGGAGGAAGGCAAGGAAATAGAGAGTGTAACCAGATAAACTCACACCTCCCTTTGTCCAGGCTTATCACAAATAATACATCTCTTCTGGATAGCATGAATGAATCAGTGTGCAGTTGTATCAGATGGCATTATGGATAAAGATGATAATGCTGCCGTTTCTGTCTCAGGCTGTTTCCATGGAAACCTCCAGAGCCAAACAAAAGCTACCACCAATCATTTAGCCAAAGCTCGCCTTGGCTTGTAGACTTGCATGTCTTTAAGAAATACTGTTTTCATACATTTGGCTTTGAGAGCAAGGGCTCTTCACCATTCCCTAGACCCTAGATTATAGAACACTTTTTCCTTCCTAGGCTTTTTTTCTTAAAAAATTAAAAATGCTAAAAGTCTCTTGTCTGAGGTTTGTTCCCTGACTATCCTTCAGATAGTACCTCCAATGGATCTATCCCTCAAGTTCTCACAATGGATGTGAGTGTTTGGAACCTTAAGGTAGATATATTTAACGGTCAAAGTCCTGGGAAATGGGACTTTGGAAAAATATGAGAACTAATGAAAAAAATCTGTAAGTTTACACAATACTGTATCACTATTGGCTACTCCAGTGTGTCCTGGTTAAATTAACTTTAGAAACGTAATGGTGACTTTATTTGGTAACTGGGTTACTTTGAATATTCCAAATTATGGTGCCAGTGATAAGGAATTACAGTAGTCAAAATTTAACTGGAGTTGGTGTTACTTTTTTTTTTTTGGTGTTACTTTCTAAAGCTAGTTTCCGAGAGGAAGAAAACCACACATTAATATGTTCTGTATCTAATCAAATACTCTTCATATGTAATAAATAGTCTCATGTTACGTTTTTGTAAAATCCTTAACCTTTTGAACTTAAACTACAGTCTAAAAGTCTTTTGACAATAACTGTGGTATAATTAATCTTTTGTTTCAGTGGATTTTATAGTTAGTGAAAATGCCTTTACTCAGAAAATGTGTTTAAATAGTCCTGTCATCTCATTTATAAATTTTGTATTGTGACTTAATGAACCTTATTGTCCTTATGAAATGAAATGATGGCTTTGTGAAATGAATTTACCAAAAATGGATATGTAAACATTTTTATAGATTCCTGGACAGCTGAAATGATGCCAGATGGACAGGCATCTTTTGAGCTGATACTCAACCTGAGTTTTAGGTAGTTCAATAAGCGTATCCTCACGTTGCATCTGTTCTGATAGTTAAATTCTTGATTCGGGACCAGCAAGCATTTGTATTTCTCCCAATTACCCTTACGTGAGTACCTTGGGAGTTGCCAATCTGAAACGGTTGTGAAAAGATTTCTGGCTTCTTCGCCTCACTTAGCATGCATTTTGAAGTTAAAGCACGTGGCTTTCTGTGTGGTCCTCCAGCTTCAGTGAACCCCTTGGTGTATTCCTCTCCACATCCTGCATGTTGCTTCACCCCAGATCAGACTCTGTCTCCCATGTCCCAGAGTGGCATGGGAGCATGGCATGCTTGTTTTCCAGAGCACAGCCGGCCATGGGTGCTAGCCTTGTCTCAACACACCAGCACTTATAACACAAGTAAATCATATTTCCTGAGTCACCAATAAGAGAAGACAATCTTTTCTCATCCAGGCCGGGAATTTTGAAAATGCTCAGCTTTATACATAAACTCCTACATCTCAACACATTTCATAAGTGTAAGCGTTATTTTAGTGTGGTTCAGATGATGTTTAAATGGTCACCATTTTAATGAATACTTACATTATGATTTTGTCCTTTCTTTTAAAAAAAAAAGTCATGCTTGAATATATTTATTAAATGTTCAATGGACTATTTCATTTGTCTGAAATCCTCTATTGAGTATATATTCATTTTTACGTGTGATGGAATTTGATGTTAATGATTTTAAACAGGAGTAAATTTTAATCCAACTTGAATTCTGTGGTTATGCATTTTAATCTTAAAAATATTTAATAAGCATTTATATGTTTTTGGTGCTCTGGGCCATACTGAGATGGATGTGTTGCCTACAGTGTCCATGAGGATGCAGTTAGCAGACACGTGTGCAACAGTTTTTCACTTCTGACGTAAAACATTCCTGGCAAAGACCTAAAGAGGATTTAACACATATTTTGGAAAACACAATTAGTATATAAAGTCTGATGATATTTGGCACATAGGACATGTGCCTCTGGTACAAGCAAACGCCTGTAGTCCCATGGGAGTGAAGGGTGACGATGGAAAAGCACAGGATCTCAGGAGGAGACAGGCAAAGGAAACGTAACGGCACAGCTCATTACCTCAATACCACAGAGCTTTCATTCTTAGAATGAAAACCTAGTTTCTATCTCCCTATGGCAAAGATCGCTGGACTTGGATCCACCACTAGCCACTTAACAATGTACTTGGCCTCTCTGGACTTCAGAATGGAATTGATATTACCTACCTCACAAAATTTAACATGAGCATTAAATAAACATATAAGCAAACACTGAGCTAGCTGTAACATGCCATAGAGTGTAAGGGGACAATAATTGTGCATTCAGAGTGTCAGCTTTGTTAGAAGCCATAACTGGTGGTGTTGGGAGTCAACTAAAAATTCCTCCAAGTCTCTCAATTACAGTTGCATTTGTCTGCATGCCATAGAAAACCAATTGTGGTGGCTTACCCAAATAAGACGTTTATATTTCTCAAATAAGAAGTCCAGAGGAAGTCAGTCCCAGGCTGGTGCAGGGCTCAAGTCTAGCATTAAGGACTCTGGCTGCTTCTAGATTCCCCTCCACCCTTAGGCGGCTTTCATCTACATGGTCACAAAATGTCCTAGATTGGGTTCCCCCAAGAAGTGAGACAGGGAAAAGGAGGCTGAATCCAGGGTCCATTAATGAGTGGGTTACTACTTTGGGCCACTGCTGTTCAGTCCCACTGAGGACCTCAGGGAGCTCTCTCTGCCCCCAGTATATGTAACTGAAGGCCGAGGAGCTCAGATGTTTATGCACCAACTCCCATCTGTCATTGAGGGCTACTCCCAAGTTCACTAACTGGCACTTGCAACCTGCCACACATAGGGTAGCATGATCATATAATCAGCAAAACCCCTCAGAGTCACAAAAACTTTTGGAAAAGAAGCCTGTGTTGAATATAGGAATGGTGAGTGCCAGGGGGTGGGAGCGGTTATGGGCAGAGCACTGAGAACACATGCTACACAGGACAACTCCTTCACCTTCAGCATTATGTCTACATTCCAGGCAGGGAAAAGGGTATAAAGTCAAAGGGCAAAGACACATAGCAGCTGAGTCTATCTTTTTTATCTAGAAAAAGATAGCTTTCCTGCAGCCTCACCTGACTTCTGTCACTCAGCCTCAAGAGCTGGATTACATGCCCACTTGCTGTAGCTGTAAGAAACCCTGGGGAGATGAGTATGTGTATTTTTTAACTGGACACATTGCCTTAAAGGATTCTATTATGAAGGAAGGAGGGATAGAATGGAAGTTGTAGATGACTGGTAATGTGCAACAAAATCATCTTCACATGAATTAACAGGAACAAAATGGGTTTCTGTGGTGGATAAAGTTGCAAGCCATGTTCCTTGAAGATACATGCATCAACAAAGCAAAAATCAGAAGCAATAAATCTAGATCTTCAAGCCATCACTTATATTGTCTCCAATACACATGGCTCAAATAGCAGACAAGTTATAGGATTCTGCAGGGGCATAATTGTCTTATCTTAATCTAGTTCTTGGGATCCCTGGGTGGCGCAGCGGTTTGGCGCCTGCCTTTGGCCCAGGGCGCGATCCTGGAGACCCGGGATCGAATCCCACGTCGGGCTCCCGGTGCATGGAGCCTGCTTCTCCCTCTGCCTGTGTCTCTGCCTCTCTCTCTCTCTCTATGTGACTATCATAAATAAATAAAATTAAAAAAAAAAAAAAAAAAAAATCTAGTTCTTCATTAACAGATGTTGACTGACCACCTGCTATATGCCAGGTGGTTCCAGGGACGAGGGACTTCTCAGTGGTAGTGACTGGCAGGTAGTATCTTTAATCAGCGTTATAGAACCCTCTCCAAAGAAGGCATTGGGTTGAGACCCAACTGATGAGGATCCAGACATTCAAAGGTTAGGGGAAGAGGCATACCAGGCAAAAGAACAAGCAATGACAAAGCTCCTAGGGGACAAGTTTGGCCTGTTAGAAAAAGAAGAAATAGGCCTTGTGCCTGGTGAAGTGAGAGAGAGAAGCAGGCAGGGGCCAGAAATATGGTTAAAAGATTTCCAAGCTTGTTTTGGCTGGCCCCAGAAATGTATTGTTTAATGAAGAAATGCGAGAAGTACCTAATTTGGAAGATGAGATTTACATATTTAGGGAGGAAAGTTTGATCATTCAATAGCACTATTTTGTCCCAAAGTCATCTGTCAGCTAAAGAAACAATTGTGCTAATTTTCGTTAAGGAATTAAACTCTTTCAGAGTTCCTTAAATTCCAATCATGTTCTTGAGTTTTCATGTTTTTGCTGGAACCTATTGATTAGGAAATATATATGTAAATATACATATGTTGCTCCATCTGCCTGGAAGATCTGCGGCTACTGCCAGCGTGCTTATTCTTCCTGACAGTTGGGAACTCTGCTTTGCCTCCTGCTCAGCTGTGCAAAAAGGAGGACTCAAGTGCCCTAAGTGATGATAAATCAGCCTTTGAGGGGCCTCCTTCCGATAGAAAAGCCACCCCCTGGGAAATAGTTTGTCCCTAAGCAAACGGGAAGTTCATCAGTAGATACTCCCTCTGTGCAGTAGTTTTGCCGTGTGGATTTCATTGCTCTTTCAGAAACTGCCAGCAGACAGGTGAACCATGCCTGAGGCTACTCCACTAGAACCCCCTGGCCCCTTGAGCACCAAAGGCCATGCCTATTCAGTTTCTCAACAAATGTTTGTTACACACAAACTCGGGATGCTACCACAAGCAAAATCAGAGGTGATCTCTGCTCTTTGGAATGTACAGCCTATTCAAATAGTTGCACAGAGGGTATATAATTAAAAACTGCAAAGTGTACTACAAAATGATTCAATGAAAGCCTAGAACAAAGAAACCTCATCTAATCGGAGGTCAGAGAAGAATTTCCTAAAGTGACACTTGAAGCAAGAGGCATTGCTTGAGGACTTATCACGTTCCTATCCTTGAGCAAGAAACTATTGGATTTAATACATGGATCCCGGGATCCCTGGGTGGCTCAGTGGTTTGACGCCTGCCTTCGGCCCAGGGCATGATCCTGAAGTCCTGGGATCGAGTCCCACTTCGGGCTCCCTGCATGGAGCCTGCCTCTCTCTCTGCCTCTCTCTCTCTCTGTCTCTCATGAATAAATAAATAATATCTTTAAAAAATAATAATAATGCATGGATCCCATTTAGAAGGAATTTATAGAACTGTGGAAAAGGTAAGATGTTTCTACAGTAAACCACCTGAAAGAGACAGTGTATCATCTAGTGCTAAATGGATTAGCACTAGATAACAAATGCAGAAGAGCTAAAGATGAAAAGTCACTGATCTCAGGATGGGCAATATTTTGTGGTTGGGGTGAGATTTGAGCTAGATACAAAAGGGTGAAGAAGTCATGCATAGGAAGGATGTGGATTAATCTGATCATGGAACTCGGGAATCTTCAATGGTGTCCTATTGTTTACGCAGAAAACAAATCCAATTTCTTAGCCTTCCGGGATCTGTTCCCAATCTGTCTCCCCAAGTTTATCATTTGAGTATATTTCTATTCCCTTAGAAATACACTAACATATCCTTCCTTTTATATTATATTCTTTCCTTGCCAGGTAGTGAGCAGATTGAGAGACGGCATCATGTATTAGTCACCTATCTTTTAGCCCCTGGGGTAACACCTTTCATATAGAAGAGACAGTAAATGTTTGCTTATTTTAATGCAATAGGAGGAATGAAAGTCTTGTGTTACAGGATATGACCATGACCATTGGTCAGTTTGGGACTTAGGGATGAGGGCTTGGGAAATATAACTGTCCCTTCCCCAACAGCACTCTCTTCTTTGGCAGCATCACCCACTTTCAAAGTATTAAATGCCATTCTCATACTGATGACTCCCAAATGGCTATTTTCAGCTCTAAATGCTCTCTTCCAGACTTACGGATCTAACACCTCCCTACTTGGCATCTCCACTTGGCCAGGCATCTTTAAAAGGCATCTCAAAATTAATACACCCAAAACAGAAGTCTTGATCCCTTGCCCTGATAACAAAAGAATACATTAGTTTCTACCCCCACCATCTTCTCTCAGCACATGGCACCACCATCTACTCATTTGCTCAAGCCAAAAACCTGTGTCATCCTTGACTCAATTTGCCTAACTCTTCACATCCAATAGATCAGCAAATTCTGTCTCAGTTCAAAAAATAATGTATCTAATCCACTCAGTACTCTCTACTTCCATTGACACTGTCCTAGTCCAAGACACTATCACCTCTTGCCTTTGCTCTCTGAGGCCCCTCCGAGCTCCCTGCTTCCACTCTTCTCCCCAGGTCATCCAGAATGAACTTTCAAAAGAATAAATCACATCATGTCATCCTCTGCTTATATTCTACAGTGTTTCCCATCATTGGAAGAAAACTGTAGAAGAAAATCCAAACTCCTCTCCATGGCCTCCAGGTCCTGTAGAAGTTAGGTCCTTCCTGTGTGTTTCAGCCCATCACCTACTATTCCAACTCAATCATTACACCTTTCCATCCTGACTTCCTTGCTGTTCCTCAAACACATCAAGCTTGCTCCCACCTCAAAACCTCTGATCTTGTTCCCTCTGCCCATAGTTATCTTCCCCCACGTGGTCCCTTCACTGGCTTCTGTTTGATGAGCAGATCTCAGCTCATTTGTCCCTGCTTCAGAGAGACATCTCCGACCACGACACAGTATGTTCACCAGGGCTGGGGTTAGAGTTGGGGTTACATAACTCTTTTATTATCATCACAGCATTTGTCACTATCTGCCTTAGTCCATTCGGGCTGTAGAATGGAATACCATGGACTGGGTGGATTAAACAACACACAATTTCTCACAGTTCTGGAGGCTGGGAAGTCCGAGATCAAGGTGCCAACAGATTAGGTGTCCGGCAAGAACCCGCTTCCTAACTCACAGATGGTCGTCTTCTCGCAGTGTCCTTACAAGGTAGAAAGGGGCGAGACCTCTCTGGGGCTCTTATAAGGGTACTAATTCCATTCGTGTGGGCTTCACGTTCATGATCTAATCACCTCCCAAAAGCTACGCCTTCTAATACCACACCTAGGGGGTACATTTTAACATATGCATATGAGGGGATACAAACATTCAGTCTACCGCACTATTTGATATTAATTTTGTATGTCTTTGCTTACTTGTCAATCAGCTATTTCTCTCAGGTAGAGTATCAGTTACATGAAAACAGGGACCTTATCTATTTCCTGTTATATTTCCAGCAACTAAAACAGAGCTTGGCACCAAGTTAGCAGCCACTAAATATTTGTTGCTTCATTGATAAAGATGGATGGGTAAATACTGAATAATTGTGTGAACTTAAATCATTTATCATCTTTGCCTCAACTTACCTCCTTCCCTGATATAGATTGAAGGTATTATATTACTTGTCTCCCCTGAAACACAAAAGCAGGTGGTTAAGATAAATGAGAAGGCTGAAGGCTTCACCACTTATTATGAGAAAAATATTAGAGTGTATGGGCAAGGAGCCATTTGAAAGTGGCAATGGTAGCCTAATGGAGAAAGAAATTCATTTGTTTTATTACCCGTGAATCTCCTGGGGACTGCATAAGATGGGGGAAAATGAAATGTACCCATTCGTAATATAAAAATTCATAAATAGAGCTTACATTAATTCAAAGTAGAGTAATACTTTGTTTATCTTGCATCAATAGGTATTTTGTTAAGTGTTTTGTTTTTTTAGATAATGTTCCCATTATATGTAGACTTTTTTCAATTTGACTATTTTAATGGAAATAGTTTTTTTTATGAATTTCAGTGCCACTTCCTCTTATATAGCACACTAAAGAGAGCCTTTTTTGTCACCAACTTGGAGACATCATTATAAGCTTATATTATTATATTTGGGTATAAAATAGTGCTATATTCTGAAATTACAGAAATACAGAACTCTTCTGCTTTCTGAGGTCTTTGAAGTGTATTGCAAGAGTTTATCTCTCTTCTCTCATTGATTTAATCAACAAGTAGGGTAATTAGCACTAGCAAGCTGGTTGCTGAGGAATATACCCAGAGTGCTAAGCAAGAGAACTGTGGACACTGCCTTCCTGCAGTCTACCCCTTTGCTAGGGAAGATCATGGTGAACAAGTAAGTACAAGTGTGACAAGAATCTCAAAGGCCTCCCCTGGTGCTCGGGAAAGGGCTTCCCCCAAAGAAATGGCCTTTAAGCGGATTCTTACAAACAAGTTGCTCAGGGAAAGAGTGTTCCAGAGAAGATGGAGAAGCCTGTGTAGGGGCTGTGAACCGTGAGGGCCGAGGTGCATTCGAGCAGACAAAAGAAGACCAGCATGGCTCCTGATAGTCCTGCTGATTAGAG
Source organism: Canis lupus dingo (assembly GCF_003254725.2). NCBI lineage: Eukaryota > Metazoa > Chordata > Mammalia > Carnivora > Canidae > Canis > Canis lupus. The sequence goes on along the minus strand of NC_064246.1, from coordinate 56,046,687 downwards.
AGGCCAGATTATAGACCCCCTCCTCCCCTGGGCCTAGGCCAGGAATCTGAGTCTTCATTCTAAAAATGCATTAAGTGCTTTTAAAAGGAGGAGTAACATGATCAGCATTATACCTCAAAATGTGTGTTATAAGAAAATGAAGTACCCACTAAACCTATTTGTGCTTTCACACATATTTATAGTTCAAGCCAAGTTAAAACAGGTGTGCCACAGTAATCTATTGTCCACAAACTATGGAACTGACAAGTGGTGTTCAGGGTCACATATATAGTACAAATATTGAGATGTGGATATTCAGGTTTGGAAAGTGCAGGTTTCAGAAAGGAACCTTATTATTGGAAGCCTGTTACAACACTGTCCATGGAAGAGCCCAGTTTGATTCAGTTCGACATTATCTGAAGCATCTGCTGTATAGCCAAGGCCTAGGGAGAAGGTTGTTAAGGTAGATGAACATGCATAGGAACAAAGGCCTGCCTCGCCTTGGGAAAGTCTTTCCCCCTCTGGACCTCAATTTCCCCTCCTCCAGAATAAGATGATGCCTAAGGGACTCTCCACTTGCAGCAACACTGAGACGCACCTAGTTTAGCAGGCGGGAGGCTCTAAGGGGTCTCCCCCACCTACTCACCAAGTAACCTTAAGTTTACTTCTCTGAACCCCACTTCACCTATTTGTGAAAACCCTACCTCACTAGGTAGTTGTAAGGGCTAAAACAGCTGGCATAGAGAAAGTAGTCAGTAAATATTAAGATCACTCTGTAGTCCCATAGCTTAATATCTGATGCCTAACATACTAGCCCAATAAAACAGGAGAAAAAATTGGAAGTGAAAGTTTCCTTCAGGAAAAAAAAGAGACCCCTCATGAATTAAGAACTCAGGCTACATGTTATATTTTTCTGTATTCTTTTGAGACTTAGTAACATTTTGGGAAGCATCTTGCACCATCCATCTGTCCAACATTTGTGCTCTGGAATATCTTTCCTCTAACAGCTTGGCCAACTCTGTTTTGCATGTGTTCAGGGCTGCTATCCCCAGTCTATCTATTCTGAGCGTGTTATTAACCTGAGCTTGCATGTATCAATATAAATTCTGCTAAGAGCCAATGTTGTCTTAATTTCTGAGCATCCATGCAGAAATATGCCGGCATGATTTCTTTCTGCTCTCTTTACAGCCCCCAAGGGTGTCAATAACAAGTCATGTACCCTCTATTTTTCTTATTATTTTTAAATAACTGGGTTTTAAATGATAAATTAAATACATGCCTATTATTTTAAAATATGAACAGTATAGAAGGTTTTTAGATTTAAAAAAATCTTTTGTTTCCCACACCCCACTTCCTGGTTATCCTCCCTATCCAGTAGCAGTATTTTATATACATTCTTCCAGAAATGTTCCTCCTCTGTCCCTTCTTTTCTTTTTTTTTTGTCCCTTCTTTTCTATGTATATTCTACATAATTGTCTTCAGTTTACACAAATAATATTATACTCTTTTTTCTACCTTACTTCCTATATGTATCTTATATCATTGTATTTATTTTTTCCAAAGGGAACCATACACAAATGCAACTATTTAGACCCTATATCTTGGACATTTTCCCATAGGAATATCGATAGATCTGCCTCATTATTTTGAGTGGCTTTCTGGCATTCTATTAATGGCATGTACCGTTTAACCAACTCTTGTTGATGGGCATTTTAGATGTTTCCAATCTTTTCCTCTTACAAACATTTCTGTAACAAATATCTCTGGACATATATCTTTGCACACTTGAGGGACTCTACCTGTAAAATAAGTTCTTAAAAGTTTTAAAACCCAGCGTAGCATCCTCATACATGTTCACAAAGCCATAAGCTTGTCACTGCTAATGTCAGATCTCCAAAAGACCTCCTTCCATAGAGTGGCTATCTTACTGGACAACATAGGTACAATCAATACCTTGAAAGGTATCATTAATCTTTATTGTGAAGATAGGTGATAACATAGCAAAGTCCTTAACAATTCTCTGAAACCCCATAGTTACCTGATAGATGGTGGCTATCAATCATATTGCCTTTATCCTTGCGAACAACCAGTCAAGAATTTATCCCCAAGACCTGAGGCTAAATGTAACTAAAGTCAGTGGGTTGACACAATATTAGTACACTTTAGGTGGCGTTGTTTTCAGGATACTCAGCCCTTTGTTTAAAAGGAATGTCTGGTGGGACAGGAAAGTCCTTTTAAGGTAGTAAAGGAAAAAATACAAAGCATTATGCCTCAATATTAGAAATTTTCTCTGGCTAGTTCTCCAAGAAGCCTTGACATTTTCAATGGCAAAAATCAATCCATCACTGGTAGGTGTTAATCTGAACACTGGGAGATCCCTGGGTGGCGCAGCGGTTTGGCGCCTGCCTTTGGCCCAGGGCGCAATCCTGGAGACCCGGGATCGAATCCCACGTCCGGCTCCCGGTGCATGGAGCCTGCTTCTCCCTCTGCCTGTGTCTCTGCCTCTCTCTCTCTCTCTGTCTGTGACTATAATAAATAAATAAATAATAAATAAATAAAATAAAAAAAAATCTGAACACTGGGAGAAAAGGAATTGCCAATTTAGAAAAAGCAGTGTTGGTTTCAAATTTGGCAAGTCATGAAACAGGATTTGAAGGAACCCTGAGCCAGGGATTCATTCATTCATTCAACAAATAAACATTTGCATCCTGTTAGGTACAAGGCGGGGTTCCAGGTTGCAGGGGTACAATGTGAACCAAACAGATAAGAGGCCATGTGATCTTGGACAAACCTCTTGCCCTTCTTGGACTTTACCTTTAACATCTTTAAAGTAAGCTGCCTAACCTACATTACCTCACAAGTGTACTACCACGTTCTGACTAGTGGGTTCTGTATTAGTTTTCTTGGGCTGCCAGAACAAATTACTCCAAATGTGGTGGTTTAAGATAATAGGAATTTATTCCCTCACGGTTCTGGAAGTTAGAAGTCTGAAATCAAGCTGTCAGCAGGGCCATACTCTTGAGGCTCTAGAGACAATCCTTCTTCACCTGTTCTAGACTTCTGGTCTTGCCAGAAATCCTTGGTGCTCCTGGACTTGTAGCTGTATCACTCCAATCTCTGACTCCATAGTCACATGGCATTGTCCCTGAGGGTCTGTCCGTATCTCTGTTTTCTTTTATAAGGACAACAGTCATTGGAGTAGAGCCACCCCTCGCCCCTCAATCCAGTATGACTTATCTATAACTTTGCCATTATACCTGCAAAGGCGTATTTCCAAATAAGGTCACATTCTAAAAGTCCAGGTGGACATGAAGTTTGCAGGGGGTGGTGGTGGCGGGGGGGAGACTATTCAGCTATTTCCTTTTGCTTCTACCAAGGATATAGACTGTTATAGCAGTGCCCATTAGCAGACACTGAGCTGGTCACGCAGCCTGCAGAGATCGTGCAGAGAGGGGCCCTCCATGAAGAAGAGGCAGGGAGTAGAGCTGAATATCAAGGCTGCTAGCAAAAGAAGGGAGCATGTTTAATAGAATCAAGGAGACTGTGCCTTGTAGATAGGTACAACAGGATGAGCACAGCTACATTGAACACCCAGGATGTTCCAGGCAGTAAACACTTCTGTACAACAGCAACATTGTGCTGGGGTGACAGAGTAAAGAATAAGATATCCAGAAGTTTCTCTCAGTTATAACTGGGAAATCTTATAATAGTGCTGTCGTCATGATGACTTTTAATTGACAGTTGGTTTCTTTGGGACAGTTTTGAGTCATTTCATTTCTTCTAGATGAGCACCAAAACCCCAAGCATTTAGAAGGGTGTCCCACATGCAGGGAGCCTGACAGCTAGGCTTCAGAGCAGGGGCCAAAGGCTCTAGCTCTGAAGGTGACTCCAGGATGGAACCTCTGCTCTCCCATCACACTGGCTGTGTCTTTGGGAACATTAGTTCATTTCTCAGCACTCAAGCTCTGTTGTCTATAAATTGAGGATAATAATAGAACTTTCTCTAGAATTGTGGAGAGGAGGAAATGTTGAAAGGAAAATAATTCATGTACAACATTAAACACAGTGCCAGGAGCATAAAAATGTGCTTAATAAATGTTTGTTGTTATTAAAATATCTATTAATTTCTCCCTGTGCTGGAAGATCTTTCCTAACAAAGGTAGAAATATGTTGTTATTTCTCATATTAAAAAGGGGGGGGGGCGCCTGGGTGGTTCAGTGGTTGAGCATCTGCCTTCAGCTCAGGGGTGACCCCCAGGGTCCTAGGATCAAGTCCCACATCGGGTTCCCTGCAGGGAGCCTGCTTCTCCCTCTGCCTATGTCTCTGCCTCTGTCTCTGTGTCTCTCATGAGAGATTTTAAATTTTAAATTTTAAAATCTTTTAAAAAGGGTTGGGGGAGGGCCTTTCTTGACCCTGTTCTCCTCCAATACCCTCCCTTTACAGCAAAATCCTGGAAAAGACTTATTTATCCTCTGTGTCTCCAGCTGCTCTTCTCCTATTCTGCAGATAGGCTTTGACCCTCTCCCAGCCCCTCCACTGACATTGTTCCCAGTCACTGTGGTCCCCATGACCTAGATGCTATTAAGTCTGGCAGCCAATTCTCAATCTTCATGCTGTGTGATGGGTCAGTAGTTTATGATCATTGATCATTCTCTCTTTCTTGAAATACATTCTCACTTGGGTTCCTGGGACACCACTGGCTCTTGGTTCTCTTCCTACTTCTTTTCTTCCTACATTGAAGTGCCCCTACGGCTTCCTCAGCCTTCTCTTTTTTTTTTAATCTACACTCCCTCCCTAAATATCCCACCATTTGGCTTTTCAACATCATCTATCACTGACAGCTCACAACTTGGATGTCCAGGCTGGCCATCTCCCTGGAGCCTATTCAGCATCTCCATTTGGCTCTCGAACAGATTTCTCAAACTTAACACGTTCAAAATCAAACTCCTGATTCCCCTGCTTAAGGAGACCTATCCCTCCCACAGTCTTCCCCACTGTATCAAATGGAAACCACATCATTCCAACAACTTTCTCTTACACCCTGCATAGAACTCATCAAAAATCCTGATAGGATACCTTCAGAGTACATCCAGGATCTGACCACTTTTCATCACCTCCACTGCTGTCATTCCAATCCAAGCCGTCATCGTGCCTTACAGCAGTAGCCTCCCAACTGAGCTCCCTGTTTCCTCCCTTGGCCCCCTTCACCCTATTCTCAAGCCAGAAGCCAGGGACCTCACGCTTGGCTGCACCTTTGAATTACCTAGAGAGTTTTTAGAAATGTCATTGCCCAGCCCATAGCTCAGATCGGAATCTCTGGGGGGTAGGGCTAGGGCACAAGTACATTTTTATTAAAATCATATCATGGCACTCCTCTGCCCCAAACTACCAACAGCTTCTCATAAGAAAAATGAAAGTGTTTGACTCTGACAAAACAGTGGGGCCTCTCAGGCCCTGAAGCAGTGGTTTTCTGACTGTAGCGGCAGCAGACTCAGCAGGAGGGCTTGTGAAGACCCGTGCTGCTGGAGCCCACTCACACAGTTCCCCACTCAGTGGGTCTGGGGTAGAGCCTGGCGATTTGCATGTGAAACAAGCTCACAGGTGACACTGAAGCTAGGCTGGGGACCCATTGCCTTCTGCCATCTGACCCCAAAGCTTCTCAGCATCTCCTGCTGCTCTTCTCTCAACTGGCCTCCTTGTCCCTGAAACAAATGCGGGTAACCCTCCAAGGACTTTCATTCCTGCCCTTTTACCTAGCTGGATGCTCCTCCCCATCTCTCTCAATTCCTTCTTAGAGATCACCTCATTAGTGAGGCTTTTCTGACCACCTGATTGAAAAGTGTTGCCCTTCTTCCCCTCATGACCCAACAACCCCTCTTCCCTGCTGAATTCTTCTACAGTTCTGAGCATCCAGCATCTATGTGCACATACATGAATGTATATTTTCTGCCTCCCCAGCTGGTGCATTAAAGTGTAATAAGTGAAAGGGTTTTGTTTTGTCTGCTTGTGTGTTCACAGTGTCTAGAACCATGGCTGGCACACAGTAGGTCTCAATAAATACAAACAAAAAGACTAAAAAAAAAACAAAACAAAACCCAGAAACTTAGTGGGAAATCAGACAAAAGTGCCTGTAGTTCTGTTGATGGGCACAAGGGGCCGCCGTTGGGTCGCAGAAAGGACAGGAAGTCGCTGCTGCCCTTCCTCCTGCTGCCGGCCCTCCTAATACAGTCCTGAGTGGAAACAGCAGACAGGCACCAGGGTGGCCAACCAGGCCCAGCTGGGTGGGAGCAACGTTATTATCTCCTAAAGCCACATGGCCAACACCAAGCCAAGCAGCTCCCGGAGATCAGCTGCAACCCATACTCAGGAAGCTTTTGGAAGGGAACATATCAGGGTGGGTGCATTTCCACAAGTCCCCAATGAGGGTTGATAGTCACCAGCTCCTAGTGAAGTACTGAGGGGTAGGAGTTGGCCTGGGGCAAGAAGACACAGCCCAGGGTAGGAATTAGTCTGGTAGGATTAGTCATAACCACTCGGAGTTTAAGTCCAAAAACCAAATTTCCAAGAGTTCCCGTGGGGCTAGATGAAGCGCTTAGCTTGAATACATCCCTTTCTCAGTCTGGCATGTTCCAAGGCCCACTCTCTCCCCTTTCCTCAGTACTGTAGCCGTCTATCTGTCCACATGCACATACAGACACCCAAAGGCTCCAAAGAGAAGCCATTTTAATTCTCTATGACACCGTGGATTAAAGCTCTGGGCTTGGGAATTCAAAACAAAACCAAACCAAAAACACCTTCAACCGTGAGGACTTCTCTTAGTTGCAGAGAGTGGTCAGCACGTACCTCACAGGTGAGTCATGCTGATGAAATCCTGTGAAAGCTCCTCATGAACCAGCCACACGTCAGTGGGGTTGTCTGATGATGGTGGGAGCAACTTCTTAGCTTTCACAAAGGGCACATAACACCAGCGGGGATTTATCAGAAGACCCTCCCCCCCACCCACCCACCCAGCTGTAGACGTCAGGGAAGCCACAGTTTGATTTGCATACTATTTAAGAATAACATGAATTATAATAATGCCTAAAAAGGATGGAGCCTTCGCTATGGGCCTATGAGCCCATTTCATACTTGAAAGTTCATTTCATCCTCACAACACATCTCTGAGATTAGGGCTATTCTAATCCCTCCTGGCACAGGTAAGGAAGCTAAGACTCAGAGAGGTTAAGCAACTTGCCTTAAGTAACAGGCTAATAAATGAGATTGGGACCCAGGCATCCTCTCCCCTTCCCCCTCCTCCTGCACCAAAACCTTTTGAGTAAGCTAGAGGGATAGTGATATCTGACTCCTTTATAAAATGGTAGCACAATGTAGGGGCCCAGCCTGGGACTGTAGGGTCACACAGACCTGGTATGCATCCCAGCTCTTCTACCTCTGAGCTGTATAAACTTGGGCAAATGATTTCTCCTCTCTAAGCTATTGTAAAATGAAGATACTATTTCCCTGGGAGTGTTGTTGTGAGCACTAAATGAGATAATACATAAAGCACCGAGCCAGATCCTGTCAGAGGAGATGTCCATTTAATATTAATAGTCCACCCGATTCCTCATTAAAGATGACAAAAACCTAAAGCATCAAGAAGCTAAATCTTAGTTGACATTACCCAATGCATCCTCTTAGACGTTGTGGTCAATCCCTGGGCCATCTCTAGATAAGATTTTGTCTTTGCTGCAGTTGGTAGTCAGTGATCTCACCTATTTTCCTCAGTTCTCTCTTAGGCAATTCCTGATCTCCCTGGAAGGTGGAACCCACCAGAAGCCTTTGCCCACCCTGCTCTTGCTGGCCCTTCTTTCCTGCCCTCTCTCCAGAGATCAAAAAGAAGAGATGGGACTAGGAGAGATGAGAAGCCGCCTTGGTCACCAGGAGAATGAAGGTGAAAAGGGACATTGTGGAGGGGAGGCCACACCTGTACTCCAGTCAAGAGCCTTTTAGCTCTAAGCCACCGACTTGGGCACAGCAAGATTCACTTCGTGACGCAGCCTAGAACCTCATCTGGGATGAGAGCTGAAAAAATCCTCAGAGATTATTTCATTTTCAGCAAAGCTTCATGCTTGGTAGATGAGGCGTCACAGGGCGATTAACTTGCCTAGGGTCTCACTTTAGCAGAGCTGCCTCAGCACTCCGGGGTCCTGGCTCTCCAGACTCTTTGCCTTGTACCACTTTGAATCCCATGACCCCACCATTCTCTGCAAGGTGGTTGCCCTGGAACTTAGCATGGCCAAGGCAGGAGAGGTGGCCTTTACCCTCCTGGTGCTGTCTTCTCCTCAGCCCTTAGACCCCCAAAGCCTTTTTCACTGCCTCCTGGCTGCCAGGAACCCCATGCTAAACCCATGTCCTGAAGCTTCCCCTCTGCCCATTTCTCCATCACAACTTACCTTTCCTCCATCCCAGGCAGCTGTCAAATTCAGAAGGAAATCTGAGGTGCTGTGTTTATAACTGATAACGAACTCAAATAGTTCTGTGGTTGTTCATTTTTAAAATTGGTGTCCTAGAGGAATGAAACTTTTGCCCAAAGGGATAAGGCCCTTATGGTTAGAATTTTGGGAATTCTGAGGCAGATAATTCTCCCCGGCTTTGCCCCCACATGATTATAGCCTTGAGTTAGAGGTACATATGGTTTCAAGTAATAGCCTGATAATGCTCTGGTCTCTTTTCTGGATCTAAGAAATTCCGTGGTCTTCTTATCATACCAAATCTGAAGTCATTTATCTCCATTTCCTTGGACTGCTCTTTTAATCCATCTCTCCTCATCCAGTGCCTGGAGTCAGAAAGTGAAGGACAGTGGGGGGTTGGTGCCACCTGCGCATTGACTACTTCTTTTTGTGACTCCAGAGGCAATTGAACTCACCCCTTCCTAAAAAATCTCAAGTACCCAATCCCAAATGCCTCACTTCCACAGGACTTTGCCCCTTCCCTAAAATGCTTCCTAAGATCAATATAAGCATTAATTGTTAATAAAAATGATGGTGCTGCCAGCTGCAGTAGATTCTTCATGTCGTGATGATTCATGGTGGTCCTGAGAGATGGCGAGAATCCAAGTGTCAAGAGCTGGGATGACCACACATCCCTGTTTCTGTCTCTGTCCTGGCATTACCTGTAACTTTAATTCTCAAAATGTTCTGGGCCAGGGGCACCTGGGTGGCAGAGTCCGTTAAACACCAGACTCTTGATCTCAGCTCTGGTCTTGATCTTAGGGTTGTGAATTCAAACCCCGTGTTGGACTCCATGCTGGTTGTGGAGACTACTTTAAAAAAAAAAAAAAAAAAGTGTTCTGGGCTAAACAATAAACTCTATTAAGAGCATGGGCTTGGGAGTGAGTTTGACCTGGATTCAAACCACAGCCTGTTTCTTAGTAGCTGAGTGACTTTGGACAAGTTACTTAAGGTCTATGAGCATCAGTTTCCAAATGTGCTGAAAGAGGATACCATTAGCCCCCCATTCATAGGGTTCTTTGGAAGGAATGGTCTTGCTCTGTGCCAAGTGCATAGACAGTATAATGTGGGTTAGCTCTGTTTCTAGGATTATAGAACATCCATGTGCATACTCCTCATTTATGGACTCCTTCAAGGAGTATGTTGCACTGAAAAAATTTGCAACCAGACAGAGGAGCATTCAAATCCCAGCAGCGTGACTCCTAGCTCTGTGACCCTGGGCAATTCAAATGAGCTTTTTGAGCCTCATGTAACTCATCAGTGCCACAGGAATAAAAATCTCAGGGTTGTTGTAAGGAGAAAATGAGATGAAGATATTAGAAAACACTGTGCCCTGTGTCTGAACTCAATAAACGCTGCTTCTTATTACACTGGGGCACAGAGAGGTGGGAAGGCACAGAGAGGTGGGAAGCCCTGCCCAGCTACACAGCGAGGGTTCACCAGTGAAAGACAGAGCAGGTCAGCCCTGGGCACTTCCCACCTTCTCTTGCAGTCTTGGAGGACCAGGCTGTCCTTCCTCCTTGGGTCTCAAATGCCCCAAGCCATCAGCCTCACATCTAACTCAATATAAATCCTTCTCATGCCTTCCCCAACTTTACCTTGGAGATTAGAAGATGTCAGGATGACCCATGGCTGGCCCTGGGGTTCCTAGATTAGAACCACATTTCAAGTCTGTGGAACTGATGTCCATTGGTTGGCTGCGTGATACTGGGCAAATTACTCCACCCCCCTGAGCCGCAATGTCAAGTGGAGAAAGAAAATGATCGCCTTGCAGGGTGATTGGCAAACCCAAGTCATTCTGACTCCCAAGCCCAGGGCTTTTAACTTTGGCTCCACTTCCAGTTCAAGAACTGCTCAGTCTGGGGATCCCTGGGTGGCGCAGCGGTTTGGCGCCTGCCTTTGGCCCAGGGCACGATCCTGGAGACCCAGGATCGAATCCCACGTCGGGCTCCTGGTGCATGGAGCCTGCTTCTCCCTCTGCCTATGTCTCTGCCTCTCTCTCTGTGACTATCATAAAAAAAAAAAAAAATTAAAAAAAAAAAGAGAACTGCTCAGTCCCATGGCCATTTGGGGAATGTTTAAGACGATGGTAGGTAATAAATATAGAACCTAAATATGAGGTGTGTAAGAGTGACTTCCACAGTTTGGGATTTGGGCTAAGAAATGAGATGTGATGCTACCTCACATGGGTACATATTCTATTCAAAATAGTCCACAAACCATTTGGCCTGTTTTTACTTCCCATACCTGTAAGCCTCTAGCACAGGCTAAAGCCTGCAGGCCAAATCTGGTCTGGTCTCCTGCCTATTTTTGTACGCAGAGTTTTATGCACAGCCGTGCCCATTTGTTTATGTGCTGCCTATGGCCACTGTCTCGATAGTAGGGCAAAGATGAGTGGTTGCAGAGGCCACAGAGACCACAAAAGCTAAAATATTTTCTTTGTGATCCTCCAAATAAAGTTTACAATCCTGCTTTAAATACCATTTCAGTTATACTGGTATAAATTACATTAATACCTGATACTGGGATCCATGGGTGGGTCAGCAGTTGAGCATCTGCTTTCGTCTCAGGGCATGATCCTGGAGTCCTAGGATCAAGTCCCACATCGGGGTCATGCAGGGAGCCTGCTTCTCCCTCTGCCTGTGTCTCTGAGCCGCCCCCCCCCCGCCCATGTCTCTAATAAATAAATAAAATCTTTAAAAAAAAAACAAAACCTGATACTATTGTGCACTTGCCCTATGCCCTGTTCTAAGGACCTTGTACATATTATCTAATTTAATGCTTGCAACAATCCCACAGTCCACACACACTATTATTCCCATTTCATGAGTGAGCAAACTGAGGCAGAAGGAGGTTAAGTAACTCGCTTGAGCTGCATAGCTGGTAATGGCACAGGTAGGACTCGAACCCAGCAGGGTATCAGGCCTCTTTATAAACTTTCACACCTATTTTTCTTTCCTGATCAACTGAGACACTCATGATATGAGAGACAATATTACGTGGCCCACAAGCACATTTTAAAACACTCTCTCCTATGGTAAGAAAGCTATTCCCTTTTAAATTCTCATTAACATTATGAATCTCCCTTTTAACAGAAAGAATGGGTGGTCTCTTCACATACCTTGCTAAAATTTAACTGTATTGCTTCGTTTCATAGCATGTATTTTTATGGTTGCCTTCTATTTGTGGCCAACGATCCTCACTCTCCCTTTATAGCAGTTTCCTTTCAAAATAAATTTGTTTAGAAATAAAAAATAGAGTCAATTCAGTTATTAAAGAAACCATGTTAATAAAGGTGCAGCTGGTGTGTAAATATGACAAAAATCATGACAATGGCACAGAAATGAATGACAGAGCCCAGAGCACTGGCCCGGGACCCAGGTAGCCTTGCCCAGGGTTCCAGCCAGCAGCAGCTTGCTATGTGGCTGTGGACACTTCAGGACCCCCTCCTCTCCACCCTGGGGCCTTCGGTTCCTTATCTACTCAGTGAGGGAGTTGAATTAAATTATCCCTAACGTTCTATGGCATCCCAGTTTATTCTTCCTGGCTTGGAATTTACCGTACTTTCACACAGCCAAGATTAAATTAGACTTAAATTAGATCCATCCTTTCAAACGCTGTAAACACGAAGGCCTCGATGGCACTCCTGCATCTTTTGCTCTTAGAGTGAGCCTATTAATCCCCATCTAGATTCCTGCAGGAAAAGGTGAGGAGACAAGTGCATGTGGCACAGGATTCAATTTGTGCTTCTGGCCCAGAAACTGAACAGGTCCAGGTTGGTCCAGATCATTTACCAGGAGAAAGAGAAGGTCCTAGACATTTCCTCGTCCATTGTTATCCCTTTTCCCCCACCCTGGGCCCAGGAGGCTGGGCCTGAGGGGGTTTCTCTCCCTCCAGAGAACCACAAGTCTGTTTATCCAGAGACATTTGTGATCATAAGCTCCCCAGGACCTGAAGGAAAAGAGAAGGGTTTTTATTAGAAAACACACAGTATAGCACTTCAAATGGGCTTCAAGCCTGAATGAAAAATCACCTGACCAGTAGTGACACTAGTGGAAAGACCATTCTTCTTAACTCTAAGAAGACTTGAAGGATGCAGGGCAGCCAGGACCGGGCCAGCACCGCAGCCTGTTTACAGTCCACTGTAACCCCCACACCAATCCTGAGAGGCAAGCATCATCAGCATCAGCATCTCGTATCATTCATTCTATTATAATCCAGTGTGTGGACAAAGAAATTAGGACTCAAAAAGATTACAGTCCCCTCCAGCTTCAATATGATCCTAGTCAGTATAGGTATTGTTCCCTATTTTATATGTAAGGAACCTGAGCTTCCTGGAGGTTTTTACTCAGCTAGTTGGTTACAGAGTCAGGATTTGAACCCAGGTCCAACCCTGCAAGTCTTACTCCTGGGCTTCCTGTCATGCAGGCCTCAGGAAGACTCTGCCTTTTTGCCATCTAGCACTTAGCAGGGGAATGGGAGAGAGAAAGAGAGAAGCAGGCAGGCTGGGTTCCAGAGAAATGATAGCAAAAGAAATCAAGAGGAGCTTCCCCTCATGTCAATCTGTGTAAGGGCACCAAACCCACTCAACAACACAGTTGTGTCCATTCCTCACCTTGTGTCCTACACAGTCAATATGATGCACATTTCCCCCAGCCATCCCCATAGATTTGAAACCATCCGCCAGTCCTTCCCAATGACAGCTGAAGGAGGCATCTTCAAAAACCACTGGGTCCCTCCTACTAGTGCCAGCAGGGAGCGGGTGAAGAGCCATGTTGTCTGTATACAGTCTGGGAAGCCCAAGTTGCCTGACAGACCAGAACCTCCATCTTCAGGGAGCTGCCAGCCGTAATAGCAAGCACAGTCCACCCATGGCCCCTCACATCCCTTTTACCATTTCTGTGATCCCCAGACCAGTTGCAATGGCTTGCACCCGTGACTTTCTCCAGAGGCCTACCCTTGGGCTGCCGGATGTGCTCTGCTGGCTTTCAGAGCTCTGGAAGTGCCTGAAAGCCAATGAATGACCAGAGCTTATTAAAGTAATACATGCCCCTTGTGGAAATTTTTAGCAAATTTAGAAAAGTAGAGTAATCCAAGCACCCTAACATCAGCAAGTGCTTTTCAGGAAATTTCTACCCAATCATTTTTTTCTATGCAGAGTTTCTTTTTTTTTAATGCTTTTTTAAATTTTTTATTTAAATCCAGTTTAATTAATATATACTGAGTTATTAGTTTCAGAGGTAGAATTTAGTGCTTCATCAGTTGCATATAACACCTAATGCTCATTATATCAAGTGCCCTCCTTAATATCCATCATCCAATTACCCATCCCACCACCCACCTCCCCTCCAGCAACCCTCAGTTTGTTTCCTAGAGCTACTATGAGCCTGGGTGGCACAATCAGTGAAGCATCCAACTCTTGGCTTCAGCTCAGGTCCTGATCTCAGGGTCCTGGCATTGAGCCCTGAATTGGACTCCACACTCAGCATGGAGTCGGCTTAAGATTCTTTCTCCCGGGCAGCCCCAGTGGCACAGCGGTTTAGCGCCGCCTACAGCCCAGGGCCTGATCCTGGAGACTTAGGATTGAGTCCCACGTCAGGCTCCTGCATGGAGCCTGCTTCTCCCTCCTCCTGTGTCTCTGCCTCTCTCTCTCTATGTCTATCATAAATAAATAAATAAATAAATCTAACAAAAAAAGATATTTAAAAAGATTCTTTCTCCCTCTCTGCCCCTCCTGCTCGTGCTGTCTCTCTCTCTCTCTAAAATAAATAAAATCGGGATCCCTGGGTGGCGCAGCGGTTTGGCGCCTGCCTTTGGCCCAGGGCGCGATCCCGGAGACCCGGGATCGAGTCCCACATCGGGTTCCCGGTGCATGGAGCCTGCTTCTCCCTCTGCCCGTGTCTCTGCCTCTCTCTCTCTCTGTGTGTGTGACTATCATAAATAAATAAAAATTAAGAAAAAAATTAAAAAAAAATAAAATAAATAAAATCTTTTTTAAAAAAGAGACTCTTATGATTTGCCTCTCTGTTTTTATCTTTTTTCATATTTCTTTCCCTTCCCCTTCGTTCACCTGTTTTGTTTCTTAAATTCCACATATGAGTGAAATCATATGGTATTTGTCTTTCTCTGACTTATTTCGCTTGGCGTAATAGCCTCTTGTTCCATCCATGTCATTATAAAAGGCAATATTTCATTCTTTTTGATAGCTGAGTAATACTCCATCGTATATATAGACACCACATCTTCTTTATCCATTCATCTGTTGGACATCTGATCTGGGCCCTGTCTGTATTTTGACTATTGGGGATGTTGCCTTTCTGTGCAGATTTTCTTAAATAATTGTGATAGACATGACTGTGCCCATCATCTAGTTCTCTTCCCTTCTCAGGTTCACAGTACAATTAGACTTCCCTTCCCCCTCAATGTTATGCAGAGTCATATGACTTGATTGGAAATGTGAGCAGTGTATTTAGGGGCTGGCATGCCATTCTCTATGTCCTCTTCCCCTGCTAGGTGAGCCCTGAAGCTTCAGGTTGAGATGGTGGCCACTCCATCTGCCTAGGTACCTGAAAGTTTAAGAGCAGAGCCTCTTGCCAATCCAAAATGGTCATGAAGCCTATGCAAGACATAACTTGTTTTAAGCCATCAGAATTCCATGCATGTATTCATTCATTAGGGCTGCGGTAACCAACTATGCAAAATGGGCGGCTTATACCAAAAATGTATTGTTTCATGGCTCTGGAGGTTAGAGTCCAAGATCAAGATGTCAGGATGTTAGCATGACTTGGTTCCTTCTTGAATGCTGTGGAGAAGAATCTGTTCCGTGCTTCTTTGCTAGATTCTGGTGATTTGCTACCAATCTTTGGCATTCCTCAGCTTGAAGAAGCAACACCCTGGTCTCTGCCCTCATCTTCTTCACTTGGCATCTTTCAAGTGTGCATGTCTGTGTCCAAATTTACCCCCTTTTAATTTGGACACCCATCATATTTAATTAGGACCTACCCTAAGGACCTCATCTTAACTATATATGTAATGTTCCTACTTCCAAATAAGGTTACATTCTGAGGTATTGAGGGTTAGGACTTAAACATATGAATTCTGGAGGACATGATTGAACTCATCACAGTGGATGTTTATTGTAACACCATATCTTAGCATAAACTGACAGAGGGATTGTCATGCTGCTTTTTAACTTATTTTCACTTTATGAGGTTAAATAATTTGTCCATGCTCACAAAACCAAGAAGAAGGAGAATTAGATTCTTTTTTTTTTTAAGAGGTTCAGGAGAGCACATGGAAGAGAGGCAGAAGGAGGGGGTGAGAGAGAATCTCAAGCTCCACACCCAGCATAGAGCCCAAGGTAGGGATCAATCTCATAAACTCTGAGATCATGACCTGAGCCAAAATCAAGAGTCAGACGTTCAACAAACTGAGCCATGCAGGCACCCCAGAGAAACTGGAATTCTAATCCAAGTTTTTCCTGATTTAAAAGACTGTGCTTTGAACTACTCTCTAGAGGTTGATCCCTGATAGCCTGATTGCTTTGCAGTTCACCACAGTCCCAGCCAATTCCTATTAATCCTAGACACTAAGAGTAAATACTGTTTGCTTCAGGCTTCTCCTGTTGACTTTCCTACACACAGCCCAATTTACTTACATTGCTCATTCTCCCCGGCGGGCATTGCATATGCAATCTTGCACTATGCTGTAGTTCCTAGATAATGAAGATTAAAAGGTATTTCATGCCCTTTTAATCCACCTTCCAAGTCACCAAAGCCCCTGTAGTCATTAGGACAATCTGTGCCCTCTTACCCTAACCCACACGTGTTCCTCATGTTCAGCTCTCAGTTTTGGAGCACCAGACTCATGGATTAGGTCTCCATCACCCATCTTGTACCTGTTTTCTGCCAAGCAAATTTTTCCTCAAAGGAATGAATCAGGAATAAAAATATTTGATCAATTAAAGCAAGTGGATTGTCAGAAAATGGCAGTTCTTCCTGTGTACGTCTTTTATAAAAGATCTCCTTATTACAAAGGACTCAATCAAAGGGCAACTTTCTCTCCTTCCTGATGTTTGCATCCCCCAATGCAGAGAAAAGAAGAAGCCCTGCTTTGTAAAGCTTGTGCCAGGCGGTGAATCACAGGAGCTCTTCAATCACTTATTGCTTTTCCTCTCTTGCCATTCCTATTGAGCATGATGGCTTTTTTATCCCACACCGAGGGGCTTTATTGTGTGTGCTACTCCTCATTAGTTTGATCACAGAGGGCAGATCTAAGACGTGATTCAAGTAAATGAAAGGTTCTCCAGAAGCTATCCAGGTATAGGCATTCTTTTCTAAGCCCTCATTCGTGCCTTTGAATTCATTAGCTCAGAGCACACAGCATCTCCAAATAGGCACATACACTGAGTACATACGCCCCGGAGAGCCTGATTCTGCAGACTAGCACCCAGTCACCTTCTTCCAACTTCAGTTGACAAAATACACATTGTGTTTACTCCAATTTTCTCATTAATTTTTCTGGCTGCCTGACAGCCTCTGCCTCCCCAGATTTGATTTCTGGAATTAGACTGACCTGAATACTATAAGAGAGCAGCAGACCCAAACCCTTCCTCCCAGGCAAAAATCCCCATCCCCATTTTGCAGATTAAGGCAACTAAAAGCTCTATTGGAAAAGACATCTCTGAACTGGTAAATTCTGGGAAGATTTGCCTTCATGTGTAGGCAAAGTGCTTTGCCTAATTAGGAAAAATACCTCACCAAAATGCCTCTCAGCCTGCCTGCCACTGTGCTGCCATGTACAGCATTCACCCAGGATTTAGATGGGGTATTTTAGAATGCAGCACTTACCCGGAAGGATTGCTATAATAAGCCATTAATGCTTTAGTGCAAATGAGTATGATCAAATTGACTTTAGCCACCTGACAGGGGCAGGAGGGACACAGAGAAATAAATTCTAGTGAGAGAAGGGGATTCAAAAAAGGAAGCCAGGGCTGGATATTAAGGGGCCCAAGACCCCATGACATCAAAAGGACATTGGGCACCAGGTGGGAGAATGAAATGGAGAAAGTCCTAGAGAGCACAGGGAGATGGAGCAGACAACTCTTAGTCACACATCCGTCTTAGGGGAACTTGAGATGATGTAAACACATTCCTGAACATCCAAGCTCTGTGACCTTGAAGGAGCCCCCTTAAAAGTCACTGACCCCACTGCAACTATCAAAAGCAGACAATAAATGACTTACCTACCCAAAGGATCTCTTTCCCTATAGATCCCTTACTCCAGGAAGTTTCTGTGAATCAGAGTGAACTCCAGCCTCTGAAGAAATCCTCAGAGCCATAGCAGTCTGATTAGATGATGCTAATCATCTTTAGAGTCAGACTTTGTCTCTGTTTTGAGCTCTGCTACCACACGACTTCATAGGCAATCTTGGAGGAGTCCCTTGGTTGAGACTCTTTGTGCCTTAGTTTCTCACCTACAAATAAATCCCAAAGACAACCTCTCTGTGTTGTTGGGAGGTTGTCAATACAACAATGTGTGTAAACCACTTAAGTATAGTGCTGAGCACAAAATCAATTCTCAGTACTAACCATTTAGCTACTATATATCATCACCATCATCACTGTGCAGGATACACTAGTGAGTTTGTGCCTCCCCATGGGTGGTAGTTTAGCACCATCATGGTGAAGGGAGTAGCTTTTGGAGTCAGACCAATCCTGATCTCAAATATGGGCTCTAGTGGGAATCCAGGTATCCAACCTGGGGCCAGTCATATATTCTCAGCTCCAGTTCTCTCACCTGTGAATGGGAATAATGAAAACACTTACCTCAAAGGTGAGGATTAAGCAAGACAATGCATGTAATTTGCCAAGTACAGTGCCTGGCATGAGGTAAGAGTCCAATAAATGGAAGATGTGAACCCCAAAACTCCCTTTCTTATCCTCTGCCTTTCTCTCACTCTTGCTCTCTTTTTGTGACAGATGTAGTTGAGCAGAGAGAATGAAATCCAGTTCTGTGGATGATCAGAGTAGATAGATGCAGAAGCCTTGCTTTTCAACCAGAGAAACAAAGAAAACCCCTATGAAAGCCAGCTCAAGGAGCCAAATCTGGTTTCATCCAGCTCTTGTAGTATTCTGGCTTTTGGGCATCAGTACAGAAAATTAGTTCCCCTCAAGTCCTCCCCTTCAGATTGAGGCTGTGGAAGATAAAGAGTGGCTAAAGAGCTCTGAACGATGGCTAATCTTCTAATTAGCACTTCAGAGAGAAGCGATAACAGGAATGTACTTGCAGCAATAGGCTCCAGGGAATGGCAGGGGCTGATCAATGTTTTCCTGGAATCATACTCAGAGCCACTGAGCTCCTTCTAAGTTGGTGACTCCTTCCTGCAGCGTTACCTTCCACCTCTCTCTCTCTTCCAGTCTGCTCCTCTTTTGTGTTCCCTTTTCTATGGCCCGCTTTCCTTCTGGCCTCCACCTGACCCCTGATACTTCTTTTTCTCTCATAACTGCTGCTCTAATATGGAATACACGTAATCATTGGTGTTTGTTCCTTAGCTCACAGCACATTTACTAAGTGCTTCCAAGGTGCTGAGGATACAGAAAACAGTAAGACAGTTTCTTTAAGGGATGCCTGGGTGGCTCAGCGGTTGAGCATCTGCCTTTAGCTCAGGGCATGATCCTTAGGTGCCGGGATCGTGTCCTATATCGGGTTCCCTGTGAGAAGCCTGCTTCTCCCTCTGCCTGTGTCTCTGCCTTTGTGTATGTGTGTGCGTGTGTGTGAGTGTGTGATAAATAAATAAATAAAATCTTAAAAAAAAGAAAGATAGTCTCTTTGAAAACAAAGAGATGGACTAAATAACTACAATTGTTTCAGAAGTACACATGGGGTACTTTTCCAGAAGTATGCATGGAGTTAGTGTGGGCAGGAAATGCCAAATTCTGGCTGAGTAGGACAGAGAAAGCTGTTCCAGACAAGTAGGTCCTGGGTCTGAGACATGAGGAATAAATCTAGTTTTTTAAATCAACTGTAGTTCTTGGTCTCATTCACACAGCTGTGACCTAGATATGCATTTGTCAACCAGGAACCAATATTCCTAAACTGACCGAGCTGTTCTGACATATATGTAACCTGCAGTTTTCCCTGATATATGTCAGTGACCAGGTAAGGAAAGCAGCTTCCCCTCCTTTGGGGCTCCTTAATGCCAGTGGGTGAATAAGGTGGAGATGAGAAGGGAACAGAACCAGTGATGTGATTAGGGAAGTTATTAATATGGTTCCTCATCTGTAATATCTATAGAATGTGAGCCCTGGGCTTTGCAATCTCTAAGGTTTATTCCTTGTGATTAAGTTAAGGGTCTCAGAATAAACCAATGTCCTCTCTCCCCCATCCCTCTCCAAGGCCAGAGCTAGTGAGTAAGACAAGCATGAACTTGAAAGCCAAATCTCTCGCTACTGCACCATTGATCTGTCCTTACTCTTGCTGGATCAATAGTTGGAGAAATTTCTGAGTGACAGCTCATACAAACAGCATGATACATTTAAGCCATTTGGGTTTTGAAGCCTTTTAAGTTTGTCAAAACAATGCCACCCCCTGTTGTGTCTCTGGCATAATAAGGGGCTTGAGAAGGGTAAATCTTGACTCAACTTCCATGTAACCATGAGAACATGTGGGGATTTTTTTTTTTAATTCTTAAGAAAGATGGGGAGTTTTGGTACAGTTTTCCCTCTGATTCAATGTCATGCACCAGTAAATCTGGAGAGCCCAATTTATCTCACAATATTAAGGATTTAGTGAAGCAAAGGAAATTCATTCCTTGAGTTTAGAGGAAAATAAAGAATATCCAGTTCCCTCTATCAGGATGGGACTCTAAATGCCTTATTCACTGGTCAATTCAAAGGCTTTGCTCAGGGCCTGATGTGTAGTAGGTGCTCAAGAGTATATGTTGAGGGAATCAATTAGTTTTTTTATTTTTTTTATTTTATTTTTTTTCAATTAGTTTTTTTAAATGTTTATTTATCTTATTTTAAGATTTTTCCATTTATTTGACTGAGAGAGAGAGAACACAAGCAGAGGGAGCGGTAGACAGAGGAAGAGGAAGATTCAGGCTCACCACTGAGCAGGCAGCCCCATGCAGGGCTCAACCCCAGGATTTCAGGACTATGATCCAAGTCAAAGGCAGACATCCAATTGACTGAGCCACCTAGGTGCCCCAGGAATCAGTGTTTTTAACACCGTCTCTACCACCTCCACCCCATATCATAAAAGGCTTCTCCTCCATTAGTCCCTTCCTGGTACTGTGGCCTTCTGTGCAATCTCCTCGGGTTTCTAGGGATCTACTTTCATGATCTATCCTTATTTCACCTCTAAGTAGACTTCCATCTTGCAGCTGAATCTGCAATTTGTTCTTTTGTCAATCCTATGTTGTATGAAGGGCCTATTTGAGCCAAGCTTCCAAATAGTGAGAGGAATGCAAAGATAAGAGACATATAGAAGATATTCTTAAAGAGATGCTGGTCTAGTAGAGGAGGCAGGAATGTAGACCTCTAATATCAAGGGTCTGAGCCTGGGCCGGGATGAGCAAAGATAGAAACAGGAAAAAGAGGACAAATTCTCAAAGCAGCCCCATCAAAGAGTTCAGAGAAACGAGAGATAACTAGTTTGTGGGGTTTGGGGGTTAGAACAGGTGGAAGAACTATAAAAGGAGTGGCATTGGAGTTGCGTATGTGGCTGCCTGGTAACTATCTAGCTAGGACCAGGATCCCTCTCAAGTGACCCAGTCAGAGGGACTGTACCCAAACTTATCTTTCCATAGGACTGATGGATTCCTTGATCCAAAAAGGAAGACTCTAACTTTCTATGCACCTCACACTCAAGTATAGAGCAGCTGTAAGTGGTTGGCACCCTAAATCTAGACTAATGACTCCAGGTAACCTGTGTGTTCCGCTATCAGGGTTGTTTTTTCACTTTTGCCCCATAAATGGGAGCAGTCCAGGGGCCAGTGAGGTCAGACCTTCAGTGTAAGGTTACCAGGCTCCTTTCTGGGGTGTATGGAAGCCCCAGCTTCATGAGTTCTCCCTTTCCCTAATGGAGCCTATTCCTTAACCCATGTATAATCCAACCCAAACCCTGATGCACAGCAGGCAGAGACCAGGAAGAGATCAACCTTGCATGATGTGGCCATAGAACATGTAGAAACAGGCAGGAAGAGCATCCCAGAGTAAGCAGGGCATAAACTAGAAGAAATGGGGAATACGGTGAAGCAGAAAGACAGTTTGTGTTGGGAGTCATAGGGAATGGGTCAGCAGGGGTGGCTGGAACCTCTTTATGCAGGGCCTTTGTGATGGATAACTGCTGTTTCCACCTACCTGCTGTCTTTCTTTCTTCGGAGATGAGGGTAGGGGATGGGTAGCAGTACATCAATATTTCTTTGGGTAAATCTGCTTCCCCATAGCACATCGTCTGGTAGACAACACACTGGCCAGGAGATAGCTAATCCAAACCATCAGAATCTTTCAGCCTTTTGAATCCTGAGCAGAATGACACAGAAGCTGAAAACCATGGCACCAACTCCCCAGATGGAGCCCCCAAGTAGTGAGTTTTCTCTGTCTTGGATCCTGGAGCTAGTTCTGCTGGCCCTGTCCAAGGCTCAGCTTTTCTTTTGCTTCTGTCAGCCCCACAGCCTTGCACTAGGCCCCCTTTCGGCCTGAGCTAGCCTGAGTCAGTCTAGTGACTTGCTAACAAAAACCATAACAGAGAGCCTTGAGCACCAGGCTGAGGCAAATAATGCCAGCCCAAGGCACGAGGAACATCTGACTCCATGCCTTCTGTTTGTACACTGCTGGGCAGTTCCTTATACATTCTTGGAAAGTTGCAGAGCTGGAGCATTTTACTCACCCTAGAAATCCTGAAAAATTGCAATCCAGAGAACTTGGGACCCCCCAGCCCACCACAGTCACCTCAGACTCCTGTTGGATATGTTCAGTTAGAGAGAGATATGCTGGTAACCAGAGATGGCTTTTTATCTTCCTAGCTCCAAGCTGCTTCTGAAGCTTAATAAAGAAATCAAAGTTCTATGGGCACGTGAGTGTGTATGGATGCCAAGTGTCCTCAGATGATATTCCAAGAAGTTCCAAGAAATGCAGCTTATATGTCATTGTGATTTGCAAGCATTGCTCTTGTTGATAAACTGCATCCTCCAGATCCTGGTGACAACCACACATCCCTGGAGCTTTGCCTGGCTCAGGCTTGCCCTGACTCTATTCTGGGCTTTTCTAAGTAGGGTCCTGCGGGGTGGGGAAGTACCTAGCATGGCGCTGGGAGGAGGCCCTCCAGAGCAAAAGCCTTTAATCTTCAGGCTCACCTACCTAGAAGCCATGAACTGTATACACCCATCCCCTCCCCATATTTTACTCCCCCTAGGTAGACAGAAGGAAGAAACCACAGTGTGGAATCTTCAGGAGCTCCAGAGGTGTTAATCTCAAAGTTCTGAGTAGGACTCTAATTCCTTAATGTTGTGCGGAGTCAGCAACAGGAAGCCTTGTTCCCTACCACAGTGGTTTCAGACTTCCAGCATAGTTGTCTTGGAGCCTGTTGTCACCTTACCAAACATGCATTCTGTATGATTCATACTGGGTAAGGGAATTAAATCCAAGCAAGGGAAGACAACTCAGGTATCCTGCTATTAAATATATGGTCTGATTAATCAGGAATCTTTTATCATCTTAGAATCTCAGAGCCAAAAGCAATTTTAAAGGTCATCTATTTCAAACCTTCATCTAATCCCTTCAAATTAAAAAACATACATACATGGATACCGAATGATTCTAGGCACTGTGCTAAGTATTTTCTACGGATTCTCTCATTAACAGACCAAATCCTTCCAACAACCTTCTGCAGGACCCACCATTATTCTCTCCGTCATACAGACCAGGAATCTGAAGCCCAGAAGTTTCCATCATTCACCCCAGGTCATGCAGCAAGTAGGTGCTTCAGAGATGGTGGCCTGGCAGCTCTTGGCCAAACCTTACTTGTGTATGTGTGTGCTTTTAAATTTTCCAATGTGTTGTTAGTAACTTAAAATCAGGAGTTTGACATTTAAAATAACCCGACTTCCATTTTTTTCCCTGAGAAGTCAGGAGACCTGGCCACACCAGGCCTTGTGCGTATTTCCACATGGCAAGTATAAGCTGGAGCTGAATAGCAGGTGTTCCTTCAGACACAAATCAGAATATGTCAGGAACATGATTCAGCTTTCCAATGGCTGCTAATAACACACAGGGTAAACTCCAAAGTCCTCATCACAGCCCACAGGGCCCACACACCTGACCTTCCATCTGCTGCACCCCATTTTGTCTGCCCCCTGTGCTCCACCACACTGGGGTTCCCTCCAGGGCTTGGGTTTGAAAAGCTCTCTCCCTCTCAAGCTTTTTGCCTTTGCTGCTTCCCCTACTGAGAAAGCCCATTCTCCTTTCCTCATGTCTGACTTGTGTTGAGTCTTTAGCTTAAATATTACTTCCTTAGACAGGCCGAATAATATCTACTCCCACCCACCCAAAGATGTCTACATCCCAATCCCTGGAGCCCCTGAATATGGTGCCTCATATGGCAAAAGGGACTTTGAAGCTGTTATTAAGGATCTGGAGATAGACTATCCTGGTGGGCCTGATGTAATTGTAGTGGTCTTTATGAGAAGGAGGTGGTAGCGCCAGAGTCATAGAGGAGATGTGACAACAGACACAGAGATTGGTGTGATTCAAGGAGGGGGTCATGAGCTAAGGAATGTGGGTGATCTTCAGAAGCTGGCAAAGGCAAGAAAACTGGTTATCTCCTAGAACCTCCAGAAGGAAAGTTGCCCTAAAACATCTCGACCTTAGCTCAGCAAGACTGATTTTGAGCTTCTTGACCTCCATAACTATAAGAGAAACATTTGTGTTGTTTGCATCCACTAAGTTTGTACTGATTTATTACAGCAGCAGTAGGGAAATAACACACCCATTTATTCTAAAATACTCCCTCTCCTCTGGTTAGTCTCTAGCTTAACCCTTTTTGAATATCCTTCCATGCACTTAACACAACTTAAGATCATTTTGATTGTTTGCTTAGTTTTGGTTCTTTCAGCTGCTAGACTGGGAGTCCCAAGAGAACAGTGTCTGCCACACGGTAGGAGCTCAGCAGATATTTATTGAAAGACGAAATTGGTTATTGAATAATTGGCCTCATTTTCCATCCCAGGTGCCTTCATCTGAGCACATTGCAGGTTGAAAATGTCCCTATTTAGTGGTAGAATTTAGAATTGAACTCAGCCAGGTGCAAGTATTTCTTTGAAGCATAAAAAACAATCAGAGCTTTTAAGGAAATTAGGCAGCAAGCCCAATGATAAAACAGGCAATGCACCCAAGATAAATTCATTTCCTGCTTCCTACATCCTTGTTGCTATCAGCATTCTACCTTGATAGAAGTGCAGAATATTAGGCCTCACCCTGGTCCTACTGAATTAGAATCTGCACTTTAACAAGATGCCCAGGAAATCCATATGCATATTAAAGTTTCAGAAATGCTGCACTACCTATTTGGTTGAGGGGAGACACTCTACAGGGTTGTTTGCCAAAGGCAGGTGCACTAAGCATGGGCTGCCTTATTGCAGCCCAAGTGAGGCTCTGACCCAACAGCCCTTTGCTACCTCAGCCCACCCATCACCTGCTTCCTCTGTTGAATTCTGTGACTATTGACGATGCTTCTCAGTCCCACCTCTCCACACCCAGCCACCTGCCAAATCTGTGGATCCAGACAAACAGATGAAGAGTCTTTAGGCCCTCAAAAGCCCAATAAGAACCAGGCTGAAATAAGTGGAAGAAGCTTCTTCCTACCAATGGTGGTGCTAATGGGGTCCGACTTTGTTGAATCCTGCCCTGCATTATTCTTCCAAGGAGTGGAATAAGCCAGAAACTACTTGAGGTTCTGTAGACAGTTGGGTCTAAAGTTGGAGACAGTAGAGAGATCAACAGTTGGTGGAGGGGAGAAATAGGTGGAGCACAGGAGATTTTTCAGGCATTGAAACATCCTGTTTGATACTCTAGTAGTGGAAACATGTCCCTATACATCTGTGAAAACCCAGAGAACATACAACACCAAGAGTGGACCCTAATGTAAACAGTGGACTGTAGTTAATATCATTGTATCAATACTGGCTCATCAAATGTGCCACACTAATACAGGATGTTAGTAATAGAAGAAACTTGTTGGGGAACGGGTAGAGATAGGAGGATATATGGGAACTCTCTATACTTTTCACTCAGTTTTTCTGTAAACCTAAAAATACTCTTCAAAATAAAGTTTATTCATAGTAATAATAAAAGAAACAACAAATGCAGATCATTTTGGTTTAAATCTGGGTCAGGCACTTAAAATTTGAGAGCTTTTGGGCAGGTTAATTTCTCAGCCTCAGTTTACTCATCAGTAATATGAGGCTATTAATACCCACCTCAGAGGGCTCTTGCGAAGAATAAATTAATACATAAAGTGCCTAGTGTTGTTCCTGGCATCATGTAGCAAGCATTCAGTAAGTGTTAAGCTTGGGTGTCCAGGGGGTAGGGGTGTTGTTTAGTTTCTGTAATTACTTAAGAAATCATTGAAATGTATGCTGGGAAGCTGCTGCTCAGAATTCCCCTTCAATAGTCTTCAAATAGCAGTCACAGGGGTGCCTGGGATGGCTCAGTTGGTTAAGGGTCTGCCTTCAGCTCGGGTCATGATCCCAAGGTCCTGGGATCCAGCCCCACATTGGGCTCCCTGCTCAATGGGGAGCTGTTTCTCCCTCTCCCTCTGCAGCTCCCCCTGCTTGTACTTGTGCACTCTCTCTCGTGTTCTCTCTCTCTGTCAAATAAATAAATAAAAATCTTACATTAAAAAAAAAACAAATAGCAGCTATGTTCAGAACATATTGTCATACAAAGAAGTTAGAGGCAGGAAGATACGTTGGGACATTGTTCCAATAGAACATGGCAGAGATGGAGGATAGGCAATGACAGAGCACGAGTAGATCAATGGGGAATATATAGAGGGGCCTTGGGAGAGGAACTGGGTGCCTGTTTGAAAAACTGCAAATGTGAGGATGAGGGAGTCAGCACTGGAATCTTAAACTGTTCAGAGAACTGGGGGATTACTGAGATTTTTACCTCTTCCTCTCTGACTAGGGCAGTCTTCATGTCCAACTGCAATCAGGATCTTACATCATTTCCCAGCTCCAAAGCAGAAAGTGGATTTTAACACAGAAATTTACCTGCCAGTTGCACTGATGCCTTGACATTTTAAGTGGTACCTGCCCTTCTATGCCAGACATTTCCCACAAATAAGAAAGTGACAAGTTTCCCTGATGGGCATTCAGCATTCAATGAAGTGAGAACTTTGCTAGGGGTGGGGAAATGTGGTGCCGGAAGCAAACAAAGGGAGCATCAGCAACAAATATATTTTGAGCAATTATCTGGAGGCCCTCCCACCTGGTGTCCCTGTGCTCAGCCAAGCAAGGTCTTCAGGAGGAAGACTGAGCAGATGGGTGCCTCCTCTCCACCTCCTGCTGAGTCACCGTAGCAAATTGCAGCAGGCAGCTAGAGTTGCCTTGCAATCAGAAGACTAAGCTGCAGGGAGCACAAATGTTGGCCCTTTGGATTTGAAAATAGGTAAAAAAAAAAAAAAAAAAAAAAAAAATACTGGCATCAGATTCTAATAGGAAAAAAAAAAATAAACTATAAAGCTAATGTGGACCTATTGCCATCCAATGAGTGAATTCCCTCTTTCGACTTGGCTGCTAGGTGCTTCCCTAGCTATGATTCAAGCTTACATCCAATGACAGAGATTTTACCACTAAGCCAGGGCTACTTGCTTAATTGGAAACCTTCAAGCTAACCCACTAACTCAGATGGAGAACTCAAGTCCTGGATAAGAGAAGTGACGTGCTCTAAGTCATCCAGTGAGCTGGAGGCTGGCCTTCCTGGGTCTTGTAGAACCCATCCTCAAGCATATTCATTAGATATAACATGGTGGTTAAATGGATGGGTTTTAGGGCCAAACCTCAGCTTTGCCATGGGTCTAGACATCTTTCTTTTAAGTTCCAGTTTTCTTAGCTAAAAGAATAAGGACAATAAGAGTACCTAACTTACTGGGTTGTAAGAATTAAATGAAAACATGGCTGGCTCAGTCAGAGGAACATATGACTCTAAATCTTGGGGTTGTGAGTTAGAGCCCCACATTGAGTGTAGAGATTACCTAAAAATAAAAAAACTTTTAAAAAAAAATATGAGGAAATGGGGATGCCTGGGTGGTTCAGTCAGTTAAGCATCTACCTTCAAACTCAGGTCAGAGTCCTGGGACTGAGCCTCATGTTGAGCTCCTCCTCAGGGAGTCTGCCTCTCTTTTTCCCTCTGGCCCTCCCCCTGGCTCATGCTCTCTCTCTCTCTCTCTCTCTCAAATAAATAAAATATTTTTTAAAAATGAGAAAATGGATACCGAGTACCTTGTGCTGTGCTAGCACATAGCAACTATGGAATTTTTTGTAGCTAGTAAATATAATTAATACTGATTCTTCTTATGTTTACCTACAATGTCAGTTGAATGTCAGGGAGTCATATTTACCATCCTGACTCTTGACTGCTCATCATACGGTTCTGTGTAAATTCCAGGCTCTCAAAGACAGCCAAGATGACAATGTACTTCCAAGAAGACATGCTGACAGGACATGACTCAGGGTGGCCAGGGATCCTCCCCTTTTGCCAAACTTTGTGGCCCCCTCCCCCACTCAACCACCCATCTCTCTGATTGTCAATAGTGCAGTCTTTGAGCTGGGCCAAGATGTCTCCGCTGAGATTTCCATAATAATATCATTTATCAGCACCTTGGACAGCATACAAATGATTCCTCATCTTCAACTATCAGGGAGGTATTAATTCCTTGACATAATGCCAGATGACAGCTAAGGTAAAATGAGAAGAAGGGGTTCAGAAATCTTTCTTCTGAGATCAAATCCCAAGGAAAATTCTACAGACAAGGGAATAAAGCAAGCAAACCAAGAATAAAACCTCCCAGATGTATGGCTTTCATTCTCTATTCCCACAGAAAGCCCACTGCTTATTAAAAGTTTGGGATGGAAAAAACAAAGTTGGTACCCATTCCAAAGAGAGTGATTGGAACAAAGTAGGCACATTTCACGGGACTGGCTGATTTGCCAGCTCCCTCTCGGTGGCATTGTTACAATTACAGCTATTCTTGGGAATGTAATTCATTATGGACCCATTATTCCTAAGAAGCAGAGAAGAGCAAAAATCAAAGGTTTATCATCTGTCTGTGGTGCATAGAATACAGCAGGCTGCCTGCTGGCTACATCCCGGGTGGCAATCAGAAACCAGAGCCCAGGGACAAATATACATTCCACTGAGCTTCTCCATCCCCCCGGACAAAATGATGCTATTTGCATCAAGGAAAAAAAGACTGCTTGCCCCTCTTTGGCCTTCTGGACAATTTCCAGCCAGCTGGCCAACAGAAGAGGAGCTACTGCCTTGAAAGAAAGGGGGATGGCCACCCTCACTCCCAGAGTTCAGAGAAAGAAGGATTATTACCAGTTGTGGAGCTCCCAGTATGTGCCAGCACTGTGCTAGACACTTTAAATATGTGGGAGAGATATTATTAAACCCCATTTAGCAAAAGATGAACCTGAAGCTGAGAGAGGTTGTTTAGGACTATTTCAGTAACAGAAACACAATCTGACTGGCTTAAGTTAAAAAGGGAAAATATTGGCTCAAGTGACTAAAAAGTCCAGACATAAGTTGGTCTTCCAGTTCAGCAAGATAGAAAGGCTTAAAGATATCTACCTCTTGCCTTGGCTTTCTTTTGTATTATCATCATCACCCCTAGACAGGCTTTTCTTCTTGTTTGCAAAATGGTGGTCACAAACTCCTCCCTGCCTCATCCTTCTAGTCTAGCCATTCCAGAACAGAGAGAACTTCTCTTCCTTAAGAGTTCCAGCAAAAGTCCCAGAACTGACACCCATTGACCTGGCACGGGTCACATGCTATTTCCAAATCAAGCACTGTAGTCAGAGTGATGGAGCACCCTAGTTGGCCAGGCCTGATTCAAGAGCCCACAGCTGAAGCTTGAGGAGATCCTGCCCCTCCAATATCACAGTACAGGGAGGATTCCTTGATAAAATTTGACCTGCAGCATCAAGAGAGGGAGGAAAGGATACTGGTAGGCAACAAAAACCTATGTCTGTTATAATCACACTGCTGACAAGTGGCCACATTTTTCCCACTATCATATATGTAAATTACTTAGCATAGTACCTGGCACACGCCATGTACTTTATCAGGCTACTGCTCTGGAACCAAGCTACACTACTAGCAAAGATAATACTTCATGTTCCTATGGGGTTCCAAAAGAGAAGACCAAATAATTATGCTAGGTAACTGAGACTCTAACCTGACACATTTTTTAAAAAAGATTTTATTTATCTATTCATGATAGACACAGAGAGACAGGCAGAGACATAGGCAGAGGGAGAAGCAGGCTCCATGCAAGGGGCCCGATGTGGGACTCAATCCGGGGACTCCAGGAGCACACCTGGCCGAAGGCAGGCGCTAAACTGCCGAGCCACCCAGGGATCGATCCCCTAACCTGACACTTTCTCAAAACCAGCCATTTTCCCGACTTGGACTGATTGGATGACCAGGAAGGAAATCACAATGTTGTTTAGACAAAAGGACAGATTCCTTATCATCTTGCCCAAAGAACCTATATATGTAAATATGTGCATCTACTATATTTAAAGCCTATACAATGGGATGAGGAAAGAAAGAAAAATAAGACGTGACAAATAAGGTATAAAGGGCTCATTAAGCCATCGTTCTTGACATCAGGGGAGTATGGAATAATAAAACATCTTTCTTTAAAAATAACAGCAATTGTTAAACATGCACCAACTGATTTATACAGTTTCATTCACTCTTCACAATAATTCTGTGAGGTGTACAATATTAAAGTAGCCATTTGATCCAGACTTGGAGATATTAAGTGTCTTGCCTCATACCTACCATTAGCAAATGGCAAATGGCAAATCCAGGATCTGAGGACAGGTCTCTCTGATTTGAAATCAGTGTTCTTAAAAAAAAGTGAAATTAGTGTTCTTGACGGTATGCAAAAATCTGTAGGACCCTCCATTCTTGCTGGGAGAGAAGGCAAAGTTTCTTTGAGAAGGTAGCATTTGGAGCAGTATATAGGTCAGAGACTTTTGGATGTAAGTGACAGAGATCCCATTCATACTGGCTTAAAGGGAAACAGGGCAGCCCTGGTGGCCCAGCGGTCTAGCGCCGCCTGCGGCCTGGGGCGTGATCCTGGAGATCCGGGATGGAGTCCAGCGTCGGGCTCCTTGCGTGGAGCCTGCTTCTCCCTCTGCCTGTTGTTGGGCTGGCTGAGAGACAGGGGCACCCAAAATGGCAGACATCTCAAATTGGGTCAAAATGGCTGATCTTCCCGCCAAAGCAGCCATGACCACCACTTCATCTCCAGTAAATCAAAGCCTAGATGGGAAACCAAAACTTTCCATCCGGGACTTTCCAGCCAGGGACCACCCCCCCATCGTCTGTACTATCCCCACCCCCAGCCAATCACCTAGGGACATGGTGTTCCCTTGCCTACACCTGGATGCAGACCTGGAACCAATAAGGCTTAAAACCCCCACACTCCCCAACCCTGGGCAGGCGTGACTTCCCTGACTCGGGCCACCTCTCCGGGTCACGGAACCTTGCCCAGGAGGCTCCCCATTAAAGCACTCTCGAACCTACTGCCTGGCTCTGCAGGGTTTTTGGTTTTTGTTTTTATTTCTCCACCGTTCATTTGGAAAAAACCTAACACCTGTGTCTCTGCCTCTCTGTCTCTCTGTGTCTCTCATGAATAAATAAAATCTTAAAAGAAAAAAAAAAACACAGAAACAGAAGATTTTTTTTTTCCTTGTGTAACTGAAAAACCCAGGGAGAAATGGAACTGTAGGCCCAGGCTGATCCAGAGGCACAAGTAATGCCCGTGAGACTCATTCTGTCTCTCAGTTCTCTCTCCTGTGTGAGCTGTATGAGCTTCTGTGTGAGCGCTTGAGATGACATTCTCCTAACTTAGCTACCCTGCTGGGAAAAGAGAATTATTGTTCCAAGAATTTCAACAAAAATCCCAGATCTGAGTCTTATTGGATCATTTGAGCCGTGTGCCCATTTGCACGGCCAGAAATACACTGACCCTCCCTGGAATCAAAAGAGCAGGTGGATTAGTTTCACCAGAAGCATATAGCATAGACTGAACATGACAGGGGGCATCATTTATCAATGTAAAATCAGGTTGCTCTTACCAACAGAAGGGGTAAGAGATATTAGATTGACAAGAACAATTAATAGCTACATTAGGTACCATTGTGCTTAAGAATCCATCCAGAAAGTGTAACTTAAAACAACCACTACTTATTTAGCACTAGATTCTGTGGTTGGCAATTTGGGCTTATTCATGCATCTGTGAACAGATGTGGGGGTCACTGGGGCTGATTGGTCTCAGCTGAGCCATCACCCTTGTTTTTCAAGGTTTCTCAGCATCTAAGAGGCTAGTCCAGGCTCATTCTCAGGGTGGCAGAAGGTCTCCAAGTGAAACAAAAAGAGTTCAAATGTTTTTTTAGGCCTCTGCATTTGCTAACATCCCATGGGCCAAAACATATCACCAGGCCAGCGTCACCATGGGAAGGTACTCAAAGTTATGCAACAAGGGGGTATGTATTGAAAGAAGGCAAGAATCTGTGGCCTTTCCTACAATCTGCCACTATGGTCATTTCAAACAGCACATAGTAAACACACTGGTCCAATAAAATTTTGTCAGATGAATGACAAGGTTAGGACAAGGGAAGAACAGAGAAGGATTCAGGCAGAAGAAACACTGTTGGCAAAGCCCCTGAGGTGGTAAATACAGATTTATTTGTGGTGAGTATGCATGTTGTGATTAATAAAGGAATAAAGGAAGTAGTGTGACACAGGGGCCATATTAGGGTAAGCACCAATGAGTGCTGAGCTTGGGATTCAGACGTCTGTATGCACTGGGAAGTTGTTGAAGGCTTTGCAACAGAGACATGCATCAATGAGTAAGTCCCAAGCAGGATTTTGAAGGGTAGCCATAGAAAGGTAGACTTTTCTGAAGGACAAGATCCTGAGAAGAAAGGGGTACAAAGACATTCCTGAAGGCAGGGAGACAGAGCAGCTTCAGACTCTACTGTGCTCCAACAGGCACCAAAACTGAATTTTGAACTCATTTTTGCCTTGGCCTATTCCAGATACTGACTTCCTCCTGCTTCCTCCAGGCCATGAGAATTTGGAGATGTTCTATATCCTGGGCACCAAACAAATGCTACTTATTTCTCCTATTAGCTTGTAGTGGCCACTTCCAATACCTGGGATCAGCTGGCTGTTGGTCCTCCCACCCCTAGATGTTTCTTGGTGGGTCTTTAACCCTCTAATGCCTCTTGGGAGTGAGATTTTGGCTCTAAACTTCCATATACTGCTCTGAAATCCAAACTTCCACTCAGAGCTGAGCTGACTGACTTGGTCTTTGCCAGTGCCATGTGATTTGCATCCCATGTGATGCCAACAAACCCAAAGACCAAAGACCCACTTAGGATGGCATTCCTGTGCAGAACCTGTCCAAATGCAGACATAGCTCAGTGGGCTTTGAAAATGACTAAGATGGATCATTACCATCCTCTGATTTCCCTAAACATGTGTCCTGCCTCCCAATAGCAATACTTTGCAATGTGGACTTTTTGAGGGTTTAATTCTATGTGTGTTTTAGCAAACAAGACAAGTGTTGGCCTATAGCAAACAATGAGAAACCCACAGGCCACATGGTTGTCTTTTGAGAAACAATAAGCATCATGTCATACACCAGAAAGATATCCCACAGTGATCCTCACAGCAGCACTGCAGATTAGCCATGGTGTAGGCTTCATCCAGACCCCAGCTCACTGAAGCTGGATGGGGCTCCTGCAGCTCTCAGGGACAGGATTTGGAAATTGCAGGTGTCTGAATTGCTACAATCTCTCATTCATACCCAATTTCCACCTAATGGTGTCCTCTGGGATGGAAAGCAAGAATTATATCAGAATGCAGGACCCTATTCTAAGTGCTTTATGTATTTTAACTCATTCAGTCTTCCTGAGCAAACTTAGAAGAGATTGAAGGAGGGTACTTGTGTGGTTCAGGGATCAGGTCATGATCCAGGATCATGGGTTCAAGCCCCCTATTGGGCTCCCTGCCCAGTGGGAAATCTGCTTCTCCTTCTATCCCTCACTCCACTTGTGCTCTCTCTCTCTCTCCCTCTCACATAAATAAATAAAATCTTTAAAGAAAAAGAGATTGAGGGAGAGGTTTAAGTACCTGCTAAAATTCACCAACCTTAGTGATAACATTTCCTTCCTTTGTGATTAAATGTTCAAACTTAAACAAATCTGAACTAGAAAGTAAATAAATGAATATTTTTATTTAAAATATTTTATTGAGTTTTGGCACATGGAAAACTCAAATAAATCTTACTGGAAAGAGCAGAAGAAAGCTTAAACTTTACCTTTTATTAGACCCTCAAGATCCCACACACCCTGCCTGCCCTCTTCATCAATGAAGAAGTGTTGATTCCCTACTTTGGGGTCCCCCTGGAGGTGACCCACACATATTCCTATCACATATAATGCTCATAACTGATCATGTTTCTCTCTTCCTCAGTAGAAGTGAGCTTATCAGCTCTTAGCACAATGCCTGGCTCATAGCAGATACTCAACACTTGGTTGAAGGCCAAGACTTAGAAGGATCTCTAGGCTCTTGCCAGAGCTCACACTTGCAAGGACTATAAACAAGCCATTGCCTGGTCTATGCCTCCATTTCCCCAAAAAGGGAAACTTTGGACAGCAGGCACCATTGGCTAATTTTGCCTAGTGACAAATTCAGAAAAGTTATATCTATGGAATCCTGAGCTCAGAACCCAAGTTGTGGGGAGACTTGCCTATTAGGCTACATGCAGGAACCAGCCTGCCCAGCCCCAGCCCATCAATGTCAGTGCATCTGGAAGGCAAAGTCCTCCCTCAGTGTTCATGCAGTGGTACTGAGCTGCCACATGCAGCAGGAAGGTATGATTGAGTTAGCAATGGCACTTCCCTGAATCACGGCATATCCAAAGGCTGCCAGGTGGCAGCTGGCATCTTAGACTGCCACAGAGGGCCAGGCAACGTCTGTTGCTCCAGGTACCTAGCTGGCTCTGTTAGGGAAGGACTGTGAGGGTTGCCTTTCTCCTGCTGGGTGTATTGGCTGGTAACACTGAGCAGGTGGGTGGGGAGGGCATCAGTGGCACTTATCCTCCCAACATGGAGTATGGGGGGTGTGGTGGGATGGGGTGATCATCTGGATTCCTAAATTCCTCAGTCTTCTGATGCTTAGTTTAGTGAGGTCTGAGTAACTTCCAAACAGTTTCAAGTTCTAGTCTGCTCAGTGGGGAGCCCACTTCTCCCTCACCCTCTGCCTACCACTCTGCCTACATGTTTGCTCTCTGTCTCTCTGTCTCTCTCTGCCAAATAAATAAATAAAATCTTAAAAAAAAAGAATAGTAATTAATTAATGTTAAGTTGTGTGGATCTCTCACTCCAGAACATAAGTCCCACGAGGGCATGGGCTTCGCCAATCTTTATCCCTACTATTTTCCCAGCATTTGGGGTAATGCCTGGCATATAGCAAGCACTTAAGAAATGATGGTTCAGTGAATGACTGGTGATTAAGTGAATATTAAATCATTTTATAAACTCTAAAATGCTCCTTAGAAGTTATGGGTTATTATCACTGTTAAGGCCAGACCAGGGGCTACAAATAAAACACATATAAATGAGTACAGGTGTTCCAAGAACCAGCAAGAAGGGTCTACCAAGAAGATTTCTGGGGGACAATGCCACATGAAGAAGCACAAGAGGTAGTAGCAGTTTGGGACCAATGAGTGCCAAGGAGATAGAGGCAGAGCAATCATAGTACCTGCCACACCATCTAAAAGGATAGATCCTGATAACCAAAGTCTTGCTTGCAGCATGAAGTGATGGTCATAGGATACAAGATGGAGGGAGTCAGGCTAAACTATCTGGAAAATAAAAGGTGATGAGGAGGGTGTCAGAGAGAGCACAGAGTTTGGGAGCAGATAAATAGTGATGAGCAGATGTTAATAAAATTTATGTTGTTTCTTGAGGTCATGGACTAGATTTGGGTGGGAGTGGGAAGGCAGGGTAGGGAGAATTGATAAAGTCAAAGTCTACCCTGGGGCTGGTGCAGACTGAACAAAGTAATGACACACAGAGGTGCCGTCATCCAGGTAACATATACATAATTACCATTTAATCCTCACTCTTGTGACTTCCCTGTATTAGCCAGCTATGGCCACAATAATGCTGCATAACAAACTATTACTCCAACTTAATAGCTTATAATACAAGGAATTTTGTTTTCTAGTTCATGGACCTGCTGACCAATTTGAGAGGTGCTCAGCTTCAATCCATAGGTTGTCTCCAGGCTCATAATTTAGTTCCAGTTTGTTCCTTGTACGTCCTCATTTTCTTTGGACTAGACACTATAAAGTACATGTTCTTCCCAAATACGTGGAGCGTATTTGTGAGAACTAAACCAAACCTTAGAAGCACATTTATGGCTTCTGCGCACATTGAGCACAACCTCATTATATCCCATAGGGAAATGGAGGCTTCCAAGAGTGAAGCTATTTGTCTAAAGTCACAGCCTTGTATGGGATGCAGCTGGGGTTTGGACTCAGCTTTGCCTGACACCAGAGCTTCTATGTTTATTATGATGAACCCCTCTGCTAGAGTCAAGGTGAGTGAAGCCCCCCAGGACACAGGGAACTGAAGTTCAGGCCAAGAGGCTCCTCACTCACCCAGCAGTGTACAAAGCACCGAAGTTAACTAGAGATCACCTGTCTGTTCAAGGTCATGCCCCAGATCAGAGTCAGGAAAGACACCTGGAGCCTTGTTCTTCTGCTCCTTGCACCGTTCTCCCTAGACGGTAACATGTGCTTTTGCCTTATAAACATCACCCAGGAGGGTTCCTCCTCTCTGAGAAATCTTACCCATTGCAATCCAACCAGAGGTTTTCAAAGCAGGCCCAGGAGACCCAGAAGTGACAAATAGTTCCGTTTTCACTTCCTTGAAATTTCTCCTAAGTGTGCCTACTCTGCCAACCATAACTGCAAAGGGAAAGAGGTGAGGTTCACACCATTCAACTCCCAGCTGTTGCCATGGAGCCCATCCAGACACCAACAGGCGGGCAACTCTGGTTGCTTTGCAATAGAATCAAAGAGGGGGAAAATAATCAGCAGGGGAGCAAAGTCTTGTTTAAATGCAAATACCTTTGAGAGGAAGCAATTGAGGGAAAAGAAATTATGAAAACCCCAGTAGAGAGCACAGAGTTGGGACTAAGGCTGATAAGCTGTGCTGGTCCCTCAGCAGGATAGACTCTGCTCCATCTCCTGCCAAAGTGGGAAACTTGTTTCCAGAAGTGATTTGCCAATGACACACATCCCAGCCACCCCTAACAAGGTTCTGAGAAAGAGCAGAGTGGACTTCCTGATGGGCAGGGAGACTGTAAGAGCCCAGGACTGCTGACGGGAGGGCTGAGCTGGTTTGCACTAGAATTTAAAGAGAAGGAAATGAAGGTTGAAAATTGGGACCCAAGTGGGAGATATTAGAAGGCAGTACAGGGGGACACCTGGGTGGCTCAGTGGTTAAGTGTCTTTCTTTGGTTCAGGGCCTGATCCTAGGTCTGGGATCAAGTCCCACAGCAGGCTCCCCACAGGAAACCTGCTTCTCCCTCTGCCTATGTCTCTGCCTCTCTCTGTGTCTCTCATGAATGAATAAATAAAATCTTTAAAAAAAAAAAAAAAGAAGGCAGTACAGGTACATCCATCAGTCTCCCCAAAGGGGAGGATGGCCCACGGGCACAACCTCATTATATCCCATAGGGAAACAGAAGCTTCCAAGAGTGAAGCTATTTGTCTAAAGTCACAGCTTGTATGGGATGCAGCTGGGTTTTGAGGTGCATTTGAGGTTGGGGGAGGGCATTTGAAATCTCAATTAGAGGCAGAAATGCTTTATATCTTTCTAATAATAATGATGGTAAATTTTCATTTTCTAATCTCTAATAAAAATAACACCATCCATTTTTAGCTTAATATTTCCTAAAGCTCAAGTATTTAACCACAAAGGAGATCATATTTTATAATTATTTTTTATTGAGGATTATTTTGACCTGTAAACTTTTTAAAAGACGTCTTGCAGCTAAAAGACACTTATTGTCTCTGAGCTCAAGGAAAGTGGGCAAACTGGAAGGCTTGGAGTGAGGAGAGCCCCTGAGACAATTCTGGTGCCTGGAAGCTCCAAATCACCACCACCCACCCCACTCCAATGCCTCCTGACTTGAGCCACCGTTGGGTTGCAAATGTTACATGCAGGCACCTTGGGTGAGGTTCTGGGCATGATCTTAAGCCACTGCTACGTTCAAGCACTGCAGGAAAGGAGAGAAGCAAAGAGCGCTGTATCTCCAGTCTCTGAGCTCCCACAGGACTTCCAGTTAGCTCCAGGCAGCTTAACATCGAGACTCTGAGGTTCTAGGGATCCCTGGGTGGCGCAGCGGTTTGGCGCCTGCCTTTGGCCCAGGGCGTGATCCTGGAGACCCGGGATCGAATCCCACGTCGGGCTCCTGGTGCATGGAGCCTGCTTCTCCCTCTGCCTCTGTCTCTGCCTCTCTCTCTCTCTCTCTCTCTCTGTGACTATCATAAAAAAAAAAAAAAAAAAAAAAAAGAGACTCTGAGGTTCTAGAAGGATTCCAGTGGTTTGGCCAAAGGGTGCCAATCTAGAAGTCAAAAGACCTGTGTGAGAGCCCTGGCTCCAAAATAATGCAGCCATGCATCCTGGAGACATCATTTCACCTTTCTGAGCCTTGGCTTCCATATCTGTGAAATGGGGTTGTTTTCCTATCACTCACTGAACACTTTGTGGAGGTTGCACACTGGCAAACCGTGGGCCACCCGCACCCATGCCTTATATGCACAGCACTGAGATAATTGTGAGCCAATATTTTAAGATTAGGCCATTTCATAAAAAAATCCAAGTTACTGCTTTTCTCGAAAAAGAACGTGATCTGACAACATTGAGACCTACAACCTTACAGTCTGCTGGAGTATATTGCTCCATTTAGAGTATACCCTCTCTACTTGGCCTCAATTCTCACCACTCTCTGATTGCCTAACCCTAGGGCCAAAGGGTCAGTGGCCTATTTATTAGAGAAACTATGTTTTACCCTACAAGCAGACAGAAATTTGGAAAGTACTATGTATCTTACTTTTATAACAACTCTTAGCAGTAGGCAGTATATTCAATCCCATTTCACAGATAAGGAAACTGAGTCTTTTTGCTTTTCTGCCTAAATAGAATTATGCATGTTTTAGTTCAACCGCCACTTGCTCAAGGCCATACAACTAGTGACAGAGACCACATCTAATCCCAAACTGCCTGCCTCAGAACCCATACTTCTAGGCACTTCACTATTCTGCTGGCCTACAGTGAAAGGCATCATTAAACATGTCACTGTATTCAGATCACGACGTTGAGCTTCAGGGAGAAGGAAGCCCACCTGTGTTGCTTTTTCCACATCTCACTTGTTGCTGCAGATGAGTGACCTGCACAGGGATCGAAGCCATAAATAAAAAGAGCAGAGAGAATGATTGCTGAAGGGACCCAAAGAAATGATTCAGTCAGATGTCTTCATTTTAAAGAAGGGAAACAGATGCTTGGAAAGGTTTAGTGACTTTCCTGTAGTCACATATTTCTTAGAATGATCAATGCTAGGGCTAGATTAGGAAAATGAAGTAAAGACATTAATTAGCTTGCCAGATATCTATTTAAATTCCCAAACTCACCTGGGCTGAAAATGCATGGATTTGACAAACACAAAAGTTTTGAAAGGGAGTGAGAATGACCTGGGGATCATGTCCATTTCTCCTTTGCTCTTGATAGAAATTGTCCCCAAACTCTTAGCAAGGGAGTTTTGTGGCCAGTTCACATGGATTCCTTTTGAAAACACAGCTTGTCAGAAGTACATATATCATCAAGAGGTCATCTAGGCCAATCATCTCACTTCACAGGTGAGGAAGCCAAGGCCCACAGGTGATGGGCCTGTCCCAGACTGTTCCACAAGCCAGTATGGAGCTGGACAGGAGCCATTCCTGCCCCACATTCTGACCTCACATCCCTTGGTACCTGGGCTGCTGGAGCTTCTCATCAGCTCAGCTTGAGTCTCTTCCTGGGAAGCGTTTTAATGATGTTGTTCAGAGGCTCCGCGCCTCGTTCCTCAGGGTCTCAGGATGGGGAGGACAGCTGGTCTAAAAAACCACTCACAGCTGGATTAATAAGGGAAGCAACACCTTCAAGTTGTTTTTCGGCAAGAGAGTGAGAGACGCAGCTGTTTCTGTCTCTGCATCCCAGATCCTCCCAGGGAAGCAGAGCTGTTTCTTGCCTTCCCACTTGAATAGAATTCTGTGTGCTTCATGTTCATTCTGCATGTAGATGCCTCCCCCTCCAGGCAGCCTTCCCTGACTCCCTAACAGAGTCAGCGCTCCCACCTTGGGGCTTATGCCCCCAGCACTATGGGCAGAAGAACTCTATGACACACCTGTAAACTAGCCATTGCTTGTCTCCTCAACAGTATGAGAAGCTGCTCCAAGGCAGGGACCAAATCTCATTCATCTTTTCCCTGGCAGCACCCAGCAACCATGGACCTCACAGTCATAAAAATAGTCGCTGCCATTTACTCTGGGATTAAGTCTGGGACTAAGCACTTGGCATACTTTATCTCAGTGAATCCTCAAAGCCACTCTGCAAGGAAAGTATTACATACCCATTTTATAGATGAGGACACTGGAAGTTAATTTGTTCACAGATTTTATTGCAGCATTAGTAAATTCAAAACTTCCCATGTATTGCTTCTCTTTTCCCTCTCCCTTCACCCTCCACATTTCCCCAAGGCCCTCAGATTTAGCCAACTTTCTCCTGCTTCAGGGCTTTATCTGAGCCAATTTCTCTGTCTATATCACACCCCCTCCTTCACCCAGTTAATTCTTGGCTCAAAGGTTCACTCCAAGATGGCCTCTCCTTGGCCCCAAACTAGGTCATGCCCTCTTGTAATTAGCATTCATAGCTTCCTCAATGTTTTGTTCATGGCATTTACCTCTTCCAGTGATGATCAATCCCCCTGTCACCCGCTCCAACCATGGGGGACGGATCGCATGGTGCCTAGTGAGCTGTGGGTCTGCCCAGACTTTTTTAAGTTTGACTTCTAATTTTTTAGGGGATGTCAGATGTAAGTTGTTCTTCAGTATACAGCACACTCTTGTTGGACCAGACAAGGCCACACTATTTGCTATTTCTTGTCATTTGTACTTTTTCCCCTTTGTCTTTCAACCCCGCTGCCTGCACTTTTTCCTCTCCTCAGCCTTTATCGTGGGCCTGCTCTGTACTGTATTTGATGCAGGTCCTCGAGTATGCATGCATGTAGCCTTGTAAAATGAGTTTTGCTTGTTGGAGCACCTGGGTGGTGCACTCAGGGTCTGACTCTTGGTTTCAGCTCAGGTCATGATCGAGCCCTGTGTCAGGCTCTGGGCTCAGCATGGAGGCTGCTTAAGATTCTCTCTCTTTCCTGCCCCTCCCCCCTGCACTCACTTGCTCTCTCTCTCTATATATATATATTTCTCTCTAAAAATAAAACGTTAAAATCTGAGTGAGATTAATGGGCATCATTATATTGGACCTCATAAACATACATAAAAATTGAGTTGCTTGTGTATTTAAATTG
Source organism: Canis lupus dingo (assembly GCF_003254725.2). Classification (NCBI taxonomy): domain Eukaryota; kingdom Metazoa; phylum Chordata; class Mammalia; order Carnivora; family Canidae; genus Canis; species Canis lupus. Next base: position 56,005,274 of record NC_064246.1, on the reverse strand, counting down.
CATAAATGATGTATTATAATAAATATATGATAATCCATATTTCATGCAGTTATATAATTACCATCTGTCTCCTCCATCAGTGTAAGCTCATTGAGGACAGGCCCCTGATCTGTTTTGCTTATCTTTTTTCTCCAGTGTCTAGCCAAGTGTCCAATATAAAGTAGGCACCCAATAGACATTTATTGATTGAATGAACATCTGACTTCAAAGTGCATGCACAAACTACTATGCACAGGAGAAAAAGCAGGCGCCAATAAATAATTACATGAATGAGAGAATAGTTGGAGGAGGTGATCAGCCACAAGATACCAGCCAGGAAAGACCAACTGCTTGGCTAGCAGATAGTATGTACATGCAACAGGCCCCTGGTTTGCTTTCAACAGAGTAGGCTTCCTGTTTGGCCAAAAAGAAAATTATTTGGTTTCCCATTTTCTCTTTTCAGGAGCTGCTGGGAGTCCATGGCTTGAACAGCCATCAACCACAAATGAAAGAATAGGCCAGCTCTTATCAGAAATGAGTATATAAGGGCATCCTTATTCCTTCCTTCCAGGCACTTCACATTCAGCCTCCTGGAAGAGCTACTCTTTCAGCCCAGCCCCTAAAATCATGCGGGCAATCTTTTTTTTTTTTTTTTTTTTTCCCAAATTGGGTTTTCAAACCTCCACTTAAAGGAAAATGGAGCGTGGGAAGTTATGACCTGAGGTGATAGGAAAATCAATAGCAGGGTTTCAAAGTCATTCTGCATGAAAGGCCCAGAGGCCAAATGATAGAAGAGAAAGAGAGTGGACACTGGGGGATCTGCTGCAGGCTTCCGGGTCTTCTCGGAAGGCATGTTCCCTTTACCCTGCAGGTGGGAAGAAATGGGCACAAGCAGATAAAAAGAGTGGCTGGATAGAACCGAAGCCTAAGACTTATGTATGGAATCAGAGAAAGTGGAAGCCGGAAGGCTCCTGTGAGATGGATCATCTGGCCTAGCTCTTCCTTTTATATCTACCCAAAGCCTAAAAAGGCAGGGATGGACCCGAGGTCCCACAGTGAGTCAATATATAGTGCAGACTGGAACCCTGGATATCTGAGTCCCACCCCAGAGCTCTTTCCATTACACCAAGATTCCTTACACAGTAGATAGTCCAATGTGATAGGCAGAATAATGATAGATATTATTAGGCCCCCCAGAGATGTCCATGTCCTAATCTGGGAACCTAGAAGTATGTTACCTTACGTAACAAAAAGAACTTTGCAGGTGTGATTAAGTTAAGGATCTTGCGATGGGGAGATTATCCTGAAATACCTGGATAGGCCCAATGTAATTGCAAGGGTCCAAGTCAGAGAAGCAAATGTGATGACAGAAACAGAGGGTGACTCAGATGGCCTCTGAAAGCTGGAAAAAGGACTTTCCCCCTGAAGTCTCCAGAAGGACCTCAGCCTCATCAACCTACTTGAGGCTTCTGACCCCCTACAAAGTGCTAAATCTGTGTTGTTTTAAGCCACTAAATTTGTGGTAATTTGTTACAGCAGCAATCAGAAATGAATGCATCCCGTGATATCACTCAACCCACAGGCTGATGATGAAAAATCCACATGCTGACAAGAAGACTCAGGGATTCCCACCCCCACCTGAGTGGCAGTGTATCGCAGTGATTATGAGTCTGCTCCATGGAAACCACCCCAAAGACCATCCACAGGAGAAAGCATGGACTCACGTCATGTCGAATAGCATATGATCGTTCAACAGAACAAACTTTTTTTTAAAAAAAAGGTTTATTTATTTATTTATTTGAGAGAGAGGGAGAGGCAAAGGGAGAGGAGAGAGAATTTCAAGCAGACTCTCTGCTGAGCACAGAGTCTGAAGCAGGGCTCCCTCTCATGATCCTGAGATCATGACCTGAGTGGAAATCAAGAGTCGGCCACTTAACTGACCGTTAGGCACCCCTAACAGAACGAAATTCTAAAACATGCTTTGACATGGATGAATCTTTCAGACATGATATTGGAGAGAAAGAAGCCAAGACACAAAAGATTAAGTACTGAATGATTCCAGCTGCATAAAATTCAAGCACAGATAAAGCAAACCTATGGTGCTAAAAATCAGGAGGATGGTTACCTTGTAGGAAGAGTATCGAAGGGAGAGGGGACAAAAGAGCCAGCTAGGGCTGGAAATGTTCCATGCCATGATCTGGTTACACGTGGCGTACATAAGTAAAGATCCACTGTGCGGTACACTTAGGATTTGTTCACTTTCCTGTAAAGTACACTGTGGTTCAATCTCAGCTTTGCCCTTTCCTGTGTGTGACCTTGGGCAAGTTGCCGAATCTATCCAAGTCTGCATTTCTCACCTGTATAATGGGGAGCTCCGGCTTCACGGAGCTGCTGTGAGTGTGAGCACGTACAAAGTGTCCACAGCTGGACCTGACACGTAGCGAGCGCTTCATAAATAGGGGTCACTGTTACTCAGGTGTAGACGAAGTCATGTGCTGGAGCCAGTGTACACCAGCTCGTGAGAGCTGATCGTGTGCATTTCTTCCCAACTCCACAATCGGAACCACTACATTGGTAGCTTCAATCTGCCACGGTGGGAATATTCCCACCACCACAATTGTCAAGCACTACAAATCAGTGCCTTTTTGTTAACTTGTTATCTGATGGACTGCCTGGAGGGCAGGGCTGTGTAGGCACCTGGGGAGTCCAGAGAGAAGACTCAGCAGAACCCAAGTCGGGGTGGGGGGCGGGAGCCACTTCCAAGCTAAGGAGTCCCACAGAGTCTGGCTGCCAGTTTGAAGTCTGATATCCCCAGGCCAGCGCATAACAAGGCACGGAGAGCGATGAAGGGCCAAAGGAGGCAGCAAGGCAGTGTGAGCAGAGCCTTTATTCACTTATTTATAGAGGATGAGATATTAATCAAGGGCCTATCCTTTGAACTGTCAGCACCTTCTCCTATAGCTGCAGGTCAGCAGGTGCAATGAGCTGGTGCTGGGAGAGGCAAACTCTGCTTCTAAGGCTCCCAGGCTCCCCAGCACCAGGCCTTCACCATCCCAGGGAATCAATCCTTTGGCCAGAAAACCGTGGACTCCACGCAGGGTAAGCGGGGAGCAGGAGCGGGAGTGTGGGAAAGCCGGCTGGGGCAGTGGGAAGGATACTGGACAGGAGCTTTCAAGCCCCAGAGGACTGTGTAGGGCGATTAGCACAGTGCCTGGCACACAGCAGGCACTCAAGAAATGTTCGTTGGTGCCAGCGGTCCTAGCTCTGAGTGACCTTAGGCAAATCACGCAGTATCTGTCTTCCTTCTCTCAGATGCAAGACACACATGAAAAGCCTGCCTGCTGAGCCCTCCTCGCAGAAAAGTTGAGAGGTGCTCAGCACAGTGGTAGGTGCCTCATAAATACTTACTGGATCGCTATTGTTTGTGCTAACCACAAAGCCCTTTAAAAATGTAAGTTGTGGGATGCCTGGGGCAGGGGCTCAGTGTTTGAGCATCTGCCTTCAGCTCAGGACATGATCCAGAAGTCTGGGGACTGAGTTCCATTTTGGGCTCCCTGCATGGAGCCTGCTTCTCCCTCTGCCTGTGTCTCTACCTCTCTCTTTGTGTCTCTCATGGATAAATAAATAAATAAAATCCTTTTTTAAAAAAATGTAAGTTGTTATCTCAACAGCCATCAGAAAATGCAGTACAATTTCTGGACAGGCGGTGAGCTCCCCATCACTGGGTTTATGCAAAGTGTCACTGAGACAGAAGATGCTTGCCAGGAGTGCCAGCCTCGGCTGTCCTCTGGGGAGGTGGTGCTGTTCGAGACTCAGCCTCAGAACCCACCAGTGAGGAAACTCTGTAAGGCCTGTTCTGTGTGGATTCCTCTCTATGTCCCCCAGTCTTCAGGGATGAGAATGCGTCTTGCCTCCTGCTGGAGGCAGGCGGAGGCCAGGTCCAGTAGCTAGCTCACAGCTGAGGCCAGCGCTTACTACCTCGTAACTTGTAAATTGTAGCAAGTGCTTCCAAATGGGCTTGCAGCCTGCAGCCAGAGCTCAGTGCCCCTGAGAGGACTCTCACAGGAGGGTTTTATGACCTGCTTCAAGGGGAGGGAGAGGAGTGAGAGTGACCTTCCCACTTCTGCTGTTTTCTCAAACTCCTTCAGCTTAAAATATTGAATATACCAGGTGCCATATTTTGGGATAGCGTGCCCTGAACCCCATTATCACCCAGCTGGCCCAGGCAGCTCCAGCTGTACCCACTGCCTTCCTCAGCACCAGACTCTATGTGGTTCCGTGTTCATGTGGCCCCCAAACACCCTGGGCCCGGGCTGAGCACACCCACAACCTGCTCAGCACCCTCGGTCCCTGGAGCAGCGCAGACCGGGCCTGCGGCCTGCAGTCTCTGACACTCAGCAAAGGTCCAGCTGATCCTTTGTGCAGGATCCTCCAGACTCCAGGAGGGATTCCCTTGGAGGCCACCCTCCTACCCCCTTGACTGGCCTCTAGAGAGCTTGGGGGTGGGGGCGGGAGGGCACAGTGGAGAAAACCCTCACTAGAACACTGTCCCCTGCCATTTCTTCCTCTCTCCTTGGTTTTCAGTTGCAAACCAGAAGGGGAATGGGGGCTGGCGTGCAGAGGGAGGACTAATCTGCTGCCTTCTCTGGGGAGGGTGTCTGGCCATGGCTACCAGCAATCCTCATCAGGATAGGGAGAAAGCCACTCTTTGAGATCCTCCACGCTGGACCTTAGGCACCGGTCCTAGGGTAAAGTTTAAGTTCCCTTAACATCCCCCACAGGTTAAGTTAACATAGCAGATAGTAAGTGCTCACCTCAGTTTAGCTATTCTCTGCTTGCCCCAGCCTGCATCACCCCCTGCCCACCATGCTTCACCCCACTGAGCTTCTTTCAGCTCCCCAGATCTGACCCCTGGGTCTCTTCACACTCCATCCCCTCTCCCCAGGGAGGGCTTCTCCAACTCCTGCTTCCCCTACCGTTTTGCTCACTTAGGTCTCAGCTGGAAGATCTCATGCAAGTCCTTGCTGACCATTCCTGCATGAGTCAGGCACTCACACCCAGGGGTTCCCAGGACACCTGCCCTTTCTCACAGGCTTATTTTTCTGCCTCTCCCACCAGAAAGCAGGAACATGTCTATCGGGTTCTCCTAGGCCTTTGCCAGTGGCACACAGTGGTTGGTACAGAAGAGGAGCCCAATACCTGTTTGTTGAATGGAAAAAACCCAATTAGCTGTTCTTTTTAAAGGCCATTCATTGCCTTGGGGCGCCTGGGTGGCTCAGTCTGTTATGCATCTGCCTTCATCTCTGGTCATGATCTCAGGGTCCTGCGACCAAGCTCTACATCAGGCTCCCTGCTTAGCAGGGGAGTCAGCTTCTCCCTCTCCCTCTGTCCCTCACACCCATCCCATTCGCAAGCTCTCTCTCTCTCTCTCCCTCTTTCTCTCTCTCAAAATAAATAAATAAAATCTAAAAAATATTAAAAATAAATAATAAATAAAAGCTCTTATCCAGTGAAGCTCTGGTTTCCTGGAGGATCGGGGAACTAAGGTCTGAGGAGCTTGGAGCCCTCTGCTCTTCCCTCCAAAGAGGCAAAGCAACCCCCAGCAGGGAGTGCAGGCTCCCCCTGGCCCAGGGAAAACCTCACTCTGACTCCCAGCACTCCTCCGGAGTGAGTGCCAGCTGTCAGCAGATTTCATGAGGCCTGGGAGAGCTATGGGGAAAGAGGAATAAAAAGAAAAAGAGATTCAAACTCAATTCTATGAAGCTATAAAGTTACCAGGGCCCATTTCTCCCCCAAGGTCCGAAGCCTCCCCGCCAGGATCTGTGGTAATGGAGCAGTTACCAATGTTCCATCTGAGAACAGCCAAGATAGTTAAGGGCTCGAGACCAAGTCCATGGCCATTAACCAGCTAATAGGTGAGAAAGAACGCGTGGGCCAGCACTTGGATGGCTGTCAAACACCACTGGGCTACACGGAAAGGCTGAATCCTGCCTCTGCTACCTACTGGTCAGGAGACCTTTGCTAAGTCAGCTCAGCTCTCAGCACTGGATCCCGAAATGGGGAGGCATTCGTTCCACAAATATTTGCTGAGCACCCACTGCATGCCAGGGATTTCATTCCTTCCTTTGCCGGTGGTTTTGAGAAGAAATACTAATTCAAATGCTTCCAGGGCCCAGGCTGGTAACAGATATGAGAGGTAAGGGGAAAGCAGTAGTGTCCATGCCTGGTGGAAAGGGGGCAGCTGATCCAGCAGGCCGTTGCCATGTGGGAATGTGGCCCAGCAAGGCTAGGGCTTCTGTTACTTTTGGAGATACTGAAAATTGATATTTTCATACAGAATATTATCATTTTTAGATGTTGGCAACTAATTCAAATTTTTTTAAATTCCCAAGCAGGTCAAACACATGGGCCAGATCTGGTTTACCAGATGCCAGCTGGCAACCCCAAGAAAGGCTACAATATAGTGGATGTGAAGGGCCCAGTTGAGAGTCTCTACTCCTAGCTTATCTTTTATCAGTATTACTGTGATTCATAACACATACCCAACTCCCAGAAAGCTCTTAGCCCAGAAGATGAAAGAGGGTACACAAATGTATGGGTAGAATCTATATTCAAAAGTTTTATTTTTTTTAAATTTTTTTTTAAGATTTTATGTATTTATTCATAGAGACAGAGACAGAGACAGAGAGAGAGAGAGAGAGCGGTAAAGACACAGGCAGAGGGAGAAGCAGGGCTCCATACTGAGAGCCTGACATGGGACTCAATCCCAGGTCTCCAGGATCACACCCTGGGCTGCAGGTGGCGCTAAACCGCTGCACCACCGGGGCTGCCCCTATATTCAAAAGTTTTAATGTGAACCACAAGGTATCTGCAGAGGTTGGAGAGGTCATTCCCTAGAAAAGAAGCAGACTTCCTGGAAGAGGTGGCATGAGTTGACTGAGGAAGACTTGTGAGACCCTGTGGTCCTCAGCCACATAACCACACAGAGCATATCACCAACTCCATAATCTGTAAAGGGATCAGAAACATCCTCAAGGCGCCTGAGTGGTGCCTTGGACCAATTGAGCATTGGACTCTTGATTTCATCTCAGGTTGTGAACTCATGGTCTTGGGATCAAGCCCCACATCTCTGCATCTGACTCCATGCTCAGCAGGGAGTCTGCTTAGGATTCTTTCTCTTTTCCCCTCCTCCCACACGAGTGCTCTCTCTCTTATATAAATAAACCTTAAAAAAAGAAAAGAAACATCCTCTGATACTCTGTTTCTGGATAGGAAGTCTCAGTGTCAGGAAGAGGACAATTCTAACTTAATTTATAAAACCCAGGTAGTCCTGATAAAAATATCTTCAGGTTTTTTTTTTTTTCTGCAGCTAAACAAGTTGATTATAAAGTTCATTTGGAAGAAAAAAAAAGTGGGGATCTAGCCCTACTAGATACTGAACCATGATACGAAGCCTGTATAATTAAAATAAAACAGAACAGGAAATTCAGGAAAATACTCATTCATACACAAATTTAATATGCAATAAAGACAACAGCTCAAATCAGAGGAAAAATTATAGATTTTAGGGACGCTTGGGTGGCTCAATGGTTGAGCACCTCCCTTCCACCCAGGGTGTGGTCTTGGGGTCACAGGATGGAGTTCCACATTGGGCTCCGTGCATGGAGCCTGCTTCTCCCTCTGCCTGTGTCTCTGTGTCTCTGTGTCTCTCATGAATAAAATTTTTTTAAATCTTTAAAAAAAATAGAAAAATCATGGACTTTGAAATGAAATGATATTCAGATAATTGGAGTGCCATATAGAAAAAAGATAAAATTGGATTCATTCGTCATGTCATACAACCAATATAAATACCAAATGTATCAGAAATGTAAATGTGAAAAAGGAAACCAGACAAGCAGTAAAAGAAAATATTGTTGAATTCCTCTGTAGCTTGGGGGTGGGGAAATCATTCCTGACTATGACTCAAAATCTATAAGCAATAGGGAAAATATAGATCAACTGATCACATTCAAAAAAATTTTCCTCCTGTGGCAAAAGTTGTTACAAAGTGAAAAGATAGTGATCCCTGGGCGGCTCATGGTTTAGTGTCTACCTATGGCCCAGGGCGTGATCCTGGAGTCCTGGGATCGAGTCCCACATCAGGCTCCCTGCATGGAGCCTGCTTCTCCCTCTGCCTGTGTCTCTGCCTCTCTCTCTCTCTGTGTCTCTTATGAATAAATAAATAAAAATCTTTTTTAAAAAGTGAAAAGATAAACAACAAAATGGGAATAATAATCCCAACTTATATCACAAAGAGTTCAGATATTTATATGCACATCAGCTTCTAAAGTGAGAGAAGAAAAAGACCAGTCAGCCTTACAGAAAAATAGGCTACAGAATTATACCAACAGTCCACTGAGAAAGAAATGAAAGTGGCTCTTAACCTTTTGAAAGATGGTCAAATTTGTTCATTATAAGAGAAATGTGAATTAAAACTAGATTGAGGTATAATTTCTCACCTATTCAATTGGAAAAATTAAAGTTTGACAAATTCTCTGTTGGAAAATCTCTAGAGAAACCGGATTTCAAGCTTTGCTGGTGGAATTTCATATTGTACAATTGCTAAGGGGGAGAATTTCACAATAGCTGGAAAAAATTACATATGCATTTACCTCTGAACCAGTGATCCCATTTCTAAAAATAAAACTCAACTATACCCTGGCAAAAATATGAAGAGATATATGCACAAAGCTATTCATTGAGAACTATTTGTAGTAGTAAAAGACTGGAAACAACCTAAATATCCATCCAATATTGATTGAAAAACTGTAGTGTACACATACAACAACAGGGTGACCAACCAACCTGGTTTGGGACACATGGAACTTTCAGTGCTAAGACCTGGAAAGTCATAGGCCAACAGGGACAAGTTAGTCACTCTTAAAATGGAAGACTATGCAACTATAATGAAGGAATGAGAAATATCTCTTTATATTAGTACGGAGTGACCATCAGAATACATAGTTACATGAAAAAAAGCAAAGTGGAGGAAAGTATGTACTAGTTATCTAAGTCAGGGGTAAATACAAAACACACACACAAACGTGCATGCTTGCACACACACACACACACACACACTTACTTGTGTTATCAGAAGAAAGAACATAAAATAAGCCATACATATTATTTTTAATTGTTACATATAGTGGAAAGGAGGAAATAGGGCAAAAGGTACAGAAATACCAGCTAGATTTCTGTAAATAAATCCTGTTTTGTATATTTAATTTGTAATCATGTAAATATCCTATGCAAATATAAAACAAATTGAATTACGAAAGAAACTCAAAAACAATTTTTTAAATGACTTCTGCTTTAGGCAATGACAGAGTAACTGAGACTAGACCAGCCCCTTCCACCATAGGAAAGCATATAAAGTAACTGTTTTTAGCTGTTGCACAACAGGTAGTTGAGGACTGTGATCCATTAGAGAAATTACCCTGGCTCTGGGCTTGGAGGTACTGCTCCAGACCATGCAGCATAGGGAAGTGGACTCCAAGCAGAGCAAAGCAGTTTTACTGAGATGAGGGAGGAGATAGAGTTCCAGGTGCTGAGGCAGTTGGAGTTGCAGGACTGGGTACCAGACAGGAGAGACTTGTGCATAGAAAGAGCTCTGAGAGGCACCTGGGTGGCTCAATTGGTTAAGGTCCAACTCTTGATTTTGGCTCAGGTCATGATCTCAGATCATGGGATAGAGCCCTGCGTCAGGCTTCACACTCAGCTCAGAGTCTGCTTATCCCTTTCCCTCTGCTCCCTGCCCCCATCAGCATACTCTCTATCTCTCAAATAAATAAATAAAAATAAAATCATTTTTTAAAAAGGAAAAAGAAAAAAAATAAAGAGCTTTGAAATCTACATAAGAGTCCCCTTAAGTCAACTGAATACAAAAAGTAAACGTACAGTACTAGATTCTGGAAAGCCTGGCAGAGAAACAGCTACAAAGGAACAGTGATCTGAATGCAGATTCCAAAAGTCATAGCTCTGGAAGGCATACATGACCATCCAGAGCAGAGAGACCTAATGTAGGAAAGACGTTGGGGTTCAAAGCCAATGGCCAAGAAAGAATTCTTGAGACATCTTTGGTGCAAAAAGGTGATTTTATTAAAGCACAGGGACAGGACCCATGGGCAGAAAGAGCTGCACTGAGGTCATAAGGAGTGCCCCATTATATACTTTCAAGTTGGAAGGGAGTTAGGGACAGCCTGTAAGTCCCAAAGGAGCTTTGGAAGCAAAGTTTCCAGGACCTTTAGGGGGCCAGGTAGTTATTTATTATTGTCAATAAACCTGAATCACGAGACCCTTCAGATGTCTATCAGTAGGCCATATCTTGGAGAATGATTGCCAATACATATCTTGGGGGGTTAGAGATAAAGGAAATTTCTAAAGGAACTTTTATATGTTAAAGTAGACTTATACAGGATCCTGGGGGTGGGGTCAGGCTAGGACTGCCTTTTGCCCTAGGCAAAGTATCAACATCCAGGCATTTGAGTCCCTAGAGGACTGTCACTGCCTATTTCAAGGACTCGTCAATGGGCTGTAGGTGGTAAGGAAATTTAATAACTTGTCTTCTGCCTTTGTTTCCCACATGAAGACCTACCGAACATTCTCAGAATTCAACTGAAATACTGTCAAAGCCACCCCTACTATAGGGCTGCTATAGCTCCAGAGTAAGGACTATGCTAGACATAAGTTTACAAAGCTTAAAAACAAGCCTTTAAAAGATTGAGCTGATCCACTAGTAAATTAACTGCCTCGCCAGACAAAAAACCTGGTTAAAGGAAGACACCAAATCCTAGATTCAATATCATAACATCTGCAATATCTATCGTACAATCAAAAGTTATTAAACAAGTGAAAAAAAAAAAACAAGAAAAGGAGACTATAACTAGGAAAAATAATCAACAGTAATCAAGAGAAACAGATCCATGGAAGACAGAGGTATTGTAATTAGTAGACAAAAACTTTAAAATAATTTTAATTTTTTTTATTTCAAGGAAAAGATAGGGCGAACCTATGGAGGAAAATCAGTATAGAAATGAAAACTATAGAAAACTGGAGATTATAGAACTAAAAAGTAAAATATCTGAAATTTTAAAAATTTGGTGGAGAAAAGGTCAATGGACTTGAATTTATGACAATAGAATTAATCTAAAATAAAGCTAAAAGGCAAAAAAAAAAAAAAAAGGAATGAATCTCAGTAACTATTGGGATAATATCAAACACTCTAACATACATGTAATTAGAACTCCAGAAGTAGTAGAGAGAGAGAGAGATTAAGATAGAAAAAGTATTTGAAGAAATAATGGCCAATTTCTTTTTCCTAAATTTGTCAAATATCAGTTTACTTTGGAGAGTTCAGTGAACCTCAAGCAAGATAAACACAGGGAGCATATCGGCATATTAAAGATCAAATTGCTTAAACTAACGATATAAAGAACATCTTAAAAGCAACCAAGGCCAAAAGATACATTATATAGTAGATAAAAATGGGGGAACCACCCACTTTTTCTTAAAAACAATGTAAGTCTGGGGGAAATGTCATGACAGTGAAAATGCTAAGAGAAAGGGGGGGAACCCAACTCTGTTAATTGAGAATTCTATATGCAGAGAAATAACCTTCAGAAAGGAGAGCAAAATAAAGACATTTTCAGAAGAACAAAAGCTGAAAGGATTTGTCATCAGTAGATCAGCACTGGGAGAAATATTAAGGTTCTTCAGATGAAACATGGACCTAGCTGAAGAAACAAGGAGAATTGAAAACAGTAAATGTGTAGGGGGAAATAAAAGGCCTTTCTCTCCTTGTTTTTTCAATTTTTTAAATTATAATGGGTGGTTTAAAGCAAAAGCAGTAATGTATAGTGGAGTTTATAACATATGTGAAAATAAAATGTATGATGATCACAGAAAGGATGGGTAGGGGGTAAATGGAAATATACTCTTGTAAATCTTTTATATTACATGTGAGTTGATGCAATATTAACTCTAAGTAGACTATGATAGGTTAAGGATGCATATTTTTTTCGTAAATCAACCATTAAATGTAAAATTGAGAAGTCTAGCTAGAAAGCTAACATAGGAGATAACAGAATACTAAGAATAATTAATTTAAAAGAATGCAGGGAAAAAGGCAAAAAGGAAGGTAGGACATACAAACAAATATAAAGCAAATAGCAGGATGATAGACTCTAAGCTGACCGTATCAATAATTGCATGACTTCACATTATATTTAAGTAAGACTGGGCACTCCAATTCAAAGGCAGAAAATTTCCGACTAGATAAACAAGCAAGACCCAACTACAGGCTGTCAGGAAATGCTCTTTAAATATAAAAGCAAAAATAAATAAATAAATAAATAAATAAATAAATAAATAAATAGGCAAAGACAAGATTGAAAGTAAAGAAATCTGAAAAGACATGCCATGCAAAAAGTAAGCATAATCAAGCTGGGGTAGTCAAAGATTCCTTGGACAGGACACGGAAAGCACTAATCATAAAACATTGATACATTTGTCTTTCTCAAAATCAAAAATTTCTGCTCATCAAAGACACCATCAAGAGAATGAAAAAGCAAACCACAACTGGGGGAAACCATTCACAATACAAATGTCTAACAAAGGATTTTTATCTAGTATATATTAGGAACTCTTATAAGTCAACAGCCAGAACAATTCAGTTTTTTTTTTAATGGCAAAACAATTGAACAGACACGTTTATTTTTATTTTTTTTGAACAGACACTTTTAAAGGGAATATACAAATGACTGAGAAGCAACTGAAAAAAATGTTTATGTTGTTAATTAGGGAAACATATATTTAAATCATAGTGAGTTATAAGTCCTTCAAGCATGTCAAATTGAAAAGAGTGACAACTTCAAATGTTAGCAAGGATATGGAGTTACTAGAACTACCAGAACTACCATGTATTGCTGACAACACTGTAAAATTGGCCAACCGCTTAGTAAAATGGTCTGGGAGTTTTTCATAAGGATAAACATGTACCTACCCAGCAAGTCCACCCTTAAGTATTTACATAAGAGTGCTCACAAAAGAACTATGCATAAGAGTGTCCTAGCCGCTTTATTTATAATAACTAAAACTGGGAAGCAATTCAACTGTCCATCAAAAGGAGCATGGATATCCAAGTGATGATTTTCATAAATGGAATACTATTCAGCAACAAAGGAATATGCTACTGAAACATATGCCATGAATGAATTTCAGAAACATTATGCCAAGTGAAAGTAGCCAAACATAAAAGAGTTCATACTATATGAATCCCTTGGTGTAAAATTCCACAGGGAAACTGATCTATGGTGAAAGATACCCGAGCAATGGCTGCCTCGCGGTGGGTGTGAGGTAGAGGAATGACATATAGTATGACATATAGTATAGAAAAACACATTGTATTTTCCTTTATACTCACACAGTGTGTCTATTTTTTAAGATTGTATTTATTTACTTGAGAGAGAGCAAGAGAGAGAAAGAGAGAGCACTAGTAGGGTGAGGGGCAGGAGAAGCAGACTCCCACAGAGCAGGGAGCCTGACATGGGGCTCCATCCCTGGATTCCAGGATCATGACCTGAGACAAAGGTAGACGCTTACCGATTGAACCACCCAGGTGCCCTTCACAATACTTCTGACACAAGATGTGTGGGATTTTCCTCACATGGACCAGTTTCTCAACACTATCTGGGGGTCCTACAACACAATTCAGTTCTAATAGTCTACCTGGAGTTAGCATCAGATGATCCCCAAGGCTGCTCCCACTTCAGATGCCAATTTTAAGTTCTAGGTTGTCACCTTCTGGCAGAACAGCTATGATGTGAGTTCCCGTGGTATCTCTTTGGGTTGAACAATTAACTAGAATGGCTCACAGAACTCAAGGAAACAGCTAGCTACGTTTACCAATTTACTATAAAGGATATAGATGAATAGCCAGGTGAAGAGATGCAGAGGACAATGTCCAGAAGCTTCTGTCTCTGTGGAGTTGGGATGTATCACCCTCCTAGACCATAGAAGTCTTCATCAGACTGGAAGCTTTCTAACCCCACACTTTTGGGATTTTTATGGAGGTTTCATCACAGAGGTATGATCAGTTACTAACTCAGTTTCCAGCCCCTTCCCCTCTCTGGAGAATGGAGAGTGGGGCTGAAAGTACCAAGCTTCTAATTATGAGTTGGTCTTTCTGGTGACCCACCCCCATCCAGGAGCCCCCAAGACTTGCCTCATTAGAACAAAAGCTGCTCCTACCACCTAGGAAATCCCAAGGAACTCAAGGGATTTCCCAAGGAAATCAAGGGATTTAGGAGCTCTATGTCAGAAACTGGGGTTGAAGACCAAATATTAGAACAAAAGTTCTAAGTCCTAGCACCCCTATTCAGATGGATTTTAAGAGCTCTGTCTCAGGAACTGGAGACCAGTATACATATACATATACATATGTTATTTCACAGATAGAACTTTCTGAGCTGTGGACAATTTATATCTTGCTAGAGGTACGAGTTACACAGGCATATGCATTTGTCAAAGGTCATCAAACATAAAAACATTTTTAAAGTAAAAACTTTGAGCATTCTACTGTGTAAATTATACCTCAATTTTAAAAACAGAAATAACAATTTTAATTGAACTTAATTACATATGTATTTGGTGGCATAACCATATACATAAATATTCCATGTGACTTTAAAATAGCATAATTTGACTGTACATCCTTAATAGTATACACACCAAAGACAAAAATAATTGCAAGAGAAAAATCACAAGTTCTCCCCAGTGATACCACTGTTGGTGAGACTGTTGGTATTGTCATTTTCAGACTGTACCGTGGGATAAAGAAAATGAATAGTTAAGTGATATTCTAATGCTATCACTGTCATCATCACTGTGAACCTGGATTCTCAACTTAGGAGAAAGGACATACTGGTAGAAAATTTTTAAAAGGTTAAGTAAAAAAATCCTGAAGTACAGAATTTAAATAGAAAGGATTACTATTGAATACATGACATACTTTATCCTTAAAATTTTTTTCAAGCTCTATCTACTGAAAAGACCTAAAAATCATAGCCAACCAGTGCCAAAAGCTCCTTTAATAACTGTAGTATGATCTTGAAATATCATTTCCCACCAAAAGGAACTAGGTATTCTTGGAGAAGTGGTTGAATCAGGTCAAGGATAATTATTTTTAAATGTACAGATGAGCCTAGAATATCTTTTTCCTGACAATAAGAAGACTATCAATAACTACTAAAGACATGTCAAAAGGACAAGTAATCCACTTGAAGAAGACATTCCCAATGACCAAATATGGGATAATTGGGGTATCAATAAGGACAATAACTGCAATGGATTAAAACACATTCAATACGTTTATTTTTTTCAATATGTTTAAAAGTATGAATCCATTATAACATTAAGACAAAATAAGATACTTGAACACCATGGAGGATGCAAGATAATCAACTTTTGAAAGTTGGAAATTGGTGAAGAAATGGAAAGAATCAAGCATTTATCCTGCCTTCTCTATTCAAAAGATATCACTGGAAGCCTAATGAGGGGACATTTCTCTTTCTAGAAACAGTCCAGCTAGTAAATGGGAAATATTACCACTTTGTAATCCCTGATGAATTAATGAGTCTGACAATGGGCAACAACTGTTAACATCACAAGCACGTCAATCAGACATGATGAATCTACTAATAGAAGAACCAGGAAGCACCTATGAAACAGGCTTGCTGAAACAGATGGAAACTGAATCTGATCCAACCTCTAGATCCAGACAGAGGACAGAGGACAGAGGACAGTGGAGCGTGTTAAACAACACCATGGTGGTACAATCTGTAAAATTCATTTATCTTTGGGAAACTCTACAGGACAACTCATTTCTTCAGCAAACAAATGCAAGTCCAGACAGAGAGAGAGAGTGAGAGAGATGAATAATTATCGAGTTGTTGAGGGATTTGGGGACCCATCAAGGAAAACCATATGATCATGAGCAGCATTAACATACAACAAGCCTTATTGGCAAGAGGAGGAAGTCCATCTCAGCACAAGACCATCCAGGGCTTAGGGAAGGGCGGGGGGAGTGGGAGCACAGGGGCAAGGGATCATGCAGGGGAGTGGAAGATCAGATGGAGGCCTAGGTGTCCAGATGACATCTGTCACTCATCACTACTGTGGGGAGTCTCTGGGTCAGAGAACTCTGAAAGGCAGCTTGAGGTCTCATAACCATGAGGCTCCATCTTATCAACAATCAGCAGATGCTGAGTGAGGTATCAGAGGTGTGCAAAGCAGGCAGACTCTAACTGGCTAAAAATCTGCTTGTTTGGGATGTTTTGAAAACAATTAGATGTATAAAAATTTGAGTTTGGCTCCTGCAGGCTTTTAAGCTAATGAGTCTCAGCCTGCAGAGCAGAAAAAACAATGCATACGCAGAGACCATCTTTGGCTCATTTATACAATATATAACAATACATGATTTCTGAGATTTTTCAAAGTAATCTGGGCAGGGGAAATGAGTGAGATTAATGAAATTAGATTGGCGGTGAGCTATTAATTTTTGAGGCTGGTTAGGGGGTCCATAAGGGCTCATCGATACTCTTTGTACTTTGTGTGTAGGCTCAGTGCCAGCGATCCACTTGCTGTGTGACCTTAGGCAGAGTCCATCCCCTTTCTGGGCCACTGCTTCCTCACTAGTAGCCCAACCTCTTCATCTACAGAAGGGGCAGAAATGGCTACTCAGGGGTGCAGTGCAAAGGGTTTGCCCAAAGTCACACATTTTGTCAAGGATATTTTTCATCAAGAGATCACTAAGCAGTAAGCTTTGGGAAAGAGGGGAGGTCTGATGGAAGAGAAAAGGAACAGCAAGGAAAATGGGGGGTGAGGAAGGTGAGCGGGGGTAAGGTGGGCAAGGGCAAGGAGCCACAGAGTATATTCCCAGGCGGACAAGGCCGGAGATGATGGAGGCATGGACATAATTTAGAGAAACACTTCAGTGCAACCCTGTCATAGAAAATCACCCATCCTGGCCTGGCTCCACCAGCCTGACTCTTGAATCATCAGTGAGTAACAATGCAGAGCCCCGCAGGCAGGCACTCAGATTTTGATTCAAGCGGTTTGGTCCTTTGATTTGTTTTGTTAACACTATCAGTATCCCTGCAGGTCCTGCACTTCAAAGCCCCGAGTCTTTGGGAGCTGAGGGCCCACAGCTGCTGCAGAGAGAGAAGAAAAAGGATGGAAAGGGGCTTTTGACGTGGGCACCACCGAGATGAACTGCTTTGGCTTCACTGTTAAGGCTTCAGGCTGTGGGTTCAAATCCTAGCCCCTGCACTTCCTAGCTGTGTAAGCTCGCAGAGCCTCCTCATCTATAAGATGAGGTTACTTCCAGTTCCCAACTCAGAGTGTCCTGGTAAGGATGAAAATCGCTAATGTATGCAAGGCATTTTCTCTCTGTTAACTGTTATAAAAAGTGAACAAGCCGTAATCTCTGCTGGCAGGGAACTCACAATCTGGTAGGAAAGATTAAGCTAGGGACACAAATGGCAATATTGGAAGGCATAAATTGCTAATGTCTCAAGGGTGGAAAAGATAAAGTGTCATGTGAGTACAGAGGAGAGAAAAAGATCATTCTTGCTGCCAAAGACAGGACAGACTCCCAGGAATGGTGGTGACATTCTAGCTGGACTGAGGATGGGTAAAGTTTAGGCCCCAGAGGCCAGATGGCAAGAGCAAGACAAAGAAAATAGAAGGAGGAGGACGTTTCCTGGCAGAGACAGACGTGTATGGAGGAGGTCAAGAACTCCCTCAGCTGAAGAGTAAGGTGCTCGATGAGAGGGTGGGAGATAAAGCTGAGAGGGACTGAGCTGGCTTCTGGATTGGGCTCTTCTGCATGCAAGGAGCAGAGATAGACCTTGAAGCTCACTTTTCAAAGCAAAATTATTTTGGGGCCCCTGGGGGTAGCTAGTCCCCCAAGAGCAACCGGCTCTTGATTTTGGCTCAGGTCATGATCTCAAATAAAGTCCTGGGATCCAGCCCCCGCAGCGGGCTCTGTGCTCAGCGGGAAGTCTGCTTCAGGATTCTCTCTCTCTCTCTTTCTCTCTCCCTCTCTCCCTCTCTCCCTCTCTCCCTCCCTCTGCCCTCGCTTGCTCATGGGCCCTCTCTCTAAAATAAATACATTAGTCTTCAAAAAATAGATAAGTAGAGATAGATAGATAGATAGATAGATAAGATAAGAGCAAAATTATTTTAAGGGAGAGATACAGGACAATCTAGAGAAAGGGGGAGATTTGACTTTAGGAGTCTTGGTATTTGCTGGGTGTTTGGCTCATTAATTCAACAAAGGATTGCTCATTGCTCAGTCTTCCCACTGGGTACCTGGCAGGGTTCTACTTGATGGGACCAAGGTCCCTGCCTTTGGGGGGCCAATAATAAGCATGGAAACAAGCCAATAAGATAATTTCATTTAGTGATGAGGAGTGTTGTAAAAACAATAAAAAGCTGAGTAATGGGACAATGACTGGCAGGGGCAAGATCAGTATTGATTGGAGGTTGGGGGAAAGTCTCACCGGCAGAGGTACCTCTGAGCACAGAGGTTGAGAACAAAATGAGTGCTCTTGAAGGCCAGGGAAAGCCAGATGGACAGAGCCAGATCATGAGAATGTGAGTTTTGTTAGCCCATAGTAAGGAGTTTGGAATTTATTCTGAGTGATGCAAAGAGATTCAAGGATTCTAAGCAGAGGAGTGACATGATCTGTTGGCCATGATTACAAGCCAGCTCAGGGTGCTGTGTGGGAATAGATGCTCAGAGGGAGGCCTGGAAGTAGGAAGGCTAAATTAGGAGGCTGCCCCAGTGCCCATGCATGGGATGGTGGGTCAGGAGAAGCCCTGAGGACCTTGACAAAAAGGAAGTTTGTGCATCTTCCTGACAGGAGACCTGATAAATAATTTATGGCATATCCTTGAATTATTCTGCAGCTACAGCCATGGTTATACATCCCAATACAATGCTAGGGATGGACATTCCCAGACATGCTGTTTCAAAGAAAAAAAGCAAGTTGTACAACTGCACAGATATTTTACGAGCCCAACTATGTAAAATTAAATACTCATTTCTCAATCAGTTTACCTGCATATGAAGAGACATCTGGGAAGATACTCACTGAGTTATCAGTGATTTTTTCTGAGAAGGAAGGTTTTGCATTTGTTTTTGTTTTTGCTTTTTTACTTTGTACTTTGAATTTTTCTGAGTTAAAAATTTCTCAGCAAGTGTCATTCACACAAAAGCCTACTTATTGTTTAAAAAAAAAAAGCAGAGGGAAGAGGAGAAGGAAGAGGAAAGAAAGGAAGAAAGGAAAGGAGAAAAATAAAGAAAATTAAACACCAACCCCTCCATGGCCCTAACACTCCCCCCCCGCCCCCCCCCCCACCCATATCAGTTGGGAAAGGCTGCTGGACCAACCCCCTATGTGTATCTTCCAAGGACATCCCCAGAACCCTGGAGAGATCCTCTGGGAGAGGATGATTAATCCTGCTACAGCGTGGCTGAGGTGCCTAGAGCAAAGACCCTTCACTTCTTGAGAGGCTGGCTTTGAATTTAAGAGGCTCCAGGAGGCAGAGATGGTGCCTTTGAAGGGCTCCCCTTCCCTCACACATTCTGAAGCTGCCAAGCTGCCCATGACCACCTGTAGAGAGTTGCCAGGACATCCATGGGCAGGAGGGAAGTGTCTGAGTGGCAGCAAACCAGAGCGCAGACAGCAGGGCAGGACACCTGCAATCATGAGATTCAGGCTCTGCTGGGTGAGCTTGTGAAGATTTTTTGATCCTCTTAGAAGGAAACTAAGAGCTTGCCTGGTAATGGGATGGTCAGGACAGAAAGGAAAGGGGAGAAGGTAGGAGAGGCAGGCTTGTCTGTCCCCATGGAGCCTAGTGAGTGACTCCTAGGTGCCGGCTGGCCCTACAGATGTGTTTTGCTTGACCTGCAGTGTTTGAAAACTGAATTAATTGCCAAGGTCTAAAATTTGGGAGTTTTGCATAAAAATCTAAATTTCCATTTGAGGGGTGGGTACCTGAGTGGCTCAGTCGGTTAAAAGCCTGCCTTCTGCTCAGGTCAGGATCCCAGAGTCCTGGGATGGAGCCCTGTGGTGGGCTCCCTGCTCAGCAGGGAGTCTGCTGCTTCCTCTGCCTCTCCTGCTGCCCTGCTTGTACTCTCTCACACACATACACACACACACACACACTCTCTCAAATAAATAAAATTTCCTTTTTTTTCTGGGAAAATGCCATTCCTGGGCCTGCCTTCCCACAGGCAAACAACCAGCTGGCACTGCGTGGCAGCTCCCCCTTAAGGACTGTGCTCTCCTGCTGACTACCATACATGACCTCTCATCTCTATTGCTTTTCTGGGCCATGTAGACATGCCTTTGCTACCCCTGACGTTTAATAGCTTCTTTACTCCTTGCACAGACCCACTATGTAGGAACCATGTCCATTTTATGGCAGAGCAAACAGGCTTAGAGAAGCTAAGAGACTTGCCCAAGATCACACAGCATTCAGTGGCAGAGCCAGGATTTGAATCTTTGATTCCAGAGCCTGAGCCCTCCCTTGTCAGCGGGCAGAGTCACAGAACCAGAAACTAGTGAATCATCTCCCAAGCTTCTGGCCATGGTCTCTTTGAGGTTTCCTTTTCCAGAAAGAACTGGTCCTCCAGCCCAGGATAACACTGAGCCCCAGGTGGTGGCCAGGCAGCCTTTGTTGACTATAGGAGGAGACTGGCATGTCAGAGGGGTACTGGGAGGATTCTTTGTGAAGTGGAGCAGGTGAAGGTGAGTAAGTATTTTAAATCTGAGCTGAGATTGTTGTTGCCTTAGCCCAGGCCTGAGTGGAGGGCAGTGGGCATAACCTGAATGGGTGATGCACTGGGCCCCATTCCTGTTTCCTACTGGGACCAGAGTAGCTTGCCTTCTTCTCTTTTTCATGTCAGGGTTCCATTTAAAACCTCCTTTGGGCAAAAGGAGATTTTGCTGCTCAAAAATAATTTGAAAAAAATTGATATTTTGAGTTTGTGTCAAAAAACCATACATTGTGTGTGTGGCTAAGAAGCTATCACCGGGAACTGTCAAATGAGTCCTGTGGGCCATGGCCAGCCTCTTATCTTCAGCTTCCAGGAGGGGCCTCCTGCTAAATTCGCTTCCCCCTCACAGCTCCTGAAATGGAGTCAGCCCTCCCAGGATTCCAAGCAGGGCCCAGAATTTGTTTGTGTGGATTTGCATAAAAAGCTTCACTGAATGAGATTATTCACTGAGATTCACTGAATGCAGGTGAGATTCACAGCGTCCCCCGGGGCAATGATTTTTTCTTTGGATTTCATTTTCTCTTGGGAAGTAAACATTTCACTTCTCTGTTATTTTTTTCCCCCAACTAGACTTCTACTCCCTTCCTTTCCCTTATTCCTACATGTCACACACACACACACACACACACACACACGGACACGGACATGGACATGCACAAGGGCACATGCACGTGCACCCAGCAAACTTTAAATCATTGAATAAATGACTATGTTGTTTCTTGCACACGTGGATCCCAGAGTTAGACTCTGTCCTATATTAAAGTCTGACTGAGGTTCCAAGAAAAAGCTCCCAGGCTCATTTGCTGAAAAGCACCTGCCATTGGTTTGGGCTTGGTGGCATGGCCAGCACACAGGGTCTGAGGCCCCAGGGTCTGTACTGGTATTTCAGGAGAGTCTGAGGATCACCTAGTTTGGAAACCCCTGAGGAAGACCTTCCCTCTCTGTTCCTAGATTGCATCTAGATTCTTGGCAAAGAACTTTGGACACAGTATCACCTGGACATTGTCACCTGCCCTACCCATGGAGAATGACTCTAATAGTAAAGAATATGGCATCATCACAGGGGATTGGATAGAAGCTTTGACTGGACCTTCCCAACAGCCCACAAGTGTAACCTGGAAATATCTGCCACTCAGGTACCCAGACCAGCCGACACCAAGATGGCTCTGTCCCTGGACACTGAGCATGGGATGAATGGGCTTCCCACCTCACCAAACTGCACCCAGTTTCCTGGCTGGACATGCTTGTTAGAGCTCCAAACCCACTTCTATCCTCCAGGCTGGATCCCTCATATTCTTCTTTTCTTTCTTTTTTTTAAAGATTTTATTTTATTTATTAATGAGAGAGAGAGAGAGAGAGAGGCAGAGACACAGGCAGAGGGAGAAGCAGGCTCCATGCAGGGAGCCCAACGTGGGACTCGATTCCAGGTCTCCAGGATCAGGCCCTGGGCTGACAGTGGCGCTAAACCACTGAGCCACCAGGCTGCCCCTCTTCTTTTCCTTTTTTTTTTTTTTTTTAATTTTTATTTATTTATGATAGAGAGAGAGAGAGAGAGAGAGGCAGAGACACAGGCAGAGGGAGAAGCAGGCTCCACGCACTGGGAGCCTGACGTGGGACTCGATTCCGGGTCTCCAGGATCACGCCCTGGGCCAAAGGCAGGCGCTAAACCGCTGCGCCACCCAGGGATCCCCTCTTCTTTTCCCTCTATATCATCCCAACCCAACCAGCAGCCAGCACAGTTTATTCATCTCTTCCTACCACCTGTTCTGTCTCCTAGGTCCCCCCACCCTCACCTTCCTCAGTCCCTACACAGCTCTTGGCCATGTTCACTCCCCTCTAGATCCCCTTCCCATTAACATGACAAAACAGTAAATCAACATGTGTGAAGCACTTATTATGTCCTAGGTACCATTACTCAACCAAAGAGTACCCCAGGTACTCATTTCAAATAGTTCTCACAAACACCCCACAGAGCAGGTCATATTATTACTACCATTTTATAGATGAGGAAACTGAGGATCAGCAAGGTAAAGCGACTTGCCCAGGATCAAACCACTTGCAGGTAGAAAGCCATGCCTTGTACTCATGGCTGTGGTGTGTATTTCACACTCCTTCTCCCCACTGGGCACCATAATGCACACTGACTGGATATTTTCAGTCTAGAATGTCATCTCCCTGAAGGCAGGGATTGACTTGCTCACTATTTCCTGAATCAGTACCTGGCTCATAATCAATGCTCAATAAATACTATTAAGTGAATAAATGAATTGATGGCAAAGTTCACACTCAATTTTAAAAATTGTTTATTAGGGATTCCTGGGTGGCTCAGTTGGTTAAGCATCTGCCTTCAGCTCAGGTCATGATCCCAGGGTCCTGGGATTGAGCCCCACATCAGGCTATAGGGGAGTCTGCTTTTCCCTCTGCCTCTCGCCTTGCTCATGCTCTCTCTCTCTCTCTTTCTCTCTCTCTAATGAATAAATAACATCTTTTAAAAAATTAAAATAATAAAAATTAAACGTGTTTATTAATTTTCAAAGTGACAATGCATATGGTTAAAAAAAATCAAGAAGTGCAAAAAGGTATGAAGGAATTTAAATCTCCTTCCTAGATATCCAGGGCCTTCCTCCAAGACTACAGGGCTCTTATGTGTCCTTCCAGAGATATTTGAATGTTCTATGCATGTGTGTGCTTGTATAAGCATGTACGTAATATGTAATATCACCTCATAGAAACCATTCTGCAACTTAATTTTTTTCACTTATATGTTGGAAATGTTCAAAACAGTATATATATGTGTGTATGTGTATATATATATATACACATATATATACATATATGTATATATGTATATATGTATACATATATGTATACATATATACATATATATACATATATACATATATATATATATATATATATATATATATATATATATATCACACACAAATTCCTGTGCTATTAACCCACATGCCCATCGTGAGGGTCCCAGCTAACTTTTGTACTCATTATTTGGGTCCCACAGAAATCCTGGAGACTGGAGTAGTAAGTGTGACCTGGCACCATGAATGACCTAGAATCTTGGAGTGAGGAGGGACCTCTGAGAGGGTCTGGTTTAACTCCCTCATGTTACAAATGGGGAAACTGAGGCCCAGGAGGTGGTGGTGGTGGGAATAGACATTCTCAGAGCCACATAGGGAGTTAATCATAGATCTGGGGCAGGACCCAGGCGTCTGGGACCCTTGGCCAGACTCCTGCTACCCCAGTCTCCTCTGTGCTTGGCAAGCTCAGAAGAAATCATAGCCAGTTCCCAGCAGAGAGAGGGCCTGCTTGGGTTTTGTCAAAGGCAGTGCCCTCCCAAGCAGGCTGGGGCGAGAGCGATTATGTAGGTCGCCTGGCAATCAGAAAGAGACTCGAGCTCTTTAAATGCCGGCTGTTTCATTTGGTCCCCGAAGATTGGATTAGCATCGATTGTCTGCCCTGAGCTAGTAGATAAAAGAGCCACACCAAAAGGGAACATCAGCCTGCAAGGCTGAGCCACCATGCCTCACTCTCAG
Source organism: Canis lupus dingo (assembly GCF_003254725.2). Taxonomy (NCBI): domain Eukaryota; kingdom Metazoa; phylum Chordata; class Mammalia; order Carnivora; family Canidae; genus Canis; species Canis lupus. The sequence goes on along the minus strand of NC_064246.1, from coordinate 55,980,854 downwards.
TGCAGCCTCCGCTCTGGGATCCAGGACCTCCTGAGCAGCTTCCAGGAGTCTGTGCCTTTCCCTCTTGTTGGCAAAAGTATGGGTGGGGTGGGAGTGGGGGCACAAATCAAGAAGCAAAGCTAGAAGAGCAAAATTCAGGGGAAGAAATCTCCTTTGGGATGAATGCTCTTAATTGCATATACCTTCTTCCAGTGCCTCTCAGTCCCATCCGTACCTTACCCTCCCCAGCGCACACACACTTGCACGCATGCACACCTGCACACACACACTGTAAGCTCTAATGAGGGCAGGAACCTAGGACACCTTCTTGCTTCCCAGCACCTAGAGCAGTACCTGACATGGTAGGTGTTCAATAAATATTTGTTGAAGCAATCAATACATGCACACACATATATGGTTTCTCCACCCAGAAACACACTGTGCATTCCCTCCCTCTGGATTAATGTTTAACCAGTTTCTACCCCTCACCTGTTCTTCTCCTTCCTTGCAGCTCCAGGGCCAGCCTCCCCTGGGAAACCTTCCCCACTACTCTGACTGCAATGGCCTCCCTTCTTCCTGCAGGTTCAATGAGTAAAGCAATCACATCTTTGTAAGCTCAGACAGAGACATGGTCTGGTGGGTATTCATGATTTAGAAGAATGATGAGACAGGGCTTAAAATCTGGACCATCACAGAAATTCTACATTGAAAAGGCAATTGACACCACACAAGCAAAAGTTAATTCTGTGTTGCTTTTTATAGAGAGGTAAGGTGGGGCATTGGAGGAAGCCTTGGGCATGCCTCACACAGACTTGGGTTCAAATCCTGTCTAGTAGACTTACTAGCCTCATGGCTTTCAACAAATTACTTAGCCTCTCAGTGTCCAGTCCTTGTCTATAAAATAGGGGTAATCTGACCCTCCTTACAGGTTGTGAATACGAAAGGAGCGAGCACTCCCCCAGGCACACGGTCCCTTCTTCTTCTCCTCTGTTGCTGGCTTTGTCTCCTTCAATCAACCCTCAGCTCCTCAGCAACTGCAACCTGGGTCTTGTCCTTTGAGCATCTTGGCCTCAGGCCCTCCGCTCAGGCAGCAGCATCCAGCCTGTACTCACACTCACACATGGATGCATAAGGGCCAGACGTGGATGCCCGTTTCCCCTGTTCCATCCCTCCCACCAGCTACAAAGCAGTTGCCTCTGTTTCCGACCCCCCCTCCCCCTGCAGTCTCCTCCTCTATCCATCATTCTAGGTAGTCACTGATTTCCAATACTTGGACATTTTCTGCCTAGACTGAACCTTTGCTTGGAACACCCTTCCTGTCTTCTTGGCTTGCAAATGACTAGACACCTCAGGTGAGGGGTGGCATCCTCCAGGTATCCTTCTCTGAACCTTCCTGCACCATGACAAGGCCCTTCCTTCTGTTCCTGTGGCTCTATATGTCTACCCTCACCATCACTCTGTGTTGTTATTGCCTGTTTAACTACCTACCTCCCCTCCTCCCTGACACTGACTCAAAGATCTTATTTAAGACCAAGAACATTTAGGGGTGCCTGGGTGGCTCGGTTGGGCACCTGACTGTTGATTATGGCTCAGGTAATGATCTCAACGTCATGAGATTGAGCTCTGTGTTGGGCTTGAGATTCTCCCTCTGCCCCCACCTAAAAACAAAAAATAAAAAGCCCACCAAGAACATTTTCCACTTCCCCCACACCTCACTCAATGTCTGGCCCAGAGTAGGACCCACTGACGCTTGAGAGAATGGCGTGCTCTCTTAGCCGACTAACATTCTCCCAGGGCCTACGGGTCTGCTTTCTCTCTCCAGTCCAGGCCACAACCCTGTTAGCAATCCCTTCCTCACCAGGCCAGGCCAGATTCCACCAACCCTGGGAAGAGTCTTCCTTGCAAACTCATTCAGTGTTTCCAGTCCATTGGTGGGAAAATAAAAATGTCTTCCTGGAAGAGACTGAAAGATCATCTAGTCCAGCTCTTGGATTGTACAGAGTTGGAGGCAGGGGTCAGGGGGACAGGCCAGGGTCAGTCTATTTAGGGCAGGGACAGGAATAAAATCCAGGATTCTCAATTCAACAAGCAAAATCTTTTCCCTGCATTGAGGCCATGGTACCTACCCAGGCAAACAATGAGACTTGTTTGGATGGAATTTTACAAGTCTAAAAATCAAGACTACACCTTGAGTTCAGGGTTTTGTATGTCATTGTTGGTATGTCTCCTGTCCCGTTGTGTTTGGAAATGAGGATAAAAGGCATGGGGAGGACTTGGGCATTCCCACCCTGGCCTCAGCCCTGCCACTAATAGGCAAGCCATTCCCCCACTGCTCTCTATAGAGAACAGTGAATCTGACTGCAGCATTAGAGGAAGAATAGTGGGAAATAAGGCTGGAAAGAAAAGATGCAGCCCAATCAAGGAGAGCTGGGAATGTCCGGGTGAGGGAAACTTTGTTTAGAAAGCCGTGGGGAGCCTCGGAGGGTCTTTGAGCAGGAGAGGGCCTGCTCAGCCACAGCTGAGCCCCTAGGGAACATTTGGCTAATAAACCTGGGTAGAGAAGTGATCATTGCTTATGAGGTTATAACCTTAGCCACCTGCTGGGGAGGCTAATGTCCCAGTAGCTCTACCTCTCAGGTGACAGTTATCTCCCCTAACGACTCTCATTTCACAGGCTCAGGTTTCCTGAGGACAGATTTGAGCAAAGCACGGATTCCCCAGGTAAGTCATTAGCGGGGTGGCTGGAATCTCTATGGAGGGCTTTGATGAATAAATCTGCCCTGAGAGACCAGTCCTTGGCAAAACCTGTCATGAGGGTCTCGAGATTTCTCCCAGTTTGTGCTACAGAGGCTGGCTTTCCAGGCGGAGCCCCTGAGTGGAGCCACAGAAAGGCCCCATTGGGACCATTTCTTTACGCAGCCCTGGCTACAGGGGGAAGCTCAGGGTTCCTGCAGGAATGCTTAGTGCGGGCCACAATGTTATGTCACCACTGATACTTCAGCTACCAAGCTGGGCTTTTAAGGGGCTGACATAGGGCAAAGAATCTGGGCATGCAGAAGATTGTGCTGTGACTAATGGGTTGCATGTCCCTGGAAAAGACTTGATCTTTCCGGGCTTCCATTTCCCTCACCTTGGAAGGAGACATTTGGACCCATTCCAATACAAAATAACAACAAATGGGTTCCAGCTCCCCTTTCCAACTCTTATCAGTTGTTAGTGATGTCAGATGTCTTGTGTTAAGAATAACTGAGGCTACCTCCAGAAAAGAGGTTCTCCAGAAACCGGAAACAGCCTCATGTATTAGCCTCCTATTGCTGCTGTAACAAATTACCTACACTTTGTGGCTTAAAACAATACAAATGTATTGTGGAGGTCAGAAGTCGGAAATCAGTTCCACTAGGCTTACCTCAGGGAAACGGAAGGACTGGTTTCTGCTGGAAGCTTTGAGGAGAGCACCTCTTCCCTGGCCTTTTTCAGCCTCTGTGGCCCACCTGTGTGCGTCCTTCTTGGCTTGTGCACCTTCCCCCATCTTCAAAGCACATCATGCCAATCTTTGTCTCCATCATTGAATCATCTTCTACGAGTTCAATCTCCTTCTGCCTCTTACAAAGACCCCTGTGATTACATGAAGGCCCACCATCCAGTTAATGCAGGATAATTACTCCAGATCCGTAGTGAATGGCATCTGCGAAGTTCCTTATGTCATATCAGGTAACAGCATCACTGGCTGTGGGGATTAGGACATGGCTATCTTTTGGGGGCGCATTAGTCTTCCTGCCACACCTGCCACATGGCACTAATTTGCAGTCCCTACAGTCAGCCTAGAATTAGAACTGGAATGGAATAATAGAATAATTCTAAGTTAGTGTGTGAGGCCTGGCATATGGGGGCTGTAACGGAGGAAAAGATTGCACGTGGCCTTTTCACTGTTTCCAGAACCATGCCAGCCTCATTGAAATTCCACATCCCACTGCCTTCTCCTGACACTGTATCATTTACAATGCTCCTGAGGCTAGTACAGTGACTCATTATTATTAGTTAATGAACCATCTAAGGCCTAAGCCACAGTCAGCAGCTGGGATAAAGAATGAGGACAGAGCTGGGCTGAAGGGAGTCTGTAGCTGGGATGTCGACCGGAGGAGACAGAGGCCATGCTGTCCTCGGGCATTCATTTCACAAACATTTACTGAGCACTTAGTAATGGTTAGTAATGGTTCCTGGAACCATACGGGTAGCCCCGACCCCAGAGAATTTACAGGCCAGCGGGAGAGACAGACCTGTCTGAAGGCATGTCGTGAATCTGCCTAGACGCCCCTGAAAATGCCCTGAAGGGGGTGAGGGCTGGGGAGCATGGAGGACAGTCTCTACCTCAGGGGGTCAGGGGAAGAGGCCTGGCAGAGGAAGGACAGCTGCCCTGGTCTTGAAGGATGACCAGGCATTCTGAGTTTAGAAAATGGAAGGGACGGGACTTCGGCAGGAGAAACAGGTGCTAATGGGAACAGTGAAAAGGCATGTATTTTGGTTGTTTTTTTTTTTTTTTTTTTTACAGCGACTGGAGCAAAATGCAGAGATATTCAGGCAGGAGGAAGAATGGCTCTGGAAAATTTGCCTTTAGGCTGCCGTGATGGCAAGGAGGTGACATTTGACTGGTAACGGGAGCATAGTCAGAGCCCACTGGGGAGTCTGGCTTGGGGAATAAAAAGCCAAATCAAACCCTCTCTGAGTAAATTCAGGAGGCTGCCTGGAGAGGCCAGACCCTGATGTGGTGAAGAAGGACTTGGGTTCACATGTCACCTCGGTGACTCTGGGCAGTTCCTTCTGGGCCTCAGTTCCTTCATCTATAAAATGGGAAGAATCATAACCATCCGTGGGGATGGTTGTGTGGTGAGGGCCTTGTTTGTCTTGTTTTCTGCTGTACACTCTGCATCCGGTGCTTGTTTGTAAACTGAATGAATAATGTCGGAAAAAATGCTCAGCGGGGTGTCTGATGAATAATAAACACTTAGTGAGTGAGTTAATTTATTAGGGGGAAAAATCCAGTGATCATCAGGCCTGATGTCTCAGAGGTGACCGCTGACATTCCTGACAAATTCTTGCCCCCGGGGGCATGGTAGCCTAGAACCATGGGAAAGATCCCTGTGTCTGGATTAGGGGAGAGCGAGTGGGCGTTGGTTCCAGTTCCGTCACTCATGCACAGTGATTCTGGGGATACTCACCCCTTTGCCTTCCTCCAGGCCACACCCAACCCAGCTTTGCTTCTTTCCTATACAAAGGTACTGAGAGCTAAGGAAGGCCACCAGGCCACTGGGGCTCCTGGATGAGCTCCATGCCCTTTCTTTTTCAATCAGCAGTCCCACAGAACCTCCAGAACTTTCCATGGGTCTTTTTTTTTTTTTTTTAAGTCCAAGAGTCTTGCATCATGAAAACAGTATGGTCTCTGGAAGTATGCCACCACTTACAAGCTGTGTGACTTGAAACAAGTATAACCTCTCTGATCTCAGGAAGAATTTTTATTTATTTATTTATCTGGGCATAATAGTTCCTAGATTTGAATCCTAGTTCCAGAACTCTTTTAGCTGTGTGACTTCAGGAACTTAATCTCTCTTCATGGGTACTACAATTGGGTACTAACCTCTGTTCTTCATGGGTACTATATGGATAATAACACCTTCTCCCAGACTCTATGAGGACTGGTTCCCAAAGCTAACATAACCGACTCATCCCTGAAGACTGGGTCCTACCTCAGGCTCTTAGAGGAGTCCTGCCTTAGGCTGTCCAGCTGCCAATCCCACCTGTGCTGAGTCTCTTGACTCTAGGTATCAGTGTTTGGGACCTAGGGCCTGGATTTTTCATCCAGTCTACTGATGGAACACCATCTCCTACCCCAAGGATGGGAGGGTCCTTCTGGAGGAAACCTCTGAAGACTGCTTCTTCCCATTTCCTCCCCTCAAGAATAAGTGGGGATGGTGGTCCTGGCCCAATAACACATGCATCACACCAGAGACCACTGGACCCAGAGGGATAAATATTTTGAGCAAAAGGACTTCAAAGGGAATCCTGCTAATCCCTCTCTGTTTTTGGATTTCACTTTGATAAGATATCATTAATTTTTGTGGCCCCTCAAATAAGAGAAGACCGTGGCTTTCCCTTCAGATATTTCAGGAGACTGCTTCCTTCATATCACCAACAAGTGCCAGGTCAAGTAAGAAGAGGGTGTCTCCTGGGGCTGCAGGGAGGGAGATGAGATCAAGAACAGCCCTGCTACCACTCAGTGTACTTTCTCCCTCTCCCTCCCTGTCTCATTCTTTCTCTCTCTCTCTCTCTTTCTCTCTCTCTCTCTCTCTCTCTCTCACACACACACACACACACACACACACACACACACACATTTCATTCTTACAACTGGTTAACCCCTCCACTAGTTGTGCATGACCTCGATCCTAAACCAGAATAATATAGTGGGGAAGTGTTCAGGCTCTAAGTGATCCAGCTCAGGGTAGGAATCCCATTCTGCATGGGCAACCTTCTGCAAGATTCTCAACTCTCTATGAGTTTCAGTTCTTCATCTGGAAAGGGGGAAAATAAGAGTACCTCTATCATAAGGTTGTTCATGAGGATTAAATGAAATAAGACATAAAAAAGTACAGAGCACATGGTAACTGTTCTTCAAATAGAAGTCATTGCTATTATTATTGTCATTATAATCTCCATGGAAAGGTAAGCCCTGTGAGAACAAGGTCACTGCCTGCCTTGTTCACCAGTGTATCATCATCACCTAGGACAGTACCTGGCATATTGTCAATACTCAATAAATATTTGGAGAATCAATTAATGATCATATTTCTTGGAAGCATGGCTTATTCTCCCTACCATGTGATTTTGAGAACCTGCCTCTCGGTTCCCACAGTACCTGAACACAAGAATCATCATAAGACCTTCCTATGAGCCAGGCACCAAGCTGAGGGCCTTATCCTATATTGATTTTTTTTTCTTGCCTCTGCTCCCCTCACCTTGTGAATTCCTGAAGGAGAAACACCAGCAGTTCTAACTCAGGATGAGTGTTTAGCAAATATTTTCTGAAAAGGTAGATAATCAAACAGCTTGTTTTACACATGAGGAAACTGAGCCCCACAGGTTTAACACACTCATCCAGAGCTGGAGGGGAGTTCTGGTCCCAGAGGGCCAGAACAGCCCTGTGTTGCCTCCTTCCTCCACCCCATCACCAATGACCCAACATAGATGGAGCCACCAACACCAGCAGGTAGTGATCTAATGTAGCAGAGGAGGGGAGAACTGGGTGGGGGCAGTTCTACTTTAATGCCACAGATATCTGTGTGACCTTGTGGGAGGGTCACCTATGCCACCAGGATGTGCTTCTCATTAAAGCAGCACTCCCTCAACAGGTAGTCTTTGAAATGTCAATTTTAATTAAAACCCCAATCCTAATAAACACACCATAGATTAAACCCAGCCAGAGCAGCTTCCTGCTGGGTGAACTTCTCACATGCTTCACTACACAAAATTGTCTCCAGTAAAAGGGCTTGTTTGGGAACACCCAGTCTACCAGGCTTCCCCACTCAGAGAAGGGCCTTGGTCATGTCACTTGGCCAATGTCACTGACTCCAGGGTTCCAAAGACATAGCTCACAGTAGAGACAGCTGGATGCCAGTCCCAGACCAGCTGCTGATATGGGGTGATTCTTAGCCAAAAAAGAATCAGCATCATCAGTATTTGAAGGGGCTCTGAAGATCATCTGGCCCATGTTATATTACAGGGGGGAAACTGAGTCCTAGGGAGAGGAATGGTCAGAGACTTGTCAGTAGCAGGGACCCAGGCCTCCTACCTTCCAGCTCTGTGCCTTTTCCACTCATCGCCCTGGCTGTGTCAACTGGCAGCTATGTGACCTTGACCAAATCCATTTCCTCTGAGCTTCAAATTCCTGATCTATATCATCAAAGGGACTGGACTAGATGAGTGGTCTCAACCTTGACCACACACTCATATCATACGGGGAGCTTTCAAAAATCCCAGCGTCAAGGCTTACCTGAGGCCAATTCATCAGAGCCGCTGGGGTGAGCCCTAGACATGAGTGTTTTATAAAGCTCTTCAGGTGATTCCAATGTGCATCCATGAGTGAGAACCAGTAGACTAGATAATCACTAAGTCTGTCTTTTGTTCTAACATTTTATGAGTTTAGAATTTCTCTGCCTGGAGCCCTGTGTTCATCACATACTCCCATGGCTCCCACATATACCTACCTAACAATTGACCTGAGCAATTTCTTCTCATACTTCAAGTCTTAGCTTATATATCCCTTCACTAGACTAAGGAAAGGAGGCATTACCTGAGTGCTTCCTTTTGATAGCCTGGATCTCATGACATGATAATTATATTTTCTGGCTATCTTCCTGTAAACTGAGTCATAGCAGAGACTAAGAATAGATCGTACCAAATTACCTTCATTCCCTATATTCACACCAATGTGTGATCCTCACCCCCTGACTTTGAGTGTAAGTAGAACCCATGACTGGCTTCTAATCCAGGCAATATGGCAAATGTGATGGGATGTCAATGCTGATTAAGTTACATAAAATTCCAATATCTGTAGTGCTAGGAAACTCCCTCTCTTGTTGGCTTTCATAAAGCAAGTGGCTGTTTTGGAGAGGGCCATATGACAAGGAACTGAGGGTGACCTCTAGCCAACAACTAGCTGGGGACTAAGGCTCTTAGTCTTAGCCTGCAAGCATCTGAGCCCTGCTAACAACTACATGAGCTTGGAAGTGGATCTTTCCCCAACCAAACCTTCAGATGAGAACCCAGCCCTGGCTAATACTTTGATTGCAACCTTGTAGAGGACTGAGATAAGCTATTCCTGGAATTCTGATCCACAGAAATCCTGAGATCACACATGTGTGTTATTTTAAGATGCTAAGTTTGTGGTAATATTGTTATATGGCAAGATATAACAAACTGGGTATTTCATTCAACTAGTACATTCTTGGCATCTAGTATAGTGAACGGCACATCATAGGTGCTCAAAAGTATTTGGCAAATAGATGCTTTAATTAATTAATCAGCATAACAACATGAAGTCGTTAGAATCCAATACTTGCCCAACTATTTTCCCTTTCTTTCTTCTAGTGACAAGCTAATTGCTCAAAATTCAATGTTAGCCTCAGCCCATCAAACAAAGGGTTACTCTCAAACTTTTCACCCTTAGGAGGGAAAGTGGGCAGTACACACTGTTATTACGATGATAACTGTGATCTAGCCTAATGAAATCAACGTGTGGTTAAATAGCTGTTTGCTGAGTATAAATTGTTGTCATTATTGATGGATAATTTCCTCTACTCAGTAAATGCATAGCAGTGATCCAGGTGAGGGAGTAATCATGGCTTTATCAATCCATAATCATTTCAAAGATGCAGAGGATGCCATTGATCACCATGTTTTAACCTTTAGATGGCACTGACCCTCAGTTACAGCCCACACCTAGACTCTCCCATAGTGTTGGCTTTTAGGTCTGCTCAGGTAAGTCAATCAAAGCAGACTGCTATAAGGCATAGGGCATTCTGCTGTCTTGGCATTTACTCCTGCTTTTTGTGGTCTGAATAGCAGCAGACACTTTTCATGCTGCTCTGGCCAGTCTCCACAGGGCTTTGACAGGACTCTGAAGGAGTGGTTCTATGAGGTTATGTTGCAAGTTCACCTGGAAGTCACCAATAGTGAGACAGAATCACAAGGAAAGATCTCACTGACTTCTGCTTATCAAGAACACTGCTGGCTGGCACTCTGATAAAGTTCTGGTACAGGTGTTGAGAGTTAGCTGAAGGACTCCCTGGAGCCTGCTGAAAGCATGTTGGAGGGCCCCAGAGAAAGGGTGGCGGGACTTTCTTAGAGAACCTTTGTGGTGGATGCTGGGTAGATAGTGTGTGGTAGAGCCTGGGGCAGAGAGCTTCTGGGCCTGTCTTCTCACTCTCACTCTGCTTCTTGGACTTTCTTCTTGATTCTCAGCTTCCTCACCTGCCTCTGATTATGGCTCAGGCTGGTCATTGCCCCTAACCACTCATTGGTCAACATTCCAAGGCTATGGATCCAAGTGACTTATTTCTTCCTTGTGACAGCTGGGCCTGATGATTGAGTTCTTCTGTAGGGACAGGGCCTGCTCACAACAACAGGAGATTATTATATGACCACTTACCATGTACAATGTGCTAGGCTCCTTGTGCACATGATCTCACTTAATACTCATGACGATCAAGAGAATAGCTCATTCCTGTTTCACAGTCAAGGATATTGGACCTTAGGTTAAAGCTTTGCTTCACATCACACAAATACAGAGAAAGGACACTTATGCATCTCTGTATGGCTGATATCTAACTTAAAACTCTCCAATTCTCCAATGTCCTAAGGATAATACAAAGTATAAAAATTGGCACATTCTTTTCTCATGCAGGAAATATTCATGAAAAACTAGGCATTGTTCTAAGTGCTAGATACACCATGGTGGGAAAAATAGACAAGTATCTTCCTTCATGGAGCTTACAAATGAAATTATTACACAAATATGTATAATGTTTAAACTATAAAAACTGCCATGAATGGTATGCATATAGTAGTATAAAAGTATATAATAGTGAAAATTGACCAAGAAAAGGCAGTTAAGGATAGATTCCTTGAGAAGTTATGTTTGAGCTGAAGAATTAAGTAAAATAGAAAGACAAGGACTTTCCAGGTAGAGGTAACAGCATGTGCAAAGACCCCGTGGTGAGAAGTTATGAGGAAGGTCCAAGGGCTAGAAAAAGCTCTTGAAGGCAAAAAGCAAAGAGCGGGGGAAGAATGTGGTATCAGATGATAGGGAAGAGAGAAGTCTGCTCTGTGCTTGGTCAAGGATAGAAACTACAGTGAGTAAGGTAAGAACCATGCTCTTATGGGGCTTACAGCCTAGCAAGACAATTAAAACATAGACAAATGATTAAACAAGCTTTCCAAATAGCAGTGAAAGCTATGAAAAAGTAAAATGAGGGCAGCTCGGGTGGCTCAGCAGTTTAGCGCCTGCCTTTGGCCCAGGGCGTGATCCTGGAGACCTGGGATCGAGTCCCATGTCAGGCTCCCTGCATGGGGCCTGCTTCTCCCTCTGCTTGTCTCTGCCTCTCTCTCTCTGTCTCTCATGAATAAATAAAATTTTTTTAAAAAAGTAAAATGAGGTGATATGATATAGTCAGTAATGTTGAACTAAGTAATTCAGACCAACTCTCCAGCCCTCCAGCTGAGACCAGTAAGAAAAGATGGACAATTTTCTAAAAATCTACTTGAGTGTTTCATAGTGCTAATGAGGGTAGTGAGAATCACTAAACCAAAACTCAGGGGGAATTGGAGATGTGAGTTCAGAATTTTGTCCTGGAGGTCTCTGCTCATCCAAATGAGTCACCTGACTGAGAAGCAAGCACCCCTTTGACAGTCTCTCAGGGCTGAAAGGACAAAAATTGATGTCTATGACTCATCGTGTCTGAGCAGAAACTCAAAATAGCCATATTACAGTATAAATAAAGGTAAACCAGAAGCAAACCAGCCCTCTGGACAACAGCAGCCTAAATGACACATTACTTTCAAAGGAGCAGGAATTAGACCAAAAGCTCACTTCTCAAGAGAAACAATGGAAGACAAAAAACAATGGGACAGTATCTTTAAAAAATCTCAAGTAAGATTCTAAATATAGCAAAAATATCCTTTAGAAATGAATATAAAATAAAGGCATTTCATACAAACTATATTTTGTTTAAGAGAATGTATCACTGGCAGACTTACCCAAAAGGATATAGTAACTTATGTTTTCTTGGGCAGAAGGAAGATACCCCACATAGGAATGTAAGCAAAGTCAGGAGGGATGAAAATGGTAAATGTGTGAATAAATCTTATTGGTTAATTTCTGTATAAAGGTAATGAGGCTTCCATTCATATGGAGGTCCACAATAGGGAAATCTATAGACAGAAAGTAGATTAATGAATTCTTAGGGCTAGGGGTAGAGATGAGGGGCAGGGGCAGGGGAGAAGTAAAGGGTATGGGATGTCTTTTTAAAGTGATGGAAATGTTCTAAAATTGACTGTGGTGATAGTTGCACACATCCGTGAATGTACTAACAATGGTTGAATTGTATACTTTAATGGGAGAATTGCATGGTTTATGAATTATATCTTAATAAGCTGTTTTAAAAAATAAGATACTCCTGTGGTGTTTAAAATACACAGAACTAAAATACAGGACAGTAATAGCATGTAAGTTGGAAAGAGTTAAAGCATCCTGAGCTTCTTGCAGTGTCAGGAATAAATATACATACCTTATCTTTTTTTTAAGATTTTATTTATTTATTTATGAGAGACACAGAGAGAGAGAGAGGCAGAGGGAGGAGCAGGCCCCATACAGGGAGCCCGATGTGGGACTCGATCCCGGGACTGCAGGATCACACCCTGAGCCAAAGGTAGATGCTCAACCGCTGAGCCACCCAGACGTCCCTATACATAACTTTAGATATAGATATTATTACAGACATTAGATATAAATGGTGTATATGCTCCAGATAAAACAAAGATTATCAGTCTGGGTTTAAAAACCAACAACAAGGGATCCCTCGGTAGCTCAGCAGTTTAGCGCTTGCCTTCCACCCGGGATGTGTCCTGGAGTCCTGGGATCGAGTCCTACATCAGGCTCTCTGCATGGAGCCTGCTTCTCCCTCTGCCTGTGTCTCTGCCTCTCTCTCTGTGTCTCTCATGAATAAATAAATAAAATCTTTAAAAAAAATAAATACCACCAACAAAGGCATATGGTTTATAAGAGACACGTCCAAAATTTAAGAATACATGAAGGTTGAGAGTAAAGGGATCGAAAAATACTAGTAAAGATATACCATGCAAATATGAATCAAAGGAAAGCCAGTATAGTTATGTTAATAACAAGTAGACTCCAAGTCAAAAAAGCACTATAGAAGTGCCTGACTGGCTCAGTCAGTGGAGCATGCAACTCTTGATCTCAGGGTTGTGGGTTCGAGCCCCATTTTGGGTGTGGAGATTGTTAGGCAAGTCTCAGAGGTGAGAAATTATATAGAATATACTCTCTGATCACAATCTCAATTAAGCTATAGATCAATAGCAAATGCACAACTAGGAATCTCAATATATTTTGAAAATAACAAATACATTGTAAAATGTTCAATAGAAACAAGAAGTAATCACAGTGTAAATCAGGGTATATTTTGTCCTGAATTTAAATTAAAATCTGACATGTTAAGACATTGAGATACCATTAAAATATACTTAGGAATATATAGCTTAAAATACACATGTTAGAAAAGAGCAAAGGCTGAAAATTAATTATTCATCTCAAAACAATAGGAAAAAAACAACAGACTAAATCCCAAATGAATTAGAAAAATAAAATAAGAACAGAAATTAATAAAATAAGAAAACAACCATATAATGGGCAGGATCCATAAATCCAGAAGTTTGTCCTGCTAAGAGACTGATAACACTGATAAAGAGCTGGAAAGTCTGAACAAACTAAAAAATAGTAGAAACAACCAATAAAAAGAGAGCTATCACTATACATTCTACTGAATTAAAAATATGACAAAATAGTAATATAAACTATTTTATACCAATATATTTGAAATAAATTAGGTAAAATGAACACATTTGTGGCAAAACACAACTTACCAAAACAGACACAAGAAATAGAAAATCTGAATAGGCTATTCATAATTCATATTTAGAACTGTCTCTCAAAGAAAATTTTAGGCCCAGATGGCTGCACAGGCAAATGCTATTAAATGTATTATACAAACTTTTTTTTTTAAGATTTAATTTATTTATTCATGAGAGACACAGAGAGAGAGAGAGAGGCAGAGACACAGGCAGAGGGAGAAGCAGGCTCCATGCAGGGAGCCCGATGCAGGACTCGATCCCAGGACTCCAGGATCACGACCTGGGCCGAAAGCAGGCACTAAACCGCTGAACCACCCAGGGATCCCTATACAAACTCTTCTATAGAATGGAAAAAGAGGAAATACTTCTCAACTCATTTTTTGAAACAAAATACTTGTCAATTCATTTTATGATATATGACTTTGATACCAAACCTTGACAAGGATAATACAAGAAAGGAGAATTACAGACCAATCTCATTTATGAACATAAATGCAAAAATTCTAATTGAAATATTAGAAAAATGATTCTAACAATATATAATCAGGATAGTTTTGCTAACCAAATTGGGTTTATTCCTGGATGCAAACTTGGTATAATATTTAAAAATTACTCAATATAATTCACTATGCTAATTGAATAGAGGAGAAAAATCAGATGATCATCTCAATAGGTTCATAAAATGCATAAAGTTCAATATCTAGTCATGATATAAAACTTTCAGAAAACTAGTAACAAAGGGGAATTTATTTAATTTAATAAAAAGTATCTCGAAAAACATCTTAGTGCAAACATCCTACATAATGGTAAAAACTAAGAGTTTTCTTGGAGATGTGGAATGTGTCAAAGATGGCTGCTATCCCCACTTGTATTCACCATTATACTGAAAATCTTGGCTAGTGTGGTAAGATAACAAAAAAATTTAAAGTATAAGGACTGGATAGCAAAAAACAAAATTATCATAATTTGCACTTGATATGATTATACACAGAAAGAATTCATGAGAATCTATTGATAAATCATGCATACATAAAAATCAGTATCAAGTGAGTTGCAGACATGAATCTGAAAGGCAAAACAACAGAGCTTCATTTATTATTTTTTTAAATTTTATTTATTTATGATAGGCACACAGTGAGAGAGAGAGAGGCAAGAGACACAGGCAAAGGGAGATGCAGGCTCCATGCACTGGGAGCCCGACGTGGGATTTGACGTGGGATTCAATCCCGGGTCTCCAGGATCGCGCCCTGGGCCAAAGGCAGGCGCTAAACCGCTGCGCCACCCAGGGATCCCACAACAGAGCTTTAAAAAGATAACAGATACATTTTCCTATGAAGGAGAAATATTTTTTAAAAGATTTCATTTATTTATTTGAGAGAGAGAGCACAAGTAGAAGGTAGGGGAGGGACAGAGGCAGAGGGAGAAGCAGACTCCCTACTGAGCAGGGAGACCAACGTGGGGCTTGATCCCAGGACCCCAAGATCATGACCTGAGCTGAAGGCAGATGCTTAACCAATTAAGCCACCCAGGCACCCTGAATTTTTTTTAAAATAGCATATAAAAAGCACTAAGTGTAAAGGGGAAAAGAGGTACAAATTGGACTACACTAAAATCTAGAACCTGTATTATAATCGTACAAAACCATAACTGACCAACGAGTCATATTCTGAATATACAAAGCACTGCTACAACTCAATAAATAAAAGACAACTCAGAAAAAAAAAAAAAAAAAAAAAAAAAGACAACTCAGTGGAAAAGAAGACCTGAGTCTTGAATAGGAATCTCACAAAAAAGGTGATCTCAATGACTAAGAATCATAAGAAAAACTTCCCAACTTCATTATTCACCAGAAAATGCAGGTTCTGTTGGTTTCTATCCTGAATATATGTCCAATAGAAATGTATATGCAGTTTCACCAATAAATCTAAATAAGAATGTTTATTGTAGTATTTATTATTTATAAGAGCCAGAAACTGGAAACAATCCAAATGTGTATCACGAGAAGAGTGGATAAATAATCTGTGGTGTGATCATACAATGAAATATTACACAGCTATGGAAACGGACAAGCTGCAACTCCCCATGTGTTGAATGAACAAGCAGGCCACTGAATGATTCCAATTAGCTAAAGTTTTGTATTTAGACAAAACTGCAGTTTTGTGTTTAGGGATGCATCCTTATATAGTAAAAGTAGTTTTTTTAATGCAAAGAAATCGTGTCAGTCAGGGTCCACTCATGAGAGAGAAATCACCACACAAGGTATTCAGGAATCGTCTCTATTCAAGAACCGAAAAGGCAAAAGCAGTTCACAGAGGTGGTAATTGCAGGAAGCAGCATCTGGACGAACAGAGAAAAGAGGTTAGACTGTGTAAACTTAGAACCTTGGAGCCGGAGGGGCACCTCCAAGGAGGGGTGCTAGCCAGCTGGCAGGGGCCAGTGTCTCTCAAGGGACACCATGGGACTGTTTCTGTGAGCGCTGGGAAAACTGGGCGTCAGAATCTACCCCGCTACTGAAGCACGGGCCTTGCTGGGGTGAACCCTACGGGGAAGGAAAGCCAACAGGAGGAACAGCATCCCTTGCTGGCAGCATCTGGGAAGAAGCTGGCTCTGGAGGACAAAAGTGGCTTGCAAGGTCCCAGCCATGGCAGAGGTTAACAGGGAGGGCTTGAGGCAGGGAGACAGTCGCTACAAGTCCACGCAGACAATCATTGTCCACCTGATTACCAAAGGTCAAGTTCATGGCTGCCTTGAGGAGGAAGGGATGTGTGCACCTGGGCAGAACCATTTAGGGACAGAGGGGAGCCTCTTTCTAGGGTGCAGGCAATGTGGAGGGGTGGCTACATGAGTGTTTATAATCACCCACCATGCTGTCCACCTGTGTACTATGTGCTTTGCTCTGTGTATGTGTGTTATTTTTCACAACTAAAAGTGAAGTATTTTATTTTAAAGATTTTATTTATTTATTCATGAGAGACACAGAGAGAGAGAGAGGCAGAGACAAGCAGAGGGAGAAGCAGGCCCCATGCAGGGAGCCCGACGTGGGACTCGATCCCAGGACTCCAGGATCACGCCCTGGGCCGAAGGCAGGCGCCAAACCGCTGAGCCACCCAGGGATCCCCTGAAGTAAGTATTTTAATGGAAGAACACAGGCAGGAGAACAGTGTTGCAGTAGATTAGACGGTCGGAGGAGACTTCTCTGAGGAGGGGATATCTGAGCTCAGCTTGCATAATCAGAGATTCCAGCCATGCCCGGAGCCACATACAACCTTCCAGACAGAAGGCCATGGGCACCGTGCATCTTATGAACACGGGCCTGGTGGCAGTGTGAGGGTGGCTGGGAGGGGTGGGACGGACCAGAGGAAGGGAGGTGGCAAGAGGCAGCTGCTATGGAAATTGCGCTGGAGTAAGTGGAGGTCGGCCTGGCTCTGGGGGTGGTTCAGGTGGTCAGGGGCAGAGGAGGCAAAGTGTCCAGAGACTGAGCACTCTTTTACCTACTAGAGGGCCGATGAAAGGCCACTGCCATTTTACGACCCTGCCGCTCTGAACACACCTCTCCTCGGTCCCAGCCTCCTGGAAATGGTCCCCACGTGCTGAGAGGTGATTCTGGGACAGAGAAGCTAGCAGATGGACTGGTTCCAGAGACAGTCCCTGAGATTTCTTTCTTTTTTTTTTTTTTTTTAGATTTTATTTATTCATAAGAGAGAGAGAGAGAGAGGCAGAGACACAGGCAGAGGGAGAAGCAGGCTCCATGCAGGGAGCCCAATGTGGGACTCGATCCTGGGACTCCAGGATCACGCCCTGGGCCGAAGACAGGCACTAAACTACTGAGCCACCCAGGAATCCTGTCCCTGAGATTTCTGTACCAATTCTGGTCTGCGGTCCTGGAGCTGGCAGGGGCTTCTGGAAAGAACAGCAAAATCTGGTCTCGTGCTGTCTCATTTCCTTCTTTCCTTCCTAATTTCCTTCATCCAGCCTTTCCTTTCTTACTAGTTTCTTATCCTTCCTCCCTTCCTCCCTCTCACATATTAACTACCCCCACAATCAGACATAACATATATGTGTATAAACATGCACACCTTACATATCCACCTCCTACACATTCATATCTACACACACACGCACACAGGCTAAATCATACACAACACATGCAGGTTCATTCACACATGTCTCAGATTTATTCCTCTTACACCTGCAGAGCATTTTAAAGTTCAGCTTTGGCTGTTTGCAAGTCATGGCAGCCCCATTTCACAGGTGAAGAGCTTCTGGCTCAGAGATGTTGAAGAATGTCTTCAGGGTCACAGGGCTGGAAAGTGATGGAGTGGGGACCAGCACTGAGGTGGGCCTGGCTCTGTGCTTCACCTAACCCCGCTATCCCACAGAAATTTTAAGTGCCCTCTAAAGTGGCCACACCCACCAGCAGTGGTTGAGAGCACACATTTCCCCACACCCTCACTGATATTTGACATCATCAAACTTTGTTTTGGCATCTGTTGGATTAAAAATGGCATGGCATTGTTTTAATTTGCATTTTGTGGGGAGCTTCCTCAGAAAAAGGGATTCCTGAGTCTCAATCTCAGCCATTCTGAGTTGAGACTCAGACTGTGTGATTGACAACTTTCCTGGGTGACGTGAGGCGAGGTTTGGGAGTTGGTGGCCTGGGGACCAGCTATGTCCCTTCCAGCTTTATTGCTCTCCAATTTTGGGGCTCCTGCCTCCTCCCAGGTCCAAGACTTAACTTAGGCTCGGTGTCTGCATCTTTGCCACTTACAATGCTGTTTTCTGCATGAGGGAAGATTTTAAGACAGGAAGTCCTGTCAACCACAGCCATTTACAAGATTGGCTCTTGGAGCCGAAGCCATATTCCAGATATCACACTGAAGAAATCTACACCTCAGAAAGAAAAGATGAATATGTGCAAAGAATCTTTGTTTTCTGGGTACCATGCTGGGCTTGCTGGACGCTTCACTTCTATGAGGTCATTTAAATATCATAACTGCCCTGGGAAGCATATTCATCCCATTTTACACATGAGGGAAACTAAGTTCAGAGACTTAATACTTTCCCCCAAGGTCACACAGCTTCTAAGGGACCCCTAACCTGGGTCTGTCTGGCTCCAAAGCCTGGGCTCTTTACACTATCACTTGCCCACAAATTAGGGTTTCTTAGAAGAGAGAGCCCATCAGTGGCGGGTGCCTCAAAGGATTCTGCTCACTTTGGCTTCCACCCTTCCTGCCTGAACTACCATGTTCCTGACTCCTGGAACACTCTGGAAGGTGCACGTATTTCACAGAAAGGGGATTATTTTATAGTACTTAGCATGCAGTAGCTTATTTGATTCAATCCTGGAGAATTCATTCCTGAAAATATGGATGGCAGGATAGATGGACAGGGGAGAGAGAGGATGCCTCTGAGCATCCCTGCTGCTTCCATCTCCGAGGGCTAATGTGGAAGAAGAGAAGCATCAAAGTGACTTGTCTCACTGAATTACAATCAGTTTTCCAATTTCTTGAGCTTTTCTCTTAATTCTTGGAAATTTAAAAAGAACGGCATCTACCTAATAGCCAAATATCCACCATCAAAAAATGACCATTCAAAAACCATTTGTCAATTTTTTTTCAATTTCTTAAAAATAAAATAAGCAACATGTCATTCTTGTAGAGATGAAACCCTCTTGGTTTGCTGTTGCCATTCCAGATTTCATGCCCTCCCTGCTTCATCCCCCAGCAACCTCGCTCATAAATTTAGATATTTTCTGCCTTATCCATTTTATATTTATACCTATAAATATATGTTAAGTACATGTATCCTGGACAAATAAAAATTAAAAATTGAATTTATATAAATGGTACCATACTGTACCTATCATTTCATTCCCTGCTTTTCTTCTCTTTACGCTACACCACTGAAAGAGAGCTCTTTAAAAGTTGAGAGTCATGTCTTATTTAATCCTGGTGGCCTGGTGTTTTCTGAATGCTCAATAAATCAGGAAGGAAGAAAAAGAGAAGGGAGGGAGGGAAGGAAAGGAGGGAGGGAGAGAGGAAGGAGGGAGAAAGAGGGAGGAAGGAAGGGAGGAAGGGGAGAGGGAGGGAAGGCAGGGCAGGTGGGAAGAGGACCCAGGGTAGGGGGGAAGGAAGGAGAGAGGAAGGGTGGAAAGATCAGTCTTTCGAGTCAAAACTTCTTGTGTGGCTCCCAATTAGAAGTGAGAGTGATGACAAAGGCATTCTAAGTCATCCATACCATGATTTCCCTGACTGGGAGTTCACATCCCATTAGAGAGACAGCCCCTCTACCCTTTGATCTGCTCACCATCCTGCTCCCTGGGGAAGTCCCAGGCTTGGCTTTGAGAAGCTCCAAGTCACACAGCTGCCTAATGTGCTTAGCTCCAGTGCCGTCCAACTCTCACTGGTCATAAATCAACCAGCCAAGGCTGAAGCCTGCATTACTCTCTAGCTCTCAAAAACCCGCAAGGATTTGGGGAATTAGCTGCCAGTTCAAACACTTGTCTTCCCTCCTTTCTTTCTCCCACTCTGTCTTTGTCTCTGTCAACCCCAGAGCACCTTTTTCAGTGACTGTCTGCCTCGGTGTGTGTCTTTCTCTCTGAGTATCTCTCAGTCTCTGATTCAAAGTTATGTCTCTGTCTTCCTTTCTTCAGCCTCTCCATCTACCTTGCCGCCCTTCCCCTGCCCTCCCCTGAGTCCCACTGCAGCCATAGGTCCAGGATCCCCGCTAGGCCATAGATCTTCTCTTTACCACTATTCTCTCCCTCTCTCTTTTAAAAATGCTTTTTTATGGTGGCTTCTAGCACAAACAGCTGTCGGAGCTTCTTTGAGAAAACCTCTGGGAACAGATGCTCTGGCAGGCCTTCAGATTCTTTTTTACTCTGCAAGCTGAGATGGATTTGGAAAGAAAGTCATTCATTCATTAACCCATTTAAACAAATATTTATTGAGCTCCTACTGTATGCCAGTCACTGAGGTGGACACTGGAAACATGGCAGTAGATAAAATAGCCCTTGCGGAGTTTACAGTCTAATGGGGGAGGCAGATATAAATCTGATAGCCACTTAAATATATAATAACAAACAGTGATCAAGACTGTGAAAAAATGGTCTGCAGTGCTCTAAGAATAATAATAATAGTTAAGGTCTATTAAGTGTTTGTTAAATAAGGGGACCCGTTATAATCATTTCACATGCATTTTTCATTTCTTTTTAAAAAGATTTTATTTATTCATTCATGAGAGACACAGCGAGAGGCGGAGACAGGCAGAGGGAGAAGCAGGCTCCCTGTAGGGAGCCCGATGCAGACTCCATCCCAGAACTCCAGCATCACAACCTGAACCGAAGGCAGACCCTCAACCACTGAGCTACCCAGGTGCCCCTCACATTTTTCTTAACAAAAACTCCCACAATCCTATTTTACATACAATAATACAAAAAAACGGAGTGATTAGACAACTTGCTCACAGGCACAGAGCTTGTGAGCAGGAGGGCCAAGATTTAAACACAACATGTGGATTAGGGGAGCAAGAGGAGAAAAGCCTTCCAGGAGGCTCAGTTTTCTTCTGGTATGAATAGAATTTTCTTTCCAAAAATCGCATACAGAAGAGGTTGCAGAAACAGAACAAGAATCCAGGGACCTCCTGAATCCTAAACTAATCCAGTTCTAAAGTCGAATCCACCAGAATGTGAAGATTGACTGTTACCCAAACTATCAAGCCCCAGGAGATTTCCAGAAGAACAGAGGAGTTTGGGGGGGGGGGGTGGTTTGCTGGGGATTAGACACTTCCCGCCAAGAAGGGCATGCAGGGGCTTGAAGGAAGGACCCTGTATGTTCTCCATTGCATATCCAGCCCTTCACACTCCCTGGCACACAATAGGCGCTTATAATAGTTATTTACTGAAAAATGAATGAATGGATAAGTTGAATTAAATGTAAGTGAATTAAGTGGAAAAGATAGAACAGATGGAAGCTCCACGTTTCCTCCAAGCTAGGGGTTTATGATCGCAATAACTTCCTTTCCTTCCACTCTCACTAACACCCGCCGGCAGTGCGAACACATTCTGGCAGGTATCTGGGTCAGTTTCTACCTTTTCTTTTCAATCTGCATATCCAAAATGTTTTCCTGCTGTTTCATAAAACCCCCTTTTTAATTTTTTTTTTCAGTTGTGCTGATTCAATTAAGAGCTGAGTTTGATCTATAAACCTTACCTCTTAAGTCCCTTTTGATAAAACAGTCCCCAGAGTACCCATCTCTTTGAAGCCCCTTTATGAGTTTTGGAGCTGAGTAAAATGCCGACCACTTTCAAGATAATTACGCTGGAGCAGACACATTGTTCCTGGAATCTGTTTCCCAATCTGAGTAAACAGAGCCTGGTTCTTTTTATGTTCTTGTAATACACACTGCCTCTTCTCTTTCATTTTTCTCTCTGTCTGCAGAGCTGCCTGCGGGTTATTTAATCTCTGGACCAGGGAAGAGGGAAGAACTTGTTTGGGAAAACATCATCCACAGGAAACTTGCCCTTGGCTGGAGGGCCAACTCTTGACTGATTCTGGCGCCTTCAATCGCTCTCCCTGTCCTACTAAGAGATCAGGGAAGCCAAGAACCACTCAGCAACCTTAGAAAAGACTGAAGAATCAAATGTCCCCACCAACTCAAGAGCCATTAGGCTGAAACAATCAATTAAAGCAATGCCCACTGTTGTATCTTTTTTTTTTTTATAGGTGCTGTGTTAGATAAGGACACACACGGGAATCAAGCCAGATGGGTTCCAGTCCCAACTCTACCATTTAAATTAACTACGCGACTTAAGCTCTAGCAGCATCAGTTTGTTCATCTGTGTAATGAGAATGATAATAGAATTTATCTCAAATGCCTATTATAAGAATAAATTTAGGGTGGCGCCTTGGTGGCTCAGTTGATCAAGCACCTGACCAGTGATTTGGGCTCAGGTCATGATCTCAGGGTCATAAGATAGAGTTCCAAGTCGGGCTCTGAGCTGAGCATGGAGCCTGCTGAAGATTCTCTCTCTCCCTCTTGTCCTGCCCCTCTCCAATCCTGCTTGTGCATGCTCATTCTCTCTCTCTCTCTCTAAAAAAGAAAGAAAGAAAGAAAGAAAGAAAGAAGAAAGAAAGAAAGAAAGAAAGAAAGAAAGAAAGAAAGGAAGAAAGAATACATTTAGTTAATGACTTCAGAATAGTGTCTGACATTTAAATGTCTGATGATGTTGGTGATGATCTGTGACATACAAAGCACTTTCACATTCATGTTTGCATTTCATCATTTTCCTTGCTCTCCCAGCAGAGGACCTACACCAGAACCATACTCTTCTGACTCTCAGTCTCTGTGGATTTTTATTCTGAGCCATTCCAAAGGAGTTAAACGTATTCTCTGTGATTCCCAGGACAAGGAGGTAGAAGCTACAGGAAGACAGATTTGGACTCAAAATAGGGATATTTATTTTTAATGGTCAGAGGTATCAAAAAATGACTGTCTCAGAAAAGGAGTGTGTTTCCTGTCCCTGGCAGCATACATGCAGAGGCTGCCAGCCACCTGGAGAGGATGTAGTAAAGGGAATGGAGAAGTCAGACTTGGTGGCCTTCCAATTCTGAGAGTCTGAGTTTCTCGTATGAACAGGAAGTGTCTATTCCTGCCAGCCCTCCACCCTCATAAGCCTCATTATTTTTCCAGGAAATCCCATGAGGCTTGAGAGTTTTATTTGCAGATCCAGCCCCCACACTCCAGCCAATTTGACTAAAGAACCAGACTTTGGGGTGATTTAAGAGGCTGGATTCTAGTACTATTTCTGCATCCTACTAAGCAATCTGAGAAAAGAAGTTTCTGTAGTTTATGCCTGCCCCACACCAACTCTCTTTCTCTGGTATACTTCTCTTCCATTTGCATTTAGGGACCACTCTTCCCCTACTCTCTGTCCATATGGCTCTACCAAGATTGTCTCATCTCCATGTTCAGCCCATGACCCAAGTCAAACCAAGAGGTAGGTGTTCCAGTTCCCAGGCTACAGTAATTGGTTCAGGAACTGGCGTCTGATTCAAGTTGAACCAATCAGAATCCATCCCAAGACTTTTGCTACATTAGTTGAGAAAGACATGCTCTTTTCCACTGAGATTGCTAAACTGGTAACACACAAGCCTGGATTTTCTGGGGTCAACCACATGAGCAGAACCTGCCTTAATATGAAGTCAACACAGGGACACCTGGGTGGCTCAGTGGTTCAGCATCTGCATTCAGCTCAGGGCATAAGCCCAGGTCTGGGGATCAAGTCCCACACCATGCTCCCTCCGAGGAGCCTGCTTCTCCCTCTGCCTGTGTCTCTGCCTTTCTCTCTCTCTCTCTTTCTATCTCTCATGAAGAAATAAATAACATATTTTTTTTAAATGAAGTCAACACAGAGGAAAGCAAAACTAAGAAATGAGGAGAACAAAGCCTGATGACATCATTCAAATGCCTGGATCCAGCAGTACCTGAAGTTGGACCTGCAGCTACAGTTTGTCTGTCATACTAGCCAATAAATTCAGGTGATTTTTTACATTTTTGGTTATTGCATGTATGTATGTATTTCTCAGATATATTTGACTTGAATTGCTACCACTGTTACCAACAAACACCCATCACAATGTGCTGGAATTAGGACAGAAGACTTCCACAGAAGGTAAGCCTCAAGCCGCACTCTTCTCTGTAGCAAGGTATACTAATAAAGTCCTTGGTAGAGACTTTAATATGTAGCTCTATACAGAGGAAAAACCATTAGGGTCTTAACCAGATCTATCAATGCCTTAATTAGAGGGATAGTTAACCACCTCTTATATTCTAATATGCACATCTCTAGTCTTTACTACCATTTCCAGAGTTTGCCTCTTCCCCCTTTTTTAGTGAAGGCAATTATTCATCCACTAAATGTTAAAAGCACCTACTATGTGCTGAGTGTTATAACAAATTATGTTTGGAATACAAAGGTGTCTAAGATATTAAGAACCTTGCAGTAGAACCAGGAGGCAGCATGTGTAGTGAACTTTTATATAACCAATTCAAAGTGCCTGGTGTTTTACTGATTTTTTTTTTTACCATACCTATTGCTATGGTAACAAATTGCCACAAATTTAGTGATTTAAGGGACCCCTGGGTGGCTCAGCGGTTGAGCGTCTGCCGTTGGCTTAGGGTGTGATCCCGGAGTTACAGGATCGAGTCCCACATCGGGTTCCTTGCATGGAGCCTGCTTCTCCCTCTGCCTATGTCTCTGCCTCTCTCTCTCTCTCTCTCTCTCTCTCTCTCTCTCTGTCTCTCTCTGTCTCTGTCTCTTGTGAATAAATAAATAAAATCTTAAAAAAAAATTAGTGGTTTAAAACACACAATACAGGGGCGCCTGGTAGCAGTAGGTTAAGTATCTGACTCTTGGTTTTGGCTCATAGTCTTAGTCATGATCTCATGGGTTCTGAGATGGAGCCCCACATTGGGCTGTATGCTTAACGGGGAGTCTGTGAAGATTCTTTCCCTCTGCTCTTCTCCCCACACATTCGTGCACTCTCTCTCTCTCTCTCTCAAATAAATAAATAAAAATATTTTTTAAAAATTAAGAAACTAAAAAAATAAAACATACAATACAGTTCTAGGTGATGGAAACAAATGATAGGCTTCACCAAACTAAAATCAAGGTGTCAGCAGGGCTGTGTTCCTTCTGGGGGCTTTTTTTTTTTTAAGATTTTGCTTATTTATTCATGAAAGACACATGGAAAGAGAGAGAGGCAGAGACACAGGCAGAGGGAAGCAGGCTCCATGCAGGGAGCCTGACGTGGGACTCCATCCCGGGACTCCAGGATCATGCCTTGGGCTGAAGGCAGACACTAAACTGTTGAGACACCCAGGGATCCCTGGAGGCTTTAGAAGAGGATCTGTTTCCTTGCTCCTAGCTTCTAGAGACTGCCTGCATCCCTTAGCTCATGGCCCCTTCCCCTGTGTTCAAAATCAGCAGCACCTTGGCATCTTTAAATCTCTCTCTTGCACATGTGCACTGACTCTAACACTCCTGCCTCCCTCCTATGAGAACCCTTGTAATTATACTGAGCCCACCTAGATAATCCAGGATAATCTCCCCGTATCATCATCTTTGGGGGACCATTAATCTGCCTACCACAAATACAAAGAAGTAGGTATGATGATAATTGTGATGACCTTCATTTTACACAGAGAAAAACTAGGGCTTAGAGAGGTTAAAGTAACCCTCCTGATAACAAAGAAGAGCCAGAGTTTTAATTCATACATATTCAGGTGTTCTGATCCACTGTTATTATTCTTCAATGTTATCGTCCCTGTCGACCCAAATAATTATGGGTTTTCAAGTCACCCAGACCTGGGCAAGTCACTTAACTATCTTGTGCCTCACTTTTGCCATCTGCAAAATGGAATTAATAATTTTATGTTTATGAACATTTGTGGTTATGCATGTGGCACCCTCTAGTGCATAGTAAGTACTTAATATGTGGCCACAATTCCTAAAACTCTTATTCAAAGTATAAAGATGGCAGGGGCCTGGAGACAGATACAATGCCCTTGAAGGGGATGTGGGAGGTCCAGTCCAAGGAGGAAATGCTCAGCTTTGGCACAGAGGAGTTGGGTTTCCAAGGATGGGTGTGGAGCTCAGGGTGAGGTGGGGGCTTTCTGCTGGCTTTTAGAACACAGGTGGGGAGACACCTAGCCAGGTTCAGCCATCTGGGGGAGCAAGTCCAGGACCCAACAAAGCTGGGATATGGGGCGCCTGCCTCGTTGTGGATTGGTGGCGACGTGAGCAGATAAAAAACCTACTGTCTTCCCTACTTTCTCAGATCCTTAGCAACTGCCATGTCAACTCATCTCTTCAAAACAAATTCTTGGCCAGGCCCCACTCTGAGAGAATGTGCTTGGGGACCACACACCCTGGTCCCCCAGGACTTTGCTGCCAGGTGTGCCCTTCCCTTTGCCCCTTGCTGAGCTGATTTGCTGCAGGGGGTGGCTGACAGCAGAAGGACAGCAGGATTTATCACTGCCCTAACTTGTCCATTTGTCTTCTGCTCGGAGGGTCCTGCCAGGGGAGTTTCCAGGGACCGCACTGAAGCGGACCGGAGTTCTTGACAGAGACACATGGCGGTGATTACATGCGGCGTTAGGCACAGTTACTGCGAGGCGCGGCAGCTCCAAGTCCTCTCTTGAGCGCAGTCTCAAATTGACTCTACAGCCTCTTTTGCTTCCAACTCCTCTTATAAATTATGTGGGGGGGGGGGGAGAAGGAGAAGTGGGGGGCACAGAAGGCCCAAGGCAGGGCTTCTCTTCTCCAGAGGCCGAGACGGTGGCTTCCTCTGGTGGCACAATAGAAAAGGGGCAGCCTAGAATGATCTTCTCTGTCACCAGACTTCTGTCCTAGGACAGGAGACCATTCATTCCTTTCTCAAGCATGAGACTCAGACCACGACGTCCCTGGGAAAGGGAGCATGGTGATGATGTTGGAAAGCTGACAGCAGTTCCCGAGATGAAGGGCAAAGGAAAAGAAGATGGAGCCACAGAGATCGTCCTGGCTGTGACCTGCACCTCCTAAGCTGAGGCTGGAGGTCTCTCCTGTCTCTGCCAGGGATTTATCTCGCATTTGTTTGCATACCTCCAAGGAACGACAGGGGGCTCACTACTTCATAAGGCAGCTTATTCCATTCTTGGGTAGTTTTGACTCTTAGAAACGTGCTTCAGGGGATCCCTGGGTGGCTCAGCGGTTTAGCGCCACCTTCAGCCCAGGGCGTGATCCTAGAGACCCGGGATGGATCCCACGTCAGGCTCCCTGCATGGAGCCTGCTTCTCCCTCCTCCTGTGTCTCTGCCTCTCTCTCTCTCTCTGTGTCTCTATGAATAAATAAATAAAAAATTTTTAAAAAAAGAAACGTGCTTCAGATGGAACAAGAATCAGCCTCCTGCTGTTCAGTCCACTTTCTCAACCACAGTGTTTCTCCAAGAGCTACCTCTTATGGGAGAATCTTCTGGGAAGCTCATTAAAATGCAGATACCTGGGCCCAGTCCCAAACTGGTGACTCAGAAGATCTGAGGCAGGTGCCTAGCATGCAGATGCCTAGCAATCTGCATTGGTAGGGGCACCTGATCTGCAACATGAGAGGTGTGGGTTCCTGAAATAAATTGGAATGCTCTTGAGCAAAGAGTGTCCAAAGGAACCTTGAGGACAGCCTCCTCCAACTTGTCAAACTCTGCCAAGGGGAGGGCTTGGGGATGAAGCCCCACCAGATAGGGCTGAACTAAGAAGGAAATCACAAATGACAGCTAGCGCTTACAAGGGACCACCGGTGCAGGCCCGGTCCAGAGGCCCAGCCATAACCCTCAGTATGCATCCCTTACACTGACCCCCACATCACAAACAAGAAAACTGAGGTTCAGAGGAGTAACTTGCCTGAGGAAATACATCTGGGAAGTGGCAGCGTGATGTTTGACTCCACACCCCTGACCACCAACCAACAGCTTGATGGGAACCCCAGATCTAAACCTCCTGAGGCCCTGGCCTCTTCCTTGATCTCAGTGAGCTGATGAAGTTGCTGTCATTTAGCTGTGGGCCAGTTTTCCCCCTGATGGCCCAGAAAGAGAGGGAGCCCTCCCAGCCCTTTGGAGGAGCACCGGCCAGGCCCCAGGGAGGCAGGGCCACCCGGGCCTTTTGGGTAATGATTCTGGTCCTAGGTAAGAGCACAGCCCCTCAGGGAGCAGCCTTGCTCACTGCTCACTCCTGCAGGCAGCCACATGCCAAACATCTGCAGGGCCTGAGCAAGAGTATCTCACATGTCTGAATACTTAGAAGTCACAAATTGAGGGAACAAACTGTAGGAAAAAAAAAAAAAAGCCAAACCACATGCTCTTACTATCTTAACAAATATTCTTTTATTTTGGCCTCGCCCACCAAGTTCAAATTTGAAAATTTGAAGGAGTGCCTGGCCTCCTTATAACATGGCAACATGTAGAAAGCTACCCCTCAGCTCCAGCTCCTGGCATGGCCCCTTTTCACCCCCACTTTGCCTCATGCCCCAGAAGCCTCAGATATACATGTGAACACCACAGAATTTCACACCCCAGTTCTGTCCACATGCCCAGCAAACAGCTGTACCTTGGCCCCCTCAGGCCAGGCAGATTCATTTGGGGCTCTGTTTTCATCCTTCCCGGTGCAGGCATGGCCCCTGTCCTACTATCTCAGCCTTCTCAGTTGGCTTGCAGCAGCAGCTAATCGTGAGGACTGACACGATAGAGAGCTGGGGGCTCTGCAGCTCCTTGGGCCATGTGCATTAGTATGCCACTCAGCCACCCCCGGGCCCGCAGTCCCTGCTCTCAGCCTGGCACCAGGCCTGGCAGAGGGGCCTGGGAGGCAGCCTCTCTCACAGCCAGTGAAGCATGGGGCAGGGCAATGAAGTCTTGCTCACTGCTCCAGGCTGCAAATGAGAGAGACAGGAAGACAGGGAAACTGGGAGATAAAGAAAGAGAATCTTATACTTGAGGCAAGAAGGAGGTCACCTAGATCATGAGATCATATCTGTTTCACCTCTCACCTGAAATTTGCCTATTAAATCTTATTATCTTTGGATTTTTAAAATAGTATGATGCATCTCACTTGGGGATGATATCAGCTGCAATCCTGCATGCCAGTGATTATCAAAGTACCATCTGGACCAGCTGTACCAGTTTCACCTGTGGTTAGACATGCAGATTCTTAGGCCCCAATCCAACCTACTGAACCAGAAGCTGTGGGGAGGACTGAGCCCTCAGTGTTTAACAAGCCCTCCTGATGATTCAGATGCTCACTAAAATCCAAGAATCACTGATGTGGAGTCATTGATGGTTTCTGAGCAGAGCAGCAATTCTATGAGAGCTGTGTTCATCAATATGTATTCATTTAACACATACTTATTGAGAGTCAAACACTGCGTTAGGCATTGGGGATTCGAGATAGAGTGTCTGCCCTCAAATTGCTCAGGGCCAAACTCAGGAGCAGGCAAGTAAACAGATTGCAACAGTAGGAGGTGACAAATGCTAACACAGGACAGGTGAGGGGCACTGAGCAGTGGAGGGGTATCAGGTAAGGCTTCCCAGAGGCAGCTCCACCTCCAGCAGAGCCTGGAGAAGCAGCCTTGTTGGATGCATAGCAGAGAGAACACAGTCAAGCGTTCTGATGATGGACTCTCTCCTTGACCAAAGTTTCCTGGGGCTTCCCTGAGCCCTCTTCCCAACTGGGCCTTGATCTTGACATCATCCTGCCTTTGGTCTGCCCAGCCCAGTCTTCTCAAAGAATTGAGAATTGAGATTGGATCATCCTTGATATCTGAGCAAATTCCCTGTCCCTTACCCTGAGATCAGTTTCACAAAATCCCTCTACCCTGAACACTTCCTCTTAATCTTCCATTCGTTGACCCCTTCACTGTGCTCATTGCCTGTCAGTTCCCAGCTGTCTTTGTGGTGCTGGGGAGTTGAGTCCTTTCTCTCTCCCTTAATGCAAAACTATTACAGTGGTCCCGAACTGTCTTCCTTACCAGTTTAACAAGCATCCAAATAGATTTTTTTCTTTAACACTGGATAAGCGAAGGGGCACCTGGGTGGCTCAATCAGTTAAGCATCTGCCTTCGGCTCAGATGATGATCTCAGGGTCCTGAGATGGGGCCCTACATCAGGCTTCCTGCTCGGTGGGGAGCCTGCTTCTCTCTCTCCCTCTGCTTGCTACTCCCCCTGCTTGTGCTCTCTCTCTATTAAATAAATAAATAAATAAATAAATAAATAAATAAATAAATAAATAAATAAACAAAATCTTTAAAAAAAAAAACCAACAAACAAAACACTGGGTAAGGGGAGCTGTTGTGTACAGACTCAGAAGGAGAGAACATGGACTGGCTCATTCAGGCCCTCAGCTTGGCTCACATGTTAGATCAGAGTGTGAGCCAGCTGGCTGAGGCTCAACCAAAGAGGTGAGCCTAGAGAAGTGAACAGGACCTGTTGGGGCTCTCCAGGAGTTTGGGGTTTGTCTTGTAGGCAGTGGGATGGGGTGGAGTAGGGGTGGGGACATTTTAAGCAGAAGAATGATGTTCTAGAGGCTTTAATTCTAGAAAGATCTCCCTGGCAGGCTGCCTTACAGGGTACGGATTGGGGAGCTGAAGGCTGGAGCCCTGGGAGACCAGCAATATGGCTGTCCCCAGGGGAGAAGAAGGGGGGACAGAGCTGGAGAAAGGCAGGTGGCTGTAGGAAAAGAGACAGCTTTGAGAGTGGGTCACACATCAGATGGGGGAGAATCTTTAAACAAACACTTGCCCAGGCCCCCATCAGAGCCCCTGAATCAGAAACTCAAGCATCTGTATATTTTAAAAAGCTGCCCTAGTCAGTCAGCTGGAGCCAGGGGCTGAGGACCACTGAATAGGAGGTAAAGAGACCTGGTCTGCTGACAGATTGTTGGGGGAGGACAAGAGTTAAGGAAAGGAAAGAATGTGTGTGTGGAGAGCGTGTCCCCCAGGAGTCTGTGAGTCATCTGAGATGCCAGTCACTGCATTTCAGAAGATGAATCATGAGTCTGGACTGGGGTGGTCAGGGTCTGAAAGCTTCATCCTCTTCTTTTTAGGCACAAAGATAATGGGTTTTGAGAGGACAAAAGCTCACATTAATGAACCATTTTGGTTAAAGCATTGAATTCAGACTCATTCGCTCACCTCTTCACCCATTGAGGAAGTGGTCACAGAGCACCTTTTATGTGCCAGGTGCTGTGCTAGATGCGGGTATACAGCAGTGAGCAAAAGCCAAGACGTTCCCAATCCAGAGGGTGAGACTTGATACAAGCAACACCTAATAAATGTAAACTCACCATTGTGCTAAGTGTCATCAGGGGAAAACAGGACATAAAGGACATATCAGAGGGGATCTGACCCAGCATGGGAGGTCTGGAATTCCTTTAAAGACAGTGTCATCTGACCAGAAGTACAAGGGTAATGAAGAATTGGCTAGGCTGCACGTGAGGAGGATGCTGTACGTGACAGAGTAGCATGAACAAAGACCCTTTGCGCATGACCTCTATCCTCACATTACGGGGCTCTTCACAATATGCAGACCCAGGTTCTCCAGTCTGTGTGAGAAACCTCCTCAGGGAGTTGCCCCTGACACCCCTTTTCAGAAAGCGACCTGTGGAGTTGGTGCTAGCAGAACCCCCTTGCCTCCCCTACCCTGTTTCCCACAATGGCTTGATGGCCAGGGGCCTGGGTGGCATTCCCTGGTGGCTCCCCTTAGGTTGGCAGGACAGGCTCAGGTGTGTGAGCCCAGACAACCTTGCAGCCAGGTCATCTGCTGTCTCCGCTGGGGGAAGTGCTTCCTGACAGCTGCTCAGCAGTGATTCTCCTTCAATTTCCATTTTATAGCTCCTTGTTCCCTCCTCAGCGGGAGGCTGTGTCTCCAAAGGAGTCAGTCTGACATTGCAGACTGCAATTACCATGCCCTTCGCCTGGCTGAGATTTCTTGGTCATCTCCCACCTTTGATGCTATTAAGTTTCTCTGCATTGATTCTATTACCCAGATATTTATCCAGCAGCTGGTGGGTGCCCATCACGGAGCTGGGTGTTATGGTGGATGGGGATGCATAAGAACATTTGGGATGGCCTTGCCATCACCCACTCACAGGTGATCCCTCACAACCAATTAACAAATGTTTGTAGAGTACAAGCAAGGAATTGAGGTTTGTATTATTTAAAGCCCCAAAGGTACTCATAACAGAACTAAATATTGCAATGTATCTATCTAAAATTGGAAGGCAGAAAGCAGGAGGATTAAGTGAGCTAAATCCTCATCAATCATACCAAGAAGTCAATGGATAATGTCCAGAGTTGATAAATCAAGGAGCACAGCAATAAGACTTTGAAGGGAACCCTCAGAGTATGGCAATTAAGAGTATTTAGGCATCGGGGCACCTGGGTGGCTCGATGGTTGAGCATCTACCTTTGGCTCAGCGCTTGATCCTGGGGTCCCCAACATCTTTCCTCTATCACTATCTCTCAGTCCACTGTGCCATCCAGCCCCCAGAGTAAGCCCAATGGGGATGAGAAGTGAGACAGGGTAAGTGTATAAAAGCACTGACAATTCAGCATTAACATTGGAATTGTTTTTTTTAGCATTTACTTTGCTCAGTAAATAGATCACACTACCCTGCAGTTGATTAAACTGTGACTAATCCGCATAGAGCAGAGTGACAAATTGGTTTCTATTTCTTCTGAGCAGCGAAAAAGAGGGCTGATGCCACAGTAGAAAGATTCAGTTATTCATTCATTCCGTTATTCATCAAATACAAATTGTGGGCCAGCCCCTGATCCGGGCCCTGGGGTTTTAAAGATGACTAACAAGCATTTAAACAGACAAGTATGCAAAACCTTGCTAGAACACTAGAAGTGTTTTATTGGAGGAACATACAGGCTGCCATGAGAGCCCAGAGGAGGGATTATAATTCTGCCGAGGGGTATATAGGAGAGGTCACAGAGGAGGGGATACTCACGTAGATCCTGAAGTATGTGTAGGAGTTTGCGAAGAAAATGGAGGGATATGGGAAAGAATTTCAGAATGTGACTGTATTTAGAGGGAGGGCCTTTAAGGAGGTAATTAAGTTAAAATGAGGCCCTTGGGGGTGCGCCCTTATCCAATCTGACTGGTGCCCTCATAAGAAGAAAAAATTTGGACACAGAGACACATCAGGAATGCACTCACAGAGGAAAGACCATATGGGAACACAGCAAGAAGGTGGCCACCTACAAGCCAAGGAGGGAGGCCTCACAAGAAGCCAAATCTACCGACACCTGATCTTGGACTTATAGCTTTCGGAACTGTGAGAAAATAATTTTCTTTATTCAGACTTACCTAATCTGTGGTATTTGGTTATGGCAGTCCTAATAAACTGATACAGACACCAAGCCGTGATGAGAGCAGCTAAAAATGGATGACAATCAAGATAATAAGAAAGGGAACAGGAGGGGTAGGGGAAACCGAAGATGAAAATGGAGCAGGAAAGAGGAGGAGTTTGAATGTAGTAGAAACAGATACTCAAGCCAGAAAAGTTCAGTCAGCCTCCAGTTTTCTTTTCTTTTTTTTTTTTTTTAAAGATTTTATTTATTTATTCATGAGAGACACAGAGAGAGAGGCAGAGAAATAGGCAGAGGGAGAAGCAGGCTCCTTGAGGGGAGCCTGATGCAGAACTCCACCCCTAGACTCCCGGATCACGACCTGAGCCAAGGCAGACGCTCAACCACTGAACCACCCAGGGGTCCCAGCCTCCAGTTTTTTATTGTCATTACCCAGTTTGTTAGTATGTTTAAAAATTTTATTTTTAGTAATGTGATGTGTGCATATAGTCATAAAATTAAATAATTCAGAGAACTAATAATAAAAAGCAACTGCCCCTGCCCAACCATGTCCTATTCCTCAAGACCAACATTTTTAAACTGCTTCCTTTATTAGCTTTGGCTAAAACAGAGGCTGGTCAGGTGCCAAGCCCTATGCTAAACCTTTTCTGTGCATTGTTTCTATAAGTGCTCACCACAACCCCATGAGGTAGCTGCTATTATTATGCCCATTGTACAGATGGGGAAACGAAGGCATAGAGAAAATATGTGATCTGTCCTGCACTACACAGTGGATAAGCAACTGAAATGGGATTTCAACTCAGCTCTGACTCCAGACACCTAAATACTCTTCTCTTTTTTTTTAAAAGATTTTATTTATTTATTCATGAGAGACAGAGAGAGAGGCAGAGACATAGGCAGAGGGAAAAGCGGCTCCCTGTGGGGAGCCCGATGCAGGACTTGATCCCGGGACTTCAGGATCACTCCCTGAGCCAAAGGCTGAGACACCCAGGCATCCTGCAAGAAAGAATTCTTGAGACGTCTTTGGTGCAAAAAAGGTAAAGCATGGGGACAGGACCGTGGACAGAAAGAGCTGCACTGGGGTCATGAGGAGTGGCCCATTATGTACTTTCAAGTTGGGAGGGGGTTAGGGATAACCTATTATAAGTCCCTAAGGAAATTTGGAATCAAGGTTTCCAGGACCTTGAGGGGGCCAGCTGGTCATTTATTACCGTCTAATAAAACCTGAGTCATGGGACACTTCAGATGTATATTGGTGGGTTATACACTTCTGGGATGACTGCCAACATATATCTTGGGGGTTAGAGGTAAAGGAAGTTTCCGAAGGAATTTTGATATGTTAAAGTAGACTTACAGGATCCTGAGGTCGGGCTAAGATTGCCTTTTGCCCTTAGCAAAGTATTAACATCAGTGCAGCTTTGTTAAGATAAGCTTTGTTTGTTTGTCAGGTTTCAAGGACTTGTCAGTGGGCTGTAGGTAGTAAGGAAATTTAATTTTTCTTCTGTCTTTATTTCCCACATCAATAGGAGACCTAGGTTCTAGTCCTCACTCACTTTCCTCTATGAATTTGTGAGGTCTCCTCATCTCCATAATGAAGGGGCTGGACCAGATCAGGAGTTGAAACTTCCAAGGGCCACAGGTGCCATAGTGCTGACTTGGTCTCAGTAACCCCTCAGTCCCAGCTTGTTATTGCTATGCAGGAAACCAGGTCCAGTGTTTTCCAGATCTTGCCATTTTGAAGAGAAGCTGGGAGTGCAGATTTTTATATAAAATGTAAAAAAATATTGTGTGGCCCTGGGATGTGAAGAGTCAGGCACTCTCATACATTGTTGGTAGGAGTGCAAAAGGATTCAACCCTTGTGAAAGGGAACTAGGCAACATCTTTTGATCCAGCCAATCCTACGTCTAAGAATTACCCTCAAGATTCACCTGCCTGCTAACAAACAAGACAGACACCAGGTTATTCATTAAGGCATTACTTTACTAGCCTCAAATGCAAACAACTCCAAAGGTCCACCTATTAGGAGACAGTTTGAACCCTGGTTTATTCACACCATGCAGTACTTTGCAAGTGGAAAACAGAACGGGACAATCTCCATGTATTTAAATGGAGTGATCTCCAGGATCATTTACATGATAAAAGCAAAGTGCAACACAGTGAATAGAAAAACGCTCTTCAAACTTGAGTCCCACAGCTGAAAGAAGGCATTTGCAAAATGCACTGCATTGCTTTCTCTCCTAGCTCTCTCTGCAGCTGGAGGTATGGGTCAGCTGAGTGTGTGTGTGTGTGTGTGTGTGTGTGTGTTTGAGCCTTTGTTGTGTTGTGCATTCTGGTCTCCCACAGTAAGTGGCAGACTTCCTACAGGGACAAGCACTGCCCAGAGGGCCCTTGGCAAACCCAGCGTCCCATTAGATCAGCCTAAGGGAGTCACACTGATGTAAATTGGCAGAAGGAATCTTGGAATTTCTTGGACTTGGATTTCAGTAGCATTAGGTTCTAATACCAGATCTGCATCTGACAGCCATGAGGACCTTTCTCCTTCCTCCCAACTAATACAATTGTTATTTGTGTGTTCATGCTTATAATGCCTGTTCTGCCATTAGACCGTGAACGCTGTGAGACTGTGGATCTGTTTGCCTTCCATGGAATCTCTAGCACTTGCCATAGTGCCTGGTATGTGGTAGGTTCTTAATATCTGTAGGATGAATGACTAAAATGAATAAATGGGTGATACACAGAAAGAACCTAGGAGAATGCATAGACATGGTTAAGTGTTCTGTTATAGGCAGGAGCAGTTCACTTAATGTTAAGATGAAAGTGATTACAAGGTGTATGACTTTAGACAAATTAATGAAATTCCTGAGGCTCAGTTTCCTCATCTGTATCATGGACACAATGGCCTACTTCTAGGTGTCATCATGAGCATTGATAAGATAACATAACATATATCAGTCACTTAGTGTATGGCTTGGCACATAAAATATAAGTGGTGGCTATGAACAGAGAAACGGCATAAAATAAATAAACAGAAGAATCAAGCAAACCCTTGTTTGATATGAAGAGTGAAGAGTGTCGCACAAAGAGGCTGTCTTCCTCCTTCCACTGTCTTCTAATTTAGGGCATCCATCCATTCTTCAACAAGTGCTGGTTGAGCAGATACTACATGCTGAGTACCATGCCAACTGTTAAGTACAATAGTAAGAAGTGGGCAATTAATGACTATGAGTTTCTTTTGGGGGTGATGACAATGTTCTAAAATTGTGGTGGTGGTTGCACACAACCCTATGAAGATTCTACAAACCACTGAAATTTAAGTGGGTGAGTAAATTGTAGGACACGTGAATTATATCTCAATAAAGTTGCCATTAAAAAAAGAAGGAAGAAATGAACAATAGACCTGAGTCTACTGCTTCCTACCTGTGCGACTTTGGGCAAGTCACATTATCTCTCTGCTTTGGTCTCCTCTTCTGGAAAATAGGAATAATGACAGAACCTACCTCATAGGGTTTTGGTGTGGATTGAAAGAAATAATGTTTAGGGGCACCTGGGTGACTCAGTTGGATAAGCAGCAGATTCTTGACTTTGAGTCAGGTCAGGATCTCAGGGTCCCGATTGAGCCCTGCATCCAGTTCCTCGTTCAGAAGGAAGTCTGCTTTGGGATTCTCCCCCTCTCTCTGCCCTTACCCCCGTTTGCTCACTGTCTCTCTCTCTTGCTCTTTTTAAAAATAAATAAATAAATCTTGGACAACAAAAGGAAATAATGTTTGTAAGTGGTAGCTTAGAGTTTGGTATGTAATAAGAGCTCCATAAATGGAGGTACTTGGGTGGCTCAGTGGTTGAACGTCTGCCTTTGGCTCAGGTCATGATCCCGGGGTCCTGGGATCGAGTCCCACATCCGGCTCCCTGCAGAGAGCCTGCTTCTTCTTCTGCCTATGTCTCTGCCTCTCTCTGTGTGTCTCTCATGAATAAATAAATAAAATCTTAAGAAAAAAGAGCTCCATAAATGTTAGCTGACATCATCATCACCAGCTTTATGAATATGTAAATACTAAAGCAGAAATTACACAAGTAGTAGGGGAAAAGAGGAAGGGGCTCTTAGAGCCACTGGGTGGGAAGAGGAAGGAGTCAGTGAGTGAGGGAGGAGGAGCTGACATCTAAGCTAAGTAAGAAGTCACCTACAAAAGGCTGTGCAGGGTAGTCCTGGAAGGGGATCAGCATGAGCAAGGGCATGGCGGTGAGAGGCAACACAGTTAAGTAAGGTGAAGGGAGTTGGAGAAGACAACCAGAGACCACTCGCGGGAACCGGCATGGCAAGTTTGCACAGCAGAATAATCCCTGCGGTGGGGAGGGTGCCCTTTAAGGGAAGCAGGACCCAAGTGACAGTGGAGTCAGCAGACTCTTGCAACAATGCACAGGAGAAATGATAAAGGCTTTAACCTGGACTTTGAGATGAGAGTGCCAAGGCCAGGGAAAGGAAATACGGCAGGAAACCCCGCCTAAAGAGAGGAAGCCCCAGGGCGGGGATCCAAGCAGGATCCTTCCCAGAAACCAACTGGAGCTAGAAAACCAGGAGCCAAGGTTTTTCTCTTGCATCGTTTTCTCTCTCAGCACCTCTGTGTCTCACACTTCTGCTCCACTGTCTTCTTTCCATGGAGGCACTTCCTGTGTTATTCTGGGGTTTCACCTTTCCTATACCTTCTGCTTGCCTGTGGCCCAGGAATCATCTCCACCCTGATGTTACCTGAATTTGCACTTTGAGGGAGCACCAGCAGCTGCCTTTTCCCCTCTGTGGCACTTGACTCCAATTTCTGAGACAGGATCGGAGTAACTCGGCTCATCCTTTCGATCCAGGTCAGGCAAATCCTAGACCAAGGGTCAGCCCCTAAATGAGGACAGGAGCTGGTTAGCCAGGCAGGGAACTTGGCCTTTTGAGATAGCAGGGTCCTGATCAGGGATTCTTCTTGCAGGCACCTGAAGTATGTCTCATATAGTAGGCCTGGAGGGGAAGGGATACATTTAAAATTTATTAGGTAATAAAATCAGCATTATTAGGTAATTGTTTGAATGTGGGAGGTGAGCTGGAGTGGCGGTGAGGATGACGTCAGGGGCTGGCTTGGGTCACTGGGTGATCTCTGGGCTCCACTCTCCTCTATGCTGGTGCTGCTCTCAGCTTCTCAGGAAGCTTCTCCACTCTATTCAGTCAGGGTCTCTGGCTCTGTCACACTGGGGAACATGAGGAGAGTTTACTAAGAGGATAGTGGGACAGAAGAACCACAAGGGAGAGTGCAGTATGCCGGGGCAGGAAACTGTGGTGTGCTGTCCAGCGGGAGGGGAGATGCAGTTACCCGAGTGCAGAGGGAGGCCCGCCTGGCCTGAGCTGTGTGGCCTTTGGCGCCAACACATCCAGCCCTTCCAGGAAGGAAGCTGGGCGAGGACTCCCTGATTTGGTTCTTCTCTGTCCCTCTGAAATCCTGGTCAAGATCTAACCCCAACAGGAAACCAGCAAGCAAGGAAGCCCACTGATGTATTGTACATACCCGCTCTGGGACGGGCGGGGTTGGGGTGGGGGGAGCCCGACAGGAGCAAAGGTTAAGATGTTCAGTACGTTCAGTACGTTCAGTACGTTCATTCCTCATGGTGGGGCCTATAGCCAGATCTCTCAGCAATCCAAGCTGGAAGTGGCCACTACTTCCTGATAGCCTCTATCAGGCAGAACGAAAATGCCATGGTTCTAATTTGTCTTAGGCAAATCGGGGATCCATCCTCTGACCAATTATAGGGGAAAGGGACCAATTATAGGGGAAAGGGATAGCAGCTCTGATTGGCTAAGCCGGAAGCTGAGGCTGGGGTCAGCTCTGCTCTAAGCCCCCAGCTGACCTGGAGGAAGGTAAATTCCCAAGGAAAATCAGTGCTGTTAGTCAACCAGGTAAAAAGAACAAGATGTCCACTACTGCCCATAACGAGGCTTTTTGAGGACTTTTGGGTGGGGGTGTTTTGTTCCTGCTGGACAGATTGAGGGTAAGACACACCAGAGAGCACTGGTGAATGGGTGAGCCCAGCTCTAAGGGATGGAGCTGCCCCCTCTCCAGGGCTCAGTTCCCAGCAGGGATGTGTCTTAATATTCTGTGGTTCCAGCACTCACCAGAAAGTTGTTAACCAACAAATTAAGCCTTCTCATCAACAGTGCAGACCCCTTATAGCCAGTGGAGACCACCAAGGATTGTTTTCTGAATTCTCTCCTTGCAGTTAGACCCAGACAAGACCTCTCTGGACCCACTGAAGTTTGCTGGAAGGTGCCACCTAGTGGAACATCAGATGACCTGCCGTTTAGAGGAAAAGAAGCCTTGGGTGGGTTTTAGAACCTTGAAAACCATTGAGCGATAGATGGTTCTCTCACCCTGGACTGCAGATTGCAATCACCTGGGGATGGGAGTCCTACCACCAGAGGTTCTGACTTAATTTGTGTGGAGTGCGGGGCAGGTATCCGGAGTTTTAAAAGGTTCCATGGTGAATCTGTGCACCACCAGGGTTGACAGTGTTGGATCATAGAGTATCCAGCCCTTTATTTGACAGAGGTGTCCACAGATGTGAGCCACTTCTCCAAGAGTCTAAGACTCCTAAAAAGCCCCTTTCTCCTGCACCCCACCTCTCCATTTGTGTTTTTGTACAACTTTTTCCCTTTACACAAAAATGAAAAATAATTAAACAGGAAGCACTCACATTCCCCAAACTCTGATATTTATTTTAGTGGCAGTGCCAGGAGGAGGATTGCTCCCTACACACCTGATATTTGCATCTGGCACCCCGACTAATACTCTGTTTGAGATGTACCCAACTAACGACGTAGTATATTTACTTTTGGAGATTTATGGCATTCTCTGTTTGCTCTTTCAAAACATATCCTATTTGAAGCACCTTCCACATCTGCTGCCTTGATTCAGCAGCATTTCTTTATAGTTGGCAGGACTGGTTTAATTGGCATCTCATTGTGAAAATGACAAAGTAGACTCCAAGAGAGAGACAGACAATTTTCTGTCTAGAGGTCATCTCAAATGGGCATCCTGCAAACACTTTCTTTTTATTCAAACTAGAGCTGAAATGCCACTAAATGCACACTCTGGACTGAACCACCTGAGTGGTGTTCCATGTCTGGCTCCCATTTCCCACCATACCTTGCAAGACTGATCCCCAAATTTTAGAATTTAAAAAGACCTCAAAGAGCATCTCGTTTGACTGCTTTATTTGATGCAACCATATTCTATATTTCTCCAGACCTCTCTAATTCCTGCTATCACATATACTCATGGAACCATACATAATAAACCTGATGTTTAGAGAATTTGAGCAGCTTGTCTGAGCCACACAGGAAGTTAAGAGCACAGTCTGGACTACTGATCCAGGCTGAGAGCCAGCTAGAGAAATTTCAGCTCCAGGACTTTTGTTCTCTTCCTCTATATTAGAAGTCTGAGCCTTGTTAAATGACCAACCTGGTACAGATAGCAATTTGGGTCACTGACACCAGTGTTAATGAGTTTCCTAAGTGCAGGTTATAAAGAGCTGAGTGCTTGATTGATTACATGATTCGTTCATTCATTTCCCAAGTGTTTGCTGAGAACCTATTTTGGGCCAGGTACTGTACTAAACAGTGAGGGTATCTTGGGGAGCAAAACAAACAAACAACATGATCTCTGTCCTCCTGGGGCTTCCAGTCCAGCGGGGGAGGCAGATATCTAGCAATCATCTAGGAGCCTTAAACATTATGACTGTTAAGGAAAGGCATTTGCTAAGAGGTCATGCATCTGGAGGCTTAGTCTGTTAAGAAAGCAGGCAGGCTTCTTTGAAAATGTATGATGATGGGATCCCTGGGTGGCGCAGCGGTTTAGTGCCTGCCTTTGGCCCAGGGCGTGATCCTCGAGACCCTGGATCGAATCCCACATCGGGCTCCAGGTGCATGGAGCCTGCTTCTCCCTCTGCCTATGTCTCTGCCTCTCTCTCTCTGTGACTATCATAAATAAATAAAAATTAAAAAAAATCTTTAAAAAAAAAATGAAAATGTATGATGATCTCAATGATCTCCAAGGAGAGAAGGAGGAAGGCTTTAGGTCTGCAGCAGGCAAAGAATTACAACACCCAGAGTTTCTTCTGTTTTGCTTAGGGTCAGGCAGACTTTTGTCTTACCAGCATGGAAAGTATATTGTTAAAGAGTCATGATTATCCCCATTTCACAGATGAGGAAATTGAGGCTCAGAACAGAAGTGACTTGGCCAAGGTTAGAGTGTCTGAGATAGACTGAGTTGCAGACCAACACCCCCTGGCTTGCCACTGTGTTCCATTTTCATACCCCCTCAGCTCAGTCCTAGGCCAGGCCAGCCTGAGGGTATATAGCCCCAGACAAATGGGGTCAGCAACAAAGGACCCTATGAAAGCCAAGGTGAAGACATTTAGTAAAAAAAAGGTTTTCATATCTTCCTCAGGAATGACAAGGGCCTGGCCCATGACTTCTCTTCTGATTGACCCTTCTTGCTGAAGTACGTCTCAGGGGATCCCAAAAGATCTGCCTGTTACTGATAACAGGATGGAACGCTGAAAAGTAAGCAAGAGAATAAGCAGCTCATTGAAAAAAAAAGAAGAAAGAAAGAAGAAAAGGAAGCAAAGATGGGAAGATGGGGGAAGAGAGGAGATATCATTCATCAAATGTTGGTATTAAATCCTTTCTTTGTGTCAGGCATGTATGTTGCAAGATTTGGGGATAGAGCAGTGAAGGAACAGCCAAGGTCTCTGCTCCATGCAGCTGACATGTTATCTGGAAGAGCTCAATAACAAACAAGTGAATAAGCAAATAAATAAGATTAAAAATAGGAGAGATATGCACTATGAAGAAAACATAGCAAGATGTAAAGTATGGCAACGGCACTTCAGGTGGGCGGACAGGGAGGCTCTCTGTGAGGAGGTGACATTTAAACTAAGATCTGAAGGATGAGAGGGAGGAATAGTGAGGGAAGACCAGGGCCCCAGTGTTCCTGGCAGAGATAAGAGCTAAGCAAAGGCCCTGGGGCTGGATTGGGCAGAGTGGTGTCAGAACCTGGAAGAAAGTGGGAGCGGCTAGTTTGGAGTGAGTGATGGGAGAGTAATAGGAGAAGAGATTGGAGAGGCCCAGGCCACGGGGAAGATTCCAGCCATGCAGCTGAAATCCTGTTCATCTCTCCTCAGTGAGGCTGGACTTTTATTTCAGCAAAAGTTACTAGTTTTATCACATCGGTGTCTGCACTAAGCCCTTTATGCACATCATCTCATTTAATGCCCACAATAGTCCTAGGTCAGTCTGAAAGTAACATATCTTGCTCAATTTCAGTCAGTGACCAGAACAATTTTCCCAGAAAAACAGCCAGAACTAATAGGCTGCCTACTTGTCTTAAATGGTATGGTCTCAGTGAGTGGGATAAAGCCTCAGGAGATCCCCCCAGCATCCCCACACTGTAGAAGGTGATCAAAGAGCCTTGGGATTAAAGCTGGGTTCATGGGTTAGAGTTTCCATTGAAGGCTGACCGAGCTGGTGTGCAGCTTTGATCAACAAGTCACTTGGTAAGACACAAGAAAAAGCTCAAATCCAATTTTGTGCAGACTCCTCTAGGGAGCTGGAAGAAGGGGTGGGGAGAAGAGAGACACTGAAGATTTTCCAGTACATGACCTCAGCTGCTATACTTCAGTCATCCTGTTATTATTGAGCACCTATTGTGTTCCAGGCCTGAGAGGGGCCACAGCTTAGCTCTGTGTGGTCTGAGCTGGAGTATGAGCTGAAAATCCAATGTGCCCTGGCTCAGCTCCTGCTGCTTTGGCTCAGGGAGAGGGGATACCTTTCTGCAATTTCCTCTGCTTGTAAGGAGCACCAGTTTTCTGATTTCCAAAAAAAGAGAAGTATATGCTAGAAGCAGAACATACTGTAAAGGATCCTTGTTCTAAAGAAATATAGAGCAAATGGAGATGGGGTGCTCTTTGATATTTGAGATCAGCTGGTCAGGGAGGCTCCCTCCAAGGCAGAACATTTGGTCTGGTTCCTGAGAGATGGGAGGGAGAGAATCAAGCAGAGGTTTAGAGGAAAAGATTGCTAGACATTGGAACAGCAAATGTGCAAAGGCCCTGAGGCCATCATCAACTTGGTGCACTTGAGGAATACAGCAAGAAGACCAGTGTAACTAGAAGGGAAGGAGAGAGAACAAAGTCTAGAAATCAGGTCAGATCATGTAGGGCCTCATGAGCTATGGTAAGGATTCTCACAGATTATTGTAACATATAAGGAAGTCCCAGGCAAGTTCCCAGGAGCAGAGTGAGCCTCCTCTTTGTAAAAGGATTGCTCCAGCTACTGTTTCTAGCATTGTGCTTCTGCTGTAAAGGCACATAAAAGAATTTTGCAACATTATCTTCACCTCCAGGAACTTCCACTTTTGTCAGAGATAGATGGAAATTCAATTATATAAATACTGTGTTATCAACCACAGTATAAAAAGGATAGGGGTCTTTATAGCAGCATGAATAACGATAGCCAAAAGACGGCAATAATCCAAATGTCCAGGCATGGATGAATGGATAGACAAAGTGTGATGTATACATACAATGGAATATTACTAAATCTTCAAAAGGATTGAAATTCTGAAACATGCT
Organism: Canis lupus dingo; assembly: GCF_003254725.2. NCBI lineage: Eukaryota > Metazoa > Chordata > Mammalia > Carnivora > Canidae > Canis > Canis lupus. The sequence goes on along the minus strand of NC_064246.1, from coordinate 55,936,620 downwards.
GTAACATGGATGGGCCTTGAAAACATTATGCTAAGTGAAATAAGCCAAACGCAAAAGGACAGATATTGGATGATTCTACTTACATGAAGTACATAGTTAAACAACTGGAATGTATGTAATGCCGCTGAATGGTTAAAATTGTAAGTTTTATGTTATGTACATTTGCCACTGAAATAATTTAAAAAACACAGTTCTCAAGGCATAGAGCTAAGATCTAGAGGTAAAAAAGTGAGCCTTCTGGGTAAAGGCAACAGCAAGTGCAAAGGCCCAGAGGCAGGAAACAAGCTCGACAGCAAGAAGGCAAATGGGCTGGGGGATAATGAAAGAAAAGGTGACGGTTATTCATATATGGCCTTGTGAGATCTTACAGTTTCTTACAGAAATCCAGGAGATGGGAAACGACTGGAGGGATCTGAACAGAGGGGTGATGCTATCCACCCTTTGTTAAAACAGGATGATCATTCTGATAGCAGCTTTCTTTAATGAGTCGCATTTGCAAATACGGGTAAGAAAAGCACTTACTTCACAGGGTAGCTAACTGTGAGCATTAAAAGAGGTAGCGTGTGTCAAGGGTTTAACATGGTGCCTGGCACAGAGTTAAGCCTTCAATAAAAGGTCAGCATTACTGTAGCAGAAATTCAAAGAAAGAGCAGCCCTCTGAGGAGTTTTGGAGGCGTTCCTGGAGGAGGTAGCAGTTCAGCTAGACATGGAAGGATAACAAAGACTTCTATCAACACAGATGTGGAAGAGGAGAGGGCTTTTGGGGTGGAAGGAACTTCATGGACGACAGCACATAAAGGAAAACAGCCATCAACAGGCAGGACAGGCCAGAGATAAGGCAGGAAGTGTCAGTCAACTCTGGAGCTTAGGTGATGGGAGCTTTAAAGGTTGTGGAGATGCCCAGATCCAGGCTAGAATTTCAGCAGAATTGAATCCCCATCGCTCAGCCTGGAGCTGGAAGACTGGGGAGGACGTCAGGACGGGTGGTCCAAGGCCGGGGGTGGCTGGGCACGGAGGTCAGAGAATGAAGAGGACGCAGGTGGCTGCGGGTGGCGAAGAGGAAGGCAACCGAGAGGGCGCGTCATCCCGCGCCATCAGAGAGGAAGCAATTAAGCGGAGGGCACCGAGGAGCCACAGGCGTCCCCGTCCCCGTCCCCGTCGGAGTCAGCTCCGCAGCCCTTCACAGAGCCCAGGCGGCTCGACTTCCTCAGAGCCCTCATCAGGGTTACAGACCCACTCCCTCGCCTAATGCAATTATGCATTTTTTGTTTCAGCTCCCAGACTACAGGGCTCGAGCCTGTTTTCACTTCACCCCGGTGCCTGGCACAGCGTCTGGCCCTCGGAAGGCATTCACCAGCGGCTTGCTGGTTGCTGACCGGGAAACAGAAACGGACCAGAGTGTTCCAGAAAGGGCTCCGTGAGCTCAGCGCGCCCAGAAGTACTCACTGGCCCGGAGGGCATCCCAACTGCACGGAGACTGGGCTTGCGTGAGAAGGGCTCCTGCAGAGGCTCGGGTCCCCTCCCGCCGCTCGGCCGGACAGCGGTCGGGTGGCAGGAGGGCGCAGCACGCGACAGCTTACAGAGAGCGTGCACAGCCAGCGCCAGGGACCCGGACCCCGAGGGCAAGACAACTAGGGCCCGCCGCAGAGCCGCGCGCGGGGAGCACAGCTGCGGCTCCATTTCCCGCCTGGGACCACCGAGTCCCCGGAGCAAAGTTGGTCCTCCGAGCCGAGCCGAGGGGGTGGGCGGCCGCAGCCCCGAGCCCCCCCACCCCCGCGGGCCGCGCGCGAACTCCCGGGGGGATCCGGAGCAGAGCTCGCGGAAAGAGCTCTGGGAGGGGGTGGGGGACCCCGCGCGCCCCCGCGCGCCCCCGCGCACCCCCGCGCACCCCCGCTCCGCCCGCACCAGTTAGCGCCCAACTCGCCAACTCCGGGACTTTGGCAAAGCTGCCGCGGGCGGGGCGGGGCCGAGGAGCGGGCCGCACCATCGCGGCGCGACAGGGGGAGGCGCTCGGCCCCGGGGGCCCCCTCCGCGCCGGGGCGGGCGGGGAGGAGCGGCGCGGGGGCCGGGGCGCGCGGCCCGCGGGGCGCGGCAGGCGAGGCGCGGGGGGGCGGCGCGGGGCGCGCGGCTCGGCGGGCGCGGGGCGGCGGCGGCGGCGGCGGCGACACCCCCCCGCGGCGGCGGCGCGGTGGCCGGGCCCGGCTCCCCGGCCGGCGAGCGGCGGAAGTGCCGCGGAGTTGGAGCGGGGCCGGCGCCGCGGCAGCTCCTCGTCGCTGAGCTGCTGCCGCCGCCGGGCGGACGGGCGGACGCGCGGAGCCGGGGGCCGCGCGGCGGGGCCGGCGGGGCGCGGCGGGGCTCACCGGCCCCGATGAGGCGGAAGGAGAAGCGGCTCCTGCAGGCGGTGGCGCTGGTGCTGGCGGCCCTGGTCCTTCTGCCCAACGTGGGGCTCTGGGCGCTGTACCGCGAGCGGCAGCCCGACGGCACCCCCGGGGGCTCGGGGGCGGCGGTGGTCCCGGCGGCCGGACTGGTGAGTCCCCCCGGCTGCCGTGGGGGTGGGGACTCTGTCTCCCCGTCTTCCCCTGGAGCCTTCGGATCCTTGCTCCTCCTTTCCCTTTCTGTCTCCTCGGCGTGCGCCCCGGAGACTCTTCTGTTCTTCCCATTTTGGGGATTGGGAACATCGAGGCTCAGAGAGGACGGGAGCTTGTCCAGGGCCCCACGTCAGTCAGAGACAGAATCCGAACTAGAAGCCGAGACTCCTGTTGCTCAGTCTGGGAGGTCCGTCTTGTGCCTTAGGTGGGCATCCTCCTTTCTGTCCACGTCTGGTGTTCCTTTACCTCCCAGCATCTCTGGCTTGTGGAGGATCCTGCCTGCATCCCCTGTATCCCAGGACGACTCCTTCTTCTGGAACTGCCAGTCCTTCTATTTAGTGTCTGGGTCTTTGCAGCTTTCGCCCCCACCTGCTGATTCCAGTGTTCCTTAGTCAGGTCAGCCCCTTTCCTGTTTTCCCGTCTGCCCAAAGGGACACTAGGCCTCCTTCGTCTACCCATTAGTTTCCCCTCCCCCTCCTCACCCTCCCTCTTTCCCAGATCTGTGGGTTCCTTGGAGGATGCAAAGACCATGCTCCCCTTGAAGCTTCAGGTCCTCCTGGAGGGGGGAGCGCCTGGTTCTTGGGGGGCCTCCTGCCTTTTACCTTACGGGAGTCTAGAAGAGTTCTAGTGGAGGGACCCCCCACAAATTTCCCAGAGGCTCTTTGTACCCAGTGTGCCCTGAGAGTGGAACATCAGGTACCTTCCTTATCCCTTCTCAGAGTACCCATGATCCCTTTGAACTTGTCCAATTTGACTAGGTGTGTTCCTTCTTGCAGCCAAGCCTGGGATCTTAATTGTTCTTGCTTCCTCTGAACTCCCCCACGTGTGTGTGTGTGTGTGTGTGTGTGTGTTGTGTCACTCGTGCCTATAGACTGATAATGGTAGAAGCTCTGTTAGAGCACTCCTACCTTCCCCGCTCCTGGCTCAGTAGGTGCCGGTGAGTGTATACGTGCTTGACCTGTTTCACGCAGTGGGACATTTCAGGTTCTCTTCTAGGATTTCCTGGACCCCATGCGACATGGAAAATTTGTCCATCGGGGTCAAACTTGGCTGATGAGGGAAGAAGCTGACTTTAGAGGTTGATGTTTTTCCTCTCTTCCTGGTATCAGGCTGCTGTCTGGGCAGTCTGGCGTCTTGAGCACAGAGGGCTGCTGGCCACAGAGATGACCAATATGAGTACAGCCTGTCACTCTCCTAATTGTTGCAAACCATCCTGGAGGGTCTCGTTGATCTCTTTGGTAGATCTTAATGTGTGGAAATTAAGCTTCTCAACTTCTTCACTAAACCTCTGGTTCGAACCCTGACAGCCATATTAGACCTCTTTGCCTTAAGTTTTTGTTTTTGCAAAAAATATTTTATTATGTATTCATTTGAGAGAGAGAAAGAGAAAGAAAGAGAGAGACAGAGTGAGCACAGGCAGGCGGAGAGGGAGAGGGAGAGGGAGAAGCAGGCTCCCCGCGGAGCAGGACCTGGAGATCATGACCTGAGCGAAGGCAGATGCTTAACCATCTGAGCCGCCCAGGCGCCCCCTCTTTGCCATAAGTCCTGTATGCATATGCAATTTTCCTTCATGAAATCGTTCTGCTGTTCCCACCCTATGGCAGCATCAGTGGCAGGAGGTCAGGGTTCCATCCTCGGCACTACCATTAACTTGCTGTGTGTGTCCTGGATCACCTCTCATCTCCCTCTCTGAGCCTCCGTTTGCCATCTGTAAAATGTGGTTATTGGTCCAGCTCCAGCATTGTGAAACCATCAGTGCATCAATCAGAAGTACAATGGCCACTTCTTTTTTCTTTCCTGAGGGCAGGGGTCCCTTGTAGCATCTGGAGCTGTGGGGGCTCCATCCTGGACACAGCCCCAGGTCAAGGGGGGACTGTCCTGCCCAGTACTAACTCTCCTTTGGAATAGCTGTAGCCAGTTCTAAAATAGCTCATGACATTCTGCCTCTGCCTGGAGAAAGCCCTCGTATTTCATTTGCCGTGGATGCCAGAGACATCCTGATTTTCATTTTCTATAGACCCAGATGTGTAGAGAGAAGGTCAAGGTTAACTGCCAGTTTGGCCTGAGCTTTCAAAGTAAATTACTCACTTGTGCAAGAGGGAATTGATGGAGTAAGGCAGCCTTTTGGGCAAAGAGAGAGGGAACCAACAGCTGGGCACTGCTTGGAGCCCTTAACTGGAAGGGACAGATAGGCTCGTCTGGGAAGGTCTAGTTCTTGCTCATTTCTTTTGCTCTGGAATATCATGACGAGGAGGTGAGGAAGAAGACATGAAGGGATGTGGTGGTGGTTCCCAGGGGGTACTGATGGAATATCCTTGCTTAAAGAAACTCTCTTTGCTTCCTGGGAGTAGCAGAAAGGAGCTGTTTCCCCAACGATAAGCTCTACTAGGTGCTGTAGGATTCAGCATTCATCGGCTGCCTTTCAGGAATACTCTGCCAAATTTCCACACAGCCACTTTTTGTGTCCCTCTCCTGCAGATGCACAGCACTGGGCTTGGCCCCCAGTCCCTTGTCTGAATGTCAGCTGGCCTTGAGGGAGGAGGCTGACTTCTCAGAGTGATGGTGTTCTATCCCTCATCCCAGGGCACTGGAACGTGCACGTAACACATCAGTCTGCTATCTGCGAAATCTGGCATCTTGAGCACACGGGGCTTCTTTTGACAGGGCTGACCAGTTCTGAGCTCAGCTTGCTGCTCTTGTAATTGTGGAAAATTATCCCAGAGCACCTCGTTGATCTTTCTGGTAGAAATAACTGCAGAGGCTCTGGAGGGAAGTCTGACAGGACTCTATCCAAATGCCTAATACATTCCTTGTGGGTTGGAGGGTTAACATATTCCTTGTTAGAGCAGTCCTTTAACTCCTTGACTTCTCCACTGGATTGAAGAATAAAGGATTTAAAGTTAAGAGCATTTGTCATCTGCTAGAAAGTCAGTCTATAGAACTGTCATGTTAGCTCATCCTAGGTATACCTCTGGAGTGGGGTAGGGCAGCTGATTTATAAAGGACACATAAATGCTTTTAGGATTTCAGCATTCATCTGATCAGATGGCTGGCTTCTCAGAGAGTTGTAAAACCGAGCAAGAAAATTTCGTCCTGAAGCCATCTTCATTTTAACTTAGGGGTCCCTCTCATTCCTAGCCCCAATCTGCTTAATATCTTGCATTAATCCTGCAGTCTGTTTCATATTCCAGATCTGGGAACTGGCTATTGAACACCTATGTTAGGAAACGTGATGCAGCCCCTTCCTATTTGAGAGCCATAATCTCTTGTGAGAAATGACTTCATTGGATAATAGTGACTGTAGAATAGAAATTGGTAGGATAATAGAATACGAAGGACTTTAATTTTCAAGTATCGAGAGTTTTCCTCATTGTGTCAGAGCTGGACTTTATTCTTAGAATATCCAGAAATCAATACCTCACCTAGTGGCAGAGCCTTACCCATCAGAAAGTTAACTACCATAGAAATGTAGCCTTAGAATGATGTCTTTAATTTTCCATAGAGGGGTTGGACCCTTTTATATTGCTAATCTCTTGTCTGAAGAGATGCCCAGCTGAAATCTGATGCCACTGGGGCTAGGCTGTTGGTTTACCTGAGCTAATCTGGCTCCCTGCATTCCTCCTGTCATCTTAGGTTTGCAGTCTCCTCAGGAGCCCAGCTGAGCAAGGCCTGGGGACAGAGGCCTGGGTTCTGGTTCTCTCTCTTGCCCCTAAACTCACTGTGGGACCTCAGGAAAGTCCTTTAACTTGGGCCTTGGATCTCATCTGTAAAGTGAAGGTAAATGTGTATCATAATGGTGCTCCCCTCCCCTGGCCAGGGCAGTCAGTCTCTTTCCCACTAAGCCCAGGCTTGGCTTCACACTGTTTCTCGACACTGCTACTCAAGTGGAGTTAATGGCATGTTGAAATTTATTTGTGACAGAGGGAATAGATCCTTTATAAAGATGTTTCCAATATTAACTTCCTGGGGTTCCCTGAGTTTGTTTGGAAGCATGTGTTGAAAAGGCCCAAGTAGAAGAAGTATGTTGAAACAGGTCTCCCCATACCTAAGTTGTGATGAAGCCACTTCTACCTGGAGATGTGTTTATACTCTGAGGACATTCAGTCTTTTAATCTGTTGGTGCCAGTGACACGATAACAAATAATGGAATCAGGATTGAAAACTCAAAGGCCCATTTCAAAGATAACCATCCGGCTTGCTAATTGTACCTTGTCCACAGTCAAGTCCTACACAGAGATGGCATCAGGATCCCATCACTGATAAAGACCCTGAGGCAAACTGGCGGCCTATGGTGTGTCCTGTGGCAGCTAACTGCTCATGATGGTGTTTGCAGTGGGTTCTGTATTTTGTGTATATCTAACCCTCTGTCTCCCATCTACGGTCTGAGTTCCCAGGAAGACTGAAATAAGAGTCTTGCTTCTCAGAGGACCACTGTCCTCTGCCCAGTGCAGTGGGGAAAGAAAGTACCCTATACATGCCTGAGTTCCTGTGGCCAATGAGTGCATCATGGCCTCCCCTTCCAGAAATTTCTTGAAGAAGGAACTATATCCTCTTCTAGCACAAAGCATAAGGCTTGGCACTTGGAAGACTGTCAGAACATGTTTGTTGAATGATCGAGATGTGTCATAGCTTCAGAAGTCATCTGGTCTGCCTGCCTCGTTTTGTAGGTGTGGAAACTGAGGCCCGGAAAAGGGCAGATCCATTCTCAGAGCAGGGAGTGCAGATCAGAACCTGATTCTTCTCCACTTTCATGCTCTATTTCTGCACGAATATTTTTTCTCTCTTCATCCTAATAATTGATCCTTCTCTACCATTATCCTACATGAGTCTAGATTAATCACTCCCAGTTTTGGAGGCCAATACTTATTGACCAGTTATTGGCTGGAACTTACCTGGCTTTTTTGCAGATCCATCTTTATACATTTCTTCCCAAGTTTTTTTTTTTTTTAAGATTTTATTTATTCATGAGAGACAGAGAGAGAGAGAGAGAGGCAGAGACCCAGGCAGAGAGAGAAGCAGGCTCCACGCAGGGAGCCTGACGTGGGACTTGATTCAGGATCTCCAGGATCAGGCCCTGGGCTGAAGGCGGCGCTAAACCGCTGAGCCACCCGGGCTGCCCATCTTCCCAAGTTTTTATAGTGTAAAGCAAGTAAAATGAATTAGATTTTAAGGTGGCAAAGGGATCTGGCCAGGAAATTGAGAAATTAAATGTATGTATCACATGTGGCATCATTATTGGTATCTGTGGCAGATGGAGCTAACATGAGCTGAAGAGCCACTTCAGATTCTCAATCACTTGTAAGTAACAGAATGAATTAAGCTGCATGGGCTGAAATGAGTAAGGGGAGGTATTAGCTCCTGTAATTGCAGTGGCTTCAGGTATGGTCTGATCTAGAGGTTCAGGCCCTAGACAGAACCCTTATGGTAGCAATAAGTGGTAGTAGTTCTTTCCGACCTCATATCCATACCAGATCCTAAAGGAGACAGTCTGTTTCCTCTTGTAGGTTCTCTAGAAGAAAGAGGAAACTTTTTTTTCTCTCTAAGTGCTAGCAAGCTCTCTAGGTATTATCAGCCCAATTTAGATCTAATGTGCTCTCTGAACCATTCATACTTGTCAAGAGCATGAGCTATGCTGATTGACTTAACCCACCCTGGAGCTAGGGGTAGGCTCGTGCCATCTGAATCGTAGGAAGAACAGTTCCCAGAGAAAAACCCAAGTGCTTTTGTGGAGAGGAGGGGAAATACAATCTAGGTAGGGATGAGGACAACAGGTGTCCATTCTAGAACCTCTCTGGCCCAGTGTCCCTAGCTGGCATGACTGGGGGAATCAGGTTTGGTCCCTGGGGTAAAACCCCTCGGCCATCCTGGGCTTAGTGTCGATCACTGAACCTACTGTCTGGAGGTCTGTGTTCTCATCCCTGCTCTGCCCTCCCTTGTCTGGGATGGTTAACTCTGGGAGCCTCACCATCCTCCTGAGGCAAGCTGGAGTGTGGATGCTTGCCAGCGTGGAGTAGAGGGTTGAGATGAAGCCCATTTGAAAGCTTTCTTTATTTAATCTTGCATGTGTGTTCTGCGGCCGCCTTCCTACCCCTCCCAGATGTCCTGAGAGCCGCTGCCTGCCCTCCCCATGCACACACACATGCAAAGTCAGTTCATTGAAAATTTCTCTCAAGCTGAAAAAGAACTTCTGTCTCTTCAGCTTCGACTTTTTTTCTCCCTGGCCCTCTTAGCTGGAGGAGGCGGAGTGTTCATACTTTGGAAGCTAGAGGAAGCTAAACAATTCGGCTTGCTGTGGTGGGTGGGTGTGTATTTATGAGTGTGTAGCTTTCTCTCCATGTGTCTCTCTTCTCTCTCTCTCTCTCTTATCTTTGGATGGTTCCTGTTTGCTGCCCTCTGCTGAGTATAGATAGGAGAAGGAAGGGAAAAAAGTAGGCCCATGTTTTCCTTCCCTTCAATTTTGAGAGAATTCTGAGCTTCAGATGCTGAATTTTTTTCTCTTTCCTGAGGTGATAATAGCCATGGCATTAAATGACATTAATAAGGATGATGATATAGATGACAGGGAGAATGATGAGGTTAATCATCATCATCGTAGCAGCTGCCATGTATTTGGTACTTACTCTGTGAGGCATTGGACTAAGAAGCCCTTTACCTGTACATCTTGTTAAATACTCTCAATTATAAACAGACAGGAATGAATGAGGGAAGCAGGGGTCAGGAAGGTGCGGTACTGGCTGAGGATACGCAGCCTGTGGTTGTAGAGCTGGTTATTGAGCCTGCAGGTCTCTGACCCAGTGCCTAAGCAGGACGAAGGACCTGTTTCCCACCCATTCCTACAAGGCTGCTAGGGGAGACCATTGTTCTAAGACTGAAACTCTTCCGTGGCAGGGGAGGAACCCAAGTGGTCAGTTGGTGGTGGTGCAACCTTGAAGAGGAACCCTCGACCAACCCCCACTGAAGCCCCATTGGCAAAGTGACTCCCCTGTTCTCCTAGATTGAGATGCTGTGGGGCAATGTGTAGAGCTCTAGTTTTGGAGCTACATGGCCTGATTCCGATCCCTAGCTTCGAACAAGTCACTCGACCTCTGTGCTTGGATCTCTTGGTCTGTCAAATGGGAACAGTGTTGGGTGTCCTGAGGGGTTCTTTTGATGGTTGAATGAATCGCTGTGGGCAAAGCCCTGAGCACAGGCTGGGTGCAGAACATGTCCTCAGTAACTGTGGTTATGTCTCTGCTTGTGGGAAGTGCTTCACTTATAGTAGGGACATAGTCTTTCTAGAGTAGGGACTCAGAGTCCCTGTGGCCCAGGTAGGGAGGGGTGCTCCTATTGTCATTGTTGGACCCTGAGAAATATGAGGCTAGGTGGTTGGCCTCACGGCTCAGCATTCAGAAATGGAGCAGGGCCAGTCTTGTTGATGATTGGGGGTGGGAAGGAAGGTGTGTATGCACAGGTTGCTCTCTGTACCCCACTCCCTGACTCTTTGGAATCTGAAGCAATTATTGAGGGTATCTTCCTACTTCCTACATTAGGAAAGAACCCAGCTCCTCCGCATCCTTCTAGGAAGTACTCTTTGCCGCCTCCAAAAAGTTTTTTTTTTTTTTTTTTTAAGTAAGAGCACGTATGCAAGAAGGGAACAGGGAGGAGGAGGGGTGGGTGGATAGGGAGAGAGAATCCTAAGCAGGCTGCACACCCACTGTGGGGTTTGATCTCATGACCCTGAGATCAAGACCCAAGCTGAAATCAGGAGTCAGATGCTTAACCAACTGAGCCACCCAGGTGTCCCCAGGAAGGAATTTTTGGTCCCTCCAGCCCCCAGGAGCTGCTCACTGGTCTTAGTTCTGAGGACTGCTTTTATTTGCCCGCATAGATCAGAGGACCTTCCAGGAAGGCATGGCCTTGTGCATCTTGCTGCTGCTCAGTCCTTGTGCCTGTCGGGGTGTTGCACGTCTCTCAGCCTCCACCCACGCTACTTCCTTGCCTCTCCTACTTCCTTCCCTGCCACCTGGCCCCTAAGCCTCACTCACCCCTGTAGGAGCAGCCTGCGGCTGTGCTCTCTCCTATAGGGACCCAGAGCCCCTTATAGAAATGTATCATGCAGCGTAATGATCATTTTTATTTGATCTTGTCCAGCATGTTGGCTTCTGAAGACAGGGACTAACCTCTGTCTCAGTCGCCCACTCTTGTTTGCCCACAATATTTGCTGAATGACTGAAGAAGTGAGCAAGTGGATGATATGGTTGGAACTCAGTAACTGCTGGTGGAGTGCAGGAAGCTTAGCTTTGAAGAATAGCTTCTTGGGTGCTTCCTAAGCCCTGAGGAGCCTGGTAACCACGGGGGCTCCTGGGCTCGTGCCCTAGGAGTAGGATTGGGCCAGTCTGGGGTGGACCAAGGGTCCGTGTATTTAACAAATTCTATTGAGAGTCCGTGAGGGAACTCTGTCCTCTCTGCCCACATCCCAAGCTTATCAGCACCCCAGGGAGACAGACCTCACCTTCCCTGGGGGCCCACTCCTTTCTCCCCAGGAGCACTTTGGGATTGCCTTTGAACTTGTATTCCTAAGGAGCGTGTTTATTTACAGTTTCCCAAGTTGGCAGCCAGTGCTCCCGGAGGGCTCTGTGGTGTGCGTTGTTAGTGGCACTCTGTCAAGCTGCAGGTGGTGCAGAATTGGGATCCGGCATCCGGGATGGGCGGTGCACTTTGAAAATCCTTCTGCCATGGGCCACAAGGACTCTCTGGGGTGTCTAGAGTTTTGTTTACCTCTGATGCCTGTGGTCTGCTGCCCTTCCGGGGTGGGTGCTCTGCCTTCCTGCCATGGGGACAATGAGGAGTTATCTGTCCTCAACTCCTTGAGGATGGGGAGGTACTGAACCAGGGCCTCCCTTCACGGTGGCATATCCAGGGCCACACAACTAGGAAGTGATGGAAACAATTCCAACTCAGGTGTCTCCTTCAAGCAGAATCACCCAGCCCGAGCCTTCCTTCTGCTGCCTTGCCACCTACTGGTCCTATGACCTTGGTGGAGTCTACCTTTACCTTCTTCCCCAGGACGTGAGTAGGGCGCAGTGGGACGTTATTGTGGAAGCCCTCCCACCCCCTGCCCTCACCTCCTGAGCCTGGTTCTTAGAATCATTGTGTTGGCTCTGGAAAGCTCTTCCATTTGCTGAATGCCCTCATGACAGTGCCGGGGCACAATTATAGCCCCCTGGGAGTCTCCCTCGGGCAGCCTCCCATGAGCCCAGTTAACTGGTGTGTGTGTGTGTGTGTGTGTGTGTGTGTGTGTGTGTGTGTACGAATCTCACCTGTGGGTTACACATGTCAGCTTCCTCTGAGAGGCAGGCTGTGAAGCAGAGGGTGCTGGCAGGGGCTTCTGGAGGAAGGAGTGTCTTAAAGGAAACATCTGGCAGAGGTATGTGTGTGAGAATTACTTCCTGCTGCCGAAGTGCATTGTATGTGCTCAACTGAACACTGTTATTTTTGCATGTTTCCTCCTGAGTATTGATCAGAGTCAGTGGCTGACAATTAAAAAATGTATATGCCTGTCTGTTTGTGAGATAATAAGTTTCTAAACTGGCATCTAACTAGGGAAGAGTTTGTGAATGTGCTTTGGGGACATCAGGATCTGTAGTAGGATTCCTGGTTATTTTATTGACAATAAACCTTAATGACTAGCTCTTTCTGAGAACTTCTTTTATTATTTTGTTTGACCTTTGTATTATCTTTTCTTTAAAACTTACATGTATACTTTAATGGAAGTTGTAGACTGGTGGTCTGTGGTCAGAAGTAGCCCAGAAATAGGTTTCATGTGGTTTACCCAGTGTTGGCCCACAGATGGTTGGGGATCTTTATTTTTAAAAAAATTTTTTAAAATATTTTATTTACTTGAGAGAGAGAGAGAGAGAGAGAGAGAGTGCACACGAGCAGGGGAAGGAGCAGAGGGGGAGGGAGAGAGGGGAAAGAATCTCAAGCAGACTCCATGTGGAGCACAGGACCTGACCAGGGCTCCATCTCATGAACCTGAGGTCATGACCTGAGTGGAAACCAAGAGTCAGACGCTTAACCAACAGAGCCACCCAAACACCCTCAGGATGTCTTTACTTTTAAGTGTCAGAAATTTGTTAGTACTTGAACATTGGGCTATTTCACGTTTTAGAAAATCCTCACTTCTGGCTTATGAGGAAAAATTTAGAAGTCTTGGTAACTGGGCCCAGGTTCCAGTATCACAAAAAGTGGCTGGATCTAGGTCAGCAGTGGCCTGCTCTAACAGTCCTCAGCTCAAATCTGGATTCTTCACCCTTTCACATAACTGGCCAGGCCTCGGGGACACGGGAGTTTGGGAGTCCTCCTTTATAACCTTTGTCTAATTTGTTCTGCTTACGTCAAGGTGGAGGCGCAATAGGGCTTTTGACCCCCATTTGACAGAAGAGGAAACTGAGATTCAAAGAGTATGAGTGACATGACTAGTTACAGATCCAGTAAGTAAAGTTAGTCCTTTTTGATTCTAAGCCCTAATGTACTTTTCAGGGGGGAGAGAAGATAGTTACTTGGAAATATAAACATATAAGTCTTAGGCTCTTGAACAGTCACTTAAGTTTATATCCAGATGACTTATATCCCAACTCTATCTGAGCCCAAGAACCATTTACCTTTTTTTTCTATGTCTTTAGGTATTTTGAATTTGAGGTCTACCCTGTCTAACAAAGTTTGCTCCAGCTGTGTCAGAGGGCTGCTGTAGGTTTGTTAGAAATGATGGGAGCACAGAGTCTACTTTGTTTTCTGCCTTCGGCTTCTTGGCATGTCAGGAAACCCCAGAACGTGCATTCTCGTTACTGCAGGAGCATTAGGAGCCTAAAAGAAGAGGAAAGACAGCTTTCCAGCAGAAATGGCACATGCCACATTCCCGTGTCTGAGGGGGCCTCACAGGCATCTAGGGGCCTTTCTGGGAAAGAGAGGGCCGGTGTGAGGGCTGTGAGCTACCTGGGTGAAGCAATTCAGCTGAACACAGCCACCTATGCCTATGAGTACAGGGCCCTGTGTGCTGGGGCAGGAGTGGCGCCCCTCTCCTCCCTTCCCCCCTGCTTCAGGAACTTCCCTTTGAGGTTCCAGGTGTCTGCTGGCATGGCAGTGGGGCACAGGGTGTGGGGCCCTGAAGGCGTGGCAGTCGGTCCTGTGCTGAGAGTTTGCTGTCTTTGAGCCCTGGCTCCTGAGAGGTGACAAAAATGATCACTCATTTATTGAGTTGTTGGTGCATGTCATGCACTGGGTTCTTCTTGTTTCTTCATATAGTAAGTATTCTGACTGGGGTCATTTCACAGATGGGAAGGCTGAAGCTCAGAAGTTTAAACAGTCCCACAAGTTGTGGGACTCAGACTCAGAAACTTACAGTTTTTTTTTTTTTTTAAGATTTTATTTATTTATTTGACACACACACAGAGAGAGAGAGAGTGTGTGTGTGTGTGCTCAAGCAGGGGGAGCTGCAAGCAGAGGGAGAAGCAGACTCCCTGCTGATCAGGAAGCCCAATGTGGGGCTTGATCCCAGGACCCCATGATCATGTCTTGGGCCAAAGGCAGACATTCAACCGACTGAGCCACCCAGACACCCCTGTGCTGTTAACCACAATGCTTGATGGACACTGCACCATGGCAAGTGATGGAACTTCTCTTGGCCTCCACCTCCTGCCCTGGAAAGTGGAGGATACTGTGTTCCTGGCATGCCAGCAGAGCACAGATAAGAGGGACTCGCCAGTTTTCAGACCTGCTTTTCTTGCCTGGCCCCCTCACTTTGGGCAGTTGTTGGATGTTGCTCTCTGCTGTGTTATCTTTCCTGCTGGGGTTGGCAGGGCTCCTCTGTTCTTGAGTGCCAGGGTTTCCCTGAGGAGTCCACCCGGTATGTGTGGAGCATGCCCCCCTGTGGCTCCCTCCCTAGCCCGGATCCCTGCTGCGCTGCTGCCCTTCCCCTCCCCTGGCAGTGGGAGAGGCAGCCGAGGCCTGGCCAGGGAACAAAGGGGCGTATTAAGAAGGCTGCCAGGTGCCAAGTTGGAGGTACTGAAGGGACATTTGATAGTTTTAACCCTAGTTGTCAGGCTTTTGCTCTTTCTCTGTAGCAGTTAAGGGGAAAGGAAGCTGGTATGTGCTTTCCTCTCTGTGTGGTTTATGTGGGCTCCCTGACTTTGGGTGTGAGTACGTATCTTCACCCCCTCCCATCCTCAACCCTCTCCTTCCCCTGTGTAAGTCTGTCTCTCCCTCCTCCCCTCCATCCCCTGCTCTCTCTATGCTGTATGTGTCTCCCTCAGCAAGTGACAGACAAGACCAAAGAATCCACGATTCCAAGGGACTGTCTTTCATCTTACTCCATCTCCCCCAACCTCATCCCTGCCAAGAGGTCAGCCATCTTTGGCTTGAACACCTTCAGCGAGAGGGAACTCACTCTCTTAGCTCAGCAGAGCCCTAGGTAATCTGCCATGGCTCAGGGCGACTTAGAGGATTTCTTGTGCCCACTATCCTTCTTTTCAGGCTCCTCTCCCATCTTTCCTTTCCCAGAAAGTCTTCTCTGATCTTTCCAGTTAGAATTAATCTCTCTTGGAAATGCTTCTAGAATTTAATTTGTACAGCTTTAGCGGCACGAATGTTATCATGCTATGTTTTACCATTTCTCTAGGCAGAGGAGAATAATGTTGAAGGAGCTTTCCCAGTAAGACAGCCCATTGGGTGAGGTTTGGGTGAGGTTCCAGCCAGAGAGAGCTGCCATGTGGACCTGGGCTTCTTCCTGTTTCTAGAAGGTCCATCTCCAGACTCAGCCAGTGTATGTCATTTATTCTTTTTTTTTTTTAAGATTTTATTTATTTATTAATGAGAGACAGAGAGAGAGAGAGAGAGAGAGAGAGAGGCAGAGAAACAAGCAGAGGGAGAAGCAGGCTCCAAGCAGAGAGCCTGACGTGGGACTCGATCCCGGGTCTCCAGGATCATACCCTGGGCTGAAGGTGGCGCTGAACCGTTGAGCCACCCAGGCTGCCCTTGTGTATTCTTTTAGTCTAGAGAATAGCTAGGCTTTGTGTGCCCTATGGTCTCTACAGCAACTTCTCAGCTCTGTCATTGTAGTATGAAAGCAGCCAGAGACAATACATAAATGAATGACCTGTGCTGTGTTGCAATGAAACTTTGTTTGAAAAAACAGGCACCAGACTGGATTTGGCACGTAATGGTTTGCTGACCCATGTTCTAGTCTCTTCCTGGTGGAGCAAATGCCTTTAGTTGCTTTGTGATCTTCAGGGCGGTGAAGTCCTTCTCCCAGGACCACATCTACGATTAAATGGATGAATGGAATATTATGGGTTGAATCGTGTCCCCTAAAAAGGTATGTTGAAGTCCTAACCCCTGTACCTGAGAATGTGACCTTCTGTGAAAATAGGGTCATTGCCGATGTAATTAGGTTAGATGAGGTCATGCTGGAGTAGGGTGGGCCCTTAATCCCATGTGACTGGCTGGGGTCCGTAAAAGAGGGGAGACACAGCAAGGGACAGATAGGACGATCGGAAGACTGAGGAGGAGACCAGGGCGATGCTGCCATGAACCCAGGAATGTCTGGAAACAGCTGGAAGAGGCATGGATGCAGCTGGAAAAGGCATGGACACAGCTGGAAGAGGCTCTGGAGGGAGCATGGCCCTGCCAACACCTTGATTTTGAACTTGCGTTCTCCAGAACAATGGAGAACAATGGAACGTAAATTGCCGTTACTTTTTGCACCTAGTTGTTGGTGCTTTTCTATGGCAGCCCTAGGGAACAAATACATGGACCATTTTCCATTTCCTCATCAGATTGTTTTATGAGTGTGCACGAGTGTGTTCGTGTGTTGTGTTCGGGCAGAGATGGATAAAACACTCAGCAAGGCAGGCATAATTGTCATAATCTCTTCTAGCTACTTGGATTCGTTTTTAATTCGTGGAAAAATCCTCTCTTCCTATGGAGGATTAATATATTACCCTGCACGTATGTATTCTTTAACGAAGGCCACACTCCTTATTAACAGATCAGCTTCTTTTTTTGTTGTTGTTGTTTTAACTTAGCCATTAGCCCAGAATACCAATGAGTAAACAAATGGTGTATACTGCCTTTTATTTAACCATAGTATCTTTTCCTGAGTTTCTACTATGACTTCTATAATGACTTATTTTTGTTCTGGGTCTCAACTTAATTGATTTGGAGGCTTACTGTGTGTTATTAAGTACAGAAAACAGTCCCTGCCTCCAAAGGGCTTGAGGTCTACAGGGGAGATAAACAAGTTCATGGTGATGCAGTGCACAAAGTAGAGCATACTTAGTCCATGGGAGGGCTTTCTGATGGGTCCAAGAGCTAGAAAAGATCCAGGAGGTCATTTGGTCAATCACTGTCAGATGTCTGAATGTGAGGCCAAATGACATAGAGGAGCTCCCAGGACAGGGCTCATGGGACCAGAGCATTCCAAGCATGGGACGTGACTCAGAAGGCTCAGCCTGTTGTTTAGCTGGTGTTTAGGTCTATAGTTCTGCTTCATTCAATGTGTCATTTATTCAGATTTTGACTGAATACTGAATGTGCCCAGGCTGGCTTTTTGCTAAGCACTTGACAGTCCAGGAGAAAAGGACATGGTCTCTGCCCTTAAGGACAGCTGGACCACTAGGCAGATAGTTCCAGGGCAGTGGGATGCAAGCAGTCGGTGGAGTGGGCATGGGGCCCCGAGAGCACGGCAGAGGATGCACAATAGCCTTCAAGCTGATCTTCCTGCTGCATCTCTCTCCTTGCCCCTTTCCCACCTCACTCCCAGGCTTATAGGGCCACAGTTTGCCTGGATTTAAATCCTAGTTCTGCCATTTACTAGTTGTGTGACTTTGGAACTTATTGAATCTCCTGTGTCCTCTATTTTAAAATGAGCATGATACTGGTCCCTACCTCAATAGATAGTTATCAGGATTAAATTACACAGTTCACATACACAGAGCACGTGGAGTAGTGCCTGGGATATAGGAAGTGGTCTGTGGATGCTACTATTATTATTTTAGGTCTAGAATCCCTTAGCCCAAACCCTCTATATGAGGCACATTTTAGGTTTCCGAATTATTCTAGTCAGGGTTCAATCAGCAGAGAGAAACCACCCAGTAATCTAAACACAGAAAATTTAATATAAAAAATTATCAACTAAACAAGAAATTGCAGTAATGAAGGATTGACTATTATGAAGTAAAGAGTGCTCTAAATAAATTCTAGAGAATGTGAGAATAGCAGATGTAGGAACAGCCACTACGTTTCAGGCTGAGATGGGGCACCAAGGAGCACCCCTCCACCCCTATTGAGATAGAGTATCTGAGGAAGATCCTCCTCTTGGGGCTGAGGGAGAGAGCACTCCCGCGAGAGTTTCACAGGCTGAGATCTTGGCTTTGTTGGAAAGGGCGCAGGTGTGCTCACTCAATGGCAGAGAAACAGCTCTGGTGCCACATCAGTGAAATGTGCTGGGGACAGCTCTTCGTGGCAAGGTGTCTCATGGAAGGCATTCAGCTACAGTATTACCCACAGGAGTGGGTGTTAGGGGGAAGCTGCTGGCTGCTTGGTGCTGTTGGTTGCTGCAGCTGGACAATGGAAAAGTCAGTGCTTGCTGCTCTAGTCCTGTGCTGAAGGAGCTGTAACCAAACTAACATGAGTTTGTTCCTCAGTAAGTCACAGATAGGAAACTATACCTGGTGGAATTCTCACACCAAGGAAACTTTTTTTTTTACTTTTAAAAATTTATTTATTCATGAGAGACACAGAGAGAGAGGCAGAGACATAGGCAGAGGGAGAAGCAGGCTCCTTGCAGGACCCAGTGCAGGACTCGATACCAGGACCCTGGGATCACGACCTGAACCGAAGGCAGATGCTCAACCACTGAGCTACCCAGGAGCCCCCAAAGAAACTTTATTTGCAGCACATAAGGAGATCATGAGGAATAACTTCCAAAACTGTGACTCCCCAAGCATGGGTGAAATGGTTCCTTTTGTTTAGGGGTAGGATGAATATTCATCATATGTAGAGGTGAGTGTAAGGTCACACCTGCACCTTAAGGAAATATGCCTATGCAATACATTACATGTTATATCAGTGAGGCTTGTACTCCTCCTCTGGTGGAGATTTTAATATAGAATAGACAACTACAAAGGTAGTTGTCCGTCATTCCATGGATCCCTCCACGGTCCATCTGTATAGGCATAAATTGGCGGTTGAGCTCAAACTGGTCTGGGTGGTATGGGCTGTCAGAGCTCTTTGTCTAGGCTGTCATTATTGCATACAGGGTAGTTTCAGTTTCCATCACGGAATGCTATTACCATTGGGTCTTTTGCCAGAATTGAGAGATAAGCTGGAAAAAAGAGCTTAAGGAAAAATGTAGGACAAAGATCGGTGGGTACAAGCTTGTGAGCAGTAAATGTCAGGTGTGGGGATCCAGCTGGTGTCACAATGTCATCCATGCTGCCTGCCTGGCAAAGGTACCAGAACCAGGATGTAAAACAGAGAAACAGGAAAACCCTTTCCTCCTGCAGCATCTCTCCAGCATCTACAGGTCTCTGTGATTACTATTAACATCATGTTATCTGATAAGGGAAAAATATTTAAAGGGCCCAGATCCGTTTTTGCACCGTAGTCAGTGAAAGCTGGATTTGTGGTTGAGAGGCAATGAATTGATCAGTGGCACAAGAGTCTTTCTAATTTGGGAAAATTGATACAGGGCATATATTGTACTGTTTAATAGCCCCAGTAGGACCTATGGTAGCTCCCCATAATCATAACATGGTTTTTTCTGTGGCAAAAATATAATAATATTCACACCAAGTGGATAAATAAAGAGCATAAGTAGCTTTATGTGCATTCAGGTCAGGTTTGGTCAATAAATGAATTATTTTTAAAAAGTTATAAAAAAAGCTTTTGGGGATGCCTGGGTGGCTTAGTTGGTTGAGTGTCCGACTCTTGGTTTCAGCTCAGGTCATGATCCCAGGGTCCTGGGATTGAGCCCCATGTTGGGCTGTCTGCTCGGAGAGGAGTCTTTTTGTCTCCCTTTCTGCTCTTCCCCCTGCTTGTGTTTTCTCTCTCTCTCTCTCTCTCTCAGATAAATAAATCTTAAACAAAAACAAAACAAAAAAACAACTTTTGGATACTGAAATTGAGGCTAAAGGATTTTTGCCCCATATTGTTTTCATCACCTGTCTCTACACAGCAGCCAGAGTGGTCTTTTAGAAAATGTACATTATGCACTGGCTAAAATAAAGACTACACTCCACTCCAGGCCCCCTCTCTATATGTCCCTCCCCGCCCCTTTTGCCCTCTGTTCATACTGACCTTGAACACATCATCTTGCTGCATGGAACATTCTTCCAGTTGTCCTGCCCTTCCAAATGCATGCATGCACACACATGCACAAATGGCTTGGCTAACTCTACCTCACCTTCCAGATCTCAGCTCAAGTGTCTTAACCTCAGGAGAACCTTTGCAACTTCTTTGCCCCCACCTCCAAGCCCTCATCCCAGGTTGAGGCTTTTTTCTTTAAAGCACATGTCTTAGTTTGTGATTACACAAACTGAGTGTGATCAGTTGATTAACATGTCTCCCTGTGAAACTACAAGTGCCATGAGGATAGTGGCTCTGTCTGTTTTTTCCCCTTGCTGTTTTATCCCCAGTGCTTTACACAATGCCTGACTTATGGCATATTTGATCAATAAGGAGAAAATGAATGGACAGGCTTGGATTGGATCCTGAACCAGGAAAAAAAGAATTAACTATAAAAGACATTATGGAAACAGTTGGGAGAATTGGTTATGAACTGTCAGTGAGAGAGTAGGATTGTATCAGTATTAAATTTCTTGACTTTGGTGTCCTTATTTTTTAGGAAATACATACTAAAGAATTTAGGAGTAAGGGGTTATCATGTCTTTAGCTTTCTCTCAAATGTTTCAGGAGATGGGGGAGAGGGAGAGAGAATAATAAAATATGTGGAAGATGGTAACAGCAAACATGGATGAAAGATACATAGGAGTTCATTATGCTGTTTTTGCACCTTTTCTGTAAGTTCAAAGTAACTTCATAACATGACTTTTTAAAAAAAAAGATTTACTCATTTATTTGAGTTAGAGAGCATGCACATGTGGGGAGGCAGAGGGAGAGGAGGAGAGAATCTCAAGCAGACTCCCTGCTGAGCATGGAGCCCAACTCAGGGCTCAGTCCCACAACTCTGAGATCGTGACCTGAGCTGAAATCAAGAGCTGGATGCTGAACTGACTGAGCCACCCAGGCATCCCCACAACAAGACATTTTTAAGAATTCAGTGACTAGAAACAAATGAACAAAAGAGGAAAGGGATGCTAGAAGGAGGACCCTCCCATGTGAAAGACAAGAGGTCAGGAAAGGGTTCCATCCCTCTGGGGAAATTTGAGGGGGCCGTGTAGCTGGAGCGTGGCCCTGGGGCTTAGGATGGAATCAGCAGGGACTGAGGAAGGATCAGCTGGAGTTGGGTCCCTCATCTGGGCTGCTGGCTTGCACGTGTTTTGAGAGGGTGGAGCACTAAGCTGTTCCACCAGCCTTAGCTTAAGTCATCTACATTCCTCCTCTACTTCCCTGTGGGGATTACTGAGCCAAAGCCTGAATAGGTGAAGTCATCCCATCTTGGGTCTTCTATCTGATTTTTCTTGTAGTTAAAAAATACGGAAGCTCTCATCCGAGTATGAAGATTACTCCTATCCAAAAACGACACCTTCCCTGTTGTCTGTTAAATTCACCACATGGTTCCTGTTTTGGTTATATTTTGCTGTGTAACAGATTATCCCAAAATGTGGTAGCTTAACACAGCAGCATTTATTATCTCACAGTTCTCTAGGTTAGGAATCCAGGCTTAGCTGGATGGTTCTGGCTCTTGGAGGGGGTGGGGAGTCTCTCATGAGATTGCAGTGAAGATGTTGGCCAGCACTGTAGTCATCCAAAGTCTTGACTGTGGCTGGGGGATCCACTTCCAAGAAGGCTTCACTCACATGGCTGTTGTAGGAGGCCTCAGTTCCTCAACGTTGGGCTCTCTCCATAGGAAGCTTGAGTGTCACTATTGCATGGCACCTAGTTCACCTCAGAGCAAGTGATTTGAGAGAGCAAGCAGGAAGTCACAGTTCCTTCCGTGACCTAGTCTCAGAAGTTTACATTGTCATGGACTCTTTGTTCTGTTAGTTAGAAGTGAGTCACTAAGTTTAGCGTCCTTGTGAGGAAAGGAGAATTAAACCCCACCTCTTGAAGGGAGGAGTGTGAAAGAACTCATGGACATTTTAAAACCACCACAGTTCCCTGAGGGCATACTGTGCACCTGGCACTAGAAGTGGTTCAGGGAATCCAAGGCATGGATAAACGTCTGCCCTCTAGAATTTTACATCTGCTTAGAGAAGTAAGACACTCTCTGAAATTGGTCATAAGAACCAAGGTACTCTCTGGCAAGCTAGGTTAGAATGGATAGCAAAAGAGAGCTCTTTGGAACACCTGAGCGGGCCTTCACAGATGAGCAGCTCCTCCTTTGGCTTTTGACCCTGATTATTGGCACTGACATACAACGATAATGAATACTTATGGTGGCATCTGAGTATTTTCACTGGGATAGGCACTGTGCCAAGGAGGACTGCCTCAGAGCACATCTCTGTTTGTGAATAACATTCCTTGGAATTAGGCATTCCTATGGAATTCCAAGGAATTATTCCTTGGACAGTCCTGACGCCAAGTGCTTCATTGACATTCTCTCTTTTATTGCTCTGAACTGCCTTATGGGATTGCTATTATCCCCATTTTACAGATTACCAAAGTGAAGTTTAGAGAAGTTGAAGAAGTTATGCAAGATTACACAGCTAGCCAGTAGCAGAGGGCTTAAGACCCCAGGCCCCTGTAGGTCTAAATTCCAGCACCTGTATCTCAGAGATTTACAGCCTCGAGCAAATGACTCAGACCTCAGTGTATATCGGTTACCTCATGTGCACTATGCACGTGAAACTGTGCGATGTTCCCAGTGCAGTGCCTGGCACGTGGTAAGCTAGCTACCACCGCTGCTGTTACCAGTGCAAACACACAGCTGTGCTGTCTTTGAGTTCTTTGCATTAGTTATAAAGGGTCGAAATGAGAGAGGCAGGTGGTAACGACTGCCTCCCGCTCTTCATGTGTAGGGATTACAGATTTGCAAGGAAAAAGACCTTGACCAGGCTGAACATGCCAGCGGGTCTTCAGAGACTGATTTCTGCCATTTCCGGTTTCTCTTTTATTCCACGAGGCTGTGAATGCTTCAAGGGACCCTGCCCATTCCCTCTTCTGCACAGGCCCAGGTGGCCAAGCTGGGTTTTAAGGAAGCTGAACTGGAGTTGACAACTTGCTTTGGAAATGCTTTCCCTGTTCAGAAGCAAGGAGCACTGGACTGAGTGTCCATCAGGATGTGAGTCTGTGCTTTGTGTCCTCGAGCCGACTCCTAACCCTTTCTGGGTTCCATGGGCCTCCCTTCAGGATCCACCATCAGAAAGGAAATGGAGAAAGTGTGTTTTGAAGACTGTGAAAGTCTGCTGCATGGCTTTGGGCCTCTTTGTTTCCTTCTAGACATTTAAGAAATTGTGGCTTCTTTAAGCAGTTGGAATACCGAGCGGCCATGTGATGGGAGTCACTCCTCCCTACCCATTGCAACCCACACCCTCTTTGCTAAAACATTTTTGAGAAGAATCAGTGTTGATCTGAGTTCAGGGGATCAAAACAGCCTCTAAACAAAATCAAGAACCAGGTGGTCCTCTTTTTTGGAAATTCAAACCCAGCAACAACTTAGGGGCCTATCTTTTAAAACTCATCTTATTTTTTTTCTTCTTTTAATGAATTGGCATTTGTCTTCTGCGCCAGTTCATTATGGAATTCATCCGAATGTTTCATTCACTGTGATCTCAGGAGCAGTGTGCACTCACTTCCCACCCATGCGAATGACAGAGCCCACTTTAAAAAAGAAAAAAATCTTCCTCCTTTCATTTCCTCACTTTAGACTAGAACACTTCCCTTTTTAAACTTAAAAAAGGGACTAATTTTTTCTTTTTAAAATTCGGATATGCATGAACCTCTTTTCTTTTTGAAACAAAATCATCGCACATCTCCGTATCTTCGTTACCCGCGGAGGTTATGAGTAAGCCCTCCCTGGATCATCTGGTGGTGCAAAGTGATGGGAGGGGGATCAGTCAGTTATCTGTACAGACTGTCTCTCCTCCATTTTCCCATTGTTAAACTGTACTTAGCGGAAGACAGAGAGGGGAGCGGATGAGGGAAGAGGGGGAGGAGGAGGAGGAGGAGGAGGAGGAGGAGGAGAAATGTCAAAGAGAAGGCTGGAGCTGTCAGCGATTCTGCTTTCTAGCTGTCTGACCTCAGAACAATTACTTAAACCCAGAACTCTGTCCCACCTTTAAAATGGGGATAATGACAGTAATCGCTGTGTTGCAGGGCTGTGGTGGTGATGTTCTGAGAGAGTACGTGCTGGAAAAACGCTTTTGTAAATGCCATTATACCGTTACTGGGACTGAGAGATGACTGTGTACACGTATAACTTGTATGATTAAAAAAAAAAGTTTTAAAAGGGTTGCTCTTCTTTTTAGAAACAGAGTTTGAGTTGGAAGGGAAAGTTAGGGATCCTTCAGTATGCTGTCTCACCGCGGGGAGCAGTCCTCTCTGCAGCAGCCTTTGGCTTGAATCCTCCCCAGGGATGGGGAGGTCACCACCTTTCCCTCTTCTTTCTCCTAATCATTCCAGCCCTTTAGTTCTTTAAGATATAGGACATACTAGTGATTTTCTTTTTCCCTAAGATAGACAGCAAAAGAATAATGTCACGGTTAAAAATGAAGTAATCATGCCACGGCATGCATTATGCAGGTCTGCTGTCTGTACACGTTGTTGCTCTAGGTATGTTAGCCAGTCTCCAAAGTATCTGAATTGCTTGTTTGGGGGATCTGGTATTCTCTGTACCAGAAGCTACCGAGTTACCAGGACTTAGCCTGCCTGAGACCGGGAATAGGAAGATGACCTGCCAGGGCTCTCTTAGCTCTGTGCGTCTGTACCTTCCACTTTTTCAGCTGTAGGTAGATACGGATTTCTCTCAGAAGGTAGAGTCTTGCAGCAGTTGTTACCTCACTCTTTCCTCTGAAAGGAGGCCTGGGGGGGAAGCACTTGGTGGAAAGCTTGTTTCCTTCAGACCTGTTCGTGCCCCTGGAGATTTCATTCCTTCCTGTTCAAGATGTAACAGTGAGGATGAGGAAGCAGAGGCCAGGGCCAAGAGGGCCTCAGACACTATCTAAAGAACACTTTACAGACCATCTGTGGAGGTCCACGTGGTGCTTCAGGGATTCTGGAAACGTTATTCCACATTGTGTTGACTCTTTTTAAACTGTAATAAAAAATTTTTTTAATCACTTATATGTGCCATGTACTACATTTTTCCATATCGGAGGTCACCAACTTATTTTTCCAGCATCTGTTGAATTCAAAAGCATCCTGAGATTGCAGGGCAGGCTGTATTTAAAAAAAAAATGCATCTACTTATTCATCAAGTATATCTACTATTCATTACATCAAGAAGGCTTTTTCGGGGGATCCCGGGGTGGCGCAGGGGTTTGGTGCCTGCCTTTGGCCCAGGGCGCGATCCTGGAGACCCGGGATCGAATCCCACGTCGGGCTCCCTGCATGGAGCCTGCTTCTCCCTCTGCCTATGTCTCTGCCTCTCTCTCTGTGTGTGACTATCATGAATAAATAAATAAAATCTTTTTTTAAAAAAAAAAAGTTTTTGCCACACTGAGTAACTAACGCAAAATAGAGAAATCATACTTTGAGGCAGAGGTAAGCTGTAAGATGTCTCGCTCCTGAGGTCAAATTATGTTGATCAAAACAACTGCATTATCCTCATTGGTTAAGTTTATACTAAGGACATGTTATTGATTCAAAAAATTAAAATTTATAATAATAAAATGCAGCTTAATAATAAAAGACTTCACTCACTGAAAACCTGCGCCCTTTCCATAGAACATAGAACTGGCATCCTTCAGAGTAGTTGGGACCCTCTTCTAACCCATCATTGTTTACCTATTAAATTATGCCTCAGGTAGTTTGGATAACAACATGATATTTGCATAGGAGGCCTTCCTATGGCAACTACATTTTTATTTTCATGTTTATGTCCAAGTACTTGCTTTTTACTTGTGAGTGGACCCTGGCAGATTTTTCACTTCTAGATTTTGTTGGCACATGGAAGAAAAAAATTCTCCTTTCCTGTGCTTATGTGTGAGAAATTCTTCCTTCTGCCCAATCCCAGATGGTCATGCTTTTATTATAAGCCCATAACATTTTACCTCCTGTTCCATTTTTTTTCTCACGTGCTTAGAGGCCTATTGGACAATTTCTCCAGCTGCTGTGGAACACCTAGAATGATACACAGACCACCCCTAAGCTTCCTTGAGGCCAGGCAACCCCCATTTCCTTCTTCTTGTCTCACTGAATCTCTTTTCTACCCTCTCAATCTGTCTGGCAGACCTCTCTGACCCCACTCCTATTCATCCCAATTTTTGTGAACGAGAGGGGCTTCAGCCTAAAGCCCTGTATTCCATCCCGGCAGTGCCAGTGGATCCCAAGATTCATATGTTCTGTGACCTCTGGCAAGTCAGGTGCCCCTTTGTGGGAAACGAGGATATTGCCTCACCCTCCCTGCTCACAGGGTGTGTAGTGAGGGCAGGGGAGCAGTGCTGGTAGTGGGGTGCTTGTTGCCATGGGAACCTGAGGTCCTGCTGCCTCAGGAGTTTGTGTCTATGCACTGGCCCAGCCCTGTCTGCTGGTAAGTATGTTCCCTCCTCTCTCATCCCAAGAAGGCACATAGTAAAGGAGATGGAATTCCAGCTTGCCTTCTAAAAGAAGTGCGATCTGTGACGGTTCCCACACACATGGAGGGAGCACATCTCCCCTTTCACTGTCCTCAAAATAAACCTGGGGAGGGGGCCTCTCCCTCAGGCGCCACCCCCTCCTCAAGCAGAACAGAGGCTCAGCAGTCAGAAAGGCGGAGATTTAGGGGTGCTTGGATTACTCAGTTGGTTAAGTGTCTGACTATTGGTTTCAGCTCAGGTTATGCTCTTAGGTTTGTGAGATCGAGCCCTGTGTTGGGCTCTGTGCTGGGCATGGAAACTGCTTAAGAGTCTCTCTCCCTCTGCCCCTCCCACATGTGCACTCTCTCCATCTCTCTCCCCTTTTCAAAAAGAGAAAAAAGGCCTAGATTTGGATCTTGGCTGTGTCATTTTTCATAGTCGTTGAACCTTAAGGAAGATGCTTAACCTTTCTGGGCCTTAGTTTTCCCATGTGAGAAATGGAGATAATGGTCACCAATTGCATAGACTTATGCTAGTGATTCATCATGAGACTACACAGACAGGGCTTGTGCCTGGTACTTTGTTAGGGCTTCCCAATAGCTATTAATTAATTTTTTTTGGCGATAGTGGTGTTTAGAGCCTGTTTTCCCTTCCACTAGAGAACTGTACGGTTTGACTGACCTGACTTGCCCCAGAGGGCAGGATTGGGAGTGCAGGTGGAAGAAAGGGAAGCGTTCTGTGCAATTTGTCCCATCTCCTCCTCTGGGCTCCCTTCCCCACCCCAGTCAGGCCTCTCCTATTCCATCAGGAGTAGGATCATTCCCTCCTCCCCAGAGCGGCGCAGCCTCAGCCTCCTCGAAGCGGGTGTTTTTCTGCCTGGGTGACATTTGCTAACAGGCTGGCGGCATCTTCCCCTTCCCACCCCGGAGTCCCTCTCATTTCAGAAGCCCTCCCAGGACTCCAAGATGAAACACTTCCACACTGGGTAGATCGTTTTCATTGAATTCTCCAGGTCGCTGTCTCCAGTGCTGAGGAGAGACGTTTTAATTAATTACGGTCCCCGTGGGCTCAGGGATCAATAGCAGGAAAGAGCCGTGGAATGAATTCGCAGCCTCTGCTCTGTTTCCCGCTGTCTCTGTGACCATGCACCAGGCCCTCTGGGTCTCACTTTCCTGCTCTCTGAAATGGGAGTGCCGATCCGGGGGTGCTGGGAGCCTCCAAAAAGGTATGGTGATCACAAGTGGTGTAAACTATAGTGTGCTGGCCACACGTGAGATATTATTGAGAGCGTATGTATATTCCCAAGGGGCAGGCATGAGGGATGTTTCTCTTCAGAGCCATTTCTGGCTTTTGTTCTTGATACCTTAAGGCCAACTAGTAGGTTTCATCCCCCTTTCTGAGCCTGAGAGAAGCAAGCGTCTCAGACAGAATTAGGCGGGTGGGTCTGTGGGCGGGGAGCAGGTTCCTCCTCCAAAGAGGCAAGTGATCCTAGGAGTGGGACCTGGGATGAGAAGCCACAGGCTTGGACTCTTCCCTGAGAGTTTAGACCCCCAACTCACACTCTGTATGCTGGCCGTCTCTAGCACTCAACCTTTACAGCCAAGAAAGAAGCCTTTATTCCAGCCTCTTTCTACCTGCTTTCTTTTTTAAAGATTTTATTTATTTATTCATGAAAGACACAGAGAGAGGGGCAGAGACACAGGCAGAGGGAGAAGCAGGCTCCATGTAGGGACTCAATCCCCGGACCCCAGGATCACACCCTGGGCCAATGGCAGGTGCTAAACTGCTGAGCCACCCAGGGATCCCCTTCTACCTGCTTTCTTGCAATGCATTCTGCACACAGCAGCCCAGGTGATCTTTCTAAAACACAAACCTCTTCTTGCCTACCACCCGCATTCCTGCCTGAGCTCCTTGAGAATCATGCCTATGTGACTTGTTTACTGTCTTAGCCCTTGGCTCCAACGTAGCTCCTGCCAGAGAGCACATGCCAAATAATGGAGTGGAGGCACGACTTAGGATGTTACCACTGGATGAGAAGTCGGGGTGGGGGCGGTGGTGGTGGTTAGAGTCACCTGGGCACTTATCACACACCAGCTTTTTGGCCCAATTCCACCCTCCAAGATGCAGAATTTCTGGGGTAGGGAGGCGAGAATCTGCATGGGCACACCAGGTGGTTCTTTTTTTTTTTTTTTTTTAAGATTTTATTTATTCATGAGAGACAGAGAGAGTCAAAGACACAGGCAGAGGGAGAAGCAGGCTCCCTGCAGTGAGCCTGATGCTGGACTCGATCCCAGGACCCCTGGATCATGACCTGAACCAAAGGCAGACCCTCTAACACTGAGCCACTGACGTGTCCCACCCAGGTGGTTCTAATGCAGGTCTGAGGACACCTCGGTGATCTCATTCAAGCCTTGCATTTTACAAAACAGGAAAGCAAGATTCAGAGACAGATATTAAGTGATTTCTGCAAGATCTCAATCTCTCTCTCTCTCTCTCACACACACACACACACACACACCCTCTAAGATGAAATAAAGGCCCAATATTTTCTCTACTCTCATAATGCTGATCTTTGCTGATCTTCAAGAAACCTACAGAAGCACAGGAGAATTTTTGTTTTTCTCTTTGTTCTACCCTTAGGTCTGAATTAGGGAGTTTTGACGTATTTTTAATTTCTTTTCCATAAAAGGTATGTAATCTCAGAATATCGGGTACTTATTTTAAAACTTCAAACAATTACTTTCACTCCAAGACTGATGTCATTTTTCGAAATGTGGGAAATCCCTGATGTTTCAGTTTTCTGGTTCAGAAATGATTTGTAGAGAGTATGAATTATTCTGCCTGGTGCCATGAGGTCTATTTTTATCCATATGAGAATGTTGAGACTAAACCCAACAGAACATATTTACTGTTGCTTATAGTACTCGGTGATACTGCCTCTCTTTAAAGCTTGCCAGAGAGAAACCGTGTAGGAACATGTGTTCATGATTAATTTGACCGGCTCACTAGGACAAAATGGGAAGGAGGAAACCACCAGCTCCACATGTGGCAGAGATAAAGTGGAGCATGCTCAGAGGAAAGTGCTGGGATGCCAAGGGACGAGGAAATGTGTCTAAAGGGAGGGACTAAAGATACCTGGTGTTTAGGTTTTCATAGAAGAACCAGTGGCTGTAAATATCTGAAGCCTTCTGAAATGGTGGGGAGGGAGCATGAAAGGAAAGTAGAACCCTGACCTGAGGGTGGGAGAGACTTGCCACTTGAAGGTTTAAGCGAATGGAATCCTGCCAGTGAACATCCTCCAAGGTGATGGATGTTTCTCATCAAGAGACATGTTTAAGTTAGGGGTCATGTTATGGACCCGTGACACAGCATCCAGCTGAGGAGTAGCCTGGACTGGGTGAAGTCAAGGGCCCTTCTCACTGATCTGAGAGCAGACTCAAAAGCCCACAAGCCCAAGCCAGTGACTTCAATGAGTGAAGGGTTCTGTTGTGGGCGGGGAGGGCCTGTGGGCAAGTGAAAAGGGGTTCCTTCTTCAGCTTCAGCTGTTGCTTGGGAATGTGGGTCCAGTCAGCCCAAGTCTTTGGGTTTTTCAAGAAAAGTTAAATTTCTGGATTTTTTTTTTTAATTGACTCTCCTGAGTTTTAAATATTGTGTGAGCTAAATAAAGCCATCTGTGCCTGCTGGGTCTTGGCCATGGCCTGCCAGCTTGACCCCTCTGTTCCAGGATTCTCAGGGTTGTGTGCGCCTCAGGCCTTCAGGTGGGGGTGAAATGAGTGAGGTGGGCAAGGCAGGGATTATCTCTCCACCCAACAGATGGGGAAACCACGATGCCTGGAAGCTGCAAGGTAATAGCAGACAAGGGCTAAAGCCAGGAAAAGAGTGCGGTTTCCTCTTTATGCTCATTTCCTCATTTCACTTTTAAGCTTTTCTCCTAAAGTAATGTTTGATGAAGGGAGCCCTGGGAGGGCTCAGTACTTCCTGGGGGGAGGGCTGGAGCTCGAAATTCAGCCCCCTAGGGGCACTTCCCCTTCCCCCTCCCTGCACTGTTCCGGGAGCACCGCTTGAATCACTGTGAATGGCAGCCCCCGCCCCCACCCCGGGGGCCTTGCCCACTCAGCCCCCACATCCATGCCTGCAGCTGGGCCAAAGCTCTGTCTCTCCTTCCCCAGGACATTCTGTGTCTTTAGCCCTTCAGCCATGCCCCAAATCTCCCCTTGTAATTCTCCTTTTGGGTGAAAGCTTCAGGGGCACCCGGGAATCTCTTTCAAAATGCACACAGGAAATAAGGCCACAGGAATGCAAGCTGACAACTGTCTCCTGCTCGAAGTATTGGACTGCTAGAGACTTGGGCACTGAATAAATTAGCTTTGCCACAGAGGCAACCTCAAAAAGCCGATCATATCCAAGCCACATTTATGGTACTCCCTGCTGCGACTTGGGGCCCGTCTGCCTAGCTTCCTGCTCTTGGCCTTCCCGCTGCTCTTTGTGCTGAGACTAGGCTTTCAAGAGCTGCTTTCCGACCAACTTTAGGTTTTGCTTACTTTGCCAGTGAACATCCTGCTTGTTTTATTTTGTTGTTTGTTTAAAAAAAATTTTTTTAAGTACTTTGTTTTCATACAACTTTCCTGAGTTATGTTTTAAGTACAATAGATGGCATACTTTTGAAAGCATGTGACTTGATCAATTTTAACGTCTGTGTAAACCTGTGAGCCTGCCATCACTATCATAAACATTTCTATCATCCTCAGAAGCTTCTTTGTGCCCTTTTGTAACCCATCCTTGCCTCTGTCTCCTTGCAACCACTGACCTGCTTTGTCTGCCAAGATGAGCTTGTGTTTTCTAGAAATTGTACAGGACTCATACAGTTTGGGTTCCTCTTTGCTTTTTTCACTGAGCACGGTGATAATTGAGATTCACCCATGTCCTCATGTATATCAAGAGGTTGTTTCTTTTTATTGTTGAGTAGTTTCCTGTTTCATTACTCTACCACCATTTGTTTATCCATCCACGTGTTGGTAGACACTTGAGCTGTTTCTAGATTTTGGCCATTACAAATAAGGCTGGTATGAATATGTTGTGTTCAGGTCTGTGTGTAGATGTGGGTTTTTGTTTTTCTTGGATAAATACCTACAAAAACAATGTACTGGCTAGATGGTATAGTAGACGTATGTTTAGTTTTTAAAGAAACTGCCAAATTGCTTTCTGAAGCACTTGTATCATTTTTTTTTAAAGATTTTATTTATTTATTTATTTATGAGAGGCAGAATGAGAGAGAGAGAGAGAGAGAGAGAGAGAGGCAGAAACACAGGCAGAGGGAGAAGCAGGCTCCATGCAAAGAGCCCAATGTGCGACTGGATCCCAGATCCCGGGATCACGCCCTGAGCCAAAGGCAGACTCTCAACCACTGAGCCACCCAGGCGTCCCATCATTTTGAATTCTTACCATCAGTATGTGAGTTACAGTTGCTCAGCATCCTTGGCAGCACTTGGAATGATCAGATCTTAATTTTAGCTATTCTACTGGGTGTGAAATATTTACACCTCTGACGTGACATTTACATGCTCTCATAAAGAGCATCTCTTCATGGGTTTATTGGCTATTTTTGTATCTTTTGTGAAGTGTCTATTAAAATCTTTTGCCAACCTTTAGTTGAGTTGTTTGTCTTATTACTAAATTTTAAGAGTTTTAAAAATATATTCTGTGATACAGATCCTTTGTCTGATACGTGTTTTGCAGAAATGTTTCTCCCAGTCCATGGCTGTGCCTTTTTATTTTCCTAAGAAGGTATCATCATTGTCTAGTAAAATCTGGAACATAAAGGGTTTCTAGGGATAAGAAAGACATTGAGGGGCGCCTGGGTGGCTCAGCAGTTGAGTGTCTGCCTTCAGCTCAGGTCTGCCTTCAGCTCAGGTCGTGATCCCGGGATCCGGGATCCAGTCCCACATTGGGCTCCCTGCAGGGAGCTTGCTTCTCCCTCTGGTTCTGTTTCTGCCTCTCTCTTTGTGTCTCTCATGAATAAATAAATAACATCTTAAAAAAAAAGAAAGACATTAAATATTGAACACATACAATATACCTTAAGAATCCTGTAGAACCCAAACATAGTACCAACATGAATGAGAGCATATTTAACAACATATTACCTCTTGGTTTAGAAATTATTTTATGTAATTTGAGAAAACCACCGTGTCGGGCACCACACTGGATGTTAGAAGACAGAAGGAAAGGTAGAAACATCATCAGGTGTGGATGCTCTTCACAGGGGACTTGTATCCATGGAAGAGGGGGCATAGGTAGGTATTCTGATAATCCTAATTATTGTGTGTGCTATGTGCTTGATTGGCATCGTCTCATTTAATGTTCAGAATGACCCTCTAATATATATTTTCCCCATTTTGCAGATGAAGAAACTGAGGCTTGGGGAAGCTAGGTAACTTACCTGGTTCATACAGCTGGGACATGGCAAATATGGATTCAGTCCTATTTCTGTCTGACTTGAAAGTCCACATACTTAAAATTGCCTCCCAGGTAGAGGATAAGATAGGATGTGTGTGGAGAATCATAAGAGAATGATAAACAGAGCATTATGGAACAAGAAGTAAAAAAATGTATTTTTGACTCAGAGCCCAGAAAACACCATGAAGGAGTTGACATCTGAGCTGGGCCTTGAGGATGTTCACAACCTCACTAACAAAGGTAGCAGAAGGGCAGTGACACTTGAAGGGAACAGCATAAGCGAGGATGCAGAGGTTGGAAGGGTTATGGGATCTACTGACTAAAGCCTCATGTTCTTTAGGGGGAATGGTACAAGAAAAGGTGATGAGAATCAACTCTTAAGGACCTTAAAAATCAGGCTAAGTTTGAACTTGATTCCACGAGACAGTTGTGACCCACTGAAACGTCTGAGCCAGGAGGATGAGGAGGAAGTGATATCATGATGGCTTTTGTATCATGATGGGATAAAGTCTGGATGGACAATGAAATAGAAGAGGGACAGAAGGCAATGGAGGACCTTGTGACACCTACTGTAGGTACCGAAGGCCTCAACTTGGATATTAGCCATAGAAATGGACAGGAGGGAATAAATAATATAATTCAAAACTAGAAGCTTCCTCCCCTACGTGATTTTTTATTCTACCAACTTTTCTGTAAGCTGGGACTAATTTGACCCAGTCCCTTTCTGCTGCTTCTTTTCTTGTCCATCTGCATTTCTCATACTTCACTGCTTCCAGACAGTGGCCAGGGACAAGAAAGAAACTCAATTTGTCCTGCCTGTAATTTGTTGGCTAATTCTGATAAATGAAGTGGTGCCTGGAGAAAGCTGAAACTTTTGGCCAAAATGAAGTTTTGTATTAGGCATACATTTATTCATTCTACTAATCAGGTTCATTCTTTTACCATCCCAGTGGTCTTTTTTTTTCCACTACCATCAAGCAGATCTACAGTTCTCAGTGGACACTGACTGGGTGTCCTACAAATTTAACTCAATTCTGACACTATCAACCTGGAATTAGCATCAGATCCCACAGACTTAGGGCTCAGCCCCATAAGACTGCCTCCATTTCAGAAGCCAATCACACATCCAGCTTTGTCACCTATGTGGCTGACTACTAGCTATAAATCAGAGGTTCCCACCATTCTCTTTTCAGGTGTGATTAATTTGCTAGAGCACCTCATAGAACTCAGAAAAATAATTACTTAGGTTTATCAGTTGTTCATTAAGGATATTATAAAGATACAGGTCAACAGCCAGATGAAGAGGTACATAGAGTGAGGTCTTTAGGACCTGGGCGCAGAAGCTTCTGTCCTGGTGGAATTGGGGTGCTCTACTCTACCTTTACATTTACCAACCCAGAGGCTCATCAAATCTTTTTTTTTTTTTTTTTAAATTTTTTTAAACTTTTATTTATTTATGATAGGCACACAGTGAGAGAGAGAGGCAGAGACACAGGCAGAGGGAGAAGCAGGCTCCATGCACCGGGAGCCCGACGTGGGACTCGATCCCAGGTCTCCAGGACCGCGCCCTGGGCCAAAGGCAGGCGCCAAACCGCTGCGCCACCCAGGGATCCCTCATCAAATCTTTTTATTCAAGAGTTTTTATAAAAATTAATCTGCAGTGTCCCATCCCCCTCACCCCTTCCTAAGGTAGATGGGTGGCCTTTCTGGTGACCAGCCCCATCTTCAGGTTAGCTGGAGGCCCCACCCTAAATCACCTCATTAGCATAAACTCAGGTGTGCTCAAAAAGGACTCCTTATGACTTATGAATAACAAAAGGCACTCCTCCAACTTTAGAAATTCTGAGGGTTTTAGGACATTTATGCCAGGAACCTGGGGCAAAGACCAAATATATTTTTTTTTACCATCTATTCATCTAAACATATATTTATTCACTTAGCAAACTCAGTCATTTGATATTTATCAAAGATGGTCATAAGTGCCAGACGCTATGGTAGGCTCTGAAGGTACAGTGGATTGCATCACACAGCCTCTGTCTATGAGAAATTCACATTTTAGAGGAGGCTTATTTCTGTCATTTTCAAGCATTTTCTTTTTATCTCGCCTTTTTATGTTTTTTGTCCCCTCTCCTTTCTTGACTTCTTTTGGATTTTTTTCTCATTTTGCTATTTCCTGTATTCTCCTATCAAAGTTCAGTATTATGTTTCTATACTTTGAATAGTTCTAACTAATAAATTTTAACATGTATTCTTGAGTCTAAAATTAATCAATATGCTTACCCTACTCCCGGCCAATGCAGGGAACTTAGTGAACACCTCACCTTTGATCAACCCCTCTCCTGATTTACATGGTACTTTTGTCATTTTATTTTAGTTATTTTAATTCTAGTTATAATTTTAGTTATTATTTTTGGGTTTTAGTTATTATTTTAGTTATTATTGAGTATAGTTGACATACAATGTTATGTTAGTTTCAGGTGTATGACTTAGTGATTCGACAAGTTTATACACTATGCTGTGCTCACCACAAATGTAGCTCCCACCCATTTCCTTACATTCCTATTCCAATATCAGAGACTGTATTATTCCTTATGTTTAGTTATCATTTTTAATTCCATAAGACTGTACTCTTACTGTTTTATGTAGGACTTCCAAATGGAATCACTTTCCTTCTGCCTGAAGCATATCCTTTAAAATTCCTTTAAGGATCTCTTAATAGCAAATTCTAAGTTTTGCTTGAGAATACCTTCATTTTGCTCCTGTTCTCTCTGGGTACACAATTTCAGTTTGACAGTTTTTTACCTTCATATATTCAATACATTATTCTATTGCCTTTAATATAACTGTTGAGAATTCAGGAGTAATGTAATGATTATTCCTTTATATTAAATCTGACTTTTCTCTGGCTACTTTTCAAATTTCACCAAAAAAAAAAAAAAAAAAAAAAAGATTTTATGTCTTTTTTTTATGTGCTGGAGTTTCACTATAATGTAGATTTTTAAAACAGCCTTATGAGGTATAATTGGCACCTAGTAAATTGCACATGGTTAAAGTATTTGTGGAGTTTGGTAACTTTTGACATATGTGTATACCTGTGAAACCATCACGTAAAGATAATGAACATATGCATCTTCCACCAATGTTTCCTTTTGTCCCCTGTTATTTATAACCCCTCTCCCTGTCCCTCCTGTCCTCTTCCACTCCTCAGGCAACCACCAGTCTATTTTCTATCACTGTAGACTACGTTTATATTTTCTAGAATTTTACAAATGGAATCATACATTATGTACTCTTTTTAAAATCTGGCTTCTTTCATGGAACATGATTGTCTTGAGATTCATTTTTTTAAAAAAGGTTTCTTTTATTTATTCATGAGAGACAGAGAGAGAGAAAGAGAGAGAGAGAGAGGCAGAGACACAGGCAGAGGGAGAAGCAGGCTCCATGCAGGGAGCCTAACGTGGGAATCGATCCTGGATCCCCAGAATTGGACCCTGGGCCGAAGGTGGTGTCAAACCGCTGAGTCACCCAGGCTGCCCGAGATTCATTCTTATTGTAGCATTATCTTAATTTATTGCTTTAGTCAATTGTATTCTTTTGTATGGCTATACCACTGTTTCTTTATCTATTTACCTCTTGGTAGATAGTTGGGTTGTTCCTAGTTTGGGGCTAGTACAAAGTTTTTGTGAGTTTTAACATATAAGTCTTTGTGTGGCATATGCTTTAATTTTTCTTAGGCAAATACATAGGAATGGAATGGCTGGATTATATGTTAGGTGTATATTTAACTTTTTAAAAATTTTGGTGGTACCATTTTATGTTCCCAGTATCAGTATATGAGAGTTTCAGTTCCATCAGCATCAGTCTTTACAATTTTTAGCCATTCTAATTGGTGTGTACTGGTATCTCATTGTGGTTTTAATTTGTATTTATCTGGTGACTAGTGATATTAAGCATCTTTTAATGTACTTATCTGCCCAAAGTTTTGAGTCTTTACATCTTTGTCAGATTTAACTATAGGGTTTGATAATTTTTGATGCTTTCATAAACGGTATTTTAAAAATTTCAGTTTGTGGGTACCTGGGTGGCTCAGTTGGTTAAGCGTCTGACTCTTGGTTTCAGCTTAGATCATGATCACCTCAGGGTCATGAAATCGAGCACCACATTGGGCTCCACACTGGGCAGGAACCTGCTTAAGATTCTCTTTCTCCCTTTCTCTCTGCCCCCTCATCCACGTGTGTATGCATGCTCTCTCTCTCAAAAAATTTCAGTTTTGGGTTGTTAATTGCTAATATATTGAAATACAATTAGCTTTTTATATATTGATCTTGTCTCTGGTAATCTTGCCAAACTCATTTATTAGTTTTAGTAGCTTTTTTTGTAGGTTCCATCAGCTTTTCTACATAAGCAATCATGTCCTTTACAAATAAAGACAATTGTATTTACTTCTTTCCAATCTAGATGGCTTTTTTCTTGCTATATAGCACCGGCTAGTATCTCTAGTATAGTGTTGAATAGAAATGGCAAGAATGGACATCCTTGTGTTGTTTCTGAGTGTTCCATCTTAATGGTGATGTTATATATGATACTAGCTGTAAGTTTTTTATAAATGCCCTTTGTCAGATTGAGGAAGTTCCCTTCTATTTCTAGTTTCTTGAAAGTCTTTGTTAGAAATCGATGTTAAATTTTGTCAAAAACTTTTTCTGTATTTATTGAGATAAGTATTTGGTATTTCTTTTTTTGAAGATTTTATTTATTCATTCGAGAGAGAGAGAGTGAGCAAGCAAGAGAGAGAGAGCATAAGCAGGGGGAGGGGCAGAAGGAGAGGGAGAAGTAGACTCCCTTGCTGAACAGGGAGCCTGATGAAGGGCTTGATCCCAGGACCCTGGGATCACAACCCAAGCCAAAGGCAGACACTTAACCGACTGAGTCCCCCAAGTGCCTCATTTCTTTCTTTTTTTTACTTGTTAAATAGTGAATTATAGCGATAGATTTTTGAATGCAAAACCAGCTGGGATATACTTCACTGGTCATGACTTATTATCCTTTTTATATGTTGTTGGATTTGATTTTATGTAGAATTTTAATATTTGTGTTGAAAAGGAAATTTGTGTTCAATTTTCTTTTAATGGCTTCATCTGGCTTGGATATTAGTATATTTCTAAAAATCTTGTTTGGATTAATTTTGTAGAATCTTAATTATTGCTTTTTATCAGTTCAGGAAATTTCTCAGCCATTATCTCTTTAGTATTTCCATTGCCC
The DNA here is from genome assembly GCF_003254725.2 of Canis lupus dingo. Lineage (NCBI taxonomy): Eukaryota > Metazoa > Chordata > Mammalia > Carnivora > Canidae > Canis > Canis lupus. Next base: position 55,898,444 of record NC_064246.1, on the reverse strand, counting down.
CATTTTCTCTTTCTTTTCCTACTTTATACATTTTTTTAGACCTTTACCCCTTGTTTTTCATGTTTCTTAACTTCTTTCATACCTTCCTTATTTGGTCAGGGCTGCTTTCTGAATAATTACATCAGAATTCTTTTCCAGTTCATCAGTTCTATTTGAGATCTAGTTAGACACTGTTTTACCTTCCATAGAGTTTGGTTGTTGTTTTCTTTTATTTATTATTATTGCTGTAAAAGTTGTGTTGAATTTGGATCTTTCTAAAATCTGCTCATTCTTTTTCATAGTATCATTATTTTTCATATTTTAAAACCTCTTTAAAAACTGTTTTTCTGGTTCCTTTTTTCTTTATGTATTTTGTATATTTGTTTGATTTTGGTCATATTTTTTGACACCTTTTCTGTAGGGATTGGCATTGGTTCTGTTCATACCTAGTGGGGTCCCTTTATACTAAATTCTTAGCTTGAAGTTTTTCAGACCCCTGGGTATACTGATTATTATACAAACCTGTATGAGAGCTGGCTTGTGGTAACAAATTCTCAAGAGAGATTCCCTCCCACGTAGTTTACTCATTTTCAAAAGTTAAGCCAATTTCCTGGTGAGCTGAGTTTATTTCTAGGTTACTCTTATACTAAGGGTGTAGGGAGTCCCAGCTATCTATGAGTGCTGGTGCAGAGTGGGCCCCTATCAAACTCCTCTATGAGGAGTCCTCATTTGTCCCCTATGTCCTGTGTTCTAAGAAGATGAGAGAATCAACACCTGCATTAACACTTGCATGATGCCCTCAGACAAAAAAGGCTAGTTTCAGTTGTCCACTTACCTCTAGGTTTCTGTTTTCATTTTGTTTTTGGTTTCTGATTTTTTTTTCTTTCTTGCAAGTTTATTGATTGATTTAAAATATGTAATTTTGTTTTTGTTGTTGCTTTTTATTCTCCCATTTTTAGTTGCTTTCAGTTAGTGGTTCTGTCAGGGTATCCAGTCCAGCATACTGCTGGAGATGGAAATTGAGCCTAAAACTTTTTATGCTGTGTTTGTTAAAAATTGTTTCTTCTGTGAGATTGATTGCATTTGTGTTAGTTTTCACTTCTTTGCTAAACACTAGAAAACCAGGGGAAGAAGGTGTTTACTTTTCGTTGTATTGCTGATGTGTATGCTGTGGTGTTACAACCACTTAATGAGTCCCTGGGCTTTACATCTTTTCCTTTTACTAAATCATCTATGCCAACAGAGTTGAGGTTTTGTTTTAGTATGGTTAAAATGTCTGCACTACACAACATCTAGGGTCTATCCCTTATTATATACTCTCACACTATTCTCTATCTTTCCTTTAGATTATGTATTAAATTAAAGCTATATGATTATTTGTATTAATGTTGGGTTAAAATCTACACTCCCCCACCCCCACCCCACTAAAAACATAAGTTCTTTTTTTTTTTTTTTTAACATAAGTTCTTTGAGATCAGGGACCAGGACAGCCTTACTCCTCCTTGTATCCCTGTTTTTCTAGCATAGTACCTGGGTATGCAAAGAACATTCAATAAGCTGAATGAATGAATGAATGAATGAATGACAGAATCTGTCAGAATACAACGAGGAAGCAGACAATTGCAGTAACTATGTTTTAGCTCAGCAGCCATCATTGGAGCCCCTCCTCTGACATTCTCCATGCCCAGCGTATTTGGAGGATGCAAAGATGGGCGGAGCAGGGGCCTCACCCTCAAGGAACCCACAGTCCAGTAGAGAAAAGAGTGTTTACACTATTAGCATTTCCCCATTTAAAGGATTCCTCACCTGTTGACTAGACTCTGTTGGATGTGACCTCACCGTTGATGAACTCTCCAAGGCTTAAATACTGTAATCCTGTATACATAAAACTATGTGTCCCTGGAACAGCCCAGATGGGCACACCCTGCTGAGATGGTGAAACACCTGTCTCAGCCCTCTTTTTGTTCCAGTTAAGTCTCAGGTACTTGTATATGCCCAAGACTGTGTCAGATAGTTTAGGGGAATTGTGAGTTTAAAGTAAAGCACTGGTTCCTTTCCTCAAGGAGTCTGTTTGGGAATGTGGAGATCAGGACTGGACCTGCCCATGGAAGCCCTGAGTGAGCACAAATAGACAATTACCAGGTCCTGCAACATAGGGCACGGATAAGGGGACCCTGGCGCACACCTTAGGCTCTGTGTCTGGCTTCCTGAGATGCAGGTTTGTGGTCTTAGAAGTTGCTTCCCAGGAGTGAAGAGGCTAGAAATGTAATAGATAACAAACCCACAATTCTGTGCTTCTCAGACCGCTGCCATCTTCTGGCGAGGGGCTGCCACAAGGCACTGGGGAGCTGTGTGTGCCCCCTGCATCCTTTCCTCCTGAGCACCCCCTCTGTACTGCTTTGTGGCTGCTTCCAGGGTAAACCAAAGTTAAGTGACTAAAGTTAATCCAAATTGCAGTTGCCACTCTTTCTGGAACCCAGACCAGCACTGGGGTTTGGTGTAGCTTAGGAGGAGGGACAGAATCAACATTTGATAAATAAAGGGAAGTCAGGCTCATCTGACATCTTTTTATGCACATGTCTTCTCAGATAAGGCCAGGCTCACACCAGGCAGGGCAGGCAGTGGCAGCTCCTGAGGGCCTGCCACTAACCAGCCTTGTAAATCTCTGGGTTGGCTTTTCTTTATTTGTAGATGAAGGGGAGGGGCTGGATCTGTGATTCCCACTCACTGGTCCACAGACTCGGTCCAGTTGTTAAAATGGCCACCAGTCCAAGGTAAAATGAAAAGAGAAAAATGAGGGGAGAGCAGCAAGTTTTGTCAAAAAGCTCAGTGTGATTCTGATCCTGGGTGGACAGCTTTCCAACTTGGTATAATATGTCCTTCATTTTATGAAATATGTCCTTATATATCCTTTATTTTGTGAAATGATAGCAGTATGTTGTCTTCTTTGTTGTTTTGAATGTAGTTATTGGACGGAACACAAAGCTGACAACATTGTCTCTTTCGAACATTTTTTGAAGGGGGTGCTGGGGGGAATCGCTTCAAGTTGATTGAATTCAGAAGTCAGAAAACTGCCAGGTTAGGTGACTTTGAAATTAAACAGCTTTAGCTTTTCCAGTGGGTGGAGTAGAGATGGGGAGAGATGACTTTCCCCTTTCTTATTAGCTGTAAAGTTTGGGTTTTGATTAATTTCATTTTTGGTTTTATTATTATACCGTGAGCATATTAAAATGATAGTGAAGCCCGCTCCCCAGGAGGAATGAAGTCATTGTGGGGCAGCATCTTGGTCCAGTGTGTCAAGGTCATGCACGTTATCTAGGTCCTGGGTTTAGTAGGAGCCTTATTGCTGGCATCTCTCTGCGCCTATACACCTTTAGGCTCTCTGGGATACAGAAGAGTCATTTGACACTTGCATGCTTGCCTTTGCTGAATCCTAGAAAACCTGGTTCTTGTGCCCATCAGCTTTTCTGCACAGGATTCTGGGTACATTGGGTTGTGGATTAGCTTTACCCCAGAGATCCTGTTAATTCACATTCCCTTGCAGTTTGTCAGCTCAAAGAAGTGCTACAGACCTGGGCACCTCTCTGAGCTCTTGGGACAGAGAGCCAGAGGGCTCAGCAAACAACACGGCGACCTATGAGTATCTTCAAGGCAGTGAGAAGAAACTGAAGGAAAACTATTTTAAGCAGATTTTTATAAAAATTGACAGTATTAAAAAGCAAATCATGGGTGAATTTAAGGCCTAGCCCCATCTCTGATTGCTTGTGGCTTCAGGCGAGCCACTTAATTTTTCTGGGCCTCTTATTTTCATCTGTGATAAAAATAGAAGGCTATTATCTGTCCTGCATTTATTTGATTATGGTAAGCTTATTTGGCAAATGTATATAATTTGGTTATTATAAATGAGTTACCGTGGGCTTTGACAATGGTCAAATGCAAATAAGCTCTATTTATTTATCCAGAGTATTTATTACTAAGTACCTGGCATGTGCTGGGCATAGTTCTGTGGAATGGGGTATGCTGGTGAGAAAACCGACCCTGCCTTCAGGAAGCTTACCTTCTAGTGAAAGAAACAGACAGGAAAACACATTAAGAAGACAGTGATGACCGGCGCTGTCAGGAAATGAACCGGCTGGTGTAAGAGTCAGGGGAGGGAGTTCAAGGAAGTCTCTGTGCAGAGACGATGGTCAGGGTGTGACCTGAAGGTGGGAAGGAGCCAGGGCAGGAATGTCCAGGCAGAAGGAACAGCAGGTACAGGTGCTCTGAGGCCACAGAGAGCCGGCGTGCTTGAAGACGAGACAGGATTGCATTGTGGCCTGAGTGCTGGGACTCGTAACAGGCTTCACGGTTGACTTCAGAAGTAACTGAAGTGGAGTAACTTCCCCTTCATTTCATACTTTTCTTCCTATTTTTCAAACTCCTTTGTCTTGGGGAATAAAAATTAATTTACAGATGTGTACAAGATTTTAAAATCATTCCTAAAAATACCTTTCGAGTCTAGAAGGGAGAATACAGCATAATAGAGCGTGGGCCATGGAACCAGTTGTCCCTTGCGTTCTCATTAGTTCTCTGTCACTTAGCGGCTCTCTGACTTTGCACAAGTGACTCCGCCTTTTTGAGCCTCAGTTTCCTTATCTGGAAAATGAATAATAAACTCCAAGCTCCATGCCTCAGAGGATTATTATGAAAATAAGATTTTTTTTTTTTTAAAGGCAGTGATAAATGTGAACATGCTTGGGATGTTTAAAGAGTGTGGTCAATGGCAAAGAGGATGTCTTGACTCCAGATTGCCTCTTTGCATCCTGGGCTTGTTTGGCTGTCTATAATTGGAGACCTTCAGACAAGGTTTGCCGTGGTTCGGTTGAATCAGTGTTCGCTTGCAGGGGGCGATGCCTGTGCCAGGGCCATGTCCTTCGAGTGCAGCAGCAGTAGTATTACAAGGAAATAAATGAATTATAAATGAAGGGCTTCGAAGTCTGGCTGCTCCCGCAAGATTTCCGTGCATAGGAAACTCAGTGGAAAGGAATGGCCTCCCCAAGCTGTGTCTGCAGGGCGAGGTGGACGCGCTGCAGGTGGCACTGGCAGAGCAAGGCTCTAGTCTCTCTGACTGGCCCCAAGGGGTGGAAGCCTCGTGCTTGCCTAGAGGCAAGCAGACCATCCCGCAGAGGTGTGGCTTGTCTGAGTGAAGCTTAGGCTGTGAGGGGCTGCACAGTTAGGTTTGGGATGGGCGACTGGCTGGTCTTGGGAGGAAGATGCGCTCCATGGTAAGAAGCTTAGATTTTATCCCAATGGCAGTGGGAAGCTGTTGGAGGGTTCACACAGTTATGTTTGCATTCTTCCAGGGTCACTGCAGCTGCTCTCTAGAGACTGGTCAGGAGGGGATGGGGATGCCAGTAGGACAGCCATCTGGGAGGCTGTGAAGTCCAGGCAGGAATGTTGGAGAGAAGTAGACACATCCAAGGGTACCGGGATGTGTCTTAAAATTTGCAAAAGCGAGATGGTTTAACCACACCCACTTAAGACCTCTGTCTCTCCCAACTCTGATTTCCCTTCTTGTTGGATGATGTTGGGGTGGCCACAGGCATTTTTAGGGTTGTCCAGTGGGAAAGTTGAACTGGAACTACATCTGGCAGCATGTTAAAAATACATGGTGTGCATGCCTTAATTTCATCTCCTTTTTTCCTAAAGATCCTCTTCTTACCCTCACCCCTAAAACATAAACTGTAGGTCCCACAGAACTGGATCTGCCCTTTGTAGTGACTATGATTTTTCCTATCTGTGGGCCTTTGTGGCTGGCATTGGTTGCAGGACCCTAGCAACTTTGCTCCAGGTGGATGGAAGGCATATGAGGCTGTAAGAGCCATCTGCAGATATCAAAAGGCTGGCATAGAGATTGCTGTGTATACTCCTTTTTCTCTCTGTAGTGTGTGATGTGGGCAGAGAAATGATTTGTTTACTCTATGCCATTGTTCTAAGCATTTCATGTAGTGACTCGTTTAATTCTCAGAAACAAGTTTATGAACTAGAGATTTTTACCTCTGTTTTACTCATGAGGCTAATACTGGTTAGTAAGTGGGATCCAAACCCATGGAGTTCGTCATTGGAATCAGACCACATGGACTGTGACTAGTGCAGTTGCTCAGAGTCCCATTCTTTAGAGGCCTTGCATTAGGTTGATTGCTCTGCTGTTGCCGTTTAAAAATCCTTAATACTTTTTGAACAAGGATCCCTGTGTTTTTGTTTTGCATTGGGTCTTACAAAGAGATATCATCAGTTCTGGTCAGGGTCCATGCTCTTAACCTCTCACTTCCTTATTCTGGAGATAGAATATGGAACACGGTGCCTCCATAGGTAGTGAGTTCCCCATCCTTGGAGGTATTCAAGCAGAGGCTGGCTGACCCTTTGGCAGAAATACTTTAGAAGGGACCTAAGTGCCAATAGTGAGAAAGGGGTTGGAGGCAGATTGAAGTAGACAACATTTAGTCTCTGAGGTCCCCTGAGCCCTGACAGTCTATGATTCTGTAACTTTCCCTTCGATGGCTTCACAAAAGTCACACAAAAGAGGAAACAGGGCCTGAAGGAAATGTCTGATGCATACATAGCATTTTGTGAAAAAGTGGGACAGTTCCCAAAGGAAAGAAATCTGTAGAAGGACAGAACCTGGAAACATTTCCGTAGGCAGCTGGCAGTGGCAGCCTCACAGGCTAGCACAGGCCCCCTGCTCTTCCTCACTCTTAGCAGAAATGTCCCCACCCAGATGCAGATAAGTCAGATGAGTATGAAATGGGGAAGCTTCGTGGTCTCGGTGAGCGCGCAGGTTGTACGCACGGATCCCTGGCCGCAGCAATGGCTGTGAACGCTGAGCTCAGGAGGTCGTTAGTCCTCTGAGGCTGCCCTATCTGCAGTCTTTCTCTGCCACCTGCAGATAGAAACATTGGTCGCGGCTTCAGTGCCACGAGGACGTTGGGGAGTCCCCGGGAGTTCTCAGCCCGTGTTTTCTGCAGCCCTGGGTTGTGTATATGTGTCATGGCCGTGTCATTGACTCTCAGATCTGGGACCCTGAGCAAGTTACTTATTCCCTCCTGAACCTCAGTCTCTGCCTCTGTGAAGGGGACATGGGGGAATGCACAGTAGCACTCTTCCTGATAAAGCTGATCTGGTATCTTCACTAAGAACACCACTTATACAGTACCTCGGGCTTTTCAAGGAGCTTTGCACATATGTGATCCCACCAACTTGTCCTAACAGCCAGAAAGTGATATTGCCATCATTTCCTTGATGTGGGAACTGAGGTTAAAAAGTCAGGCCTGGAAGTTTACGGTTCCATCATAATAGGGACCCTTCTACAAGTTTGTCCTTTTGTTCGGTATGCTGGTGACAGGTTCACGAGATCTGTTGTTTGCGTCGTCCACGGACCTCCCTGGGTGCACAGTGACATTCTGCTGAGGTCAGGGCGCCCCTGGGATGCTTCGTGTCAACTCTGCTTTGGCTGGGAGGGAGACTGAGAGGGTCATCTAGACCATGAGCCCGCAAGCTCCAATCTGTCACTCACCAGCCAGGGACGTGACCTGGGACAGATGACCTGACCTCTTGGAACCTGCATTATCACATGTGTGAAATAAGGACAGTTGTAGCATCTACCACATGGAACGTTTGAGAGAATTCAGTGAGATAATCCCCGTAAAATGCTCAGCCCAGTTCCTGACCCGATCCGTCTTCCCTGTCATCGTTACTATTATTATCATCATTAGCATTTTCACACTAAACGTATCCATCTTCAAATGAGCCACTTTCCATATTTTGGCCATTATGCATTAAACGCATTTTTAATAAACTCGTTTTAGGCTTGAAATGGTTTAGGCTCTTCTCGTTTTCTTTTCAGCATCTGTTAGAAGTATTTTTAAAAGCTCTGTCTGAATTCACAGGGAGCCCCTGTAAATCCACTTGAAAGCGGATCTCATCACTAAAAACCCACAAAACACCTCTGTGAGAATGGAGGAGTCGGGCTGTAATTTATGGCGTCCACTTCTTGCTGCCATTTGGCATTTTGCAAACTGCCACTGCCATTAGCCGTCACTTTTGAGTATTTATGATCTTGCGGTTGAAGCACTTTGATTCTCATAACAGAAACAGGGTCACATTTAGAAAATGTACCCTACGCCGAGCTGGAAAATGAGATCCCCCAGGGTGGCTGATGGATGGGGCCGCACAGGGAAGTGTGCCCTGCCAGCTAGGCTGAGCTGTGCCCTTTCCCTACACCCCGCTTGGAAGCTGCCTTTGTGTCTCAGGCCTTAGCCTGCCAGGCCTGGGCTTTCTGCTTGGCAATGGCCAGGGGCCTGGGGCAAAAAGACGTGTAGCTAAATACCACACTGTTTTCCACATGGATGCTCTTTACAGCCATGAGGTTGGCAAAGATAGAGCTAGAATTTGGCAGGAATTCCTCCATAGTCCTAAACTGGTTCTTTGTGTCCCAGGTAGTAGGGTGACTTTTGGATATTGCAATTGAAGAAGCAGGAGTGAAGTATGACACCAACATACTAAACTGGCAATAGGCAAGACAACTGTGCCCTACTTCAGGCCTCAGTTTTTCCTCTGCTGAATGGGAGGATTTGGTCTTGGTGAGCTCTGAGGACCATTCTTCCAGCCCTTTGAAATTTCTTGGTTCCCATGAGATGCTTGGCTACCAAATTATATAGGATTTTGGGGCAATAGAGGTTGAGGGTTTTCAGAGGAGGGAGGAAATTGCATCTAAGTTGCAATTTAAAAAAAATCAAGATATTTACTGTGTATGAAAAGGAGTACTGTCTCCATCATTCTATAATGTGTGTGATGAGAACCTATCTGCCAGGGGAGCCTATAAGAACTTAGATGGGTCCCTTCTCCTCCTAGACCCATTTCACTCTCTGTGATATCCCTCCAGGATGCCACATTGAACTAAATTGTGCCTCTTGGCTAGGACGGTTTCTTAGACATCCCTTGTTTCTGATGACCTTGACAGTTTTGAGGAGTCCTAGTGAGTATTTTGTGGACTCTACTGGGACTTGTCTGATGTTTTTCTGCTGTTTTTAGACAGGAGTTATAGGCTTGTGGGAGGAAGACCACAGATCAAGTACCATTCTCATTGCTTCATACCAAGGGCACAGACCATTAACATAACTTAGTGCTTTGACTTTGACCTTGATCACGTGGCCGAGATAGCATTTGTCCGATTTTTCTACTCTGAAGTTACTCCTTTTTACACTGTTCTCTAGAGAGCAGTCACCAGGCGCTCCCTCACCCTCCTTTTTGGGGGTCATTTATTTGTTCCATTACCCGTTATTAACTACTGCCTATGTGCCTGGCACAGGGTTGACCAGGAAAGTAGAGGCATGTAAGGATGTGGCCTCTGCCCTCAGGGAATTCGAGGTCTAGAAGGCAAGGCCAGAAAGTAGGCTTGCAGTCACAAGAGCTGTGGTTAGTGCAGCGAGAAGTTTCCACAAGAGCACAAAGGAAGTCCCCTCACACCACGCTTTCCTCTTCTATGTTTTTGTGCTTTAAGTGAATTTTCCCAATGCCTTCCATTTCCTTCAACCATAAAATTTTAAAAGTTATAAAAAAAAGAGGCTAGTTTATTTCCTTTCCACATTTACCCCATGACTCCTAGATGTTATTATTGTCTTAAGCATTTGCATAGCACTTTCCATGTTGAAAGCATTTTTAGTCATTAATTAGTAATCCACATTAATATGCAGATTGAATTAATCTATTTCAGGCAGAAGTTTGTCTTTTAGAAACAAAGTAGCTTAAGTGTTCCTCCTCCCCACCTGCACCCTCTGTGTCTCCCCCACCCCCTGCACTTTACCCTGATCGTTATTAGGATTATTGCTGTGATTAGTAAATGCTGATGGGGTGCCGCAAGTGTGCGCGGTGCTTGGAGGAACTCTGGGGAGGGTGCGTCCCTGTGCTCTGGGCTGGGAGCTGCACACAGCCTGCCTTGGGGGATTCATTAGCACTCGGAAACTGAAATTGGCCTCATAAATAGTCATCCTCAGGAAACGGTTTCGGCTCTCCTGTTTTTATTTTAGTTGCACTAAGCTGAATTCCTCCTTGGCTCTGTTATTGTCTGAGGAGGTTGGCTTTTACCTTCAGAAAAAAAAATGTATCTTCCATAATAAAACTACCATTTATTGAGCTCTTACTATGTACTGGTGGCTCAGCATACTTTATATTTGATTCACAACAGCCTCCTGGGAGAGGTTCTTTTGTTTTCCTCCTTGCAGAGATGAGGCTGAGGAGTCTCAGTGAGGTGAAATCTCAAGGCTGGTAAATGTCAGAGCTGGGATTTGAACCTATAACTGTAGGGTTCTAAAGCCCTCCCTCTTTTTTTTTTTTAAGATTTTACTTATTTATTTGAAAGAGAGTAAGAGAGAGAGAGCGCAAAAGCCAGGGAAGAGACTGAAGAGAGGGAGAAGCAGACTCCCCGCTGAGCAGGGAGCTGGCCATGAGGCTCCATCCCAGGACCCTGGGGTCAGGACTGAGCCGAAGGCAGCCGCCTAACCGACTGAGCCACCCAGGTACCCTGAAAGCCCTCCCTCTTAATGCCTGTTTTCGGTCTTCCTGGTCCCACTGCCTACTCTTCCTGTGCCATCACGCCCTGACCCTTCTCATTGGTCTCAGGTTAGCCAGAAGGCTTTCTGAAGGTATTTCGTTTCTGCCTCATTAGAACTCTGCAGGGTAGGCACTGTTTTCATCCCCATTTTAATTTATTTATCCCCATGTTAGAGGTGAGACCAGCTCAGGAGCCCTCTGCTGGAACAGAGGAGGTTCTCTCTCCTCCCTTCCACCTTCCTGCCTTTCTGTGCACAGCTCAGAATCAACACCCTGGACGGGAAAGGTCTCCGGCAGCAGCAGCCATCTGTTGAACAGCTTTTATTGGCCATTGCTGGGGTCGCTGATATAAATGTCCCAGCCCTGTCCTCAAGGAGCTCACATTCCAGTACAGGGACAGAGCACCTTGCATTGTACGTGTCCCATTAATTGGGCCCTTCTGGCTTTGCTGTAATAGATGGCTGTGTTTTAATAAACAGTTACTATGTGCCAGGTCTCTGCTCAGAGATTAATAGCCCTGGCTCTTGTTCATTCCTCCTACCCTCCGTAGGAGATGAGTTTGTTGGAGTCCCCATTTAACAGGTGAGGAAACTGAAGGTCAGAGAAGACTGAATTGCTTCAAGGAGAGACTCTTAGGACGAGGCAGAGCTGCTATGCAAACCCAGATCTGTGTGAATCCAGAGGCCCCCTTCTGAGTTACCTCGACTGCTTCCCTCCAAGTATGTCCTCTGTGTGTATCTGTGTAAGCTAATGCTTACCATTTATTGGGCATAGGATTAGGTCAGTGAGGGACACCATGCTGAACAGGATGCCATCCCTGTCCTTATGAGCCCGCAGGCTGGTGGGGTGACAGACACAAAAGTAATCCTCAAATGCAACCAACTGAGGTACTTCCTGGTGCTGGGTGACCTTGGGCAAGTCTCTTGGGTTCTCTTAGCATCTTTCCTCCCCTGTAAACAGTAAGAAGTATCTCACAGGGTTATGATAAGGCCTGGAAGAAAGAAAGTAGGTACAGTATTTGGTATGTGGTGGGTCCAGTAAGTGGCAGGTGGCACTTAAACACAGATGTGTTAGTGAGACCCTAATCACAGGTCAGAGTCCTCAATAAGGGTCCATTTGACACAATTTTGGGGACCTCTCAGTCTGTCAGGTATAGATCTATAAGGAGATGTTTCAATGCTGAAGAACATGGACCATTTCCCATAGTTTTTGTATGTGTGTCCTAGGTGGAGCGTGAATCTCCCTACGTGGAAGATATATACATAACACCTAATAAATGCTTCCTGATTGAATGAAAACAACAGTTTCTGTGTTGCAGCTCATGAACAGTCTGGGAAATGGGTAAGAGTCACATGGGGGTGGCTGTAAGTACCTGATCTAGCAATCTTGAGTGTCACCAGGAGTCTAGTTCCTTGAGTGAGGAAAGGGAAATTCAAGGCCAGGCACACTGAGGCCTACAAAACCCAGGAGAAGATGCTGTGTCACTGTGGTGTGTAGCAGGGTGAGACCTGGGGCTGACTTCTCTCCGCTCCTTGCCAGCTGAGTGACCTGGGGCAAGATAATGGCAGAGTCTCAAGTGTCCTGATCCTTAATTTTGGAGAAAAATACTTGCCTCACAAGGCTGTGGAGATCAAATAAGATAATGCTTGGAATGCATTTAGCACAGCTATGTGGTGCAGGGCAGAGCTTAAATGCTTAGTAAATGGCTAGAGGTGTTACTTTGAGGGGCTCCTTGCCAAGATTTGAGCTGCACAGACTTCTGCCTCATGGTTGGTCTGCTTTGGATACCTGTCATTCTTGCTTTTGACTGAGGTTCTTTCTGGAAATGCCCATGGAAGGAATGTGTTCCTGCCAGTTAACATGAGGCTCCTCTGGAGAGGCCCCATTCCAACCCATTCCTGAGGAGTATGAGTTTGGAGTTTGGCAGTTCCTTGGAATGCTGGGGCCCCAGCTGGGGAGCAGAGCTGCAGGAACCATCGGCCCAGAGTCCCTGGAATGTGGGAAGAGACATTTGGTGGGAGATAGAGAATATTGGAGAATGCTACAAAATACAGATAAGCACAGACACAAAAAGATAATCCCCAGTGATTATGACCTTCCAGAGATAACCACTACAGTCACTTTAGTATATCTATCTATCCACTCATGTTTTGTGGTCGTTGTTGTTATGTGTCTTAATTTGGGCTGCTACAACAAAATACCACAGACTGCGTAGTTTATAAACAACAGAAATTTATTGCTCGCAGTTCCAGAGGCTGGAAGTCCATGATCAGGGCGCCAGCATAGTCAGGTTCTGGTGAAGGCCTCTTGCACATTGCAGACTGCCAATTTTGACTTCTCATTGTCTCCTCAAATAGAAAGACAACTGATGTGATGGTATTTGGAGGGAGGGCCTTTGAGAGGTAATTAGGTCAGGAAGTTTGCACTCTCTTGAATGAGTTAATGCCTTTCTTAAAATGTTGTTAGACAGCAGTAATCTTTTTCCAAAGGATCTTTGAGAACACATAGTAACAATAATTTTTTTGTTGAGTACTTACTTACTCTGTGGAGTCACTATTTAGGGAATTAACTGTATTAACTATTTGAATCCTCACGATGACCTCATAAGGTAGAACTACTGTTGTCCTTATTTTACAGATGAGAAAAATGAGACACAGTGGCAGAGTGGTTAAACAGTTTGCTCAAGGTCACACAGCTACTAGTGAAAGAACCAGGAATCAAAGCCAGGCAGACCGATTCTGGCTGTGTATTATTAACCATTATGCAATATTGCCTCCTTTGAATGAATCTCAAAGACAGGGGAAGTTGTTTATAGGGGAAGGTGCTGAAGCCTCCAGGAACACCCAGGTTCTGGCACACGGTCCTAAGTTAGCACCTGGATGAAGACAGGGAGAGTCATGTCATGTGTTCAGTGAATACTGTATTATCTGTCTCCCATGTGAACTGCAAAGTGCTCAGAAGGGAGTGAGGATAGAAAGCAAGAGAGTCATCCCTGTTTTCTCATGAGTGGCTGTTAAATTTCTGAAACGTTCAAGCTCTGAGCTCTAACGGGTGTTTAGAAAGCTTCTAGTTCATCACCGTGGTTTCATGGATGAGGGTCAGAGGCCCAAGAAGGGAAGGGCTTGCCAAGGTCACCCTGTGAGTGAGTGACAGTGCCAGGAACTAGAAGCCAAGCCTCCAGCCCAGTGCTCAGACCATGACTGACTGCAAGCTCTTAGTTTTCATTGCCACATTCCACACCAGTTGGGGATGAGAAGGCTCGTTTTCTCCTAAACCCAGGGCTTTGCCCATGCTGGGAACTGAATGACCGCCTGGTGATGGATGGATTACATTGTGACATATCATTTGCACAGCCTGCTTTACTCATTGCATAATCACAGCCACATTTGTACAGAGAATCATTCCAACCTGCTGTGAAAATGAGATGGGATTCCAACCCCGGAAAGGCTTTCCTGAGGAACATCAGAGCAGGTTTGTTCTGTGAGCCCAGAGGGCAGTGCTGGGACTGTCAAAATTGGGGGAGTTCAGTGTTTATCCATTTAATAAGTAAGTTTAGAGTACCTCCTCTGTGCCAGGGAGGGTGATAATCTAGCAGTCAATAAGGATGGCAGATGTGAAAACATATAAGCCCAGTAAGGTAGAACAGATGCTGGGAGGGAAGCAGGTGCAGCAGCAGAGAGGGCACACGCAGGGGTAGTCACGGCTACCTGAGAACAAGAGTTCAAGCAGGCACCAGCTCTTGGATATATCTGGAAAGATGAATGTGGATTTGCCAGGCACTCCTGGTGTGAAAAGGCCACAGTGTTTGTGGTCCCCAAAGTAATTAGGTGTAGAGCCTGGGAGGGGCCCAGAAGTAAAATCAACATAGGGGTGCCGATCATCAGGGGACTGGTGCTTTCTGCCCAGGAGCTAGAACTTGACCCCAAGGACCATGGGGAGCCACTGCAGAGATTCAGGAAGCTCACACAGCAGAATGAATGGCTGAGCTTTGCAATTTGAAAAGCTCATCATGTCATCCTGGAGAGCAGACCAGAGGCCAGAAGACCTATTTGAAGACTTGCGTGGTGGTGCAGGAGGATGAGATGAGGACCAGAACTACCACCACAGCAATGGGGATGAGCATGCAAAGACAAAGAAAAGAGGCCATATATGGGAATTGTCAAAGATACGGAGTCATCGTGACTCAGTTACCAGGTGGACATGGGGATGAGAGGGACAAGGTGATATGAACTATAGCAATGACAGCTGACATGCACTGCACACTTTGCTGTGTACCAGGCACAATGCTAAGCACCACCTGGGTTATCTTGTTTCATCCTCCCTGAAGGCGCTGTCCCTGTAAACTTGTTGTCCTCAAGTAACCGTTGAGGGAATTGGCTCAAAAAGGTTACAGCTTGCCCCCTATAACACAGAGAACAAGTCACATAGCTGGGATTTGAATCTAGGCAGTCTGCCTCCCTGAGCCCCTGCTTTGAATTGCGCTGCCCCACGGTTGCTGGGGTTTCTGGCTTTGGTCATTAGATGAACGTGGACACTTTAATGCCAGCCATACAGAGGAGTCAGAAGGGAGAGGATACCCTCGTCTGATCATCCCATATTAGGACCGGAAGTGTTTTAGGCTCAGGGCTCAAATAAGTTTCTAGAATGTATGCAAAAATACTAAAAATGCTTAAGAAAGGTGTTGAAATAGCTCACCATAGGTTTGTATCTTTGCAGCTTTGCTTCCTTTTCTGATGCAATGGGAGAGGCACTAGATTGGGAGTCAGATCCAGCTTTTTGTGTAGCCTCTGTTGGTTTCCAGTCACATGTTCCTGAGTAAGTCACTGAAGGCCCTTCTGCACTTACATAATGAGGTTGTTGGTTTTGTCTTCGTGTACATGGAGGTTACCTGGAGAGCTTGTTAAAACAGATTTCTGGGACCTACCCCCAGAGCAGTGATTGAGTTGGCTTGGGGTGGGGCCTGAGAATTTGTATTTCAGGGAGATGCTGATGCTGCCAGACTGGGAGCTACCCTTCAAGCACCACTGCTGTAGGCGATCTCTCTTCCCTTTGAGCTTCAGGCCCCATTGTCATGGGTTGGAGCACACCAGGCAAATAAGTACCTGTATCAATACCAGAGGCTGTTCCAAGGCAAAGAGCATTAAACAAGTGACAGGTATGGCACTTTGAAATGATAACTAGATACAGTCCACCCTGCCCTCCCATCCTCTTCTATTCCTTTTCATCCTTTCCCCACCACCAGTGACCTCAAACCTAGCCCCTTCCCCAGAATAATTTGTTTCCCTCTGTGGTTGTTGGGATCGATGGGTCAGTAGAGGAATCCCACATGCCAGCTATTATTGGGGCCAAGACACCTGCCCTGAGCAGTTGATGAATTGAAGACAGCCAGGACAGGCACAGGCTCCTCAGATCTTAGGACTCAACCATTTTTCATAGAGCAGCCAACAGACCAACCTTCCACCTTGGTTGCAGTGGCTCCTGGCCTGACTATTGCTGTGGGGTGAGGAGAGGAAAAGCTTCTCTCTCTTTCTTCCCCCAGATCACCTGTCTCGGCTTTCTTGGCCTTTAGGGGCACATAAGGGAATATGTTGTTGTTGTTGTTGTTGTTATTGTTTTTCCTGACCACACTCCGGGCATGAGCAGCTTTGTGCCTCTCTATGACCCTGTGCCAGAGATCTGATGAAAAAATTTCAGGGAGACAAATGGAGATTACATGGAAATCAATCACACGCAGCTGGTGTTCTCTGCAGGCAACTGTTCAATTTTATTTCCTTTTCATTTTTCTCCCTGTTCCCTGGGATCAACTCCTTTAAGAGCTTGACACCAGCTAGAGTTGTGTGATTAAGTGGTAAACTTAAGCTGGCTGCTGGAACCTTCTGTTTCTACAGAGATTGTTCAGGGCAACCAATTGGGTCATACGTTCTCTGGACCACTGAGGGCATAAAGCCTATTTAAAGGCTTTTTTTTTTTTTTTTTTTTTTTTTTTTTTAGTCTTACTTATAAGGGTCTAGGTATGCCTTTTAAATTATTTTCCCCTAAAACCCATTTGTAATTTTGGATCCTTTGGGCTGCAAGTAATAGAAGACCCAATCATTTAAATGATACAGAGATTTATTATGTCATGTAAATAGAACCCTAGGAGAAGGACAACTGTGGGATTAATTAATTCAGTGGCTCAGCAACAGGATTTGAGATTTGTATTCCTACCATCTTTGTGCTCTGCCATACTCAGCATGTTCTCCCAAGTTAAAGTTCCTCATTGTCCCCAGGTGGCTGCTGTAGCTTCAGACATTACACGTAGACACAGACACCTGCAGGATGGGTAATTGAACAAAATTGGAGTTCTGTTAGGAAGGAAGAAGGGGTTGGGGTGAGAAGTGACCACTGGGATGGCTCAATCCAGGTATGAGTCCTTATTCAGAAACATTTACTCTTTCTCTTCCTCCTAAGCTAATAACATCTTACATAGGCATAATGAGACTTCCACAGTATGCCCTCAACTACTTTTCTAGTTTTATTTCCTACTGTTCTTTGCACAGAGGCCTTGAGTAGCCAAACAGAACCACTTGCCTTTGCTGGAATGTGCCACATCTTCCATCTCTCCACTTAGCTTTGCTTAGGCTGTACCCTGTATCTGGAATACACTCTCTTTGTGATCCCTATCTTGATGCAAGACATGTCAAGGACAGAGATAGATATAGCCCCTTTCTTTTCTCTCTCCTGTTCCTATTTTTTAAAAACAACCTTTTTATTGTAAAATAAAATACAAGATACAGAAAACCATATAAAACAACTGCAAACTTAAAGAATTTATTTTAAGATGAATGCCCTTGCAACCACCACCAGCCAAAAAAATAAACTGTCGGCAGTCCCTCTAGAAACTCTTTCTTGTACCCTATCCAACCACCGTCCCTGAATGTGACCTAACACAGCAATCATGTCCTTCCATTTAGAAAATAGATTTATCCCCCAAATGTGCATCCCCAGTCATTCAATCTTACCCATTTTAACACATGATATTGTTTAAGCCTTTTAAGCTACAGGTTCCTCCACCAGTTCTTTCTTTTCCTTATAATTTGTCTTTTGAAGAACCCAGACCCATCAGTCTAGACGTTGCTGATCGTACATTCACGGTTCAGATTAACACCTTCCCCTGTTTTATTTTCTGCAAATTGGCAGCTGGATCCAGAGACTTTCTCAGACTGGTGTAGATCCCTCTGGCAAGAATGCAGGTGACACTGTGCTTCTTCATCAGAAGGCACATGACGTCTCTTGGCATCATGATTCTATCATTTCTTCTTTACTTATTTGGTGGAGTCTGTTCAAGTCACATGCCAAGTTTTCTGTGGCACAATCCCAGTAGTCTTGATTGTTTTCTTTCTCTCTGATACGTTCAGATGTTTCAGATGCATCTGGTACATATCCTGCCCTCGACCTGAGGTCAGCCATTCCTATCAGAACTCTCTTGGTTTCTCTTAGTGCGAAATGGTATTTGAAGACCATCATGGGGGAATTAGAGATGCTCTTTGCTAGTGGACTTGCTCCTGGACTTTCCACTGGACAGAGTATAAACGTATAAATATGTATATTTTGATATTTTATTTACATTAAAGATCAAATAGCTCATGAATTCATCAATATATGTTTAAATTCAAAGCTGGAGGGTTTTTTTCTTTAATACATGTTTATCTCCTTTCCTCACATGAAGAACCCTGGTTTTCAAGAATACAGGAGATAATGGAATTAAACTCTTTTGCCTTATTCCATACGACACACACAGCAAATGTTGGCATCATCACAATATAACATTGCTACCAATATGATTCCTTGAAACATTTTTTTTGCATGAACTTTCCCCACTCCCTCCCCTCAACTTGTCTTATAGTTGTCTTTTATTGTGCATACTACTCTTTCCCTCCTAACTCCCACTTAGTCTTGGTTCCATAGGTAACTGTATATTTAATGTTCACCATCAGTCCATATGTTGATATTTCTGCAGTCAGTTTGGTTGTCTATAAGAGACAAGCTTGTTCTATAGGTCATTCCTTAGGAAGACCTCATGGAAACAATATCTCTTGAGTTCTTGAATGTTGTAACAGTTGTGTCCTTTTTACTGGAAAGTCAGTTTTGCTGGATATAAAATTCTTGGTTCATATTTTCCTTCCTTGAATATCTTGAATATGTTATTCCCGTTTCTTCTGTCATAAAGTGTTACTGTCAAAAAGTCTGCTGGTGATCTAATTTTCTGTCCCTTGTTGTACCTTGCCTTTTTGTTGATACCCAAAAGGATACTCCTTCCTTCCTCCTTTCCTTCCTAGTACATTTGCTGGATTGTGTCTTAGTGTTCATCATTCCAGACTGATATTCTTAGTTATGTGGTATGCTCTTTCTCTCTGTCATCTTTAATTAGTGAAGGAATCCTTCCCCAACTCATGCTTCTAACCCAACTAATTAATACCTGCTCAGTTGATTCTATTTTTGAACCAGTGTCTAGTAAGGAAAATCAGACCACCAAAATTGGCACAGACTCACCAACATACATTGGTTAATTATGTGAAGGAAATAGGTGACTATATCAAAATTTGGGCCTTGTAAGCATGGCAGATGGGGAAAAGAGCTCTTGGGTAAGCAGTTCCAATACTTGCTACAATAGTGAGTGTTGTGATTCATTAATGTCCCTCATAGACATTGGGCAGAGATAATGATGAGTGTCCTGTATTTGTTGCACATGGTGCAACCCTCTACAGTTAAAAAAAAAAAAAAATGCTTTCACATCTCTTGTCTCTACTATTATTTCAAAACTATCCTTGCCCTAAGCAGTTCAGGAACTATCATCCTTATTTTAGTAGTGACATGGAGACACAGAGAGTCAGATTGACTCACAGAATGTCACACAGCTAAGGATGACATCAGGGTTTCCTGACTGTGGATCTAGTATACCTTCTACTTTCCCATACTTCACACCTCTGTGGCTGGCTGAAAACCAGATTTCTTTTATTTTTTAGGAGAGGGACGCTAAAAAGGAAGCTTGGGGGTTATTAAGGGTAGACCTTGTCAGTATCATAGTCTGGTCAAGACCTTGCCCTATAGGGAGCCTTTATTCCTCTTCCTGTTTCTCCCCCTGTTTTACCCTTTTCCCCCTCTTCAGCCTTCTCCAATGCTTCTTCAACAGCTTTATTATTGAGGTATAATTCACATACCACGGCCACTCTTTTTTTTTAATATAAATTTATTTTTTATTGGTGTTCAATTTGCCAACATATAGAATAACACCCAGTGCTCATCCCATCAAGCGCCCCTCTCAGTGCCTGTCACCCAGTCACCCCCATCCCCCGCCCACCTCCCCTTCCACCACCCCTAAGTCCGTTTCCCAGAGTTAGGAGTCTCTCATGTTCTGTCTCCCTTTCTGATATTTCCCACTCATTTTTCTCCTTTCCCCTTTATTCCCTTTCACTATTTTTTATATTCCCCAAATGAATGAGACCATATAATGTTTGTCCTTCTCCGATTGACTTATTTCACTTAGCATAATACCCTCCAGATCCATCCACGTCGAAGCAAATGGTGGGTATTTGTCATTTCTAATGGCTGAGTAATATTCCATTGTATACATAAACCACATCCTCTTTATCCATTCATCTTTCGATGGATACCGAGGCTCCTTCCACAGTTTGGCTATTGTGGACATTGCTGCTATAAACATCGGGGTGCAGGTGTCCTGGCATTTCATTGTATCTGTATCTTTGGGGTAAATGCCCAGCAGTGCAATTGCTGGGTTGTAGGGCAGATCTATTTTTAACTCTTTGAGGAACCTCCACACAGTTTTCCAGAGTGGCTGCACCAGTTCACATTCCCACCAACAGTGTAAGAGGGTTCCCTTTTCTCCGCATCCTCTCCAACATTTGTGGTTTCCTGCCTTCTTAATTTTCCCCATTCTCACTGGTGTGTGAGGTGGTATCTCATTGTGGTTTTGATTTGTATTTCCCTGATGGCAAGTGATGTGGAGCATTTTCTCATGTGCCTGTTGGCCATGTCTGTGTTTTCCTCTGTGAGATTTCTGTTCATGTCTTTTGCCCATTTCATGATTGGATTGTTTGTTTCTTTGCTTTTGAGTTTAATAAGTTCTTTATAGATCTTGGAAACTAGCCCTTTATCTGATATGTCATTTGCAAATATCTTCTCCCATTCTGTAGGTTGTCTTTTAGTTTTGTTGACTGTATCCTTTGCTGTGCAAAAGCTTCTTATCTTAATGAAGTCCCAATAGTTCATTTTTGCTTTTGTTTCTCTTGCCTTCGTGGATGTATCTTGCAAGAAGTTACTGTGCATGGCCATTCTTTTTGAAAGTACATTTCAGTGGTACATCCACCACCACTAAGTCTTCCTTTCTTAGTAACCCTTATAATTTTGCTTCTGGAGTGGGGAGGTTGACAGAGGAAGAGGGTGGTGGATGCCTTCCTGAGATCCCAGATCTACTCCCTTCTAATGGGCAGCAAATGCAAATTCCTAGAGGGGCTCTAGAGGCCAGTTGCGTGAGTGATGCCTGCCTATGTAAGAGAGTGGGTCAGGTTGGGAAGAGAGCAGATGGTTGGAGGATATGGCCCCTCATCTCAAGGGGCATCCACTGGCAACTCAGCTACTGCCAACTGCTGCCATATAGGAGCACAGGGATAGGTTACCAGGCCTTGTGGTTATTCCAGAGAAACTGGACATCTGGAACTTTAAAAGAACTTTCTGGATTTTTAGTATTTGGAAAGATAAGTTTATATTGTTTTAAAAAGGTACTGTGTATGGTCCATTGTAGATTGGAGGTGACCTTAGACCTGCAGTTTGAGACTTTTTTTCATTAATTTGATTTATCTCATTTTATTTCATACATTCCCATTTATTTTGCATTTCTTTCATGTATTTATTATTATTTTATATTACCAAATAGGTGAGGTTTTCTTGGTGTGTGGTGAGAGGCAGCTTTTGGAAACTGAGTGCCACATCAGCTCCCAGAAGTTCCATTAGTCGAATGTAATTGTGTTCTTCAATATGAAGTCTAAACAGTGCCGTGGAAGAGAGAGGATTTGTGATGCATTTTATAATCAGGTATCTAGTTCACATATTTAGCTTCAAACACTGTCATACTGTTTGGATGGGATGTCTTGACTTCCCCCTTTTTTCATCATTCACCACAGATGTTTTCGATGTTAGCACTTTGATGTGTGGGCTTCACTGGCCATCTCATGAACCCAGATGCTGCCATCCTTCCCTGCCACCTTATCTGTGTCCTAGCAAAGGAAAGAAATAACCCTATTTGACCAGGCACTGCTTCTCTGTGTCATCTGTTATCTCTCTGGTTTTTATAACAACGCTGGGAAGTTATCACTCCCGTTTTAGACATGTAAAAATGGAAGCTCAGAAAGGGTTAGCAGTTGCCCAGAGCTGTTTATCTGGTCAGTTCTCGTCAGTTTTGAATTCCATTTGCTGAACTTCAAAACCAATTTCTTTTGACTTCTTTATGCTTTCTTGTCCTTATGACTATACTTTTTTTTTTTAAGATTCTATTTATTGAGAGAAATAGCATGTACTCAAGCAGAGGGAGGGGCAGAGAGAGAGGGAGATAATCTCCAGCCAGACTCCATGCTAAGCACCGAACATGACATAAGGCTTAGTTTCACAACCCCGAGATCATGACCTGAGCTAAAACCAAGAGTCAGATGCTTAACTGACTGAGCCACCCAAGCACCCCTGACTATCCTTTCATCTGAGTAGAATTGTCTGAACCTGGGTATAAAATTGAATTTTAGAGGTTGGAAAGCCCCACTTCCTCTCTGCCTTCCTAATATTCTCTATTTTTTTTTAAAAGATGTTTGTATTAGGACTCTTCCAGTTGTAAATAACAGAAACTCTTTTCAAATGGGCTTAAGCAAAAGGACTTTTGGATTATTTTTAAGTAGAAAGACTGGGGAAGTACTGCCTTCAGGCATGGCTGGATCCTGGAGCTTGAGGTCTTCAGTAATGTGTGCTGGGGGCTGGTTGCTTCTCTTCAGGCCATCTTTCCCCCTCTTGGTGGCAGGAGGCTTCCCATAGCAAAACGCTTCCTTCCCTCAGCTTGGCAGCTCAGGAGAAGGAGAAAATCTCTCTTCTGATCTTTGTAATCAGAATCACTGAGCCAATCTCTGTGTCCACTCTTTAAGCCTTTTATGGTGGTCAGGAAGATACCATCCTCTTTGTATGGGACAGCTCTCTACTTGTGGAACTGAGGCCAGCCCCCCTAAACAGTGTGAACTGACACTGGGAGAAGGCTAGCTCCACAAGATCAGGGTGTAGGTTCTAGAAAAACAAAGGAATGAAGACTGAGAAAGCAATTGCCTGCTTTTATATTTAAAACAACAAATATTTTAACGTTTATTGAGTGTCATGAGGACCAAAAAACACCCTTAATAAGGATCCTCGCTTTCCAAGGAAGAAAGGCCAAATGCAGAATTTTAATACCTCTTCAAAAACAGGTAATCTGTTATCAGCAGTTCAGATATTCTCCTTAAAATAAATAAATAAATAAAAGAACCAATGGGGCATTTGCGAAACCCATACTTTTCAAAATAGAAAAAGAAAGGCCAGGTTTGGGCAGCCCTGGTGGAGCAGTGGTTTGGTGCTGCCTGCAGCCTGGGGTGTGATCCTGGAGACCCGGGATCCAGTCCCACATCGGGCTCCCTGTGTGGAGCCTGCTTCTCCCTCTGTCTGTGTCTTTGCCCCCCTCTCTCTGTGTCTATGAATAAATAAATAAAATCTTAAAAAAAAAAAAAAGAAAGGCCAGGTTTTATTTTCTCATGCATAACTAATATATGTACAATGCCAATTTCCTGAGGTCTTAACACAACTTCTTGGTAGAGCAATGCTTCATTTATCTGATATCATTAGGGAATGAGGTTTTCTGGATGAGTAGGATTTTGCAGATATGTTTGTGTTTTTAAGCTTTAAATCTGTAAAAAAAAAAATCTTAAAGCACTTCTTTGTACTACTGAATATGCTGATATAATGAAAATTAATAAATATTTCCTCAGCCACTTATAACACCATGCTTCTAGAAGTTAGGATAGATACCAGAAGGTATGAGAATCCACAGAATAAACATGGTCCTTCTCTTCTGACATGGTCTGGGAGTAGGCGAATGACTGTAACATTTATATGAAAACAACCATAAGTACGCTATGGAATAGAATGCAAAATTCTTAGGAATTTTATAGGTGAAACCTGAGTTAATTCACTAGCCAGTTTCCATCTTTCTTTTCCCTCCCACCCCTTTTGCCTCTTCCCCAGTATGTCCAAACTGCTTTTCTTCTTCCATGTATGTTGGCTTGAGGTCTTCTCATCACTACTTGGTCTTTATTCTAGGGAGCATTGCCAGGAAAAGCCAGACAGTCAGGTTTTTTAAAATGAATAACATTAAAATTCACACTTATACCTAAATCAGACTTGGCATGACAGAGGTTCTGTTATTTTTCTATATATTTTTTTTTCATATTTGAAGATCAATCCAGAATTCCAATTATAATTCTCTCAGATGGTGATTTTTTAAAAGTTTATTTAGTTCATAAACTTTTTTTACTTTTATTTTGAAATAATTTTAGATTTACAAAAATATTACAAAAATATTCCTTTGTTCCCTTCATCCAGCTTCCCCTAATGTTAACATCTTATATAACCATAGTACAAATTATATAGACCCACTAAATGATGTTATTATTATTTTTAGAGGGGGGAGGGGCAGAGGGAGAGGGAATCTTAAGCAGGGTCTGCACTCAGTGTGGAGCCTGATGCGGAGCTCGATCTCACCACCCTGAGATCATTACCTGAGCCAAAATCATGAGTCAGACGCTCAGCTGACTGAGCCACCTAGGTGCCCCGTGAAATAATATTGTTAACCAATCTACAGACCTTATTTGTACTTTGCCGTTTTTCCCACTAGTATTCTTTTTTCTATCCCAGGATCCCGTATCACGTTTAGTTGTCATATATCTCCTTAGTGTCTTCCAATATGTGACGTTTCTTCAGCCTCTTCTTTGTGTTTTGTGACTTTGACACTTTGAAAAGAATAACCAATTGTTTTGTAGAATGTCCCCCAATTTGGGTTTGCCTGATGTCTCTCATGCACATGGGCAAGAATTCCATAGAAGTGACATGTGCCCTCAGTGCCACATCAGAGGTACATGATGAGTTATTATCAACAGTGTTAAGATGATATATGCCAGGTTTCTCTAGGGTCAAGCTACTATTTTTCCTTGTGCAATTAGTAATTATCTTGTAGAGGGATACTTGGAGACTATGTGTATGTCCAGTTGTAGGACATTTTTCTTCAAAGGATCTTTTATGTGAAAACCTAGCACAAGGTTGCCTGGGTGGCTCAGTGGGTTAAATATCTGCCTTTGGCTTAGGTCGTGATCTCAGGGCCCTGGGATCAAGTCCTGCATCAGGCTCCCTGCTCAGTGGGGAGTCTTCTTTTCCCTCTGCCCCTGCCTGCAGCTCCTCCTACTTGTGTTCTCTCTCTCTTTCAAATAAATAAATAAAATCTTAAAAAAAAAAAAAAAAAAAAAAGCCTAGCACAGAAAACAGATAGAAGTGAGTTGTTTTCATTGAAATGGACATGGGATGGGGTTGGCGGCCCAGCAGTCTCTGCCCTCTTCCCTCCCTAACACAACCCCTGAGTCACCTCTGTTTAACTGATAAGCCTCTGTGGAATGCTGTTTGAAAATCATGGCTCTGGACCATGGTCTTTGGCTTTTGTCTTTTAACAATATTTACATGTGCAGTGGGAACCTGTACTCAGAGTATTCCCCAAGATGGTGTTCTTCCAAATGGAAATGAGCAAAATTATATTTCACTTAAGCAACATGAAGTATTACTAATGCCAATCAGCAAACATTTATTTAGCATCTTCTGTGTAGCCATCACTGTGCTAAATCCAGGGAATGTAAGATTCATAAAACAGAATCCTTGCCCATTAATCCTGTATCTTTTTTTTTTTTTTCACAACATTGAGAACTCTATGATCTAGACTGAAAGAAGAACCATGATGGAAGAAAACAAAACATATTTGGCTTTTACTGGGGGAAAGATACTTGAGGTTTTGGGGTTGCGTTTTTGAGTGAGTGCAGAGGCCACTTTGACCTGAGTAGCCATCATGTCTTGGTCAAAAGCAATTACTTTCCTTCTGAGAAGCATGTGTGCTTTAGTGGGGGAAAAAAAATGAGAAAGACCATTCTAACCCCTCCGGCCCCCCGAAAAGAAACCACCCTTTGGTGCCTTTGATTCTCCTTCCCAGATTTGAAAGACTCCAAATTCTTGTCCTTCATGGATGAGGTGTTTGAGCTGTCCGTAATTACATTATTATTCCAGACACTGTCTGAACGCTTCTTGCTGAGGAGGAGGGAGGATTAGGCCGAGGAGGAAGCATGCAGCCAGTCATCTGCCCCGAGCCTGGCAAAGGAGATTATGCCTCTAGAAACGAGGTTTCTGGCTGAGGCTTTGTTACTTAATTAGTCTCCTGTCTCTTTTCCCTTTATGACAGTGGCAGGATCCAGGACGCACCCCCTTTTAGATGAATGCAAATGCCTCTAACGAAGTTTTATAATTGTTCATTTTAAACAAATCAGAAAATTGTCAAAATCACTGTAGTCTCAGGGAATTCAGGGATAGGAAATAACTTTTAAAGGCATATGTTTCTCAAGGGAGTAAAGTAGCAAATACCATCTCTTTAAATTCTGTTTAACATGAAGCCTTTATTGATTGCTCATGATGGTTCTGCACAATTTAATGCTCTTTTAAGTGAATATTATTTAGCTTCTTCACGCAAGTCAGTGCAGACTTGTGGATCTGTAAATTTAGATGCTGATCACAACCAGAAGTCAATGTATAAAACAGTAACAATTTAATTAACTGGTAATAGATCTTATGCAATGTCAGGTTAAAGGGAATGTATAAATATTGCTTTATGAACAAGCCTTTGCAAAGTGTAGACACCGGCCGTTCCCTCTTCTCTCCTTCTCATGGGAAGAGTTATGGGATGACCCTATTAACTGCCAAGGAGTATGAGGTTGCGGGGGGGGGGGGGGGGGGGGGTTACTCATTATTAAACAGCTGTGTCCAGCCAATCAGCCTTGAAGAATTTGACTTCAGAGGTCAGTTAAAGATTCCTGACACCATTAATTTCGTTTTATGAGACACCACTGAAATGCATCAATTCATGCTTTGTCTTTGTCTTTTGATGTTTGAGAAAGGAAGAGAGAAAGTTTTGAGAGCTCCTTAAGTAGATTGAGCAAAAGAGCAAGCATTAATTCAACATGCTCACCTTGCAGGTGGGGAGACTGGGAAACTGAGCCCCAGAAAGAGGGAGAGCTGACCCTTGGCACTGTCATGCAGCAGGGGAAGCCAAGGAAGTTGACTCAAAACCTAACATCCCTTAGCAGCCTTGCCCTAATTTCTTGTCTCTTCAGGAGCTGAGGCCCGTGGGCACTGGAGTTCATTCGTTCGGCAACTCTGTATTAAGCACTAATATATTCTAATCCCTGAAAAAGCATTGTGTTGCCCTTTCTCCAAGTAGCCAAGTGGGCCTCAGGTGAGAGTCTTATTCCTACTACCTGAAGCATATCTGCTCCACCTTAGAGGACCCAAAGAGCCCTGGGCTAGGACTAGACGTCATGTGGTCTATGAAGGCCACCTGAGGCCAACCACTAGCCCAGGTGAGAGCCCCTTGCATGGACTTCCTGTGGGTCCCTGAGTTCTGCGGTGCTCACATTTTGTTGTTGTAGCTTGTTTAATCGTCCTTTCCACCCAGCTAAAAGCTCAAGAGGGAAAACTCCTACCTGTCGAGCTCAGTGTTGTGCATCCAGGGCCTACCACACAGCACCTGACACATGTAGATGCTTCGTGATGATTCAAGAATGAATGAATTCACCTTAGATCCGCAAACCTTCACATGCAAAATGGGCGCCATCACTTGTTCCCTTTCTACCCCATGCAGGGACAAGTGAGCTAACATTTGTGGAAGAGCTATAAGGTGCTACACAATGTGAAGAGGTAGCGCCTGTGAGTTACTAGTGCTATTGTGATGCTGTAGCTAGGCTGCCACCATATTGCATTAGCTCTTGCATTTATCACCCTTTGACAAGAGCACATCTGAGTTACTGTCGGTAACATAAACTGACAGTATAATGTCTAGAATGAGAGACTCTTAGCTTTTAAAGAAACCTCACATGTGTTCCCCCCACCCCACATTATAGATGAGGGAGGGCCCAGAGGAGTTGATTTACCTGCCTTGTGTCATGCAGAGGATCTGTGGCTAAGCCAGGAGTAGGTCCCAGGATCCTTGATCCTGCCCCCCTGCAGCTGAGTGCTGCAAGTCTTCCTTGCTGTTGGAGAAGCTGTGGAGAATTTAATTAGCTACAGTCTGAGATGTGATACATGTCAGAGCTCATTACCGTGGTGGAGCCGGTGGGTCTCACTCTGCAGTGCTATCCCCTGTTGTAGTTCAGTGCCCCCAATTAACTCCAGCGCTCAAGACAACCCAGCTGGCAGGTGTTGTGGAGGGCCACTTCAAGGCAGGTGCCCAGATTCTACTGTGCCCCTCAGACACATTCTCCTCCACCTCAGCCCAATCTGCCACCTTCCCCTGAGATGCCTCCTGATGCCAAACGGAAGCCTTAGGGTATCGAGAAGCATTTCCCACTTAAGAGGCACAAGATCATTTTGCTAAGCTCTGACCAAGAGTTTGTACAAGGTTAGTGTGCTCATCAACCTAGAGACCTCTCCTAAGGTGTTGATGTGGTGAGCAAGAGGAAGGTGCTTTAGGACCCACCACAATCACAGATGAATACCAACTCTGGACTAGACTGTTTTTATTCTTTTAATGCTAACATCAGGAAAGGCAAAAGAAGGTTGGGGAACAGGTCCAGATGAAAGAAAGCAAAAGAGACATGATGAGTAAATACAATGCAGAATCCCTGATTGGATCCTGGTACAGGGAAAAAATAACAGCAAAAGCACTTTGGAGACAAACAGTAACAAGTGTTGGCGAGGAAGTAGAGAAATCTGAAGCCTCATGCATTGTTGGTGAGACTGTAGGATGATGCCGCTTTGGAAAACAGTCCCCATTTCCTCAAAAGGTTAAACACAGAGTTCCCATGGGACCTAGTGATTCTACTCCTAGCTGTCTACCCCAGAGAAATGAAAACATATGTTCACACAAAAACTAATATGTGAATGTTCGTAGCAGCATTATCCATAGCAGACACAGGGTGAAAACAACTCAAATGTCTATCAACTGATGACTAGATATACAAAATTTGGTTTAGCCATACTATGTGGTATTATGAAGCTGTAGAGAGGAATGAAGTACTGACGCATGCTACACCATGAATGAACCTTGGAAACCTGATGCTAAGTGAGAAACCAGCCACAAAGGACACCTATTATGTGGCCACCATTTATATAAAATGTCCAGAAGAGGCAAATCCATAGAGACAGAACATAGGTTAGTGGTTTCCAAGTCTGGGGAGAGGAAGAAATGGGGAGTGATTGATAATGGCACAGAGTTTCCTTTTGGGGGTGATGAGAATGATCTAGAATTAGTGATGAAGATTGCACAATGTGGTGAGAATATTAAAAACCACTGCACTTAAAAGGGCAGATTTTATGTTGTGTGAATTATGTACCAGTTAAGAAATTAATAAAAGTAATTTGGATGGGGGCCTCCTGGGGGGCTCGGTGGGTTGGGCATCTGACTTTTTTCTGGCTCAGGTCATGATCTCAGGGTCCTGGGTTCGAGACCTGCATTGGGCTCAGGAAGTCTGCTTGAGGATTTCTCTCTTTCTCCCTCTGCCCCTCCTCTCTCTCTCTCTCTCTCTCTCTCAGATAAATATATCTTAAAAAATATAATGATTTGAGGGAAAATTTGAATACAGAGTGTAAATTAGATAATTTGTATCAATATGATAATGGAATTGTGGTTATATAGGGAATGTTCTTTTGATTGAGAAATGGATGCTGAAGTACTTAGGGTTAAGCATCATGATGTCTGCAGTTTACTTTCATATGATTCAGCAAAAAATGTATAGAGAGGTTGGTAAGCAAGTGTGATAAAATACTAATAATTGGTAAAGCTAAGTGAAGGGTATACTGGTGTTCTTTTTATTATTCATACAGCTTTTCTTTGAAATTGTTCAAAATAATAGGTTGGCAAATAACATTTTTTAAAGTGAGGTGGAAGTATTAGAATACCAAGGAACAGAGACAAGAGAAAAAGCTTTATGGCTGTCCCCCTTGACCCTTTAGTCTCTCTAGGATAACAAATACTTGTTTTAGCCTTCCCTAGAGGAAATTAATTCCATTTCTGAGCAGTATAGACCCCCTCTCAGCTTTTAGGGAGTACCTGAAACCACAGCCAAATGCTGCAAGCACACATGTCATCTGTCAAAGAGGAGACTTTCTTCTGACCTCCAGTGGGCAGAAGTGACCGCCAAGGGGACCTCCACTCACAGCTCCCTCCCTGACCTTATTCCAGGGGTGGGGAAGAGTTGTGGTAGGTAGGTTTTTATCACTCTTCTTTAAGGGAAACACTGAAAAATAATCAGCAAGTATAATTTCTGAAGACAAAGAGTTCTCAGTGAGTTTTCCAAACCTTACATGTCTTCCCTTGTTGGCAATATTTATATTTCGGGAAGGGATGTAAGGAGCCTTATGGTAACTTGTCCAAGCCCTTATTTTTTATCTCACTCCCCAACGTATGAAAGAACCAGTCAGGTCTCAGGTAGTCTTTAGGCTTATGACAGAGAACTTCACCATATCACTTCCAGAAAAATGGTAGAACCAGTAGTGGAGAACATCAGACCTTGGAAGAAAGTGACCTCCTTGGAAGGCATCTCAGAGCTGCTTTGTTTCCAGATGTCAATGAAGCCTTCCTTGAGAGAAACCCATTGCTCTCATACCTTGTACCCACCCCAGAAGTGTAGTCAGGAGCATTTGCAAAAGCTTTCAACCAACAACTGCTTTTATAGTCTGCAGACTGATTTTTCAATGTGCAGATTTGCTATAAATTTATAGAGTGTTTTGATTCTAAATTCACAATGTGCATCTTTAATGGCTCCAAGTTTGGATAATTTCGTGCTGTTTATATCCTAGCAGCAATGGTTTATGCATATTTCCCAAGCTATTACCCTCCTAGGAGAAGAGTGAACAACCTCTTTTTACAAAAGACAGTCCCATATGTCCTGGTTTAGTGTGTCTCTCTCCAAAGATCATTTTGTATTGAGATGCAAGGAGAGCATGACAGCTGGATGAGGCACCCACCCCAGTTTGCAGGCAGGTGGGTTTGTGGGTTTTCTGGATCCTCCTACCTGGCTCCCAGATGGCCCTGTATTTGAAAATCACCAATTAGGCACTTTGCAGTCACCTGGAGTTTTTCTAAGATATTTTTCAGCCTCATTAAAAAAAAAAAAAATGTTGCCCACTTCCCTCTATCAGCAAAGAACTTTGTTATCAACATGTGACGCGAGTCACATGTTGATAAAAAAAAAAGAGAGCCAGGAATTTGCTCCAGGAGTCCAGCTTGAGACGGTAATCAGAAATGTGAGATGGATAGGATGTTTATTGAAACTTACAAAAAAAGTTTATTGTAGTAAAATATATATAACATGAAAAAATGTAATAGTGGAAAATTGAAAGCAATTAAATGTCCAGCAGTAGGGGATATGATTCACCCATGTAATAGAATATAATGTACCCTTTGAAAATACTTTCAAAGAACTTTTAATAATAGGAAATTTCTCTTGACACAATGACAGGTAAAGAAAGCTGGTTCCAGACCTCCAATTAGGTCTTCAGATTTCAGATTTTAGACACATGCATTGAAACAAGATAAAAAGGGTAACCACAGAATTATCAACAGTGGTTATTATTGGCTGGTGGGATTAGGGAGGATTTTTTAAATTACATTTTTTATTTTGAGATAATTATAGATTTTACATGTAGTTGTAAAAACATTACAAAGAGGTCCTGTGCACCATTTTTCCCAGTTTCCTGTAGGGTATTTAAATTTTCTTCTCTGTGCTTTCCTCTTTTCAAAAAAAAAAAAAAAAAAAAAAACCATATATATATAATCTACAGTCAGGGAAAGTACAATTAAGGACTCTCATTAAAAACAACAAATTTGGGCAGCCCAGGTGGCTCAGCAGTTTAGCTCCACCTTTAGCCCAGGGCCTGATCCTGGAGTCCCAGGATGGAGTCCCACATCGGGCTCCCTGGGTAGAGCCTGCTTCTCTCTCTTCCTGTGTCTCTGCCTCTCTCTCTCTCTCTCTCTCTCTCTCTCTCTCTCTCTCTGTGTGTGTGTGTGTGTGTCATGAATAAATAAAATCTTTAAAAAAAAAATTTATCCATCCTTCTGGAGAACCTTGCTCCAGACTTTAACTGATTTTTCTTCCCTTTTCCTGGACCCCACAGCCCATTGCCTAGCTCTTTGGTCTACCTGCTTAGCACCTGCTGATATGGTAGTTAATCAGCTCTTTGCCTATGAATGGGTTTTGATGCCATGAGTGCATGTTGGAACAATAAGGCACACCTTCCAGAAGCATCAGGTTTACTCAAACTATTTGGAGAAGAAGGGAAAGAAACATTACTTTTATATTATAAAGTTAAGACCTCCATTATAGAGTGGAAAGTAAGATTTGAGATATCATGAGTAAGATAAAGCAAAGTCACTGTTTGAGAAGCATTGCTAGTGA
The DNA here is from genome assembly GCF_003254725.2 of Canis lupus dingo. NCBI lineage: Eukaryota > Metazoa > Chordata > Mammalia > Carnivora > Canidae > Canis > Canis lupus. The sequence continues at coordinate 55,866,120 of NC_064246.1, read as the reverse complement.
ACGCTGAAGACCTACATCTTGAATCACACCATCTGGTAGATATCATGGAACACACAGCATTTTAGGAAGTCTCAGGGCAAGAGCATGGCTGGAGTCACTCTTGAACCTCTGAAGGAAAGATTCATATTTTCTCTTTGTGGGGCAGCTAGGTGGCTCAGTTGGTTAAGCGTCTGCCTTTGGCTCAGGTCGTCATCCCAGGGTTTTGGGATCAAGCCCCACATCAGGCTCCAGGCTCAGTGAGAGTCTGCTTCTCCCTCTCCCTCTGCCCTGCTCATGCTCTCTCTCTCCCTCTATCTCAAATAAATAAATAAAATTTTAAAAAAATTTTCTCTTTGTCCTAGTGCCATGTCTTGCTGGAATGTGCACTACTGGGAAGTCAGGGGCCCTGGGTTGGATTCTTGATTCTGGCATTGACCTCTGTGGGAGCCTGGCAGGACGGCTCCTCTCTGGACCTCCTTTTTCTTGCCAGGAGAATGAACTGTTCAGACCAGAGCATCCCTATGGGTCCACTAAGGCTGAGATGCTTAGGTCAGTCAGTGTGAAGCATGTGACTTTCCCAGGCTTCTCAAACTCAATCCACCTAAAGAAGCACAATGCACAGTGAGCCTGCAAGGGCTTTAGCATCCTTAGAAATTAGTCATCATTGATTTGGTTCTTTCTCTGCCTCCTGGTGACCCTTCCTGTTAACACCTCTCTTTTGTCATGAAAAAAAAGTCTTGAGTGATAGAAGGTTGTAGAAACTGATTAAATGGAGACCCCCCCCCTTTTTTTTTACTTTTTCTTTCCCCTAAAGATTATCTTGGGATTGTCAAAAGCAATTTTTATAGGCAAGTTGGTCTTTTACAAAAGATGGGTTTGCAAAGCATGAAATTAACATTTTTGCACAGAGCCAGATAATTGCTGAAAACATGGTGACTTTCATTCAGCAAGTTTGTAGCTTGAGTAGTTATTAGCAAGGTCAGATACTTCATGCAATAATGCAACTATCAGACTCCACCACCAAAGCAAGCTTGGCCAAGCATCTTGTGAGGGAACAGATGTTCCTGAGATGTTCACCCATGAGGTAATTTTAGATGTCAGGAGCAGCACAGGCCATTGACATTACAGTCCACCAAACACTACAGTGTCATAGGGCCACCCTACTCATGGAGCTTCAGATTTCTATAAGCCCATTTGCAAGGTTACACCTCCAGAGAAGCCGAAGAAGTTCAACAAACAATGTCCAAGCACAGAAGGGATAGCTTCCCCTTCAGACAAGACAGCATATTTGGATTAGAGAGAACCAGATGCCAGCATCGAAAGGGAAGAGACAATAGACAAATTTGCACATTTCAGTAGCTTAGGACATTCTTAAGTTCATAAAGGTTGCCAGAGAATATTAAGTTCTATCCAGGAAAATCTATTCAAGGAATCATGTTGGTGTGTGATTGTGGATTTGCATTCTTTTTTCTTTTTTTAATTATTTATTTATTTATGAGAGACAGAGGCAGGGACATAGGCAGAGGGAGAAGCAGGTTCCCTGTGGGGAATCTGATGAGGGACTTGATCTCAAGACCCCAGGATCACGACCTGAGCCAAAGGCAGATGCTCAACCACTCAGCCACCCAGGCTCCCTAGAATTGTACCCACCAAGCTCCCTAGAATTGTATTCTTATTGGTAATGTTAGGCGGTATAACAACTCAGTCCTAAAATGTCAGTGTTGTAACCCACAGATTTATTTCTCACAAATTATACTCTATCGTAGGTCTCCAGAGCACTCTAGAAAGGAGAGGTGGGAGATGGAATTATTGAGAGATTCCCAGGGAACTTAGCTAGAATTCATTTGGGAAAATATGAAGAATCTGCACTGTCTTATCTTTCTGTGGCTCAGATCCATGCGTGTGGAGAGAAGAAAATTCTCCTTTCCCTGTGCTCACTCACTGGCGAAGTTTATACTCTAAAACAAAGGGAGTTTATTTGAGATGTCCTCTACTGCTTGCTGGGATCAAGTTTTGCAGAGTAAAGAGTACAAGCATTGATTGGAGTCAGACAGACCTAGGTTCAAGTCCTGACTTTACCACTTGCTATGTCTGTGGCCCTGGGCCAATTACCAAATCCTTATAAAATTTTAGCTACTGTGTGTCACTTGGACTTAATAATTGTACCCACCTTAAAGGGTTGTTTTGAGGATAAAAGAGATAATACATTGAGAGGGACTCATTCCAGAGACTAGCACATAATATGCACCTATTCATCCATTCAGTTTATTCAGCCAGCGGTTTTTGAGCACCCATGTGTCTGCTGCACTGCCAGGTGAGCCAGAACAGATACTACCCCTGCCCTTCGGGAGCCTATAATACAGGCATGGATATGCATTAATTAAATAATCACTTCAAATAAAAGTCTGCTGACTAACTTAATGCTGTGAAGAATAGGATTGCTGTGTTTGCCAGAAGCCTTGATTGAGAAGTCAAGTAAGGCTTCTCGGAGGAATGGCATCTGAGCTGAAATGTGAAGTTAATGTAGTGGAGTGGGAACAGGGTGTAACAAGTTTTCTTGAGGAAATAGCATGCACAGAGGCCTCATGGCAGGAAACGTGAGGTGTCTTTGAGGAACTCAGGAGTGTCCAGAGTTCTGAGACCGAGGGGAGCATGATGTAGGATGTGCTGGAGTGATAGGCAGAGGCCAGGCCATTTAGGACCTCCTGAGAATGTTAAGAAGTTTGGTTTAATCTTAAGAGTGATGGGAAATTATTGGAAGTTTTTAAGCAGGGGCTTAAAAATTATGAAACTCAATAAATGTTAGCCGTTATTGTTCTTTTCCAGGAACTTTTATATTATATCCCAACAATATTGGCTCTCTTATTGGATTCCATGAATATATTATTTAAACAAAAACAAAAAATCCCAACAACCTTGTTGAATTATTTGGTGGTCCAAAAGAGGGGTCTGTAACATGCCAGAGCCACTTGGTACCTTGTGATGTGCTTCCTCCTCTGTGTGGTATTGGAAGGACTCTAAAAGCCGCCTGGACCAGAAAGGTGAGACCGTGGGAAGGGGAACAGGGCCAAACTGGATGTGGCAGGGACTCAGTAGAGTCCCTGAGCTGAGCCTGATAGGCTTCCACAGCCTAAGTCAGGCCACCTGTGGGCCTCTGACAGTGAGTGGATGCAGGATGGTAGGACAGGAAGAGGGGAGGGAGCTGGCACAGACTAGGCAGACAGGACACTGGGATATCTGTGGGGAGACGACTTAGGGCCAGACTGGCAGAGGACAAAAGAAGCTGGGCTGTGGGCCAGGAGACCAAAGGGGACGCCCAGGTGAAGGTGGCCCTTGTCTGAAGGAAGGAGAGAGTTCAGGCACTGAAGCTACTGTAGGAAGTCCAAGTGTCTTACCAAATGAGGATGCTGACTCCCCAGATCTGGAGTCCAGGGACCCTACTCTTTCTCCTGTCAGAGGCTACACTGCTCCCCCAAAGCTGGGTGACTTGGCTGAGGTCTCTGGTGGGGCTCATGTGATCCCAACTCTCAGAACATACTTGATTCCTCTGTGTGACTGCATGTGACCTGGGCTGCTCCTGTCTGCTCTCTGGCTCAACACTGGGAGCTTTCCTGTCTAACCAGAGCTGTGTTGCCCATCTTCCAGCCATCACTAACTCATCCATCAGTTTCCTGTGGTGAATCTCAAAGTTGGAATGGTGTAGCATGTCTTCCTCATGCAAGGCTTTGATCTAGCTCCAGTCTGGTTGTGTGACTTGATAACCAGTTACCGAGTCAACTGAACTTAGCCTTATTTTGCCTAAGACAAGGGCAGGATGAGGCTGAAGATGGCCTGGACCCACAGACTCAGCAGACTTTTTGCAAACAAGTAGCAGATGGGCAGAGTGATTTCCACATCCTTAACTAAACAATGTGAGACCACTGGTTTCATGGGTTCAGACGGTGATGATGGCCACATCCACATGCCTGTCCCTTCATAATCACAGAATGCTTTATTATATACATACGTGGTCTCCTTTGAGCCTCCATACAGCCAATGAAGTCTCTAGGGCAGGTTTCTGCTTCCCCTTATTTGAAGAAACCGAGACCTGGTCAATAGGTACCCTGCTCAGGGTCACATGTAAAGTCACAGCCCCTGGGACATCATATGGCCAGTCAGGATTCACTTGCTGGAAGCAACTTGTGTTGCTCACTTCTGTGCCTTAAAAGGGAGAGCAACAACTCAGACTGGTGACGTGATAGCCAACCTGGACAGATATTTAAATCCTGTCAATGAGGCTACAAGTGAAGCACAGAGGGATCAGTGTGGGACTTAACAGAATCCTGGGCTTCTTTATGTGACTTGGCTGCATTCAGGCTTTCCAAGTCCAAGGGCTTATGTGGGTGTGTCTGTGTCCATTTCTATCTGGCAAGGAGGCTGAAGTTAATAGGTCTGTAAATTTTGTGTTCTGTGAGCCCTGACACATTTCAGACAGTGACCCAGTAAGTGCCTCATGTCCCGTCATCTGTGACTCTTTTAGAAAACTAAAATGCACACCAAGAGAGGAAAGAATGGAAAGCCTGAAACGCAGGTAGAGTCCACACTCCGATTCAGGTCAGCCGGCAGAGTGTGTTTCTTACAAAACAAATCCTCTGCAGTATGAAGACCGAGGGGCTTCCCACCCCCCCTCCACCTCCTGCTTGTGTAAGTTTTAAAAGCATAACAAGTGAAATGAGGCCCTTTGCATATGAGACAGCTGTTTGCTCAGGCCTCATGCCTTTCTTTTGGTTAACCTGAATCATACAACTTATAATTATGCCCTGCCTGGCAGCGCATTTTTGCCTCCTGAGCTCTAGCCGAAATTTCTGGGCAAGTGAACGCCGTTGACAGGGAACGTTTCTTCTCCCCGCCGTGGTTCCAGGTGGCCCCTCTGAGGTGCTCTTCCCACCCATGCCGGCTTCCAGGGCTGCATCTCCGCAGCAGTACTTCAGTCCTCTCCCCGAGGAGGGGAGGGCCGAACCCCTGCCAGAGGGAGCCACGCCAGTCTGATTAATTAAGGTAAATAGGGGAGTGATTGGCAGTGGCTTAAGCTACAGGCATGTAACCTAGGCAACAGCAGGGAGCCCGCACCTCTGCTGACAAGTAACATGGGATTAATTTTTTCACAGATCTGAGGCCTTCTCTCTGCTCAGAGTCCTCTTCAAGAGCCTTGAGAAAGGACTAGGCTGTTAGATAATGGAGGGGAATTACCAAGAGTAGGCCAGGGGTACCGTGGGTGTTTTGTCCCCTTCCAGAACCCGATGTGGGCAGTGTCCTGGGCAGGCTTGACGTCAGAAGCCTCGGGGCCAAAAGCAACCCTCCCTCCAGTTTGGAACTTGAGCATGCCTCCCCTGAGCCGTGGTCAGCTAGCCCTGCATTCCCGTGCCAGCTTCCTGGTCACGTTCCTTATCTGTAAAATGGGGCGGTAATAATTAGTGCCGCTTTTCAGCATACTGTGAGGCTAACGCCTGCAAATTGCCTAGCACAGGGACACCTGGGTGGCTCAGCAGTTGAGCTTCTGCCTTTGGCTCAGGTCGTGATCCGGGGTCTTGGGATCGAGTCCTGCATCAGGCCCCCCTCAGGGAGCCTGCATCTCCTGCCTATGTCTCTGCCTTTCTCTCTGTGTGTCTTTCATGAATAAATAAATAAAATCTTTTTTGAAAAAAATGCCTAGCAGAGCCTGGCACATGGAAAGCCCAATAAATATTGGCCCTTTGGGTCTTCTCAAGGAAAGAAAGAGGCTCCGAGTGGACTTATATACCCCTTTACTCCTGGGAAGACAAGGGGTTCAGCCGAGTGGACTTATATACCCCTTTACTCCTGGGAAGACAAGATGGGTCCAGAATAGAAAGCATGTAGGAAAAGCGACTGCAGATGGATGCAGAATGAGGCACAGGAAGCAGGCAGGAGGGTTGGGAATTGGGGGCTGCAGCCTGAGGGCCAGGAGGCTGGTCCTCAGAGGTTGACAGTTGCCCAGAGGGGAGCCAATGGTACAGAGATGTTGCCCCTTCTAGGATTTGGGTTCAAGCTTGAGTTCCCATCCAGTGGCTCAGACTCTCACTGAGCGTGCACTTTCCAGCTGCTGATCCTGGCTTGGACACTGGCCATTTGAGGATGTGACTCTGGTTGTTTTTCCACCATATGAAATGAAGACCATGGGAAAATATGGTCACATGAAAAAAGACATGAAAGCTTCCTGTTTTGTGCGTGAGGCCAGAAGATGTGTCATGTATGGTTTCTGAAGCTACAGGTGGATGGGGAGAGTTTGCAATCTACTATGGAAACATTTGACACTTTTGCAAGTTAGAAAGAGGGAGAGAAATGCCAGAAGCATGATATTCAGTACATAGCCTTGGCTGAATAATCTCAAATAAGCCAACCTCAGGGGTTTGGTTTCCTTATTAAAAATTCTGAAAGGATTACTCAGAAAATGTTAATAGTAGTTATCTCTAGGGAATAGGAATAGAGATTGGGAGTGGGGAGAGATTTATATTTTTTATTGTATACCCTTTTGACTATTTAAATCTTTTGCTATGTGCCTTTATTATTGTTATAATTGCAGATCGAATTATAGGGTCTGTCTTTAAAAAAATGCAGTCAAGAGGTTGGCTTAGATCATTGGTTCTTAGATTTTTTTTTTCTTTTTTTTTAGCAGTAGAACACTTGTCTTATAATCTTACTTGAAAGCCTAATGAATGTATGGCAAAGAAGAAATCGGAGCCCCTCTTGTCAGGACACCCCTAGCTCAGCTCCCAGCTGCAGCATCTCCAAGGGATCCATTGAACATAGTTTGAAATGACAGGTCTAACCGATTTTCCTCAGGCACCTCCCACCTCTCAGTCCTGTACTTCCCTTCTCTTTAGCAAAGGATGCTGGGGGATCCTAACACTGTGGCACAAGCTGCTGCTCTCACTGCTCTAGCTGCAGACACACCCTGCCCGTCTGGGGAGGCAGTGGTTGGGAAGGATGAGCAGTGCACAGGCTCAGCGTCACTCGGACTCTAGGGGACAAGAAACAGTTCACCCTCGGATTGTTGCCACTGGCTTGAAGTGATGGATACATGTGAAAGGGTGGATTTTTCTAGCCATTCCAGGTAAAACTGAACCTGGGAGCTTTGATAGGCTGCTAAAGGGACAGTGAAATGATGATGAATGGTAGAAAACCCATTTCCCTTGTGAACATTTGGTTTAAACACAGACCTACTGCTTACTTACTCTATACTTTTGGCAAGTTACTTAGCTTCTCCAGGTCTCTTGTTGGATCTGTAAAAAGAGGAAATCCTGGTTCCTACTTTCTAAAACTGTTGAAAGGATTAAATGAGATTGTAAGTCCAGGTGCTTAGCCTAGTGTCTTGCCCATAGTAGGTATTCAGTGAGTGTTGGTTTTACCAATGATCATCATCATCATCAAATTCCTGGACAAGTCAGAAATAACCTCACCACTTCTTGTATGTTCTATGTTAAATCTATAACCTCTCAGGGCCCTAGTTTCTTTACCTGTAAGTGGGAGGTGCTCAGGAATTACAAATTGTTGGACTGCTGGACAAAATCTAGCACGCAAACATATTTGCTTATCTAGATAGCATATTAAAAAGTAAGAAACAGTGTCTAGAAACTTGAATTCTCCAGCTTCTTTTTAAAAACTGAACATTTGGGGATCCCTGGGTGGCTCAGCAGTTTGGCGCCTGCCTTTGGCCCAGGGCGTGATCCTGGAGGCCCGGGATCGAGTCTCGCGTCAGGCTCCTGGTATGGAGCCTGCTTCTCCCTCTGCCTGTGTCTCTGCCTTTCTCTCTCTCTCTCTCTCTCTCTGTCTATCATAAATAAATAAATAAATCTTTAAAAAAGCAAAAACAAAAACTGAACATTTGGGCAGCCCAGGTGGCCCAGGGGTTTAGCACCACCTTCGGCCCAGGGCATGATCCTGGAGTCCCGGGATCGAGTCCTGCATCGGGATCCCTGCATGGGGCCTGCTTCTCCCTCTGCCTGTGTCTCTGCCCGCCCCCCCTCTGTCTCTCTGTGTCTCTCATGAATAAATAAAATCTTAAATAAATAAATACATACATACATACTGAACATTGGTCTTCATTTGCCCTCACTTGGTGGCAGTCAGCTGGCAGCTGCCCCTCCCCTTACGTGGGCATCTGTACACTTGCCTTTCTTTTCACCAGCCTCTTTCCTTGTATATTGTCTTACACCCTCTTTATATGTAGGTAGTTGGGTTGGCAAAGCCTAGGTTAGAAGGTTTCATGGCTCTACCACTAGCTTATCCCATGATACCGAATGCATCCTTTCATCTCTCTGGACTGTCACATTGCCATCTATAAAATGAGAGAGTTAGCTTTCAGCCATGGCTTTCTTGGGGTGTTCTATTCAGTCCATAACATTTACTGAATTCTTCCTATTTCCGGGAATTCTAACAGGTATTTGGGAGGATGCAGAGGTGAATGACAATGGGCTCGGCCCAGAAATGTTTTAAAGGCCATGCCTCTCAAAGTGTAGTCTGTAGAATACCACCAGTTCTCCATGAGATAAACAGAGAAATTGAAGATAAGCATTTAGAAACTTTTATGGCAGTTTGACATTGTTGTTACAGCCATGTACATGCTCAGTGGATGTGTCTTATTGAATAACTATAGATCAGTTCACATGCTGTTGAACTTCTATGATGAATTCCATGAGGAACAAGCTGTATACTTGTTCCAGTTATCATTGCTGTTTAACAAACTATCCCAACACTCAGTGCTTAAAATAGCAATAGTCCTTTATTTGCTCACAAATCTGCAGTTTGAGCACAGCTGGGCAGGACTGCTCATCTCTGATCCACACAGTAGTGCCTGCTGGGGTGCCTCCCCTGGGGCCAGAGGGTCCACCTCCAAGATGGCACATTCACGTGGCTGGCAAGTTGGTGCTGGCTATCGGTTCCTTTCCACGTTGACTTGTCCACAGGAAGAGGGAGGTGCTGCTTTATCACATAGTGGCTGGGTTCCACAAGAGCAAGGCAGAAGTACATAGAACTTTTACAGTTGTATCTCAGGAGTCACATTGCATCTCTTCTGATGGACTCCTGGCTGAGGCTTTCACAAAGGTCTACCCAACTTCAAAGGGAGGAGACACAGATTCTACCTTTTATTGTTTTTTTTTTTTTTTTGTAAGATTTATTTATTTATTTGTGAGAGAGAGAGAGAGAGAGAGAGAGAGAGAGTCAGAGACACAGGAGGAGGGAGAAGCAGGCTCCATGCTGGGAACCCGACATGGGACTCCATCCTGGGACTCCAGGATCGCGCTCTGGGCCAAAGGCAGGCGCTAAACCACTGAGCCACCCAGGGATCCCCCAGATTCTACCTTTTAATAGGCTTGTGGAAAGGTTTTAGACGTAGACGTGGGTCATAAGATTTTGTTACAGCTACCTTTGGAAAATACAATCTGCCACACTAGATAGGGGTGCATTACTTTTGTTTTGCCGCAATTACCACATACTTAGTGGCTTAAAATAATATGCATTTATTAGCTCATAGTTTTATAGGTCATGAGTCCAAGCCAACTTAACTGGGTTCTCTGTTCAGTTAAGGTTCTTTTCTGGAGGCTGTGAGAAGAATCCATTTCCAGGCCCACTCAGGTTGTTGGCAGGTGGTGGTAGGATTGGGGTCCCTGTTTCCTTGCTGGCTGTCAGCCAGGGGTGGCTTGCTGCCCCTAGAGGCCATCTACACATGGTCCTTCAGTCTTCAAAGCCAGCAATGCCACATCAAATTCTTCTCATCCTTTGAATCCTTTTGACTTCTAATACTGCCAGATGGAGGAAACGCTCTGCTTTTTCATGTGATTAGATTATGTCGACCTGGATAATCTTTGGCCTGTACCCCAGTGTAATCAGAGGAGGAACATCTCATTGTATTCACAGGTTCCACTTACACTTAAAGGGAGAGGAGTATAACAGGATGAGGGTCACTGGAAGTCATTCTTATAATTCTGTCTACCACAGACGGTTTGATTCACAGTGAATTGGAAATTAAAACAAAATGGTTTTACATCACAGATAGTTTGAAAGCACTGGCTTAGAATCCAGTGGACAAGAATGACACGTATACAAATGGTTATCATTGGAGACCTTCAGGGCTAACTTCCAAAAAGAGACGGGTAGAAAGAATGCAGTGAGAGGGCAATGGGAGGAAGACTATTATTTAAGTAGAAGGGAATAGAATTAAGATATAGTATTTGAGGATCTGGTATTTGAATTGAGCTTGAGAATACAGGTGTGATTTGGATCTTTTAAAAAAATAAGGCAAGAGGATAGGATTCCTGTAGTTGTGCTTCTATTTTGGCACCTTTGGCTGTAAACACAGAACTGAACTGAATCCTCTCAAAGTTCATTTATCACTTCTCTACTACCACCCCCCCCAACCAAAAAACAAACCCTACCCCAAAGCTCAAGCAGGGACTTCAAACAAGCAATCATATATTATACCTTATGAGTCCACAGATCAGTTGGGTGGCTTCTCTGGTCTTGTCTGTGCTGTCTTCTGTGTCTCTGATTAGCTGTGCGTGGGCTGGGTGGCTTTGCTGGCCTTGTCTGGGCGTGGAGATCTGTTTCATTATTTTGGCCAAAGCAAGTCACAATGCCTGCCCTGATTTAGAAGGCAAGGCAGTAGATTCCACCTGCTAATGAGAGGAACTTCAGGATCCCACTGCATAGGATGTGGAAGCAGGGATGGGTGGAGGATCAGGGCCACTTTTTCAATAAATCTACCACAGTTATCCTGAGAAATCTTCCTGAATTCTCTAGAGGAAGAACAAGAGCCTTTGTTCTAACTTCAAATGCATTGTTTCTCAAGCTAACCAAGGTTTTTTGGAGAAATTTACGTATGAGAAACCATTCAGAAAATGTAAAATGATCCATTAACCAGAGTTGTAAGAAGCCAGGCTTTTAAAATAGTCTGTATTTTCTGTATAAGGGACATTCCCTGGCAGCCTTATCACCTTTACTTTTGTGGCGCTTTCACTAGCCCACATTATGCTCATCCTTCAGTGCCCATCCCAAATGCCCTCTGCAGAACTGTTTCCAGAATGATTACTCTAGAGTAATTCATGGCTCTTCTTCCAGGTCCCAGTAGCAATTTTTAGAATGAAGTGATCTCAAATCTGGCTATACTGTAGACAAACTGTCTTTTATGATACTCCCCAAAGCACCTAAACCTAACCCAGGGCCAACAAATGATAGTTGCACTATTAACATTTTTCAGATGGATGAATGGAGAGGTGAGTAGACACGGATGACAGATGCTTCAGAAGGTGACTAAAGCTTTCTTTTAGAAAATCTCATATTATCATAAACTTTATTTCCCTCCTTCCAAGTCAGTATGTCAGCTTGAAATCTTTGTGCTCTTGTTCCATTGTCTACATCATGCTTCAAAGTAAAAACCAAAAACTGCACATTGCGGAGGGGAGGAATCATGTTGTGTTCTTCCTCATAAACCCTGTCATTAGCATCGAGTTTCAAAACAGGGTCCCTGAGTTCCTCAGGATGTTAATCATTTGCTAGCAGCCAGGGGTGTGTGGGTGGGGGGAACTTCTCATCAAATAAATTTGTGAAATGCTGGAGTAAACAAAGTTAGGCAGCCTTCTTTTCTATGAGGCTTTACAGAGCCTAAATATGTTAACATCCATTGTGAATTTCCAAGAGAGTTATTAGAATTTGTAAGGGTTGAAAATTGGAAGAATTAGCTTTTGGGGGGAGGGATGAGGGAGGATAAGGGAGGTAATTCTTTTTAATGTGGTAAAAGATACATAACATAATTACCATTTTAACCATTTGTAAGAATACAATTCAGTGATATTGAAGACATCAGTGTTATGTAACCATTAACACCATACTCAAAACTTTTTCATCAGCCCCAACAACAATGACTCCTTCTAAGCACTACTCCCTCCCTCCCCCGTGGTAACCTCTATTCTTCTTTCTTTCTCTCTGAACTTGCCTATTCTAAGTGCCTCATGTAAGTGGAATCATATAATATGCATCCTTCTGTCGTCTGCCTTATTTCACTAAGCATGATATTTTCAAGGTCTGTCTGCATTGTACATGTATCAAAATTTCATTCCTTTTATATGGCTGAGTAATAGTCCATCATATGTATGTGCTATGTTTTGTTTATTCCTCTATCTGTTGAAGGACACCTGAGGCGTTTCTACCTTTTGGGTATGTAAATAATGCTGTAATGGACATTGACATAAAAATGCCTATGTGAGTCCCTGCTTGCAGTTCTTTTGGATATGTACCTAAGGGTGTTATTACTGGGTCATCTGGATACTTCTGTGTTTAATCTTTTGAGAAACCACCAAACTACTTTCCACAGTGGCTGCACTATTTTGCATTTTCTCCAGCAAAGCACAAGGGTTCTAATTTCTCCACATCCTTGCCAACATTTGTTATTTTCCATTTTTTACAATTATCACTACCCTAGTAGGTACAAGTTGCTATCTCATGATGATGAGATCATTTCCCTAATGATGCAAAATGCAAAAGTGATTTGCATTTCCCTAATGACTAATGATATTGAGCTGTAATATATGCTATATGCATTCTGAATATAAGTCATTCATCAAATATGGGTTTTGTAAATATATCCTCTTAGTCCATGGCTTCCCCTTCAGAGAACAAAGACTTTTAAATTGTAATGAATTTCAGTTTATCCGTATCTTACACTGTTTGTGTCCTATATAAGAAACCATTGCCTAAACTGAGGTTACTAATGTTTGCTCCCATATTTCCTTGTACAAATTTTATAATTTTGGCTCTTACATTTAAGTCAGTGATCCATTTTAAGTTCATTTTTGTGTATGGTGTGAGGTAAGGATTGAAGTTTATATTTAGGCAAATGAATATTTAGTGATTCCAACCATCTTTTATTGAAAAGATTATCCTTTTCCATTGAATTTCCTTAGCATCTCTGTTCAGCATCAACTGATGATATAAATGGACTCTCCATTCGGCTCCCATCAATCCCGTGTCTTTCCCTACTCAAGTACCACACTCTCTTGGTCACTGAAGCCCTATAGGAGCCTTAAAAGTAGTAGATAGTAAGAATCCCAACTTTGTTCCTCTTTTTCTAAGTTGCTTTGATTAGGTTTCTATGTCCCTTTCATGTTAATTTCTGCAAAGATTATATTGAGTCTGTAGATAGAGGACTGACACATCTTAACAATATCGAGTCTTCTGATTTATAAATATTATGTACCTCTCCATTTATTTCTCCATTTATTTAGAGCTTTGATTTCTTCCATCAGTGTTCTGTAATTTTCAGTGTATAGATCTTACATGCTTTTGTTAAATTAAACCCTCAAGTATTTTTTTTAAGATTTTATTTATTTACTCATGAGAGATGCAGAGAGATACAGGCAGAGAGAGATATTGGCAGAGGGAAAAGCAGGCTTCCCTCAGGGAGACCGATGTGGGACTCAATCCTGGACCCTAGGATCATGTCCTGAGCTGAAGGCAGATGCTCAACCGCTGAGCCACCCAGGCGTCAATTTTTTTACTAAAAAAATTTAGTATTTTTTATCATTTTAAATGCTGTGTTTTATTTCAATTTCCAAAGATTCATTGGTGTTTTTTAGCAATGTAGTTGATTTTAATTTGTCATCCTCATATCCAATGACATTGCTAAACTCACTAGTTCTACTACCTTTTTGTGGATTCCTTACCATTTTTTATACAGTCGTGTTGTAGACAGATACAATTTTGACCTCCCTTCTACAGTCAGAGAATGGAGATCTAGAAAGACAAGGGACCTGCCTACTGTCCTACTGTCTATTTCATAAATGTAGAGCCAGAAGTCTGAAACCCAGATCTTCTGGATCCTCCTCCAGGTTCTTCTGCATCATACCAAGCTATTTTTCAGGTTTTTAAGCCTCAGGCCTCAAGAGAAGGTCTAGGAGGTTACAGTCCAGGACTGATGTGACCACTCCACTCCCTACAGTCCTCAGGAATCTAGGGCTCCTTCCCACCAGATACTCACCATCTCTAGGGTATGGACCTCTATCGCATGATCCAGCATGGTGGCACTTGTGTTCTGGGCAATAGGATACAAGGAATGATGATTGCTTTAGGTGGGTTCCATGGATTGGCCATACAATAGCCGCATTCACATCTCATTGAATAGGACCTAGTTAGGCCACAGCTAGCTGTCAGGATGTCTGGGAAATATCACCTTTATTCTGAGAAGTCCTATTCCTAGCTAAAATTACCATTACTATGGCAGAAAGAGAGAGCAGCTCCTTGGGAACGTACAGCAATTTGTGCACGAACCTTAACGTTAGGGATCCAAAAAGGAAATAGTTTGAAAATGAAAGAAGAAGGTAGAAGAGTTCAGGCTGTTGCATTTTTTAGAAATCATTTTAGGATCCAGGTAAGCCATCTCTCGTTAGTTTTGTAGCCCATTAAGTTGACCTGAAACGTTTTAGTCAGAGGATAAAGTTAATCCTCAGAACCCCTTTATGATATTAAATCCTTGTGACTATATTAGACACATCTAATCATGGATGACCTTCCTTTATCTAGAAAAGATAAAACAAAAGATGTTTCCACTCATTCATTCATTTAACAAAAATTGCTAGCTCCTACTGTCATGGACTTCACAGTTTGGGGAGAGACAGACAATAATGAAATAATCACCCAAATGAATATGAAATCACAAAGAAGCGGTAAGGATGCTATCAGGGCACAGTTAGAGGTTATGATCTAGTCAGGGAGGCCAGAGAAGGTCTACCTGAGAGTTGGGATTTGTTTCTGTAGGGACCGTCTACTTTCATAGCAAAGCAGTGTGTTCTGAGAATACGATCCTGTGTGCTGCTGAGGCTACACCTCGTGTATCCTGCCTGGGCCACTGTATGTCTAAGAGATCAGTATAGAAGAACGAGAATGACAGAGTGAGAGTAAGATGGGAGTGGGGGAGGTGGTGGGAATGCTACTCAATGGGCTCCCACCCCAAGAGAAATGGAGAGGAATTTAGAGATTTCCAAGATGGCAGACGGCAGGGTTGGGGGCAGGATCATAATCCAGTCAGAGACTTTCCTTGTGGACCAGGAAGGACCCCAAGGAGCTAAGAATCAGGAATTTTCTTTTTTTTTTTTTTTTAATTTTTTAATTTTTATTTATTTATTTTTTTAGAAGGAATTTTCTAATAACTGTAGTCATCTGTATAGAGGCACTCCCACTCCCCTAGGTGGCCCAAGCCAATCTCAGGGACTTGTGCATGTGCTGCAGCAAAGAAAGAGTTACTGGGTCCAGTGGACCATCAGAGGAGACAGCACCTCAGCTCCCACTCAGCATCTCGATTCTGTGACTCCAGGTCATGGCACACGGAAGACTCCAGTAGTTGTGGGGGGAGGGGAGGACAGCACCAGAGGAGGAGAACAGCCATCAGTTACCTGCTTTCCCCGCTTTCCTCACCCCACTGCCTTGGGGGACCTTTGCAGACAGTGAATAGTTAGCCAGCCTGAAAGAAGATCTAAGATTGTAGAAATCCACCAGTGGATCACAGCCTCTCAGGTACTTGGGAATTCACTCTTCTAGCTCAAGGCAGGCATGGCAGATAGGGCCTATCCTTTGGCCATCATTGGCTCACTGTGAAGGGTTGCTGGGAGCACAGTACTGAGAGGATCCCCAAGAAAGAACATTATGATAGCATTATTATGCCTGCCTTCACCCTGGTGTGATTGTAGTGAAGAAATAGATATATTAGTGAATATATATATATATATATATATTCACTATATATATACTATATTATTCACTATATAGTAAATGAATATATATATATACATACATACATACATACTTTGTAGATTGCAAAGTACTAGCCAAATAAAAACTAATAATGATAGCTATGATTTTTAGTGCTTCTTAAATTCCAAACCCTGCTAAGATCTCCACAGGTTGTATCTCATTTAATCCTCACAGTAACCTTTATGCCAGGTACTATTAATATCTCCCATTTTATACTTGAGGAACCAAGGCTTGGGGAAACAAGGTAACTTGCTTCAGGTCGCACAGCTAGCAAGCAAAGCAGAACTCTTTCTGACTCCAAAGCACGTGTTCTTACGCTTTTTGTTTTGTTGTCTTCAGAATGGGAGATTCTGATTATAATTATCACTGTTAAGAGAGCAACTACTACATTGCTTGGTGTTTCAGTTATAAATTCCCTAAGTAGGAGACCAGTAGGATGTGTTTGTAGTCATTTTTCAATCCCCAAAAGAGCTTGGAACTTGCCTTCCATTCAGCCTGCCAGTTTTGCCTGCCTTCCTCTTTACACATCCATATCTGCTCTGCAGAGCAGTGTAATGACCCTCTGTTGTGCTCCATCCACCAAGCCTCTGAGAACAGTTTTTGGAGACTTTCCTGTGGTCGATCACTTATCAATTAGACTGAGATTTTCAAGACCCCTTGTCAACAAGGCGCAGAAGTCTGATTCACGCCAGCGAGTTTTTCTTTCCTGAGAGCTATGTTCCGAGATGTGGGAAGAAGTGGGCAAATGTGTGCAGAAGGAACCATTAATTGTGATGATCACACTCATGGGGTGGTTGGCAGTTTGCAAAACACTTTCATATTGATTTTCTCTCCAAGCCTCAGTTTTGTCATCTTCAAAGTGGCCATAATGACAATAATAACATAGTAAAGTCTCATCTTATGAAAGGGTTAGGTTATAATAAACTCACCACTGTAGATGGTGAAATAACATAAAATTAGAATCATCCTTGACAGTTGCCCATGGAATATAATGACAAACCACCTCTCAAAAGTTCGGTTTAGGCAGTTTTTTTTCCCCAGTATTAAAACCAATGACAATTTCTTTGGTTGAAGTCATCACAGTGCCTTCTGAGGTAGTGAAAAATACTTAACTTCCGAGAGAAAGCTCACTCAGTACCAAAGTGCTCGCATTCCAGAGGCTGGGGAGAGCTGGGCTGCTAAGGACAACCTTCCATGGCACAGGCTCCCCGAGCATAGGGATTAGGAGGATTGCCAGCCTCCTCAGTTAGTGTTTGTTTTCTTTTCTTTTTGACTACGTGTCATTTAATTCCTGAAGGTTAATATACGTATGATACAATTTTTATTAGGTCTCATTTCCCCGAGTGGTTGTCGAAGAACAGAGCTTAGACTTGAAAGTAACATGTGAGAAACAAACAGCAGGGTAGGCAAGGGGAGGTCCGGGCTCAGGCCCCAGGTCAGTGCCACCTGCATCCATGGGACTTTGGGCTTATGGACCTTTTTTTTTTTTTTTTTTTTAAAGATTTTATTTATTTATTCATGAGAGACACAGAGAGACAGAGAGAGGCAGAGACACAGGCAGAGGGAGAAGCAGGCTCCACGCAGGGCGCCCGACGTGGGACTCCATCCCGGGTCTCCAGGATCACGCCCTGGACTGAAGGCGGCGCTAAACTGCTGAGCCACCGGGGCTGCCCGACGGCTAATGGACCTTAAAGATAAACTTATCACCCAAGTGTCAAAGTTCTCAGGCTGCATTTCTTGACTACAGACCTGCAGACCCCTTGTGACTCTATTAAAAAACAAATCTATGTCCATCCCCACTTCTGTCTTCCTATTCCATCATCTCTGCCTATACATATACACTCTGATAGCCTCTTCCCTCAGTTCCACCCTTCTTTCTCTCCTAATCCCTTCTCCACTTGGCCACAAGAGAACTTTCCAAATACCACCTGATCTTGCCACACCTCCATATTATATAAAATACTAGAAAAGACAAAGTCCTTCTACTCACCCACCTCTCATCCCCACTAGGCTTTCCCTCCTCCTCTGTGTGCCACACACACTGCTTTTCTTGCAGTCCCACTTGTGTTTCATATTTGCCTAGCCATAGGGCCTTTGCACAGCCTTGCTTTTCCCGCTGTCTGGAGTGCTCTTCTCCCTCTGTTGAATTAACTCCTAATCATACTCCCTCTGTTTCTTCAAGGAATCCTCTCCTGGCGTTGCTGACTAGATCAGACCCTCCTGATCTGATCTGAAAGAAAGGAACTGTCTTTGCACTGTGTGCTTTTCTTTTCTTTCTTTTTTTTTTTTTTTTAATTTATGATAGTCACAGAGAGAGAGAGAGAGGCAGAGAATAGGCAGAGGGAGAAGCAGGCTCCATGCACCTGGAGCCCGACGTGGGATTCGATTCTGGGTCTCCAGGATCGCGCCCTGGGCCAAAGGCAGGCACTAAACCGCTGCGCCACCCAGGGATCCCTGTGTGCTTTTCTTCTATGCACATGCCACTGGAGCTGTTTTAATTTACTTGTGGTTTTGGATTAAAGTGGGTATTCTCCTCTGCCACACACAGTACTGTAAGCTTTATGAGAGCATTAACCTTGTCTGTCTTGCTTACCAATATCCTGGATACCTAGCACAGAGCCTAGCATGTGGTTGTTCTCATTAAACATTTAAGCGGGTGGATAGAGGGGCAGACAGACTGATGGGTGGGTGCATAGGTGAGACACTCAAGTGCACACTATCAAATTATTGATCAGAGTATTGTTTCCCTGATACACACCCCCCATGATAAAACATGGGAACTTGCTCTGAAGAAAATGTTAAAAGTTGATATCATTCTTTTAGAATGGAAGAGAGAAGTTACTAAAGATTCCGTTTGCCCTTTAGATAATAGACATTACAAAATATCTTGGCTATTTTTCTCTCTGCTGTTGAAAAAGTCTCTTAATGAGCTTTCACACCTTAAGTAGCAAATGACCTTTTCTAGAGCCATCTATTCAAAACAAAGGGTGAATTGGACAGGTGGTATAGTTCTGCCCTTGGAAGTACAGGAGCAGCCTTTTTAACAGTGGTTGCTGTCTGTGTATGACTTTACCTCTTAGGAAATGAAGCCCCTTCTAGATTTCGGATTCCAGCATCCTGGTTTTGACACCATGGAGTTATTGGAGAGAGGAAAATGGATGCACCCAGTGGCCGAGTCGAAGAGCCAACTCGCTGGACTTGGGCTCAGCAGACTTAGGCAGTCTTGTGGTTGCTGGGCTGTAGCGTCTCTGTCCCCCCATAGACAGTGCCCTTTAGGTTTGTTTGTTTTCTCATACAGCTTGGTACTGGTTATGGTGAAAAGTAGGTTGTCGCAGAACAGCTGTCCTATCTACTGGGGTTGGGGTTCCATCAGCCTCCTTTAAGTCTGACCTGTGGAAAGCTGGAATGAGAGTGGTCCTCAGCCCACAAAGACGGAGCATTTCCTCTGAGTGAAAACAAGATCATCTTCCTTCTGCCATCTGTCCCAGGGAGAGGAGGATTCTGAGATTAATTGCAAGTACCATTTTGTTCTTGGAGTGCTACTCTAGCCTGTTCCTTGCTCAGAGACCTTCTGTGGCTCCTGCCTGCTGAACAGCTCCTGTGTAAGGCCCTCAGATTCTGGTCCAGACTTCCTGGCCTCATGGCTCATGACTCTCACTTTTTTTTTTTTTAAAGATGTATTTATTTTAGAGAGAGAAAAAGCACACGTGAGCAGGGGGAGGGGCAGAGGGAGAGAGAGCCAGCACACTCTCTGCGGAGTGGGGAGCCCCGTTGCAAGGTTCAGTCTTACTATCCTGAGATCATGACCTGAGCCGAAATCAAGAGTTGGACACTTAACCGACTGATCCACCCAGGTGCCCTTCATGACTCTTTTTTGCATCCCACTCCAGCCAAATCAGCCCCTTGCCATTAAGTAAATGTGTCCCTTACTTCATGACATCCATTTCTTTGTACATGCTTTCCCTCCAGCTAGATTCTGAACCCCATTGCTACCTATCAAAATCCTACCCATTCTTTTAGGCAACTCTCTCAAAGACTCTTCCCTGATTGTCTCAGGTAGAATTTAATCTTTGCCCCTGTAAATATCTGTGGAATTTATCCATACAACTTTTGGGGCCCTTATGTTAGTGTTGTGGGTTTTTTTCATTTCTTGCATGCTTGTCTCCTATCCATGCTATTTGTTGAGTCCAGGGCCTTGTCTTATTTATCTCCATCTCCCCCACAGTTCTTTGGACATACCAATTTATCAACAAAGTCATCCTTATTTGTTGAATGAATGAAAACATAAAAACAATGTAGCTTATGTCCTCAAAACTCATAAAGGAAGTACATTTACTCAATTGTCCAAAGTCCCTTGCTTAAAATAACTTTATGCTTTCAACAAAATTAAGCTGTACCTGATCTTTGAAATATAACCTTGCAGGCAACCTTGAAGAGAATGCTTTGCTCTATGCATGTGTTTGTGTGTGTGTGTGTGTGTGTGTGTGTGTGTGTGTGTGTGAAGGTTATTAGAATAATCTCCTTAGCAGATAGACAAACATTTGGAATTATATAGTCATTTAAACCTCAGAGCCTTTGTGGGGCTAGTTGAAAAGGGGTTTGGAGGGACAAGCCATGCTAAAATTTGCAGCAGAATCTGGTCCATAATATGTCCTCAGACCCTAGATGAAGCAGATGACCTGCTCAGTTGAACTTCTAGCATTGTGGTTTTAGAGCAGATGGCCCCTTTCCTGTATTTTGAAGATAGTCACCAGCTCAGCCATAGGTGGCAGTGTCCTCTGAGAGGGAGTTGGTGCATCTGCAATGTTGGGATTCGAGTGTGCACTTGGACAGATCTTTCTCCTTGGGCAGAGTACAGTTGGCTTGCTTCACCACCTTTCTTCCTCCCCTCCAAAGGGTGCCAGGCACGCTAAATAGTGATTAAACAAAAGATTAAAACTCCATTTGTGTGTGTGAGTGTGTGGCTGTTTGAACACTAATCGATTCTTCCCATGGAATGTTAAGTAAAAGTACGCTGATACCAGAAGCAGTTCTTTAGAGCAGCCAGTCAAAAGCCATTTCCAATTTATTGTTTAATGTGATTTCCACGTTAATTCTGGCAGCCTCCTCCACAGATTGTCCCTTGCCTCTCTTGCCATGCTCCCTCCCAACCCCTTTGCTTCCTGTAGCCACAGGACCCCTGGTAATCAAGGGCAAAAGACGGTTGCTGCGGGGGAAACAGTCACAGCTTTTACAGACAGATATTTGAGTCCACAGAATTAAAGAAATTTACAGTTAACTCTGGACTGAAAATCCAGACTTGCTTTCTTGCACATTATTAAGTGATTGTGATTGTGTAGGAATTGCTGTCTTTTGAGAAATGTCATCCATGCCTTTCTTGTTGCCGAAGGTCTTGTGACATTTGTTAATTGCAAAATGCCACTATTAACTAGGAATTTCTTCTTGTCTGAAGAATTTCCACATGGGCACGTGCCCTTCTGTGAATGAGAAGACTCTCTAAATCCCGTTATCAGCAATGGCCAGTTGAAACGGCTCAGGTATTAGGTTGGTTGCCCTGAAGGGCTTATCATTTTATTATTTGATTCCCGTCCCTCTTCTTTTCCCCCAGACGTGCCCATCACAAGCACCAGATCATAAGCTTTCTCTAAAAATAATGTATTAATAGGCCCCCTTTACTGAGAATGCCTAACTTTGTGCCAGACCTTGAGCTAGATGCTGTGTGTAAATTAGCTCAGTTCATTCTCCCAACAATCCACAAGTTGTGGTTCGTCTGTTAGTTTTTCCTATTTGTCAGTCAAGGAAGTTTGCCCTGGAAATAAAACCTAGGTTTTTTCACCTCTGAAACCAGAGTCATTAAACTAGACTACTTGCCCCATTGATGAGCAGCCATTTGCTCATTCACCTGATATTTATTGAGGGCCTCAGGTGGGCCAGGTATTGGCCTAGGAATGCATAGTGATGAACCGGAACAAGAGATACCCCTTCCTTCGAGAAGCTCACAATCTATCCCAGGGAGAGAACAGCAAGATCTGGTTTGGATTTGGGGGCTGGTAAGCTATGGGAATTAGGACAAATCTGTTCTATTCTGTTAACCTCAGATTTCATATCTGTATATTGAGGCAGCTGGATTTAGACAAATGGTTTTCCCAGCTTTACTGTGAATCAGAATCACTTAGGGAATGTGTTTAAAAACACATCTTGGTCTCCCACCCCTCAGGTACTTTGATTTAATAGGTTCAAGGTGGGGCCAGGAAATTACATCTATAATGAGGACCCAGGGCTCCCAAAAACCTCCCTTTGAGAGAGACTGATCTGGCTGTAAACCCCATTAACACTTACGCAGGACCTTTGTTGTCATGCCTGTATCCCCATTGCCTAGCACAGTGCCTGGCACAGAATAGGTTTTGATAAACATTTGGTGTAGTTTGGATGATCTATCTGTGGAGTTCCTATGGATGGGCCTCAGAGAGTCCTGAACCACCTGAAATTAACCACAGTTTTTGTCAAGGCTTGTGGGTAAGGATTCAAAGGGTCCTTTGGGCACTGAAAAGTCTGTGATTCTAGGATTGAACCTAAATTTTCTCTTACCCAAAGCTCAGACCTATTAATTGGAAGGTTTTTTTTTTTAACCCATATAGCAAAATTTGAGTTCTGTATCAAGGTAATTTGATAAGAAAATGTCAATTTACAGTAGATTTTTAAAATCCTAAAGGTGTTGATGTCTACATTTTATGTATAAATTCTGGAAGTGCTCAGGATAACCTTCTGTCTTTGAGATATTCTCACCAACTCTGAAAATACCTATTGGGTAGATAGCACTGTCTCCATTTTCCACGTAGGAAAATTCGGACTTGTGACTCATGTAAGTTGTTCAAGGTCACACTGCAAGGGGGATCCCTTGGTGGCTCAGTGGTTTAGCTCCTGCCTTTGGCCCAGGGCATGATCCTGGAATCCTGGGATCGAGTCCCACATTGGGCTCCCTGCGTGGAGCCTGCTTCTCCTTCTGCCTGTGTCTCTGCCTCTCTCTCTCTCTCTCTCTCTCCCCCTCTCTCTCTGTCTCTCATGAATAAATAAATAAAATCTTAAAAAAAATCACACTGCAAGGGCTCTATTCACCGAAAGTTAGCCTGGGAGTCAAAGAACATGGCTCCTATCCTCTTATCTGCTTATGTGGCCTTGGTTGGGTAGCTTGGCCTCTTTGGACCTCAGCTTCCCCATCTGTAAGATGAGAGAGGAGTGAACTAACTGATTCTGATAGCTAGCTTAGCTTCTTGGGTATTTGAGGTTCCTCTGTAAGTACATGCTTAGACATGCAGAACTCCTTGTGTCTGCAGGCTCTGACATCCTATTAGTTTAGGGAGATAGAAGGGCTACTGGGACCACCTAAACAACATAAGTCTTCTCTGTAGAACATTCCAGAGGGTCAAACATCATGAAAGCAAAGGCAGTGCAGGTGGTAGAAGCTGAGGGTGTGAAGTTCCCAGAATTTTGGGGCCCTAACTCTCTACCCTGTCAGTTCAGCAATTCACTGTTCATTCTGAGAACAAAATTTAAGGAATATACTTCCATGAGGTCACAACTATACCCATAGTCACAACTATACCCAACTATACCAACTATATTCAAGCCTGTACCCCATTCCCAGTATCAAGGGAAGACTTTCACAAACAGATGGAGGAAACTGAGCCCTTCGTGGGATTTTAGATTTGAAATGTCCTTAAGGGTCATCTGACCCCTTAACAATAAGAAAAATCTTCCTTCTTTTCTACGCTGACAATTAAAAAAACAAGGCAAAACAAAACAAAACCTCAAAGCCACGATTGTTTTTGCCAGCAACCATACCTAAGGGTTTTGTGATGGTACCTTTGATGGTAAATATCTGTTCAACTTGGATGTTAGAGCCCAGGTTTGGTCTGACCAGCATGCAAGCAGGCAGGATCATGGCTGTTTTCATCCTAGACCAGTAGATTCCCAAACTTGAGTGTGCCTGAGAATCTCTTGGAGGACTTGTTGAAACACAAATCATAGGGCCTCATCCCCAGAGTTTCTGCCTCAGGAGGACTGGGGTAGGGTTCAGGAATGAACATTCTAATGAGGTCCCAGGTGGGGCAGTGCTGCTCACACTTTGAGAACCTCTTTAGATGGGTTCCTTCCAGTAAGGTAGCCTCAGCATGTTGAGAGTCTTCATTCCACCAGTGACGTAAGCAGTCAACTGAAGTTCCCAGCCTTTGGGTTGCAGAAGAGGGAAAAGGAATTGGGAGGGAGGACTGGAGAAAAAAGATCGCTAAACAGCCCTTGACCAATCCCTCTTGACATCTTGGCAATGGAGCATTTTACCTTAGGCAGGTCACTGACCCACTGCAAGGCTCATATGGTTGTCCATTTGTTTTTAGCAGATGGCTTTTTTTTTTAATTTTTTATTATGATAGTCACACACACAGAGAGAGAGGCAGAGACACAGGCAGAGGGAGAAGCAGGCTCCATGCACCGGGAGCCCGACGTGGGATTCGATCCCGGGTCTCCAGGATCGCGCCCTGGGCCAAAGGCAGGCGCCAAACCGCTGCGCCACCCAGGGATCCCTGCAGATGGCCTTTTTAAAATGAAATCCACATGGAACCCCAGTACAGAAAACAGACAGATGCATTGCTGGTCTGGTTGAAAGCGGGGGGGGGTCAAGGTCCCACTCTTAGCAGCCCTCCTCCCAAGGCAGCACTGTGTGTGTCCTGTAGAAATGTCTCTGAACGCATTTGAAACTTGCTAAAGGAAACTCCAGTTCAGCTTCTGTGATTTCTGAGAAACCCAAGAAATGTTTGTAGGCACGTGGGCTTTGTTATCACAGTTTTCTTTCCCTCTCTGACCAACACATCTGGCATGCTAACTTTCAGAATTTGCTCTTTGCAATGCAGAGAGGTCTACAGGAGAGGGAATGCAAAGGATTGTTATTATCATTAGAGCTGATGTAAGGATATTGAGCTGTTGTGGAAAATCTGCTAACACAAGGATCAGCCAGACACTTAATAAACAGGTTTTGGGATGATTTTATTCTGGTTACTTCTTGTTAGTGTTAATGTTGCAGCATGCCACATGCTCAGGGCCTTTGTAGCTAATTACATAGGAAATAGGACTATTGGATCTTGCATGCCACAATGGCAAGAACAAGTCTGCAGAATTTTTAATGGGCAAGATGATAGGGAAAGCCATTCTCATTTATGTGAACACAGGAAGGTATTTAAGCAGCCGTGCTATGCAGTGTTACCTGGGGAAGGCTCTAACTGAGCCCCCGGGCCAAGTCTTTAGACTTGACTGTTGGCATGGGGAAGCATCTGGTGCATTCTGATAACCCCCAGATCCTGGAATGCAACTCCTGTAATTAGAGAAACCACTTCCTAATGGGCCCACCAGGATGGACTCACCTCCCGGACACAATAAATGCCTTCAGAGCCTGGCCCCTAGGGGCTGCTCTTTTGTGACTACTGTATATCCCCATTTTCCCTCAGCCATCCAATTGCTTGTTCACGCATTCCACACACAATCGCCAAATGTTTACCTTCTTTGGGACTGTAGAAATGACCAAGATCTGACTTCTGCTCCTGTGCTCCAAGGTCCTCAGGCCCAGCCCAGCCCTGTCCCACTCCACGGCACCTGGAAGTAGTCAATGCCCTGCCACTTGTTTCTGCTCCCCTGAAGCTCAGCCTAAATACCCTCATGTCTGTGAAATTTTCCCTAGTTCTCCCAGGTGGAGGTCAATTCCTACAGCCTTTTCTCCAGGCCTCTGGTTTGAGGTTCACTCAACTGCCCTGCCCAGTATGCAGCCATGAGCCACCTGGAAGGGTCTGAATTGAGATGAATAGAACTGTAAAGTACACACAGGATTTCAAAGGCTTAGTACAAAAAAAAAAACAAAAAAACAAAAAAAACAAAAAGAATAAAACAGCTCAGTAATTTTTTTTACACTGTATATTGAAATGATGTTATTTTAGAATGTATTGGGTTAAGTAAAATATAGTATCAAATCTGATTCATCTGTTTTTCATATATTTTTTTTAGTATGAATTCTGGGAAATTTAAAGTTACACACGTGGCTCATGTTTGTGGCTCGCATATTTCTGTCGGATGGAGCTCACTTACTGCTTTCTCCCTGGGCGGGGGGAAGAAATGTCTGTCCATCTGTTTCTCTCCTGCTGCTTTCTGAGTTCCAGGAGGGCGTACACTGTGTACCTGTCACCCCTCTGACCTTTGCTCACCTGACTGGCATGTGGCAGCACCAACAAAGGTATATTGAGGGGATTCATAAATGAACAGCTGATGACAGACCATCAATCATTACCAAAAGCTCCCATAAATAGTGCCATTTCTGGGTTTTTGTTATTAAATTTATTTCCTGTTTCTTCCTTTTTCACTGTTTTTATCTCTTTTTTTAAGGGCTCACACAATCAGCAGAAGAAGATACTTTTCGTGGGAGATGGGCAGAAGCTGAAGGATTGGCATGACAAAGAAGCCATCAGGAGGGACGCCCAGCGCGTAGGTATGGAGAGCAGTGTCATGCGCTGGCATGTACATAGGTGTGCGTGTATGTGTGTGTGTGTGTGTGTGTGTGTGCATGTTTAGCAGGTATGTCCGGACCTTGTGTTGACTCCTTCTCCATTCTTCTCCATTTGCCATCATCCCTTCCTCTGCTTCCTGGGAGTCTCCCTCTTCACCTGTTAGTTGACCCCTTTTTCCACTCACATCACCAGATCCACTGCCTTTAGGAATTGTCCTCACCACCTTTATTGGGTGATAGATGATGTCTCCCCGCCTTATGAGATATTTTACCACTAAAAGGCAGTGCTGTCATGATAAGAGCCAACATTTATTAAACACCTGCAGTGAGAGAGGCTTATCCTCTACACTTTGCACATTTTCTTTCTTTTTTTTTTTTTTTAAAGATTTTATTTATTTATGAGAGACACACAGAGAGAGAGAGAGAGGCAGAGACACAGGCAGAGGGAGAAGCAGGCTCCTTGCAGGGAGCCCGATGTGGGACTTGATCCCAGGTCCCCAGCATCAGGCCCTGGACTGAAGGCGGCGCTAAACCGCTGAGCCACCGGACTGCCCCTACTTTGCACATTTTCTTGGTGAAACCCCAAGTCACCCTTTGTGGTCCATTTGACAAGAAGGAACCTATAGCTCAGAGATGTGGGGTAATCTGCCCACAATCACACAGTGAGAAAAGGACAGGCTTGGGACTTGAATCCAGGTCTGGGGGACAGAGCCAGTCCCTCTCCAGCTCTGTAGCCGCAAGGTTGAATGGACTTAGCAGACTTCAGCTAAAGTTTTCTTTGGCTAATTAGCCTTTGGAGCAGTTTCTGTTGCACTGGGGAATTGGGAAGGGCTGGGAAGGAGTAGGCTATATAGAAATTATGTGGAGGTTTGCCTGGATGGCTCAGCGGTTAAGCATCTGCTCAGCTCAGGTCAGGATCTCCGGGTCCTGGGATCGAGTACCACTTCAGGCTCCTCACAGGGAGCCTGCTTCTCCCTCTGCCTGTGTCTCTGCCTCTCTGTGTCTCTAATGAATAAATAAATAAAATCTTTAAAAGAAAGAAAGAGGGATCCCTGGGTGGCGCAGCGGTTTAGCGCCTGCCTTTGGCCCAGGGCGCGATCCTGAAGACCCGGGATCGAATCCCACGTCGGGCTCCCGGTGCCTGGAGCCTGCTTCTCCCTCTGCCTATGTCTCTGCCTCTCTCTCTCTCTCTGTGACTATCATAAATAAATAAAAATTAAAAAAAGAAAGAAAGAAAAGAATAGAAAAGAAAAGAAAAAAGAAAAGAAAGAAATTATGTGGAAAGTTATCTCTAGAGAGCCTGGACTCTGCAGGAGGGCAGCTCTGACACCACTGACCAATCACGTGACCATCAGATAAATCCCATGTTCCCAGAGCCTTGGTTTCCCCATCAATCAGTGGGGCTCATACTTCCTGCTAGAAGAACCTTGGGGTGTTGTTGTGAAGGTGACAAGTACGGTGATGGGAAGGAAACAACTTTACAATACTCAAAAGCACCATAGATATATAAGAATTGGAATACGACTTGTTTTTATCTCAGTTAAAGGCACCCACCACTATTGATTTCTTTTTTAGATTACATTATGAAAAAAACAGACTACAACAAGCCTCTAAATAGAGATGATATAATAACCAGTGGTCTTGGAAATCTAAAGCATGGC
Organism: Canis lupus dingo; assembly: GCF_003254725.2. Lineage (NCBI taxonomy): Eukaryota > Metazoa > Chordata > Mammalia > Carnivora > Canidae > Canis > Canis lupus. The sequence goes on along the minus strand of NC_064246.1, from coordinate 55,838,139 downwards.
AGTGCTTTTTCTGTAGACCAGTGATTGAAAATGAAGTAGGGGTGGGTGCTGCTTAAACTGAAAAATGAAACATTTGAAAAGAGCTGATTTGCCAGTTATCCTACCAGAATTATCAGAACAGGGGCCTAACTAGCAAGAAAAAGAGTAAGCAATGGAGACATTATTAAGAATAATAAGAACCAGCTTGTGATGAGTGCTAACTCTGTGCCAGGCATCTTGCCCTGCCTTTGCTCCTTAATCATTACATTGAATCTTCTTATCCCAATTAATACAAAGGGCAAAGCCCTATCATAAAAAGGCAAATGGCATGCCCAGGATGACAGAACTGTGAGTAGCAGGTTTGGGCTTCAAGCTGTACCCTGCCAGACTCTAGGGCCTGAACTGAGTCACTCCTCTGTACTGCCTTCCAGAAACTTCCCTCCCCAAGCAGATGCTTCTGGCTCTCCTTTTTCTGTTGGCTGCAATTTGTGTCCCTTGCGGCATCCATCCTGGGCACGAGCCAGCAGCATCTTACAGCGGAGCCTTCCGAGTTACAGATGGTGGCGTCCTCTCTGTCATCTGGCTGTGTGGAAGTAGGCACAGCCCTTGGCCGCACCTGTCGGCTTGTACCTTCCCATCAAGCTGATGTTGTCAACATTTACTTTGCAAAGCAAATAGGGGTGTTGCTCAGACCATGAGCTCCAGAAGATGAGGTGATTTTTAATGAATTGATTTTATGGCCATTTCTTCAAGACTCTCACCAGTTGCAGATTATTGAGCTATTATTGCAGGGGTTGGTGTGGACATTCCTGCTCATCACCTGCACCCTGGGAACCCAGAGAATAACTGCGAGGTGCATCAGGGATACTTTCCCCAGAGGGATTGTGCAGAGTAAAGGACAGCTAGCACTTTATCCACCCAAATCCTTGCCTCAAAGCAACACTTTTCAGGCAATCGTGGCTTAGGCTAGGCAGATCTTAACTGTCTGCTGACTTAAAAGATCAAAGCATCTTTTAGCATTTGGAACATTTTTATTTGCATATGAAGTTTGTCCTGCCTAGAGAGTGATCATAATACTGTTTATAAATTCTGTCATGTATGCAACTTCACATTTGACTTTCTCAATGGGTTGTGGGAACCAGATGGAACAAGCAGCAATTTAGAGAGTTGGGGTAACTGGCCCAAGGTTGGTCAACTCCCATGCAGGCCTTCTGTCCAGGTAATAGGATGCCATGGTCAGGGATGTTTGGGGCCCCTGGAAGAGCAGGGGAAGTATGGACTTTGGAGCCTACATCCATAGAATGAAGTTTCACATGTCCACCCTGATGGCTTGCTGTGGGAATTACGTGAGAACAGGCCTGTAAAGTGCATAGAATGGCCATGGCTGAATAAATGCTCATTCCTTGCCCATCTTTATACTCCCCCCACAAAATCTGGAGGCCCACTCTGTATCCAAGTATAAAGTTTCACCTCTGTGGTTTAATCATATCTTTCATCCTTCTTCCCCCACTCCATTCAGTTAGCAATGTTGACTTTGCTCTTTGCTCCTAGGAAATGGAGAACAAGGCAGACCTTACCCCATGACCGACGCTGAGAGAGTGGATCAGGCGTACCGAGAAAATGGATTTAACATTTACGTCAGTGATAAAATCTCCCTGAATCGCTCACTCCCTGATATCCGGCACCCAAAGTGAGTGTGACATCTCTCATCTTCTGGATCTAAGGATTTTGCATGTGGCTCTTGATGAGAATTAATTAAAGAAGCAGGTACATAAAGTGGCTGTACCTCCTTGGAACACAGGGCCTTGGTGCAGAGGTTTATTGACCGGATTCTCCTAGATTTGGAGGTGGGGTGGCAGAGGGATAAGAAAGAGCTGGCCTCCTTCCTCTTTTCAGGCAGTGGGAACTGTGGGACCGCTGTGTTTTCCCTCTGCTCTGGCCTATGGGAACATTCAAACCTCATATTCAGACAGCTGCAGCGACAGTTTCAACTCCATGCTCCCCACTTTCTGTGTGATACATATTTATTTCCTTTGCTTAAAAGCAGCTTTATTTTAGCCATCCTATGCACCTATGTATTTATGTCTTTTTTTATAAGCTGTCTCAAGTGACTTTGAGCCAGGACACATCATAGCAGTGAGGAAGAAGGTTAGAGTGGCAGCCAACATTCTCTGCATGGCTGTCATATGTAGGTACTTTGTTGGCATCACCTGAGGTTCCTGTGAGGTAGATCCTATAATGGTGCCCATTTTACAGCTGGGGAAACTGAGACTGAAATGAACATCATAACTTATGGCCCTAAGGTGGCAAAGAAGCTGAGCCAGGTCTCCAGCTCAACCAGAACCTGTACTCTGGACCTTAAGCTGTCCTGCCTCCCTAGCCGTTTTCAGTAGGCTTGTTGTGGTGGTTGTGGTGATTTTCTAGCAGAGCAGGAGTCTTCAAATCCGTATGCAGGAGCGTCAGCCAGAGGAATATTAGAGCCCAGGATATTGTGCCTCACCCCTATAAATCCCCATTCAGTAGATCTGAGTTGGGACCCAAGAACCTGAATTATAAGTAAGCTCCCGCATGGTGCTGTTGCAACTTATCTTGGGTCTACCCTTTGGGAACCTCCACAAGTAGAATTCAAAATAGCTTCTACAGGAAGGCAGTACCAAGGGTCACTGGAGCAATGAGTGTTTTGCTCAGAGGTTAAGAAAGTAGAGCCCAGGAAAAGATAATAGCATCTAACACTTAGTAGGTGCTTACTGTATGCCAGGCATGGTTCTCTGCCAGTGGTTCTCAAAGTGTGGTTTCCAAGCCAGCAGTGCCATGGGTACCTAGGAGTGTGTTAGACATGCAAATTCTCAGTTCCCAGCCTTGTTCTACTGCATCATGTTAGACATGCAAATTCTCAGTTCCCAGCCTCATTCTTCTGCATCAAAAGCCTTTGGGAGGGGCCCAGCAATCAGTGTTTTAACAAGCCCTACAGGTGATTCTGATGCAAAGCTTAAGTTTTAGAAGATGTTCTAGGTACTTTAGGTGCCTACCTTACTCAGCCAGACTTTCCAAAAACCCACTGAGGTACGTACTTTTATTACCATCATTTGCGGATCAGGAATCGAGGTGTGAGAAGGTTAGATAATTTGCATGGGATGGCACAGCTGGTGAGTTGAGCCAGAACCTGAATGCAAGGAGTCTGACCTAGTATCCGTGATCCATAAGGTCTTTCCACCTAGAACTCAATTGGTAGAATGCAGTACAGGCATACCTCAGAGATATTGCAGGTTCTGTTCCGGAACACTGCATAATAAAGTGAGTCAGATGAATTTTTTGGTTTCCCTATGTATATGAAAGTTACATTTACACTATACTTTTGTCTGTTATGTGTGCAATAGCATTATATCTAAAAAACAACATACGTACCTTAATTTAAAAACACTTTATTGCTAAAAGATGCTAACCACCATCTGAGCTTTCAGTAAGTTGTAATCTTTTTGTTGGTGGTGTCTGCTGACTGATCAGAGTGGCAGTTACTGAAGGCCAGGGTGGCTGTGCCAATTTCCTAAAATAAAACAACAATGAAGTTTGCTGCATCAATCAACTCTTCCTTTCAAGAAAGATTTCTCTATAGCATATGATGCTGTTTGATAGCATTTACCCACAAGAGAACTTCTTTCAAAATCAAAAATCAATCCTCTCAAGCCCTGCCATGCTTTATCAACTCAGTCTATGTAATATTCTAAATGCTTTGTTGTCATTTCAACAATGTTCACGGTGTCTTCCCCAGTAGTTTCCATCTTAAGAAACTACTTTTTTTGCTCACCCATAAGAAGCAGCTCCACATCCATTAAAGTTTTATCATGAGATTGCAGCAATTCAATATAATAATGATAATGAGGAAGTTTGAAATATTGTGAGAATTACCGGTATATCACACACACAGACACACACATGCAAAGTGAGCAAATACTGTTGGAAAAATAGCCCCAACAGACTTGCCCAACATGGGTTTGCCACAAACTTTTACTTTTAAAAAACACAGTATCTACAAAACCCAGTACAGCGAAGTGACCGTAAAACAAGGCATGCCAATACTAAAGAATTAATCTTGGTAGCACGTTTGGGCTACTGACAAAATGCTTCCTGCCCCATTCCATCTTTCAGTTCCCACAACAGTATGTTTAGATTGGCCTTATGATTATCCTCTCTACTTTGTAGGTAAGGAACCCACACAGCTAGGAATCTGTCTCCCAGAAAGCGTGCTGTTTATCCAGGATGGGCCCTGTTCATAAGGACTTCTTGCCATGAGAGGAGGGAGCGTGGGGCCTCAGAATGCTTGTCCCTCGTGTTTGCAGTTTGTTTCGTGGTCTTCACTGTCAAGCCCCAGATTTTTCAACTGAGAATATAGTTCAGATATTACTGATGTTGCTGGATTCAGAACTGTGACCTGACTCTGAGGGTCAGAAACTCAATTTATGTGTTTAGCCCCTTGCAGAGTTCAGAATTCCGCACTAATTTCATCTTGCTAGCTCTAGAAAATAAGTTTAGCAGAGAGCACTGCACTCTCACCTCGGCTGCTATTCTGTGCTACTGTGGGGTCTCAACTCTAGTTGTACCTGGGGTGGTTTTATAAACATACAGAGGCCAGGGCCCCACCCCAGACCACTAGAATCTGAGTCTCTGGGGTGCATCCAGGGCCTCAGTATTTTCTAAAACCTCGTAAAGCAACTCTCACTTACATAACCAGGGTAGAGAAACTACTGGTGTGAAATAAAGAATATGTTTATAATTAGAGAGAAGCTAGGTGTGGTCACAACTTTCATCTGTCCATTCATCTGTCCATTCATCTGTCCGGTCAGTAATTATATAGGAATGGTCTTCTCAGTGCTAAGCCTTATGCTTGATGCCAGGAATACCATGGTCAATGAGCCATTATTGCTCCCTTGTGCAAGAGGTGGGGACAGATGGGCTAAGCAGGTTCTTACACCAGAGATGAGAAGACCAGTAGTAAGAGTAGACGCAGAGTACTTGGAACTCCGGAGGACCCTTCACCCAGCATCCCCAGCCTTTTTGGGGAGATCCTAAAGGTAGAGGAGTAGGCATGGGGTACACAATCTCTGGCTTACTGTAAGATTAAAAGTGAGTCTCCCAGCTGGTTAGAGGTCCCCACTTGAAGCTTGGCACCTTTGTCACCATTGCACCACTCTTTCCCAACAGCTCAGGAAAAAAAAAGTCTTGGGAATGCCTATGTGGCTCAGTGGTTTAGTGCCTGCCTTCAGCCAAGGGCATGATCCTGGGGTCCTGGGATCGAGTCCCACATGCAGTCCCTGCATGGAGCCTGCTTCTCTCTCTCTGCCTGTGTCTCTGCCTCTCTCTCTCTCTCTGTATGTGTCTCTCATGAATAAATAAATAAAATATTTTTTAAAAAGTCTTCTTAATCTAGGAGTCCTGGGGCCCACAGAGAGGTCTGTGGGTAGAACTCAGGAGGGTCTATAAACCTGAATGAGGTGAAACACTGCATTTTTCTTTTCATTAACCTTTAACTGAAATGTGGTATTCCTTTGCATTATAACTGTAGGCAACAAAGCCCATGATGTTGTCACCAAAAGAAATCATTTACTTTTACATCACTTTATGAATATCTAGAAATGTCATGAATACTCGTCACTGCTTTGAAGTAAAGGTAGTTTTAGAACAGCCACTAGAGGGGATCCCCGGGTGGCGCAGCAGTTTGGCACCTGCCTTTGGCCCAGGGTGTGATCCTGGAGACCCGGGATCGAATCCCACATCAGACTCCCGGTGCATGGATCCTGCTTCTCCCTCTGCCTGTGTCTCTGCCCCTCTCTCTCTCTCTCTCTCTCTCTCTGTGTGTGTGACTATCATAAATAAATAAAAAAAAAAATTAGAACTGCCACTAGAGTATATTATTTAATATGTTCAGAAGGAAACACTTTTATTACTATATTTCAAACTTTTTTTCATTATTTTTATAACTATATCTTAGTCCAATTGATTTCCTTTATAATCTGGTCTCTTATTTTATGCATTATAAATGCTGCCCTGAGAAGTGACCATAGGCTTCACCAGCCTGGGAGAGGGGTCCAGGGCATCAGTAAGGTGAGGAACCACTGTTCTAGGTGGGTGTGAATTGAGCCTAAGGACGCCTCAGACTCTATTGTCACCCTACCCAGCTAGCATTCAAGTCACCATGAAGGATGTCACTAAATCCAGTGCTCTTGACACTCCCTGCCCTCCCTCTACCAACACACACTTTTTAGAATTCCCAGTGTGGAAGCTCACTTTCTAGAAATGAGTTGACAGATGTCTTGAAGAGCTTTATTTTTTCCCTGGGCTAGGGGGTGGGGTGGGGGTGGGGGGCGGTTAGTGGATCTTCCTGCAGACAGCAGAAATGTGTGAGGAAATTAGAGCAGTGGAGACATTCTCTCCCTCTGGTTTCTTTGAGCTGAAACGACTTCTCTAGCAGGAGCTGAGGTGATGTTTGCTTTTTACTTCTTCAACTGAATTTTGGCAATGGCATGCCAAGAACAGGATTGAGGGGCTGTGTGTGCCAGCTGCTTTTACTTTCCCCAGAAGCTGCACCAGGGGCCATAGAGCCACAGAGAATGGAAACCAGTCAGTTCAGCCTGACTTGCTGGGCTTGCATATGGGAGGCTCTGAGGGAACCTACCCTCTGCACCACCTGCCCATGGAGTAGGAGCAGAGACTGCTTGGGGTGCTGGCCTGCTTTCCCTGCTCCCAGGGAGGTGTGAGGTCTCAGTAACTATACATGGAGGCCCCTCCAGGGCACAGAGCTGATGGCAACAGCTCCAACTACTGAAGTGCCTGGGGTCTGAAGGTTCTATGCAAAGTTCTCTGAGAAAATTGTGATTTTCTCCCGTGCAAAGATTACCCATGGTGGAACTGAAAGCAGTCAAAGACCATTCATGGTAGGAATGAAAACTCTATACGATCCTGGCCTCCTTCCCCCAGCCCATTGGTTTTGCTTTCAGTAACAAATGGACCCAAGTGGTATCTTTGTTGCAATAAGAGGCCCAAACCTACTAGATTCCTGGTTCTGTGCTTCTTTTGTTTCTTTTTGCTTGTTGCTTTTTGTTAAATTAACTCTGTTGATTTATGATATGTTTTGAATTTCCTCAAAAGAACTTAGAGAAGTTCATGGTGTTGTAATAGGACAGTATTCTGTTGATCGCTTCAACATCTCTAACAGGTTACAGAAGCAACAAGGGAGGCAATTAGAGCCTATTCATTTTGACAGACATTTATTAAATATATACTCTGGAAAGAAAGACAACTTATCAACACAAGTTTAAATCAACCACACTTATAGCACTAGTTGTAATGATAATAATAGTGCTCCGAAGATGAATGTACACCCAGACATACAAAAATGCTATTTGGGAGCCAAGACAGAGTAACAGACATCCTCCTGCCTGAAATAACAACAAACGACAAACTGTGAGGCAATGGTTTATAAGACATTGGTCATCAGTTAGTGATAGGCAGTAATCCTTAAGAGATGGGAAATAAATGAAATAAGTCCTACACGTTCCCCAACTTTTGTCTCTAGAGAGTTTCCAGACCATAGTGTAGGGAGGGGAACCCAGATGGAGCCCGGAGGACTTCCTGAACTGAAGAGAGGGAGTGAAAGTCCAGGGAGACCAAAGAGGCCAGAGTTCACAGGACAAAGTCCTAGACAGGAGAGAGCTATGCAGAGAGTGAGCTGAGGAGATCTGCAGATGGTTCCCTTGACCAGTCAGCAGATTTCTGATGAGTACTTGCCTATGCAGAAGCTTCCCAAGACTGAGAAAGGGATCACCCAAAAGGACTAGAGGGAACACTGCTTAGCTCTCACACAGGGCTGAGACTCTCTTCCATTCAGACTGAGAAACCTTATAACTCATAACTTCTGGAAAATTATATAGAGCGCTTAAAAGAATTTTACCTCATGAAAACTAATAATTAGTCCTAGACTGAACAGTGCTCTGGACTAGTCTATAAAATAATAAATTATGACCCAGAAAGGTCAAACTTTTTCCAAGTAACTTAACTGCATTCCAGAACAAAGCTTGGGATTATAGACAAAGATTCAGTGTGGACCAAGGTAAAACCCAGAGAAAGATTATCAGGCATGCCAAGAAGGCATGAAATATGGCCCATAATGAGAAAAATACTAATCAAAATAAATCTAGAGTTGACAAAGATTTTAGAATTAGCAGAGGACACTAAAACAGTTTATAACTGTATTCCATATGTTTCAAAAATTAATTAGATACATGGAGGATATAAAGAAGCCCAAACTGAACTTCTAGAAATGAAACTAACAATGCCTACAGTGAAAAATAGTGTAGGGGATGAATGGCAGCTTAGATACTGCGGGGGGGGGAGGGAGTGAAACTGAAGAGTAGGAAAAGAAACTACTCCAAAGTAAAATACAGAAAAAGAATTTTTCAAAATTAAAAGAGCATTAATGCACTATGGGATAATGTTTAGCAGTCACATATCCAGGTAATTGGAGTCCATGAATGGGAGGACAAAAACATTGGCCAAAAGTTTTCCGAGTGACAAACTAACTATAAGACCACAGATCCAAGAAACTCAATGAAACCCAATCCAAGAAACATGACCAAAATGACACCACTGTGTATCATAATCAAATTACTACAAACCAGTGATGAAGACAAAGTTTTAAAGTGAGTAGAGAAGGGACTCCTGGGTGGCTCAGTGGTTGAGCGTCTGCCATGGAACTCCAGGATCGAGTCCCACGTCGGGCTCCCTGCATGGAGCCTGCTTCTCCCTCTGCCTGTGTCTCTGCCTTTCTCTCTGTGTCTCTCATGAATAAATAAATAAAATTAAAAACAAAATAAGTAGAGAAATAAAACATTTTATACAGAGGACCAAAGACAAGGAGGACAGAATTCTCACTGGAAATGTTAGAGGCAAGAGCATGGTCTAACAACATCTTTAAGGTACTAAAAGTAAAAACTCTGTCAATCTAGAATTTTACACCCAGTAAAAATATCTTTCAAAAGTAAAGGCAAAATAGAGACTTAGACACAAAAAAAGCTGAAAGAATTTATCACAGCAATTATGTACTATAAGAAATGTTAAAGGAAGTCCTTTAGGAAAAAGAATATGGTAACAGATAGAAATAGGGATTTCATTTACAAAGAATGAAGATCACTGGAAATAGTAACTATGGGAGTAAATATACACTATTTCTTACCTCTCTTAACCCCATTCCCTACATTATTTCTTGTTTACATGATTTATTGTTTAAATCTTTTTAAAAGGTATCTGACATGTAACCAGAAATAAAAACAACATATTGTTGGGTTTAAACTTATGTGAAAGGAAAATGTATGCCAACAGAAATATCAGAGAAGAGAAATGACAATATACTACTCTTTGACTCTCATACTACTTGTGAAGTGATACAATATCCTTTAAAGGTATACTGTTACAACTTTAAAATGTATCCTATAAATCATAGAAATGAACACTAAAATAGCAAAACAAAGAGTTATAGCTAATAAGCCAACAAGGAAGATAAAATGGAGTAATGAAAAGTATTCAGTTAATCCAGAAGAATGCAGAAAAAAGAGAGAAAAGGGAACTGAGATCAGAAAAAAAGAAATAGCAAATACCAAGATGATGGACTTTAATCATACCAAGAATCACATTAAAAGTAAATACACTAAAAAAAAAAAAAAGTAAATACACTAATTATAACTGAAACAGCCAGAGAATGTCCAATTAGATAAGACAGCAAGATTCAACTACATGCTGGCTGCAAGAAACACAGCTTAAATAAAAAGATACAAATAAAAGTGAAAGAAAAGATAGGAAAGATCTGTAATGCCAGCATTAATCAAAAGAAAACTTTGGTGGCTATATGAATATCAGTTAAAGCAGAATTCAGAGCAAAGAATATCTGGGATAAAGAAGATGGTTTCATAATTTAATAAAGAGGTCCTTCATCAAGAAAACAAAGCAACCCTAAATGTTTATGTATCTCATAAGAGAACTTAAAAATACCTGATGCAAAAACTGATGGAAGTGCAAAGAAAAATAGACATAGCCACAACTATGAGATTTCAACACTTTTCTCTCAAAAATTGATAGAACAATTAGACAGAAAATCAGCAAGGATATAGTAGACTTTGAACAGTGTTATCCACCAGCATGACCAACTGACATTTATAGAATGTTCTACCCAGTATTAACAGAATGTACATTTCTTTTCAAGTATATACAGAAGGTTTATGAAGATAGATCATATTCTGGGTTAGAAAACAAGTCTTCATAAATTTAAAAGGATTCAAGTGATACAAAACATGTTTTCTGACCATAGAGTGGAATTAAATTTAGAAACCAGTAACAGAATAGTCTCTTAAAATTTCCAAATGTTTGGAAACTATGTAATTCATGTTATGAATAACAGATGGGTCAAAGAAGAAACCAAAAGGAAAATTAGAAACTATTTTGAACGAATGGTAATGAAAACAGCATATCAGAATTTGTGGGATGTCACTAGAGGAGTACTTAAGGGGAAATTTGTAGCATTCAGTGGTTATATTAGAGAAGAAAAATGGTCTCAAATTGATGACATCAGCTTCTGCTTTAAGATATTAGAAAAATAAGTGCAAGTTAATCCAAAATAAGCAGAAGAAAGGGAATAAAAAAGATCAAAGCAGAGATCAATAAAGTAGAAAATAGAAAAACAATATAGAAAAATCAATGAAACCAAAAGCTGACTCTTTAAGATGGTCAATTTAAATAGATTAACATCTAACTAGACTGATATGGAGAAAAAGAGAGAAGACACAAATTACCAATACCAGGAACGAGAGAGGCAATATAATGATATAGCTCCTATAACTATTAAGAGAATAATGAATATTCTGAACAACTTTATGCCTGTAAATTCAGCAATATAGATGAAATAATAAATTCCTGGAAAGGCACAAACTGCCAAAGCCCACTCAAAAAGAAATGATCCAAAATAGTCTTGTATCTATTAATGATATTGATACTATAGTTAAGAACCTCCCCACAAAGAAAACTCTGGGTCCAGATGGGTTCACTGGTGAATTCTTTAAAAAAAAAAAAAAAATAGGGATCCCTGGGTGGCGCAGCGGTTTGGCGCCTGCCTTTGGCCCAGGGCGCGATCCTGGAGACCCGGGATCGAATCCCACGTCAGGCTCCCGGTGCATGGAGCCTGCTTCTCCCTCTGCCTGTGTCTCTGCCTCTCTCTCTCTCTCTCTCTCTGTGACTATCATAAATAAATAAAAATTAAAAAAAAAAAAAATAGAAGAAAGAAAGAAAGAAAGAAAGAAAGAAAGGAGAAAGAAAGAAAGAAGAAGAAAGAAAGAAAGAAAGAAAGAAAGAAAGAAAGAAAAGAAAAGAAAGAATACAAACTCTACCTAAACTCTTCCAAAAAATTAAAGAGAGTGGAGTACTTTCCACTTCATTGTGAACTCAGCATTACCCTGATACAAAAACAAGACAAAGACATTGCAGGAAAATCACATTACAGACCTCATGAACAGGTTCATGAGCATCCCTCATGAACAGGTTGGACAGGTGGTATTATTATCATCATCATTACTCACTTTTTTCCAGATCAGCAAATAGGAGAATCAAACTGGGGGAGGGAGAATGACTTGTGGCCAAAGTCACACAGGTAAACCCTGGTTAGAGTTCTATCTAGAGTCCAATTGGAAATGGATTTGTTGTGGTCATTTGCCAACCATTGCAGTATCCAAAACACCCAGATAAAAGAGTGAGGAATCAAGAGGAGGAAGATGTCTGAGAGGAAATGGCTCCATGACCCATAAGAACTGGCAGCACTGAGGTCCTATTCAGGGATGTTAATGTGGCCTTGGTGATGCTGAGGGCCTGAGAACCAGGAAAGCCTGATGTTTATAAATATCCCCAGAAACAGAAGCAGAATCTTCTCAAATGGTTATGTAAACCTGAGTAAGAAAGACCAAGGGATATAACAATCGAGCTTTCCTGACGCAGAAGGCATTGCCAGCTATGCATTGGTGTTGGGGATCCTGGAAGCTAACGGAAGCTGTTGACAGAGCTGCTGCCTGTGTTCTTGGGCTCCTGCCCTGCATGGCCAGCTATGGATGTACCCAGGGCTAAGTCAGGAACTTAATCTAAAGTAACTGTGGATGTATTAAGGGCTTCCTTCCCGCTCCCCCCACCCGCTATCTGTAGCCCACCAAAAACAGAGCTAGCACCACTCATTTATATTAAAATGGTCAAGTGTCAGTCCTTGCCTTAAAGAGATCTCAAGCTTATTAGTCACTGGAAACTGTCTCTGCAAATCATTCATTCATTCAACAAATATTTATCATGAGTCTACTACGTGTGCTTATTGTATGGACTAGTCCCTGGGGAAACAGCAATGAACAAAATAAGCAAAATTTCCTTTTTCCCTGGAGCTTACATTCTACTGTGTAGAGGAAGTCATAAACAAATAAATGTATTACTGTTTCAGATGGTGATAAATGGATATAAGAAACATAGAGGCAAAGTAAGGGGTAGGGAAAGTGATGGAAATGGGATAGATTTTATTTCAGTGATAGGGAGAGGCCTCTCTAATAAAGATGACATATGAACAGAGATACCAAGAAATGAAGGGGGTCTAGCAGAGTAGGAAACTGGAGGAAGAACTCTTCAGGCAGAAGAAACAAGGAAACAAATGCAAATGCCCTGGGGCCATCATGCTTGCCCTTGGAGCCCAGTGAACCAAGGGGAAAGTGATGAGAAGCAAGGCTGGAGAGATGTCAGGGCCACATGAGCCTTTGGCTCTTACCAAAGGGGGTGAGATGGGAAGTCCTGGGAGTTTTGAGCAGAAAGTGACATAATCTGATTTTCATTTTCTGAGGAATACTTCAGTTGCTATGTTGAGAACAGGCTGTAGGCGGCCAATGGTGGAAGCAGGGAAACCAATTCGGAGTTTATTGCAGCCAGGCAGAGAAGAGCGACAGTGACTCAGACCACGGTGACAGGGACATGGCAGAGAAGCAGTGGCTCCATTCTAGATATACTTTGAAGGTGGAGATGACAGGATTTGCTTACAGACAATATGGGTATAAGAAGAGAAGAGATCGAGATAATGCCAAGGTTTTTGGCTAGAGCAACTGGGAAGATGGAGTTGCCATTTACAGAAACAAAGGTTTTGAGAAGAGCAGATTTGGGGAAAATGAAGTTTATTTCTGTCAAGTTTAAGACATCATTAAACATCCAAATGATGAGGTCTAGTAGGCAGCTTAGTAAATGATGCCATTTATGTTGTGAAAAATGGTGACGGGATCCTTTTCTGAGTTGCTCTGTTTTTATTGTGGTTTTAATTAACTTGCTTTCCTTGAATAGCAAGAAATGCCTGAAGCATAATGGATAGTAAATCTAAAAATGATCCAAGATCAGCTGTGGTCTGCTGTGTTGTGGTGTGTGGGATGATGGAGTTTGTGTGCCATGTGTGTAGGTCATAGCAGAGGCCGTGCACACCTCCTCCTACCCTCTGTAATGGGAATGAATGACTGGAGTCTGCATTCACCCCTGTCCCACCTGCCCCAGTGCTGAGAGGTTTGTCAGACCTCCGTAGAGCAGTGACAGGCTTGGAAGACATATTTAGTGTGTATTTTTACAGTTTTTATCCTTTTTATCATGATTTGTGTGCTGGAGTAAGCTCGGCTGACACTTTGTAATGGAGAACTTCAGTATGAGATTAGCACCCCCAAGATGCTCAGTCTGGGAGGGATGAGGACTCCCTGGTTTGGCAGGTGGGTAGCAAGGCTGTTGTTAGTAGGGGCAGGAAGGTGGAAGGAAGGGTTGTGTGGTGATTTGTGAACTGAGAAAGAAAAAAGTCCAGGTTCCTTTGGAGCATCACTGATTTTTCAGGAGGCTTAAATCAGTTCTCCTCTGAAATTAAATGACTCCTTTCTTTGTTTCTTTCAAGACAATAGTTATTGATCTACCGGACCTAATATTGGGATTTAAAGTTGCTCATAAGCCTTAAAATAAAATGGCAGCCAATAAAACCTCTCAAACTGACTTCTTTCCTATAATTGTAAAAACAGACTTCAGTGAATTCAACCCTTGGGTTGAAATTACAGAGATAAATAGCTTGTAAGCAAAAATGGCTGCCTGTCAACTAAAAAATCAAATGGGCATGTATCCCCTACAATTTATGCTAGGCAAAAACCACTCGACATCCACATGAGCTGATGTGTGGTTTCTATTCTTTTATCATTTCTGCAGACCAATGCATTTTCTTTTTTTTTTTTTCAATGCATTTTCTGAGTCCTCTACTTCTAGAAATGGATGCTGTGTTCTCCATGAATGATAACAATGTCTCCCATTTATCAAGTGCTTCTGTGCCAAGCATGGAGCTGAACACTTTACCAGCCTCCTTTTACTTCTTCCCACTTTGAGGTTTTGCGTGATTTTTTTTCCCTTTATGTTTGAACACCATCTTCTTGTTTACAAAAACACTATTGCAACCCTTTGTGATTCTAGCCTCTCTGAAATTGTTTGTATCTAATGGGGATCACTAGCTCCATTTTACAGATGCACGAACTGAACCTCAGATGATCTCAGCCAGCAGAGAAGACTCAAACCTAAATCCAAGCATATGCTCTTTCTGCTGCCTCACACACAGACTGAGACCCATTCCTCACAGAGAAGAAAGAGCTTTTTAAATTCTAATCCCTTGTGCATGATGGTTCTTGGACCAGGCATGGCAAGCAGGATTGGCGAGATAAGTATAAATAGACACAACCAGTAGACAACTTAGTTTGCATTTCTTACCATGCTTATCTAGGAGCAGAGAGGTAACACTCAGTAAAATTGGTTACAGAGATGGGTTTTATCTCTAAGTGGTGTTGGCCTTGAAAGGGTTTAAGAAAAAAGAGAATGAGACTCTGAGTTAAGGTGATGGTCACTTCTCTCCCTTCATTAAGATGGCCTCCATGGTGGTAAGACCAGCAGAGCAGCTCAGTGGAGGAACCGTGTTAAATAGAATAGGACCCCATTCACTCCTGATTATAAACCTCCTGCTCCATACCTTTTTAGGGGGAAGAAATCAGTAGTACCCATCCCCATCCCACCACCCACCTCCAATCCTAAACCTGCCCAGATAGTGAATGCAAACAGTTTAGCTCTCTGTAGGTTTTTTTTTTCCTTTGTTTATACAACATGTATAGACAGATGAAGGGATCTGGGGTTTTTTTTGGCGGGGGGTGGGGAGTGGGGGTTTGTTTTTTGTTTTTGTTTTTTTACAAAAAATGTGGTTGTACTATATATATTTTATTCTACAAGTAGCTTTTTTCCCTTAATGTATTATGGTCATGTTTCCAAGACATTTCTGACAGCTGTGTAACAGTCCACAAGAATCTAACCTATTCAACCATTACTCTGTTGATAGGCATACAGGTTGTTTTTTCTAGTTCTCTGTCTCTGGACACCGAGCGGCAGCAATATCCTTGAACACATATCTTTACATTTTTGCTTTTTTCTTTTCTCCTCTTTTGTGAATCATCAAGAGTCTTGTTATTAAAGCCCAGTTTCTCCTAATGATATTTGCCCAGCAGTTGGCATTTAACCAGGATCTGAAGCATGGTCCTTCTGGTGGTTATTTCATGCTGCTAGTTCCAGGTACCTTGATTTTGCATGACGTATCGATTAACCAGAGCTCCCCTTTCCCGCTGTCAGCCTGTGTTGAAAGCTGTAGCATGGGGAATATGTTGCGTGTTACATCTGTGGGAGGACCAACTTTATCATGTAGGACAGCTGTGTAAAGAAACCGTTGGGTTTTGCTGCGTGCTTTTTAAATTTTTTTGTTGTTGTTTTTGTAACTATTTTAAGACCAGATATGCTCTGAACAAAGGGCTTTCCAAAATGTGAGTTCAAAAGGGAAGGAAAAGGTAGCACAAACCAAAATCCCTTAAATACTGCTTGCATCTGAAGTCTGGTTCCGGTTAGGGGGTGCAACATTGGTGATGAACAGACAGTACGGGGTGCATAGGTAATAATAATAAACCCTTGTGATTCTCTGAGCTGTCTGTTGAAAAGAGGAAAGAGCAGGTGGGTGCAGCTGGCTTCTAGCAGAGCCTCCCTGAATGGAAAAGGACCTTCATAAAGATGTCAGCCTTGGCGCATGTTGTCACACTAATCTTCTGGCTCCTTTGATTCTAGCCAGACTGTTAAAGAGAAAGCCAGCGCCTATCCCATCCCTCAGAGAGGTGTAGCGAAGGGCTAGGAGCCAAGCCCCAGCTGAGGAGGGAAGGCTTGCTGTCAGGATGTATCAGGAGAGGGCCCAGATCTGCATCTGGGGGGAGGATGGGGGCAGGAGCTTTTCACACTCTGCCCACTAAGACCCAGTTTCTTCCTTTTGTTCCAGAGCCTGGAGCTATTTATAACTTCCTCTTAGCTTCTTGGTGGCTCCAGAGCCCATTGGACATAGTCTTACTGAAAATGTTTTATTATAAGGGACTATCCTTTATGCAAAATAGAGAGGGAAAAGCATACATAATAGAATACTAAACTTAAACTATGTGCTGGAAAATGACCTACACTGTGGCCTTTAGAAGGTGGAAACTCATATTTATGAGCCAGATACTGTACCAGGTATATTAACCTGTGGTATCACTTTCATTCCTTGTGACAACCTCAATAGGAAGGAATTATATCCCCATTTTAGCCAAATGGAAACTGAGTCTTAGGCAAGCTGTGACGTTCCCAAGGCGACCCCTTGCTAAGTGACAGATGTGGGATTTGGACCCAGATCTAAGGGTCTCTTTAGCCCATGCCACTTCCCTCACCACACCTGCTGTTGCCACTTTCAGAAATACCCTTTCCTGTGGGCCACTGTTTGAGATAATGGGTATGTCATCTCACTCTGTGACTCCGGGAAGGTCCCTCTTCATTCTGGGCCTCAGTTTCCCCATCTGTAAAATAAGAAGCACAAACAAGGTGACCTTCAGACCCCTCCAGCCTTCCTATGCAGTGATTTTCATTGGCTCTCCATGTTGAAGCTATGCATATGGCCTGGGAACAGTAGTTGGCCTTTTTCCTCAACCCAAAGAGATCCTGGCTTCTGCCACCCCCGAGACATACAAACCAACTCCCAAAGGCCCGTCTGGTCAGCAGAAAACCCAAAACCGTCATCTGCTGGCAGCAGAGGGTGTGTCGATTTGATTCCCATGAGAAGGTGCTAAAATGGTGCGCCCATTTCTAGAAGAAGATTGTTTAGTACAAACATTGGGTACAAACATTGGGAGTACAAACATTGGGAGCTTTCACGTAGCAGAGTCAGTCCACAAGGATTTTTTCAAAAGATCATTCTCTTAAAATAACACAGCTTACCCTTATATTCACTAAAGAACAATTCATACCTGCAAGTCATACCTGCACTGTGTAGAGCACAGTGGTGGTAAAACCCCATGGGCTGTAGGTAATTGCTCATGATGCCATGGTGGCCCAGTTGACACAGTATTGGTAAGGCCTCACTAATCATGTGAAAAAATATGGCGTGCCCCAGCAGCCTCAAGTGTCCGTGACCTGGAAGTCTCAATTTCCATTATTGCATTATTTCTGGAGCTTAGAAATCTTAATTCTATAAGGGTCCATTCTTTTCAAGATAATAAAGAAAAAATAAGGATACTTCATCCAGTTCAAGTACAACTTCTGAATGCATGTTGTTTTTCTTTTCTGCGAATGGATTTAGGAATAGGATGGACTCCTTGGCCACAAGATTACTTTAATTGATGAGGCAGTTCCCTGCAAGGAGGCAGGGGCAATAAAGAGAAAGGGGAATGTAGCTAGTTGGAATGTGGGAAAAGCCAGCTAGGCTTTCAAGGGGGAGGAGGTGGAACCAAGGCATAGCCAGGCTTCCCAGTGCCTGAAGTGGAAAGATCCTTCCAAGTCCAGCTACCAAATTTTCTTATGACCCCCTCAACAGCAGAAATTTCAGTACCCCATCATCAAGAGACCTTGATTCTTCTCCATATAGCTCTGTGTCAGCTTCCCTCATTAACTCTCAGACTCCCTTTCCATATGTCAAGGTGCATCTCCAAGAAAGATAAAGAGAATTTGGTTAGCCTGGTGCACTCATTTAGGCACATTTCTTGCTAGGCCATTGACTATTGGGAACTTGATGCATTGGCTGCCTTGGGTCAGGGCTCTACCCCTGCCCCAGATACCATCATAGCCAGGAAAGGTGTGGTCATGGGGCCCACCCAGGACTCCTTCCTCAACTGTCTGAGCTCAGGCATAGCCATTTCTGTTCAAGGAGAAGACATGGCTAAGGGAGGCACCACGATTGACCTGATCTGCACAGATGTTTCTTTTTGGACTAGAATGGCACTTGATGTACCTTTACATTTGCAGAGCATCAAGATGTTCCTATCCTATTCACTTCTCAGTTCATACCTGCAAGTCCATTTTCTTTTAAAGATTTTATTTGTTTGGAGGGGGGGGGGAGAGATCATGTGAGCAAGCACAAGCAAAGGGAGGGGCACAGGGAGAGGGAGAAGCAGACTCCTTGATGAGCAGGGAGCCCGATGAGGAGCTCTATCCCAGGACCCAAGATCATGACCTGAGCCAAAGGCAGATGCTTAACCAACTGAGCCACCCAGGCAGCCCCTGTAAGTCCACTTTAAAAAGGAGGAAACAGGCCCATTTTAAAAAGGAAAAAACTGAGGCTTGCAGAGTTTTGGTGACTTGCCCAAGGTTATGCAACTAATAGTCTTTTTGGTTCCACATCCATACAAACTACGTCTCATAAATGTAAATAAACATTGAATGGACATCAGCAAGCATATTGAAAGCATCCGCATTCCTCCTTGTGGTCGTTTTTATGCTGAAGTTCTCTAGGCTGTGTGGTCCAGCGACCCACAGACCTGCTAGGCCCCCGGCAGCACTTGGAACATGACAGCAGACACCAGCTCCTTGAAACTATGCAAGATTCAGATTTATTCTTTACATGCAGAGTTTCCAAAGGCTTTCCTCTTTGTGTTGTGACTAAAGTGAAGAGCCAGCCCCAGCTCCCAGTCCAGTACACACTGGCTGTGTGGTCTGGGATCTCCATGCAGCCTCTGTAAGCCTCACCTCCATACTTGGAGCACAAAAGGATTGGACTAGGCCCTTCCACCTCAAGTTCAACCCCACAATCATAAGTCACCTATTCACTGTTGGTGCAGGGCTGAGCGCAAGGATACACCACTCATAATGCCTTCACACTTCGTCTTTCTAGTCTGTTTTCTTTTTTTTTTTTTTTTTTCTAGTCTGTTTTCATCTGCTCTCCCCTCACAGCCACATGCAGTGAGGCAGGAAAAAATATCATAATTTACTACTGCTTATTTATTTGTCTGCCCCCCCCCCCCTTCCAACTCTGTATCCCTTAGGGACAATGCCTTGTTCCTCACCAGTGTGATCCCAGGGCTTAGCATAGTACCTGTGACAGAGTAGGTGCTCAGGAAACATTTCTTAAATACATGTGTGATTGAAGAAGTGAGCAAATGAGAATATTTTGAGCCATGAGCTGGCTAAAGCCTGGGTTACCAAGAATAGGATGCATGTCTACAAGAAAAAAACTCTTTTATTTAGGGCTCACTAAAGCCCTGTGCCTCTCTCTGGAATGTCCATCCCTGATTCCAAGAGAATTGAAATCAGGAGCGTCCTCTTGCTGTGAGTTCTTCCCCACATTTACCCACCTCCAAGGACGGAGGTAGCCACTCCCTCCACATGGCTGTTTTACATGTACAGGCTCACCTAGTTACCATGACATTCTCATGGCATTATCATCCCCATTTCACAGATAAGAAACTGAGGCTCTGCAAGGATGGAAACCCACCCCTGGGTCTCATGGCTGCAGAGTGGCAGGGTCAGGATTCAAACCCAAGTCGAGAGCATTTTTGCTCCCTTAGGCACATACAATATCAGGTTTGTTCAATTGACTTGCAGTTCAGTTAGGTCTGCGGACGGTATCCCATGCTAGGGAATTAAATGTCTTTTATCATTCCCTTCAAAATGATTGGATTGTTCTATTCAAAGATGGCTTGCAGAGAAGATTTTTGAAATGCTTCCCTTTGATTCTGACTTCCTTTCTTTTATATTCTAGTGCTCCAGCATTAAGCTCCGAGGGTGCATCTTAAGGGCCAGTATATTAGATTTGTCTTTGTGTCCCAGGAGCTCAGAATCCTTCAGGGAATATTAATTTGGGGGCTGCTCCACCACTGATGGGCTCAGTTATCTCTCACTCGTCCCACCGCCTCCCACCCTCATGACAGCCCTCAGCCCTGACCCCTTTCTCCCAGTCAGTGATAAACAGAATTCTGCAGTGGGAGACAGAGGCTGCCCCCTGCAGATCAGAGGTGACTCCTGGGGCACCATTTCTCCCTCTGGCCTTCAGAAGCCATCCTTAGGTCCAAAACAGATTAATTTGATTAAGAGGGCTTAGAGATGATCCAGTGATAACAGCAAGGATTCTTTTAGTGACGAGCGACAGAGACCTAACTCAGACAGACTTAAGAAAATGTATTGACTCACAAAACTGAAAAGGGCAGGAGCAGAGCTTGGCTTCTGCTATAGCTGGATCCGAGCCCCTAAATGATGCCAGTAGGAAACCCTTTCCAACTCTAGGCTCTATTTTCTATTCTGTTCAATTCACTTTAAAACAGGGAACAAAAAAAAAAAAGTAAAACAGGGAACACACATGGTGGCCCTAGGCAGACGAGACTTATATCCTCCCATGTTTAATGTCAACAGAAAAGAGCCAATTTCTCTCTTAGCAGAGATGTACTCTAATTTACAGGTGCTCATCCTTGAATCGTCACTTTGTTGGAGAGATGCAGTGTTCTGATTGCTGAGCCAGACTCCCTTGCCCCTCTCAAGGCAAGGCAAGGACCTCCCCGTGAACCCTATAGAATTAAAGGGTGGAAGATTCCTCAAGGAAAATCAGGATGCTATTACCAAAGAAGGAGAAAGAATATAGAGCAGGTGCCCGAGACTTGCCCTTTGCATCTGTCCAGTTCCCTTATTGGCATGAGGGGAACCTGAGATCCAGCCAGAAAAAGGGGCTTGGATTGTTGCATGGCTGAGCAGAAACTAGAAGCCAGGGTGTCAGACTTCTGCTTAGTTCCTTGGATTTTTGTCTTTTATCTCTTCGTTCTTCTTTTTACTTGTATAATTAATATCATTGCTACATTATCCATATAAAAGTATTAACATGTATAAAGGGCAGATGGGATTTCAGTCCAGGCTGTCGCCCTTACCAGCTCTTTGACCTCAGGCAAGTTACTTAGCTTCTCTGTGCCTGGTTTCTTCCTCTTTGTAATGGGAATAATGATAGTCTGTACCTGGAAAGAGCATTGTGACAATTAAATGAAATGACTTTGTGCATATAAAGTGCTTAGAACATTGCTTGACATAATGGAGATCCTTAACAGTTATTTTCTGTTATCATCATTATCATCTTCTACTTTATTTTTAACTGCTTGTCAGCATTCTATAGTGTGAAGTGTCCATCATTTATTTAATCTTTCCCTGTTGATGGACATTTACTTTGTTTCTCCTCATTTCACTATTTCAGAGTGGGTCAGGGAATGCCCCGGCCATGGCCCTTTGTCCTCATGCTGTGCTTGTGTAAGTCTTGGGTTGGAACCTCCTCAGACTGTGAACCACGTGATAATGGAAGTGCCTCAAGGGACTTACGGGCTAAACCTCCACAGGTGCCCCTTTTAGGGCATCAATGGGGGGGCAGAAATATTGAGGCAAGAGGGCATTGCCATCAAGTGGGTTTGCCATGTGCCGTGTTATAGAAACAAATATGTGGGCAGAGAAGTGTGCAGAAAAGACATTCCCTAAATATTTAGCAGAGGTCAGCCCCAAGTGTTAGGATGGTACTGGGATTGTGCATTAGCCTTTCTGTGTTTTTTAGATTTTTATCCTAAGCAGTTATCATTATTGTCATCAAGAAAAACACTGTGGTATTTTTTTTAATTCAAGTATAATTAGCATACAGTATTATATTAATTTCAGGTGCACAATATAGTAACCTAACAATTCTTTATGCAGTGCTCATCACGATAAGTGTACTCTTTTTTTTTTTTTTTTTTAAGATTTTTAATGTATTTATTCATGAAAGAGAGGCAGAGACACAGGCAGAGGGAGAAGCAGGCTCCATGCACCGGGAGCCCGACGTGGGATTCGATCCCAGGTCTCCAGAATCGCGCCCTGGGCCAAAGGCAGGCGCTAAACCACTACACCACCCAGGGATCCCCGATAAGTGTACTCTTAATCCCCTTCACCTCTTTCACCCCTGCCCCACTCCTCTCCCCTCTGGTAACCATCAGCTCATTCTCTATAGTTAAGAGTCTGTTCTCTTGTTTGTCTCTTTTTATTTTTGGTTGGTTTGCTTTGTTTCTTAAATCCCACATATGAATGAAAATGTATAGTATCTGTCTTCCTCTGACTTATTTTGCTTAGTATTACATCCTCTAGATCCATTCCTGTTGTTGCAAATGGCAAGATTTCATTCTTTGTTATGGCTGAATAATATTCCATTGTCTGTCGATGGACACTTGGGCTGTTTCCATGTCTTGGCTATTGTAAATAATGCAATGCAGTACACATAGGGGTGCATGTATCTTTCTGAATTAGTCTTTTTGCTTTCTTTGGGTAAATAGTAGTGGAATTAGTGGATCATATGGTAATTCTATTTTCAATTTTTTGAGGAACCTCCATACTGCTCCACAGTGGCTGCACCAGTTTGCATTCCCACCAGCGGTGCAAGAGGGTTCCTTTTTCTCCAAATCCTTGCCAACACCTGCTGTTTCTTATTATTATTATTATTATTTTTTTTTTTTTTAGTCATTCCAACAGGTATAAAGTGATGCTCAACATCAGTAATCATTAGGGAAATGCAAATTAAAACCACAATGAGATATCATTTTACACCTGTCAGAATGGCTAAAATAAGTGTTATTTTAAATAAATACTATGTAGATTTGAGTCTAGGATCCAAGTAACTTGCCTCTGTGGGTCCTATTTTCAATGTATGGAAAATGGGATTAGCACTCTCTGGTTCACCTTCTTCCCTGGGGTGAAAGGAAAGAGAAGGAAAAGTGCTCTGGGAACCATCAGACACAATGAACCATGGGAAGGCAGAGTTGTCTGGTCATGGCCAAACCCAGCCTCCTTACATTGGGAGTATAGTGCCCAGTTTCTCTTCCTGGAGACTGCATTTTCTGTAGCTATTTTCTAAAGGCATTGGGCACAGGGATGCCTCATGTTTGTCACACATCAAAGAACTGTGCATAACTCTACCATCTAGTGTTGAAATCTTAAGACACAGTATGCAGACAGGTCTTAAAGGGGACTGCTAGGATGGGGGTGTCAGTGTGGGTGGGGGCCTTCTGTTTCCTCCTCACCGTCTCCAGCCAGGCCTCCTCTTCCTGCTGTTATCTGAGGCCTCATAAGAACAGGAAAGACAGGGCTTTTTGCATGAACTCCCCTACAGGAGGGTGGCTTGTGGACAAGTTTGTGGAACCAAACTTCCTGCTGGAGTCTGGAGAGATTGATTTCAGCATGTCACACAATTTTTTATTTAAACAAAGGGCCTCTACTAAGCTGGAACCAGACTAATGACTAGTGCCCATGGCAAAAGTCAAAGTGCTGTTGTGTGTTTATTTAGTAAATAAATGAGTGGATGGATAGAGAAGGGAGAAAAAGAGTAGTCCCCAGGCCCCTAACAAAGGTACATGTTCAAGGCTATGATCCAAGCTGAGCCTTTCATTTGAGTTCTGAATAATCTGTAATTCCATGATTGAATCAAAGTAGAAGTGAATTTAGTCTATTGTGGTGTTGCCTATTTCCCTTAATACATGATGGTGTTTGTGTGTCTGCTGGCAGGCTGTGGGGCCCAGCCTGGGGTTTGAGAGAGCCAGGCCTCTCTGTAGGGTAATAGCTCTATTGTATTTCACCCCGTGGACTCCAGGCAACTTATTACTGCTAACCAGCACCCCCAACTCTGCTTCAATCAAACAAGCCTCTTGTGAAATTGGATGGAAGGCAGGAATTTCTATAGCAAACTAGATAGCACCTGTCTTTCTTGGCCACAGAAGACCCAGCCGATTTAGGGAAAGGGATTTTTAAGAAGAGGTGCTTTAGTTTATTTGTGAAAACCCACATAATGAAGTTGGAGACGGCTCCCAGAGAACCTGGTTGACTTGACCAAAGGGATTAGAGGTGGGGGAGAGGCTGTCGGAGGGCTGCTGCCTGAGGCCTGGATAGAAAAGTTCCAACCAGATAGAGGAGCAAGACAGGTTGTGAAAGAAGTCCCAAGGTCCCAAGGGGAAAAAGACTGACTTGTCTAGCAGAACTATACTGGCAGAATTGGGGGGGGGGGGGGAGGCGGGGGCCTATCTACACAGCTGGAACTGAGCTCACTGCCAGACACCAAGGGTCCATTCTTGGGCTTGCCCTCCATCTCTAGCTTCCCTTGGTGTCTCTAGCAGAAGTAGAATTTGAGACTAAGGAGACTGTGGGTCCTAACCCATTTCCGCCTAATGTTTCTTTCTGAAAATTATCAGACATACAGAAAAGTTTCAAAAGAATTGTACATTAATGCTCATGTTTCACCATCTAGGTCCTGGAGTTAGCATTTCTCTTCCTGCTTGATCACATATCTGTCCATCCCTCTCTCCATCTGTCAATCTATTTTACTTTTTCAGATGTTTCAAAGTAAGTTGCAGAGAGCCCCTGGTGCATTTTAACAGTTGAACAATAGATTGCAGTGACATATGAAAGGAGACATTTTGTTGTTACATTTGTTGTTCCATAATTCCTCCAAAAAACTTCTTACCAGTCTTGCGGAGCTCCCTCCCACAATGTCTTTTATTTCTGGGCTGTCAAGTTCAAAGGTCTCCGGGGGCCTGCGAGGCAATGTAAGGGAGTGAAACAGCTCTGGTATATGGCTGTGGAGAGTGGTAAGAGCTGAGGGGACCCAGAGAGCACCTGCTTCATGGAGAGGAGTGTCCACTGTCAACTCCTGCCCACTGATGCCATGTGAGACTCATGAGAATGTTTTGTGAAATCTTCTACTTTGAAGTGTTTACAGACTGGACAAAGGTCATCAAAGATGACTTTTGTGTATGAGTTTTCTGTTGCTGCCATGGCAGGTTACCAGAAACTTAGCAGTTTAAACAACACAAAGTTATTCTTAACAGCTCTGCAAGTCAGACCCAGTCCAACATGGGTCTCACTGGGTTAAAATCAGTGTTGACCAGGCTGCATTCCCTTCTAGGAGCCTGGGGGAATCTTGCTTATATGGGGTTGTTGGCAGACTGGTTATGAAAAGTGAAACTCATTTTTTCTTGCTGGCCATCAGCTGAGGAATCATTCCCAGCTTCTAAAGGAAGCTTTCCTTTGCTTATGCCCACTTATGCCCACTTTCCTTGGCTTATGACCCCCTTCCTTCATCTTCAAAGCCAGCAATGGTGAGTTGAGTCCCTCTCACACTTCAGTTCTCTACTTTTTCCTTCTCAAACTCTGACTCATCCAGAAAGGTTCTCTACCTTTAGGACACCTGTGGTTATATTGGACCTACTTGGGTAATCCAGGCTCCTCAAACCATCTCAAGGTTCTAAACCTTAACCACATCTGCAAAGTCCCCTTTGTCATGTAAGCTTCTGAGGATTAAGGTGTAGACATCTTCGGGCTGCTACTCTGTCTACCATACGTAGTTTCTGACTGGAGACAAGGTAGACAGTTTTGTCATTCCCTCTGGGCCTCCCTGGTCCTCAGGTCCCATATTCTGGGCCCTGGGAAAACCCCTAATATCTCTAATTAAATCAACCCCACAGAAAAAAGGAAATGAAGGACAAAAGGAATATCAAATGTTATATAATGAGATTGTTAGTAGTGATATTGGTATTGCTTTTCTGAAACAATTATATATTATAGGAAAAAGCAAATAAGTAACTATGCTAATGTTAAGAACCTAGATTTTTAGCAAAAGAGGTAAAATATATAAAGCCAGACAAAACATCACAAGAAAACTATAAACCAATATCTGTTTTGGATGTAGATGCAAAAATCCTCAATAAAATACTAGCAAACCAAATTCAACAATATATAAGAAGGATTATATACCATGACCAAGTAGGGTTTATCCTAGGAATGCAAGGTTGGTTCAACATATGAAAATCAATGTTATACACTTAATTAATAGAATAAAGAACAAAACTATATGATCATTTCAGTAGATGCAGAAAAAGTATTTGACAAAATCCAACACTCTTCCATGATAAAAAACACTTGACAAATTCAGAATATAAGGGAACTTCATCAAGTTAATAAAGAACATCTATGAAAAACCCACATTAACATTATATTTATTGGTGAAATATTGTAAGCTTTTCCTCCTAAGACCAGGAACAAAATATGGGTTTATGCTCTTGCCACTTCTATTTAACGTTGTACTGGAGTTTCTAAACAAAGCAGTTAGACAAGAAAAAGAAATAAAAGCATCTAGATTGGAAAAAGTGAAACTCTACTTGCTCATGACATTGTCTTATGTATAGAAAATCCTAAGGAATACACACATACACAGAAATTCATAGAACTAATAAGTGAGTTCAGCAAGTTGTAGGATACAAGTTCAGTATACAAAAATCAATCATATTTCTATACATTAGTGAGAAAAATCTAAAAACAAAATGCATATTTACTAGACATTTCTCCAGAGAAATTCTACAAATGGCTAACAAGCATTTGAAAATATACTCAAAATCATTAGTCATTAGGAAAATGCAAGTCACACCATAATGAGATACCACTTCACACCCACTAGGATGGCTATAATCAAAAGGATGGACAATAACAAGAGTTGGACAGCATGTGGAGAAATCAGAACACTCAGAGGTTGCTAGTGGAAATGTAAAATGTTCCTGCAACTTTGGAAAACAGTTTGACAGTTCCTCAAAGAGTTAAACATGGATTTACCATATGGCGTAGCAGTTCTACTCCTTGGCATATACACAAGAGAACTGAAAACACGGTTACACAAAAACTTATACATGAATATTCGTAGAGCATTATTCATAATAGCCAAAAGGTAGAAACAACTCAAATATCAATCAATTGATGAATACGTAGATAATATATAGTATACCCATACAGTGGAATATTATTCAGCCATAAAAGGAATGAAGTACTGATACATGCTACAACATAGATGAACCTCAAAGTCATGTTCAGTGAAAGAAGCCAGACACAAAAGGCCACATATTAATGTTCTGCTTACATAAAACCTCCAGGATAGGAAAACTAATGGAAACAGAAAGCAAATTAGTGGTTACTAAAGACTGAGGGGAGGGATAATGGATAGTGACTGCTGATGGATATGAAGTTTATTTTGGGGGTGATTAAAATGTTCTGGAATTAGATAGTGGTAATGGTTGTACAACTTTGTGAGGATATTAAAAACTACTGGGTCACTTGGGTGGCTCAGTCAGTTAAGTGTCTGCCTTCAGCTCAGGTCATGATCTTAGTCGTGGGATGGAGCCCTGTGTCACACGCTCTGCTCAGCAAGGAGTCTGCTTCTCTCTGTCTCATATTCTCACTCTCTCTCAAGTAAATAAATAAAATCTTTTAAAAAAAATAGTGAATTATACACTTTAAAAGGGTGAATTTTATGTTGAATTTTATGGTATGTGAATTATATCTCAATTAAAAAGAACATGCAATATAAAATTAATGTTCAGTAAAACTCTGTAGTCCTATATATTAAATATAAAACTTCAGCATGAACTCATGATGTTATGTATGAAAATATATTTCTAGCTCAGGAGTGCTTGGATGGCTTAGTCAGTTAAGCGTCTGCCTTCAGCTCATGGTCACGATCCCAGGGTGCTAGGATTGAGCCCCACACTGGGATCTGTGCTGGGTGTGGAGTCTGCTTGATATTCTCTCCATCTCCCTCTGCCCTTCCCCAACTTCCTCCACCCCTTTCCTTCTGTCTGTACTTTTCCTATATTTTCCTGTACCTCAACCAAATAGTTGATGTGGTAATTTTCCTTCATTATAGTATCCCAACTAGTAAATGATAGAATAAGAGTCTCACCATTTTGCAAACCCGTGATGATGAAATGAAGGATTTAGGCATTGATCATCAGTGGCCACCAACATTACAAAAGGAAAGACAACTGGACAGTATGTGTCTCCTGTAGGAGGCTCACACCACTATGAAGAGGTTGCCAGAGTATCTCATCAAAGTAGGCTAAGCCTCTAGATCTTGCTACTGATTTACAGGAACCAAAGAGGGGTGAACAGAGGAACATGTTCAGAGACACCACAAAGACGCAAGCAGCAAAATGCAGACTGTAGGAAATCCAATAGCACAAATGACCCAGTTTCTTCAAGAAAGAAATTGTAAGGAAAAAAGAGACTTAGAAGGCACATCAGCTAGAAGCAGCATGTGGGCTTTGTCTTGATCTGATTTAAACAACTATAAAAAGGTAGAAGAAGATTGGCAGAACTTGAACACCAGCTAGATATTTGACGATATTAAGGAACTCTGTTAATTCTTTTGGCTGTTACATTGACATTAAAGATCCACAGGGGCAGGGCCCTCCACCCCCATGCTTACCATGGGACTGGTAGAGAGCAGAGGAAAAAAATATGCCCTCTGCCAGCAGAATCCAAGGAGTGAGCAGAGGGGCTGAGCCAGTGAAGCCCAGTTTATTCTTCCAGACTTGTGGGTAAAAGGTTTCTCTTCCACTGGTGAGGAGTGTGCAAGGGGTGAGGAGAGAGGCCAGAGCATTACTGAAGGACTGTCTTCTGTTTGGAATCATGAGGATAGGTAACCATGTACCGTGTACCTATAATGATAGAGGCTTAAACAGGTTAGCACATGGAGAGCACCCAACCCCGGTGCTGCTCCCTCAGTGCTGGCTGTTGTCAGTTTGTAACTGCTCTTATACAGAGTCAGGGTCATCTTATATACATATCCCTGTGTACCGTGTGTGCAGGAATTGAAGGCAGGACTTCGGGATGCTAAGTGGAAGAGGTTCTAGTGACTGAGGTGTCCCTGGCTTGCAGTCATCCCAGAAGCTGGAAAGGAGTGGTATTTGTGGTTAGCCAAACTGTGTGCTTCTTGAGTTCTCTTGGCAAGACAAGAGCTGAACCTGTCCTCTCTTGTCCCCTGTGTCTCCCTCTAGCTGCAACAGTAAACGCTACCTGGAGACGCTCCCCAACACCAGCATCATCATCCCCTTCCACAACGAGGGCTGGTCCTCTCTCCTCCGCACTGTCCACAGCGTGCTGAACCGCTCACCCTCGGAGCTGATCGCCGAAATTGTGCTGGTTGATGACTTCAGTGATCGAGGTAGGGCCCACCCCAACCAGCTTCCTGGCCAAAGGGGAGACAGATTTTCTTCTTCAGCAGCACCAACATATGGGCCACCATTTACTGATGCTTGCTGTGTGCCTGGCTATGACTCTGGCCTTGTACACAGTATCTCATTTAGTTCCCACAACATGAAGTAGATTCTGTTTTTGTCCTGTTTATATTCATGTAGCAATGTACTAAACTGCAAATAACAGAAAACTTGATCAACAATAGCTCAAACCAGTAAGGGATTCATTCATTCATTCATTCATTCATTCATTCATTCATTCATTCATTTCATAATAAGATCCAGGATTGGTACAGCTGCCTCAGGCTATCATCAAAGAACCAGGCTTTTCTGTTCCTGCTGCCTCATCCTCATGGTCACACAATGGCTGATGTCTAGGAAGTCTGCCTTTCAGAGAAGAAGAAGGAAGAGGGGTAAAGAGAACAGAACCTCCCTTTTTCAAGATTTTGCCTTCTTATTCAGGAAAGTCTTCTCATTCAGGAAAGACTTTTGGCTAGAACTCTGACATCCAGGCATCCCTATCTGCCAGGATGGCTGCAAATATAAGTGTTTTGACTTGGGGCCTCTTGAATAGAGGTAGGAGAGGAAGAAGTGCACTAGAGAAGCTATTGAGTGAGCCCTTCTACAGTATCTGTCACAGCATTCCACAGATGAGAAGACTGAACCACAGCTTGCCTGCTCTGAACGGGCTTGTTGTGGCTGTACCCGAAGGCCACAGGAGTAGGGTTATACTCACTTACTCTTGCTACCTGTGTACCAACCACAGCAGGGCTCTCTGTCCTAGAGCAGGCCAACTTCCATCCTTCCTTCGGGTCTTCCCCTGCTGTTCCCTCTGCCCGGGCACTCTCTTCCCAGATCTTCCCATGGCTGGCTCCTCCAGCACCACCGCCACTCATTCTTCTCCATGTGTGGTTGCACGGCTGTTTGTTGGCCTGTTTGTTGTTAGTCCTCCTTACTAGATCATTTGTGGTCCAGAGCAGGTGACTCATATCTGTGTGTGAATTAGTGAATGAATGAACAAGGAGGGAAGAAGGAAGGAAATGCATGGTGCGCGCGCACACGCACACTAGCTATACTAGCAGCAGGGTCCTCTTCAGTCACTGAGACAGATGTGGTTGGGGAAGACACAGACGTTCCTTCCATGCCTGGTGCTAGCCTATGTCTTTGTGCACAGCCTTGGGTCCCTGTCACTTGTTTTCTGAAGCATCAGCTGTCCTGGGAAGTGGACCTATAACACTTGACAGGATCACTCTGTGCATGTTGTGGGGCATTAGTCCTCCAGAGGTAGAATAAACCAGACATCAGCTGGATTAGAAACAAGTGTTTCTCCTTGCTCAATTAGAAAAGAATTTTAAGACCATCTAGCCTGCTGGCTTCCACTGTGCATCTCAGAGCAGTAAGGGTCCCAGGATGCTTTAGGGAGTACTATGAGCAGAATGGCGAACCTCACAGGTGCAGGTGGGATTCAGGTCCCTCTCCTGGCATGGTCTATATTTGGTTTCTGAAGAGGAACTGCCCTGCTTAAAAATGTGTGATAATCACAGATGCCACTTAGCCTGCTCATTGTACAGGTGGGAAACCCAAGGACTGGGGCATGGACAGGCTTAACTAGAGCACACAGCTGGCTGGTTGCAGAGAAGGGATGAGAAGCCCATCTCTGGGCTCCCAGTGTAGCCTGTCCCTCCTCACCTTGGCTGGCTACGAAAAACATCTATAGACGTGCATTACTCTTTTCTATCCCCAAGGACACTTCTCAATAAATTACTTTTCCATTGTATTAAAGAGCAGAGTTTTTGCTACAAAAGAGCTCATTATCAAACACATCCTATCCTGGACTGTAATGGTTTCCATCTCTAATATCCCAGTGATAAAAATAACATGATGCAATCCCCCACCCCCTCAATAGTAAAAGAATGTGACAGTCTTGAGGAAGAAGGGACAAATTTCATGAGAATTCCATCTTCTAAGTGCATCTCTTTCTCCAGAGAGCAAAAACACTGATCCAGTGCGGTGCCATGGCCAGACCCTAATAATAAGACAGGGAAGAGAAGAGATACTAGCCCACTTCTCAGTGGCCCCTAACTGTGACCTCTTTTTCTCAATGAATCAGGCATGCAGCCCAGAGGTGAACTCTTTCTTCTGCCCCTCAGTCCTGAGCATTAGCTGTCAGATTCCACAACCTGCATTTTTCAGAAAAGCAATCATTATTCATGCTTTGAGAAGAAATTCTTAAGGCAGCTTTGGAAGAAAACTTACTCAGCAGTGATTGTTTTAAAAATGAGATTTGGGAGAAACAATTTCAGAACTATGGAGAGGCCTGTCCAAAGTACAGCAAATATGGGCCATCATAAAAGACAGATTTCTCTGGGCCGTCTGAGCAGAGGCAGTTCTCAGAGTCGAAATTCACTGATGCTAACTACAGGCTAGATTGGCACTGCCCAGCAGAAGGCATTTTGCTCTGAAATGAGTCTCCTCCAGGATCCTCAGGGCAACTAATTGTAATTCAGCTAAGGGTTGAGACCTCGGGTAGGAGACAAAATTGGAGCAGATGAATGCTTGAAATAAGATCCAGAGCTTTGTGCAGGCAGCCCTGGGGACTAGACTAGAGGCTGATGCTGACCCCAGAATAATCCTGGCCTTGCCTGCAAATAGAGTGCTGCAGAGTTTTCCAGGGGTGTCCAAAAGCTCTTCAAATGTCTGAGCTTTGCTTGAGGATTAGGAGGACATAGAGGTGTTTTTGCCCTAGTGGGAGAGAGAGAGATGAGGGTGTAGAGGAGCAGATCTGCCTCCAGATTACACTGCCCAGATGGGAGATTTTTTATTAGAAGAAACAAGAGAGACCTCTGTTGATTTGTTGTTGTTTTTTTTTTTTCTATTCCTTTTCTCCTTCTCCCCATTTTTAAATAGGGTTGGTTTTGCAGAAAAATAGGATATATAGTAATGGAAAGTGTTATGCCCTTGACTGAATAGTGAGCTACCTGGAATTATGAGGTACAGAAATGAAAGGCTATAGTATGATCTCATGGACAGTATCCTCCCCAGCTCAACTCCCTATCAGGGAACACACACACACACACACACACACACACACACACACACAAACGTGTACAGGGAATAGTGCCCTGGAAGGAAATCTTAAGCAGGTGTTTCAAGTGTTTGCAGAGCTCCTGATGGATTGTCAGCAGTGATTGGTACCGGGAGGATTATGGACATTGCTGGGCCACTGGCTCACACAGTAGAGACCCTCACCAATAGAGCTAGAGTCAGTCCTCTTTCCATGATGGGCTTATTAATTCTGACTTGCACTTTCATATCATGCCAGTCATGGGGACCCATCAAGGATATCCATTTTGCCCTGTTCTGATCTGCATTTCACCATACCACTCTTGACACTGCCCCTAAGCATACCCATCTGTTCTCTCTCAGCCTTCGTTTGCTTCTGGGACCCCCACAACTAATTAGAGTGGCTATTCCCCACTTACACTATACTGTTTCAGTTCTTTTAGCATGAGTTTTGTACTGTTTTTTTGTTTCTCTTTACACTTGTCCTGATTTAATTCATATTCATATATTCAACAGAATTCATGAATTGATCATACTGGGTGCTGTACTAGGTGCTGGGGATATAAGGATTAAAACAGACCACCCCTCCTCCCCACCGCAAAGGCTCACATACATAAGGGGCAGATAGATGAGGTAAGAGACAATCATAAGACCATGGAATGTGTGCCCCTTGGTGGAGATCCAGGTTCTGTGGAGCACAGAGAAGGTCACGGAAGATTTCCCAGAGAAAACTCCAGCTAAACTCAATCCTAAGGGATAAGTAGATACTACTCCCGGGCGCATGGGGGGGCAGGGGCAAAGAGTTGGAGGTGAAGAGAACAGCATGAGCCGGGACTAGGAGTGGAGGAGAAAACGGACAAAGTATAGAAAGAGCTATTGATATAACCTCATCACTTGCAGGTAATTACTATTAGCTTTTAGGCTACGCACCCCCCCCCAATCGGGGTTCTTTTTGTTTTAATAGACTTTATTTTGTATATCAACTTTAGGTTCACTGCAACATTAAGCTGAAAGTACAGAGTTCCCATATACCCCTCTACCCCTACCCCATACATAGCTAGCCCCCAGGCCCCATCAGTGCTCTGCACCTGCATCAGAGTGGTTCATTTGTGACAACTAACGGACCTACCTTAACCCATTATCAATAATATATATTGACCCAAATATATAGTTTTATGTGGGTTCACTCTTTGTCGTATATGACAAATGGGTTTGTCATGTATGAAGGGTTTGGGTTTGGACAAATGTATGAAGACATATATCCACCATTATGGTGTCATACTGAATAGTGTCACTGCCTTAAAACTCTTCTGTGCTCTGCCTTTTCATCCTTCTCTCTGCCTAACCCCTGGCAGCCACTGCCCTGCTTGCTGTCTCCATAGTTTTACCTTTTCCAGAATGTCGAATATAACTGGAATCATTGTATGTAGCCTTTTCAGATTGGCTTCTCTTACTTAGTAATAGGCATTTAAGGTTTCTCCTTGTCTTTTTATGGCTTGTAGCTCATTTCCTTTTGGTGCAGACTAATACTCCATTATCTGGATGTATCACAGTTTATCTACTCCTCTGCAAAAGGACATCTTGGTTGCTTCCAAGTTTGGGTAGTTATAAATAAACCTATTATAAATGTCCAGACACAGGTTTTTGTGTGTATATGTTTTAGCTCACATAGGTAAACACCAAGGAGCACAATTTCTGAATTACATAGGAAGAGTATGTTAATTGTGTAAGAAACTACTAGACCCTCTTCCGAAGCACCTGTACCATTTTGTATTCCTACCAGCTATGAATGAGAGTTGCTGTTGCTCCACATTTGGTCTTGTCATTGTTCCAGATTTTTGCCATTTTAGTAGGTATGTAGGAGTATCTTGTTCTCACTTACATTTCCCTCTGACCTTTACTGTTGCATCTTTTTACATGCTTATCTACCACTTGCATGTCTTGTTTGGTTTCCAGTGTCTTTTCATTTCCATTTTCTTTACTATAAGGTTGATTGATTGATTGATTGATTGATTGATTGATTGATATGAGAGAGAGAGAGCTCAAGCAGGAGAGGGGCAGAGGGAGACAGAGAAACAGACTCCTCGCTGAGCAAGGAGCCCCATGTAGGGCTCAATCCCAGGACCCTGAGATCATGACCTGAGCCGAAGGCAGACACTTAACTGACTGAGCCACCCACGGGCCATTTCCTTATTCATACCCTCCTAATCCCCCTTTAGTTCCATTCCAACTGGGGTAACTAATGTTAATAGTCTGGTGTGCATTATTCTGCATAATTATACTAACATGTAACAACGTGTAATAACAAGAACTAATACTTACTGAGAGCTTACTCTGTGCTAAGTGAATTCACTCATTCATTACCAGGCCACTCTTGTGGGGCTGTCATTCCCAGTGTGAAAACCACTGGACTCAATGATCTCAAATCTCTTTTTTTCTACCTGAAAAGATCATATTTTAAATCCCCAATTTACAGATGAGAAAACTGAGATACAGAGAGCTTTAAGGAAGTAGCCAGTGTATATTTAATCCAAAGAGGCAGAGCTTTGATTTAAAACCGTGAATACTGATGCTAAAGCCTTTAGCCCTAATCTTTACATGGTTTTTTTTTTTTTCCTTTTAATGGGGTCATCCTGTACACATTACTCTTTTTACTCCTGTTAATGTATCACAGACATCCCTTGGGTCAAAAGATATAGAGCTAACTCAACTGTTTTTTAATAGCTAGATAATGTACCATAATGTGAATCTACATTCAGTGCCTTCACATTGCACTGTGTGTAGTGGACATCCGGTCATATTTAACTTTGTATCCAGGTTGCTTTCACTTAACTTTCTACCACCAGTTCCCCTTGTCATTATAAACTGTCACAATTCTCTGCCTCTGAGTCAACTGTGAAGAAGAGACAGGAGTCAGATGACCCCAGAATATCAGCTGTGTTGTTGGAGAGGTTGATCCAGAAAACCTCACATCGATCTGTTCCTGCTGCTTCCCTCCTGAACTAACTGACCCAGGGACGAGCTTAGCAGCTGAGGAATCATAAGCCTCCCTGGCAAGGGCAGAGCCTGTGCCGATGAGCACACCACAGGGAGGAAAGGATGAAGCAGGCCGTGTGGGGAGAATGACTGTTTTTTGGCCTGCCCAGTGCCACCCCACTGACCACCCCAGAAGGGAAATACTCTTCCCTCTACGGTATGAGGGTAGGAGAAATAGTTCTATCTTATAGATGAGAAAACAAAGGCTCAAAGAGATGGGCGGTAAGTGGCTTAACCTGCTTACCTGCCATTACAGTACAGTACTCCTCCTCTTATTGGTGGGGGGATGTCTTAAGAACCCCAGTGGATGCCTGAAACCACACACAGTACCAAGCTCCATATTTACCACATTTTTCCTATCCATATATACATGTAATAAAGTTTAATTTATAAATTATACACAGATTAATAAAACTAATCAAATACAATAATTATAACGATATACTGTAATAAAAGCTGTGTGAATGTGGTTTTTCTCTCTGTCACTCAAAATGTATTCTTGTGTTATACTCACTCTTCTTCTTGTGATGATATAAGATGATAAAATGCCTCCAGGATGAGGTGAAGTGAGATGAATGATGTAGGCACTGTGATGTGGCATTAGGCTACTGTTGACCTTCTGACCATAAGTCAGAAGGAGGGTCACCTGCCTCCTGAACCATTGATGACTGGAGGTAGCTGAAACCAGAGAACGCAAAACCACAGATAAATGGGGACTACGCTAGTCTCC
The DNA here is from genome assembly GCF_003254725.2 of Canis lupus dingo. Lineage (NCBI taxonomy): Eukaryota > Metazoa > Chordata > Mammalia > Carnivora > Canidae > Canis > Canis lupus. The sequence goes on along the minus strand of NC_064246.1, from coordinate 55,801,896 downwards.
TCCTGGTCAGGAATCCCACTTGACAGGAGGGATTGATCTTCCCCCCGATGGGCTCTGTAATCTTAAGAATCCCACATCTTAAGCATCAGTCTCTAGGGTATCTTACCACTGAAAATCCACAGGCTTCTTGGTTCCCTTCTCCTGTATATCTTTGACATCCAGAACGCTTCTCTCTTGGAATCCAAAGGAGAGGACTATTAAGAAGATTAGAGCTGTTACAGAATATCAATTAGTTTATAATGAGGGAAATCTATAAACCTTTTGGTGGGTATCTGGCAGGAACAACAGATGCAGGAGTCAATATTTTTATGGGATATTTTGTGCATCTTTTAAAAAGAATTCGTGAATCAAGCACTGTATAAATGATTTACTGAGATAGCAAAAAAAATCAAATAAATCGCTCAGATTGCATCTGAAGCATCAAAAGCTCTGATGTTTGGAAAAGAATCATTTCTGTAGTGGAAAAGAGCTGCATTGTATTTTCAGAAAGGTGACACTTCTATTGAGGTGGGTGAGCCTTCTACATTTTAAAAACTTGGTGCAGCACAACTGTGCTAAATTGCTGATATTCTCCTGATTTTCTTGTGAGGATTAAAATCTAACCCTTTTACTGTTTTAGTGTTTCCTTGAAAACATAATGGGAGGAAGCAAAACCCAAGATAGCAGGTTATTATTGGAGGTCTTTGAAATAAGGCCTCCGGAAGGAGGACCACAGAAAGCCCTCGGCTTAGGGCTGACATGAATTGTTACTTATTCAGGGTCTTGAGGGAGATGAAATTTGAAGCTGAAATGAAAGTAAGAGGTTCCTTAGTACCTAACTTGATTTGGTTCAAACCAACCAAGTCTTTTTACATCATTCACACTTAGCTTATTTGGTGGGGAGCTGAAAGGCCTCATCTTATCTGCATCCCAGAAAGGATATGGCAATAGCAGCAATAATAATAATGCTGCATGGTACCTGTGTAGCATTTACTGTGGACCAGGCCCTCTTGTAAGTGATTTGAATAAGTCATATTTGGTTTGATAGCAAGCTTCTTAGTTGCCAACATTTACCTAAAGGGAAAATTCATGCTTAGTAGAAAGTACAAACCAAAGTACAAGAAATAACCTTCCTCTCTCTACCGTACCTCTTAGGTAAAACAACTTTTAGGTAAAAACAACAAAAAGCTTTTAGGTAAAGAAATGTTTATGTCTAATAGATATGTCCTGCTGTTTTCATTCACTATAAATATCAGCCCCATTCTCTAAATAATACAGTTTCTAACCCGTTCCTGAAGCACACTGGCCAAAATATAGGCATTAGCTCTAACCTGCTTCCAGACACCCGACACACAGGCAGCTATAAAATGAACCTACTGCATAAAGATGCTTCAGGCATTCTTCCCAATTTCCTTACAGAACTTCCAGCCCCTAAAAGGTTCAATCGTATCTTTATCAGGCACTCCCCAACATCAGCACCGATTTTGGTTTGATTTGAATCCAGAGGCACCATCAGAGTTGTAAACATTGGCAACTAAAAATCTAGCCAGTTTTTATGGCCAAAAATAGGCAATACTTGACAGCTTTAAAGATCAAGAAGGCCCAATCCACACACTTACATGTTGTTTATTTATTCCAAAAATTAAAAGGAGAAAATTGCAGTCCTGCCAGTCAATTGAGTGTTCATGGGCATTGAAAGTTTAATTTCTCTCTTCAGTCTCTAGATTTACTATCTCAAATAGAAAATCTTCTAAAAATGCCATTTTGCATCATTTTATAGAACAAAGAAACAAGATGTCTTAAGGCCATGATAACATCCCTTTCTCTTGTGTTACTTAGTGACATTGGTTCCTGTAAAGTATTAACAGATTCAGACTGCCTTTTCCAATGTTTCTGGATCCTTGTGTACACTTACTTTCTTTTCTTGAAAGACCAATAATGCTCGTTCCTCCCAGAATAATAAAAAAAATTAATTTTGTTCGCTTCATAAATGCAGACCTCTTCAGAGATGCCCACATTGTTTATGAGCATCCAAGAATCTCAAAATAACCATTAACTCCCACCATCAACTGTGTGTCCTCCCCTCCTGTGCCTATTAATGCATGGGATTTACCAGGCGTTGCTAATAATCTGCAGTGAGCATGAATACAGGGGGGATTATAAAGCTATGTTTTGTGCCCAGTTTTTTCTCAGAAACTGTTAGGGTTTGTTTTTTGGTTTAACTTTTTCTGTATGCTCTCAGAATATATGGTCTAGAATATTCTAAATAACAGCTGCATTCCAATCTCTTTTAATGTAAAATTCAAACTAACCATCACCTTCCCAGAACCCCCACAACAGCCAGCAGATATGTTTCAACCAGGTGGGAGGAAAGACCAGGCCTGACTTTCCCCAGAAAATATGTCCCTGATGCCATAAGATAGAAGAAGCAGTGCTTGAACTCATGAGTGAATGGAAGTGACCTATAAATAGACCTTGCTCCTGAGCAGAGTTGACTCTTCAGATTCTTTGTAGTAGACACAAAACCCTGTTTCCTTCCTGACTTCCGGCTGAGGGCCAGTGAGGGACAGAGTCAGTTTGGTGAACTACTCCTTGCCCCCACTTTGTTCCTCTGCTCCTGCAGGGACAGCTGAGCAGTAATACCACCCAGCCATGGGGATAGCTCAATAAATGGTCCTTGTTAATGATGCTATTATGGAGGTGGCAGCTATTATTACTATTAGCTGGAATGGTGGAGTGCTGGGTGCTGAGCTACCCCATCCACCTCAAAGTCCTGTTGTAGGGTTTAGATGAAATCAGAAATGCATAAAAGCCTCATGAGCTAAAAATTCAATGACTTTGAAGAGAATGCTGATTTCCATGGAAGGAAAGAACCCCAAGGAACCACCAGCCAGCTGGCCAAGGAGAAAGTGACCTCAAGGACAGTCAGCCTGCACCTGGAGTGTGTCCCCTGTGGTCTCCAGTTCCAGCGGGGTTCAAGCTGTAGTATGTGACTCTCCTATGTCAGCGTCAACTGAGGAGCTTGTTAAAATGCAGAGTAGCAGGGCCCACCCACAGAGATGGACTCAGTGGTAATCCACATTCTTAACCAGCTCCTCATCCTAGTTTGATAGCATTGAAATGATGCTTAGATTTGGAAAACTCTGGATTCCAGGAATGGCAGGACAGATATCACAAACAGATGCTATGTGATGTAGTCGGATGGTGATTTCTTTGAGCTTGTGTGCTGTCTGGGCTGCCTGAGGTGCAAACACACATGGCCTTTGTGGAAGGAGTTGAGTTCAGCCCCCACCAGATCCCTGTTTTCCAGGATACCTCATCACAAATAAGTGCCAGCCTGGAACAGGCCGTGTGGATTTATGGTCCCACATTTAATTTCAACTGCTATTCATTAATCCTGATGATCTCACTTAAATTATTAAACAGTCATATTCCAATTTTGAGGGCACTAATTATATCCTCGAGAGGCTGTTATTATCTGGATGATCACCATACACTCAGCCAACACCAGACTGTTTTCTCCCCACTCATCAGAATTTTATACTTTTTCAGGGTTTCTTTCATTGCTGAGTGTGTGTGTTTCATGTGACAAGATCTCATTGCTGAGGAGATATGAAATACTAGAATGGGGCTCTCAAATTTTGGTGTACATAGGAATCACATGGGAAGTACATTTAGCATGCAGATTCCCAAGCCCCACTCCAGTAGACATCCAGGTTCTCTGTCTGGGTAGAGCCCGGGAATCTTTTGCCTCTCTTTCTGGGGATTCTGATGCAGGTGATCCCAGAAGCACCATAGGGAGACTGAAGTCCCAAGGGGGGAAAGCTCTCATTCAATGCCCTGCAGCAGAGCCACAACCCACATCTCTGGCCCCGTTGTAAAGAACAAATGAAATAATAGATGAGAGAGGGCTTTGGAAAGTATTCAGCACTCTATAAATACAAGGAGGCACTATTATTTTCAAGCTAGAACGGCCTTGTGACAGAAATGGCTTGGTACTTTCTCTCTAAATTACCATAATCACCTGTTTGAGGCCCCAACCAAACTCATAACTCTAAGTGCAGCAGGCATCGAAGAAATTCCTCCTGAGACATCCAGTTTAAAAAAAAAAAATAAAAAAGGTCTTTTAATGTGAGAATGTGCTTGGGTCCCTGCCTGGTCCTCCATCAAAAGCTCTCTGCCTTTTCTGTTACTAGTCCCATCTTTTCTGGAGTAGACCAACATCTCCTCCAACCTGAGGGCACCTGACTTCAAAGCCCTGTTCTCTGGCACGTGGATTTCTGGCCTCTCCTGAGACATTTAAAACTCACTCACAAACGTTTTGCCCCCAAAGGGCTTCCTCCATAGGAGTCTACTTCTAACCACATTCATAACTTTGGAAATAGAAAAGCTCAAGGAGGGTACCCTGGGTTTTGGTTCTTTCAGCTCCATGTACTCACCTCTTGAGGTTTGCCTCAAGTGTCTCATGAGACCAGGTGGGCAATGCTGATGGCCTGCGCCAGGTCTGTCCTACTGTGTCACGCTGAGCTGGGTGGCTCTTGGGAAAGTGTTTCCTCATTTTGAATTAAAATTATTCCGCTCTGCAACATCCGTCAGCCAGGCTTATTTCTGCCCTGATCTTCCCACAGCATCCTCCAGGTTTCAGAAGACCCTGTTTGTATCTCCACCCCCACATTCCTTCCACTGCAAGATAGTTTTCTTAAAAACGTGGTGGTAGAGTAAGTTCAAGAGCAGACACTCTGGTTTTATTCACATTTCAACCTTTATTTTTAAATATTTCTTCCACACTCCCACGGATCCTATCTCTTAGCAAGCTCTCCACATGCAAAATCTCAAGTTCAGGCATTTGCAAGTTACCCACATGCAAAATCTATTTTTAAATCTGGAAGAAATCAAGGCTTTCTGCTGATGGTAAGAAGCCTAGTGTTTCCAGGCAGCACGACTTCAGAGTTTAGGGAATTTCTGCTCTACTTTCAGGAATCTCAAGCCAGCCTGCACATTTTTGAGATGAGAAGTGCAAGCCCACCAGGCACTTCAGTCAGAGGGCAGGTTCGTGATAAAATCCTGCTCCCATTCAGGAGCACCTGCTGCTGGTTGGGCACACCCCCCGCAAGCTATCAGGCATCTGCAGAAGTCAGGACACAGTCCTATCTCCCAGTCCAAGCTGTTCCCAGTGAGTATGCTGCTGCTGGCCTGGCCTTACTCTGGGCTCAAAGGACAAGGGTTACAGCTGCAGGTATAAACCCCCTGGTTATGTCATTTTTTTTTCCTTCCCTGACTTACTGTGTGAGCCAAATAGGCACCAAAGCTCATCCTTGAATACATTTCCCAACCAGTGCAGCTGACTATCCACCCCATTTTAACATTTGAGCTAGCTGCTAATGGAGCACATCCAATATAGACTTGTAATAGGACTGAACAGCATTCTTAGTCCTCTCACGAAGGCATTTACTCTCATGACAATTTCTTTAGCTATTCACCAGTGTCTGTAGCTAACTTAACTACAAAAGCCCACCTTAACAGTACCAGGGATCAACTTTTATGACCATCGACTCCCCTAAAGATACTGTTATTTTATAAGGGCATAAAATTGTGAATGTGCAAATTATTTTAAAAAATTAAATGCAAAACTTAAACCCTAAGTTCTTTGGGCTTTGAATCCTTGGGTTCTAAGGACCCTTGCTCTAGAGTAAGACAGTGGGGTGACATTGAACTAGCACTTAATCTCTCTGTGTCTCAGGGAGTAAAATTGGGCTACTTCCATAAAGAGCTGTGCAGATTAATTGAGATATTGCTCATAGAAGGCTCAAAGCAGGGGCTGGCTCAGAGTAACCTTACATTAACCATACCATAAGCAGTAACCTGGACACCATAATTTCCCTTGGTATGAAGCTGTATGTTCTTCTGTCCCTTTTTCCCCTTCACCCTCCTTTGTAGCTATACCTTGAAGACCCCCAAGACTGAAACTATCATTAGTAATAATAATTTATGAAACTAATAATTAATGCCATTTCTTATTAACATTTAATATATGCCAGGAAATATTAATTTATAATCTCACTGAATCCTATAATTGCCATTATTGTCTTGATAATACAGGTGATGAAACAGAATCAGAAGTTCACACCACAAATGAGTAGTGGAGTTGGGATCCAAACTCAAGTTTATCTGAATCTAGAATAATATACTATTATGTATAATCACCTTTGTGATGGTAGTGATAACATGTAAAGATTTATTTTTTTTTAATTTTTATTTATTTATGATAGTCACACAGAGAGAAAGAGGCAGAGACACAGGCAGAGGGAGAAGCAGGCTCCATGCACCCGGAGCCCGACATGGGATTCGATCCTGGGTCTCCAGGATCACGCCCTAGGCCAAAGGCAGGCACCAAACCGCTGCGCCACCCAGGGATCCCCCATGTAAAGATTTAAATCTTTATATTTTCCGATTTTATTTCTCAGAGATCCATTCACTCTTGGTTCTTTGACTTTGAAAATCAGAGACCAGGTTGAGCTGGGACGATTATATCCACCTATCAGGAAAACAAATGAAAACTGGGCATTTTTCTGCCAGAATTCCCACAGTTGATCTGCTAAGGATTTTTTTTTTCTCCCTCCAAAGCAGAGTGTGATTTTCTTTCCTTTCAACCTTCATGCCGCTGGAAAATTTTAAATTATTCAAGACATTGAAGGTTTATTATCTGCTGGAAGGCTGCAGTGTAATTGCAAGGTATCATTTAAGGAGCTGTCTGTCTGTGTGCACCACCTTGTTCTGAATACCTGCTCCTGCACAGAGCGAGAAGATGTATATTTATCTATCAGTGGTGGTTTATAACTGCCTTAGATCAATCCTATTATTCTTTCTCCATGGCCAAAGCCCCAAAATAAATGTCTTCTGATGCACAGAGCATTGAAACCATTTGTGTGTCATCAGCTACTTACTTCTCTTCTGCCATTTGCATCTTGATGGACAGCCATGGGTTTGGGGGATTTCATTTTCATTACAGTTGGAATCTATTGCCCACGTGTAACAGCAATTTGGATATTAATCACCCCAATTAAAGAATGCTCTTTCAAATATTATCACTCCCAAGTCGTGCTGTTCACACCGTGTTCATCATAAAGATAAAAATGCCAATTCCTGTTTCATTCTTACTTTGACACCTGTTTCCATACAAAGACATATCCTTTCCCATTGTTTACCATTAGTGACAGAAGGAAATATCTTTGTGTAGTGAGGTTAAGAAGATACAGTATTTTTTTCCTCCATTAATTCCTCATCAAGTCCATGGCATTGTGGAGTAAAAAAGTTCATCAAGTGACTTTCCCAGGTATTGATACGAGAACAAGTAGACCAGCTTTGGTTCCAGCCCTGCCAGTAAATGGCTTTGTGACCTTGACCAAATTACATCATCTCCTTGGGTTTCAGTGTCTGCATCTATAACGCATGGATGACTTATAAAATCCTTCAAGCTTTAAATCCTAGAACTTTAAGATGACTTTCCTTGCCTCTTCACTCATTGTTTAGAGTTAGTATTTGATGCCTTATAGTTGTCTTAATGAATATCAGTTATTTACTATAGCCCTACCTTAAGAACTACTGAGGTCCAGAAAAATATTTGCCTTTTCACAAAATGACCTAGTGTCTCTGTTTTCAGAAGCCCAGGTTTGGTATTTATATGTTTTTCTGAATCTTCTCCCTTACAGTATGACTCTTAGATGATTTTACTTCCTGTCACCTCCTATGTCTCTGTCCCTTTGAGCCTTTTTCCCTCCTTAATTTGCTATTTCAAATCAGCTTTGGAGTAAGAAATCCAGTACTAACATTATTCAAATTTCATCTAAAATGAGGTCTAGGGGTACCTGGGTGGTTCAGTTGGTCGAGCGTCTGACTCTTTGATTTCAGCTCAGGTCATGATCTCAGGGTCATGGGATTGAGCCCTGCATGAAACCTGCTTGGGATCCTGTCTCTCCCTCTCTCTCTGTCTCTCTCTAAAATAAGTAAATAGTTTAATAAATAAAATAGTGGTTAAATAGGTCCCAAGTGGTGACTCAAGGCTCTCACCTGAGCCATGAGCCATGTTTAGTGGTCACACAGACAGTGCAGCCTTTAATTCTACAAAGGAATAATCAGGGAGAGATTCCTAGAAGAGATGTCATTGCCTAGTGAAGGAAGTTCCCTGGCCTAAGAGAACATCATAAGCAAAAGCACACAGGCAGGATGGTACATCAGCAATAGACTGAGAGTAATGATTGTTGAGAGACTATACCCCTTGAGTGACAGTCCTCTGCTTCTCTGCTGAGCCGGGAGCTCAATATTTCCCAGGCCCTAAAGGGATATTGTCTGATAGAGTTTCTGGGTGGGCAATGCAGTCTGAGAGAATGTAATATAAATTCTGAAATATCAGAATTTCCAGACATTTAAGAAATTGCAGAATGTCAATGTTTATGGGTCAGTGGGAACAAAATATTTGAAATCAGAGCTGGTATAAATAATGCAGGATGTCTCGTTATCATGATTATCAATTATAGAAGAACTGTAAGCCACAGTCCTTCCTGAACCCCTAGAGCTGTGTTGTCTGATACAGTAGCTACCAGCTATGTGTGGCTATTGAAATTTAAATTAAAACCCGGTAAAGTTAAAAATTCAGATTCTCTGTCACACAAGACACATTCCACGTGTTCAGGAACCTCACATGATGAGTGGCTACCACGTAGGACAGCACAGAGACAGAACACCACAGAAAATTCTCTTGGACAGTGCTACTCCAAACAGCCAAGTGCAAAACAGCAGTGACATGCGGTCCTCTGAGAGCTAGAGGTACGGGAGAGGAGAGCGGGAGGTGGTGCTTGGTATATAATGTCTGGACTTGCCCTATTTGTTCTTCAGCACGGTGGGGGCAGGTGCCAGATCATGGCTCTATGGTCCACAGCTCAAATGTCTGCTCTAACCAATGCAGGGAAATAAACTCATGCTGCCCTGTTAGCAGGAGTATAAGTTGACAGTATGTGTATCCGAGCTGCCTAAAAATATCCTTTGATCTAGCAATTTCATCTCTAGAAATTTTTCTAAGGAAACAATCAAAGATGAGCAAATAGATGCCTGGACATGGATGTTTACTGCAGTGTTATTTATAACAGCAAAAACCAATGGAAATAGCCAATGGTGTGCTGGTAAAAGGTAACAGCCAGCTGGAGTGAAGGCAGGGAGCTCTGATTTGTAGCTGGTTTCTGTGGTATTAACTATTCCCATATTTATTTATTTATGAGAAAGAGAGCTTATGCAAGTGAATGGGGTGGAGGGAGGTGGTCAGAGGGAGAAGGGAGGGAGGGAATCTTAAGCAGGCTCCGTGCCCAGCACAGAGCCCGACATGGGGCTCTGTCCCACGACCTTGAGTCGTGACCTGAGCAAAAATCAAGAGTTGGATGCTTAACCAACTAAGCCATCCAGGCGCCCCTCCCTTTATTTTTTAAGGTTTATAGACTTCTTTCTTGCTTCCCTGACAAAAACATTTTTCTTTAGCTAACTAGGCAGAGGATAATTAGCAGCTATTCTCATGCTATAATTGAATACCAAATACCTTAGTTGCTTCAAGAACTCAACATCAGAGCTGCTGCTAACAAGTTCGATGAATTCCTCCAAAGGAGTTAGCTGTAGGCTCTCTTGCGATGTTCATTCATCTGTTCTCTGTGCTCCAGCTGGGCAGAGTAGCATCTGTTTAATGCAATCTGGGCTACTAAGTAACTCCACTGCTGGCTTTGAGACTCCTGTTGAAAGAGTTTCCGCCAGCACTATCCATAAGCTGAGAGATTGGACATCCTTCAAGGAGAGGAGACAAGACACTAGAACCTAAGAACACATTCATATGAATATTACTTCATCGTCTGAGTTCCTCAATCATGCAGGCAGCACAAAAAGCCTCGGCTGTTTTCAGGTCATAGAAATGAGTCAGGTTCTTACAACATCATTGCAGACGACTTGAACCACATCCCTGTGGCTCAGTCTGTGGCACAGATGCCTGGCAAATTCAACACAGCCCACCCTGATGGCAGTAACTCTGTGAGTGCTGACCACCCTTCCCCAGGTGGACATAAAGTTCACCTATTAATTTGGGTCTGCTGGCCTTCAATACTAAATGGTATGTCTCATGTCTCAGGACTTCTTCATAGCCACCCTGTGAGGTAGGGATAGCATGATCCCCGTTTTGCATATGCAGAGCTTGTGACTAGAGAGGTGAAGTGACTTGGCAAAGATCACACACCTAGTGAGTAGTAGGGCTTGGGAGCTTTCCTGAGATGAGTGGGTCCTGGGTCCACCTCACTACTTTCTACCATTTCTCTGGTCCCTGCCCCCAGAGACCTTGCACATCAGTCAGGTAGCAAAAGGGAATTGGCCTTAGACCTGACACTGTCACCTGCCATTTTTCAAATTATGTCAATTATACATCTGTTCATGCAGAAGCCTGCTTAGTGGTACTTAATGCTATGAAACCTTGTAAATGGTTAGCGTTAGGGACGCCTGGGTGGCTCAGTGGTTGAGCGTCTGCCTTTGGCTCAGGGCATGATCCCAGGTCCAGGGATCGAGTCCCACATCAGTCTCCCCTCGAAGAGCCTGCTTCTCTCTCTGCCTATGTCTCTGCCTCTTTCTCTCTCGTGAATAAATAAATACTTAAAAAAAAATGGTTAGCATTCATTGGATAAAGCCCAAGGTGAGTGGCAGAGACACTGGCAGGCATGTGAATGCACGTTGACCAACTTCGGTAAGGTGATGGGGAGTTCTGAGCCCTGCCATGTGCCTGAACACAGCCACCAAGTGACAGTTGCACTCCCATTGACCATTTTCTTCATATTTCATGGGGCCAAATTCCCATAGCAACTGCTTAAGACATTTTATTCACATTTTCAGGTTTAAGGAAGCTTTGATCTCTCTGAAGTCTTACATTAGGATATAAGTATAGCAAAGGAAGAAATTTTACTCAGGCAAGCAAAAATGTAAACTTTTTCAAAAAATGAGATTTCCTATCTCAAGCTCTGTCATCTAAAAGTGACACTTGGATCCAGGGACCCTCACCAGCTCCGACCTCCCCCTCTGCTCTCTAACTACTGTCCACTCCCTGAGCCCAGGTCTGTTTAGCCCCAAGTAATGATGAGGGCCATGGGGGCTGGACGCTTACACAGGAGGTCTTCTTCCAAATGTATTGTTTATGATAGCAACTTGACTTTGCCAGGAACTTTTGTTTGTTTTTGTTTTCTGATGTTGGTTATGGCTTCTGTCTCTAGGGCCATGGTGTTTTTGTTTAGGTTTTTTAGGGATGGGGTGGTCAAGGGTGGTAGTAAAAGTGAGTGAAGCAACAGTTGTGAGCACAAACAGACAGCACAAGCAGACACCACCACTCCCCGGGGTTTACTCAAATATTATCCCACCACATTTGATTTAATCATTCACCAGGTCCCTGGCAAAGGTCCTTACAGGGGAAGCCCTGTCTACCTCCCCCAGAGGAGTCGAACAAAGCCCTTGTCCTCTTGGCAAACTCCTATCCACCTTTCTGGACCAATCACAGTGAGGCCATCTCTCCCCGCATCTTGTCCTCAAACAGGACAGCGAGGATCCTTCCCTCCTTTTGCCCTCTCCCCTGTTTTTTTTTTTTTTTTTTTAAAGATTTTATTTATTTGAGAAAGAGAGAGAAAGGAGAGAATGGGAAAGCACAAGCATTGGAGAGGGAGAAGTAAGCTGCCCATCCAGCAGGGAGCCCAGTGGGAGGCTCGATCCCAGGACCCTGGAATCACGACCTGAGCCAATGGCAGCCATGTAACCAACTGAGCCACCCAGGCGCCCCTACTCTCCCCTTGAGATACCCCGCTCATGTGCAGTGCACCCCCAACATTTCTATGTCCACGTCCACCTTCCTACTCAACCATAAGCTCCTTGAGGATGAGGATGTGGACCATACCTTAGATACCTCTGCATCCCTGGCACCCCACACAATGCCAGGAGCATTGAGGCATCATTAAATGTCTGTTAAATTAATGAACAGATACAAGAGCACCTTGGAGTCCTTGACTCAGAGCCCTCCTGAGGCTGTATTCTCATCTCTTGGTCTCTTCTATACTGTCAGGACACTGTGGGTCAGGATGTGTTAGATGTGTTGCAAGCAAGTCATTTTTTTTTTCAAAAGATTTATTTATTTTAGAAAGAGAGAGTGTGTGTACAGGCACGCATGAGGGGGAGGGGAAAGAGAGAGAGAATCCTCAAGCAGACTCCCCACTGAGCGTGGAGCCCTTCACTACGGGAGCTTGATCCTGGGACCCTGAGCCCAAAATCAAAAGTCTGCTGCTTAATCCACTGAGCCACCCAGGTGCCCCAGGCAAGTCATTCTGTTCCAGACAGCCTTTAAAGCACCTGTGCTTGCTTGTGAATGACTTACTTTTTTTTTTTTTTTTTTTTTTTTATTTTTTTTTTTTTATAAATTTTTATTTATTTATGATAGTCACACACAGATAGAGAGAGAGAGGCAGAGACACAGGCAGAGGGAGAAGCAGGCTCCATGCACCGGGAGCCCGACGTGGGACTCGATCCCAGGTCTCCAGGATCGCGCCCTGGGCCAAAGGCAGGCGCCAAACCGCTGAGCCACCCAGGGATCCCATGACTTACTTTTATTTTACAAATGAGAGCGATTGTAGGGTGTTCTTTGTCTTACTTAGCCTGTCCTCTCAAAAACAGGCCCCAAGCAACAATGAAGGCATTGACGCTACTTAGGAGGAGCAAGTCAGACATAGTGAGGGTGAGGGTAGGAGGGAGGAGCAAGGAACTAGAGGTAGTTCCAACAGAAGCTGCCATGACGCAGTAGGCTCCAGTGTGAGCAGGTGAGTGCTCTCAGCAGGCGTGGGGGGCTCCTTCCATACATTGTGAGAAGGAACAGCATGTGTGAGTAGTCCCTGTATACACATGGACGGGAGAGAGGAGGGGAAAGTTTTCTACCTGGCATTCTCTCATCTACTTCCATTGGTCAAAACTCAGACTCCTTCGCAGCCCCTTGGTGGACACTCAGAAAGCCAGATTCCATCCCCTGCCCTTGGTGTTTCCAACGGTCCAGTGACCGGATGTGGATGTGATGCCCTCCACCTTAACCTCTGAGAAAACCCACAGCTTTGTGTCTAGTATACCCTATCATGATGACACTCACACTGTTGTGTGCTGGATGGGAGAAACAAACAATGGCATTGCGGCTCTTAGCGCTCTGGGCAGGGGTGTGCTGCGGAACCCCGAGTCTGCCCGTGTGACCCTGTCACTTCGTGAGCAGCATCAGTCGTGTGTGTTGTCATCTGTACTCCAAGGCCAGCTGAGAAGTTAGGCATTGGTTGTGCTTTCCTCGTTCTCGTCGCCCCAACCACATTGTCAGTTGTGGTGCTGTAGCAAATTGTGCCGAATTAGGACATTTGCGTGATAGAAGTAGGATGCTCCTTAATATGCACTGGGCACATAGGCCTCTCCAGTGCTCTGTGGGGCCGAGATGGGACAGATGAGGGGTCAGAGTCAGATGTCTGCCCTCTCAGGGTACAGAGTCCAGCCTGAGTGTCCTACCTCAGCCCCCAGTATCACCCTCTTCTCTCCTCACACACGCCCCTGCAAAGCCATTTGCACTTTCGTTCTTCTGCCTCCTTACATTCCTCATCACCCTCTAAGACCCAGTGAGTCAGGTCCTCTGAGAAGGCTTCTTTGATGCTCCAGCCCCTGCTAGCCCCCCTTCCCTGGGGTCGAGAAGCCTGGGTGCTCCTGCAGGGTGAACCCTCCCTGTTTGGTCTGTGTGGCTCCAGGCCTGGCACTCGGCCCTCCAGCTGGAGAGTAAGCAACTGAAGGGCAAAGACACAGGATATGCATCTGCCCTGAAAGCTTGCTGGCTCTGTGAGCACTTGCTAAAAATGATATGTTTGAGGCAACCACTGCTACTGTGTGTTGAAGAATTTTTTTTTTTTTGATAGCCTAACTTTCTTTTTTACCTCTGTATGCCTCCCAGCATGGTTTGCTCCCATTTTGCAAATGAAGTGAAATGCAGGTGTTAAATGACAAACAAGTCACATTGACTCTAGATACCATCCCGTGTTCCCATTCTTACTGTACCTCAGTGAAGTTAACCATGTGGTAGAAACCACATTTCAGAGTTGAGGAACTTGAAGCCCAGGATGGAAATGAGTGCTTTAAGGTCCCATAGCAAGTCTGAGGCCAGCCTCACTCAGGCCTAGGACCCAGGTCCACAGCAAGGACCACCTCCACCCCACAGCCCCTTCTTCCTCGGAGTCACAGACCTAAACCTTAGTGCCACCATCAGATGTTTGGCCATAAGACTCAGAGCCTTCGTTTCCTGAAAGCCTCTGTTCTAATGTTTAGAACAGGAACGGATTCTGAAGTTGAATGCATTTCTTCTTTCTATGGAATCATAACGGTGTCTCCAGCTAAGAAGATTATGTCTGCATTTACAGACCTGCCATACGAGCCAACCCCCTCCCTCAGATATGCTAGAAACCTTTGGCTGCACACATCTGAGATGATGCCAGGTTCAGCTGGAGGCTCCCTCATGTTGCACAGATCACCCCGATGCCTTGTGTCTTTCTATCTCCACGTAAGAGGAAATATATAGGGAACCCTTAAAAACTGGAGGAACTGATGCTTATTTCAGGGAGAAGAACACAAGGTCGACAGGAATGCTCAGGGGCCTTAGGAAGAAGAAGGAGTCTGGGAGAGAAAGCTGAGGCAGGATAGTGGGGAGGAGCTGAGGGAGGGAGTGCTAGCCCCTTAGAAAACTTGCATCCTCAAGCCCTTCCCCTCTCCCGATCATCATCTCCCTATCCCCAAAATGAGGAAAATGGCCTACATCTGTGATTTTCCAACTTTTTTTTTCTTTTTTCAATAGTGAAAACTTCTTTCAAAAGAAATCTTACCCAAAAGCCCAGTGTAGAAAATAAAGTGTGGCCTCCCCCTAGCCCTCCAAAGATGGGAGGAGAATCTGGTTTTAGCTCCTGGGCCCCACAGTACATGGGTGAAAACCAGTGGCCTCTGTGGTTTCCAAAGCCCTGGGCTTGCAGGGAAGAAGGCTCCACAGGGTAGGGGCTCCCAGACAAAAACTTCAGAGGCTCAGCTCATAAGGACCTTGGGTCCCCAGGGACCCACTACTGTACCTTACACCAGTGTTTCTCCACTGGGTTTAGTGGAGCCAAGAACTAGCCAGGAGTTTTTTAATTTGCCTTTTCATTTTGAGTTTTAATATTTTAAAACATTATTTTAGCAACTATGAAGGCACTTGTCTTTGCAGTGAAAATTCACAGTTGGAAGTCAGAAACCTTGGCTGCTTCAACTGCTATTTCCCAGATAAATCCCTGGGTGTGTTTATGGAGGAGCCCACAGTAGTTTGTTTCTTTTAAGGGGTACTGTCCATGACTTTGATATGAGAAACTTTGATATGAGTGTGCATCCCAGAGAAATGGCCCCATAAGCACATTTTGCCAAGGAAGAGCGTTTGCTGAAAGGAGCTGCCTGAAGAGGGCAGCACACAAAGACGATTGCAACATAAAGGTGAGCGCAGGAAAAGAATCCTGGACCCATTGGTATTCATGCACATCTGGGCCCATCCTATGAAATATAAAAACCAGGCAAAACATCTGCAAACACACATATATTTTTAAATGCTTGAGATCATAAAATGTTAGGAGTGGTTTGGGTGTCAGAACTACAGGTGGTTTTTATTGTCTTTTTTCTGATCCATTAAACTCCTTTGGTTTAGAGAACTCCATTTGGTAAATTACTCCTCCTTTGCTCTAGGCCATAAATTTCCGGCTTTGAAGAGTTTATGTTCCTTTCAAGGTGCAGGATACAGCCCCATAGACCTGCTTACTAGGCCTTCAAAATAATTTTAAAATCCTATTGAATTGTCACTAGTTGGAAGTTGGGAGGATTCCCATGTAAATCTGGCACTCTGGTTCTCCTGATATCATTTCTGGGCTCACCCATGTGACCCCAGTTGGATTTGTGGGTTTCCATCTGGCCCGTTTCACATACACAGCTGCCTGGCCCTGGAAGCAGGTGAGCCCTCCTCTGCTCTCCATGCTAGGACCCTTTCAGTATCCCATAGGATCTGCTCCCCTATGAGCTGAGGTAGAGACTTCCATGATGCCCAGGGTGCTCCAAAATGCAGGATTTAGGGGTGATGACTGAGTTTAGAGAGATGGCTTTGAGATCCTGTTTGCACTGTGTTTTACATAAGATGAATGGGTGGGGAGAGGAGTGGTTAGAGGAGCTTCCTCTGACTGCATCCTCATTAATTACTGAATATTAGATTAAAACCCTCAGTGAGGTATTGGTACCTCTACCTAGCAGTTCATATTTCTGAAAAGACCAAATGGAGATGGTCTTTACCATTTTTCTCCCTGAATGAAATGCATGGAACACTGGGAAGGAGTTCTGTCTAGGGCAGTTGGATGCCCTCTCTGATCTTGATTAACGTAGAAGAAGGAAATTGGAAGTGTTCTTTGTGGGGGGAGCTGTTTCTAGAAAATGTAAATTGAGAAAGTGGGGTGTCCTTGGGAGCCTCAAGACTGATGTCGGTTTCCCTAGTTTGGTGAAACAACAACAGTAATAGTAACTGTGGCCCACAGTATTGATGCTCAGTCTGTATCAGACACCGGGCTTGCCAAGCACTCAGCACGCATCACCTCATTTCATCCCAGCACCCTAAGGAAAGGAGATTCTATATTATTTCCATTTTTCAGATGAGCAAACCGAGGCTTACAGAAATGGAACGTAGAAAGGCGAAGCGTTCAAACCTAAGTCTGCCAGATTTCAGAGCTGTGCTCTTAGCAGCTATGCTGTGCCATACACCTCCTTCCTGTCTATGTGCCTCCCCTGCCCAGAGACAGAAAGGGACCTTGGTGGGGTCACACAGCTAGCCCTGATGCTGACTGCTGGGAGGGTTCACAGGACATTCCCCACTCCCCGCCCCCGCCCACTAATCGTGGCCGTGGCCTCCTACCATCAGAGTCCTTCAGAACGTGTTTTCACAGACGTCTGCCTCACTGGATGTGCAGGCCTCAGAGCTGGGCACCCCCTCCCTCTACCCCACGTTTTCTGCCTTTGTGTGGAGGAGCCTTGCCACAGGAGCCATATTAATCATTCCGAGTTGAAGGTTACCAAGAAAAATATGCCAGAGCGTGACAGGCCATTAGTATTTGTGTTGTAAGGAAACCAGTAATCATCTTAATTGGTGCACACTTGGGAGCAGAGCGGGGCTGTGTTCTGAAGGGTTGTCTCCTCCTTCATATACCATTAATGCGTTAAAAGCCACCATAAGCGCGCCTTTCTAACCACCACTGTCCGCAGAGGCAGCTTTCCCAAGTTACCAAAGAACTGCATTTTGCCCCTGAAATTCCAGACCGTCCAGATTAGACAAACCTTTGCTCAGACTGGCTGGGCAGGAATGCTTGACCCTAACAGCCATTTGTGAGGAGCAGCCCTGCCTGCCCCCCCTCCCCCCCCCCCCAGAATCTGTGCCTCGTGCTGTGGTTTTGATGGTGACCGATTTGCCTAAAACAGGTGGCCCCGGAGGTGAGGAGCAGGCCTAGGGAAGAAGAGCATCGTCTGCCTCGCCTAGCCCCTTCTTCCCAGTCCCTACTCAGAGACCTTCACCCAAATCCTAACAGGGCTCTGCATCTTGTCGTCTTCGACCATTTACTTCCCTTTGAGAAACCTACCCATCCTATCCTATCTCCAGCCCTCACCAGGGATTCTTGGAGGATAGGGCCTGGCCCCCTCTTTGAGAGCCTTTCTTTGGTGTATCACCCCATGCCAAGATTTTCTCCTGCTCTACTTTATCTAGTTTATAATATGAAAAAAGTAGCTATTTTTCTAAATACTTTAGTCTGATATGAAATATGCCATTGAAAAGATCTGTCTCCTCATTCCACCCCACCTTCCTTGCCAAAGTTCTCACCATTCTAGACAAAAACCAGCAGGGGAGACCAAAAATTGGGAATTCCACTTTAGAGGGCAATTTGCAAGTATCAAAAAATTTTAATGTGCATATCCTAAGATCCAAAAATAACATTTCTTAGTGTCTGTCCTAGAGAAATATGTAGCATGTGTGCCATGAGACACGTGTAAGGTTGCTTACCCCGGCACTGTTCACAATTGTTCCAAATTAGAAATGATCTAAGTACCCATCCGTAGGGGATGGGGCATAAACTATGATGCACCCCTAATATGGAATATGATGTAGCCATTGAAAACAAAGGATTGGGTATAAATGACATGAACAGAGCTCTAAGATGTATTATAAAGTAAATAGCAACAACAACAAAAAAGCAAGCTATAGAACCATTTCTGTAAACCCATGCAAACAGAAGCAGTTCTGTCTGTTTTCAATATGTATGCGTATGTGTGTACAGACCTATAAAAAAATGCATGGACACATATACTCCGAACTGTTAGCAGTGGTGACTTAGTAAGCCAGGACGGAAGATCTGTACAGGCAAAAACAGACTTGATCCTCTCTTGTACCTGTAGGTTTATTTTGTTTTTTTAAGATTTTATTTATTTATTTGACAGAGAGAGAGAGAGAACAAGCAGGGGGAGTGGCAGGGAGAGGGAGAAGAAGACTCCCCACCAAGCAGGGAGCCCAATGCGGGGCTCAGTCCCAGGACCCCTGGATCATGACCTGAGCTGAAGACAGAGATGCCCAGCTGACTGAGCCACCCAGGCAACCCGTTTTTAGGTTTTATTTTTTTCACAAGGAGAATATGTGTATTATTTCTCATTTAATTAAAAAATAATACTGTCCTGAAGGAAAGGAGATGGCTTATTTATTTCCTGCAAGATCTTAGAGATATAGATGTTCCCTTTCTAGAAGGGGGTGGGGAGGGTTTGTGTATTAATCCTCTTTAGGCTAAATTTTTGTTTCATAGCAAAACCTCTGTTCTCTCATACAATCAATCTCTCATAGCAATTGTTCTACTCATACAATTTTAGAAAATACCCCCTTTTAATGAGAAGAAATCATGAATTACTTCTTCATTGTTTGTTAAGATTTGTCATGGTGAAAAGACATTGGACTCTATCCAATTCCCTAGATACTCAACTGCCTCAGGGCTGTGTTTTCTTTCCACAGTTGCTCTTTCTGCTGAAAACATCCTTCCCCACCTGACCATGCCTATGAATCCCCTGAGACTCTGCTTGGGAGACCTCTGCCTCCCTTGGTCCCCTCCCCAAAGTTAATCCCTGCTGCTCATCTTCTCTTGTGCCTCCTCCAGTAAGGGAGCACATGCTCTGAAGCCAGACACCCCGGATCAAGTCCCCGCTCTGCTACTCACCGACAAAAAATAGAAGGCACTCCAGCTCCCCAAGCATTTGTTTTCTCATCCCTAAAATAGAGACGACAATCCCACCTCATAGGATCACGGTGGACGTTAAATGAGATAATCCTTGTAGGAGACAGAACACTCTGCCTGGCACAGAATCACTCACTGGGGGACAGCTGTTCATGGTATTCGGGCAGTAGAAATATCTTCCTTGGTACACCTGGAGCCTGAGCTTGGTCATCTTGCTTTGTGAACAGCTTGCGTTCTCCCTGTCCGATACGAAGCTCCACTAAATATTATTTTGCATTGAACTGTGTAGTAAGGAATGTGGAAGGATGACATTCTGGATCGTGGGGATTTTCTACTAAGGGGACATAAAAGCCCCAACGGACCACAAAGTATTAAGAGGCCACTCCAACAGTGTGTTAATTGGTGATATTTCATTTATCGTTTGCATATCAAACGAGCCGGTTTCAAAACGAGCATGTATTCAGTTTTTAAATACCCCACTCCCAAGAGGGAAGATATGGTAACCCACAGGAATGAGATTACAACGGGGGTGGGGGAGTGGATTCACGCACTTTGACAGACCCAAACAGGAAGGGTACTGAGGAGCCAAGGGGCGTTACTGGCATGCTAGAGTCTTACTGCTTGGTTTCTGGGTGATGCAGGTCAGCTGTGGCCCTGTGACTCAGCCAGCCACCCGGACCCCTCCGTGGGAATAAGATGCCTCTCCAGGGCACTTTGGTGGTAGGGTTTTGAGGGCTGTGTGCGTTTGAGCACGAGTTAACATATCAGACTACATGGACATCGTGTGACTCATGCACAATCCGGAGGACTGGAAAATTCCGTGTCGTGCTGCTCTGTGTTCAGAATGCACAGAACTCCCAGCCCACATTGCTTTACACAGACCCACCCTGTGGAGTTCCACTGGAGGCAGCATTCTGTGCACTTCCTGGCCCTCAACAAATAAAACAAATACAACACTGAAAGTAAAATTTGCTCACAGCTGGGGCAGGGAGAAAATTACAGGGGTAGATAAAATAGGCTAGACCTTAGGAAAAGAAAACCATGTTCTCTATGCACATTCCTAAGTGCATCTCAGAAGGAGTCATCAAGGTAAAGGATTAGGTCCTAAGAGCTAGATTTACACCATTTTAGAGCTCATAGTATGGACAGGCATATCCTCTTGCAGCCGTAGAATCGCACAATCCCAGTGCTTGCGGGGGCCTTCAAGGCCACTTTGTCTTTACCCAACATTTGAGTCTCTTCCATGGTGTGCATAATGAGTTGAGCCTCTAATTGAATTCTTCCCATGGTGGACAACTCGCTGTCTGATGAGATACCGCTTACTGGGCAGCTCTCACTGTTAGAATGTTCTTTCTTCGTGTAGAGCTGAACTGTAACTCTGCACATTTTGTCTCCTGGGTCTGGTCCTTTCTTCTGAAGGCACACAGCCTGGTGTCAGAGACGGCATGAGCTATAGAGTCACAGAGCCCTGTCTGCTAATCTACCGGTTGTCGACTTTGGGCAAAGTACTCTAGCTCTCCAACCTTAGTTTCTGTGTCAGGCTGAATGGGGCTTTTTCCCTCACTTGGGTTACTTGGAGGATTGAGTGAGATCAGGGAGTAAAGGACAGGTTAGATCTGCATGTACTGATATAGAAAGATGACTGCGATATACTGTTGAATGAAAAAAAAAAAAAAAAAAGCAGGCCTCAGAAAAAATAAATAAATAAATAAGCAGGAAAAACATTGGGAAACTGGCTGAGAAGTACACCGAACTATTGAGTGGCCATCACTTGGGATGACACTAGACTGGCTTGTCATTCAGCTGTGACTTTCCTCCCTGATGGTCAAAAAAGTTTTTTTTTTCTTTATAACAAATGTATCACATTTAGCATCACAAATAATAGTAAAGATTTTTGCATTTTTAAAACAAAAAGATGAAGTATCCAAAACACTTTATATCCAAAAATGGAGTCTCTCTGTATCACTTGTGTTTCTTTCCCTGCGGGCTGTCTGAATCTTTAAGGCATGCCCTAACAGGACTCAATGCAAGTGTCTGCCTACAAGGAATGGCCTTAAACATTAACCAGAAAAAACAGTGACTGCTTTAGGTCCTGCCCACTCTGCCTCAGGGCCTTTGCATTTGTTTCTCTCTTTGGGGGGTGGGAACGTCATGAATGGCCTGTTCTTTGATAAACATCCTGCTGTAAAGATGACTTTTACTTCCCTTGGCTACCTCCTATGTTTAGAAACTCACAAGTGAATACCTGGACAACAGGGACCCCCAAACATGTTTGACATCTTCCCATGGGTGACGTGTTGAGTCCTCTGGAAGCACATTGTCTGTGCAGATTTTTAAAAATAAAAGCAATAAATGACAGTGAAAACTTAACAAGTCAGGATCATGCACCAGATTATCTGTGAGCACCTGCGGAATTACAGATGCTATGAAGGACAGGGACTAAATTAGTCTCCATCCTGCCACCAGGAATCTTGCGGCCAGGCAGTTAGACACAAGTCCCTACCAGAATGCGATGGAAATGCAGACAGAGCATGCGCTATATTCAGTGGGCATCAGAGGAGAACACCATTCATGCAGTTGGTAATCCAGGAGCACTGTGAGCTGAGGCCTCAGGGAAGAATAGGATTCCCTGGCACGGAGAAGCAGAAACGGATGCTCTGAGCTGATGGATTTGCAGGAGTAGGAATGAAGGCAAGAAAGTACTCAGGTGGCATCTGCAGAGAGGATCAGGTGCCGGGTGGAGATGGAAGATTGGTCTGGGAAGGTGGGCTTTGGACACTCTTGAGAGGCCTGGAACATCACCAGATAACATCAGTAGGTCTGTGCTGTAGCAACAGTGTGGATGGGATGAGAGACTTGTGTACCCAGATTAATTTCTGCTGTGAGAGTTTGTGTAAATAGCCGAAGATCCCACAGGGCCTGCTCTGGCACTAACCGGTGAGGAAGCAGGGAGGGAAGAGGCCGGATGAGAAGTCTGCAGGACTCTGCAAAGCAGAAGTTTCCAGATAGCTGAGACTGGGTTGGGGAATTTGGGGGAGAGGGGGTGGCAGTAGTTAGAGGGGTGGTAAGAAATGCTCTGACATATGTTCAACTTTCTCTTCCTGTGCGCTGAGCAGGGAAATCTCCCCCAGGAGAATACTTTTGCCCTTTAACAGATATGAAACTGACAGGTTGACAGTGTTGCTGAAGTGGAAGAATTTTTTTTTCCTTTTTAATAACATCTTAAACGATAGGCATGGAAGCCGGCACCCTAAATGAAACACGTGTTGCTCTCCAACACCTGACAGCCTGACATAATTTAAGAGCAGCTACCAAGAGCCCACAACTCGAACTGCCCATGAATCTGCTCCCTTGGATGGACTCCAACTGGGTGAAAAAGTGAGGTGGGCCAAGTCCAAGGCACCCGACCTTCTCTTTTCATTTGTATCTGATTGGTGGGGAGTCACTTTCAGAAAACAGGGGAGGCCATAATTAACTTAATAGTGATGTTTTCTGGAGTGTTTTTATTCGTCATCTGATTATTAAACAGATTTATGGCCCTGCCCACCCGCTGAAAAGGAACCAAGACATTTAGTTGAAATTAAAAGTGCAGATAAGGCTGTCTGTTTAGATAATAGCATCTCTTTTTTTCATAGATTACTCATCTTCTGTGAAATCGGGGAGAGGAGTTAATTTGTGTGATAAAGTGCTTTCTATTTCTGGGAGCTAGCTGGTGGATGTGATTGCTTGAGGAAGGAGCATAATTCATTCTTAAAATCACCAAAGGCATGTTCAAGCCACATACCTGTGCCCTGAGGAGTAGGGTGATTTGTAATGTGATGCCGAAGAACAGAGGGGCTTGTGGTTTCAAAGCAAATGTTTGGAGAAGATGTACAATTTGTCTTTAGCTTGAAGGCCCACTCCCTGTTCGTTCTCAGGAACGTGCCAGAGCAATAAACTTCACATGTGCGCCTAAGCCATCCAGCCAGTGGGCCACAGATTGAGAGGGATGATGGAGACAGATGGACTTGGGCTTGAGCTCCAGGGAAATCACTACTAGCTGTGTGACCACAAGCAGTGACAGACCCTTTGTGGGTCTCGTTCCATATCCGTAAAGTAGGGGTAACCCTCAGAGGGTGGTGGTGAGGGATGTGTGCAGGATGGAGCCCACCAAGTGCCCAGGGCAGTGCCTGGTGCCCCCCAGGTATATGCCTGAGTTGGCTATCCTTGGCTTCTGACTTCTGCTCCAGGGACTCACTCCAGATGGAGAGCCCCCTGAAAAAAATCCATGTGTGCACAAGTATCAGGGGGGATTTCCAACTTTACTGAACACTTGATGGGAAGAAGTAGAGGAGGATTGTACATCACACACTCCCTAGCAATCCACTTACAGCTTCCACCAGACATTCCTATTCTCCCAAGGCCTCTGAGCCACACAATGCCCAGGCTTACTGGTTCCCGCTCTTCTTCCTTCATTTCCCCACCCCCTCAGTGTATTTTATTACTGGAACATGCCTGTGAGCATTTCACCCAACCTGCTCTTCCTCTCTCTCCTCTCATTACCAACTACCACTCAAAGCAGCTTACAGACACATATGGTGGTCTCCCGCCAGTGAACTCTCTCCCCTCCCCTGGGACATGCTGAGTTTTCCAGGAATATACTATTCTATCAAGGGAAGATTGTACTTGTTCTAGACGTTGTTCACCATTTTAGGGAAGTACATCATCAACATCAGTGCTGCTCTTAGGACTTGAGTTGCCAGCCCACATACCTGCACTGATCTGTTAGCTGAACTGAAATGTAAACCAGTACAGGACACTCTAAGTACAACCATTTGGCTACTTCTCTGTCTTCTCACAGTTATCCCAAGCATTTGCGTATTGAAACACATGTCATTTTTTGATCTCTCCTTTATATCACAGCTGGAGCATTATATAGAATTGTTTCAGGGACGCCTAAGTGGCTCAGCAGTTGAGCATCTGCCTTTGGCTCAGGGTGTGATCCCAGGGTCCTGGGATTGAGTCCCACATCGAGCTTCCTGCATGGAGCCTACTTCTCTCTCTATGTCTCTGCCTCTCTCTCTCTGTGTCTCTCATGAATAAATAAATAAAATCTTCAAAAAAATTGTTTCAAATTGAGTAGTAAGCCCATTATGTTATTTATGAATTTTACTTTAGGATATTAAAGGGGACTATACAAGATAACTGTAACATGAAGGGACATTGAGTAGGATAGGGTGGAAACCCCTAAATCAGAAGGTGAGCCAGCCAGATGTTGGAGCTATGTTGGCTTTTGATCGTGAGTTTAGGCCCAGTTCCCTCAGATCTGCTGTGTCTTTTATATTTTTCAGCTGCAGAGACAATAGAACCCATAGATGCAAAAGCCCCAGTATGCACATTTTCCTGGCAGCTCTTAGGGTAGGGAAAGGACACCTAAAATATACTCTTTAGAGTCTTTGGCAGAAGAAAATTGACCATAATTGACATAAGTTTCTCCACTCATGTGGTACTCCAGAGATCTCAAATCAACGTATAGGTGTTCTAGTAATGGCCTCCTGAGGTGAGCAATGGAATTGGCAGTCCTGCTTATAGAACTGGTCTTGGGTACACTTTTTCAGAATCTCGACAATAATAACAGTAACAATGGGCTTTGGGCAGGGAGCACTCGCCTCTGGTTGGGAGCTGTGGACAAGGACCTAAGGATCCAGTGAGGCATCTGTTTTTAACACTGTAGTTTCCAGACTGTGCTGCAGGGCAGGGTTTTCTAGATTGTGGTCGAATCATTGTGGAAGGTCATGACATCAGCTTCAGGGATCATGACCAGCTTTTTAACAAAAATGAAATACAAGAGGCTAGAAGAGAAAAAACATATCTGAGTGCATCACACCTTGTATTTCAGTTATGTGTCTGTGTACCAGGTCGTGATGTAAAGTATATCTTTTTATGGGTCACAGTCAAAAGATTTGAAAGTCACTGTCCCCTGACATAGAATGTCTATGAAAACCAGTTCCCCTGAGGGATATTTAGGGCTAAGATTTGAGAACTCTTGCTGTGAGCCTATCAGGAGGAACAAGAATTTATCAGATCTACTCTCACATGAAGGCAAAGGAAGGTTGCGGAGGTGAAGGAGATACCAGGCCAAATGAGGACCACCACGAATCTGAGGAGGAAGATGGAGGGCACCTGAGTCAGGACCCATCCCCTTCACAGTTTTGCTGGAAGCCAGCAGATAGTCTGCATTCCTTGGAGAACTTCAGTTTTTCTATTATTCTAGCAGGAAAATGGAGATTCCGTTTCTAATCATTTAGAAATCCTGCTATGATCATGTTGATCCAGATTCATTTCCCTGATCTCACCTTCTGCATTAAGATGGGTGTTTTTCTCGAATGCTAACATGCACAAGCATCACTCGGAGAACTTATTAAAATCCAGGTCAGTGGGCCCCATGCATCTGATTCTGTGGGTTTCGGGAGAGGCCTCAGAATTGGCATTTCTTATAAGTTCCTAGGCGATGCTAATGCACCTGGTCTAGGGTCTGCACTCTGAAAACCGCCGTGTTAGATCAACAGAAAGGAATGTGCCTGGCATGCTTCCTGGCACCCAGCAGGAGTGCAGTACATGCTTTCCTGATGAAACTGAGCTGAGTTCTCTCTACAGAAATACCTCTGCTAAGGCTTGCTGCTTTCAACAGCACAGAACTGGCCGGTGGACATTGAATTGTAGGTTTGAAATGGGTGAATTGTATGGGATGTGAATTACTCAGTAAAGCTATTATTAAGAAAAGGAGGGCAGGGAGGAGGACGGGGCGGGGAGGGGTGGGGGAGAAATGGCTGTGTTTTCAAAACCAGCCATCAAGAATATCTGTTACACCCTAGACTGTCTTAAGAGAGGACTCACGCCACAGGAGAATGATAAAGTTCAGCTTTGAGCTGAACTCCAAGGCCCCTTTCAGCTCTGCCTCTCTGAAATTCTCCTGGAATTCAGAGCCAGAACAAGTATGTCTCCTGAAGGACTGGTCTGTTTTCCTTTTCCAAACAGTAATGATGCTTAAATGCCTGTGCATTTCACCTGCCAAAACCCATCCTGGCACCCCATAGCTTTCTTTCCCAACCTCTTTTTAATTTTCCTGCTGTTCATAGTTACCTGTCTGGAAGTTGTTTTAAGCAAGTGAAAGCCCTGGATATCCCAGGGGATGGGAACTAGGATAGAGGTTGTGGGATTAGAAATGTACCCCCCTAGGCAGAATGAAGAGACCAGGGGCATCAAGTGGTAATACAGTTTCACAGTTTCTCATGCCAGCTTTGGGATCAGAAATACCTGGTATGACTCTGGCTGTCACCTACTGGCTGTTTGGACAGAGATTAGCATAAAGCTTTTCTAAGCCTCAGTTTCCCCATCTAAGATAGTTAACAGTGCCTGCCTCCCTGGACCCAGGTGCACAGGGAGCACATAACAGAAATCATGACAATGAAAGTGATGATAAAGATGAGGGTCCACCTCATCTTAACAATTTTCTTTCGGCTAGAAACACCTAAGTGTCATAACAGGACTAAGGGTGACACTTTGACTGCTTTGTGCCCTCCCTCCTCCAAATGGATTGGCAGTGCCTTAGAATACACTAAGACTTACAAGTGAATAAGTCACTCTTGGAAGTAGATGGGCTATGACACTTTAATAGCCAGAAGCCCAGTGGAACTGAGATGTGACAAGACCCAGAACACCTACAGCTGCCAGAAGCCAGCCCGGATGCGTGGAGGGCAGCCTCTCCCACCGCAGCTTCTGCATTATTAACAACACCCCCAGAGGCCAGAGAACCAAGTGACACAGGGACAATGCTGATTTGTTTGGTTTGTGACTTGGTCCCTATTTCCCTTCTCCTTCTTCTCCTCTTCCCTGTCCCTGGAGCTGTCTCCCACATGCTCTGTGCCCTGCCAGAGCTCCTTAATTTTTGGAGATCTTCAGCAGGTATCTCCACAAGGTTCGATGACACCAGAGATTGAAACTCAGGTATTCTTCTTGGGAATTGATTTGATTGCACACAGCACTGGAATAAGGATCCCTGAACAAACTGAACTGGATTTGAGTCCTGTCTTCACCACTTACCTCATGGGCCATGTAATCTTGTACCAGAAACAACATCTCCTGAACTTGACATCCCTTGTCATGTAATGAGGATGATGAACCGTGACCTGCTTCCTTCACAGGGAAATCAGATCAAATCAAA
Source organism: Canis lupus dingo (assembly GCF_003254725.2). Taxonomy (NCBI): domain Eukaryota; kingdom Metazoa; phylum Chordata; class Mammalia; order Carnivora; family Canidae; genus Canis; species Canis lupus. Next base: position 55,774,341 of record NC_064246.1, on the reverse strand, counting down.
TCAAAGTGAATGAAAGCATGGAGGAGGAAGGCATGTGGGTTCAGCAGGGATTCGGAGATGCGTCTGGCTGTGCATGAGGATGTGGGATCCACTGGCAAGCAGAGCATTCACATGGCTCACCCTCCTAGAGCTCCAAGTGGGAGGGAGACAGAGTAAAGTCCTTCCACGACTGCACAATGATAGATGTCCTGAGCTGAGGGACATGAAGGACATGTTCCAGGGCTCCATAACGATCTACCCTAGGGACCTGCTATGGTCTGGGAGGTCATCAGGAAGGCTTTGGTGAGGAGTTGAAGTCTTGAGTTGAGAGCTGAAGGCTGAGCAGGGTTTCACTAGAGAGAAAGTGAGGAGGGGCTTGGAAACTTGGCCACCCAGGGAGAAGGACTGGCAGGGACAGGCAACCTAAGGCAGAAGCGGTCATCATGGGGCCTTTGGATGCCTGAAGGAAGATGGCATGGTGGGTGGGCAGCAAGGAAGGGAGGGAACCAGCCATGCGCACACAGCCTTGTCATCCCTGGTAAGGATTTTGGACCTTCATCCCAGAGCCGTGGGAAGCCACTGAAAGGTTTAAGCAAGGCAGTGGAAGATGACAAGATGCAATTTACTTCTCTTTTTGTAGAGATCACCTAAACTGCTGCATGCAGACTAGACCAGAGAGGGACAGCAATCATGGCCACTGCACTTGCCCATAGAGGGCAATGCTCCAGACAAGGGATAGCAGTGGCTGGACTGGAACATATTCTTGCTGCGTCACTGTTATGATGCCAGGGTAAAACCTCACTTTTCTTTCTTAGTGTCCTAGGGCTTCCTTCACAGGGTACCACAAACTGGGGAGTTTAAAACAAGAGAACTTTATGGTCTCACAGTTCTGGAGGCTAGAAGTCTGAAATCAGGGTGTTAGCTGGGCCGAGCTCCCTCAGAAGGCTCTACAGAAGAATCCTTCCGTTCCTCTTCAGGCTTCTAGTATTGCTGGCAATCCATGCTGTTTCTTGGCTTGTTTCTGCCTCGTTGTCACATGACCATCTCCTTGTGTGTCTGGGTTTTCCTCTTCTTAAAAAGGCAGTCAGTCACTGCATTTGGGCCCACCCTAAACCAGAATGACCTTGTCTCAACTTGATGACATCTGCAAAGACTCTATTTCCAAGGAAGTTCACATTCACAGGGACCAAGGGCTAGGACTTCAACATATCTTTTGAGGGGACACAATTCAACCCAGAGCATCTCCTCTGACTACAGTTCCTCCCTATGCCACAGCCCTCCAGGTAGAACCATCCTCACAGTCCTGACTGTCCTTGAGACCAGATAAGGAGAGGCTCCATTTCAACATAGGAGCCAGGAAGGCTGCAGGCTTCAGAGAAGTCCGTTTGTGTGTATGTGTGTGTCCGTGTGCACCCACAGTGTGACATATACTGGTCTACAGGGAGGACCCCAGGAAGCACAGGCCCTGAATTCTGGCCCTCAGACCCCACCAGCTGAGAGACTTGGGGCAAGACTTTCTCTTCCCTGGGCCTGTTTCCTCTCTAGTGATGCCAGAATTGATACCTGTTCCACCATCCTTGTAGTGGCTTTTGAGGGAGTCCAACAAGGTAATCAACAAGTATTTCTTGAGAAGATACCACATGCCTGGCCTTAAGATAACTCACTGGGAGTGTTCTTGAGAAAGGGCCAGTGCTCTTCCCAAGGGAGTCACACTGTTCTCCCATGTTAATTCCCCAGGCTTTTCTCCTCTAACGGCATGAATGGTTATGAGCACAGACTCCAGTAGCTCCAGTATCATCCAGTGGCAGTGACAGAGATGAAACAAGAATATCTAGGAGTTGATAATTCTTGAAGCTGGGTGATGAGTTGATTGATGGGGAGTGGGGTGGGGGTAGGGGGCTTGATTCTCTTCTACTTTGTTAATATGTTTGAAATGATTCTTAGTTTTTTTTTTTAAAGCTTAACAAAGAAGACAGCAGCTTCTGGAGCTAGATTGCCTGGATTTAAATCCAAGACCTGCCACCCACTAACTGGGTGGACGTGGGGAAAGCTACTTAACCTCTCTGTGTCCCGGTTTCCTCATCAGTAAAACCAAGATACTTAACCATCAACCACCTCAGGGAGTGTATGTGAAGATTAGATGAGTAAATGTGCTTGGTACGACTGAGTACTGAACACACAGTAACTACTGTTTACAGAAACCGGGTGCCAGAGAGCAACGTGTGACTGAGCAGAAGTCATCACTGGCAGCTTCACAGAACCATACGTTCTCGCAGTTGCTCTAAGTCATACCTGCTGCTTGGTTTTTGTCTGAGTCAGGGTTTTCTGCAAACTGACATAAGATTTGAGTGCACATAGTTAATTTAGGAGATCTTGAGAAACACCAGCAAGAGAGTAAAGAAGTAAGACTGGGAATGGAAGGCCTGTGATGGCACCACTGCTCACGATTCTACTGGTAGCCCCGGGAGCCAGCCCAGAGCACATGCTTGGGGTTATCCCACCCGAGAGGCAAGGGAGCTGGGGCGGCTATCCACCCACATTGTCGCCCTTGGCTGGGGTCCACTCATGGGTGCAGAGAGCTCCCAGCAGAGGCAGATGCTGGCAGGCCCGTAGCCAGGGTTGGGGATCAGACAGAGGACACACACAAAGATGCCAAGGATGTGTCGACAGGGCACGCAGAATCCACCTGTGAGCACTCTTAATTGCTCTTCTGACATCTGTTTAAAGCCTTACTGTGATGGGGTTCACCTTCAGAATCATCCTGACTCATCATTGAGTAAGGGGTAATAAGGGCAAAAGCAGTGGAACTGTATTGCTTTTCAAACATTGCAGCCCCTGGAAGAGGAATGAGTATGTGCCACTAGGGCTGCAGACATCTCTTCTCAGTCCTGGTACTTTTATGCTGAGCCAAGATACAGCCTCAGAGCCTTTCTTAACACAGCTTAGGTATCCATTACAACTCATTAGCTTAGGCACTTTAATGAAGTCTGTTTTCCATCCCTGTCCTAGTGCTCAGGAAACTGGGAGAAATTCCAGGGTGGAAAATGCTGCATCGATGTAGGATTCTGGATTGGAAGATATTTCAGCTCTCTGGTCCTCCCCATTCCCCTCTGGCTCGACCGAGGGGCCGGACTGCCGTGAGGCAGAGGTGAGGTTCGGTGCAGTAGGAAGAGCCTGCTCTTTTACAGTCAGGCAGGGCTGGGTTTTAGACCTTGGCTTCATCATTTATAAACTGTGTTCTTTGGGCAGGTTACATCTCCCACTCTGAGCCTCTCGGTATCTTCTATAAAATGGGGTTGTGATGCCCTGCTTGTAGTGCTGTCGTAGGTGTCAGAGATGATGTATATGAAGCAGGGAGCTCTCCATGTGTGAGCGAGGGCTCAGTAATTGTTCCCTATAATTGTCATCATCGTAACCATCATCATCTTCATCCAAAGTCCCTTCCAGCTCTAAAATTCTGTGACTTTAGGGATCGTGCTCATCCAAGAAGACAGTGTGGTAAAATCAGGCAACAGTCCTGATTTTGTGTAAATGCATTTTCTGATAAGGACAGGAGGAGCATAATTGCCCCTAAATAATTGCTCCGATTTCACCACAAGCTGTCAAAAGGCCCTAATTGGTCGATCTGTAATGACTGCAGCCATCTGCGTTTGGGGTGATTTAGCGATGGGGCTCTGCCCAAACCAGGCCTTCAATGATTAGAGCCGGACGGGGTGATATTTCACCCTCTGATGGGAGTAGTGGTGTGTGGGTGAAGGAGATTATCTCATCCTCGTTTTAATGACCTACCAGTTGAACCCAGCCAAGCAGCAGCGCTGGTCACAGACAATGACTATGGATTTTTTTCCTTTTTTTAAAAGATAGTGTTCCTGCCCGAACAGCAGTATTATCTGGAGCGTGATCATGCCTCTTGCTATCTTGTTTCACTGCCCAAGAAAGTCTCTTTTGGAAAGATTTAGTCTCTCAATTAGGGCAAATTGATTTCTGCTTTCTACAGAGTCACTGTTCCAAAGCGAAGTGGTAAAGGGCAGGAGGCGCCATATTAATCTTGGCAACCAAGCAAGAAGGCGACCTGGAGTATTTTTCAGCCTTCCAGCCTTGGCTTGTATATGTGTAGATAATCTTCTCTCCGTATATCTTTTAATTGCTCCGACCAGCAAGATGCCAGGCGATACACCATGAAACATGCTTCAAGTCATGGAAGTTTCTGGAAACTTACATCAAGCAACTGGAGAAGCGCCCTGAGTGTGCCAGTGCAAAAGTGGTTTTAGTGGCACCTGAGATGATCTCAGTTGGTCCAGACATTTTGCATTAGACAACGTTGAATCATGTGGAGAGAACGTTTTCTCTTTCCAGCTCTCATCTGTGTCTTCTGATTACCTTGGATGAGAGTTTCGGTTGGTTGTCCGTATCTCCCTTCTTGACAGAGAGAGAGAACAGAGCTTAAGCTCCTAGTTGTGGGGAGGCAGGAGGGCCTGGCTAAAATCGAGTCACACCATTTTATTTTTATTTTTATTTTTTTTAATTTATTAGCTCTTTATCATAAATGGTACCGATGTTCCATTTATGGTGTTTGCTCCCCTTAAAGTAAATCTAATTAAATGAAAAATTTTAATTTAAAAAGGTGAGTTGATTTTAAAACTAACTGGTAGGGTAGTGGAACTGGCAAAGATCGTGATACAGGATTGTGAGAGCTTGAGGAACACAAGAGGGGGGAAAGCATTGTATTCTATAGAAAACCCAGCGATTTATTGGCTGTACAACAACAAGCTTCTCTGAGCATCCGTTTTCTCGCCCTGTCAAGGGCAGAGAAGCATGATGTGGAGTATGATTTAATGAAGCAGGGGAGATAAATGTGTGAAGCTCCTTTACAAATTATAGTCTGCCTTCCATAACAGTGAAAGTGATTCATTTCTATAAGGGGTTAGAAAAATAAAAGGGTCATATGGTTCTGGCAGCCAGAGGACCCTGGTTTGAAACCCAGCCCTGCTGTTAAGTATATGCCATAGGGGGGTCCTTCCCTTTTTTAGACCTCAGTTCTCTGTCTATAAAATAGAGACTGAACTACTCCAGTGGTTTCCAGGTGTGGCTATGCATCAGAATCACTTCTGGAACAAAAGATGCTGGATGCTGCCCCAGACTTACCAAGTCACAGTTCTTTAGGATGATGCCCAACATAGCTGTATTTATAGCCGGCTCACCAGGTGAATCAGACGTGCGCGTCTCCTGACATAGGAGGGTCCTTCCAGCTCTAACCCCGGATGGAGTGAATTCAGAGTAGGGTTTGGGGCCTGGGTTAGGGAAGGTGATCACCCAGTAGCTCTGGTCGTATGCTAACTAGGTTTCCATGAGGCCTGGGTCCACAGCCCTGGAAGACCTTTTGGTCCAAACCATGATTCAAGGATAGCACCAAGGCCCAGAGGAAATCAAGGAATGGCCCACTGTGCTGGAATCAAGAGCATAGCCAGTTCTGATTCCCAATCAGTTCCAACTTTTCCAGCTGAGACAGAGAGAATGAGTGTGTGTTTTGACCAGTATTTTTTTCCTTCAAGTTTTTATTTAAATTCTAATCAGTCAACACACAGTACAATGTTGGTTTCAGGAGTAGAATTCAGTGATTCATAACTTATATACAACATCCAGAGCTCATCATAATAAGTACCTTCCTTAATCCCTATCATCATCTAGCCCATCCCCACCCGCCTCCCTCCATCAACCCTCAGTTTGTTCTCTATCTTTAAGAGTCTCTCATGGTTGTTTCCCTCTCTCTTCCCACCCACCATATGTTCATCTGTTTTGTTTCTTAAATTCCACATATGAGTAAAATCATATGATGTTTGTCTTTCTCTGACTGACATTTCGCTTAGCACAATACCCTCTAGTTCTATTTACGTCCTTGCAAATGGTGACATTTCATTCAGTTTGATGGCTGAGTACATACATACCACATCTTCTTTATCCGTTCATCAGTGGATGGACACCTGGGCTCTTTTCATAGTTTCGCTATTGTTGATAATGCTGCTATAAATGTCGGGGTACACGTACCCCTTCGAATCTGTATTTTTGTATCCTTAGGATAAATACCTAGTAGTACAATTACTGGATTGTAGGGTAATTCTACTTAACTTTTTGAGGAACCTCCATGCTGTTTTCCAGAGTGGCTGCACCAATTTACATTACCAACAACAGTGCAAGAGAGTTCCTCTTTCTCCTCATCCTTGTCAATACCTCTTGTTTCTTGTGTTGTTAATTTTGGCTGTTCTGACAGGTGTGAGGTGGTAACTCATCATGGTTTTGATATGTATTTCCCTGATGATTAGTGATGGTGAACATCTTTTCATGTGTCTGTTATACATCTAGATGTCTTCTTTGGAAAAATGTCTATTTATGTCTTTAGCCCATTTCTTAACTGGATTGTTTGTTTTTGGGGTGTTGGGTTTGATAGACCAGTATTTTTTAAATTAAGGTAAAAATTGCAAACAGTGAAAGAATGCACAGCTATGTTAACTATACAATTCCATGAAGTTTAACAGGTGTATACACTTGGGAAGCCAACCCCCAGTCAAGATACAGAAATTACGTTACCCAGAAAGTTCCCCCATGCTCCTTCTAGCCAGTCTCCACACCCCAGACAAACACTTTTCTTAATTCTGTCCTCGAAGATTGTTTCAGCTGTTGATAAACTTTAAATGAATCATACACTAAGTTATTTTTTGTGTCTAGCTTCTTTGGTTCAACATAATAATTTTGAAATTCATCCATGTGGTTGGATATATCAAAAGTTTTTTCCCTTTATTGCTGAGTAGGGAATCTATTGTATGACTCTACCACAATTTGTTTATCCCTTTACCTGTTGGTGATATTTAAGTTGTTTCTAGTTGGTACTATTATGAATAAAACTATTGTGAAACACTCTCATTTTTTTCTGTGGGTGTCTGTTTTTGTTTCTCTTGGGTAAATAACTATAAGTAGAATTGCTTGACATAAGACAGTTGTCTGATACTTTTATAAGAAGAAATCAGCTCTTCAAAGTGGTTGTACACTTTCTATTCTTTCCAGCAAGGAGTCAGTTCCAATTGCTCACTTCTTCCACAGTATCTCATATTGTTCCTATTTTTACTTTATGTCATTCTGGGGAATCTATAGGAATGGCATCTCAAGCTTTAATTTGGGTCATGCCTTTTCATACACTTACTGGACATTTATATATCAGTTCTTTTGTGACATGTTCTTGTAAAAATGTTTCAAGGTTTTTTGCCCAGTTTTACATCAGTCGTCTTTTTATTATTGACTTTGTCAGAATTCATTACATATTCTGAATACAAGTCCTTTGTCAGATACATGTTGTGACTATTTTCTCCCAGACTCTTCCTTGCCTTGTCATTTTTCTTACTGATGTCTTTTGATGAGCAAGGTTTGGAGAGCAAGTTCTTAATCAAGTCTAATTTATCAGGGTTTTTTTTTCTTTTATGGGTTAGTGCTCTTTATGTCCTAAGAAATCTTTTCCTACCCCAAGTTCACAACAATATTGTCCCATGTTTTCTTCAAGAAGCCTTATAGCTTTAGCCTAAAAGCCTTTAGCCTTTAAATCTGTGATCGATCTAAAATTATTTTTTGTGTATGATATGAGGTAGGGGTTGTGGTTCATCTTTTTCATGTGCTTATCCAGTTATACTAGGACATGTTAGGTTTTTTTTAGTTCTTAATTTCCATTCCAGTATAGTTAACATACAATGTTACATTAGTTCCAGGTGTACAAAGAGTGATTCAGCAATTCTGTACAGTACTCAGTGCTTATCGTAAGTGTACTGTTAATCTGCTTCACCTATTTCACCTGTCCCCCACCAACCTCCCCTCTGGCAATCAGCAGTTTGTTCTCTGTAAGTTAAGTCTGTTTCTTGGTTTGTCTTTCTCTCTCTCTCTCTCTCTCTTTTTCCTTTGTTCGTTTGTTTTGTTTCACATTTTTGAGAATTCTTTTCTATTCTCATTGAATTTGCCTTGGTGCCCTTGTCAAAAATCAGGCAATGACACATATGTATGTACGCTTCTGGCCTCTCTGTTCTGTTCTATTGATGCGTTTGTTTATTCCTTGCCAGTACTATACTGTTTTGATTATTTTGACTTTATAATGTTTTGAAATCAGTGCGAGTCCTTCAACTTTGTTCTTTTTCAATATTGTTTTCACTGTTCTAGGTTCTTTACAAGTTGTCAATTTCAAAACCTGCTGTGATTTTATTGAGATTGCATTGAATTTATAGATAAATTTGAAGAGAATTGACTCTTTAACAATATGGAAAAAAAAACAATATGGAATCTTCTAATCTATACATATGATTTATCTCTTCATTTATTTGGGTCTTTATCTATTTGAAGTTATTTTACAAAGGATATTTTTATCGTACTTTCTAATTGTTCTTTGCTAGTATGTAGAAATACAATTGGTTTTTTTTAATTTAACAGCCTTATTAGATACAATTTACATAATATAAAAATCACATATTTTAAGCCTGTAGTTCAGTGTGTTCTTAGGTGAATGAATACAGTTGTGAAACTATCACCATAATCCAGTTTTAAATATTTCCATCACTCCAAAAAGCTCCCTTGTTTGCAATCAATCCCCACTCCCAACCCTCCTCCAGACAACTGCTAACTTTCTTTCTGGCCCTGTAATTTTGCCTTTCTAGAAATTTCAGATAAATAGAATCATAATATTATCTACACTTATGTGTCTGACTGCTTTATCCCAGCCCTATTTTTAAGGTTCTAACCCAGCCCTATTTTTAAGGTTCATCTGAATTGTTGCAATTGCTCTTTTCTTTTTTATTCCTGAATAGTATTCCATTATATGGGTATACTACATCTGTTTGTTCATTCATCAGTTGATGGATGTTTGGATGGTTTTCATTTCGGGGCCATTTTGAATATTGATGCTGTGAACATCAATGTGAAAGTTTTCGGGTGGACATATGTTTTCACTTCTCTTGGGTATATACCTAGGAGTGGAATTGCTGGGTAATACATTAACCATGCTTAACTGCTTGAGGAATGGCCAGACTGTTTACCAAAGTGGCTGTACCATTTTACATTACCAGCATATGAAGATTCTTATTCTTGGCATCTTTGTCAACACTTATTATCTGACTTTTTCATTATGACCATTCTAGTGGATGTGAAGTAGTATCTCACTGTGGTTTTGATTTTCATTTCCCTAATGACTAAGGATGTTGAACATCTTTTCATGTGTTTATTGGCAATTTGTATATCATCTTTGGAGAAGTGCCTATTCAGATCTTTTTACCCAATTCTTTTTTTTTTACATTTGTTTTTATTTAAGTTCAGTTTGCCAACATATAGTATAACAGTGCTCATCCCATCAAGTGCCCTCTTCAGTGCCCATCATCCAGTTACCCCATCCCCCTGCCCACACCCCCTTACCCATTTTTTAAAAATTGAGGTAAAATTCACATAACATAAAGTTAATCATGTTAAAGTGTACAATTCATTGGAATTTAATGCATTCACAGTGTTGTGCAACCATCACCTTGTTCCAGTATGTTTGCTCAAAAGGAAACCCCATACCATTAAGTAGTCACTCCTCATTTCTCCCATCCTAGTCTCTGGTAATAACTAATCTGTTTGCTGTCTCTATGGATTCACCTATTCTAGAATTTCATGCAAGTAGAATGATAGAATATGTGACCTTTTGTGTCTGGCATCTGTTACTTGGTATAATGTTTTGAGGTTCATCTGCATTTTACCCTGTATCAGTACTTCATTCCTTTTTATGGTTGAGTGATATTCTATTCTTTGGATATATTTCATAGTTGTGTATCCATTCATGAGATGATGAAAGCTTGGGTTATTTCCACCATTTGGCTGTTGTTAATAGTGTTGCTATAAACATTCATGTATAAGTAATCAAAAGATTGTCTTAGTTATCCTGGATCCCTTGATCTCCTCCATAAATTTTAGGATCAGCTTGTCAATTATCAATTTTTGCAAAGAATTCAGCTACTATTTTTGAGCTCATTGAATCTATAGACAATATAGGAGGTATTGCCATCTTAACAATATTAAGTCATCCAATTAATGACCACAGAGTATCTTTCCATTTACGTCTTTAATATCTTTCAACAGTGTTTTGCAGTTTTCAAAGTATACAGTTTTTACTTCTTTTGTTAAGCTGTAAATGGTATTTTTACCATTTTTAATTGCAGTTTCCAGTTGCTTTTTTATTTACCAGTACATAGGAATACAATTAATGTTTAAATGTTGACCTGTATCCTGATATCTTGCTAAGTGTACCTATTAGTTCTGGTTTCTTTGTAGTTTTCCCAGGATTTTTCTTTTTTTTTTTTTCCCCAGGGGGAAAAAAAAAGCTTTATTTGGGCTGAGAGTTGGAGAATGAGAAGGCCCTGAGCCAGCCTACTGAGCTAAGAAGTGAGATTAGATTCCAAAACGGCAGGTAGAGCTTATCAACCAAATGGACTCCACCTCCCAGCACGCTTACAGTTAGTAAATCAATAAAGGCTGGTGGGAAATCTATTTGCCACTAAATCACCAAAGTATGCCAGCCACCATTACAAAACGGCACAGTTTCTTTTCTTCCATAATTAAATTTCCACAACCTCTCTCAACTACAAGTATTACAAAAGAAAGTTTTAAAAAATCCCATTTTACAGATCTTAAACTCATCTTCAGCATTTAGCTCAAAGGTCTCACCAGCCTCAAAAAATAGTTCTGCTAAGCTCATCAGCTAAAAGGTCTTTCCAAGTAGTAAGAAGACGGTCTTTGCTAGCCCATGGCAATTCTTTGGCCCATTTTCCCAAGCCAGTTAGGGCTGAACAGCAGAGTAAGGCTCAGAGTGGGGGGTGAGGGAGAAGGGGCACAAGGGTTAATTTTCCCCAGTACAAGATGCCATTTGAAGCTTGATGGGAGAGCAGAACTGGAGTGACTTGAGGGAAGGGTCCAGGCCCTGTCTTCAGTCAGAGTCACTGCTGGAAGAGGAGAAGGAGGAGGAGGAATGCTTGCCATGCTTGTGGTGTTTGTGCATCTTTTTATGAGCTTTCTTCATTTTCTTCCGCATCTTCTTGTCCATCACCATTCCCCATCCCCCCATGCCAGGTGGCAAGGGATTAACAGGAGGCGTGCCAGGAGCAGGTGGTGGGTAGGGAGGTGGGTAGGGACCCGTGGGTTGGCATCCAGGGTACCCTGGTTGTGGCACAGGATAAGGGAGCCCGCCGGCGGGGGGGAAGCTGGATTCCCCTGGGGAGCCCCTGGGGTAGTTGGATAGGGGCCCAGAGGGTAGCCGGGATTCACAGGTGGCGGATGGACAGGATTGGCACCTCAGGGTACCCGATGTTAGGGGGATATGGATGCGGCCCTGACTGCCCAGCATTGGGATTCCACATGTTCGGGGCTTTCTTGCAGCCTAGGGACGAGGAAAGGAGGAAACTGGGGAATCCAACACCCAGTCTGGATTTACACCACCTCCTAGGCTGGACTCATCCTCCCCCAGGATTTTTCTATGTAAAACAATCCTGTCATCTACAATTAAAGATACTGTTTCCTTTTTCTTCCCAATCTTTATGCCTTTTATTTCTTTGTCTTGCCAGTTGTATTGGCTAGGAATTTGAGTACAGTGTTGAATGGAGGTGGTGAAAGAGTGTACAGCCTTTAACCTGATCATAGGATAAAAACATTCAGTATTTCATTGTTAAGCGTGGTACAAACTTTAGGGGGTTTTGGCAGCCATACTAGAGGTTTGGTGGGGTTTTTTTTATACTAGGGTTTTTATAAGGAGCCCTAACTGTGATTAAAATCAAGAGACACCCGGTTAAGCCTAGGACTTTCAGTAAAAAGAGGCTATCTTTGAGATTGATTTAGAGCAACTTTACCAGGCACAGGGCTGAAACCCAGCCCACATTAGAATACGCAAAAAGAGGAATTTGTTTCATGTATAGTAAGAATGTCTAAAAGTCTGTCTGCCTCAGGCACAGGGGGACCTGGGGAATCAAAATACCTTTTAGGATCACTTCCATCTCGTCTCTTTTTACATGTTACTTCAGTCCCAGCCGGAGCCCCCCTCCCACCTTTCATCACCTCATTTGCCAAAGATGTCACCAGCACCTCCAGATTTATGGCCAACCAACTTAACAACTCTAGGAAAAAGAAAGGGCCTCGTTTTTCAAAAAAAAACAAAAAAACAAAAAAAAAAACCCTCAAGAGTAATTCTTTGAAGCTAGTCAGGTCACATGGCCATCCCTCAACCAATCACTATAGGCAAGGAAATGGCATGCCTTGATTGGTTGGGCCCAGACCACATGCTCTGCCCCCTTGGCTCCTAGAGATAGGGTGAGCCACACCTAGGGTGTGATGGACTGAGAGTGTGGGAGGGGAAGTTTCACCAAGCAAAATCAGAACATTGTTTCCAGAAAAAGAGAGGTCTCAGCCAAGTATAAACTCCAGCTGCACACACTCTCCTACAGACTATCTTTGTGTGGTCCAGGCCTGGCACTGGCACTCAAGACTTTGGGCTTCAGCAGTCTCATTTAGATATGCAGGTGGTCATCCTACCTGAAAGGTCCCATGAGGCATTGTGCGGGAAGGGAAAGCTGTGTCTAAACTATAAAGTATAGTGCACACGTCAGGGAGGGAAGATAAGAACGGTTACCAAACAGCTGTTCTCACCCCTCTTCTGTCTCTCTCGCAGAGCACCTGAAGAAGCCACTTGAAGACTACATGGCCCTTTTCCCCAGTGTGAGGATTCTTCGAACCAAGAAACGGGAAGGGCTGATAAGAACCCGGATGCTGGGGGCCTCAGCGGCAACTGGGGATGTCATCACATTCTTAGACTCACACTGTGAAGCTAATGTTAACTGGCTTCCCCCCTTGCTTGGTAAGGCATCCTCCCATGGCAAGGTAGGCCCCAACCTCTTGCAGGAATTGTCGGCAAGGGTTCCCTTAACTGCTTGAGATGCAGCCAGCCAGTGTCATGTGCCACAAGGGATTCAGGAATGCTCAAAGAAACTTTAAAATTCCACTCAAGCCCTGTCCCTTCATTTTACAGAGGAGGAAGCCAAGAGGGGAAGTGACTTGCCCAAAGTCCTACAGCATGCTAATGCCTAGTTACATGATATCTTCCCCCAGGTTACTGCAAGTATTATTAGAAAGGAAGCCAAGGCTATCTACTGGTAGGAGCCAAACTGTGGAGGGACATTATCCTAGTAGCTTAGAATAGTTAACATTCACTGCACTGCTACTAAGCCAGAAAAGTTGTAAGTGTTATCTCCAGGCCTTACAAAAGTATGCCAGGTCAGAAGTGTCCCCATCTTACAGTAGAAGATACTGAGTTTTAGAGATACTGAGTGACTCAATATTGTTCCTTTAGGTCGTAAGTGTCAACATCGCCGTCTCTCTGGCCCCAAAGTCTGTCCACTCTCACAACTCCACACTGCCTCCCTAAATTCCTTTCCTGTCTGGAGAGTTTCTGACAGCTATCAGGAAAGGGCTGTGGACAGGGCAGCACGATCCAGCAGTCATCCACCATAGCACTGCAGACAGAAAGGAGGCATGAGGATCGGGTTCTGGGCAGTGAGGTGCCTCCTAGCTGGCTGAGGAAGCAGGTCTGGGTTCTGTGGAGTTCAGACTCATTGAAGGTGGTCAGCTGGTGCTAATGGGTGGACCTCGAAGAGGAAATGTCCCGATGAGACTGGAATCAAGCGAGGGACAGAAACAGAGGCAGAATGGAGAAGAGTTGTCAATCTAGAGAGAAAATGTCCCTCTCAAATGAGTAGGTATGCTCTCCATAACAGAAGGAGCTGGGGAGCAAAGGGAACTGAAACTTAGGGCCAACCTGAGCCTGCATCCGAATCACCTGGAAGACTCATTAAAACACAGAGTGCTGGACCTCACCCTAGAATTTGTGACTGAGAAAATCCAGGGGTAGAGCCTGAGAAGCTGCATTACTAAGCAGATCCCAGGTGCTGCCAATGCTGCTGGTCCAGGGACCACACTTCGAGGAGCACTGCTTAAGCCACCATGCAGAGGTGAAAACGAAAAGCAAAACCCACACAGTTTAATGGGATAATCCAGCAAATTTGTTTTTTAACACAGATCAGCATGGAACCTCAGTATTAGATTATATGCTTCTGACCCCAAGGGTCCAGGATCCCATTGGGTTAAGAAAAGGATATAACACAGATTTTCTGGCTGTTTATTTAATTAAGCCAAGAGGTCTCTCCATCTGCCTTTCATTACTGAAAGAGAAAAAGAAAAAGAGAAAGAAAAACCTCACCATAAATCACCTGATTTATAGTGCTAAAGGAACAACCCATTTATTGGGTCATCCAGTGACTCATAAAGAGAACGAAGTGGTGGGGCACGAAGCTGAGCTGGGAGTCTAAATAGCCCTTAACTCTGTTTCTATGGAAATATATGAGGGTAATTTTCATAATCCGCAGAATACATGGAAGGAACATTCTCCCTCTTTTTATTTTTTATTTTTCCAATAGAAAAGTGAACTGGTGGTGTAGATGTAAAAGTGTGTCCTTGTTCATACGAGGGGCATCAGGGCTTTTGTCTCGAAACCATTAACACTTCCTTGCACAGCTCACTTCACCTTTTTTTTTTTTTTTAAAGATTTTATTTATTTATTCATGAGAGAGAGAGAGAGAAAGAGAGAGAGAGAGGCAGAGACACAGGCAGAGGGAGAAGCAGGCTCCATGCGGGGAGCCCGATGTGGGACCCGATCCCAGGACTCCAGGATCATGCCCTGGGCCGAAGGCAGGCATAAACCGCTGAGCCACCCAGGGGTCCCTCACTCCGCCTTCCGGGGAAATGAGGCATTCCTGAGCCTAAGAAGGATTCAGCCCCCCAAAGGGAAGCCATTGTTGATCCTCATTTCCTGCCACCACCACCACCATCAGCAGCAGCAGCAGCATCATGGCTCTGCTAGCCCCTTAGCTGTTTAGGCCACAGCTACAGTTGAATTTGACAGTACCTGGTAAAGCAGACAGGCCAGGCATGATTATCCACATATAACAAATGAGGAGACTAAAGAGTTGGAGAATGAGGGTGATGCTCAGCCTCTGAGCTTCTGAGCTTCTTTCAGCAGCTCCAGTCACAGACGATGTCGGCGGAGTGCTGATGGGATGTGTGGATGTGTGAGAGGCTAGGCTGAGCACCTTGGCCCACTATCCCATGCGGTCTTCACAGGGACCCCCTGAGATTGGTGCCATCTTCCTCCATTTTGTCGGTAGGGAAACCAGGGTTCAGAAGCATCAGAAAACCTTTGTCAAGGTTATGCTGCCCGTGGGTGACAAAACCAGGGCTTGGACCTGGGCATTTTGTCCCCAGGTGAGTACAGCAGCACCTTGACCTCACACCTCCCACCATCAGCCAGCCTTCTGCAGAGCGCTGTGTCCTTGGCCCAGAGCCTCTGTAGGTGTGAAATCCCCCCTGCGCAGCTGTGAATAATTAGGAAGGGAAGCACTTCTCCAGATCTTTCCTTGGAGAAGTTTCTTCGACTTCATTAAGAATCCCCCTCGGGAGCCTGTTCACCAGGCAGATCCAAGCTCTACCCCCAGAGTCTGATTCTCTGTAGGTGCATCTGGCACTGGTAGCCCAGAGGACACACTACCGAAAACAGCGTTTCTCAAACTTTTTTGACCGTATGCCACAGTTGGCAATACATTGGATATCTCAGTCCAGTACACAAACACACACCTGTGTGGTTTGCCTGAAACACATCTCCTGAAAAACTATTTTTTCTCATCACTTGGAATGCACTCTCACATTCAGTGTTCTTTTCTGGTTCATTACACACAGAGACACACACACACAAATACACAATCAATTTTATGACCCACCTATGGATTGCATCTTGCAGCTTAGGAAAAGGCAAAAATGCTGCTTCCTCTCCTGGAAGAAAACTGTGCTTGATGAAGCCTGAGCCCTAGGCAGCTGCCAGCCTGCACTGGCCCTACCAGGCTCCACATTCCAAGCCTTGAACTTGACTGCTGGGCCAAGCAGAGAGGCATAGTCCACTTGCCCCTTATGGCAGATCATCTTCCCCGATCACTGGCACCTCCAAGCTGCAATCACAGCTTCATGGAAGGAACATTGAAGAACAGAGCAAACCAAAGCTTAAAATTCTGGTCAGTAGGTTGGGCAGAGTGAATTTTATAAAATCAGCTCCTCCCTGGTTTAAAAGGGACCATAAAAAGCCATCTGGTCAGGGGCCCCTCCTTGCCATCTTGGGTCACCTAGCCTTTTAGCCTTCCTATAGCACTCATGCAAGGGCAAAGGTCTGCCAGGCCCTGCTTGCACGAGATCATGAGGGACTCATGGGATAGTCCATCCCCTCTTCAGTAGTTCTGACTGTTGCAAAAAGTGAGCTGAACTCTCTCACAAGGAGGGTCATCTGTTCACTAACTATAGCTAGGAAGTTTTGAGAAGCTGTCAGGGGCAAGTGCCGGTGTACCTGGCTACTTTGGGCCAAGAATCAAGTTTAGGACCTGGAATGTGGAGCCTGACAGCCAGGACAGGAGTCCTCCAGAAGGAAAGGAGCCCTCTTTCCACAACAGGGGTGACCATTACGGGAACTGTGAGGAACCTTCCAACCAGTATCCAGTACTCATAACAAGCCAGGACATGGAGCCTCTTCTCCCCATTCCACAGAAGAGAACACTGGTGCTCAGAGACTATTTATTTAGCTCACAGGTAGCAGGGCTGGGATGGGAGCCCTGGTCCATCTTTCTTAAATCTTACTCTCTCCCCTCCTCCTGGAATTCTCAAACTCATGTGTTCGGAAAACTCACTTGGGGAGCACATAAAAAATGTGAGTAAGCGGGGTTATGCACTTAACTGCACCCTGTCCTGCCTCCCTAATGGGCATCTCTTGGCTTCTTTAGACCGTATCGCTCGGAACCGCAAGACCATCGTGTGCCCAATGATTGATGTGATTGACCACGATGACTTCCGGTACGAAACACAAGCGGGGGATGCCATGCGGGGCGCCTTTGACTGGGAGATGTACTATAAGCGGATCCCAATTCCTCCAGAACTGCAGAAAGCTGACCCCAGTGATCCGTTTGAGTAAGTACAAGCAACTGGTCCCAGTAGCTAACCCTCATGTGACCCCTCCCCAACACACCCAACTCAGGATCGCCACCTCCCCCAAGAGTCCAGTGCAGAGGGACTAGGGGTGACATCCCCAACCAGAAGCACAGCCCCGCCCAACTGGTCTCAGAGTCTAGCTCATGGGCCTCCCAGCTGGCCACCTCTTCTTTGTCCACCTCTGTGGTCTGTGGACTGCCTGCCGGGAGTGAACACAGTTGCTCTCTCCCTCAAGCCTAGTGCCTGGTCATAATCGCCAGCACCAGCACCACCACCACTTTTGAACCCTTGCTAAACACCAGGCACCGTGCTGTGAACATCACATGCAGATCCTTTTTAACCCCCCACAACTACATATGTGGTATAAACTACTATCTGTATCTTCCAAATGGGGATACCAAGGCTCCCAGAGGTTAAGCAGCTTTTCCAGGTCGCACAGCCCTCAAGTGGGGAAGGCCAGATGTACATGCAGGTCGGTCTGCCTTTGGAGCCAGTTTTCCCATCGTTCAGTTATACCCTCTCGGAAGTATAGAGAAATGGCAGCTTGTCCCATGGTGGAAGTTTCGGGAAGTGTAGAGTGGACCCATAACATCCTAGAATGTGAAAGCCAGGGGACCTCCAGGTAATGGATTCCATCCCCCTGTAGGTGGGGAGACTGAGGCCCCAGGACAGCTCGGGTGGGATGGTGGCTGACTTATACTGTGGGTTAGTGGAGTTAGTGGCCAGGCCAGAACTAGAGCCAGTGCCTCTCTGGCACCTGTCTGGTGCCGTTCTGTGAGCCACTCTGACACCCCTGCTGGAGATGTGGAAAGACCCTTGAGTATAAAGCCAAAGTCCAGCCTCCTACTGTATCAGTTTCCTAATTATAAATTACCACAAATTTACTGGCGTATTAAAACAGTACATACTTATTCTTCTAAAGTTCTAGAGCTCAGAAGTCCGAAAAGGAGTCTTAGCTAAAATCACCATGTCAGCAGGGCTGTGTCGCCTCTGGAGGCTCTAGGGAAGAATCCATTTGCTTGTGCTTTCTAGTTTCTAGAGGCCGCCTACATTCTTAGACTCATGGTTCCTTTCTCCACTTCAGAGCCAGCAGCATAACATAACATCGCCAAGTCTCCCTCTCTTTCCCCCTTGCCTTCCCCAACCCTACCCCCACTCCCTCTCCCCCTCCCCTTCCCTCTTTATCCCCAATATGTCTCTCTGCAGCTCAGGTTTTCATCATCATGTCTCCTTCTCTCACTCTGACCCTCCTGCCTCCTCCTTTCACACACGAGGACCCCAGTGATTGCATTGAGCCCAGGACAATCTCCCCATCTCAGATCCTTCCCTTAATTATATTTGCAAAGTCCCTTTGCAATGTAAGGTGACATATTCCTGGGTTCCAGGAATTAGACATTGGCTTCTTTTGGGGGCGGTGGGTGTGGAATTATTCTATCACACCTGTCTAACCAGTTTAACCCCTGTGAACCTCTAGCTTCCCTGCACCTCACGTTCCCCATCTGAGAAAGGCGTCTGTCAGCAGCCACCCTCATAAGCACAGGGAACACCAGAGTTCCTGAGGGGATGAGAGGAACCCCTAATGCTGTGGGAGCAAGAGAAGGCTCAGAGGGAGAAAGAGGCGAGCTTGTTTGGGGAAATAAAGGGTGGCTGGGCAAGGGAGCAGTGGGAGCACTGCTGAGAGCAGAAGGCAGAGTGGAACCCTGTGCCTCTTAAGCAGGTCAGAAGTTTGTGTTCTTCTACTGACCTCCAGTATCCGAAACATGGTCAGCCCCTGCTGTTGGAACCCAGGGCTACATCACGTGGTCAGCAACCCCCACATGGCCAAGGTCATCCCCAGTTACTCCGAGTTCTTGGAGAGTAATACCATTCAGGGAAGGACCAAACATCTGGCCTGAGCTGATTGATCAGTCACAGCTGACGTTACTGGATGGCTCACCGTCCTCACCACGGTGCCCTAGGGTGTGGAGACAGTTCTCCACCCTTGCCTGATGCAGACCCTGGGGCTCAGAGAGGACGTGAGCCTTGTTCCGTGACACGTAGCAGAAGCTAAGGTCAGAATGGGCTACTCCAAAAAACAGATTTTCAGGGTTACCAGCACCCCTTTTGGTTGGAACCAGTTCCATCAGCTGAGTTGTGAAATTTGAAATGTGAGTAAGGATGGGTCTCGCACATTCATCTTCTCATCTCAAGATGGGGAAAGGGTAAGTCCAGGTCATGCAGCTGCTGAGTGGCAGAGGCCCCACTGGTTTCCTCCTAGGCCTCTGTCTCTTGTCTCGCCTGGACAGGAAAGGGGTCAGGCCCGCCCTAGAGCAGTGGCTCCCAACCCTGCCTGCACATTGACATCATCTGGGGAGTTTGTCAGAACAAACAGGCAAACAAACAAAACTTACCAGGCCACTCCTGAGACCAGTTACACCAGAATCTCAGGATGGGATCCAGGTATCACTGTTACTTAAAGCTCCCAAGGAATGTGTGGCAACGGTTGAGAGCCCCTGGCCTCAATGCTTCCTGAGGGACTCTCCATCCTTTGTATCCTCTGATTCTTTCCAGAAGTATCTTCTCTGTATTGTACTTGGACAAAACCCAGGAGAGAGGCTACTAGAAAAACCCTGGTCATTTTCTGCATACCTCTCCATGGTGCCGGCAGGTGGGCAGTCTGCAGGCACAGGGCAGTAGAATGGTGTTTGAAGGACACGGGCTCTGGTGGCCGACCTCTGTTGGAACGGCAGCTCATCCACTTACTCACTACATGCCCTTGAGCAGAGTATCTAGCATTTCTGAATTTCAAATTCCTCCATCTGCAAAGGGGACTAGTAACAGAGCTTTGTGAGAGCTGCAGATGATGTCGGTGAAGTGAGTGGTAGGCACTAGATATTCAGAGTTGTTATTATTATTGGTGAACACAGCAGAAAATAGACTGGGCCGGAGGAGAGGCCTCCCTCTGGAAGCAAACCTGGAGCATCCAAAATGCCTTGAAGCTAATATCTTCTTCCCTGTTCCGCAGCTCCTTGGCCCTTGCCATTGGCTCCCACCCAGGCTGAGTGCTGTGTGCAGAGTCTTGGGTTTGATTCCTCTTGAAGCACTAGCTCAGAAACACTCTGTCCCTCCAAGCAGTGTATTTGTGGCTTCAGCCAAAAACCCCAAACCCCACAACCTTCAAAAGACAAGGGAAAGTTGATATCTAAACACCTTATTTTTCATAATACTGGGTACTTTCAGAAATACAACAGCAACGCGAGCTAGGAAATGTAGCTATACATTCATTTTATAGTTGGGGAGACCGGCTCAGAGATGTTAAATCAGCGCTGTCCAGTAGAAATACAATGGATGCTACATAAATACTTTTAGATTTCCTAGTGGCCACATAAAAAATGTAAAGAGAAGCAAGTAAAATTCATTTTTTTAGATTCATTTTTGTAATATACTCTATATAACCTAATATACTTAGAATAGTCTCATTTTAACATGTAACCAACACTTTGCAATTATTTTTTTAAAGATTTTCTTTTTAAGTAATCTCAAAACCAACGTGGGGCTCAAATTTTCAACCCCAAGATCAAGAGTCACATGTCCCACCGACTGAGCCAGCCAGGCATCCCTGAAATTATTAATGAGGCCTTTTCTATTCTTTTTTTCATACTAAGTCTTGGAAATCCTCTGTGTATTTTTCACTTCCAATACATTTTCAGTTCAGAGTAGCCACGTTCCAGGTGTTTAGTAGCAATATGTGGCCCGTGGCTGGTGTCCCAAGCAACACAGGGTTAAGTGGTAAAACACATCTCAAATTTATACCAGGGATAAAGGAGAGCAGAAGTGGGAAGGATGGTTTCCTCATCCCTGATCCCCTGACCTTTACATGCGTCACCTGCCTCTTCATGGCACCTGTCTGTGCTCGCATGCTCGCGTTTCCCCAGGCATCAATGGGGTAAAAAGGATGAGCCCCACCTCTTGAGGTCAACATGGGGAGTAGTCATCTTATTAAAAAATTAGTTCAGCCAAGCACCTGTCACACTCAAGCCCTCCATGAATATTCAAGGAGATCTTCTTTTAAAGGAGTGCCTCCTTTGCTGTCAAGGCTCATCTGCTACAGGAAAGCTGGGGAGGCCTGTGCGCTAGCTACAGTCTTTTAAAATCAGCCTGACCAATTTCCATGAGCTTGCAGTTCCCAAGGCCAGGAGGCGGCGTGGAGTTTGCTGCTGGAATGTTCTTTGGTTTGAGGCTTTGGAGTTTTCAGTGGAGCCAGACAAGGACACAGCCACTCTGGGAGATTTTCACTCAGCAAATCCCAGTGGCCCCTCTCAGGTGCCAGCCTGTGTGAGTCACCGTGGGGACTCAGGCAGGCTGCAGCATGGCATCCCCCTTGGGCTTGGCATGATGCCATGCTGACTTCTTGTTGCCCATGGTGCCCCCCCAAATTTAGCATCTCTGTGCTCTTGCTCCTGGGGTTTTCCCCTCAGGGGTTCCTTCTTCTCCCCTCACTTCCCGCTTGTCCAAACCCACCTCGAATGCCCCCCCCTCAAGCATCTTTCCTTGACTCTTGCCCCAGCCTCTCTCATCTCCAAAACCTAGAGGCAGACACTCCCTCCTTTTGTGTTCCTGTAATGGTGTCTGCACCTCCCAGGGGCCCTTATTACCACCCACCTGTCTTTTGGATCCTTCAGTCCTGAGGTGGCTATGTGACCACACTAGCATCCCCCCGAAGTCCCAGGCCAACTCTGATTTACTGCCACATTCTCCTAGCATCTGCGACTCAGCTGGCACTCAGCAACTAAAGTAATGAGACAGTGTGTGGAGTTCATCGTATCCCAGTTTAACAGAAAGAACAGGGACTGTGTCTTCTTCTGCAAATTCTCAGCAGAACAGATGTCCCATGCTGGGCTGGCTGAGTGAGAATCATCCAAGGAGCCTATTTGAAAACACACATTTCTAGGCTCCATCCCCCAGGGACTGCTTCATAGGTCTGGGCTAGGGCCCAACAAGCTATGTGTTTTGTCTTCTCTCTAAGAGATCCCATAGCCCAGACAGGCTTGGAGGGACCGGATTCAGACCATTTAACCCGTGGGAGGACCAGAGAGGCATAGCCAACGCAGCTGCAAGGCACACATTTATCTGATTTCCCCTCACAAATAAGGGTTGAAGGGGGTTTTGGATCAGTTTGGTTAAAATGTAGGATTTAAGAAGGGATGCTGTGGCCAAGAAAGAAGACAGCGCAGGCCCTCCCTTGGAAGGGCCTTGGATTCCTTCCTAGACACGTGGGCTGTGCTCACAGGGCAGCGTGCAGCACCATCCCTGGGGGAACAGCAGTGTCGGCTCACACTCAGAGCATGCGGCTGAGGCGTTTTGTCTTCACACCACACTCTTCTTCCCTGACAGGTCTCCCGTGATGGCCGGTGGACTGTTCGCTGTGGATCGGAAATGGTTCTGGGAGCTGGGCGGGTACGACCCAGGCCTGGAGATCTGGGGAGGGGAGCAGTATGAAATCTCATTCAAGGTGAGCCAGCTCTTTGGAATCTCTCTTCTCCTTGCTACATCCCCTTGGCACCCTGAGCCTGGAAAGACTCTGGATCCTCAGGGTTCTGCAGCTCCTATTGCTTAGGTGAAGAAGTCAGAGGCCGTGGGCCAATCCTTATTGCGTGTGGATATGGGGTGTCTCCCTAGGCTCCTAAAGACTGTCCTTAACCACAGCTCTTACATCATCCCCTTCTTAGGATGGCAGAGTTAGAATAAGACAGGTCACACTTCCAATAAAGATGGTGCCATGTCTCCCAGTGAGCTGCCCAGCAAACCAGCATCAGGGCAGAGAAACCAGGCCAAGCAGGATACACAGGCCTGGGGGATGCTGTGCACTGTGCTCCAAGGATGACCCCTGGCCTCACAGATTTCCTTAGTGGTTCCTGGCCACCCCTCTCAAGTTTTCATTTTTGTATCTACCACTGCTGGAGTTTGCCATAGAGACCAGTGGTCAAGAGCTCAAGTTGTGGAGTCAGAAAAGTGTGGGTTCAAATCCCAACTCCACTTCTCAGGAGCTTGGTGATATGGGGCAAATTAGACTGGCTTTCTTTCCTTGTCTGAGGTAAGAGAGTAATGATACTGCCTACCTTACAGAGCTATTGCGAAGATTGAATGAGGTAATATCCTAACATGCAACCTGGGACACAACCAGCAGTTGATAATTGGTAGAATTCATTAAAGTTCCAATGAAGGGGTGCCTGGGTGGCTCAGTCAGTTAAGCATCTGACCCTTGATTTCAGCTCAAGTCATGCTTTCAGGACCGTGAGATTGAGCCCCACATCAGGCTCTGTGCACAACATGGAATCTGCTTGAGATTCTTTCCTCCTCCCTCCCTTCTCCTTCTGTTCCTCCTCCTGAGCACGCACTCTCTCTCTCTCTAAAATAAACAAAAAAAAATCTTAAAAAAAAAAAAGATCCAATGAATAAATAAATATTTACTCTATTAGACCAGCCCTTGTGCTGTAGAAGCTTCCTGACAATGGTGGTAGGGAAATGGTAGTTGCTAGTTAGCCACACAAACTTCTGGGGTCACTTTCTCCCCTTCATTTGTGGGATTCCATATTGATCTCAGGTGAAGAACAGAGGGTTGGTCCCTCTGAGGGGACGGTTAGTTTGTTCTGGGCCCTTGTGGCCAGCCAAGGCCTGCTTCTACCATCCTGGGGACCCCTGGTAGGGCATAAGGGATGGCCAGTAGCAGCATTGCTGGGAATACACAACCCTGATCCCGCATCCTCCCCACCCCCACCAAATTGGGGACCAACTTTTTACACAAGAGACCGGTGTCTCACACAGTGATTGAGACTTTGGTGCTGGGGTCCGATCCCAGCTCTGCTACTTCCGACCAGCTATGTGATCTTGGATAAGGAAGGCTCGTCTCACTGAACCTCGGCTTCTGCTTCCACAAAACAAGCTTAATAATACTTGAATCCTCACGGGGTCGTTCAGGGGATTAAATGCTACCATGCTGGTTGGGTGCTCCTTAACAACATCCTAAAGATGATTTCCATTATCGACATCATTACTGTCACCATGTGCACCACTGGCTGAGCAGTTCAGGACCAGAGAACATAAACCCGTGATTAGCAAAAAAACAACAGCCTGGAATTCTACCAAAACATTATTTTTGTTTGAAGGACAGTGTGCGGCTGTTTTACCCAGAGTTCTGAAGCTGTCTCCCGTCAGGGGACCCGCCCCTAAATGCACTAATGCTCATGTCCAGGGGCGATATTCAAAGTATTTAGTGGCAGTGAGGGCTCAAGCACCAAATAATCAGAGCGGACGCCACCTACAAACAAGTCTGCATCAGTTCTGCTGTTCAGCAGCTGGATTTCAGCCCTACTCAGAGCTCATAGGACACTGTGCCAAGTCCTTCACACATGTTGGCTTATTCGATCCTCCCAGCATCCCTGGCAGGGTGATGTCATCATTATACCCATTTCACAGTGAGGCATATGGGGCTCAGACCTAGGCTCCACACAGATGGAAGTAACAGAACCAGGACCTGGCCCCAGGTTTGCCTGATTGCAGAGCCCGCTCTCCGACCTGTCACGTTTCCTAGGCCTCTATAGGGACAGGAGCGGGAGAGAAAGACACTTGAGAGAAGAATGAGCCTGAGAAGTTAGCTCCAGTCTTTTCCCCTTCCTTCTGTTTTTGCCTCCTCCTGGAGTTATTCTAAATTTACTGGGATAGTCTACAGCCTCTCGGTGAGGTGAATTAATGACTGTCTAGGTGAGAAATAGCAAATAGGTTTCCTCTCCCAGCCAACTCTGATCTGCTCTGGGATGGGGGCTACCCAGTACTGTGTTGATATGTATTCTGAAGCTGCATCCATGCTAATCAGAAAAGTTGTGATTGATTAGTGATGTCTGCCATAGGTGCAGTGGCAAGTGATGGATGGTACACACGTCATTTATTTAGTATCCCTAGCCCATACAATCTAGTTTTCCAAATGTTGCATCCTTATTACAGTGAAACCACATACAGGGAATCAAGAGTTTTAACATCACAGTTCCTTGATCCAGCAATCAGACAAACTTGATTTATAAAGTTTTCCACCGAGGGTATACCCAGAAGTGAGCACACCTGTGTTCTGAGTGCTCGCCAGAATGTAAACTTCAATAGGGTGGGAATGTCTATGTGTTTCACTCCCTGCTGTATCCTCTGTAGCTGAAAGATTGCCAGCCATGGAGGAGGCACTTAGTAAATATGTCTTCGTGTGTCACTCAGAGCAGGTATGTCACTGGCCGGAAACCAACCTCCGTGGTCAAGAAGTCCCCTTTCAGAAACGCCCTCTATGGAAAATAGTGAATGGAGAAGGCTTTGCACAAAGGAATTCCTAAACCCAAAATGATTTCATTCTGTGTGTTTCAAAGACCCGTCTAATGATGCTCATCAGGCAATTACAGCAGAACAAATGGCATTTTTCTACACATAGTTTATTTATAAAAGACTTGGTAATGAAGCCATATTGGAAATCTCTCATCTGGGAGGGGAGAGAGGCTGGCTCCTGTTTCATTTGATCCAATTAATGTCCTTCAGTCTCGAGGGGAAAAGGTTCTGTGTAATGAGGAGGCTCCCAGGTTGGGAAGGGAGACTTTCCTCCCTCAGTTTTCTCTCTCCTGGCTTGGAGAGCATGAGTCCCCAGAGCCCATGACAGCTCATCTGCCAGTGCATTGTCTCCCAAGCCCCTGCAGAAGGCCTGCCCCTAGTGCCGAGTGGACAGGAAAGCCCATTTATCTGCCAGGGACGCCTCCCTACAATGCTGGTGTTCCATTTCAGCCAGAGTGGAGCATTTTCAAAAGACCATATTCCCTCTGCTTAATCTCTGCTAAGACCCCTTTTTTTCTTGATGACAGAAAAAAGAGAATGGTCTGAAAAGCTTGAGTGTATTTCCAAAAATTAAGATAAATTGATATGTGCTGTCAGGACTGATGAATTAAAACTTTGGCTCCAATTCCAGACTAGGCCATCTATCCTGATGGGAAAACCCTAGAAAAGGTGTTCTGAAGGCTCTGAAATTTCTGAAAGAGTCATTGATTTTCTCCCCCCTCTCTTTCTTTCTCTCAACCAAGAGATATTTTGTTTCCAAAAGGCACAGTCACACTATCAAAGTTCTCCTGGTTGGCAGTTAGGATATTCCTACTTCTAGTGGCTGGTGAAATCTTTAACTCTATAGTCTACTTATACCTGCCTCTGTGAGCTGACCCCTGCTTGTCTGTCCACCTTCCCCCTGTCATCTTACCCCATTGCGTTAGCCTGCACTCATGATTACAGATGACCAACATCCTAGTCAGTCTGATTTAAGTGAAAAATCAGAATCAATTGGCTCATACAATGGAAATCCCAGGGCAGACCCTTCAGGCCTAGCTGGATCCAGGGGCTAACCCATCTCGTCTGGCCTCCATCTCTCTCAGGCCCTTGACTCTGCTTTCATCTAGGTTAGCTTCCTGCTCAGGGCAGGCTTTCTCTTGTGGAAGTACCCAGCATCCTATAAGAGAGAGAGTTTGTCTTTCCCATCATTCCTGTAGAAGTGCCCAAGTTGAGTCTCCTTGCCCATCCCTGAGCAATGTTCTGATCGGTCAGCTGCAGTCACATGCCCATGCCCATCCTAGAGACAGAAAAGTGGGTTTGGGCTGGTTCCCCGAAGGAGAGACCAGGTACTGTATCTGGAAGGAGAACGAATGTGGGGCAGAGCAAACCACAGATGTCCACACAGATATCTATGCCCAACCATATGGAACTGCTCACAAGCCCTAGGCTCACGTGTCAGGTCATCTTTGGAAGGATGCACAGTTCACTCTTCTTGAAATGCCTTTCTTTTAATCTAGCCAGCCCACATTTAGCCTGAGCTCCCTGGGCTGGCTAGGGTCCACCCCAACATCACTCTTGGCTTGGCTCTGAATCCCTCATGTTGATGTGACTCAAGGGTGGAGTCAAATCAACATCACATCACATCCTGTCTTCCCTACTGGACTGTGAGCTCCCACTGGCTATCTCTATACCCAGTGTCTGTCCCAAAATAGGTGTTTTAAATAACTTAGTTGCATCAATTCCTATCTGATAAAACATCCTTCACCCCTCCCTTTCCAGACTTACATCACCATCTTTGAGTAAATGTGGTGTGGTGGGAATAGTAGTCAGCAAGAAGGCAGGGCACTGGCTTCTCATCTCTGCTCTCCATCTATCCATCTGGGGGCCCTGGATTAACCACTTGACTTCTCTTGCCCTCACATCCCAGACAGTGCTATTACAACTTTCCTTCCTATCCCACAAGATAGAATCAAATAAGATACTGTGGGGAAAAGGGAAAGCCCTTTGACTTTC
Organism: Canis lupus dingo; assembly: GCF_003254725.2. NCBI lineage: Eukaryota > Metazoa > Chordata > Mammalia > Carnivora > Canidae > Canis > Canis lupus. The sequence goes on along the minus strand of NC_064246.1, from coordinate 55,746,909 downwards.
ACAGGTACCAAGGATATTTTGGATTAGAGGTAGTGGCAGTAGGACAAGCGAGAAGGGTGATTGCACAGTGTCCCCCCAGGAGACCAAGTTTAGGATATCTTCAACTCTGAGATCCAAGAGAGAGAAAGTACCCACTGGACGATATGGATGAGTCACCGTAAGAAAGGTAGGCTTTGCAACAGTGTGAGTGCATAGGTCTTGTTTAAAGCAGTTTGGCAAAATCTGTTCATGCCAAAGCAAGCACATTCTTTGACCTAAAATTCCATACCCAGGAGTTTATCTGAGACAGCTGCAAGGATAAGGAAAGATTTAGGTAGAAACAATTTACTGAGGCCTTACTTCCATTAGGGAAACACTGAAAATGACCCAAATGTACATCCTAAGGGGATAAATAAATTAAGTTAGAGCACATCTAAACAATGGAATATTCTATTTAAAAAGCCAGATGCCTCCAATATTAAGTTGAAACAGATGGGAAAAATAATATATATGTAATATGATCTCATGTTTAATGTTTAAAAATATGAGGAAGGCAAACCAGCAAACAAACACTCAGACTGTCCTCGTACCAGCTAATGTTCAGTCACACTAGAAACGTGTGGGGTTCTCTGCCCGGCACTGTGCACACACTGTCATTTAGCCTTCATGGTATACCCACCCAAGGCGGTGCTCTGATTTTCTCCATTGTGTAGATGAGAGTACTGAGGCTCGAGTTAAATCACTTCCACAGAACCACACAGCTAGAACAGGAATGTCAGCCCTACCTGTTGGACGCAGCCTGAGCCTATGCTCTGACCCACGGCACCCTGAAGGCTTCCTGTCCCTCATGGTATCGGGGTGGGAGGGCTCCAGAGTATGGCTCTCCACTCCTACTAATGTGTTTCTGTAACAATGAATATGTTTATCATAAGTACTAAGTACATATCACTTCTAGAATCAGGAAAAGCAAATTTTTTTAACTATAAAGGAAAAAAATGTCGGTTTTTCAGCCCTCCCAGCACCCCTCACCATATACATCCCAATGCTGTGTTTGGACAGTTTGTAAGTTCCGGGATGAGGCAGTGACAGTGAGGAGACCCCAGGGAAGGTCTGAGTGCCCTGAGCACATGTCTACAGGGTGGGATTGAGGAGGCAGTGGCTGCAGCCACTGCCCTTGGAAGGAGAGACTGAGCCAGAGGCAGGAGGTGTCATGTACCCGGGTTTGCTTTGTTTGATATAGCTATCAAAGCCCAACCCAGTCCCAGGCTGCAGATTTGGGGCAGATTTTAAAAAAGAAAATGCTCTGGTTTTCCTTCTGTAAAACTCACAGCGTCATCAGGAGGAGTGAATGGAAGAGTGTGGAAAGAAGTTAGGAGCATCCCCAGAAACTGGTTATAGGCGATGTGACCTGATGCCCTTAGTGGTCCAGTGACTGGATCCCTTGGCTAGATCCCACGTGTCCTGATCCTAAACTGCTGGTGCTCATCTCATTCCTCCAGTGGGAGTGGGGAGGAACGGCAGCTCCACCTAGAGAGACGCCATCGTTACAGGCCAGGCTCAGAAGTCAGAACCAGCCCTGAGGGGAGTTAAGTTGCTGCACAGGAGGGAGAAATGACTTCCAGAGGCCAGCAGGAGAGGCAGAAGGTGATCTGGGGCCACCAGCCAAGCACCTGCATGCCAACACCTTTCCCCATTTCCTTCCCCTTCCCCTCCCAGCCCCCTCTGACTCAGATGAGCTGCACTGTTGCTGCCGGGGCCCCTAGTGCTAGCTCCTTCCTTTGCTGGGTTATCCAAGGATGTGGGGAACATGCTCTGCTGTGTGCAGCATCTTCCTCCAGCTACAGGTGCCCAGCCTTCCCAAGAGCCACCTGCTGGGAGCAGGAACAGCATTCTGCTCGTGACTCTCTCTCAGCAAGCCCTTTGAAATTGCAGGAGCGTCTCTGTCTGTCGGAGCCTGCATCTCCCACCATGCCTCCAGGAAGGCGGCTCAGAGGCCCAAGGGCCCTGAGCCACCTTCTGTCGCACATGGCTTCCCAACCAGCACACACCTGTCTCTCCGTGCTTCCATCTTTCATCACTCAAAATGGCCATAGTAACTTCTTCAGAGCTTTGCTGTAAGCACTGAATGGCATGAAACACTTAACTGGCCTAGAGCCTAGCCAAAGGAGGCACTCAGTAAGTAGTAGCTGTTCCGATCAGAACCCTCATGTTACAACACCGTGGAATTAAGTACATGGCCTGCAGAGTCAGACCCCCTAGATTCCGGTGCAGGTGTGATCAGCTAGTCAAGCTGTATGGCAATGGCAAAGTGACCTAACCTCTCTGGGCTTAACGTCATAGCTATAAAATGAGGATAGAATAATCCTTACTCTGTAGTATGGGTGTGAAAATAAGTCACAAACTGTGTGAAAGCCTTAGCTCAGTGCTTGGCACATAATAAATGATCCATAAACAGTAGTTGTTACTATTGACATTGTTGTGGCTGATGTGCTCTGGCTACAGTGGCAGGAAGACAGGAGTGGAAAGAGCTTTGAGGCTGATGAGACCGGGTTCAAAGATGTTAGCCCCAGGCCCAGCTTTGCAACAAACTCTCAGTGAGACCTTGGATGGCTCACTTGCCCTTTCTGCTGAACCTGTATCTTCTCATTTACGAGGGCACTAATAACCCCAAACTCACAGGGCTGTCTGTGTGACCGAGCTAGAACCATTATGCTGAGGGAGGCAGTTACTATTGCAGTATGTCCTGGTGCTGAGAGTGTGGGCCCCAGACCAGCAGTATCAGCAGCATCCGAGAACTTGGTAGGAATGCAAATTCTCCGGCTCCATCCCAGACCTACTGAGTCAGACACCCTAAGGGTGGGGCCCCGCAGTCTGTATTTTAACCAGCTTTCCAGGTGATTCCGATGTGCCCAAAGATGAAAACCGTGGCTGTAATGAATACATGGAGTCTTGTACAGAAAGAGTGCTCAGGCTTGTGTGTGGAAGGACAGAGCAAATTGGCAGGCTATGGCAGGCTGGCCGGCACATCCCCGGACCTTCACCCAGCTACATCATTGCGTCATTGGGTCTACCCTTGTCCATGAGTTTCTATTCCATTTCTTCCAACAAGGTTTTAGAGCAAGGCTGACCAATGATTAGGCCATGTGTGAATGAATGGATGAATGAGTGTATGGGCTGCGTTATTGGTGGGAGGAAAAACACAGGGGCCCCACAGAGCAGCAAAGTGAATGGACGACAGCTGGTTCTCAGCAGCATCCACAGCCTGAGTTCAGGGAGTGTGGTGAGGACTGGAGGTGACCGGGAACAGAGGAACAGGTGGCAGAGAGCCTTGTTTACAAGCCAGGGGTGCCTCTCTGTTCTGTAGACTATACAGGTGCTCATAGGGAGCTTGGCAAAAGACCATAATAGGGTTGGGACCAGGCTCCAGAAAGATTAAACCAGGAAGGTGTGGTCTCCCTGGAGGTCTCAGAGCTGCCTGGTTCTAAGGAACCGACCCGACCCCAGATTCCACTCTGGGCTCTGCCATTTCTGAGCGGAGGGACCTTGGGGAAGGAGCTTTGTCTCTCCAGGCCTTGGTTCCCTCACACATAAAAGGTACAATAGCACCTCCCTCACCTCCCTAGTTCTGAGGTTGCTCTAGTCCAAGCATGAGTCAAACCTGCAACTTGACTGAATTTATTAGTTTAATTTATTAACTTAGATACAGATATGCTTAAAATTATATTACATAAAATAATATAACTTAGAAGTAAATTCTTTTTTAAAAATATTTTATTTATTTATTCATGATAGAGAGAAAGGCAGAGAGAGACACAGGCAGAGGGAGAAGAAGGCTCCATGCAGGGAGCCCAATGTGGGACTCGATCCTGGGTCTCCAGGATCACGCCCTGAGCCGAAGGCAGATGCTCAACTGCTGAGCCATCCAAGCATCCATCCCAGAAGTAAATTCAAATGGTTTTTAAAAATAAAGTAAAACTGTTTTTTCCTACTCTTTACCAGCTGCATCCAGTAACCATAATAAACATCTAAAACTAGCATGAATGAGGTCCTTTCATGCTGGTAAGACTTATTGAAACAGCATCTTGTTTAAAACAAACTAATATATTCAAAATAACGCAAGCTTCTGGAAGACATGGATATATACCATTTCTTCTTTTCTGAGGGGAAGTGCGTGGCCTCTCCACAGTGCCCAGCAGCTGTCGTGAGTCCAGATAACACCATGCGGATTGCTTACTGCCCTCCGTGCTTCGGGATTACCTCATTTCAGTCTCATTGCAACCCCAGGAGGCACACACAAGAATTCATCCCATTTTGCAGATGGGGAAACTGAGGCTTTCAGACTCATAAAGCTTGCTAACAAGATTAGACTCAGTCCTTACTTCAGAACCAGGCTCATAGCAGTAATCCCATGTACCTTCTAAGCACACAAATAATGCAGAATTACTGGCAGTAATTATTATATTATTTTCCCCCCACATGCAACTTACAGGATTTGAACTCCATAGGGGTGCTCAGCTGGGATGCCAACAGCAAAAAATGTGGCTGGCTGTCGTCTTCTCCCAGCCATCAGCAAATAGGATGGCCACCCAGTCCTGGTGGTATCCAGGTGGCCGTGTCCTCAACAGAGGGAGGTCCCCCCCACAGGATGGGCCTTCTGACATGCGCTCTCTGGGATCCCGTGTTTCTTCCTGATGCACATCACCACTTGTTTCTTTCCTTCTCAGTTTAGGAGATAAGAGCAAGTAATTGTCTTTTATAGACACTGTAATGAAGCCTGTCATCACACAAAAGAAGTTTGCTAATAAAATAAATCAAAGCAGCAATGAAAATGAATGGGGAGCAAGCTTTTACAATTAGATTTGTACTTGTCTGGTGGCATGGTGCTTCCATGAGAAGTGAGAAGGCTGTTCTGCAAGGGAGAGAGGCACTCAGAAACGAGCTGACAGGAGGTATTTGCAGACTCCCTGTGGTAGAGCAACACGGCACCCAGAGCAGGCAACTGCGTCCCCAGTGCATGTGGAGGCTGGCAAGGGGCTGGCCAGGGAGGGAGGGATGGAAGCCCACAGCAGAGAGGGGTGGCAGACACGTCATGTCGGTGGTCTGTGTGTGTCCCCATCCAAATATGAGGGGGTCCCAGCCAAACAGGGTCTGGCTGCTGCTGGCTACAGTTCCCCCCCTTCTCTTTGCCGCCAGCTGCACTCTCCTGCCAGGTGTTACCTGGGGGAAAGGAGAGCACCGTGGGACAGTCAGGCTGCAAGTGGTACCCCCTGACTGTGCCAACCTCACCTGGCCCTGGCATTCTCCTCATCAGTTGCAGGTTCCACCACCAAGTTAGAAAAGTGACTTTATCTTTCTGAGCCTCAATTTCTCCATTTTGGAAATCAAGCCATAGGATGAAAACCCTGATGGTATTGGGCAGAGGGGCAAATGCTGTATAATTTTTAAGGTGGTGGTATTTCTCCAGAAATGACTAACATAATCAAGTCTGTTACAGCCAGGCATCAAGCTAAGTGCTTTTCACGAGTTGTCTCATGCCATGACAGCAGCCTGGCAAGGCAGTAGTGACCGGTTATGCCCAGGTCACAGATGAGGAGGCTGTGGCTCCCCAGGTAAATGCCTGGTACCAGGCCACACAGCTGCACAAGGTGGGGTCAGGAGCGGGAGGCCCTGTGCCATGGCTGCCCTAGATCTTGAGTGGCTGCTCCCTCAACTATGAAGGAGGGTGGGAGGGGGCCCTAACAGTACACAGATGGGTGCAGAGCCATGAGCAGAACCACCGGACCTAGGATCAAGACCACCTCTGGCCACACCCCAGCCCAGGGTGAGTCACAGCACCATTCTGTGCCTCCAGCTCTTGTCGTGTTCCTGGAGGGAGAGTCCCCTCCAGTCTCGGGATCCTGCCAGATAACCAGCAAGCACCATGGGGGTGCTGACCACTGTGGAAGATGCTAGAGGGACTTGAGAAGTGGGAAGTGGGATGTGCTCTACACTGGGCCCTTTTCAGACTGTTCAGGTGCTCCCAGAGGACTTGAGATTTGGCAGCAGCTTTAGCTGAACAGGTATCCCTGTGTCTGAAGGCAGCTCCCATTCCGAGTCAGCTGTCAGTGGCAGGAAGGCTGAGGAGCAAACCCCATCATCCCAAACCAGGACTCCTTCTGAGCTCTGGATGTCTCGGGCATCTCAAACCTCTCAGCAAATCAAGGGCATCCTGGTCCCTCAGGAACCTTCAGGCTGATGGCCAGCATAGTCAAGGCCAAAGAAACCAGAGGTCACAGCAAAGAGAAGGATTTGGAGATTGATCATTGTCTGCATAAAGGAAGATTTCCTGCCGGGCAGGGCTGGAGACGCATCCTCGTTAGCTAATGCAAGTTTAACATGGAGTCAGGGGAGCTGGACGCCAGCCTAGTCAACTGCCCAGGAGGTGGTCAAAAATAGAGCAGGGTAAGGTGTCCCCACCTGCTCAGCACCACTCTGCCTCCCGAAAGACAGGGGCGGCCCAGCAGTGAGCTGGGCAATATCCGCCAGACAAAAGCATCACTTCCACATCAGTCATTTCATATAAAGGAAGAGTTATTGTTATGGGATGCTGGCGCCTGATCAATATCTCCTGCTTTGAAAATAAACTTCTTGGCTTGGCCTTGACATTAATCTACCATCAGGAGCCCATTATCTCAAGACCAATGTTCTGTTCTATTGACTTGCTCAATTTTTTTTTCTCCCCCAAGATCAGACTATAATTGCATTTCTCCAGGCAGCACTTCCACTAATTGCAGCCACATGCATGCATATCCCCTTGCAGGAAGCCTGGGATGCAGTACATCCGGGGTGGGTTGGAGGCAGGGCCTGGCACAGAGTAATGAGGGACTGAGGACACTCAGGTGAGTGAGGTGGAAAAGCAGCCCTTCTAGAGCCTGTGAATTAATTAAGACATGAAGCCAGATCCCCAATATCCCACTGAGCTGTTCAAGCTGGAAAATACTCTTTTGCACAGAATCAGGGCTGTCAATGTTCCCACTCTTACTCCTCATTCATAAACAAAGGAACATGGTAATAAGATTAATAATAATGTCCTGAGGGGCACCTGGGTGGCTCAGTCAGTTGAACAACTGACCCTTGATATCAACTCGGGTCTTGATCTCAGGGTCATGAGTTCAAGCCCTGCAGTGGGCTCTGTACTGGCATGGAGCCTATTTTAAATAAAAAGAACTATCTATCTAGATATCTATGTAGATAGATAGATATAGATAGATATAGATCTAGATATAGATCTAGATAATGTCCCAAGTACAGCTGAGTCCTACCATCACCACAGCATCCACAAAAGCAAAGCAGAACTGCCTCCATCTGCAAGAGCCTTCCAGGCCTTCCTTCCCCCAAACCTGCACCCTACAGCCCATTTTCCACCCCACAGGAAGAGTCATCTTGGTAAAATAGAAATTGGATTATATTGTAACCCTCACTGAACACTTTTGGTGAAGACTCCTTCTTTGGTGAGACCCTTTTGATTGTCCCTGCTCACCTCTCTGACCTGCCCTCCCATCTCTGCTCCTGCTCCAGGCCTCAGGCTTTCTCTGTGCAGTAATTAAGCCAAACCTGTCGCTATCTCAGAGCCTTTACACTTGCTCTTCTCTCCACCTGTTCTCTCACCCCTCAGATCTTTAGGTTACTTTCACCTTCTCATTATTTAAGTCTCATATCTAATGCTCCTTTCTAAGTGAGGATTTCCCTGACCAGGGTAGATTTAACCTAACCTCTCATAGATCCATACAGTGAGTCTGTCCAGTTACCTTGCTTTGGCTTCCTTATAGCACACATCACTATCTGAAACTGCCTTTCTGCATTACTTAACTACTGCCACAGGAAGAAAATACCCCCAATATACCCTCCTAAAGCAGCAGTAAACAGTATTGAAGGGTTTGTGCAGCTGGGAGATTTGGGAATGGCTTAGCAGGACATTTCTGCTTGAGTTTGTCATGAGGTCAGAGTCAAGGCATCAGCCAGGGCCACAGTCACCTGAGGCTGGACTGGGACTGGAGGATCCCTTTCTAAGAGGCTCACTCCCATGGCTGGCATGTTGGCACTATTAGCAGGAGGCCTCAGCTCCTCGCCACCAGGACTCTCCACCGAGCTGCTTGAGTGTCCTCACAGCACAGCAGCTGAGTGCCCCAGAGCAGATGGTCCCAGGGAGGAAGGTGGAAGCCACAGTGTCTCTTATGACCATCCTTTCTGCATTCTTCTGTTGGCTACATGGGTCAGTCTTTACAGGACACATTTGGGAGGAAAATGCCTAAAGGTGCAAATATCAGAAGGCAGGACTCATTGGGGGCCATCCCAGAAGCTAAGCACCATACACACCCTCCATGCGAGCAAGGGCCTTGGCAGACTTATTCACCACCACGTGTGCCCACCCAGCACAATGTTGGCATATACCAGATACTCCGTATATATTAGATGGCTGAATGCATCACTGTGACGTCACTGCTATGACTGTGTCCCAGGTCTTGTGCTAAGGAAACACTTGACGTGAGGTATCTCATCCCTGAGGCCAGCCTCATTTAATCCTCTACAGATGAGGACACTGAGCCTCAGAGAAGTACCTTGATCAAAGTCACAAACCTGGTAAGTGACTGAGCTGGGATTTGAACCCAGGACTGCTGGGGAGGCTCTGTTTAGCCTGGGTGTGATACGGTGTGGTTACAAAGAATTCCCAAATTGCCAGCAGACCAGCATGCAATCAAACTCGGGAGCTCTTTGTGATGCCAGATATGTAGGGAAACACAAATAGAAACCTCAGATTCCTGTCTACAGGGATACTAGCTGCATGGCTTAGTAAGCCATACTGCAGAGAAGTCAGGGCAGGGAGGCGGCCGCCTCTGCTTAGGGTTACCCAGCAGGAGGCTTACAGATGGCAGAGGAAACTCCAGAACTTGATGCCTCAGTCAGTAAATATAAATATAATATGTGCCATCTCTTCCCCTCTTGTCCCTGTGGCAGACATCACTAAGTGATCACCGTAGTCTTTTGCACTGAGCCCCCATTGCTGCCTTAGAATTGCAACACAGCTCTCCACGCACCTGCACTTGTTCAGAGCTCAAACTCTGGAGTCTGCTGAAGCTGGGTTTAAATTCTGGCTCCTCTGCTCACCAATTCTCTGACCTTAGACAAGCCTCTTAGCTTCTCTGAGCCTCAGCTTCTTCATCTGCAAAATGGAGCTCCATTACTACCCACTTTACAGGTTTTCTGATGAGGCTTAGATGAGGTTGTGCATGAGGAGCTTGTAGCATAGTGTTTGGCAATGCATAAGCACTCAGGGCTGTCAGCTATTTAAAACTGCTGTTGTTACTACTGTGTTTTCCTCCTCATTCTGTGAAGAGGGGTTTTAGCACAGTCCAAGCTGATGCTTTCAATGAATGCATGGAAGGAGGGGATGGTGGCCTTTGGGGGGAATGGTGAGAGGCAGAAATATCATCTTCTTTCTCCCCTCCCACCCTGCAGGTGTGGATGTGCGGGGGCCGCATGGAGGACATTCCCTGCTCCAGGGTGGGCCATATCTACAGGAAGTATGTACCCTACAAGGTCCCCGCTGGAGTCAGCCTGGCTCGGGTAAGACGGTGGCTTCCCTGGATGGGGGGGTGGAGGGGACAGGCCCATCAGCAGAACAGAGACATCCTGAGGCACTTGAGATTCTAAGCCAAGTGACTCAGGTGTGAGGATATGCGTGCCATCCACCTCCCTCCCACCAACTCTCTAGATGAAAACCAATTTAAAATAACTTCCTTAAAGCCCTGCTTCACCACTTATTAGCTGTGACCTTGAGAGGGTTACTTAACTCCTCTGAGCCTGTTTCCTCTTTTGTTTAAAGGAAGCTAATTTTTTCCAACTCTTGTCATTGCCAAGAGAATTAAGGAGATGGCACAGTTTGCCCAAGTGTGACAGACAAGATGATTTTAGGTGGCAGACATAGGAACATTTTTATTTACATGTGTTTAAATTAATGTGCATCTGGAATTAATATATATTAGGGTAGCAAACTTGTGATTTTACGATATTATTACTTAGGATAAAGGTAAAGTAGGTGAGGGGATCCCTGGGTGGCTCAACGGTTTGGCGCCTGCTGTTGGCCCAGGGCGTGATCCTGGAGTCCCGGGATGGAGTCCGGCATCCAGCTCCCTGCAGGGAGCCTGCTTGTCCCTCGGCCTGTGTATCTGCCCCTCTCTCTCTCTCTCTCTCTCTCTCTCTATCATGAATAAATAAATAAAATCTTTAAAAAAAAAAAAAAAAGCTAAAGTAGGTGCAAAGTTAGACCAGGAGTGATTTAAAGAAACCTGTTAGACAAATATTAATACAAGTGGAGTGGTGTGTTGGGGAAAGCCTGAGACAAGGCACTTGAAAGTTCCTGGCAGGAGGATGGTTAACAAATGTCAGTGTCTTTCTCTTCTCCACACCCCCTCCCCCACGTTCACTGCCAAAAATTCTATGTCAAACTATTTCATTCCCTTAAAATGGTTTGTATTAATTGTTGCTTGAATTAAATTGACCACTGGCGACGCACAGAAATCCGTTAGCCAGAAGTATGTTTGGGGTTGTTTTGGCTTTTGTATTAATGATACTCCTGTAAATCTTAAATTATAAAATATTAAGTGTCTTGAGGAAAAATAAAACAAGGTGACCACAAAAGAAAAATGGGGCGGGGGGTGGGGGGGGGAAAGGCCCCTGGAATCCTAACCAGGTAACTGGCACAGCTGTGCCCCCCGATAGAGACCCCCCACCCCCACCCATAGAGCCCCCCGTGGGAGCCGGTTTGGCCTCCGTCCACACAGCCTCCTCCTGCGGCTGCGACTCCCCAGGAAGGCTGGGCGCCCGGCCAGCCGCGGGTTCCCCAGGCCCCATCGCCCGTGAGAGCTGAGCTGCGGAGGCGGCAGGGGCCGCTTTGGGGTCCGCGTTGAAGAAAAAGAGAGCCCGCAGCGCCCTCTGGTGGTAGAAGCCTCCAACGACAGCCGCCCCGGCCCATCCGACGCGGGCGCGGGGGCCGGTCTAGGTTCAGCCCGAGAGGCAGGAATCCAATCGTGTTTCTTCCGAGATCTCACTGGCAAATCTAGAGAAAGATGTCAGGCAGGAAAACACCGCCAAGTGGCTCAGTAAGCCCGGGAGCGTGACACTCAGCTACTGAGAGTGGTGGGACCGTGGGGACACCCCTGACCCCTGAACAATTCCCGAAGCAGCCTTTTCTTACCTGGTCCTTTGTAAGACCCACATGGTAAAAAGAAAAAGAAGGAAAAAAAAGGCACGGTGGCCTCCTGTTTATTGAACCATAGATGAGTTCAGTGGATAACAGCTAACTGTAGTAGCACATAGAAACTTCCTGTGAGCTAGACAGCATGCAAAGCATCTTATATATTTATCTAACTTCATTCTGACAGATTTTTAATCCCCATTTGAGAGACGAGGAAAGTGAAATGTGGGGACATTAACCAACTGGAATTGAAACCCCACTTAGGTCTGACGGGTGCCTGGCATAGAGCAAATTGTTCCTTAAACAGTGACTGCTGTTGTTAGCATTAATGCCAGCATCTGTTAACAAGACTGGGAAGTTTATTTCAGTGTCTTCTTTGAATTCTGTGTTTAAGCATTTTAACTTTTTTCACCTGTCTGTATCATATCAGTCTCCTGGTGACTTAAAGCCAGTTAACAATCTGAGGGGCCCCCATGTAGGTTTGCAGGACCACAAAGTGCCTGAATCAAGGTCCCCTGAATTTTTACCATAGCCTCTAACCACCTTCAGTGAGTTGCAGATCATAATGTAAATGTTTGCTTCTTGTTTTAACAGCCAGGCCCTTCTAAAGCATTATCTCCTAGCAGAACATGTTGATAGATTTGAGGGAAGGTCATCTAAAAGCCCTAAAAGAGCCATATAAAGAGAGAAACCACAGCCCTACTAAAGATTCTGCAAGGACAGCCAGCCAGAGAGCAGTGAAGCAGCAATTCAGGAAGGATGAGCTAACCAGCAGCCTGCCTGCCTCAAGAACAACTGGCCAGTCTTAGTTTGTTTACTACATTTGCTAAAATCCTTCTTGTCTCTCCCCCTGGGAAAGCAGTCTCAGGGAAGGGAGTAACAGAAACCCACTCAAATTTGCAAAAAAAAAAGTGAACTCGTATTCTAAGAATCTGGGCAAACTTCTGTAATGCAAGCACAAGAAGAACAAAGGGACTTGACAAGAATGGGACCCAGAACTAGCAAGGTGTCAGGAGCAGGGATGAGGGAAGTATGCAGCCTCCTAAAACCCCAGGGTCCTTTGTGTAACTCTAGCAAGGGGAGATATAATAGAAATGTAAAATCCTCTACTTTGGTCTAAACAGTCAACTGTACAAAAGTTCAAGATCTGGAAGAGATGGCTTGTTAAGGCATATCTAGAAAATGTTCACTAAAATAATAATTTAAAGATCAATTAAAATCAAAGTATTATGTGATTTGATCCTTTTATAATATCACCAGTGAATTTGGGCACCTCTCCTTGGTCAGATTGGCCACATTAGCCTTTGGTTGGAGAGAAAACTATAGCAATTCCTCATCATCCCTGTGGTATGAGCAAATTAGTGTGCCAAAGGACTTGGGTGGGCATGTTGGAAAAAGGAGAGTCTTCAGATATGCAGGCCTCTTTAGGCGTTCAGCTTCCTCGGAGCACAGTTTTAAATTAAGCCCAGCCTTTCTTGTGCAGGGGCTGGGCAGGTATAACACTGTTCCTGAATTGTTTTCTAACCCACTGTCTCAACTTCTTCAGCACTCAGAAAGAATGAGGCACTGGCAAGGAAATTTCATAGCTTCCTAATCCCAAAGTCAGAGTCAGCAAAATGGAGTTGGTGAATTTTGTCTTTGGCGTGGGGCCCCCCTCCCGATGGCTTCTTTCCCTGTCGCTCATGGGTCAGCAAACTGTTTTTGTGTGGCCTATGAGCTAAGAATGGTTTTTACTTGTTTAAATGTAAAATGAGAATGAAAGCTGACTATTTAGTCATATGTGAAAATCAAATTTCAGTGTCCATAAAGTTTTATGGGATACAACCACACCCATTCATTTACATAACGTGTAGGGCTCCTTTATAGCTTCTTCAGAATTGAAACCATATAGTCCACAAAGCCTAAAGTATTTACAGTCTGGCCTTTTACAGAAAACACTTGTCGACCCCTGCCTTACCTTCTGCTTCTGGAGCAGTCATTTACACTGAGGTATGAATGACTGATTCAGCTTAAAACCCTAACTCCCTTTTGCCCTTCAGAAGAAAAGTTGGATTTAGTAGGGGGGTGGGGGGTAACCTTTATGATAGATAAAGCCTGGAGAGCTGAGTGTTGAGTTGCATGGCAGATTTCTGACAACAGCCAGGGATTGGAGGAAGATACTTTGGAGCAGATAATTTCACCTGAACCTTGCAGCTATGCTCTTCCAGAACCAGCTGTCTGTGATTCTCAGCAGGTGGTATATACAACTACACGTGGAATGAGGAGCTAGGAGCCCCTAGTTACACGGAAAAGTTCACTTTTCCTCTATCTCCGTATCTGCTCACAAACAGGTTGTTTTCCTGCCTGCTGCCTCTATTCACCAATAATGTGGTTGTCCTTTTTGTTCTTTTTTCTCGGAGGATCCTTGTGTTGTATAATAGAAGTAGGAGCAACCTTTGCCCCTCACAGGATTATTTAAAATTCCAGGGATCCCTGGGTGGCTCAGCGGTTTGGCGCCTGCCTTTGGCCCAGGGCGCGATCCTGGAGACCTGGGATCGAATCCCACGTCGGGCTCCCGGTGCATGGAGCCTGCTTCTCCCTCTGCCTGTGTCTCTGCCTCTCTCTCTCGCTCTCTCTCTCTCTGTGACTATCATAAATAAATAAATAAATAAATAAATAAATAAATAAATAAATAAATAAATAAAATTCCAGCTGCTGCAACCTTTGGGTTGCAAATTATAATTTGTTCTCACCAGGCAACTTGGTCAGCACCCAGTAGAAAATGAGAGGAACCCATCTCAAATTGGCATAAGCCGAAAGGGAATTTACTGACTTCGGTGAACGCAAAGCCCCCGGGTAGTAGTGCTCACTTGGGGCATGGCTGGGTTCAGGTACTAAAAGGAGGAATGTGTTCCTCGTCCGGCCCTCTGCCCTGCTGCATGGGCTCCGCGTTAGCAGCCCCGGCCTCCGGGCCTCCGGGCCTCCGGGCCTCCGGGCCCACCCAGCAGATCTACCCAGCAACCGAGGCAGAAGCAGAGCAAGTCAACCCTGGGGTTGCAGGGAAGCGGCCAAGGCTGGCGCCGACGGCTCTGATTGGCTCGGCCTGGGTCACGTGCTCGCTGCTGGCCAATCCCCTGCCCGTGGCTGGTTCCCATCCGCCAGGCTGGTTCTCGCACCTTTCCCGGAGCCAGGTTGGGGGGACCGTGAGGCAGGCGATGGGAAAAGGGGATCGAAGATGGACGGGCCCGACCCCAGCCGCCTTTTATTCAGACAGAAGTTGGAGTCCTTAAAACCTCCATCCCTAAGTGAATACAGAAGGCTCTAAAGACACAGTGGGGGTTTTTGGGGGGTCTTTGATGCCACCTAGGACCTGGGCTCCCGCCCCTGGCCCCGGCCCCCGGGGCCTGACCCTTCCGCCTGCGCGTCGCCCCCAGAACCTGAAGCGAGTGGCCGAGGTGTGGATGGACGAGTACGCGGAGCACATTTACCAGCGCCGGCCGGAGTACCGCCACCTGTCCGCCGGGGACGTCGCGGCCCAGAAGAAGCTGCGCAGCGCTCTTAACTGCAAGAGCTTCAAGTGGTTCATGACCAAGATCGCCTGGGACCTGCCCAAATTCTACCCGCCCGTGGAGCCCCCGGCCGCAGCTTGGGGGGAGGTGAGTCCCGGGCCCCAGCCCGCAGCGCAAGTGGGGCCCAGTGCAAAATGCAGGTGCGGCCGCCCTGTTCCCAAGACCGTTTAAGGCATGAACTATAAAACATGTTCCTCCCCTGATTCCCTCTAGCCTTGTGGTGGTGTTTTTATTTGCTGTTTAATATTCTAAGGCGGGGGGAAATTAAAACTTTAAATTATTAGCATAAATTTTACCATTCATCTTCATATTATGCAGTGCCAGTTTTAAATGCAAATAGAAGAGCATTTAACTCGTGTGCCAGATGGGCGAGATTGCACAATCTGTATTTCAACCCTTGTGCGTGCGCATGTATTTCTTACCAGCACAGGACAAACTCTGCACAAAGCTAACTCAGCTGATCTTTCACTTGTTGATAACCCGTACTTTCTGCCAAACGCTCTCCCTGTGGCTTGCTGATGAGTGAGGAAAAGTGGAAGGAAAACGAATTATGGGCTGTCCGATTCTTCCTTTGCTTCTCTGTGGTTTTCTGCTGCTGGTGAGGGAAGTAACACAAGTAAAAGGATAACCACAGAGCTCCTCGCCCAGAAAGCCATGGCCCTGCTTTGTGCAGTCAAGTTCTGGTTGAAAAGGAAAGTGTGGCCTTTAGACCTGGCACCACCCCACTTGGTCATAGCCGTGACTTGAGTCTTGCAGAACTCCCGTGCATGTGGGACCCCCAGGGAGTCTGCTTGTGGGGCATCACAGATGCCATACAGAAGAAAGGTACAGCAGATGCCCGTGTAGTGTGTTATCACCTCTGCTCAAATGCATGCCCCATTGTCCTATCAGATTTCACTTACAAATTCAGAGATCAAATTACTGGAAATTTTAAGATGATGATGGGGAGCCTGGGGTGGCTCATTTGGTTTGAGTGTCTGACTCTTGGTTTCGGCTCAGGTCATGGTCTCAGGGTTGTGAGATGGAGCCCCGCATTGGGCTCCATCTGCTCAGCGGGGAGTCTGCTTGAGATTCTCTTTCTCTTTGCCCCTCCCCACTCTCTAAAATAGATAAACAGATCCTTGAAAAAAAATTTAAGACAATGATAGCAGAACTTTAAACCAATGACAAGCCCTTCTGAGTGAGAGGCCATGGGCCACTGCCCATGTCACACACTCATGAAGCCAGTCCTGCTGAGGGAGGAGAAGCACTCCATCACCAGGTTCTGGCTCCTGGGTCTCTGAACTGAGAGAACCCACACAGCTTGGGGACCAGGATATATCGGGACTTGAGGACCATGAGCATAGGAGTTGGATCTCCTTCACTTGTAGGTGACAGAAGTCCAATTTAAAGTAAAAAGAGGGGGGCAGCCCCAGTGGCGCAGAGGTTTAGTGCCGCCTGCAGCCCAGGGCGTGATCCTGGAGACCCGGGATCGAGTCCCATGTCTGGCTCCCTGCATGGAGCCTGCTTCTCCCTCTGCCTGTGTCTCTGCCTCTTTCTGTGTCTCTCATGAATAAATAAATAAAATATTTAAAAAATTGAAAAATTTTTTTTAAAAATAAAGTAAAAAGAGGGATGCCTGGGTGGCTCAGTGGTTGGGTGCCTGCCTTTGGCTCAGGTCTGGAATCAAGTCCCGCATCAGGCTCCCTGCGAGGAGCCTGCTTCTCTCCCTCTGCCTGTGTCTGAGGCAGAGGGAGAAGCCTCTGCATCTGCCTCTCTTTCTCTGTCTCCGTCTCTCATGAATAAATAAGTAAATCTTTTAAAAATAAAGTGAAAAGAGAAATGTATTAATTCTCATAGAGACTTTGGGGAGCTATGGCTTCAGATACACCTGGATCCAGGGGCTCAGATGATATCGGTTTCTTTTTCTCCTGTTTACCTCTACTTCCTTTTGTGTGAGTCTCATGCTCAGGGCAGCAAGATGATTCCAGAAGCTCAAAGCTGACAAATCTTCAGCTTGGCCAATCAGCAAAAAGTATATGCCTCCTTCCCAGTGAAGCCAACAAAGGTCTTACTCTTAGGTCTGCACCAATCACTGTGGCCACTGGAGGAAGGGGAGAACAAGGGTAGGACAGCTACCCTGACAAGCCACAGGGTAGGCAAGGATCAGTAGCCCCATAGAAAATCAGGGTGTTGCTACCAGGAAGGAGAGATACATTTGGGCCAGCAGAAACACTAGGTATGACTTGTTCAAATTCACACAGCAAGTTAGAAGGATCTTTCCTGACTAAGCTGTCTGGCCAGCCCTACCCAACGCCAGCATAAATATTCTAGAGGAGGTGTCATGTTGACTTCATGAAGCTCTCCTTTCTTTGCCAGTTTATTGGCTTTCTCCTCTATATTAGGTCCAGTCCACTGAGAAACAGACACCAAGAAACTTGTTGGGGGAAGAGGGAAGAAATGAGAAGGGATCCAGGAGAGGCCGGGAGATCAGATGTGGGGTTGGTTTGGCCTCTGAGAAGGGGAGAGAGGAGGAGGAAGGGCTGAGGTAGGAGGAGTCCCACCCTGCAAGAGTGCTCTCAGGAATCTTGAGCCAAGTTACTGAGCAGTCTTCATGCCAGATCAGAGGAGTCTGGCATCTCCCAGGAATGGCCGGCTGCGGTACCCCTGCCACCCTTAGTGGCTGGCAGGAAGCAGTCCACGGGAAGCATGGCCTCGACTCAGACACCATGGATTCAGAACGCAGCAGCTGGGCAGTCAGATTCCCTGAAACAGGGCAACTGAGTGGTACATTTTTACCGCCCACCACACCTCCAAACCATCAGTCAAAATAGGGGTGATTCTATGAGGCAAGAACTACGCTACCTGGCATCTACACAGTGGCGTTTGGGTAGTGAGTGCTGGTGAACTATGAGCAGGGGCCTTCCACTCCCGGCCCGGTGCTCCTCCCCCCACACCACGCCTGTCTTACTGCAACTCCTCTTGTTCTTTGGATGGAGAACCTTTTGCCACTCACCTACTCTAAAAGGCAGAAAGTCTAAGAGCCTACAGCACAGATGTCATGTCCTTCTGTAAGGTGGTTTTCAGCGTATGGCCCCTGGATCACCCTGGATTCAATTCCTGGACCTGTCGGATCAGATTCTCTGGGAGGAACCAGGGAGTCCTCTGAGTACCCATCTCCCCGGGCCCCACCTGCTCCAAGACAAAGCAGGCTCTGGAGGGGCTCCTCTGTGTGGACTGAGTACTTCTTTCTTGAGAGGCACAAGGCACTTCCCCCAGCCCAGGGCAAGCTTTTTAAAGATGGCACAGAGCTTTCCCCATCTGCTATCTCTGTTGGGCGCCCTCCTCCCAACCCAGGTGGGCGTCTCAAGGTGCTCACTGGTCCACATGATCCTTCTGTCTCTTTCAGATCCACAATGTGGGCACAGGATTGTGTGTCGACACGAAGCACGGGGCCCTGGGCTCCCCGCTGAGACTGGAGAGCTGCGTCCGGGGCCGCGGGGAGGCTGCCTGGAACAATATGCAGGTAAGGGCCACTCCTCGGCGACTGGGGACCAGCAGTCCACTTCCCTCTGCTGTTTGCAGCCCCGAACACTCACATGGTCAGGGCTGGGAGAGAGAGGCCACGGGTCAAGCATGAGTGACAAAAGTTAGCCCAGGGGATGAGTTATAAGAGGAATCCTTCACACTGCAATAAAATCAGCACTCTGGCCCATTAGTTGCACATGACAGACACTCAGCCTGAATGGCCTTCAACAAAAAGGAGAACATAGTGGCTCATGTCACTGAAAAGCTTAAATGATGTTCAGTGGGACCCCTCCAGGGTCTCAATTCTTCCTCCCCTCTGTGCGCTTCATCCTTTACCTGGCTCTTCCCATGTGATGGCAGATGGGACCACCAGCAACAAAGGCTTGTCCAACCCCTCAGTGAAAAGGCATGTCCCTTTCCAGAGTTCTGGAAATGCCCAGAGGCACTCACATATTGGCTTTCCTGAGCCAGTTACAATAACGATATGGCATAGTCCTTGTACTGGTTAGGCCTGGGTCATGTGCCCACTGGAGCTGGGGGTTGTGGTCAGCCAGTGGTCACCCAAAGAATGGGGAGAAGAGTGAAGAGGGTAGCTTCCCCAGGAGATTGTGTCCAAAGGGTGTTATCAGAAGAATGAAGAGTGTAAGCCAGCAGTGTAGGAAAATCCCCCACTCTCAAGAAACTGCATTTAGCTTTCTGTGGTCCCTTCGTCCAACAATTAATCCCTAAATCACACCACATCCACTGAATCTTGACTCAAGGGTACATTTTTCTAGCCTCTCTACTATGGGTTTTCTGGCATTTTGGAAGTACACACTGACAGAAGCCTATATTGTGGGTCCTCAGCAAAAACAAAACTCAGAAAAAGGTACGTGGCATGCTTGCTGAAAAGGAACAGCGCCGCCTCTCAGATGGGCATGGTGCCCAGCCTGACTGTATCTGCTCCCCCCTCTGAAAGCCTTATTGCTCTCACTTCTCCTTTCTCGATAACAATTGTTATTAGAA
Source organism: Canis lupus dingo (assembly GCF_003254725.2). Taxonomy (NCBI): domain Eukaryota; kingdom Metazoa; phylum Chordata; class Mammalia; order Carnivora; family Canidae; genus Canis; species Canis lupus. The sequence goes on along the minus strand of NC_064246.1, from coordinate 55,727,637 downwards.
GTGGCTCTCCTTTGCTGATTCTCCTGAGTTCTCTAACGCAATGTGTGACTTCCCCCCACACCCACACCCACCCTAGGACCCTAAAAAGGACCAGGAAAAGCACAGGGCTTGGATAGAGCATGCTTGGGTTGCTCAGCCTAGAATAGCCTCACTGTGTGGCAGAGAGTCCACATTAATGCCTGAGGATTCCCTCAAACCAGCAACAAAATGGTGCCTGAGTGTGTAGCCTTCCCCCGTTGAAATGGGAAGCATGGCAGCCCAAATGCCCCAGTGGGATCTATATTCCCCAGGACTCTCAACCACCCTCAGCAGAGAGCTCTAGTGAGCCTGCAAAGGGCAAAATATGATTCTAACATACAGCCCCTGAGCCACCAAGGGCCCGGAAAACAATGAGTCAGGAGCTGGCAGTACCACTGCTTTGTCACCATCATGACCGCTTCTGGCCAAGATGGAGTAATAGGGACTGGATTTACAGTCCTGCCAGAAACAATTGGAAAATGGACAAAATATGTGAAAAACTGTTTTCAAGAGAGCAGACATCAGCCAGTGGAGGACAGTAATCCTCAAGGGATAGCAAGCAAGGTAAGCCGTACAGCTGTCCCAGTCCTTCTTTGAGAGAGTCTCTAGGCCACAGGTCAAGGATGAGAACCCAGGGGGAGCTAAGCAGACAGACTCCAAGCTGGGGAGACAGAGCTGAGAGTGTTGGAGACCAATGTAGCTAGAATTCACAAAATAGAATATGGAAGAGGAGAGCGCTAGACACCAAGAACTTGTGGGATGTACCGAGTCCCCCTTGGACATTTGGTAGAGTACTGATCCATGCATGTGCATGAGGGAGCTTCCTGGGCTGGAGAAATCCTGAGAGGATGAGAGGGAGCTATGCCCGGTGCTCATGCAGAGCCAGGAATGGTGCCCGTTCTCACCAGCCTGACTGGAAAACAGGATTCTATTCAAGAGACTAACATTGCAGTTGAAAACCTTCCCTCAAAGAAAAATCCAGGCCCACATAGATTCACTGATGACTTCTACCAAACACTTTAAAAGAAATGTTACCATGTCCACAAAAACCTTTCCAGTAAAGTAAGGAATACTTCCCAACTTATTTTGTGAAGCCAGCGTTACCTTAATAGCAAAACCAGACTAAGACATTATAAGAAAAGCACAGACCAGTATCCTTCATGCACTAGATGCAAAAATTCTAAACAGAATTTTAGAAAATCCTATCCCACAGCATATAAAAAGAATAATACATCATGACTAGTGTAGTTTATCCCAGGAATGCATGGTGGGCTTACTATTAGAAAATTAATCAATAGGTTCACCATGTTAACGAACTGGAAAAGAAGAACCATATAATCACCTACACCCAGAAAAAGCATTTGACAAAATCCAACATTTATTCCTGATAAAAACTCTCAGCAAACCAGGAATAAAAGGAACCTTTGTCAGCTTGATCAAGGTCATCTATAAAAAGCCTGCAGCTAACCTCATACTTAATGGTGAAATCTGAATACTTTATCCCTAAGATCAGGAAGAAGACAGGGATTCCGACCTTACCGTTTCTATTTGACACTGTACTAAATGTTCTAACCTATGGCAAGAAAAAGAAACGTGCTGCAGGTGGATGAAAAAAGAAAACAATATTTGTAGACTAAATGATCTGTGGAAAATTCAATTGAGTCTACAGTCTATCAGAACTAATAAATGAACTTCTCAAAGTTGTAAGATACAAAAATCTATTGTATTTGTATTTATGAATAATGAAGAATCAAATTAAAATTTAAAACAAGCACTTACCATAACAAAAAATATATATGAAATCCTCAGATCGGTCACTGACAAAAGATGTGAAAGACCAGTACACTAAAAACTACAAAAAAAATTTTTAGTAGAAATGAGAGAAGTCCGGGCAGCCCCGGTGGCGCAGCGGTTCAGCGCTGCCTGCAGCCCAGGGTGTGATCCTGGGGACCCGGGATCGAGTCCCGCATCGGGCTTCCTGCGTGGAGCCTGCTTCTCCCTCTGCCTGTGTCTCTGCCTCTCTCTTCGCAGAGACACAGGCAGAGGGAGAAGAAGTGAATGAGAGAAGTCCTAAACAAATGGAGATCTGTGCCAGGTCCAGAGGTTGGAAGACTCCGTGTTGGTGTCCGTTCTTTCCAGACCACTCTGTAAATTCAATACAGTCCTAACATCTTCGTAGGCTTTTCCTGCAGAAAGTGAAAAGCTGGTTGTAAAATTCATATGGAGATGGACAGGTCCAGGGACGCCTGGGTGGCTCAGTGGTTGAGCGTCTGCGTTCAGCTCAGGACATGATCCTGGGGTCCCGGGATTGAGTCCCGCATCAGGCAGGCACCCTGCAGGGAGCCTGCTTCTCTTCTCCCTCTGCCTGTGTCTCTGCTTCTGTGTGTCTCTCATGAATAAATAATAAACACACACACACACACACACACAAAAGGAAATGGACAGGACCTAAGATAGCCAAAACAACTAATAGAAAGAAGTACAAAGTTAAAGGATGAACATGAATTTCAAGGATGAACCAGGTTTTAAGATATATTATCAACTGGGCAGCTCGAGTGGCTCAGCAGTTTAGCGCCGCCTTCAGCCCAGGGCGTGATCCTGGAGACCCAGGATCGAATCCCACATCGGGCTCCCTGCATGGAGCCTGCTTCTCCCTCGGTCTGTGTCTCTGTCTCTGTCTCTCTCTCGTTCTCTGTCGCTCATGAATAAATAAATATTTTTTAAAAGATATAAGCTGTCAGTAGTCAAGACAGTGTGGCATTGACATAAAGATTGATGGAAAAAAAAAAGGATCGATGGAGCAGAATTGAGAGAACCAGAATGGGACCCCCACATATATGGACAATCAATTTTTGGCAATGTTTAAAGGCAGTTCAGTGGAGAAAAGATAATCTTTTCAACAAATGGTGCTGGAACGATTGGATATCCATATGCCAAAAAAAAACCTCTTCAATACATATATGCGAAAAATTCACTCAAAATGGAGTATTGACATAAAACCTAAAATCTTTGGGCACCTGCGTGGTTCAGTTGGTTGAGCATCTGCCTTTGGCTCATGTCATGATCCCAGGGTCCTGGGATCAATCCCCATGTCAGGCTCTCTGCCTCACGGGGAGCCTACTTCTCCCTCTGCCTACTGTCCCCCTGCTTGTGCTCGTTCGCTCTCTCTCCGTCAAATAAAAAAAATAAAAAATAAATTAAAAAAATAAAATCTTTCAGAAGAAAATGCAGGCAAAAGTGTTTGTGACCTTGGATAAAGCAATTATTTCTTAGATAAAACGCCAAAAGCATAATCCATAAAAACACTGATAAATTGGACTTCTTTTTTTAAGACTTTGTTTATTTGAAAGAAAGAGAAAGAGAACAAGCAGGAGGGGAAGAGCAGAGGGAGCAGGAGCAGCAGATCCCCACCAAGCAGGGCTCCATCCCAGAACCCCGAGATCATGACCTGAGCCAAAGGCAAACACTTAACGAACTGAGCCATCCTAGTGCCCCGATAAATTGGACTTCTTAAAAATAAAAATAAAAAATTTAAACTTCTGTTCTTTAAAAGAACTGTTGGGAAAATAGAAAGGCAAGCCACAGACTGGGAGGAAATGATTATAAAACATGATCTGATAAAGGACTTGGATCCAGAATATATAAAATTCTCAAAACTCAATACTAAGAAAACAGCTTAAAAATGGGTGAAAGATTTATACAGACAGGACACCTGGGTGGCTCAGCGGCTGAACGTCTGCCTTCAGCTCAGGGCATGACCCGGGGGTCCTGGGATCAAGTCCCACATCGGGCTCCCTGCATGGAGCCTGCTTCTCCCTCTGCCTATGTCTCTGCCTCTCTGTGTGTCTCTCATGGATAAATCTTAAAAAGAAAAGATTTGTACAGACACTTCAGCAAAGCACATATCAGTGGCAAAGACATTAAAAATGCTTAACTCCATTGGAGCAATGGAAATTAAAACTCAGAAGACTGACCATACCAAGGGTTGGCAAGAATGTAGGTGAGCTGAAAGGATATGCTGCTGGTAGGAATGTAAATGGTACAAGCACTTTGGAAAATAGGTCTGACAGTTTCTTAGAAAGTTAAACATTAAAAAAAAAGAAAAAAGAAAAACATTTATCTGTTATAGGATCCAGCCATACCACTCCAAGTTATTTATCCAAGAGAAAAGAAAGTGTATGTCTGTACAATAACTTGCACACAAATGTTCATAGCCGCTTTATTTGTAATAACCAAAAACTGAAAACCACTCAAATGTCTAAGAACAGGTAAATGGAGTATATGTTGCAGTGACATACTACTTAGTAATGGCAAGGCACAGACTATTGATAAATGCGGTCATAACAAAATTATGTTGGGGGGAAGAAATCATACCAAAAAATATGTACATAGGATTCTTTTTATTTAAAAGTCTAGAAACTAGGGCAGCCCGGGTGGCTCAGCGGTTTGGCACCGCCTGCAGCCCAGGGCGTGATCCTGGAGTCCCGGGATCGAGTCCCACATCAGGCTCCCTGCATGGAGCCTGCTTCTCCCTCTGCCTGTGTCTCTGCCTCTCTCTGTTTCTCATGAATAAATAAATAAAATATTTAAAAAATAATAATAAAATAAAAGTCTAGAAACTGCAAACCAGTCTCTAGTGATGGAAAACAGATGAGTGGTTTCCCAGAGGCAGGGGTTCAGGGAGGGACAGGAGGAAGAGCCCATAAGGGACATGAGGATACTTTGGGGTGAGAGATATATTCATTACCTTGATGATGATAGTGGTTTCACAGCTGGAAACAAGTCAAACGAATCAAATTGTGTACTTTTAATGTGTGTAATTTATTGTATGCCAGTTGTTCTTCAGCAAAGCTGCTGAACAAAACGCTTATCAACCAAATGCGATGTGTGAATCTAGTTTGGATCCTGATTCAAACAGACTGAAGAGAAATTTCTAAAGCAAGAGCACTTGAACTCTTGCTACTTGATGACATTGAGGACTTTGTGGTAACTTTTTATTGTTACAATAGCACTTTAGTGAAGTATGTACACTGAGGAAATGTGAGGTCTATAATTTGTTTCAGAATAATGTGGGGGTGGGGGGGTTGTGGTGGGGGTAAAGCTGTAACAAAGCTCACCATGAGTTGGTAACTGTTGAAGCTGGGTGACTGGAGCAGGTGTGGTCAATCTTGTTTTCTGGATTTCTGTGTTTACCATTTTATGTCACTCCAAAAAAGAAATCCCCTGGTTTTGCTGTCCCTGTGATGCTGTCCCTGTATGTACAGGTGTTCACCTTCACGTGGAGGGAGGACATCCGGCCCGGAGACCCCCAGCACACCAAGAAGTTCTGCTTTGATGCCATCTCCAACACCAGCCCAGTCACCCTGTATGACTGCCACAGCATGAAGGGCAACCAGCTATGGAAGTACCGCAAAGTAAGGCAGGCTATGCGGGCGGAATGGGGCAACCAGCTTGATTTATAAAAAGAGCAGCAGAAAAAAAAAAAAAAAAGCGGCAGACAAGCATGCAGTACCTCACTCCTTCCCCGGACAGAGCCCACTCACTCATGCATTTGCTCCATAAATCCACCGTGCCTGACTTCTTAGTCATTCAAGAGAAGCCAGAAACCCAGAATTTTTTTTTTTAAAGATTCTATTTTTCTATTCATGAGAGACACAGAGAGAGGCAGAGACATAGGCAGAGGGAGAAGCAGGCTCTCCAGGGGAGCCCGATGTAGGACCTGATCCCAGGACCCCGGGATCACACCCTGAAGCCACAGGCAGACACAACCACTGAGCCATCCAGGTGTCCCCAAAACCCAGGTTTTTATGTGAAATCTCTAAAATCTTAAATGTTGACAATTGAGTCCATCTAAACAAAACAAAAAAACACCACGAGAACCAGTGAAATTTGGCCAGAGAGATGAGCATAATGAGGGCCCAGGCCTGGAAGTAGCACGCTTCACTTCTGCCCGCATCCCATTGGGCAGAACTCAGGCACAGGGTCAGGCCAGCTGCAAGGGGAGGGGGGGCAGTGTCACACTGTGCTCAGCAGGGAGCCTGGCGGCGGGGGGGGGGGGGGGTGAGTGGCTGGCCAGCCCTAGCTCAATGCCTCAGTGCTCTTACTCCTCTGCTGTTGGGGCACATCCCCAGCACCGCCTGGCTGACCACCTGCCTGTTTCCTAGGACAAGACCCTGTACCACCCAGTCAGTGGCAGTTGCATGGACTGCAGTGAAAGTGACCACCGGATCTTCATGAACACCTGTAACCCCTCTTCTCTCACTCAGCAGTGGCTATTTGAACACACCAACTCGACAGTCTTGGAAAAATTCAATAGGAACTGAGCCCTCGCGCCTCCTCAGCAGGCCTAGTAGAGTCCTCCCTGGCACCGCCGCAGCCTTCCTCTCCTGAGGCGGGCAGGGCTTCCATGGGCACCCTGATGTGAAAGGTGCTGGCCGACCGGTCCCAGGCAAGAAGGGTTCTTAAAGCCAGAGCAAGGTGTCCGCCTGGTCCTTGAAGCCCAGTGGTGGATGTGGGGCGGGGAGCAGACCCCACAAGAGGCCCCACAGAGGGCAATGCCTGCTCTGACCCCCAATGGTGTCATGGAAATCCAGGAGGGCCTTTTCAACTGTCACCATGTTCCCTTGAGCATTATGTGGGAGGAATGCAGGGCAGCCGTAGGCCACCCAAAAATGGGTCCTACAAGGTTGCCTAGCCTTCAGATGGCTCATATGTGATGGTCCTTCAGAAAAAAAGAGGCAACTTTTGCCTGTGTGGGCAGCTTTGCAGCCCAGTGCCCTCCATCCACGGCAGAAGGGAGGGGAGGGCGTCTTTCTCGGGGCCACTGGTGTCAGCCATTTAGTATCTGCCAGTCGTGGGCTAACTGCAGTTACTGCCCAGCTTCTGTCCTCTGTCACAGCCCTAGGTGATGCAATTGAAGGTCACACCTGGCTCCTCGCAGTGTTCAGTACTGAGCACTGGCCCACTGCCAGGGCTGGGGTCAGAAGTGGGACCCCCAGACATTCCTCCGCCACCATGGACACGTGGGATCTCTCCTTGTTCTCTGGGCCCTTGAAATGCCCACTTATTGCTCTGCAGGCACAGGACAGCTCAGCCACCAGCTATTCAGAGCTGAGTTCAGATGGCCTCAGGCCCGTGGAAGATGCCCTGGGAGAAGACCTCTAAACCAGATACGCTGGCTGAATTTCCCTGCTCAGTGCTTCCGTTTTCCTCTTTCTGTCTTGGGCAGTTTACCTGCCTTGAGAGGAGCAGACGGGTGATGTGCTCACCTCACAAAAGTCTGGAGGCCTCCAGGGTGGACTGTGGGCAAGATGCCCAGCCTCTGACCTCATCGTGGCTCTAGTTCTCATAGGGAACTTTAGAATTTTCCAAGAACTCTATCATTGGATCACAACCTAGAATGCTACATAGAATTCTGGTATTCTAGCATCTAGCATAGATTTCTGGAATGCTGTGATTTAAAAGAGCCAGCCAAGTATAGGCAGCCCCCAGCCTAGAGACAACCTCTGAAATCCAAGGTTGGTTGGGGAGGGGTGGGGGGTGACCTGTGTCCATCAGCTCATACCGGAGACCTTGGTGTAACACGATCCTCAGCGCAGACCTGAAGCCCTGCAACCTTCCACCACGCCCCCAGCTGCGGTGGAGTAAAGTACCCAGTGGCCCAAGAGCACATGTACACCTAGCTCCGTGCCAGTCCCTCGTGTTTACCTTTTGCTTTGTTAATTATGTGTCAGACTCCCAGAGGGCTCCCAAACTAATAGGAATCATTTCTGTAACCAGCCTGCCACCCACTGATTCAGAAATGGAAATCATATTCTACAACCTATGGCTTCCACCAGCTAGTCCAAGAAATACTTGAAATCAGTATTCCAATTAGAGTTGGATCTCTGGATTGTGTCATTTACCAATTAAGTGAGACATCAATCTGGGAACAGAGCCACGAATCTGCCTTTGAGGTGCTGGCTGAGCTCAAGGCCATCATTTATCTGGGGGGAGGGAAATAAACACTCCCAACCACCACCACCCCGATTAAGCATAAAGCTGGCAAAGCATCACTCCTCCACTCTGCCCCCGCACAAGCCCTGCCCTGGCCACCTGGCCACAGGAGGGGTGGCCCCTGTGCTTGCAAAAGCTTGCTCATTGATCCCTCGTGTCTTTTCCAAGTGAGTGCTAGATCTTTAGAAGTGGCCCTCCATAGGAAGGAGGCCGAAGATGAGGCCCCTTCCAGGAGCTAGGAGAACAAGAGTGTTGAAGTTTGGAGAGGAGAATTCGGGTTCATCATCAGAAAGCAATGCAGCATCATTAAAATAAAAACTGTGCCTTTTAAAAAGAAAAAAATGCAAATGTACAGCAAATCCCTAAACTTGAATACTTTCCTAGTGCCTTGCTAGACAAACCTACAGGGGCAGGGTTGGGGGTGGGGGGGACATTTGTGGTGGTATGTGCAGTTTCTGTTGGATGAGTGTTTCTGAACTTCTCATTTCAAGCAGGAGACGTTGGGCCTAGAGCAGGATCTGAGACAGAGAAGCCCCTCAAGGGCCTGATGCCAGAGTTCCAGTCCGTGCAAGTAACACCCCAGATGAAAAGGGCAGCTGGACAACTCGTTTAGGTCTGTGGCCTGGTAGGGCCCCAGCAGCCCCGGGGAGAGGGCCTGTTTGGAGGCCATGCCTATAGCCCCCCATCCCAGCCTCCAGACAGAGTGCAGAGCACAGGCTAGATTCCCAGATGGTGCACTCCAGGTGGGTGACCGTGTCCTCGGCAAGACCAGGACTCGTGGGCGAAACAGGAGCAGCAGCAAGCAGGCCTCTGCCTACCTCTTTCCCATCTGTTGGTTCCCCTTTTGAGTCTGGTTTGGCACCCTCGATGAAGGAGGGATGCTGACCCTGAGCCGGTCTTGCCAAGCCCAAATCCGGAGGTGCTGGGACTTGAGTGTGTGACAGGGGAAGGAAAGAGGAGTTCACTGCTTAGCCGACCAACTGATGACAGATACTGACCACTCGTTTGAGCCTCACTTTTGAAAACCACCTGTCTCAAAGATTCAGGTTCCTGCTCACACTGCCAGCTGATGCTCAGTCAAGCAGCCAGGAGGCTGTGGAGATGCTGTCATCTGGGTACCGAGTGAGAATGTGGGCCCCTTTTCTCTTTATTCTGAGCATGAGGTCACAAAACAGGGTGTGGCTAGGAGGTAGATGACCTTGTGGCCCACCAGCAGCCTTTCCAGAGGGGGCCTCCAGGGGCATTTTGGAATACAGAGAGCATCTTTGCTGTAAATACAAGGCCCTTGGAGGCGGTAAATGTGCAGGCACACGTGTGAAAAGCCATTGTACCGTGTGCCTCCAGCCAGAGCTTTCCACTTTGACAATGGCCCAGGAGCCCTCCCTTCTCCCTTGAGGAAGAACTGGTTCAGAGGCAGAAGGGGACACTTCCACAAGGAGAGTGACATTAGATCTAGGGGAGAAAGAGCAGTCCTTGTTGCAGATGTAGCATATAGATCCCCAAAGTCCACAGTCTAGTCACTTTACAAACCTACCTGTTGAATTTCTTTTTTTCTCCTTAAGAAAGAGACGATCCTTGAAAATGACTCCGTATTTCTTCCTGCACATCTTCGTTTTTCTGTCTCTGGAGTCCCGACAGAGTGGCAAAGCACTTTACAGTGGTAACTGAGAAATCTGGATTCCTTGCTTCAGCGACCCTTAGTTTGTACAGATCGGGTGATGTTTTATAATTCCCGGGGAGGCAGTGCATTTTTAATGTTTTCTGAAGATTTTTAGGAGAGGGGCAAGGAGTGCAGTCCTGTTCTGGAATTCTTTTCTACTTTCTCTTTGTGAAAATCCAAGTAATATTTCAGTTCAAACTTGATCCTGAGCCCAGGCCCACAGCCACCTCTGGGATGGGAGCTGGATCTACATCCCAAGTGACAAGGTCCTCGCAACAACATCTGCTTCCCAGAAGGCTGTGATTCTGCTATGTCAGATAACAGGGTCGGGCTCCTGCTCTGTTTTTGGCTTGAAGACTGGGATCCCAAAGGGACTACAGGCAGGGAATATTGAGATGGCAGCCTGGGTATTCCATCTTGAGATGCTCAAGACCACCAACCTCTCTTCTCCTGCCTGGAAAAGTAAGCCTTTGTGAAGAACTGACTTACTGTGTACAGTTGTGATTGTGACTGTTGTTAAATAAACCTCCAGACTTTGTCTAATGTGTTCTCTGGCTTGTTCTTGTCCCACGCATTTTCCATCCCATCATTCCCCATGTATTCCACAAGTGTCTGCTTAGTACCCAGGATACTGAACACATTCCCAACAGCCATCGTTCTAGAGAAAAAGGCAGACATCCGACAGCTAACCAAGATGATTCTAGATGTGAACAGGGCTATGAAGGATATTAAAAAAAAAAAATGTTTGAGAGACTGGAGCAGGGGGTGAACATTAGGTAGGCCAGTCCGAGAGTGCCTCTCTGTGAGAGCTGGAAGACGTGAGGGAGTGTAAGCCAAGAGGCAGTTTGGGAGAGAGAGTTCCAGGCAAAGGGAACCGCTAGTGCAAAGGCCCTGAGGCAGGAAGTAGTTGCCATGTTGGAGGCACAGAAGGAGGTGAGCGCCCACGGTTAGATAGGGTGGCCCACAAAGGGTCCTGAAGACTACACCCAGGAATGGAAAATATCTGCAGGGCAGAACAACATGAAATAATTCATTTCTGAAACTCACCCATCAGCCACACATTTCTATCAACCAAAACATTGGGAGGCTTTGTATATTAGATACGTGTCATATTATGCAGTAGAAAGAGCACTGGCTGGCCTGGCTCTGCAACGGACTATGAGGTCTTGGGAAAATTTGCCCCCTAACTAGGCCTCAGTTTTCTGCCGTAAAATGGGAAGTTTTTAGATGATGCTTCCAGCTCCACCTGTGGTTCTGTGGTTGAGACTTGGTGTGGGACTGCCCGTGACCGTGAGCAGAAGCTGCCTACTGGCGCTGTCACTCAGAGCCCACCAGAGGCCGCTGTGGACCATGGCTTGGAGAAGGCTGATGAACAGAAGGGGGGAATCCGTTCACCCACCACAGTGGCAGGTTTTGAGCACTGGAACCAGGTGGATATTAAGTTAATTTTCTTCTATAATCTTAATGGCTTCTCTAAAAAGGATTAAATTATTTTACTAGGAAAAAAAGGAAGCAAGGGATAAACGATCGATGTGTAGGGGCAGCATGTGCAAAGACCCTGTGCAGGGGAAGCATGACAGGTATGAAGGTCAGTGGGATGGGAGCAGAATGAGAGAGAAAGAAGAGAAAAGGAGGGGGTGAGCAGAAGCCAGAATCTGCAGGGCCTTGTGGGCCGTGTTAAGGAGTCTGAGCTTTATTTTTAAAGCAGTGGGAACCATTAGAGGGTTTTTAACTGGGCATAGTGAGAGCATCAGATGTGCCTTTGGCCAATGTTTATAGCCAGGAATGACTTGCTCAAGGTGCTGGGCACATAGTAGACACCTAGGGCATACAGAATGAAAGATTCAGGGCAGCCAGCCCTCCGATGCCTTCTCAAAATCACGATCACTGGGAGGAAAGGTCCTTCTTCCCTGGAGCAGGTGGGAAGACAGGGGAAAGTTACATTTCTCATCCATTTAGCTCCTTGTTCTCCCAAGCCCACAAGAGTAGAATCCAAGGTATCTGAAGTACCTAGATGGACAAAGAGTGTGCACTCTGGCGGTGGCGGTGGGGCACATTCATTCACAAACTGATTCGGAGAACTTGGCAATTGGTCCAAAGTTTTGGATTCTCTTTTTCTCTATATTTAGTTGAGATTGGGGCTTTGGGGCTCCTGGCACTGAGTAAAGAGGCACAAGAAGCATTTGAAGAAGAGACAAATGGGTGAATAATATAGTCTCAGCTTATACTTTAGGCTTTTTTTCCATCCACTCACAGCCCATAGAATTTTTGAGAGAGAGTGCTCCTACCTCTGTGATATGCTATTTACTCTTGAGAAAGTCCCTTCCTCTCCCCAGGCTTCAGATTGTCCATGTGAGGATGGGAAGAACAGGAGCAAATTAGATAATCATCAGCCTGGACTGGGATAGTTCTACACATCTTGCATCTGGTATTTTGCAGTGGCCCTGATCTTGTCAAGGCCATTTGACAAGAGCTTGTCATTATTTTCCAAGCTCAGCTAGGGGATGGTGGTGAGACCCCCCCTATCAGTTCTGTTGTTGGTGTCTCCCACCCTACGGTTTCTGGGCTATTGCTGAAGTGGGTCCAGGATTCAGTATCCAGAGCTTCCTTCCTGCAGCTGCTCACAGCTCTGTCAACCTCTGGCCGCAGGCAGCTGTCTCTTCTTTGTTCACCCTCAATGCCTGGGCTGCCACTGCCTGGCTTGGCAATACCTGGCATCCCTGGTGGTGTCCCAGGGCAGCCTATAGTTCCTGCCTTCTGGTCTGACTGCTTCAGGGCTGGCAGGGTGACGGGCCCTGGTGTGCTCACGCACACTCACAGACACAATGCCATAGAAACAAAGAAAAACCTGGTGAACCCTCAGAAAAGCAGGTTTCTTAGCAACTTCGTAGCTTTTGTTCATGAGCCGCTTGGAATTGAAGTAGCATCTGATCTCCTGCCAGCTCCTAACCGGGCATGGGAAGAAGGGGATGATGGGCCTGCCTTTGCTGGAGCTCTGTGCTAAGCTCCCCCACCCTTGGCCTCTCAGCCTGGGAAGCTGAGGCCTGAATCCTGGCGTTATCCACATTCTGAGAAAAGTCCTTGCTACAGTTTCTTCCCAGCTACAGCTGCAGGATCCCAGGGCTTGGTCATTCAGACAACAAATGCATACCAAATATATCCTGTGGGCCCATGGCGGTCCATGCTCTGTGCCCCCAGCAGTTGGCACCAGTTCTGTCCTCAGCCCTGGAAATACAGAGGTGAATAAGGAAAAGCCTCTTTAGCCAAATGATGAGAACAAACAAGGACCCAGAGATGCCTGAGTACTTGTAACTTTACCCCAGGCCTCTCGTATAAAACCAAAACTTCTTAGCCAAGTCCTAAGGATCCTTCCAGGCTGGCCCCTGCCTGCTTCTCCATCACTTCCCCAACAGGGCTCAGGTGCCCACAGGTCAAGTCGTTCTCACCTCCAGACCCCTGCTGGTCACTCCACTTGGAGTGTTCTCCATCCACCTGGCAGCTTCTTTCCATCCTTTAGGTCCTCGCTTAGCTGTCCCCTCCCTGAGGAAGCCCACTCTCAAGAGACCTCCCACACACATCACTCTCTGTCAAGCTGAGTTCCTTTGTAGCCTCCTTCCTGACACTTGATATACAGTCCATTCCCCTTGTTCACAGTAGTTAAGTTCTATCGAGTCATCTCGAACACTGAATTAGCAAATACTGAACCACACCCCTAAGGCAAGTAGAGGGGTATGCTCCTGCAAGCTTCTGCTCACAACATTTTCATCAGGCGATCAATCATAACCTGTTTTATGTGCATCTCTGTTTAAAGATACCTTATTTAATATAGGTCGTTAATTTGTCAAATTAGAACTCAGAGCCAACACTATAACTAATGCCTCAATGAAACTTACCTAATGAATATATGTTCTCCGTCTTAGAGCTTAGGAACTCTATATAACACCTCCGCACCATCCTTGGGGGATATTTTCAACCACAATCACCAACATAAAGTACAAAAATATGTAAAACCTGACACTACATAGCCCGCGGAAAGACTGCTTGTTTAAAGCATGAGCGCTCAATCGACCTCATCTGGGAACATGCTTGTTGGGTGACAAATTTTTCAGCGCTTTACACATGTACGTGTCTGCGGGTGACCTCAAAGGTGTTGCAAGTATTGGTTTCAAGAGTACAAATATATCTTGGTGAGTAGGCATATTTGCAAATACAAAGTCAATATAATAATGAAGAGTATTTTAATTATTCTATTCATTTGTTTACTTGGTTAATGTCTTTCTCCTCCACTTAACTTCAGGAGGGCAAGGCTCTCTCTAACAGTTCACCATTTTATCCCCAGCTCGTAGCAGAACTGATTTGGACCTGGGAAATTGTCGAGCTGCTGATGAACAAACCATCTACCTTTGCAATTTTTGTTTTGTGAAATTGACCAATAACCTTTATTACTTATGTCACCATTAGCTGCATGTTTAGTTAAGGCCAAAACAGTTAAGGGTGACTTTTCCTGACTAAGCTCACAAAAAACGGAGATGAGAAACGAATAAAAAGTTGTTCTTTTTTTTTTAAGATTTTATTTATTTATTCATGAGAGACACGGGGGAGAGAGAGAGAGAGGCAGAGACACAGGCAGAGGGAGAAGCAGGCTCCATGCAGGGAGCGCAACGTGGGACTTGATCCTGGATCTCCAGGATCAGGCCCTGGGCTGAAGGCAGCGCTAAACCGCTGAGCCACCCAGGCTGCCCCAAAAGTTGTTCATTTTTTTATGCACATTAGACTCAGTGACCCAAATACCTAGTGACCCAAATAACTATGTACAACTTTCTAGTATTGGCTGAATTATTGCTTAGGAAAAGTTTGCTTGGTGATCTAGCATTAAAGGAAGGAGAATCAGGGACGCCTCGGTGGCTCAGCGGTTGACGGCCTGGAGTCCCCGGATGGAGTCCCACATCACGCTCCCTGCATGGAGCCTGCTTCTCCCTCTGCCTATGTCTCTGCCTCTCTCTGTCTCTCATGAATACATAAATAAAATCTTAATAAATAAATGGAAGGAAGGAACGAAGGAAGGAAGGAGAATCAGAGAGGGCGAAGAGATCTTTTGCCTTCCCATGAGCAAGGTAATACACAACCCCACTTCTATACAGAATTGGTTTCTGAAAATGGGACCAATGTCAAAAGTAAAAAATCAAACAAAAACTTTATTCCATCAAAAAAAATTTATCCTATCAACAGGGCACATTTGTTCCTAGCAAATAAAAAAGGGTGTACGAGTTGTAATTACACCTGCATTTTTGGACACAGTCTTAGATGATGTATTTCCTACCTTTCCTACTATATCTCCAATTTGATTATTTTTCTTCACTAATCAAAAAACATGCATAAAGAGGGGACTGGCTCAGCCAGTGGAGCATGTGACTCTTGATCCCAGGGTCATGAGTTCAAGCCCCATGATGGGCTTAAAGCTCACTTAAAAAAAAAATAATAATAAGCTTGGGGGGCGCAAGTGGCTCATCTGGTTGAGCATCCAACTCTTGATTTGGGTTCAGGTCATGATCTTGGGGTCATGAGATTGAGTCCCGCATTAGGGTCTGAGCTAGGTGGGGAACCTGCTTGGGATTCTCTCTCCCTATGCCCCTCCCACCCAGTGCTCACATGAGGGGGCGTGCTCTCTCTCTCTCTCAAATAAATAAATCTTAAAACAAAATGCTTAAAAACATCGAGTGGAGACTAAAGATTCATCCTTTTCAACAAATCTAATGATTTCTACCTTTATATCAATTACAGTTAATGATACACATACTTCCTTTATTGAAATATAATTCACCCATTTAAATTGTATAATTCAGTATTCTTTAGTGTATTTACAAGGTTGTGCAACCATCATCACTTTTTAATTCCAAAATATTTTTTTAAAGACTTATTTGAGAAAGAGAGAGCACGCACCCACACGCACATGTGCACCCACAAGTTGGGGAGGGGCAGAGGGAATCTTCAAGCAGACTCCCTGCTGAGGACAGACCCAATCCCATGACCCATGAGATCATGACCTGAGCCAAAACCAAGAGTCAGTCACCCAACCAACTGAGTCACTCAGGCGTCCCAAATTACAGAATTCTTGTCCCCCCAAAGAAACCCCATGCCCATTGGCAATCACTCCCCACCCGACCTCCCCATTCCCTTGCCATTGGTAACTGCTGATCTCCATGGACTTATCTTTTCTGGATATTTCACATGAATGGAATCATGCAACATGTAGCCTTTGGGTCTGGCTTTCACTTAGCATAATATTTTCAAGATTCATCCATACCATAACGTGTCAGCCCTTCATTCCTCTTTATCGCAGAATAATAATGTACCTGGAAATACTACATTTTGTTTATCAATTCACCAGTTGACATTTGTTTCCACCTTTCAGCTATTATGAATAACGCTGCATGAGCATTCATGTACACGTTTTTGTGTGGACGTATGTTTTCATCTCTCTCAGGTAGTTACCATTCAGTAGGAGAATGGCTAGGTCATGTGTAAGTCTACATTTAACATTTTGAGGAACTGCTAAACTGTTTGTCCAAGATGGATGCACTGTTTTTGCATTCCTACCAGCAATATGTGGTTTCAACTTCTCCACATTTTCAGCAATACTTGCTATTAGCTGTCTTATGTACTATAACCCTCCTAGCAGGTACAAAGTAATATTGTGGTTTTGGTTTACATTCCCCTAATGATTAGTGATGTTGAGCATCTTTTCATGTGCTTTTTGGCCATTTGTATATCTTTTTTGGAGAAATGTCTATTCAAAATCTTTACCTCTTTCCACCAGCTTTCCATGCCACCATAATGGTGCACATAGATGTCCTGGCAGATGCTCTCAAGAGCATTAACAATTCCAAAAAGAGAGGCAAACACCAGGTTCTTATTAGGCCATGCACCGAAATCATTATCCAGTTTCTATGATGATGAAGTATGGTTACACTGGTGAATTAGAAATCACTGAGGATCACAAAATTGGTAAAATTGTAAACTTCACAGGCAAGTGAAACAAGTATGGAGTGATCAGCCCCAGATTTGATATACAACTCAAAGATCTAGAAAAATGGCAGAATAATCTGCTCCTGACCTACTGGTTTGGTTTCATTGTACTGACAACCTCAGCTAGCTTCAAAGACCATGAAAAAGCAAGATGAAAGCACACGGGAGGGAAAATCCTGGGATTCTAGGGATGTAATACATACGTGCAAATAAAAGGCCTCAATGGACTCTGGTGCTTAAAAACAAACAAACAACTCTTTACCCACTTTTTAATTGGCTTGTATTTTTTATTGTTGAATTATAAGAGTTCATTACATATTCTGAATACAAGTCCCTTATCATATGTATGATTTGCATACATTTCCTTCCATTCTTTCTTGATATACACCTATTTCTTATCACTACTATTAGTACTTTGATTTTTCCATTCACAGATTTTTTTTTAAATAAAGTTAAGATGCAACAAAATGATCAAGTACTTTCCCAATCATTGCTGCACCAATGGATATGGAGACTGCCTGAATGGAAACCGAGCAACTGGTAGGTAAGCAGCACTGCCCTGCCATCATGCAATATGATGTCTCCTTCCCTAACACGCAAAAATCTGATCTTGGGTACAATGGGAAGTTTAGCGGTGTCAGCATGTAATGGATGAACATTCACTATAGGCAAGACACTGTGCCAAGCGCTCTACATTATCACATTTGATCCTCACAATAGCCCCATCAGAGTAGTATTATCATCCCATTTTACAGACAAAGAAAACTGAGACTCATATAGTTCATATAAGTTGTCAACAGTCCTACAGCCAGTGAAATGGCAGAGATGGAACTCAAACCAGGGCCTTTGCTCCTACCCACCATGCCAATAGCTACCACTGGCCAATAGCCAATGCCTGTCAAGTGCCAGGCTGCAAACCAGAGCCAGAGCTAGAGAAAGCTTTCATAGGTCCTCAGCAAGATGAAGAAAATAAGGACAATGTTGTGGGGTTTTCATAAAGCCAAATTATTCCATTTAAATGACTATCCTTCATCTGAGATTCAACTTTTTTGTTATTCCAAATTTCCTATTAAATAATAGTACCAAAGGACGGTATTTTCCTTACTATTACTGTAAAAGAAATATAGGCACATCATAAATATCTAACAGGAAAAGAGGTTATAAAATTCAAATTCTTCCTACCTTTCTTCCCTTGACCTGTAGCTCCCACCATGGAGGCAACCACATTACTAGTTTTTTGTGTTTCCATAAAAGGTATATTTGTGTATAAAACTTTTAAGGAAAACAAATATAATTCATACTCTACATATTGCTTTGTACCTTCTTTATTACTTAAATCTCTTGGTATAGTTACGTATATTTAAATTGATTTCTTGAAAAAATGCTTACTGGGACACCTGGGTGGCTCAGTGGTTGTGCTCAGTTCGTGATCCTGGGGTCCTGGGATTGAGTCCCACATCAGGTTCCCTGCAGGGAGTCTCAGATAAATAAATAAATATAAAATCTTTAAGAAAAAAAATAGTTTTAAAAAAAAGAAAAAAAGCTTACTGAGTCCCTACTCTTGTTAGCCACCAGAATTGGGAAATTAGTGTTATATGCACTGGAGCTACAACAAACAGGACAGACACAGTCCTTGCCTTCATGGAGCTTATATTGAAATAGAAATAATTGCACATTATGATGAATGCTAATAAGAAAAGACACCAAATGGAGAATGGGCGATGGGGGTGGGGAAATTCCTTTTAATCCGGGAAGACTCCGCAGAGGTGATATTTAATTATTCATTCATTCATTCGTTCATTCATTTATGAGAGACAGAGAGACAGAGAGAGAGAGAGAGAGGCAGAGACATAGGCAGAGGGAGAAGCAGGCTCCCCGCAAGGAACCCGATGTGGGATGCCAGGATCAGGACCTGAGCTGAAGGCAGACACTCAACTGCTGAACCATCCAGGCATCTCAGAGGTGACATTTAAATTAAGACTTGAAGGGGGTGTCTGGTGGCTCAGTCAGTTAAGCATCAACTCTTGATTTCAGCTCAGGTCATGATCTCAGGGTTGTGAGATGGAGGCTCTGCACTGAGCCTGCTTAAGATTCTTTCTCTCTCTCTCTCCCATAAATAAATAAATAAATAAATAAATAAATAAATAAATAAATAAATAAATAAATCCATCCATCCATCCCCCCTCTCTCCCCCTCTAAATAAAAGAAAGAAAAAGAAAGATAAAACTCCCTTCCCTCTTAAAAAAAAAAAAAAGAGAGAGAGAGAGAGAGAAACTGAGACTTGAAGTTCAGAGCCAGCTTTGGGAGCAGCGGACAGAACAGCATTCCAGGTAGAGGGAACTGCAAATGGAAAGACCTAGAGGTAGGGAGAAGTTTGGCTTATTTGAGGAACTTAAGGCAGAATAACAGAGCTGAAGCATGGGAATAGGGCAAAGAGATGGCAGCAGGCACTGTCTGAATGCACTGGAAAGCTGGTGAGGGGCTTTACGAAGAGTGGGGCAAGGTGTGGTTTGTATGGAGGTTCCATCAGGGATGAGTGGTTTAGGGACCAGCTCAGAGGCCAGTGAAGCACTTCAGGCACAAGATGATGGTGGCCTGGGCTGGTGCTGCTGGCCACTGGATATGAAGCAAAGGGGCAGTTGATTCTAAGTATCTACTGGAAGAAGAAAGTGCCTCGATGATGGGTGGGCTTTGAGTGGGGTGAAAGGAAGGGAGAATCAAGGGTGGAACAAGCAGCACAGTTTAGGATTGGTATCAGAGAAGTTTTTAACTTGAACGTCTTGGTCTGCGAGGCCTCTAGAGCATCCAAAGAACTGAATGTTGCTTTCTGAAGCTCAGAGGGGAGGCCTCAGATAGAACTGTAAAGTTGGGGGTTATCTCCCTGCAACTTTAAATATCTGGAAGTAGATTTCAGCATGGAAAAGAATGTTAAAATTACCAACTCAAGTTGCCCCATTTTAAAACCTAGCTTTTGTTAAAGGCTTTACATTCAACTTACAAATCTTGTTATTCCATTATAAATCTAGTGATTTTTCATATAAAGATAAGAACAATCACTTTCACTTGTTCTTTGATTACTGTTGAATTAATTCTTAGGTTTAGTAGATTCAATCCTCCTTAAACATTTAACAGACTCACAGCTTTAATTAATCAATTTCCTTAGACATTTCAGACTACAATTACAAATTTAATATGCCTGATTTTTCTCAAACACTTTAAATGCCCAACAGGGCAGACTCACAAATCTAAAAAGCAAGATCTTTCTAAGCACTCAAGCAACTGTTGTAAATTAATTACCTAAAGTTATAAACGTAGCAAAGCAGATTCTCTTGGCCATTTCAAGAATCTCAAATCCTACACAAAGCAGAGCAAGGATTACAAAAGCTTCTTTCTGTATTCATTTTCTCCATTAGCTGAATATTTACATTTCCTTGTTGGAGTTACAGATTTACTCTTCAGCAAAGGAATCAGCATTTCTTTCCAAGTATTGCTATTTGGAACCCAACTACATAATAACATAGAGGAGACCTTATGATAAACTATTCCTGGAAGAAATACTACAGGATTGTATATAAAGAGTAGTTAAAAGCATATGCCCTCCTCCTGCAAAAAATTACACAGAGGCTGCGGTTATCAGCCTGGGTCCAATTAGGAGAGAGATACCGGGGGATCCCTGGGGGGCTCAGCGGTTTAGCGCCTGCCTTCAGCTCAGGGCATGATCCTAGAGTCCCAGGATCGGTCCGCATCGGGCTCCCCACATGGG
Source organism: Canis lupus dingo (assembly GCF_003254725.2). NCBI lineage: Eukaryota > Metazoa > Chordata > Mammalia > Carnivora > Canidae > Canis > Canis lupus. Next base: position 55,707,175 of record NC_064246.1, on the reverse strand, counting down.
CCTGCTTCTCCCTCTGCTTGTGTCTCTGCCTCTCTCTGTCTTTCATGAATAAAGTCTTAAAAAAAAAAAAAGGAGAGAGATACCACACAGCAGTTTGAATGGAGGAAAATGAATATAAAGAGTTGTTAATTATAACAGGGGACTACAGTAAAAGACAGTAAAGAGAACTCTAAAGAATACAGGAATAGCAAATAAGGGGCAGCCAGTACCCCTAGGACTGAGATAGAGCACCCAAGGAAAAGGCACTCGTCCTCCTCCCCTGTTCAAGGGGTAATGCCAAGGGAACCTGGCACTCAGGAAGTTGTGTGTACTGTAGTAGCCTGGCCCTGGATGCAAGTGGTGTTTTGAAAAAATATCTAGGGCAGCCCTGGTGGTGCAGTGGCTTAGCAGTTTAGCCCAGGGTGTGATCCTGGAGACCCGGGATCGAGTCCCACATCAGGCTCCCTGCATGGAGCCTGCTTCTCCCTTGGCCTGTATCTCTCCCTCTCTGCCTCTCTCCCTCTCTCACTCATGAATCAATAAATAAAATATTTTTAAAAAATGAAAAAATATCTAAGGGCAAAATATATGTGGAAAATGTAGAGCTCTCATCCATACCAGTCCACTTTGGAACTGACATCACACACTGATCTGTACAACTATCCGACTGTTTTCTGCATATGTATTGGAGCTCCCCTACTAGAAGATATTCTATTCTAAGGCAACGATTATGTTTTATCCTTCTCCTGTGGCCAACCCTGGAATGAGTCTATGTAATATGCTCAATAATTTACTTTTGAATGTATGAACTCTGAGGACTTCTATTAAACCGTGCCTTTTTCCCAATAATTTTCATTCTATTTTTTCCTCCTATAAAAGCAATAAACGCTTACTGGAGAAAAGCAAAAATAGACCAGAAGGAGAAAACTATCAACCATATTTCCACTACCCATAAATAATTACTATTAGAACTTTGGTGTATGTTTTAAGCACAAGCGGTCGCTTTTCTTTTTTCTTTGTTCTTTAACTTAGATGTACACCCGTCATATCCCATATGGAATGTTATAGCCTGCATTTTCAACTTAGCATGAATAGAGTACTTCTCCAATTCATTATCAATTCTTTGTTGAAGAGTCGAGTGATGAATCATTACATACAGAAAAAATTTACACTGATGTTGAAACTAAACGCTGAAAACATCACAAAATACCTAATTTTGAAGATGCTATTTTCCTTAACCACTTCTCTTGTGGAACTTGAGGTTCTTTTTCTATTTTCTTGTTATAAATAATCCTACAATGAACATCATTGTTTAAATTTTTTTTTTCTTTTCCCTCTCCGGTAGGCCAATTTCCTGAAATGGCTGTCCTGCGTGTGCAATTACTAGGCTAGAGGGTACAAATACGTTTAAGGTCACAGAAGAAAATTTCAGATCACAGGGTGTCTGCTTCCAAACATGGAAACCGGTAGCTTGCCCTTTTTCATCAAGATACAAACCAGAAGCCTCTAGAATGCCAAGCCTACCCCCCCCCCCCCGCCCCCGCCCCCGCCCCATCCTGCCCCGGTCAGTGCTAACCCGTCCCCAGGCGCGGGCCCGACTGCGGGACCTGGGCTCGTCGCCGTGGGCCAGAGGCCCGGGTGTGCCCGCCAGCTGCCCGGCGGCGGCCGGCCTGGGGTGCTAGCCTAGATTTCCCCGAGGCCCTGCTGGGTGTGTGCGACGCCCTGGCGCCCAGCCCCGAGCTCGGGGAGTCGGCAGGGCACGGTCACCTCGCGGATACCTCGGGAGGCTGAGAGCCACAGCAGCCGCCGCTGAGAGCCGCGGGGAGGGCTCGGGACGCTGCGAGCACTTCCCCCTGGCGGACGCGGGCCCTCATCCTCCCCGCCCCGACCTCTTCCTCGGGTCCCCGGCGGTTCCTCGAGCCCACCCCGCAGACCTCCCCCCGCCTCCGACTCTTCCCGGCCGAGGGGTCTCCCAAGCGCCCCGGGGGCCCCTGCCTCCCTGCCTCCCTCCCTCCCGCTCCCCGCGCGGCCCGGGTCTCCGCCCCCCTCGGCATCCGACTGCCTCGCAACACCCGCCGTCAGACCCCATCATCTCCTCTGCAAGCCCTTCCCCGCGTCTGCGCCCGGCTGCCCGTCGCTCAGCCCTTGCCGCCGCGTCCCCCGACCCGGGCCGCGGCCCCCGCGTTCTCCCCGCGCGTCCTTCCCAGGACAGAACCCCCAGCCGCGCCGGTCCCCCTCAGATGCCCCTCCGCGCCCCGCCCGCGCAGTACTGTACGCCGCCGAGCGTGCTCCTCTGTCCTGGAGTCTGGCCCTCCGTCCAGTCAGGCCCCGGCTCACCATCCCTCCCCCGGCCTGAAAGTCAGCGGCCGCTTCCCCGCCCGCACCCGGGCAACTCTTCCCTCTCGCACTTTCTCTACTTTGAACCCATCCCAGCAGAGTCCAGGAAGTAGCCAGGCGCCGGGGACTGGCGGCGGAGGCGCCCAATGGGGCGCGCCAGCGGCGGCGGCGGCCCCGCCCAGAGGGTGAGCACGGCCAATGGGCGCGCGGAGGCGGGACTTCCGCTGTCCCGCGGAGGGCGGGGGAGCGAACTGTTGTGGTGCGGCGCGTCGGGCGGGCGGCGGCTGGGCGGCCCAGGGGCTGCCGCGGGACTCGGGGCGCAGCCGAGCGGCTGCAGGGGTGGGGCGAGCCGGACGCGCCCCGGGGCCCGGGCGCCGCGGGTTCGAGGCCGGGCCCGGCGCGGGAGGCCGCGCCGCCCCGGGGGAGCTGCCCGGCGGTGAGTTTGCCCCGCAGCCGAAAGAAGGCGGGAGCCGGCGGGGGCCCTCGGAACCCCCTGGCGAGCCGGGCCCGGAGTCCCCGGGGAGCGGCTGCTTCCTGGGGCGCCTTCCCGGACGCCCCCGCCGAACGGCAGCGGTTCCGGGCCCCCGGCGGCAGGCGCCTCCGGGTGACCCCCGGCGGGGCCCTGCGAGCCGCGGCAGCCGACCCCGGGGCCTCGAGCGGGGAGGAAGGGGCTTCCCCGAGGCGCGGGGCCGGCGGCCGGAGGAGCGCGAGCGCGGCGGAGCGGAGCCGGGCCTCCCCGGCGCGGGGCAGGGCAGCGCCGCGTCTGCGGACGGACTCCGGGACCCTCGGGCGCGGGGGCCTGGGCGACCTGCCCCGCGGGGCGCGCGGCCGCGGAGTGGCCTGCCGGGGACCCCCCCGCAGAGGGGCCGGCCCGGGGCGGGGAGATGAACGGCTTCAGCACGGAGGAGGACAGCCGCGAAGGGCCCCCCGCCGCCCCCGCCGCCGCCCCGGGCTACGGCCAGAGCTGCTGCCTCATCGAGGACGGCGAGCGCTGCGTCCGGCCCGCGGGCAACGCCTCCTTCAGCAAGAGGGTCCAGAAGAGCATCTCGCAGAAGAAACTCAAGCTGGACATCGACAAGAGCGTGAGTCCGCCCCCGCCCCCGCCCCCGCCGGGCCCCCGCCGGGCCCCCGCGCGCCGCCCCCCTCGGCCGCCGTCCCCGGCTGCGGGCCGGACCCCCGGGGCCCTCCCCGCCCTGGGCCTCGCCGCCCTTTATCTGCAAACTGGGGAGTTGCACTCGGGATTTCAAAGGCCGCTTCAGCTCTGGCAGGCTCGGACTGGGATCCTGCCCAAATCCGGGAGGCTGGGGTCCGGGGGGGAGCGGGGGGCGGCGGTGTTCCGAGGACCTTTCCTGCCTGGGAAGGTCTGACGGCAGTTGAGGGCTTGCGGTATTGGTTTTGATACTGGGGCAGGGAGACCTGGGTTAATCCTGTTGGCCCACGAAGCTGCAAGTGTTGGGGAGGGGCGATGAAGGGACCCGGCTCTTCAACTGCTCTCTCCTCGGAACCCTGTGATCGCTTCAGAAAAGGAAAGGGGGCAGTTACTTCCCCCCACCCCACCGCCTCAAGCCACCGCCTCGGCTTCTGCAGAGGGTCACCGAGCTCGCTGCTTGCTGCTTCGCATGCAGCTGCGGGGAAATGGGATTTTCAAGGATGTGGCGGAAATAAGGCCAAGACCAGGTCTTGGGAGGTGGCTGTCTGCAGTCCAAGTGACCAGGAGGAAGAAAATCCATTTTCTTACGGGTAGCTTCTTTAGAAAGGCAGTTGGAGAAGGGGCGTTACATTTGAATAGAATCGCCCTGTGTTTTGTGCCTAATTATAGGAAAACTTTTCCTGTGTGATTTCACCACTTCTAGTTAACAATTCTAAAGATGTGCCTATTGTCAACCAATTAAGAACTTTTTAGTTTGACATCTGTTGCTGCAAGCCTTAAGTGGCTGCCTTGTGATTAGGAATTGGAAATGAGTTAAGGGTGCCTTTAATATTCAGGTAGACCAGCTAAGAGCTCAGGTGGTTAATATCCAGTCTCCTTTAGGACCAAAATTCCACTGTTGGGGAAAATTAGAGATTGCTTGTTAAACTGAAAGGACACACACTTTTCTGCTTCGGATCTTAGAGTGGACACTGAGGCCTAGAGATAAGAAGTGACCAGGCCAAAGTCACACAGTGACTAAGAGGCTGGTTAATTTCTTAAACCCATTATCTGACTTTCTTCTGAACACTATGCATAAGCTTTGATTAGGTCTAAATAAATAAAAAATCTTACTGCCTCTTCTTTCAGGCTCTTCCCTCCCATTCCCCTCCTCCCCCGCCTTTCTTTTAAGGTAACAATCAATATATTTGCCACTCTTGAAAGATGCTGTTTTTTTAAAAGGCCGGGGGAGGGGGGGGGTTGTCAGTTAATGGCTTTCTTACTACAAATCTGTACCAATGAGTGAATGAAAGGAATTCAGAGAGCAAACAACTGGCTAGACACTAAGGAGGTCCAGATTAGGACATGTGTTGAAGTGAAATGCCTAATTCTAAGACAGCAGTGAATTTATCCTCTTGGAAACACTGCCTACCTTTTGTGTAGGTGGTTGGGAGCCTTTACTTGAACAGCTCATAATATTTTCCAGTCCTTAAAAAAAAAAGAAAGAAAGAAAAAGAAATTTCCAGTTCTTTTAAATTCTTGGATGCCATGACATCTGAACAACTGTGCTGCCACTCGGGGTCCATTTACCCAGTGACCCCACTGGAAAACCTGTGTTGAGCTATGTTGGTGGTTTCACACACAATGTCTAGGAGAGAGGCCGCATGAATGTGGCACTAGAGTTCCCCAAAAGTAATGTTTCTGGAGGAGTAGTGTTTCAAGGTGGAATCACTCACAATTTGTTTCAAGGTGGTGGTATAAAATCATTATTTCTGAAGGGGGATTCTACTTCATTCTCACAGGCTTGGGCAGGAATTCAATTCTAAGTAACTGCCGTGTCACAAGAATTTTAGCTGTTGCAGAAAGTGAAACAGAAAAGAAAAACACTGGGGCTTTTGCCACCACCCTCGTTCCTCCACCCCTAGCCCCCAAAGGCCACTGAGCTCTGAAATTTCTGAAAATCAGTACGTACTTGAAAATCATTAAGGAGAAATAATGACTATTTATCTTGTAAAAGGGCCTAGCAGAAAACCTTTTAAAATAATAGCACCAAAAATCCAACTCAGGCAAACTCATTTCATGTAGACATTGGCAGTGCTCTATGAGTTATTAATATATAACATGCAATCAAGCATTCCTCCAATTGACATATTTCTGCTTTATTCTGGAGAAAAATGGAAGTTGAGAATAGTATAAAGAAAATGTTGTGGTAGGAAAGGACATGCACAAGGGGTCAGAAGGCGTGGGTGACCTTGGCCAAGCTCACAACCCCATCTGTGTGGCTTCTGTTTATCTCTGTAGAAAATGAGATTGGGGCCAGTGGGGTTACACTGGTGATTCTAAGTTCTCTTCCATCCAGAATTCCATTATTCTAGTGTCCTGACCTAAAACCTCCTGGCCACAGCTTCAGGAAGCCCCCTTCGCTGTCTGTTCTACCAAGCATGCCACTGTGAATTTGAGGAGCTGCTTAATCTCCGGGCTTACATGTGGAACTGGCTAACGTGAGGGCCAGCTTCCCATCAGGAACAGAGAGTATGGTGTGCGTGTGCTTTCTTCCCTGCCAAAAGCATGTCCGGCGGTCTATACATCAACTAGGCGGGATTCATTGGGACGGTGACACAAGCTGTGTCTGAAAGTCCTGTGGCAGAGTTGACACTGGCAAAGCTACTTGACTCTGTAGCCATACGTAAGGGCAGCCTTTGCTGGCCTAAGCTGCTTTTGGACGGCAGGGGCTGCCTGTCCTGGTGCAAGTGCACTTAGAGAATACCTGCTGTCTGCAAGATACAGTCACAGTAGCAGCTTAAAAGTGCTCAGGACTCACCAATCCAACCACATGAAAGTGGTGATTCATCTGACTAAAAAGCAAGTTTCATTATTTTCTCCATGAGAAGGCCTGAATTAATTGATGCTGGCTTCCTATCAGCTTATTTTTGTCTGTATAAATTTATAAGGAATAAATTCAAATTCAGAAGTCTCTCTAGAACATTTGTGTAGCATCTGTTCCAGTGTCAACAACCCCAAGTCATTTACACAGGGCTTCGTTTTGGTTAGGGTTCCGAGTGGCTCCTCCAGCCACCCCTAGTACTTACATTCTTAAATGAAAACATGTTCACCTCTTAGCTGCTGTTGCTGCCTTCACTTACTGTTATGCCTCTAGCCTGCATTAGAAAATCAGCAGTAGCATCCAACTTCTTTCATGTGGCTTCTGGGAGAATAAGAGTTTCTGCCTCCCTTTCCACTTCTCTTTGTGGGCCAGATGTGTGGTGATGCAAGAAGTATAATTCTGATACACAGAAATGAAGTTGTTTAGAGAGATGTCATCCTACAGTAGTAGCTGTTGTCAGTGGAAAAATCTGAAGTCCTGTCTACCATTACCACAGTCCCTTCTTTCCTCCTTCCTGGGACAGTGCCTTCCAGCCCATTGTAAATTCATAACTCCTACAGGTCACATCACTCCTTGCTTCAAAGGCCTTGGGGTACTCGGTTTTGTCTGAAAGAAAATCTGCGCTGTTCTCATACCCCGAAGCCCCAAATCTCCTAGTGCTCATGTATGGGCAGTTAGCTCCACCTCACCGACACCGTCTACCCTGGGCTGTCTCCGTCATGCCTTCTTGTCATCTCTATTTGAAACTAAGTCTTGGCCCTCTTCCCATCTGGAATGCTTCCTATCTACCTATGAATCCTCCTTTTCAGTCAGGAACCTCTACACTGACTATCCCAGCCATCTCTCCCTTGGCTGAGCCCCTACCACTTGTTGTCCCTAGCCTTTAAGGGGGTACTTAGATTATAAGTTCCTCCTGCCCAGTGTGTGATGATAGTGTTTGTATCCCTTTGTGGGCTTCTTGGTCTACACTCAACAGGAAACTTCTGGAAATCAGGGCCTACATGTTGTTCTTCCTTGTTTCTTCAATGCCTTGCAAAGGAGAGAAGCCCCGAAGTTCAAATGTTACCTGTTCCCATAGAATTGGCAAGCCTCACTCTAATTTGCTTCCCATCAGGTAAGGCACCTGTATATCTGCGACTTCCACAAAAATTTCATCCAGAGTGTACGAAATAAAAGGAAGAGGAAGACAAGTGACGATGGTGGAGATTCTCCTGAGCACGACACTGACATTCCTGAGGTAAAAGTCAAAAAAGTCCCCTGGCAAAAGCTGGAAGAGTGGATTCTAATGTGATTGTTACCTCTGACCTGGTCCACTTTGTGTATTAAGAAGTAATTTTGAGTCCTCTTTGTTTTGCTGTGGTTTATCTGAAAAGTGAATCATAGAATCATGGTAACATCGAATCTGAGAGCTGAAAACTTAGAAATCAGCTGGCCTCACTGCCCCATTGTTTTACAGACAGGCACAAAGGCCCAAGGTCACACAAACAGTTCCGGGCCTGTGGTCCAGTGCCCTTCCCACTAGGCCAGACTGCCTTTCTGCAGGAAGCCCCTGATGCATTCTTAACTATAACCACAATGTCAAGATGCTTAAAACTTTTTTTTTTTTTTCTGTTTCGAGTTGGAGACTAATTGGGGTTGGGGGAAGTTACTTACCCTCTGTTTTCTGGTCTGCAAAATGAAGGTGTACATTGTCAATTCACACCAGCTCTTCTCCCTGATCCAGACTTGTTCCCAAGGAGCCATTCCAAAGTCAGTTATAAGGGCCCAGGGTTTCTCAGCCCTGGCACTGTTGATATTTGGGGCCAGGGAAGTCTTTGTTGTGGGGACTGTCCTGTGCATTGTTGGATGTAAGCAGCATCCCTGGATTCTACCCTTTAGATTCCAGTCACCACAGTAGTGACAATAAAAAAAAAAATGCCCCCAGACATTAACAGATGTTCTTGGGGTAGGGGAGCAAAACCACCCCTTGCTGAGAAACGTTGCACTGGATGATGAGACCTAGGCTTCTTAAACCTTCAAGGGGCTAGTACCTATTGAGCAAGGCTACAGGAAAGAGTATTGCATTTTTTCGAAGTTTTCACTTAAGACTCAGAAGAAAACCTGTTTGTAATGTACATTGAATATTTGACACATGAATATTTCATAAGGCAACCGCCTGTTAGCACTCAGAGTGGAAACGACTGCGTAGGAATAGAAAGAGTAGGCGGGCCTTTGTCTGCAGATGTGGAGAAACCCTTTGAAAATATGGTCCTTTCCCTCTGCCCCTCCCTGTGTCCCTTTTTCCAGTATTGGTTTACAGTATTTTTCTATTGCCTTCAGCATTAGTATTATTATTTCATAAAGAAATGAATGTATTCAATTTCAGTGCTTTTTACCAAAAAAAGGGGGGGGAGGGTTTGAGGAATGTTTTGAAAAGAATGAAGGACTTTGGTCCCTCATATTGATCATTCATTTTGTTTTTAAGTGCTCTCCACCTGCCTGAAGCAAGAACATCTCTTTTAGAGGCAGGTAAAAGCAGCCCAACTTTCTGGGCCTTCAATACTTCGTGACTGTGCAGCTTTCCTCTCTTCCTGTGTTAGAAAACAAGGGGGGGTCCTTTCCCTCTGTTATCTGGTCATCTGCAGAAACCCCGACCTAACCTGCTGATTGGTTCACTTGCTACAGTAGCTTTTGAGTTTTCTCCGGAGAGTTGTTCAGGTTTCCAATACCTGAAGGCCGAGCATAGGGAAGAACCCTGAGAACATCAGTACTTCCCTCTGCCCTTCATCCCACCCCTCCTCCGTCTATCCACTACTAAGCTCTGGCCCATCCTCCTCCAGGCCGCCTGTGTGGGGTGATCTTTGCTCCCCATGCTTGGTGTCCCTGGCTAGTATCACCAGCCTCTGAAGCTCAACTCATTTCTGATCAGTGCTACAGCATCGTCGCCTCCACCCTCACCCCCCAACAGCCTCCCCTCTAAACCGCCACTTGATCCACTTTCCTGGAACATCACCCCCTACCACCTGTGGTCACTCCTTCCACTTTTCAAGACCTGTTACCCTCCAGTCTCACCGTTTAAACCTATCGCGATTGCCTATGACCTCTGAGTCTGTCTCTTCATCTCCTGGCTTTCTGTGCTCATGGTCTTCTCTCTCATCCCCTAGTCTGGCCCTGTTCTCTCTGTCTCTCTAAACCCTGCTCTCCTGCTCTCCTTAGCTTAAGCTTCACCACCTCCAGGAGCCTCCCGGAACCACCCCTCCCCAGCCAGAATTCTTTTTCCATTGTTTTTTGTTTTTGTTTTTTGTCCTCCCAGCCAGTTCTCAGTCCTCAGTGGATCATTTCTAAGACATCTCTGTAGTCTTCTTCAACCCCTATCCCTCCTAGTATAGTGCTGGGCACATAGTGCGTTCTGGGTGAGTCGTGACTAGTCAGATGATAGATAATGCATTTCTCTTCTTCTCTCTAGGTTGATCTGTTCCAGCTGCAGGTGAACACTCTACGGCGTTATAAACGACACTACAAATTGCAGACCAGACCAGGCTTCAATAAGGCCCAGTTAGCAGAAGTAGGTAGACAAATTGCACTGTAAAAAGCAATAGCCAGCTTTATGCTTCTGATGGTGACCTTAGTTTTCCCTACTGTGACGTGTGTCTGTAATACCCTCTGTAGCTCAGAAGCAACTTCCTGTTCCCTCTCTTATATAGTCTAGAGTCCCACAGCTTTAGACCTGGAAAGGCCCTATTTCTGTAAAATAAACCATGGCACCTAGAGAAGAAAGGACTTGCTTAAAATCACACAGCAAATTAGTAGCAGAATTGAACCTGGAATCTCTGGACGCCTGATTCTAAGTCCTGAGTGTTGCGCGTGTGTTTGAATCTTGTTTTGTAAGACTATATAGATATGGTCCTTCCTGCACATTGGGTGTGTCAGATTAATTACCCCAAAACCTTTGCTCATGTTCTGTGGGAGCTACTCTTTTTTAGTTTTCCCTTTGATTATTTCTTCTCTGATACTGGCAATGGCAGTAAGTATTATAATGAATAGAACCCAAGAAATTTTTCTCCTACCTGAGCTCTTAATACAATTTGGAGGAGGGAGAAATACTCTATTGGCTCTTGTTTGAATATACTGACAGCCTAGCTTGATACTTCTGTCCTGTTGGCATTTGTGCAGGCTCCGTCTTATCCCTCTTCTTAATGTGCTTTTCTGCCTGTTGTAGAAAATCTGGAAAATGGAAAAAAGAAAAATACAATGCTACCATCCAGAGGTAACCACTCTAGAGTGCTAGTTCTCTCTCATTATCTGTCCCAGCCCCCACAGTACATTCAGAAATTTCCTGAAAGGTTGACAGCCCCATCGGTTTTCTTTTTTTTTTTTTTTTTAGGAGTTTCTTGCTGATCCATCATTTTTCTTAAACTTCCTTCATCAGCATCTAGATAAAACATAGATAGGGGTGCACAGCTCTTTCCTGCTTTAATGTAACATTACCCACTTGCCAGCATTCACCCTGATGAAAGGGACCGGATGAGGTAGGGCAAAAAGAGACCTGCATTCTCAGGACTTGTAAAATAAAGCCAAGCGTCAGGAGTATATAGTAAATGATGACTTATTCTTCAAATGTGATGTGTCTTTTTTTTTTTAAGATTTTATTTATTTATTCATGAGAGACACAGAGGGAGACAGAGAGAGGCAGAGACACAGGCAGAGGGAGAAGCAGACCCCATGCAGGGAGCCTGACATGGGACTCGATCCCGGGTCTCTAGGATCACACCCTGGGCTGAAGGCAGCGCTAAACCGCTGAGCCACCCAGGCTGCCCTGTGATGTGTCTTTCAAGAGGCAGTATGTACTATTTTAGATGAACTCTTGGGCCAAACACTTACATCTGTCCAATTGGCCATTCATTTGACACAATTTTAAAAAGACCTTTTTCTGCCCAGTTCCAGGGCCCGCGAGCTGGTGATGGTAGCCACTGACCAAGCAGAGAGCAGTCCCTACCTGTCCTCCATGGGGATGACCTTGAGATTATGCCGTGATAGACAGTTGGCAGCCACTGAAATAGAACTGCATCTTGGGAATGTTGTGGGCTCAAGTGCTGCTTTTGGAGGCCTGGAAATCAAATCACCCAACCCCTTGGGAAAGAAGGGCATTTTGAGTTCCACAGCACTGCAGGAAGTTCTGCAGTGATCATAATTCCCCTCTCTAGCTCTGGAAGCAAATTGCACTCCCTCCTTTGCATAGTTCAGAATTTGTGGCCCTGACTTAGGCATGCTTTAACTGACTTTGGTTTTTTTCCCCCACATAGACTGTCAGCCGACACTTCAGGAACATACCTGTGAATGAAAAAGAGACGCTTGCCTACTTCATCTACATGGTGAAGAGTAACAAGAGTAGACTGGACCAGAAATCGGAGGGTGGCAAACAGCTTGAGTGACGATGAAGCACATCAAGGAATGAAGTGTAATGCTGAACACACAGGTGACATCTGCTACGTTTAAGCCCATTAAGACTGTTAAATTTTATTGTAAATAAAAAAGTTTGAATGATGAATACTGTAAATCTTTTTGGTCAGGAGAATTATATTCTCATGATGCAGCATGTGTATACAAAGACTTTCCTTTAAGGCAACTACCAGACTGAAAAAAGATCACGAAGAGATTTAAAAACTATGTATTGCAGCATTCAACAAAGCATCAAGTCAATTCTACTGGAAATGTGGGATAGAAAATATTTTGATACTCACCTTGTAAAACCACTCTGCCTTGTGTGAGATGTAGCCCTGGAATAGCAGTGGGGTGCAGCTAACTGCAGGAGCCTGAGTAGACACAAGTCTGCTAGGAACAGACAAGCCCTGCTTTGTTGTAAACTTTGTCGTTGATCAGCAAATGAGTTTGACAGCAGTCCCCTTCACTGGCCCTGTGCCTGGCACACAGTAGGCACACACTCAGTATTTGTTGGCTAATTGCACTGGCCCTGTACCATCTGCTTCACACCTCTAGTTAATGAGCCCTCTGCCATTTCTGTTGCTCACCACTTAATTTCTAGAGTGTGGAGGAAACCCTGATGCATCAACAGGTTTCTCATCAGAAGAGGATTTGAGGGCAGTTGCATATACCAAGCTATGTTCGTAAAGGTTCCAGAAACACTGGTACAGGGACCCTCACAGGAGATGCAGCCCTTTGCACATCACTCTGGGCTTTACTTTGGTGGGGAGAGTTAGGAATTGTGACTTTAGTCACCCTCCCAGGCCATAAATGCTTTGACAAATGGAGATACTTAGTTATTTGGGACTCATGTTTTCAGAAATACTAATCCTTAGTTCACAACCACCAAGAAAGCTGCCAAGGATCATGTGATTCCTGCTCAGAAGTCCAGTTCTGGGATAAAAAGTCTGACTGGCCTTTACTGCCTGGGCTTGGGGTCAACAGCAAGTCATGGGTTTGAGTAACAATGGTCAGTGCTATCTGATATTCATTTTTGTGATCAATTTGCCTCCCTTTTAAGGGGGAAAGATTGCTGAAACAAATTTTTAAAAATATGAATAATTACCTGATTTTTTTTTAATGTTCAGAAACTCAGATTCCTTTATCTATGTCAGAGCCAAAGTCTCCTTTGAAAACAAAGCTTTATATCCAAAAATATGCTTTTGCAAAAGTTTCTAATCAGTGTGGTAGGGGACAAAGGTTGTGAATAGGGGGTGGGAGAAAAGAGAAGAAAAGGACTTGGATTCTAATTTCTGACCATCTTGACATGTATTGTGGTCAAAAGTATCATTTTCTTACTCAGTTTTAATTGTGAGTGCTTTTTCTTAAGCCTTAAATTATAAAAGGAGCCGTGGATGGCCTGACCCGGCAGAGAGTTTAAGTGTCTCAAATGGCTCACTCTGAGCATCAGCACAGAGAAGTCAGAACAAAACCCCTACTAAGCTCACTGCCCGAAGGCTCAGTCCTGTGGGGCAGAGAACCGTGCCGACTGGGGACAGGCCACCCCTCTCACTAAAATGCAGTGTGTTCCATTGCAGCAAAGTGTTCACCAGTGTTCAAAATGCATGTCTAGCAGATTGCAGCCTTTTAAAATATGTATACATGAATGTACATAGAACATACTCTAGATTAAGACAGGATCTTATTTTAATACACCCAGCTATGGATAGCACATCAAGGTGCCCATGAAGTGTTTTTAGCCATTTCAAGTTGAGTCTGTAGAGATTGGTTGAAGGATGTTGATGTGCAGACATCAAGAAGGCTCTAAGGTATGTTGCTTACAAAGATTCTTCTCCTGAGAGACTTAGAAAGTCTTGAAGGCACCAAGCCCCACTTTGTCAAGGGGAATGTTTTCTCATCAGTTTGGTGGGGGTAGGGGGGGCTCAGATGATGGCGACAGGTTAAAGCATTGGTAGTCTGCTCTCTGGAAATGTCCACCTCTTACTAAGAAAATGTATCTTTCTGATGTTTAAGCGAGAACTGCCGATGTGTAGGTCATGTCACTATTTCTTTAACAGCAAATTTGTTTCCCAGTGGAGAGAGACAGCAGTATATTTTTGTACAGGAAGCTGTGGTGTTAGGATCCATCTGTTCACGTGTGTCTGTAAATACTTTTGTTCCAATGTGAAGCCTGGGGAAACGTTCACCTTCAGCCAGATGCTGTGCACACTTGAGTCCCCTGCCACCTTTCCTCAAAAGAGAGATACTTTTAGAAAATGGAGGTTGTGGGTATGTTTTCAACCTTTGAAAACATGTCAGAGAGAAAAGACAAAACTATGTGAACTTAATGATTTTCTTGTGTGCGGAGATCTGTTCTTTCATCAAACCACTAAGCCACTTGCCTTAGCCTCTTCTGCGATTTCCCATGGCTTAACCTGTGGGCAGAAGACTTCTGCCGATTAGTAATGGCTGGGCCCTCTGAAGCAGTGGAGTCTGGGGAAAGCAGTGTTCATCTTGGCTGCCTACATTTTTATACACCTGCCAAGGACTCTTTGCGCTTCTCTCCACCTGTAATGTTGCAACATTGCCTTCTCTCCTCTTGGTGCTCCTGGGCAAAACTGGAATATGAAATCCAGAGCTGACATTGTCTTCTTAAAGAGGACGGTTCCTGCCTCGGTCCAGCCTGGTATGACTCTCTCATATGCCCTGCAGGTTGTCACATGGAAATGTCAGTATCCTGCCACTCGTGTTACTTCGATTTAGGGTTTTAAAAAAACAAATGGACAGACTTCTTATTTCAACAAACAAACTCTTAGGTTGGCAACAGCATGCGAAAAAGCTCATAGCCGAATCCCATGGAAGACTGAAACCAAAGGCTTCGAGATTGGCATCGTAAAATGACAAGGAATTTCACTTATGTGTTAGAGCCGCCAAGTTGTCCAATGTTCCTGTCACAGCTAAATAGTCACTGCTTGCCTTCCAGAGAACAGATATTAATAATTGTTTGCAGCTGGAATGTTGCATCTAACCTCGGCATTTCAGCTGCTTGTTTTGTGGGAACTTTGTGGCTAATATCCCACAGGACAGCTGCCTGGTGGAAGGGAGAAAGTAGGAGAGGGGACTTCCTCAGGGGGACCTTGTCTGTTGAAATAGGCTGTCCAGACCGTGGGTCCTAGAGAAGTTGCTTCATGGAAGTCACCTGAAGGCTCTCAGTTGTTATAATGGTGAGATCCCAAAGTTGGGAAAGGGTCTTTAAGTCATCAGTCCAGTCTCCCCACAGGTGCTGACATCTGCCTACAACTGTCCCACCCAGGGTTTGAGCAGTCTGGGCTTAAACACCTCTGAGGACAGGGAACTCACTACCTCCTGGGAAGCCTGCTCTATCTCTATAAACCTCTGGCTTTTCTGTGTTCTCTGTCACTTCCATCTTAATCTCTGCCCAGTGGGGGCCATATGGAACAGGTTGTTCATCTTGGCCAAGGACCTAATTGCTGGCACTGTACCAGGGCAGAGCAGTTGTCTTTTGGAAAGGAGCAGCTAGCAGTTAGATACTTTGGTGCCCTGACTGTCCTTCCCCCTCAGCACAGGTCCTTTTAGTTCCCTGTTGAAGGAGGTTGCAGAAACCTCATCAGCCTAGTTCTCCTCCCATGTTCTTGCTGAAGCAGTTTTAGGGGGTGATGGGGAGGAGATGCTGTCATCCTGATAAAAAATAATAACCTAAGAAGGAATGGGGCACTAATTTCATGCCTGCCCCACAAAAACTGATGCTCACATCACTTAGGAAAAGTTTTAGCTAGAAGATTGTAAAATATTGCTCTGTGTGGAGTTTAAAGGTTTCGTGGCTTCTGAGGGCTTATACCTTAAGATTTCTGCAAGTACTTCCCACATTGTTTTTATCGAGAAAATAAAGCTTAGGACCTTGGAGGAGAGGCATACCACAGGCCTCTGTGTCTGAGTAGACATATATGTTCAAGCTAGAAAGTCCTGTGAGGTTGCTCTTGCCCCATCACTCATTTTAAAGACAGGAGACTAAAATTCAGAATTTGTCTGAGTCACGTGGCACTGTCTGGATTAACCTCTGGTCCTCCTGACCTATCCAGAGCTCTTCTCACTCTGACAGGCACATGTATGGAATCCTGTCTAAAGCAAGCTGCCTGCAGATTCTTGAGACCTTGCCACTGAGCACAGAGGTTCCTGAGGCCATCCTGGCTCCCAGGGGCTGTGAACCCACCTGCTGAACTCCAGGCTGTGTGAAATGATTAGGAAAGGAGTCCACTGAGTTTCACCAAATGAACATGAGGGGAGAACAGAACTAGTTTATGATTTAAGACCAGGGTTCTAAAGTCCTGGCAGGAATCGTAGTGTTGTCCTAGAATCTCAATTCTCACAAGATGGGCTTGCTCTGAGATCTGTTGGTCAGACTTCTGCCTTTCAGGTGGTGTTTTGGGGTTGTGTCACTCAGCTGGCCCCCACGCAGACAGACACAGCTCTGAGGCCCTGTGATTCATGGCCTCCCAGTCCCTGTTACTGGGCTAGAAGGACAAGTAAGCCCAAGGCCATGGCCTGGGAAGCATGGTGCTTTGGGTGCCTTTTTATTCCCTTCACTTTTTACAGACTGTTTCCAAGTTCAAGGTTAGGAAGGGTAAAGTTGATCCAGCGTTTTGTGGTGGAGTCTAGTCTGGGGCAAGGTGGGACCTCTTCTTAAGGTAGAAATGTCTACAATCAGTTATTTCATCTGGCTTGCATCCTAAACCACGGACCCTTCGGTTTTTCTCACTCAATGAACACATGTTCGCCAGTAACGGAAGGTTGTACGGGACCCCGGTTTCACGTGTCTGCTATCCGTTATGCCCATCAGAATGTTTTTGGGGTGTGGGTTTGTTTTCCATTTTGTAACTGCCTTATCAAAAAGCAAGTGCCCTTCCATTCCAGGCCTCCTCATACTGTATTGTTTCCTGCCAAATTCGGGGGATCATTTGTATTTTAATTTTGTAATCTATGGCTCTGTACTGTTGAAAGGCTCTCAATCCTGTGGGGTCTCCTTAGTATGTATGTGATTTTTCATGTTTGCAATATCACACAGATGGGACGGCCCGACTTTCGCTCTTAATAAATGATCTGAATGAGTAACGAGATACACATTCTCTTTTTCTCCTTGAACGGCCGGCCACATGGAATTCAGATGCTTTCTCTTCTGTATTTGGCCCCTGGCTGTGTAGTACAGTCATTGGTGACAGCGGTCTTTCCTCCGGGCTCTCAGGACTAGCTCCCACATTCCCCCTTCCAATCCTAGGGCACATCAAGTAAGTTCAAATCACAGAAGTTGACTCCTGCCCTCCCACTCACTCCTACTGAACGAGACGATGAATCTGATGGCCAGAGGCTGGAGCCTGAATGCCACATAGCATCCTAGATACCCTGAGCAAAAAGCTTTCCTCTGGCTCTGCAATTATCCATCTATAAAGTGAGAAGCCTCCACTGGCTGGAGGACTGCAAGCCACAATCCCTGCAGGGGGCCACTGGAGAACTAGGGTCCCTCCTGAGGGCAGCCGCTACTCAGCCCCAGCCTATTGTTGCCTTGTGGGGATGCTAGCCCTGAGTGGCCACTTCTCGAAATTTCACAAGAGGAGCTGGCAGTCTAGACCTTTATACAAATATCCCAGTGTTTAAACGGCTCAAAAACATCCTTCACGGACTGTGGACTGGTGTGTCTTCACCTACGGTAGAGGCTTGCTATTTAGAGTCGGTTCATCATCTGAATGCTTGTTAGAAATGCAGACTCTGCCCCCCTTGCCTGCCAGCTGCCTACTGAATCAGGTCTGTGTTTTAGCGAAGTCCGCAGGCCAGTCACTACATGCTCACGATGGGACTACCTGACTGCGTTTTACTGGTGGAGGTCCCTGAGGCTGCATGGATGAAGCCCCTTGCCCAGCCACGCCTCAGACTGGGGTCTTTCATCTCACATGTGTCGTTAGTGACCCTTCAGCACAGTTCTGTCCTCAGCAGAGTGGAAGGGAAGAAATGCAATAAATGTTTGTCTTCATCTTATTGGTTAACTAGAAGGAATGGATGCTAGCTCTAAAATTTTAAGTGGCATTGAAATTGCCAGTGCAGTTCCTCTCCTCGCCACTCCACCCATAGTCCACTTCCTCCTGTGGAGGGTGACTTCTCAGGAGGCATTTTTGGAGGCAAAGAGGATGGGGAGTCTTGGGTATCCCTCGGAGCCCACAGGGTTGGTGATGGATTGCTGCTGAAGGATGCAGTCATTTAGATGACCCCTGAGGTGATTTCCTTCAGGAAGCGAAGTTGTAATTTTCATACCATGTTGTCTCTCCGTGTGAGTGTACCATAGTTCCCTCCATCCCTCCACCTGCTGCCCTCCATTTCTTCCACAGAGAAGGGGCTGCCCCCTGTCCTCTAACCCCCCATACACAGAACCTCAAAGAGGTGCTTTGTCCCCAGACTTCCCCCACACTGGCTGACCTCTGCTAGAGTCGGTCTCCTGTGAGGATCCAGAGACTTGGGTTATGATGGGAGATGAACCCACATCTTTACAGAAGTTTCACCAGTAACCTGACACCCCTTTTACTTTTTTTTTTTTTTTTAAGATTTATTTTCATGAGAGACACACAGAGAGAGGCAGAGACATAGGCAGAGGGAGAAGCCGGCTCCTTACAGGGAGCCTGATGTGGGACTCAGTCCCAGGATCCCAGGATCATGCCCTAAGCCGAAGGCAGACAACCGCTGAGCCACCCAGGTGCGTGACACCCCTTTCTCAAAATAGACCTTTAGAATAATACCAAATCATCCGAAGTACAGTGTTTTTGACAGTGTGGCACTCGCCACCTCCCACCCGCATCAGAATCCCCTGAGAATGCTGTGTACGATGCCATTCCTGGGCCTCCATCCCAGATTCTCAGAACAAAAAGCTCAGGGGCCTAATTCCAAGAATGTGAATTTTTTAAATTTCCCCAAGTAAGACTTAAGCTCAATAAAGTTAAGAAGAATCTGGTCCAGAGGTTTCCCAGTCCAGCAGCTTTAGCCTCATCGGGACTACTTGCTCAGAGTTCCCAGTGAGACCTAGTTAATGAGAATCTCCTCAATCTTCCTGGGGTCCAGGAAACTGTTTTTACAAAATCTCCCAGAGCATTTGTATGCACATCCAGGTTTTTAGGAACCACTGAATTCAACCCTCCAAGGCCCAGGGACAGAAAGTAGCTGTGTTCCACCTGGAACAGCTCCGAAGTGTCAGAGCCTGAGCAAATATGGTGACATGCACAGCCACAGAGGCTCTTTTAGGAGGAATCATTGCCATGGATAGTCTTCAGTCTGGATAAAACCAGAATGAAAATGGCCCACAGCTCTAGCACTCTGCCCAGCATGTAGGACAACACTATAAATGTCTGCAGTTGAATCTTCCATGAACTTAACAGTCTTTTAGTTTATAAGGATCTTTCCTGTCTAGAAACAATAATATTAGCTGCCAAGTGCAGCGTGCACACCAGACAACATGCTACTAGTTTTACATGCATTGATTCATTTAATCTCATTACAATTATATAAAATAGGGACTGTTGTTAACTCCAGTTTATAGAGGTATAAATGCAGGCATAGAGAGGAGGAACTTTCCTGAGTAAAAAAGCTAGAGACACTCTTTGGATTGGATCCAAGGGTCATCTGGTCCTTAGGGATATGTCAACCTCACTGTCAGAGAACTCAGGCATGCCACACTTTGAAGCAGGAGAGCCACGGTCAGCCCTGACCCAAAGTGGATTTACTAAGTGGATTTACTAAACTTTAATGAGGGATTCCTAGAAGTCACTAAGACTCTAGTTAGGAAATTTAATAGGGTTTAATGGAGGTTAACAAGGTACATCCAACTTTCCAGCCAGGTTTTAACTTACCAGAGCTGAGCGGAGATTAACAGGCCCAGGAGGTGTAAAGGCACCTGTGTGATTTAATGGGGTTAATGAAACTGTCAGAGGTTGGCTGAGAGGGACAGAGCCAGAACACACCACTGCTAACAACTCAATCTGGTTGTGGTCAAGAGACATTAAACAGCTGAAGCCTGCCCTGTCCTGCTCTGGGCACCACAGAGGTAGCAAGTAAAAGAAGGCCACAACCAACAGGCCAGCTGTGGTTACTCCTGGTTGGTGGGACTTGGGGTTTTGTTTCTCCTTTGTGCCTGTTTGGTATCTAAATCGTTTATAATGGGTGTGAACATTTTCACCAAATCTATAAGATTGCAAAGCAATGTTTTAAGTGCCCTCAAAGCCCTTCTCCACATATATAGTGTTTAGGTTACATATTCCTCAAACCTGTAGAAAATTGGTAAAAACAACAAGAATACTACAATCTTAAATTGGGTAACACTTCACTTGAAAAGGGCTCTCACCCGTCGTCTCCGTGGGTTTTGTCACACACTACAAAATAGCCATATACAAGGTCACACTGGGCAGTGGGAGAGCCAAAGCAAATCCTCTCTTCTGCCTCCCAGATTGGCACAGTGTCTTCACTGAGCTCTTAACTCTGTGACAGGCCCAACATTTAAGCACTTTACATGCTTTATGACCATAGGAGCTGAGAACTATTTTATAGACAGGTTTAGAAAGGTGAAACAGTCAGACACCTGGGTGGCTCAGTGGCTGAGCGTCTGCCTCTGGCTCAGGTGGGATTGAATCCCACATCAGGCTCCCCGCAGGGAGCCTGCTTCTCCCTTTGCCTATGTCTCTGCCTGTCACTCTGATCGCTCATGAAAAAAATAAATAATCTTAAAAAAAGAAAAAGAAAATGGCTTGTCTAAGGCCATCAATAAGTGGGGGGGACGAGAATCAGACACAGGGCTATCTGACCCCGAAGCCCAATGTGCCCTGCTGCTCACTCACCCAATAAGCTACTATCTCATGGGAGCATTGTTCCCAACAGTGAAGAAGTGGAAACAATCTATGTGTCAAATAAAAGGGAACCAGTTTTAAAAGTATTATAAATATGTCTACATGTAAAATAATATAAAAGGACATTCATAGCAGTTTAGAAATGCTAGAAAACTATACTACATAGGTATATATGTATACATGTTATATGAACATGAATATATATGTGGATATGTGGACTTGCATATTGTGTATCTACATACTATATGTGTATATGAACAAGTATGTGCAAATATATACACACACATACACACACATCTTTATCTGCAACTAAGGCCATATCTGTAGGCATATCAAAACATCTATTTACCAGCTCCATGTATAGCCGTACTGTATCCGTATCTATATGAATCAGAGTAAAAGGGAAAGAGGAAGGAAAAAGCTTTCTGAAAAACCAAGAGAGCTTCCTGGAAGAAGAGGATCCTAAACAGACCCTTAAAAAAAAAAAAAATCAGAAGGTTTCACAGGAGCCAAGGATGAGGGGAAGTCCAGTCAGGAGCAAAAGACTTAGATGCCAGAGAAAGGAGCATGCATGGACTTTGGAGTCACTAAAACTGCTATTAATAAAAAACAAAACAAAACAACACCAGGGCACCAGGGTGGCTCAACTGGTTAAGCATCTACCTTCGGCTCAGCTTATGATTCCGGGGGCGTGGGATCAAGCCCCATATCAGGCTCCCTACTCAGCAGAGAACCTGCTTCTCCCTCTCCTCTGCTGCGCCCCCACACACACACCACTCGTGCTTTCTCACTGAGAAAATAATATAAAATAATAAAAATTAAAAACCACACCAAGCAATGGAATATGGCCAAAAAAAGTTTGAGTGTGCTGTGTGCCAGGTGTCTGAAGGAATCTGGAAAGGACTCTGTCCTCCAGGAGCTGGGAATTTCAGAGGAATTCGTTCTCAGACATGGACCGGAAGTAATCCTTCCACTGCTGAAATCCTCAGGTGTGCGAGGCAGCCTCAGCGCCCTGCACCAGCCCTCCTGATGAAGGAGCTGTGTGTAAAGGGCTCGTGCTGTCTTGGAGAAGCCAGTGAGGCTCAGCAAATGGAATGGGCTTAATTAAGCTAAAGCAGCTAATGAGAGAGACTTCCTGAAGGTTCATGACTACGAGGAAGATGCAACTGTGTGAAGGGACCAGCAGCAGCGGGAGGACCCCAGTGCCCGATCAGAACCCCCTGAGGATCCTGCTTAGGGGATGGGGAATGCAGGAGTGGACCAGGCTTCAGGGGGAAGCAGTGCCATCAGCGGGGCAGGGGTCTGACTCAGCCATGTCAACAAGCAACTGCCTGAAGGTGAAACTGTACCTAATGAAGCTTATGAACCTCAAAGAATGAGGAAGGAGCTACTGACAAAACCCCAGCCTGTCTAATGGGGTTTATCTCGACTAGACCAAGCTGGACTTCACTGAGCCAATTTAGACAGTTGCAAAGAGGCTCCACCATCTTCAACAGTAAGGATGTTTATTTCTGGTCGCTAATATCATTTTCAAATGTATACTATTTATGTTTCTAGTATATTTCTGAACTATGAAAAAGCGGTCAGGATGCCCTACCTGCAGAAACTGTAGCTATTATTTGTTAAACACCTACTCAGTGCTAGACACTGTGCTAGGGTCGTAAGCCTCACACAAATCTGCAGAGAAGCTATCATCATCCCTATTTTTCCAGTGGGGAAACTGAGACTCAGAGAAGTTAGACAGCTTTCCTAGAGTCTTATGGTGAGCTGGAATTTGAACCCATGTCAGTCGGACTCCTCTATGCACCACGCAGCCCCGACTACAGAGAGAAGTCGAATACTAGCATCGTGGTGGACATGGAGGGGCAGGAAAGCTCTTGGAAGAACTCAGGATCCCAGCAGTTTTGAGGGGGGTTAGTGCAGGGGAAACGCCCTCTGCATTCCGTCAGCCCAGCGCAGGAGTGACAGAAGGAGCTTGAGTTACCAAGAGAAGATTGTTTGGTTCCACGGCTCCTATCCAAAGAAAGGGAACAAAATGGGTGATGCATTTTAGACTTTACACAGACTTTACACAGTAGGGAAACACAGACCCCTGCTCCAAGGTGACTTTAGGGCAGACGGCCTCAGAGATCTTGGATTGCAAAACCCCAACATCCCTCAGGAGTTAGCCTCATGCCCAGGACTCCATCTCTGGTACTGGGTGGGTTCCCTCTCTGCTCCCCGGAGCTGCCAAAGGAAGTCAGAAAAAGTGTGCCCTGGGCTCTGGGGCCACTGGCCACCCCAGTCTGGAGTCCTTAACAGGTTTCTCCACACTGAACAGAGAGGAGGCTGTATGGCCACCAGGTGGCGCCCTCCCCCAGTGGCAGCCCCCCTCCCCCCTCCTCCCTCCTCCCCCCACCCCCAGAGGGGAAGGCTCAGGGGTATTTTCTCATGGGTGCTGTGTTTGGTGACTGCTTGGATTCCCACAGTAGTAAAATCCTAACAGCCAAGGCAGAAGGGGAGTGAGATCTCTAGCCTTACCCCCTCGTTCTACTGATGACAATGAGGTCCAGTGGGGACAAGGAAATGCCCGAGGTCACACGGCAGGCTAAAACCCCTTCTCTTGACCACTGACTGGGTCTGGTGCTTTTCCTGCACACTAAGACACCTCCCACACCCCACCAATGGGCTACCAGAATACTACCCTGAGCCAAGAGCCATATCTCAGGGGGGTGGGGGAAGCTATGTTCCTTTCCCCTTCCCTGCCATTCCCTGTTGCTTCCAGATCAGGCCCTGCAGCCCAGCCCCAACTACAACAGAGGCACTAAGGATAGCTCATGATTACCACTGCCTACCCTGGCTCAGCCTGAGAGCTTTCCAATCATCGTCTAATCATTACTGGACCATCACATCTCTGTGACCCACTCTGCTTTCCCATTTACAGAAGAGGGCTCTGGAGCTCAGAGAGGTGAAGAGATCTGTCCAAGACCACTCAGCTTATCCAACCAGCTCATCTGGTTTTGAGTACAGGCCTGGGGGTCAGTTCCAACCTCCCTGTTGACCTTGGCCTTATCTTTTGTGCTATAGTCTCTATCTCAAAACACTTTGAAAGACTTTTTCCCTTTTTAGCCTGACAAGAGTTCTGTGGATTGAGGAAAGGCATCATAGCCCATCTTAAAGATTAGAAAACTGGGACCCAAGATGAATGGCCCAAGGTCACTTGACTCATGGTAGGCTTGGATCTGGAACCCAGGGCTTTACTCACTGTGTGGAATACTCCAAAGGACCCTCCACACCTCACTGCCCAACTACAGCCCTGCTAATGTCTCCCAAACTCATGGAACTCAACAGCTCAAATTGCAGGTTCGGGAGACAGAAGAGTTGGGTCTGCATGCCAGCCCTTAGTTATGTGACTGTGAATAAGTTACCTACCCTTCATGGTTGTTAGGTAATTGAGCCCATAGATGTTGCATGCTGCTGCCTGGTACAGAGTAAGTGCTCAGTAAATGGTGGCTATTTATAGATATAATTAATTAAAGCACTGTGTTTAATATTCCTGCTACATGAGCCTTAAGATGTGCATTGTCCAATATGGTAGCCATTAGCCAAGTATGGTTATTGAATACTTGAAATGTGGTCCAAACTGAGAGGTGCTCTAAGTCTAAAACACACTCCTGAACTTGAAGCTGTAATATGGAAAAAGGAATGTAAAATATCTCATTAATGATCTTTATATTGCCCACAGGTTGAAATTACAGGTTAGACATACTGAATCAAATAAATACATTATGTACATAAGTAATTAATAAAATATATTGTTAAATTTAATTTCACCTGTTTCTCTTTACTTTTTTAACGCGACTCCTAAAAAAATTGTTATTACATACATGGCTTGCATTTGTGGCTTCTACAAATGCTATACTTCTACTATATACTGCTGCCTTACTTTCAGAAACTCCACTACTGCAGCCCACCTGCCCTGGTTTACCTGAATGATGTGGAATATAAGGGCTTTGAACCAGGAATCCACTCACTGGCTGAGGCCCCTTGGGCAAGTCACTGCAACTTCCTGTGCCCATTAGAAATACAGGTTTCAGGATCCCTGGGGGGCTCAGTGGCTTAGCGCCTGCCTTTGGCTCAGGGCATGATCCTGGAGTCCCGGGATCGGGTCCCACATCGGGCTTCCTGCATGGAGCCTGCTTCTCCCTCTGCCTGTGTCTCTGCCTCTCTCTGTATGTCTCTCATGAATGAATAAATAAAATCTTTTTTTGAAAAAGAGAGAAAAAAATACAGGTTTCACACACACACACCCCACCCCACTATCTGAAAGGAGAGCATTCCTATGACACATTTTGTAAGTCCAAATGGCAAAAGCAAAGAAGCAATTACCATTAATCTATATGGAAAAAAAAAGTGGGCATTCCCAGACCCCCCCAAAAAAAAAAAACTTTCTAGGCTTTCCTGGTACCTTAGGACACATTTTGCTAATGGATGCATAAAATAAATGGAGCTAGAGCACCGATGCTTACAGGCACAGTTCCAAGCTCTGGTAGCTTGATGCTGGGATGCTGAGAGGAGTTCCCAGGGAAGAAGCTTGGTGCGGCCACTCTGGCTGCTGGGGGGCATGCTGCGTCTTTAACACCTCACTGCAAAACAAACACTTAATGCTATTTTTGCTTTTTTCATAAAAGTGAAACTCCTCTTCTAATTTCTTTTGGTTAACAGAAAACAGGTACTAACATAGGTCTTTCATAAAGTGAAGTAGTAGACCACAAACTTCCGAAAAGTGGGGAAACTTCTATATCCTTACCCTTCTAAAACAAGAAAACAAACCAAAATAAATCCTCAATGCCTCACAGGCTGTTGTGGCAGTGAAATGAAATCGTAAAAATAAGGGCGCCTGGGTGGCTCAATTGATCAAGCATCTGCCTTCCGCTCAGTCCTGACCCCAGTGTCCTGGGATAGAGTCCCTGCTCAGCGGGGTGTCTGCTTCTCCCTCTCCCTTTTCCCTCCTCCTCCCCCTCACTCCTGCGCTCTCTGCCTCTCTCTCAAATAGATAAATAAAATCTTAAAAAAAAAAAAGAACTAAAAAAAAAATCATCAAAACATCTACCATGTTCAGTGCACTACTTTGCATGCCTCTTCTCATTCAGTCCTCACACAGCCCAGGAAGGTGTGGCCGTGGTCTCTCCCAATTTGTAGGTGAGGACACGAGGTTCAGAAATATTCGGTAACTTGGACAGACTCTTGTAACTTCAGTAACTTGGCCGCTGTATTGTTCTATATCCTGTGCTAGAAGTCAAAATTAAACACAGGGGGGAAAGCATACAATTCCCCGCGGTAACCTTGAGCAAGTCCCTCTGCTCCGTGGGCCTCAGTTTCCCCTTCCTGTAAAATGAGGGAAATGTTTGGATGGTGGGTAAGGATCTTTGAGGTCCCAGTGTTATGGGGTGCTTCGAACATTTCAGTGAAAATAGGACTTCTGGAACTCTTTGAAAGTCCGATGACTACCATTGTCCATTCTGTGGGGATAAATGTGCATTTCTGTTTGTTTTAATAACATTTGTAGGAGCTTTATATAGTGTCTATGTCTGCTTACATTAGACGCTGTGTATTATAGTTAAGAGTCTTTCACTATTTCCCATATAAACCTTATTTTTTATGGGTTTGGGAGAGCTCAGCTGTAAAAACTCTCTTGGCAGAAAAAAAAATTTTTTTTTCAGACAAATTAGGTTTAAATCAGGAGGCTGGTTTCAGACACTTCAGACCCTGCATATTTTTTCTTCCTAGTCACTTTTCATTTAAAAATGAGATTGGCTGATTTCTTGGTTTCATTTCTTTTATGGGGATTTAGCACGACCATAAGCTTAACTGTTAGCTGCATGAAGAGAATGGATCCAGAGCCTTTTCCAAGGGACTCCAGGGCCTGAAGCCTGCAGACTGGCCTTCTAATCCTAGCTCAGTCTTCCATTAGCTGTGTGACCCTGAGCTGGTCATTTCACCTCTCTGGGTGGGGGACAAAAACATGCTTAGAGAAGTGAAGTTCCAAGGAAAAATGAGTGCACTCTACAAATATCAGAGGCCAGGAGAGAGAATAACATGGTGTTTTCACCAGCAGAGAGTAGATAATCAGAGTCAGGGTGTTACAGTCAGGAGAGAACCCAGAGGTTGAGAAACCTGCTGCATTCCTCACATTATAGATGGGGTCCACTCTGACCCACAGAGGAAGAGTGTTACCAGTGAAGGCTGGAGTTAGAATCCAGATTCTGTCCCCAAACCCTTTCTTTCTTTGTCTACCTTATGTCGGGGGCCAAGAAAGATCTGACTAAAGAGGCTGTATTTGTATGAACACACACACACACACACACAACCTGGAGGTGTTTGAGACGTGGGGAAAAGCCAGGTCTCTGAGGCAGCCAGAGCTGCCCTTTGATCCAAGCCAACCCACCTTTTACTGCCCTATGACCTTGAACAATGTCCTTCACCTCTCCGAGCTGGCTGCCTCAGTTTTAACCTCGTGCAATCTTCATGAGGCATAAATGAAATAATGCATGCTAAGGGCCTAATTTCCTCTACAAATTTTAGTTGTTGCTCTGATTATTTCATGCACTAATAGGTTTTCAACATTAGAAAAGAAAAAAATAAATAGATGTAAGAAAAAATTATATTTACTGCATGGAAGGAATAAGAAAACTCTTCACAAGTATTTACTATTGTATGTGAATGAGTGGTGATTATTAGGATTCTTTTTTATTTGTTACATTTATACCCGCAGTGCCTAGCACCAGGTGGGTGCTCAATTAATGTATGTTGAGTAAAGTGTACAAAAAATACACCAGCCACTGAAGAAGTCAGAAAAAAAACTGCAGCATAATTTTTTGTTGTTGTAAAAATAATACTAATTGTTTTAAAACGTAGAAAAATATAGCTAAGCAGAAGGAAAAGTCAAAATCATCCCTTTTCCCCAAACTCAGAGGTGGAGGTATAAATGTTTTGATGTACATTCTCCCACTTTTTCTCCTTGAATGCTATTTAGCTAGTTTTACATAAAGCAGGTCTCAATAAACAGTCTTTAGCAACCTGGGAGGTTTTGTTTTGTTTTGTTTTGTTTCCTCTCCACTTAATATATCATGCACAATCTCCGTGTCCATTCCCATACCTTTTCTAGGGGCTGTGTGGTAACCCACCGTACTGATGGATTTATTTAGCCAGTTCTGTAATTATAACACGTTGGGGTATTTTGTGTTTTTCACTCTTCAGTAGAATAGTCCCTGTTGTTAAAACTTTGTAACATCAGGGAGGATTCCCTTGCAATAAATTCCTGGAATTTACTTTTAAGTTGGTGACCATTCCATTCCCCCTTAGATTAAAAAAAAAAAAAAAAAGTGCTATTCTCATTTCAAAATTGCTAACGCCCGGGTTTTCGCCTGGGGGGGATTGAGAGGTAGGTTTCCGACAACCTGCGTGGACCCCAGGGAGAGAACGAGGAAGCCAGGGCGGGTGTCCCAAGCCGGTCCCTGGGGGAGGGGGCGCCACCGGCAGGCCAGGGGCTGGAGCCGCGTCTGCAGGCGCCCTGCGGAGACCCCGCGCCGCGCCCGTCGGGGGCTGGGCTTCCCCAGCGGGGGGCCGGCCGCGCGCCCAGCTCTGCGCGGCTCCCCGGCTCGGCTCGCGGGTCCTCGGCCTGAGCCGCGGCTGGGCCCGAAGCGGAGGCTCCAGCACCGCCCTCGCAGGCACGGCGGCCGGCGGCACCCCTGGGGACCCGCTCTCCGCTCGCGGGCCAGGGCTCCAGGGAAGCGGACGCGGGTGCGCATTCCTCCCGTGCCTAGGATACCTCGCGGCGCTAAAAATAGGCGAGGGAGCCGGGCTCCGGGGAGAGCCAGGAGGCCATCTGTGAACTCAGCCGGAGCCCCGGGTTCGAATCCAGATAAGGTCCCCTCCGGGTCCGAGGCACCAGGATCGGCTTGCTCCGCGAGCCTCAGTTTCCCCATGCCTGCCACGGTTTCTAAGGGACTTCTCAGCTCTCGGGAAGAAAAGGAAGAAAGAAGGAGAAAAAAAGTCTTGGATTTTCCTTTTCCGCTCCTCCCCGAGGGCCTCGGGGCCTGGGGCCGGGGACTGAAGCCGGGGGAGGGGTGTGCCGGGCGGCTCATTACCGCGAGGTGTTGCCCTAGTTAAATCGCGGGCCCGTTTGATCTGGCGGCGGGTGGCGAGAGGGAAAAAAGGGAAAGGTAGGGGGGTCGGAGTGGAGAGACGCTCACACCTCCCCCACCGTTTCCTCGCACCCATAAAACACCTTTTATTAACTCCTTCGCGTCCGGAAGGGCTGGCGTGGCCGCTGGGCTCCTGCCTCGGTGTTTACAGCCAAGTCTAATGGGGCCCCATATTCACCCCGACGGCGAGGCGAGGCGCCCTGGACACGCCTGGTGCCGGCGCTGCCCGGGCCTCCTTTCTCGGCGCACGCCCATCCCGCGGAGGGCGCCCAGGGCCCGGCTCCCGGTGCGCGCGCCTCCCCCGCAGCGAGCGCGGAGCCGGCTGCAGGCCCCGCAGACCGTGCGTTCCCGCGCGCAGCCGTGGAGCTGTGCCGGGACGCGCCGGAGCGCCTCGCCGGGTGCCTAGCGCACGGCGGCGCGCAAAGCTGCCTGTCGGTGCACGGTTATTCAGGGACACGTAAACGCCGGCGTTTGCCTGCCCCACTTTAGTCTTCCACGCATCTGCGCCTTGGCATATGCACACGCTTTTATTTATCCTCACACCCAATCATGGGTGCGCTTGTGGGGGCACAGAAACCAGCTGTCCGGCACGAGTGCCCGAATTAGCAAGCACACACACTGCACCGCTTTGCACAAATCCACATGCTGTCTCACAAATATTTGTTTAGTGCTTTGTTCCTGGAAGGAAACCTAATTGTCTCAGTGTAACCACAAGCACTCACGAGCTTATTTTAGTCGAGTACAAAGTAATAGCCGCTATGATTTGTCGAGCTCTTGCCTCGCTCAGGGAGCTGTGCTAGGCAGACCCGGTGGTTGGCCCTCGCACAGCTGCGGGGCTCCGTGTGAGCTCCTGGACCATTACACACACATCTATAAGATCCCAAGAAGCTCACTTTCATGAACCTATTCCCCAGAGCATCCCCTTCTGTCGACTTGCAATGCCCTCAGATGCCATTTGCTTGTATGACAAGCCCCCTTCCCAGTAACCCCAAACCACCGCCTGCAGACACCGGTGTGCATACCATCCCACACATCAGCTGAAATGCTGACCCACATAAATCCTAGCCTGTCCTTTCTGAGCCTAATTCGTTTCCAGTTTTCCTTTCTGTGGGTTCACTGAAGTTATCCTGTCCAGCCATTATATTCTAAGAACTTTTTTCTTTGTCCCACGAATAAATCCTCCATCTGCCCCGCTTTCCTGACTTGATTTGCCATTTGGTCAGAACATTTAACAAAAGAGAAGTCAGAACAGAAGATTCTCCGCCTAGCAGAAATGATGGGGCTAGCGGATATACCCACCAAGACAACACGCAGGCTGCCTCCGATTTCAGAAAATCTTTTATTAGTCAAGAGCATAGATACTGCTTTGGCAAAGGGAGGAGGCGGTGAGTGGTCTTATAGATTTGAGGTAGAAAAAGGGTAGGGATGGGGTAATAAACACCTGAGCGCAGCAGGCATGGTAGGTAGTTTAAATACATAAAAACTTTTCAACGTAGGGAAAAGTTTTTATTTACAAAGGAAGGAGGGAAAGAAGGAAGGAAGCAAGGAAGGAAGAGAAGAAAGAAGGAAGAGAGGAAAGAAGGAAGGAAGGGAGAGGAAGAAAGAAGGAAGGAGGGAGAGAAAGTGTTTCCCTTGGAACTAAATAGGAAGTGCAGCGACAATAAAATAAAATAAAATAAAACACCACTGTTTGAAGGAAAGCAACAAAAGGCAGCCCTCCGTCTTCCTGGTTTGGTTCTCTTTCCCTGGCAAAAACTATTGATTCCTCTTATTGCATTTTCATTAGGGAAGAGAGCGCCCGGGGGTTTTGCCGCAAAACGGTCGGGGAGGACAAGAAAAGAGCCAGTAGGCATAGTGGAGAAAGCATAGGGGCTTCGAAATTCGCCCCAGAAGGGTTGGAAGGGTGCGTTTTAGCGCGCTTGAGTCCCGCAGTCCCTCTCTCCTGCATTGTGCAGCCAAGAGCCGCCCTCTCAGTTTCAGGGGTGGGGGGTGGATATATATATATTTCTCTTTCTCTTAATGTATTAAAAACAATTTCAAATGACATTGCACGTGCGATCCAAGTGTGTTGTTGCAGCTGGCGACCTGCCAGCACGCAGCAGAGGCTCTGCGGGATGCGCCCCCATAAGCCCCTGGCACCCAGAGCCTGGCCCTCGCCGCCGCCTTCCTCTCCTCCCGGGGCTCCGGGGTCGGGCAGCCGTGGCGGGTCCTCGGCGCGGCCTCGGCTCACTGGTTTAACTCCAGCGCCCAGACTTGCTGCGGCCAGCCTGTGCGCCCTTTAATCCTCTTCTCGCCTGGGCCCAGGGCAGGAGGAAAGCCTTCGTGTTGCTGCTGCCAGAGGACACACACAAGAAAAGAGGCGAGAGACAGGTTTAAATTTTTCTACTCCTATCGCCCAGGCATAGAGTTGGGGTGGGGAAAAGGTTTTGGGAGCAGTAACTGGGCGCCTTTAAATAAGTGAGCGATTTCTGTTTGCAAAATAGGCAAACAGGCTAATAAATTTGCCTTTATGCGCCAGAGTTTCTGGGGGCCGGAATGGGATGGGCAGTCTCTGGAGGTTTGGTAACCAGAATTTTCTGTGCCTGGTGAAACTGATGCGCATAGTTTGTGCTTTATGGCGCCAAAGGACGGCCGCCAGTATTGGAATGGGGAGAGTGGGAATCAACAATTTTTCCCTCTCGTGGGCCTTCTCCCCCCCACCCCCAAGTCCCACTCGCTTTCCCACCAGGATAAGCGTCTGGGCTTGGCCACTGGGTTGGGTCCCTGCTAGTGCACTAGGAGCCTCGGATGGCTAGGAAAGGAGGAACCAGTTGGCCTGGCCCACTATCCTCCTTCTTGGCTCTTAGCAAGAACCTAGCGGTGCTACTTTGAAAGAGGCGGCAACGAGCAGTTGGTGAGGATACGCCCCAAAACTCCTTGCAACCACGCGTCCCTCGGCTTGCCTCTCCTCCACCCCGGTGGCAGTTTAGAGACCCGATGCCTATCTATCTTTCCTGGTCTCCCCCGAGGAGCTTTCCCTAGATTACCACAGCCCCTGCGGGGCAAAGAAAACCTGGCGGGGCTCTCTGGTCAACTCCTAACTTGCTGCGGCGGGCCCGAACACACCAATTTAGAGAAACGAGTTCCCTAGCTTGGAAATCACCGCCCTCAGGCGTCCCAGAGCCCTTGGGCCAGCTGACCCGCCCTCCAGAAAGTGTCGCCCTCACTGGAGAGGATGGAGAAAGGTCGAGTAGGGATTGCGATCTCCAAAGCCAAAAGCAGTGGGTAAGACCCGTGCCTCTTGCTTGTCAGAGTTTACACACAAAACCAACAAGGTTGCTCTCAGAACTAGCTCGCTGGGCAGTGGAGCAGTGGGACCGGATCTGGGCTGGGAATAGAAGACCTGACTTGTTTTACCCCAGCTTCACCTCTGACTCCTTGGGTAGGTGGCCTTTAATCCCTCGTCCCACTCTGGGCCTCAGTTTCCCTATCGGTGCTAGGAAGTGGCCTAGCCTGTTCAGCAAAAACTCTTTGAAAACTGAGTCCACGTGCATAAATCCACACTAAGGCAAATTAAAGTAACAAATTTCTACTGCGTTCTTAACGTGGATTCCAGGAAAGCCCAGGAATGGATCAAGCCCCCCTTGAAATTGGGAGCAAAATATAAGATGTGTACATTTTCTCAGGTCTGCAGCTTCCAAAGGATCCTTAAAAGGGATCCTTTGAAGACTGTCTTCTTTCACAGCCTTACAGACTGTCCCACATTACAAATGAATTCAAATACGAAGCTGCCCCCGCCGCGCACACGATCCCATACTACAGCCTCAGAATTCCCCGCAGCCTCTCAAAAGCGCTCGCACAGCGATGCAGACTCCTTCCACCGTGCCCCGGGCCTGCGGGGACTCACCAAGCCGGGCCCTTAGCCGGAGCCCACGGGCCCCCGACTTACCAGCTCCCTTTTCCGCTTGCTCTCGCGGCCGCCATCCGCCTTCTTGAGTTCGGCCTTGAAGGCTTCGGGGTCGCCGGCCTGTGCGTCCTTGGCCAGCACGTCCATCAGATAGGCGATGTAGCTGGTGGCCAGGCGCAGGGTCTTGATCTTGGAGAGCTTGGTGTCGGCGGGCACGTTGGGGATGCACTCGCGCAGCTCCGCGAACGCGCTGTTAATGCTCTCCGTGCGCCTCCGCTCCTTCTTGGGTCCTGAGCCTTTCCGCCGGCCCAGGCGGCCGCCGAGCGCCTCCAGCCGCCCGGGGCTCTGGCCGGGCCTGGCGTCGGGCCCGTAGGCTGCGGTGGCCGCCGCGGCTGAGGGCGGTGGCCCGCCGGCGGGGAAGTCTGGGGCAGCGTCCGCGGGGCTCAGCAGCCAGCTCTGGAAGTAGGGCCGCTCCTGGTGACAGCGCGACGCCGGGCCGAAGAGGAAGGGTTCGTGGAGCATGGGGTGCGTTGGGTGTGGGTGGTGATGGTGGTGATGGTGGTGATGGTGTGCGTAGCTGCCCACGAGGTTCATGTTGGAGCGGCCCCTGGCCTGCGCCGCCAGCCCGGTTAGCGCCGCCCCATGCGCCCCAGACACTGCCCGGGCCACCCGTGGGCTGTGGGGCGGCGCTCTGCTGGACGCCGGCTTGGGGAGAGTGTGGGGCGAGGCTGCGGACAGGCGCGCCCGCCGGCCTCTCGCCTGTTGGGTCCCGGGCTGGGACGCCGGGGCCGCAGACCTAGTTAACCCTTCTGCGGCCTCCCCTGCAGGGTCTGGCTTATATAAGGCCACGGCTTTGATGTCAACCTCTCCCTGGAGCCAATGGCAGGGGGGCGGGGAGGAGGAAAGGGGGTGGCCGTCCCGGGTTTTAAGCTCAGCGAGCCGGCACCGCACGGCTCTAGGCCGCCTGCGGGGACAGGGAGGCGGCCCCGCCTCCGCCTCCCCACCCCCATTTCCCGGCTAAGGGGGAGGCGGGGGCTCCGTACTTGAGGCCCAGGCCTGTCAACACCCTAGACGGTGGCTGCCACCTCCTCCCTGTGGACTCAAGGAAAGGAATCCAGAATCATCCGGTGAAAAGAAGGCCTTTACCTAGAGCCCGCCCCTCGATTCTCCAGATAGGGAAACTGAGACCTGGAGAAAGAAAGTCTCTTGTTTCTAGACTGTACAGGATTCAGAATGGGAATTCTCGCCCTTCTCAGTCCTGAGCTACTACTACTCCGCTCAGCGCCTGAGCCAGAAGGCCAGAGAACCCTGCTGGAGGCAGCACAGCCCGCTAATGGTTTCCCTTAAGCACTCCCAGCCCCTAGTCATCAACCCCATCCAGCTAGGGCTGTGCAACCCCATCCAGCTAGGGCTGTGCCCCATCCCAACTCTGCCCAAGGCATCCATGCAATCCACGACTGACCAGGGGCTGGAGAAGACTTGGTGTGTGGGGGAGGAGGGGTGGAGGAAGTCAGGCTCCAAGCCCACAGGCATTTACTGATTTGTTCCGGGCTCCAGGGCCTGGGAGGCACTCTTCTCACCTCCTGGGCGCCTAATCCCATCCAAAGGCCAGATGGAGGGCCCAAAGTTTGGCTACATTGGGTCACTCCACCCAGGTCATCACTGCCTGAGAATGTCCACTTGTCTAAGGACCCCAGTGCCAAGGCTTGCACCAAGGCTCACACCAGGAGAAATCAATGTTTGGTAGTAAACACATACAAAAGGGCCGAGAACTTCCACTCGATTTGCAAGGCTGGCGCAGCCAGAGAATTACCATGCTGGTATCTCACACCCAGCAGAGCAGAGAGAGGTCCTGGCTGTGCTGGCCTCCACTCTAACCCCCTCCCAGCTAGGGCTTCTCTGGGGCTGTCTGGTTCTCTCCACAGCGGCCTTCTCCCAAGGCTCTCACGGGGACCCAGAAATCCCAGGGTGGTGGTGCCTCTCCCATTGAGGTAGCTTCGCAGCTGATGCCCTCATACCTGAGTCCCTCCATCCTCACCAACCTTTCCCAGCCAACCCCCTTCCCTAGGAGGAGCAGAGGGATTGTGCTTTTCTCTCCAAAGCGATGCCCAGTGAAGGGCAGGGTGGGGGAGGAGGAAATAAATATGTGACTGCTCTTTTTGGAGGGCAAATTCATTCCTTTGCACATTCAACATGGTTTACTGACTGCCCACTATGTGCCTGGCACACTTAGTAGTATAGAGGCAGAGGGAGGAAGGTCAACCCTCCTGGTAGGGATAGGAAAGGTGAGGCCCAGAGATGAACGATTATCCCTGGGGTTGGTAGCAAGTGGAGATGTGGTATTTCTCTCATACAAGGGAATAAATGGATGGGGGGGGGGGGACACTGCAAGACAGAAGTGGACACTTAGTCCTGAGCAGGTTGCACTTATGGGAGCTCTGCAGGGCAGTGGGCCCTAGAGGTGCGTGGCGGTGGGGGGAAGGGAGGGCCTGGTTTCCTGCCTGAGGCAGGCTGGAAACCCGCCACTCTCCCGGGCGCCTGGCGCCAGCAGCGCTGGGGTTGGGCTGAGCGCAGAGCCGGAGGCTCCCAGGGAGGGAGCTCTCGGCGCCCGGTTCAGCCCCGGCTCCACGGGGTCCCCAGCCTCCCCAGCCTGGAGGCGCTCTGGAGTGAGGGTGTGTGTAGAGAGTTGTAATTACCCTGTGCAGTGGGACCTCCGTCCTCAACACACACCCAGGGGTTGCCCTATTACTGCCGATCTACACCCACAGCATCTCACAGCAGCACTTGGGTGCTCAGGATTACACGTGTACATATATGCATGCACAGAAGTCCATCTATTCATACAGATGCCAAAAAGTATGTGTATTCTCATGGTTAACACATTTACACCCATGAGACACATTTTAATATTCATGCATTCCTAGAATTTTATACATTATCTCTCCGTCACCCACAGGGCACACATCTCGACTCAGATATGTTACAGCTATGAGCCACTCCCCACCCTATAAACAGGCATGCATAAAGATACCATCACACGGTAGAGGCACACGAATTCTACATCAGTATCGCACAGCTGCAGGGTTTTACACATAGTCTTACACCTACAGTTGTGCACCGTTTCACAAATTTATATTTTCTTATTTTCCCCACAACTGTCTCCACAGCACAAACTGGTGAAAACTCCATCATACATCTAGTGCGTTCTCAGTGTGGAAACTAACACACCCAGGCACATAGCCACAATTACCACTATGTACACACAGGTGCTCAGACATAGACATTTTCACCTTTGCACACAACACGCAGTCACACAAATTGCAAGCCCTTAGATAGTCTGACATATATTCTATCTTACGTATATAGCCACATTCACAAGTCCTGAAAATGAAGTCCAGCAATGGATGCACACTGTCACAGCACCCACATGAAGGGCAAGCACTCATACAGATCCTGGCAATTACTAGAAAAAAGTCACAGTTCCAGCACCCACCACCCACAGATCCAAATCATTCCCCCCACCTTACACAGATCACTCAGAGCCCTATGCATCCCCAAACTATCTGGCCGGGTTAGTGTGGTAGGAAATGCATTATTGATACCGTATGATGAGTCCCTTGAGGGCCCTCAGAATGCCTGGCAGCCTCTCATGGGTAAAGAGGAGGGTGCCTGTAGTCCTCTGGGTTGCCAAAAATGCTGCTCTCCTTCCTGCACCCCACCCACCATGCCACCATCCCCACCCCACCCCGGCCTGCCAAGCATTCGAGTCTTCAGCCCAGCGGCGCCCACAGTGGGAACGCAGCCATAGGGGACCCTCTGGAGTTTCGGGTTTGGCGGCCTCCAAACAGGATGGACGCCACCGAGATCGCCTGCATAGACCGCAAGGCGCCTGGGCTCCAGCGTCGGCCTTCTGGGAGACCCCAAAGTGCTTTTAACTCCAGCCTGGTGCGTTTGGAGTGCGGCGGACCTAGTGAGTACGGTCTCCCTCTCCGCCCCAGGCTACATGGTGTGCAACCCAGGACTTTGCCCGAAACTCCTGTGCGCTGAGAGATAAGACGTGTGCGTTCCTTTCCCTCTCTGAGCCTCAGTTTCCCCAATTTTAGAACAAAGGGACAGGACTGACGGTCTGGAGTTTTAATTCCCAGCTCTGGGTTGTTGCAGGGCCCCCGCCCCGGTTGTTCTCCGCGGGGACTTAGCGCTCCGCTCTGGGACCGGCTCCAGACCGAGGATACGAAGCTGGGGACTCGGAGGGGCCTCCGCGCGGGTCCACACGCCCCGGCCCCGCCTCCCTCCCGGCACCCCGCAGTGCTCACCCGGAGAGCGCCCCCCGAAGGGCTGACCCTCGCCGCGTTTTCAAAGGCGCGCTTTTCTCTCCGAAGGTGCTAGGGCGAGAACTCTTCCCCCATCTTACGGGGTCGAGAGCTCAAGCACGGAGGGTTTAGGAAGCGTAGTAAAGGGGAGCTTAAGAAAGACTGGCTGCGGATTCCGGCGCGCCTGGGTTGAGATCCGGCCTGTCACCCTTCCTTGCGTAAACCTTAGGATCCTCAGTTTCCTCTTCTGCAAACTGGGACACAGTAACACCCGCCCAGAGTGCTAGTAAAATTAACTGAAGTAATACAGGTGGAGCTCCTAGCACAATAACAGCCCACCTGGATAAACGGTGGCTCTGGTTGGGGGATTAATGCAACGGGAAAAAGAAATGGGGTTTCGGGCGTCCAAGCGACTGCATAGCCCTGGATGGGGAGGTGGGTCCAGACCACTGGTCTCTGCCTCAAGTGCTGTGTTCTGATCCAACCAAGCCTGTTCCTGACCGCACTGGGTTTTCCCTCTTTCCCCAACTACCTACCCAACAGAACCCCACTGCCATAAGGCTGGAAGCGAGGGAGACCGAGCTTTGCCAGGTGTGGGGTTATGTTGCCAGAGACCTGAATTCCTTCCCAATATCTTCCCCCCCGCACTTCATTCGCTGCATGATTCGGGGGAGTTCCGGCCCCCTCCGGGACTCAGTTCCCCATCTGTACAGTGGCCTGGCTGTACTCAGACGCTCTGCAGTGACTTCGGCCTGGGCCTTGGGGTTGGGGTCCTTCTGCTCCTGCCCCACTCGTCCCCTCACTCCCACCCCCCCACCCCCGGGGCTGGAAGGCCTGAGAGCCCGCGCCTCGGCGCCTACCGCAAAATCTTCGCCCGCCGCGTCCCGTGACCTTGACGCCACCGGCAATCCCCGCACCGGACCCCTTATCTAAATAGGGCCGTAAATCAAGGACCTGTCAGGGCCCGGGTAATTACAGGAACTCCATAAAAAGGACCCGGCCGGCCGCCTGTTTATATTAGCGCGGTGTAAAATATTCTCGCTGTCTTGGGGAATCGCGTCGCGCGGTAACGCGCCATAAATCAGCCCGCGGGCCATTTACCCCGCAGCTTGAGCGCGCAAATCCCTTAAACATTTCTGTGCGGCATCTAAAGAGTGCCTAGGACTTTCCAACCTGGCCCCACCCGCTCCCCGGGGCCCGGGGGACGGTCAGGGCACGGGAGAGAGAAAACGGGTCGATTTATCCTATAGGCTAGTGGGGTGAGAAGCCTCCTTGACTTCGCCGGCAGGGGCGAGTCTCCCGAGAGATCCCATAGTGTTAGGACGAGCGAGCGGGGAAGCCGGCCCAGAGAGGGAAAGCAGCTTCCCTAAGGGCAAACAGCCAGAGTGGCAGAGGCGCAGCAGCTCGAGGCCAGAACTCTAGGGGAGGCGGGCATTGATGGCAGCCTGCGTCTCCCCTATTTCTCCCCTTCCCTGGGATGAGGAGTGGAGAGAGGCCAAGCCACAAGAGCTGATACTCCACTCTCTCTACCTTTTAGCTTCGGGGATCCCCGAGCTTCCTGCAACTGCGCACAGCATTGTGTGTGAATGTTCTTGTGCAACAGGGCCTGTGCTTCCTAGTGTAGTCTCCTTGTTTTACAGGTGGCAAAACAAAGGCCAGAGGATGGGGTGCACAGCTAGAAATAGAAGACCCTCGCGAATCCATTTCAGTTCACCTCCCCAACATTCTTTCCTAAAGAAAAACTAAGAGAAAGAGAGCGAGAGAAAGAAGGCAGGAGAGAGAGTGCTGGGTTGGGGGTGGGGGGGCCAGGGGATGAGGGGGAGCCAGAGGACAACCCAGTCCATCTTTACTTTTGTAACAGCCTCAAAAATACTAAATCTATTTAAGGTAAACCTGATGCGGCCATTGTCTAATGAGTAACATAAATCAAGCTTATGGAAAAAGAATATTAAATTTTCCGTGTCTTCCCTCGGGGCTGGGACCTGAGGAGTCGGGGAGAACTAAACATCTTCCTCCCCCATTCCCTTTCCCTTCCGAAGTCCTAAATGACAACGTGTTTACACAAGTTTTTATGTCGTCTGAGCTTAGTCCCGGCTCCGTTTCCTCCTCTGTGTATTTTCCGCGCAGAGAGATGTCTGCTTTAGGACGCGTTCAACCTAAACAGAACCCCGTCTGATTGGAAAATGTATTTATTTGAAAAATCGTAACTCACAGTTTTGGTGAAATCGGCCCCCAAATTTATGGGATCGTTTGGGGCGCGCGGTGATCGTAAATTTAAAAGCACCGACACACCCCCTCCATCCCCCTGCCGCCTCCCGCAGCAGCTCCAGCCTGTGTTCACCTGGACACAGGCCGGCTCCGCTGGGGTCCACTCTGGGCTCTCCTCCGCCCTGGGGCTCCAACCCCTCGCCTGGTCAGGGGCGCCTTACAGGCAGGTGGATTTCATTGTGGTTCCTTTCCACCCAGTCCCATTGCTTTTGGAGCAATTTAATTTTGTTTGGCCTCACAGAGATCAGTTTCAGGTGGTCAGTTAACCGGGTCCTGTTGTGCACTTCTGTTTTGGGCATATCGGGTTTTTCCTTAAGTGCTGGCTGGTTAGTTTCATCGTGCTGGGTTGCAGGTCGCTTGCCTGGACCCCAACCAACTGATCAATTCTGTGCCAAGCCCTTCTATGACCAGAGGTTTATCTCTGGTCAGTGTCATGAAGGTCAGTTTCACCGCCTGAATGTTGCTTTCCAGGTCAGAGAAATTTTTTCTTTTTTTCAATCCAATGTAAATGACTTGGGAGGAGGGAATCAATCCACTCCACCTTCTTTTGGATCCTGCAGCTAGTCTACCCTGGCTCAGGACTGGGAAAAGGTTGGAGCTGGGACCATGTCCCCAAGGACTGATGCCACCAGCCCCATAGGCTGGGAAGTCCTGTAATCCAATCAGAGCTCAGATGCACAGGGCCTTCATGAGCAAGTCTGCTTTTTCGAGAAATGCAAGGCTGAGCCATGTCTCTCTGTCTTTTGTCTTTCTTTCTAGGGATCATGCACTTCTCTGCCAGCGTCCCCACCCCACAGAACGGGGGCAAGCTCTCAGCTCTAAGTTTGTTTGTCTAAGCACAGCTATCGCAGAGAGAGGAGTTTGGGGATTTACTCCAAACTTTGTGCGCACTGGAGCAATGCAGCTCTGCGCAAGAATGGTGGCAAGGTAGTGCGGGAATCTGAGGTTATTCAGTAACTCTTGCCAACCTATGGATCCCACCGCAAGCCTGAATCCTCAGCCACAACCTGGCAGGAGTGATCTATACTCAGTAGCATTTAGTTTAAAGAAATAAAATTGATTTCAGCAGAAAAAACCCAGTCAGGTCAACCTAGTCTGTTCTGGAAGATGAAGAACTGGTGGGAGATAGAATGGGTAGAAACGGTTAGGGGACAAGGAGTTGCTCTTCTATTGCCCAGCCTTAAAATTTGGGACTGAGGGTACAAGAGGGGCGTCTCCTCCTTCCTTGGGTCTCAGTTCTCCCAACCTAAAATGGAATGGGTCATGGGATCCATACTTCCTCCAGCTGCGGAGAGGATTGGGGCAAGATACTGACTTCTAAAGTTGCCAGGAGGCCAAAGTATTAATCTTGAGAAATCTGTGCTTGTCTGATGGAGAAGTCCACAGGAACCCAAACATTTGAGCAACTGGGTTGGGAGGGATGGATCAATGGCTGGCTACACTTACCGGTGAATATTCTGGCTTCCTCAACTCTTGCCTTCTTCAGATAGGCATTCGGAAACTGAGTCTATGGGCAAGAAACTGCATCATTATTAGTCTTATTATTTTAAAAGGGGCCAGGCTACATCCGTCATCTTTCACATAATGGTCAATTGTAAACACACTTTAAGAGAGAAACACAAAAAAGGGATTTAATGTTGACACTGGGAAAATGCTTAGCTCTGGCGTTGCTGGGGAATTGGCAGGCTCTCCTGTCCTTTGGGAGAGAAGTTAAGTGCTTAGTGTTTTTTTGCTTTTTCCATTGAATTTTTAAATCTCTCAGGGGTCTTCTTTGTCTTTAGTTTAACCAGAGAAGTCCTTACTGAAAAAGTCAGAGGCTGATAAAAGGGTCTTGGCTTCGGGTAGGAGAAGGGGTGGGCAGGAACACAGCACCTCACCCAGTGCCTGAGTCTTTCTGCCCAATGGCTCCCCTCGCTGCAGCAGAACGTGGTGATAGAGCGGGGAGCTGAGCAGACAAGTGAATGGTGTGAAAAGCAGAAATCAGAAAAAAAGGCATACCTGGCGACTGGAGAAAGGGGAAGCGCATTCATTTTGAAGTGTGAAAGCCAGCTCCCTTCCAGAAAGCCGATTTCAACCACCTCTTCCCAGTGTGAACATCACTCCCTGGCCACACGAACAACCCCAAACACCCCGTCACCTCACCTACACACACCACCTGGCACAAGATTGTCCCTGTTATCTTCCCAACACCACTCGGAGCGTGGAGCCAAGAACAAGACGTCACAGTGGAACTCACCCCCCAAACTCAAACCGACTGATGGTAGTTATTAAATTCATTTTTGTCCATGCAAGCAAGGCCCTCTGAAAGTCTATTTTAAAAAGAACGGCAAAGGTGGCAGGGAAAGAGAGAACAGAAAGGAAAGCCTGGAAACCAGAGCAGAAATTAATTTAATTACCTCCTCTCCCCTGCCATAAATTCCACAGAGGAAATCAAATCTTTCTGTGCATGTGTATAAAAACCAATCAGTCTATTGAGCTCGCCAAAACCCATTATGTCTCGAACTGGGTATCCTAATTGAATGAATCTGACTGTACCAGGCAACCAGGAGTCAACCCAGCCAGGTTTTTCCGAGGGCCTTTGCCATGGAGCCAGAGAGGATAAACATGGATTGGAACCACACACTAATCAGCTTGCTTGCGGAGAAAGGGAACTTTCTCAGCCTGGGTGCTTGCTGGCAGATGCATCCTAACATTTTGCGTCAGATTGTAATGGAATATTTCTCATAAACAGCCAAGTGTCTCTCCCAGCCACTCACCTGACATGTTTCTTGTTGTTTAACTTCAGATCTGACAGATGATGATAACCTGGAAAAGAGAGAGGTTACAAATGCCGAAGGCTGTGGGGCTGGGCAGTGTAAAGGGCGCCTGCTCCAGATCTGGGACAGGGCTGTGATTTGTAGGGCCCGGAAAAAGCTGTTATGCAACCAGAGGCAAGCAGGGTGCTGGTGCTGGAGGGAAGCACAGCAATGAGAGCTTGGGCTGTTCACTCTAAGGCCATGTGCCACTTGTTTAGTGTGTCCTGTTGTCAGATGGGGGATGCCCCCTCTTTCTCACCCCCCCCCCACTGCCCTATGCCCAAGGGCGCACTGATTTATAGCACCTGTTAAAAACACATAATGTATGCAATTAGTTGTGGCACTAGAGAGAAAAAAAAGGAGTTGACTTTATTCCAATAGAAGATAAATGGGTTAGTTTTCATGAATTTAGTTCATTAATTTAAATTTCTAGGACCAATTTTTTAAAAAATCATTTCTGCTTTCTTTGCTACCTGGTGATCACCTGGTGATTAGTTTTCATTGGCATTGCTTCTCGAAGTTGAGAAGCACACCCTCGAAATCCCCTGGTTGAGCATGTTGCCAAGGCAGGGAATCTTGTAAAATTGGGGTGGGCACGGGATGTGCATTTTCAGTAAAGCTCATTCTGATGCAAGAATCATGCTTGGAGAAGACAACGTGTATGAATACGGCCAGCGCTTGAGAGTAACCTACTTACCGACAAATATACTGTCAGCTGTGTGACTCTAGCAAAGTCAATATATATGCACAATTAAATGGGATACATATACATTGTGGAAATTTAGAAAAAATCAAAAAATATAGGAAGAAATGGCAATTGCCTTGATCCTAACCAGCTATTCCAACTCCCTGGGCTGTAGCTTCTCCACTGAATCCTACAGGTTCCAAAAAGAGACAAGCCTCTTGTCTACCTGTCCTACCTTGGCACCCAGCACACGTGCACACCTCCAAAAAAATATTCCCTGAAAGAAATAATTGATTAAATAAAGCTGTGGCTTAGATGATCTCTAAAGTCACTTTAGAGATCATCCCTAACATTCTATTTTTCATTTTCTGCTCTAGGGGAGAAAGTGTAATTGCATCAACTCAGATATATTTGTCACTGGGACTCTTGACATTTAAGCATGTATATGCTTTTTCTCCCGTGTCTTGTCACTTGATCTGACAGCTTTCTGCTTGCTCTGTCTGATATTAGTTTAGGGCTGTTCCTGCCCAAGGCAGCCCAGCTACCACTGTGGGTTGGAAGTGAGTCAAGCGGTCCCCACCTTGTACCAAACAGAACAATCAGAGTGTATTTTTGAAGACTCCAGCAAAACTGCACAGCCAGCCCAAGAAACAGGATAGTGGGCTGTTTGCAGTTCACAAGCATACAATTCTTTCCTGAAACCATGAGGCAGACCCCTCCCCTGTCATAGTACACTAACCACCCCCCCAACCCACCCCCCACAGCTGCATTAAGCTCTCACTGGATGTCATGTGCTTTACACACATCTCTCATTTAATCCTTGCAGCAAGGCTGTTGTTAACTCTATACTATAGATATGGAGATAGGCCCAAGGTCACTCAGCTAGGACAATGGAGAAGTAGGATTCAAGTCCAGGTCTCCATTGACCCCAAAGTCCTTCCTTTAATCACTATAATCATGTGTGTGTTGGGGGTGGAAGCAGGATAGTTAATATTCTGAAAATATTTTTATTTCTCAAAAGATATTCTAACAACAATTAAATATGAACCTGCCACCTGAGCAATGCAACTTTGTTTTACTTCCTCCCCCTTAAATGCCATATACTAAGAATCCTTCATGATGGAGTTTGTGTTCATCAGTTTTAATAGTAGTTGCATCTAAACAGATAATTCATCATAATGAGGTTATAAACCCCATTAGGAGAGGAGTCGAATCTCTTGTATTCACTGATGTATCCCCAGCACTTAGCAGAGTACCTAGACATAGAAATCACAAACTAACTAAATATTTGTTCACTGAATGAATGGTAACTTGCTTAATATAGACAATCCTGAGGAAATGCCTCTGGCACTCTGATCACCTAGAAATTATTCATATGGTACAGCCCCATCATTCAATTGATGCTCAGCAACATGTGGTTGAAGGAACAATTTTTTAGGAAGAGAGCTGGCATATGGAATTTTTAAAATAAAGTCTCACTTAAATTAGTAAAATGGAAGTAAAATAGATTCTGTACCTTAATTAAGTCCCTTGCTACTCTTTGTAAGATAGGCCATGTTTTCTGATCTCAGCTCTGCCCCCCCTCATTATGTGATCCCAAGCCCCAGATCCTCCCCTGGGCCCATTAAGTCCCAAAGATCTATGCATCTTGTAAGCTCCTAAGTCATGTGTCCACCGCCGGAACTAGCACAGGAGTCAAACTCCAGCCGAGTGTGTTGGAATGATTTGATTCTATAGGCCATACTCATCATACTTGGCAACACTCCCATTTATACTTTTAGAATGAATT
The DNA here is from genome assembly GCF_003254725.2 of Canis lupus dingo. Classification (NCBI taxonomy): domain Eukaryota; kingdom Metazoa; phylum Chordata; class Mammalia; order Carnivora; family Canidae; genus Canis; species Canis lupus. Next base: position 55,662,633 of record NC_064246.1, on the reverse strand, counting down.
TCTAGGGGAAAAAGTGAATATAATATAAGAAGTAAAGAAAAAAAAAGGCAGGACACAAAATTAAATGCATGGGCTTTTTTCCCCCTTCAAAATAAGAAAGGCTTTATTTTTAAGACAAAACAAATAACATGAATCCACATCCAAATGCAAGTGAGAGATTTCACTAGGTTTTATAAAAGAGAAAGTTGCATTCAACTAGAAACGAGAACCATCAAATAGACATATGCAAGAAGACATCCCAAAACAATCATTGTTGATGGAATTGTTGTAATTATGGATAATATAATTTGGTTTTCCTCTACTTTTCAAACTTACTGTAATGTATAATTATAATTCTATGATTTTTTAAAAAAATATTTTATGTTTTTATTTGAGAAAGAGAGCAAGAGAGCACAAGCAGAGGGAGAGGGAGATGCAGACTCCCCGCTGAGCAGGGAGCCCAAGTGGGGCTCCATCCCAGGACCCCAGGATCATAATGATCATGACCTGAGCTAAAGGTAGATGCTCAACGACTATAATTCTATGATTAAAAATAAATTCATACTTCAAACTAAACATATAAAATAAAACATAATTCCTATGGGAGGAGACAGTCAATAAGAAAGGCACCAAGGTAACTTGGGCAATAAAAATAATAATGACCACAACCATAATGTTTATTTGGTATTCATAATGTGGTGGGTATTGTATTAAGAATGTTACATGGATTTTCTCATTCATCTCAAAAGTACTTTATCAGAAAAATACGGTAATTATCCTCGCTTTGCAGGTAAAGAAACCAAGGCACAGAACATTTAAGTAACTTGTCCAAGCTTCCCCAGTTAGTAAGAGACGGAGATGTGATTTGAACCCATGGATTCTCCAAACACATTTATGTTAGGATAGAAAAGAGAAGAAAGTAGAGAGGAAGGGAAACTGTCCTGAGGAGGAGAAAAATTGTCCATTGGTAAGAATGACATGGAACCAGTGAACTGATGTCAGAGATACCTGTCGTTAACCTGCTTTGCTTGGAATCACCTAGGAGGCTAATTAGAAATGCAGAATCTTAGCTGCACCTTAGACCCACTGAGTCAGAATCTGCATTTTAAAAACATTCCAGAGGGATTCGTAGGCACAATAAAATCTGGGAAGTGCAGTGAATACAGAATCCATTTGAAAAACCGAGAGAAAATTCATTTGTGTTTGTCTGGGTTCCTACCACCTTATCAGAAATGAGGGCATAGCTGCATGAATCGGTGTTTTTTCAATGTGGAAATGATGCCTATTTCCTTGATTGGGAAAACATCTTAATAGATTGCAATCAGAGATTGAAAATAAGAAGCAGAATAGAAAAAAAAAAAAGAAGAAGAAGCAGAATAGAATGGAAAATCATCAGGGGCACCTGGGTGGCTCAGTGGTTGAGCATCTGCCTTTGGCTCAGGCCGTGATCCTGGGGACCTGGAATTAAGTTCCCGCCTCAGGCTCCCCATGGGAAGCCTGCTTCTCCCTCTGCCTATGTCTCTGCCTCTCTCTGTGTGTCTCACATGAATAAATAAATAAAATCTTTTAAAAAAAGAAAAGAAAGAATGGAAAATATCCAGACTGTGTATCATGAAGGAAAGGTAAATGTTCCTGCATTGAACTTTTTTTCCACATGGAACTTTTATATCAAGTATATGTGGGGATCCCTGAGTGGCTCAGTGCTTTAGCACCTGCCTTCGGCCCAGGGCATAATCCTGGAGTCCCCAGATCGAGTCCCACATGGAGTCCCACATCGGGCTCCCTGCATAGAGCCTGCTTCTCCCTCTGCCTGTGTCTCTCTCTCTGTCTCTCATGAATAAATAAATAAAATCTTAAAAAAGAAAAAAGTATATGTGTGTTCTGGGTCTTGGGCTGTGGTGTCTATCTTTGCCAAAAAAAAGTTTTAGCAACCTGCCCTCACACTATAGCTGGAAGCAGCCATGAAATTCCAGGCTGACATTTAGAGGTGTGGTGGATCTACTTCCCATTTCTGATAAATGTAGGAACTCTGGCCAAAAGAGTTGGGTGGCTGGAGGGGGGGAATGAACCTTTTAGAAATTATCTTTCTTCCTGTCCAGCTGCGGAAACATGGGTCCAGAGATGGGAGGGACTTGTCCAAGGTCACACAGCAAAACCGAGACTTGTGCCTTTGGAAAAAGTAGCCTCACAATGTCAGGCCTTTCATTCCCTTTTTGTCCCAACCATGGAAGGCCGGAGTGGCTGGACAGGGATCTGGCCAGGAGGCCAAGCAGCCTGGGGGACATGACTCTGGAATGTGTTGGGGAAACAAGACGCCTTCTCTTCCAGGCCCGACAAGCCAACAGGCCTATGTGTGGCCAGAAAGGGCTCTGGTTATCTGCTGCCCGCCTCTGTTTCGTTTGGTCTGTCAACTCCAGCAGCAAAGTGCCCCAAACGTGTGAGGCTTGATAAAGGTGGGAAGGTAAGAGGGTGGAGGTGGCAGGACATCAGGGACCAGAGTTTGAGAGATGTTCCAGAACCTCTGCTTCTACATTTCCTCTCAAGAGGCTGGGAAAGTCAGTCAGACCCTCCTATCCCCTTCAAAGCCTCCCCTCCCTCATGATTGTGGCTAAGACCCTGAACTTCCCTGTTGTCTGGGTCCTCTCCATCTCAAGATGCAGCAGGATAAACTCTTGAAACTTAAATGCTGAATCAGAAGATTTGGAATTTTAAAAGAAATCTACCTTTTCATTCTTCTTTTTGCATATTTTTTAACTCAAAAAGTAATACAGAGAATTTGGGAAAGAGAATTAAACACCGATCATACTACCTCCCTCAAATAACTGTCACCATTATGATGTGAATGGTTTTCAAAATGGGGTCATAATCTATCCCATTTCGCTTTTCTCCCTTAGTGATGGATTGTGAGTTTTATTTTTTATTTTTACTTTTTATTTTCTGGTCAATGAAAATCATTTGCTTTTTTATATTACCTGGATATTGGATGATAATAAAGAATTGTCATTAGCTTTTTTAAGTGTGACAATGACATTGTGCCTATCCTTTTTTTAAACAATCCTTCTAGAGATGAGCCATTTCTGAGTCCAATGATGTCTGAGGTTCCCTTCAAAATAATACAAGATGGGGACTTGAGCGGCCGTGGAAATAAAACAAGACTGGCTGTAGGTAATTGTTGATACTCTTTTATCTACATTTTATTTATTTTTTAAAAGATTTTATTTATTTATTCATATGAGAAACAGAGAGAGAGGCAGAGACATGGGCAGAGGGAGAAGTAGCCCCCCCACCACGGAGCCTGGTATGGGACTTGACCCCAGGACCCTGGGATCATGACCTGAGTCAAAGGCAGATGCTCAACCACTGAGCCACTCAGGTACCACTCTACATTTTAAATAAGAGGTTTTTATCAATATTCTTCCATAATATTAGTTTTTTGCCTATTTGGTCACAGATCCCTTTGAAAATTTTAAGCAAGCTATGGATCCACTTCCCAGAAAAATCCACATTCTCCTATCATACCCACAATTTTAGGAAGTTCACAGTCTCCTGAAACCCAATCATGTATCCCAGGTTAAGAACTCCTGAATTACAACATGATTGTTCTTTAAAATTGCATAGTGTTCGGGTAGATCTATCATCATTCACTTAACCAATTCCTCAGTTTGGGGAATTTTTATAATAACTAGAACTATTGGGCAGCCTGGGTGGCTCAGTGGTTTAGCGCCGCCTTCAGCCCAGGGCCTGATCCTGGAGACCTGGGATCCAGTCCCACATCAGGCTTCCTGCATGGAGCCTGCTTCTCCCTCTGCCTGTGTCTCTGCCTCTCTCTCTCTGTGTCTCTCATGAATAAGTAAATAAAATCTTTTAAAAAATAACTAGAATTATGTTTAATGAAACATTCTGTGACATATGTTTTTGCATGTATATTCTTTATGACAAAGTCCTAAAAAGTATCAAAGGACATGCCCATTAAAAAAAGCTTTTCTTACAGAATATCACATTGTTCCAGAAAGTCTAGTTCCTGCCTTTTAAATTTGATAGTTCATATCTTTTTTTTAGATTTACTTATTTATTTATTTATTTATTTATTTGAGAGAGAGAGAGACAGAGAGACAGAGCAAGAGAGAGAGAATGAGCAGGGAGGAGAGGGAGAAGCAGGCTCCCTGCTGAGCAGGGAACCCAACGTGAGGCTGGATCCCAGGACCCTGGGATCATGACCCAAGCCAAAGGGAGACACTTAACTGACCGAGTCACCCAGGTGCCCTGATAGTTCACATCTTTTAAAATCCATCTCCAGGGGCAGCCCCGGTGGAGCAGCGGTTTGGCACCGCCTGCAGCCTGGGGTGTGATCCTGGTGACCCAGGATCGAGTCCCACATTGGGCTCCCTGCATGGAGCCTGCTTCTCCCTCTGTCTGTGTCTCTGCCTCTCTCTCTGTGTCTATGAATAAATAAATAAAATCTTTAAAAAAAATCCATCTCCATCATTGGAGTCAAGACGTCTGGGTGCAAGCCTAGGCAGCAAGCTGCATGCCAAGTCTCCCTGCCTCTTTGAGTCTGTGTTCCCACCTGCAAATACAAGGTTAAACCAGCTGACCTCTGGATCTCCTGTTCTGTTCTGTGATTCTCCTGATCCTGGAAATTCTGGCAAACTCTGTGTGGTCTGCACAGACCCTGTACTTCTGCCTTTTCTCGAAGGTTGGACTCCACATGCATCTAACTGAACTCATTCCCCCAGTCTGTCTCTGACACTCCAGGTGCTCTTCCTAAAACCTCCGTAGCCCATGAGGCCAGTTTTAGTGGGGTCTGGAATCAGACTTTTAGGGTTGGAATCCTGACTCCAACCAGGGTGTAACTTTGGATAAGTGGCTTAACTTCTGTGCCACAGCCTCTGGGTGTTTAGTATCAGTACCTCCCTGACAGGGTCGAGTGAGGATTAATTGAGCTAATACATGTTAATATGCTTAGAACAGTGCCTAGCATTTAGGAAACACTCATCAAATACCTGCTATTCGTATTATGTCTCTTGCTTACCCAGCTGCCTCTGAGTACTTTCCTTTGCCCACAGGGTGTTTATAAGGACTCTCCAGCGTGGAAAGCCAACCTTCTCCGGCCCCTGTCCACATCCTTCCTTAGAGCCTGTCTGCCTGTGTCACCTCACACACCTTGTTGTTAAACCCAAATGAACAAGTCCTATTTCCACCACCCTCCCATCCCCGTTGTACCCTAACTGTTCCTTCTTGGTGCCTTGGCTGGAGTTTCTCCCTTCATCCTGATGCATCTCCTCCTTGAGCCCTCCAGAGGAAGGTATAGGGCTCAAATGTAGTCATGCTGGAGCCCAGACTGAGCTCCTGGAAGTCTCTGTTCATACATGAGCCTTAGTTTCTCTGTCTGTAAAATGTGTTGGGGGTACTGAATGGTCCTTAAGGCCTTTTCAGTTCTGAAAAGCTCACTGGTTCCAGAACAAGGCCTGGAAGATAATTCCCTTGGCTTCTTTCTTTATTTATGCACACTTTGCATCCATTCCTGGAAGCCCTGTGTGTCATGCCCCAGCTTCCATAGCCCACACACCTCACTTACAGCCTGTTATGTCAGGGCAGCACCACCAGAAGCCATCACGTTGTGGCCAGAATTTGAGAGTCCAGGGTCAGGAGCCTATGGAGCCAGAAAGCCTCTTCCACCCAGCCTGGAGACCTTGGCTACATCATCTGCCTCCTCAGACACTCCCTTCTCTCACTTGAGGGGTGTGACATGTGTCAGAAGTACTTGACCCTTCGGAGATGGCATGATGCAGATTTGGGGCTGTGGAACCCAAGAATCATAACTCAGGGTAACCTTGGGCTCAGCTCACCAAATCCCAAAATAATGGGTCTGGGTTTTCCTAAGAGACCCTCAGGCCTAATATTCAGGCCCCAGTCTGAGGAGGTCACATATTTGAAATGTCATTTCCAATGCCTTCCCTCGAGTGGCCTTTATTGGAACACTCATAACACATAGGCTCTGAAACAGAAAGAATTTGTTTTTTGCTCCCTCTGACCCTTTTCATTTGTTCTGTAGGGCTACTTATCCTGCCCCTGTATGAAAACTGGGGCAGAGCCATGAGTTTTCTAGTCCCTTTAGGAAGCAAAAAGTCCTACAGCCCCTTCCAGTCACTAAATATCCTCTCAGCTCGGTTTCCCACCCAGACCACCACATCTGCACACTGGGCTGGAAGCCTGCCTTCTCCCCGCAGCCCCCAGCCCCAGCCTGTGCGAGTGGAAGGTCAGGTGAATCCTGTAATCAAGGAGGAAGCTTATTTGGCTTCCCCCTTTCTCTCCTGCCTTGTGCATCTCCCCTCCCAGCAGAATTTGCTAAGCTTGATTTCCGACCCTCCAAGGCTGGAGCCTGGAGGAAGAGAGTTGCTACCCTGTTGCGGTGGCCCCGCATGGGGGGCGCTCTAGACCAGGCAGGCAGGTAGGGTAGACATGGTCAGGGGGCCTTTCCTTGGCTTGCTTTGCCCTCCCTGGAGCTCTTTACCTGCAGGAACTTTGCAAGGCGGATCTGTCTCTGTGTTTGCAGGCAGCTTTCTCCTTCCTCAGCCCCTGGGCATCCAGCAGGCCCTCCAGCTCCTTTCAGCTTGCCCTCCTCCAGGAACCCCCTTTGGACAGACCCTGAGATAAGCTTTCTGGCATTCTTTCTAGAGGTCCCATGTGAGTCCACCAAACTGCACAGCTCTTGCTCCCATCCACTCTGAGAGCTAGCTTCCCAGTACAGCCACCACCCCTCCATTCCACTGTCAAAGCAGTTGGCCAGCACTAAGGTGGCCCATTCGGTGGGATGGCCAGAGGGCAGTCAGAGGGCAGGTGTTGTGTCCACTGAAATGAAGGAGACATATTTTGAGCCCTATGAGTAGTTACTCATAGTACCACCGCTCTGATGTGGGCTAGACGGGGGAGGCATCGTCCATCACTCTTTTTTGAGGCCAGGGAGGACTCAGGGAGCACCACCAGCCCTGCAAAAACTGCCCTCCCCGCTATCCTCAACTACTTCCAGTCCTTGAAAACTACCCACAATGAGGGATTGAGAACATGGTCTTGTCTACCATGGTCTTATACCTTACTCTGGAATGTGGCATCTATTTTATTGGGCCTCTCGCTGCCACTTCCATGTTAATATCCTGTTACACTTATAATAACAGCCACTATTAATTTGATGCTTACTATACACAAGGCAGGCTCGGGGCTGATCATTTGTAGTGAATATTTGCTTTTTTTTTTTTTTTTTTTTCCCTCCCTAGCTTTCTGTATCCAGTTCTTCTGCAAACAGTGCCCTGATTTCTCTTCAGGTAATCCCCTCTCCCTCCTTGTGTGTGGGCTGTTGGGACATTGAATAATGCTCTGGGTGCCCTGCCCAGACTCCCTTCCTGGGCTAGCAAACCCTCCCCCTGATGCAAATGCTGAATGCTAATGGCTCTTAGCTGCCTCATTCTCTGGACAATTACCCCAGGTGAATTACCTGGAGCTACCTGAGAGGATGTGCTTCTCCCCTTGGGGTTGGCCAGTGGTCAATGACTGCCTCCTGGAGGGTAAACCCGACCCCAGGGCCTCAAGTGTGGACAGACTATGGTACTAACCACGCTCTAGCTTGCCAGTGGGATCAGACAGGGACTAGACTTCTCCTGAAACCACCATCTTTGACCAGCTTCTTCCCTCACCAGTCCTGCTGCCTGCCAGTTCTTTCTGCCAGCACCACCTCAGCAGACAAGTCATGCAGGAATCCTGGTCTCAAGCTCTGCTTCCAGGGAACCTGACATAACCCAGGTAGGAGCGGGACCCAGGGCAGCAAGGCTCCCAGGACTCTGAATGGGGAGAATTCTCTGGATGGGGAGAAAAGAGGCTGGAACCCTACTGCTCCATTGGTGACTCCCTGGCAAGGTTGTCTTTTATTCCTGCTATCTCATTTCCTGGTTCTTCAGTTTTTCTTTGGATTCTGAGTATTCCATGTCATTCTATCCCTTTTTTTGGTTCACTTTTTAGCTAGACTCTCTTATGTCTGCCACTGAAAAACTCTATACATAGAACATTTAAATGCATGAGCTCAGCTCTCCAATAACCCTCAGCGCCAGGTGTTAACATCCTTCCCAGGTCACAGACAAGGAAGCTGAGACTCAAAGTTTAGTCACTTGCCTTAGGTTCCACAGCTAGTACATGGTATTACCAAAGTTGGGTTCTGAGCTCAGGTCTGTCTAACACTGGAGGTCTGCTCTTCACCACTCTGTTATCTCCACAGGGGAGGGCAAGCTGAGGTGGCCCACAGCCCTGGGATACTCCAAGTTAGGTTTGAATGCAAATGAGCCAATCACATTGCTCTTCCTAGCAGGGCAGCTCACCAGCTAAGTACTCCTTCCTGCTCTGGAGCTAGGTTGCAATCCAAGCTCCACCACCCCTAATGGTGTTAATTGGGCAAGTTACATAAGCTCTCAGAGCCTAGGTTTCTTCATCAGGTTGGTGGAGACCATAATGCGTGGACAGGACTGTTGGGTCAAAGGAGGTCCTGAAAGGGAAGTGTTAAGCTCGGTTGCCCAGCACGTAGTGAGCACTCAATAAATAGTAGCTGTTAGTATTGTGGTGTTGTCACTTCCCAGCATACGGGGTGATGGGACATATTTCAGCCAATGAAGGGCCAAAGGAGGCCCCTGGCAAGGACGGTTTCTTGGGATCCCAGTGTTCTTCTGGGCGCTCTGTCCTTACTGCAGGTGCATCTGTGAGGCAACCCTCCAAGGGCTTACACTGTGTTATGGGCCAGCAGACACCAGCTGAGCTGAGCAGACCAGGTGGGGCTGTGCTGGAGGGCAGTGCCCTCTCTTAAGGGGGCAGCAGTGCTCAGTGCCGGCTGGCCGTGCCATTTGAGAATTTGGGCCCAGAGTGGCCAAATCCTGGAATTTTCAGGAAAAGCAGGAATCTGGGCTATTATATGAAATTTCCCAATTTTAAAATGTTTTAACTTAAAACACATTTTTTAAACACATTTTAAAAAATATTTTTATCAGACAGAAAGAGACAGCACAAGTGGGGGGAGGGCAGAGGGAGAAGCAGACTCTTTGCTGATCAAGGAGCCCTAAGTAGGACTTGATCCCAGGACCCCAATCATAACATGAGCTGAAGCCATGTGCTGATTGGGCCAAACTAAACCCATCTGTAGCAGATGTGGCCTCAGTTTGCAACTCTGGGTTGAAGGTTTTGGTGGGTGGTTGTGTAAAAGCAAAAGTTGCTCTCCCCCCAAACCAGCAGAACCCATTTCCAAAGCCTGAGAATTGGGTAGGATCTGGGGCTCCTTCTGGCTTTGGCTGTTACTGGTTTTCAATGCTAATTCGGAAGGATGGTCTGACTTCATAGTGTGAGTCCAGCCCAGGTGACTAAGACCCATTCCCTCCTCTTGAAAGGGTGAGATTTCATGTTCACCAACAATGCAGAGAGAGGAAAGACGGGATGTGTGTACACCCATGTGTACACCCAGGTGCATATCTGTGTATGTGCACACACTATGTGCATATGTGTGAGGCGATGTGTGTTGAAGAGGGATGGGTATGGAATGGTCCAGCTCAAAGCTCAAAATTGGAACCCTGAAGTTTTAAAAGTAGCTATTATTTTCATTTATTTCTCTTTGTAGAGGCAAGAAAGAAAATTAAATATTTATTGAGCAAATCTTAAAAGAAATAAGATAGAACTAGTTTTCTGTCCTAGAAATGTCTGTGATATATTTCAAGAGAGAACAATAAATTGCAGGGTGGTGTATGAGATGATTTGATTTTAGTAAAAGCAACAACAACGAAAAATCCCAAACGGACCATACGCCAGGGTGTCAGTCTGTGTGAGCAAGAGGAACAGTGTGGAATTATCCCCAGTGGGCTGTTAACCCTTGGGGGTAGAGGCAGGGAGGATTTGGATAACAACCTGTCACATGCACACATTTGCGTTCTGTTGTTTTACTTATTTTAGTAAGCCTGCACTACTGTCATAACCTGAAAGTCATATAGTTAAGAACAAAATTTAAATATAATTACGTGTGCACCTACCAAAAAGACTACATCCACATTGTAGAGTCATCTCAATTTCTCCCATAATTATATTTGTCAGTTACACCGCTATACATGTCCACTGTAAAAAGTCGACGGTAAAAAAGAAAAAATTGAAATCACTAGAATTATATATTACCCATTAACATTCTGGTCAAAATCCCTTTGACTTTCAGCTCATGAGAATAGCTAACAATTCCCATGTACCAGACCCTGTGCTGACACTTGGGAACCACAGTGCCAATTCTCACTCCATGATGCAGGACCTGCCAAGTCACACTCAGGTTGTGGTGTGTTTACGGGCTTCTTCCTCCAGGAGATTCCGGGTCAGTGGAGTTGGACAGAACTGGGAATCTGAATTAAATAGGCTCCCTGGGGAATCCTGATACAGGTGCTTTTTGGGCCAGCTATAGTCCAACCTCTCATTTCCAGATGGCAAAACTGAGGCCATGGTGACTTGACTTGCCCAGGGTCACCCAGCTCTTGTGGCAGAGCTCAGACTTGAGATCCCCTCTCCCCCTCCACACGCACACCTCCTTTGGAACTCTCCTCACTGGGCTCCTGCAGCTTTCCTCGTGCCAACAGATGTTATTGTTTTCTTATGCCTCCAATTAAACAAAAAATCCTGTCAACGGGCAACAGGCCTAAAGCACAGAGGCGTTAACCAGACTCACAACCCAACCCGGCCTGCTCCTGTGGGTAAAGCACATACAACACATTCCCTCCACAGGTCTCCTTTGCGGACTCTCGCAATAAAGGGCCCCATCGAGGCACCATTCACCTGCATAGTGGCTACTGCAACCCCCGCAGATGCCGGGAGCAGGAGCCTGTAGCCTGCCACCATGGCAACCCTGTGGCAGCCTTTAGGCCCACTGAGATAGCTTGGGCATCAGGAAGGTCAGAGCTGGGGACACTGAGGCCCAGAGGGTGAAGGGCCTGCCTGAAGTTACTCATGGGGTAGAGGCAAAATCTCTCACCAGTTTTGTTTCAGTTCAAGGTTGTTAAGGAAAGTGGGACAGGACTGACAACCCTGGGGGAATGTTCCTCAGGAACAGGGCCTGCAGGAAATGGGACCATTGCTAACATAAGGGCTGAAGCCCTTCCTGCATCTCTGCTTCCATTCCTAGGAGCAGAGGCATTGTGGGTGGGGGGCAACTGTGGCTTCCCCAGTCCTGTGGCCTGCCTCCCAGAATCCTGTGTGGGTCCAGGACCTTGAAGGGATGGCATGGGCTTGCATCTCAGGCCTGGGAAGCTCTTAGCAAATACCAACTATGTCAGACTGTGGATAGGCAAACAGAGGCCCAGAGAGGGAGAGGTACCCATCCAAGGTCACACAGACTCAAATTTTGTCCTCTGAGTCCCTAAAAAGTGCTCTTTCCACAAGGAAACCATTTCCCAGCCCGAATTCCAGCTTGGGGAGCCATCTCCCCAGCACTACCCAGCCGGCCCTGTAGGCAGAGGCTGCACCTTTGTGCATCAAACACACGCCACTCATCCCTGCCTCATGGCCTTTGCACTTGCTGTTCCCTCTGCCTGGAATGCTTTTCCTCAGCTCCAGTCTAGCTTTCTCTTGTCATTTACGTTTCAGCTAAAATATGATCTCTTCAATGAGGTCTTCCCAGCCCACTCCATCTAAACGTGCTACCCTGTCCTTCTGTTTCATTGGTCTATTTTAATTCTTTTTTTTCTTAAAGATTTTATTTATTCATTCATTCATGAGAGACACACACAGAGAGAGAGAGAGAGAGACAGGCAGAGGGAGAAACAGGCTCCATGCAGGGAGCTCGACATGGGACTCAATCCTGGGTCTCCAGGATCACTCCCTGGGCTGAAGGCGGCGCTAAACCGCTGAGCCACCAGGACTGCCTGGTCTATTTTAACTCTGCCTAGAATTTACCACTGCCATTAAAATGTTTTTTAAGGGGATCCCTGGTTGGCTCAGCAGTTTAGCGCCTGCCTTTGGCCCAGGGCGCAATCCTGGGGTCCTGGGATCGAGTCCTGCGTCAGGCTCCCGGCATGGAGCCTGCTTCTCCCTCTGCCTGTGTCTCTGCCTCTCTCTCTGTGTCTATCATAAATAAATAAAATATTTTTAAAATTTTTTTTAAATTTTATTTAAATCCAAGTAATAACCATATAGTGTATTATTAGTTTCAGAAGTAGAATTTGGTGATTCATTGGTCATATATAACACCCAGTGCTTATCACATCACGTGCCCTCTTTAATACCCATCACCCAGTTATCCCATCCCCCATCCTCCCCCTCCAGTGACTCTCAGTTTGTTTTCTATAATTAAGAGTTTTTTGGGGTACCAGGGTGGCTCAGTGGTTGAGCATCTGCCTTTGGTACAGGGCGTGATCCCCTGGGATTGAGTTCTACATCAGGCTCCCAGTAGGGAGCCTGCTTCTCCCTCTGCCTACCTCTCTGCCTCTTTCTCTCTCATGAATAAATAAATAAATAAAATATTTTTCAAAAAAAGAGTTTGTTCTGGTTTGTCTCCCTCTCTGATTTCATATTATTTTTCCCTCCTTTCCCCTATGATCCTCTGTTTTGTTTCTTAAATTCCATGTATGAGTAAGATCATATAATTGTCTTTCTCTGATTGACTTATTTCACTTAGCATAATATCCTCTAGTTCCATCCATGTCATTGCAAATGACAAGATTTCCTTTTTTGATGGCTGAGTAGTATTCCATTGTATATATACACCACAGTTTCTTTATCTACTCGTCTGTTGAAGGACATCTGGGCTCTTTCCATAGTTTGGCTATTGTGGACATTGCTGCTATAAACATTGGGGTGCATGTGCCCCTTCGGATTTTTACTTTTCATTGGCCTCTGTCTATGCCTGCTTTCTAGAATATAAGTTCCATGAGAACAGATATCTTGCACCTCCCTCAACCCAATGGCAAACACAGTGAGTGTCTGCACGTAGTAGTGCTCAATAGATATTTATTAACTTAATGAGTAAATGAAAGAATGTCCTGGTATGTGGTGAGCTCTCTCACAGCAGTAGGAAGCAAGTGGAGGCTGGATGTTTATCTCTGGGTGATGCTCTAGAGGTGGCATGCCTTAGTCATGAAGGGAAATTAAGAATCTCTACCTTGGTACTTGCTTACTGTGTGACCCAGAGGAAGTTACCACACTTCTCTGAGCCTCACTTCCTCCATATGTAAAATAAAATGATGGCAACAGTAGTACCTAATGTGTAAGGCAGTTGTGATGATTATGTGAGATGCTGTGCTAAAGAGGTCAGCCAGAGGGACACCTGGGTGGCTCCGCGGTTGGGTGCCTAGGTTCGGCTCAGGTCGTGATCCCAGGATCCCAGATTGAGTCCCACATTGGGCTCCCTGCATGGAGCCTATTTCTCCCTCTGCCTATGTCTCTGCCTCTCTCTCTGTGTCTCTCATGGATAAATAAATAAGTCTTAAAAAAAAAAAAAAGGAGTTCAACCAGAGCCTGGCAGATAGTAAGTGCTCCATAGGGAGTCATCAATAAAATTCCTTCACTGGGGGTTCAGGTGTAGCATATGGCTGGATGACCCGTTCTAGCTGTGAGTCCTTCTGACTCTTTGACACATGAACTCTTGGGTGACACATGCACTTGCTCGAGCATCCTCAGCTGTGTCTCCCCAGCTCTATCTGCACTCAGCACCTTCTCTGCATCCTCCCTGAGGCCCGAGACAGCCACAGGGCTTCCCTCATGTTGCTGGCAGTGAAGCGGGAGACAGAACATGCCCGAGCCCAGTTCTCAGGGGTGTGTCACCCAAGTCCCAGGGGACACAGGAAGACAGGAGTTGCATTTCTGCTATAGGCATCAGGGAAGGTTTCTCTGAGGAGATGGGACTTGAACTGTACCTGACTGGGTGGGCAGGACTGGAAAGGAGGGAAAGGAGGAAGGAGGCAGTGCAGGCAGGAAGAGAGGCAGAAGTAAAGGCCCGGAGGAAGGGGTATGTTGACTCATTCGCCCCTTTGTTGATTGGAGTGTTGAATGATCACCTAATGCACACTGGACCCTGGCTGGGCCCTGAGCAGGGCAAGACACCTCCCCTCCCCCCAGTCATAGGAGAGTTCAGCCTAGTAGGAGGACAGACAAATATGCAGACGAAACAGTATAAAACGAGAAACAAGATGCACAGGACCTCCAGGATCCGGGGAAGTTTCTGGAGGAAGCAACATTTAAGCTAAGCCCTGAAGTCAAACAGAGGACTGGACAAGTGTTCCATGCAGAGGGAACAGACAGTACAAGGACTAGCAGCAAGAGAGAGGGCTTTGAGTTCAAAGACCTAGAAGGCATTGTGAGGCTGGAACTCCATAGAGGAGGGTGAGCCTGCAAGGGGAGCATGGGGGAGGCAGTTCAGGGAAAGCCTTTAGCCTTTATCCTGATGCAGTGGGGAGTCCCTGATGAGTTTAAAGCAGAGGCGGTACAGATCAGTCCAGAGCTGCATTTGCAAAAAGGTCACTGTGCTGTGCAGAGAGGAGCATGCCAGGTGTGGAAGAGGCAGGAAGGAGACAGGTTAGGTGGGACGCTGTCACCTTGAACAACACAGCCAGCAGGGAAAAAGGAAAATGTCATGGAGGGGGTGGCCTTCAGTCATGGGACTAGGCTCCATGGGGGTCTAGGAGCTGGTGGGCCAGAATGAGAGGGGAGCAAGGCAGATGGATTACCAAAGGAGAGGCCCTCTAAAATTTTGGCTTGGAGATGCTTAAGAGACATCATTTCTCAGGATCCCCAGTTGGGATACAACTGGTGGGGAGCCTTATAAATGACTGGGAGTTCAACAACCATGTCCTGATGCTTACCACACGTCATCCAGCATGCTGGGTGTTGCAGGTGTGGTGGTTTGCAAGACAGAAGAGGTTCCTGCTTATATTCTGCTGGAAGAGAGGGGCGATAAACAAACACACAGGTCACATGGCTCCTGGTGAGAAGTGTTTCAGACAACAATTAAGCAGAGTGAGGCTAAGTGTGAGGGGCAGAGAGGGATTGCAGTTTCCTATAGGATAGTCAGGGAGGGCCTCCTTCATGAGGCCATTTTTCTTTTCCTATTTCACTCTTTAAAAATTAGCATTATAGAGATATAATTTGCATATCATACAATTTACCCTTTAAAGTATGCGATTCAGGGATCCCTGGGTGGCGCAGCGGTTTGGCGCCTGCCTTTGGCCCAGGGCGCGATCCTGGAGACCCGGGATCGAATCCCACATCGGGCTTCCGGTGCATGGAGCCTGCTTCTCCCTCTGCCTGTGTCTCTGCCTCTCTCTCTTTCTCTCTCTGTGACTATCATAAATAAATAAACATTAAAAAAAAAATTAAAGTATGCGATTCAGTGGCTTTTAGTATATTCACAGAGTAACTATCATTGCAATGTAATTCCAGCACTTTTTTTTGAGATTTTATTTATTTATTTGTCAGAAAAAGTGAGAGAGCACAAGCAAGGGAAGCAGCAGGCAGAGGGAGAAGTAGAGCCCTGCTGAGCAGGGAGCTTGACATGGGACTTGATCCCAAGACTGCAGGATCAGGACCTGAGCTGAATTGAAGGCAGACTCTTAACTGATTGAACCACGCAGGTATCCCCCAGCACAGTTTCATCATACCAAAAAGAAACCTCACCCCAGCCCCTCCCCCTATTCCTCTTTACCTCCAGTCCCTGGCAACCACTGATCCACTTTCTGTCTCTGTGGACTTGGCTCTTCTAGACATTTCATGTAAGTGGGATCATGCAGTATGTGACTGGCTTCTTTCACTTAGCATGATAATTCATTAAATAATTAATAATACAACTTTTGGGTACAGACCTGTAGGACATGAACAAGTTGGCTATGCAGATGTTAGGGCAGAGAAGACCATGGTCAGTGAATCCCAAATTGCCCAAGAGCCATAGAACATGAAGCACTTGCTCCAGCCCAGCTGTCCTGGGCCCTTGTGGGGAAGGAGGTTTGCTGGGCAGGCAGTGAGGACTGGAAAGTCTGACAGCTGAGCTTTGGGACATCTTGAAAGCCTGCTATATATGTAGGCCAGACCTAGCCTCGCCTGGGTAGGTGGGTTGTAGATGGCCTCTGATGCCCCAGGAGGCTTTGAAGGGCTCCCTGGGGCCTCAGTATCTTTATCTATAAAACCAAGGTAATTTGGGCCCCTGGGTGGCTCGGAAGGTTGTGTGTCTGCCTTTGGCTCAGGTCATGATCTCCAAGTCCTGGGATCAAGCCCCACGTGGGGCTCCTGGCTCAGTGGGGAGTCTGCTTCTCCCTCTCCTTCTGCCTCTACCCCTGCTTGTGTTCTTTCTCTCTCTCTCTCTGAAACGAATATATAAAATTTTTAAAAACCCAAAAAACAAAACAAAAAACCAAGGGAATCATTTGGGTCCTGCAATCATATGGAATTGGAATGACACCAAAGGACTGAAGTGAGCCTGAGTGGACCAAAAGCCTCGAGGTGGGAGGAACTGGTGTTACTGTGATGGTTGAGGCACTAGGTGTATCCTGGGTCTGTACCAGACCCTTGGGGATCTGGATGGCCTTTTATGGGATTTTTGCATAGCCAGAGGATGAAGATTGGAAGAGATTTCTTTGTACACCTTGGCAATTCTGGATCTTTCTAGGCTGGGTCAGAGATGGGGCCCAGGAAGGCATGCTGATGCCCAGACCCAACTGTGGCCTCTTGCTCATACCAGTATGGAGGAACAGAAAAAGGAAGGAGTCTTGGGTGGGGTCTCAGCTCATAGTGACCTTTGGCAAGTTACTTCTTCCCAATGATCCACAGACTCCCCAACTGAGGACATAGACAGCATAGTCCAGAGGATCCCTCAATTATAACACTGTAGGACTCCAAACCTCTAGAATCACCATGGAGGAAAAGTGCCTCAGGGTACGGGACTCAACATAGAACACATGGTTGACACATGGTCTGACAACAAAGTACAATTTTTCTCTTAAAATGATTTAATTTTTTTCATTTGTAAATATTTTAGTATATATCTCTGAAATGTAGCGCTTTTTTTTTTTTTTTTAAAAAGCAAACTGTATTACCATTATAACATCTGTGTCAGCCAACTATCACCACAATAATGCTGAGTAACAAAACATCTATACACAGTGGTGTAAAAGGCAAGTTTGTGGTTGTTTTTTGGAATGTCTGTGGGGCAGCTGGGTTTAGACAAAGTAGGTGGAACTTGGCCCCAGGCTGCTTCTGGGCTCAGATCTGTTCTATGTGTCTTTCGTTCTTGTGGGGCCAGAGAGTCAGGCTGGGACGTGTTCTTCCTCCGAGGGCAGGAGCTCAGGAGCAAGCCCGTCCATGCAAGCACATTTCAACCTACTGTTTGGTCCGTTCACCAGCATCCACTGGCTAAAGCAAATCCTGTGGCCACTCTTAGATTCAAGGGAAGGAGGGGTAGGGAGAAGGGAGAGGGGGTAATAGACTCTGCCTCCCAGTAGGAGGAGCTGCAAAATTCCCCCAAGGTTTCAGGGAAGGGTGAAGAATTGGGTCTATTTTTGTGATAGGCCAAACCCAGCATCCTCCACAAGAGATGAATAAGGTATGTGCAGATGGATGTTTCTTTATGAACTCTAGATTCATTGCAGTTATTTACTATATTAATACTCCTTGTTCTCCTCCCATCTTTAGCCTGTGAGAGCCTCTTCAGTTTCGCATGACCCCAGTAGACTCTGAGAGCTCCCTTGCTCTTTAATATTGATTATAAGACGTTCCGGACTCATCTTGCACATTTCCTGCTCCAGGCCTAGAATCAGCCTATTAATTATTTTTAAAAGCTGTACATTTGTAAAGTTTAAATGTCATGCCATTTTTTAAAGTACAGAATGTACAGCAAACTCCCTACCTCCCAGCCCCCAGTCCCCAGGCTCTTCATTCCCTTCCCTACAGGCAGCCACAACTGTCAATGCCCCGCTACTCTTTCTGGAGGTATTCTATGCCTAATGAAGTACATGTGATAGGCATCTTATTTTTTAAACACAAGAAATGAGTTCATGTTTTATTTTATGTTTTACAATATGCAATAATTTCATTTCACTATACATAATAGTAGTGGTTACCATTTGTATCACATCTACCGTGTGCTAGGAGAGCTAAGGTCCAAATGAAAATCTGCTCAAAATCAGAAGGCTTTAATCACACTGTCCACCATCTCGAAGTCCAGCAGCCCAGATGCATCCGTTGTACAACGATCATGTTTGACGGCATTTCCCAAAATATGGTAAACTACGTGATTTTATGTCACAGTACAAAGTGAGCATAACTATTATTTAAATGGTTATGAACCTATTCGAATTTATAAGAGACAAGACGAGGATAACAAGGAAGCTGCAGTGTCCCCTGATTACTTAATGGAAGCTGTTGTTCCATTACTAAAGCTGTGTTTGGGGCCAGCTCCTGGCTGTTTCTGGGCAGAAGGAACTCTCATTTTGAATCAGGTCCCCATTGCTGTCTTTCCAGATCCTTCTCTCACATCTCTGCTTCTTCTGCCACTGCAAAGACCCAGCCTCCAGGGGGAGTTCTGGAACTTTGATTCACATCAACACATCCCTGAGCATTATGGGCTCTTGGGTGCCATCAAGGCTAAGCCCTTCCTTGTAGAGAAGGGGATGCTGAGCGCTGAGTGCAGGGGTGGCCTGAGGCCACATGGGGAGTTACACAGCGCAGCCATCTTTATTCCACACCAAACTGTGCCAGAAATTGAGTGTTCCTGGGGACAGGAGACAGCCACAGGGCTCTGACCCCTTGGGAAAGGGGGAGGATACCTTCCTTCTGAACTCAATCAGAATTAAGTGGTTTTAAGACAGCTTCACAGATAAAAGAATAAAAATACATGTTCAAACAGTACAACAAAGTGAAAAGTAAGTCTCCACCAGTAAACCTCCCTTCCGCTCCTCCCTGCTGGTCTCTTGGTTTCTTTTTTTAAGATTTTATTTATTTCTTTGACAGAGAACACAAACAGGGGGAGTGGCAGGCAGAGGTTGAGGGAGAAACAGGTTCCATGCTGAGCAGGGAGCCCAATGCTCAATCCCAAGACGCTGGGGTCAGGACCTGAGCTGAAGGCAGACACTCAACCAACTGAGCCACCCAGGTGCCCTGGTTTCTTGGTCTCTTTAGTATCTTTCCATAGATACTCTGAGTAGACTCAGGTACAAGTGTGTGCATGCTTCCTTAAAAAAGGATGTAAGGAGAGTTTCAGTTTGGGATGATGAGAAGGTTCTACAGGACAGTACAATGGCTTCCCAGCCATGTGAATGCCCTTCATGCCACTGAGTCGTACACTTAAAAATTATAAAGTGATAAACTTCATACGTATTTTACCACAATTTAAAAAGTAATAATGTGTGTATTGTCCACATTTTCCTCCATCTTTTTCAAAATAAGCTTGTATTTAGGAGATCATTCTGCCATCACCCCATGAAATGATTTGTTCTTGGCCGTCTTGGTTAAGCTGGGAGCTATGCTTCCCTAAACATCCCTCCCTGTAAGGGGCTCCGGTTAGAGTTGGCCAAAAGAAGAATTTGTGGAGATCTGGAAGGCGGAAATGACACAGTGAGCATTTCTCTCCCAAGGCTGAATGACAAGTAGTGGCCCCGCAGAGCAGCAGGGCCCTGGACAGTGAAGGTGTGCTGTAGAGGTACAGCCACCAAGCACAGCTTCCCAAAACCCTTCCAGCCACACCCCCTGGCTGGCTCCTCAGATCCACCAGTGCCCCTCCTGAATTCCCAACCCCCAGTTGTGTCAGGGTGTGTTTCCCAGAACAAAGCCCTTTTCCCAGAAATCACAGTGGTTTTGTTTCTCTGAGGGAACACTGACTATCTCACCTATATTCCGCCTCATTTTTTTTTAATTGTGGTAAAATACAAATGACATGAGATCTACCATCTTTTTTTTTTAAGATTTATTTATTTATTTGAGAGAGAGCGCAGGAGGAGGGGCAGAGGGAGAGGGAGACAAGCAAACTCCCCACTGAGCAGAGAGTCCAGAGGGGCCCTGTCCCAGGACCCTGAGATCACGACCTGAGCCAAAACCAAGAGTTAGACACTCAACCAATGGTGCCACCCAGGCACCCAGTCCTTTTTTTTTTTTTTTTTTTCTTAAAGTAAGCTCCATGTCCAGCACAGAGCCAACGTGGGGCTTGAACTCACAACCCTGAGATCAAATGTCAGACGCTTAACTGACTGAGCCAGCCGGGCGCCCACATCTTAACCATTTTTAAGTGTACAATTCAGGAGCACTAGGTACATCATGTTGTTGTGAAACCAGTCTCCCAAACTCTTTTCATCTTGCCAAACTGAAACTCTGTGTGGGTTCCCTCCTCCCTCAACCCCCTGGCAACCACCATTCTTCTTGAGTCTACGAATTTGCCTTCTCTAGGAATCTCATAGCAGTGGAATCATACAGCATTTGTCCTTCTGTCACCAGCTTATTTTACAGAGCATAATGTGCTCAAGGTTCATCCGTGTCACAGCCTGTGTTAGAAGTTCCTTCCTTTTGGGGCACCTGGGTGGCTCAGTGGTTGAGTGTCTGCCTTCAGCTCAGGGTGTGATCCTGGGGCCCTGGAATCGAGTCCCACAGGGACTCCCCACAGGGAGCTCCCCACAGGGAGCCTGCTTCTCCCTCTCCTATGTCTCTGCCTCTCTCTGTGTGTCTCTCATGAATAAATAAATAAAATCTCAAAAAAAAAAAAAAGAAGAAGAAGAAGAAGAAGAAGTTCCTTCCTTTCTAAGGCTGAGTCATGCTCCACTGTGGTGATTCCTACACTTTGCCATTGGTGTCTACGGCAGACACACGGGCTCCTGGCACCTCGTGGCTGTTGTGATGGCATTGCCCCTGCATCTGCTTGCTGCACAGGGCTCCTTGGGAGTAAAGCAGCAAGCTTAGGGACACAGGCTTTAGACCCAGGGGCACCAGGTTTGAATCCTGTCTCCCCCCCTGGGGACACACTCTGGGACCTTGGGCACCTAGTGAGTGTTTTATAAAGGAGAACCTCCCCCCTTGCTGCGGCCATCTGTGGCAGAGCCACAGCTCACCTCTTGGGTCATCCAACTCTCAGCAGCAGGCTCCCTGCTATCTCCTTGGGCTTGGGATGTGGGCGACCTAGATCTGCCTCTGGCAGCCTTCCCGTCCATGCTGCTGCCACGCAGGATGGGCCAGCCCTTCCTCCCTCATCTGGCCCTTGGCACACACGGCCATATGTGTGCACACGTGGGGCACATGAGGGCCCATGGGGCTGGGTCACCTGTGGGGTCACCTGCCTCCAGCTGCAAGAGCAGAAACGTTTTCTCAGCCCATTGTTCTTGCTTTTGCTTTTTCACATTGTGGAGTTCAGGCACTGGACTGGGGGCCGACACAGCCAGCCTTTCGTCTCACACGGTGCCAGCCCGTTCTGCGAATTTAGACGAGCCCCTTCCTTCTGTGGGCTCCCTCTCATTTCTGTAAAATGCAGGCGTTAACTGGATGGTCTCCAGTGCTGCACCCCATCTCTGGTTTCCTCTGGCTCCTTCAGTCAGTGTTCGTTTATCCATCCATCTGTCTGTCCGTCCGTCCATCCTGCAACTTTTCTTTAGTTTTTCGTCTTATTGGTGCTTCTGCTCATCTCGCTGTGTCGTGCTTGCACATGGCAACATTTTCAGGGTAGGACTTAGCAAGCAAAAGTCCCTCCTGCTCGTGTCCTCTGGATCAGTAGTTTTCAAATGGGAGGGAGCGGTGCCCCCAGGACATTCGAGATGTTGTCACAGCTTGGGTGGGGGAGGTGGCACTATTCCTGGCAACTAATGAATAGAGGCCAGGATGCTGCTCTGTGTCCTGTGCTGCACAGGACAGTCCCCATAGCAAAGACTTATCCAGCTTACAATGTCAGCCATGTGAGGTTGAAAAACCCTGCTCTGGGTAATAATGCTGTTGATATTTGCCGGGATATTTTCCTCACAATGTCTCTGAAGATACAAACATAAATGTGCATATTTTTCAATTGAAATGGGTTCGAAATACAGTTTGCTTTGTTCCATTAGTAATATCAGCAATGACATTTAGTTAAGAGCCCTGTTAGAACTGGGTTGTCAGTTAGGGCTCGGCTGAACCCAGGGCTACCCCAGGGCTCTCCAGCTTAAGCAGCACTTCTGATAAAAGTATATGTTGATTGGTTGTTTGTTTGCTTGCTTTATTCTGTTTTGTTTTGGTGGCAGCGGGGACAGATCCAGAACAGGGGAAGCCACTAGCCTTGTGCTACAGGGTGGCAGAAAGGTTCTGCCCAGGCCTCGGGCTGGGATCCAGCCATGTCTTCCCCAGCTGCCCTGAGTTCCCCATCTCTCCGCCCCACCTCCCCACCAAGTTGGCCTGGCTCTCTGCTAGGTTTGGAGCAGGCCCTGCCTTATCTCCAGACGCCTGTTATCTGCACACCCATCTGTGGACAAATGGCCGGCCCGGCTGGCTCCTGGTCACCCCTGCCTGGAGGGGGCCCTCCTCTCAGACCTGCGTCTGGCAATTTGGGCTGGAGCCCAAGGTGGGGGGTCTCACAATGGAGGAGGCCCAGCCCAGTCCCACCCCTGGGGCTTTCAACTCCAGAATGATGGTGCTGGGACATTCCATTCACAGGACAGGAATCAGGGCCAGGAAACTCATCCCTTCCCACTGCCCCTTCACTCACTTGGTTTTGCAGCAGGCCTTATAATGTAGGTAGGGGCTGGAACTGTGATTCCCATTGGACAGTTGGGGAAACCAAGGCTCAGATCGGGGTGTAACTGGCTGCAGGTCACACAACAAGGCAGAGGCTCTGCTGGGAGTTGAATGAGGCCCCCTACCTTCTATCTCGGCCTCTGCAAAGGAAAGCCCACAGATACCAGACTCCTGGCCCAACTTTGCCATGCAAACCAGGTGGCTGAGACACAGTCACTCCTTGCTTTGGGACTTCATTTCTGTACTTTGCAAACACACAAAAGTGAAGGCCTGCTCCCAGCTCCCAGGAGGCAGGTGAGCAGTAGGCAGAGTGAACCATGGGCTCTGCGCCCACCCTGCTTGGGTTCAAGTCCCACTTTCCCCACTTATGCTCAGCAGGACCTTGGAAAATCACTTGCTCTCCCTCTCTTTGCCTTGGCTTCCCCGTTTGAGAAATGGGAGAATAGGAGCCCTTATGTCACAGGATTGTTATGAGGATTAAGTTAACCTACACACTAAGTACTTAAGTACTTAGCACAGTGCTGGGCCCATAATGAGTACTCACAAGTAAATGTAGGTTACTGTTATTTGTATTAGCCGTCAAGTATAGGAGGAGGACCCAGAATAGTGCTTGCAGTAGGTGGGTTGACTCTGTGACCGTGGGCGGCTGACTTGACATCTTTGAGACTGTTTTCTCACCTGCAAAATAGAGGCAGTGAGGGGCCTGTGTGGTTGAGGTTCTGGAGAGGAGCTTGGCACAGAGCACGGCCCCAGCGGCCAGGGTGGGGCAGGGCACTGCCTGTGACCCACGGGCAGGGGTGTCTGCAGGAAGACAGAGACAGCCCGTAGGCCTTTGTTTACAGAGCCCATCTCTCCCCTGATGGATGCAGCCGGCAGAGTCTGTTTGCAAGTTCCTCCTGGAAACATGAATCAAGGTCTGTTTGGAGAACGCGCGCGCTCCTCTGTCAAACATTCCACCCATTCTGGGGCCACCAAGCCCCCGGAGCCAAGAGCAGAGTGGGTCCCAGACTGTACCCAGGGACAGAGCAGAGGCTGAGACACGGAGCCAACCTGGGGGAACCGGACAGCCTGGGCTCAGTGACCCCCCCACCCCCGGACAGACACCCTGCCTGGCCTCAAGGAGCTCTCTAGAAAGCAAGATAAGACCTGGACCCAACCAGAAAACAGGGAGGGTGAGATAAGGACCCATCTGCTTCTACTCTGGTCCCCTGTGATCTTTCACAGCAGCACCAGGGTGATCTTCTCAAAATACAAATCTCATCAGCTCTCCCTTGCTCACCAGCCACAAGTGGCTTCCCTTGCAGCTGAAAAAAGATCAGGTTTGGGCAGCCCGGGTGGCTCAGCGGTATAGTGCCCACCTTCGGCCCGGGACGTGATCCTGGAGTCCCGGGATCGGGTCCCACGTCAGGCTCCCTGCATGGAGCCTGCTCCTCCCTCTGCCTGTGTCTCTGCCTCTCTCTCTGTGTGTGTCTCTCATGAATAAATAAATAAAATCTAAAAAAAAAAAAATTCAGGTCCTTACAATGGGGACCTCCCCCCTAACCCCACCACTAGGACCTCTGCTCCCGCACCCTCATCTCCAAGTCCTGCTTTCCCCGCAGCCCCTCAAGGAGGCCTGCCACGCTCCTGTCTTGGATGCTTTCCCTAGGCCCCTCATGCCCCTGACGCCCCCCCCAAGGCGTCCCTGACCACCCCGCTGGCCCCCATCAGACCTGGGAGTATACGTGTATTTGCTGGCGCGTGTAGTGTCCATTTCCACAGGGATGGGGGCAGCGTCCGCTCTATTGCTCAGCCAGCGCCCAGCCCCTGGCGTGAGGCTCCGAACAAACAGCTCTTCAGTGAGAGAACGACTGACTGTGGGAAGAATTGATCTCTGAAAATGGATGGTTGTAACCAGTTGGGGGATCAGAGAAGGCTTCTGGGGAGATGGCAGCACAGCCAGGGCTTGCTGAGCGGGAAGGCTGACCCTCCGGGGAGATGAGGAAGGAGGAAGGGCAGGGCTTAGCTGCTAAGCAGCGGGGGCGGGGGGGGGGGGGGGGTAGGGGCCCACTTCAGGGGAGGCTGCACCGGGCGGGGGAGACCAGGGCCGCCAGTTCAGCCACCTTGGCCAAGTCACTTCAACCCTCTGAATCTCAGTTCCTGCGTCTGAAAAATGGGGGTGATGATATGCATCCAGAGACAGAGCATGAGAGGAGCAAATGGGGCGATGCACGTAAGCCCCCAGTCCGAGGTCAGTAGGTGGAAAGTGTCACCACCACAGATTTCCAGTTCACTGCCATAGCGATCTCAGGGAGGAGGTGTCCTACTGCATCATTCTCCCGTAATAATTAATTGGATTTAACACTACATATATCTTAAATATTGAAACACTGTCAGATTTACAGAAAAGTCACAAGTACCGTAGTACATAGACATTTTCCCCCTGAACCAGATGAGAAGAAGTTGCTGATACGATGTCCGGTCTCACCTAAATACTTGTGTGTAGATTTCTTTTTTTGCCCCTTTGTGTGTATTTCCAACAAACATGGACAATCTCCTACCAACCATAATATAACCATCACTGTTGGGACATTGACACATTCCTAGCAGAGAATCTTCAGACCCCATCGGAGATTCTGCACGGGGCGGGACTGTCGTGCAGCGTGTGGTTGTCACCACTTGGTCCCCTTGTTCTCCCGGAGGGATGAGGGTGCTGGGCTCCCGGCTGCCTCTAGGTGGCACACAACTCTCTGAGGAAAGGAAGGGAACCCCAGGTGAATTAATTCCAAGGGAAGGAGGGATTGTTTTTTTTTTTTAGAATACAAATAAACGTTTATTGTACAAAATTGAGGCCTTCATATTTCATAGTTCAATAAGGCTAAACAAAAACTAAGTTATTTTTTAAAATTCACAAAAATTTCTCTTTCACTCCCCCACATCCCAACTATTAAAATGGCCTGACAAATGTTATCGAAACAAACACTTTAAACAACACCAAGTCCTTTAAAGACAACTATGCCATATGTTATTTTTTGGCATATGTGATCTTCATGGCATGGGACGGTGTGATTTTAAATCCCTGTAAAGCATCCCTGGCAGCTCCAGCCTGTCCATCATTTTCAAATTCAACAGAAGCAATGTCATGCCTTCCGAGGACTAAACGTACTTCTTTGAGGCCCCGAAACTGATTAAACAGCATAGACAACATCATCTCATTAGTCTCTTCTGGTAAATTGTTGAAGAATAAAATATAGTTTGGAGGGTACTCAGGGACCTGAGGATTTGGTGTTGAATTTCCTTGAGTATTTGCTACATTTGGTGTTCCCTGACCAGGCTTTATGTTTGCAGTGGTCTCAGTCTGTTCCACAGTTTTTGCTTTTTTCTTTTCCTTCTTCTTTTCTTTGTCAGCAAAGTGCCACGCATTTTAGATATTATATCCGAATCTGTTTTTGCATGCTGGATTCGCATTGGTTTACCATAAAATGGAAATCCTTGTAACTGTCTCAAGGCATTTGTGGATGAGCCCAGTTCCTTAAAAATAACAAAGCCTTGTCCCCTCATCTTCATGGTCTTTAAAGCTACAATATCTACCACATGGCCAAACTGAAAAAACAGGGCGTATAGGGATCTCTTCAACTCTTCTTTTTAAATTTTGTCATTCATATTGTTAATGTAAATTCTATGATTTGGTCTGATATCCATATTTGCAGTTAAACTGTTCAAATTGCCTGAGGCCTGCGCTGGTCCCGTACCAGGAGGGATAGTTTTACATGGATTAAGCCCTGTCTGTACGGGTGGGTCCTCCAAAGGAGTCAAATTTTACCCTCTGTTCCCACTAGGAGGAACCAGCATTCATTCATTCATTCATTCATGCACTCATGTATCAAGTACTTCCTGGTGCCTCCTGCTGCTGATAGCTAAAGCTCATGTGCCTTCTGAAGGTCACAGTACAAAGAAGGCAAGGACAAGGTCACTGGGCTCAGAGCTCCGAAGACCGGGCACAGGCCCAGGTTTTGCTCCTGGCTTGCTGTGAGACTTTGAGCACCTTTCTAGGATCTAACAGTTTAAAAAAATTGCAGATGTCAGCTTGGCTAGATTAGGGTTCTGTTTCATCACCCCATGCCTGTCCCCCTCCATCTTGAACCTATCTCTAAATCCAAGGGACACTCTGCTCCAGACTCCTCCTCTTTCCCATAAGAAGGCAACCAAGGTGTGGATTCAAGTTGCTCACAGGCAGGTGAGAAGATAGTTTGAAAGGACCTGGGGTGTTAGCATGGTTGGAGAGGGGCTAGCACCAAGCAGGAAAATCTCCAGCCCCAGGAAGTGGGGGGACAGGGAAAGGGAGCTAGGAGGCTGGGGGCTATCTTCCCCCACCCCACCCCCAGAGCAGAATGGTGCCTCTATCCCCCACTCTTCAAGTGCTGTCCCGTGGCTGGCTTAGCAGGAATCTCTTGCCCAGTTGGTAACTACAGCAAGGGGTATACAGAGACTGTCTCCAGGTTTACCCTCGACCACAAACTGTATCCCCTATATGATTTACTCTGCTGTGCCTCTGTTTCTGCATCTGTTAAATGGGAACCAAACAAAACCTTTCTCTTGGGGAGATGTAACCATACTGTTGATCAAAATGCTTCCATATGCTTCTGCTATTGAGAGCAGGACAGCTGGAAGGAAAGTGTGAGGTCTCGGAACCTTGACTCAAAGGAAGATCCTGTGAGGGAGAGGGGACCCACAGGGCGCTCATCACACATAAGGAGCCCTGTGGTGCTTTCTGCATCACCTATGCTGATAACTCTTCAGCCACAGACAGCAAGCTCCCTGCAATGTCCAAAGTACTGCCTTATCCATGACCTCGTGTGACTTTCATCTTCTACCTTGATGGGTGGGATGGGATACTGAGGCTCGGGAAGGGAGGTGAGGGAGGTGTGACAATGAGCTAGCAGCAGAGTCAAGCTGTAGGGGAGAGAATCAGGCAGTCCTGGGTTTAAGTCCCAGCTCTGTCATGCCCAAGCTCTGTGACTTTTGGCAAATCACTTCACCTCTCTGAGCCTCAGTTTCTTCACTTATTCAATGGAGATAGCTCAAAATCATTTAGAGGGTTAAATTAAATAATGTTAAGGAGGGCACATGATGAGATGAGCACTGGGTGTTAAATGTTGACAAATTGAATTTAAATAAAAAATAAAATAAAAATAAGTAATGTAGCATGAGATGCAGGGTGCCATCCTGGTTTTGATAATTGCCTGAGTGAGAACACACCTTTCTTGGTTCTAAGTGACCATCTATGGGGAGTAGGGTTTTTCTTTTTCCTTTTTTTTTTTTAATTTTATTTTTTTATTCATGAGAAACACAGAAAGAGACATAGGCAGAGGGAGAAGCAGGCTCCATGCTGGAGGCCTGATGTGGGGCTTGATCCCTGGACTCCAGGTTCACACCTTGGGCCAAAGGCAGGCACCAAACTGCTGAGCCACCCAGGCATACCCCGATTTTTCTTTTTCCCATCCTACCTCTTACTGATGTTTTCCCTGGCCCCTCCCCTCCCCCTGTCATCTCCTATCACAGTCTCCTGATGACTTCCTGGTTCCACTGTAAGCACCATGAGGTCAGGGATCTGGTGTGCTTCAATCCATCGGGGCTGCCCTAACAAAGTACCATGGCCTGAGTGGCTTACAAATGTCAGAAATTTCTCTCTCACAATCCTGGCAGTCAGCGCCTCGCCCTGAGCACTGGTGGTGTTTTAAGCGCTGTCTGTGTGCCGGTCCAGGCTAAGCTCTTCCTCTGCTTCTTCTCACTCCTCACAACGCTCCAAGGCAGAGGTTATTTTTCTCACCCCCATCCTACCAGTGATGGGACTGCAGTTCAGAAAAGGGAAGAAACGTGCCCAGCAGGGATAGGTCAAAGGTGAGGCAAGAGAGGCACCCAGGGGATTCCCCAGGTGGCTCAGCAGTTTAGCGCCTACCTTTGGCCCAGGGCATGATCCTGGAGTCCTGGGATCGAGTCCCACATCGGGCCCCCTGCTTCTCCTTCTGCTTATGTCTCTGCCTCTCTCTCTCTCTGTGTGTCTCTCATGAATAAATAAATAAAATTAAAAGAAGAAGAAGAAAAAAGAAAGAGAGGCACCCAGGGTGCCTTGATTTGGGGGGACTCAATCTTAAGGTCAGACCTCCTTCAATTTCGTATCCTAGGTTCTCACTCACTTCACCCTAGCCATGCTGCCCAGGGTCACACAGCTAAGAGGAGGCGACACTGGGATTCGAACCCGGGCCTGCATGATTCCAGGCCTCTTCACCACAGTGGGCTCAGCAACTGTTGGCTGTTTATAGAGTACATGGTGCCCAGGAACACTGGCCACGCTAAATGCATATGGCTATTACATGACTGTCATCACTGCCTTCTGATAGTCCCTCCTTCTAGCATCTGACTTTATGTCACCCCCACCCACACCCTACCAAAACCAGCTTCTTAGGACCTCCCCCAGCCAGGGTGACCAGGGTGACCTGGTTTCCCAAGTTCTGTTACTCAACTTATTATCTTCAGTGTCGGTGACCAACTGCTGTGTGTCATGGGGTAATGGCCCCACCTGCATTTATTTTAGCCCTGGTTTGTCTACTTGTAGGGATTTGGTTATCAATTAGGCATTTCTATTACTATGGCCGGCATGTTGGCCAGCTGCACACAAAAGCCACAAAAACCTTCATTCTCATTCAAGAAGGCCCAAGAAATGTCTCTGTACCCAGAGGTCTTCGAGAAAGCAAACTGCTTCAAGGGGAATTATGAGAGTAAGCTTGTCCCCACCTCCCCACTCGCCACCCTGGGCCCTTCATCTGGACAATAACAGCTCCTGTCTCCAGAAACCATTCCTTCAGGTTTCAGCTGAGTGGCAGGATTATACTACAGGGTGGCAATTAGCCTGATAAGGCGATGACCTCACCCCTTCTGCCTCTGGCCAGAGCAGAAGGACCAGCTAGCTGGAGCCTGCCCCTGGAGGACCTCTCTCCCCCAACGCTGGGGGACACTGGGCCTCCCTCGCTGTCCATACAGAGACCCTAGTTCAAGGCCTTGGGCAAGTCTCTTGCCCTCTCTGGGCCTTAGATTGTCCATCTGTGAAATGGAGCATATTCTGGCATTCACAGGCTTGTGGAAAAGTGTCAGTAGAATAATAAGTGAGAAATTGCTTTGGACAGGGACTGCTGACTGTAAAAGACCATAGAACTAGGGACTTTAAAAAAAAGATTTATTTATTTATTCATGAGAGACAGAGAGAGAGAGAGAGAGGCAGAGACATAGGCAGAGGGAGAAGCAGGCTCCCCGCAAGGAGCCCAGTGTGGGACTCGATTCAGGATCCCAGGATCACTCCCTGAGCCAAAGGCAGACACTCAACCACTGATCCACCCAGGCATCCCAGAACTAGGGACTTTTCTGGAATATTCCTGAAGGAACAAAGTAAAGAGCACTGGCCAGAGAGTCAGATGGACCTGAGTTCTGAGTCCCGGCTCCCATGTTCACCAGCTATATGCTCCCAGGCAAGCTACATGTTTCCTCCTCTGTAAGATGGGGCAATGCCGTTGCCTTTCCCTCCTTGCATGTGGTTATGAGATACAGGGACATGTGAGGCAGGATAGCCAGCTGGTTAAGACAACAGGTTTCAGGTTGGATAGAGCTAGGTTCAAGTGTTGCCTTAACCACTCACTAGCTGTGTGCCCTTGGGTAAGTGACTTTACCTCTCTGAGCCTGTTTCCCACCCATTAAATGGGCAGAATAATAGTTCCTACTTATTTTAATTTTTTAAAGATTTTATTTATTTATTCATGAGAGACACAGAAAGAGAGGCAGAGACACAGGCAGAGGGAGAAGCAGGCTCCCTGCAGGGAGCCTGATGCAGGATTCGATCCTTGTACCCTGGGATCACACCCTGAGACAAAGGCAGATGCTCAACCACTGAGCCACCCAGGAGTCCCAATAGTTCCTACTTATGGGGTTGTCCTGAAGACTGAATTAAATAAAGCTGGTAAAGTATTTCGTGCAGAGTCTGGCAAATGGTAAAGGGACATGAGGACAGCTGTGTGATCTTAAGAACACGTGTAACTCTCTTTGAATTTGGTCTCCTCATCTGAGATGAGACACCAAGACAGTACAGGCAAAGTAGGAACAGCACCTTAGGTTTTAAGAACATGCCATGGAATGGCGGAAGGGTGCCAGCTATTCTCAACTCACAGAGTCAGATGAATAAAGGCATCTTTTTTTTTTAAGATTTTATTTATTTATTCATGAGAGACACACACAGAAAGAGAGGCAGAGACATAGGCAGAGGGAGAAGCAGGCTCCCTGCAGGGAATCTGATGCAGAACTTGATCTCAGGACCCCAGGATCACGACCTGAGCCAAAGGCAGATGCTCAACCACTGAGCCACCCAGGTGCCCCGAATAAAGGCATCTTTTATCCAAAGACCTCTCTCTTTTTTTCCTCTTCTTTGCTTAACATAGAGGCAAAGAGTGTTGGCCAATGAAGCCAACTTAGCAGCTGTGTGACCCTGGTCAAGTAGGTAAACCTCTCTGTGCCTCACTTTCCTCACCTGGAAAATGGGATAATAGTTGTGCCTACCTCATAAACGTACTTTGAGGGCTAATCACGTAAATCTATTTAAAGTGATTGACACAGTGCCTGACATCCAGTGTGTGCTCAATACATGTTAGTTTTTGTTTGTATTATATTGAAGTACTAATTTTCTCCTCAGGTTGCCTTTGCAGCAGATGGTGCATGGCGGATTCCCGGCAGGTGCACAGAGAAGTTGCACAGGGTCAGAGAGAATCCTGAGGCCTGGCCCTGACGCTTCCATGTTCAGAATCTCAGATCTTCAGAGGCAAGTCCTCTCCCCATTCAGGGCCTGTTTCTCCAGGAGTAGGAGGAAAGGTGAGACTAAGAGCATTCCAGAATTCTAGGTCCCCAGTGAGGACTCCTGAGGGGGTCAGTTTGCTTCCTAGCCTCCAGCACACCTGCCAGAGCTGAGGTAGCCCCCTTGTCTCCCTCACTCTACAGCTCCAGGCCTGAGAGAAAGCGGACCGCACCCAGGCTGTCGCATGGGTGCAACATCCCATAAGCCTTCACAGAGACAGACACAAACTCGACACATGGGTAGGCAAGCATGCTCTGACACAGGCATGCAGTCAGCCAGCACACAGTTATGTCCCCCCGGACACATCTCCAACACAGCCATAGGCCAGTGCCCTCCCTACCTTGTTGTGGAAGCACCTGGCCTGGTGCTTTGCACATATTGGCCTGAAGCAGATGGGTTTTTTTTTGTTGTTTGTTTTGTTTTTTTATTTATGATAGTCATCAGAGAGAGAGAGAGAGAGAGAGAGAGGCAGAGACACAGGCAGAGAGAGAAGCAGGCTCCATGCACCGGGAGCCCGAAGTGGGATTCGATCCCGGGTCTCCAGGATCGCGCCCTGGGCCAAAGGCAGGCGCCAAACCGCTGCGCCACCCAGGGATTCCCCAGATGTTTGTTGATTGACTTAACAAATGAAAGCTTCACAGAAAGGTGCCTATCCTGTAACAGCCCCAGACCAGGGTTTCCCAAAGCACAGAACCTCAACTGCTGGAGGGACAGAGGATTTTAGATAGCTCCTGGATGAGCCCATTCTAACTCTACTAGGTACAGATTTACTGAAACGTGTCTTAGTTAAAACGCAACCAGTGGTTATAATGGAATGACAGGAGTAAGAAAAATTTTTCTTGTTTTTAGAAGTTTCTTTAAAAATTTATTTAAATAAAAAGATCTTTGAAATAAAATTTTTAAGTTGATAGTAATAGAATATTATAGCTGGAACTCACTTCACCTTGGGTGCCTGGGACTTGTGACACTGTTGATGCAGCCACCACCCAGTCTAAATATCTCTTCACCACTTTATAAATGGGGAAGCTGAACAGAAGCTCAGCCCAGGAAAGAGTCTGTCTCAAGATAACACTTACTTGGAGACCCAGAAAGCAGGGCCATTGGTTTTGCCTCTGACTTACCATGTGACAGTTGAGTTCATCTCTGGCCTCAGATTTCTTAACTGTAAAATCAGGGAAATTTATCCCCATACTAGTTGCCTCCCAGCATGGCTCCGAGGATCTCGAGAACATGAGAGGCAAAGAGTAGGAGAGCACTTTGCAAACAGGCTTGGGGCATTGCATCAGTTGGAGGCAGAGCCAAGTCTAGATCTCTGATCTCCTGATGCCCCATTCAGGTCTTACACAGGGCAGCTCACAGCATTATGAAGGGACAGGGGAGGTTTGGCAGCCAGGCAGATAGGTGCCTAAGTTCGGTCTCTACCTGTTTATTCATTCCTTCAACAATTTTTTGAGTACTAAATGCAGGTTAAATACTAGGAAGGCAATGGAGAGCTGAGCAAGGCAGGCATTAATAAAAAAAAGTATACAAATAAATGTAATATTATATAAGTGCATTAAGTACAACACAGCAGAAGTTCACAATGTGGGAATGGTACTTGTCAGGTAGGGCAACATAAGCTTCCTCAGGAATGAGGATCAAATGGAGGCTGCGGAAGAAGAGGAAAACTTCTGACAAAGGGGGAGAAAAAGCATCCCAGGTAGAGGAAACCACTGATGCAAAGGCCCTGGGGCAGAAGGGGCAGGATCATTGGAGTAACTTTAGCATGGCTGAAGTAGAGTCCCAGGTGATGTGTTCTCAGCCAAGTAAAGCTGAAAAGCTAGGAAGGGTAAGCATGCAGCATTGAAGGCCAGTTAGGATTTGGGCCATAATTGTAACAGCAGTGGGAATCCATTAAAGGCTTTTAAGCAGGGAGTGATATCCATTTGATAAGCTCACTGGCTGCAAGTCAAGTGTGAAAGAAAAGAACATAAGGGCAGACTTCCTTTACAGAAACCAGAACATACAATAAAGTCACTAAAATAAGATCACTGTAGTATTGGGAAAGGCACAGACAGATCCATGGAACAAGACAAATAATCCAGAATTAGATTCTAGGATACAGATGTGAATATTTGACAAAAGAGGTACCTCATCTCAGGAGGAAAAGGATAGTTTATTTCCCAAACAATGCAGGCCCAATAATCTAACCTTCTGAAATAAATTAAAATGAGTTCCCATCTTACACCATAAAATCCTATATTTCAGATGGATCAAAAATTTAAATGTAAGAGTTAATATAACACAAAATATCATTGAGAGATTCCAGAATACTGTAAATATGAAGTAGACAGGAGTCAACAAGCTACTGCCCATAGGTCAGATCCAGCTGGCTGCCTTTTGTCTTTGTTTTAGTTTTGTTTGTTTTTTGTTTTTAAAGATTTTATTTGAGAGAGAGAGGGAAACCATGCAAGAGCGTGAGCATGAGCTGCGGGAGGGGGTGCAGTGCAGAGGGAGAGGAAGAAGCAGACTCCCTGCTGAGGAGGGAGCTTGATGCGGCTCCATCCCACGACCCTGAGATCATGACCTGAGCCTAAGGCAGACGCTTAACTGACTGAGTCATCCAGGTGCCCCGTTATTGTTTTTTTTTTTAAGATTCATTCATTTATTTGGGATGAGGTGGGGGAGGGGCAGCAAGAATCCCAAGCGGACTCCCCACTGAGTATGGAGCCCAACTTGGGGCTCCATCCCAAGACCCTGAGATCATGACCTGAGCTGAAATCAAGAGTCAGCCGCTTAATCGATTGAACCACCCAGGTGCCCCATCTTTTGTTTTGTTTTATTGATATATAATTCAGCTTTATTGATATATAATTCACATACCATATAATCTACCTGTTTAAAGTGTACAGTTATATGGTTTAAATATGGTGCAACCATCACAGAGTCAATTCTAGAACATTTTCATAACCTCAAAAGGAAACCCCATACCAATTACCTCTCAACCT
This sequence comes from Canis lupus dingo, assembly GCF_003254725.2. Lineage (NCBI taxonomy): Eukaryota > Metazoa > Chordata > Mammalia > Carnivora > Canidae > Canis > Canis lupus. Next base: position 55,628,079 of record NC_064246.1, on the reverse strand, counting down.
CTTAGCTCCTGTCCTTTCGCAGGCTCTGGCAACCACCGACCTAAGTTCTGTTTCTGTGGATTTACTTCTTCTGGACACTTCACAAAAAAGGAATCAAATAATATGTGAGTTTTTGTATCTGGCTTCTTTCACTCATAATGTTTTCAGGGTTTATCCATGCTGTAGCATGTTATCAGCACTTCATTCCTTTTTATAGATGTATGGCTATGCCACCGTTTATTTATCCATTCATCAATTCAGTGATGTCAATCGATCAATAGACATTTGGATTGTCTCCACCTTTTGGCTACTAAGACTAGTGCTGCTATGAACTACATGTACAAGTTTTTGTGTGGACTTATGCTTTCATTTCTCTTGGGTAGATGCCTAAGAGTCGTGTTGATGTTTCCTATCTTTTGTAAGTAATGTTACATTGGAACATGTTTGTTTGTTTGTTTGTTTTGTTTTTTGTTTTTTGTTTTTTTTTTTTAAAGATTTTATTTATTAGAAACAGAGAGAGAGAGAGAGAGAGAGAGAGAGGCAGAGACACAGGCAGAGAGAAGCATGCTCCATGCAGGGAGCCTGATGTGGGACTCGATCCCAGGTCTCCAGGATCAGGCCCTGGGCTGAAGGCAGCGCTAACTAAACCACTGAGCCACCAGGGCTGCCCCTGGAACATGTTTGTTAACAAATTGTCTGTGGCTGCTTTCTTGCTACAATGGCAGTGCTAGTTACAACGGAGAACATACGCCCCATGAAGTCTGAAATACATACTCTTTGGCCTTTTACAGAAGAAGTTGCCAATTCCTGATACAGAGGCAGAGAAGGCCTTATATTTCAGACTGAAAATGAAGAGAGATTATTTTAAAATGTATATGGACTCAAATATATATATAAATATAAGTTTAAAATATATACACATATATATAATCTCTAATATGGCAAAAGACACTAAAAGTCATTAGGCAAAAAATAGAGCTTGAAAAAAATAACACTGACAACAGAGAAAGGGTTGTGATCTTGTATCAGAGTCCTGGCAGGAGGTAGATGGCCCACACAGATTGGGTAGCTAAGGAGATGGAACGAAGGGGACAATGCAGAAGAGCTGTTTTCAAAGGTATGGGCAGGGTTGAGGAAACACACCCAAGGAGGTGCACAGGGAGTATCAGAAGGGAGTCATGTCTGCCTGGGACCTGTCCTGCCTATTGAGAGAAGATAAGAAGGCTTAGATAAGTTCCCCAACTTCTCTTTCCACCTGTCCATGACCCCCAATAGTGCCTTCCATTGGCCAAACCCTACCAGAAGCTGAGGACTGGGAGTACAATATAGACCCCATGGTGTGCAGGGCACAGAACAGATGGAGAGACAAAGCATGGCTCTGGAGGGACAGATGGGAAATATCCTGTGCATAGCTTGAAAGGAGAGGACATAGAAAAATGGGCAAAGTCTAGACCAACCAGCTAATGACTGGGCAAATGACATGGCCAACAATCTTATGAAAAAGATACTCAAATTTATGTTAGCAGTTGGGAAAACACAAATAAGTCTGGCAGTGTGGTGGAGTTTTGTGTCTATCAGAGCTCTAGTACCTGTTGCTGGTGGGGAGGTAAAGAGAGCGGCACCCTCACATATTGCTGGTGAGAACGTGAAATGTGACAGATGATTGGAAAGCAGCAATTCAATTCCTGGGAACCTGTCCCAGAGGAATAAAGGCCCAGATAAAGAAGGACATTATGTGCAGGAAATTGTAGTAGATCCTGTCATATCCATGGTTGCCCATCCTTTTGAATAGTCTTTCTCTATATTTGGGGAAATCCCTGTGTTGGAACCCCACTTCCCCGATTTAGGAATCTCAACTAAAATTCCAGCCTTATTTGCAGTTAGGATGTGGCCACCTCACCAAGCTCCACCAATCGGATTCATCCTGTGGGATTTTCCCACTGTGCTGGTGAACTGGTGGCCACAGCACCAGAGGTGGCTTCCCAGGGACTTCGGAAGGGGGGCTGGGATTTTGCACGCAGAAGAGGCAGGGGGCAGAGGGTGGGGAAGGTGTGGCAAGACTGCATCTGTGAACTCATCAGACTAGTCGCGTCGTTTGGGGCTTTGATCTAGAAACTGAGCCTTCAGCTCAATCCAAGAGGTCAGCATCTGCTGCTTCTTAGAACCTTACCAAACACTCACTGCAGCATCGTTCCTGGTAGTGAAAGCTCGAAGGAGAATGATCATGAAAAGGTGACAACTGCATAAAGTGATACATCCACACAGCAGAATATTAGGCAGCTATTAAAAAGCGAGAACTTGAGTTATATTAGCTGACTTGGGAAGATGTCTATGAAGAAGACAAGGAGCAGAAAACTATAATATGGTCCCATTTTTAAAAAAAAACATATGTTCACCCTGTATATGTAATGTGAATACAAACACTTAGATTTGAAAGAGTCTGCTTAGGATTGAATGATTACAAATAAAAGCACAGTAGGACACATACAAGGTGTCGGCTTGGGGTGCTGTGGGAAGAAGAGGAGATGGACAAAAAGGAGCCAAACAGAAAGGAAAGAAAACCCTACTGACTAAATGAAGTATATTTCTTATCATTTTTAGCTACTTATGTAAATTGTGTATGTATTATGGGCATATGCATACAGAAGTTAACAGACTTGTTAAACAAAAACTTTGTAAAACAAAAAATCCGTCCCAAAGCGGTCAGAGTGCTCGCTTCGGCAGCACATATACCAAAGCGGTCAGAGTGGTGGTAGGGAGACTAGTCGGGAGCCTATGGCATCTGCACAGGCAAGAGGAGATGGGAGCTCTGGCCACATGGTGGCAGTGGTCATGGAGGGGTAACAGAGGGGTTGGAGGAACAGCCAGCAGATCAGATGATCAAGATGCAATGGGTTGATTGGTGGAGTGGCAAGAGAAAGAGAACCCTCAAGGAAGAGTCCTAGCTGAGCTTAAATTCCTGTTGCCTCATCGGTTTCCTAGGTATAACAATACCCCCAATTTCTCAGTGTTATGAGGATTAAAATGTAGTCACGTATGAAATGCCTGGCCAAGGGTATGCCCGTCACTGCTTTCACTTTCTAGTAAGTCAGCAAAGTCTGCCTGCTGGGGTCTCACTATGACCCCAAACACCACGTGCTCTGTGTGTTCACCCCAGGGAAGCTGAGGTCTGGGACATTCTGATCATCAGGGCGAGATGGGGTTGTTGGAGAAGGTCCAGGGCTGGATGGAGGCGGAGGTTCACGCATCTTCGTGATTACTGGAAAAGCCAAGTGGCTCTCCAGAGGAGCCTCAGCCAATGCACGTGAAAGCAGGGAACTCAGATCTCAGGGACCCGCAGCCTTCTGTCTCAGGGCGCTCATTGGGCCATTAGAACTGCACCTGTCACTTCAGTTACTGAGCATCCACTGTATGTAAGCAAGGCCCTCAGAAAGGTTTCGAAAGAAAGAAAGAAAGAAAGAAAGAAAGAAAGAAAGAAAGAAAGAAAGAAAGAAAGAAAGAAAGAAAGAAAGAAAGAAAGAAGGAAAACCCAGATGAGGAAAAGAGCCCCAGAAAGACATAAATACCAAATAGTGGTGATAAAGCCAAATGAACTGAGAAGATAGTAGGTTAGGGATTTCAAGAGAGGAGAGAGGGGGAACTTTTAGTAATTAGTGCTCCTAGAAGGCTTTTGGGAGGAAGTGGCTTTTGAAGAATAGGTGGAATTTGGACACACAGAGAGGGCAGATTTTTTAAAACTCTTCCCTTTTATTTTTAAAGGAAATTCTTCCCATTCTTTAAGGATCAACGCAAAGGCCGCCTTCCTGCTTACTTGATCCTGCTGGTTGGAATTATTCATGTTTTCCTAGCACGCGCCCATTAACAGAGCTTTATCATTGGTGCAAACGGTGCTATTTGCCAGTTGTCTTCTTGTCTGGCTGGACGGTGTGAGCAGCTTGAGGGCAGGAGCAGTGTCTTCAGTCTTACAGCACTAGGGCCAGGTAGTGCCCCTTCAGTTGGTATTCAAAACACTGTGCTGAATGTGGGAAGTGAAAGTCTTACAGCAAGTATTCATTGGACCCTCCAAAGTTTTTGGAGGAATCTACACTTACCTCTATTCAAGAACCCAGCAAGCATTTCACACTCTCTTTATTTCCTAAATCAAACCATGAAAATATGTGTGTCCGAAATAAAATGTAAGAGCCAGTATATTAAGCCATTTCGGATTTTGTCCATTCAACCTCCACAATGGTTCTCTAAGAAGAAGCTTTTGCCTATGCCCATTTCACAACTAGGAAAACTGACGTTTAGTAAGGCCAGCAATTTCAATGGTAATGGCAGAAGTGGGACTAGAAACCCAAACACTTGGGTGCTGTCCCTTATGTACATATATGACTATGTGTGCATGCCCATGAATGAAGAGTTTCCAAATTTGTAAGATTAGGGACTGGTCTCAATGACCTTGGACAGCACCTCATGCCCTGACAAGCTAAGGACTCAATTCCATGTATACAAAGATGTCACTTGAACTTGATGCCCAGGTGTGACCCCCACCTGGCAGTTGAGAAAACAGGCTTGGCAAGGTCCCGTGGCTGGCTCAAGCCCTCGGGCTTCTTGGTAGTGGAGCTGGGTGCAGGGCCTGCCTTTTCTGCTCCTTGGCCCTTGCTCTTTCTCCCAGTTCTTTGTTCGGAATCTCTTGGTCCAGCCACCCTGACTGTGGTCCATGGAGTGGCTGCACGCAGCACAGCCTGCTGCAGATCTGCTCTGGGGTCCTGGAGGAGATGTGGGCCGTACATTATTTTACTCATGTATGATCCTTTCTTTCTTTGTAAATACAACTGGGTGCCATGTCCCAGGCGCTGGGCTAAGCACTTTACACGCAATATGCCTTACCCTTCACTAAAATCCCACGGGGTAGGCATTTACATTATTCCCAGTGAATACACAGACCACTGAGGCTTGAAAGGGGTGAGGGCTTGCCCAGTTTACTTAATCAGGGAGCTGAGGAGCTGGGATTTCATCTCAGGTCTGCCTGATTCAGAGTCCCACCTTCCCAAGCGCAAGTGCGACACTCAGCCACAGCTCGGCTAGGGCCTCTGCTGATGGTATGAGTGGTAAAGAGTGTGATTTGCAAAGTCATACTGGGGCCTTGGAATTTAGACATCTATCCCAGTGCCCAGAGGCTTGGGGGTGAGACAATACTCTCTGTGACACCAGGTCACAGAGAGAATTTTACAGGATGAGGACAGTGAATAGGTGAGCAGAGTAGGATCAGCACTAGATGTAAAGGTTGCTAGCACTTAATAAATATTCCATTCCTTCCTTCCTCTCTCCCCTCTCTCTTTACCTTGGATGATTAAGAGCCAGACTTTGAAGTCAGGCAGACCTGAGTTAAATTTCCAGTCGAGCAACTGACTAGCTATGTGGCCTTAGACAAGCCACTTAACCTCTCCGGGCTTCAGCTCCCTCATCTGCAGAATTGGGACAGTATCTCATCATTATGTGAATCGGGGAAATCCGCATAAAGGGCTTAGCCACATGCTGAGTGATAGTAAATGCTCATTAAGTAGCTGTTATTAGTCCCTTCTGCTCCCTGTTCTGCCCCAAAATAGCTGAGTGACTAAGACCCTTCCTTTATGGGCCTCAATGTTTCAATTTGTACAATGACCATGTTCGACTAGATCAGTGTTTCCCAAATTGTGGTACCCCAGTGGTAAGTTAGATGATTTTACTTATTTTTTTTTAAAGATTTTATTTATTTATTCTTGAGAGACACGAGAGACGCAGAGAGAGAGAGGCAGAGACACAGGCAGAGGGAGAAACAGGCTCTCCTGACATGGAGCCCGATGTGGGACTCAATCCCGGGTCTCCAGGATCCCGCCCTGGGCTGAAGGCGGCACTAAACCGCTGAGCCACCAGGCTGCCCAAGGTAGATGATTTTAAATGATACAACATGCACATTTATTATTTTCTGTTATGACTATATTTTAATGTATAAGAGGAAAAAAATTAAACTGAGATACCAAACACAGGATTTCATGGATGTTGTCTGGATTGAAGCTAGGTAAAAAAAAAAGTAGTGATTTAAAGTGAGAGCCATTAAATAAATAATAGATCAGGTGGTACCAGAATGTGGCAGAAATTGAGAAGGTGGTCCTTGAACAGATGGGCTCGGGGAAGTCTAAGCTAGGAGATCTGGCTTTGATTATATGGCTGCCCAGAGAAACTCTGGCTCGTGAGTGACTTGCCAGAGGGACCCCCATTCCCCCCTATATTTTTAAGTGGCCAGGTTCCTGTAAGCCCCATTGCCAGCGGTTTGGGCTAATGCCCTTTCAGTACACATTGCAAAAATAATATAAATAACTCATCCTAGGACTTCAAACATGCCACCTCAGATGTATGGTGGGAGATTACAGGTTCCAAGACGCAGCCCCTCCATCATTCCCGTGGCTTAGAAGCTTGCTGGAGAGCAGACATCAATGCTTTGGTTTTATGGGCAGCTGGGCCACGTGACCAGGCCCCAAATCCTTTGCTTTATGGGTTGTTTACACATTCCTGGTGAGAAACGGTTTACATTCTGGGCGCTGAGCACACTCCTAAATCAGCTGCCCGGTGCTTGCAGTTGGAGGTGAAAGAGACCTGTGTGTCGGTGGGCACCAGAAGGCAGGGGAGAAGGGAGAGGCAGGCCAGAGGAGGCCTGCGAGGGGGCCCCTCGGCTTCCCGCCTGTGGCACCTGGAACCTATTTCTGAGTCAGTGGGGGGCGCTGTGCAGGGCCTGAAGTGGGGAGGACCCTGAGGGGGTTACCGATGCAGGATAACTCCAGGTGTGCTGGGCTCTCGCTCCATAGGGCACTTGGGCACTCGGTGCACACGAGCTCGCTGGGTTCCCACATAGCCATGGGGCTTGGAATTCTTCTCATTTTCAGATGAGGAACCAGAGGCTCAGAGAAAGAAGCGTCTTGTTCCCTATTCCACAGCTGGGGAGTGTCAGGGAAGGATTCAAACCCACCCTGACAGAGGCAAAGGCTGAGGTCTCACCACTGTACTTTCTTGTCGCTGGGGCTCCATAGAAACCATTTGGGTGGAATTTAGGAGGTGTCTCCTGGCTCGGGGAAGGAGGATTAGGAGATGACAATTTCTGTCTGGATTTTGCTGCTGACTTAGCTAAGTCACCGTCTGAGAATCCCACGTCACAGAGTTGACCTTATGACCAACGCATAAGTTGCCCTGGGAATCATCTGGGCAAACTCAGGGCACCCAGTGGGCCCCTGCTTGCTCCTCCCACCCCACCCCTCCACCTCCTTCCTTTTCCTTCTCCTGGGCCCCTTCTCCTATCCCCCTGCACCCTGAGAGGGCCCTTACTATCTACTATCTACTGGTTTTTCTTGTATCTACCTATTTGTGGTTTATACCCACCTGCCCTAGCTCTGGCCTTTGCCTCTGCGTGGGCTTCTCCTAGGAAGGTGCTCTGATGTTGGAGGTGACCCTTAGCTCCAGGTCACCCCCCAAGCCATCCCCGTGCCTTCAGCAACTCCTCATACCACATGGCCTCTAGTCTCCTCCTCATCTTGGCTTCTACCTTCTGAGGTCAGGGCAGGAAAGTGACCCAAAGTTTGAAAGGGAAGGTAGTTAGCAGCCTGGCTTAAGGAATCTTCTCCATCTGGATTGAGAGGCAGCTGGGTCTTAAGGAAATCATGCAGGCTCTGGGGTGAGGCAGATATGGATTACAGTCCTGTCCAACACTGGATCATCTTGCCCAAAGCTCTAACATCTCAGCCTCTGCTTTCTCCTCTGTAAAATGGTCACAATGCCTGTAGTAGACAGCTGGGCTCTTTCTGGCCCAACAGCCTCCCTGACACCCCCAGTTTCCTGTCGGGCACCACCCCTCTTCTACCCTCAGCCTAAGTGGTATGCAGGTAATTCTACCCTTGACTCAGGGCCTCAGCAACTCAGCACTTCCCTTACACCTTGTTCCAGTGATTGGTTCAGGGATGCACATGTGGCCCGATTCCAGCCAATGAGAGTCCAGCTGTCAGAGCCAGATGCTCTCTCTTCAGTAGGTGTAAAGGTGTGAGGGTGTGCGCTATGAAGTCACTTCTGTTGTTTTGCTATTATGAAGGAAAATTGTGTCTGAGAATGGAGCAACCCACGAAGCAGAACCAGGCCAGGAGATAACTATATTATTTGGGTTAAGCTGTGCCTAAAGCTAGATTCTTTTGACTTTCCAGGTACTAATAAATTCCTTGTGGAAGTTTAGTTACAATAAGGGGGGAAAGAAACTGAATCGGGTTGTGCAGAGAAATAGCCTTGCTTCCTTTGGGAAAGCAGCTGGCCTCCCTCATTATGGGGTACTGGCCCCTTAAGTTCCTTCCTGGAGATGTTGGTGGGGTGCTCTCCCCCCACATTGGTGCCCAGCATCTTCACACCCTTCTGTGTTCACCTCCCAGCTCCCCCCCACTCCGCTCTCTCTCCCTGGCCCTCTCAGGTGTTAAATGGGGGGAATTTCAGTCTGGAGTGAATGTTTACAGCTTACTTGAAACCCTTAAAAATAAAAATTCATCATAAACTGACAGATCCTTAAATTTAACTGTGCAAACAGTGCCACTATAATATTTAAAGCTCCACTTGAATGGCTGCTCTATCAAAACCACATGGGCTCCCACCTGGCTCTCTCCCTTCCACTGTTGAATATGAGGAAATGCTGGCAGGATGTTTATTTGGGCTGAAGGCACAGATCCTCCTTGCTTTGGGTTAACCATTTTTACAGGACCATCCATGTTACTTGGTGGATGACCCTAAGCCTTGGGCCTCAAGGTTCTGAGTTTCCTCCTCTGTATTCATACAGAGGAAGCATGGCAAGTAGTTGATGGTGGGGGCTTCAGGCTTGCCGGATTGGAATCTTGGTTCTGCAGGTTTGTGACATTCAGAACATTACCTGATGGCTCTGTGCCTCATTTCCCCATCTGTAACAGGGGGAGTAATGACAATTCCTCCCTATTATGAAGGCTAAATGAGTTAATTTATGTAACACACAACTGTAACTGGAACATAGGATATCCTCAGTGAACATGTACATACGTGGAACCTCAGGGACAGAGTGTTCAGTTAATACAACTCCCCATCATCCAACTGATTCCAGATTGCTATCGACTCAGCCTCACAAAGGGTATAATCCTGAACATAAGAGAACATATTCCTAGTGAACGTGTGTGGAAATTTCATTGGGATCTATAGGTAGGAATAGGATGGTCAGATAATATATATGCATATACTGAATTTGACTAACACTATAAACTACTAACTTATATCCTTGGCTAATTTTCTCTTAAGGCTATTTTCTGGTTAATTGTCAAGAGTTCCTCTTCATTCTTATTAGTTTTTGACAATATGAACCATCTTCCTTCATCCGTCATCTCTTTACTACATCTATGTTGTTCTCCATTTTAACAATCCTTAATTTTTATATATCCATATACTTTTTCCTTATGTTGTTTTGTAACTTTTTTTTAAAGATTTATTTATTTATTTATTCATGAGAGACACAGAGAGAGAGGCAGAGACACAGGCAGAGGGAGAAGCAGGCTCCACGCAGGAAACCCTACGTAGGACTCGATTCCAGGGCTCCAGGATCACGCCCTGGGCCAAAGGCAGCGCTAAGCTGCTGAGCCACCCAGGCTGCCCTTTGTTTTGTAACTTGACAGAATTTTTATTGAATTATGATATGTACACACAAATGCCCAGACTTTAAGTTGAATGAGTTTGGAAAAGTGTATCCACTGATGTAACACTACCACAATAAAAATATAAAACATTTCCATCACTCAAGGCAATCTCCCATAAGAGGCAAATACCATCCTAATTTTCATCACCACAGGTTCATTTCTCCTGTTCTAGAACTTCACATAATAAATGAGATCACACGTATACTTTTATGGCTAGCTTCTTCACTCAGTGCATTTTTCAGACTCATTTATACCAGTGCATGTATCAGTAACTATTTTATTGCTGAAAAGCATACCATTGTAAGAAGTTGTTTATCCGATCGCCTCATTATATACATTAGGGCTATTTCCATATTTTGGCTGTTATGAATAAAACTGCAGTAAATATTCACACAAATGTATACATATATACATATATATTTTTTCCTTTCATTCCTAGGAATAGAATTGCTAGGTATAGGGTAGATGTAGTTTACCTTCAAAAGAAACTTCCAAAGAGTTTTCCAAAGTGGTTTTATCATTTTATAGTCCAGTCAGAAACATAAGAGAGGCCCAGGTGCTCCATATCTTCACCAATACTTGATATTGTCTGTGTTTTTCATTCTAAGTATTCAGGTATATAATGAGTATCTCATATTGGCTTTAATTTGCTTTTCCCTATGTCTAATGATGTTGAACACCTTTTTATGTGCTTATGAGCCGTTTCTATATCCCTTGTAGGCTATCTATAAAACTCTTTTGTCCTTTTGTTTTAAATTGGGCTGTCTTTTATTGTTGAGTTATAAGAATTCTTATATATTCTGGATGCAATTCCTTTGATATATCTATCTATCTATCTATCTATCGATAGATAGATAGATGACATCAAACACATATATAGCAAATATTTTTTCCCATCTGCGGTTTATTTTTCGTTTTTTTTTTTTTAAGATTTTATTTATTTATTCATGAGAGACAGAGACAGAGAGGCAGAGACTTGGGCAGAGGGAGAAGCAGGCTCCATGCAGGGAGCCCAATGTGGGACTCTATCCTGTCTCCAGGATCACACCCTGAGCCAAAGGCAGATGCTCAACCACTGAGCCCCCCAGGCGTCGCTATCTTTTCATTTTTAAATGATGTCTTTGGAGTATCAGAAGTTTGTTTTTGATGAAGTCTAACTTAACAAATTTTTAATGGACTACTCTTTTAAGAGTTTTTGGTTCATAGCAAAGTTGAATGGGAAGTAGAATTCCCATATACTCTCTGCCCCGCACACATGCATAGCCTATTGATATCTCTCCAAGAAATATTTGTCTACCCCAAGGTTGAAAATTTTCTCCTCTTTGCTTCTAGAGGTTTTATGGTCAATCCTAGAGGTTTTAATTTTTGCATTTAGGTCTTTGATTCACCTGGAATTATTTTGGGGGTATAGTATGAGCTAGGGATTGAGGGTCATTTTTTTTCACACATGTATATCCAACACGATTTGTTGAAAAATGTTTTCTTTCTCCATTAAATTACTGTGGAACTTTTGCTGAAAAGTCAGTTGACCATATATATATGTGTGTTTATTTCTAGACAGTATTTTGTTTTATTGATCTATGTATCTATTCTTAGGCCCCTACCACATTGCCTATTATTGTGACTTTACAGTGAGTCTTGAAATCAGGTAGGGTAAGTCCTTCACCTTTGTTTCCTCTTTTGAGGATTGGTTTGAATATTTGAGGTTGTTTATATTTCCATATAAATTTTAGAATTAAGTTGTGCTTCAAAAAATATCTTGCTGTAATTTTTAAAACATTTTTAAATTTAAATATAGTTGACACGCAATGTTATATTAGTTTTAGGTATACAACATAGTGAGTTGAGAATTCTATACATTATATTATGCTCATCACAACTATAGCTCCTATCTGTCACCAAACACACTATTACAATACCATTGGCTCTATTCCCTATGCTGTGCCTTTCAATCCTGTGACTTATTCATTCTGTAACTGGAAGCCTATGCCTCCCACTCTCCTTCACCCATTTTGCCCATCCCCCTATTCCCGCTCCTTTGGCAATCACTAATTTGTTCTCTATGGGCCTGTTTGTGCTTGTTTGGATTCCACATATAAGTGAAATCATATGGTATTTGTCTTTGTCTGACTTATTTCACTTAGCATTACACCCTCTAGGTCCATCCCTGTTGTTGCTGATGGTAAGATCTCATTCTTTTTTTATGGCTGAGTATTATTCCATTATGGATGTATGCATACATACATATATACATATATATGTAAAACAGTTTCTTTAGTCATCTATCAGTGGACTTTTGGGTTGCTTCTATATCTTGGCTGTTTAAATAAAGCTACAATAAACATAAGGGTGCATATATCTTTTTAAATTAGTGTTTACATTTTCCTTGAGTAAATACTTGGCAGTGGAATTACTGGATTGTATGGTATTTCTATTTTTAATTTTCTGAGGAACCTCCATACTGTTTTTCCACAGCGGCTGCAACGATTTACATTCCCAACAGTTCACAAGGTTTCCCTTTTCTCTACATCCTCACCAACACTTGTTATTTCCTGTCTTTTTGAAACTAGCCATTCTGATAGGTGTAAGGTGATATCTCCCTGTGGTTTTGATTTGCATTTCCCTGATGATTAGTGATGCTGAGCATCTTTTCATGTGTCTGTTGGCCATCTGGATGTCTTTAGAAAGATATTTATTTAGGCATTCTGCCCATATATATCAGGATTATTTTGAGTTTTTTGGTGATGAGTTATGTAAGTTCTTTATATATTTTTAATATTAATCCCTCATCAGATGTATCATTGCAAATGCCTTCTCCTATTCAGTGGGATGCTTTTTCATTTTATTAAGGGTTTTCTTTGCTGTGAAAAGTCCCAGTGGTTTATTTTTGCTTTTGTTTCCCTTGCCTGTGGAGACATATCTAGAAAAATGTTGCCAAGGCCAATGTCAAAGAGATTACTGCCTATGTTTTCTTAGGAGTTTTATGGTTTCAGTTCTCACGTTTAGGTCTGTAATATTTTACAATACTTTTGAATAAGATTATGTTGAATCTATATATAAATTTAGAGAGGATTAATATCTCAACAATATTGAGTCTTTCGATCTATGAACATATTACAGGTCTCCATTCACTTAGATCTTTTAAATTTATTTTATCAATATTTTATAGCTTCAAGTATAGAAGTATATACATCTTTTGACAAATTTATTTCTAGGAATTTTATGGGTTTTGGAGCTATTGTAATGGTATTATTTTTTATTTAATTTTTTAAATTATATGAGCTACCATAGAGATAAAATTGATGCTTTTAAAAATATTGACCTTTGGAGGGAAACAAAGGCAAAAATGAACTATTAGGACTTCATCAAGATAAAAAGCTTTTACACAGCAAATAGTCGGCAAAACCAAAAGAATGGGAGAAGATATGTGCAAATGACATATCAGATAAAGGGTTACTATCCAAAGTCTATAAGGAGCTATCAAACTCAACACCCAAAGAACAAATAATCCAATCAAGAAATGGGCAGAAGACATACACAAACATTTCTCCAAAGAAGACACACAAATGGCTGACAAACACATGAAAAATGTTCCATATAACTTGGCATCGGGGAAACACAAATCAAAACCACAATGAGATACTACCTCACACAAGTCAAAATGGCTAAAACTAACAAGTCAGGAAATGACAGATGTTGGTGAGGATGTGGAGAAAGGGGAACCCTCTTTACACTGCTGGTGGGAATGCAAGCTAGTGCAGCCACTATGGAAAACAGTATGGAGGTTCCTCAAAAAGTTGAAAATAGAGCTACTCTATGATCCAGCAATTGCACTAGTGAGTATTTACCCCAAAGATACAAATGTAGTGATCTGAAGGGGCACCTGCACCCCAATGTTTATAGCAGCAATGTCCACAACAACCAAACTATGGAAAGAGCCCCAATGTCCATTGACAGATGAGTCGATAAAGAAGATGTAGTACATATATACAATGGACTACTACTCAACCATCAAAAAAAAAATGAAATCTTACCATTTGCAACAATGTAGTTGGAACTAGAGAATATTATGCTAAGTGAAATAAGTCAATCAGAAAAAGACAATTATTATATGATCTCATTCATAAGTGGAATTTAAGAAACAAAACAGAGGATCATAGGGAAAAGAGGAAAAATTAAACAAGATGAAATCAGAGAGGGAGATAAACCATAAGAGACTCTTAACCATAATAAACAAACTGAGGGGGACGCCTGGATGGCTCAGTGGTTGAGCATCTGCCTTCGGCTCAGGTCATGATCCCAGGGTCCCGGATCAAGTCCCACATTGGGATCAAGTCCCACATTGGGCTCCTTGCAGGAGAGCCTGCTTTTCCCTCTGCCTATGTGTCTGCATCTCTCTCTCTCTATGTCTCTCATGAATAATAAATAAAATCTTTTTCTAAAAAAAGAAACAAACAGAGTTGCTGGAGGGGAAGAGGATGAGGGGACAGGTATCTGGGTGACGGGCATTAAAGAGGGCGTGTGTTGTAATGAGCACTGGGTATAATATAAAATGATGACTCACTGACCTCTGCATCTGAAACCAATAATACATAATATGTTAATTAAATTGAATTTAAAATTAAAAATAAAATAAAATGTTGACCTGGTGTCCTGAGTTTAGTATTATCTATTATAGATTTCTTAAATTCTTCCACACATAACCTTGTAATCTGTGAAAAAAGACAAATTTAATTCTTTTCCAAATTGTATGCCTTTTTAAGAAATATATTTTATTTATTTATTTGACAAAGAGAGAGTCACACAGCACAAGGGCAGATGGTGTGGGGGCTGCAGAGAGACAGGAAAAGCAGGCTCCTTGCTGAGCTGGAAGCCTGATGTGGGGCTCAGTCCCAGGAACCCAGGATCATGACCTGAGCAGAAGACAGATGCTTAACTGAATGAGGCACCCAGGCATGCCTGTATGCTTTTTATTAATGTTTCTTTTATCACTGCAATGGCAAAATAATCACTTTAATGTTGAATAGAAATAGTGAAAGGGGATGTCTTGGCTTTGCTCCTAATTACTTCCCAGCGACTTTGTAGTCTTTGTTATGAATGATATTGTATTTTTAAATTATATTTTCTAGTTGGTTATTGCTGGCACAGAAAATGTTTTTAATTTTTATAGGTGGAATTGATTTTTCTAGGTCAATTAGCATAGTCACTGCAAATAGTGATAGTTTTATCTTTTCCCCTTTAATCCTTATATCTCTTAATTATTTTTCTTTTCTTATGGTTTTGGTCAATTCCTCCAGTGCACATCTAAGAACAACTCTTGTGAAATAGGAAGGACTTGAAGCTGTTTTTATTTCTTTGTTTCAAGGTTTTATTTTAACATATAGTGTAATGTTAGTTTCAGAAATCGAATTTAGTGATTCATCATTTACATACAACACCTGGTGCTCATCACAGGAAGTGCCCTCCTTAACCCTCATCACCCACCTAGCCCATCCCCCACCCACCTCTCTAAAGTTGTTTTTATTTTATTTTTTTAATGAGAAAACTGAGGTCCAGAGAAGTCAAGTTATTTGTCAAGCTTATAAGTAACTGCTATTTAAAAAATATAAATGTAGTTTTAAAAATAAGTAATCCAAATTTCTGGAAGCAAATTTAGAAAATAGAAACAAAAAGAAATCAAATACACATCTAGTGGTCATCCAAAAATTAAGTGCTATTAATATTTTGGTTTATAGCTTTCCAGACTGTTAAATAAAGGCATATATATATATATATATATACACACACATATATATGTTAAACAAGATTATACAGTAACGCTGTTTTGCAATGTGCTTTTTCCACTGAGCAATTATCATAAATATATTTTCAAGTCAATGAATACATTTAATGTTTGCATAGTGTTCTGTCTTCTGGCTGTAACATAGTTAGGCATTGAGTTAAGCATTCCACAATTGCTAGACCCCAATTTTGGTTCCAATTTTTCACTATTATAAGCAACACTATGAAGAATTTCATTGTGACTAAATTTTTACCTAAAAATCTATGACATCTTCTTCAGTATAAATTCTTGAAAGTGGAATTGCTAGATCAAAGGTTGTACAAAAGTTTCAGGCCCTTGATATCTGCTGGTAAGATACAACTTTTAACAGGTATATAATAGATGATGAATAATTCCATGTTGACTTTTTTCCTCTTCCCCCATATAGGATCCACTCATCTTCTCACTGGCTCTATCCATCCTCCACCCTTCCTTAACTGGAAAACCCCAAGGCTGATCTTTCCTCAACCCCGTTTTAGTCATTCAACAACATCCAAGTGTTGTGTGTTGAATACCTACCATTTTTCAAGTTCTGGAGATACATTGATGAGCAGAACAGTCTTATGCTCATGGAACTTGCATTCTAGTGTGGAGAAACAGATAATAAATATAACAAATAGGTAAGTTATATGGCAGTCAGAGATGCCAAATGATATGAGGAAAAAGGAAAGTAGAGGTGGAGATGGGGAGACAGTTTGCAGTTTTACAAAGGAGGGTGGAGAGTAGGTCTCTGAGCAGGAGACGCTTGATTAGACTTGATGGAGGTAAGGAGAAAGGGGAAGAACATTCCAGGCAGAGCGATCAACAAAGGCTTGAAAGCAGGAACTTTGCCTGTGTATCAAGGAGAAAAGTTAGTGTGACTGGAGCAGGGCAAAGACTGGAGAAAATATGGAGGTGAGGTCAGGGGGACAGGTTAGGGGGTGGGGGGATGACAGATTATAAGGAACTTGTGAGGTTACATAAAGTCTTTGGCTTTTGCTCTTAGTTTGAAGACTTTGAGTGCTGGAGTGACATGGTCTGACTTTCAGTTTACAAGAATCACCCTGATTGCTAAGAACAGACTGTAGAAGCTGGGAGATCACCTAGGAATCCTATAGTGACCTAGCCAAGGGATGATGGTGGCTCAGACCAGGGGCTGACTGTGGAGGTGGTAAGATATGGTCAGTCTGTGGATGTCTGAAGGAAAGCCAATATTTCCTGTGGAATGTGTGGGTATCTTCCTGCTGGCCCCTCTGGATTTGGTCTCTGGCTCTCCTCATCATGCCCTGTGCCCTGGGAGGCTGACCTGTATGAATTGCTCCAAGTCTCCTTGCCTTCTGTTTCCCATTGGATTTGGCTGTAAGGAGTACTGGCAGAGACATACCTCAGCTCCCTCCTTGCTGATTTGGCTGTACCTTCTACCAGTGGCCGAAGTTCTAAGCATACAGCCCATTCCCAAAAGCTGCCCATCTGGGTTGGAGAATGGTTCCTCCTTTTACCCCCCATTTTCCCCCGAGGCCTAGGTGGTAACAGCTCGCTGCTCTTGCCAGCCCCAGAGTACTGCGCTGGGCCTGGTTGCTTTACAACACCCTGCCCATAAATTTGTGGATAGTCTTTTTCTTTCATTCTCTTCAGATCACCCAATTTGAGTGTGCTACCTATTTCCTTCAGGGACCCTGATAGTTTGGATGCAGGGCATGAATGAAGATGGAATTGGCTGTAAGACCCAAGGTTCACCATGTTCTCCCTTTCCATACAACTCTGTGTCCCAAACCTGGCCAAGGTGACTTTGGGGACTTCATTCCCCTTAGAAATAACCAAATTGCATACAGCTTCAAAAAGGTGGAAGGAAAAAAAACAAAAAACAAAAAGGTGGAAGGAAGGGGCTCCTAGGTGGCTCAGTTGGTTAAGTGTCTGCCTTCAGCTCAGGTTAGGATCCCAGAGTCCTGGGATGGAATACCGCATGGAGCTCCCTACTCAGTGGGAAGCCTGCTCTCCCTCTGCTTCTCCCTCTCCCTCTGCACCCCACCCCTGCTGATCTGTTCATGCTGTCTCCTGCTCTCTCAAATAAATAAAAAAAATCTTTAAAAAAATAATGGAAGGTAACAATAAACATGGTCACATTCTCCCACCCCCCCGATCATATTAACATCTACTCCTATTCAACAGTGTGGAACTTAAATGATGGTATGCCCGGCAAGTAAGCGTTTGGTAAGTGTTCTGTAGCTAATAAGTACTAATTTTAAAAAATATTTTATTTATTTATTCATGATAGACACAGACAGAGAGAGGCAGAGACACAGGCAGAGGGAGAAGCGGGCTCCATGCAGGGAGGCCTAAGTGGGACTGGATCCGGGGACTCCAGGATCAGGCCCTGGGCTGAAGGCAGCGCTAAAACACTGGGCCACCAGGGCTGCCCCCCATAACAAGTCCTAAATTATTTCCTTTTCCCCTTCCATGAAGTGAGGGACTCTGAATGTCCTAATACATTAGATAACTCTCCTTTATTGATGCTAAGTCTTGACTTTAATTTTGATTGCATCCATGTACCCACTACCAGCTTAAAAAGTAAACCTTATCAGAGTAGTTTATATATGAAAAAATGATTTTCAGGGTTTTAAAGATTTCACTTTATTTACTTACTTATTCAGAGAGAGTAGGGAAGGGGCAGCAGTAGGCAGTGGGAGGAGAGAGGGAATCTGCAGCAGACACCCCGCTGAGCATGGAGCCAGACATGGGACTCCATCCCACAGCCCTGAGATCATGACCTGAAATCAAGGGTCAGATGCTCAACTGACTGAGCCACCCATGTGCCTCAATTTTCAGGGTTTTCAAATTTTATTTAATTGGTATCATGTTATAAATTGATCTGCAATATGTTTTGGTTTATCCCCTCAAAGATGTTTGTGAGATTCATCCATTCAACATGTGTAGATCTCATTTATTAGCTTTCACTTCTGCATGGTATCACACTGTATAAATTTGCCACGATTCATTCATCCGTTCTCTCATGGATGGACATTTCCAGTGTTTTCCACAAATGTGCTGCTCTGAACAGCCTGATAACGGCTTCCCTGTGCCCACATCCAGGTTTACAAGTTGAAGTGAGTGTCCTCTCGGCTGCCAGATGCTGGTGTGAGCCCAGTTCAGGAGGGGGCGGGGAGGGAGGCCGGACTAGGGGTGGGGGTAGGAAGGAAGAATGGGGGAGCCGAATCTTATTTAACAGGTTTTGAAGGCTTTGTAAGTAACAGCTCTTAAAACACAATATTTTGAAGATTTAAGTGTAAATGAATCAGAGCCATATGGATTCCATTTGCCTTAAATTACACAGGACTTAGAGCAGGGCTCAGTGCCCTAGGGCAAAGGTGCAGGCCTTCCGTGGGCTGTCTCCTTTGCTTGCCAACGACCTGGATTTCCTTCACCATCCAGAGGCTCTGGCTGCAGGGGAGGAGGGCAAACACTAACTGCCCAGGGCCCCGGGATGCCCTCGCCCTAGTTCTTACTCTGCCTCTGCTTTGCTGTGTGGCCTTGGGCCAGATGCCCTGCTTCTCTGGGTGTTAGCTTCCTTATTTGGAAAATGAAATGTCTAAGAGGTGGCATAGCATAATAATTAAAAGCCTGGGTTTGAAACCATCATTTAACCCCTTACTGGCTGTGAGACCATGGCCAAATTACTATACAGCCTGTTTGTGCCTCAGCTTCCTCATCTATAAAATGAGAATAGAAATAGTATTTATCTCATGGGTGCTTGTGAAAAATAAATTAGTTAGTAGTACACCCAGAGGGTGCCTGGCTCCTAGTGAATACTCAATTGGTACCACTTTTGCTTTATCGTAATGGTCCTTACCAAAGATGAGTCCAACTCTGATTTTTCCTGGCACTCCCAGGCAGAGATGATGGAAGTGAGTCTGAGAAATGAGACGGGGTTACATGGTGTCCAACCACTTCCCATTCTTTTAGCAACAACATTTCCATTATGTGGCTATTAATTCATATTATTTTATTTTTTAAGAGAGAGAGAGGGAAGGGCAGAGGGAAAGGGAGAGAGAGTGGGAATCGTAAGCAGGCTCCATGCTCAGCATGGAGCCCCATGTGGGACTCAATCTCATGACCCTGAGATCATGACCTGAGCTGAAATCAAGAATCGGATGCTTAACCAACCCAGGCACAAAAGCACCCCTAATCCATATCTTTTTAAGTGTAAATACATAACACATATGCTTATGAAATGGATCATGCTGAGTTACAATCTGCTTTTTTTTTCCCCCAGGAGATTTTATTTGAGAGAGAGAGAGAGAGCATGAGCAGAGGGAGGGGCAGAACAGGAAGCATGCTGCAGGCCTCTATCCCAGGACCCCGGGATCATGACCCGAGCCGAAGGTAGACACTGAACCAACTGAGCCACCCAGGTGCTTCTACAATCTGCTTTGTTAACTTTCACTATCCCACATATATATTTCCAAGTCATGAATATCCACATATGACATTTTTCTGTATGTGAATAGGAGCATAGTAAACCAACATGTACCAAGCACTTACCATGTGCCAGCTTCTGTGTGAGATATTTTCCATGCATGTCCTCATTTAATCCTCAAGACAAGAAAAGTGAATTTGATATTATGATCATCTCCATTTTACAACCAAGGAAGCTGAGGAGGAGGCTGTAACTTGCTGAAAATATCACTCAAGTCTGGACCTGCTGACTCCTGAGCAGAAGAGCTGACTTGTTCCCAGGTACTGCCTGTGGGATCAAAATATATCACCAAGCAACTTCAGGCCCCTATTCTTGGACACTTGGATTTTTTTCCTGGCTTTTTACTCTTATCAATAGTATGTGATGAATATTCTTGTACAAAGATCTTTACCTATATTGTGCTCACTTTGGGGGAATCAGTTCCTTGAAGTGGATGGCCCAGTGTTTGGGGCTTCCATTATGGAGCTAGGAGAAACAGGACTCAGCCCAGTTGGAGGCTGGGGATGAGGGAGAGGCAGGAAGCCCTCTAGGAGATAGGCCCAGCTGGAAAGCCGGGATGCCTGACTAATCCACAGACTATGCACACTGCTTCAGTTTATCTGAACACTGGTTTCCCGTGCTCCTCTGGCTTACCCTATAACCCTCAGGAATTCAGTTTATTTCCATTCTGGTTTTGCTGACTTTGCTGAAGTCCCTGCTCATTGGATCAGCTGCAAGACACAGACACACACACACACACACACACACACACACACACACAGCCCTCCAGGAATCAGGCATGAGGGAGACACTTATTGGGAAGAGGCCAGTGAACCTATGGCAAGTGGGGACTCTAACTTACACAGAAAGAAAATCCCCTGGAAAAAGCTGTTTGCCAGATTTACATAAATCATTCTCTTAACTGAGCTGGGTTAGTTTAACATTTTTGCAACAGCTTTATTGTTTTTGAAAAAAATTATAAGTTCATTGTTAACAATTCCTCAAAAATATACAAATAAATTTGAGGACATAAAAGTATTTGCAAATTCTCATTTCAGATCAGAGGTATATGAAACAGCTTTACAAGTGCTGGGCATCTTGTTAAAAGATGCAGATTCTGCAGATTCTGATTCAAGAGTCCTGGGCAGGGCCCAAGAGTCTGCATTTCTAACCTGCTCCCAAGTGAGGCCCATGCTGCTGGCCCGTGGCCAAAGCTGCAAGCAGGATAGAGCACAAGATATATTTGGTAAAGCAGAGTCTTCTGTCCTGGAACTGCCACTGTCTGGTTACTGCTCAAAATGTTCTAATGTCAGAACTGCAAGGGATCTTAGAAACCATTTGGTCAGAGCTTCTGCAGACGGATGTGAAAACTGAGGCTCACTGAGGGCATGGGTCAAGCCCAAAGCCAGGGAGCTTGAGCCAGAGCATGGCTGAGGCCTCCAGGTTCCTTTTGTTTCCACCGAAGCCAGAGCCTAGTCTCACTGGGACCAGTGAGGACTCTGAGAATGGCTGAGGGGAGCTGTGGCCCTGTGAGGAAAGTGCAGACCCCAGGCCAAGCACCACATGGATGCTTACATCCACACACTCTCAGGAATCCCCACTACGGCCCTGTGCAGTAGCACTCTCCACGCAGGGAAACTGAGGCTCACACAGCACAGCACTCTGGGTCTGCTGGAACTCACACTGCAGGTGAGTGTGAAGCCAGTGTCAGTTGTGTGTGTGTGTGTGAGAGAGAGAGAGAGAGAAAGAGAGAGAGGGACTCCTGGGTGGTTCAGCGGTTAAAGCATCTGCCTTCAGCCCAGGGTGTGATCCTGGAGTCCCAGGATCCAGTCCCATGTCGGGCTCCCTGCATGGAGCCTGCTTCTTCCTCTGCCTGTGTCTCTGCCTCTGTGTCTCTCATGAAGAAATGAATAAAATCTTTAAAAGAGAGAGAGAGAGAGAAATGCTGCAGCACTGCCTTCCCAAGTCCCCTTTCAGTTCCTACCTCCAAGGTCTCTGCCTTCCCATGCTTGAACAATGGTTCACTTTCCATCAAGTGAAAACCAGTACTCTCAGTAAGAAACTCTGAGAAAGAAATACAATGAAAACAAAGCAGTGTTATTCAAATCCAAGTAGATCTCGGCCCCCTGCAGAGTGCTAGGCCGGCTTTCTTTGTTAACAGGGGAGATCAGTTAGGAAGGTGTTAAAGACAGAGTAGCACCACACTGAGGCTTTCCTCTGGATGAAATCCAAAGGATTGAAAGAAAGCTGAAGAGAGAATAATTTTGCATCACATGAGTCCACCTTTTGTAGTGCCCTTGGTGAATTCCATCTCCCTTCCATCTCTGAGGCCTGCTATGTCATCCTGCACTATGCTACCTTTCAGCTCTGAGCCTGGTGGCGTCAACCAGGATGGGCTTCCTGGGGGAGGCACCTGGACCACGTTTGACATCGTGGGAGGCCTAAGCCTATGACATCTCTACTTAAGTTCTTTGTGTCCCAGGGGGTCCAGTCACACTCCTCCCAGGGGCCTGGGAGTCCGTCAGCAGGCAGCCTGGAGCCAGGGCCTGCTGCCTCCCAAAAAAGATGACCCTCTAGCCTGTTTGTCTAATGTGACCACTTTGGAAAAATTGTTTGTTCTCATCCTGCTAAAAACAGCTTCAAAGTGACTCCTGTCTAGACTGTGCCAGGATCGATTATCAGATCCCTGACCTGATCCAAACCACAGGGGGCATAGTCATTTGCTTTAATGCAATTAAAGCAAAATATAATAATGTATCCAGGCCAGGGACAAGAACAAGGCTCCCTGGAAGGTGGGAGGAGAAACTGGCTCTGGATAATTTCTTCTCAGCTCCAAAGTAGTGAGTTTAGACTTTTCCTGCCTCTGTCTCCAAGGCAATCTTGGGTGCCACCAAGTGAGGGTGGCCTGGGAAAAGTGGGGGTTGGAAGAAGCAATCTTGGGGAGGTGGGATGTGGAGAGGACAGTGCAGAGCATAGTCCAGGAGGAGGGAAGCCGGAGAAGAAGGAAGGGAAGAATGAGAAAAAGAATCCCAGAGAGAGGAGGAAAGAGATGCAGGCAGCTCAGTAATACCCAGACTCTAACAAAGCCCCAGTGCCAGGGAGGCGAGCGCGCCCCTGCCGGGTCTTCCCAGAGGACTGAGCAGGGGAGGTGAATCCACTTCCCCAGGATGGCTCCAGGAAAATGGATTTTCGGTTCTCAGAGAGCCACGGGAAGCAGAAAGATCAATTCCAAGGTGCTGGCCTGGTGGTCAGACAGGGCCTGCTGGCCTCCCGGCTCTGTCCCACACGCGCGGGGGGAGCAGGGCGATGCTCACACCATTCCCCGCCCGCCGGGACACCTGCGCGGAATTCCTCGGGTTTAGCACCCGCGCAGCCCCACAGTCCGAGGGGCGCCCCGCGCGATCCCTCACAGTGCTGGAGGCCGCACGTCCAGATCAGGGTGCAGGCGCGAGGTTCCTAATGAGGGCGAGGGAAGGATGGGGTCCAGGAGTCCCTCGTAGGTGACCTTGTAGATGACCGGCTTCTCCCTGTCTCTTGGCGGCCTTCGTGCCATGCGTGTCTCTGCACAAAATTCCCCTTGTAATCAGGACCCCGGGATGAGGGCCCACCCTCATGCTCTCACTTTAACTTGATGACCTCTGTAAGGACACTGCCTCCAACTGCGGTCACACCCTGAGATACCAAGGGTTTAGGATTGCAACGTGTAAATTTGGGAGAGGGGCCCACAATTCCACCCGCAGCCCCGTCGGTGGGGAGCTCCCCCTGCTGCCCTGGCAGGGGTGAGAGGAGGACCCAGCCCTGAAGGCCGGCTCACCCTAGCTCCAGGACACCAGGAAGCCTACTAACCTTCCCGAGCCACCTCCACTTGCTCATCTGCGGTCACACTGCCCCCAGGGCGGGGAGCAGAAGTACTCTAACTCCAGGTGCCTCACTTTTTAGGCTTCTGTGAATTTCGCAGCAACAAAGCATCCTGGGAAATCTTACATGCCCTGCCTTGCCAAACAGGTTCCCTGAGCATTGAGAATTGTTTTCTACTCCAGAAAGCATCACTTGTATACATTTCTTTCCCCTTCCTCCTCATCCTCATGCTGCTGCCTGTTTTATCGATTCCCAAGACTATCATTACTTTATTGTTTGTTATTGGCTACCATGTATTGAAGACTTAATTGTGCAGCCATGTACCAAGTGCTTTACAGCCTTTTTCTTTTTAAGATTTTATTTATTTATTCACAAAAGACACAGAGACACAGGCAGAGGCAGAGGGAGAAGCAGGCTCCATGCAGGGAGCCCCATGCAGGACTCGATCCCAGGTCTCTAGGATCATGTCCTGAGCTGAAGGCAGACGCTCAACGTCTGAGTCACCCAGGCATCCCAACTTTACAGACTTTATCTCATTTTATCCTCATGATAACCCAAAAGGATAGGAACGACTGCAATCCCCATTTTGTTCACAAATAAACTGAGGTTCTAAGAGTTTGGTTAAGGCCCAGATGACAGAGCAAGGACCCTACCAGGAAAAGTCTCAGAAAGGCAGATCTCAGCTCCACGGAAGGAAGAACTCCGGCCTGGGCCCCTAGTGTGGGGGAGAAACGGATTTGAGAAGTCGTCAAGTTCAGTGGCTCTCCTGGGCCCTGCACAAACCCCTCTTGAATACCTTGAGACCTCAGCCAAGAAGAGGACTGGGGGAGGCCTGGAGGCTCTTGCAAACCTTCCCAGGCCTACAAGCCACTTGCCCTGCCAGCAGACTGCCCAGCACACAGCGACTCAACACGTGCATAATAAATGAGTGATTGTATCCACCAACTGCAGTTATAAAAACAGCCACTTTTGTTGCCCAATGACCATCTGCCAGGCTGGGGCTAAGGTTTAGACCTACAGTTTTTTGTTTCATTTTGTCCTCTCCCAAGCCTGACAAGATAGGTGTGATTATTATGACAGTTTTACAGCTAAGAAAGCCCAGACCTAGAGAGATTTGGTAACATGCCCACGTCTGGCTGACTCCAAAGTCGGAAGTATGGCACGAGGGGACTCAAACCCTGCCCACGGTGGAGGCATATTCATCTATCCATTCTGACAGCCCCGGGTCCCCAGAAGCCCTCAGCTCCTAGTCAGTGCTTAATAAAGACTTACTAGGGACACGTGGGTGGCTCAGTGGTTGACCTTCTGCCTTTGGCTCAGGGCATGATCCTGGGGGGCCTGGGATCGAGTCCCACATCGGGCTCCCTGCAGGGTGCCTGCTTCTCCCTCTCCTACATTTCTGCCTCTCTGTGTGTGTCTCTCATGAATAAATAAATAAAATCTTTTAAAAAAGAAAGAAAAGAAAAAAGAAAGACTTACTGAATTAATGAATTGATCCATTCATCAAATCTAGCTCACTGAGGCAGACATCACAACCCCACAAACCTCTAGGCCCATAAATTTCCTGATCCCAGTGCCTGGCACGTAGTAGGTGCTCAATGACTATTTGTGGGATAAATGGCCCTCTGACCCCTAATGGGAGCGAGACTGCACATAAATTTCAGCTCCAGGCACTTTGAAGCTCCCCCAGGGGACAGCTGCTTTTCTTGTTAAGGAGGCCCCCCCAGGCCCCACCCCTCCCCTACCCCTCCTGGCCCCCTGGGCCCATCCAGGCCAGGGACCTGGGGCCGCCAGAGCCAGGAGATAAGAGTGATGGATGGCCAGTCGCCTGGCTCCACTGAAGCCTGGGGTTTCCTGGGAGCGGGAGACAGTCTAGTGATTCCAAAGCCCCACGGAATTTGAGTGGAGAGAGCTCAAGGAGGGGGTGGGGGCGGTGTCTGCCGAAGTGTCCCTATCTCTTCAGGAGATGTGGACCCGACAGGAGGTTTCGGCACCCGCCGGCTGCCCTGATCTCCTTCCATGTCGACAAGGCTCCCTTTCAGCAAGTGCTGGACACCGGGACTCATCATTGGAGCTTCCAGTGGGAGGCTGGGGGATGGCATCCCTGGCTCTCCCATCCTGTCCCCTCCCCTGGGACATTGGGCCCAGGGTCTGAAGGCAGGCAGGCTTGCTTCCCACTTCGTAGTCTGGGCTCTACCATTAATTACATCCGTGGCAAAACAAGAAATCACTTCACATTTTGTATACCTGAAACATACACAATGTTGTATGTCAAATACATTCAATAGATTTAAAATAAAAAGAAATTAGTGTGGCTGGACCTATGTTCCCTCACTTGTAGATGTCTCGGGGGAGGTGTTCCCTTCTAGCAATGCTGAGATGGGGATTCTAAGTAACTAAGAAGGAATCAGCTGGGGCTGGACACATTGGATTCCAGCTCCATGATGAGGCCAGCTTGTCCTTGGATCCAGACTGTAACATTCATTGGTTTGTGTGACTTAAAATCTCTGATCCCCAAACCAAGGTGTTTTGTAGATTTAGGTAGATTCTGGAGTCTGAGCACGTTAGTTTTTGTTTGTTTGTTTGTTTTGTTTTGTTTTTGAGCACGTTAGATTTTGAAGGACTCTGAGAAATTGAAACTTGTAAACTTCTTTTTGTCTTTTCTTTCTCTTGGACTTAAGTTTATTTTAAACTTTAAAAAAATACACATTTTTTAACCACAAATAATATTTGAATGTATCTTCCTTGTTCAAAAACAAATACAGATGAAGTTAAAGTACCCCAGACAAGGTACCCTCAATCCATGGTACCCTTATTCCTCTTTCTAGAAGCAACATCATCATCTGTGGATGTACCCCCCCTAAACCCTCCTCAGCACTTTTTCATCTATCTGCTCACCCATAGATAGGTGTACAGACTTGTCCTATAGAGGGTGGGGGTTTATATGAAAGGAATCAGCCAACTCTGGTCTTGATTCCTTCTTCCACTACTCAGCCGTATGACCTGGGGAGACCCATCCATGCTGGGATGTATGGATCCATCTCATGTGCCCTAAGTGGGATGCAGCTCATGACTAGGTGGACCTACCTTCAGGGTAAGCTCCGAGGAGGTGGAGACTTGGTCTATTTTGTTCACAGATGATTCCCCTTGTCTAGAACAGTGCCTAGCAGTCATTAATAACTATTCCATGAATGAATGAAGAGATTATAAACGAATGATCCTATGCATGTAACATACCCCATACCAGTAGACGTGTCCGATTGCTTCCAACTTTTCACCAACACAAACTACTTCAGTGAGCATGCCTGAACATGCCCCCTGTGTTCACTTCTTTAAAAGATTTTATTTACTTGAGAGAGAGAGTGAGAGAGAGAAAACAAGTGGAAAGGGTGAGGGGCAGAGGGAGAAGCCAACTCCTCACTGAGCAGGAAGCCCAACTTGGGCTCCATCCTAGGACCCTGGGATCATGACCTGAAGGCAGACACTCAACCAACTGAGCCACCCAGGTGCCCCATGGAGGAGCAATAACTTTTTTTAAAAGATTTTGTTTATTTATTCATGAGACAGAGAGAGAGAGAGAGAGAGAGGCAGAGACACAGGTAGAGGGAGAAGCAGGCTCCATGCTGGGAGCCTGACATGGGACTCAATCCTGGGTCCCCAGGATCACGCCCTGGGCCAAAGGCAGATGCTCAACTGCTGAGCCACCCAGATGGCCCAAGGAGCAATAACATGTAGGGTCTCCCTAAACCCCAAAGATCACAGTGTGAAATCCTTTGGTTAGGCCAAAGACTTCATAAATGAGAACAGGGAGCCCAGAGAGGGCAAACAAGTCACCCCAAGGTCACCTAGCACATTAGGAATTGATTTCAATTTCTCTTCCTCCATTGACTCTTCTAGTACTTACACTTTCTCAGACCCCCACCTCACCCCCACCCCAGCTCCAGCTTGTATAGCTCTGGAGGGTGAATTTAAGGGAAGAAGTTCTGATTCATTCAACACAGAGAAGGAAGACCCTCCAGACTCAGAAGGGTTTTGTCCTGGGGCTTTCATCCCACCATTGAGCTTTTGAAGGATCTGGGCAAAACACATTTCCTCCCTGAGACTTAGTTTCTCTAATCTGTAAAAGTAGCCAGAGAGTCTTGCTTAACTCCTGAAGTAAAGATGACAAGAAAGAGTTTGCAAAACAGAGAAGAGGCATAGGAATCTGAGAATCAGTTTAAAATGTAGAATTTCTTTTTTTTTTTTTTAAGATTTTTTTAATTTGTTCATTTGAGACAGACAGATACAGAGAGAGAGAAAGAGAGAGAGCATGAGCATGAGCAGGGGAAGAGGCAGAGGCAGAGGCAGAGGGAGAAGCAGGCTCCCCATTGAGCCAGGAGCCTGACATGGGGTTTGATTTCAGGACCAGGAGATCGTGACCTGAGCTGAAAGCAAACCCTTAACCATCTGAGCCACCAGGTGCCCCAAAATGTAGAATTTCTTAAAACATATTTTAGGTTAAAAGATATAGAATGTTTCCATTTTTATGAAAAGGAAAAAGAAAATATTGCATATATATTATATATGTGTGTGTAATATATGATATATATGGAGAGAGAGAGAATTTGCATTAATACAGAAAAAACGACAGCAGTTACCCAGCAAATATTAATTGTCAGTGCTTTCCCAGGAATTCAGAATAGCAGAGGAAGAAAGGGGAAGCTATTAACATTTTCTTGCAAATCCAGTTTTGTTTGATTTTGTAAAAACTTAGCAAAACAAAAGATGTATTTACATATTAAATATATAACCTCAAAAAGTTAAAAATGAAAAGTATTACCGTAGGAAAAAAATCAAAGCAAAGGCCATGAATAACTCATTTACAAAGAAAAAAAGAAAATTCATTTACAAAGAAGAAATACAAATAGCTAAACAAGAAAAAAGGCTCAATCTTAGAGTGATCATATAGATACAAATTAAAACAACAATGAAATTCCTTTGTGTGTGCCTATCAAATTGTAAAAAATGATAAGAAATAACGACCAAAAGGTTTTTGTTCTTGCCCCAGAGAGAGGGTAATCATGATGAGGATTAGCAGGAAAGGAGGGGGGGATACCCGCACCCCTCATGGTGATGACAAGTCCGTCCTGTCCTGCTCCCCGGGTGCTCTGATAGAGTCATCTCGAGGACAAGCAGAGATGACAGGACAGAGTCCCTGCTTCCTCTGGTTTCTACCTCCTCCCCGTCATGGAGACCCGCCGTGGCGTCCGCTGGCCCACTGCTGCCCACCAGGGACATTCTATCCTCATCAGACCTAAATCCCCCTTCTTCTGATAAAGAGTCCTGGATCCTGTGACAAAACCAGAAGAGATTGGGAAGGTGCCTGGTGCACGCAGACTGATCCTTACTTCCAAAGGAATTGCTAGGTTCAGAAGAGAATGCCCATCGTGGGATCAAAGGTCATCTCTGTTAAGCCTCTGCCTCTAAGCAGCTCTACACCAAAGGCTTTATTTGGGTGGGTTTTTGTGGGAATACAATGCCATACTAGGAAAAGCCATTAGCAATCATCTGGTGCAATAGCCCCATTTTATATAAGGGGAAATAGAGGCATAGGGGGGCTTATGAGATATTCAAATCACCCAACTGATTAGATAGAGCTTTGTTTAGAACCAAGGTCTCTTGACTCCCCGCCCAGTACCCTTCCTTGCTCAGATCCACCATTGCCGTATCTTTTTGTGTGTTTGGACCTGATCTGTTCTTTAATCTCTGTATATTAAAATCTATTATCTCCCTGGCTATGGCTAAAAATCCCACTTGTTCACTCGCAGAAGATATTAAGCATTCAAATGTAGATTATAAAGGAGGAACAATATAGTTCTGATTCAACTATAGTAAATAGCATTAATAATAATCTATAAATATCAACAAGTAGTGAAATAAAATCATTCTAAAGAATAAAAAGTGTTAAATAAAACAATAAAAAACCCTAATTACGTCACAATATACAAACGCAAACCACAAGGAGTTGTTAATGTGCTTGGCACAACGCCCCTGCCTCTGTTCTGCTCAGCACCCCCTTGATGGAGAGATCTGCTCTGGGAGAGAATGAAGAGGGGAAGAAGCAACCCCAGACTGTAATTCAATCTCTACCCAGAATTTGGATTCAGTACTTGCTTGCTGCCTAAAAATGAGTCCTGGTGTTAAGTAGAATTCTCTTTTTAGATTCTCAAGTAAAAAGACACCTAGGTGGCTAAGTGGTTAAGCATCTGCCTTCAGCTCCAGGCATGTTCCTGAGTCCTGAGATCAAGACTTGTATCAGGGTCCCGTCAAGGAGCCTGCTTTTCCCTCTGCCTGTGTGTCTGCCTCTCTCTCTGTGTCTCTCATGAATAAATAAATAAAATATTTAAAAGAAAATAGATTCTCAAATAAAGACCAAAAATGGTGGGTAAGAGTAGAACTAGAGAAACTTTTGGTAAATAGCCAGATAGTAAATGTCTCAAGTAAATATCCTCCATTTACAATGACTGCCCCAATGACCTCAAAAGCAGCCAGAGGTGATGCATAAGTAAATGATTATGACTATGTTCTAATAAAACTTTATTTATAAAAACAAGTATGTTGGGCAGCCCGGGTGGCTCAGTGGTTTAGCGCCGCCTTCAGCCCGGGGCGTGGTCCTGGAGACCTGGGATCGGGTCCCACATGGGGCTCCCTGCGTGGAGCCTGCTTCTCCCTCTGCCTGTGTCTCTGCCTCTCTCTCTGCATCTCTTTGTGTCTTTCATGGATAAATAAATAAAATCTTAAAAAAAAAAAGTATGCGGAGGGGCATTTGGCCCACAGGCAGCTATTTGCCAACCCCCTGGTTAAGAGCATGGGCTTGAGAGTTAGACTTGAATTGGAATCCTAACTCTGCTGCTTTATTTCTGAGACCTTGAACAACGGGCATAATAAATGAGGCTGGTGAGGGAATAGCTACTCAGTGGAACACCGCTTCACTCGGGCATGTTGTGGATGCTCATTATGTGGAGCCTAAACAGGTAGGACACAGCCTGCTGTGCTGGAAGGGGCCTGGGTTCTCATTTTAAACCAACTTCCCTACCAGCCACTTAACTTTAGCCAGGACTGTTATTTAATAACAGCTCCAAAACTCTGTTTTCTTGCCTGTAAAATAGGAAAAGAAACTCATTTATCACCAGGACTTTTATATACACCATCCTACCTAACTCTCAGAACAGCCCTTGTAATTGTTACTGTTCTGTCCCCATTTTTACAGAAAAGGAAATTGAGTCGCAGAAACCAGATATTTACTGTCATGATATTTCTTTCCACTCAACTGTGTTGCCTCCTAGAAAACGAGAAGGGGGCTTCATAAAGCATTCCAATCCACACAACTACGAACTCCTGTGTCACCCACCTGGTAACTGAATCTCCTCCCAACGTCCCTGCCCAGCCTCTGCTTCCACACCACCAGAAGAGGGGAGCTCAGTACTGCCCTGAACAACCTGTTTCCTCCTTGGTCAGCTCTGACTATGGTGAGGTCTTGGATTGAATGAACCTCCACCCCTGTCACTTCTGTCGAGTCCGGAGGCTCTCTTTGAGGACCTCCAAGACTTTATCACCCTTTCTCTCCTGGATGCTCACCCAAGACCTGATGACAGCTTTTATACCCCTTACTTCCAGGCCCTGTATCGCAGTCCAGGGGCACGGCATGGAGGCCCCTGGCCTTCCTGCTGCCCCACCCTGGGACTGCCCCAGTGTGTCTATACCCGTGGAAGACTGGCGCCCAGAATAGCGTTCCTGCCCAGCGGGCTGAGATGTCACGAAGGTGAGTCAGCTCATTCCTGTGATAACATCTACACAGCCAGCCTGGGAGGCAGGTGCTTCTTGCACTGGAGGGATGGGTTTGGGACACAGAGGAGCCTCTTCTGTCCTTGCTGAGCCTTCCCCTGAGGCGGGGAGTAGGGGTAAGGAGAAGAAAGGTCCCTCTTTCTGAGAACAACTTTTGAGAAAGAGGTATATCAGCCTGACTTTTACAGAAACTGGGTCTTTGGGAACCTGCTCAAACAGCTGGGGCAGGAAGGACTGGCTCAGAAGAGGACAAGACCACAGTGGAAACAGACTTTGTGATTTCCGAGGTTGAGAGGATGAGGAGGCCTCGTGGTGGCAGTGTGATCGTTCAGAAGACACCTATCCTCCTAGCTGCTGGACAGGGCCGCTGGGCTGGAGCCAGAGTGCTTGGATCCTATTCCCAACCATGTTGAAAAACTCTTGTGACATTAGACCCATCATATCTCCTTTCTGGGCCTTAGTTTCCATGTGTGGATGATGGCATGGGGGCTCCTTCAGCCTCTGCAAGAGTCAGTATGACATAGTGGTGGGAAGTGAGAGCTCTTGGTGTGAATCCAGCTCTGCCTCTCCTAGCTCTTTGACTGTAGGCCATCTTGGTTTTCTCATCTATAAATGGGATAATGACAAAGCGCTCCATATGCCTGGTCCTACTCAGTGTTCAATACACGCTGGTTGTTGTGGTGGACATCTTGGGCTCATCCCCCTCCATATTCTGACATTCTACTAGTGGGTGTGGGAGAAATGGGGTGCATGAAAGTGGTAGGGCTGTAGGTAAGATGCTGAATGCCCCCTGGGTCCAGTGTTGAGGCACACTAGGACTTTAGTCACCCCAATACCTACACACGTCCTGCATATTCTTCCTTCCAGGCCTTTGCCTCCCCTTCTCCCTCCCAACTCCAGAATGCCTTTTCTTCTCTCATTCAGTCCTGCTCACCTTCAAGGGCTCTACTCGAGCACCATCTCCTTCCAGAAGTCTTCCATGGCCTCTTCCTCTGCTGACACCTTACAGTTCCTCTTTGTAAAACCCATACTTGGCAGGCTTCTATTTTTGCATTATCTGATGGGTAAAGCAGAGCTAGAGGAAGGGCTGACTATCCATGAGGCCCAGTACCTAATACCTGTGATATATTTAGTGACCCACTAAAATGTTTTCATTCTTTCTTTTAAAATCAAGATTAGAAAAGAAACAAACAAAAGAATATGTAGTAATGAATCCAAGCTGAGTTATATTCATCTTTATACCTACATGGTGGTATTTTAAAATATTTTTTTGATGGAGCTTCCTCCATGAAGGGTGCATGGAGCAAAAGTACTCAAGGCCCAGGAAAGCCATAACATGGCCCCAGCTGCAAGGTTGTCTGTGCCTCACTGCACACCCATGTCCAGCACAGGTCTCTGCCCAGACTGCAAGCCTGTGAGTTCCATGAGGGCAGGGATGCAGTCAGTGCTGCTCACTGCCATATCCTTGGTGCCTAGCACATGGTAGGTGCTTGATAAAATATGTACGGTGGAGGAATGGCATTCAGAAAGGGTTGGGAGGTGCACATATGCCTCTAACACTCAAGCAAGGGTATTTCCTGTGTACCTTTGTTTCTGTCTGCAGAAAGCACCTAAGCAGAATCAAACCCAGGTGCTTAGAATCACAGAGTCATAAGAAGTGGGAGTTTAAGGGGATAATTTATTCATTCCACACACATTTCTGAACACCCATGATGTACAGGCACTGAGGGGTCTTACAGAGGGTCCTCAGGGACTTCCAGAGGTCTAAGAACATGTGAATGTGTAAAAAAATGCACGTGTAAAATTTCCTTCCTAGAGCGACCTGCTGACATCAGACTGCCAAAAGGCCAGGGTCTCCAAAATGTGAAGAACTAGTGGTTCAAGCCCATGATCTGATAAGCTTTTCACAGTTGGGTCCATTGAGGCAAGGCTAGGACTTGTGCAAGGTCACATAACTAGTGAAGGGCAGAGGTCGGCCCCTCCAAACCTTGACATCTCCAGGAGAAGACCCTTTCATTCACTGGCAAGGGGTGGCTGAAGTAGGGCCAGCAATGGAGCTGATTCTGGATCTCTGGATTCCAAGGATCCCCTCTTCTGAATCCCCAACCCCCCCAGCACACACGCACACACACACACACTCACACACTCCCAGCTGTCTTTCGCAACATCTCCCAGGTTCACCCATCAGAGGCCTGGTGTTGGGCCTGCCTCAAGTCAAAAGCAGATAACCTCTCCCAGGGATGTATAAACATCCAGTGGGCGTTCGGGGCAGAAGAATGTGGAAATGGGTTCTTTTCCCTGTGAGCACTGGACATTTTCTGCCAGACTATGTCGAAGTTACAGTGACCTCTCAGACCGGGGCCTGAGGCCCTTTGAGTCCCCATCTCTCTGGCACAGATGTTTTCTCACTATAAGATGACATTAGCAACCTCAACAAGGAAGGTTTCTCAAGCACTGGGATCCCACACTCTCTGCACGTGCCTTTGTCTGAGCCCCACACTTTCCGTGGCTTGCAGCCCACAAGCAAGGGATTGCCAGCTGTGGGCTGGCCCTTCCTTCTGAAGGGTGTTAATGGTGGTACCTACGGGAGATTTTATGTGGAGACAAGTGGTTTGAATTTAGGGGGAGGACACAGGGGAGCTAATTAGAAAGCCTAGTTGTGGTAAATAGATATTTGTTTTATCCTACTTTTTAGAGAACTAAATCTTAGAAAAACACAACTGACCTTGAAAATAAGCAACACCTTTTCTCCCTCAGCTACAATTTGTTTCCAGGTTAAAAAAAGAAGAGAAAGGGAAAAAAAAAAAAAAAAACCTCTCCAAAAATTTGGTCAAAAGAATCAAGCAGAAATGTGCTGAAGCTCTGTCCAAACCTAGGGACCAGAAAATTTGGCAGGCAATCCTCCCTGCAACTCCAGGAGCTGGGGGTTCAGTCTCAGCTCCCAGTAGATGCAAGGGAAAAAGGTACAGGGATGGTGGGGACAACTTCCTAGAACCCCACCCACCGTCTGCCTAGCATTCCAAACAAAGTGCTGCGAGCTGTTGCCAATGTTTGGAAAGAGGAAAAAAAATGAATACCACCCCATCTTGATTTAATTCTTTTGGTTGCTATTTGCCAGTTCCACTTCATCTAGGGGAAGTACAGAGATGATTTCTGGATGTGTTTGGAGTGATCTGGAATCCATTTTTTGGAAATAGAGACCATGTCATTGAATTACATGATACCCCTTACATGGGCAGCATGCATGTTCACACACACACACGCACAGGCACATGCACACAGGCCCATGCGCACAGGCACACATACACACATACACACATGGGCACACACTCACAGCTCTGCTCAAATGACACACTCCTCACCAGCCTTCTCTTTGGCCCTCCACCCAGACTCTTCTGTTTCCTAAGGACTTGCAGAGAACTTGGCAGGTCTCTCTCTTCCAGAACTTCCTATGCTCAGCCTCAAATCAGAATTACTCAAGCAAATGAAAATCTCTTTCAGTTGTCAAGAGAGAATTCAAAGGCCCCCTCACACTAAAAACAAAGAGTAACAGAATCAAGTTTCTTAGAGTCAGAGACACCAACAGAACCTCCTTTCAGGATAGTTGTGAGAGTCAAGTGCCTCAGGCTGGCCCAGCGCATAGTGAGCACTCAGCCAATGTTTGATGAGACCCATGGTGGCAGGAAAGTAAGTGCTTGAGCCTGTCATTCCAGCCAATGCACCTGCCCCACAACAAATCTAAGACTGTAACATATTGAGGGCTCTCATACCTGGGTGCCCAATGACATGCCTTTTGGAGGCCAACCAAGCAACTCTGTAGAAAATGGGACCATAGAGAATGGAAATTGAAGGGATCATTTATTCAGTTATGAATTCAACTAATATTTAGTATGTTATTAATCTTATGATTGGATCCTAAATCCTAAACCAGTATAGTCATTGACCCCAAGCTGGAATATATCTCAGAAATTCATCTTCCCTTCCCAAGCATCTCCTGAATGGATGGCCATTTGGCCTCTTGAATACTTCTGACAATAGACCTCCACGGTTGACATGTTGAGTCAGAAAGTGCATTCTGGTGTTGGGCTGAAATCTGCTTCCTGAAATATTCATCCATTGGTGATCCACTTCTGTCCTTCAGGACTTGTCAAGTCTGCTGCTCCTCTTCCCCAGCAGGTCTTGGAGCCAAGTGAAAACAGCTCTCTTGGCCATGCCTACCTCACTGCCAAACCACAGGTCTCTTCAGGGCCAAGGTGGAATTTTCTGAAAAAGACAAGAAAATCCCCCCATGTCGTTGTGGTTCATATGAACTCCCAGGATGTGCGTGCATCTTGTGTTTTTATCTGGCAGAAAAAGCCCAAACTGTCCCCAAATCCTGAGTCCATGAGCTCCAGTGGCAGGTCTGGGCTCTGAGGGCACATTCCCTAGTGTACATGGGAAGCCAGAGTCACTAGGTTTGTGCCACTTCCCTCTTGACCCATTCCCTCAAAGCCATGTCCAGATGAGAAAATGCCCATTTCAGAGAAGGAAGAAGGAAAGAATTCAAATGGAATCAGGAGAACTGGGTCCCCACACAGACAAACTGCAACTTTAGGAAAGTGCCTCTCTTGAACTCAATTTCCCCATTTGTGTAACAGACTGAATAATCCCTGAAGGCGTTTCTAGAAGTAAAGTTTGGACAAAGAAAAGAGAAGTACTACACCTCGATAGAGGCAGCTTCTGCTGGGGTCACAAACTTCCCGCAGCAGTTACTTCCCCATGTGCCGGGTTCTCCTACAGCAGAAGGGGCTCGCAGCTGTGCCTTCTGCCCGGCAGGGTCTCCCCCCTGCTTTTCACATGCTGACCGCTCTCATCCGTCAAGCCTCTTCTCAAACATCACCTTCCCTGAAGGCCTCCTCCGGTCACTTGCAAACAAGCTGGTCCCCCTCATCCTCTTCTCTCCTGCCAGCCCGGATCACGGTCAGAAATGTTAGTCCATTGTATTTGTCTGTAATGTTGGTCTCCTGATAATGTCGGCCCCAGGAGAACAGGATCCCTATCTGTGGTGTTTACACAGGGCCTGGCACATAGTAGGGATCCAGTGCATGCTGAAGAAACACACAGGTGAACAAATTAGTGAATGAGTGCATGGGCCAGGCTGGTGGTGCCCTGTGGATCATGCCCCACCCGAGAGCCACTTTCTCCTTTTCCTCTTCTTCCTCTCCTTTCTTCCTTCCTTCCTTCCTTCCTTCCTTCCTTCCTTCCTTCCTTCCTTCCTTCCTTCCTCCTGCTCTTGTCCTTCCTTTGTCCACATCTGTCATTTTTATTCCAGCTGCCAAGTGTTTATTCTTGTTCCTCCTTCCTCTCCTCTCCACCTGTCCACCTCACATGCACCTCAAGGCCAAGATGTGCCATGCTACCACCGCCTCCATGAAGCCCACCAAGGTATGTGTAGTTCACAGATGTCTGCCTCTCAGACACCTAAACCCCTTATTGACCTGGTGCCCAGCCATTAACGACAGACTTTTCTGGATGCCTTCAGACGATAGCCTCTGGAGGAGGCAGGGAAGGCAAGTGTAAAAAAAACCCCACTACACCCAGTATACAGTGTTACCAGACCTATCTTCCTTCACAGGTGACCGTATCAAAGTCTTCGATACTCTGTCGAAACACACTGAGCAAGTGAGTAGGTCCACATCACCCTCCAGCCCAGGTCATCTGGCTTCCTGCACCCTATGAACACCTGCCCTGGCGGTTTACTGCTTTAATGTTTATGATGAAAATTTCAAACCAAGATGGATAGTACAACAGGCATCTCTATGCCCACTTTGTGGCCTGGTCTTTTAGCCCCTCATTAACCATTGTTCTGTCCTCTGGGATGAGTTTGCATGTTTGTTTTCTTAGACCTCAAGTTCGAAGCATCAAGTTAACCACTCTGCTGTATTCATGACATTTAACCGCCATTGGTCCTTGCTGCCCAGGTGATCCATATGTATTTTTTCTATTCCCTTTTATCCTCATTGACCTCTCCCATCCTACACACACACACACACACGCACGCACACACACATGCGTGCACACAAGTGTTCTACTGGTTTCACGCACACTGTTTAAAATGAAGTGTGTACTGATTTTTGTGTGAGTTTTTCTTGTGATAAAATATAGACAACATAAAGTTTACCATCTTTAAGTGTATGATTCAGTGATACTAAGTACCTTCACATCACTTTGCAACCATTACCTCCATCTATCTCCAGAATTTTTCCATCACCCTAACAGCAACTCTGCTCATTGATCACTAGCTGCCCATGTCCCCCTCCTCCAGCACCTGGTAACCACCACTCCACTTTGTTTCTATGGATTTGCCTGTTCTAGATACTTCATCCAAGTGGCATCATACAGCATTTATTCATTTGTGTCTGGTTTATTTTACTTAGGATAATGTTTCTAAGACTCACACCTATCATAGTATGTATCAGAACTTTATCCCTCCACATGAGTGAGTAATATCCCGCTGTATGGATAAACCACATGTCGCTTATCCATTCACCTGTTGATGGACACGTGCATTGTTTCCTTCGGCCACTGCATAACACTGCGATGAACTTTGGTACGTAAATATCTGTTTCAGTCCCTGTTTGTAATTATTTTAGGTCTATATCTAGGAGTGGAATTGCTGGTCATATGGTGATTCTATGTTTAACTTTCTGAGGAACTGCCAGTCTTCCCCAGTGTCTGCACCATTTCACATTCTAACCAGCAATGCGCAAAGTTACAGTATCTCCATCTCCTTGTCAACACTCGTTATTTTGGGGGTTGTTTTGTTGTGTTCTTTTTTTAAGATTTAATTTATTTATTCATGAGAGACACACACACAGAGAGAGGCAGAGACACATTGGTGGAGGGAGAAGCAGGCTCCATGCAGGGAGCCTGATGTGGGACTTGATCCCAGATCTCCAGGATCATGCCCTGGGCCAAAGGCAGGCGCCCAACCGCTGAGCCACCCAGGGATCCCTATGTTGTGTTCTTTAATAATAGTCATCCTAGGGGGTGTGAGGTGGAATCTCGTTGTGGTTTTGATTTCCATTTCCCTAACAACTAATGATGTTGAGCATCTTTTCATATGCTTGTTGGCCATTCATACATCATCTTTGGAGAAGTGCCTGAATAGGTCCTTTGCCTATTTCTTTTTTTTTTTTTAAGATTTTATTCATTTATTCATGAGACACACACA
The DNA here is from genome assembly GCF_003254725.2 of Canis lupus dingo. Lineage (NCBI taxonomy): Eukaryota > Metazoa > Chordata > Mammalia > Carnivora > Canidae > Canis > Canis lupus. The sequence goes on along the minus strand of NC_064246.1, from coordinate 55,589,251 downwards.
TACACACAGAGAGAGAGAGAGAGAGAGGCAGAGACACAGGCAGAGGGAGAAGCAGGCTCCATGCAGGGAGCCTGATGTGGGACTTGATCCCGGGTCTCCAGGATCACACCCTGGGCTGAAGGTGGTGCTAAACCACTGAGTCACCCGGGCTGTCCCTAAACCCTTTTTTATGGGCTGCCCTGCCCATTTCTTAACTGAGCCGTGTGTGTGTGTGTGTGTGTGTGTGTGTGTGCGCGCGCGCGCCCACGCGCACATATGTTCTTAATTTGTAGGAGTCTCTATATATTCTGGATATTAATTCCTTATCAAATATATGAGTTACAAATATTTTCTCCCATCCTATGGGTTTTCTTTCCACTTTCTTGATCTGTACCTTGGTGCACAAAAGCTTTTAATTTTGATGAAGTCCAATCTACCATTTTTGTGTGTGGCCTGTACTTGGTATAGTATTTAAGAAATCATTGCCATAGCCAAGATCATAAAGATTTTCCTTTATATTTTCTTCTAAGATTTTTGTGGTTTTAGCTGTTAAGTTTAGGTGTTTGATCCATTTTGAGTTAATTTTTGTACCCGGTGTAAAGTCAGGGTCCAGCTTCCTTCTTTTGCATGTAGCTATCTAGTTTTCCCAGCACCATTTGTTGAAAAAACTGCCCTTTTCCTATTGGGTGGTCTTGGCACCCATGTCAAAAGTCAGTTAACCATATATGTGAAGATTTATTTCTTGAATCTGTATTCTATTCCACTGGTTTATATGTCTGTCTTTATGCCATAACTGTTTTGATTGCTGTGGCTTTGTAGTGCATTCAAAATAAGGAAATGGGAGACCTCCAACTTTGTTCTACTTTTTCAAGATTGTTTTTGGCTATTTGGGGTCCTTTGAAATTAGATATGAATTTTAGGATGAGCTTTTCTATTTCTACAAAAAAGACTATTGAGATTCTGTTAGAGATTACATTGAATTTGTATGTGTGTATATGTGTATTTTTTAGTTAAGTGATTGTTACTATTTCTTTGCTTCATCTCTTTTCACTCTATTTTCAAGATCCATCCATGTTGCTATATGAACATTCAGTCTGTCATAGCTCCCTTCTGCCAAACCCTCATGATTACCCATCTGCTGGAGGGACTCAGGTTCCTTTCAGTTCTGCATGACCATAACAAAGCTGCAACACCCCCACGAGCAGGCCCCCTCTGGGTGAGAATCTCTGTGATATATCCCCAGTGCCAGTATCTGTGAAATAATTGTGACCCACCAATACTTATGAGCCCCTCATGAGGCGCCAGGTGCTATGTGAGCACTTTATATGCATTCTTTCATTCTGTGACTATAATAACAACTCCGAGAAATGTGCTAATATTGTCATTTTATACCTGAGGGAACTATGGCTCAGAGAATCATGCAGTTAGGAAATATTAGTTGAAGCCAGGTTTAGAATGCAAGGCAGCCTGGCTCTGGCCCCTGTAGGTCCCATCATTGCACTCCAGGGCCTTTGGACCCATCACAGAACTTACAATTCTGGGCCCAACTTATAATCATTTAGCTTCCCTATGTGCTGACTGCATACCAACTGCCCAGTGAACACCCGGGCTCTGTGGGACTTGGAACCCAGAGAGGGAAAGGGACTGACCCAACATCATCAGTAGCTGGGAGAGCAGAGTGAGGCCTGGAACTCGGTGACTTGACCCCTGCCCATTAGGGTACTCCAGACCAACGGTCAGGAAAAGGGTCACAGTGTGCACATCTCCCACAGTGAAGGCCCTTCTGGCAGCCCATAAATCCGGCTGGACCCTGCTTATCCTGTTTACTGGATTAGTGGACTGGGCGTCTCTGTATAAATCATCTGGGGTGATTTACAGGGAGGCCCTGGAAGGTCCAAGGGCCCGACTGACACAGGCCCCTGGGGAGGGGCAGATAAGTGCCGCCTGAGCCCACGGGCCTGTCTCCCAGTCCTGGGTGAGGGCTGATGACCTGGACCCACTGCTCTACCGCCCCCACCAGGGTGAGGCCCTCTACATCCGTGCTTTAATCTGCCCTCCTTTCTTACAGGCTCCTGGCAGAGTTTAAAGGTTCCAAAGGCAAAGGTACTGGTATTCTTAGGGACACTTTCAATCAGAAGTGTAAAGTAAGAACAAGGAAGTACAATAGGAAATTGTGAAAGAACATAGAGCCAAACTGTGAGGGAACCCAGGCTGCCATCTTTTTTACATAAGATGGTAACGAACTTTCATGGATTTTGTACCCGTGCCAGGTACTGATTCACCTTCTTTTACCTCATTTTACTCCACAATAGACCTATGAATCTCCTACTCTGCAGATGAGGCCAATAAAACACAAACAAGTTAGGGACGCCTGGGTGGCTCAGCGGTTGAGCCCTTGCCCCTGGCTCAGTGTGTGATCCCACGGTCTCAGGATCGAGTCCCACATCAGGCTCCCTGCCTGGAGCCTGCTTCTCCCTCTGCCTACGTCTCTGCCTTTCTCTCTCTGTGTCTTTCATGAATTAAAACAAAAACAAAAACAAAAACCCACAGACAAGGTAACTGACTTGACCAGGGCCGTGGTCACAAAACTTGAGTCCCAGTAATGAAGGTGTGATGCAAACCAGGCAGTCTGCACCAGAGCCGTGAACTCCACTTCACCATTCCTCGCTCTGTTTATTCAGTACATGTGCTGAGAAAGGGGTATAAGTTAAGGTCTGGCCAGCATATGGTGAACAGTGTTCAAGAGATGGGCTTTGCAGTTGGAAAGGCCAGGATTTAGGTCTTGGCTCTGCCACTTACTAGCTTGTGACATGGGCCACTCACTAAATATTCTGCGTCTTGGTTTCCTTATCTATAAAATGGGGGTGATGATAGCACCTCCCTCATAGGAGGACAGGTCCCCTTCAGGTGTATTTTGAGTAATAAGGTAATGTACTTAAAATATCCTTGGCACAATGCTAAGCGTGTGGTTAAGCATTCAATAAACGGTAGGCTAGTACTGTTGTTGTTTATGTTTACCCTGATCTTAAGGAGTTCATAAGCCAATGGTGAAGACTCAAATTTACACAAGGAAGTCCAAAGAGGTTGAAGCATAACAGTGCAGGATGAAGGTCACCCCAGAAGGGGTGGTGAATTTTAAGAGGAAGAACTAGAAACCTCATGGAGAAGGTAGCTAGGACCTGAGCTGTGAAACCCAAGCAAGATTTCCTAAAACTATGAAGGTGAAGAAACACAGATAGAGCTTCCTTAGCAAAAGTACATGGTGGGTGATAGAGAACATGCCATCAACCTCCATCCCGTGCACTACTGTTTGCACCTGTCTCCCCTCCGGCTGTCATCTCCATATCAGTTGAGATGGTGTCTAATTCTTATCAAGTCTTCTCCATGCCTCCTAATGATGAATCATAACAGATTCCAGTACATGATATGGATGGATGGATGGATGGATGGATGGATGGATGGATGGATGGATGGAGAGATGGATGGAGAGATGGATGGACGGATAGAGAGATGGATGGATGGAGAGATGGATGGATGGATGGATGGATGGATGGATGGATGGATGGATAGAGAGATGGATGGATGGAGAGATGGATGGGTGGAGAGATGGTTGGATGAATGAATGGATGAATAGAGAGATGGATGGAGAGATAGATGGAGAGATGGATGAAGAGATGGACAGATATATAAAATGGGTGGACAGGGAATAGGAGAATGGATGGATGCATGGATGCATGGATGCATGGATGAGAGTGTGGTTACGGTCAGGTGTAAGAATGGCAGCTGCCTCATGGGTTCCTACTTTAGGGCCTTTGTCCTTAGGGTTCTCTCTGCCTGTATCATTCTCCAAGGTATTCCTTTGGTTTAGCTTTCATTTCATTTAAGGCTCTGATCAAATGTTACTGTCTCAAGGAGGCCTCCCCTGACCACCCAGTCTAAAATAGAACCCTCTTTGACTCTCTAATAGTGTTTATTACTCCCTAGCATAGCAGGTATGTGCTTGTATGTTCTCTCCCAACAAGTGTAAGTTCCATGGTGGTAGATGTTTTCTCTACTTTGCTCACTCCTTTGTCAACAGCACCTACTACATGGCCTGGCATGTAGTCAGCCTCTCATATACATTTGTTGAGTAAGCTGAAGATCTAATAAGCAGCTAGCGAGGAAGGGTGAAGTCCAATATTGGAAATATCTGAACATCTTTGCAAAAGTTGAAAAAGTGCTCTGTAGGGTGCCTGGGTGGCTAAGTTGGCTAAGGATCTGCCTTTAGCTCAGGTAACAATCCCAGGGTCTTAGGATTGAGTCCCACATGGGGCTCCCTGTGCAACAAGGAGTCTGCTTTTTCCTCTACCCCTCCCCACTGCTCATCATCTTTCTCTCTCTCATGCTGTTCTTCTCTCTCTAAAATAAATACATAAAAATCTTTAAAAAAAGAAAAGAAAAGAAAAAGTACTCTGTAAATGATAATGCTGATATTTTCTCTCATTGGTTCCACCAGTGAGAGTGAAGATCCCCCCCATGAGTGTCTCACTCTCCTCTCTACTCTTGAGTTATTCACTGTTGAGAGTTTGGGCTAGGGTTGTAAACCTCACCTAGATGGTTGAAGAAATTGAGGCTCAGGAAAGCTGAGAGACTTGCCCAGGATCATACAGCTACTCAGCAGCGGAGCCAAATGTTATATCCATTCCACCTCAGGTATTCATTAGGTACCAGTCGTATGGCCCATGGGACATACTTTCTGGGGGTTGCAGTTCTCCTTACCCCAGGTCCACCCTGGGCAGAGCCAAGCGGTGTGGTCTCAAGGGAACAGAATCACAAGCACAACAAGCAGATACACTTTTCTGGCCTACCCCCGGCCTGGTTAAGCCTGCTTAGCCCCACAAGGCTCCTGGGCAGCCAAGATGGGGAAGGAGGCCACTCTGGGCTGACTGGAATGCTCTCTCAGTTGCCCAGATGTCCTATTTCTCCTCTCATGTTGACCCAGTTACCACTGTGTACAGGCAAGTTCCATTCATATCTTAACTAATATTCAAAATAACCCATGATCCATTACCATCCCCATTGCAATTGCCATCCTCATCAGAATTGAGGTCTGGGGTGCTTAAGTGGCTTGCTCAAGGCTACACAGCTAATGGGCAAGAGCTATGACTTGAACTCCGAGCCCGTATCTTTCTGATTCAGGAGCCCGCACCCCTACCTTGCTCCTCCTGCACCCCATCCCCAGGACCCCTCTCCTCAGCTCTATCCCTGCCACTGCTCCACACCTTTCTTCAGGAATCTCTGCTTCTTCCACATGACACCATCTTGCTTTCAATTGTGCCCCTCAACCCCCAACCCTGACACTTCTCCCCGTCCCTCTGGGTTTCTTCCCTCACATCCACAAACATTCTCAAGTCTTCCCCATTTTCTATAGGAGCCCCACCTCAGTTCTTTTTCTCCTTCAGGCCACCAGTCCCTCTTCCTACTGTATTTCACCCCAAAATTTTGGGGTCAAAAATTTTTGATGTGTCCTTTCTGGCCAGCACTCTCCACAAATGACTTGGTCATTGGACAGACCTGGATCTCCAGACTGACTCTGCCACGGGGTTATGGTCTGACCTTGATCAAATCATAGGCCTCTCAACCTCCTCACTTGTAAAATGAGGATATCACTATTCTTCCCTCCTGGGCTCTTTGCAATCACCGGCTGAGATGAAGAATCCAAGCTAAACTTATCATTGTCCACTGTCTCCCCAGCCCTTGCACAGTCCTGGCACGTGTAGACTTAACATCAAATATCTGGTGGGTGAGAAGTTGAATGAGTTAATGTCCTTCACGTGGGGCCTTTCCTCTCCACCACCCTTTCCAGCCTGGGCCCTCGGTGCCTGTGATGGTAATTTTTTTATTGTGTTAAAATATACATAGCATAAAATTTACTATTTTAACCATTTTCAAGTGTACAGTGAACTGATACTACCTATGCTCATATTTTGGTGCAAACCACCATCATATCCAGAACTTGTTCATCATCCCAACAGAAGCTCTGTACCCATTAAATGCTAACTCCCCATTCCTCTCTCCCCTCAGCCCATGGTAACCACTGTTTTGCTTTCAGTCTCTGCAAATTTAACTCTTCTAGGTCCCTCCTAGAAATGGAGCCATACAGATACTTGCCCTCTGTGGTGGATAATTTCATGCACCAAATTGATGCCCATTTGCTTGGTCAAACACCAGCCTAGATGTTGCTGTGAAAGTATTTTTTAGATGTAATTAACATTTGAGTCAGTAGACTTGAGTAAAGCAGATCACTCTCCATAATGTGGGTGGGCCTCGTCCATCATTTGAAGACCTTAGGAGGAAAGATTGAGTTTTCCCGGATAAAAAGGAATTCTGCTTCCAGACTGCAACAGAGAAATTCTGCTCACGTTTCTAGCTTTTGTGCTCAACACTACAACATCAACCCTTTCCTGAGTTTCCAGGCAGTTGGCCTCCCTTACAGATTTCAGGTTTGCCAGCCCCTACAATCATGTGAGCCAATTCCTTAAAATCTCAATTTCTGTCTCTCTCTCTCTCATTCTCATATATATGTATCATATATTTATATCAATGTGTGTATACGTCCTCTTGGTTCAGTTTCTCTGGAGAACGTTGGCTGATATATTAGCCTGTTGCCTCTACAGAAACCTTATTCCCATCTTCTCATCAGCCTAGATATCACCTCCTCTAGGAAGCCTTCTGGAGCATTCTCACATGGGACACTTGTATGGGGCCACTTGCATGAGAGAGTCCTGGTAGGCAGCTAGTTAGAAGCAAAGTTCTTGGCTTGGCCATTTCTCTACCTTGCCCCAAGAGGCCTTGAGTACCCCAGTTGGAAGCTTCCAAGGCATGTGAGGATTTCTGTCAGGCCTGGGATCTGACAGCAGAACAAACACCCAGGACTGCTCTCTGGCTTCCTGGTGCCCGTGGAGGCTGTGACAAGGAAGAGGAGGATGGGGCTGCTCCTCAGGACCCCAGGCTCCATACTACAAGGTGGTTGGGAACCTGGTTTGGAGCAGGTCTGCTTGCTTTTGAATCCCAGCTCTGCCACTTACAAATCATTGTCACCTTGGGAAAGCCACTAATATCTGTTGGGCTTTCTCTTCTTCAGGATGAGAATAATAATGCTTATCTCAGAGAGTATCTGGACCTTTAAATGAGGTAACACCAAGCACCTGCACAGAGTAATCACTCTATAAATGGCAGATACTATTATTGTTGTTGATGCTGTTTTTATTATTAACCAGGTAGCTTCAGCCAAGTGGCATAACATCTCTGTCCATTTCCCCATCTCTAAAATGAGGTCGGAAATAACAACAAATGCGTCACAGAGTGGCTCTGGGCATTAAACGAGATGAAACATGTAGACTGGGGGCACCTGGCTGGCTCAGTCTGGAGAACATGCGACTCTTGATCTCCCGGTAGGGAGTCCGAGCCCCCGCCCCACGTTGAATGTAGCCATCACTTAAATAAATAAATAATGTAAAATCAAAACAAAACACGCCGCTCTCCATACGCAAGAGCTGTTCCCGCAACAACATTTCTTATGATCACTCTCATCATTTGGGCCGGCCAACCAGAGGAGGCCCCTTGATCCCTCCAGCTCTGAGGGATCTGAGGATCTGGGTGGAGGAACAGCCGGGCGGCAGCCCCCTCCCCGCCCTCCCCCCACCCCTCAGGCCCCTTTGAAGTCCCCAGGGCCCCACCCCCCCACCCCGGGCCCGTGATAAATGTCCCAGCCCTATAGGTTATGACTTGCTGCCAGATTTGACGTTAACCATCATGCCCTGGCTGGGTGTTTGAAGAAAGTGGCTAAATGCTGCTGGGGCTGATGGGGGAGATAGCCGCCGAGGCCGCGCTTTGAAAGCCGGCCGCCCGGCGAGCGCGGGCGAGGAGGCCGGCTCCGCGCAGCTGTTTAGTCTACCAATCACCGTGGTGACAGCGAGTCTGTGCGCCCAGCGGCCGCCGCGCGGGGAGGGGCCTCCCCGGAGCTCGGGGCGTGCGCGCCCTTCGCACCTCCGCGGGAAGCCGCCGGCAGGGGGCTGCAGACAGACAGACAGACAGCCGGCCTGGAAGCGCAGGGAGCTGGGCTGGAGGGCGCCCCTTGGCCGCAAGGGGTGCGCCTTCCAGGAGAGGTTCGCGTCGCGGGCCGCGGGGGGCCGGGTCCCCCCATCACCACCACGCGGCGCCGCCTCCTCTTGCGGTGAGTCCTCGGGCAAGATCTCTGATGCCCCAGGCTCGGTCTCCTCATCCGTCAGATGGGGGGGCACAGAGCAGCACCGCTCTCAGCCCGGCATGTGATGCGTGTGAAGCATCCCGCGCACAGGCGGTGCGCACAGGCGCGCGCTCAGCAGGTGGAAGCGGCCTTCCAGGTTGGGGGGGGTCGGGGGGTTGGAGGCATTAAGAAAAAGTCACGCTTGCTTTTTGGCTCCCAGTGTGTCCCCAGACTCCTCATCCCAACTTCACCCTTCTCCATTCATTTGTTCTTTCAAACAACTTGTCTCCAAGGCAGAGAAGCATCATAATTAAAAATAATAGCTACCATTAGTGAGCACTTATGACCTGCCAGGGACTGTGCAGAGCACTTGACATGTCACAGCCGACCGGAGAGAAGAGCATTAGTATGAAACCACTTCACACTGTGGACACCGAGGCTCAATGAGAACCACTGGCTTAGTGAGCAGCAAGAAAAAGCACCAGCCCGTTTGTCTCTTGGGTTGTAAGTGGTGCCAGAGGATGGAGACGTGGGTTCCTAGGCCATTTGCTAGCCAGAAACGTCCCTCATCTGTAAATTGGGACACCTGACTTCTAGGGCTGGTGGGACTTTTAGGTGATGAAACAGTGAATAGTGCCTGGCACTTAGCAAGGTCTTAATAAATGGTAACTGGTGTGATTTTTGATTGCCTCCTCTGTTCTAGCCTGTGTAGGGAACGGGGACCCAAAGCTCATTGTTTCAAAGCACTGGATCCATAGGCCAAGTCAGGTTATGCTGCAGCGACAAATAACCCTGTACCTAGTGCAACAAAGGCTTGGTTCATGCTCAAGCTGTGTGTCTAACACAGGTGGGCAGGAGTTTCTGTTCACCCAGGATCTCCAGGACAGCCGCTGGTGGCTCCTCCCCCTAGATGCGCATTTCCAAGATCACTGGCAAGGTGAAGAGAATGTGGTGAATCACACAGGCTCGCCAAGTTTGTATCACCGACATTTTATTGGCTACTGTAAATCACATGGTTAGGCCTAACCTCAAAGGGAAGTATAATTTTATGGGTTAGGAAGGGGGAGTAACGACCACTTGCGAGTCCCCATAGTCCAGGAGGGGAGGCAGATCTGTAAACAGCTACCCTGATGGAGTATTATCCTCACTAAGCATCGTGTGAACACAGAGAAGCGATTTTGTCGGGAGGGCTGGGCAGCCTACATGTCAGAGGTGAGCTGAGGCCTGGTGTTTAGACCAGTGGATCATCCTGACGCTGGGAGCAGGGATCCATGGTTGGTTTTTAAGGATCCAGGAATTGCCTGAAACTATGCAAGATCTTGTAGATAGGTGGGTTTGTACATTTTTCAGGGAAGAACTTCTTAACTTTCATCATCGAGACTCAAGCTCACCGGATGACATCCATGCCTGTCTCCTGACATCAGTCCATCTATTACAATGAACCTTCAAGTGCCATGTTCAAAGTACTTGTGGCACACAGCCTGGGAAGTTGTAAAAACTGCAGAGTCCCAGGACCAGCCTTGACCCACTGAATCAGAACCTCTGGGGCCGGGGCTAGGCAATCTGCATTTTAACGAGTTCTCAGGTATCCCTGATGCACCCCCCACCACCACTAACTTGGCTAATGAAGCATGGGAAGGAAGCTGTGACTGAAGTGTGGTGAGGGCTGCCAAGTGAACGAGACCATCTGTGGCCTATGTGTCCAGGGTTCAGTCACACACTGTACCTCCTTCAATCTTCATAGCAGAAGGGCAGAGGAGAAGGCGCCAGCTCTCTGACCGGCCTGGAGGAGGTACTCAGTAGATGACACTGAGGGAGAAAGACAGGACATGAAAAGGGTATCGAAAAGGAAGGAACCAACTAAAAATATGCACTCTGGAACTAGTCAGCCCTGAGTTCAAATATCAGCCTGGCCAGGAGCAGCTGGGTGACCTCGGACAAGACCCCTCCCCTCTCTGGGACCATCTTCTCCATTGGCCCAGAGAATGATTGTCTTGGCTCCCTCCCGGGACTGTGCGCACAGCCCAGGCTCTCTGGGACCACCGGAGAATAATAATTGTTTTAATAATTCCTATGCTCTGTCTCTGTAACTCCCTTCAAGAGGTGGACAGAGAGAAAACCCGAGGTGGTTCCACTTTAGGTTCTAGAGGCAGGAATCAAGCCCAGGCACAGCCCTTAGGCCTCCTGCCCCAGGTGTGCGAGGGCACACTCTGTCCAGGATAACAGCTACTGAAGTAGGCGGAGCCCCAGGACGCAGGGCCGGTGGTCAGATCAGTGTTGCCCAGCCTCCTCTGTGCTGAAGGAGAACGTAGCAAGTGAGTTCAATATACAAATTCCTGGCCCCACCCCTGGCGGTTCTGATTCTGTGGTTCTGGATCAGGTCCCAGAAACTGCATTTTAACATGTTCCTCGGGATTCTGATCCTCAGCCAGGTCCTTGAGATCCTGCTCTGAACTCCAGTTGATTCAGAACATGCAAGTCTGGAACTTCTGATAAAAAGATGAAGGTCCCGGTTCACGGGACCCTATGCCCTGTGACCTTTGACCCCCATGAACCCTTTCCTCCCCAGGAGGCTACCTGCCCACCCATCTCCATGATGCCCTGTGCTACCCGTCTCCTCGTGGCTTGAGGCCAGGAGAAGGGGCAGCTGTATTATTAGGTGAGTTGGGTGAGGGAAGAGGACTGGACTGGGAGTCAGGAAACACAGCAGCACAGACCCCTCTGCTCGCCATCCCCTTCAGGCGTCAGAGCCTCCGCTGCTACCCGTGGATGAGGGGCTGACTCCCCTGACAGGAGGTCAGAGGTGGAGGCTCACCAGGGCCCACCCTGCACAGCGCCGCTTCTGAAGCCCTGCACCTAACTGTGTTTTGTGCTCTCTAAGGAGAGCCCCAGAAAATCCACCCTGGGCCCTGGCCGAGATAGTGGCTGTGCAAGTGCCAAATGAGGGACAGCCTGGGCGCGGCTCTCACCCGGGAAACTCGGCACCTTATGAAGGGGAGAGATAAGACCCCCTGGGTTGCCGCGGGAGCACCCCTCCTCCGCCTGCTTTGATTTCTCCACTCTCTCCCAGCGGAGCCAAGCCGGAAACCTGCCTGGGAGTTTATCAGGGGGGAGTGGCAGGGCAGGGGATGAACTCTGCAGACCCCAGTAGGCCGGGGCAGGGGCCCTGGCTACTGGCTGTGCCCCAAGGGATCTCCACTTCAGATTGCTGGTGGCGGGGAGGAGGGGGGCTATTGGACCCTCGGGGAGGAGCCCTCGGCACCAGAGAGGTTAAAGCTAAGTGGAGCCCTCACTCTCCTGCTTAGGACCCTCCAGGGGGCTTCCTCTCTGCTGGAATAAACCCCAAGCCCGTGCTCCGCCCACAAGCCGCCCCCACCCCAGCCTTTCTGAACTGAGCCCTCGCTCAAGGGTGCTCCAGCCATGTCTGCCTTTCTTCCCTCCTGGACTGCTCCCCGTCTCAGGCTGTTCTTGCTCTAGGACTCTGGAACTGGCTCGTCATATCTGGAACCCCTTCCTAGATCTTTTTTTTTTTAAGGATTTTTATTTTTTATTTATTCATGAGAGACACAGAGCGAGAGAGAGGGAGAATGAGAGGCAGAGACACAGGCAGAGGGAGAAGCAGGCTCCATGCAGGGAGCCCGATGTGGGACTCGATCCCGGGTCTCCAGGATCACACCTCGGGCTGCAGGCGGCACTAAACCGCTGCACCACCGGGGCTGCCCCCCTTCCTAAATCTTCAAAAGACTCCTCCTCTGGGTGTCTTCCCAAATGGCACATCCTGAAGAGGCCTCACCCAGCTGCCTTTCTGAGGGAGGCCCTCCCACCCCACTGTCACACTATCATCACTCTGGGTTTTATTCTTTCTTATTTTTTAAAGACTTTATTTATTTGAGAGACAGAGAGCATAAGCAGTGGGCCGGGGGGGGGGGGTGCAGTGGATTGTGGAGAGGTAGAGGGAGAGGGACAAGAAGACTCTTCACTGAGCATAGAGCCCTACTACGGGGCTCAGTCCCAGGACCCTGAAATCATGACCTGAGCCAAAGGCAGACACTGCTTAACCAACTGATCTGCCCAGGCATCTCTCTCTGTTTTATTTTTCAGAGACTAAAATTCATATTTGTTTTTTGCTTCTTGTCTGCCTCTGCCATAAGGAGGTGAGCTGAGAGTCTGTCCCCAGTGTTGAGGACAATACTGGCCACCCACTGGTGGCTCAGAGCAATTTGCAGGATGAGGGCTATAGACCTGTCAAGCCACCATCCTGGTCTCTGGGCAGGGACAGACATAGGGAGGTAGGGGGGCTGTGCCAAGAGCCCTGCTCTGGGGAGCCCGTGTGCTTCCCATTGTGGTAGAACAAAGGCACTGGGTGTATTTTAAAAGGCAAGCACCAACTACTGGTTTCCGGTGCAAGCCTGGGGGCTGGCTTGGAGGAGGTGGTTCCATACCTGGTCTCCAGGCCTGGGGAGCTTGTTACAAAGATGGCTACCTGAACTTCCCCTCCAGGAGCAGGTAGGAGGGGAGGGATCCTTGGGCCTCAGTGGTCAGAGGGGGGCTGCGCGGTAAACAAGGTGAGCAGGAACATCTCCCCAGCATCTCCCCAGCAGGGTGGGCAGGAGAGGGTCACAGGGAAGGCTGGACACCTCCGCTTGCCCCAGGTGCATGACTCCAAGGTGGAATATGGTAAGACTTGGGGAGGCCCTGGAGAAAGGAGGCTGGGCAGGGCTTCAGAACCCCTGGCCTCCTTCCAGCCACGCCGCCCCCTCCTCCCAGGACATCCACCACCTCCTGTCCCTCTGCGCGCACTCCGCTGCCATCAGAGACCAGCTCCCAGCCTGCCTCACACCCTCTCCCAGCAGGACCTGGGCCAACTCTCAACCCCTGCGTCCCCCACCTGGTAAAGTGAGGTGCTTCGGGTGAGAGCGCCGCTTGGCCCCTGAACTGGGCTGGGGCCATGGCCCAGCCACACACAAAGTGGGTGGCCATAGGAAAGTCACTTAAAAAGAATCTCTGAGCCTCAGTCTTCTTCTCTGTAAAGTGGGATAATAAACAAGATAGCGCGAGGGGTAAACGCGCTACTGCGTGCAGGGCCCCGACAGCGTCCGGCGCGCCCCAGCTCGGGTGAGCGCGGCTCAGGCTCTGCCCGCCGAGCCCGGGGCGCGCATCCGAAGCCTCCGGGCCTGCGGGCCGCCTGCCCGGCCCTGGCCTCTAGCGCCACCTGCTGGCCCCGCGAGCGCGGGTGTCGCAGCCGCGGGACCGGCCCCTGCCCCGCCTCCGCGCCCTCTCCCTCGTCATGTCAGCTTGGTTTGGGGGCTTTCAGAGCGTCGTCGGGGTCGAGGGGGCGGGAAGAAGGTTTCTCTGGAGGGTCTGGCTCAGCTTGAGTGCAGAAGACGGGTCCCCAAGGCGGACGCGGGGCTGCTGCTGGCCGGTATCGCTCCTTCCGCCGGGGACGAGCTGGGGCAGGCCGGACGGCCGCGGGGGTTCAGGACAGGTGCAGATCTCGCGCCCCCCGTGCCCCCCGGTGCCCCCACTCGGCGCGCAGGGCCACGCAGCCACCGCACGCGCACAGCAGGGGAGCAGGTGCACAGGCCAGCGGTTCACGCAGTCTCCCTCACCCAGAAACACGCACCCACGAGGTTAACTCCGTTTGGGCTTTTTCTGGCTTGATTTGCTTAAGGTTTGTCCCGCTCAACACTTCCCTTCCCTCCGTGCCGTGTCCCTTCCGTAGGGAGACGAGGTCTTCAGTCACTTCCCGCCCGTACGTATCCCCGGCACCCGGCAGGGGCGTGCGGCGGGCACACAGCTGGCTCCGCACCGCGGTTCTGTCCGTGAGCCGGTGAACAGGACTCCACTCACCGCACAGACAGGCAGCGCAATCCCAATCACGCTCTCCGCTAGCGACGATGCCTCCCCTCCACGCGCAATCTTGGACGTAGATGAGCCCACGAACACTCGAGTGCACACACACACACACATTCACACACGCTCCGGCGCACCCTGGGTGCCAGCGAGCCCATCTGACTTCCACTCCAGCCTCGCCTCCTCTGCTTTTGGTGCTAAGGGTTCCACCCCAGCCCTCTTGAGGCCGTGGGGGAGGGAGTCGGGAAGGGCTCCGGTGACCCTCAGGCAGGCACAAAGATTTTAGGAATTTGGTGGCTGTAAATTTTCCCTCAAGGAATCCCACCCCCTACACCCACCGCACCTGCCTTCTCACTTGAGGGGAAGTATTTCCCCACCCTCTGCTTGGCCCCAAGGCTCTCTCCTCCAACTAATCAGCACAATTCAAATGGAACCATTCACCCAGGGATCACACAAACCACACGACCACGGCCATTTAGACTGGTGGTGCTTGAGTCCCAACTCTGCTCTGACCAGGTGGCTGTCAAGTGGACCTGACCACTTGAACAAGTGACTTGACCTCTCTTGGGCTCAGGGACTTCCTCCTTGAAATGTGACTAATAACACCATTTACTTCCCATGGGAATAAGTGACAATGAAATAATGCATAGGCCCCTGCTTCTGTGCCTAGCCCTTGTGAAATGCTCAGAAAATGGAGTTATAGTTATTCTTATAAGATCCTCCATGTGATTAGTCTTAGGCTGCTATTTAGACTTAGAATAGCAGAACTGGACAGGCTCTTACAGAACCCTTACTGCAATCATTTCATTGTAAGCTGAAGATAAAGAAGCCCAGAGAGAAGTGGCTTGCTAAAAATCACACTGCCAGTCAGCAGCAGGACCATGTCAAAAATTCCTGTCTCTCGTGCTCGCTTCGGCAGCACATATACCAAAATTGGAACGATACAGAGATTAGCATGGCCCCTGCGCAAGTATGACACGCAAATTCATGAAGCATTCCATATTTTTTCAAAAAAAAAAAAATTCCTGTCTCTCAAAGAGTTCTTAGACATGACACCAAAAACACAATCTATACAAGAAAAAAAAATGGTTAAATTGGGCCTTATTGAAATTAAGAACTGCATTTCGAAAGACATTATTAAGAAAATGAAAAAACAAGCCACACAATGTAAGATACTATTTACATATCCTATATCTGATGTCACTAGTATCCAACATATATAAAATATTTGCAAAAAATAAAAGTAAAAATAAATATTTGCAAAATTCAATAGCAAGAAAACAACCCAATGTTAAAATGGACAAAAGACTGGAAGATGGGCAGCCCCGGTGGTGTGGTGGTTTAGCGCCACCTGCAGCCCAGGGTGTGATCCTGGAGACCCGGGATCGAGTCCTAGGTCAGGCTTCCTGCATGGAGCCTGCTTCTCCCTCTCCCTTTGCCTGTGTCTCTGTCTCTGTCTCTCTCTCTCTCTCTCGCTCTGAATAAATAAATAAATCTTAAAAAAAAAGACTGGAAGAGACACTTCACCAAATAAGATACATGAATGGCAAAGAAGCATGTGAAAAGATGTTCATCATTAGTCATTAGGGAAATGCAAATTAAAACTATAATGAATGATGCCTGGGTGGCTCGGTGGAAACATCTGCCTTTGGCTTAGGTCATGATCCTAAGGATCATGGGATCAAGTCCCACTTCGAGCTCCTTGTGGGGAGTCTGCTTCTCCCTCTGCTTATGTCTCTGCCTCTCTCTCTCTCTCTCTCTCTCTCATGAATAAATAAATAAAATCTTTAAAAAAACCATAATGAGATACTACTACACACTTATTAGAATGGCTAAAATTGAAAGATAAAGCAGTGCCTGGGTGGCTCAGTCTGTTAAGCGTCTCCCTTCAGCTCAGGTCACTATCCCGGGGTCCTGGGATTGAGCCCCACATCAGGCTCCCTGCTCAGAGGGGAGTCTGCTTCTCCCTCGCCCTCTGCCCCTCCCCCCCACTCTAGCTTGCTCTCTTTTTCTTTCTCCCTCTCTCTCTATCCCTCAAATAAATAAATAAATCTTTAAGAAACATAAAGCTGGCAATTCTTAGTACTGATGAGGATATGGAGCAACCAAATTCTCATATATCACTGGTGGAAGTGCAAAATATGCGGCCACTGCAGAATGTAGTTTCACAATTGCTTATAAAGTTAAACACATATTTACAATAAAACCCAGCAATTGGGCAGCCTGGGTGGCTCGGCGGTTTAGCGCCTGCCTTCGGCCCAGGGCGTGATCCTGGAGACCCGGGATTGAGTCCCACGTCGGACTCCCTGCATGGAGCCTGCTTCTCCCTCTGCCTGTGTCTCTGCCTCTCTCTCTCTCTCTCTCTGTGTTTCTCATGAATAAATAAATAAAATCTTTAAAAAATTTTTTTAAAAACCAGCAATCCCATTTCTAAGTATTTATTTACCAAGTGAGATGAAAATTCATGTGCACACAAAAATCTGTACATAACTGTTTGTAACAGCTTTATAATCACATAAACTGGAAACAATCCAAATGTCTTTCAGCTGGTGAAGAGATAAAACTATAATACAAAGTTACTCCTGGGAAATGCTGTTTCTAAGTATTAAATGCCATTTGATTGGACCAGGGTCCCCTGGTGGGACAAAAAAAAAAAAAAAAAGGTGTGCAGAACTTGAAAAATACTGTTTTAAATAAAATCACAGCGTAGGTCATAAAATTATATGTTTTATCTCCAAAACAATTCCTAGTGGTTCTATGGGAGTCACCTGCAGAATCTGAAAAAAAAAAAAAACAAACCACAAATTTTATTTTATTTTTTTTTAAAGACTTTATTTATGTATTCATAGAGACACACATAGATAGAGAGAGGGAGGCAGAGACACAGGCAGAGGGAGAAACAGGCACCATGCAGAGAGCCTGACGTGGGACTTGATCCAGGGTCTCCAGGATCACTCCCTGGGCTACAGGCGGCACTAAACCGCTGCGCCACCGGGGCTGCCCAAAACCCACAAATTTTAGAGTGATTTCTGGAATATTACTCAGGAAGTTTTGAGGGTTTTAACTTTTTTATTGTGATGTTTAACACATCCTGAAAATTGGACAAAAAGTAATTTATATAGCTCAAGTAGTTTTCATGAAGTGAATATACCCATGTGGCCAGCTCAAGTCAACAAATAGAACATTGCCCACCCCCCAAAATCTCCTTTACTCCCTTCCAGATCACACCACCCTCCCTCTTCCCCCAGAGGTTACACTCACCCCTCTGACTTCTAACACTAGTTTTTGCCTAGTTGGGGACTTGACTTGAATGAAATTATAGTGCATGAACTTATTTGTGTTTGCTTTTCTTGTTGAGCAACATGTTTTACAGATTTATCCTTGCCATCGTATAGAACATTTTAACTTTTTAAAAACTTTATTTATTTATTTGAGAGATAGAGTGAAAGAAAGCATGAGTGGGGTGAGGAGCAGAGGGAAAAGAAGCAGACACCCCTGCTGAGCAGGGAGCCTAATGGATCCAGGACCCCAGGATCACAATCTGAGCTGAAGGCTTATGCTCAACCCAGTGAACCACCCAGACACCCCTATTTTTATTTTTTTTAACTTTAATTTCTACATCCAACTTGGGACTCGAATTTACAACCCCCAGATCAAGAGTCACATGCTCTACCAACTGAGTCAGCCAGGAGTCCCAGTATGGAACATTTTAAAATTAGGTCTGAGGGCAGCCCGGGTGGCTCAGCAGTTTAGCACCTGCCTTCAGCCCAGGGTGTGATCCTGGAGACCTGGGATCCAGTTCCACACCGGGCTCCCTGCATGGAGCCTGCTTCTCCCTCTGCCTGTCTCTGCCTCTCTCTCTCTCTCTCTCTCTCTGCTTCTCTCTCTCTCTCTCTCTGTGTCTCTCATGAATAAATAAATAAAATCTTAAAAAAATAAAATAAAATTAGGTCTGCTGATTCTCAAGTTCATCTAGGTTTGAAAGTCTTCTCCAAGAAAGCTGAGACTCAGAGAGGGAGAGGAATTAACCCAAGGTCATACAGGCAGTCAATGGAAAAACTGGGATGAGCTCTTCTGACCCACATCCTGAGCTTTCTGCATGGCATCACGTTATCTGTTATTTATGGTTCTGGGGAAAGATTTTTGATTTATTAAACACATTTAGATGGCGAACAATGTAATGGAGTCTAACCATTCTTCCCAACCTGGGCCACCTTCATGGGAAACACCCAGCATGCTGAAGGAAAGCCTGGATGAAAAGCCCAGCTCCGCCACTTCCAGTTGTGTGAGCTTGAAAAACAGGCCTGACCGCTCTGAGCCTCAATTTCCCCAACTGTGACAGAGAGCTAGAAATACCAAAACCTACCTCACAAGATTGTGGAGAGAGCTGAGAAAAAGCATGGAAAGTGTCTCATCAAATGGCCTCCATAACTAAATGGCAACTTTTTATTATTTCCACCCCCCCAGGGACTCGCACTGAATCGCCACTCGGGGACCAACAGCAGCTCAAACAAAACCATGGCAAACCCCCTCACGGTATCAGTGGGTCATGGGGGTGTCACGGTAGAAAACTCAATACAGAGAGCATACTCAGGAAGGGCACGCTGGGGTACGGTGGTGCAGGGGCCCCAATTCAGCCACTAACTGCCTCGTAGCCTTCGGCAAGTTCCTTCCTCTCTCTGGACCCCAGTTTCCTCCTACTTAAAATGATGGCATTGAATTGAAGGGTTTCCAGGTATCAGAGCGGAGATCTCAAGTCAGGTATCTTCCCACGGTCCTCTAGCTTCGGTGGAATGAAAGTCCCACCTGCCCGGAGCCTCCGCACCTCGCCAGAGTGGGAGACCCCACCGAGACACAGTGTAACCTAGAGGGGTGCACACGCAACCCCGACACCATGGCCATGAGACTTCCTCGTGCCAGGGTTCCTCTTCCTACATCCCCAGACGTCTCTAACCTCCAGGTGAAGAACCCCCCCTCCCCAATCTCTATCCTAGCCTTGAGTTCCACACCCTTTTCTCCCATTGGTTCATAGGCACTTAAAAAGAAAAAAAACCCCTACAGCTTTATGGAGACAGAATCCACATACCAATTTATTTATTTATTTATTTATTTATTTATTTATTTATTTATTTATTTAAAAGAGAGAATGTGGGGTACCCGGGTGGCTCAGTAGTTGAGTGTCTGCTTTTGGCTCAGGACGTGATCCCAGGGTCCTGGGATCATGTCCCACATCAGGGAGCCTGCTTCTCCCTCTATGACTCTGCCTCTCTCTGTGTGTCTCTCATATTTAAGATTTAATAAATAAAATCTTTTTAAAAAAATAAAAGAGGGGATCCCTGGGTGGCTCAGTGGTTTGGCGCCTGCCTTTGGCCTGGGGCACAATCCTGGAGTCCGGGGATCAAGTCCCGCGTCCAGCTCCCGGAATGGAGCCTGCATCTCCCTCTGCCTGTGTCTCTGCCTCTCTCTCTTTCTCTACGTCTATCATGAATAAATAAATAAAATCTTTAAAAATAAAAAAATTAAAAAGAGAGAGTGCACAAGCCGGGGAGAGGCTGGGTGGAGGGGCAAAGGGGGAGGAGAGAGAAAGAATCTTAAGGAGGCTCCACACTCAGCTCAGAGCCTAATGCCTGGGCTTCATCTCAGGACCCTGAGATCACCACCTGAGCCAAACCAAGAGTCCAACACTTAACCGACTAAGGCAGCCTCACACACCCTTTTAAAGTATACAGTTTTGTGGTGTTTAGTATATTCAGAGAGCTGCACAGCTATCACCACTGTGTAATTTCAGAACATCCTCATCACCTTGGAGGTCACTCCCCACTTCCCCCAGCACCTCCCAGCCTTGGGCTACCATTAATCTACCTTCTGAGCTTATGGATTTGCGGTTGCAGACATTTCATATAAATGGAACCATACAACACGTGACTTTTTGTGTCTGGCCTCTTCCATCTATCACAATGTTGTCAAGGTCCATCCATGTTGTAGCCTGTATTGGTACTTTCTTTTTATTCCACTGCATGGCTGGCTGTACCACATATTTATCCACTCATCCATTGATGGGTATTTGAGTTGCTGCCACCTCTTGGCTACTGTGACTAACGCTGCTGTGAACATGGGTGTGCAAATATCCATTCAAGTCCTTACTCTCAATTCTTTTGGGTATCTACCCAGAAATGGAATTTTTTTTTAAAGATTTTATTTATTCATTCATGAGAGACACACAGAGAGAGAGAAGCAGAGACACAGGCAGAGGGAGAAGCAGGCTCCATGCAGGGAGCCCGGCGTGGGACTTGATCCCGGGTCTCCAGGATCACACCCTGGGCCGATGGTGGTGCTAAACCGATGAGCCATCGGGGCTGCCCAGAATCAGCATTTTAAAGACTCTTTAGGCACACTGACTTTTTTTTTTTTTAATATGCAAAAGTCAGTTGTACTTCTACACACTGTCATGGAAAGAGCGAAAAGGAAACTTTTTTTAAAGATTTTATTTATTTATTCATTAGACAGAGAGAGAGAGAGGCAGAGGCACAGGCAGAGAGAGAAGCAGACTCCATGCAGGGAGCCCCACGTGGGACCCGATCCCGGGTCTCCAGGATCACACCCTGGGCCGAAGGCAGGCGCTCAACCCCTAAGCCACCCGGGCTGCCCCGAAAAGGAAATTAAGAAAAAACAATTCCACTTAACAATAACATCATAAAGAATAAAACACCAGGAGTACATTTATTTTTTTTTTCCAGGAGTACATTTAACAAAAGTGTAAAACACATTGAAAGAAATGGAAAGCCAAAGTGGAAAGACATTCTATGTTCACGGGAAATACTCCCTGAAACTGTCTGCAAACTCAGTGTGATTCCTACAAACTCAAAGCTGGCTTCTCTTCAGAAATTGACAAGCTGACCCTAAAATTCATATGGAAACATGAGGGACCCAGAATAGCCAAAAACAATCTTAAAAAGTACCAAGTTGGAGGACTCACACTTACTGATCCTAAATTTTACTACAAAGCTATAGTAAAAGCAGTGTGGTACTGGGATAAAGCTAGACATTTCTCCAGAAAAAATATACAAATGTCCAGTAAGCTCATGAAAAGATGCTCGGCATCATTTAGCCACTAGGAAATGCGAATCAAAACCACAATGAGGTATCACTTCCCACACAGTAGGATGACTGTAATCAAAAACGAGTGTTGGAGAGGATGAGGAGAGTTGGGAGCATCCAATAGTGCTGACGGGAATGGAAAATGGTACAACCTCTGTGGAAAACAGTTTGGCAGCTCCTCAAAAAATTTAACATAGAATTACCATATAATAAACAATTCCAGGGGGATCCCTGGGTGGCTCAGTGGTTTGGCACCTGCCTTCAGCCCAGGGTGTGGTCCTGGAGCCCCAGGATCGAGTCCTGAGTTGGACTCCCTGCATGGGGCCTGCTTCTCCCTCTGCCTGTGTCTCTGCCTCTCTCAATCTGTGTCTCTCATGAATGAATAAATAAAATCTTTAAAAAAGAAATTCCATTTCTGGGTAGAAATCTCCATCTCTCTCAAGAATAAATAAAATCTTTAAAAAAATAAAATAAAATGTGGATTCCCAGGCCTGCCTCTATAGAGTCTGTAGTGAGGTCTGGAAATCTACATTTTTACTTTATTTTTTTAAAGATTTTATTTATTCATTTATTTATTGGGGGAGAGAGAGAGTGTGAGTGGGGAAGAGGGGCAGAGGGACAAGCAGACTCCCCACTGAGCAGGGACCTCCAACCATGTGGAGCTCTATCCCAGAACCCCGAGACCACAGCCTGAGTCCAAGGCAGGCACTCAACCAACTGAGTCACCCAGGTGCCACAGAAATCTCCATTTTTAATCCTCATCCCTGGTGATATGCTTTAGGAAGGGCTGGCCTGGTCCTTTCTGACGTTGTGTTCAATCTCCCATCTGGGCCTTCGCACATACTGCTCCTATTGCTTAGAACACTTTTTGTCCACCTTTCTATGTGATGAGACCTACTCAGTCTTCAAAACTCAACTCAGTCTCTCCTCCGCCAGGAAGCAAGAGTGCTTTCCTCCGGGAAGTCTTCCCCGATTACCATCTCCTCCTAACTATATTGGGCACCCATAGTGCGCTGGGTTCTCCCTCCCTCTTAGCATATATAATATGCTATAATATTGATGTCCTTTCTAGATTATGAACACATTTTCCTTGTAAAAAGTGAAAACACTGCAGGTAGATCCTAACTCCTCTTGACAACCAGTGCCACTGTGTGGTGTGTTTTTTCCACAGAAGTGTTTCAATGCACTGAGACTAGGGTATTTTGTTTTGCATAAGTGGTATCCTACTGTGTATATTGTTCTGCAACTTGATTTTTCACCAAAGGCATCCCTAGGAGATCCATCTGCACGTCAGTACCCACACACTCTGTTTTAACTACTGCACAGCATGACAGAGTGCACACCACCCCACTACTGATGAATGTTTCCCCCTCACAACTGTCTTTCATCTTTATCACTAGATTGTCAGCTCTTTGAGCAAAAGACACAGGCTCTGGAGGCAGACCACCTAGGTTCAAACTGCGGTTCTGCTATTTCCTAGCCATGCAACCTTGGACAAGTTTCCCCACTTGGCTGTCTCATCTGAAGGAGGGGGCAACAGTGATTGACACCTTATGGGGGCTAATCTGAGATACAACACAGAAAGCACTCAGCAAAGGTACCTGGTACACAGTAGGTGCTCAAAAAATATTTGTAGACATATCAGCAGATGAAGGTGGGCAAACTATAAGCCCTCTTGCATCCCCCAGAACATAATGTTCCTAAAGAATAAAGAAAAGTACCATGGTTAGCAGAGATTAGGAATGACTGGCATTAGAATGCTGGCTTTCCACAGTTGGGGGCATGGGAAGCTGGATTAGGAGACAGCTGCTCGTGGTCACCATGCAGATCTGTTAAGCAGGACTTGCCACGGGCTTTAATAGTGCCTCTAGCAGTCATAGGAACTTCCGTAAGTCAGGGAGCCAGGGCCTAGTGGCAAAAGGTCCAGCCTTGGAATCAGACAAATTCCAGACCTAACTGGGTTCAAGTCCTGGTTCTACCACTTGCTAGTTGCATTGACCTTGGGAAAGTCACTTATCTCCCTGACCCTCAGCTCTTCAGCTGCAGAATGGGAAAGCGCCAGCTGATGCTTGTTTGGGAAGATGATATGAGGATCACTGTAAAGAGTTTGCTTTGGTGCTTAGTATATGATGATGCTCACTTTGTTGGTCCTCTGGACCTGGCTATGCCTGAAGCTATGCACCCCTCCCCAACTTTTCACTTAACAGAGCCAAGCAATCATTTTGGCTTAAGCCCATTACAGTTGGGTTTCTGTCCTTTGCAGCTCAGAGTCTGGCTGATTTAGAGTGAACTTTGTTGTATTTGCTCTGTATTCTGACCCACGCCCCAACTCCCAGTTTCCATGTGACTCTGAATAAAACAAATAGCCATATACATATAGATGGTCACACTGAGATAAACTGAGTTCAGTATCTCACTTTTCCCATCTCATTTTCCCTTATTTATGCCCCATTTCACATGGTCTGGGGAAGCAGCATTTATTCCAGCAAATCATGGTAAAGGCATCATCTTTCATCCTGGCCCTGGGGAGCCCGTCATCAGCCCCTTCCACAAGCATCTTCCCCAGTTCCTTCCGGCTGAGGATGTGGTCTCTCTGTGCATCACAGAAAGCAGAGAAAAGGATAACTCTCTAGCCGTCAGTACTTGGTTTAAAACCCAATTCTGCTGCTTGCTAGTGTGACCTTGGGCAGGTTACTTGCTTCACTGGCTTCCTCAACTCCAGCTATAAAAAAAAAAAAGAAAATAGAGACAATAAAATCTATCTCAGGGGATTTGGGCACCAAATAGACAAAACGCTAACACAAAGCTTGACACAGTAACACTCCAGAAAGGGTAGCCACTGTTATTGTTAATAATAACAACAAAACATTTAGGGCAGCGCCTGGTATAGAGTAAAGTCAGGCACTCAATAAATATTTCACTCAACAAATATTTGCTGAAATGTGTTAAATTCAAAGCAGTGTCATGAAGATTGGGGGAGGGAGGAAAGGAAACTGTGGCATTTTTTAAAGACTCTTAAAAACATTTAAGAGATATTAATAAATACAGTGGGTGGACCTTGTTTGGAACTTCATTTGTATAAACCAACTGAATATTGGGAAAATTTTAATTTTGGTGAGTGCAATAACCAGCCAGACTAATTTTTTTTAAAGATTTGTTTATTTATTTTAGAGAATGAGCACATGAGGGAGGGAGTGGAAGAGAGAGAGCAAGAATCTCAAGCAGACTCCCCACTGAGCCTGGAGCCCAATGGGGGGCTCAGTCTCATGACTTTGTGATTGTGTAAGAAACTGTCTCTCTGTTTTTTCAGGTGCATACCGAGGAATCTAGAAGTGAAAGACATGACTCCTGAGATTTGCTTTATAACACCACACAAAAAACATTAAAGGCAGAGAAGGATGGAGAGAAGAAGTATGCAAAGTGTAGAGAGTTGCTGAAGCATAGAGAGGTACCATGAAGCGGATGGTACCTAGATGTTGACTGCATCTGCTTTTGTGTGTGTTTGGAAATTTTCCCAATGAAAAACAAAGAAATGAGTTAACTTGACTGCAAGACATCTGAGAAAAAGGTAGGCTATACCTTTGTCCAGAAAGCCCATTCTCCTAGCATGAGCACAAAGACACAGGCAAGTTGAATGCTGTCAACTCCAAATTGGGGGATCCCAGGGACAAGGGGTACTCAGCCATGCCCTTCCTGGGGGCCTGGGTTCCTTGTGGGGACATTTCCCATTTGGGAGCCTCACAGGCTGACAAAAGATCCTACAGACCCAGGGCCCCACCCACTCTCACACACACAACACTGGCCCACAGACGGGCGGGGGGTGGGGGGCGGGCGGGAAGCAGGGCTGCTTTTGATGATACCCCTGATTACATGAGGGTTGGTTTTGATTAAACTTCCTAAGTAAATTCTTATTCAGGCTAGAGCCCCCTTGTGAAGCTGTTGTTCAGGATGGCATCTAGAGTTTGCAGTCATGTCAGGAGCACCTGATGCTGAGAAGTTCACCTCGGACACTGAGAGGCTCTTTGTGGGTTCCTGAACTCTCGAGAGCTCCTGGCTAGATCTTGAGGAAGAAACACGGCCCTGGGTGAGGAGTCCGAACCCAAGCCCCCATTCTGACTCTGCAACCTACCTGGGAGGGACAAGATGAAGCACTCAGTGTAGGGAGAGAGGGGGGCCTGCAGAATCCCACAGACCAGGCACGAAGCAGGTGTCAACCACTGAAAGCAGGTGTCCAAGCACCCCTGCTCACTAGCTAGGTGACCCTCGGCCACCTACTTTGCCAGTCTGAGCCTCAGTTTCCTAGTTTATCAGATGAGGAGGCAAATCTTTCTGGGTCTGATCCCTTGTCACTTCCCTGACTTCTGGAAGGGGGCATGCTTGTTCTCTGCTCCTGCCCACTGTGCTTCCCCAGTTGCAGTCACACAGACCTTGTTTATGGGCTTATTTCCTGTGTCCCTCCCCCAAGCCCACTCCCCAGCTGTAAGCTCCCAGGGGTGGTTGTACTCTGTTTAATCTGCCATCCCATCGCTAGCACCCAGCCGGGGGCCTGATGTAGTGGACCCCCTGAGTAAGTATACCCTGGATGGATGCATGAAAAGGGCTTGGCCCCAGGTCTGTTGCATAGGAAATGCTCAATAAATTATAGCCATTCTTATTAGTGGTAGTATGGTTCTTATACATTCCTGAGTTCCTTCTCTGTGGCATGGGTACTCGTACTTACACCCCCAGAAGTATCCTGAGGCTTGTGACAGGGTTCGTGTGCAGAAGGATATTGATTAACCAGGGTGAGTGCAAAGAATTGCTAGCAAGTATCGTGTGGAAGGTAAAGCCAGTGCCAGGATGCTACCCGGCCTTAGGGAAGCAACGCAGGGCCACAGGCAACTGGGTTCAGCGGGGTAGACATCTCTGGGATGGCGGGCATGATCTTTCTTCCCTTTGCTTTTCATTCTCGATGCAAATGTTAAAACTTTTACATTGTTGCAGAAAAAAGAAAAAGTGATCTATAGTTCACAATCCTCAAGTGTCTTTCAACTATTCCAGCACGTGTGTAACAATTGTGGTTTCCTCTTCCAGAACACAACTTGGAGACACTTGGGGGAAGAACAAGGAAGTGAAGGGGAGACTCAGCTCCACTTATGGGGAGACTTGACCACTCCCAGGGACAGTGTAGGATACAAGGTATTTCAAGGCCCCAGGAGACAAAGGTCACTGGGAATGGTTGCAAAAACTGCCAGTGTCCTACCTCTGTTATCTGTTTTCTCTTTCTTCCTTAATAACAGAACCCCAGTTTTCAATGTTGAAAACTGAATTTCCTGATCTCCCTTGCAGACAGAGAAGACTAATAAGATTTAAGCAAAAGTCATTGGGTAGGACTCCATGAAATTCCTTGAAAGACAACTGACTAGGATGAGAAGTGTGCCTTTTACCCTTCTTCTTCTATTATAGAACTCCAGAACTCAGATGTGATGGCTGGAGCTCCAACAGCCATTTTGGACCATGACATGACCTCAAGGATGGGAGCCACACACTAAAGATGTCAGAGCTGGGGATCCCTGAGTGGCTCAGTGGTTTAGTGCCTGCCTTCCGCCCAGGGTGTGATCCTGGAGTCCCAGGATCAAGTCCCACATCCGGCTCCCTGCAGGGAGCCTACTTCTCCCTCTGCCTGTGTCTCTGCCTCTCATGAATAAATAAATAAAATATTAAAAAAATAAAGATGTCAGAGCAGAACGATCCTAGGTTCTTGATGATATCATGTCATATCACAGCCATCCCAGTGATAGGCTGCCTAACTCTAGGCATGTAATTAAATGAGAAATTTAAAAATTTAATCAGACTTTTGTAACTAGAAACTCAACACAATCATTTACAGGCTGAGAAATGATGGAGGAAAGGGCCTACCATAGCGCTCAACACGTATCAAATAGATAGATGAAATAATTAATTAGTGAGGAGGAAGGAAGGAAGAGAAAGGCAAGAGGAGGAAGGAAGGGAGGTGAGAAGGAAGAGAGAAAGAAAGGGGGCAGTCTTTGATGGCATAAGAGCATTCTCTGATCTGGAAGTGGGCTGGGGGTTTGAAATGAACGATCTGTTTGACAAATTCAAGCCAAGACCCTCTGCATACCTTCCCCTTAGAGCACCCTCTTGGGAGAAGCCAGTGGTGCCATTTTGTCAATGTGACCCCTCCAGGTTCTGGGGTTGACTTCCTCAGAGTCTTTTCTTTTTTTTTTTTTCAAGATTTTATTTATTTATTCATGACAGTTACAGAGAGAGGCAGAGACATAGGCACAGGGAGAGTCAGGCTCCCTGAGGGGAGCCAGATGTGGGACTCGATCCCAGGACTCTGGGAATCAGGCCCTGAACTGAAGGGAGAAGCTCAACCGCTGAGCTACTCAGGTGTCCTGACATCCTCAGACTCTAGTGGACATTGAGGAAAGGCCTGGCCCCCAGGCTCACATGTACCACAAAGGACTCCACGCACATGTCTCCTTCCCTTGTCTGGTCTTGTTTCTCCATCTGGCCATTAAGGCTGCTGCTCTGGAAGGGTCCATCCAAACTGTGACTCACTCAGTAAACAGTCTTTACACTTGTCCCCACCCCAGATGGACTTTCTTATGATAATTGTAACCACTGTGTGCTGAGTGCTCCTTTTCTCCTTTATTCCTTAGGACAGCACTTAGAAAGCTTAGTATTATTATTATCAGACAGGTTGTACCTTCTGGAGCCACACGACCAGGGAGGGCAGAGCCAGCTTTTGGACCCTTGTAGGTATGACACCAAAACTGTGCTGTCAGCTTTGTCATTTCATTCCCTTTCTAGAACTTCCTCTTCACTGTGTCCCTGAGCTGAGACCCCAACAAGAAGCTGGGTGGGAGCTGGGGACAAGGTGAGGCTCCTCTGCACCCCATCACCCCCCAAGTCCCTTCCCATCTCTGGCTCCAGTGCGGGAGAGGCAGCCAGCTGCTTAGCCCAACCCAGGCGCCTCTAGGGGAAAACAAATAAAAATAAAACAGTAATAACGTGGGCCCCAGCGGGTGTAGAGACAACAGCTTTAGCCAATTAACATTCCTTCGGGGTTTGGGGCGCCCCCCCCTTCAGCAGCACCTCGTAAATGTCAGGAGGGGCTTGGGAGTGGTCAGGGTTTCTCTGTGGTCTGGCTGAGGGCAGAACCCTGAGCCAGGCCTGCCACGGCAGCTTCTTGGGGAGCAGCTTCTCTGGCCCAGCCTGCCAAGGGCTGAAAGAAAACCCGAGTGAACTCGGTGCCCGAGAGTGCTGATCAACGTCCCAGGAGCAGGGAGAGAGATTTATGGTGATAACTGGAGAACCTGTCTGATTTGGGCCTGGAGTGTGTTAAGCCTTGCCCAGCCGGGAAAGAGGGGGAAAGGCACAAAGGCAACCCCTCCCCAGCTTGATTCCTTCTCTACGTAGATAAGGGATGATAAAGTCTTGTCCAGTCTCTTCACAGCACCCATTGTACCCATTTCACAGGTACAGAGAGTGAGGCCCAGAGACCAGACATGACAAGCTCAAAGTGTCCAAAAGCCAGTGTAAATGGCAGAGAACACACCATCCTCCAGGCCCTCCTTTGTACTCTGAATGTCCGACCCACACACCCTAGCCTGTGGAGGGGATCTCCCCAGCTCCTACTTCCACCTCCCTGCTGCCCCAGGCAGGATCTGGACTTTCTGGTCCCTTCTCAGTCCTCTCTAGATCTTTCTTTGATAGCACATTTCAGATTGTGTGCTGATTACTTTCCATCTCCCCCACTAGGCTCGAAGTTTCCAGGGCAGGGGTGGGATCTGCTCTGTGCATGTGACATGCCCTGCACAGTGCCTGTGAAAGGATAAATTCACAAATGGACGAATGCCCCATCTGTGCTTGAAGGCTCCCCGGTCCCTAGTGGGACAGACGGTTTTCTAGGGCCCCTGTTTGGGCCCTTTAGGGCAGTGCTTCTAATAGGCAAAGGCCCCAAACCTGCTGGCACATCAGAATCTCCTTGGGCTGCTTGTGGCAATGCAGATTCCCAGGCTCCTCAGCCAGAAAGCCTGAAGGAGGAGTGCTGGGAAGCTGCATTTTAGCAAGCATCTCACCAGATTCCTCTGATCCCGGGCATATCCCTTCACCTTTCTAAGCCTTGCTTTCCTTGTTGGTGCAATGGGAGGAAATAGAACAGACTCCCAAAGGGCTGCTGACAGGAGTGAAGTGGGATTTTTTTAAAGGGCTACAAAGTCACACACGGGCTACTGCCATCCTGGGGACCATCTTCCATCACTGTCATCATCATTGATAGTTTGGGACAGGATCAAGGAGGCTTTGAATGCCAGGGTGCAGGATGTACATTTAGATTTATTGTCAGAAACATGTGTTTACTCATTCATTTATTCAATGAATATTGGCTGTGTTCCCATCATGCTCCAAGCCCAATGCTGGGCAGTGGGGATACAGACACTGCCCCTGCCCAGAGATGTCTCCTGCCCAGACCAGAGCCCCACAGGGCCAGGCAGCTCAGGTCGGTGGGTGTCTGGGACTGGGGGCCGGTCAGGGGGGTGCACAACAAACCAGCAGCCAGAGCCCCCATCTGCACCAGGCAGCTACTCCTCAGCCCCACGCCTAGGAAGTCAGGCCAAGGGAGGCAAAGCTTGGAGTTTACACAAGCAGCTGGGAATTCGGGTTTAAACTCTCCTTATTCTTAAATGTTCGCCTCTAATTCAGAAAATTAGTTGAAGCTGAGCACTGAAACCCTGGGTGAGAATTCCTTAGGGCCTGAGGGGGAAGCCTATCAGCCTAGGGAGGGGGTGGGGTGCCCTCCCTAGAGGAGGTGTCTGGTGCAGGCCCCTGGGTTTCAGCTCAGAACAGCAAGGGCAGAAGTTCTGGCCCTCTCCCTCCTGCCCTCCCTGGACAGATGACCCCTGGGACAAGGAGCCAGCTCAGACCCCTCACCAGGAGGAACACCCAGTCCAAGGAGGGACCAAAGTTGCTTCCGGAGATGGTCACCCAGGTGAGCAGCAACATGGGTTTGTGAAAGTTTGAGGGGGCCTCCCAGGGAGCCAGAGCCAGAGATCCAGAAGGGGGGCCCCCAGATCCCGCAGCAAGGAACTGTCAGGCTGGGGTGAGGACCAGCTTGCGGGGATCCCTGCCCAGGCCGAGTTGTGCTTTCCTAGGACACTTCACGGTGACTTGCAGCTGCTCTTTGCGGGGGCCCGAGGGCCAGGGGGTGGGGTGGGGGCGGGCTGGGATCAGAGAGCAGACGAGCTGGACGCTGGAGCACACAGGTGGAGTCCGCTCTCCCTCCCCCACGGACACACCCCCCCGTAGACCCGGCACGCAGCTGGGCACGCGCAACAAGTGGACGTTAAATGCGCGCCGACCACCTGGTCTCTAAGACCGAGCTCCGGCACGCCTGGCAGGTGCAGTTCGGGATCTCCCCTGCCCCCCCGCCACACACACCCCCACGCGATCACCGCGACCTCCGCGACCTCCGCGACCTGGGGCGGGCGGCACCGGGGCACCTGCAGCGAGCGGAGCGCGGGGCGCGCTAACGGGTCCCGCCGCGAGGGGGCGACAGAGCCGAGCCCTGCAGCCGCGGAGCGCGGAGGCGGGGGCTCGGCCCCCCCAGTCTGGGCCAATGCGGGGCACAGGCCAGCGCCCCGCCCCGCTCCAGCCCCGAGCCCTAAGGAAGAGGTGGCGCGTTTGGAGAGCGGGCACGGCGGGAGGAGGGGGGCTGGAAGATGCTGGAAGCTCGGGGAGGGCTGCTTAGGGGGCCCGCGGACACCGCCCGTCTGTGTTGCTCGGTCTCCCTCTGGTGGACACCAAGGGAGCTTTAAAACCTTTCTAACTCGGAGGATTTCTTTTTTGTTCTCCTTCGCTCTCCCTCCCCCTTCCTGCCCTACCACTGCTTTGTGCTTTTGTTTGTTGTTTCTTATTCCTTTTTTACTATTACAAGGCCAGCAGTACGGAAATGGAGTGTAAGGCAACCAATAAAATGGTAAAATGTATCTGGTTCCTCGAGGAGTTCCAAGTCCTATGGTTAATCTACAAAACCAGGTCGTGGAACGATATAAACACATAACTGCATGTGTACACGTACAGATACAGGAACAGAAAGAGCCTGAAAATCTGGGGAGAAGAGCTGCAAAAATGAACACCCAACGCAGTGCTTTCTTGGGGACGCAGGGGCAGAGATTTTGCTTTCCCTGGAAGGTTTGCTTTGTTACATGAGAACGCACTTTGTGAAAATAAAAATGGACAAAAGTAGCTTTTTTAGTATACAGTTATGATTTTTGAAAAAAAATTACAGGGATCCCTGGGTGGCGCAGCGGTTTGGCGCCTGCCTTTGGCCCAGGGCATGATCCTGGAGACCTGGGATCGAATCCCACGTCGGGCTCCCGGTGCATGGAGCCTGCTTCTCCCTCTGCCTGTGTCTCTGCCTCTCTCTCTCTCTCTCTCTCTGTGACTATCATAAATAAATAAAAATTTAAAAAAGAAAAAAAATTACAGTATTCAACATGTAGTTATGTAAAGTGATAGTCATGAAGTAATACCTATGGCATGAGTCCATATCTTATTAATAACGTGTGTGCGGGCACAGAAAAAAGGCTGGGAAAATATAAACAAAATGTTTACCAATTGTTATTTCTGAGTGGTAGGATTAAGGCAATCTTTGTTGTTTACTCAATAGTCTGTGCCAGTGCTGTAGGTCTGTATTTTTATATTTTAAAAAAGATTTCTATTTATTCGAGAGAGAGAGAGAGAGAAGGAGAAACAAAGGCAGAGGGAGAAGCAGGCTCCATGCAGGGAGCCTGATGTGGGACTTGATCCCGGGACTCCAGGATCACACCCTGGGCCAAAGGCAGGTGCTAAACCGCTGAGCCACCCGGGCTGCCCTGTATTTTCATTTTTAATAGATTTTAAATGATTTTAACCATTTTCATTTTTAATCATTTATGGTATGTGTGGGCATACCATTACTTAACCAGTTCCCCATATTGATGGACATTTAAGTAGCTTCCAACAATTTCCTATCATAAGCAGTGCTGTGAGAGACATCTTGCAATACATAAGGATAAATTCTGGAAGGTAGCCTCTGGGTCAAAGAGCGTGGCACATTACATTTTGTTATTATCAGAGCTCTGCCGGGAAGGTTGGGCACATTGTCATTCTCCCCACATACAAACGCACACAACAATGTAGAGGGTGTCTTTTCCCACTTACCCCCCTACCCACTAGAAATTCTCATTCTTCGTCTTTGCCAGTCTGATAGCTACACAAAGTGATCTTGTTTTAATTTGTGTTTCTTCTCATGACCAAAGTGGTGAAATAAGAAAACTGGTTTTCCTGCTTTTTCTTAATATGTATTCCCAGAGCAGTACTCTCTTAATTATAGATAAAAAGCCTTTATACTCAGCCTTGTATTTGATAGGAGAAGTATCCCTTCCAGGTCTTCCAGTTTCATGAATTTCTTGAAGGTTGTTCGCTCTTCCGTGTAATTCTAGAAAAGTGTATTAAATTCTGCAGAAGATCTCAGTGGTGTTTTGATTGTATTGCTTTGCGCTTATAAACTGGAAAGAGCTGACCCCTTTCATCCATGATCATGATACATCTTGCCCGTGAATCCGATTTTTGTTGTCTTGCATCCTTCATTAAAGTTTTCTAATTGCCTTTATAAAGGTGACTCTAGGGTTCACATCCTCCGTCACAGCACAGGGCCAGGGAAGCAAAGACAACATCCGCGGAGGAAGAGCTGAAAGGCAGGACCCGGCTCCCTATAGTGTAGCAGCCACATGCGCCTGCCCGCAGGTTTGCAGGCAGTGGAGGCTTCTGCTGAAGAGGGCCCGCTGCCGGCTCCATCAGCACCCACCCTGACACCCTTGGGCAGGTCACTTGGCCTTGCTCAGCTTTAGTTTCTTCCTGGGTAAAATGGATTTAATGATAGTGGCCACTGCGTGCTGGCAATGAAGTGAGATAATGCCTATAAAAGTGTTAGCCCAGTGCCTTGCATGCAGGGATAAGGATTTTAAAATGTGGCCTTTCCACCTTTCAGCGGTAACACCAAATACTAGCTAGTATTTGGGATCACACACCACATTTGTCAACCTTTTGGTTCCTGGGGGTTTACTCTTTTATAGAAAGGAATGACTGTAGCCTCTCATCTCAGGACTTTGTATGCGGGTTCAGAGTGGATCCTCCTGGGTACAATAAATACCAGACAGGGGTGGCCATCTCAGTCCAGGGATGTCTCTGGTCAAGTGCTCTGCTGAGGACTGGGGGCTGCAGAGAGAAGCCCCAGGGGGTGCTCCCTAAGAAAGGAGGGCAATGGAAGAAGCTCTGAGTTTCTGGGGCTAACTTGGCTGCTTGTTCGAGGGTCTCTTGCCTTTGCACCAGGACCATCTGACTCAGGGGTACCCTGACAGCCACCTGCTGCAGTGCCACCTCTGGCCCTTCTTTGGAGGGATAAGGATGGCTGGTAGTCTTGGCTGAGTGGCAAGGAGTCAGCCCCCGGGGATTGACACCCCCTACCCCTATCTGGGAAGCTGCCCACATGACCCCAGGCCAGACCTGCCCTGCTCAATAACCCCTTGCTGCCTTTTTTTTTTTTTTTTTTTTTTAACTTCCCCAGGCTCCTCTGGGTCCATCTTCCGGAGCCACACTGAGTCACTCCCTTCAGGGGACTTCACCTCTCTGGACCGGTTTGCTCAGTGCTAATGTGGGAGATGTCAGCCTTCTTCTCACAACCAGGGGCTGTGGACACTATCACTTTAGCTAATGGATGCAGAAGGGATTTGTGGCGAATAAAGCACCCTGAAAATATAATGTCCTTTCTGGCCCTGAAACCTTAGAGCCAAATGTCACTTAGCCTTGCAGGGCTGGGTTTCCTTGTCTGGGGGTTGAAGGGAAATGTGACACTTCCACATGAGGTTTTTCATTCATTTAGCCAGCCAGTGTTGGGGTGCTGGGTATTGTATGGCCCCCGGCCATGCCCAGGCCAACCCCATCCCCTCCAACCCTAACTGTCCCCCTGGCTGGTGTGCCATCCTGCCCCAGGCATGAGATTCCTGGTGCTAGGCCAGGCACCGGAGCTCCACAGAGTGAGAAAACTCAGCACCATGTGGGCCTTTCACATGGAGCTACATTTATTCACCGACAAGGACTGCCCTTTATTCTGAAATTCTCTCTGTATCTATACAGCTTGTAAAAGGGTCTGTCTCATTTATGAAATTACAGTAACCAGAGGTGGGGTGATCTTTTCAAGTTGGTGACTGGTGTGGCAGAAAGGTTCTAGAATGGCTCCCTGTGATGCCCTCTTCCTCAGATTCAAGTCTCGGTGTTCTCTCTTCCTCTGGAGGATGGCTGGCCCCAGTGGCTCACTTCTGACAAACAGAATATACAGCAATAATCACTTCCATGATTAGGCTACAAGAGATTGTGACTTCCATCTTGCCCGGTGACTTCTGCTCTTGCCTTCACGCCCTGCTTGCACGCTTGGATGAAGCTTAAAGAGATGGGTGGTGTGGTCAGATGCTGAGGGTGGCCTCTGGCCAACAGCTGGGAAGACGTCAATGCAACAGTCCTTGAGATTGAATCATGCCAGCAGCCATGTGACCTTGGAAGCCGATTGTTTCCCAGTTATCTCAAGACTAGTAGAGCCCAGCTGCGGGCCCAGACTCGGGGCAGCTGGGGCTTCTGGGACACAAAATAGATTTTAAAGCAATTTGTTATGCAGCAATGATGAATATACATCTGGGTTTTTTTTTTTTTTAACGTTCCTGGTATGTGGAATCCAAAATTCAAAATTCAGGCCCCATTAAAAAAAAAAAAAAAAAAATTCAGGCCCCAGTAGTGGTAAAACAAAACAAAACAAAACTGCTCCCTTACAACTCCTTTTCAGTTGAACATGTGAAATGGTATCCTAAAGGCAGGAAGGCAGGTTCTAGGCCGACCTGGATTCTCTTCTTAGCTCTTAACTGTCTTAGCCAAGCAGCTTCGGGCAAGTTACCTTAACCTTTCTGAGTCTCGAGTTCCTCATCTGTGAAATGGGTACAATGCTGCTTTCCTAAGCAGCAAGGAGATATGTGTGTAAATACCAATAATTACCATTTCAAGGACATTCTTTTGTGTCGGGCCCAGTGTTAAGTGCTTCACATGCATTATTGCATTTTATCCTCATAAAGATATGACATAAATTGTTATTACTCCCCTCTTGAGATGAGAAAACTAAGACTCAGAAAACTGAGAGGCCTGGGACCATTGTCAAGCCTGCCGGTCTCCATCTCCAAGGCACAGGACCTGTGAGGGCCTGATACCTTGTGGGCCCCTGATAAAGGGGGACTTGAAGGAGTCAAGAGGGAGAAGCAAGCCTCCCAGTGTGTGCTTTCTGCCTGTGGCCACTAGGTGGCAGCAAAGACAGGCAGACGAGCCTCCAGCGCGGAAAGCTGAGCTGAAAATTGACTCCTGAAAATACAATTAGCCAAAAATTGATTCCTGCTTTATCGACTGCCTGTTATGTGCCAAATTATTTACAACAATTCGTTTCACTGATGCTCATCGCACCCCTACGAGGTTTGTTATTACCCACTTTAAAAAAGGGGAAACAGAGACTGAGTTAAATCACTTCCCAAGGTCACACGGCTGGAAATGGCATGCATCAATCATTTGCTGTGACTCCTTCCAGAACTTCTCCATGTCAATAAACTGCCTATGCCTCTGCCTCTCTCTTTCTGTGTCTCCCATGAATAAATAAATAAAATCTTAAGACAAAAGTACTTTCCTTTTTTTATGTATGATTTTCAGAGTTCTGCTTGTACATATTTTTCAACTTGCTTCTTTCATCTGCAGTGAATTTTGGAAGCATTTCCAAGGGAGTCCACACCTTACTATTCCATAGCATGGTGGGGTCGCACAGTGTGTGAGTAATCAACCATCTGTGGACAGTCGTGTAAAATATTTCCAATACTATTAGGCTTTTACCTACCCATCCCCCAAAAAGGTTTCACAAACATGCATGAACAGGTGACCCTGTGGGAGCTTTTCTGTCCCATGGATTGCCAGGAGTGTGGCCCTGGGTTGAGGGTTGGGTATGTTGGTAGAGATGCTTGTCCCCCACCTGGGAGCTGTGCTCACTGTCATTCTCACCCTCGGTGACCGGGAAGCCTGTCTCCTATGGTCTTGCCATTCCCCAAGTCTCAGGGTCCACACTTTTTGCCAGTTTAATACAAAGAATTTTCTAGTCAATATTTTAGCTTCCTCCTTCCTTGCAGGTGAGTAGTGAGAGTTTGTGTAAGCAACAACGTCCCATGGGGAGAGATGAGAGAAGAAAATGTCCCCTCCCAGGCAGAGACTCAGGCTGAATGCATGCCCCTTGTGTGTGCATGGAGCACAGATACATTGAAAAGGTGCCAGTCTTTTAAGTTGTGGCGTGCAAAGCCCAGCACTACGGCCAGACCGGAACCCCTTAGGGTGCGTTTGTGCTTTTGGGGGACTGTGTGTGCAATTGCTTAGAGGGGCTGTGGCAATGAGAGGGGTGAACAGGCGCCTGGGAGAAGGTGGGATTTGGAGGCAGTAGGGGAGGATGTGGAAAGAAATAAGCAGGATTTCAGGCCCCACACCTTGTGGCTTCAGGCTCAGGCAGGAGGGAAACCCCCAAGCCTCCTTATGGTATAGTAGGGGCTCCCAGAATGTGGAGCTAACCCTAATATCAGAGAGCCCTGGGTGAGCCCCTCCCACTCATCTGACACCACCAGGCCTTAGCCCCCTCACTCCACTCTATACCCTATCAGGAAAGAGCTGTGATTGTCCCCATTTTACAGATAAAAACGTTGAGGCTCCAGGAGGCGAGGGCACCCAGCAGCATCTGAGAAGTGCTGGGTGGTACAAAGCAGGCAGAGGCTCAGGGTGGTCTCGAGGGTGCTCCTAAGCCTGAGGGGGCTGTGGACATTCCCCAGGCAGGGCCCACAGTAGCAGAGCTGGCAAGGGCTCTACTAGGGAGGGCAGCCTGGGTGTTGCTCTCATCCCGCCCTCTCCTGGGGCTGCCCACCCCTCCCCAGGGCCCACGTTATCTGCCTCCTGGGCACACAGCTGTAGGCTCTCACCAGCTGAGGCCCTTCCTGGCAGGCGGTTCTGACCTTTGGACTGTAAAACAAGCCTTGGCCTGGCCCAGAGTGGCCCACACTCATCGTCCTTAGGGCCTGCAGATGTGGGTATGTCCAGACACACATGTGCACATGCATTCAGGCTCCCAAGGGTGCCTTTGAGCCTCCACTCAGAGTTGAAGCTCAGGGCTGAGGACGTGATGTCTATCCTGCTGTCTGTCCCTACACTGGGGACTGCCATGGATGGTTTCAGGGTCCAGGTTACTTCCTTAAAAAGGACCAAGCTGGAACCAGAGATTCCCAAGGGAATCTGAGGACCAGAGAGGGTATGAAAAGTGCCCAGGACCGCACAGCAGACCAGAACCAGAACCAGGTCCACATAGGCCAAGCAGATCACACCTCTCTGGGTCTCAGCAGCCTTGCCTGCCCAGTGGGGAGAGATGTGCCAACACTTCTGACTTACCACCCCACCTCCCTGCTGCAGACCCTCACCCTACTGATCCTCACCACTGAGCCCGAAGCTCTTGTTATCTCCAGGGCCCTGGAGCCTGGTGATTTCTGGAACAGGGCCCTCCCTCCGTGGGGGGACCAGATGGATGTGACTGCAAGGGCTGCTCAGGCCTGATATGGGGCTCAGCGGGCCCTGGTCTTTATCAGTGGAACCTGGGGCTCCGGGCAGGCATGTGGCCCTGGCTAGAAGCGGGAGCAGTGAGGAAAGGGTGCCCTGATCCTGAGCAGATGAGATACAGGACAGACATGTTTTTCAGTATTTTTTTTTTTTTTTTTGTAATCTATACTGCTTTCTCTGATCAGGAATGTAATTTAGGCAAGTTAAGTAAGTTCCACATAACAGAAGTAGTTGGTTTTGAAAGTGAAAGTGCCTATGAATCCATCTCCCAGACATAATCCTTGGGCCCAGATTGGGGTCATCTCTCCAGATTTTGTCTGCACATAGACTAACATCGCCAATTATTTGCTAGATTGAAATCAGACAATAGAGCTCAGTGTGGTGGCTCAGAGTGCGTCCAAGGTCCCAAACCGTGTGGCTCCTTGGCTTCATACCCAGGCACGTGACTTCCTCTCCTTGAACCTCAGTTTTTTCTTTTATAAGACCTCACATGGACATTGTCAAGGTTAAACGAAGTAATGCCTGTGAGGCACTTTAGCTGAGCCTGGCCCACAGTGAGCTCTCAACAAGTTGTCAGTGTCCCCAGGGTAGTCACATAATTTGCCTTTTTTTTTCACTTATGTTTCAACAACACAACATGGATATCTCTCCATATTGATGACAAAGTTGTAGTCCTCTCTTTTTTGACAAATCCAGAGCTTTCCTTGTGTGTGTGAATAATTTGCCTTTTTTTTTTTTAAAGATTTTATTTATTTATTCATGAGACACATAGAGAGGGAGAGACTGAGACATAAGCAGAGGAAGAGAAGCAGGCTCTCTGCAGGGAACCTAATGTGGAATTTGATCCCAGGATCCTGGGATCACGACCTGAGCCAAAGGCAGATGCTCAACCCCTGAGCCACCCAGGCACCCCTCATTTCTTTTTAAATCAGTTTTCTTATCGTATAATTTGGATATAGCAAAATACACTCATTTTAAGAGTACTTCTCAATGACTTTCAAAAATTATAGTCATGTAACCACCAGCCATAACCACAATCTAGAACATTTCTGTCACTCCAAAAGTTCTTTCATGCCCCTTTGTCGTCAATCCTTTGCCCCCACATCCTGCCCCTAGGCAGCCCCTGGACTGTTTCCCCGCCCTTATAGCCTAGATGTCCTTTTTCCAGAATTTCTTTTCAATGGCTTCATTCAGTAGGCACTCTCTGCGGCTTCTTCACCTCGCACAGGGTTTTTGAGCTTTTGCCCCATGTTACTGAGAGCGGATTGCTTTTCATTGCTGAGAAGCGTTCTATCACGTGGACGTACGAGCTTGGGCATCTGTGCACCTGCTAGTGAACATCTGGATTATTTCCAATGTGGGGCTACTAATTCCCTCATGTTTAAAATCCCAGTGAGGAGTGGCACTGAGATGGTTTCTAAATGTTTACATTACCTTATAAGTGATACTGTAATAAATAGCCATGCACATTTTTATAGTCATTACTGCCAGGGGAATATCATGCACTAGAGGTATAATAGAAATCTTTTTATTGTTTTTTTACAATAGAAATCTTTTTTAAAAAGACCCCTCCCCCACCCTCATTCCAACTGGGGACACAGAGGCACAGACATGGCAGACGGTGTGCCAAAATCACGCTATGAATCAGTCTCCATGCAGAAGACGGAACACAGCCCTGCATTTACCCATCTCTCCCCAGGGTCTTGAACAAAGCAGGGTGTTTGCTCCATAAGGAACACACCCACAGTATCCCCTAACGATATGCCAGGTCTCAACGATGACGATGATGATGATGGCCATGGCGATGTGCTCAGTGTTAACTACTGCTATTGAACGCTAGGTAGTGTTCTAAGTGCTTTGTGTGGATCGACGCACCTCACTTTAATCCACACCACATCCCCATAAAGGAGGTAAGCCTGTGATTTCTACAGTTAAGAAAACAGAGGCACAGAGAGGTGAAGCATCTTGCCTGAGGTCCAACAGCCTGGAAGTGGCAGGGCTGAGACTCCCACCGGACAGTCAAGCTCCAGAGCTGCTGCCCACGTGCTCATGAGTCCCTGCTGAGCAAGGAAGGTGGCGCGGTGCAGCAGACACAGCCTGAATCAGATGCCAGGTAGCCTCGGCCTTTTGTCCCCCACTTGCTGTGTGACGTGGGCAGTCTGGTTCCCTCTCTGGGACTCAGGTTCCTCAATTTGACAAGATGGTTTAGATTATTTTCTAGAGCTGGGATGATGAGAGAAACAGGGAGCCAGAGGCTTCACACTTTGAAGGGGCTCAGGAGAGCAGGTGGCCTGGTGGCTTTTCCGGGCAGGCCTGGTCTCAGTCCCCAGCGGCCAGCTGGCCCCGAGCAGGGGATCTGGCCTCTGTGCCCCAGGCCAGGTGAGGCTGGCCCTCCTGGCACACTGCATTTCTCTGCTGGCTTGGATGCCCAGAGTCCGTGGAGTCCAGCGCCAGTCCGTGCCCACGCTTCAGAACATGCTCATAGTCTGAAAGTCCCTCCTTCACCCTCCAGGCCACCCAACTTCTCCCTGCCTCGGCCCTGCCTTCTGGCCCTGTGCTACAGCTGCGCCCTGCCTCCCTCCAGCTTCACCAAAACCATATCCATGGCCCTGTTTTCAAATCTATACCAGCTAAAAGATGTGTACTATATATGACATGTATCGAGCACTGTTATAATTTACATGATTTAACACTGAATCCTCCCCATGACCCCATGATGTAAATATATTACCACATTTTACAGAGGGAGTATCTGAGGCTCAG
This sequence comes from Canis lupus dingo, assembly GCF_003254725.2. Lineage (NCBI taxonomy): Eukaryota > Metazoa > Chordata > Mammalia > Carnivora > Canidae > Canis > Canis lupus. The sequence continues at coordinate 55,548,621 of NC_064246.1, read as the reverse complement.
AGGAGTTGAGTACTTTGCTCCTGGTCACACAGCATGTACAGGGCACAGCTAGGATGTGGGGCCGGTCACTGTTCCCAAGCCCATAATCTTAACCACCACACTACATCTCCCCACTTAGGGTACCCAGAACGTCTGGCTCCTTCCTGATCCCATTCCTCCCACAATATCTGTCCATCAGCTGGGGCCTAGAGTACAGTGTTGCTGTTAGGAACACACTTCCCCAGAGTTGATTATCTTGGGTTCAAATCTTGATACCACTGCTCACTGGCTGGGTGTCTTATGAGCAAGCCTCATAACCTCTCTGAGCCTCATTTTGCTCATCTATAAAATGGAAATAACAATAGGATGCACCTCCCACAGTGTGGTGAAAATTTTTTTTAGAAGATTTTATTAATTTGAGAGAGATCGGGAGAGCAAGAACAGGAGCAGGGCGAGAGGCAGAGGATGAAGCAGACTCCTCACTGAGTAGGGAGCCTGATACAGGGCTCAATCCCCGGACTCCAGAATCACAACCCGAGCCAAAGTCAGGCGCTTAGCTGAGTGAGCCACCCAGGTGCCCCAGTGTGGTGAAAATTAAATCAATAGTGGTTCTAATGTTTAGAACCGGTGTTTCTAAAGTGTGGTCTCTGGGGGCCCCTAAGTTCCCCGAGACCCTTTCAGGGGATCCATTAGGTCAAGACTAAGACTAAGATGTTATTTGCCTTTTTTACTTTCAGTCTTTCATGAGTGTACAATGGGGTTTTCCAGAGCCTCTGTGTCATGATATCTCACAACAGACTGAATACGGAAGCAGGAGTGAGAACCCAGCTGTCCTCTTTTAAGCCAGGCATTAAAGAGATTTGGGAAAATATAAAACAATGCTACTCTTCGCAATTTCTTTTTGTTTTCAAAAATGTGATGATTTTTCATAAAATAAATTATATTAGAATGCTTATTATTATTACATTAAGTAATACTAAATATCTTAGTTTTAATTTTTAGCACAGTAAATGTTGGTAGATATAATGACCACAAAAAGAAGATCTTGGGATTCATCAATAATTTTTAAGAGTATAAAGGGGTCCTGAGACCAAAAAATATTTTTAACGGCTCTGGGAGTGCAAGGCACTGGCTACATTTGTGGAGGGAGCTGCCCTTGACCTTGGGCTTGCTAAAACGCATCGTTCTTTTTCACCAGGGCTGTGTCTCTCCCCTCCTCAGCCTGCCCTGCTGGAGGTCATTGCTAAACCACAGGTGACTGGACACTGGCCAAGAGACACATGTCAGACCTTGGCCCAGGTTCCACCATGGTTGATTGCTGTGTGACCCTGGACTAGACCCCAGGATGCTCTTGGCTTTCTCTTTCTTCACCTGAAGGACAGGCATGGTCAGCCAAGCAGATTTCTCGGGCACCTTGGACTGCTACTGTGTGGAGAAAGTGTGAACAATAAATCCTAAATCTGCCGACCTGGAGGTCAGATCTCGAGGACACCAGGAGGAATGCAGCCTTTGGCCCCCCACCCCCCAGCCTCGGAGGTGACATCTGTGATGGCCGGGTCAACAGGATGCCGATGTGGGAAAAGCTGCACAGTGGGGTCTCCCCGTCCAGGTTTCTAGCCTCTGCAAACTTTGTGGTGCAGGACCCGCAGCCTCATGGCACCTCAGCAATGGCATCTGCAGGCTGGAAGATTGAACTCCGGCTTGCCCCTGTTCTAGCTGGAACCTGGGAAGCTCCAGGCCTGCACACCTCCTTTCCCTCATCTTGTCACCTAGAAGGCAGCGGGGGGCGGAGGAGAGAACACTGAACAGAGGGAAGGGCTGCATTGGAAGCTGCGCAGCCTTCTCTGGCTCTGCCAGCATCCCAAGTGACTTCAGGTGAGTCCATGTCCCCATCGGAGCCTCAGCTCCCAGGAACTTAAAATGGGCACAACCTGGTGGAACAGAGTTGGTTTCTGTGTGCCCTGCAAATCCGATGGAAGTTTGGGGATTCAGCAGATATTCCTTTCTCAGGGCCCCACATCCCAGAAAGAAATGCTACCCCCAAACACCCTTGTTTTTCTCCAGAGGGCCAGTCTGTTCCTGAGTCACTCAACACAACTTTATTCAGCACTTACTTTCACCAAGCCGCAGGGCAGGCTGGAGCCCAGATATTTTCAATTCTTTGTATTCTAACCTGCTTAATCAGGACTCCAGAAACATTCACGTGGGGCCCAGGGCTGTGCTAGAGATGAGAGAGGAATGAATTGGGATCTTTGCCTTGTAATGAGCCTGGAATCTCACTATGAAAGGCATTTGTTCATTCATTCATTCATTCATTCAACAAATACCTACTGAGCCAGGGCCTGTGCTATGAACAAAACAGACAAGGCCCTGCCCTCGTGGAAATTACAGTTTAGCAGAGGGAACAGACATTAAACAAATAAACACCCAAGCACAGGTATTCTCAGACATTCTGATGACTCACCTGAATGGTATGAGATGGGATTATAGAGATTTTTCAGGAATGTTAGTAACACCTTAAGAATGGTAACATAAGCACATAGGAGTCTGGAGGTAGTGGCTGCTGGTGTTAGTTCAGCAACCCAAGAACAGAAGTCCCTGTTGTACCTCATGTTCCCAAGAAGGCTGCTGGAGTGTCTGCCTTCACGTTCGTATCCCAGACAGAAAGCCCAAAGAATGGGAGAGTGAAAAGGTATGCTTTGGTTCTCTATCCCCTTTTTAAGGAGCCTTCACAGAAAGCCACACAACCTCTTGCTTCTATCTCATTGGCCATAACCTAGTCATGTAGCCACACCTGCTGGAAAGGAGGTGGTGGTAAATGAAGCAATGAGCTGGGCATCCTTAATGAAATAAGAATTCTGTAAGGAGAGTGAAACGGAGAAAGAATATCAGGCAGGTGTATTTGTTTCCTGTTGTTACCATGGTCTGAGTGGCCTAAAACAGCAGACACTTATTCACTCACAGTACTGGAGGCCAGAAGCCCAAAATCAGTATCACTGGGCTGAAATCAAGGGGCTCTCGGGGCTACATGTCCTCCAGAAGTTCTGCAGAAGGATCGATTCATCGCCTCTTCCAGCTTCCAGAGGCTGCTGGCATTCCTTGGTTTGTAGCTACGGGAACTCCAGGGTTCAAAGCCAACATTTTCACATCTCCCACTGCTTCATCTTTGTGTTGTCTTCTCCTCCATACAGGTGTCCAATCTGCTCCTGCATCTCTCTTATAAAGGATGCATGTGATTGAATGGAGCCTCACTCCACCCACCCCACCCCCACCGCCAACCAGATAGTCCAGGATAATCTCCCCATCTTGAGCCCTTAATTTAATCACAACTGCAAACGTTAACCTTTTTCCAAAAAAGTAACAGAGGTCTGATGGCTTTTTTTTTTTTTTTTTTTTAAGATTTATTTATTTCAGAAAGAGAGAGAGAGAGCTCTGGGAAGGAGGCAGGGGAAAGGGAGAGAGAAACTCAAGTAAGCCCCTGGCTGAGCACAGGGCCCAATGCAGGGTTTGATCTCATGACCCTGAGATCAAAACCTGAGCCGAAACCAAGAGTCAGGCACCCCTAAGGCCTGATAGCTTTGGGGGCCAATTATCAGCCTTCTACAGTAGAACACGTCAATTTCTATTCCCTGGGACTCCATTTAAACTGAGGAGTCTCATTTCCTCTTTCATTCATGATTTTATTAATTTGAGTCCTTTCTCTTTTCTTTTTAATAAGTCTGGCCAGGGGTTTATCTATCTCACTAATTCTTTCAAAGAACCAGCTCCTAGCTTCATTGATCGGTTCTACTGTTCTTCTGGTTTCTATTTCATTGATTTCTGCTCTAATCTTTATTATTTCTCTTCTCCTGCTTGGTTTGGGCTTTATTTGTTATTTTTTATACAGCTACTTTAGGTGTAAGGTTAGCTTGTATATTTGAGATTTTTCTAATTTTTTGAGAAGGCTTGTATTGAAATGTACTTCCCTCTTAGGATCGCCTTTGCTGTATCCCAAACATTTTGAACAGTTGTACTTTCATTTTCGTTAGTTTGCATGAATCTTTTAAATTCTTCTCTAATTTCCTGGCAAATTGAATTTAAATAAATTTAAAAATATGTAAGTTGAGGAGTTTCCAAAGAAGAGATACTGCACCTGAGTTGGAAAGAATGCATGGGAGTTAGCCTGCAGAGGAGTAGGGAAGAGTCCTGAACAGAGGGAACAGCACGTGTGAAGGCCTGGGGTGACAAAGGGCTGGCCATGTGGCCAGTGGGGCTGGCAAGGGTGGAGGGTGGTAGAGAAATATGAGCTGGAGTCCAAAAGCCCAGAAGCCATGGCAGGGCTCTCTGTGTTTATTCTATTTTTATTTCTCTTTGTAAGTTTTTGTTTTTTAGTAATCTCTATAACCATCATGAGGCTCGAACTCACAGCCCTGAGATCAAGAGTCATGTGCTCTTCCAACTGAGCCAGCCAGGTGCTCCTGTTCTATTTTTAAAAGATCACTCAGGCAGCCATTTGGAGACAGAGGCTGTTGCCATAATCCAGGGAAGGGAGGTGGTAACTTGGTCAGGGCCAGGGCTGGGGGCTGGGAGCAGTGGTCAGGGAGTATTATTCTATTTATCTGATTTTGTCATGTTTATGGAATTGCTCATTTTTAAAAATATGTTTTTTGCTGTGCTTTCTTTTCACCTGTTATTTAGAATTTTGCATTTTGCACTCTTTTTCCTGAGGAAGGCTCCTAAGGCTGCATGAGCTTCAGGCTCCCCACACCTGCACTCGTGAGCACAGGGGCACGCGCTGTCCTCATCTGCCTGCTCATGGACTGAAGGGCACATTGCTAGCGGCCTCCCCTGATCTGGAGCCAGTGCCCTGAGCAAACAGCAGGAGCTTCTGGCCTTTTCCCTTTCTACCTGCAAACTCTCTCCCCAGGACTGAACTCCCTGAGGCCAGGGATCTCTTCTTCTTCACCCTCACCAGACCCCCAGCACTCACCACCGCACCTGGTGCAGGGCAGGCCTGCTGTCCAGAGGAGGGGAATGGATGAACATGGAGGGACAATGGGTGTTGCAGCCTGGTTTTCAGGAGACAGGAGCTGGAGACCACACCTGAAGGCATGACAGTGCGTGAGCAGGCTGGCCTGAGCTTTCCCAGGGACTGACCCTGGACCCACACCCCGGGGGGGCTGATTCAGAGGGAGGACCACACCAGGCCTTGGATGACTAAGCCACAAGAGCACCTCTCAGAGAAGACCTCTCTGGTCAGGGCCACCACACTCCTGACTGCACATCACTGGGATCTGCCCCTATGTCCCCTAACCTTAGACTGAACTTCAGACTCAGGGCAGGCTACCCACTGATTCTCAGGGCTGGCAGAGAGCAAACCACCTGGAAGTAAAGTGGGAACTGATGTAATTTATTTAAACTCTCTGGATGTCAACTTCCAGATGTATAACTTTGAGCAAACTTTCACTTTTCTCTGAATCTCAACTTCCACATCTGTGAAATGGAGCAATACTAGTTTCCATTTCACAGGCTTGTGGTGAGGACTAAGTGAGATAAGCCCTGGATAGCATTTAGCACAGGGCTTGGCACGTAGGAAGGCTCAGCAGGTACCTGTTTTTTTTTTTTTTTTAAGATTTTATTTATTTGTTTGAGAAAGAGGGAGAGAGCATGAGTGGAGGGTGGGGGCAGAGGCTGAGGGACAGAAACAGGCCCCCTGTTGAGTGGGGGGCCCGATGTGGGACTCGATCCCAGGACCTTGAGTTCACAACCCGAACTGAAGGCAGATGCCTGTCTAAGCCACCCAGGCACCCCCCAAAATACCATTTATTATTATTCCTTCTACTTTCTATTTCCAAGTACCAGTCTGTGGAAGTTTTCCTTGATTCAAGGTGAAATGAGAAAAACTAATATGGGAGAAAGCCTAATTAATATTAATATCTCCACTTTCTTCTGTTTATTTTTTCTACATTTCCATTAATATACTACTTTTACAGTAAGAAAAAAGAAACAGAAGTCATCTATAAATTAGAAAAATTAGAAATACACGCACTATATGTGTATAATAAATACTGTGAAGAAAGACCGGAAATGTTAATGGTAATTACCTGTCTGGGTGTTGAGACTAAAGGTGGATGGCTTTTATTCTGTTCATGATAAATCATGTTTTGCAATGAGTATGTTTCTTTAAGTTACTGGAAAACAGGAATAAAATTTTATTCAACTCTCTATCCTGTGATTATTTCCTTCTCACTAATTTTATGCTCAAATGTTCTTTTTCTGAAATCATGATCAGAATAGATCATTCCATTTTTTTAAAATTTATTTTTCTCCCACCCCTCCCCTCCCCCAGTAATTAATTAAAAAAAAAAAAAGAAGAAAAAAAAACTACTCTGGGCAAACTTTAAAATCGACATCCCTGTACCCAATTTTATTTTCCTGAAATGTCATTGGTCTGTGAAGTCCTGTTATTTGATAACCACCACCGTTCTAGATGAACTACCCTATTTTAGAGCTGGTGAAACAGGCCTTGAAAGACGAGCAAGCTTTCATTCTAAAAACACAAACAATATAAACAGTAAGATCACGAACATCCAAGATCTCCTACTCAGAATTGACAACTGTTAAGAGGTGGTTATATTTCGCTTAATCCTGTGTTTTTAATTTTTAAATTACAGAGTCAAAGCTCTGTTGGCCTCCATCTCTGTCCCACCCTCCTCCCCACTTTCCCCGTGCAGCCCCCCATCCACCATCCACTAGCAAATGCAAAGAACAGTACGTGTAGTATTATTTCGTGTATATATTTTGAAATTACATAAATGGCATCAAACTACACGTCATTCTGTCACTTGTTTTTCTCCCCTCTCAACATTATGTTTTCTACGTATATCTGCATATAGACTCTTTTTTTTTTTTAAGATTTTATTTATTTATTCATGAGAGACACACAGAGAGGCAGAGACACAGGCAGAGGGAGAAGCAGGCTCCCTGCAGGGAGCCCGGTGTGGGACTCAATCTCAGGTCTCCAGGATCACCCCCTGGGCTGAAGGCAGATGCTCAACCGCTGAGCCACCCAGGTTTCCCTGCATATAGACACTTGAATTATTTCTCCTTAGTATTTAGTAGTATTTAGTATCCTGGCTGATATATCCATTTCCCATTGAGGTACATTTAGTTTTTTTTCCAGATGATTCTCCAAGGTCACACAGGAGTCAAATGCCCTTTCTTCTGCCCAATGTCACAGATGCATAGTCACTCTGGGGCAGATACAGTTCAGAATTCAGAGCTCCACCACAGTCACACGTGGTCACGGGTAAGATCCAGTTGTCTCCCTGGACCCACACTCCTATGTTTTCCTTGTATCCTAGGTCCCCAGAGATTCAGGGCAACTGGGCTTCACAGTGTGGGTAAGAGAGGGTCTAGAGGCAAGGGTCTTTCCTCAGGACAGAATGTTAGAAGACCCCCAGGCACTCCTGGCCTGGACTTAATGATTCCAAAATGTGGTTAGGGTTGTCTGACTGGGGACACCTGGATGGCTCAGTGGTTGAGCATCTGCCTTCAGCTCAGGTTGTGATCCCAGGGTCCTGGGATCAAGTGCTGCATCAGGCCCCCTGTGGGGAGCCTGCTTCTCCCTCTGCCTGTGTCTCTGCCTCTCTTTGTGTCTCTCATGAATAAATAAATAAAATATTTAAAAAGGATTGTCAGACTGTTTCTAAGTGGTCATCAGAGGACAAAGCCTATGATAGGCATCAGTGCTATTCACCAAACATTCCAGTTCTCCCCACTTGGGGCACAAGGAAGAAAACACGTCTCTTCCCCTTTGGAGTTAAGCATGTCTATGTGATTTGTTTTGTCAAAAAAAAAAAAGAAAAGAAAAAGAAAAAGTGAGAGAAAGAAACAAGTCACTTCCTGGTGAAGCCTCAAGAGCCAGTGCACCATTGACTATATTCTCTCTCACGTCCTGGAACGGCAACAGGCAGTGTTCAGGTTGGTGGCTGACCACACAACAGAACCCGAAGCAACCCCACAATGAATGTTTTAAGCCCAAATCTTGGGGTTGTTTGCCACAGCCACATAACCTGGCCTATCCTGTCTGTTACAGGGTTATGTCCAGTGGGCCCAGGCTGCTGTGAGCCTGGTGATAAGCTACCAAGACCTGTCCTTCTAAACTGATGCCTCTTTTAAGTCCAATGCCTTTCATGAGCCTGCCGCAGAGCAAAGACAAGTACTCCTCAGGGACCCTATTAGAATAAAGAACTTTAGGACCGAGAAAGCAGGGAATTATCCATCCTTAAAAGGCACTCTGAGTTAAACACGAGCCTAAAAGTGTCATTTTCTAGCTGAGTCTCCTTTGGCTGGTGGAGGATTAAATGCGGTAAATAAACATCAAGTACCTAGGACAGCCCCTGGCGTGCAATGAGCTCTGGGCTCCGCAGATGCTCCCTGAAACCTCATGGTGAATAGGAAAAACTTAGAAGCTAACTATACAATAGGGGAAACAACTGAGTATGGTATGTCCACACATAGGTGTCCCTTACTTCTGCAAAGGTTCCATTATGCCACTTTGCTTTTACAGAAGACCTACATTAGCACCTACCTCAGTACTTCGTGAGGCGCCCGAGCCTCTGCAGCTAAGTCACTCCTGAATTCCTGACCCACAGGAACTTTGAGATAATATTTGTTTTAAGCCACTAAGCTTTAGGGTAATTTGCTACATAGTAATAAGTAACTAATACAACTACACAATCCCAGTACAAGGAAAAAACGATGCCTTGAATATCTTTAAAAGAAAACAAAACAATTATCACATGACTCTCTTTGTCTCCCTTCAGCCACGTGTTGGAAGAACTAACACTTGTGCACAGAGCATCCTCTCTTATACACTCACCTGGCCAAGTTCTCACAGTTCCTGAGAAGCACACCATCTTTCTTGGGCATCAGCTCTAAAATGGACCTCCTATCTGCTTCTGTCATTTAATGCCTTCCGTACCTTTCCTACAACCCAATTCAAACAAAAGCACCAGAACAATATATACCTTGGTTTGGAATAAAAATAAACTTTAAGCACTAATAAAAACTTGGCAACACCTCTTGGAGGTCATGAGACCATAGCCTACTGTGCTAGGGATTTCACCAATAGCTGAAAAAGGGCAACTTCATCCCAACCCCACCCCACTCTTTTTTTTTTTTTTTTTACCCTTTTTTCCTTTTTCTTAAGAGAGAGAGGAGAGTGTGGGTGGCAGAGGGAGAGGATTTTTTTTTTTTTTAAAGATTTACTTATTTATGCTAGTCCTAGAGAGAGAGAGAGAGGCAGAGACACAGGAGGAGGGAGAAGCAGGCTCCATGCAGGGAGCCCGACGCGGAACTTGATCCTGGGACTCCAGGATCGTGCCCTGGGCCAAAGGCAGGCGCCAAACCACTGAGCCACCCAGGGATCCCCGAGGGAGAGACTCTTAAGCAGACTTCACACCCAGCATGGAGCCCAAAGTGGGGCTTGATCCTACGACCCTGAGATCATGACCTGAGCTGAAATCAAGAATCAGATGCCCAATTGACTGAGCCACCCAGATGCCCTGATCCCTTTTAAGCCAAACCCCTCCTCTGCTCAGGGACACCCCCTGCCTTTCCATGCCTCCCACATTTGCCCTGCACACCTCAGCTGGAGAGAAGCCTGCTTCCTATGGTGAAATCTGCTTTCAGTGGAAATCAGGGTGATTAGGCTTTGCAGTGACCACACTTGGGTTCAGATTCCCCTTAGTTCTGTCACCCTGAGTAAGTCACTTAGCATCATCCTATCTGAGCTTCCTCTTCTCCACTGTGAGGTTAATAATGGTGCTTTCCTTACAGAGCTGTTGAAGGGATCAAATGAGAAAAAAAAAATTGTCTGGGGCTGAGCACAGGGCCTGGCAATTAATGAATACTCGTGTGCATTTCTTTGTTCATAAAGAATAATGGCAATAGTGGTAGCTGCTATTTATTAGGGGCTCCCTATATGCCTTGCATCCTTTGCATGGACTATCTCATTTAGTCCTGCCAGACCGGGCCTCTCAGCATCCCTACGTTAGAAATAAGGAAGCTGATGCACAGAGAGGTTCAGTACCTTGCCCAAGATCACACAGACCCAGGGGATGAGGCACCAGAACCCCCACCTTTAACCACTTTGCTCTGCAGCCTCCCAGGAGGAAACGGAATGAGGCCCTGCAAACATAGGCACTCTGCACAGGCTGCAGGAAAATAGAAGGAGCAGATGGAGAGATGGTGCGGCAGAGGAACACACCTTCAGGGGAAGAGAGTTTCCAGAGCAGCAGAGACAGGGGCGGTGTGGAGGTCCCCCCGGGTGTTGCCCCTCTGTCTTATCTGTAGTAGGAGCCTGAGGCCTCCTGCTTGTGCGGCAGAGCTACGGATCTCTCCTCCACCTGCCACCCAGACCCTACCCAGCAGCATGGACACCCTGCCCAGGCCTGGACATGCCAAGAGCCCTGCTAATGGCTCCATCTTGCCCTTCCTGAGCACCTGCTCTGGCTACGAGGCAGCTCTTGCTCATAAAAATCAGGCTTTGCTCGTGGGGAAAGTCAGGCTGTTTTATTTGCAAAAACGATATATCATAATTAATGATAGTGTCAAATGGGACCAGCTTTGCCTCAACCCTATGGCATTGTATTCTTACTGAACCAGGAAAGCAAACCCAGCAGCGTCCACAAGTCTGGGCCAGAGAGAGTTGGCTGGCTAGAGGCCCTCTTTCTCCACGTTCTGACCCTAGGGAACCCCTGTGACTCTAATGATAACAATAAGAGCTGTCGAGAAAACAGTGAGGTGCCAAGCTTTCTATGACTGGGGTTCAGAGACATTGAGTTGCTTTGCAAGGTGGTCTAGCTGGGAAAATTTTTGTTTGTGGCACAGGCAAGGGGCCACTTGCATGAAACTGAGGATCGCTGTGTTAAGAAGAGGGACAGCTGAAGCCACTGGACCAGGTAGAGATGGTACAGCTCCTCAAGAAACACTTATCCAGGGCAGCCCGGATGGCTCAGCGGTTTAGCGCCACCTTCAGCCCAGGGCGTGATCCCGGGGTCCTGGGATCAAGTCCCACATAGGGCTTCCTCCATGGAGCCTGCTTCTCCCTCTGCCTCTCTGTGTCTCTCATAAATAAATAAATAAAATCTTAAAAAAAAATTTATCCAGTAAGGCAGGATACTCTAGCATAGTGGTTCTCAAATGGAGGGGGTGTGTGTGTGTGTGATTCTCTGTTCCCCAGGGGACATTTGGACCTGTCTAGAGACATTTTGGTTTGCACAACTGGGGAAGGAGATACAACCAGCATCCAGTGCAGAGACCAAGGATGCTGCTGAACATCCTACAGGGCTCAGGGCAGCCCCACATCCCTGAATTATCTGGCCTCAAATGTTAATAGTACTGAGGTTGCAAGCCCCGGTCTAGCAGTTGAGAAGGCATACGGCCTCTGGAGTCCAAGGCACCGTTCCTATTGGTATAAACAGAAGCAGGCACTTGACCAACTCAGTTTCCCCTCTGAAACTTGGGATGTTAGATTTCTGCCTCACAGAGCTGAACCAATGCTGGCTCACTGCTCTTGTGAAGGCTGGCACACAGGAAGTGAGCCATAGTGTTGCTATTGTTAATTACCAAGGACATGCACTCTGCAGTACAGCACTGCCCAGCACTGGCAAGATAAATGGTGAGGCAGCCACTAGAGAAAGAGACCAAGCACCTGAGTGGGCCCAGGAAGCCAGAATAGGCTGCAAAGACTAGTTCTGGCATTCAAGGTCTTGCTTTAGCCTACCTCGTTCACCCAACCTCCCACTGCTCTTGATGGTCACTGGACCAACACAACCAGGGATTTTTCCTACTTTCATCATTCCCACCTCACCCCCTTCAAGGGCCTCTTCATCCAGGAAGCACCTCGATCAGCCCAACCCTTAAGAATTATATGGTCCAAAAAAAAAAAAACAAAACAAAAAAAAAAACAAAAACCACAAGGAAGTCCTATCATTTGCCACAATATGGATGGATCTTGTAGGTATTACACGAAGTGAAATAAGTCAGAAAAACAGAAAGACTGTATAATCTCACTTAAATGTGGAATCAAAAAACAAAAAACAAATGATAGATCAGATGTGTGGTTATCAGAGGGAGGTTGGAAGAGGAAATGAAGGAAGGTGGTCAGAAAACACAAACTTCTAGTGAGTAGAACTTCTTCTACTTCCCTAAATAAGTAGTAGGGATGTTATTTACAACATGATGACTATAGCTAACACTCCTGTATGATATACTGGAAAGTTGTTAAGAGTAAATCCTAAGAGTTCTCATCACAGGGAGAAAATTATTTTCCTTTTTTCTTTTTTCTTTTTATTGTTTCTATATAAGAAGGTGGATGTTAGCTGAACCTATTGTGGAAATCACTTCACAGTATACATAAATCAAACCATCATGCTGTACACCTGAAACTTATACAATGATGTATGTTATTTTTCAATAAAACTGGAATCACAAGCCCCTTTTCTCAGACTGATTAAGTTCTACTTATTCTCAGACTGACTACAGAGATTCATCAAGACACATACACAGCGGTATCCATACAGACTCTGAAAAGCACGTATGTTCTCATTTATACACACAGACACACATGCAACCTCAAGGCACAGTTCAGCCCTGGCCACAAACTCACAAATGTATTCTCCTACACACACAACACAATCTCACCAAGACACATGCAGCCCCCCCCCCACACACACATACCACATTGGCACATAAAAGCAATACATAGTAGTCACATACACAAACCTACAAATTCAGGTACATATACATATTTACATACACACTCAGGCATGCCTATAGATCTCGTGCACACACACATGTCTAACATCTAGGCACATAAAAATAAACACCTGTGCATATACACAGAGACACATTCTAGGCACACAAATTCAGACACACTATCAATATGTTTACGTGTATAAGCATACATACACATATATCGTTCAAGATACACACACACATTCCTATACATCCTCCCAAACACACATGAACACATATACAAAAAGACTTTAAAAAATAAACTTTCCCCTCATATACACACACACACATATATATGCTCTCATAGCACATTTCATTCATTCATAGATTCATTTATAGTATTAAAAAGTTGCTAAGGCAACTTCCTTGGGGCACCTTCCAAATTCAACCCCGTGTTACAGCTACTTGTGGAAGCTCAGCAAAATGCTCCAGTGGATCATTTCTCCCTTTAAGCTTGCACTTTGCGGATAGGAGGTGTGGGCCATCTGTCGCCCGCAAGGCCCCAGGACGCGGGGCTCAGGCTCCCTCAATTTGGTCCCTCACTGCCCAGGACCCACGGTCCCTCAGGGACGTGCTCCCAGAAGTCCACGGCTAAAGGTGCCCTCCCTCCCGCGATCCATCAACGGCCAGGGTGGGCCCGCGGGGCGGCTGGGATGCGCGCGCGCACACGCGCGGCGGGGGCAGGCGATCCACCCGCGCTCCGCCCCCCGCCCCGCGCGCCCCGCCCCCCGCCAGCCCCGCCGGCCCGCGCGCCCCGGCTGCCCGAGCTCCGCGGGCCCCCAGGCGGGGGCGGGGCTTGCCCAGGCCCCTCCCTCCCTTTCCCGTCTTTCCTCCTTCCTCCTTCCTCCTCCCTCCCCACGCCTGCCCGCCGTCGCCCTCGCCCCTCCCCCGCCGCGCCGGGCCGCCGGAGGCTGAGTCATCGCTGCGGCGCTGCGGGGCCGGCGGGCGAGCAGGTGGGGAGGGGGCGCGGCCCTCCGCGGGACGGGCCTGGGAGGGGGCGCCCGCCGCCGGGCCGCGTGGGCAGGGGCGACGCTGCGGCCTCCGGAAGGGCCACGCGCAGGTGCAGTCCTAGAAGCGTACACCACTGGGACGGCATCCAGGCCGGGCACATCTGCCCTGCACCTGATCGTTATTTGACCCACAGAGCGTTGGGTGTTAAGCACATGCCAGTATTTAAGCCCCATGTGATATTTGGTAGGGGGAACATCAGATTCCCAGCCCTTGAAAAATTACAATACATGGCAACACTGGGCCCATACTTCCCAGGACAATAGCCTAGTGCTGAGGGCGGCCGCCTGTTTTAGGGCAGTGCATCCTCTCTCGTTGGCCACAGTGCCCACGGTACCTTCCTTGAGGCTACCTGCCAAGCCCTTGATCTAGTGATTCCTAGTCCGGTCCATCCTGCCTATTTCTCAGATGCCAGTGGAGAAGTGGAGATGGGAGTTTCCCAGAGTCACACAACATGTGGCCTTAAAGAGAACCCAGCCTGTTCTCACCCACTCATCTCTTCTGTCAAACCATCTTGCTTCCTTTGTAATGCAGACTAAGAAAGGAAATTGTTTTGAACATGATCTGGGGGCCAGAGTGGGTCCCAAATGGAAGATGATTTGGAGCAGTAGTTAACCAGGAGAAGGGTCAAACAGCTTTACATTTATGCCTGGGTGAGGGCAGATTATACTAAGAAATTGAGCAGACCCAGAGTGTATAGCAGCCCCTCCCTGGAGTTGATGGTACATTCTCAGCCTTTCTCTTGGAGTCACAACAGAAGGCAGAACTGGAGCAGGTAGATGGATGGAGCAGTTGGCAATTCTGGCAAATTTGGTTATAATAAAGCTGTTTTCAAGTCGCTGGAGACATGGCCGGTGAGACTGTGGTGTAAGGGTTGCAGGGTAAGGGTTGTTATTGCTTGGATTATTCTCTGGTGCTTCTCAGCCTGTGGTGTACGTGAGTCTTGTAAAATGCAGACTCCAAGTCAGTAGGACTGGGTTGGAACTTGAAAGCTTACATTTCTGACAAGTTTCCAGGTGATACCAATACCACAGGCCCCCACACCCCGCTCTGAGTGGCAAGGCTCCCGACTCCTGGTGCCTTCTAGTTTATTCCTGATGGCCATTGCTACATGGTTACCCAGAGGAAAGGCTCAGAATCCTGCAGACCTGGGCGTGGGTCCCTGCCCACCCCTGAGTAGCCAGGGCACATTGGGCAGGCTGCTCATCCTCTGTGTGCCTTTCTTATCTGTTTGATTGGAATCAAAGAATACTTACCTCCTTCGAAGGATACAAAAGGAAGAATGAACAGGACATGGGGCCCCAGCACATGGGGCTCATGGTAGGTGCTCTGTAAGGGTAGTTTATATTATTGTGCACTCTGGGGGTCTTCCCATTAGCAGTACACTCATCAGCAACATAGTCAGGGAGGGGGGATACAGAAGACATTGCAGGATAAGAATCAGATCCCCTAACATGGCCTTTCAGGCCTTGCATGGTATGGTCACCACCCAGCCCACCCTTGCTACTCTTGCCCCCTTGTCCACACTTCAGCTGCGCTAACCACTTAGTAGGTCCTTCAGCTGTGGTACATTTTCCCCTTGGAGGCCTGGTTCCCCATACTTCTACCTCCCTGGCCCCTTTTTATCCTTCAGTCTCAGGTCCTATATTCTTCCTTGGAGATACCCACCTTGATTTAGAGAGTATATCCTGGTAGAAAGGGAAAGCAGGGACATCTCTTGAGGCCACATCTATAGAGGGAGTCACCATTCTTACTTAGAGTCTACATTTATTTAGAGCAGCTTTTGGGGGGGAGGGCTGGGGCATCAGAGAAACTAAACACTGCCCCTGCCTTTCTGCAAATTAGAAAAGGGCACAGCTTGGGCAAGCCAGCAGGAAGCAGATTTCAGCTTTCGCCTGCCCTCTCTGCTGGTTACCTTTGTGCAGTATACAGACTGTGCAACCTTATGTGGCAGCCCCGGTGCTAATATTTCCCCCAAGTTGCCTCATGACCTGCTTAATCCTCCTGCCTGGATTAAGCTCCTTTTATAAACTTTCTTAACTCCATAAAACTCATCGCAACTGGAATTCGCTATCTTGGGAATGATTTATTTAAACTCTGTCCCCTGCAGTAGACTTTATATTACATCAAGGCAGAGTCTATCCATCTTGTTCTAAGCTGTATTCTTAGCCTGGTGCCTGCAACCAAGCAGGTGCTCCTTAAATATTTGTCCAATATTCCAGAAGCTCATTTTCTACCAGGGGAAGACTGAATAGCTATGGCACGAGATGGGCAGGCACAGAACTAAGTGATTGGTGCAGCCCCAAGGAGGAGATGTCCCTTCTAGCCAGGGTCACCCAGGGATGCTCACCGAAGAGGTGGTGCTTTGGCTGGGCCAGAGAGAACAGGTGGAGTTCACCAGACCCAGCTGAGTGGGAGGGTGTTCTTGGAAGTGGAACCAGCAAAAGCAAAGGTACAGAGGGAGAAAAGTTCAATGTGTTCCTATGAGAAGTCACAGATTACGGTCAGCAGACTGGCCAAATGTGTTTTGTGAATTAGCTGCCAATATTAAAAAAAAAAATCAGGAGATTTTACATAAAGATCCAGATTTCCTGATTTCCTTTGAAAAAAAAAAAAAATGGAAGTAACCACCAAGGAACAACTGACTGGCACTGAAAAGTGACAGTCCTTCTAGAAAGTCTGTGCTTGCTTGAGTTTGCCACAATCACCACCTTTCCTGGCTGTGTTCTTCCACCCGGTTCTCCTTGCTCATTACTGCTCCTTCCCGGTTTGCTGTGCAGCTGGCTGGCAGGCCATTTGACTGACCCGTGGGAGATGTAAGGGAAGTTGGTTCCCTTACAGCTGGTACAGGCACTTAAATGCCAGACTAAGGAAGCCAGCAAATACCCACCCTGAAGGAAATGAGGAGCCACTGAAGGTTTCTGAGCTGTAAACCTTTACTGTAAATCACAGTAAAGCTGTGGGGGACTCCAAGAAGGTCCTCATGGCCTGTAAAGAGGCATGATAACCCAAAGTGAGGGAGCACAGATGTTTTTGTTTTTGTTTTTAAACTGGTAAATAGCAGGCTTCCTCAGCTAAGTAAGTAAGCTGGGGATTTGGGGTCTTCTCTAGCTCCCCAGAGCACAGCCCACAGCTGCCCTGGCCAAGCGAGGCCTGACTACAGAAGCAGGAACTCTGGGCCAGGATGGCTGGTGAAGTTCTGGAAGCTGAAGGAGTGGGGAGCCCTGCATGGGACTTTCAAAGAAAATAAAACATGGGCTGACCCATGGTTGGGGAACAGGGTGCATCTTAAAGGCAGAATTTTCATCTTAAAGGTTTCTGATTACTCACACCTTGGTGACCTCTAACTTGCTCCAGCCTAGCCTTGAATATTTTCAAATACATTACTTTTCTTTAAAAATCATTGTAGTGGGATCCCTGGGTGGCGCAGCGGTTTGGCGCCTGCCTTTGGCCCAGGGAGTGATCCTGGAGGCCCGGGATCGAATCCCGCGTCGGGCTCCCTGCATGGGGCCTGCTTCTCCCTCTGCCTGTGTCTCTGCCTCTCTCTCTCTCTCTCTCTCTGTGACTATCATGAATAAATAAATAAAATCTTTAAAAAAAAGAAAAAGGGAAATATGGAAAAATAGAGATGAAGACAATAGTTATCAGTAACCCTACCACCACATGTTAACATGTTAACAGTTACCTCTGGGTGTCCCTCTGCCTGTGTCTCTGCCTCTCTCTCTCTTTCAATGTCTATCATGAATAAATAAATAAAATCTTAAAAAATAAAGAGGCAGGCAGAGGGAGAAGCAGGCTCCATGCAGGGAGCCTCACGTGGGACTCAACCCCAGGACTATAGGATCACTCCCTGGGCCAAAGGCAGGCACTTAACCACTGAGCCACCCAGGTATCCCTTCAAATACAATTCTTTTTTTTTTTTTTTTTTCCAAATACAATTCTGATGAACATTATACCATGCATGCTTTACCATGAGAATATATTAATGCATCTTCCTATAAAATCCATAAATAAATTCATAATACAGAAGTAAACATTATATGTTGGCATCATTTTTCCAGGTTATTAAATATGCTTTGAAAAACACTTTGTATGTTTGTTTCCTTTCATTCTCAAAGTGGTCAGGAATCTGAATTTTTTCATCTTTCAAAACAGATAAAAGAGGGATTATTTCCCCCTTTGACAGAGGATACTGAATCACAAAGATGAAGTGATTTACCCAAGTGAGTAGCTGGGGAGGTAGGGGTGGGAAGGGGGAGTTCCTGAAGTACAATCCTTAGGCCTTCTAATTTGGTGCTGTGGGGAAGGGGGTACACAGGATGCTCTTCCCCAGCCCAATCTTAGATCATGTCAGCTGTGCTTTAAATACTGGAAATCAAGGAAGGCTTTAAATTGAGTGCAGTTAATCTGGGTGGACTTTGTGGAGGAGGCAAGTTTTATTTCAGATCTGGAAAGTCTGTCCAATTTGTACATAGGTAAATTAGTGGCAGGCACTCAAGCCTCCTGACTCCCAGGTTAATAATAATAACTAGCCTTTAGCATGTGGCAAGTGCCTTACTCGGTCCTTAAATGCTTACTTATATTATTTAGTCCTCACACCAAACCCTAGAAGCACTGTTATTTTCACCAATTTAAAAATGAAAAATCAGAAGCACAGAGAGGAGAAGTGACCAGCTTAAGGTTGCACAGCTAGTGAGTGAGGGCAGAGATCTGAACCAGGCAGTCTGGCCCCAGAGCAGTTCCTGTCGCTCCTTCTATGCACCCTCCATGCCTAGGCTGAAGGATGGACAGCAAGGGCCCAGAAATCGGGGAGTCCTCAACTCCGACTGGGGGGGATGTGGAATACGGGATAACCCGCTGAGGGCTGTGTGACAAGAACCAAGCGGCCCAGAGCCGCCGCTTCCATGGCCACCCCGTCCCTCCGAGAGGATTCCCAAAGTGGGAAAATATAAATTTTAAAAAGTGAAGGATTCTCCAGAGTATTCAGCATTCTAGTGGCTAGTCCAAAACAGTTGTGTCTTGGTCCCTCCTAGATTCTGAAATAGACCTTCAGGAATAGCAGACTTGGAATTAAGACATGACACAACTCTAGTCCAGCCTCTGCCAAGATCTGACTGTCATCTTGGGCCAGTCACTTCCCCTCTCTGGCTCTCGGAGGGTAAGGCTGGTCCTTGCTTCTCACATCTCACCACGATGTGGGGCCCACGGGGTCCCACGGCTGTGTGCTGTAGGAAGGTTGCTGGTGTCCCATGGAACCCAGCCCACCCTGACCCGAAATGCTTTCTCCTTAGCTCCCACCAGGCCTCCAGATGCCTAGGAAAGTAAGAATCGGCTCACAGGTCTGGAATCAGCACACTTGAATTCCTCCCACCATCTCTGTTCACCAGGTCCCACTCTCCTGAAGGGATGCCTGGCTTTCCCCCTGATAGCTCATCCCAGCAGTTGTCCACTCACCCTTCACAGACCGAGTTCAAGGTGCACTGCTATGCTGCCCAAACCGGGAAACCTTCACTTGCTCCCCACTGCCGCTGAAATAACATCCAAACTCGGAATGACAGAGAAGGCCTGTCTCCACTTGCTCCCAACTCCTTTGCTCTGTCCCCTTAACATAGAGCTTAGTGATTTTTAAATGCAGAGGCTCAGGAGTCAAGCAACCAGATTCAAATCCTGAGTCTGCCTGTTTCTAGCTAGGTAGACAAGTTACCACATATCACTCAACCTTGACTCCACACCCTTAGAATGGGGGTGGTAGCACCTATTCTAAAAGACTGTGTGAAGAATTAAATGAGTCACTTAGCAGGGTTCCTGGAACACAGTAAATTTGCCCTAAGTGCTTGGTGTTGTTAAAACAATTCTCAACCACATTTGGTTACCACCTCCTACTTCCTAAAGCCTGTCATTCTCTTTCCCAACACTGTACCTCCATGTATATCTGGAAAACCCTTCCTCTTCCCTTTTCTCCATCCAGTAGGCTCCTACACACCTTTTAAAGTCCTATTCAAATGTCATGGTGAAGACTTTACCATCCTTTCCAGTTCCTTCTCTGTCTGCCTATTACTACTTAACCCAGGGACCACACAGCATCGCCAATGTTGGGACAACCAGCATTTCATGCTTCCTGCTAGGATGCAGCGGACTCCACAGCTCCACCTATTTTGGTTCTTGCCAAAAACGTTAAGTCCAAATCTAATCAGGTCTTTAAAGCTAGCTTCCATTTACAGGAATTTCAGGGGTAGAAGAACACATTAAACAACACTCAGAAAATCAACCAGACAAATCCAGAATGTGGGACAGCTTATAAGACAACTGGCATGATCTCTTCTTAAAAGTCAATGTCATGAAAACAAAAGCAAAAGCAATGGGAGAGGAGGTTCTAGATTTAAAGAGTTTAAGAGTCTCTTTTTTTTTTTTTTTTTAAGATTTTATTTATTTATCCATGAGAGACAGGCAGAGGAAGAGACAGGCTCCCCACAGGAAGCCCGAAGCAGGACTCCATGCCAGGTTCCCAGGATCATGACCCGAGCCAAAGGCAGACACTCAACCACTGAGCTACCCAGGTGCCCCAAGGTTTAAGAGTCTTAA
Organism: Canis lupus dingo; assembly: GCF_003254725.2. Lineage (NCBI taxonomy): Eukaryota > Metazoa > Chordata > Mammalia > Carnivora > Canidae > Canis > Canis lupus. The sequence goes on along the minus strand of NC_064246.1, from coordinate 55,528,269 downwards.
TAACTAAATATAAGATGTGATTCTTGATTGTACTTGTTTTTTTTTTAAAAGCTGTTAAGGGCAGCCCGGGTGGCTCAGCGGTTTAGCGCCGCCTTCAGTCCAGGGTGTGATCCTGGAAACCCTGGATCAAATCCCAAGTCGGGCTTCCTGCATGGAGCCTGTTTCTCCCTCTGCCTGTGTCTCTGCCTCTCTCTCTCTCTGTCTCTCATGAATAAATAAATAAAATCTTTAAAAATTAAAAAATGAAAAGCTGTTAAGACCATGTTTTTAGACAATGGAGGAAATTGGACTATGAACTGGGTTAGATGATGTAAGAAAAATTATTATTGATTTTGTGAGTTAAGTGTATTATCCTTATGGAGGAGAATTCTTATATTTTTTGGAAATGCATGCTGAAATTTTTTTTAAAGACTTTATTTATTCATTCATGAGAGACAGAGAAAGAGAGAGGCATAGACACAGGCAGAGGGAGAAGCAGGACACCCACAGGGAGCCCCACACGGTACCCTATCCCGGGTTCCCAGGATCACACCCTGGGCCGAAGGCGCGCCAAACCGCTGAGCCACCTGGGCCGCCCCATGCTGAAATGTTTAGGGCTCAAGTGCTGGGATATCTATAAACTTTAAAATGTTTTAGCCACAAATGTAACATATAGTGAGATGAATTAATATGGTGACATGTTTATAATGGTTGAATCTGTGATCAATATATAGGTATTCAGTTTACAATCCTTTCTACTTTTCTGATATTTCAACATTTTCATAATAAAAAGATTTTTTTTTACTGAGATATAATTGGCATATAACATTATATTAGTTTCAGGTTTACAACCAATAATTTGATCTATGGATAAATTATAAATGGTCATCACAATAAGTGACCACACATGGTTATAATTTTTTTTTTATGATGAGAACTTTTAAGATATACTCTCTTAGCAACTTTCAAATGTATGATACTATGTCACCATGCTGTATGGTATATCCCCAGGACTTAACTTATTTTATAGAAGGGTTTTTTAAATGCTACTTCTTCTGGGCTCCCACGGCAAGTTTTTGGACCTTCATTAAAACACAAATAATAATATATGGAGGTGTTGTATGCTAATGGTCTTGCCATTCAGATTAAAGATTATGAACTCCCGGGGGTAGGATCTAGATCAACTAGATTTCTAGTTGATTTCTAGTATTTCTCTAGCAGCACCAAACTTATAATACTCAATAAACATTTGTTGAGTGAATGAAGACAGTACCATTACTGTAGTGTATGATTCATCAGTAAACTTATTCTTAGGAATTTCCAGAATGAAAAATGGTAATGGTAATGATAAACTTTTGTCAAGCACTAAATATGTACCAGGTTTGGTGCTAAGCCCCTAATTTTGTTTGTCACGGATTTTTTGTGTTAATTTTGTTTTTTAAAAAACTGCATTTGAGTATTATTTATCTAGGTTGCTAAGTTTTGGGGGGGCCTTCTTTATTTTAGAACTGGAGCCAAGTGACGGCACCCTGATATGGGCCCGATAGAAGAGGTTTTTTTGGCACATGGCTGAGTAATGCCCCATTGCCCTCTGGGAATCCTTCCAGATCCTATCACTTTATTTGTCTGACAGAATTGACGTTTGTTTGGCCTCACTGTAACATTGCTCTTGTCATCTGACCTGAAGAGAGGTTTGCAATCTGCAGTGCATATTTATTTTGCTGCCCCAGCAACATTCTCCCTTCTCTGGCAACAACAACCCTATGTTGCTCGGGGACCCTCCCCTCCCCTTCTGTGGAGCGGACTCCAATGGGTGGCTCACAGGTGGGCATGTGACTCAGCTCTGCCAATCTGAGCTTTGCAACCCTGGCCACAGTGATCGCTTTGGAGAGGTCATGTGACTCGATTACAGCCAAGGAGACTCCATTCTGGGGGTTTGATCTGAACTTTGGGGAAGAGACACTTTCTCTTTTCTGTGGGAGCTGAGACAGGCTGTAAGCCACCGTGGGGGCTCAGCCTCTTTGAGACTGGAGCTCAGACACAGAAGGCAGGATAGGGTGACAGAGTCTGGGAGGAGACATCCTCATAGTGTTTGAGCTCCTGGATGCAGTTGTACACAGAGCAAGTCTGCACTCTGGACTTAAGGGCTATGGGGGCCAACTTTGTCCAAGTCAATTTGAGGTCTTTCTATCACCTAGATGATTCACTCCCTCTTGCCTGCAATCTGGCCAGGTTGGTCCCAGGAGATGCCTTGGGGAAGCCCAGCATCTATCACTAGACTTGCGCCCTGACATTCTCCATCCAAGGTGCCTTCATCCCTGGGCAGCCTTGGAAGGCAGAGGATTGATAGCAACCACAGTAACTCCACATAGCATTCCTGAGCACTGGTACACTGTCAGGTCCTATAGTAAATATTTACACATCTATTTACTTCTTGTGTCCTATAACAATTCTACAAAGTAGATTCCATGAACTCCAGGCTGAAATCATCCATCTACTCCCAGGCCAACTGTTCCAAATCACCAAGTAGAGGTAAAAGAAAAGGCCCTAGTTAACCAGCAGACAAGCCTGCTTCCCACTCCATCTTTGTCTCTTGTAAATGGGTAGACTTTCTAGGAGGCAGACTCTTTCTAAGAATAGCTGAGCCTGGGTATTAGCAAACCCCTCCCTCCTCACTTTCCCATAACACTGTCAGTATCTTGAAGTAAATGGCCTAATGGCAGCTTCCTTTGTCCTGGTCATGGGCTCAGCACCTGCGGCCGCGTAGGCCATCAAGATTGGCGGGTGGGTTGGCCCACTGCCGTGGCCATCTTTGCCATCTGTGTTCATTTATTCATTCAACAAACATTCACTGAATGCCAGGTACATGCCAGATCCCATTCTAAGCACCAGGGATACAATAGTGGACAACGCTGGGGGCACTCTTTGCCCCTGGATTACTGACAGTCTTGTCAGGGAGGCATGCATTAAACAAATAATTGTACATGCAGTTATTTAATTACAAGCACAATAAGTGCCGAGAGGGAACAGTTTGGGCTGTTAGGATTGTTATGATAGAGCACTAGTTGTAGCACTGGTTTGGTGCTGAGTGCTGGGCAGAGTGGGGAACCGGATACAGCCCCTGCCCACAAGGATATCACTGTGCACAACCACACCGTCTGACAGGCTGTGCCTCCAGCTTGCAGCCTGCGAGCAGTTGCAGAATGACAGGTTTGACATCTTCTTGAAAGAACAACTTCACTCCTGCTTCCACAGGAGAACCAAATATATTTAACTGGTTCCATTCATCTCACTTTGGTCTTACTGTGTCTTTCTCTGATCCTCAATGGTTTTTACTCTCTAGGGTTGGGGAAATTGGGACCAGGGGTCACTGAGCCAACTGAGAATGTTCTGTTGGGCTCTATAAAAATAGGGTCTTGGGTGAGAAATACACATGGTTTCCGTGAAAGGAGAAGGCATCAGGAAAGAGAAGGAACTGGATATTGAAACTCCCTGGGCTCCGTGGTTCCAGCAAGCTAGGGACAGGAGCTCAGCTTTGAAGGCAGGCCTTTTGTGATATTTCTGGCTGCTTGGCCCCGAGGGTGCAGACCAGAGTGTGGTGCCTGGCTCGCCACAGGGAACTTTCTGGATGGCTTTATTATTCAGAGCATGTGATGCTTTGGCTTCAGCAGCCTGAGGCAGTCAGGGATTCTGCAGAGCTGGGAATGGGGTTCTCACCAGCAGAGGTGAGTGTGCCTGTGCGTTCAGACCTAGTAGGTCTGGCCTGGTCATTTTTAAAGCCAGCTTCCTTGTGAGATAAAATGGTTAAAATCACTGTGACAGCAGGGGGAGAAATGAAAAGGAAGGAGTGGCCTCTGACTCTATCCCCCAATGGACTGAAGCACTCTGAGGGCAGGAAATGCAGTCAATTCTTGTTTATATCTCTAAGCCTGACACCCTGGGATAGAAGTCTTGCATCGTCAGCATCATAGCTCCCATATACTGAGGACTTACTATATGCTAGGCATTAATTAGTTCATCTAATCATGACAACAACCCCATGATGTTGGTTCCACCATTATTCTCATTTTACAAGGAACTGGGGGGCTCCAGGTGGTGGACCAGGAGTCATACAGATTTAACCATTTGAGAGCAACACAGAATGTAGCATTTTGTCCTTTTCCTAAAGTCTTTCCTAATATCAATAACAGTAAAGGTAAATAAACTATCCACTGAGGTCTGACTCCTTTACAGTCACGGGGTCAAGTGCTTTATGTATATCATTTCATTTAATTCTCATATCGACCTATGAAGTATTGCTATACTTCAGAGGAAAGAGAATAACTTGGCCAAAATCACAATTAATAAGTTACAGAGTCAAGATTCAGCTTAAGGATGTATGGCTCCAAGATCTGATTTTGCTGAGCATCAGAGACCTCTTTCAATTCTTGGTTCCCCCATAAACCAACCAGGAGCCTTGGCAAGTCAACTAGCTTCTCTGGGCCTCATTTTCCACATCTATGAAATGGGTAAGTTGGGCTCAATGATATGTCAGGGTCAACCCCCCTCTACCTCTGATATCTAGACTTTAAAGCCCTAGAGGGACATCACGTCTGTATCCTCAGCATTCAGGAAAGGGCTTGGCCCAGAGTGGGTACCAGGTCGACATATGTTGAGCTAAATCTATCCTGATGGGGCCCTGGCTCCTATCTCCACATGTATTTGCCATTTCCAATCTCTACATTTCATTAGCCTCCCCCCACCTCTTGTGGTCCAAAGATACCAGAAATTATCCATTTTGGTTGTTTTCTATTTTTCCTATTTAAAAAATGCTTCTATATGTCACTTAATGGATTAAAGTTTCTCTTGAGTATAGATCTGGATGGGGAATTTTTGGATCATGAGGCATACACAAATCACTATCAAAAATTGTAGGAATTTACATCCCCACCAGCTGTGAGATTTACATTTTCCCTATATCCTTTACAAACTTCGAGTTTGTCAGATTTTTAAAATTTTGTCAGTTGGTTGAGTGTGAAATGGTATAAATATATTTTAACTTTTCAGAGTGGAAATTTTCAAGTATTTACAAAATAACAGAGAGAATAGAGTAATGAATTTCTCTGTACCTGTCTGTCATCCACCATCCAACCCCTCTCCAATTTTGTTTCCTTTAGATTTCACCACTCATTATTTTTAACCAAATCTGAGATATCATTCCATTTCATTTCTAAATATTTCAGCAAATGTCTCTGAAAGATAAGGACTCCTCCTTTTAAACACAACCACAGGGCAGCCTAGGTGGCTCAGCGGTTTAGCACTGCCTTCGGCCCAGGGAGTGATCCTGGAGACCCGGGATCGAGTCCCATGTCGGACTTCCTGCATGGAGCCTGCTTCTCCCTCTGCCTGGGTCTCTGCCTCTCTCTCTCTGTCTCTCATGAATAAATAAATAAAATCTTAAAAAAAAAAATATCCTCAACTTAAAAAAAAAACACAACCACAATGTATCATCAAATATCTCCAAATCTCAACAATAATTCCTTCATATTATCAAATACTCAGGTCACTGTTCACATTTACCCAATTATCCCATAATTTTTTTAAATAACTGCTTGAATTAAGGGGCGACTGGGTGGTTTAGTCAGCTAAGCGCCTTTGGCTCAGGTCATATCAGGGTCCTAGAATTGAGCCCCGCGTCGGGCCCCCTGTGCAGTAGGGAGTCTGCTTCTGCCTCTGCCTCTGCCTCTGCCACTCACTTGTGCTCTCTCTCTCTTTCTCTCTCAAATAAATAAAAACAATCTTAAAAAAATAATTGCTTCAATTAAGATTCAAATAAGGTCCATACAATGTGATTGGCTAATATTTCTTAAGTTTCTTTTAATCTAGAGGTACCTCCCTCTCTGTTTTTAATATCTTGACATTCATTTGTTAAAGAAATCGGGTTGATTTTCCTATTAGACTTTCCCCCAGTTTGGGTTTTGCTTATTGTGTCTCCATGGTGTCATTTCATGTGTTCCACAGTCCCTGTGTTTCCTATAAACTGGTAGTGGGGTCAAGAACAGGGGTTGGCAAACTATGGTCCATGGACCAAATCTAGCATCTACCCTTGTGAACAGGATTTTGTTGGAACACAGCTCCATTCATTTGTTTAGCTATTGTTCACGGCTGCCTTTTGTGCTCTAACAGCAAAGTAGTTGCCGCAGAGGTCAAACACTGTAGCCTATAAAAGCTTGCCCATTGGAGACAAAGTTTGCCAACACCTACTCCAAAGGCTTGATCAGACTCCTGCTTGATTCTTGGGGCATGATTTCTCCATAGGATGTGGTGATTCATTCTACCAAGGGGCCCATTATGTCTACTTGTTTCTCTCTCTCTCTTATTTTTAAGATTTTATTTATTTATTCATGAGTGACACAGAAAGAGAGGCAGAGACATAGGCAGAGGGAGAAGCAGGCTCCACACAAGTAGCCCAATGTGGGACTTGATCCCAGAACTCTGGGACCATGCCCCAAGCCTACGGCAGATGCTCAACTGCTGAGCCACTCAGGTATCCCCACTTTTTTTTTTTTTTTTAAGATTTTATTTATTTATTCATGAGAGACACACAGAGAGAGGCAGAGACATAGAAGAAGAAGCAGACTCCCTGCAGGGAGCCCGATGTAGTACTTGATCCCATGACCCTGAGATCATGCCAAAGGCAGATGCCCAACCACTGAGCAACCCCAACACCCTTGTTTCTCTTTTTGTATTATCAGTTAGATCAACTAATCCATAAGGAGTTGCAAAATGGTGATATTCCAGTTAATCCTTCTTCATTCCTGTTTCATTTTATTTGTTGGAAAGCTTACATAAAAAGCACCTTCCTTTCATCTATTCTGGTTGCCTCAGGCACAGTTCGTACAGGAAAGACAGAATAAATGTTTGTCTCCCTTTATTTACCACTTTTCAAAATAATGAGTTGATTTCCTACTATCTTTCAAAGATGATCACTGAAGTTTTTTATTTTAAAAAAATCATTATGAATTCATGGATTTAAATATGTTTAATGTTACCTATTCATTGCAGTTATTTTCTTGACTGATGCTGAAATCATCTGGCCTTTGGCAAATAAGAGTCTCTTCAGGTTGTTTCCTGAGCCCCTTTGCCATGACTCTGGTTTCCTTCGTTTGTGGCATTAAAAGTCCATGTACATGTTGTACATTTTCCACTCCAGAGCTGGAATCAGCTATTTATTTTGTGAGGAGCCTGGGATCCTTTAAATGTAAAATCATATTTTGAGACTATAGTCTGGACCCTAAAGGTGCTCATTCAAGTGTTGATTGTTATTTCTAGACCTGACAACAATAGGCAGAGCCAGGGAATATGGTGTTTGTTTTCAGATCAGCTGCATCAAAAATTCACACTGGAACTTCTGACTTAAATCCAGGATTATAAAATTTTTACTTAACCCCTTTTGTCTTTCATTTGTATTTCCTTTCTCTCACATTAAAAGTCCTGGTTCCCAATACCACCACCATGAAATTCACTTGCTTTACCCTACACTACTTACCAACAGTTTCAGAATAACAATCCCAGTGTTACCATCAACAACATGATGACTGACAACAGAGAGCCCTTTTAAAAAATCAGAGTAAAAATTCTGAAAATGACAGTGGAAAGGAATTGAACAGGAAAGGTCTGTACTGACCTTATGTCACAATAGGGCAGTTTACATTGCTGCTGCTTTTTTTTAGCACTATATTCTGTTGGTCAGGATTTGGTTCTTCAATGTAGGAAACTCCTAAAATCATAGCCCCTGCCCTTTGGGAATTTACACATGTCTACAGAGTGGAAGAAACATGAGGTCAAAGCAGTGTAGGCTCGTACAATGATTGTTTTATTGGTAACTCAAGTGCTGATGAACTCCAGACTTCAGTTTCCCTCCATAATGAATGAGGATAAAGAAAGGAAAGAGAAATTTGCAAGAGGGGATCTTGGGCAAGCCATTGCTCTGAATCATTTCCTTATCTATTAAAAAGGAGTACAAGGATTGGACTATATTCTAGCCACAGGCAGCTTTCTTTCTATTCTCCAAATACCCCTACCTCAGGGCCTTTGCACTTATAGTTCTCCGTTCCTGGAAGATTCTTGCTCCAGCTCCTCTAATGACTGGTTTTTCTAATGGCTGGTTATTCAAGCCTCAGCTTCAATATCACCTCATCAGAGAGGGCCTTAGCGACCACATAATCTAAACTAGCCCCCCCCCCCCCATGACTTTATCATATCAGCCTATTTCATTTCTTCAGGGTACTTTTACCTATCTAATCTGTTTACTTATGTCTGTCTTTCCTCTTTCTAGAATGCAAACTCAATAAGGTCCTTGACTTTCCTGTTCACCGATGTAGCCCTAGGATTTAAAATAGGTGTGGCACATAATAGTTGCTGAATAACAATGCCTGCAGAATGAAGCAATGGCTGCTAGATGCATGGATGAGCTAGATCATCTCCTAAGTCCTTTTTAGCTCTAAGTCTATGATACACTCAACAAACTGAGTGTAGACTCACCTACAAGCAAGACTGTACCATCTTACAGATATGGAAACTGAGGCAGTGAGTGGCTTGTCAAAGGCCTTATAGAGAGGGAGGTGATTTGGTCCAGGAGCAGTGGGTGGAAGTCAAAAGCAGGAGACTCAGGTTTGAATCCTCACACCGTCCTACTCTGTCAACCTTCCTTCCAAGAGCTGCGTGAGTTGGACATTTCATATCTCCAAGGACAGTTCTCCATGGACAGAGAAGACATACAAATAACTCTGGTCTAGGGTTATGTAGAGATAGTGAAGCTTTGTGAACTGAGAGGCATTAGGCAGTCTGCAGAATGTTTGCCCTTTCTCTCCCTCCAGCTGGTCCTGTGGTTGAGGTGGGGATAAGGAAGGAAGCCCAGGAAGGAAGGGCTGTCTGTGAAGGAAGGGAGAGCCAGCTGGTCGCCACGGTTTTGTTTTCTCACCTGAGTCCCCAGCCCTCCCCTAGCCTGGCTTTTCTCACCTGCTCAGGTAAAGAGGTAGGGGGAGCCTTGCTCAGCCAATGAACTGTAGTCATTCTCTTAAAGGCACCCAGCAGCTGGCAGGAAAACCAGCCATGCCACCTGGAGAGCTCCCCAGTGGGGGCCAGAGGCAGCTGTTCAAGCTAGATGAAATTAAGCCCTCCGTGGCCACTTCGTGACCCCAGGGCCTGGTCATTTTATGTCCTGGAGGTTGCTTTCTTCAGAGGCCTCTTTCACCTTGCCCAGAGCTGGCTTTCCAGGACAGCTCCCATGCCTAGCTGCCCTGGCAGACGCCCAGGGAGGAAAGACAGCGTGGCCTTGGCAACTGCCCGCCAGGAAGGAGCCCACAGGTGCAAGGGAGAAGCCATTTCCCTGTCCTGACCCTTTTCAGCAGCCCTGGTGAGTACTGACAATCTGGGTTTCTTGAAGCTCAGCAAAGCAGGGTCTGGTCGAAAGATGCTTCTCCTGAGGGGCAGAAACTTTGGGTGCTGGTTTCAGCTCCGCTGTGTGACCTTGACAAGTCACTGCAGCTTTCTGAGCCTCATGTTCTCCATCTGGGAAAATGAGTTTAAATTTCCATGTCAGCTTTCTCCTTCTCTTATTTTTCCATCACACCCCTTGTTTTGAAAGATTTTTGTCTGCCGAGCTGTACCTGTTACATGTCATTAACTGGTTTTCCCCTTCTTTGTGAATTGGGACCCCATAATAGCCAATCATTGTTTTCTGGTCAGCAGGAACGAACTGCCATGAAACATCAAGCTGATGTAAGTTAAACCAAAAGTAAAGAAATGTGCTGTTTTAAGCAGCCTGTGCAAGCTTATCTAGAGTCAATATTTGCTTTTCATTTGGTCTTTTGAAATATGAGAAATAGGGCAATTTTCAGAGGATGGGGATCCTAGGTGGGAGCCCCTAGATCTAGCTTGCATGGATCATGAGCATACCAGGCAGAAATACCGCCTTCACACCCTAGGCCTGGCTTGGGTCTCTACAATACATAGGTTGCATTCTCTCTCTCTCTCTCTCTTTTTTTTTTTTTTTTGTAAGATTTTATTTACTTATTCATGAGAGACAGAGAGAGAGGCAGAGACATAGAGGGAGAAACAGACTCCTCACAGGGAGCCTAATGTGGGACTCCATCCCAGGACCCCGGGATCACACCCTGAGCTGAATGCAAATGCTCAACTGCTGAGCTTACCGAGGTGTCTCATGGGCTGCATTCTTGAAAGTGGGATCCTGTGACCTGAAAACTTCCTATTTGGGGCTAGACTGCTCCTTGAAGACCTCACACTGGGTTCATCCGCTGCTCTGCCTGAGGTTAGACAACCCTGGATGGGGGAAACTGAGAGGTCCCTCAGTCTTCCACCATGGGTTGACCAGTGGGGTGATGGAAACAGGTGCACGTGAGCACAGGGTTTGGAGTCCAGGAGCATATGGCAGACACAGCTTGTGCTGGGAATCAGGGCACAGGACTAATCTGCATTGACTAGCTCTGTAACCTCAGGCAAATTGCCTAACCTCTTTGAACCTCAGTTTTCCCAGCTGTAAAATGGGGATTATAATCTTGGCAATGCTTGCTTCCCCAGATTATTCTTAGGGCCAAATAAAATAGTGTACATCTTGGAAGCTCAGAGTCCACAGATTTTAAAATGCTTCCCAAATTCAAAGATGGAAACAAAAAACCCCACAGACATGCATCTTAGAATTGACAAAATAGAGTAATGGCTGTTTTATAAAACGTGACCTCCTTGATAAAGAATTATTCTAAAAAAAAAAAGAATTATTCTAATTGTGATGGGATTATGGTTGCTCATTAAGTTCTCTTCCTTTTTTTTACAATACCATTTATTGGGACTTTTTTGAAATACAGACTCATATAAACAAAAAGCAGGGGAAACAGCTCACTGAGTCATGGTATTTTCTAATGGAACTGAAACCCAGGCTGGGAATGTGGCCCTCATGTATGAGACAGTATAATATGTGGCTGGCATCAGACAACCTTGAGTTCAAACACAGACTTTGAGACCTCCTGGTGACCTTGGGTGTAAGTCACTTTTCTCTGCTTCAATGTCTTCTAAATTCTAAAATGAGGTGGGAGTGGAGAAATAGCAAAAGTGTTGGCTGGCTAAGTGGTAGTGGTGGTGTTGTTAAGTTGGGGTTCAGCTTAGGGCAGGGACTCAGAACCCACATACTTGTTCTATTAGAGGAGCCCCAATCAGGAGGGCACCTGATCCTTAGAGTGGATTGGATAAACTGATTCAGAGCTAGACATTTCGGTCTGTCTCCCCATCCATAAAATGGAGTCCCTCATAGCCCTGCCATCATCTGGGGTGGCAAGAGACTTCTGGAGACAATGGATGAGCAGGTCTTTGGAACCTGTCCATTCCCCTGAATCCAGAGGGCTGTTTTTGCTTCTTGCTTCGGGGTCTGGTCAAGATCCCAAGCCCCTTCTATTCAGTCATTTAAGCTTCTTTATCCTGTCCCTTCTCCCATTGCTCCCTGCTAAGCAAATCAGTCTCAAGGACTGCTGGTTCAAGGGTCTTGGTGGTACCTCCTTTCCCAGAATGAGTGGAGTGAGAGCTAGAATGGAAGTTTCCCGGGAATGGGAAAGGCAGCCCTTCTTGCCTAGGCTTTGGGCAGATGGTAGGCAAAAGCATGTGTGTGCATGTGTGTTTGAGCACATGAGCTAACAAAATTCAAGTTGAAAAATTCTAATGCTGTGAAGGCTCCCAATAGGTCACGTTAGCCAACCCCCTGCAGTGTGCAGGCCTCTCTTCTAAACAACATGAGAAGGTTGTGGCTGCACCCCAGGGAAGTCTCTTAAACATCCTTCCTAGGTAACCAAACTTGGCATCTCCAAATCCTCCCAAGGGGGGGTATGCAAGCTATGTGTGAGCATGTTTGAGGGCCTTGCGTGTCTACGTTAGAGTTCTACAGACACTGAGCACTGATACCTCGCAGGAAAATAAGCTTGAGGTGGATGGACTGGGGTGCCTTGGGGTGGGTGTTCATCAGACCGCTGTTAAGTTCAGAGGCACTTTGCGGGGAGGGGCTACATCTACGGAGCACCTACGATGAGCAAATGATTGTGCTGTTTTCATTACTTTGCTTAATCTGGACAGTAGTCCATTTTAGTGTTCAATTCCCATTTTACAGATGAAAACTCCAAGGCTCAGAGAGGTTACAGATCTTGGGTGAGACTGCTTAACTAACAAATGGCAGAAGCATGATTCAGATCTTTGTACAGCTGAATTCACAGCAGGGGCTTTTACTTGTTCTACTAGAGGTTGCAAATCAGACCAAATACTAAAGTCCCCAGATCCAATTTGTTTGGTCTACACAGTGTTTTGTTTTGTTTTAACCTATTAAAATTTAGATGTCAGCATTTGAAAATGGGGCTGCTTAATATAAAAATCTCAATTCTGACTTCTCTTTAAAAATCAGGAGAACGTGGCAGGATAAGTTCACACCCTCCCATGCCAACCATCAACTTAAACTGATAATCAGCTGCTGCCTTTAAACAGAACATGTGACCTCTAGTTGGCCACAGTTCCCATCACTCCCTACTATCTACCCAACACACTCTAATTTGTGATACCAGCCTGGTCACACAGGTCTATAGAGACCCAGACCTTGGTCCTAGCACTTGTACTGACTGTGACCTTAAGTAAGTTACAACACTTGTCTGGGCTTTAGCTGTCCCCTGGGATAGTTAATGCTCTGAAATAACTTTCTAAGTAGTTTTTTTGTGCTGTTTGGGAGAGAAACCATTAGTCTCTAGCATATCCACGTCTTGACCACCTGGCTGTGCATGATATACATCCATGTAAATTACACTAGGAGTGGTTGGTGTTATTCACTCTTTGTTACCATCATTCTGTTGCACCGCATGTCTGATGTCTTTTGTGACATGAGCCATTTGGGAACAGGTAGGGCCTGGCGGCACTGATTCTGGAATGATGCCCATTCCAAACATTGCTTGGAGTTCGACTTCCATCTGCCTCTGCTCATCTGTTCTGGGAAGCCTGATTGAGATTTCAACATCTCAATGTCCTATTCTGACCTCATTTTTGCTATAGAGTGTACAAGAGAAAATCTACAGCCCAGCTAAGAATGTTCTCTCTTTCTTTCCTATACACATGCACACACCTATGAGTGAGAAATAGCCATGCTTTAGAAGTCTGCACTTCTATCTAGGGTCTTTTTTGAGTTCCTGGGGTCAGATCTTTAGAGGCATGGATGGACTAGTACAGATGCAAATGTGTAGATCATCTAATCCAACAATAGCAGAAACATTTCACTTCATTTGCTAATTCCTATCAACTGGTAGTGTTGAAAAGGCTTCTGAAGCTACCTATGAGCATGGAATGATCATACGCTAAGAGCTATCAGCAATGTCTACTGTGCGCATGGCAAGGGCTTGTAGCAGGGCTTACACCAGCAATTATACGGACATGGAAACTGCCTGGGGAAGGGAAGTGACTTGCCCAAAGTAACTCACCAAGGCAAGGAAGAGTCAGATCCAGAAGCAGGGTCTCTTTCCAACGTGAGGCCATTGTTTCCACTATATTAGCTCAGAGAAGAAAATTGAGACTGGGCAGAGAAATGAGAAACAAGACTAGGACCTCCAAGTCCTGGCTCCCCCAGAAGCCTGGCTGGGGTTGTGGCTGAGGAATTCAGTTCTGTCCCACTAGACTGAGCCCTGCCAGCCGGCCTGTTGGCTTCTGCTCCACTTCTCAGAGTCCCTTTGCTCCTGCCCCACTTTCCTGTCTCATTTTCCTCAGGCTCAGAGTGTGCACATCGGAGCATGAGGCCTCCGGGGATCCTAGGTCCTACATGCCCTCTTTTGGCAGGACCTTCAACAAGCTCCCAGCCCCCTCTGTTCTGGAAGAGAAGTCCTAGGACGGGGGCTTGTAACCTACTGATGCCATGGACTCTGCTGGCAATCTGTAAAGCCAGAGGACCCCTCTTCAGAATGTTTTTAATTTATTATTTTTTAATTTATTTTTTATCAGTGTTCAATTTGCTAACATATAGAATAACACCCAGTGTTCATCCTATCAAGTGCCCCCCTCAGTGCCTGTCACCCAGTCACCCCGACTCCCCGCCCACCTCCCTTTCTACCACCCCTTGTTCATTTCCCAGAGTTAGGTGTCTCTCATGTTTTGTCACCCTCACTGATATTTTCACTCATTTTCTCTCCTTTCCCCTTTATTCCCTTTCACTATTTTTTACATTCCCCAAATGAATGGGACCATATAATATTTGTCCTTCTCCGATTGACCTATTTCACTCAGCATAATACCCTCCAGTTCCATCCATGTTGAAGCAAATGGTGGGTATTTGTCATTTCTAATGGCTGAGTAATATTCAGAATGTTTTTAAATGTATAAAACAAAATACATAAGAAAATGAATCATAACAAAATATAGTTATCATGATATTTTTTACATGGTGTGGCATCCTAATATATAATTCTTTATTAATAATTAAAAAATGAGATCTGGCAGCAGATATAATAACTATTGTCATTTTAAAGTGATAAACATAAATGACATTATGACCACTAGAATGTGACACGAAAATATCTCATTTCTCTTAGTGACACAGTCACAGGAACTGTCAATATTACTGTGGTCACTGCTGACATTGGTAATGGAACAAAGTATTTAACTTGAGTTAGAGGTGAAAATAGAGATAGAATTTTTCCTTCCAAATTCAGAGAATTCTACTTGTGGACCCGGTGGAGAATCCCTCACTCGAGGATCCTTAAGGAGGAGTCCTCCAGTCCAGCAGCTTACAAACTGTGGGCCATGGAACCCTGCAGATTCTGAAAGGCTGCCGGATGCAGAGGGGGGTGGGGTGAGGGGGAGGCAGTCAAGACAACCAGCCAACCAGATAACCACGTCTGCCTTGGCCTGAGCAGGTTCTTTTTTATTTGAGTTCACGTTAGTGATTCATAAGATTCCTTTGTAAAAAAGAGGATCACCTGTTTGTGTCTGAATGTCAAGAACCTTCACTTGGCCCCACCCATGTCTTCCTAGGACAAGGAGCAAAGCTGGAGCAGGGGCATGAATGTAGCTAGAGGCCTACTGCCCTTTGGTGGCAGGCTGGGGGCTGTGGAATCCCGAGGAGGCGATGGGGAGCAGCTGGGTGGGAGCAAACTTCCCACCACCTCTGCCTGCCAGTCAGTTTAGGGAAGCCATTTCTATGGCCAGGTGTGGGGCCAAGAGTCAGGAGGCCTGAATTTGAGGTTCTAATTGTGTCACTACCTTAAGCTTCTTGTTGCAAAACAGACCCGTGTTCAGAGGACCAAATGAGAAAACATCTTAAGCAGCATAAAAAGCTACTGGAGGTATTTTAGTGTATCTATCTCTAAGCCTGAGACTCATTACTCTACTCTTCCTTGAGGTCTTGTCCCCCATACTAACAAAGCAGATAGTCCCTCTGACCCATGGCGGTGTAACCCCAGCTGGCACGTGACACAGTCAGATTTGTGGTTGAACCGCCAATCGGTCAATCACCCAGCCTGCCAAATGACCTCCTCAGTTCCTCCTATTTTTGTCCCTACTGCCATGTCATGGTCTCTGGCCTGACTTTTCTAACAGTTCCCTGTCTCTCTCTCTTTCTGCTCCAGTCTACCTTCCATAGAGCTCAAGCACTTTGTGATCCTAAGTTTTGTTCATGTCCTTCTGCTTCAAGGCCCATGGTGTCTCTGCCCTACACACCAGGCCAACTCCAGCCTCTGGAGCGTCACGGCCCAGGTTCCTCAGGATCTGCCTTCAGCCTCTCCACACTCTCCCTCCCTCTTGCAGGGAGGCTGCTGCACTCCTGCTGCTGGAGTCTTCCCTGCCTTTACCATGAGCCCAGATCATACTATAAGCCCGAGAGCTGTGGGAAGAAGAGATGAAATTAGGAATGCCTCTCTCCCAGAGGCTGGTCTGGGGGGCAGGAGTAAGCTGAATGTGTAGAGGACTCAGAGGAGT
Source organism: Canis lupus dingo (assembly GCF_003254725.2). NCBI lineage: Eukaryota > Metazoa > Chordata > Mammalia > Carnivora > Canidae > Canis > Canis lupus. The sequence continues at coordinate 55,512,309 of NC_064246.1, read as the reverse complement.
TCTGTTGATGGGGGCATGGGGCAAGTTTGGCTCTGCCCTCTGTCAAGACTTCGCAGGGGTTAATTTCAAAGACTAGCCAGCCAGTAAACTGTGAGGAGAGCTGGGAGCATCTGCACAGTTGGAGAGTCTACTATTTGCTACACTTATCTGAATCAGAGGCAGGAACCAGGTCACCAGGAAAAGAATACTGCTGTGTGATGGGGGAATTCATAGAATCCTGGATTCTTAGAATGTCAGTGCCAAAAGGGACCGTGTAGATCTTTCCTCTAGTCTAATTCTTTTCTGCTTCAGATGGAAAAGTAAAGTACAGAAAAGAGTAATGGCTTGTCCAAAGTCACATGAGTTTGAGGCAGAGGCTGGACAGGAGCCGACATCTGATTTCTTCCCAATCTCCATGTTCTTGGCTCTGGCCTCTGGACTCCAAACGGAAGACTGAATAACTGGTCCAGGACTGATTTACCAACAATGGGTTAATGTGTCACTTCTGGGCAGTGCAACACTGGCCCTTATGTGGGGTTGTCAACATCTTAACCCAAAGAGCCCCAGCCAGGGGACAGTGACAGGTTATAAGTATGCTGAAACATAGAGCCCTCAGGTGGAGGGGCCAGGTGGAACCTAGGGCAGCCTGAGCCCCCAAATCTGATGAGACTGGCACATGCAGGCTTCAAACAGCTTCATTGGGATAGCCCAGGTAGTATTCAAATATTATCATGTATTTAAAAAAAAAACAAATATTATCATGTATTGTGATAGGAAAAGTTGGGAAATAATGCTTTAACCCCTGAGCAGGAGAAATTTTAGGGGTGGTGTGGGCAAATGGTGGAGAAAGGGAGAGTCTGAAGACAAAGGTTCTAGTTCTAACTTCTACTATTTCCTTCTGACTTATATATTCTGGGGGAAAAATAACAGGAGAAATAAAATGAGAGCTATTATTTATTGGGCTCATTCAAACAGTTCTATAGGTAGGTACTACTATCAACTCCATTATACAGATGAGGAAACTGAGTAAGAAAAGTTAAGGGATTTAACTAAGATCCCACAATTAGGAAATGATGAAGCTAAGATTTGAACGCCATCTGTGTTTTCTGTTTTTTGTTTTGTTTTTGTTTTTGTTTTTTGTTTTTTGTTTTTTCTGGATTCTGTGCTCTTAACCACTCTGCCATAAGGACGTGTTTGGGGGCCAGTGGAAGAGAAAGGTTTGGAGTCTTTCAGCCCTGCCACCCTAGTATCTGGGCTGCTGATTCTCCATCTACCCAGACCACCAGGCTTTAGAGGGGCCTGCATCAGGAGGGAAGCAGGCAGTAAGGTCCTGATGACCCCCAAGAAGCAAAGACTATTCCTTCTACTCCAGCCTTCATTGGTTTGAGACTGTCATCCGGTTCTGGGGTGGGTATTTTGCATGAGGAGAACCATGAGCCTCCAGGGAGTAGAGCCCCCAGCCTCAGGGGAGGGGAAGTGGCAAGATATAATTGGTTGCTGCACGACCTGTGAAACTCATAGGAATGAGGCACTTGTTACCATTCTGATCCTCTCTTAAAGAATAATTCCTATTTACAGATAGGGTGACTCTGCCAAGTACTTTATACACGTTGGCCCACTTTAGTCTTCACAACAACACTATCTTGAGTAGCTCCTATTAATATTTCCACTTTACCAGAAGAGGAATCTAAAGCTCCAAGAGTTCATGTAACCTGTCCAAGGCCACACAGTTAGTAAGTGACAGAACCGAGATTTAAACTCAGATCTGGGGAACCCTGGGTGGCGCAGCGGTTTGGCGCCTGCCTTTGGCCCAGGGCGCGATCCTGGAGACCCGGGATCGAATCCCACGTCAGGCTCCCGGTGCATGGAGCCTGCTTCTCCCTCTGCCTGTGTCTCTGCCTCTCTCTCTCGCTCTCTCTCTCTGTGTGACTATCATAAATAAATAATAAAAAAAAATTAAAAAAAATTAAAAAAAATAAACTCAGATCTGCTTGACACCCAAGCCCATGATGTTCTTGACCATTACATCACAGTACAATCTGGCAGAGTAAGGGAAAGCACCGTTTTGGTTCTGTATACCAGACCCAGGTAGGCCACTCACTTCTTAATAGACCTTAGTCATGGAACCTTTGGGCAGGTCTTCTCTGGGCCCAATATCTAGGACTATAGAAAAGCCATTTCTTTTGTCTGCAGTTTAAAATTATTAAAGTAAAGGCAATTTATAAACTGTTATTCATTTTTTTCAAATGGTATCCATTAAGAATTTAAAGAAAGGGAGTCTCTGGCACTACAGAGAGGAGTAAGGCTGGTTTCTGCCCACTTAAAAAATATAGCATAAATGTTAGATGAGCAAAGGTTTTATATTCCCAATAATTATGGAATAGCTTGTTGAACACCAACCCTCCCACTGAGACTTGTCCAATGAGCTGAAAATAACTGTGTGTGTGTGTGTGTGTGTGTGTGTGTGTTGTGTGTGAAAGCATTAGAGAGCTACCAAAGCAACAAGAACCTGAGGGTTCAAGATTCCAGAGATAAGAGAAATGCAGAGAGGTAAGGTCCATATTCAGCTGCCAGTTTGCCCTTCAAGGAATATGCTGTTTCTCAAAAGATGACTAAGAAGCTGAGCAGAAGCTGAGTATCTGAAGGTGTTATGAAGCTGAGATATAAAAGATGGATTTCAGGGTCCACCAAGTAGGAGTATCCCTAATAAACACCCCAAGCTTTCAAATGGAACCCCTAGAGGGTTCTACCCTAGGAGTAGAGGTGACTCAGAAATAGACCAGCTCCACAAAACTGAAGATTAGCATATAATCAATTCAATCCCTTATAAGACTCTTGCTTGAAAAAAAAAAAAAAAAAGACTCTTGCTTGCCTAAAGTAGAAGTAAAAATTTCTCTGAAGGAAGATAATACCATTTAGGGTATCAACTTTTCATATAATTCTTTTCATATACAATATCTAGCATTCAATAAAAATTTCAAAAAATCTCAGTAGGCAGACCAAATGGCTGAAAACCAAGAGAAAAAATAGACAATAGAAATAGGTCCCCAGAAGATCCATATATTAGTACTGTAAGATATGGACTCTCTTTTTTTTTAAGATATGAACTTTAAAACATGATTTTTATAGTCAAGAAATTAATTGACAAGGGGTACCTGTGGCTCAGTCAGTTAAGCGTGGGCTTAGGTCATGATCCTGGAGTCCTGGGATTGAGCCCTGCATTGGGCTCCCTGCTCAGCAGGGAGTCTGCTTCTCCCTCTGACCATCCTTCCTCTTGTTCTCTCTGTCTCTCTCTCTTTCTCTAAAAAATAAAATATTTTTTTAAAAAAGAAAGAAATTGATTGACAAGATGGTGAATTTCAGAAGAGAACTAGAATCTACCAAGGAAAATCAAATGAAAATTCTGAGCCCAGGGGATCCCTGGGTGGCTCAGCGGTTTGGCGTCTGCCTTTGGCCCAGGGCACGATCCTGGAGTCCCAGGATCAAGTCCTGCATTGGGCTCCCGGCATGGAGCCTGCTTCTCCTTCCTTCTGTGTCTCTGCCTCTCTCTTTCTCTCTCGATATCTATCATGAATAAATAAATAAATAAATCTTAAAAAAAAAAGAAAAAAGAAAATTCTGAGCCTGAAATACAAAACTGAAATTAAAAAGTCAATAGATAGAAAAAAAAAAGAAGTCAATAGATGCATATAACAGTACAGCATATTAGCACAGCTGAAGATAAAATTAGTGAAGGACAGGCAATAGAAAGTACCCAGACTACAGCACATATAATAAAGAAGAGAGTCATATGGAACATGGTGAAAATGTCTAAATATGTATAATTGAAGTCCCAAGAGAGACTTGCAGCAAAGGGGTGGGTTAGAGAAAAAGGAAGAGGAAGGAAGGAAGAGGAGATGGGGAGGAAGAGAGGAGAAGAGACTCAGAGAAATGAAATGATCCTGGAAGCAATATTGTAATGATAGTCAATAATTTCCAAAGCCCAATGAAAGACCCCAAGCCACAGATTTAAGAATCACTTTAAACTCCATGCAGAATAAATAAAGAAAAAACTGAACTAGGACCTATATGGTATAACTGCTGAAAACCAGAGATAAGGGGTAAATCTTGAAGGCAGCAACAATGAAACTAACAGATTCTCCACAGAAATAATGAAGGCCCAGAAGGCATTGGAACAATATTTTCAAAGCGATGAATGAAAACAGATATTGTGTGAGCATAGATGAATAGTTCTCAAGTTTTATTATGGGTATGAATCACCTAGGCTGGGATAGGAAGAGGAAGAATGTTAAAATTTTAGACTCCCAAATCCCACCCCAGATATTTGGATTTAGCAGCTCTGGAGTAGGGTCAAGGAATAGACTTTCAAGAAGTATTCTGCTGTTTCTGATGCTCTGGGACTGTGGGAGGTTGTTCGCAATGATGGCTGCAACATTCCCACCAGTCCTGTGCCCATGCCCATCTGCAATGTGACTTTGCCACTTTTCCAATCAAGAGATAGAGTTTATTTTTTCTCCTTTTGAATCTGTGCTTACTCAATGGCTTATTTTGACTGATAGATATCAGTTAACATGATGTTATGGTGCATCTGAGCCTTGGCCTCAAGAAGCCTTACATTTTCAGCATTCATGTTTTGGGACACAGCTGCCATGTTAAAAAAAACCTCAAGGTTATCTTGCTGGAGACATTTGGAGAGAAAGGCACAGTCAATATCCAGCACCAACAACCAGACAGATGCGTGAGACATAGGTCTAACCAGGGGAGAGAAACCATATAGTACTTTGAACAGGAAAAGTTTAATATAAAGAATTATCAATTATAATGGGGGGTTGAAGTAACAAGGGACTGACTAATAAGAAGTAAAGAGAACTCTGAAGAATACAAGAATAGCAAATAGAAGGAGCAACCATTAGGGTGGACATAGAGCACCTGAAGTAGAGCCCCCACCCCCCACACCCACTGCCCAGCCCCTGCCCAGGGCTGAGATCCAGATCTCATCCCAGAGGACATGGCAGAGGGGTCACTGCGGTACCATGCCAGTTGCTGGAATTGTGTCCTCCTGTGTTCTAGGAAAGCCATTCTTAGGGAAATGTCTCACCAGAGACACTTTGCTACAAAATCCCTCAAGAGAGATTTCTGGGGAAGCTTTTGGCTGCTGGGTGCTGCTGGCCACTATGCACTGTCAGAGCCCGACGCTAGAGAAGCCATGCACTGCAGAACTGGGCATAGGGGACCCACACACGCTGCAGGATTCTGGTGAAGTGGATTCTGAACTTTCTTACTTAATGTATCCCCAGCTTCCAATACTGACAAAACTGAGGATCCTGCTAGCTGGCAGAGGAAACATATTTAAAGGGCCCATATTCATTTTCCTAGAGCAGGCAAAAAGGATAAACAGCACAGGCCATCTTAGGCTAGCTAGCCCCAGTCAATGCTTCTGACTACATACACTCGTATGAGTGACCTTAGCTGAGACAGGACTACCTCACTAAGCCCAGCCCAAACCGCCACTTTTCAGAATTATGAGCAAATAAGTGTCATTGTTTTTAATCCTTGTTTTGGGATCATTTGTTTATGGCAAAATATTGTAATACCCATGTTGTGAGCAAGCTGGATTGTTTTCTCCTTCCCACTCTTGCAACTTTCCTTGTGTTATTTCCTCTGCCCAAAGTGACATCCTTGGCTTGCTCTACCTGATGGATGTATTTGCTTGCAGCTACTTAATTAATTCATGTTTTGTTGACTTGTAGAACATATGTAGGAAAGCACACAGTCATAAATGTACAGATTGATACATTTCACCAAATGCTTATACAGTGTTACCTACAGTCAGATGCCTCCCTGCATGGTCCATCCAGTCACTAGCCATGCCCCCCAGGGTAAACAGTGTTCTGACATCTTATATCCTGGTTAATTTTGCCTGGCGTTGCACTTTCTATCACCGGGTCATACAGTATGTTTTCTTTTGTGCCTGGCTGCTTTTGCTCAACATTATATTTGTGAGATGCATTCAAGTTGCTATGTGTAGCTGTAGTTTATTTCCATCACTGTATACTTTTCAATTTGGGAAATATAGCACAATTTATATATCTATTCTATTGATGGATATTCAGGTTGTTTCCAGTTTGGTGCTGTTTTGAAAAGTGCTGCATGCACATGCCTTTGGATGAACATAGGTACGTACACCAATCTGTTGGCTGTTCTTACAAATGGGTTATGGAGGCACTCTGGTAGTATATTAAAACTTAAAAATCAAGGGGTTCAGGGTGTCTCAGTCAGTTAAGTATTTGACTCTTGATCTCAGCTCAGGTCTTAATCTTAGGGTCATGGGTTCAAGTCCCGCATTGACCTCCATGCTCCATTAAAATAACCACAACAATTTTTAAAAATAAAAATATAAAATGGCACACATAGATGAACAACTATGAGAAAAGGGAAAAAAAAACAAATATCTCTGCATAGAGAAAAAAAGATACTAAATGAGAAAAATGAAATGTTGACAGAGTTTATGGGTAAAGGAAATAGGAATGATTTTACCACTTGATATTCTATCTTTCCAAATAACTATGTAACAATCATATATGTCAAAGAAACATTTAGTCCATTTAATCTCTAAAGTCTTGCTCAAATACCCCCTCCTTCCAAGCAGCCTTACCATGACCAGATCACTGTAGCCACCCAATGTCTTACTTCATTTTTACACTCTGGAGCAAAACCAGCCTGCAGCAGGGGCACAGTACCTTACCTAGAGAAGGTGCTTTCGAAATATCTGATCCTTTCCCTGCAGTCATAGAAATTTCAGCAACAGCCCACATTTCTCAATACAGCACCCCAGCTTACCAGTAAGAGAAGCAGGAATATGAATCCAGATGACTATCTCCATTTTCAACTTGAAAACACCTGACACACAAAGATTTTAAGCAATAGGCCTCCTGCTGCTCAGCAGATCACTGGTAGGAGCATTCTAAAGGAAAGAGGAATCTGGTGCAAAACATGATCTATCCAGTGTATTCTGAACACAGCAAAAGGGCAAGTGTGGAGATTAAGAAAAAAGCAAAAATTTGGAAACTTGAGCTTTGCATCACCAGCTGTGTCTCTTTGAGCAAGCTAATCTACCTCTCTGAACTCCAGTCCCCTGTCGATCACATGGCAGGGATGGGAATAGACTAATATCCTAGATGACGAATAGGGTTTGACTCTGATTAGGCAGTAGTCGCTGCTTAGAGTGCTACGTTGAGAAAGATTCTGAGGTTTAGTCCAGGTTTAGTGAGAAAGAGTGCTATGATTGATCATTTCAACCACGAGCAGGGGATTTGAAGTTGGTATTATTTGTCTTTTTGAACAAACTGCTCGTCAAGATCCTTTCCAGCCCTGTGTTCAGAGTTTCTGGATTTATTTTATTTTATTTTATTTTATTATTTTATTTTTGAGTTTCTGGATTTAGATCTATGTGTGTGTGTGTGTGTGTGTGTGTGTGCAAATATGATTTGTGCATCATATTTATCCCATAGGCAATTCTCTTAATTCCAAAGGCAAAGGAATTTTAATTATCTTCTAAAACTATAGAATTTTGGGTGCCTGGGTAGCTCAGTCAGTTAAGCATCCTACTCTTGATTTGGCTCAAATCATGATCTCAGGGTCTTGGGGTCGAGCCCCATGTTGAACTCCAAGCTGGGTGTGGAGTCTACTTGAGATTCTCTCTCTCCCTCTCCCTTTGCTCCTTCCTGACCTCCCCCCACCCCACTCTCTCTTCTAAAAGGAATAAAATGAATAAAAAATAAAACTATAGACTTTGTCTCCAACAATTCATGTGATATATATTTAAACAATCTCTAAGACTCTCAGAGATCCTTAGAGATGAAAATGTTTGAACACCAAGTGTTAACTATATAATCCTAACTATTCTTTTGTAATAAATCATATTATACAATTACCATCTTTGACAGCCTTTCCTTTCTGCCCTCCCTTCAAGTTGGAGTTGGTCCTGAGAGGTGGGTGTGTTTCCTGCTTGGTTGTAGTGGGCAGTTGAGTTAGTATCTACATGAATGAGGTGAATGTCCTGGATAGAGTCCCACAGTCCCAAACCACTCAGAATCCCCAGGATTGGCTCATTCATTTGCTCTGTGTGGACCCATCTGGAATGTAATGTGGCTTGGAATTTATGGAGGGAAGTTGACCTTCACCTCATCTGTGAAACAAATATGGTAGGACCATCGGGAGAGTGGTAGGGGTGCTGACTGGACCATGTAAGTAACACATAAATTGTATGTTCATGGTTGCTGAAGGGACCCATGCACAGCATGACAGATGAGTACATCATGTGTGTCTAGCAGAATAGCCAGGCTATCTGAATAGCTTTTGAATCAGACTGCTGAGGGTTTCAACACAGCCCTGAAATTTATAAAGGCATTTTTACCAGCTATTTAACCTCTGTTTCCTCATCTGCAGAATGGGTTTAATAGTGGTACATACTTTGAAGGGTTATTATATGAGATAATTCATGAAAAGCACAAATGTTGAGCACAGGTTAAGTTTGCCCTACATAGAAAATATTACTATGCTATTTTTATCTTAAAATTATTAGCAGTGATTCTAATTATATATACGGTAAAGACTCAGGGATGTGAGTTTCGCTTTTGTAAAGTTTGTGGACATAAAGACAGGGGCTGGAATGGGATGAAATTTTTTATTGATTTTTAAAAAGATTTTATTTATGTATTCATGAGAGACACACAGGGAGAGGCAGAGACATAGGCAGAGGGAGAAGCAGGCTCCTGAGAGGAGCCTGAGGCGAGACTTGATCCCAGGACCCCGGGACCGTGACCTGAGCTGAAGGCAGATGCTCAACATTAAGCCACATAAGGGCCCCTTTGTTGTTGTTGTTTTAATAAGTAATGAAATGCTTCCTTAAAAAAAGTTAGAAAATATAGATGGTAAAAAGAACAAAATAGGTACCAGAAATAGCCATTGTTAATCTTTTGGTGTATATTCTAATGACAATAATGTATATATATTAGAATAGTAAAGGACATTTTACAAAAACAGGATCATACTGAACAGGCTGTTTTTATAACCAGCTGTTTTTCGGTGAGTAAAGGAAAATCTACAGGCAAATGCATTGGTTTCTTATTTGTTTATTTGTTGTAATAAAAACACATCTAACATAAAATTTACCATTTTAAAGTGTAAAGTTCAGTAGTGATATGAATATTCACATTGTTGTAAAACAGATCTCAGTGCTTTTCCATCTTGCAAATCTGAAACACTATCCCCATGAAACAACTTTCTCTCCCTGTTTCCCCAGCCCCTGGTAACCACTATTCCATTTTCTGTTTCTATGAATTTGACTACTTTATTGTTATTTTTTTTAGTGTAAGCTCTGTGCCCAACATGGAGTCAAACTCACGACCCCGGGATCAAGAGTCTCATGCTCCACCAACTGAACCAGCTAGGCAGCCCTAAACCTGACTACTTTAAATACCTCATATAAGTGGAATCATATAGCATCTGTTATTTTGTGACTGGCTTACTTCACTTAACATAGTGTCCTCAAGGTTCATCCATGTGGCAGAACTTCCTCCTTTTTTAAGGCTGAATAATATTAATTTGTATGTAAACACCACATCTGTCCATTCATCCATTGCTGGGGACATGAGTTGTTTCCATCTCATGGCTATTTTGAATATGGCTGCTATGGACATCAGTGTACAAATATCTCTTTGAGGCCTTGCTTTCAATTCCTTTGGATAAATACCCAGAAGTGAGAATCGTTGGATCATTTAGTAGTTCCATTTTTAATTGTTTGAGAAGGCTACATACTGTTTTCCATAGCAGTTGCACCATTTTACATTCCCACCAGCAGTGCACAAGGGTTCCAGTTTCTCCACATCCTCACCAACACTTGTTATCCACCCATTCTTCCTTCCTCCCTCCCTCTTTCCCTCATGCCTTCCATCCACCCATTCTTCCTTCCTCTCTCCCTCCTTCCCTCATGCCTTCCATCCATCCTTCCTTCCTTCTCTGATAGTAGCCATCCAAAGGAGTGTGAGGTGAACAAATGTATTGTTTTAATACAGTTCTAGGGAAACTGTTTGAATTCCTCAAAAGAATAAACACTTTTGACCCTGAGAAGCACAGAATCTTCCTTTTTTTTAATAGATAAGCAACTAATAAACTTTATGTATCAGAAGCATATCAGATCTAATCTCGTTAAACATATTCTGCTTTGTGGATTAACCTCCTCCTCTTCCATCACTCCAAATTTTAGAGTGTTCACTTATGAAAGGATAGTGACTAGTTTTGTGACCACTGCAGCAGGTCCACCCTGGGTACTTGCTTTCTCCTCAAAAGCCAGGCTACCTCCAAATGTCTCTCTCTCTGATGTCCCCCAGCTGTTTGTATCCTTTTCCTTCCTTGGTTCCCCTCTGCTGCTGTCACTTCTGGAATGAGGGGTTCTCCATAGTTGCAGCTCTCCAACTCTGCTCCAACTTCTTTCCCTCCCCGTACCCCCTCAGGAACCAACCCTCAGATCCTTGTCCCCAGCTTCAGGCCCTCTGTTGACTTGCTCCAGCACCTGCTCAGGGAGGGGTGTGTGTGCGTGTGTGAGTGTGAGGTGCGGTACCCAAAACTACATTCCCTTAGCAGTGTGGTTCCCACGTGTGCCTCCCACCACACCACATATCCTTCTTTTATAGAGATACATTCTTTCTCTCGCAACCTGCCCCCTACAAGGCAGCCAGCATCTAATCTGGACCTTCTGAAGAAGCAGCAGGCTGTTACAATGCTTTTGCAGAAACACCAGCTGAGAGACCCTGCTGGCTCCAGCCCGCTGCCTTCCTAAGGGCTTTTCTTGAGCTCTTTAGATGATACGTTATTTTGCCTTAATGCTGGCCTCAGACACTGGCTCTCTCATGAAATAGAACTCTGCCACACCATTTTATCATTTTTTTTTAAGATCGAGTTAAATTTAACACAAAATATTGTTGAGGTTTTAAGTGTATGGTTCAGTGAGGGTTTGGGTTTTTTTTTAGGATTTTATTTCTAGGGAATCCCTACCCCCGGGATCAAAAATCACATGCTTCACCTACCATGCCAGGTAGGGACCCCCAGGTCAATGGAGTTTTGACAAATGTGAACCCCCACAAATTACAATATTTTGATACATAATCAGCTAATTTAGAGAAATTGCAGGATTCCATAGAACTATTGGAAAGAATATGGGGTTTGGAGTCAAGAGACCTGGTTGGTCAAGCCTCCCCATTAACTAGCTGTGTGACTTGGGGCAAGTGCCATCCCCTCTCTGAATCTTTGTTTTTGATCTTTATGGTAAGACCAGTTCTAGGGGCCTCCTCTCACTACAGGCCCACATGACATGACAGGGGTTGAACAGAGGTCATACCAGACTTCCTGAAATTATGCAGAGTTGCTATGTCCTGCCTACATTTGCAAAGTGAAGGTACCTCACCTGGATCCTTTCAATCAGATTCCTGAAGAGAAACTAAAGAAATAATAATTACAACAATAAACAAAGATGTCAGAAATCAGCCAAACTGAGCTCTATCTACATCCTGTAGGAATGTACCAAATGCTTATAAATAAATCCTTCTCAAATTTGTTTGCTCTGGTACATTAATGAAAGAAGATTCTGAAGGGATTAGCTTCAAATTCACAGCAAGTATCAAAAACACACTGTTTGCCAAATAGGTTGAGTTTAGCTATTTTGCTGTTTGGAAGCTAATGTGCCTTGCTAAAAGAGGAAAGGGCTCTCCAACAAAATAAGACGAATCCCTCACATCCGTAGAGCATTTTTGCACTTTTCGAAGCCTTCTTGTTTATTTCTCCTGTGATCTATGCATCTGTTCTACAACAGGAAGCAGGACAGGGATTATTCTGTCTCCTTTTTTCAGGTGTGGTCCTGAGGTCTGGAACAATGAAGTGAATATTCTCACAGTCACCAGTGAGCCCACCTGCTCTGGATTCCTAGCCCTGTGCTTTTGGGGCCTAGCCCCACTGTCTCTTTTGCAAACAAACCAACCAACCCTGAGAACAGAGTCCAGGAAGATCTGAAAATGATAATAACAAGAAGAACATTCAAAGGTAGCAGTTAACAGAAACAGGCATTTGTTGCCTTCCCACTAGGTATTAATGCTTACAATTTTCCCAACAGCCCAATGAGGGTTCTCCCTATTTTGCAGAAGATGAATGGAAGCACAGAGAAGGTTCATGGCTCGCTCAAGCTCATATAGCAAGTAGGTTCCAGAGCTGGGATTCTTCCCAGGCCACTCAGAGCCCAGACTTTGTGCCCCTATGCTGTACTGCCTAGTGTTGCACCATGCTGCAGAAAGAACTTCCTAAAGCTGTTCATGGGTGAGATGAGCAGCCCTGAGATTCAGAGAGGCCCCTGTTCCCAGCACTTCAAGTGGAATCCAAGTGATCATGATCACTATTGAGCAAGGTTTAGAGGGCAGTTACATTTAAGGCAGAGGGCCAGGCCAAGCATCCCGAAGGTCCCTTCTAACCAGAGATTATAGGATTTGTTTGAAAACTCCCAAGGAGGCCAACCTTTCCTATCAGGGCAAGGAGTGACAAGTCTTCTTGGCCCTTGAGCTTCTAGACTGAACATCCTCTCCCAGGTGGCTGTGCATGGATCATCCTGGAAATCTGACAGCATGGTTCCCAGTCCTGGGACTGGGGAGGAGGGATAGTAGAACACAAAATTACAGGGTGCTGGCCGCCTGATTAAATCGGCATGCTGTGTGCAGTGCTGTGGCAATGCAACATACCAGGCTCACTCCCAGGCCCAGGGCCCAGATATTAGTCACAGAACCACAGTCAGAGCTACAGAGGCTCTCAACAGCACCTCATTCAAACACTGCTTTTCACACGTGGAGAAATGAAAGCCCAGAGAGGGGAAGCGACTTGCCAAAGGCCACACAGCATTCATTCAACCAAATATTAAGCGCCTACTGTGTGAAGCACTGTACTTGGGACTGGGTATTAAGGATGAACAAAATAGCCACAAGCTCCAGTCTCATGGAGTTTATATATTATTGGAGAAAATTGGCAAAAGAAGATAAACACATAAAATCAGAGATTGCGATCTGTGCTATGAAGAACATGGAGTATTTCAGCCAAGTTGATCAAGGGAGGTGTCTCTGAGAAAGGGGACTGTTTTAAGCTGAGGCTTGGAGGATGAGAAGTATATGGTGTTTGTGTTTGTGTGTTGGGGACCATGTGTTCTAGGCAATGGGAATTATGCCCTAGAGGCCCCAGGCTGCCGAGAGCTCCATTTTGAGAAGCTGGCACAGTGCAAGGACAGGGTAGAGGAGCAGGGGCTGGGGGGTCAGAGGTGGATGGAGTCTGGAGCACATGGGGTCTTATGGGCTGAGGTGACAGGTCTGGAATTTATTCCTGTTGGAATATGGAGTCACTGAAGGGTCTTTTGCAGGAGAATGGCAGGCATGCCATAATAGTTCCTGCTTTTCTTGGTTGAGGTGCCCTCTGGGAGCCTCATCACTCTGGGAGGCTGGCACAAAACACACCAGGTGGTACAAGTCACACAAAATGAGCTTGGCTATTCTCCGTCTTTATCTAGTGATCTCTATGCACTTTATCCACATTAAGTAATTAGGTCACTTACGTTATTTGAGGTTCCCTCTTCCTACCATGTGTCACAGATCTAGAAACTCAAGTGCTGTGGGATCCTCTGGGAATTGGTGAACCTCTCTGATCCAGTGACTGTTGCTGGGACACGCAGTCAGGCAGCTTCATCAGCTTGCCACAGACTTTTCCCACCTCATTCCTGTGACCAGCACTCATCCTCTTTGTCATAGAGGTATGAAATGTTAGAAACTGCTATCAAGACTGCGAGGATGGGAAGAAACTTCCAGAACATTCAGACTTTTTTTTTTTTTTAATGGGAAAACTAAATTCCAGAGAAGAAAAGAGACTTTTTCTAGGTTCTATAGAACGTAGCAGGAGAGCCAGCCAGGGAGGCAGGCCTCTTTCTACATGCCTTTGTCCAATACCACCCCAGCAGAAAAGGAATCAATGTTTCTCAAAGGGATTCCTCAAATACCTGGCTCAGATTTGCTCTATATTACATGAGTTTGGGAAATGCTCTCTTTCTGAGAGATTCACCATGAATGGTAAAAGCCCACAGTAAATTTAATTTATTTTATTTATATATTTATATATTTATTTTATTTATATAAATATAAATTTAATTTATCCCACAGTAAAACATTTATTTAACATTGGTTAAACCCAGTGGTTCAACAGATTCCATCCTGGTGGTCTATCTATTCACATTCTGGAGACTTTACCTTGGGAAGTGCCACCCTAAACAAACAAACAAAAAAAACCCTGTCTACAGACCCTGCCATTATCACTATTATGCTTGCTATTATCACTGAAGGCAGGAGCCCTAGTTAATACTTGGGCTCATGTGATCATACCTCTCTCCAGGAGCCTTGCATGATGCTGAGTACTCAGGGATGATGGCACAGATCAATTAATCAACAAACACTGCTGATATCTGTTGACTATGGACCTCCTTAGTCACACAGCCTCATCTGAGATAAGGGGCAGCTTACTTCTTTTCTCGGCCAAGAGAAAGGCCTGGGGAAGGAAGCATTGGCCGGAAAACCAAATATCCCTGAAGATCACCAAATGCTAAAGCAACCTGCCCTGCCCCATACCTTCCCTTTCATGGTGGACAAAGCCCACTCCCTAATTTTAAGTTGTTGTTTGTTTTTTTCTTTTTAATTTTATCTATTTGAGAGAGAGAGAAAAAAAAAACAGGAGCAGGGAGAGGGAGAAGTAGGCTCCCTACTGAGCAGGGAGCCCAATGAGGGACTTCATTCCAGGACTCTGGGATCATGACCTGAAGGCAGATGCTTAACTGACTGAGTTACTCAGATGCCCCTAATTTTAAGTTTTAACATACATATGGCCACCTGCAGGAAGGCTTCCCTGACTACCTCTTCCCTGTCCCTCTGGCCTGTGCTCCTCCTTGCCTCATCTTTAATCTCCAGAATTTGTCTATACCATGTGTTTAGTGACTGGGATTGTATCAACCTGTGCAAGGATCTCAATGAGGGTAGTTGGCTGCTTGGCTGGGAGTAACAAACACCAGAGGAAGGGTATGATCTGACACTCACTAGTGTGTGCTGGGCCCATCTAATCACAGCTAAACTCAATTAAAAAGAAAATACTGTGTGGGCCAAACAAAACATGCCTGTGGGCTGAAACTGGCCAGAAGGCTGACCCCTTGCAACAGCTAGAATGTGATCTGGAGAGGGAAGACATTGCATTTGGAATCTATAGAAGTCCTGGGGCTGCCATCAACTAGCATCAGGACTCCAGAGGAACACTTCATCTTTCTGAGAGTTGGTTTCCTCATCTAAAGATTAGGGTAACACTTGCTCTACATTTTTTTGTGTGGGATTCGAAGAGTGTTTGTCTTGATGCTATGCCAATGATAATAATAGCAAATACTTATTCAGTATGTACTATTTGTCAGGTACTGTTCTAAGCACTTTGCATGTATTTACTCACTTAATCCTCACAATAACCCTAAAGGTAAGTGCTGTTATCATCTCCGTTTTACAGATGAGGAAACTGACGCAGAGAGAGATGAAGGAACTTGCCCAAGGTTACAGAGCTGGCAGGTGGCAAAGCTATAAGACCCTACCCTTTCATAAATGTTGGTTCATTTACTGTTCTCAAAGGCATAATGAATTTTCTCAGACAAGTATTTTCCTTTCCCCATTTTATAGACGGAGACAATAAAGCTCAGAGAAGTGAAGTAACTTACCCAACAACACACAGCTAGGAAGTAGGCAAACCTGAATCTGAACTTAACTCTTTTGACCTCAAACCCTTTACTTTTTTCCCCTGTGCTATAAGTAAAGGACAGGCAAGTGGTCTGTGACAAGAATACTGTGCTAGTGTAGGGAGTTTTTTTTTTTTTTTCCCCCCTGGGACAGAGAACATGTCTTGCCCTTTATTGTTTCCAAGAGCAGGGCCCTTCTGTTCTGAGAGCTCAGTACTTGTGACTGATTATGGTCATGTTGCCAGGAAAATTGCCTTCTGACTTTGTTTTAGCTACTAATTTCCACCTGTCTCCATAAGAACTTGGATGTTTCCAGACCCTGGAATAATTGAATGTGGTTGTCTGAGTTTGTCTCACAGGTGGGGCAGGGGGTTTGTATTTTCCATTTGTGCCATGTCTCCTCTGAGGTGCTGGAGGGGTCTGGAATGGAAGGGGCATGACCTGGGTTCTCATTTTGATTCTGCTGCCCTGGCATCCTGGAGCAACTGACTGAACTTCTGTGAGTCTCGGCTCTTTAGCTGCCAACTGGGGACAGTCATCTCTGTCCTTCCCCACGAAAGCCCTTTGGGAAATGCAGTGTGGCAAACCATAGGGGCTCAATAGATGATACAACTAACTATGTGAAGGGAATTTACAGTGATGTGGAGAAAGTGCTCATAATACACTGCCAAGGTGGGAAAGCAAAAAATAAACCTGCTGAATTTGCAATACAATCTCAATTAGGTAAAACGTACATAGAAAAAAGACTAGAAGAAAATACACCAACATGTTGCTGATGATTACCTCTGGGGTGTAGCCTTATATGTTTCTTAAAGTTTCTTAAAGTTAGCACATTTAATTTTCATATTATATCTTATTTAAAAGTACATATATAATTTATATAGTTATATATAATTAATATATTTATTAAAGATATTATATGTTAAGTATATATAAAATTTAGCACTTGGCCCTTGACAGCATCACTCTGGTTACCAAAACATTGACGTGATCAGGACTGATCCTGTAGTCATTCATTCATTCATTTTTTTGTCAAGAAAATACACTAAGGGCCTTCTTTGCGGGAGACACCAGTGATGGATCCAATAAGGGACAGTAAGAAGAATGGAATGCTATCCCTACTCCAAGAAATGTCATAAGCTAGATGGAAGAAAAGGTCTACTCATAAGTAACCATAACTGAAGGAAGAAATAACATAAAAAATACCACATGCTTTAAGAATACTGCCATTAGGAGTTAAGAGTGGGGAGAAATCTCTTCCAGCTGTGGAAATTAAAAAAGATTTCGTGAGGAACTTGGCATTTTGTGCTGAACCTTGAAGGACAAGTAGAATTCTGGACCAGTGGAAATGATATTACTGGCAAATAATAAAAGTAACAAAAGGTGATACTTACTTACCACATACTATGTGCAGGCATTGTGCTATTCAATTACACACATTATCTCCTTTAAAGATCACTGAAGCTCTAGGGGATAAGTAGTTCATTATCATCTCCAATTTACAGATGGGGAAACTGAGGCTTAGAAGTTAAATATTTGCTCACAAAGTCACCAGATGGTCAAGCTGGGATTTCGCACCCAGGACCTCGCTCTGAACAGGAATGTCAGAGTGAGAGGAATTACATGAATTGAGGCAGGAAAGAATGGGGCCCACAGGGTTAAGCCTTCAGGGAGCTTCCTGAAGATAGGAAACGTGTATCTTGCTCATTTGTCTAAGTCCAGGGCCTGGGCAGTACCTGGCACATCGTGGGTGCTTAATAAATATTTGCCGAAGGAAAGAAATAGTGAGTGGTCCACTGCTGCTGGAAAATACAGGGTGTGGTAGAGGTGGCAGGAGAGGAGAGGGGTGTGAGTAGGGAGATTTTAAGCAGAGGCAGGGCTCATCAAAGTCCAGGAAAGAGTCAGAGAACTGGCTTAGGCAGTGTGGTAGGCTGCATTGCAGCGGGGAGAACAATTAGTGGGCAAGCTCATCATGAGACCATTTGAGAAGTGCAGGCATGCCAGGATGGGGAGTGGGGCTGGGGGAAAGATGGTAGCACGGAAGAGGAAGAGGCTGGGATGAGGAGGCTTGGCTCTAACCCAAGGTGGCAGATGTATTAGAAGTTAAATTCTCCATCGGACCACCTTCATTACAAACCCATTCTTTCCGTTTCCTAAGCCCCTGGGGGATGCTTGGCTGCCTCTGAGCCTACTTCCTCATCTGTAAAATGGGGATAATCGTACTTACACAAAAGTGTTGCTCTGGGGGTTAACCAGGTTTTATGGGAACAATCAGTACTCCTCCACCCCCCACCCCACTTAACTATTGATGTCTGCACTGACTTCACAAGAAGAGGTCTAGGCTGAGCCTCCTCCCAGGAACTGAATAAATTTCTTGGCATGTGCTAAAAGACCCAAGAGTTTTCAGAGTTTGGAATAACACTCCCCGGGGTTGGCACAGTAGGTATTGGCCAAAGCCCCACCCCTGCTAACCCCACCCACTCCTCCGTGTCTGCCTCCTGCCCAGGAGCCCAGGATATCAGCAGATAAGGTACACAGCTCAAGTTCTTCCAGAAACACAAGTTCCTTTGGAAAATCAAACTGAAAGAGGAGTAACACTGTACACCTATACGTGTTAAACTTTTTCTTCCTAGCACAGATAACTCGAGGAACCTCCACACCACCTTTTACATATGCTCCCCACAAAAGAATGAAATTTGGTAAAAACTGTACCTTGTACATCCATAAGCCAGATAGGCAGGTATTATGCTTACCGTTTTGTGGATGGAGAAATGGAAGCCCAGGAAGGTAGAGAGGCTGTCCAAAGTCATTCGGCAAAGCCAAAGATGGGCTGGTCTCTGGGCTCTCTGGTCCCTTGGTCCCTTGGTCTCTCAGTCCCCGGTCCCTGGGGCAGCTTCCTCTGTCTCTCTTCAGGAAGTTGTGAGCACCAAGAGCAAGCAAACACATAATTAAATACAAATAGGTATTTGGACCCACTTTATAATTTTTATTTTTTAAGTTTGATTTTCTCACTCTGTGTCTCTGGGTTTTTTGTTTTTTTTTGGGTTTTTTAAAAGATTTTATTTATTTATTCATGAGAGACACAGAGAGAAAGAGAGGCAGAGACACAGGCAGAGGGAGAAGCAGGCTCCATTCGGGGGAACCTGATGTGGGACTCCATCCTGGGACCCCGGGATCATGTCCTGAGCTGAAGGCAGACACTCAACTGCTGAGCCATCCAGCCATCTCTGTGTCTCTAAACATGTGTGTGTCAAAGCCCTGGGCAATAGGCAAGTTAGTTTGATCCTTGTCACTTTCTGCCCAAAGCAAATCTTGTTTTACCTCTTTTTTAGCCTGAGGGCACATATTGCTTAATTACTTGCCCCTCTTCCCCACCCCCCCACCCCAGAAGTTTACATTTTGGGGAGACAAGATTCAACAATTTTAGCATTTTTCCCAGACCCATGTATTTGATTGTCTCTCTGTAAGAACTTGAGGATTTGGCAATGGAAAGAAGAGAGGCAGGCCTTATAGTGTGCTGTGGTAAGAGCAAGGCCTGGGAAGTTAAACTGCCCTGAAACAAGTCACTTTGATATTTAGCTGCTGCCTGTGACCCCAGGCACCCACCTTACCTTCTTTTTTAAAGATTTATTGATTTATTTGAGAGAGAGAGAGAGAGAGAGAGCACGAGAGGGAGAAGAAGAGACAATCTCAAGCAGACTGCGCTGAGCGGAGAGCCTGACTCAGGGCTCACATCTCATGACCCTGAGATCACGACCTGAGCGGAAATCAGGAGTGGGACGCTTAACTTACTGTGCCACCCAGGCACCCAAACCACCTTACTTTCTTTTCTGAACTTCAGTGACCTTCTTTTATGAGTAAAGAGAACAATCACAAGGCCTCACCATGCCAGGCACAGTCAGGACTCAAAAGATATTTGTGGCAAGAATTAATATCTATCTCATTGGGCTATTGTGAGAATTCAATGAGATAATGAACATCAAGTATTTCTCATAAAACCTAGCACACAGTAGCTACTCAATAAAAGTAGCTACTCTTAATTGTTTTTGGTCATTATTAATATTTAGAACTGAGTATATAATGCCACAGTGGGTCAGGAATTTTAAAGACCTGAACTCAAATCCCAATTGCATCATTTAATGTAGAAAAAGCTACTGGATTTAGGATCAAGAAATTCAGGTGTGAGACCTGGTTCTGCCCTGAACTAGCTGTGTGACCTTGGTTAAGTAACTTCACTTCTCTGAACCTCACTGTTCTCATCTGCAAAACAAGGAAATTGAGTAATTGTTAAGATTCCTTTTTCCAGTGATGAGAGCCTCAGTTTAAGTTGTAGTCTTTTACTTTACTGTCTCTGGCCCGTTTGCCCATCTGTAAAATGGCACACTGGTGTTTAGGAGCCTCTTTCTGGGACAGAGCAGGAACAGGGTATGCAGATCCCACGGCCCCTCCAACCTCCAAACAGCAGGCTTAGAGGTGCTTGACTGCTGGGCAGTGTGTATAGGTAACTCGTCCACATGGAGTTCCTGGTCCCCTCACAAGTTGCAGGGGGGTACCTCTAGCTTCTACCTCCAATTACAGGAATATGGAAAAGAATGACCAACAATGACCATGACGTCTCCTATTAGGAGAGTTCAGAGAGGATCTAGTGTGAATAACTTATAGGAAATACTTATCAGTAAGTAGGATAAAAAATAGTGCATTTGAGTGGCAAGGTGCAATAATGTACCTTCTGATTAAGAGCACATACAATGCGGTTATGAAGAATCTTGCTAAAATTCATGGAGATTCCCGTAATCATTACCTTTCTCGGGACCTCTTTTGAAGCACTGGCCTCAGTCTCTACAATTTACACAGCATTTTGACAAACAATGTCTCACTTGACTCCTCACAAAAGTTGAGAGGGTAGAAGCAAGTCAGGCATAATTTACCCCCATTTCACCACCAGGAAATGGTATCCAGGGGAAGAGAGGGATGCTCACCAAGGTGTAGAGGCTGAGTTGCAAGTTATCGAAGAGCTGGGACTAGACATCAGATTGCCTGGCTGTCCCCAACAGTGCCTGTTCTCAGTAGTCATGGTTACAACCACCCTACAACCATCTTCGTTTCCCGGGCGGTTTCAAGAGGCTTACCATAAGCCTCCTCCGGTATCCAGCAGGTCCTGTGTTCTGATCCTTGCCTTTGGAGATGGCCGACATCCCAGGCTGTTATGTCTTGAGCAAGCAGGATCACAGCCAAAGAGGCCAGGAATTCTCCCAGTGAATTGTAGGGCCATCTGATGGGTAAGCACCCAAGGGGGGGCGGGGCCGGGGGTTCTTAGACACTTTCTAGGTCCTGTACCAGGCATACTTAATTCTAAAACATTTGGAATCTGTATTCAAAGTTTTCCTTCATCATCCATACTAAAGGAGCTGCTAGAGTCTAACCTACCACTGTAGTAGTTACTGTCTTCATAGATACTACACAAGCACTTATCACCTCGTTTATGGTCTTTCTCCACCTTAGAGTGTAAATTCCGTGAGGACAGAGAACTTGCTAGCCTGATTGATTGCCAAACCCCGTTTCCTAGAACCCTGCAGGCCCCCACCCTATGAGGTTAGTAAATATTTATTGAATGTGCACTGAAGTTTGAAATCACTGTCCTACACCACTGGTTCATTTTACGATAGAGAAACTGAGGCCCACGGAGGAGAGAGATACCTGGTGCATAGTTTGTAAGGGGCAGGGCCAGGATAAAAATCTCAGATCTCTGAGTCCCAATCCAGCCCTGGTTTAACTCCGCCCAAAGCAATTCTTTAGGAAAAGCGAAATTCACTTGAAAGAAAAGACGTTTCCTGCCTTATAAATACTGGGTTTCAGGGGCTTGGCCGGGTGGGGGGTGGGGGGCTGTTGGTAATTCCGTCCCCACTTTGTAGGCACCCTTGTCCCCAAGGGTTAAGGGCTTGCCTTCGGGCCGGGCGTCGAACCCGACTGCGGGCAGTGTCCAGGCCAGGGCCCGCGGGGAGGAGCCCGGCGCGGCCCGCGGAGGTGAGGGCGGCTCGCCCAAGGTCACCCAGGCGGGGCCCCGGAGGGGCCAGGCCCGCGGAGCGCCAGGGAGCCGGCAGCGTCGGCGCGTCCTCGAGGTGGATAGGGACCCCTCTCCTTCGCCCTGTAAGTCAGGGGTGACGTTAATGGCTCCGACTCCCGAGTCGGGCGCAGCCAGCCTGGAGAGCGCGAGCAGGCCCGCTCGGCCGCGTGGCCCGTTCCCATGTGCTCCACCTGCGGGCGCTCCGACGCGCGGGCCCTTTAAGACACCTCCCCCCTTCCCCCACCCCGCTCTGCGCCCGCCCCCCCGTCGCCCTCCCTCCCGAATTGCATCAGGCACGTGCTCGCCCCCGTCCGGCCGGAGCACCCCTCACCCCCCAGCCCGGGAGGCGCTCCGAGGCCTCGGAGGCGAGGGGCGGGGCGGGGCGGGGGGCGGGGGCGGGGCCGCGGGGCCGTGCGCGCGCGCTCCCGCCGCCTCCGCCCGCCCGCCGCCCGCCCGCCGCCCGCCGCCCGCCGCCCGCCGCCCAGGGCCGGCCTCGGCGGGCGCGCCCCCGCCGCGCCGTCCCCTCCCCTCGCCCGCCGCGTCGCGAGGCGCGCGCCCGCCCGCCGCCTGCCGCGGATCGCGTGGTCGCCTCGGCTCGCCGCGCCTCTCCCCCGTCCGTCCATATTGCTGCAGCCCCCGAGCCGGGAAGCCCGGGCCGCCCCGGCGGCGGGGGGGAGGGAGGGACGGGACGAGAAGCCTGCCGGGCTCGGGGTGGGGGCGCCTAGCGAGGAACGGGCGGGGGGGGCCGCGCGCCGAGGAGGCCTGGACCGCAGAGTGGGGGGCCTTCCTCCCCCCCCCGCCCGCCAGCGGGCCTCGGACCTACGGCGGCTGCCTCCGACCGCGAGGGGAGCCGCGCCTAGCGGGAGCCCCGGCCCTTCTCCGCAGGGACTGGGGCCCGGCGGCCCGGAGGAAGGCGTCGCGGGTGCCCTGAGAGCCAAGTTCGCGGCGGGGGAGGCGGCTTCTCCGGGGGGGCGGGCGCGCAGATGGCCACTCAGGTGGAGCCGCTGCTGCCGGGGGGCGCCCCGCTCTTGCAGGCCGAAGAGCACGGGGGTCTGGTGAGGAAGAAGCCGCCGCCGCCGCCGCCTGCCGAGGGCAAGGGCGAGCCCGGGGCGAACGACGTCGGAGGGGGGGAGCCGGACGGCGGCGCCCGGAGACCGCGGCCGCTCTGCGCCAAGCCGCACAAGGAGGGCACCGGGCCGCCGGAGCGCGAGAGCCCGCGGCCGCCGCCGCCGCCGCCGCCCGGCGCCGAGGGCCTGGCGGTCAGCGACGGGGAGGAGGGCGGCGGCGAGCCGGGCGCCGGCGGAGCGGCGGCCGCCGGGCGCCGGGACTTCGTGGAGGCGCCTCCGCCCAAGGTGAACCCGTGGACTAAGAACGCGCTGCCGCCGGCGCTGGCCGCGGTGAACGGACAGTCCCCTCCAGGTGGGTCCGCCTGCTCGCCGCCCGGGCCGGGACCTCTTCCGGGGAGGAGGGCGTCCCCTCCCCCAGCGGCCTTGAGGGCCCGGGGGTCCGCCGCCGGCCGTCGTGACTCGGGCCTTTTTCTCTCCTTCCTTTTTCATTGCCTCCCGTTTAAACTGGGCCGCCGCGCCCCGTCCCCCGGCTCGCTCGGGAAGCCGCCCCGCCGGGGCCCGGCCTCCGGGAGCCCGCGGCCAGCGCCCGGGCCTCGGCGGCCGGCGGGCAACGGCGCGGCGCGGGCCTACCCGGCCGGGGGACGGCGGGCGCGGGCGGCAGTGCGGGCCCCCCGGCCCGGCGAGTGGGTGTCGGGGACGGTGCCCGGCCGGACCCTCCCCGGGAAGCCCCCCTTCCCGCCCGCCCGCCCGCCCCGCCCCGCCCCGCGCTCGCGTCCCGGGAGCGCCGCGATCGGCCCCATGTTGTGAATGTTTGAGGAGCATATGTCAGGGGCGGCGGAGCTCCGGCGAGGCGTTCGCACCGGCCGCACGGATTCGGGCTCGGAAAGTTAGCAAGTTTTGTTGTGTGGTGGCTGGTGGTAGGCGGTAGGATCGCCTTGGGCGGCGGGTCGAGGGGTCGGGGACGGGGACGGGGACGAGGAGAGGAAACCCAACGTGTCACTGGGTTCGGTGGTTTCCCTTCCCGGCCCCGGGGACCTTCCGCCTCGAGCGGGGGCCGGGCGGCGGGCGTGCGGGGGACCCGCTCGGGGGGAGGCGGAAAATGGGCGGCGAGGCCGGGGGCGGGCGGCGAGGCCGGGGGCACGCGGCGCGCCGAGGGGCGTGCGGCGGCGGGGGAGGGAGTGGCCGCGCCGGGCGGGCGGGTGACAGTTGGGCGCCATGCGCCGCGCCGCCGGCCCGCGGGCTGCTCGCGGCCGCTGGGCCTGTGCGTTCGGGGTGGAAGGCGGGTGCGGGCGGCGGCGGCGCGGGGGTGCGTGTGCGCGGGGGCCGCGGGGGTGCGTGTGCGCGGGGGCCGCGGGGGTGCGTGTGCGCGGGGGTGCGTGTGCGCGGCCCCCCTTCCCGGCATTCCTCCGCAGCCGGGACAGCGTGGTGCCTCCCCGCGCGGGCAGCGGCATGTGACCGCCGCCGCGCTGCCCGCGCCCTGCCTCTGCGGCTCGCGGCTTCGGCCCTGCGGCCCCGGGCCCTCGGAGATCGCCGCGGAGCCGTGTCAGCGCGGGGGCGGGCGGGGGAAGGCGGTGCGGAACCCGGAGGCCGGCCGGGCCTCGGTGGCCGGCTTGGGCGGGGGGCGCGCTCGGCTTCCCTTTGGAAGTGGATCCGGAGCGAAACCGGCCTGTGGCTACAGCGGGGGGCCTGCGGGGCTGAACTCCTCCCCTTCTGCAGCCGCTGGCCGAGGGGGACTGGTGGAGGTTGAAGAGGGAGCTGATTAAGGCCTTCGCATTCGAGGTGGGGATTAGAATCTTCTCGTAGTCCTAGGGAAACCAGAACAGCCAATTCTGAAAATAGCATGTTGCAATTTTTATTTCTTTGAAGGTTGCTTCATTTGGAGGAGGGGACATTGACGTTTACTAATGATACCTCAGACCGTGTTCTCTCTTCCTTCTGCCCTCTCCCCTTCCCCCCTTTGCCTTCCAGAACCCTCTTATGCAAAGGGCAGTGCCGAAACCTCCATTTTCTTGCGTATCCCTCCTGATCCACCCACAGAGGGAGGGAAATCAACTTTAAAACACTCTTTGGTCCTTCCCCCGTCTTTAAACTCAAAGGGGTATAATCATCCCCAGGAGAGAGCACTCCTCAGAAGTTTAAATGGGGCTACTCACCCTGGCTGCTGCTGCTGCTTAGCTAATGGTGAACCTGCCTTGTGGGTTTTAAATCAGCCGTGACATCAGGTGGTATTGGGTGCCTGAGCTGGCATTTTGTGCAAGTGCAGTGCACCCTTGATAGGGTGCGTCACTGGGGTTATTGATCGTGGGAAGAAGACAGCTTGGCTGGCATCTCGCCTTTCCCTGGAGTGGAGAAGCCAACTTGCTTTAAGTGCCCAAAGCAAAATTCTGAGCCTAGTAGTTTTGCTCTGTTTTTGTTTTTCAGGAGTCTTAAGGCAAGAAAGCGTCTAGTCTGCTCGTTGGTTTTTGAACCTTTGGACTAGTCTTTGACAGACTTAACTCTCAATTAATCCGGTAGCTGCTTTGCTTAAGCCTGTTATTAGGGCCTGGATGCTTTTTGAGGGAGAATTTTGTGATTGAACTCTCTGTCTGGTAAGGTTAGTTGGTGGCCCTTTCTTTGGAGAGTCTACATCGACTGCTAAGGCAGTTTTTCAAGTCCTGATTTTATTTGCAACTTAGACAAGTTTAAATGTGACACCAATGGAGTGGCAGTGTGGTCTTGGGAATTTTTGTGTTCTGTGATGCATATGTTTTTGGGAGTCCACAGAAATGAGTGCCTCATAAGCAAGCTAAAAGCTTTCCAGAGCTTGCTGCAAATGCCTATTTTTAGCCCTCCTTTTGGCTCGGATGCTAGTGTTTTAGTGCTTTAAGGGACACATGCAGTAACTAGTAATAAAAGATGTTTTCCAGTATCTCCCCCCCCCCCCCATTCTTAAGTCAGGACTTACGTTCTCCTAGAATATTTTGAAGACCTTTAATTTTTTTTCCCTTATTCTAGCCACAACTACTGAGTATGAGAGAAGCAGGGTGAGAAACGATACACTGCAAAGGTTCTGGGGTTAAAACAGCATTCGCTCAAATGCCAGCTCTCCCACTTGCTGGCTGTGCCTCCTTGGGCAAGTAACTTAACCATTTGTCTAATAGAGAGTAAATTAAGATTTATCTGCTTCATAGGGTTGTTGTCAGCATTCACTGTGGTGATATCCCAATGCTTGACATGTAGTAGCTGTTATACCATGTCTGGGAGACTGTAGGGCTTTCCAGGACTTTTCCTGGGTTGCCATCTTCTCCACCTGTAAGATGGGGTTGGTGGTGGAGGATATGCAGTACTTTTCCTTTTCTGGGATTGTCAGTATTCCATGAAATATATGGGATCCATCTCCTCAAAATGGAGTTCTCCTTACCCCAGACAGGAAGGACATATTGTGGATAATCTTAAAGGTTGCTGACCCAAGGAATTGGCTATTTTTGCTTCGGAATGTGGTGTGATGACTGTTTTAAAAATATTTTTTAATTTGTTTATTTGCGTTTCATAAAAACTACTTTTGGTAGAGTGCACGTGTACTCTCAAGGGCTGTGGGGAACGGCCGTGGCTGAGCTAAAAGTTTGTGTGGCCAGTGCACGTGCAGTGGGTTGAGACCTGAGAATGTCATCACCACAAGCTGCCCACCCCAGCAGGGGAGTCAGTGGGTTGGCTGCATGGGACCTCTAACTTCACGTAATAAGAAAAGTAAGCTTGGTATATATAGTCTTCTTGACTTTAAGGAGAAGTCCGGCAGGGTCTCAGACTTGAGTATTTATGTTTTGTGTGTGTTCCTTTGAAGTGCAGCTGACTGATGGCACAAAATAGAAGTTATAATCCCAGCTAACCCAGGGCAACCCCAGGGATCCTCCACTCCACCCAGCTGGCCCCAAACAACAAACCTCTACTCTCTTTCTCTACTTTTCTAACTAGGGTTAGGCCCTTTCCCAGGTTCCTCCTAGTTGCACGAGGGTGGGTCATCTGTGTGGATCTGGGGTATCAGTTTTCAGTATAGCATCAGAGCTACTTCAGACCCTGGCCTCTTCTTCCCCACCATGAGAAGTGGGAAGCAGGAGCTCTGCTATAGAATCCTACAGTCTGCAATTTTGAGTCCCAGCTTTGTTTCTTTTGCTGCTACTGCTGCCTTTTTTTTTTTTTTTTTTTTGAGGTATAATTGATTATTAGTTTCAGATTGGCAACTAATGATTTAATATTTGTATATATTGAGCTTTGCTTCTAACTTGCTGTGCGATCTTGGGTGAATTACTCAGCCTCTCTGAGCCACCATTTTCTCATCCCTAAAGGAGAATAATGAGTTACTGTTGCAAGGGTTGTGAGAATTAAAGAAGGTAATGTTTATGAAGCCCTTAGCAGAGTGCCAGGCACAGACCACTCTAATAAGTGCTACCTATCCAATGATTGCTATTTAAAAATTTTTACAATAAATGACCACCATTATTAAGCATGTTCATTCCACTTTTGATTCTGTTGGTGACCAGCGTTGTGGTCCCCATGCTTCCTCTGCCTCTGTTTCTTCATCTGAAAATGAGGGAATCAGATTAACTCTAAATGTGTTCAGAGTATTTTTGGTATCGAAAAAAAAAGTTTTTCAATAGCCCCGCCCCACTCCCCCACACAAAAGAAAGAAACCAAAACAGAGTTTTTTATATGTTTTTTTCTTTTTCCTATTGGCCACAGCCGTTAAGAACTCAGTTTTGAATCCAAGTTTTGTGATAGCCTAGAGAGACTTCTGGCTTTAGGAACCTAGGCAGATCACTTGAGGTGCTATCAGACACTATGGAGCAAGTAGACATTATGCACCTTGAGGCGCCTAGATAGAAAGTACACAGCGTTGCCTGTGAAAACTGCCCCCCCACTCCAGCCCCCCAAAGAATTGACCCAAACCTAATAGAGCCCTAGATCTGTTGGTATAGAGGAACAAGTTGATAGACCATGAGGTAGCAGTCCTTTAGTTTCTGAATGTGAGAGATTCTGTGGGACAAATTATCAGTAAATGAGTTTTTAAGAGAGTTGAGACATCAGTCAAAGTGCATTGTGTGGATCTTGTGTGAATCCTGATTTGAACCAGTTTCAAGAAGACATTTTGGTGACAACTGAGGAAATTGATCCCTTTAAATTATTGTAAGGAATTACTTGTCAGGAGCGATGAGCTCCATTACTGTTTATATTGTGTACCCTTGGCTAAGAACTGCTAGGTTAGCCTCCATAAATGAGAATTTAAAGCTGTTTTCTTGCAGTTCAAATTAGTTTCTCCTCTTCTAAGGAAAGCACACAATTAGGACCCCCTAAGGGGGAGATGGGGGAGGCTGGCAACCCCCTCAACTTTGGGTGGGGAGTTTTTTATACTTCCCTGGGAAGTAAGTGCCTGCTTGGGAGAGAGAAGTATGCCTATTAGGGCTGATGTACAGGCTGGGGGACTAGGGAGGTATAGGATGGTCTCTGCAGTCTGAAACCCTGAACCTCCTGAGAGGTGGAGTCTCTTGGCCGACCCACCCCCCTGTCTGCAGTGGGACCTAGGCTAGAGTAAGCATTTTAGAGCTGTTACTCAGCACTCATTCCCTCCCAAAGGGAGGCGGGCGGAGAGAGGAGGAGGAGCAGGCCTGAAACCACAGAAACCTCTTTAAAATGGAGAGCTTGGCAGATGGGAGTGCCCCTGTTTGCAAAATCCAAGACAAGCTTACAAAGGGGGTAATTAGGGTGTTGGGGCTTCCAGAGGGCTCACAGGTGCCTCACTCTGGGTTCACAAACACCCCTGGCTGGTCCAGAGTTACCTGGTGGGGAGTGGTCAGGAGAGAGGATGGCCTTACCTTGCTGGGGGTTCATGAAAGGAAGTAAGTTTTAAAACCTGCCTAATAAAAGCATAGGAAAGAGCAGGGTGAGGGAGCAGAGCGATAGGTGGTGATAGGATTTGAATCAGAACATTGGCAGAGTACCTCTTCTGCTCTCACATGGTGACTTTGCTTGCTAACCTCTTTTTTCTTAGTTATGAATGGGAGTAATCCCTATGTTGAGGTTGTTTTGAGGATCAAATTAATGTGAGTATGAGGTAGCACCGTTCATTAGTTAAAATGTCCCACACAGGTATAAGTGGTTTATGTTCCAGAAGATGCATTCCAAAGCCAGATATATGTAGTTTCAATGACCCCTTCTGGCAGGTTATTCATGACTTTCTAAAATGAGGGTGGATAATCAGGAGTTAGCTTAATTTTCAAGTAGCGCTATTTGCAGAAGTTACCAGAACCATTTGGCCAACTTCTTGTGGCAGATAGCCTAGGATGTCTCCCTGAGGGATTTTCTGAGAATCATGGGGACAGTCTTGACGTGGCACCTTTCTTGGCTGCACCTTTGGACTGGCAAAGCTGTAGGTGTGGAATGTGAGGAGTATGGGCCTTTATTGATGAATTTTGTAAAGCCAGCCATATAAATCTGTCCTGTGTAGTGAGGGGCTTCTCCATCTCAGTATGAGATACTATTAGTAAACTCAGATGACCCCATCCATTGGAGAAGGTGTTTATAGGGCACTTTGTAAGAATTGTCCATACTTGTGATAACCACCTGACCCTCCAGACATGCTTTCCAGTAACTCAAAGTAGCCTTTTCTCTGCTTTATTTTTTTTTTTTTTAAAGATTTTATTTATTTATTCATGATAGTCACAGAGAGAGAGAGAGAGGGAGGCAGAGACACAGGCAGAGGGAGAAGCAGGCTCCATGCACCGGGAGCCCGACGTGGGATTCGATCCTGGGTCTCCAGGATCACGCCCCGGGCCAAAGGCAGGCGCCAAACCGCTGCGCCACCCAGGGATCCCTTTTCTCTGCTTTAAAATGAAGTTGCAAGCTGCTTGGGGGAAGCTGAAGTCCCACTGTGGCCAGGAGCCATCTGGATAAATGATCCACCTGGGCTCTGTATGGTTTTTCCTCTCATTTTCACATGCACCAGTTTATTTAAGTTCCTGGTGATCCCAAGATAAGTTAATAGTGATACCATAGTTACCACTTACTGGGTGCCTGCTGTGTTCTAGCCCATATAATCTGCTAAGTGAGTAGTCTTTTTATCCCTGCTTCAAAGATGAGGAAAATGAGACTCAGAAATTAGTAAGCAACTACCCTTCTAATTGCTTGGACTAAGAGTCTTGGGGTCATCCTTGTTACCTCATGTATAATTTACCAGTACATCATTTTGGTTCCTAAAAACTGGATACAAAGTTAGACAGTTTTTACCACCTCCTCTTTTACCAGCCTAATCCACAGACGGTTACTTCTCATCCAGATTGCTGAAGCAGCCTCCTACCTGATCTCCTGTCACTCTTGCCTCAAGATCTCTCATCATGGAATAAAATCCCAAATCCTTAGAGTATTCTGTAATCTACACTTGGGAAGAAAAAGAAAAAAAAAAAAACAAAAAAACGAAAATAGAAAAAAAAAAAAAAAAAAAAAGAAAAAGAAAGAAAAAGAAAGGAGAAAAAAAAGGGGGGTGGGGGAAGGAAACAAATCAAAAAGCAAAACAAAACAAAAACAAACAAACAAAAAAAGAACCACCGGGGAGTATCTTCTGATTCTGTGTACTTTAAGTCCCTTGGCTTCTCCTGGAAGTTGTCCGTCTAGCTGGTGTTCTGGGGGAGGGGCCTGTTGTGCTGATTTTCAGGTGTTAGCAGTTGGGGGAGCTGCTGTGCCCCTGCCTGGTGCAGGGCTCGGTGGGGGTTGTTTACCCCGTGAGGCCGCAGGAGGAACAGCCCCAGTGGCGGGGCAGCTCTGGAAACCTGGATTCAGCCCCCGCAGGAACTCCGGAGCTCTCCGTCTGCAGGGCCTGGAGGCTCCGGGGCGGGGCCGCTGATGTGCTCAGCTGGGGCAGGAGCGTCCTTGCTGTCCTGGGCCCTCCCGGCCTCTGCCTGTCCCGGGGGAGGCGGGATCCTGGGCTGTGTCCCGGCGCCCTGTGCTCCGGAGCCTGCGCTGGTGGATTCGCGCTCCCGCCCCGCAGCCCCCTCCGCGGAGCCGCCGCCCGAGCCCCTCCGAGCTGCTCCTGGAACCGCGCAGGCCCCTCTGCACGGAGCCTCTTCCTCTGCCCGAGCCCCTCCGAGCTGCTCCCGGGGCCGCGCAGCCCCCTCCGCGGAGCCGCCGCCCGAGCCCCTTCAGCTGCTCCGGGTCCCGCCGGGTCCCGCCGTGCGCGCTGCAGCCCTTAGGGAGCTCGGCGCACTCTCCTGGGCGCGCAGTTGCTGTTACTGTCCCGGGGAGCCCGAGGGCATCCCCGCCCTCCTGGGGTCCTGCTCCAACTCCCCGCGAGCCCCTTTCCCCCGGGAAGGTCGGTGCAGCTCCTGCGTCTCCGGGACGGGGCTCTCCTGTCCTGGGGACACTCGCCCCGGCCTCAGCCCGGCTCCTCTCGGGCCCCTCCCCCTTGGAGGCCTTTGTTCCTTTACTTCTTTTTCCCCGTCTTCCTACCTTGATAGATGCGCGAACTCTTCTCACTGTCGCATTCCAGCTGGTCTCTCTTTAAATCTCAGGCCGAATTCATAGATTTTCAGGATAATTTGAAGGTTTTCTAGGTAGTTTGGTGGAGACAGGTGATTTGGAGACCCTGCTCTTCCGCCATCTTGCTCCTCCCTCTGTAATCTACACTTGGTATGGCTCCCTATACCACCCATTCCCCCCAAGCTCTAACCTCTTTCGCTGCTTTTCTCATCCAGCAACATTGGTCTTGGCCTCTCCTAGAGTATGTTGTATACTCTGTTTCAGAGTTTGGGTTCTGGAATGCTCTTTCCCCAGATAGCCACATGGCTCACACTGTCACATTCTTCAAGTTCCTGTTAAAGAACACTGTGATGGAGAGGCCTCCCTAGACCACCCTCTATAAAATTGCAAGACTCCATCCCGTACTCTGTATCCCCATCCCACCTGCCTCCTTCATTTTTCTTCTTAGTTCTTATCACCATTGAGTCAGGGACTAAAATATTTGGCTACTGCTGTATCCCCAGCATCTACAATATGCCTGGCACATAGTAGGTGGTTCAGTGAACATTTAATTAATTAATGAATGGGTGAATCTCATACTTTGACAGCATCACGCAGCACATTGTGAGTTTGGCATAGAAAATACCACAGTAGAGATGCCTGGGTGGCTCA
Organism: Canis lupus dingo; assembly: GCF_003254725.2. NCBI lineage: Eukaryota > Metazoa > Chordata > Mammalia > Carnivora > Canidae > Canis > Canis lupus. The sequence continues at coordinate 55,480,211 of NC_064246.1, read as the reverse complement.
GTGGTTGAGCGTCTGCCTTCAGCTAAGGACGTGATCCTGGAGTCCAGGGGTTGAATCCCACATAGGGCTTACCATGGGGATCCTGCTTCTCCCTCTGCTTACGTCTCTGCCTCTCTTTCTCTGTGTCTTTTATGAAATACATGAATAAAATCTTTTCTTTAAGAAAAAGAAAGAAAATGCCACGGTAGATAACAAAAGTCTGTGTTGGGAAGGAATACATGCACTCAGTCCATTATGGAAGGTACCATATAAGAAAGGGATGGGGTTCTCTAGGAGTGTATCAAAGGCATCCAACTCAATCCTAGGTCAGAGAATTCTTTGTGGAGGAAGCAATGGGTAACAAATCACTTGAAATGGGAAGGATGGGTAAGAGTCTTTTGAGAAAAAGTCTGAAAAGAAAGCTCATTCTTGGTGGAGCAAAGGCCCTAGGGGTTCAGGGAATTGAGTAAATTCCCTGTGGCTATAGTGTAGATGACTTAGAAAGATCATGATTTTAACTGGACAGCAGTGAGAAGCCATAAAAGATTTTAAATGAGAGAGTGGCATGGTCAGATTTTTTCTTTTGAAAAATTACTTTGGCCACATGAGAACATCTTAAAAGTAGATGGTTTGGGGTTTCCTGTCTGATCCTTTGGGGCAAGGTTCCCAGATTACAAAAGGGAGCAGACTTCCAAGTCATTCCTGAAGTGTTGGGCCATTATCAGCTGTCATCCTTTAGGCATAGGGAGCAGCTCCAGTTTATGAGATTTCTCTGACCTTTCAGAAGGCCACATTAGCTGGAATGCATCTCAGTTGCTGGAAGAAGTAGGGTTCCTGACGGACTGGCCGAGGCTGACTGAGCTCATGCTTGAGCTTAGAGCCACCAGCCTCCTTCACCCAGATGTAGCAGCATAGGCATGAAGAGGAGGAAGTCCTGGAAGTAGTAGCAGGGGACAGGCTTACAGGTGGACTGGCATGGCAACTCTCACTTCTAATAGGGGAGGCACCCATGTGGCAGGACTTTGAGACTCACAGGCTGCCTGCTATAAGCCACTTTGCAGCTTGGCCCTTTGGGCTTTTCCACAGATAGCCAGCCATGTGCCCAAGGTTTCCTTCCATCAGAGCCACCTCCCCTCAGCTTAATTCAGTTGGTTTTATACTTGTGCTTAATTCAGTGGATTTTATACTTGGGTTTTATACTTGTGCTGAGAGTAATGGTTCTGCTTTTGCCCACGGGTAAACTGCTATAGTGAGTCCCTGAGAATGTGGGGCTATAATCCGGCTCCCCCGGCCCAGTTCCCAACTACTGTGCTCTCAGGCTGGGGTTTCCTTTTCCTTCTTCTTTTGATTGATTGATTGATTGATTTGGAGAGGAGGTAGGGGAGGAGCAGAGAGTTTGAGTCTTAAGTGTGGAGCTGCCTTGGGTTTGATCCCACAAGCCTGAGATCATGACCTGAGCTGAAACCAAAAGTGGGCACTCGGCCTACTGTGCCACCCAGGTGCCTCTCCCTTCTTTTTGAGAGGAAGGAGTATTTTGAGCTGGAAGGGACCATAGGGGTCATTGACTCTAAGCCCCTTGATCATAGGTTACGTACTTCAGACCTAGAAAGGAAATAGTTGCTCAGGATCACAGTTCAAAGAGAGGCTGAGACTTGAACCCAGTCCTCTTGCCTTCTACTTCAGTTCTGTTTGCACTCCACCTCTGGAGGAAGAAGTAGAATGGGGTAATTGAACAGGGACTTTGGAGTCAGTCGGGCATAGTTTGAGTTAGCCCCAGCCACTTAGCAACTGAGTGCCCTTGGACAGGTTGGTAACTTACAGGCTTCAGTAAATGGAATTATATCTAGAGTAGTCAGGCGTTGGAGTCCTTGTTGAAAATGAGGTAGATGAACATGAGAACTCAGCCGGAGCCTGGCAAACAGTAAGAAGTGATAGTTCTGAGAGTATTGAGGACTTGGTTTTGACCCATGTCTTCATTTGTTAACAGAGGTCAGGTGCCAAAGCCAGCCTTTCTCTGTCTTCCTGGATCCTCTGCCCCTTGATCCCTTCTGTTTAGTCATGTGCTGTCAGGGAACTGTACAGTAGAGGGGTGCATAAGGAGTCGCTGGGGGCTATAATTCTGCAGCAAGAGGCCTAGAGTGTGGTGCTTAGGAATGCACTAGGCTCAGGTGCCTTGAAGTGAAATGCTCTTATTCCGTCTTTGATGTCTTTCTCCAGCTTTGGGTTTGTTTGGGGGAGTGGAGGTCTCTGCTTTTCCGGTTTTAAATGTATGCATTAACAGCAGCTTGAGGAAGAGGTATTGATTATGTGCATGGAATAGCCTGGCTTAGGTTTTCCCCAAAGTGGTGCTGAATGTAGGGGTAGAGTTTGGACGTGGTGAGAGCAAGGTTCTTGGGTGTGGGGAGCCAGACGCTGCTGCTAGAGAATGTGGGAGGGAGACAGGAAATTAGGAACACACAGAGGAGGTAGCTTGCTGAGATGCATGCACCTTTCTGTGAGGAGGGAATGGTTGAAGGAACTAGAATTATTTTGCCCAAAGAATCAAAGCTTGGGGTGGGTGGAAATGCTGGCTGTTCTGAAATACAGTTTGAATAGACCTCCTTCCTGTGTCCCTGTGGGTAAAGCTCTGAGAGCAAATGGGGGATAGAGGGTCAAGAAAAAACTTTCAACAGTGCCCCCAAATAGATTCAGCTGCTCGTGAGGTGTACTGAGTTTCTTGATGTGGTAATAATATTTTAAACAGGTTGGATGGTGATTTGCTATACGGGTGTGCAGCTGCAGATTTGCAAAAGTATTTGCCCAGATTTGTTCAGAAATTCTTCTTTTTTTTTTTTTAAGATTTTATTTATTCATGAGAGACCTACAGAGAGAGGCAGAGACATAGGCAGAGGGAGAAGCAGACTCCCTACAAGGAGCCGATGGCGGACTTGATCCTGGGGACCCGAGCCAAAGGCAGATGCTCAACCACTGAGCCACCCAGGTGCCCCTTATTCAGAAATTCTTGAGTACTTGTAGGTGTCAGGCCCTGAAATGCAGGGGTAGGTAATTTAGGGGCTGTCATGATGGGGCTTACATCCTGAAAGGCAGAAGTCAAAATTGGCATCCCTCACCTTACATCCTCAGGTCCGTTCCAGCCAACTGACAGGTTTTTTTGTTTTCAAGATTTTATTCATCTATTTTAGAGGGAGTGCGTGTATGAAAGTGGGGGGAAGAACAGAGGGACTGGGACCAGTCGGTTCCATGCTGAACACAAAGCCTGACATGAGGCCCGATCCCACAACCCTGAGATCATGGCCTGAGCCTGAGCTGAAATCAAGAGTCAGATGCCCAACCAATTGACCTACCCAAGCGCCCACTCCCCCCTTCCACGAAAATTTATCTGGAAACCTTGAAATTTGCAGCTTCTCTCTAAGAGAACAGACTCAGTATGAATATGCAAAAACAAACAAAACTTTAAATTTTATATTTTGGATGAATAGCATGATATGTGAATGATATCAGTAAAACTGTTACAGAAAAAAATGAGAGGAGCTGGCCTTGCTGAATCTCTTCCTTTATGAGTGCTGTCCAGTGACAGTACCTACCTCACGTTAGACTTGGACACCAGCATGTGTCCCGTGGGCCCAGACTTTGTATGTTTGATCATACAAAGAGAGAATAGCAGTCTGTCCAGCCTGCAAGCTGAGGAGCATCCTTATGGGAAGAGTTAGGGGAGGGGGGGGGGACTTTAAGGTCTGTGGCAGGAATTGGAGCCCCTAGAAGGGATTCCTTCCCTATGGGGAGACTAGACTGGACACCACTAGGCATTGTGGCCTTAGGCCCCAGAGCTGTGTGAGAGCTAAGAGATGGGGAAACTGGCTTATGTTAGGTCCCATTGAGACTTCACTCCCCTCCCACATCTGTAAAATGGGTATGGCATCTTTGATCTCAATCTCTAAGGCCCCTTCCAGCTCAAACACCATAGATGGGAGAGTGAGTAGGACAGGTATTACTAGTTCTTAGACGAAAAGGGAAAAAATCCTGAGTAGGTCCGTGTCTTTGGAGCATTGAATTCTCTCTAGGGGTAGAGACACTGGAGAGAAACTTCCTCAAGGCAGGCTTGTTCCTCCTACCATTGTTGGTGTGAGCCCTGTACTAGGGCTAGGACAGAGAACTCTGGGCAGGAAACTAGAGACCAGCCTTCTAGTCTTAGCTGTTTGGTTCACTTGCTAAGACACTTAGGGCGACTTACTGAGCTTGCTTAGACTTCCTTTTCCTCTTCTCTAAATGAAAGTGGGTAAACCAGAAAGGCTTTCAAGGTTCTTTCCTGCTAGGGTTAAGTTTGGTGTATCAAATTGGAGATGAAGACTGCAGTGTGTTGAGAAAGATTTCATTTAGGGGGAATTGTTTTCCCCCACCTGGTTGGACTAGCTTTAGTGTTATATCTGAGAGGTTGGCCAAGGCTTTGGGATTCTTCTACCAAGGCATGAGACATTCTTTCTGCCTTAGGCCTTTGGAAAATGCTGGGCTAAGATGAGCTGCCCCAAAAGGTTATGGGTACCCGTCTCAGTGTGTAAACTAGTGGCTCATCTATTGATGAAAATGTCATTGAGAAGATTCTGCCATCCTGTACGTGGTTACACTGGGTTGCGTTGAGACCACCCCTCCGCTTCTGGCTCTCAGATTTAGAACCTATGTCTTGTGGAGTCCAGGGTCAAAGTATTGACCAGCTCAGTGGAAGGGAAGCTGACCCATCTCAAGAAACTATTCAGACTCAGGCTAATCAAGAGCACAAGGGCTTGAGCCTAACCCTTGTTTGTATGAAAGGAACTAACTTGGCTACCACCAAAGTGAAAATCATTCAACACATTTGAGAAACCTAAGTATGAGACTGTGGGAATACTGCTGGGAACAAGACAAGGGAGCTGCCCTTGTAGTTGGCATTCTAGTGGGGAGACACAGTAAACCAACAAGGTAGTTCTTGCTATCTATTGCTGCCTAACCAATCACCCCAAACTTAGAGTAAGATTAAAAAAAAAAAAAACAACAACACCATTTTGTTCACTGATTCGTGTGTGGGTCAGGATTAGGACAGGTCTCAGCCAGGTGATTTCTTTTGTATATGGCAATGATAGAGGTAGCACAGGCCTGGTCTGGAGGGCCCACCAAGTTTCACTCGTATTTTTGGTACCTTGGCAGGGATGGCTGGAAGGCTGAGTTCAGCTGAACTAGAGTGCCCTCAGGTACCCTCTCCAATCTGGTAGTTTCAGAGTAGTAGGACTTACTGTGAGTGGCTTAGTGCTCCCAGAGTTTTTTCCAAGAGACAGGAAGTAGATGCTGTCAATATACTAAGGTCCTGGGCCTGAGCACTAGCACAACATCACTTATAGCATGGTGTGATGATAGAGGGCACAGAGTCTGCTGAGAATGAAGGGAAGGGATCATGGGCCCTGCCTTTCAATGAGAGGAGTGCAGTTTGCAGCCATCTTTAATACTACATGGCAGCTGCTTATAGTGGTAAGTGCTGTGAGAGAAACAAAGTCAGTGTGCTAGAGTAGTGGGGATATGTGGCTGGGGACAACTTCAGATACTGTCAGGGAAGGTATCTCAGGATGAGCCGAGATGAGATTGATGAGAAAGAAGCATGGTGGTGAGCATTCTTGCCTGGAGGAACAGCAAGTACTACGTGTTATGTTAATGAGTTCAGAATTCTGCAAGGAACGTACCAAGAGGCCTGTGTGGATGGATAAGAGGTGAGGGGCCCAGGGACAACTGGGTGGCTCGGTGGTTGAGTGTCTGCCTTTGGCTCAGGTCGTGATCCTGGGGTCCTGGGATCGAGTCCCACATTGGGCTCCCCTTAGGAAGCTCGCTGCTTCTTCTTCCTCTGCCTATGTCTCTGCCTTTCTCTGTCTCTCATGAATAGATAAATTCCAAAAAAAAAAAAAAAAAAAAGGTGAGGGGCCCAAAAACTCAGAATCGAGCGGCCTCGGGAGGCCCACTTAGGGAGTTTGGATCCTGTTCGAAAGCATTGAGAGAGAGAGAGAGCATTTCTGCTTGAGAGTTACTTGGTGCTATGCAGAATGGACTGGCGTGGAGGGCAGGGAGATAGATCCCTTGGAGACTTCTACAGTAGTCTGGGAAAGAGATGGAAAGGAGTGAATAATGGCATGGTTACTGGGCCCAATTTTTTTTTACCTTACTGTTTTCCTTTGAGACTAGGCCACTTAAAGAGGAAGTTTTCTGATTGCTGTTTCTTACTTCCTCCTGTCTGTCCAGAAGCTGAATTTATTGTTGTATTGTGCCCATTAATAAGAGGATGGCCTGAGGCAGGCAGATGTTTTCTCTGGTTTTGGGTCTCTTGGCCCCAGGGCCAGGAGAATATTGGAGTTTCCCTGTTAGGTGGTTTCCCCTAGCCTATCTCAAGCTCCATGCCCCAGGGTAGAGGTGGAGTGACAGTGTGGGTAAATAGCATGCGGCCACCAGCAGGAGCTGGGGCAAGGATGGTGGGGCCTACGGATGGGGAATGGCCTGACATGGGCTCTCAGTGTCACACTTCTTGTCAGAAACTACAGTGGCTTTTTAATTTCAGGTAAGATCTTCAGGGTGGGGTCAGAGCAAGCTGATACCTGTGGATCCAAGTTCTGTTTTCAGCTCTGCTCCCTCACTTCTCCTGGCTGGACCTTCCTTTCTCGTAACTTGTAAGAAGGCTTATAGAATTCATTGTTTATCTGTCATTAATCTAATGTGCCTTTATTATGTCTCTGGGCTTAGCCAGGTGTCCTAGAATCTGCCTCATGGGTAGCTTCCCTTGAGGACAGATGCCCTAGGGAGCCAGGCCAGACTGCCCCAGACCCTCCACTTCCAAGATGATTATCAAACTTCTGAGCTACCACACTATCTCATTTATTTTCACAAATACCCTATGGGAACTAGCTACAGTTCTGATCCTCATTTTATGGATGAGAAAACAGAAGAGTTCAGAGAAGTTCAGTAATTTGCTTAAGGCTATGCAGTATTAGTATTAAGTAAGAAGATGGATTTCGGCTCCTGGCACGCTGACTACAGAGTTCCTCACAATACTTAACATCTAGCTTTGCATTCTTCACCACGGAAGTATACATACTCTACCTGGAAAACTGTTTCTGGGAGAGAGAGGACCTGTACAAATCTCCAGGCAGCAGGAATCTATATAGGACCCTGGTGCTCCAGCCTGGACTTCCCAGTTCTGTCCCCTGGCCACCTTTAGTGGGTGCGAGCCAGGCCCTGGAACTAATCATCTCACAGAGGAGCCCTGACCTTTTATTCCCCAGAGATGTTCCTCTTCAGCTCTGTTAAGCCACCTGCAGCTTCTGGAAAGAGCCATGCTGACCTTGTGGTTTCTCAGGCATGGCCTCTGAGCCCGTTGTGGCCAGGGAGGTGGCTCTTTACAGGCATTGGGAGGCTCTCTGGCTCTTCCCAAAGGGGATGCGAAATACTGTTATGTGTTGGGCTTTTTAACCTCTTTTGTAGGGGAAATCTTTTCAACTTATTTAAACACCAATTCATTGTAGAAAAATGTCCACTAACTACCATAAACAGTACTAAGCAACCACATCCTTTTAGACTAGTGTTGCCTAATAGAAATACAACACAGGCTATATGTAGTTTTAAATTTTTTAGTAGCCATAGTTTTAAAAAAGTAAAGACAGGTGAAATCAATTTAAATGATACAGCCCAAGATATTCAGAGAGATTGTTATTTCAACATATAATTAACATAAAAATTACTAGTGAAATAGTTTGTATTCTTTGTACTAAGTCTGAAATCTGGTATGTCTTTTACATTTAAAGCATTTCCTGGGTGGCTCAGTGGTTTAGCACCACCTTCAGCCCAGGGCGTGATCCTGGAGACCCAGGATCAAGTCCCACGTCGGCCTCCCTGCGTGGAGCCTGCTTCTCCCTCTGCCTGTGTCTCTGCCTCCCTCATTCTCTCTCTCTCTCTCTCTCTCTCTGTTTCTCATGAATAAATAAATAAAATCTTTAAAAATAAATAAATAAAGTATTTCTCCGTTTGGACTACCAACCACCTTATAAGATAAGAACTCAATATCCACATGTATCTAGTGACTCTTGTATTGGACAGCACATTTCTTTTTTTTTTTTTTTAAGATTTTATTTTTATTTATTCATTCATGAGAGACAGGCAGAGAGAGAGAGAAAGAGAGGGGGGGGTGCACAGACACAGGCAGAAGCAGGCTCCATGTAGGGAGCCCAACACAGGACCCGATCCCGGGTCTCCAGGATCACACCCAGGGCTGAAGGTGGCGCTAAACCGCTCAGCCAGCCAGGCTGCCCTGGACAGCACAGTTCTATACTTTTTTTTGATTGTGAGTGTATATACATATGCATACTTTTTTAAAAAATGGGATCATAGTATCTTATCTGTATCTGCACGCGCGCACGCACACACACACACACACACACTTAGAAACATATGCTTTCAAGGACACTTACCTGCTGGTAATCCTCAAAGCAGCCCTTGGTAATGAAGGTAGCATTTTCCTGATGAGAAAGGTTAAGGAGGGATCCCTGGGTGGCGCAGCGGTTTGGCGCCTGCCTTTGGCCCAGGGCGCGATCCTGGAGACCCGGGATCAAATCCCACATCAGGCTCCCAGTGCATGGAGCCTGCTTCTCCCTCTGTCTGTGTCTCTGCCTCTCTCTCTCTCTCTCTCTCTCTCTCTGTGACTATCATAAATAAAAAAAAAAAAAAAAAGAGAAAGGTTAAGGAGCTGGCCAGTGTTGCATCACTGCTGGCACACAACCCCCCCCCCCCCCCCCCCCCCCCCCCCCCGTGCTGCCTCTGAATCCTCCACTCCTTCACTGCCCCCTGCAGGCACCTGGAGTTGCCTTGAGCCCATTGAACCCACTCCAGAATTTATGCACATCATGTGTCCATGCCCACACACACCTCGTACGTACTTTGCCGAGGAAACCAGGCCCACGTAGGGAATGCTATTGACTGGGGCTGCCATATGGGACAGCAGGTTTAAAACACAAGTACGCTGATCCCCAGGATAGTGCTCTTTCTGCCATACTTCTCTGCCCCCCAAGAGCTTACTGTTTGGGTTTGCAGCTAGCCAGAAGACAAAAAAACTGTGGGATGGACAGAGGCTTTCACTTGGGTTTGTTCTGGGGTTCTCCCAAGCCCATAGTACATCCCCGGTAGAGAAGAGACAACTAGGTCAGAGTTGGCATGGAAAGGGATATAATTTGACCTAGATGAGGTTCAGACTTAGAAATTTCTAAAATAACTTTTTGCTAAACAGCCCCCCCCCCCCCGCCGCCATGCGATTGCACAGATGTATATGCTTCACATCAGGCCACTTCTGTGGCAAGAACCTCATTCCTTAGCAATTCTGAGATTTGTAGGAGCTTGGTTTCAATTTTTTCTTCCCTCTCTCCCACAAGAAATTGTGCTTTGGTTTTTCAGACTGTAAAATGGGACTCCTTTCTAAGTGTATCATTTACATATTTCTGGCCACTCCCTACCCCTTCGTAGGGCAGTTGGGGATGAGCAGCAGACCTTGGATTAGCCCTCAGGTTAAGGGGACTGGATTTTTGATGATTGAGGTTTTGAAGACTGAGAACCCAGGGCAGCTGGCCTTCTCCCCCATTACTGTGGCACTCAGGAGTGCTGAGCCAAGTCTCCACAGGCTGGGAGTGGCCTATCTAGGGAATGAGGGGGTGACTTGGTTTGCACTCTTTTGGGAGTTCTATTGCCCTGAGGTAGGATACTGTCCAGGGTGGCACCTGCCAAAACTGAAGATTCTAAGCCACCATCCATTGGTTTATCCTAGGGTCTAGTCTTACTCATCAAGTCCTTGGATTGTAAGAGTTGGTACTACCTTTGGGATGGATTTTAGAAGACTTTACAAAACATTTCTTAATTTCATATCTCACATGTGCCCTTGAGGTGGGTGGTAGTTGGCCCCTTCTTACAGAGAAATTCCTTCTCCATAGGCTTATGGTGATTAAGGGACATACTCAGGATCAGAGTTAAAAACTGGTAAAGCCAATTTGTTTGTTTTTTTCCTTTAAATCACAACTAATAAGGAAAAGATAAGCATCCAGTCTTCCTATTAAGATATTGCAAGGGAGGCACTTAGCACAGTGACAGTTCATAGTAAGGGCTCAGTGGTAGCTCCAGAAACTTTTTTTTTTAAGATACTTAACTCAGTCAGTCTTTCCAGGAGCCATGAGCACAGCAGTTTGTCCCCTAAGCTGGAGGTCCTCTTGCCAGGCATGGGGAAAGCGGTTGAGGGCAGTGGTAGCCTGGAAATACTGGACTGCTGGCTGGGAGTGCAGAGGCTGCTCAAGTTCCCTTTGAGCAGCTGGCTCTGAGTTGTTCTGGAATGTTCTCTGCCATTCTAGGCGTTCTCTGTCCCACCCCCTGATTTGCATCATCACTGCCATTGCCCCTCTAAGGTGGTAGCTCTTTGGAGATCCTAGAGGAAGACCAGAATCTGAAGGGGCCTTGGAAACCATCTGGTTACTTCTCATTTTATAGAAAACTCAGACCATCTCTTGGCCAGAGTCTCCCACATGGCACTAAGGGAATCATGATTCCTGTGCTGGTCTCTTTTTATTCTGCTTTATTCTTTCAAGGGAAGAGAAACGGCAGCCCCTTTGCATGGTTGGTTCTACAGGAATGTAGATTAGAAGAGGACTAGGTCTAGTAGTACCAGCCCCCAAGGCTGATCTCGTGTACACGCTGCCGTTCTGGTCCTCCAGACAACAAGCCTTCAGCTCTCTTTACTCCCCCACATGGGCCAGCCGTTGACACACCCTGAGCCCTCAGAAGGCCAGGAAAGCCTGCCCAAATGGAGGAGGTGTTGCCCAGAAATGCTCTAAATTTCCAGAAAACAGGCCCTCCCATCTGCTCTGCTTTGCTGATGAGCTCTTTAAGATAGAGCATAAAGCATGGTTCTGGGAAGGGTGGGGGCACTGAGCAGGACTAAGTACCTAATAGGAGGCTTACCTCAGAAACAGCTTGGGGTGGGGTGGACAATTTGTTAGTGGCCTTTTTTAAAAAAAAATCTTTTCTGCAGTCAATTTTATTGAATTCATCGGGGCATTCCTTTATGAAAAATAAAACAACTAAAGTTGTACAGGCATGCTTTGTAATGAGACAAACCAGTAATGAAGCCTGCTCGGATACAAGCCTGCTCGGATACCTCTAAAGTTCCAAGATAATTGCTAACAAATAGGAGTGCTTACCGCGTGCTAGGTGTTTTTCCAGGCACTTTACAAATAGCAACTCAGGTCGGTCCTCACAGTCCTGTTAGTATAGGAACTATTCTCATTTACAGAAACCCAGAGTCACCAAGATAGAAGAGCTGTTGGAGTCCAGGCTCTTAACCCTCGCACCACCCTGATGCTGGGTGTGAGGTCAGCAGTTTTCCTGACTCCTGGCCCAGTGCTCTTTCCACAGAAGTACCTGTCCCATAATTTCTCACTTGTGGAGCTTGCCTTAATCCCTCCAGAAGAGCCCAGGCCTAACCTAAGGGTTGCAACTTAAGGGTTGCAGATCTTTTCTGAGATAGGGACAGAGCAGCCTTTGGAGGGAAAGAGCATTGACCCCATCACACCCACGTCTGCTCTCAGCATCTGCTACTAGTTTCATGGGCTCTAAATCCTTGGCAGTCTTAACTGATTTCTGTTTCCACAGTACATAGTACATTGTTGTTAAGAACATTTTTCAATCCTTGCCAAATGGGATGCCCACCGCAGACATTGGTAATTGGTCTTAGGCTTTTCTTGAGCCCATTTACTGCCCGAGATCCTCAGTTCAGCATCTTGGGCAGTCAGGACCAAGCAGTCTCATGTGGAGTTTAAGATTCAAGCCCTTGTATAAGCTGAGCCCTCAAAGGGTACGAACTGTCTTATTAATCACTGCTTCCCCAGTGCCTGGCACACAGACCCCTCAATAGCCCAGTTACCACTAGTCAGGTGTTGGAGTAGGGTGGTAGGAACTCTGGGCTGGGGTCTCAAAAAAAAAATTTGATATTTTTGGAACAAGTCAGTTCTATGTTCTGTGATACGGAGAAAATCACATCTGCCCTTCCTACGTCAGACTATTTGGGACTTAGACACAGCAATCGGTAAGGAAGTGTCATACAAGCTCATCAGCCCTGATTTGCAAGGGTAAGGAAAGATTGTTTGCCTGGATGGGTGGTGTATGCTCCTTTCAGCTCTCCTCTGTATCCTACAGCAGGGCCTATACAAAGTCCCTTCTTTTTCCACCTCCTTTTCCCCTCTCCTGCCTGTCCTTTGTCCTATAAAGTGTTCACAGTTTCCTCCATCCTTTCAGATATGCTGGAGGAGGCAAAATCCTCCTGGGCTTGGTGCTGGCTAGAGCTCAGGCTTTGGGGGTGCAGGTGGCCCTAGAGCATTGCCTTTCAATAAACAGTGCTTTGATTCCTGACTGTGCTTTGCCCTTCTTCCCTTATGCTGAGTACCCAGCAGGCAGGTAAACTAATGAGGGAGAAGTGGATTTAGGTGCTGGTGGCCTCAGTCCCCTGTTGGGCCTGCAGGCTTAAGCTGGAGCCCTTTGGGGACCTAAAGAACCTAATGTTTGTCTCTTACAGTGCTGAAAGAGGTCTAGGGTAGCCTGGGACTTCCCATCCTTAGGGTCAGATACCTTCTCACTTTGTGACCTTTGGCTAGCCACTTGTCTCTGAAACTGGGATAGTATTTCCACCATTGTGAGGATGCACAGAAAGCCTGCAGCAGGAAGCTTGAGGTGAATGCTTAGTAAGTGGTAGCTACTGTTGTATAGGGGATCCAGCCTCAGGGCCATTGGTGAGCAGAGAATAGGCTTAGTCTGAGAGACTGGAGACCATTTGGCTCTACAGGAGGAGGCAGGCAAACAGTTACCCTTCAAGAGCCTTCGTTCTCCTTCTGGCAGAGCCATAATTTGGAGCTCATTGTGAAACTGACCCCGAGCCCAGCCCAGACTGATCTTTTGTGACTTCACATCTGTCAAGACAGCTCGTGGCTTCTTGGCCTGACGAGTCTTGGTTCCTGATGCTGGAGATTGGGATGGTGGGTAAATGGAGGGGTGGTGCTCCTCATGCACCCCTCCTGTGGCTGCTGTGTGTGCATGTCATGAAATTGTGCTACCTCCTGCTCTTGTGAGCCAGTTAATTCCTGTCTGCAGACATGAGACCCTGGACTGTGGGTCAAAGACCAGGGTTCCTTCCCGGGCACACTCATCCCTGGCAGCTCAGTTCTCAAACATTAACTGGCATCAGCCTTGCATAGGAAACTTGCTAAAACTGCAGGTGCCCAAGCTCTGTCTTCCTCACCAAACTGATTCCTGGAGCTCGAGGGAATCCAGGAACCTGCATTTAAACCAAGACTCCCCCTCTCCTCTGAGTGGTATTGCAAGCCTGCTTGCTCCCTGATCCTAGTTTCCACAGCTGTGAGGTGAGGGTTTTTCATACAGGCATCTACTCAGGAACTCCAGCTGAGTAGAAGGTAAAGGGGGAAGAGACTCATTTAAGCTGTTAAATCTGTGAGCCGGCAGCTGTCACGAACCTCCAAATGAGAGATTTAGTCTGACTCTGCGATCTCCCATGTAAATTGCCTTTTTGCCTTGATCACAAACCTACTTGTATGGCCCTCATTCCTGTGTGACTGGGTTAATTCTTATCAAGCTACAAGCTGAACTAAAGGTTGGTCCTGTTTAACCACATCACCTGGCCTTGTGGGTTACTTATTTGATGTAGACTGTGGTTAGAACATCTTCAGATGGACTTGAGGCCATGCTGTTAACTGCGCTCTGTCCTGCCTCTTAGCCCAGCAGCCTAGTAAATCGGTGATGAAGTGGGTTTTGGGTAGATCTTAGATTCCCCTCTCCATTTGCTGAAGGGAAAGGGACTGTGGAGTAGGGTGATAGGATACCTGCCTTGAGGACGTCTTTGGGGGGTGGGAGTCTGCAAGTGATGACACACCCTGAGCCCATGATTTGCAAGCCCTATCTCTTCCTCTGTGGTGTACCAGGGCTCTACTCTTTCCCAGTTGGGGTGTAGCACGTGGCACTAAAGGGGCCTCATGGCCAGAACTCCTCAAGAGACACAGATCAGCTGCTTCTGGCAAGCAAATCTTGGCAGACCTGGATTGGGGTAAATAGTCCCTATTCAAGGACTCCAGCTTGCCATCTGTTTCTGGGATACCCGGCAAGACTCTTCCATTTCTGTGGGATTTCCCTTTGTGAAGTATACCCAGCCTGCAGGGCTGGAGCTATTAGGGCTCAGTGATTTCACAAAGCAGAAAGCTGGGGGCCAGTGAGGATGTCTGACCTGCCACCCTGCATGGATAAGTGGTCAGGCCTACCTGTACCCCATCTCCCAGAGGGAGCCAAGAGGTTCAGCCATCCCTGGGGAAGTGTGAAGAAAAAAAAAATGAAGGTAAAAGTGACACCTGCCTCCTAGATTAGATCCACTTCAACAAGAGCAGCCCTCCTTTTCTGTCATGTATTCCAGTTCCATGTGAGAAGTTTTTCTTAAAAACCGAGGGGCAAAAAACAAAAACAAAAACAAAAAAACCTGAGGGGCATTTCCTGTAATGCTTGGGTTTCTAAACCTGCCCTCTACCCACATATGCCATGCCCCCGTCCCATGAGTGGGTGTCAAGGTGCACAGAGCATATTTTGTTTAGGCAGGAAATTGGCTTCCCTACCAGTTGGGAAAGCTCTGGATTTGGAGTCAGGAACTGGATGGTCAGTGCCAGCTTCACAGCAATTCACTGGTCTCTTCTTTGAGCATAGCCTGGTCCCTCCTGGGCTCAGTTTTCCTATTTATACAAGGAGATGAGTTCTCAAGTCCCTTCTGGCCTTCACTGGGTCTGAGAACTCTCCACTCCAATAAAAGTGATAATCCAAAGTAATTTGGGTGGGGGACTCAGAAGCCTCTTGAAGCAGAGAAGCAGGTTAAGACAATAAAAATGAATTTGTATTACCTGACACGGTGGGTGACCACTAGGGACAGGGGAAAATCAACTTTGAGATCAGCAGCCTCCCACATCAGGACAGTGGAGTCAGGCAGCATTGCTATTTCTCAACCTTCCTGAAAGAGGTGGCTCCTGAAGTCCAGGGCCCAGCCACTCAAAGCTTGGCCTATCTCTCAGGGACACTCAGGAGCCCATATGGCTCAGAGAAGGTTGGGTTTTTTGTTTTTGTTTTTTTTTTACGTGAATGATTAGCAGTACTTAGCAGGAAATTTCTTTTTTAACATTACTTTGTCTACTTTTCTTGAAAACTCAGAAGCTCTGGCAACACCCTACTCTATTCGACGGTAGAGCCTTGGCTGCTTTTGAGTGGGTGATACCGCCACCCCCTCAGCTGATACTTGTGCTTCCCAGCTTGCCAGTATTGCTGGCCAGCTTTGTGATTTCTGCTACAGCTTGGGGCCTAGAGGCTGAAGTCAGGACCTCGGGGAAGTCCATGTGCTGTTTCGTCTGCCATGTACCCTCTCTGTCATCTGTTTTCCACAACTGGCCAGTGGTGTTTGGATGAAAGTACACCGATTCCAAGTCTGAGAAGAGAACATAGTCTAGACTCTGAAGGGGTTGCAGTGCTGGACGGTCCAGCTGTGCTGTCCAGTTGTAATGCAAAGGGCTAATTCACCTTTCTTCCCAGAAGAGAATGCTTCATTCAGTAAATGTACATTGTGGGCCTGCCAGGTATGGGTTGTAGTCTTGGCTCTCAGAGGTGAATGGGAAAGGTAGAAAAGGTCCCCACTCTATGGGGTTCACAGTCCCTGTCCACAAAGGGTGTGTGACAGGCTGGCAGAGTCCAGAGCTGGGGTCAGGCTGAACCAGAGTTTCAGTCCCAGCTCTGGAACCTGGTAGCTGCTGAACTTGGACAAATCATTTAGCCTCTCAGCCTTCACGTCCTCATTTGTAATTTGGGAATCATCATCATCATACCTACCTCCTGAGTGGTTGTGAAAACACAAAGGAGCTACTGTTCGTTAAAAGCTTTGGTACCTTGCAAGTGTATAATACACTCTCAGGAAGTGATTGGTGGGCTTGGGAAACAGATGCAGCCATTTCTGGGCCTGGCTCTGAAGACCCCAAGTTAGAGACTGGATTAGCATTTGCTCCTGTGTTGCTAGTTGGGTAGCTCTTTACATTGGGCACTCACAGGGAAGACTTCAGACTTCCTTGGAAGAAATCTGAAATTAATGCTGAGATCTGTGAGTGATGTCCTACAGAATATATACTAGGCTAGTACCTTGCCTCCCTTTCATTTTGTGAGGAACTGGAATAATAGTGTCTTTTTGAGGCAGTTTAGTAAAATCACACATACAAAGCAACTTAGACTAGCACCTAGTAAAAGGGTGGTTATTATTACTACAGTTCTAACTAGAACCAGATGTGCTCTTCAGAAAGGCTGGGTTAGGGTGCTGGCATTTGGGAGACTCGTGTGTTTCAGCTATGATGATTATTAGTTAGCTCGTGGGCAGGACTTTAGGGGCTAGAACCAGCCTTGGGGGCAAGGTCCATGTCTGGTCAGGGAGAGTGGAGGCACCAGGCTGCCTAGGTCACCACAGGCTAAAGATAGTCCCCTGGGCCTAGGCCTAGGCCAGTCCAAGCAGCACCATGTGATTGGGGCCCAGTGGCCCTGCCCCTCCTCCCAGGCCAAGGGGCACAGATTGTAGCCAGTAGCTTCCTTTGAGTGGAGCCTCAAGATGGTTTGATGTTCTGAAGGCCTCACCACCCCCGCTTCCACACAGGGGTGCCCTCCTGCCCATTCCTGTGTTTCCATCCATGGGTCTGGGGTGTCAAGGCAAGAGGGCTGGGCAGAAAGAGGTCTCTGACAAGTTGGTGGCAATGGCAGCAAGAACTGGTGAGCAGGGGGAGGAAGTTAGCCCAGCACTCTTTTTACTCCTTAGAAGAGGGTTTCTGCCTCAGGGGGTGTCAGGGTCAGTGGGGATGGCATGAGAGGCCTGTGGTCTTCAAACACCTCCACAACTCTGCCCCTAGGCTGGCATAGGAGAGATGAACGCAGGTGGGCAGTGTCACCCAGAAGACTCCTGCCCCACCTTCCGCTTAGATGGTTTTGCTGCCTTCCACATTTCAGGGTCTCAGGTTGCAGCTCATGCAGATGGTAGTGGTGGTTTTCCCCATATTGGGAAGCTGAAGGTGGGGGCAGAATCAATGTTAGCTGGACCCTCCACTCCTACCTCCCGAAACCTCATTGCATTGGGGCAGAGGCAGGAATGGAAGAACTGGGAGGGGCACCTGAAAGCAGTGCCTATTTCCTCGCCAGGGTGCCAGAAATAGGGACTGCAGCTAGGTGCTTGGTGGCAGTTTCCCCTGCTTGTCTCTGTGTAGGGGAGACGGGGATTGTCAGGTTGCTGGCATCCAGTTATGGGAGTGTTACTTGCCCTGATCTGTGACCTTAGGTTTTCTTGTAGTGGGTCTTGTATTTCCCCAGTGTGTAGAAAGATAGCCCCCGTGTCCCTGCCACTAAGGATCTGCCCTGTTGGCCACAATGAGAAGGTGACTTGGACTCTCCTCCTAGTGGTTAAAGAGCACAGGTTTGAGTCAGACTGCTTGGCTTCAAATCCTTTTGTACTACTTACTGGTTTTGGCAGATAATCTTTCCACCTGTGCCTTGGTTTTTTCATTTGTAAAATGAGGCCAATTAGAAAAACTAGCTCAGTGTCACAACAACGCATGGTATCTAGTAAGGGCTTACCTACATATCATATGCGCTTGTTAATATTACAACCACAGCCTGTCCCTAGCATCTCTTCTGCTTGGATGAGAAATCTCAGTGGTTGAGGGCTTGCCTTCTCTCCCTCCATACCTCTAGACCTCATGTTACTACCTTTGGTTCTGTTGAGGAAGGTGAGGCTCAGGGAGTATGGGAGGTAGTGCGCCCCCTAAGGTTATACAATTGAAGAATGCTGGAATCTGGATTAGGACCCAGCCTGCATTTCAGGTTAATCGTGTGCCACAGAGTCAAGGCAGGGCTGGGCATAGGGTTCCTCTGGAAGCCAGCAGGGCCTCGATTACTTTGTTTCTCTGTCTGGGGAGAGCTCTGCCTGAGGGTGGGAGGGTTGAGACTGTAGCCTTGGGATTTAGCGCTTGGAAATTGCAAAGCCTCTTTGCTTGGTGTGAAATCATAGAGGAGATGGGCTTGTGAACTCTGTTAATTCAACCGATGCCAGCTGTGTTGTCAGGCCCTGAGCTGGACACTGGGATTACTGCTATCCAAACAGCCCGGTGCCTGCCCTCAAAGGAGTCACAGGATTAGGGGTGAGGGTTACAGCACTAAAAGATCATGCAGCAGGGGCACTTTACTTGGGGTCTGAGAGCGCTCCCCAAGGAGATTGGCCTAATGGCCAGGTAAAGGTCTGCAGGTGGGTAAGTGTGAACTCAAGTAATGCAGCCCCTTATTTAGCCTAATAAATTCCCTTGTTCCCCAGAGTAGAAGTTCTTTTCAGTCAGGGTAAATTCAGCCCTTTCAGATGCCAATGTCCAGGAAATGGTGCCAGTCCCAAAGTAAACATTAGGCCTTCCCCATTCAGCTGGCACTGAGGCTGAAGTCTGACCACCCAGTTAGTCCCTCCAGGCTTTCACCCATCTGGCCCAGCCTGGTTTCCCCTTTTACCCACCTTTGTCCCCAGTTTCATTTTCAGCTTCTCCCTCTTACCAGTTCTTTTTACCACAACCTGTCGAGTTTGATCACGCATGTGCCTACTCCCTCTAAAACCTAGTTCCCCACTAGTTGACCCAAGTCTTTGCTCTTTAGATCTCCTAGGTCTATCTTCTGAGTAGCTTTTATCGCAGAGTCCATAGCATTAGGATCTTTCTCTAGAACAAGACAGTATGTTTGTGTTTGTTTGTTTGATCTGGCTTTATACCAGGTGTTTATGGGTTTGGTCCTAGGCTCTCTTCCTTCCATGCTGAGTTAAAAATCAAGTGACTACGTTTCTTTAACTGAAAGGGAACTCCAAGCCTTCCCTATGTTCTTCCTTCCTCTGACATGGCAGGGGCTTATGCCAAAGCCTCCCCATGGACTTGTGGTGAACTCCCCCCTCTTTCTTTCCTCTTTTCTGGGGAAACCTGCCCTGGAGCCCAGCCTGTCTCTGGAGGGCAGTGTCCGGAAGAAGGGCCAGGCTGGAGTCCAGTAGTGGGGGGATCATTTGTAATCCAAGTCCGTGAATCCAGCCCATTGATCCCGTTTTTCTCCACACATTCTGATTCTTTTCATGTCGAGAGATCATTTGATGATTTCTTTTTCTTTTTGAGGATGAGGATTACTTGGAAATTGTAAACTTCTTGTGTGAATCTGAATTGAAATATTTAGCACTTATTGTGTGCTGGGTACTCTTACTATGCTCTGGTCGTGTAACTGTCACAGCAGTGCTATGAGATAATTAGGCCTTAAGTCTTACAGCTGAAGAAACTTAAGTTTAGAGAGGTTCTCCAGGGGCAGAGTTGGTAGGGACTCCAACCAAATGCAGTAGATAACAAAGTCTTATGTAGTTAGAATGGACTGTCTGCTTTCTTAGACAGTGTTTGAATGAAGGGGTGACAGTTGAAGCAGAGAGCAAATCTCGGAGGGTTAGATAGTGTTGTGCGGTGAGCTTCTCTCTGCCCTGCCCACCCTTGGTACCCACCTTCTGCTCCTTGTTGCCTGGTATCCTGCATTAGCCATAGTAGTTGAGCTCCCCTGATCCCCACCACTCTCAATAATCTGAAGTAAAAATGGTGAGTTTGCCATGGAGGTGCAGGTTCACAGAGTCTCCTGGAGCTGCATCCTTAACGACCACAACCACACATAGAGGTTCTGCTGTGCTTCATTTAATGCACAAATGCATGTATGTATTTAGGAAGCCTCATCGCCCCCTGGAACTAGTCACTATTGGTTCCTGGTTGAAGATGGTCCTATGGGACAGAAAGTGGCTTTTCTTCTTTACCTGTTAGCTCTGTTAGCCCATGTCTTGCCTTATTCAAGGAGGGAAGGTACTTCTGGGGCCTCTGTCTGCCATCCTGCTCCCTTAGAATGCTGGGCTTCGAGTAGGGCTTGCCTCACCACACTTCCCTCCCTTAGTACCTGAGAACCGGAGAACCTCTCCCTGCCTTCAATAACCCCACTTACCAGGAAACACTGGAGAAGTGCCCTAAGATTGCACAAAGAAGGAGTTTTGACTCCACCAGTGGACACATGGGATTTGTGGCAAGCGGGAAGAACGCTTGAACAAAGAGTTGAAACTTCTGGCTCTCATCCTGGTTTTTCCCCAGGCAAGCCCCTTGAGGGCCTTGGTTCCCCAACTGCAAACAGAGGGGATCAGAACCATGATCCTTTTTGCTGCTCTGACCTACAACTGTTTTTCAGGCAGGTGGTGCGTGGTGGTGAGTTTACTGTTTCCTGAGGTGGGCTTGGGTCACTGGCACAAGTTCCAGAATGCAGAGGTGGGAGAAGGGGGCTTGTTCTCTATTTTCCCTGGGATGATGCTGGAACATAGGGACTGGCACCTGCACAAAGGATTGGTTTTCATTGGGAGCCATTTCAGATGCCAAGTCCTCTATATATTGTGGAGGTGGAGAGAGAGACGGTTGGTTGGTTGCCTGCTGAAGGAGGATGGTGGGGAGGGGACCCAGAAAGGGATGTGTAATTGAAGTCAGAAAGCCTAGTCTTGGGGCAGCCCCAGTGGCGCAGCGGTTTAGCGCCACCTGCAGCCCAGGCGTGATCCTGGAGACCCGGGATCGAGTCCCACGTCGGGCTCTCTGCATGGAGCCTGCTTCTCCCTCTGCCTGTGTCTCTGACTCTCTCTCTCTCTGTCTCTATGAATAAATAAATAAATAATATTTAAAAAAAAAAAAAAAAAAAGAAAGCCTAGTCTTTTTTCTAGTCTCCCGTAGGGCCTGACAGTTACGCATCTGAGCCTTCCTGGCTTCTCCTAGGCCCCACAGGATTTTAACAGATCTAGGAATTTTACGTAAAGGCAGAAGTAGTTCTCTCTCCCTAGTGGACTTCTCTCTC
The DNA here is from genome assembly GCF_003254725.2 of Canis lupus dingo. Classification (NCBI taxonomy): domain Eukaryota; kingdom Metazoa; phylum Chordata; class Mammalia; order Carnivora; family Canidae; genus Canis; species Canis lupus. Next base: position 55,459,211 of record NC_064246.1, on the reverse strand, counting down.
TCTCTCTGGGAGACTTCCTTGAAGTAGGAGCAGCCTCAGGCTTTAGCTGCGAGCAGCGCGAGAACAGGGCACTCTGGGTCCTTGGGGGAAGAGAGAAGCTAGCTAGAGATGGGGCTTTTTCAACAAACTTCACACAGGATACTTGAAGAATATTCCTACGTGTGTCCCGACTAGCCTATTCCCTCGGTCATCTTGCCCTTGGTGAGGGAATAGGGAATTGGTGTGGTCTCTTAGTGGCAGGATGGCTCTCCCATTAATTGGAGCCCGAACTTTTAAGTGCTTTACCATATGCCTTTTTGATCTTGGTGAATGAAATGTCAGGCAGAGTGATCACAGGATATGACTCTTTCCAACTTTAAGAGTTTTTATTATTTTTATTTTTATTTTTTATTTTAGGAGAAACAGACAATGACCTGAAAAACTTGGTCTCACCTTTTCAAGGAAACTCTTTAGGAACACCTCACCCTCTGAGCCTGATTCCCCTTTCCAGCTTCTTTTTAATGAATTTGAAGTTGCAGGCCCTTGGCCTGCTCTTACTCTGATAGCATGCAGGGAGTTTTGTTGCGGAGGATGGGTCCCAGGAGCAGTGATCACTGCCAATTCCTTGGGTGTACTCAAGGATGAGGATCCTGTAGCAGGTGCTTCTGCCAGGTCCTGGTTCCAAGCAGCAGCCTAGCTGGGAACCGAATGGTGGTAGGCTTCTCTGGGCCACCCAGGACGGTCAAGAAAGTCAGTGCGTAGTAGCTCCCTGGTTCTATGGGCTTCATCCTCTTGGGATTGAGAGATTGTTTGCATCTACACTATCTAGCACTGAGGCTGGAAGATGCTGTGGCCTTGGGTTTCCACAGCTCCAGCTCTCAGAAGGCATGTGGGGCGTCTTGAGGGGGCAGTGGCTCCAATAGGGTTTAAAAGCCAAGAATGCCGTGACCTCACAGTTAGGAGTCAGGCAGGGATTCTTGCTACTCATTAAGAGAACATGGGTCTGTTCGAGGAGTAGAGAATTCCTTTTGAGGCCAGGTAGGCAGATTTCTCTGCTCAGGGACTAGGGGCAGCTCTTGTCTTGGCATGGCTAGCCAACAGTGGAGGCAGAGTGATGGGAGAGAAGTGGGTGAGCAGAGCCCCAGGATGGACCTTTCCCCATGAGTCTCTGGGGGCAGCAGCATTCAGAAACCCTGTTCTTCACAAGTATGTTTGGAAAATAAGTGTAGGTATAGAAGGGACCAGACCTATTAGAGTAACTTCTTTAAAAAACATTTTTTTTTTCTTTTTAAAAAGCCCATGTCTTTGTTGAAATGACTGGAAAACTCCAAACAGAATTAAATCCCTGTTAATACACTACTTTACTCTTGATGATTTTTGGTTATATGGCCTTCCAGAATTCCTACTTGTGTATATACATGGGGCTTTTAAAAATATTTATTTATTTGAGGGGATCCCTGGGTGGCTCAGCCGTTTAGCGCCTGCCTTTGGCCCAGGGTGTGATCCTGGAGTCCCGGGATCTAGTTCCACATTGGGCTCCCTGCATGGAGCCTGCTTCTCCCTCTGCCTGTGTCTCTGCCTCTCTCTCTCTCTCTCTCTCTCTCATAAATAAATAAAATCTTTAAAATATATTTATTTATTTATTTGAGAGAGAGTGTGAGTGGGAAGAGGGGGAGAGGGAGAGAGAATCTCAAGCAGACCTTCCTGCTGAGCATGGATCCTGAGGAGGGGCTTGATCTCATGACTCTTGAGATCATGACCTAAGCTAAAACCAAGAATCAGATGCTCAGCCTACTGAGCCACCCAGGCACCCTGGCATATGCATGTTTTTTATTGGTTTGACAAAAATAGAATTGCAACTTTTCTCATTTCCTGTGTTTATCTTTTCATATCTTTTATCTCTGGTAGAGAGCATTATCTTTTTAACTCTAAAAATTGTTAAACTTTTATTTCTTTAGCTAGTTTTCTGCTGTTGGATGTGTAGTTTGTCAATTTTTTGAAGTTATAAACAGCACTTCTGTTATGGACAACATCTTTGTACATAATTCTGAACGCTCTTTTCATTTGTATGATTAGAATAAATTCCTAAAGGTTGGGACCATTGAGTCAAGTAGGGTTCGCTTTTGCTTTGGGAAGTTGGGAGAGCAGGGAGACTTTTCTGCTAATCCTCTGTTAACTGCAGGTCATTGAGGACAGAGCTGGTCCCAGTAGGGAGTGAGGAGGCTTAGGAGAGCCCTGGACTTCTTGATTGCCAGCTCAGGATTTTTATCATGCCTTCCCCATGATCATTAGCCCAGATCTGCTCACACATAGACTTCCACAGTGTTAGAGCCAGAGAAGGCCTTTCAAATCCTTCCTTTATGGAATCTGCTGGGATCTGGGAGCCTTCCATTCTAGAGCCAGCTCTGGTTATGGCCCCAGTCTACCATGGACTTCCCCTGTCCAGGAGGGCCCGTGGCCCTCTTTACAAGAGGGTACAGAGCTGGGAGGGCCCTTCTGCCTCAGAGTCAAATTCCTGGGGTGTTGGCTGCTGGTTGTTTCCATGATTTCATTTTCCATGATTTTTTCCGAGAGGCTGGTGCAGTTGTTACTGGACCAGCAGTTGTTGCAGTTACTGTTAGAGCATATGCCCTTCCCTTCTTCACCATGTCTTCCTTGTTTGGAAACCTGCAGGTTGCTTCATGGAGCAGAGGTGGTAATGAGGGTGAGGAGCTAGTGGTGTTCCCTCCATAGGTTTTGCATAACCATCTCTCTCTTCTTGTTCTCACAGAACATTCTGCTCCAGCCAAGGTGGTGAGGGCAGCAGTTCCTAAACAGCGCAAAGGCAGCAAGGTAAGGAGTAGGAGAGGGCAACCTTAGGGGACTTCCTTAAAGAGGTGGTGGCCTCTTCTGAGCTGCGAGGTAGCTCTGGAACCTCTAGCAGAGGAGCCCCCTCTGGGTCTCCAGTGTAGATGGTCCTAGTGGATAGACTGATTGTGACTTCTGATCTCTTAGGGGAATGGTATTTTAGGTGAGGAGCTGAATGGCAGAGACAGGGCCACCCCAGGGCCCTCATAGAATGTGTCTTGCAGGTTGGTGACTTTGGAGATGCAATCAACTGGCCCACACCTGGAGAGATAGCCCACAAGAGTGTGCAGGTGGGTCTATGGGGAGGATGGGCAGGTTTAAATGCTATGGACATAGACATATTTGAGTTCTTAAGTTCTCAGAGCCTCGGATCTTACCTTTCTCAGTTTTTCAAGACTGGTTGGTACAGTATGGGCAGTGCTGAAATAGCTAAAAATCATCGTCATTTGAGCCCTTGCTGTATGTCAGGAACTGCCAAGTGCTGTTTACCATTTCACCTGTCCCTCACAGTGACTTAGAGATAGGTCCTTTAGTAATTCCCATTTTACAGATGAGGCCACTGAAGATAATAATTAGCCCTTGATGGTCGAGTGGGGATTGGAAGTCAACTGTGTTATATCATTCCAGAGCTGGTGTTCTCCATCAACTATACTTGGGTTCCCAGTGAGTGAAGCAGGAGAGTGGCCCTTAGGCCATGTACCCACCTCCAGACGATATGTCTTAGGGAAGCTCATGTAGCACTATTTAATCCCAGCAGATCAATCTTTTCCTTCTAGTGCTCTTGTTCTGTGCTGTTGGCCTAGATTCCTCACTAGCAGTGGCTACTGGCCTTCAGTTCACAGACATGGTTGCTATGGACAAACTGAGGGCTAGCATCTCTTCCATCCCCCAGACTACCAGGTTGGTGGGGTCTTGTAGGAGTAAACATATGGTCCCTGCAGGCCTAGCCCGTGAGTCCTGGGGGCTGTTTCAGTCCCTTAGTTACACTCGAGGAATATGGAGAGACAAGGTGACCTGTTACCTGTTTCACCACACTTCCCAGTGGAAGCATCTCAGCTGTGCAAACAGGACCTGAGAATATACATCTAGTCCAACTTGCTGTTGAATGCTCCAGCTCCTCTGCCCTGTTTTCTTAGTGGTGGTGGAGGGGGTGCTTCTGTCCCATTCCAGGAGGATCTCAGATTCACGTCACCTCCCTACTATTCTGCTTTCCGCTGCAGCCACAGTCCCACAAGTCCCAGCCTGCCCGTAAGCTGCCACCCAAAAAGGACATGAAGGAACAGGAGAAAGGAGAGGGGAGCGATAGTAAAGAGAGCCCGAAAACCAAATCGGATGAATCTGGGGAGGAGAAGAATGGGGATGAGGACTGCCAGCGAGGGGGCCAGAAGAAGAAAGGTGAGTGACTTGCAGCAGGGGTTAGGAGTCCATGGGAGGCAGAACTGGGAAGTGTCAGAACTTGGGGTTGCTAGTTTCAGGAGCTCTGAGAAGTCCTTGGGAGGCTGACTGGTGTAGGCCACTAGGCCAGCAGTCTTCCCTTCTTCTGCCTTCCATCTGTCAGTTCTTTCTCTTACTTAACAAACACCCAGTAGGCTCTGTTCTCAGTAGTCAAGCTGTAGCACAGGACAGATGAGGTCCCTGCCTGTGGATAATCAGTGTGTCTTGGTGTATCGCTGTACCATGTAAGATTTGTTTAAAGACAAGAGCTCCTGTTGCCTTGGCTAAGGGTGTTTAGGGTACAGATTGGCTGCTTTGACAGAGCTTCAAAATAACAGTGTTTTAAACAAGATAGAAGGTATTTCTCTCACCTGACAGCTGGGTATAAATAGGCCAGCCCTAGAATGATAGCCATTTCTTTTCATTTTCCTTTCATCTTGCTGTGGTGTGTTGGCTCTTTTCATCCAAGGTAGCTCACTCTTCCTTCTCATTCCAGCTAGCAGGAATGGAAAAGGAGAGAGAGTAGCTCCCTTTTAAGGACTCAACCTGGAATTGACTACTTTCATGTGATGGCTCTCATAGAATTTTGGCACCTGTCGAAAGGGAGCCTGGAAGTACAGTCTTGATTCTGGGCAGCCACATGTCTGGCTCCAGAAAGGGGTTCTCTGACCAAGGAGAAATCAGTATTAGGAGTCAGCCAGGAGGGTCTGTCACATTGAGGTCCATGGCTTCCTTATTTTAGAGATAAAAATAAGGTCCGGTGTGGGAGAAGGAATTTGCCCAAGGTCATCAGATTTTGAGTCAGACCTATTGCTCCAGACTGAAGAATGGTTAGGGGTGAACATGGCTAGGAGGGACCTCTCTTAAACCTTCTTCATGTGCCCATGCTGTTGTCCAGGGAACAAACACAAGTGGGTTCCATTGCAAATAGACATGAAACCTGAAGTGCCCAGAGAAAAACTGGTCTCACGCCCTGCTCGCCCTCCAGAGCCACGACACACACCTGCCAACCGAGGGGAGATCAAAGGTATGTACCACCCACTGTGGAGGGCCTGGGCATGGGGGTCACCCTCAAGCGTGACCCAGTGCCCCTCTCCCCATAGGGTCTGAGCCTGCCACCTACGTGCCCGTGCCCATGGCCCCCCCCACCCCAGCCTGGCAACCAGAGACCAAACCGGAGCCTGCCTGGCACGACCAGGATGAGACATCGAGTGTGAAGAGTGATGGGGCTGGTGGGGCGCGGGCTTCCTTCCGTGGCCGTGGACGGGGGCGCGGTCGCGGCCGGGGACGCGGCCGGGGTGGCACTCGAAGTACGTGAGGCCCCTTTGGGCTCCGGGATGTCCGAGGGAGTGTGGCGGGGGCGGTGGGCAGGGATCTTCTCTCCCTTATGGCACCCATTTCCCCCATAGCCCATTTTGACTACCAGTTTGGCTACCGAAAGTTTGATGGTGCAGAGGGGCCTCGTACCCCCAAGTACATGAACAACATCACCTACTACTTTGACAATGTCAGCAGCACTGAGCTTTACAGTGTGGACCAGGAACTGCTCAAAGACTACATCAAGCGACAGATGTGAGTGGACAGAAGCCTCCTTCCTGGAGCGATGCATAGGGTCGGGACCTGTCATGCTGGGTAGAGTAGGGATTGGCAGGTCCTTCTGGTGCTATGGTAGCAGCATATCCTGCACCAGCAATCTTTGGTTGCCTTTGGCTGGAGCTGAGAAAGATAACCAGCACTTACCCTTTAAAAGTTAAATTTTCATAAAGATAATATTGCAAAAGTAATATCGTATTTGCTTTAAGAAATTTAGAAATTACCAGTGATAAAAAGGAAGGAGGAATGTCCAGAGTCCACCCCCTTCTGCACTTGTCTGTGTTAATGGCAACATGGTCAGAATGCTAGCAAACACCTGTGGAGTACTCCCTGTTAGTGAGGCCCAGTGTTAAGCGCTTTACAGGCATTCTCTCTTGCTTGGTCCTACACTTATCTCATTCCTATGAGCTGGGTGTTAACTCCATTTCAGGGATGAGCACACAGACCCAGGAACTTACCCAGAGTCTCAGAGCTAGTAAACAACAAGGCACAGATTTGAATCCATTTCCGCCTGATGTGGAACCCTAGCTCCAAACCAGTCCTATAGATTGTCCCTCAGTCTAGTTGGGGAGCCGTACAAGGAAGTGGATCATTTCGGTAGAGTGTGATAGTGTTTTAGGAGAAGAGAAGGTGACCGGTGACAATGGAACTGGGTTTTAATGGTGGATGAGGGGTTTGCCAGGCCTACAGAGAGGCTGAAGGGCCGGGGGAGTGGGTCTAACCTGAGGCGAGGGAGCCATGACAGGGTAACATCTCTTTCCAGCCCTTGATACTGTCCGTACGATAGGGTCAGGGTCGGTAAGAGGCTATGTGAGGTGGCCGGGGGTGGGGGGGTGTAGGACGAAAAAGGCAGACTCCTAAGTGACGCAGCAATCTTCTGTCTTCTCTCCACCCAGCGAATACTACTTCAGCGTGGACAATTTAGAGCGAGACTTCTTCCTGCGACGGAAAATGGATGCTGACGGTTTCCTTCCCATCACCCTTATTGCTTCCTTCCACCGAGTGCAGGCCCTTACCACTGACATTTCACTCATCTTTGCGGTAGGTCTCCCTCCCTGGGGCTGGGGTGCAGGGGAAGGAAAGGTCCTTACTTATGGAGTTGGAGTGTGGGCCCCGGCAGAAAACCCTGGAAGAGTCCTCATCTGATGACTTCTGCTAAAGCTTCAAGGCTTGGCCAGCCTCTCTGCCTCCCTTCTCTCCTCTTTCTCCCTCTTACTGTGGAAAATTGCAGACATTTACAGAAGTAGACAGAATGGTATGATGAACCCATCGCCCAGCCTCAGCAATTACCAACTCATGGCCCATCTCACTCCATCTATCCCCCATCTGTTTCCTCTTCCAAATTACTTTGCAGAAAATCTCAGGTAACCTGACATTTCATCCATGTTTTAGTACTTATCTCTAAAAGATAAATACCTGATAAAAAATGTAATCACTATATCATAATCCCATGTAAAAATGTTAATAATTCTTTAATATGTCTAAACAGTTGCAAACTCTCCCCATTTGTCAAAAAACATTTTTGTATTTTATGAGAATCAGGATTCAAAGAAGACCCATGTGTTGCCTTACTAAGTCTCCTCTTCCCTTCTCTTTTACTCTGCAATTTATTAATTGGAATAAACTGGGTTATGTAGCTTGTCAAATTTCTCATGGGCCACAAGTGATGTCCTCTAACATGTTCTTCTGTATTCCTCCAGGAGCCTGATCAGATTCAGGTTTGGGGAGTTTCCCTCCCCTCTTTGTCAAGAATCCTTTATAGATAATGATATGTTCTCTCAGGTGGCACAGAGCATTTCATTTGTTCTCTCTCCTGATGCAAGCTGCTGTTGATGACCCCTGCCTGTTATTTCATTAGGGATTGTGAAATGGTGAAATTCTAATTCTATCGATCTGTCTTCATTTGTTAGCTGGAATGCCTCTTTAAGGAGGAACTTTGCCTCATCAGCTATTCAGTTACCAAGACGTATGGTTTGTACAGAAAGAGCAGATAAATACTTGATCTTTCCCTTTGTTAACCGATTGTCAGAATTATGAGTTGATTCCTGATAACTTTACGGGTTGTGGGTTCAGGTGTGGGGTTGTTTTGCTTTAGTGTCTTTTAGTATCATCACAAACCTGTGGATTCAGACATCCTGTAGTTTCAGCCCATTGCAGTTCATAAACTGAATCTAGTTGTCCCATCTGGAGTTAGAGGAATCCTGGTTGATCTGGTACATTTCCTGCCTCAGATCTGGAATAGGCTTTTTTTCAAGGAGCTTTAGATCCTCTTTTGGGGAAATGATATTTATATACCACACAGTTGGAGTTATAGGGATGTTCATTGCTGCTTTGATTGATCATTGTTTCTAGAGCTGCTTTTTTTTATTTTAAAGATTTTACTTACTCATCAGAGAGAGAGAGAGAGAGATAGGAAGAGGCAGAGACACAGGCAGAGGGAGAAGCAGGCTCCATGCAGGGAGCCCGACGTGGGGCTTAATCCCGGGTCTCCAGGATCACACCCCAGGCCAAAGGCAGCGCTAAACCGCTGAGCCACCCAGGCTGCCCTGCTTCTTTTTTTTTAAGTATGTCAGGAGATCATACTGAAATTTTCTATTAAAGTTCAGGACTACAAGGACTTTATAACACCAATGACCTTTTATTTGTAATACTTTTGTACCCCAAATCCTAATGCTGATGATGACCTCAACATAATTACTCATTTTGTTTTATTCAATAGTTTGTATACCTTATTCTTATAATAATACCTCTACTACTACTAAAAACAGGGTTTTTTTCTACTTAAACACTCAAATGACTGTTTTCAAGTACTGGAATGATCTTTGTATGGTTATGTTTTTAATTTGATGTGTATTAGTTTCGTTAGTTTCATTTTGCTCTCAAGTTTTAGGGATTGCTTTTTCCCCTCCAATTTCTAATTGTTTTGCACTTAGGTAAGACATTTGCATGACTGTAAAATCAACATGGTATATTCCTAGAAGACCGACTTAAAATTCTCTCTTAAAATTCTCCTTTTTCCTTTTATTCCCTTATAGGCAATTTGTTTCAAATCCTTTGTTTAAAAAAATAAGCAAATGCCTCTTCCTGTATTTGTATCCTTTTCCTCTCTTAGATGGCAACATATAGAGCATGTATTTCTTTACCTGTTCTTTTGTTTTCAGTTAATACATTTGGGTGCTGACTGCATAGTAGTACATAAGAGAAAGATGCTCTTCATTCCTACTTAGACTTGCATATATATCTTTTCATATTTTTGCCAGCGTATCATTGATGTAGATTTATAGAAGTGAGAAGGCTGCACTACAGGGCAAATTGCTGGGTTCCCTTTCTTCAGGGGGCTGTGCCTTTGCACTTCTGACGGCAGTAGAGCAGAATGCCTGTTGCACTGTTGAAATGTTTCCCATTTCCACTAAAAGGATTTTTAAAGACAAGTCTCCTCTCTTCTCCACTCTTCACCCTTTTTCCTAGAGATAAGTAAGCACCCATAGCAATTTACCTGTGAATCCTAGAAAAATGTGTATGTGTTTGTAAGTTTTTATTTAAAAATTCAAACACCAGTGGTATCTTAGGCACATTGACCTACACCTGTTTTGTTTTTTTGTTTTTTTTATGGCTCTTTCCACCTCAGCACATGTGAAGCTGTTTTTTAATGTGAGTAGTATACCACTGAATAGAGAGGCCGTTACTTATTTTAAATGATCTATATGGTGGCAAATTAGGTAGTTTCCAGTTTTTTCCATATTACAGACTGTTGCTATGAATGGCTTTTTTTTTTTTTTTTTTTTTTTTTATGAATGGCTTTTTATCCACATCTTACACATAATGTAATCTATCTGTGGCCCTGTTTCTCTGGGGGCGGATGAATGGATATAGAATGAATGGCAAAGTCAAAGGGCAGGTTATGTTTTTCACGGTGGTGCCCTCCTACAAGTTTGAACATCTCGTCTGTCTGCTAGTTGTGGAAGATGGTGCCAGTTTTCTTATACTCCTGCCAGCACTAGACTCCTTCCTGAGTTCATGGGGGCCAGCCATTCGTCTGCCAGCTTCTGAGACCTCATTCTTTCCAAGTCTTTTCTTTGCATAGACTCCTTCCTTCTCCCCTGCAGGCCCTAAAGGACAGCAAGGTGGTGGAGATCGTTGATGAGAAAGTCCGCAGGAGGGAGGAGCCGGAGAAATGGCCTCTTCCTGGTCCCCCCATAGTTGATTATTCCCAGACTGATTTCTCCCAGCTCCTCAACTGCCCCGAGTTTGTGCCCCGCCAGCATTACCAGAAGGAGACAGGTAGGTACTCTGGGCCTCGAGGTGCCTTCCTGTTGTCCTCCAGCCAACAGTCCTTAGGGTTGTCATCGAGAGGACAGCTGGAAGGTTGAGGACCTCACCTTTCCACCCTTCAGAGTCAGCACCTGGTTCTCCCCGTGCAGTCACCCCGGTGCCAACCAAAACAGAAGAGGTCAGCAACCTAAAGACGCTGCCCAAGGGCCTGTCTGCCAGCCTGCCTGACCTGGATTCTGAGAACTGGATTGAAGTAAAGAAGAGGCCGCGGCCGTCCCCAGCGCGGCCCAAGGTGGGTGGGCTGTGGGACTTGGAGGAGCTAAGCCGGAAGGCCGGCTGGCTCCGGCTTATGGCTCGAGTCGAGGTCAGCAGTGACCGTGGGAAAGCTGGTGGGTCCTTGTCCTTTTTCAGTGAGGATCATGTCTCAGGACAGGCCCCGGTTGTGGGAGTTCCTGAGTGGCATTCTTCGTGGGAGGAAATCCTCCGGCTTCTGGCAGTAGTGTCCCAGCTTTCTTGGTGTTTGGCTCTTTGTCTTGCCCCATTGAAATCAGTGGGGCTGTTGTAGTGCCTGAGTGTGTTTTCATTGTCCCCTAGATAAGCCATTCACGCCCTCTGAAGAGGAAAGGGAAAGGGAGCAGACACATGGCCTGGATGTAGAGTTAGTCTAGAGAGAAGAATACAGGTCTTCTGTCACTGATGGGTATTGACCTTGGGCAGCTTGGTTAATATCTCAAGTTTTCAGTGTTTCCATCTTCAGATGAAGGAGAGAAGGGCTTAGACTGCCCTAGAAATTGTAAAGCAATATGCCAGTAGTACACATTGAGAAGTGTTTCCATTTCAAACTAAAACTAGTGCCCCCTTTCCAGGAGCAGTTATGTGCTCCATCTACCCCATTCCTCACCTCCCCTTTGGAGATCTCTTTGGTCTGGGGCTTGTGAGGAGGTCTCCTAGACCTTGGACTTTGGGTCTCTGAAATTCTGTCTCCTTTTCCATTGTGCTGCTATGACTGCCTCCCTCTTGTTCATACCCTCATACTCTGACTTCCCTGTCTCTTCTGGGTGTGGTCCTGCACAGAGTGTCCAGGATCAGGCCAGAGTTATGAGGAAAACAGTGGAGAGGGACCTTATGAGGTTCAGGCCTATAGAGTGTGAGGCTTTGGAAAGGCAGGCAGGCTTAGTACCCATTCCAGAATTAGAGGCCTGCTTCCACCTGGCCTATCTTGAACCTTAAAAGAGAGTAGGTTTTGGGGCATCTGGGTGGCTTAGTTGGTTAAGTGTCTGCCTTCGGCTCAGGTCATGATCTCATCAGGGTCCTGGGATCGAGCCCTGCATTGGGTTCCCTGTTTGGTGGAAAGTCAACTCTCCCTCTGATTCCCCCCTGCCCACCTCATGTGCTCTTGCTCTCTCAAATAAGTAAACAAAATCTTTGAGTAGGGTGGCAGGGGGAGTAGGTTTGGAGGTTACGTGGGAAGCTTTTTGCACAGCAGAGAATTGACTTTTTGGATATAAATGTGAGGTGGACAAATGCTTTTGCCCCAGTCTCAGATAAATTCAGCTGAGCAACACTGAAGTATTTGCTTTTTTGCCAGAAGTATCCCATTTTCTCTTGCCTCTGGAACATGCTGTTATTCCTGCCTCATACGCTCTTTATCCCTGCCTTCATCTGGCTTACTTTTATGCTCATCCTTCAGTAATTACGTCTCCCAGGAAGCCTCTTCCCTGACTGTCTCTACTCCCACTTCTAGTTGGTTAAGTGCCTCTTTCTGTGTACTCCACAAATTCAATTTATCATCTTTATTGATACCACATTACATTTGGCTGGCTGCTTGTTTTTCCCCACCAAACTGTGAGCTGCCTTAAGTTAAAGAACTGTGTCTTCTTTAAGGCCTGGTATCAGTCGGTGCTTGCTCACTCATCAGTCGAACATCTGCTGTTGCTAGGTCCCAGTCTGGCTACTAGGAATATGATGGAAAGCAAGGCAGCTGTGGCCCCTGCTTGATGAAACTTCAGTTCTCTTAGGAGATTTTGAATAGATAGAATAGATGGATCAACCTATTGAACTTGTGCTATGTGCCCACTCCTGGGCTAGGTAAATGAGAAGGACAGGTGACTCTGGGGGCTTGTCATCTCATTTTGAATGACTGTGATGTGAGCTGGGAGAGAGGATACGTAGAGTCATGGGGGACCAGGTCCAAGGTTGGCAGCTGTAGCATTCTGGCATGGCTGGGTCCTCTCTCTCAGCCAACAGCTACAGACACTGGCCCAAGGACACCCTGGTGATCCCGCGACGCCCCTTGATCTTCTCCATTTTAGAAGTCAGAGGAGCCCAGGTTCCTCCACCCGACTTCTCTGCCTCAGCAGCTGCCCTCTCAGCAGCCGATGTCAAAGGAGCAGGATGAGCAAGAGGAACTAGATTTCCTGTTTGATGAGGAGATGGAGCAGATGGATGGGCGGAAGAACACCTTCACCGCCTGGTCTGACGAGGACTCTGACTATGAGATTGATGACCGGGATGTGAACAAGATCCTCATTGTCACCCAGACGCCACCTTACATGCGCCGGCACCCTGGGGGGGACCGCACAGGCAACCACACCTCACGTGCCAAGATGAGTGCAGAGCTGGCCAAGGTCATTAACGATGGGCTCTTCTACTACGAGCAGGACCTGTGGACAGAGAAGTTCGAACCTGAGTATTCCCAGATCAAGGTGAGGCTGGGACATAGCCTTGGGGGTGGAGCCTGGGGTGTTTGCAACACGTGGAAAAGAGGAAGGCTAATTTGGGCACAGAGCCTTAGTATCCTTGTGTTTGAAAAGGGAGTAGTAATGGACACCATGCTGGGGCATTAAGTGAGAAGAGATGTAGGGGGAGAGGTGAGCACTGTGCCCCCTGAATGCCCATGTTTAATGTCCTAACAATCAGCCAGACACACTTAAAAGCTTACCTTTAAAATAATAGCTTTTGGGCAGCTCAGGTGGCTCAGCGGTTTGGCACGACCTTCGGCCCGGGGCGTGATCCTGGGGACCCGGGATCGAGTCCCGCGTCGAGCTCCCTGCAAGGCGCCTGCTTCTCCCTTTGCCTGTGTCTCTGCCTCTCTCTCTCTCCTTTCTGTGTATTCTCATGAATAAATAAAAATATTTTTAAAATAAATAAATACAATAAAGCTTCTGGGGCACCTGGGTAGCTCAGAGGATGAGTGTCTGCCTTTGACTCGGGTCGTGATCTCAGGGTCCTGGGATTGAGTCCCACATTGGGCTCCCTTTGGGGAGCCTCCTTCTACCTCTGCCTGTGTCTCTGCCTTTCTCTATGTCTCTCATGAATAAATAAAATCTTTAAAAAAATAAAATAATAGCTTTTGGGTGCCTGTGTGGCATAATTGGTTAAGCGGCTGCCTTCAGCTCCGGTCATGATCCTGGGGGCCTAGAATTGAGTCCCATGTTGGGCTCCCTGCTCAATGAGGAGTCGGCTTCTCCCTCTACCTCTACCTCTTTGTCTTGCTTGAGCTCTTTCTCTCACTTTCTCTCTCAAATAAAGAAAATCTTTATGCATGCATATATATATATATATATATAAACTAAAAAATCACTGCTGCCTGGAAACAGTCAAAACTTACAGTTTTTACAGAGTAGCTTTGTGAGGTGAGCCTGTGTAAGTAGTGAGCAGCAGGGTGTTCGGTGGAGGTGAAGACAGTGTCAGGAGGAGAATCGGGTCTGCAGGAAGCTGCCCAGGTAACTGGGGTTGGGGAATGGTGATGAGGTAGCTGAGAGCCTGGGGACCAGATTTCCATGTATGTGGATGTGGGAGCTGCCCCCTGCAACTTCCTGCACTTCTTGATTCCTAAACAGGCTGGGGCAGTCTTCTTACTAACATCATCTCTCCGCCCATCTTGTTTCCTCTGCAGCAAGAAGTCGAGAACTTCAAGAAGGTCAACATGATCAGCCGGGAGCAGTTTGACACACTAACCCCAGAGCCCCCCGTGGATCCCAACCAGGAGGTCCCTCCTGGGCCACCCCGCTTCCAGCAAGGTGAGAGACAGGTGGTATCTGGGACCCTGGGTGGGTGTGGGATCCTGGGTGGGTGGGAGAGTACAACCCTCAGACAGGGGCCTCCCAGGTATAGTCAGTCACAGGCCTACCACTGCTCACTGACCTGCTCTCCCTCTGCAGTCCCCACTGATGCCCTGGCCAACAAATTGTTTGGTGCTCCTGAGCCTTCTACCATTGCCCGTTCTCTACCAACCACTGTCCCAGAGTCACCAAACTACCGCAATGCCAGGACCCCCCGTACTCCCCGGACACCGCAGCTCAAAGATTCAAGTCAGACATCACGGTTTTATCCAGTAGTGAAAGAAGGACGGACGCTAGATGCCAAGGTGAGGTGCTCCTGCTGAGTGGCTGAGAGTCTTGGGCTCACTTAAATGCATTCCAGTGCTTTGCTGTCCTCCCTAGCCTAAGCCAAGGAACTGCCAAATCCCAGAACTGCTCTTTGTTCTTAGGCTGGTGGGCCCACCTGGGATGGAGTGGCCACATCTGAAAAAGGGACTGGGTATGGCAGTGGTGGCCCCGTGTCTCCATGATAAGGCCCAAGGAGGATCAACCAGGGGTGGGTCCTTAGGCTCCCAAGCCACGATGTCCTCACCTGTGAGATAGGCATACCAGTTTCTGGCTCACAGCCGTGGACTTCATATGTGAGAGACTAGATATGAAAATGCTTTTTAAATTGTGAAGTAACGCATACATGAGGGGATCTTAGTTCAACAAATGCTTGGTGCTCCTCTGAGTTCCATGAGTACAATTAATAACAAATTCTGGACTGACCTTTGCAGATGCCTCGGAAAAGGAAGACAAGACACAGCTCAAACCCACCCCTGGAGAGTCATGTGGGCTGGGTGATGGATTCCCGAGAGCACAGGCCCCGGACTGCTTCCATCAGGTGCCAGCACAGTGGAGAGATGATGGCAGGGTGGGCGGGAAAGCCAGGCAGTTGATGGGACCAAGAAGAAGGAATCTCTTTCGTCTGTAAATTAAAGAAAATTGAAGAAAGGGACTCTTAACCTAAATCGGAAAATTTGGAGCAGTCTAGAGAATGTAATTCAGGGCCTTGGAAGGTTTTCCCCAAGGAAAAGTGGCACAGACTGAGAATAGGCGTGGTTTTAAAGAAAAACATAGATGGGCTACCCCATAATAGCTAATCAGAGAAAGTTAAATGTGAACTCGGGATGATTAAATGCTTAAAAGCTCAGGTTTGGACACTGTGCTAATCTGGGATGTTAAAGGGTCCATGACCAGGATAAGTCTCCCAGGCTCTGTGAGCCTCAGTGACTGCTTTGTAAAAACCCACCAAAGATTGATGCAAAGAGTGATTTGGCCTGAAGGCTGTATGTTAAGGGCCTACCATGGTATTTAGGTCTCTTTGTTGCCCTAGGAGAGGCTAGATCTTGGCTGATAGGAAGGGACCTGAGGGACCCCTCCTCACCTGATGGGCAGCTGCTCCAGAGAACCTGATGACACTCTCTCTCTCCTGGCCTTTAGCTCCAGCCCCTCAGAAGGGACACCTGCAGTTGGCAGCTATGGCTGTACCCCTCAGTCTCTGCCCAAGTTTCAGCATCCTTCCCATGAGCTGCTCAAGGAAAATGGCTTCACACAACACGTCTACCACAAGTATCGTAGGCGCTGCCTTAACGGTAAGAAGCAGAGGGGCCTCACCTCTGAGGTCCAGACTGTAAGGGCTGGTGGAGCAAGTGGTTCTGCTTTCTCTGACCTTAGGGCAAAAAGAATAGGAGTTAGACTCAGGCAAGTAGTTTTTGAATACAGAAGGCTGAAAGAATCTAATAATCAGAATATTTTTGTTCTTTGATCTTCTATTGATAATAAAAAATAGAAAAGTTTACCTATTTCTAGCATGACTGCCAAGTCAGCTATTGTCCACTGTGGTCCACTGTTGATCATAAAAGAGTATGCATGGGGCAGCATAGATTTCTCTAGAAACAGGGGTGGCTTAACCATGGCCTCTGGACCAAATCCAGCCAGCTTCCTATTTTTGTACAGCCCTTGAGCAAGGAAGAGTTTTACATTTCTAAGGGGTTATGAAGGGAAAAAAGAAAAACTTATGACTGAGACCATATGTAGCTTATGAAACCTAAAATACTCTGGTCTTTTTTTTTTTTTTTTATAAACTTTATTATTTTTTTTTAAATTTTTATTTATTTATGATAGTCACAGAATGAGAGAGAGGCACAGATACACAGGCAGAGGGAGAAGCAGGCTCCATGCACCGGGAGCCCGATGTGGGATTCGATCCCAGGTCTCCAGGATCGCGCCCTGGGCCAAAGGCAGGCGCCAAACCGCTGCGCCACCCAGGGATCCCTACTCTGGTCTTTTATAGAAAAAAGTTTGCTGGCCCCTGCTCTTAGAAGATGGTGTAAGGAAAGAACTCTCTAGATAATCTCATATATCTCTTTTTTATCACAAAATGAGATGTCTTTTCACTGTAGGTTTCTGTCCGGTTGGCTGTAAAGATGCTCGGAAGCAGTCTCAGTGCTCCCTTGTAGTTGTTACTGTTCATCGCTCTCCAGTCCTTTTCAGTTAGCAGCACATGGCTGTTAAATGCCTCACTCATCTGCCTTACTCCCCTGTTTGTGTGTGATGACTGGTTTACTAGGATAGAATTCACATACCTTACAGTTGACCCATTCAAAGTGTGTGGTACAGTAGCTTTCAGTACATTCAGGAGTTGTGCATCTATCCCCAGAATCGATACTAGAACATGTTCATTACCACAGGGAGAAACCCAGTGCCCCTTACTGGTCATTTCCCATCTCTGCACCTGTGGCTTCTCCCAGGCCTGCACAACCACCAGTTTGTATGGATTTACCTGTTCTGGACTTTTCCTGTAAATCAGTCACGCAGTCAGCGCCCTTTGCAACTGGCTTCTTCCCTTAGCATATACTGTTTGTTCTTACACTTCATCTCTGCTGTAGCATGGTGCCACAACTTCATTCCTTTTCATGGCCAGGTAGCATTCCAGCATAGGGATATGTCATGTCATGTCTGTCTCTTGAATACAGATGATGGACCTTTGGGCTTCCACTTTTTGTCTGTCATGAGTAATGCTGCCAGGAATGTTCCTGTGCAAGTTTTTGTGTGGACATAGGTTTTCATTTAGTTTGTATAGAAAAGTGGACTTGCAAAGGGTCATATGCTAACTCTGTTTAATCTTTGGAGGATGTGAGACTGTTTTCTAAAGCAGGGGCACCATTTGTTCTGACAGAGACTGAGGCTTCTGATTGCTCCAGGTCTTCCCAACATTTATTATTATCTGTCTTTCTGATGATAGTCATCCTAATAGTTGCGAAGTGATAAATGATAGCACCTGGTAGTTTTGGTTTGCATTTCCCCAATAACTATTCATGTTGAACGTTTTTTTCATGTGCCTATTGGCCACATGTCTTTGGAGAAATGTCCATTCAGATCCTTTGCCTAGTTTTTAACTAGATTGTCTTTATTAAATTATAAGAATTCTTTATATATTCTAGGTACAAGTCCCTTATCAGATTTATGACTTGCAAATACTTTTTCCAATTCTGTGGGTTGTTTTTTCACTTTGTTGATAGTGTCCTCTGAAGCACAGGTTTTGAGGGGGTTTTTTAATGATAATTAAATTTATCCTTTCATTGTTTGCTTTGGTGTTATGTATTTTTTTAAGGTTTTATGTATTAATGAGAGACACAGAGAGAGAAGCAGAAACATAGGCAGAGGGACAAGCCAGCTCCATAGAGTCAGCCTGATGTGGGACTCAATCCTGGAACCCCAAGATCATGCCCTGAGCCAAATACAGATGCTCAACTGCTGAGCTTCCCAGGCGTCCCAGTGTTACGTATTTTTAATGTTCCATTTTGTAATTGTTAATATTGTAGGATTCCTGAAATAATGATTGGTAGCGAATAATGAATATAAGTTGTTGGGATTGTCAAGTTATTTGTTCATACTTTTCCTTGTTCTAACTACACTTGCAAGTAGTACCATTTGAGATGAAGAGCTAGACTGGGATGACCTGGTTTAGAGACGGATGCCACCTGATTTTGGTGAGGTCAAGTCCAGTGCCCATCAGCAAGGCCTGACACAGGATAGTGCTTGAGAACTGTCTCTTCAAAGACCAAAAGGACAGGGAATGAGCAAGGGGATTTGGTGGGTGGGCATAGTTGAAAGACTCAAAGTCCTTGAGCCCAGGAGCATTTGTCCCCTGAATCACAGACAGTGTGACCCTGACACATCTTTCTTCCTTCCTAACCCATCAGAGCGGAAACGCTTGGGCATTGGCCAGTCTCAGGAGATGAACACTCTCTTCCGCTTCTGGTCCTTCTTCCTCCGAGATCATTTCAACAAAAAGATGTATGAGGAGTTTAAACAACTGGCTCTGGAGGATGCCAAAGAAGGCTACAGGTAAGCAGGATGTGGGGTTGCAGGATGGGGGGATTGGGGTCTGGCTGATGCTTACAAGGGATGAGGGCTCCCAGTGGTTCTGCCTTCAGAACTGTAGCCAAAAATCTCTTGTGTATATCCCAAATATACTTTATAAAAATATGATTTTTGGATGAATAATAATGTTCATGTGGTTCAAAATGCAAAGAAGCCAAAGGCTATATAGTGAGAAGTCCTTCTCATCTTCTCATCCTTCTCATCCTTGTCCCCCTACCTCCAATTCCTTTCCCCACAGACAGCTGGCGTGATCAGAAACCTGAAGGCTTTCCTAAAAACACTTTGCTTTGTGTAAGCAAGGATATGCCTTTAGTCTCCTACCCGTCCCCTGTTGTTTGCACAGAGGATACCCTCTATTATATATGTTTTGTACCTTTTTAATTAAAAAAATTTTTTTTAAAGATTTTATTTATTTATTCATGAGAGACACAGAGAGAGAGGCAGAGACCTAGGCAGAGGGAGAAGCAGGCTTCCTGCAGGGAGCCCGATGCAGAAGTTGACTTGATCCCGAATCCTGGGATCATGCCCTGAGCCGAAGGCAGACGCTCAGCCACTGAGACACCCAGGCATCCCTGTACCTTTTTTAATAGTGTATTTTAGAGATCATTCCATGTTCATATGTAAATAACTTTCTTGTTCAGTCTTATACCATATGGCATGTATCATAGTAAGTGTCCTGTTAATAGATATATTGGTTGTTTTCATTATTTTGCTATTAAAAAACAAACGCCTTTAGAAGATACCTTTCTTGGGCAGCCCGGGTGGCTCAGCAGTTTAGCGCCGCCTTTGGCCCAAGGCGTGATCCTAGAGACCCGGGATTGAGTCCCACGTCAGGCTCCCTGCATGGGGCCTGCTTCT
The DNA here is from genome assembly GCF_003254725.2 of Canis lupus dingo. Classification (NCBI taxonomy): domain Eukaryota; kingdom Metazoa; phylum Chordata; class Mammalia; order Carnivora; family Canidae; genus Canis; species Canis lupus. Next base: position 55,439,754 of record NC_064246.1, on the reverse strand, counting down.
CCATCTGCCTGTCTCTGCCTCTCTCTGTGTGTGTCTCTCATGAATAAATTTTTTAAAAAAGATTTAAAAAAAAGAAGAAGAAGATACCTTTCTCCCCGCTGCCGCCCCCCCCCCGCCCCCCCCCCCCAGGAGAAAAGTTCTCTCTATAAACAATTTGAAAAGTACAGAAATGTTTAAAGAAGCTGGGGGGGAGGGGGGAAGCACCCTTCAATCCCGAGATAACCAGTGTTAATGTCCTGCCGTATTTAATGCATTTAGATCATCACATGAATGCCTTTTTGTGCCTTATCATTTATAAGCACGAATGTTTTTCTGTGTTAAAATATTTAACTTTTTGCCTGTAAGAAATCTTTATATCCTTTCCTGAAAGTTTGGAAAATACAGATTAGATAAGATCATTGGAAAATCCCAACTCCCAGAGTGAACCAGTATTAATATATTTTAAGTATATGTCCTTCCAGACTTTGCATGCATGTGTATATTTGAAAATTACACATTTGTTTATAAAATGGGCTCATTCTCACATAACACTTTGAAACGTGTCATTTCTACTTGGTAATCTATGGTAAGCATCTCTCAGTATTCCTCAGTGTATATTTACATTATAATTTTTTTGAAAGATTTATTTATTTATTTGAGAGGGAGAGAGTGCATGCATGCGTGGTGGGAAGGCGCAGAGGGAGAGAGAGACTCCCAAGCAGACTCTTTGCTGATCATGGAGCCCAATATGGAACTCGATCTCACAACCCTAAGATCACTAGCTGAGCCAAAGCCAAAAGTCAGATGTTCAGCCGACTATGCCACCTGGATGCCCGTACATTCTAATTTTTAATAGCTTATATTCTGTTGTACATATTTATCATGATTATTCTTTAACTGCATCTCTTTAAGACATTTAAATTTTGTTTGACAACGTTATGAGCAGTTTTGTACATCTGTTAAATATAAAAGTGTATTTTTCATCATTTCCCTGGCATATGTTCCTAGAAGTAAAAGAAATTTTTTAAGATTCTGTTAGAGTGAGAGAGAGAGAGAGAGAGAGAGAATAAGCACAAGCGGGAGGTGGGTGCAGGCGAGGGAAAGGGAGAAGCAGACTCCCATCCCAGCCCAACACCAGATTCGGTCCCAGGACTCCGAAGATCACGACCTTAGCTAAAAGGCTGGCACTTAACTGACTGAGCCACCCAGGAGCCCCAGAAGTAAAGTTTCTGAAGCCAGATAAAGTCACATGACTTTGTAGCAAGTTCATCCCAAGGATTGGTAAACTTTTTCTGTAAAGGGACAGATGAGAAATAATTTTAGGCTCTGCAGGATGGAGGGGTGGTCTCTGTCACAACTACTCAGCTCTGCTCTTATAGCACAAAGCAGCCGGTGACATTTCATGAACAAGTGAGCATGAGCAGGGGACTTTTGTTCATTTGGCTGGAGTTTGCTGACCCCTGAAAAACCATAAACTGCTTGGACCCACTGAGAAGAGCATTAAATGTTAGCCTCCTTAAAGATTATTTACCATTTTCTCGATAATCCATGTGCTTAAACGGTTTCCTAGTCCATTTGTGATGCAGATTCATTTCCCTGTTTTGAGAAAAAAGAAACTGTATCCCAATTTCACTGGCCTGTGTTCTACAGATATGGTTTGGAGTGCCTTTTTCGATACTACAGTTATGGCCTGGAAAAGAAGTTCCGGCTGGACATCTTCAAGGATTTTCAGGAGGAAACAGTGAAGGACTATGAAGCTGGTGAGATGATGGAGTTGGAGCTCTTGCAAAGCTTGGTCATCCAGGCCTTCTTTCCCTTCTCCCTCCCCAGTTGATTGGGTCTGCCTGTGTATCAGTCACATCACTTGTCCTGATCCCCTAAGCCTCTTTATTCTCCTCTCCTCACCTGCCCAGCTTCTCTGACTCTCTCCCTCTGTCTCCTCCTTTCTGCAGGCCAACTTTATGGGCTGGAGAAGTTCTGGGCCTTCTTGAAATATTCCAAAGCCAAAAATTTGGACATTGACCCCAAACTTCAAGAATACCTCGGCAAATTCCGACGTCTCGAAGACTTCCGAGTGGATGTGAGTGAAAGTCTCTCATCTTTCTCATCCTTGTCCTGGAAAGAAAACTGGACCAGAGATCAGGATAGCCGGGTTCTGGTCCCAGCTGTGCCACTAGCTTAGGGGCTGTTTTTCCCCATTGGATCCTTAGTTTCTTCAGCTGTAAAGTAGAGGGTGAGAAGTGGACACGGACAGCTAATTGGAGGAGGTCTTATGGTTGCACCTCCCTCCTTCCCATGGTCTTCTAGCTGAACATCATAATGCTCTCTCCCTTTTAGCTCATACCTTTCCTTGTTACTGTACCCTAGTCAGCCATTACTGGTTGACTAGGATGAGTACCCAAGTAAATGTCCTTGCTTTTTCTGGAAGAAGCAGTTCCAACCCTAGAGGTTTATAAATTATGTTTAACACACTGCTACCACCACTTCTCCTGGTCTTCTTGGAGCGGTAACTCAATGGTGACACCCAGTGGCGGGTCAGGGTTCTTGCTGCTGGGCATATCCAGGGAAGTAGGAGAGTGATGGATGTCTCTGTTGTGCGTGCTTCGTGCTTCAGAGACGTTATAGATGAGTGAGATTTTCTTTCGGAGAGTTTATAATGTAGTAGAGCTGTGCCAATCATCTTATTCATGTGAAACCTTTTAGCAAAAAAAGACAAATATAAGTAAATAAAAGTAATAGTCCTTATGCACGTTGGAAAATTACCATTGATTGAGGGATTACTGTGTGCCAGGCACGGTGCTAGACACTTTATATTGACCTCCTTTAACCTTTGTAATGTGGTAAAGGAGGCAGGGTTTTTGTTGCTGTCCCTGGACCAGTGGGTAATTGGAAGCCTGTGGCTACCCAGTGAGGTCATGGCAGTGCCACTTAGCCCTCCTATTATAAAGATGAATCTGTTGTCTTCCGTCCTTAAGCACCTCCTTGTTTGGGGGTTGGAGAGGGGCACATGTGCAGAGAAGCTTTGTAGTAATAAGACCTGTGTGCTCCCCAGTAGCATCTGCGTCTTTTGAGCTGAGACATCTCAGCATATTGCATGCTACATTTCATACATCATCACCTAAACAGCCATCCCTTCTCAGAAGGGGAGCAGAAACTTAGGTGGGTGATGGCCTGGGGTTCTGAGGTAGATGGGTCTAGTCTACTTTTTGCCACCAGTTATAAGCTATGGGACTCGGGGCAATTTATTTTTCTGTGCTCTACTTTTGGGATGATCATGTCTTCATCAAAGGGTGGTGTAGACCCCATGAATGAATGTGCAAAAAAATAGCATGGGGCTTGGCATGTTGGCATGGGGATGTGCTTCATAAAACTGGTAATTAGTTTTTAAGGTTATACCTATTATCTACATTTGGCAGTAAGAAGCTAAGTCTCTAGAGAGCCCTGGCAAGGGAGGGGATTTGGTTAGAGGCCCCTTATCACCTGTGACTCCCTCCTCTGTTACAGCCCCCCATGGGTGAGGAGGGCAACCACAAGCGACACCCAGTGGCGGCAGGAGGTGGCGGCGGTGAGGGCAGGAAGCGGTGCCCCTCTCAGTCTTCCAGCAGACCCACCACCATGATCAGCCAACCCCCCACACCACCCACTGGCCAGCCTGTCCGGGAAGATGCCAAATGGACAAGCCAGCACTCGGACACACAGACTTTGGGAAAGTGAAAAGCCCCTTAGCCCTGGGGTTTTGGAGGGGGGGTTGGGGGGGGTGGGCGAGAGTCCATAGGGGTGCCCAGTCCCAGGAGAGGGGACAGAGAAGGGATAGGCCTGGAGTCATTAAGATGGGCCTTTGTGCTGAGTAGCAACGTGTACACCATTTGGGCTATCAGAGGTACTCCTGGGCAGGAGCCTCCACACACCTCCTTCCCCCTCCTCTCTCCATGACTCTTCTTCACATCCTAGCTTCTTCTAAGGGGGGGGGTAAGGGGGGAGATTTTTTTTATATATATATATATATATATATATCAAGTTTTAAATTATTGATAGTTCGTCTGGATTACCAAAATCACTCTGCAGCCCTGCCCGCGGCTGGTAGGCCGCAACCCTGGTTCCCACCCACAGCCTCCTCCTGCTCTCCCTCAAGCCAACTATGCAGCCCACAAGAAGGCCCTGTGGGCCCCATTGCCCAGCACTGTCCCATGGAAGGCTCTGGCAGCGTCCTTGGCCCCACGAGCACCAGCCCTTTGATCATCTGGGGCTTGCCATCACCATGTTCTCCCCCTGCTGTCCCCACCATGCCCTTCTGCCACCTTCTGGGAGAAGGAAACCAAAGGATCTAGAAGTGGGGGTGGGGGAAGGTTTCATCCTCTTCCCACCCCCCTCTCCCCATGCCCTTTACTCCCCAGCCCAGAGAGACGCTGCTCATACCAGAAAAGACTATTGAAAGATGATTTATTTTATTTTTCTCTGACCTTTCCATCCTTGGAAAAATGGAAAAAAAAAAAAAAAAAGACAAAATCGACCATAAAAGACCAAAAAAATAAATCAGAAAACCCCCACCTAATCCATAGAAAGTGATGTCTTTCCCCTATCCTTGGATTTCGTTTTTTTGTTTTGTTTTGTTCTTGGAAATAATATTTTTTTAAAAGTTGCCTTATTGTGGAGCGGGAATCTGAAATACCCAAATGCCTGTTTTCCTCGGTGGAGTCAACTCGAAGAGCTCACACCTTCTCTGGATGTGCCTGGGCTGGATTGGCTAGAATCTTTCTCTGGACTGAGTTGCATGTACAGTGCCTCCTGCCTGTAGGCAAGAGAGTTGAGGGCGGCTCAGGTCAGAGCCGTGCCCGAAATATCCCTGCTGTTGCATCGTTTGAAGCTGACGTCCTGTGTCTGTACACTGCTGCCACTGTCGTGTCCTCGCTCTGCTTGCTGTTGCTTCATGACAGGCCCTGTCCTGCCGTGACACCCTTCATCCTACCCTTGGAACCCCAAGGCCAAGTTTGCTTCAAACTGTTGAAGAAGAGCATTGGCCTGGATCTGGGACACACTTGGCCTCAGCCTGACCATCTCCCCCACCTCAAAGGGGAAAGGTGAACACCTGGCGGCTGAGGCTTGGAAATGTGTTGCCCTGAAAGATCTGAGACCTCAAGGAGGCTTTGTCTCATAAAAGGTGGAGAAGGATGCCATTCTCCTCCCTTGGGTCTGGTGGGGTCTCCCCATCTTGCATTCCCCCCTCTGCAAGCCACCTCTGCCTGCCCTCCAATTGACCCTGCCTGGGAACAAGGGATGAGGAGGATTTGGGGGCTGGGGGAATCCTGCCAGTTGGAGAAGCCCTGAGGCAGAAAGGTATATGTGGACATAGAGTATACCTGTCTTCTCTTCTCCAGCAACTGACTGCTTGGGTTGGGCTCTGAATGATAATGGAGTGGCTGGAGTCTCCTGGCATCCGGAGCTAGGAAGGGGTGACAAAGGACTGCCCCCCACAGATTGAGCTGTGTGGTGGGTATGGGCGTGGGGACATGTTCACCCCCAGTGGGGACCGGGACAGCACACAGAAGTTGATGGTAGTGTTGCTCCATTGCCGACACTCCCCCGGCCCTCTCTGTTGGGCCCAAGGATTGGGAGTAGGAGATGGTATCCCCGGCTGGCAAGGGCTTGCCTTCTGTCATGGGCACCTCATTGCTTTCGGCCTCTGCCCTTCCCCATCTCTGCCCTCCCTGTGGTTAGTACCCGGGAAGCCCACCTCAGTTCCTGTTACCTGGTTGTCCCAAAAGCCAAGGATGAGTGTCTGGTCTGTGCTCTAAAATGGGATCTAAGGCCTTTCCCTGCTGTCTGGTGCCTGCCCATGTTGTACCAGACGCTGGACTCCTGCACCCCCTCTTCCTTCCCTTTACCCCTTTCTATCCTTTGGGTCGCTTAGCCCTGTACTGTATCCAGCACCATAGAACCTCAGTGTTTGTCCTCTGCTGGGTTTGGGGGCACAAGGAAGCCTTGGGAGTGTGCAGAAAGGCTTTTCTTACCTAGAGTTTACTCCCAGGCCAGGGGGCTGCCATCCCCTCCCTGATCCTCCCACAGACACCCCAGAGAGAGGAAGCCCCTTTGGGGTGGGGAGGTGAGGATTTCATCTCAACACAGGCTGAGAATGAGGGGAGGGGGCTTTTTTTTCTTTCTTTCTTTCCTTTTTTTTTTTTTTTTTTTTTTTTTTTGTAACATGTTAGGAGTTAATGTTGCAAAGAGTAGTTTACATCTTCACTTTCTGAAGACACTTGAATTTAGGACCGACTTATCTGTGACAGGCATGCCAGGAGCGGCCAGAGCCATCAAGGCTTGCCGCTTCCTACCCCCCCACACTCCCGTGGGGGTCCAAGATCTGAGACACAAAGCAGCAGCCTGCCCAAACCTTTCTGCTCATCCTGTACCCTTCCATGATTGGTCCATGCCAGTACGACCTTTGGGCATCGAACATCACAAGGTCTGTGTACCTCGGCCCTGCCAAGGGGCAGGTTTCTTTTGCCCTCTTCTGAACCTGGGAGCAAATGCACTACCAGTAGAGAGTGGCTGCCTGGCCCTGCCCCAGCCTGGACCCCCCAGGGCTCAGATCCAGGTGCGGAGCCCTCATGTCAAAGTTGTTACATTTTTGTTTTGTTCCACTGTAGCTCTTTACCCACCCCACCCCCCTTCCCTGATTGATTTTACAAAAGTAAGCTGCTCAGATGGCCCAGGAAGTGGGGAGGAGGAGCAAGGAAGATGACTAGCTGGGGCAGGTGGGGGTGGGTTCGGTCTTGGGGGTTTTTTTTTTGTTTTTTTGTTTTGCCAAAAAAGCCTGGGTACAGTGGTCTGGATCATCTGGTGCCCTCCTGAGTGGGACCCTGAAGTATGTATGTCCTGTGTGGAAGGGTCCCTGGATTTGCCCCAGCCCCCACCCTCTCCTTCAGCCATGTTGATGGCAGAGGCAGAGAAGATCAGAACTTATAGCCCATTTCTCACTGGAGAGGAAAACTTGTCATCTGGCTTTGCGGAGAAGGTTCCACCTTATGCTCATAGTACATTATCTTTACCATGTGCTAGGATATCACATTTAAAAGGACAAAAAAAATGTAAAATACTTGAATGAGCTTGTATTATAACATTAATATTATTGAGAGTATCTGCTTTCCAGGCTGAAGTGATTCATTCATTATTCTAGTCCTGCTTTAGTCCTTTGTAATTTGTGGTAATTATGCTTTTCTTTTTAATACAAAAAAATGTATAAAAATAAAAACTTGAAAAGGCAAAATACTGGCTGGTCTCCCATCTGGGGTACAGCTCTTGAGGGATGGAGCCTGGTTAGGGTTCCCTCAGATTCAGGGGAACCCTGCACTCAAAATATGTACATGGAAGCTTTGGAGGGCTCTCTCTGCCTTTGGGCTTTTGAGGAATCTGCCTAGGGAATGGACTCAAGGCTACTAATGAATGCATCCAGGTGAACTCAGTGGTTTTAAGAGTTTCTTCCAGGCTTGAATTCACATCCACCTTGTGTCTTAAATGAGACATGGCAGCTCTAGTCAGTGCTACAGAATGGAGAGCTGCTGGTCCAACAATTCCAGGGTTTTTGCCTACTTGCCTGGCTCCCAGGATTTCTATCCTCTGGCTGTGACCTGGCATCTTGTAAGGAGTTAGCCAGGAAGGTTGCTCTGATTCCAACAGGAAGGCCAGCACAGCCCCTCAGCAGACAGATTTCTTGCTGCTAGGGTACAAAGGAGTAACAGTTCACCACTCTGTGGCCTTAGAGGAATCCAGGTCAGCTAGCAAGCCCTGAAGATTGAAGCTAGGAAAGGATGGAAAGATGAATACACCCCACCCCACCCATGACTGGCCCGCCCATGGGCTGTTGGTGGCTTTCCCTGACCCGGGTGAGGCCAGGTGCTGGTAGTAGTAACATTCTGAATGCCAGTCTGGCCTGGATGTAGAATTAGAAAACTAGAAGTGAGGCATGGCTTGCTTGCTCATTAATCTGACCACTGTCTCTCATGCCTGGCACTTGAGCATCCCATCAGAAATGTTTTTCCAAGAGAATCCCACCATACCTCAGGTGGGCAGGACTATTGACAGGACCACCAATAGTCTCTAGGCTGAAAGAGTTTAGGAGGTTGTAGCCAGGGCTTGTGCTGAAAGATTTGGGGCCGGGAAGATAGACCCCACCTCTGCAACCTGGTAGGAATGCTCGTTAGGCCACTGATGGCTTAATTGCACTACTGTGGCTCCCAGATGCCACATGATCAGGAACATTGGAACTGGTCACGTCGTGGAGAGAAAACACAAGAACCTACTGGAATTAAAGAGATCCGTTTATTTGCAATATATCCTATCCCTTGGTCTTCTGGGAATTTGGAGACCTCAGCCTTTTCTTAAGCCTGACTTGTTCACCCACCTCAGGTCCACTCTGTTTGATGAAGAGATTAGGGCTGAGACCCCCTGTCAGACTGCCAAAGGGATGAGAGCCTGACAGCCGCTTGGTCCTCTACAGTACTTCCAAGTCTAAAGACCTCACAGGGGAAGGAAGGCATCTGCTCTTCCTCTTTGTGCACACTACTCATTCCCTATCCTTACAAGTAAACTGAAGATGGGCTGTTTTCGAAGTGTTTATTCCTAAGAGCAGGTTGTGAGTACGGGCCAGCAGCTGTGAAAACCTAAAGCGTTGGTGCACCAAAAGCTGTACTTCAAGCTCATGGCATGGGTGTCCTGGGGATAGGGCCAGGTAGGTCCATGAAGGCCAGAGGATGGTAGGTGGGGTTTGGAAAGCCAAGGAGGACACTGGTAAGTACCCAGCTGGTCTATCAGCAGGTCTGGGGTCGAAGGGCCAATAGGAAGGAAGGAGTCTTAGATCTGCTTGGAGACTTGGCCCTATCCAATGTTAAGGTATTTTATAAAACTGGATGGTTTTCTTGATGTAAGTGAAAGTAGCTGGTATTTGGTGGCTTTTCAAACCAAAGAGTGGTCCTCAAATTTTTTCCAGGAGCTGCAGGGTTCCTGACAATGTCTAGCTGCTGAGGGAAGGCCAGGCTGGGAACTGCCGCAACCCAAGAAGCTCTTTGGATTTTTAGAGAATAAGGTTCCTGACAAAGTTTCATTTGAAATAAATGGTGTTGAGACAACTGGCTAATCATTTGGGGAAAAGTGAGGGTTTTGCCTTTTGGTCAGCCATGTTTTTCTTGCCTTCTCATTGGAGGAAGAAGGTTCTAGCCTCCTCAGTTGGGTGTCCCCAAAGGTCAGGAAATCGGAACCTTCCCTCTGGATAAAAGGGCCTCCAGCTTAGCAGGTCAACAGGGCTTGACCTGTGGTTTCTGGGTTTCCATGTGTGACTGAAGGTAGGTGTTGAGGTTTGGTCTGCACCTCTTTGATATCTCAGTTTTAATCCATGGAGGAACTCGCTGTGATTAGCATTTTTCTTTTCATAGAGGGATGGGGTTTGCAGTGGGCAGAGTTGAAATGAGGTCTTTGTTAGCTGACTCGCAAGTGTGTGTGTGTGTGTGTGTGTGTGTGTGTGTGTGTGTGTGTGTGTGTTGGCAAAGAGAATGTCTTGGCTCTGGCCAGAGTAGGGTATGAGAAAAGTTTTGTGGGACAGGAAGGGGCAAAGCAATACCTTCTGGCTCCCTCACCCCTTAGCACCAGGAAGAGCTCTCCCTGGAATTGGCAGTAGCTTCCAGTCTCACTGCCACCTTCACATTCTCTGTGTCTTGCTAGGCCATAAAAAGTTCATCTGGAGTCCTCTCTCCCCTTCCACAGCAAAGGACCAGGGGGACTCTCCAGGAGCGCTTTTAAAGGTGGTTTCTTCCTTCTCACTAGCTTCCATCTGGGGAGCTGCTTTTTCCCTTTCTTTAAGCCCACCCTTGGTCCTTCTGAGGAACAGCAGGGGAGCCCTGGCCCCATCCTTGGCCCTGCTTTTCTAGGAAGCTGAGCTAACCCCCTGCCTCAGTGATGCTGTCATTAGAAAGTGCATGGCTAAAGAGCAAATTCGGGGCATTAAGGATATCTTGGGCCACCTTAGTCCACTGAGGGGGACAGCCAGGGTGGCCATTGGGCCTTCTCTCACTCCATTTTCTTTGGGGGATCCGGGATGCTCTCAGACAGTGGGGTGAGGCCCAGCAGGAGGATGTGTCTCTCGTAGGCCTTAGTCTGCTTAAACAATGTGTCAGTCCCATGGAGGTGGTCTAGCACCCCCAGCACCCCATAGCACTGGTTGAACCTAGAGGAGAGAGAAAAGTACGGGAGGTTGGTGTGCTGATCTCCTTTTCATTTGCACCAGCCTCATTTCTAAGCCCTCCTACCCCAGACCCATCCCCAACCATGCTGACTACCTACACCAGAAGGTCCCAGGGAGTTGTACACAACTCCTAGGGGCACTCCGTACTGAAAACCTAGGACCTTCCTTTGGAAAGCTATGTGAATCTTATGCACACAAGTCAACCTGTGGCAGAGCTTGGCTTTCTCAGGTAGGTTTAGGGATTACTTCCATCAGAATCCCCCAGAACATGTATTAAAATGCAGATTTTCAAGTCCTGCTGCCCCCCATACTTTGATTCAGCATATGTGGAGTGGGACCCAAGAATCTGCATTTTATCAAGGAATCTCAGGTGCTTATGGTGCTGGAGGTTCTTAGACCACACTTAGAAAAGCCTGGAGGTTTTCAGAGAATGCACAACTCCCCTTGAATTGCGTGCGGTATTTTTATGTGGATATGCATTTTCTGACAGTGTCCACAGCTTACATTTGACACTTAGAGGGCCCATGACCTAAGTAAAGGTTAAAAACCCACAGCTGGAGGAAGACCTGGTGTGAAAGAAAAGAGCAAGGTGATCTGGGTCTAACATCATTTTCCCAACATCCAGGCCTCTCCCTCCACTAGCACCAGCACATTGAAACTGAGACCCCCAGGGTCATGTCTATTCCTGGAAGTTCCAGGAGTGAAGGTGAAGTCTACTGCCCCAGGACTCACAGTGGGGAAGGAGGCCTTACTTGAGATGGTGGTAGTCATGGAATTCAGGTGAAGGCAGGAAAGGTAGGTGGTAGCCACAGTGGGAAATGGTGGTGATGATGAGGGCCAAGGAGAACCACATGGTGATAGAGGACAAGTGGGAGCCCATTAGTATGGGACCCACCATCACTGGCAGCGTGTTGGAGACCTGCAAAAGGAGGGCTGTTTGAAGGTGGGCCCCAAGAGACCGGCTGGGTGTCCACTTTGCCCCAGGGTAGTATCAGGAAGACACCCTTGACTCAGCTCTGGAGAAGCTGAAAGAGTTGCAGACCCTTGATTTGCTGGAGGCATTCAGCTTTATAACTTTGGGACAAGTTACTGTTTGCAACAACTTATATTGGGCATCTTGCACAGACTAGGTCAACAATAAATGGTAGTTGCTGAGTGGTAAGAAGAGAGAAGGGGCCACTGTCGGCTACTTCTCTGTGGGAGGCCTTAGGGAAGGTGGTTGGGGCCCTTTGCCCATTGGCTCTGGAGAAAGCAGAGCTCTACTGACCACATGCTCGATAGGGTGGGCGTAGAAAGAGATCACGCCAATGGGAGCTGTCCACTCGTGGTGTTTCTTGTGGATTTTCTTGTAGAATGTTGGGTGGTGAAGGAGCCTGGGGAAATAGTTAATAGGTAATAATCTGCCAATCTCCCTTTTCCCTTTCCCACCAGGCCATGAGAAACCCAAAGTAGGAGCTATGAGTTCCACCCATGGAGCAAAGTTGCAAACACACTCGACTGGAGATCAGACCTGCCTTCGAGTTCTAACCCCACCTCTTATGCTGCACAAATTGGGGGTGGGTTACTTTGCTTCTTTCTACCTCAGTTGTACTAGCTGTGGGGATGGTGTCCACAAAGGATTCAATAAGGAAACCAATGGGAAACTGCCCCTCTGCACACAAGAATGCAGAAGGCTCTGGAAATTTTTCAGTTGCTTCAAGTTTTTGGTTGTGGAACAAATAGTTGTGTCAATGTTAACTAAGAGGATGCTTTTGAGGCCAAGTGATATTGGTCTTACACCTACAAGTCTGAGGTCTCAGTTTCCTCCCTTAAAAGTGAGCCCTAGGAGAGCAAGGAGCCAGCTATGCTTGGGCAGGGACCCACTCACCGGTGTGAGTAGTAGAACAGGACTTCCTCGATCAGAGTGAAGACGGTCAGCTCCAGGAGGAACCAGTGGAAGGTGGGTAGCTCTCGGCGGCAGGGGTTTCCCCACAGCTTGAGGACGGGATAGAGGAGAACCGCCATGGGCAGAGAGATCATGTACTGGTTGAAGAGAACTGTGCGGATAGACCGGCGTAGTTTCTCAGCGTCCACCTGCCAAGGCAAGAAAGGAGGGAGATGAACAAGAGAGTGAGAAGGTCTTTCCCTTCTAGACATGGCTTCACTGTGACCCACTCACAGGAGGCCCTCAGTCTGGAGTGGATGCTAGGTCTGACGTTTGGCCATAGCCAGCAGCTCCTGACTACTGCCCAAGCCCTGAGGTGTGACCATGTGGCAATACTGCTTTTGGAAACTCCCTTCTCAGCAGCGTTTCACCAGCCTGAGCCTGCCTTCTCCTTCCTGCTGCTGTTACCACTGTTCTCCCCATGTCTCTGGCCAGGCCCAGACGTATTCCTGACAGGTATCTCAGGGTGCCTCCAGGGTGCTTAGAGAAGGCTGTCAACTCTTAGGTTGATACCCTTTTTTCAGTCTTTGAGCCCCTCCTCATCCTCAGAGGCTTGCCCATGATCAGGTGCAGAGATCAAGGTCTGCCTCCTCATGTGGCCCAGCCTCACTGGACTAGGCCGAGTGAAGAGAGGTGAGCCAGAGAGCTTCCTGTGCAGCCTCTTGACTAAACTTCCTGTGACCTGGTCTTCCTAGTTCTCATGGTGGGGCTGTCAGGATGGGGACCTGCCCGAGCATTCTCTCCAGGTTTTCTTTGGATAGCTGGCCCCAAATCGCATACCCCACTGAGCCTCAATATTATAGCCAGCATTTGCCCAAGAATTAATATCTGACCCTTCCCTCCCTCAGAGCACTGGGGCTCCCCAGGATAGCCCCTTGACCATGGGTCACTTCCTGGGCCCTGATGAACTGGTTTGGGATTGGTCAGAAGTGATTTCTCCCTGAGTTGCCTCCGGGAACTGGAGGGGTTCTAGCTGCAAGGTAAGGCTGAGTTCAGAGTGGTCCTCAGACTCCAGGCCTTGCTCTTCCTTCAGCTTTTGCAGGCGCTGCATGAACTAACGGACTTGAATCCAATCTCCAAGCTTTCAGTTCCAGCCCCATGGTGAAGCCAGGTCTGGCCAGCCTGGTTTGAGAGCACCTGTAGATGAAGCCATACCACTCTTCTAGAAACCCTGACCAAGGGGGGGGGGGGTGTCACATATGTTTACATTTACATTTACTCACCTGATTTTTTTTTTTTTTAATTTTATTCATGGCAGACAGAGAGAGAGAGACAGAGAGAGAGACAGAGGGAGAAGCAGGCTCTGTGCAGGGAGCCTGACGCGGCACTCGATCCCGGGTCTCCAGGATCACATCCCAGGCTGAAGGTGGCACTAAACCGCTGGGTCACCAGGGCTGCCCTACTCACCTGATATTTTGAGCACCCTCTACGTTGCAGGTGGTGTCCTATGTGCTGGGAATTGAGCAATGAGCCAAAGAAAGATTCTTTCCCTCACTGAGTTTATGTTCCTGGCACCAATAATTTTAAATAGGATAATCAGGGTAAGCTTTGTGGAGATGGTGAGATTTGAACAAAGAGATGAGGAAGGTGAGGGCAAAGATCCTTGGGCAGAGAGTCTTCAGCCCAAGGGCTGGTCATCTAGAAGAGTGGCCCTGCCGTGAACTCAGACTGGGGAGGTTGTGGGTGGCAGTCTTTGAAGGGATGATCAGAAATTCTCTTGGGGACATGTTGGATTGGAGATGTCAAAGAGGCACCTGGCAATCTGAGCCTGGAATTCAGAAGAGAGTGCTGGGCTAGAGACAGAAATTTGTGAGCTGTGGGCATATTGTATTTAACGTCATGGACTGTATTTAACGTTATGACCCTGGAGGAGATAAGTGAGGGAGTGAAGACAGAACTGAGGAGCAAGGCCTGAACCCCAGGACACTTAGGATGAAGAGGCAGGGGAGAGGAGGAGAGACCAGAAGGAAGACCATGAAAGAGTGGCCACTGAGATGAGAGGAAAAGCGGAGAGGCCAGGTAGAACAGGTAGCAAGAATGTGTAAACAAGCAGCTGTGGAGGCACACAGGCCAGGAGTAAGGGAGATGAGCCTGAGGCCACATCCCGGGACCCTTGCCCAGGGCAGCAGAGGAGGAGCAGTGGGGGTGAAGGCCTGGCCAGAGGAGGCGCACAGGAGAGGTGAGATGATGGCTTTGTGGTAATTTAGGAGCTATTGGCTGAGAGACTTAGGGTGAGGTTTGTAATGTCTGGAACTTACTTTCAAATGGTTAAGCTAAAAATGAGAGATGCATACATATTTCTATTTTTACATATAGATAATGCAAATCCTGTAAAATGTTTAAAACCGGTGAATCTAGGTGGTGTGTGAGCGATCACTATACTACGTTTCTCAACTTCTGTATCTACGCTTACAAAATTTTTCGTAATTACAAAATGTTGAGAGAACAGAGTGGACAGAGAGGAACTGGAAACTACAGACAACTTTCTCAAAGAGCCTAGTCGCAGGTACTGCTGGTAGGCTGATGTGGAGGAAGTCTGGGATTTCTCTCCTGCCTGCCCCTGCGGGGGGTGTGAGAAGGGAGGAGAGGGTACAGACCTGCTAACCAGGAGAGTGTGACAGCAAACAGAGCAGGCACCGGACCTAGAATTCAGAGGACAGAATTTGGAGGATGGGGCCCTGGCTCTGCTTCCCAGCAACACTCTGACCTTGAGCTAGTCTAGTCATTGCGCCTTTCTGAGCTCAGCTTCTGCAAAATGCAACCAGACCTTCCCTGTGTGGCTCTCCAACCACTGTAGACCATTACAAGGAGTGTTGTCATGGTAGGTGATACTCTTGAGAGCTGATGTCTCAACCACCAGGATGGTGGTTGAGAGGATGAGCCCTGGGGTCAAAGAGCTTGAGTGTGAATCATCTACCCATGTCACACCTGAGCCCGATTCCTCACCTGAACCATGAGGGTTATTACAGTACTTGACCTTGAAGACCAAGGCATTAGAGCCTGGTAAGGAGAATGCCGTGGTCTGACAGATAAAGGGCTCTTAACAACCAAGGCTGGCTTAGACACTTAGGCTCCAGTCCATGCCTGCCAAGCTGGACCTGGAGGAAGCCCCCCAGGTGGCTGGCAGTTAATCTCTCAAGTGTGCGGGGCCGTGAGCCTGGCTGGCAGCTCTGGTTCAAGAAGAGGATATCCTGGGATGCCTGGGTGGCTCAGTGGTTGAATGTCTGCCCTCAGCTTGGGGCATGATCCCAGAGTCCTGGGATCGAGTCCCACATCAGGCTTCCCATAGGGAGCCTGCTTTTCCCTCTATGTGTCTGCCTCTCTGTGTGTCTGTCATGAATGAGTGTGAATGAAACCTTTAAAAAAGAAGAAGTAGAAGAAGAAAGAAAGAAGAAAGGAAGAAAGAAGAAGGCTATTCCAAGAGCCTTGGTCAAGGGCATTCTGCTTTCTGGAGGGCTGGGCTGGGGCAGAGTGCTCTGAATGCTGAGATGAGCCACCTAGGCACCTTGGCAGATAATTAAAAGATGATTGTCTTCTCTGGGAAAGGAGCCAAGATGTGGTTTGGGTGGAGCTGGGGAAAGATTCTGAGTTTAAGAATGAACTTCTTGTTGTGTAAGGAAAGGCTCTTGGAGGTTGTCAGAGCACTGAGCTGGTGGCTGGGCTCAGGGCACAGTGGGGCTCACTTCCAGCGCTGTGTTAAGTTGAAAATGTGTGTACTGGCCTTCTCTCCCTTACTGGGCCTTGTAAGCAGAGTCCAGGCCTTGTTTCTTGTGGATAAGCTATGCACCAGCAGTTGAACTGAATGTTGGGAAGGAGGACCTGTTTAAAAACCAGCCACAGCCTACACATTCAGACCCCATTATGTCAGCAGCCATGTCCCTCACGACCCCTGTCATCCACGCTTTTGGCATCCAGCCATTGCTATCCCTACCCCAGTGGCTGAGTGGGGAGCTGCCTGACATCTCCAAACTCAGCCCAGTAGCAGGCTGAGCCCATCAGCTTGGTTCCCAAAATGCTGACTGCAGTGCTGTGGGGTGGTGCAGGGAGGCACAGAGCCAGGGTGGGGAATCAGCAACATTCATCTGAGATCTGGGGCAGATTATTTCTTCTCTCTAATCTTCTCAGTTGGGGGAGCCTTGTACACAATAACTTGGCTCACAGTGGCCATGCTTTCTCCTAGGCCTGCAGTGAGCATTTTGAGTGTGGCTTCGGCTCTTGCTTTCTCTGCTTTGCTCAGGAGAAACCACAGCAACACTTACTGGTTCATTCTTGCCGACCTGAATTCGGTAGCGAGAGATGAAGTTAGGTTTTCCAGTTGTATCAACCACCAGTAGAAGCCCATTGAAGCTCCAGAAGAGCAGACCAGGTACTTGGATGGCACCTAAGATGGGGAAGCAGAAGGAAACAATCAGGGGACTTCAGGTTCTTGCAGCACATGTATTAACTGAACACAAGCTTGAATGTGACTAAGGCTGCTAAGGCTGTCACATAGAATTGTAGATAGTCCCTTGCCAGGGAGTCTTGGTGCTCTGGGCCAGAGGGCCTATCTTTTGTCCTGGGGTGACCCAGCTAACTGGGGGAACTTAGGTCACTTAAGGAGGGTCTCTTTTCTTTTCTTTTTTAAAGATTGTATTTATTTATCTGAGAGAAAGAGATAGCAAAAGAGAAAGCATGAGCAACGGGGAGAGGGAGAAGCAGGCTCCCCACTGAGCAGGGAGCCCATCCCCAGGCTGGATCTCAGGACCCTGGAATCATGACCTGAGCAGAAGGCAGATGCTTAACCAACTGAGCCACCAGGTGCCCCTCTATCTTCTTAGTTGTAAAATGGAGGCCACAACCTTCTACGTGGTTGAGGACCCCCCGCCCCAGAAAAAAGTTAAACATAAATAAAATTTATATTTATAATAAATATATAATCTACATAATACAATAGTGGATAAATAAACTACAAATAAATTTAGGTTGATATCTGGGAGTCTGTGCCCATTAAACATTTTATGAATTCCCAAGGAAGGGACAAGCAGAGGAAGTGCTTGGTAGGATACAGTCCCCAATGAGCACTGGACTAGGAGTCAGGAACCTAATCCCTATGGCCCTACTAACTGAGCAGCGGGACTTCAGGCATCTAGTGAGCAGCTCCCAAAGTGGAAAACTCCTCTTTCAAGGCGCTTCTTGGTTAAACAATGTTCAGACACTGCTCTATTGGAGAGCCATGATCCAGACTAGTGTGCTAACAGCTCTAATAATTCCTGCAGCAGAGAAACCTATTTAGCTTTGTTAAATTCACCCTTTGGGCAGCCCAAGTGGTTCAGCGGTTTAGCACCACCTTGAGCCCAGGGTGTGATCCTGGAGTCCCGGGATCGAGCCCCACTTTTTGGGCTCCCTGCATGGAGCCTGCTTCTCCCTCTGCCTGTGTCTCTGCTTTTCTCTCTCTGTGCGTCTCTCATGAATAAATAAATAAAATCTTTAAAAAATAAGATAAATGGCCTTTCCTGGTCTTTTTTTTTTTTTTTTTAACCCAGAAACTCTGTTTTCTCAGAAAACCGATCTGATGGCCACGCATCCTTGTTTGCCCTGGACAGTTTCAGTTTACATCAGGCAGTCTGGCATAATTATTAACAACAGCTCATTTACTCTCACAAAAGTCTCTTTGGATAATGAATTGTATGGTCACCCCACCCATTCACATCCCACAGCACTGATGTTCTGCAGGATACTTTAGAAAATGCTGATTGAGACTTAAAATTTAGATAAGGCTTTCTTTGCTCCGCATCCCACTTTCCTGTAAAGTCCTCCCAAGTATCTCTGATCTCTGACTGTGGACAAACAAGCACTTTGTCCACCCTGATTGGCAGTTATTCAAATAATAATACAATGTTACCTAACTCTTGCACTATTAACTTTGTCCATGTTTTGCCTCCTCCTTCTAAATATCTCAAAGGGCAAAGGCATTTGACTTAATTCTGTGTATCCTTCTGGCTCCCACCAGAAACCCCAGAGCTTGTGCCAGTTGGGACCTGAAAAATACTTGGCCAGCACTGTGGGGAAATATGACAAACACATATCTTAGCAATTTGGCAGTATCCAAGGGAAAAAAAAGAGGGTGCTAGGAAAAAAAAAAAAAAAAAAAAGGAAAAAGGACACACATGTCTATACACATATACATTTATTACCTATTTTTTTAAAAATCACAATAGAACACTGATGGAGCCTGAATGTCCATTAATAGGAAATGGAGTAAATAGATTAGAGTATCTCTATTCAATGGACTAGACAGGGCAGCTTAACATAGTCAGTTTATACTGACAATAGAAAGATGTCCACAATCTGTTCAATGAAAAAAGAATAGTTAAAAAAATAGTTGGTGTCTTAGAAGTTCAACCGTATATCCAATATAGAAGAGATTTATACTAATATATTCACTATGGTTATTTCTTAGATATATGAGAGTGGGTGGTTTTCACTTTTTTTTTTTTTTAAGATTCTGTTTATTCATGAGAGACACAGAGAGAGAGAGAGAGAGAGGCAGAGACACAGGCAGAGGGAGAAGCAGACCCCATGCAGGGAGCCCGATATGGGACTCTGAGCCACCCGGGTTACCCAATTTTCACTTTCTTTATGCTTACTTGAATTGTCTGATTTTTATTTTTTAACAATGAACATGCATTTACTTTTATTCTCAGAAATTGCACGCTTTCTTATTTGGAAAAATAAAAATGTTAGGTTGGTGATTGCCTAGTGGCCCATCCACCAAGGTGGCTGCCTACTTGTAGATCCAAAGGCTCCTTGAGGAATACAGAAAAAAGCCCCAACAAGAGAAGATCTGGAACTTTTTTCCCCGCTGTAACACTTAAAATTGCAAATATTGGGATCCCTGGGTGGCTCAGCGGTTTAGCGCCGCCTTCAGCCCAGGGCGTGATCCTGGAGTCCCAGGATCGAGTCCCATGTCGGGCTCCCTGCAGGGAGCCTGCTTCTCCCTCTGCCTGTGTCTCTGCCTCTTTCCCTCTCTCTGTCTCTCATGAATAAATAAATAAAATCTTTAAAAAAATAAAATCTAAAATTGCAAATATTTTGCTTCTTCATATTTGCTTATCATTGGGGGAAAGTCGTTTTCCCATAATTGTAACAGAAACATATCAAATGTTTCCCCACCACTTCCCGCATATATGTTGGCAATCTGCATTGTTCTTTTCAATGATTTCAATGACAACTTGCACTGAACCTGCCATATTTAACGTTTAGCCTGCTTTCAGAGTTCTTCCAGCTGAAAACATTTGTCAGGAACATTTTATTTGTACTTTTGCTTTGTGACAACTGGCACTGGCAATTTTTTTTTAATCTCCCCTTCTAGACTGTGACATAGTTTTTATTTTTATTTTTTAAGATTTATTTATTTATTTTGAGAGAGAGTGCACGTATGGGTTGGGGAAAGGTGAGGAGGAGGCGTGGTAGGGGGAGGAGCAGAGGGAGGAAAGGCAGAGCATCCCAACCAGACTCCCCACTGGCCACCCGAGTCTAAAGCAGTGCTCCATCCCAGGACCCTGAGATCATGACCTGAGCCAAAATCAAGAGTTGGACGCTTAAACGACTAAGCCACCCAGGTACCCCTGTGACATAGTTTTTTAAATGAGGTAAATATTTCATCTTAAATATCTCTATATCCTCCATAAAAATTCGGCACAGAGTAACATTAATAACGAACCTGTGATTGAGGATGTTCACTAACTGTAGATAATGCTGTTATAAATATCTGTGTTGAAATGCTTGTTTTCTTCCACATTTTCTTTGGCTTTTTGTGAGTCATTCACACTATCTGTAAATATTTATTAAGTGACCACTTGCTGTCAAGCGCAGAGAGCTAGATTACACCAGGTATGAAGACACAGTCTCACAGGAGATAGAGCAGCTCTCTGTGCTCGTGGGCCTGGCATCCAGAAGCAGGATTCTGACTCTAAACATGCATTCATTTTCACACACGCTGTTTCTTTTTTTCTTTTTCTATTTTTGGGGAGAGGGGAGTCTCCAGTTCTCTTTTTAGACATCTTTAAGCATCCATTTCAGATTGCCTATGATGAGCACTCTTTGGGATTACCACTGTCTTAAGCTTGAAGTCTTCATTCTTTGGGATGAGGAGCTGAGAATTCTCAAAAGTAGAGAAGAAAACAATAGAAAAAGAGCCTATAATCATGTCCCCAAACCCTAAATGCTAGTGGTCTGGGAACCTCACCTATAAAGTAGAGCATCCACTCCATCCCTTCGAATGTAGACAGCAGCTTCTCCCACTGGGCTTGCCAAAAGTAGCCAGAAGCACCCCAAAATCTCTGAAGATGCCTTGGAAGAAAAATCATTCAGGTTTCTGGGCGCAGACTGGTGGGTGGACAGCTCCTTACCTCATGCTCTGCCTCCAGACCAGCACACTTGGCCCCACGTCCTGAATCAAAGCTGGTGGTGCAGACTCACCAGGTGACTGAGTTCCAGAAGGCCACCAGCAAGAGAAGGCCAGAGCCCAGGATGAAAGCTGTCCTCCTCATGGAGCCCCAGATGTGTCCCTCCTGGAGGAGGACAAGAAGGTATCAGGCCCCAAGGAAGCCTTCTGATGTCACAGGCAGCTCGTACTGAGTCCTGGCACAGATAGTGTGGGATCAGGATCTCAACCACATCAGCATCACACCTCTGCTGACCTTTTCCCAGCCTCTATGGGAGGTTCTTTCTTATCAAGAGTTCCCGGGCTGTATATGGGTGTGTTTATGAAAATAAGAATTCAGGTTGGGGGAGGGAAGAGAACAAACCTGATTCCAAAAAAACTAGCAGTCAGTTCTGTCACCCCCAGAAGGACAGGTGAGCCTTCCACAGCAGTGGGGCTTCAGCACCAGCCCTCCCGTGGGAACAGAGACGTCCATTATCTATGCACTGGAATCACCTGGGAGCTTTTAAAACATCCCAATGCCCAAGGTCCTCCCCGACCTGATTACATAAGAGTCTCTAGGGTGAGACCTGAGCCTCTGTGTTTTTTAAAGCTCTCCTACTAATTCCAGTGGGCAGGCAAGGCTGAGTCAGCCATCGCAGAAAGATCTGCAGAATCTGTTCATGGGCCAGAACTCTTTCCCCATCCCCATCACCCACTTGCTGGCAAAGAAAACAATGAATGAATACGTGTTCTGACTTTTAATAATTCCTCTGCTTCTAGTGAGATGAGCCTGGGCTGCCAGCTGGACAGGATAATGAAAGGCAAAGAACAGACCTCTGGCAATCACCGAGAGGTCCCTTACCTAGTCTCTTCCAAAAGTCTAAAGTAGAGATCATAGCAGGCTCACTGATCAAACAAGGTACAATTAGGAGAAGGAGAATACTGGCTACCAGTTGTCACCAACTTGCATTGTACAATGGACAGAAATGACAGATGTCCCTTGCATCTTATATTTCTTTTTTTTTAAATAGAAATATACATCTTCTATTTCTTTTTTTATTTTTAAATATTTTATTTATTAATTCATGAGAGACACAGAGAGAGAGAGAGGCAGAGACACAGGCCGAGGGAGAAGCAGGCTCCATGCAGGAAGCCCGATGTGGGACTCGATCCAGGGACTCCAGGATCACACCCTGCGCCAAAGGCAGGGGCTAAACCACTGAGCCACCCAGGGATCCCCCTACATCTTCTATTTCTAAGCCCAGATGGAGTTTGCTCACATTCTTCCACAGGAGAGAACTGGATGTGCTGGTCCCTCTAGGTGTGTGCCTGCTGTTCATCGGCTGTGAATTGGACCGTGTACATGGGGGTTTGGGTGAAGGGAAGCTGATCTAATAGGATGTTGTATTATAATCCAGACTTTGGAGCTCTCAAGGGGCAGACTGTTTTACTGACCCATTCAGAGCAACCTGAATCTGCCCTGAATTGTTTATTTTTAGCTTACTCCATCCCACTTCTGATCGAAAAGACCAAAAAGAACTAAGTCATTTTCCACGGTCAGTGACAAGTTTTTGAAGTGCGAGTGCTCCTCAGGGTCCTGAGCTCTGGAAATGAACTTTCAGCTCTCTCCTTGAGGGCTGAATGGGCAGGACCAATCAGAGGAACTTGTTCTTTTAAACAGGCCATTGAAAGGTCACCCTCAAGCTTGCCAGACATTTCCCTTGGGTTTTGCAATTATTCCTTTTTTAGTATTCAGAAGACTCTTTTCATGAGCTTTTCAGGACTTGCTAGGAATTTTTCATTTGTGTATAAGCAGATCAAGCTAAATCAAAAACCTCAATTTCGCGTATAGAATCAGCTATTTTTTTCGCGGATTGTGGTGTTTTCTCTCTCTCTGGCAGCCGGAGTGAGAGGATTATAAACAGGCCACAGGTCTCTATGAAGTGCAAGAGAACAGTGCAGAAGTTAGCTGGGCTCAAGAGCTGGTGCCCAATCCCATTTCCAGCCCCTGGTAGGCTGCTTCTGTCTCCAGAGCAGTTGAAAGGGTTGGTTTCACAGGCCAGAGGGATAGAGCATTTGGGGCCAAGGGACAATGGGAAGACAGCCAGCATTCTCACTAGCTTGGTAGGTGCGGTGCTGGCACTTACCTGCTTCGGCTTCTCATTATGTTGCATACTTCCAGCTTCTCCCTTCATCTGGAATAAGAAAGCACCAGTGAGTCATGATGTCATGTTCACAGGCAGCCAAGGAAGTAGAACATGAAGAAAGTCAAGGTGAATGGCTCACTGTGATTTTTAATGCTGGCTACTCTTTAAAATCATCTGGGGAGTTAGATAACCTCTGTCTGGGCTCCAGCTCAGGAGATTGAATTCATGGGGGCATAGGTAAACACGAATCAGAGAGTTGGCAATGGGGGACTCCATCTGCATGAACTGGCTTTCTACTAGATGAACTGTGACAAATGCTTCTTTTGAATAGCTTCACTCCCTGCCTCACCACAACCCTGTCTCATTCAGAAGAAATCTTTCCTCTGTACCCTAACTGCCGATGGCCTACAGTCCCAAGGAACCAGGACTGAAATCAGAGTTCGGCCCTTGACTTGCTTGGCCAGCTTGTGTAACCTCTGTGAAGTTAGGTTACCACACATAGGAGCTGCATTTGTAATGTTAACTGAAATGGAAACATTTTGTAAACTGTTCAACACGATTCAAATGATGGGTGTGTTTATATGCAGGAATCATTGAGACAGCGAGTCTTGAAATGTGACAACTTTCTCAAGGTTATATCATAATTGTGTCTATCATTTACTAGTTTTAGGATCTTGGTCAAAATCTCCTTTCTGAGCCTCAGTTTCCTCAGCCATAAAATGAGAATAACAACAGGGTTTCCCACTTGTGTGATCTCTGCTGGGATCATGTAAGTGCCATGAGGACAGGCTCTCTGGTGTGTCTTTCCTTGGGCCTTCGCACAGTGGGGGCTTAGCATATGTGTAGTGAGTGGATGCAACAAGCAGAGGGGCTGGTTTGTTGGGCTAATGTTTCCCCAGAGAATCCCTACATCAGAGTCACTTGGGGGTTGGCCAAAACCCAGGTTTCCAGGCTATACTCCAGAGTCTCTTCAGGTAGAGCCTAGGAAACTGCATTTTAGACTTTCCTGAGGTGGTCCAAAGGGACTTCATTGTCAACCCAAACTAGGTAAGCTATGGGCTGTGGGTTGGTAAAGGTAATGGTAGCAGAGTGAGATGAAACCGGCAGTCATCTGAGCTGTATAAGGGCACAGATTGGCTCTGGGAAATGTCTTCTCATCCATTCCCGACTCCCATCCCCTCTTGGCAGAAAATAGAAGCTAGAAATCTGGATTGCTGCAGGACAGCACTTCCCTAAGTCTACCCACTGGGGGAGATATCACCAGCATGATGAAATTCAACCCACCTTAATTCATCAACCAAGCACAATCCATTGGGACCTACTCTGTGCCAGGCCCTGTGGCCTTGGGTGGATACGGCAGGGCACACAGGGAAATCCATGGCCACTGCCTTCAAGTTGCTCATAGTCCAGTTGGAACCAAGCCTAGTAGTATAGGATGAAGTCCAGAAAGTGCAGAAAGAATGGCAGGAAAGGCTCAGGGTGGGGGCGAAGAGGAGCCAAGCTTAGAGCTGGTGCTACGATTTTTTTTTTTTTTAAGATTTTATTTTTTTCATGTGAGACACACACACAGAGAGGCAGAGATATAGGCAGAGGGAGAAGCAGGCTCCCTTAGAGGAGCCTGATGTGGGACTTAATCCTAGGACTCTGGTGCTTCTCCCTCGGCCTATGTCTCTGCCTCTCTCTCTCTCTCTCTGTCTCTCATAAATAAAATCTGAAAGAAAGAAAGAAAAAGAAAGAAAGAAAGAAAGAAAGAAAGAAAGAAAGAAAGAAAGAAGAAAGGAAAGAAAAGAAAGAAAAAGAAAGAAAAGAAGGAAGCAAGAGAGAGAAAGAAAGAAAGAAAGAAAGAAAGAAAGAAAGAAAGAAAGAAAAGAAAGAAAAGAAAAGAAAAGAAAAAAGAAAAGAAAGAAAAGAAAAGAAAAGAAAAGAAAAGAAAAGAAAAGAAAAGAAAAGAAAAGAAAAGAAAAAAAGAAAGAAATTAAAAGGGCAGCCCGAGTGGCTCAGCGGTTTAGCGCCGCCTGCAGCCCAGGGCCTGATCTCGGAGTCCTGGGATCGAGTCCCACATCGGGCTCCCTGCATGGAGCCTGCTTCTCCCTCTGCCTGTGTCTCTGCCTCTCTCTCTCTCTCTCTCTCTCTCTCTCTCTCTCTCTCTGTGTGTGTGTGTGTGTGTCTCATAAATAAAATCTTAAAAAAAAGAAAAAAAGAAAGAAATCCTAGGACCCCAGGATCATAACTTGAGCCCAAGGCAGATGCTCAACCACTGTGCCACCCAGGCATCCTTGGCGCTAGGATTTAAGAGAGCACAGGCCTATTAAAGTCTTAAGAGAACTATGTTCACCATCACCACTACTTTAACACCCAGGGGGGCATTCCTCAACACAATTTAACAAGGGAAAATAAGCAAAGGTAAAGAATTGGGAAGGGAAAGGCAAAATCCTCACTATTTCTTTTTTTTTCCCCTCACTATTTCTTGATGGAATAGTCCCCTCCTAATTGTGGGGGTACATCCCAAGACCCCCAGGGGATGCCTGAAATGGTGGGTAGCACCGAACCCTTTCTATACTTTGTTTTTTCCTATATATATATATATATATATATATATATATATATATATATATATATACCTGTAGTAAAGTTTACTTTATAAGTTAGGCACAATAAGAGATTAATAACAACAATAATAAAATAGAACAATTATAACACAATACTGTTAATAGAAGTTATATGAATGTGAGTGATCTCTCTTAAAATATCTACAATATTTATCCTTCAAAGCAGAAATCATTTGTCCACATTCAACTCCTCAGTTTGTCACCCATAGACCTGACTACACCTGCCACAGACTCACCTTTGCTCTTTGTCACTGCAGTTTGGTCTCAGGTTGCCACAGCATCAACCTTAGCCCTTATTCATGAGAAATTAATTGCTTGGCCTTTCTTTCTTTCTTTCTTTTTCTTTCTTTCTTTCTTTCTTTCTTTCTTTCTTTCTTTCTTTCTTTCTTTCTCTCTCTCTCTCTCTCTCTTTCTTTCTTTCTTTCTTTCTTTTTTTTTCCTCTAAGTTGCTTGGTTTTTCTGATAGTTTGGGTCTTTGGTATGTGTTCTTGCAACTCCTGGGTGCCCTTCTGAATGCCCTTTTTAATATTGGCCTCTTCCAGTAGCTTCTTGGCATTCCTATTAAGCGTTTTTGTGACAAATTTAAAGTGTTTCTCCATATTTGAAACAATGCTGTGGCTTCTCTGGGAAAGTGGCAGCCTGGGACAGTGGCTGGATTTGGTAGTTGGGTGGTTGGGGGTGGCATGCGCCCTGAGCTGGCAGCCAGCTTGACTTTGTTGAGTACCTCACTGCTTGTTTTATTGTAAAGCTTTAATAATTACAAGTGTGGTGGTAGCACATGAATAGGCAGACATCTATAACAGATTAGAAAGTCCAGAAACAGATGTATATATATAATATACTTATCATATACATACTTCATTTATCCATTCATCTGTTGATGGACATTTGGGCTGTTGCCTCTCTGTGGCTATCATGATAATGCTGCAATAAACATTCGGCACATAGATACATATGGTCTTATATGTATCATACCTCATATGTATATGAATTTAGTATATGATAAAAAGAAATCAATATAAATGGACTTTGAGCTGAGCAGATAGATGCTGAACCTCCCCTATGATAAGAGAAATGTGCATGAAAACTACAATGAGAGATTATTTCTCACACATCAGCATGGCAACGATCCAAAAGTTTGATCACATGCTCTGCTGGTAAGGCTGAAGGGACTTTAAAATTGCATTTGTTCTTGTTCTTTTAAAAATGTCTTTATTGATACATAAATCACATACCATACAATTTACCCATTGAGAGTGTACATTCATTCAGCTTTTAGTATGTTCATACAGTAGTGCATCCATCACCTCAATTGATGTTAGGACATTTTCATTACCCCAAAGGGAAACCCTGCACTCTTTACTCATCAATTTCCAATCCCTGCCTCCATCTACCCCCACTCCAGACCTAGGCAACCAGTCATCCACTTCCTTTCTCTATGGATTTGCCTATTCTGGACATTTCAGATTCATGTGGCCCTTTGTGAGTGGCTTCTTTCACTGAGCATGTTTTCAAGGTTCATCCATGTTGTAGCCAAGTAACATTTGTTTTATTGCCAAGTAACATTCTGTTACATGGATATATATCATATTTTGTTTATCCATTCATCTGTTGATGGGTATTTGGGCTGTTGCCACTCTGTGGCTATCATGATAACACTGTAGTAAACACTCATCCACAAGCTTTGGCACGGACATATTTTTATTGCTCCTGGATGTGTGCTAGGAGTGGAAGTGCTGGGTCCTACCGTAACAACATTGGCCCTTTCTGGGAATGTGAAGTGGTTGCACCACTTTACACTTTCAATAGCAATGTATGAGAGTTCTAATCTTATACCCTCACCAACACTGACTATTGTCCCTATTGAAGAGTGTCAGAAGCTGGCTGAAGAGGAGCATTACAGATCATCTGATCCTGTCCTGTGACGAGGAGGAAGGGACTTAGATAAAGGAGGGCAAGCGACCTGACTTCCCAGGATTTGTAGATGGCATAGCCAGGATCAGGGCCTGGCTTTCAATATCTCTAAGGATATTTTATTCTTTTGTGTTTGATCGTACTTGGTTGTATTATTCTAATGCATGTTTACCAGCTATGACCTTAGGAAATACTGCTTCTCTTTGACCCACATTTCTTATAGATTCTTAGGCTGGAGAAAGGAAGAGGCAGCCGTGCCCTTGAAGTTGCCTTCCAGGGTTTGAGGAGTTAGGACAGCAGAAGGAGGTGATATGCAAGCTGCTTACCATCTCCACAGGGATGACATGATGCAGAAGGGATGCAGTCAGCTCAGAGGAAAAGCTGTCAGGGAGGAATGCTGAGACATTTGATACCCAGTCAGGGAGACAACATATGATTTCAGGAAAGGCATCAGAGGGTTTAGGGTGGTGGTAGTGCAACCCCCATCCCCAGGCAGGAGAACAGATTTCAGCCACTCTAGAGTACCACCACCCCCAACCTCCCCACTCCAGGCCAGCTTCCTTGCCATCCCTGCTCCTTCTTTCAGTTCCCTCTGTTCTAGCCAGCAGAAGGGGAACCTTTTAACAGGCCCATAACTGTGAGTTCTCATGAAAAGCAATGGAAGAGAAGCAATGGATTGGAGCAAAGCCATGCCAATGGCTTTCACTCTGGTTCTGACCTGGGATGGCAGCCAGGATTTCTTTGCTTGCTTGACTGCTAGTGGGTGCTCCGTAGTCATATTCCCCACCACCCAAGCCTTCCAGAAGGCAAGCTGAGCAGGTATTTCACAACAGCAAGTCTCAATCCCAACCTGTGGTAAACATCCCCGCACCACATCTAGGACAAAATGTGTTACTTAATAATCTGGGTTTAAAGGGATTTCCAGGAGCACCTGGGTGGCTCAGTCAGTTAAGTGTCTGTCTTTGGCTCAGGTCGTGATCCCAGGGTCCTGTGATCAAGCCCTGCATCAGGCTCCCTGCTCAGTGGGGAGTCTGCTTCTCCCTCTCCCTCTGCCCCTCCCCCTGGCTTGTGCTCTCTATCAAATGAATAAAAGATTTTTTTAAAAAAGGATTTCCAAAAACTCTCCCTTAAGTAACAATTTTCTCCACCTGCATTGTCTTAAGCAATTCCTGTTGACCCAATTCCAATTTTGCTCCACATCCTCAGTGTGGATAAGGGCCCATTCTGAGAAGCCACCTTTCACACAGTGATAGGATTCTTGGACAAGCCAGGGTCATCTTCAGTCTGGCAGTTTGTTGCCTGGATTCTGAAAAGCACAGATCTTTCATCATCAGGAAGGTAGTGGTGTTAGTACCTTTGGGGCTAAGCCTGTCAAGTGTCTTAATAATAAGGAACCAAGTGTCAAAGGAAGCACCTTCACCTGAGAAAAACTTGGGGATCTCAGTGTCTACGAACCATTGGCAGACAGGTGGAACCTTTCTATCACCTCAGACTTCCCTCCTCAATACTTGATGGAATGTGTGAAAGGCTCCGTTGACCCTGTTGAGATAACCATCCCTTTTGGAGAAGGAAACAGAAGGATTTGGGGTTTATTTGTTAAGCTTCCAGGATTGCCATACCATGGGAACTTTACTTAGAAGGCAGAGTTTCATCCTAGCTTTTTCCCCACTTAGCATCACCATTGTCTTTACCAAGAGCTCATGAAGTTAATGCCATATGATCTCTGATCTTTAGAAGCTTATCTGTTCCTTCTAGGAACATTTATGAAGAACTTACTTCATGCAAGGAACCCTGGAGATACAAGGATAAATAAGAAACTCTCAGTTTAAGATTTTATCTGTCTGATAGAGCACGCTCATGCAGTGGGGAGAGGTAGAGGGAGAGGGAGGAGCAGACTCCTCACTGAGCAAGGAGCCTGATGTGGGATTGGATCACAGGATCCTAATATCATGACCTGAGCTGAAGGCAAATTACTTAACCAACTGAGCCAGCAATGGCACCTAGAAACTCTCAGTTTAGATACATAAATCCATCATTCCATCCATAAATCCATCAAGGAATGATGGATTTTAGTTAGATCATACTTAAAAAAAAATCAAGATAGATGTCACATAATTAAGACATATAGATCAATGGAACAGAATAGAAGACTTGGAAATGAACCCACAATTATATGGTCAGTTAATCTTCAACAAAGCAAGAAAGAATAGACAATGGGAGAAAGACTGTCTCATCAACAAACAGTGTTGGGAAAACTGGACAGCTACGTGCAAAAGAATGAAACTGGACCACTGTCTTACACTATACACAAAAATAAACTCAAAATGGATTAAAGACCTAAGTTTGAGACCTGAAACCATAAAAGTCCTTGAAGAAAGCACAGGTAGTAATTTCTCAGAGATTGGCTGTAGCAACTTTTTTCTAGATGTCTCCTGAGACCAGGGAAACAAAAGCAAAAAAATACTATTGAGACTACATCAATATGAAAAGCTTCTGCACAGTGAAGGAAACAATCAACAAAACTAAAACTTACGGAATTGGAGATGATATTTGCAAATGACATATCTGATAAAGGGTTAGTATCCAAAGTGTATAAAGAACTTATGGGCAGCCAGGGTGGCTCAGCGGTTTAGCGCCGCCTTTGGCCTGCGGCATGGTCCTGGGGACCCAGGGTTGAGTCCCACGTCAGGCTCTCTGTATGATGCCTGCTTCTCCCTCTGCCTGTGTCTCTGCCTTTCTTCTCTCTCTCTGGGTCTCTCATAAATAAATTAAAAAAATATTTTTAAAAAGAACTTCTAAAACTTAATGCTCCCCAAATAAATAATCCAA
Source organism: Canis lupus dingo (assembly GCF_003254725.2). NCBI lineage: Eukaryota > Metazoa > Chordata > Mammalia > Carnivora > Canidae > Canis > Canis lupus. Next base: position 55,409,714 of record NC_064246.1, on the reverse strand, counting down.
TTAAAAATAGGCAGAAAGGGCATGTGGATGGCTCAGTAGTTGAGCTCTACCTTTGGCTCAGGTTGTGATCCTAGGGTCCTGGGATCGAGTCCTGCATCAGGCTCCTGTGGGGAGCCTGCTTCTCCCTCTGCCTATGCGTCTGCCCCTCTCTGTGTGTCTCTCATGGATAAATAAAATCTTTAAAAAATAAAAATAAATAAAAATATGCAAAAGACCTGAAACCATAAAAGTCCTTGAAGAAAGCACAGGTAGTAATGCCTTCAGTTCAGGTCATGATATTAGGATCCTGGGATCCAATCCCACATCAGGCTCCTTGCTCAGTGAGGAGTCTGCTCCTCCCTCTCCCTCTACCTCTCCCCACTGCGTGAGCGTGCTCTATCAGACAGATAAAATCTTAAACTGAGAGTTTCTCATTTATCCTTGTATCTCCAGGGTTCCTTGCACGAAGGTATAGGCAGGAATGTGGTGAAAGGGGACCCTTCGTGCACTGTCAACGGGAACACAAACTGGTGCAGCCACTCTGGTAAACAGCATGGAGGAGGTTCCTTAAAAAGTTAAAAATAGAATTATCCTATGATCCAGCAAATGCACTACTAGGTATTTTCCCAAAGAATACAAAGCACTAATTCAAGGGGATATATGCACCCTGATGTTTATAGCAGCATTATACATAATAGCCAAATTATGGAAGCAGTCCAAGTATCTTTCGATTGATGAATGGATAAAGAAGATGGGTGGGTGTGTGTTCATGTGTGTATAAATTTATATATACATGGAATATATATACCACATTACCACATATATATAGATACATGACACACATATGTACTTATACACATACATGTATACACACATATATGTGTGTATATATACACATGTACACAATAGAATATTCAGCCAAAGAAAGGAATGAAATATTGCCATTTGCAATGACATGGATGGAGCTAGAGAGTATAATGCTAAGTGAAAAAAGTCAGAGAAAGACAACTACCATATGATTTCACTCATATGTGGAATTTAAGAAACAAAACAAACAAGTGAAGGGGAAAATAGAGAGGTGGCAAACCAAGAAATACACCCTTAGCTATAAAGAACAAACTGATGGTTATCCAAGGGAAGGTGGGGGTGGGGAGATGGGTGAAACAGGTGATAGGGATGAAGGAGGGCACCTGTTGTGATGAGCACCGGTCTACAGAAGTGCTGAATCAGTACATAGTACATCTGACCCTAATATTATGGGTATGTTAACTAATTGGAATTTAAATAAAAACTTAAAAAAATCAATATAGATGTATGAATCTACTACATGACTATCAAAAGCTGCCACTGAAGATATTCCCTACTCCATTATTTAATTCTCCAAAAGAAGCAATGTATTTTGTATTAGGGTACAGGTGCGAAATTCTTATAAAGATTAGTGTACAGTTTTCCTCTTTGGAAGAAGTGGTATGCTTTTTTTGTAAAATGCAAAAAAATTTAGGCAATCCATTATGGTCTCTCCCCCCTGCCTTTTTTCTCAAAGCTAAGCTTAATGCTCAATAATTACACTTTGGAGGATTTTTTTCTATTATACAGCCCTATATAAAAAATGATATATATATAAAGATGTTCAGTGTGACACTTTTTAATCTCTAAGGATTAGAAACAAATTAAATATCCATCAATAGCGACTGGTTAAATAAATTACGGTACATCCAGTAGTGAAACATTTTTCAGCCAGTAAAGGAATAAGGCAACTTTGTGTGTACTCTCCAGAAGTATTGCGTGAACAAAACAATGTGTGGAACATATGTGTGTGTGTGTGCATGCTGTTTATGTATGCATAGGATAATATATAGAATATCAGACTATTGCAGGAAGAATATCTAAGAAACTGGTTACAGTGGCAGCTTCTGGTGAGGTGAACTGGGCCACTGCGGGACAAAGTAGAAGGAAAGCTATCTTTTTACTATAGTGCCTTTTTCTGCCTTTTGAATTTTGTACCATGAGTAAATTTTACCTATTCAGAAAATTACAGAACTGTTCAAAATTTTAAAAATAAATTCAATGCCCATTCACAGGAAATATTAAAGATTTGTAATTAGCTCTCTCTATAACTAGCTTTCTACTTCTCTAAATCAGATTAATTTCAACTCCTTTGAGAAGTCTTTGTTTCCCCTGAAACTGTAGGCCAATTTTTCCATGTTCATTCTTCAGGATAGAAAGATCCATAGCTTTCATTAGATTATTAAAGGTAACTCTGATTAAGAACTAGTGCCCTGTCTCTTCTTTTATATTTATTTATTTATTTATTTATTTATTTATTTATTTATTTATTTATTTATGTTAACAACTTTCCATGTTCCCAAAGAAAAGCAATGGTGGTAAAATATCTGGTTCTTTTCTCTTTGGATTACAACTTAAAACAGAATGGAAGGTATTTACTGAGTGCCGGATGGTTTCTGATCAGTTTTTACTTATTTGCAGTTGTATATCTCCTTGATTGGAAGCTGCTTCAAACTCTTTTGAGATGGAGACTGGCTATAGAGTATCAATAAACAGAACCAGATATTAAAATTTAAAGCAAGAAATAAGAGAGACTAAGATGCTGGCTTGAATGATTAGGGACTGATATCTAAGTTGGACCTGAGAACCCTCGGCTCCAGGTAAACCTGGCCAAAGGAAAGGTGACTGTTTACTTTCTGGTGGTACGAAGGCCCCTTTGGCTACAGGAGCCATGGCATTTGTCTGTTCAAACCTGATGTCACTGGAGGCAATGAAGCATTTCCTAATATTTGTTCTTTGGCTAAGGTAATACACCCACATACTCTCTAAGAATATTTACCTAGGTGGCTGACTCCTCTAAGCTGCGCAACCCTATAGACTGCTGAATATTTTATGCCACAGCAGCTTGTTTTTTGTGCCTCTCTACCCACTGGCAGACATGTTTTCAGTTTTAAGTGGACAGAGTCCATCAAAAGGTTCTAGGAGAGACCCCAAACATGGCAGGCAGATGTGTCTTCAACCACAGAGGTTGAAGGTGAACTACATTGATTGCTAATGGGAGTGCTTGCATTAGAAATTTTGGCAAACAAAAACAACAGCGATTAACATTTAATATGTTAAGGTGCTATAATCATTACATTTTTATTGTGTTTTCTCCTCTGACCTTTTCCTCTACCTTTGGCAGTGTCCTATCTAATGACTAGATATTATCTCAGAGCCCTTCAATTCAGATGCTACTGTTTTCCATCAGAAGACATGGAGGCATAGAAATGTTCAATGTTCAGGGGATCCCTGGGTGGCTCAGCAGTTTAGCGCCTGCCTTCGGCCCAGGGCATGATCCTGGAGTCCTGGGATCAAGTCCCACATCGGGCTCCCTGTGTGGAGCCTGCTTCTCCCTCTGCCTGTGTCTCTGCCTCTTTCTCTCTCTCTGTATTTCATGGATAAATAAAATATTTTTTTTTAAAGAAAGAAATGTTCAATATTCAGCTTCAAATTACCCAGCTATTTAGTGGCAGAACTTGATTTCAGTGCTTGGTATACTAACTGAGTCTGCAAAAAGTATAGAATGTGCTGGTGTTGATGAATGCAGGGTGGGCATTAGGATTGTGAAGGAACACACAAGAATGAGCTCAGCCTCTATTAGCTGTGAATAATGGATTAGATAGTGTGTGTGTGCGTGCACACAAGTGTGCAGGTGTTTTAATACTGAAGGGAAAACAGAACATGTTTTCTCTAAAATATGAGTCATTTTTTCAAGAAACACTTATTGTATGCCAGATACAGTGGTAGCTACAAGGGATACAAAGATGAATAGGACATGCTTCTTGCCCTATTTAATAAAGTAATCCTATATAGCTTTGATTTTCCAAATGAGAAAGTATGAAGGAGGAGAATATGAAATTGCATTTATGATGGGAATGCATCTAGGGAAGAGAAAGAAAGGCACTAGAGGTAAATAGTCTAATATTTTGTTACAATGAATTGATTCCCCTTTAAAGGGAATTTGATACCTATTGTGAGATTATCCAAATTAGATACTTTTTAAGTATGGTTCTTTTGAGAGCAGGTGATTCTGACTATGTAAGCTTGTTACTGAACAATCCCCAGTCTACGAAAATGATACATGATACGGTAAGGCTTACAGCTGATGTTCATGACCTTGAGAATCTGAATATGGAACAGAGGAATAGGGTGAAGGTGGGAGGAGTAGAGACAGTTTAATTTTAAGTTTTGTCTGCAGCCTGAGTCTTTCAGATTTTCTTTTCTTTTTTTTTTTTTTTAAAGATTTTATTTATTTATTCATGATAGTCACAGAGAGAGAGAGAGAGGCAGAGACACAGGCAGAGGGAGAAGCAGGCTCCATGCACCGGGAGCCCGATGTGGGATTCGATCCCGGGTCTCCAGGATCGCACCCTGGGCCAAAGGCAGGCGCCAAACCGCTGCGCCACCCAGGGATCCCTCTTTCAGATTTTCTTTCAGATTCTAGGTCCCTGAATATTCTGCATGGTTGAGGAGTGTCCCTTTTATAGGTATAAGTGACATCATCTTTATATATGACTGTCTACTGTTTCTTTGTAAACATCTTATGAAATTAGTAGAATTATTTATTTACTTTTGGAGGAGAAAAAAAGGCAAAAAAAAAGACCTCACTGATCATCTAGCCTACCTCTTCTATTTCATAAGCAAAGAATATAGGCCTCAAATAACAGAAGTGACTTATTTCAAACTCTTCAGTTTCTGGAAAAATCCAGGCTTCCCGAGACTTCGCTGGGTGCTGCAGGTGTGTTTGAAAGAGCACAAATTCTCTTTCATTAGTGGGGAGCAACGCTGGGAGAGGGCTACTGACAGGAGGACTGGAACTCCCATTACTTCAGCCTCTGCTCTCAGGCTGTTCGTCTTCTTGGAAAAAATTGAGCAGTCTGCCTTTGGAGCTGAGGACACTGACCTGAAATGTAGTTACACAGCTTAAAGCCTCTGGTGAGGAAGATTCTGAGGAGCTGCTGTGACCACGGTATGCATACAAGTAAGACTTTTATAGACGAAAAGGTACTCATTCAAGAGGATGAAATGCCTGAAGGAAAGGTGAAACTCCATGCCCCAAAGACCCTGGATTGTTCTAGCAATGTTCGCTTCACTGCTTTTGCTGCAGGATACGGGTACCCTTTGAGAAGTGACTGTCCTGCTTGGTTGTCTGCCTGTGAAACTGAGGCTGCCTGTTGGTTTACTGTGAGATCCACAGGACCAGGCACGAGCCTGCCATGTAGCAGATATTCAGGAAGTAGCTGCTGAATAAGTGAAGGAAGAGGAATTGAAGAAAAATCTTTGTTTTTTGCCCTTAGGAGGTGTCCAACACTTGCTTTGAATGTATCAGCACCTTTCCCTGGTACTAAGGCCTCTCTGTTCTAAGCATTTAGAGCATTTGTTTTACCAAATTGATTTCAGAATCTTGATTATCTCAATCTGAAAAACGTAGTTGGAATTGCACACGAAGCTGAAGCAAACCACAGTCTGTATCCTGTCTTGCTTGCCTAAAGCCCCAAAGGGCCTGTAGGTGCATCTGAAAACCACCACCTTTATCCCTCATCCCCATCTACCCAGTGCCTGCATCCCCTCACCCAGCAAGCTTTTTGAAGGTCCTTTCTAGGAACTACCAAACTGCTAGTAATCCTGAAAACAATGGTAAATCTTAGTATTTTGCAACGGGACAGCTTTGACACGGTTGTTCATCTCCGGCTCACACGTTGATCTCGGGACTCTACAGTTTTAAGACAGTTAAAACGGGCTGGGTGCCTCCCAAGGCGATTCTGGAAGTTGCTTCCCGACAGACAGACTTCCCACCGGATTTTCCTCTTTCAGAACTCTGACTTGAGAGCGTCTCGCGTATTCACAGCGTCGTGAAGCCAAACCCCGTCCATCGGACAGGACTTACTGTCAATTGCTAGAAAAACAAGACTACAGAGGAGGGGGTGGCCCCCAAGGCAGAGTCCGCAGCCTTCGCGGGCGGCGCGGACCAGAGGCCCCGAGGAGCCGGCGCAGGACGTGGTTCGGGGCGCCCCTGCCGGGTCGTGCGAGCGGGGGAGGAGGCGGGGAGCAGAGGGGAGAAGCACGGCCTGGCGGTCGCTGGGGGGGCTCGGGCGCCCGCGGCCCCCAGCTCCCGCCCGCAGCGCCCACTCACCTGCGCAGCGCCCCGCGTCCCCGCTGCTGCGAGGTCCCCGCCGCGGCCCAGGCTCCTCTCCTCCCGGCGGCCGCCCCGACCAGCGCGCGGGGAGGGGAGGCTGGGCCCGGCTCCTCCGGTTACGGAGCAGTCACTGGCCCCGGCAGGCACGTGACGGGAGGAAAGTTTGTGTTTGCGTGCACTGGAGAGGGGCGGCTCCTCGAGGCCCAGAGGAAGGCGTTTGGCCACATTCCGGGCTTTTTCCTCCCCTTTTTAAAAACTTCCTTCCTTCAGGGGCGCCTGGGTGGCTCCATCCACAAGGGGTCCGGTCAGGTCGTGATCTTAGGGTCCTGGAGGCTCAGGGCTCAGTGGGGAGGCGGCTTGTGCATTTCTGGATTCCCTCTTTCCCCCTCTGCCTCTGCTCCCCAGCCCCCAGCCCCATTCTTGTGCTCTCTCTCCCCCCTCTCAAATAAATCAATAAATCTTGAAAATAAAAAATGAGGGGCAGCCCGGGTGGCACAGCGGTTTAGCACCGCCTGCAGCCCAAGGTGTGATCCTGGAGACCCGGGATCGAGTCCTACCTACATCAGGCTCCCGGCATGGAGCCTGCTTCTCCCTCTGCCTGTGTCTCTGCCTCTCTCTCTGCATCTCTCTGTGTCTCTCATGAATAAATAAATAAAATATTTAAAAAATAAATAAAAATAAAAAATGAAAACTTGGGGCAGCCCGGGTGGCTCAGCGGTTTAGCGCCGCCTTCAGCCCAGGGCGTGATCCTGGAGACCCGGGATCGAGACCCACATCGGGCTCCCTGCATGGAGCCTGCTTCTCCCTCTGCCTGTGTCTCTGCCTCTCTCTCTCTCTGTGCCTCTCATGAATAAATAAATAAAATTTAAAAAAAAAAAAAAAAAAAAAATGAAAACTTCCTTCGTCTTCCCCAGCTTAAACTGTTGCTCTCCTGTATGAGGCAGGTGCATTCAAAGATGTGGCTTTCAAAAATAAATTAATTAATTAAAAGCGGGGCCCCCGTCTGCCTCAGTGAATGGAGCCTGCGACTCTTGATATCAGGGTGATGAGTTCAAGCCCCACCTTGGGCAAAGATATTAATTTAAAATAAATAAATAAAAGATGTGGATATCAGATACTGTGTAAGGTGGAAGGTGGGCCATCCAAGCGGGTAAAAAGGTTGCAGGGACCAGAGGATCTCATTTTCTCATTTTTAAAATTGCTTCTGTTGCTACTGAGGACAGGCAACCGAGGAAAGTTGCATCAACTATTACTGAGTCTAGGGCAGCCCGGTGGCTCAGCGGTTTAGCAGGCTTTCAGCCCAGGGCCTGATCCTGGGGACCTGGGATCAAGTCCCACGTCAGGCGCCCTGCATGGAGCCTGCTTCTCCCTCTGACGTGTGTCTCTGCTGCACTCTCTCTCTCTCTCTCTCTCTCTGTCTCTCATTAATAAAAACAACCAAAAACTTATTACTGAGTCTAGATACAAGAATCTAGATGGAGGTCAAGTGTACCTGTTGATCGAAGCAGGTAACAGGATACAGGATCCATAACATGAAATGGTGAGCATCTTTGAAATAGAACTGAGCTTTATTTGTAAATTTCTAAAAATTACTATTAGTTTTTTAAAATTTTATTTGTTTGACAGAGAGAGAGAACACTGAGTGGGGCAGAGGGAGAAGCACACTCCCCATTGTGCAGGAAGCCTGACATGAGGCTTGATCCCAGGACCCTGGGATCAGCACCTGAGTCAAAGGCAGACAGACGCTTAACTGACTGAGCCACCCAGGCAGCCCTAAAAATTATTTTTGAAGTTAATATGTGCAACTGACATAAAATACAAAAAAATTAAAAAATGCATGGTAAAAGCCTTTTTTCCCTCTTCCCCAGTCAGCTAATTTTCCCAAGTGACACCCCTGTGACCAGTGTTTTATATGTCCATCCAGAGCTTGTCTATATAAATACAAACAAGCATGTCTCCCCACTCTTTCTTAGAAATAGCACACTATATATGCTTATTCTGCTCCTTGGTTTTTTTCACTTAGCAGGTAAACAGGGAAATTGTTCTGTATAGTTCCTTTAAGAGATAACACATTCTTCTTAATGGCTGCACACTGTCCCATTACCTATATGTGTCATTATTTGGCAAAAAAAGGACCATGTATTAGTTATCCTTACCTGCCTAATTCCTGGCACAATGCAAGGAATTATGCATTGTGCCAGGAAACATGCTTGCTCACAAAATAATTACATTTTGTAAACCTTGTTCATGTTTTCCCTCCTCTCTCCTTTTGGAAGTACCAGTACTTTTTTTTTTTCAATATTCCAGATATTTATATAATATACATATTCCCCAGCAGACCAAGTCTGTCTTGTGCACTGATCAAATCTTGCTCCTTGATCCAATGTCCATCTTAATCTAGTTCCTCTCATATAATATTATTCCCCACTACTTCCTATTTTCTAATGCTCTGAGTATCACTCTCACATATAAACATGTGTCGATCACTTACTATGTGCAAAAACATTTTTTTAAATTTTCTGTTATCCCTACCTCTATGTCATTGCTCATAGACTTTCCCACCCAGATATTCCTTCCTGATCCTGCCCACTATTCTACTTCTGGTTCTTTTTTTTCTGAACATTTTTAGCTTATGTGGTCAGTGCTTCCCCAGAATAGCATGCAATCTTTTTCTGTAATCATTTCAAGTAGGAGCTTTATGCATTTCCATGGTGTAACTCTGGCACATAGCAGGTCCTCAGCACAGCCTGCATAAATGAGAATCTCTTTCTGGTCCTCCTGGGTTTTCTTTCCATCCTGTCTTTGAGGAATTGCTCGGCTTTCTTGTTATCTCAAGGTCATGTAAGACATCTCCCTCCTGGAGGCACCTGCGTGGCTCAGTGGTGGAGCATCTGTCTTCGGCTCAGGGCATGATCCCGTGATCCTGGGATCAAGTCACGCATCAGGCTTCCCGTGGGGAACCTGCTTCTCCCTCTGCCTATGTCTCTGTCTTTCTGTGTCTCTAATGAATAAACAAATTTTAAAAAAATTTTAAAAAAGAAAAAGACATCCCCCTCCTGGCTGTTCTCCTTTAAAGGAAGTGCTCTTGAAGAGAGGTCCAAACATCCTGGAAGAAGGTTCAAACTGAGGACTGCCATCCACGAACTTTATGACCTTGGCTTCTCTGAGTCTGTTTCCGTACCTGTAAAATGAATGAATTGGCTTAGTGGATCTCTGAGGCCCCTCCCAGTTCTAATGTCTGATGATGTGGAGTTGAAACTTAGGAGTGCGTTTACCAATTTTTCTGGAATACATCCTCTATCCCATCCCTCAAATAAGCACATCTAGTTAGAAACTTCAGAGATATTCAAAAGCTTTTGTGTGCCATTTCTCCTAGAACATTACAGAATGTTACAGAAGTTCAAAAGAAGATTCTCAATTCTGGTCATATAAAAAAAGATCACTGAGATTTTTGAGATCTGGCTATAACACCAGGGATACTGGCTTTGTCGCATGAATGCACAGGGAAAGGGAGAGAGACTGAGAGAAAAGAACTTTAGAACTGACTGGAGGGTCCCAAAGGATAAGTTCTACTCTTATCTGCATTAATGTGCTTAACTGCTGTCTTTCATTGGTCTGCATTTCTGTTTGCCTAGCTCTGTATAGGCAGAGATCAACCTCCTTCTTTATAAAGAACTGAATATTCAGTTAGCAGCCTTGAAGAGTTTCACAGTAACAATAATCAATAATCAAAAGGATGTGGTAGCAAATAATTCTCAGAATCACCTAGCAAAATTATCTAAATTGTTAACTAATTCCACAGGTGATACATTCACCATGCCTGGAAGAAGCTTTCTTTTCTTACCAAATTTAGTGTAATTCAAATAAAAAAATTAAAATGTCTCTGACTCCACTCCACTCTCCATCCACAGAAGTCAAAAGTGATCTTTATAGGGGCACCTGGATGGCTCAGTCGGATGAGAGGCTGCCTTGGGCTCAGGTCATGGTCCTAGGGTCCTGGGATTGGGTTCCCTGTTCCACGGGGAGTCTGCTTCTTCCTCTTCCTCTGCTTGCCGCTCCCCCTGCTTGTAGTCCCTGTCAAATAAATGAACAAAATCTTTTTTTAAAAAGGTGATCTTTATATATATATATTATATATATATATTATATTTAAAGATTTATTTATTTATTTGAGAGAGTGAAAGAGTGCTAGTGGGATTGGGGAGGGACAGAGGAAGAGGAGGGAGAGAAGCAGACTCTCCACTCAGTGGGGAGTCCAATCAGGGGCTCAATCCCAGAACCCTGAGATCTTGACTTGAGCTGAAATCTAGAGTCAGACACTTAACCCACTGAGCCACCCAGGTGCCCCTCAAAGTGATCTTTAAAACCTAAATCCAGGGCAGCCCTGGTGGCTCAGTGGTTTAAAACGCACCACCTTCAGCCCAGGGCGTGATCCTGGAGACCCGGGATCGAGTCCCATGTCGGGCTCCCTGCATGGACCCTGCTTCTCCCTCTGCCTGTGTCTCTGCCTTTCTCTCTGTGTCTCTCATGAATAAATAAATAAAATCTTAAAAAAAAAAAACAAAAAAACTAAATCCAATCGGGTTGTTCCTGTGAGTTAAAAATCCTCCGGGTTTCCAGGTGCACTTTGAATAAAGTTCAATTTTAAAGTCTCCCAGGCCTTGTTTCACCTGACCTCTGCTCTCCTTTCCAGCCTCCTCTTGGGCCTCACTGCCTCTGGTCCCCCTCTTGGTGGCTGCCCTGGCCTCCTTTTACTGCTTCTAACATGCAAAACTCATTTCTTATCCTCTGCCTGAAATTTATTGTTCCCAACTTTTAAAGCCTGCCTCTGTTTCTCTTTCTCTGATTAGGTCCTTCTTGTCCTGGACCTACATGCTACCTTCTCAAAGAGGCATTCTTTGACCTCTTACTCATTTCCCTTATTTTCCCTCAATCCAATTATTCTCTGTCACTTTACCTCATTAGTTTCTTTCATGATGGCTATCACCAGTTCTCATCATCCTTTTATTTCCTACTTGAATGCTTGTTTACTTGTTTTACTGTCAGTCTCTGCCACCAAATGTTAAGCTCTGCGAGGGCAGCTTCCAACATCAACAAAGGACACTGCACACAGCAAATAGACCATAAAGATAGCCCCCTGGATGAACACCTAATCTCATACTGGACTGGGAATCAAAAGGCTCAAGTCCTGGTCCTATCTCTGGGAAGTGAGTGACCTTATTTAATTATTTTCTGTTAAATTAGGGAAATGGATTAGTTAGAACATCTTTATGGACCTCCACAGATTCGAAAACTTAAAGGTCTATGATTATTATTGGTAGATTTTACAGTTTTGTTACTTTAGTAGACTTTGAGGGAGAAGGAAAATCCAGGAAAATCAAATGAAGTATGAATAAAATAGATTTGATATCTATTTCTAGATAAAAGAGACAACTCTGATCTCTGATGTCTAATCTCATCAAAGAACAGTTTTTTTTTTTTTTAGGTTGAAATCGAAATATCAAAGCAATATAAAATGCTTAGTCATGAAATATGACATTTGCTTTATATTTAGGGGAAGTCTGATGATCTTGATAATTTCCAAGAGTCAGGAGGGTTTTCTATTATGTAAACAAAGTAAGGACAACACACTTCAAAAGCAGGGAGTTAACCCCATCTGTACCAAGGAGAAAAGCCAGCTGGGGGTATTCTTCATTTGAATTTAAAGGTAAATGTATAATCTCCTAAAAGACATTATACAAAGCGTCAGAACTTGGCTAAGCTTGGTGTGTGTTGGTGGCTTTTAACAATGGAATCAACTGACAGGCATCTAGGTATATCAGCACTCTATAACAGGTATAAAGGTTTTTGAGACTTGAGTTTAGAAGGTGTTTATAGTGGAACTAACCTGGAGACATTTACCTTCTTTTCCATTTTCAAAATATTTCAACCCAAAAACAGTTGACCTTGAAACAACATGAGTTTGAATTGTGTGGGTCCACTTATATGTGATTTTTTTTTTTCATATGGTACAGTACTACAAATGTATTTTCCTTATGATTTTCTTAACATTTTTTTCTAGCTTACTTTATTGTAAGAATACAGTATATAATACATATAATATATAAGATTATGTGTTAGTTGGTTGTTTATCTTATCATCAAAGCTCCTGGTTAACAGTGGACTATTAATTTTTTGTGGAATAAAAAGTTATACATGAATTTTCAACTGTGCAGGGAGTGGAGGCCCCTAACCCCTGCATTGTTCAAATATATATATATATATCCCTGTATATATTTAAAATGTTATCTTCCTACATACTTTAAGAAATGCATCCCATTAGATTTAGTATTTAGACTTAAGAACAACAAAGGCTTGGCTGGCCAAGGATTTCACTCTGTCTGCTTCTTAAGGAGACCCATTTTACAGCCAGTGTTTCAATCTATTCAACCTGTACTCTTCTAGCTGAGATTTGTTCAAGCCTTACTTTCTATAGTTTGTAGTCCAAAAATAGGGTTTTTTTTCCCTTCAAATGGTAAATTATATTACTGAATATATTTTTATCCAACTACCTTCTCATTGGTTTGGGTTCTCCTCATTGAGAATTAGTGATTTAACATCATTGTTCTAATTTTGCAATAGCAAAATTACAAAAAAGTGCAGCATAAACTCCATTATTTCCAACAAACACTCCAATGCCTCCCGAAGGACAAGCCATCTGCATGTTTTTCATTTCTCTTCAATAACCTGAGAAATGAACACTCAGTTCTGGGTGAGGGCTGGGGGTTGGGGAGATGGAGTCGGTGTGTTTCCTGTTTGATTGTTTCAGGGCTCACCAAGCCCAGCGCTGCAGGAAAAAACAAAAGTCCAAGAAAGGATTGTGGAGGCTGCTCCTCATGTGACTAGCTCCTCATTGGGCTGTCCTCTCCTGACTGTAATTACAAACGGGCCAAAGGACACTAGAAACCCACGAGATGGTGGGGTGTGGGAATGTCGTGCCTGCTTTCTCCTTGCCAGTACTGCTCAACGGACTGATTGTTAAGCCTGCACGGGAGCTGACAAACAATGAAGAGCTCAGAGATAACAACAGAGACAGGCCAGAAACAGTTGTTTATTGAATAGATCTGTTTTTTTCCTCCCTCACTGCGGGGTGGTTTTTCCATTTATTAATACAGCAGCAGCCTTATGAGACAGTTACATCCCTATGGGACAGAAACGGAGATAGACACTCATGGGGGGGCGGGGGGAGAAGGGCGGGGTTCAGAAAGTGCATTTGATGCTCTCCCCTGGGGACTAGGGGTGGGAGTTCACCTCCCCGGGAGAAGGACTTCTGGGAATCCAGTTTGAAACTGCCGCTGACGGCTGATCGGCCTGGAGCCTCGGAAATGGAAGCAGGATTTTGAAGAATCCTCTTAGGAGGAAACGGTGAAACGCAAGAAGGCCCAGTGACTTGGGAGTAAATCTGCTGCCTTCTGTGGCTAGAGCCCAGCTGTGGGCCGTCCGCACCCGCCTCAGGGGCAGACAGGGTGGAGTTGCTGCGGGAGAGGCGAGGGCGGCTCGCGGTGACGGGGGGGGGGGCGCCGGAGCCAGCGCTTTGTCTCCCCCGAGGCCGGAGGCCGCGACGACAGGCGTTTGCAGGCGGCCCTCCCCGAGCAGCATCCAGAAGATCAGGAGGCAGGTGGAGGCTCGAGCAGCTCCCGCCGGGAGAACTGCGGAGCCGGCCTCGCGTCCGCCGTCGCGGGGCTCCTCGGAGGGCGGGGGACGCCGGCCGCTCCCCCTCGCGGAGCCCAGCCTTAGTGTGACCCGAGCGGGCCCGGCTGGCCGGTTGCTATAGCGACGCGGCTCGCCGACTCGGGGCTGGGAGGGGCGAGGCGGGCCGGGCCCGACGTCACCTGGCCTCGGTCTGGGTGCCGCCCGGGAGGGAAGCCGAGAGATGGGGCTGTGAGGGGTCCAGGGGGCAGCATCGGCCCCCGCCAGCCTCCCCTCAAAGCTCGCTCGGGCCAACGATTTTAAGCGTCTATCAAAGCAGAGCGGAGGCGGCGTTGCCATTTGGAGATTTGATCCGGAGGCCACGCCCCCCGGGCGGGCGCCCGTCCTAGGCCACGCCCCTCCCCGGGCGCGCGGAAGGAGAGCCGAGACGCTGTGGTGCTCGCTAATCGAACTGAGCCGGCGCTACCGACGTTTCAGGCCCGGCACGGTCGTGTTCCGCATGCGTCCCGCGAGGCCACCCCGCCCCGCTGTCTTCGGGGCGCCCTCTTCGTCTCGCGCCTGCGCATTGCCCCCGGGCTGGGCGGACACGCACGGAGGCGCCGGGGCGCGCAGAAGGGGAGGGGCAGGCACGACCAGGCGCGCGCCCGCGCGCGTCTGCAGTGACGCTAAGGGAGCAGGCGAGTCGGGAGGATCCAGTGGGTAGAGTGGTCCGGCCTGGCGTTTTAGGTGGGCCGTGCGTAAGGCCGCTCTGGGCCCGAAGGAGCCCCTCTCATTGGCCCGCTCGGTTCCCGGAGCAGATCCGGGGCAGGAGGAGAGCGCCGGGTCAGGGGCCGCCGCCGCCGCCGCCGCCGCTCCCGGGGGACTCTGCCCGCCAGCCCGCCAGCCCGCGCTTCGCGGGCCCAGCTGCTCAGGGTAAGCGGGCTCGCGCTTACCAGAGAGGAGCGTGAGGTGAGGGAGGCCATCGAGGACCTGGGGGAGGAAGAGGGCTGGGGGCGTGAGTGAGGGGCAGGGGGTGTGAAAAGGGAACGAGGCCCATCGGATAATGGTAACAGTCCCAGCCACTGCCACGCAGTGATAATATTCTAGTGATATGTGCCAGGACGTTACAGAGCACCTCCCTTGCTTCATTCTGTTAACCTCTGCTACAGTCCTTCGAGGCGTATATTATTAAGCCCATTTTACAAGATAGGAAAACTGAGGCACCAGAGAGGTTTAGTGCCTTATGCAAAGCCACACAGCTAGCTGGTGGCCCGAGTTCGAACGTAGGTCTTTCTGGCCTGAAAGCCTGTAATTTTAATCCCTTTGCTTTGGGGCGGGGGGCGGGGGGTGGGGGGGAGGTGGGTACCAGGGAAGGGGCGGGATGAGTGTTGTTTGGGGATGGAGAGGGATCCAGACGGGGAGAGAATGCTGATGGGAGCCTGTGTAAGGAAGAGGACCTGAGTTTGGAGCCTTGCGGGCCTCCCACTTCTTGGCTCCACAACTTTTCTTTGCCGTTCTGGGTATGAACCATAGCTCTTGCTCTGGAGGCCTGGACCGCATGGCTGGTTTTAAGAACTGGTTGAACTGCGGTCCAGTCCGGGGTAGTTGTGCTCGGACACTGTTTTGGGGGCAGGGGTGATGGAGGACGGTGAGGGCCCCCGCGGCCGTGTGGAGGAGAGAGGACCCTCTTCCAGGCAGCTGCCATTTCTTCTAACTTGCTCCCACTTCCTTTTCCATCTTATCCCTGCGCGGGCAAAGCCTTTGTTCAGTTCTCTAGAACGGGGAAGTGGTGTTTATTGTCTCCTTGCACACTTGGGCTTAAACAAAACAAAACCGGTAACACCAAACGTTCTTTTCCTCAGCAAGACCTAACCCTCTGGATTGGTGGCAGGGAAAGTCTTCGGGTGGCTTTATTCGCCGTTGCTCTTTAGAGCTTTCCTGGGTAAATAGGAGCTTTGTTTTTTTTTTTTTTTTTTTTTCTTTTTTATTTATTTACTTATGATAGTCACACAGAGAGAGAGAGGCAGAGACACAGGCAGAGGGAGAAGCAGGCTCCATGCACCGGGAGCCTGATATGGGATTCGATCCCGGATCTCCAGGATCGCGCCCTGGGCCAAAGGCAGGCGCCAAACGGCTGCGCCACCCAGGGATCCCCAGGAGCTTTGTTTTGGAGAAGTTTACACTGTAGGTCAGCAAGAATGATCTGTGCAGACTTTACTGCAGATGAGCACAAGGCAAGGACCTCAGTAATTCCTGTGTGTGACCTTTCCTTCTGGGACAATCCAGTACTGGGACACAGCAGGTATCCGTGCTGGTATTTTGCTTTCATAGAGAGTGGAGTAGCTTAGGTGGTAGTCAGATTCCCATAGAGGGTAGTAGCTCAAGTGGGAGTCAAGTTTTAAAGTCAGCCTGTGAGGGAAACTTTGCATGTGATCATAGTTATCCCTAAAAATTTCTTAGGAAGGTGCAAAGCTGTAGATGGCCATTCTGTGTCTCAGTAAATCTAGCACAGTTTTTCCTTCAGCTTTCAAAACTTGTTGCTGTCTGTCTGATTGCAACCCAGACAAAGTAATTAGCTTACCTTTGGGGCCTGTGTTGCACAAATAAACATATTTGAATGGGATAGAGTCCATCCACACTGTGAGGTGTCCTGTGCCCTGCTGGCAATGAGAGGCTTAAAAGGAGGAAGACCAACCAAACAGAACAGTGTGTGTGTGATTCCCATCTGGAGCATGTGCTCACTGAGTGGAAAGCTACAGGCAACACTGCTGGCATCATTTATTGTTATTTCCCTTCTCTTTGAGTAGCATATTCGGTAATTTATGCTAGGCTAACTGTGCATGATGCAGTTCTGTTTGGATTTTTGAGTGGCACTACATTTTGGGATTTGGAAGCTATTTCCCCAGCGTTCCTAGATAAGGGTTTGGTGTGAGGACATCTTATATATTTTTGCAAGTGGTCTGCACTTGTGTTCTGCATTTATCAGATATGTGTAACAATGGCTAGCTTTTTGAAAGTGGCTTAGCTTTAAAAATTTTTTTTTTTGAAATCGAATTCATGATAGTGTCTTTTACAACTAATGTCTGGGGCACCTGAGTGGCTTAGTGGTTGAGTGTGTCTGCCTTTGTATCAGGTTGTGATCCCAGGGTGCTGGGATTGATTCTCCCACTGCCTACGTCTCTGTTTCTCTCTCTGTGTCTTTTATGAATAAATAAAATCTTTAAAAAAAATAAAATTAACGTCTCTGAATTTCAGTGTTGTTATCTGTAAAATGTAGCGGATACCTGTACAAAGTTGTTAAGAGGTTTCTCCACTGTTAACTTTGAAGCAGAACCCCACATTTTTTTATCATGTTACCTATATCTATTTCAAATTATCTCTAAAAGATAAGGACTCTTTTTTAAAAAAACATGACAATATAACGCCTAAAAAAAGCAAAAACAAAACAAAACAAAACAACCAAACCAAAACAAAAAAAAACCCCAAACCAGCCATGTTTAGGCTTTGTCTAGTTTAAAAAAATTTTTTCTAACCGTTTGTTTAAAGATCTAATTAAGGTCTATAAATTTTGATTGGTTGATATGTCTCTTGAGAGTCTTTTACTTTTATTTATTGCAATTTATTGAAGAAGCTGGGTTGTTCTGTAGTTTCCCACAGTAGTTTGTGGATTTTGCGGATTGTTTTTCTGTGGTGTCATTTAACATGTTCCTCTGTCCTCTTTATTTCCTGTAAATTGGTCTAGAGGTTTGGCCAGATTCAAGTTAGATTTTTTTTTTAATACATTTATTTTAGAGAGAGCAAGCAGGCACACACAGTGTGAAGGGGCGGGAGAGTGGACAGAGGGAGAGGCTGAGACTCCCAAGCCGACTCCCACTGAGCATGGATCCTGCTGCTGGGTTGGATCCCAGGATCCTGAGATCATGACCTAAACGGAAAGCAAGAGTGGGACGCTTAGCTGACTGAGCCATCCACTTGTCCCTCAAGTTAATTTTTTTTTTTTTTTTTGGCAAAAGTAATTATTCATAGTGGTAATGTATTCTGTCAGGAGGCACATAATACCTGATTGTCTCTTTTTGTGGTTATTACAGCCATTGTGATACTTTAACAACTTTATTTTATTTTATTTATTTTTTTTACATTTTTTTTTCTTTTTTTAAAATTTATTTATTCATGATAGTCACATGGAGAGAGAGAGAGAGGCAGAGACACAGGCAGAGGGAGAAGCAGGCTCCAAGCACCGGGAGCCCGATGTGGGATTCGATCCCGAGTCTCCAGGATCACGCCCTGGGCCAAAGGCAGGCGCCAAACCGCTGCGCCACTCAGGGATCCCAACAACTTTATTGAAGTATAGTTTAGGTACTATAAAACATCCATTTTTAAAATAATTTATTTTATTTATTTATTTTAAAAAAGATTTTATTTATTCATGAGAGACACACAGAGAGAGGCAGGGACTTAGGCAGAGGGAGAAGCAGGCTCCCTGTAGGGAGCCAGATTCTGGACTCCATCCCAGGATCCTGGGATCACGACCTGAGGCAAAGGCAGATGCTCAACCACTGAGCCACCCAGGTGCCCAAAAACTTATTTTAATGTAATAAGTATTTTAATGTAAAAGCCATTTTAATGTAGAGTTCAGCAGTTTTTAGTAAATTCACAGAGTTGTGTAGTCATCAGGTAGTTGAGTTTGGTAACCTTTCCATCACCTCAATAAGATACCTCTTGCTATTTATAATTAATTCCCATGCCCATCCCACTGTTATAGTCTGCTTTCTGCCTTTATAAATTTACCTTTTCTGGATATTCCATATAGATGCCATTATGATTATTTCCCAGATCTATGAATTCTTTAGGAGCTACAAAACAGTAATACTCTATCATTCCAGATTTGTTAGCTTTGTAACTTCTATTAAAAGTAACTTTCCCTCAACTCTTTAGTACATTTTATATAGGAAAGACAAGATACATATTTTAAAAAATAAATTAACTAGGATTCTCCATTGGTAACCAAGAAAGTTTATTTTCTTAGGTTTAAATCAATGAGTTCATTGTGAACTGTCTTAGGAAATTTGAAGACATTGTAGTGAATATTCATAATGGTGTTTATGTTACCTTTTCTTTGACCGGAGGGAGCCTCTTCAGATTGTTTCCTGAGTTCTTTTGACACAACCTTAAAAGCTTAGCTGGGGAGCCTGGTTCTAGGGTTTAGTGTAAATACCTAATTTGTCTTCTTTATAAACCTGTTCTTTTCTGCATGCAGACCAAAGGCATGTTTTTTGCTTGGGTCCCTTTTGCTGCTGCTTTTATGGAAATGTCTTCACAGTCATAACCACTTCCCCTAAAGTAGTTTATGGTTGTGTTTGAAATGACACCAAAAAGGAAGTGTATTGTTTAAGTTAGGAAAATGAGGAAGTGAAGTGGTACTGATTTAACATTAATGGACATAGAAATGGCTTTGTGCTGTTTTTTCAGGGGAAAACCTTAAACACAGTTTAGAATCTAATCAGAGTCCTAACATTTGCTTAATTATGGTCGTATTGTGGAATTCACTCCACACTCATTTTGAACTTCTCCTTTTGGATGTTCTTTATTTGTTCATTGAATTCATGCTCGTCATGTACAAGACTGAAACAAGAAGAAATGGTTTCTGCCTTGAAGAACTGTCCACCCATAATTTGTTAGGAAGTTACCACAGTCTACCTAAATTTTAGAGTAATTATAGTCAGTCTATTATAATTTCAGAGAAATGTCTGTTGAAGTGTAGGGTACCTTGAATAAATGGAATCTTTCAGGTTTGCCGACAAACCAACAAATCAGTTTCTGAGAAGTTTCTCAGAGAAATGACATTTGAGAGCGACAATTTTGTTTTGATCTAGATTCTTATTTTTGTATCTGCCTATCTTGAAAGTAGGAAGCGAAGATTCATTTTACTGTTTCTAGGAATTTTCCTCTAAATATATATCTATATAATAGAGCCACTCTTATACTGTGTTGATCCATGTGGTAGGGTCCCCTTTTTAAATAAAGGCTATTATGATAAGCTCCTTTTGGTCTTTTTATAACTAAGCATCTCATTATTATAATAAAAACATTACTCTGCAGCTGAATCATGATGAGTTTTATCTTGAAGAATACTGTTCCCCTCCACAATTCTTCCCAGAATATGTACTATATCTCATGCTGTCTGGTTGAATTATTTATACTTGCCATTTTCTCTATTCCTATTGTTGAATTGCTTAGTTTCTTTGTATTATTATGTGTTTAAAAGTAGACATTAATAATCCCAATTCTTATTTTCATTGTGGTGGTTAAAGGTCCAAATTAGCATCACTTCATGATGTATTTGTACAAATCTAACGAGGCACTATATTAAGTTAGTTAGTTGCTTCTAGTTATATATGACTTTTGGACTATAGAGAAAAAGAATTTCCCCTTTTATAGGGGCAGAGGGAGGAGTCCCATGACTGTATTCACTCTATAGTTGTTAAAACTTAATGTGTGAAAGTTCAGATCTGCATTCTTTCAGGCTTTCAGAGATCCAGGTACATTTAAACTGGCTAAAGTGATTCCTTTAAAAATGTTTCCATGATTTAGTCTGGGGAAGGTGATGTGAAAGTCACAGATAAGGGAATATTTGTGGTTACTGGGACATATTTTAGTCTTTAGGTAGTCTGAAAAGGGCTCAAATACTGGTTTAGGGTAGTACTTTCACTTTTGTGCTAATGGGCAGCTTGGGCAAAGGTTTCTTTCTTTTTTTTTTTTTCTTTAAAGATATTATTTATTTGAGAGGGAGAGAGAACACAAATAGGAGGAGCGCAGAGGGAAAAGGAGACCCCTGCTGAGCAGGGAGCAATTGTGGGTTGTTCCTAGGACCCTGGGATCCTGACCTGAGCTGAAGGCAGACTTTTAATTGATTGAGCCACCCAGGCACTCCATTAAAGATTTTGTTTTTAAGTACTCTCTACACCCAACATGGATCTCAAACTTATAACCCTGAGATCAGGAGTCATATGTGTACCAACTGAGCCAGCCAGGAACCCCAGTTTCTTCAGATTTCTGAAGTAAAATTTTAGTTTCTTAGGGTTAACGAATTGTGTGTGTGTGTGTGTGTGTGTGTGTGTGTGTGTGTGTATCTCTGTCTTGACAAAGGCAGGTTTCCCCACTGTATAAAATGGAGAATGAATGTAAGTGTAATAGTCTTAATGTTTTAGCTTAAACTGATAAAGTAATTTTTTTGATATCTTTGTTTTGTTGACATTATGCAAGTGTGTACATTTATGTGATTTCAAAATATGTTTCTGAATCTAGATCAGATCAAGCATTGACTTGCCCTCTAACAGAGTCAGCTGAAAGAGGCTGAAGTTTCTTCAAGATGCCTGCAGCACTTGTGGAGAATAGCCAAGTTATCTGTGAAGTCTGGGCCAGCAATCTAGAAGAAGAGATGAGGAAGATCCGAGAAATTGTGCTCAGTTACAGTTATATTGCCATGGTAAAGAGCTCAACTCTGTTTGACTCAACCTTCTGCTATGGACTTAGGGAATGTTCAATGTGAGATTTTGAAAGAAAGGATAACACTAAAGCCATGGTAAATTCAACTTGGTGGAAGGTTGTAATGCTTTTATGAAACATCAAGGTAGCCAGTGTGTCTGAGAAGGATGTAACCTCTAGTGTCTTAGATTTTTTTGTAATGTTATTTTGTGTTTAATAGTGTTTAAGGCAGGAGTTATATCAGCCCATCAGGCACATCTATTCCACAGATATGGTGAATTTGACAGTGTTTATAAATGGTTTTTAAAAATTATTTATCAGCGTGTAGAAATTAAGAGGTTTATTTTTTTAATTTTTAAATTTTTAAAAAAGATTTTATTTATTCATGAGAGATACAGATAGAGAGAGAGAGAGAGGTAGAGACATAGGCAGAAGGAGAAGCAGGCTCCCCGCAGGGAGCCCGATGTGGGATGTGGGACTGGATCCTGGGACTCCAGGATCATGCCCTGGGCCTGGTCCGAAGGCAGGTGCTCAACCGCTGAGCCACCCGGGTGTCCCAAGAGATCTCTTTTAAAGATCCAGATTTCTGGCATCTCTGGAAAAAAAAAGGGAAGATCTGGCATTAAAGGATCCACATTCCTGCCTGACATTGAGTGGCCAGAGAGGCAGATATGTGTCATGGTATTAAGAGCCTCTTCTAGAGGAGGCATACACCATCTAGTTTGCTCTAGTCTCCATTATTCATAAGCATTAAGTCTTTAGCTTTGTATTTAAAACTGTCTGTGATCTTGTTCCAGGCTTTTTACCCAAGGTAAATGTAACTATTGTTTTTTTCTGAATGGCTGTTTAATTTCACTCTATTTGTATTTTAATTATGCATTGTTCTCAACCAAGACTTTTTAAATTCACTGTAGGTGCACCTAGAGCATTCTTTTTTTTTTTTTTTTTAAAAGATTTTCTTTATTTATTCATGAGAGAGACAGAGAGAGAGAGAGAGGCAGAGACACAGGCAGAGGGAAAAGCAGGCTCCACGCAGGGAGCCTGATGTGGGACTCAATCCTGGGTCTCTAGGATCACACCCTGGGCCGAAGGCAGGGGCCAAACCACTGAGCCACCTGGGCTGCCCTAGAGCATTCTTTTTTTTTTTTTTTTTTAAATTTTTATTTATTTATGATAGTCACAGAGAGAGAGAGAGGCGCAGAGACACAGGCAGAGGGAGAAGCAGGCTCCATGCACCGGGAGCCCGATGTGGGATTCGATCCCGGGTCTCCAGGATCGCGCCCTGGGCCAAAGGCAGGCACCAAACCGCTGCGCTACCCAGGGATCCCGCCCTAGAGCATTCTTAATTGATCTGTAGTTAGCTACTCTTACTCTTAGATCCTGCCTGTGATCTCCAAGTTGCTATGCAAAACTTCATTATTGTAGTACTCCTTGTATAGACATCAATGAGATCAGTATTTGTTTTTAGAAGATTTTATTTATCAGAGAGAAAGTGCACAAGTAGGCAGAATGGCAGGTAGAGGGAGGAGGAGAGGCAAACTCTTTGTTGAGTGGGGAGCCTGATGTGGGGCTAGGTGATCCTGGGACCCTGGGATCATGACCTGAGCTGAAGGCAGACACTTAACCGACTGAACCACCCAGGTGCCCTGAGATCAGTATTTTAATAAAGATTTTTGCGCCTAAGCTTGGGTCTTGTCATGTAACTTACATAAATTAAGAAAATTTTTATTAATGAATGATCATTTCAGCATCCTCTGTTTTGTGAAACCTTATGATGAGAGACCTTTTCCTTTTCTAGGACACAGAATTTCCAGGTGTTGTGGTACGACCAATTGGTGAATTTCGTAGTTCCATAGATTACCAGTATCAGCTTTTACGGTGCAATGTTGACCTTTTAAAAATTATCCAGCTGGGCCTTACATTCACAAACGAAAAGGGAGAATATCCTTCTGGAATCAATACTTGGCAGTTCAACTTCAAATTTAACCTTACGTAAGTATCTGAGACATTTCTCAGTATTATTCTTAGATCTGCTACCTTTGTGCAGACTGATTTCTAACTGATTTTATTAATATAAAGTTTTGAAAACCAGGTAAGGGTTGGACACAGTAATAAAATAGAGAATGAAATAAGGATCTCAGATAGTAAAGTCCCTCTTAAAGAACTCTTACAGGTCAATAGTAAAAAAAAAAAAAAACCCAGTTGAAAATGGGCATCAGAGCTGAAGACATTTCTCCGAAGAAGATACAGATATGGCTAATAAACTTAGGGAAAGATGGTCACCATTATTAGTCATGAGGGAAATGCAAATCAAAACTACAGTGAGATGCTACTTTATACCAACTAGGTGGCTATAATAAAAAAGATACAAGAACAAATGTTGGCAAGGGTGGAGAAATTAGAACCCTCATACATTGCTATTGGAAAAGTAAAATGGTATAGCCTCTTTGGAAAACAGGCAGTTTCTCAAAAGGTTAAACGTAGAGTTACCATATGACCCAGCAATTCCACTTCTAGGCATATGCCCTAGAGAAATGAAAACATAATATCCATATAAAAACTTGTATGTGAATGTTTGTAACAGCATTATTTGTAAAGGCCCCAAAGGGGAAACAATCCAAATGTCTGTGAACTGGTGATTGGATAAAATAAATATGGTATATCCATGCAATATTATTGGAATGTTATTGGACAGTAAAAAGGAAAGGAGCACTAATATATGTTGTACATTGATGTGCTTTGAAAACATGCTAAGGGAAAGAAGCCAGACACAGAAGACCATGTACTGTAGGATTCTGTTTATATGAAATGTTCAAAATAGGCAAGTTTATAGAGTCAGAATAGCTTAGTTGTTGTTCAGGGCGCTGTTGAGATTATGGGGTATAGTGGGGAGTGATTGCATTATGGATATAGGTTTTCTTTTTGAAGTGATAAAATGGTTTGTAATTGGCTGTGGTGGTGGTTGCACAACTCTGAAAATACTAAAAGTGATTGAATTGTATATTTTTAAGAATTCAAAAAATTATTTGAGAGAGTGTGTGTGTGGTGGTGGGGGGGGTGGAAGGTGGAGGGGCAGAGGAAGAGGGAAGGGAGAGACGCAGATTCCATGCGGAAGGTAGACAGCCAGATGCATCTCATGACCCTGAGATCATGAACCAAGTGGAAATCAAGAGTTGGTCACTTAACTGACAGCCCCCAAGGTGCTCCTGAAGTGTATACTTTAAATGAGTAAATGTTTAGTGTGTGAATTATAGTTTAGAAAGGCTGTTTAAAATGAAAAAGTAAAGTTTTTGTCCACTTAGGAGATGAATTGCAGTTCTGCCCTTTTTCATCTAGGTGATTTGGAGTAGGTAATTTTACCTTCTGTAATTCAGTTTCCTTATCTAAAAAACAGTATTTCATCATAGAAGAAATAAGGAAATAAGGAGTAGATGTTAATTAAAAGTAGTTGAAACTGAAGCCTATTTGATAGTGGGCGAATTTTGATGTTTAAAATGGTGTAGAAAACATGTAAAATTTACCATCTCAACCATTTTTAAGTCTGCAGTTCAGTTGTGCGTTTTTTTTTTTTTTTTTTTTTTTAAGATTTCATTTATTTATTCATGAGAGAGACACAGGGAGAGGTAGAGACACAGGCAGATGGAGAAGCAGGCTTCGTGCAGGGAGCCCGATGTGGGACTGAATCCCGGGTCTCCAGGATCACACCCTGGGCCCAAGGCAGGCGCTAAACCGCTGAGCCACCCAGGGATCCCCATGCAGTTCAGTTGTGTTAAATATAGAGTGCTGAGGTGGCTCAGTATTTAAAACTGAGCCTTTGGCTGGGGTTGTGATCCTGGGGTCCTGGGATTGAGTGCCACGTCGGGCTCCCTGATTCACGGGAAACCTGTTCTCTCTGCCTCCCCTCCAACCCCCCCCCCCCCATCTTTCATGAATAAATAAATAAAGTCTTAAAAGAAAAATGTTTGCATTGTTGTAAAGCAGACCTCCAGAACTTTCTCATCTTGCAAATCTGACACTCTGTACCCATTAAACAACTCTTCTTTTGCTTCTTCCCCAGATCTTAGTGAACCACCATAATACTACTTTCTATTTCTGTGAATTTGACTGTTTTAGATACCTCTTATAAATGGAATCATACAGTATTTGTTGCTTTGTGGCTGGCGTATTTCACTTAGCATGATATCCTTAAAGTTCATCCATGTTGTAGCATGTTGCAGGATTCCCTTCCTTTTTAGGACTGAATAATAAATATTTCATTGTATATTTAGAGCACATTTTGTTTATCTCTTCATCCATTGATGGACATGTAAGTTGTTTCCATCTCTTGACTGTTGGGAGTAGTATTGCTACTAACATGGATGTGCAAACATCTTCACAACCATGCTTTTAATTCTTCTGGATATATATCCAGAAGTGAGATTGCTGGATCATTTGGTAGTTCTGTTTTTAATTTTTTTGAGGATGATGTAATTGTTTTTTTATTTAAGAGAGAGAGCATGCATGCACACATACATGTGCACACAGGGGAGGGTTAGGGAGGGGCAGAGGGAGAGGGAAAGAGGGAATCTTAAGCAGTCTATTTGTCCAGTGCAGAGCCTGATGTGGGGCTCACTCACATCATGACCTGAGCCAAAATGAAGAGTTGGAGGCTTACCTGACAGCCTCCCAGGCATCCCAGAATGATGTAATTTTTTAAGGGGAAAATTTAGGGTAGACTGTCATTTTGAATTTTGTATGAGGTAGTTTTAGTGTATTTCTTATTGGGCCACAATTTGATTGTTCATGTACATTGGAAATTTCTTTGAGGTTCAGAAATAATTTGGGGAGATGATCTGGATCTTTCCTTTAACAGCATTTTTTTTTTTTACTCCATTGCCAAAACCTGTTATTTATACCTTGATGGTAATTAATACACAAAAGAAAATAAAGATTGTTTTTATTGTAGAGTTATGTATGTGCTTAAGATAGTGCTTGTTTTAGGTGAAACAAAACAATGTGATTCAACACTGGTTTTAATTTAGTAAGAAAACACTTAAGATTGTGTTTGTTTTCTTTTTTTCCTACTTATCTTTCCTAAGTTTATGTGAAAAACAAATGAAGGGGAAAAAAAAAACAGTGAAATCTAGTGGAAAAGGAGTTACATAATTTATTTCTCTCCTTTTGTGATATATAGTATTATAAATATTCTTCTGTTTAAATTGATGGATGTATCTTTGCAGTAGAATATTATGCCAGAGTTGCAAAGGATGTTGTCTATCTATGAGCATTGGTCTGGAAAGATGGGCTGTGCTGTGCTGTGTAGATGTAGGGATGAAGGTGTGTATGTATAGGTAGAGAAAACAGTCTTCAAGGATCTATAAACTGAGTTAACAGTTATTTCTATGATGTAACTATATTACTAAGAACATTTAAAAAAATTTTCTAGTATTTTACATATATTTTTTAAAGATTTTCTATATTTATTTACTCATGAGAGACAGAGAGGGGGGAGGGTGCAGACATAGGCAGAGGGAGAAGCAGGCTCCATGCAGGAAGCCTGATGTGGGACTTGATCCAGGATCACGCCCTGGTCCGAACCACTGAGCCACCCAGGAGTCACTATTTTACATATTTTTGTATTGGTTGATTCTGTTTTTTTGTAAGCAGTGGAGGAAATGTTCATCTTTTATGATTAAGAAACTTATTTTGTGAGGGCAAGTCTCACTTTTCCATCTGCCACAGAGATAAGATTATTTATTTTGAATGCTTGCTGAATACTGGAAAAAATGAATTGGTCCCTTCATTTCAATAATACTTGTTCATTAATAAGGTGATGTTAATATTGCTACCCACTACTCTTAGATTATCCATCAGCTAAGAAGTGAATACCTTCTTTTTTAGAGAGGACATGTACTCCCAGGATTCCATAGATCTCCTTGCTAACTCAGGACTGCAATTTCAGAAGCATGAAGAGGAAGGAATTGACACATTGCACTTTGCAGAGCTGCTTATGACATCAGGGGTGGTTCTCTGTGACAACGTCAAATGGCTTTCATTTCATAGGTTAGTCCCAGAAAATGTGTATTTCTCTTGCTTTGGGAGCAGGGAATTACATTCTTCTGTTATTTCTGCAGTCCTTTTGGCTCTCTTCTTTTGGTCAATTATGAAACAGTTATGAAGTTCAAATGGTAACTTGCCCATGTTTGTTTTTCAAAAAATACTTTGGAGCTCATTCTTGTTTGTTTCACACAGTGGTAGGCTCTGTCATTTGGTTATCAGTGGGTACATTCCAAGTGGAAAGATGGAGGATGGGGTGGGGGATCAAAGCACTTGATCATCTTTTTCTTGTCCTTTAAATGTCTGGCCTGAAGTTTATGATGAATAAAACCCACATTTGTAACCCCTTGGGTTCTCTTATTTGTCTCTCTTATTAGTCTGGTTTTGTTTAAGGGAAACTTCAGATTACAGTAGGATAAACTAGTTTGGAAGACAAAGTTACTCACATGGTGTGGCATCATTAAGTTTTGAGAAGTGAAGCAGTTGAACTCTCTGGGGCCTGGTAACTGCTGCTTTTTTTTTTACCATGTTGCCTCATTCTCTCCTGTAGTGGCTATGATTTTGGCTACATGGTAAAGTTACTTACGGATTCTCGTTTGCCAGAAGAAGAACATGAATTCTTTCATATTCTGAACCTTTTTTTCCCATCCATTTATGATGTGAAATACCTGATGAAGAGTTGCAAAAATCTTAAGGTACACAATATTTTTCTTAATATTGATAACAACAACAAAAAGATCAACTTGTATTTTGCTTTATCACTATTTTTGGAAATAAAATTATTTTTTATTTGTTGCTACTTAGGCATTCTTCAATGCCTGCTAGGTGCCAACATTGTGCTGGAGAAGATGTATATAGAACTGATTGGCACAGGGATTTGTGTGGTGAATGGCTTTAATCTGGGCCTTCTGCCTTTCTTATCCTGAGGGAGGCGTTCTTCATTTTTAGGGCCCACAAAATGAGTGAAACAGTTGGCAACGTGAGGCATGTATACAGTTTGTTAGGGATGGGGTCTGTAGTGTACCAGCCTCTCAGAGGGGTTCTTTTTTTTTTTTTTTTTTCTTAGAGGGGTTCTTAACCCAGATCGTTTGAGAATTTAGCACCCTCATAGATTGTTGACATGAAATTTTCTGTCTAGAATTGCATTAGTAGTTTACTATTTCCTCAGTTTTGTTTTAAAACAGACTTTAAAATAGGGCAGAGGTCTGACACAATTAATGGTATATAAAAGAAAAGAGTGAAAAGTGATATATATCCGTATATTGTTTGGAGGGCTAATAAGGGGATATTGCTAGGATAAGACCTTAGTAAATGACTGGTTCCCACGTGTCTTCACTGAAAGAATTAAACTAAAAAGTGGACTTAGTTTACTCTAGTAGAGGAGTGGTGGGTCTGAAATATTATCTTTGTTTTCTTTATATCTGCAGGGTGGTCTTCAGGAAGTTGCTGATCAATTGGATTTGCAGAGAATTGGAAGGCAGCACCAGGCAGGCTCAGACTCGCTGCTGACAGGAATGGCATTCTTCAGAATGAAAGAGGTAAGGAGGGAGGTGGGTTATCTATGTGGGCTGAGATATGTTGAAAATTTATAGTTCTGATGGAAATTGGTGATCACTTTGAAAGCAGTTGTTTTGTTTGTTTTGATGTTCAGTACTTTAAATGTAGTTTGAGAGGCAAAGACACATCCTGAAATGAAGGCTCCTCAGCACACACAAGTCTAGACATGTACTTGGTGTTCTTAGCAGTTCTCATTCTTGCTTTCCTTCTGGTTTCTCTAATATGAACACATTTGTTTGAACACTCACTTATTTTATGCTTAAGATCTGTGAATTGTCAAATGTCTGGCAGCTAACATACTCAACGGTGATAAGCTGAAAAGTTTTCCTGTAAGATCAGCAACAACACAAGCATGCCCACTCTTGCCACTTTTATTCAACATAGTGTTGGAGGTCCTAGCCAGAGTAATTAGGCAAGAAAAAGGAATACAAGGGATCCAAATTGGAATGGAGGAAGTAAAACTGTCACTATTTTCAGATGACATGATAATATACATAGAAAGCTCTAAAAAGCCCACCAAAAAGCTCTTAGAACTAAGAAATGAATTCAGTAAAATTTCAGGATACAAAATCAATATATAAATACCTTGTGTTTTTGTATATTAATAATGAACTATCAGAAAGAAATTAAGAAACAATCCCATTTACAACTGCATCAAAAAAAATAAACTGCCTAGGAATAAATTTAACCAAGGAGGTAAAAGACCTATATCCTGAAAACTATAAGGTATTGATGAAAGAATTTGAAGAAAGCACAAATAAATGGAAAGATATATGGTGCTCATGGATTAGAAGAATTCATATTCTTTTTTTTTTTTTTTTTTTTTTAAAGATTTTATTTATTTATTCATGGAAGACACAGAGAGAGAGGCAGAGACACAGGCAGAGGGAGAAGCAGGCTCCATGCAGGGAACCTGATGTGGGCCTTGATCCCGGGTCTCCAGGATCACATCCTGGGCTGAAGGCGGCGCTAACCCGCTGAGCCACCAGGGCTGCCCAAGAATTCATATTCTTAAAACGCTCATGCTGTTCAAAGCAGTCTGCAGATTCATTGCAATCTCTGTCAAAACTTCAGTGGCATTTTTCAGAAATAGAACAAATAATCTTAAAATTTGTGTGGAACCACAAAAGACATCAAATAGCGAAAACAGTCTTGAGAAAGAACAAAGCTGGTGGCATCATGCTTCCCCGAGGTTCCTTTGGCGATGTCTGGAGACGTTTTTTGGTTGTCACAATCTGGAGCAGCAGAGGGGAGGCCCACTACTGGCCAGGGACACCGTTAAACATTCTACAGTACTACATAGTACACTGGACAGCTCCCCTACATGCCCCCCAACAAGGAATTATCCTGCCCAGTAGGGCCAGGGTTGTGATACCCTGCTGAAGTGTGTAATATCCAGTATCTCACTTGTAACAGCCTACTATTATAGCATCCGTATTATAGATAGGGAACTATGGCTGGAAGAGCAGTGAAGGTCACACAATGAGACCCAGGCTCTTAACCACTGCAGTGCTTGTTAAAGAGAAGAGAGGAGGTGGAGGTGGCTGTTATAAACAGCTGCAGCACCACCCAGATCCTGGCAGTAAAAGAACTCATGGAGAGTAGAAGTCTGTTCAGAAAGGAGAGCTTATGTATAGGAGAGATTTGGAGCCTTTATGAAGTTAACTTTCTAGTTGGGTAGATTTTCAGGGCTTGAAGACAGCTGGGAGGTGCTGATGGACTAGTGTTGAGCCTTGGCATGACTCTTGGCATAATTCTCACCATGGGTTCTCTGTCCTATCCTGCAGTTGTTTTTTGAGGACAGTATTGATGATGCCAAGTACTGTGGGCGGCTCTATGGCCTAGGCACAGGAGTGGCCCAGAAGCAGAATGAGGATGTGGACTCTGCCCAGGAGAAGATGAGCATCCTGGCTATCATCAACAACATGCAGCAGTGATGGCGGCGAGGCTCTGCCGGGCGGGCCTGATCCCAGAGTGGTGCTTATATGCTGTCTGTGTACTTACCTTCCTCCCCAGGAGAAAATGCTTCTTTTGAGCAGACTGTACCTACCATCTCCGTTGACAGAAAGACTTTTGTTGTATTGAAGACAAAAGATGTCTTTATTTTAGATCCAGAAGAGGGGAGTTTACTCTGAATTTGTAAACAAAGTCTTCCCTATTCCTCATCCCCAAGCCTCTCTCCAGTTGCTTCCTGCCACCAGCATCCATGGCTCATTTGACACTTTTTTAAATATCCAGGACAAGTCAGAAACAAACTAGTAAAAAAAACATAACTCTTACCTGTTGTCATCTTCTTTTGAATCAGTTACTAATCTCTGAGGAGGAAGACTTTTTGATGTGATTCTCAGCTGAGCTGAGGGCTTCCAGGGAAAGTGGAACAAAATGGTGTTTTTGTGAAGTGAGTTATAGATGTCTTTTCCTTCTTTTCTGTGTTTTTTTTTTTTTTTGACTCTTTTCTAGAACATTTGTTTTTCTCACACTTTGTTACTTTTTCATTATGTGCTATCATGTGGAAATGAATTACTCTGCTGAAATTTTGAAGACCAGATAATGAAAACTTTTATTAAAGATAAAATTCGCCTGAATCTGTCTACCCTTTATTCGTGAGGAACTCCAGAATGGATATTAAGTTAACCACTTTACGCTTCTTTAAGTCTGTGTTCCATTGTGCCACTGAAATTTGGTAAATGTCTATCATTTGAAATCATTTTAAGTTTTAATATAATAAAATATCCTGGATTTGTTCCTGGATGAAAATAAGATCAGAATTTTGGACCATAAGTCTTATATTTTCAGTAATGTGATTTCAGATGGTCATCTGTGTTTTCCCACATCTCTTTGTTCTCCCTGCTTTTCCTTTCAGCAAACCTGAGGAGAAGTTAGGGAGACTGATTATATGAGTACCAGGAATGTGAGTCTTTAAAAAGTTAATAGTGGTACATGTAAACAGGGCAGTAAGGAAATTGGTTAGTTCTCTTGGAGTAATATCCCACAACTGGGGTAGGAAGCTCAGGACTGATTTTTTTTTTAAACTAGTCATTTAAAAAGTACATTGTATTGTTTTTTGAATGACTACAATATGGACAATTTAGAAAAACCAAAAACTCCTTTGAAATGGTGGAAATGAAAACTGGTAACTCACTGAAGTGAATGATTACTCTTACATTTTAAAAGCTTATGGAAAACTCAATTTCAAATGATTCAAAAATGTCAAGTATTATAAGCTGGTATTTAAGATGCTTGTAAATATTATTTATGTTTTTAATTTTGTAAAATAAAGATTTCTTTTTAACCACTGGCATGAAGGCTTGGTCTTTCATAGCTGTTAGTTGCTGGCTGTAGAAGATGGTCATTGTGGTCAGTGACTAAAAACATCTTGTCCGGTCCCAGACTCTTGTCTCTATTTCCCACAAGTTGGCTTGCATATAAAATGTCTCACTTTGTAGGAAGTTTTTAATGACCAACTGTGTAAATGGAATTGTCTCTTCATAACCCTGATTATCCAGCCTTACTAGGAAAACTAGTTTTAATTCTGTCCTGGGGGGATGCCTGGGTGGCTCAGAGGTTGAGTGTCTGCCTTTGGCTCAGGGTGTGATCCTGGGGTTCCGGGATCGAGTCCCACATTCGGCTTCCTGCATGGAGCCTGCCTCTGCCTATGTCTCTGCCTCTCTGTGTCTCTCATGAATAAATAAAATCTTAAGAAAAGCAATTCTGTCCTGGGACCACTCCATTACATTTGGTGGATTAGCTTTTTAATTAGTGAACTTTTAAGACAAATTGATCTGGTATTGTGGTATTGGCTCCAGACCATTTCACCCTTCCTGTTGGCACAAAACAAGGAGTTTTAAGTCTGGTATAGGAGCAGATCTAGGCTTTTCACTGGGATGTTCACATATAGGAAGAGAGGTTATTTATCACTGATTTGTGGTAAAAGCAGCATAGGTCAAGGTCAGTGGTTCTCAACCAAGTTCTTTAACATACCAGTGACTGTGGGGCCTGCACAGATGTTCTAAATTTATCTATTTAAGATTTTATTTATTTCACAGAGTACAAGCACCGAGGTAGGCAGGAGAGGGCTCTGTTCATCCAGGACCCTGGGATCATGACCTGGCTGAAGGCACACACTTAACCAACTGAGCCACCCAGTCACCCCCAGATGTCCTAAATTTAGATTCAAATAGAGAATTTATCTTTGCCACAGTTGAGGACGGACTTCTGTGTCCAGGAGAAATGCTGAGATGAAGGGTTGAGGAACTCAAGTGTTGGGAGCAGGGGAGGGTCTGATCATTGCATGGGAGACAAAAAGTTTATTAAAGTGTTGCTAAAGAAAGGGCACAAGCCTAGTAGAGTTGGCAAGAACTTTGCCTTGAATGTGTATATATGAGTGCATGTAGGGTGGTTTTGTTCAGTGGTTATGCTCAGAAAGGGATGGTCCCATAGAGAGTAACCAGAGAATGCTAATTATGGGTGAATTCAAGCCCCTCCACATAAACTTCCAATGTTCTTAAATTTGTGTTCTGCTAACCCGTAGGGTTAACTACCAACTACAAGCCTAATTATCAGCTAGTGCTGGTATGAATGAACTCAGAGTCTTTTAAGACTAAGCTGCTAATGAATGTTCTTTCAATTTCCTAATTTATTCAGCCCATAAGTTTCCATTGTGCACCTACTGGATACTAGACACTGTAAATAGGTGCTAGCAATGAAATAGCACATGGAAGACATCATCTCTACCCTCATTGGAATTTACAATCTGTGTTACAAGAATACATAATTCACAAAAATACAGTTTGTGAGCTGTAAAGTATGATACTGATGTCCTTTAGGTGGAGGTTCAGGGACAGTCTTTCTTTTTTTTTTTTTTTTTCCAGGGACAGTCTTTCAAGAAGGGACATTTCAGCTGAGATCTAAGAGATGGGTACAGATGGACCAGGCAAAAGAACAACATGGGCAAAACCACTGAAAACTTGGTAGTTCCGACAGCCGAAGAGACCAGTGTGGGTGGAATCTAGAAGAAAGGATGAGAGTCTAAAAACAGGAGGCCAAGGGTAAAAGGTAGGATCAGGCAGGGCCTCCTGAGCCCTGCAAGATGATCTTTTTTCCACTAACAATGGGACAGTACTGAAATAATTTTTAACAGGAAATTGACAAGATTTGGTTTGTAATTTAGACTTGCATTGGTAAATGAAGAATGGAGAATCAGTAATAAGAGCAGATAGAGACAGTGGGAGGTGAGAGCAGTCATCTGGATAACAAGATGGTGGTTTGGATTGGGTAAAGGACCAACACTACTTCTTCAGTTGCTTAGTGAGAACTACTAAGCATGAGTCAACTCCTCAGTGCTTTGGCTCTCTGTGGTTCTGATAATTAGGGAGATAGAAATTATCTAGTATGGGAAAGAGAAGAGGTTGTTTGAAGTGGAATTGTGTCACCTGTTACCTTCTGGGTAGTTTTATTGATTAGCTGTCGCTGTCAAGTAGTAACGCTTGTTCTTACCAAAGCAGTAATCGAGGACTGCAGGATTCCTCTAAGCACAGATGATGGTTCTGGTAAATCACAAAGGAGTTTAGAATGTCTAGTTTAATAATACTGTTCTTTAATTAAATGATAGGGAATAAATATTTTTTTGTCTCTGCAAGTGAAGTGTGTGTTCATTTCAGCAAGGACTGTAGAACTGGTATCTAGTCCTCCACATAGTCATGTCTATGTATAATTTTTTGCAACCAAGATTCTCCATCTCTGGTAACCTGCATCTTCTTCCTCAAGCTCAAGTAACTAAAGAATTAGGAGGATCTAAATTCTACAGTATTTCCTTTTTTGGGGTTAGCATTTTTAAATCTTAAAGCTAGGTCTAATTAAACAAACAAAACTCCTGGTCAGTCAGATCTTTACATAACGGTCTCTTAAAACTTTCTCCTTCCTAGAGTTCCTGCTAGTGAATTTTATTCTTGTTGTCCACAACCATCTCAACTTAGAAAATAACTGAAAAGTAAACTGGACACTCAAGCAGAAAAGCTTTCACAATGAATTCCAAAAGAAAATAGTTACATTATTGGTAAAGAGTGCTCCCTCCGAACCCTACCCCAGACTATTTCTGATTTTTACATTCCAGCAACTGGGATATTACAGAAACATCTGTTCCTGACACTGTTCAACTATTTAACCAGAGAAAAGAAAAGACCTCAAGAGAATGCTCAATAATGGGAGGAGAGGGGGAACGAACAGGTTTTATAATTAAATAGTATGTAGGATCCCATTATGCTGAAGTTGGAGTCAAATGATCCAAAAGTTATATATGCAAAATTACCCATTTTTCTTCAAAGAACATCTGTGGTTTTAATTCTCAAAGGGTCCTGTGATCCAAAAAAGATTAAGAACCACTGAAACAGTAATTTCTTTCTGAGCTGTTCAATCACCATTACATTTTACAAAACTGAAGGGATAAGACACATCTGAATTTCAGTTATTTGTTCTTCTAACACTTTAGTAAATGATTTGTTCAAATAAGCAATTACATGAAACAATAAAACCAAGTTTTTGACCTAAAGTTCAGATGGATGGTAGAGTCAACATGATGGGTAAAGGCCTATTTCACATTCTAAGTGAAGTCTTTGAAAGAATAGAAGGGGGAGAACCCAAATTAACAAATATAAGAAAAATAATACCAAGTCATAAAATGGAGCAATTCTGTCTCCAACAAGAATGACATGTTTACCATTAGGCTAAGTATTTTTAAAGGTAGTTTGTGTTTGAGAACATAATACTTTGGGTAATTAAAAAGTTTCTCCTCTTTGGGTGAAACCTGCATAAGGCTTTAGAGATGACCAACAATCACACTGCAGGTGTTCTGAATACCTACTGCTGGCTTTTCATGATCCTTCCTCCAGTAGGAAACCACAACTGAGTCCAAAGTCCAATTTCACTATGTCTAAGGGTAGAGTCAATTCAAACTTGACCCCCATTTGTGTTATTTGGATCACTGCAAAAACACCCAGGGATCAAAGTGAATGTCTGGCATGGTGTAACTGCAGAGGTGAAAGGTGTCATATGTTCTGAATTTGGCACAGTTTTCTTAAAGTTCCTTGAAAATTCATGTGCAGAAGGTCTGGCAGTATCTTTTGTAAACTTTAGTGTTGCCATATTTCTGAAGGAGCTCTTGGGCCTGTTGCTGCATGTCCTGGGTCACGCTGCCAGGACACTGGGACCCAATGTGAAGCAGGATAAGACAGCACTCCAGCACATCTGGGAAGGGCCAGGTCTGAAAGATGACACAGGGATGAATAAGGAAGCATTTGCAAATGAGCCACATAGACCTGCATAGAGAGAGGCACCAGCACCTTCAAGTCTCATTTAGTGATACTTCTCAGCACAACTTAGCAATTTCTCCTTCAGGGCTTTTCATCAGTTACTCTAAGGATAGGGAATACTCAGAACAGATGGATACTGGGATATCCTCTTCAAATGAAAGAATCTTTTTCTAGAGCCCCACTCAATTCAAAACATGATTCTCCTTTTACTAGCAGTGCCACATTCAAATACACTCATCCATCTGTAACTATCAAATACATGGTACCAACTTTTTTTTTATTGAAGTTCGATTTGCCAACATACAGTAGAACACTCAGTGCTCATCCTGTCAAGTACCAATTTTAATTTTATTTTACCTCCCAATTCCAAAATTTGTTTCATTTCTCTGAAGAATGAGGTATAAAATTGTGTTGTCAATAATCCAGTTCTCCCATTTTAGTTAACCAAAGACCACGGGATCCTAAATTTTTAAGCATATCCAGATGTGTAGAGATTTCAGAAACAGTACAGAGAATCAGATAACCTTAAAGAATTTGGTTTAGTAAATTGATAATATAAAAAACCATGTTTTACCAAATGAACTGCTATAAATCTTACCTTAATACTCTCAGGAAATTTAGCTATTCTCTCATTTGCCTCTGTAAGCCTTTTGGTTAATTCAGGCAGAGAAAGTGGCTGATTTTTTTCTTCTTTACTAGTAATAATAAAAAAAAAAGCATAAGTCATATGCCTTGCCTCACATAACTTTTAACTGTTATCCTATAAATAAAATTCTTTTGTCATCTGGGTCTTACCTCTCATCTTTAATACCAAGGTCAAGAGGAGGGGATTTAATGTGATGTGGTAAAAAGTTTTCAAAATGAAATACCATTCCTCACTATTTTCCAAATCCCCACTTCTTAGACACATAGCTCTAATGAAAAAAAAAAAAAAAAGTTCTCTAACCCAGAAGCTCTTAACCTTTGGATCACAGGACTTTAGGATCTTTAGGGGATTTAATTCTGCAGCCAAGTGCAAAAAGCCTGGATTTCTTTGGGGAATAGTTAGCACAGCTGTGGCTCCTAACCATAGGTTAGGATGCACATTTTTTTGTGTCTAAAGCTTTTCAAAGGAATCCTGTGATCCAAAAGTTAAGAGCTGCTGGGTTAGAGAATTTTTACTGTTTTTCTTGTTACTAGAACAAGACCTAAAGCTGCCTAGAGTGTGGCGGCTTACTGGAGAAGTGACTCAAAACTCATTCAAGATTGCAATGGGAGGGCAGCCCTGGTGGCTAAGCGGTTTAGCGCCACCTTCACAGGGCATGATCCTGGAGACCCGGATCGAGTCCCATGTCGGGCTCCCTGTATGGAGCCTGCTTCTCCCTCTGCCTGTGTCTCTGCCTCTCTCTCTGTCTGTGTGTCTCTCATGAATAAATAAAATAAATCTTAAAAAAAAAAAAAGGATTGCAATGGGAGTATTTTTATAGCAATAAATATATAAAGGCTTCAAAACTTAATTTTTTTTCAGTTACTAATAATTATCAGTTTATTTTTTCTTTAATTTTTTTTAAAAGACTTTATTTATTCATAGAGACACAGAGAGAGAGAGAGAGAGGGAGAGGGAGAGGCAGAGAGAGAAGCAGGTACCATGCAAAGAGCCTGACATGGGACTCAATCCCAGGTCCCCAGGATCACGCCCTGGGCTGCAGGCGGCGCTAAACCACTGTGCCACCCGGGCTGCCCTAATTATCAGTTTATTGGCGGTACTAGTAACTATGTTTTAGGCCCTATGCTGGGAGACAATCTAGGTAAAAAGCACTCAGCATAATAGCCAAGCAGTAATTGTTAATCACTACAAGTGCCCAAAGCAGAGGGCCCTGTAATAGTGCAAATTAACTTTACAGTGATTGGTGATTGGCTCCTATCATCCACCTGGACCCTGTGGTCAACAGAAGTGATTAGCTATAGCATTCTGATCACTTGGGATTTTCTCAACTCAGCATGCAGTTTTGTACACTACCGTTTTTGTGTATTTTCTGGAAGAGCACAGAATAATTGAAAAACTGGTATTCATTAATGATGCAATAATGCAACTCCTCATTTTACAGGATTAATTTTTTTTGGGGGGGATCTACTTATTGCTCAAAAGTAGTATTTTACTGTTCTATTGTTATTAACATTATTTGTGATTTCATTTAATTCCCCAAACAAGTGAGGTAGGGGTAGATCCTCCCAATTATAGATAAGGTAACAAAAGCTCATAAACATTAAGAATCTTGCCTGAGGTCACTCAGCAAAGCCAGGATTAGAACCCCATGTTGGACTCCAAAGCCTGTGCATACAACAGTATGGTGGTGGCAGGTGATCTGATCAAGCTTATCATGTGCTGATTTTTATCTGATGATGATGTGAGAACTCAGCAGGGTATTTCCAATTCCACCTTAAACAGACTCATTACTTACCACTCCCTCTGAGGACTAGAAAGGGACTGTTCTGCTACTTGTTCAGATTCATTCTCATCAGGACCATTTGTTGTAGATTTACAGACTTGACTCTTCTGGTGTTGGCGGATCATTTCTGCCAAGGTCTCTTGGACTTCAGCAACGGTTCTCTGTGAGTTTTGGAGACTGGCGTGCTTTTCTGAAAAGAGCTCTTTACAAGTGATCAGGATTTGCTTGCTTGCTTCTGTGAGTCTCACATCTAATTCTGGAGGCCTGCTTGGCTCTGGTTCAGACACTTTAGGGTCAGTTTCTTCAGGGCTGGCACTGTTTATCTGCTCACTTTGCTCAATAGAGGTTGTCCTTCTCTGAGCAGCTCTTACCCAGACACTAGATTTAGGGCTAGGCCTGGATAAAGACCACCAGAATTCATACAGATGTCCATAAATAAAAAAGGCCTCCAAACTTTTGAAAGCTGGTATGGTGGGGGACTGATGTTCACCCAGTTTGTCTCTTAGGTGGCCACAGCCTAGAAGAAGAAGACAAGGATTTAGGGTTGTGTGTTCTTTATCTATTAGAAACCTAGCTCCTCCCCTTGTATTTCCTATCTCCCAAGGAGTGGATCTCAAGGATAGCAATAATCCATGGGACAACATGCCCTTCACCAAAAGCCAACCAGAACAAAACATTTCCTGACCTAGGATAGCATTCTTGTTGCTGTAGTCTATGTGTCAATCAAAGCATTACAGAAAAAAATATTCCATCTTCCTATGAAAACTCTCAGGTAAGATCCCACCATATCTCTGAAAAATCAGTGATTTAGTTTAGTGACTATGCAGCTCAAAGAATGTCTTTTTGCTGTGCTTCTCTATTCCTTTTTTTTTTTTTCTTAAAGTTCACTTATTTATTTTAAATGTTTCTCTACACCCAACATGGGGCTTGAACGCACAATCCTGAGATCAGAGTTGCATGCTCTTCTAACTGAGCCAGCCAGGGGCCCCATGTGCTTCTCCATTCTTAACTAACTTGTGAGCACACTGCTATTTTTCTCAAACTATAAGAAAATTTATAGAAGGCAGTAAGGTAGATAAAGTTGGTAGGGCTAGGTAAAGGAAAACAGCTCAGCCATTCTGGCTACCTCTTAGGAGCCTGGGTAAGAGGATTCAAACTTGGTGCTAAATGACACAACTGGCCAGTCTCTATCTTTCGATATTATATATACTCCTGGTACTACACCATTGGTGGTGGTTACATCATCCATTAGTCAGCATGCTCCAACAGAGCTGGGGGGCATTTACCCTCAGGAAGAAAGGCTGAGTGCACTTCCTGCATGATGGTGAAGTTTCCTGAGTCATAGCTCCGGATCACAGCCCGAAGTAGGGCTTCCACAGCCGCGTCCCAGGAGGCCACTTGCTGGCTCAGCACTGCCAAGGTCAGGTCATGGCAAATGTGAAGCAGAAGCTAGAGGGGGAAGCCACAGTTTCAGTTAAACATTCTCCCACAGCAAGCACTGGGATGATACAGAAATATTCCTAATTCCTACTGACTGCACTAGGAAGTAGAGACAGTATACGTTCAAGAAAGGTCCTTCTGTTTCCACCACCCATTTCGTTTCCCTTATCTGAGAAACTTTCCTATTTAGCTGCACAGTAACATGCCTTGTCTGGTGTTAAAGTCTGTTCATGAGAAAAAAAAAAAAAAAAAAAAAAAAAAAAAAAAAAGCCTTGACATTTGTATTTAATTAAAACAAAAAGGGAGGGCAGCTGGGGTGGGTCAGTGGTTTAGCGCCACCTTCAGCCCAGGGTGTGATCCTGGAGACCCGGAATCGAGTCCCACATTGGGCTCCCTGCATGGAGCCTGCTTCTCCCTCTGCCTGTGTCTCTGCCTCTCTCTCTCTCTCTGTGTCTCTCATGAATAAATAAATAAAATCTTAAAAAAAAAAAAGAAAACCCAAAAAGGGAGTTTTAGAACTAAAAGCTGTAATTCAACCAACCAACCTGCAGTATAATTAAGAAAATTTATCAATTTTAAGTGAATAATTTGATGAGTTTTGATAAAGACATATATCTGTATAGGTATATATGCTATGATCACCACCAAAATCAAGACATGGAACATTTTCATAATTGTAAAATATCTCCATGTGCTCCTTTGCATGCCCTCCCCTCTCTCCACCTGCTGACAACCATTGGCCTGGTTTTTGTAACTATAAATTTGGTCTTTTCTAGAATTTATATAAATAGAACCACAGAGTATACAGTCTTTTGTGTCTTCACTCTTTTATTTATCATAATGCTTTTAGGATTCACTGATATTATCTGGACATCACTAGTTTGTTCCTTTTTAATGTTGCATAGCATTCCACTGTATAGCTAAAACATAGTTTGCATATCCATTCACCGGCTGATGGACATTTGGGTTGTTCCTCATTTTTGGTTGTTGTGAACTAAGCTGCAATGAACATTTGTGTGCAAGTCTGTGTGGACATCTGATTTCATTTTTTAAATGAAATATCCAGGCAGTGGTACTGCTGGGTCAGTGGGTGTATCTATGTTTAACTTTATAAGAAACTGCCAAATTGTTTCCGAAAGTGCTGTATATCATTTAAGGAAGTCTTGTTCCTCAAAAATTATGTGCCCTCATTTTCAAAAGTAGATAAATTGATATATATATATAGGATGGGTGTAGTAGCTGTTACAATGAATCAACTTTTTCTCTGTGCATCAATATGGACAGATTTTACACACTGGTCATAAGCAAGGTCCTTGAAATAAGCAAGGTCCAAAATAATATATATAACCTAACTTAGGGGCTGCCTTTGATGAGCTAGGAAAGGGGAATGGAACCAAGGGAAAGGGGTACCAGGGACTTCAACCTTATTGTATTTCTTTTACTAAAATCTAGAAGAATATACAAAACAAAACCAAAAAATTATATGAAACAAAAATGACAAAATGCGAACATTTATTATTTCTGGTTTTTCTATTTTTTTCTGGTTTTTCTATTTTCTATTTTTCTCTTTGCTTTTCTGTATTTTTAGGCTTTTCTTCTTTTAAGAGAAGACTGATCTAAGACTAACTTCAAAGCCAAAGGGCTTTAATTAGTCTGAAGGGATCTTTCCAGGTTGCCTGGGCCTGCCTTTGTCTTTGCTGAAATGCAAACTGGCATTCAGCTTGTTTCCTTATCATACCAGACATAGATTAAGGAAGTCTGACTACAGAGAGCAGACAGGGTACCTGTTTGGAGGGAGTGTTATTTGTAGCGGATGGATACTTGATACTTTGCAGCTGCTGTAGTGCTGCCTGATACTGCTCTGGAGTATCCAGGCTGAAGGCGCTCTTCCATACAGCAGTCACCCTCTCCACAAAGGGGCCTTCGATGCCTGCAGCCCAAGCATTGTAGGAAGAGCTTTTGGCCTCTGAAAGCTGTCTTTCCTCCAGGTGCTTGGACAGTAGCTCAAGAAGGCAAAACACCAGTCTCTGCCCCTGGAACCAACAACAAAGCATAGAAACCGTTATGCGGCGGAAGTCCCTGATTATTGAGAGCTCTCTTCAGTTTCTGAGTGTGTTCCCTAATCCATCTACAGCAACCAAACCCCTTAGTGGGCTGCCTCTGGCCAGTGTGAGTCATGAGTGAGGTGGGAAAAGACATGATCTAACAGACATTTTTCCAGATGCTTTTGCAGAGATCCTGGAGGTAGCCTGGAACCCAAGCAGTTTCATAACAAGGAACCTCAACTGTAGTCCTGTCCACTACAGGACTACAAGACTTGTGGCCCACTTTGAGAAAAGATGGGTGGGCTTATCCAGTTCCTTCCTCTGCCCAAATTTTAGATTAAAGGATACAAAAGTAGGGGATCCCTGGGTGGCTCAGCGGTTTGGTGCCTGCCTTTGGCCCAAGGCGTGATCCTGGAGTCCCAGGATCAAGTCCCACATTGGGCTCCGTGCACGGAGCCTGCTTCTCCCTCTGCCTGTGTCTCTGCCTCTCTCTCTTCTCTCTCTCTCTCTGTGTGACTATCATAAATAAATAAATAAATAAATAAAAAATTAAAAAAAAAAAACTCTCTCTAGGTTTGGTCACTTTATAAATAATACACCAAATGACACTATCTTTGAGGGTGTACTACTTTTATCTCTGTTTTTATTTTGTAGTTCCCAGAAAGCTACAATTTTTCTTGGGCTATGAATATTTAGCTAGGAATGTTTTTAGGCCTAGTTACCCTATTAGGGAAAAAGGATTCACAAAATTCATGTTAGAAGTTAGTATGTGACTAGCAGAGTTGTCTAAAATGGACCAAATGTTTATGTGTTTTGGAAACTGAGTGTTCATGCTTTTAAAGTAATCTCAGTCTTGGTGTGTCAAATAAGGCAGTGGTACATCACTCATTTTTAATCAGAAAGGGATAAATAGGGCAGCCCCGGTGGCACAGCGGTTTAGCGCCGCCTGCAGCCCAGGGCGTGATCCTGGAGACCCTGGATCGAGTCCCACATCAGGCTCTCTGCATGGAGCCTGCTTCTCCCTCTGCCTGTGTCTCTGCTACTCTCTCTCTCTCTGCATCTCTATGAATGAATAAATAAATAAAAAAAATCTTTAAAAAAAAAAAGAAAAAAAAAGAAAGGGATAAATAAACATTTAACTAAATATTGATTTTCCCATACTTTTTTATGGCTTAAAGCTAAAGAGGGGTGCAGTGGCAGAGGACCATGATTTCTGTCAGAGGCTAATCCCTCTTCCCCTCCCTCTTCAAAGAAGACCTGATGACACCAATAAAGAAACATGAAATTGTTAGCCCCGGGGGCTGAGCTGTTATTCATATATGTTGTACACAAACTAATAAGGAAGGAGAATTATTGTGTGAATGACCACATTAGCTCTTACTCTGAATATGGCAATGGCAAGCCACAGTACTTCCACAGGATAGTGTGGCCAAGGCTTGCTGGACACTTCTAAGGATACCTGCTGAATACACCTTGTTCAACTGGGTTATTCATTTGGAATTCAACTAGAAAAGGACTTGGGGCCCTTCCCTCTTAAATACCAGGAGATAAAACAACAGACTGACCTTTAGACTTCCATGTAGCTTCAGGGCTTCCTGGGCTCCCACCCAGTTCCTGGCCAAAAGCAGTTCCTGGGCACACCGGAGAGCTAGGGAAGAGGACAACTCATCCTCTCCTACAATTGAAGCCAACTCTGCAGCCGTCTTAAGTGATGCTGCATCTCCCTTCTTGGCCAAAACTTTGGCTGCATCATAAGCAGAAGCAGCCCCTAAATAGCTGTAATACAAAAGAAAACCCCAAAGTCTCATAAACAGATCTCCTATTTCCTCTTCCACTGTAGCACAGAGAATGAGTGACCGCATCATACAGGGTAAGGACAGAAAGGAATCTCAACATTTGCTGAACTGAACCCAAACAGAGTTTTCATTCCCTTCCTGTTTCCTTTTCATTATAGTGATGTTAAAGACATCACTAGAAAAAGGGGGACCTCCTGAATCTGCTAGAGGTTTCTTGAATAGTTATGGTGATTCATATAAATACCAAGGAAGTAGGTACTAATGAATCTTAGGAAGTTGGTTTAATACACATATGCCTTTTCATTTTCTAGTCACTTTACCTCCCCCTCTACACTTACAACTCTTATCCTGCTTTTCTATATTCAGATACCTACCTGTTCCCTCAGG
The DNA here is from genome assembly GCF_003254725.2 of Canis lupus dingo. Classification (NCBI taxonomy): domain Eukaryota; kingdom Metazoa; phylum Chordata; class Mammalia; order Carnivora; family Canidae; genus Canis; species Canis lupus. The sequence goes on along the minus strand of NC_064246.1, from coordinate 55,365,401 downwards.
CTTACCATTTGGCGGCTACAGCATAATGCCCATCTTTTTCCAGGATGGCTCCCCAGGTGAGGTACAGGTCCTTCAGGATTGGGTCCTCTGGGCGCAGTCGGGCCTTGGCAACTGCAATAGCTTCCCTAGAGGCAAGAACAGATAATCAGCCAATTTGAAAAGGCTAGATGATAGGACAAATTGTCCCTCTTGTATTGTTTATACTGTTCCAATTTCCTATAAGAGATCATCTTCCTGCATTACGTAGGAAGTTAAAACCACACACTGAGCTCATTTCTTCATCTAGGTCGTCAGGTTTTAACGTGTGGTCTGTGGATTCCCAGGGATCCCCAAGTCCTGTCACTTCACAGAAAACAACCAGCAGTACTGTTGCCAATGATAAAATTTGAGCTTTCAAATGAAAACCAGAATTTTAAAAATCTGTGCCTGCAACTTTGTGTCTGACAGCTTCCCAAAAGTTAAAGATTCTTCTGAAAAGATTGACAGTGATATTAAAGAATGTGATCTTTTTTTGAATATTTTGTAATGAAATGTGTTAACACTTGGGGGTATCTGTGTAATTCAGTGAACTAATATTTTTCAAGTGACATACAACTTCTGAGTTGTAGCCAACATAAAGTAGTAGCTGGAATAAAAGTATTTTAGATCAAGTTGATCTGTGTAGAGCAATGTTTAAGAAGATTTTGAGACATCAGTTTCTAGCCATGATGGAGTAACAGGAACCACCTGTCACAAAACTAGGTAAAACATTTATTTTTTAAAGACATTGGACACCAGGCAGCTCAGGACTGTCATCCTGAAAAGAAGAGAACTAATGACGTGAGCCCTGTTAAGGGCCCTCCTGTAGTCATCTTCCTACAGGGAACCCCCAGCAAAGCCTCAGCACTGTTACTGAGTGGAGAAGAGACAGAGCAATTGGAATTTGAGGGCCAGGATGATAGGAAGGAATAATCTATCCAGAGAAGGGTCTATAGAACTCTGGGGAATCTCATGGAATCTTTGGCTAAACACAAAGGCCATACATGTGTAGGCAACTCCTCAAGGCTGATCAAGCTGATACATAGCAACTTTAATATACACTAAAACAGAGCTTAACACTCTCTAAAGGAAGACAGACCAAAATAGAATCAAGAAGGTCTCCCCAAAGCTATCACATCAAATGGCTGAAAATCAGTGATGGAGTAAATACTAAAAACAGAGAAAAATGACATAGTTCCTATAGACCATAGACCAAAGATGAGATTAAATGCAACAGTCAAGTCAAAAACAACGTAAGAGGAAACAATGTGGGATCCCTGGGTGGCGCAGCGGTTTGGCGCCTGCCTTTGGCCCAGGGCGCGATCCTGGAGACCCGGGATCGAATCCCACTTTGGGCTCCCGGTGCATGGAGCCTGCTTCTCCCTCTGCCTATGTCTCTGCCTCTCTCTCTCTCTATGACTATCATAAATAAATAAATAAAAAAAAAAAAAAAAAAAAAAAGAGGAAACAATGTCATCTTTGATGCCCCGAAAGACAAAAACTGCCAGAGAAAGATCCTTTAAAATGAAGGCAAAATTAAAGGCTTTTATTAGACAAATAGAAGGTGATAGAATTGGTCACCAGAAGAATCACAGTACAAAAAAGTGAAGATCCTGTTCAGGTGAAGGAAGAGTTGATAGCAATTAGAACTTTGGACCTATATAAGAGAATGAAAAATGCTGGAAATACATATGTGGGCAAATATTAAAAAAACATTTAAAAATTAATTAATAACAAAAATATTTAAAAAGATGACAGGTTAAAGCAAAAATTCTAATAATGTAATGTGGGGCTATAACATGTCAAATATATGACAGTAGCAGAAAGGACACACAGGGAGGGAAAAAAAAACGTTCTATGTAAGAATAGGGCAGCCTGGGTGGCTCAGCGGTTTAGCGCCACCTTCAGCCCAGAGATCGAGTCCTACATCAGACTCCTTGCATGGAGCCTGCTTCTCCCTCTGCCTGTGTCTCTGCCTCTCTCCCTCTCTGTGTCTCTCATGAATAAATTAAAAAAAAAAAAAGAAAAAGAAAAAGAAGTAATACAATATTATTTAAAAATAAACTGTGATAAGTTAAAAATGCTAATCCTCACAAGCCCTAAAGCAACTGTAAAATAAATGAACAGGAGTATAGCTAATAAGCCAGTTTTGGTAATAAAATATTCAACTGATTAAAAAGAATGCAGAAAAAGAAAATGAACAAATAACAGGACAAATAGCAAGATGGTAAATTTCATTCACACCAATCTTCTTAATTGTAAATGGCCTAAGCACTACAATTAAAAGACAGAAACCATCAGACTGGATAAAAAAACAAGACCCAATTGTATGCTGTTTTACAAGAAATATTTTGTTCCTTTTGTCTGTCATTACTTAGCAATGTATTAAGTGAAAGTGTATTAACTTGGCTAGGAAAGATTCATACCCATCTCAGGAGAGTGGTTACTTCTAGAGAAGGGATGAGGATAGAAATGGAGAAAAGCAATTCAACCAAATCTGGAATGTTACACTTAAAAAAAAAAAAACAAAACTAGGGGTACAGGGAGCTTCTGGCATGGCTGGCAAGATCCTGTCTCTTTTGTCTTATATATACTGTTTTCCCTATTTGTGTTACTTTGGATAAAGAAGTTCTGAAAAAGATCAATGGTAAACACTGATAAAAATTAACATTTGTTAAGCACAAGTAGTGGGTACATTGATGTTTGTTAGGCTGGTGTCCATATATTTCTGTATGTTTGAGATATTTAATTACAACAAAGGTTTATGCTGGTTATCAGTAAGCAGAGCTGTTTAGCAGATTAATTTCATATTATGTCCAACTGTTGGTTCAATTGTAAGGTCATACAAACCTGTAAAAATGGTTTGACTTGAGCAGCTCTACAGCTTCATATACTTTGTGGATAGAAAGTAGATGAGAGGCAGCCTTGACATACTGATCTTGAAAACACAGCTGTTTGGCAAAAGCTTCCACAGCCCACAGCCACACTTGGTAGCCAGCTTTAAAAAAAAAAAGGCGGTGGTTAAATAAGAAGCAAGTTTAAGAAAAAACAAAATAAGCAAATACATTCAGGTTGAAAATGCTTTGGTTTTAGTCAGTATATTAAGTACAACATTTAGATACTAATTCAGTTGCCATTACAGATCATTTGCTTCATCTACTCTCCTTATACCCACATTTTAAAACTTTAGTTTTTTCTTTGATTACACAACACATACAAAATAGTCTAAAATTAAAAATGTACAAACAGTATAGAAGTCAGGACAGTGATTACCCTTGTTGGGGTGTTGTGAAGACTTACGGAAAAGCAGCATGGGAAGCTGGTAGTGTTGGTAGTGTTATACTTCTGATATATGGGTGTGGGTTATAAGGGTGTATTGTGAAATTCACTGTCAGTCAGGACAATGATCTGTGTATACTTCTCTCTATATATAGTATTCTTAAGTACAGTTAAAAAACTGGGCATAGCATAAAAGCTTTCCTTGTTATCCTGGCATCCCTCTACCCAAAACATCCAAATTCCTTTCCCTGGAAAAAACCATTATTACTAGTTTCTTTTGAAACCTTTTTGAAATAGTCTACAAAGACACATTTAAATAAAATGAAAGAGTAGTAAACACTGTTGCACACCTACACCTTGATTCTTTTCACTTACTATACTTTGGAGCTCCATTCCATATTAGAATGCACAGAGCTGCCTCATTCTTTTATGGGAGCTTCTACTGTATAGAGGTACGAGATTTAACCAGTCTCTTATTGATGGACAGAGAGCTTCTTGTGATCCTTTGCTATTACAAATGCTGCTGTAATGACAGTCCATGTATACCTGTCATTTTGTTGAGTACCGTTTAGTCCCAACACTTAGAATTGCTGAGTTAAAGTAATTAGACATGGCCAAACTGTCCTGCAAGAGTCCATCTTTTTTTATTTATTTTTTATATTTTATTTATTTATTTGAAAGTGCATGAGAGAGACCATGAGCCAGCGGGGGGTGGGGGTGGGGTGGGAGGAAGAGGGGGCAGAAGGGGCGGAGGGAGAGGGAAAAGCAGACAACCCCACGCAGGGCTCCATCCCAGGCCCCCAGGATCATGACCTGAGCCAAAGGTAGATGCTTAATCAACTGAGCCACCCAGGGCCCTGAGAGTGTCCATCTGTAGTAGACTCATCCTCAAGGTGATAGCACTTCTGTTGAAAAGAACATACCAACTGGTGCCATAGCTACAAGAGTGTCTGTCAGCTCTCCTCTTTCTGCTGCAGTCTGAAGAACACCTTTGAGATCTCCTTTCCAAAGCATGAGCTGGTGAAATAACTCAGGGTGGCCATTTTCCAAGTGACCCTTTCCTGTTTGGAGGAGATAGAATGTTGGGAAGATGTTCAGAGACCTTTGCACGGACTTCTAGAGAAAGAAAGGCTGGAGGAAAGAGGAACAAACTCCCAGAATATGTTGTTGCCGGGTGATGGGAGAGTCATCTCCCAGTGTTCATAATGTGGTGCGAAGCCCACTCAGTCCCTTAGTCACCCATGCACTCTTACACTCAGAGTGAATACTGTATGTTCAGGGTCCTATGACAGATGCAAGGGGTGTATGCGAATGTACGGTTTGGGGAGCTCAAAACCCAGTTAACCAGCATGCAAAGTGAATCATTATTGATGCCACAGGATGGCAGCCATAAAAGAGTTAAGTACAAAGTGTCAGGGAAGCATAAAGATAGACTGGGTTATGTTGACTGGACTTGCCTCACCTTCAACCTCAATCATTCTGTACAGGGCCGCCCGGTCTGTAAAAAGCCCCAGGTGAAATCTTTCGTCAAGATCAGCAGACATATCCTCATTTAGTTCTGCTAATTAAAAAAGACAAAGTGAAGTTACTGTTCTCTAATCTTCCAAAAATACGTCCAGAACACCCATTTCAGACAGTGAAAAGAAGAGTCTTATGTCCTTGTTTACCCTAACAGAGACCCCTGCTGGTTATAAGGGTAGCAAAATATGTGAGTTTGTTTAGCTCAGCCTTGGCAAAATCCAATGAGACTATTTATTTATTTATTTAAGATTTATTTATTTATTCAGAGAGAGCGAGAGAGAGGCAGAGACACAGGCAGAGAGAGAGGCAGAGACACAGGCAGAGGGAGAAGCAGGCTCCATGCAGGAAGCCCGACGTGGGACTCGATCCCGGATCTCCAGGATCACACCCTGGGCTTCAGGCGGTGCTAAACCGCTGCGCCACTGGGGCTGCCCCAATGAGACAATTTAGTTTGCAGTTTGCTCAAAGATTTTGGAGGGGGAAAAAAGGGAATATAAAAAGTCAACCCCAGGGATCCCTGGGTGGCGCAGCGGTTTGGCGCCTGCCTTTGGCCCAGGGCACGATCCTGGAGACCCGGGATCGAATCCCACGTCGGGCTCCCGGTGCATGGAGCCTGCTTCTCCCTCTGCCTATGTCTCTGCCTCTCTCTCGTTCTGTGACTATCATAAATAAAAAAAAAAAAAAAAAAAAAAGTCAACCCCAGATTCAACATGTATTTTAAATGCAGTAAAAACTAAAAAGACAAAACGAAACTAACAAGAAATGTCCTTGATGTTCACTAGAATCCTCTACAAAAGGGTTCAATATTCATCTGCTTTTTAAAAAGTCAAATGAGGTTGCCTGGGTGGCTCAGTTGGTTAAGCATCTGCCTTTGGCTCAGGTCATAACCCCAGGGTCCTGGGATCGAGCCCTGCATCTCCCTCTCCTGCTCCCCCTGCTTGTGTGCACATGCATGCTCTGTCAAATAAATAAAATCTTTAAAAAGTCAAATGAGTGATTTTCCAGTAAGGTTAATAAAATGTATAACTATCCAACTAGGTGTATAAGTTATAGGAAGTCATCAAAATGTCCCCCCAAAAGGGCTATGTATACAAAAGCATAAAATATTTCTGGAGGACAAGAAATTGGCAATAGTGTGGCACTGAGAGGAAATATAGGTATTAGGGTGAGAATGTAAAAAAGATTTATATTCTTTTGGACTCTTTGAATATCATTTTATCATACGTACCTGGTTTCAACATGTCAAATTCAAAAATAAAAAATATATAGTTGCTCAAATATCAAAATAATAGGCATTCAATTGAGGGCCTTGCAAAAGTAAAATAAAAAAACCTTCTATAATAAAAACTTCTACCAAAATTTTGCCATATTAGGGGTATACTTCCAATAAGCGAATACTTTTTTTCTACATGAAGATACTTTTTTCTAGGGAAAAGAGAGTTGAAGGAGTTGATTCATGGTAAGATTCATTAAGCCATCATACCAATTCTGGCACATAGATGGTTGGTAACAGCTCAATTTATAACAGTAAATCAGAGCACTGCATCTCGAAGTCATTGGGGAGTGCTAACAGTGGATCAGAAGGGGGAGCTTGGCAATGGGGTCTGATGGAAGGGAAGGCTGGAAGATAATGTAGAAATACAAACAATTTTACACATTTGTTTGCTCGTTCAAATATACAAGCACCTCTTAGGTGCTAGTTCCCAGAAGACTATGTATGGACCAAGGAAGCCTATTTTTGTACCTTTGGAGTGTTTTGCAGTTGCTAATACCAAACAGTCCTGATGGAGCTCCTCTTTAGATCTGTGGTCCAGGCTGGTAGTCAATGGAAGCATGGAACGAGCTTTTCGCTTCTTGGTTAAGGATTCTGAAATGTAATAAAAATACAGACTTTCTGAAGAAGATCTGGTCAGAATCATAAAAATGGATGGCCATTGTGTGACTGTAACCTACTGGAGAGATACTGCTGGGCAGAAGAAAAGTTCCTGTTCTTAGAGCTTTAAGTTAAATGAGCTGGCAGCAGTGTTTACCACACAAAATGTTGCTGTGAACACTTTGAACAATTAGTGACAGCTGCAAAAATGATCCTTCATCATTAAAATATTTAAAAATGTTTAAAATTGTATATTAAAACTGTTTAAAAACATGACCCCAAACCGAAACAATCAAAACACAAACACTTAAAACCTAGAAAACAAAGAAAAGCCCCCCCAAAAAAACCAACAATAAAAAACCAAACACTTCAGAGTTTTTGGTGGCACGTAATATTTGAGGATGCTTTCACAATATATTTTACTCATTAGACACTAACCTGGCTTCTCTTTAGGTGGTTCTTTCTTCAGTAAAGTGACTTTGTTATTAATGGTGACTTTTGACTTGTCAAAGCCTGATGAAACTGGAGTGCAGGTAACTGGTTCTCTAGAAGCTGTATCATGGGGGGTGAAGAAAAAAGTTTGGAGAAGAACAATGCAGAATCTAGTTCTTTTTTAAGTAATTAAGAACTCCATCAGGGTTAATAGTGTGATCTTATGTATTCCATAATATGAGATAAAATACTCTGGAGAGGAAATATAGGTAGTCTCTCTTTTCCCACCTCACAAACTGTCTGTATTCCAGGAATCTGTAAGTTTATTACTTAGACCTTTGACTAATTGGTCTATGGAGGCACTGAAGTTTCTAGTCCTCATAGTGTCATATCATAGGCCCAGGAGTTCTGAAACTGCTCAGATGACCAAAGACTTCTTACATATTTAGATGACAGACTACTAATTCCATGTTTAACTGTAATACAGAATATTAAGAGTTCGTGATGTGGACTCACGATCCCGAGCATACACAACCATGAGCTTAAAAAAAATCCATTAAACTTTTAGCTCTTTATTTTCCTAAACTATGGCTCCAACAGCCACCTCTTGAGGTGGACAGGGCCTGGATGTGTCTGTACCATATATTTTGGCCATTTTAATTCTGTCACATCAAAATATTCCATTTTAGGACTAAACATGGGTCATTCCTAATATCTATTTATATTTTTTGCTCTTTAATCATTTTAACAGGTAATAGGCACCACAGCTTAAAGATAAACATTTAAAGGTAAAAAAAGATTAAAGTACTACAATTTTATCCAGTAACACTTTTTTCTCTTCAAAGTAAAAACAGCCTACCTCATTAGAAAGCAGTGACAAAACCCTGAAAAACCGTATTCTGAGAAATCGGAGAATGGCCACTATAGCTTACCAGACTAGAAGAACCAAATTCATACATTTTTATTCCAGAAACAACAACAGCACAAACACACTAGGTACAAACCCAGTTGTGAGGGTGAGAACTCACAAGTTCCCAGAGCAATGGTAGCTTCTAGGCCAGACATTTGTATGGGACAGTGGTTTTTTTCAGTAACTGGCTAGATGTCACACTGTGAAAACTTTCCTGGTTAAGTTTCTATGGATCTACTTCCCTGGTTTCACTTTGCCCTGTAGTCTTGTCCTGCCCAAGTTCGTAAAAAGTGTTCTCTGAACACCTTCACTATTTCCAGCCCAGTCTTCCGTCAGATCCCCTTTCACACTTCAATGGAGTTTAGAGGCTTAAAACAACCTTTTAAGAAACTAGCAATATTTAAGGGCACCAAAGGTACCACCTAAGTTAAACAGATGGGACCATAAGTAGGTCAGAGGCAGAGAAGTTTCAAACTGAGTTAGGACCTGGCTTAGTTTACAGGTTATGCCTACAAAGTCCTAGCATCTGGGAAACACAGGATTTGGTCACATACCCACTGAGGCAACACCACCAGGAAACTCTGGCTCCCGGGCTTCCTCCTCGCCCTCCTGGTCCGACACGCCATTCTCAACAGGTCCCGAGCTCTCCCTGATGCTCTCATCTTCATTCCCATCACATACTTCCTGCTTTATAGGAGCTCTTGAGGTGGGCTTTTTCTTCTTTTTGGGCTTTGGCTTAGGTTGAGAGAGCCTTTTTTTCTCTAATTCAATGCTTTTCTTACCTAGAGGAAACACAGTTAAGAGGAGGACAGATTAAAATGTATATTCTCCCATCCAAGTACTAACCAGGCACAATGCTGCTTATTAGCTTTCCAGATCAGATGAGATCAGGTGCATTCAGGGTGGCATGGCCATAGACTAAAATATATACTTTTAGTTAAAAGCACTCTAGGAGGGATCCCTGGGTGGCGCAGCAGTTTAGCGCCTGCCTTTGGCCCAGGGAGCGATCCTGGAGACCCGGGATCGAATCCCACGTCAGGCTCCCGGTGCATGGAGCCTGCTTCTCCCTCTGCCTATGTCTCTGCCTCTCTCTCTCTCTCTCTGTGACTATCATAAATAAATAAAAATTTAAAAAAAAAAATTAAAAAAAGCACTCTAGGAGATTATCTCCAAAACTTCATCACTCTTCTTTTTGATAGCATTATCACCATTTCCCTTTCCTTCCCAATGAATTTTTAGAGTTGTATTTTCAACATGTTAACCAAACCCTTTTTAGGATTACATTAAAACATGAATATGACACACAATTATCACTGAATACTTATATATTCTATACACAGGACATTCTCCTACATTACTACAGCACAGCCATTAAAATCAGGAAGTTAACATCAATACATTAGTACTGTCTACATACTTTACTCAAGTTCTGCCAGTTGTACCAAGAATATCTTTTATAGCAAAAGGAAACAATCTAGGATTACATGATGTACTTGTTATGTCTCTCTAGTTTCCTTCAGCCTGGAACAGGCTTGTTTTGTTCTTTTAACTTTCATGACTTGAAACTTTTAAAGATCACAGGACAATTATTTTGTTGATTTCCCCCATGACCTGATGTCTGTCATGATTAAATTTAGGTTCTGCATTTTGGGCTGGCATACATAGGAGTGATGTGGTCAATACAACATTCAAAGTAGCACAACATTTCTATCTGTCCCATTATTTGGTTGTTTACTTGTCTTGTGAGTTTCTCCTTGAAAAATCATTTTTTTCTTTGTAATTACTAAGTATTTGCATCCACTAGTTTTATTATCCATTGATGTTTCTTGACCACAAACTGTTAATGTGATGATTGCTGAATGGTAATCTTCTGATTGCATCATTCATTCTACATTGGAATTCTCCTGTTCATTATTTTCATGTTCAGGCTGTGCCAGATTTGGTTAGTGGGAGTCCCTGTGAGCTAGCTTCTTTGTTCTCTTGACAGATCTCAGTTCTTGAGCACTTCCTTCCTTTGTGGCACCAGATGATGTTCCAGGCCCGTTCTGTATTTTTCCTATACCAACCTGGAATTAGCCATTTCTCCAAGAAGCTCTGGTTGGTCTCTTTTAACAGAAAATGATATTTAGAAACCAAGATCTGAGTGCTAGGTATACTTGTTACTATTTGAATGTTGTCCTCAGGCCTCTCATGGTTGTCTTCATTGATTAGGAAGGCAACCCATGCCAGTATATCACTGCCACTCTACATGAATGTCCCCTTTTCTTGACCTTGATCAATTCAGTTACTCTGAGAAACGGAGAAAGGGAATTAGGCTAGCATTTATAGGCTCCTGGTTCTGACTGACCTTGAGGAGGCCGGGAATGTTCTTGCATGGAAGTGAGCCATTTGTACACACAGAAGTCATCTGCCCCTGAGTAGATGCAGTCTGGATCCAGTGGGGACCATGCCACACAAAGCAGTCGACCTCGATGTCCTCGGAAATTGCACAGAGGCTCTTCTCGGAGAGTATCCCACACCTAAAACCACAAGGCACAGGATAGCACAGATAATTTCTGGTTATTCTATTGCTTTGGGGGGAGAGAAGTTAAAAAAGACTTAAAAAGAAACTGTGTACTTTTATTTCCCCTTATGACTTATTATTTCCTCTTACAAGTTTATTTTTTTTTATTTTTATTTTTTATTTATTTATGATAGTCACAGAGAGAGAGAGAGAGAGGCAGAGACACAGGCAGAGGGAGAAGCAGGCTCCATGCACCGGGAGCCTGATGTGGGATTCGATCCCGGGTCTCCAGGATCGCGCCCTGGGCCAAAGGCAGGCGCCAAACCGCTACGCCACCCAGGGATCCCACAAGTTTAAATTTTAGAAATGTTACTTCCTACAAGAGGCTTATGTACTCTGGGATGTAGAGACATTCTTATGGGGATGATTCTGAGTGAGCTTCTAATGGTGCTCTAAGTATTTCACTGTAATGAACCAGTTATTCTATGTTTTTTTGGGCTGGGGGTTTGACATCACGAAGAGAATTTTAATTTACAGCCTATATCTGCATGTGTATGGTTCTTATTTCTCACAGGTGATTCTTTTGTCCCCATCTCTGGGAAATGATCAATTTCCTTACTTTCTTGAAATACTCCTGTCTCCATTTCAGAGGGCAGCCCTTCCTGGCTCCTAGCTTAGTTACAACTCTACATTGAGATGGACATCCATCAGAAGTTAGCTCTCCAGTTCTTAATGTCTGTTCTGGTTCTGGTATCTGAAAGTCCTACCTCACAGCTCTGGCTTGGCATCTCCTCTTTATTCTTTCTAACTTGAAGATTTTTGACTTACTAATTTATTATTAAAAACTGTTCATGTTTATAGCCACCGTTTCTGTATTTAAAATAGGAGCTAGTAGTTCTCACATCAGTTTAGTCCATCATATGACAGTAAGAATGAAATGTTAAAAAAATTAGAATTTAGCTAGTTTCTATCAATACTTTCCCTTTCATCTAAGTAAAACAGAAACAAGAAAACAAAAACAAAACCCAAAAACCCAATCTTAGCCTGCCAAGGGCCCAGATATGTGGAATGAACTAAAATGCCTTCTAGAGCTCAGAATATTCCTTTCTGTAGAAGATAACAGTGAGGGAAAGAATGTACACAACTGGGGAAAGGAGGGAAGAGTTCAAGTTAGAGTACATAGTGAAGAACCTACAGAATTAAGCACACAATAGTACCTGAGCTGTACCATCATAGGAAGCAGATACCAGCCTTCCATCATGATGCGGGCTCCAAGCCACACTGGTAATCTTGGCTGTGTGCCCTGACAGGGTCCGGTAGGGCTCTGTAATGGTCACTGGAGATTCAGGATTGCTCTCTAAGAGACAAAGAGAAGATGTCATTTTTACTAATAGCAACAACAAAAAGACACAGCAGAGTTACATCTTGACATGGACAGTCAAGATTTTGCCATATGCTTTCTAGATGACTTTCAGCAGGCAATATTATTTATTGGTTAAGACTATGGGCACATATGCAGTGAGGTATGCAGATAGGTTTACTGCAATAAGTTTTAGTTGTCATTCTGTCTTTCTAAAAGCCACCAAAATGAAAATAGTATCTTTTGCATGTGATATCAAGAAGGCTGTGTCATCAGTTTTATGGTAGCTGAAGACATATAATTCTGAATTTAATCAGGAGAAAATACCACATCAACCCAGACTGAGGGGACATCTACAAAATAATAGAGCAGTAGCCTTCAAAGATTAAAAAAAATAAAAAAGGCTTTGAGACTATTCCAGATATAAAGGACATTACTGGATCAACTGACAAAATGAATATGAATGATCGATTAAACCACTGTATTTATATTATTAAATTAACTGAAGTTCATAATGGAATTGTAGATTGACTGTAAGGTAATATCCTCATTCTTACAAAATACACGAATATTAAGGGTTTGGGTGGGCATGATGTATGCAACACAAACGGTTTGGAAAAAAATATGTATGCACACGCACCCACACACCTACAACCAAATGAATATGACAAAAGGTTAACAGTTGTTGAATATGTGAAAGATTGTATGAGAGTTCTCTGTATTACTCTTGCATCTTTCCTCTAAGTCTGAAATAAAGTAATATTGATTCTGGCCATTTTTTAAAAATCTTTTTCTGTTATTTGGTAGATATGAAATAAAAACCAAACTGAGATGTTAGTATTAAAGTAACACAGATCTGCACTGCTCTGAAGAATTGTTAATGCCTTCTATCAAACTGGATGCTTAATTCGGAATCCCAATAAGACCAGGATAAGCCTTCTAACATATCATGCTCATAAGTTACATACTGTCTGCTATTTATTGCTAGAAAAAACCTGTCTACACTTTGTTTTTCCACATTGCTTTCAACTTGAGGGAGCCACTCCTAGAATAAATTTTTTTTTTTGTTCTTATAGATAAGGATTCTCAAAAAACTATGGGAAATTCTAGAGAAAATAAAACTGTCAACTATTTTCAGTATGGCTGATAGCACATACTTGCAATACTCTGGAAACAGCATTGTGACAGATTATAATATAATTTCTTCATATCAGAAAAAAATAAATCTCACTGCTTCCATATTTTTAAAAAGCGCTCTTTTAACAACCACTTACATGGGGCTCCATCTCATGACCTTGAGATCATGACCTGAGCTGAAACCAAGAGTCGGATATGTAACCGACTGAGCCACCCACGTGCCCATCTTATTTTAAATAAGAAAAATATATTACTTTTGAAAGCAGAAAAAACAAGAATAACAATATCAAAAAGTAAATAAAGGTATAAAACTTGGAATGCAAAGCAGCTGAACAGTTATCACCCTAGTATGTAAGAAACCAAAGTTACCTATCACACTTTTTAGGTTATGCACATAAATGACCGCGTTGTTGGACCCAGAGGCCATCAGATAGCTCAGCTCCGGCTGACTGCCATGCTCATGATGCCAGCTAATGGTATTCACAAGTTTGTGATGCTGCTGGATGGTACATATCAGTTTCAGGTTGGGAACCTGAAATATTTCTATTGATCTGGAATAACAAACACATGCGACAAGAAAGATGGATGATCAAATTACAATCTAATATGCAAACACGTATCTTCCTTATCCCATTACTGAAATAAAGGTGAAATGGAATAGGATAATCCTATCTATCACTGTAAAGGTTATTCTTACAGAGAGCCAGATACAAAAGGCTGTTCTTTCAACAAATATATTCAGCTTTAAAAAAAAAAATCCCACATAATCTCTGGAAAGTTGTGTTTATCAGGCTCTTGTGATAAATGGTGCTATGGAAAAGCTAAAAGAAATAATGAACCAATGACTAAATTAGGATTATGTTGCTATGATCAACATCAGAAAGAACACAGTGAGGTCTAAAAAGCACTGGTGCCCAGGCTTATTTTAAAAAAATGAAGGAAGATTTAGATAGTACAGTGCAATAGATGAACATTTTGTGAAACATAAAACAGCCTAAACACTGAATAGGCGAACATTCCTTTGGACTTAAAATATCCAGCTTATTTTACATTCTTGAAGATGCAGAGAGCTCCTGGGTCTCTGCAGAGAATATCAAGGGCAGATCAGAATATCATCCCAACTAACATTATAGATGGCATGAATCAGCTTTTAATCAAATGTATGTGCAATTACAAAGTCTTTTTTTTTTTTTTAAAGAAACAAACACATACCCATCTTCATTGCCAAGAGCCATGATTTTTCCATCTGCTTTCCAGCTGATCTCTGTGTGTACAGGCAATTTGTACTAGAAAGCAAAACAAACCAATTGACTAAAAGCACTATTCTCTCTGCATATCTTACAAATCAATGATGACAGCATGAGAAAAAAAAATCCCTAGAGCTTAAAATGTTCTAATTACATAGAATTACTACAAGAGTTACTAAAAGCAAGCATTCTGACTGTAATTTCCTTAATTGGGACAAAAAAGAGACCAGTAAACTAAATGTTTATAATATCTAACTCTGTGAAATGAACTTCATTAAAATGATTTTTATCCCACATCAGAGTGTGTAACATGTCCACTGGCTTGATAATATGGGGGTCATGTCTCCTTAACAAAAGCTATATACATGCTTTCCCAGTTTTCTTCCTATTTTTTTTCTTTCTCCCAACTGCTGGTGTTTCCCCAAGGCTGCCTGGACCCTCTTGTCTTCTTAATTGTGTCTTTAGATCACCTCATATATTCCCACAGCTTCTACAGCTACCATTCACCTGAAGGAATTCTAAATTTCTTGAGAGAGAGAGAAGAAAGTAATTTGAGTGAGCACTCAAGTGGGTAGTGTGGGGAGCAGAGGGAGAGGGAGAGAGAATCTTAAGCAGGCTCCACACCCAGCAGAGCCTGGTGCAGGATCCTGAGATCATGACCTGAGCCAAAATCAAGAGTGCAGTCCTTAACCGACTGAGCCACCCAGGCACCCTAGGAATTCTAAATTTCTAATTCCAGCCCAAACACCTTGTATGAAGTTTTTTGTTGTTGCTTTTTAAATTTTTAAAATTTTGATTTTTAATTTTTTTATGCCATAGGGAATATTTTTTTTTAAGATTTTATTTATTCATGAGAGACACACACACACACACACACACACACAGAGGCAGAGACACAGGCAAAGGGAGAAGCAGGCTCCATGCAGGGAGCCTGATGTGGGACTTGATCTTGGGACTCCAGGATCATGCCCTGGGCTGAAGGCGGTGCTAAACCGCTGAGCCACAGGAGCGGGGCTTGAGACCACAACTCCAAGATCAAGAGTCACATGCCTTACTGCCTTAGCCAGCCAGGTGCTCCTCCTTGTATGAAGTTCTAATCCATATATTCAACTACCACAAAACTGAAAGCTCTTTAGGAATAGGAATTCTTTTTCATTCACTGCTGAATGTTAATGTGGAGATAACATTTAATGAAAGAATATAGTTAATAAAAATAATTCCAGGGCAGCCCCGGTGGCACAGCAGTTTAGCGCTGCCTGCAGCCAAGGGCGTGATCCTGGAGACCCGGGATCGAGTCCCACATCGGGCTCCCTGCATGGTGCCTGCTTCTCCCTCTGCCTGTGTCTCTGCCTCTCTAGCTGTGTCTCTATGAATAAATAAATTAAAAAAAAAACCTTTAAAAAAATAATTCCATTAATGATTATTATTTTTATGCTAGTCATTCAAAAATAATGAGCAATAAAAATGTCCATTTGAAAGAATAAGAACTCTCAACATGGGATCCCTGGGTGGCGAGCGGTTTAGCGCCTGCCTTTGGCTCAGGGCACGATCCTGGAGACCCGGGATCGAATCCCACATCGGGCTCCTGGTGCATGGAGCCTGCTTCTCCCTCTGCCTATGTCTCCGCCTCTCTCTCTCTCTCTGTGTGACTATCATAAATAAAAAAAAAAAAAAATTAAAAAAAAATAAATTATAAAAAAAAAGAACTCTCAACATTTATGGTTTCACTTCAAAAGACAGTTCTGGCATAGACTGATAAAATGGTAAGACAAAAGTGATTAAATGTGGGTATCTAGGTCAAGAATATAAGGGAACTATATGCATTATTTTTGTGCAAATCTGTAGTTATTTCACTAAAAAATTAAAAATAAGATGGTTATTTTGTCTTCAGCAAAATACTTTGCAACCAACCTTGGCTACCACATTATAGTAATTTTTACCAAGGTTTCACTCTGGAGAAAGTGGCTGGCCTGAAAGGGATGCTTTATATCCAAGATCTGAAAGTTTATCATAAATCAGCATGGCAACTGAGACAAAACTGTGTGTGTGTGTGTGTGTGTGTGTTTAAGTTCCTTGCTTTATTCAGGGATAAAGACTTCTAGTTATCTGTAATAAATCACAAATTCACTGAGGCTTTTAGGAACATCTAAGAAATCTGATGAGCATAATGGATATCTCTAATAATGGCATTTATCATATAAGATGGGAAATCAAGATGACTTTAGACCACAAGGACTCACTTTGATTGAGTTGGCGTCCCTGATGAGTTTGTTGATATCATAGGCTTCTCCACCAAGCTTCCAGGGGTTATGCTGTAAGACAATCCCTTCCCCTCCACAGCTATATAAAGTGAGGGAAGGTCTGTCTCCTTCTCCTATATGAGATAAGAAAAGAAAGCTTATCAGTTTTGCATTTCACCAGCTTAACTATTTGTTGCCATAGTACAACTATAGCATACCATGAGTTGTTTTAAAAATATTTCATTAGTACATTGGAATAAAGTCACTGTTCTTTGCATATGAACACAGCTGTTGGGAGAAGTAAAAAGATACACTAACTTTACAGTAATATTTATAAGGCAGAGTATTTGCTTTAAACATTCTCCTGCCATCCAAACAGTATGGGTGCCAAAGCTGGGATCAAAAAACATCTTCTTGGGGATCCCTAGGTGGCTCAGCAGTTTAGCACCTGCCTTCGGCCCAGGGCGTGATCCTGGAGTCCTGAGATTGAGTTCTGCATCGGGCTCCCTGTGTGGAGCCTGCTTCTCCCTCTGCCTGTGTCTCTGCCTCTCTCATCTGCCTCTCAGATGCACAGTGAAAAAATTCAGCTCAAAGAAACCAAATGATGCTTTAGAGTTTGGGGATTCTTATTATAGGTGAATGGTTTCTAACTTATCATTTGCTATGACTGCCCTCATGATCTTTGGGGGGACATAGCAGTCTGCAGAAGCAGTCATTATACTAGAGTATGTATGACTTTCCAGCTTAAATATCTTACAATTAAACTGAAAGAAAGAGAATGCTCTCATGTTTGCTAGAGAATGGCTCAGGTACTTACCGAGTGCAATGGGGGGTAGTGGCGGCCCCCAGGCTAAAGTGTACACAGTCTTCTTATGATATGTGCTAGAAATCTGTGGAGGTCTGGGGGAAAGGGGTATTAAACAAAGATTTAAACAGAAGGCACAGTGGAAATCAGATCCATCTTTTTCTAAAAGGTTCCTACCTATTAGTTGCTAATATTAGAGAAAAGCAATTTAACGGTATCCTCTAAATAGCTGACTGTGGAGAAGCCAACATTTAAATAACATACCATGTAATGATATCTGCCAGCAAAATGATTAAGTCCCAAATGTACTTTATCCAGGAAAAAATGTTATCTGCTATCCCCGCCCCCGCCCTGACCCCCAACTACCACCAATCTGGCCAGTGTGGGATTTTACCTCTCTCCCCCTGCCAGTTGCCCACTTCACATAAATGTCATATATTCTAATGTCACTGTAGTTACAAGCAGTGTAAATGCTATAATAACTAGAGAAAAATAGAACAGGATAGAAAACGTAAACCGTTCAGCCCAGAACTAAGGTTACTGCTAAGCATCTATTATCATCATACAGATGGATCCACCTCACTTTCAAAAGACAAAAAGTAAAAAAAAACAAAAACCAAAAAAAAAAACAACAACCAAAAACCAAAAGACAAAAGAGTCATTTTAGGCTTACTCGGTCATTAACATCACATTCTTAAACTAAGACCAGATTTTAGAGAAGTTTGATTTTAAAATTTTTGACTGTGAAGAAAACTTGCTCTTGAGGGTAATTTGGTGGTTAGTGACATGTGAGGTGTCAATAAAGGCAGGATGGCTGTTACCTTCACTGTAAACCATGTTCTTTGTAGGATTTGAGAATTCCTGGAGTCTAGAACCTACGACTAAACTAGCTGCTGACTTACTTACTTTCATGTTTCTGGCACAGGCATCATTATCATCCTGGGCAATAAACTCCAGTTTCTTTGGACTAAAAGAAATATAAATAGTTCTAGCTGAATACTGCCTAACAGTATCTACAGCAGCACTCTTCCTCCTCCTACATACCATTCTTAGTGTTAGTTTGGATAGTCAGTTTAGAATATCCAGAAGATAGTAATGTAATAGAATTAGTCAACAATTTTGTGACGACATAGAGCTATTTAAACTGCAATACGGTTTTATTTTCTTCAGTGATTCTTTGGAATAGTGCATTATGTTTTGAGAATTAAAAGTGGAGTTAACTAAGTGCAAAACAAAATATGTAGGTAACTAACTGCAGAACAAAATATGTAGGTAACTAACTGCGTGTAGGTTTTACATATGTATAAAAAATTGCATATAAAAAGATTAACTGTGGGCAGCCCCAGTGGCTCAGCGGTTTAGCGCTGCCTTCAGCCCAGGGCGTGATCCTAGAGACCCGGGATCAAGTCCCATGTTGGGCTCCCTGCGTGGAGCCTGCTCCTCCCTCTGCCTGTGTCTGTGCCTCTCTCTCTCTCTGTGTGTCTCTCATGAATAAATAAATAAAATCTTAAAAAAAAAAAAAAAAGCGTTAACTCTGGGATGCCTGGGTGGTTCAGGGGTTGGGTGCCTGCCTTTGGCCCAGGGTGTGATCCCATGATCCTGGAATCCAGGGATGGAGGCCCAAGTCCTGCATTGGGCTTCCTGCATGGGGCCTGCTTTGCCGTCTGCCTAGGTCTCTGCCTCTCTCTGTGTCTCTCATGAATAAATAAAATCTTAAAAAAAAAAAAAAAAAAAAAAGGTTAACTCTGCAGTGTAGCAAATAGTTCTTACTTAAAAATGAATGATTTAGAATAGGGGTAGGTAACCATTCTATAAAGGGCCAGACAGTAAATATTTCAGGCTTCTGAGCCATGTGTTCTCTGTCACAACTCCTCTCACTGTGTTCTGGTAGTATGAAAACAGCCTCTGATAAGGTGTAAATAAATGAGTGTGACTGGGTTCCTAATAAAGCTTTATCTATCAATGTTGAAATCTGAACTTTAATTTTCATGTCATGAAATAGTCTGATTTTTTTCCCAATAATTTCAAAAGGTGGAACCGTTAAGTCATGAGCCACGGCTCTCCAATCTTTGGTCTATAATAGTGCTATTCTAAATTCTGGGCCTTGTGCTGATGAGAAACAAGGAACTAAACTTCTAACTTTATTTTAACAATAAATACCTATATGTGGCCACCAAACTGAACAGCACAGTCTGGGATCCAATCAAGCATCTGGGATAGCTGTGTTCAATAGATTCATAATGTGAGCCATATATATGAGCCACACATGCAACTTAAAGCTTTCTTGTAGCCACATTAAAAGAAGCAAAAGAAATAAGTAAAATTCAATTTTAATAGTATATTTTATTAAACTCAGTATACAAAAGTATTATCTTTTAAAATACCAAAATAAAATAATTTTTGAGATATTTTACATTTTTTTGGGGGGGCGCAGACTCTGAACTTTGGAGTGTATTTACACTTACAGCACATCCCAGTAGTCACCTGTGGCTAAAAACTACTGGAATGGACAATGAAGCTCTAGATATAACTTCCAGCTTGTTGAGAATATAGGGAATACTGAAATGAGTTAGAAATCACCAGAAAGAAATAACTAGGTAAGTCCAAAATGTAGAATATTCTCACCAAAAAACTTACCTGGATTCTTCAAACTGAAAAGGCAATGTTATAGAAAGAAATGGGGGTACTGTTCTAGAATAAGAGAGACTAAAAAAACATGATAAGATGCCATGTGTTGAACCCTAATTGAAAGGAATTTGAAAAAAAATAGCTAGGAAAAACATTGGTTTACAAATCAAAATTAATTCCATCACAGACATTTTGGTCAGTGGGCTAAACAATCTTGCTTCTTACTTGTTGGAGTAGGTGTCATACAATCCCACTTTCCCGTCATCAGTTCCAAAAGCTAAGCAGCCTTCCTTGGTTGGGTGCCAGCAGAGCTACAAAACAGAGAAGACAAGGGGCATACTGTTAAGGGAAGTGAGGTTATCTGTCAAGCATTCAAATGAAACTTTCTTGCTCTTGGTATCTTCTAATTTTAAAAGTAATAAATTCTCATTATTTAAAAGAAACAAAGTATTAAAGTAAAAGTCACTGGTATGTTCACCATCCAAAAAACCCCACTGCCAATTTTCTATCTTTGCCGATATTTTTGTGACTAAAGTTAAATATATACAGTTGAAAAAAACAAAAATAGGTTCAAACATTTAAATAATGTGCATTGAGACACTGTTGAGTGGGGATAAAAGATTCCATAACAGTTTAGAAAGTAGAATTCTATTAATAAAACTTGGAAAGATACATTACAAATTGTCATTAGTGGTTCTCTGGATTATGGAAGTGGGAGAATAGAGTGGAGGGTAGGAAAACTTTTTGCTTTCTATACTTCCATACAGTTTGGTTTTCTTTTTTTCTCTTTTTATTATTATTTTTTTAATTTTTAAGATTTATTTATTTGAGAGAGAGAGAAACAGAGCACACGTGCACATGAGCATAAGGAGGGAAGAGGGAGAGGAATCTCAAACAGACTGCTGAGAGTGGATGGAGCTCCATGTGGGCATGGTCGATCTCACAACTCTAAGATCACAACTTGAGCTGAAACCAAGAGTGGGACACTTAACTGACTGTGTCAGCCGGGTGTCCCTGTTATTATTATTATTATTTTTCTTATCGAAATATAGTTGACATACAGTGTTGTATTATTTTCAGGTATATCACATAGTGATTTGACAATCCTGTATGGTATTCCTTTTAACCACAGCATTTATTGCTTTTAGACTAAATAGAGAAAAGAAAATATAAACCTATTGTTGTCTAATCTGCAGTCCCATGTTTTGTAATTTTCATTTTTCATCAATTGTGAACATCTTTCCACATCAAAGAAAAAGCCATATTATAATTTTTAATAGTCTGATACCCTTCAATATATGTTTATCTTATAACTTATATGAATGCACATCCAGGTCATTCCTAATTTCTTACTATAAGAATTATTTGAAAAAAAGTTCAGAGCAAGCTCAAAGAAATCATCCTTACCGCTGTAACCTTGGACTTGACACCCTGCCAAAAATTTTTCACATCATAGTTGTTCTTGATGGAGAGTGTATTCCATATGCGGATCATGCCATCCCCAACACCTATGGCCAAACAGCCCATGTCCACAGGAGAGAAAGCCAGGCTGTAGGCAAACCCACCTAGGGAAGGGAGGGTCCAGCAGCACTCGAGGGTGGCCATATTCCAACATTTTACCTGAAAAGATCAAGGGTGAGGGTCTAAATATTAAAAAAAAAGAGAAACTGGAAAAAGAATGAACATCTCAAATAGGATGAACTTAATGAATAAGAATAATATAATTTAATTATTCCAGTAGGTATTGGAAGAAGTGTCTTTTAGAAAAAAAATTAATAAATTGTAGAGCTCAAAGGGAACTGAAAATACATTTATTCTCAGAGATGTCAAGTGAATTCAGGGTCACACAAGGAATAAACCAGACCAGGGCTTCCCATTTCCTAGAGTCCAGGGGCATTTCCACTCTACTGTATTACAGCACTGGTGATCTCTTCATTTGGCAAGTCCTAAGAATGAAGATGGCCTCAGGACACTAGAAAATGAAAGGAGCTATCTCAAAAAGCGAAATATCTTATACCAGGGAAAGAGGAGTGCTACATATTTAATCTTCACTTGTTTAACAGAGGGGCTTTGGAGAAAACAGTCTATCAAGTAAACCTTAGTTTAACTGCAAAACAATAGCCACAGACTCTTAAAGCCAATACTCCCCTGGAGACTTCACCAAGAGCAGATGTTTCTCTACCTAAACTATAGACAAGGCTATTTTAAAGCCAAAGCATGATGATCTCACACATCCTTCCCTGGACACATCTATAATTCTTTTTTCTTAAATTTAATTTTATTTATTTGTCAAAGAGGAGCACAAGCAAGGGGAGCAGCAGGCAGAGGGAGAAGTAGGCATTTTGCTGAGCAAGGAGGCCGATGCAAGGCTGGATCCCAGGACCTGGGATCATGACCTGAGCTGAAGGTAGATGTTTATTTATTTATTATTATTATTATCATTATTATTATTATTATTATTTTTAATATTTTATTTATTTGTGAGAGACACAGAGAGTGGGCAGGGAGAGAGAGAGAGAGAGATAGGCAGAGAGAAGCAGGCTCCATGCAGAAGCCCGATGTGGGACTTGATCCTGGGACTCCAGGATCATGCCCTGGACCGAAGGCAGGGGCTAAACCGCTGAGCCACCCAGGGATCTCCCCTATTATTTTTTTTTCTTAAGGCAGATGTTTAACTGACTGAGCCACCCAGGTACCCTTACAATTCTTTATCATTTATCTCTCTTTAACAAAAAGGTAGTTCCTCATCTTTCCCCTAACTCTCTGCTGTTGGTGTACTTGCTGCTGATGAGTAATTGTAACTCTGAGATTGGTCTGGGCACAAGGGAATAAGGTGAGGCATGGAAACTGGTGGATGGTTTGAAAAGCCCTCTAATTCCATTTAAGTCATAAATCATCAATCTACAATGCTGACTGCAAAATAAGCAGTTCTTACATCTCTATCCATCGACGTGGAAAGCAGCAGCTGTTTGTCATCCTCAGTTTGTAAAGGGCATAAGTTAAACACAATTCTTGAATGATTCTGCCCTTCTGATGAAGCACTAAAGAGGGTAAATTTCCGTCTCCAAGACTGAGTGAGATCCCACAGCAACAGCTCACCTCTGTGAAGGAAAACAAGTACTAGTTCTCTTTCAGAAGCAATCTGAAAACAAGTGATTTGGGGACACAGAGTATGGGCCCTCAGCTGCAAAATGATTTGCTAATTGTTCTTTTAAGGAGAGAAAACTGCATATTCTGAAATATGCACAAAATAGTTCAGAAAGAACACACACAAAAACAAGGAGTCACTGCCTGTGGGGAAGGGAACCTAGTTGCTTGAGAAGACAGGTAGGAAGAGTGCTTCTCTATGTTCTTATGTTCTTTTTGAATGACATGAATATACTGCACTACCTTTGGAACAGTTTCCTAACCGCTTTAACTGTAAAATGCCACCATAATTTGCATAGCCCCAAATCTTGAAGACCTACTGTCTTTTATTGGGATAGTGTGGGGGAGTAGGGCCATGATCAACATTTTTTTGTTGGGGGGGGGAGGATTTTTATATGCTTTAACTGTATCAATTCATTTAAAAGCAGGGCCCTTGAAAAAAAAAAAAAAAAAAAAAAGGGCAGGGCCCTTGTCTGCTAAATTCACTAATTATCTCAAGCAACTAGAAGCCTAGTGGCTTCTACACAATAAACTTTGTTCGGTGAATGGCTATAATCATCCTAAGAGAAAATTCTATAAAATCTCTCTTGACATATGAACTAACGGAAGCTCAACGTAAAGGGTCATGCTCATGAACACATAGAAGTAAGAGACTGATTCTGAAATTCAGTTCTGCTTGACTTCAGAGTCCATGCTCTTAACCACCAGGCTATACTTATTTGATCTTTTCTCAGCACTGTTATTAGACAGCTTAAGAACACATCCCACGATTTTTCTATTACAAACGGCCCAGCATAATATAAGCCTGAAATGCTGCTTTTTCCATCTTCTGTGTCTGGAAAGAGAAGCCTCGGAATTCCTCAAGCTAGAGTGCAAAACAAAACATGTCAGAGAGAGCATGACCAAAAAAAGACCTACCCAAAACAGCTGGATACCAGCTGTGTTGGTTGATCCTTGGGCCAATGGAGTGTCAACCAAAGGCGTTCTTTAATAGTTGGGTCTATACCCCCTCCTCTTCTCTTCAGAAAGGGCAATTTCAAAATCATCACCCCTGCAGATTAAAAGAAGGTCAATGGGTACTCAAGACAGTGAAACTACACATGTGAAGTCCCTAGCAGTTCATAACACAGTTTGCGGTTTAAGTTTGTTAGTTTGGTTACTTAGAATTCAGAACTCATTTGCTCATGGAAATGTTATTAATACATAGTTTTAATACCACTCTAACTAAAGAATAGGCTGTTCTGGCAACCTAAGCATATTAAGCATACTGTCTGAGAAAATGAGGTTTCAACTGAACTGTGAACCCAGGTGGTAACACAACTTCAGATTCTCCAAAGCTGGAAGGATAGAGAGTGGGATTCCTTCTTCTAGTTGGCAAGAAATCCAACAAAAGGGACAAATTTGGCAGTCAACATATTGTGGCAGACAAGTCCCTCCACCTCTGACATGCTACTCACCAATGGTTCTTAATTCCTATTATGTACCAGAATGACTACAATGAGGGATTGGGGGAGCCTCTAAAAATAAATATATGCCAGGGCCCAACTCCTAGAGATACTGAGTCAGTAGATTTAAGGTGGGGTCCAGGTACCCACATTTTCCAAAAACTCTCCAGGTGATTTTGTTGCATGACTAGAATTGAAAATCATTGTACTAGACATCCATAAGCTTAGAGGTTACCCTTCTGGAGGGATTCTTGGCCTAATGTTGTTCCCACTTGGGAGGATTGGCCATGGTATGTCCAAAAGCAGTCTACAATTCTTTTAAAAAATTTGTTTTCCAGAGTTATACTGTTAGTTACCATTGACTAAGCTATAACTATGATTTGCTTTATATGCACTAATGCATTTAGATAAAGATGACCAAACTTTCATGGTTTTAAATAAAGTGGAGAAAGAAGACTGCTATAAAGAAAAAGGCTAGATTTTTACTATAAAGTAAAATCCACGCCCACTCTGCCTGGAGTGCCTCTCAATTTATAAATTGAACGTAAAAGTTCTATTCACAGAGAGAGGCTTGGGAAAGCTGAATGACTGAGGATCCTTATAGTTTGGATAAACTGAGATATAACATTTAAACATGTACTTCTACATTGTATATATATTATTTATCTAGCATTTGTGCATTAAAACCTCTAGGTCTTTTCTAATCCTCTGATCCACACTTTCCTAAGTTCTAATATTCCTATCCTTATAACAAACATCTTGCCTTCCATGACAGTGCCCCTTTTATGAAGGCACCAGAAACTCTCATCTCCAAAACCAAAGTCAGACTGGGGGGAGCAACTTTCTGGATAGAAAAGTAAAGAACTGCCTTCTGGCAGATACCATAATCTTAGGATAAGAAGACACAATTAAAAAAAGTTTCTACTTCTACCAATCACTATAGGTTACATCACAAAAGAAACATCACATATCAAATCTTACCTCGGCCTCTAGAGCAGCTCCAGATTCGAATGGTCTGATCTTTGCTTCCAGTGGCTAAGTAGCAGCCGTTTGTTACTGGAGTTTGTGCTATAACTTTACCATTGGGGATTTCAGGTTCTTCTAGGGTAGAGAAAGTCATTTTGTTTTTAACTTATTTTAAACATGAACTTGTCAAAGAAAAACTAGTCTGCAAGGTTCCTGAAATTTAGCCATTATGTTTATAGATATGATCTGTAAAACTTAATGTTTTAAATGTAATTCAAATGATTTAGTTTTATCCACATTGTTCTTTAGGTCTGAGAAGTACTCAACCCTCTTAAATCATCTCTACCTGAATTTTCTTCTTGATTAATGGATAAACAGTCTTCACCAGGCAGGGGACACCAGGCTATGGAGTGGATCTCATCATCATGGCCTCGAAGCCTGTGAATAACTTCTCCTTTCTTACTGATGTCAATTATAACCACTATGCCATCCTTGTAGCTAAAGAACAAGAGTTAGGAATATTGAAAAATGAAGACTGAACAGTAAACATTTTGGATTAGGAATTATCATCGTGCACATCTAAAAGTTAAGTGTACTAGGGATGAAGGAGAAGGAAGAAAGCAAGAAATAATCTTGTTTTGTCCTTTTCTCACCACCACTGCTGTTCCAATCAAAGTCTTGGCACTAAGTAATAATGTATTATGTTGCCTGGCATAAAGTTCATAGGGTGAAGCATACTTGTGTTTGAAGGGGAAACTTATAGAAGAACAGTAATTTTTGGGCTCCAGCAATCCTTCTGACTAGAGACAGAATTTGTCCTAACACACTTACACCTCTCCCACTTTTTACAAGTAATCCTTGTAAAATCCTTGTAATTTTTCTAACTGTGAACTCAACAAAAAACTGAGTACTGCAGCTTCTAGACCTGGATATTCCAAGCCTATCATTTTTTTAAAATTCAGAGGACACCGAGAAATTCTAATAGCTTTTTAAAAAAAAAAATAGATGAAGTATTTCATACACATAAAGAAGTATCAAAAAAAAAAAAAAAAGAAGTATCTATCAACCAGCTTAAAGGAAAAAAAAAAAAACAAACCCAATTATCAAGATGGTTAAAGTCCTTTATACAACCCACCCCAATCAAACTTCTCTCTCTCTCTTCCCCAGAGGTAAACTGCTATTCGTGAATTTCTGTTCCATCATTCCTAGCCTTTCTTTGTCTATGTTCCTAAAGACAATTGAAAATGATTCTGTGTATTTTAAAACTTCATATAAATGGTATCATGCAGTCTGTTTTTCTGTAACTTGTTTTTTTCCCACTTATTGTTAGCGAGTCATTGATGTGGATGCATGTAACTCTGGTTCCTAGTCAGTCACTTACACTATTGGATGGCACTCCACTGTGTGACTATAACACAAATTTACTCATTTTTCCATTTAGAGGGCTTCCGTTTATTACTATTACAAACAAAACAAAACAAAACAAAAATGCCATTAATAATCTTATGCACACTTAAGACAATTTCAGATTTAATGCATAGTAGTGGAACTGCCAGGATGTAAGATGTATACATCTTTGCTTTGCTAGAAGTACAAACTGCACTCCAAAGTTGGGTGTACCTCCTTACATTTCCTACACACTAGATAGTCCTATAGGGAAAAACACCATTACACTCCTTTAATAAAAGGAGAAACTTTTATTAAAAACATTTTCCCATAACAGCCTTACTTAAAAAAAAAAAAATGAAATCATACATCAATCTTTGCAGACATGGACTTCGAAAACCCAACAAGTTTTGCAACCTAACAGTCAAGTGACCAAGCTGTTCTTCATTTTTAATCAGCCTTTCAGGAAATGATTGCCATTTGGAAGAGCCTCTAAAAACAAATCATTCTGATTCAATCCTCTGTGCAGTTCCCTCTACCTGAAAGATTTCTTCTTTTCTTGTGGATTCTTGCTCATCTTTCAAGGTCAGTTTGATCCTACCTTCTTTGATCCCTGCCTACCACCCATTCTGCTCTTCCTCTAGCGCTCCCACTGTAACGCTGCTCACTTCACCCAGCAGACCACCGATCCACAGACTCCTCCCATTTTCACTATTACGCACACATACCTGTTTTCCTATCCTTCCCCTCATGCTTCGTTATCACTCCTTTAAAAACACCCTTAGCAGCTTTGTCCTGTCTCTTTCAGAAGTATTTACTCCACAAAACTTCAAATCTTGTCAAATCCAACCATACCCTTTCTCAGTTTGAATAGTTTACTTTGAATTCATGATTTTGATTCAGAGCTTGGCCTCAATACGGACCACTGGACCTACAATTTCTCTCAGTAAGCTCATTTTTTTATTCTCTGAGATGACTATTTTTACATCTTCCTGCGTGCTCCCAGCCCCACTTTGAATTTGACTCTACCTTTCTGACTTATGACTCACAGAGAAAATCAGAAGACATCAGAATGAAATACCTTCCTCGGGACAACTGGGTGGCTCAGGGCCTGATCCCAGATTCCCAAGATGGAGTCCCACATCAGGCTCCTTGCATGGAGCCTGCTTCTCCTCTCTCTGCCTGTATCTCTGCCTCTCTTTCTGTGTCTCCCACGAATAATAAATATAATCTTTAAAAAAACCCAAAAACATCTTAAAAAAAAAACCCGACAACAAACACCTTCCTCTTCCAGCCAGATCTACAAACCCACCTGCAACTATTTCCATATTCTCACTTGTCCTTTCTACTTGTGATCTGGATACAATCCCTCTTGACTTCTCATATCACTCCTGTATTTATTACCATTTCTCCATGCAACCAGCTTTTCCTCTTCCATCAGCATAAAAATATGCCCTATTATCTTCCATTTAATATTCCCTTTACTACCATGTACCTCCTCTGGCTTCATGTCTATGCACATTTGTACAAAAAACAAAAGTCTCCATGTGTATCTTGACTACTGTACCCCAGTCTCTTGAATTCACTCCAACCAGACTTCTCCTCTAGCATTCTAGTGCTTATGTCAAATATCCAAACTAGAGTGATAAGACATCTTTGGGAGAGTAGTAGATGGAGCGGTGAGGAAAAGGGTGGTGCCCATTCAGGCAGTTTATGTGAAATAATCCTGGTGATCGAGGCGGAGGCAGCGCCCAATGCCAGACTACTGTCCCAATCCAGAGGGAGAGCTGCGAACAGGGACAGAGTTAAGTCCTCTGACATTCTGAGAGTAAATGTTATCTCCAAGAGCAAATATTGAGAGAGGAAAGGGGAGAAAGAGGGTATTTCCTACATTTGGAGGCTAGCTGAAGAAATCAGATGTGAAGAATGAGGAAAGTACACTATTGTAGAAATTAAAGAAATAAAAACAGAGAGAGTGAGAAGGACAGTAAGGACCTGGAAGTCACAGGAATAAATGATACCATGGGCTCAGGGAATGGTTAATACCTATACATGGCTTCCTCTGAGGAATAAGGAAGAGAAGATAAAGCAAATGCAAAATATGCTCATTAACAAAAACAAATTACCAGTACAGATGACACAGTACTTACCCAATGGCTACTAAATCTTCATGATGAGGTGAGCAAGTAAGACAGAAAATTGTCCTGGGTTCTATAAAGAGGTGCTGGCTGTCATTTCGGTTAAGCCAGTAACAGAAAACTACTCCTTTTTCATCTCCAGATACTATTAAATCCTTTACTTGAGGAGACCAATGCAGTGCTGATATTGTATGCTTTAAAACAAAACAAAAATACATTGCTTTTCATTTGTCAGTGCTGAATTTTTACTTCATTTTTAACTTGTATAATACTAGGCACATTGATACGTACTTAATAAATACCGTTAGTACCACTTGTATACCAAGACTACATTAACCAAATGGTAGAAGAATTTAAGCTCCTAAGGATTAAAGAACTATTTAAAAACATTTCTTCCTTTAGCTTAATTGAAAGTTCTTACTAAGATTGAGTCTTTTTCTTTTCTACATTCTCTCAAAAGGTAGGCTTAGTAAGTAATCATCTGGTTTAGAAACAAATTTCATTCATTTACAGTTTATGTCAGGAGTCTTTTCCATGTTAAAAAACCAGATTGTAGACATTTTAGACTTTGTGTGCCATACTGTCTCTGGTACAACTACTCTGCTGTTGTAGTATGCAAGCAGCCAATACTTAAATGAATGACTGAGGGTGTGTTCCAATAAAACCAATTTGCAAAAACAGGCAGCACAGTAGTTTGCTGACCTCTGGTTTATATGTATCTCCTTCCAAAAAAGTTTTGAGGCATCTTACAATTTATATATAGAATATAGAGCTTCTCATCCAAATAATGGACATTATTATAAAAGTTAACTTGCACAGATGAGTTAGCGTACTTGAAACAAAAGAACCCTCAGCAAATATATAATAATGGTCTGAGAAACCGGTAAGCCACAGTACCTGATGGAGTGCATGTTCTGTCACAACTGTTTTTGTTTCCGCATCCCAGATTTTCACAGTTCCATCATCAGAGCTGGTGGCGCAGAGGTTGTATTGACCCGGATGATGAGAAAATGTGAAGCCAGAGACCCTTTCGGTGTGTCCCACCAACTCCCCTACGACTTCAAGCAAAACCGGACTTCAGGTTAGAGTGCTACCTAAGATTCCTGGGAGGATCATACTGATGTTAGACGAGTGGGACTTCACTTATCCCATGGCATAACAAAAATATCCAGGCACTCACAATCAGAAATCCCAAGTGCTGGTTCTGGCTCTGCCACGGGACTTCAGCCCAGTCATTTTATCTCCTTGAGCCTCACTCTTTTCAGCCGTAAAATGCTGCTGATATCCCTTGTTGTTCACAGTTCACAGGCTGAGGAGCGGCTCAAATGAAGAATGTAAAAGTGATTCTTATTTAAACGTGGCCCAGAGGTCATTTGGGAAAGAATAAATAACTGGCTTGCCATGTCCCAAGGCAAAATCTAAACCTAGCTTGGAGCCTGAAAGCATCTGGCTCAACTCATTCATCTTCAAGAAACAGGTATCATCTATTTCCAGGACGTTGTTCAGGGCCTGGAGCTGTAGACAGCCCCGGAACGCAGGGAGGCTCCCAGGGGACAGTGTGCGCTGCGTCGGGGAGGGAGGCCACAGAGGTTATCAACGCCTGGCTCCATAAAGGGGTAACTCGAGGGAGCGAGCGGTTCTACGCGAGAGCGCCAGGAGGCGGGGCCGCGCAGCCACAGCGTGGTATGGTAACTCAATCCTGGAGACGCGGACGCAACTCAGCCTGGTATCCTTCTGCCAACCTGGGCCTCAGTTTCCCCACCTGCAGGGAAGGGTGCCTAGAAACTCTCCCTCGGCGCCTACGACGAACCCAACAAGGGCAGGAGGGCGGGGGCTCAAAGCGGGGAGTTACCTCGAAATGGGGGCGTCCCAGGGATCGCGCCAGCGCTTGGGCCCACGCGCACAAGGAAGACGGAGGTCCGCGCTGCGAAGCCGAAGAGGCCCCCGGGCACCGCATCGCTGCAGCGGGCGCAGTACCAGTTAGGAGAGGGCGGCAGCGTGCGCGGCTCCTGTCCCATGATCACGGCCCAGCAGGGACGAACGAAGGAACCCCAGGAGCAGACCGTTCGCAGCCCCACGCCGCAGCCGGGAAGGGGGCGGGGCTGGCTCGGAGCCCCGCCTCGCCGGGCCCGCCGCTACGGCGCGCGCCGAGGCCCAGGCCGCACCGCGAGCGCCGCTCCCGCCGCCGCCGCCGCCGCCGCCGCCGCCGGGCTGGGAGGGGCGGCCGCGCGCGCGGGGCTCTGCCTGCCGCCGCCGCCCGGGGCCAGGAGTCCCGGTGCTGCCGAGCCCAGCCTGGGGGTCAGGCTTTCTCACCTCCCACAGCAAAGTACTAATTAAAGCGTTAGA
Source organism: Canis lupus dingo (assembly GCF_003254725.2). Taxonomy (NCBI): domain Eukaryota; kingdom Metazoa; phylum Chordata; class Mammalia; order Carnivora; family Canidae; genus Canis; species Canis lupus. The sequence goes on along the minus strand of NC_064246.1, from coordinate 55,334,020 downwards.
CTGACTAGTGGAGTCACCTCGACCAGCCGTTTTAAGTTTTTAATTTTTGAATAGTTCAGCCACTATTCCGTCAAGTAGTTGTGAACGCTCTGTGCCAGGGTACTTCGCTAGCTCCGGAGATTCTGCAGAGACCTGCAACAAGCCAGTTAACCAAAAGATAAACGTTCGAATCAAATCAAAAAAGACCGGAAGAGTTAGTTTCTGCAACCGCGAGGAAATTCTGGCCCTAGAGTCTTCGGACTCAAAGAGGAGCAGAATCGCGTGACTTGATGGGGTGCCGGCTCCGTGAAGGGCGATGTGTGTGGAGCTGCGGGCTCCGCGCCCCGGCTCTCCTGGGGTATGTGGCAGCCCTGAACGGGGACGAACGACGCCGGAGATCTCTCCTAACGGGGAGAGGCCAAGCCTGTTTTTGAATGTGGGTAGGGGCACCAGTTTGGGAGGCATCCAGGCCGAGGCTGAATCAGTGGTTTTGCCGGTTGTTGTTGGAGATACCTTAACCTGTCCCAATCTGCTTTCTCACTTGCAGGAAGGTGATAACCCATGCCTGGTCGGATTGCTGTGAGGAATTCACAGATTTAGTGAAACGCCTGCCCGGCATATGAGTATTGATTTATCTCTTGTAGATCAACCTGGAGATTAACATAGGGACTAGGACATCATACTCTATATTTGAGCTGTTTGTTCTTTGAAAGAGCTTTCCACACGATCTCTAGTGATCTTCACAACAAGCCTGTGCCGCTTTTCTGTTTTGCTGAGGAAACAGGTCCACCCACGTTAGGTGGCTTGTTCACCGTCTCTTGTCCTACTCTTTCTGGCCACGTGTGAGGGGAGGTTTCTCAATTTTTCTGGATCTCCATGAATGTCCGTACACTCTCAGTCTTCGGCCTGTGTTAAAGTCACTCACTCCCAGGCAAAGTTGTCCGGCTCACACCTCAGGCGCGGGCGGCGCGTTCGCGGTCCCCAGGACGGCACCCGGGGCGGGAGTACTGCCGGGTCTCGCGCGGGGGCAGGCAACCTGAGAACTGCGCATGCGCGTGGTCCCGGCAGTGCGTGAACTCGGAGGCTTCCGTAGAGGGAGGGAGGAAGATGGCGGCGGCAACGCTGGAGCGCTTGGGTAGGGATTTCTGAGCGGTTTAGGCGCCGTAGGAGGGAATGGAGGTGGAAATCGGAACTGACTGCTTGTGTTGATGTTTCAGGTGCATCATGGATGCCGAACCTGCGGAGGAAGCTGGCCTTAGGGTAAGTCTTTTCACCCCGGAGTTGCAGAGGACTCAAGGACTCCTTACCGGGTTGTCAGTTAATTCCTGGGCGCCTGTGTGCCACCCTCGGCCCTTAGGTTCTGTGGCTGTGGAAACGAACGGGACAGCCAGTCTACTTGGTCACTCCATCTTTCCGCCGCCGTGCTGCATGGCTCCGACGGAATCAGGATAACCGGTTATTCAAGGGACATTGTGAATCTCTTTTCTGGACAGTCTCTGAGCATGGTTAACGCTTTTCCCAACGGTGTTGGGAGCGTCCGACTTTTCTAGTTCCCTCTCGTTCCTGCTTACCATGAGCAGGGGCTGTATCGGAGACAACCGCGCTTTACAATGTATCTAGCGTCGTGTTAAACGCCTTATATGCTTGATCTCATTCTCATAACATCTTTCATAGTGTAGGTATTGCTACACCCATTTTTCAGACAAGGAAATTGAAGCTCCTCAAAGTAAAATGACTTGCCTAAGGCTGCCCTAGTCATAGGAAATTTTAAAGCTTTATACTATATTCTCCAGAGTATTCTTAGACCCCAGAACAAAAGTTTTTTCGTTAGGGAAATGCAGTTAAGTCAGGAATGGCAAGGAGCCTTTCACTGTCACCTTCTTCTTGTCTGTCTTCCCCTCTTCTGCAGTACAGCTGTTGATATTTGGAGATTGATAATCTGGCGCATTTGTTGGAACTTATTTTGGCTTAGTTCATAGGCTTTCGGAAACCGATAAGTTGGGTGTGAATCCACTTTTTAAACCGTTTGATTTTGGAAAGATTACTTATCTTTCCTGAGTTTTTGTATTTAAATATGCGAGGAGAGTAATATTAGTACCTATGCCTTGGATTTTTTATGAGGATTAAATGAGGTAATGTATATGAAGTGTTTAGCATAGTGCATAGCATATAACAATCCCACCCTAAATTCTAGCTGCTATTACTGTTTTTTTTTTTTTTTATCATTATAAGCTATTACTGAGTTCCCATTATATTTAGCTGTTTCCAGTTCCTGGGTCAGGGGAATGAACAGGTGGGCTAAAGAAGAAAATGGGAGGCACTGCTCCTTAGGATTTGTCTGCAATTTGCTTTTCAAGATTTTCTTTATCTTTTATCATCCCACCCTAGTATGGGATGACTTACTTACTTTTTCTGAATATGCTGTCTATTTATTTGCTTCTTGGCGTTCATCCTGTGCCTTCACTTCCTGTCTATATAGGAGTTCTAATTATTTAAAACCCTGTTCAGATGTTTCTTCTTTAGGAGATTTCTCAGATCTCACTGAGAAGGAAGGAAATTAATCCCTCCTTCCTTTTAGCATGCTTGTCTTCATAGTGGCTTCATGTTATGTCTCTGTGCTCTTTACTAGCTTGTATACTCTGGATAGGTAGGGATACTTCTTGTTTCTCTTTATAGTTCCAGGATGGAGTTTTGCACAAAGAATATTTTTTAATGATTGTTGACCTAAATTGTCCTGCACTGACTTGTACTTAGAAGCTCTGAGCAAGCAACTTCAGCAGTTTAGTTTTGGTCTTTTCATCTATGTAATACAGGAGAGTTCGATTTTGTTGGATAATCCCTAAGGCTCTTTTTAGTTTTGAAGTTATATAATTTTATGAATCTCTATTTTGGGCTTTATTATTATAATTTTAAAAGATAGATTTATTTTAGAGAGGAGTGGAAGAGGGAGAGGGAGAGTGAATCCCAAGCAGATCCCCACTGAGCAGGGACTGTGAGGCCAGGTTCTATCCCAGGACACTGACATCAAGATCTGAGCCAAAATCAAGAGTCAGACACTTAATTGACTGAGCCACACAGGCTTCCTAAAAATCTGGCTTGCTAACTATCCACATGTTTATGACATGGTAACAGGAACCTTTTGGAACCGGGAAGTCATGTTCTTTAGTCTGCAAAAACCTCTCCCCTCCGCCCCTGCCCCATCACTTTAGCTAATAGTGACTTTCAGCTGGGGCCAGTTTTGCCCCCACTCCCTACCTCAAATCCCCTGAGACATTTGCCAATTTCTGGGGACATTTTTGGTTGTCACAACTCAGGCAGGGGGTGCTGCTGCCATTTAGTGGCTAGAGGTGAGGAATTCTGCTAAACATCCTATAAGATACAGGATAATCCTCACAACAAAGAATGATCTGGCTTAACATGTCAATATTGCAGAGATTGAGGAACTTCTGAGTTTATTAGGGTCGAAAGTTGCTGAAAATTTTTTTTTATTTGTTTGCTAAACTCTTGTTTCCTTGTTTGATTGTCCTTGACTTTCACAAAATGGAATTATATTGAGTTATGACAATATGCACATCACTTCAGCCCTTTTAGATTCTTATTGAGGCAAGGATGTTCTTTTATTCAGTCTCAAGTGTGGGATTAACTTAATGTTAGCAAAAGTAAATTGGGAACAAAGAATTTTTTACCTTGATGTGTATAGTAGCATGATATTCTCATGGTAAGCCAGATGCCGGTATTATCTTCACTTGGGATTTGGGTATATCTTGTACTAAAGTTCAAAATGAACTTTGAATAATAAATGGGAAGTATTATTTCTCAAATTGTGACTTTAGAAACTTTGAAATACTGTTTAATCTGAATTCTTAATCCTAAAATTTGCTTTGTATCTGCTACTCTTTAATGTATCTAATGGCTATGGGAAGAATTTGAAAGGTAATACTTAAACTGAATCCTTAAATGTTGGTAGATGGAAGACATAAGAGTAACAGGAGTAAGAAAATTCATATGCTAGTTTCAGTATACCACCCACTCTCTATTTGAACTCTGTCAGTCTCACCATAATGGGGTACCTGTGTATCTGCTGTGTGTACAGACACTTTGGAGATTTGGTTCAGGCCTACCTTAGTTCATCCACTTTACAGAGATCTAGTGAAGCTAAAGGGATTTGAACTTCCCAATAAAGGAGGATATAGTAAATATTAGTAAGGAAAGTTGATCCTTTGATGCCTTTTAGTTTTTTTTTTAAAGGTTTTAACTAGTTCTAATTCTTTAGAATGCTAGCAATGATCTAAAGTGCTAGACAGACTTAAAATTTAATATTTGTTGGAAAAAAATTTACAGACGGAAATGGATTCTAGCAATAATTCAGGTTCTCATTTGTTAATTTCACAAATTTCCTTTTCTTGAGTTCATTTTCTCTGGTGAGTGTTCACAGTGTTTCTTACATAAAAAGGTCTTAAAAGTTGTAAGTTTCAAATTACATAGTTAAGTTTTGAATGAAAGATTTTCAGTTTACCTTATGATTGCTTCATTTTCTGCTTTATCTCTGTTGTTCCAACAGCTGACCAGGAGAGGGTGAATAAGAACTTTTGATTTAATATACTTTTGAATTAAGTGCTCTGTTTGGAATATTTTAATTTAATTTTATTAAATATAATAATTTTATTATAGTTGTTTAGTATGTGCTTCATAATTCATCTTATGAGCCATTTGAGCCCTGAAAGTATTGTAGGTATTCAGACATCTTTGTCATTATCAATTCAAAATGTGTTTAATTTATTAAGCACCATATTTAATTTATCAAATGTGTATTGCCTTGAGTATAAGACACTGTGCTAGATATCATGGGCCTCACCCTGAAGCATTTTCAGACTGGTTGATAAAACAGTGGTTTCAATCTTTCTTTCTTTTTTTTAAATTGAAGTTTGATTTGCCAACATATAGTATACTACCCAGTGCTCATCTCATCAAGTGCTGCCCTCAGTGCTTGTCATCCAGTCACCCCATCCCCCCGCCCGCCTGCCTTCCACTACCCCTTGTTCGTTTCCCAGAGTTAGGAGTCTCTCATATTTTGTCACCCTCTCTAATTTTTCTCATTTTCCCTCCTTTCCCCTATAATCTCTTTCATTATTTCTTATATTCCCTGTATGACTGAAACCATATAATGACTGTCTTTCTCCGATTGACTTACTTCACTCAGCATAATACCCTCCAGTTCTATCCACTTTGAAACAAATGGTGAATATTCGCCCTTTCTAATGGCTGAGTAATATTACTTTGTATACATATACCACATCTTCTTTATCCATTCATCTTTCAGTGGACACCGAGGCTCCTTCCACAGTTTGGCTATTGTGGACATCGTTGCTATAAACATTGGGGTACAGATGTCCTGGCGTTTCACTGCATCTGTATCTTTGGGGTAAATCCCCAGCAGTGTCATTGCTGGGTCGTAGGGCAGGTCTATTTTTAACTCTTTGAGGAACCTCCACACAGTTTTCCAGAGTGGGCTGCACCAGTTCACATTCTCACCAAGAGTGCAAGAGGGTTCCCCTTTCTCCACATCCTCTCCAACATTTGTTGTTTCCTGTTTTGTTAAGTTTCACCATTCTCACTGGTGAGGGGTGGTATCTCATTGTGTTTTTTTTTTTTTTTTTCTTTTTTCTCATTGTGGTTTTGATTTGTATTTCCCTGATGGCAAGTGATGTGGAGCATTTTCTCATGTGCTTATTGGCCGTGTCTATGTCTTCCTCTGAAATTTCTGTTCATGTCTTTTGCCCGTTTCATGATTGGATTGTTTGTTTCTTGGATGTTGAGTTTAGTAAGTTCTTTATAGATACTAGCCCTTTATCCAATAGGTCATTTGCAAGTATCTTCTCCCATTCTGTAGGTTGTCTTTTAGTTTTGTTGACTGTTTCTTTGCTGTGCAGAAGCTTTTTACCTTGATGAAGTCCCAATAGTTCATTTTTGCTTTTGTTTCCCTTGCCTTCATAGATGTATCTTGCAAGAAGTTGCTGTGGCCAAGTTCAAAAAGGGTGTTACCTGTGTTCTCTAGGATTTTGATAGATCCTTGTCTCACATTTAGATCTTTCATCCATTTTGAGTTTATCTTTGTGTATGGTGTAAGAGAATGGTCTAGTTTCATTCTTCTGCACGTGGCCGTTCAATTTTCCCAGCACCATTTATTGAAGAGACTGTCCTTTTGCCAGTGGATAGTCTTTCCTGCTTTGTCAAATATTAGCTGACCATAGAGTTGAGGGCCCATTTCTGGGTTCTCTTTTCTGTTCCATTGATCTATGTGTCTGTTTTTGTGCCAGTACCACACTGTCTTGATGATCACAGCTTTGTAGTACAGCTTGAAATCCGGCATTGTGATGCCCCCGACTCTGGTTTTCTTTCTCTCTCTTTTTTTTTTTTAATAATAAATGTATTTTTTATTGGTGTTCAATTTGCCAACATACAGAATAACACCCAGTGCTCATCCCGTCAAGTGCCCCCGCAGTGTCCGTCACCCATTCACCCCCACCCCCCGCCCTCCTCCCCTTCCACCACCCCTAGTTCGTTTCCCAGAGTTAGGAGTCTTCATGTTCTGTCTCCCTTTCTGATATTTCCCACACATTTCTTCTCCCTTCCCTTATATTCCCTTTCACTATTATTTATATTCCCAAAATGAATGAGAACATATAATGTTTGTCCTTCTCTGATTGACTGTTTTCACTCTGTGTAATACCCTCCAGTTCCATCCACGTTGAAGCAAATGGTGGGTATTTGTCATTTCTAATGGCTGAGTAATATTCCATTGTATACATAAACCACATCTTTATCCATTCATTTTTCGATGGACATAGAGGCTCCTTCCACAGTTTGGCTATTGTGGACATTGCTACTATAAACATCAGGGTGCAGGTGTCCCGGCGTTTCATTGCATCTGTGTCTTTGGGGTAAATCCCCAACAGTGCAATTGCTGGGTCGTAGGGCAGGTCTATTTTTAACTCTTTGAGGAACCTCCACACAGTTTTCCAGAGTGGCTGCACCAGATCACATTCCCACCAACAGGGTAAGAGGGTTCCCTTTTCTCCACATCCTCTCTAACATTTGTTGTTTCCTGCCTTGTTAATTTTCCCCATTCTCACTGGTGTGAGGTGGTATCTCATTGTGGTTTTGATTTGTATTTCCCTGATGGCAAGTGATGCAGAGCATTTTCTCATGTGCGTGTTGGCCATGTCTATGTCTTCCTCTGTGAGATTTCTCTTCATGTCTTTTGCCCATTTTATGATTGGATTGTTTGTTTCTTTGGTGTTGAGTTTAATAAGTTCTTTATAGATCTTGGAAACTAGCCCTTTATCTGATACGTCATTTGCAAATATCTTCTCCCATTCTGTAGGTTGTCTTTTAGTTTTGTTGACTGTATCCTTTGCTGTGCAAAAGCTTCTTCTCTTGATGAAGTCCAAATAGTTCATTTTTGCTTTTGTTTCTTTTGCCTTCTTGGATGTATCTTGCAAGAATTTACTGTGGCCGAGTTTAAAAAGGGTGTTGCCTGTGTTCTCCTCTAGGATTTTGATGGACTCTTGTCTCCCATTTAGATCTTTCATCCATTTTGAGTTTATCTTTGTGTATGGTGCAAGAGAGTGGTCTAGTTTCATTCTCCTGCATGTGGATGTCCAATTTTCCCAGCACCATTTATTGAAGAGACTGTCTTTCTTCCAATGGATAGTCTTTCCTCCTTTATCGAATATTAGTTGACCATGAAGTTGAGGGTCCACTTCTGGATTCTCTATTCTGTTCCATTGATCTATGTGTCTGTTTTTGTACCAGTACCAGACTGTCTTGATGACCACAGCTTTGTAGTACAACCTGAAATCTGGCATTGTGATGCCCCCAGATATGGTTTTCTTTTTTAAAATTCCCCTGGCTATTTGGGGTCTTTTCTGATTCTACACAAATCTTAAAATAATTTGTTCTAACTCTCTGAAGAAAGTCCATGGTACTCTGATAAGGATTGCATTGAATGTGTAAATTGCCCTGGGTAGCATAGGCATTTTCACAATGTTAATTCTTCTATGAGCATGGAATATTTTTCCATTTCTTTGTGTCTTCCTCAATTTCTTCCTGAAGTGTTCTGTAGTTTTTAGGGTATAGATCCTTTACCTCTTTGGTTAGGTTTATTCCTAGGTATCTTATACTTTTGGGTGCAATTATAAATGGGATTGACTCCTTAATTTCTCTTTCTTCAGCCTCATTGTTAGTGTATAGAAATGCCTCTGATTTCTGGGCATTGAGTTTGTATCCTTCCTTCCATATTGTTGAATTGCTGTATGAGTTCTAGCAATCTTAGGGTGGAGTCTTTTGGGTTTTCTAGGTACAGTGTCATGTATCTTTGAAGAGGGAGGGTTTGACTTCTTTGCCAATTTGAGTGGTTTCTATTTCTTTTTGTTGTCTGATTGCTGAGGCTAGGACTTCTAGTACTATGTTGAATTGCAGTGGTGAGAGTGGACATCCCTGTCTTGTTTCTGATCTTAGGGGAAAGGCTCTCAGGTTTTCCCCATTGAGAATATTTGCTGTGGGCTTTTCATAGATGGCTTTTATGATGCTGAGGAATGTTCCCTCTATCCCTACACTCTGAAGAGTTTTGATCAGGAATGGATGCTGTATTTTGTCAAATGGTTTCTCTGCATCTATTGAGAGGATCATATGGTTCTTGTTTTTTCTTTTGTTGATGTGATCTATCACGTTGATTGTTTTTTGAGTGTTGAACCAACCTTGCATCCTGGGGATAAATCCCACTTGGTCATGGTGAATGATCTTCTTTATGTATTGTTGGATCCTTTTGGCTAGTATCTTGTTGATAATTTTTGCATCTGTGTTCATCAGGGATATTGGTCTATAATTCTCCTTTTTGGTGGGGTGTTTGTCTGGTTTTGGAATCAGGGTGATGCGGGCCTCATTAAACAGTTTGGAAGTATTCCATCCAAATGGAATTCTCTCCTCTGGAACAGCTTTAGTAGAATAGGTATTGTTTCTTTAAACATTTGATAGAATTCCCCTGGGAAGCCATCTGGCCGTGGACTTTTGTGTCTTGGGAAGTTTTTGATGACTGCTTCAATTTCCTTGCTGGTTATTGGCCTCTTCAGGTTTTGTATTTCTTCTTGTTCCAGTTTTGGTAGTTTGTGGTTTTCCAGAAATGCATCCATTTCTTCTAGATTGCCTAGATTTCTTCTGTGTTGGCATATTGCTGCTCATAATATGTTTTTAAGATCGTTTGTATTTCCTTGGTATTGGTTGTGATCTCTCCTCTTTCATTCATGATTTTATTAATTTGGATCTTTTTTCTTTTTAATAAGGCTGGCTAATGGTTTGTCTATCTTATTAATTCTTTCAAGGAACCCAACTCCTGGTTTTGTTGATCTGTTCTACAGTCTTTTGGTCTCTATTTCACTGAGTTCTGCTAGATTGTTTATTATCTCTCTTCTGTTGGGTGTAGGTTTTACTTGCTGTTCTTTCTCCAGTTCCTTTAGGTGCAGGGTTAGCCTGTGTATTTGAGTTTTTTCAATTTTTTGAGGGGGGCTTGTATTGTGATGTATTTTCCTGCTTTTGCTGGGGATCCCTGGGTGGCTCAGTGGTTTGGCACCTGCCTTTGGCCCAGGGTGTGATCTTGGAGTCCCGGGATCGAGTCCCGCGTCGGGTTCCCGGCATGGAGCCTGCTTCTCCTTCCTCCTGTGTCTCTGCCTCTCTCTTTCTCTCTCTATATCTGTCATGAATAAATAAGAGAATAAATCTTAAAAAAAAAGAAAAAAAAAAAAAGGACCGCTTTTGCTGTATCCCAGACATTTTGAATGCTTGTATCTTCATTTTCATTAGTTTCCATGAATCTTTTTTACTTCCTCTCTAATTTACTGGTTGACCCATTCATCTTTTAGTAGGATGCTCTTTAACCTCCATGTGTTTGAGTTTCTTCCATATTTCTTCTTGTGATTGAGTTCTAGTTTCAAAGCATTGTGGTCTGAAAATATGCAGGGAACAATCCCAGTCTTTTGGTATTGGTTGAGACCTGATTCGTGACCCAGTACGTGGTCTAATCTGGAAAAAATTCCATGTACACTTGAGAAGAATGCGTATTCAGTTGCTTTTGGAAAGTTCTGTATGTATCTGCGAAATCCATCTGGTCCAGTATATCATTTAAAGCTCTTGTTTCTTTTGAGATGTTGTGCTTAGAATATCTGTTCATTTGCAGAAAGTGCTGTGTTGAAGTCTTCTACTATTAGTGTATAATTATCTAAGTATCTCTTTACTTTGGTTATTAATTGATTGATATACTTGGCAGCTCCCACATTAGGGGCATAAATATTCATGATTCTTAGGTTCTTGTTGGATAGATCCTTTAAGTATGATACAGTGTTCTCTTCATTTTATACTATAGTCTTTGGTATAAACTTTAATTTATCTGATATGAGGATTGCTACCTCAGCTTTCTTTTGAGGACCATTTCAATGGTAAATGGTTCTCCAACCTTTGATTTTCAGGCTGGAGGTGTCCTTTGATCTAAAATGAATCTCTTGTAGACAGCAAATAGATGGGTCTTGGTTTTTTATCCAGTCCGAAATCCTGCGTCTTTTGATGGGATCATTTAGCCCATTCATGTTCAGAGTAACTATTGAAAGATACAAATTTAGTGTCATCGTAATACCGATTCAATTCCTGTTTGTGGATTATTTCTTTGGGCTTCCTCTTTGTTTTACAGGGTCCTCCTTAATATTTCCTGCAGAGTTGGTTTGGTGGTCACATATTCTTTCAGTTTCTGCCTATCCTGGAAGCTTTTTATCTCTCCTATTCTGAATGACAGCCTTGCTGGATAAAATATTCTTGGCTGCATGTTCTTCTCATTTAGTACCCTGAATATATCCTGCCAGCCCTTTCTGGTCTGCCAGGTCTTTGTGGAGATATCTGCTGTTAATCTGATATTTCTCCCCATATAACTTTAGAATCTCTTGTCTCGAGCTGCCTTTAGGATTTTCTCTTTATCTTTGGAATTTGCAAGTTTCACTATTAAATGTGAGGTGTTGAACAGTTTTTATTGATTTTGCAGTAAAGGGGTCCTCTCTATGTCTTTTTTTTTTAATTTTTATTTATTTATGATAGTCACAGAGAGAGAGAGAGAGAGAGGCAGAGACATAGACAGAGGGAGAAGCAGGCTCCATGCACCGGAAGCCCGACGTGGGATTCGATCCCGGGTCTCTAGGATTGCGCCCTGGGCCAAAGGCAGGCGCTAAAGCACTGCGCCACCCAGGCATCCCCTCTCTATGTCTTGATCTGATTGCCTGTTTTCCTCTCCAAATTAGGGAAGTTCTTTGCTGTGATTTGTTTAAATATACTTTCTGGCCTTCTCTCCATCTTGGCGTCTTCTGGAACCCCAATTATATGTAGATTCTTCCTTCTCAGACTATCATTTATTTCCCTTAGCCTTTCCTCATGGTCTCTTAATTGTTTTTCTCTTTTGAGCAGGGTGAGGCCCGCATCACCCTGATTCCAAAACCAGACAAACACCCCACCAAAAAGGAGAATTATAGACCAATTTTAGACCTCAGACTATCATTTATTTCCCTTAGCCTTTCCTCATGGTCTCTTGTTTTTCTCTTTTTTCATCAGCTTCCTTCCTTACCATCAACTTGTCTTCTATATCACTCACTCTTTCTTCCATCTCATTAACTCTAGCCATTAGGACATCCAGTTTGGATTGCATCTCATTTAATTTATTTTTAATTGGAATGCATGGCTGGCTTAGCGGTTAAGCGGCTGCCTTCGGCACAGGGCGTTTCAGGATTGAGTCCCACTTCGGGCTCCCTGCATGGAGCCTGCTTTCCCTCTGCCTGTGTCTCTGCCTCTCTCTCTCTGTGTGTCTCTCATGGATAAATAAAATAAAACAAATTTACAGTTTATTTTTAATTTTGGCCTGATTAGATCTCAATTCTGTAGTCATGAAGTCCCTAGAGTCCTTTATGCTTTTTTCCACAGCCACCAGTAGCTTTATAATTGTGCTTCTGAATTGGCTTTCTGACATCGAATTGGAATCCATATTCTGTAACTCTGTGGCAGAGAGTGCTGTTTCTGATTATTTTGTTCAGTGCAGAGTGGCTGTATGAGCGGGGTGAGTCAAGAATAACAACCACGACTTAAGTAAATTCCATCCTAGATGATTCTGACGAGGTCAGAGACCAGAAAATGAAAAAGAAGATCAGAATGAAATGAAACAAAAGGACCACTAAAGTGAAAAAAAAATTTAAAAGAAAGTAGTAAAAAAATAAAAGACCGAAAATCCCCAAGAAGGAGGAAAAAAAAAAAAAAAGAAGAAAAAAAATGAAAAGAAGAAAAAGAAAAAAGAAAAAGATGGGACTTGGAGATGGTGGTGGTGAAGTGGTAGTGGAGGGAGAATGTAGTTTACCTGAGGTGTCCTAAAGGGTGATTCTCTTTGTTCTGAGTATATTAAGTTCTGTGTGTTAGAAGATGGTCAATCCCAAATTTATATAAACCAGCAATACTTTTGATAGCCCCAACATTGACCACCAAAATATAAACAAGATAAAAGAGGGGGGCAGAATGGGAACAAAGGGAGAATATAATCTCACAGAATGAACCGGCATGGTATTCCACTTGGTTATGGGTGTATGTTGGTCATGTTTCAGAAGGTATTAACTTCCACCATTTTAGAATAAAACGAGGCAGAGAAAACAAAACCCATATCATATATCTCCCAAAATTAAATTGAATATGTTGAAGGGAATCCAGAAATGAAAAGTATGTCTAAGACATGTAATTGTAGAAATATGGAAGTCAAAAAGAAAGAAACTTAAAAATGAAGAGCTGGTAAAATATTGTAGTTAAGGTGGGAAAAGAGAAAAAACTAAGTTTTTAGTCTGATATAAAAGCAAGTATAATGGAAAAAGGAAAAAAAAAATTTTAAAGAGGGGAAACCCTCTCGTTCTATATATTATATTCCCTTGATTTTCCCTTGGTCCTGGAGCTTTCCAGCACTGCTTGGCCAAGAACACTCTTCCCTGTTCTTCCAGCTGGTCTTCTGGGGGAGGGGTGCTATGCTGATTCTCAGGTGTGTGTACCTGGGGGAGATGCAGCGTCCCCTGCCGGGTGCCAGGCTCAGTGGGAGTTGTTTACTCCGTGAGGCCTCTGCTCCCTGGTGGCCCCGTGTCTCCCAGACACAAGATGAAGCAAGAAGGAAAAACAATGGTGGCGGCCGGATTTCCAGCCCTGGAGTCAGTTCCCTGCGAGTAACTAATGCAGTCTCCCAGTCCACACTGGCCTAGATGCTCCCAGGGCCGACGCAGGTGTGCTGTTCTGCACGGCTTGGGGGGGCACCCAGCAGCAGGAGAGTCCTTGCTTCTGTCTGTTCCGGGGGAACGTGGGATCACCAGCTTTGTCCTCTTGGGCGCCCTGGGATCCGGGGCCCTGTGCTGCTGGAATTGGACTCCTGGGGGCTGCAACTCTATTAACAGTGGTTTCATTGAAGAATTAAATAGAAGCCAAGGGGTTTGTGTTTCTGTAATCCTATGTCAACAATGAGATTCAGGATATAATTAAAGTTCAGAAAGCCCCTAAAGATAATGTACTCCAATTCCTGTTTTCATCAAAAAATGGAGGCCCAAAGAGTTGATGAACTTAGAGTGCCTATGAATTATAGCAGGAGAGAGGCAAATGATCATAATTGCAAATATGAGAAGAAGGTTTGAAATTGTGTAATATAAAGTTTATAGTTCACAGTGTTCAGTTTTTTGGAGAATAGGAGAGATGAACTGTTCAGAGGGCCTGATTTAAAATTAATACTAGCCATCAGTGTTTATCATGTGCTAGACATCATACGGGGCAGTACATTAATTATTTATCCACCATTAACAGAATGAAGTGGGTATTATTCTAAAAGTAATAACATCAATTTTATTGAGCCTTTTTAAGTGTCAGGTTAAATATTTTACTTAAAGTATCTTATTTGAGCTCTTCAAAAAGCCTATGAGGTAATTATGGTTATTACTCCATTTACCAATGAGAAAACTGAACTCTGGAAAGTTATGTGATGTCCCCAAGGCCATTTACATTGTATTAGAATTAAGATTAGACTCTGGGTTACTTGACTCCATAATCTCTGCCCTTATCACTTAGCTTACATTTTTTTTTAATGGAAAGTCTGCCCTCCAGCATCATGTATCCTAGTCTTGTGCTTTTCAGTTAAAATAGTGGAACCTAAGCGTGGATGGCAAAGATTTTGTCAAGTATTTTGGTGGTACTGATCTTAATATCGGGATATAAAGTGGTGAACTTGAGGTAGCCTAAGAGAAATGAGCCAGTAGGAAAAGAGATTTTTAAAATCCTTTAGTCTAGGCCTGTGTCCCTCCGCCATCTTGTGCGAAGCAAGGTGGCCTCCGCGTTCCCCGAGCGTCTTCTCCGCTTCTGCCTCGACCGCCCCTTGATCACAGACATGTCTCGGGACGGTTCCGGAGCCGCGGCGGCGGCCGCGGTGGCCTCCACGACTTCCGCTCCCCGCCGCCCGGCATGGGCCTCAATCAGAACCGGGGACCCATGGGGCCCGGCCCGGGCCAGGGCGGCCCCAAACCCCCGATCCCGCCACCACCTCCGCACCAAACAGCAACGGCAGCAGCCGCCGCCATCAGCCGCCGCCATCAGCCGCCGCCGCCGCAGGACTCGTCCAAGCCTGTGGGTCCTCAGGGGCCTGGCCCGGCCCGGCCTGCCTCCGGGAGTGGGCAGCGCCCCCCGCCTCCGGCTCGGCACCGCCCGCGACTCCTCCGACCTCGGGGGCCCCTGCGGGCCCGGGCCCCACCCCGCCCCCGCCGCCCGCGGTCACCGGTCACCTCGGCGCCGCCTGGGGCGCCCCCGCCCGCGCCGAGAGCAGCGGGGTCCCCACCACCCCGCCCCAGGCCGGGGGCCGCCGCCTCCGCCCGCAGGGGGCCCGCGCCCGGGGCCTAAACAGGGCCCAGGCCCCGGAGGCCCGAAAGGCGGCAAAATGCGTACCGCCCGCGGCCGCCCCAAGCCGCCGGGGCGGGGGGCGGGGGGTGGGGGGGGAGGGAGCCGCGCGGAGGGCCGCAGCACCGCCCGCCCTTCCAGCAGCAGCAGCACCGGGGGCCCCGCCCGGCGGCCGCAGCGAGGAGAAGATGTCCGACTCGGAGGGGTTCAAAGCCAACTTGTCTCTCCTGAGGAGGCCCGGAGAGAAAACCTACACGCGGCGCTGCTGGTTGTTTCTGGGGACTCTACCTGCGGACATCATGGAGGATGAATTCAAAAGACTCTCTGCTAAATTCGGAGAACCAGGAGAAGTTTTTATCAACAAAGGCAAAGGATTTGGGTTTATTAAACTTGAATCTAGGGCACTGGCTGAAATTGCCAAACCTGAACTCGATGATACACCCATGAGGGGTAGGCAGCTTCGGGTTCGCTTTGCCACACATGCTGCTACCCTGTCGGCGCGAAATCTTTCACCTTATGTTTCCAACGAAGTGTTGGAAGAAGCCTTTAGCCACTTTGGGCCTATTGAGAGGGCTGTTGTAATTGTGGATGATCGTGGGAGATCTACAGGGAAAGGCATTGTTGAATTTGCTTCTAAACCAGTGGCAAGAAAAGCATTTGAAAGATGCGGCGAAGGTGTTTTCTTACTGACAACAACGCCTCGTCCAGTCATTGTGGAACCACTTGAACAATTAGATGATGAAGATGGCCTTTCTGAAAAACTTGCACAGAAGAATCCAATGTATCAAAAGGAGAGAGAAACGCCTCCTCGTGTTGCCCAGCATGGCACATTTGAGTATGAATATTCTCAGCGATGGAAGTCCCTGGATGAAATGGAAAAACAGCAAAGGGAACAAGTTGAAAAAAACATGAAAGATGCGAAAGACAAATTGGAAAATGAAATGGAAGATGCCTATCATGAGCATCAGGCAAATCTTTTGCGTCAAGATCTGATGAGATGCCAGGAAGAATTAAGACGCATGGAAGAATTTCATAATCAAGAAATGCAGAAATGTAAAGAAATGCAACTAAGGCAAGAAGAAGAACGGCGTAGAAGGGAAGAAGAGATGATTCGGCAGCGTGAGATGAAAGAACAAATGAGACGCCAAAGAGAGGAAAGTTATAGCCGGATGGGCTACGTGGATCCAAGAGAAAGAGACATGAGAATGGGTGGTGGAGGAGCAATGAACATGGGAGATCCCTATGGTTCAGGAGGCCAGAAATTTCCACCTCTAGGTGGTGGCAGTGGCATAGGTTATGAAGCTAATCCTGGAGTCCCGCCAGCAACCATGAGTGGTTCCATGATGGGAAGCGACATGCGTTCTGAGCGCTTTGGGCAGGGAGGTGCGGGACCTGTGGGTGGACAGGGTCCTAGAGGAATGGGGCCTGGAACTCCAGCAGGATATGGTAGAGGGAGAGAAGAGTATGAAGGCCCAAACAAAAAGCCCCGACTTTAGATGTGATATCTAGGTTTTCATTCCAGTTTGTTTTTGTCTTTTCTTGTTTAGATACCAATCTTTTAAATTCTTGCATTTTAGTAAGAAAGCTACCTTTTTATGGATGTTAGCAGTTTATTGACCTAATATTTGTAAATGGTCTGTTTGGGCAGGTAAAATTATGTAATACAGGGTTTCAAACAGGGGAATTTTTTCCCTTTTTATTTCCTTTTTTTTTTTTTAACTGTATAATGTCTGTGTCAAGTTATGACAGTGTACCTTGTGCCACTGAATTTCCAAAGTGTACCAATTTTTTTTTACTGTGCTTCAAATACATAGAAAAAATAGTTATAATATGGATCTTCAACTTTGCCATTCATGCTTCTATGCACATTAGGCTAGGTATTCCACTTTGAAAGCATGAGCGTGTCTAGGCCTTTGAATGGCACATGCCATTTCTGGGAAATGTATCTGTAGGCTAAGTATTGCTTTCTAAAAATAAGTACCCCCTTGTTTTAAAAAGAAGAAATGCATATTGAAGTAGTTTCATGATTTGATTTGTTTGGCATTATAGGAAGCAAGCTGGTGCTAAGTATTTTTAAATGGTTATGTAAGCAAGCTGAACTGTAAATCTTTCTTCAGGAATGTGTATTAAGATTATGGAATGGGTGAAAGACTATTGATAGGGGAGAAAGTGGGTATGACTAAATGGATCTTTATGGCCCTATGATCTATCCTTTCCTTGAAAGTTTCTGAAGAAAAGTGGAAAAATCATTCTGTCGCATTCCTCCATTCTTGTTTTTAAAAGAACAAGTCCCAAGCCCTACAAATGGCTTGTACTGAACTTTCACATTTGAATTAAAGATTGTTAAACATGAAAAAAAATAAAATCCTTTAGTCTAAATGGTTTTAAAATTAAAAACAAAGGCCTTGCTAAATGTATTATCCAGTTGCATAAATTGTGTGAACATCTGCCAATTTACAACAACTTTGAATATTTAAGTCTAGGTTAAATATTTACTCTGTATCCATGTGCCAGATATTGTCCTTAGTGCTGGAATACAGAGGATGTTATGCTTGCCCTCAGAAGGCTCAAATCTATACACTTACTACAGGAACTCATTCTACAGCCACCTTACAGTACCATAGTCCCAACTCACTGCTCCATGGCTGGCAAGAACAGAGTACAAAGATAGTGGAGAGAATGGTTGTCTGGGAGAAGGGATCTAGTGATGCCTTGCATTGAGGTGACATTTGAGCTAGAGCTTAAAACAGGATAAGTGTTTCATTCAGGAGACAATGATTAAGGAAGAAACAATATAATCAAAAGTATAAAGATCTGAAAATAGATGGTTTGTTCAGGGAACAATGAATGTCTCTGTGGCCTGGCCATAAGGTTACATGAGCCAAGATGGCCAGTTTCAAGTTAGATTATAAAAGGCCTTTTGTGTCTTCCTAGGAGTTTAGACTCTATATTCTCTATAGTAGGGAAACACCAAGTTTGTGTGTTATTTGGATATACCTAGATATAAAAAAAGTAGATAATGTGATAAACCCTCATGAACCCAACTTCAACAATAACTCATGGCCAGTCTTGTTTTATCATTGGCCCCTATTCTATCATATTTTGAAACAAATCCCATATAGCATACTATTTAATCAGTAAATATTTAACTATATAACTCATTAAGAAGTAACCAATATCCAGTTAATGTTCAGATTTCCAATGGTTAAATAACTGTTGTACTTTTAAAATTATAATAATCTACATATTGAAATTAATCGATATTTCTCTTAAGTCTTAATCAGTAGGTTCTTTATTCAGCTCTTTCTTTTTCCTGTTGTAGTTTATTGAAGGCTGTTTGTCTTGTAGAATTTGTACGGCTTGAATTTTGCTGAGCACATCCATCTCCTATTGCTGAACATGTTCCCCTGTCTCTGTATTTCCTGTATTGAATCTAGAAACTTAATTAATTCAGGTTTGTTTTTTGTAGAGAGACTACTTCATGGACGGTGGGTAGTGAGTTCTTTCCTCAGGAGGCAAATAATGCCACCTTTATCCATTAATTTCTTAGGGATTACAAAATATTGTGATTTGTCTTGCCTGCTTACCTAAAATTGAGGAATTCTACAGGTCAGGTCAGGGATCCATTGTGTCTTCTTTAAGTCTATTTTAGGACTAAGCTGACTTCTATTAGAGAGTTAGTATTTTTTGGCCAGTCAGGGCAAGAGATCTTGAGTTAATTACTGTTTATTATTTGATTATGCTAGTTATCAACTTTTTATTCTTATTTTGCAGTGAACTAGATTTTTGTGGTATTTTATGTAAAATTGTTCTCTATTAATGAATACATCTAGACTCTACACTTGCAATCCTTAAATAATTTTGATCAAAATAGAGCTGATGTGGTTCAGGAGATACATAAGCTCTGGAAAAAATTCTAAGTGTTTTTTGTTTTATAGGCTTCTCTCATCTCACAATGTTTTACCCCAGTCATATATCCACACGAGTGGGTCTCTGGACATTTCTCGAAAATGGGAAAAGAAGAATAAAATTGTTTATCCTCCACAGTTGCCTGGAGAACCTCGGAGACCAGCAGTAAGTTTGTGGGTAGAAATAATCTCTTGGGGCACCTGGGTGGCTCAGTTGGTTGAGCATCTGACTTTGGTTTTGGCTCAAGTCATGATTTCGTGGTCATGGGAATGAGCCCTGCATTGGACTCTGCACTCCGTGCAGAGTCTGCTTCATATTCCTTCTCCCTCTGCTTCTCCCCACTCATGCACGAGTGCTCTCTCTCAAATATTTTTTTTTTAAAGAAAGAATCTCCTAATTTTGATAAAGAGCTTTTACTCTTACATGACTAGCATTGATTTACTGTTCCATGTGAAGGAAGGGAAAAAGTATACCTCAATTTGTGTGATCATTTGATCGATACAGAAGTTGTTCTACATTTATCTTCTTGGTAGTTTTATTTTTATTTATTTATTTTTGTTGTGGATAGGGTTTTTTTTTGTTTTTTTTTTGTTTTACATTTTTAAAATTTAAGTTCAGTTTGCCAACATACAGTATAACATCCAGTGCTCATCCCATCAAGTGCCCTCCTCATTGCCTGTCACCCTTCTTGGTAGTTTTAAAAGATTGTTTGTTTTACTTATGTGTTTGCCTTGACCTAGCCTTCTGTTGGGAGCTTTAACTCTAAAACTAAGCTAATAACTTGAGGTATCCTGACAGATTTTTGACTCTTAAGAGGCTTGCTAATGCATTCTTGGTAGTGAAGCACGAGGGGTTGGCAAGAATGACTTAAACTGTAAACCATATTTAAATCATATGTGTGGTTTGCCAACATTTTAAATTTGAACATAGACACACTTAGTTGTGATTTTTTTTGTGTTTGTAATTCACAAAGCTTTGAACCAAGGTTTGAATTTAATCATTGGATTGCTTTCAGAGATACTGAATTTTATCTCATCTTTAGCTGCTTGGAATTCTTTTATCCTCCAAACTGCTTGTGAGAGTTCTAGCCTGAGATACAAGACTAATTTCCAGCTTAATGGGAATTTGCTGTGGAATATATAGGTATCTGTCACAAAGCTTAGACAAGTAATGACGGCATAAACAAGATGGTAACATTTAAATCCTTAAGAAAATAAACTGTAAGTGCTTAGAAATAGAATTATTAATTAATAAATATTAATAGAATCAGTAGTGTTAATTATAAGTCATTCAGTTTAGAAAACATCTTTTAAAGGCCTTTGGGATTTAAGGCTACTGTATAATCAGTATCATCTAAGTAATGTTATTTGCTTAGTTTTTATAGGAATTTGACAGCTTGCCTTTCATTAGGATTCAGTTGCCAAGTATTGGTCTGAGTTAGGACAGTTTTATGTTTTCTTTTTTTTCTTAGAGGAGTTAATTTGTTGATTTAGAGAGCTCCCACTTCTTTGGGGAATAAAAGAGAAAAAGATGCTAATAGTTCAAGTGTATAACTTTCTAACTTCCATATTTTATCTTACCATCAGAGCTTAAAAGTTAGATTTGTGGCAGAATCTGTGCTAATTTTATAATTAACAATGTTTAGGAGGAGTGACATATTTTTATGAATATCATAAATAAAAAATTTCCTATTATTAATGAGCTTTGTTGAGCTCTTTGAATTTAGATTTTTTTTTAAAGATTTTATTTATTCATGAGAGACAGAGAGGGAGAGGCAGAGACACAGGCAGAGGGAAAAGCAGGATCCATGCAGGGAGCCCGATGTGGGACTTGATCCCAGGTCTCCAGGATCACACCCTGGGCTGAAGGCGGCGCTAAACTGCTGAGCCACTTGGGCTGCCCCGAACCTAGATGTTAATTGAGAAAGACATCATGACATTTGTCAGGTCCAGAATCTAAAAGAAAAATTTGTATTTCATGGTACTAGTCTTTTTGGCATTAAACTAAATGCATTTTAAGATATATCCCAAATGGCAAAATTCAAGTAGTTAACAAGTAGATCACAGATTTTGTTTGAGTAATCCTCTTGGGAACAAATTATGACTTTTAGAAAATAACATTTTCCGACTCTAAATAGTGTTTAGTAAATTGACAGTGGTGCGTTTGTACCTGTTATGAGTGAAATATTAATGTCCTTCATTAAATACCTAGCTTAATAATGGAGTAGTTTGCATACCTAGCCACATAGTTCTTATACTGTCATTATGTGCAGCAGTGTGACCTTGTACTTGCCAATCTGCTAACTGCAAACATTTTAAAAACTAGTTTTATCCCTAATTTAAAAGGAGGTCAGATAGGGACACCTGGGTGGCTCAGTCAGGCGTCCAACTCTTGGTTTTGGCTCAGGTCATGATCTCAGGGACGTGAGATCAAGCCTTGTGTCAGCTAACAGTCTCTCTTCCTCTGTTCCTCCTACCTCCCCAGCCTCATACTCGCTCTCTCTCTTGTGCACTCTGTCCCTCTCTCAAATAAACGGATAAATAAAATCTTAGAAAAAAAATAAAAGGGAGTCAAATAATATTTACTGTTCTCATTCTGATATTCAGCATTGAAATATGAAGTTTTTTTTTTTTTAAGATTTTATTTATTTATTCATGAAAGACACAGAGAAAGGCAGAGATGTAGGCAGAAAGAGAAGCAGGCTCCATGCAGGGAGCCCTATGTGGAACTCGATCCTGAGACCATGGATCATGCCCTGAGCCAGGGGCAGGTGCTCAACCGCTGAGCCACCCAGGCGTCCCTGAAATATGAAGTTAAATAATAGTGGATCAGTAGTGAATAAATCCTATAGCAATAAATTAAAATGCATGTCACCAATTTAGGCACATTTAGGCCATTCCTATTATTTTTAAGACTTTTTCTAATTTAGCTAACATCAATTTCCAAATAGCGTATACTCCTGTAGACTTTATCTTACTTGTGGCTACATCAGGGTAAAGAAAATGAGCCAGAAAAAAATTAAATGGTTTTCTACATAATAGGCCTTGTTAATTTGGTCTTGAGTTTACTTTTGCACTATCTGTGAAGAAAGCTATATTAAGTAAACTAAAAATATAGTGAGACTATATTAAAACTATTTTTTTTAAATTTTTTTTTAATTTATTTATGATAGTCACAGAGAGAGAAAGAGAGAGAGGCAGAGACATAGGCAGAGGGAGAAGCAGGCTCCATGCACCTGGAAGCCCGATGTGGGATTCGATCCCGGGTCTCCAGGATCGCGCCCTGGGCCAAAGGCAGGCGCCAAACCGCTGCGCCACCCAGGGATCCCATATTAAAACTATTTGAACACCCATTTCTATAAGAGGATGTTTTTAATTTATGGATTAATTGACATACTGATAAGTCATACTTAGAAATCATTGTGTGCATCCTGGAAAGCTCTAGTTTGGACTTTTATTAGGCAACACTTCTTTTTTTTTTTTTTTTTTTTTGAGTGAGAGTGTGCATGGATGGGGAGGAAAATTAGGGGAGAGGGGCAGAGAGAAAAGGAGAGAGAGAATCTCAAGCAGGCTCTATGCCCAGCACAGAGCCCAATGCAGGACTCAATTTCGATGACCCTGAGATAATGACTTGAGTCAAAATCAAGAGTTGGATGCTTGAGAGCCACCCATGTGCCCCATTTGGTCATAATTTTTTTTTTTTTTAACGATTTTATTTATTTATTCATGAAAGACACAGAGAGAGTGGCAGGGACACAGGCAGAGGGAGAAGCAGGCTCAAGGCAGGGAGCCTGATGCTGGAATCGATCCTGGGACCCCAGGATCACGCCCTGGGCCAAAGGCAAGTGCTAAACCACTGAGCCATCCAGGGATCCCAGACAATTTTTTTTTATCGTTTAGTTATATGCAAAATAAGTTAGTTTCTTTGGAAGTTAGTGGTTTAGACATTTTGCAACTTAGGCTTTCATTTCATTTGAATAACTATCTTGCACATTAGATCCTAACTTTATCTAATTTACTGTATAGGTTGGTTAATAGTGACATTTAACTGAGCCTTCTGATCTCTCTTTGCCACTTTATCTATTTGCAATGATAGGTTTGTCTGGCTTGTGTTTAGAAAATGCCTTTAGACATTGCACCTGCCTAAAGGAAATGTTGAGCTTTTTGTTTTAAAAGAAAATGATTGAATAACTTTTCTTTTTTGTTAAATACTTGATTCCTTTTTTCCCCATGCTCTTGCCAGGAGTACAATATCTTTGTTACAAAATTTGAAGATAATCATATACAATTCAGGTTTGGAGATAGCCCACTATGAGAAATCAAGAATTGAAGGGTTTCTTACACAAAAGATTTTATTGAGTGTATTAATTTTCACAGATGAATATTATCAGTCATGACAGTTCTTCTTTCCTCTCCAGTGCTCCCCTGGACACTTTATTGCTGAAAATGTAATTAGGCTATTGCTACAGTTTTCAGTCTGTCAGCTTCTATTGGAACTGAAATGAAATCTGCTACATATTAAAAGATGGCCCCTTGGGAAAACTCTGCTGTTTCTCAGGCATTTGAAAATTTCCAGCAGAAGTCAGAATGTTAGCAAGTTCTGAAGTCTCCCTTGCTATTGTTTGCCTTGACAAATGTTTTCTAATTATTTTAAAGGAGCAATATGGTGTAGTAGTGGAAAGAAGTTGGGTTTTACAGTCATAGGGGAACTTTAAAGATACACTTACCAGACATTGTGTTAGGCACTTCATATACTTCTCTGTATGGCACTTTGACTTCCAGCTTTGTCTCTCACAAGCTTTGCAATCTTGGCTAAGTCACTTGATTTGTCTGATTTTTTTTTTCCTGGTTTTTACCAGGGAAAGGATTATTCTTTTAAAAAATTTTATTTATTTGAGAGAAAGAGAGTGAGTGAGTCGGAGGGGAGAGCAGGGAGAGAGAGAGAATCTCAAGCAGACTCCACACTGAGAAGGGAGCTCAATTCAGGGCTCAATCCCATGATCCTGAGATCATGATCAGAGCCAAAACCAAGAGTATGATGCTTTACCACCTGAGCCATCCAGGCACCCCTGTAAAAGGATTGTAAAGTGTTTTTTCTCCCAACTCATAGAGTTAGGTCAAATGAAATAATGGGTTTAGAAAGTACTTTGTGAACTGTAAATTATGTAATGGATGATTGATTAAACATTTAAATGGGATATATTTACTACTCTAAAGAGAAGATAATAAAAACTGATATTTACTAAGATCTTACCAGGTACTAGGCACTGCAAAATGCTTTCTTTGCATAGATTATTTTCTTTAATTCTTACTATATTTTTATGAGGCTGGTACTATTATCTTCATTTAAAAAAAGAGGAAGCTTGGGCAGAGAGGTAAAAGAGCTTGGGTTCTGTAGCTTGTAGAGAGTAGAACTAGAATTCAGACCCAGGCAGTCTGAGTCTAGGACCTTTGCTCTTGCTCTTGACCAGACACTTAGAATATCCTGTGAAATCTGTTATTTTGTCCATTTCACCCTATTCTCTTATTCTCTCCAATAACAGGAAACTTTTTTTTCTTATTGTACCTTTTCTTTTGTTTCTTTAGCCAGCTAAATGTTTTCATTTAGATCTTTTACTATTCCTTTGGATAGAAATGTTACAAATATTGGCACGATGTGGCCATTCGTAGTTTCTGTTACTGTCTTAATGATCTTTTTAACATAGTGAGACTGGAAAAATACAACTTAGTGTATGTAGAGAAAAAAATCTCCAAATTCTTAATAATGTCATTATTTCTTGTGGCAACATTTTCATTAGGCATAAAAAGTTAAAGCTTTATTAACAGTGTATGTTATTATTTTGATCAATTTGCTAACTTGTTTTTCCTTTTCCCTATTTGTAAGGAAATCTACCATTGTCGAAGGCAAATAAAATACAGCAAAGACAAGATGTGGTATTTGGCAAAATTGGTAAGCTAAAATGACATTACCATATAATACTTAGGAAAAGAAGTATTTGAAATTTCCCCCACAATTTGAATTTTCCTCTGCAATTTGAAAAATTGAAAAAAATCACCCTGATTTTTCCAGAAAGTGAGGAATATAATTACAGTTTCAGACAGTTGTTAGGTAATACACGAATGATTTGCTCAGAAATGAGTGATTCTGCTTAATTTTTACCTTTTTTCTGAGGAACTAAATCACATTGGATACATGGATATTAAGAACAAAAGCATCAGGAATCTGTACTCTGAGAGAATGTAGGAAACAAGCTTATTTATCTTAAAAGTTGATTCAAAAAAATAAAGTTGATTCAAATTTCAAAACCATTGCTTTTTAAGATTTTCCCCAGGAGAATGAAATTTATCTATGAGAGAAGACAAAGCCCCAGATATAAACATATAATACACTTATCCTGCAAAAAAGATGGTCTTTCATACCTAGTGTGATGCTCGCCACCCTGTGTTCTCTCATGTCTGCTCTCAATATTACTAAAACATTTATAATCTCGGTTCTCAGTTTTATGGTTAAAACATTTAAGTTTGATTTTGACTTAAAAAGGGTTGCATCTGTTCTCAAACTTTTCTTCTCTGCCTACGTTAGCTATTTTTATTTTTTTAAGTCAGAGCCCCTCCCCCAGTTTTATTGAGATGTAATTGACATATAACTAGTTAGCTATTTTTAGAAGTTATTTGTATTATGTAAGGCTTTTGCTTTTCACTGAAAAGGGAACATTGACTTTGTAAACTAATTTATCTTCTCTTATCTGTTACCCTTTAATTCTAGATACGAGGAATGTCCATTGACCAGGCTTTGGCTCAGTTGGAATTCAGTGACAAAAAGGGGGCCCAAATAATTAAAGAGGTAAACTAAGATTTGTAGGGAGGGAGTGCATAGCTGTTTTGCTGGTGTTAGTAAGCTCAGCCTAAATCCTGAGTTCCCTGCTGTAAGTACATAGTTCATATAGTACAGATTTAAGGCATTCAGTTTTATTAATGTCCTCCTTATACCTTAGGAATGTTATAGTCTTAAGTATATTTTTTCTCTGGAGATGCTTTTATTGGCACCAGACATTTATTCATTTTTTTTACTATTTGTCTATGAAGTGATAAATCTTTGTTTTAATGATTTGGGACTTGATATGATTTTTTTAGAAGATTGATTTGTTTTTTTTTTTTGTTTGTTTTTGGTGACTGCTGTTTTTTTGGTTAATTCCACAATTGAGAGCTTATGATTTTATAACTAATTGAGTTGGAAAGAGCACTTACCCGGGATTCAGGAGACTTAGAATCTAATCTTTTCTGTGACAGTTTCTATTGTGATGATGGGTAAAACACTTAACCTGTCTGGTACCATTTTTCTTATTTGTAAACTGGATGGAATTGGATTAAATGATTTCTAAAGACCCTTCTAGCTCTGAATGTAGCTAAGTCACTACATACAAATGTGCTAATTGGTACTCAAGCTGACTTAATTCTAGGCACATGGTATGTTTTTTTTTTGTTTTGTTTTGTGTTTTTTTAGGTATATCAATTTTATTAATTTTTTCAGAGAGCCAGCTCCTGGTTTCTTTGATCGGTTCTATTGTTTTTAAAGTTTGTATATCATTTATTTCTGCTCTAATCTTATTTACTTCCTTCTGTTGGCTCTAGGCTTTGTTTGTTCTTTTTCTAGCTCCTTTAGGTATAAGATTAAATTGTTTATTGAGTTTTTTCTTCCTTGAGGTAGGCCTATATTGCTATGTACTTCCCTCTTAGGACTGCTTTTGCTGCATCCCAAAGGTTTTGGACTGTTGTGTTTTCATTTCTTTTCCTGTTTTTAAAAATTTCTTCTTTGATTTCCTGGTTGACCTATTCACTGTTTAGGAGCCATGTTGTTTAGCCTCCCTGTATTTGTGGTGTTTCCAAATTTTTTCTTGTGGTTATAGTCTTTAGAAAAGGTGCATGGTGGGATTTCAGTTTTATTGTGTTTGTTGAGATATGTTTTGTGACATAATATATGATCTATTCTGGAGAATATTCCATGTGTGTTTGAAAACAATATATATTCTGTGCTTTAAGATGTAGTGTTCTGAATATGTCTGTTAAATCCATCTGTTCTAGTGTGTCATTCAAGGCCATTGTTCCCTTGTTGATTTTCAGTTTAAATGATCTGTCTATTGTTAAGAGGGATTTAAAGTCCCCTATTGTTACTGTAATATTATCCTTTAGTTCCTTTATGTTAGTTATTAATTGTTTTGTATATATGGGTACTCCCATGTTGGGTGCATAAATAATTACAATTGTTATAGCTTCTTATTGTTATAGCTTCTTATCCCCTTAATGATTATATAATACCCTCGTCTTTTTTTTTTAACAGTCTTTGTTTTAAAGTCCAGTTTGCCTGATAAAAGTATTGTTACTATGGCTTTCTTTTGAGATTCATTTGTGTGATGAATGTTTTTCCACCTCTCACTTTCAACTGCAGATATCTTTAGGACTAAAATGGGTCTCATATAGGCAGCATGTAGATGGGTGTTGTTTTTTTTGTTGTTCATTCTGACACCCTCTGTCTGTGATTGGAGTGTTTAGTCCATTCATGTTCAAAGTAATTATTTTTTAAAGTAATTATTGATAGATATATATTTATTGTAATTTTACTACTTGTTTTGTTGTTTCTGGAGATTTTCTCTGATCCTTTCTTGTCTTTGTCACTTCTGATCTCTCCTTTGTGCTCAAAGAGTTCCCTTTAATATTTCCTGCAGGGCTGGTTTAGTGGTCATGAATTCCTTTAGTTTTTGTTTGTCTGCAAAACTCTACCTCTCCTATTTTGAATTATAGCCTTGCTGGATAGGTATTCTTGGCTACAGATTTTTCTTATGCAGCACAATAAACATACCATGTCATTCCCTTCTGACTTGCCAAGTTTCTGTTGAGAAATCTCAGCTAGCCTTATGGGTTTTTCCTTGTAAGTAAAGGACTTTTTTGTCTTGCTGCTTTTGAAATTTTTTACTTTTCACTATATTTTCCAAATTTAAATATAATATGTGTTGGTGTTGACCTGCTTTTGTTGATTTTGATGGGAGTTCTCAGTGCTTCCTGGGTCTAGATGTCTGTTTCCTTCCCCAGATTAGGGAAGTTTTCTGCTATTGTTTCTGGAAATAAATTTTCTTCCCCCTCTTCTCTCTCTTCTTGGACTCCTATAACACGAATGTTGTTATGTTTGATGGAGTCACTGAGTTCCCTAACTCAATTCTTGTGTTCCATAATTACTCTTTCTCTCTTTTGTTCAGGTTCATTATTTTTCATTATTTTGTCTTCTAGGTCACTAATTTGTTCCTTTTCTTCTTCCAGCATGCTGTTGATTGGATCAGGCCTATTTCCAATCTCTTTTATTGTATCTTCATCTCTGATTTTTTTTTTTTAATTCTTCTATCTCTGTGCTAAGGCTGTCACTCATGTGTTCCATTCTTTTCTGAGGTGCAGTGAGTGTCTTATAATCATTGCTTTAAATTCTTCATCAGGCATGTTACTTATATCTGCTTTGTTTAGATCTCTATCCATGGCCTTATCTTGGTCTTTTATTTGGAATAAATTCCTCCATCTTGGCATTCTATGTAAGTCTCTGCCTTCTTCTGTGTTAGAAAAGCCAGTTATGTCTCCTGTTCCTGAAAGTATTGGCCTTATAAAGAAGAGACCATGTAGTGCCCAGGGCCTAGTACTTCAGGAAGTGTCTGTGTGGTTTGTGTACTCTGCTGTTGCGTTCTGGCTGTTCTGTCCTTTGAGTCACCTGCAGAGCCTCTCCTTTTCTTTTGTGGGCCATATTTCATCCCTTGCTTGAATGTGGCAAGTTCTAATTAGATATGCTCTGGTCTGCTTGTGAAATGAGACCTGTTACCACCTCTGCTGGAACTAAGGCCCTGCAAAACTCTCTGGTCAGGAGACATGGTATGGGCAGGGGTTTGTGCTGGTCTTCTGGGGGAAGGGCCTGCCAGGCTGGGTCTGAGGCAAGCTTGACTGAGAGGGGCAGTCCCACCAGAGCACAGCAGATTGGGGCTTGATGGAAGCAAATTAGGCAGCCAGTGCTAGTGCTGAGCTGTTTCAAACCCTCAGGTGTCTCTGAGTTCATGCTGAGGGGTAGGGAAGGAAATGGTGCCAGCCATCTCCTTTGTTTCCAGAGGTCTCTATGAACACTGCTTCTCAAGGAAGTGCTCGGAGAAGAGCGAATGATCTTCCCACTGGAGGTCCTAGGTGCTCTTCCAATCACTATTTCCATGATGCCTGCCCCTGGGATGTTTGCCTGCCTTCTCTCCAAGAGTAGTGCAGTTCCCCCGTGGGGTCTATCCCTATCATGCCATGCCTGCTGACCATTAAAACTCCAGGCTTTAAGCCCCCCACGGCTTGTAAGAAGTCACGAAATTCAGCCACTCTTGTTTTCCAAGCCAGTGGTTATGGGGAAACATTCTTGTTCATTCCTCCATGTGCTCCTCTCTCACTCTTATTTACAACCATGGTTCCCTTTCCTGTGCAGTACCTGAAATCCATTTCTCCCCTAAACCATGTCCCTACACTTCCTATCTTCCTTGATGTGGATACATGATGTCCTTTTCAAAAAGCTGGGTTGAGGACATCTGGGGATATCAGTAGTATTTTCTACATTTCAGTTAATTCTCCCTTAAAGCCAGATATTTTTAGTTTAGTAGTTCACTAGTTGAGATTGATGGGTTCAGGCTTGAAGAGGTTCCATTGTAATGCCTATATTTAATTTAGTTCAGAATGCAGTTACTAAGTATCTTTTGTGTACTCAACTTTGTATTGTATTCTTTATCTTTAAATGAATGAAAGATCTGTTTTTTTTTTCTTTTTCTTAAAAGATTTTATTTATTTGAGAGAGAGTGTGTGCATGAGCAAGCAAGGGAAGGGGCAGAGATAGAAAGAGGGAGAGAGAATCCCAAGCAGACTCTGCTGAGCACGGAGCCTGATGTGGGGCTTGATCTCATGACTCTGGGATCAATACCTGAGCTGAAATTGAGAGTTTATGCCTACCCAGCTGAGACACCCAGGCTCTCCATGGTTTCTGTTATTTTGACAATTGTGCTGTTTTTAAAAATGTGTTCTGGAGCAGGTTACCTTAATTCAAAATATCTACAGAGAATAGATTTAATAATTATTCAAATTTTCAAGTATGATTTTCTCTACTTGTTTGATGTTTAATGGTTATTTTGGATCCAGAGTTTAAGAATTTTTCAGTAAGATTTAGCTCTTAAGCCTCTTGAACTTTTTAATGAGTCTCTGACTCAAAGACATAATGTTCATCATCAAGGGTACTGTTACTATTAGTGTTGTTTCCTCTTTTTTTTTTTTTTTTTAGATTTTATTTATTTATTCATGAGCATACACAGAGAGGAGAGAGAGAGGCAGAGACGCAGGCAGAGGGAGAAGCAGGCTCCATTCAGGGA
This sequence comes from Canis lupus dingo, assembly GCF_003254725.2. NCBI lineage: Eukaryota > Metazoa > Chordata > Mammalia > Carnivora > Canidae > Canis > Canis lupus. The sequence continues at coordinate 55,303,734 of NC_064246.1, read as the reverse complement.
ACCCGACGTGGGACTCAGTCCCGGGTCTCCAGGATCACGCCCTGGGCTGAAGGCGGCACTAAACCGCTGAGCCACCCAGGCTGCCCTGTTGTTTCCTCTTTTACAGCTCATATATCCCATTGTACAGTTAGCAGGATGAGCCATGTTGCCTGCATTTGCAGTTCTTGTCTGAGGGAAGAAAGCTCAGTGCATCCCTTCCCCTCAGTACTGTTATCATTTAATGTTCTCTTTTAAAAATTAACTATAAAACAGAGGCATGTGATTAGCTGTCGTAGTGATAACAAGAAATGAGATATTTAATTCTGTTTTAGCTCAGGGTCAGCCATATCAATGCCTGTCTTTTCTTTGTTTAAGATTCTCTTAGAAGCACAAGATATGGCAGTGAGAGACCACAATGTGGAATTCAGATCCAATTTATATATAGGTAAGATATTTAATATTCTTAGCATTGGAAAATGTCTTCCAATAGTGATGCCAAGTTCATTATCTAACAATAGTCTTTGATATCTAACTACTTAAGACTGGGTTTGCCAGTGAAAATTGCTGATAATAGCTTATTCTTCTGCCTTCAGCATGCTAATGTTAATCTGTTATAAATGGTAATAACCTCACTGCTTTATTGTTACCTGTTCTGTAATGCAAGTGAGATCATGGAACCTATTGCTAATAATTATTTAATAATGGATACCAAAATGATGGTACTTGGAGTAGTCCTTTAATCACAATAAAACTAAGAGGGAACAGAACTGATTTTTTTAAAATGAAGGAGGTAAATGAAGAATCACATGTGGACTTTAAAAAAAATCTATTTATAATGTGCCAAGCCAGGTGCCTAATCCATAAAGGTGTCCCGAATTTAACCTTCCAATTACCAGAATGGAAAATCTGTTGAGTGGTAAAAGCCAAGACGCAGATGACCCAGATGTGTTTGTTTCCCTTTGTTATTACATTCTGAAGCATTATCTCAGGTTTTCTATGCTTGTTCTATATCAAATTAAATTAATGTAAGTGAAAATGCTTTGGGAAGCATGATGCTCCGTATAAATGTAAAGGATTTTTTTTTTCTAGAAAGAGATCAACGCTTATTACAAACCTCCCTTACCCCCTCCCAACACCACAGTCAAGTGGAACGGTAGGTGGAGTTACTGTTTTCCTTTCACTTCAGCAGCAATTACTCCTAACCTCAGCAGTTTTGTAATCAAACAAAGATGTTGAAGTCGAAGCAAAATTTTCTCAATCTGCCAAACCTATGTATGAGAAGAACTGAAGATCTTTTAAACTCATGATACAGGGGACTGCTGCTTTCCAAATAGAGAAGAGGCCAAATCATTATGGGAGAAATCAGTTGTGCATTATGATTTTTCAACAATTAGAGTAAAAACAAATCATCCAAATTCTACTTTATCATGTCACTTCAGTCCTAACTGGAGATACTTATTTTGGTTAAGTTAAAATCCTACCTCAGCTCACCTGGAATTGATGCTGGCAGCCACACCTACTCCTGAAATTCAAATGAGTTATGATTTTCAATTGAAATATCTTATTTTAAAGCTGAATCTTGTATAACTGATTATATTCTGATACATGCATAGATGCAGAGAGAAATCAAAATGGTATCTCAGAAGATGCAGGGCCATAGTAGTTACTCATAAGCTTTTTCTTCTGAGAGAAGTATGAATAAATAATGCTGGGAGGGCCCAGAATCATTGGAAGAGATGAAGTAGATGAAGAACAAGACCATTTGCTTTAAACCTCTTGGTGACCTTTCCTTTTTTTAAGACTGAATATCAAATCCAATTTAATTAATTTTATTCATTTTCATAAGAATAGGATTTTCTTAGCTGACAGACAAAACTTAGTAATGGAATTCAGATACAAATGAAATAGAATTTGTCTTTAAATCCTTTTCAGTAATTTTAGTAAAGTGAGAATGGGTGAGGAGCTTTATCCTGTCTTCCCAAATGAAGGAGCAAAGTCCAATGTTGCCATTGAGCAAAAATAAAATTAACCAATCCTTATGCACATTTCTGCTGAAAAATCTCTACTGCACCTGCACCCTTTTTTCATCCAGTTCTGTGTAAAAATCTCTTTTCTTGAGTAGGGCTAATAAGTTTGGATTTGTCTTATGATTATAAAAGCTCATTTGCTAAATATTTTGCTGCCAAATTCTTTTATGAAGAGTAAAAAAAAGATGAATACCCTCAGGAAGATGAAGTATCTTACCATCACATGTCAGACATTTATCCCTGTATTTGCCAAAGTTCCCTGATATGGGGTGCCTGGATGGCTCAGTGGTTGAGCGTCTATTTTCTGCCCAGGGCCTGATCCTGGGGTCCCGGGATCGAGTCCCACATCAGGCTCCCTGCATGGAGCCTGCTTCTCTCTCTGCCTGTGTGTCTGCCTCTCTCTGTGTTTCTCATGAATAAATAAATAAAATCTTAAAAAAAAACAAAAAACAAAACCAAAGTTTCCTGATAATCATTTGAGATTATTAAAAATACAGATTCCCAGAACCCACCACAGACCCACTGGATCTGAAACCTCAAGGGAGAGGCCTGGGGAGCTGTTTAATAAATATCCCAGTGATTCTTACCTATAAAATATGAGAAACTCCTTTTCCTCCTTGTATTCATGGAAAAGACCTAGACTAGACATTTCATTCCATAGATTAATGTCTTTTAGAGTTTTGAAAGACCAGTCACATGTTGGCTACAATTTTGGCCCAGCAGTGGCTCCTCAGTCTCTTACATAAGTATGGGCATTTCAAGGGAAGTACTTTTTTTGGTAGCATATGTTCTCATTATAAGGTAATTCCTTCAAATGCCTGTCATCAGTCTAAAGCTAATACCTGGTGTTGCATGACCACAGATTTTGAAAATTCATTTCCTTTTCAAACTTATAATGATGACTAATGGCACTGTGAATAGACCTTAACAAGTGGACATGGACTAATAAAATGTCACTGCTTAGTGATTCATGGCATCTAAAGTGATTCACTTTAGAGAATGTGATTGACTGACTTTGTAAATCAGTCTTCTGGGCTAAGAGTGATGAAGAGAGAAGAGGGTTTCCAATTTTAAAATATCAGGATTCACATTTCCCTAAATACCAGTAATAGGAAATATTGACAATATTTTTAATATTCTTCATACCTGTTGGGTATCATCATTAGATGAGCACCATCTTGGGCATACTTTACACTGTTCTCATTTTTGAGATATCTTAATGTTTTTTCTTTGATTCAGAAAGTATTTGAGTACCTTCCATGTGCATACTGCCCACGTAGTTAGGGATGGTATATCTTTTTTTTTTTTTTTTAATTTTTATTTATTTGTAATAGTCACAGAGAGAGAGAGAGAATGAGGCAGAGACACAGGCAGAGGGAGAAGCAGGCTCCATGCACCGGGAGCCTGACGTGGGATTCGATCCCGGGTCTCCAGGATCGCGCCCTGGGCCAAAGGCAGGCGCCAAACTGCTGCGCCACCCAGAGATCCCGGGATGGTATATCTTATTAAAGCAATGTAAAACATTTAGCACACATAGTTTTGTTCTTTGACAGCAGTAGTCCTTTAGAAATATACATAAATTGTTTTTTTCTGAGTGGGAACAAACCATATACATTATTAATACTGTATGTACTTGGAAAACTTTGAAACTTATTTTAGAATTTGAGCAAATTTACCAGGTAGCTATATTGGAAGAAAATGATATTAATTAGTAGAGGTTGTATTTCAAAATCATTTCTGTTCCTTGTTGAACGTAAACTTTGGGGGCAATACAAAAGACCTAATTGGTTGAGGAAATGACTTTTACAGATTAAACGTGAACACTTATACAAGATAGTATATAGTTTGGGACCAAAAAGAGTAATATGTGTAAATAGGAATAGAGAAGAGGATGTTAGTATTGGTTAGAAAAGTCATGTAATTTTTCTAGAACAATTTGGCTTTTGAAGATAGGTGTCTGGGTATCCAAAAGAGTGTCCAGGAAGAAAGGTTTTCAGAGTGGAGTAACCACATGAGCTAGGGCACATAGGTTGGAATGAGCAGTGATTGTGTGGTCCAGTGAGTGAAATAGTTGAAGGAAGCAGAGAGTTGACCTTGAGCAGATAAAACTGAAAGGGTGGATTGGGCCTAGATCCAGAGGGCTGAACAGGACGGGCTGTGTGGAATTTGGTTTTCATATTGAAGAGGAACCACAGGAAGTTTTGGGGTAAGAGATTTATGTTATTAAGGCAGTGTTTTAAGACTATTAACTATAAAGCAATGGTTTTGAGATTGTGCTGTGGGGTCTCCAAGGGTGAGGCATAGGGCAAACAGAAGAGCTCCTTGATATCTGGGTCACTGCTGCAGCCTTGGAGCCCAGGATGGAGCCTGGCACCTCACAGGAACTCAGATATAGTTTGTGAGTGAATGAATGGGACAGTTTTGGATCTCTCCCTACTCGTATTTCAATTAGAACAGATGATTCTATACAAAAGCAGTTAAAATCCCTAACATACAGAATTAGTGTGAGAGACTGAGGAGGAGAGACCAGAAACCAGTTTGGAATCTATAATCCTCTAAGTCCTGATTTCATTCAAACCTCATAGTGGCTATGTTGCATATTCCCATTACAGTGTATTAAAGAATTCTGGTGTTTCAGAATAATTAATGTTTTTGTTTTGACATAAAAAATGTGGTATTATGTGCCACAAGATAGGCAGATGGTATTTTATGGCTTTAGGATGAAATCATGACTAGCATTTGGCAGATATTGACATTTGCTCTTACGTGTTTGGGGGAGATGGAAAATGGTAGTTAACATTGACCCTGAGAGGCAGATCATTGTGCTTGGATAGGTTATGTAGTACGGCATAGTTAGCTAATTCAGATACTGTTTTCACTGGAGTAGTGTTCCTTTTCCTCAAAGTATTTGGAAATGGGTGCTCAAGTGGAATAGAGTTGCAGTTTTGGATAGAAGCAGCCACTGTGTTTGTAAAATGCCTTTTAGAAGATTTCTCCACTTTTCCTAGTGTCATTGTGTTTATTTGTAGGTTTCCTCCTGACAGATGGATCTAGAGGAATTAGTGGTACTTCATTCTAAAGTGATTTGTGTAATTTGGCTTTCTCTTTGGAAATCTTAAACACATTTCTTTAGTGCCCAATGATGAAGTTGGTATAAGGACAGTAGTTCTTTCCTTATCTCCCGGAGGCCCTAGGCAGTTTTCTTAATCACTTTCATCCTTCACTTTCTCTCTGGCCAAGCTAGGATGTTTATGCTGAAACTCATTTCATGAGAGGACTGTAGTTAGAGGGTTGTCCGCGGTATACTTTGATGCAGTCCTTATATTTATAAAGTTACGTCACAGTAAGAATGCAGTAAGAAGGGTGAGTATTGAAGTGGATTAATTTGATATGTCTTCTGTAGGTTTTGGCTTTTAAAAAAAAATGTATTTATTTTTTTACATTTTTTTAAAATTTAAATTCAATTTGCCAACATATAGTATAACAAACACCCAGTGCTCATCCCATTAATTGCCCTCCTCATTTCCCATCAACCAGTTACCCCATCCCCCACCCATAGGTTTTGGCTTTTTATTTATTTATTTAAATTAAATTAAATTAAATTTTAAAAAGATTTTATTCATTCATGAAAGAGAGAGGCAGAGACATAGGCAGAGAGAGAAGCAGGCTCTGTGTAGGGAGCCCAATGTGGGACTCAATCCCAGGACTCCAGGATCACGTGCTGGGCTGAATGGAGGCGCTCAACCACTGAGCTACCCAGGTGTCCCAAGGTTTTGGCTTTTTAAAGGGCTTATTAAATTAACTCAAGGAGTAACTGACTAAAATTCAGAAAATAGTAGAAAGTGGTTACTCCTCTGATTTACTGTGGGTAAAAACTGGTGAAAAGATTTCTTCTTAACTAGTATTTGAAAAATTTCTTTAAATTTACAAAGTCAGACATTGACGTGCAAAAAATTAGGGAGGGGAGATGAGGGAGCTCTTGTGATGTGGGAGTTCCTAAAATTGACCACAAAACAGAATTACTGGGGGAGGGGGATTGGTGTTGGTTCAGAATGTAATTTCCAAGACCCACCCCAATATAGTAAATTAGAATCTCCAGAGATGGAGTCTTGGCATCTGCATTTAAAATATATTCCGTGAAAAAAAAAAAAAAAAAAAATCTGTTCCGTGGGTTAGTCTGATGTACCAGAGGACCAGCATTTAGGAATCTTTGGTTCCAGGGGCTTCTCACCACAGTTAGAATGAAATGAAAATTCTTTACTTCGGCCTTCAGGACTCTCAGTAACGGTGCCTTCACCACTGGTCTCCTTCCCTGTTTGTACTACTTTTTGCCTTGTTTACTGTGCTTCAGCAGGCTGATCTTTTTTCTGTTTCTAAAACAAGCCAGCACACTGATCAGAACGGCTAAAATTAACAAGTCAGGAAACAACAGATGGTGAGGATGCAGAGAAAGGGGAACCCTCTTACACTCTTCATGGGAATGTAAGGTGGTGCAGCCACTCTGGAAAGCAGTATGGAGGTTGAAAAGTTGAAAATAGAACTGCCCTATGACCTAAGAATTGCACTACTAGGTGTTTACCCCAAAGTTACGAATGTAATGGTCCGAAGGGGCACATGTACCCCATTGTTTATAGAAGCAATGTCCACAATAGCCAAAATATAGAAAAAGCCCAGATGTCCATTGATAGATAAATGGATAAAGAAGATGTGGTGTACACACACACACATACACACATTACACATATTAATCAGCCATCAAAAAATTGAAATCTTACTATTTGCAATGACATAATGGAACTAGAGTGTATCATGCTAAACAAAACAAATCAGAGAAAGACTAATCCCGTATGATTTCACTCATGTGTAATTTAAGAAACAAAACAGATGAACATAGGGGAAGAGAAGGAAAAATAAGATGAAAACAGGGAGGGTAACAGTCCATAAGAGACTCTTAACTCTAGAGAGCAAGCTGAGGGTCATTGGAGGGGAGGTTAGTAGGAGATGGGGTAACTAGGGGATGGGCATTAAGGAGGGCATGTGATGTAATGAGCACTGGGTGTTATATGCAACTGATGAATCACTAAATTCTACCTCTGAAACCAGTGATAACAGTATATGTTAAGTTGAATTTAAATAAAAAATAAAACAAGCCAAGCACATTCCCACCATTGGGTCTTTGCACTTGCTTTTACCTCTCCTTGGAGTACCGTGCCCCTAGATATTTGCATAGATGATTCATTCTGGTCTTGGATCAAATATCTCTTCCTCAATGATGCCTCTTGACACCGTCCAGTCTGAAGTTGCCCCCAGCACCCCATCAGTCTCTATCACATCACTGTTTTTTTTTTTTTTAAATTTTTTTTTTTTAAATTTATTTATGATAGTCACAGAGAGAGAGAGAGAGAGGCAGAGACACAGGCAGAGGGAGAAGCAGGCTCCATGCACCGGGAGCCCGACGTGGGATTCGATCCCGGGTCTCCAGGATCGCGCCCTGGGCCAAAGACAGGCGCTAAACCGCTGCGCCACCCAGGGATCCCTATCACATCACTGTTTTTATTCATTGTACTTGTCACTAACTGGAATGATCATGTTTATTTTCTTTAGAATGCTGCATGAAGGCAGGGCCCTTGCTAGTCTTGTTCACTCTTATCCAGCACCTAGGATAGAGGTCCTTAATAAGTACTCAAGAGATACCTGTTTTGAGACAAATCTCCTCACACCACCAAATGAACTCATGTGGCCTTAGAATCCAGTTAAGGAAAGGACAAAAATTGCCCAGGTGATTGAGCTATAGTCTTGTGGATGTAATCATTTCCTGTAACTCTCTTTGTCTTCCCTGTCTAGCTGAATCGACTTCAGGGCGAGGCCAGTACCTGAAACGCATCCGATACCATGGCAGAGGACGCTTTGGGATCATGGAGAAGGTTTATTGCCATTACTTTGTGAAGTTGGTGGAAGGCCCCCCGCCTCCACCTGAGGCACGGAAGACAGCAGTCACCCATGCCAAAGAGTATATTCAGGAGCTCCGCAACCGGACCATTATTCACACTCTGTGATGGGGGATTCAGACTCTACAGTGTATATATTTTGCCATTTATTTCTTAAAAACAAACAGATTAAAGATAAATGCTTTTTATGACTTGTCATTGAGTTATTGCAATATGAAGTATAATTGCTTGTTTTATATGAATATGTATAAGGCTTTGCCCATCTTTTTTGAGCCTCTGGGTATATTTGTGCATTTGCAACTTGGAAGGGGAAATCAGCTTTAAACAGTAACACTACAATTCAGAAGGCTTTTTTGAATACCTTTGGAAGGGAATGTTAACTTTCCAAAAGCAGGTGGTAGTTTTGATACTGGACTTGAGTAGAATGTTACAGAATAAGAAATACAGAATAAGTTATACAGAATAACACTTATTCTTATGCAGAATAAGTTCTTGTTTTACTTGATCTTCTCGGGACTGGGGAGGAGGTGGTGGAGGAGAGCATAGCTACATGTATTTTAGGGCATTCTGTAGTTCTGTTTCTACTTTCACTGTTGGCATAGGCCGGTGGGCAAGACATTATTATATTTTCCTTTACTGCTTTAGCAGTGACTTGAAATTACAGAAGTTTATTAGATACATTAATCTAGAACTCCAAGAACCCTCTGAGAAAGTTTTCTTCTAGTTAAATAAAGACTGTTTTCATGTCTCCTTCCAACAATGCTTTCTATTGCTTGGTTATCTTGTTGAGGATTGATTCATTTTTCAGAGTAAATTCAATTACCTAGAGAAGAATTGAACCAGTCTGAGCATTGCATTCTAAAATAAGGCAGTAGGTGGCACTCATTTACCTCTTATTAACAGAAAATTGTTAGTATTAAGTTGAAGTGTTCAGCACTACCTGGCTGTCATTGATACAAGTGTTTTCACTTACAAGAAGCCCTTGGTCCACACCCCTAGTCCAATGCTACTCAAACTTTGGTATACAGAGGAGGACCGTGGGGTACTTGCTTATTATTCCAGTCTTCTGGGTCTCTCCCACATGACTCTGATTCACGGGGTCTTGTGAGGGGTGAGTTTCAGAAGTCTATATTTAAAAAAAACAACAACAAGGACTTCTGGATGATTTTGTTTGTATGGAACCGCACTTGAGAATACTCCTCTAGTCTGAAGAATGTGGTTATAGTGCCATGTTTTAAGATGGCATTAATGATTGCTACTATTTACTGGAACCTCATTATTTGCCGAGCTCTGTGCTAGTATTTTTCATAACTCTTCATAGTATCCTGCAAACCAAAGGTATTATTTTGTCACTTTATAAAGGAAGAAACTAAAGCACACAGAATTCAAATAACTATTTCAGTGTTACACAGAGTATAAAAATATTGGAGTGATGATTTTTTTTTTTAAAGATTTTATTTATTCATGAGAATACACAGGAGAGAGAGAGAGAGGCAGAGACACAAGTAGGCTCCATGCAGGGGCCCGCCATGGGACTCAATTCTGGGTCTCCAGGATCACACCCTGGGCTGAAGGCAGCAGTAAACTGCTGAGCCACTTGGGCTGCCCTGGAGCAATGATTTAAAGTAGGTTTCTAAAGTACCTGGTTCTGTCTACCTAATGAATATACAGGTGGGTTTTTGCTGCTTCTCCAGTTAACCTGTGGCGTGGTTGAGAAGACAAAGGGCTCAGTGGAATAAACCACTAAGGCTTAGGACAGATTCATTCTGGGTCCTAAGGTACTGTGGCATGGATTCATGGAAATAGTATTATTTGGAGTGGTAAAATCTTCATTCTAGTCCTTGAATACTCACTAACCAGTAAGAAGACTATGAGCAGGTCCCTTCCTTCCCTGGCCTCTATTTTGTTCATCTATAAAACAAGAGGTTCATTGTTTCTTTTAGACCCCTTCCGAATCACTTGAAGAGTTGGTTAAAAAATGCAAATTCCTGGGTGGTACTCTCACACTAAGTGAATCTGAATCTGAGGTGAACACTTGAACAAATGCACCAGTGATGTGCATACTGGAGAATCACTGGACTAGAGGGTCTTTGTGCTCTCTCAGTGCAGATGTTCCGTGATTCTTAGCCCAGGAGTTCTGAATTCCTCAGGCATGATGCAAGCCAAGTGGTGACGTGGACTCCATAACTATTTTCAAAGAGTTAAGGGCTAAACAGACCTTGGATTCTAATGAAGGAAATTTGCTGTGATCTAAGGTGAAGCTTTCATCTGGAAATGCTTCTGATGTGTTAAAATGTGTAATAGTGAATGTACAGCTCTGTGTATCTAGCACTGTCTTAAGCACTCTATGTACATCATCTCAGTGAATCTTCCCCATTGTGCTGGTGCAGTATATACATCTGATTAGTTTCCATGGTTGAGTGCATTTTCTGACATAAATGAACATTTTGGTTCTTAAAGTTTCACTTTACATGTTCAGAAACAATTATCTGTTAATTATTATTTTTGAAGTAGGCTCTGTGTCCAATGTGTGGCTTGAACTCATGACTCCGAGATCCAAGAGTTGCATGCTCTACAACTGAGACAGCCAGGCACCCCTGTTAACTATTTTTAATGGCAGTTTCTGAATGCTTGTCATTTCCTTCTTCATCAGATAATGATAGACTTAAACCTTTTTTTTTTTTTTTTTTTTTTTTTTGCTGAAGTGTAGCATATTCAGAAAGTGCACTAATTACTAGTGTATAGCCCAATAAATGATCCGCTGGTGAACATGCTCAAGTAACCCAGTGGATAGCACATGATAGCAGTCCTGAAGTCCCCTTCCTGCCCCCTCCCAGTCACTACCCTCCTTCCTTCCCCCAAGGTAACCATCATCCTGACTTACAGCATGATAGATTTTTAAAAAGTGATTAGCTTTTGGATTTTTTTTTTAATAATTTGTTGAGCAGCCATTATCTGCCTGGTGCTGAGGAATTAAGCAGTGGAAGAGGAAACAGCCCTGCCCTATGGAGCTCACACTGATGGGAAAAGACTGACTGTTAAGTCAGTGATTGCAAGGGTTTACCATGCTGACTGTTAGGGAGGTGGAGGGATGAGGCTATGTAGGCAGACATCAAGGTGCCCTGAAAAACGGGAAGTTTATGTCCTTAAAGAGATACAGTGAGGGGAAAGGGTAAAAACAACAAACATTATACAGAAAGAATTGTGTTAGAATGCCAACTTGGGTTCTATTTTTAACAGTATGAACATGAGGACCATTTCATCCTTCCACAAGTTCAGATGGATGTGGGATGTGGATGGAGAATATGCTGTCTTTGGAGCTGACTCAAATCTACCAAACCTTATAAGGCTCCAGCTAAACTCAAGGGGAAAGGCATGTGAATTGTACTGCAAACATTATAAAACAAAATGGGTGAGTTTTTCCTGTAAGCAATTAAAAATCGTAAACTTTATTCTTTCAATTTTAATACAGAGGTTGTAATAATGATTTTAATTGATTAAGACTAGCTCAGTAACATATATAGGTTTAAAATAGGAAATTTTTTTTTGGAGTAGATGAGCTTCCAGACACATTCCAAAGCAGGAGAAAGTTGCATAGGTGACATTATTAACACTTCTGGATTGGGCTTCTTTTTGTATGTCTCTGTCTCTGATATAACTGTCTGGAGTTAGGTCTCTATAAGAGGTTTCTTTTTTTTTTTTTTAATTTATTTATGATAGTCACAGAGAGAGAGAGAGAGAGAGGCAGAGACACAGGCAGAGGGAGAAGCAGGCTCCATGCACCGGGAGCCTGATGTGGGATTCGATCCCGGGTCTCAGGATCGCGCCCTGGGCCAAAGGCAGGCGCCAAACCGCTGCGCCACCCAGGGATCCCAGGTTTCTTATTTTTAAGTCAAACCAGCCTATTGTGAATTCTGTTATATATGTAACATCAGAAATATCTGTTAATGGAATTGCAAATACATTGGATGGAAGAGAAGAAATATCTGTAGGTGAATCACTTGTGCACATCAAGTAAAATTTGTTTTTTTTTTTTAGATTTTATTTAAAATCAAGTTAGTTAACGTATAGTATATTATTAGCTTCAGTGGGAATATTTAATGATTCATCATTGGAATGTAACAGTGTTCATTACATCACATGCCCTCTTTTATGCCAATCACCTAGTTACTCTATTCACCCCATTCTCTCCCTTCCAGGCAACCCTCAGTTTGTTCCCTATAGTTCAGAGTCTCTTATAGGTTATCTCCGTCTCTGTTTTTGTCTTATTTTATTTTTCCTTCCCTTCCCCTATGTTCATCTATTTTGTTTCTTAAATTTCACATATGAGTGAAATCATATACTTGTCTTTCTTTGACCGACTTCTTTTACTTAGTGTAATACACTCTAGTTCCATCCACGTGTTTGCAAATGGCAAGATATCATTCCTTTTGATTGTTGAGTAATATTTGTTGTATGTATATATCTCATCTTCTTTATCCATTCATCTGTCAGTGGACATCTGGGTTCTGTCCATAGTTTGGCTATTGTGGACATTACTCCTCTAAACATTGGGGTGCATGTACCCCTTGGAATCACTATTTTTCTGTCTTTTGGGTAAATATGTAGTAGTGCAATTGCTGGGTCATAGGGTAGTTCTATTTTTAAATTTTTGAGGAACCTCCACACTGTTTTCCAGAGTGACTGTACCAGTTTCCTTGCATTCCTACAAACTGTGCAAGGTTCCCCTTTTCTTTGCATCTATGCCAACATCTGTTATTTTCTGAGTTAATTTTAGCCATTTTGAGCAATCTGGTATCTCATTGTGGTTTTGATTTGTATTTACCTGATGCTGAGTAATGTGGAGCATTTTTCCATGCGACTTTTGGCCATTTGTATATCTTCTTTGGAGAAATGTCTGTTCATGTCTTTTGCCCATTTCTTGACTGGATTATTTGTTTTTTTGGGTGTTGAGTTTGATAAGTTCTTTATAGGTTTTGGACTAGCTCTTTATCTGATAAGTCATCAAATATCTTATCCCGTTCTGTAGGTTGCCTTTTAGTTTTGTGGACTGTTTCCTTTGCCACGGAGAAGCTTTTTATCTTGATGAAGTCCCAATAGTTCATTTTTGCTTTTGTTTCCCTTGCCTCTGGAGATGCGTCTAGTAAGTTGCAGAGGCCAGGGTCAAAGAGGTTGCTGCCTGTGTTCTCTAGGATTTTGATAGATCTTTTCCTTCTTTGGTTAGATTTATTCCTAGAGATCTTATGGATTTGGAGGCAATTATAAATGGGATCAATTCCTTGATTTATCTTTCTGCTTCTTTATTATTGGTGTATAGAAATGCAACAGACTTCTGTGCATTGATTTTATATCCTGCAACTTTGCTGAATTCATGTATCAATTCTGGCAATTTTTTGGTGGAGTCTTTTGGGTTTTCTACATAGAATATCATGCCATCTAGGAAGAGTATAAGTTTGACTTCTTTCTTGCTGGTCTGGATTCCTTTTATTTCTTCTTCTTGTCTGATTGGTGAGGCTAGGACTTTTAGCATTATGCTGAACAACAGTGGTAAGTGTGTACCTCCCTGTCATATTCCTGACCTTGGGGGAAAAGCTGTCAGTTTTTCCCTATTGAGGATGATATTAGCTGTGGGTCTTTTGTATAGGCCTTTATGATGTTGAGGTATGTTCCTTCTATCCCTACTTTTTTGAGAGTTTTTTTTTTTCAATCAAGAAAGGATGCTATATTTTATCAAATGCTTTTTCTGCAACTTTCAAGAGGATCATGTGGTTCTTATCATTTCTTCTTTAATGTGGTGTATCACACTGATTGATATGTGGATGTTCAACCACCCCTGAAGCCTAGGAATAAATCCCACTGGATCATGGTGAGTAATCCTTTTAATGTACTGTTGGATGCCATTAGCTAGTATGTTGCTGAGAATTTTTGCATCCATGTTCATTGGGCATATTCATCTGTAATTCTCCTTTTTGATGGGGTCTTTTTTTTTTTCCATGATACTTAAAAGAAATTTTATTTTATTTTACCTTTTTAAATAATAAATTTATTTTTTATTGGTGTTCAATTTGCCAACATACAGAATAACACCCAGTGCTCATCCGTCATGTGCCCCCCTCATTGCCCATCACCCATTCACCCCCCACCGACCTCCCTCCTCCCCTTCCACCACCTCTAGTTCATTTCCCAGAGTTAGGAGTCTTTAAGTTCTGTCTCCCTTTCTGATATTTCCTACCCATTTCTTCTCCCTTCCCTTCTATTATCTTTCACTATTATTTATATTCCCCAAATGAATGAGAACATATAATGTTTGTCCTTCTCCAATTGACTCATTTCACTCAGCATAATACCTTCCAGTTCCATCCATGTTGAAGCAAATGGTGGGTATTTGGCATTTCTAATGGCTGAGTAATATTCCATTGTATTTGATGGGGTCTTTGTCTGATTTTGGGATCAGGGTATTGCTGGCCTCATAGAATGAGTTTGGAAGTTTTCCATCCATTTCTATTTTTTGGAACAGTTTCAGAGGAATAGGTATAACTTCTTCTTTAAATATTTGATAGAGGGATCCCTGGGTGGCGCAGCGGTTTGGCGCCTGCCTTTGGCCCAGGGCGCGGTCCTGGAGACCCGGGATCGAATCCCACGTCGGGCTCCCGGTGCATGGAGCCTGCTTCTCCCTCTGCCTGTGTCTCTGCCTCTCTCTCTCTCTCACTGTGTGCCTATCATAAATAAATAAAAGTTTAAAAAATTAAAAAAAAAATAAATATTTGATAGAATTCCCCTGGGAAGCTATCTGGCCCTGGACTCTTGTTTGTTGGGAGATTTTTGATTAATGATTCAATTTCTTTGCTGGTTATGGATCTCTTCAGATTTTCTATTTTTTCCTGTTTCAGTTTAAGTGTATATGTTTCTAGAAATTTATCTATATCTTCCAGATTGCTTAATTTATTGGCATACAGTTGCTCATACTGTTCTCTTATAATTGTTTGTATTTCTGCAGTCTTGGTTGTGATCGCTCTTCTTTCATCTATAATTTTGTTTATCTGGGTCCTTTCTCTTTTCTTTTTGATAAGTCTGGCTAGGGGTTTATCAGTCTTATTAATTCTTTCAAAGAACCAGTTCCTAGTTTTGTTGATCTGTTCTATTTTTTTAAAATTTCTATATCATTGATTTTTCCTCTAATCTTTACTATTTCCATTCTACTGGATTGAGGTTTTATTTGCTGTTATTTTTCCAGCTCCTTTAGGTGTAAGTTTAGGTTGTATATTTGAGACTTTTCTTTTTTCTTGATGAAGGCCTGTATTACTATATACTTCCCTCTTAGAACCACTTTTGCGGCATCCCAAAGGTTTTGGACTGTTGTATTTTCATTTTCATTTTCATTTGCTTCCACGTAAATTTGGAAGGACCACAAACACCTAGAGGTTAAAAAACATCCTACCAAAGAATGAGTGTGGTCCTTCCAAATTTTTTCTTGTGATTGACTTCAGGTTTCATAGCATTGTGGTCTAAAAATATGCATGGTATGATCTCAGTCTTTTTGCACTGTCTGAGGCCTGATTTATGACCCAGTATGTGATCTATTCTAGAGAATGTTGGTGATGTGAACTTGAAAAGAATATGTATTCTGTTGCTTTAGGATGAAATGCTCTAAGTATATCTGCTAAGTCCATCTGTCCAGTGAGCCATTTAAAGCTGTTGTTTCCTTATTGATCTTCTGCTTAGATGATCTCTCCATTGCTATGAGTGGGTTGTTAAAGTCCCTTGCTTTTATTGTATTTTTATCAGTTAGTTTCTTTAAGTTTGTTTTTAATGGATTTATATATTTGGCTGCTTCTAAGTCAGGGGCATAAATATTTACACTTTTTAGATCTTTTCAGTTAGACCCTTTATTTTTTTAAAAAAAGATTTTATTTATTATTCATGAGAGATACAGAGAAAGAAAGAGAGGCAGAGACACAGGCAGAGGGAGAAGCAGGCTCCATGCAGGAAAGCCCGATGTGGGACTTGATCCTTGGTCTTCAGGATCAGGCCCTGGGCTGAAGGTGGCGCTAAACCACTGAGCCACCCGGGCTGCCCCTAGACCCTTTTTTATGATATAATATCCTTCTTTGTCTCTTATTACAGTCTTTTGTTTAAAATCTAGTTTGTCTGACATAAGGATGGTTACTCCAGCTTTCTTTAGATGTCCATTAGCATGATAAATTGTTCTCCACCCCCTCATTTTCAATCTGGAGGTGTCTCTGTGTCTAAGATGAGTCTCTTGTAAGCAGTCTATCATTGAGTCTTGTTTTTTTAATCCATTCTGATACCTATGTTTTTTGATTGGAGCATTTAGTCCATTTACATTCAGAGTAATTGTTGATAGATATGAATTTAGTGCCATTATATTACATGTAAAGTCACTGTTCCTGTAGATTGTCTCTGTTCTTTTCTAGTCTTTGTTGCTTTGGTCTCTTTTTTCCTGCTCAAAGGGTCCCCTATAGTATTTCTTGCAGAGCTGATTTAGTGTTCACAAAGTCCTTTAGTTTTTGCTTGTCTTAGAAACTCTTTATCTTGCCTTCTTTTCTGAGTGACAGCCTTGCCAAATAGAATGTCCTTGGCTGCATATTTTCACCATTTAGCACATTGAATATATCATGCCACTTCTTTCTGGCCTGCTAGGTCTCTGTGGACAGGTCTGCTGCCAGCATTGTGTATCTACCCTTGTAGGTTAAGGACTTTCTTTCTCTAGTTGCTTTCAGAATTCTTTCTTTACCTTTGTATTTTGCAAGTTTCACTGTGATATGTTTTGGTATTGACCTGTTTTTGATGATTTTAAGGGAAGTTCTCTGTGCCTTTTGGACTTGAATGCTTATTTCCTTCCTCAGATTAGGAACGTTCTCAGTTATAATTTGTGCAAATAACCCTTGTGCTCTTTTTCCTGTTCCTCTTCTGGGGCTCCTATGATATGGATATATTTTGTTTTATGGATTTGCTGAGTTCCCTACGTCTCTATTCATGATCTAATAGTTTTCTTTCCCTCTTCTCTTCAGCTTCATTATTTTCCATAGTTTAATCTTGTATATTGTGTATTTGATCCTCTGATTCTTCTATACTCATTATGATTACATCCAGTTGGTTTTGCTTCTCAGTTATACATTTTTAAAATTTCAGCCTGACTAGTTTTTAGGTCTTTTATTTCTGTAGCCAGGATTTATCTGCTGTCTTCTATGCTTTATCAAATCCAGCTAGTAGTCTTATGACTGCTGATCTAAATTCTTGTTCAGATATATTGCTTATATCTATTTTCAGGGAGTTCCTGGCTGTGATATCTTCCTGACCTTTCTTTTAGGGAGAATTCCTCCATCTTGTCATTTTGGCTAAGTTTCTATCTTTTGCATGTTATGAAAGCTTGTTATGTTTCCTGCACCTCAGAGTAATGCTATATTAAGAAGAGGTCATACACTGTCCAGGGTATTACACTTCAGGAAGTGTTTCTGGCGTATGTTATGTGGTCTCTGCTGTTGTGTTTTGGCTGCTCTTTCCCATTGGTCTGTCCTCTGCAGAATTCCTCCTTGCCTTGGGTGAGGAGTGCCTGGGCCTTCATCTAGGAGTGGTTTGATTTGTTTGTTGAAGAAGGCTTGGGGAAAAAAAGGCTTGGAAAAAAGGAAAGAAAGAAAGAGAAAAAAGACAGAAAGGGAAGAAAAAGCCTCCAGAAATAAAAAGAAATGAGAGAGAATGAAAAAAACTAAACAATCAAAAACAAAACTATAAGCCTGATTCCAAAGAAAAAGAAAGGAAAAAAAAATAAAAGAAAAAAGCCTGATTTATTTTTTATTTATTTCTTTTTAAAAGCCTGATTTAAAGAGAAAGAAAAAAGGAAATGAAGAAACAAACTAATAAATACACACAAAACTATAACCTTGATTCCAAAGGAAGAAAAAAAAATTACAGCCTGGTCCTATTTCTCCCGGAACCGAAGGGGCTACTGTGGGGGCCACTGTATGATCAGCAGACTTGGCGCATGCAGGGTGCTGCCTTTGCTGCTTTCCTGGGAGAGAGGCTGCTGGCTGAGCAGACTCAGAGTTAGTCCTGCCCCAGTAAAAATGCACTTGCCACGCACAGTGGGGCAGGGTTTGAGGGGCTCCTCCCTCTATTAGGGGCCTCTGTGTTGTACTCTGATATCCCACCCTATTGGTAGCAGGGTAAAATGGTGCCATCCCACACTCTCCTCTCTGGACAGGGTATCTCATACTCCTCGCTGTTCTGGAAGCCCTCATGGAAAAGCAAGGGCTGTTAGGGTGACTGGTGCCCAGCTCTCCTGTGTTTATCTCCAGCAAGGCTGGGATGCAAACCTTTAAATCTTAAAAGAGCTGGCACTACTTGGATCTGCTCCCTCTTCTGGGTTAGAGGCTTGTTGCACTCTGACTAGTGCCCTTTGTCCCAGAAAAAACAGTCCCTCACCTGCAGAATGTGTGGATTCTATGCTGCAGCACCAGGAAAAGCTGCTACCAGGTTATGCCACTTCTGTGTGAGCTTTTGTTCCCTGCCAATGAAAGGCCCTAGGCTGGCTCCTGCATTTGCAGTCTTTCTTCCTACCCTTTTCCAAATGTACTCCAAGGAGAATGATCTCTAGCAGTGCGATCCTGGTGATCCCTACACTACTTTGTGGCAGCTCCCAGGCCAGAGAGCCCTCCTTACAAGTAAAATAAATAAATAAAATTTAAAGATTTTACTTATTTATTTGACAGAGAGAGAGAGAGAGAGAGAGAGAGAGCAAGAGAGCAGAAGCAGGGAAAGCAGCAGAGGGAGAGGGAGAAGTGGGTTCCCCGCTCAGCAGGACTTGATCTCAGAACCCCAGGATCATGACTGAGTGGAAGGTAGAGGCTTAACTGACTGAGCCACCCAAGTGCCCCCAAGTAAAAAAAAATATATATATTAATGTTTTTCCAGTAGGGACTTGAATGAATCATTATTTTCACTTATGTCCCATGGAGACTCATAAAAATTTCACTCTGGAAAATAAGGGATGGCAATTTTTTTTGTATATTTTTTATTGGAGTTCAGTTTGCCAACATATAGTATAACACCCAGGGCTCATCCCGTTAAGTGCCCCCCTCAGTGCCCATCACCCAGTCACCCCAACCCCCCCGCCCACCTCCCTTTCCACTACCCCTTGTCCGTTTCCTAAAGTTAGGAGTCTCTCATGTTCTGTACCCTTCTCTGATAATTCCCACTCATTTTTTCTCTTTGCCCCTTTATTCCCTTTCACTATTTTTTATATTCCCCGAATGAGTGAAACCATGTGATGATTGTCCTTCTCCGATTGACTTACTTCACTCAGCAAAATACCCTCCAGTTAGGGATGGCAAAATTTATGTCAAAGAAGGTAAGGAAAAGGCATTAAATAAAAGGGTTGTTGAATACACATATAGATGAACATATTCTGAAGTCAATTTGACCATTAGAAATGACAAATACCCACAATTTGAGAAAATTTCTAAACCTCCTGAAGGTCATCTATAAATTCCAAGTATTTATAGTAGACCCCCAGGATAAGAAATTCTGATTAAACAATTTAAGTTCATTTATCTATCTGGCCACAATTTGCTCTCTGCCCCCTTTTTATTAAATGTTAGCTTATGTATTCATGGATTAGAATTTTGTCACATCTACTTCTTCAAATACATATTGTGTTATCTTAAAATATTTTCTAAGTAGTTGGGGTTTTAGACACACAGGCAAAAAAAGAGAGCAAAGACTTCCATTTTTGTCCATAATGGAGTAACAGGGACTAGATTTATCCTCCTGTCTTAAATAAAAAAAAAAAAACCCACAGACAGAATATATGAAATAATGGTTTTTAGACTTTGGACAACAGTCACATAGGAAAAGGACTTCTAAAAGAAGGGAAACAAAGCGATCTCTGAATTGAGGACCAGAGTTCAGAGTTTTGGAAGTCCACGTTGGCCAGGCTCTGTGGGGCAGAGTGCTGCAGAGGAGAGAGCTGCATCAACAGACTGCTTCTGAGCCCTCACCTCGTCTTTACCAGACTGATCAGCGAAGGTGTGTGAGGAAACAAGCAGGCACAGGAACAGGCAGGCTGATCCCTGGCGCTCACACAGCTCAAGGAAGTAGTTCCTGCTCTCACCAGCCTGAAGTGAAAGATCTCCTTTGCCCCTCCAAAGGGGTGTCACCTCAGTAGTAGGGCCAAATTAGCCTTAGACTAAAGGATGTTCTGGATTGGCTTGGAGCTTGAAAGCAAGTCAAAGAATCAAGCTACTTCTATGCAACTTAACTGTATCTTAGAACAAAGCTTAAAATTATTTAAGTACAATTTTCTTTTTAAATCCAACAACCAACAGTTCGCAATGTCTGGCAGCCAAACAAACCTTACCAGGCATGCAAAGAGGCAGGAAAATACGACCCCTAATGAAAAGAAAAATAATTGAAACGGACTCAGAAATGACAGAGTTGATAGAATCAAGTGGACAAGAACCAGCCTACCACAGGGCTACTACAAATAAAGCTGCCCTGAATGTTCATGTTTGAACAAAATGAACTCTTTTTTTTAAGAGTGAACAAAAAAACTCTTTTATTAGAATATTTTATTATTTATTTATTCATGAGAGACACACACAGAGAGAGAGAGAGGCAGAGACACAGGCAGAGGGGGAAGCAGGTTCCATGCAGGGAACCTGAGGTGGGACTCCATCCCAGCTCTCCAGGATCAGGCCCTGGGCTGAAGGCAGCACTAAACTGCTGAGCCATCTGGGCCGCCCCCCCAAAAAAATCTTAAACAAACAAACAAACAACAAACAAATCACCACAACTGACCTATGGACTCATGAAGAGTAATAAGCTCTTATTGTATAAGCCAATGAGATTTAAGGTGGTTTGTTTTATAATAATAGTTGTGATAAATATTTCAAACTTTGTACCCTACAGAGAATACCTATTATCAGATGCTTTTGATTTAAAAATCAATTTATAAAATTGATTCCAGACTTATCACAAAGAAGGCCTCACTAGATTCTCCCAAATAACAGTTATATAGACGACTTAAAAATCCTACTGCCTTAAAGCTGGAAATTTGTTCTTTTTAAGAAAATTCAAACATAGTCTACTTGATAATGGAACACTCCTAACTCTTTTTTCTTTGATAAGAAAAAAAATTCCTGAAGTGGACAGACGCTGTGAGTCCAATCAAGAATTACAAATCAAAAAATAGGTATGAGAAAAAGACATAAAGCATGCAGAGAAAATGAAGAATCCTATGTAGGAATGTGCTAGATCATCCTATTGCCCACTTGTCTGACCTGAAACTATATTTCACAGAATCTGCCTTTCTGTATGATTCTGGGTTAGAATTGGCCAAAAGATGAACTTGAGTAATATTTGAGAATGGAAATGATGCCCTTATAATCATTTTGGCATCCTGACAGCTGTAACAGTAAGACACTACACTAAGGCAGCAAACTTCTAATTCCAACATCTTATAAGACTAATTTAAGCAAAAGGGAATTATTAGGGAATATTAGATAGTTCAAGGGATTTCTTTTTTTAAACCAAGTTTTTTTTATTTCTTATTTTAAAATATTTTATTTATTTATTCATGGGAGACACACACACACAAAGAGGCAGAGACAGGCAGAGGGAGAAGCAGGCTCCCTGTTCATCAGGGAGCCCAATGCAGGACTTGATCCCAGACTCCGGGATCATGACCTGAGCTTAAGGCAGAAGCTCAAACACTGAGCCACCCAGGCATTCCTCAAAGGATTTCTAAGAAGGCCCAAGAACTAAGATTTTAAAGCTACATGCAACCAGATGATATAGCCACAAAAAAAATTCCCTCTACTGCAACAGGATTGTTCTAGTGGGGATACCTGGGTGGCTCAGTGGTTGAGCATCTGCCTTCGGCCCAGGGCGTGATCCTGGAGTCCCAGGATTGAGTCCCACGTCAGGCCCCCTGCATGGAGCCTGCTTCTCCCTCTGCCTGTGTCTCTGCCTGTGTCTCTGTCTCTCATGAATAAATAAATAAAATCTTAAAAAAAAAAAAAGGCTGTTCTAGTGGAAAGACTACTTATGATGCTATAGGCTTGATACCAGGATCTATTGTAGCTGCTCGAAAAGGGCCAGATGTCTATGCACTGTGCTTTCTAGAATATGTACTCTCTCTGTCTTTGACCCCCTCCTCACATTGTTCTCTTTCTTATCTGAATCTCTGAAAGGTTTAAATGACTGGCAGGAGTATCATATGACTTGAACCTTAGCTATAAGTGTGTCTAGAAATACACTTTTTAATTCTCTGTACTCTTAAAGTGTATCTGTGTCCTCCAGCCAGAGACTGCCGTGAAAATAACCATAATCTTACTTGTTGCAGTGAGCAAGAACACACATCATAGGGAACCATGGGGAACCCTCAACAAGAGGATGTTAGATAGAACATATTACAGGATTTGGCCTTTGGTTGTGTGATTTGTGGAGGGCCTAAGGAAGAAAGGATTCACTCTACGTAGGGTGCCATCTGCAAGTGTGTGTGTGATTTTATGATTGAATATCTCGATAAATTTTATATATAGGCAAATAGAGTGAGAAAACAGGTGTAATTGGTAAAGAATTAACAGTCACTTATTTTAGCCAAGAGAGAAAGATGTTTGGTATTTTGTGGGTGGCACAATGACCTTAATTTTGTTTGTGTTTAGACAAAATTATGGTGTGCACTTGCTTTATCTCATTTAATCATGGTATCAGAGTGACCTTGTCTGGGCTGGTATTCTGTGAGATGGTTTATGACCAATAGGAGAACAATATAGCTTAGTGTTGAATGCTTGGCCAGCTTCCGAATGTCAAAGGCTGCTCTTTTCTTTCTCAAGTGCAATCTAGAAGGAGATTGGAGTGGCTGTTGAGTAAGCACATTCATTGTTTTTGCCCCGGGTATCATCATACTTAATGGTGAAACTCGGTGTTCCCCACCAAAGTCAAGTACAAGTCTCATTTACCCACTATCCATAGTCATTTAGTATTTCCCAGAAGTTTAGTGAAAGCAGTAAGACAAAATGAAATAAGAGAAAAATCATCAGAAAGGAGGAGATAGATTATTACTTGCATATAATTGCCTTCCTGGGAATCCAAGAAAATCAACCAAAAAATAATTAGAAGTAAGGAGTTTAATAAGGCAGTTCTGGTTACAAAATCAGTATACACAATCAATGCTTATCTTTTAAATCAACAATCATCAGTTAGAAAATACAATTTAAAAAAGGCATTAAGATAGAGGCTAGCATAAAATATCTAGGAATAAGCTTGGCATAAGAAAAGTATGCAGAACCCATATAAATAAAACTAAAACTTCACTGGGAGACATGAAGACTTAAATAAATGGTAGGGCATACCACATTCTTGGATAGCATAACTCAATAATGCTGCCATTTCAATTCTAATAAAAATGTCAAAAGTATTTTTTTTAACTAGACAATATAATTCTAAGGTCACCTGGGAAGATTAATAAAAGGCTGAAGAATTTTTGGAAGATTGAAGGGTGACTTACAGTGCTAGAAAGAAAGAAAGATTTATTATCAAAGTAGCATGGTTCTTTTGTAAGAATAAAAATAGCCCCCAAACAGGCTCAAGTATATACGTTTGATATAGGATAAAGGTGGGATTTAAATGTTCTTTTGCTTCTGCTTAAGGTATAGAAAGCTGTGAGGCACATCACTCCTGCCCTAATAATGAGGAAATGACAGATAAACTGCAAAATCATGACTTTTGTTAAGCCCAGGAGAAAAATGAGGATGTGAGGCCACTGAATCATCTGATTCAGAAGAGACACAAGTCCCTTTGAGGTGAGGTGGGCCTCACAGCTTCCATGGTGGTCCGGGTGGGTAAGAAACCAGTGAAACTGTAACACTCTCAAAATCCACCTGTGTGTTAGTGTGTCAATCTGGAATAGCTGTACCCAAGGAATTCACACTCAGCTGTCAACTCTTTCCCACAGACTTCCACCAGATGCTCACAAGAAATACAGGGGGCTGGAGACTGCCTCTCCCCAGCCTGGCCTCAGAGGTGCAGGCAGGAGAGAGGCAAGTAATGGCTGTTGGGGATACAAAATGCCATGTACTTCTCTGGATTCCTCTTTTAGGAATCAGAACCCTTAAGCTCCCAGGGGTAGGGCAGCAAACTCACTTGTTCACAGGGCTCAAAAGTGAGATGGGGCCCGAGGCTCTGCCCACTTCACTGGGCAATTTTCCCTGGAATTCAGACTGAAGCTTCAAGTCTCTAGGGTGGTCAAGTCTGTTATTCCCAGGGCAGACAGAGATGCATAGCTCAGTAGATGCATGAAAGGCATTTGATAAAATTGAACATCCATTTGTGATTAAAAATTCTCTGCAAACTAGAACTTCCTCAGCCTGATAAAGGATATCTACAAAAGCCCTATAGCTCCAATCATCCTTCATGGGGAAAGATTGGACCTATAAATCATGATGCGTCCATATAGTGGAATACTACTTATCAATAAAAAGGATGAATTACTGATGCAAGCAACAACGTGGATAAATCTCAAAAGCATCATGCTAAGTGAAGAAGCCAGACTCAAAAGGCTATATGCTGTATGCTCATATTAGGTTGATAAGCAGGAAAAGGCAAAAGTATAGGGACAGCAAACAGATGTGTGGATGCCAGGGGCTGGGGTGTTGGAATGTGGGGCTGACTACAAAAGGGCTCAAGTGAGCTTGGTGGGATGATGGAAATACTCCATCTCTGTGTCTTGCTTGTGGTGGTGGCTATACAACTGTCTATGTTGGTCAAAACTCACAGAACTATACTCTTACAAAGTACAGATTACATCCCAAGAAACCGGACTTTTAAAAGCACAGTTCAGGAAGAAAGCATTGTGCTATATGCAGTGCCTAAATAATTGTTAAACCACCTGAAGAAAAATAACTTTTGATTTCTCACACCATGAAATAAGATAAATTCTAAATGGATTATAGATATGAATGGAAAAAATCAAACCATTAAAAACTTAGAAATATGTGGGAATTATAGGTGATGAATGCATAGGGGATAAAAGCGTTAAGCACAGTAAGGAAGTGAAGACCTTAACATAGTGATTATACATAGGATGATGATTACCAAGAGCTAAGGAGAGTGTGTCCTTGAGAAAGGACTTGGAACAGGAATCTCTCTTCTCTCTCCCTCCCCCTCTTTCCTCTTCCCCCTCCCTCCTCCCCTCCCCCACCATCTCTATTTCCATCTCAATAATATAGATAACAGTTATATGGATGGTTGTCTTATGATTACTTATCACTCTGCAGCCTTCTGTATATGTGCCATATTTTACAATAGAAAAAAAAAGGTAAAATTGGGGCCCAAATGCAAATTTCTACGTTTTACACACAGAGGATTTAGGCACAGAGAGACAAAGTCTATTGAAGATTAATTTCTCCCATTTCTTGGTCCAGCTCTCCACTCCCAATCCAATGCTCTGTTAGCCAAAGCAGCCACATGGTTTAACACAAGTTAACAGATTCTGAATCTTATAAACCAAGGCCAACTTAAAAGGACCTAGGTTACAGATAGGAGATGTTTAATCAAAAATGAACAAATGGTGATCTGAGTCGGGCTGGAGAAAGCGTTTTAAACATCAAAGTAAAGGCAGAAGCCATAAATGAAAACATCAGTTAGTTCTAACTCTCTGAAGAAAGTCCATGGTATTTTGATAGGGATTGCATTAAACGTGTATATTGCCCTGGGTAACATTGACATTTTCACAATATTAATTCTGCCAATCCATGAGCATGGAATATTTTTCATCTCTTTGTGTCTTCCTCAATTTCTTTCAGAAGTGTTGTGTAGTTTTTAGGGTATAGATCCTTTACCTCTCTGGTTAGGTTTATTCCTAGGTATCTTATACTTTTGGGTGCAATTGTAAATGGGATTGACTCCTTAATTTCTCTTTCTTCAGTCTCATTGTTAGTGTATAGAAATGCCACTGACTTCTGGGCATTGATTTTGTATCCTGCCACGCTACCGAATTGCTGTATGAGTTCTAGCAATCTTGGGGGGGAGACTTTTGGGTTTTCTATGTAGAGTATCATGTCATCGGTGAAGAGAGAGAGTTTGACTTCTTCTTTGCCAATTTGAATGCCTTTAATGTCTTTTTGTTGTCTGATTGCTGAGGCTAGGACTTCCAGTACTATGTTGAACTAGCAGTGGTGAGAGTGGACATCCCTGTCTTGTTCCTGATCTTAGGGGAAAGGCTCCCAGTGCTTCCCCATTGAGAATGATATGTGCTATGGGCTTTTCATAGATGGCTTTTAAGATGTCGAGGAATGTTCCCTCTATCCCTACACTCTGAAGAGTTTTGATCAGAAATGGATGCTGTGTTTTGTCAAATGCTTTCTCTGCATCTAATGAGAGGATCATATGGTTCTTGGTTTTTCTCTTGCTGATATGATGAATCACATTGATTGTTTTACGGGTGTTGAACCAGCCTTGTGTCCCAGGGATAAATCCTACTTGGTCATGGTGAATAATTTTCTTAATGTACTGTTGGATCCTATTGGCCAGTATCTTGTTGAGAATTTTTGCATCCATGTTCATCAGGGATATTGGTCTGTAATTCTCCTTTTTGGTGGGGTCTTTGTCTGGTTTTGGAATTAAGGTGATGCTGGCCTCGCCTCATAGAACGAATTTGGAAGTACTCCATCTCTTTCTATCTTTCCAAACAGCTTTAGGAGAATAGGTATGGTTTCTTCTTTAAACGTTTGATAAAATTCCCCTGGGAAGCCATCTGGCCCTGGACTCTTGTGTCTTGGGAGGTTTTTGATGACTGCTTCAATTTCCTCCCTGGTTATTGGCCTGTTCAGGTTTTCTATTTCTTCCTGTTCCAGTTTTGGTAGTTTGTGGATTTCCAGGAATGCATCCATTTCTTCTAGATTGCCTAATTTATTGGCGTATAGCTGTTCATAATATGTTTTTAAAATCGTTTGTATTTCCTTGGTGTTGGTAGTGATCTCTCCTTTCTCATTCATGATTTTATTAATTTGAGTCTTCTCTCTCTTCTTTTTAATAAGGCTGGCTAATGGTTTATCTATCTTATTAATTCTTTCAAAGAACCAACTCCTGGTTCTGTTGATCTGTTCCACAGTTCTTCTGGTCTCGATTTCGTTGAGTTCTGCTTGAATCTTTATTAACTCCCTTCTTCTCTTGGGTGTAGGATCTATTTGCTGTTTTTTCTCTAGCTCCTTTATGTGTAAGGTTATTTTAAGATTTGTGTGGAATCAGAAAAGACCCCGAATAGCCAGGGGAATTTTAAAAAAGAAAACCATATCTGGGGGCATCACAATGCCAGATTTCAGGTTGTACTACAAAGCTGTGGTCATCAAGACAGTGTGGTACTGTCACAAAAACAGACACATAGATCAGTGGAACAGAATAGAGAACCCAGAAGTGGACCCTGAACTTTATGGTCAACTAATATTCGATAAAGGAGGAAAGACTATCCATTGGAAGAAAGACAGTCTCTTCAATAAATGGTGCTGGGAAAATTGGACATCCACATGCAGAAAAATGAAACTAGACCACTCTCTTTCACCATACACAAAGATAAACTCAAAATGGATGAAAGATCTAAATGGGAGACAAGATTCCATCAAAATCCTAGAGAAGAACACAGGCAACACCCTTTTTGAACTCGGCCACAGTAACTTCTTGCAAGATACATGCACGAAGGCAAAAGAAACAAAAGCAAAAATGAACTATTGGGACTTCATCAAGATAAGAAGCTTTTGCACAGCAAAGGATACAGTCAACAAAACTAAAAGACAACCTACAGAATGGGAGAAGATATTTGCAAATGACCTATCAGATAAAGGGCTAGTTTCCAAGATCTATAAAGAACTTATTAAACTCAACAGCAAAGAAACAAACAATCCAATCATGAAATGGGCAAAAGACATGAAGAGAAATCTCACAGAGGAAGACATAGACATGGCCAACATGCACATGAGAAAATGCTCCGCATCACTTGCCATCAGGGAAATACAAATCAAAACCACAATCAGATACCACCTCACACCAATGAGAATGGGGCAAATTAACAAGGCAGGAAACAACAAATGTTGGAGAGGATGCGGAGTAAAGGGAACCCTCTTAGACTGTTGGTGGGAATGTGAACTGGTGCACCCACTCTGGAAAACTGTGTGGAGGTTCCTCAAACAGTTAAAAATAGACCTGCCCTACGACCCAGCAATTGCACTGTTGGGGATTTACCCCAAAGATACAAATGCAATGAAACGCCGGGACACCTGCACCCCGATGTTTATAGCAGCAATGGCCACGATAGCCAAACTGTGGAAGGAGCCTCGGTGTCCAACGAAAGATGAATGGATAAAGAAGATGTGGATTATGTATACAATGGAATATTACTCAGCCATTAGAAATGACAAATACCCACCATTTGCTTCAACGTGGATGGAACTGGAGGGTATTATGCTGAGTGAAGTCAGTCAGTCGGAGAAGGACAAACATTATATGTTCTCATTCATTTGGGGAATATAAATAATAGTGAAAGGGAATATAAGGGAAGGGAGAAGAAATGTGTGGGAAATATCAGAAAGGGAGACAGAACGTAAAGACTGCTAACTCTGGGAAATGAACGAGGGGCGGTAGAAGGGTGGAGGGCGGGGGGTGGGAGTGAATGGGTGACGGGCACAGGGGGTTATTCTGTATGTTAGTAAATTGAACACCAATAAAAAATAAATCTAAAAAAAATAAAATAAAAAAATAAAAATTCCATCTTAAAAAAAAAAGAAAGAAAACATCAATTGATTTGACTGCTCTCACATTAAAGATAACATACAAATTTTAAAGTATCAAAGCAAAATCAAAAGGCAATATTCAATTGGGGAAACATTTTTTAAATATATGGCAGGTAATGGGTTAACATTCTTGAACTACAAAGAGCCCTGAAAATCAACAAGACCAGGGCTCAGTGGTTGAACATGGACCTTTGGCTTAGGTAGTGATCCTGGGGCTCTGGGATAGAGTCCTACATCAGGCTCTCCACAGGGAGCCTGCTTCTCCCTCTGGCTATGTCTCTGCCTCTCATTCTGTGTCTCTCACAAATAAATAAATAAAATCTTTTAAAAAATCAATAAGAGGGATCCCTGGGTGGCACAGCGGTTTGGCGCCTGCCTTTGGCCCAGGGCGCGATCCTGGAGACCCGGGATCCAATCCCACATCGGGCTCCCGGTGCATGGAGCCTGCTTCTCCCTCTGCCTGTGTCTCTGCCTCTCTCTCTCTCTGTAACTATCATAAATAAATAAAAAAATTAAAAAAAAATAAAAAAAATAAAAAAAAAATCAATAAGACTAATATCCCAATAGAAAAGGTAGGAAATATAGGTAGGCAATGATTAAGGGAAGAAATACATATTTTAAATAAGCATTTAAAAATATTCATTCTCTCTAATAATCAAATATTGCACTTTAAAACTGTGCACTTGTCACACAATTGTCTAGGATTAGAGAGACTGGAAACACCTAGCATTGAGAAGCTGTAGAGAAAAGAGCACTCTGAAGCATTTGGTAGGAGAGCAGTTCAGCAACAAGAGCCTCAAAAAAATTGGTATTCTTTAACTAGTTATGCTTAAAGATATTTATAATAGTAAGAATCGAAAATGACCTGAGGCATTCCAGTAATGGGGAGCTGAATAGGTTATATTACTTTTTGGCATTTTCTAGCCAAAGTAGCACCTTTGTGGGACTTAGAAAAGGCTCCTCTTGCTCCAGAGAGAATTACCCCATCCAGTCCCATGGCTTGTGCAGGCAGCTGCTAGTACATCGGATACCATGGCTCTGATAACGTATCATGTGATGCTATGCTACATAGCCATTAAAACACGTGTTTGAATAATTTGGAATGCCATAAAGATATGTTCACAATATGCTATTAATCACATAAAATGGATGAAGTGCCAAGAATAGTTTCTGGAATGTAATAAAAGCTATTATTTAATTTAATGAATTAATTTATTTTTTAAAATAGAAAACCTATATTTATTTGTTTAAGCTATTTGTTTAAGCTATATTTATTTGTTAAGCTATATGTTTAAGACAAAACAATTATTGTCTGAAATACTCTGAGGACTTTATCTCAATTTCACTCGTTACATAAACCGACCCAAGAGGTTAGAAATTAAAGAGGATAACCTACCTGAGAGTTTATAAACGACAGACTGGTGAGACATGGTGGAAGGAGTCAAAGCTAGTCAGAAGCACTTGTGCTAGTGATAGAGTATGTGGCTGGGATGTTTCCCAAGAGGCTTCCTAAAGATCCCTGAATAAATTTATCTGGGTCCCAAATCATTACAAAGACCCTTATCCCCGTGGAGAATGAGCAGAGGCTGAAATCTCTTTGTCTTTCTTTTTAAGGGGTATGGGGATCCTTAGGCTCTGCCCCAGTAAGAGCTATTATATTAACACAAAAAAAGATTTTATTTATTTATTTATTTATTTATTTATTTATTTATTTATTTATTTATTTATTTGAGAGAGAGAGAGAGAGATCATGAGTGGGAAGGGGGGTGGCAGGGGCAGAGGGAGAAGCAGACTCCTCACTGAGCACGGAGCCCACTGTAGGGCTTAGGCTCTGAAAGGGCATATTTTAGACTCCATCTCCCTTCTTTCCATCCAGTCTACCTACACCTCCAAGCCCATGCACATTCTTACCGCGTGGGCCTACCAGGTTACAAAGATGCATATAGTGAAAGCTGGAACTGGAGGCCTATTCAGAGTGCACTTTTACACAGAAAGTTTTGGGGTAGATGATAAACTACAAATATCCTCGTGGTTAAGTTAATTCCCTTTTGTTAAAAAAGATCATAGTTCCTTCTGCTCTTGACAGCTTTTTGTCTCAATATAGTCTGTCTCAAGAAAGAACTGGTTCAGGTAAGCTTAGGAGAAGGAAAAAGACTTTCTTCAACATCCGCTCCACGGTAGAAGAGGCACCAAGTTCTTCCCTACATTTATGAGTAGAATCCCACCAGCCTAAATCATTCTCAGTGATCAATAATATCTGCATCCTCAAACTGGCCAGTAATTGTTGCTCTAGTATCCACCTCCATCCCATCTTCATAATCTCTTCCTGAATCTTGTGTCCAGGCTCCAGCCACTGTTAAACTGGCTGCTTGCAGGCTGAGAAGGCATACCTTCTCATCCCTCCAGTGTGATTTGGCCTTCTGCTGTTAAATGAGATAATCCTTCATAGGTGTAAAATGTACGGATGTCTCCCTGCTCTTGCCCACGAGCTTCTACATCACAGTAATCATCTGAATCTTCACTCTTAGGAGCTGGATGCAAAGCCTGAACATTGCCTCCAATGCCGATTAATCACGAGGCACAAATTTAAATCCAGCAATAGCTTCAACTTATTATCACTGTCTGCTTCTTCTTCAGCAACAGATTCTTTTGATTCTTCTCCAAATTCGGCGTTCACCATAACATACACATGTTATGGATTTTAGGTTCCTGGACACTGCCTGCAAACTAATGGTCGGGTGTTCCAGAGAGAATCCTAATCCAGAGCCATCTAACCAAGACAGGGAGCTCTCAGCGACGGCAGGGGCATTGCTATTCAGCAGAGCCTGGCTTTCTGGCTGCTGCACTGGAGCCCCTCAGCCAAGCTGGCTGCAGGGAAACTTTTGAGGAAGCTTGTTGCTGTGGGGAAGGAGGAAACACAAGTAGAGAGGGAGACAGAGCACAGCAAGTCCAGCTGCTCCCCTCATCCTGTCCCAGCAAGAGCTATTATTTTAACACAAAATAAATTTTATTTATTTATTTGAGAGAGAGAGAGAGAGAGCGAGCATGAGTGGGAAGGGGGGGTGGGAGGGGCAGAGGGAGAAGCAGACTCCTCACTGAGCAGGGAGCCCAGTGTAGGGCTTGATCCCAGGATCCTGGGAGCAATAGTGTTAAGAGATGCTTAACTGACTGAGCCACCCAGGTGCCCAATCGCTACTATTTTATTTTATTTTATTTTATTTTATTTTATTTTATTTTATTTTATTATTTTTTTCCAAACGCTACTATTTTAAAGTAAGTTTTTAAGTGTGTACACAAGCTCAATTTAACAAAGAATAAGTAATATATGCATAGAAAGAAAACTAGAAAAAATTACAATGATATATACCAAGATTTTAAGCATATTACATTGGGCTGATAAGACTACAGGCAACTGTTATTTTTAATTTTTTAAAAAGATTTATTTATTTATTCATTCAGAGAGAGAGAGAGAGAGAGTCAGAGAGAGAAGCGGGCTCCATGCAGGGAGCCCGACGTGGGACTCCATCCCGGATCTCCAGGATCACGCCCTGGGCTGCAGGCGGCGCTAAACCGCTGCGCCCCCGGGACTGCCCGTTATTTTTACTTTTTGTGTTTTTCTATACATTTGATATTTTCTAGGTGGAATATATATTATCTAGGTGATTAGAAAAAGAAAAACCCAGTTAAATCCAAAATCAATCTCATTTAAAGGGCCAAACAGAACTAGGTCAACAATACAGCTTACTCAGGAGAAATGTGTGCTTTTGGCTACTTTCATTATTTTGAGTTTTCACATAAAAATTTAAGCCTCATGGATGGAGAGAAGAATCAGTGGAGAGCAACTGTTTAGAATGACATTCAGGGCAGCCTGGGTGGCTCAGCGGTTTAGCGTTGCCTTCAGTCCAGGGCCTGATCCTGGAGACCTGGGATCGAGTCCCGCGCCGGGCTCCCTGCATGGAACCTGCTTCTCCCTCTGCCTGTGTCTCTGCCTCTCTCTCTCTCTCTCTCTCTCTCTGTCTCTCATGAATAAATAAATAAATAAAGTTAAAAAAAAAAAAGAATGACATTCAGTGATGGTGGTGGAAATGAGCACATTAGAATGTCATGTCTAAATGAGAGGAGTTTGCATGAAACAGGCCATTGATGTGCAGGTTGTAACCTGAGCAAAACTGTCTTCTGACCCAGCTCTGCTCCTCACAGATGTTAGGGGTCTAAAGAAAGCTTGGCACGGGACAGAGAACAGATGGAGCACATGGTGGGAAACCTCTGTGCCCTCCACTCAGTGAGTAAGGGGGGAGATAAGGAGAGAGCCATCTTTTTGCAGTTCGTGCTTAAGCCTAAGTTAACTTTATAACATGGCTAGTTCCTTCTTTATATCTGAGTTCCTTGTTCTGATCAGGTGTGGGGTGCCAAGTAAGAGTGTTAAATGTGGCATTTCCCTTAATGTTTTGTTTTTCCTTAAGCCATTGGTGTTAATTACTGGTGTTAATGGAGAAGAGAAAGGCCACAGACTGAGTGAAATAATCAGATGTCCATGTCCTTAAAATGGAGTTTCATATTTACCCCATTCCCTCCCTCCCTCCTTCTCTAATATTTCCCTGAACTATTTACAACCCTCCAGGAACCCCTCACAGGCCTAAAAACAAAGCTTAAACTCTTTATCTTGGCACAAAAGACCTGCTTTTCATTCTAGCATCTTCCCATGTCACCACATCCTCCAACCATACCAAACCAGCATTAGTTCTCTTAAACACGTATGCCATGTTATTTCATGTCTCTGGGCACTTACTGATATTATCAAATGCCCACTGCATGCCAGGCACTATGCTAACTGTATTAGCCTCTGCCTCATGCCAATCCTATCTTGTCTCCATTTTATAAGTGAGAAATCAGGGGTTCGAAGACACTCAATAATCTGCCTCGAATCACACAGTAAGTGGCAGTGTCAGAATTTGAACCCAGGTTGTTTTTTTTTTTTTTCACTGCTTTATTGAGCTATGATTGACATACAAAAAGCTGTAGATGTTTAATATATACAACCTGATGTGTTTGGAGATACGCATACGCCTGTGAAACTGTTATTAGTATCAATGCCATAAACTTAGCCATCGACTTCAAAAATTTCCTCCTTCCCCTGGAATCCAGGTTTGAATCCAAAGCTTGAATTTTTTTTTTAAATTGTGGTAAAATAGGTACAACATCAAACTTACCATTTTGACCATTTTTAAGTGTATGCTTCTGCGGCATTAGGTCCATTTACATTGTTGCTCAGCTGTCATCACCATCCATTTCCAGAGCTTTTCATCTTCCCCACCTGGAACTCTGTACCCATTAACACAAACTCCCCAGTTCTCCCTCCTCCCAGCCCCTGGAAACCACCCTTCTACTTTCTGTCTCTGAATTGGACCACTCTGGGTGCCTCATGTAAGTGGAATCGTACAATATTTGCCTTTTTTTGTGATTGGCTTCTTTAATCTAGCATAGTGTCTTCAAAGTTCATCCATGCTACAGCATATGTTAGAATCTCTTTCCTTTTTAAGGCTGAGTAATATTCCATTGTGTGTATAGATCACATTTTGTTTATCTGTCCACCCATCGATGGACACTTCGGTTACTTCTGCTGCTTCTTGTGAATATTGCTGCTGTGAACACAGGCATATAAGTATCAGTTTGAGTTCTGCTTTCACTTCTTTTGAGTATTTACAAGGTAGTGGCATTGCTGGATCATCTGGTAACTCTGTGTTTTGTGACATGCACAGGGTAGGAGGTTACAAGCCAGTCATTTTGTAGACTCCCCCTCAATTGGTTAGACTCATGCTATGATTTTGGCTGGAATGTTGTATATCACATCTCGCGGGATGGCACAGGATATGTATTCGGTTATTGGTGTTTTTAACTTTGATCACTTAGGATGCTGGGGCCAGCCAGGTGTCTCTGCTATAAAGTCTTTTTGTGATTAATAAGTATCTTGTGATGAGATACTTTGGAACCATGTAAATATCTTTCCTATCAGCCTCTCACCCACTAGAGTTTGGCATCCATTAATTGATGTTTCTTGATGAATAGATTATAACTACGATGGTTATAAAATGGCGATTTTTTAATACCACCATCATTTCTCCTGCATTTATTAGTCATCTTTCTGCTATATAGAAGAGCTTTCTCTTCTCATTTATTTATGCATCAATTCTATCAGTATGGATTTATGGGTACTACCCTATCCAGTGGGTTCTGATCTATTACAATCATATATTTTAATTCTCACAACTTCTCAGACTCACTCAGTGGAAGCTACTTCAAATTGGTTCTTGTGTCCTCTTGACATTTCTTCATCCCTGGGCACTTCCATACTTTGAACAAAAAGATGGTTCTAGGCTCATCATGTTTCCCCCCTGGATCAGTGATTTGAAGACAGCATGTTTATTTACGGAAATAAGGCTACTCCTAAATGTTTGAAATGCAAAAACAGTACTACCCAGGCTGCTTCATGTGTACCCACCGTCAAGCTACACGGGTTTTGGGTGTCACCATGAGCTTGTTACCAGATTCGTTAGGTGTCAACTCCAACAGAAGATGTGTGCATTTTACAGCCAATGAATGTTAGCTGTAAACCTGGGCCCTGAGGGAGCCCCTATGAAGGCTCTGATAGCGCTGATAGGGGCAGCAGAATCATTGGGTTTTCTTCTCACAGATACTCCAGGGCCTGCCAGCATGGGAGCTCTGTTTGGAGAGAAAACAGTTTTTACATATTTCTCCTTAATGGTAATAGAAGTGAAACTATTGTTGTAAAGAGGACACCAGGTTTAGACTGCGCCATATGGCACCAAGCGGCGTTCATCACTACAGCTTCCAACGGCTGAACTCAAAATAGCCCATATTTCTGCCTTGATGGAGAATTAGCCCTTGACTGCCAGGAAACACTCATTGTAGCAGCTCTTCAGCCATGTAATCTAAAATAATTACTAATTAAATGAGAATAAAATAGAGTCCATAATAACAATAATAATCACTGTAGCATTGGTCATTATCCAAGTTACTGATTGGTGGAGCATGACCTAGGGGAAGATGGCTTGCCAAAAGGGGGAAGACCAGTGAGGGAGCTGAGGCTTTCTCACGACTGCTGAGGTAAGGGCTTGGGCCTGCGCTGGGGGCTTGATGACTGCACACCCAATTTCACATTCCATCTATATGGCCGATCTCATGTTGTTTCAAGGCATTTGTTCACTAATATAGCAGGCAGCACGCCGTGGAAAACCAAGGAAAAGGAACAGCTGTGCGGCTCTTGTCAACAAATTTATATCATCGTAGGAAACAATTCAGGCAATTACCTTGTTTTTGAAGCTCCACAAGCGTCACTCTTATCACCTTCTTGGGATAAGGAAGGCCCTCTCATAAGAAGGGTGTGTCAGTCCAACACCAGGAGGTTGGAAGTGAGTAGGTGGGTTAACTTCAGATGGAGTGGGTTTCAGATCACATGCATAGGCTGGCCAGCTCTCTAGGAAAGTATAAGGTGGAGGCTGTCTGGGTTAGAGACAGGGTTTCTGCTTCCCTTTGTTTGCATGACCAAAAAGAACATGTATTCCTTTACTTACTCGTTCATCCCACAAATGAGTACCTACTGTGTGCCAGACATGTGCTGAGTGGCTGGGGGCATGCAAAGAAGAAAGTGCACGAGAGGAGAGCAGGGGGCTCTTTGCAACATGACATCTATGAAGGACCCTTAAAGAAATGTTGAGGCCTGAAGTCAAAGGAGTGTTTGGTTAGGCAGACAATGAGGGGAGAATGTTCCCAGCAAAGGGATGCCATGTGCAGAGGGCCTGCATGACCATGGAACCTCATGAGTTTGAGGAGGTGATGGGGGTGCGTTGTGTACAGAGAGGTATAGAAGTACTGAGTGGGGGAGACTGTGACAGAGGAGACCTCGGTGTGTGTGTGGGGGGGGTCCCCCTGGCTTCAGGGCTTCAGTAGGCTAGGGAGGAGCCCGGATTTTGTTCTCAGTGCCAGCAGAAGCTTTGGAGGTGAGTGGCAACAGAATCTGGTTTCTGTCCATAAAAGTTCAGTCTAGTTGCTGGTGGAGAATGGCCTGGAGGGAGCAGGGCCTGGACTGATCCCAGACACCAGGTAGGAGGTCACTAGAGAATTCAGGTA
Organism: Canis lupus dingo; assembly: GCF_003254725.2. Lineage (NCBI taxonomy): Eukaryota > Metazoa > Chordata > Mammalia > Carnivora > Canidae > Canis > Canis lupus. The sequence continues at coordinate 55,266,828 of NC_064246.1, read as the reverse complement.
AGAGAGGACAGTACAATCAAGGAGATGGCAGGGCATGGCAGCGAGTAGCCTGATGGGGCATTCATTTAGGTAGTAGACTTGGCTGGGGGTATCAGAGTTGGTTCTCAGCTCTCTGGCTTGAGCAACTGGATGAATGGATGTGTATGCTAAGGTGGGAGCTATCAAAGAACAACTTTATCTGAGTGTTAAAATATTGTTTATTTTTATTGTGGCAAAATATACGTAACAAAACTTACCATTCCAGCCATTTTATTTTAAAGATTTTATTTATTTATTCATGACAGACACAGAGAGTAGAGAGAGAAAGATAGAGAGAGAGAGACAGGCAGAGGGAGAAGCAGGCTCCATGCAGAGAGCCTGACATAGGACTTGATCCCAGGTCTCCAAGATCAGGCCCTGGGCTGAAGGTGGCACTAAACCACCGAGCCACCTGGGCTGCCCCATTCCAGCCATTTAAAAATGTACTCTTCTGTGGCATTCTTCACATTGTGGCACCATCACCACCATCCACCTCCAGAACTTTTCCATCTTCTCCACCTGAAACTGTACCATTACACATGAATTCCATGTTCACCCTTCCCGTGACTCCTGACTTCCACCATTCTACTCTGTCTCTATGAATTTGACTGCTCTATGAACCTCATATAACTACACAATATTTGTCCTTTTGGGGCTGGCTTATTTCACTCTGCACATTGTCTTCAAGGTTCATCCATGCTGTAGCATGTGTCAGAATTTTCTCCTTAAGGCTGAATAATTCTATTTTATGCATGTGCCATAATTTATTCATTCATTGATGGGCATTTGAATTGCTTCTACCTTTTGGCTATTGTGAACATTGCTGCTACGAACATGAGTGTACAAATACCTGTTGGAGTTCCTACTTTCACTTCTTTGGGGGATATACCCAGAAGTAGAATTGGTGGATCATGTGGTAATTTTATATTTATTATTTTGAGAAACCACCAAACTGTTTTCTACAGCAGCTGCACCATTTTACATTCTCACCCATAGTGCATAAGTGTTCAGTTTCTCTATATCCTCGCCAACACTTGTTTTTTATTTATTTATTTTTTGGATAATTGCTATCCTAATGAGTGTGAAGTGATATCTCATTGTGGCAAAACACTCAGATTTTTAGATGAGAGAGGTCCACGTGGCACTGTCAAGTGAATGGTTGGCTATATCCAGTAGGATTTACAAAGAACAGTCTTCTGACCCACGGTTCACTTCGGATTCTGTTGACCATGCTGTGCAGTGGGCTCTTGTGAATGCCTCATCATTGTGGAGTTTCCATATGTGTTGTTAAGGTATCTTCTCTCTGCCAGAGTGCCTACTATTTGAGGATGGGAACATTTGGGCATTTGGATTCACTTCTGGTGAACAAATGCCATTTTGTACTGGTTCTCCCTTTTCTAATCCATATTGCAGCTCCAGAGGATATTAAACAAGAATAACTAACTATGTGCTACACATGAAAGTGGTGGAAAGCTTCAGAAAGGGTATTTATCACCGTGGTCCTGGGAGGTATATCTAGCTGAAATCAAATAGGTTTGATGATCTTTTGGAGTGAATAGAAGGAATTTTTGTTTGTTTTTCTTTTGTTTTGTAACAAAGAAAATGCAGCCTTAAAGCGTTTTTCAATTTCTCTCTCAGCTTCCTTTCATTCTCTGATTTCTTTACTCTTAATGGGATAACATAAACCAGTTTTCTGTCGTCTATTATTCATCAAAGCTGTCGATTTAACCTGAACAGAACGAAGGCAAGGATGTTATTAAAATAAAACAACTTCCAATTGAGCTGCTAATAAATGCTGAAATGCATCCACATTTCTTCTATTGATTATATCCTGCCGACAAAGGCAAACACAAGCATGTACCGCACGCTGCCCGTGGAAATGAAAGATTTAATTAGATGAAAACCGAATGAGCTGGAAGATCTACTGCACTCAGCTATCAAACAATTGTTATTCATAATTGGCTGTTTGAAATGTCCCTGCTTCTTGAGCCTTTTTCACTTAAAAAAATTCCCTACCATGCAGTAAGATGAACACGGTCGTTAGTAAATTTTCCCCTGTGCATTTTACAAGCTCAAGGTTGTAGGCTAGAATGAGCCCTGTCAGGCCATAAATCAGGTGTAATAGAACATCTTGAAATTGAGAATTAGCAGGCTAGAGCAGAGAGACAGCATGTCTTCTCCATTTCAGGCCCATCTTCAAATGCTTCAGGTGGGAAAAGAGGTGCTGGTGGGGAGCATGTAAGAAGTGGTCCATAAACTCAGAGAGTGGGATTCTTTAGAACTCACTAGCTCTGCAAGTGTGTGCATGTAAAGTTTAACGTCTGGCAAATGCACTGCAGTTTAGTGGTGGGAGTGTATTAAAAAGTTGGTATTCACTTTACCCAGGAATGTTTCAAGCATAAAGTGTCCTGCTTTTTAAGATAGTGGAGGAAAAGAAAAATGCACAGAAATCACTGCCTGTGGCAGCCACGTAGCAGTTAGCCTTTTCAGGTTTTCCTTCTTGGAAGGCCGAGGCTTAAGTTCCTCATTTGCACAATGAGGGTATTAATTGTACCTATCTCATTGATTTGTTATGGGGATTAAGTGAGACAATGTAGGCAAAGCTTTTAGCACCGTGACTAGGCACATGGTCTGCACTAAATAAATGTCAGCTATTAGCAATAAGAATTCACTTTCCACATGCATGAAGCCAGGAAGGGAAGACATCATTTCTTCTATTTCCCATAGCATCCTTTTTAAAATTTTAGATCAATTTAATTAACATATAGTGTACTATTAGTTTTAGAGGTAGAGGTCAGTGATTCACCAGTTGCATACGACACCTAGTGCTTATTACATCACGTGCTCTCCTTAATGCCCATCACCCAGTTACCCTGTCCCCCTGCCACAGTCCCTCCAGAGGCCCTCAGTTTGTTTCCTATAGTTTAGCATCTCTTCTGGTTTGTCTCCCTCTTTGATTTTGTCTTATTTTTTCCTTCCTTCCCTTGCCCTATGTTCATCTATTTCGTTTCCTAAATTCCACATATGAGTGAGATCATATGGTATTTGTTTTTCTCTGACTTATTTTGTTTAGCATAATACCCTCTACTTCTATCCACATCATTGCAAATGGCAAGATTTCAGGTTTTTTGGTGGCTGAGTAATATTCCATTGTATATATGTACCATATCTTCTTTATCTACTCATCTGTTGATGGATATCTGGGCTCTTTCCATAGTTTGGCTATTATGGACATTACTGCTATAAACATTGGGGTGCATGTGCCCTTTGGATCACTATGTTTGTATCTTTTAGATAAATACCTAGTAGTGTAATTGCTGGGTAGTAGGGTAGTTCTTGGGAAAACTTTTCATCTGAAATGAAAGAAGTGTCAATATCTCAGTCTTGAGGTTCTTACAGATTCAGTAAGATGGGAGTTGATAATCATTCAACAAATATATATTTAGCATCTTAAATCATTTTAAAAATAGTACTTTGATTTTCTGATTACAAAAGAAGTAACAGCTGCTCCTTGACAGTGGGGCTGTGAGGGTCATGGTTAAGAAGCAGGTAGCGGAGCCAGATTGTTTGGGTGCACATTCCTGCCCACTCCCCAAATGTATGAAGATTGGATGAGTTAAGACACATAAAATACTTGCAACTGGGGTTAGCACATAATGTGAGCTCAGTAAGTTCTAACTAATGTTTAATGAAATACAGTAAAACTCAACTAAGAGATCCCTCATCCTCATGACCCTGAGATGACTGCTAATAAATATTTACTAAAAGTGTGCTATGTGATTAACACAGCACTATGCATTGTGTGGCTAAATATCAGTTCATTGCTGAACTCTTATTGCCTGCAGGCACTGCACTTGGTGCTTTGCATGTTTTATCTCATTTAATTCACATATTTAATTCACGGTGGGCAATATTATTTTCCTCTTTTTTGAGATGAGAAAACAAGCTCCGTGATGTTAGGTCACTTCCCAAGGTCATATAAGTGGTAAATGATGGAACTAAGACTCCATTGCAGGTCTCTGGTTGCAAAGTGGAATTTTATGCTGCTCTACCTTGATGAGGCCTAATATTGAGTGGACCCATGACAGCCCATCTGAAAGAGAGAAGCATCACCCACGTGAAGTGGGAGAACTGACGGAGGACACGAAACACGCAGTTCATAATTTGCTCCGTGCTGTAACTGTAATTCTTCTAACCAGGCCTCTGACACTTTTTCAACGTAGTGATTTGGGCATTAGAGCAAAGCTGGCACATGAGTTCTGCATCCCCAGCGCAATGCTGCATATTAAACAGGGACTCCAGGAACCCAGGTGGGGTTTTGCAAGGAGAGTTTATTGAACTCCTACCTGTTTGGGCCTGATTCTGGTGTCAGAGGGCTCTGAGTTTATGCTACACCAGAGTCTTAGGATAGATATTTTTTCTTTACTATCTGGCCCCCTGCAGCCACCACTTCTGTATAAAAACACCGCGGTGTGTTAGTTCTTGTTTCTCAAGTGTAATTTGGAGTCAAGTGGAACAGATAAACAATGTCAATGAGAATATCTCTTGCAGACACTGACAGGACTTATCCGTCTAGAAACGAGGAGATAAAGGATGCATAAATGTTTAATTTTTCTTTGCATGTTAATGTAACCACTGAGCTCTCTTGGTCCCCGAGCAAATTAATCATCACAGAATGAGAGTAAATGACACACGATCTGTATTGAGCTGTTGTCTGTTGGATCAGCCACCCCTTGGCGTGGTATCATGGAAGAGACAGGGCTCTGCAGCGGAGTGGAGTGAGCAGCTGTGATGGCTCTCAGCATATTAGAAGTCTCCTTGGAAAGCTTAGGACACTGATCTTCTAGCTTGAGGTTGGTTCTCGGCATGTTTGTGGAATGAAGGTTCATCTCCCTTGTGGAGGAGGTCCAGAGCTGGACTCCAAAGTCCCGCTGTTAAGGTTAGCTTCTCCAATCCCTAGCTGTGTGACTTTTATAAGTCCCAGCCTCTCTGAGCTTTATTTGGCTCATGTGCAAAATAAAGTGGTTGCTAATAACTATATATATAACACGAAATATGTATCAGTGTTTATGTATGTAAATCCACATATACACATAACGTAAAATTTACCATCTTGCCCATTTTTAAAGGCACAGTTCAGGAGGCTAATAAACTATACTTAAATATAATTGTAACACTATGAATATTGTCACCACTTGCCCAAGAGGCTGTTGTGCAGAGCAGATTACAAACAAGGATGAGAAGATGCTTGCTGAAGCATGAAGTGCTTTGTAGGCCTCAGTTGCTATGGCCTGTGTGACCCCACCCCCTCTCTGGGGCTTGACCTTCAGATTGCTTTAGCACTAACATTCTGCACAAACACTACTTCTACCTGGCAGAGGTCCCCAAGTCAACAGGGAGGCAAGCCTTGCACGAAAAGGCTGCGTTTTCTCTAGTGGGGCATCAGTGCATGTGGAGGTTTTGTCACTTTTCCAGTCACCCTTTGGAAGGAAGCCATTGGTACAATCTGTCTGACTTGCCAGTGACCCTGTTATATCTGTCTCTGTCTGTATCCATATTTGCAACCGTATCTGTAGCCATATCTATCTTCTGTTTGTTTATTTATTCAAAAACGTTTATCTAGCACGTCCTTGTTGCTGGGTGCTGTTTGAGGTGCTGGGGATACCACAGTGAACAACAGACAGATCCTCTGCCTTCTCGGAGCCTCCCTTCCAGTGGGTAAGGTAGACAATAAACCAGGGGATAGATAAGAACAAGGTAGAAGTGAGGGATGCCGTAGAGGAAAATCATGCCAGGCCAGGAGCTGGAGGGTGACAGGGGCTTTTCTTTTAGATGGATCAGTCAGGGAAAGCCTCCTCAGAGGTGTCACTGGAGCAGAGCTGAATGAGTGAGTGGACTGGCCACAGGGAAGTGCGGGGAAGTATGCTCCAGGCAGTGGAGGGAAGAACTTTCCAGAGGCCAAGGAGGCTCCTCTCCTCCCTGGGTCTGTTCCACCATGCGCGCCCGGGGCCAGCTCCTTCCACTCTCTGGCTCTGCTGCATCCTAGAGTGCGGCCCTGGGCCACAGGGTCACAGGTGACCCACATGCCCTGCATGATGGTGTGGTGGCCTGCAGGTAGGGGGACGTAAGTGAGGACATGTCCTTAGTTTTTAGGCAGTGACCTTGGAGTTGTAGACGTGACTTTGTCTTAAGTTTCACTGGGCACAGCATAGCCAGATTTAGCAAACAAAAATACAGGACACGCAGTCAAATTTGAATTTCAGATGAACAATTGTCAGAAGTTCAGAAGGAAAAAAACAGAAATAAAATGAATGAACCACTAAAGAAGTAATTAGCAAAAAATTATTGTGCACATACCAAAAAGGCAGTATGTAAACCAACTCAAACCAAAATATAGAATGAAGCTCAGATGTCTAGTGTCAAAAAGCAGCTTGTAGAAAGCATTCGCTTGTGGGGCAATGACTATTGTTCACAGGGAACAATTTAAGCTTTGCTTATGATTTTCAGAGGCATGAGCAAGAAATGACCCAGGTCAAGTTAGCCGTGCTTGTCTTGCAAAATAAGCTAAATAAAGCTTTGCTCATTTGACTGGTTTTGGTCAGGAAAGTTTGAAGTCAGGTCTCTCTCTGTGTTTGATTTTAACACAACTGATGTATTTTTTTTTGAATAGGGCATAGTTATACTAAAACAATGATTGGGCTATTAAACATTGTGATTTAACTTTTATTTTAATTCCAGTATAGTTAGCATAGTTATATTAGTTTCAGGTGTGCAGTATGGTGATTCAATTGCATATATTACTCAGTGCTCATCATGACAAGTGTACTCTTAATCCCCTTTACTTGCTTCCTCCATCCCCCATCACCCCACCCTGCACCTCCACCTCTGGTAACCATCTTTGTTCTCTGCAGTTAAGAGTCTGTTTCTGGATTTGCCTTTTTTTTTTACTTTGTTTATTTGTTTTGTTTTGTTTCTTAAATTCCACATGTGTGAAATCATATGATATTTTCCTTTCTCTGACTGACTTATTTCACTTAACATTTACTCTCTAACTCCATCCATGTCTTTGCAAATGGAGAGATTTCATTCTTTTTCATGGCTGAGGAATAGTCCAGTATGTGCGGGTGCATGTGTAGATACATCTTTTTCTTTTTCTTAAGATTTTATTTGAGAGAGAGAGAGAGTGCATGAGCAGGAGGAGGGGCATAGGAAGAAGCAGACTCCTTACTGAGCAGGGAGCCCAAAGCCGGACTCAATCTCAGGACCCTGGGATCATGACCTGAGCCGAAGGCAGACACTCAGCTGAATGATCCACCCAGGTGCCCCTATGACACATCTTTATTCATTCATCTGTTGATGGATGCTTGGGCAGCTTGCATATTTTGGTTATTGCAGTAATGCTGCACAGTTACTTAACTTTTAATTTGGGAAATACATATACCAAAAAATTATTGGTTATTTATCTGACATGCAAATTTAACTGAGAATCCTATATTTTTTATGGCAAACTTAATTGTCCAGAACCTAGTCGTATAGACTCATCTAGCTTCAAGAGAGTCTGAAAACCTAGTCTTTAGGTGGGCAGTATTGCGTCCAACTACAACCTGGGATTTTAATTACTGAAAGGAAGAAGGGAAATATGGATACCAGGGACAACTAGCAGTCTTTGTCAAAACTTACAGTCTCATTCATTCACTTATTCATTCTACCAATATTTATTAAGCACCTACTGTATGACAAGCATTGGATAAACAAGATAGATAAGGCTCCTACTGTCAGAGAGTTTATATATTAGTGGAAAAGACAGACAATAACAACTTAAACATGTGTCAGATTTCGAGTAGTAATAGATGTTATGGAGAAAAATGAGGCAAGTCAAGTCCTAGAATGTGATGGGAAAGCTGCTTTTCAAATGAGAAGGGTAAGGGAAGCTTTTTAGAGAAAGGATGTTTGAGGAGAGACCTGGATGAAGTGAGGGAGGAAGTGTGTGGAGCTCTGGGAAGAGCATGTTGGCCAGAGGGACCAACTAGCACAAAGACACTATTGACCTTGGCATGTTTCAGGAACTAGAAGGCCCATAGGGAGCCATGGAGGGATCAAGGGGCAGAGTGTAGGGGAAGCAGGCAGGAGAGTGCCCTGAAGGACATGCATGACAAATGCTTTTTTAAATTGTAGGAATGATGAGATGCCACTGGAGGGATTTGAGCAAGATGGTTACGTGATTTAATTTATATTTTCACAAGATCACTGTGCCTGCTGGCCAAAGTGGCTCTAGGGAACAAAAGTGGGAGAAGGGAGAGGAGTTAGGTGCCTGTGGCAGGGTACTGAGCTTGATAGGGCCATAGGGTAAAGGGACGGAGAAGTGGTGGGATTCAGGATATAGAGGTACTAACATCATCATCATCTGACAGAGGAGGGAGGCTCTGAGAGTCAGGGCTGGAATCTAGGTCTGTGTGACTTTGGTGCTCTGCTGGGAGGAGGTGTGGGGTGCTGCTCACAGGAGGAAGGTCTTGTAGCTTTGGGAGATGGCCAGAACCCTTGGTTCCAACAGTGCAACAGGAGCAAGAGGGAGGAGGACTGGAGACGACGAGGGCCATGTTCACCCTTTCCTCCTACGTTCTTCCCAAGCGTTGATTCTGCCCAAGACTCCAGATCTAAGACAGTCTTACTGTTTTTGGCATCATTAGGATTAAAGCTTATCTCCTTCTCCGTGAAAAAAATAAAAAGTACCTGCTCTTGGAAGTTGGCAGCTCTCAGCAGTAACACCAACAGCACATAAACTTTTCAAAGAGGAAGGTGACTGTTTTATTTTCTGGGTTTCTCGGGTCCCTGGGTTGGAGAGGAAAGCAGCTTTGGAAGCAGCCACACCTGGTTCTGAATCTCATTTACCAGCTGAGCCTTGGTTTTTTGTATCTGCAAAGTGGGATCATAACACAGCTGCTCCACATAATAGCCGAGGGCTTTAGAAGAGAAAATGTGCCCGAAACTAGTAGCAGCCAATAAATGTGATTCATTTTATGATTTTGTGATCATTTTGGCTCTAGCCTGCTCTAAGCACTGTTCTTTATCTTTCCACCAGTTCCCTTACTGACCCTAATCTTTTCATTATTGCTCACCCCCTTCCCTTGCTTGCTTCTGTTGTGATATCTAGAGCCCCACATAATGTGGTCTTGTTGGAAAAAGGAATGAAAAGTAGTGGAAACATGTCAGGGCAGGGTGTATGGAATATGGAAGTCCCTTCCATTAACCTGTTCTCTAGAATTGGAATATGAAATATTCATTTAAGTCCAGTGAAAAGACATTGCGAACTTGATGTTCTTGCTCAGTCCAGAAGCACACTGCTGATAAGAAACAAATTAGAAATGTGAGCTTTCTCCAAGTGCCATCAAGATGTGTGTTGCTGGTGGAGCTGGTCTTTCCCTGCAGGTCACTTAGGCTCTTCCTGAAGCATATATTTGGATGGAAATGATCACTACATCTGATGAGGCCTGAGAGCTTGGTGTCAGATTTGGGAAAGGTATTTGAAGTCCTGTGTATTTGAATCGTGTGTAAACACATCATGCAGTGTGTCTGGTTGTTCTTGGTGGGGGGCAGGAAGTGGATCTTGAGGCAGTGGATTTCAAATATAGATCAGCTGGTCAGCTGGATGGAACAACTAATAGGCTGTGGACCCACAGCGGGAAGAGCTCTTAGAAACCTACAGGAACAGTTCTTTTTTCAAATAAAGATACAAAAGCCCAAAGAGGGGTGCCTATTTGCTCAAAGTCACATGGCTTTGCCTGAAAGTAAAGCATGGTAGGACTGTGATAGGCTTTGAGATCAGAAAAGTTGGATTCAAATCCTGGATCTATCATTATGTTCCTTGGGTAAGTTACTTAACTTTCTTTTTTAATATTTTATTTATTTGGCAGAGAGAGAGAGAGAGAGAGAGAGAGAGAGAGAGAACGCAGGAGCACAAGCAGGGGGCGTAGCAGAGGGAGAAGCAGGCTTCCCATGGAGCAGGGAGCCCGATGTGGGGATCCATCCCAGGACTCCGGAATCATGACCTGAGCCGAAGGCAGATGCTTAACTGATTGAGCCACCGAGGCACCTCGTTACTTAACTTTCTAAAGCTTCAATTTCCTCACTTGTGAGATGGGGCTGCTAGATGTTCCTACCTCACAGAATGAGTATGAGGGTTAATAAGAAAATCTATGTAGAATAGGACAATGCTTGGCACCTAGTTAAGTACTCAGTAAATATTGGTGTTTTGTCATGTTGATGCTAACACATTTTTGAGGCTCCTGGAACTGACAATAGGAAAATCTGTTTACTGCTAACATGCCACAGGACTTTGGTTTGGTCCTTATGAGAGAGTGTGGCGAGTTGAGTTGTGTTACGCCAAAAGATCCATGCATGTAACTCCCGTTTCCTGTGAATGTGACCTTATTTGAAAATAGGGTTTTTGCAGATGTCATCAAGTTAAGATGCAGTCATACTGGATTAATGTGAGCCCTAATTCAATGCCTGGTGTCCTTATAAGAAGAGGGAAATTTGTACACAGACACATGGAGGTAACACCACATAAAAACAGAGGCAGAAATTGCAGTGAAGCAGATGGGTGATCATCAGGGGCTGAGGGGTGGGGGAACAGGAAGCGAGTGCTTAAGATGATTTCCTTTTGGGGTGATAAGAATGTTCTCGGGCTAAATAAGAGTAGTGGTTGCACACCATTTTGAATGTACTAAATGCCACTGAATTGTATAATTTAAAGTGGTGAGTTATATGTGATGCAATTTTTTTTTTTTTTATGTGATGCGAATTTTATCTAAGAACACAGAAGCCAAAAATAATCCCTCTCCACCCCAGTCCTCTTCAAGGACTGTTGAGGTGGCCTCTGGAAAGATAAAACTCTGGCTGGGCTCTGAGTCTGGTGGAATTACCCAGACTGAATGCCATGGGAATGTGGGAGTCCTCACTCTCTCTGTTTGCCCTTCCTACCTCTCCCCAGAGGATCTCTTAGGGCTGTTTGCACCAGTGCAGAGAGGTTAAGAACACAGGCTTTCAGAGATTTTAATCTAATTGTGAGTCCTGACCTGGCAGATGCTATAAATCCTCTCTGGGTCAGTTTCCTTGCTTATAAAGTAGGAGTGAAAATACCTACCTCACAGCGTTTGCTAGCATGAACTAGGTAAAGCATTTAACACAGCACATGGTATATTATTACTGCTCAATAAATGGTTGTGACTATTATAAATAGTAATTCTATTATCTTTTGTATCCACCTGAACATAGTGTTGGTTGCCAAGATCTAGAGGTGGCAAGAAATTGTGCCTTAAGCCAAGTTCTCTAAACAGAATCCCAAACCCCAACAGCCTACTTGTGGGGTGAGGAGAAGAGATTCAGCAACAGTGGAGGATATTATCATCTTAGTTGCAGTGTTGGTTTTGAAGGTGTCTGATAAATAGTATCCTTCCCTGCCTGAGTCCTATACCAATGGGAACATAAGATAGAACCCAAGAAGAGAGGTGACCAAGGGATGCCTGGGTGGCTCAGTGGTTGAGCATCTGCCTTTGGCTCAGGCATGATCCTGGTATCCAGGGATCGAGTTCCGCATCAGGCTTCCTGCAGGGAACCTTCTTCTCCCTCTGCTTATGTCTCTGCCTCTCTCTCTGTATCTCTCATGAATGAATAAAATCTTAAAAAAAAAAAAAAAGAAGATAGATGAACAAAATATCACTATTATACCAATGAAACTGATTTTGGAGAATAAAGGGAGTTCATATGGCTGATCCCCAGAATGAGACTTCACACTCTGTTATAGACAGCTGGATAGCTGCAGAGCTGCCCAGACCGAGGCCTCCCCTGCTAAACTCACGGTGTGAAGGAACAGAGGGGTGTGCTGGGCCTCAGTGAGGGCTCCTTCCCAAGCCCGCCAATCAGGGCAGGTACTCACCCTCCGGGTGGAGATCTGCCAGGAACACTGCTAGTAGAGCTCTGTCCTGACAGGAGTCATGAGAAGGATGGAGGTGACTTAACACTGGATGGGCACAAGTCCCATGAGTTGTGCCCATGGCAAGGCAGATATAATTTAAAGCTTCCCCCACATCTAGATGGTGCTCCCGCATCCTCTCCACGTGGTCTGACATGGTGATGGCCATGGCTGGTGCTTCCTTCCTTTACGTTCCCCAAGGAGTTCTTTGTTACAAAAGGAGATAAAATAGCAAAATAACCAAGGAAACAAACAAAAATAAAACCCGAGAACAGCCTCATTTTGTCCAACATTTGGGGAATGGTAAAATAAATTATAGAATATCCGTTCAACAGAATGTTAAGAAGCCACTTAAAAAGAGGGCTGTTTACAAAGGGTTTGTAATGATGTAGGAATTATATGATGATGTCAAATGAAAAAAGCATGATACAGAATTGCACATATAGCTTGAACTCAGCTGTATTAAACCTCCCTAAGATTATGCATAGGAAAACAAAAAGAAACTGGGAGGAAATTTGCAGAATATTAACAGTGGTTGTCTATTTTTTTCTGCTGTAGTTTACAAATTTTCTGTAATAAGCATGTATTTCTTTTGTATTGGAAAAAATCAACTTTATTAAAAAAACTACTTTTATAATGGTTAGGGTTATACATTATCACATTATCAGTCAAGCCAGCAATTTAGAACTTCATGGATTCACAAGATTATAGAATGCTAATAGGATTCCTAGTGTTGAAGTTTCCTAGTTGCTTGTACTGATTTTACTAGTTTAAGGATCAAAAAAGTTTTTGAAGCTCTCCTGGAAACTATGGCTTCTTTCTTCAGAACATGTCATATGCAATGTACTATCATTTAAGTTGCTTTTAGTTTCAAGTTACAGAAAGCCCTATTCAAAGCAGCTTAAATAGTGGAGGTTTGTGTAACTAAAACTTTAGGGATATCAGGTAAAGAGTGATCCTGCAATTCAACAATTTTACCAAGACTCTCATTTCTTCTGTTTCTCTGCTCAGTCTTCTATAATGTCATCTTCATCCCAGGGCTGGCTACCCTGTGGGTTCCAAGATGGCTAGTGGGAGTTCCTGGAATTTTATTCTTACTTGTTCTCATCTAGCAGGAAAGAGCATCTGTATTTCAGTATTCACAGCAGAAGTTGTAAGATTGGATGTGATTGTAAGGTTTAGGCACATGTTTCATCTCTGGATCAATATCCTGGCCAAGAAATAGAGAACCCTGATCTCCTTAACTAGGTAACTTGTCCTGCCGTGGAGCTAATATGAAATTAGTGTCCCTGGGACCACATTATTTTTTAAATTGTAATTGGTTTTGTGTGCATACAACTTACTGCATATAATTTAAGCTTATTCTTAAATTCCTCAGAGCTTGCCCATCTACCCAGGTTAAGAATTCTTGGTTTAAACCCATTTCCTTATTTTAGAGATGGAGTTTCAAGACCCAGAGGTCATAAATGCCCAAAGCCATACAGTTACCTCACTGACAGTTTATTGCTTGCCTCCTCACCAAACTCCCTCCAACTTCACATGCAATCTGCAATCATGAGTCAGAGATGAGTATATAGTAAGTAAAACCCTTGACAAATCCCTCTCTAGGACCCAGGACAGATGTGTTTTGATGAAGAGATGGAGAGGACCTTATGCTAAGGGGATAAAAGAGTTCAGAGTGGGAGAAATGGTTGTGTTAAGCCTCACATCAAAGACAGCATGAAAAGAAAATGATAAAAACAAGGAGAGAGGACGAATGAGATTATATTATTCATGCCTGTATCTTGAAGATAATCATTGTAATTTTCCTTCTAAAAACCCTGCTTGCTTAGAGGAAACGACTGTATTCTAATAAGCACTTGTTTATGAAACTCACAGTAATTGGATTGGAATGTGAATTATTAAACTGTATGCGGGGTGGCACTTCTTGCTAGGTGTTTAATGATTATGTACTAATGTGTGGGGCTGGCCTGTCGGCTGCAAAGATAATTCTCCCAGGAAGAAAATTGTTTATCTCTGGGTCAAGGCTAGGGTGTCTTTCATAGGCTTCTGAAAGACCTGGGCTGAAGAGACTCTTACAAATCACATAGGTCAGTTGCCTCATTTTGAAGATGGGGAAACCAAGGCTAAGTGTGGAAGGCTCTTGTGGAAGACTGTACAGTGAGCACACCAGCAATGACTTTTTCCTTTACTTGGTTCTCATAGTACTTATAGGTGCTTTATGGTGGGATCTGTGACTTGACTTCCTCAATGGCCATTTCATTTTCCTTCTGTCTGGAGAAATTGGAAAGCTAACCCACTTTCCTTGCAGTGAGGATTCCAGAAATAAGGTAAGTTCCACCAATACGTTGCCCTTGTATAGGTGGTAGAGATGTGTTAAGGGGCAGTCATGGTGACCGGATTTTATGTCCCAACGGCTGGCCACCAGCCTCCAGGACTTTAAGGGGCCGTGGCAGCAGCAGGTTTCTGATGCTGGGATGATAACTCTGGTAGCATGTCCTTGAGCTCTCTGGGCCCTGGGAGACCCCCTGACTTTGCCCCTTCTAGCCTTCAAATGTCTTTTTTTTTTTTTTTTTTGTTTTGAGGAGATAATTCCCTACATCGAATCTCTTTCTGCTTGACATGCCTAGAGTGATCTGTTTCCTGCCCTGAACGCTGACACATCCCTCTGTGTTAGCACAAATCATCTTTATGACAGGTGATAGTGTTTCATTCTTGGCTCCTGATCTTATGTTTTCTATGTCCTAGAGAATAGAGCCCTGTTCATGTCATCTTTGAATCTGAAACTCATGAAATCCAAAATTAGCTTCATTATTTCCCCTCCAAACCTACTTTCCCTATAGACTTTCTTTAGTCTATCCCCATCTCTGTTTCCTTCCCACAACTCAGGTTTGGAAGTAGCTTTGGCTTTCTTAGTGCTGTCATACATTTGCCAAATCTTATCATTTCTATTTTCTCTGTTAGTTAGGACTGTTGGTTTTAAACAAGCCAATTATACTGGATCAATGAACAGAGAGAATGTAATAGATAATATGTATATAATAGA
The DNA here is from genome assembly GCF_003254725.2 of Canis lupus dingo. Lineage (NCBI taxonomy): Eukaryota > Metazoa > Chordata > Mammalia > Carnivora > Canidae > Canis > Canis lupus. The sequence goes on along the minus strand of NC_064246.1, from coordinate 55,251,793 downwards.
TTATTTTAATAATTGTAAATACTGATATCAGGTGTGGTTGGAACCAGGGGCTCAGAGAATGCCAAGAGGACTTGGTCCATCCTCCTTCCTTAGGTCTTGTTTTTTTGCCGATCCCTCTCCAACAATGATGGGCCCTTGTACGTCTAGGTTTACACAATTTTTACATCAAACTTTGTGAGGATAAGGTTTATCTCTCTTATTATTCCCAGAAAAAGTTCTGGAAAAGAGTCTTTTGGTTAAAATTGAGCCAGCCACTTCTTATGGGTTGAATTATGTTCTCCTAAAAGACACACTGAAGTCCTGGCCACCGGTAGGTCAAAATGTGATGGTTTTCTGGACATAGTTTTGTTGTAGATGTAATTAGTCCCGTTATGATGAGGTCCTATGGAAGCAGAGCACATTATTGACCCAAAGTGATGCTGTCCTAGTAAGGAGAGGAGAATGAGACAGAGAACAGAAAGCCACACGAAGAGAGACATAGCAAGAAGAGGGCCATGAGGCAGAGATTGCCACTATTGCACCACGAGCCAGGGAGTGTCTGCCAGCTACTAGAACTCTTTAGCTGGCAGTTGTCACTGGCCTCTCAGTTTTGTCTTCATCCCCATTAAGGTATTTGTAATGGTCAGTTTGTGCTGCCATAACGAAATACCACAATTTTGCTGAGGCCTTTCTCCTCAGTGTGCAGTTGACCCCTTCTTGCAGCATCCCCAGATGGCTCTTTCTCTGGGCCTAGGCATCCTTAGTGTCTCTTCCTCTTCTAAGGACACCAGTCCTACAGGATTAGGACCCACCCTCATAGTCTCATGTGATTAAATTAACATGAGGCCCTATCTCCCATTAAGGTTACATTCTGAAGGCTTGGGGGTTCAGGCTTCCACATGAATTTTGGGTGGGGGGACACAGGTTCAGTCCATAATAGTACTTAAGACTTTTTATTTCATTTGTTTGATATTTGTGTGCTTATTTTAGCTCCCTTAGAAGGTGGTAAGTTCCTTGAAGTTAGAGAGGATATCCTGGTTTATATCCTTTTATCTCTCATCATGTTTATTTTTTTATTTTTTTTTTTAAATTTATTTATGATAGTCACACACACACAGAGAGAGAGAGAGAGAGGCAGAGACACAGGCAGAGGGAGAAGCAGGCTCCATGCACTGGGAGCCCGACGTGGGACTCGATCCCGGGTCTCCAGGATCGGGCCCTGGGCCAAAGGCAGGCGCCAAACCGCTGCGCCACCCAGGGATCCCCTCTCATCATGTTTAATATGCTTCTTGGACTTAGTAAATATTCAATATTTCTTGTTGAGTGAATGAATGATGTATAAAGTAGTTCTTGATTAATAAGAATTTCTCATTCCCCAAGCTTTTGGTGCAAAAAGAGTTATATAGCGCAAGCAGCGTTGGACTAAATGTCAGAGACCCAGGTTCCTTTCCCAGCTCTGTCACTTTCTAGCTGAGTGATCTTAGACAAGTCACTTAACTACTCTGGGCCTCAGTTTCCTCATTTGTAAAATGGAAATAATAATGCTTTTCTGTTTTACAAGGTTGTTTATGAGTATTAGTGAAATCATTTAGTCATTCAGAAAATACTTTGGGGCACCTACTGTATACAAGGCACTGTTCTAGGCACATGGGTACAATGGTGAACAAGGTTCTTGTCCTCATGATTCTTGTGTGGGACAGGTGATTAATCAGATTAGCAGTATAAGAAGTAATTTTGGAAAGTTCTAAGTTCTGTGTAGACAATAAAGTAAGGGATGTGATAATGAAGGCTTGCTTCCCAGAAAGGGTAGTTGGGGAAGACCTCTCTGAGGAGATGACATGTAAGCCAAGAGGTGAATCATGAGAAAAAATTAGCTATTCACAGGGAAAGAGCATTCCAGGCAGAGGGAGCAGCAAAGACCCTGAGCGTGGGGGTGGGAGAGGTAGGGGTGGAGGTAGTGAGTGAGTGTCATTACAGCAAAGTAAGGACATTTGAAACTGAGGCTCAGTAATGGGGTATGTTTCATGGGCATTGCAGAAAGATGGGCATTGCAGAAAGATCCCTGGATTTGAGGCTTTATCCCTGATTCAACCACCATGTTTGTTTGGGACATCACTTGCCATGTGTGCATCTTGGGACACATCACTGCCTTTTCAGGTTCCTCTTTCCTGCTCTGTCAGCCTGCCAGCGTGGCGGGACCCTGTGGATAAGGCACTTTGGGAATATAAAGTGCTGTACAATTTCCAGGTGGTATCATTATTTGAAAACATGTTACCCACGATTAAGGGATTTGAACTTTGAATTCAGCAAGTAGCTTACTGATCAAATTTTCTGAGGAGAGCTGCAGTCACCCCCGTTTAGGGCTCAAAAGTGCCTATGTCAGGCTTTTCAAAACAAATTGATAAGAATTAAGTAGATGCTGGAGTAGGGAACAGCAAGCTGTCTTTCTTCCCTACTTTCTTCCCCACGGAGACTTTATACACAAAATTTGGTGTGGGCAATCACCTTGTTGGGGCTTTTGGGTGCCTATGAAACTAGCTTGGGGGCAAGGTCACTGGATGTGAGTGTGTGTGCGTGTGTGTGTGTATGTGTGTGTGTGTGTGTGTGTAGTGTTCTGCATTGCAATAGAATGTTTCAGAAAAGATATCTTAAGCATCCCACTGCCGCCAGAACTGACATGATTGAACATGGTACACATATTTCTTGAGTCGTGAAATTGCACCCAAGACACATATAAATGACACAGTAGCAGAGCATTCTTTTATGAAGAGCTGATGACTTCAAAGTTCTTGGTAGTAAAGTGTATTGCTTTTGAACTTGTTCCTAGTTTTCTCCCCCACACTCAAGGACTATCTTCCTTTTCCCCAATCTCATCTGCTCTACACGTAGACTTTCATAACTTAAGCATCTTGAGGCATGCAGTGACTCCCCCTGTATTGCTCATTCTGGAGGTTGCCAGATGCCGAGGCTTTAAGATAATAAATATACAATCTGGAAAGGTCACTTTCAGGAAAAGGGAGCCCTGTTTCCTCTTTCCATCCAGAGGAGGTGCTAAGGGAATTTTACTGGAGCCTGAGTCTAGAAAACAACCAGGACCATGCTAGAAACCTCCCTGGGTGATCCTTTGGCTATTGGCAGTTTGAAGAATTCATCCTCTCTCTCTCTCTCTACCTCCCCTCTCTGTGTCTGTTAGCTGGACTCTGGTCTCTGTCTCCACATCTCTGTCTCCCTTTCTTTCTCTTGCTCTTCCCCACCCCACCTCTCTCATCCCTTATTGATTTGCTTCATTGGAATAAAGTTCTGTTCAACTAGTGGGGCTTCCATAATTGGAGCTCTGGGGCATATCAAATGAAACAGCTAATGGTGACTTTTTTTTTCCGAGGCAGGTTATCAATTATGAATGCCTAGGCAATCAGAGATCACAAGAGTCCTGTTTCCCCAAATGAAGTAGTAGATTTTAGAATGAGATGAAATGAAATGGAGCTAATAGGTTTTTTTCTTTTTTTTTTTAAAGAGAAGGCTGAGGCATTTGGAACTGTAGGTATGAAGCTCTGGACTGTGGACACCTCCTTGCTTTGGTTTCAGAGTTTTGGACAACTTGTGCACAAAGCCCAAGAGCTAGCAGTGCGCACTGGAATGAACAGGGAGCATAAACACAGATGGCGGGGGTGGGGGGACGCGGTTTTCAGGCTAGCTGCTCCGTAAACAGGCCACTGCAGTCCAAGGGGCTGATGTGAACCTTACATGGGCTGCCAGGGCTGCATCCTTCCTCTACCTCACTCCAGTTAGCCATCTCCACCAGTGGCCTGGGACTGGTGATTTCTGAGAAGAATGATACCAGAAGACTCCTCATACCTACCTAACATTCTTCTCAGGCCGTTATCTTTGCTGCTTTCCTGGGTTTACTCATCTAGGGAAATGCGACAGTTTCCTTTCTCTGTCTCTCAGTGATTCTCTCTCTCTCTCTCTCTCTCTCTCTCTCTCTCTCTCTCTCTCAAGTACACACAGACACACACACAGTCTCTGCACAGTAGCTTCACTTCTCAGTGTAACTAGAAGCCCACACAGTCCCAGCTGCAGAAACAGAAATCCTGTGAAAGTGCACTGGACTAATTAGTTAGGGGGAAGTGACGGATGACTACAATTTTTATGACTTTCTGAATTCACTAGAAGTGACATTATTAAGAGTGTACTAATAATGCATGTTCAACGTAGAAAAATTAAAAAATATAGATCAAGAACAAAAAGAAATTCACTCTGTGTCTAAGGGATGTGTATAAAGAATATTAAATACTAGTTTCTTAAATTGAAAAAGTAATCTGTGAACAGTAAAACATGTTCAAACACTTCAGAAGAGCATGAACTAGAGTAAGATATCCTCTCCTTGGACTCCCAGAAAGAATCCTAGACTGAAAATCCAGAAACTGACTCTGACTGTAGAATGCATGTATCTCTGGGTAAATGAACTTAAACCCACCTCACCACCACCCCCATGAGAACATAATGTACTTAATGTTCTGCACTGTGCTTTTTAACTTAATATATTCTGGCCATCTTTTCATGACAGTACATACAGATAAATCATTTAATATGACGAATATTGCATAGTCACATGCGCTTAAATACCATGAATACCATGCTAATTTGTGAATATTCTGGAATAATATACTAGAACACAGAGAGAACCAAAAAAAAAAAAAAAAAAAAGAACACTCAGCACTACTGGGAAATGATACTTCATTATTCAAGAATCCATCACATTTATCTATCTTTGTGGAAGAATTTGACAAATTAATTAATTTGTCTTTTTCTAACCTGAGCCCTCCCTCCATGCAAATCCCCCTTGCGCTCCAAATTCCTGTCTCTCTTTGATGTCAGTAGAGCCACAACCCACAAACACTCAGTCAGACTTATCTTTTGTTCAAGAACTTAAGGCAAGATTGAAAAAAAAAAAGAACTTAGGGGAACAAATAACCAGAACTGCTTTCCTGAGCCTGAATGGTTTTGGTCTTGAGAGCAGGTGTTTAGGCAATGGGCCATGCGTGCTAATGTTAAATACTGATGGACAAAGGTGTCCATGTGTTCTTATTGAGTATGTCTTTTGTGACATGTGAGGCTTTCTAAGATGTGGGGACCCGAACATGGACTCCTCTTACCCAGGTCTCTGGGTGGTATGGTATCCTGGTATGACCATAGTGATTGTTAAAATATTAAGTTATATCAATTCAGTTAGTAATAAATGCTGCTCTGAGACCCAAGTGATCCCTTCCAAGATTCCTGTTGTCCTGGTCCTCCTCATGATCCAACAACTAAAAAACTGATGGCAAGCACAGCAAAGGCCTCTAGAACACTCCTCTAGAGCTGCTGTCTGTACCTCTTCTGATTGGATGGTGGATGAGCCAATCTGGTTATTAGATATTTTGACTATTACCCCTGTCTATGAGTAAAGAATCAATGAAAACTTTGTCCTTGCCTCTGTAGAGACAATTCAGTGAGATGGAGATCAGTGATGATAGGAGCAAGGTGAGTACTATGACAAGACCAAGCCCAGGTGAAAGGCTGGGGGCTACTGGTCACATCCATTTGAACAGATGGCACATTGAGGCCCACGTTAATTACTTTGGTTGGTTCCTCTAGAACAAGCATCTTTGGCAGGAACCAGGCAGCAAGGCAAACTAGAGGCACAAGGGGTAAGTAACTGCAACCACTGCTGGCCATATGGAGCTTGAGCTTATGATCTTGAAAACATCCTACCCAGGACCAAGAGTAAGTAGAGCATTTGCAAAATCATAGGGTTGATGCCAATTCCTTCTTATTTGTCTACAAAGCCAATAAATAAAAGTTCTTTTTTCTTTTAAGGAAATCTGACATTTAGTGTATTGAATTTAATTGAGTGGATTAGATAGAAGTAGAGAAGGTTGATTTTCTTTGTCCTTAATTCTGCTAGGTAACTGGAGACCAACTGGAACAAAACCATAATCTGGCTAACAGGGATGGTATCTTGTTAGCATAGTTTCTCTTTCCAGTCTTTTTATCTATGTATATATATGCATATAGTATGTATCCATATTTTTACAAAATTGTGATTATGTTTTATGTAGTTTTGAATATGATATTTAAATTTAGCATTAAATTAAAAACAATGGCCAAATCATTAAATACTCTTCTAGGAGAGGATATTTAATATCTATATAATATTTTATCTTAGGGCTACATTAAAATTTATTTAACATCTCTCCTATTTTATACATTTAGGTGATTTCTACTTTGTTTTTTTTTGTTTGCTTTTATTTATTTTTTTCTTCTTTTTTAAATTTAAATTCAATTTATTTATTTATTTATTTATTTATTTATTTATTTTTAATAAATTTATTTTTTTTTGGTGTTCAATTTACCAACATACAGAATAACACCCAGTGCTCATCCTGTCAAGTGCCCCCTCAGTGCCCATCACCCCTTCACCCCTACCCTCTGCCCTCCTCCCCTTCCACCACCCCTAGTTCGTTTCCCAGAGTTAGGAGTCTTTATGTTCTGTCTCCCTTTCTGATATTTCCCACACATTTCTTCTCACTTCCCTTATATTCCCTTTCACTATTATTTATATTCCCCAAATGAATGAGAACATACACTGTTTGTCCTGTTCTGACTGACTTACTTCACTCAGCATAATACCCTCCAGTTCTATCCATGTTGAAGCAAATGGTGGGTATTTGTCGTTTCTAATGGCTGAGTAATATTCCATTGTATCCATAAACCACATCTTCTTTATCCATTCATCTTTCGATGGACACCGAGGCTCCTTCCACAGTTTGGCTATTGTGGACATTGCTGCTATAAACATCGGGGTGCAGGTGTCCCGGCGTTTCATTGCATCTGAATCTTTGGGGTAAATCCCCAACAGTGCAATTGCTGGGTCGTAGGGCAGGTCTATTTTTAACTCTTTGAGGAACCTCCACACAGTTTTCCAGAGTGGCTGCACCAGTTCACATTCCCACCAACAGTGTAAGAGGGTTCCCTTTTCTCTGCATCCTCTCCAACATTTGTTGTTTCCTGCCTTGTTAATTTGCCCCATTCTCACTGGTGTGAGGTGGTATCTCATTGTGGTTTTGATTTGTATTTCCCTGATGGCAAGTGATGCGGAGCATTTTCTCATGTGCATGTTAGTCATGTGTAGGTCTTCCTTTGTGAGATTTCTGTTCATGTCTTTTGCCCATTTCATGATTGGATTGTTTGTTTCTTTGGTGTTGAGCTTAATAAGTTCTTTATAGATTTTGGAAACTAGCCCTTTATCTGATACGTCATTTGCAAATATCTTCTCTCATTCTGTAGGTTGTCTTTTAGTTTTGTTGACTGTATCCTTTGCTGTGCAAAAGCTTCTTATCTTGATGAAATCCCAATAGTTCATTTTTGCTTTTGTTTCTTTTGCCTTCATGGATGTATCTTGCAAGAAGTTACTGTGGCCAAGTTCAAAAAGGGTGTTGCCTGTGTTCTCCTCTAGGATTTTGATGGAATCTTGTCTCCCATTTAGATCTTTCATCCATTTTGAGTTTATCTTTGTGTATGGTGCAAGAGAGTGGTCTAGTTTCATTCTTCTGCATGTGGATGTCCAATTTTTGCAGCACTATTTATTGAAGAGACTGTCTTTCTTCCAATGGATAGTCTTTCCTCCTTTATCGAATAGTAGTTGACCATAAAGTTTCGGGTCCACTTCTGGGTTCTCTATTCTGTTCCATTGATCTATGTGTCTGTTTTTGTGCCAGTACCACACTGTCTTGATGACCACAGCTTTGTAGTACAACCTGAAATCTGGCATTGTGATGCCCCCAGATATGGTTTTCTTTTTTAAAATTCCCCTGGCTATTCGGGGTCTTTTCTGATTCTACACAAATCTTAAAATAATTTGTTCTAACTCTCTGAAGAAAGTCCATGGTATTTTGATAGGGATTGCATTAAACATGTAAATTGCCCTGGGTAGCATTGACATTTTCACAATATTAATTCTGCCAATCCATGAGCATGGAATATTTTTCCATCTCTTTGTGTCTTCCTCAATTTCTTTCAGAAGTGTTCTATAGTTTTTAGGGTATAGATCCTTTACCTCTTTGGTTAGGTTTATTCCTAGGTATCTTATGCTTTTGGGTGCAATTGTAAATGGGATTGACTCCTTAATTTCTCTTTCTTCAGTCTGTTAGTGTATAGAAATGCCATTGATTTCTGGGCATTGATTTTGTATCCTGCCACACTACCAAATTGCTGTATGAGTTCTAGCAATCTTGGGGGGGAGACTTTTGGGTTTTCTATGTAGAGTATCATGTCATCGGCGAAGAGGGAGAGTTTGACTTCTTCTTTGCCAATTTGAATGCCTTTAATGTCTTTTTGTTGTCTGATTGCTGAGGCTAGGACTTCCAATACTATGCTGAATAGTAGTGGTGAGAGTGGACATCCCTGTCTTGTTCCTGATCTTAGGGGAAAGGCTCCCAGTGCTTCCCCATTGAGAATGATATTTGCTGTGGTCTTTTCATAGATGGCTTTTAAGATGTCGAGGAATGTTCCCTCTATCTCTACACTCTGAAGAGTTTGATCAGGAATGGATGCTGTATTTTGTCAAATGCTTTCTCTGCATCCAATGAGAGGATCATATGGTTCTTGTTTTTTCTCTTGCTGATATGATGAATCACATTGATTGTTTAACGAGTGTCGAACCAGCTTTGTGTCCCAGGGATAAATCCTACTTGGTCATGGTGAATAATTTTCTTAATGTACTGTTGGATCCTATTGGCCAGTATCTTGTTGAGAATTTTTGCATCCATGTTCATCAGGGATATTGGTCTGTAATTCTTTTTGGTGGGGTCTTTGTCTGGTTTTGGAATTAAGGTGATGCTGGCCTCATAGAACGAATTTGGAAGTACTCCATCTCTTTCTATCTTTCCAAACAGCTTTAGTAGAATAGGTATGATTTCTTCTTTAAACGTTTGATAGACTTCCCCTGGGAAGCCATCTGGCCCTGGACTCTTGTGTCTTGGGAGGTTTTTGATGACTGCTTCAATTTCCTCCCTGGTTATTGGCCTGTTCAGGTTTTCTTTCTTCCTGTTCCAGTTTTGGTAGTTTGTGGCTTTCCAGGAATGCGTCCATTTCTTCTAGATTGCCTAATTTATTGGCATATAGCTGTTCATAATATGTTTTTAAAATCGTTTGTATTTCCTTGGTGTTGGTAGTGATCTCTCCTTTCTCATTCATGTTTTTATTAATTTGAGTCTTCTCTCTCTTCTTTTTAATAAGGCTGGCTAATGGTTTATCTATCTTATTAATTCTTTCAAAGAACCAACTCCTGGTTCTGTTGATCTGTTCCACAGTTCTTCTGGTCTCGATTTCGTTGAGTTCTGCTCGAATTTTAATTAACTCTCTTCTTCTGCTGGGTGTAGGGTCCATCTGCTGTTTTTTTCTCTAGCTCCTTTATGTGTAAGGTTAGCTTTTGTATTTGAGTTCTTTCCAGTTTTTGAATGGATGCTTGTACTGCGATGTATTTCCCCCTTAGGACTGCTTTTGCTGCATCCCAAAGATTTTGAATGGTTCTATCTTCATTCTCATTAGTTTCCATGAATCTTTTTAATTCTTCCTTAATTTCCTGGTTGACCCTGTCATCTTTTAGCAGGATGGTCCTTAACCTCCACGTGTTTGAGGTCCTTCCATACTTCTCGTTGTGATTTAGTTCTAATTTCAAGGCATTATGGTCTGAGAATATGCAGGGGACGATCCCAATCTTTTGGTATCTGTTCAGACCCGATTTGTGACCCAGTATGTGGTCTATTCTGGAGAAAGTTCCATGTGCACTTGAGAAGAATGTGTATTCAGTTGAGTTTGGATGTAAAGTTCTGTAGATATCTGTGAAATCCATCTGGTCCACTGTATCATTTAAAGCTCTCGTTTCTTTGGAGATGTTGTGCTTAGAAGACCTATCGAGGGTAGAAAGAGCTAGATTGAAGTCACCAAGTATAAGTATATTATTATCTAAGTATTTCTTCACTTTGGTTATTAATTGGTTTAAATATTTAGCAGCTCCCACATTCGGGGCATATATATTGAGGATTGTTAAGTCCTCTTGTTGGATAGATCCTTTAAGTATGAGATAGTGTCCCTATTCATCTCTCACTACAGTCTTCGGGGTGAATTTTAGTTTATCTGATATAAGGATGGCTACCCCTGCTTTCTTTTGAGGATCATTTGAATGGTAAATGGTTCTCCAACCTTTTATTTTCAGGCTGTAGGTGTCCTTCTGTCTAAAATGAGTCTCTTGTAGACAGCAAATAGATGGGTCCTGCTTTTTTATCCAGTCTGAAACCCTGCGCTTTTTGATGGGGTCATTAAGCCCGTTCACGTTCAGAGTTACTATTGACAGATATGAGTTTAGTGTCATCATGATATCTAATCAGTCCTTGTTTTTGTGGATTGTTCCACTGAACTTCTTCTTAAAGGGGAATTTTAAGAGTGCCCCTTAAAATTTGTTGCAGAGCTGGTTTGGAGGTCACATATTCTTTCAGTTCCTGCCTGTCTTGGAAGCTCTTTATCTCTCCTTCCATTCTGAATGAGAGCCTTGCTGGATAAAGTATTCTTGGTTGCATGTTCTTCTCATTTAGGACCCTGAATATATCCTGCCAGCCCTTTCTGGCCTGCCAGGTCTCTGTGGAGAGGTCTGCTGTTACCCTAATACTCCTCCCCATAAAAGTCAGGGATTTCTTGTCTCTTGCTGCTTTAAGGATCTTCTCTTTATCTTTGGAATTTGCAAGCTTCACTATTAAATGTCGAGGTGTTGAACACTTTTTATTGATTTTAGGGGGGGATCTCTCTATTTCCTGGATCTGAATGCCTGTTTCCCTTCTTAGATTAGGAAAGTTTTCAGCTATGATATGTTCAAATACATATTCTGGCCCTCTGTCCGTTTCGGCGCCCTCGGGAACCCCAATTAAACGTAGGTTTTTCTTCCTCAGGCTGTCGTTTATTTCCCTTAATCTATCCTCATGGTCTTTTAATTGTTTGTCTCTCTTTTCCTCAGTTTCCCTCTTTGCCATCAACTTGTCTTCTATGTCACTCACTCGTTCTTCCACCTCATTAACCCTCGTCGTTAGGACTTCTAGTTTGGATTGCATCTCATTCAATTGATTTTTAATTTCTGCCTGATTAGCTCTAAATTCTGCAGTCATGAAGTCTCTTGAGTCCTTTATGCTTTTTTCTAGAGCCACAAGTAGCTGTATAATAGTGCTTCTGAATTGGCTTTCTGACATTGAATTGTAATCCAGATTTTGTAACTCTGTGGGAGAGAGGACTGTTTCTCATTCTTTCTTTTGAGGTGAGGTTTTCCTTCTAGTCATTTTGCTCAGTGCAGAGTGGCCAAAAAGCAAGTTGTATTGGGAAAAGGAGAAAAAGAGAGGAGAGAAAGAAGGAAAGAAAAAAGAAAAAGAAAAAAAAAAGGAAGAAAAAAAGAAAAAAAGAAGAAAAAGAGAAAGAAAAAGAAAGGGAAAAAAAGGGTGGGGGAAGCAAACAGAAATCAAAAAGAAAAAAAAAACAACAAAAAAAACAAAAAAACAAAACAAAAACAAACAAAAAAAACACGGGGGAGTACCTTCTGTTTCTGTATACTTTAAGTCCTTCGAGTCCCTTGACTTCCCCTGGAACTTGTCCGTCTAGCTGGTCTTCTGGGGGAGGGGCCTGTTGTGATTTTCAGGTGTTAGCTCTTGGGGGAGCTGCTCTGCCCCCTGCCTGGTGCAGGGCTCAGTGGGGGTTGTTTACCCCGTGAGGCCCCAGGAGGAACAACCGCAGTGGCGGGGCCAGCTCTGGAGCCCTGGAGTCAGCCCCCGCAGTAGCTCCAGAGCTCTCCGTCTGCAGGGCCTGGAGGCTCCGGGGCGGGGCCGCTGATCTGCTCAGCTGGGGCAGGAGCGTCCTCGCTGTCCTGGGCCCTCCCGGCCTCTGCCTGTCCCGGGGGAGGCGGGATCCTGGGCTATGTCCTGGCGCCCAGTGCTCCGGGGCCTGCGCTGTTGGATTCGCGCTCCCGCCCCGCAGCCCCCTCCGCGGAGCCGCCGCCCGAGCACCCCCGAGCTGCTCCCGCCCCGCAGCCCCCTCCGCGGAGCCGCCGCCCGAGCCCCCCCGAGCTGCTCCGGGTCCCGCCGTGCGCGCTGAGGGAGCTCGGCGCACTCTCCCCGTGCGCAGTTCCTGTTACTGTCCCCGGGAGCCCGAGGGCATCCCCGCCCTCCTGGGTCCTGCTCCAACTCCCTGCGAGCCCCTTTCCGCCCGGGAAGGTCGGTGCAGCTCCTGCTTCTCCGGGACGGGGCTCTCCTGTCCTGGGGACCCTCGCCCCGGCCTCAGCCCGGCTCCTCGCGGGGCCCCTCCCCCTTGGAGGCCTTTTGTTTATTTCTCCCCCTCCCGCCCCCCCCCCCCCCCCCCCCCGTCTTCCTACCTTGATGGAAGCGCGAGTTCTTCTCCCTGTAGCATTCCAGCTGTTCTCTCTTTAAATCTTAGGCCGAATTCATAGATTTTCAGGATAATTTGAAGGTTATCTAGGCAATCTGGTGGGGACAGGTGACTTGGGGACCCTACTCTTCCGCCGTCTTGCCCCTCCTGCTCTAAATTCAATTTAGATAACATAGTGTACTACTATTGGTTTGAGGGTAGAATTTTGTGATTCATCAGTTGCCTATAATTCCCAGTGCTCATTACTTCAAGTGCCCCTCTAAATGCCCATCACCCAGTTATCCCGTCCATTCTCCCACCTTCCCTCCAGCAACCCTGTTTGTTCCCTGTAGTTAAGAGTCCCTTATGGTTAGCCTCCCTTGTTGTTTTTATCTTATTTTATTTTTTCTTCCCTTGCCCTGTGTTCATCTGTTTTGTTTCTAAATTCCACATATGAGTAAAATCATATGGTATTTGTCTTTCTCTGACTGGCTTTTTCACTTAGCATAATACCCTCTAGTTCCATCCATGTCATTGCAAATGGTAAGATTTCATTCTTTTTGATGGTTGAGTAATATTCTATTGTGTGTGTGTATTATATATATATATTATATATATAATATACACCAATTTATATATCACATCTTCTTTATCCATTCATCTGTTGATGGACATCTGGGCTCTTTCCATAGTTTGGCTATTGTGGGCATTGCTGCTATAAACATTGGGGTACATGTGCCCCTTCGAATCATTATGTTTGTATCCTTTGGATAAATACCTGGTAGTGCAATTGCTGGGTCATAGAGTAGTTCTATTTTTAACTTTTCGAGGAAACTCCATACTGTTTTCCAGAGTGACTGCACCAGTTTGCTGTCCTACCAACAGCATATGAGGGTTTCCTTTTCTTTGTGTCATTGCCAACATCTGTTGTTTCCTGTCTTGTTAATTTTAGCCATTCTGACCAGTGCGGTGCTATCTTATTGTGGTTTTGGTTTGTATTTCCCTGATACCCAGTGATGTGGGGCATTTTTTCACGTGACTGTTGGCCATTTGTATGTCTTTGGAGAAATGTCTGTTCATATCTTCTGCCCATTTCTTGATTGGATTATTTGTTTTTGGGGTGTTGAGTTTGATAAATTCTTTATAAATTTTGGATGCTAACCCTTTATCTGATGTGTCATTTGCAAATATCTTCTTCCATTCTGGGTTGCCTTTTAGTTTTGTTGACTGTTTCCTTTGCTGTGCCAAAGCTTTTTATCTTGGTGCATCCTGGGTTGGCGCAGGCAAGGTGACTCGGGTCCTTTTGGCTGGAGTCTGCCGACCGCCCGCGGCCTCGGCGCCACTGCCCCTGGTTCCGATGCTGGCCGGGGCCCGGCCGCCCGGCACCACCCTGTGCCCCGCGGGAGCCCGGACGAGGCCTGGGGCTCTGCAGCCAGCTCCGGTGCTCCCGCAGGTTCCAGGCACACAGCTGTGCTGTCAGTATAGCGATGCACCCCCTCTGACGTTAGAGGGGATCAAGGACAGGGTTCTTTATGTCTTGAAACTCTATGACAGGGATCCTTGGGTGGCGCAGCGGTTTAGCGCCTGCCTTTGGCCCAGGGCGCGATCCTGGAGACCCGGGATCGAATCCACGTCGGGCTCCCGGTGCATGGAGTCTGCTTCTCCCTCTGCCTGTGTCTCTGTCTCTCTCTCTCTCTGTGACTATCATAAATAAATAAATAAAAAAAGAAACTCTATGACAAGATTGACCCAGAAAAGCTCTCGGTAAATTCCCACTTTATGAAAGACCTGGGCTTAGACAGTTTGGACCAAGTGGAGATTATCATGGCCATGGAGGATGAATTTGGGTTTGAAATTTCTGACACAGATGCGGAGAAGTTAATGTGTCCACAAGAAATTGTAGATTACCTTGCAGATAAGAAGGATGTACATGAGTAAGAGATCAGACCCCCTTTTTTCACTGAGAGAGGAGTCAGAAGATGCTGGTGAATGTCTGGAAGTGAGAACACGTTTTGGCATTATTGCTGCCTTTGACAGAGTAATTCTGTTTAGACTTGTATTTAAATTGTCTATTTTTCCCTTTGAAAATAAATCTATAAAATAATAACAAAAACAAAACACCAAAAAAAAAAAAAAACAAACAACAAAGAACAACAACAACAAGAAAACCCCACAAAGCTTTTTAATCTTGATGAAGTCCCAATAGTTCATTTTTGCTTTTGTTTCTCTTGCAGGTAATTTCTACTTTTTGCCAGCACTATAAATAACTGTATGATGGACATCCATATCTACTACGCATCCTTTCCTTAGAGTAAGGAATCTCAGCTTTCTAGTTCTCTGAAACTAGAACTAGAACTCTCTGTTTCTAGTTCACATGTTAGTACTTAGTTGTCACCAGTAGAATTATCTTTTTTATGTTTTTCTGGAACAAATACTTCCTTGAATATCCCTGAACTCCCAGAAGCTCTGTAGAAAGAATCTGGAGGCTGATTAGCAACCCTAGTCTTTGGGCACCTCTGACTTATGGATTTTTCTTTTCCATGGGGTAGCTGATGACCATTGTCAATAGCACCTAAAGTATAAGCATCTATTGGCAGATAAGATCTTTCTTTTTTTCTTCTCCTCTTCCTTCTCTCCCCCCCCCGAGCCCCCCACCCAGATATGACAGATTGGTGAAACTTGAGTTAGATGCCCACCTCTATATCCATGGCCTGTGGGCCAGGTGGTGTAAGTTACTTTGAAAGACTATAGCAGCTTCTTCTACAGCCCTGCACATAATTCGATGAAGCAGAAATTCCTAGAAAATAAACACTGGGCAAACAAAACAGCAGAATTCATAACAATTGGATTTGATAAGACAGTGTTGTAATCCAGGCTTCAAACTTGCTGTTTGAACTTGAATCAGTCTTTCCTCTTCTCTGGAAATCAATGTGCTCATCTTTGAAATGAGACAGTAGGCCAAGATTCTTTCTAGGGTATTTTAGCTTGTTTAGTGGTACAGCTGAGACTCCAAACCAGGCCTTCTGTTCTAGGACTTTTCTACGCTTGCTTGCAGTCATCCTCAATCTGTGCTGTTTTTTACAATGAGTTCCTAGATTCCATCTTTGTTCCATAGGGCCAGAATAAAGACATTGACTTTTGCAGTTAACTTCCAAGAAAGATGTGTGTGAGTGTTTCTTAATATATGCTACAGGTGAAACTTGAATCAATGGAATTTGGGAGACTCATTTCTCCCCGTTGACTTTGTGATGGCATTATGATCCCAGACATGTTTTTTATTTTTTTTTTTCCTTCAGAGAATATGAGCTATTGGAAGCCCTTAGAAGTCATTTAGTCCAGGAATTCTTCTGGATGATGTGACCTTCTGGGTCTGGAAATGTGCTAAAATTGGGGGAAGAATGTTGTGTTTATGTGCATGCATGGGTCTAGTGAGAGGATCTATTTTTAAAGCCAGATTATTTGGAATTAAGTGTACATTAGAAAATGAGCATATTAAATATTCAATTTGATGGGTCACCACAAATATATAACTTGAGCACCCGCCACCCAAAACAGGATATAGAACCTTTCTATCAATCCAGATGCTTAACTGACCAAACCACCCAGGTGCCCAGTCTATCACTCCAGAGGTGTATCCCTTATGTCCTTTTTCAGTTAGTCTTCCCCTGTCTCCCCTTTGGCAACCACTTTCTGACTTCTATCCCTGTAGATTATATTTTCCTGCTCTAAAATTTCATGTTTATGGAATTGTGCAGTTTTTACTTTTTTAGTGTAGTGTTTTTTGCTCTGCACATGTTTTTGAGATTCATCCATGCTATTGTGTATATTAATAGTTGGTTCCTTTATGTGGCTGAGTAGTAGTCAATTGTATGAATATATAACAGTTTAATTATTATTGCCCTATTGTTGGGCATTTGAAATTATTTCCATTTTACACTATAATGAATATAACTGCTATGAATATATTTGTATGAGTCTTTGTGGACATATGTTTTCATTTCTCATGACTAAATATCTAGGGATGGAATTGCTGGGCATTGGATAGATGTATGTTTAATTTTAAAAGAAATTGGCAATCAGTCCTCTAAAGTACATGTACCATTATACACTCCCTGCAGCTGTGTATGAGAGTTCCAGTTGTTCCATATCTTAGCTAACATTTTTTGTTGTCCGCTGTTATAATTGTAACCATTCTAGTAGATGTAAAAATGATACCTCATTGTGATTTTAATTTGCATTTCTCTTATGACTAATGATATTAAGCATATTTTCACGTACTTATTGGCCATTCGTAAATCCTTTGTAAAGTGTCTGTTCAAATTGTTTGCCCTTTTAAAGCCAGTTTGAGTGTTCTGTTATTTGCAAATGGAAGAATTTTGATTAAAACAAAATCCATATGTGAATATGCAGATACTCTAGAGTTAGTTGACATTGTTGTTGTGTATTGATAAAAGGATAACTGTTTATCATTTGGACAAAGTTTAGAAGGTGATGCCAAACAGATGGAAGAGTGTGAATCAAGCTCTAGGAAGTAAGGAACAATATATTCCATTCAATGAATGAACCATAAATAGTAGAGCATGGCTCTAAATGGAGAGCTGGAGGCGAGGAGTGCAGTTTTAAAGCATAGCAAGACACAGGGCTGGAGAAACAGGCATTGCTAACCTTACAAGTCATGCTGAGGAATTTGGACTTTTTGCCAAAGTCAGTACAGAATGACTTAAGGTTTACTCAGTGGAGTGGCATAATCAGGTATATAAAAAAGTTTCCTACTTTATGTATACAAGTGGATTGTACTGTAGAAGGGCCCTGGCAAGGGAATCTTTATGGAATCTGAGATATCTGTCACTGGAATGTGAAAATTTTTGTTCCAGAACAGATGAGTTTAAAAGACTATGACTACTCTTGTCAAGCAAGCTATACCACGCTTTTAGTGCCTCTCATAAAAGATAGGCTACACTTTTTTACAACAGGGGTTAGATGATGTATTTTCTGAAAAGTTATTGTTTAAAGCTCTATTATCTAGAAATCATGGTTATTTGCATTTATGTCTTTATAACATATTATGAAGAACATGTCTTTCAGGTTTGATGGGGGATGCCACTGTGGGTTCTAAATTGCTTTCAAAAGGCAAACAATGAAAGGGGTCAGAACAGTCCTGTCACTTGCATCCATGGTTATGTGAGATAAGCCAGTGCAGGTGCTCAGGACAGTCTAGGTGGATAAAGAATCCCACCTTCAGGCAAAGACTGGGACAATGCCAGAAATATTGTGTCCTTGTCAGAATTTTTAGTTGCAAGCACTAAATCCATGTTTGCTGGTTTACTCAAGAAAGCAATTCCTGAAAGGATGTAGGAGGCTCACAGAGTCTCAGGGAAGGCTAGAGATGAATCTTGAAGCTGGCTATTCATTCAGAAACAAAGCCCAGATCACACTGTGGAGGCACTGCTACCAAGACGGCACTACGGCTTAGCATAAATACTGGTGCTTTCTCTGATAATGTTTGGGACTGGCCCACAGAAGCTGTGCTACTCTTGCTCCCTAATCTAGATACTTTTATTGCTTGACTCTGTTAATACATAGGTTTGGAGTAGAGCTTACTTCCTCATGTGGTTTGTTTCCAAATTGAAGGCTTGCTTGTATCTGTTCAGCAGAGCTAGGTCACATGCTTTCTTAAGAAAGGGAGGCTGGAAAAGTGAGTTCTGTGGGTACCTGGCAGAGGAAATAGTGGGACTCTGGGAATAATTTCTGGTCATTAATCGTTTTGGGATAATTTATCTCTTGGTGGGAATGAAATTTTAGTAGATTGCAAAAATTGCAATAATCTTTCATTTTTCCCTCTATTCATGGCCTTGTGATGTGTCTTTGTACCTCTTCCTATCATAAAGTAGAATTGATTTACCTTCTCCTTGATTTATGAGCTGTTCTTGTCACTAGCCTTGTCTAGTAGAGTGCAGTACAAGGGGTGGTGCCAGTGCTAAGCCTAGGCCTCAGGAAACGTGGGGTGGTTCCACTTGTTCTCTTGGAAACTTATTGTTGCCGGGTAAAAAACTTCAGCTAGCCTCTTGCATGATCAAAGATATGTGGCCCAGTCACTTCCTTTGCCCTACTTGGCAGTCAGTTTATTACCTGACATGTGAGTAAAGTCATCCTAGACCAACTGGATACCAGTTGACCGGCCAAGTGATTGTAGGCACATGAGCTAGCGGGGTGAAGTTCACTGAGTCTGGTCTAGGTCTGCAGTTGACCAGCCATCCCATGGATTCCTGGCAATATTAAGGGGTTTTTTTAAGCTACTAAATTTTGCAGAGGTTCATTATGCTGGGATAGATAACTGATGTAGATTGGTAATCTGGATTTTGGTAAACTAGATGTTTGGCAAGTGGGGAGAACAAGTGGGCAGAACTTATTCATAAAATAAAGGGAATTCTTGGGTCCCATGTTAATAGCTGTGTCAACTTGGGCAAGTCAATTGAACTTGTCAGGTGTGTATTAGTTTCCTCATCTAATAGCTGGAGTTAATAAAACCAGTGTCTCTGAGTGGACTGTAAGTGTGGGATGGCACATTATAAAACATCAAGAAAGCATCACTTCCCCATGCCCTGCCTTTTGTTTCTTCATCACAACATTAATAATGTGAGGGATTGATAGTATGAGTGTGGAGGCTGAGAAAAATTAAGGCCATTCCACCTCAAGTTTAGCATTAGCACAAGTACAGCCATCTTAGGCCCCTGTGAATAAGAGTTGAACTTTACAGGAAAAAATGCAGAATGTCCTCGGCAGGGAATCCCATTTTAGAAAGAAAACAGAGCTCAGAATGCCCTCGTCAGGAAATCCCGTATCAGAAAGACAACAGAGCTCAGAATTGCCCTCAGCAGAGAATCCCATATCAGATCCTAAGAAACACCTCCACCCTTTCCCCCATATGGGAAAAAAAAAATTCCTCCACCCCTTCTGAAAATCCCCTAGACCAGCCCATAAAAAACCCAGCTGTAACCCACTTAGGGGTCCAAGTCCCTGCTCTGCTGTGTGGAGTATACTTGGACCCAAGCTCGAGCTTGTAAATAAACCCTCGTGTACTTGCATGGGTGTGGGCTCCTTGGTGGTTTCTCCGATTTGCAATCTTGGGCACAACATTAGTCCATTTGAAAGAGTTGAAAGCAGCTTGCTCCTTACCATGGCCATGGAGGCCCTGTGGCATCTGGCCTGTCCAATCTCTTCTCTGTCCTATCCTACTTCTCAAGGCCTCTAGTACCTCATGAGGGTCAGGTGACTACCCACAGGAGAATTCTTATGCATGTGGTTCCCTCCCCTGGGATGACCTTCCCATCTTCCTCTCTCCTTCTCTGTCTGTCTTTATTTGAACCAGGCTTCAGGAACAGTTTGTTATAATCCAGATAGGAACAGATTAAGTAGCATCTGGTTTGAGTGAAAGTAACCCATAAGATAGTTAAAAAGAAATTCTGTTCTTTCCTATCAAGGTGCTTTAATTCAGGGATCAGAGTCTTTACCTACCAGAAGTATTGTGAGAGCTTGGTGCGGGCTGGTTAGAGGGCCTTCGGAAAAAATTGTTTCCTGGGCTTTATTCTTTCAGTCTCTGTCAATCTCTCTCTCATTCTCTCATCTATCTATTTACCTATCTATCTATTGCTTTATTGAGATAATTTCACCTATCTTAAATATACTAGTCATTTAAATGTACTTACAGAGCCATGCAATCCCAATACAATCTAATTTTAGAACATTTCCCATCATTCCAGAAAGAAACCTCATGCTCATTTACACTCACTCCTCATTCATGCCCCTAGCCCTAGGCAACTATCCATGCCCTTTCTGCAACTATAGATTTGCCTTTCTGGATATTTTATATACATGGAATTACATGATGTCGCACTTCTGTCAAGGGCTTTCTTTTCTTGTTCTTTGGGGCTCAGCTAAAATGTTCCTTCTTCTTTCTTCAGACTTTACTGTTATTCTCCATGTCAGCTCCTCCTTTTTCCCTTGCCCGAACTTACTGCAATTGGTATTTATTTTGTTTCTTCATCCACTTGCTTTTGTCTGTCTTTGCCACTTGAATGTGATTTCCCCACGGAAGGAACCTGCATTTCTGTGTTGTTGGCTGTTGTGTACACGCAGGAACTAGCTCACTGACCCACAGAGTGAACGTCTAGTAAATATTTGCTGAATGAGTGAAGGTTTTAAGGAGTAGCGTATTTTAAAGAGCAGCTCCAAACTTTTCCCTTGTAGAGATCATAAACTACAATAACCAGCACTCGCGAATTGTCAAAACTGTTTGGAAGTGGCTTTCCTATCAGAAGGTCCAATGTAGCACATGTCCCTGTGCTAAATGATTTGGAAAACTGAACAAAGACTGGGGATTGATTTGTAGGCAGCATTTTCCAACCTTCTGTCATCCAGTCTGTGGTGCTCTTAGTTTGGGGCTTTGTTTATTTTTCAGCATGTGGGAGAGTTATGGTGCCTCCTATTGTTCTCCTAGTTCTATTAATACTGTTAGGCTATTTACTCAATGGCCCTGCTGACAGTCAGGCTGCTCTCCCACGTCAGCTCCTGGCTTGTTCCTTCAGAGGTTTTACTGTGAGCTAAAACCATTTCCTTTGTTCATATGCAAACTAAAGATTAGCAGCATCTAGGGCTTTTCACCCGTGAGCCACCACCAGGCAAAGAGTGTAAAAGAGAATGAAGCTGCAGAGGAGCCCTGGGGGGTTGAGAGCAGATTTTGATTTGAACAGAGGTGGCGAAAGAAGCCCTTCAGAGACTTTGAATGGGATTGCGAGGGCCTCCCCTCCAGGTGGGAACCAGTCTGTGAGCAGCCAAGCCAGTGTTAGAGCCCCTGGTTTGATATATCTGCTCTTTGAAGAAGCTTTGCTTCCCTGAGGCCTTTGCCATTTCTGAGGATATAGAGAGGGGCCTGGGCCTGGAAGGGCTACAGGGGAAGCTGGTGTTGTGCTGACCTCTATGGCAATCTCTCAATCCGCCCTACCTCTGTGAGGTGGGAACCATTAGCCTCTTTTTGTAAAAAGAAGAAATGTATGAGGAAATCCACCCCAAATTCCTCAGCCAGAAAGTGGCAGGGTGGGATTTGAACCTTCTGGTTCCAAAGCTCTTTTCTTTAAAAAATGTTTTTATTTATTAATAGTTATTTTATCATTAATAAGTAATCCTTAATTATTATAAGACATTTAATAATAATATATTACATTTTATTATTATAATACATTATTATAATAGATTTAATATTATTAACAATAAATTTATTTTTATTAATAAAATATTTTTATTTATTAGTAAACTATTAACATGAAATCTGCTTATAACAAAATTTTAGAAGTATAATACAGTATTGTCGACTATAGGTACAATGTTGTACAGCAGATTTTTAGAATTTATTTATCTTGCTTGACTGAAATTTTATGCCTGTTCATTAGCAGTAACTCCCCATTTTTCCCTTTCCCCAGCCCCTAGCAACCAGCATTCATTCCACTTTTAGATTCTATGAGTTTGATTCTTAGATATCTCATGTAAGTGGAGTTGTGTAGTATTTGTCTTTTGGTGACTGGCTTATTTTAATTAGCATAACGTCTTCAAGTTTCATCCATGTTGGAACATGTGTTAGAACTTTTTTTTTTAAGGTGAGATATACCACTATATGTATATACCACATTTTCTTTATCTGTTCATTTGTGAATGGACATTTAGGTTATTTCCATATCTTGACTATTATGAATAGTGCTGCAAGTGAACGTAGGAGTGCTAATATCTCTTCAAGATCCTGATATCAATTCCTTTGGATAAATACCCAGAAGTGGGATTGCTAGATCTTATGGTAGTTCTAATTTTAATATTTTGAGAGATCTCTATACTATTTTCCATAGCGGCTGCACCATTTTGCATTCCCTCAAAGTGTACAAAGGTTCCAATTTCTTCACATCTTCACCAACCCTGTTATCTGTTTCAAAAAAAGATTTTGTTTATTTGAGAGAGAGAGAGAGAAAGAGAGAGAGAGAGAGAGAGAGAGAGCGAGCATGAGTGGGGAGAAGTAGACTCCCCACTGAGAAGGGAGCCTGACACATGACTCTATCCCAGGACCACAGGATCATGACTTGAGCTGAAGGCAGACATTTAACCAACTAAGCCACCCAGGCTCCCTCTTTGTTTGTTTGTTTGTTTAATAATAACTGTCCTGATGGCTTTAAGCTGATGATATCTCATAGTGGCTTTGATTTGCATATCCCCAATAATTAGTGACATTGAGCATTTTTTCCATATATCTGTTGGCCATTTGTATGTCTTCTTTGGAAAAATGTCTATTCATCCTTACCCCATTTTTAAACTGCTTTAGTTCTTTTTACTATTGAGTTTTAGAAATTTGTTATATATTTTGTTTGGTTATTTTTACTATTTTTATTCCTTTCCTTCCTTTTATATTTTGAAGATTAATTCCCTACCACATATATGGCTTGTAAATATTTTCTCCCATTCCATAGGTTGCCTTTTCTACTCCGTTGATTGTTTCCTTTGCTGTGCAGAAGCTTTCTGGTCTCGTCTATTTTTGTTGCTTATACTTTTGGTGTCATTTCTATGAAATCATTGGCAATACCACTGTCAATGAAGTTTTTCTCCTATATTTCCTTCCAGGAGTTTACTATTTCTGGTCTTAGTTTAAGTCTTTAATACATTTTAAATTGACTTTTGTTTATGCTGTAAAGGTCCAATTTGCATGTAGATATTCAGCTTTGTTCCTTTTTTTTTTTCTTAAGATTTTATTTATTTGTTTGAGAGAGGTAGAGAGTGGATGAACAGGCTTGGGGGGAGAGACAGAAGAAGGAGAAGCAGGCTCCCCTCTGAGCAAGGAGTCCAACATGGGTTGGACTAGAACCTAGTCCTAGAACCCTGAGATCATGACCTGAGCTAAAGGCAGATGCCTAACTGACTGAGCTACCCAGGTGCTCTGATATTCAGTTTTCTTTTTTTTTTTTTTTAAAGATTTTATTTTTTTATTCATGATAGTCACACAGAGAGAGAGAGACAGAGAGGCAGAGACACAGGCAGAGGGAGAAGCAGGCTCCATGCAGGGAGCCCGACGTGGGACTCGATCCCGGGTCTCCAGGATCGTGCCCTGGGCCAAAGGCAGGCGCCAAACCGCTGCGCCACCCAGGGATCCCGATATTCAGTTTTCTTAACAGCATTTCTCCATTGTGTATTCCTGGCATCATTGTTGAAGGTCATTTGATATGTACATGGATTTATTTCTGGGTTCTCCATTTTGTTCCATTGGCCTACGTATCTGTCTTTATGCTAGTATCATATTGTTTTGATTACAGTAGCTTTGTAATACACTTCAAAATCTGGAGTTGTGATGCCTCCAGCTTTGTTCCTGTTTCTTGAGATTCATTTGACAATTCTGGTCTTTTGTGGTTTCATATGAATTTTAGAATTGGTTTTCTGTTACTGTAAAGAATACCATTGGAATTTTGGCAGAAATTGTATTGAATCTATAGATTGCTTTGGGTAGTATGGAAATATTAACAATATTAAGTCTTCCTATGCATGAACACTGGATGTATTTCAATTTGTTTGTGTCTTCTTTAATTTCTTTCTTTTGTAGTCTTCAGTCGTATAAGTCATTTATTTTCTTAATTTTCTTCCTATATATTCTATTCTTTTTGGTGCTATTGTAAATGAGATTGTTTCCTTAATTTCCCTTTCAGATAATTTATTGTTAGTGTATAAAAAACACAACTTTTTTTTTTGTTTGTATCCTGTGACTTTATTTAATCTGTGTAATGGTTCTGATAGTTCTTTGGTATCTTTAGGGTCTCTTTTATAGGGTTTATATTATCTGCAAAAAGGGACAGATTTAACTTCTTCCTTTCCTATTTAGATGACTCTTATTTATTTTTCTTGCCCAAATGCTGTGGCTAGGACTTTTGGAATTACATTAAAGAGAAGTGGAGAGAATGGACATCCTTGCTTTGTTCCTGATCTTTGAGGAAAAGCTGTCACTTTTTAGCCATTGAGTATGATTTTAGCTTTGGGCTTTTCATAAATGTCCCTAATTAATATACAATGTTATATTAGTTTCAGATATACAATATAGTAATTCAACAGGTCCACACATCACCCTGTGCTCATTATGACAAGTGTACTCCTTAATCCCTATCACATATTTAACTGATCCCTCCAACCCCCTCCCCTCTGGTAACCATCAGATTGTTTTCTATAATTAACAGTCTGTTTCTTACTTTCTTTCTCTTATTATTATTTTTTTTACCTTTGCTTGTTTGTTTTGTTTCTTAATTTCCAGACACAAATGAAATCATATGGTATTTTTCTTTGTTTCTTGTGTTTTTGATTTTAGTGGTTCCCATCAGGGTGAGGTAATATCTAATTGTAGTTTTGATTTGCATTTCCCTGATGGTGAGGGATGTTGGGCATCTTTTCATGTGTCTGTTGGCCATCTGTATGTCTTCTCTGGAGAGAGTCTGTTCACATGTCTTCTGCCCATTGTTAAATTGGATTATTTGTTTTTTTTTCTGTCTGTATTGAGTTATGTATCAGTTCTTTATATATTTTGGATACTAACCCTTTATTGGATATGTGAAAATATCTTCTCCTATTTAGTAGGTTGCCTTTTAGTTTTGTTGACTGTTTACTTTGCTATGTAGGTTTTTATTTTGATGTTGTCCTAATTTTTACTTTTATTTCTCTTACATCAGAATCTAGAAAAATGTTCTACAGCTGATAAAATTGCTGCCTGTGCTCTCTTCTAGGATTTTTATGGTTTCAGGTCTCACATTTAGGTCTTTGATCCATTTTGAGTTTATTTTTGTATATGGTACAAGAAAGTGGTCCAGTTTCTTTCTTTTGTATGTAGCTGTCCAGTTCTCCCAACACCATTTGTTAAAGATACCACTTTTCACTGGATAGTCTTTCTTGCCTTGTCAAAGGCTAATTGACCATGTAGTTGTGAGTTCACTACTGGATTTTCTATTCTGTTCTATAGATTTGTGTCTATTTTTTTTTGTGCCAGTACCATACTGTTTTGATTACTATAGCTTTGTAGTATAACTTAAAGCCTGGATTTGTGATACCTCCAGTTTTGTTTTTCTTTTTCAAGATTGCTTTGGCTATTTGAGGTCTTGGATGTTTGGTGACCCAGCTTTGCCACTGGCCTTAAATGTTGCTTGGATAAGTCATTTCTCTCCACTAGAATATGAGCATTGTGAGGGCAGGGATTCTCTTTAGTGTTCTTTTGTTCATGAGGTACCCCAAGAACCTACACAGAGCCTAGCAATTAATGATAAATGTACAACAGCTGATAGCTGACTGATTGGCTGGTTCTTTAAGGTCTCATTTTTTTCTTCTGAACACAGGGATTGGAACTGGAAGGATATCAAACTGGTTGATTTCTAAGTGCTCTTCCGAATCTGTTGTTGAATCACTAAAAATAATAAAAGTTAAATGAAAGAACATAGCCATGTGGTGATAAAAACAGTCTCATTAAGAACTTAAGTGCCTGGTTAGAGCAACTGTCTAATTTAAAAATCTTTAGTTTTTGGCTATAGCTTTTCAATAGAGCTTACCTCTCTCACAGATGTCATTTTTCTCATTTGTTCTTGATAAGCTGCCTGAATTTGTTAGAAATCATTTTGGAATAATAATAGGAAAGGTAGGGAAATAATATATTTATTACCATTATTGCCTTTGGAATGAACAACCTAAAAGATGCGATATTTAAAAATAGTAGTTTCCAAGAAAAGTAAAGGCAAACATATTTGAAGAGATTTTTTCCACAGCTGGTGGCTGCAAACTTTATATTAGCTTGGACGATAATGCAGTAATTATTCTTTTTAAAGAAAGATTTTATTTATTTATTTGAGAGAGAAAGAAATAGAATACATGAGCAGAGGAGAGGGGTAGAGAGAGAGGGAGAAGCAGACTCCCCACTGTTCAGGGAGCCTGAGATGGGTCTCCGTCCCAGGACCCTTTGATCACGATCAAAGATAGACACTTAACTGACTGAGCCACCCAGGTGCCCCTGGAGTAATTATTTTTGATAAACTTACATATTGTTCAAAATAACATGATATGATTTTTAAAAGTGCTTGCTGAGAATCTGTAATATTGCAGCTAGTGTATTATGTGTGCTCCCATTCATCCTTGGTAATTGAGACTTAAGTAATTTGTCACAGATGGAACAGTAGAGTTTTGAGTTTGTGACATATAGGTAATATCCATTGACTTTTAACTATTATTATTATTATTATTATCAATAAAGTAATATATCTACTGATTGACAAAGCTTCAGTCTGCAAGCTGGACTGCAAGCTTCAGTCTGATATCTGAATCCACTATTAGTGGTGTAAAATAGTGCCGTACCCTAACAGTCTGTAGTGAAATAAATATACATCTGTTTAGTTTATATGTTTACATATATGTATTATTTTCTGTTTTATAGGATTTTATTTCTGCTAATGGAGATTTAAAAAAATATCTCTTTTCCCTTCCCTCACCTCACTGATATAGAAAGATCTATTTTATTTCATGGAATTATGCCTTGTCAGAGAAAAATGTGAGTTTTTAAAGCTCATGTGGTTTAACTTCTTTTATGTGATGGATGGGGAAGCTGAGGTCCAGCATGAATTACTTGTTCTAGGTAACCTGGTGAGTAGTGCCAGAGCTGGGGATGAGAGCCAAGTTTTCCATGATACCACAAAGCCCCTCTGAGAGGTAGAAAGAGAGCCTTGGTGGCTGCAGCATTCTACACTGCCATCCAGCTGGGAGTGGGCAAGAACTGCTGGAGGAGGATCAGAGACCCTTGGCAGGGCTGAAGTAGCTGGGCTCTGTGTTGTCAAGTGTGGAAAACCAGAGTGAAATGTCAGAGAATACTGTCTGGAAAATAGTTATAGTAGGCAAATTTTGTGCATTTATATAAATGCAATCATTGCTCAGTGACATAAAATTATTAATGCAATAGTCTTCTCTCAAGGTGCTCATTTGTTAGTCCTACAAAGTCCTATAGGACAAACTATTAGTGTTAGTTTAATCTAACTAATTGAATGAAGATTTCCTTCAATTTTTGGAACCAGTGAGTTGCCCTATCTTTAATGAGGGCTCTGTGTTTGTGTTGGGGCACATGTTTAATGTTGAGCCAGGCAGTTCTGTAGCTTTCCTTAGCCTTAACTTCCTGCTTGAAAGGAGCCTCAGTTTAGCCAGAGATGAGAACTTAGGACCTTTTCAAGTCTTTTTCAGCTTGCACACGCAGCTATGAATGCATGTGGTCTGCTAGATTTACAGCAATATTTTAGAGCCCTTCAAAACCAATTATGGAGATCTCATTTCTTATTTTTCCCTTTTAAGCTGTTTGGTTAACTTACTGTTTGCTTCAAACATTATCTGTACTCTTTTTCCCTCCCCAGCCCCCAACCCCCTAACAGCTGTTGGTATTAAACACTTGTGTTCAACAGATGCCCCTGGGGAAAAGTCTGTTCAAACTAGTCAGGCTCCAAGTCAAATCAAAGAAAGACATACTCATACTTTCTTTTTCTTTTTTTCATACTCATACTTTCAAGAGGGGTATTCCAAGGAACCAGAAGATAGGTCAAATAATGATAATTTTCTGAACATGGGACTTTGAAGGAGCTCCAACTCCATTCTGGCCTCTTCTGTGGCTGCTAGATTGTTGCTTTTCACCACTGGTTTTTAGGCACTGCTGAGCTGGGGAGAAGAGATGAGACAAGAGCAAGTTAAAATACCACAAAACTCATTGTTCTTATTGAGATTCAATCATTTATCCTGAATAAATCCTCCCTAGATTGCTGTAAGCCTTTGGCTAATATGTAGTTAATTTTGACAATTTGCCACTGTTCTCACTGATTCTATGGAGAAAATTTTTGGAAGTCCTCATTCTCCTCATTGATATCAGCTTCTGAAGTTTCTTTTCATCTCTAGGTTCCTCCATCATCACATTTTTTCTTTGAAATATTTTTGTTGATGAAATCAGATTATTTTCTATCCACTTTAGATTTTGCTGATTGCATCCTTGTCATTTAACATGTTCTTCTGTCCCTGTATTTCCTGTGAATCAAGAGTAAGGTGCATGATTACATTTACATTTGACTTGTTTTTGCAAGACTGTTTCATAGGTGCTGTGTTCTTCCATTGGGAGGGCATGTAAGTATGGTTGGTCTTTCTTTTTTATAATTTTAGTAGCCATTGAAAAATCATTGCATAGGTCCATAATTTATTAGAGCAAAAATGGTGCTATTCCAATTCCAAATTTCTTCACAGTTTAATAACTGAAATTCTTATATACTGAAAATATTTCTTCATTAACTAGTTCAATATACTGAGATATAGCTTATAAAGGAAAGACATACAAAGCTGTTATTTTTACAAAATGAAAATATGGATTTTTAAATATGAGTTAATCATGTAAGCACTGGGCACAGTATCTAGAATAAATCTCATATAGAGTGGTAAAATTATTATGATTGTGTAGAGTGGTGAAATATATTAGCTGGCACCATTTTTCCTCATCATACTTTTAGGGAAATACAATGAAAAAGCCACCTGATGAGAGACATGAGATTCAAAGGTTATGGGTCACCAAAGAAGATAGGTAAACTGCTTTACATTTAAATTTAAATTTGATAGGAATGGGTGGAGGTGAGATTCCAGAGGCTTTTAGCAGTTTGGATTAGGATTAACAAAAGTAATAGAAAATAAAAATAACAGCCATTTAAATAAGGTAGAGAGATATTTTTTCTCATGTGTAAGTGGTTCAGTTAGGTAGTATTGTAAGAGATCTATGCTCCTTCAATCTTGTGTCAAAGTCACCTCCTGTTCCAAGTGACTCCTGGAGTTCTAGTCATGATACCCACACTCTAGCCAGCAGGAAGTAGGAAGGGCAGAGGAGAGCACATACCTCCCAATACGGACATTTCTCAAAGACCATGAACACAAACTATTTCCTCTTATATCTAATTGGCCAGAATGAAGATGGCTGCACCTAATTTCAAGGGAAGCTGGAAAATGTATCTGTACTTAGATCATGTGCCCAGGTAAAAACCAGGGATTCTGTAGGTGAGGAAGGAGGGAGAACATATATTGCGAATAACTGATCATCTCTGTCACAAAGGGGGAAGAGGAAAGGAAACCAAGGGACGGCACGAAGCTAGAGTAAGTGAGTTAGAATTTTCTAGAAGTGAAGTGCACGAGGACTTTTAAGAACAAACATGCTGTCTTAATTTGTACTGTCCCAGAAATAGGACTTGAGACAAGAATTTGAAGACATATACTTTATTTAGTTTATTCTAGGAAGCGCTAGTAGGGGAGTAAGGAAGTAAGGCAGTAAAGGGAGGGCATATATAAGCTGCACTTTTCTAGGTTAAAACTTTAATTAAAAAATTTAAATTTCATCTTTACCGAGGCAGAATTAACACATAAAGTTGTAAGATTATTTAAGGTGTACGTTGTGATGAGTTGATATACAGTTACAGGTATGTTAGCTTGTCTTGTGAAACATTCCCCACATCTTGTTCAGTAACACATCCATTACAGAATTGTTCAAGAGCAAAAATACTAGGAGGTGAGAAGCACTGGGACCATTTGATAAGATTGCCTACCTTGGAGGATGTGTGTGTGTGTGTGTGTGTGTGTGTTCAGGCAATCTTATTTATTTATTCAAAGATATTTTTTGAAGATCTAAATGTAAAGCACAATAATAACACACTACTCTAGGCACTGAGGATATAGCAGTGGAGGAAAAGAAAGGGCAAAATGCCTGCACTCAACAAGCTTTCATTTTACCTTCTCTGGATGATGAGCACAGAGAGACTCTAGCTGACGTCTGCGTCACAGTTAGCTCTAGGATTTGATTGTTCTCTTCTGTGACTGGAAATGTGCCATATCTGGCATCAGATAAAAGCATGTCTTTCTAGGGAGGTGTGAAGAGAGCGAATTGGATGAAGGTTGTCCAAATGTACAAATTTTTCAGTTAGAGGATAAATAAGTACTAGGAATGTAATGTACAGCATGATGACCACAGTTAACACTCTGTATGGTATATTGGAAGTTGTTAGAGTGAATCTTGAGTTCTTATCACAGGGGAGAAAACTTTTTCTCTTTTTCTGTCTCTCTCTCTTTTTTTTTGGTATCTATATAGGGTAATGGGTGTGAACTAAACTTATTGCAGTAATAGCTTCATGATGGGTTAAGTCAAATCAGTATGCTCTATACCTTAAATGTACACTGTGCTGTATGTGGATTATATCTCAATAAAAGCTGGAAAGGAAATAAAGAAGATATTTAGCCCCCCTCCAAAAAAAACATAGCCTTTTCTGTTTCTGAGACATGTGTCAATGAGGATTTATTTTTCCAAAGAGGACTGGATAGTATTTGGCTGTTTCTGTTTTTGTCCTCTTTTGTTGAGAACCTTGAGAATCCAGGGCAGACAAGTGGAGAGGAGGCTCACTCTGCAGCCACGAGCGAGCCAAACTAGAAACACTAGATGGGAAGTGTGAGTGAGAGGATAGGAGACAAAGGATTTCAAAGAGGGTTCCCCAAATTTATCATAAAGCTCCAATATAGGGGGCTTTAAGGCAGACGTTTCCTGTTGTTCCTTCAAGAGTCTTCGAAGCCTAAACTCTGATACCACTTCCCAATTCCCTCAGCACATCTTACATCTTTTAAGAATCTCTAGCCACAATGATGGGGTATGGATTTGTCAGCACGTTTGTTCCAGAGCTCTGTGGACTTGCTGGGCTGGGTGGCAGCTGAGGGGTTCTGGGGTTGAGCCTCCTGCCTTAGGATTCAGGAAATGGTCCCAAGGAGTCTGCTGCTGGGTGAGGAGATGATTCAGGTGTGGGTGGGGGAGGTAAGGAAGCGGGGTTCCAGCTCCATGAGGCTGAATTCTGGCACATTATGGAGAAGGAGATGTGCCAGTGGCATGACCTTTTCCTCTTTCCCCAGACAGCCAGCTTTATTTGTTTAAACACAAGTCGAGGGAGGCCAGCTAGTGGCTAAGAGTGTAGAATCTGGAAAGGGACAGTTCCGCCTTTGCTCATAATGGGAACCAGGACTAGCTATGTGAACCAGCTCTTTCTTTCTTTCTTTCTTTCTTTCTTTCTTTCTTTCTTTCTTTCTTTCTTTCTTTCTTTCTTTCTTTCTTCTTTCTTTCTTCTTTCTTTCTTCTTCTTTTTTTTTTTTTTTAACAGCTGTGTCTTTTGGAGCTTCAATTTTGTCCCTTATAAAGTGGGAGAGACATCGCTATAGACTAGGGTTTTTAAAGATAATGTGCAAATGTGTTTAGCACAGTGCCTGTGCTTAGTGAATGATATCCATTTCTAGGCTGGGCAGATTTGAGGATCCCAGCTCTACAGATGAGGAAGATGAGAGGCACACAGTGAGTCTCTGTGCTCTGCTTCCCATATTCTCTCTCTCCTCTTAGAATCCCCTGTCCTTTCCAGGCACAGCAGGCCCCAAAACCTTGGCCAGGCTTGAGTGCTTTGCTTACCACCCTGAGGAGGCAGAGGCTGTGGGCAGAGAGATCCATTCTTCTGCCCACCTGGGTCAGCACTGCTCCCTACTCTTCTGGGTCTGCCAGGAGCAGACAGGGTCCGGGGTCAGAAGTGAAAGGGAAGGGGAATGGGGCTCCCAGGGAGGCATCCAGTGGCTAAGTGCTGACCTGCTGGTGGAAAGCATTCAAAATGATTCTCTGGCATTTCTCTAAGAGCATTCATATGCAATCCAGGGAGGGCACAATCCCTGAAAGGCAGGTGGAAATGCATCCCTGCTGTTCTCAGGAGGGCACATTTGGAAGGCTCTTGTCCAATTAAAGTATTACAGAGCCCAACTACTCCTCAAGGTTATTTCTGAAGAGGGAGGGGTTGGTTTTTGTCTCCTCATAGCGTGGAGATGAAGAACAGAAGCCAGCATCTGATAAAGAACAAGAGGATGCTCGAGTCTGTGCTGATGCGGCTGGCCTTAAGTCTGCGTGTGGGTGTGTATGTGCGTGTGGGTGTGTGTTTGTATGTGTGTGCTTTTGTTCTGGACCTTTCTCTCTCTCTTGTCTCTTAGTGGCTCTGAAGATTCGGACCATGTTAGTTGTGAATCCTGGGTGTCCTTGAGAAAGTGAAGATGATAATAATACCTGCCTCACTGAGAGAAGGTGCATGTGAAGCACTTAGCAGGGTGCCTGGCACATAGTAGATGCTCAATAAACTGTGTATGTTTTTGTATAACTTTTTCTTCTGTGTGTGCGTATCTCTTATTGGGGCCAGTATAGGGGCTATACTAAGGGTCTTGGGTTGCAGATAACGAACATGTTTGCAGGTTAGCTCCATGGGATCAGCACCAAGAACAGCACCTGGCTCAGCTTGGGGCCTTGACAGCTAGCTGGTGACTGAATAGATGAGTGGCCAGCCTGGAGCTAACATAAGTATAGAGGGGAAAATAATGTAGAAAACATCAATTGTCACATGAACCCATGGGTGGGGATGAGGAAGGCCTCAGGAAGAGATATAAGCTGGGGTCTTGAATGCCACAGGGACAGGCTTGTCAATTCTCTGTCTACCTGTGCACAGTTACTTTGTTCTTTTATCTCCTGTAGATTAGTTTCTTCTGCTCCTCAGGCTATTTGGTAAATTCTGGCTACCTCATAATTATCAGTCCAGCTAGTCTCAGATACTGAAAGATGTCTGAGTCTTGATTTCATATTCCCAGGAGTGATCTGATTGGCTTGGGCCAGATCTATTACTTCTTAGTCTAATCAGAAATGATAGAGAGTAGGGCTCCCTGGCTCTCATCCCCTTGCATAGATCGGGGGAAATTTCTAGATGAGCTGGCTCTTGTGAGCTAGTAAAGGACTGGTTCAGTGGTTGCCTTGCCTTACTGAATTTGGAAGAAGGGACCCATCCACAGAAGGGATGAGAGTGGGCTGGGAGCATAGTCTTTAACTTCAGAGTCTGGGTGGGAAGAAATGAAGAAATGTGTATGGAGAATTAAAGAATGAATGGATTCCCTGTTTCTGTCTGGATGGTTTATATGGAGTGGTATTTGGGAGCATATGAAAGAAATTCTTCCCATTGAGGCCTGAAATTTCCTGTGTACCAGCCTTGTAACATTTTCTGTTCTAATAGGAATGATGAGTGTTAATGAATGTTAGACCTTAGTTCTTGAGCAAGGTGTACTAAAGATCATTGCACTCTTTCCTGTAAGTTATCTATAATATTACCCCAGGGAGAATGAGTTACATAGGCAAATCCATGTCAATTTTAGTATTCTAAAATAAGTTTGGCCCTTCTATTGAGCTGTGTTTTTCATTAATCCAGTTGTTCTCAGGGATGATCTCCTCCTGACCACATCAAAATTACCTGGGAACTTGTTAGAAATGCAGATTCATGGCCCCTACCCTGGGCTTACAGAAGCTTTCCCCGTGAGCCCCATGCATGCAGAATTTGGGAAAACCATTGCCTTCATCTCTTTAGGGAGAGGCTTGTCTCTTGGCTCAAGGCTTCATAGGATATATCTCTGTGAAGGCTTTTCTGAGCAAAGTCTTTGAGATTAAGCCCTCAGGAGGCCTTAGGTAGGTATTGCCATTAAGTTCCAATGATAGCTTCTCTCAGCCTTGGGAAAAGTTATAATTCCTGAAGAGATAGATATTGGCCTGGGAACTCCTTTTAGAGGCTCAGCTATAGAAGGTGGTACTACTCTGTCTTTTATCTTTCAGAAGAATAAGTGATGTCAGCATGAGGTTCACACTGAGACAGTGGACACTTTCCACCTTCAGGCAGAGGTGGTGTGTAAAGCACTCTTAATTGAATTGCGATGGACCAATGTCAAATTTCAGCCTTTATTCGTAGGTGGAGTGGGAAGAAAAAGAAAAGACATATTCAGTATCTGCATCCCTTTACCTCGCTGAATTCCTGCAATGGCCCACAAAGGTAGATAATATCGTTGATAGATACTGCCATCCTTGAAGAAAAGTGAAATAGTTTGACCACTATTTGACCAACAAATGCTAAAGTGGGGATTCAAACCTAGACAACTATATGCCAAAAACCAAATTGTTAATTAAGGCTACAACATTTGCACATGGCACTTAGCCTCTTCTTTTTCCCCTTCTGTTTTTCCTTTTCCCCATCCCTGCATTGTGCCTACACTGAGCTTCCTGCCCTCAGGGGAGGGTGAGGCAGAGCTTCTAGGCTTTTTGTGCTCCCATCCACTGAGTTCAAGTAGTATTGAAAGAGAGATTTACTACTCTCCACAGCCCTATCTGGACTGGAAAAATATCCCGTGGTGTGGAGAGGTGATATAAACAGTGGACGCTGTGGGTCTGGGAGAGAGATATCCTGCATCCTGCCCCTTGGGCTCATAGGAGAGCATTGTGGTGCAGCCAATCTTATTGGAGAGGCAGGGCAGGCCAAGCACAGAGTGCTCCACTCAGAAGCAAGGGCAGGTTGCTAGGCCCGAAGAAGCCAAGTGTGAAGCCACAGGGGCATCTTGTGTAGACCTGACCTCACTCCCAGCCTACTGCCCCCCAGAGACCCCACCCATGAGCTTTGACATGATCCTGGTGTTATCTGTGGGTAAACGTGTGTACTGGGAACCAGAGGTACTATGTGGATTGAAAATGAGTTTCTGTCATCTTGACAGAATAAGAACTCACATTCAAGTTGAGCTGAGTCATAAGAGTGAAAGAAATTGTGTTTTTGCACAAATGAATGTGTGAACTGGGAATCAATCGTAGCCTCTACACATACTTGGCTCATTTGTTGCGCTCATTGACCTGTGAGGTAGGTGGGGCTCTCTAAGGGCCCCTTTTGTCTCTTGTCGTTGCACAGCATTTAGCTATGAAGTCCACCCCATTTGCCCTCCTTTTGCAAACAGGATTTCCCTACCGGTTTGGGCACCTGGCTGGCACCTGTCTGCCACTAGGTGGGGGGTTGCAAATCACAGGATGTGTGGGGTCTTGCTGGGGCTTGTCGGAGATAGTGGGACAAGCGTTTGAAATGACAAGTGAGGGCGACTTCCTTGGTGGTCACAAGTTCTCAAGTTCTCTTCTTCCCCTGCCAGAGCGTCTAGTGCTCTTTATTTTGCTAACCTGGGTTTTTAAAATTACAAAAGTAACGTTACTTTGCAAATAATTGAGAAATTTGTCCCTTTAACCCATCCCTGTTTCTTCTCCTCAGAGAGATCCACCAGTAACAGTTTGGTCTGTACTCCTCCTGTTTTTGTTTTCCTTTGAGTTTAACATGTACAACACGAACTCCTATGTACATACGTGCCTGTGTAGGTGTATCCACATATCCTCATACACAGCTACGTGTACATCGTTTTCCAACTTGCTTGTTTTCACTCAGCATATTTTATAAGCATTTTCTCAAATCAGTACAGGTAGATGCCTCATATTTATTGCCTGCCTCGCAATCTGTGGTTTAAATGTACTACAATTTTTAGAACCACCCTCCACCTTCTCTTCTCCTCTTTCCTTCCTTCTTTTTCTTTTGACTATTATTAACAATGCTGAAATGAATCTTTTCATACCCATAACATCCTGCCCTTTCATTAGTATCTGCTATTTTAGTGTAGTTTGCTTTGTTTTACTTTTGCATCAACTGGGTCCTAAGTTATTCACATTGAAAATTTCTGTAGCTACTGCCAGAATTGCTCTTCATAAAGCTTGTCCTATTTTAAACTCCCACCAACAGGTACAAAGAGCAGTGTTTCTAAATCCTGCATTATACTTACCTGTTTAATAACAATGCAAGGACCAGGCTGGCAAATCCCCGTCCTCCTCGCAGGGATCTGCCAACCTGGTCCTCAGCACTTAGCACAGCGTCTCCCCACCGCAGGTGTTCAGTTGGTATTTGTGTGAGTGAGAGAGAACGTGTAGAGTAAATACTTGCCAAGAACTCATTCTGAAAATTGTACTCGGGGAAATTTTTAGACAAGACATTTAACTGACAAGAAAAATATTCCAGCTTGGAGGATGTTAATTCTCTAAATTCACTTGAGATGATGAAAGTAAGAAAAAATAAAAACAACACTTATTTTGCTTCAAAACTTTAACCTGTCGCTTTGGCTCAATAGGTACATGAAGAGGGGAAAAAACCCAACTTTGGCTTCTCCAGGTGGGTTCAATTTGGATAATATATTTGCACAGAAGTGTAGACGGGAGCCTCCTCTGGGAGGCTGGCCATTTTCACTGTGGATTCCCAGGTAATCCCCCCAGAGCAGGATCTGGATCAGTTGTCCTACTAAGTATAAGGCACATTGCCAAGGCATGGCCTGGTCCCTTAGGCTGAGAGACAGAGAGTAGGGCCAGTTCATGGCAGAAAGGGTCTGGCATATGTCCTGCCTTTTTTTGCTCTGTGGCCTTGGGCAGGTCTCTTTGCCTCTGTAGGCCTCACTGCCCTCACTTCTAGAGTAGGAGTGATCATTTTGCCTCTTGGCTGGTTGCAAGGCCCAGAAGCAGGTTGAGAATGGTAGCGTGCTATGCGAATGTGAAGTGTCAGTTGCAGACTATCTTGCTGGCCTCTTGAGAAGACTTGACATAAGCAGGTGAGAAGTGCAGTGGGAAAAGTGAGAGCCCTCTGATGCTCAAGGAGAACAGTGCTCCAGGGGCCCCTAGGGAGAATAGTTAAGCAGCAGGATGGAGAGATTGAGAGGAGGTTGGAGGGCTGGGTGAGGCCTGAGGACTGAAGCCTCCGGGGGGCCAGAGGAAGGCAGCTGAGACTTTCAGGGACACAAAGGACTTTCTCCATTTCTCCACCACACAGGGACCTGTCTCCCTGGGGCTGCTTTGCTTGATTTGGTGTGCTGTTAACCTTTGCTCAGCCCCAGGCTGTGTTTAACTTGGGGCCATGGGCAGGGGGAGAAGGTCACAACAAATTTAGTGGGAGGCATTTTAAGTACCTAAAGCAATAAATCCTCATGTACCTCGAGCCTGCCCAGGCTTCCCCAAACCTGGGAATTCAATTTTGTGCAGCGCACACAGTTTGCCAAGCACGCTAAGTCATCAGGAGAACAACTTGATGTATTGCTGTGGGGAAAAAAATTGCCGTGTCCCTTTCTTCATTCAAATTAACACCTTTTCATACTGGGCTGACAGGTGACTGATCACCTGAGAATACATCCTGGCTTCAAGTGATTTGATAACTCTTCCTTCTCTGTTTCCCTGTCTTTATTTTCATGCCTTAAAAAGTCAGGAGAAAACATTATTATTATTATTGCTAGAGAATCACTACCTGATTCATAAGCCCTAAGCCCTGGGGCCTGGCATATGGTAGGCATGAATAAATGATGAACGAATAAATGACTAGATTTGGTTGATGTCTGCAGATTGCCCTTTTTCCTTCCCAGAGGATCAGAGGAAGCTTTTGCTTTGTTTTGTTTTTTTGACATTTTTTTTTTTTCTTTGCATGGTGGACACTGTGTGAGGTCAATGTGTGCACTGCTCAGATGCCCGTCTGAGGAGGTAGAGGACTTGGCCCAGCTGCTGGGAGTGCTGGTGGCCCCTGGAGTGACTGAGTTGTAGAGAGTCGTCTTGCCCAAGGTGAGGCCTTCCTGGGGTGACCCAAATTCAGCAATTGATCCACATGGGGTTATAAAGACCCAACCTTCTCAGCCCAACGGGGACAATTCCAAAGGGTCATTTTAGCTCAGCATCTCTCCCCATGGGGTGGGCTGCTGTTGGGTTGCATCGCAGTTTCACGTTCCCTTCATGCCATTCCCTCCCTTCCCTTCCACAGATGTTGACCCCAGGAGCACCCCTCAAACAACATCCAGCACTCTAGATTCCATTTTGGAGTCTGCTTCCCATGGAGATGGACCTGCCACATTTTGTTCTGTTTTTGGATAGATTCCACTCTGACCTTCCTCCTCACTGGTGATACTATCAGCTGACATGTTATCGAGTGCTTGTATGAGGCAGGCACTCTACCTGCCTCTTTTCTTTTCTTTTCTTTTCTTTTCTTTTCTTTTCTTTTCTTTTCTTTTCTTTTCTTTTCTTTTCTTTCTTTCTTTCTTTTTTTTTTTTTTTTTTTGTTACCTGCCTCCTTTCACTCGGTCTTTCCGAGAGCCCTGGGTGAGAGGCTCTATTAGAATCTGTGTGCTAGAGGTAGGGACATGAGGCTGGGCATTCAGTGACTCATCCAAGGTCACGGCCGGTAAATGCTGGAGTCAAAACTTGAACTCAGTGGCATTCTAGAGCCTGGACTCTTCACTATTCTGCTTCCTTCTAGTGCCTCTGCTGGTAACTTCAGATAAATCTGGGGAAAGGAGTTTGATGATCTCAGGCTAGCATTTCCCAAAAGGTTTTGTAGGACTCAGATGCTTTTTGTAAAGGAGTTCTAGAGTCGAATAGGTGGGGAATATTTCACATTGAGGGTCCTATTACATTAATCATCTACATTCATGTAGTAGCAGCTCTGAGGAGTCCTACGTAGGGAAACCCGATGTGTTTTCCAAACTTATTTGGCCACAAAAAATCCATGGTGTTCTGTGAGAAAAAATACCATAGGAAACACTGGCCTACACCTTCAATGCCTATTTTACTTTACCAGGGGAGAGGGGGTTGGTTAATGTGTGCTGGGTTACCTTTTCTGATCCTAATCATTATGGTACTAAATGAGTTGTTTCAAAGCTGTAAAATAGAAATAACTCTTTATCTCATGAAACTCATGTTGTGATCAAATGAGGAATGAGCTACAAAAAGTTTGACAATCCTTAGTTACTGTACAGATGTTAGGAATTTTAAAAGTATTAATATTTTTGGATTCAAGGGGCTGATCTATCAAAAGCCTCATATAAAATTTGGTTTTATAAAAATTTCTGAGGGGAATCTGGTCTCCACATATATGTATGTTAAGGATTGTTTGAAAGAATTATAATTAGAACACAGAAGATTAATGTATTAAAGCTAAGTCATACTTAAAATGGGAAATACTTATTCATCAAATAATTTTGGGGCATGCATTGTGTACCTATGCAAATGTCCCCGGGAATTTAAGAAAGTGTACATTATGGACTTGATCTTTAAAGAATTTACTACATACAGCACAGAGGGCAAACACAGGGCATACCTTTTCTGTTTTCAGCTGGCCCTGCCCATTGCAGACTTTGCCAATCAATCATTCCACTCTTAACCACTGAGCCCAGATGCAGCTTCAGAGTTCTCCCTCCAGCACTCGAGACAGCCACTACTAACATGATCAGTGGCATGGGAAATGAAACCTATGTCTACAGAATGATGATCTGTAGAGTGTCAACCTGCATACATAAAGAGTATGCACCAAGTGAGAGGGTGACAGGTGCCAAGATAATTGTAAAGTCAGAGTATACAGTACGTGTCTGGATAAGGGGAGTCAGCCCTTCCTAGAAGAGGCAGGAGTTAAACTAGGTTTGAAGGATGGCAGGGACTTGGATGGTGATCAGGATCAGGGAGGGTATCCCAGGACACCCCAAATACCCAAAAGACAGCCTGAATCTAAAATCTTTGCTGATGATTTCACCACTGCAGGTAGGCATTGCTGTTTCCTTACCCTAGATTCTAGAAGACTGGTACATCTCAGAGTCACTTTGACCTTCTGATTGGCTGCCAGCATCCAGATTGTGATTTCAGTCTGTTGCCGAGTCAGAGACAGAGAACCCAAATTCCAGGTGCCCATAAATTACTTCTAGTTATTGCAATGACAAAAGGCCTCTTCGAAGGTGACTTGCTCACTCCCTGTTTTATAGCCTCATACATCAAAGAGGAAGATGGAGCGGAGTCAGTTACTGTGAGGAAATCCAGACTGCAGGAGAAACGGGTGGCAACTGTCTGCGAAATTGAGCACTTTCTGTCAAAACTTAATTAAATTAGCCTCGATTCTATAAATAATAGAGCAAGTTTCCCTCCCCCATCCCTCCAGACCCCCTTGATGTCTCCCTCTATCTCCTGAGAGATAGATCTCTTCTGAGTGTGGTGCAATAGGAGGCAGTTTGTAAAAATTAGGCAATGATAATTCAGACTTTGCATTAATTTACAGAAGCAGAATATGCTTCGGGTTAGAAGGGGTAGCAACCTGCAAGATGTGTGACATGCTCAGTGAAGTCTAAAGGAGAAGACAACCAGAGGAGATGTGGGGGGCTGGGAAACTTGCCTCCATGCTTTTAAGTAGCCAGCTCTATGATATTGGTTGGATCTCTTTCCTTTTGGCTCCTCAGTTTCTCTATCCAGGTCACACTGAAGGCTTTGTATCAGCCAGATTTATTTCTCATCCGTGCCACATGTTCACTGTAGGTCAGCAAGGGCTTGTTTCCATGTCTCCTTGTCCTGGGACTCAGATGGAGCAGCTAGTTTCTGTTGCTGCAGATTGTTGTGATGGAAGTGACAGAGGGGAGCACTGGGGGGAGGAGGGGCTGTCTCTCACTGGCAGTCCTGTGGCCGAGAAGTGACAGGTGTCATGTGCTCTCACAATTCATTGGATGGAACACATCCTTTGGCCCTACACAAACATAGGGGACCAGATAGTGCAGTCAGTGGTATTGTGCACCTGGCATTTGGTGAACAGCATTGATGAATGTCCTGGCCTCTTCCAACACTAAAGTTTTAGAATTCTTTAGCTTTCATCAAACTATGATTTTTTTAAATTTCTACATTTCAACTTTAAGATTCTTGTCTACTCACCTTCATCCACCAAGTGCTGATTGATCATGCCCTAATTTCCTCAGGAATAGGTCTACTATCCCTAACTAATCTTATTGTCCATCAATAGATGAATGAATAAAGATGTAGGACACACACACACAAAGGAATATTACTCAGCCATAAAAAATGAAACTTGCCATTTGCAACAATACAAATGGATCTAGAAGATATAATGCTAA
This sequence comes from Canis lupus dingo, assembly GCF_003254725.2. NCBI lineage: Eukaryota > Metazoa > Chordata > Mammalia > Carnivora > Canidae > Canis > Canis lupus. The sequence continues at coordinate 55,210,480 of NC_064246.1, read as the reverse complement.
GTGAAATAAATCAGAGAAACACTAATACTGTATGATTTAACTCATTTGTGTAATTAAAGATACACCTGCTCCCAAACACCAGGCTCTTATCTATAGAGAAAAAACTAATGGTTACCAGAAGGGAGGGGGAAGATGGGTTAAATGTATTATGGGAATTAAGAGTACACTTAACATGATGAGCACTGACTAATGTAAAGAATTGTTGAATCACTGTTGTATACCAGAAATTAATATAATGCTGTGTGTTAACTGTACTGGAATTTTTAAAAAATAAATAAATATTTAAAAGAAATGAAAGATGGTAGATAAATAAGTGGATGATGATGATGACAGGGAAGACAATGAGTTCACTTCCAGAAATGTGGACTGCCGTGGGATATCTAGATGGATGAATCCAGTATACGTGGAAAAAGGCCAGGAGCCTCCATGTATTTGTGTTCTTTCCAGATGTTTTCTTGTGGTTGATTTCTAGTTTTATAGGTTGTGGTTGGAAAAGATGCATGATGTAATTTCATTGTTTTTGAATTTTTTGAGACTGTTCTGTGGCCTAATGTGTGCTATAGAGAATGTTCCATGTGCATGTGAAAAGAACATATCTTTTGCTGATTTTGGATGGAATGTTCTGAGTACATCTGTTAGATCTATCTAGTCCAATGTGTCATTCAAAGCCACTGTTTCCTTGTTGATTTTCTGTCTGGATTATCTACCTAGTGATATAAGTGGGGTGTTAAGTCACCTACTATTATTGTGTCACTGTTGATCTCTTTCTTTATGTTTGTGAATAGTTGCTTTATATATTTGGGTACTCCCATGTTGGGTGTGTAAATATTTACAATTGTTATAACTTTTTGTTGAATTGTTCTCTTTATGATTATGTGGTGTCTTTCTTTGTCTCTTGTTAGTCTTTGTTTTGGTTGTCGTTGTTAGTCTTTGTTTTAAAGTCTGTTTTGTCTAAGTATTATTGCTACTCGGGATTTCTTTTCATTTCCACTTACATGATAAATGCTTTTCCGTCCCTTTACTTCCATCCACATGTATCTTTAGGTCTGAAATAAGTTTTTCATATAGATGAGTCTTGCTGTTTTATCCATCCTGTCACCCTCTGCCTTTTAACTGGAGCATTTAGTCCATTTACATTCAAAGTAATGATTGATAGGTATGTATTTATTATCATTTTGTCACTTGTTTTCTGAATGTTTTTGTAGCTCCTTTCTGTTTCTTTCTTCTCTTGCTTTTTGATGACTTTAGTGATATACTTGAAATTTTTTTTTAAATTTTATTTACTTATGATAGTCATACAGAGAGAGAAAGAGGCAGAGACATAGGCAGAGGGAGAAGCAGGCTCCATGCACCGGGAGCCCGATGTGGGATTTGATCCGGGATCTCGAGGATCGCGCCCTGGGCCAAAGGCAGGCGCCAAACCGCTGTGCCACCCAGGGATCCCTACTTGAAATATTTTTACTTTATTTTTTGTATATCAAAGTTTTTGATTCATGATTACCATAAAATTTATTTATATTATTTTATTCGTATAGCAGTCTATATTAAGTTGATTATCATCCGCTCTTTTTTACTCATTGTTAGCATGATGGCCCAGTGATGAAATTGGAAGTTACATGGGCTTAAGTTGGAATAATTGCCATATAGTTGCTGTGCAGCCTTGGGCAGGTGACCTAACTCTTCTGAACCCTAACCTCAGAAATGGGGACAAAAATAGTACCTACCTCATTGGCTTAGTTTGAAGTTGAATGGGATCATTATGTAAATTGCTAAGATAGCATATGGCTCTGCCTTAGTTTAGGCATTTATTTTTCCTGTCCAGATGATTGTAATAGCCTCCTAACTTATTGGTCTCCCTGTTTCCTCTGGTCTTGCTCACCTCCACTGACTCTTATTTTTACCAAAATTTTCCTTCCAAGATACAGCTCTGATTACCTCATTTTACTACTCAGGACCCTCAAATATTTCTTCCTTGCCTAAAGGATAAAAGCCAAACTTATTAGCTTCAGGTGCCTCAACAATGCTAAACTATAGGGGTACTCAATAGATACCTGTAGAGTACAGATTTGCTTATTTACCTGTAATCTACTATGATACAGGCTGGCTAATTCTTGTTGGAAGACCTGTGACCATCTAGTAAGGTTTTGAGCAGGATTGAGCACTGCACAACTCCAGGGTGTGCTTTTCACATTATATGCTAAGTGAATGGCACCACTAGAATACAGTGATGCTCCCTGGAGTCGAACAGTGCAGGGGATGGAAGAGTTTTGGATTCTGGTGTGGTCTCTGTTCTTGAGCAAGTCCCTTAATGGCTTTGGGTCTTAATTATCAAATGCAGGCAGCAAGGCCTATATTCTCTCCCTTTATACCTGTGGGGGAGATTGTGAAAATGAAAGGGATTATAAACTGGGAAGTGCTGTCTCTCCCAAATTCTCTTGCTATTATTGTCGCTGGGAGTGACTGTAGCAGTGAAGACTAGAAGAACCTAATCGTCTGTAGTTTCTAAGATAAAAGCCCCATTAGGAGCAGTGGGTGTGTGATAAGCCCAAGCATATTATTTATTTATAATTTAGAGTACCTTGTTTTTCTTATTTCAACAGCATTACTCATAATAGCAGAAAACAATAGTCTAGCAAAAAAGAAAATAAAAATATCCATAATCCCACCCACATAGGAGCAAACATTACTTTTTTTTTAGAATCTTTCCCAGGCATATGTGGTATATGTACCATTTTATAGCTTGCTTCCCTCCCCCACTTCATGTGCCACAAATCTCTTTTCATATTAATAAATATACCTTCATAGTGTGATTATTGATGGATTCATATTACTCTGATGTGAGGATACACTTTATTTAACCAATGCATTTTGGCTGGCACTTAGGTCAATTTTTACATTTTCCTGTTAAAAATGGGCTGCAAGAAACATACTTATAGCAAAATCTGTGTGCACATCCATGCTTATTTCCTCAGGTTAAATCACAGAAGTGGAATTACAGGGTCAAAGAGTAGGCATATTTTTTTTAAAGGCTTTTGCAAAGAACTGTCAATTGCCTCTAGTGAGATTGTATGCTCAATTGGATTTTGAAGGTCATTTCTGTCTAATAGTGGAGCGTGCAAAATAAATAAACTTTGAACTTTCAAATGGAATTAGTCTCTGCTGGGTTGTATTATGGGTTTAGTCAGAAATGTGGGAATGGTGTTCAGTGATATAGTAGGAAAGCCCTATTAATAGGTCTAGGCTATTTTTTTTTCTTGAGATCTTCTTAATATTTAAAAATTGGGGTATAATTTTTATAAAATACAGTTTTATTTTAATTGATTTGGATAGAGATGGCTAGAAGTCACACATATCTGATTCTCTTCTCCTTCCAAGCATATAGAAGATATTTTCCAATTCTTTGCAGTATGTGGAGCTGGTGACTACGTCTAGCCAGTGGGTTGTGAGCAGAATGATATGGGTCACTTCTGGAGTGAAGGACTTAATTGCCAGTAACAAACACCTTCCCCCACCAAGCTCACGACCAGATCTTTATCTTCTCCATGTTCCCTGAGGAGTCCCTCTGTTACTAAGGGTGCACTACAGGACCGTGGGGCCTCAGTCAACTTGGGTCTCTGAGCATCTTCTTAGGACAGTTGCCCTGGAAAATCACCTATGTTACAGTGGACTTTGTGTGAATGAGAAACCAACTATGCTAAATCACTAAGATTTTGGGGGTTATTTTTTTTTAACTGAAGCATAATCTAATTCGTTCCAAATTATACAGTATGTAATTTGTTTTTTTATTAAAGATTTTTAAAAAAATATTTTATTTATTTATTCATGAGAGACACAGAGAGAGAGAAGCAGAGACACAGGCAGAGGGAGAAGCAGGCTCCACGCAGGGAGCCTGATGTGGGACTCAATCCCGGGTCTCCAGGATCGCCCCCTGGGCTGAAGGTGGTGCTAAACCGCTGAGCCACCTGGGCTACCCTACAGTATGTAATTTGATTCCAGAGCTAAGTTATTAGTCATCTCACAAATACTTCGCAGAGAGCCTGTTCTGTGCTGGGCACTGTGGAGGAGGGAAGAAAGATAAACTTAATCTTTGTTTGCAAAATCTATACAATTCATGGTTCATCTCTATTGTTGGTTGAATAACATGTATATATATTGAATATTATAGATAGGTGTAGCATATACTCTTTAAAGGGATTTTGTTCATGACAAGCTACTTCATATATTAATAACAGGTGTAAAGAACATCTGTTCTAGTTCTAACCAGCGTAGTGCAGCTTTCTTCCTTTGAAAAACTTCTCATGCTCCATGTGGTTCAGATGGGGTAGATAATTATAGCCTCCACTCCCCTAGCCACTGGAAAAGCCATATAACTTCCCTGGAATTTTTTGAGTTGAAGATGGGAGTGGTAGCCCTCATCTGCCCCCTGTGTCATAAGCTGTAAGGAATTGATCCCTGAGGAGCCTGAGACAATGAGGACAACTCAGAGAGACCAAAGCTGACATGAAATCAGGAATATTGAACAGAGAGTGATTCTGATGCTGTTTGAGCTTCTGGATCCTGACTAGCCTGGGTCCAGCACCATCTGTGTGTGTCCACATGCGTCAGCCTATACATTCTCTTTCTTTTTTGTTTAAACTAATTTCAGTTGGTTTCTGTCTCTTCCAGTAGAATTCTCATTAATATAACAAATATTGTATTTGTCGACAGAAATAATCTCATTGCTGATAACCACCAGCATTTATTGAAACCTTTACATACATAATCTCATTTGACCCTGATAACAATCCCATGACATCGGTATACTTATTAGTGTCATCCCCACTTTACAGAGGAAGAGAGTAAAGCCAGCCAAGACAGGTCACTGGCTCAAGGGCACACAGTTTGTAAGTGGTGGGAGGAGAATAAGACTCAGCTCAATTCCCAAGCTCACAGTCTTAGCATTTCTCCATGAGCATGAGTATTTTTTGTTTTTATTTTTAAAGATTTATTTATTTATTGGAGATATATAGATAGAGCATGAGCAGGTCAGGGGAGGGGCAGGGGGAGAGAGGGAGAGAGAGAGAGAGAGAGAGAGAGAGAGAGAGAGAGAGAGAATCTCAAGCAGACTCCATGCTGAGCTCAGAGCTTGATGTGGAACTTGATCTCATGACCCTGAGATCATGACCTGAGCCAAAATCAAGAGTCGGACACTTAATCAACTGAGCCACCCAGGTGCCCCCAGGCATGAGTTTGGTAACAAGGTTTATAGAAAGTGTTTTCTATTTTTTTCTTTCTCTGACCTTCTCTTCAAAGCATGACAAAATCATTTGTGGCTGTTTTGTAGAAGTATGTATAATTCTGTTTTGCAGAAGTGAAATACAAATCCTTATAATTTTTTTTATTTTAAAAGAATCCAGAAGAAATATTCAATAATTTGGTGTAATTCTAGAATCTTTGCCTAGGAGTACGGAGATTGAGAAGGTGAGAAATTGTGAGAATAAGAATCTTCAGTGAATGAATTAATGTTTTCAACTGCATAAAACCCCTGATTTTTTTCTGCTGTATTACCCCATGTCACCCATGGTTTTTATTTTATTGCTTTCACTCCTTTTGAATGTCAGGGCAGCTTGGAGAAACCCATGGGTCTTTCTGGTGAACTGGCCATAGGGCAAGGGCGGCTGTTGCTGAGTGGTTTTTAAGCTTTCTGCAGTAGATGAACACAGCTGTCTGTGCTCTCCAGTGGAGCGTGAAGCAAAGGGGAGGCTGTGGGAGGCAGCTGGTCTCACAGGCACAGCAGCATGGGGGCTGAGGCTGCATGCATGGTTGTCATTATGCTAATGGCATCTGTGGAGCCAGAGCCAGTGACCCTTTGAGGGAAGCAAGAACTCTTGAAGGTCCATTGGCAGTCTTTGTGCTATCAGTTTCAAGGCTTATGACACCTGTAGTTGGCACCTCCTAATTGATTTTGTTCTTTGCTTGTATAGTGAGCATTGCTCCATTAAAGTCCAAAGACCTTGCAGACCTACCAGAAGTTTAAGCAGACCCAGTGTATTGGAGGTGGCCGTTGAGTATAGTGGTTTGGACTGTGCACTTTGGAGATACCATGCCTGGATTTGAGTCTCAACCTTTGGCCTCATGGTCCTGTGAGTTCAGGCAGGAAACTTTACCTCTGTGCTTCCCTTCCCTCATCTCCAAAGTAAGGGTGATAGTAGTACCTGCCTCCCCCTAACACCATTGAGTATTATTCAAAGTATACAATGAATACATGTATTCATGTAAAACACTTAGTTTACACTGGACACTCCAGAAATGGTAGAGAGTAAGCCTCAGAGACGACTGGCATTTGCATGGAAAATAGCAGTTCTGAGTGAGTCTTGATTAAGCCTTTGGCAGCCAGGTGACCTTGGACAAGTCATATTTCCTTTCTGCCCTTGAAGTCCGTGTGGTGATGTGAGAAAGCATCTGAAGGGATGTCTGGTATATCAGATGTACTTAGTGCTTTCTTTTCTTTCCTTCTAGGCCTCAGTTCTCCCATCTGTAAAATGAAGGTGGCTGAAGTCTTTTATATATCTTTAATTGTTTAAGAATTTGAATCTGCTGTCAGAGGTCCTGATGAAAAAGGGTCCCCTTTCTGGGACGGGCTAGATGAACCAAAACATTAGAGTAGAGTAGGACTCCCTCAGGATTAAGGACCACCATCTGAGAGAGTTGCCACCCACTGCCACTCATGCCAGAGGGTAGGGGTCCGAAGAATGGGCTAGGGAAGAGGCAGCATCTAGGGGTGGCAGTGATAGGAGTCAGCAGCAGAATCAGGTCTTAAATCCAGGTTTGGCTGACTCCTAGTCCAGTGCTGTTTTTCCAGAAGACTAGGTGGTTGGATACTGATATCAGTTCTGCCCCAAATGGAGTCTTTCCAAGCTGGGGACAACATGCTGGCCACCTCAGTTTTCTCCTCTGTGAAATGGGGGTTTTCATGAGATTGCCTCTAAAGTTCTTTCTGACTCTGAAGTCCTAGAAACCTCTATCTGCTCATCAAACTACCTTTGTTGCCTTCCAAAGAACAATGTTGAACTTGACGAAGACTTTCCATCAGGCCCTGTGTACTTACCACTTTCTTGATGACAAAGTGTGAAAATTGCTTTTATTGCTGGATAGGGAAGTTGGTAATAAAAGCCAACTCCTTGGGTGCCCTAATTCCACTTTAGGAAGAATGAACATATTGTTTTAATTAATCATATGAAAGCAAAATTAGCATGATTGTGTGAAAGGTGTTGTAAATCATCCTGATCCACATCATTGAGCAAAGACCATTTAGTTATTCCAGAGTTGTTAAAGATTTTATCTACCCAAGTGAAAATTCAATTAGTACTGGCTCCAGCTTATATAAAACTAAGGATTTTCAACTGTGGGAAAATCCTCTTTGTGTGTGTGAATACCACCTTATGCCACTTTGATAAATTACTGTAATTAACTGTATCCTACGCAAGCTAAACAAAATTTACTGAACTGTTGTTGTATAAAAGGGATATCTTCTCTTCCCTTGTTTGGGAGATTACTCTAATCTATACATGATATTGCCTCGAATATCATGCCTTTTATGCTGAGGTTTGAAAATATCTACAGAATTCTAGCTGGCACCAGTAAGACTCAGCTGGTTTTCATCACAATCCACCTTTTCCCCTCCGGGTGTAGAGACATCAGCTATGGGCTTCACTATGATTCAATTAAATGTGCTATGTTTAATTAGCTAGCTGGAGAAACACTGCAAGCAGAACCGACTTGGAACATCCTGATAGCTTAGCCATAGGGCTGAGTTATTTTGGGAAGGGAAGAGGATGGTGGAACAGGCGAAGAATGGAAGGCAAGGAAACTTCTGCTCACAGCTCCCTGGCACACACTCACACTCTCTGCTTCAGCCACAGGTCCCCCCCCCCCCCCCACACTTTTCCTGCACACCTGGCTCTGCCTTGCCTTTCCCACCCAAGTCTTACCTTCATTTCAAGGCCAATGCCTTACTCCTTTCAGAAGCTTTCCAAAAGTGTCTGTTTTGCTTGCAAATTTAGCTGGGCATACCACATTCTCTCCCCTGATTTATCAATGTATCTCTTTATGGGTTCTTTGAACTTTTCTCCTTCTTCACCCTCTATGGGGTCTAATTCTCAATAAGGGAACGCCACAGAAGTTGGCAGGATTTTTACTGGAATGGCCCAGTTTCATCCTGAACTTCATCATATCAACTAAGTCTCAACTCCAGGCAAAACTCTGGGAACAAGGTCATTTGGAACCAGAGTCCTTCTAGTGGTTGTGGTCATTTTGGAAAGATTTTTCAGCCAGCATGATGGCTGCTATAATTAGCTAAAACTTACTGCATGCATGCTATATACCAAGCCTATTGCAAAGAGCTTTATATGAGTTATCATCTTTATCTGTATCGGGACCGTAGGAGATGGAATTATTGTTCCCAGTTTACAAAAACTGAGGCTCATAGAGGTAAATAAGCTTGTTCAAGTTCACATAGCTAGAAAGAGAACAGAAAACAGGGAAAGACCTATGTTTACGGTTTATTAAAAGGGCATGATCAAGGATACAGGTGAAGATTTTCATAGGGTGAGATGTGGGAAGGTCTTGAGTGCAATAGCTTCTGTCCAGGTAGAGTTGGGGTATATCACCTTGTCGGTGTGAATGTGTTTGCCACTATGGAAGCTCTCTGAACCTCACACTTTTGGAATTTCCTCATGTAGGCATGATTGATTTCCAGCCCCTCTCCTCTAGAGAATGGATGGGGGTGGGGTGGGGCTGAAGAGCCCAAGCTTTTAATCATGGCTTGCTCTTTCTGGGGACCAGTCCCCATCCAAGGGCACCCAAAGTAGCCTCATTAGGACAAAAGATGCTCCTAGTACTCTTATCACTTAGGAAATGACGTGGTATTCTGGACTTCTGCATCAGGAACTGGAAAGAGACCAATGTATATATTTTCCATTATCTCACAATGCACTTAATGAAATGCTTGAGAGCTATTCAAAATCATCATCATATCATAATAAAGCATTCCACATTAGAATAATGCATATAAACCCTCACTGTGTGTGGATATCCCTATGTCATTATGCTACAAACCCATTAGTTATTCTCTTCATTTTATAGATGAGGAGACTGAGGCCCAGACAAATTAAATTACATCTCTGAAGTTTTACCACAAATCAGCATGGGGACAAGGCATGAAGACCAAAGTCTACACTATGCCTTTGCTTTCTTTGATGAATTTGCCACGTGTTTCTCTAAATGAAACTTCTGATGTGTTATTGGTCTCTGTCCAGAGGTTTATGCCATATTATGTGATGTGCTTCCGCAGCCAACTGGCTGTGTAATGGAGACTGTAAGGGGGTGAGGGAAACAAGAGAGCCCATAAACCCAGGTTCATTAAAACTACAGGAATGATTACGTGGTTGTTCTTTCAAAGGGCCAACAGGCAGTATCAAGCTGGAAACCCAGTAGGCTTTCTGATTTGTCAACAGAACACAGCACAGCCTCGAGGGGGTAGCCCTGAGGAAGAGGATTTTAAACAGAAAGAAAGAACTAGGCAGAACTGAAGGACAAGAGGAGGTTGTGCTGCCTGTTTTCCTGCAGAACAAAATGAGTTTAGGGCTTTAGTTCAGGAATGTCAGGGAATTGCAGCTTATAGGGTGGGAAAGGATTTTAAGTTTGCTTTGTACACCCATGTCCTGTGTGGCTGAATCACCACCTGATGACCACTGTCCTAGTGGCTCCAGGGTCAGGCACCCACTGCCTCTGGAGGCAGCTTATTCCAATAGCCATTCACTTCATCAAGAAATACACAAATACTAAGAACCAAATAGCAATTGTGCACTTGTCAGGCACTGCACAAGACGCTGGGAGCAGTGGGATGATTGATGTTGCCTTGGTCCCTGCTCTGGTGGTACCAGCAGTCCAGTGGGAATTAGGGGTGCTCAACAATTCAGTGCCTGGGTTATAACCTTATAATATTATAATAACACTGCACATTTATAATTATAATTATAATATTATATTATAAGCTTCAGTTATAAGTATAACTTACAATGTCTGCTGTGAGTTGATTGTTTTCCCCCAAATTCATGTATTGAAGTTCTAGCTGCTACCCCCCACCCCAAGACCACAGAATGTGGCCTGATTTGGAGATAGGGTCTTTACGGAGGTCATCAAGTTACTGTGAGCTCATTGAGATGGGCCCTCCTCCAATATGACTGACGTCCTTATAATAGGGGGAATTGTGGACACAGAGACCAGCACAGGGGATGAAGTTGTGAAGAGTCAAAGCCAAGATGGCCATCTACAAGCCAAGGAGAGACACTAGAATACGTCTTTCGCTCACGACCCCCACAGGGAACTAACCCTGCTGATACCTTGATCTCAGACTTCCAGCCTCCAGAAGTGTGAGATGATATGTTTGTGTTGTCAAAACCCTTCTTGTTTGTGGTACTTTGTTGTGGCAGCCCTGGCAAGTGAGTATAATGTCATGAAAGATAAATGTGCTGTGAGAGAAAATAATGGGATTGAAGGAGGGAAATGTAGTGCAGATTTGGGGATTCACAAAGGCCTCCCTGTGGAGGTGACATTTAATATAAAGTCTCAGTTGCCCCTGGTACCTCTCTCATCCCCTCTCTGACTACGACACCTCTTGCTCACTGCTCTGAGGTGGCCTTCTTGCTGTTCTTGGAAGATAGTGGAGATACTTCTACCTCAAGGCCTTCACTCTGCCTGGAATGCTTTTCCCCCAAGTAGTCTTCGACTCATTTTCTCACCTCCTTCAACTATAGGCTCACTATCAACTTCTCAATGAGGCCTACTATCACCATGCCCACCCTACTTGTAGTGGCAACTTGCCTATTAGCCCCCCCTGTCTCCTGTCCCAGAGCTCCCACTCTTCCTTTTTTTGTTATAATTTAGCTTTCTTTTTATTACATAGTACTTAAGTCATTACTTATGTTTATTCTTTACAGTGTTTATCTGGCTAGAATTGAAGTTCCATGAGAACAGTGATTTTTTTTTTTTGTCTGTTTTGTTCACTGATTTGTATCACAAGCACCCTGAACATTGCATGGCATGGAGCAGGTGTGGAACAATGCACAGCTGTTGCACAAATATGTAAATAAAGCCAGCAAAGAATCAGGGAGAGTGTTTGAGACAGCGGGATCTAATGCCTTTTGGCTCAGAGGAAAGAAAGTACCCATGATGCTTATGGATCAGAAGGAAGAGTGGGTAGCCAAGCGGAGAATGCTGGGTACAGAGGTCAGAGGGTGGGTAGGAGCCAGATCTTTGGACACATCGGATTCTTAGGAGTTTCTTCCTTATACTGGGTTACAATCAGTCTCCTTATAAATGTAAGCCCTGGTCTTAGTTCCTTCCCTTCGAATAATATCAAGAAAACTTTTAACTTACGGTGGCCCATCAGATATTTGAGGTTGGATATGATGATGACTCTCTACCTATGAGTTTTCTTGAGGCTAATGGTTCCAGTTGCTTTGGCAAGAATACATTTAAAAAAAACCACCACAACACTTTTCTAAATACAAGTTTATTTCTTGCTCAAATAAAGTTTAATTCAGTGTTTTTAATGAGTAAGGGGCTTGTCCCCAAGCAGTAATTCAAAGACCCAGCTTCTTCTGTCCTGTGGCTCTGCCTTCTTCAACAAATGACCTCTGTGGTCCCTGTGGAAGGAGAAAGAGCATGAAGGACTGCATATGGGAGATTTTTAGGGACCAAACCTGGCCATACAAGGCTAGCTTTTGAATTTCTTCACAGTCTAGTCATTCCCTTGTGGTTATGCATTGATTTGTCAGTATTTTGTGGAAAATGTCATTTTCAGAACTGAGCATGGAGCCCAGAAATGGTCTGAGCTGGGTAGAACTGAGGTGAGTCTGTTGGAACTTAGACACTATGCTCTCATCCCTCAAGACCCTGGAGGGAAGGGTTGTTGGTGGTCCATCTCTTCTCCCTTCCTCTGCCTGCTCAGAGGTTCTTGGAACCTACCTCAGGAGGGGACATCTTCCTTTCCAGCCATGCCTCTGCCTCTCCCACAAATTTACAGGTGATATATCACAGTAGTTACAGCATGTGCTTCGGAATCTGGCAAGCCTGGGTTAGAGTTCTGGCCCCTTCTCTTACTACTTGTGTGACCTTGAGCAAATATCTTCAACTTTTTAAACCACTGTCTCCTCCCGTGTAAAAGGGAGATGATGATGATGATGATGATACAGGATTTCTTGAAAAGTCAATGAGATAATTGACTTAAAGTGCTTAGCACAGAGCCTGGCATATGGTAAGTGCTCAGGAAGCAGTGGCTAATAATGATGACAATAAGGAATAACTTTTTCCTCCAGACAAATGGACTGACTCCGTGTTTTTCAAATAGCTCTTGTTTCCTGCCTCTATATGTTTGTTGCCAGTTTCCCATTACCCACACTGTCTTCCATCTCTTCTCTGTCAGGCTAAATCCCCACCTCCCCCAGGTTCCCAACTGGACTTACTCTCACCTTAACTCAAAATTACACATCTGCTGTACTTTGTCCCTTTTGAGAGATGAGCAAGAATAGACACTGAAGAATTAGGGGGAAGTACATGGCACAGGCTTTTCCTGACCCCCATTGTCCTCCCATCTAGAAGCTGCTGGTATTTTATTCATGAGGCTGGTCCCAGGCTTCCCAGCTCTTCTCTGTTGCAAACCCAAGACTTCCTCTGTTTTCTGAAAGAACAGCCAGCACAGACAATTTTACGGTCTGACAGGCTGTTGCGGAGTATATTTGGCGAGTCATTTTCTGTTTTCCAAAACTAATTAGAGATGGATAAATTTAAATGGTTGTGGAAGCCAACAACAAAACATTATGTCCTCATTAGCTGAAATAATGCTGTGGCTTCCCCTCTCATATGAAGGATCTTGACTCAGAAAAATGAGGCTCTGGCCGAGTGGCATGCTGGAGCTGGTATCTGCCTATGCCTGCTCATGTGAGCCATCTCTTCCAGTGCCATCGCCTTGGTGGTGTGGAATTGGCCCTGGTGGGGGGATTTGCTCCATGGAAATGGCAAGTGCTACAAATCAGGGCTCCACCCCAAGCTGCTCGTTAAACATTTACCAACACATCACTGCTCTGGCTGTTGTAGAGGGACCCACTCCAGCTACTCTTGAGGCTTACACAAAAACCCCACCAAGTACCAGGCATTATTTTGATGAATAAAGTGTCTTTGGAAATAGTTTTTTCCCTCTTGGACTCCAAGGCTCCCATGAGTATGACAGAGGACTTTGCTTTGGGGACAGAGACGGAAAATGGGGACAGAGGTCAGGACTGGTAGTTTTCATAGTAACATGGGTTGGGAGTGGGGCTGGGGAGTCATTTGTAAAGCAGCGCTTCTCAAATTGTAAGGTGCATGTGAATCATCTGGGCGTCCTGTGAAAATGCAGGTTTTGACTCAGTAAGCCTGGAGGGGTGCCTGAGATCCTTCATTTCTAGAAGGTGCCAGCACTGCCATGCAGCCTGTCGCCAGGAACAAAGTTCATCGTAGACAGAGAAGTCTAAAACTTTGAGAAGACTCCTCAAATAATGAATCCACCAAATCCCAAGGACTGGTGCCTCTCTTGCCCCAGCCTCAGCCTTGCCAGTTTAGTGGGAGAAAGGGTGCTTTAACTAGAGAAGCACCTTTGCAGGATTAAGCAGAGCTGGATTCAAATCTCATCTCCCCCAAATAGTATGATTTCAGCAAATTGCTAAACTTCCCTCAGCCTCAGTTTTCCAAGCTATAAAATGGGACCGTCACTTCATGGGACGGTTGTGCAGATTAAAGGAGAGAAAGTAGGAGAAGTGCCTACTGCAGCCCCTGGTATGAAGTGGACATCCCACAAATGTAACCCGTCCTCTCCCACACTTCCTGATCTGTCTCAAGCAGAAAGTCAAAAATTTTCTTTAGCAAGCAAACCACCTTTAAACTGCAAAACACCATTTTTTAAATTATGAAAATTAAAAATTGCTTTTGCATCATTGCAAAATTTTTTTTAATTATAGAAAAGGAAATAAAGATACCCATGTTCCCCCTACCTAGTGATTACACAGTTAACATTTTAATGTATCTCTTGACATACTTTTTATATGTACTGTATTTTGCAACAAAAATGGGATTATATTCAACATATTGTTTTGTACTCTGCTTTTTAATTTAAAAATACAGGTTTCCTCCACTATCCAAAAGTTCACTTTACACCAATTCGCTTTTACAAAAGAACTACATTAGTATCTAGTTATGGTAACTGAAAGAAATCCAAAGAGGATTTTTCCTTCTGTGAAATGATGATTGCTTCTTCTCCATATACCATTTTGCTTTAGGAAAAGTTTCATAGGAATGCTCTACCTTCAGATATTGGGGGAACCTGTATACCTGTAGGTTTCTGTGTATATAGACAGAGATGCTATTATTATTTTAATGGCCTTACATTTTAAGCGGCCTTCTAAAGACATGACTGGAGACAAAATCCACCTGCTAGATTCAGTTCACCTTTCAGGAAGGAGTGTGCCAGGCTGAGAGGAACAGTGTTCTGGAGCCTTCCTCTTGGTTTCTATAAGCTGGGGTCTCCAGACACCTCTGTGGGGTCAGAATGAGGAGGCCAAAAGTCAACAATGTCCTGGGCTTAAGGAAGCCCCACCCAGCCAAATCTTGAGGAAAAGCAGGAGCTCCCTCTGTGGAGACACCAAAATAAGGTTCTCATCCAAGGACAATCTGAGACCAGGGAACATGTAAGGAATCTGCAGTCATGGATCTGCAGATTGAGTCATGGAATGAGAAATACTGAGTAAGGGAGAAAGCACAGGAGGTAGGAGATCATGAATTCAACTCTCTGCAACCTATTTTCCTAGAAGGATCCCCAAATGCTTTACCACGTCTCCTTGAGAATGGTTCTTCATGAACTTTTCATGGTAGAAGCTTCTTTGGGGAGGAAAGGTATTCATTTACCCATTTACTCTTTTCATCCAAGAGTCTTTATGGAGCTCTTACTGTGTGCCAGACACTTCTCTCAGTCCCAGAATGTTATGGTGAACAGGATACCCAGGATCCTTCCTCTCACAGTGAAGTCAGGGAGACAGCAGCCACTTCAGTGAAAACCAGGCTAATGCTGGCTGGCAATAAGTACAAGGAAGGGAATGCAATAGGGTGACATGGGGGAGAGTGACCAGGCTATTCAGACAGGGTAAGCCGGGAGGGCTTCTGCCTGGAGGAGGAGGAGGCATTTCAGCTGATGCATGAAGGTTGTGAGGATTTCTTTTGAATCAAAGTCTGCCCTTCCTTCTGGAGCTGCATTGTTGGAAATGTCTCCCCGTGGCAGGATCAAGACCTTCACATGTCCTACCCTCCACAGTGGGTGTGCCTTTTATACCATCAGTCTTCTGTCTTTTTCAGACAAACATCCCCAGTTAGTTCAGCTGTTGTCATGTGACCCAATTTAGCTTTGCCCAAATACTTTTTAATCATAATTGATTATTGATTAAGATATATGTATATATATCTTAAATTTGGCACCCAGAATAAAACATTGTGTATGACTAGTGTAAAAGGACTCTATTATGCTGTTTGTACCAGACTTAGTATTTTTATTCATTCAGCCAAAGTAGTAAGAATTTTTTTTTTTTTTTGGTTGAGTGTATCACATTGATTTGTTAATTATGCTTGCAGTCAAGTAAGTCACCCAAGTCCTTTAATATCTTGTAACTGGTGCCATGGAATTTTGGAAAGTAAATGCAGAAGCTTATATTTATTTGTATTAAATTTAGTCCTGTTATTTTTGGCCTACTTCTTCAAGCAGGTCTGGGTATTTTTGTCTCCTGGTTCTGTCAGTCAATATTTTTTATCCTTTCAGTAATTTACCAGTGAGGCAAAGTGAGTAGCAGCTCAGGTAAGAAATGATGGCAGTTTGGGCCTAAGGTGGTGGGAATGGCAGCAGAAAAATGAGGATATATTCAGGATATATTTGGTAGTTGAGCTGATGGGTTGGGGGTAGAAAGGAAAAGAGAGGAGTCTGGCATAATTCCTGGGTTTCTGGGTTAAGCAATGGGACCAATACAGTATCACTAACTGGAATAGGTTAGAATGTTAGAGACTGAGAGTTTGTGTCCCTTCCAACTTCTTGTGTTGAAACTCTATCCCCCAAAGTGATCCTATTGGGAAATGAGGCCTTAGAGAAGTGATTCAGGTTAGTTGAAAGCGTGAGGGTGGGGCGCTCTCATAGGGAGATTAGTGCCCTGGTGTGAGTTATGGAGAGCTTGCTTCCTTTCCTCTCTCTCCTCTCTTTCAGGTGAGGTTACAACAGGAAGTTGGCAGTCTACAGCCTGGAAGAAGGCCCTCACTAGAACCTGATCATGCTGGTCCCCTGATCTTCCAGAACCATGAGAAAATAAGTGCTTATTTATAAGCCTCCCAGCATATGACATTTTGTTATAGCAGCCTGAATGAAGGGGATATGTTTGTGAAGAAAAATTATGTCAGTAGGGAAATTATAGTACTTTTTATTTTCTTCTTTCTATTCTATTTCCGAGTTTTAAAACAATGTTATTTGTGGGCAAGAAAGAGAAGCCTATGACTGTTAGTTCTGAATGAGACGTGGAGGATGAGGCAGGAACAGCGCCATATGTTCAGAATGGGACTGATATTTTCTTTTAAACCAGACTATAGAAACTAGATCTATATTCCTTGCAAAAGCAGAGACACAAAGGTGACCCTCTTGAGCTACACAACTTTCTGATGGGAATAGAAATGAAAGATATTCCCAGTATCATTCAGCTTTTATCAAGTATGAGAATGAGAGGGCATGATCCAAGTTAAGAAAGGACTGAGCCCTGAGAAGTTGTGGATGAGTGTGTTAACCAGGGAGCAGTTAATTCTTGGAATATACTTATAGAGGGTAGCAATAAAATACCATTAATGCTTTTAAAATAGATTTTATATTTAGAAAACAGAGAGCTGGGACAGAGGCATCATTTTTATTGCCAGGTTCTAGTTTTTGGTTTACTGTAGGACCTTTGCCAGGAGATTATCTCTATAGTCACAGAATCCTAGTATATTAACTGGAAGAGACTTCAGAGATCCATGTTGAGCAGCAGATTTAGCAGGAGTGCCTATCCGAATCATCTGGCAAGTTTTTTTCCCCCAACACTTATTGATGCCAGAGTTTTACTGCCTTAGATTCTGCTCTTGGGTTGGGCATATTATTTTGAAAAAGTTTCCCAGGTCATTTGATGCATACTGCCCATCAAGGATCTCTAATCTGGTGGAACCCTCTCATTATACAGACAAAGAAACCAAGGCTAGGAGAGATTAAGAGTTTGTTCAGCGGCTCACAGAGAAGGACAGCAATTACCCTGGGAGTCATTTTTCTCACTGGAAAAATTATAATAACATGAGACCAGTTAGTCTACTTATGTCACAGTTGAGAGACTAAACGTTCAACAATGAACAGTTAGCTAAAGATAATAATATGTGCAGAGATGAAAAACATAAAATTGAGTGGAAAAGGAAGAAACAGAATGAGATTTATATATATCAAATGCATTCATATAAATTAAAATAACACAGTTATATTTTTACAGATGAAGAAAACCCAAGAGAGGCATATCTTGACTGATGACAAGAGTGTGTTGTGAATTGAAGTTTGAGATTTCTCAATTCTCTGCACTCAAAGAATTAAACAACAACAATAACAACAAATATAAAATCAACGGATGAGCAAATAAACCAAATATGGTATATACATAGAATGGAATATCTTTCAGCCAAAAAAATGAAATTCATACATGCTATAACATGGATGAATCTTGAAGACATTATACTAGGTAGAGTGAGCCAGACACATAAGGACAAATGCTGTATGATTCCACTTAAAAATGGCAAATATGATATATATATTTTTCCACAATTAAAAAGTTAATAATATAATATACCATAAACCACTGAATTTTACACTTTAAATGAGTAAATTATATGATATGTGAATTATATTTCAATAAAGCTGTTAAAAAACTTATGAATATAATTCTCCTTCGCCTTTAAGTCCTTCTTTGGAAAGATGGAAGAAGGGAAATAATGTTTCCTCAGCCAGCCACTGTGGTAGCTGCAGCAATTGCATTCTTTTCTCTAAAGTACCATGAATGTTTAGAGTAAGGTTCCGTTGGACATTTTGGGCATCTTGACATTTTCCTGGCAATGGAAAGATTTTAGAAGGCTTGAGAACTGGGAGTTTGTTACATAAATAGTACCTATTATTAAATACTTTAATTTGGTGTCTACTTGGCACAGGACATTGTTGTCCATGCTATTTGAACAAAAGTGTGAACAGGTCTGCCTTCCTTCCATTTTAGCTTTTGGCAGGCAATGATTTTGGCATGAGGACAGTGTGTGGTGTATATAAGATTTAAGTTTGATGCAACAAAGGCATTTGAAAAATGCAGCAGGGAAGGAACAGATACTTGACGAATTATCCACTAATTATGCTGAAAATTTCAGAAGTTTCCCCAAGTTTCTTATATTCTTGCCATTTTCTGCTTTCTGTCCTGGAACATAAGTTGAGAAGAGAACTGTTAATCTCTCAGACTTCTGGTCTCTGGAGAAAGCAAGTAAAATTGATAACTTTTATTTTTTAATTGGAAGACAAGTTTAAGTGAGCTCTTTCAGCTTTGAAAATAAGTTTTGATTCGTATAGGTTAAGATCAGTTCCTACTTCATTTAAACTCTTTCATCCGATCTTAATTATATCCATGTGTCTCGCAGAGGCCCATCTTCTGGTCTTGTGGAATTATCATTCCAGCCAAAAGTGTGGGTGAGGACTGCCATTCCCAGTGACTGCCTCACCCAGTGATAAGATAGGGGCCCAGCCACTATGGGTCATTTGCATGCATAGTGGACCATTTCATTAAGAATTTCATTAAGATGGTAATGTTTAATGTTTCCTGGGAAAAATGAGTTTTTGGCTTGTTCAATTATATAATTAAAGTCAGAGAATTAGGGGAGATTGCAAACTGCTTGCATAATGTGGGCAAGCATGATGATAAAACTTGTAAATAAGTTCAAAAGAGTCAACCTCTGCATGAATCCTGATACTGAATCAGATTAGGAGGGTAAGCATGTGGAAAATGTGGGCTGAAAGTTCACTGGAGTTTAACTCTGGTGTCTACTAGCTGAGATACTTGCTCTCTGTGCCCTCTCAGGGAGACAGATTGTAGAACTGAATCAGAACTAGGGGCTGGCTGTTCAGGTTCCAGAAAGTTCTGGAAACACACTTAATTTTTCTATATGCAATAACTTCCCATATAGGAATGAAAACCAATGGCATAGGTTTATAAGATTTCTTAACTGATGGCCAGGGTCCTCCAACAGTATTTTCCTTTCTAGCTTCTGAGGTGACACCATCTTCCTCCTACATTTCTTCTAGTCTATGACACAGGAAGTTTCACCATTTTGAAAGAATTAAGGAAGTTTTTTTCTGACCTTTCTTTCAATCTTTTCAGTTACTTTTTTTCTAGGGAAGAAAAAGTGATTTAGTGGTTTAGGGAGGTCAAGCTAACTTTCCGAAAGAGTTGAAGAGGTGGGAACATTTAAAATTGTCTTAGTATATGTGATTTATATGTGAATATAGACATATTTCTGTTCCTTAAGAGTATTCCCTGAGTCAAGTATGTTCACAGAGGTTCCAGCTCCTCACTTTCTCTTCCTTTCCACTATTCCTCCAACAAATTCCTTTTACTTTATTATGCACAACAGTTAGATCCTCTCTAGCTCCTGCTCCAAAGTTGGTTCCGAGTATTTGCCTAACCAAAGACCCAGGAGCTATGCTTTTTCTCCTATGGCCATACTCATTAAGGCCTGTGTCAGGAAGATGGGTTAGTGCAACCTGTGTGAGTTTGGCCTATATGTATGTACACTTAAGGACTATTTCTGTGGCTAGGACCCAGGAAATCTAAGAGACATGGGGAAAGGACAGTGGAAATGTGAAATATACTTGTCTCTGATCCTGGTAACTTTTAAAACCCAAATAAAAGTAGATTATTCTTTTTTTTTTTTTTCAAAATATGTGTTGGGATCAGTTCCAGGACCCTATTTTATTGTTTGATTTTTAAAGATTTTATTTATTTGAGAGGGAGCAGATGTGTGAGTTGGGGGAGGGGCAAGGGGAGAGAATCTTCCAACAGATTCCCCTTTGAGTGCGCAGTCCAGTGCAGAGCTTGATCTCACCACTCATTAGATCATGACCTGAGCTGAAACCAAGAGTCAGATGCTTAACCGAGTCACCCAGGCGCCCCTCCAGGATTCCATTTTAGATAAGGAATTTTAGGGTTCTAGAGTAACATAAAAAGGCCATACATGGATCTGACTTTCTGCATCTTAGGCTTTATTGACCTTTGATATCTGGGACTAACTAAACAAAATTAGAAAAACAACACATGAACAAATAACATTCAACAAAAAATAGAAACCATAAAAAAATCCAAACAAATTCTAGAGCTAAAGAATACCACTGAACTGAAAAATTCAATAGAGAACTTCAACAATAGACTTGATCAGAAGAAAGAATCAAATCAAAGGCAAATAATTTGAAATTATCTGGTCAGAGAAGAAAAAAAAGTGAAGAAAACCTATAGGATTTATGGTAAATTGTGTATTATGTGAGTCTCAGTAGGAGAAGAGAGAGAAAGGGGAAGAAAGTCTATTTAGAAAAATAATGGTTGAAACTCCTTAAATTTGGGGAGAGATATGGACATGTAGGTACATGAGACACAAAGGACCCCAAACATCTTGAACCCAAAAAGGATCTGATTAAGACACACTATAATTCAAATGTAAAATATCAAAGAAAGAGATTTTTAAAAGCAGTAAGAGAAAAGAGCCTTGTCACAGAGGAAACCCTATCTTATCACAAAGACTTCTCATAAGGGAAACCCTCAAAGGCTATCAGAGAATTTCTTAGGAGAAAACTTGTAGGCTAGGAGAGACTGTGATGATATATTCTAAGTATTGAAAGAAAAAACTGCCAATCCAAAATACTATACTTGGCTAAGCTGTCCTTCATAAATGAAGGACAGAAAAGGTTTTCCCAAACATAAGATGAGGGGATTTATCAACACTTGATCTGCCCTACAAGAAATCTTAAAGGGAGTTCTTTAAGCTGAAATGAAAGGATGCCAATAACATTAAAGCATAGGAATATATAGGGATGCCTGGGTGGCTCAGTGGTTGGGCATCTGCCTTTGGCTCAGGGCATGATCCCAGGGTCTGGGATCGAGTCCTACATTGGGCTCCTTGCAGGGAGCCTACTTCTCCCTCTGCCTATGTCTCTGCTTTTCTCTCTGTGTCTTTCATGAATGAATAAATAAAATCTTAAAAAAAAAATAAAACAGGAATGTATAAAACTCACTAGTGAAGGTAAATATATAGTCAAATTCAGAATTCTCTAATATTGTAATGATGGTACATAAATTGCTTTTAACTCTGGTATAAGAGTTAAAAGAAAACATCTTAAAAATAATCATAACTAAAATAATTTGGTAATGGATCCATAGTATAAAAAGAGGTAAATTATGACATCAAAAACATAGCACATGGGAGGATAAAATGATGGTGTTTTTGTATGTGATCAAACTTAAATTATCAGTTTAAAATAGACTACTATAATCTTTTTTTAAAGACTCGTTTTATTTATTGTTCTTTTAGAGAGAGAGAGAGTGAGAGGAGAGGCAAAGGGAGAGGATCTCAAGCAGACTCTGCACTAAGGGTAGAGCACTGAGTGGGTCTCAATCTCACAACTCTGAGATCATGACCCTGAGATCATGATCTGAACCAAAATTAAGAGTCAGATGCTTATCCAACTGATCCACCCAGGCACCCCATAAGATGTTTAATGTCAGAAAAAATAGATTTAAGTCAAAAATTGCCACAAGGGACAAGGAAGGTCATTACATAATGATTATTGGGCCAATTCTCCAAGAGTACATAATAATTATAAATATTTATACACCCAACATCAGAGCACCTTTATATATAGAGAGCAAATATTAATAGAACTGAAAGGAGAAATAAACAACACACAATAAGAGTAGGGGGCTTTAACACTCTAATGCCAACAGTGGGTAGATCATTGAGACAGAAAACCAACAGAGAAACAGTGATTTTGAACAGCACTGTAGATCAAATGGACCTATCAGACATGTACAGAACATTCCATCTGATGGCAGCAAAACATGCATTCTTCTCAAATACACACGGAATATTCTTTAGGATAGAACACATATTAGGCCACAAAAAAGTCTTAACAAATTCAAGAAGACTGAAATTATATCAAGTATCTTTTCTGACCACACTGGTCTTAAACTAGAAATCAATAATTTTCTGCCAATAGCAGGAAGAAAACAGCAAAATTCACAAGTAGGAGAAAATTAAGTAATACACTCCTGAGCAAGCAATGGATCAAAAAGTATCTTGAGATAAATGAAAATGGAAACTCAACATACTCAAATTTATGGGA
Organism: Canis lupus dingo; assembly: GCF_003254725.2. Classification (NCBI taxonomy): domain Eukaryota; kingdom Metazoa; phylum Chordata; class Mammalia; order Carnivora; family Canidae; genus Canis; species Canis lupus. Next base: position 55,187,952 of record NC_064246.1, on the reverse strand, counting down.
TATAGCAGAAGAAGTTCTATGAGGAGTGATGAATGCCTGTATTAAGAAATAATGATCTCAAACAACCTAACTTTACACCTCAATAAACTAGAAAAGGAAAAATAAGCTAAGCCCAAAGTTAACAGAAGGAAGGAAATTAGAAAGGTTAGAATAGAAATTGTGGAATAAAGACTAGAAAAGCAATAGAAAATATCAATGGAACTAAGAGTTGTTTTTTAAAAGATTTTATTTATTTATTATTTATTTACTTACTTATGAGAGAGGGAGAGAGAGAGAGAGCAAGCATGAGCCTGTAGGCAAGCGGGGGGAGGGGTGAAGGGGGAGGGAGAGAGAGGAGGAAAAATTCTCAAGCAGACTCCCTGCTGAGGCAAGCCTGATGTGGGGTTGGATCTCAGACTCATGAGATCATGACCTCAACAAAACCAAGAGTCTGATGCTTGATGGACTGAGCACCCAGGTGCTCCAGGAGTTGTTTTTTTGAAAAGATAAATGCAATTGACAAATTTGTAGCTAGACTCACCAAGAAAAACAGGAGAGGATTTGAGCAAATAAAATTATAAATGAAAGAAGAGACATTGCAACTGATACTAGAGAAATACAAAGGATCATGAAACTATGATGAATGATTACCAACAAATTGGATAACTTAGAAGAAATGGGGCAGCCCCAGTGGCTCAGCGGTTTAGCACCGCCTCCGGCCTGGGGTGTAATCCTGGAGCCCCAGGATCGAATCCCATGTCGGGCTCCCTGCATCCACGTCAGGCTCCCTGCATGGAGCCTGCTTCTCCCTCTGCCTGTGTCTCTGCCTCTCTCTCTCTCTCTCTCTGTGTCTGTCATGAATAAATAAATAAAATCTTAAAAAAAAAAAAGAAGAAGAAATGGATAAATTCCTACAAACTTACAACCTACCATGACTGAATCATGAAGATATAGAAAATCTGGATAGACCAATAACAAGTAAGGAGATTGAATTAGTAATCAAAAGCCTCCCAACAAAAAAAAAAGCCCAGGACTAGATGGAGAGGAAAAAGGACAAGCACAAGCAATACCACAGAGGTTGTAAACCAGTTCATTAAAGAAGCTAATTCAGTTCTGTTACTACTCCTGGAGACTCATGAGTAGGATTAGTCTATAGAATAAAAATAACTTCAATTCCATGAGAAGATTTCAATATGGGCCAAATTTGGATTTTTTATAGTCTTTCTCTTTAATGTCCTATCTTTTACTTCAAAGGTTAAGAATGGTATTTAACAGATACTTTGGTGATACAATCAGAAGTTGATATTCAAAGAGATAAACTTTACTTCCTTTTCTTCTAATACTCAAGCTGCAATTAATAACTGAATCTAGATGATTACTGGGTCAGTACTTAAGTAGTTTAGAGTGAACCCGCTGATGGCTATTAACAAATTGGATGGAAAAGTTAGTGATTCAGTCAATTGAGAGAACGATTAATATTTTAGGGTGAACAGGAAAAAAGTGCTTATGAAAAATACTAAAATCCAGCACCTGATTTTTACTGAGGCTAAAAATATGTCTTTGAAACTGTGCCCTGAATATACTGACACTAACTTGGCAGTCTTCTGTAATGCAGTGTGCTCATGTCCTCTCTACAACATCACTTTGGCTGTTTTAGAATGATCTTTGCAGAATCTAAGCTGTAGTATAGGAAACCAAATTATTTGTAAACTTGTGGCATTCCTAGGCCCTTGTGAAACAATAGGTATGGTAATAAAATTTGCTTAAAGCCTTGTAAATTTTCATCCTACTCATGTATTCTATCAGATTGTCATCCTACATGAAAATTATAAATATGAAAGGATATGAAAAAATAGGGTAGCACTTAATTGCTTCTGGTTTTTGAAATAAATGAGAACATTTAAGAAAAATTCCTATGACCCCAGCTCTGATTCTTTCAAAAGACGAGTCTTGGATTTCAGATGTGTGAACTTCTACTTTGTGCCTAGGATTGGGCTGAATGCTGCTCAAGCAATAATTCAAGTATGAGATGAAGTGGCAACAAGCAGTGGGGCTCAATCATGGCAGAGAAAAGGAGAAGCAATGACTTGAGAGAGTGAGGGGAAAAAATAACAGAATTTGATGTTCTTTTTTTATCAGTGTAATTTACTAGAGTTCTATAATTTTACTTTTTAAAAAATTTATTTATTTATTTGAGAGAGAGAGAGAAAGAGAGCTTAAGAGTGTGTGTACAAGCAGGGGTTGAGGGGCAGAGGGAGAAGGGGAAACAGACTCCCTGCTAACCAGGGAGCCTGATGCAGGGCTTGATCCCAGGACCCTGGGATCATGACTGGAGCTGAAGGCAGATGCCTAACCAATTGAGCCACCTAGATGCCCTTGTGATTTTACTTTTTAGTAGTTGATATAGGTGTTATCAATAGCATACAGTTTAAAATGGGATTAACTGAAGTTGTTAGCTTGCAACAGTGGGCTGAAAAATCAATTATGTAGAATTGGAAGCACAAGGAATATTTTTCTAAAGAACTGACACTGATATAGAAGCTTACCTAACAGCATAGGAAAATTCAGGGCAATATACTGTTTTTTGCTGCTTAATGCTACTAGGATATAGTGGACAAAGTAGAGAAAGAGTTCTCAGTACCCAGAGTCAGAGGCATATGTTAGTATCTGAAGGTCCTATGAGGCCATCTTCTAGACCAGAGGATGACAAACTTTTGCTGTAAAAAAACAGATAGTAAATATTTTATGGTGTTTGGACCATATTGTTTTAGTTGCAACTATGCAGGCCTGCCCTGGTAGTGAGAAAGCAGTCATACACAATTTATAAATAAATGGTCATGGCTGTGTTCCAATAAAGCCTCATTTACAAAAGTAGTATTGGGATTTAGCTCATGGGCTGTAGTTGTCTGATCTCTGCTCTACATAAATTTCTTCATTTTGCATGTGGGAAAATTAAGTCAAATGAGTACATTTGAAATACTTAGCATGGCAACTCTCCCACAGTATCTATTCCACAAATGGCAGCTATAAAAGTATTACCAAAAATGATAATAATAGTAGCATGACTTTTTTTATATTAAATCCATATACTCATTGTGCTCTACAAATTTTTCTTTTAATTTGGAGGAACTTTTCTCTGCTAGGCAGGATTTGGAAACTTTTGCCTTTAAAGAAATACAAAGTATTATATGCTAAGCATAATACTACTATTCAAAATGTAGTTACATCCTTCAGTTCACTAACCATTCCATGTATAAATCCATAGGCTGTATCCTTGGAGTCCTAGGTAGGCTTTTGAGATCTCTGTTGTTTTAGAATATGACATTTCCCCCAATTTCCCCCATCTCGTACCTTCCTACCTTAAACCAGGTTAAAACATAGGCTCTGGAGTGTAGTATACATTTTGAGAGACAATGAATGCTACCAAAGTGACTACAAAATTATAGGGCCATTTCTGACTCTCTCTCTTTGCAGTTAACGTAGTGAAATTGTATAGTTAATGTTCCTAAAGAGTGATGGAGATGAAAAGCAATATCTGAGTGCTAAGTATTATTACTAAGAAAAGAAGAAGGAGAATAACTCTTTTTATATGTGTCCTTAGCCACCCCATCCTAAACCTAATATGAGCGTAGAATTTCATAACTTTAACAGTTCTTTTAATAATGTTCAATCAAATATGAAATTAGGAAAACGAGGTTCGCTGACTGCTCCCACTCTGCCTGAGCTGTCGTTTTAGGCAGAGTGTGGATAATATTTCCTCATTCCCATGAAGCTGACTGAGCCAGCGGTGTGAGAATTTTTTTAGTTCCGTCTGAGCCGTGCGGATGAGTGGGGCACGACTGAGGAAAACTGATAGGCAGTAAGTAAAATAGGCATGAATGAGATAAAGCTTGGGTGGGAATCCATTGTTTGTTGCAGGCATGTTTTAGATTGTAAGCATGGGAACTTCCCAGAGGAAAAGCAAGATCTTCATTTTGAACCCCCGTTTGTTTTTAAGGAAGTCTGACTGACAATGTACATTCTGAGTAGACTGTAACCTTTGACTCTTTGAGTGGTTTATGACTGTAGTAATTCTAACACCTTCAACTTGTCAAGGCTAAAGGCAACAGGTAGGGAGGTAGTCTTCTTTATGAAGGTCTGGGACTGGTAAAGTTATTTCAAGGTGAAGTTTGCACCTAGGTACAACAGGCTGCTCATGTCTCATTTTTATGCCCATTAAAGAAAGAGATGTTTTTTCCAGCTGCTATGTACAGAGCAGTCCTACAGTCATTTAAATTATGCACAACACAGAGGTCTGCTTTGCTCAGCATAATTGCAACTCCTGCTTGGTTCTTTTATGATTTAAATGTATCCTTTTGAGCCTCCCTCTGAAGGCTGATTTACTGTGTCGGCTCCAGCCACTGCTGTGTAGCTTCAGGGAATGTGGTTGGAGTCATTGGAGACATGGCTTGAAGAGTTCAAGGATTTGCAGTAGGAAAGGCAGAGTAAATTGAGAAGAGATACTCCAGTTTAGATATCAAGTTTACTGATATCTGTGACTCAGGACTTATGATTCTCTTTTTTGGTAGCCATCAGAAAATAGTAGCTATATACTGATGATGTTGAAGATGCCATGCATTTGTTGGTCAACTATATTGAGTGCCTGCTATGTACAAGGCTCCATTTTATGGTATAACAAATATGGGGGCTAGAGTAGGCTTTGGAAACCGAAATATATAAAATGGACTATATAAATATATAAAATGGATTATCAAGGTGTTAATGAGAGGGAAAGTGTCAATGTTTACACTGTCATAGGATTCTTGTTTGCTTTACAAAAGAATCTCAGTCCTATCCGTGGCTTGCAGAGCACCCTGGACAGTGACTTGTTGCAAGAAGTCCACAAATCTGCATGTTCACCAAGAATGAGTAATAAACATAAATGTATTTACACATATGTATTTACCATAAATAAATGGCTGTTTTCAAACATACGTGGATAATATTATGATAAAATTTTAAAACTTCCATTGAAAACTATTACTGAATTCAGTTGCTTTTTAGCATGTTTTTGCAATTAATTTGTCATTAAAGTATTTATACATATGTACTTTAATATATATACTTCAATATATTTGCATATTTTATAGTGAAATGCATCCTCATACTTCTTATTATTTAAATATTTTAAAGTGATTTGTAAATGAGAACAAATTATTATGTATTTACCCACATATTCATCATTTCCAATGCTTTCCATTCCTTTGTGTAGTCCATGATATCCATTTGGTACATTTTCCTTCTGACCGACAGACTTCATTTTACATTTTTTATAGTGTGTGACTGCTGGCAATGGATTCTTTCAGCTTTTTATTTTTCTACATCCAATAAAGTCTTTATTTTGCCTTTGTTTCAAAAGATACCTTCACTGAGTAGAGAAGTCAAGATTGACTTTTCATCTTTCAGTGCCTGAAAGATGGTGCTCCACCTGTATTCTAGTTTTCTGTTATTTGTTTACAATCCTCAGGAGCTTTCTGGCTATAATCTGAAGCTGGCCCCATACACAGAGGCCTAGAGAGGAAAGAAAGAGGCAGGCTACTCCAGCTTAGTAGATGGAAGTTTTATTTTATTTTTTTTTATTTTTATTTTTTTTTAGTAGATGGAAGTTTTAATATGCAAAGGGATTTATGTATAATGCTTGTCTTGGACAGCAGATGCCCACTTGCCAAGTCTTAAAAGTTTACAGAGAGGCCTTAACTGAGTTCAACCACATACACCATCTAGATGATCTCAGTACCACATCATTATCTCAAGGCTATGTCCTTGGAGCAAACTCTGGGAGTAGGGAAGGCAAGTGGAACCCACATTCCAAGGATAGGGGAAGAGGTGAGGAGCCTCCAACTATTGGGATCTGGCTCAAAGGTCAACCATTGGTCATGTCTTTTCAATGGCTTCCCCCAATATCTGTCAAGCGCCATTTTTATTTTTCTTCCTTTGTGCTTCATGTTCTCTGGGTGCTTTTAAGGTTTTCTCTTTATCATTGATTTTAGACAGTTTGATTATGATGTGCCTCAGTGTTCTTTTTTGGGGTTCATTGAACTTGTTGGATCTGTGGGTTTATTGTTTTCATCAAATTTGGGAAATTTCTGGTCATTTTTCTTTAAGTACCTTTTTCTTCTCTCCTTCCTTCTGGAACTCTAATGACACATATATTAGGCTGCTTAAAGTTGTCACAGGGTTCACTGATGCTCTGTTCATTTATTTCTCCCTGTTCATTTATTTCTCCCTCTGTTCATTTATTTCTATGATGTCTGTGCTTCATTTGGAATAATTTCCATTGCTAAGTCTTTAAGTTCATGAATATTTTCTTCTGCAGTGTCTAATCTACTGGCAAAATGATATATAGTAATCCCTCTTCTGACTCAGTGTACCTATCTTCCAATTCCCCTGTGCTAAGGCAACTGCTGTTACCGGCTTATTGAGTATTTTTCAGTGATGATGTATACATTTAAAAAGATAGAGGTAAATATTTCTCCCCTCCTCCCATAGTAGCATAGTATATATACTAATGTGCGCCTTGCTCTCATCTTTGTAGGATAATTAAAGATGTTTCCACATTGAGATGCTGCATTCTTTTTAAGTGATTCTATAATATTTCTTTTGTGGACAATTCATAATTTATTTACATTCCAGGTTTTACGTTACTCCCTGGTTGTTTGTTTTGTTTTTGTTTGTTTTTTAAGAGCGAGAATTATTTTAAAATCCATATGTGAGGTGAACTCATAGTCTCATTAGTAGCAGAAACCTCAGTTTCAATAGTTTTTAGCTCCTTTTCTACCATGAGTTCCAAGGAGGCTACCATATGTCTGCTCTCATCAGATTATTTCATGGTTCATTTTTCTCTTGGTATCATAAAGTGGAGTGTGTCTTAGGCTGGAACAAAAGGTGGGCAGGCATATGGTAGGCAACTCTGGAAGCTGGGAAGCATTGATTACTCCTTTCACATAGCACTGAGAGTCTTACTGCTCTCCCTAAGCAGGTGTGTGGAACTGTGCCAGTTCTAGCTTCATTCCTTTCAACATTCCCATAACTCACTGGAAGACTGATGTATTTCAGTGTGAGAGAGGTAAGATAATGCTCAGTGTGGTGGCTCTGGAGAGAATGAAGGCAAAACTCAGAATCAGAGTTGTGTGAAAGGGAGAAGTGAGGTGTGTTTGAGTGTCATTGAGCCCCCAATTCTAGTTACTGACATTCTTGGATTTGCTGTCATGTTGCTCTTTAATTCTTGAGCTTTTCAGCATTTGCTGAAGTAGTTTAATATTTTTTTCTCATTTTATTTCTAAAGATGTTTTTAGCAGCAAGGAACTCATCTATTATGTTCTGAATTGTGTCCCTCCAAATATGTATGTTGAAGGTCTAACCCTAAGTATTTTGGAACATGACTCTATTTGGAGACAATCTTTGAAGAGGTAAGTTAAATTGAGGATGTTAGGATGTGCCCTACTCCAATTTGATTGGTATCCTTGTAAGAAGAGGAAACTGGACACACAGAAAGACACCAGGGATGAGTGTGCCTAGAGGAAAGGCCATGTGAGGACATAGCAAGAAGGTGGTCATCTGTAAGCAAATGAGAGAGATCTCAGAAGAAACTAACCCTGCCAACATCTTGATCTTGGACTTCCAGTCTTCAGAACTATGAGAAAATAAATTTCTGTTATTTGAGACACCTGGTATGTGGTATTTTGTTATGGCTTCCCCAGCAGACTAATACATCATTTCAAAGGGCTTAAACACTATATAAATTAATTAGCTTACTTAATCAGCAGCCCAGAGATGAGGCATTCCAGGATTGGTTAATTTAGTCACTAGGTGTTGCCATTTAAGGAGACAGGTTTTTTCCATTTTTTTTACTTTGCCATTTGATCCAGTTACTTTTGCTACCTAAACAACTTACTTCAAAACGTAGTAGTGTATAAATCCGTTTTATCATACTCATGGGTTCTGTGGGTTGGGACTTGGGACAAGGCATAGCAGGTATGGCTTGTTTCTGCTTCACTATGCTGGATCCTTAGCTGGGTACCTTGAAAGGCTGGAGGTGACTTAAACAATGGAAGGTGACTTTCATGGCTGGGAACTGGAACAGCAGGGGCTGAAAACTCTATTTATGAGATGGCTTTTTCACTCACATGTCTTGAACCTTGGGATGCTGGAGGACACCTTCTCTGAGACTGTCAGTCAGAAAATATACACTTGGCTTCTTTAGCATGATGGCCTCAGAGTAGTCAGACATCTTATATGGTGGACGACTTTCCTCAGAATAAGCACACCAAGAGGGTGTTGCAAGATAAAAAGGCAGAAGTTGCATGGCCTTTTATGACCTAGTGTCACTTTTGTCATGTTCTATTGACCAAAGTATTCAAAAGCCCTCCCAGATTCCAGAAGAGAGGACATAGATATTATCTTTTCTGAGAGAAGTGTCAAAGAATTTTCAGCTATTTAAAAAAATTTTCTACTTTACACTCAGCATGTGAACTAGTTCCCCAGGTGGCTGTTAGGAGGGCAGTAGCAGCAGGTCTATGCATCATGATCTCATGCATCAATCTCTAGACGTAGAAAAATAAAGCATTTCCCAGCGGCTTCATCACCAGGCTTCTCCTCATGTCTCATGGACAGAATTGGGTCAAATGTTCCTTCCCAGGTCAGTCATTGCCAGAAAGAATATAATTAACTGTAATCAGCTCAGCCAAATCAAGACATACCACTCTTGGGCTAAAGATGAGATGACTTTTCTTGAGCATCACGCCTCATGGATGTAGCAAATATTCCTCAACCTGATGCTCTGCCACCATAAAAGGGCCTCAAGAGAGAATGGATTTGGATGGGTGACTGATAGTGTCTGCGTAAACTTCCAGTAAGGAGAGTAGCTCAATTAGGAAGCGCAGGAGAAAGAAAATAAAGGTGGCTTTCCTTATTCCCATAGCCTAAGACCCCAAAAAAGACCGAACTTTGAATTCTTTATTATTCTTATCTACTCTACCATTTTCTCACTCTTGTATTTGCTCCTTCTCTCACCTTACCACTCCACAGAGATCCATTACAATTTTTAGTACCAAGAGCAAATGACTCTGTTCTTGGGAAATCAGATGATGGCACAAATAGCATGTTCTTAAAGCCAATGTGACCATTGCAGTAGGGATTCGGCCCCCAGATGGGGTCATGAGAACCCAGTGTGACAGCCACAATGCATCCCTGATTCCCCATAATAAGCGTAACAGCCTCTGAGAATATCTCAACACAGACTAGGTTATAAATGATTGATTAATAAATGGATGAGTGCTGTACAGATCTCCACATGCCACTGCTGAGTTCTGCAAGGAGCCATAATATCCCATCATAATATCCCATGCTCTTATCACTGAGCTCACAGAGGGAGGCCTGTTCTTTATGGAACAAGGTCAGAGGCTGTGATATTCCCCATGACTCACATTGGTAAAATCCCACAAGAAAACAGGATTTTCCACCCTGGGCCTATGAAATGAAAGTTGTTAGTGTGTTGTGTGTGTGTGTGTCTCTGTGTGTGTGTCTGCCTCTGTATCTGCGTTTGTCTCTGTCTGTGCATGGGTTGCTGTGTACCTATATGTCCTTGTATGTATCTCATTGTGTGTCTGTGTGTATGCATCTATGTGTGTGCATCTATTTGTGTCTCTCTGTGTGTCCTCCTGAGTCTTTGCCTCTGTATCTCTGTCTCTTTCTCTTAGCGTTTGTGTGTATATCTCTTTCTATGTGGTTATCTCTTTCTATATATAGGTTTCTGTGTGTAGGTACATCCTGGTCTGCATGAGTATATGTATGCACATGCACATGTGTGAGGGTATCTCTTTCTGTGTGTATGTGGGTATCCTGGTCTGCGTGAGTATGTGTGTATATGTAGGCATGCACATGTGCAGCTGTATGTGTGTGTGAGCTCTGGGGAGCTAAGGGAGCTTACTTGAAGCTAAGGCTCTGTCACCTGGGAGATGCAGAAGAATCTGAGGCAGTGTGGTGTTGTAGGAGGGGTGTGGAATGGCAACTAGGCAGCCTGGATGTTCAACCTAGTTTTTTCTCTCACCCACTAGGTGATTTCCTGATTCATTTCAACTCTCTGGGCCTTAGTGCTTTTGGAGATAATACTACTTGCTTAACCTAGCTCACAGGGATTTTCTGAAAATGAAATAGTAATGTAATTTAGAATGCTTTCAAAAAAGTTAAAAGCACAATAAAAAGAAAGACATTAAATGGATTATCATTTGACTTGATTCAGAGAAGGCTTCTATGTTCAAGATGTACACGGAAAGGGTACTTTTGATTCATATCTAAATCTTTGATAGATTACAGGACTTGAGCTAAGTGTGTAGCTACATGGGAAGTGGGGAGAAAATCTGCTTAATTTAAGTAGAGCATTGTGTTCTAGATGAGCAGAGGCAAAGACAGCTCATTTTGGATGCAGGTCCTGATCAGTTAATGGTGGCTGCCTGGAACATGATGTACAAGAACTTTCAGAAGTCACATCCTGGTAAGAGTGACCAGAGCACTGGTGGTGCCTGAGGAAGAGGGACATGCAGCATGCTGGCCAGGGGCTTATCACCCCTCCCAGAGCTGGGAGGAGTCCGTATCAGACTTGCAGACTGACACAGGCTGGTGTATTGGATTTTCTGAAAGTATAATCTCTGTAAGTCTTGAAGTTAGTTAGCTTCCCTTCTCTCATGTCACCTTGGTGCTGCTTCATAGTTGGATTTGACAAAAATTTGTTTTTGTTATATGAAAGTGTCAGTGACTTTATGTTAATTCCTGTATAGATTTATGTAAAATGATTTAAAGTTAAGGCCTTACTGGAATTGGGGAAATAGAGATGGTTTAAGTTGTCACCATGAGTGTGAGGCATCTTTCATACTCTGCCACTTTAATGTCACCTCTCTGGCTAGGTTTTCTCACAAGTTAAAAAAATTTTTGATTTTTAGAATCAGTTTTTCATTTCTGCAAACAAACAAACAAACAAACAAACAAAGAAACAACCCAATATTGTATTTGGAATTTTGATAAGGATTGCATTGAATTTTAGATCATTTTGGGAAGTATTGCTATCCTAACAGTATCAAGTTTTTCTAATCTATGAACATGGGATGTCATTCCATTTATTTGTGCTTTCTTTCATTTGAACAACGTTTTATAGTTTTCAGTGTATAGCTCTTTTTCCTATTTGGTTAAGTTCCTTAGTATTTTATTCTTTTTTATGCTATTATAAATGGAATTGTTTTCTTAATTTCCCTTTTGGATTGTTCGTTGTTGGTGCATAAAAATGAAACTGATCTTTAGATGTTGAAAAAAAAATTCTCTGATTTTTTACTTGTTCCCTAGAGTCCACCTGAACTCAAGAAAGTTAGAGACAAATGGCACTGGAGAAACCCCTAACACTTCTGTTTTTGTGCCTTGTCTGTTAAATATTTCCTTGCCTTCCCATCCCTTACTCTGTGAAGCTTCATTGGTCTTCCCCGTGATAGCTTCATGACTCAGCGCATGTTGCAGGGACTTAATTTTCTTTTCTAATGCTCCTTCACCTAGCCCTTTTGACTTGAGTGTATAAATTCCTTCTCCCTTTTTCTGAGTGAATAATTGCTGTTATTTTGTGTAGGTGAGCATGTATGAGTGTGTGTTGGTCTCAGCTATCAGTCACCTCTACTATTGATTCCACACGAAAGTCGATAAGGAGAGAAATGCTGTTTAAATAGGTTTCATGCATCTTTTTTTAAATTTTGGGGAATTAGAGCCAGAAATGAGGCTGACAACGGAATGATTAGGGAACTGGACATTGTTTTTTAAGACGGTGTTTGATTTTATTCAGTACTTTATGCTATTCTCTAGGCACTAGGGATATGATGAGAACATGGACAAAACTGATCCCTTTTTTTGTTTTATTGGAGAGAGATACAACTTAATACACAACTGCAAATGGATACTGCACTGGGCTATGAGCATGTGCAGCAGGGGCGTATAAAATATCTAAGGCTGAGGGCATGGGTGATGGGCAAGGATGGCTTCTAGAGAAGAGTCTTGTTTTAGCTAAGGCCAAAGCAATGAGGCAGACATTGCTAATACAAAAGGAGAAACAGCACATGTAAAGCACTGGAGCATGGAGAGAGTTGGCACATGCAAGGAATAGGGACATGTTCAGAGAGGCTTGAGTGTGAGGTGTGATAGAGTGGAAATCTGGCTGTAGAGGTAACCAGGTCATATGACCTTGATGGATTCCTTAAAGACTTTATATCCAGGTGCTTGTTAATAACTTAGAGATCTTGTTAAAATGCAGATTTAGATTCAGAAGGTCTGGGGTGAAACCTGAGATCCTGCATTTCTAACAGGCTCCCAGGTGATAACGGTGCTGCTGGCCCATGGTCCACTTTGAGTAGCAAGCTTTCTGATGTATCATAAGGGCAATGGGAAAATCATGGGAAAGTTTTAGGTAAGGAGAATTAAATAGCCTCTTTGTGTGGTACGAATATACCATTTCCAGCAGTGTGATGAAAGGAAAATGGAAATCAGTGAAGTGGTGGTGATGGTAGGGAAGCATGTGAGCAGTCATGTGAGACTTGTCAAGTGAGGTAGTTCCAGTGGACATGTGGGCATTGCCTGTGACCCATTTCTTAACCCTGTCCTGCTCAGCTTCCTACAGTAATAGTGCTGTCCATCTGCCTTCTTCATTGGACAGTGGCTCCTTTGTGGTGGGGATTAGGCCGCATAGGGCACGGCAGCACCACATAGCCTTAACAGTACAAGCCTTGGAGTCACTTGAGTATGGATTCAAGTTCTAACTCCATTACTTCCTAGTTGCTTACCCTTTCAGAGACTCCCATGCCACATCCACCACAGATGGAGAATAATACCTGCCACACTGTTAAGAGAATAAATGAGATAATGTAAATAAAGAGCTTAGCCCTATGCCTGACATTCACTGATTCATAAAAATACATGATGAGTACTTACTTCAACCTGTTAGGCTTTGGGGATTCAGCAATAAACAAAGTAGATTTGGTCTCTGCCCTCTTGGAATGCTTGATAAATTGTAGTAGTAACTGTTTATTATTCTCAGCAATAACTCTCTACTGCTAGCCCATTTGTTTTATGTGTGGAGACTGAGCATGAAGCTCCAGCAGTGACTTGTTTGTACAGTAAGCCCCCAACACCTTCTAGAACAAGCTGTGGAGATGGACACTCTACACCATACATTCAATTTAATTGATCCTTCAAGCCCTGGCAGCACTTTCAGCTTAATCACCCACAACGCTGAAGCAAGGATACTTGAGGTCTAACATCATTTTCCAGCTCAGTAATCTCTATGTGGCTAATCCTACAACATTACATTTAACAGCTTTCAAAGGCTTGGAAGGGTGTGTGCATGGCTTATCCTTAACCAGTGGCTAGATATGATCCAAAAACCCCATGTGAAATAATTTCTTGGGTTTGGAGGCCATAGATTTTCAAATGAGGAACTGAACTGCTGAACCCTTGAGGGGGAAGACAAAATGTAAGAGGAATATGAAGGTGGCAGGGGAAAGAAAAATGATTGGTAGTTTTTGGCATGGAGGATGTGACCTCAACATTGGTGGGCTTTATATAGTCTGTCACAAGAGGTCCAGCTACAAAGGATCCTGGCTGTAAATATTTTGGTTACATAAGCAAATGGGAATTTAATGGAAGCTATGGGAAGTGGATCCCATAGTGAGAAACTATGGGAGGTTCACAGGTTATAAGACAGGCTGTTGTAACAGCTTTGGGAAAGGGCAGGAACCAAACAGGACTCAAGAAAGACTGGGCAATAGGAGCAACAGCACTGCTTTGTGGTGATAAGAGGCTGACTTATCTACTGGCTGATAACGGTCAACTCTTCTCTGCAGCAAGGGAAGGACTTAAAAGTCCAGATATTGTTCTAGACTCAGGGTCCTTTAGAAAAAGATCCAACTCGTTGAGGATAGGATGTAGGTCTACTCCTTGGCAGTTTTGACAGTGGAGAGACGAAGGTTCTGGTGCTTTAGCTTTTATATTAGGAGGTGGGCACCTGGAATTACCCTCCCTCCATTATATACAATGGTGTGAAGGTAAATCTCCAAAAGGAAACTGGAGTGTTATTAAGATGGAGGAATTGGATATAGGCATTTGTAGCATGTGAAATGATAGGGTTGATTACTTATTAGTGAAGAGTGAACTTTATACTGTTTTTCCTTTGAAGTTTGTTTAAATATATTTTGCCTTTCTGGGATCTTCCAGGCAGCTCCTCCATCATCCACGTTCCTGTCATGCTTTATTTCTCTTCATTAGCTCTTTCACACTGCATTGTGTGTATCTGTTCATGAGGCCATTTCTGAAATAGCCTGAGAGTTCTCAGGGACAAGGACTGTGCATTCTTATGCCTGGCAAAGTGCTTAATATATAGAAAACATCTGATGAATTATAGTTTACTGAAATATGTATATGTGGGTATCTTACTGGGAATATGATCAGAGGCAGCTAGGAATTTTAAGGGGTACATTTTTGTGGAAAATATTTAAACATCATTTTGTAGCATGTGCGTGTTTAAAACCCACTCCACAAGGGCGTGTAGCCTTGAAAGTACAGGGTCATAGAGAATAAAGCACTGGGATTTATGTACCTTGTGTATTTTGGCTTTTATTCACTTGATGACTTGAGGAATATTTTCTTTCACAAAAACCTTCTTGGGATCCCTGGGTGGCGCAGCGGTTTAGCGCCTGCCTTTGGCCCAGGGCGCAATCCTGGAGACCCGGGATCGAATCCCACATCGGGCTCCCAGTGCATGGAGCCTGCTTCTCCCTCTGCCTATGTCACTGCCTCTCTCTCTCTCTCTGTTTGTGGCTATCATAAATAAATAAAAATTAAAAAAAAAAACAAAAAAAAACCTTCTTTACATAGGAAAGTTCTCTGCCTCGTTTAAATTAGTTTCCTTGCCTTGTTTAGTCTCTTTAATCTGGAGACACATTATCCTGCTCCCCAGGATATTTTGTACTTTTGCAAACCCTGTGGTCATTCCTGGGGTCCAGCTCCATGCTTCTAAAATGAAACTTGAATTGTTTGGGGCATCTGCAGACCTGGTAAATTTAGCTGCAATGGCCAAGTACAAATGAGTTCTTTCAGAATAGACTTTTACTCCTAGATAGATAATCCCATGTATACGTAGGTGCAGAATTTTCAGATTCTGTTCAGAAAGAACAAATGAGTTCTTTCAGAATAGACTTTTACTCCTAGATAGATAATCCCATGTATACGTAGGTGCAGAATTTTAGATTCTTCTATCCCTTCCCTTCCCCTTTAGTGATATGATTGGTAAAGATTGTGGAGAATGGAGACCTTGGTGATCATCAACTTCTATCTCCTTGTTCTAGGCAAAGCAGGCAATGAAAACTGACTGACTGTTATAAGGAGAGAAGAAGTGTGTTGAAAGAGCACAGGGCAACCCTAACAATAACCTGAAAGCCTGCAGAGCTGGGGAGGACCAAGCTAGAATTTCAGACAGACTCCAGTCACAGAATTAGATTGGTAAGTTTCCTGTGCCTGCTGCCCCTGACCTGGACACCACAGACCGTTGGGGTGTGGTCACATACTGACATCACTCATGGTATTTTTTGCTACCACTTAGCTTCAGGAATAAATTTTTCATAGTCTCTGCTTCTCTGCATCTGTAGTTGTTATTTCAAAGTCTTGGGTGGGACTGTCTGAGCAGATGGGCCTCGGCCCTTTCCCATATCATACTTTCAAGGAAAACTGGGAAGGCAAGCATCCCCACATTTTCAGGCTCTGCCTCCTAATAAGCTACTTATGGTGGAGGGAATTCTCCAAACAAGGAAAAAGAATTTCATCGTCTGGGTCACCAAAATACAAATGCTTATGACATTTCATTTTAAGCTATTTTTGGTAATAAAAAAATCATCTATTTGATATTTTAGTTCTACTATTAAAATGTTTTGTTGGTTCAACACAACCACATGGATGGATGGAGGACCATGACAGAATTCATTCTCTCTATCATGTCCTTGAGTATCTGATGTAATGTCCTTGGCTACAAGACAACGTTATATAGAATTTACGCAAAAGGTTTTAATCCAGGCTTTGCCACTTACTAGACTTGGAAGACAGTACGTAATCTCTCTCAGCCTCAGTGTCCTCATTTATAAAATGGACATTACCTTTACCTCATATTTTGAGTTCTTAGAAGATGACATCCATAAATCTCTTGGGATAGTGCTAAGCATATAATAGTCCTTAGTAAGTGATAGTTATCATGGCTAACTTAGAGAAACTTGAGTTTGAGTACTGGCCGGAAGAGTCAGAATGCAAGGCCTGCTGATGTCCAGAATGTACCAGACACATACCTTCAAGGCTAATCTGGGGGAAGAGGTCATAATGAAAGCTAAAATAGGTGACCTCTATCAAGGAGATGGGGAAATTCCCAAATGCACCTGGCCAAAGGTGCTTGAGAATACAATCTGCTTTCAAATATAATTAGATAGGAAAAGGCCCAGTGATCTTCAGCTGTAGACCTACCTTGAGGCCCCATGTGCTTAGTTTAGGAAAAGATTAGAGATTAGGCATTGCAGGGGAAAATGTTTATTTTCAGCTCACAGACTTTTTGCAGGGGAACTTCTTTGCAGAACTCAAAAGGCGGATGTTCTCAGATACAGATGATCTCAACAACCTTTATTTAGGTTGGAAAGTCATCAATCTTTGGATCCATGCATATTTCTATTTTTGTTCCAGTTATCCAGCAAATAATAAATAGAGTTTTATTTCTGCTAAGTGCTAATTTAAGAAGCATCTCTTTGAAAAGCTACTTATTGGGTAAAAATATGAAAGATACAGTCAGTGCATAGGAAATGATCTGGTGGTGTTGGATGATTCACCTCTTCAGGTATGCTATCAGTTTTATTATTATTTAGCATTTTTTTTTGCTAAATTAGGAATGAGAATGAATCACCCAAAAAAGAAAAAGATTCTAAGAGATGCACCTACATTGTTTCCTCATAACTAAGGATCATTTGAGTTTATGTAAGATGTTATTTCAGAGTTAACACATCACCTCTAAATGTGCCTTGCTTAAAGCTGGGTTGATTGTAAAAAGCACCATTTAGATGTTTCCATGGAGGGATTAAAGGCAGAATATGTACATACTGGTCACCCAGGGAGAGGTTGATATGGTCATTTACCTTTTTAATGGAAGTAGGGAATGTAATTAACAACCATTTGCATGTAACAATTGATTATTTCATGGTGGTGACAATGATTCATCCCTCCTTCCTATAGCAACTAGATGAAAATTAAACCCAGGTCTTATGACTCTCAGGCAACTATAGAATATGCAATTCACAATTTATCCCATCTATGTCCCAGTAGCTCACCTTCCTGTGTTTTTTTTTAATATTCATCTTCCTGTTTCAAGCAGCAGTTTTCACTCTGCATTGCTTTTCACGAGGGGCTCCCTAATTTACAGAGGGAACTTGGTTAGCTCACTGAAGGCAAATAGGTTTCAACTTGACATTGATTGGTAGTGGCTTCTAAATCAAGTTTCCTCTAGGCATGGCTGAGGGGGGGAAGGAAGGCAGAGCTTGATTAGTAATGCCTGACGTGTGTTAGAGGGACAGAGTGTCATTCGTTTTGCCATCCTCCACTGGGACGAAGATTGCAAGATTAGGAATTGGGTCTGGTATTGGCTTAGCCATAATGCACTATGAGACTTTGGACAAACCTCAGCCTTACGGTTTTCTTACATGCCACTTTGAAGGAAGGGAGATAAATAGTCTATTATACAAAGTTCACAAGTCTGTCATAAGATCAAAGAAGATTTAAAAGGATAGAAATCTCTATAATATATTGTTACATTCCCATTCTGAAGGATATACAGATCTATGTATATTAGATTTGGAGCTCTACTGTAAATATATTTATTTATTTTACAAGTGTGGAAGGAATAAGGAAAGGAAAGTTTGGAGTCCTTGAGTGGAAATGGGAGAGCTATAAGGCCTTTCTGCATGAAGGGCCTTAGATATTACCTAGAAAAGCAGTTTCAATTTTTTAAAAAAATCTAAGGGACTCCCTTTCCCACAATCCTTTATGGTACCCAATACCATGAATACAATAAACCAGTAAGTGGTGATATTCTATTTGAAGCTCCTTATTTCTCATGAGGCTTCCCAGATTCTTGGTGTGGCATAGGCACTATCAGATATGTTTGAATTCTCATAGGTGCCCCATATATCTTCAGAAAGTGGTAATGAAAAATTTCCCAGCCTTACCAATGGTGCGTTGGGCTTTGGGCTCCAGTGTGTATATGACCAAATTCCCCCCATTGAGGCAAGAAACAAAGGTACTTGTTTGACTGAAATCTGAATGACATAATGCCTGGTGTGGGGGAAAAAAAAGATTTATATGTGAGAGGAAGCCCGCTTGTAATTGTATTATAAACATCAGGGCATAAAAATCAGCTGTTCCACTTGTAAAAGCCTTGAGGGTATTGAGTTGTTCATAGTGCATCTTAGCCCTTAATACTATCCATTCATCCATCCAACAAGTATTTACTGAGCATCTACTGTCTATCAGACATTCTACACTGGGGATATAATTCCAGGTAAAACAAATGAGGTCCTTGTTTTCACAGAACATATGTTTTGTTGGGAGAGACTGAATAAACAAAGATAAAAACATAAATTTAGATGGTGATTGTGCGATGAGAACAGCATTTTCATACAAAGGAAGTGAGGGTAGGCCTTAGAGACAGCAAGTTCTACATAGTTGTTATATGAATCAATAAAGGCTTTTTATTGGTCATCAATGGCCCCAGACCACAGGTTGACAGTAGATACTCTTAAGAATATAAAGAATAGAACCAGATCAGTTGTAATTTTATCATTCCCGTGAGGCATAAGAGAAACTTCATTTACCTGATTGAATGGGAGTTTGGCTTAGAGGATTGTGGCGAGAGCTCTTTATTTCCTTATGTTTTGGAGCTCCTTGGCAATGTTTCTGTACCTACAGCAATGTCGTAAAAGCTCCTCAGTCTTCCGGGTAACGGAGCACAGAGGAGTTGCCTCGGGAATTTATGGCTGCCGGAGAAGGGGCACTGCAATAGCCAACTCATAACAAAGTAACTTTAATAAATTTTGTTGACTGAGGAAAGGCAAAGTATTTTACAGATCTAGAAAACAAATCGGAATGGGTAGGACTCAGAGCTGGAGAAAGTGGTTACAGGAGAGAACTCAAATTTGAGAGGAAGGGAAGGGCAAGAAGCAATCAGACAAATGGAGAAGCTCAAGGAACCAAACAGAGGATGCAAACCTGGATTCATTTGGATCATGTTGCCCACCCCTTATGTGGGAATGAAAGTGGGAATAAACTATCCCGGGTGAAACCTGTTTCAAAAATGCAGAGTTCACAAAAAGAACCATCAATCTGACCCCAAAATAGAGACGCCTTAGATTTGAGGCATTTCTCATTTGTGCTCCTTGAAAAATCAACTGGTAGTGTCCACAGAGACAATGTTACAGAGTTGTGACATATCTTTCCTGTGCAGAGAGCCTGCGCCATCCTCTTCTTCACAGCCTGGCGGGGGTGGGGGGGGGTGGGGGTGGGGGTGGGGGTGGGGGGGTGTCTCTGTAGGTCCAGGCCTTCAGCTGAGAGGGGAGAGAGGAGATAAGTGCCTTTTTCCTCTTCTTGTCAGCCCGGCCAGCTGGAGGGGCCCCTCAACTCTGGCACATCCTGCTGTTGTACAGGCAGGGAGGCTGGCAGGGATATAATTACAGGTAAAACCAGGTCTTGGGACTTGAGTGTTTAGCCTTGTCTGGCCTGCCAGTAGAGGCAAACCTGAGGGCCAGTGGGGGGCGCCTGACAGGAGGGAAAAGCAGTTGTTCTGGCTTCCCCTTACCTTTCAAATGTGGTCAAATTTCATTATATCTCACCCTAACACTGTGAAACTCCAGAACATTCTGAAGCCCCCAGAGCCTGTGGGGTATTAAAGCATTTGGATTCACCAAACTATTTCCCATCTCCTTATTTAGCAGTCTCCTGTATCCTGCTGTGTTCTCTTGTGAGGCCTTGTTGGTATTTCTCATCACTTTGCCTGCCCTATATTCTTGGATTTCCCTGTGAGGCCTGCCCTCCTAGGATTAGAGTCTCTGCTTGGCCACCTCCTATTCATCCCTGGGGACCCTCAACCAGGTTTCCTGCTTCTCCCGCTCTGCTTCCCCAATCCGAGCACTTACCTGACCACACATGTGTTTAATTTTCTGTGTTCTCTCTCTTTAAGGGTTGTGGAAGCAGAGGAGTATCTGTCTTGCTTCCCTTCACCTCTGCAGAGCCTGGCCCAGTGCTGGGTATTCACTCACTTGCCCAGTGAATGCATCATTGGCCTGTCCATTCCATGGCCGGCTGTTCTCTATTTAATTTCCACATCTGTAAAATCAAACACCTTTGTAAATTCATATCACAGAATTTC
Organism: Canis lupus dingo; assembly: GCF_003254725.2. Classification (NCBI taxonomy): domain Eukaryota; kingdom Metazoa; phylum Chordata; class Mammalia; order Carnivora; family Canidae; genus Canis; species Canis lupus. The sequence goes on along the minus strand of NC_064246.1, from coordinate 55,167,467 downwards.
CTTGAGGGCCAAATAAAGTGATAAACATTCTTTTAAAGGGTACAAAAGGCTGTGTAGAGCTGTAAGGTTGTGTTAAATGTTCTGTGTGACATCGAGTGGAAAGATGATGTCCAAGGCACCCCTTTTGTTTGTTGTCTGTTTCTGCTCTTCAGACACAACTGCGTGTCAGCATCTAATCAGTGCTGTCTTTTCAGAGGGAAGATTGACAGACACGAGCTCTCCTCTCTGCTCCTGTCAGGATAATGGGCATCTACTGAGGCACTCATCTTAATTTATCTAATAGAGGGCATTTGCCTCCTGCAAACTTATTGTTTTGATTTATTCAGCAGGCTTGCCATGATGAAGGTGTCCTCTTTGTTAGTTAGATAAAGACTGGCCTTTTCTTTCTTGAGGTGAATGACTGATAATATATATATATATATACAATTTTTTTTTTTTTTTTTTACCACTCAGGCAGGCTAGTTGGATGGTCTCTATCCAGAGACCAACATGGTCTGATTTAATATCCAAATCTCTTTGTAAAAGGCTTGATGCTACTGAGATTAAATCTAGGACTCACCAATGGACACAAGGGATGAGAGGATAGATGATTCACATCAACTCATTATAAAGTGGAGTTGTTTCATAGAGGGGCCTGGAGGCAGGATGGGGTGTCTCTGGAGGTGAGGGGAGTGTTTCACACCAGAGATGGTCACACACAGGTTGGATGGTTACTGAGCTAGGTGCTGGGAAGAGACTTCCCCAACACCTGGAGATGTGGGTTCTAGTCCTGTTTTAACAAAAACAACAGCAGCAACATAGAAGTGGTAGTTAATTCTTACCAATTGCTTACTTTGTGCCAGCAGGGAGCACGCCATTTTGTTTGCACTGCCTTACTTTTCACAAAGGCACAGTTAGGTGTTCATTACCCCCTTTGCTGCTCTCTTGCTGTGTGACTTTGGATCAATCACTTTACCTCTCTGAGCATCAGTTACCCCATTTTAAAAAGTTGAACTAGATAGCCCCTCTAGCTTGGTCACATGATTCTCCCTGCACTCCCCTTTATCTATATATAAAAACCAAATAGAGGCCTAAGGATCAAGTTTCAATTTTCAAAGAAATAGGCCCGTTGACACCAAACAAGGGGCAGTGAAAGAGGAGAGTGGAGCTCTGTCTGATAATTGGGCCCTTATTCTGGTCTAGGCCTGTTTACATACTTGCTGGCCTAGAATAACTATCTCTTATTCTCAGAATGTATTCTTCTCTTTTGGTTTGAAACCAAAAAGCCTAAGGATAGATAGATTCAGGCAAAGATCTAAGAGTATCTCTGATTCCTGGATGAATCCAGGTGTTTGGCTTCTGACCCATCCAGATAGAATGTGAGGCCAGGCAAGGACTCAGCCAAGATGTGGTGCATAATCCTTGAGTGATGCAGGTGGGGAATGGGGGTGAGGAGGAGTATTTTATCACTGACAGTGCTTAGAATCGCTGGAGTATGGTGAAAATAAAATCAGACTGACTTTTGTTGGTTTTAAATTCTCTAAAGATAATGCTCCCCTTTAATTCCTGCACGGGGCCAGTTGCTCCTACTGCCTGTGTCCTGGTGCTTGGGGAATAGGGGCAAGGAGGAGTGGTTTATGGGATCCAGGGACTGAGCAAACTGCTCTTAGAGACTCCAAGATCTGCCTGGATTTTCTTAACTAGGAGTCTGAACAAGGGAATTCATCATTCTTTTAGCATTCAATAGCATTTGTTGAAGCACCTACATCATAATAGATCCTGCACGTTATATATGTAGCATCATTTAATTTCATCATCATATTTAATCCTTTAAAACAGGGAACATTCCTACAGATGAGGAATTCAAGCTCAGAGGTATGGAGTACTTTGCACAGTTGAGCTTGGATCTGAAGCTCAAGTATTTCTCCCAAATCTGTGTATATCTGGTCTGTAAGGCTGCCCCTCATCGAAGCTCTGTGACTGTTTAGGTCTTCACTGGCTTTGTTGCATATAGTATAGTTGGAGCTCAATGCTTCCTTCAGACTGAGTTAAGACCAGAACAGAGGAGTCAGGATGGTGGGCCTGCCTGTGTTGTCATGGATACCTTGCCACCAGGGACATTAGTGGAAAGAAAGCTAAGGCCAAATATTGTAGCATTGGAAATGAGAACTAAGTAAGGCCTTGAACTTGGCTTTTCAACATGTGGTCTGAGGAGAAGTTCTTGTTTTTTTTTTTGGTGAGAATTTTTAATTTTTTAAATTTTTTAAAATTTATTTTTTTTATTGGAGTTCAATTTGCCAACATATAGCATAACACCCAGTGCTCATCCCGCCAAGTGCCCCCCTCAGTGCCCATCACCCAGTCACCCTAACCCCCTGTCCACCTCCCCTACCACTACCCCTTGTTCATTTCCCAGAGTTAGGTGTCTCCTTCACTGATATTTGTCACCCTCGCTGATATTTTCACTCATTTTCTCTCCTTTCCCTTTATTCCCTTTCACTAATTTTTATATTAGCCAAATGAATGAGACCATATAATGTTTGCCCTTTTCCGATTGACTTATTTCACTCAGCATAATACCCTCCAGTTCCATCCATGTCGAAGCAAAAGGTGGGTATTTGTCGTTTCTAATGGCTGAGGAATATTCCATTGTATACATAGACCACATTTTTTTTATTTTTTATTATTATTTTTATTTATTTATTTTTTAATAATAAATTTATTTTTTATTGGTGTTCGATTTGCCTACAGAATAACACCCAGTGCTCATCCCGTCAAGTGCCCCCCTCAGTGCCCATCACCCATTCACCCCCACCCCCCGCCCTCCTCCCCTTCCACCACCCCTAGTTCGTTTCCCAGAGTTAGGAGTCTTTATGTTCTGTCTCCCTTTCTGATATTTCCTACCCATTTCTGCTCCCTTCCCTTCTATTCCCTTTCACTATTATTTATATTCCCCAAATAAATGAGACCATATAATGTTTGCCCTTTTCCGATTGACTTATTTCACTCAGCATAATACCCTCCAGTTCCATCCATGTTGAAGCAAATGGTGGATATTTGTCATTTCTGATGGCTGAGTAATATTCCATTGCATACATAAACCACATCCTCTTTATCCATTCATCTTTCGATGGACACCGAGGCTCCTTCCACAGTTTGGCTATTGTGGACAATCCTGCTATAAACATTGGGGTGCAGGTGACCTGGCGTTTCACTGCATCTGTATCTTTGGGATAAATCCCCAGCAGTGCAATTGCTGGGTCGTAGGGCAGGTCTATTTTTAACTCTTTGAGGAACCTCCACACAGTTTTCCAGAGTGGCTGCACCAGTTCACATTCCCACCAACAGTGCAAGAGCACTTTCTCCACATCCTCTACCACATTTGTTGTTTCCTGTCTTGTTAATTTTCCCCATTCTCACTGGTGTGAGGTGGTATCTCATTGTGGTTTTGATTTGTATTTCCCTGATGGCAAGTGATGCGGAGCATTTTCTCATGTGCTTGGTGGCCATGTCTATGTCTTCCTCTGTGAAATTTCTGTTCATGTCTTTTACCCATTTCATGATTGGATTGTTTGTTTCTTTGCTGTTGAGTTTAATAAGTTCTTATAGATCTTGGAAACTAGCCCTTTATCTGATACGTCATTTGCAAATATCTTCTCCCATTCTGTAGGTTGTCTTTCAGTTTTGTTGACTGTTTCTTTTGCTGTGCAGAAGCTTTTTATCTTGATGAAGTCTCAATAATTCATTTTTGCTTTTGTTTCTTTTGCCTTCATGGATGTATCTTGCAAGAAGTTGCTGTGGGCAAGTTCAAAAAGGGTGTTGCCTGTGTTCTCCTCTAGGATTTTGATGGAATCTTGTCTCACATTTAGATTTTTCATCCATTTTGAGTTTATCTTAGTGTATGGTGCAAGAGAGTGGTCTAGTTTCATTCTTCTGCATGTGTCCAATTTTCCCAGCACCATTTATTGAAGAGACTGTCCTTTTTCCAGTGCATAGTCTTTCCTGCTTTGTCGAATAGTAGTTGACCATAAAGTTGAGGGTCGACTTCTGGATTCTATTCTGTTCCATTGATCTATGTGTCTGCTTTTGTGCCAATACCACACTGTCTTGATGATCACAGCTTTGCAGTACAACCTGAAATCTGGCATTGTGAACCAGCCCCAGCTCTGGTTTTCTTTTTTAATACTCCTCTGGCTATTCAAGGTCTTTTCTGATTCCACACAAATCTTAAGATGATTTGTTCCAACTCTCTGAAGAAAGTCCATGGTATTTTGATAGGGATTGCATTAAATGTGTAAATTGCCCTGGGTAGCATTGACATTTTCACAATATTAATTCTGCCAATCCATGAGCATGGAATATTTTTCCATCTCTTTGTGTGTTCCTCAATTTCTTTCAGAAGTGTTGTGTAGTTTTTAGGGTATAGATCCTTTACCTCTTTGGTTAGGTTTATTCCTAGGTACCTTATGCTTTTGGGTGAAATTGTCAAAGGGATTGACTCCTTAATTTCTCTTTCTTCAGTCTCATTGTTAGTATATAGAAATGCCACTGATTTCTGGGCATTGATTTTGTATCCTGCCACACTGCTGAGTTGCTGTATGAGTTCTAGCAATCTTGGGGTGGAGTCTTTTGGGTTTTCTAGGTACAGTATCATGTCATCTGCGAAGAGGGTGAGTTTGACTTCTTCTTTGCAATTTGAATGCCTTTATTTCTTTTTGTGCCTGATTGCTGAGGCTAGGACTTCTAGTACTATGTTGAATAGCAGTGGTGAGAGTGGACATCCCTGTCTTGTTCCTGATCGTAGGGGAAAGGCTCCCAGTGTTTCCCCATTAAGAATGATATTTGCTGTGGGCTTTTTGTAGATGGCTTTTAAGATGATGAGGAATGTTCCCTCTATCCCTACACCCTGAAGAGTTTTGATCAGGAATGGATGCTGTATTTTGTCAAATTCTTTCTCTACATCTATTGAGAGGATCATATGGTTCTTGTTTTTTATCTTGCTGATACGATCAATCACATTGATTGCTGTACTAGTGTTGAACCAGCCTTGCATCCCGGGGTAAATCCCACTTGGTCATGGTGAATAATCTTCTTAATGTATTGCTGGATCCTATTGACTAGTATCTTGTTGAGAATTTTTGCATCTGTGTTCATCAGGGATATTGGTCTTGTTCATCAGGGATATTGGTCTTGAGGAGAAATTTAAAGAGAGGATGGGAGCAGAGAAATAACTCCATGATTTCGGTCAGAACCAGCATTATTAACATTTTTCCAGAAGCTTAGTCTAGCTGAGTCAGGTACACAGGAAATGTTTTCTTTTACTGTGTGCATTTTTCCCAGTGTCCCCTCCTGGCATGCCTCGGAGCCTCCGTGGTCCCTCTTCTCAATTTTGTCCACATTCTGGAAGCTCATTTTGTTCCCAAGTGCAGGGTGTGTAAGTAGCTACATGCTGTGAGACCTAAATTTCTGCGCAATCTGAATAGCACAGAGTCACCAGATTAACAGTCTGATTTCATGTGTGTGTGTGTCTGTACGAGAGAGAGAGAGAGAGAGAGAGAGGTGTGTTAATCAGCCGATTTGAGTAGACTTTCTCTAAACACAGTCTAATTGCTGAGGAATTATTTGGAAAGTTCCCAAGTAAGAAAAAGATCAACCACAAACAACAGCCTTGAGGAAGTTGGTAGAAAAGTATGATTGTTTTCTCTTGGCAGTAATTTCTTCTTTGCTTAGGAAAGGTGTAGGGGAGACAGCAGTTCTCAGGAAGAGCTCTGGGCCAACATTTTCTAAGTGGTCTCAGGAGGAGGCTGAGGCTTTCGGCCAACTAGCTGGTTGTCACTGAAAGCCAAACATTTGGTTTGGAGTTCAGCTCCCATTTGGAATTCATTTCCCAGACCTCAAAGTACGAGATGTCACTGTTGTTATTTATTTATTTTTCTTTATTCTTAAGCTTGTTTGTTTTCTGGCAGGGAGCCAAGGTAGTTTCTGTGAAGGCTACAGTCCTTAGGTATTTGTAAGACGAGGAAAATGCCACGGATGGTGTGTGGAGGGGATGTACAGAAATTGGACAAGAGGGAATTAAGCCAACTCTGCCTGAATTACCTTGTTTTTCTTCTGTTTTAGGAAATCAGGAAGTCAGAAACAATGTGATCTATCATTGTCAGACCCACTATTCCTTCCTTCCTTCCTTCCTTCCTTCCTTCCTTCCTTCCTTCCTTCCTTCCTTCCTTCTTTCCTTCTCTCATTCTCTTCCTCCTTCCCTTCTTTCTATCCATCCATCCATCCATTCTTTTTTCTGTCCTTGTAGGAAAACTGAACTCGGTATCTATTATGTTAAGTACAAACAAATACAAAGGTGAACTGAACATAGCGTCTGGCTTCCCGAAGTTTATGATTGAGTGGGGAAGACAGACACAAACAGAGTACTGCAATATAGCAAGGTTTATAGAAGTTTGTACACCAGTCTAGGGTTGTTGCCTCAGCCTGGCATGGGGTTGAGGGCCAGGAAAGTCTTCTTAGTGCAATGTTTCCAGCTGAATCTTGAAGGGTAAGGAGGCAGGGTAGATTGTTATAAGAACCAGGTTTATATGATGGGCAGTCATTATGGAAAGGGACAGAAAGGGGTAAATTAAAGATGTATCCTGGATGTATCCAACTGACTAAGTGATCTTGAAAGACAGGAGGAGTGAATGACTATGCTCCTTATGGAGGCTTCTGCAGTGATGTGGCCAGGCTGCCTCTAGCCAGTGTGGGGTGGGGAGGGCAGGGGCCTGTGTCAGGGCCAGGTGGCTTGGTTCTTAACAAGAGCAATAAAATGAACACTTATCCAGTGACTTTATGAGAAGCCTAATGACAAGAGCTCTGAATACATTATCTCAGTGTACCTCAAATGTGGCATATGTGTTATGAGAGATTATTTTAGGTAATACCAGTTGAAGCACTGAATAGCACTGAATCATGTAGAAAGTTTCCTTCTTAACTCTCTTTTGAGCTTTCAGAAATTGCTGTGTTTTTAACTCTATTCTTAATGCACGCTAATCTCCATTTTAATGAAGAGAGGATAGCCTCAGGCCCAGAGCCTTAAGCAGGAAATAGTACTTAGCTATAATCTAACAAAAATGTAATTGTTATTTACTGTGACAAAATTTTCAATATGATTTTTATTGGCATCTCTTATGGTTACTATCAATTTATGGTGATACTGGTTTTCTATTTACGATAACAATTTAAAGTTTCCTGTTATAGTACATTGACTTAAGTGAAAACATAAATTGATTTAAAGAAAAATATTATCTGACTAATATTTCAGGTTTTATGCAGATATGGTAAAGATCAGGAAGGAATACACCAATGACTGAAGTTTGTATTATTTCACTCCTTCCAACAACTTTGTCAGGAAAATGTTATTTTAATCTCAATTTAGTTATTACAAAATTGCAATTTATAGAGGTTAAATAATTTGGCTGTGGGCATTTATCTTGCAAGTACTAGAACTGGGATTTGAACCCAGGTCTTTCTGACTCTGAATCCCATGTTTTTAACCTCAAAGACATTGACTTTTATAGGCCCAATACCTACTGTAGGTGAAAGTAGGATTCTGGAATGTTAGAACCCGAATGGTCTTTTGAAACGATTTGGTCCAGTGTTCTCAAACTTCTTTACTACCAGTCCTCCTTTTATTATATATTTTTTTCAATTTTTTGAAAAACAAACAAATGATGTAGTCTCCTAATGATTATGAATCAATTGAAGATGTACCATGTCTACTGGAGCTTTGAAAGAAGTAGCATTGCCTTGGGGTCTTAAAAAAGTGTGTTGACAAGAGAGTGTGAACCTCTCTTTAGCATCTTCATGGATTCCTAGGTGCGGTTCCTAGGTTGAAAAGGACCAAGCTAGGCTACTCCCCTGTTTACTAAGACATGGAGGAAGGGAGTGGTTTTGTCACTAGTAAGTTGCCAGGTCAGAAACAGTTTTGATAAAGTAACTTTTCCTTCTGTCACATTATTGAAATGGGCCCAATTCCTTCTCTGAGGAATTTGATCCAAGGGCTTGGCTACCTCCTTGTTTCCTACCATTCCTGACTCCTTGGCTGCTTCCCACTACTGACCTGACATTTATGGCTTTTACTTCAGTCTCATCTCCATTGTTTTCTCCTCTGGGAAATGCATGCTTCCTCATGGGAGTAGTTATAAAATGATTGTTAAGTAATCCCCAAGACTATGAAACCCTGAAGAACGTGCTAGATTTCTCTCCAAGTTTGTGTCTTTTCAAGTAACATTACTGCATCCTATTGGCCATCTAGGTAATATTAGAAGAGCCTCCCCCATCTCGCCTTTGCTTCCCTCTCTAGGCTCAGCATTTCCGGTTCCTCTGACACATATTGTTCACTTCGGCTAACACTGAACTACTTCCCTTGAACGTTCTTTCCTACCTTACAGCCTTTTCACATATTCTTTTGTACCTTATAGCCTTGCACATGCTGTTTCTTCTCAGAAATAGTGTTACCATTCACTTCACACTTACCATGTGCCAGTCACTGTGCCGAGAGCTTTGTTAGTTGATTTAATATGGTCCTTACCACAGCTCTGCAAAGAAGGAATTATTATGCCCACTTAATATATAAGGCCAATGAGACACAAAGTGAATTAGTAACTTGTCACACCACTGGCAAGTATCAGAGCCAGGATTTGAATCTGCAACATCTGACTCAGGGTATATGCCTTGAATCACTTCCTCTTGTGATCTGCCATTCACATGGCTTACTTTTATACAGTACCTCTTATTATTCATTCTACTTGGCAATCTTTTCTGATGCCTCTTGGCTATGTTAGAATTCTCCTCTAACCATTTCCACAGCGTCATCTTGTTTCTCCACTTTGTTGTGATCTCCTACTCACTTGTTTGTCATGGTTACCAGAGAGCGAGCAACATGAGGGCTCCCTCACAGGTGTAACCTCCCCACCCAGCACAATGTGGAAGACATAGTGGGCACACGTGCCTAATTATTGATGGAGGAAAGGCACCACCTTTGTTTCTTCTCTCCTTCTCGATCTTTATACTTAGTCATCAGATATTGTAATTCCTACCTCTCAAGTGTCTTCTCTTCCCATCCCACTGCACACTTCCCATTTCCTTGCCTCTTAGCTTGGCTTCATGATCTCTTGTGTGGGCAGTAAAGTTCTCAAGCATTTATTTCTGCAAAGAAACAGTTTATTGAGTGATAAACGAGCAAGATTATTCTGTGAAATAAGGTTGATCACTTTCAGTGACTGTGGCTCACCTTTCTGTAAGCAGTCTTTGAATCTGGAAGTAAAGACTCTCTAATAGTGTGTTACAACCTTGCTGAATGCCTCAAACTACCATCCCAGTGAATAGAAAGTTGCCACAAATTAGAATAAACTGTGATCTGTTGATGCTAGGTCTGGGTTCTAGGCTGAATGAGGCTGAACTTTGATTCCTGAATTTTCTGTAAGTTCATGTGGGCATTGACACATGAAGAAGTACATCTTTTTAGTTGATCAAAGCCATGTAGTAATATTTTAAAACTCCTCGTGGAGGGAAGAGTGTAGTATTCACAACCCAACCACATGGAATAAGCTTAAGCTGGAGAAGCTGCTTGAAGTTCTGACACATGGCCACCATTACCTTCTTCCTGATGAAACTATAGATGAAGTTTTCAATGCTGTCTTCATTTTTACCCTACTTTCACTTTCATCTTCACAGATTTATTTGGTTATTGGCTTCTCACACAAGCCCTCCCCAATACTTCCCTGCATCCCCCAAGGAAAAGACAGAAGTACTTGAATTCAATTTTGCCAGCAAGCAATCTGGATGACACAGTTAGCTTAAAATGAATGAAATGGATAAAAAAGATATGTAGTCACAGGTGCCTTGAAACATGTTTCAAGGCGATTCCAAACATGCTCATCATACAATATAACTTTCATGTTGATAGCTTCACATGAACAAAAGGTCACTTTTTTTGGGAAATGATATTGCAATGACTTCTCACTACTGATCCTGCTTCTAAGCTCTTTCTTTTCATTTCCATTCTCTTTGCTGCCATCTTAAGCAAAACTCTGACCATGTCTTTCCTTTGCTGGGCATTCAAGACCTTCCACAAATTGGGCCAAATAACCTTTGTGCTTTTCCCTGCCTTATAGCCATTGTTCAGCTATGCTGGATTGCTCACCCTGGACATACCACCTTGTATCGTGCCTTTCTGCCTTAGCTATTTTTTTGCAGATCCCTGGAGGATCTTCTCCTCACATAGCCTCCTATTTTATTTTTCCATCTGTCATAGTCCTAATGAAATGGTGTCATTACCACATCTTTCTGGATCTCCCCAGTCAGGAATTTTCTCTCCCCTGTATTTCCAAATGTGTTGATGTCTGTATTTTATCTTAAATTTCTCATGAAATTATTTATCTTAAATTTCTCTTTTATCTTAACTTTGCATTTATTAAAAATCCAAAGCTTTTTTTCATAGTCAAAAATAAATGGGAGAAAACAAAAGAAAGTACCCATAATTTCCATGCCCAGATAATATTTCTTGACATAAAAAATCATGCGTGTGTTTTGTTGGAAAAATCTGATAGTACAGAAAGGAATGAGAGAAAAAATAATGGCGCCCCCCCCCCATATCTTTAACTGTAGCATATCTTTAACTGTAGCATATAACAATCTGCTGTGTTTTATGTGACTGCATTTACTTCACTACTGGACTTTCTACCCTCCTTGAACATGGCCACTACTACTTTGTATCCAGTACTATATACATTGTGGGCAGTGAGCATACAATAAATATCTGCATGGTTGTCACATGCTGTCATTTCTAAGTTGTTTCATTTAGACAGACTTTATAATGTATGTGGTATCTATCATACACATATGTGCACATACACACACATACACATATGGCAAACCCAATTGAAAAAAGTCTACCCTTGGAGTAGCATGGAAATGTATGACTGCCCTTCAAGGGGAGAGCCACTAGAAAAGAGAGTTCCTAGCCCAGCATCTAAGAGTTGCAAGGAATAGAGATTCTTTCAATTTTCCTCATCCTTTAATTAAAGGCTGAGGAGCCCTGGGATCCCGAAAAAGCTACGACTCAAGTCTTGGGGTAGGCAGGAATGGTCTTTTTCTCATCTCAATCTTACTTGGTGGGGACTCTGCTTCTCTCTCTACATCTGTTCCAATATTCTGTCTTTCCTAAAATGCTTCCTTCCTTTGCTTACTCATCCTGCTCCTGGCCTCAAATGGCTACTCCTACCCTGACTGCATAACCCTCCAATTTAGCAGCCCACAGTTGAATGACAACAATCTCTCAGCTACCAAGGTCCCAGTTTTTAGGAGGGTAACCAGATTGGCCCAGCTCATCTTTCTTGCCAGACTGATGATGCAGGATGCCAATGGGTAGCTGTGCTTATGCTAGGTGTCCACCTCTGGACCAATCAACCATGACCAGGAGGTAGGGTCATGTGGTATGGAACCTGATCAAGCCACCTCAGCAGGGCTCTGGTGGGGAATAGATTCCCTGGGGAAAATATATGGTGAGGTTAAGGGCAGAAATTTGAGATTAAAACAAGTAGTGTAGTTAAGTACTTGGGGGAATATTTAAACAAGTAAAGATTTGGGGGGACATGAGATCTTCTTTAATTATTTGAAAAGGTTTATCTGATGGATGAGGAGGCCCTTTTATGAATTTCCTTTATGGGAAGTTTGAACCAGAACTTGAGTGAGTCCTTTTAATGGAGCATTTGTGTATTTGGAAAGGTCTTGATGAGATGACCTTGAAAAGTTCTTTCTAACATTTACAATTCCAGGGATTCACTTGTAAGGGTTTCTTCTCACCCACATTCACAAAATGACTAGGCAAACACATGTGCACCTCTGAGTTCCACACCTGGTACATGGCATTTGCACAACTGAGGAGCATTCTCTGATTTGTGTCTCCCAATTTGACTGCAATATCATCAGAGGCTACTTAGCCATCTGGCTGCTGCTACCTCCTGTCTCCTGGAGTGCTCACTGTTTTCAGCTAGGTTTGGTAGTCTTGAGCTCATTTCATTTTCTAAACAGCTAGGCAATTATAATACAGGAGGCAAAAGCAAGGCTGATGACAAAGCCGCCCTGTTGGTAGTGAGAGCAGAAAAAAAAAAAGCTCGACTGCCTGGAAAGTATCTACTAGTGATTTTGAATCACCGAGCTCATTGCTAACTAACATTGTAATTAGAGTTAAACCATGAAAGCCAAGATTTAGGAGACCATCTGGTCTGCTGTTTGGAGAGAGGGAGAGAACATTCCAACCTTGGAGAATGGAGTTGCTGGGGCTCCTGCGAATGACCTTGTACTTTGCTTGACTTCTTTCTGTTTCAATCTCCTCTATGATGGATGGCAAATGCTGTGCTGAAAAAACACAGATGTTTTCCAAGACCTTGACAGAATGGGTTCCCTCCATTCTCTGGCTTGAATCCAGCAGCACCAGATCTGTGGACATTTATTGAGGGCCTGTTAAATGTGAGAAACTCTGTTAGTCCCTGTGGATTAAAAGCATATAGCATCTTCCTTTAAGGAGACTAGAATCTAACTGGAGGGCAAACATAAATACTTGAACAGCTGAAATGACGAGTCCAAAGAGGTCAAAGCAGAAGGACCCTGGCGATGAGTTTTGAAGAACGGAGGGATAATTGTGGCCCACAGCGATCCATGGACATTTCATTATAGAAATGTTAGCTGAGCCTTGTGGACTTGAACAGGTCAAAAGTGCACTCAAAGTAAGTAGAGCTGTTATGAAGGGGGCAAGTTGCCGAAAAGCCAAAGCCCCTTCAAAGCCATGAGTCCATCAATCTGAGAAGAGCACTCACAGGATGTTAGCTTTGGCATCCTTTCCTAGTAGAAGGGAACTAAGTGATTCAGTTAAGTATCCTTAGCAAGCATATCCAGCATTGTATTTGTGAACTTGGAAAGAAACATTTCAAAGGCAGTTCTGTTTTGTGTTATTGCCTTTGACCTTGAGTTACCAACATGCATCCTTTATAATCATTTCCTGACTTGTACCTCTTCCATTGAGCCAGGAACCCATCTCTCTCTCTCTCTTTTTTTGTATATATATTTTTATTGGAGTTCGATTTGCCAACATATAGTATAATACCCAATGCTCATCCCGTCAAGTGCCCCCCTCAGTGCCTGTCACCCAGTCACCCCATCCCCCCTTCCACTACCCCTTGTTTGCTTCCCAGAGTTAGAAGTCTCTCATGGAACCCACCTCTCTCTAATACCCACCTGTGGGGGCCTAGCTTTGACCTTGGGGGGCATTAAGGAAAAAATATCATTTATTTTCTAACTTTGGTCATTCTGATTTTTTTTTAAAGATTTTATCCATTTATTCATGAGAGAGACACAGAGGCAGAGACACAGGTAGAGGGAGAAGCAGGCTTCATGCAGGGAGCCTGATATGGGACTCCAGGATCAGGCCCAGGACAAAGGCAGGCGCTAAACCGCTGAGCCACCCAGGGATCCCCATTCTGATGTTTGAAATCAGTTATTACATCTTCCCTGAACTTTGTTTCTTCTGAACTATTTATCTTCAGTTTCTTCCTGTGTTTCTCAGAATATGGCCCTTGCCATTGGGTACACAAGCTGTTATACAGTTTTGTCCAGTTTTATACCTTGTGATAATGGGGGGAGGGTAGTGATGACCTATATCTTTGATAGCCTTCAGTAAATACAATGACTTCTCTTAGGAGGAACTCTTAGTCTGTTGGAATCCTGTTAGCTGTGAGCTTCTCCAGGGGCACTGAAGCACCTGTATCAGACATACATCTGGATTAGAGAGAGCTTTGGAGAAACAGCTCCTTATTCCTGTACCTATCCTCTAGGTGAACCCCCAGTCTATTTCCTGTAGAAAGGACACAGGTGTGAAGGTAGCGGATATCTCTACTCAGTTTGCAAAGCATGAAGCCTAACTGAACAGTTACTTCCTAGATCATCTTCCCTATTTTATTGGCATTTGCTTACGAAATTATTTAAGTCATTTGTTCACTTGCTGATTCATTGAGCACCATATATAACAGACTTATGCTGCAGATGCAGATTCAGAGTAGTGTCTGTGTCCTCAAGGAGATTACAGGCTAAATGAGATAGGCTCCAAGGTTCATGAGTACAGTTCAGTGGGATAAATGCTAAAATGGGGGTGGTGGGGACACAGAGCAAGAAGTCAGGAAGTGGGCAGTGCAGGGTGGGGGGAGGTTAAGGGAATTTACAATCAGGAGATCATAATGATTAGATTGTGCTATTTGAATGCAAGGGCAGTGCCTTGTTCATCCACTTGATCCTCTGCTCCTAGCATAGTGCCTCACCACTTACAAATGCTCAATAAATATTTATGGAATAAGTTGAATAAGCTGCTTTCTTCCATCAGAATCAGAGCAGCTCTTCTTCGAAGTTGCATTCAACAAGCAAAAGACTGAAGAGAAAGAACCCCGAAAGAATGCCCATAATCATTGGATTTTTACCAAGAGACTGTAGAAAGAGTCCACCAAGTTGAGTTATTCAGTACAAAAAAAATACTGTCTCTCCCAATAGCTGCATGTTGCCGTTTGCATCTTTCTCACCCTTGCTGAGAGCCAGCAGGGAGGCCACCTGTTTCCCCAGCTTTTGGTCTTGGGGAAAGGAGAGGCAATATCCTTGTTCTGTAACATTCCTTACACTTCTCTCCCCAGAGTGGCTCTCCTTCTGCATTAACAAAGCCCAAGCCTCACCTCACTGGGTGGTGATGACTATCAAGGTGTCCATCAAAAGACACAGCTTCCATTTACCCAACTCATTTCCTTGCAGGTATTTGCAAAGTACACAACCACTGGGCAAATGCCAGTCACCCTACACAGTGGGTCCATCTCACACCCTAAAGCACCCGAGTAATTACTGTAATATGTGCAAAACTTTACAAGTATATTATTCCATTAATTCTCCTATCAATAGTCAGGGCAGGTGTCCTTGTCCCCATTTATAGTGAAGAGTCTGTGAAGAGCTGACTGAGATTTCCCGAGATCAAACTTGCGTTAAGAGTGGAGACTCAAACCCAGGGCTTTTGTGATTATTAGTATTTTTGAAATAAATTTTCTCCTGATTTTGAAAGTTAGATATGTTCCCTGTAGAAAATCAGAATGAAAGAAGCAAAGTAACATCATGACACAGAAACATTTCTATGAACAGTTTGGATTTTCCTCTGGTCTTTTTTATTTTCTACGTCTAGATGTTAGAATCATATGCATATGCACATTGATACTAAAATCCTATTACACCATTTTATGACCTGCCTTTCAAAAATTGAGATATAACACAACATGATACTAGTTTCAGGTACACCACACAATGATTTGATATTCGTATTTATTGTGAAATGATCACCACAATACATCTAGTCAACATCTGTCACCTCAACATAGTTGCACATTTTTTCCCCTTGTGATGAGATCTTTTAAGATCTACTTCTCTTAGCAACTTCCAAATATGCAATGCAAAGTTATTAGCTATAGTCACTGTGCTGTAACTTACATCACCAGGACTTATTTATTTTTATCAGCTTCGCCCATTCCCCCCTGCCCACCCCCCTTGCCTCTGTCAATCTGTTTTCTATAACTGTGAGTTTGGCTTTTTCTTTCTCTCTTTTTTAAGATTTTACATATAAGTGAGATAATATAGTATTTGTCTTTCTGTGTCTGACTTCGTTTAGTATAACCTGCTTTTTATGAATTAAATATCATTCATTTGTTCAGCATGCATTTTTAAAAAATATTATTTATTTATTTATTCATGAGAGACACACAGAGAGAGGCAGAGACATAGGCAGAAGGGGTAGCAGGCTCCCCCCATGGGACTTGACCTAGGATCACACCCTGAGCCAAAGGCAGATAGATGCTCAACCACTGAGCCACCCAGGTGCCCCTGGTCAGCATGCATTTATGGGACATCTCCTGCATGCCAGATATGAGCAAAGTCCTACAGGGAGGTGGGGAGACTGGCATTCCACAAATAATCACAGTAATAAATGCAGAGTCAGAAACTGAGAAGTCACAGGGAGGAAGAGAAGATGCTAGGAAACAAAGAGACCTAATTTACAGGGAGGGGTTAGGGAATGGTTTTCTGGGGAAGCGGCACTTAACATGAGCCTTCTAGAATGAGGAGGTTTTTGCCAGAAAGAGTGGGGTGCAGGCAGCATCTTAGCAGAGTGATATGAATGAAGACCCAGAGCCAACAAGAGCTTTCTAGGCCCATGGGGCTGAAAGAGGGTCCCTGTGGCCAGTAGGACGGGAGCAGAGGGAGGAGCCTGGCGGGAGATGAAGCTGGAGAGGGAGTCAGGCCCAGACCCTAGGGCCATACGTGGATTAAGGGCTTCATCCTAACACCCAATTAAGACAATGAAGGATTTATTTTTTTAAGATTTATTTATTTATTTATTTATTTATTTATTTATTTATTTATAGTTGGGGGAGGGGGAGAGGGAGAGAGACAATCTCCAGCAGAGAGCCCTCTCAGGGCTCCATCTCATGACTCCAAGATCATGACCTGAGCTGAAATCAAGAGTTGGTTACTTAACCGACTGAGCCCCGCAGGTGCCACAATAGTGAAGGTTTTTTTTTTTTAATTTGTTTTTTAATAGTGAGGGTTTTAAACAGGAGAGTGACACAGTCTGCTTCACCATAAAAAGATCACACACGCTGAATTGAAGAGTGTGGATGGAGGAGGAGGGGGAGGAGGAATTTATTATTGAATAGTCTGTTGCATAATTTTTAATGGCAGCATTTTATTTTTTCAATATGACTTAATTTTAAAAAGTCCTCTATTTGATGTTATTTTTGTTATAATTTGCAAAATAATGAATATCCTTACAGAAAAGTTAATGTGCACAGCCATGACAATTGCTTTAGATGAAATCCCTAGAGGTGGACTTGCTTGCTCAGAGGACATGTGCAGTTCTAAGGCTGTTTTTCCATATTGCTAACTTACCCCCTAGAAAGGCTGTGTAAACTTCAACTCTCCCAGGCAGGGAATACATATACTGATTTCTATATACTCTTGCTAACTTTGGCTATAATTAAAAAAAATTCTGTGTCCTGACAGACTAAAAATGAAATCTCATGTTTTAATTTCATTTCTTTGATTATCAGCATGAGAGAGCATTTTCATAAGTGTATTAGTTATTTATAGTTCTTCTTCAGTCGCTGCTGACTCCCTCTAATTCTATCTCTGAACCAGAGCACCTCTTTAAGATGCCTTGTAGAGAAGATTTCATGAGATTTCCCAGGCAGCCTGACTCCTGCTCCCAGGAGGCCATCTTCAAGATTCACAGGTGCTGACAGACTAAAGTGACCATCCTATGAACAGAAGACCCAGGTATTTATATTTATCATAGAGATTCATACATAAAAGGACAAAATACACAAATTAAAAAGGTCCTGGATATAGAATTGCTCTTCCTGCTGCTATGTAAGATAACTGTGTGCTTTAAACATTCAGCTGTTTAGAGCAGTGCTATTCGGTGGAAATATGACATGAATCATGTGTACAATTTAAAATTATCTAGTGTCACAATAAAAAATTAAGAAGAAACTGGTGGAATGAATTTTAATAGCATTTTATTTAACTGAATATAATCAAAATATTATCATAACAACTTGCAATCAATATAAAAATATGAATGTGGTATTTTTAAAAAAAGATTTTGTTCATTTATTCAACAGAGAGAGAGCATAGGCAGGGGGAACGGCAGGCAGAGGGAGAGGGAGAAGAAGGCTCCCTACAGAGCAGGGAGCCTGATGCAGGACTTGATCCTAACACTCTGGGATCATGACCTGAGCTTAGGGCAGATGCTTAACCGACTGTGCCACCCAGGTAAACCTGAATGTGGTATTTTTATATTCTTTTTTTCATATTGTCTTCAAAATTCAGTATACATTCTATATTTATTGCATATTTCAGATTGGATTAGCTACATTTCAGGTTCTCAATAGTCATACATGGCTGGTAGCTTCATACTGGACAGCATGGGTTTGGATGGTGCCTGAGGGCCTGACCCTAATCAGGTGCCCCTTAGAGATACCACAGGTACAATTTCAGACCATGCAAAAGAGTGAATACTGTAACAAAGCAAGTCCAATGAATTTTCTGGTTTCCCAGTGCATATGTTTACCCTATACTGTAGCCTATTAAATCTAAAAACATGTATATATCTTAATTAAAAAATTAAAGTTAAAAGGTGTAGTCACTGGTCACAGAGCCCCATTACAAATACAATCATAATAAAAAAGCCTAAAATATTGTGAGAATTACCCACATGTGGCACAGATACATGAAGTGAGCAAATGCTGTTGGAAAATTGTGCCAATAGACTTGCTCCAGACAGGGTTGCTATACAGCTTCAGTTTGTAAACAGTTGGATATCTGTGAGGTGCAATACAACAAGATGCCTGTGTTCACAGCTTTATAGGATTATCTCAGTTGGAGAGGAGTTCAGTGTTGGTGAGCTAGCACTCACTAAAGGCACTGCAGGGAGAAGTGACTTTATCAAGGCCACGTGGCTGAGGGGTGGTCTTTGAGAAGTGGACTCAGGTGTCTGCCCTTCTATTACCAGCACCTTCCATTTTGGGAATATCGTGAGGTAATGCAGTGCAGACTACATAGTAAACTCACTAGATGGGGAAGGCAGTGTCATGATTATGGTCATTCAACCATACACAATAGTGGCTGTATTTATTAAAACAACAACCACAATAAAGCACACGTTTTGACCCTAGAAAGCAGAAGAAGAATAAACAGAGATTTTCTTGGGAAGAACTTACTGTTGTGTCCATCTGAGCCTTGGAACATTGGCCTTTAAGGGATGTTTCTGATCCTCAAGGCAAATGGATTCTGGTTCACCTTTAGGGACCTCATCTTTGTAGTCAACTGTCTGATGGATGCACTGAGTGATGTGGCCAGCAGGTGGTGCCAGAGACAGCTGGTAACCGCAGAAAGTGCTAACCATCCTAGTCAAAATCTGGATATTTCAGCAATAAATCCAGGGGCTTATACATTAACAACTAACTTGGCAATTTTTAAAGACATGATACAAGCCATGCAACACATGCGTGCTAGATTCAGCGTAGGGGCTGCTTGCTAACATCCTCCGTCCCGACAAACCGTGCAAGACTTGATTTTTCTTAAGCAGACCCATAGAGGTTCTCCCCTCACATCTCAGAGATGAACACACTCACTTAGTAGAAGTATGGAAGCCTGTGCTAGGCCCTGTGGCTGCAGATCAACAGCTGAGGCTCAGATGCCGATCTGATGGGAAAGAGGAAGTGGAAATCTAGTCCATTCTTGAAATATGGAACGTGGGTAACTGGAAAGTTGTTCATATTCTCTAAAAGAGCAGAAGAATACTTCTCACTTTAATAAATATTGATCAGAAGCCAATTCCAGACCTGGTCAGCAAAACCAGAAAACCCTCAAGGAGGTAATTTTGAATGCTTCATATAAAAAATAGAAAATATTGCATTAGTAAATTTTATATTGAGGACCTGTTAATACACCTTGAGTGGAAAATACTAAGAGAATTAAAAGAAGCATGGCAGAGAAATGATTTGTAGAAGGAGAGATACAAAACAGGGCTAAGACTAATAACATTGGCCCTGAGACTAACCCAGGGGTTGGGGATAAGGAGGATTTCAATAAGTGCTCAGGGATGCGGGTGGGAGATTCTCAAGTGGAGTGACAGGGACAAGGACAGGGACAAGGCCAATGCAAGACAGATTAACAGGAAAATACCACACAAATGTACTTAATACGAGTTTTATGTGTCAAGGGAGTCCTCATAAGGAGGGAAGACCCAATGAAATGGTGAAACCTAAATAGTTTTGTGCTGCCTTGAACAAAGAGAAGCAACTTGGAAAAAGTAAACTATGTGGGGAGGCTAAAGGAAGATATGAACTATTTTAACAAGGTCTGTTGATTTTTCTTTTCTATGATTCACCATTGAAAAAATGTTTCTTTTTTTCTGGTACAGGGAGGGTATCTTTCATATGGGAGTTTTTATCTCTCGTTTTCAGGAAGAAAAGGAAAGATCGGAATTTCCTTCTTGCTTTTTGAAGAATCTTTAGCTTAAAATAATCCTTATGCCAAAGTGGTATATTTTGGGGTGCCACTCCTCAAGCTTATCACACTAAGATTTCCATGTTCCCCGTGGACATAGGTTGAAGAAAATAAGAATGTATATATATTTTAAAAATCCCAAACCCAAAAAACTACTTGTCCCAGCCAGAACCTGAGAAAGATCAAGACTGTACAAACACCCGTGGAACTTGCGCCAAATGAAGAACTCCCTGGGTGTGGGGAGAAACTCTGTAGCACCAGGGGAGGAGAGTCAAGTGTCACAAGTGCAGGGGAAAGTTCTTCTCTTGAAATAAACTTTCCAATGGGCAGAAGCACAATTTTGAAAATACTTCATCCTGAATGAGATAAATAGAGGATATAATTTCTTAAAATGTCTGGGATGAAAGAAAGTAAAACAAAATGAAAGTCACAACTGGGATTGTTGATTAGAAGCAGGGAAAAATGGAGTCTATACTGTAGAAATGTCATCAGGAACAGGAGATACATTTTATTTTATTTTGTTTTAAGATTTTATTTATTTGAGAGAGAGAGAGAGAGAGAGCAAGAGAGTAAGAGAGTAAGAGAGAGAGCATGCACAAGAGCAGGAAGGAGGGGCAGAAGGAGAAGCTGATTCCCCACTGAGCAGGGAGTCCAATGTGGGGCTTGATCCCAGGACCCTGAGTTCATGACCTGAGCCAAAGGAAGATAATTAACCGATTGAACTACCCAGGTGCCACCAGGAGATACATTTTAGAAAGAATGCAGGGAAAGGTGATTTAGATGAAAGGCAGGGAGAGATACAGAAACCAGAGGTGACAAGTGTAACCTACAAATGATAAGAATATTGGAAGAAAAATATAGAGCAAAGAGATTATCTGTAATGATTAAATGAACAATCAAGGAAAATCTTCCAAAACAAAACAACAAAAACCCACTTGGATAGAAATTGTTTCCCAGATTTTCCCACCAAACCTTAAATAGACTCTATGTCAAGACAAATCCTGGTAAGGATTTCAAGTTTTGGGGACAATCTTCCAAACAGAAAATTAGAGGAAAAAAAGAAAAGAGGTAATTTTAAAAGGACAAAAATCAAATTAGTTTCAGCCTTTTCACATTAAATAACTAACATCAGAAGGACACAGAGTATCCAAGTGATCTCAGCTGTGTTCCAAGAATTTTATATCCAGAGAAGATGGTATTCTCTGAACAAGAGATCCAAAGGAAATGCAAAAGTCCAAGAAAATATACTTCCCAAATAACTCCATTTATGCAAAGTAACTCTAAATGTTTCTTTCCACAAGTAGTTACATTGGAAACAAATTAACAAATGAAAAAAAATTGGAAGTCAAAACCATGGCAGCAGCATAACAACTAGCTAAAGAGCTAAGTGAACAAAAATACTAACAAGGAGAAAAAAAAATGGCCAACCCCATGATTGCCACCTACATACAGGAAGTTATTTGAGCCACATAAAAGCCTCATAGCACTGAGGGCAGATTTGTGTACTCACAACAGTCTTTTTTTTTTTTTTTTTCTGTATATTTTTTTACTGGAGTTCGATTTGCCAACATATAGCATAACAGCCAGTGATCATCCCGTCAAGTGCCCCCCTCAGTGTCTGTCACCCAGTCACCCCATCCTCCCACCCACCTCCCTTTTCACTACCTCTTGTTTGTTTCCCAGAGTTAGGAGTCTCTCATGTTTTGTCACCCTCTCTGATATTTCCCATTCATTTTCTCTCCTTACCCCTGTAATCACAACAGTTTGTTAATAAGCAGCTTTTAATACTGTTGAAATGTCCAGCCAGCCTAACAACAGCCCTGGGAACATGGCCTATATATGTGGCTTTTCATCCAAAATTCCAAACAAAGTATCCAAACGAAGTTCACAGCAACAAAAAACACTAAAGGGACTCATTCTAGGACTTTCTTCTCGTGGTGACTATTTCAGAAATGACTCTTCTATAATAACAATTGCTCATCACTGACCTACTAATCCAGTTTAGATAAAGATGGTTCCTATCTCTTTGGTTTATTAAATCAGAAGACTCAAGAACAGGCAGTGTAGCCTATTTATTTAAGAATCTTTTTGCCACCACTGAGATTGATAATTGCATGGAACAAGAATGTGCATGGTGTTCAGCTCTTTCTAAGGTAAATGTTTCCATTGGGCACTGAACTGTAAACTCCCACATCGGGACTTCAGCAGGAACCAGGCTGTGCTAAATATTTCCAGAATGGATGTCACCCAACTCAGTGCGTTTTTTGTTTTCTTTTTGACTCATGATTAATAATATGCCTGCTCAGCAATGCTTGCATCTGGTCTGTTCTTCCATAGTGTTTATGAGACTTCTATGATTCTTAACATCAGCCAGTGGGGTTCCTTTTCTTTTTTTCCATTTTTTTCTTTCTTCTTTGTTGTTGTTGTTGTTCTTTTTTTTTTTTTTTTAAAGCAGAACACAAATGTATCTATTTCAAACAGTACTTTAAATTGATTTTCTTTTTGTTATTTGCAAGATGGAAGCATCCCAAAGTTAGATTTGGAGACTGTCTCAGGAGTTAATCAACTTTAATTCTCCCTGGGGCAGAAATCTCTAGAATATCTGGACACTGATGATTTAGCTCATTTGCAGTGTTCATCTACAGTGTCAGGGAACTCAGTATTTCAGATTGAGACAGCTCACTTATGAGAACATTCGACCACTTCTTGAAGGTTAGAGACTGTGGCTTCCTCAGTGTGGTCTTCTGACTCTGAAAGGGCAGCTTTGTCCCCCCAAGTAATGGAGGTCCCTATTCCCTTGATAATGAGGAATGCTTTTTTATTCCAGTTGTATTCAGTCAACTTTGATAGGTTGCACTTTGAATGCACATGATGAGCCAAAATATAATTTTTGTGTGTGATGCTTTCTACTTGGCTGATGACTATACTGCAGGCAGATCTGAGCTTATAAACGGAAAAATACATGGTGAGATCCAAAGGACCCATGGATTGATCCATAGTTCTTCTCTCCAGAAACTTCTGTTCTACTCATGAGTATAGTACTGTCATTGAGAATTTGGTTCCGGAGTCAGGCTGCCTGGCCTAAATGGTCCCTGCCCCTGAATAGTTCTGTGACTTTGGCAAGCACCTACCTCATTGAATTGATAAGCAGATTAGGTGAGATAATGTATGTAATATGTTTAGCATAAGTCCTGGTACATATGCAAAACAAAGAGAGTGTTAGCTGTTTTTAGTACTACTGTTACTACTACTATATGTCAATACCTGAAATTTTACCACTAGGCTGTACTTTATGTACAGAGGTTCTGATTCAATACGTTCTGACTAGGGTTGGAATCTGCCTTTTTAGCAAGCTCTCAGGGTGATGCTGATACAGGTGGTTCTCAGACCACATTTTGAGGAATGCTGCATTGGAGAGATCCATTGCCTTTAGGATATGAAGGTTTTAGGGCCTTAGGAAGCCGCCCGCTAAAGCATGAGCATCTTTGTAGGGGCCTATCACTCTTAACAGTTTGTTGACAAGTATTCATTCAGCAAATGGTTCCAGAGAACTTTCTGCTCATAGTGCACTGTTCTCTAGCTGGTGAAATAGAATTGAGACTATAATTGCTACGCTTAGAGAGCTCAGAGCCCAGTGGAAGAGGACACAAAGTCAACATGGGTGCTACTGGTGGTGTCTAAGAGGATTTTAGGTGGTATGTGAATAACCATGTAAAAATTCTAATTGTTGTGTGTTACCTTCCCTTTTTATGTGGGATATTGGTGTTCACTTTACACAGTTTATTTGCAAGGTAAAACAATTTCACTTAAACAAGTAAGTTGATCTAAACAAACCTATTAGATAGATAGATAGCAGTGATAGAGTGGAATTTGAAAGTGGTACATGGATGTCTAAAGTCTAGGAAAATGCAGTATTTTGGTGGGATGGTAATGCTATACTCAGAATGGTTCATTAAATAGAGGGGAGGCTAGTGAACTCAGCCTGGGAGGGCAGGCAGCGTTTCACAGGTGAGGCCGTCCTCTTCCTTCCTCTTCTCTTCCTGTTCCTAATGTAGTAATTACCACAGAAAGAATATTCTGTGGTATGTGTTCTCACCTACCTTTACATGCTTTATCTCATTTAGTTCTTGTAACAACCCTGTGAGGTGGGTGAGTGCTATCTCTCTATGAGGAGATCAGAGTCACAAAGCTCACAAGGAGGACGGTTTGAACCCAGTAGTGCACTCTGACCTCTAGCTCCAAACCAGTGTTCCATCATCTTGACCCAGTGGAGGTTAGAACAAGTGGCTATGAAGAGGTCCTGGAGAAGATGTCTGTGGTGTGTGTGCGTGGGTGGGAAGGAGGCTTGGCAGGATGGCTTCATAATTTGTGTGGCCCAGTGAGAAATGAAAATGATTGGCCCCTTGTTAAAAATTAATTCAGAATTTAAAGACAGTGACAGCAGAACATTAAAGCCTGCATGGGGGCTCTTCCGAGCCCAGAGCACGGAAGCATGTGCACATGCTGTACACCTACCCATGACACCAGCCCTTGGACTTGGGGTCATTATGGAAAGGGGATGAGAAGGGCCAAAGGAAGGATCCCAAGGCCCTGCACCTCTTTTTTTCTTTTCCAATAACTGACCTGAGGAACTGTTGTTATAGAGCAATTTCCTCCTGTTTTTTTGTGCCTTTTGGGAAGGAGAAAACCTTCACAAACATGAAACTAGATAAGGAAGGTTCCATTGCCCTATGAGGACTTCAGAGACCTTAACACAGCTCCAAATGTCAATATTTCTTCAATGGGTTCTGCAAATAAGAGTTTTGTGGATAATTACATTTTTAATAAATTACAGTTTGCAGCTTGATAGTCAAATAGATTTCCTGTTCTGGAAGTTGGCCTTTTCCAGCCCCATTACCATGCCCTAGTCACTCCACTCCCTTCTTGTAAATCCTTCATAATTAGGATGAGAGTTGTTCATTGACTCAAACCTTCTTGTAGTCTCAGTTCCTGCTAATTCATTGTGTGAAAGAGCTAAATGTTATGAAAATTGCCATTTATTGCCTCATATCCATAATGTGCCTGTTTAACGAAATGAAGTAGGAATGAATTATTTTTGGACTTCGTTGGTGGCTGCAGACCACGATGACGAATAATCACACATGTGGAAGGTTTAAATGGAATTTTCATAGAAAATGTTCATCTAAGTTGTTTTATTAAGCAACCTTGATATGTGACAGTCTAGATTTATAAATTCCAGGATTCATTATTTATTTTCCAAGATAATTTTTAGCATTGCAAAAGCTTTTGGTATAGTTTCCTTTTAAAGATAGCTACTTTAGGTATATTTGAGGTGGACTTTCATTTAAGGAGTAATCAATTTGCACACAGTTGTTCAGAATGCCATTTGTGTGAGGAGCCTACCTGCAGTCCCCTGGAAGAGAAGTAAAATGCTTATGAATTCTGTGTTGTTTTGTGTTTAGAACTGGTATTGGGCCTTGGCTTTTAACTCCATTTCATTAGTTCTGCATTTATGGGTCCTACTGGAAGCAGCTTCTAATCTGAAGAAATATGCAGCATTGTTGAATTAATGTGTAATTCACATTTTCCCCCCACCAAACATACCATCTGTGGAACAATAAGGAGGTTCTCTGGTAAGTCCTTCTAGCTGAATGGTGATTGTCAGAAGTGGATAAACATTCACAGACATTAAAAGAGCAATACTACTTTTAGAAAGGATCTGCACTGGTTCCTTAGCACTCCCTTCAGGAAAAAAAAATGCATACTCCTATATAGAGGATAATTATCAGGTTCATTGGATGCTCACTCCCTGCCTAACAAGGTGTCTGGCCCATACTAGGTTGGCAATAATGGATGAATGCATGACTGAGTCAAGAAAATACTTCTATGTGAACATTCCAGAGAGTGAGATGGTAACCATTCAATTATTTGGAACTGTCCAATTATTTTAAAGGAACTTCTAAGCAACTAGTTTTCTGTTATATATACAAAGATGTGATCATAAATGGGCTCAAAGAATATCAGAAAAAGCTGGTCATGAGCTTAAAACTCATCTATTGCACTTTGAGATAGCAGTTAAGTCATGATGATGAGGAGGAGGATTATTATGGTGTAGATGGCATTCTTTGAACACCTACTATTTCAGACCTCCTCTACACATATTACCTCATTTAATCTTTACAATAACTTTTCAAGAGAGGTATTGTTATCCTAGTTTCAGGTGGGGAAAGTAGGGCTCAGAGAGGTGAAATAATGTCACCAGGGTCATTGTAGTAGCTGGTTTGAACTCAGGTCTTTTTTGTCTTCAAAGCCCACATTCTCTTCCACCACCATTTTCTCTCTACACAAAGTCCTAGGGCTTGTCATTGCCCTAGGCAGGATCAGAATACAAGCCTCTTGACTCTTCTGTCAGTGTTCTTGGCTCTGTGGCAGGCTGCTACCAGAACTCAGACACAAGGATGAAGAAAATGCTAATCAAAGTGTTTCAAAAGGCATATTTTAACTCTAACCAAGGGTTATAAAATGGGGGCCAAAGGCTATCCTCGGTAAGTCTATTGCAAATGGGTCAAATGGATTTGGGTTACTCATGGGATATTTGGAGTAATCAGGGTGAGATGTGCCAATGTAGCAGAAAAATCACACAATTTGTAGACGTGAACTTGGTTTTAGGTCATGATTTGATCTTATTAGTCGTGTGATCTTGAGCACTTAACCCTCTTTGAACTTGCCTCCTCATTTACAAAATAGAAGGAATATAAACACCTGCCAGGATGGCTGAGCTACTAAGTGAGATCAGGTCTAGGACAGTTTTCTAGACTAAAAGATAGTTACTATATCTTCATTCTCAACTACTTGCATTCCTCTTTTCCGTATTTTGTAGTTTTTGGATTTTGTTTTATAGACATTGTTCTCTAGATATTTCATAAACATTTTAATTTCAGTTTTTCTTATGTGCTTTCTTTGATTGCTTTGATGTTAAATAGTGATTTCCTCTTTTTGTGTGGGGACAAATGTAATTTGTTATAAAGTTCATTAAAGTTGGAAAATTGTGTTCAGCACCTGGATCAGAAAAACTATTTGCACAGAAGAAGTTCAAGGGAATAATCTTAATAAGACTAAATGCAACAATGTCTCTGCAATGGCCAGGTCACTCGGAGCCAGGAGAAAGTCCAGCTGGATTAATGAATGGATGCTGAAGGCCCAGAGCAGAGGAGATAACTGTACCTGGAGCTAATCAACCAACACAGTGAGTTGTTTATGCAATTTGAAGAATCTCCCTTTGAATGGAGTGTTGTTTCACGTTCTTGCCAACACTCAGGGTCATCAGTCTTTTTAATTATACCTGCTTTACTGAGTGTGAAATGGTATATCTCTGTGCTTTTAATTGCATTTCCCTGAAAATTAAATATACACCCACCCCATGATCTCAGTTATTTCATTCCTGGGTATTTACCCAAGAGAAATAGAAATATATGCTCAAACAAAAACTTGTTTTAGAATTTTGAAGGAACTGTATTCAAAAGAGCCCCCAACTGAGAATAATCAAATGTCCATTAATAGGAGAATGGATACAAAAATTATGGTATATTTCCACAACGAAATACTACTCAACAATAAAAATGGAATGTATTACTGTAGTTTGCAACACAATGAATTCCCAAAATATTGTGCTGAGTTAAAGAAGTCAGATGCAAAAGAGTACTTACTATGTGATTAGAGTTAATATTAATCTATGGTGATAGGAGTCAGTTCAGAAGTTCTCTTGGGTGGGAGTGGGCAGGGGAGTTCCTAGAGAAGTTTCTGAGGTGATGGAGATAGTCTATATTTTAATAGAGGCATGGGTTACATAGGTGCTTTTTTGGTCAAAACTTTAAATATAATATTTAAAGTCTGTGTTCTTCATTATATGTAAGTTGTACCTAATAGGGTTGATTTGTAACATAAAAAAACCAAGGAGGTATTGAAATGAAGCCCATTTGGATGTTGAGGAATCTTGGAGTCATTGTGTAGGAAGAATTAAGGACTGAGCCAGAAGAGGAGAGAGAAGAGAGGCAGCAGGAGAGCTGACACTAGAGACTGCAAGAACTGTCTGTGATGGAGGGACTAGATGCCCATTTGTGTCATTCCAGTGGGGAGAAAAAGGGAGTGTGAGGGAAACAGATGGTTTGAGCTCCACGGAAAGAAGAGCTTTTTAAAAAAAGAATCAGAGTTGTCTTGTGATGGAATAGGATGTCTCAGGAGATTGTGAAATCCTTGTCACTCTGCAGAGGCTGCATTGCTTCTTGTCAAGCATGTTGTCCAGTGGGTCCTGTAGTCATTGAAAGATTTAACTAGAAGACCTGAAGACTTCATCCCTGTGCAAAGATTCTGAAGTTATATCTGGTGTTGGGTAATGAGGAGAGCATGAACTTTAAAGTCAGGCTGCCCACATCTGGATCTAGAGATCATGAATGAAATTATCTTATGCAAGTTGATTTCTTTAAATCTCAGTTTGTGTGTGTCTGTGTTTATCTTTCTTCCTTCCAATTTGTAACCCATCTCCAATGCTGTACGACTTCAAAGAAATTGTAACTGAGACTGAAATTGGATTGATGTAAAGAGCATAGCAAAGTGCCTTGCATATATCCTAAGCACACTATAAGTGCTCAATAAATTTTAGCCATTATTATTATTATTATTATTATTATTATTATTATTGCTATTATTATGATTCTAAGAATTTTAGGTATTAGCACATGCCAGAGGTAGATTTTGGGGCAGAATCTAAGAGCTCATACAGAATCTCTTATATTAGACCCTGAAAGTGGCTATGTATTACCTCCAACAGTAAGCATGGTTAACATTCCATAGGTTATCAGAAAGGGAGACAGAACGTAAAGACTGCTAACTCTGGGAAACGAACTAGGGGTGGTAGAAGGGGAGGAGGGCGGGGGGTGGGAGTGAACAGGTGACAGCACTGGGGGTTATTCTGTATGTTAGTAAATTGAACACCAATAAAAAATAAATAAAAAAAAACATTCCATAGGTTAATTTAAAAATGAAAAATAAGCGTTTGTGGAATGTCAAACTTTGTGGATTAAAAAAACGGACAATGCATATGTATGCTTAACATGAAGAGATTCTTTTTTTTTAAAGGTTATTTATTTATTTATTTGAGAGAGAGGGAGAGAGGAGAGAGCAGGAATGGGGTGAGGGGCAGAGGGAGAAGTAAACTCCCCGCTGAGCAGGGAGCCCCATGTGGAGCTCAATCTTGGGACTCCAGGATCATGACCTGAGCTTAACGCAGATACTTAACTGACTTAGCCACCCAGGTACCCCTGAAGAGACTCTTTTTTACTTTGTTATGTTCTTACTCACTTAATATTTTATTTTAGAACTTGAGAGGTTCTCTTTCATTTGAATGGCACATTGTATCCCATGGTATATATATCATATTCCACTTAACCAATCTGGTACTGAAGGACACTTGGGTTTTCCCCACCTTTTGCTAATAAAAACAAGGCTTCAATAAATAATTTGGTTCATAGGTTATTTGATACATGTGCGAATATATCTGTAGGATAAATTTCTGGAAGAGGGGTTGTTGGATGAAATGGCACATGCATTTAAAAAATTTTTGATAGCTCTTGACAGTTTTCCTTATGAAGGTTATACCAATTTACCTTTCATCAGCAATGTATTAGAGTGTCTGTTGACTTAAATTCTCACCAACATGATACATTCTTTTTGCCTTTGGCAACCAATAAGTGTAAAAATGTCGTTGAACGTATCTTTATATATTTAAGGGTAATTTATGTTTCCTATTCTGTAAGTTGTCTGTATATGTCCTTCGCCTATCTTTAAATGGTTAGGATATGTAATAGTTTTCTGTTATTAAATTTATTAAACATGTTTATAACATTCCCTTTATAAACTTTTTCCTTGCAGACTTTAAGCTTTATTTAAAAAATTAACGTTTAGGGATCCCTGGGTGGCGCAGCGGTTTGGCGCCTGCCTTTGGCCCAGGGCGCGATCCTGGAGACCCGGGATCGAATCCCACATCGGGCTCCCAGTGCATGGAGCCTGTTTCTCCCTCTGTCTGTGTCTCTGCCTCTCTCTCTCTCTCTCTCTGTGACTATCATAAATAAATAAAAAAAAATTAAAAAAAATAAAACCTGAGGAGCGATTTAAAGCATTTAAAAAAAAAAAATTAACGTTTAGTCAAATGTACTTTTTTGGTGCCCAGTTCTATAACTTTTAACACATGTAATAGACTCTTGTTACCACCCCCACAATCAGGACATGGAAAGGTTCCATCATCCAAAAAATTCCCTTTTGCTGCCCATTTATAGTCCAATCCTACCCCATCCCTAAACTTTGGTGACTATTGGTCTGTTTTCTACAGCTATAGAGCCTTTCCTCAAGTGTAATGTAAGTGTAATCATGCAGTATGAAACTTTTGGAAACTGGTTTCTTTCTCTCAGCAAAATGCCTTTGAGATTGCTCTAAGTATTCAATAGTTCATTTCTTTCTGTTGCTAAGTGGTGTTCTGTTGGATGGATGTGCAAACATTTGTTTATCTATTCATTTGTCCAGAGACATTTGAATTGTTTTAAGTTTTTGGTGACTATAAATAGAACTGTCTTTTTTAAAAAAGATTTTATTCATTTATTCATGAGAGATACAGAGAGAGAGGCAAAGACATAGGCAGAGGGAGAAGCAGGCTCCATGCAGGGAGCCCAATGTGAAGCTCCATCCCAGGACCCCAGGATCACGACCTGAGCCAAAGGCACATGCTCAACCATTGAGCCACCCAGGCATCCCTAAATAGAGCTGTCTTAAGCATTTGTGTACAGGGTTTTTGTGTGAATGTAGGTTTTCATTTTTGTTGGGTAAATATCTACGTCACTTTCTCTGGACTAATTTTCTCTTCACTATGGTTATGTGTGTGTGTGTGTGTGTGTGTGTGTGTGTGTGTATGTTTGCATCTTGTAATATTTTATTGTGAACTGCTCATTAGTGATATTTTGTAGACTCTGGATTTTGTAATCTTCCTCTGAAGATGATTTATTTTTGTTTAGTAGACAGTGTAATTGCTGGATGATCACCCAATAATGTGTACACTTTTTTATTTTATTTTATTTTATTTTATTTTATTTTATTTTATTTTATTTTATTTTATTTTTTGTTACGCCTTATCTGTGAAAAGCCCAAGGTAATTCACAAGCCTCTCTAATTTGGTGGGATTCAGGTTCTAAGCTGTTTCCTTTGTGTATCTAATCAGGGGATTCCGAACATGGGGGAACCCCATGGGTCTAACATGAACTTCTCTGTTCTCTCTTCTCCAGGGCCCTATGTCAGCTGCTGCAAACTTTGCTCTTTGCCACTTCACCTCAGTAAGACTACCAGGTTGTGCTTGGACTTCAGCTCATTGTGCTTTAGTTGGCAAACTGTCCTACACATATTACTAGGGTGATTTTGCAGCTCAGTTCGCAAGTTCCCTGTCTCTCAGGGGTGCAGTTCTTGCACTATTGTTCGGTGCCTGGTCATAGTGGTTTCTTTGGTGTATCTATTTTTAGGTTGTTTGTAGCATAGGGAAAATATGGCATCAGATATTCTATCACAAGCTTCATAAATCCAACATGATTTATTGAGGGCAACCGGGGTCTTTTATTTGCAAAACCTAACTTTTCATCAAGGCAACTTTGTTTTTTCAACTGACAGAGAACTATGCTGAACGGTACTAGGGGTGACCTGGTTTGGTAATTTTTGTGTTCTTATGTTTGTTACATTGAGTAGATTGGGAACCTTTTCCAAGGAGCTGAGACATAGCTTCTGTAAACTACACTAGGTAATGAATTTTTAATTTTTGGCCCAGTTTTATCATGGTAGTAAAAACAGGTTCAATTATATGCTTGTTGGGAATTCCTGATTCTTATAAATTCTATAGAGTTTTATTACAGCAGAGACTAGATTTTCCCCCAGCACAATGTGACTTCCAGGCAGTTCTGCCCTTCTCAAAAGAGTAGTTTCCTTATTTGTGAGATAGAGACAAGGTCAGTGAAAGAAAGAGTATAAAACAAAATTAGCAAACTTTGTCCCTTTGCTTAACCTGAGGTTAAGTAAGAACATGTTATGGATCATGTCTACTAACTTTCCAAATGTGGCTATGATGCTCTTAAGCTTTCATCCCCAGTTGAAGGAGAAACAGGTATTGGAATTACTCTCTAGTGATGTATGACCTGGTTTCTTTCTTGTTACTCTCTAGGAGATAAATAGTTGGTGTATGACAATACTGAAATCATGATGCTTATTTATTTATTGGAGATTGACTGATACAGGCTGTACTCAGTAGGAGCCATTAAATTCTGCTCCCCATATTTCCTATACTCCTTCTGAGACCAGTGAGGTATCCTAGAAATTTTCTTCTCATGGTTCCACCAGAGGTTGAAGAGAGCAGGAACACATTTTCAGCCTTGGCTATATCACATTTGTTAGCATCTTATTGGCTAAGAGCAAGACACATGGCCAAGCCCAAATCAGTGAAACATGTTACTCCTAAGAAAAAAAGAGAAAATAAATA
This sequence comes from Canis lupus dingo, assembly GCF_003254725.2. NCBI lineage: Eukaryota > Metazoa > Chordata > Mammalia > Carnivora > Canidae > Canis > Canis lupus. The sequence goes on along the minus strand of NC_064246.1, from coordinate 55,134,796 downwards.
TTACTGAATAATAATCCAGTCTCCTATAAGCACTTAATATGTACTACTCACTAAGGCTACAAAGATGAGTAAGACAGAGTCATTTGCCTTAAAAACACTAAAAAATTGATCATGAACTGCAAGTGTAGTGATCTTATAGCCAATGGAAGGTGCAGAGAAGGAGTTAAACTCTAGTTCAAATGAAGAAACTCTCAGGCTTTTAGAATTTTTTTCCTTTTAATTTCACACCCTGGAGGATGTTAAACTTGGATTGCTGGCAGTCTACCAGAGCATTGTGTTGAGCTGAAATCCCCTGCTATTAATAACTAGGTATACTGTGATTTTCAGATTTAAAGTCATGATCTCATGTTAGAAGCTGCAGTGGGCCAGGGAACTGTTTGGGTTCATACCACTTTTAAAAGCATTTGGGGAAAGATGCTGAGGATTAAAGAGAAAATTCATAAGCAGGTCTGTATACAGGGACTTGGGGCTTCATGCCTTTGTTTCAGGAGCTCTTAGTAAGAAATATGCAATAGAAAATGAAAATATCCAGGCCATCCAAACCCTTGAAATAAAAATCTAGGATTATTGAAATGGATGACTAGGGGGACCAAGGAAGATCTTGCTGTGGAGTGTGGGATGATGGCATGGAAATACTGATGCTTTATGCCTCCTCCCCTTTCTTGGGGGTATCTCCTTCACCAGTTAGTTGAAGTTGGAATTGGACCTGAGAAAGGCTCGGAAAAGTTGGGCCAGTGGGAGGCTGAGAATCTCAGGCATTTTTTTTTCTTTGGTAGGGAGGCTCTCATCCAAAATTCATGACACTAAAGTCAGGGGTTCTGAACTAATTGCTGTGGTAATGGTGTTCAAGATCATTATACTACTCTAAGTCTGACCCTTGACCACATCTAAGGATGAATGAACAAAGGAACAGAAGTTAAATAGGAAAAGTTTTATTGGGACACAAGAAAGAAGATTTCAGGTTTTGTGGATTACATTATAGATATATCTGCTCTGGTCCAACTCTCTTGTTTCACAGTTGAAGGGGCCTTTCTTGAGGTCACATGAGTTTACAATAGGGCTAGGATAGAACCAGTTCTTTGGCTTCATGGTGGCAGCTAACAGCTGACATCACTAAGGACTTGATATGTGCTAGGTTGTTCTGAGCACTGTGCAGATTATATCCTTTTTGTCTTCACTAAAGTTCTATGAAGTAGGTACTGATTATTCTCATGTACCAGATGAGGTAACAGAGACACTAAAATGCCACACAACTTATCTGGTGTCACACAGCTGTCAAGTGAGGGGAGTCAGGACTCTGGATCTGGAGTAATCTGACCCAGAGCCTGCACTCTTAAATTCACTGTTACTCTGCAATGAGAGAACTACTTAGACATCACATACATCATAAATCTTTAATAGACAAGAATGTTCCTCTTTCTGGAGATGGGCAGATTACACAATTGTTAGGCGAAGAGCCCTTAGTTTACGCTGACAGAGAGATGAGGCTGGAAAATATTGTGGGCAGTGTCAGAGCTGCAGTAGGAATGCTGTGAAAACGTTCTGAGCTGTCCAAGGTTCTGAGTTCCAACTCCATCTCCAGCATCTTTTGTCTATTGCCAATATTTAATAACTTTTACCCTAGATGTCTAGAATTTTAGAACTGAATAGATTATAATAAATAATAATTGTACTTCTACTGGGTTCTAGGCACTTTAGATAAGTTATTTCACCATAGCCCCACATCAATTCAGTGACTTTGCTTTCTTTTGAGGAAAGAGAGGCAGATAAAATACTACCCATGTTACAAGGCAAAATGAAGCAATTACTTGTTGGAATTATAAAAATTAGGATGTAGAAAGGGGTAATGAGAAAGTATTTATGGAACCTTTGAAGTGGAAATAGAGGGCTAATTTCAGTAAGTTAAAGGAACAATGTGAGTGAAGGAATGGTTTTTTAGAGAAAGGGAAAATAGATCTGGTTGGCTATATTGAAATTATCAAACACTCAGAACACATGTTTCCAATCTCCTTCCCACATGAATGACACATCTCTGAATGATCATCTCTCCCCCTTCCCTGACTGGTCTTAAATAGGACCTCAGAATCCTTCCCAACAGAGCTTCAGGCAGGCACTACCAACTGAACAGTTTGAGCATTTTTGGGTCTTCCTGGACTAGCACATTCATGAGTAAAATATGCAGAAAAAGTTAGATAATATATACCATATTCCTTCACTGAGAGATGATACAATTGAGAGTCAATAAAATAATTATTCAAGGTAATACAAGTGAATGACAGAGCCAAAGAAACAGAACTCAAGTCTCATGGCCATTACCACATAGTGGTTAGCTGTCTCAGGATCTCTCAAAGCTAGAGTCATGGTTCAGTTACATCAGCTGCACCAGCAACACTCAGGTGTTTGATAAAAATGCATGGTACTGAACTCCATGCAAGATCCACTGGAATAGAATTCCTGGAGGGCAGGGTTTGAGAATCTGGATTTTTTACAAGTTATTATGCATGGAACACCGATAGTCTATTAGATGCTAATAAGATTCCACTGGGAAGTTGATGCTAGCAATATTGTTCTTTTTACCATTAGCTTAAAGGACATATCACAAAAACCTTAAATATCTATGTAGTTGTTCTACTCCTGTGATAATCTGCCTTTGAGAAAATATGCTCCTTAAGAATTGATTTCATGGCATTTGAATTTTTGCTCTGCCTTTATTAGCTGAATGATTTTGAATACATTTCTCAGACCCTCAGCACTGCAGTTTTCCCACATGTAAATAACACCCACCTTATAAAGTTGCTGTCATATTTATATAGACAATACTAATAGAACATTTAGAACGTTGTCTGGCACATAATAAGCATTTTGCACATGACAGTTATTTTTAGCATTGGTTGTTTTAATATTGCGGCCATAAAAATCTTCTAACAACATATTTGGCAATTTTTAATTGCTATACAAATTCTCTATTTGAGCGTGTATTATATTCTTGATTTTATTAAAAAGTAAGTATATTATGTTAAAAAATATTTTCCTTGGTCAAATACTATTATAGTGCATGTGGTGGTCAAACTGAGAAGGCAAGAAACCATCAGATCATGAAGAGTCTCATATGTCATGGTGAACAGTTTGGATTTTATCCTGTAGATAGTGGTAAGCTATTGAGGATTTTGATCTGGAGAGTGATGAGGCACAATGTCTTGAGAAAATTAATTTGGCATGGAACACATTGGAGACAGGTAGGACAGTTAAAAAATTATAGCAATAACTCATGTAAGGGTGATAATTGTCTCTATTAAGTTTGGCCACTGGGAGTATGAAGGCAGGAAGAGAACTGAGAGAAGTCATTATTAAGGAAAATAGAAAGATGGGGACAGTTGTGGGGCTTTCAGGCATGAATGATGAGGAAATTGATAGTGTCCTTGACACAAATGGAGATTATCTAGAGGGAGACCTGGATATGAGTGGGAAACCAGTCTAGATCTTGATCCTGTTTTTCAAATTGTGAAAATGTGATAATAGCCTGAGGTATTGACTCCTTTGTACAGGAGTCATTTTGAGTGAAATTTTTCATCAAGAACATTTGAATATAATTTTAAAAGAAATTCTACCTCACCCAGCCCCTCGTATTTTTGTTACATTTTAGTTTTATTCCTTGATGTATTAGTTGCAAGCAAAAGAAAATGTCTTTGGATGACTTAAACAGGAAAGGAGTTTATTAAAGTGATACAGGTTTGGTCAAAGAATCCCTGGGAAGGTTGGAGATCCAAGCTCAGAATATGGGCAAAAGCAATGGATAATGCAGCAGCTACAACCACTGCCAAAATCATGTTTAGAACCAGTTTGTGAAGACAATGCCATTCCCTCTGTAGAATATTGGATGCCATGGCTTGCACTGTCATTGGCAATGGGCAGAGGATACTATGCTCTGCCTCTGATGTCTTTGGAAATTGGAAGCTTCTGCTGCTATTGTTGCTCCCATTTCCAGAACAGATTCTCCTCTGTTCCTGCTCTCTTCTGTTCCAGGGTGGAGGCATCTGATTGATCATGCCCAGGTTTTATGCCCTAGTTGCAAGGGACACTGGGAGGGGAATGTCTTGTCTTTTCAGCTTCTGTGGTAGGAGGTGGATGCTGCCTCCCACCAAGATTCTTTTTTTTTTTATCTGTATGAAGAGATTTTACTGAAAAATTATATGTATATATTTTTCTTTTTTTAAATATTTTTTATTGGAGTTTGATTTGCCAACATATAGCAAAGCACCCAGTGCTCATCCCATCATGTGCCCCCCTCAGTGCCCGTCACCCAGTCACCCCATCCACCCACCCACCTCCCCTTCCACTACCCCTTGTTTGTTTCCCAGAGTTAGGAGTCTCTCATGTACTGTCACCCTTACTGATATTTCCCACTCATTTTCTCTCCTTTCCCCTATAATCCCTTTTACTATTTTTTTTATATTCCCTGAATGAGTGAGACCATATAATGTTTGTCCTTCTCCAATTGACTTACTCCCCTCAGCATAATACCCTCCAGTTCTATCCACGTTGAAGCAAATGGTCCCACCAAAATTCTTAAGATGCGATATCTTCAGTGGTAGGAAGGACATTTGGATAATTGGCAACCAAAATGAAGCTTAGCAAACAAGTTAAACCACCAACAACCATTGTCCATCATGCCTGTAGGTTATATTTTATATCATGAGAGTGGAGTTTTGAGAAACAGTCTTTTTAGTTAGTTTTAAATATAGATATAGAATGTCCCAAGAATCAAAGCACTTGCAGCCACAGCTAAAAAGGTCAGGAAATTGCCCGGTATTTCATGGCTGGGGTTGCTCAAATTGCAGCCTATTACAGACTGAAACAGAGCATCATTTGACCTTTTCATGTGGCAAGATGTTGTATTATCAGAGCTCCCTCTTTCTATGATTCTTTTTGCCCTTTCACCTTTTCCCACTTATTTGAATTCGGACCCAAGAGGGGAAAAAATGAAGATAAAATATATGATCTGAAATTTTAGGTTGAGAGCGAACTGATTCTAATTTTGAATTTAGTAAGAAAAGAGTTTTCTCTCATTTATCTGAGTATAACATTGTATTGGGAATTGGGAATTTAATCCTCATCTTGGACAAGTCTCTGAGATTTCTCATTGATGAACTCCCCTAATTTAGGTGCAGGAAGACCCATATTTGAGCTCCCATTGCTGACTGAGGTAAATTCAGGGATAGCTTTCTCTTAGTTTCCTTTTTCTCATGGGAGAAACATATAATAATAGTATCTTCCTCATGGGTTTATTATGTAAATCAAATAAAAAATGTTTGTAAAACTCAAGGAAAAAATAAGGTGGCTGAACCTTAGGTGATCTTCAAGGACTTCCTAAGTGTCAGAGAATGTGATATTCTATATAACGTACAGAGCAATCCACAGTGTGTGTGTGTGTGTGTGTTTCATAGTGTAAAAAATAGACTAGGTCTTAGAGCAATAGGTATTCTCAGAAAATAGAGAAAAATTCCTTCCTTCCTTTCTCTATTCCATGCTCTGTGACTATAGCTCCAATTAAAATACTGTGAAAGATACTCAGAAATCACATGCAATACATATTTAATACTCTTTAGGAGCCAATGATCTAGATGAGACCAGAAGAAGTTCTATTTTGATATCGGTTGAAATATGGAATAATCATTAAGGCAATGTCATGATGGGAGTGTGGGTGCTATGAGGTCAGAAGAGGGAAGACAAAAGGTTACATTGAGCAGAATGGACAAAGCCATCTTCCTAGAATTCTAAAGAATTCTAAAGAATAGTTGAGATTTATACTGGGGGTGTCAAAGCAGCTTTACTTAAAGCTGCCAGATTGGACTAGAGGACCTGAGATTCTCATATCCTTCTGAAGGTTGGAAAAAAATGACTGGGATGATAGTTTTAAAGTATATTAACAAATTCTTTGGCATGGCTCTCATCAAAAGATGGGCTTTAATTCCCCTCCTCTTGAATATGGGTTGGTCTTTAGTTACTCACTTTTAATTAATAGAGTAAAGTGAGTGGCTTTGACTTTTGAACCTATGTTAGAAAAAGCAATACAGCTTCCATCAGACTCTCCCTTTCAGGATGCTCACCCTTGAAACATTCATGCAATATAATAAATACTGTCTGAAATTTTTGCATTACTTTTCAATTAGTAAATATATTTATTTGCCTTTCTCTACTCTGCGTAAACTCCATGAGATCATGTCTCTTATTTATTTTATGCTCCATTCAACACCTAGCTCAGGCCTGACACAAAGATGCTTGATGGGCATTGGCTGAATAAATGAATGACTGACTAGTTGGTCAGATAGTTGGATATAGAGATCAGGATGATAGAAGTTTGGATACTATTTGCACATAAGTGAAGGTTGAAGCAATAAGGTAGTAGAGATAATCTAGGGATAGGGTAGAGATGATGGTCAAGAATAGAACCCATGAAGTGTCCTGTGATTTCACTCTCTAACCAGCTTTTCCATAACCAGATTTAACAAAATCTCTGCTTTCTATTTAGGAGATAGCAGAGTACTGTGCTAAGGAGTGAGGTTTCTGGAACCAGACTGTGTGGGTTTGAATACAGACACTTTAACTTACTATGTGACCTTAACCCAGTCCCTTAACTTCTCTGAGTCTCAGTGTTTCCTTATATAATGGAGATAATAATGGATCTAATATGTAGAGATTTTGTGTGAAGGTTAAATGATGTTATAGCCTAGAAGCTTATAACCTTAAATAAAAACTGGTTATTATTATTATTCCAATTATTAAGCATAGGATTTAAATGCATTGACCCAAGAGCAAATGATTATAAGAAACAGGCATTTATATAGTACTTTATAATTTCTGAGGTGCTTTTGCATTTGTTAACTTACTCTATTTTCACAACAACTCAGCCTCTGAGATATCATTACCTTTATTTTTTAATGTTAGTAAATGGTAAAACTTAGGCTAGAATCTAGATTTTATTTTCTGAAGTCCAGTGTCCTTTTAGATTGAAGAATCAGAAAGAGAATATCAAGTACAAAGATTTAGAACTGACATTCACCCATGTTGGATAAAACTACTTATCTCTGAAATAGTTTGGTGCCAAGCCTTTGAATCATATATATCCTAAAAATTTCCAGCATTCAGTAGAAGATGTGACTCTGACATGGTTTGTTTGAGCTGCAACATTGGAGCAGTGGAAGTTAATCTTTTTCATTCCTTCATTCAACAGGTATTTGTAGAGCTTCGCACTAGGTACTGTATGGGATATGGAGAAGTACAATTTATAGATTTTGCCCTTTAAGTTTTTATTGCTTAATCAGGATAAGAGGAGGGCAAAGACACATAGGGTGAAGCTGTAGCTAGATAGAACAGAGTATGAACTTCCAGTCTCTGTGTTTGAAGTTTAGGGAAACTTATATGAAATATGGATCATATTTCCTGTTAATCAAGCAAACATCACTTGGCAGAGAAGCCATTAATCATTGCTTTCTTGTCATGGATTGACTTGTTCAGCATGGGGAGGAGATTGTTCAAGGTACTGGGGACTTTTTATCATCATGTATTATGACATACAGTTCCTGTGTGTGGGACTGGAAGGTGAGAACAACAAGATGGGTTAGCCCCGCACCAGGTTATTACCTCCAAACCCCACTTTGATTTTCAGGGGCAGGAGGAAGGCCTTTAATTCAACAAACATTGACTGAATGCCTCTTTTGAATGAGACAATGTGAAAGACTCTGGAAAAATAAACACAAGAATTGAATTTCTTTCTGTCCTCAAGGAGCTCATAAGGTAGAGGCAACAATATAGAGTCATAGCACTACTTTTGAATCAGACTGACTGGGTTTCTATTCAGTCTCTACCATTTAGCAACTGTGAGACCTTGGGCAAGTAAGTTAACTGTTCTGTGTCCTGGTTTCCCAAACTAGGAAATGAATGTAAAAATGGTGAGGATTAAATGAGCTAATTCATGTAAATCCCATAGTATTATGCTAGGCACATCATAGATATGCAATAAATATTAGCTTTTTTTTATTATTAGTGTACACAAACATAGAGGATTTATGCTTCCACTTTGGATGTAGAAAGTTGGGAACAGGATCACTCCCAGTATAACAATGGGAAAAATTCAGCTGATTACAAAATCATAACTGGGTTTTGGACCTATTAAAGAGCCGAGGTCACAGAGCAAACAACCTAAATTCTGAGATGGAAGAGGTTCCTCCAACGGGAGACTTGACATGTAGACTGTTTCCTCTGTGACAGGAAGAAGGGAGGCTGCTGTACAAATAGGTAAAAAGAAATTAAATAGCATTCAAATCATTTTTTTAGGGTGAGTAGGGGCTAGCATAAAATAAGAGAAAGTGGGGATCTTGGGGCACAAGAGGGATTTGTACTTCTCTCAGGCTCTTTTCTATACATCTTCACCAGGTATTCATAAGAGAGTTTGGAGGCAGGGCAAGAGACAAGAGAGAGTCATCCTCATTCATGCAGGTATAGAGGAGGAGACTGGAGAAGGGAAAAAAATCTTGCTGTCCATGGGGTGCCTGGGTGGCTCAGTGGTTGAGCATCTGCCTTCAGCTCAGGTCATGATCCTGGAGTCCTGGGATTGAATCCTGCATCAGGCTCCGGTGAGGAGTTTGCTTCTCCGGTGGCAGAGCCTGTGTCTCTGCCTCTCCCTGTGTGTCTCTCAGTAATAAATAAATAAATAAAATCTTAAGAAAAATAACCCTACCCTCCTGCCCAAAGCTTTATCTCCTGACAGAGCAAAAGACTTAAACTGCTGGGGAAGGGCAGCACTCTGTAACCCTCTGAAATAGCTAAGGATCCATTATTGCTAGAGGAAAAAACAGAGGCTCAAAAGATATAGGTATAACTATAAGGTATAACTGCACGGGCACATTTTTAGCCTCTGTTACATTACATTTGCTAGAATGACTCAATTCCTGACACTGATGGCCTGACCAAAACAGATGCATGACCATTTCCAGGTATAAATAATATTGATCTCGCAGCTCTACACACAATATCTGTTATTTAATAAAAATTATGAGACACACAAAACAGGAATTATAAAAACAAATATACCCATTTTCAAGAGACAAGGCAATCAACAGAACCAGACTCAGAGATGATCAAGATAATAGAACTATCAGTCAGAGACTTTAAAGTAATTGTGATTAGTATGTTAAAGGATCTAGTCAAAAAGGTGGACAAAATAACATATGAGAACAGATGGGGAATTTTAGTGGAGAGATAAAATCTATAAGGAAGAGTTACATAGAAATGCCAGAAACACACACGAACACACACACACACACATCAGAGATAAAGAATTCTTTTGTTCGGCTTATCAGTAGACTTGACACAGAGAAGGAGAGAATTAATGAACTGAAAATAGGTCAGTAAGAATTATCCAAACTGCAACACAATGAGAAAAAACATAACAAAACATCCAAGAGTTGTGACACAATATCGCATGATTTGGCGTTTTTATAATTGGAACACTAGGAAGAAAGTGATGGAGAGAGAATGGGACAGAAGAAAAATTTGAGAATATTCCAGAAATAAGTAAATATACCAAATTATATATCTAAGAAACTCAGAAAACTCCCAGAAGGATTAAAAAATTGAGAATAATTAAAAAACCACACAACTAAATACACATACAAACTGCTGAAAACTAATAATAAGAAGAAAATATTGAAAAAACCTATAGAAAAAGACACATTGATGGGAATAAAGATAAGAATTACAGCTGACTTCTTTCAGAAGATATGCAAGTCAGTGGGCAATAAAGTAATGTCTTTAAATTACTGAAAGGAAAAAAAAAAAAACAACAACCATGGCCACACAAAATTTTATACCCAGTGAAAAGATCTTTCAAGATTGAAGGTAAAGTAGAGAAATGGTTCAGGTAAACAAAAGCTGAGGGAATTTATTGCCAGTGGTCCTGTGATAGAAGAAATAAAGAAAGGTCTTCAGGCATAGGTAACATGACATCAGACAGAAACATGGATGTAGGCAAAGAAATAAAGAGCTCTAAAAATGGTAAAAAATGAAGATAAATAGAAGGGGATTTTATTCTTATTTTTAAAAGACTCTGAAAGATAACTGTCTAAAGCACAAATGGTAATGATGTATTTTGGGGTGTGGTGTCTATAAAGGTAAAATGTACACCAGTGGCATCATAAATTATGGGAGGGAGGAATTGGAGGTATAGGATTGTAGAGTTCTTATACTCTACATGAAGTCACATCATATTTGAAGGTAGGCTGATAAATCCTAGGGAAACAACTAAAAATATAACAAAAGGTATATTTAGTAAGCCAGTAATAGAGGTAAAATGGAATTTAAAAAAATAACCTACATTTTTGTACAGATATGTAAAAATTGTGATGGAGGAAATTGTGAAAATCCTGGTAAAAATGTTGACTGTACAGAAAGAATGGGGTGAGCACAGAATGTGAAGAAGATAAAGCTGGAAAAGCATGTAAGATGCTGATTATGAAAAATTTTATAAACTGGTCTAGATTAGTGATATTGAATATTTAAGAAAATAACACCTTTTCTCATCAACTTAATAAATAAAGATTTTTCACTTTAAGCTGATTTCATGGTGCTTATTTATATATACTATTTCTTTAGATGATAAATAGCGTTGTGATAAGTTTATGAGGTTCACAAGGATGCTTGTATGCTCTTCTCTTAAGAAGGCAGGTTAGTTTGGGATGCGGGTGGCTCAGTGGTTGAGCATCTGCCTTCTGCTCAGGGAGGGATCAGTCAGGGGATTGAGTCCCCCATCGGGCTCTCACCGAGGAGCCTGCTTTTCACTCTGCCTGCCCCTCTCGTGGTGTCTCTCATGAATAAATAAAAAAAAGATCTTTTTAAAAAAAGAGGGCAAATTACTTCATTTCAAACTTTTGAAGAAAGGGTGGCTTAGTCATAGGCATGATGCTTGTTTTCAAACAGAAACCTAGTTCTTTTGTGAAGGGGATATCTTTTTGTGGCTTACCTTGTGTCCTTTTCTCTGATTCCATCTTCTTGCTATGGATCACAGTATGCCAAGCCATGTGGTTTGGGTGGGATGGACCTCTCAGCTCCAAGGACAGGCTCCGAAGGGCATAAGCCAATCAGCATGTCCTTTCCCCACCCCCCACTCTGGGTCACAGCACTTGGCTCTGGGATGGGCAAATAAACCAGATCAAACTAATCAAGAGAAAACTAAAGGATTTTGGTTAAGTTATATCAGTGAGCAGATTTTTTTAAGTGTGAACATGGAAGTTTCTGGGACTACCAGGGATCAGTATGTCTGAGGATGAAGCTCTGTTCTGAGGTTAAAAGAGGTTGTCTGGCACCACAATGAGACTTGAGTAAAACTTCCCCTGCAGTTGGATCAGTTAATAACTTAATATATCATCTTTTAAAAAGTCTAACCAGATTGGTTATGGCTTAGCAACTAAAAGCATCTTGTGTGTGGAACTTTTTATTTTAATTAAATTTTACTTCATTCTTGCTTCTTTCTCTGTTCAAAATCTTTACAATATTTTCCCTCCCTTCACCCTTCTTAGACATCATTTCTAGCCTTCTTTTGGATAAAAGGTCAGTGGTCTCCCCATTTTCTCACAGGTATCACTTATTCCAATTGACATTTACACTTGAGTAAACCTTAAACTTCTCTGACCTTTTTTTAAAAGCGAGCTTTTTAAAGAGATATTTTGTCTGTTTTAAAACAGTACATTATTGTTGCTTTTCTTTGTAAAAGGCCACATCACTCCTTCCAGATTTTTGGATGCTTTATGTGCCTATTTAGATTTTCCCCCTCTTAAAAGTGGGGATCTCCTCTTTTTCTTTCTTTTCCCCTGCAGCGTGGGATGCAGATGTTTTGTAGACACATGGAAACTACTTAACGGTAATTAAAAAATATTTAGCCATTTTCACACACCATTCTTAGCCATGTGAAATAAATAAGAGAATAAATCAGCCCTTAAATATTCCATTTAGTGTTGAAAATGAAAAACAACAGATGTAGGTATTCGAGTGGGATGAAATACTCATAGATGTAAGTCTTAAGTCTTGCCTTGTTTGCAAATCCAGTTCAGTTTGAGCAAGACATGCTGAGCCATTTCCCTTAGCTAACTTTTGGAAATGCATAGGAAAAAGATGAATGAGACACAGATTCAGAATCTTCCTGCCATGGTTGGACCTAAAAACGTCTTCAATCTGTCTGAATTCCAAATTCCTCTTTCCACTGGGAGATGATGTTTCTTGCTTGACTTGTCTGTTGTTCAGCTCCATCAAGCCCTTCCTATTGCCCCTTCTCTTTCAATGGCATCTTGGGTGATGCTGCTCCAGGCACTGTGACACATGGTTTACAGGTTTGGAGGGTTAGGAACTTGTCTGGGCCCTCAGCTCATGAGTGGTAGAGCTGAAGTCCACATTGAGGCTCATCCAAGTCCAGAACCCACATGCTAACTGTGGCTGAGCACCTCCATTCACTTTCACTGAGGGCCCTAGGCTAATAAGGCAAATGTCTCTGAGTAAATAGATAAAATATTTCATAATGGATGAATCTATAAGACAAAGACCAATCTCACACGAATTGATTTCGTGCTGCTGCAATAGGGAACTATTGGGGAACTACTGGGGGTAGGTGGTATTCCTATAATCATAATCTGTTAGGCCAGCAACTCCCCCTGGGGTGTTTATGTCCATAAAAACTTTGGTTTCTGTAAAGTCTTTCCCCTGATGTGTCCTCTAGTATTTTTAAAGTCTTTTCTCTAATGTTATTTGCTGTTATTTATTTAGTCCCCAGATCTTATAAATAAATACATTTCATAAATTTAGAAATATTACCAACAAGTCATTCAGAATAACAGCCAACCTGAGCATTAAACTATTACTGGAGAAGAGGCTCCCGAGACCCCTAACCTGGTATCTCTAGGAACCTGTAACCTCTATCTTTCTTCATATTTAGGGTATCTTTGCATCTTGTTTACTTTTTTCTTTATACTCAAGGGAATTTGAGAGATCTTAGATTCTTAAGCTGCCTGAATTCTCTGACATGTCAGCCGAAGCTTGTCATTCTCTGTTACCCAAAGACATCTCCCCATTCCTCTATCCATTCCTCTCTTTCAATGTCACTAGTCCATATCTTGGTAAGTTCTGGCTAATAAAACTCCACACCCTCCTTCTTTGAAGCGCTTGCTGGTAGACAGACTTGTGTTCTAGGGTCTGGTATCTATTATTTAGCTCAGGAGACTACATAACAGAACTGCTCAGAACAGAAAGTTATGCACCAGAATAACCTTAGGCCAGGCCCCCCAGTGCTTGCTAGAGTTTCTGATTTTCCATATAGCTTGAGTGGAGCTTTAATGTCCAGACTTTGAACACTGGTACTTCTCTACAGTTGAACCCATCAGGACTGGGTATGTAGTAGAGCCCTCTGTAAGAGCCATCTGTGGAAAGGGGATATATCACCAACCAGCCTTCAAGCTTCTGATTCTGAGGCATGAAAATTGGATGTAATGGAGCAAAACTTTTTATTGGACCAGTCTTTACTGCCAGGCTAATGGCAAGAGGCTTGTTGTTATTGGTCCACAGGGAACTTTGAAACCAAATCAGTCCCTTCCAGGTGTTTTTTTGGAATAGCAGAGGACTGATTCTCACTAGAAATCCCCACATGCTGGGCCTGGCATGGGAGAATTTTCCAATGAATACCCTCCTCCCAGAGAGATGGGAACCCCTGCAGAGAGGTCACCCCCTTACTTAGGGCATATGCAGAGATGGGATACCAACCCATGTGGAGTCAATTCACAAAGGCTCAGATTTCAACCTTTGTGATATTTTATATCTTCGAGTCTAAGAATTTCTCCTGTTAGACGTTTACTTATTGGACTTAAAATCTTTGGATATATTTTCATTGAAGACCTTTGAAAACCATGTCCTGAGTTAGGTTCCGCAAGGGCATTGCTATGCAATGATTGATTAATGTTTCACCAATACATCCTAGTTTGTGCTAAAAGCTGTTATTTCATGATTCTACTATATAAAAATACAGTAACCAAGGGAACAAATAATCCAAAAGTGAGGTTTATCTGGAGGGTGAGTGTTATTAAAATCATTTTACTCCAGTTTGTTAACATACAGCATAGTATTAGTTTTAGGTGTAGGATTTAGTGATTCACTAGTTAGAATTTAAACAAAAACTTGGAAGAAAAAAATCATTTTATTCCACAACTGGTTAAAGTGAGAGAAAATGTCTTCATAATGTTACCTTCATTAAAACAAGGCAGAAGAGGGGAAAAATATTGCTTACGTCAATCTCATGACATACTACTCTGACTTAATGAGGAAACTGCATTTCTAATAGTAACGATTATTTTGCTTGCTTTCATGGAAGAAAGGTTATTGAGGATTCTCCAACTCCCTGGGGAATCACTTATGAAGTGAAGTATTTTACACGTTAGGTACACCATAAATCTTGTTGACCTTCCTGCACTTAGAGGCATTTAAAGGTGCATCATTCCTGTTTCCTTGGGACTAACATTCAAACAAAGTCACTCACCAGTTATTAAGAACTTCTAGATACCTGGCTCTACCATCAGACAGAGTGAAGTAATGTGGCTATTTCTAGTGAATAGTGACAGATTGGTTTTTCGGGAGGCAGAATTTTAAACCAATTGTCCTTATGAATTTGATTTACCAAATGGTTTATAGAAACAATTTGGGTTCTAATATGTTTGCACATTTTCCTAATGTGAACATGAGAAGCAGATATGTTGCAGAACTGGCATACGCCACCAATTTTAATGTCTTCAAGAGGAGAAAGGACATAAATATGAACCTGATTGTGAGCTCATTGGGGGCAGGAATCTGTAGTTTATCTTTTTGTATCCTTAGCACCTAGTAGTCCCTCATCCATCTAACAACTATTTCATCCAACAAATATTTACTGAGGACCTACTGTGTGCCAGGCACCATAGGATGAGGATATAGAAGTGAACAAAACAGAATCTCTGCTTGTATGGGGCTAGTATTCTCAAGAAGAATGAGGCTAAAAAATTAGAATATAATACATCAGGTAGGAGAAAAAACAGGGGAATAAGGATAGAGAATGAAGAGAGGGATGTCTGTGCTCTTTTCTGTAGGTGGCTTCTTTGCTGTGGTGACATTTGAATAGAGACTGAAGGAAGCGCGGAAAGCAGCCACTTTGTTATGGGGGGAAGAGAGTTCCAGGTAGAGGGAACAGCGGATGCAAAGGCCCTGAAGTAAGAGTGTGTTCAATATGTTTAAATGACAGCAGTAAGACAAGAGGGGTGGAGTGGAGGGAAGAAGGTCAGAGGAGGAGGTAGGACAAGAGTTTAGAGGTCTTGTAGGAAGAGCACAGGCTACATAGGTGGAGCATGTTAAGGGTAGGATTCTGGACTTTGAGTGTGATGGCAACCTTGGGAGTGGGGTGCTGGATGGGGAGTGTGGTGACTGATCCATGTTTAAGAAGTCTCTCCATTGCTATATGCAATAATGGAAGCAGGTAAGGCTGTTAGGAGGCTCTTGCAGCAGATCCATGGAGGAATGATGGTGAATTGATGGTAGAGGTGGTGATCACCTCTTAGCAGAGAGCATTATGTACATGCAGTGCTCAATCAGTAAGTATTTATAGTTTTCATTCACATGAATCCCAATCTTCTTCCACTCTATTATCTGTAAAAACTGGCCTTATCAAGGCAAATGTTTTTTACTTCCACTCTTATGTTCTTTTTCAAAGACTTTTTAAGTGTATTGTTTTCAGACTACAGAAAAAGGGACATCTTCTTAGAAGTTCCAAATGTGAAAAAAAGAGCAATAACTTAAAAGGAGTTTTTAAGAATTAAGATTAATACACCTTTGTAGTCTGCTAATATACCCATCATGTCTGCTGTTTGAAAGCCACTGCCTATTCTCCACTTTTTTTTAATAAGGAAATTAAAAAAAAATTAAAAAAAATATTTGACAGACAGACAGACAGACAGACACACACACACACACACACACCACAAGTAGGCAGAGCAGCAGGCAGAGGGAGAGGGAGAGGCTCCCCATTGAGCAGAGAGCCTGATGAGGGGCTCGATCCCAGCACCCTGGGATCATGACCTGAGCCAAAGGTAGATACTTGACCAACTGAACCACCTAGGTGCTCCTAACTAAAGAGATTTTTAAATCATTGCGCTATACTTTCTAAGTCCTGGTCAAAGCTTTGCTACAAATATCTTTCCTGTTATACTGATCCTCCTCAACCTGTCAAAGGTGAATGTCTCCCATCTTTGTTTTCAATGGAACACAAGCCAAGATGGTTCTCACCAAAGGCCTTTTTTATTTCCATCAGCATCTCTGATGATGATCAGTAATAAAGTCAGCTCAGCTCTGGAAACTCAGAAGTTAACCAGTTGATTTGCTTTAATCCTCATAATGTGGTTGTCTGGCTACAGTAAAGGCAAAATGTCTGAAGGGCGACAGAGGTCTTTTTAATGGGGTGGCTGACAATTTAGAAATACGGTAACATAGGATTTCAAAGTGTGTAGCCCATTGATCTCAATTACAGTAGTGTTGCATTATACAGGCACTTGATTGAGGGCAGTGGTACTTCAGTTTAAATGTGCATTAGAGTCACCTGGAGGGCTTGTGAAACTGTGAATTGCTGGCCTCTGTCTTCAGAATTTCAGATTCAGTTGGTCTGGGGTAGGGCCTGAGATTTTGCATTATTATCAAGTTTACAGGAGACACCAATGGCAGGGACCAGGCTTTGAGAACCACGGAGCTAGAGAAATTCACCTCTGAGGGAGACCGAAAGAGAAAGAGAGAGACAGAGGACTCTCAAAGAAATAGAAGCACTGATCTTTTTCTTTGAGACATTTATAACCAAATTTATGCTGGAGAAAAATACTGCCATTTATTCTAAAATAAATGCATGCCAGGTAATAGAGGGTAAGTTGTCCCGAGTGTTGAGTTAAAGGATAGAGCTGGAAGGACAGAGACGGGAGTCTGAAGCCAGGTCACTGAGGACTTGGAGGGGTGAAGGCAGTTGTGGTTGGGTTGAAGGTGGGAGTAAAATCTCATTGGCATGTGGTGAGAAAGAGAGATGTGTGTGGATAGGGGGACTGGGAATTTAGGGACCTGGCTGGCTATATGGCAAAGACCAATTTGGGGAGGCCAAAGGAATGGATTTTGGAAACAGGCCAAATGAGGATGAAGCCAGAGAGTCTTTGAACCCTGGAGAATGTAGATTGGTCAATCATAGCAAAAGTAAAACAAAAAAGATTCCTTAAGGAAAAAGCATAAAGATGTGCCTGAGTACCTGGTTAATGAGAGGGGCATGCGTGCCTCAGATTTCTTTTTCTGCTGAAAGAGACATTACCTTATGAATAGCAACAAATGGTTACAAGCTCTACGTAGGTGATGTAGTTATGCTTTTAAACATTGAGGAAGGAGCATCCATTATAAAAACTAAAGGGAAGGGTAAAAATATTAACATTCTATAAAAAGGCTGCAGCACCTGATTGAAGCAGGTGTCCTAAATGCCTTAGTTTTTATTTATTTATTCATTTATAGTCTCAAGTATTGTGATTTGGAAAATTGACTTTCACAACAGGCAAAAAGAGCGGTTGGGAATTCTAATAATACTCTAACAATGTGTGTTTGCCTTTTATTTTCAAGGACAATAAAATCATGAGGACATTTGTTGACCTTCTGTTGCAGCTCTTGGAATTTGTGAACATACAAAGAATTTGATAATAGGCATTTTAAGTAAGCAGATGATCTTCCAGACATAAATAGCTCTCAAGTTATTTTAGGGGCAATAGCCATGGAAGTGATGGGAAATGAGAGTTTATTTATTTTTTATTTTTTATTTTTTTGGGAAATGAGAGTTTAATAGCAATAATAAGCATTTCAATAACATGATAACAGATGTGATCAATATCTGTTAAGTGATGATTTTGTGTCAGGCCCTGTGTGTGGCTCCACACACATACAGAAACACTTAAGAACAACTTCATCGAGGTATAATTATATATCATAACATTTAGTCAGTGCGAATGTACAGTTCAGTGATTTGAGTAAAATATAGACGTGAGTACTGTATCACGGTCCTGTTTTAGAACACCGCTATCACTCCAAGTTCTTCTCTGGTGCCTGGTTGTAATCAATTTCATCTCCACTCCCAGCCCTGGACTGCTTTACTTTCTGTCTCTATGGATTTGCCTTTTCTGGATATTGCATATAAATAGAATTATACAGTATGTAGTCTTTTCAGTCTAGCTTCTTTCACGTAGCCTAAGTTTTTTAGATCCACCCATGTAGTACCAAGTGCCAGCTTTCCATTCATTTTTATTATCAAATAGTATTTTATTATGTAGTTATACAACTTTTTGTTTGTCCTTTCACAAATTGATGGGCATTTGGAATTTTTCCAGTTTGAGATTATTATGAATGCCAGTATGACTATTTGCTCATGTGTCTCTGCACATACATAAAATTTTAATCATCCCAATTACCCTATGGTTTAAACCATGATAATTTTTTTCTCTAGATACTGAAACTGAAGGTCAAGAAATTATGAAACTTGCCCAAGGCAATAAATGCAACATGGATAATATTTTGAAAAATTATTAAGTGCACTTTCTTCTTTGTCACTTCCATATAGTTTGCTGACTCCCCAGCTAAGTCCTGAGTGACTCATCTACTTCAGGTTGAGGTGGCGGTATAAGGAGCATTATAGCAGAAATGCAAAGGTAATAGAATAAGTTAATCAGCTTCTGATACTTAGCATAAGATTTTGGGACAAGGCAGTAAGATTAAAAGCCAGGTTTTAGAAGGAGGGGGTGTAGGGAGAGAAGAGGATAGGACATTTATTTATTTTTAATTTATTTTTAGCATATCAAGAGGACAACTTGGAAGGTTTAGGTCATAGTTTCTTTCATGGAGTGGAGAAGAAACCTCTTCGACCTGTTGGCTAGGTTGTTTGGCATCCTGCTCCATGTTGGGATGAGGATATGGCAAAGTGTGATGATGAGAATAGTAGGATCCTGCTCCTCTGACTAGGGCTTTTATGAGGAGAAGTGGCAAGAGCTGGGCATGTGGGTCCCAATCTCTCCACTATGGGCTTTGGGTCGGATGGAGCAGGGGTGGGTGGACTTAGTGGAGGAGGTGACCAGGTCAAGGGCTTTGGACTCAAGGTGAATATGGGGCTCTGGGCAGAGATTGCCTTCAGGCTGCCCGGCTCCAAACTGAGGGAGAGCCATATCAAGGAAAGCTTGGCAACACAGCATGGTTAGGCAAACAGAAGGCCAAAGATAGCTTTCTAAGTCACCTTCAGTGTCCTTGTGGTGTGAAGGGACCCCTGACATTCCCACATGTTTCTGAGAGTGCTTCCTGTCATTAGTGGTCTGAGGGACATCAACCTGCATGAAGGAGGATGCTGGTGGACTGCCCACTTCTAAAATCTGGATGGGAAGATGTGACCGGGACTAGCAGCTTTAGCAAGAGCTGCAGTGAGGATCTCTCTAGGTTATCATCGATAGAGACCAGACACAGATGCATCAGGCACTGATTTCAACAGTAGCAGGATGCTCAAGGGATAGAACTGCTAACAACTATGAGATCCCCAAGTGGCTGGCTTATACCCAAAGTCAATATGAGACCAGAGTACTCTTGCCCTAGGGCTGGGGCTAGTGTGATGGCCATGAGGTGCTTAGGTATACACAATTTTAGGAGGTACTTGCTTCTCCAAGTTTACATAAATCTGCCTCCCATATTCCTGTTCAACATCTTGGGAGGGAGGGTGATGAGGTGAACCTCATCTAATGAATTTTAAAGTACTGCATGTGTGTAGGTTTGCTGGAATAGACTGAATCTAGGGTGTGTCTTTTGTTTGCTTGTTTCCCAATACCCAGGTCTTGTGCTCTTTCTTGTGTGAAAGAGCAGGTCTGGTAGGGACATGGATAAAGAAACGCCATTTTCTTGGCACATGGGACAGCAACGTATCCTAACCGTGTATCACTAGTGAGTCATGGGGCTGGGATTTGAAATCACATTTGCCTGAATCTAGAGCTCACTGGGATGACCGTGGGAAGGAGTTTTGCTCCCTGGGATCCTTTTCTAAAAGGTAGTAGCAGGAAGACAAATAAAATTCCTTACTTTTCCATAGAATTCAATTCTATGAATCTCTGGACCCAGAGACTCAATGATAGGCTTTGCAGATGGTAATAATAATAATAACTAACATGTTTTGAGAGCTAAGTATGTCCCAGGTGTTCTAGGTGCTTTATCCGTATTAACCCACTGACTCTTCACACCACCTTGTGTGGTGTTGTATGCTATCTTTGTTTTACAGAGGAAGAAACTGAGACACAGAGAGGTGCAGTGCTTCCTCAAGGTCATGCAGCATATAAACAGTCGTGAGCCAAGTCCTCTGGGTGTGGAGTCCATCCTCACGATCACTTCAGCATGAAGGTAGCTGACTTAGATGGTGCTATCTTTTGTTGTGTAGCCCTTCTTGTTTTGCCAACAACTTTCAAAAGTGGCCTTATTTTGCCCTCATGACAGGGTTAGCTGTTAACAGGGATAGGAGGCAAAGTTGCCAGTTTATATCTGAGGTAACCATGATGTCAACAGCAGCTTGAAATTGTCAGAATTGCTCATGCTCAGACTATGGGGAAAAGAACTTTAGGGTGTGCAGAGGCCCGCAGGGAGGCATCATGGAGGACACTAAATGCTGTGTCAGGGAGTTTGGTGGGGAAAGTTACATACAGATAAATCAGAGACCAAAAAGGAAAGAAAAGAAATGGAAGACATAGTTGAGTTGACAATGTGTTCAATCATTAGCTCTCAATACGATTCTGTCTGGATCTTGAAAAAGAAAATAAAAAGCTGTGGAATGTGTCAGCTTTCTGGAAAGTCCCATAACCACATCCTTCTTGTCATCAATTCTCATTAAAGGTTGGTTGAACCTAAAGAAAATGCCAGTTTTGCTAATTACTAAAGATATTTAAAGAATCATCTCCATCGTACAGTGTTAGATGAAGCAAATAAATGGCAGCAGAGATTGATTAATGACCAGAGCCAACATGAGGTAATCAATCACAAAAGTCATTTACTCCAGGGCATTCAACAGAGAAACGTTTTCTAAAATGTGGCATATGAAATAGTTTTTGGTCCTATCCAAAATGAATACTTTCATTTTAATAGTGATAATTTTTATTGTATTAGAGGAATATTGATTTCCTATTTACGGAGATAGTATACCTAAATAGTTAAGTAAAAATTGACTTGATTTAAAGAAAAATTTAAATAATGACACAGGTAGTATATCAATATGGGAAAAATCACAAAGATGGTATATAGATGACCAGGGTTTGGGGAACACTGTGTTAATGTCACAAAGACCAACCAGTTATATAATAACTCAAAAGTGAGGAGAAGATATTTTATTCCCTTCCTATGCTACTCTCATCTTTTATTCAGGGTTTACTATATATCAGGCACTGCACCAAACATTTTACTCATATTAGCTCCTTTTATCTTATAACAGTTGTCATCTGAGAGTCCTCTTCATACAGCAGAACTCTGATTTTATGGGGATGGTAATGACTCAAGCAGAAAGACTACATTCCCAGGTTGCTTTGCAACCAGAACCATGTGACTATTCTGACAGATGAGCTATAAGTGAGAGTGCTGTGTGGAATCTTTAAGACTGGCTGCTTAAATGGAGTTACTCATGTGGCAGAAGTGCCCGTTGTCCTTCTCTTCTTCTCTTGCAGCCTGAAATGCCTTTGTGATGGCCGACAATCCAGTAGTCATGTTGGAACAAGTTAAGTTTGAGGATAGGGGTAAATGGGAGGAGGGTGGGATGGTTGGACCCTGATGGGCTCTGGTGACCATGGAGCTGTACCTTCTCCTGCATTGGTGGTACTATTTTTAGTTGAAAAAGCCTGCTATGACTTTCCTCTGTGTCAGTAATAAGTTCAAATCTTTAGTTTCCAGGACACAGTTTGTTTAAATGCTTTGCCCTAATATTGTACCTAAAGAGATGACAGCATGTTAAGAGGTGTCCATCTTGCAGCAACTGGAGCTGAATCATACCTCTGAAAAGCAGGAAATTTTGTCTTTTGCATCTGTTAATTTGGTTCAGAAGGCAAAACCCTGCTACCTGGATACTTTAGTTTGTTAATGTTAGATTACTGATTTGCAGGCCTATATCAGAGAAATAAGACAAATCTATTTTAATTTATTAGCATTGCTCATGTCCCAAACTCTTCCCCTTCCACTGAAAACGCTAACAAGAGTTTGATGATCGCAGAGTATTGGGGGTCTGTATCCATCTTGCCATTCTCCACTGGGGGAAAGAAGCCTGAGAATCTATCTTGGGAATCCCTACTTTCAGTCTTCATGTGGATTTTCTGAGAATGCTTTGTAGCCTAACTTCCAAAACTGGCATTTGGAAACCCCCGGACAGTATCTAACTAGCTAAATTGTATTATTTTGGGTTTTGCTTGATGTTCCTTAGGTTCACAGCATAGATTTTTTCACAACACTATGTTCATTCTGTTTTGCTGTACCAGGCTTTCCCCTTTTAAGTATCCCATCGAGGACATGATAGGCTGAAGGAACTTCTCCATGCATGATGGGTGATAGGTTGGCACAAGAAATTAGGTGCAGGACCTCAGAATGGAGCTTTTCTCACTGCTGGTCTTAGGTTGGCTTGAGTTCTTCCATTCTGAGTAGCCATTGCAGGTTATCCCTTTGGTTGGAGCATTGGCCCTTTTGCCATTCCCTCAAGCTCTGCATCTTTCCTATGCTGTTCCTCCCACCAGAACATGTTCCAAGCACCATCCTCACAGCGGCCCCATCTGCCTCGCAGGAGCCAGGTGTGAACATCCAGGCCCCTTAATTTCTTCAGGGCCTCCACGTAGAAGTTCTCAATTAGTCACAACACGCACATCTCTTGCTGGTGTCCGGCCTTACCTTTCTATTCTTGATCACCTTGGTCTTATTTGGAAGTCTCAGAATAGGTGTAGTAAATCCCATCAGTTTTTTTGTGTGTCCCATAATAACAGGAACAGCCCCATTTCTGTGTGAATAAATCACTCAGAGCACAGTATAATGCACTAATGCAAATTGAGCTCTCAACAGGAATGGGTGCTTAGGTGCTAATTTGCAAACATGGTCACTTAAAAAAAGTGTTATTGGTATATATGTGTTGATGCCCTGTATTATCATTTTGGCAAAACCCCTCATGCAATATGCAAGATCTTAGATGACAAACAGTGCAGTAGGGGGGTTGTTAATGATGTCTGTATTTAACAATAATAATGATTATTTAGTAAATCCAAAAACTAAAGTTGAAAAACTTTCTTTGCCCTCCACCTTAAAATTAAGAAACAGATGGTCATCTGTAGCCATATATTTCTTGTTGTTGCAAGTAAATGCAGCCACAGGAGCTTATTTTATGCTAAAAGCCTCCATCTGCTAGATGTAATCTTTTCGTACCTGTGGAAAAATGAATAAAATAAGAAGGACCCGCTTGCTTCTGACCTTGACTCTCAGACAGATTATGCGCTAAGGTACTTTACTTTTCTCCTTGACAGGTGTTAACTCTGATATGATAGCACTGTAGACTTTTGACAGTTTTATCCTTTTACCTAAATGGGAGCAAATTTGGCTTAATAATATTTCTGGTTGGCATATGTTTTGCTGCTACACAGGGAGTGAATTTTCCTTTAATGAGCAATACATTGTGTCCCTCCACAGCATCTCTTCTTCTTGTAAAAATGCTCAAGCATCCTTTGCCTCTCTGGTCTCTTTGCCAAGCATAAATGAGAAATCATTATAAATAAAGTGGTCTTAAAAAAATCCTTATATGTGTCATGGATCTATGTATTCACTGGAGGGAAGGGGAACTAGGATAAACAGAATGAATCACTGCGAACGTGCCCACTTATTTGTTCCTCTTTCTGGTCCTAGCCCCAGCCCCAAATGGCTCTCCACCTCTCTTACTGCCTTCTATTCACTATCATCACCCCACTATTATTCCACCAGGATTGTATGTTTCTTCCCCAGTGGTTAAATTATATATATTATATGGTATGCTATTTAAAAAGAATTCATTGTCATTCAGGCATGTTGCTTCTGCTTCTACTCAGCTCTTTAGAAAGTTGGAGCTGAATTGGGACCTTAGAGGCTATGCTTCTCATTTTATAAGTAAAAAAACCCCGAGACCAGAGAGGGGACTGACAGCCCAAGGCAAAGCTGGAACTGGACACAGGCTCTTGTTTTTTCTTACACACTGCCTGTGGGAATCACGGAGAAGCAATAATATGAGTTTTAAGGTTTGCGTGGAAAACTAGGAGGCCTGACTCCAAACTGGAGGATATTTTTAAAAAGATTTTATTTACTTGTTTGAGAGAAAGAGAGACAGAGAGAGGGCATGAGTGGGGGGATGGCAGAGGGAGAGGGAAAAGCAGACTCCCGCTATCAATCAACACGGGTCAATCCCAGGATCCTGAGATCAGGCCCTGAGCTGAAGGCAGACACTCAACTGAATGAGCCACTTGGACGCCCCACTGAAGGATTTTCATGAAGTTCCTTGGTGTTGACCTTGGGCAAATCAGAATACATGAGTGTGCTTGTTAAATATGAGGAAAAAACTAAGAATTTAAGTTTGACTTCAAGATAGTTTATTGCAGAAGCATGGGCCTGCTCTATTTTTCAATGTAATCACTTCCTAACCCCACATATTTATTCTAGTGATGGACAAGCTTTCTGTCGTTATGAAGGAAAAACAATATATCAAAAAATTTAGATGGGGAAAAGAGAAGAGAAAATAGAGCCACCACATGCTTCAGGAGTGAAGACTTCTGGCTGTGTCAAAAGCCAGCTGTGTGATCCTGGACAAGTCACTTCGTCTTTTGAGGCCTGAGTAAGATGTGGCCCTAGACCAGCATTATTATTGTCACCTGGGAACTTGTTAGAAATGCAA
Organism: Canis lupus dingo; assembly: GCF_003254725.2. Classification (NCBI taxonomy): domain Eukaryota; kingdom Metazoa; phylum Chordata; class Mammalia; order Carnivora; family Canidae; genus Canis; species Canis lupus. Next base: position 55,109,781 of record NC_064246.1, on the reverse strand, counting down.
ATTCTCAGGCTACACTCAGACCTATGAATTAGAAACTCTATGGGGTTGGGGCTCAGCAGTCTGTTTCAACAAGCCCTCCAGGGGATTCTGATCACGCTAGAGTTTGAGAACAGGTGTGAACAATCCCATTATAAAAACTCCAATCTCAGACACCAGAGTTGATGCTGAAGAACCCAAACAGCAAGATCTTCCTGTTTTCAGGTGTCACTTCCAAATGGCAAGTCTGTGATTTTGTACATTGCTCCTTGCATTTCTGTATCAGTTTAACACCCTCTGCACATAGAAATCAAATATCAGTTTACCTTTTAGAAGGCAAGGATACTTTCCAGCAGTAGTCCCAAGACGGAGCTCTGGCTTTAGCTCTAGAGAAGCAAGTGCTGTGATCATGAATATTCAGTACATAAATATATTTGCTAGAAAATGAGTGTTCCTGTCAGCTGTCAAATCCTTTTGTAGTCTTGAGTTTTTCTAGTCTCTTTGTGACAGAGGCAGTATTGCCTGATGGTGTGAGTAGTGGTTCTGGCTTTGTGCTGCTTGCTTTTCCTGGGAGCTCCACCATTTCCTAACTTGGATAAGTAACTTTTTGTCTCAGTCGCTCCTTCCCTTTCTGCAAAAGGGGAAGGAAGCACACAGTATCTACTTTATAAAATTCTTGTGAGGAGTCAAAAGATACAGTGCGTGTAAATATGCTCAGCACGGTGGGTTGCATGTATTGAGTACTTGGTAAATGTTAAGCATCGTTAGTCTACTTGTCAGTATTCTGCAGATTTCAGAAGAAAGTTGCTTTTTTTTTTTTTTTTTGTAATAGGCCATGTGAGAATGATAGGTAAATGTGAAGGAAAATGTAAAGTATTTGACAGATTCTTATATCTCAGAAGTATCTTCTATATGCAACAATAGCCCGATGGTTAATGATCTTGAAGAGTGTAAGGAGTAGTTAGATAGGACTATTTCAAAAGGAGAGGGAGAACAGATTAGTACAGCTAATCCTTTGTGAAGTGTCCTCTAAATACATTTCTCACCTTCTCACAGTGGTAAATCCTCACCCAGTTGTTTTGGATCACTTCCAAAGTTCACTGAGCTCTGTAAGACTTCTCAGGTTAGGTGGTTTTCCTGTTATGTGCTTGAGCCACCTCCATAATTTCTCTATTGTAGCACCTGTTACTCTTGAAGTAATTTGCTTATTATTTGCCCTTATCTGTAAGCTGTAAGCTCCATGAGGGCCAGAACCCTGGTTGTTAATCCTGTGTCCTCATGGTTTAGCCTAGTGTGGCTCAAGTACAGTAACTCAGACTGCCTGCTCCCACCCATGCTCAACCAGATACCTTGGCATAAATGTACCCTGATGAGTTACAGGTGTGTTGCGTTACTGATTGTTCAGCCCTTCTGGGGGGTCACGCAGAAATAGGGATTGCCAGAGTCCCAGGACAAGTCTCCTCCCACCTATAGTAGCTTCATCTGTTTACTCTAGTATGAAATAAAATCTAGGTGTGCTATGATGTTTACAAGGGTGGGAAATACTACACTATATGTCGCATGGATAGAAGAATAACTATGTAGATGGATGTTCCAGCCAATGGGAAGTTATGCTTATCTATTAACCAGTGTGATAGAATGAAAGGAGTAAGTAGGGCCTATTACAGAACAGACACAAGGCCCACTACAACAGGTCAGAACGAAGTTGCACTGATGACTTGCTAGACAAGAGAGACACACCCCTTGGAAAGATGCTTCAGTTTTCCCAAACAGAAAAGAGAGCCAGATTTAGGCTACACAAGAAGTAAGACCTAAGTCTGCTATCCATCTCTGATTGTATTGAGAGTGAACTGTACATATTTTATTGAGAGATAGGATGTTAGTTTTATGTCGTGGACATTGAGAATTAGTCCTCAGTCAGGTCCAGGAGGGTTAAAAGACTCTGGGTCATTAGCAGGCAACATGACACCTGCCTGTTGCAGCTCTAGGCAGAGTTTTCCTATTACTGTGCAAAGTCCCTTATCAAATTCATGTCAGCAAAATGGCCAAGTAGTGTTGGTTGAGGGGAGGTGATTCTCATTTATTATTGCCAGTGAAAACAACAACAGAACATTGTTTGTTGCTTCATTTGTTGCCCTAGGAGTCCAAGTCAGGAAAATGAGTTGCAGGATAATAAGTTGATATTTCAGAGATTTAATATTCAAATAGTATTGGAGTGAAACAGGAAGACAAATTTCTAATTCTTCCTACCCTACCATTCTCTACTTGTCTGGTTCTGGTCCTTCAAATCTCTTTTGCCTTGAGAAATCATATATGTGCAAAATGGCTTTCCTCTAGTTCCTGAGTGTCTTAAGAGGTCTCTGCTACAGTTTGGAGGCTTGGGGGTAGCATACCTTGAAAGATATATTAAATTTGGTTATTTGGGATTTTAAATATTTATGTTTAGCTGCCTGTTTGGCATCGGTATGAAAACATTTTTAAAAAAAGATTTCATTTATTCATGAGCAACACACAGAGAGAGGCAGAGACATAGGCAGAGGGAGAAGCAGGCTTCCCATGGGCGGGGAGCCTGATGCAGGACTTGATCACAGGACCCCGGGATCACAAACTGAGCTGAAGGCAGATGCTCAGCTATGGAGCCACCCAGGTGCTCTGGTGGTGGTATAAATCAGTTTGACCGAAGCCTGTTTGGTGGTGATGTAAACCATGAAATAACAAGTGATAAGCAAGGCCTCAAACATATCACATAAGAGAAAATGTCTTCCTTTTCCTTGAGTGGGTTGCCATGGTGATGGGTAGGGGCGGTAGCAGTGAGGTTTGGAGTCAATCAGAAGAGTCCATATGACGTTGGGACTCAGAAAAATCTGTGAGATTATTCCTCAGGTGAGTTTGGCTACCATGTGCCCAGTTGAAACTCCTAGAGTTTTTTTGAGTTCAGAGGGTCTATCTCCACTGTGTTGACTTTATGGCCACAGCTATGGCAAAAAAATGGATTCTGGATCTCTTAACAACAAAAATGAGTAGATTAAGGATAGAATTGTAAACCCAACATGATCTCCTGCTGTTACTCCTATGAGCTAGGTGCTGAACTTCAGCATTCTTAGCCATTATTCCCTTTCTCCTTTCTGTGGAAATGCAGTGCTTGCTGGTGCAGAGTAACAAAATAATGAGGACAGCTGCCCATCATCTCCTAGTGGTGGGTCACAGGAGAGGTGAATCTGCAAGATACAGATAAAACCTTTCTGGGGAGAAACTTAATGGGGGGTGAAGTATAATAAATAAAACACAAAGAGTGGCAAGAAAGCATTACTTCTCAGGGAAAAAAAACCTAAATGAACTCAAATATAAGAATAAAATGAAAATGTCTTTCCAGAATGAGAGAAAGGAAAGCAATTCAAAGTGGCCAAAGAAGAATTGAGCTGCACCTAATAAATTCTTGTTATTATTTCTTTTGATTCTTCTTGGAGCTCCATGTGCTTTCAGAGGATCTGTCTGAAATTGTTGGTTAAGCAGTCTTTATGTAAGTTCTTAATTTTATCTCCTTTGGGTCCTAAGCCATACACAAGGTACAAGGGGGAGAATTATTAACAATATTCTGCAAGCCATGTTGCTAAACTTGTTTCTCCTTGATTTGCTTTTATGGAGTCTGTAGCTCTGACTGGATATGGAGGAGGGGATAAGACTGGGGAGATGGTCTCTTGATTCTTGTCCATTCATCCTGTTGTCCTTCTTTCTTTTTATTCTTCATATGGTTCCTTCTGTGAAGGACTGAAATAATAGTACTACTCATTCAACAGATTTATTTTGGTGAATAGTGAGTGTAATGGTGAGGATATCACCCAGAAAATATGTTCTTGTGTCTTTTTCGGTGCCTCCCATGAACTTGCTGAACTGTAATTTTAATCCCCATGTTGAGGTTTAATGATGGAGGAGTCTGGTGATCTGCGTTTTACATAAGCACCAGAAGTATTCCTAATGCAGGTAGTCTAGGAACTCTACTTGAAGACTCACTGGCTTTGGTATGTGTATTTGCCTCTGATGTTAGATATGGTTTGAATCTCTGTTATGATACTTTCTGAGCTTGGGCAAATTACTTGATACCTCTGTGCTTATTTCCCCTGTGTAAAAAGGGGGTACTATTAAGTATTTACCCCATAGAGTTGTACTTGGTGAAATGATGCAGAAAAAAATATGTAATGTAGTGTGATGCAGAGTAAGCCCTCAACAAGTGATACTTGTCACATTTTTGTCATCAATGAGCTTGATGATCCCTTCTTAGAGCCTTTTTAGACTTTTGGATATAAGGAAAGGCAATTTTAACTAGTTTAGGAAAAATGGAATGTTTCAGCCAATGTAACAAAGATTCTCTGCTTGACCAAGATTTAGCTGGGCACTTTGCACCTTCTCCTAGGCCTATCTGTGCACTTCCTTGTAAAGTACAGTGTTAGTAAAAAACCTAAGTAAGTTTAGCAAGAGTCCCCAACCTTGATATCTGATCACCCCCAATATCTAATGGGGTTTTTCCACATCTACTATCCTCAGGTGATAACTGCTCATCCTGGTCCATCTTCAGTAAAGATCCTGTTAGGGGGTGATTTAGTTCAACACTCCTACCCTTGATGTTTTCTCTTGGTATTTTTCCATCCACTGATTCCCTGCACTGCTCCTTGGCAGTAAATTCCCACTTATTCATGTTTTATTTAAAAACGAGCCTAGTTCTATATTGAGGTCTCTCATTCCCTACTGTAATAGTCCTGAGTAAAATCTGTTGTTACTACTCTAACTACTGTTCAGTTCTGTTTTTTTTTTTTTCATTGACATAAAATGTGGAAGTGGCAGATGTAGAGGGACCTCAGTGACTAGATATGGGGACATGAGCTCTAAGTTTTCATTTCTCCTTTAATATCTTTTGTGTGTCACCATCTTGCTTCTGTTCCAGATAAGGTTTCTCCCCATGTAGGGGACAGTGTGCCCTCAGATAGCTCCAGCCTTTTGTTCTTATAACTTGCAGCGGGGGGTGAGGGGTGGGGTGGGGGGAACTTTCCTACCATCTCTAGCCAGAAAAACTGGTGGAAGGGCTAACTGGCTCAGCTGAAATCATCTGCCCATCCCTGTACCAGGATTGGTTGTACCTAGGTCATGTCTATATCCCCATCAGAAGGTGGCCAGGGGCACCTCATGCTGGGCAAAGATGCCCTAGTCACTCCCCCTATTTTTCTTCTGCTTCTCTACATCCTTGAAATTTTGCGTCTATGATACAGACACAGCCCAACCACCCCCCTCAAGGCACCTCATAAGAATTGGGGATCCTACGGAGCAGGATCCTACTAGCACTTACTATGGTGGTTGCTTTATGTTCATTTAATCTTCTCAATACTCCCATGAGGTGAATATTATTTGTTCTCATCCTTACACAAAGAGACTGGCACACAGAAGCTGAGGGGGCCATAGCATTTATTGAATGCATGTGACAGGTGGGGTTCATTGCTAAGTGGTTTTAATAATGTTAATTCATTGAATCTTCTATAATAATAATAATAATAATAATAATAATAATAATAATAATATACTATTTTTAGGCCCAGCTTAAAGAGGCACTGAGCCTTGGACAAGTTAAGAACTTGAAGTTCTATAATGAGTATGTATCAATCTGGTCTTGGACCTAGGACATCTGACTTGATTTTGTTCTCTTAACCACTGAGCTCAGTTCTGATTTCCAGATTAGCTTGCTGAGAGAGATCTTTGTAAAGTATATATCTTGTCCTTAAAATTTTCTTGAAGGAGGAGGTACCCGGGTGGTACAGTCACTTGAGCATCTGACTCTTAGTTTTGGTTCAAGTTGTGATCTCAGGGTTGTGAGATCAAGCCTGGCTGAGTGTAGAGCCTGCTAGAGATTCTCTCTCCTTCTCCCTCTGCCCCTCCCACTTGTGCACTTGTGCTCACTCTCTCAAATAATTATATCTTTAAAAAAAAGTTTAAAAAATTCTCTTGAAAGAGAATGTTTTGCCCATCATAATCTTATTGGAGGCAAGGAGTGCCTTCTAGGACTTTCCTCTCTTTCTGTTATTCCTGTTTTACAAATTGAAGTTGCCCTGAGCTGCCCACATAGATGTGATTACAGATACAGCATTTTAAACAATTGGTTGTATATTGAGTCATAAAAAAAAAAAGATGGTCCATAGTCTAGGTACCAGGAACTGTTCTAGGCAATGAACATTCCAAGTAGGTTCCCTCTATAATTTCACCCTGATGGCTTCCTTCATAGCAGTGATGACAATTTGTAATGTTCACTTATTCACTGGTTTGTTGATCGTCATATTAGAATATAAGCCCCAGGAGATAGTCATTCTCTCTTGTGTTAACTTCTGTATCACCAGAATTTATTAATATTGACACCAGGTCAATGCTAGATGTGTTTTAGGTGCATATTAAATACCTTTTGAATGAATAAATGAACAAGTTAGTCAAAGAACACATGAACTAGTCCTAAGTTTATTGGGGGTAAGTTGATCTTCCATGTATGTGTATATGTGTAGATTTGTTGAATTTTTTTTTAAAGAATTTTTTTGAGGGGAACCTGGGTGGCTCAGTGGTTGAGCATCTGCCTTTGGCTTAGGTTGTGATCCTGGGGTCCTGGGATCGAGTTCTGCATCAGGCTTCCCACAGAGAGCCTCCTTCTTCCTTTGCCTATGTCTCTGTCTCTCTCTCTGTGTCTCTCATGAATAAATAAATAAAATCTTTTAAAAAATTAAGAATATTTTGAGAGAGAAAGAGCAAGGGAGTGTGTCATTGGGGTGGGGGAGAGGATCAAAGAGAGAGAGAGAGGATCCCAAGCAGGCTCTACACCTAGCATAGAGCCTGACTTGGGGCTTGATGTAGGGCTCAATCTCGTTACCCTGAGGTCAGGACCTGAGCTGAAATCAAGTCAGACAATTAACTAACTGAGCCCCAAGTGCCCCAATTTGATGACTTTTTTTAACCACCACCTCCTCCATTACCCTTTGTGAATTGCATCCACTCATGACTTCTGGCGATGGGGAGTAACTGAGCACAGACCAGAAAGATGAACATTTAGCCTGGGGTTATGGAAATTGATGCAGTGGCAGCATAGGGAGTCAACATTAATCAGAAGTTATGGTCAAAAAAGTGACCAAGGGGCCTCAGTATGGTTCCCTTTTAGCCAGGGTTCCAAAGTCCCTCCAGTACAGGAAAAGTGTGATTGCTTTATTTGGGTAAAATTGACCATCAGGTGTCAGGTGCATATAACTGTTTAGAGAAGCGGTGGCCTGACCTTGGTTATGTTAAATGGGGATTTAAAAGAATTATAAAGAATTTAGAAAAGCCCCTCCAAATAGCCTGTTCTCCAAGCCTGTTTATTATCTTGCTGAAGACTGGCAAAGATTTCTCCTGCTTTGGGGCAAAAAGCTCGGAGGCTGCAATAGACTTGGGAATGAGAGCAAAAATACATTGATTAAATTGTTAAAAATTATCATTGATACAGTGCTGAGGACATGTTCTTTGTCAGAGGCAAAGAAATTCTGTTCAAGTTTGTAAGCTAAAGTGCCAAGGAAATTTCCCTTATTGTTCACCTGGAAAGAATGCAAAATGCGTGGAAAGCCCAGACAGGAGGTTGGCAACATTTTTCTGTGAAGGGCCAGGTAGCGATTGAGGTTTTGCGGATCATGCTGTTGCGCTACTCAGTTCTGCTGTTGCAGAGAGCCTGGAAAGGAATCAGCATGGCTATGTTCCAATAAAACTTTATTACAAAAACTGGTGTCAACCTCTGGCCTAGATGGTGCTTTGGTGTTGTTTAACTTAAAATTCTAGAACCTGGAAACCTACACCCCTTCCCATTAGTATGCACACATTAGAAATAGACTATTTTGAAGTGGTAAATATACCTTGTTAGAAACCCTAGTTTGGGTATTATACCTCTCTGAACACTTTAGCTACTTCAATAAGTACTGTATGAGCATGCCCCAAGAACCAGGTATATCTAGCTTAATTAAGCTTCAAGAACTTAAAAAACAAAAACCCTTCAATTCTATTCCACCCCTTCTCAGAAGCCAACTTGGAGTTCTCTATTGAAAGATGCAGACCTCAGCTACAAAGACCCAAGATCAAAGCTTGGAAGTAAATTCCCTTTAGAAAGGGCTCAAAGCTGCATTAAAAATTGCCGAGCTTTGCCCATATCACCCTCCCAGAAGAACTCACTGGCCCAGTGCCACCTTACCCCAGAGGCCAGCCTGGCCTTGGGCCATCCATCTCTGCTTGCTCAAGCCAGGCTCTACAAATCACATGGCTTCTCATTGACTTTCTGTCAGGGTGAGGTAACCAAAGCTCTTTTTTAAGCTGAGAGGCGTGGCATGCAGCTCCTTTCTGTCCATCTTCTAGAATGGGAACTGCCAGGTCAAAGCATGCAAGAGGGCACATGCCCAGAGAGAATGAGCATATGTGGCATCTCTTATGTGATCCAGACACTCTGTTAGGCCCTTAGGAATACCAGGTGGATAAGACACATTTGGAACCTTCTTGACTTGAGGTATGCATGGAATTCTACACTGTAAATCCTGGAGAAGAGTATCAAAGGTACCTCTGCCTTTGTGTCAGCTGATTGTAGGAAGCCTTGGCACTAATTCCATGTCCATTGGCCCATGCTACATTAGCTCAAGCCCAAAAGGATGTACAAAGAGCAGGCTTAATTGAATAAAATATATCATTGGCTTCTTCCCTGCTGGGCTTACTTTTCTTTGGTGTCTTCCACGGGCCCCATTCTCTTCATTATAGCTGGTAAGAGACTCTCTTCTCAGGAGGAGCTATGAGTCGGAACTCATAAAACCATGGCTCTTCCATTCTCCCTCCTGGAGAAACACCATTCCTTCCTTGCTTGAAGATAGTTGGTCTATAGCCTGACCTAAGTCAGGAACAGCAGTGGGGTACTTTGCTTGAGCAGCTGAGCGTTTCAGTGCCAACTTATGCTTCCTTCAGCTTCAAGGCAAAGTTTTCAAGTAGGTATTTTTACCTAATAGTTTATTTTATTGGTCACATCTAATCTTTATAAAACAAAGCCATAAACTATCCGTTTAAATGGACACATTCATCAAATTCATCAAATTATATTTGAACATCCACTATGGCACAGTCCTGTTGGGGATCTTGATTAGGTGGTACATATTCTCCAGACTGCATCTACCATCACAGTCTTCTCAAACTGTCCCAATCCCTGCAATATATTGATGAGGACATTTATAAGGCCCCTACTAGGCTAATCTTTGACTTTGGCCTGAAATGGTTCCTTTAGGGCCTAACGGTAACAGATAGACAAGTGTTATTCTCCAATGACCCTGGTCACTTGAGCACATGAAGCCCACATGTAGTGGTGTTCCACAGCACCCTGTATTCCCCCAGGCCCCACATGTGTCCTATTTGCTGTCCTCGATCACCTGTTTCTCCTGTGGACTGTGCGGGTGGGGCTTGTCTTTTATGTTTGCTTGGTAGGTATGTTTCTGGATCGCTCAGCATAAACCTCGAGTTAGGAGTTCATTAACGAGCTCAGTGTTCAGCACATACTGACATTGGAATGTCATGGCTTTCTTTAGTTTCACCTCTGGGTTCAAAAAGCAAAACCTATAGACACTAATAATTATCCATCTGTTGAACACTGAGCTAGGTGCTCAGGATTCAACAATGATGAGATGGAACTCCTGCTGTAACAGCTGAGTGTCACGTGACCCCATCTTGGTAAGGGAAAATGCCATATTACTTAAGGATGAGGGTTATAGTGTCAGTCTGAGTTCAAATCCCTGCTATACCACTTACTAGCTCTTTGACCTTAGGCAGGTCCCTCAATCCATCTGCGTCTCACTTTTCTAATCTATAAAAATGCGATAATGACAGCAACTGTCACTAGGATCACATGAATGAATATACATGAAGTGTTAACACAATGCTTTCCCAAAAGTAAGTGCATTTAAAGTGTTTAGAAGAAAAAAAAAGTGTTTAGAAGATTATTCAGAATTAGAAGAAAAGTGCTTGTTCCTTCAACATTCTGTTGGAGCATAGTTGAATTAGCTTACCCAAGGGTCATATAATTCTAGGATATGTACCTTTATTTATTAGTGACCAGATTCTGTGCTATGATGCAGTAATGTGGGATCAAGGTTCAAACAATTTTCCATCCACGGATGGAGAGGACCTCAAAAGGTTATAGGCTTATTGCCCCTTAGGACTCCAACCTAACAAATGTAGTGAACTTACTTGGATCTGTTTTCTGTCTTTATGAATTTCTTTTCCTCAAACGCTCTTTGAACTATCCAGCTGCTTTCTTCCTTAATGATTTAAGTTGTTGGCATATGTTCATTCTATATTTGTATGGGGGATTATATTTTTAACTTTTTGAAATTATACTTTGAGAAATGTCATCTATTATGTGGGGAGGTTCTGATCACTATTATTATTATTATTTTAAAGGCAGATGATGTGGTGGAAAGAGCATTGAGCTAATTGTCCAAAAAGACCTAGGTGTAAAGTTCAGCTTAGCCACATTTTAGTTTTCCTGATCAAGTAATTCAATCTCAGTTTCTGTATCCATAAAAATGGGAAATATACTACCCAGGTTCCTGGGCAGTTGTGTAACCTTCTAATGTAGCCTGCTGGAGGCTGTCCTTCTGTAGTGCTGTTTGGCAAAATCATGTAGCTACTCAGACAAATTCCTTTTCTCCGCTGAGGCTGATCATGGGCCCTCAAAGCTGGACTGCTTTCAGGTTACCTTTCACACAATTAGTTCTTAGCAGAATGCATCTCTTCATGATGTATGACTCTTCTCTCTACTCCCAAGGGAAATAGTAAAATCAACATGAGTTGTGTTTGTGTCTCAAAGCCCCAGTGGGCAAAGGGTTTTATTATAGGTAATAAAAGTGCTACCATCTCATGACACTTGGCTCTCAGGCTTTACATACTTTAAATGTATCATCTCATTTAATAGTCACCAGACTGCATGAGATTAGCATTGACCTATCCATTTTACAGAAAAAGAAACTGAGACTCAGAGCTGAGGTGACTTGTCTGTCCACACTCAGCTTGAAACTCAGCTACAGCCTGGCTTCCAGTTTCTGTCCAACTGCATCCAGAGTATTTTCTCTCCTTTGTGGAACACTCAGTTCACATGAGGTACCATGGTTAGCATGAGGACAGTACAAGGTGAATAAGGGAGACCTTCTCTGGAAACCCCTCCCCTGACTTTTGGATGTGGAAGATAAAGATGGAAACCAGTACTGCCTCAGTGGCTGCCATGTGCAAGCAAGACTACAACATGATCTCATTTTCTCCTCACCTCATACTGGCAAGGTGGGTGATAACATTTCTGTTTCATGGATAACAAAACTGGTTCCCGGAGACGAGGTAACCTGTTTAGCTAATACAGCTATCATGATTCCAACTCTGCCTGTGCATTCTATCATTTATAGCCCCCTCCATCCTCACCTGGGTATTAAATGCAGAAGGATACCTAAAACAGCAAAGGGTAGCAACATTCAATATTGTACAAAAGGTTACAAGCACCTAGAACGGTGCTTGATGAGTACTGCGTGTGTTGCTGGGAAACCGAGCAGCCGGTTTAGTAAATGTTTATTAACTATCCTCTGTTTGCCACATACCGAGTGAGCGGCTGGGGGGATGAGTGATGATGTGGCCCTTGAACCTGAGCAGCCTGTGCTCTAGTAGGAGGGACAGATGTGTAAATGGGCAATTAGAACACAGCACGGTAAGTGGTGTGCTGGAGGGTGTGAGAAGAACACAGAAGTGCAGCCTTAATCAGGTGAGGTGGGGGTGTGAGGGAAGGTTTCCTCCCCGGTGCGGCACCCCAAGCCACTCTCCTATACCTGCAAATGAGAGTGTGTTTTCATGATTTGCCCTCGCTCTGATTTTCAGGGCATGCTGTCTGCTTCAGTAAACCTTTTGTATTTGACTTGAACATGTTGTCCCTAAGTGAGTGGATTTCTTTTTAAATCCTATTTTCTGGGGCAAATTTGAAAATTAGTTTTCACTGCAAACCACTGGTGTGCTGAAGTAGCTCAAGAGGGTGTTGAGGTGTCAAGGTTAATATGCCTTAGAATGGAAAAAAACTGTAGTGGATAATGTGCAAATTTGTATCCTATGTACACAGATGACGGGAAGTTAAAAACATTCGCAGGACTCCTCCTGGATCCCTGGTATGCCCTCTTAGCTAGGTTGGGGCTTGCTTGGATGTGTAGATTTGAGGGTCCTCTACAGGCTACAATGATTATGAAACCTACAAAAAAATCTACCTTAAAATTTGTCCTCTGTCATATCTGCAAAAAGTAAAACATATTAAAGGAAATGTCTCCTTCCCTTCTTGGCGGCAGCTATTGTTACTATGTGCATCCTTGTATGTCTTTGTGCATCCTTCTAGAGATTCTATATGAACATATGTGAATATCAGTGTGTGTATATATATGTTCATACATGTGTATGTAAAGAAGTATGAATACACATCCGATTTCGTTTTCTACGTGAATAGAGAGTAGCATGCTATAGTAAATCTTGTATCTTGCTCTTTTTTTCCATTGAACAGTATATATGGGAGATTATCTGTTCTGTCATAGTACCTGCAGACATACCGTATCCATTTTAACAGCTGATTATTATTCCACAGGCATGTTTCAACTAGATTCCTTTTTGATAGGCATTTAAAATGTTCTTGGTTTCTGGCTATTACTAAAGACACTACATAAAGCTGTACCCACAAATTTGTTCACATGTGCATGTATCTTTTGGATAAATTGCTAAAAGTGGAATTTTCAAATGAAATGTTAACTTTTAGATTGGGCTAGACATTGCCCAGTTACTCTCCAAAACGTGGCACTGATATAAATTGCTATCAACAACATGGGAAGATATCTGTTTCCTTCTGTATTGTTTGAGAAGTTTTGATCACCTGCTAAGATATACTGTTATGATGGACACCTGGGTGTTTTGTCTGAAAAGTTAGGTACAGGTTAGATTCGGGAGGTTGTGAACTGAATGACATGAAAAATCACCTGACCAGGATGAAGCAGTTGAAGTTCAATGTTTTAGGGCTGGAAACTTGCCTCTTTTGGGTTCCAGACATAATAATGCTTCCTTTTTATGTCCCTTCAATACCAGGATGCAGTTTTTTAACTTTCTGCATTTGTTAATGGCAGCTGGATACCTCAAGCCTGTGTTTCTTGGAAGGATCTGGCTTGATTCTCCTCAATTATTCTTTGTTTCTTCAAAGATTATCTCCACTTTTTGTACTAGGCCTGGCCACTTCATGTTGTGGCTCTCTGCATGTCCACACACCTTTCCTTGTGGGTCTTGAATAGGTGACCTTATCACTCCAGGAGGCAAACATACACTGTACTGATCTGCCAAGCTCAATATCCTTCTGCTTAAATGTTAGGTGGATTTATGTTATTGCTTTGGGAAGCAGTGATCCAGGGAGGAATTAGTGTTCTGAGAGGACTCCAGTCTTGTTAAAATGGCAACAGGAGGATGCATGCACTTACTTGTCCAAAGCCGTCGACCATGGTCTAATCTAGTCTTTCTACTTTATTCCCCTCCTCAACTCATTTGGTTATTTGAATCTTGTCTGCATCTGCACTTTTGAGGTACCAGGGTCCAGTAAGGGAAGCTTGGATATAGGGCACTACCAGCTCTTGCCTTACTAACACTCAGTGGGACAAGGAGAAGCCACACACAAAATGTTCTTTGATCTGGGCTTCCATGCTGTTGGCAGTGTTGGAGGTGGTCAGGATGGGGCCCTTTTGATCAGAGCTTTTCCATCTGGAGGTTCCTGAAAGGCACATCAAAAGTGTATCAGTCAGCATTACACGTGAGTTAAACCAATTTCCAGTAACAACTGTCATAACTCAAATATTTTCCTTTACTTGTACGCTTTTTGCTTGGCTTGGTAGGCGTGTCCTTAAATGGTTACAATCAAAATTAGGGAGGTAGAAGTGGTATGGTCAGTGAGAAGGCTGATGGAATTGGGATGGAGAGGATTGTCTTAGTTCTGCTTGCTAATCGTGGGTTTTGACACTTGGCTTAATCTGTTAGGGTCCAGCTTTATTCTCTATTCTCTACAGTGATAACCTATCTTAATCAAAAGATCACAAAATGGAAAAATGGGCTACTAATTGCTGATTTTGAGCTGGAAAGGTTTATTCTTCATGGCAGTGTGTACTAGGTACTTTACCTATATCATGTTATTGAATTCTTATAACCCATCTTTGAGAAAAGCACTACTATTCCTGTTTTACATAAGAAAGGGTAAGAAATGAAATCAAGGTCATGCAGCTGGTAGATGATAGGTTGTCAACTGGTAAGAGACTAGTTGTGAGGATCTGTACTTAAATTTGAGTACACGTTGAACACCTTATGTGTCTCTAACCCAGTGGCTCTCAATTGAAGATTACTGCACCCTTTAGGGGACATTTGGCAATATCCAGAGGCATTTTTGGTTGTTGAAACTTGGGAAGTGGATGCCAACTGGGGAAATGGTCTCTTGTGGGTAGAGGTCAGAGATGCCATTAAACAATTGACGATACACAGCAAAGCTCCCCATAACAAAGAATTATCCATTCCAAAATGTCAATAGCACTGATGTTAAGAAGCCCTGGTCTAATTTGTGAGCTTCTAGCATTTCCTCTAGAGAAGGTAGGCTATTTTTCCCTGACGTATTTTTTTCTTCATATAGTACTTTCATCCTCAAATCTATGTAATTTATTTCTTATGTTTGTCTTTTATTAATGGTCTCCATTTACCAGAATATCAGCTTACCAAGGGCAGAAGTCCTGATATTTTCACTGTTTTCCAAGAGCTTAGAACCTATGCATTGTGGGTGCACAATAAATAGCTGTTGAATAAACAATTGGATACAAGATTGAATTCATGGGAGATCACCTAATGCGGAGGAAGGTGGCTGTAGATTTGGATTTTAGGATGAGACAGTGCTGGTTAGGCTACATTCCTGCCAGGGCCTTTCACTCAGGGCTGGTCTGGAGACCTAGTCATGCAGCTCAGAGGGTCTTTATGTGGCTTTCGAATTGAGAGTTGTTGCATCTCAATAGAGTCTGTCCTTATCCTACCATGTGTGGCCACGGTTCCCCTGTATTTCATTTCCTCAGCCTGTCCATGCATGTGGTGCTTATGCAGTTGGTGGCAATTTAAACACATGTACCTGAACTTGGCTGAGATAAGCAAATGGATGACATTTGTGTTTGCACGTAAATTGTAATTGATCACAACATTTGCTTCCCCTCTGATGGAATGATTATATAATTTGTCATGTTGATAAGTGATTTACTTTTGGTCAACAAAATGCGAGTAGAAACAAAGTCTCAATGGTAAGCATGTGTGACACGTATTATTTCTGCACAGAAGTGTGAAGAGTTCCCTCCTGTGCCATGAAACCAGCAATGTCTTACATAGTCACTGCTTTGTTATCCTCAGATTCCAAATAAAATGACCTAGAAGGACAAGTAGCAAGAGTGAAAAATAAAGGTTGTGAGCCACTGAGGTTTTGGGGGTTGTCACTTGAGTACAACCTGTCTGTGATAACCGATGTAACTTCTTTATAGGTATGAAAGATGAAAAACAAAAGAAATCTTTCCTACTTTGCATAAGTGTTCATGCATCCAGTTCTTTAGATCTTCTGTTGAGAGGATAGCAGTTGGAGAAGAAAAGTTCAAAGTTCGGAATATTCTTTTACGATGTTGATGTGATTGTTTGCAAGTAGGACACAGTGAGGGAGAAAGTTACAAGTGCTCTGGGGACAGACCAGAAGCAGAATATAACTTACTGTCTCAGTGCTGTTGTGTATAATACGTTAATGAGTGCCCCCAAAGGAGAAGGCCATCTTGGAATATGGGTGTTGGCATAATTCATGAAATGTTTCACCACTGTCACTCTCTATCCATATGTTAATTATTCAGGTTCTTCTGGGATCCAAACCAGCCTGATGAAATTTTGAGAGGGTTAAAAATACATGAAATGAGACATCAAAAAAGGATCTGAGCAGTGAGAAAGACAATCTCAAAAGCACCTATTCCCCTGGAGAACATAACAGTTTATAACTACCTATTGTCTTCTAGACAGTGACTCTTAAATCTATGTAGCTGGTTTTGGCTCTCCTTTCTGGACCTATTAAATATATTTCTGATCCTTTGAATATTTTTTTGGAGGGCCTGTTACCACCTCAAACTTGACGTCATGCGAATTTGAACTTGTTTTCCTTTCCAAATGTTGTATTTATGCCCATGATGTCATTATTCCTTCAGTTTCCTGGGGCTTGAAATTTAGAACCCTGTAGGCAAGAAAAGGCACTACTGAGAGAACAAATAGCAAGAACAAAGCCAGGGAGAGAGGGGCCTCTCGGAAGGCAGAGGGAATCATGAGCTTCTGAGCATAGATTGATGGTATGAGCCTAATGGAAGATTTAAAGATGAATTGGTGGCTTGGGGTTAGATCAAGGCAAGCAGGGCTGAGAGGTGAGGACTGAATTCTGTGGCCAGAAGGAAGCCTTAGATATTATGGGACATTGGCCAGATAGGATTGCTTTCATTTTAGATGTTTATGGCACTAGTGTGGAGGACTGAGGGGAAAAACTAGAGGTGGAGAGACCTGGTAGGTGGCCATCTGAAAAATTCTGCTGAGAGGTGCTCTGAACCTGAACTAGGGCAGAAGGAATGTGGACAGAAGGGGAATGTTAGCTCCTGACCTCCCCAGAGACAGGAGGGAGCTGGATGTGTCTTTCCCTCACCCTCAGCACACGATAAAAATGCCATTGCCACACCAGCTGTAGAGAATTGAGGCTGAGCGAGCACTCTGAAATCCCCAAAGACTCAAAAATGAGGGCAGCCAAGTGGGAATTGATGACCTGAGCCAGAAACTCCCTTCAGAGCTGCAGAGCAAGGGTCAATTCAGCAGAGCTCTAGGCCCCAGTGTAGCCAGAAACCCCTTGCCTACTCTCCCCACCTCTTGCTGATTTCTTAATTCTCTCTGGTCTTGTTCCATGATGCTAGCCCACAGAATCAGCTGCCCCCTAGCACCCCTCCTCTTTTGTTAAAGGCAAGAAAATTGTTTTAATACTGTTTGCAACCCATGCAGAAAAAATATTTCCCAGCAGGTGTTTCTGAGTACTAAGCAGGTTTTGCTGCTGTCCCCTCCACACATCACTTTAACAGCCACTCTGGCAACTTGCTTAGTCCACGAATTCTCCTCTCCCTTGCTGTCTGCATTGAACTAAGAGGAGAAAATAAAGATCATTAAGGGCCCCTTCCTTTTATTATTATTATTATTATTATTATTATTATTATTATTATTATTTTTAAAAGGCATGATGCAATCTAGAGGAAAGGGAATAAGTTGAAGCTCTGGTTTAACTGATATGTCAGTGAGTATCTCTCTTCTTTGAATTGTTCATGTCCAGGCTTCTCAGACAAGTCCAACTTGCAGCCCAGGAGGAAGTTCAAGGGTGGGAGTCACTAAGATTCTCTCTTACCTGAAGTTGTGAAGACCCCTAGAAAAATGGCTGGGATTTGAAAGAGGTCCCTGCAGTTTATTATTGACCTAAACTCCTCTTATAGCATCTGTTCCGTTAGCACCTGCATAGACTTCAACAAACTCCAGTGTTGAATGTCACAGGAGTTAAGTTCTTCTGG
Source organism: Canis lupus dingo (assembly GCF_003254725.2). Lineage (NCBI taxonomy): Eukaryota > Metazoa > Chordata > Mammalia > Carnivora > Canidae > Canis > Canis lupus. Next base: position 55,092,103 of record NC_064246.1, on the reverse strand, counting down.
TTTGAAGAGCTGGAGACACCCCAAACCCCAGCTTGGGAAAGGAGACATGTGACCATAAAGGAAAGGGATTTCCCAGGAATGCAATCAAAGGCACCATGGTATGATCTGGATTCTTGGAGATAGGAATCAGGTTAAAGACCACTGTGGAGCTGTGGACAGCAGGCACGAATGGATGGGCACTCTGACAGCGCGTCACTGACTCATTCGGCTCTTTATTGTATCACTGCTGCTTTAAGTGTGTCTCCCATCTTAACTGTTTATGGTCCAAACATCCATTCTTCTCATAGTTTCTGTTGCTCTGTTTTTTTTTTTTCTCCTAATGATTTTATCATCTTCCCTTTGCTCCCCATTTCAAATTCCCGAGACTGGTCAGAAGGTTTCTTTCTTCTGAGAATTCAGAGCCATCAGCCAGCTCATGAATTGACTGCCTTAGGACATAGGTATCATCCTGGTCCAACCAGAGTCATTGGAGAATGGGTGATGAGGGTAGTAGGTAGGGTTTGGGGCTGCCCCCTTACTAAGGACTATGGGCAGGGAAGTTTTCCTTAGATGGGCTTGTGGACATGAGTAGCACCATGATCAGTAAGGAAAGCCTCATCCTCTGATGGTTAATTTAATATGTCAATTTGACTGAGCCTAGGAAGCTGGGAAGACAATAGTTCTGGGTATGCTTGTGAGGGTATCTTTCGACTAGGTTACCATTAGTTTGAGACTGAGAAGAGCAGATGCTTTCACCCATGTGGATGTGCAGCATCTAATCCACTGGGAGACCTGAATAGTACAAAAAGGGAAAGGCAAATGGTCTCATTTGGTTTGATCTCTATCTTTTGCCTTCTGACCTCAGTGCTCCTGCTTCTCAGACTTTCCCACTTAGGCTAGTACCCACACTATTGGCCTGTTGTTATCAGGCTTTCTGACTTGTATTGAATTATATCATTGGCCTTCTTGGTTTTATGGTTTGCAGGCTGCAAATCATGGCACTTCTCAGCCTCCATAAGTGCATGAGCCAGTTTCTATAATAAATTTCCCCAGATAGACCTATTTGTCTCCATCTGTATATCCCACTGGGTCTATTTCTCTAGAGAACATGATTACACCCCTTTAGGGGTTAATTAGAAAACACGTAATGGCAAAATCTAAGTGGTATTCACTGTTTGCACACAAGCAGTTTATATGGCATTTTGCTATGGTTGTAAGAAGCTTTGAAATTTATGGGGCAGGGGTTATCATCCCTTCTGTGGAGGCCCAGAAACTGAATTAGGGAGGTTGCCCAAAGTTCTGTAAGTAGGTCTTGTATATGAAGTCATCTTTACAGTATACCAACAGTATCTTCGAAGTTGTTTGGGAAGATCCTACCCTTAACTAAGCTAAGACTATGAAGTTATCTTCCAGGGAAAAGTTTTAAACTGACCACAGCTTTACCCAGGGTGCTAGCTATGCTTCTCTGTAGCTATTCGAAATCTGCTTTGAGTTCAGAGAAATCTTTGAGTTTAGTCGATGTTTTCTTTCCCATACAAAATACACTAATATTTGCTACTTGGAAGAAAAAATTGTATGCTCTCACACATTCTGAATGCTTTGTGTATGAAATCTCTCTGATCCATAGTTACTAGGGCTTCCCAGAAAAAAAGAATTATTGGAAGGTCTGAGAACTCCACTTGTAGCCAACCAGCCATTAACTTCTCTGGTGGCAGTGATTGTTAGAATTGCAGCTAACTTTATCTGAGTCTGGGCTCTAACCACCCTGAGTACGCTAAGTGAGTCATTAACGGGTGCTTAAAGGAAGCTGAAATGCTAGGGATGAAAGCTGAGGGATCCTCTGCTCAGTGTGGCCTTGACTTTTTGGCACAGGAGCTGATGGAAGGCTCTTCAGCCAAATGTCTCTGTACCCTTTCACTTGAGCCAGGTGAGCTGTCGAGGAGAGTTGAGCCCCTGAGCTCCTATTGTTGATGCCTGCTACCCAGGCTGCCCTCTTTGGTGCCAAGTAAGTGTACCACCCATGGATGAACATTTTGCTGGAAGGCCGAGTATTCTGCAGATTAGCAAGCCAGAGACAAGCTTCTGTGGCATGCTGCTAGGGATGGGACTATGATTTGGGAAGGATGAGAGTCAGACAAGAGCCAGTCAAAACCTCAAGGATTGATAACCACTGCTTTTTCTTTTGTTCCTGCTGTAGGCCTCCAAATATCCCCAAAGGACCTAGACCCCTATCCTGTTCCAGGACACAGGAATTCACACAAAACCTGGGGTTGACCTGTGCTTTCTTTGTCTCATGCATGTGTGTTTGACATATTCTGAGAATTAGCTCTGGGCTCTTCCTATCAGCCATATTAGTAAGTTCTGTTCCCCCCAAATTGTAAAATAATCCTCAACTCACATCATGGAGACTAAACGAGACAGGATAAGTAATGTTTTTAACATGGTGCCAGCTGTTGAAACAGAGGCTCCAGAAGTAGAAAAACAAAAACAAAAACAATGAATAAATAAGTAGAAAGCCAAACTAGAGCTATAAAAAGATGGGAGGGGATGGAGGAGTGGGAAAAATGGGTGAAGGGAAGTGGGAAATGTGTGCATCCAGCTAGAGAATGAATATGTCATGAGAAGAAAAGGCACAGCACAGAGACTAAGGTCAGTGGTATGGTAGTAGGGTTGTATGGTGATGGATGGTGGCTACACCTGTGAGCATACCATAACCCACAGAGAAGTTGACACAGTAAACATACTGTGCACCTGCAACTAATGTAACATTGTGTGGCAACTATACTCAAATAAGAGGGGCTCCACCTACAGTAGCTATTGACAGAAGATAGAAGAGAGAAATGGGGGCTGGGGGAAGGGCAGAAACATTAGGAAAAGGATGGGAGAAAATGAACAGGATTTCCATTGGGCAGCAAGCCCACTAGGCCAGGTGGTGCTTAACTGGCTAGTGGGGGTAGGAGAGGGCCTGATTTCCTCTAGTTGTGGGAGACCTCTGGTGTGTATAACCTTAGCAGCCACTCTGCTACCCAGGCCACCTGGAAACAGCAGGGGCCCTTATTGGTACAATTGTACCTGGAGATGTTAGCAGAATGTTCAGTGTTCAGAATGCAAGTTCTTAGGATGCTGTAGGAGTGATTTGTTTAAAAATTATTGGAAAGATTCATTCTGAAAATAATGCTTCATTGGATGTTGAGATTAAGAGCAAGATCCTAAAAAAAAAAAAAAAAAAAAGCAAGATCCTCAGGTTGTAGGTCCTAGGATGTGGCCTCGAGCATCAGCAGTACTCTTGGTATTGATGAAAATGCAGAATCAGAAAGCTCTGCCTCCCATCAGATTCCCATGTGATATCATGTACACTGACCACTAGTCCTAATAAGTTTGAGTACCACTAGTCCTAATAAGTCCAGGACATTAGGAAACTGACAAATCCATCAAATAGCATCATTTTACTGAAAATGATTAAGTACAGCTTGGTAATGGAGTTTAATCCCTTCAAAGGGGAGACAAGTGAAGTCAGAAAAGGGACAAGACCTTAATAAGGATTAAAAACAGAAAGGTTATAAGGAGCAAGATTTTGGCTCAGCATGCAAGAAATTCTTAATAACTAGAGTTGTCTCCAGGTAGACTATTTCAAAACCTAGTTATTTCTTCATCACTAGAGTGGTTTGAGGAAATCTGTCCAATTTTGCCTGATTTCCTAGCTGTGCCATTTGTGTTCTCCCCAGTTAGAGCCACTAGGCTACCAGGGCAGACTTCACCCCTCGTCAGACCCTGGAAGAGGAGTTCTCAAAGAATGGTTCCAAGATCAGCAGCTTCAGTCTCACCCAGAAACTTGTTAGAAATGCAGATTCTCAGGCTACTGAGTTAGATCGATTTAATTGTCCCCTAGATGGGGCCTAGGCATCAGGATTTTTAAAATCAGATGATCAATTTCCTAATACTCAGCTAGGGTTGAGAACCAGTCTTAAGGGCAATTTAAAAAATGGTTGTATATCAGAATATTACCTGGTGAGCCTATTGAAACACAGATGTCAGGCCCCCAGCCCAGGATTCCAGGTTGATTCTGCCTGGGATAGGCCTGATACCTGGGTGAGTGTCACGGGGGACTGTGACCTAATCCTGTTGGATGGCTTTTTCCCTGGCTACAGGTAGCATTCTCCTATATATTTGCTATTGACAATGCTGAATGCTTGAAAGAGGCTTGGTACTGAAATCCAGTCTCTCTGCCTGAGTGGCTCTTGCCTCTCTGCTTCTGCTGTGCTGGTCTTTCCAGACTCTGCTCCTGTCCCGTCTCCACTCAGAGTCCCCTGGACTCTGCCTGGGTCCCCCTCTGTGAGCCTCTGCCTGGAAATGGTCTTAAGACACCTGGCCGGGGAAACCACAGGGCTGGCCTCTCTCATTCTTGCATCTCTCAGGGATTACCTTTTCATTGCCTGATGTTCAGTGTCTTCAAAACTGTTGTCTCCTATAACTTTGTTTCACGTAGAAGAGTAAATCCATTCTGTCTTTTCATTTTGGGCAGAAGCAGAATTCTAATTTTAATTAAAATTAGAACAAAAAGACTGTTCCTGGCTTTTGAGGGAAATAAACTGGAAGCAAGGAAGCAGCTAGGAAGCTTGGAGATGAGTTAGGGGCAGCCTGTGGTGATTCAGGTGGAAGAGTTGGCATGACCCAGGCCACAGTAATGGCAGACAAGGTAGACAGGAGAGCTGTTTTGCTTTGAAGGTGTTAATGATTGGGGGTGCTGGAGTTCTTGTCTCTGTAAACCTGCCGATCTCCTCTGTTGTCTAGAATAAAGTTATAGTCTAGTATTGGATTACAAACTGGTTGGGCAGAAGCAATTCTCCTCAGTTCATATTTAGAGAATCTGGCTGAAAGCATAGATGCCTCCCACAAAGTGCATCTGCGAGCACTTGCTGCAGGTATATACACTTCTTTATAATCGTCTTCCTTAAATCCAACCGTCTTCCAGCCTATCAGACTCTTTCCTGTTGCTTGCTCACAGAGTCTCTATTTTATTGGCCATTTGTGTCTATCCTGCTTAGTTAGAACCCAGCCACACTGACATTGCCTGGGAGTTTAAAAATTCAGAATCTCAGCTCCCACCCTAGACAGTGAATTAGACTGTGCATCTTAAAGAGGCATGGGTCTAATTACTGTTCCTCCAGAACCCATAATATCTGGCTTCTGTCCTATACAGCAAGGAGTAAAGGGCCTAAAGAGAAAGCCTACTCAGGTTATTATTATTATTATTTATTATTTATTAACTTATTTATTTTTACACTTATAAGTGTGACCTATACCACTTCTAATGTCTGCTAATATCAAATCCTACCTAGGCTAGAACTCCATCCTGGTTCCTGCCCCTTATCTGAATATTCTCTGTGCCCTCCCTGCCCAGTGTATGGTTCCAGTTTCAGGTCACTATCCTTATAGATGGATCTGTCAGTCTTTCCATGTGTCTGTCTTTTTCTCTTACTGTCCAAAGTCCACAAGGGTGCCCAAGCCCTGTAAATCACAAAACTGCGAACAAAGAAGGAAATCCAGGAAGAGGATGGCAAGGGACAATATTCTGTGGCATAGAGAGAAGGTGGACGTCACAACCAATTAAAAGCAACAAGGTTCAAAAACGAGAGGGTACCAACCTGAAAGGGCTCTGTGCTCAGGGATTTGAGGATAAATGACTTTTTCACAATGGGTAATTAACTCGCGGAGTGGGTTCCTGGAGGCAGCAGGGAAAGCTGATCGACAGTGACATAGCCTGGGGATTGCTTTCACAGCTCTTTGCCTGTTTGGCTGGGGAATAGAGATGGAAGTTGCAGTAGAAGTCGTGAGGGTTAAGGGGTCTCCTGCCTGGCAAGTGGCTGAAGGAGCATGAGAATGGGTGGCCTGGGCCAGGAAGTCCATGCCCTGCATGCCCCTTCAGCGATCTGAAGTGCTCACATAGGGGAACCCTCCTTCAACCCTTCCACATGTACTCATGTACTGTGGCTAATAAAAAAATGTTTTTACAGTCCCAGTTCTACTTGATTCCATGACTCTGACATATGCAGCCATGGTAATATTCTTATTGAAGCATTATCCCTCTGTCTTACCTTTTTAGTTTAAAAGATGAGGAAGTTGCAGCACAAGGAGTGAAATAAATTGCCTCTGGGGTCTCAGTAGTAAGTCGTAACTAGAACATGGGAATTGTGATCTTTAGTCAGATTTTCTCTATACTATGTGTGTGTTTATCTGTTGCTCTATGTAACAAGCAGTAAAAGTCATGAGAAATAATCTCTGTCTCTCTCTCTTATAACTGGGTGTGATACTGTGACCTCTGCATTTCTTTCTAACTTGAGCATTCTATATAAAGCAGGAGGAGTGTTAGGGAGCCAAATCATAAGATTGAGTAGCAGTCTGCTATTACTGATCATATGCAAGGCTCTATGTCAAATGTTTTTAGACACTTTGTCATTTGATGCTCACGATGACCTAATGAGGTAGGCAGTATTGTTATCTCCATTGTACAAATAAATAGATTGAGATAGGGTGAATTATTTGCCCAAATGTATAGATTTAAATCCAAGTCCCCTTGACTCCAGAGTCTGAGCTCTTATTTCTTAAACCGGCTCCACCCAAAGTGTGGTCTTGGGATCATCAGAGGTCTCTAAACTATTAACAATTCTTGGTGACATAAAAAGCTTGTCTTAACATGCAAATCAAGTGTATTATTAGATCGGATGTTTTGGTCAGATAAGAGGTTTTGGTGGGAGTGCAAAACCTTTTTGGTGAAGGAAGCAGTGTACTGATCTACATCTGATCTGAACATCTCTGCAGGTGGGTAACAAACATCTCAGAGACTGGCACTTAAAATAGCATTTCCTTTAATTTTACTGCTTACAGGGTGTCAAAAGCAATTGTATTACAGATTTCACCCTTCATTCTCTTGGTTTGCACTGGCTAGTTTCCATGTTGATCTGAAAAAAGAATGCTAAGCTATGGGCCTCAAACTAACTGAAGCTTGACTGGACTGATCCATGTTCCCATTCAATAAATCTCTTCTGTGCCTTTATGCTAGCACTGTAACCTCACCTGAATCCATTGAACTCATCTGCATGGTTTTCATTTCTATATATTATGATCCAATGAGCTGAATTGTATCTGAGGTTCTAGAGATCATGAATGAATAAAGGAGCCCCATCTCTATCATTTGGAAGATTTCCACAGTGAACTTGGTGGGTGCCCAGGACATTTCGTGGATTTACAAACTGGAGGATATAGGAATACAGCTGGGTTATACTGAGTTAAGTACTTGGCAGGTAAGTTACTGCATCTGTGTTGGACTGGCTACCAGTGAATGATAGTGATTAGTTCATGTCTGTTGCCCTGTCTACAAAGTGGCTTTTCATATTCCTCTGGAGTTAGATGGACTCTCTCAGGTAAAAAGAGACATTTCTACAGATGATTGTTTTTATTGTAGAGTCAATAACTTTCAACCCAGATATGAATGAAGTTAATAAACCAAAGTTACCGCTTGGAAAACCAAGGCAGAGTGCAAACCAGATTACAAGGTGACATAATCTATATTAAATCTAAGGCTTATTCTCTCAATTTTTAAAAATTGAATGGTGCTGTCTTTCAGATTAAGTATGTTATAGTTGGAACCAGGACTGCCATCTCTTTCTTGCAGTCTTATCCTTTTCTGGTTTTGCTTTAGGCATCTCCTAAAAACAATACCTACGTCCTGGAGAAACCTCAGGGCTCTATTTAAAGGAAAAGCTAGGGCAGCCCGGGTGGCACAGCAGTTTAGTGCTGCCTGCAGCCTGGGGTGTGATCCTGGAGACCTGGGATCGAGTCCCACGTCAGGCTCCCTGCATGGAGCCTGCTTCGCCCTCTGCCTGTGTCTCTGCCTCTCTCTCTATGTGTGTGTCTCTGTGAATAAATAAATAAATAAAAATCATAAAAAAATATTTTAAAGGAAAAGCTACTCGCCTTACCTGGCAAGTTGTACAAGATCATAAATGGCTACAAAGTTGCTCAATTAGAAAACAAAGGAGTTGAACCAGTGGAAATCACTAGCTAATTAGATTCCTGGAGACACAAATAACACCCCAAGTTGATACAAGGTATAAATCAGCAGTGTGACTTGGGCATTGGGGAGAGCTTTCAGCAATTTTCTCTCCCACTAAGGAGAGTCAGGCTAGGCTGTGTTGAACACATCCTAACATTCTTCTTCTTGTCTGTCTTCTCAGCACATGTTATCAGATCAGTACCATTAAACAGTTATTTTGAAAAAATTTTTTTTTCTCACTTTCTCAACCAGCCTTCATGAAAGCAAAGGCCACATATGCCTGGTCACTGTGGATTCTCCAGGACCAGCCGCTCTAGCTGCTGTCCCAGAGTGGGTGCTCACTCACTGATGTTCCTCTTTAGTGTGATGAGGGAAGGGACAAGCCAGCTCCGGTCAGGATGAGAACCGGAAAGGGAGTGGGGCAGGTGCCGAAGTGTGTGAACACCTACCTGCCTTCTTGCTGGCTTTAAAGGAAAAGCTGAACAAAGCAGACTCCTGTCTCATCTCCTTCACACCTGACACGCAGTTCCTCCTCTGTAGCCTTTTTCAATATTACTTTCCTAGTTCAGTGGCCAGCATTTGGCTCAAAGTGAATATGCACTTTTATTCAAAGGATTACCCACACCCTCATTTTGTGCTGTGTGTTGCCTTCAAGATTTTTGTCAGTACTTGGTTTTTCATTATCAACTACCTTCACTGTGACGCCCATGTGACCTAGTATGTTGCAACATGAATTTTCCTGTACTTTCAGTGACACTTGACCAAAGAAAGCAACAGGAAAGTTTCCATTTGCCCTAATGAGCTATTTCCAGCCAGTAGATCTTTGTGTGTTTGTGGGAATAATAGTTTTGTGACTGGGGAAAGACTTTCATACTCCATTGACCCTGGAAGCTTGGACATTTGGTGACTGTAAGGCTAGCTTTGCTATGGTTCAATGTCATGATTATGGCCGGGGGCTTTCTCTCTCTTGTCTTACTCTTCTCATGCCTTCTCTTTCTTCTCACTTGCTGCCAAACACTTTGTTTTTGATGACTCTAGGACCCTGCCTCTGGCCTCCTTTTGACTTTTAATTCTTCTTTTCCAATTAGATGGAGAGCCTGAACTCTGACCCCTTCCATAACTGAGTTTAGAGAACATAGTGGGCCAGATGTGATGAAATGGGGACAAGAGAGAGCCATGGATCCAGAGGTTGGCCTCAGGGGAAGAAGCTCTTATGTGGGTAGGAGGCAGAGATTGGGGGAGTTGGGTATTTGGCTTCTGAGACGTACTGATGACTCAGTTCCAAAGAACAGGATAAAATAATGGAAATGCAGACTTGGAAGAACTTGCTTTTGGGTAAAGGACTAAAGCAGAGACTGAGATAAAACAATAATGGGGAGAGTAATCAGGAGCTGAGATTCTGAAACTGGGATATAAGGAATGGTTTTATTATGAAGGATCTGAGAAAGAGCTGAAATAGCTGGGCCAGAGAAGCTCAGAGTAGGACCAACAGATGCCTTGATTCTTAACTAAGGTATGTAGGTCTCAATTTCCACCATATCTCTGTGAGTAGACTTTCCTTCTCGAGGCTGTCTGGCTGAATGATGTGCACAAAGTCTGTAACATCTTGAGTTGAGACTTCGGACAAGTTCTGGGTTTCAGCTCTGGCATATTCACTGTTTTATATGACTCCATGTAGATGTAGCCAACTTTTTTCCATTAATAAAAACAATGTCCATAAACAATAGGACTTAACATTTATTGCACACATTCTAGAACCCAGGCCGTTCACATGTTGTCTCATTTGATCTTAACAAACATTCCTATTAAAAACCAGCAGCCCCATTTTGCAAATGAGGAAATGGGATTTAAGAGCATAAAGTTGGTGCTCTCAACCATTATGCTTAGACTATGCAATTGAGCAGTGTGCCAGCCACCATTATGTCTTGTGGATAAACAAAAGTAGGTTAAAGGATGGATTTTGTGGCACTCATGGGATCACTGAAAAGTCAGACCTTGTATTTATGAACTGATTATAAACATGATGTAAGATATGATGTAATGAAGTTCTAAACTGAATGCAATTAAGTGCTAAAATGGATTGTATAGACCTAGTGGCTCTCAAAATGTAGTCCCCAGACCAGCAATATCAGCATCATCTGGGAACTTGTTAGACCTGCCCATCCTCAGACCTATTGAAACTCAGAACCTCTCAAACCCAGGCTGGGGCTCACTTCTATGTTTCAACAAGTTTTTTAGGTGATTCTGATACCCACTAAATGTGAGAGCTGATGGTAGGCCATAGGTTTTAAGAGCAGTGTATTAGTTTTCCAGAGTAATGGTTAAAAGATTGCTACAAATTAGATGGCTAAAAACGACAGAAATTTGTCATCTGTAGTTTGGCAGGCCAGAAATCTATAATCAAGATATGGGTAGAATTGGTTCCTTCTGGATGTTCTTTTTTTTTTTTTTTTTTTAACAGGCCCTGGAGCCCGGGGACCTCCCAGTCACGGACCCCAGGCCTGCCCGGCTCAGCGCTGCCCACCGCCCCACCTCCCTTTCTGGAAGTTCTAAGGGAGGAACTGGTCTCATGTGTCTTTCCTAGCTACTCGTGGCTCATCGTAATCCTTGGGGTCCTTGACTTGTCACTGCATCACTCCAATCTCTGCTTCTGTACATAGCTGCTTCTCTCTGACTCTGTGTCTCTTCCTCTTAAAAGGGTTACCAGTCATTGGATTTAGGGCTGACTCTGTTCCAGTATGACCTTAACTGGTTAAATCTGTATATATTCCACATATAAGGAACAGTGCAGAGGATTATAGGGGAAGGGAGGGAAAACTGAATGGGAAGAAATCAGAGGAAGACAAAATATAAGAGGTGCTAAACTATAGGAAATAAACTGAGGGTTGCTGGAAGGGAGGTGGGTGGAGGGATGGGGTATCTGGGTGATGGGCATTAAGGAGGGCATGTGATGTAAGGAGCACTGGGTGTTTTATGCAGCTGATGAATTATTAAACTCTACATCTGAGACTAATGATGTACTATATGTTGGCTAATTGAATTTGAATAAAGAGAAAAAAATCTGCAAAGATCCCATTTTCAAAGCTTGCATTCTGAATTTCTAGAAAGACATGAATTTTGGGGGAAATGATTTAACTCATTACAGGCAGTTAAGAGGAGGACAGGTAAAACGGAACTCTAGGGCAAAGCTTTAGAAATGTTATGTGTGGATGAAGTCAATGAACTAATGGGACTAGTGGCTGTCATAGTAGGAATGAAAGCTAATTAGTAAGCATAGGCAAGTTTGACTAAAAGGAAACCTGATATTGGGGCATGGACTTGGTTGCAAATAAACCACATTACTGATGTGGTAACACATTAACATATGAAAATTAGTAACTTATATCCTTTTTATTCTCTAAACTGCCATTTGAGTTTACAGTAAAAATCATTAATAATATTCTAATAATTTTCATACTATTTTTAATACTAGAATTGTTGGGATCTTTAATTTGATCTATCACTAGCTAAATAATGCCTCAGTCTGAATCCTGATTTGACATGGGGAACTGCATAAATCCTTGCAACAACTGTCCCATTAACGTGCATGGTGTTAAATCAGCTCAGCTTCTGCCGAACTCAGAGCAAGTATATTCAAAATTTCCCAGATGTTATAATACTGTCTGAAATTTTAAAATAATATATTTATTATCAAACATGTCACAAAAAGTTTATTGGAATGCTATATTTGATTAGGTCAAACTTTATTCTTCAGGACAAGAGAGAGGGAACAGCCCTGTTGCTGGAGGGACTGGTTCAAATCTTGGCTCTGTCTTTTAAAGTTTAATAACAAAAAAAAAAAGTTTAATAACCATTCTGTGCCTCAGTTTATTTTTCTGTAAAATGGGGATAAATGTCATAATATTTATGGCATTCAAATAAGTTAATATGCAGTTAGCATGGTTCATGCTATGAATGTGGCAGCTATCAGTTTTATGAATGTAATTAATGTTAATTCTAACAATGGGTGAGAATTCAGAAGGTTTTAAACAACTCATCCCATTATATGGAGGTGAAATTCAATGGGGAGGGCATAAGGGGACCCATACCTAGCATGCCACCTGATCTGAACCACTTTTCTGAATCCTGCAGCCTCCCTATTGTTGCTAATGTGCCTAATAGAACCATCCATATTGATAGAATAGTGCTTGGCTAGTATGTGGGCTGAATCTTATTATTGTAACCCTCTCTACTTTTTCATTTTTCCTTGTGGAACCCAGAATATCTTAGATAGCTGAAATCCCCTGGAAGATGCAGTTTCCACTAGTAGCTGCATGATATTGACCTCCGGGAGAGCAGACTGGTGGTAGATGGTCACAGCCACAGGATCTACATGGATATCACACATCTATCTACAGGATGTCAGTAACAAGTGCCAATGTCAGGAATGCCCTTTCTCCTGTTGTGGTCCTCAGCTGCTCTGGCAAAGGGCACGCAAGAGGCAGGAGTTTTGGGGAGATGATTGGCAGGAACACTGATGAACCAGAATTGATGCTGGTAAAGGCCTGGAACAGGTCTTACAGGTCTCTTGGTTGTTTTAAGCATTTAACTCCTTGGTTGGTGGATTGTGGAAGGGTGGTGGGGTGTTGTGTTTCCATGTATGTGAAATCTTGAAGAAGGGGCTACTTGCCTAGCATGGAACTATTGTAGTATTTTAACAACTGGAGGAGATTTTTCTGAGTCCTGGCTGAATCTCAGGGCTCGGTGTGGAGAAGATGCTGTTATGCCAATAAGAAAAGACAGTCTCTAAAGACCTTGAGTTCTAGACTATGGGGTTGTACTTCCTCCAGCAGACATCAGGGAGTCATTGTTGGCAGCCCACCTTGGTCTTTGATTCAAGCAAAACAGAGTTCTAAGCCAGGACTTGATGGAGCTAAAAAAGATGTAGCTGTTTTCAAGGAAGGTTTTTGCTTCAAACAGTTCTTATTTAGGGTGTTCTCTGTTTATCCATTGGCACCACTCTTTTGGAGGTTAATATGACTTCTAGTGAGAGGAGAATGGAGCACAATATCTAATCCTTCACAGATGTAAGTCTTTTCTTAATAATGAGTTGAGATTTAACAAGTCATTAAAAATTCCCTCAACAAATGCTTTCAGGTGGCTTTTTTTTTTTAAAAGGAGGTTAGGAAAAAAATAATGATCCCTAACATAACTATCTTCCCAGTTTTGGAAAGACCTAATCAGTCTTGATGCTACTAATTGTCCCTTGTATTAAAAATGCTGGCTTATCATTTGGACATTGAGTTTCAACACATAGAAGAAGCTTGTTTTTTTTTTTTAAGATTTTATTTATTTATTCATGAGAGACACAGAGACAGAGAGAAAGGTAGAAACACAGGCAGAAGGAGAAGCAGGCTCCACGCAGGGTTGTGGGACTCCATCCCCGGTCTCCAGGATCACACCCTGGGTTGAAGGCAGCACTAAACGGCTGAGCCACCCGGACTGCCCAAGAAGCTTCTTGATTGACATCAGCTCCCCTCAGTCACTGGTCTCTGGCTATGCCCTTTTCATGATAGCAGACTGCCAAGTTGGACATGGGAAGAATTTTATGAATTTCCAGGAGTCTAAGGCAAGCTGGAAGTCTGTATTGGAAGCCACTTTTACCCCTACATACTCCATGAAATAGCATATGATATGTTGCAAAGTGGAGGTTGTGCATACATTACAGCAATGTAGAGCATAGGTTTCTGAATCAGTTATCCTGGGCATGAATCCTGCCTTTTAAAGGTGAAGCTAAGAGAAACAGAATAATCCCCAATCTTAAATAATTTCTCCAGTTTTGGGGAGACATGGCTTGTCAGTTTTGATGGTAATAACTATTGTATCTCCTATGACTTTGGTACCATTGGTGAGTAAGTTTATCACTCTACACATCAGTTTCCCATCTGTAAAATGGGGATAAAATATTTGTCTCATGGGGCTACTATGAGGATAAAAAAATCATGGTTATCAAGAGTGTTGTTGTTTTGCTTGGGAGGCTTCCAAACAGTTTATACCCATTTTGCAACTTAGGAATGCATATGTACATACATATGAGGTGCTGTATCAGAGGCCAGTCAGGAGACAGCATCCAGTAACTTGACCAAGACAGACTAATAGAATTAACTGTTACAGGAGGTTGGAGAATGAGGGGTTGGCTAGTAGGAATAAAGAGGACAGGAATATTAGATGAGAGGAACAGCTACTCTTCCAAAGCTGAAAGAGTATCTGAGGCTATGACCTACTTCAGGGTGGAGACCCAGATTTCATTGGAGAGGTTTGGCTGTGACTTACTGAGTACCAGAAAAGTTGTTATGGCAGAGTGTGTTGGCAGTGTATTCTTTCTGGTGCTGTGGAAAGCTTTCACAGGTGTCTCCTTGGAGACTTTCTGATATAAAACTTCCCAAGTACTACTGACCACTATGTACTAAAGGCAGCTAGTGTTCAAGAAGCTGCCTGAATTGCAGGAGCTGGATGTTGGAGCATCTGTCCATGCTGTAAAAGCCAGATGCTGGAGAACCAGCTTGCACAACAGGAGCTGGGCAAAGAGAAGCCAGCTGAGCTGCAGAAGCCTGTTTGGTGAGCACACTGGAACCAGGAAGAAAAAGCCCTTCCTGCTTAAGTGTCTCTTCAGTTCCTTCTACCAATAAGGTGTAACATCATGCCAAGTGGCAAAAGAAAATTATTTAGGCCCAACTTAATTTTCACAGTGCAGGTAAGCAAGGGTGATTTTTGGAGCCAAAAGGCAATAAATAGATAAATGGTATAAATGGTGAAGAAACAAGTTCTTAATTCTGCCAATCTGTTATGCTCAGTTTTGTGCTCCCTTGGCATGGGGCTCTTTGAATAATCTACAATAGTAACTAACACTCAGCATCCTTTGCTGAGTACTTCCTTTTCCCTTTTGTGTTTAAGCTTCTAGTTTTTAAGTAATCTCTTTGTAAGGTACTATCTATTGGAGACTTTTTGCATAATCCATCATGACAATGAGCCCCAACAGTAACAAAATTATGAGTGCCATAATTAATAAATTAAGCCAGGAAAAGAAGGTTTTTGTGTTTGTTTTGGTATCTTATTTAATTGGCAAGGACATTGTTTTAGGACCGACTTTGTTAGAGGTACAAACAATAGGGTACTTTTAGCCCACATATATTTTTGTAATCTGATAGCAGCCTTTTAACTGAATCCATCCTTTTGTTTTTTAGTTTTGCTTTGTTTTGAATGAATTAAAGGCATTAAATACAAAGCAAATTAAATTTATTCTTTAGACAACGTGGAGCCAGTGAGGATTTTGAATGGAACTGTGATGTGACTGAACAAGTTCTGTTGAAAGCCAGCATTGTGCCTGCCTTGTAGTGTTTAATAAGTAGGTGGTGGCTACTTGGACTGCTGCTGACACAACTCTCCTCTGTCTGAGTGATGAGGGGCCACTCTTCAAGAGAGGTCACAAAAAGCCTAGGCGGAAATAGCCGGAAGCAAAACCAGCCTCGTTTATTTTTATTTTACTTATGTATTTAGCAGCATCAACTAAATATGACTAGATAGAGGGGAAAGTGTGGTGTATTCCTTGGTTGAGGCTGTGCCTTAAGCCTCTACCACTCATTAAATTTATCTGTTGGCCCAGTAGTAGAGGTAGCAAGAAAGAGCATGATTAATACCTGGATATGAAGAGGAGATAGACAAATGCCACATAAAGTCAGTGAGCAGCTGTAAGCACGTTTCTTCTTTCCTCTCTCAAGTAACTTTTATTATGCTTCCAAATGAAGTGTTTAAAAAGAGAAACATAAGTGTGTGCTTATTTTCTATAAGTCTTGATAGGAAGGCCTCCTGTGTATGAGATAGTGTGTAAGGTGCACAGGTACGGATCCTATAGCTCCTGGGTTAGTTGGGGGTCTTGAAAGAGCATCAGGAGACATAGACTCTTACTCCTGTCAAGGTGTACACAAAGGGTGTCATTATAGGTGCAACTGGCATCTCATCCCACCAATCCATACAAACACCTTCTCCATGGTCATCTGTGATCTCTTTGTGCTTAAATCCTAAGGATGATTGCCTGCCCAAGCATTACTTGACCTCTCAGTGGTCTCTCCTTCAAATTCTTTCCTTGTGGTATCACCCTCTCTGAGCACCTACATGTGGGCCTTCATCTTCTCTGTCTGTTTGAAACTTTCTCCCATAGAGCCTCTATTTTTATTCATCCTTGCCCTCTTCTATCCTTATGTTCTACATTTTATCTGGGTTGATTTAATCATTTACAGTGACTGAATGATTTACCTGTAGATGATGTTTCCCAAATTGAAAACTTAAACCCAGGTCATTTTCTTGAATTCCATACCCACTGATCTATCTGTTGGAGAGTACATCATGTTTTGAAAATATCACAGGCATTTCATATTCTATTCATTCCAAACCACTTCTTCTCCAGCTTTCCCCATCTCCATCAATGGTCCTCCTATCCAAATAGTTGTTTAAGCCAGAAACCTAAGGGTCACTGGACTCTCATCCTCCACCTTCCCCTGGTCAGTAGCTAATCATTGTTTTTACCTCCTTACTAGCTTTCAAAGCACTCTACTTTCCATCCTCATGGAACTGTATTAGTGGGTACCACACCTTCATCTTTCATGTACTTGACTACAACAACTTGATTTTTTAATATACACTTGTTGCAGGAAACTTTCACCATATGCAAATAGGATTGTGTATACACTACAGTTTTACCCACTTCCTTCAGTGCTAGTTCATACACATGGCCCACAAGCCTCTTGATGAACTGATGTGTTTCCCTTTCTAGTCTTTTCTCACTACTCTAGCACCTCTTTGAATTTTTTTCTCCAGCTATATTGAACCATATGCATTTCTCTGAATACACCAATCTCTATGCTGAAAACTAGACCTTCACTTCTCTACTTCATAATTTGGATAACTCTAACTTCTTCTACAGGATTTAACTTAGATGCATATATATCATTTCCTCCATGAAATCTTGGTACCCACCAAGCTTTGATGATGTCACATTTGTGAATTTTGTAACACTGTGTACTTAACCCTGTCATATTCCTTATGACTTAGTAACTGTCTACCCCACTATCTTTGTTATTTCTGTGATCCTAGTACTTAACATAGTGTCTGGGTTGTGGATGCCACTCAGTAATTATCTGCTTAGGTATGAATCAGCATTGCTATAAAGGGCTTGGAATGTGCAGAGGTGAGAGCTATAATCAGGCAAGACTTTATGTAGTCAGTAATGTATCATCTGACACAGAGGTGGTGGGGAGTCCTGGAATAGCCTGCAATGAGAAGAGCACATTCAAGGTGGAAGAAGTGACTTGAGCAGTGATGCATAGGCACAGAAGCTTGAGGCAAGATTTGGAGCTTGCCTGTCTAGAAGCGAAGAATGATATGTGATTCTAGAAATGTAGATTTTGGTTGAGGCCTTGAGAACTAGGTTAGGAAGATGTTTAGGTAAAGTACATCTGATAAAAATGGAGTGTATTTGTGAAATAGTCAGAGAGGTGCTATAATATAATATTAAGCTGGTAGGCAATGTTGAGGATGGATTGGAAAGGAGAGAGTTGAAGAAAGAACATAATTGAGAGACTGCTATGTTGACTGTCTAGTGGAGCTGAGTAGGAGGTAGGTAGTGTTGAGGCAAAGGGAAGAGAGAAGTGGGGACAGATGTGAGATAAAGAAGCTCAGAGTAGAAACCCTATGTTTTAAGAGTGTAGGAAGGGCCTTGTGCTCAGAATAAAGTGGTAAAGTTGTGATAAAGGCTATAAATAAATGTTAAAGCTTTAGAACAGTTGCAGTTGGAGCTATAATTTGGAGTTGAGATAGAAATGTCCATGTAGTCTGGTGCATAAGGAGATCCATGCATTGCTAAGAGCAGTGAGGACCCAGCTGAGCAGCCCAGCATGCACCAGTAGTGGATTCAGCCAGACAGGTTTTCTCTTTCCTGAAGTGTTCTTAGAGAGCATGGGAAGCAGTAGGATTCACAGGAAAGGGAGCAGTCCTTTATTCATGAGACTTGGATGCTTATACAATCTGTAAGGAATGATACTTTTCAGATTGACTCAAGCAAAATATTTTTATATCTAGGTAGCTATGAAAATTGTGACATTTCATCATTTCCTCTTGTGACTAGCAGGGCACCTGTGGGGTAATAGAGATAATGGGATTGTGATGATAAATAGTAGAGCTGCTGTTGGAACTGAGGGCAGTGTGAAGTTTGTGTCTAACACCTGGACCAAATCTCTTAGGATACTGTCAAATAATGCAATCATGGGAACTATCTAACCCACATTTTCCAGATGAGACCTGGATTCTCTATTTGGAGTTCATTTTGTAGCAGATGGTGTCATCCAATATAACCAGCCAGCAGTGACTTTTACCCATGCCGAGGGTTGTCCCAGCTCCAGGCAGGGGAGCAATGATATAAAAAGTGGGTGTGACCACCTTCCCTGAGAGACCTGTGGGATGTGTCTGTCTCAGCTTTACCTATATCCAGGACCACCAGGTTTCCTATCCCTGAGGGCTCAGTGTGGTGCAATTCTGCCCTTATTTGTACTTACTATTCTACATGTTTGTTTGATTTTGAGTACCATCTCCTGCTTGGGGGTAAGAAGGAAGATATCCAACTGTTAAGGGTCTATATCCCTCTTCACCTAAAGTGCTGAAAACCTTTCTAAATCATTCTGTATTTGCCTTACAGATCAAATCCTCCAAAGGGACAAGTGGTTGCCAGTTACTATCTTCAAATGGAAGAAAGTTGAATAATTTGTCATTGAACCCTCTGTTTCAGCAGATCATTGTGGCTTATGTTGAATCTTGGTTCTAATAATTGTGTTACTAATAGCTTCTTGGGATCACAAATGTTAATTATGACCTCTCAGTAACTGTGACCTCCCTCAAGACCAGTCTGGTTTATAGAATCTTTAAGAAACTGAATTGTTCTCATACTAGGGTCTGGGTGAGGTTAGATCTCTACACCTCAAAGGAATAAATGCTAACTTTTATATTGTTTATGCCACCCTTCACATTACAAGGACTCTAAGTCCCGAGGTGATACAGTCTCCTCCCTTCACTATGTCAACACACATCCTATCATGAGCTGGGGGCAATTATTAGGATATATAAGAAAAAAAATTCTATATATACAATATTTTATCCTAATTCAGAGGAATTTGTCCTTAGGGTACTTATATGATAGTTACTCTTTTTCTTATAGGTTCCTGACATCTTACATGATGTAGCCCAACTATTAGTGTTAGAAAACGTGGGTAGAGCTGACTTCAGAATGGACTGCACTAAGAGTTTGAAGTGTCATCAGGATTTAACTGATTTTTTTAAATTTCTATTTTCTTCTCCAGCACTGCTTCTGTGTTTGATTCTTTCCCACATAAGGTTTTTCTTCGTGTGGTAAAGGGAAGTTCAGGTTTAAATAAAACAAAGCTAGTTACTTGGAGGAAAGAGGGAAGACTTGGTTCCCACTCTTGGTCCCTCTTCCCTTCAGTATATAAGCAAATCAGGGAAGGACTCTCATTGGCCTACTTGAGTCACATGATTATTTCCTGGACCAACCAAGGATCATGTGCCTCTGGCCATAGAGGATAGGTATTTCATCAGAAAGAGGAGTAAGAGAAATCATAATAGGAAGACAAACAGCAGCCTTTACTTGATGGAAAGCATAGCCATAGAAAGGAAACCCTCCTTTGTTAAGATTTTTTTATAAAAAGATTTTATTTATTCATGAGAGACATACAGAGAGAGGCAGAGATATAGGCAGAGGGAGAAGCAGACTCCTTGCGGGAACCCTGATGTGGGACTTGATCCTTGGATCTGGGATCATGC
The DNA here is from genome assembly GCF_003254725.2 of Canis lupus dingo. Taxonomy (NCBI): domain Eukaryota; kingdom Metazoa; phylum Chordata; class Mammalia; order Carnivora; family Canidae; genus Canis; species Canis lupus. The sequence goes on along the minus strand of NC_064246.1, from coordinate 55,072,206 downwards.
CCTGAGCCAAAGGCAGACACTCAACCACTGAGCCCAGATGCCCATGTTGTTTAAAATTTTACTGCTCCTTTACAGATTCATTTTTACCCCCAAAGGATACATGACATATATTGGATTCTGTTTAATTAAATGACTAGGGAGAGATAACAGTTTCAAAGGTGCAAATGCTGTTTAAACCTACCTTTCTATCTACCTTTCTCTCCCAGTCTCCCAGTCATCTACTCTGATTTTTAAACAAAAGTGACTAACTTCTTTTGGGAAGATGAAGAATTTTTTTTTTTTAACATTTTAACACTTTTTTTCTTAAAGGAATACTTCATGAAACATGTGAAACATGTATTGTCTTCAGGGCACAGGAATCACCCTAGGTATCTAAATGGGAAATTGCAGGATTGTAATCTTGCAGCCATGAAAAGCAAGATGGGATTACCTGCTTTGAAGCTGCTTCCTACCTAACTTTTGAGGAGGAAAAGTCCATACCGACTTCTGTCTCTTGATTACTTGGACTGGAGATGAAATGATTTAGGTAGATGATACAGGAGTAATGTGATAGCACCCATGCCAGTGGAGGCATATGCTGGACTTGAAGACTGAAGAATTTGAAGGCGCTGCATAAATTCCATTCATAACTCTTGACACTTGTGTTATTTTTGAGTCCTTCCTTGTCCTCCTGTACATCTATGGAACAGAGGTTTAACAATGACAATGTTTGTTATGCAATTTAAGATGTCTGCATGAGTATCACCATAAGACTGACTACAACTAGCACACAATTTTGGAAATGATTTCATTACAGTTGGCTGTATGTTACTTTGAGCAAGTGTTAGTGAGATAAAGATAATGGTGATGACAATTGACATTGATTTTGATAGTTGCTGTAGAAATGTTGTTACTTTTACTCTCCCCCACCTTTTCAAGGTGAAAGCGACCTTAACCCAGAGATCCTTCTGCAGCTGTGAGAATAAACCTTTGGAACCTCCAGCTTCAGAGAACTCAGCTGCTCTGCTTTGAAATCCATCAATGCCTTCTTGCCAATAATCTGCTCCTCATAGTCTTCTCTCAGCCAGTAACTGCAGAGGGACTAAGGAGCCCCATTCCTGGGAGATGGTCAACACCGTTTGGCCTTGGTGAACTTGACTTAAACTTCACTGTGATTTAGGACACTTTGAATTCAACATTCCTTTCTACTCTTTTTCATTTGGGATCATACCCGCACTATAGTCTGATGGTTTTTATAGGTCTCTCTCCATTTTGTCTCAGATATATTTCCCTTAATAAATTCATTTCTTGGAAATTGTGATGAAATATAACAAAATAAGCCATTTAAACATTTTAAGTGCCCAATTCCATGGCATTAGTTATATTTACAATGTTGTCTAACCATGACTGCTATTTCTAATTTTTTCATCACTCCAAACAAACTCTACAGTTTATGTAATATTCCCCATCTGAATAATGTTTTTGCACATTTCTGTGTTGGCATCTACTTCTCAGAGGACCTTGACTAAAAATTCCATTTAATCTTTCTGACCATTTTCAAGGAGGATACTATCATAACCATGGCTCAGAGATGTTAACTAACTTGAACCAAATCTTGTAACTGGGAAATGTTGGAGTCAGAACTCAACTCAGAGCTGTGTGACTCCAAAGTTTGCTTTTAAACATCACCTTTTGATAATGATTGGTGCTGAAATGAGCCTTAGAAAATCAAATGTGGGGGATCCCTGGGTGGCTCAGTGGTTTAGCGCCTGCCTTTGGCCCAGGGGGTGATCCTGGAGTTCCGGGATGGAGTCCCACATCGGGATCCCTGCATGGAGCCTGCTTCTCCCTCTGCCTGTGTCTCTGCCTCTCTCTCTCTCTCTATCATAAATATATTTTAAAAAATCTTAAGAAAAAAAGAAAGAAAAGAAAGGTTGGTTACCCAAACCAAGTGCTATAATGAGGAGGCAAATGGGGGCAGCCAGCAATATGTTCCCATGATCTAAGAAGTTCTATCCAGAGTTAAGCTTCCAGGAACAATGATCCTCCTACCTGACTGTACCACCTTACGCTGTGCCTTCCTTGTGGCTGTGGCTTACATTCTAGTGGTATGATGTGAGGTCTTCATATACATTACTTTTTTTTTAAGTCTATATAAGAACCATAAGATCCATACTATTATTTTCCCCATTTTACAGATCAAGAAATTGGGGTAAAGTGAACAACATTTGTCGATAGGAGAAAAATGACTTATTGGTGTTTCTTGGAGTTGAAGGGCAAGGCGGACTAGAGATGTTTAATGAACCCCTCCCAATTTTTATCACTGTAAATTAATAGTGATTATTTAACCTAACTATGGCTTAAAAAAATCCCATAGTGCATAATGGCTCATATTGAAAAGCAGTCTCCCATTCCACCTTTAGGTTTGGTCTTTAGAGGTGACTTTGTCCCACTTCAAATATACTCAGTGTTATCAACATGGTCCTTCTCCTTTTTCTCACATTGTTTTAGTGATTATGCCTGTAATGCCACAGTTTACTCCTTGACCTGACTCAGAGATCTTTGTAAAGAACTCTTTTCTTGCATGGTCACAAACACTATCAATTTTCATTGTGACAGCTATGTTCTATAAAGTTGCCATTAATACTGGATTAGTGAAAACTGAGTCATTGCTTCTAAGAATATAGGGCCAGTTTCCTGAGAGCTTCTAGTCAGGACATTTTCATCAGTTCATCAATACATAACCTTGTTTTTTGTGGGGGTCTTGCTTAGAGACGCCTTACTTAATAATGTAGCTGGTTCCTTAACATTAAACTTATGCACAATAGCACTGTAACTCATGCCTCAATGAAACTTAACACAGATTTTCTCTGTAAGGCACATCAGTCTTCTTGTGCTTAGGAGCACTAAATGGTACTTCAGCACCAGGCTTGGGGGCTATTTCAAAGGGTGAAATTACCACCAACAAACACAAAAATGAAAAAATGTGATGCTAAATAGAAATGTGGAAAGGACACTTGTTTCCAGTATGAAAGCTGAACCAAGGATGCAGAGCATCTCCTTGTGTACATGTCAAGCATGTATCTTGGGCAACTCAACTTTCTTCCTTTCTTTTCTCTCTTTCTCTTCTTCTCTCTCTCTCTTACTCTTTTTCCTCTTTATTTCTTCCTTTTTCTTTTTAGCTACTCTGAGCATGTCTGTGAATGAGTAAAAAAGCACCATGGGTTTTGGTTTTTGGTTTTCCCCAAACTTAGTAAGTAGGTAAAATCACAAATAAGGAATCCACAAATCCAGAGGAACTGACTATGTTATTAAAAAGACAGTGGTTGAGGAGATTTCCCCTTCTCTCTGGGTTGTTCCAAGTCTTACAACATCAGTCAAAGTCCATTGCCTAATCCATTAACCCAGGTACTTATTTGGTGATAAAATAAAAATGATTGAATAGGGGATTTGGATGATAGGCCAAGTTGTGAATTCACTGATGTGGCCCAGTCTCTCAATTTCATATATCAGCTGATAGAACATCACTTGCTGAATGTCACATAGCAAATGATTGACAGTCGGGAAGCCCTGGGACTCTTAATGTATCAATATGGTGTTGTTCCCAAGCTTAATGCTTCTTGAAGTAGAAACTGAGCATGTGCCAGCTTGAGGCCTCCAATAATTGGCTTATATTTGTGGTAATTGGATTTCAAAGGTTACTGAGCCCCTATTCGGTGATTATGAGCTCCTTGTGGGCAGAATCTTTTTCATCTTATCCCCAGCATCTATCCTCGTGCTTCGCACATGAAAGATTCTCAATAAATATTAGATAACTGAATAGCATTAAGAAGTCAGGAGTCAAATTTAGGGCGTTTTATGATTTTTCTCATGGAAAATGAAAGTATATGGTTCTGTGAGAGATGCAGGATGTTTTTAGGCTATGGTCACTCCAGTGGTTAATGTCACAGGATCTTGAATCAGGCCTGGACTCAAGCCTGGTGGTGTGACATTGAGTGAGACACCTAACATTTCTGTGTCTGTTTTCCTTATCTGCAACACAGGGGTAACAGTAGGTGCTACCACATGAATTGGTTTTAAGGATTAAATACCATAGTATTTACAAAGGGTTTAGTCTAATGCCTCAATGTATTAAGTGTTCAGTAGATAACAGATACTGATTTTCTTAGCTTATTGGATTGACCAAATATACAGATTTAAGGAACCATTAAATCACAGGAGGGTCTGCCATAAAATTGAGGGCCTGAGGAATAATACTGCAGAAGAAAGCCATATTTATACTGAGACCTTTGGAAAGGCTTCTTTGAGGGGAAGCACTTGACATGGATTTGAGGAGTAGCTGAGGTTTTCCTGGTATGGAGGTGGAGTCCAGAGGATGCTAAGACTGTACCTGGCACGTTTAAGATATGTAGAGGAGGATGGCTCGCCCATTATGTGTAAGGGAAGCATTTGGCACGAGTGGGTATAGATGCTATGAGATCTAAAGCCCATTCATTGAGTAGAGGCATGAGACCTGCTCCTGGAGCAAAAGAGAAGTGAATGAGCTTCTTTAAGCACCACTAGGAAAATTCACAAGTAATTCCTTTGACTTAAAAGTGTGATTTTTATCTCTTTATAACTGGAAGAGGGTTCTCTCTTCTTAGAATATCCTTGTTTTTTGAAGTTACTGTCTGAGTGAGGAGTGACCAGCCTATTTCAAAGGGATTATTCAGCTATCTTCAGGATTTCTCCTTAACCCTTCCCTCTGAAACGCTGGTTTTGCTCTGCAGGCTCCTGGGGGGGTACAGAAATAGTTAGGCTTGTAACGTGAACCATGTATTCAAGGCCAACCAGATGCTATTTACTACAAAGACACTTTGACGCTCAAGGCTGTTTTTGAACTATGGGCATATTCTTGCTTCTGCTGAGTTTGTCAACAGACGGAACTTCTTGTTGCCGGGATTCATGCACATATCACTCAAAGCTTTGGATATTCCTTCATCAGCCCCCTTTATAGGAATTTCCCTTCAGTCTAGGCTGCATGCAGTACACTAGGGAGTGGTATCAATGAAATGCGGGAATCGATCAATGTTGCTGGAATGTACTTCTCCTATTCCTTTGTGTACTTTATGTATGGATCCTTTCTCATGGTGGCTCATGCTACCCATCAAGTCTCTGACAGCATCATCTGTCACTGCAAAAGGCCAGTATGCACACAGATTCTTTTTTAGAAGAGGTTTGTTTGTTTCGGGTCAGTGAGAGGAAGTACAAGTCTGAGGAGTGAACGCCTCCGATACATCACTTATATCCATTTCTCCCAAGGACCGTGGAATTGTAAGCCTTAAAAGAAAGTGAAGAGACCCTTCAGTTTTTTCTCTCTGCCTCCACTAGGATTAGCTATAGGAAACCCACAAAAGAAACCTATAAAATAATGCTGGGTACAGTGTCTGCTCAGCAATGTACTAGGCTCTGCTCAGTGCTAAGGACATGGAAAGGAGCATGAGACATAACTTATTAGCTAAACCCTTGCTCATAGACCAGTGGTGGAAAACTGTAAGCTATCTAAATAAAACAGTGGATATAAATGTAATAGGAGGATAGTGGAGGTGGCAGCGGATCCCCATTCTATCCATGCATTAAATTTTGTGGGTTTTTCTTTTTTTTTGTGCTATCACCATATTATAAAAACGTTTTTTTATTGACCTCAACCCCTTTTTCATGACACATTTTTATTTATAATGATCACAGCATATTTTCATATGAAGTAGAAATTTATTAATATTTTAACTAATTTACCTGACATTTTTTCCAGTTTCCTCCTACCCAACTTCATTAAGGTATAATTGACAAATAAAAATTGCGCGTGTTATGGTGTACATGATGCTTTGATATATCTATACATTGGAAGAACATTTTTGCAACTTTACTGAGCATACGTCCATTTTTCATATTCTAGCAATCATAATCTGGAATATAGATGTTTTCTTCACTTTGTTCTTTTAGCATTGAAGTATGAGGTTTAGGTCATTCTAGAAGTTTCCTCACTAATAATAATTCTGTGAATTTGGACAGAATTTTATCTCCTGCCAGCCAAGATCACTTTTCTTCATGATGGCTCAATACAGGTGACTTGACAAATGTTATGCCTCTTTGTGTAGGGGAAAGCAAAGCCTAGACTTATGAGTCTCTAGCCCTGTGCTATCCACACAGGGCCAGGAGGAGGGTTGATGAGGACTTGTGAAAACTCCTGTACGTGTCACAGGAAACAGTTGTCATAAGGAGCCAACTTTGGCAATCAGAACAACTGGTCTAGGATTCCTCCTCTGATTCTTACCAGCTCTACATCATGTGGGCAATTGCTCGACTTCTCTGAGACTACATTTTCTCATTATAAAGCATAATGATCCCTCCTTTGTACACTTACTTCAAGGCATATGTATCAAAGTAACCAAAGCATTTAATATGATGACAAGGCATAGTCGATACTCAAAAGAAGTTCTTAGTATTGTTAGGAAACATAATTTTTCTGATCCCCAACCCACTATCTTTTCCTCTAGACCTAGCTGCCTGCCCTGCTTTTTTGGTTGTTGCTGTAACATAAAAACTGCTTTTCTGGCTCCAGGAGAGGACAGAACTTTGGGTTAGCATTTTGCAACAGGCCATTGTAAGAAAGCTCTGAAGGTCAGCTGATATGACTTGGTCAATGTCACACCCCAAGAAAAATACATCTATGAACTTCTGTATATTTGGTAGCAATATAGTGCTTATCTTACAGGGTTTTGTAAGGATTAATGAGACCATAAAGTGTTGGGCCCATGGCTAGGCATGTTTCATGTGCTTGGGGAAAGGTACCAGTGATTAGTATTTTTACCAGTATTCTAATTTTTTATCCTCTGTTTGCCTTGCCTTGACTGCTGTGGCAAGGCAATACTAGTTTCCTTCCAGGTTATGTAAAACAGAGATCCGGGCTTTGGGCCAATTCTTATGGGTGGTGATAAGAGGATGGCAACTAGAGTTTCAAATTCAGACTCCTAGGGCTATCCTGTCATGTGTCTTGCCCATTCTGCCCCGGAGGCCCTGTTAGTGCCTCTTCTCATCCCATGGACCTGGTAAGGCCCTCTCTCCTGGGGAGATGAACGTTTTGTACAAAAAACCCCACAACATCAGATTCTCCTGTCCTGTGGCATTTTCACCCACTGCCAGGTGCTACCTGGCATGTGGCTTTGATTGACAAGATTACTAATCCATCGTAATCATATTTTCATAATTAGTCCCTGCGAGGCCCGGCTGGCTGCTCTTGCCCAGGTAAACTCCTGCCTGCTGCTGAGTGTTTTCACCAACTGTCACCTCCCCAGGAGGGAGCTGTCGGTCTAGCACCCACAGCTGTTACTAAGAATTGCTTTTGTATTCTTTCCCATCTTCGCTTTTGGGTGCTTGGCTGCTAGAAATCTTTGCTTGATTAAAAGTTACAATTATTGAGTCCAGACCTGAAAGGATACCAAAAATGGTTTAAGTATTTTCATCTTGCTGATCATTCACTGCCCATTCCTCTTTCATGGTTCCTTGCCTTATAGCCTCTCTGCCCACCTCCCCCCAGATCCCTGCAGTGAGGGCGAGGGGAAACTTCAAAGGTGTTGCTGAATAAAAGAACACACGGCAAGACATCAATTATTTACCAGGCAAAGTTTTGGCAGGCACAGGGCCTTTCCCTGTTTGTCTTGTTGAAGACGGTGAGAAGAGTGCTTTTGAAGGTTGTGTTCACAGGGACCACTTTGACCACTGAGGGTTGGTGAACCCTGAACCCTTCCCCTGTACTCTGGCCCTGCCTTGATTAGATAGACAGTAACTGGGCTGTGTTGGTCATTGAGGCCTTGGCATAGGTCAGACACCATGGTAAGGGCTTTTATTCTTCATCCTGCTTAATTCTTATAGCACCTTAGGAAGTAAATTCTAGCCATTCTCTCCTTGTTAGAGATAGACAAGGAGCCAAGGTACAAAACATTAAGTGACTTGCCCAAGAGCCCTCAGCTAGAAGGCAGAAGATCTGGGACTCAGGCTGGATATGCTCTCTGGAGTTGGCAGATGTAACCATCATCCTCCACTCCACTGTGTGTGAACTAGAGTTCCCAGGAACCAGCACCATGAGGGGGAGGTGGCAGTGTTTCTGAGGAGAGAGGAATCAGAAGTCTACATGGGGGATACCTTGGTGACAGGGGCTGATGCTGAGTCCTTTTCTGGTAACTGGAGAAGTGGAGTTGTGTTTGTTTCCTGTGAACTCTGGTCAGAGGATACTGCCATGGGACCAGCGCAAGGAGTCCATGTCCATCAATGGACTCAGGTACCACCAGATTTGCCCCGGGGGCTTGTGTCTCTGGACTCTGCCTATAGTTCTTATGAGGTCACCTTTGTAGTGAAAAATGGAGTGTCAAGGGCCCTGCTCTTATTCACAAATGCTGCTCAGTTATTTCATGGAATCTCCAGGGCTTTCTTGGCACATCACTGGCTGCCCCAGTCCTCTTTACTCAGGGGATGGGAAAGGATTTATAGGGTTCTTTTAGATTTCTCTGTATTTGCTAACATTTGTGGAATGCTTGCTGAATTCCAGACACACTCTGATAAGACATACATTATTTCTCTCAATTATCCTTTCACCATTCTGGTTGACAGACACTATTAGGCCTGTTTTGCTGGAGAGGAGACTGAGGCTTGGCAAAGTTAAGAAACTTGACCAAAGAGTAAGTGGTAAGTGCCAGCATTTGAACCTGCATAGATTCTACTTTTAGTACCATTTTGTTATAACGAATTGTGTGTGTGTGTGTGTGTGTGTGTGTGTGTGTGTGTATGTATATGAGAGAGAGAGAGAGAGAGAGAGAGAGAGAGAGAATGGGAATGAGCACAAGAGTGTCCTGGCTTCATTGAGTGAATAAGGAATCTTTTCATTGATGGAAATATTGTCTGTTTAAATCTTACTTTCTCAGTGAAGTCTTCTATCTCCCTCTCTATGCCTAAAGTTTGCATTATTAATATAACAGTGGCTTCTAAAGGTTACTAACTTCGCAGTCTTGGGTGAGCACTCCCAGTTGAAGTTCATACACGTTTGGACTTCCAGCAAATGTTGGTAAACTGACCTCAGCAAGGCTTATCTCTGTCTGGTTAAGCACTCAGAAGGTTGAAAGTAAATTAATAAAATCACACTGTGGAGAGAAAGAAAATTGTTGGTTCCTCACAGTGACCAAGGTCAAAATTTCCCCTGGAAGGTCTCTTAACTACATCTTACTGGCAGCCTATGTAAACGTATAAGCAATAGTGAATTTGCTCTGTAAAAAAGGGCATTGATGTCTCAGCAGAGACCACAGAGCTGTTGAGAAAACACGGCTGTTAATACCACCTAAATTTCCTAGTAGGGTGATGAGCCCAGTAGCAACTGTTTAGGAAATCATGGTGGATAGGTGGCCCTAGGTTCTTGACCTGGGTTTGGTTTTGAATATATCATCTACTTGAGGCTGCATTCAGATTATATACCCAAACAGAATGAGTTTCTTACTTTCTAATGACCTCATAATTTGTCCATGGAAATATAGCTAACCTTCCCAAGCACCTAAAATGCCACATTAACCTGGATTTTGTTGGCATCTATAGGCTTATTCATCTGGGGTACAAGGGAAGCTGGTTAATGGTAATTACTTACCTTTTGTTGCCCTTCTAATTTGCACAGTTTGCTCTTTATAGGTGTACAAAGAGGTACCTGAGGTACAGGTGACCCTTGAACAACATGGATTTAAACTGCTGTGGGTCTTCTTAGAAGTGAATTTTTTGGGATACAGTATAGTACTATAAATATATTGTTATTTACTTTAGCTTTATCACAAGAATACAGTATACAATACAGATAACATACAAAATAACTGTTAATTGATTGTTTTATCAGTAAGGCTTCCAATCCGTAGTAGAGCTATTCATAGTTATGTTTTGGGGGCTCAAAAGTTACATGCTCATTTTTCAACTGCCCTGGGAGTTGGTGTCCCTAATCTCCATGTTGTTCAGGGTCAACTATACTTGTAAATAATCCCCTCATATCTTTGGCTCTTTTCTTCACACTCCATCTTCTGATGTCCATCTTTTGGTATTATTAACAGTGACCTTTGTAAGAATCAAGCAAATTCAACAAAAATTTATTGTGAATCTATTATGTTTCAGGTGATATGCAAACACTCAGAGTCCTTTTGCCTTATGGACTTTCCAGTAATGGAGGGCATACATTAAACAGACATATCCTTGAAGAAGAAGCTTTCTATCTAGATGCTGAAGGGTGAAAACCCTCATCATGTATAAGTAGGACTGTGTCCCCTGCCAAAATGTTCTGTTCTCTTGCTAAGCTGCATATTGCTGCTTGATCCTTTAATCAGCTTCATGTACCTCTTAAAACCACTTTTCCAGCTTCTGCCTGTTTTAGGTTGCTTAGATAGAAATTCAGGTCCAGGGATTCCTGGGTGGCTCAGTGGTTTAGCGCCTGCCTTCGGGCCAGGGCATGATCTTGGAGGCCCGGGATTGAGCCACGCATCAGGCTCTCTCCCTGGAGCCTGCTTTTCCCTCTGCCTGTGTCTCTGCCTCTCTCTCTGTGTCTCTCATGAATAAATAAATAAAATCTTTTTTTTTTAAAAGAATTCAGGTCCAAGCCTGGGGCAGGTGTGAAGTGGATGGGGTTCAAAGACACCAAGATCATAAACACCATATTCTATTTGTCCAAGATTTTTCCTCTGAGTTCCCTCACATATAACTTCTAAGGGTCATTCCAAACTCTTACATGACTAGAAGTTGGGTCTAAATTATTACATTTATATACATGCATATATGTACATGTGTATGTATAAAACACACACACATATATATTTTCTCATTCTTTAAAGATATTTTTGGGAAACCTTCTATGAAAACTCTCAAAGGTTAAGGACCATCTCATGTCAAAGAGGCAAAATGAAGCTCCAGATTATTAGTTGATCTACCTCAGAAGTGCTTCTGGGCTCCAGAGGATTGGAGGGGCAAGCTCCTTTGGTGCCATGATTCCTAAAGTACTAGTGAACTCTGGATGGAGACTCCATCATGGAAGTTTTATGAATAAAATGTGCATTTCAAATAGACGTGGTGGGGTTTCTCATAGAGACATAGCCCCCATTCTGTCCTGAATACTCCTCCCCCAGAGCTCTGCACAACTGGATCCTTCCTATTAGTTCTTAGTTCAGATGTCATCTTTTTCAGGTAGATACTCCATTAGCCCTCAGACTAAAACCATCCACTATGCAATCTCTATCCTTTTTGCATTGTTTTAAGGACCCTTATTATTGTCTAAAAATCCCCCATTTAATTCAGTCTTTGATTCCTCTCCCTTCTGTCTCTCAGGACACCCCCTGTCCCATACCACACACTGGAATGAAAACTCTACAGAGTTCTTCCACTGCCTGAAACAATACCTAGCACATAGTAAGTGCTTAATAAATATTTAAGTGAAGGAATAAATGAATCCCTGACAGCCCCCCTCCTCCCCCGCTGCAATGTATCTGTTGTATGACTAAAGAGAGTGTTAGGCATGCAGCATCTATCATCTTAGACTAGTCTCCTCCCTCTTTGGGAGAAAATAATTGGCTCATTCAGGACCATGTCTAAATTGGCATCATATTCTACAGTGTGAGCCAGTCTACCCAGCCTGAAATATTAACATCCTGGGGAGCTGGCCATCCCTGTTTGGTAGCTGCTTTAGCTGTACTGACTCTTGAGTTGAGAAATGCTTACCATTTCACTCCTCACGTGCTCCTTCATGGGGAGGAGCAGGGATGCTGGTGGGAATACTTTGGAAATTCTTTGACTACTTTCTAGAAAACGGCTGAATTCCCTGAGAGCAGAAGCTTATGTGAGGTTGTCGTGAATTTAGGGGTCTGAGCTGGAGCTGTGCCACAGTCACCACCACCAACACCACCACCACCATGTGCGTGACAGGTGAAGGAGTGACAAACAGACTGTCAGAACCAAAAATGTATCCTTGCAGACTTGAGGGCTGTCCTTTCTGAGTCTGAGAAATATTAAGAAGTCTTGGTCTCCACTCCCTTCTCTAGCTTGTTTTTTCTTCTGTTCGCTAATTAAATTCACAGTCTAAAAGCTCAGCCTTCCTGTCTTACAGAAGATCTGAAGTCACATTATAAACTAAAACTTGGTGTATTATACACTGGTGTGAAAATCAGATGAAATCCCTGGGTTTAGATTAACCTCTCAAGTTTATAGAGAAGAAATAAGTTTTGAGTCCCTTATAGCATACATAGTTATTATATATTCATTATTGCTTTGAATTCTTAGACAAACCCCTTTTATTGAAGCATATAGTGATTTTTTTTTGGTTAATCCCCATCTTAAGGATGAGAACACTAAGTTTCAGAGAATAACTTTGACTGTGACAGGCAGCTAGAAAGAGACACAGCTGGGATTGAAACCTTGGTAACAAGATTCCATGGCCAGTATTTTTATTAGGCTCCAGCTGCCTTCTAGAACCCAAATTGGAATATACAGTTTTAGATGTTGGCCTATTAGGAAGGTGTAATTTTTATAGTTTAATTCTGTAAGACATTTGAAAGGCATAAGCAAATAATGAAAAAAGCAACATTTAGGGAGCTCCCTGCATGGGCCATGCAGCAGCTTGAGTGTGTGTGTGTGTGTGTGTGTGTGTGTGTGTATGTGTATATGTATGTGTACGTGATGGAGGGAAGTATGGCAGAGGAATTGCTTCTGGGTGGTCATAGAGGGTCAGTTGTGGGAGAGAAAGTTTAAGATAAGGAAAACATAGTAAAAGGCTTTTTCATGTTGTAATTCTCACTATGCTCCAGGCTTGGACACCTTTGCCATTTCCTTCCTAAAATGTTTCATCTTGTCTATGGCTGGTTTTATAATTTTATAATGTTCTAGTTCCACAGTTACATTTATATTAGCCAAAGTACCTCAACTCTATAAAATTATTCCATCACCATAGGAAAAACTCATTGTAGATTATATCTTTATGGCTAGTATGTGTGTGTGTGTGTGTGTGTGTGTGTGTGTGTGTGTGTACATGCACGTATGAAGCTGTGGAGTGATTATTATGTGTTGGGTGCTTGCAGATATAAATATCAGTTGGGAATAGTATCTACCTTCAAGGGGATCTCAATATAGCAGAGGTATTAATATAAGGAGGTAAATTATGGTAATGCATGGTCAAGTGAATTATTTCCTATAAGATTTGCAAGGACCACCTGAGGTTCAAGAGAAATATTAGTGTTATAACTGATGGGGTAGAGAGTTTTTGAAATGGGTCCAGAAGGAGGTATATTTACACAACCAGAAAAGGGAAGGGTAATCTAAGCAAAGGGAAGTGAATTAACAAAGGCAGAGAGGTAGGAGAGTACACAGGCTTATTCAGAGAACAGAGTATCTTAGTTTGGTTGGAATTTAGCCTATTCCTGGAGCAGTTTAAGTTTTTTTTTAATTTGAGAATTATTTCAGCAAAATATATTATAGTCCACCTGTCCCATCCACACTCATTGATAAGAATGCCATTTATCCACATGTACATGTGTATAGCAGCTTTTCACTGTTGTAAGGCAGCCAAATAGTTTAGTGGGATATTGAATTACAGTCCTTAAGAACTCTCCAATGGTGCTAATTATAGCTTACAACTAGCAAATTTTGGTTCCTTATCTACTTAGTGGATTCTAGTAAAAATGTTCAGTCATAGATATAAACAATCATCTATGGAATTGATCATAATTATCTCTTGAGGTTTGAGAAAATGGTTTACATTTTTGGATTAGTTTATGATCCATTGGGGTGTCCTTGGGATTCATCCATAAGCTATTGATCATACTTTGAGAAACAGTGGCAAAAAGGAATGATGGAAAATGGAAAAACTGAGGCCTTGGTATGGAGACTTTCACAAGAAACTAAGAGTTGAGTTGTACTTAATTTGCACTTAATTGCCATTGTAGGTATTTGAACAGAGCAGTAGAGTTTTTTGAGGTTTAATTTAAAGGATGAAATGGTGTTTTGGAAGGATTAAGGAAGGAAGAGTTTGGAGTGCAGGTAGCAGGGTAAGAAAGAGGTAGTGCCCTGGTGAGTAGAAATGATACAGAAGATAGTAAACTTGTAGAGATAGAACCAAAAGATTTGGCAAGTTCAGTGGATGTTAAACTACAGGAAAGAGGAGAAGGCTTGGCTAGAATGCCTGGGTACTTATGAAAATGGTGCCATCAACATGAACTGGCAAATTAGGAGGAAAAGCTCTTTTGCTAGGGAAAACAAACAAAAAAAAATTCTTCTAAAAAATGATTGCTGAAAAAATTGGGATTAAAAAAAATTCCAGAAACTTCTGGGCAATGTGTGAATCACATGGAAAGAGTTGGTTTTTCTAACTAAAACGTTGTCACAGTTTGTTGGTTAACTTTCAGGGAAAGATGTCCTAGAGGCAAATAATACTTTTAATGAGATATGGATATAACTAGTATATAGACCTAGACCCCACGATATTGCAATATCCCAACTGAAAGTTGGGAGAGGTCAGGGAATTTTCCCTTCCATCTTGATTAGGTCCTATATGGAAGCTTCATGTCCCTTCAGTACTCTCTAGTTAGTTTTCTGTCAGAGAAATCTATAAAAGCTTCTGAAGTTCAAAAGGATCTCCACTAACTTCCCCAAACAGGTTTACTTGTTCAATTAAGTAGGTAGAACTGGTTATGAAAGAGCCAATGATAACTGTGCTTTATCTTCCAGACAACATTGCTCCACCAAATGGCACCAGAAATGCCATTTACCTGGATTGCTGTGAATGATGTTCCATGAATTTGTGCAGTATGGTAGCCCGGATTTCTGTTGAACAGTAATTATTTTCTTTTTTTTTCTTTTTTTGCATTGAAAGCCACACAAGAGTTCTGAGAGGGCAGCACTATTTGGATAGGGTTAGTGTTCATGCCTCTGTTCCCCAGTGCTTCATTCCTGTCATTTTTATTATCCTCACCCCACAGTATTGCAATTTCTCTGTTTAGAGGCCCATTTGACTCCTCATTGGTAGAAAAGAACAGATGATGATGTAGGAGGATGTTCCTTAAGGGTTAGTTTTCCTCAAGTGGTAATTCTCTAAAAGCACAAAGCTATATTCATGTAGCTGTGTTGTATGAATAAGTTTGGCTTAGCAAACCATGGAATATCCAGGGCTTTCTTAATAGAGACAGAGAAACTACTCAGAGGGAAATGAGAAGCACATCACAATTTGATGGGCTTAGTTTATTGAGCACTGATACCTAAAAGAATCTTCTCTGGACTTTCAAATGCTTTTGAGAAAGTTTATAAACTCTTACCAGTAACTCATACCACAATGTAAATGAATTCAATAAAAACACAGCCTTCTCTGCTAACCACCAGAGAAAAGGGCACTGAAGTGATAAGTGGTTGGGTTAGAAGGCAAAAAAGGTACCTATGTGGGCTTTTGAATTGTCAGCAGTGAGTAGAACAAGTGAGGGAGTTTGTGCCACCCAAGCAGGGAGGAGCTTGGGAAGTTTGTGAGTTGTATAAGTGAAGGTAACATTGTCTGCTTTATAATTTGGTAAAGGTTCTTCCTGCTGAGCAGAAAGTGCTAAAACTCCTGTGCTACCAGCCTGTATGACCTAAGCCTAATATTGCTTTACTTGTGCAAACATCCTGAGGCTGCTTTCTGGGTAAAATCACGGAAATGCTGAAAATTTGCCCCTGTTGGATAATCAAAAAGGATAACCCAGGATGACTGATTGACTGATGAGGAGCTCTGAAGAACCATACTTGGCAATGACTCATGGTTGAAAGGACACTCTGTCAGATATGGTCAGGGTAGTGAGCTCCTGGGAACAGGCACAAATCTGTGTCATTCACAGGATTTTAGTCACCATTTCTAGTTTGGCATTTTGTGTTAGGCTGCGTAATACCAGTATCTGGATCTGTGAACAAGAAGAAAATTTGAAAAAAGACCAGCCATTTTCTAGAAGACATGGTTTAAGAGAGGCACAAAGACTTCAACCAAGATGGGATGAATATAGAAACTGATACCTTAGTGTCAAGTAGACCAATATTGAAAGTGGGGTTGGCAAGGTCTTTCTCCAGTCTACAGAAAATCATGGGGATGACACAAGAGAGGAGAAATAAAGTTTTTATATTTAAGGCTTATATCATAAGTTCAATTATGGTTTTCCTTAAAGTGAAATTCTGACCCAATGCCTGTGAAGGGCCTACTAGTGCTCGTTCACTCCAATGTGGTGGGTTGTATCCTAAGATGGTTAATTTTGTGTGTCAACTTGGCTGGATCATGATGCCCAATTACTTGATCAAACATTATTCTGGATGTTTCTGTGAGGGTGTTTTTAGGATTAGCTTAACATTTAAGTCAGTGAACTTTGAGTAAAGCAAATTACTCTCTGTAATGTGGGTGGGCCTCATTCCATTAGTTGAAGGCCTTAATAGAACAAAATTGATCTCTTTTGAGAAAGGTGGAATTCTGGCAGCAGATGGCCTTCGGGCTTGAACTATACCATTGGCTTTCCTGGATCTCTAGGTTGCTGGCCCACCTCAGAAGAATTTGGCCAGTCTCTATAATGGTTAACCAAATTCCTTAAAATCTCTCTCTCTCTCTCTTTCTCTCTCTCTCTCTCTCTTTCTCTCTCTCTCTCTCTCTCTCTCTCTCACACACACACACGCGCACACACACATACCTCCTATGGTTCACTTCTCTGGAGAATCTCAATACAGATCCTACTAGAGAGATGAATGGATAAAGAAGATGTGGTTTATTTATACAATGGAATATTCCTCAGCCATTAGAAACGACAAATACCCACCATTTGCTTTGACATGGATGGAACTGGAGGGTATTATGCTGAGTGAAATAAGTCAATCAGAGAAGGACAAACATTATATGGTCTCATTCATTTGGGGAATATAAATAATAGTAAAAGGGAATAAAGGGGAAAGGAGAAAAAATGAGTGGGAAATATCAGAAAGGGAGACAGAACATGAGAGACTCCTAACTCTGGGAAACGAACTAGGGGTGGTGGAAGGGGAGGTGGGCGGGGGGTGGTGGTGACTGGGTGATGGGCACTGAGGTGGGTACTTGACAGGATGAGCACTGGGTGTTATTCTATATGTTGGCAAATTGAACACCAATAAAAAATAAATTTATAAAAAAATAAAATAAAATAGAATGTTTTTAAAAATAAATAAAAATAAATAAAAATTAAAAAAAGAGATTCTTTATAAGTTAGGATAGGCTGGATTACCAACAACTCAAAATTCAGTTGATTTCAAACAGCAACAAAATGTTTATCACTTTTGCTGTGTGTTCAAAGAAGGTCAGCTTGGGAGTTCTGCTCATCAGTGATCCAGGTTACATAGTCCTGTTGTGACATGAAAGGAACGTAATCCTACAGTAAGGGAAGGGGATATGACTCCCTCTGAAAGTTCCACCTGAATGTAGAAAAGGACACTTCCAGTGTACCTTTGGCTGTTGCTAGTCATGCAGCCACCTTTCCCTTCAAAGGGGGCTGAGGAAGTACATTCCTACCTTGTGCCCAGAAGGAGGTCAAAAATGCTTCCCAAAATCATCCAGGCTTTCCTCATTTACCTCTTAAGAGATTGTTATGTAGCATTTCCATGGGCCTGAGATGTACCACAGCCCCTGGGTGGTTTTCCTGCCTGAGAAGGAATTCCACATTGAGGATAGTAAAACTCAGAGGAAACTGATTTCTGATAATATATTGTCAGATGTCCTAAATCTATTTGTGTGAAGCTACCTCTGAGCTTCTATAGTGGAAACAATACAATCCACTATTCTTCCTGAGGCATTTTGCACTGGGTTTCTGTCACTTGCAATCACAAGTTTCTTGAGGAATATGGTGATGATGAAAAAAAAAATTAAAAAAAAAAAACACAACAAAATCCACTTCATTTCTGGATTCTTGAATACTTTTTGTTCCTTGAGTACCCGCTGTACTTTTCTATTTTCACACTTGCACTGTTCCTTCTACTTAAAATATCTTCCTTTTCCTTCCATCTATTAGCCAAAATGTTTCTACTTCATTTGGTTACTGCTGCCTCTACAAAGTGATTCCTAATCTATTTCCCTCCCCTGTTCTCAGCCAAAATCAGTCGTTTCCTTCTAGATTCTTATAGTAATGAATTTGAACTTCTGTTACATTTGTTATATTCTATCTTGTACTAGTCAATCTTTAAGGAACACTTCTTGTACTGGGTGATTTACATTCCTACAGAAATAAATTGTTTTATTCCTATGGAATAGGTACCATTATAACCAGTTTATGCACAAATTACAATTTGGAAAAACTGATTTTCCTTACATCACATAACTGGGGTCTAGGATTTAGAACCCAAGTAACCTGGCCCCAGACCTTACACCTTTCATCTTCATGAATATTTGGGGATTTGAATTGTCTCTTCTACCAGACTGTATATTGTGTGGTAGAAATCCTATTGTCAAATTGACGATCACACCTAGCAAGTGTACAGAATCTTACAGCCTGCAATTTGCATGCTAACTTGATTCCTAGCTTCACCTTATGCTTCTTGTCCTCATTTTATTGCTTTCCTGACTTATTCACTAACTTCTCTTAAGTTTTATTTTATTACATTGTAGCATTTGCATTTTTGTAAGTCCCCTCAATCCTTTTTAGGTGAGGGGAAAAGTAAATGAATAAAATGAAAATAAAATGGTAGATTGTAAATTCCTTAAGGATAAGGATCAACTTTGTTTATCTTCACATTTTCGGTTGTTTCTAACTCTAGAACTAAAAAAAAATGTCTTGAATTTGAGGTGAAATCTCCAGATTTTGAGGATTAAGAAGTGTCAGGTGTAAAGAAGGATGCTGTGTCATGACTATGCCTAAAACTTCTACAGGGGTGTGTGTGTGTGTGTCTCGCTGGCAAGGTGTGATGGGGGTGGCACTGTCCTTTGCTGTAACAGAGAGAATAAAATAAGACCTTTTGCTGGAGCACAAAGATTTCACTTTGCCATCCTCCTTTCTGCAGAAGCTGAATATCTTACCTTCAACGACATTCTGAATTCCTTGTGAAACTGGAAACAGTGACAAACTATTTTTGAGTCTTTTGTCATCCAGGAAAAACTAAGATGCTGACTGGCAAGAAGGGCTGGAGGTGTTTTTTATTACAGCCATCCTTCAGGTGTGTGAGTTGTTGGTAAGAAGGAATAGAACACAATGGGAGCCACGCTCAGCTTGTGCTGTGCCCTCCTTGGAGAATAATTTGGAACTTATTTTCTTCCATTGTTAAGCATTTCTTGGTAAGGGAAAATACAACTTGAAATGCCTATGTTAATGCTCATTTACAGCTAGAATTAGAAAAACAGCCATGTTTGCCTGGCTTCTGAGAAAGCAGCTCTTTCCAGAGTGGAGAGAAGGAAAGACAGGAGCCACAGGAAGCAGTCTGATGGCCTGCCTGATGGATCCTGCATTGTGTTTCTCTCAGAGCCCCCTCCGTATTTTTCTCTTCTCTCTCCAACACAATTCCATGGTTCTAGTACTTTCCAAAATCCTGCAGTCATTCAATTTTATCTAAAAACATTTCCTGAATGCCTGCTGTGTGCCAGGCACTGTGCTAGATCCTGGGGCAGTCAGGAGACATAGAAAAGCTGCTCTGATTGAGTAAATTTGTCATTAGGGGTATGATTGTTGCTAGTGTTTTGAGCACAGTTGGCTGATAGGGATCAGTAAACACCAAAATAGCAATACAGAGTAATTTGCATGGGGAATGTTGACTTCTTATGTACGTATATCTGGGTGAAGAGAGGAATATGGTGACCCATTTAAAAGTTCTCTCCTTTGGTGTTTTAAAATACTCAACTTTAAAATAGACCACTCTCCGTATTTCACCTTCTGCAGAATAAGATATATAAGAAAAGCAACAGCTGACTGAAGCTCAGGTACAATTCCTGCCTATCAGCAGGCAGTGTGGACTGGGTTGTCTATTATGGTTATGCAGTTTTATGGACAATTTATCAAGCTTTCTTCCTTGCTGTCCCTGTTTCTCATGTTTGTCTTTTAATCCCAGTATTTTCTCCACATGTCCCCCAAGGTAGGTCAGTCCTTTCAACATTTTGTTGTCTTTGGCCCTTCCTCTGTGAAGGGATAGAGATAATCCCAAATGTGAAAAATGAGAACAGTGGCAATGAGTCCCTGCCATCCTGACTGCCTACATAAGATTCAGGCCAACAAAGGGCATTGCCTTTGATATACATGGAGAGAAACTGTTTGGAAAAACACTTATTTTTTTACTAAAATTGAGAGTATTTGGGGGGTGATGAGTTGCAAGTAGAAGATTATAAAGTCTATCCTTCCCAAAGGATATTAGACTATTGACAACATCTGTGTAAACCTCGAACAATAATCAGAGGTTTAAGGTACACTATCAGTTTGTAGCTCAATCATAGTTCTGGCAGGAAAAATAAGGGACACTCAAACCAGTTAATTCAGGTGAACATAGTAGAGGGAAGGGTGAAGGGAAACTGACAAGGGATGGTACAGCTCCCTAGGGTTAGCAGTCAGGAGATAGATATTACCATCTTAGCCCTGGAAGGTCAAAACAGAGGAAGGAATGACTGGAACTGGAGAAAAAACAGGCTCTCCAAAAGGTTCAGTGACCTTAGCTAGAGAGATCCTTTAAGAAGGAGCCCAGAAAATACACTGACCTCACTCCCTGATATGTTGCTAGCATTTTCCATTGACTCCACTCACTAGAAGATAGAGGCCAAGGAATTCTGTTAATTTAATCAATAAAGTCATCCTTCCAGGGCACAAAGCAGGATAAAGCAGGATGGAGAGTACCCTGGAGGGGCAAAAGTAGAAAATAACAGGTAGTTTGCCAATAGGGAAGCAAAGCAATATGGCAAAAAGCAATTGGATTATAAGTGAGAAGTTACGAATTTTGTTATTGGCTTTACCATTTACAAGTGAATTGACTTTAGGAAGCCACTTCATTCTTAGCATCAGTTTTACCAGCTGTAGCATGGGAAGAAATAGCTCTTAGCTTGTGAGGCCAAAATGTTATGAGACGGTGCTTGTTAGATCCATGTTTTTGAAGGAAGGAGTTATTATAGAAGTCTATCAGCAACACAGTTGACATTTTTAAAAAATGATTTGTTTATTTTAGAGAGAGAGGGTGGAGGGAGAGGGAGAGAAAAAAAGAATCTTAAGCAGACTCCACACTAAGCAGGGAGCCTGATGTGGGGCTCAATATCATGATCCTAAGATCATGATCTGAGTCAAAACCAAGAGTCAGATGTGCAATGGACTGAGCCACCCAGGCACTGCAACATTTAATCCAATTTATTTTGTATTGGGTGGATATAGCTTAAGCCATGGTAAAATCCTCAGATTCTATCTTTGGCATCCAATCAAAGCAAAAGGGACAAGCCCATATTGACTTCAAATGAGTGTTTCCACTTCTGTTATAAAATGCACTCCGCAAGGCATTCAACTTAAGTATTTTTGAAAAGGAAGGATTCCAAACTATACCGTCAGTAAAAGGAGAACTTAAGGATCTTCTCCATCCATGCCTCCTTATCTCCTCTGAACACATATGGGAGATGGTGTTTGGATTGAAACAACACAAACCTCTTAGTTTCATTAAGGTTGAGAAGGAAAAAAAAAAAAAGAAAAAAAAATGTTGAGAAGGGTAGAAGCTATGGGTTGCAGTTCTTCTCTTCATTTGTTGACATTTTCAGTCAATGATTGGTCCTCATCTTTAGGAATTAGAAACTTCCTATCTTCTAGAACTCAGTGTAGTAGATACCTATTAGGATATCTGCCCAGCCTATGACCCTTCTCTGGAAGCAGCCTCAAAAGGCCCTGGTACCATGTTGTTACTACGTGCCTCAATAAACAAAGATGATGCACACCTGATCCAATAGTCTCTCACCTGGGAAGCCAGACTTCTGCTGGTTGTTTGAACTCAAGTCAAATTTGGGAGCTGGGATATAATCATCTCCTACTGTGCTCATGAAAGAGCAGAGGAGCCCAACTACTGAGAGAGAATGGAGCAGCTGAACAAGGAGATGAAGTAGAAGACAGATAAGGAAACCAATGGGAGAAATTGAAGGATAACAAGTGTGAGGTGTGCACATGAGAAGGAGGAGGCCAATGCCTTGCTTCTCAAAGACGGTGTCTATTTCAGTTCCTGTCAGTTTGTGAGGCCTTACCACAGTAAGATTGCCTCTTCCCTCAGCACCACTGGTCAGATGACGTTTCTGATGCCAGTAGCTGAAAGAACACTATAAAACACAGGCTTAGATGCAATGAGCACCTCTAGAAATGGAGGGACAAGTTTGGGAAAACTAATGGGCTCCACTTCTCCTGAAGAGCTTTGTTTCCTCCTCTTGGCCCCTTCAAAGAAAACCCTTCACCCAGATGATGCAAGGTCATGGCCAGTGGCTTTCAGGGGGCCTGCTCATGGTTGGGAAGCAGGCTATGTTCCCTGCCAGATACATAGAAAACCTCTGGCCCAGTGATTCTTTCCATTTCACAATTATATGAAATTACCAATAAAAAACCTTCCTGCCCTGGAGGGTATTATGCTGAGTGAAGTAAGTCAGTCGGAGAAGGACAAACATTATATGTTCTCATTCATTTGGGGAATATAAATAATAGTGAAAGGGAAAATAAGGGAAGGGAGAAGAAATGTGTGGGAAATATCATAAAGGGAGACAGAACGTAAAGACTGCTAACTCTGGGAAACGAACTAGGGGTGGTAGAAGGGGAGGAGGGCGGGGGGTGGGAGTGAATGGGTGACGGGCACTGGGTGTTATTCTGTATGTTAGTAAATTGAACACCAATAAAAAAAAAAAATAAAAAAAAAAAAAAAAAAAAAAAAAAAAAAACCTTCCTGCCATAAAACAGTGTGAACTTATCTACCTCCTGAGCATATTTACAATAAACAGTTTCAGAGTATCAATCAAGTTCTTGCACATTACTTCAGCTTCTCTCTTAAACATCCACACTTTATGACTTTGTACACTCAGAGCAACGACAGAAATTATCCTTTAATTAAACCGACCCTATACCCTTCTGGAGCATTTGTGTGCATACACACAGGTCAATGGGAGAAAGGCCTCATAGAGTTTGTACTTTTTCCAATAAAAGTCATTTGTTCAGTCCATTATTTCTAATAATAATAAAAAGTCCCTTTTGTATTTATATAGTTCTGGTTACAAAGCATTTTTTTTCAATCAATCTTTGCAATTGTATCATGAGGTTGATGCTAGAGACCATCCACTATGTGTGGTGTGTATTCGTCTGAGTAGTGATGTCTTCCCTTCATAAAGGGTTTACTCTGTGTTGGGCACTGTGCCATGTCTCGTCAAGCATTGTCTCATTTAAGCCTCTGCAAGTTTGATGAAGTAGGCATCACATATTCAGATGAGAAAGCTAGGGGTTCAGCAGCTTGTCAAAGGTAGTGTAACTGGTTAGTGATGGGTCAGAGCTTTAAACTGGTTTGAAGGAGCCATGCTGTTAACCTCCATTCAATATGGCCAACTTCTTATTTGTCTTTAGCCCGCCATTTCTTGTCCTCTGGGCCAAACAAAATTTTCATTAAAAATGATTTTCCTGATTAATAAACTTTTATTAACTTCCACTTACTGTGTTTGCATCATATATTTTTCCTATTTTACCTTGTTAACTTTAAGCCTCAGTAGGGTATTACCATCCTCATTTCATAAAAGGAATGGACTCAGATTTTCTTGCTCCAAATTGCTAACTAATAAAGAGTGTTGGATTTGAACCCAGGGCTATCTCATTTCACAGCCTATGTTCCTTCCATCACACTATGAGAACTGAAACCAGGGAGTGGCTGACTGACTGGATAGGATCTTATGAAGTTCACACTAGCTTCCCTTTGGTCTTCTTTCCACTAACTAAAGAGACTCTTCATTCTTATTTGCTCACTGAGCAATGAGTCAGAGCCTAGGGATAGCTGTGTGGGCCTTAGAGATATTCCCTGTTCAGAATGGACTGGACAGTGATGAGACTCATACAGGGCTTCCTGTGAGCTGTGAGAGAGCCTGAGAATGGGTTGTTATTCAGTTGGGAAAGTGGGGTGAGGAGGGAATGTGGGGACAGGTGACCAAAGAGAGGAGAGAAATGCATGCAGAAAAGTAACAAGACAAGTGCACGAATACAGGTTTAAACCATGCAGGCTAGTTATGGACAGTGAGTCAGCATGAATCAAAGAATAAGATCCAGGGTGAGAGAGGTTAGGTCAAGCAAGCAATTTCTTTTGTGGTTTCATTGGGGCTAGAAATAAAAACCTCATCATTATCCAAACACAACACTAACATGAAGGGGTGAAATAATTTATCCTTAAATAACAGGCTGACCTATTCAAAATTGTAATTTTAATGTAAGACTAACCTTTGAAAATAGATCAAGTGATATAAATTATTAAGGAGAAGACATTCATCAGATAGATGGCGTCTATTAGTAATTTTATGCTTGAAGAGTTAGTTCCTAAAGTATAGTTAGGGCTGCCTCTCCACAGAAAAAAATGAAGAACCCAGTTACCTTTTCGTGACATGTGCGGCTGATTTTAATCAGTATTTCTCCTGTCAAATGAAATGAAAAGACTGAAATATGATCTCTTCTGTGGATGTACACTCACTGCCTCCCACCTCCTTCCAGACAATTGCACCAGGAGTTCTAGGGGTGTGGAGAAAATTGAGATATGCATTTCCAGCAGTTCTTTTCCTTCTCTGAGGGGAAGATATGTAAATTGGATGGTCAAAGCACAAACTATTTATTTAGAATCTTCTAGCTGTGCAGCACTAGCCTGAGAGTTAGGGAGGAAGAAGAGTCTAAGATATTTTCTTGTCTTTCAGAGGTACAATTTGGTAGATCAAAAAGGATCTGAATTAAGTGCACCCCTGCTATTCTTCTTCCAGGTAAGTGAATCTAAGCAAATCGCTGAGCCTCAGTTACCTCGATGGTAAAATGAGGATGGCATTGTTACCTACCTCCTGGGGTTATGTCTGGAAGGAACGGCTCACAGAGCCTGGCATATATTCAGGTATATGTAGAACTACATAAAATAGTTGTTAATATTACTATTTCTGTTCATTCACTTTGTTATGTTGGGATAGGGATTGCTTTTCTTCCATACCACCCCTCACACCATTTCTTGAGGTTTCAAGTTTACCTTTGTCTCAGAAAGCTGTAGCCTGATAATGGGTACCCTTAAGATGTTGAGAAGGAGGTTGTCTATGTGGGGGAGGTTGGATGGATATTGAGGCAAATCTCAGGGCCCAGAGAGGTGACATTCCTGTTGGCTATGATCAGTGGGAGTTGCCTCAGAGTGAGGAGAACTTATGGAAGTCCCTTGACATTGGCCATATAGAAGCTCACCCTCTGGGGACTGGACAGTTGGTGGGTTAAGGCCCCAAAGGCTGGAAGAAGATGAATGTTTCTCAAAGGGAAGCTTTATGATCCATCTTGATGACAGTGATGACCCTGCTCATTAGGTGGCTCATCCAGATACAGTCCCTTTAATACCAAGCTCCATTGACCTCTCCCCCACCAAATCTCTTCCCCTGTTGTCTCTTCTTAGTCTGCTCTATCCTTATATAGAGTATCACTAGGTACAGCAGGGTTTTTTTCCCCACTTTTTTTCAGAGGCACAAACTTTGTTCCTAGTGTTTTGGGGCTTAGATGTGTGAAGATCAAAAAGCTTGGCTCGAGGACTCAAAGCTGTGCCTTAGAAACTGAGATAGCTTCTCTGTGTTTCTGTCCTATCACCCATCCCCGGATATAAAGAATTCCATGGTGTAAATGGTGGTGGTGGTGGTCGTGGGGCAGTGCTCAGAGGGTATAGAGAAATTGGTGGGGAGGGGGCTCTATTTATACCTCAAGACATTCTCCTCCAAAACTATTGTCTCCTTCCCTATTTTTACCCTCCTTTTTATTATTACTATGCCTGCTTTAAAAGAAAAGTCAACAGAGGGTTAGAAAAGCTGGCCTGGTTTTCAATTCCAGAGAGAGACACTGAGCCGGAGTTCAGAGGATAGATAGTTGGTGGCTGTGATGAGAGACACAAGGAGGGAGCAGATCAATCAGCAAAAGCTCCAGGTCCTTGTGTTCATCAGCAACCTGTGAAAGGAAAAGTGGAGGAGGCAAGATTTGGAGGAGTGGAAGCCTCAGACCACAGTGTGTATCTGACAGAGGTAGGGAGCCCTAGAGTTCAGCACACTAGAGAAGTACCATTTTTTTTTAAAGATTTTATTTATTTATTCATGAGAGACAGAGAGAAAGGGGGAGGGTAGATACACAGGCAGAGGGAGAAGCAGGCTCCATGCAGGGAGCTCGACATGGGACTCTATCCCGTGTCCCCAGGATCAGCCCTGGGCTGAAGGTGGCACTAAACCGCTGAGCCACCCGGGCTGCCCAGAGAGTACCATGCTGAGAAGTGTCCAGGCCCTCCTAGTCTCACCATGTTCAGTTGCTGGCTAGAGACTGTCCAGGAAGAGCAATGAGGCCTGGGCTCAAAAGCAGATCCTGATGGTGCTGTGGTTCCAGGTGATCAGGTGATTACAATCCCTGCTCCTGAGCGGTAAGTCCCTTCTTGAGGAGGGATCCAAGTAGTACACCTTGGTGGCTGCTGTATGTGCTCATGGCCATGTCAGCATCAGTGACAAGACGGGGGCTGGTACCTGGTACCTGGATTCCAGGTCTGGTGTTCTTTCTATTTTACTGCAAAACTTACAAGACTGACAGACCACTGCCACATGGAATATAATTATACATTTAATTGCAGGATATGGACACTAAGAAGCTCTTAGTGAAGCTGAGTTTCAGAGATTTGAGAGATAGTGTGGATTATTGTAACCAAGCACAGACTCCTTTGGAGGATGCTGCCTTGAGGCCAACAAACCATTGTACCTATAGCTACAAATAACCAATTTGTCTGATTTTTCTGATAGTGCCACATCCCATGCCAGGCTCCTACTTTGGGAGTTTCAAACCATCTGGTCAAAAATACAGATTTCTGGCACATTCTGCAAGTCCTGAAGTTTGCCGGAAGTACTTTTAGGTAGCAGACCTGTGGATGACAAAATGTTTTCTTCTAATCATTTGGACAGAATCCAAGTGACAGTGGATGGTCCTGGAGAGTGAACGGCCATGACTTCACGTGTGACTAACAAGTTTCTCTAAATATCTCCTTAAAGGCAGTCATGAAGGGCAATGCTGGAAGGCGGCCAGGCTTGGCAGCATTGCTGGAGTGTGTCTAACCTTCCCGTCTGTCAGCACCCAAAGTTCCACATTCCTCAAGTTGAGGCCAAGCCTTTGTACTGTCAACATATGCTTGGGACTATTCAGATATACTCACATTTCTGCATTTTGGTAAGAACAGTGATAATAACAAAACAGAAACCATTGCTGTTGAAGGCCAAGTCTTTACATTGCTAACATTTTTCAAGAAGCATTCAAATCTGGCTTTTGGTGGAAAGAACATTATTACCCTTGCAGTCACATAGAATTTTCAACTTTATTAATAATGCTAATAAAATAGTGATTGCTAACTTTTTCTTTCCACTAATGATGGAAGAGGAATGGTGCTCAATGAATTTTCTCACTTAACCCTTGAAATAGCCATAAGAAATAGTCAGTATTTGATTTTACAGATGAAGAATTAAGGCTTATGAGTGTAAATGACTTGCTCAGGTTGGCATAACTGTAATCGTAGTTGAGGTATCAACCCAACTTATTATGATTCCAGGGCCTATGCTTTTATTTACTATGCTATAAACCTTTTTATTTAGTAAATCCAACAAAATTATAAGTCTTCTTGTGCCATTTTATAATTGGTAGCATGAGGCTCAAAGTTAATGGTGGTGTGAACTAGGACTCTGTTTTCCTGTTTCCATCTGTAAACTCTTTGCCTCATTACACTGATTAACCTAACAAATTCATGGCTGGAGTGGGAATACCATGGGTCTTATAGTTCTTTGAGGCTGTGGGCATAGCCTGGCACAGTCTCCTTGCTTTTGCTCTATTTCAAGACTGCTGTTGCTTATTCCTGCATTGAAGAGTTCCCAGGCCTCTGACAAATCACTGGGAAACTGAACAAAGAGAAAATTGCCCAGACAAGGTATGCACATCAAACTGCTATCTTAGCTAGTATTTATTTAATTTCATTTCTGAATTTTTTAAAAAGATTTTATTTATTCATGAGAGACAGAGAGGGAGAGAGGGAGAGAGGCAGAAGCACAGGCAGAGGGAGAAAGAAGCTCCATGCAGGAAGCCCAACGTGGACTCGATCCCAGGTCTCCAGGATCAGGCCCTGGGCTGAAGGTGGTGCTAAACTGCCAAGCCACCTGGGCTGCCCTCATTTTTGAATTTTCAAAGCATTCAGGAAGGAGCAGCTGTCACTCCCCACGCCGCCAGTCCACGATTTTTTTTTTTTGGTGATAAACATAAGTATATTTTCATTAAGAAATAGACTTTGAAAATTATCAAGTGTTGATCCAAACTTATTGTATGCCAACACAGAAAATACTGGGTCAGGATCTCCTCTTTCATTCCCTTCTGCCCATTTTAGCAGCCGTGTAGTCTTTGCTTCTGTGCATTGTTATTTTTATCTGTAATTTTTGAGAAAGTGAAGTATCAGCAGTTGAAGGATGACTTGGGGAGAGACATTTTTATTGCTTAAATGATTCTTTTCAGGGAGACAACTGAAGCCAAAAAGGGATCATTGCAAACCTAAAGGAGCTTGAGAAAATTTACACTCTCTAAGGTATTTTAAGCCTTTGGAATTATTTTGAGTGGAAAGACTTATTTTAGGCTTGTGGAGAGTCCTGTTTCATAACAGCAGATCTAGACTCCAGCCAGGTGGTATGATGATTGTGAGAGCTGGTTCTAGAACCACACTTATCTCTACCAGCTGACTGGTGACTTGACCTCCCTGTGCCTCCATTGCTTATCTCAAACAGTGGGTGGCAATACCTGTTAACACTTATCTCATAGTATTGTTATGAGGGTTACATGAGGTTCATTTACATGCTTATATTGATTAGGACTTCTTCAGTTGAGAGTGACCAAAAGTCTGACCCAAACCAGCATAAGCTAAGAGGCAATTTATTGCTCATCGAAGCAAAGTTCAGGAGTAGGGCTGGATTTAGAGTTCCAACAATGTTATCAAAACTTTGCATCTCCACCTGCACCCCAATGTTTCTAGCAGCAATGTCCACAATAGCCAAACTGGAAAGGAGCCTCGGTGTCCATCGAAAGATGAATGGATAAAGAAGATGTGGTCTATGTATACAATGGAATATTGCTCAGCCATTAGAAACGACAAATACCTACTATTTGCTTTGACATGGATGGAACTGGAGGGTATTATGCTGAGTGAAATAAGTCAATTGGAAAAGGACAAACATTATATGGTCTCATTCATTTGCGGAATATAAAAATTAGTGAAAGGGAAAAAGGGGAAAGGAGAGAAAATTAGTGAAAATATCAGTGAGGGTGACAAAACATGAGAGACAACCTAACTCTGGGAAATGAACAAGGGGTAAAGGAAAGGGAGGTGGGCATGAGGTTGGGGTGACTGGGTGATGGGCACTGAAGAAGGCCCTTGGCGGTATGAGCACTGGGTATTATGCTAAATGTTGGCAAATTGAACTCTAATAAAGAAATTAAAAAAAAAACTTTGCATCTCTTCAGCAAAATGGAACAATAGCTCAATCCCCTATATCTATTCAGGGAAAAAGTCATGTACTTGACTCTGACTGGCACCATGTTCATAACTGAACCAGTATTGAGGCCAGATTGTGTTCATGTATGGTATTCCAACTGGTGTAGGTTTGGGTCACATGGTTCATCTTGTGAGCTAGGGTTGGATTCAGTTTTGAGAAAACCATATGGCCTAAAAATGTGTGATGTAAATACCAGGAGGGTAATTGTAGTTGGTCACCAGAGGAATTATCCCAAGCAGATAGTTACCAGTAGTGCTTAGCGTTGTGATTAGCTCATCTATAAATTGCTCAGTGACTCCCGGTGCATGGAGGCTGCTTCTCCCTCTGCCTATGTCTCTGCCTCTCTCTCTCTCTCTCTCTCTGTGACTATCATAAATAAATAAAAATTAAAAAAATTGCCCAGTGAGTGGTGATATTATTATTATTGTTATTTTTTAGCTTTCCATGAGGAAGGGGCCCTTGCCAAAGCAATCTTTATAATACTTACTACATTCCGTGTTGGGAATTAAGAGAATCCTTCTATCACCCTAGCCAGCCAAATGTCACTGCCTCCCCTCCACCATGGTTTCACCTTTGCTCTTTCTCCAATCCCATGCCGCCCTCGTCATTCTCTTGTCAATTACTAAAATACAACCTATCCTTCAAAGTCCACCTCATCTATTGAATATTACCCATTGGTTCCCACCCTTTATCATCTCTCTCATCTCATGAGTGCTTCTTCTGTCAATGTCTGCATAAAGCCACTCCAAGTGTGAAATCTCTGAAAATTATAGAGTACTGTAAAGCAGTATATCTTCCACTCAATATGTGACTCTAAAATATTATTATGTAATCACTATGTTACATCATGGTGGTTTAGAATATGGGCTTTGAGATCACACCTGTCTTCTTCACTAACTTAATGTTGGAACTTGGTGTAGATTATGGAAATGTCTGAGCTCGTTTCTTCATCTGTAAAAGGAGGACTATTCCCACTACATGAGATAATACATATAAAATTCAAACTTAGTATTGTACTACGCACTCACGTACTTTATCCTCATGTAAGCAATTTGAAAGCGGGAAGTACATACCCACCTCACCATCTTTGCTTTTCTAAACTTTAACTTGTTTATTTTGTCATTTCAGCTGTAACAAGAAGAATCACTGGCTAGAAATTAACATTCAGCCTTCATAGGTAAATCAAAGCTTGAAGGTTTTTTTCCTTTTTACAAAAATACTGTGACTTCAAAGTTTCAAGTTCTCTTCTAGATCCAAGATTCTGTGAAACACCAGGTTGGCACATTTCTGCCACATTGCCTCAGGTTTTGTTCTAGCACCTCACTGCCTTTTCTGCCTCTGTGGATGGTGTACCTGACCCTGTACTTGGGGGTGGGTGGGTGGGATGGGTGAGGGAAGATGGGGTGATGACAAATGACTGAGCAATGTGTCCAGCCTCTGCCATGGAGCAAAATGAAGCATTGTACATTTCAAGAGCATCAAATGTTCTTTCTCTGGAGATTAGATTTTGCTGAAAAAAATGACATATGCACATTGGAGTCATTAAGAATTCTTACAAAATCAGGGAGGCAAAGAAGGTTGCTAACATTCTTTTAATAAAGTCTAGTTTCTGCTGACAGGAAATAAATAAATAAATGCACTTGGGTGGACTCTCTCTCCCTATTGGCAGGGTTTGGGGAACAGCCACCCATCTGAGGAGTTGCAAAAGCCTTCTGTCTTCCATGTTAAGCGAGGGCATGGTGTGGAGGAGAAAGACTTAGGTGACAGATGACTGGACACAGTCCTCTACTTGTTGTGTGCCCTGGACAAGGCATTTAACATAATCACTTCCATTTTAGTCAGAAATTTTTAATTGTGAAAAACACCTACTGAAACCAGCTTTTTCGAAGAGCATGACTTATACTTTTACGTTTCTTTTCAAGGTGAAATTCAAGTTAAAAAAGTCATCATTGTAACCATTTTGAAGTGTACAAATCTGTGGCTTCTAGTACAGAATTGTGCATCCCTCATCACTCTAGCTTTAGAACTGTTTTTATTACTTCCACCCCTTCCCCCCAAAAAGAAATCCCATGCCATTAGGTAGTCACTTTGGGGTCTTCCCTTCCTCAGGCTCTGGCTAACACCAGTTGGCTTTCCATCTCTGTGGGTTTGCCTATTCTGGGCATTTTGTATACTTGGAAGAATGCAGTATGTGCCTTTTACATCTGGCTGGTTTCACTTGGCATAACATTCTTGAGGCTCATCCATGTTGTTACATGTACCAGGATTTCATTCCTGTTTCATGGCTAATATTCCAGTATATATTAGCCACTATACCAATATGGAATTTTGTTTACCTGTTCATCAGCTCATAGACATTTGGGTTATTTACACGTTTTGGCTACTCTAAGGAGATTATTGAATTTTGCGTCTCCAAGAATGTGGAGGAAATAGTGTCTAACTTGCTCTACATAGCCCTAATCCAGATAGCCTATGGAGAGTAAAAAAAGTATCTGGTCTCGGTTCCAAATACTTGGGCAAGAAACCCTGGGAGTTGTGGTCATATAGCAGCTGGGCTGTGAGACGGAGCCTGTGATGTGAGGGCAGGGCAGCTTCTCTAACAAGGAGTACAAGGGCAGAACAGGCTTATCAGGTATCTCTGTTATAAAATAATTATGCATGACTGTCACTTAGCTAGTGTCCTCTTTGTGTCTCATGAGGTAGGTAGCTCCTTCCCCATCTTATAAATGAGTACCTTGATACCGGAGCCTCCATTTCCTCAGTGATATATACGAACTAGTAAGTACTGAAGAAGTACTTCACAAGAAGCTCCTGTAAGTTGTCAAGAGCTATAGGCATCCCATGTGCACCATTTGCCAATCCCTGACACTTCCCCACCACATTCATTATTCCTTTCTCCAGGCCTCTACTGTACTTGGTTTATACCTCATTCTCTCTCCTGTAATGCTATATTCTTGGTACCCTATTTTGCTGGCTGACACATCAAGCTCCCAGATGTAAGGAGAGCATGTGGTGCATCTCTGAATGCCTAGGATCCAGCTGGGGTGCCTGGCACATGGTAGTTGCTCACTGAATAGGAACCCCTTGAATGATGGAAGAGCTCCCCATCCATCCCACTGCCATGAACAAACACTCCACAGACTTAAATTTCACTTCTTGATTTGAGGAATGATGCCACACCATGCAGGCAAAAGTGCCTAATGGTTTTCTCCAAGCCCCTGCTTTGATTTCCTCCACAATGAGTCTTACTCCTATTCAGCACTCTCTGGAGAGGTTGTGGAAACCAAATGGATGGAGTGAAAAGCACTCTTCCTCAGGACACAGCAGCGGAATCCAGAGAAGAGCCCAAAGCTGCTTTACTCTGTCTTCCCCGCACTCGCTGTTGCTGGGCAATGAGCCTAGTCTTTCCTTGTGTTTGTGCAAAAACCTCTCTCTCACCTCACAGGAGCAGTGAGCATGCCAGGTAGGTAATGGCTGCCTGGGGCTTTTAGCTTACCAACCATCGTTACAGCATATTCATGTCTGATATTTATCAGATTATCTAATGGGTGGTTCTGAAGTCACTAGGTAGCTGTTGCCTCTTCCAACGACTCTCCAGATGCCAGTCTTTTTGCAATTCCACAGTCAGCTTATTTTGGCAGAGAAATGGAGGTGGGGTCAGCTGATTTCCGTCAGGGCTGAGTGTTAAGGATCAAGTGTGTCTCTGTGAAGCTGAATAGCAGGATATGCTTCTTAAAGCTGGTGTTAAGCTGCTGATGAGCCTGCAGCTTTGCTGGGGGCATGGTCTGGCCATGACCCCTCACAGGTTCCTATTGTTCAAGACCTTTGTCCTCGCTCTGCTCCAGTATGTCTGAGCTTCAGGGTCCCCTTTCCTATGGGTTTTTCTTCCTGACGGTCTAGCAAGGATGTGAGATTGAAAAGGTGCCAACACAAGTGGAAAGAAGTAGCCATGGGCATTGGGTTTTGGGTTTAGATATTTTGGAGCTTTGTGGAAGAGGCCTCTAGAAGTTTATAGGAGTAGATAGAATAGGACAGGAAATTTTCCACAGTAAGATCTAAGAGGAGGGTACAATGTCCAAAGGGATATTACAGGTTGCATAGTTTATAGCTGTGCTGCCCAGTGTGGTAGCCACTAGTCACATGTGGCTACTGAGCACTTGAATGATGGCAAGTTTGAATTGAGATGTGCTGGAGTGTAAAGTAAATGCCAGATTTCCTGGACTTGGTAACAAAAACAGTAAAAAGCCAAAAACCAAACCACCCCCCCCAAACAACTCAGTTTGTATTGACTTAATTTTAAGATTAATTTTTACACGTTGAAATAGTATCTTTTGTATAACCCCATATAAAAATATTAAAAGTAATTTTAATTACTTTTAAATGTGGCTTTTTTTTTTACTTTTTAAATGTGTCTACTAGAAAATCTTAAGTTACATATATGGTTTCCTTTATACTTTTATTGGACAACACTGGTTTAGAGGTCAAGGGTGTGTAGGCTCTAGAAAAGACTCTGAATTTGAACTCTGGCTTCACAAATTACTAGCTGTGTGACCTCCGACAAATTACTTAACCCAGTGGTCTTCAAACTTTCCATGGAGACCCACTGGTGTTGTACAATAGTATTGTAATAGGATGAAGTAGTTTTTTTACATACTACTCATTGTAAACATGCAGACACGTATCTTGGAATAAAACAGAAGTAATAATACTTTCATTTGGTTTGCATTCTGATCCATTCTGTTTTATTCCATTCCTGTCCTCTCTCCTGTGTACTCTTTTAAAACAATGCTTGTCATGACCTGATAAGTTAATTTATAACCCACTAATGAATCACAAACTTCAGTTTGAAAATTCAATTTTAATCTCTCTGCCTCAGCTCTCTTATCTGTAAAATGGAACAAATACTACCATGATCTCTTAATGTTATTTTGAGAATATACATAAAATGTACATAAAGCCCTTAACACAAGGCCTGGTACATAATGGAGCCCTTGATAAATGGAAGAAAGTATTGCTCAAAATGGACTTAAAATTTTCCATATAAACACTAGGCAGTGTGGAGTCTGTAGGAAAAAGTCTATTATAGGCTAGCTGCTTGTATTACTGATGTTATTTTAAATGGGCCTTGAAGATTTGAACTGTTTATCCCCAAAGGGAAATCTTCTAGTGTGAGGAGAGCCAGCATTTCCATAGCGGGAAAGGTGACTTCCATCTTAGCTTCAATGTTATGGGGCCAGTCCTTTGTTAGAGATCTTAAGTTATGTTCCCCTGTGTGTATGGCTGTAAATTTTCAGAGGAAAGGTATTGTGTCATCTGTCATTTTTGTTCATCCTCCATCATATCCAGGCCACAGAGGGGACATGTGTGGCACAGATTTGGGAGCCATAGAATCTGGGGTTCAGACAGTGGCTGTGCTATACAGTATGTGCCATGACCTGTTGATCTCACTGCCCCTGCTCTCAGTTCTCTTATGAGGACTGAAGGGTGTGTGGTACATAATGAGCCTGCCACAGAGCTGGATACAGGAAGTGGAGGTTGTGATTGTTTCTGTGCTTGGTAAGTGCTAAGTGGGCCCCTCATTCCCCCACACCTCCATCACCCTTGGGACACAATCAGGGCACCTTTGATTCCAAGCACTCCAACATACTCAGTGCCAATTCTGATGTGATTAAAAATCACACAAAGTTCATGTGCCCTGAACAGGGCTTCTGAGAATGGATCTTTCCATTGGATTAGGCCCAATTTCTCAGATGTGCTCAGGCAGAGTGGGAAGGCAACCAGAAACTGCCGAGAGCAGCTCCCTATGGCTGCTGAGCCCCTGGGCTGGGGCAGAGTTGGTCTGGCAGGGTGTCCATGGAATACATGAATCTGTCCCCCAGGGATCTTCTCACCCAGCAAAGACAGACCTGTGTTCTCCATGGACACTGCCCCTCTGCTGTGGGCAGGCAGCCAATAGGCCTGGCAAGTTATGTCAACTCTCGAACCTCAATTTCTCCATTTGTAAAAAAAAGCTCCGATGGTTTCTTAGATTTCAAAGCAATTCAATCCTGTGTATCTAATTGCCCTTACCAAGCCCTGAGCCCATACGAGGCTCTGGAGAGGACAGTAAGATGAACAGAATGTCTCCTTACATGGAGCTCACCATCTAGGGTGTTGTCATCCCCTCCTCTTTGCTCTGTTGATGAGAGAGGGATTCCCAGCCTCAGGTTATGGGGATGACTGAACACAGGACACTTGATACTGGACAGATGAGAATGACAGCAGTTTGTTGCTCATGTATCCTCATAGCATATGTAGTAGAACACTGCACACTGTGCAGGGCCACTTGGGGGTTGTAACTGGAAACAGAGTGAAAGACCAGGGACTGTAGGAAGCAGGCTCTATAGTATCAAGAGGGTAGAGTGACTCTTAGTTCCCATGGGAGGATGTGTTTGGCTTGTTTGAATAATTCCATGAGCTGACAAGGAGCTGAAACGTGCTTCTCGGGGATAAGCAGGAACTATGTCTGGTCCTCCTTGATAAGGAGGACCTTTTCTGTGGGAGCACAGTTGGGTGGGGGGAGTTGGGGTTAGGCCATCCAAAACCCTTCCTCTTTCAGATGTCAAGGTGGCATGTAATATTGGACCTTAATTTTAGGCCTTATATCTCATAGGAGAGGAGACACACATGAAACTCACCTTTATGATGCAGTATGATGCTGGTTCTCTAGGTGATGTGTACCTTTCAGAGCATATCTAACTCAAAGTTAAGGGGTTTGGGGAGAAGATTCCTAGAACTTATGATGTCTAACATGGGATCCACGGGACCAAAATTCAGAAGATAGAGACTTGGTCACCAAGTGCTTCACCTGTACGAAGGGTGATGGTCATAGCCTCACAAAGTGTTGTAGAAAGTGTGCCACACAGAAGCTGTTCTGAGTATCCCATCCCTGTCTTTTTCTCTCTTTTCTCCCTATCCCACAGTCATCCTTCAAGTCACTCTTTCTGAATCTTCCCAAAGTGTGATCCAGACCAGCAAAATCTGCATCCCCTGGGAAACTTGTTAGAAATGCAAGTCCTAGAACCCCCTTCCAGAGCACATGATTTTCCAGTTTTAATCCCCTGCATCTTCTTTGTACTCAGCTGTTGAGTTAGTGTGGTGTGTAAAGCATAGCCTTCAACAGGATGGTTTTGGAATCTGGGTTGGATCCTGTTCCTACTACTTACTGGCTGTATAATCTCAGTGAGTCACCCAAATTGTCTGAATCTCAGTTCACTTATCTCCAAATTGGGAGTCATAACTGTAGCCACCCACTAGGGGTGCCATGAAGATTAAATGAAATGATGTGGTAAAGAATTTAGCATAGCACCCGGCATTTAGTAAGCTCCCAATAAATGTTAGTGATCATTATGGAACTTCTAGGGTTTGGATCCCATCTTTACCATCTCTTAGCTATGATGCCTAAGGAAGTTACAATCTTGGTACTTCAGGTTAATCATCAATGAAGTGGGGATATAGTAGTATTAAATGAAGAGCTGTCATAAGGAATAATGAGATGATGAATGCAAAGTGCTAGTAGGAAGGAATGATGTAATAAAGATCAACTGTTACTTCTATAGTCCATAGTCCCTTTATGGAGACTTTCTGGCTCTCTACCATGCTGTCACTTGGAAAGTGCCAGCTAGACAGAAGATGGTGCCACCAGCTCCAAGCAGTGAGCCCCCACCTTCTTAGGGAAGGACCTCCAGGCCACATTCTTTTTCTCTTTCTTATTAATTTGGTGTCTCTTTAGAGACCACTGTTGCCAGGTCAATCACGATCTTTGCTTGCATTTTTGGCAATAATCTTTTTTTTGTTGGATTTTAAACAGGTGAGAGGATTCTTTGTAGTTCTACGGCTCTCCTCCTCCCACCCATCCCTCTTCCTCTGGGCACCTGAAGCTTACAGAAGTTCATGCATTTTAATTAGAAAAGAAACCCACTGATAAGGTGGGAACATTTGTCTACCTCAGGCAAACCTGAGATGCTTCAGGCCCACAGATAGCTTGACTCAGTGTGGGGGAGACCTCGTCTACCCATCCCTAAGCTTCCTCTTTTCTCCAGAGAAATTATTTTAAAGCAGTTGTCCTGCATCTCTTGAGCTGAATATATAAAGTTAGTCTTCATTATACAGGGTTCAGATTTCTTTCTGTAGGTTTAGTCTATCATAGTCTTATTATTATTACTGTTTTTTTTTTTAAGCCACTTCCACAAGAAGGAAATAGAAGGCTACTCTTACATACTGAATGCTGATTAGGTGCCAAGCCCTCTGCTAGGTGCTTGACTAATGCTACTTCACTTAATCTTTAAGTATAAGAAGTATGTGGTGTTATGTCCCTTTTGGAGGTAGGAAGACTGAGACCCAAAAGGGAATGTGGCAAGCAGGGCATGTTCTTCGCAAAACTGTGAGGAAGGTGATATTTTTCTGATTGGTGTCTCCCTCTCTGAACCTGTTGTCTTCAGATTCCCAGCATTCTTCTGTCTCCTCTGATCACTTTGGGCAGGCAAGTAGGAGCCCATTTCTCCAAGCCAGCTCTCTCTCCAGCAGTGAGCCATGTTTTAGTCTATTTTTTTTAACTTTTATTTCCATTAAAACTTGTACATTCTTGGTTCCATTTTTTCAGCATTATGTCTTCTTCAAAAACTAATCTAATAAATGAATTCCAGGTTGAGTGCTGATGGCTTAAAGCAAATTGTCTTGTATAAAATTATCCTCTCCCTTGAATGCTCTATACTTCAGCTTTTAAGGTCCAGAGTTGAAGTGATGAGCCTGGGCCACTTGGCCGTAATGGGACACGAGGATGGGGACACAGTACTTGTCCTGATAGTTTGGTAGTTTTAATCTACAGGTGTGAATACTGTCAGAGTCTGGGATGTTGTGGTTCAGATGACAGGAGCAATGCTTTCAGATGGAGGAGAGTTAGTGGTGGTGCCAGGTGTCATAGCACCTGTGTGGTTGACTCTGACCTCTCTGAGCTGCTTGTTTCCCTCTGCCTGCATTCCTTTTTTAGCATGAAGGTGTGGTGATGCATTTATGCTGCCTAGTTTTTCAACAGAATGAGAGACATGAGGAAGTACTTCCCCTCCTGGTACACCTCACAGCGAACATACAGACAGCCTTTCCCAAAGATACTCCGCTGCCCAACTAACCTCACTTATGCAGCTGGATGTCAAATCTCTGTCCCCCACCTGAGTCCCTAACACACCATAACCCTGTGAGGTTTGCTCTTTGGAATACCTGCATTTGACACAGGGGATGGTGGATGTCTTTTAAGGGTAGGGGTGCCCTGGCTTGCCTATCCCTTTGTGCTGGTTGCTACCTGCAGATTTCTTTCTAGTAAGTGCAGATTACCTGACACCTGCACCGTATGTTAACAACTAATTAGAGCATAACAAAAATATTGCAGAGCTGCATGGCGCCCTGAGCTGAAAAACCCAGGCTTAAATCCTCTTTCTGTTGTAATTTCAGTGGTGCATGCAGTAGATTTTATGAAGGCATTTTGTTTAAGTATCACGTCCCCACCAGGTCCCTAATGATATTCCAGACCTCAGTATCTTTAGCATGCTAAGTCCTAAGAGGGGTCTGACAGGTGAGAGTTACTTCTGATTGCTGAGTCCTGATTCTGGTATAAATTGGAAAGGGCAATTACAGGCCTTGGGTAACACAGGGGCAAAGGGCAGAGTTCTTTCTCTGTGCATAAGCAGCTCACTGACCCCTGGATTAATCATCACTTCCTCAGGGAGGATCTTCATCACTATCTCTCTACCTAGAGACTCCTTGCTTGTCATTCCCTAGCCAACCCCAGTGGACTTCCTTTCTAGTATTCATAATTCACAATCATTTATTTCTTCTCCCTGCTTCCCTTTTCCCCCACCAGGATTTTTTTCTTCAATTCAGTCAACAAATATTAGTTGAGCATGTACTGTGGCCCAAGTACCATGCTTGGAGCTGGGGATGTAAAAGTTTACACATTGGAGAAAGTTCCCACCTTACATTTTAGCAGAGAATAGGGAGAGAAAATAAAAACAAAGCATGTGAGAGAATGGAGGGGGGAAAAAAACAAGGGAACAGACTGGGACAGGGATATAGGCTGCTCTGTTGGGTGGTTGCTTGATCAGGGCAGCTTCTTTGGTGAGATGACATTGGAGCGGAGACCTAAAAAAAGTGAGAACAAAGATCATTTGACTTACTTTACTTACTGGTATCCCTGAGTCCTAGCTCAGTGTCTGGCACAGGTAAGGGGCTCAGGAAATATTTGTGAAATGAACAAGTGAAGGAATAATTGAATGCATGAAGGAGAATGGAATCCAGGTCTGTAGCTTTTCTTGTGTTGTTCTAGCTCCCCCAAGATGCTCATCAGGCTAGTTTTCTCTGAGAAGTTCCCTGGTTCTGTTGCTACAAGGGCAACATTCTGCAAGAGAGAGAGTGTTGGAAAATGTAGATTTGGTCTTGTGGCTGAACAACCTGAATTTTGTTTTCAGGGCGATTGACCAAATTTTTCCTTTAGTGTCTTTATCTATGAAATGGAGAGGATAGTTTGACTACTAAATCTGTGCAACATGGATAAGAAAGAAATAATAAAAGAATAAATACTTGGGCAGATATGGAAATTATATCTAATGAGCTGGGACCTTG
The DNA here is from genome assembly GCF_003254725.2 of Canis lupus dingo. Taxonomy (NCBI): domain Eukaryota; kingdom Metazoa; phylum Chordata; class Mammalia; order Carnivora; family Canidae; genus Canis; species Canis lupus. Next base: position 55,031,792 of record NC_064246.1, on the reverse strand, counting down.
TACTGTTTATCATTTAGGTTTTTTTTTTTTAGTTTTTAAATATCATTTAATTTTTATAACAATTCCATAATACTGGAACCATTAGAAATTCCATTTTATAGATGAGAAAATGGTAGCTCTGAGCAGTTAAGTAATTTGTATAAGGTAATGAATTATTAAAGGGAAGAGTCAGGATTTGAACTCAGCATCATCTTTTTCTAGAGTCTGGATTTTAGCATTCTTCATTTTTGCTTCCCTCCCTGGAAATGTGTCTATGCTACCTTATTCTCTATAGCTCATTCTGTAAAACTTCTCTTTAAGTAGAATTCATCAATAGGGGCAATTAATGATTTACTAATAACATTAACGAAGTGAAACAATGCTGGCATGGTTTTTCTCCTGGCATCATGCCTAAGTGCTTTTCCAGCTTATTTGATTTACTAATATAAGTTTTTATGAAATGGAAAAGACTTCCCATGACACATTCAGAAAATACAGACAGCAGATCATTTATCTTCATGCTGCTTAAAAGACTGATGTTCAGAAGGATGAAGAGAATGAAATCTGGTCTCTCACTCCCTTGGCCAACCTTTCTAACTCAGTCTCTGATGAAGGGACACCATCTGCCAGCTCCTCTTTTGTTCAAATATGAAGGTTTAGTGATAGCCCGATTCCCCTTTCCATCACTATTATACACTCAGTATTTAGGCTGTATTCTGTAATCAGTTTAGGAGGTAGATCACAACTTACCTTGTTATCAGAGAGGAAGACAGATTTAATCCCCATTTGTGGAAGAGAAAGCCAAAATTGGTGACTTCTTAAATGGCTGTTTCTTGAAGAGTGGTCTGTGGATTTGGTTGTGCAATTTATTTATTTATTTATTTTTTAATTGTTTTTTTTTTTGGTTGTGCAATTTATTAAAATAGATTCTTGGGTCCCACTGCACACACATGGACTTGGACTCTAAGTGTGGGTACCCCAAAGTGTATTTTTAATAACCCTCCCCAGTGATTTTTACTGTTTAATGAAGTTTAAGAATACCATTTTAGAATTTATACCAATACGTACTTCTAAAGATTTTTTTTAAAGATTTTATTTATTTTTTCATGAGAGACACACAAAGAGAGGCAGAGACATAGGCAGAGGGAAAAGCAGGCTCCCTGCAGGGATCCCAACATGGGACTCAATCCTGGACCCCGGGGATCACCTGCTGAGCAGAAGGCAGATGCTCAGCTGCTGAGCCACCCAGGTGTCCCAATACTTCTAAAGTTTTTAACAGGTGATCTCAGGGGCTGATTCTGGAGTGTGTCCAGGAAGACTGACCAGGTTTGTAAAAGGTACTCAGAACTCAAGTATTTTGGTGTCAGTTTAAGGAATTTGTGTACTCTGGAAGAGTGAAGACTTGGCTTCTTCAAATATTTGAAGGGCTGCCTTGGGATTAGACTTGTTCTTTGTGGCTCTAGGGAACAAAGCTAAGACCAGTGAGTCAGTAGAAGTTATAGTCAAGCAAATGCAGGTCATCATAAGCAGGGACCTTCTAACATTCAGAGCAGCCCAAGAATAGAAAAAGATTGGATAAGAGAGTATTCATGTAGACAAAAAGGTTAGTCTTTCACAAGATCCCTCTAAGTTGGCATTTTATTGTTTTATAATTCCTTTCCTCTTTCTAAAAGTTGTAGTAAGGGGTGTGTGTTTACCTGTGCATGAAGGGTTTATATATGATTGTGGGTGTACTCTAAGAAGAGTTGTAGATTTATTCATTATTCAACAAATATCTTTTGAGTGCCTCCTATATGCCAATTTCCTATGCCAAGCAGTGGTAACTCAGAATTTCCTAAGACACAATTCTTGTGCAGAAGGATGTCCTAGTTTAATGGGGGAGATGGACTAATAAGTAGAAAATTATAATGACCTGTGATAAATGGAATGAAAACAGATACAGGCCATTTGGGAGCACCAAGAGGGAGACTTTACTGAGGCTGTGGTTGTATAAGATGGAGATGGGGGCCTTAGGAAAATGTTCTTGGAGGAGATGGTATGATATTAACCACTGAGGTTGTCTGTAGAGGCCATATAAAGGGAAGAGAATGCACAAAGAAAGATATTGGAGCAAGAATCATGGGGAGAGAGTGGAGATAGTGAGGAAGTCTGTGCTTTTGGAGAGAAAAGTAGGAGGCTACAGAGGTATGAGATCACCAGAGACCCATGTTGCATGAGAAGAAATCTGGGTTCTATCCTGTAAGTGATGGGGGCGGGGGGTTCCTTGAAAATTTTAAAGTACTGGAGCAATATGGAGTGGTCTCCTCTTAAGTAAGATCACACATGCAACGTTTTGGAGTTGTCTTATCAGAATTATCCGTGTTACCTGGTGTTGAGCAGATGTTGGAATGGCGTTGGTGATCCTATTGGCTAATAATCATGGACACTATGCAGCAACATCAAAGAAGGACTGTGGAGCTTAGATGACACAAATACTGTTGTCTTGTAGACGCTCATCAGGAGTGCCTGTTCACACCACTGGCGCTGACTTTCTGCCGTGCTTCACCGTCACTACCACTTTTGATCTAGTGTCTCATTAAGGGAGGTCATTGAGTAACTTTAGATGCAGACCTAAAAAAAACAGGGATCAGGGGTGAAAGCCGTAATGTGTTTTCCTAATTTCAAGCACTTTATAGGTGTCTACAAGATACAGTGGTGCCCAGAATACATATGGGTACATGTTTGCTTTGGTGTTCCATACCTCCCTGCCAAGGAATAGTGAAAAAACCACAGTCTTAAATTTATTCCAAATACTTCTCTTTTCAAGTCTCCAGTATTTCATATGAATGTAGTGGGGCTGAAAAATTAACTGGGAGATTTTGGAATAGTGCAGATTTGTTGGACCATTTATATACATGGGCTCTGTTGGCTTCCTGTTTGTACACAAACATCTTTGTCAACACTAACAGAGGAAACATACGTGTGGTAGCAATTCTCTGTTTCCTTTGCTTATCAGTGAGTGACACGCTTGTTGCAAGAGAGTAAGTATTACAAAAGACCAATTCCTTCCTGCTTCTTTTTGCTTATTGGAGGTATTTTGTCATGTTGCTAAGTTACTGCTGTTGAAGAATTCTACTTTGGGGAATGGAAATTATGTTAAAACATCTAATGAACATCCTACCAGAGACCCTGATGATTTGGTGAGAGTCTGCAGTGGCCTTAGAAGGTGAATGGATGAAGAATGAACCCTAAAGTTCTTGGAGACAAACTCCACAGATACATAAAAAGCATTATAATCATAATACATAATAGTCACTGGAGTACATCACCAATGAAAAGAATCAAATTAGGAAGCTTCAATATTTAACCAAGAAATTGTCTCGTGACTTCTTGAGACTTTTGTAGGGCAGATTAGAATAAAGAGAAGGGACAGTCATCTTCCTCAAAGAGTAAATGGCCATGGTTTAGATGCTTGCTAGGCCTGTGCCTCTTCTAAGCAGGACATGTTCCTGCTGATGTATTTAGGATTCTTTAAAGATTCATTCACTTATTTACCAAATAATTATCAAGCAGGACACTAGGGACACAGTAATAATAAGGTAGGTTATTGCCCATACCATATGGAGTACACTTTCTGTTCCTTCTAGACCTTCCATTTGTCGGGATTCTGTTTGTGTAAGTGACAGAAACTTGTGTTAAATTGGCTTAAGTGAAAAGAATTAATTTGCTCTAGAAACCACTGTCTCTGTAGATTCAGTGCCTAAAGTAATGTTAGTGAGGCTATCTTTCTCCCACTACTTCTTGTCTTTGATTTTCTGTTTCCAAGTGCATGCTATCCTACCTCACACAGGTGTCTTTCATATAGTCATGGAAGATGGTTGCTAACAGATCCAGCTTAAATGGTTCCAATTTGGGATACCCATGGTATAAGGAGAATTTACCCTTTTTAATGCATCTATTAAACTTAGAGAAGAACCCTGATTGGCTCTGCTCAGACTGTGTGCTGAGCAATCAAAGCAAACCATGACTTGCTGGCCTAGTGCTTGGGATGGGAGATGATGGGTGGTGGCAGAAGCAGGTGGATGTGTGGAAACTGGAGACAGAAATGTGTTGAACAACTACCACCAACAAAACTTCACATTGTAGTCAGCTGAACTAGTCAATCGAGAAACCTCAAGAGTCCTTTATGCCTTATTCTCATAGATCTAAACAAGCACTTGCCAGACATGGCCTTCCTTATTTCCTCTTTCCTGGTCTTATTCAAGTAAAAGTTACTTCCTAGAGGGTCTCCTAGCTTATAAGGGGAAGAAAATTAGGACTTCTGTACTCTTCTCGTCAGTTGTGCCAGCCCATTATACAATGGCTCCATTATGTTTTCTTGACTCATTATAGGACTTATAAAAGCAAATAGAATTACTAGTTTGGCAAGACAAAAACAAAAATGGTATCACCTCTGGGTGACCTATCAGCAAATACAGCAAATACATTGCAGTTTTGTATCATGAGCCACAGAAGGTAATAGGGATACAAATAAGAAGATTGATCCTTGTCCTCAGTGAGCTTACAATTAATTTAAAGAGAAAAGATACAAATGTCAAACAGTGAATCCTAGAACATGACATGTATTTGTGAGCATTCAGTGATAAAATAATGTGCCGAATTATCATCCTAGAATAGAATTTTAAAGAGTAAGAATCTGAGACCATTTCTAAGAGGTTTCATGGCCTTCTCTGGCTGGAGTTACACCACTGGTCATTAAGGAAGGCTTTGCAAAGGATGGAATTTAAAGTGGGTCTTCAGAAATGAACTGAAGAGATTACGTGCAGGGGATAGAATTTTTCCTTTGTACTGGCCATGATTCACTTAGTTTCCTCCTACATAAGCTTTATGATGTGATGCTACTGCCTCTTACTATTAAGAAAGGTCACTGGGGAGACTGGAAAGAGCCTAGCATCTTCTGTATGTAAGAAAGCAGTTTACTAGTATGGGAGACTGGAGGAGTGTTTGAAACACTTAACATAAATGTATGATCTCTAGACAAAGATTATTAATGGAAACAGACCTTTGGGGGCAATCCTCTGCCTTTGATATTAACTAGATAATGATTTCCTTCCAAATATGGAATCAGAGTTGTCATAGCCATTTCCTACAAGAATGACAACTGATGCAAGAACATTACAATTGGCCATTTGTGAAGCACCAGGCTGCCTCTCTATTACCTCAAACAGTCCTCAGGGTAAACATGCTAGTCAAAAAAGTGGTCTTTCATAGAAATCATCTCAAGAACATCTCAAGAACTGTCTTTCAAGAACATCTCAAGAACATCTCAAGAACATCTCAAGAACTGTCTTTCAGACCTTACATTTTTTTCCTCAAAGATCCTGCATTCTCCGAAATTGATTTTCATAATCTCTGGATCTTACCATACCCTTCTGAAATAGGGGTCCAGGCTGTGCTGAGAAAGTCTGCTTCCTATAGCTGTTTCAGGGTGGCTCTTGTGACTGAGACAACACTGGGTGGGTGTTGATGGTTGCAGGGATGAGTGCTGCCTACTGTCAGTTGTTAGGGGATGTCACAGTGTGCCAGGCTTGCTCCTTCAGTCTCCGGGGACAACTCATGTATCCTGTTGGATTCTGAATCGGTGCTTAACTGCTTGGAGAGGCTTCCTTTTCTCTACGGGGGTGTCAGAAAAGTATCCTGAAATGAAGGCCCCCTGCCTCTGTTTCAGAAAGATTGCAAATAAATCTGGAGAAACACCGGAGATAGGCCAGAGAAGAGCCATCCCAGTTTTGACACCAACCTGAAATAGATGTGACACCTGGCTCTGCCAGAAATGAATTATGTTCATGGGTAAATAATAGGCGTTACCTGTTTGAGTCTTTGTTTTGTCAGGTGTGAAGTGAGATTAATAATACCCACCTTACTGGCCTAAAAAAGGTAGTTAGAATGGCAATATTCAATAGTGTTAATATCTATGGAGCTTTTCTTTGCACCATACATTGCTCTAGGGGCTTTAATCCTGTAATCCTCCTGTGCAGAGAGGTATTATTGTAACCATTTTATAAATAAGGAAACTGAGATTCAGAAGAAGTTAGCAATTTGCTCAAGTTCACACAGTTTGATAAAAGGTAGAGTCAGCTTTCTATTCAGGGCAGCCTCACCCCAAAAGTAGTGCTCCTAACCAATGCCTGATACTCCACATCACCTGGCACAGAGTGTGCACTCTCTGATTGACAGTAATGAGAAATGTTTGAGATAAAGGCTGTGGAGAGACTGGTTTATCATGGAAATGAATGAGGTATTGGGCAGGCTTTGGGATTGGGGTATGAGATAGGCTGGTTGCTGGGATCGGCTAACACCCGTAGCGCCCAGTCTGAGTCAAAGGCTGCCTTTCTTAAAGGCTTTGGATCTCATTACAGCTTTGTTGGGCTAAGATAAATGCAGGGGCTTTCTGCAGAGGAACCCGTCAGAGGAGAATTGGTTTCTGAGGAATTAATTGGAATTCCCTTTGCATCAGCCTGAACATTGTTCATCCCCAGTAGATTATCATTAATCGGGTAAGCAGGGAGACAGAAACAGCCTCTGCTAGCTAATTTATTAACTTCTCCAGGATGAAGGGGTGGAAGTGGGCTGAGATGCTTGAATGTACTTTGAGGGATTTGGGGCAGAAAGCCCAGTGGTGAACAGTACCGTGACCATGATCTAAATAGAGAGATTAACGACTTCTGGTCTCAACAAGTGTTAGGATGAGAGTTTTCTAAGACCCGTAATTTCTATTACATTTTAATTCTTTTTAAGCACTGGGTTTTCCCTCTTCTCTCACAAATCTTCCTAGCTAACAAAGTCTCCTGTGTGTGTGTGTTTTCTATTTGGTGTGTTTTGGGGACACTGGCTTTCCACTAATCAGGTGCCATTTTTTTTTCTAGTAGTAGATGTGACTTGTGATCTTTTATTACTTTTCGATTTCTATTCCACCACCCATGCTTGTTGTTCAACAAGACTCCCAGCCTTAATCAGCTGGGAGATGGCTCAGATACCTAGTAGGATGATTATGGAGCTTTGGTGCTGGCAAACTTAGGTTTGAATGCACATTCAGTCATTTTCTAGGGATCCCTGGGTGGCGCAGCGGTTTAGCGCCTGCCTTTGGCCCAGGGCGCGATCCTGGAGACCTGGGATCGAATCCCACGTCAGGCTCCCGGTGCGTGGAGCCTGCTTCTCCCTCTGCCTATGTCTCTGCCTCTCTCTCTCTCTGTGTGACTATCATAAATAAATAAAAAAAAAATCATTTTCTAGCTATATGGCCAAAAGCAAGTTACTTAACTTCTCTGAGGATCTTTAACCTCCTTGGTAAATGGAGATAATCTTAACTGTTGTATAGGGTTGCAGTGTGGATTAGGTGTGATCCTGTGTGTCCTGTCTAGACCATAGCAGGTGCTTCATGTCAGCTTGTTTCTTTTTCATTTTTCCTCCTTGGGAAAGGGAAGGAGAGACTCTCATGCTCAGGTGTGCATGAGAATCTTGAATGCAACTCAGTGTTAAGATGGGACTTAAGGAGTAGGCATAAACTAACACCTTCTAGATCTCTGCCCTTCTCATTAGGCTGGCCTGAAAGAGCCTGATGCTTCAGCTCTGGTTAATGGGCTCCAGGCGCTAGATTATTAGATATCTTCTTCTTTTTTATTTTTTTTAAAGTTTTATTTATTTATTTTAGAGAGAGAAAGCATGCATAAGCCAGGAGTGAGGAGGAGGGGCGTAGGGAGAAGGTGAGAGAGAATCCTAAGAAGATTCCCTGCTGAGTACAGAGCCAGAAGTGGGGCTCAGTCCCAGGACCCTGAGATCATGACCCGAGCCAAAATCAAGAGTTGGATGCTTAACCAACCTAGCCACCCTGGCATTAAATATCTTCTAGTGGAATCAGCAAAGCACCTTAAAGCCAGCCTATCAGGAATGATCTGTAGAGATGTGGGCCACTTCTCTTCCCGCTTAGCCAACTTCCCATTTCATTCTATGATACCTCCATAGTCTCCTGTCATGAGGACCAGGTGATGCATAGATGAATCCTCATGTATAGCCAATTTTGTATCCCTTTGTTCTATTCCTACTTGCCCTCACTCTCCACTGAAGATTATAGGCTTGTGTTTATGGATTTACAACTATTGGGTTTGATGTGATTTAATTTTGCATATTTTTAAACTTTACATAAATGGAATAATGCTACATGAATTCACAGTTCACTTTTGTGGCTTAACATTGTGCTCTTGAGGCTCATTCATGCTGTATTGTGTAACATCAATTCCTTGTGTACTCCACATACTTGTGTAGTACTCACAGTATGAATATGTCACAAATGATCAACTCTTTAGTTGATTAGACATTTAAGTTGTTTCCAGATTTTTTATTGCTATGAATAGTGCTGCTATAAATATATATTGAATGCTGGTATATGTTTGTAAGAACTTCTTAAGAGCAGGTACCTGAAGCAGAAGCCTGGATATTGCCAGGTATTGGGTTGGGTATACCCATCTTCAAATTTATTGCATGATCCCAGATAGATTCTCAAAGTGTTTACAGTAGAATCCATTTCCACTAGCAGTGTATAAATATTCTGTTGCCCTACATTCTTGTTACCACCTAATATTACTAAATGTAACTTCCCCCTTCCATTCTGGTTGTGTGTGTGTGTGTGAAATGATACCTCAGGATTCATTTGGTCTGCATTTCAATGTTTTTCATTTCTCTAATTTCTAATGAGATTGAGCATATTTCATGTATTTGTTATCCATTTAGATTTTCTCTGTAATATGTCTTTTCAAGCCTTTTTCCCATTTTCTATTTGGTTGTTTATATTTTTCTCATTTGTTTTCAGGAGATCTTTACATATCCTGTATGCTAGAATTTTTTTTTTGTTATATTCACTGCAAATAGCTTCTCCACATTTGTGGCTTATCTTCTCACTCTCTTCATAGCATCTGTTAATGAAGAGAAGTTTTTAATTTTAATGCAGTCTAGTTTATAAGAGATGAAATTGAGGCTTAGAGTCTTTAAATGTCTTATGTAAAGTCTTGTAGGTAGTAGCTAAAATAGATTTATATCCAGATCTGAGTACAAAAATTAATCTCTTTCTATCATATGGGACCATGTCCATGCAAAAGTGCCTGGAAGAGGATCAGATATACAGTAGGAATTGATGAAAGTTTTGTTATACTACTCAAAGACACATTATTCCTTACCACCATGATTTCCAAATAAAATAAGGAGTTATTATGATAGTAGAATTCAGACATATCCCTTTCTACCCCCTCCCACATTTAATACCTTCTTTCCCCCTATGGCAGTGGGACTTCTTTGAAAGTTCTGTTTATATAGCTCCTAAAGGGATCCCTGGGTGGCACAGCGGTTTGGCGCCTGCCTTTGGCCCAGGGCGCGATCCTGGAGACCTGGGATCGAATCCCCCGTCGGGCTCCCGGTGCATGAAGCCTGCTTCTCCCTCTGCCTGTGTCTCTGCGTCTCTCTCTCTCTCTGTGACTATCATAAATAAATAAAAATTATATAGCTCATAAAGAAACAATTTCAACTAAATCTAGTTAGAATCACTTGTGTCTCTGTGTCTGTATATAATCTTGACTGATAACATCCCAGATAAAGAAAAATCAGGTTGTCTCTCTAAATGAGCACAAGGAGATTTGGGCATCTGTTCCCTTTAAACTAAGCATATTTCCAGCGTCATAAAACATTTGATACTGATTTGGTGAATGGAAATACAAAGGAATTAGGAGTGCAGTGTTTCAGTGAATATCTCCTTAATCACAGAGAGTGGGACTTCTTAATTTAAATTCCTGATTAGGCATGTTGGGCTTGGACAGCCTCACTCTGATCTCATTAGCCCTAGTGATAATGTGCACTAATTACCCCTCTTCCTAAGTCAGGGCTTCATTTATTACCTTCACGAATGAACCTTTTTTTTCATCCTCAGCATCAGAATAAAAAATGAGCTTGAGAAAATGATGGAGGTACTGGGGAGGAGTAAGAGGCTTGGCAAGTGAAATGGTTTCAGGCTTCTGTGGAAGAAGCAGAGGAACCAGGTAATTTGTGTTAATGCCAAGCAAATGAAAACCTAACTTACAGGTTTTTACTGATAGCCCAAAATGACGTGCAACTCTTACCATGTTCTTTCTTTTTAGTAAATTAGTTTCTTCTTGGCCAGTTGATAATGATAGCCAAATGCTAAAGTCTATGATACAATTTAAGACTAGGGATCTTGGGTACGCCTGGGGTAGCTCAGCGGTTGAGCGTCTGTCTGCCTTCAGCTCAGGACGTGATCCTGGAGACCCAGGATCGAGTCCCACATCGGGCTCCTTGCACGGAGCCTGCTTCTCCCTCTGACTGTCTCTGCCTCTGTCTCTAGTATATAAATAAAATCTTAAAAAAAAAAAGACTAGGGATTTTGGATGACAGTGATATGAACCATCACCCAACTTGGAGTACCTTAGCCTATTCTGTTCTAACCTCACCTTCTGGTCCTGACAGGCATCTGAGATTGGAGCTCCAGAGTTGCATGAGCTTATATTGGCAAGGCTATATGTGTGATTAGGGAGTGGGGGAGAGTAGTAATAGGGAATATTTTCTACCTCTTCTAGACTTGGTGGGCAGAGGACATCATGTGAGGCACCTTTGGGATTCACCTGAATTCTTCCAGAGTACTAGGGTTATGATCTCAAACAGTGATTTCTAAGTTAGTTTTCTAATACTTCTCACCCTCTCCAGGTAGATAGGGAATCTTAGAGGTGTTCTAATTTTATAACAAAGGGATCCAAAGCTCTTAGGAAAAAAGTTTTTTGCCTGGATCACACTCCCAAAACTGTTCTTTTCATCATGTGTAGTACATGATGAGAGTGCATATTAGTGAAACTTTTGCAAGGGCAGTTTGTAATCTATTAAAATAAAAAACTCATACCTATTGACCCAAAAATCTTGTCTCAGAAATCTAGACTCAGAATATTTTCATAAAATTCAAAGAGGAATATCATCTGTATATAATATCTACATATGTATGTCACCTATGTCACCATCTGTATTTCTTTAGAGATCTGTATTTCAGCCTTGTTTTTAATAGGAAAAAAACCTTGCTCTATCAGTAGGAGAATGGTTAAATACATAATGGTATATCTCCACAATGGAGTATGATGCAGTGAAAGTATCCTAAATTGGTTGAGAAAAACTAGCTGTAGGACTGGATATAGTATAGTATCCCACCTCAGTAAAGAAGTATACATTTATTATTGTGTATGTCAGTGGTTCTCTGTGGTTATCTCCAACAGTGGGGTAGAATAGAAGCTGAGAGAGAGAGGCAGAGGAACTTACAAGTTATACATTTCAGTATCATTTGAAATCTTGCAACAAGCTGACTTTATGTCGGTAATCAGCAAAAGCAATAACGATAAAATGCTTGCCTTACAGTACTGTTAAAGATGGGGGTCCACTATCCTGAGGCCAAGCACTGATAGGCTGTCAGAATTGCAAAGCAATTGGAAATCATTGCTCTAAGCACACTTGGTGGGTCTGGCTCAGTGACTGTTAAAAAATAGCATTCCTCACAGTGTAAGATTGTCCCAGCTACTAGATAACATCCTTAAAAGAGTTGTGTTCATGGCAGATAGAAGGTATAATCTGTACCAGACACTGTTGAAGGTTAATGTGATCCCATCACTGTGCTTGCAGTTTAGAGCCTATGTCTGCTTGTGTCAGTCTTTGCAGAACTGATGGCACAGCTCTAGGATGTGTGTGTGGATTCACTGGGACAACTTTTCTTGCATATGCTGGATAGTAGCACTGAAATATTTCCTCCCCCATCTTCTTGTTCCTCAAATCACTCTTTTATTCCTTCTTAACTTCCTTGCCTCAGTCTGTGCCACACACTAAGCTGGGAACAGTGGGAAATGAAGCAATAAATTTGTCAGAATTCCTGCTCCAAAAGGAGTTAGTTCATGGTCCACCAGGGAAGATGACCATGAAAACAGTGGATGATAAGCTCTGACAAGGAAGAAGATTTAGAGCCAAACTGGATTAAATGGCCAACAGCAGGGTCTTGGCTCTGCTCTTTATGTGTCATGTGACCTAGGCTTTACTTACATCTCTAAGGTAATTCACAAATAATAATACTTAACTCACAATAGTACAGATGTAAAATGAAGGATTTGTGCCTTTCTTCTCTGTCTGCTTCACCTCTTTGCCTCCTTCTTTTTAAATTAATATGAATATTGGTGATCAAAGAATGTATAAGGTGTTGTGGGAGCAGGAATGGAAGGGCCCTGTGGAAGACATTCAAGCAGGGAGGGTGTTGGAGGAGGAGCAAGAGGAATTTGTGTGTTAAAGACAGGGGAGAGTTCCAAACGGAGGAAACTCTTATAGGCCAGGTCTGTTATAGAGAGCACATAGAAGCTAGGTAGTCTTGAAGGTAAGGCAGGAAGTTTGCTTGGGTCCTTATCTGTAGAATGGGTGGACTCCCCCCACCCCAACTTCCCTTCTCCTCTTCTATAGAAGCCTCATTTCTCACTGTGTACTTTCTTCTATTCACATGGACTCCCAGGAAATGCTTTGCTATTAGCTTTTTCCTCTTTAACATGAATTCAAATTAGTGTATTTCCTCTTTTATAGGTTTTTGCAAGCAAGCCCCATCTGTCATTGTGGAATAAAAGTTATTTTTTCCCTCTTTGAGGAGTTTCAGGCCTTCTAGAGCAGGAAGAGTTGAATTCTCTCCTCCCCCTTTTCCCAGGGAAGAGCCTTTCCCACCCACTGAAATCCCATCTCCTAGGCAACTGCCTACAGTGCTGCAGGGATGAGCCTGAACTGCCTTTGAACTTCCAAGGTCAAGGATGTGATATCTTGCAGGCATGTCTCTGAAAGACACATGTTTAAGAAACTCACTAAATCATGGCCCCAATCAGCCTTTTCCTTAAATGTAGTAGGGTGAGTATTTTACAAAGAGTAGAGGCAGGTAAAAGATTAACAAGGCAATTGCTGTCACTCATGTGCTGATCATCTCACATTCAATATCCCACCTATTCATCACTTACCATTGGCTTCCTTCCTTCCTTCTTCTGGAATCTAGTTTTATGGTTGGGATCAGCAAAACTTCCCCCTAGAAGTCACTATTTGGGGACTTACCATCAAGATTTATTCCTAGAGGAGGGAAGGCACACTGTTTGTTACTTCTCTTGTCAAGGACTGAAAGTCAAGTTGATTGATGCCTAGAATGAAATTCTGAAGGAAGTATTACATTGTAAGGTGGCTATGAGAGTGGATTCTAGAGTCAAACTTCCCAGGTTTGAATCCTGCTTCTGCCAGTTTTCTTAATTCCTCTGTGCCTTAGTTGTCTGTCTTGAAAACAGAAATAATGATAGTAATCTAATCAAGGGTTTGATATGAAAATTAAAGAAATTCACATACAGGGTACTCAGTATAGTGCCTGGGACTTGGTAACTACTCATTGCTAGATTTTTAAAAAATTGGTAATGAGTATTGACCTTTGACCAAACCTTAGGGACTGTAGATTCCCAAATGAGGCTTGGAAACAATTGCTGAGAATATGACTACTCATTATTAATAAGAAAAGCAGAGAGTGTAGTGGACAAGCCAAGCAGTGCTGAGTGTGAATCCCAGGCTTTGCAGCACAATAAGTACATATCTATGCTGTACCCACCATGTATTTATCATTGCTGTAGATAGTAGAATGGATAATTGTCAGACAAGGTTCTTGGTTACATGACCTTTGTTATTTACCTTTTCTATGATTTATTTACCATATCTGTAAAATGGGACTATTCATGATAGCTACATTATAAGATGATGATTGCTATTTTAATAGTTAGCTATTACTTGAAAAATTGGTTTGGGACATATCTTATTTTTTTTTTCATTTTTTTTCTTTTTTCTTTTTTATTTATTTATTTTTTTTTATTGGTGTTCAATTTACTAACATACAGAATAACACCCAGTGCCCGTCACCCATTCACTCCCACCCCCCGCCCTCCTCCCCTTCTACCACCCCTAGTTCGTTTCCCAGAGTTAGCAGTCTTTACGTTCTGTCTCCCTTTCTGATATTTCCCACACATTTCTGCTGAGTGAAGTAAGTCAGTCGGAGAAAGACAAACATTATATGTTCTCATTCATTTGGGGAATATAAATAATAGTGAAAGGGAAAATAAGGGAAGGGAGAAGGAATGGGACATATCTTATATCATTCTGGTTTAATTGAGTTACATCTAGGAATAAGCACACCAACTAGAATATGAGGGTAGAGGATATTTTTCGTCCTCTTAGACTGCCATGGACCAACTTATTCTCAGACTGCAGTCTAACATATCTTATTCATTACTTACTTTACATAGTTCTCTTGACACTGAAAAGCACAAGAGTTGACCTCAGTGTCCTGTGTTCATCATGTCATCCAAACTCCTTTGTCAGTTATGACTTTTAAAACTCTTTCTATGCTAGAAAGGTTTTATTTGGAAAATGGTAAAGCTACTTGAGGTTTGATCTTGGGTTCCAGGGAAACAAGCAAGTCAGAACTTTATCCTTCCCTACTTTCTCTACTCATTGCTGTGGTTTTATATATCCTCACTGTAACATGTTGGCTTCGTTTCCTCTGCCCCTGTGCTCTTTCAGTTGTTGGAAGGTACCCTTTGCTATAACACTCCATTTTGCCTTTGATTATATTACCTATTTATATTTTTTGCCTTTCCCACTACTTCTAACATTTATAACATACGTAACATAAATTCATGTTTATTGAGAATTCACTGTGCCCGAGACAGTACGCTAAGTGCTTTAGATGCATTATCCTCTATTATTACCACTCCCATCTTACAGATGAGGAAATGGAAGGTTTGAAAGATTAAGTGACTTGGCCAAACTCCTAAAACTGGTAGAAGATGGCATCAGGAAGGAATGCAAAACCCATGCTCTTAAGGATTAAACTCTACTACACTGTGGACCCAGGGATAGGGACCATGTCGTGTTCTGTCTTGTCCTCCACAACTTTAAGCACAGGGTTTTGCACAATTGAGAAACTCATTTCCTGAATCAAGCTGATTTGCAGCTAAGGTCCTATTCCAAATTTGGGGGCATAGTTCTCCCTTCACAGACATGACTAGGTATCTAGGAATACTGTTTAGGGTCTTAGTCTCTGTAAGATTTCCCATAAGCTTCTAAATATTTCTTCCAGGTGACAACCTTCATATTATTTTGGATTATGATATTTTCACAGCTTCTGGCTAGCCCAACCCAGTTCCTAATGCCATTAGAAAGGCCAAATTCTCATATTTTAGGTTTTACTGGCTAAGAGATCACAGTTCCAGCTTTTGTGTATTTTGGACACAGATGTATTTTTGCAAAGGACTGAAAGGATAAATTTTAAGAATGAGGACTAAGGATATAATGATACAGAATATTAGAATATATATATATATATATATATATATATATATATATATATATATATTTGGAAAAAACTCTTAGGATCATTGGGATTATCCAATCTCATCAATTTTCAGATGAGAGACCCAGGGACCAAAGAAGAACATGGAGTTCTCTAAGGTCTGTGGAAGAGCTGTAATTCATTCTAGGTCAGTCTTAATATCAAATTTCCTTCTGACACACCAGCCTACTGCTTTCTGGTTTATGATTTAGAATTATTGTTATTCATGTCTTTGATTCCTTGCAAGTCAAAAAAAGAAAGAAAGAAAAGTACTTCCAGCTTTTTTCTGTATACTTTCCTAAAAAAATGAAAAATTATGTTCATCTATATTCAAGTATATGAAAATCTGTGAATCTCATTTATTTCAGCAACATTGGCTTCATGGCCATGAACAACATGCGAAGAGCTCTTACATTTTTTATTATTCAAGTGAAAACATTTTGTTCAATGGATTTGGTGGTAGCTTGTGGAGGAAACTACAAATTCAACACCAGATCTTAAAAATTTTTGTGTGTGTTAGGAATTTTTCATATAGGAAGAATGGTGTGTGTGGGGGGGCATGATTTTAGTTGTACTTCTGGGTTCCATGTGAAACACTCCTCTAACTGCCCTGAGTACATGAATACTTAACTGGGAGTCTAGAAACCCATTTTTGCCACTGTCCCAGATGCCCTGGTGTGGCGTCTCCCTGTTATGTCATCTTCTTACTCTCAAGAGGGTAGGCCAAAGTAGATATGAGAATTTTTCTGACTCTGTATTTGTTAATCTTCACTGATACTTCTTGACGATAGTGGTTAAAGAAAAAAGAGGAAAAAGAAGTTGGTGAATAGGTTCTAAGGTGGAGCAATCAGTTTATGTGGAGGGATTTTTAGAAGGGCTAAGAGTGTTCCTTTTCTGAGGTGGCTCTTGTCCTCATGTTTAAAAATCCCACTCCCAATACTTCATTCCTTTGAATTATGTCATGTCCCTTTTCTTGTACCTATACAAAGGGGAAATCCCCCCACCACCCCGCCTTTACCATTTACCATCTTGTGTTCAGTCCATTGTGCCTGGCATAGGGATTTCATAAAAAAAAGTGAAAACACCAAAGAAGTGATTAGACCTGAGAATTTATATACTATTTTAACAGAGTGATAAATTGTAAAGATGGGACAAGACAACTGGACAAAGGGATTTGGGACTCTAGAAGGGGGAATTGTGGGAAGGTAGACATCAGGGGGAACCTAATGAAAGATGAACGTTGTATCAGTAAGGTTTGGTATGGGAGAGGAGAGTCGGACATTTTGTGAAGAGAAATTCACATTACATTTAAAAATGGCAACTTATGCCCTGCTTTTTCAGACAGAAAGAGAAAGATAGAGAGGCTTTTCTGTTCCTCAGTTGCCTTT
The DNA here is from genome assembly GCF_003254725.2 of Canis lupus dingo. Classification (NCBI taxonomy): domain Eukaryota; kingdom Metazoa; phylum Chordata; class Mammalia; order Carnivora; family Canidae; genus Canis; species Canis lupus. The sequence goes on along the minus strand of NC_064246.1, from coordinate 55,014,971 downwards.
AGCTTAAAATAATCCTAATGTCAAAGCTGCATATTTTGGAATGGCAAATTCTGATTCCCTTCACTTTCCCTTTTAAAACTTGGATATCCTTGCCAACCAGTCTCATTCTTCTCAGATGTTTTCTTCAATATTTCTAGAGAGGGTTTTTTTTTTTTTTTTTTTTTAGGTTTCAGAGGAGGACATGGGTGGTTAAATTCCTGGTAGTGGATGAATAGGGGGCTGACGCCCAATCCCCCTGTTTGTACTCTCTTCTCCTCCCCTCATCCTCTGCTCTACATAGTTTTTCTTAGCTTCAGCCATGTCTGGACTTTTTCTGGGCTGCAGCTTCCTCCTCTCTGCTCATCACTCAACACTTGTCCAACTCTGTGTTCAAGAATTTTGTGAACATCATTCTTTTTATCTAGAATTGTGGGTTTGTAGCTTAAATACAATTATGATCACTATAATTGTGTCTCAGAATGGGAAAGTGAAAAGATTTGTTAATGCCTAAAATACACATGGTTCACTATGATTTGTATTGGGTATAAAGCCTGGTTTTAAAATCTTACTTAATAATAAATATTCTTCTAAATATTCATCTAAATATTTGTATACCACTTATACAATTGACATATCAATGCTTATAAGCTTAAAAAAAGTTTCCCCAAATATTTAAACATTGGTTACAAACTTATTTTAAAAACTTTTTAGGAACTTATTATAATTATAAGCTGGTATATCAGAATATTCTAAATACTCTAAGTATCTAAGATACTGATCATATACACAAACATTTTTTTTCATGATCACTAAACTGATTATTGTATTGAGGTTAAAAATTCAAACTAAAGTGTGAATATTGTGAATTTAATTTTGGGTTTTGTTATTGCCCTACTTTTCATTTTTTCCAAAGTTAACCTTCTTCAGATTACAGTGGTTTTGCTAGATGCTGTTTTATATCTTCCTAGGGTTAAAGTCATATTTACCAGCCTCAAAAGGAAAAAAAAAACCTACCCTATTTCATAATAGAAGTTTTAGAATTTCAATTGGTGTCCAGTTGGTGAGGATTGGAGTCTTTGCTATGAGGTGTAAGGTGATTCAAACTCAAGCCACTCATTAGACCAAATTCCCTATACAATCAAAATGTATTTGTTATGTAATGACTTCAGCTTTTCATATAGATTCTTTACTTTTTTGAATCTGGTATCTTTCCTAGAGATGGTGTTTTTTAAAATATTGCCTGGCTACCATTATATATCCTGTTGTCCTACCATCATTATATATTGTCCTGGTAGGATAAAATTATTGGAAATTTAAGCCTTATCAAGACCTCATTATAATTAATAGGGTCAGTTTGAGGTTTAATCTCCCAGGAGATAAGAAGTCAAGTTTGCTTAGTTCCCCTTATTCTTTGGAATGTAACTAATTTATCACCTTGGAGCACTCTGCTGGACCTTCTTTTTAATTAGTTATTGTGTATGATCACTGGTGCTAATGAAGAGCAGCAATCTCCCCTTCTACTTGGTTATTAGGAATGACTATTGACACTGATAGTCAATAGTCTATCAGTATAGACTGATAGTCTATACTATCTTCTTGATAGAAGAAGATACTAGAAGATAGTATATCTTCTTGAAATAATCTCTATCTCTTTGGATACTATTTTCTTCATAATTTTGGAGAATCGACAGACTTAAAAATGTGTGTGTATATGTACATACAGTTTTTAAACCAAAATGCACTTAAAATACTCAAATATATATTTATACAGTTTATTAAAATGGATAAAAAATATATGCTCTATTTATTCCTGTTTTGTGTTACAGCTCCTTTTTTGTATGCTTTGCAATATGTTTTATGTGCCATTACACAATCATGGCATTGTGGAAGCTCAAAAATTTTCAAGTAACAATTATTATTCTCTTTTTGTTGCTCAAATCGGGTAGCAAGATATCCTTTAAGCGAACTTCTTTGCTTTTTTACTATGTCTTCTTTCTAGCAAATATTCTCACTTTTTTTCCTATCCCATTCTTTTTCCCTATCCCAAGATGTAAGAAACTGCCCTTCAAGGAGTAGCAGAGTAAGGAATCCTGGCTTCTTTTAGTAAATGGTATCCAGACTTATGAGTTTACTTGAGTAATGGTGGTGAGCAAAAGCACTACTCCTTGGGCCATGTCAGTGACAGACCTTAAAAAGATATATTTTTAGAAGCCTCTAAGCCGACACTAAAAGTTACCAATTTAACATGTTTTTCTACTTTATTTTTAATAATCTGAGGTTTAAAAGACCACCAAGACTTTCTATTATAGTGAAAACAATGTTGCATATACAGTTTGCCATTTTGAGCTAGAAAAACCTCTGTGTATGGTTCTAAATTTGCATTGTTGTGATCATTCTGAGAAGAAAATCTTTTTTTTTTATGTCACTTACACTTGTAAGATTTTGTTCATCTTTATTTTGAATCCTCATACATGATTTTGATGGTTATATAAAACGCCATTGTTCAGAGTTACTGTAAATAATCCCCTTTCATTGGACAATTAGCTGTTAATTCTTTTTAATGTTACTATCACATTGTTGAATTTCTTTGTGGGTTAAGATCTTTTGTATTAAGTGTTGTTTCCTAAGGAGAGTCTTACAATTTAAATTACCGGGTCAAAGGGTATAAACACTTTCAGAACTCTTCAAATGGAGATAAGAATGATAGTAACACTTAGTTCATAAGGTTGTTGTGAGGATGAAATGAATCCATGTGTAGAGTACTTGGAACGGTTTCTGGCACAGAGTAGTAGTATTCAGTCAATGTTGGCTCTATTTATTGTTGCTGAACTGCTTTCCACAGTGGTTCTACCCATTTATACTTGTGTGATCAATGTTGGAGAGAGCCAGTCAGGCAGCTTCTGAGCACAGAAGCTTTCCAGGAAGTCTGGGATTTTCCTGTGAACAAATATCTTCCCAGCTGGCTGGTGGAGATGGCTGCTATTGTGTTGGCTGCTCCCCAAGAGGGGCTGAGATTTCCCATTTGAAACTGCTGCTGTCTGACTCACTCTCTGCCCCCCATAGTGATGAGTGATGAGAGAATTCAGCCCCGGGGCCACAGACGTGCCTTGGTATAGTGTGCTGAGGGACTTGAAAATTCAGGAAACCACCTGAAAGCACCTAAAATTATGAGACATTGTGTTCCTATAGGAAACTCTATACCTGCATCTCAAAGATTTCTACACAACAGCCTGAGAGGAGGAGGAAGAGTGGATCTCAGCACCCTAGGCCTGTGATAAGGGATGTAAGAAGTTAAAAAATCAACAAGACCAGCACCTGCTCTCAAAAACTTTATGATCCTATTGACTTAATAGTATACACAGGATGGTCATAGGTTGTTTCGGCATTGCCCAAATCATTTTCTCCTTCTAGTGTACCTTTTCCCCAGTAGCTAAAACTGCTGTGGCACCTAGAGGAACCTTCTCTGGAGACTTGCCCTTGGTGGAGTCCATTCAAAGAGGTGAGAGTTCCCATCCTTCCTGCCTCCCAGGAGCAGCTGATGACTGATTGATATAGCCTCAAGGGGAAAACTCTCTGGTGTGATTAATGCTTCAGAGCACTCCCAACCTACCCACTCAACCCTAGACTTCTATTACATTCCTTTCTTAGCAACTTCCCTATCCTGTCCTACTTCTGTGCCTCACGTCCATCTGACCCTACCCCCAGCACTTGAACCTCTGTTTCTAGGGAACCTGACTTAAGGCTAGAAGACAAGATTGACTAGCAAGGTAGACTGTCCCTACAGGTTCTCAGTTATAAGGAGGAGGAAGTGTGTATGTATGTATGTGGGTGTACTTGCTGGAGTTGCTGATCTTTGAGTTAGATATATATGATTATATATTTATAATATAAAATGAGTGTATATATATTAAAAATAAAACAAGGAAGGTAATTTCATATAAGTGTTATAAAAAAACCATAATGTGGTGTTTTAGGGGAGAGTGATGTAATGACTTAGAATAATTACTTTAGCTTTTTGGTTCTGCTCAGCATGACCAACACAGCACTCTGGTATTCTTGCTGGTATCCTGGTACCAATTCTATAATTAGAGCTGTCATTTACTTAACAAATTGATACTGAGTGTTTACTATGTGCAGGCATTGCATTGTGTGCTGGGATAAAAAAAAAAGGATTAAGTTAGTTCACCTCTCCATTAATTGACTCATGGGTAAAATAGAGGTAATAAAATCTAGCTCTCCTGAAGAAGTCTGGATGATCCTCTACTCCTCCCCTCCCATCATCCCTGAGGCTTTTCAGCTCTTGGTGCACAAAGAGGAAACTTATTTAATGGCTTTATTTATCTGCTCTCCTATTATTAGGGAGGAGAAAAGCCCCTAGTGTGAGGATTTCTGTAAAGACTTAACAGTTTTATTATGACATGAAAGAGTCATCATGTTTTATCAAAGTCATCCTGCCTCTGTTACCTACACATCAGAAGAGGGAATTGAAAACTCCAAAACTTCATGCTGTTTTCCCTCCCAGGACTGGAAAGCCCACAGAAAAGCTATGAGAAATATTTCAAAACAAGTTACACAGTGTTTGATGGATAATAAACCCAGAGCTCGGAGATGTATAAAGTATACAATTCAATAGAATTTGTTTTTTTCAAAAGCAGCCGTAAGAAAAAAAAAAAAAAAAAAAAAAAAAAACACCAAACAAGAGTGGTCTCACACACAGCTGAAAATCCACTCCATAACCTAGAGGAGGAAATCAATAAATGTTTCCCAGTAATTGAAGGTCTCCCTCCCAGAAGATAGAAAGGAACAGTTGTAGGGAGCTCAAGATAGCAGCTACAAAATATATTTCCTCTAAAGTTAATTTTAAGGGAAAAAAAACATGTTAAGCCACATGCAATTGATATGTTAAATGGGTGGGACTCACAGAGCAGTGTCAAAAAACAACTTTATTCTGCACACTCTTTCCTACCACTCACCCTCCTTTGCTCCAGTAGACACAGCACATGTATGCCTGTGTACAGATAATCCAGTGCCAATAGATCTTTCTAGGCCCCTGAGTGTGATGAGGCAGGTTCTGTAGTTTGTCTTCATGCTCTTAGATTATTAAAAGTCACTAGACCCTTTAGTCAACCAAGAAGTCTCAGTTCAGTGATTAGTAGATCTTGTCCCATGGAGTAGGAAGAGCTTGGAACCTCAAAGTCAACTTTTCCCCTCTTCCCCAGCTCTAGCCTGTGCTGGCCACTCACAGCAGGAAAGGTAAGAGTGGGGGCCTGGTGGGTTTCTCTATTTCTTCACCTGGTCCCCACTCTTGTCTTTTCACTTACGCTCTCACTTCTCACTTGACCCTTCTCTAACTAGTCCAGGGGAGATAAAGGTGGAGAGGTAGTAAAGGATAAGAAAGCATTTAGAAGACTGACATTAGTTTCTTCTTTCTCTGCCCTTGATCATATTTAAAGTTGACTTTCACTTGGACTTAGTGAGCAATCATAGCTGACTCTTTTTCTTAGGAGACTGTGGTGGGTTTTTTGGAGGCTTAGCATAATGGGATAGATAATTTGTTTGTGTTTTCTGTGAATCACATGATGCTTTTTTCCCCCATCTGCTGGCCTTTTGTATCTCTTCCATCATTCCCAGGAAATATGTGATTGACTCTGTCCTCTACTATCATCTCAATCATTCAGACAGCTCTCTCTGTCTCTCTCTCTGTCTCTCTCTGTCTCCCTCTCTCTCCCTCTCTCTCCCCTTTGCTCATGTCTGGTGCTGAAGAGACCTTTCTTATGCATACTTGCCCCCTGCTCCTTGTAGATGGGCAGCTAGATCCCAGTGTTGGTGGGTCTCTGCTGCCTTGGGTTCACAGTCAAAGCCTCAAGATAGCTTGGTTATGAGTTTCACATTGGTCCATGAATTCTCCAGATCTCACAGGGGCTTTCTTCCTCCCTAATAATAGGAGAGCAGATAAATAAAGCAATTAAGTATCAGTCTCTCTTGAGGCAGTGGTAGTAAAGTAAAGTGGTAGTGGAGAGTGGGGAGGGTAAAAATAATAATAGGAGAGCAGATAAATAAAGAAATTGAGTATCAGTCTCTCTTGAGGCAGTGGTAGTAAAGTAAAGTGGTAGTGGAGAGTGGGGAGGGTAAAAAAATGCCATAAAATCCTGTTGAGTTTTTCACACAGAAAAATACTTTCTTAGGTTTCCTACCTTTCTAGATGAATGCTTAGCCACAGCATAAGTCACTAAGGGTTAAGATATAGAGGAAGAGAGCCTTGTTCTAAAGCCAAGTATGACTGTAGAACATGATGTTACACAATTCAGCTCACTGATAGCCATGGGGATGATAGGGCCCCGAAACAATAGAAGCCAGGTGGATATAGTTATCATAAAGAGTGGCAGGGTCAGAGTGGGAACAAAGAGGGCCTGATCCACAGACAGATGATATGCTTAGTAGAATACAGAATCCCTGGAGGTAAATTAGGTGGGCTACCAGCAATATATTACTCAGTCAACAAGGTATCATTAAAAGAAGTCTTAGGAAACTGAGGACAGATGCCCCAATAAAAAGTCTTGATCATCTGACTGGTTTTCAGACTTGATTGAGTTTTAGCTTTAGAAACCGTTAACTGGAGAGGCTGGGTATCCAGGTGGAAGGACCTTGTGATGCCATGGTGAAGAAATGATGTGATGTCCCCAGTCTTTGGCCAGAGAGGCTTCTGGCCACTTGCTCTGGTGACTTAAGCACTGGTGAAAGGGGAATGCCAAACTTTTTGAGGACCTTTTTATACACTACTTGACTTGATGCTGATATCTGGAGAATAACTGGAGAGTGTTAGAATGGAGGTATGTGAGATGCAGGTGACAAATGGAGTCCTAGCAAAGGTCCAGTTAACAGTAGGTCTTTTTTTTTTTTTTTTTTTTTTTTTTTTTTTTAAATTTTTTTTATTTATTTATGATAGTGAGAGAGAGAGAGAGAGAGAGAGAGGCAGAGACACAGGCAGAGGGAGAAGCAGGCTCCATGCACCGGGAGCCCGATGTGGGATTCGATCCCGGGTCTCCAGGATCGCGCCCCGGGCCAAAGGCAGGCGCCAAACCGCTGCGCCACCCAGAGATCCCAACAGTAGGTCTTTTTGACCCATGAACCCACCTGGTGGTTTATTTCCTTCTTTCTGGATGCAATACTGGGATGAACATACATAGTAATTGTCACACCCCTACATTGGTTCCTTAGTCTATGAGGTAAGGGCTATTACTTTTACTTGGGGAATGCCAGTATAAGTTCTGAAACTCTTTCTCCTTAGCCAAAAATAGAGTAAGTCAAAGATTATCACATTCTAGAACAGTGGTAGGGGTGGTGGTGACTGACTACTGTTACTATGTTACTATTGATTACTGTTACTATGAAGGATCTAATGAGTATTGGTCCTCATATCTTCATTTATTCAACAGGCTAACCCCCAGCGGGACCCCAAGTACCCTGAATGATTAAAAAAAAAAAGATCGTCCTGCCGCATTGTCGAATTGCTGTATGAGTTCTAGCAATCTTGGGGTGGAGTCTTTTGGGTTTTCTATGTACAGTGTCATGTCATCTACAAAGAGGGAGAGTTCGTTTCTATATACTGAGACTGAAGAAAGAGAAATTAAGGAGTCAATCCCTTTGACAATTGCACCCAAAAGCATAAGATACCTAGGAATAAACCTAACCAAAGAGGTAAAGGATCTATACCCTAAAAACTACAGAACACTTCTGAAAGAAATTGAGGAACACACAAAGAGATGGAAAAATATTCCATTCTCATGGATTGGAAGAATTAATATTGTGAAAATGTCAATGCTACCCAGGACAATTTACACATTTAATGCAATCCCTATCAAAATACCATGGACTTTCTTCAGAGAGTTGGAACAAATCATCTTAAGATTTGTGTGGAATCAGAAACGACCTTGAATAGCCAGAGGAGTATTAAAAAAGAAAACCAGAGCTGGGGCTGGTTCACAATGCCAGATTTCAGGTTGTACTACAAAGCTGTGATCATCAAGACAGTGTGTTACTGGCAAAAAAAACCAGACACATAGATCAATGGAACTGGATAGAGAACCCAGAAATGGCCCCTCAACTCTATGGTCAACTAATATTCGACAAAGCAGGAAAGACTATCCACTGGAAAAAAGACAGTCTCTTCAATAAATGGTGCTGGGAAAATTGGACATCCACATGCAGAAGAATGAAACTAGACCACTCTCTTTCACCATACACAAAGATAAACTCAAAATGGATGAAAGATCTAAATGTGAGACAAGGTTCCATCAAAATCCTCGAGGAGAACACAGGCAACACCCTTTTTGAACTTGGCCACAGCAACTTCTTGCAAGATACATCTATGAAGGCAAGGGAAACAAAAGCAAAAATGAATTATTGGGACTTCATCAAGATCAAAAGCTTCTGCACAGCAAAAGAAACAGTCAACAAAACTAAAAGACAACCTACAGAATGGAAGAAGATATTTGCAAATGACCTATCAGATAAAGGGCTAGTTTCCAAGATCTATAAAGAACTTATTAGACTCAACAGCAAAGAAACAAACAATCCAATCATTAAATGGACAAAAGACATGAACAGAAATTTCACTGAGGAAGACATAGACATGGCCGACATGCACATAAGAAAATGCTCCGCATCACTGGCCATCAGGGAAATACAAATCAAAACCATAATGAGATACCACCTCACACCAGTGAGAATGGGGAAAATTAACAAGGCAGGAAACCACAAATGTTGGAGAGGATGTAGAGAAGGGGGAACACTCTTTCTCTGTTGGTGGGAATGTGAGCTGGTGCAGCCACTCTGGAAAACTGTGTGGAGATTCCTCAAAGAGTTAAAAATAGAGCTACCCTACTACCCAGCAATTGCACTGCTGGGAATTTACCCCAAAGATACAGATGCAGTGAAACGCCGGGATATCTGCACCCCAATGTTTATAGCAGCAATGTCCACAGCAGCCAAACTGTGGAAGGAGCCTCGGTGTCCATTGAAAGATGAATGGATAAAGAAGCTGTGGTCTATGTATACAATGGAATATTACTCAGCCATTAGAAACGACAAATACCCACCATTTGCTTCAACGTGGATGGAACTGGAGGGTATTATGCTGAGTGAAATGAGTCAATCGGAGAAGGACAAACATTATGTGGTCTCATTCATTTGGGGAATATAGAAATTAGTGAAAGGGAATAAAGGGAAAGAGAAAATGAGTGAAAATATCAATGAGGGTGATAAAACATGAGAGACATCTAACTGGGAAGTGAACAAAGGGTAGTGGAAGGGGAGGTGGGTGGGGGGTTGAGGTGACTGGGTGATGGGCACTGAGGGAGGCACTTGGTGGGATGAGCGCTGGGTGTTATGCTAAATGTTGGCAAATTGAACTCCAATAAAAATGAAAAAAAAATAAAAAAAAATAAAAGATTTTCACAAAATCAACCTCTTAGAAGCCCTAATTGTGGGTGCTGTTCCAGTTGTGATATCTCTTCTAGATATCTACTCTTCTAGAGTAGATTAACATGACTTTAGCATGATGGCCACTGATTTGGCAAAATCATTTTTTTATTCTAATTCAAAAATAGAGACTTTTGATTCATATGCAATGGTCAGCAATATACATCTTCAGTTTTTTCTGAGAGTTATGTTAGCTCATGCCCTCTGAAGAAATATGGAATGTTTAGATAGACAGAAGATCACATTAATCATAATCATATTTAATCAAATCTAAGTATTGGTTTTACTGTGCTAATAAGGCCCAACAAATAATAAGTGGCTAGCATGCTAAAGGCTTTGGTAAGATACATGTTCTCTTCAGGATGGGTGATAAGTCCTACAAAGATTCTGAAATGTTTACATCAGTAAAATATTTAGGAGTTCAAGAATCAGAGTAACCCAGGCCATTCCTTCCAAAGTAAAAGACAAATTATTTTATCTAGCACTTCCTATCACTTGGAAGGAAACTAAATGTCCAGTAGGATTCTTTGGGAAAAGCAACTTCTCCCACACTGGAACACTGCTCCAGCCCATATATGAAGTGATACAAAAGGCTTCCAACTTTGAGTGGGGCCCAGAACAGGAAAGGACTCTCTAGCAGGACCAGACTGGTATAAGCAACCTATTATTTGGGCCAGCTAACTTGGAAGACTCTAGGGTGTTAGAGATATGGAAAAAGATGTCAGGTCAAACTTAATGTCAAGCTTCACTGGGAGAAGCACAACACAGGCTCCTTGGAGAACAAGAATAATATGCCTTGATACACTTTCTGAAAAATTATTCCTGCCATGTTACTAGACCCTGGTAGAGATAAAACAACATAGATTATACCAAGATACCATGTGTCTGGAGTTGCCTATCATTAGCTGTCAAATTCATTAAGTAATAAGATTAAGAAGACCCAGGAATACAACATAAGATGGAAGTGGTATATTTGGGATTGAGCACATGCAAGGTTCATGAGCAGTTAGGGCAGAAATCTGTGTTATCCACCACTGTTGCACTAGGGCCTCAACATCAGCTTATGCCTTTGGCTATGTGGGGGATCCTTTATGACCAGCTGATAGAGGAGGAGAAAAACCAAACTCGGTTTATGGATGGATTGACATGGTATATGAGGACAAGCTGAAAATGATAATATCTGCATTGGAGTCTTGAGGTAGTATTGAAAGGCAATGACAAAGAATAATCCTCTTAATGGGTAGAGTTCTGGACAGTGTGTCTGAACAGCCATTTTGTGTGTAAGGAGAAGTGACCAGAGGTTAGAAAAATATATGAATTTATGGGCAGTAATAAATGGCCCGACTCCCAAGAATGGGGGAAGGGACATATGGTGTCTATCATGATCCCTCCCTCCTTTCTTTCTTGTTCTTTTTTCTTTTTCCTTAGTACAGTACTTTGAGTATATAAATACTCATTATTTATTCAAACATCTAGTCATGCTTACTTTGTGCCAGGCATTGTTCTATGTATTAAATACTAAAGGCAACGATAAAGGGAAGCATAAACTATAATTTCTCTCTTTTTTCTCCTCTTCATTCTCAATCACATTTGCCTCATACTTCCTTGGTACCTGGCACTGTTCTTCATGATTTTTCATGGGCATGATCTTCAACCCTCAGAAAAAACCCATGAAGATTGGTGGTGCTATGAGATGAAATTGACACAGATGCTTCAATAGCTCGTCTAATGTTTTACAGTCAGAAGGTAAATTGCTGGCATTTGAACATGGGCAGACATATTGTTTTGACCAAGAATCAGTGCCACTATCCCATGAGGTTTAAAGTATGAAATGAGATCTGCCATTAACAACATTAACATAAACAAGTTTTATTTTCTTACTTGCATTATTTTTTACTTATTTTAATGTTGATGTGGGTCAACTGCTTTACATGGCCTTTTGATTCTCTGTTGCGCTGAAGGTTCATCATGCAGTGGTATCTTCCACTGGTCATTGGTTACATTTACCTTGCAACATGGGTCCAGATGGGTTCTCTTTGAGTTCCGCAGCCTGACATTTTTTAGAAAATCTTTTTTTTCTCTCTCCTCCTCTTCTTCTTTCTTCTTTCTTCTTTCTTCTTTCTTCTTCTTCTTCTTCTTCTTCTTCTTCTTCTTCTTCTTCTTCTTCTTCTTCTTCTTCTTCTTCTTCTTCTTCTTTTTTGTGTGTGTGTTATAGAATCTTTCTTTCAACAAGCTCCACAGAAGGTAGCAGTGTAACAGCTGCCTAGCTGTGTGATTGACACATAGAGAGGTCAAATTGCTTGCCCACAGTAATTCTGCAGGCTAGTAATGATGGTAGCACGTGATCTGTCAGTTTGGCTCTGTGCCTTTAGCTTAAACTTTTGGATCAAAGAGACACTTTAGAATCAGGGGACACCTGTAAGCAGCTTCAGCATGGCAAGTACATTGTTTGCAAGTACATTGTTTACAGTTGGGATTTAAGTCACTAATCAGAGGGCGGGGCACGATGGCGGAAGAGTAGGGTCCCCAAGTCACCTGGCCCCACCAACTTACCTAGATAACTTTCAAATCATCCTAAAAACCTACAAATTCGGCCTGAGATTTAAAGAGAGAACAGCTGGAATGCTACAGTGAGAAGAGTTCACGCTTCTATCAAGGTAGGAAGATGGAAAAAAATAAAAAAGCATTCAAGGGGGAGGGACCCCCCATGAGGAGCTGGGCTAAGGCCACAGGGCGAGTGCCCCCAGGACAGGAGAGCCCCCACCCGGAGAAGCAGGAGCTTTACCAACCTTCCCGGAGGGAAAGGCGCTCGCAGGGAGCTCGGGCAGGACCCCAGGAGGGGCAGTGGAGCCCCCAGGTTCCCGGGAGCACTAACGCAGGACCTGCGCCCCGGGGGAGAGCACACCACACCCCGCGGCCGAGCTCCCTAAAGGGCTGCAGCGCGTGCCCTGCGGGGCCCTGGGGGCAGCTCCAGAGGCAGCTCTGACACCACGCGGAGGTGGCTGCGGGGCCCGGGAGCGCTATTCCAGTTGCGCAGACCCCAGAGCCCAGGGCGCCGGGGGACACAGCCCAAGATGCGGTGCTCCCCCTGGGACAGGCGGAGGCCGGGAGGACACAGGACAGCAAGGACTCTCCTGCCACCCCGCTGCCCCGAGCTGTACAGATCAGTGCCCTCCGCCCCTGGAGCATCCAGGCCCCGGCGGACTGGGAGCTGCGGCAGTCACTGCGGCAGCTGACTCCGAGTTGGAGAGCTGGCCGCCGCCACCGTTGTTGTTCCTCTTGGTGTCACCTTGTACCTGGGACTGAGCAGGGGCCTCACAGGATAAACCGCTCCCACTGAGCCGTGCACCTGGCAGGGGGCTGAGCAGCTCCCCAAGGTGCACACACCTGAGAATCACCACAGCAGGCCCCTCCCCCAGAAGACCAGCTGGAAGGACAGGGGAAAAACAAGTTATTGACCAAGCAGTGATGGAAAGTTCCAGGGGAAGTCAAGGGATTTACAGTATATAGAATCAGAGGATACTCCCCCTTGTTTTTTGTTTTCTGTTTGTTTCCCTCCCCTCTTTTTTCCCTCTCTTTTTCTCCTTTTTCCAGTACAACTTGTTTTTGGCCACTCTGCACTGAGCAAAATGACCAGAAGGAAAAACTCACCACAAAAGAAAGAATGAGAAACAGTCTTCTCTCCCACAGAGTTACAGAATTTGGATTACAATTCAATGTCAGAAAGCCAATTCAGAAGCACAATTATAAAGCTACTGGTGGCTCTAGAAAAAAGCATAAAGGATCCAAGAGACTTCGTGACTGCAGAATTTAGATCTAATCAGGCCAAAATTAAAAAAATCAATTAAATGAGATGCAATCCAAACTGGAGGTCCTAATGAGGATGGTTAACGAGGTAGAAGAACAAGTGAGTGACATAGAAGACAAGTTGATGGCAAGGAAGGAAGCTGAGGAAAAAAGAGAAAAACAATTAAAAGACCATGAGGATAGGTTAAGGGAAATAAATGACAGCCTCAGAAGGAAAAAAATCTACATTTAATTGGGGTTCCCAAAGACGCCGAAAGGGACACAGGACCAGAAAGTATATTTGAACAAATCATAGATGAGAACTTCCCTAACTTGGGAAGGGAAACAGGCATTCAGATCCAGAAGATAGAGATATCCCCCCTAAAATCAATAAAAACTGCTCAACACCTCAACATTTAATGGTGAAACTTGCAAATTCCAAAGATAAAGAGAAAATCCTTAAAGCAGCAAGAGACAAGAGACCGTAACATTTATGGGGAGAAGTATTAGGTTAACAGCAGACCTCTCCACAGAGACCTGGCAGGCCAGAAAGGGCTGGCAAGATATATTCAGGGTCCTAGATGAGAAGAACATGCAGCCAAGAATACTTTATCCAGCAAGGCTCTTATTCAGAATAGCAGGAGAGATAAAGAGCTTCCAAGATAGGCAGGAACTGAAAGAATATGTGACCACCAAACCAGCTCTGCAAGATATATTAGGGGGGGGACTCTAAAAGAAAGAGGAAGTCCAAGGAAACAATCCACAAAAACAGGGATTGAATAGGAATCATGATGACACTAAATTCATATCTTTCAATAGTAACTCTGAATGTGAACGGGCTTAATGACCCCATCAAAAGGCGCAGGGTTTCAGACTGAATAAAAAAGCAAGACCCATCTATTTGCTGTCTACAAGAGACTCCTTTTAGACCGAAGGACACCCCCAGCCTGAAAATAAAAGGTTGGAGAACCATTTACCATTCAAATGGTCCTCAAAAGAAACCTGGGGTAGCAATCCTTATATCAGATAAATTAAAGTTTATCCCAAAGACTGTAGTAAGAGATGAAGAGGGACACTATATCATACTTAAAGGATCTATCCAACAAGAGGACCTAACAATCATGAATATTTATGCCTCAAATGTGGGAGCTTCCAAGTATATCAATCAATTAATAACCAAATAAAGACATACTTAGGTAATAATACACTTATACTTGGTGATTTTAATACAGCGCTTTCTACAATCAAGAGATCTTCTAAGCATAACATCTCCAAAGAAATGAGTTTTAAGTGATACACTGGACCAGATGGATTTCACATATATTTACAGAACTTTATGTCCAAACGCAACTGAATACACATTCTTCTCAAGTATACATGGAAGTTTCTCCAGAATAGACCACATACTGGGTCACAAATCAGGTCTTAACTGATACCAAAAGATTGGGATTGCCACCTGCATATTATCAGACCATAATGCTTTGAAACTAGAACTAAATCACAACAAGAAGTTTGGAAGGACCTCAAACACGTGGAGGTTAAGGACCATCCTGCTAAAAGATGAAAGGGTCAACCAGGAAATTAGAGAAGAGTTAAAAAGATTCATGGAAACTAATAAGAATGAAGATATAACCGTTCAAAATCTTTGGGATACAGCTAAAGCAGTCCTGAGGGGGAAATACATTGCAATACAAGCATTCATCCAAAAACTGGAAAGAACTCAAATACAAAAGCTAACCTTGCACCTAAAGGAGCTGGAGAAAAAAACAGCAAATAGATCCTACACCCAGCAGAAGAAGACAATAATAAAGATTCGAGCAGAATTCAATGAAATAGAGGCCAAAAGAACTGTGGAACAGATCAACAAAACCAGGAGTTGGTTCTTTGAAAGACTTAATAAGATAGATAAACCATTAGCCAGCCTTATTAAAAACAAAAGAGAAAAGACTCAAATTAATAAAATCATGAATGAGAAAGGAGAGATCACCACCAATACCAAGGAAATACAAACAATTCTTAAAACATTATGAGCAGCTATACGCCAATAAATTAGGCAATCTAGAAGAATTGGACGCATTTCTGGAAGACCATAAACTACCGAAACTGGAACAAGAAGAAATAGAAAACCTGAACAGGCCAATAACGAGGGAGGAAATTGAAGCAGTCTTCAGAAACCTCCCAAGCCACAAAAGTCCAGGGCCAGATGGCTTCCCAGGGGAATTCTATCAAACATTTAAAGAAGAAACCATACCTAGTCTACTAAAGCTGTTCAGAAATATAGAAAGAGATGGAGTACTTCCAAACTCATTCTATGAGGCCAGCATCACCTTAAGTCCAAAACCAGACAAAGACCCCACCAAAGGAGAATTAGAGACCAATATCCCTGATGAACATGGATGCAAAAATTCTCAACAAGATACTAGCCAATAGGATCCAACAGTACATTAAGAAGATTATTCACCATGACCAAGTGGGATTTATCCCCAGGATGCAAGGCTGGTTCAACACTCGTAAAGCAATCAATGTGATTGATCATATCAGCAAGAGAAAAAACAAGAACCATATGGTCCCCTCAATAGATGCAGAGAAAGCATTTGACAAAATACAGCATCCATTCCTTATCAAACTCTTCAGAGTGTAGGGATAGAGGGAACATTCTTCAGCATCTTAAAAGCCATCTACAAAAAGCTCACAGCAAATATCATTCTGAATTGGGAAACACTGGGAGCCTTTCCCCTAAGATTAGGAACAAGACAGGGATGTCCACTCTCACCACTGCTACTCAACATAGTACTAGAAGTCCTAGCCTCAGCATTCAGGCAACAAAAAGAAATAAAAGGCATTCGAATTGGCAAAGAAGAAGTCAAACTCTCCCTCTTTGCAAATGACATGATACTGTACCTAAAAAAACACAAAAACTCCACCCCAAGATTGCTAGAACTCATACAGTAATTCGGCAGTGTGGCAGGATACAAAATCAATGCCCAGAAATCAGTGGCATTTCTATACACTAACAATGAGACTGAAGAAAGAGAAATTAAGGAGTCAATCCCTTTGACAATTGCACCCAAAAGCATAAGATACCTAGGAATAAACCTAACCAAAGAGGTAAAGGATCTATACCATAAAAACTACACAACACTTCTGAAAGAAATTGAGGAGGACACAAAGAGATGGAAAAATATTCCACGCTCATGGATTGGAAGAATTAATGTTGTGAAAATGTCAATGCTACCCAGGGCAATTTACACATTTAATGCAATCCCTATCAAAATACCATGGACTTTCTTTAGAGAGTTGGAACAAATCATCTTAAGATTTGTGTGGAATCAGAAAAGACCCTGAATAGTCAGGGGAATATTAAAAAAGAAAACCAGAGCTGGGGGCATCACAATGCCAGATTTCAGGTTGTACTACAAAGCTGTGATCATCAAAACAGTGTGTTACTCATTTAATGCAATCCCTATCAAAATACCATGGACTTTCTTCAGAGAGCTAGAACAAATTATTTTAAGATTTGTGTGGAATCAGAAAAGACCCTGAATAGCCAGGGGAATTTTAAAAAAGAAAACCATATCTGGGGGCATCACAATGCCAGATTTCAGGTTGTACTACAAAGCTGTGGTCCCCAAAACAGTGTGGCACTGGCACAAAAACAGACACATAGATCAATGGAACAGAATAGAGAATCCAGAAGTGGACCCTCAACTTTATAGTCAACTAATATTCTACCAAGCAGGAAAGACTATCCACTAGAAAAAGGACAGTCTCTTCAATAAATGGTGCTGGGAAAATTGGACATCCACATGCAGAAGAATGAAACTAGACCACTCTCTTTCACCATACACAAAGATAAACTCAAAATGGATGAAAGATCTAAATGTGAGACAAGAGTCCATCAAAATCCTCGAGGAGAACACAGGCAACACCCTTTTTGAACTTGGCCACAGTAACTTCTTGCAAGATACATCCATGAAGGCAAAAGAAACAAAAGCAAAAATGAACTATTGGGACTTCATCAAGATAAGAAGCTTTTGCACAGCAAAGGATACAGTCAACAAAACTAAAAGACAACCTACAGAATGGGAGAAGATATTTGCAAATGATGTATCAGATAAAGGGCTAGTTTCCAAGATCTATAAAGAACTTATTAAACTCAACACCAAAGAAACAAACAATCCAATCATGAAATGGGCAAAAGACATGAAGAGAAATCTCACAGAGGAAGACATAGACATGGCCAACAAGCACATGAGAAAATGCTCCGCATCACTTGCCATCAGGGAAATACAAATCAAAACCACAATGAGATACTACCTCACACCAGTGAGAATGGGGAAAATTAACAAGGCAGGAAACCACAAATGTTGGAGAGGATGCGGAGAAAAGGGAACCCTCTTACCCTGTTGGTGGGAATGTGAACTCGTGCAGCCACTCTGGAAAACTGTGTGGAGGTTCCTCAAAGAGTTAAAAGTAGAACTGCCCTATGACCCAGCAATTGCACTGCTGGGGATTTACCCCAAAGATACAGATGTAATGAAACGCCTGGACACCTGCACCCCGATGTTTCTAGCAGCAATGTCTACAATAGCCAAGCTGTGGAAGGAGCCTCGGTGTCCATCGAAAGATGAGTGGATAAAGAAGATGTGGTTTATGTATACAATGGAATATGACTCAGCCATTAGAAACGACAAATACCCACCATTTGCTTCAACGTGGATGGAACTGGAGGGTATTATGCTGAGTGAAATAAGTCAATTGGAGAAGGACAAACATTATATGGTCTCATTCATTTGGGGAATATAAATAATAGTGAAAGGGAATAGAAGGGAAGGGAGAAGAAATGGGTGGGAAATGTCAGAAAGGGAGACAGAACATGAAGACTCCTAACTCTGGGAAGCGAACTGGGTGTGGTGGAAGGGGAGGAGGCAGGGGGTTGTGGTGAATGGTTGATGGGCACTGAAGGGGGCACTTGATGGGATGAGCACTGGGTGTTATGCTAAATGTTGGCAAATTGAACTCCAATAAAAAAGTGACTTATCATATGATCTACAGTTTCATATGTGTCTTTGGTAATATTTCCTATTCATTGTAGTAACTTGGCATTGTTTAGTTTCATTTTCTTACATGTTTTCATTTTAATGCTGTTATCATCATCATTGGTAATATTACAATATTGGACAACTTTGAAGGAATAGCATTGGTAATAAAATATGATCAAAAGTGCTATTTTATTTGGTAAAAAAGGCTCAAGTCAACCCAATGGTATCCTTCTTGTGACTTAAATCTCAGGGTAAATGTTGATCATCTACACGGCCAGCAGTTAAGAGAATTTACTTAAAATGAAATGATTTTGCATAATTAGTTGATGACCACAAAAATCTAACAAATTGTATATTTTAAGAGATGACTTTTTAAGCGGTGAAATGTAGGTAGCCTTAGTAATTAGGTGAGTTAACAAGTCCATGCTCCAAAGTATAAAATCTCCTCCCATTCAGAAGTAGATCAACAAGTATAGAAAATCATGAAGGTTTGTCTGAAGATGTGTGTCATGGAGGCTTGGTCATTTGCTTTCTTAACTTTTAAATTCTCAGTTACTTACAAGGCCATAACTAGGGTAAGATGAGTAAGGCGCTTGCCTCAGGAATAAAATGTAAAGAGGTGACCCAAACTCAGAAACCAAGATAAATCATATTTTAATGCAACTTTTAGAAAATCAAAATTAGGAGATCCCTGGGTGGCTCAGTGGTTTAGTGCCTGCCTTAAGCCTAGGGCGTGATCCTGGAGGCCCCAGATCAAGTCTCACATTGGGCTCCCTGCATGGAGCCTGCTTCTCCTTCTGCCTGTGTCTCTGCCTCTCTCTCTCTCTCTGTCTCTCATGAATAAACAAATAAAGTCTTTAAAAAAATCAAAATTAGTACCAAAAGTCTCTGATGAAAAAAATGTGAACATTTAGAATAAAGTCAGGATTCGATTCTGATTTGAATGAATCATCTCAGTTGCCTCTTCTTGATCCTGGCTTTCCTGATCACTAGCCTTAGTTAAGTCATTTTTTCTGTAGGTCTCATCTTTAAAAAGAGGAAATTTAACCATAAGAGCCATGTGGTTCTTTCCAGCTTTCATACTCTAAGATTCTTAAGTGGTATAATGGCAAATTATCATAACGATTCATCCATCCAACCATCCAGCAACATTTATCACATGACATCCAGATGCCCAACAGTGGGATAAATGATGAAGAAAGGAAGATCAAAGGCATGGGTCCCTATCTTCAAGGAGCTCACAGATTTGTAGAAACGTAGACCTGTGGCAGACATGGAAAACATGGACAGAATTCCTCTAGCAGAGTGCAGAAGGCACATTAGCAAGGAATACCTAGGTCTCCCAGGGAGAGTCCACAGTTTCACAGAGGAGAGAGAGAAGGGTAAGGAGGAGTTTGTCAGGTAGAGAAGAAGGGTTGGGAGCATTCTAGCTTGGGGAAGACATGTGTATGCTGGATGTGTTTTTCTTTCCCTTTCCTAAAGATTAGCATATGGAAGGCAATGGATGTTAAGAATAAAAAGGAGCATTTAAAAATTAAACACAAGGGTGAAGATGGAGACAGTGATTCTTTAGTACAGTAAATAGAGGAGTTATGCTATCAGGTGTTAATTTTTGTGAACCAAGTTTTGGTTATATTTAATGCATCTTGAGAGCAGGATCCTTCCCATCTTGAGCATCTCTAAGCCCTCGCTTTGCCCTCAGTATCTAAAACATCTCCCAATCCCACTTGAAGGAATAATGGCCTTGTTCTGGCTGGAAGTGGGATATAAGAAGCAGAAGGACTTGGACAGGGTAGAGAGGATATATATATATATATATATATATATATATATATATATATATACTTATATGTGACAAAGTATCATGAGAGAGAGTGTAGCTTGCATGATTAGAGATGTATATGCTGGAATAAAGGTATTTACTCATAATGTAAAGAAATATTGCCATTGTTGGGTAGAAAACAGGTTATAAGACATGACCTAATTACCTCAAAGGGCCACAGAATATAGATATAGGCTGGGCTAATCATATAAATGCTTAGGTTGGATGGAGGAGAATTATAAACATATTTGTTTATGTTGAGAAAGCTCCCTTGATGGTAGTTTAATTTTGTGATCTATAAGTCATTTTGCTTACAGTCCTAATACTACATCAGCAGACTACTCTTGTAGGAACACCCTAGGGTGAGATGCCAGAAGTAGAAAACATGAGGGAGGGGCACTTAGATACTGTCGGACTGGTTTAAAGACTGTGATTTGGATTGTCCTTGTGTAGTGGCTAACTAACAAATTTATATCTTTGTCTAAAAAACTGAGTGCCAGCCAAAGAAGAAACCTCTTTCCAGGACTCCTGGATTGACACCTCTGTGTCAGGGTTTCTCTCTGGAAAGCTCACTTCCGTGGGGAGCTCATCTTCATGTTAGGTGAAAAATAAGGGGAAAAATTAGAGAGGGAGACAAACCATGAGAGACTCTTAACTCTGGGAACGAACAAAGGGTTGTGGAAGGGGAGGTGGGAGGGAGATTGGGGTAACTGGGTGATGGGCACTGAGGAAAGCACTTGATTGGATGAGCACTGGGTGTTATACTATATGTTAGCAAATCAAACTTCAATAAAAACAACTTTAATAAAAGAAAAATAAGGTCTCAATACATTTAGAGACTTCACTTTCTGGAATTTATTTGGGAACTCCCTCAATTTTTTGAGAGCATTGAGGTTGACCAGTTCTGGTGACTTTGACTTGAAGTCACAGGCTAAAGAGCAGCAGAAGACAGCAGAAGCAGACTTTCACTCCCTGTTCCCCTCCTCTTGTTTTCAGAAAGGAAATATCCTTTGCTAAAGGTCAAGTGGGTTTGTATGTTTTTTTATTTAAGGTCAGGTGTTTTTTGAAGATCATCTGATTGCATTCTACTTCCCACTGGAAGCCCACTCTATACCTGTACAATTCAAGTACTGTAGATTAGATTCTCTTCTGGACTTTGGGTATTATCATTTTCCCTTTGTCTTGCCCTGAAAGGAAAGACTTTTCCAGCAATGATCATGAGGTTGACTCTGCTGGGTAAAAAGATCCTATAAAGAATAGCATTTGTATTCAGCTACAAGTTGCACTGGCTCAAGTACAAAACAACATTAAATATTATATACCTTTTATTCATGTCACAACCTAAATTATAATTTACCAAATCAAGGAGAGTGAAGAGATTTTATCTTATGGGTCAACTATAATCAATTGCTGCCTGAAGTACTATACTGAGAAGAGTACTGAAGTTGCTTTTCAGCTTAGTGGGAAGGAGTTCTGTGATTAGTTAGGCATGTCTGATGTGTATGGGAGAAAGGGGAGTGG
Organism: Canis lupus dingo; assembly: GCF_003254725.2. Taxonomy (NCBI): domain Eukaryota; kingdom Metazoa; phylum Chordata; class Mammalia; order Carnivora; family Canidae; genus Canis; species Canis lupus. Next base: position 54,993,341 of record NC_064246.1, on the reverse strand, counting down.
AGGTGCATGTGTCAGAAATTTACATTATTTTGATCCTTCTAAACTTTCCCTTCTTCCTGCAACCATCAGAGATCTTTTCACATCCATTCAACTTTGCCACCAACTTTGATGTGTTACTTCCTTATGAAATTAGGTATACTCTTCGGTCACAGAGAAGTTCTTATTCTACTAGGATTCTATAGTTTATACCTTTTATTAATATTTTTCACGCAAAGGATTGCCAGTTTTAAACAGAGTACTGTTTTTACCTATCCATTTTGAAACATTCTGAAAATTATATTAGCCAGTGTTAGTGATAACACAGGATAAAATGTGCACTACAACACATTACTGGTGGGAATGAAGCTTGGTAAATCCTCATTGGAGGGGAACTAGAAAATATATATTAAGAATCTTAAAAAATATAAAAATAAACCTAGGGATTTTTTTGGCATTTAGCCTCAGGAGACAATTATGAATGACAAAGATTTATACTCATGTGTACACATTGAAGTGTTATCTATAATATAAAAAAGAAGTAGCAAATATAATCAGGAATGGGTTAAATAAATATGGTGTAATAACAAAAATAGTTGTTTCTTTTTATAGGTCATCTGCATGCCAGACACTTGATGTATTGTAGTTTGTTAATTCTCAGGTCAGATGAGGAAACAGAGGTGAAGAAAGGCTAAACAAGTTCCAATCCTTGTAATAAGTGTACAATAGTTAATCTGAAAACTGTCATAAAACCCCTAGTACTGCTGGGGAAAATATGACAATGATTAACATCGCATTTAATGCATAGCTGCCCTTGTAATATTGTAACAGAAATCTCTAGGGGCCAAAAATGAAAAGGATATTGAAACAAATAATGTCAGGCAGAAGCTTTCACTGCTTTGGGGTAGGACTGGAGGTGAGACTTCTGGTCCCTAAACATGGAACTTAGATTTTTATATCTACATGTGGTAGAAGATAAATTATATCCTAGGTGGGCTGCAGGATCTCACACTTTAAATAAAATTAGACTCTAGTGAGTAGACTACAAAAGATGTCCATTCATTATCAAAGGGAGTCACCAAGGTATTTGTCTTACTTTAAGCACTGGCCGAAAAATAAATTTCTAATGAGATATCATAATCATTGGCTTGCTCAGTTTGAAATGGGCATTTGGGTCTTTCATGATCCATGAAAGAAATAATTGAGAAACTGTACTTTACTAAAATTAAAAACTTCTGCTCTGCCAAAGACAATACCAAGAAAATTAGAAGAAAAGCCAAAGACTGGGAGAAAATATTTGCAAAAGATACATTTGGTAAAGGATTGTTATCCAAGAAATACAGAGACCTCTTAAAACTCTACAATAAAAAAAACCCAACCTAAATAAAAAATAGGCCAAAAAACTTAAAGACACCTTGCCAAAGAAATACACATGGCAAGCATGTGAAAAGTTGCTCCCACATCATATGTCATCAGGAAAATGCAAACTAAAGTGACAATGGAGTTACACTACACACCTATTAAAATGGTCCAAATCTAGAACACTGACAATGCCAAATGTTGATGAGGATGTGGAGCAATAGGAACTCTCACTCACTGATGGTGGGAATGCAAAATGGTCCAACCACTTTGGAAGACACCTTGGCAGTTTTGTACAAAACTAAACATACTCTTACTATATGATCCAGAAAATAGAAAAGCATTATAAGAAAATAAAGAACTGTAAAATGCCAGAGGTAAACACATTGGTATACAATGACTGAAGTTGGACTTTAAAGTCAGTTTTGACTTTCCAAATAGACAAAGGAAGAAGGGAATGGAGATCAGGCACACGGTGCACCATAAGGTGCATCATAAGATGAAAGGCCCACCAAACTAATAAAACTAAACATAAGCTTACCAGAGGATCCAGCAATTATGTTTCTAAGTATTTGCCCAAAGGAGTTGAAAACTATGTCCACACAAGAACTTGCACATGGATGTTTACAGCAGCCTTATTCGTAATTGCCAAAACTTGGAAGCAACCAAGATGTCCTTTAATAGGTAATTGGGTAAATAAACTTTAGAACATCCAAACAATGAGATATTATTCAGTGGTATGAATAAATGACCTATCAAACTACCAAAAGAGATGGAAGAAATTTAAATGACATTGTTAAGTGAAATAAACCAATATGAAAATGTTATATATTTTATGATTACAACTATGTGAGATTTTGGAGAAGGTGAAACTATGAAGACAATAAAAAGATCATCAGTGGTTTCCAGGTATAGGTGATAGGAATGGGAAAGGGATTAACAAGAAAAATACAAGACTTGGGGGAACTAAAACTACTGTCTCTGATATTATAATGGTAGATACATATCATTATATATTTGTCAAAACCCATTGAATGTATGACACAAAAAGTGGACTTTTAGGTAAACTGTGGACTTTGGGTGGTTATGATTTGTCAATGTAGGTTCATCCTTGGTTAAAAAAAAAAAGTACCACTCTGGTGAGTGATTCTAATAGTGGAGGGTGAGGGAGGTATGCATGTGTAAAGGAGTATTTGGGAAATTTCAGTACCTTTCCCTTAGTTTTATTATAAGCCTAAAACTGCTTTAAAAAGGGTCTTTAATAATAATTTTTAAAAAGTATGGACTCTCATTGTGGTTTTGATTTGTATTTCCCTGATGGCAAGTGATGCAGAGCATTTTCTCATGTACTAGCAGCAATGTCCACAATAGCCAAACTGTGGAAGGAGCCTCAGTGTCCATCGAAAGATGAATGGATAAAGAAGATGTGGTTTATGTATACAATGGAATATGACTCAGCCATTAGAAATGACAGATACCCACCATTTGCTTCGACGTGGATGGAACTGGAGGGTATAAGTCAATCGGAGAAGGCAAACATTATATGGTCTCATTCATTTGGGGAATATAAATAATAGTGAAAGGGAATAGAGGGGAAGGGAGAAGAAATGGGTAGGAAATATCAGAAAGGGAAACAGAACATGGAAGACTCCTAACTCTGGGAAACGAACTAGGGGTGGTGGAAGGGGAGGAGGGCGGGGGGTGGGGGTTACTGGTTGGCGGGCGCTAAGGGGGGCACTTGATGGGATGAGCACTGGGTGCTATTCTGTATGTTGGCAAATTGGACACCAATAAAAAATAAATTTATTATTAAAAAAAAGTATGGACTCTCTGCTCATCCTGCTTAGGCTCTGATATCCTTCTCTTCTTCATCCACTGTGGATACTTATATTGTTTTGTCATACTTAAAGATGTCAAGATTAAATTGTTCAGAAAAAGAAGAGGACGTAGGAGAAGTGAGGGCAGCATGGTTTTCTCTTTTGGGGGGTGAGGGGATCGTCAAAATAATTGCAAACTATATACATTAATAGAATAAAATAATGAAAACAATCTTGAAAATGAACAAAGTTGTAGGCTTTCCTGGATATGAAAACTTACAACGAAGATACTGTGATGTTTGGGCCAAGATAGGCAAATGGACCAGTGGAATAGAATACAGAATCTGGGAACAGTCTACACATGGACAGTAGATTTATGACAAAAGTGGTACTACAGAGCAGTGGGGAAGAGGTTGGTTTTCAATAAGTGATTTTTGAATCTATTAGCTATCCATACACAAAATGAATCTTGATCCTTATATACACCCCTCACAAGTTCTGGTAACACTTCTATCTTACTGCAGATGGTAATTTCTTTATACCTTGAAATAGGACAAATTTTCTTAAATAACATACAAAGATTCCTACCCACAAAGGGAAAATATAAATTGGGCCACCTTATTTTAATGAGTAATTTTTATTTTTCAGAAGAACACTTTAGGAGAATGAAAAGAGAGAATGGAAAAATATATTTCCAGCAGATATAACTGAGAAGGGCCCAAGTTCAGACTATATACTTTTTAAAATAATAAATTTATTTTTTTATTGGTGTTCAATTTGCCAACATACAGAATAACACCCAGTGCTCATCCCATCAAGTGCCCCCCTCAGTGCCCATCACCCATTCACCCCTCCCCCCTGCCCTCCCCCCCTTCCACCACCCCTAGTTTGTTTCCCAGAGTTAGGAGTCTTTATGTTCTGTCTCCCTTGCTGATATTTCCCACACATTTCTTCTCCCTTCCCTTTTATTCCCTTTCACTATTATTTATATTCCCCAAATGAATGAGAACATATAATGTTTGTCCTTCTCCGATTGACTTATTTCACTCAGCATAATACCCTCCAGTTCCATCCACGTGGAAGCAAATGGTGGGTATCTGTCATTTCTAATGGCTGAGTCATATTCCATTGTATACATAAACCACATCTTCTTTATCCATTCATCTTTCGGTGGACACAGAGGCTCCTTCCACAGTTTGGCTATTGTGGACATTGCTGCTATAAATATCGGGGCGCAGGTGTGGGGGATTTACCCCAAAGATACAGATGCAATGAAATGCCGGGACACCAGACTATATACTTTAAAAGAACTTAGAAATTATGAAGAAAATGACAACATAATTTTAAAAAAATGAGCAATATATTAGGAACTTCACAAATGGAGATTTTCAAAGAGCTGATAAACATATGAAAACATGCTTAACTCTACTAAGATACAACAAAAAGGCTTAGAAAATAGATGGACATGACCAGGTGTTAACAAAGATGTGGAGGTCAGGAATGCTTATGCATTACTGATGAGAGTATAGATTGGTGCAACACCTTTAGAAAACAGTTTGTCTCTTCAAATTTAATACATGCTTAGTGTATAAATCAACAATTCTGTAGGTAAATATTAAATTTAAATATATAAACATAATATATAACAATTTAGGTAAATATCTAACATAAATAAATTAATAAAAATTAAATAATCAGAAGGCATACACAAGAATATCCATCGCTATTTGTAATAGTTCTAAACTGAAAAAGGCATAAATGTCTGTCTATAGTAGAATGGATCAATACATTGTACTATGTATATTGTAGTACTCTATAACAATAGATATTAACAAATATATATTGCTACTTGCAATAACATGAATGAACTTCATAAATATAATTATGAATGAAAAAAGCCAGGATCAAAAGCATGTGTATTCCATTTTTGTAGAATTTTTTTTTCTTGGTCTTGTTTGAACTTTATTTATTTTTTTGTATATTTTTTTATTGGAGTTCGATTTGCCAACATATAGTGTAACACTCAGTGCTTAAAAAGGCAAGCTAGTCTGTAGTTTTAGAAGTCACAGTAGTTATTCCCAAAGAAGGAAATGAGGGAGTAGATAGAAAGGAGCATAAGGGGAGCTTTTGGGGTGCTGGTAATATAATTGAGCTAGATGGTAGTTACATGGGTCATCAATCTGTACTTTTCTGAATGTATGTTATGCTTGACAAAAAATTAGAAACTAAACAAAAGGATTAAATAACAGATTAGTCACAGTCAAATAGAGAAATGGTGTATGTTCTGTGGGCATTTGAAAAGAATGTATTCTGTTGTTGGGCAGTGTTTTCTAAACATTGATTAGATCCAAATGACTGATGATATTTTGAATTCTTTATCTTTGCCGATTTTCCATCTAATTGTTCCATAAATTGAGAAAGGTAGAGTTCTCCAACTATAATTTTAGATTTATCAATTTCTCCTTTCAATTCTATCAGAATTTTGCAGCTCTGCTATTTGCTGCATACACATTTCGGATTTCTGTGTCATTTTGGTGGATTGACCTTTTTATCATTATATAATGTTCCTCCCCAGTTCTGGTAATTTTCTTTGTTTTCAAGTCAATTTGTATAATATAATGTAGCTACTCCTACTTTATTTTATTTAAATTTTTTAAGAATTTATTTATTCATGAGAGACAGAGAGAGAGGCAGAGACACAGATGGAGGGAGAAGCAGGCTCTCTGCAGGAGCCCAATGTGGGACTCTATCAGACTCTGGGATCACATCTTGAGTCAAAGGCAGACGCTCAACTGCTGAGCCACCCAGGCGTTCCCCTACTTTATTTTAAATAATATTTGTGTGATAGTCTTTTTCTATTCATTACTTTTAACCTGCCTATACTGTTATATTTGGAGTGATTTTTCTTTTTTTTTTAGACAGTGTACAGTTGGGTGATTTTTTTTAACCCATTCTACTAATCTGTCTTTTAATTGCTGTATTTTGACTGTTACTTTTTAATGTAAGTATTGGTATGTTAGAATGTAAATCTATCATTTATTTATTTATTCATTCATGAGATACAGATGGAGACATAGGCAGAGGGAAAAGGAGACTCCCCGTAGGGAGGCCGATGCAGGACTCCATCCTGGGACCCTAGGACAATGCCCGGAGCCGAATGCTGATGCTCAACCACTGAGCTACCCAGGCATCTCTAAATCTATCATTTTTTATTTTGTGTTTGTTGTCTCTACTTTTTTTGGGTCTTTTATTCTGCCTTCCGATGTGTTGCTTAAACATACCTGATAATTCCATTTTGAGTCTCTAATATTTTTGAGTAGTTTGTGTAACTATTTTGATGGTGTATATATGGTATATATATCACCAAAAAATGGTGGTTGTGCTAAATATATTACATTATATATATATATATACACACAATATACTATATATAGTACAAACATATTACACTACATATACATATTACACTGTATATACATATATAAAACATCAATATCTACTAGTGCCATCAGCTTATCAGTTGAAGTAAAATATAGAAACATTATCTCCTTTCATGTTCTTTTACTGTCTCCTATTTAGAATAACATTGTCTTAAATACTTCCTGTATATACCTTTAGAATCACATCAATCATATAATTTCAGCTTTTAACTGTGAAATATAATTTAGAGAAAATTCTAGAGAGTAAAGAGAGACTATTTTATTTATCCATATTTTTGCTTGCCATGTTCTTTTTTCCTTCCTGATATTCCAAGTTTTGTCTTTTCATTGTTTCCTTTCTGTTTAGAGAACTATCTTTAGAATTTTTTTTTAGGGCAACAGATTCTCTTAATTTTTAGTACTTTAAATATATACTGCTTCATAGAATTACCATATTACCCAGTAATTCTACCACTGGATATTTACCCAAAGAACATGAAAACACTAATTAAAAAAGATATATGTACCCATGTTTATTGCAGCATTATTTATAATAGCCAAGATATATGGAAGCAACTCAAGTGTCCATCCATAGATGAATGGATAAAGAAGATGTGATACACACAGATAATGGACTACTTACAAGCCATAAAAAAGAGTGTTGCCATTTGCAACAACATAGATGGATCTAGAGGATATAGTGCTAAATGAAATGCATTAGTCAGAGAAAGACAAATGCCGTATGACTTTATTCATATGTGGAGTTTAAGAAACAAAACAGATGAATAAAGAAAAAAGAAAAACATACTCTTAAATACAGAGAACAAGCAAGTGGTTTCCAGAGGGAAGGTGGGTGGGTAAAATAGGTGAAAGGGGGACTAAGTGTTTACTGTGATGAACGGTGAGTAATGTATAGATTTTTTAAAAAAGATTTTATTTATTCATTCATGAGAGACAGAGAGAGAGAGAGAGAGAGAGAGAATGGCAGAGACACAGGCAGAGGGAGAAGCAGGCTCCACACAGGAAACCCAATGAAGCCCAATGTGGAACTCAATCCTGGGATTCCAGGATCACACCCCTGGCCAAAGGCAGGTGCTAAACCGCTGAGCCACCCAGGGATCCCCCTATAGAATTTTTTAATCATTATATTGTGCACCTATAACTAATACATGTTAATTATACTTCAATAAACAAATTTTTACCTCCTTTATTAGTATAGTATATAGACCAAGCCTAAAACAATTGATCAATAAATATATTACAGAACTGAAAAAAATAAAATGAAGATGTGCTACTTGTTTCTGGCTTCCATAGTTCTGATTAGCTATTTGCTTTCTTTGAACTATTTTTCTCCTCTAGGCAAAGCGTCATTTCTCTCTTGATGCTTTCAAGATTTTTTGTCTTGAGTTTTCAAAGGTGTGGCTATGATTTATCTTCACATGTGGGTTTCTTTGAGTTGATCTTGGTTGGTCTTTGTATATAGATTATTGAATTTGTAGGTCTATGTCTTTTGCCAAACTTAGAGTTTTTAGTCATTATTTCTTGGAATACTTTTTCAGTGCTGTCCTTCTCTTCTCCTTCCCAGACATCTCTGTCATGAAAGTTACTTTTTTTTTTTTTTTTTTTTTAAGTCTTACAGGTTCTTGAAGTGCTGTTCATTTTTTTCCTTTGGCTATTTTCTGTTATTCAGATTACATTTCTATTGTTTTGTCTTCCAACGATTGTTTCCTCTATCCATTTAATTCTGCTGTTGAGACTATCCACTGTATTTTTTTAAGTTGCTTAACTTTTTAGTTCTAAAATTGTCGTTTGGTTCTTCTTGATATCTTCTCTTTATTTGAGGCTTGTTATGTATTTGCTGAAGCTTTCTATTTTTTCATGTTTCAAGTTTGCTCATAATGGCTTGTTGAAGCATTTTTATACTGTCTACATTAAAGTCTTTGTCAGATAATTCTGAAATACCTGTTATCTTGATGTTGGCATCCAATTATTATTTTTTTCCATTTATTTTAAGCTCTTCCTGATTCTTGTATGAATGATTTTTAAAAATGAAAGTCTATACATTTTGAGTATTATGTTATGAAACTCTGAGTCTTATTTAAACCTATTTTAGCTAGCTTTTTCCTGAAACAACTCTGGTAGAGGAAAGTGGAGGGCACTGCCTTACACTCTCAGATGGGAGTGGAAGTTTAAATTTCCCACTTGACTTTTATTGACATCCAAGGAAGGTACTCCTAATTACTGCTGGGCAGGGGAATGACTTCTGGCTCCCCACTAGATCTCTACTGAGACCTCCTTGCCTGGGGAGTGGTAGCATTGCCTTGTTACTGCTCCTTACATGGCCTCCACTGACACTGGTTACTAGTTAAGGTCCTGACTCCCTCTTAGACTTCCCTTGACATTATACCATTGGAGGGTGTGGGGATCTTGTCAATGCTGGGTAGGAGGCAGTGTGTGTGTGTGTGTAGGAGGGGGATCTTGTTAATGTTGGCTTCCCACATGGTCTCCACTGATGCAATCAGGCAGCAATTATTCGTGCTCATTGAGAATCAAAATTCCAGCTTCCTACTCAGTCTTCTCTGACACTTCCGCAGTGAGGGTGGTAGATTGGGAAGTTATAGCCTGGGAAAGATGGAAGTCTAGGCTACTTGATCATATGAGTGGAGTTGGGGGTAACAGTTTTTTTCTGTGGTGTTTGAAGGAGTGGAATGGTTATTGTCTAAAAGTTTTCTGTCTTGCTAGGTCAGCCCTGTCCTGGTCTTTGGCTAGAGAGTTGACTTTTGTTGGGGACTTTTCCGCTCAATGCCTGTTGGAATTCCCAGGTTTCTGACTTTCTCACCTCTGGATCTGGAATATATGAGACAACCAACCAACCTAAGGGACTCACTGCTGTATTGTTCCTTGTTTCCTAAGGTTCTTAGCTGGTCTGTTTTCTCTCTACATTTTAGAATCTTTTTATGTGTTTTCTATATAAAGTCCCAGGTTTTAGTTCTACTTAAGGAGAAGAATAGAGATATGTTTGCTTCCTTCATTTTCCTAGGAGTCTGTTCAAAATTTAATGTGAAATAAGAGGAAGAAAGAAACATCTCAATATAGGGTAAGACCTCATTTTGGTTAAAAATTATGTAAGTACCCATGTACCTGTAGTAGCATGAACACACACAGCTCCAGAAAAGGGAAACACACCAGAATGTTCTTTCCCTTTCTTTGGATAGTAGGTCAGCTTCTACATTTTTCAAAGTATCCAGTTATTTTTATAGTTGGAAAAAATAATACATGAAAATAATTTCCCATTTATTTAAAAAATTATTTTATCTGGTTCCTAAAAATGGACATCCTCTTACTTACTTTGATAAGCTTATAGATTATTAAATAGGTAAATATATCCTTGATGTTAAATACTTTAAAACTATTAATCTCTAGAAAAATACCAGGGATTATCTTTGTATATAATGAAGAGATACCATAAATATAGAGTATTAAGAGCTTTCTTTTCTTGTTATACTTCCATGATTTTCCTCCAAGTTACTTCTGAATAGAAAGTGGATGATTGTGTACCCACTTTTTAAGTTATCAAATTGGCAGTGAATTGTTCTTACCATCTTTAAGCTCTATAAACACATATCTCACCTTTGTGACCCAGGAGTCTGTTAGTGCTATAAGTGTGTTTTTAACCACTCTGCTGGTTAGAGAGTTCAAAGTGGGAACCAGGGCAGCCCTGGTGGCGCAGCGGTTTAGTGCTGCCTGCAGTCCAGGGCCTCATCCTAGAGACCCAGGATTGAGTCCCACCCACATCGGGCTCCCTGCATGGAGCCTGCTTCTCTCTCTGCCTCTCTCTCTCTCTTTCTGCGTCTCTCATGAATAAATAAATAAAATCTTAAAAAAAAACAACAAAGTGGGAACCATACTTCTTAATTTCTATGTTTGGCTCTATAACTCCAACTGAATAGGACCTCACCTTGACCCACTTCAATTTCCCTTTCTGGAAGCTGTAGGTGATGACAGCACATGTATGGAAGATGACTGAGTAGGCCAAGAATAAAAATAAAACTTTATAGAGAACCCTTGGGAGATCACAAAATTAAGAATTTCTTCCATCCCCTCCAATATATATAAAATTTGTTTTTGTTATTGAATCCAAGAATTCATGCAGCCAAACAGTGTAATGCACATTAATCATAGGAAACAAACTGAGGGTCTCTGGAGTGGAGGGTGGTGGGAGGGATGGGGTAACTGTGTGATGGCCATTAAGGAGGGCATGTGATGTAACGAGCACTAGGTATTACATAAAACTGATGAATCACTGACCTCTACCTCTGAAACCAATAATATACATATGTTAGTTAATTAAACTTAAATAAAAATTTAAAAAGCCTTTTTTACCCTCTGGAAACCAGAGTGCAGGATTTATCAAATTCTTCCTTGAAATTCTGTTCCTTTATATCTAACAAGCTAGGATGGACTGTTTGTCTTCCTTCTTGCATGAAAAATCAGAAATACTCAAGACTCGTCTTCTTAGACCCATATTCTTCAAGTATTACAAGGCAGTTTGAGTAGTCATCAGGCTTACCTGCCTGTGAAAATAACCACCATAATCTAATAGCAAATTTAATTTATTCATGGACAGAAAAAATGCAAAGAGAAACTATTTCCAACTGCCAGGTGTAAGTTGAGAAGATCCTTCTGTTTGTTTTGGTAATTTAATTTCTCAAATATGCACAATTGTCCATCATTATTTGGGCATTGAATAGAGCCCATTTTTCCCCAGCTAAGTTAAACATGTGCCAGGAGGTCAGTTTATTACTCTGGGCAGTGACAGACAGGGCTCCCTGCACTGCTCTATTTGTAATTGTTACCTTGGTAGATTGAACATCTTGGCTACCTGTTGCTTATATGCAGATCTGGCATATGCTCCCATTTCCTAGTGAGAAAAAGATGGAGCTACAAACTCTTAACTATACTCCTTGATGCTGTAGGATCTTAACTGCCATATGTAAATAGAGACAGAGCTTGAGAAAATCTGAGAGGAAATTTCAGACTTCTCCTCAATCAGCTGGAAGATGACCAACTTACATATGCCCTAAACTAGTAAAGAAACAGACTTCCAAACATCAGAAGCTCTATTTTTCTCACTATACCCTGCTGCTAAAAGGTGTCCCATGTAAATAGTGATTCATCATCAAGCAAGTGTCATGTAAAGGACAGTGGAATTTTGATCATGTTCAGATGGCATTATGGCTTAGAGAACCAAGAATGCATAAATCTTGCTTTGTCAATTCTCACCTTTACCACAAGGTTACAGAAGAAGCCTCACATACCAGAGGCACAGAAAATAGGCATGAAGACTACTTATGCTTACACTCGTATATCGTACCCCCAAAGGAGCTATTCTGTACAGCTGGGTTGGCAGTCAGCTCAGGCTCAAGGCTTAGCCTGTGTAAGACTTCTCTCCCTCTTAATTTTCAGTCTTATCAGTTGGCTGCTGGAGACAAAAACAAACAAACAAACAAATAAAAAAACCCTTATGAGGATGAGATGAGAAGATGGGGAGCGAGATGGTTGGGATTGTTCCTAGCACCATATTCTTCAAAGTCTGATCCATAGATCAACAACATCAGTATCACCTAAAAATTTGTTAGAAATGCAGAATATGTGGCCTTATCCAAGACCTATTCAATCAGAATGTGCATTTTAAATAAGAACTCCATGTGCCTGTATGCATGTTCATATCCTGTGCTAAGAGATAGGCCTTGGGTCAGCTTCCTCATTTCTGGGTATATCTGTGTCTTTAGTACATAGTGACCTTAACCTCTGACCAATCTACCCTAGATGTGTACAATTAGATCGGTACTCTTTACTCTTAAGGATCATGGAGGAGTAAGGTAGAACAACAATAGCTGAGACCTCCTCTTAATTGCATGTGAAAAATGCTGGTTCTATAGTGTTAAATTGATTTCTTTATTGCAGGATTTTCTCAGCGTGTTTGTCTTAACTTTCTCAGGCTGACATAACAAAATAACATAGATGGTAGTTTAAACAACAGACATTTATCACAGCCCTGTGGCTAGAAGTCAAAGGTGAGGGTGCAACATGGTTGGGTTTTCATGAGAACTCTCTTCCTGGCTTGCTATTGACCAGCTTCTTGCTGTGTTCTTGTTGGTGGACAGACAGGGAAAGCTCTTTCCTGTTTCTTATATGGAATACTAATTCCATCATGAAGGACCCTGATGACCTCATCTAAACCTAATTACCTCCCAAGGCTCCATCTCCAAATACTATCAGGTTTGGGGTTAAGGCTTCAACATATGAATCTGGTGGGAGGCAGAGACATAATTCAGTCCACAGCAACACTAATGTGCATTAAAACTTTCAAAAAGAGAATAAAATATGTAATATTGCTTAAGCCTTTCAAATTGTAGAAACCTGTTTTGAAGGAATACCTACTAACAATGGATGTTTCACAGAACACAGTATGGGAAGAGCCACCCTAAGGGGAATCATTGTTCTTGTTGAAACAGAATAAAGTCCTCCATTCTCATTCCCATATGAGATTGAATTTGCTTAATTGCATGTACTTTGAATTTGTAAATTTTCCAAGTTAAGTCACCCATAGTGAAGTGATATCTTACATGATGGTTAGGAACCAGAGTGAGTGCCTAAAGCAAAGATTGCATTTTAGCCAAAATTTTCTTTGAAAACAACCTTGGAATAACACCAGATATTATAGACTGACTTGTCATCACTCAAGAAATCTAGTATAACCTGTGTTAACATCAGTGCTGGTTCTTATCACCATTTTTTAGGTGAGTACTGAATTAAGAATCAGGACACTAGTTTGAAGAGCGTAGATCTTTAAATACTAGAAACACACTCAACATAATGAGATACATTTTAAGATGAGAGTGGGAATGAAGACTGGAGAAAGCACATTCATGTCTCCTATTCTAAGCTGTGGAGGGTACATGTGTTTAGTGGAATGGTCCATGGGATTATATATACTGTTTAAGTAGTTTTGTGTCTCCTTCTCTCTCTTAGCATTTATTATTGAATTTACATATGTAAAATTTGTATATGCTGCAGTACCTTTGTGTTAAACACAGAATTTCAGAGTGAATTTTGCCAGGCAAGACCAGACACCTGGATTCAAAGTCATATTATGGTATTTGGTGAATTTAATGCAGTCCGGAGTCTGGTCCTTAAAATCATAATGATTTCAGAATTTCAGCAACACTGATTGTTTCCCCAGTTAATACAGACTGATGCATATGAATTAGGATGTCAATTTATGTTGAGAAATAAAGCCGTTGCTTAGATTGGGATGCCAGTGTCAGCAGATCATCATAATTTCCCTATAGGCAGTGTAAGTGGGAAGCCCAGATACATTTACAAAAGCCATTCTAAAATGTTCAGTGTGAAATGAAAATGGTCCAAGCTGTTTTACTGAAAGATACTGGTGGATGAAACGGTTAGCTACTCCATTTTCCAAGTAAGTGAGTCATTCCATTGGCTTGTATTTAGGAAAAAGTCTTTGAGTTCAGTTTTGCTTGGACCAATAGTGGACAAATCACTTTCCTGTGCAACTGAATTTATCTTTCTCTGACACATTCATGGGGAACTGAATTTATGTGGTTTCCAGGGAGAGCATAACAAGGTTCAATGCCCAGCATTATTACTGTTTTTCTTTTGTGTTTTATTGCTATAAAGAGAGGATGACCTTTGCTATCCCACCCAAAGCATTTTGTTGGCAAAAGCTGTGACCTAAGGAAGAGAATGTTCCAGCCTGAGAGCCACCAGCCACCATGAAGACATTGGGTGGTATTTTCTTTTAGAGAGTCTCCTTTGACAGGATGGAGGATTTCAGTAGACTCACCAACATGGCTCTCCTTCCTGCTCTCCTCCTTTTGAGGAACACACACCACCTCCATAGACAAAATGATGAAGCATGCCATTTTCCTTTTCTGTTCCTCTTACTATGTAATCTATTCTTCCTCTTTCCTCTCCCTAGAAGTGCAGAACATTGATCATGTAAACATTTCCTCGTATTCTTATTTTCATCAATTGAACCAAGTTGGGGAGGGGGCAACAGTTGGCAAGAATTTTTCTGTAAAGGGTCAGATAGTAAATATTTTTGGCTTTGTAGACCACATAATATTTTGTCAACTGTTCACTTCTGCCATAGGAGAGCAAAAGCAACCATAGACAATACACAAATGAATGAGTGTGGTTGTACTCCAATAAACTTTACTTGTGGGCATTGAAATTTGAGTTTCAAATAACTTCTATGTGTCACAACATATTTTTAAGTTTTTCCCAACTATTTAAAAATATATAACCTCTCTTAGTTTATGCCTTGTTAAAAAAAGAAAAAAAAAGCTGATGGTGGGCCATAGCTTGCTGATGCTTTCTCTAAGGAATTGGCTAATTTTCCCACCTGTGCCACTGTTTTCTCTTGCTTCTGGTTTGGTGAAAGGAAAAACAGGAGCCACTATTTAATGTATATTTTGTCCTTGGTATGGGGAAGTGGAATTGTTCAGCAGTTATAAGTACAGGTCTTGTGATCAGACACAACTAGGTTCAAATCTGTTTTATCTCATAGTAGAGCAAATTGCATAACCTCTCTGAGCACCAGTTTCCTTATCCATAAAAATCATATTGCTGTACCTCGTGGGATTAAATAGACAATTTATGTGAGACATTTAACATAGTAGCTACCACACAGTATGAATACAGCATGCAGTAGCTATGATTATTAGGTTTTTATCAAAGAAACTTTATTTCTGCTTGTGATTCTTCTACCTGCTTTTACCTGGGGCATGTCAATCTCTTCTCTGAGCCTTAGTTTTTAACCAAGGGGGCTTTTGAGACTAGTCAATTCAAGATACAAAAATGTTTGTGATTTTTATGCTTGTTTCATAACCTTTTGCATAGTAAATGTATTAAAGATGATTGCTGTTTTTAAAAAATACATGTTCCAAGGGTAGACTTTGCAGTTTTGAAATGCAACTCTGTATTTGTGAGAAACGGAGCAGGAAATGCATGGGGATTTTTTGTTCTGGTGATTTGTATTTAACAGAAGCATTGACTCCCTTCCTCTCTTCTTCCTGGGCCAGTTGACAGTTAAAACAAAATTCTTTTTTTTTTTTTAAGATTATTTACTTTAGGGAGAGAGAGAGAGAAAAGAGAACTCACACAGTAGGAGGGACAGAGAGAGATGAGGGGAGAGAGAATCTCCAGCAGACTCTCTGCTGAGTTGTAGAGCCCAACTTAGGGCTTGATCCCACAACCCCAGGATCATGACCTGAGCCAAAATCAGGAGTCAGAAGCTTAACCAACTGAGCCACCCAGGTGCTCTAAAGACAAAGTTCTTGAAACAAAATTCTTTTGGATTTATAATAGGTGCCATTATCTCAAAAAGTATCTGGTGCTCACCCGGCCCTTTAATAACTCCTCTATGATACTGTAATGTTTATGGAACTCAATTTGAGGAGCCCAGGTGAAAAAAGACCCATGAAATGAAAAAAAGCCTGTAAATGCAGATAGAATATCTTCCCCAGTTAAGGGAGAACGGTGCCATCTAATTATTTCCAATTACAATTGCGTTTCTTTCTTTAATGTTTTCTATGCTGATATCCAAGTTGCTAATGAAGCAGGCCCCCCCCCCCCCCCCCCCCCCCCCCCCGCTTTATAATCCTCATTGTTGCGACTTGCTGGGCTTAATTGCTTCGTCTCCATAACAGACAGACATTCTGAACAATTAGACAATAATAAGGAAGCAAGATGGGGAAATGGCTTAGATTCTTTTATTTTAATTATGCTGATAGTGCACCCTACAGTTCTGAATCAGTGCTGAAGTGCTATTTTTGATGGCATTCAATAACATCCAACTAGAGCTAATAAATTTATATTTCTAATGCAAAAGAACCCCTTCCTCTGTCTCAACTGATTATTGTTTTTTTTGTAA
This sequence comes from Canis lupus dingo, assembly GCF_003254725.2. Taxonomy (NCBI): domain Eukaryota; kingdom Metazoa; phylum Chordata; class Mammalia; order Carnivora; family Canidae; genus Canis; species Canis lupus. The sequence goes on along the minus strand of NC_064246.1, from coordinate 54,976,809 downwards.
AACAGTAATACTTCCTTATGCACATGACATGTTTCATCTTTAGTTTCCTTTACAACATTCCTTTTCTGTGTTACTCTTATATGAAGAGAAAATGGAGTGTCTAAGCTGGCTCAAGTTACTTAGCATTTTTGACATCTAGTTGCCCAATTATTTTCAAGAATGCCTCCTAAAATTAATGTTTGCTAATACCTTTTAAAGATCCAAAAATAAAAATATGAAGCTCAGATCTTGGTCTGTTCTGAGGGTTGAGGAATAGAAAGCCTTACATGATTTGGTCCCTACCTCATCTCCAGCTTCTCCTATTTGCCTACCATCTCCAGCTACATTGGTTTTTCAATACCATGAACAGCACAAGCTCAGCCTTACCTGATAGTCTTCCTCTTTCTTCGGATGGCTGGTTCATTTTCATCCTTTAATTTCAACTAAAATGCCTCCTCCCCAGGGAGGCCTTTCCTTATCCCTTCATCTCTTTTGCTATACCCCTTTCCTCCACCTTTTCATACCATCTTTTATTCAATTTAATTTATTTCCTCCACAGCACAAATTGTGTCAGATATTTTCTTTTCTATTTGTTAAATGCCTACTTACCTTTAGGGCAGAATTACATCTGTTTTGTTAACCATTGTATAACTAGGAAATAAATAGTGCCTGAAAGTCGTTGGTGTTACATAAGTATCTGTTGAACAAATGTGTGAATAAATGGAAGGATGCATTCTTTTTTTCCTCCCTCTATGTAATCTCAGGGTAATTATGGTCTGCTGCTGTCCTATCCAAACTTCCAATTGGAAATTAATACACTAGCCTCCCTCATAAGATTGTGAGTTCCCTGAGGACAGAGATTTGGGTTTGGAGATCTTTGTATCATCAGTGTCTAACATGGTATCTCTATATAGTTGTGAATCAGCAAGGCAGAGAAAGGCATAAAAATATTCCAAAAGAACATGGACATTGATATCTATGTTTTATATATTAAGCTAGTGGTTTGCCAAGAAATCTATAGACTTAAAGATAATACTATTTATTCTCTTAGGATGAGGAGTGGGTGAGAACATGTTCTCACTTATTTCCTTAAAACAATCAAAACCAGACTAATTTTCTATCTTAGAATTATGATACTTAGATGTTTATGTGTATATTTATCTTATTTTGCTTTCATAAGTAATGCAATATTGATGTAGAAGCTGGAAAAATTTAGAAAAGGATATAGTAGGAACAAAAATGATCCATAATTCCACAACCTGGAAAAAACACTGTTAACCTTATAGCATGTTTCCCTAAGGGCCAAACACACACATACACAGCAGTGTTTAATTCATTACAAATAACACAAAAGAACTCGAATACTTTTGTGTCCTACTTATTATTTATTTAATAGTATATCAAGAAAATTTAAACATGTCGTTGCAATCCTTTGAAAATATAATTTTTAATGACTGTAAAAAATACTGTTGAAAAGATTCATTATAAGGTATTAAACTACTTCCTCATTATTAAATATCAAGTATTTTTCATGCTGTTTTTGGCTCTAATAATGAATTGTGTTGGTGACATCTATGTTTTAAAGTACCTGTTTATATTACTGAATATTTCCTTAAGACAAAGTCCTACATATGGACTTACTGGTCAAAAAACAGGAATAGTTTAAGACTTTTGTTCAGATATTCAAATTGCTTTGCAGGAAGTTGTGTCAAGTCATATTTCCACCAGAGTTTGATACTTGATTCATCCCTTCTTCACTAGCATTCAGTATTTTGCCTCCTTTTCCTATGAGATTTCTGTTTATTTTTTTGCCCCCTTTTCTATGTAGTATCATTGTTTTTCTTATGGATTTATTTGATACTCTATCTACCGAAGATTTTGCATTTTTATTATATTTATGGAAAAATCTTCCCTGCCACCATTTTTGTTAGCCTTAAAACATTGAAAAACTAGTCTTATTAAAGTATAATTTACTTAAAATAATACTTATTAAGTGTGCAATTTCAGTGAATTTTGACAAATATATTGAGTTGTAACTGCCATTGCACTCAAGATAAAGAACATTTTCATCATCCTAAAAATTCTCATTTTATTTTGTAGTCAATCCATTCCCTTCACCCCTGGTGTCTGACAACCACTGTTCTTATTTATGTCACTTTAGTTTTGCTTTTTGCTAGAATTTCATATAAATGGAATCTTATATTAAGTAGTTTCGGTGCATTTTTTTAGTTAGCATAGTACATTTATCCATTTTTTAAATAAATAAAATCTGTTTTTTAAAGATTTATTTATTTATTCATGATAGATGTAGAGAGAGAAAGAGAGAGGCACAGGCACAGGAGGAGAGAGAAGCAGGCTCCATGCCAGGCGCCGGACGCAGGACTTGATCCCGGCACTCGATCCCGAACTCCAGGATCATGCCCTGGGACAAAGGCAGGCGCCAAGCCTCTGAGCCACCCAGGAATCCCCCATTTATCCATTTTTTATGTATATCAGAAATTCATTCTTTTTGTTGCTGAGTAGTATTTCATGATATGACTGTACCATGATTTATTTATCAGTTGAAATTCATTGGGGGTGTTTATAGCTTTTGGCTACTAAGAATAACATTCCTATGGAGGATGCTGAGAACTTCCACTTCAGGGCAACATAGAATAACAGAGACTGAATATTCATCCCACCTAAGAAAACAAAAAAGTAGACAAAAAATATAAAATAATGGTTTACCAAGATATTGGACTTGAGATAATAAAAGACAGTTAGAGTGATGAAAAAAGAGAGCAAAGAACAGATGGTACAAATAGAAACAGTCTATCATCTAAAAAATATCACATCAAATGTAAATGGTTTAAATAGCTTAATTTAAAAGCAGAGATGGTCAGAGTGTATTAAAAACTCATAGGACTTAATTATATGCTGCTTACGAAAAAAAACTACTTTAAATATAAAGCCACAAAAAGGTTAAAAATCAAAAAGATAGAAAAAGGTCTGCTGAAAGACATTAGTCAAAGAGAAGCTGGAATAGCTATGTTAATATCACATAAAGTAGACTTCAGAACAAGAAATATCATCAGAGATAAGGTAATTTCATAATGATGAGAGACTCAATTCCTCAAGAAGTCATAGCAATTATAGTTCATCACAATTTACAATGACAAAGTCATGGAACAACCTAAATGTCCGTTGATGGATAAATAGATGAAGAAAATAGTATATATCTATATGTCTGTGATATATGTATACATATACACATGATAGAATATTTCAGCCATAAAAAAGAATGAAATCTTGTCATTTGTGAAAACATGGATGGATCTTGAGGGCATTATGCTAGGCAAAGTAAACCAGAAAAAGACAAATACCATATGTTCTCACTTATATGTAATATCTAAACAGAAATCAATCTCACAGATTCAGAAAACAGACTGGTGAGGTGGGGATGGGGAGGTAGGTTAAGTTGGTGAAGGGGGCTGAAAATCACAAACTTCCATTTATAAAATAAATAAGTCTCAGGGATGTAATGTACAATATGGTGACTATAGCTAATAATACTGTATTGCATATTTGGAGGTTGTTAAGAGAGTAGATCTTAAAGTTATCATCACAAGAGTAAGAACTGTAACTATATAGGATGATGGATATTAACTAGACTTATTGTGGTGATCATTTCACAATACATACAAAGAATGAAAAATTACATTGTATACCTAGAACTAAGATAAAGTGATCTGTCAGTTACACCTCAATAAAAAAAGGATGTAACAATTCAAAATGTTTATGCAACTAGTAATAGAGTTAAAAAATACATGAAACAAAAACTGTTAGAACTGCAAGGAGCAACAGACAACTAAACAATTATAATTTGCGATTTTAATACTTGTCTTAATATTTGGTAGATCAAAACAGAAATCACTAAGAAAAAAGTACTCTATGAGTATCTAGTACCTGGCTGGCTAAGTTGGTAGAGCACATGACTTTTGATATCAAGGTTGTGAGTTTGAGCTTCATGTTGGGTGTAGAGATTACTTATAAATCTTTAAAAAAAAAAAACTACAACAGAAAAAAGTACTCTAAGCAATCTTGACAAGATTGATAGTTTTGGAATATTCCATCCCCAAATGAGTAAAATACATCTCTATTTTGTAGGCCCGCAGAACAATTGCCAAATTAGATTTTATTCTGGGATACTAAGCAAGTATTACTACTTTAAAAAAGATTAAAATTATCCAAAGTATGTTTTTAACCACAGTAGAATTAAATTAGAAACGAATAACAGATCTCTGGAAAATTCTCAAGTATAACATACTTCTAAATAACTTGTGGGCTCTAAAGGGGAATGAGAAAGTATTTTGTGGAGACAAAAAATAGTGGAGTACAATGTATCAAAATTTGTAGGATGCTTGCAAAGAAGTACTTAGAGAAAAATTTACAGCACCAAATGATCTTACTAGAAAAGAAGAAAGGTCTTATATCAACTATTCAGCTTTCACCTAAGGGAACAGATATAGAAGAGCAAACAAAACTTAAATAAACAGAAGAAAGGAAATAATGAAGAGCAGAAATCAATGAAATAGAAAAGAGATAAGCAGTAGAGAAAAATCAATGAAAGCAGTCTTCAGTTCTTTGCTAGTTGTTTGGGAAGGCTGAGGGAATATCTAGTTTTCTGAGAGTTTTTTTTTTTATCATGAAGGGGTTTTGAATTTTGTCTCTTTTGTATCCTATAATTTTTCCTTTTTTAGATTATTGATATAGTGAATTATATTGATTGAACTTCAGATGTAAAAGAATCTTACATTTCTTGTAGTACAGAATCATTCTTAACAACTGTGTCTCTAAGCCAGCTGTTAGCTCAGTGGGCCATCAAATTTTAGACCAAGAAGACATAAAGTTACTTTGAGACAGTTTAACTCAACACCTTTAATTTATAGATGAAAAACTGAGATTCCACATGATGGTGATGGTGCTGACATGGCAAGGAACTTGCTCCGGTCACACAGCTAAAAAGCAAGTCAAGTCAGCCAAACTTGTTCCATGAGTTTTGAAAGGTAATTTTTCTGGGATTACCTAAATTTTCCTGGTCATAAAAATTCTGGAAAAATAAATATCAAAAGGAAAATAAACATTAAGAGGACAATCTCAGTAAGTTATGGTTATAAATGATTTTTCTTTTTTTCTTCAAGTTTTTATTTAAATTCTAATTGGTTAACATATAGTGTAATTTTAATCTCAGGAGTAGAATTGAGTGATTCATCACTTATATGCAACACTCAGTGGTCATCACAACCAGGGCTCTCCTTAATACCCATTGCTCATTTAGTCCATTCCATACTCACCTCCCTCCATCAACCTTCAGTTTGGTCTCTATAGTTAACCATCTCTTATGGTTTGCCTTCCTCTCTCCCTGCTCCCCATATTCATCTGTTTTATTTGTTAAATTCCACGTGTGAGCAAAATCATATGGAAGTCTTTTCTAAAATGTCAAAAATATGACACATTTGATACAATTTTTAAAAATGTTACTAGCTTTAAAAGTTATGCTACTGGCATGAAAGAGTCTAGAAACTAGAGGACAAAACAAGAGGTCCATGATGTTGGCTTAATTATACCAAGGAAGTGAATAATATCTACCTTAAATCCCCCATAACAGACATATATGATTTCTTGTATGAAATGAAACTAATCTTTCTCATGATCCTGTTTGAGGTTAAAATGTGCCTATTGATGTATGTTTTAAAGGGTATAGGATGAACAAATCTCTTCTTGAAGGTGAAGTCTTCTTTATGCCATATATAGTCAATTTACACTGGGGATTCCTGTGAGAAGTAATCATTTTGAAGCAAAATCACAACATATTATGGAAATACCATGTAAATTTTTAGGGTGGTAGAAAAGGTGAGGTTGGCTTTTTTATTTTTCATATCTCCCTGAGAAATATCAGCTTAGTGCTCCTGAAACCATGGATTGGGAAGAATATTTAGGCCCTCAGGAATGTGTGTGATTTTAGGACATAGTGGTGGTGATTGTTCTCTAACACGAATAGATGAATACCCTTTACTGCTGTTTTGATGAAGGATGAAGAAGGATACAGGTGTGTTATTATTATCATCCATACAGCGTTCTTATTTGGATGAGAGGCTGAATTTTGGGTGACAAGAAAAGCCTCATTTTTATTTTTATTATTTTTAAATTAATTAATTAATTAGTTAATTAATTAATTAATTAATACACTTTTTATTGGAGTTCGATTTGTCAACATATAGTATAATATCCAGTGCTCATCCCTTCGAGTGCCCCCCTCATGCCCGTCACCCCATCCCCTCTTCCACCTCCCCTTCCACTACTCCTTGTTCTTTTCCCAGAGTTAGGAGTCCCTCATGTTTGTCACCATCTCTTATATTTCCCACTCATTTTCTCTCCTTCCCCTTTATTCCCTTTCGTTATTTTTTAATTCCCCGAAGGAGTGAAACCATATAATGTTTGTCCTTCTCCGATTGACTTGGTTCACTCAGCATAATACCCTCCAGTTCCATCCATGTTGAAGCAAATGGTGGGTATTTGTCATTTCTGATGGCTGAGGAATATTCCATTGTATACATAGACCACATCTTTATCCATTCATCTTTTGATGGGCACTGAGGCTCCTTCCACAGTTTGGCTATTGTGGAAATTGCTGCTATAAACATTGGGGTACAGGTGTCCTGCTATTTCACTGCATCTGTATCTTTGGGGTAAATCCCCAGCAGTGCAAGTGCTGGGTCGTAGGGCAGATCTATCTTTAACTCTTTGAGGAACCTCCACACAGTTTTCCAGAGTGGCTGTACCAGTTCACATTCCACCAACAGTGCAAGAAGTTTCCCCTTTCTTGACATCCTCTCCAATATTTGTTGTTTCCTGTCTTGTTAATTTTCCCCATTCTCACTGGTGTGAGGTGGTATCTCATTGTGGTTTTGATTTGTATTTCCCTGATGGCAAGTGATGCAGACCATTTTCTCATGTGCTTGTTGGCCATGTTTATGTCTTCCTCTGTGAAATTTCTGTTCATGTCTTTTGCCCATTACATGATTGGGTTGTTCATTTCTTTGCTGTTGAGTCTAATAAGTTCTTTATAAATCTTGGATACTAGCCCTTTATCTGATAGGTCATTTGCAAATATCTTCTCCCATTCTGTAGGTTGTCTTTTAGTTTTGTTGACTGTTTCTTTTGCTGTGCAGAAGCTTTTGATCTTGATGAAGTCCCAATAATTCATTTTTGCTTTTGTTTCTCTTGCCTTCATGGATGTATCTTGCAAGAAGTTGCTGTGGCCAAGTTCAAAAAGGGTGTTGCCTGTGTTCTCCTCTAGGATTTTGATGGAATCTTGTCTCACATTTAGATCTTTCATCCATTTTGAGTTTATCTTTGTGTATGGTGTAAGAGACTGGTCTAGTTTCATTCTTCTGCAAGTGGCTGTCCAATTTTCCCAGCACCATTTATTGAGGAGACTGTCCTTTATCCAGTGGATAGTCTATCCTGCTTTGTCGAATATTAGTTGACCATAGACTTGAGGGGCCATTTCTGGGTTCTCTATCAAGTTCCATTGATCTATGTGTCTGTTTTTGTGCCAATAGCACACTGTTTTGATGATCACAGCTTTGCAGTACAACCTGAAATCTGGCATTGTGATGCCTCCAGCTATGGCTTTCTTTTTGAATATTCCCCTGGCTATTCAGGATCTTTTCTGATTCCACGTAGATCTTAAGATGATTTGTTCTAACTCTCTGAAGAAAGTCCATGGTATTTGAGAGGGATTGCATTAAATGTGTAAATTGCCCTGGATAGCATAGACATTTTCACAATATTAATTCTTGCAATCCATGAGCATGGAATATTTTTCCATCTCTTTGTGTCTTCCTCAATTTCTTTCAGAAGTGTTCTATAGTTTTTAGGGTATAGATCCTTTACCTCTTTGGTTAGGTTTATTCCTAGGTATCTTACGGCCTTGGGTGCAATTGTCAAAGGTATTGACTCCTCAATTTCTTTTTCTTCAGTCTCATTGTTAGTGTATAGAAATGCCACGGATTTCTGGGCATTGATTTTGTATCCTGCTACACTGCCGAATTGCTGAATTAGTTCTACCAATCTCGAGGCGGAGTCTTTTGGGTTTTCTAGGTACAGTATCATGTCATATGTGAAGAGGGAGAGTTTGACTTCTTCTTTGCCAATTTGAATGCCTTTTATTTCTTTTTGTTGCCTGATTGCTGAGGCTAGGACTTCTAGTACTATGTTGAATAGCAGTGGTGAGAGTGGACATCCCTGTCTTGTTCCTGATCTTAGGGGAAAGGCTCCCATTATTTCTCCACTGAGAATGATATTTGCTGTGGGTTTTGTGTAGATGGCTTTTAAAATGCTGAGGAATGTTCCCTCTATCCCTACACTCTGAAGACTTTTGATCAGGAATGGATGCTGTATTTTGTCAAATGGTTTCTCTGCATCTATTGAGAGGATCATATGGTTCTTGTTTTTTCTCTTTTTGATATGATCTATCATATTCATTGCTTTGCAAATGTTGAACCAGTCTTGTATTTTGGGGATAAATCCCACTTGGTCATGGTAAATAATCTTCTTAATGTATTGTTGGATCCTACTGGCTAGTATCTTGTTGAGAATTTTTGCATCCATGTTCATCAGGGATATTGGTCTATAATTCTCCTTTTTGGTGGGGTCCTTGTCTGGTTTTGGAATTAAGGTGATGCTGGCCTCATAGAACGAGTTTGGAAGTATTCTGTTCTTTTCTATCTTTTGGAACAGCTTTAGTAGACTAGGTATGGTTTCCTCTTTAAACATTTGATAGAATTCCCCAGGGAAGCCATCTGGCCCTGGACTTTTGCGTCTTGAGAGGTTTCTGAAGACTGCTTCAATTTCCTCTCTGGTTATTGGCCTGTTCAGGTTTTCTATTTCTTCCTGTTTCGGTTTTGGTAGTTTGTGGTTTTCTAGAAATGTGTTCATTTCTTCTAGATTGCCTGATTTATTGGCATATAGCTCTCATAATATGTTTTAAAAATGTTTGTATTTCCTTAGTAGTGGTGGTGATCTCTTCCTTTTCATTTTGATTTTATTAATTTGAATCCTTTCTCTTTTGTTTTTAGCAAGTCTGGCTAATGGTTTATCTATCTTATTAATTCTTTCAAAGAACCAACTCCTGGTTTTGTTCATCTGTTCTACCGTTCTTCTGGTCTCTATTTCATTGAGTTCTGCTCGAATCTTTATTAACTCTCTTCTTCTGCTTTGTGTAGGTTTTATTTGCTGTTCTTTCTCCAGTTCCTTTAGGTGCAAGGTTACCTTTTGTATTTGAGTTCTTTCCAGGTTTTGGATGGATGCTTGTATTGCAATGTATTTCCCCCTCAGGACTGCTTTAGCTGTATCCCAAAGATTTTGAGTGGTTGTATCTTCATTCACATTAGTTTCCATGAATCTTTTTAATTCTTCTCTAATTTCCTGGTTGACCCATTCATCTTTTAGCAGGATGGTCTTTAACCTCCACATGTTTGAGTTTCTTCCAAATTTCTTCTTGTGATTGAGTTCTAGTTTCAAAGCATTGTGGTCTGAAAATATGCAAGGGGCAATCCCAATCTTTTGGTATTTGTTGAGACCTGATTTGTGACCCAGGATGTGGTCTCTTCTGGATAATGTTCCATGTGCACTTGAGAAGAATGTGTATTCAGTTGCGTTTGGATGCAAAGTTCTGTATATATCTGTGAAATCCATCTGGTCCTGTGTATCATTTAAAGCTCGTTTCTTTGGTGATCTTGTGCTTAGAATATTTGTCATTTGCAGAAAGTGCTGTGTTGAAGTCTACTATTAGTGTATTATTGTCTAAGTATGTCTTTATTTGGTTATTAATTGATTGATATACTTTGAGGCTCCCACATTAGGGGCATAAATATTCACGATTTTCAGGTCTTCTTGTTGGACAGATCCTTTAAGTATGATATAATGTCCCTCTTCATCTCTTATTGCAGTCTTTGGGATAAACTTTAATTTATCTGATATGAAGATTGCTACCCCAGCTTTCTTTTGAGGACCATTTGAATGGTAAATGATTCTGTAACCTTTCATTTTCAGGCTGGAGGTGTTCTTCGGTCTAAAATATGTCTCTTGTAGACAGCAAATAGATGGGGCTTGCTTTTTTATCTAGTCTGAAACCCCGTGCCTTTTGATGGGATCATTTAGCCCATTCACGTTCAGAGTTACTATTGAAAGATGAATTTAGTGTCATCATAGTACCTATTCAGTCCCTGTTTTTTGTGGATTATTTCTTTGGGCTTCCTCTTTTTTTCCAGGGTCCCCCTTAATATTTCTTGCAGAGCTGGTTTGGTGATCACATAGTCTTTCAGTTTCTGCCTATCTTGGAAGCTCTTTATTTCTTCTTCCATTCTGAATGAGAGCCTTGCTGGATAAAGTATTTTGGCTGCATATGCTTCTCATTTAGGACCCTGAATATATCTTGCCAGCCCTTCTTGGACTGCCACGTCTCTGTGAAGAGGTCTGCTGTTAATATATTTCTCCCCATAAAGGTTAGGGATCTCTTGTCTCTTGCTGCTTTAAGGATCTCTTTATCCTTGGAATTTTCAAGTTTCACTATTAAATATCGAGGTGTTGAACGGTTTTTATTGATTTTGGTGTGGCCCTCTCTATGTACTGGATCTGAATGCTTGTTTCCCTCCCCAAATTAGGGAATTTCTCAGCTATGATTTGTTCAAATATGCTCTCTGGCCCTCTGTCCCTGTCAGTGCTCCCTGGAACCCCAATTATACATAGATTTTTTTCCTTCTGAGTCTGTCATTTATTTCCCTTAGCCTTTTCTCATTGTCTTTTAATTGTTTTTCTCTTTTTTCCTCAGCTTCCTTCCTTGCCATCAACTTGTCTTCTATGTCACTCACTCTTTCTTCTACCTCATTAACCCTCATCTTTAGGACCTCTAGTTTGGATTGCATCTCATTTATTGATTTTTAATTCCAGCCTGATTAGATTTAAATTCTGCAGTCATGAAGTCTCTTGATTCCTTTATGCTTTTTTCCAGAGCCACCAGTAGCTTTATAATTGTGCTTCTGAATTTGTTTTCTGACATTGAATTGTAATCGAAATTCTGTAACTCTCTGGCAGAGAGTACTGTTTCTGATTTTTTTTGTGATGGGTTCTTTCTAGTCATTTTCCTCCATACAGAGAGGCTTTATGAGTGGGCAGTCAAGAATATCAACCACAACCTAAGTAAATTTCACCCTAGATGATTGTGACATGGTCAGAGACCAGAAATTAAAAACAAAGATCAGAACAAAATAAAACAAAAGGACCATAAAGTGAAAAACAACTTTTAAAACAAAGTAGTAAGAAATAAAAGGACAAGAATCTCAAAGAAGAAGAGAAAAAAAAATAAAAGAAAAAAAGGAGAAGAAAAAAAAGAGGGGACGGGAGATGGTTGTGGTGATGAAGTTGTAGTGGAGGGAGAATGCAATCTACTGAGCAGTTCTAGAGGGTGAACCTGTTGGTTCTGATAATATTAAGTTCTGTATGTTAGAATGTGCTCAGTCCCAAATTTATATAAACCAGAAATACTTGTATAGGGCCCCCACATTGACCACCAATACATAAATGAGATAAAAGAGGGGGATAGAATGGGAATGAGGAATCTCACATAATGAACCAACACGGTATACTACTTGGTTCTGGGTGCATGCTGGTCATGTTTTAGTAGGTATTAACTTCCACCATTATAGAACAAAATGAGTCAGAGAAAACAAAAGACATAAAACAACAACAACAAAAAATCTTGTATATCTCCCAAAATTAAGTTGAGTATGTTGAAAGGAATCTAGAAGTGGAAAATATATCTAGGGCCTGTAATTGTAGAAATATGAAAGTCAAAAAGGAAGAATCTTTAAAATGAAGAAGTGGTAAAATATTGTAGTTAAGGTGGGAAAAGAGAAAAAAAATTGGAAATTTACCGTCTGATATAAAAACGAGTTGTACTGAAAAGGGGAAGAAAAAATAGGTGGGGTACCCTCTGGTTCTATATACTATAAACCCCTCGATTTCCCCTGGAGCTTTACAGCGCTGCTCAGTCCAGAACTTGCTCTTCCCCTGTCCTTCCAGCTGGTCTTCTGGGGGAGGGGCCTGCTTTGCTGCCTCTCAGGTGTGCGCACCTGGGGGAGCTGCCCCGCCCCCCAGTGGGTGCCCGGCTCTGTGGGAGCTGTTTACCCCATGAGACCCCTGTTCCCTGGCAGCCCTGCTCGGTCCCAGGCACAGGGTGACACCAGGAGGGACAACAACACTGGCGGCAGCCAGGTCTCCAGCCCTGGACTCAGCTCCCGCAGTAACTACCACAGCTCCCAGTGCACACTGGCCTGGATGCTCCGGGGTGGGAGGCGCTGATCTGCACAGCTCGGGGGCACCCTGCGACAGGGGTGTCCTCGCTGTTCTGTGCCCTCCCCGCCTCCACCTGTCCTGGGGGAGGCAGGATCCTGGGCTGTGCCCCCCGGCGCCCTGCCATCCGGGGCCTGTGCTGCTGGAATCGCGCTCCTGGGCCAGGGCTCCCGGAGGCACAGGGCGCACCCCCTTGGCGGAGCCCCCGCCTGACCCCCGGCTTCTCCCCGAGGCCCCGCTGGGCCCGCTCCAGCCCTTTACCAAGACCCGCCACCGTGCGTGGTGCGCTCTCCCCGGGGTCACCTCCTCCGTTAGTGCCCCCGGGAGGCTGGAGGCTCCCCCGCCCCTCCTGCGATCCTGCCCCAGTTCCCTGCCAGCGCCTTTCCATCCGGGAAGAATCCCGGATCTCTGGGGTGGGGCTCTCCTGTCCCCGAGGCTCTCGCTGCCTGGCTTTAGGCTCGCAGCCCTTGCAGGGATCCTCCTCGACTTGATTTTTTATTCTTTTTTTCCCGCCTTCCCACCTTGCTAGAAGTGAAAGCCCTTCCTCTCTAGTGTTCCAGATGTTCTCTCTTTAAATCTCAGGTTGAATGCATAGGTGTTCAGGATGTTTGAAAATTATCTAGGTGAGTTGGTGGGGCGGGGTGAGGTGAGGACCCTCCTCCTCCATCATCTTGCCCTGTGCCATTCCAAACCTCATTTTTAAAAGCATGTTGAATGTGGACCATACTTGTCTCTCCCACTGGTACAGCCTGTATGAAAAAAAAAATTATGTGACTCTTTCCTTTCTCCCCAAATTTCCAGTATTCCGTAGAAGAAAACTCCGAAAGGAAAAATTTAGGTGAATCAGCAATGCAGAACTGATTGTAATACAGGACAGACTACAATCCTAGTTTGAAAAGTGGTGAGATCAGTCCGATCAGTAGAATTTGGGAAGACTTTTAGAGTGGATGGAAGTTCAGATAGGCTTTGGTGGATGAATAGGACTTTTTACAGGTTGAAAATATGGGATGGATCATCTAGGTTAGAGGAGATGAGTATAGTTATCATAGTCTACTTTCTGGTTTCTGGCTCGAATTGACTTGTCATTGAAGCCATCTCCTTATCATGAGTAGGCATATTTCTCTGACCTCTGATGCCAGCTCTGCTCTCTTCAGAATGTGTTTAGAGTGTCCAATTCTTCACTGTCTCTCCTGTCTGTGAGAGCAATGCTAATTAGCTTTGTAATCTCCCACATTCCAAGGTTAAAATATTTGACTTGTTTATCTTTGAGCCACTATTTCTGATATTCTCTGCTGCCATTCCTATGTCTTTTCCATGGCTACCCCTGGACACTTTCCCCCACCTCTAACTTTATGCTCCTTTTGTTTTGCTCCCAGATACAGTTACCATTGCCTTCTTTCATATTTTTTCCAAGTTCAGAATTGTCTCCTAACCCTCTAGAACTATAATTGTCATATTTCTAAGCATTCTGTAGACTTTTCTCTTCCTGATATCACATGGACATATGGCTCAGCTTTGCAGAATGTTTTTCATCGACCCCACAGTCCTCTGTGCATTTACATAACTCATAGGGTTTTTTTCCCCCTTTTAAAAAAATGCATGATTCTCTAAGGGAGGAGGAGGAAGAAGTGTTTTTGGTTTTGTTTTTGCTTTTTAACAAGGTAAAACTGATTCATCACTTTTTTTTTTGATAGTGATAATACATAATCAGTCATATGGTTGATGGCTTTGAGAGTATCAATGTTACACCATGGAATATTTCTTAAAATTGTGGAAGTTTAAGATTTTTTAAAACTTTGGTTGCTATGGTTTTATTTTTAAATTATGGGAAGATTAGCAATTTCTTCTTTAGAAAACAAGATTTGTAGCTCTGATACTGTTAGAATTGGATTTAGGCCAGTTATTGGAAGCAAACTTCAGTTTAAAGATCCTAGTAATAGGATAGTTTCTCCCTAAATGAAGGCTGGAAGAAAAAAGTGCTATACATCAAGAAGCCAAATCAAATCCTGAAGAATCCCAAACACCAATCTTGGAATGTGGCTTTCCAAACAATAATAAGGAAGTGAAGAATTATTAAGAATAAGAATACACTTATTGCACTATTGGTGGGAACGCAAACTGGTGCAGCCACTCTGGAAAACAGTATGGAGATTCCTTAAAAAGTTAAAAATAGAACTATCCTACAATTTGGCAATTTCACTACTGATATTTATCCAAAGAATACAAAATAGTAATTCAAAGGGATCCATGTACCTTGATGTTTACAGCAGTATTATCAACATAGCCAAATTATGAAAACATCCCATGTCCATCGATTGATGAATGGATAAAGAAAATGTGGTATGTATATATGTAATATGGTGTGTATATATGTATGTATGTATATGTACACACATGCACATACATACATGCATACACACATATATATATATATATACACATCGGAATATACACGCTGGAATATCACTCAGCCATAAAAAGAATGAAATCTTGCCATTCACAATGACATGGATGGAACTAGAGAGTATTATGCTAAGTGAAATAAGTCAGAGAAAGACAAACACCATATGATGTCACTCATGTGGGATTTAAGAAACAAAACAAATGAGCAAAGGGGAAAAAAAGAGGGGGGGGGCAAACCAAGAAACAGACTCTTAACTATAGAGAACAAACTGATGGTTACCAGAGGGGAGGCAGGTGAGGGGATGGATTAATTAGGTGATGGAGATTAAGGGGTCCCCTTGTAATGAGCTTTGGGTAATGTATGGAAGTGTGGAAGCACCTCAAACTAATATTACACTGTATGTTAACTAACTGGAATGGAAATAAAAACTTAAAGAATAAGGATACAGAAAAGATACACAGACTTGGACCAGTCAGGAAACATTAAACAGTGTCTCTCCAAGTTTGAAGAAACAGTATGCTCTTTCAAAAAAATAATGTAAGAGCATGTAAGTGGCTTTATTTAACCTTTTATATGAAAAGGAAAACTTTTTAGCAACTGCAAAGAACAAGATGTTCTATTTTTCTATTTTTTTTTTTTGGAAAGAAAAATACATTTCTAATTAATTCAAGAGCAGCAGGAGTTCACATTATTTTCTTTCTCTGCAACATTGCTTTTTATCAGCATAAGTTTGTTGTGGTCTTATCCACATACTCCAAAGGGTAGTCATCCAGCCTGGGATTAACAATTTTCCCCAGCAGGAGGTACAGGATGGAATGTATACAGAATAGAATGTCAGTGTGCCTCCTGGGCTGTTGACCACCTGAGTTTCTGGTCAAAGAAAGAGTATCTTGAAATCACAAGCTGTGAAAGCATTCTGGAAATGCTAGGAAGGAATGCTATAGCTTATTTAGAAATTCATGGCAGTGTAACCAACTGGAATCTGAACAGAAATCCACTCATTTCTTCCTTGGCTGGGTTGTTCCAGGTAAAACTGGACTGCTTGGGTTTTAGGTGATGCCAGATTTAGGAAGCACTCAACTCCAGTGCAATGGAAAAATATGCCATCAGGAGTCTGGAGATCTATAGTTACTGGAGCTGTGCAGATGCGTAAATGAACTAACTCATCTCAGTTTCCACTTCATCATCTGTGAATTGTTTTTTTCTTTTCTTTTTTCTTTTTTTTTTTTTAAATGATTTTAATCTCAAAGAAGTGTTAGGAATATCAAATTTACAATCTGTAATGTAATATGGTGGCCACAAGCACAGATCTTGTGGTTGAATCCTTATTTATTTAGTTGACAAATATTTATTGACAACTCCAATATATTAGGCATTCTGCTAGTTGGTGATTTAAAGAGCCCCTTGTAGAGTTTACAACATAGTGGAGGAAACCTAAAAATCAACATTCAACAAAAGAGTAGATGTATCATTGCAAAGTGTGAGAGAGCTATGCAGAAAAGAGTAAAGTTTGCTGAGAGAATACTGGGGAGAGGAGCCTACTTTGGATCGTCAGGGAGTTTTAGAGAGGTAGGCTGCTTTGGTCTCTAAGTGCATGAATTTCAGGCTAGCCAAAGCTTATTTTAAAAATTAGTTGGAGAATGGCTGTAAAACTCATCAGAAAATGTATCTGAAGTAGGCACATATCTCATCTACTAACTCATGTGCAGGAGACATAATATTCTCTTGTTTTCTGTAAGTGAATTTACTTTGTGTTTTGTGTCCCCATTGTACTGGGGATCTAAACTAAAAAAATTCACTTTGTGTTTTGTGCTTGAGGATGAAGGAAGTGAAGTTTAATTTCAGTGAATTTGGGGTCTCTCCTCTTTCTATAGGATTAAAACTCAGCAAGAGGGTTTTCCTAGAGCATTAATGCATTGGGAAGGCGTTGGGGGTACATCATCCTCATGTAGGCATTGCTGAGGTGCCTTTGTACCTTGTGATATTGACTTCCTCCCTTGTTGTTACCATAAAGCCTCTTTAGGGCCACATACTCACTGACCCGTGTTCCTGTGGCTTTGAGTGGCTTATTGAGTTGGGGGTTACAACCCTTCCACACCACTGGGGGCTATGGGACACTCTGGCTTTGTTCCTGAACCCACAGTCTTCTGCTGCATCCTGTAGTTCTTCCTGAGGAGATGGTGCCCGGGCTGAGGTAGAGGTGGGAAGAAGCAGAGCTAAGGTGGAGAGTCCGGGAGCCCATCTGCATCTGAACTTCCTGCATTCCCCTTCATCATTCCTCTCTTCACTCAACTCAGGAAATCTTTATCTAGTCTCAGGTTATAGGGAAGCTTTTCCTTTTACTCACTTCATATTCTTTTAAATGTTTTGCATATATCCTGCCTAAGCTTTTTAAAATGTAAGAGCCAGAAGATAAGAACATTTTTCTGTTCTGTCACTTCTCTGTAGTGTGAATTTCTCTGTCATTGGCCAGGATTGCCTACCTAACAGCCATTTTCCATTTTCCTTTGCTGGCAACATCCCAATATGGGGAGGAAGGGGATTTACCTGTGCCCTACAATTACTCAAAGCCTAAGCCTCATCCAAACTGGCCATGGCTCCAATCCCCTCCCCAGTGACTAGTTTAAGTCTAGACAGGTGAAGAAATCCCACCAATGAGATACAAAAGAAAATCTGCTGGGGGGTTCTGGAAAAGGTTTCCTTGTTTAAGATGGAAAGAGTTTGGGTCCCTAATGATGCTGATGAGCCATTGGGTTAATTAACCTGCAGTGTCCTAGGTTCATATTTCTTACTAATGTTATTTAATATTAATATGAGATTAAAAAAATCCTTTATTGTTTAATTTGGCCCCTTGGGGTTTTCTGTTATTTGGAATAAAAGCATCTTAATTGATAAAGTGGGAAGGGCAAAGTTTACAAGGAAGTACAGGGGAAAGAAATCTGATATTATCACCTCTGCTAATATCATTCATAGTAGTGAAGGAGAAAAGGATCTGGGGAAGGAAGGACCGGATTCAGTAACTGGAAAGAAATAATAGATACTGAGGAAGCCTTTCCCCCACTACATAGTACTATTTTGTCTCCTTGCACATGACTCATGACCCATATGTGGTCTGTATTCATTTTTTCCCTTTTCTCTCATTCAGTCATCCAAATATTAAGGATTTACTATGTGGCATTTAGTGGATATGTATACAGTCTTAAATTACTCATGCTTAGACCTATGTACTGTATCTTTAATGTGCTGGAAACCGTTGTTCTGAAAGCTTATTGTTGCAGTGACCGTACTCTTGAGCATGCAAGTCAGGAGAAGGTCCCCATCATGGGATGGCAGATGTATACCACGTGAAGGGTAGCAGAATATGTCACCCCAGCACATGCTGCTTTGGCATAAGGATTACTTTGAGCTGAAGGCAATTGAGAAGAAGCAGATGTAAGAAAAGCTCTCTGCTCTCCCATTTGCCTAAAAGCAGGACATAAATATATAAAGGTGTCCCTCCTCCCCTTTCTACTAGAAAGGACAGACGTTAATCACTGGAGACAACTGTAGACCCTTATCAGCCTAGAGACAACATCAGAGGAATGTACATAAACCCTTGCTAAAACTAGTCCTGATTTACCATTAATTTCCCTGTATATTTGCCTTCTCATAATGTGCTACCCCTGGAAGTTCAAAATCCTTTTCCTTTGTCTTGGCACTTCTCTAAAAATTTACTGTTCCTTTGCTAAGATATTCTATAAGCCCAAGTTCTACCTATCCCTTTGAGTTATTCGTCACGGGGTGCTCCCATGGGTAAGCATGATGCACCTGTTAATAAACTTCGGTTTGCTTTTCTTTTGTTAATCTTTTTTTTTTGTCAGTCTAATTTATAGGGCCCCAGACAGAGAATGTAAGATGGGTGGAGGAGAAAGGATTTTTCCTCACCCATATATGTATACTGTCATCCCTATTCCTACACTGCCCGTGGAAGACATTCCTAATCCATCACAGTGCTCTTTCCTGTTGAAACTGAATATATCAGTGTTCTCAAGAAAGTAACTACCCTCTGATAGGAATTTTCAGAGAAATGAAGCATACTTAGCTTCCTGACCTAAGCATTGAGGACCACAGTCAGATATAAGGCCAAGATCCAAGGTAGTAGCAGTAAAAGGGCCAGGAAAATGGGAAGCCCAGCGTTGAACTATATAAACAAAGATAATAAGGCTGATGTAGAAAATGCCGTGACTTAGAGCATTTGAACTTAGTTGACAAGGCTCTCAGCCTTCCAGAGGTGAGTTACCAAGACACTGAGGTGTTTAGTAAAAATTAACTATATCCTTATCTTGAGAGTCCCCCCTCCCCACCACCATCTTAATTGAGAAATAAAAGAATGACATCCTCTGTCCTCACAAGGCACAGATTTGCTGCAGTGGCCAGAAGTCCTGAAAAAAACCATTACATTCTTTTATTTTTCTCTCTCTCTTCACAATGTATTTGGATACAGTAACATTGTACTTTGGGGGGATCCCTGGGTGGCTCAGCGGTTTAGCGCCTGCCTTTGGCCCAGGGCGCGATCCTGGAGTCCCGGGATCCCTGCATGGAGCCTGCTTCTCCCTCTGCCTGTGTCTCTGCTTCTCTCTCTCTCTCTCTCTGTCTATCATGAATAAAAAAATAAATAAATCTTAAAAAAAATTGTATTTTGGGAAGAGCAGGTTCATAGCATTGCAATCTCATTTTTTCATTTTTTTAAAACTAAAGTATAATTAACATACAGTGTTACAGTAGTCTCAGGTATATAGCATAATCATTCAATCATTTAAAGATTACTCCGTGCTCGTCACCTTAACTGTACTTATAAGCCCCTTTATTTCGTCAATCTCTCCACCAGCCTCCTCTTTGGCAACCACCAGTTTGTTCCTTATTTAAGAGTCTGCTTTTTTGCTTGTCTCTTTTTTAATTTGTTCATTTGTTTTATTTCTTAAATTTCACAAATGAGTGAGATCATATGGTATTTTGTCATTCTCTGATTTATTTTACTTAGCATAATACTTCGAGTTCAGTACATATTGTGGCAAATGGCAAGATTTCATTCTTTCTAATGATTGAGTAATTCCATTGTGTGTATATATATATATACAATTTCTTCTTTATCCATCCATTTATCAATGGACACACCTGAGCTACCTCCATAATTTGGCCACTGTAACTAATGTTGTAATAAACATAGGGGTGCATATACCTTTTCGAATTAGCGTTTTTGTCTACTTTGGGTAAATACTCAGTAGTGTGATTACTGGATTGTAGGATATTTCTATTTTTAATTTTTGAGGAACCTCCCTACTATCTCCTGCAGTGGATGTGCCCAACAACAGTGCATGAGGGTTCCTTTTCCCCCACATATCACCAGCGCCTTTTTCTTGTGTTTTTGATTTTAGCCATTCTGACATATGTGAGGTGATATCTTGTGGTTTTTATTTGCATTTCCCTGATGATTAATGATGTTAAGCATCTTTTCATGTGTCTATTGGTCAATTGTATGTCTTCTTTGGAAAAATGTCTATTCATGGTCTGCTTCTCACTTTTGAAAATCAGATTGTTTGGAGCTTTATTTATTTATTTATTTTTAGCATTGAATTGTATATGTTCTTTATATATTTTGGATATTAACCCCTTAATGGATGTATTATTTGCAAATGTCTTCTTCCATTCAGCAGATTGCCTGGTCATTTTGTTGGTGGTTTCCTCTGCTGTGCAAAAGATTTTTATTTTGATAGAGCACCAGTGGTTAATTTTTACTTTTGTTTCCCTTGCCTGAGAAGACATCTTCACTGTATCTGGTGGAGCATTTTTTACAAGCAGCAGACTCCTGACATGGTGAAGCCTCAGCAGAAGTTGGGGTTCTGATTTGTCAATAGTGTCTTGGCTATTTGGCCAGACCACCCTAGACAGGTAAGTGCATTCCCTTTGGACACTCTCTTCCCTCCAATGGCCTATGCAGAGAAAAAAGAGTTTTTCTATGGGCAAGGATTCATTTAGGCATTTATTACTCATTCCTAAACTGCTCACAAGTGGAAAGCCAACATGTAGCCAGGAGTGATACCTTGGGGCTCAAAGCACATCCCATTTCTCTCACTCTCTGATCTCTGGTCTGCCTTAAAAGAGCCTCAGTTTCACCTTGAGAAGTACCTTTCAGACCTATGATGGTACAAGTTTTAGGTATGCCTGTAGTCCCTCTGACCTTGATTTGACCATACTTCTTCAGCTTTGCTTTACAAATGTGGCTTCATGTCCAGATTCAGACAGTTCAGCTAATTGTCCTGGAAGCCTATTTTTGCATTGAGTTGCTGTTTGGATGTTGGAGGTGGGTGGATAAGGGTGGAATGCTGTTGGAACAGTGGAAAATTGTATATGGCCATTTTATATTCTTTATCAGGATCCCTTGGAGACACTTTGTGCCTTTACAGACTCCCAAGGGACACAATTTGTCTGAAAGACAGTGTTTCAGCAGGTAGGGCATTTGAAGTTTTCATTCTTATTACTACTTATTTTAACTCTTTAGGCAGCACTGGCTTCTGGCATAAGAGGAGAAGGTACTTGCTAAATAAGCCACCCTTTTTAAAATCTGGAAATAGGCCTGCCATAGATCTGTCAACCTGTCTAAAAGTCCCTACTGCTTTTTATAAACATGACTCTCCTGAAAAATAAAATTAAGGGGGTGATGAAGAGGAGGCACTGTGATCAGATGATCTGACTTTTCCACCCACGTGCTGAAATCTCAGGCAACTCACTTCCTGTATCTGGGTTTCACTTTCCCCACGTGAAGAAGGTGGGAGCTGCTTTTGAAGTTCTCTTCCTGTTGGCAGTCAGTTACTGTGTGATTCCATGCTAGCTCAAGGCTTGCTTTTTCTTGAAGACTTTCCTAGTCATTCCATCTCTGACTAATCTTTTCTCCTTCTGAGTCTGTGCCATGTCATTCATTCCTTGGTTATTTGCAATATTTTGTGTTGCTTTCTATATTTTCTGTGTGTAAGCAGTGTTGCCTGAACAATGTAATAAACTCTTAAAAGGCAGGAAATATATTTCCTGTGCCTCCTAAAGCATCATTGCATAATTCTGGGCTGATAAAGGTACTTGGTTGGAATTGTTAATTTAAATAGCTCAGATTATTGTCTATTTCATAAGAAGACTGTAATAAGATCAGTGCTTTCTAGATCTTGGTTACTAGCCCTTTATCTGGTATGTCATTTGCAAATATCTTCTCCCATTCTGTAGGTTGTCTTTTAGTTTTGTCGACTGCTTCTTTTGCTGTGCAGAAGCTTTTGATCTTGATGAAGTCCCAATAATTCATTTTTGTTTTTGTTTCCTTTGCCTTCATGGATGTATCTTGCAAGAAGTTGCTGTGGCCGAGTTCAAAAAGGGTGTTGCCTGTGTTCTCCTTGAGGATTTTGATGGATTCTTGTCTCACATTTAGATTTTTCATACATTTTGAGTTTATCTTTCTGTATGGTATAAGAGAATGGTCTAGCTTCATTCTTCTGCATGTGGCTGTCCAATTTTCCCAACACCATTTATTGAGGAAACTGTCCTTTTTCCAGTGGATAGTCTTTCCTGCTTGGTCGAATATTAGTTCACCACAGAGTCGAGGGCCCGTGTCTGGGTTCTCTATTCGGTTCCGCTGATCTATATGTCTGTTTTTGTGTCAGTACCACACTGTCTTGATGATCACAGCTTGGTAGTACAACCTGAAATCTGGCATTATGATGCCCCCAGCTCTGGTTTTCTTTTTCAATATTCCCCTGGCTATTCAGGGTCTTTTCTGATTCCACACAAATCTTAGATGATTTGTTCCAACTCTCTGAAGAAAGTTCATGGTATTTGAGAGGGATTGCATTAAATGTGTAAATTGCCCTGGATAGCATAGACATTTTCACAATATTAATTCTTGCAATCCATGAGCATGGAATATTTTTCCATTTCTTTGTGTCTTCCTCAATTTCTTTCAGAAGTGTTGTGTAGTTTTTAGGGTACAGATCCTTTACCTCTTTGGTTAGGTTTATTTCTAGGTATCTTATGCTTTTGGGTGTAATTGTCAAAGGGAATGACTCCTTAATTTCTTTTTCTTCAGTCTCATTGTTAGTGTATAGAAATGCCATGGATTTCTGGGCATTGATTTTGTATCTTGCCACACTGCCGAATTGCTGTATGAGTTCTAGCAATCTTGGGGTGGAGCCTTTTGGATTTTCTAGGTACAGTATCATGTCATATGTGAAGAGGGAGAGTTTGACTTCTTCTTTGCCAATTTGAATACCTCATATTTCTTTTTGTTGCGTGATTGCTGAGACTAGGACTTCTAGTACTATGTTGAATAGCACTGGTGAAAGTGGACATCCCTGTCATGTTCCTGATCCTAGGAGAAAGGCTCCCAGTGTTTCCCCATGGAGAATGATATTTGCTGTGGGCTTTTTTAGATGGCTTTTAAGATGATGAGGAATGTTCCCTCTATCCTTACACTCTGAAGAGTTTTGATCAGGAATGGATGCTGTGTTTTGTCAAATGGTTTCTCTGCATCTATTGAGAGGATCATCTGTTTTTTCTCTTTTTGTTATGATCTATCATGTTGATTGTTTCACAAATGTTGAACCAGTCTTGCATCCCAGGGATAAATCCCAGTTGGTTATGGTGAATAATCTTCTAAATGTACTGCTGGATCCTATTGGCTAGTATCTTGTTGATAATTTTTGCATCTGTGTTTATCAGAGGTATTGGTCCATAATTCTCCTTTTTGTGGGGTCCTTGTCTGGTTTTGGAATTAAGGTGATGCTGGCCTCAAAGAACGAGTTTGGAAGTATTCCGTCCCTTTCTATCTTTCGGAACAGCTTTAGTAGACTAGGTGTATGGTTTCTTCTTTAAACATTTGATAGAGATCTCTCCTTTCTCATTCATGATTTTATTAATTTGAGTCTTCTCTCTCTTCTTTTTAATAAGGCTGGCTAATGGTTTATCTATCTTATTAATTCTTTCAAAGAACTAACTCCTGGATTAGTTGATCTGTTCCACAGTTCTTCTGGTCTCAATTTCGTTGAGTTGTGCTCGAATCTTTATTAACTCTCTTCTTCTGCTGGGTGTAGGATCTATTTGCTGTTTTTTTCTCTAGCTCCTTTAGGTGTAAGGTTAGCTTTTGTATTTGAGTTCTTTCCAGTTTTTGAATGGATGCTTGTATTGCAATGTATTTCCCCCTCAGGACTGCTTTTGCTGCATCTCAAAGATTTTGAACAGTTGTATCTTCATTCTCACTAGTTTTGTAGAGGAGAACACAGGCAACACCCTTTTTGAACTCGGCCACAGTAACTTCTTGCAAGATACATCCACGAAGGCAAAAGAAACAAAAGCAAAAATGAACTATTGGAACTTCATCAAGATAAGAAGCTTTTGCACAGCAAAGGATACAGTCAACAAAACTAAAAGACAACCTACAGAATGGGAGAAGATATTTGCAAATGACGTATCGGATAAAGGGCTAGTTTCCAAGATCTATAGAGAACTTATTAAACTCAACAGCAAAGAAACAAACAATCCAGTCATGAAATGGGCAAAAGACATGAACAGAAATCTCACAGAGGAAGACATAGACATGGCCAACACACACATGACAAAATGGTCCGCATCACTTGCCATCAGGGAAATACAAATCAAAACCACAATGAGATACCACCTCACACCAGTGAGAATGGGGAAAATTAACAAGGCAGGAAACCACAAATGTTGGAGAGGATGCGGAGAAAGGGGAACCCTCTTGCACTGTTGGTGGGAATGTGAACTGGTGCAGCCACTCTGGAAAACTGTGTGGAGGTTCCTCAAAGAGTTAAAAATAGACCTGCCCTACGACCCAGCAATTGCACTGCTGGGGATTTACCCCAAAGATACAGATGTAATGAAACGCCTGGACACCTGCAACCCGATGTTTATAGCAGCAATGTCCACAATAGCCAAACTGTGGAAGGAGCCTCGGTGTCCATTGAAAGATGAGTGGATAAAGAAGATGTGGTTTATGTATACAATGGAATATTACTCAGCCATTAGAAATGACAAATACCCACCATTTGCTTCAACGTGGATGGAACTGGAGAGTATTATGCTGAGTGAAATAACTCAATTGGAGAAGGACAAACATTATATGTTCTCATTCATTTGGGGAATATAAATAATAGTGAAAGGGAATAGAAGGGAAGGGAGCAGAAATGTGTAGGAAATATCAGAAAGGGAGACAGAACATGAAGACTCCTAACTCTGGGAAATGAGCTAGGGGTGGTGGAAGGGGTGGAGGGCAGGGGGTGGGGGTGAATGGGTGACGGGCACTGAGGGGTGCACTTGATGGGATGAGCACTGGGTGTTATTCTGTATGTTGGCAAATTGAACACCAATAATAAATAAATTTATTATTAAAAAAAAACTTTTGATAGAATTCCCCTGGGAAGCCATCTGACCCTGGACTTTTGTGTTGTGGGAGGTTTTTGATGACTGCTTCAATTTCCTCCCTCGTTATTGGCCTGTTCAGGTTTTCTATTTCTTCCTGTTCCGGTTTTGGTAGTTTGTGGTTTTCCAGAAATGCATCCATTTCTTCTAGATTGCCTAATTTATTGGCATATAGCTGCTCATTATATGTTTTAAAAATCGTTTGTATTTCCTTGGTATTAGTGGTCATCCCTCCCTTTTCATTCGTGATTATTAATTTGAGTCCTTTCTCTCTTTTTTTTAAAACAAGTCTGGCTAATGGTTTATCTATCTTATTAATTCTTTCAGAGAACCATTCCTGGTTTTGTTGATCTGTTCTACAGTTCTTCTGGTCTCTATTTCATTGAGTTCTGCTTGAATCTTTATTAACTGTGTTCTTTTGCTTGATGTAGGCTTTATTTGATGTTCTCCAGCTCCTTTACGTGCATGTTAGCTCGTGTATTTGAGTTTTTTCCAATTTTTTGAGGGATGCTTATATTGTAATGTATTTCCCCCTCAGGACTGCTTTTGCTGTATCCCAAAGATTTTGAATGGTTGTATCTGCATTCTCATTAGTTTACATGAATCTTTTTTAAATTCTTCTCTAATTTACTTGTTGACCCATTCATCTTTTAGCATGGTGCTCTTTAACCACCACGTGTTTGAGTTTCTTCCAAATTTCTTCTTGTGATTGCATTCTAATTTGAATTTCAAAGCATTATGGTCTGAAAATATGCAGGTAGCAGTCCCAATCTTTTGGTATTGGTTGAGACCTGATTTGTGACCTGGTATGTGGTCTATTCTGGAGAAAGTTCTATGTGCACTTGAGTAGAATATGAATTTGGATGCAAAGTTCTGTATATATCTGTGAAATCCATCTGGTCCCATGTATCATTTAAAGCTCTTGTTTCTTTTGTGATGTTGTACTTAGAATATCTGTCATTTGCGAAAGCCCTGTATTGAAGTCTCCCAATATTGGTGTATTTTATCTACGTATATCTTTTCTTTGGTTATTAATTGATTGATATACTTGGCAGCTCCCACATTAGGGGCATAAATATTCATGATTGTTAGGTCCTCTTGTTGGATAGATTCTTTAAGTATGATATACTTTCCCTCTTCATCTCTTACTGCAATCTTTGGGATAAACTTTAATTTATCTGATATAAGGATGGCTACCCCTGCTTTCTTTTGAGGACCATTTGAATGGTAAATGGTTCTCTAACCTTTCATTTTCAGGCTGGAGGTGTCCTTAGGTCTAAAATGAATCTCTTATATACAGCAAATATATGGGTCTTGCTTTTTTATCCAGTCTGAAACCCTGTGTCTTTTGATGGGATCATTAGGCCCATTCACGTTCAGAGTTACTATTGAAAGATATGAATTTAGTGTTATCATAATACCTATTCAGTCCCCGTTTTTGTGGATTATTTCTTTGGGCTTCCTCTTTCTTTTACGGAGTCTCCCTTAATATTTCTTGCAGAGCTGGTTTGGTGGTCACATATTCTTTCAGTTTCTGCCTCTCTTGGAAGCTCTTTATCTCTCCTTCTATTCTGAATGAGAGCCTTGCTGGGTAAAATATTCTTGGCTGCATATTCTTCTCATTTAGGACCCCGAATATTGAGCCCTTTCTGGCCTGCCAGGTCTCTATGGAGAGGTCTGCTGTTAATCTAATATTTTTCCCCATATAAGTTAGGGATCTCTTGTCTCTTGCTGCTTTAAGGATTTTCTCTTTATCTTTGGAATTTGCAAGTTTCACTATTAAATGTCGAGGTGTTGAACAGTTTTTATTGATTTTAGGGGGGGATCTCTCTATCTCCTGGATCTGAATGCCTGTTTTCCTCCCCAAATTAGGGAAGTTCTCCACTATTATTTGTTCAAATATGCTTTCTGGTCCTCTGTCCTTTTTGGCGCCCTCTGTAACCCCAATTAAATGTAGATTTTTCCTTCTGAGGCTGTCATTTATTTCCCTTAACCTTTCCTGATGGTCTTTTAATTGTTTTTCTCTTTTTTTCTAAACTTCCTTCCTTGCCATCAACTTGTTTTCTATGTCACTCACTCTTTCTTCTACCACCTTGTGTTAGGACCTCCAGTTTGGATTGCATCTCATTTAATTGATTTTTAATTTCGACCCAATTAGATCTAAATTCTGCAGTCATGAAGTCTCTTGAATCCTTTATGCTTTTTTCTAGAGCCACCAGTAGTTTTATAATTGTGCTTCTGAATTTGTTTTCTGACATCGAATTGTAATCGAAATTCTATAACTCTCTGGCAGAATACTGTTTCTGATTCTTTCTTTTGTGGTGAGTTCTTCTTCCTAGTCATAAATGCTCAGTGCAGAGTGGCTAAAAAAGAGTTGTACTTGTTAGAAGCGCAAACTCTTCTCTCTGTAGCATTCCAGCTGTTCTCTCTTTAAATCTCAGGTCAAATTCGTAGGTTTTCAGGATGATTTGAAAGTTATCTTGAAGTTGAAGAGCCAGGAACAGAGAGTTATCTATATATGCAGAGTCAAAGAATAATGTTATATTATTCAGCCTTAACAAGGAAGGAAATCTTGTCACATGTTGTAGCATGGATGAAACTTAAGGATATTACACTGTGCGCTGGGGGCTGAGGTCTGCAGAGCTGGCTGCGAGGAGTCCAAGTGCCTGGAAGTGCCCTTTCTGGTCTTTAAAATGAAAATTACAGTAATATAACTAAGGAATTCTGAAAATTAAATAATACACATAAATAATTTAAATGGCCTGGCATTACATAGTGGTGCTTCACAGCTATTAACTATCATGAGCGTCACTACATGATATTAGATCATTAGGCAGAGTAGCCTGAGACAATTACATTTGTGAAAGAGATTAGATCTTCTTATGCCATCAATATTTTTGATTCTTTGAGTTATCCTAAATTGGCCAAATCAGGTTCTTATAGAACTGCTGTTACTAGGAGCATGGCTAACTAAGGAACACACAGATTCTTGTAAGAGATTGAGAGAACTTATAGAAGACATTTCTCGCGAATTCATCCTTTTTTATCCCAGTACTTCCCAAAGTATTTATAATGATATTTTTTTTCTGTGAATTTCTATTTGTTATAGACTGATACTTCCATCAAATTCAATGAAAATATTGAGGCAATGTTAACTTGATATATATGTTTCTGAGTGCTTACTCTCAGTTTCTATTTTGATGTCACTGTAGACACACAGGGACTGTACCCAGAGAGGCTCTGGTATGTCCAGGGTCCTTCCAAGCTAGCCTCTCCATGGCCAAGGTATAGCTGGTCTGATGTTGGAGTACTTCCCAAAACCAGAAGACAAACACAGTTTGCAGTATAATTTTAGAGTAGAAAGTGCTTTGCTATTCCATCTAGCTTAAGAAAAGTTCTCCTGAGGTGCTTCTTTTCTGATAAAGCATTTGTGGTCAGGCTTGGAAGTTTAATTACCTGAGAGTAAAATAAAAGATTCTAATCCAATAATGTAGCACAATTCATCCAGTAAAATTCTTAATGAGTATGGGATGAAGGATGAAGATGAGGACTCAGTGTTGGATTAGATTGTGGTAATTTTCTGAAGGATGAGCTGCCCCTGAAAGCATCAAACTTACTTACTTAGTCTCTAATTTGGAAAGTGGAGGTGACAAAAAATTAGTAATTAGTCTCTCCTATTAGTAATAATAGGAGATCCAGTAATCAGAAACCATATGAGGTCAACTGTATTGGGAAGTATGAGGGAGTATCAGCATTGGTTTCATCAAGGATTTGGTAGGATGGTGAGTAGGTGGTCTTTTTCTTCTTATTATTCTCTGACCTCAAGCAATTTTTATTTCTTCACTTTGTTCATTCAACAAATATTTATTTAGTGCCTCCCTAGTTTTTTTTTTTAAATGCATTACACATACAGAAATAAGGAATACTCAATTTCTAACCTGTTAAGAAAAAGTCAGTTGAACATGTATTTGTAGTCAAGAGTGATACTATAGGATCACATATTAAGGAATTCTAACTCAGTTTCTTTTTTTTTTTAAAGATTTTATTTATTTATTCATGAGAGACACAGAGAGAGACAGAGGCAGAGACAAGGCAGAGGGAGAAGCAGGCTACATGCAGGGAGCCTGACGTGGGACCCAATCCCAGGTCTCCAGGATTACGCCCTGGGCCAAAGGCGAAACTGCTGAGTCACCTGAGCTGCCCTCTAACTCAGTTTCTGAGGTCAAAGCAAGATTTTCTTTAGAGTGATTATCTAGAGGCAAGAAGTTTCTAGGAAAAGTACAGCATATGCAAAGACCCCAAGGTGTGAGAGA
This sequence comes from Canis lupus dingo, assembly GCF_003254725.2. NCBI lineage: Eukaryota > Metazoa > Chordata > Mammalia > Carnivora > Canidae > Canis > Canis lupus. The sequence goes on along the minus strand of NC_064246.1, from coordinate 54,947,265 downwards.
GCTTAGTGTTTTTACAGACCTGAAGGATGCCCAGGTGTCTAGAGGAAAAAGGGGGGTGCTTTGAGATGTGGCGGAAGATACAAAAAATATTCATGAAGAGCCTTGTAAAACCCTGGGTTTGATCCATTATCTTGAGCACAATAGGAACCAGGCAAAGCACTTTGAACAGAAGTATTCCTTTGGTTGTTGTGAAGAGAATTTGGAGCTGGTAAGTTCCACTAGGTGATCACTGGCAAAGATCTGAGCTAAGGTGGTAGTGGTAATTAGAGGTGGAGAGAGATGGATTGAGTATAAATATGTAGGAGAGAAAGGGATGTGGGCATGAGGGAGACGGAGCAGGAGAAGGTAGCTTTCAGGTTTTTGGGTTGGGTGACTGCATAAATAGTGATGCCATTCACAGAAGGATACCCTGAGTTGGCATGTGTTTGGGGGCAGGTAAGAGGTTTTGTTGGAAGTTGAGTCCCACTTTTGCAATGTTGACTCTGAGATGGGACATCTAAGGGGGGATGTCCAGAAAATATCCCCTTTTCCCCCTGTACTGTGCTTAGCACAGTGCTGGTAAATTAACATGTTGAATTGAAACACATACGAATGTGCAGCTACATGCACACAAACATCTCAAACAAGCATTTCTGCAGACTACAGAAGTACTGTAAAATAGGCAGTAGGAAGATTATGGAGATATGTAGCACTAGAGTGGTGTATGGGTGATTGTCTTCTTACTATGATGTTGACTCTGTCAAGCACATACAAATGTGGACATAGAAGGCATGGTTGCCATCTCTTGACAATATCACTCAGAGTCGGAATGACTGCTGACAGTCAAACCATCAGTTTGGTAAAGCTTCCATCTCTTTCAGTGAGTGACTTTCTTTCACTAAGGGTGGCTAACTGTTAGTGAATTTTACTGACCTTGATTGTGAGCAGATCTTCTCAACCTCTATTGATTTGGAGCCCTGGCTCAGAAGATCATCAAAAGTCCCCAGATGAGAAACACATCCATGCTGGTGATTGTTTGACCTCCTGCCTTGAATGACAGCTGATTCCTTGGAAGCTTATATGTTCTCATCCTGGATTGGCAGAGCAGTTTGTGATTGCAAAGACTTCCAAACACTACTGGTATAAATCAGTTCCTTGTTAAGGAAGTTCAGTGATTACCTGCATTTAATATATGAGAAAACGAAGAAGGAACACACACAAGAAGGAATAAACACAAAGAGATGGGTGGGCAGGCCAAAACACATGACTGGGCAGACCTGATAGAAGGGCTGAAGAACCTATGTAGGGTTGGGAACCTGAGCCAAAGTGGCCAAACTAATGGGTTGTATTTTCTGTTTCTTTTTATTTTGTTACTTCATTGATGTCCACTTTCTTTCCTGGAGATCTATTACCCTGGATCATTTCATGTATTTTTTTCTTTACCTCTTCTCCAAAATGAGCTTTCTTCTTCAGTCAGAACCTGTCTGCCTTGTGTTGTACCCCTTTGGTGTCATGCCAGTGAAGTTATAGCTGCTCACATAAATCACTTCAAGATTAAGTGGTTTAATTGGTGATCCTTCAAAGTACATTATCGACCTGCAGTGCAGCCTGTCTTTCTCCAGCTTCAAGGTCCACGAGAAGTCCACGTGGAAGATGTGCATCAGCTCCATGGGGAGCACAGGCCAGGCCTCCAGTGTGGGTGGCATCAAGTATTTCTCTGACCACGTGGCAGAAAGCTCCGCCGAGTTAGAACAGATAAAGAGCAAGAACCTGAAAAATAACGTGCTACAGCTACCTCTGTGCTTCAAAGACCATTTCTTTTTCATTCTAAAGAAATATTCAAATGGTAAGGAGTGAATAAAGAGTGACTGCCAGGCTTTACCTCAGCAGTAGAAATGATATTGGCTGGGAGATTTTCTTGTCAGGTAAAGTGGATCAGAGGAACTTCCCTCCAAAAGGAAAGAAAGGACAGGGTGCCTGAGTGGTACAGTTGGTTGAGCATCCAGCTCTTGGTTTAGGCTCTGGTCGTGATCTCAGGGTTGTGAGATCAAGCCCTGTGTCTCCACATGTTTGGAGTCTGCTTAGGACTCTTTCTCCCTCTCTCTCTCTCTGCCCTGCCCCCTTTAAAATAAATAGATAAATCTTTTTTTTTTTTTAAAAGAAAAATGTATTTATTATTATTATCAACAAAATTAAGAACACATTCTTCTTAAAACTTAATACATACCAGTTGAAAAAATATCAAATTTGCTGTATCTAGAAAAACTTGACATGAGTTTTCCTGTATTTATTTGTTTTCATTTTTCACTATAATTTTGTATTTTTAGTTGCATTTTTAAAGCTACTTTATTGAAATGTGTGATGTGCAAAAAGATAAACTTATTTAATGTATACAACCTGATGAATGTAGAGGTTAAGTTTACATGGGTAAGACATCACCACAATCAACGTCATAAATGTATTCATTACTTCTAAAAGTATGATTTTTGGAGGTTTAAATAATATGGTTGTCGCATTATAACTCACATTATATTATAGCTCACATTATAACTATGATTTTATGATTTATATTATAGCTATGATTTATATTATAGCTCTCCCTATTTTGCCTTAGTATCTCAAGTAAGATTTCCCATGTTATTACAGGATCTTGAAGAATATGACAGTTAATATACTTGTAGTATTGTAGAGAAAATTCTGTTGGACTTAATTTAGCTTAAAATTCCTCAACTGTTGGACAGTTATTTGTCATGATTATTTCTAGTTTTCCCTGATACGTAACACTGTAGTGAAAATCTCTAAAGAATAGGTATTACCCTTAATTTTTGCTAGTAACTTTTCACTCATAACAAAAGTAATAGTACCTGAGCCTCTGATCTGGGATTATCTGCAAGTCTCTATAAAGTCCTGTATGACAAAAAGTCCTTTTTCTTTTCTCTTCCTGGGAAAGTGCTCCTCATTCTTCATGACATAGCTCAAATGCCATTGTTTGTGAAGCTTTTCTGGGTCAGACATGGCTGGGATGCCTCTTCTGTGGCTCACCCAGAGCTTTTTGGGCCATATATCACAGAATCACATTGAGGTGACTTAGCTCCTAACTCACTTTTCTTGTAAGTTCGTCATGTTCTCCCTGTGTCTAGATCATTTCCTCTAAGTGTTCTGATGGCACCTTGGGCATTAATCCTTACAGCACAAAACTATAGTTAATTAACTGAGTCATCATTTCCATGTTTACCTCCTTCCCTGGAAAGTAAGTGAGCTGTTGCTCTTGTGTTTCCAACTCTGTCTTCAGATCTTCACACTTAGTGTTCAGCAGACCTCTGCTAAATGGATGAAAGGATGGATGGATGGATGAATGATCTTCTAGAAATATTTTAAACATGAAAGTCTCTAGAAAGAATAAAATACAAAGAATTAGTTATCTTTACTCAGAGCAATATTTATGTTCACTCATAATCTAGAGTAGCTTTACAGCCAACATGTCTTGAGGGGCTCCGATAAGCCAGGCATTGTGCAAGCCTTTTCACAAGCTTTGTCTCATTGAAACCTAACATTGGCCTTATGAGGTGGGTACTACTAAGCCCTCCTCCATATTAGATAAAGAAATGAGGGCTTAGTGAGAGAGGCTATATCTAAGGTCTAAGATATAGGTCTATGGCCTATGTCTAAGGTCACAAATACAGAAAAATTCCTCAACTGTTGGAAGGGGGAGGGTGTCTGGGATTTGTCTGATTAAATTTAAGTTTTCAGCCACTATGTGGTATCTTCCAGAATGTTCTTACTTAAACCGGACTGTTATCTGTCTCCTTATAACCTCTTGCTCAATGGAACTAGGGCTCTGTCTGACTCCATGGTCAAACAGGCTGTGCTTCCTTCTTCACCATAGCTCTCCTCAGCATACAAAGATTTATTTTCTCCCCAAATACTCCCTGCTCACCACCCCCCCCAGCTTAATCATCTCCAGTTCCTTCAACCATTCCACTTGAAACTATAGGATAAGTTTTCCAATCCTTGTTTGGTGCTCTTATTCTCACTTGGGCACTTTTTCTTTCCTGTGGAGAATCAGTCAGTTCCCATACCTACTAGGCAGAGAAGTAAACAGCAGGAAAAGAAAGAGTAAACAAAACAAAACAAAAGCAAAAAAAAAAAAACTGCCTGTGATCGCTTGTTCTCTTAAGACAGGTGGCATGCATAATAATTAATCCATGGAGCCTGGAGGGAGCTGGATGGCTTAGGTTCAGATCCTAGCTCTGCCTATCACTGGCTGTGCAGGCTTGGACAAGTACATGCATTCTAAATCAGCTGATTGAATTCCTGGACAGTGGAATGCACCATAGCTAACAGATTGGGTACCACCCTCGAGCCATCTTCTTGCAGCCAAGAGAGGCTCCCAACACCCCTACGAAAATTTATTGAGCACATTCTATGCTCCCCCTACTGTTATAAATACTTTGCCTGTATTGACTCATTTGATCCTCACAGAACCTCATGAAGTGGATGTTGCTATTATCCCTCCTTTATAGGCATAGCTGAGGCCGTCTTGCCCAAGCTCTTATAGCTGGTAAGTGGAGGAGCAAGCACTCCTGCTACAGAGATTGTGCTCTTAACCACTCTACCTTCCTACCTCAACTTCATAAACCCATCTTTGGGGGCCTTTGCAATCCCCACGCATGAATAGCTCACCTTATATTCTTGCACTTCCAGTGATTTGACTCCTCTGACAAACTCTTATCTCCTGGCCAGTCTTTGCCGTCCTTGCCTGCCCTCCCTTATGAGGTTATTAAAATGGGAGCACAGCTCACAGTGATTGATGGCCTGAATGCTGATCATTCCCTACCTCTCCTGGCTCACGGTAAATATTTACTTTTTGTTACACAGGAACAATGAGGTTTCATACAGGAGATGGATGTCGAGTGTATATATAATATTATGCTTGTCTGAGTCCTTTGAACACCCAACTCTCATTTCCCCAGCTTACTCAGGGAAAGGGAGGAGGTGCTGGAATTGAGTTGTTTGACTTTTCAGAGGTTTGCCAGGTGGCTGACTGGATTTGTTGATCTTTCTCACCCCCTCCCCCGAACTGAAGGTCTAGAAATGTGGTTTCCCTCAATAATTTAAGATCTGGTCAGGAGCCGTAAGTTACATACATATCAATGGTTCCATTACATACCTAATATTGTCCCTCAAATTGATTCATATTATAAACATTGTTACATAATTTAGCTCTGCCCTAAGCAGTAATGTCCCCAAATCTTAGATCCAATATACTAATTTTACTAATACGTATTGTGATATCTATATAACTGTTAAAATGTAAAATGCTTCCTTCTGTCCTTGTGACTATGTCTCACTAGGGCTAGTTGACAGATGACTTGTGTACATCTCTCAGCCCTGCCATTTCCTTACCTGTGACTCTGTGCAGGTCATGGCTCTTTGGGGGCCTCCTCCTTTCCATCTGCAAAATGAGGCACGCTCTTAACACTCCATATTTCTACTCTTAGTTTTCTCTTTCCAGCTCGAGGTAATGTTTACAACAGGGAAAAAAAAAAAGAGTTCATGTAGGCAGACAGGTTAATCTAAAAATTTTTCTCACTTACATGAAGGCAGTTTCCAATCTTTACCTTGGAAGTAGGTTGGTAGTTCTTGTCATTCATCTATTATTGCTACTCAGGAAATACATGAGGAGTGACGAAACTGCTGAGAGCCTTTGTGATATAGTTAGAATAGAGTCAAAGTTGAGGGGTGTGGGGAGAGAAGGGCAGACAGGCGCAGAGAGAGCACAGCCGAGTGAGCTACTGAATTGCAATTCTGCAACCCTCCCTTCCATTCTGGCTGATTGATCTCCTTGTATTCCCTGCGCTCCAAACCCCTCGCCCCCTCGTCATCTTTGGACTCCATTCCCCTTCATCTCTCCTTTCCCTCCCTTTGATTCTCAACTAATTTTCCATGACTAATGGGAGTGTGTAAACATGCATTTCTCTGTTTGCACAGACCCCAACAATAAACCTGATACTTTGTATCACATGGGGGGAAACCTTCCTAAGACGTGCAGTTTCTTTTTATTTTTCTTTATTTTTTAAAAAGATTTTATTTATTTATTCATGACAGAGAGAGAGAGAGAGAGAGAGAGAGGCAGAGACACAGGCAGAGGGAGAAGCAGGCTCCACGCAGGGAGCCCGGAGTGGGACTCGATCCCGGGATTCCAGCATCAGGCCCTGGGCTGAAGGTGGCGCTAAACCTCTGAGCCACCCGGGCTGCCCAGACATGCAGTTTCTGAGAAGAATGCTTTTGACCAAAAGCACTGTATCCATAGTGCGGAGGTGAGGAAAAATTTGTCAAGAGGAAGCTTGATTTTGATCCTGGGGTGCCCCCCTTCTCTTGGTCTCCCCTCCTTTGCCCTTCCTCCAGGATGGTGCTTCTGGCTGTCACAGAATGGATCTGGTGCCTGGTCTCTGCAGAGCTTGCCCGTTACTGTCCCACGGCTCTGCCATCACTACCAGGACCTGTGGAATCATCCTGGCTAGTCCCCGTAGTTTATATGTGAGGCAGCTGAGATTCAGAAAGGGGAAGTGTCTGCCTCAGTTTACGGTAGTTTTGTGTGGAGGCAGGAAAGTTACTACCGTCTTGATCTTGAGACTCACGGAGCCCATTTCTTGCTACCCCACAGCTTTCCCCAACACTTCTTGCCTCCGGTGACTATCCTGACACTCTTGTTAGGACTGTGTTTTTGTACTTTCTGATATCCACTGGTAATCTCCTCTGTGTTCTCAGACTTGCATTTAGTTAGTACCTTGTTAAACTGGGATTGTGCCATTTCCCTGTTGTTTCTAAGCATGAAAAGGGCAGGGATATGCCTCTCTTTTCACAGATTACCCTCAGTTCCCATGACACAGGAATAATGGTAAGCTCCTAGGGGGCACTTACCCTGGGCCGTGCTCTGTTCTGAACAGTCCATGTGTCTTAACTGAATCCTAACAACCCTGTGGCACAGGTGCTATGGATACCATCCCCAACTGACAAACAGGGAAGTATAGTGTGAAAGGATTAACATGCCCAAGTTGACATGGTTAGTAAGTGGAAGAGCTGGGGTTCAAATTCTGGTGGCCTCACGCTGGAGGACACAGCTTACCTATCACTTTTTACTGCCCATCACACAGCAGATAACACAACAAACACATATTGACCTAATGCGTTTTCTTGACTACCCTATCCAAAGAACACCCTTCCTTCCAATGTCAGTAAAAACCAGGTGTGTGTGAGATTTTTATGGAGTAGGAAGGATATTTGTTTTGAATTAGGGGATCTCTATAGTGGGCTTGTGATTTTTTGAGGGTGCTTGTTAATGCACACTTCTTGGCCCTACACTAGATCCATTGCCTGAATTGCTGACAGTGGAGCCTGGGCATCTGAATTGTTAATTGCCATCTAGGTGATTGCTATGCATGTGGTCAGGTTGACACTTTTGAGAAATAGTCTTTTAAAGGTTTTTTTTTTTTAAAGATTTATTTATTTATTCATGAGACACAGACTGAGAGAGAGAGAGGCAGAGACACAGGCAGAGGGAGAAGCAGGCAGGAAGCTCGATGTGGGACTCAATCCTGGATCCCAGGATCATGACCCGAGCTCAAGGCAGGCGCCCAACCACTGAGCCATCCAGGTGTCCCCTTTTAAAGGTTTTTTACTGAACAGGTCCACCTGAGCAATGGTATGCTATTTGATGGAAATCTGAAATTGATACAACAATTTCTACCTTTTTTGCTTCCCTTACCTGGGAGCAGATTTTGGCTCCTTAAGTAACAAAGCCTAATGTACAACAAGTCTAGTGGGCTGGGGGTGAAGCCAACACTATAAGCAGCACCTAATTAAATGGCTGCCATTGGACCTGCAGTTACTGAATTAGAGGGCATGTTTAGCTGCCCTTTGATGCTAAAGCAATGGGGTGGCTTCTCTCCTTCAGAGTACATCAGTAGAATCTGGTGGTCAGAGGGCTCAGTAGTGAGATACATGAAGTGGTTCAGTTTGTTGTAGAAGTGATGTCAGTGAGATGAGACAGCATGATGAGGACCTGCTCTTTCCCATTTGGACATTGTGGCTTGGATGCACTGCACCAAACCAAAAGTCTTCTGGCTGGGAAGAGGCTCATCCAAAAACATGGGACACAGTCAATTGGATGGCTGGTCTTATTTTATGTGTGCACAGGATTGGTGTTGTTGCTTTAGTGTCTAAGTACTCTGCTCTCCATGGAGGCCGTTCACAGAAAACTTACACCTACTCTCCTTTTTCCTATTTGTGCTGACTATTCCTTCATCCTCTTCTGTACCCATACATATATCCATATAACCATCAAACACTTGCTGAGCCCTGGCTTTATCCTAGGTACTGTTTCATGTACTGAGGACTTAGTGGTGAACACATAAAGAGGGTGCTCTCTTGGAGTTTTCATGGACATACAGATTTCTGGTCCTTTTTGTTTCCTGTCACCCTGCTTCCCATTCATTTCTCTGTTACTGGTAAGTACTTTATTGTCCATTTTTTGCTTTTGCAAGATAAACAGGCAAGTGTCTTATACTCTTGCTGAGATATTTTACAAATACAATGTGTATGTGGGTGTAATGAATGTGTATATACACACATGCATACATAACACATGTAAGACACATATAGCGAGAAAAAGTTGGCTCTGAAAAGTCAGGTCAGGGCCATTATACATTTTTTCAACACATGATTTTTGGTGCCTACTATGCATTAGTCACTAAGTGAATAAAGCCAATTTGTAGCTCAAGGAACCTCTTCCTACTTCCTCAGTATGGATCACAACTCTACTTTACAGGGCGGATTTATGAGAAGGAATGCCTATCTCTTATTATTCATGTCATTTATTAGAATTATGGAAAAAGAAAAGGTCCAAGTGTGTTCTTGACTAAAAGAACAGATATTAACTCCCTTGGAAAACCATGCTATATGTAAATGTCAATAACTATTTCACACTAAAAACCAACAGGGCGAATCCCAGATATCATCTTGATGTGGACATGGTAGTTCTTACCATACCTCTCAATGTCCCCAGCTACAAAACACAGCATTTTGAGGGATGTATTGACAACAAATTAGCTTAGATGTATTGCAGATTATTGATTTCAGTATTCAAAGGTTAATGAGGTTTGTGCCTTCATTCAACGTTTCTGCTCTGGGGAGAATAATGAGATGGTCTGAAGACACAAACCATTCAATTAAAATAAACAGGAGACTATATGAGTATCCCAGCGGCATTTAGATACTCTGCCCCCCCATTCCTTCTCTCCCTTTTTTTCCCAACATGTTCGATTTCTCAGGTGATTTTCATTTTCACATGGGAAGAGATGATTAAGGTGATCCCAGCCAGTGCTGTTACAACTCATAGATGGTTCCCTCATGGACCTTATGTGGAGAAGTGGAGCTAATCTATACAATCTATCAAGGTATCTTCTGATACACCTACAGATATCTCAGTGTCTCGGTGGTAGAAATGCAAATTGATTGATGCTCATTTGCACACCTCGGGCCAACAGGAAGATCCAGATACATTATTACAAGTCAGAAGTATTGAATTTTCAGACACTGGCTAGTAGCCTTTTATCCAGCGTGATGCTGAGTTTAAAAAACTTTAAAACATTGTTTTTCTTTGGTTATTGAAGATTTTCTGGTTTAACAATCTGTAAGTAATTTTGCTTCCATCTTTACCTATGTGCTAACATGAAATTTTACAGAGCATAAATTCAGTTCATTTATTTTATTCTAGATAAGGTGGTAAACTGTCTAGAGATCTCAAGGTCAATATTCTTCCTAAGCTCTTATGTGAAGAATGCCACAGGTAAACAAGGGATAGCTTCTATTCTGTCTGCATCTGACCCAAAGCCTTAATGAAACATAAGTGTGGCTCTTGTGGAGAGCCACTTGGGGAGAAAATGGAAAATTGTTCTTTGAACAGTAACTTTCTGTCTACCCAAAGGCAAATTACATCTTTGCTTGGATATTCTTCTGGTAGTTTCTCTTTAGTTTATCTTTTCTAGGGGCACACTTGGAAAGCAAGTTATTGGACCAAGTTAATGTTTTAGTCATAGAATGTTGGGAATGGAAAGAAATATGAAGTCTATCTGGGGCCTTCCTCAGATTTTGAGGTGCAAAAGGGAAGTCTCAAGTCCAAGGCTGTGAAGAAAAAAAAAAAAGGCAAGTTCTATGATTCTTCTCTCCACTAGAAAATCTAGGTGCTCCAGTCCCATCCCGATAAGAACCATCCTCAAATCTCTGAGGCTGTCTTTTCCTCTGAATTCATTTCTTGGAAGGGGGCACAGGTTATTCTGTAGCTTCTTCATCTGCTAGCAGCCACAGATATTGCCATGAAGCCATTCAGAATGCATTTTGATTGTAATGGGGGCACACTGGCTTATTGATAAAGGTCAACATAAATGTAATTCTTTAGAGTATGCACACAGTTGCTGAAACTAGAATTTGGAAAACATTGAAGATGTTGGAATCTTAGACTCTGCATTAGAAAACATCCTAGAGGGCAGCCCAGGTGGCTCAGCGGTTTAGCACTGCCTTCAGCCCATGGCCTGATCCTGGAGACCTGGGATTGAGTCCCACGTCGGGCTCCCTGGATGGATCCTGCTTCTCCCTCTGCCTGTGTCTCTGTGCCTCTCTCTCTCTCTCCTTCATGAATAAATAAATAAAATCTTTAAAAAAAATTCTAGAAAGATCTAGCCCAGTTTGAAACTAAATATATCTCAATCCTCTTTATCCATTGGATGCCACTGAAAGCACTCAATCCAAAGCCTAAAGCACATTTCTTGGGTTTTTAATACTGGAGGACCTTCTGCAATGGTTTTCCCTTCCTAGGATTTTTTTATACTCTGTCTCTCCCTCTCTGAGTTAGCATCTGGGAGTCAGGCTTATTACTGATGGTGCTTACACTATGTAACACGGCCACCAAAACCTTGCCCTCATAACTTACAGTGTGAGTAAGAGTTAACCAGGTAGAGGCAGAAGTGTGTGCTAAATAGAACAAAATAGGCAAAGGCCAAGGGGTAAAAAGGACATGATGCAGTGGAGGGACTGGCAGAAATTTGTTCTGACTGCTGTAGAGAACAGAGAAGGTTGGTGAGAGATGAGGCTGAAAGTACATAATAGGTGTGGGCGGCTCATGGGATTGTCTCCAAGGCACAGTAAGGAGTTTCAACTTTATTCCAAGAGTATCAGGGAGCCATTGAAGGGCAGAATAATGCATTTAAATAGTAAAAATGTCACTTGTCTTTCCATGAAAGTGTAACTGTTAGTTAGAGCCAGGTAGCTGTTTTCCATATAAGAGCCAATGGGACATAAATACTGATTAAAGAAGCCAAGGTTAGAGGCACCATCTGTGTTTGCAAACAAAATGGGAGCTCTTGCAACTGCGGTGTGTTTGACTGCCTCGACACCATGTAGGAAGAAACAATTGAAACCTCACTTGCCCTGCTTTTGTCAGTCTCACCTCTATAAACACCGCAGTCTTGTTTTCACTGGCTTCTCTCCTTCAGCTCTGAGACCTGAGTGAAAGGGCACTGCTGTCTGGGCTCTTTCGCTGTCCATCAGTGTTTTGATTAAAGTCACTCAGAAGCCCTTTAATTTAAGTAGAACAGATTGAAGTCTTGACTAACCGGGCCCAAGTTTTCAAGGGGCAGGAGTAAACCATTTCTGCTGGATTCATGCACTACTTCTCCTCTCTGAAAAAGGGAAGAATACAATTTTCTACTGAAATTACGCCTGATTGCTGATCATCACACCACTGCCCGGTGGACCCATTCCTCCCTTGCTTTATGTGCCTGAAGGTTGTGTGTTGTCAGAAGGAAGTAGGCAGCTGAGGAGAAGGCCAGGTTTACCGCTGATGCCTAAAATCTCAGCTGAGTAAATTGAAAATCCTGAATTACTTAGGAGTCTGCAGGCATAGCTCAGGCCGAGGCTATAGGTTTGGCGGCTCATTAGTGCCCTCCACTCTTCCTAAAACAAGAGGGTAAGAAAAAGTTTTTCAAGTTCAAGTTGTAATTTCACTTTTATGTGCCTTTCCCTTTTTTGCTTACTATTCTCAGATATTGCAAGACAAATATATAGATAAATGAGGGACAGAACAATTTTGTTTTATTGTCAATTTATTGTCAACTATCTCTTGAGATGATATAGAAGGAGAGATATAATAGGAGAGATTTTAAAACTCCTTAATTTCCACATGTTTGAAGATTTTCTTGTCTTTCTGTTATTGGTTTCTAGTTTGATTTCATTATGGTAAGAGAATATAGTCTATGATTTAAATTCTTTTTTTCCTGAGGTTTGTTTTATGTCCCAGGATATGGTCTGTCTTGGAGAATATTCCATGGGCATTGAAAAGAAAGTTATTATATTTGTGGCAAACATAGCATAATATATAAATTTGTCAAATCACTCAGTTGTACACCTGAAACAAATGTAACATTGTCAACTATAATCAAATAAAAAATTATTAAAAGAAAGGGCTAGTGATTACTGATGATGCTCTAGGTAAAAGCCCTAATTCAATAACCTCTTGAGCCTCATTTTCTTTCCTTTTTAGTTTAAAGTCAATTAGCCAACATATATTACCTCATTAATTTCAGATGTAGAGTTCAATAATTCATCAGTTGTGTGTAACATCCAGTGCTCATTCTCCTTTTGGAGGCATCTCCCAAACCAAAACACCAAGCAAACTGTGACATAAAGTCAAAATCCTTGCTTTGGAAAGGATCTTTGAAGTCATCTACTCTGATTTTTATCTTCTACCCAAATTTCTTAGATAATTGACTGTAATATTACAATTCAAACTAATATAATAATTTCAACCAAAAGAAAAAAAAAGAAAGCTCTCATTGGGCGGAAGTTTCTATATATGTCAATTAGATCTTGTTTGTATTGTTAAATTCTTCTGTGTCCTTGATGTCTTCTGCCTAATACTTCTATTCACTGTTAAGAGTAGGATGTAGAGGTCCTAGCTATGATTACGTATTTGTCCATTTCTTCTTTCAACTGTATCAGGTTTTGCTTCATGTTTTTGCAATCCTCTTGTTTAGCATCGCTATGTCTTCTTGGTGGGTTGATCTTTTAATCATTATATAATATCCCTCTCTATATCTTGTAATTTTTATGCCCTGAAGTCTACTTTGCCTTATATTAAATATAGTCCCTTCTGCTTTAAAAAATATTTTCCTGATTTTTTTCCCTCCTTTCACTTTCAGCTTACCTATGTCATTATGTTTGAAGCGAGTTTTAGACAGCACAATTGGGTCATGAATTTTTATCCATTCTGTCAATCTTTGTCTTTGAATTAATGTACTCAGATCATTTAAATGATCAGTTAAAGCAATGCTTGATATGTTAAGGCGCAGGTATTCGTTTTATGTTTTCTATTTGTTTTCACTGGTTTCTGTTGTTGTTGATTTGTTTCTCTTAATTTCTTGTGGTTTACTTGAACATACTACTGGAAGTTCTTACCAGTGAAATAAGGCAAGAAAAAGAAATAAAAGCCTTGTGAATTGGTAAGGAAAAACTAAAACTATCCCTTCCTGCAGATGACATAATTATGATAATACCCAAGGCTGGTAGGGAGGTAGAAAAACTGGATTACTTAGACATTGTTGGTGAGAATGTAAAAATGGCACAGTCATTCTAGAAAATAGTCTGTCAGTTTCCTTCAAAACTAAAAATGGACTTAGATTATGATTCAGCAATCACACTTGTGCACATTTATCCTAGAGAGAATAAAGCTATGTTTACAAGGAAATTGGCCATGCATGTTCATGGCAGCACTATTCATCCAAAACTTGAAAACTACCAAGTAATCTCTAAGTGGTGAAAAATTAAACTACGGTTTATCCATACTGTGGAAAATGTATCAGAAATAAAAAGAAATGGGTTATAGATATGCACAACAACTCAACATGCCTTGGATGAACCTTGCAGGAACTATGCTGAATGAAAAAGCCAATTACAAAAGGCTGCAAACTGTATGATTCCATTTATATAACATTCTCAAAATAACAAAATTAGAGAGATAGAAAAAAGATTAGTCCTTGCGAGAAGTGAAGGGTGGGAGAAGGGGGTGTGGCTACAAAGATATAGCACAAAAGGAATGTTGTGGTGAGTATATCTTGATTTTAATAGTTGTTACATAGAAGTGCCTGGGTGGCTCAGTGGTTGAGCATCTGCCTTTGGCTCAGGTAATAATCCCGGGGTCCTGGGATCGAGTCCCACACTGAGTCCTGAATCGGGCTCCCCACAGGGAGCCTCCTTCTCCCTCTGCCTGTGTCTCTGCCTCTCTATGTCTCTCATGAATAAATAAATAAAATCTTAAAAAAAATAGTTGTTACACAAAGCCGCACATGTGACAAAATTATGTAGAACTACACACACATAAATGACTACATGTATCTGAATAAGGACAATTGGTTACATAAGGTATTAACATTGGCAGGGACTGGATGAAAGGGACACTGCTCTGTCATGACTTTTTTCTTTGCAACTTCCTGTGATTCTATAACTATTTCAAAATAAAAAGTTAAAAGATATTTAGCTTTGAATATATAAATATTCATACACATGTGTGTGAAAACACTTCAGTTATTTTCTTCTCAGTTCCTTACCTTTATCAGACCACCTGGGGTTGCATATGGATTCTAGGAACTAAAATGAGGGGAAATGATCCCTTTTAGAGTGGTCTAGAATCCAGTTTTAAACATATAGTGAGCCTAGGTGGCTCAGTAGGTTAAGCATCCTATTCTTGATTTCAGCTCAGCTTATGAGACTGAGAGCCCTATGGCTCCATGCTGGACATGGAGCCTGCTTAAGATTCTCTCTCTCTCTCTCTCTCTCTCTCTCTCTCTGTCCTTCCCTCCCCATGCTCCCTCTATCTAAAAAAAAAAAAGAAAAGAAAAAAAAGATTCTTTCTGTCCTTCTCTCTGACCCTTTCCCCCCACTCTCGCTCTCCACTCACTCACTCACTCACTCACTCTCATAAAAAAGAAGATATGCTGAGTGAGAGTGGTTAGTTTAAAAAGCTGAGAAGGTGGAGTTGAGACAATTTGTGAAAATACTAGTGTAGTGTGATGCTTCCTAAATTTTAAGGTGCATTAAAGGGGAGCTTAATGGACCTCATTCTGAGAGATTCTCATTCCAGTCTCTGTGGGGTATGTATCAGAAATCTGTGTTTTTTAAATAAACACAGGTAATTCTGATGTCTGTGGTTCTCCAATCATATAGAACTACACCGATGCAGTAGATTAGTATCCTTTTAGAGTAAATATGAGCTGGTACTCAAAAATTAATTTTGATGTCATTGTTATCACCATTGTTATAAACATTATCATTAATGGTACTGGCACACGGTAGGTATATCCTCAATAAAAATTTCATCCCCAGGGACAATATGTTGGTAGGGTCACACGGAGATATATCTAACATGGTATCATTTAGTACCATCAGGGTTTTGACAAGTTGGGTTTGATGTTATAGACACATGTGGAGCCTTCTCAAGGATTGTCCCTGGGGAGGATGGTGTGAGAGGCTTGAATCTGGGATATTGGTCAAGGCATACAGGAAAGTGTCACTGCCTTAGGCCCAGTGGAAAGTGCATTTAGATAGCTCACTGTTAAATGATTGACAAGTGGTGGATTGGGCAGTGAAACTTCTTGAGGGAAGTCTCTAAAACGGCCCCAAATTTTGGAGAATTAGGAAGATATTAGAAATAATGATGTTAATTTTATGTCATGAGGGGAGTGTTTTCATATATTCATTCATCAAACATTTCTCAAGGTATACTATGTGGAAAATAATGGGTGATGTATTGGGGGTATGTTGGCGAGAAAACAAATGTCATTCTGCCCTTGTGGCGTTCATAATTGAGTGAAGAAGACAGACACTGAAAGAATTGCATGCGTAATAAACATTACAAAACAAGATTGAAGATACCCTGGAAGCATATAAGAAGGGGAAGTTACTTGGGGGGGGGGGTAGGGACATTATATTAGCTGATATGATTAGGAGAGGGCTTGGCCAGGGCAGAATTGGGACAGAGTATTAGCAGATGAATGAATATATTGTATCAGAAAGCCTCAGAGGAAAGGGAGCCTGGGATTTTGAGGAGGTGGAGAAGTTCATCATGGGTGTGAGATAGATTATGATGTAGATTACAAGGGCAGGTGAACAGCAGGTAAAGGCAGAGCCTGTAGGGCGGTGTCTGGTCCATAGCACACAATGTCTGCCTTTGGTATTGATGTTTTTATTATTAATCCTGGGGTTATTTAGGAATCATTGAGAGTTTAAAGCAGGGGAATGACTTGATAAGATTTTTGTTTTAGGTTGCTTAAAGTTACTTCTTTTTTTAAAAGATTATTTATTTGAGAGAGGGAGAGAGAGAGGGAGCGAACATGCAAGGGGGAGGGGCAGAGAGAGAGGAAGAGAGAGAATTTTTTTTTTTTTTATGATAGTCACAGAGAGAGAGAGGCGGAGACATAGGCAGAGGGAGAAGCAGGCTCCATACACCAGGAGCCCGACGTGGGGTTCGATCCCGGGTCTCCAGGATCGCGCCCTGGGCCAAAGGCAGGCGCTAAACCGCTGCGCCACCCAGGGATCCCAGAAGAGGGAGAACCTTAAACAGACTCTGTGCTTGGTATGGAGTCAAATGTGGGGCTTGATTCCAGGACACTGAGATCATGACCTGAGTCGAAATCAAGAGTTGGCCACTTAACCGACTGTGACATCCAAGTGCTTCTAAAGTTACTTCCTGAGGACTATAACCTAGTGATGTCCTGAGAAGTGGAGAGACAGAGAAACTCTGTTGTTTCTCTGCATTCCAAGAATATTGTAGGTGATTCTGGAGGTGGAGTAGATCCCCCCTTTTCTCATGCACTAGTATTCTAAGTCCAGGAAGCCTGATACGGATCCTGTCATTGACCTTGCAGTAAAGTCTTTTTTTTTTTTTTTTTTTTTTGAGATTAGTTCCTGATCTAGAGAGTTTTATTTGATCCTTCTCATTGGAAGAAGAAATCCACAAATGAGTTCCCCTATGGATCTATGGAAGGAAGGACTTGGGCCAATCTGTCAGTAATTGTACTTATTGTCCACTTGGCATCACAGGTTTGAATCTGGACCATGGGCTGTCTACTGTGTGACCAGGGTACCCCGCAATCTTTGCAGTGCCCTGGTTCCTTACAGAGGTCAGGCCTATGGTGCCCATTAGAGGATATCACTAAGCAGTATCCTTAAAGGCCTAGGAGACATCATTGTACATAACATTGTGCCCGTCTAGCTTATGGCATGTTGTGTTTTACACCAGAAACAGTAGATCTAAAACTCCATGCCTTCCTATATAAAAGCAAATGAATGTGATAAGTCAGGAGAGGCCATCATTCCAGTAAGTCAGGGGTGCCTTCTAACATAGGGATTTTTATTCTATGGGACAGATAACTTATGGGTTTCCCAGAGTGTGTCTGTTTGGAAAATAGAATAACTATTAGGGCAAATATGGGGGAAATATTTTAGAAAAATAGAATAAACCTAAAGGGAGGAGTAAACATGAGAATATGACAGATATTTATTCTAAGTCATAAAAACAAATTGACTTGAATAAAACCAAGGTGGTAAGCTAAAGAGTGATGCAGAGAAACCCAATGTTTCTTTGAAGTATGTGCCATCCAAACCACAAAGTAAATAATGATGGTAGGAGTCTGAGTAAATGCTCTGTATGAGTCTAGTTTTACACAGTGTGCATTTTCTTTTTAGGGCGGCTATAATCCCTTTATAATAGAAACCAAGAAGTGAGAGCTTATGTGGCCAGCCCTGTTCTCTCAGGCTGTCTTTCATGTTTCTGATGACCAGCAGCATTTGCCTGTCTTGGCAAGACCCTTCATGCCATCACCTGGCAAACCCCGGAGTAGGAGCAACTGTGCCAGACTGGCCTCTGCTGAGCTTTCAGGCCAAACTGCAGGTGTACAAAACTGTCTGAAGCATGACCTTATGCCAGGGCAAAAGAGGTAGCTGCCAATCTTTAGTTTGACCCTATTGTTGCACTTTTCTTAGATGATTGAAGCTGCCAAGCCTGCACAATGAGGCAAATGTATTGCTTTCATCAATCAATAAAATTGTTGTTACTAATTTTATGTGTCACATTGGCTAAGCCACATTGCCCCATATATTTGGTCAAACATTATTCTGGATATTTCTGTGAAGGTAGTTTTTTTTTTTTTTTTGACATGAACTAAACATTTAAATTAGTGGACTTTGAGTAAAATAGGTTATGCTTCATAACATGGGTGAGTTTTATCCAATTAGTTTATCCAATAGTTTTATCCAATTAAGGCCTTAATAGAACAAAGACTGACCATCTCTGAGCAAGAATAAATTCTGCCATGGGGTGCTGGGTGGCTCAGCTGGTTAAGTGTCTGATTTTCGCTCAGGTTGTGATCCTGGGGTCCTGAGGAAAGGCCCCACATCAGGTTTCCTGCTAAGCAAGGAGTACCCTTCTCCTTCTCCCTCTGTCCCTCCCCACCACTGCTTGTGCTCTCACTCTTTCTCTCAAATAAATAGATAGATAGATAGATAGATAGATACATACATACATAGATACATAGATAGATACAATCTTTAAAAAGAAGGGATTCTTCCAGCAGACTACCTTTAGACTTAAATTGCAACTTTTCCTTGAGTTTTCAGCTTGCTGGTCTCTGGACTTACCTGACAACAGTGTCAAACAGAGTCAGCGAGGTATGGCCCAGGAGTTAAGGACATGTGATTTGGATGCAGGGAAGACAAGTTTTGAGTCCAGCTCCTTTGTCTACTACCTGTATCATCTTGAATAGCTATACTTCCCTAAGTCTTAGTATTCATTTTTGTAAAGACAGAGATAACAATAGAACATACCTATACTTATTAAGAGTATTTTAGCTACAAGTGATGGAATGCAACTCAAAAGGGCTCAAGCCAGCTGAGTGAAGTAAGCCAGTCGGAGAAGGACAAACATTATATGTTCTCATTCATTTGGGGAATATAAATAATAGTGAAAGGGAATATAAGGGAAGGGAGAAGAAATGTGTGGGAAATATCAGGAAGGGAGACATAACGTAAAGACTGCTAACTCTGGGAAACGAACTAGGGGTGGTAGAAGGGGAGGAGGGCGGGGGGTGGGAGTGAATGGGTGACGGGCACTGGGGGTTATTCTGTATGTTGGTAAATTGAACACCAATAAAAAAAAGGGGGGGGGCTCAAACCAGTCAGTGCTTCTGAAACTTTAATGAGCATACAAATCATCTAGGAATCCTTTTGGAATGTAGATATCAATTCAGTAGGTCTGAGGCAAAAAAAAAAAAAAAAAAAAAAAAAGAAAAAAAAAGTAGAGAAGGACACTTGTTTAGGTTTTTGTCTTTTGGCTTCAGATACAGCTGGATCAAGTGTTTATATAACATTTTCCAGAATTTCTCTCTTGGACTTTTAGGTTCTGCCTTCCTCTTTGTTGGGTTTTAGAATCGATAAGAATTACATCTTATCAGTTTAAAGAATCCTAGAATTGATAAGAATTACATCTTATCAGTTTAAAGAATCACAGAGAAGGTAGACCAGTAGTTCCAGAAAAAGTTTTTTCATAGATTTGGCTTTGTTTGCTTTCATTTGGATCATGGTTCACTCCAAAATCAGTCACAATCATCAGGTGAACACAGTTCTCTCCTCCACCTCAAGCCAAAGCCAAACTCTGTAGCTTTGAGGCATTCTGTTACCACTGGCCAACCTGAGCCAGGCTTTGGGAAAAGCATGTTGGATCTTTGAAGCCACAGCTTTGGATCTAGTCTGCACAGTGAGATATTTTGCTTATTCAATGGTTCCCATTAATGAAGTGTTTCCTGGGAGGTCTCCACACCTATCTTTTTTTTCCTAATTGAAAGTTTTAATTAAATTTGAATTAGACAATGTGACTATAAAATGGGAGAAATAAAATAGGACAAATAAAGGAAAACCTACAGAGGAAATTGATCTAGGAAAATGCAATGGGCAGGCTTATGTGGGTGTGTTGAGATTAGATGGCTCATCTGTGAGAGGCACCTTGGCTCCTTACTATACATAAATGACCTTCTCCAATGAACAGAATGGTATCTTAATGGCTTCAAAGGCTTAATGCACCTCCCCAAGGTATTCTTTGCTGATTAGTAGGTCCACTGAGTATAATGTACTTCCCCATATACACAGACTAAATGACTAGAAGATAAGAATGTATAGTTATTAAACTTTAAACCAACTTAATATTTATATCATGAACTTCTGCTTTTTCGTAATGTGATTTCCGACAGTCTTAATTTTAGAGACTATGAACACCCCCAGCTCATTGTTCAAGGGCCTCCCTTCCAGGAATATAAATGATGGGATAATGACCTCAGTCACCTGAACATGTTGGCAAGATCTTGGCTCAGTTACAATTTCAGGAGGCTTAGCTAAAGGAAGCTCATTATGGGTACCAATGATTGGATTTTTAAGATTTTTCATTATGACTCATAGCACCACACATCAGTCACTGTGAGTCAGAATGAATAGCAAAAGCAAACATGTTCAACATTCATCAAGCCAGTGTATTTGTTTCCTGGACTTTTGGAGAACAGTTCCTGGGTGCTAAGTCAACCATGTTGAGTGCTGATTCAGAGAGAATGACTGGTCTACTTGGCAAGGCCAATTTTATCCTTTTTTTGCCAATCACCCAGAAGAGTGTTTAGAAGTCATTGGCAACATTTATTTTCCTTGATGGATTCATTTAGCTCTGGCAAGAGAAAATGTTTTTGTGTTGCTTGTGGTTGTAGTCTAGAGCTCTAAGGGTGTGCAAGTAATTCCAAAATAGTCCTTTAGAAGTATCTGATCTTATTGGGTCAGTTTTAGATATTAAAATGAAGACAAGGGTTTTTATTTGCCCTTGGAGTTTCATAAAAAGGGTAAAAAATGTAGTTATTCCACTAAAATGCATTTACTTCCCCCAACAAATACTTATTAAGTGACTTTTATATGGTGGTTATGGCTAGGCACAGAGAATACCATGCTATGATAAAATTGTACATAGAAGATTACTCCTCATGGAGTAATTTACTCTATGTTTTGTGAGAATCAGATTTAAAAAATACACATATCTAGAATTTCTAATTGTGATAAATACAATGAAGCAAATGAATGGGGGGCATTGAGAAAAGATAAGAGAAACATAAATGCCTTATGTCCTAAAGAAATATTAATGATTCCCTCTTCAATCCATGTTCAAGTGAATAAAGGCCTCAGGCAATCAAGGTCCTTTGGACATAGAATTACTCAACATTTGTTGGATTGTATGAAAATTTTGAATTATTATTTAATAATCATATAAATCACCAAAATGGATTAAAAAGGTCAAGTATGTTTTAGAAATTGAAGTAAATATTTCCACTTAAAGTAATCCAATCAAAAATGAAATTTGTTCTGCCTCTAGGCTTGTTAAATGTAATTTAAATACCTTTGATATGTGGGTAAGCATTATTTTTGTGTATTTGAGGAACTAAATCTGAGTTTCTTAACATTGGTTCAATAGCTTCTACCTTCCCATATTTAGTGTTTATGTTCTATCGGCCTGTAATTTGTTATAATCATCACCATCATAACACCATGTATTTAGCAAAAAATTATTGAGCAATGTATTGGTTATCTCAAGCTATCATAACAGAACAACACACTGGGTAGCTGAAACCGAAATTAATTTTTTTCATGGTTTTGGAGGCTAGAAGTCCAAGATCAAGTGCTGAAAGGGTTGATTTTTGGTGAGATCTTTCTTCCAGGCTTATTGATGGCTGTCTTCTTGATCTGTTCTCATATGGTGACTAGTCTGTGCAAGCACAGAGAGGGAGTGAGCTCTGGTATCTCTTCTTCATGTAGGAACCCCAGTCCTACTGAATTGGGGTTTCACCCTTATGATTTCATTGGATTTTAATTACCTCCTCAAAGGCCCTATTGCTAAATATAGTCATATCGGGGTTAGAGTCACGATATGTGAATTTGAGGGAAAGTAATTGAGTCCATTATAAGCACCTAGAATGGGGCCAACTTTATGGTAGGCATTAATATACAGTGGTGAATCAGGCACCATCTCTCCCTTCTTGGAGTTTCCAGTTTAGCTAGGTGAGAGTACACAGTAAATGGATAACTGCATGAATATTTCATTTCTATTCCACTGAGTAGATCTTAGGGAAAGAACAGATTGCATGCAAAGACCAAAGATAGCACTTCTCTAGAAACTTTGGGGTTAACATTAAGGTTACAAAGAATAATGCTATGAATAGGTTCCTAATTTGAAGTCTTGGAACAGATTATATGTGGTGGACAAAGAAAGATAATGAGCTACAAAAATGGAAATTTAGAGGTTTTTTTTTTTCTTTTTAAAGAACAGCACTACATCTCACATTGGGAAGTGCTAAATTTAATATAAAAATTCATGAGTGAAGGGGTTCCTTTTATAATAATTGTTATGGCCAAAGGAACAGATGTTAGAGTGCTTTCTCCTTAATTATTTCAAACCAGTCATTCGGCTACCAAAATCCAGTCTTTGCTATGAGAAACCATATGAAAGACGATTGAACAATTGAACAATTGCCTAGGTGTTTTAGGCTGTTAGGTAATTTAGATATTTCCACTTCCTAAAACATACCCCCAGTCTTTCCCACATACCAGAAGCATACGTGTTTTCTTGTTGTAGTTTTGTTTAAAGATTTATTTATTAGAGAAAGAGAAAGATAGAGGGTGGGAGGGGCAGGGGAGAGGGAAAAGAGAGAGAAAGAATCCTGAGAAGACTCCCTGCTGAGCATGGAGCTTGCCGAGGGGCTCAGTTCCATGATCCTGAGATCATGGCTCGAGCTGAAATTAATTTTTTTTTATTTTTTTATTGGTGTTCACTTTACTAACATACAGAATAACCCCCAGTGCCCGTCACCCATTCACTCCCACCCCCCGCCCTCCTCCCCTTCTACCACCCCTAGTTCGTTTCCCAGAGTTAGCAGTCTTTACGTTCTGTCTCCCTTTCTGATATTTCCCACACATTTCTTCCCCCTTCCCTTATATTCCCTTTCACTATTATTTATATTCCCCACATGAATGAGAACATATAATGTTTGTCCTTCTCCGACTGGCTTACTTCACTCAGCATAATACCCTCCAGTTCCATCCACGTTGAAGCAAATGGTGGGTATTTGTCATTTCTAATAGCTGAGTAATATTCCATTGTATACATAAACCACATCTTCTTTATCCATTCATCTTTCGTTGGACACCGAGGCTCCTTCCACAGTTTGGCTATTGTGACCATTGCTGCTATAAACATCGGGGTGCAGGTGTCCCGGCGTTTCATTGCATTTGTATCTTTGGGGTAAATCCCCAACAGTGCAATTGCTGGGTCGTAGGGCAGGTATATTTTTAACTGTTTGAGGAACCTCCACACAGTTTTCCAGAGTGGCTGCACCAGTTCACATTCCCACCAACAGTGTATGAGGGTTCCCTTTTCTCCACATCCTCTCCAACATTTGTTGTTTCCTGCCTTGTTAATTTTCCCCATTCTCACTGGTGTGAGGTGGTATCTCATTGTGGTTTTGATTTGTATTTCCCTGATGGCAAGTGATGCAGAGCATTTTCTCATATGCATGTTGGCCATGTCTATGTCTTCCTCTGTGAGATTTCTGTTCATGTCTTTTGCCCATTTCATGATTGGATTGTTTGTTTCTTTGGTGTTGAGTTTAATAAGTTCTTTATAGATCTTGGAAACTAGCCCTTTATCTGATATGTCATTTGCAAATATCTTCTCCCATTCTGTAGGTTGTCTTTGAGTTTTGTTGACTGTATCCTTTGCTGTGCAAAAGCTTCTTATCTTGATGAAGTCCCAATAGTTCATTTTTGCTTTTGTTTCTTTTGCCTTCGTGGATGTATCTTGCAAGAAGTTACTATGGCCGAGTTCAAAAAGGGTGTTGCCTGTGTTCTTCTCTAGGATTTTGATGGAATCTTGTCTCACATTTAGATCTTTCATCCATTTTGAGTTTATCTTTGTGTATGGTGAAAGAGAGTGGTCTAGTTTCATTCTTCTGCATGTGGATGTCCAATTTTCCCAGCACCATTTGTTGAAGAGACTGTCTTTCTTCCAATGGATAGTCTTTCCTCCTTTATCGAATATTAGTTGCCCATAAAGTTCAGGGTCCACTTCTGGATTCTCTATTCTGTTCCACTGATCTATATGTCTGTTTTTGTGCCAGTACCACACTGTCTTGATGACCACAGCTTTGTAGTACAACCTGAAATCTGGCATTGTGATGCCCCCAGATATGGTTTTCTTTTTTAAAATTCCCCTGGCTATTCGGGGTCTTTTCTGATTCCACACAAATCTTAAAATAATTTGTTCTAACTCTCTGAAGAAAGTCCATGGTATTTTGAAATTAAGAGTCAGACGCCCAACAAACTGAGCCACTCAGGTGCCCCCAGAAGCACAGCTTTTTATTATTATTTTTTCTATTAGATAGCTTTGCTAATTCTTCTTTTGGTGTACTTTCACTGAGTCCATAATCACAAACTGTACATGGACTTTGCATGTAATCACAAGCTATTCCAAGCCCATAAAATGCATTTGTGTTACTCAGCTGGTCTTGCATTCCCAGAGGAACCACAGAGCCAGGACCCAGAAGCACTGATAAAACAGTTCTGTTGTTATCCTCAGAGCTCTCTTGGAAAATACCATAGCTGTAATTCCTCCAAATCTGGGAAGTCTAGTTAGTAGAGTATAACTCCCTGATGTACATTTCCAGGTTGATGATCAAAACAACAAAGATAATAGTGAAAGGGAATATAAGGGAAGGGGGAAGAAATGTGTGGGAAATATCAGAAAGGGAGACAGAACGTAAAGACTGCTAACTCTGGGAAACGAACTAGGGGTGGTGGAAGGGGAGGAGGGCGGGGGGGTGGGAGTGAATGGGTGACGGGCACTGGGGGTTATTCTGTATGTTAGTAAATTGAACACCAATAAAAAATAAATTAAAAACAAACAAACAAACAAACAAACAAAAAACAACAAAGATTGAGGTCTCCATTCTCATTGTACCCTCTTTTACAATGATCACAGATTCAATCTTAAACCAGAATCAAAAAGGAAAAAACTGAGGAGGTCACAGAAGCATGTTCTCAACTGAAATCAAATAACAAAATAACTAGAAGAGAGAGGTAGGGAGAGGTAAGGAGGAAGAATCCCTGAAGAAAATATTAAACATGAAGCATCTGTGCTGTGATGGGCTAACTCATTAGGCCTCCATCCCTAGAGTGGATCCACTGCCCCACCTGTATCCTGTTTCCTCATAATCCCACTCTCTCTGCAGTACTCCCTTGCCATCTGAACATCATTCTCATTTATTTTACATGGCATACATTTCCAAGTCTTAAAAGTATTGAATAGTTAATTTACCTTAAATGATAAAATCAGACAAGAATGGAGACTATTACAACGTGCCAAATACCTGGTTTTATTAGATCCTGATATCAGGCCAGATCTTCATCAGATCTATTTAACTGAAGACACTAAATATTTCAGGTGAAAAAAAGAGGTTCTTGTGTACCTCTTCCCCCTGTTTTTTCTTCAAATCCCTAACATGAGTAATTACTATTGTAGATTCAATGTTTATTGCCCACATTGTTATGTTTTTGCTGCACTTAGATATCCCTAAATATTACATAATATTGCTTTGCAGATTTTAAAACTTTATATAAATGGTATCATTCCATATATATCCTTCTAAATGTACTTCAATACCTTTTTCAATTTTCCTCTTGATAAAAATTCAGGCTGCTTCAAATTTTTTGCTATAATGAATTTCAATAACCAACCTTTGGTGCCTTTTCCCTCCCATACATATGAAAGTATATCTTTTGAGTATATATCTAAGACAGCATATTCATTTCTTTGGGCTACCACAACAAATGGGTAGTGGGTTGACTTAAAAGAACATAATTTTTTCACTTATAGTTCTGTAGTGCAGAGGCCCTAAAGATGGTAGTCACATCCTCTATTTGGAGGACATTTCAGTTCTTGCCTTTTCCAGCTGTTGGAGACTGTTGGCACTTCTTGGCCTGTGGGGCTGCTCACTCCCATCTCTATCTCTGACACATGGCCTTCTCTGTGTCTCTGCTCTCTGGTTTTCTCTTTTTATAAGAACATTTTTCATTAAATTTGTGGCCCACTTGGATAATCCAGGATGATTTGATTCTGAAATCCTTAAGTTACATATGCAAAAACCCTTTCCCTAAATAGTCACATTCACAGTTCCAGGTAGATGAATCATTTGGGGGCACCATTCAACCCACTACAGTTTCCAATCTTAACATTATTGACGTTTTGAGACAGATAATTCTTTAGGGGTAAGAATGACCTGTGCATTATAGGCTGATTAGCGTATTCCTAGCCTCTGCTCATTACATTGCAGTAGTATCCCTCTCTTCCTCCTTCCCTGCCCCTGCACAATTCCACATGTGCAAGCAAAAATGTCTCTAGACATTGCCAAATATTTCCTGGGGAGTTAACAACCCCTCTTCTTGTCTACTATAAAGTTGTTGGATTGTAGGGTCTGAGCATTTTCAACTTTACTGATGTCATCAGTGGTTGTCCAAAGTCAGTAGCAATTTAAACTTTTATGAACAGTATGTGAAAGTTCCTATAGCCCTGCAGTATTACCAATACTTGATATTGTCAGATTATAACTTTTTCTGTCAATCTGATGCTATCTCCTTGTTTTAATTTACATCTTCCTAATTTCTAGTATAGTTTAACATCTTTTATCTCTGTTCATTTGGGTTTCTTGATCTATGAATTTCTTCACATATTGTCCATTCTTTCCCCCCTTTTCTATTTCTTTTTGAGTTATAGAAACTCTTTATATATTCTAGAAACCAGTCCTTTTTTAGTTATGTCCAGTATTGATGTCTTCTTATCTGTAGGTTGTCCTTTATTTTGTTTATAGCATCCTTTGTGGTACCAAACTTCTAAATTATTGATTTATCAATTCTTTTTTTATGGTTTACGCTCTTTGGAACTTTTAATGTCTCATTCAAGTTTGAGGAAGCAGTCATTCTGGTTGAGCAAAAGACTATAGAGACTTACCATGTCTGAAAGAATTTAGTGCTGTGGGAGGTGTTATGATATATTGGAAAGACACAGAACTGTAAGTGTGGAGACTAGTCTCAGGCAGCTTTAGCAGCTATTGTGTGTTTTGGAGAAATGACTCAACTGCTTTTCCTTTCCAAGAGTTTGTCTAAAGGGGGAGAGGATTTGGGTCTCTCTAAGACCCTAGTGTATTTAAAAATTTTATATACTTGTGAGTTTTCTTAGGGGTTCATCTTATATTTCAGCCATAGAAATCATCTTAACAGCTTTCTAGGTTATTGGTAAAATTTCTTGGACAGTAATAAAGAAAAATACACAAAGGGGGAAACATATAAGGATTATATAAATCAAGGATAGAATGTCAGCTTAAAGCACACACTTTCTCTTTTACTTTTAAATATTTTAGGACAAAGCCTCAGCGTGAACCCAACTGATATTTTTGTGATATCAAAATACATCAGGTATAAGGGATGCAGATAATTTTTGCACAGATATTTAAGTTATATCATTTTCCCTTATAATTGTTATAATTGCCATTCTTGGTTAACCTAGTATTAACTATTTGAGCTATTTTTCTGAAGAGTCTATATACTTCCTCCTCAGGAACACTTCACTGAACTTGATTTCAGTTTAACTGATGTTGTGAGTTTTCTTTCAAGCTAGATCTTGCTATGCATGATGTTGTCTTCAGCCAATTTAGGGATCACTTGAGATCCTTGCAAATACCATGCAGTTATAACTACAAATAAATTCTTGGACTTTTCTATGTTAAAATCTTTCTTGTTTGGCAAATTCAGTTTAATATTGTTACTTAATCCTCCTTCCTTTCATTTTTTTAGCATACCACACCCTCCCCCACCAGAGTAGATTTTCATTCATTTTAATCATAACAATACTCATTATAGGCATTACTTTACACTCACTTTAAGATTACTTTAGGCCAACAATACTGCAGCTATTAAAATTCAATTAAATCATAGAATCATAGAATTAAACTGTTATGTTTAATATAAGTGCTGGTTAAAGTGGGGAGCTTTCATTTGTGCAGTTGTGGTTGTGCACTCAGACCTTCAGCTTTTGATCAGTCAGCAGTGACATATGCCAATTTCTCTCTAGTTAGCCTGGGAGTTTGCTTCATATCACATTAAACAGAGGTGACACTTCTGGCCTACAACGTGACAGATGACCTTTCTGGAGATCATGGCACCTAATAGATCATTTAACATGAATAACTCTGACACATGACCAAATTCCTCAAGCATTAGAAAAACATCATGCAAGTCAATGCCATGTTGAAACTTGCTGTCATTTCCAATGAGTGTCCACAACTGCCATTGGCAGCTTTGAGAATTGTTGCCAATGATGCTGAGGACAGAGAGTCAAGCCATATTCCTATAGAGTGGTTTAAATTTATCTCAGGGGAAGAAAATGATATCTACAGGAGAAATCAAGCAATACCAGAAGACCATTTCCCTTTTCTCTTGACCTTACAATACAATTATTAAATTTTGTATAACTGGAGATTCTGACTAGCAAATAAAATAAGTTACTGATATTTGAAACAAAGGCATGTTTAGTAAATTGTGTTGAGAGAACAAACTGCAAGACTCACTGCTCATTCCTGTGACTGTGTACAGTAATAGACATCTTACTCATTGATTCAGTCACTTATTTAACTAGTTAAAAAGTAGTTATTGATTGTCAACATTGGGCCAAGGCCTGGGCTAGGCATGGGAGGTTCAGTGGTGAGCACAGACACTGTCTGGCTCTCATAGGACAGACAATCAAATTATTGTATAGAGAACTGCTAATTAAAAAATACTACAAAGAAATTTGAAATTACCACAATGCTAAGTGCTATAAAAAAGAGGGAGATGGTGTTTTAAGGAAAGGGAGGTGAGGTAATGCTTCCCTGAGGAGGTAATGGTTAAGTTGTGAGCTAAGGGATAGGCAGAAGTTAAATACAATAAGAGAGAAATGAAATAATCCAGGCAGGGAACATTTTGGATTGGGTGCATACATTGACTCAGAGATATGAAGACTATTTCTCTTACCACTATTCTCAAGATCTTGTTGAATTGACTCTTTAGGTGTGCCTCAGATGATGAATTATGTGGAAACTGATTTATTTTATTGCCTTAATAATGCACTGTGTAGTTTGGAGAAAAAGATATGAAGAAGGTCTTGTGAAGTAAATTGAAAACAAACTTTCATGCTTGATCACACCTATAAAAGTGGGAATAATTCAATGATGAGACATATGCTTTATTAGAGGTCAATGTTCCTATCATGGTTATTAAATTTTTTAGCATTTTAATAAGAGTGCTTTCCTCCCAACCCAGTTTTTCCATCTTTCTGATGTTCCTTTAAAATTATAGTTTATGCAGGACATTGTGCTAAGTGAAATAAGCCAGGCACAGAAAGACACATATTGCATGGTAACATTTAAGTGTGGAATCTAAGAAAGCTAACTCATGGTTGCAGGGAGTAGAATAATGGTTGCCAGGGACTTAGGGTGGGGAAGGGGAGATCAGAGGTCTAAGGCTACAAAGTTTCATTTATACAAGATGAATAGATTCTGGAGATCTAATATACAGCATGGTGATTAATAATACTCTATTGTATACTTGAAATTTGCTGAAAGTAGATCTTAAGAGTATTCACTACATACATAAAAAGGTAAATATATGAGGGGATGAATATGTTAATTAGCTTGGTTGTGGTAATCATTTCACAATGTGTATATATATCAAAATATCATGGTGTATACCTTAAATATACTTACTTTTTTGTCAAGTATACCCCAATAAAGCTAGAACAAAATAAAATTGTAATTTGGGTCTGTACTACCCCATTCTGAACACTAGGACTACAGTCAACATTACAGAATTTAAACGATTTCTAGCAAACTGTAAAGGACAACAGATTTAAACTTTATTTTAAATTACATGAATATCCTATTATAAAAACCATTAATAATGAAGATAAAATAAAGGTCTACTTTGGTAACTTCTTCCAAATTTTACTTTTCTTTCCAGAGGCAAAAAAACAAATATTGATTTGGGGTTTATTTTTCTAAAATTTTATCAATTCATTTCATAAATATGGATGACTATCATACTATGCAGATTTGCTCAGTGTGTATCATCCTTTACTGATATAAGGTTGTAGGATATGTATTTATTAGATACTTTTTTTAAAATTTTTATTTATTTATGATAGTCACAGAGAGAGAAAGAGAGAGAGGCAGAGACATAGGCAGAGGGAGAAGCAGGCTCCATGCACCGGAAGCCCCATGTGGGATTCGATCCCGGGTCTCCAGGATCGCGCCCTGGGCCAAAGGCAGGCGCCAAACCGCTGCGCCACCCAGGGATCCCAATTAGATACTTTTTTAATGACACAGTATGCCTTGACTATCTTATGTGATCTCACATAGTTTCATCTCATTGATGAAACATATATAGTTGTTCTCCTATTGATGGATATTTTGGGTTTAAATTTTTTTAACTTGTTAATTAAAATACAAATAAAAAATATATTTTTTTACACTGTAAGCAATGTTGCAGTGGGCACTTTTGTGTACGTTGCTTGTGTGTGAGTACAAACATTTCTCTGGGATTGATAGTGTCAAATGGAATTGTTAGGTCAAAAAGTAGACACTTAAAAAATACATTTTGAAAGTTCCAAAAAGATGATGGATTTTCTAAATTATTTTGTGATTAAGAATAAGCTGATATATTAAAAATAAAAACAAGGGGACTGGATATATTAGGAGAGTGTATTCTGAGAGTTAGCAAGAATTTGAACTTTTATGGGATGAGCACTCGGTGTTATTCTGTATGTTGGCAAATTGAACACCAATAAAAAAGAAATTTATTATTAAAAAATATATACTTATTTTAGATTTGCAGCAAAATTGAAAAGAAAGTATAGAGAGTTTCCTGTATATTCCTTGACCCCACTCATGCATAACATTCCCCACCAAAGTGGTACATTGTTACAATTGATGAAACTGCAGTGACACATCATTATCACCCAAAGTCATTTACATTAGATTTCACTCTTGGTGTTGTAGATTCAATGGATTTTGACAACTGTACAGTGACATATGTCCATCATTTTAGTATCATACATAAATTTCCCTGTACTAAAAGTGCTCTGGGGACGCCTGGGTGGCTCAGCGGTTAGCACCTGCCTTCGGCCCAGGGTGTAATCCTGGAGTCCTGGGATTGAGACCCACATCGGGCTCCCTGCATGGAGCCTGCTTCTCCTTCTGCCTGTGTCTCTGCCTCTCTCTCTCTGGGTCTCTCATGAATAAATAAATAAAATCTTAAAAAAAAAAAGCACTGAGGGGGGCACTTGACAGGATGAGCACTGGGTGTTATTCTGTATGTTGGCAAACTGAACACCAATAAAAAATAAATTTATTAATAAAATAAAGAATGTGGAAGGGCAATCTCAATCAGTATAAAAAAAATGCTCCGTGTGCCACCTATTCATTCATCTTTCCCCCTTGTTGGTAACCCCTGATATATTTTTTTAAGATTTTGTTTATTTATTCATGAAGGACACAAGGAGAGGCAGAGACATAAGCAGAAGGAGAAGCAGGCTCCCTGCGGGGACCCCAACGCAGGACTTGATCCCAGGACCCTGGGATCACGCCCTGAGCCAAAGCAGGAGGCTTAACCCCCTGAGATACCCAGGTGACCCAACCTCTGATATTTTTACTATTTCCATAGTTTTGTCTTTTTCAGAATGTCATATAGTGGAAATCGTACAATATGTAGCCTTTTCAGATTGTCTTCTTTCACTTAGTATCATGTACTTAATGTTTGTTCATGTCTTTGTGACTTGATAGCTCATTTCTATTTTGCAGTAAGCATCTCATTATCTGGATGTACCACAGTTTATTTACCCATTCACCTACTGCAGAGCAACTTCGTTGCTTTCAAATTTTACCAATTATAAATAAAGCTGCCATAAATATCATGTAGAGATGATTGTGTGGACCTACATCTCATTTGGGTAAATACCAAGGGGCATGGTTGCGGGATCCTATAGTGAGTACATTTAGGTTTGCCAGAAACTTCCAAACTGTCTTCCAAAGTGGTTATACTATTTGGCATTCTCCTCAGTAGTGAATGAGAGTTCCTGTTGCTCCACATCTATCCAGCATTTGGTGTTGTCACTGTTTTGGATTCTTGCCATTCTAATAGATGTCTAGTGATAGCTCATTATCTCAATTTGCAATTCTCTAATGACATATGTGTTGAGCATCTTTTTATATGCCTGCTTACTTACCATTTGGATATCTTCTCTGATGAGGTGTCTAGATCCTTGACCAATTTTAAGCTAGGTTGTTCATTTTCTCATTGTTGAGTTTTAAGGGTTCTTTATATGTTTTGGTCAACAGTCCTTTATCAGAAAATTTTTTTGCAAGTATTTTTCTCCCAGTCTGTGTTCTCTTTTCTTGTTCTTTTGAGTGTTTAAACTTTTCAAAATTATTCCTAGCAAATTTGAAAGCCTATTAAAGATTTAAGGAGACATGTAATCCACATCCTTTTAGGATATCAATACTGAATTTAACAGAAATGTTGGGAGATGTGGACTTGTCTCAGACCTTTGTCACCTTCCTGGGCCATTAATGCTTTTCCCATAGTGACATGAAGTGGCTTTCTTCCATTTGCAAAAGAATTGCAAGATGAGACCATGGATTTAGTATAAGAAGACCAAATTTGTGAGACCTGAGGTGATTTAATCCTTGGCAAAATGTGCTCAGCTTCTCATTTAAGAAAAATAATTAAAACAAACCAGGGGTGTTCATGCTTATATCTGCTGGATTTAGAAGTTTCCCTGTGGGAGAAAATTATGCTTTAATGAAGCATTAGTTTAAGCTGGGTGGATTAAGTTGATAAAATTCATCTCCATAGTAATTTAGCAAGGGAAAAATTAAGATGTTGGCCACAGTTGCTATTAATTTGGTCTGAGCTAGATTTTGTGAATACCTCTGTGAATGGTTATCTCCATTTCATTAGATTATTTAGCTACAAAGGACCAAAATTGCACATAGTGGGTCCTCAAAAGTGCTTTTGCTTATGAGTTACGTTTCAGTGTGAATGAGCTGATCTCATAATTCTCTTCAAATGTCTAACGACTATATTTTTTCTACATTTGTTTTACTGTATCTCTTATATTCTAAGAACTGTCTAAGTTCTGATGGAATAATGAAGTTGTATAACATGATTTCTAGCTTTAAAGAATTTTACAGATGAATAGAAGAAAGACAAATGTATGGAACTCCTGTGACCCAAAAGTTATTTTCCTGGATGATTTGAGAGGGAAAAAAATTACAATTTTTTTTATAACTTCCCAAAGTACGATTTGCCTTCTGAACAGTGTTATTTGATTTATAGAAGCTGTGGACTGTGATGGCTAATTTTATGAGTCAACTTGACTGGGTCATGGGGTTGCAGATAGTTCGTTAGACATTTCTAAGTGTCTGTAAAGGAAGTTTCTAGATGAAATTAGCATTTGAATCACTAGACTGAGTAAAGCAGATTGTTCTCTCCCATGAGGGTGGGTTTTATCCAATTTCGAGGGTCTGAATAGAACAAACAGGTGGAGGAAGGGAGAATTTTCTCTTTTTGCCTGACTTTGTTAGCTGAGGCATCAGTTTTCTATATACATTAAAAAATGTATATAATAAATGTACAAAAATAGAGGATATACAGACACACATATTGTATATATACACATATACCTTCTGTATATTTATTCTCTTTCTCTGGTAAACCCTGATTAGTACAAGAAACAGAGTACTGAAACCTAAAGGATATGTTATTTTTAAAAAAGACATTGGGATAAAAAGATAAACTTTGCATTCATAGTCTTAAGCTGCTGATAAAAATGACAAATATTTCCCTGTTTCTTACCCCCCAACAGTATTATTTTATCTGAAGATATAAAATTGAACAATCTAAGATCACTCAGATTATATTTAGCCGCACATGCCAGGTCAATTTATTTTAACATGCATAAGTCCAAATTGTTAGTAATAACCACATCAGGGAAGAACTGTAGGAAAAATCAATATTCCTGTTGAGATTTTTCAATAGTACTTAATGATTTTATGCATCTACTATATAGACGTGAAGAAGGCTCAGCTAAAACCCATAGCAGAATAAGCAAACACTGCCTGAAAAAGAATCTATACCAACACTTCACAAGATACATATGACAAGCATTTTAACTTTTAGTTGCAGTGGCCAGGTAGGTAATATTTTTTGGAAAATTACAGACTTGATCATGGTAAGGCTGTGCCTCAGTTTCCTCAACTAAAAATTGTGATAATAAAGTATCTACTTCTCAAGATTGTGGTAAGGATTCAATGAAGTAGTTTGGGTAAACCTCTTAAAACACCATCTGGCATATAGGAAATGCTCCATACTCATTTAAAAAATAAAATCTAGGGACACCTGAGTGGCTCAGTGGTTGAGTGCCTGCCTTCAGCTCAGGGCGTGATCCCAGGATTCTGGATCGAGTTCCACATTGGGCTGCTTCTCCCTCTGTCTGTCTCTGCCTCTCTCTCTCTCTGTATTGCTCATGAATAAATAAATCTTTGAAAAATAAATAAAATAAATAAATAGAAAATAAAATCTAGTAGTGCTTCAGAGACCATCTTATAGAGATGACTGCTCTGAATTTCATTCCCAGACTTCTTTCTCTTTTGGTGACCTTCATTTATTGAAAACAAAGGACTTTAGGAGTAAAAATATCCTGATTGGGGCCTCTTTAGCACTCCTCTCCCACTTCTCAATAACAAGGTTTCCTTAAAAATAGCCCAGGAGTTTTGTGATGTTGGGGGAAGGTAAAGGGGAATTGTGAAAGTCCATGACAGGCTGGTAGAGAAGAGTTTGAAAGAAAAGTATTTGAACAGGCCTAGGATTTATCAAACCATAGGGTCTTGTTGGTGGTTTTCAGAGTAATTCCTGGGAGATATTGTTGGAATTGAGAGCTAAGCTGAGAGTTCTACCTTCCTCAGTCCCTGAGAGATGCTGTGTGGCCGAGTATCCCTAGAAGCTTTTCCCCACAGGCTGGACAACCTGGGAAAGGTCTGAGCAGCCGGCCAGTGGTCTAGATTCTAGAATCCATTCAATAGGAGTTATGTTTAGGGCAATACATGTCACCTGATCCTACTTCATCTTATAGAGGACACTGAAGCCTATGTTGGTGATCCAGTTTCCCCAAAGTCACCCAATAGATTGTGGCAGAGCTGAGGCTAAATCTGGATCTCCTGACTGCATTCTGTGCTCATAGACACATCTGTGAAAGAAAAAGAGGGGAAGAAGCTGCAAAACAGAGGATTAGTGGAGATGCATCTGGATTGACTTATTTCCCCAGGTGCACTATACTAAAATTTTATATCATAAGTGATGCCTATCATTTACTAAATGCTTACTATATAGTTAGTTCTTCATGTACATATCTCATTTAATCCTTACAGTGACATGATGATGTAGGCACTCTATGTTATCCTTACTTTATAGAGGGAACTGAGACATGAATAGGTTTGGCAAATTGTCTAGTATTATGCTGCTAATAAATGACAGAGCCAAGACAAGAATAACAGTTATTGGCAAATCATATTTCAGATGACAGTAAGGCCATTAAAAAGACCCCTGGGGAGAGCCCTGGGCACTTATCCACTCTGGGCTTTAGGTTATATATTTTTAAAGTGCAACAGATAATCTCTAAAATCCGTACATAAATTATTGTTCTACACAGATGGCCTCTGACTTACAATGGTTTGACTTACAATTTTTTTGACTTTCTGATGGTGCAAAGGAATACACATTCAGTAGAAACTGTGCCTAGAATTTTAAATTTTTCTCTTTTCCTGGGCTAGTGGTACACCATACAATATTCTCTCATGATGTCTCTCTCAGGGTCAGTGAGCTTCAGTTCCCAGTCAGCTACATGATTACAAGGCTAAACAATCAATACACTTAAAATCATTCTGTACTCATGCAACCATTTTGTTTTTCACTTTCAGTACCATATTCCATTATCTTAGATAATCAACACTTTATTATAAAATAGGCTTTGTGTTACATGATTTTGCCCAACTATATGCTAATGTAAGTGCAAATACTGAACAAATTCAAGTGTGCTAGGCTAAGCTATAATGTTTGGGATGTTAAGTGTATATTGGATGAATTTTTGACTTAAAATAGTTTCACCTTATGGTGGGTTTATCAGGACATAACACCATCATAAATCAAGGAAGATCTATAATTTTTCCTGTGTTTTGACTGTACACATGGTTTTTCTAACTCTTTATACTCCAAAATTTGAGAATAAGTAAGCATGGTTTTAAATTTCTGATGAAATGAGGGTTAAATGATGTGATAGCTAATGCTAAAAGCTCTTGTTGATTCATTCTGGGATGGTTGTATGTCTCCCAGGACCACCCTTTTAGGTCTTCTTCCACTCCATTATTTCTGCTTTGATGGATGTTGATATTACCATGTTCCTGCTTAAGTGTCTTGGTACCTCTATTTTTTCTAGATTAAATGAGGTTTTAACAAGGCTTATGGGGTGATTTTTTGTCATTAAAATAACAAATGGGTTGAAAACAGCCTTCTGTCTCTTTGGAATCCACCACCATTAGTGAACTATAATCCAGCTGGTGACAGAACAACGGAGAGCTAGAAAGAATGGAAAAGAATGTAAAATTTCCCGTGATTTGTCAGTGAAGATATAGATTCTCAAAAGTTTAAGAAAATAAATCTGAATCTATGAATGGCTAGTTTGACTTTCTAGAACAGCTCCTTATAAATGTGAAGTGGGATTAGATCAGGGACAAAAGCCATCTTGAAAAACATTCCAAGCTCAATGTTTCTGACTGTATTACTGTTGAAAGGCTGGAAAAGTAATAGTGCATGTTTATTCTTCTAGAGCTTTAAACTGTGGAAATAAGTTGAGTAAGCACGTAAAATTTTAGAACTAACAGGATTTTAAACCTCAGGAAAAAAATTATGAGTTAAATCAGAACATGGCTATTCCCTAGGCAGAGAGGCTAATCTGGTACTAGGAATTCTGTTTCAAGCCTATACAACTGTCTAGGTAGGCAGAAATTGGAATCTTAGGTCCAAGGGGACTGAAATCCTCTACCTGAAGTAGATCCTCACCAGGGGAAGAAAGATTAATATCAAGCCAAGAGAACAATTCCCCTTCCTGTTTCTGATCTTAGTTATGAAAGAAAAAAAAAAAAAAACAAACCCTGGAGATTGAGATTGATA
This sequence comes from Canis lupus dingo, assembly GCF_003254725.2. Classification (NCBI taxonomy): domain Eukaryota; kingdom Metazoa; phylum Chordata; class Mammalia; order Carnivora; family Canidae; genus Canis; species Canis lupus. Next base: position 54,909,795 of record NC_064246.1, on the reverse strand, counting down.
CAATCATGATAAGACATAATGTGTCTTTTAACAAACTACCAATTAAAACTTTTAAAAAATAATGACTACACTAAAGATGTTGAATTCAGGTCAATTTAGGCCATTAACTAATGACAACAGAGACCACAGTAAATGATAGAGTACTCAACCTAATAGGAATTGAGATGGAAATTACTCTACAGTGAGTTATATATGGATTAACTACTCTTCTCATAGTGAACATAGAAAAGCCTCAAATTCCAGAAACTTCTAATTTGTTTCTCACCCTCACTTTTCCAGTGGCTAGTTTTGTGATCTGGGCAAGCCTCTTCCCTTTAGGGGCTTCAGGTTGTCACAACTGTAAAATGGAGAATTTGGCTGACTCATCATTTGGATTTCTTTCACTTCTTATATTCCATACTTTTAAGTTTGCTTCCATGTAGAATGTTTAGTGGTAGAGATAGGAACAATAATACATTTTACTTATATAATTTGCAAGAAATGGAATCATCCCCAAACACTCAAGTTCATGATTATCTCTCTTATTTCTTGATTCCAGAATCTTTGTGATTGGTATTTTATCAATGTTCCGAATAGTTGTTGTTAGCTCCTTGAAGGGAAAGAATTACGCCTTATTCCACTTCACATCTTGAATTCTTAGCACAGTAATTGCATGTGATTAGTATCTACCACCACCACTGCTAACATCAACAACAATAAATAATAATATCAACAGGAAAAGTTACTATATTTATTTAGTGTTGACTATGTGGTAGGCAGTGTGCAAGGCACTTCATATACATCATCTCATTTAGGCCTCATGAGATAAGAGACAGAGAGATTGAGCAACTTGCCCAAGGTCACACAGCCAGTAAGTGGTGGAACTAAGATTTGACATGTAACCTAAGTCTGTATGTCTCCAAAGCAATGATCTTACCTACCACAGTATGCTGTCTTCCTTGAAAATTTCTTAAACAACTAATAATAGATCATCCTTAATACTTACTATTAGAAATCTTGGAGACTAGGTTTGGCCATTAAATTTTATTTGTTGTTGTCATTGTTGTTTTTTATGGTACTACAGAAACACTTCAAGTTGGAGATGATAGTAGTGGGTTTATTCTGGGAGAAATGTTTAGTATGTGTATTTGTGGGTACTGTAAAAAAGTTATAAGTGAAAAAAATTCAACTAGATTAAAAAAAGGAATTGATTAGCTCATTTTATAGAAAAGTCTGGGGGAGGTGTAGCTTCAGGCAATGCTGGATCCAAGTCACTTAGTCATGACATTTCTTCTTTGATCTTTAAATCTCTTGGTTTTGCTTTTCTTGCTTGTTCCCAGAAGGCTAAATCCCCGTTGCAGAGAAGATTGCTCTAAGAGCTCCAGGTTTTTAGAATTTATATGATTCATCATTCTAGCAGAGAAGAAATATCATTCCTGATAATCTGGCAAAAATCCTAGGGAGGATATCACCTGAACTTGTCAATCTCTGACCCATTGATTTGTCTAGAGAGGATGAAGTATTCTGATTGGCAACGCCTAGGTACTGAGAACTCCCCTATGACTTAGGAGGCCAGAAAATCGGGAGCAGCCTCAATCAAACCATATAAAATGAGCAAAAAGGTATAATGAAAGTGGAGGTGGGGATAGATAATTCTCCAAATGGAAGGCTAATACAGATAAATATCATAGCCTGCCATAAAATCTCCAGCTTTTCCTTGTTTCAACAAATGGTGTTTTCCCTAGGGTATTGGAAAAAGCAGAGAGGGCTTATGTAGAAAGCAACTTGATCCCTGTCCCTTTTTTTGCCTCTAACTATGGAGTCTTCAACAAATCATTTATCCTCTTTTGATTTTAGTTCCTTTATTTGTAAAAGTGTGAGGTGAATGATTTGATCTTTCTGAACCTTTCCAACTCTGGCATTCTGTTTCTGAGTGTTAGTGATGATTACCATGACCTCTGAATAGTAACAAAAAGCAGTTGCTTGTTTTAATGTAGCTTGGTGATTTCATACTTTCTTTAAAAACTCTAATTAGTACCTATGGTAAGTTAATACCTACTTCTCAATCCTGACATCTATGAAGAATCCCATTGAAGATACTAGATTTGTCATGGTGAGCTGGTCTGTAAACATGATATAAGGCGGCAGCCCGGGTAGCTCAGTGGTTTAGCGCTGCCTTCGGCCTAGGGCGTGATCCTGGAGACCCCGGATCGAGTCCCATGTCAGGCTCCCTGCATGGGACCTGCTTCACCCTCTGCCTGTGTCTCTGCCTCTCTCTCTCCTCTCTGTGTTTCTTATGAGTAAACAAATAAAATCTTTAAAAAAATGGTGTAAGGAATGTATTCCTAGTTTTTGTTGCACATTTATAACCTTCATAGTTATCTGAGTTCCATGGGGACTGCAATCACGTCTATCTTTGCTCAGTGCTGAATTTCCAGTGTCTAGCTCAGTACTTGATATATAACAGATGCTTATAAAATATTCATTGAAAGGCTAAAGTAAAAAAACCTATAAAATTTCTTAAAACTTATACATTGTAGAGTCTTCCTGAGTATGAGTAGCTATACATAACTCAATATTTTGTATGAAAAGAAAACAAGTTGTAAGTGGCAACAATGAGGTTTGAACCCAGTTGGCCTAAGTTTACAACTCAAGAAGTTTTTGTAGCTATATTATGTTGCTTCTGGGGGGACCTCAAAGATCAAAGTCCAATGTTTTCTGGCTCTCATGATTGGTTTCCTTTCTAATGCCCTAGACTGTTTCTGCTATTGGAAAGCAAATTATAATTTTCTACATCTTTTTATTTGCTTCTATTAGCTGTAGCATGCTTTGATATGCGAAGAATCATCTTTTGACCTTTTGCTACCACAATCACAGTAATCCATCTTTCTGGGTTGAGATAGAGAGTTTGGGTCCTATTATTCTGAGTATATTTCAGAATTTTCTTCTTTATGTGCAGGATGCACTAAAGTAGCATGACTAGACCTAAAGATAGGCCTTTCTCCATGTCACTTTCTTAATCAAGAATCAAGTTTTCACTTGTTTTTTTTTTTTAATTTTTTATTTATTTATGATAGTCACAGAGAGAGAGAGAGAGAGGCAGAGACACAGGCAGAGGGAGCAGCAGGCCCCATGCACCGGGAGCCCAACGTGGGATTCGATCCCGGGTCTCCAGGACCGCGCCCTGGGCCAAAGGCAGGCGCCAAACCGCTGCGCCACCCAGGGATCCCTTCACTTGTTTTTTAGATCTTCTAGTATTGGTCTAAACTCACTATCAAATTTAATTTCCACTACTCAGCCTAAAGTCCCATGGTCCAGGTGGTCTAGTCATCTATAATCTACCATGTGCTTTGTACATGTACCTTGCTTATGAGCTCTCCTTGCCTTGAATCTGTCCACCAGTCCAAGGCCTATCCATCATCCAGTGTTTTCACTGAAATTCATATTATCCATAAGAATTTTTCAAATTATAATTACATTTCCCTTATTTGAATTTTATACTATTCATGGATTAGAACCAGCATTTCCCAAGTTGCTCTTAAGAACACATGTCTAGAAAAAAATGTCAAAGTGGTTTGGGAAATTTTAGTGTCTATGGGAAACAATTTTTGAAATTTTACTTGTTACTGTGAGTTTTCTTGAGGGCAGAGAGTAAGTGTAATTTATTTTATACACTCAGTGGCTAGTGTAGTCCTTATCATATAGGCTTTCAACAAATGTAGAATAAAGTAATCATTACTCAACAATTTAGCCCTTCATTATGTACTAGATTATATAACCTTCCATTTGCTTTGATATTTAAAATTTTGTTTTACCGGGGAGGTGAACATTATCTTAAAGATAACACTCATGTTTTATGAGTTTGTATTTTTCATAACATTTAGTTTAAAATTTGTCCTCTGAATGATAATGAATAGAGACTTGTGATGTTGTTCTCACTTGACCTTTTTACCCTCTTTGTATGTAGGTATAGTGCAATCAGTGTTATTTTGACAGTTGGAATATTATATAATATTGTTGATTGATATGCTAGTTTCCAGGATTTACCCTGAAGCAGCTATTTCAATTTTACCTTTGACTCAGTATTTGGTGGTCTTTTCCCTAATTTATTGGGTCAAGCATATTCATTCTATTTCTCCTTTTACAAATCTGTTCAGCTTGGGTAGATATTACAGTGTGAGAAAAATTGTGCATTGAGTAGACCTTTCAACCTACCTTTGTATAAACCAGTGAGTCTTTATACTTCTGAAAACATTCCATAGAAAGGACTTAATAAATCAGAAGTTAAGGTTTCTAAGGCAGAAACTTGAAAATTTGATATAAACTCAGGCATTCAATCACTTACTTGAAGATAAGCACACCATGCTAGGAACTTTTGTGGAGAGATTTCTTTAATAACCTCTTACTACTATTGCTATTCCGAGACTATACCCTGTTGAACTGGACAAGAAAAGTTTTCTGTAAGAATTCATGTATTTAAAGCTAGCTTTATTAGATTTGTGTTCTTCTGGGTATGTGCTGTAGCTCCAGCACATGCAATATATTTCAATTTTATTTTTCTAGCCATAAATTTATTATCTCCTTATCTTATGTATAGATACTTACTGTAATTACCTTCAATAAGTTCTAATGATCATCAAATTATCTACTATTCTAATTGTTCTATACACTAATAAATTCCTAATAATTTTTAGGAATTTATATTATTAAATGGCCTTAGGAACTCCTGCAAGATGAGCATTTTTTAAGTTAACATATAGTGTATTATTAGTTTCAGGGGTAGAATTTAGTGATTCATAAGTTGCATATAATACCCAGTGTTCATTACATCAAGTGCCCTCCTTAAATAAATCACCTAAACAATTGTGATTATCAAAGGGTTGAGAACAAACTTACAAGAAGATAGGTTCCAGAAGATAGAAGTAGTCTCTTCCAAAATTAACTCCACAAATTCTCCAGCAGTTTCTTTCCAAAATGGAAAGCACAGGTGTGATACCAGAAAATGGGATGATCATAAAATAATTGCCTTTTTAAGTTTCTTGAGAGCATACTTATTTTCTTATATATGGGAAAAAAAATTATAGCTTTCCTCTGAGTAATTCTTGTGAAGGGGTTCAGAGGCTGGGACCTCAATTTTCAGTCCAGAGAACAATTAAAAACGGTGCACATATTACCCCTAGTATGAATCATAGACTCCTTTCTTCTGTCATTGAATCCTTTACATTTTACATCTCTGGCACCTTCCCAAATTTCTCATTTTTATTTTTTAACTAAATATGTAAGCCTTTGTAAGTTTATATTAGTGACAATATAAACTATTATTTGGTAGCTCCCTAGAGCTTTGAGGCTGCTTGCCTATCTGACAGTGAGGCTTATAAAAGATGCAACAAAAGTTCTAAGGGTGTATTTTTATTTTTAAAATTTGGCACCCTTTATTATCATGTGGTAGCTTCAGGGATTCCATTTCCTTTTGGATTTTTGAGAGATTTGATCTAACCATCACATAGACACATCCAAGGAAAAGTGGTGTGGTCTCTGTTTAACATTGAATGTGTCTTCCTTTGATAAAACACATTTAGTGCTCTGAGCAAACTTGCTTCACATTAAGGGAAAGCAAATCTGGAGACAGCAGACCAGCATCTCTAGGAGGTCTTTGGCCTTTGATATAAAATTAGTAAGAGTAGAACCATGGACAGCAGCTATTGCTACTAGGCAGTGATGGTTAATTTCCCTGGCTTCCTGAGATTCTTGTGGAGAGTGCACAAGCACGAAGCTTCACACTAATATAATTGCAACCCATCATATGACAGATGTTTCTCTCTCTCGTTCTCTCTCTGTGTGTATTAAAGAGGTAGGAAAAATGAGGAGATGGGCTACTGTCTTAGTCTTTTCAAGCTGCTATAATAGAATATTAGACTGGATGGCTTATAAGAAATTTATTTTTCACAGTTTTGAAGTCCAAGATTAAGGTGCCATCAGATTCTGTATCTGGTAAGGGCCTGCTTCCTGATTCATAGATGGATATCTTCTCTCTGTGTCCTCCCATAGTGGAAGGGGCAAGGGGGCTCTTTGGGATCTTTTTTATAAGGGCATTAATCTCATCCATGAGGGCTCCACCCTCATGACCTCGTACTTCCCCAAGGCTCCACCTTCTAATACTGTCACATTGGAATTAGAATTTCAACATAGGAATTTGAGGGGGGACACAAACCTTCAATCCATAGCATCTACCCTGTGCACAAGGGCTCAGACTGAATCCCTTTGTTCCTGACAATAGTTGCAACAATTGAGTAGAACTCTATAATTACAGAGTATCTTCACGTATATTTTAACATTTGTTTCTAATACCAGCTTTGTATTAAGGATACTTCAGGATAATGCCCAAACCTTTTCACATGGTTTAAAGAGGCCCTTCTGGTATGGCCTCTAGTTACCTCTTCAGCATTTCTTTTATTTCTCCCTTTCTTAAATTCTACTCTCTAGCCAGACTGAAGTCTTGTTATTTGCTAAATCACCAACTGTTTTTTGTCGTTCAGGTTTTGAATACCTATTTCCTCTGCCAAAACGCTTTTGTGGCTCACTCCCATTTATAAGACCTGTCCTGACTCCTCCTGGATAAGGAGTTCCTCTTATGGGTATCCAGACCAGGCTGTATATCACTTATTTCAGCACCTTCATGCTGTATTGCCATTGTTTGCTTGACATCTTCCTTGATAGACTAACACTCCCTAAGAGCAGGAATCATATCTCATTCAACTTTAGAGCCTTCACACCTGGCACATACCTATCAAGTATAACTACTTCTTGAATTAATTTGTTTGGTTAGATAGGGCAGCTCTCATTATTACCATCTTGTAGGTAAGTGAATGAAAGCTCACAAAGTGTGAAAGGTCTTTCCAATGGAGACATATTTAGAAAGCAAGCAACATATCCATAACATAAATAATAACAGGGACAATAATAATAAAAATTTTGAATACCATGAACCAGAGACCATATATGTGTTTGCTCATTAAATTTTCCGATAAACTCTCTAACGTAGGAACTCTTACTATCCCTTACATCAAAAATAGATTTAAGTTTCAGAGAAGTTTATTAACTTATTAAATGTCACACAGCGTGGGGGGGAGAGAATCTCTGATTCTAGCACTTATCCTCCATTAATTTTCTTTGCTGCCTGGAAAGCAAAACACTGAAGCAGCAACTGCTTAGAGAAAGAAAAAGAGAGAAATCAAGTGGTTGTTTTCCTTCAAGTTGTCAAACGTTGATTTGACAGATGGACTTCACTGAATTGATACATCAAGTTCAAATTAATCTTATCCTGACTACTATTGCTTTTATAGATTCTAATGATATCCTTTCTTGCACTGTATTCTAGATTCCAAGTAATGTAGCCAAATTTAAGTTTCCAGACACAGAATATAAGGACCCTAGAATAAATGGGAAATACTTCCAAACTTTCATGCTAGGTAACTATGTTTCTTCCATGCACCCTGTGTACACATCACTGTCAGACATAAAACTTCGATCTGGGTGGTCTGAGTCTGACCTAAATTGACAATTTATGTACCTTATGAGATAGATTTATGTTCTGGTAAGTTGTATACAGAATCAGTTAGAGCTGACAGGCTCATCTCCTCCCTCTGTAAGTGCTCCCCTAACACTTAGCATGTATCACTCACAGAGCCTTAATCAAAGTTCTGGTAGGTTGAGAACGGGCAGCCTCTGCCTTTTACCTACCAGGTAAGGAGCTCCTTATAGACAGGGAGCACATCTAATTCATCACTACATCCAAAGCTTGTTTGAGCTCCATATATGTGTGCTGAATAAATGAGTTGATTTGGCATTGTCAGGACAAATCAGCCTGATAGCCCTTTCTCTCGTCACAACATTTCCCATTTCCATTTCAATTATGTGGGATAGTCAGGGTTTCCAAGTGTTCTTCCTCCAGCCTAAAGCACCATGCCTCTTTTAGGTGGTAGCATTTCCTTTATGGCATCTTAGATGGTGTTCTAAGACTGTAACTACTGTGGAAACATCAGTATCCTGTCTTTAAATAGTGGAATAACATTTCTTGAAGATGTCTCAACTGCCTTATAAAATCATCATCAGGTTAGCATGACAAATACTTTATTTTTTAAGATTTATTTATTCATTCATGAGAGACACAGACTGAGAGAGAGAGAGGCAGAGACACAGGCAGAGTGAGAAGCAGGCTCCTCGCAGGGAGCCTGATGCGGGACTCAATATCGGATCCCAGGATCACAACCTGAGCCGAAGGCAGGTACCCCAACTGCTGAGCCACCCAGGCATCCCAGCATGACAGGTTCTTCTTGTTTATGTTACAGGTGCCCTGCTTTATGCAAAAGCTGTTTTTCTTTATACAGCTTTGTTGAGGTATAACTGATATAAAATAAACTGTACATATATAAAGTGTACAATTTGATAAGTATTGACATATACTATGAAACTATCACCACAATCAAATAGTGAACAAATCTGTCATCCCAAAAGTTTTCTTGTTCCATTCATAAAATCTCTTCCTCTCAGGTTTCCTTATTCCCTCCTCCATCACTAGGCAATCACTGATCTGCTTCCTGTCACTATAAATTGCTATGCAGTTTCTTGAGTTTATATAAATGGAATCACAAAAGACGTATTCCTCTTTGACTTCTATCACTCAGCATAATTATTTTGAGATTCATCTGTATAATTCTGTAGATCAATAGTTAATTTATTTTTATTGCAGAGTAGTACTTTTATTTTATTGCATAGATATACCACAATTTGTTTATCTTTTCATTTGTTGATTAACATTTGGCTTATTTCCAGTGTTTGGTATTGTGAATAAAGCTGTTGTGAACATATGATATATACTTTCATTTCATTTGGATAAGTACTTAAGAATGGAATGGCTGGATCTTACCATAGGTGTTGCAGGTTGAATAGCATCCCCCCAAAAAAAAGATATGTTGAAATCCTAACCCCTTCAGAATGTGACTTTGAGTTAGGATCCTTAAGTTTTTTTATTTTTTAATATTTTATTTTTATTTGTTTATTTGAAAGAAAAAGAATGCATGTACAAGTAGGGGTAGGGAAGGGCAGAAGGAGAGGAAGAAGCAGACTCTCTGCTGAGCAGGGAAACCCTGAGATCATGACCCCAACCGAAGGCAGATGCTTAGCCAACTGAGCCACCCAGAAGCCCCTTGAGTTAGGATCTTCAGGGGGCGGGGCTTACCCAATATTACTTGTGCCCTTATAAAACGGGCAAAACTTGGACACAGAGACGCATACATAGGAAGACTGTCATGTGAAAATGAGTGCAGAAACTGGAGTGATGTTTCCCTAAGCCAAGGAATGCTGAAGATTGCCAGCAAAGCACTAGAAGCCAGGAGAGAGGCTAGAAGAGATTCTCCCTTACAAAAAGGAACCAACGCTGTCACCACCTTGATCTCAGACTTCTGTCCTCCAGAACCATAAGACCATAAAGTTCTGTTGTTTAGGACACCCAGATTCTGGTATTTGGTTATGGCAGCCTTAACAAAATAATAATGTATAATGTAACTTTTTTAAGAAACTGCCCAATTGTATTCCAAAGTGATTATGCCATCTTACACTCCCTGCACCATTGTGTAAGAATTCTAGTTCCTGCATATGCAGGAACTTACTTAGTAAAGTGAGTCTTTTGAAGTTCAACCATTCGGGCAGCCCAGGTAGCTCGGTGATTTAGCACCGTCTTCAGCCTAGGGCCTGATCCTGGAGTCCCAGGATTGAGTCCCGTATCAGGCTCCCTGCGTGGAGCCTGCTTCTCCCTCTGCCTGTGTCTCTGTCTCTCATGAATAAATAAACAAATAAATAAATAAATAAAATCTTTAAAAAAAAAGAAGTTCAGCCATTCTAATGGGTATGTAGTTGTGTTTCATTGTGGTTTTTATTTGAATTCTCTAATAAATAATGTTGAGAATCTTTTCACATGCTTTATTTGCGATCCATATATATCCTTTTGTTAAAAAAAGATTTTATTTGAGAGAGTGAGCTCGTGCATGTGTGTGGGTACAAGTGAGGGGAGATACAGAGCGGGGATGGGACAAGCGGACTCCATGCTGAGTGCAGAGCCCAACCCAGAGCTGGATCTCATCACCCTAAGATCATGACCTGAGTTGAAGCCAAGAGTCAGCTGCTTAACTAACTGTGCCATCCAGGCACCCTTCGTCTTGCTTTCTACAAGTAAGTCCTTTACCAGATACATGATTTTGAAATATTTTTTGCCAGTCTGTTTTTCATCTTTTTATAACAGTACATTTTGAAGAAAAGAGCTTATTTTTGATTACATCAAATTTATCAATTTGTTCTTTTATACTCCTATTTTTAGTGTCATGAAACTAAAAAACCTTTGCCTAATCCAAGGTCATAAACATTTTCATCTAGAAATTTTCTAGAATCTAGAAGTTTTATATTACATTTATATATAGAATAATTTTGAAATAATTTTTATATATGGTGTGAGGCATGAATTGAGTTTATCTTGGGTTTGTGTATTGATACCAAATTGTTATAATGCCATTTGTTAGGTTATGTTTTCTCCATTGGATTGTCTTAGGACCACCATAAAAAAACTGATTGATCATATATGTGTGGTCTGTTTCTTGATTTCTATTGTGTTCTATTGATGTTTTTTTTTTTTTTTGTCCATCCCTATGCCAGTACCTCACTATTTTCATTGCTATAGTTCAATGGCATTTGGCAATGTCTGGAAACACTTTTAATTGTCCTAAATCAGGGAGGGATACTTATTTATAATGAGTAGAACTCAGGGATGTTGCTAAATATCTTCCAATGCATGGAGGCTCCACATAACAAAGAATCATTCAGCACCAAATGTCAATAGTGCTGAGGTTGAGAAATCATCATAGTTTTATAATACATCTTGAAATCAAATTGTAGAAATCTTCCAAATTTGTTTTTAATTTTTAAGGCTGTTTAGCTACTCTAGAACCCTTTTCTCTCCCTGTATAATTTAAAATAAGCTTATCAGTTTCCCCAAATATCCTGCTGAGATTTTCTTTGAGGTTGTGTTAAATCTAGTGCTTGCTTTGGCAGCACATATACTAAAATCTATATACCAAGTTGAAAATAATTGATAGCATAATAGTATTGAATGTTTCCATCCTTAAATACTGTATATATCTCTATTTATTTAGGTCTTCTTAATTTCTTTTAGCAAAGTTTTGTAGTTTTTCAGTATATAGATTTGGATCTTGTATGCCTTTTGTGAAATTTATCCCTGAGGCACCTTGGTGGCTCAGTCAGTGAAGTGTCTGACTTCAGCTCAGGTCATGATCTCTGGGGCCTGAGATGAAGCCCTGTGTTGGGATCCATACTCACTGGGAAGTTTGCTTGTCCCTCTCCCTTTTCCCCTCCCCCAGTTTGTGCTCTCTTTCTTTTTCTCTCAAATAAATAAATAAAATATTTTAAAAGATTTATCCCTAAGTAGTAGGGTTTTCTGCTAACAGATTCTGCTATTGTAAATGGTGTTGTTTTTCTATTGAGTAAAGTTTCAAAGAAATACATTTTTTCCATGAGTTTGGGGGGCCAATCTTAACACATAACCTGGTCTACTGGGTTTTGTAATTTCAAGCCCCAATATAATTATATGGAGATTCATCGGATTCTGAGTAATAGAGACCAAGTTCCTTGAGTTTAAGAAAAAGCTGACACCTTACTAAATCAAAGAAAGAACTACAGACCAGGGCCTGGAGTTCAGAATCTGATGAGATTTAAATTCACTCTTCCTTGACACCTCAAATTTTCTCCAAGGCATCACATTCATTTCCTCATGATGTTTCGTGTTGAGGGATATGGTACCATGCAGCTCCAGGACTACATCTTCACAGCTTTATGAATGGAGAGGACAACAGATTCTTCTCAGCTAACTCCAATGGACAATTCCTGGGAAGTTCTCTGATATGGGCTAAGGTCACAGATATAACCCTGGACAAATAATGTGGCCAAAGCATATGATACAATGGTGAGCTTTATTAGGATTATACTCTCTCCTTTCAGCCAGAGTTGTGGGGTCACTGTCTAGAACAAGATGGCGTGGTGGAAGTCTCAATGGAAATTCTGAGCAAAGGCAGCAGCCATCACAAACAGATCTATGTAAGCTCAAGTATTCAAAAGAGAGCCCTATCATGCCCTTATTCTCTCCTGGAACTGGTGTCATTCATTAACAGATGTTTACATTGACATTTAATTACTCTATGTGAAGCATTTCTGCTTTCAGGGACTGAAGGCCTGTTTGGAAATCACATCTTCATTTCTTTCCATCCTTCTGTCCAAACAATTCACATTTCATTTTATATCCCTTTCCTTGACTTCCAAACTAGGAACAACTAAAAATGATATTAATAAGATCACACTCCAAAATAATAAGTATATAAAGAATTTAGAAAACACAACATCCTTTTTTTTTTTTTATTGGTGTTCAATTTACTAACATACAGAATAACACCCAGTGCCCGTCACCCATTCACTCCCACCCCCCGCCCTCCTCCCCTTCTACCACCCCTAGTTCGTTTCCCAGAGTTAGCAGTCTTTACGTTCTGTCTCCCTTTCTGATATTTCCCACACATTTCTTCTCCCTTCCCTTATTTTCCCTTTCACTATTATTTATATTCCCCAAATGAATGAGAACATATAATGTTTGTCCTTCTCCGACTGACTTACTTCACTCAGCATAATACCCTCCAGTTCCATCCACGTTGAAGCAAATGGTGGGTATTTGTCATTTCTAATAGCTGAGTAATATTCCATTGTATACATAAACCACATCTTCTTTATCCATTCATCTTTCGTTGGACACCGAGGCTCCTTCCACAGTTTGGCTATCGTGGCCATTGCTGCTAGAAACATCGGGGTGCAGGTGTCCCGGCGTTTCATTGCATTTGTATCTTTGGGGTAAATCCCCAACAGTGCAATTGCTGGGTCGTAGGGCAGGTATATTTTTAACTGTTTGAGGAACCTCCACACAGTTTTCCAGAGTGGCTGCACCAGTTCACATTCCCACCAACAGTGTAAGAGGGTTCCCTTTTCTCCGCATCCTCTCCAACATTTGTTGTTTCCTGCCTTGTTAATTTTCCCCATTCTCACTGGTGTGAGGTGGTATCTCATTGTGGTTTTGATTTGTATTTCCCTGATGGCAAGTGATGCAGAGCATTTTCTCATATGCATGTTGGCCATGTCTATGTCTTCCTCTGTGAGATTTCTGTTCATGTCTTTTGCCCATTTCATGATTGGATTGTTTGTTTCTTTGGTGTTGAGTTTAATAAGTTCTTTATAGATCTTGGAAACTAGCCCTTTGTCTGATATGTCATTTGCAAATATCTTCTCCCATTCTGTAGGTTGTCTTTGAGTTTTGTTGACTGTATCCTTTGCTGTGCAAAAGCTTCTTATCTTGATGAAGTCCCAATAGTTCATTTTTGCTTTTGTTTCTTTTGCTTTCGTGGATGTATCTTGCAAGAAGTTACTATGGCCGAGTTCAAAAAGGGTGTTGCCTGTGTTCTTCTCTAGGATTTTGATGGAATCTTGTCTCACATTTAGATCTTTCATCCATTTTGAGTTTATCTTTGTGTATGGTGAAAGAGAGTGGTCTAGTTTCATTCTTCTGCATGTGGATGTCCAATTTTCCCAGCACCATTTATTGAAGAGACTGTCTTTCTTCCAATGGATAGTCTTTCCTCCTTTATCGAATATTAGTTGCCCATAAAGTTCAGGGTCCACTTCTGGATTCTCTATTCTGTTCCACTGATCTATGTGTCTGTTTTTGTGCCAGTACCACACTGTCTTGATGACCACAGCTTTGTAGTACAACCTGAAATCTGGCATTGTGATGCCCCCAGATATGGTTTTCTTTTTTAAAATTCCCCTGGCTATTCGGGGTCTTTTCTGATTCCACACAAATCTTAAAATAATTTGTTCTAACTCTCTGAAGAAAGTCCATGGTATTTTGATAGGGATTGCATTAAACGTGTATATTGCCCTGGGTAACATTGACATTTTCACAATATTAATTCTGCCAATCCATGAGCATGGAATATTTTTCCATCTCTTTGAAAACACAACATCCTTAAAACAAATAATCCCATTAAAAATGGGTGGAAGACATAAATAGACATTTTTCCAAAGAAGACACCCAGATAGCTAATAGACAAATGAAAAGATGCTCAACATCACTGATCACCAGGGAAATGCAAATTGAAACTACAATGAGGTATCACCTCATACCTATCAGAATGGCTAAAATCAACAATACAAGATACAACAGGTGTCAGTGAGAATGTGACACTTACACTGTTGGTGGGAATGGAAACTGGTGAAGCCACTCTGGGAAAAACTGTGGAGTTTCCTCAAGTAGGTAAAGATAGAACTACCCTATGATATGGTAATCACACTACTGGGTATTTATCCAAAGAACACAAAAATACCAATTCAAAGGATATATGCATCCTGATGTTTATGGCAGCATTATCTACAATAGCCAAATTATGGAAGCAGCCCAAGTGTCCATTTGCTGATGAAAGGATAAAGAAGATATATTATAGGAATATATATATATATATTCCTATATATATATAATATTCATATATATATATATATATATGAATATTAACTCAGCCATAAAAAAGAATGAGATCTTGTCATTTACAATGACATGGATGGAACTAGAGAATATTATGCTAATCAAAATAAGTCAGAGGAAAAATGAAAACCATATGATTCACTGATATGTGGAATTTAAGAAATAAAAGAGGAGAAAAGAGAAGTAAATGAAGAAACAGATTCTTAACTATTGAGAACAAATTGATGGTTACCAGAAGTAAGGTGGGGGATGGGTGAAATAGGTGTTGTAGATGAAGAAGAGCACTTGTTGTGATGAGCATCAGGTGATGTATGGAAATGTTGTATCACTATATTGTATACCTGAAACTAATATTACACTGTATGTAAACCAACTTGAATTTAAATAAAAACTTTAAAAAATAGGGATCCCTGGGTGGCGCAGCGGTTTAGCGCCTGCCTTTGGCCCAGGGCGCGATCCTGGAGACCCGGGATCGAGTCCCACGTCGGGCTCCCGGTGCATGGAGCCTGCTTCTCCCTCTGCCTATGCCTCTGCCTCTCTCTCTCTGTGTGTGTGACTATCATAAAAAAAAAAATAATAAGGATGAGTTGTTGCAAGGAGATAGCTATTGGAATAGGGAGAAGTGGTGAGACAGTCATCTTTTGATTTATTATACTCAGCAATCCTGAAAAGTATATTTTACATCTCTGAGCTGTGGTTTTCCCTTCTGCCATTTGGAAATTTTGTATATATGTTTGTAATTTTTCTCTGAAGGATCCTGATTTTATTAATTTTCAAGATTTCTTACTTAAAACAGATCTAAATTCTGGTGATGACACTCCCCCCCTTTTTCTACCCCCCGAAATGGCATCAAATTAACTTTGGGTTAGAAAGATCTCCAGGGATGGATCAATGAGGTGTTTTCTGACAAGCCTAGCTCTTGCAGCCTTGAGTGAGCATGGGAGAGCTATAGTGTGGGAGTTTTGCTTCTATTCCTTGTGGGAATAACTATTTCTATACTTACATAAGGGATTCAGGCTGCCATTCTGTGTGTTCTCAGCTAAAGAATTTTTCCTAGAATAGTGATTAAGATGACTAAAAATTCTCTTTTAGGGAGGAAAGAACAAGTATGTATTTTTCTGCAAACCCTTTTCATTGTTTACTTCTCTAATGCCTTTCCAGGTCTGAATAGAAGATAAAGGAGAGGAAGAAAATTATAGAACAATCATTACCATCACCACATATTTAAGCACCTAATATGTACCAGATCTATTCTGAGGACTTTACCTTGTTGCTTTATTTAAGACTCTCATATAACAAATAAATATTGTGGTATCTTCTCCATTTCTAGATGAAGAAAACTAAGATTTAAAGAGATAATATAATTCATCATTTGCACCTTGATCTAGCTTACCCTAAAGAGTTTTAAGGAACATAACATCCTGCTTCTCCTTGAATCTCAGTGAAGGAAAGGTTTTTTTAGAGGTCATGTAATAGTCCCCTAATCATGGAAAAGTGAGTAGACACCTAAATTGTGTGGTTTATCTTTGGTTGGATGAGTTCTCATGATAAGACAATTGAAGTAAAAATTACCCTGGTTAATATATGGACAATGAAGATTTCTGAGCTTCACCCCTGTATATTTAGATGTTGAAAGTCTTGAGGCAACAAGTAGAAGTTGGACACACATAAATCTGGATATTGAAATACTCTTCAGTTCTCATGATACAGATACAGTGGATCTTTGGATCTCACACACTGAGAAAAGCTTCATTGGCTTCTTCCAGTTATGTGGTCATGGTTCCCAATTTGCATTTGTTTTGCCTTAATAGAACATATGTGCATATGTGTAAGGTGAAGGATAGAGGAGGAAAATCATGGAAAGACAGTTGGGTTGCCAGGAGAAAGTTATGCCTTATCAGAGTAGACTGAATAATCAAACTATGTATTTTTCTTTTAGCTCAAGGGTTATATTCAATATGCAGCCTATGTGTCATAGCTTCTTATCTCAAAGGGTCTCAGCACTGGTCATTTTTAGGCCATAGATTGCAATTCAACTTGAGCCAGTCTTCTCAAAATACTGCTTTTGACCACTGGGACCTGAAATACTGGAGCCCACACAAAGCCTACTTCTAGCCAACAACTGTCACAAAATGCCTTTTTAATGGGGCATTAAGAGTGCTGCCTACAATGGGAAGCACAGCAAGCCATCACACTTCCCCATCTCTTCTGCAAATACCACAGAACTGCTGCCTCACTTCCCCTCTTCCATTCTTCAGAGAGAATCAAAGTAATTTTTTTTTATTAATGTGGAACAGGTAAAACCCGTCTGTGTTAGACTCCCCATCTAGAATGTAAACTCCAGGAAAGCAGGGCTTTTGTTTTTGTTTTTGTTACCTCAACACTAAGGTATTTTCGATGCCTAGAATGGTAACTGATACGAAATAGGTGTTCAATAAACCACAGACAGACTGAAGAATAAATGTATGAATGAACTCTCCAATGGCTTTTGTCACATATAGAATAAGATCTAAAATTTTAAAGATGGGCTTCAGTCCCCTTCCTACTCTACATACTTAGCTCACTCTCTCTTGCTTATTACAGCCCAGCATTTTTTCAGGTCTTGGAATTTATCAATGGCTTTCTTCCTTCTGGGCTTCTCTGCTATTCTTTTTCTGTGTAGAATTCCCTGTTTTTTTTTTTTGTTTTTTTTTTTTAAGATTTTGTTTATTTATTTGAGAGAGGGACTGAGTGCACAAGTGAGGGGGCAGAGGGAGAAGGAGAAGCAGACTCCCCACTGAGCAGGGAGCCCAATGTGAGGCTTGATCCCAGAATCCCAGATCATGACCTGAGCTGAAGGCAGCTGCTTAATTGACTAAGCAACCCAGGCTCCCCACTGTTCATCACTCTTACCTGAAAAACACCATCTTTTCATTCAGGTCTCAACTTCATTATCACACCCTCAGAGGCTTTACTTACTTCTCTCTCCCATCTAAATTAGGTTCTCCTTATAGGCTCTCCTCTTCATAGCATTTTTTTCTTCTTCCTTTTTGTCCTGAACACTATTTATTTGGCTCTTCACATGAGTTTTGTTTATGTCTCTCACTGGACAATAGGCTCCATGAAGGCAAGACCTTGTCTGTTTAATTCTCTTCTATATACTCAGGCCTAGCAGAGGACCACGCAACCCCAGGCAACCTGGGGTTTCCCCAGGCCAGAAACCCCTGAATAAATAAACAGATGTTGAGCAAACAGATGCATTTTAGCTGCAGAAATCTCCAACTAGGGCAACTCCGGTGGCTCAGTGGTTTAGCGTTGCCTTTGGCCGAGGGCATGATCCTGGGGACCTGGGATCGAGTCCCACGTTGGGCTCCCTGGTGGAGCCTGCTTCTCCCTCTGCCTGTATCTCTGCCTCTCTCTCTCTCTCTGTGTCTCTCATGAATAAATAAATAAAAATCTTAAAAAAAAAAAGAAAAGAAAACTCTAACTAATTTAAGTCACAGATAGGAATACTGGGTATCCTGCATTCATGAAAATGAAGCCAAACACTGGCTAACCCAGATTTGCTAAGAGGAAAAGGGTGAGCCTATCATTGTGTGAGGATGTCAGAAATGATGGAGTTGGTGCAGACTTGACAGCTGACCTGTCCTGCTGGTAATTGGTAGCCTGAGGCTAAGCTAGTAGCAAGAGTGGGCGGGAAACAACACTTAACCACCCAATTAACAGGCAGTGCAGCTTAAATTTAGAAGCTGTCTGTGGCCACTCCATAGAAACCACACTGAGGAGGACAATAAGTTGCACAGCTCTTTCTCCCAGGGCCATTATTGTATGTCAGAGAGATAATTAGACATTGGGACTGCACATTTGGAAATTATGTCCAGTGGCTCTCTTATCCTGAGGAGATCCATGAGTAAGGGTCTGGCCCACTGTGTAGGTGATTCCAGGTCAGAAAGTATTTAAACTCCTCCTGTCTGAAAGGGAGGAAGGCATTTTTATAGACACCCAACAGGTAAGAGGCATGGAATGTAGTAGAATCCACACTGAGGTGGGAATTGGGATCTGTGTTCATGAATCCACTCATCTGTTAAAAGACATCATGATCTTTGGCAAGACCTTCAGCCTTTCAGAATCACTTTTACTTTGAGAAAGTGGTTGGAAATGACAAGAGAATTTGACTGTTTTTCAGGCAAAAAAGGATCTTAATTGGCTCCTTTAGGTGAGAAGTACTGATGGCAGGATGTGCTTCTAGCTCAGCTGGATACAGGAGCATAAACAACTCACTAGGACTCTATTTTTACTTTCTGTTTCTTAGCCCATTTTACCTCTTGTTCTATTCTCCTATCAGTTTTTCCTCTTGAGAAAATGGCTGTAGCAGCTCTGGTGTGTATCTTTCAGCAGTTTCTTCATCAGTCCTGCACAAAATTCTGAAGTTCACTCTAATTGGACCAATGATCACTATGGCTAGTCTTTACTTATGTCAGCAGGAAGTATTCTGCCTCTCCTTAGGAGATGCTGAAATTGCTTGGCTTTTAGCTCCTGTTATTACATAGCCTTGACAGTATGTCCCGGGAGGTCAGCTGCCCTGGCATACCTGAAGCTCCCTAGCCAGGATCTAACGAGAAGAGGCCAGCATTCAAGTAGGGTGTATCCAAATGGGGCTCATCACATTTCTTTCCCCTAAATGCGAATTCACTGAATTCCTATAGCATATGTTCTCATTAATTTTCTACCGTGTCACACATAGTAGATGAAATTCACCTGCAGAGTGGTGGATTGGATTAGAGGGAATTGGGCAGACTTAGGTTCAAATTGTGGCTCCCCTAGTGAGTAGCCATAGGACCCTAGACAAATTACTTAACCTCTCCTAGCTCTGTTTTCCTATCTGGTAACAGGAAATAAGTAATATACTTAACTGTGTAGTTATAGGGATTAAGTGACTTAATTTGGAAAAGTGGATTACACACATAACAAACACAATAAGAATGAAAACCACAAATTTTGTGTGTATAAAACTAAGACTTGGCATAAATCCTTATCTTTCTCTTATAGTCAAGAAAACCTATCAGAATGCAAAGTTAAATGGATAACCTTGAACATGCTATCTTTAACAAATTTTTGTATTAGTAATAGTCTAAAAATCTTTTTTAGAAGCTCATATACAAATGTGGGATGGCTATGACTCCTCTCTTTGTAACATTGGTAATCGGAAGAATGCACTCAGAGCCCTAACTTGTATGCCTTTTGTGAGTACCAGCAGAAGAGAGGAAATTATTTAGCCAATGGCTTGTGAGTTTTCCTAGGCACTGCTATGAGAACTACCCAGTACTCCTTTCCTTGTGTCGCTCCAAATAATATATGACACAGAAGAAAAGGAACCTACAGCTGTAATATTGGCTTAT
The DNA here is from genome assembly GCF_003254725.2 of Canis lupus dingo. Classification (NCBI taxonomy): domain Eukaryota; kingdom Metazoa; phylum Chordata; class Mammalia; order Carnivora; family Canidae; genus Canis; species Canis lupus. Next base: position 54,889,800 of record NC_064246.1, on the reverse strand, counting down.
AGGTTTTTTTAAAAAGATTTTATTTATTTATTTATTTATTTATTTATTTATTTATTTGCAAGAGAGAAAGAGAGAGAGAGAGGGAGAGAGGGAGAGAGGCAGAGACACAGGCAGGAGAAGCAGACTCCATGCAGGGAACCCCAGGTGGGACTCGATCCTAGGATCATGCCCTGGGCCGAAGGCAGTGCTAAACCGTTGAGCCACCCCGGCTGCCCCTGGCTTATAGTTTTTAAAGCTCTTTCATATTCATCACATCTTTTCTGAAATTTTTTTGAAAATTTTGCCTTAGTATATAAGAGATGCTCTTCCTTTGGTGAGCTTAATGCCTGATTAGATTATGTCATTCATCATCTAACAAGAAAAGTCCAGTTAATAGCATCTATTTTATTTTCTAAACAAGTTATGGAGTAATTGTGGCAAGAGCTAAAGACATTTATAAGTATTTTGGATGAACATTCTACTTCTTTTCCTAAAAGTCTGAAAATCTTCAGCTTATTTCTATGAGACTTAGCTAAAGGATATGTTTATTGCATCTCCTTTCCTTCTTCCTTCCACAAAGAGAGATATAATCTCTCTAGACTCATAATAAGTCCTTGAAGCACACTTTATATAATAAAAATGCATGAATTTTGTGAAAGAAAAATTTCCACAAGTAAACACATATGTTTGCTTATGCTTGTATGGGTGAAGACATATTGCTTCTGCTTATTGAGTGTTTATTTTTTTTTAGGGAACGACCTTTTCCTTGGCTCCTTGAAGTTGTGTTGAGGCTGCTGAATATAATCCCAGCCCCTGGCTCTAGGTAGAGGAGGGCAGTGGGCAGCAATGAGTCAACACTGATCATGTAGGTTCTCTCCTGGGATTGGAAACTTTGAGCAGCTTGTTGCCAGTATTCTTCAACCTCTGGATAATTGGCTCTTCCTTCAAGTCTATGAGTTACCCCAGATATTCTGGTTAAATTCCATGTTCTCTCCTAAGGATTTATTCCTATTGATGGCACACAAAGAACTATAACTGACATAATTAGTACTCTGTAATCTATGCTAAAGTGTGAATGACTGGCTGCTAATCCTTCCCTACTTCAGTGGAAGCATCTATTTTGAATCCAATACATTTCTTAATGGAAATGTTTTTAGTAGCAAGAGAGAAGCCATTTCTGATAAGACTCATGATTGAGGAATCTCATGTTAAGTCATACTATTCAAGTGACTTCTGTCTAGACTGACTCTGGGAGGAGCAGGGACTGTGGTTAATAAATGATAAGTGAGTGTTGGCGATGACCAGTCTCTTGATCTCATGTCCATGGTTATATCACTCCTGAGGCTATATCTGTGTATGTGTGTGTGTGGGGGGAGGTTGTTTTGCTTGTTTGCTTAGTTAAAAAGGAAATGTTCTCTTTTTTTTTGGGATGATGATAAGTCAGGGTAGCTAGGAGGCAGAGGTATGGTCCATGTGATGTCCTGAAGTTCCTCTAGCCTTAAATATTGTGAACTGTTCCAGGTAGTAATGCTTAAGTATGAAAATACTCAGCAATCAACACAATGTTTGAGGTACTAGGAGAGAAAAAGTGTTTCCCAAATACATACCATGTGTGGTTAAAGAAATAGAACCCTTAGCCTCCTGACTTTTTGGCTGGGATTTCCCACCCATCCCAGATTGTCTCCCTAAACAGGATCAGAAGCTCACTGTATCTGACTCAGCTGGGCTCCAAGTTGAGCAACTTTTAATGGAATTAATGGCCAGGAACACCAGTTAAAGCAGATTCTTGGCTGTGCTGGTATGCCAGCCTGCCATATTTTCATAGGTACCCAAATTAAGAGTTTATTTATTCTCTCAATTTGCTATAAATGGAATTAGCAACAGGCCATTTGGGGACCTGAAGAACCACCGATGCCAAAAAAATAGCAGCCACATCATTCATATTTTATGTTTATTTGAGTCACTGAGTGTAGGAACTAATAAAGAGGAAACTGTAGGTTGATTTTCTATCATCATCATCATTGTTACTATGAGGACTATTAATCAAAACCTGAGTGATTTAAAATGAAAAAATAATCTGAAATATGATGATATTCTGAAGTGCAGTGTCCCTCTTTTTCCCCTTTTTTCTCTAAGGAACAGATTTGGAAACACAGGTTCACTTCTGAACAAAAATAGGTTAGATTTTTAAGGTTCATTTCCAACAAAATGTAGAAGGAAATACTATTCTTTTTTTGGTATAGGCTTTCATGTCTTCTCTTTCCATTGGGTAAACCAAGTTCCAATACGTAGGCTTCCAGTGTCTCTAGTCACAAGATGCATAAGTTGGGGTAATTACAGGCAACAGTGGATATTTATAACAGATTCAAATTAATGAGGTAGTTCTCTATTACAATGTCATTGAGAATAGTCCTGGAACATCTTTTTTAAATTGTTTCTTTCATTGCTGGAAAGTCATTCAAAACTCCTTTTAGAAGCTTCTTAGAGCAATAAGAAGGCTTGCACCCCAAGTGGAAGCCTGACTATGGTCATTAACTTCATCTTTTACCCTAGGCAAGTCACCCTTCCTCTTTGGCCCTGATTTTTTTCTTCTTAAAAATGGAGACTTAATAATCTCCAAGATTCCTTTTAACTTGAGAACCCTCTGATTCTACTAATTGCTTTTGGAGTCAGTTTCCAGCACAGAGAAAAAAATGTGATCATAACTTTAGACCAGACCAACTTTTGTAGCAGTGGTTTGCAGACTTTAGTATGCTTGAACCTCATTAGGGATGCTTTTGATAAAGGCAGTTACAGAGCCTCAACCTTAGAGATTTTAATATGGTAGATCTCTGGCCAAAATCTTCACTTAAACAGATGCTTTGGAGGTCTGTGTTGTGGTGTGTGTGTGTGTGTGTGTGTGTGTGTGTGTGTACAAGTACATGTTTCAAAAAAGCAGGGTGAGAATATGAAAACCTTTATAAGTGTAAGTGTAATTTGAAAAAACTTTCCTTTCTAATTTTTCTTGAGCCAACGCAACCACCTAATCCTCAGGCAAGGACACAGGAACGATGTTAAGTAGATGTTCCTTGATCTGTGCAGGCTCAAAGGAGGCAGAGAAGTTCCTGGCGCAATAAAGGACAGAAATGCCAAATGATTCAGAAGAGTCCTGGCCCTCTAAAGAGGACTGAATTAGAGTCAAAAGACTAAACTTTTATCCCTAGCAGTGCTATTCACTTAATGTAGCTGTGGACAAGTCATAGAAGCCCTCTAAAGCACTCTTCTTACTAATTGGGATAAGCTCTGTAATATGCCCAGTTATCTCCTCAGGATTGAATGATTTACTCTGTCAGCTTCTAAAAGGGCTCCTAGAAGATGACCCTCAGCTTGGAGCTGTATGTGGGGATGGCCTCAGCTGAGGAAGACTTCAGGACTTGTCCAAGGCTTTCCTCCAATAATGGCTCATCAATAGGGGTGCAAAGGCTCAGCCTCTTAGCCACAGTCAGTGACAATTCTGAAGAGTCAGTCCAGTCCAGAGTTCTCTGTGGGTCTGACCAAGACCTTTTCTGGGACTGGTTGCAATTCAGTTTATTCCTCTGCCAGCTCAGCTTCCTTTTTCCTCCCTTCCACAGGTATTAATTATGAGAATGCTCCCTAATAAAGACCTTAAATTCTAATCTCTGTTTCAGGAAACCTAGTCTGGAATAGTAATAGGAATAGTGCTAGTCATGATACCAGAAGCCACCATATATTACATGCTTTTTATAGGTCAGGCAAAAAGCCAAATCTTGTACAAACATTATACTGCTGTCTCTTTAAAATTGTCCTGCAAGGTAGTCCTCATTTTATAGGTCAAGAATAGTTTTATAAACTTAAGAGAAAACAGTATGTATAGACATGTTTTGAATATAAAATAGTATTACTTCTATTTATAAATTTCAATCGAGAAGACTTTTTAAAAACTCTCCAATGGTAGTCTCCAGATGAAAGCCTTCTAATTTGTTCTCAGTGGGAAAGAATGACAGCTCTCCTCTGTTGTCCTCTATCACCTGCCTGATTCCTCCAACTCAAAGGGAACCCAAGAGGCTTATTCAGTCCTAGCCTCTCTATGGGTCTTTAAAAATGAGCTGTGAGGATGCCTGAGTGGCTCATTGGTTGAGAGTCTGCTTTTGGCTCAGGTCATGATCCTGGGATCCTGGAATCAAGTCTTGCATGAGGCTCTCCACAGGGAGCCTGCCTCTCACTCTGCCTATGTCTCTGTCTCTGTGTGTGTGTCTCTCATGAATAAATAAACAAAATCTTTTAAAAAATGATGTGTAAGTTATGAGATCACCGTTTATTCTTTTGGAAGTGTCTGTTGCATGTAGTTCTGGCAGCAATTTTTCAAAATCCAGAAATTACCTTTGCATAGGAAGAAAAACAGCACCAATGCTCTCTGTCATCAGGTTTTAATGTTCCATATCACAGCACATTTATTCATCTGCCTGTTGCATACTTTCTTTGGCATCTACCATGAATGTGGAAATGTGCCAAGCACAAGAGGTGACTAAAGGGATGATCTTGCCTTTAAGAGGTTTTGCTTCTGGGCCTACAGGTACTGCCTCAGACCTTGGGGCAACATGAATTCCAGATGGTGAGTTGGAGGCTAGTGTTCAGGATGCAGTAGATTATTCATTTACCTGAGCCTTCATACCCCAGCTCCATCAATGCATCCCAGGTAGCAACATTTTCCCTTCTAACTATGGCCTATAGCTTGAAAAGACTAACGTAACTCTATAGAAATATAGAACCCCAAGCTTAAGTTAAACATACTTTTTGACTAAGAATATCCATCTTGGTTTGGGCTTAAATGCATATTAATGTTTTCTACCCTTTTCTACAAAATTTAGTCACATTCACTCTAAAAAGTAGAGCTCTTTGTTAAAAATAATTTTGTAAAATTCCTTTTCAAGTAAGTCACTAGCAGGCTCTCTGCCAATAACTGTTTATTTTTTAGAGAATCAATTTTACTCTCAACAAAAGATTCATCCCTTTCAGTCAATATTCCCTTCATTGCACATAGATAATGTTTATTGTAGCTACTTCAGGGACCAGAGTCTGTTTCTTTCATGAGGTTACCTGTAGCCAATCCAAATAGCAGGAGTTTGGAACATCATCTCCCAGAGCTCTAAGAGATTTCATCATTATTGTGTTTATTGGCAAGTAAGTGTGAGAGGATTGGGATTTTTTTTTTCTTTCCTGCAGCCATAAGATAAAAGGATGTACTCTGGGTGATATTTGCTGACTCAGTCCTGAGCTCATGGTCATTGGTGTTCAGTGATTCTAGTAGTCTGTGGTATGTGCAGATAATTAATATTCTTGGGACAAAGGAAGTTTGGGAAAGTTTTAATACTGGATTTTGCAATTGTATAAGGCTGTGAGGATTTTGGGACACCTGAGTGACTCAGTTGGTTAAATGTCTGACTCTTGATTTTGCTCAGAGTTGTTAAGACTGAGCTCTGCAATGGGCCCTGTGCTGGGTGTAGAGCCTGCTTAAAATTCTCTCTCTCTCTGCTCCTCTCCTCCCACCATCCCCCTCTAAAATAAGACTGTGAGGATTTAAAAAATCATCACATGAATCCCTTTCACTCAAAAATTCATTATCCATTTAACAAATATTCAGCCCCTACTAAATTTCAGGTACTGTTCTAGAGTTAGATAGAAAGACATGGATGCTGCCCTTCTTAAGCCTGCGGTGTAGTGTGGGAGTCAAAGAAATAATATGTAATGGTTGTCACCCAAGGCTGTTCTGAGGAGATGGTCTGTCTACCATTGGCCTAGAAGAAGAATGAGCCAGGTGAAGTGTAGGAAGTGCACTTGTGGAAGTGTCTTGCCTTTATGAGGCCCTAGTGTGAAAAGTTCTAGGAAGAGGTCACTGTGTCTGCAGTCAAGAACAGGTTATAAAATAAGGCTGAAGAGGCAGGAATGGCCAGGTGCTGAGAGCAAATGGTATGCCACTGTTGGAAATTTGAGTTTATTCTAGGTAGTAGGGGAGAGAGACATAATCTGATATGGTCTATCCCATATCTCAATTAGCATTAATAAACAGTATGCTTTAAGGGTGGTAAGTTGGAGCTTGCTTGCCCATGCTCTAAAGGAGGTAACACCGGTAGCATCACCTGTGCATTGTTTTGAGTTTACTGGAAAAAAATTGTCTGTGACAGAAATTAATGATTAAGAGTATGTACTTGGCAGTCAAACATTTTGAGATTGGGGTCCTGACTCCAGAACTTATTTATTAGCTACATTACTTGGTCAAGTTAATTTATCTCTCCGAGCCCAGGCTTCTTCATCTATAAAAATGAGGCATCAAACTACTTACTGTAAACTAACTCACCTGATTCCTGTGTGGTTTTCTTCTATGAAGTATCAGGACAGATGAGGCAACATGGAGGCTGAAACATTGTTTTATGAGCTACAGCATAACCAAGGCAGTAGGGAAGACCACAGGTCTGCAGAAAACCAAGTTCAATCTCAGATCCATTCTACTCATTATCTTATTCTTTCTTTGTACCATCAATCCCTTTCCTAATTCTTACAGAAAGCCTAACTTAACAAGGAATGAGCCAGTCCCATCATTCCTATTGACTTCTTTGGTGAAGCTTCTGCCTACTTATAATGAGTCAGATATGGGGTGCTATTGGGGGCTCATGATTAAGGCACCAAGGGTGAGGCATGTGCAATATCTGCCTTGCCAAGGCCACAGCGCTGAGAGATTAAATGTCAACTCTGCTCTTGACCCATCTATCTCATCCTTGGGACAAAAGCATGTGAAGCCTCTGCAGTCCAGTCTCCTCTACGTATTTTCTGTTTGTACACAATATTATGCTGATCCTTAACACAGTGTCTTTAATTCACTGACTGAATGGACTGTATTTATATTAACTGAGACAGATATATTACCTCTGTTCTCAAGGGTGATCAGGAAGGAGTTTTTCTTAAGAAAAAAGGTCATCTCCTTAAGGTGCTCCAAAGGCTCATCAAGATCTGAGTCCTACTTTTTCTCAAGTCACATCTCTCTCTACACCCCAGTCTCACATTCCTTACCCAATCCAAACCGAACTACTTGCATTTTCCCATTGTACTGTTATTCTTTTCCTCTTGAACTTTGCACATGCTATTATTTCTTTTACCTATAAAAGTCTTCTCTGCCATCATCTGTTCAGCTCCTCTTACCCTTCAGTTTTTGTTCAGAGGCCACCTTCTTTGGGAAGCCTTTCCAACCTTTCCAAATTTGAGTTAGGTGTACCTCCCTAAGCTCCTATTATTCCTTGAGCTTACTTTTTTCATTCCCTTTATCACCACTTGTTGAGTTGCTTATGAGTTACTTACCCTTCTCTTCCACCTTGATTTGTAAGCTCCCTGAGTACAGGGACTGGTGAATGCCATAGTCACCACCCATGCATTTTCATGTCTTCTATATACCTGACACACAATAAGTCTCTAAGTATTTGTAGAATGAATAAAATAATGAATGAGATAATAGCTCCTATCCAACCACACACACACACACACACACACACATATACACACACACTACAAGTGAGGAGCACTAAATAAGATATCACCCTGTCCTCCTTAATTGGAAGAATTTTAGAGCCACTTACAGGAAATCTCTGAGTGTATACAAAATGGAACCACATCATTTATGAAACTGGGATTACTTGATGGGAGATTAAAGCTTTGGTCCATAGGATTCAAGCAGTAATAAATCTATATTCTTTGGAGGCTTTAGATAGGATGCTTGTTAGACTACCTGCTGTTAGATGAGGCGAGATTGGATTTTTGTGGTGTCTTCTGGAAAAGCCCTCAGTGAAAACTCCTAGGTGCTAGGTTTATTTGCCCCAGGAACATGTAATACTGTGATAATCTCCTGTGGTTCTAGAAAGGCTGAAAGCTATAGACAGGTGTTTGATCCATTAATCCATCTCCCATGGCTTATTATTGACTGAGTTTTGGGAGTGGTGGAGACTTGATTGGCCTTCTGCAGATTTTTTTAAAGTTCTGGAAGGTTTCACTGCCTATTCCCAATCAAATGTTAGAACATCGGTCACTCTGGCTTCAGTTGCATCTTTCTTTCTTTGTGAGGAAAAAGAGAAGCTAGGGTCTGCCTCCAGGAACCTAGAGGAAAGGAATCTAAAATGAATAGGGGTTATTGTGGACAATGACAGCTCTTTAGAATCTTTGCATTTGTCTCCCAGGGAGAGCTATTGTTTACTTTATGAATAATAGAAGGAAACATATTTTTTCACTTATAAATTCTGTAGAATACAACTGGATTCCAGAATTGATTTGTGGGAATCAGAATTAAAAATATATTGCATTTAAAAGGCACAAATTTGGCTTTGTTTGAAAGCAGCTGTCTTGTTACAATGACCAAGACCTACTTCTCAGTCACTTTGGACCTTTAGTGTTCCAGGTTTATTTAAAGGAAGGTAGAGACCAGCAAAGACAGGCTATTTTATTATTGACTAAACTGGTGCTCATCATGTTAGGGAACTGGGCAATATTCAGTCACAAGCCAGACTCAGGGAAAAGTACTAAATAAAGATTTTGTAAGTCATAATTTTATAGTACTTTCACCAGTGTCCTTCAAGTGAGGAGCACTAAATAAGATATCACCCTGAAGATGTCCCACCTCAGTAGTGACCTACATAGTAAACAAAATAGGTAGAGAGGTTTTTCTTTTTTTTTAATATAAATTAAATTAGCCAACATATAGTACATCTTTAGTTTCAGATGTAGACTTCATTAATTCATCAGTTGTATGTAACACTCAGTTCTCATCACATCACATGCCTCCTTAATGCCCATCACTTATTTACTCCATTCCTCTACTCACCTCCCCCCGCCCCCGGCAACCCTTAGTTTGTTTCCTATAGTTAAGAATCTCTCATGGTTTGTCTCCTCTCTGATTTCTTCCCATTCAGTTTTCCCTCCCTTCCCCTATGGTCCTCTACACTGTTTCTCATATTCCACATATAAGGGAAACCATATGATAATTGTCCTTCTCTGACTGACTTATTTCGCTCAGCATAATAGCCTCCATTTCCAGCCATGTTGATGTAAATGGCAAGATTTCATCCTTTCTGATGGCTGAGTAATATTTCAGTGTGTGTGTGTGTGTGTGTGTGTGTGTGTGTGTGTGTGTATAACCACATCTTCTTTATCCATTCATTTGTTGATGGACTTCTCAGCATTTTCTATAGTTTGGCTATTGTGGACATTGCTGCTATGAACTTTGGGGTGCAGGTGCCCCTTTGAATCAATACATTTGTATCTTTGGGGTAAATATCCAGTAGTGCAATTGCTGGGTCACAGGGTAACTCTATTTTTACCTTCTTGAGGAGCCCCCATACTGTTTTCTAGAGTGGCTGTACCAGTTTGCATCCCCACAAACAGTATAAGATGTTTGTCCTTTCTTTGAGTCCTCATCAACATCTGTTGTTTCCTGTCTTGTTAATTTTAGCCATTCTGACTGGTGAGGGGTGGTATCTCATTGTGGTTTTAATATGTATTTCCTTGATGCTGAGTGATATGGAGCATTTTTTCATGTACCTATTGACCATGTGTAGGTCTTCTTTGGATAAATGTCTGTCCATGTCTTCTGCCCATTTCATGACTGGCTTATTTGTGTTTTGGGTGTTGAGCTTGATAAATTCTTAATAGATCTTGGATGCTAACCCTTTATCTAATATTTCATTTGCAAATAACTTCTCCCATTCTGTAGGTTGTCTTTTAGTTTTGTTGACTGTTTCCTTTGCTGTGGAGAAGCTTTTCATCTTGATGAAGTCCCAATAGTTCATTTTTGCTTTTGTTTCTCTTGTCTTTATAGACATGTCTTGCAAGAGGTTGATGCAGCCAACATTGAAGAGATTTCTGCCTGTGTTCTCCTCCAGGATTTTGATGGATTACTGTCTCACATTTAGGTCTTTCATCCATTTTGAGTTTATGTTTGTGTATGGTATAAGAAAATGGTCCAATTTCATTCTTCTACATGTGGCTGTCCAATTTTCCCACCACTCTATGTTGAAGAGATTGTCATCTTTCCATTGGATATTCTTTCCTGCTCTGACAAAGATTAGTTGACCATAGAGCTGAAGGTCCATTTCTGGTTTTTCTATTGTGTTCCATTGACCTATGTGTCTGTTTTTGTGCTGGTACCATACTGTCTTGATGATCACAGCTTTTAATATAGCTTGAAGTGTGATGCCACCAGCTTTGGTTTTCTTTTTCAATATTCCTCTGGGGTCTTTTCTGGTTCCATACAAATTTTAGGATTATTTGTTCCAGCTTTGTGAAAAATGTTGATGGTATTTTGATAGGAATTGCATTGAATGTATAAATTGCTCTGGGTAGCATAGACATTTTCATGATATTTATTCCTCCAATCCATGAGCATGGAATATTTTTCCATCTCTTTGTGTCTTCTTCAATTTCTTTCTTAAGTGTTCTATAGTTTTTAGAATACAGATCCTTTACCTCTTGGGTTAGGTTTATTCCTAGGTATTTTATGGTTTGGGGTACAATTTAAATGGGATCAATTCCTTAATTTCTCTTTCTTCAGTCTCATTGTTAGTATATAGAAATGCCACTGATTTCTATGCCTTGATTTTGTATCCTGCCATGTTGCTGTATGAGTTCTAGCAATTTTGGAGTTGAGTCTTTTGGGTTCTCCATATACAGACAGTATCATGTCATCAGTGAAGAGTGAGGGTTTGACTTCTTCTTTGCCAATTTGAATCCCTTTTATTTCTTTTTGTTGTCTTATTGCTGTGGCTAGGGTTTCTAGTGCTATGTTGAACAATAGCCGTGAGACTGGGCATTGCTGAAGTGTTCCTGACTCTCATTTTTTTCTCCATTGAAAATGATATTCACCAGCCGCCTGGGTGGCTCAGCAGTTTAGCGTCTGCCTTCAGGCCAGGGCATGATCCTGGAGTCCCGGAATTGAGTCCCACATTGGGCTCCCTGCATGGAGCCTGCTTCTCTCTCTCTGCCTGTGTCTCTGCCTCTCTCTGTGTCTATAATGAATAAGTAAATAAAATCTTTAAATAAATAAAATTAAAAAAAAAAGAAAATGATATTCGCTGTGGGCTTTTTGAGTGTAGTTTTTATAATAGTGAGTTATGTTCCTGGTAGAGAGGTTTCTGATGCTATCTTTACTTGGAGTCTTGTCTTTCCTTGTTTGTGGATGTTACCAATAGACCAGTATCCTTGAAATTCCATTTTTACCTTTCTTTCTTCAACGGTCTTTCTCAGAGGATACCAGAAATGTCTACTCTAACAGAACTCTAGACTTGAGCCAGATGTTCTCCAAATCTTTCTAGTAAGTTTGATTTGGAATGACAATGAAGTGATTTTGTGAACAGCATGCCTTTTGGATGGTGAGAAGCCTAACACAGAATGTGGTTGTCGACAAATTTAAATATTTTTTTATTCATCTGAGCTTACTTCACGCTAAACTATTCTGCTTTATGATTAATGTTTGGTCTCAATTGTTTCAGGCTTTTGTAAACTTAATTAGCTATTATTTCTCAACAGAATCATAGGAACTTAGAATTAAAAGGAAAGATCATCTAGCCTAGTTTCTGGCCTGATGTATGGAATTTGAGGCCTGGAGTGTGGAAAAATAATTTTCCATTGTATATATCCTATGGTCTTATTAGTGGTAATGCATGTGTTTAATTAAATGTTTCTTTCTTTCTTGGAATTACCTGGAACTCTAATTACATTTCAGTGTAAATTTTTTTCTTATTAACAAAAGAAAGAAGATAAGCACAAATCAGCTACCCATTGTCTTGGTTAATGAATATCCTCATTCCAAGTTAGGATGTTTATGTACATGGTGTTTATGTTTCTATTTCACTTTGTTCATCAGATCTCTTTTGACATTTACTTTTAGGACTATTCTGAGACATGAAATACTGAATGTTGGACTAGACTCACAATTTTAGTGACTCTGACAAACCACTCTGACCCATCCAGGCAGACTCTAATTTTTCCTCTATTCATAAATGCCATAACAGCAACTGGGGGAGAAAGATATGTAAGAATTCAGAAATCTGATTTGAAACCCATGATCATTAATAGAAATTGTGTTATAAATTTTGATTAGATTCCTGGCCTAGGTCACAAAAGCTTATTTAACTTACGCTTCCTATTTCTGTTAGCACACTTTTTGTATAATAAAATGAGAGCATTAGTCAAACTTGCTTTAAAAAATGGAATTGTTCATTGTTTTATGTACCTGAAGAGTCCAGGAATTGGTCTAATTTCAGTAATGGCATAAGTTAGGATTAACACTTGCACATCACACTCTAGATTTTTCTCTCTCCTTTTCTTGGTTCTGTTTCTTCTGTTTGGACTCCACCTATACTCTCTTGGCCAGAGGAGGCAAGTTGATTTCAGTAGATCTAGCCTATGTTCTTCCAGCTTCAAGTGGAAGAGCAATCTCTCTTTTTAAATACAGTGAGTTAATAAGTAAGGATTATAGGATTATAGGTTCTATCCTAGGAGTCTGGAGGGAATCCACATCAAAGCACAAATCTGGAAGTGGATAAGGGGATAAACTCCAAATGGAAATCAGTAAAATCATCAAACAAGAAATGGCTGCTGGACAGCCAAACAAACAAACAAGCAATCAAAGAACACCTGCTATACTACACAATAAGAATTTAAGGTTAATTTTTAAAGACTGGGTCTTAATGTATTTCTCTAATAATGTATAACTAGTTTAAGACTACCTGGAAACCCAAACCCCTTTAGGCTTCCCTGGATCTATCTTGTCTTTTTCAATTGTCTTTAGGTATCTTGGGTTAACTTAGAAAAACAGCCTAGTTTAACCATTATAATCTTAGATATTTGCTTCTAAGCAAATTTACTAAGCATTGGAATGACCTTGTTAGAACTTTTTTAGAAATACAGAATCTCAGACCTCACCCATAACTAGTGAGTCAGAACCTACATTAACAAATAACTAATATTTACATTGAAGTTTTTTCATGACTATTTAAAAAGTGTTTTCTTTATCATTGATTTTTAAGCAATTTGATTATGATGTACCTTGGTGAAGTTACCCTTCTGTTTTCTTAAGCTTGGAATTCATTGAATTTATGGATTAACACATTTGGAAATTTTTCAGTCATTAATTTAACAAATATTCTTTCAATATCCCTCTTTCTTCTCTCCTTCCAGAACCTCAATTATATGTGGATTAGGCCTTTAAAGTTTTTCTACAGCTTATTGATGCTGTTTTCCTTTTTTCCCCTGTGTTTTATTTTAGATACACTTCATTTCTATGTCTTCAAAATCACTAATGTTTTCTTCAACAGTGTCTAGTCCATTATTAATCCTGTCAACTATAATTTTCATCTCAGTCATTGCATTTTATATCTTTAGAAGTTTCAACTTGGATCTTTTAAAAAGTGTGTGAGCAGGTCTCTTTAACATGCTCATGCTTTCCTTTTCCTTCTTCAACACGCAGAAGATATTTGTAATAACTCTCTTCGATGTCCTTGTCTGTTAATTCCATCATTTGTGTCATTTCTGAGTCTATTTCCATTGATTGACTCCTTTTCTCTTTACTATATGTACTATATGTATATGCTTACTTGACTACTTGGATTTTTTTTTTATTGGTTACCAGACATTGTAGATTCTGCCTTGCTGGTAGAATTTTTGTATTCCTTTAAATATTCATACACTTTGGTTTGGGACACAATTTATTTAGAAATAGTTTTACTTTTTAAGGCTTGTTTTTTTTTAAAGATATTTATTTATTTATTCATGAGAGAGAGAGAGAGAGAGAGAAGCATGCTCCATGCAGGGAGCCCAAAGTGGGACTCGATCCCAGGTCTCCAGGACACACCCTGGGCTGAAGGCAGGCACCAAAATGCTGAGCCACCCAGGGATCCCCAAGGCTTGTTTTTAATACATTTTCAGGGTGGGGCCAGAGTATCCTTTAGTTTAGGGCTATGTTTGTTCTACCCCTTCAGAGTCAATGCCCTTTTGAAAACTCTGAGGCCCCATGTATTACAAGGTTTTTCCCACTCTGGCTTGTGGCAACATAAACTATGACCAGCCTGTGTGAACTCCAGGGACTATTCCATTTTCTTTCTCCAGGTTCTGGTTGTTTTCTTATATGTATGTACTAATCAGTACTCAGCTGAAACTGATTTGATTGAAACTCTCTGCAGATCTCTAGAGCACTTTGTGCAGCCCTTTTCTCTCCAGTTATTCTGCTCTGCAAATTTTTGCCACTGTGCCTTCCCAAATTCTCAACTCTTTTCTCACCATGGCTGTTTGAATTATCCCTTCCCACATTGTGGGCTCAAAACTCTTCCTAGTTTGTTTTCCTTCCTGTAGTGATCATTATTCTGTGCTGCCTGTTGTGTAATGTCTTAATATTGTTGATTCTTATGTTGTTTAAGGCAAGAGAATAAATGTACTCCCTGTACTCCACCATAGCCAAATTGGAAGTTCCTGCACATTTAATTTTGAGAAATGTTGTCTTAAGAGACTTCACCAGCCTCATTGTGTCCATTGTGTCCTATTCCAAACTCTTTCAGGAAGGAATTGTTTCCTAAAATTTTGTGACTCCAAATAACCCTTTACCCCTAATTTCTTTTCAGATGCTACCTTCTGCAAAAAAGATTTCTGGTACCTTCAACTCTGGAGATAGATCCTTGGTAAAGCAAGATTTATGAGACCATTGAAGAGTTCAATATTGCTCTTTGAGGCCCCAAAATACCTTAAAATATATAATATGAGGATTATTTTCTATTAGAGAAATATAGGAGATAAAATTGATATTCTAAAGGAAATTGTTGGGCAACAGAAAAAAATTTTTAAAGCCATTAAACAAACGTGATGATTTGAAGCCATTCTGCTTGGAGATTAGGTCAGATAATGGGGAAAAGGTAGAACTTTAGGGGTCCTCTGCCCATCACCAGTATGAATGTTGGACTGATTGGTTTTTTAATTTTTTAAAGGATTTTTTAAAAAGATTTTACTTATTTATTCATGAGAGACACAGAATGACAGAGAGAGAGAGAGAGAGAGAGAGAAAGGCGCAGGGACATAGGCAGAGTGAGAAGCAGGCTCCCCACAAGGAGCCTGATGTGCGACTCGATCCTGGACCTCAGGATCATGCCCCGAGCCGAAAGTAGATGCTTAACCACCGAGCCACCCAGGCATCCCATGATTAATTGTTAATATGAATCCATGCATATACTAATACTGTATCTGTGGGAAAATATGACGAGGTTGAGATTAGTGATAAACAAGCTTTTGGAACATAGCCCATTCATAAATAGGAGACATCTTAACTCTCTTATACCTACATATCTGAAAATAGAAGACTTTAGGCTTTCTTAGCATTTTCTAGCCTGTCCTACATTAATATCTAAGGAACATCATTTATGTTTCTTTACTCTCTGCCACCACACTTGCCAAGCCAAAATCGTGTCCCACTTTGATTACTGTGAAGACCCCCTAAGTAGTCACCTTGCTTCTACTCTTGGTTTATTGCAATCTTTTGTCCACAATCAGAGTCATCTTTGAAAAACTCATTTCTTATCCTGCTACTGCTCTGCTTAAATTCTTCTAATGGAGGGAATCCTCCCAAGTCACTTAAAGTGTAATCTAAGCTTCTAACCATTGCCCACTCAGGCTTCCTTTCCAACTCATCTTGTACTGCTTGTTTGTTTGTTTGTTTGTTTGTTTGTTTTTTTCCTGCACCCTAGCTTGCTTCCTATTTCTCTGTCAAGCCAGAATCTTTGTTACCTCCTCAAATGTCTTTGCAATTGTTTTTTTCTCTCTTCATATGCTCTCCACATGATTCTTTTCATGGCTGGCTCCTACTTACTTTAAGTTGGAGCTCACAGTCTCTTTAGAGAGGACTTCCTCACCACACTATCTAAAGTAACTTACTCCTACCTTCCACTTTAGTGTCTTTAATTATTACATACGCGGTTAGAGTTTGGAATCATCTTGGTTTTGTCTGTCTTTCCTATTAGAATATTAGCTTGATGGGGATAGATACCTTGTCCATCTTACTTATAGTCACACCCTTATACCTAGAGTACTGGTTGGCACATGGCAGCCATGTGCTGGTTATTGCTAAATGTGAGAAAAAAAACCATAAGACCACCTTTGGTGCAAAAAATATTTAAGGTAATGTAATTGATATTAAATAGTTTTTAAATCAATTTATTTCATATCCAACTGCCTATACTTCTGATCTAAATTGCTGGTGAATAATTAACTAAATTAATATCTTTGGCACTCTGACTATTCAGTATAGTTAATGTGTTAGGCAATTTTAATGTGTGTTGGTGTGTGATTTTTTTTTCAAATTTTAATAAACATATTTTAGGTATGCTAGACATGAGAATTTATGATGGAAATATGAAATTCTTTTTTCAAAAATTGGTTTTTCTTATATTCTTGCTTCTGGAAGCAGATTGGAATGGTGTAATCTTAGAAGAATTCATAGGTATGAAGAAAAACATAAATATATGAGTATGTATCTTTCAAATATATATACATATATATATGCTTATATATATATTATTCTGTTTCCAACCAACATAAAATATATGTGTAACTTTCATGTGAAGTCATGTGATATAATTTTACTTAAAGGAAAAAAATCTAATTTTCCTTTGATGCCCTTAGTAGAAATTCAACATGTAATCACTTGTTATTTGTGGAAATAGTATTTTTGAAATTTATGTCATGAACTACTGTGAAGCATTGTCAGAACATTAGCACCATGGTGGAGATTCCCAGAATCAAGAAATTGATTTAGGGTCAAGTTTTATTTAGTTTTCAGAAGTATATTCCTTTTTCCTGGCATGTGCTTTTCATGGGGCTGTGAAGAAGATTGCACTTACTGGAATGGAAGGCTGCACAGTCCTGTTCTAGGGTCCTTCATGCTATTTTAGGCATGTGTTGTTTTTATTCAAATGATTCCCCAATAGTGGTTGCCTGTTAAAGCAAATAATCAACAGAGTCTTTTGGTAACCATGGAAGCCACTGGCTCTCCAATGAGTTATTTTTAGATTGCTTCACTGAATAAATTTCTCTTATTTACTGAGAGGAAAGTAATGTAGCATGATCTTTACAACATGAGCCCCTAGTCATGGAAACAAGAAAGGGATGTCGAGAAAGGAGAATCTCATATTGCCAGATTTTATTGATGATCCAAATCTTGATCCAAATGAGACTTGGGAAATTACACTAAAGAGTGTGCACTAAAATAAAAGTGAGAGTTATCTAACAGTCCTCATTGGATCTTCAAGTTTTAGAATCGAATTTCTATCATTTCTTCTTTTTTTTTTGTTTTTTGAATTTCTATCATTTCTTAAAAATTTTTCCATTGTACTAATCATAGTCTCAAAGGGAAGCTTCACATAAATCCTGCTAGTACTTTCAATTGAATAAATTCAAAAAGCAGTTATACTTCTGACTCCTGGGTCAATTAGGACATAATGGTATTTCTATAGGTTGCTTAATTCAACTTGGATTTCCCTTTCAACCTCAGTTTAAAAAGGAGGAAAAAAATGACTATGATGGGCTAGCAATTCCAAACAATAAACTTTTGCCTCAATATTATCTTTGAAAATCTGCATTGCTGGAAATTTCTATAAACACTAATTATGAATCCTCCCTTGACCAAAGGACAAAGTGTATATTGCCTCTGGAAAAGCCCCTATATTATTGATGTAAGTATTGTTATTTATAGAATTTGTGAAGTAACCCAAGAGTGCATTCATGGGTATTGGAAGATGCTTGAAAGAAGCAGACCAGATTCCTTTCTAATTAGATCAGCCAACACTAGAAAGTGATTACAATTCATTTTATTTTTATGTTCACCTGAATAGCCTTTTTAACAGGGATCTAGAAAAAAATGGAATGTTAGGTCTGTAAAGAACCTTAACCACAGGCTCTCATTTCTCAAAATGAGAGGTAGCCCCCACAAGTTAATGCCTCCCATTTCTCTTGACACTGGATCCATTGTTCTTTATGCCACTGATGAGCCTAATATCATGCCAGGGAGTTTCAGTTAACATTAGTAGGCTTCCCTTTATGCACAAAATGGAATCCAAACTTGTTAACAAGTCCATCAAAAGCTCTAGGTGGTCTTACTCCTGTAGATGCCTCTTCCCTCATGTCCTCCCTGCATTCACCATGTTTCAGTTGACCAACTTACTTTCTCTTTCCTAAAAATATCAAGTTTATTCTGTATACTTTTTTGCTGACCCTGTCTGGAAAGCCTTTCACCTGATTTTCATGGTTGATTCTCATCTGTGGTAGGTAGACTTTTAAAGAGCCCCCAAGATATCCACACTGTAGTGTACATGCTCCTTTATTTTAAAAGTATTTTTTAAAGATTTATTTATTTACTTGAGGTGCTAGAGATGAGAGGCAGAGGGAAAGAGAGTCTTAAGCAGACTCTAAGTGTAGAGACCAACATGGGGCTTTATCTCATGATTCTGAGATCATGACCCTGAGGTCACAACTCTGAGATCATAACCTGAGCCAAAACCAAGGGTCCAATGCTTAACCAGCTGTGCCACCCAGAAGCCCTTTGACATGCTCCTCTTGACTGTGGCTAGAACCAGTGAATACAATGCTGTATCCCTCCTATGACTGTGTTACTAGTGAGTTAACTAGAGTTAATCAAAACAGAGACTCCTAGGTAGGCCTGACATAATCAAGTGAGCCCATTAAAAGAAGGTCAAGTGTTAGGGAGACATTCTCCTGCTGGCCTAATACAAATCATGTTATGAGAGAAGATAATCACATAGCAAGGTATAGTAGTATGTAGGAACTGAGAGTGGTCTCCAGCCAACAGCCAGCATGAAGAGGGGGACCATGGTCACACAGTCACAAGGAAATGAATCCTGCTGCCCACCAGTGAACCTGGAAGAGAGCCTCAAGCCTCAGATAAAATGATGACCCATGCTGACACCTTTGTTTCAGCATGCAAGACGGAGCAAAGGACTCAACTAACTTGTACCTGGACTCCTGATTCACAGAAACACTGAGATAGCACATTTGTGTTGTTTTAAGCAGCAAAGTTTGTGCCAATTTGTTATATGATATTAGCAAATTAATACATTACCTTTCTTCTCTTGTCTCAGGTGAGGCTTCTTTCCAGAGGCCTTCTCTAAGTGATATAATGTTTTATTGCCCTGCTCCCATTACCTGTTTTATTTTCTTGATAGCATTTAACACAATCTAGTTTCCTTATTTGCATACTGCCTTGGTAGTTGATGTATTCCCCAGTGTCTAGAGTGCAACTAGAGTGTCATTGTACACATAGTAGGTACCCAATAAGTATTTCTTAAATGAATCATTGAATCCAGATTAATAAGTTTTTATCAACTGCTCTTGACTAAGATTCTAAATGATTCCCTGGACCACCAGGTGGCAGATAATTTAGAGAGTAAAGTAAATAAAAGAACCTTGGCCTCGTGACAGAATGTCTCTTCTCTAATGGCAGTGTCACCATCCAGACTTTAATCTAAAACCATCTGCCTTTATTTTTCTTAACCTGGTCAGTTGGACAGCACATCTGCCATTGCTGCTGTTGCTGTAGCCAAATTATATGATTAACTTCTACAAAACAGGAACTTAGAAACAAAGTGGATTGATACCTTCGTCAACTATATGACCAGCCACAGAGTGTTATCTTTACCACTCTTGTTGCTGTGCTTTTTTTCCCCCCCTGCACGGTTGAAATTCTTGAGTGTGGATTTGGTTAATTTGTTCTCAAGCTTTCAGTTGATGATTTCCTTTCTTTACCACTTTGCAGCAGGTGTTCTTATGCTTTCAGAGAGTGGGCTATTATCACACTGTATCTTTCATAGCTTTGTTATCTGGTACACATGCATTCTTATAATATGGGCCCAAATGACTGAGCATCCAGCTGATTTGGGGACCCAGGTTTGTGTGCAAGGGTTTCAACATACATAAAGAAATTTATTAGACATATAGAGGTGGAAAAATAATTTCCCTTTACCCTCTGAGTTCTTGGCTGAGAACCTTTGAAATAAAAGACAGATTAACAAGATAAAAATAAACACATTGATTAACATGTATATCTTATGTATACATGGGAGGTACCCAGAAAAACTCAGTAACTTTCCTAGGTAGCCCAAGACATCACCTTAAATACCACCATAAAACAAAAGTAAAATGCTGGTGGGGTGGTAGGGATGGATACAAGGCCAGTTATGGGAGGTTACAATGAAAAGCACAGTAAAAAAGAATAAGGTTGTTACACAGGTTCAAGTCTGTGCTTTCTCCATCAATAAGAGTTTCTTATGAAATTAGAGTTATCCTTTTCTTCCTGGTTCAGAGAGAGAAACAATCTTTTTTTTTTTTTTAGAAACAATCTTTATTGTCTATTTTATTTTATTTTATTTTATTTTTTTGTTGGGCCCTTATTCCCTGGAATAGTGCCAGACATATAACAGGTACTCAATAAGTAGCTTTGAAGAATGCATGAGTAAAATATCTTACTACCTTAACTGTTACCAAGTCATAGTAGATCTCCTGCTCTGTAAGATGCCTCCTATGGGAAATTACCCTTTTCCTTTTGGAGAACCTAATCATTCAAATCCCAGTCAATGGTCATCTCTTTAGATGATAGATGTTAGGATGGTTCTTTACCATCTACATGTCATCGTTTATTGAACACTTAACTTGTGCCTGGTATTGTGTGAGATGCTAGGGATGCAATGGTAGATAGGCTACCTGCCAAAAATGAATTTATAGTCTTGCAACTCTCATTTATTACCACCTGCTTTCCAGACTAGGACATGACATAATTTTAATAAGGAAGCTGAGTCCTTAAAATGTAGGGTCTGAAAATTATGAAGATGGTCTTAAATATAGTGTTTGGGTTTATAATATTTATATTATATGCTTTTATTAGCTGGATAATATTAGCTGCTGAACCAGATAAGCCTCAGTGAATTAGCATAATAGAAATATATTTCTTGCTCATGTAATTTCCAAAATGAATGTTCCAGAGCAATTAGAAATTTCATCCAAACCTGTGACTAAGAGATTCAAGTTCCTTCTGTGTTGGAGGTCTAACATCTTTAACTTCTAAGGTTGTTGCTCAAGGGGAGAAAGAGGAAGATCTCCTAGATCAGGCCTCAATACTACAAACTGCTTCTGCCTATGATCCACTGACCACAACTCTTTGCATAGTTGCACCTAACTGCAAGGGAAATGGAGTCTTGTAGTAAATGTACATATAAAGTACATTTATGTTAATCAGAACGGAACAAGAAGGGATGATTTCTATTTACCAAACTGAAGGAATTTCTTTTTTTTTTTTTTTAAGATCAGGCTGGTATTTTTTAGTTAATTTTTTTTTTTACCTTGAGGCAAAGGACTTAGATATTTTGAATGGATTTTTTAAAGGGAGAAAGATTATTATCATAATAATAAACCAAAATACAGAAAATAATCAGCTATTGTGACAAAAACATTTTAAGAAATTTAAAAAGAATGTAATGAATTAGCAAAAGCGTGTTCTAAGAGGAAAAGTAACCAAGTTTGATGACTAGCCAGCAAGCCTTTCAAGTGGATTCCCTGGTACTGAGGAAATCCTTGAGTGTCTATACTAGCTCTGTTATCCATGTGGAAGGATAAAGAGCCAGGAGTCAGAATAATTGGGCTTTGTTTTCTGTTGCTTATCAACCTGTTCACTTTTTACAGGTACTTGCAACCCTTTGAGCCTCTGCAGATTTGTGCAAAAAAGGGACAAAGCACACACATCATGTATTTTTCATATATTTGTTTAAAAGTTGAGTGAAGAAATGACTGTGGAGGTATGTGATAAAGTGCAAACCACAATATAAATGCAAAATGGTACCTTTCTTTTCATCGCCATCCACATTAAGATCACAGACTACTAGGAAAAGTGGAAAGCAAAGTGGGGATGTCCAATTTGGCATCAGCTTTGCCTTGCACCACTTGTTTCTCATGCTCTGTAGTCACACTGTAATCCTTGCTGCTCTCCAATAAGTGATATGAACATCATTCATTCATTCCCTTCGAGAAGACTTCCTGAAGTCTAATAATAAACCACCATTGTGATAATTTTTTGAGCTCTCACTGCAGCTGCACTAGACTATGCATGCGTTTTATCCATATGATCTCATCTCATCCTCCTTCACAGCAAGTCTGGAAGGCTGAGTCTGTTTTTCACAGATGGGAAAAATCAAAGCTCACAGAGGTGGAGCCAGTGGTTTGAGTCCTATAGCTCATTCTGACTCCAGAGTATATGCTTGTGACTGCTGTGTTCTCTAGGCTCTCCATGTAGCTCTTGTGTGCCAGACACCTAGGGCTTCCATGATGAGCAAGAAAACATGATCCCTGACTTTAAGGAATTTTCAGCTTGGTTCAGCATCATTAGGCCCTGTACACACACTGTTCCTGTGCCTGCATTGCTCTCCCTGCAATACTCTTTTCCCTTTTCTCTCTGCCTAGTTGGTTTCACCTTACCCTGAAGTCTCAGGTCAGGCATCATCTTCTCCAGCCCTTCCTGGCTGCCCACCCAGGGCATGCCTAGAAAGTGTCTTGCAGATGCTTATGAACAGAAGCAGTATTATCTAGTTGTTAAAGTACTGTGTTAGCTCAAATTTGGCTCCATCAGTTCCACTCAAATTTGCACTCTAAGTTATTTCACTTCTCTAAGTCTCAGTTTCTGTATGCATAAATGTGACTGTTACAAGAATGAAATGAAATAATATATGTAAAGCAGTTTGGCCCTCGTGTGGTAAGTGCTTGGTTGACTTAGTTAACTCTCATTAATTACCATTATGAAGATTGCTCAATCACCATATAACATTTCCATTTCTTGCCCTTGCCCAGGATTGCAGGGTCTGCTGTGAAAGGTGGGGATGTTGACTTGTAATCTGCCTTTGATTTCAAAGGTTTGGAGTTGGCACCTGAGAGCTCAGTATCTCTGAACTCAGAACTCTGGCATCTTGAGTGAGCTTAATGTAGAGACGGCCAATGACTTGACCAAATCTCTTGTTTTTGATGATGTTGTACATATGAATGAACACACCCAGCTCCACACCCTTCCTACAGAAATACAGGACTGATTTATGCTTTTAATCAGATCAGCCTTTGCTGATGTGCAATGAGAAATAATTAGTTGGTATTTGGTGCCCAGAACGGCACTGCACTGAGCCATGAGGGAAGTGCTTCGTCCAGCATTTCAACTCCCTTGCGTAGGTAGCTTTCCTTCCCTTCCTTTGTGCTCAGAAGTTGAACTTGATGGGCCTCTGTTGGAAGCATAGTCATCTTTTTCTCTGTACCTTTTCTCCGAGGCTCAGGCATGTTTATAGTCCCCAGGTGAGGATGAGGACATGTCTGGGTAACCAATTAGCCAAAACAGAGCATTGAGAGACTTGTTGAACACATACAAATTTCAGTGGATTAAAGGTCAGTGTCCAATAAATTGAGTCTGAGCAAGGCTTTTTCTCCCAGGGTTTGGAGTACTGCAGAGTTTAATCTTGGAGTTCCTAGGGTCTATAAAGGAAGCAGCAGGTGTCGAGAATGTCAGTCTTTGTTCCACTTCAAAGGCATATGTGCTCTTGGCTCCAGAAAAATCTCTGTCATATCCACTAGAAATTTTGGTTTAGTCTTTTCTTCCCTATTGTGCTTAGAAGCCCCAGTGTCTGTAAGCTACACGGGCACATACCTTGACTTCAATCAGAGCCAGGAAATTCAGAAGAAAAAAAGAAAATTTTGGTTATTATCTAAAATTTAATAATAAACACCATAGGAAATGTGGCAGCTTTAAAAAGTAGCTGTATACTATTTGACATTTCTCTCATTGAGAGGAAAGGGTCTATGTCACCTTTCTTTAAATCTGGATAGATTCAACCTATTAAAAGTGTTGCTAGATGACTTTCAAGGCTAGGTCATAAAACACTATGCAGTTTTCATCTTGCTCTTGGAGTCCTAAGCCATGTCAGAACTTTGACTACTCTTAATCCACCATATTGTGAGGAAGCCTAAGCCCCATGAAATAGCCTCCTGATACTATGGTCAACAGTTTCAGCTGAAACTGGCTTCTGTGTTATCCCACTACAGGTGTCAGATATGCGAGTGAGGAAGCTCCCAGATTATTTCAGCCCCCAGCAATTTGAGTCCTCTCCAGACATCAGAGTCATCCCAGCCACATAAGCTTTCCCAACAGAATCTCAGACATTGGGGAGCAGAAAGAAGGCAGCTCTATGATTTCTTGTTCAAATTCCTAACCTGACGAATCCATGAGCATAATAAAATGGTTGTTACCTTATGTCACTATGTCTTAGGGTGGTTTGTGCACAACAACAGATAGCCTGAACAGTAGGTTTCACTGAGCTAAATTCTAAGTGCCAGTTAAGAAAAGTAGGGTAATTTCAAACACAGTTGACAAGACTACAAGAATCATGGAATCAATAGAATTTCAGAATTATAAGGGATCCTAAGTGTGACCTAGTAAATCTGGCAGCCTTGAAGTTGCCACTAAGCTGAATTTTCTGTTTAGCATATACAGGCAGAGATAATTTGCTCATTGTTTACCTACTTCCAATGATGAGGAGTTCATAACTTCATGAAGGATCCTCTCTTGCAGAAGTACAACTGGATACACTAAAGGAAGATATTTTTATTGCTAGATAGAGATGTTTAGTGACAGAACAAACACAGCTGCCTAAGAGAAAATGACTTTGAGGAAAGGCTCCACCTATACAAGTTGGAGCTCCTAAAAAAAATGGCAAACACTGTGACACCTGCTGCTTGGACTGCTCACCTGAAATGTGTCCTATGCTACATTTTTAAAAACTTTTTTTAGGTCTTTGTAGTGCATAGAGGGCTTCTCTTTCCATATCCACTTCATGATGTGGTATTGGTTTCTCGTGGTAACGGATAGGGAGAGATCAAAATTAATCAGGGTGATAGTCTTAGAAATGTAGAAATATTATTAGAAATGTAACATTCTTAGAAATGTAAGTGTATAAGCTCAAAGGATGTCTAAGGTAGAAAGGGAAATCATATTTCACCACAAGCTGAATGTAGATAAACAGTGCAATGCAGGTACAGAACATACTAGCTCATTCTGTAGTAGAAAAAAGGATAGAAAAGTTACAAATGCCAGTTATTTAACTGTCCAGAAAATAAGTCAAATCCAAGTTGAAGAATTTTCCTCAATTCTGGGAACTCTACTTTGAGAGAACTCTAGTTACAATCTAGAAGTTTTTCAGAAGATATCAACAAAGATAACTGTTCACAAGGTGGAAAGAAGTCTGGAAACCATGTTATGTAGAATACAATGGAAGGATCTGGGTGTGTTTAGCAAAAAGGGGAAAAGTAATACAGAATGATATGCTATTATCATATATTTGATATCATATCAAATACTTATAGGGTTCTCAATGGACAAAGAGATGAACTTTCACCAACTCCATTCTTAGCATCTTAGTCTAGACCTCCATCATTGCTTGCCTTGACCCCTGTATCACACATCTCACTTGTGTCTCTGATTTCCCTCTTGCCTTCTACAATCAGGTTTCTACAAATGCAGATTTGAGCTTTTAAAGCTGCAAGTCACATCACAACATTCCCTTATTTAATAATCTCCAAACTTCTCACTGGACTTGGAATAAAATCCACACTGTTTACCATGTCCAGAGACTCCATTTTATAAACAATTATTTTTAATCATTCTTTTTACTCTCTTGTAATAAACTTTACAGGTAATGCAAGCTATCTGATAAATAATTTTTAAAAGGTAGAATTAATGTCCTACTTATATGATTATAAGGACATATTAAGACATATTATGTCCTAACTATATGATTAGAAAGAAATTGCTTTGTCCCCAGTTTTATTGAGAAATCATTGACATACATCACAGTATAAGTTTAAGGCATATAGCATAACGGGTTGATTTGCATACTTTGTGAACTGATTATCACAATAAGTTCAGCTAATATTCATAATATCATAAAGATAAAATAAAAAGAAAGAACATTTCATTTTGTGATGAGAACTCTTATGGTTTACTCTCTTAACAACTTTCTTATATATCATAGACCTTTCTTAACTACAGTCATCATGTTGTATATCCCATCCCTAATACTTACTTATCTTCTAACTGGAAGTTTCCACCTTTAGACCACCTTCAACCAGTATCCCTTACCCTCACCCCTTGCCTTTGATAACTACAAGTGTGATCTCTTTTTCTATGGCTTTGGATTTTTGTTTTTGTTTTTTAAGATACTACATATAAATGAGAACATACATTACTGTTCTCTGTCTGACTTATTTTGCTAACCAAATGGCTTCAAGTTTTACCCAAATTGTTGCAAATGATAGGATTTCCTCATTTTAATGACTGAATAATATTCCATTGTATATGTATCACAACATCTTTATCCATTCATTTGATAGATACTTAGGTTTCCAGGTTTTGGCTATTGTGTATAATACTGTTATGAAAATGGGGGTGCAGATATCTTTTTGAGTTAGTGTTTTCATTTCCTTTGTATATGTTCCCAGAACTAGAATTGCTAGATTATATGGTAGTCCAATTTTTAATTTCTTGAGGATCCTTCATACTGTTTTCTGTAGTGGCTGTGCCAATTTACAATCCTGTTAATGGTGTACACGGTTTCCTTTGCTCCACATCCATGCTAGCATTTGTTATTTCTTGTCTTTTGGATGATGACATTCTAACAGGTGTAAAGTGATACCTTTGTGGTTTTGATTTGCATTTCCTTAATGACTAGTGATGTTGACCATCTTTTTGTATACCTGTTTGCCTTTTAGATATCTTCTTTGGAAAAATGTTTATTCAGTTCTTTGCTCATTTTTTAACTGGTGGGTTTGGGGTGTTTTTTTTTTTTTTTTTTTTTTGCTATTGAGTTCTATGAGTTCTTTATACATTTTGGATGGTAAACCTTAGATATATGGATTACAAATATTTTTTCTATTCCATAGGTTGCCTTTTCACTTTGTTGATGGCTTGTTTTGTTGAGCAAAATATTTTTAGTTTGATGTAGTCTCATTTGTCTATTTTTTATTTTGTTGCTTGTGTGTTACGTTTCCTATCCAAAAAGTCATCACTAAGGTCCATGCCAATAAGCTTTATTCTTATATTTTCATCCAGGAGTTTCATGATTTTGGTCTTACATTTAAGTCTTTAATCCATTTTGAGTTAATTTTTGTGAGAGGAATAATTTAGGGGGTCTACTTTCATACTTTTATAAAA
Source organism: Canis lupus dingo (assembly GCF_003254725.2). Classification (NCBI taxonomy): domain Eukaryota; kingdom Metazoa; phylum Chordata; class Mammalia; order Carnivora; family Canidae; genus Canis; species Canis lupus. The sequence continues at coordinate 54,862,508 of NC_064246.1, read as the reverse complement.
CATGAATATTCAATTATCCCAGCACCATACAGTGAAGAGACTATCTTTTCTCCATTCGTGTTCTCAGCTCCCTTGTCAAGAATAGTTGACTATATATACTTAGGTTCATTTCTGGGCTCTTTTGTTTCTTTGATCTGTTTGTTTTTATGCCAGTACCATACTGTTATGGTGACTATAGCTTTATAGTATAGCTCAAAATCAGAAAGTGTACTTTGTTTTTTCTCAGAATTATTTGGCTACTTGGGGTCTCAGAATTATTTGGCTATTTGGGGTCTTCTTTAGCTTCATATAAATTTTAGAAGTGTTTAGATATGCTCTTGATTTTTGTATGTTGATTTTGTATCATGAAACTTTATTAAGTTCATTGATTATATTTAACAGTTTTTTTTTGCCTATTTAGGATTTTCCATGTATAAAATAAGTGTCATTCATAAATAGATATTTTTTCTTTTCTCTTACAATCCTGATACTATTTATTTATTTATTTATTTAGCCTAATTGCTCTAGCTAGGACTTCCAGGACTATGTTGAATGGGAGTAGTTGAGAGTGGGCACCCTTATCTTATTCCTGATCTTAGAAAAAAAGCTTTCAACATTTCACCCTTAAGTATGATGTGGGCTTGTCATATATGGCCTTTGTTATGTTAAGATATGCTTCTTCTATGTCCAATTTGTTCAGTTATTTATCATGAATTAATGATATCAAATACATCAGATTATCAAATACACTTTCTATATCTATCAAGATGATCTCATATGCTTTTCTTTTGTTCTATTAATGTGACATATAACACTGATCGATTTGCATATATTCAACCATTCTTGCATCCCAGGGATAAGTCCCACATGATCATGGTGAATGATCCTTTGAAAGTGCTACTGAATTCAGTTGGCTAGTATTTTATTGGGAATTTTTGCATCTATATTCATCAGGGGTATTGGATATTAGAAAACTGTTTTCTAGTAGTGTCCTTTTCTGATTTTGGTATCAGGATAATGCTGGCTTCATAAAATGAGTGTCAGAATGTTGCCTGCTCTTCAATTATTGGGAGAGTTTGAGAAGCATTGGTGTTAATTCTAGTAAAATTTTAGTAAAATTTACCAGTAAAGCTAGAAAGTAATTTTTATATAATGCAGTATATATCTCAATATGTACATACATAGGCATAATTACACTAGAAGACATAAGGAAATAAATACTGGTCTCTCTAGGGGAAGTCACCTGGAATATGTAAGTGATGAATGCAGATTAATACACACTTGTGTTTTGACTAGAGACTTCAAGCAGCATTGCTATCATTATACCCTGAAATATTCTTGGTAATGTTCAGGACAAAAAATGTACACCCTTCCGTCAGTTTTTAAGGTATTTGTGTTTCTGGAAAATGTAAGGGTTATTAAATATTCATTTAAAAAATTGTGTCATGATATAAAATGGATTTAGAGTCTAGGCTTAGAAAATTATAAGTAGTATTTTCTCTAAATAAATATCCAGTGGAACATTAGAAAGTCATGTAGAATGAATGACAACTCCTTGATGTGTGGACTTTCTATATGCTGCAGAAAGCTCAGAAGTCCTGGCTTGGGCTTTCTCGATGCCAGAAAGGAGTTTCTGTCATTGCCAGTAACAAAAAAAATCCCAATGGAGTTTAAGAAATGCCCACAGAAGTGGCTAGTGCTATGATTTCCATGGACAACTCCTGTCCAATGATAACTGGCTCCTACTTTCTTCTCTACTTAGATAGCCTACCAGTCCTCCTTTTTTCATATGCTCCAAATGCACTGCCTTCTTTCTCTCTCTTAAAATAGTGTGTTGTTGAAGTTGTTTTTTCTACACCTTGGATTATTGTGCCACTACATCTTTGCCTGGCTTGGTTCTTCTTGTTATTTAGGTTTCAAATGCCACCTCTTTAGAGAAGCACTCTTAGACAATCTGGGCTCCAGTAGCATGCCTCTTCATCACTATTCCATTGCCTTATTATACTTTTTTTTTTTTCAGCATATTTGACAGCACTTACTACTACCTGGAAATAAAAGTGCCTTAGTTCTCTACATGCTTATTGTCTATTTCCTTTTTTCCACAAAATAAAAGCCCCAGGAGAACAGGAATTTCTTGTTGGCTACCAGCTGTATTCTCAATGCCCTCCAAAAACGTCTTGCACATAATAGGTGCCTAATAAACATGTTTCTTGAATAAGCTAGTAATTTCCCCCTTGATCCCTTCAAGACAAACTGCATGTTCTTAAACATAGCATTTGAGGTCTGTCTCGCTTATATTTCCCCATCCCTTCCTCCTTTCACTCACAACTTCTCTCTTTTTATGGTAGCCTCTCAAATATGCCATGCCATTTAATGTTTCATTCCTTAGCTCATTGTGTTTCCTCTGTCCAAAATTCAGCTGAGGTTCCTACACTTTCCTCCTCCCTCGCATCCTTCCTCTCGATATGGCCTTGCAACTATGCTTATACAAGGAGATCACCTCTGGTGGTATTGTGTCTTTCTCTCTAAATATATTTGGAGCTTATTGGAAGCAGGGACAACTTTTTAATCATCTTTATATGTCCAGTGGTCAATATGATGCCTGATTTAGAATAAGTTACAGAATTCAATTTCATTACATCAGGGTTGGCTTATCATCTCAGCTAGTTGAGAACATTTGGGGTCTCAATTCTGTCATAAATTTCATAGAATATCTTCCTCAATTTTGTATAAACTATAAATATGGTAAGTATGCCAAAATGGTAGTGACTTCACCAGGGTACATAAGAGTAGCTTAATTGCTTGTAACTACAATGACAAAATGATTTTAAGATCATTTGGTTATTATTGCTAATAATATTTCTTAAGTGTGATGTCCTAGGCACATTTCTAAACACTTTCTAAGTTCTCATTGAAGCCTTCAGCAGCTCATAGTGAGAGTTACTTAGAGTGAACCTCACAAGGTCACAACTGGTAGGTAAAAGAGTATGATTAACCTTGATTTATCTGGCCCCAGAGCCCAAGGTTTTAACCACTCTGCTAGGTTTCTCTATGCTGTTTCTACACATCGATATGTTATAGAGTCAACCATCCTTAAATCTGACCAAAGTAGAGTTAATGGAGATGTTTTAAAGTTAATTCTATTTTCTCAAGATAAAGATCTTAGTCCCTCCTCCCCCCATCAAGACCATGTTCTTTTGTTAATTGTTTCTGTTGCTCCTCCTTTTTCTCTGTCAAGAAAGCTCAGATTATGGGTCATTGTGAATACAACCAAATTAATGACAATTGATGTCCATCCCCTGTTCCTCATATTAGTGGCTCTATATCAGCATCCACCACCCCCTGCTTGAAGCAGCCATGCCCCTCTCCATCACTTTTCCCCAATCAGTAGAGGTTTTGCCTTACCCAGTGAACTTTTAATCACTCTGAATAGCTAATCACCATAATTCCTCAGTGCCCAGAGCTACAAGTTCATCATGCAAATGGACCCGATGTCCTTGTTAATCACATTAATCGCTCACCACTCATGAGCTGTGAAAAGTAGTGATGACTGTCCTTATCTCTTGGGTTGCTCACCATCAGAGGGAGGCTGGTAGCAGTGTTAAGATTCACCCAACATAGGCTGTGGGGCTAGCAATGGAATCCCCATCAGAAATGCAGGTTTCATATCTCTGCTTATAATTACTATTTTCCTGAGTTGACAAATGGGTCTGGACTGCCACTCTACTGCTCTCATCTCCATTCCCACAATTTCTGGTGCTAAAGCTTCCATAGTAGGGTTTCATCACAGGCTTTTCCCTCCTTGTATCTAATGCTCCATCCTGGCATCCAGGCTATAATTCATTGGCATTCTCCACTGATCTTTCTAAGCAGGCCAGAAACTTTCTTCCTAAGGTTAACTAAAGGTATTTGTCCTATTCTGCAATTGTTTTGATATCCATAAACCAGAAATCAATTCATATGGCTCACTTTGAGAGCTATTTATTATAAGAAATGAGGAATATGTTTTTGAACCCAAGACCTAGAAATCTTTATTTTTTAAAGATATTATTTATTTATTTAAGAATGAGGGATAGTGAGGGCATCCACCATCTGGGGGAGAGGCAGAGTGGGTGGGACAAACAGACTCCCTATTGAGCCAGGAGCTGGACAGGTCAGATCATGACCTAAGCTGCAGTTAGATGCTTAACGGACTGAGCCACCCAGGTACTCCTATTCAGTGAATCTTGTTCCCTCTCTAGTTCCACATAGACTGTTCTCTACACGTATGCTCCATATCTTGCTTTTTCATCTTTCTTTGCTTTATTGATCAGTTTGATGATGGTATACAGACTATAAATGGCTTTCCCAAAGCAGCAGCCTCAGTTTCCATGCCCTGAGCACTCTAGGATTTGTAATTAACTGAATGTACTTTCTGAATTCCAATTCTACATTCTCATATCACTGCACTCCACCTTCTCTTCTATTACACACTCTCTACTCTTTGTCTCTTCTCCCAGATTTGCATATCAAGGTGTCAGCTGAACAAAGGGCCCCACATTCATCAAAATCTGTCCTCAGAGAAGACAGCTGTTTTAAGTTGCCCAAACATTTCTGTTATTGTTGTAACATTTCAAGTCTTTTAAAATTGCCTGTTACAAGGTCATTATTTTAAGTCTGAGTGATTGCCCTGAATACTTTCAAAAATCATCCTTCTTTCTGAAAGTTCCTTTCTTCCTCCCTTCTCCCTCTCTCCTTGTCTTCTCAGATAGAAAAAAGAGACAAGAGACAATATGAATTAAAGAATCCAGCTCAAACTAACAAGCAATATAAGTAACTGAGGGAAATAAAAACCCTGGGATGTTTTAGTGGATCCCCCCCCCCCCCCCATGAAGCATCCATTTACCACTTCACCATTTTGGGGAACTTCTCCCTAACTTTCTTTTGAGTAATTGTCTTTTCCCCATTGTATAGGTTCTTGGTGGAATTGTCAATCAAATTGCCTTGTTTTTCCCTAGCCAAAGGGTCCATTAGTGATCCAAACAAAACCAACTCAGTTCTCACTTTGGGGACTTTAAATATTGAGTTCAGTGATGCCAGTATGAAAAGATGATGGGAGCTGATTCTTTACAGTCTTATCATTCTGTTGATGAGATCCTGCTAATTGGATCCCTGCTTCCTCTTGTCTTCTAAGATCGAGTAGTTCCTTTAATTCTTTGAGTAATCCTATAGCCTCGATAAAGCCATTTTGCTTAAGGCAGACAGAGTCAGTTCTGTTTGTAAATAAAGGTACAACTGATACAGAGACTGTTACAGAAACTCTTGTTTTCACAGATTTTAAATTGCCTGATCTTCTGGACAGTTTCTCTTTTACACTCTTGATGGAATGCTGAGAATAAAATGGACAGAGTATGGTAGCTTAGTGCCTTATTTACTTGGGGTAGAATTAATAGAGTGGGTCATAATGAAACAAGTCATATATGCTCATGATTGTACAAACTTTGGTCTGGGTCCTGGAGATGTAGTCCCCAGGTAAGTTTAATTAACAACTTAAAATCAATACAAATTTGAATATGCTGGAACTTTAATCTCACAGCTTGGCTCCTTCTCCTTGTTTCTTTTCATTAGTAAAGCTTTCAAACTATCTGTGAGGACAGAAAATATTATATACATACATATATTATATGATAATATAGTACAGAAGAGTATAAGGTAGAAAGAGAGTTCTGAAGTAGTTCAGCAATGGAAGGACACAAACAGGAATGTCTTAGCTTGAAGATTAACATAGTCTCCATCATGCCTGGTTGACTTCCTATGGCCATGCAGATAAACCCTGATTTTTCTCTTCCCTCATGTTCCCTTCTCCCTCTTCCTTCCCATTCCTCACCCCTCCCTTCTCTTGTTACTCATGCACATACCTTATACAAGTTTTCTATCCTGTTCAACTTTATATGTGTATTAAGTAACATCTCTTTTTCTTACATGATTGAAAATGAGAACTTCAGAATCAGGAGAGAGATTTCATTTTACCACTGCCACTTTCTAGTTGTGTGACAAACACTAAGTATTTTTTTCAAAACTAGTTTTCTCATCTTCAAGATAGAAGCAATAAAAGTTATTCTTGTGAGGGTTACAAGGAAAGCATATGACATAGGTACTGGCCCATGATGCATGCCTAAGGATTGGTAGCAATTTCTATGATTATTATTTCTTTCCAAAAAGGAAGAAAATTCCCCATCACCCATTTTGGCACATGCTTGTTATACTTGCCTTTGCCTTATTCCATTCAGCTGTCTTCTCACTGTGTTCAATCCCTCTCCCTCCCTTGTCCCAGAGTCATGCCTCTCAGAGGGAACCTACTGGGGAAACTCCTTTCTAAGAGTAATGTACTAACAACAGAGAAATGTTAGCCTTTATGAGAATTCTGGTAGCTTTCCTCTTCAACTAGTCAAGTATAGTTTTGGTAATTATTTTGTGGAGTGTTACCACCTTCCTATGTCTCACTTCCTATTGTCTTTTAAAGAGTCAGGTAAATTTCCAGATAAAAGACATGATTGTAGATGATGTAATCTCAGTTTAAACCTCACTCACAATCTTAGAAGTTATAACAAGATTTTTGAAAGTGAGTCTACTGCAATAGGCCTATCTTTATGTATCTATTAGGACAAAAATAATTAGTTGAAGTTCAGTGATCAGACATTTTGAAAATTATTTTTTCAATTTTTTAAAAATTATTTTCTCTTCTGTGGAAGGTATTAACATTATTTTTTGTTTGTTTTTGTGGAGTCTTTAAAAAATAGATGATATAAAGGACCTTTTTCCCTTCTCTTAATGTCTCATTGCCATTATACTTGATAAGTTGGCATTGGGAAAACTTTTATTCTTCTAAGCCCAGAAATATATGAGAAATACTATTCATCTAGCCAAGGCAGTCTCAACTTGGCTGTTTTCCTAGACTCCTGATTCTACTTTAAGATGTGTGCTCTAGTTTGTGGCCAACAAACATGCATATTTCTTAGAGATGCGTTAAACTTGGGAGCTTATCAATAGTTGGACTTGGAGGTACAGTAGCTCTAATGGGAAAACCTTGCTTTGCTGAACCGTTAATGCTCAAGGTTTAAGCGTAAAAGCCCAACTGTGCTTAATCCACTCCCTATCACCATTTCCAACTGGAGCTTGGAACATGCTCAGTCAGGAGCTAAGCAGAGGCAGGGATCTAGTGACTTAAGAGGCTGAAGAGATTTTCTCTCTGAATCCAAATTTTTCTCCAACTGCTGTGGGATTTGACACTGGAGTGCAACATTCCAATCCCTGCTTAATACAGGGTCTTTGAAGGTATCCACAGTCTCTATCTTAGTCCGATTTCCTTCTAAACATGTATGACAATAAATTTTGGCTGATGGTACCCCAGGCATATTGTCTGATTGCTCTCTTCAAATAATGTTTGATGGTCTGGTTCTCTAGAAGTTTGCATTCAGATCTGTTTCACATCAAAATGCGTTTCTCTGACATGTGTAATCCTCTGTAAGCTTGACAAGAGAGCTTGGTTTCTGTTCACCCAAGGATTTGTGCTTATGTGTGAGGGGCAAGGGATATAATTTATCTTACTTTGAAGATGAGAGAGAAAAATTGAAGAGACGGAACAATGTTAGGAGGCCAAAATAAACCTAAAGAAAAATGATATAGAGAAATAAGTAGGGGAAAATAAACTTGAAAATATCAGAAGGGTTTAGAAAAGGAGAGCAAATTCTTCGCTTTTATGGTGAGGTGTAGGTCAAATTAAACAAAAAATCGGAACTTGTTTTTAAAACATGGACTTATCATAAAATAGTGAAAATGGGGGCTTCTGGGTGGTTCAGTCAGTTAAGCATCTGCCTTTGGCTCAGGTCCTGGTCTCAGGGTCCTGGGATTAAGCCCCAAATCAGTCTTCCTGCTCAGGGAGTATGCTTCTCCCTTTTCTGTCTGTCCCTCCCCACTACTTGTGCTCTCTCTCAAATCAATAAATTTTTAGAAATCTTTTTAAAAATGGTGAAAATGTTGTGAGGTAAATAAAGGGAACTGGGTAAGCCTTCTGTTGCCTTCTCCCCTACCTACCCTTATTCTATCCTTGGGTGTAAGCACTATCACCCGTGTTCTTTCACTCACCTGTTGGGTGACACTGGGAAGGCCACTGGACTTCTCCAAGTCTTAGTTTCTACAACTGTAAAGTTGGGATAACATTGCTTATCTTCTAACACTGTTGAGAGGATTTAAAGTTATATCTTGCTTGTATATATGTATATGGAACAACATAAGAGCTCAACGAATATTGGATATTATTACTTTTCTAGGTACAAACCTATTTTTTAACAAATAAAAATGATGTCTCATTATGTATACAGTAATAATAGAAATTACTATTTTTAACTGAACGATATGCTGGGAAAATTTAAAAACTACTAATATAGATATAATTTTATTTAAATGTGTAAATATGATCACATAGTTAATAATGTTCTTTAAATTTTTATTTATTTTATTTAAATTTAGTTTGCCAACATATAGTATAACACTCAGTGCTCATCACATCAGCTGCCCTCCTTAGTGCCCGTCACCCAGTTACCCCATCCCCACTCACCTCCCCTTCCACACCCTTCGTTTGTTTCCCAGAGTCGGGAGTCTCTCATGGTTTGTCATCCTCTCTAATTTTTCCCTACTCAGTTTCCCCTCCTTCCCTTATGGTTCCTCTCACTATTTCTTGTATTCCACAGATGAGTGAAATCATATGATTCTTACCTTTTCTGATTGACTTATTTCAATCAGCATAATACCCTCTAGTTCCATCTATATCAATATAAATGATAGGTATTCAACCTTTCTGATGGCTGATTAATATTCCATTATATAAATATACCACATCTTTATTCATTCATCGAAGGACATTTCAGCTCCTTACACAGTTTGGCTATTGTGGATATTGCTGCTATGAACATTGGGGTGTAGGTGCCCTGTAATTTCACTACATCTGTATCTTGGGGTAAATAACCAGTAGTGCAATTGCTGAGTCATAGGGTAGCTCTATTTTTAACTTCTTGAAGAATCTCCATACTGTTTTCCAGAATGGCTGTACCAGCTTACATTCCCAGCAACAGTGTGAGAAGGTTCCCCTTTCTCCATTTTCTTGCCAACATTTGTTGCTTCCAGTCTTGCTAGTTTTAGCCATTCTCACCAGTGTAAAGTGGTATGCTATTGTAGTTTTGGTTTGAATTTCCCTGTTATCAAGTGATATGGAGAATTTTTTCAAGTGTCTGCTGGCTATGTGTATATCTTTGGAGAAATTCTGTTCATGTCTTCTGCCCATTTCTTGACTGGATTGTTTGTTTTTTTGGGTGTTGAGTTTGATAAGTTCTTTATAGACCTAAGATACTAGCCCTTTATCTGATATGTCATTTGATATTAAATATCTTCTCCCATTCTTTGGGTTGCCCTTTAGTTTGGTTGATTGATTCCTTTGCTGTGGAGAAGCTTTTTATCTTGATGAAGTCCCAATAGTTCATTTTTGCTTTTGGCCGAGGTCAGAGAGGTTGCTGCCTATGTTCTCCTCTAGGGTTTTGATGGATTACAGTCTCACATTTAGGTTTTTCATTCATTTTGAGTTTACCTTTGTGTATGGTGTAAGAGAATGGTCGAGTTTCATTCTTCTGCATGTGGGTGTCCAATTTTCGCAACACCATTTATTGAAGGGACTGTCTTATTTTCATTGGATATCTCCTGCTTTGACAAAGATTAGTTGACCATAGGGTCAACTTTGAGGGTCCATTTCTGTGTTCTTAATTCTGTTCCATTGATCTACGTGTCTGTTTTTGTGCCAGTACCATTCTCTCTTGGTGATCATAGCTTTGTAACATAGCTTGAAGTCTGGCATTGTGATTCCACCAGCTTTGGTTTTCTTTTTTTAACATTCCTCTGGCTATATGGGGTCTTTTCTGGTTCCATACAGATTTTAGGATTATTTGTTCCAACTGTGTGAAGAAAGTCCATGGTACTTTGATAGGGATTCCATTGAATGTATAAATTGCTCTGGATAGCATAGACATTTTCACAATATTTGTTCTTCCAATCCATGAGCATGGAATGTTTTTACATCTCTTTGTATCTTCCTCAATTTCTTTCCTAAATATTCTGTAGTTTTACAGTACAGATCCTTTACTTCTTTGGGTAGGTTTATTCCTAGGTATTTTATTTTTGGGTACAATTGTAAATGGGATAAATTCCTTAGCTTCTCTTTTTTTCAGTCTCATTGTTAGTGTATAGAAATGCAACTGATTTCTGTGCATTGATTTTGTACCCTGCCATGTTGCTGAGTTGCTATATGAGTTCTAGCGATTTTGGGGTTTTGGATTTTCTATGTATAGTATCATGTCATCTTCAAAGAGGGAGAGTTTGACTTCTTCTTTGCCAATTTGAATTCCTTTTATTTCTTTTTGTTGTCTGATTGCTGAGGCGAGGACTTCTAGTACTATTGAACAATAGTGGTGAGAGTGATCCCTGTCGTGTTCCTGACCTTAGGGGAAAAGCTTTCAGTTTTTCTCCATTGAGGATGATATTTGCTGTGAGCTTTTTGTAGACAGCTTTTATGACATTGAGGTATGTTCCCTCCCTCTATCCCTACACTTTGAAGAGTTTTAATCAAGAAAAGTTTCTGTATTTCATCAAATATTTTTTTCTGCATCAATTGAGAGGATCCTATGGTTCTTCTCTTTTCTTTTATTAATGTGATTACATTGATTGACTTATGAATGTTGAACCACCCTTGCATCCCAGAAATAAATCTCACTTGGTCATAATGAATAATCCTTTTAATGTAATGTAGGATCCTATTGGCTAGTATTTTGTGAGTATTCACATCTATGTTCATCAGGGACATTGGTCTGTAATTCTCCTTTTTGATGGGTCTTTGTCTGGTTTGGGGATCCAGATAATGCTGGCCTCATAGGATGAGTTTTGAAGTTTTCCTTCTATTCCCATCTTTTGAAACTGCTCAGTAAAATAAGTATTACTTCTTTAAGTGTTTGGTAGAATTCCCCTGGGATGCCATCTGGCCCTGAATTCTTGTTTCTTGGGAGGTTTTTGATGACTGCTCCAATTTCCTCCCTGGTTATGGGTGTGTTCAGGTTTTTTATTTCTGTTTCAGTTAGTGATTTGTAAGTTTCCAGGAATGCATCAATTTCTTCCAGATTGTCTAATTTGTTGGTGTATAGTTTCTCATAATATATTCTTAAAATTGTTTGTATTTCCTTGGTGTTGACTGTAATCTCTCCTCTTTCATTCATGATTTCATTAATTTGAGTGTTTTCTCTTTTCTTTTGCATAAGTATGGCTAGAGGTTTATCTATTTTATTAATTTTTTCAAAGAACCAGTTCCTAGTTTCATGAATCTGTTCTGTTCTGGTCCCTATTTCATTGAGTTCTGCCCTTCTTCTGTTTGGTTTAAGCTTTATTTGCTATTTTCTCCAGTTCCTGTAGGTGTAAGGTTAGCTTGTGTATTTGAGATTTTACTAATTTTTTGAGAGAGACTTGTATTGAAATGTACTTCCCTCTTAGGACTGCCTTTTCTGTATCCCAAAGGTTTTGAACAGTTGTGTTTCATTTTCATTAGTTTGCGTGAATCTTTTTAATTCTTCTCAAATTTCCTGGTTGACCTATTCATTTTTTAGTAGGATTCTCTTTAACATCAACTGCTTGAGTTCCTTCCAAATTTCTTCTTGTGATTGAGTCCTAGTTTTAAAGCATTGTGGTCTGAAAATATGCAGGGAATAATCCCAATCTTTTGGTATCAGTTGAGACCTGATTTGTATCCCAGTATTTGACCTTTTCTGGAGAAAGTTCCATGTGTAGTTGAGGAGAATGTATATTTTATTGCATTAGGATGGAATGTTCCGTATATATCCATGAAGTTCATCTGGTCCAACATATCATTAAAAGCCCTTGTTTCTGTGTTGATCTTCCCCTTAGAATATCTGTCCTTTGCTGAAAGTGGAGTGCTGAAGTCTCCTATGATTAATGTATTATTATCTATGTGTTTCTTTACTTTGATTATTAATTGATTGATATAGGTGGCTGCTCCCACATTAAGGCATAAATATTCATAATTGTTAGATTTTCTTGTTGGATAGACCTTTTAAGTATGATGTAGTGTCCCTCTTCATCTCTTGCTACAGTTTGATTTAAAATCTAATTTATCTGATGTGAGGATTGCTACCTCAGCTTTCTATTGAGGTCCATTTGCATGGTAAATTGTTCTCCAGCCCCCCATTTTCACTCTGAAGGGGTCCTTAGGTCTAAAATTAGTCTCTTGTAGATAGCATATGGATGGGTCTTGCTTTTTTATCCAGATAGATACCCTGTGTCTTTTGTCTGGAGCATTTAGCCCATTCATGTCCAGAGTAACTATTGAAAGATATGAATTTAGTGTCATTGAATTACTTGTACAGTCCTTGTTTCTTCAGATCATCTCTGTTTCTTCAGGCTCCCTCTTCACTTATAGGGTCCCCTTTAATATTTCTTGCAGGGATGGCTTGGTGGTCACATATTCTTTCAGTTTCTGTCTGTCCTAGAAGCTATTTCTCCTTCCATTCTAAATGAGCCTTGCTGGATAAAGTATTCTTGGTTGCACGTTTTTCTCATCTAGTACCTGAAATATATCATGCCGGCCCTTTCTGGCCTGCCAAGTCTCTGTGGATAGGTCTGTGTTAATCTATCATTTCTTCCCTTATATGTTAGGAATCTCTTGTCTCAGGCTGCTTTCAGGATTTTCTCTTTATCTCTGAAATTTGCAAGCTTCACTATTATATGTCAGGGTGTTGATTGGTTTTTGTTGATTTGGGGAGGGGTCCTCTCTATCTCTTGGATTTGAATGCCTGTTTCTTTCCCCGGATTAGGGACATTCTCAGCTATACTTTGTTCAAACATACCTTCTGGTTCTCTCTCTCGTTCGCTCTCTTTCTCTCTGGAATCCCAATAATATGGATGTTATTTATTTTTTTTCAAACTACCACTTAATTCTCAGAGTCTCTTCTCTTAGGCTCTTAGTTACTTTTCTCTCTTTTCCTAGCCTCCTTCTTTTCCATCAACTTGTGTATGTCGCTTATTCCCTCTTCTGCCTCATTTACCCTAGTTGTTAGAGTATCCAGTTTAGACTGCATCTCAGAGTATTTTACATTTTGGCCTGATTAGATCTCATTTCTGCACTAAGAGATTCTCTAGAGTCTTCTATGCTTTTTTCAAGTCCAACTAGTAACTTTATAATTGTAATCCTGAATTCTATCTCTGACATTTTGCTTAAATCCATATCCATTAGATCTATGGTAGAGAGTATTACCTCTGGTTCTTTTTTTTTTTAATTTTTATTTATTTATGATAGTCAGAGAAAGAGAGAGAGAGAGAGAGAGAGAGAGAGAGAGGCAAAGACATGGGCAGAGGGAGAAGCAGGCTCCATGTACCGGGAGCCTGAAGTGGGATTCGATCCCGGGTCTCCAGGATCGCACCCTGGGCCAAAGGCAGGCGCTAAACCACTGTGCCACCCAGGGATCCCTGGTTCTTTCTTTTGTGGTTAATTCTTCCTTCTAGTCATTTTGTTCAGTGCAGAATGGTTGTATGAATGAGCAGAGTCAAAAATATTAACCATGACCCAAGCAAAATACACACTAGACCATTCCAAAGAGATCAGGGGCCAGAAAATAAAAGAAAAAATAAAATGACCAAGGAAAAAAATTTTTAAAGGGGGGAGGGGAATGAGGAGGAGAGAGAATGTAATTTCACAGAGTTGACCAAAATGGTGATTCACTTGGCTCTGAGTGTATTTTGGTCTGTATGTTAGAAGGTACTAAATTCCAAAATTATTAAAAAAGCAATATATATATATATATATATATATTTTGTGTACATATATATGTACACACACATATATATAAATAAAATTGAATACTCTGAAAGGAAGCCATAAATTAAGAAAATATCTATAACATGTAATTATAAAATATGAAAGTTAAAAGCGTAAAAACTTAAACATGAAAACTTGATAAAATAATAAACTAGTTGAGATGGGAAAAAAGAAAATATATTAGAAAATTTTAACCTGAAAGATAAAGGAATCATAAGAGAGAAACCTTGAGTTCTATGTACTATTTTCGCTCAGTCCTGGAGTTTTCCAGGCCTGATTGGTTAATAAACTTCCTGTTTATCTGTTCTTCCAGCTGGTCTTCTAGAGGAGGGGCCTGCTGCACTGATTCTCAGGTGTCTGAGCCTGGGCAGAGACATCCTTCCCCTTGTCAGGTGGCCAGACTCAGTGTAAGCAATTTGCCATGTGAGGCCTTTGTTCCCTGGAGGCCTTCTGTGCCTCTTTTGAGGGGGAAAGGAAAAAAAACGGCCAGGCCCAGATCCAACCATGGAGCCTGAGAGATCTCAGGCCAAACTCTGCAGACTCCTATGGTGCCCACCTACTCAGATCCTCCTCAGAGGCAGGTGGGGGAACTGATTTGTGCAATTTCCAGGGCCCCAGCCCACTAGTGTGTGAACCCACTCCACCCTTCCTGGAAGAAGCAGAGGGTCAACCCCTTTCTGTCCTTTATGGGAACCCAACACAGAGAGCAGTCATCTCATCCTCCATGGTTTGTGCTTTATGGCACAACAAGCTGAGCCTCTCCCAGGCTTGCTGACTTAGCCCCTTTTCCACCTCAAATGCTTGGGAACTCTGCTGACTCAAGCACCCCTGTTCTTTCTGTGTCTTTGGGAATATTGAGACCCCACTGTCCCATCTGCGATTCTGCCCCACTTCACCACTGCCCCACTTCACCACAGATTTCAGGCAAGGAAATCTTTCACAGGAGCAGATTTCCAAAGGTCTCGGTTTTGAGCTTCAGGGCTATGTCGTTTTCCTGCAGCCAGCTTACAAAGCCTCCCTCCCCTTGCTGTTTATCTTCCCATATATATCCCCTTTGTTTCTCTTTTCCACACTCCTACCTTGCTCACTTTTCTATTTGTAGAGTTCCAGACATTCTTTCTTTACATCTTAGGTTGAATTCATTGGTGTTCAGGATGGTTTGATAGTTATCTATCTAAATTTAGGGGACCAGATGAAACAAGGACTTCTATTCTTCTGCCATCTTGCTGAAAAATTCAGTAACGTTTTTTAGATTCTCCTCTCTCTCTTCATGACTTCTCCATCCATAGGACCTGTGTTGAAATCCACTGAAAAGCTTAGTATGTGTGTGTATTTATTTTTCTTCATGTGCATATGCTCATAGACAAAAGTACATATGAATATTCACATAGAGATTTGTCATTGGTTTGCAAAATTAAGATTATATTATACAAATAGAATTTATTTTTGTAAGATTTGCAGATTATAAAACACTGTTTACTGGACTTTTTTCTACAAATGGAGGCTGATCAGCTTAAACTTTGAATTCACAGCAGATATCCTTGCTCTTAGAAATGGGAGGTCCCTGGGAATGAGGAGGGCAAGAGCCCAGTGCTGGACAACTAAATCCAAGGAGAAATCTATTGTAAGATTTCTAGGAGAATATTAGTTCCTAATAAATAGGATAAATTTGATTTTGCTAATTTTAATTCCTCTCCTTTCATCCTTCTTAGGAAGTAGAAATGATACTTGAAATAACAATGCCATTTTTGAATCATGATGGGACAGGTGGGAGAACAAAGGCAGAATATTAGTGGTGGCATTATAGGAAGAGAAGAAGCCAAGTGCCTGTTGTCATTTGAGTGGTTGAATTAGAACCAGCATCTGCTGGCCTCTGGATTTCTTAGAATAAACAAACACTATTTGCTTAAGCCATGATCATCAGGTTTTCCCTTCTATGTAGTCAAACACATTCTTAACTGATACATATACTTTTCTGCATTTTGTTTTTGTTGAAGTTCTAACTGGTAATTTATCATGACAGCACACTGTTTCATGGTGAGAATTATTATAAGTCTTTTCCTAATTGATGGATATTAAATTTATATCCAGTGTCATTTTTTCTTTTGTCTTGATTTGTTTTGTTTTTGGCCACTTCAAAAAACATTGTGTTAAACATCCTTAAAACGTATATCTTCATACACAGAGACTTTCATTTTTGCGGAATAAATTCTTAGGAGAATCACTGGGTACACATATTTTTAAAGTAATTATTGTTGGAAGTATTCCAACAAAGACAGTAACATTTTAGATTTTATCAACAATGTGCTAGAATAACCCTGTCCTTCCTATATTCCCACTGGCAAGAGGGTTATTGGTCTTTTCCAATATGTTAATAGAACCATAACTTGTTAGATTAGTTCATATTTTCCTGCTAGTGATTTTAAGCCCTTTTCCATATTCTGCTGGCTATTTGGATTTGTCCTGTGAATTCCTATTCATAACTTCACCTATTTTCCTCTTGAGGAGTTTACTTCTTGTCAATTTAAAAGACTTTTAAAAATATATATTAGAGGTACTGAATTTCCATCCTCAGCATTGGAATTTGTTATATTTTGCTGTAAATATTTAAATTTTTATATGGCTAAATATGGCTTTTAAAATACCCTATTTTCGGGGGGAGGAGCAAGATGGCGGAAGAGTAGGGTCTCCAAATCACCTGTCTCCACCAAATTACCTAGAAAACCTTCAAATTATCCTGAAAATCTATCAATTCGGCCTGAGATTTAAAGAGAGAACAGCTGGAATGCTACAGTGAGAGGAGTTCGCGCTTCTATCAAGGTAGGAAGACGGGGAAAAAGAAATAAAGGAACAAAGGCCTCCAAGGGGGAGGGGCCCCGCGAGGAGCCGGGCTGAGGCCGGGGCGAGTGTCCCCAGGACAGGAGAGCCCCGTCCCGGAGGAGCAGGAGCTGCACCGACCTTCCCGGGCGGAAAGGGGCTCGCAGGGAGTTGGAGCAGGACCCCAGGAGGGCGGGGATGGCCTCGGGTTCCCTGGGACAGTAACAGCAACTGCGCGCCCAGGAGAGTGCGCCGAGCTCCCTAAGGGCTGCAGCGCGCACGGGGGACCCGGAGCAGCTCGGGGGGCTCGGGCGGAGGGAGAGGCTCCGTGCGGAGGGGGCTGCGCGGTTCCAGGAGCAGCTCGGGGGGCTCGGGCGGCAGCTCCGCGGAGGGGGTTGCGCGGCCCGGGAGCGCGAATCCACCAGCGCAGGCTCCGGAGCACAGGGCGCGGGACACAGCCCAGGATCCGGCCTCCCCCGGGACAGGCAGAGACCGGGAGGGCCCAGGACAGCAAGGACGCTCCTGCCCCAGCTGAGCAGATCAGCGGCCCCGCCCCAGAGCCTCCAGGCCCTGCAGACGGAGTTCCTGCTGGAGCTGAATCCAGGTTTCCAGAGCTGCCCCGCCACTGGGGCTGTTCCTCCTGCGGCCTCACGGGGTAAACAACCCCCACCGAGCCCTGCACCAGGCAGGGGCACAGCAGCTCCCCCAACTGCTAACACCTGAAAATCAGCACAACAGGCCCCTCCCCCAGAAGACCAGCTAGACGGACAAGTTCCAGGAGAAGCCAAGGGACTTAAAGAACACAGAATCAGAAGATACTCCCCCGTGGTTCTTTTTTTTTTTTGTTTTGTTTTGTTTTGCTTTTTGATTTGTTTCCTTCCCCCACCCCCTCTTTTTTCTCCTTTCTATTTCTTTCTCTTTTTCTTCTTTTTTTTTCTTTTTTTGTTTTTTTCTTCCCTTTTTTTTCTCTTTCTCTTTTCTTTACTTCTTTCTCTCCTCTCTTTTTCTCTTTTTCCCAATACAACTTGCTTTTGGCCACTGCACTGAGCAAAATGACTAGAAGGAAAACCTCACTTCAAAAGAAAGAATCAGAAACAGTCCTCTCTCCCACAGAGTTACAAAATCTGGATTACAATTCAATGTCAGAAAGCCAATTCAGAAGCACTATTATACAGCTACTGGTGGCTCTAGAAAAAAGTATAAAGGACTCAAGAGACTTCATGACTGCAGAATTTAGAGCTAATCAGGCAGAAATTAAAAATCAATTGAATGAGATGCAATCCAAACTAGAAGTCCTAACGACGAGGGTTAACGAGGTGGAAGAACGAGTGAGTGACATAGAAGACAAGTTGATAGCAAAGAGGGAAACTGAGGAAAAAAGAGACAAACAATTAAAAGACCATGAAGATAGACTAAGGGAAATAAACGACAGCCTGAGAAAGAAAAACCTACGTTTAATTGGGGTTCCCGAGGGCGCCGAAAGGGACAGAGGGCCAGAATATGTATTTGAACAAATTCTAGCTGAAAACTTTCCTAATCTGGGAAGGGAAACAGGCATTCAGATCCAGGAAATAGAGAGATTCCCCCCTAAAATCAATAAAAACCGTTCAACACCTCGACATTTAATAGTGAAGCTTGCAAATTCCAAAGATAAAGAGAAGATCCTTAAAGCAGCAAGAGACAAGAAATCCCTGACTTTTATGGGGAGGAGTATTAGGGTAACAGCAGACCTCTCCACAGAGACCTGGCAGGCCAGAAAGGGCTGGCAGGATATATTCAGGGTCCTAAATGAGAAGAACATGCAACCAAGAATACTTTATCCAGCAAGGCTCTCATTCAAAATGGAAGGAGAGATAAAGAGCTTCCAAGACAGGCAGCAACTAAAAGAATATGTGACCTCCAAACCAGCTCTGCAAGAAATTTTAAGGGGGACTCTTAAAATTCCCCTTTAAGAAGAAGTTCAGTGGAACAGTCCACAAAAACAAGGACTGAATAGATATCATGATGACACTAAACTCATATCTGTCAATAGTAACTCTGAACGTGAACGGGCTTAATGACCCCATCAAAAGGCGCAGGGTTTCAGACTGGATAAAAAAGCAGGACCCATCTATTTGCTGTCTACAAGAGACTCATTTTAGACAGAAGGACACCTACAGCCTGAAAATAAAAGGTTGGAGAACCATTTACCATTCGAATGGTCCTCAAAAGAAAGCAGGGGTAGCCATCCTTATATCAGATAAACTAAAATTTACCCCAAAGACAGTAGTGAGAGATGAAGAGGGACACTATATCATACTTAAAGGATCTATTCAACAAGAGGATTTAACAATCCTCAATATATATGCCCCGAATGTGGGATCTGCCAAATATATAAATCAATTATTAACCAAAGTGAAGAAATACTTAGACAATAATACACTTATACTTGGTGACTTCAATCTAGCTCTTTCTATACTCGATAGGTCTTCTAAGCACAACATCTCCAAAGAAACGAGAGCTTTAAATGATACACTGGACCAGATGGATTTCACAGATATCTACAGAACTTTACATCCAAACTCAACTGAATACACATTCTTCTCAAGCGCACATGGAACTTTCTCCAGAATAGACCACATATTGGGTCACAAATCGGGTCTGAACCGATACCAAAAGATTGGGATTGTCCCCTGCATATTCTCAGACCATAATGCCTTGAAATTAGAACTAAATCACAACAAGAAGTTTGGAAGGACCTCAAACACGTGGAGGTTAAGGACCATCCTGCTAAAAGATAAAAGGGTCAACCAGGAAATTAAGGAAGAATTAAAAAGATTCATGGAAACTAATGAGAATGAAGATACAACCGTTCAAAATCTTTGGGATGCAGCAAAAGCAGTCCTAAGGGGGAAATACATCGCAATACAAGCATCCATTCAAAAACTGGAAAGAACTCAAATACAAAAGCTAACCTTACACATAAAGCAGCTAGAGAAAAAACAGCAAATAGATCCTACACCCAAGAGAAGAAGGGAATTAATAAAGATTCGAGCAGAACTCAACGAAATCGAGACCAGAAGAACTGTGGAACAGATCAACAGAACCAGGAGTTGGTTCTTTGAAAGAATTAATAAGATAGATAAACCATTAGCCAGCCTTATTAAAAAGAAGAGAGAGAAGACTCAAATTAATAAAATCATGAATGAGAAAGGAGAGATCACTACCAACACCAAGGAAATACAAACGATTTTAAAACATATTATGAACAGCTATACGCCAATAAATTAGGCAATCTAGAAGAAATGGACGCATTCCTGGAAAACCACAAACTACCAAAACTGGAACAGGAAGAAATAGAACCTGAACAGGCCAATAACCAGGGAGGAAATTGAAGCAGTCATCAAAAACCTCCCAAGACACAAGAGTCCAGGGCCAGATGGCTTCCCAGGGGAATTTTATCAAACGTTTAAAGAAGAAACCATACCTATTCTCCTAAAGCTGTTTGGAAAGATAGAAAGAGATGGAGTACTTCCAAATTCGTTCCATGAGGCCAGCATCACCTTAATTCCAAAACCAGACAAAGACCCCACCAAAAAGGAGAACTACAGACCAATATCCCTGATGAACATGGATGCAAAAATTCTCAACAAGATACTGGCCAATAGGATCCAACAGTACATTAAGAAAATTATCACCATGACCAAGTAGGATTTATCCCTGGGACACAAGGCTGGTTCAACACCCGTAAAACAATCAATGTGATTCATCATATCAGCAAGAGAAAAACCAAGAACCATATGATCCTCTCATTGGATGCAGAGAAAGCATTTGACAAAATACAGCATCCATTCCTGATCAAAACTCTTCAGAGTGTAGGGATAGAGGGAACATTCCTCGACATCTTAAAAGCCATCTATGAAAAGCCCACAGCAAATATCATTCTCAATGGGGAAGCACTGGGAGCCTTTCCCCTAAGATCAGGAACAAGACAGGGATGTCCACTCTCACCACTGCTGTTCAACATAGTACTGGAAGTTCTAGCCTCAGCAATCAGACAACAAAAAGACATTAAAGGCATTCAAATTGGCAAAGAAGAAGTCAAACTCTCCCTCTTTGCCGATGACATGATACTCTACATAGAAAACCCAAAAGTTTCCACCCCAAGATTGCTAGAACTCATACAGCAATTCGGTAGCGTGGCAGGATACAAAATCAGTGCCCAGAAGTCAGTGGCATTTCTATACACTAACAATGAGACTGAAGAAAGAGAAATTAAGGAGTCAATCCCATTTACAATTGCACCCAAAAGCATAAGATACCTAGGAATAAACCTCACCAAAGATGTAAAGGATCTATACCCTCAAAACTATAGAACACTTCTGAAAGAAATTGAGGAAGGCACAAAGAGATGGAAAAATATTCCATGCTCATGGATTGGCAGAATTAATATTGTGAAAATGTCAATGTTACCCAGGGCAATATACACGTTTAATGCAATCCCTATCAAAATACCATGGACTTTCTTCAGAGAGTTAGAACAAATTATTTTAAGATTTGTGTGGAATCAGAAAAGACCCCGAATAGCCAGGGGAATTTTAAAAAAGAAAACCATATCTGGGGGCATCACAATGCCAGATTTCAGGTTGTACTACAAAGCTGTGGTCATCAAGACAGTGTGGTACTGGCACAAAAACAGACACATAGATCAGTGGAACAGAATAGAGAATCCAGAAGCGGACCCTGAACTTTATGGGCAACTAATATTCGATAAAGGAGGAAAGACTATCCATTGGAAGAAAGACAGTCTCTTCAATAAATGGTGCTGGGAAAATTGGACATCCACATGCAGAAGAATGAAACTAGACCACTCTCTTTCACCATACACAAAGATAAACTCAAAATGGATGAAAGATCTAAATGTGAGACAAGATTCCATCAAAATCCTAGAGAAGAACACAGGCAACACCCTTTTTGAACTCGGCCATAGTAACTTCTTGCAAGATACATCCACGAAGGCAAAAGAAACAAAAGCAAAAATGAACTATTGGGACTTCATCAAGATAAGAAGCTTTTGCACAGCAAAGGATACAGTCAACAAAACTCAAAGACAACCTACAGAATGGGAGAAGATATTTGCAAATGACATATCAGATAAAGGGCTAGTTTCCAAGATCTATAAAGAACTTCTTAAACTCAACACCAAAGAAACAAACAATCCAATCATGAAATGGGCAAAAGACATGAACAGAAATCTCACAGAGGAAGACATAGACATGGCCAACATGCATATGAGAAAATGCTCTGCATCACTTGCCATCAGGGAAATACAAATCAAAACCACAATGAGATACCACCTCACACCGGTGAGAATGGGGCAAATTAACAAGGCAGGAAACAACAAATGTTGGAGAGGATGCGGAGAAAAGGGAACCCTCTTACACTGTTGGTGGGAATGTGAACTGGTGCAGCCACTCTGGAAAACTGTGTGGAGGTTCCTCAAACAGTTAAAAATAGACCTGCCCTACGACCCAGCAATTGCACTGTTGGGGATTTACCCCAAAGATACAAATGCAATGAAACGCCGGGACACCTGCACCCCGATGTTTATAGCAGCAATGGCCACGATAGCCAAACTGTGGAAGGAGCCTCGGTGTCCAACGAAAGATGAATGGATAAAGATGTGGTTTATGTATACAATGGAATATTACTCAGGTATTAGAAATGACAAATACCCACCATTTGCTTCAACGTGGATGGAACTGGAGGGTATTATGCTGAGTGAAGTAAGCCAGTCGGAGAAGGACAAACATTATATGTTCTCATTCATTTGGGGAATATAAATAATAGTCAAAGGGAATATAAGAGAAGGGAGAAGAAATGTGTGGGAAATATCAGAAAGGGAGACAGAACGTAAAGACTGCTAACTCTGGGAAACGAACTAAGGGTGGTAGAAGGGGAGGAGGGCGGGGGGTGGGAGTGAATGGGTGACGGGCACTGGGGGTTATTCTGTATGTTAGTAAATTGAACATCAATAAAAAAATAAATTAAAAAAAAATACCCTATTTTCTAATCTTGGATAAGAGTCGGCTTTACTGTGAAATTATACATGAAGTCACCTTAATTTTTTTTTTTTTGCATTTCTATTTTTCTCTTTCACTTCCACCCCTGCCACTGTTCTATATTTTCTTATTTGTGTAATGTAAGGTAGGGGTTCAATCTTGTTTTCATTCCAAAGTAGCCAATTGTGTCAATGCCATTTAAAAAAATCCTTATCCTTCCCACTCTGAAATAAAACATCAATTTGTCTACATTAAATTGTCAAATATATTATTTCTTGAGCCAACCATGGTAATTTATATTGGCTACTCCATTTCCTCTAAGTTTTCAAATTTATTGCCATATATTTGCCTATAACATGTTTCCTACTGTAATTTTAAAAAATCTCTCCTGTGCTTCTTGTTGGGTTTCCCTTTTAATTCTTTCTCATTTATGTATGCATGCATGTGAATTTTTTTCCCTGAAATCAGCATGTTTATTTTTCTTACAAATTTTTGTTTTCATCAAATCCTTTCAATCATATGAATTTCAACTTCCTTGTTTGATTGTGTTATTTGGTTTGTATTTTTTGAAAGACGAATTCCAATTTCCTTTATTTTCATTATTTCTTTAATGATGAAGGCTTTGCAGTAATGTATTCTCAGTAGAGTTTTTAATTTGTGCTAACGGTTAAGTGAAAGTTTTCTTTATATATATATGTATGTTTTTACTTTTAGTTGTAAAACACGCATGAAACTTACCGTCTTAACCACTCTTCTTATGTATTTTTTTATTGTAGTTTGATTTGCCAACATATAGTATAACACCCAGTGCTCATCCTGTCAAGTGCCCCCCTCAGTGCCCATCACCCAATCACCCCATCCCTCTGCCCACCTCCCCTGGGAAACAAACGAAAGGTTTCTTTTTTAATTGGTAATTTCATTTTGGTTTAAGGATTTACCAGGAATTGTTAGTAGTATTTGCCAAC
The DNA here is from genome assembly GCF_003254725.2 of Canis lupus dingo. Classification (NCBI taxonomy): domain Eukaryota; kingdom Metazoa; phylum Chordata; class Mammalia; order Carnivora; family Canidae; genus Canis; species Canis lupus. The sequence goes on along the minus strand of NC_064246.1, from coordinate 54,838,806 downwards.
ATATATAGCTTATGAAATATGTGGGTGTCTTTTAGTTGCACAGTTGTTTTGGAATTTAAAAGTTTTTTATTGGGACGCCTGAGTGGCTCAGTGGTTGAGCGTCTGCCTTTGGCTCAGGGCATGATCCTGGAGTCCCACAATGAGTCCTACATGGGGCTTCCTGCTTCTCCCTCTGCCTACCTCTCTGCTTCTCTCTCTCTCTGGGTCTTTAATGAATAAATAAATACAATATTTAAAAAAATAAAAATAATTTTTTATTGTGAAAACATCAAATTGTTCTTTTTATAAACTTTATATAGCATGTAAAAATATATACTTATTTCTTAGTCATGGGAGGTAAAATTCTCTGTATATCTTTAACCATTGTTATTCATGTTTTAAAACTTTATTTAGTTATAATTTGCATGCAGTAAATAGCATGTTCTTAAAATGTACAGTTTGATGAATTTTGAAGATATCAAATATCACCACCATCAAGATACTATTTCTATTTCCATCACTCCCAAAGTTTCTTCCTTTGGAATCTATCCTTTCCACTCCTAGCTACAGACAACCACTAATCAGTTTTCTGTTACTAGAACTGTATATAAATGAAATTTTATATAAATGAAATGATAAAGTGTGTACTATTTTTTGATATGCATTATTTCATGCAGAATAATAAATTTGAGATTTATTCACATTGTTACTTGTGTCAATTGTTTGTTGTTATTATTATTATTATTATTATTATTATTTTGCTATTAAGAAATGTTCTGGGATGACTGGGTGGCTCAGCAGTTGAGCATCTGCCTTTGACTCAGGATATAATCCTGGTGTCAGAATCGAGTCCCACATTGGGCTCTCTGCAGGAGCCTGCTTCTCCCTCTGCCTGTGTCTCTGCCTCTCTCTCTCTGTGTCTCTCATGAATAAATAAATAAAATATTTTTTTCAAAAAGAAATATTCCATTGTATGGAAATAACACATTTTATTTATTTTCTCATCTGATGAAGAAGAATATTTTATCTCTCCAATTTTTAGTAATTACAAATAAATTGACTCAACATTTATGTATAATACTTTGTGAATATGTTTTCACTTATCTTTGGTAAATATCTGGGAATAGAATGTTTGGGTTGTACAGTAGGCTTGTGTTTTAACATTTTTAAAATATTTATTTACACGTGGCTGTCCAGTTTTCCCAGCACCATTTATTGAAGATACTGTCCTTTTTCCAATTGATAGTCTGCTGCTTTGTCAAATATTAGTTGACCATAGAGTTGAGGGCCCATTTCTGGGTTCTCTATTCTGTTCCATTGATCTATGTGTCTGTTTTTGTGCCAGTACCATACTGTCTTGATGATCACAACTTTGAGTACTGGGTGTTATGCTATATGTTGGCAAATCAAACTCCAATAAAAAAATATATATAAAAGAATGTTCTTCATTCTGCTTACTTCATGCTTAATACTATTTCTTTTTGGTAGTGCTATGAATAAACCCTTTAAATTATTTTTTAAAAGATTTATTTATTTATTTATTTACTTACTTACTTACTTACTTACTTATTTTTAAAGAGAGACAAAGCATGAGCGAGTGCAGGGCTAGATCAAGGGAAAGGGAGAGAGTCACAAGCAAACTCCGTGCTGAGTGCAGAGTCTGATGTGGGGTTGGATTCCACAACCCTGAAATCATGACCTGAGCCAAAACCAAGAGTTGGACACTTAACCACCTGTGCCACCTAGGCACCCCTGTGTTTCAACTTTTTAAGTGACTGCCAAACTGACACCCAAAGTATTGAGTTGTTTGACATATCAAAATAGAAGAGTTCTATCCATGTTTTTGCTACAAGACTTTTGTCTGATAAATGTGGAATTATGTTCTCCTAGTCTGTGGGTTGACCTTCTGTTTCTTAATGGTGAATTTTAAAGGATAAAACTTTCAAGTTTTAATGAAACCCAATATATCATTTTTTCTTTTTATGGATTATGCATTTTATATTTTATGTAGGAAACCTTAACCTAACTAAAAGGGATAGGTTTTGTTCAATGTTTATTTTAAAGAATCTTTTAGTTTTAGCTTTCCCCTTTAGCTCTACAATCTATTTCAATATATTTAGCTTTCAATCTATTTAATTTTTTTGTATGGTGTCAAGTAATGGTTGATTTTTTCCCCTATATTGATATACAGTTGTTTCAGTATTAACTCTTGAAAAGTTTATCATTTCCCCATTGGGTTGTCTTGGGTACTTTTGTCAAAAAAGTACTCACTTTCAGATTCTCTATGCCAACATTCTCTAATCAAAGCATACACGAAGGCTTCCCTTTTTTCCCTATAAAGCTTTCCAGCTCTCCTTGCCTGCATTTGAGTCTTTGTTTAATGCAAGTTTTGATGACTGACATCCTTGCCAAAGCAAGCTCTGAATAAATAGGTTTTGCTTGTTCTCATTTGGGTGGTCTTTACTTATTTTCATGTAAGTCTCGAAATCAAATAGTGTAAGTCTTCCAACTTTGTTCTTATTAAAATTTGTACTGATTATTCTAAAGTGTTTGCATTACTATATAAATTTTAAAATGAGCTTTTCAATTTCTGCATAAAGCATGCTGGAATTTTGATTGGGAATCCATTGAATTTATACATGTCTTTTGCTTTCCTTTTGCCTCTCTTGTTTTTGTTCTTTTTTCTGGAGGTTTTTTTATTTGTATCTTAAATCTTTCATCATTCATCCTCCAATTCATTATCATCTCATCATCATTAAAATAATGAGGATTTTAATCTTTTTATGTATTTCTTCATACTGTAAGGTTTTTGTTGTTGTTGTTGCTAAGTCACTACATCAGGTTTCTTTTTTTTTTAATTTTTATTTATTTATGATAGTCACAGAGAGAGAGAGAAAGGCAGAGACACAGGCAGAGGGAGAAGCAGGCTCCATGCACCGGGAGCCCGATGTGGGATTCGATCCTGGGTCTCCAGGATCGCGCCCTAGGCCAAAGGCAGGCGCCAAACTGCTGCGCCACCCAGGGATCCCACTACATCAGGTTTCAACAGTGATCTCGAACATCCTCTCTCTCTAAATTCATGTACTAAATAATGTGATTGGAAACCATACCTTTTCTCTCTGGAAAGTTTTCTGGTGGGAAGTGGGGTGAGAAGGGTAGGTGACTGCATTCAGATATTCCTAACTTCTTTTTATTTTACATTTGAATCATTATCTATTTCTTCTAGACTCTATCAAAGGCTAGTTCTGTGTCCTTTTTGTTTTAATTAGTATTTGTCTCAGGCTGCTCTGCCCCTTGATGCAGTTTTCTTGAAGTGAATCTCTCTGCTCCCATGTCTTCTATACTCTTCTAGTCTGAAGGATGGGAGTACATCACTCATCTGTGAAAACTTCTAGACCTCAGGTGGCCTGAGAGATCTGGCACACATTGGAGTCTATGTTGATTTGTCACTAGGTCCTCTGATCTCTTCAGGCCAAGAATTCCTCAAATCCACGTTTTCTTGGGAAGGATCCTTGTCACCAGCTTTCTCACAGTTTTCTCATACATATGTTTTCCTGGTCTATGAGAAAGAAAGATTCTGATTGATTCTCTTCCCAGCATTCAGCTACCAAAACCCTAGGCTTTGATTTAAAAGAGAAAGATTTGAATTGAAATGAAGAGTAAAGAAATTGCATTCAAGTAGCTGTTCTTCTGGAATCCCCTATGTGCATCTTTCCAGGTTACTACTTAGTAAACTATCTTTCTTTCTTTTTTTTTAAATGCCATAGGAAAATAAAGTCAATTTTGGATTGTAATGTAACTTAAAGGTCATCTAGCACAGTGTCTCCTCCGATAAGCCCCTTTTCTATAAACCATTTTTGACAGGGAATGGTATGTTCTCGCCTAAAGATCTCTGCATATCTTTATACAGTTATTTTGAGCTTACTAGCACTGTTACAATATCCTTTCTCAAGCCAAACACTGATCCATCTGTCTTTGAATTCATAGTGTCTTCCTTTTCCTTCCTTTGGGATCCCACAGAGGTTAGCCACATCTTACCCAGAATTGAATAACCTTTTTTTTCTCCTCTTTGCTCATTTTCCTCATTATCATTGCTACAGATTCAAGAGGAGGAAAAGACCATTTGTTAGTTCATCAGCTTCGCAGCCTCATGGACTTTCATAAGAGTTTTAATAAGGTAGGAGATTGAAACAATTCACTAAAATAAAGATTTTAGATTCATCCTTTCTTCCTGGATTGCATTGACCCACTCTATTGTCTTTATTTCTATTAAAAATACTACTTTCTTGAGCTTCCCAGTTTTTTTTCTGATTATGAAAACAAATCAAGCACACTGGGCACAAAAGTGAGGAGGAAAAAAATACATATAAGAAACTTAAAAAAATCCTCCAAATTTCAATGTCCCTAAATGACCCCTTCTCTAGATATTTTTCTGTGTATTCGTTATTTTATTTGTTATCATATTGCACAGGTGGTTTTGTTTTGTTTCTCCCCTCTAACTTAACAAAATGCCAAGAATTTCAGTCAATAGCATTTTTAGTAGCTATATACAATTCTTTGCTGTGGAAAAACTATAATTTGTTTACCTAATACCCTAAAGTGAATATTTAGAGTTGTTTCACTTTAACTCACTTGGTAAGAACAAAATGTTTCTCTGAACCTCTTTGTATACTTCTGTGATTATCCCTTTAAATTACTGGCATTGAGAATCACAAGGTCATAGAGAATACCCCTTTGAAATTTTCATGAATATTGGCAAACTATCTTATAGAAAAGTAGTATTAATGTTCACGTTCACCAAAACCACCAAAATTGGGCATTGTCAGTCTATTTCATCCTGGCCAATTAGACGACTAAAAAACTCATCTCTCTTAAATCTTAAATTGTTTCTAACAATTGTAGCTTTTGTATTTTCCAGATAAAGTTTAGAAGAACTCTGTTAAATTCTGAAAACAATTCTGTTGGGATTAATACAGTATAATAATATACTTTGGGTTAATTAGTTTTATTCATATAGGTCTTATAAACCTTTTTCAAAATTTTATTTGTAGATTTTTAAAAAAATATATGTTGTAGTTGCTATCATGAGAAATTTTTGCACTATATATTTCTTTGGCAAAAGAAAACTTTCCTTTCTTGTAATTCTAAAAAGTAGGATGTGGCCATTCTAGAAAATTTAGAGAGTATAGGAAAAGTATGAAGAAGAAGAAAACTGCTTATAATCCAACTGCTTGGGGAAAAATCTCTGTCATTATTTTATAGTATATTTTATCCTTTTCCTCCAGGCATATCTATATATACTTTTATTTTTTTTACTTTTCTTACTTTCCATTATAGCATAAGGATTTTCCTCCTGGTCTCATAAACTTTTGGGGGGCATATTTAATTTCTACAATACTTCTCATCAAATAAATGTAATTTGTGGCATAAATTTTGTATTAATCCCTCAGTATTCAATAGGTAAATTTTGTTCCTTGATGTTAAAGTTCATGTTTTATTTTTCTTCTTGTATTGATCCGTTGGCACCTACTGCTGGAATGGCACATTATAAGAGCTATATACAATTACTTAAAGTGAAAAAAGGATATTTGACTGGACCTTCAGTTTCAACAATAGTGAGCTATTACTGTCTCTAATGAGCAATCTCTCCCTGGCCCTCAATCGTCTTTCTAAAAAAGAATTTCTCCTCTTCTTCCTCTTTCATCACTCTCAATATCACTCACTGTTCATATTTATTGCTATTTAAAATATCAAGTTATTGTGCTAAGTGTATTACTTGCATTATTGTAGCTATTATTAAACACAAACTCTGTGGAATGAGAGTGATACCCAAAAGTCTATGATCACAAGCTAGTGCATGGTAGAAATCAAACATGAATTTACCAGTCTTTTAAGGTCATGTTCCTACCCTGTATGCTGTTGTGATTGTCAAGGTAACTTTTATGCTAATGGTTTAGATACTTGTGGTCCTAAACCAGATATGATATAAACTAGATATGATATAAACTAGATTTGATATATCTAATATATCATATTAGAATGGAGGCTAAGTAAACAACATGTCTAAACTCTAATCTTGTTTTATACTGTTACTTTTGCCTAATGATACTTATTTTATTTTCAGAGTTTACTTTGTGAACAATCTTCCTGGAGTGCTAGAATAAAGAGAATCCACTCGATAGAATAAATGATCTCATGAGATTCCTATGGCTGTAGAAGCTTTTGATTGTGAGGTATAGGGGAGGATAAACTTCCTTTCTACCCATGTAGGTTTGTGGTTGGAGTCTGTCAGTTGAATTGACAAAGGAAAGAGGAGAAGGAAAAAAAGAAAATTTGTATTAATGTTAATATTTTTAATTTTATGTGTATGGGGATTTAGAGAAAAGAAGTACCCCCCCCCCAAAAAAAAGAGATTAGCCTACTGGGCTTAATTACAATTTTAACAAAGGAAGATAAATTATAAGGGTGTGACTAGACACAGGGAAAGAGGTTAGGCTTTTAGTAGTAATAAATTATGGGAAGATGACTAGGAAATATATGGGGGAACTAATGATAAATAAGGTTTATTTAGCAAGGCTTCTTTAGGTAGACTCCTCTCAGTTCATCTCTGTCTTTGGTGACTGGGGTTGGTCCCCTCATCTTAGTATGGGCTAAGGGGGACATCTTCACAAAGGATAGTTGTGACCTTCTTTCGTAGAGCTAGAGGGGAGAGCAGAAAGTTCTTCCTGTGTCTGCTTTCTCTCAGTTGCCTTAAGCTCAAAATAATCTTTATGCCAAAGTGACATACCTTAAAGTTTGAATATTCTGATATCTTCAGAGGAGGCATGGAATCCTAGAATCTAAAAGTGGGAAAGTTCTTTAGCATTCATTCCATCCAAACTTCCACCTGATCCTTGGATGCTCCTCACAACTAATCTCCTCTCTACCTTTTCTCTTTGTTGTCCCTATTTTTTTCTTCTCTCTCCTCCATCCTTTCCCTTATTCTATTTTACTTCCCCCATTATCCTTTCTCTTTAATGCTTGGCGAATACATCTAACTCTCAAATACAACTTTTCATCTCTTGGCTGGTTGTCTTCTAAGCCCTTGGAGGAAATGGTTGATATCACTTATCTTTCTATTGTTTTTCTGTCAGGCAGCTCTGCCTGGGAGCCCAGCTACATTTTACAATATTAATGATGTGCTGTAAGAACCTAACATAACATTTTATAACCCTATAACAAATCTTATTATCAGATGACAATGAGGTACAGTACATTAAATATTCATCATCCTTGGTTTACTTTAAAACTTTAACAGGGGATAAGGCACAGAGGCTGCTTCACTAATTACTGTTCCAAATATATAGCTCAGTTTTTAATATTTAATGTCGGCCTCATAAAACTGTGATTGAAAACAATGCAGTGTATCAATCAGATGCCCTGCTGACATGTGCCATGAAAAGATACCCTGTTATTTTATGGACAGTATTGTTAAATTTCTGCAACAGCGGCAGCACTCACACTGAAAATACACAATTGCTCTCCTACTAGTCAGCTAGCACCTCCCAAATTACTCAAGTTGAAAGTTTTGCTTTTGACCATTGACGGTCTAGATAGTAAAAAGACAGCTCTTCTGCCTTCAGCATATGTGGGCTGGTCTTTTGCCAGAATATCTAGGTTCTTATATGACTTGACATTGCTAGTAAACTCTGTCCCTGGAGGCTGTGTTGTGGAAAAAGGAAAGAAAGAACACCACCATTATCATCACTATCTAACAGTACTAGTTATTGATTGTAGAGATCAGATATAGCATAAGGGGAACACAGAAGCCTTGATTTAAGACTTGACCCTAAACTCTTTTTACTGTGCTTTCTCAGGAACAAGGTACTTGTTCACTCTGTGAGATAATGTGTTTTCTCAGAGAGGTTACTTGATCACTCTGTGAGATAAGGTGGACCCTAAAACCCAGGGCACCTGTAAAGCCAGTGTCTAACCAAGCCTCTCACCATGCTCAGCTGCAACTCACAAAGCCTCTACATGCTCTGGGAAAGAGAACAAAAACTAGGAAAATTCTTTTGAGGATTATAGTCAGAGAATTAATCTTCTGAGTTTTTCCAGGGAGTCTCAAACCTTGAACTTGTTTAAAGCCATTTCTGGACTTGTAGTCTTCCCCAGATGCATAGCAGTACAAAACAATTTTTAAATACAATGTTTATTACAGCTAAAGATCCAGGCATATGAAAAAGGTAAGTTCTAAGAATAAAAATCAGCAAGAGAGCAAAAATAAGCCTAAAAAGACTTCAGATATAGGCATTAACAAAGACATGTCTGAAAACGTTACTGATTATGTTTAAAGAAATATAGCACAAAATTGAAGTTATTTGCAAGGAATATGAGATTGTAGGAAGTAATTTAGTAGATTTGAAAATGGACCAAATAGAACTTCTAGAAACAACTTATATTTGAGTCAACAAAAAATTTACTTTTGAAATAAAATGACTGAAATTTAAAACTGAATGAGCAGGGTTAATAGCAGATCAGACCTAGTTGCTGATAGAATCAATGAACTGGAAAATTGGTTAGAAGAAGTTACTAATTGTATAGCACAGAGAGAAAAAGTAAAAAAATACAGAAGAGAAGGTAAGAGATATAATACAGTGAGAAGGCTTACCATTTTTAACTGGAGCAGCAGAGCAAGTAGAATGAAAGAAAATAGGAATGAGGAAAATATTATAAAGGGTAATGTGGTGGTTTTGAAATATGTCCATATTCTTTGATACTGCTCCCTTTACTAGTTGGAGCCTAATTTACTTTTTGTGTGTGTGTAGGATAAATTTAATGACTTTCTTCTAGTGAAGGTGGGGTAAATGATTCTGTGTGACCTCCAAAGCTAGGTTTCTAGGTTTCCAAAGCAAGGTTTCAAAAGAGAGGTTTCTGCTAGGCCCTTTCTCCTGGATTACTTGTTCTGTATAAAGTAAGCCACCAGATCATGAGGATGCAATGCTACATGGAAAGCCCTTGTAAAGAGAACTGAAGCTTCCTGCCAACAGCCAGCATCAACTTACAAGTCATGTAAATTAGCCACTTTGGAATTGAACCCTCCAGCCCCAGTCAAGCCTTAAGTTGACTGTAGCCACAACTGCTGAGTGTGTGTAAAGGCAGCCTTGTGAGAGATCCTGAGCCAGAACTGCTCAGTCAAGCCATTTTTAAATTTCCTTTCCAGAGGGAGGAAATTGTACTGATATATAATTGAGATAATAATTGTACTGATATATAATTGAGATAATAATTAAGAATTTTTAAGCACCAATAATAGATATGAATCAGCAGATTCAAGATCTCCAAAAAATTTCAAGCACAATAAATAAAAAGAAGCATATTATAGTAAAAATGGAGAAAATCAGGCAGCCCTGGTGGCTTAGCTGTTTAGTGTCACCTTTGGCCCAGGGCATGATCCTGGAGCCCCGGGATGGAGTCCCACATCAGGCTCTCTGCATGGAGCCTGCTTCTCCCTCTGCCTCTCTCTCTCTCTCTCTCTCTAATAAATAAATAAAATCCTTTTTTAAAAATGGAGAAAATCAAAGAAAAAACATTCAAAGAAGCCAGAAAATATAAATTACCCTTAAAGGGAATTCCTGCTTGATTAGGGGTTGGTAAAGTTTTCCTTAAAAGGGCCAACAAGTAGTTGTTTTGAGCTTTGAGGGCCACATGGTTTTTGTCACAACTACTCAAATCTGCTATTGTAGTGTGAGGGCAGCCATAGGTGATACATAAATGAATGGCATAGCTGTATTGAAGTAAAGCATTATTTATTAAACCAGGTTGTGAACTAGATTTGGCCATGAGATATAGTTTGCTTACCCTGTACTAAAGTGAAAGCCACTTTTTCAACAATAGAGCATAAGCTAGAAGCCAGTGGAATAATATCTTCAATGTGATAAAAAAAATTACTAGTCTGGAATTCTATGTTAAAAGAAAATGTCTTTTCAGGATGGAAGCAACATAAGAAAATTATTTAAACATTCAAGAATGGAATACATTTGCTACCATCAGGTCCTAGTTTCTATGGGAGAAATTTCAATCAAAAGAAAGTGGTCTCTAAAGAAGGGTCTGAGATGCAAGAAGAAATAAACAATGAAGAAGGAAAATACAAATTAATTTTATAAAAAATAAGAGTAATATGAAATTTAAAAATATAGAATGTATAATAAATGCATGTAAGTTAAAATGGTAGTCAATATGTTTCTTGAATTGTCTACAAAGAAGAATAAATATATTGTTTAATATTAGATTTTAGTAAGTTAAAGATTCATGTTCTAGTTTCTAATGTACCTATTAAAACAATGCCAAGAATATTACACCAAACTAAAAAGGTTAAAAAAATGGAATGATAATAATTGCTCCAAAAGAAGGCAAAAATGGAGAGAAATCAATACTAGAACAGTGGTGACAAACAGAAAACACCAATTAGACAGTTGACCAAACTTAAATATGTCATTAATTACATAAATGTAAGTGGACTAGAAACTCTAGTTAATAGAAACCAATTGCCAGGATTTTAAAAAATCCTACTGTATAATGTTTATGACAGATATCTAAAACCAGAATACAAAAGAGAATGGAAATAGATACACTATGTCAGTCTTAATCAAAAGAAAGCTGTTGTGGCCATCTTAATATCAGACAGACCAGAATGTGAGGCATGAAAATATTATTAGAGGTAAAGCTGCATAATAGTAAAAGATGTCATTCAGCAGAAAGATATATTTGCTTCCTTCTAATAATATGGCCTCAAAATATCTAAAGCAAAAAATGATAGACTGTGAGGAAAGAAGAACAAATCTATGATTAAAGAATGGGAAATATCAGAAAGGGAGACAGAACATGAGAGACTCCTAACTCTGGGAAACGATCTAGGGGTGGTGGAAAGGGAGGTGGGCGGGGGGTGGGGGTGACTGGGTAACGGGCACTAAGGGGACACTTGATGAGACAAGCACTGGGTGTTATGCTATATGTTGGCAAATTGAACACCAATAAAAAATAAATTTATATATATATATATATATATGTTTAACAACCCTTTCTCCATAACTGATGAAACAGACAATAAAAGGGGGAAATACACTACAAATGAAGAATGCAATAAACAGCAAAATGCAAGAAAATTTGAAGGGGGAAAATAGAAGCTAATGAAATTGAAAAGACCTGGACAATAGGGAGAATCAACATAGCCCAAATTTGCTTTTTTGAAAAAGAAATATAACCTCTGTTAAAACTGATCAAGAAAAGAAAAGTTACAAAATAACCAATATCAGGGATTTAAAAAAAAGTACAGAGTTTTCAGATATTTTTAAAAGACAATGAGAAAATATTAAAAATAATTTCATGCCAAAAATTTAGAATAAGTGGACAAATTCTTAGGCAAAGACAGATTAAACTGACACAAGAGGATATAAGAAAATCTGAAAACCCTATAATAAGTTTTCCAAAACCTCTCCTCAAAGAAACCTCCAGACCCTGATGGCTTTAATAGTTAATACTATCCATGTTCAATAAGAAATAATTCTAGCTTTATGCCAACTCTTCTAGAGAGTAGGAAAGGAGAGTATCCTCTCCAGTTCACTTTATGACATAGTATAAGAAGCAGACTAATAATTTTGGCTATGACTGACTATAAATGCAAAAATCCCAAGAAAACATCAGCAAGCTAAAACAAGCATTATAATATATATGATACATATTATATATAATATTTATATATTATATAAAAACCAATTTGTGTTTATTCAAAGAACATTAGGTTATGTTTAACATTAGAGAAGTAATCATATAGTCATTTCAGTCAACGCAGAAAATGTGTTGGGAAAATTCAATATCCACCTATAATAAAAAGTCATACCAAATAAAAAATACATGGATTTTCTTCATTTGGTAAAGGGTATTATAAAAGACTTAAAGCAAATACTATATTTAATGGTGAAATATTGAAACTTTCCCTTTGATGTTGGGTACATGATGAGAATGTCCACTATTAACACTTCTGTTCTCTGATGAACTGCAGCAAAACTATCTTATGATCTTGCAATCCCACTTCTGGATCTGGATCTGATGGAAATGAATGTAAAATATTGAAGAGAGATCTGCACTCCCATGTTCATTGCAGCATTATTAACAAACAGCCAAGGTATAGAAACAATGTAAGTTTTCATCAACAGTTGAATGAATAAAGAAGATGTGAATATATATACAAGGGGATACTATTCAGCTATGAGAAAGAAGAAAATACTGTCTTTTGCAACAACATGGATAGCCTTTGAGGGCAGTGAGCTATGTAAGATAAACCAGACAGAGAAGACAAATATTGCATGGTATCATTTATATATTAAAACTAAAACAAAGTCAAACTCCTAGAAACAGAGAGTCAAAAAGGGGTTACCAGAGGCTGGGAGGTGGGGGAAATAAAGAGAGGCTGGTAAAATGACACAAACTTTCAGTTTTAAAATGAATAAGGTGTCAGGATCTAATGTATAACATAGTGACTATAGTAGATAGAACTATATCCTATAACTGAAATTTCCTGAGAGAATAGAACTTAAATGGTCTCACCAAAGAAGGAAGGAAGGAAGGAAGGAAGGAAGGAAGGAAAGAAGGAAGGAAGGAAGGAAAGAAGGAAGGAAGGAAGGAAGGAAGGAAGGAAGGAAGGAAGGAGGGAGGGAAAGAATGAATGAAGGAAGGAAGGAAGGAAGGAAGGAAGGAAGGAAGGAAGGAAGGAAGGAAATGTGAGGTGACGAGCATAATAATTAACTAATTGGAGGAATCCTTTGATTATATATATATGTATATAATCATATATATATAAATCATATATATATAAAATCATTACAATGATTTTAATTAACTAATTGGAGGAATCCTTTGATTATATATGTATATATATAAAATCATATATATATAAGTCATATATATATAAAATCATTACAATGTGCATTTTAAAAAGTGTAATGATTTGGCCAATCATACCTCAAAAAGCTGAAAAGAATCGCGTTTCATTATATACCTGGAAAACCAATTTTATGCCTCTATGTTCCTGTCATTATAGTATTAAGATACTCAAAGCACGTTAAACTATATGTATTCACCTAAGGAAAACAAAGTCTCAAATTCTTTTCTTAAGATATCATTTAATACACACTAATTATATAATTTTCTTTAATGGGTACCTAATATCATTTGTTCATTTGAAAGCAGAACATGTTTTCCCAAGAAAAAATAGACTCTTTTTTGTTTTTAATGAAAACAGTCCTTGGCCTACTGAAAATCTGTGAAGAAGTGACTTTAAAGAAGAAAAAAGATAAAGTAAAATAAGAGTGAAAGAGGTATAAGGAAAAGAAACAAAATTTATTTGTAGTTGATACAGAAAATTTAAATGAATCTGTAGCAAATCAGAGAGAATAGACAAATTTAGCAAGATGACTGGAAATGAAATCAATATACTACACCACACCATAACGTTACAACTGGGCTCCAAAAATTCAAACAGTAAAATAAGAGGGTTCATTTCTGGTGAGGTTAATGTAAACTAAAATATTCAGGTTTTCTGTATTGACACACAAAGTAACATATAAAAATGATGACAGTTAAGCTCTACCCAATTGATTATGTGTTGACCAAAGACAGCCCCACATGGCCATAAAGCGAAAGCAATCACTTTCTGTGTCCCTCCTACCCCCAGAAGACTCCAACTTCATCCCACATACCTATGAGAATGGAGGCCAGACAGAGGATTCAAAACCAACTGCTTTATACCCAAATTTGCATCATTGCAGAGCATGTTGTCAGAGTTTTATTGTAGAAATCCAATTGTAGTTCTATACACCAGAAACAAAATGAAATTGAGGTAATTACAGGAATAACTATAGGAGTAAGTAGTGTAAGCATATTATCAAGTACTTAGGAATAGATCTAATGAAAGATATGCAAAACTTCTATGGGTAAAACTATGCTGCTGGGTTCTGGGGCAAGATTCTGAATAATGAGCCTAAGGCAAGTCATCTAATTAAGAGTTTGGATGTACAGGACCACACAGAGATAGCTGTAATGGGGGTGCTTTTATTGTCGGCCAAAATGCTAGTATCCAGTGTGGGACCAGCCTAGAAGACAGATGTGTGCTGAAAGGCCACAGTTGGCCAATGAAGTCTAGCCAGAAGGAAAGATTGGGATGTCAGCCAGGCCGTGACATCTACAGATGCTTCATCAGATGGCACCCACACCAAGAAGACCCAGAAATGCCAGTGGTAGTTGGCACCTGACTCCTGATCTTCCCAGGCAGGAATCAAAGACAGGGCCAGGTCAGAACTCTCCGCCATGCACCTGCTTCTGAGAAGAGTTTTGGAAGCATTTTCCTGAAGCCAAGGCTGTGAGATTAAAATAATTGATACTCAGTCTCACCCATACTGATGCTGGACATGAAATGGTAGACTGAAGACTAGAGAAGTTGGTAAAGTTAAGCTCATGCGTGGCCAGAGGTGAATTTTTCAGGAGTGTGTCTACCACTGGTGAGGCTATGCCACTTCCAGTGCTCTCAGGAGTCATGTTGCATTTAGAGAAAAATGTTTCTTAGTCTTCCAGGGGAATTAATCAAAGCTACAAAATCCAAGAACTTTTTATAGGGGGGCGGGCGGAATTTCAGAACTAACTAAAATGAAATAGAAACAAGGGACAGCAAGAAAATCATTAGCATTGTTGGGGAACTCCTGTCTCTTGGGCTTGTGAAACCCCCTTGCCATATTGAATTATCCTCGGAGCAAGCTTACTATACACCAGATATGTAAGCAACCAAGCAAGCATACACACAAACAGCTATCTTTTCTCCACTTACAAAAATGTTAAACTAGCACTTTGGACATCAGAAACAGGTTAACACTCTCTAAAACTTAAAATGGGCTATTTTAGGAAGCATGAAGTGGAGGTCACTGGGGGTATTCATGCTGAAATGAGATGTTTAGATTTCTGGGATATCAAATAAAGGAATCACACCCTAGGGTTGAACTGCAAAATGTGTGGGCTTTCTCCCAACAACATGATAGGGTCCCTCAGTTTACACATGAGGGAACTTAGGCATCAGAGGGAAAGGTGCTGGGCTAAGATCATGCAGGGAATGAGTACTAGACCAAAACTCTCTTTGTCTAATGCCACACAGCACACACACACATTTTCCTGCCCAAATGCCTTCAGAAATAATCCTAAACCTTACCTTGGGAGTCCTGAAAGGATTAAGTCTAGACTTCACTCATCAAAATTATCAAGAAAAGTGAAGCCAGATGATAGAATCCACCCCCATTTAAAATACAAAATGCTTTTTCAAATAATGACATTGAGTTTTTGGACATATCTTGGCAGTATGGTAAAAATTTTGGCTCTTTTATTCAGTTGAAAAATTCTTAAATATTTTGACTTGAAAGCTAAAACAAAACAAACTTCATTCCTAAGCCCTGTGCTGTTTTAAGCTTACAACTCTGTTTCAACTATTTTTGGCAATGGACCACTGAACAGGGCATTCTTAGGACATTTCTAATAGGCTTTAATTAAGGTCCACACAGATTTGTATGATGTAATACTGAGCAAATCAATTATTCCCAGGTATTCCTTTGCCTAGAAACCTTACATTGGAAATATGCTGCCCTGCCCCTGGATACCACCTGCCTTCCTATCTGAAATAATATCTACTACTGAATTTGTGTTTTAGCTCAAGTTCCCTTGAAGTAAAGCCTGAAACAAAGGCTTTTGTGAGAGTTGTTTATTTGGTGACATGTTTCTAGTTATCATGAATGATGATTAGGGTGACTGAATTCTATGTATTGAATGTCTGTATCCCTAAAACCCATATATTGAAGCCTAATCCCCAGTGTGATGTTATTTGGAGGTAGGGGTTTGGGAAGGGATTAGGTATGAGAGTAGAGCCTTTACAAATGGAATTAGTGCCCTTGAAGTGGAGACACTAGAGAGCTTATATGCTTGTATACACTGTCATCTGTGTGGTGGCACAGTGAGAAGGCAGCTGTCTACAGACCAGAAAGTGGGCTTCCACTAGATGCCAGATGTGCTGGCAACCTCCTCTTGGACTTACCATCCTCTGGAATGGTGAGAAGTTAAATATTGTTTAAGCCACCCAGTCCATGGTATTTTTTTAGAGCAGCCTGAACTGAGACACTGGGGAAGGAGAAAGAGAATTAAGAGGATATGTGATGAAATTGACCACCGTTACAGGAACCTGTTGCTCAATATTGCAGGACATTTTGAGAAGCCATGTGAAGTTGTCTTAGAAGTGCACACTTTGAGGGAATAAAGAGGGAACTCATTTATAATTAGCTCCTGTCCCCTTTGGTCAGAGACCAAAGGAGCATCAATTCACCTATACTCCTGGGTTGCGGATGTGTGAACACCAAGACCTGCACAAGTTGATGGAAGCCTGCATTGAACTGGTTGCCACCAAGAGGATTTGCAGTGTTGCACACAGAGTCCAATATACCTCCCTTCAGAATTTATTTTTATTTTTTAAAAAAGATTTTATTTATTTATTCACAAGACACACACACACACACACACACACACACGCACACAGTGGCAGAGACAGAGGCAGAGGGAGAAGAAGGCTCCATGCAGGGAGCCTGATGTGGGACTTGATCCCGGGACTCCAAGATCACCTCCTGGGCCGAAGGCAGGTGCTAAACCGCAGAGCCACCCAGGGATCCCCTCCCTTCAGAATTTAAATCAACCCCTGCCCCTATCTATGTCTTCTCTCCCTGACTGCTTCATCTACTGTCTGCTTAAAAAAAATCTATTTAAATTCAACTTAATTAACGTATACCATATTATTAGTTTCAGAGGTAGAATTCAGTGATTCATCAGGTACATACAACATTCAGGGCTCATTACAATCATGTGCCCTCCTTAATGCCCATCTCCAGTTATCCATCCCTCTACCCATCTCTGCTCCAGCAACTCTCAGTTTTTTTACCTATGATTAAGAGTTCTTATGGTCTGCCTCCCTCTCTTTTTTGGTCTTACTTTATTTTTCCTTCCCTTCCCCTATGCTTATCTATTTTATTTAAATTCCACATGAAAAAAAAATAAATTCCACATGAGTGGGGTTTGGCAAATCATATGGCATTTGTCTTTCTCTGACTGATTTATTTTGCCTGGCATAATATCCTCCAGTTCCATCCACGTCGTTGCAAATAGCAAGAGTTTATTCTTTTTGATGGTTGAGTAATATTCCATTGTATATATGTGTATATATACCACATCTACCATATCTTCATTCATCTGTTGATGGACATTTGGGCTTTTTCCATATTTTGGCTATTGTGGATATTGTTGCTATAAACATTGGGGGGATTTGTGCACCTTCGAATCCTATGTTTTTCTCTTTTAGATAAATACCTAGGTCATAGAGTAGTTCTATTTTTAACTTTTCCATACTGTTTTCCAGAGTGGCTATACCAGCTTGCATCCCCACCAACAGTGTAAGAGGATTCCCCTTTCTCCATACCTCACCAACATCTGCCATTTCCTGACTTGTTAATTTTAGCCATTCTGACTCATGTGAGGCGGTATCTCATTGTGGTTTTGATTTGTATTTCCATGATGCTGAGTGATGTTGAACATTTTTTCATGTGTCTGTTGGACATTTTATGGCTTCTTTGGAGAAATATCTGTTCATGTCTTTTGTCTGTTTCTTGACCCCCCAAACGCTGTTCGCTTTTAAAGCACAAGCCATTCACTTGGACACCTGCTATTTTACTGTGTGAGTTATTTTTCCACAGGCTTATGTCCTGATGCCAAAGTGGTCACGGACACTCTGAAGTCTGTGTGTCTGAGATCCTAGGCCTTTTCTATGACTCAATTTCTCCTCCTATACAATGAAGGCATTGTATTATCCCAGGGCTACACACTCAGATGCCAATAAAGACCAGATAGGTAAATCATGATTAAAGCAGGCCAGGTTTGTTTCAAAGTGATGTCTGTCTTAGATTGTATTCTTTCTACAAAGACATACTCTGTTGTTGAGACATTAAATAAAAAGAAATTGCCCTCACATCTGAATATAAATTGACTTGCTCTCATCTTCTTTGAAAAAATAAGCTTTCTCAGTTTATCTTGTATTCTATTTTTGATAGAAGCATGTTTACAGTAAATATTACATATTCTCAGTGGTAAGTGACAGCTCTCTTTCAGCGCTGATGTTGAGATTTCAGAGGGGCTGAGGAACCTGGTGAGTCCTTGAAGGGGCAGCTGAACCTCAGATTGTTGCCACTGGACCCAGGGTTATCAGAATCTTTACATTCTGTATGACAAGCTGTGAAATACAGACTTTTATTGTAATTCCCAATTTTTAAATGTTAGTATCTTCTTCAAATTAAAGACTATATACATCAAACAAAACTCATCTGGGTTTATTTTTATTTCCAAGCTCCCAGTTTGCCAACTTGAAATAACAAAATTCCCAGAAGCCTCTCCAGAGTAAATATGCTGTAGTTCATACTCTGCCAAGAATTTCTGTTCCTACACCCTCACTTCCTGATCTGCATTTCAGCATTCTTATAAATCCCTGTCCAGACCCTGACTCTATTACCATCTTAGCCCTGTCGCTTTGGAACTTATCCTTAGGCTATAAGCAGTCTCTCTGCCAGATCGGTTACTTGGCCTTAAGTTCTAAGAAACTCCGAGATCCAAAAGGAACTGGCCATGAAGTGAGACATCATTCTTCTAGCTAGGGATTATAACTTTGAGCCAAAAAGGAAAAGGCATGAGAAAGTATGGAACGCCTGAGTCATGGGTATTGTGCTAACAGTAGGATATGCTATTATAATCCCAGAATCAATGGTATTGTCTGGTGGGGAGCCATCAGCAACTAGAAGGACAGAGCTCTAATCTGCCTCAAACAATCTCACCCTTGCCTCTGGGCCACCTGTATCTTGCAATTTATCTGAAGGCCATTCCACTTGGTACCTTGGAAGTACTATAACATGCTGACACTGTGAACACCCCACCTGAATTTATAGTTGTGTGGAGGGGTAAATTTTATTTTATTTTTTATATTTTATTTATCGGGTATGTTATACCTGATAAAAATTTCATTTCAGATAAAGTAGTGATAGAAGAAAAAATACTGTTTCCTCCTTTTTTATTTTTGAAGAGAAACATCCTAATGATTATGAAACAGGACATGTTGTTTCTTTGCCTCTGCTGCTGGAGGATGGGTCATGAAGGTTCTCCATTGTAAATGGATCACTAATGATAACAGTAATAATTATAAAGCAGTTAACATTTATGGAATATGACCATATTCCTGGCACCAAGCTAAGTACTTAACGTATCATTTCACTTATCTTTAGAATAACCCTCCCTAGGGTTACAATAAGCACTGTTATTGTTCCTATTCAGAAAACTGAATCTTGGAGAGATGGTGACCTTACCAGATCCTATTGTCACTTAGTGGTAGAACTGCAGCTCTACTACCTACTTCTCCCTTCTCAAAGATAAAGGAGTATTAGGTAGAGAAGTTTTACTCAATACAGAACATACAGACTATATAGCTGCACCAGAAATGCATTCATTGATGACATTTACTGCTTTTTGACAGAGCCATGTTAATATCTAGCTATTACTGTTTTCCCTGGACATGGCTTTCTGGAAGGCTGTGAGACTGATCTTTTCCATTGCAGCCTTCAAGGATAGAATAGTTAGTATAATAGCTAACTGGGGAGTTTTAGATCAGCTATACGTAGAATTGAGGCATGCAGGGCTGGCTTCAAGGCATTCTCTCATTCTGAATCTCTACGATGTTTTGTTCTAGTAATTATGGGAGTCTGTTCCCTGAAAATCTTCTTTCAGCTTTTCATAAGTAATACTGTAAAAGGAATAGTTTTGAAATAACAAAAGTTAACCCTTCGCTGCCGGGTGCTTTGGCAGCGGCCAGCGCGCGCGGTCGGAGATGCTGGGAGGCAGCTGCGGACACGGGAGCGCGTGGCGGAGCGCGGCGAGGCAGAGGGCTCGGCCCCGGGCGTGGTGGCGACCAGCCAGGGTGGATACCCCGTGAAGGGAACGGCTTGTGGACCAAGAGTAGGATGTTGGAGGATGCTCGTGGAGCTCACCCCAGTTAACCATTGGAAAGAGAAGCCGAAACCGGCAGAAAATCACACCTCAAAGCGGGAGAATAAAGGATGTCCGAGGCAGACACTCCCCCCAGCCTCAGACTTAACTCTGATTTGGAAGATCACGCTCAGCGCATGGAAACGAGAATCCAGTCTCCTAAGAGCCAAGACCAAAGGATCGGACCTAATCAAAGAAGATAACACTGCTGACTGTTAAAACGAGCTGACCATACATATATCAATGGGTTTAATCCTTACTGCCATCCCATAAGGTTGGGTGGTAGTAGAATCTTCTCCACCAAGAAGCTGAGACAGAGGTTAAAGACTGGGTTTAAAATCACAGCTACTAGTGGCAAAAGTCCCTGTAAAAAAACTGGATACAGAGGTGGTTTTTCAGGTTGTCTGCAATATTGACCTATTGGAGACACCTAATTTCCCCTTCAGTTAGGGGAATGGCTGGATTAACTATGGAATACCCAGTTATGGAATACTGTTATACGAACATGGGAAGTTCCCCAGGACGTATTTTGGAGTGGAGAACAAAATGCATGTTGCAGAACAATACGTATTTAGCCATTCTTTTAGGCAAAAACAGGCCCTCAAAACAATGCTGTTTTACTGTGGTACCTATCTATGTAAGCGAATAGAAGAAAAACCAGAATAATGTACACTAAACTGATAACAGTGACTAGGGAGGGAAGGGGGACGGTGATTTATGGGAGTTATGGTAAAATAGAACTTTATTCTCATTCATGTGTTTTGGAGGGGGATATAGAACAAACATATATTCCTTATATAATAACTTGAAAAAATAACAAAAGTTAGTAGAAGACACTTTGCCAACACAATGAGAGGCCTTCATACTAGTAAATATATAAATGTATCTATCCATCCATCCATCTATCCGTCCATCCATCCTCCATGCATCCATTCATACTACACATAGCAATTTTCTACTCTTCTGCTATGTGTATAGCACTGTACTTGTAATGTACTCATCCCATGCCTTATTTCTCTTGTTTTTGATGGTCACTTTCCTCTCCCTTTCTCCTTGCATCCTACAGGCTGGCACTAGTCTAGACATGTGCCTTCAGAGGGATTTGGGCTCTAGCTATGACTATATTGGACAGATCTAACAACCTATCCAGGACTAGGTTGTTCTTCTCAGTCCAGGCCTGAGCTCAGCTCTAAAGTATTCTGTTGGGCTTGGGGTAACTTCAGAGGCAGTGTAGTAGAAGTGGACTGAGCTCCAGTCCAGCCAGAAGGTATTCAAATTCCGCTTTGTTACTAGCTGTGTGATCTTGGACCTGGCCCTTAACTTCTATGAATCTGTGTTCTTATTTGAAAAAGAGGAATAAAAAATCTCACAGAATCCTTTGGAGGTTAAGTAAGATTACCCAAGTAAAACCTCTAGCATATATCTGATACATGTTAGGTGTTATGTGTGCAAGAAAAAACAGTTGTGTGGTGTTTTTGTTTGTTTGTTTTTTCTGTTGCAGTTGCTATCCATGTAGTCAGACTGAAATTTTGAATCTAATATTATCTTGACTGTGTGCAGTTTACTTTGCCCATTTTTCTTTCAAGGCATTTGCATACACCTTCCAGCATGAGGTCCTTTCAAGAGCCCCTTTACAAAGAATGAGAAGATAATTAATCCTTATTTATGCATGGAGAAACACCCAAGCCAAAAAAGACCGGCATCCCTGCAAAAACAGCCTGGTGTCCTTCCCTGCATCCAATATTATCTTCCCTGTTATACAGTTGAAAATAGGGAACAAAAATTGCCAGGGATTTTCTTAGGAGATTTGTTTGTAGCTTGCAGTTCCAACTTCTGGTTAGTCATCCTGGTGGCAAATGTTCCTCATTTCCACCTATGACACAGTAAGGAAGCTCTTGGTTGGTGGATGAAAGAAATAACCAGGGCGGGGATGATTATCCTGTATACCATGGATTACAGATGCCCTAACATCACTTGACCCATGATGCATCTCCAAGCACGCATTTGCCTGCGTAACAAACCACAGTGGATTGTCACTGCATTTTGCCCACTCCCAAATTTCCCTAGATGGTATTCAGGGATCTCATCCATTCATTCTATCATATCCATCTGATTGTAAGTTCCACTAAAGGTCATCCACCTGGCCTGCCAAGCTTTTCTAGTATATACTGTTGATCAGGCCTCAGAGCCACTCTTGATGGTGTTTCTGACATCCAGGATCCTCCCCTTCCCCCTTATCATTCCATTGTTCAGATTTTGTACATCCTTCATGTTAAAGCGAGTTAGAGATGTGTAGAGATACTGAGTAGAGGGCTGTCTCATCATAGTTTTAATGACTTCTTTGTTTTTCTTTAAGTTCTGTCTCCTCTTTCTCAGACAAATCCAGCCCACATGAATCCCTTCTTCCTAGGACTTGAACAAAGAAACTCTTTCAAGTGTGTGTTGTGGGTGCAAAGCTTTGGGGGCAGTTTTCTTTTTTCTTTGGTTGCTGCCAAAATTCTGGTCCTAGGCATTCTTCCTTGAACGTAGCACAATTTCTTAACTGCTCTCTTGACCTCCAATCTCTACTTCCTCCCCCAGTCTTCCTTCTAGCTGCTTCCAAAGTTACTTTGTTTCATTGAGAATGAGGCCCCATATCCTTCCTCACTGGAAAACCTTCAATGGCTTTCTATTGCGGACAAGGTGAAGCCTAAATGTCCTAGTCCAACTTTTAGCGTCTGCTGGTGCCTGACCCTAATCCATCTTTCTAGCTTTCCTTCTAAATTGACCTTTTGCACCGTCTGCTAGAATCTTGCTGGAATATACAGTAGTTTCCAAACAGCCCCATTGATTTTTTTTTTTTACTATCTCTTTCACTTTTATTTGTGTTATTATGTGGGTATCCCCCCCTCACCCTTTCCCCTCATCTAGATGATATCCACATTTAATGGACTTTGAGTGAATTGCATTTTCTCCATGAATTTTTCTGATCTCACAGTCAGAATTGGCACATCTTTTGTCCACACTTAGATCACACTTTGTACTTCATTGTAGCCTTTGCTCACTGGAAACTTCTTTAGGATCTGGGTTATGTCATATTTCTGTTTGTGTAAATTTATAGCACCCAGTACAGGTACTGATTAATTTGGGAGGTGGGGTGGGGAGGAAGGGCTGTTGAAGTAATAAGAGTTCTTCAATCCATTTAGACAGTGAACAGTTAAAAAATGGGAGACGTGTATAGCTACTGATTAGATCAGCAAGCAACAGGCTCCATCAGCCCTTTTATGTCTCCTTAGAGATACGCATTTATTAACTGTGCCCTTCAAAAGAGTGTAAACTTCAGAGAGTTCTCAGCGAATGTTTACAAGGCACACAGTGGAACCCAGAGGAGTAGCTTAAATCCTTGTTCCTTTTCTCTCACCTGTGCTTCCCCCACTGCTTGCTCCACCTTCACCTCCCTGTCCCCAAACCTGTAGGGTAGCTGAGGCTGGCAGAAGACATCAAAGCCTAATGAATCCAGGATGCAGAATAAGCTGACTTTTTTACTCTTTGTTAGGGCAGATCCAGGAGGGAAATGTTTTGTATTATAAACAGTGAGAAAGCTCATGTAGTCTCTGCTAAGTCTGATCTTGAAGAAATCAGGCATAAAATGATTAAGAAAAGCCATGGATATGATAAATGTAACTTCTAATCCAAGCACTGCATGGAGCTCAGCAGGAAAACTCACAGTTGTTGGGGAAATCTTCTACAAAAGTTGGTGTTTAGTACAAAGAATAATGGAGAAATTGAGGATCAGGTGTGCGGGGAATGTAGTGTTATATTTATAACCTGTTATGGTGAATAGTTGGAGGATGTTTTCCAAGAGTACGAGTAAATGAGCTCTGTTTTTTTCTTTTCTTTTCTTTTCTTTTTTCCCTTCCCTGCTGGGTACTGCTTGTTCTTCTGATCAGTATGGGTGAGGCCCAAATCCATGTTGGTGAATTCCCAGCAGGCATTTTATACCATGTGACACTGTATCCTCCACCCTAGCAGTTGAATGAACTAAAGGTGATCACCTGACTCAAGCCAATTGAAATCATGATTTATCTAGAGTCAAATTCTCCAGGTGATTGATCACAGAACTTGAAGGCCACTATTGGCCATAAGCTTCAGTGTGGCTGCAGGACCAGAGGAAGATACTCTGCAGCAAGAGAGATGTGATAATGATAGAGAGGAAAGGTTACCTGGAGCAGCCTGGTGTGATCCTGCCTTCTTCCCCAACTTTCCCCATAGCTTGGTCTGCCATAGCAATGTAAACTTTCACCAATGTACTCCTTCTTTTAAGTTAGGCAAGAATTCCTTTTCAGAAAAGGGGTATAAGATCACAAAAACAACAATTTCATTCTGTCTAACATTAAGGAAATTATAGTGACCAGTAGAAAGTTATGCAGCCATTAAGAAGAATGTTTACCAAAAGTTTCTAATAATCTGAAGAAATTCTTACGTAAACCAAAAATGTGTATATATAGTATCGGCTTTACCACATTGAAACTTCCATAAAATTGTGTGTAAAAATGCATAGAAAAATAATCCCCCAAATATCAACAGTGGCTCTCTGTTATTTTATACTTTCTTATATTTTCAAATATTTTTTTCTAATAAGAATTTTTTTGTAATAGAAAGTCCAATTTTATTTGAAAACATATTTTTACATTGCCTAGCTTTATGCATTATCAGCTAAGCTTGGAATTTAAAACAAAATCAACCAGAAGATTACAGAAGGCTAATGTTGCAAGAAATGTTGGAAATTTTTTAGTCTGGGGTTTTAAAATATTTCTTTGGGGTCATAGATAACTCGAGAATCTGATAGAAATTTTGAGACTTCTTGCAGAAATAAATATGTATATAAAAGTAAATCCCTTAGGAGGCTTTAGTTATAAGTTATAGAAAACCCTATGATACAGGCTTAAACTGTTAAAGAAATTTATTGATTCCAGTAACCAAAATTTCCAGGAGAACCTGGCTCCAGGTAAAGCTTGATCTCATAACTCAACAATGTGACAGAAGGCTGTGTATTTTTTTCTATTTCTGTTCTTCCTTCCCCAGATTCAACTTCGTCCTAAGGCTGACTTACCTTGGGGTCCCAGGATGGCCATCATAAGTTCCTGTGTTTTCACACATAATCTTATATCCCCAGCAGAAAAGAGAGAGTCTTTGCCTCAGCATTCCTGGCAAATATTCTGTGATTCTCAAGCTAACTGGTCAAACTGAATTTACATGCCTATCACTGTGTCAGTACTGTAGCTGGGATAATTGAATGTGCTCATGGGCTCAGCCCAGGCCTTGAATTCCACCCAGTCTTCCCTACACCATATTCATCCCCCAATGGAAATAAGACTTAATATCATAGTGTTCCCAGTTCATGCTGCCCTTGGATCTAAGGCTTGATTTTGTCTATATTCTAAGGACAATAGAAAGGCACGGAGATTTGTAATCTTTCTAAATCACTTTCAGTGACACCCAGGTGGATGGATGAATGGAGTACTCAAAGTTTAGTGAAATGGTTTTGGTGAATGTGAAAAATGAGCATTTCTGAAGGTTAAGGGCAACTGAAACCTGAACAAGGAAACTCACCTCTGGTGTTCTACCTCTTAAACCCATTTATCTAGATTAAGCTCTGACTTGTCCTCAAGCCTACCCTATTGTTTGTCAATAAATTCACAGGTACATCTCCTGGAGAGATGGGTTTCCTCCTTTTCCCAAGTAGGTGCAATAACAACAAACATAGTGATGATGGTAATAAAGATGATGATTATGATGATATTTATTAACTTGAACTATTTTTTGATATGGTAATAAAAACTCTGCCCAGACTAGCTTAAGAACAAAAACAGATGGACTGCTTTTGTACTCCTCTAGCAAGTCCAGTAACAGCTGGAGCCAGGGATCTGCATCTTCTGCTCTTAAATGATTCCATCTACAGGCTAGGCATGATCATCACTCTCGGGTCAAGGGTGATTATTCTAGCTTGTATCTTTATGAATGGTGGAAATATTTGCAGAACTAGGGATCCAGGTTTGGAAAATGATCATGGATTTGGGTTTGGACATGTTGACTTAGTGATGCTCTAGAGACCTCAGGGAAGGTACAGGTCCTCTCTCAGATAGGGTGTTTAAGCCAAGTTTTGAAGGATGAGCTGATCAAGTGCAGATGTGGCCAGGGGAAGAGGAGAGAGCATTCTGGGCAAAGACCTTTGGTCAGGGTAGGCATTAGGCATCTCAGGGACTAAGAAGGCCTATGTGGCTAGAGGGTAGTAAACAAGAGAGAGAATGGCATAAGTTGATCTGGTGGTGGCAAGAAGAACCCAGCTCATGCAGAGACATTTAGGACTTCATATCTCAGTTTACAGTCATTGTAGAAAGAGAATATCTTCCCTGGGAATGTAGGTAAAGAGGAGGGCCACAAATGAACCCATTTAGGACACATCATCATGCTGTGTCATGATGGCAGGGGAATGAGACCCATTAATTGACTTTCCCTGGAATTTGCTATCATCTCACATGTGGGAAGGTGGGGGAGGCTGATCAATAGTTGGGTTCTACACAGGAAAGACTTACTCATTATTTTTTTAAAAGGTTAAGCCATGTGGTGCAAGCAAAACAAACATGCAAGCTAACTTCAAAAGTGTTTTCTGCATTGATAATATTTATAATAATAACAGTTAATAACCATGCATTATATTTTATTGGTTGCTAATAGTGTGCCAGAAACTATGATGAACACTTACATTATCTAATTAAAAACTCACAATGATCTTTTGAGTTAGCTATTATTATTATCCCTTATTTTACAGATGAGGAAACTAAGGTCCAAAGAGATTCATTAGCTGCCTGAGACCCAGAGCTGTTAAGTCGCAGTACAGACCTACCATGTAGGTTTAGTCTTCTAATTGGAGTGGCAAGCTCTTAAAACTATGTACTGGTAATTTTCTTAGGAGGATCTCTAAACTCTTCAACTTGACTTCCAGCAAGATCTCTACGATAATAGCAAGGGTAGGATATGGAGGTAGTGAAAACATGTTGCTCAGATCTCTGACTGTCGCAGTTGCCATTCTCTGAAACATATCACAGCAGTGGTGCTAATGCTAAATCCATACTTCCCATGGACTGTTCCCGGCTAATGACTGGGCATAGCAAAGACACTAAGGCAGGCCCACTAAGGGCAACTTTTGTTCAAGGACTCCATATCAGCTTCGTGTAACTTTCTTGGAACTGAAATGCAGTCTAGGGCTCTTCCATTCAACCAATATAACTTCCTTCCTTGCATCCTTCTCTGGTTCATATAGGACAGAACTTCATGGCACTTTGATGATGGCTCTCCCAACCACCTTTTACACCATCCTCCTTTTCCTTCATAGGTATTTTTCCTAATTAATCTCTTAACCTATTACAATTAGTTCTGATTTATTGTATTAGTTTCCTAGGGTTGCCCTAATAAAGTTCCACCACTTGTGTGGCTTAAACAGCATAAGCTTATCACATCACATTTCTGGAGGCTAGAAATCCAAGATTAAGGTTTGTTTCCTTCTAAAAACTGAGGGAAGATCTCTTCTATTCTTCCTTCCTGACTTCTAATAGCCTCAGGTATCTCTTGAATTATGGATGGTCTTCTCCCTGTGTCTCTTTTACATCATCTTTTGTCTGTACATGTCTGTCTTTGTGACCAAACTTCCCCCTTTTAATAAGGACACAGTATTAGTAGATTAGGGTTCACTCTAATGACCTCATCTTAAATTGATTATCTGCAAAGATTCTAGTTCCAAAAAAGATCACTTTCACAGGTATAGGGAGTTAAGACTTTATCATCTTTCTGAGTGGAGGGGATGCAATTCAAACCACAGCATGCATTTGAGTGTGCCATTCTTGGAGTACCTGGGCTAACATACAAGAGAATTCAGGAATATCAGTAAGTCTATTTACATTTAAAACCTGCATCAGGGCAGCCCAGGTGGCTCAGCAGTTTAGCACCGCCTTCAGCCCAGGGCCTGATCCTGGAGACCCAAGATCGAGTCCCACGTCAGGCTCTCTGCATGGAGCCCGCTTCTCCCTCTGCCTGTATCTCTGCCTCTCTCTCTCTCTCTGTGTCTCTCATGAATAAATAAATAAAATCTTTTATTTAATTTTTTTGTGTACCCACAAAAATAAAGTTATTTATTAAACATATATTTAAATATATCACATATCTTTACTATCTCTGATACATTTAAAGAGGCAAAGAGGTCTTCAATCCAGAAAAAATAAATTATACAGAAAAGAAGTACTCTATGAATATTACTCTAGGACATAATATGTCAGGTAGACAAAAGCATGTAGAACATGTGACAGTATTTAACATACATCCAAAAATGTGAAGACTCTGAACTTTAGTAAGCACATTTAATAATTAAATCACTTAACAAGTAAATAATCATTAACACCATAATGAAAGAAAGTTTGGGATTCATCAGAAGCCTACTGATAGTATTTTACATTTGTATTAATCTTATGTGATTTTAGTACTGCCCCTCCTCACAGACTCCAGAGTACCACCCTAGAACTGCAACCATGTACTGATAGGTTGATATTGACACAAGACACCACTTTATCTTTTCCAAAAACTTCCATATCCATCATATATTGGAGGACACTTGTTTATGCAATCTTTCTCCAATACTGAGCTACTTTATCATTTCTTGTCTTCAGAACTTAATATCTGAAATTAGACAAATTTTTTAAAAAATGTATAAGATTTTGAGATTGTAGATAATTTTGTATACTTTAAGGTAGTTATCGTGTTTTAAATTTTGTTATCAACTTTTTCTAGTTGATATGTTTAAGGCATATAACATGATGCTTTGATTTACATATATGGTGAAATGATCACCACAATAGTTTCAGCTAACATCTATCTTCTCATATAGATAACAATATAAAGAAAGAAGAAAAGAATAAAGGAAACAAATTTTCTCCTTGTGATATGAACTATTAGGATTTACCCTCTTAACTTTTCTAAATACCATAGAGCAGCATTAGCTGTACTTAGTATGTTGTAGGTTATATCCCTCATACTTGTTTATCTTATAACTAGAAGTTTGTACCTTTTGACCTTCCTCCAGGTTCCTATCCCCTTCCCCCTAGTCCCATCCCCCAATTCTGGTAAACCACAATTCTAGTCTCTTTTTCTGTAAGTTTGGTCTTCTATTTTATTTAAAAAATTTTTAAAGATATTAGAACAAAACCAAATTAAAAATCATAGTAAAATAAATAAAATCTTTTAAAAAATAAAAATAAAACCTGCATCAATCACTTCTAGAGCTACTATTTGCCTACATGTAATTTTGAGGATGGAATATCCTGAATTTAAGCCATAAAAAATGCTAGACATATTTAAATTAATCTAATGGAACATAATTATACTAATTAGATGCATTTAAACATTTCATCACAAATACTCCACAATATTAATTTAAAGCATAGCTATTTTAAGGTAGGCCAGAGATAGGATAATTTAAATTTCCTTTTTTTAATAATAAGAGTTTATTTGCTTTAGTTTTGCTTTTCACAAACTGTGTTCTGTGAAGTACAAGCTCTCTGTAAGATATAATAGATATTAAAGAGGAAAGGTGTCAGATTTTTTAGGAAATAGAATAAATTGGGTCCACTTCTTGGAGATTCATTCACTGGTTTAACAAACATTCACTGGGCATCTGCAGGTGTCAGGGATTGTGCTGACTAGTGAGGATCCAGCACTGAATAAGATAGTGTCCTTGCCCTTCTGGACCTTGTGTCCTCATGTCCTCCAGGGCCTTTTATTTTAAAAAGGGCCAATAATCAAGTAAGTAAATAAATGAAGAAGGTGAGCAAAGAAAATAAAAGAGGGAGTAGGGTAAAGACAATTGGGATTGGCCATCTGGGTTTCAAATGCCGCCATGCGAAAGGCTTTCTGAGAGAGCCAGTATTTCAGCTGAGACCTGAATAGTGTGAGAGAGAAAGCTAAGTAACTGGAAGAGTACAGGGAGCAGCAAGTGCAAAGAAAGACTCTGAAGCAGCAAAGAGGCTGGCTGGTGGGAGGAAGTAAGAGTAGAAGAATGTGATTGGTGCATGGAGATTGGAGATGAGCGAAGTGTCTTGGGATTGGGAAGGTCTGCAGAAACCAGATCATGATAGGCAATGGTGAGGAGGTCACATTTTACTTCAAATGTGGTGTACTTTGGCACGTTGAAGGCTCTGAGGGGTCCTGCGGTAGAGCAGCCTGTTTGACTGGGCTATGTCCAAGTTTACAAAATGTATCTGACCAAATTGCTCTGCTAATAAATGATATCTGACAGAACAATTTTGTCCCCTGGAAGGCAGACTCGGAGATGCTGATTTGTAAATTTAAAATGGTTGCTACTTGCATTTCTCTGATGGTAAGAGATGATGAGCATCTTCTCATGTGTCTATTAGCCACCTGGATGTCCTCTTTGGAGAAATGTCTACTCATGTCTTCTGTCCAATTTTTTTAATTGGGTTATTTGTTTTATGAGTGTTGGGTTTTGTAAGCTCTTTATTTTGTATACTAGCCCTTTATTGAATATGTCACTTGCAAATACCTTCTTCCATTCTGTAGGTTGCCTTTTAGTTTTGATGATTGTTTCCTTTGCTGTGCAAAAGCTTTGTATTTTGATGTAGTCCCAAGAGTTTACTTTTGCTTTTGTTTCCCTTGCCTCAGGAAACATAGCTAGAAAAAAGTTGCTATAGCTAATGTCAAAGAAGTTACCGCCTGTATTCTCTTCCAGGATTTTTGTGGTTTCAGGTCTCATATTTAGATCTTTCATCCATTTGAATTTATTTTTGTGTATGGTGTAAAAAAAAATGGCCCAGTTTCATTCTTTTGCATGTTGTTGTCCAGTTTTCTCAGCACCATTTGTTGAAGACACTGTTCTTTTCCCTTTGGATATTCTTTCCTGCTTTGTCAAAGCTACAGTGAGATATCACCTACACCTATCAGAATGGCTAAAGTAAAAAACACAAGAACAGGTGTTTCCAAGGATGTAGAGAAAAAGGAACCCTTGTGCACTGTTGGTGGGAATGAAAATTGGTGCAGCCCCTGTGGAAAACAGCGTGGAGTTTCCACAAAAAATTAAAAATAGAACTATCTTACCATCCAGCAATCATATTACTGGTTATTTACCCAAAGTATACAAAAGCACTAATTCAAAGGGTTACAAGTACCCCTATGTTTATTGTAACATAGCCAAGATATGGAAGCAACCCAAGTATCCATCAATTGATGAATGGATACAGATGTGGTATATATATATAATGGAATATTACTTATCCATGATAAGTAATTACCTTGAAATCTTGTCATTTGCAATGACATGGATGGAGCTAGAGAGTATAATGCTAAGTGAAATAAATCAGACAGAAAAAGACAAATATCATATGATTTCACTGTGTGGAATGTAGAATTTAAGAAACAAAACAAGCAAAGAGAGAAATGAAAGAGAGAAAGAGTCAAAGCAAGAAATAGACTTTTAATTATAGAGGACAATATGATGAGGATTGAAGATTGTATATCTACAATATAATTATAGAGGACAATATTTTCCAGGGGATGGAAAATAAGAAGTGGACTTGTGATGAGCATAGGGTGATATATGGATCTGTTGAATCACTATATTGTACACTTGAAACTAATATAACACTGTATGTTAACTAACTGGAATTAAAATAAAAACTTAAAAGATTAAAAAAATGAAGTGGTTGCTACTTTAGGAACACAAATGCCCCATGAGAGGAGGTCACTGGGGCACCGGTTGATGTACCATAGGTGAAATTTAAAATTATAGGGAAAGATTGTTTATATTTTCTGAATTTAGGTTGCCTGAGTTCATATCCCAATTCCATTATTTAGTAATTATATATTTGTGGGTGAGATACTTCATCTGTCTGTGTATCAGTTATCTCACCTGTAAAATGGAGGATAATATTGGTTAAATCATATGATTGTTAGGACTAATTGTAAAATTGTGTGTAAAGTTCTTTGAATGTGATAGGTGCTCCGTAAGTATTAGTAGTAGTAGTAGCCTAAAATATGTCAATATTTTTTTTCCCAGAATGTCAAGCTTTATTTCTTGATGTTAATGAGCTCATGCTTAAAAGGTAAAAGATTCTAGGGAAAACATTTTTCATTGAATAAACTCAGTAAAACAAACACATGTATATACAACTTTGACAAAATAATGGCAAGTTTCATTTACATTCCACAATAAAATAAATAAATGTCATTTGATTATCATTTTCTACATTTCCTACCTCTATTTTCCTTCTTTTTGCAAAACTAACAAATATAAAACCTAACCAAGTTAGGAAATTGTATGCTCATTCAACACATTTGTAGAGGAGTACTGAAGTGTCAGGGCCTACGCGTGGATCCAGGTGTTTCTCTTGAAAGGAGTTTGTGAAGCCCTAAAAGTTACCTCATTCCATTTTCAGCAACAGAGAGCAAGCGTGTGCTCTTCACTGGTCACTTACCAAGGATGCCAAGGACTTTTGAGTTCTGCATCCTCCATGCAGGTTGGCTGCTTTGACCGAAGTGAGCCTCACTTAAGAGCCAGAAGGACCTAACCTGGTGGATAGCATAGGGGAGAACACTGAGGACATGAAGTGATCAGAAAACCAGTCAATTAATCATGATTTCTCTACTTTCAAACAGGAACTGAGAATTGTTCATAATAATAATTTTGGTCCATTAAAGTATTTTTTTTTAAACCTGCCTTGCCTAAGAGGATTTAATGTGGTTTTTTTCTCCTGACACTTATCAGCTTGGGAAAAAAGGAAACTTAATTGCAACATTTATGCATAATTGCTGGGTGATGAATGCTTGAGGAATTTTTACTTTGCAGACACACCAAAACAAAAAATCATCCCACAATCAACATCTCTGGGTGAAATGAGAGATCCTCTCCCACATCCTGTGGGTGAGCATTTTGGATTTAATTGCTTCACCACTTCATTTGTCATTCTCTAAAATAGGCCTCTGAAGAGATTCTCTTCAAACAAGATGTTCTCATGACCAGAGGTACAGAGTGCATGAGTCAAGTGAAAAAAAAAATCCATCTCTAACTCAGCCTGTGTGCCATATAATGGCTTGTGTTCTCATCTCAAGGGGCTTATGTTTGGGGAGTAACAGTAATAATACATTTGAAATAATTGTGGGAAAATACCAGAGATTTGAGATAATTGAGTGCTTCCTAGTGTAGCAAAGACTCCAAGTATTAATTGATTCCTAAAGTAGGATTTCTAATAGAACTGAAATAATACAGAACAGGAAATACCATGTTTTGCACCACTGTAATTTTTTATTAGCATTCATGATCAGTCATGTCATGGCTGAGATGATGTAAGGCAAGGTCTACAGTGCTGGTCCACTGGTCTGACATAGTTTGCAATTGCATTTGGTTCGGCTATTATATATGTTTAATATTTTAGAAATCCTGGTAACTGGGCAAGTGTTATCTTCAATTATACACCTTCATCCTATCATCTTATACCTTGTACTTCTTGGGTTCCGTGCAGGCAATTTGAGTTTGCACTGGTTAAATACATAAATCACCAATTTTTAGAAAGTAGGTGGGATTAAACTAGATGATATTTTAAGCATCTTTCTTGATATCCTATGTTCTGAAAATTTGGTAAACTGGGACAGTAGAGAGGACTTTGCAGATTAGGCAGGACTTGACATAGATGCTGAAAGGGAGGCAGTCTTGGGACAAGGGCATGTAGCATAACCAGTATGGCAGTATCTGGTCACCTGAGCACAGGGAGACTGGTCTGGCAGAGGGGATTAGGTGTTGACCATAGGGAAGGAAGCTGAGATCATTACACTGGGACCAAACTTGGGGATACCTTCAATGTCAAAGAGGTTCCCAAGACCATGTAGTATTAAAGAACAGAGCTGAAACTAGACCTGAGATATCTTGGCTTTCTTTGACATTGATCATGGTTGGATATCACTCTCCTTTTGTAGAGCTAATAGGTATTAAGTTTCAAATTTAGAAGGCCCAACAAATAAAATTACAGCTAATTTTAGATCCAGGTTCTTAAAAAATACAGCAGGTATCTATAAATATATATGGGCATTGTTTCTAATTATCTGTCTTTTTTTTACTAACATGGCAAATGATTTTCTTGGAGGATGTGATAAATTATATTTATTATTATTATTTTGTCTCATCACATAGGTCATTCCTACCCAGGCATATCCACCATCACATTATTATGGGAACAGAAAGAATTATTTATTCTGGGAATTTTGCCCATTTTCTCAATAACTTATTTTAATTTCATTGCTTGATTTATGTACTTGTGTAGGTAGAGGGTCCTGGCTATTCATTTCCATGAGCCTTTCCTTTTTCTGAGGTTCTGATCCTTCCTCTCCCATTATATGCAGATGAACTAGATTGTGGAAACACTACCAGTAGGTGTGGATTTTCTCTTCCATGTTGTGGCCAGTGTTTTGACTTCTGAGTTCCTGTAATGATCAAAGGGATTAATGGGCATTGTATTAGGATACTTTCCATTGCAAGTAAGAGCACAAATGCATTTATACAAAAAATAATTTACTGGCTCACATAACTAATGAGTTCAGGATTTTGCCTCAAGCATGGCCAATGCTCAAATGATTTCAGTGGGACTTGGTCCTGCTCCATCTCTTCTTGGCCCTGATTTGCTCCATATTGGCGTCTTTCTCAAGCAAGCTCTGTTCACATAGAGGCCAGATGGCTCAGAGCAGCTCTAGGCAGTTATCTTCCCAGCTTCAAGTCAATACAAAAGGATTTTTCTTTCCCAGTTACCTATAATAGGGTCCCCTTGGTCAGTCCTAGATCACAGTCTTCCATTAGAGTCAGCAATGGGGTCCACTACTGAGTCACTGAGAGTGAGGGTATATATGAAGGTGGTCCCTTAGAGAACAATCATAGTGCCATCCCTAGAAGAAAGGGGGATGGTGGGCAGGCTAGGTGTATGATGACTTTAGAAGTATGAATCAAAACTTAGGTCTGGGCTTAGCCCTTCTGGAAGATACAACTGAACCCCAAATTTCTTTTAATGTTCACCATGTTTTACCTTAAAAATTCATATGAATTCTCTATAATATGTGTATTAATGTAAAAATAATGTTTAATTACCAATTGACTAGGTTTAACATTCTAGGAAGGGATATCATTCAATATACTCTGACTTCAGTGCCTGAGATGCTTCCCTGTATTCCACAGGTTCCAGCCTGAGAAGCACCACTTGATATAATCATCAGATAATAAGATAGCCATTAATGGGTTTCTTCGCTGTTTCAAGTGAATTGCTTAAGACTAGAGAAATAACAGGCAAAACTAGCACAAAAATGGCCATCAAAAGAACAAGTTTTGGTCACATGGCCATGAGTTGGAATACTTCTATACTACCAATAATCTGCAGGACCTTTGATAAATTACTTAACTTCTTTGAGCCATGATTTCCTCATTGAATATCACCACTTATCCCTCTAATTTGCAAGGACTGAGTAAGTTAATCCTTATGAAACCAGCACAGTGTCTGGCACATAAAAACTCTCAGGAATTGTTAGTTAATATTAGCATATTGTAATATTGTAATAAATATCATAATTAATATTTTGTGTGCACTTATATACATAATAAACTTTTAAAATGACTGATTTTGTTTTTATCAACAATAACCTCATGCTGCAGTTTCAAATGCAAGTAAAAGATGGATGATAGATTTGTTATTTGTTTTTCCATGACCTGCAGCTAATTGAAAAAGGCTCAAGATATAAAACAAGGAAGCAGAGGAGATTGCCTCTCAAGTGGAGAGGTTTTATTTTCATGCTATTAGTGTAGACTGGCTGTAATATTTTCCTGCTCTTTAATTCCTACACAGTTGTCATTAATTGCACACTTATCTTGCCTTTAACGCCAGCTCTTATTTCCTAACCAACTCTTGCACAAAGTGATTAGCCAAAATACATCTTTCCTTCAGTTTTCAACAGAATGTCCACCTGCTAGGCATTTTTCACACTCTGAATTAAAACAAGCAAAAGAGAGCGGTAGGAAATAGCTTAACTGAGACAGATTATCAGTCAATTATTGCTGTCTTTTAATTCTAAGAGCTAATGATCATTTCTAGTTTATGAAAATGCCCACCACATTTGAGATGATAGCTACTATTAAAAAGAAGGTTACAGCACATGAAATGGTAGAAATAAAAAGGCTCCATAAGACTCCTTTCATTTAAGCTTTGGACACTCTAGTCTCTTCTAATTTTAAAGCATATCTTCTTACTTGGCTTTCATTCTTTAAAAGCTCTCTCCATTTGTTTGTCCATTTAGTGCATGTGCACACAAACACAATCACACACTGCATACATGCTCTGATTTTGAAGATTTCAAGTGTTTTCTGTAAGGGTACGTATAGACAAAGTTTACCTGAACAGACAGAAAATGCCACATGGTTCATTTGATGAAATCCTTCCCCAACTCCTACACAGTTCCTGCAATGAAAATATGAATGATTCAGATCAGGAAAGGAGTAATTCCTAAGGGAACGCTTTGTCGTTTAGACATGTTACCCTCAAAATTTAGATTATTTCAAGTGTCTTCAGAGCAAGAGAAGAAAGGTTCTGAATGTTCAAAATGTGTCCCCCTTTGCTCCATTCTCCCTTTTTTTTTTTTTTTTTTTTTTTTTTTAAGAAGAGGAAGTATGATGTCATAGTTAAGAGCTCAGACTGGGAAACCTGCTGGCTTAAACTCAACTCTTAGGTGCACCAATTCCTAGCTGTGTCTGTGGGTGAGTTACCTAATACCCCCATACTTTATTCCTCTCACCCCTACTGACTTCATGGGGCCCTTAGAAGGCCTAAATGAGTTAATCTATGTAAATGATTAAAACAGTACCTAGCACACAGTAAGTTATTCTAAGCATAGTTGCTGATGGTACTGTTGTTGTAAGAGCATGCATGGGCCTTGAGAGCACATGCGGAATGAATCAAGGTTCAGATCTAAGACTGAATGTGCCATTTACTCACTGTGTGACCTGGAGCCTTCAAGTTTTGTAACTTTGCTGGGCTTCAGTTTCTTCACCAGTAAGAGAGAGATAATAACAATAATGATTAGAGTTTGGTCTGGGTCTGTGTCAGAAAGAATTGGGAAAACTTTGGGCTTCAATTCTCATTCCTCTTTGATTGGTTCAAATTACTTCATCCTGAGAAATGGGTTTGTTGTGTAGATTAAATGAGCCAATACATACAAAGTGCTTAAAACAGTACTTGGCACTTTGTAAGGGCTAGAGAAATTTTAACAGTACTATTGCTTACTCATCTCACATTCATATTTACACTTGGGAAATCATGAGGAAAATAGGAGAAGCTGCTTGCTTAATCAGGTGACCTGTGTGTGGTAGACGTGGGATGTCATTCTGGGGCTTTGCATCCTGTGACGTTGTGCCACGTGATGGGCCACACACTAGGACATAGGCAGTTGATAGGGTGTGGTATTGATTCTTTGCCTGTGAGTTTCTTCTTCCTGAAATGTCCACATGCCTATCTCCTTCCGGGTCCTCTTATAATGCCACATGCTTTTCCCCTGACAACGTAGCTGCTCCTCAAAGCTGACTGTAATCTGTTACTGCATTAACCTGCTGCTGCTCTCAGCACTACTCACCTTAAATTACCATTGCTGTATGTAATTTTTCCCCTCAAGGAGACTGTAATTACTGTGAAGCCCTCTTCTATGAATGATTCATCACTGTAATCTCCTCATTGCTGGAACAATGCTTGGAACATGGAAGAAATTGTGTAGATATTTGGTAAATGAATGAATATGTGAGTGAATGAATGCAACAGCTAATGGCTTGGATGATTATGGGCAAATTTAGCCCGGGAAGGAATAGCACTAAGCATTCACCAATACACTGAAGTTCCTATTTCCTTTTTGGAGTATCAAAACCACAGGCTCTGAAAAACTCTTGCAGCTGGAAGGTGGGCCTGGAATCTGGCCTCGTGAACTGGGTGGGGTTTGTGGGTTCTCAACTCAAAAAAAATTTGTTCAGTACATTCCATTTAGTGATACTGTGGGCTTTAGTGCTCTTGTTGAGGGTATAGAAGCTTGTGTTTAGGAGCTTAATTTATTGTGGAGTCATAGGATATCAGAAATGGAAGGGGCCTTAGGATCAATCCTGGATCAAGATTTCTCAGGCAGTATAATGAAGAATGTTAGCCCCAGTGAGAAAATCACAAATAAATGAATCAATCAATCAATCAATAAGTCTATTGCACTTAGTTTTGGTGTATGCTGCATTCTAAATCCCTTCACTTTCTAGATTAATAATAATCATGATGACAATAGTCATAATAATAGAAGCTAGTATCTATTTAACTCTTAGAATCGACTCACTTATTCCTCACAAAAACTTTATACAGTAGGCATTATCACCCTTTTTATTTGTTTTTGTTTACTTAGAGATTTTATTCATTCATTCATTCATTTTAGAGAGAGAGGGCACTTGAGAGCCCATGCACAGGATTGGTGGGGAGGGGCACAGGGAGAATGAGACAGGGAATCTTAAGCAGACTCCATGCTGAACCTGGAGCCCAACTCTGGCAGGATTAATGGCTCTGAGATCAAAGCTGAGATCAGGGATCTGAGACCCAAGCCAAAATTAAGAGTCGGGCACTTACCCAACGGAGCCACCCAGGTGTCGACTATAACCCCTTTTAAAGATGAGAAAAGAAAGCATATTTGAACTTGAAAATCATGGAAATAAAGAAACCCATTTTGCTTTGCATAATCCAGCATTTTCCAAATTTAATTTACCACAGAATTGCATTTTTTCTTTTGTATACCACCTAGTGATATACTATGAATCCATGAATATGTTTCGTGAAATGTTCAAGTCTAATGGCTCTAAGGGAGGAAAAAATTTTTCTTCTTTAATTCTTGGTTCTGTGGCTGGTTCAATAATTGACATAAAACATATTAATGGGAGGAAAAGAAATAAAATTTCATATACATATAAGGGAGCCCTTCCCCCCGGAGATGTGAGATTCAAAGAAGTGACCAAAATAGGCAGCTTTTTTGCCTTCTCAATAAAGAAACAATAAATTTGTAAAGAATTTATAGGATCAAAGGGTTTGGGCTAGAGGTAGAAACATGGTGAGAGAGTAACAAGGTTTGTTCATACAGCCTTCTTGGCCCTAATTTCCCATCCCTGGTGATAAGATCTTCTACCCTCTTGGTACTACAAGGGTAACTTTCATGTGGGAGATTTATTCCTGATTTCAGGGGCACAGAAGATGGTCGGAGTGCCCTTCTTGCACTGGGTGTTTCTCCAGTAGCTTTAATTCAAAATAACCAATATGCTGAAGTGGTACATTTGGGATGACATAGTCTGAACCCTTATGTGCCTTCATTTTACAGATAAAGAAACTGAGGCCCACGAAAGAAAGGACTTAGGGCCCCATCTAATCCTGTCCCTAGCAGGTTGTAGAGTTAGGACTAGAATTCACCCTTTTTACCCTTACTGAATTTAGTTCTTTTTTACCCCCGTTATTTGTTGCTGCTTTCTCTATTCTTCTATTCCATTCCTTTCCTCCTCCTCTACTCCCCTCCTCGCTTGTGCTTTTCTGTACCAGAGAAGTAAAGCAGCCATTGAACCCTCTGTCATTAGGTTATTTGATAGTTCAGCAAAACTCAGTTCAGCCACCTCCTAGTACTTGTTACCAATCAAATCCTTATAGTCTCTCAACACAGAACTATATATGGCAATGGTGGGCTCTTTCTGGGATCACTGTGTATTTTGTAGGCTGCACAATGAAGTAAGTTGCCTATTGAAGAGCTATAATACTGCCTAATTAAACAAAAACCTTTAGTTCTTTATTTTTCTCCTTCTCTAACAGTATTTTTTCAAACAAAGCTTAGAGAAGCAAGGCTTGTTCTACAGATCACTACTTACAGATTTATCTATTTTTTTTTTCTTGAAAACCTCTGTGGTTGTTTTAAATTGTCTACTGAAAAAAAAAAGATGTCTTCTCAACTCTTTTAGAATCTTAAATTGGGGGGGAGGAGCAAGATGGCGGAAGAGTAGGGTCTCCAAATCACCTGTCTCCACCAAACTACCTAGAAAACCTTCAAATTATCCTGAAAATCTATGAATTCGGCCTGAGATTTAAAGAGAGACCAGCTGGAATGCTACAGTGAGAAGAGTTCGTGCATCTATCAAGGTAGGAAGACGGGGAAAAAGAAATAAAGGAACAAAGGCCTCCAAGGGGGAGGGGCCCCGCGAGGAGCCGGGCTGAGGCCGGGGCGAGTGTCCCCAGGACAGGAGAGCCCCGTCCCGGAGGAGCAGGAGCTGCACCGACCTTCCCGGGCGGAAAGGGGCTCGCGGGGAGTTGGAGCAGGACCCAGGAGGGCGGGGATGCCCTGGGGCTCCCGGGGACAGTAACAGCAACTGCGCGCCCAGGAGAGTGCGCCGAGCTCCCTAAGGGCTGCAGCGCGCACGGCGGGACCCGGCGGGACCCGGAGCAGCTGAAGGGGCTCGGGCGGCGGCTCCGCGGAGGGGGCTGCGCGGCCCCGGGAGCAGCTCGGAGGGGCTCGGGCAGAGGAAGAGGCTCCGTGCGGAGGGGGCTGCGCGGTTCCAGGAGCAGCTCGGAGGGGCTCGGGCGGTGGCTCCGCGGAGGGGGCTGCGCGGCCCGGGAGCGCGAATCCACCAGCGCAGGCTCCGGAGCACAGGGCGCCGGGACACAGCCCAGGATCCCGCTTCCCCCGGGACAGGCAGAGGCCGGGAGGGCCCAGGACAGCGAGGACGCTCCTGCCCCAGCTGAGCACATCAGCGGCCCCGCCCCGGAGCCTCCAGGCCCTGCAGACGGAGTTCCTGCCGGAGCTGAATCCAGGGCTCCAGAGCTGCCCCGCCACTGGGGCTGTTCCTCCTGCGGCCTCACGGGGTAAACAACCCCCACCGAGCCCTGCACCAGGCAGGGGCACAGCAGCTCCCCCAACTGCTAACACCTGAAAATCAGCACAACAGGCCCCTCCCCCAGAACACCAGCTAGACGGACAACTTCCAGGAGAAGCCAAGGGACTTAACACAGAATCAGAAGATACTCCCCGGTGGTTCTTTTTTTGTTTGTTTGTTTTTGTTTTTGTTTTTGTTTTGTTTTGCTTTTTGATTTGTTTTGCTTTTTGATTTGTTTCCTTCCCCCACCCTCTTTTTTTCTCCTTTTTCTTTCTCTTTTTCTTTTTTTTTTTTCGTTTTTTTTTCTTTTTCTTCCCTTTTTTTTTCTCTTTCTCTTTTCTTTCCTTCTTTCTCTCCTCTCTTTTTCTCTTTTTCCCAATACAACTTGCTTTTGGCCACTCTGCACTGAGCAAAATGACTAGCAGGAAAACCTCACCTCAAAAAAAAGAATCAGAAACAGTCCTCTCTCCCACAGAGTTACAAAATCTGGATTACAATTCAATGTCAGAAAGCCAATTCAGAAGCACTATTATACAGCTACTGGTGGCTCTAGAAAAAAAGTATAAAGGACTCAAGAGACTTCATGACTGCAGAATTTAGAGCTAATCAGGCAGAAATTAAAAATCAATTGAATGAGATGCAATCCAAACTAGAAGTCCTAACGACGAGGGTTAACGAGGTGGAAGAACGAGTGAGTGACCTAGAAGACAAGTTGATAGCAAAGAGGGAAACTGAGGAAAAAAGAGACAAACAATTAAAAGACCATGAAGATAGATTAAGGGAAATAAACGACAGCCTGAGGAAGAAAAACCTACGTTTAATTGGGGTTCCCGAGGGCGCCGAAAGGGACAGAGGGCCAGAATATGTATTTGAACAAATTCTAGCTGAAAACTTTCCTAATCTGGGAAGGGAAACAGGCATTCAGATCCAGGAAATAGAGAGATCCCCCCCTAAAATCAATAAAAACCGTTCAACACCTCGACATTTAATTGTGAAGCTTGCAAATTCCAAAGATAAGGAGAAGATCCTTAAAGCAGCAAGAGACAAGAAATCCCTGACTTTTATGGGGAGGAGTATTAGGGTAACAGCAGACCTCTCCACAGAGACCTGGCAGGCCAGAAAGGGCTGGCAGGATATA
Organism: Canis lupus dingo; assembly: GCF_003254725.2. Lineage (NCBI taxonomy): Eukaryota > Metazoa > Chordata > Mammalia > Carnivora > Canidae > Canis > Canis lupus. Next base: position 54,796,573 of record NC_064246.1, on the reverse strand, counting down.
TTCAGGGTCCTAAATGAGAAGAACATGCAACCAAGAATACTTTATCCAGCAAGGCTCTCATTCAAAATGGAAGGAGAGATAAAGAGCTTCCAAGACAGGCAGCAACTAAAAGAATATGTGACCTCCAAACCAGCTCTGCAAGAAATTTTAAGGGGGCCTCTTAAAATTCCCCTTTAAGAAGAAGTTCAGTGGAACAGTCCACAAAAACAAAGACTGAATAGATATCATGATGACACTAAACTCATATCTCTCAATAGTAACTCTGAATGTGAACGGGCTTAATGACCCCATCAAAAGGCGCAGGGTTTCAGACTGGATAAAAAAGCAGGACCCATCTATTTGCTGTCTACAAGAGACTCATTTTAGACAGAAGGACACCTACAGCCTGAAAATAAAAGGTTGGAGAACCATTTACCATTCGAATGGTCCTCAAAAGAAAGCAGGGGTAGCCATCCTTATATCAGATAAACTAAAATTTACCCCAAAGACTGTAGTGAGAGATGAAGAGGGACACTATATCATACTTAAAGGATCTATTCAACAAGAGGACTTAACAATCCTCAATATATATGCTCCGAATGTGGGAGCTGCCAAATATATAAATCAATTATTAACCAAAGTGAAGAAATACTTAGATAATAATACACTTATACTTGGTGACTTCAATCTAGCTCTTTCTATACTCGATAGGTCTTCTCAGCAAAACATCTCCAAAGAAACGAGAGCTTTAAATGATACACTGGACCAGATGGATTTCACAGATATCTACAGAACTTTACATCCAAACTCAACTGAATACACATTCTTCTCAAGCGCACATGGAACTTTCTCCAGAATAGACCACATATTGGGTCACAAATCGGGTCTGAACCGATACCAAAAGATTGGGATTGTCCCCTGCATATTCTTGGACCATAATGCCTTGAAATTAGAACTGAATCACAACAAGAAGTTTGGAAGGACCTCAAACACATGGAGGTTAAGGACCATCCTGCTAAAAGATAAAAGGGTCAACCAGGAAATTAAGGAAGAATTAAAAAGATTCATGGAAACTAATGAGAATGAAGATACAACCGTTCAAAATCTTTGGGATGCAGCAAAAGCAGTCCTAAGGGGGAAATACATCGCAATACAAGCATCCATTCAAAAACTGGAAAGAACTCAAATACAAAAGCTAACCTTACACATAAAGGAGCGAGAGAAAAAACAGCAAATAAATCCTACACCCAAGAGAAGAAGGGAGCTAATAAAGATTCGAGCAGAACTCAAGGAAATCGAGACCAGAAGAACTGTGGAACAGATCAACAGAACCAGGAGTTGGTTCTTTGAAAGAATTAATAAGATAGATAAACCATTAGCCAGCCTTATTAAAAAGAAGAGAGAGAAGACTCAAATTAATAAAATCATGAATGAGAAAGGAGAGATCACTACCAACACCAAGGAAATACAAACGATTTTAAAAACATATTATGAACAGCTATACGCCAATAAATTAGGCAATCTAGAAGAAATGGACGCATTCCTGGAAAGCCACAAACTACCAAAACTGGAACAGGAAGAAATAGAAAACCTGAACAGGCCAATAACCAGGGAGGAAATTGAAGCAGTCATCAAAAACCTCCCAAGACACAAGAGTCCAGGGCCAGATGGCTTCCCAGGAGAATTTTATCAAACGTTTAAAGAAGAAATCATACCTATTCTCCTAAAGCTGTTTGGAAAGATAGAAAGAGATGGAGTACTTCCAAATTCGTTCTATGAAGCGAGCATCACCTTAATTCCAAAGCCAGACAAAGACCCCGCCAAAAAGGAGAATTACAGACCAATATCCCTGATGAACATGGATGCAAAAATTCTCAACAAGATACTGGCCAATAGGATCCAACAGTACATTAAGAAAATTATTCACCATGACCAAGTAGGATTTATCCCTGGGACACAAGGCTGGTTCAACACCCGTAAAACAATCAATGTGATTCATCATATCAGCAAGAGAAAAACCAAGAACCATATGATCCTCTCATTGGATGCAGAGAAAGCATTTGACAAAATACAGCATCCATTCCTGATCAAAACTCTTCAGAGTGTAGGGATAGAGGGAACATTCCTCGACATCTTAAAAGCCATCTATGAAAAGCCCACAGCAAATATCATTCTCAATGGGGAAGCACTGGGAGCCTTTCCCCTAAGATCAGGAACAAGACAGGGATGTCCACTCTCACCACTGCTATTCAACATAGTACTGGAAGTCCTAGCCTCAGCAATCAGACAACAAAAAGACATTAAAGGCATTCAAATTGGCAAAGAAGAAGTCAAACTCTCCCTCTTCGCCGATGACATGATACTCTACATAGAAAACCCAAAAGTTTCCACCCCAAGATTGCTAGAACTCATACAGCAATTCGGTAGCGTGGCAGGATACAAAATCAATGCCCAGAAGTCAGTGGCATTTCTATACACTAACAATGAGACTGAAGAAAGAGAAATTAAGGAGTCAATCCCATTTACAATTGCACCCAAAAGCATAAGATACCTAGGAATAAACCTCACCAAAGATGTAAAGGATCTATACCCTCAAAACTATAGAACACTTCTGAAAGAAATTGAGGAAGACACAAAGAGATGGAAAAATATTCCATGCTCATGGATTGGCAGAATTAATATTGTGAAAATGTCAATGTTACCCAGGGCAATATACACGTTTAATGCAATCCCTATCAAAATACCATGGACTTTCTTCAGAGAGTTAGAACAAATTATTTTAAGATTTGTGTGGAATCAGAAAAGACCCCGAATAGCCAGGGGAATTTTAAAAAAGAAAACCATATCTGGGGGCATCACAATGCCAGATTTCAGGTTGTACTACAAAGCTGTGGTCATCAAGACAGTGTGGTACTGGCACAAAAACAGACACATAGATCAGTGGAACAGAATAGAGAATCCAGAAGTGGACCCTGAACTTTATGGGCAACTAATATTCGATAAAGGAGGAAAGACTATCCATTGGAAGAAAGACAGTCTCTTCAATAAATGGTGCTGGGAAAATTGGACATCCACATGCAGAAGAATGAAACTAGATCACTCTCTTTCACCATACACAAAGATAAACTCAAAATGGATGAAAGATCTAAATGTGAGACAAGATTCCATCAAAATCCTAGAGAAGAACACAGGCAACACCCTTTTTGAACTCGGCCATAGTAACTTCTTGCAAGATACATCCACGAAGGCAAAAGAAACAAAAGCAAAAATGAACTATTGGGACTTCATCAAGATAAGAAGCTTTTGCACAGCAAAGGATACAGTCAACAAAACTCAAAGACAACCTACAGAATGGGAGAAGATATTTGCAAATGACATATCAGATAAAGGGCTAGTTTCCAAGATCTATAAAGAACTTATTAAACTCAACACCAAAGAAACAAACAATCCAATCATGAAATGGGCAAAAGACATGAACAGAAATCTCACAGAGGAAGACATAGACATGGCCAACATGCGTATGAGAAAATGCTCTGCATCACTTGCCATCAGGGAAATACAAATCAAAACTACAATGAGATACCACCTCACACCAGTGAGAATGGGGAAAATTAACAAGGCAGGAAACAACAAATGTTGGAGAGGATGCGGAGAAAAGGGAACCCTCTTACACTGTTGGTGGGAATGTGAACTGGTGCAGCCACTCTGGAAAACTGTGTGGAGGTTCCTCAAACAGTTAAAAATAGACCTGCCCTACGACCCAGCAATTGCACTGTTGGGGATTTACCCCAAAGATACAAATGCAATGAAACGCCGGGACACCTGCACCCCGATGTTTATAGCAGCAATGGCCACGATAGCCAAACTGTGGAAGGAGCCTCGGTGTCCAACGAAAGATGAATGGATAAAGAAGATATGGTTTATGTATACAATGGAATATTACTCAGCTATTAGAAATGACAAATACCCACCATTTGCTTCAACGTGGATGGAACTGGAGGGTATTATGCTGAGTGAAGTAAGTCAGTCGGAGAAGGACAAACATTATATGTTCTCATTCATTTGGGGAATATAAATAATAGTGAAAGGGAAAATAAGGGAAGGGAGAAGAAATGTGTGGGAAATATCAGAAAGGGAGACAGAACGTAAAGACTGCTAACTCTGGGAAACGAACTAGGGGCGGTAGAAGGGGAGGAGGGCGGGGGGTGGGAGTGAATGGGTGACGGGCACTGGGTGTTATTCTGTATGTTAGTAAATTGAACACCAATAAAAAAAAAATGAAAGTAAATAAAAAAAATAAAAAAAAAAGAATCTTAAATTGGTATTCTGTAGACTTTTAATTATTCATCTGTTCACTTGTGTAATGAAGATTTTTTTTAATCTCTTTTTCTTGCAAAGTGCCAGTTTCAAAGAAGGGTGATTTAGGGGTGGTCAAAATATATTCCCTGTCCTCAAAGTTCTCAAAACCCAAGAGAAGGAACAGATGTGTAAATATTAATAGATAGTGTCTCTTCGAATAACTTCCCAGGAATTTGTCAAATTTTGTATTAAATTTTTTGGAATGTACTACTACTCAATTTAGTTGATTATCATTTTGGAATTTGAGATAAATTTTTTGAGGAAAATTATAAGCAGCATTCAGTGAGAATCTATTCTGTACAAAAGTTCATCCTCATAAAAAAGATGTGTAAAGTCTAATCATAGCACCTGGCAGACAATATAGTAAGCACTTCATACATTACAGTTCTGCTTACCATTATCAGCAATGGTAGTAAGAGTAGCAGCAGCATTAGATTATTTAGATTTAATGTCAGACATTTTAACTTACTAGCTATGTGACATTGAGCAAGTAGCATAATTTCTCTGAGCGTCAGTTTGGGAGGACTGAAATCAAAGGAAGTTATTAGTCAAGTATAAAATACTTCACCAGTGTTTTATGGTTTAAAAACTCTAAAATGTCACCCTTGTGCCTTGAATTACACCTTTCAACATTCCAAGAAAGTCTCTTCTTTTGCTTAGATCATATGTGAAATGCGAGGCTGACATTTTATTTTAGGTTGCCAGATAAAATACAAGGCACCTGTTAAATTTCAATTAAATAGCAATTTCTTTTAGTATAAGCATGTCTGTGCACTAATACTAAAAAATTATTTATCAAAAATTCAAATTTACAGGGCATCCTGTATTTTTTGTTTTCTATATCTGCAGCACAATTCCTTGATCTCCTATTATTTGTACCCTATTAGAGATGAAGAAACTGACTAGTGGCTTCTAACATTCATTTCAAACCTGAGGATTTGATAACTGTAATAAGACAAGGAAGCTGGTAGACTCAAACCCACTTCAAATCCCAGTATCACCACTTCCTACCCTTGTGGATTTGGATAAGCTAGCCTCTCTAAGCCTAGCTCTTATTATTATGTAAAATTTTCTTCTAAGACAATTACTTTCTCCTCAGTGGATTTGCATTATCCATTTTTAGTGCTCATTTCTGAACTGTGTTATCAAAATTTTAATTTTCTTTCTGTGAACAGAACAAATTCAGGATTCTAGCTCTTGACCTTTATGGTTAAGAATAAGTTTGTTTTCCCTGAGTGTTTCTTCTTGTTTATAGTTCCTGGGATCCTAACAGGAACTCTAGGCTCACCAGTCACACTTGAGAATCTAATGCTGATAGAGGCAGAGGTTTCAGAGTCTTCCTGTATTACTTAAAAGGAAGAGGAAATTTGGGAATTTGGAGTTAATGTCTCCTCCTCTCCCGTCCCCTGGGGAAAGGATTTTATCTGGGTTTGACTGTAGGTAGCTCCTGTTCATTAAACAACCCTGCTTTCTTCCAGTTATTGATTGGGCTGGGCATCTTACACGTTGTACTTTATCCCATCCTCAGGTAGTCCTATGAAATAGACACATCTTAACTTCATTATAATGGATGAGAAAATGTTCCCATGTGATAAGGCCAGGCTGAAAACTCATATTCAATTCCTGGGTCATGGGAAGAATGTCAGTCAGGTTACCTGAATTCCTGGTTATTGAAAGCTTGTTAATAGTTCCCAACTAGCCTATTGGTTTCTCCAGAAGCTTGCTTAATGTGAGATCTATGTGGATGTTTTTCTCCCAAAGATATGCTGCATCATGGGCTTGATGGAATGTTGAGCATCTTCCTTTGTCTGTTCCTTCCCTATAAGAGCTGGCAATCTACAAGTCACCAAATGGCAAAAGTGCTTCTGAGTTGTTATTTTAAAATAGTTTGAAAAGAATACCACAAATAATACCTGTTCGTTGTCTAAGTTAGAATACAAAGCTGTATAGAGAAAAAAAAAACACAATTTGCTCCTTCTCCAGGGGGACACAGTTAATATTTTGTACTCTCTTGTAGATAGGTAGATAGATAAAGATATACAGATGAAATAGATGTTTGAGATGCAGTTATTGTTTTGCAGAAATAGGATCAACATGGAACAAGCAATTCTGGGAGTTATTTTTAAATCTCAACAATATATCTGCATCAACAGATCTTGCATTTTTGCTGGGGAGTTGGCCAACATATGTATAATAATTTTAAAAAGAGTAAAAATCTAAATTATATGCTACAGATTCTATATTGTTAGGCTTTTATAGGTGTACCTCTTCTGGAAATATGGGTTGTGATTGTTAGTAATCCATATTTTACTTTAATTGTAGAAATCTTATTGGAGAAGGAAGCAGAGGAAAATGTGGCATCAATAGTGGCAGTTCTTTAGTCCCTATAAATAGGACTCACAGTTTTTTATAGCTGCCTCATACCTGGAGGATAGTTTCTGGTATGACTTTCTGACTTAAATTTGCCTTAAAAGGTTTCTTGGAGATGTTGAAAGGCAGAATTTGCCCTTACTCTGTGGATGACACTGAGGCTGTGTGCCTTAACAATTTTGTAGAGTGAAACAAAGCATTTAGACCTTGACTTGAAATTAAATTCCAGAATAACGTTCTACTCTCCTCCAACCTGAGAGACCAAACTATTTTAGGCACCAAAACCACATTGCCCGAAAAGTTGCTCAGATTCTTGAATTCACCTGGTGACAGGTAGTCCAAATTGAAGTGATGACTTCAGTGTAATGCACATTTGAGTGTTTGCTTTGAGGCTAAATTCCACAGAGTCTTGCTCTGTGGTCAGCTAAGGAAACAGAGAAAATCATACCATCTCGGTGAGCAGGGCTCTGTGTGTCTAGGTGCTTAATAAATGCTTATTGATGGTCATGTATGAAATGACTCTCTAACTTCCTGTACTCAATTTTTTTCCCATGGGAAGGAAATTTCCTTTTCAGTAGGTGACAATAATAAAAAAAACAGGCAAACACATTTCCTACTATAGCAAATGTAGTTTAGCAGAAGCAATGAATGTGCCTTCAAAGACTTGAATTGGAGTCCAACTTTGCTGCATACTGGTTCATTAGCCCTGGAAAAATTATCAGGCATGGCTTCCTTATCTATAAAGTAGAAATAATGATCCTTGGTTTCTTTAGTGTATTCTTGTGAAATTAATACATGGGAAATGCTTTGTATACTGTAAATCACTTATAATAAAGATAGAGAAAATGTTTCTTGATGAAGGCACTCAGGAAAACCAGGCACTGTGTTAAACACTTTGTATACATTAACACTCAAAATCTCTATGCAGTAGATACTGTTGCTATTCTCATTTTACAGATAAAACAACTAATGGTTAGAGGGCTTAAGTAACCTGGCAAGGCCACAAAGCTTCAAGGTAGCAGTGCCAGGACAGAACACTGTATAAATATACTGATTATAAAATTTCTTTTCTCAAAGTATGTTAGGTGTACTATTGTGCATATATGATGTCTTTAGGACAGACACACAAAGAAATTTTTTAAAGTTACTTATTACTTTTAATACTAGGAAAAATATATATCTAGCATATCAAACCCCTGATTTTAGGGTTGTAAATTCCTAGGATGAGAGTTAAGTTCCCAAATACTAGTTCAAAAAAAGAGGGTGATTTGAAGACAAATATAAAATAATAGTACAGGTGTTATGCAGATAGGGTAAAATCAGATGTATGGTAAAAATGTTGTATGTGTGAGACAGTTATGTCATAAAACCTGTAGTTAAAGATAATATTATGCGTGGCATTTACAAATGCTTTATATAATAACATTTTGGTGTTTGCACATATGGGCAATAGAAGGGTGTAAAAATTCAGGTGTGGACTTTTTTTTTTTTTTTTAAGTGAGCTCTATGCCCAGCACGGGGCTTGAACTCACAACCACAAGATCAAGAATTGCACTTTATGGACTGAGCCAGCCACGTGCCCCCAGGTGTGGACTTTTACATAAGGCAAGCAGAATATATTCAATCCAAGATCAATAACAATAATATTAATAATAATAGTTATCATTTATTGCAGCTTACCGTGTTTTAGAGATTGTGAAGCACTTTATACTCCTGGCCTAATTTAAGTCTTAGGTTTATTTGCACTTAGAGAAACTGCTCTGTGAGGAACACCAAGAAGCAACACATCTGAGCTGGACTGTATAGTTGCCCCTAGTCACTTGTGGCTATTGAACAGCTGAAATATACAGAGTCCAAATTGAGATGTACTGTGAAGGAGTTCAGAATATCACCCCAAAATACACCACTTTGGCATAAAAGTTTTCTTGAGGTAATTGCACTTGAGAAACAATAGACACAGAGAGCTCTGTGCTCTCCCCATCTGCCAAAAGCTGGCGTAAACTTCCCCTTATGAAGTTGTTTCTTCTCCCCTCTCCTGTACCTGGGTACCTGGAGGATGAAAACATCCATTACCATTGGAGACAGAATGTTGGCAGGGAGATGGGTCTCTACCAGCAAACCTTACTAAAATAACCCTTATCTTCAGTTAGTTTCCTCCACATGCCTTTACCTTCCCACAATTTACCATGCCTAGAAGCCCGAACTCCTTTTCATGAGTCTAGTTGCTTCTCGACAATTGATCAGCCTTTGTTTAAATGATATGTAAGCTCCTAGATCTAACCGTCTCTCTAGGACTTCACTTCTTTCTTATGAAGACCTTGGTGCATATAAAAATTAAAATACTATCACCAAATAAAATGTGTATATCTTTCTCCTATTCATTTGTCATCTGTCAGTTTAATTCACATAATTTCGTAACCGAATATAAGAAGATAGAGGAAAAATGTTTTCTATCCTCTATAGCTGTAAGTGTAAAATACACATCAGGATTTGAAGATTTATTTTTTTATCTTTATTTTTTTAAAGATTTTATTTATTTATTCATGAGAGACAGACAGAGAGAGAGAGAGAGAGACATAGGCAGAGGGAGAAGCAGGCTCCCTGCAGGGAGCCCGATGTGGGACTCGATCCCAGGTCTCTAGGATCACACCCTGGGCCAAAGGGAGGTGCTGAACCGCTGAGCCACCCAGGCATCCCAGGATTTGAAGATTTAATATAGAAAACACAATGTGAAATATCTCAACTTTTAAAGTAATTGATTATATATGGAAATCACAATATTTCAGACATACTGGCCTAGATGATATTGTTCAAACTAATTTTATGTGGGTTTTTTGTTGTTGTTGTTGTTGTTGTTGTTGTTGTTGTTGTTAATGTACTAAATTTAAATTTAGTTAAGTTTAAAATTACATATGTGGTTCTCAGTTTTGGCTCACACTATATTTCCAGTGGACAACACTGCTGTAAGTGAGGTATACAACACACTCTTGGCTTATACCTGGGCTTAAGTTTCAGGTTTGAAGGTTTTCAGCTGGGAAGATAAGGTTTTTCCTTTGGTTTAATTAGCAGGTATAAATGCAAACATACCCAGCGTTCAACTACTCTGCTTCTGCATTTGCATTTTCCTACAGAGACCACCAGCTGCTGAAAAGCCAGAGAGGGATAACGAAGTCTGCTTCTTGCTGCTTTAGAGCCATTAAACTCTTAAGGCAGGACATTGCCCCTTGATTCTGTGTGCAAATAACAGAGTATTACAATTAGCATCTGTGTAGTTACATTGATGTAATCTAATGGGGTCAGGGCAAATCACATTATTCTGGGGCTGAAGTGCATCCATGATGGGTAATTTATTCATAGGTGAGATATGGCAGTTTCTTAAGAAGTCTCTCAAAGAGTGAGTTCCAGCACCCAGAGCTCGGAGGATGATTGTTATTGCAGCAATAGATGTCATTAAAAGAGGTAAACTGAAATTAAGAATCCAGCATGAGCTCCTTCTAGTCCTAACACAGGTTCACACAGCCAGCACCTAAAAAAGAAAACGTCTCTTATGGCAAATGATGATAATCCTTCCCATTTTTGCTTTCTCCCTAGTTAAATGGCTTAGCAATAGTGTCATCAGCAAAACAAACAAATCCAAAATACATGCACATGCATGCACACACACATACACACACGCACACACAAAAAGTCCAAATCCTTAAACAACAACCATTTTGTAGGACTGGATAGGTAAAGCCCAGTGCCCCACTTCCTACTATCCCAACCTCTGTTCCTCTAGTTTCTTATTCCCCCACACAGACCACTTGCTGGATTTAGGAGAAAGAGTGCTGGACTCAAAGGAGAACATCCAAGTTCAAGTCTTGTTAAAGGCGATTCATAGTCTTCTGCCCTTGAAAAGTCCCTTGACTATTCTGAGCCACATTTTCTTCACCACTCCAAAAATGTCATCAGGTATATGAAGCAATATGAAAACTCCCACGTGGTCAGTAGTGAAGGCATTTTTATGACTTAAATTTTTCCAGGTCCTATGCCTTAGCTTTTGGCTGCTTATTAAACTTTCTCTTCATAAGAATCATGAGACTTAAAATTTAGTGAAAACCCACTATCAATTCAGTGTTAGGAAGGCACTGCCCTCTCTCTTAATTTTTCTCTTAGTTCTTCTATTATTTTCCAAAGAAAAAACATAAATGTGTGGATTAATAAATCGTTATAATTATCTGTTTAAGTATAATCTAGATCAGGCAACAGCATTGCCAGCACCCATGAACCCCCAAAATGACTTGTCTCCACAGCAACTCCCTTTTTCCCATGAAGGGTAATCAGTAGTCTGGCCTTATGATGGTCACTTTATTTGCTTTTCTTTGTATTTTCAGCATTAAAGTATATATCCTATAAACACTGTGATTTTGGCTGTTTGGGGATTTTAAATAATCAAATCCATGCAGGCAATTATGTTTGACTTGTGTCTGACTTCTTTTACAGCATCGCATTTGGGATAATCATTCTTGTTATTGTGTATAGCTATAGTTGCTTGATTTTCACTGCTGTCCTCTGTTGTGTGAATATACAATGATTGATTTGTCCGATATTGTTGATAAACTCCTGGGTGTTTTCTAATTTGGACCTATTAAAGTAATGCTGCTGTGAACATTCTTATCTATTTACTTTGGTGTATGTGAATATGCATTTCTGATGGATGTATTTCTAGGAGCAGAAATACTAGGTCATGGGTAATAAACATGTTTACTTTAAGGAGCTACTGCCTGATTTTCCTAGAGTTGTGGTATCAATTTACGCTCCCTTCAGCAGAATTTGAGAATTCCCTTATTCCACATCCTTGTCAACAGTTGGAATTGTAGGTTTAAAAATATTCAGCTAATCTGGTGTGTGTGTGTGTAGTGGTATCTTTTTGTGGTTTTCGTTTGTATCCGCATGATGGCTAATGAACTTGTTGTCTTATGTCTGATAGTCATTTGGATGCCTTCCCTAGTAACTATTCAATTCTCTTCCTGACTTTTCTCAGGTTTGCTATCATTTTATTGATTTATAGGACTTCATTTTATATTCTAGATAAAGCCCTTTATTGATTGTATGTGTTGCAAATATCTTATTCTCTGCCTTGCATTTTCATTCTTTTAATGATGTCTTGATGAATAGATGTTCTTAATTTTGATGTAGTCAAATTTATCAAACTTTTATTTTATGTTACTGATATGTTCATTTTAGAAGTCTTCTTTTACCCCTGAGGTCAGGAAGATACTCTTTCACATTATCTTCTTAAGGTTTTGTCATTTGCCTCTCACATTTAGATCTAGAATCTATAATCTACCTAAAATTGATTTTTTTAATGAAGTATAGTAGGGGTCAAATTTTATTATTTCTATATGGGTAATCTGTTTGTGCCAGTGACATATATTTCAAATGCCATTCTTTCCCCATTACTCAATAGTGCTACCGTCTTCATCTGGGTTTCCTAAAAGCAGAGCCATGGGGCAAAAGGTGCATGGATATTGTTCATTTGAGAACCCCAGGTAGCAGAAGTACAAGACTGGGAAAGTGAAACAAGAAAACAGACTCGGTACAGGTTGCATAATAGAACCGGCTACTGCTATATGTTACCGGTGCTCAGTCTTTTTAAAGGAGCCACATGAAATGCAACTTAGAACAGTATGCCTGGGAACAAAAGGCACTTCTTCACTGGGACCAAAGCTGGCATCACAGGTATTAATTCCTCTACACCTCCAGGTTGCAAATGTGTGAGTGCTGAATGTGGACATTAGAGAAATCCTAGGACAGGAAGAAAGGTTTGCAGTGTGCATCAAAAGCAAGATATGGTGACCAGCACGTGCATGATGCTGGTGAAGACCAACATGTTGTTGAAATAACAGGCTGAAGTTAAAGGTGTAATGGAGAGGATTTTCATGTAATTTATAAAAGGGTCCTTATTCAAATCCATTGATGTATTTATCTCTATATGAATTAATACCACACTTTATTGAGAATTGTAGCTTTATACTAAGTCTTTCTACTCAGTGGATAATGTTCTCCTTATGAGTGATGAGTGATGGTTGAGTGATGGTTGTTTGCACTTCTATGTACATTTTAGAGTTAGCCCGTCACTCCCACAAGCAAACATTTTGGGACTTTTATTGAAATTACCTTGAATCAAAAGAAGAGGAAAGAAAGAAAGAAAAAGAAACGAAGGAAGGAAGAAAGGAAGGAAGGAAGGGAGGAAGGAAGGGGAGAAATTACCTTGAATCTCTAGATAAGTTTAATGAGAAATGCCATCTTGACAACATTGAAGCTTTCATGAACATAGTTTATCATTTAATTATTCTAAATAATGTTCTTTAACTTTTCTGCAAAGAAGTCTTATACATCTTTTGTTAGTTAAATTTCTAGGTATTTGGTTTTTTAATTTTCTAACTTTGTTGCTGTTATATGGGAAATAAGATTTTTTGATGTCCAGTGATTTTACCAAACTCATTAGTACATTGTCATAATTTGTAGATAATTTAGGTTTTCTGCATATTGCAGTCACAGCATTCATGAATAATGATGGTCTTGTTTCCTCCTTTCCACTCTGCATGATTATGGCTCTTTCTTACCTTACTGTCCTGGCTAGGACCAACAAATACAGCGTGGAAGGAAGGATGATGGTGGGCATGCTTGCTCTCCCAGTCTCAAAGGGGGAATTTTAGTATTCACAATTAAGTTGCTAATTAGACTTTATAAAAGAATTTTTTTTGATTTATTTATGATAGTCACAGAGAGAGAGAGAGGCAGAGACACAGGCAGAGGGAGAAGCAGGCTCCATGCACCGGGAGCCTGACGTGGGACTTGATCCCAGGTCTCCAGGATCACGCCGTGGGCCAAAGGCAGGTGCTAAACCACTGCGCCACCCAGGGATCCCCAAAGAAATTCTTTATTAGATAAAGGATGTTATATTTCTGCTTGTAGATTCTTTTCTTTCCTTCTGATTGTAGATTCTTAAGAGTTTTTAAAAATCATGAATGGATTTTGAATTTTATTTAATAGCTTTTTCACAACTATTAAAATATATTTTTTCTTCTTTATCACATTAATGTGATGAATTACATTGATTTTTTTTACTCTGTATTTTAGAATAATTTTAGATTACAGAAGAGTTGGAAAGATGGTACAAGATGTTTCCATATGCATTCACCAATTTCTTTTAATATTAAAACCATGGTGTGTTTATTAAAATGAAAATTGGATATTTAAGAAAAATTAAACCAAACTTAATAGAATAAACTTCAAACTGGTTATAATTTTTACTTTTTATATATTTCTGGATGTGTCAAGTTTTTAAAAAATGTTTTTATGTTTATGAGTAAGATTTGCTTAAATTTTCTTTTCTCATATTGTCATAGCCAGGTTTTTATATCAAAATATAATCAAAATATGAATTTGGGAACTTCATTCCCTTTCTGATCTTTGGAGGAGTTGGTGAAAGATTAGCACAATAGTTCTTTCAATGTTTGGTAGAAGTCTTTGTGAGTAGGTTGTTAAATTATGGATTCCATTTATTTGGCAGTTACAGAACCATTCAGGTTTTCTATTTCTTTTAGATTCAAATTCCTAATTTGTATATTTCTAGGAATAGATCCACTGAACCACAGTTTTCAAGTTTATTGTCTTGAAGTTGTTCACAATACCCTCTTACTTTTTAATTTTTGTCAGATCTGTAGTGATAGGCTCCCGTTTATTCCTGATAGTGTTTATTTGTTCCTTCTTCTTTATTTTCTTTAATCATCTCATCAGAGGCTTATGAATTTTATTCCTTTTTTCAAAAGACTAATACTTTGTTGATTCATTTTACTGAATATTTATTTCACTGGTTTCTGTTATTATATAAACATGGTTTTTCTCCTATTTCCTTTGGTTTTATTTTTCTCTTCTTGATCTAACCTCTTAAGATGGATCCTTATTTATTAATTTGTGGTCTCCTTTTAGAAATAATGTGTGTTTGTAAACTGTAATTTTACCTCTAATTACAGTTTTGGCTTAATCTCACATTTGATAAGGGACATTTTAGGTATTATTCAGTTCATATATTATCTAATTTGTGTTTCAATGTTTTCTTTAATTCACAGGCTGTTTAAAGCGTGTTTCTTAATTTACAGATGAAGTTTTCTACTTATTTTTGTTCCTTGTTTAATTGCACTGGAGTCAGAAATTGTGTGCTTCTAATCTATTGAAATTTGTACCACCTTTGGGATCAGGACATGATCAGTTTTTGTAAGGGTTCCATGTGTGCTTGAAATGAATGTGTGTTCTGTAGTCCTTGAACACAATTTTCTGTATATGTCCCTTAGGCTGTGACTGCTACTTGTGTTCAAATTTTCTATACCTTTGTTGATGTTTTGCCTGTTTGTTATGTCAATTACTGAGAAGGATGTATTTAAATTACTCTGATTGTCGACTGGTTTATTTTTCCTTGTAATGATGCTGATTTTTTCTGGTGCATTTTGAAGCCATATTATTAGGTAATTTAGATCTTCCTCATGAATTAAATCTTTGACTTTACTTGAGGATTTTGAGCCAATATAGTCAGGAGATAACTTGGGTTTGGGGTGTGTAGTTGCTGTGGTAACATTCTGTGTACCATGTTTTACATTCCTCTCTCTGTACCTTGTATTTAGGAGAAGGGGTAGTTTGGTAGCTGGTTTTCCTCAAGGTCAGCACCACCACCAACTTAAAGTTTCATTTCACACTTCACTTCAGGGAGTCTCTCTCTCACATTTTGGTCTCTTTGAGTCCCTCCTTCTGTCTCCCAGAAGTTTCTGTTATTCCTGGTTACTGTACACTTGTTTGTGAGGGTTGGCTGAGGAGCATTCTTCTTCTTCTTCTTTTTTTTTTTTTAGAATGAAAAAAAGAATGTTTTATTTTTTTTTTAAAGAGAATGTTTTATTTAAATTCCATTTGCCAACATACAGTATCATACCCAGTGTTCTTTCCATCAAGCACCCTCTGTAGTGACCATCACCCAGTTACTAGGTGCCCTTTAATGCAGCAGAAATGTGTTCGGAGCAGGAAGTCTTGTGTAGTGGTATGAGTAGCTTTCATGGTTTAGTGAACATGTGTCACTGGGAATTGGCTTTAAGTGCTTCCAAGACTTTGTTCTCATTAGGTAAGAGAATAATAGCAGAGGGAGCTGGAGTTGGGTCCCTTGGTCCACAGAGAAACCTGGAGGGCTCTATGTGTGGACATTTTTCTGTGTTCACTTGTCTCTCCAGTTTTTCTGGGTACAGTTTGGCCTCAGATCTCAGTTCTCTGATGGATTTTGGGAGGATTTGTTTTTTTCAGCTTCTTTGGCATTTCTCTTGTTGCAATGACAGGATTAATGATGTCTAAACTCCACACATATCAGATGACACATTGGAAGTCTACTAAACTCATAGAATATACCTTTAGCAAAACTCAACTACCATATGATCTGTGTTGCATGTGAAATTTAAGAAGAAAACCATATGAACACAGGGGAAGGGAAGACAGAATGAAAAAGAACAGAGACAAAAGCAAATATAGGAGACTTTTAATTCTAGGAAACAAAGTTGATGGAGGGGAGGTAGGTGGGGAATGGGGTAATTGAGGGATGGGCATTAAGGAGGGATTATGACTTAATGAGCACTGGCTGTTCCATGCAACCTATTGATCACTGACTTCTACCCCTGAAACTAATAATACATTATATGTTAGCTACATCAAATTTAAAATAAATTTTTTAAAATTCTTCTTAGCTTGTTTCCTCTACACAAGCATATGTATCCTTGAATCGAGATTGCCATCCTCACAGCTAGGATGCTTTTGCTGTGTTCACCACAGGGATAGGGCTCTAGGAGTAGACACCTGGAAACACCCACGAGTAAAGGCATACTGGCAGACAGTTGTCCTGGGCCCTCTGCTAGAAGTCAGGAGCTCTGAGAGGGCAGGGCCCAGGAGATGTGACTTGAAGGGCAGTAGTGCGCCTCCACAGAGTGGTGTCTATGGCGTTGACCTCAGGGTGAGCGGCTGGCTGGGGACCGACAGTCCTTCAGATATGCTTAGGGAGGGGCTGGACGTGGCAGCAGCAGTGATGGGCAGGCTGTGGTGGGGAGGGTCACATGGACCCCAGTGGGAAGGGAGCCCTGCCAAGTGAAGACAGGAAAATCTATACATCCCAGGTGGGGGCTCTATTTCAGAGGTGCTGGGATCATCAGGGAGGCACAACTGGCATCTGTTTCAGCTGTAACTGAGGCCTTGTGTTACAGAGGGCCTGCCCACTAAACCCAGTAGAGGGTAATCCAGGATGGGGCGGAGTCCTATATGGAGCATTCTTTGTTCTGATTAAGCTTGAGTCTTTGGCAGCTATCATGTCAATTGGTCTTGTGAGTGTGGTCTTCTCAGAGCTCCTGCCTCTTCCCCAGCTGTAGTTCTGGACTTAGCTGTATCTGTTTCTTGCTCAGGGGTAGATGAATTTTTTTCTTTTCCCTTCCCTCAGTTTCAGCAAGATTTCACCTGAGTAATGGGTTGGGGGCAAGATTGTTTCCTCTCTACCTCAGTTTTATAGGGGAGAAAAGGAAAAGGATCTGGGTAGGCTTGGTGGCCCTGCAGTTATGGGTACCGTTCCCCTCCCTCGGTCTGTCCACCAGGAGGGTTGTCCACTCAGGAGCCTACCAATATTTTGGCAGGTGGCCAGTGAGGGCTGTAGAGAAGCAACTACACTTGCATCACATTAACTTCTGTATTTGCAGCCTCAAGGGACTCTCCTCATTCTCACCTCCCACATCTGACCTTTACTAATTCATGAACAATTCCAGCTGAACTCTTCTTACTAGTGTCTGGCTTTGTCTGTTCCAAGTAAGCAAGTGCTCATGTCCCATCCTCTCCTGCAAGTACCTGTCTCTCCTTAATTTTAGACTTGCTGTTGCCCTAAGACTTCATCTTTCTAATAGGTTTAAGAAAAGTCATGACCTTGAAGTTTTTCTGACTTTTGTGTTATTATTGTAAGGAAGAAATATTTTTTTGTGCTCTCTATATTTCAAATGGACTGGAAGTTCATTGGTTTCTTAAATCCGTACATGGTATCTTTCTCCAGTTTGGGAAAATTCTCAGCCATCCCATCATCTGTTCAAATATTTCTTCTGCTTCATCCTTTCTCTCTGCTTCTTCTGGGTCTCTTATCAATATGCCATGTTAGACTGTTGTCCTGTATTTCTTCTTTTTCTTCCCAGAGGTAATGCTGTTTGGGATGCCTTCCTATCTAAATCTATAGCTATATCTATATTATATATATCCAATAAATATTTTTGATATATATATCTCCAAAAAATATTATGTGATATTCATTTGTGTGTTTTAATTGACACAATTCTAACTCTATATACCTTATTCTTTTCATTTAGCATTACGGCTTATCAATCTATCCATCTATATAGACCTAGTTCCTTCATTTAAATTATGGTATTGCAAAATCTCTTTATAGTATTTCATCTGTGAAGGTACCGTAATTTATTTATCAATTTTTCTCTCAGTGAACACGTAGGTTGTTAAAAGCCTTTTACCTCCATTACAACTTTGCTTCAATAAATGACCTCGTGTGCAATATCTCGTACCAATATTTCTCTGTGGTATGCACCTAAAACCAGAATTGCTGAGTCATAGCTTATTCTACATAGATTTTAAACTTCACCAGATGATGTCAAATTGGTATCTGAAACTATTACAATGCAGTATAATCCATCTGTTTTCCCACAACCTCACCGATGTTTGGTATTATTATACCTTTTGATTTTATTAATCTGATGTGTGTGAAATGATGCCATAACATTTTAATTTCTTTGATGTGAGAGTGTACATTTTTCATATTGTCATTGGTTGTTTTGAGTTTCTCTTTATATCTTTTGCTACTTTTTCCATTTTCTTTTTCTTAGTAATTTGTAGGCCTTCATATTATTTTCACTAATCTTTATTCTGTGTTGTAACTCCTCCTAGCCAGCTACTTATCTTTCAAATTTGTTTATGGTGCTTTTATCACCCAGAATTGTAAAGGGCAAATTTAACAATTGTTCCCTTTATTAATTATGCTTTTTGTTTTCTTTAACAAATCATTTCAGGTCCCAGTGTCAAAAAGACTTCCTCCTACACTTCTTCAAATAGATTCAAAATTTTTTCTTAACATTTCAATCTAACTCATTAGGAATTCTTGTGTATAGTGTGATATAAAGATTTAATTTTAGTTTTTACCCAAATGGAAATACCATTTATTAAATAATCTTGCTTTCATTCAAAATTTGTGATTTTATATTTCTTACTTTTCAAGTTGCCAATACTTTAGTCTGTTTCTAGGTTCTCTATTCTTTTAATCAATCTATGGTTTTTCTATACATGAATGCCTTACTCCTAGTTATTGTTTTAATAGGAATTCTCATTTGTTTTAATTATAATGGTCTTTAATTTGGAGAAAATCTTCAATATCTAAGAAATTTAATCTTTCCATCTACAAACCTGATTATTTCTCCATTTATTCAGGTCTTTTTGGGACTTTCAATACCATTTTCCTGAGTCACCTCCATCATCAATTTTACGTTTTCCTTTACACTTTGCCTCAGCGGGGAGCTCTCTATAACTTTTGTCCCTTAGATTCTCTCCTTCTCTCTAATAATATATTAAATACATTTAATAATATCTCTGTGAAATGCTAAGCACCTTTTACTAGACCTATTTCTTGATGTTATTATGAATAAGTTTTCCTCTTGTATTTATTAATTGATTATTAATAATACATAAATACTTATTGATTTTTGTGGTTAATTTTATATCCAGTAACCTTGCTGAAGGTTATTTCATAAGTTCTGGCAGTTTCTTTTTTTTCTTTTAATTTTCTATATAGACAAATAATTAGTGAATGACAAAAATATCTAATTCTTGTATTAGTTTTTTCCCCCTGTCTTATTCCATAGGCTAAGCCCTTCAGCAAAATAATCATAGGCATTATAATGAGAATCTTTGTTTTGTTCCTAAATTTAATGGGAATGCTTCTAAAGTTTATCAAGTATGATGTTTGCTGTCGGTTTTTGAAAGGTTTTTGTATCTTTTCTTGCTATTTTTATTGCTATTCTTTGATAAAAACTTTTAATAAGAGAATGTGTGAAATATTGTCCACTGCCTTTTCTGTGTACATTGAGATGACCATATGGCCCTTTACCTCAATAGTTGTCTTTAGTGTGGTGATTTTTTTTTTTTAGGTGATATGATATTGAAACAATCTTGCATTCCAGGGATAAGCTCTGCCTAGATGTGATTTATTAAATACTGATGGATTCAACTAATGGGTATTTTATGTAGAAATTTTATATCTATGTATATAAATTAAGTTGGTCCCTTTCTAGTAGTAATATAAAAATATCCCAGTCTTAGAAAATAAGTTGGGTAGTTGTCTTCTTTTTCTAATCTTTGAAACACTTTTCATTAAATATTTAAATTATAATTATAAAAGTCTTTTAATATTTGTTAAATTCCTTTCTAACTTTCTAATTCCTTTCTAACTGTCCAGGCCTAGAAATCTTTATGAGAGAGAAATTTTAAAAATATTTCTAATTATTTGATATGGAATAGAGAATTTGCTATGTCATTTTAGTCTGCCATTTTGAGAAAAAGAATCTCATTTTTTTGTACATTATGTTTTCTTCCACCAATGGTAAACAAAGATACTTTTTTTTCTGAACTTTTAAAATTACAAATACAAAATCTCTAATCAATAGAGAATTTAGGGCATGACCTGTGTATATTCAGGGGCTTGTGCTTGACACAAAAATTCTGTTCTTCCTTCAAAAGTGGGTACTGTCATTTGATCCCCGTTGGGTACTATCATTCCTTCCCTGTACAACATGTAATGATTAGAGCTACCATCTAGTGTACCTACTTGCTGCCCTTTATATAACAATAATAATCTTATGAAGAAATTTTTTACTATGTGTATGTTACGCAAGAGGAAAAAAGATGATTGGAGAAATTAAATAACTTGACCAAGGTTACTTGGCTAAGAAAGTGGCACAAAAGGCTTGTGAAACCATGTGTGTCTGATTTATTACATCATGGTTGGCACTCAAGAAACATTTGCTATTTCCCTTTAATCCTTGCTTTAATACAATCTCTAGCTGAAGAATTATTTGTCAAACCAGTTTTCCCTCAAGTTTAATTTGATTTCATTAACTCCTTTCATAACCTCTTTGGCAAAAGCAATACTTACAATATTTTGTTTAGGCAAAAGCAGTGTTAATATTCCCTATGCCTTCCCTATTCTTTTACTTCTTCCCCTAAACTGTCTATGCAGAATCTTTTGTGTCTTTGGCTGGATTTATTTTTTATTTTTTTTAATTTATTTTTTATTGGTGTTCAATTTACTAACATACAGAATAACCCCCAGTGCCCGTCACCCATTCACTCCCACCCCCCGCCCTCCTCCCCTTCTACCACCCCTAGTTCGTTTCCCAGAGTTAGCAGTCTTTACGTTCTGTCTCCCTTTCTGATATTTCCCACACATTTCTTCTCCCTTCCCTTATATTCCCTTTCACTATTATTTATATTCCCCAAATGAATGAGAACATATAATGTTTGTCCTTCTCCGACTGGCTTACTTCACTCAGCATAATACCCTCCAGTTCCATCCACGTTGAAGCAAATGGTGGGTATTTGTCATTTCTAATAGCTGAGTAATATTCCATTGTATACATAAACCACATCTTCTTTATCCATTCATCTTTCGTTGGACACCGAGGCTCCTTCCACAGTTTGGCTATCGTGGCCATTGCTGCTATAAACATCGGGGTGCAGGTGTCCCAGCGTTTCATTGCATTTGTATCTTTGGGGTAAATCCCCTGGCTGGATTTATTAAGACAGTCTCAACAGATCCATTTAGTTGAACAAAAGAAATGAATAATTGTTTTCTTTAATCATCATAAGCTAGCCACATGATTGAACAAACATTGTCAAATAAGCAGAATCATCAGAAAGTCTTGTTTCACTGTTTCTGTTTTCTAGGAGACCTCTGCTTCAGCACTTGTGAGAGTCAAGGTCAGTGGGGTGAGAAAAGCCCAGTTTTTATTTCAGAATGACTTGATTTTGAATTCTGGATTTCCCATTCATAATGAGGGGCAAGGGGAAACAGCAAATTTCTCATTGTCTATAGCCTAAGCACTCTCTGACATACTTTCCTCCCTTTTTTAAATTTTTATTTTTTGAGATATTCATACTGAAAGAGTCACCATTTAAAGGCATTACAATTCAGTGATTTTTAGTACATTCACAAGGTTGTGCAGTCATCATCGTGATGATGATCTAATCTAGGACATCCAAATTAGAATTCTTTTTTCTAATTTCATCACCCCCAAAAGAAACTCTGTACTTGTTACAATCACTCCCCATTACTCTTCAGCACCTAGAATCACTAATCTGTTTTCTGTACCTATTTTAGACATTTTGTATAAATGGAATCATGTGATATATGAACTCGTGTCTGATCTCTTTTGCTTAGCATGTTTTTTTTTAAAGATTTTATTTATTTACTCATGAGAGAGAAAGAGAGAGAGGCAGAGACATAGGCAGAGGGAGAAGCAGGCTTCCCAATGTGAGACTTGATCTCAGGACCCCAGGATCACACCCTGAACCTAAGGCAGACACTCAACCACTGAGCCACCCAGGTGCCCATTAGCATGATGTTTTTAAGATTCATTCATGCTGTAGTATGTGTTAATTTTTCATCCTTTTATGGCTGAATAATATTCCATTATATAGCTACACCACATTAGTTATCCATTCATTGTTGATAGACATTTTTGTTTCTACTTTTTTGGCTCTTGAAAATAATACTGCTATGAAGATTCATGTACAAGATTTTTTGTGGAAATATATTTTAATTTCTCTTAGTGTATTCCCAGTAGAAATAGTGAGTCATACGTAACTCTATGTTAACTTTGTGAGGAAGGGTCAAACTATTTTTTACTGCAGTCACATCATGTTACATTACCATCAGCAATGTGTAAAGGTTCTAATTCCTTCACATCCTCCTTAACATTTGTTATTTTACTTTTTTTTTACTTTGATTATAGTCATCCTGGTGAGTGTGAAGAGGCACCTTATTGTGTTTTTGATTTGTATTTCCATTATTTAATTTTTCTAATCACTAATGATGTTGAGTATCTTTGTGCATGCTTATTGACCATTTGTATATCTTTGGGAAAATTTCTATTCAAATCCTTTTGCCCACTTTTAGGTTGTATTTTTTGTTGTTGTTGATGAGCTGTAAAAGTTAATATATTGGATTCCAGACCCTTATCAAATATAGGACTTGAAAATACTCTTTTTTCCCCATGTCTGGGTTGTATTTTACTTCCTGGAAAGCTGACACACATTAGATGCAATATATTGTTTAATCTTATAGCATCTTTGTTAAATAGGCAATATTATACCCATTTTATAGCTGAGGAAATAGTCATGGAAGTTATATGGCTTGTTCAAGTTTATACAGCTAGTAAGAGGCAGGAGCTAAATCCAAACTAAATCTTGAGTTGAACGTCCAGGAACTTACTGACCAAAGCAATGTAGGATTTACGACCAATCAAGAAGTACAGACATGGCTATGGGCTCAGAGGAAGCAGAAACTGATATGAACCACAGTGGACTAGAGAAGATTTAAGGAATCAGAATTTCAAAAGTGTACATAGAGAGGAGCTTGGCACATGGTCCAAGAAGATGATATTGTTAGCAAAGGCCTTGATGTAGGAAAACAAAGTTTATTTTAAAATCAAGAAATAGGGCTGCCTGGGTGTCTTACTTGGTTAAGTGGGTGCCTTTGGCTCAGGTCATGATCTTGGGGTCCTGAGATTGAGCCCTGAGTTGGGCTACCTGCTCAGCAGGGAGTCTGCTTCTCTCTTTCCCTCTGCCTCTCCCCCTTACTCATGTGTGCTCTCTCTCTCTCTCTCTCTCAAATACATACATAAATAAAATATTTTTTTTAAAAAAAGAAATAAATCAGTGGGACTGGAGTGGAGGATATTGTAGGCAATCATGAGAGATGACACTAGAAAATTAATTTAATGTCAGACATGAAGGGCTTAGGTGTTACTACTTTTTTACTATGGGCAGGAAATGGGGCACCATGGAAGCTTTTAACAGAGAAATGACAGGATAATAGCAGAGTTTTAAGGAAATTAGGCAGAGTAGATGAATAGAAACAAGGACCAGAAGAAGACATTGTTGGAAATTGGATGTAGATTTGTTATGAAATGACAGAAGCCTTGTGGAAATGATAGGGATAGAAAGTAAAGTATAGAGACACAAAAAAAATTCATAGGAAGAATCTGTAAGTCAATTACTACATGATGAGTAAATATAATGAGTTATATCCAGCTTAATGCTACAAGTTAAATTTAGGAGTAATAATAATAAAAATAATTCTTGACATCAAATAAGTATTTTTTATTTGTTTTTTTATATAAATTTATTTTTTTATTGGTGTTCAATTTGTCACCATTCAGAATAACACCCAGTGCTCATCAAGTGCCCCCCTCAGTGCCCGTCACCCAGTCACCCCCACCCCCCGCCCACCTCCCCTTCCACCACCCCTAGTTCATTTCCCAGAGTTAGGAGTCTCTTATGTTCTGTCTCCCTTTCTGATATTTCCCACTCATTTTTCTTCTTTCCCCTTTATTCCCTTTCACTATTTTTTATATTCCCCAAATGAATGAGACCATATAATGTTTGTCCTTCTCCGATTGACTCATTTCACTCAGCATAATACCCTCCAGTTCATTCCACATCGAAGCAAATGGTAGATATTCGTCGTTTCTAATGGCTGAGTAATATTCCAGTGTATACATAGACCACATCTTCTTTATCCATTCATCTTTTGATGGACACCAAGGCTCCTTTCACAGTTTGGCTATTGTGGACATTGCTGCTATACAATCAGGGTGCAGGTGTCCCGGTGTTTCACTGCATCTGTATCTTTGGGGTAAATCCCCAGCAGTGCAATTGCTGGGTCATAGGGCAGATCTATTTTTAACTCTTTGAGGAACCTCCACACAGTTTTCCAGAGTGGCTGTACCAGTTCACATTCCCACCAACAGTGCAAGAGGGATCCCCTTTCTCCACATCCTCTCCAACATTTGTGGTTTCCTGCCTTGTTAATTTTCCCCATTCTCACTGGTGTGAGGTGGTATCTCATTGTGGTTTTGATTTGTATTTCCCTGATGGCAAGTGATGCGGAGCATTTTCTCCTGTGCTTGTTGGCCATGTCTATGTCTTCCTCTGTGAGATTTCTGTTCATGTCTTTTGCCCATTACATGATTGGATTGTTTGTTTCTTTGCTGTTGAGTTTAATAAGTTCTTTATAGATCTTGGCTAGGAATAAACCTAACCAAAGAGGTAAAGGATCTATACCCTAAAAACTACACAGCACTTCTGAAAGAAATTGAGGAAGACACAAAGACATGGAAAAATATTCCATGCTCATGGATTGGAAGAATTAATATTGTGAAAATGTCAATATTACCCAGGGCAATTTACATGTTTAATGCGATCCCTATCAAAATACCATGGACTTTCTTCAGAGAGTTGGAACAAATTATTTTAAGATTTGTGTGGAATCAGAAAAGACCCCGAATAGCCAGGGGAATATTAAAATAGAAAACCATAGCTGGCAGCATCACAATGCCAGATTTCAGGTTGTACTACAAAGCTGTGGTCATCAAGACAGTGTGGTACTGGCACAAAAAGAGACACATAGATCAATGGAACAGAATAGAGAATCCAGAAGTGGACCCTCAACTTTATGCTCAACTAATATTCAACAAAGGAGGAAAGACTATCCACTTGAAAAAAGACAGTCTCTTCAATAAATGGTGCCGGGAAAATTGGACATCCACATGCAGAAGGATGAAACTAGACCACTCTCTTTCACCGTACACAAAGATAAACTCAAAATGGATGAAAGATCTAAATGTGAGACAAGATTCCATCAAAATCCTAGAGGACAACACAGGCAACACCCTTTTTGAACTTGGCCACAGCAACTTCTTGCAAGATACATCCACGAAGGCAAGAGAAACAAAAGCAAAAATGAACTTTGGGGACTTCATCAATATTTTTTATTTGTGAGGGAAAAAAGAAACACCATGGACAATTCATCTTAATGAATGGGTAATAATTTAGTTGTAGTACAATATTCATGGTGGACAAAAGGATATGCTGTGTCTTGAAGGTGTTACATAATCCCCACAACAGCCTTGGTTTACCGATGAGAAAACTGTGGCTCAGATAGGTCAAACAACTTTGTCAAAATTATACAGATAGTGTGATGATTAAATTTATGTGTGAACTTGATGGGTCATGGGGTGCCCAGATATTAGGTTAACATTCTTTCCAGGTGTGTCTATGGGGATGTTGCTAGATAAGATTGGCATTTGAACAAATAAACTGAAAGAAAAAAAAAAACTGTTTGCTCTCCCCAGCATGGGTGGATATCATCCAAATCATGGAGAGTCTGAATAGAACAAAAGAGTCCAAGAAGGGAGAATTTTCCCTTTCTCTGCCTGAGTACTTGAGCTGGGACAGCAAATTTCTGTCCTTAGACTGGAAATTACACCATTAGCTTCCTTGGTTCTCAGGCCTTTGGACTCAGATTGGGACCTAAACCATCATTTCCTCTGGTTTTCAGTCTTTCAGACTTACTCTGAACTATACCATCAGCTTTCCTGGGTTTCTAGTTTGCAGACAATATAATGTAAGACATTTCAACCTCCATTGTCACATGAGCCAGTTCTTCACATAAATGTGTGTGTGTGTGTGTGTCCTATTGGCTCTGTTTCCCTGGAGATCGCTGACGAATAAAGCTAGTCAGATATTAAGTAGAGATTCAAGCTCAGATTTGTCATAATGCAGTGTGAAGAGTCTAAGAAAACTCCCAGTTTTTAATCTTGAAAAACTGGGATAAAAGTAAGATTATTAACTGAAATAAATTTCGGGCTTTTGAATAGAAATTGAGGGAGGAAGAAGATATTTTGTCTTAAGTTCCACATAAAAAGGGGCCATTTACTTGGAAATATTCAAACAGAGGTAGAAAGAATGAGAGAGAAAGGCAAGATTTGTGTGAGTGTATGCACGCGTGTGTATAAGAAAGAGAGAGAAGGGAAAAGATTTGTAGCATATGCATAGCAGGTGGGTTGAAGCCATGGAAGATAATCCAGTCACTAGAGTAGAATGGACAGAGTGACCTTAGAAAGGTCCAGGTGAGGGGGGTGGGGGGAAGACTGAACTAAGAGATGGAAGAAGATGAATTGTCAGAGACTTAGCAGGAAAACAAAGAATTAAAAGGAGAGTGTGCAGGAAAGTTGAGAAAAAAAAAGAAAAGGCAGTGCTGTGCCATATGGTGTTTTGTGATGCTTCAAAAACTCACTTAAGAGAGATGTGGTGTGGACTCAGTCCAGGGACTTGAAGTATCAGAGCACCATCAACAGAAAGAAAACAGGCTATAAGTTTAATTATGTAAGTTGGGCAGTGGTTTAGAAGGAAAGACGGCTGAAGTTAGAGGAATGCCAGATCTAGAGATAATTATTTGGAGTTGATGGGGTTCTGTATATGATTGGAGAGAGAAAGAAGGACAGGTATAGAAATCAAACCAAACTGAAGCTTTAAATTGAAGAGATAATATTTATAATGGTGGTGCTAGATGCCTACTAGTGGATAGGAAAGGTTTCTGTTGTTTAAAGTAGAATGTTAAAACTTATTTTCAGGCAGTGTAATGGGCATTTAATTCTCTCTACTTAGTAAGCTAAACACAATTATTATTAATTTTTTGGAAACATTGAAATTGATTCTCCCTTTAGGGGCATTGGGTCATTCACCTATCCCTAAATCACATAGAGTGAGTAATCACTCATGAGCTTGTATTTGAGAACAATTCTTTCTCTGAGTTTTACTTATGGGAATTTGGATGACAGAAGTGGAGTAGTGTCATCTCTAATAATAACAACTAACACTTCCTGTATATTTACTACATTCCTGGCACTGTTTTAAGTATATTATATGTATTAACTAATTTAATTCTCTCAGACACCGTATATGGTAGATACTATTATGGATGAGGAAACTGAGACCCAGAGAATTTAAATAACTAACCCAAAATGGCAGCGGCGATGGTGGTGTCAAAACTGAAACCCAGATAGGTGGTCTTGCTCCAGTGTTTGTGCTCATTATCTCTATACTATAAACTGCTTAATATTGTGTTGTCCTTGAAGATTTCCAAAGCCATTTTTCATTTCTGTAATTTCTCATCACCCATGTAGGATGTGTTTGCACTTTTTAGCAAAATGGAAACTGAAGCGTAGGAAAGTTTACACTGTCACCAGTGAGTAAGGGATTGAATATGAAATGATCTCCATGTCTCCCTACTTTTAGAATTGTGTGCTTCTCCTTAGGAGATGGTGGAAAGTAAAAAGGGTCAAGACCAGACATTGTAAATATGGGGACTCATCCCAATTCTCATTCATCAGCTATGTGACCACCATCAAAGTACTTACATAATCAAGTTCTTGGTTTTTCTCTCCATAAAATGAAGGGGGTGGGATTGGCAATACTCTGACTCTAGAGTGGTAAATTCTAATACAAACACAATGCAAACCATGTATATAATTTTAAAAAATTTAATAGTTGCATTAAAAAAGTGAAAACTACTAAGTAAAATTAATTTTGATCATATGTATAATTTAACCCAGTTTATCCACCAAATGATCATCTTGGCATCAATCAATATAAAATCATTGCATTCATATATATATATATATATACACATATATACATATATATACTGAATCTTCAAAATCTGATGTGTTCTTTATATATACAACACATTTCAGTTTGGACTAGCCACATTTGGAGTGCCCACAGTCTGAACTTGCCACATTGGCCAAGCGCTCATTGGCCACATGTGGACAACACAGAGCTCTACCGTAAGTAACAACTAGCATGAAATCTGTTTTTGAAGACAGGTAGCTAGAAACATCACAGCCAGAAACAGATGCTGAGATATTTTCCTGCCCATCTGCTTAGCTTCAAGTCTTCCTTTTCCTCAAGCTCCAAGGCATCTGCCTGCCTCAACTAAGTAGAGTGGGAAATTATGACTGATGGTCCTCTTCCTACAGCCCCAGCCCTGCAACAGGCAGTACCTGTAAAGCCCACACAACAAGGGCATCATCTTTCCAGGCTGACAGCCCTGGGAGATGACACTCGTGGTAAATTAAGCAGAATGCTGATGAAAAATGAAGTGTGGTCACAATCTAGCAGTACTAGCAGTAGGCAGAGTCTGCTGTGGCCCTTGACAAATGCATTCTCTCTTAGATCTTTCCATGGCATTCGAGTGCTGGATCATCTATTATTCTGCATGTTATGTATGAGGAGAGAAATAAAATGTAATGGAACTCACATAATCATCGTAAAGGCAGATTTACTAGATACCATCACAGTTCGTCTGGGGGAGGAAATCCCCTTGCAAGAGGGCATGCTTGTGAAAAATATTCTTTACAGTGAATGAAGGCTTTTTTCACACTTTAAGAAGTTCAGGTCAATCCTAGAGGAGTGGAAGTAGAAAATTTTTCCTTTCATTAATCTGGCAAGCCAACTAAATCAGTACATTTATAAAAACCCAAAAGACCAGTTAATTTTGAACAATTATTTAATTTTAATTGATAAAGGTCCTAGAGATTCACCAGTCTGCTCCTGAGAACACTGAATAGTGCAATTGGATCCACGATTTTCAACTGTCATAATACCCCTATAAAAATAGAAAATGCATTATTGATATCCATAAGCAATTGACACTAATGAATGCAGTAATAAAAAAGATAACACAGCATCCCTTTTTGGACAAGGATTGTTTTGGAAGCATACCTCTTTGCAAATTAAGCAAAATGATGTGAGACTGAAATTGTGTTACAGAGCTGGGAGGAATCATAGTGATCATCTGGTCCACAGCAATCAGAAACATGGTAACTCACCTCTCTTTTCCATGTGCATGTTGCTAATCAGTGCATTTTCCCACTAAGCATGAATGTAGCTTCAAAATTCCTCTAAACAAGGAGTTCCTTGCAGCAAATACCAAGCAATCATCATTATCAAGAAGACTTGTTCACCCTCCCTCGTCTAGTCTCACCTTCTCATCTGGTACATGATAACACAAGACTCAGCTATGTTCCTGTCTACAATCTCATTTCTCATTTACTGAGAATTATCTGTGAGAAGACTAGAGTCCAGGCATACCTTCCAGTCCCTAGGCCTCTTCTCTGATTACTACATTCTACCTGTAGAATGCAAAAACCTGTTTCTTCAGCATGACTATGTCTAGACAGATAGAACTGTGTCTGTCCTTTGTAGACAAAGACCAAATCCCATAAAGGACCATCAACATGACAGTTCTTTAGATTCTTCAGAGAAACCCTTATGCCCCAGTGCAGAGGCCTCTATTATACTCATGTTCTTATGCTGTGATTATTGTTTTATGCTCTGTTTTAGTCATTCTTTAGTTACTTTACTTTTCTAGTTACATATTTCCTTAAAGAAATATTTCTCATTTACACTTTTTTTTTTCCAGGAGTAGGAGAGAAAATATTAGGAAAGAAGTTATCCAAGGAAAGAACACAGGACTAGAAATTCAGTTCCTAAACTCCATTCCTATCTATGTGACAGAAGGGTATAGACAGAGGGTGCTTACATCTTAAAGATGTCCAAAAATAGACACGATGTTCCCGTCATGGATTGACCGCTGCAGGATAGGACACTGTTCCAAGTCAGAATATGGATTATTTTGAAGGATTTAGAAAAAGACTCAATTTTGGTCACTTACATACACTATCATCACAGGTTTTTGCCATACATGTATATGACCTTTATAACTTTTTATACAATAATTCTTTAAAACATTTACATTTTTCTTACATAAATTTACTTTGAAAAGAACCTTTTATTACCACCAATAAAAAACAGTTGACATAAATAGAAAGTAGACATAAAAATGAACACAATAAAAATGAAGGAATGTTAATCACTCCTAGTTAAATGCTCTATTACCTGCCAAAGTCTCTTTGTTGAAAGGAGAGGTTATAGGTGTCAGTTGTCAAAAACATACTAGTATCAAATTAAGACTTTATAATAACTAAAAGAATGGAAAGAAAAATGATAGAAGAATAATTCTCTCTATTTAAATAACAATGATGTGAATTATTTTCTCCCTATATTATTTAAAGATGTGCCCACACACTCCTAACAACATCTCCTGAGTCACTTAATGTGATGCCTCTCACTGTCCTCCATCACCCCCTGGGCAGCCAGGGTATGCATCCTACACCCAGGAAAATATGAATCCTGTGTACTTCTGTCACTAGATTTCCTCTTGGCTACCCAAAGAAGCAATGCCTTCTTTTCAAACTCAGACATATTTCTCCCTCCAGGAGCCACTAGCCTTTTCCTTCTGTGGTCCTTCCTCTGCTCAGCTCTGCTGCTTTAATACTGTGCCCTAAGTCAGGATGTTTCAGTGCAAGTTCTCTGTGATGTTTTCTCATGTCTCTCTGAGTGATTTATTTTTCTCCTTGATGATTTTGAGGCTCTCTTCTGCCCAAACTGATCTCTGACAAAATTGAGAAACTTCATGCCTTAAGAAATCAGTCTCCTACAAGAGCCTTAATGCTTCAGAGACCACACAGATACTGTTCTTTCTGTGGAGTCATATGAGAGATGTGGAAAGGCCTTCCTGACAAGTTCCCTCTGCCTTACAACCCTGGTTTATATTCTGAAGTCCCGCCATTTGAGATGTGGGGAACGGTGCAGGCTCTTAAGTTTGATTCTCTGGGTTTGAACCAAAGCTTTGCTATTCACCACCTGTGTAACTTTGAGAAAGTTAATATTTCAGTACCTCAGTTTCCTTATCTTTAAAAGGGGTATTATACTAGTAGCCATGTTATAGGATTGTCATGATAAATCAATGAATTAATTCATATAAAGCATTTAGAAAACGGTGCCCTCCATGCAGTACTCACTTAATGAGTGCTAACGATGATGATGACCATCAGAACATATTTCCTCAAAGACATATTTCTTGTTTACATTTTTTTTTTTTTTTTTTTTTTTGCCAGGAGTAGGAGAGAAAAGGTTAGGAAATAAGTTAGCCAAAGAAAGAACATGCGGCTAGAAATTCAGTTCCTAAATTCCATTCCTATTTATGTGACAGGAGGCTGTTTAAAAAACAAAAACAGAGATCCCTGGGTGGCGCAGAGGTTTGGCGCCTGCCTTTGGCCCAGGGCGTGATCACGGAGACCCGGGATCGAATCCCACGTCGGGCTCCCGGTGCATGGAGCCTGCTTCTCCCTCTGCCTATGTCTCTGCCTCTCTCTCTCTCTCTCTCTCTCTCTCTCTCTGACTATTATAAAAAAGAAAAAAAAAAAACAAAACACAGGGCAGCCCCGGTGGCACAGCGGTTTAGCGCCGCCTGCAGCCCAGGGCGTGATCCTGGAGACCTGGGATCGAGTCCCACGTCGGGCTTCCTGCATGGAGCCTGCTTCTCCCTCTGTCTGTGTCTCTGCCTCTCTCTCTCTCTGAATAAATAAATAAATCTTTTAAAAAAATAAATAAATAAAATAAAAAACAAAAACAAAAAACCTGGTACTTTGGTCTCTGTAGCTATAAAAATGAGGAATATTATAATATGCATAAGTATCAGTACTTTTAAAGTGATTCTCTGAGCAAACTTGTGAGGGAGTTCAAGATAATTTCTTGTCTGTAAGATTCTAAGAGATTAAATGGCATATTCAGGAATTAGCCAGTTTGTAAGGTGAGTTCTGGGACATTTGGGCCATCGTCTCCTTTGCTTACTGTAGAGATAAAGATGCAGTGAAGATCTAGAAAATAAATATTTAAAAAATAAATATAAGAATATACACTTCATGAGCACCTAAGTGGCTTAGTGGTTGAGCATCTGCCTTTGGCTCAGGTCATGATCCCCGGGTCCTGGGATGGAGTCCCGCATCAGGCTCCTCACAGGGAGCCTGCTTCATCTCCCTCTACGTATGTCTCTGCCTCTCTCTGTGTCTCTCATGAATAAATAAATAAAATCTTTAGAAAAAAAAAGAATATACTCTTCACAGAGTGGTGGTAGCTGGGACAATCACATCCACTTTCAAAGTTTTTCTTTTTTTTTTTTTAATTTTATTTATTTATTTATTTATTTATTTATTTATTTATTTATTTATCATAGTCACAGAGAGAGAGAGAGGCAGAGACACAGGCAGAGGGAGAAGCAGGCTCCATGCACTGGGAGCCCGATGTGGGATTCGATCCCGGGTCTCCAGGATCGCGCCCTGGGCCAAAGGCAGGCGCCAAACCGCTGCGCCACCCAGGGATCCCTCAAAGTTTTTCTATCATCCGTATGTTGATGGTGTCTCAAACTGTATTTCTAAATCGTGGCCTCTCTCCTAAGTTTTAGGTTTTTATTTCCAGCTGCCTTTTGAAATCTCCACAGTCACCGCCAACTCAACCCAAATGGATCTCAATACTCTCTCCTCTATGTCCTCTGCTCTTGTTCTCTTGATTCCAATTAATGTTATCATCCACTGCCAGCATCAGCATCATCCTATATTCCCTCTATCCTTCATCCCATACTGTAATCAAGTCATGCCAATCTTTCCCTTTAAGTATTTCTAGAGGGAAGCCTGGGTGGCTCAGTGATTGAACGCCTGCTCCTGGCTCAGGGCATGATCCGCGGTCTGAGGATCGAGTCCCACATCAGGCTCCCTGCCTAGAGCCTGTTTCTCCCTCCGCCTACATCTCTGCCTTTCTCTCTCTCTTTATTAAATAAATAAATAGATAGATAAATAAATAAATAAATAAATAAATAAATAAATAAATAAAATCTTAAAAAAAAAAAAAAAAGGATTTCTACAAATCCTTTCTCCTGCTACTTCCTACCCCAATGGCTTGGTTCAGATCCTCTTTACCCATTTTGTGGGTGATTGCCATTGTCCTTTAGGTGCCTCTCCTCCCTCTTGTCTTATTCTTCACACTGCATCCATGGCACTGTAGTCAAAGCACCCTCTCCAAGATGCATAACACTCTCCATTCTCAGAAGAATAAAGCCCCCACTACTTGGCATTACAGACCTGCCCCTGTCCCTGATTACTCATCTATACTTTCAGGCTCACCTGCAACATGACCCTGACCCTAACACTATGTCTTTCTCTAGGCATTCTGAGGAGCAGGTTCTCTACACATCTCTTTCTTAGTTCTCACCACTGGATTGTGGGGTTCTTGAGGGAGGAATGTGATCTCATCCACCCAAGGGGCAGTCTGATAAAGTAGTTAAAGAGAAGGAGCTCTGGAATCATAGTACCTGAGTTGTAATTCTAGTGAAGCTCTCTGTTAATGGACAAATTATATAATTTTCTTATGATGTTATTTTGTGATCCTCAGCCTTGGCCACATTTTGGAAATACAAGGAAAGTTTTAAAAAAGAATGATGCTGGGCACCCTGGGTAGTTCAGCGGTTTAGCACTGCCTTCAACCCGGCGTGATCCTGGGGTCCTCGGATCAAGTCCCACATCAGGCTCCCTGCATGGAGCCTGC
Source organism: Canis lupus dingo (assembly GCF_003254725.2). Classification (NCBI taxonomy): domain Eukaryota; kingdom Metazoa; phylum Chordata; class Mammalia; order Carnivora; family Canidae; genus Canis; species Canis lupus. The sequence goes on along the minus strand of NC_064246.1, from coordinate 54,762,199 downwards.
TTCTCCCTCTGCCTGTGTTTCTGCCTCTCTCTTCTCTCTCTCTCTCTCATGAATAAATAATAAAATCTTAAAAAAAAAAAGAATGATGCTTGGGTCTTGCCTTCAGAAGTTCTGGCTTAATAAGTCTGGATAACAGCCAGGCTATCAGGAATTATAAAAATTCTCCAAGTAGTCTAATGTGCAGCCAAAGTTGAGAACCACTGCTCCATCTTCTTATCCCTAAAATAAGGATAATAACAGTCCGTACCTCCTAAGGTTGTTTGATGATTAAGTGACTTAATTAATGTAAAGGTCTTAGTACAATATCTGGCACATTATATGGAATCAGTAACTATGGCTTACAATTTATTTTAAAATCAATGGCTTTATTATTAACCTCTTTGTTGTGAAATAAATCACACAGAGAAAAATAATAAAACATAAATACATAGCTTAGTTATTATAAAGCACCATCTATAGAATCACCTCCCACATCAAGAAATAGAATATTTCTACCACATCATAAGGACTCCCATATTCTTTCCTAATTAGAATCTTCCTTCCACAAGGGTAAGCACTATTTTGACTTTTATGATATACACTAATATTTTACATAGTTATTACCTATTTATGCATCTCTACATGTTGCAGGCTATTTTTTTCTGTTTTCAAACTTCATTTAAATGGAATAATTTGTGTCTTCTTTTGCTCATTATTTTGACGAGGAGAGTCATTTATGATATACATGTACCTTTATCTTCATGCAGTATTGTTTGGATACATCACAGTGTATTTATCCATTCTATTGTTGGTGGATATTTTACTTGTTCCATAGCTTTTAGCTCTTACACATAATGCTGCTATGGTCACTGTTCTTCATATCTCTTGATGCAGATACATAAACATTTGAGTTGGATGATTCACAGATAGAAGAGTCTAGATCACAGGGTAGGTGTATGTCTAGCTTTCATGGACACCAGCAACCTTTCCAAAGTGGCTTTTACCAGTTTCAAGTCCCACCACCAGAACATGAGAGTTCCCACTGCTCTGTATTCTGTGCAACACTTGGTATGTTCAGTTTATTTTTAGACAGTCTGGAGACAATATAGTGGTTTCTCTTTGTAGTTTTAGTTTGCATTCACCTGATTACTATAGAGGCTGAGCTTTTTTTTGTTTTTGTTTTTTGTTTTTTTTTTTGAGAGAGAGAAAGAGAGTGATGAGGAGGGGCAGAGGGAGAGAGATTCTCAAGCAGGCTCATGCAGGACTTGATCTCATGACGCCAAGATTATGACCTGAGCCAAAATGAAGAGTTGGATGCCTAACTGACTGAGCTACCCAGGTGCCCTGAGACTAAACATATTTTTATATGTTACTGGACATTTTGTCAACCCCAGTGCCTGTTCAATTTATCTGTTCATTTTTCAATTAGTCATCATTGTCTTAGGGATTTGTATATGTGCTGCCGAAGCGAGCACATTGTCTTAGGGATTTGTAGTTTTAAAATATACTTATATTCAAGATATGAAATCCTTGTTCAACCTCATTGAAGTGTAAAACATATCTTCAACTTATGCTCACATTTTTACTCTTTTAATAGCATCCTTTGAGTAGAAAATTCTAACTTAATGTAGTACCGTTTATCAGTCTCTTTCTTTTGAGTTTTGTTTGATATCTTTCCCTACCTTGGGGTTGTCTTTCTAGAAGCTTTATTGTTTGGGCTTTCATATTTAGAGACATATTTGCTTCTGGTGTGAGGTAAGTTCAAGTTTCATTTCCTTCCATAGATAACTTTTCTACTGACCCAGCATTATTTATTGAAAACTTTCTACAGTGTAAACTTGATAAAAAGTCAAATGTCTCGTTAAGTATGGGTCTATCTCTGGGCTCTTCTTTCTCTCTGTCTACCACACTGTTTTAACTACTGAAGTTTTAAAAGAAGTTTTGATATCTAGTGAAGCAAGTCTTCCCAACATATCTTCATTAAAAATTCTTATCTATTCTTTGCCCTTTGCATTTCCATATCAATGTTTAGATAAGCTTATCAAGTTATAAACACACATACACTCGCATACATCAGTTGGGATTTTGATTGGAATTACTTTGAACATACAGCTCAAATATAAAATTAACTTCATTACATTATGAGACTTTTAAATTAAAAATACAGTATATCTCCCATTTTGTCTTCTGTAAGTTCCTTCAATGATGCTTTTAAGCAGAACTCCTTAAACTTTAGCATGCTCAGAATCACCTAGATGGCTTGCTATAATCCTGATTGCTGTGTCACCATCTCAGATCTGAGTGCATCTGAGGTGTAACCTAAGTATTTGCACTTAAAGAAGTTCCCAGGTGATGCTTATGATGCTGGTCCTAGGACCATACTTTGAGAACCACTAATTTGTGATTTCCAGAATACTGGTCTTGTATATGTATTTTTAAGCTAATGCTAAGGTATTTGGAATTTTTCAAGGCATTATAATTTTGTTTAAATTTTATTTTCTGTCTACTCTTGGTATTTTTAACATTGACTTTGTATCCATGGACTTGCTATTCTCTTTCTTAAATTTTAAAACATTTATCCATAGGTTGTTTGGGTTTTCTACGTAAACACTCTCCAGGAGAGTGTCAAAGTACCACTTAGCCTTTCATGTATATTCTAGTTTGTAATGCCCTAAGGTCAAAGGTGGCCCTACATGTCTGACTTATCTCTGGATTTTTTTCTGCAGCATCTTGGTCTAGTATGATACCATAATCTTAGTACCTCTCTCATGCCTTTAAGCAGACACTTTATTTTTGTCTGTATTTTCTGACTCTCCTCAGCTGGAGGACTTCTCTGAGTTACTTTGCAACCTATACCAGAACATGCCCCCTTCCCCTAATTGGAAACCAAGGTCTCCTAATTCTTCTCTGTACACTAATCTTTATTTCCTTCTTGGATTCTCTTCTATTAAACTCTTCAAATCAAACATAGTGCCTGGGATAAGTAAGATAAATACTCTTTATTTAAAATATCCTTCATAGGAGATCAATGAATGGAGTATAGAAGGAAGTTAACAAAGGTGGTGAAGACAAATTTAACTACTCACAGTTTTGGCCAATACTGATGTTAGAAATATCTGGAAACCAAATACATTTTCCAAGTGATTACTTCTTCTATATTAAATGTTTGGTCTACCCTATTCACTGGACAAGGGTCTTGGGCAAGTCACATAAATTAAGCCCCAGTTATGACTTATGTAAAATGCAAGAGGGAAGATGATTAATTTGGTAACTTCTAGCTCTGCATTATAAGCACCACATAGTAAGAGCAAAAGCCTGCCATGTGACCTTGTAAGATTCTCTTTATGTGGCAGTCCTCTTATACTGGTTGAGTAAAAAAAATAAATATTTTAATCTGTAAGTGAATTTTTCTGTTTTATTGTCCTCTTTGAGAACTGACAGGCCTTATCTCCAAAGTCTCCTAAGAATGGTAGTCCAGTTGCTCACAGCTGCCCCTCCTCCCATAATAATAGTGAGAATTGTAAAATATGGAGCATGTAAAGGTATACATGGAAAGGGAATAATGAGGAAAGAATTTATTATGACCTTTTAGAATTTGGAGTTACATTGATACCAGTACTTCTGCAGCCTGATTTTGTTTGCTATGGCTGGAAATATGATGTGAAGTTCATTATGTCTAAACTTAAATATCAGTTAATTACTAAGTATTTAATAGACTGAAATGTACACTTGGTCATAAAAAGTCTTTTCATGAGAAGGTAAAGATGACATTATAGGAAGCAGAAACAATTTTAGGTAGAATGATTCATGTCACATGCACACACACGCCCTCACACCAACACACATGCAAGAGACATCAGTGACTGGCTCCAAGTATCTGCAGTGTTCAGTATATACCTGCTACAAATCTTAGAATGGGAATGCTAGTCCAGTAATTAATTGTTCAATAGTCCTCCAAGACCACATATTTATAGCACTATTTGGATGACATCTGTTTAGGAAGGTGACTGGGAAATGAGATTGATTCTAATCTGTAAGTGAAGGTATGGCCCCAGATTTGCTAATATTAATTTTGAGACTTTCACTTCTCCAAGTGTTTCTGGCTACCATGATTTGGGGGCTGCAGAGCTCAAAGAGATGACCACAGTAGAAATAACCTTGAATCCTTGATTCTAACAAAGGGATGGACAAACTTATATCTGCTCCCTTGTATCAGAATTAAGTCCTTCATTGCTCTCTAGAAAGAGAGAATAGGTCTGGCTCATCTTTTAAAATGTCATTAGAAAAACTGATTGGTAAGGTTGTCTTTCCAATTCAGTTCAAGAGATACAAGTAAAATTTAACTCTTGGCCAAACAAGCTTCACAATCTTGTTGGGGAAGCACAGACTGCCATGGCAAATTAAAGTACAAAAATAGAGGCTCAAAATGTCATGAAGAATGCGAATAGGGAAGAAAAATCTACAAGAAATACATTCCCATTCAATTATTGGCATGACTTAGAATACTCTCAAATTGGGAGAAATTGGTTTAATTTGATGAATTTTTGGTTCATTATTGTCACTTATCAATAGGGTGAGTCTTACTCATAAGAGAAATCTACATTGTTACACTTCCTTTCCTCTATCTCTACCACTATCCAAAGCTTCACTTATCTGCCTAGGTCTTTGGGGCATAGTCTTCCTGAGGAAGGAACACCATAAAATTAATTTCACAATGAGATACATGTTCATTGAGTGCCACAGAGTCACAAGCATTGACACATGGTTCATGAAAGTAGAAAAGGACCATGGTTGTCTGGAGACAGATATGATACAGACCTTTGCATTCAGTAGTATATAATGATATTGACAGAAGTTTCTATAATTCTCAAGACCATGTTGTTTTTTCCTTTCTCAAAGAGTCTATTGTATAAGTTGTAGTGTGAAAACTAGTAGGCAGAAGACATAAAGAACCATGTGAATAATAACATAATTAATAACAACTTAATTATTTCTGGAGTTTTTAGGCAACTGATCCCAGGGCACACTTGAGTTGCACCTTAAAGAATGAATTGGATTTTCCTGGGTTGGTAGGAAAGAAGGTCATTTTATACGGGTAAGTAGCGTGGTCTCCATGGCTCCTCGGCACATGTCCTAAGTCTCATTGCCTTTTAAATTCTTTAACCATTCCTTATAATCATGCTTGGGGCTCAAGAATGGATGGCTTCTCCATCCTCACAATTCATTTTATGTAGGTAGGCACACCTTGTCTTGCCAGTTACTGTCCTTTGCACTGTCTGCTGGAAAAGCAGGGCCATCTGTTCTGACAGACGTTCCCCAGATAACGACAGCAATGCCAAGGGCTTTTCTTTCTCCTCTGACCTACTTAGTCTTCCACAATTCAACATCTCCCCTTTGTTACCATGTTATGTGAGCACTCATTGTTTTCTCCCTCCTTTTCTGCTCAGCATTATTCTTTTTGCTTTTAGGAAAACACTTAGCTACAGTGCCAATGTCTGAGTTATTGTGCTCCTCTATCCTCTCGTAATCCATATGCAATCATCTGCTTATTAAGGTTAAATGAGTTCAACTGATACTATAAAACCTTGATTAATGGCAACATATGGGTAATGCTTCTGGTTAATTGAATTTTCAGGTTAACTGAGGGTTAAATGGGAGATTTAATAAAATTGCCAAGTACTTATCTTTATCTGTTTTATGGCACTTATCACATAATATGTTGCCTTGGTATTTTTCGAGTTCATATTCTATCTTTCCTAATAGACTGTGAACCCTCTGAGGGTAGAGTTTGGGCCCTGTACTTGTCTGTAACTCAGAGTGGCCCAACATATAGTATTTTTAAGAGAGTTACACTACTTTCGTTGTCATCATCATCATCACATTATCATCATTGTGTCATGGCTACTAGCATGGACTCTGTCGCCAGCCAACCTGAAATGGGATACTGCCTCTGGCATACACTGGTTCTTTTTTTAAGATTTTATTTTTTTTATGAGAGAGAGAGAGAGAGAGAGAGAGAGAGAGAGAGAGAGAGAGCTCACTTGGGGAGGAACAGAGGGAAGAGACAAGCAGACTTTGCTGAGTGCAGAGCCCAATGTGAGGCTCAATCTCATGACCCATGAGATCATGACCTGAGCCAAAACCAAAAGCCAGATGCTTAACTGACTAAGCCACACAGGTTCCCCAGTCATTTACTGGTTCTATGGGCTTAAACAAGTCTTTTTACATATTAGTGCCTCAGTTTCCTCATCCATGCGATGGGGATGACAACAGTAATTATCTCACACAGCTGTTAGGAGAATTAAACAGTCAGTCAATAATTATAATGAGGCATTTTATAAGCAAGGCACTTTACTAAGAGCTTTACATACACAATCCCATTTGATGTCACAGGAAGATGCTATAGTTATTCCATCTTACACATGAGAAAACTGGAAGGCAAAGAAGTAACTTTCGCAAGGTCATGTAGCTAGTATGCAGTAGAGGCCAGATTTGAATTAAGGAAGTTTGATTTGTTAACCTACATTCCTAACATCATGATCTTCTGAAATCCTATTTCTGCATCTTCAGAATGATCATACTTTTGGATCTGCATAACAATGAGGAAACCATTTTACTAACAGTGTATGTCCAACACAACCAGCAGATTATAACTATGCATCATAGTAACTGAGGAAGTCAGGCAGACAAGGGCTTCATTGTGACCTTTAGCCTGTGTTTCCAAGACTATCACAGTAGTAGGAAGAGAACACAGTGAATCACCCATTAGCCTTAAAAATTAAGCATGTCATTTGCACTCACATTTCATTGGCCAAATCAAGTCATATGGCCATACCTAATTCAAAGAGAATAGAAAAGTACAGAAAAGTACATGGAGCTAGAGTATTCCATGAATAGCAGTAGTTACCACACCCAAAGACTCTCCCAGGCAAAACCCAGGCACAGAGACATAAGGTTACATGGGGAGGTGCACCAACTAAAGAAAACTAGGTCTTTACTCTGGAGAAGGGTTTCTCAACCTTGCCACTGATCACACACTAAACCAGATAATTCTTTGTTATGGGGTGAGGAGGGAATCCTGAGCATCATAGGGTATTCAGCAGCATCCCTGACCTCTGTTCATTAGATTCCAGTAGTACCTTGCCTCCTCCAGTTGTTAAGAGTAAAAATGTCTAGACCCATTGTCCAAAGTCCCATGGGAGGCAAAATCACCCCCAATTGAGAACCACTCCTCTACAGTGACCTATTTGTATCCATAGCTATTGAGTCCCAGGAGACTTCTGGTTCTACTATGACCCATTGTATAAATAAGGGGTGTATAGAAGATTTTACAGATTGGAAAACAGCTGCAGAGGGTCAGTGGCTTGCAGAAAGTTATGGGTTTCAAGTTGACACAGGAACTTACATCATCTAGATATTTGTCAAGGCCTCTTTCTGCTATACCCTATTTCCAATTCCCCCTTTTTTTGGTTTTGTTCAGTAACTTTATACTCTGCAAAGTTCTTCAGTGAATCTACCTCAAATTGTCAGCCCTTGTAATTTTCATCCTATTTATTTTTCTTGGTTCTCTGTGGAAGTAGGGAACAGCTGGTCATCATGTTCTGTGTAATAACTTTTCATATATTTGAAGACTATTATTAAACCATCCCCAAGCTTCTCTTTGCTGGGTAATTGTTATGCTCAGACATGCTCTAGGAATTGTGCAAAAGCCTGGGAGAAGATAGAGTCTCCAAACTAACATTTGTGTATTAAATTTGAAGAAAAACAAATTTTGACTGAAAATACCAACTGAGAAATAAGGCTAAGATCTGAAACTGTGAGGTTTGGTTTTTGGAGTTTTCTTCTCTTTTTTTTCTGTTTGTTTATTATAGTTACTGTAGCTGACCTGTAAATTTTAATTTATTACTGAGGAAATTAATGTCCTAATTAAGATTTTATAGTACTTTTAATCTTAATGACATTTTAATGGAAATCCAATGATGGACAAGATAGTGCATCTTTGCCTGTCACATCTTAGGACATGACTAAACATAATCCAATTAACTGCACTGGCACTGATGAGAGGCTGTGGTTTGAAACAAGGCTTTCCTACAATAATGTATAACTTGGACAATCACTGATAAAAAACTACCATTTATTCCATGCCTTCCGTCTGCCAGGCCAGATGCTAAGAGGTTTACAAGAATTATCTCATTTAATCTCATTAACTCTAAGAGGTAGTTGCCATTATTATCCTTATTTTTCAGAATTAGAAACTACAGATCAGAGAGGTTAAGTAACATGTCCAAGATCACAGAACTGGTAAGTGGTAGAGTGAGAGTTTGAAATCAAGCAGTCTGACACTAGAGCCTATCGTCTTAACTGTATAATACATGGCCTCTGTGCTAAAGCAGGAGCCATGTCTTATTAATTTCTGTATCCCCGTGTCTCATTTCTGGAGTTCTCAGAAATATTTATTGAATAAGGAAGTAGTGAATGACAGAGCAGAAATGTGGAACAGCAATATGGGCTATGGTTCAGAACATTATGGGAGTATTATGTTCTCAGGTATCACTATACCACATCACCCCAGCCCACCCTAGGATGAGTTAGATGCCCTCTCTAGGATTCTATACTAACTTGTATGTGTGTCTATCCAGGCATTGATCTCATTGCAGTATAATGATATTTATGTGCCTCTTTCTCCTGCTAGAGCACTGATTCTCAAACTGGGGCAAATCCCAAGGGACATTTGAAAATATCTTTAGACATTTTTGGTTGTCACACTGGGGGTTACTACTGCCATTTAGAGGCTGGGATGCTGCTAAAAATCCTACGATGCACAGGACAGCTCTCTATCATGGTAATCAACCCAAAATCTCATTATTGCCAAGATTGAGTAGCCCTGTCCTACACAGAGAGCTCCTTCACGAAAGCTTCCTTGTGTTCAGGATCATCTTTGTGTCCCAAATGCCAGACACAGTTCCTAACATATCATTGGGGCTCAATATACATGCATCAAAGAAGTGGAGACCAAAAGAATGCATGAATGGATAACAGAAGGAACAATGCAGACTGGATCCCAATTTTGTAGAGTGTCGGTAATCACCTGGGTCCCAGAAGAGCCATTGCCGGTTAATGTGGGACTCTATCAGGCTACGAGAACTTGGGTGTGATGAATTCTGATGTAGCCCACAGGCAGTTGGCATAAATGAAGAGTAGTGGGTTATTATTTTGATATTTTGATGTACAGATCTATGTTTCCCCCCCCTTTACTTTCTCTTATTTTATAATCCTTCCATTTATACAGCATCTAGAATGAATATTCTTCTGCCCTCAAAGAAAGGGCCAAGGCAACCAGAACCAGAAAATACAAGAATAAAATTTATTCCTTGGAGTTTCAAAAGCCAAGGTTCAAGTTTATAATAAAAAGACTTAGAAAAATATAGTCAGTCATGTCCAGTTTCCATGTCTCTTACACTAGATTCAAAGGTCATTTGACTAGAAGCAGAGAAATAAGGATCAGAGTGGCCTTAGGAGGGTCCCTGAGGGGAGCTTCCTATTTTCTTTCCCTCTGTTGAGTTGTGGGCTGGATGGAGAGAAAGCATCCCAGAAAGATCTAAAGAGTCTCTAAATAGGAATGTAATCTCCCATCTCTGGACAAACCCCAGGGATTAGGTAAGATTCCAGCATTCTTTTTCACCTGGAATGGTACAGGAAAAACAGAGCAGAAATGACTGCATGAAGTGTCTAGATAGAACCAGTAAGCTTCCCAGACCTCAGAGTGGCCCAGAATGGCGTAGTAACTCCTATGTGGTAGAACAAGGCAAGGCCACAGTTTGCAGAGCCAGACCTGCAGTAAGTCTGGGATTGGGGAAGGGAGGATGCAAAAGTGATCTCAGTGAGACTAGACTGGAATGAAGTTATCTCAGAAGATGCCAACATGAATGGATGATAATGATCCTTATCAATTTCTCCCCACTTACACTATGGCAAAAGGAAGGGTGGGTACGTTCTGCATTGAGCTCAGTTTCTATTGCAAAGAAGAAAGCTCAGAATAGAAATTAAATTCAATTTAAGAAAAACAGTTATATTTCTTGTCTCCAATCTTGTGGTTTACTATTTATAGTTTCTACAGAAGTTGGTCAGATACGAGGAGCATCTCAGCAACAATCCCAAAGTTAAGGGCAAGCTGTGCATACCTAAATGGGTTACTGATAGGACCAAAGTTTGACTCCAGTACTGAATGGATGGTATACAAAAAAATTATCAATTCAGAACTTCATTCCTGAGGAGCAAGCCTGGATTCCTGACACCTGAACTGTGTTGCAAGAAGCAGACAGGGCCTGAGAAGTAAATAAAGTTGTTGAGTTCCCAAACTCAGGGACAAGATCAACCTGAATTAGCAATGGCAGAGATCCCATGTGGTGCTCTGAGTGTGAGATATAACCTGCTAAAGGTGTTCCTTTAATGGCCATAATGAATGAGATGGGCAGAGTTTAGAGAGAGAGTCACATGGCCTCAGTCCTGGAGAGAAGGACTAGAAGCCTGAGAATACTTGTCTAAATGATTCAGTCTTTGACAAATGAATCTTATTAAAAAAAAAACCAGGCAATGTGAATTATTAGATAAAAGTAATGTCCACACTACTCAAATTGCATTTAAAAAAATCTTGCTGCCTTTTAAAAATTATTTTTAAAATATTTTATTTATTTATTCATGAGAGACAGAGACATAGACAGAGGGAGAAGCAGACCTCCCAAGAAGAACCTGATGTGGGATTTGATCCCAGAATCCCGGGATCACAACCTGAGCTGAAGGCAGACACTCAAGCACTAAGCCACCCAAGCGCCCCTAAAATTCTTTATTTAAATTCAATTTAGTTAACATATACTGCATTATTAGTTACCATGGTAGAATTTAGTGATTTATCAGTTTCATTAACACCCAGTGCTCATTACATCAATGAGCTCTCCTTAATGCTCATCACCCAGTTACCCCTTCCCCCCACCCACCCTCCCTCCAGCAACCCTCAGTCTGCTAGGTTTTTTTTCAAGATTTATTCATTTTTAGAGAAAGAGAGACAGTGCGCATGCATGCACCTGCATGAGCAGGAGGAGGAGGAGTAGAGGGAGAGGGAAAGAGAAAAATCCTCAAGTAGACTCCCGGCTGAGGGCAGGGCCCAACTCAGGGCTCAATCCCAGGATCCTGAGATCATAACCTGAGCTAAAATCAAGAGTTGTCTGCTTAACTGCCAGCCATCCAAGCACCCTTCTTGCTGGTTTTAATTTGAGTCTTATCATTAAAATATTAATTTTTCTGTCAAGCATTTTTGGCATTTACTAATCTGACATTGGCAAGGGGGCTCAGTTTGGAAGAAAGTATGACTGAAAAGTATTTTTGGAGTTCTTTTTGGGCTGATCCAATCTTGTAAAACACAATCTTTTTCATGTACTTTCTCTCTCTCTCTCTCTCTCTCTCTCTCTCTCTCTCTCGTTTCTGTTGGATTGCATGACAATATCCTTCCCTACTCAACCCCCCAAAAAGGGTTAGAGGATTCTCTTCTATCATTGGTATGTCCTTCAAGGGCCCCATACATTGAATCCTCTGTCTCTCAAGGCTCATCTGACATTCTTAATTTCTCATCCTATTCTCCATCACAGTAGCCTTCATGAGTTCTTTGATTACTATAGTTTTTTGAGTTTGGACCCACAGAATATATGTTCATGTGGAACTTCAGAAAGTGGGCTTACTTGGGGCTCCTGAATGGCTCAGTTGGTTAAGCGTCCAACTCTATTTTGGCTCAGGTCATGATCCTGGTGTTCTGGGATCAAGCCCTGCATCAGACTCCCTGTCAGCGAGGAGTCTGCTTATCTTCCTCTCCCTCTGCTCACTCTCTCTGTCTGTCTGTCTCTCAAATAAATAAATAAATCTTTTTACAAAAGAAGAAAATGTATTTACTTGAACTAAGGGTCTTTGTAGACCTAATGAGAGTAAGGATCTTGAGATGAAACCATCTGGATTAGGGTGGGCCCTAAATTCAATGACAGGTGTCCTTGTAAGAAACAGAAAAGGAGAAGATTTAGAGACAAAAGAGGAGGAAGCCATGCAAAGATGAAGGCAGAAATTGGTGTGATGTGTCTATATGCTAAAGAATGCCAACATTTCCTAACAGAAGCCAAGAAGGGGGTAATGAATGGATTCTCCCTCAGCACCAATGTTAAAGGAGCACCTCGGTGGCTCAGTGGTTGAGCTTCTGCCTTTGGCTCAGGGTGTCCTGGGATTGAGGCTTGCATCAGGCTTTCCAAAGGAAGCCTGCTTCTCCCCCTACCTGTCTCTGCCTCTGTGTGTGTGTGTCTCTCATGAATAAAGAAATAAAATCTTAAAAAAAAAGAAACCAATACTGAAGCAATATAAATTGGTTCAGGAAAGAGCCAATCCTGCTAACACTGTATTGACATAAGTATTGTAGACTTACAACTTCCAGAACTGTGAGAGAATAAACTTCTGTTCTTTTAAACAACCAAATATATAATAATTTATAATAGCTGCTCTAGCTACTAATGCAGCCAAAATTTTTTGTTGCATACTCTCACTTCTCAGGGCCAGTACACTTACTGTGTCCTCTCCTGCTATACCTCCCACCTCTTCCATCCCCTCTCTTCAGTGACTTTTAATCAGTTCTTAGAAAACATTATCTAAAGGACCAGATTATTTTTTAGGCTTTATGAGCCATGTGGTCTCTATCACAACTACTCATCTCTGCCATATGATAAAAACAGTTGCAGGTATCATATACACAAATGAGCAGGGTTGTTTCAGTAAAACTTTATTTACAAAAGTAGATGCTTGGCTAGATTTGCCTGTGGACATCAGTTCGCTTACCACTGCTTTTGGTTATTTTTCAGATCTCAGCTTAAACATTATTTCTTCAGGAAGTTCACCTGAACTCTTTAGGTCTCTATATCAGTTATCCCACTTGTGAGTATATTTTCAAGCTATGCTGAAATATAAATGACATATATTGTGTAAGTTTAAGGTGTACAATGTAGTAATTAGATACATGTATATAATGAGAAATGATTACCCCAATCAAGATAGTTAGACCTCCATCATCTGACATAATTACCCTTTTTTTTGTAATGAGAACATTTGAGATCTAATTTCTTAGAAACTTGCAAGTACACAATATAGTTATGTTAACCATAATCACCATTCTGTACATTAGATCTCCATAACTTATTCATCTTATAACTTGAGTTTGTACTCTTGACCAACATCTCTCCATTTCCTATACCCCCTACCCCTTGTAAACCACTGTTCTAATCTATTTCTGAGTCCAGCTTTTTAAAAAAGGTTCCACATACGAGCAAGATCATATAGTATTTGTCTTCTATTTTTTCTAATTTTTAATTGAAGTATGGTTGGCACCCATTGTTACATTAGTTTCAGGTATAAAACATAGTGATTCAATACCTCTGTACATCATGCTGTGCTCACCATTAGTATAGCACACAATACTGTTACAATACCATTAGCACTATTCCCTATGCTATACCTTAACCCCATAACTTGTTCATTCCATGCCCTCAAAGTCTATCCATGTTGTTGCAAATGTCAGGATTTCCTTCTTTTTATGGCTGAATAATATTCCTCTGTGTGTGTGTATGTGTGTGCACTTCTTTATCCCTTCATCTGTTGGTGGGCTCTTAAGTTGTTTCCATATCTTGCTATTGTGAATAATAATGCATTGAACACAAATGTGCAGATAGACCCTTGAGATCCTGCTTTCATTTTCTTCAAGTATGTATCCAGGAGTGGGGTTGTTGGGTTATATGGTAGTTTTATTTTTAGTTTCTGAGGAACCTCTATACTCTCTATACTATTTTCCATAGTGACTGTACCAATTCACCTTCTTACCAACTATGTACCAGGGTTCCCTTTTTACCATACCCTTACCAACACTTGTCATCCTTTGTCTTTTTAAAAAAAATTAATTCACTTTCTTATTATTTTTCATCTTTTGACTCTCCTCACTCATTTCTACCATCACCTACCCACTTCCTCTGGTAACTACCAATCTGTTCTTAACATCTATGAGCCTCTTTTTAGATTCCACATATAACAGAGATCATATGGTATTTCTCTTTCTTTCTCTGACTTATTTCACTTAGCATAATGCCCTCGAGGTCCATCCATGTTGTTGCAAATGGCAATATTTCATTCCTTTTTATGACTGAGTAATATTCCATTGTGTGTGTGTGTAATACTTTTTCATGCATTCATCCATCAGTGGACACTTAGGTTGTTTATCTTTTGTTTTTTGATAATAGCCATTCTAATAAGAATGAGGTAAGGTTTGGATTTGCATTTTTCTGATGATTAGTGATATTGAGCTCTTCCCATGTACCTGTTGGCCATTTGCATTTTCTTTGGAGAAATGTCTATTCAGGTCTTCTGTTGCACATTTTTAAGAATGAGATTACTTGCTGTTTTTTTTCCAATTGAGCTGTATTCCCACTTAGGATTAAACTCTTTGCATATACTTTTTAATATCTGGTCCCCAAATGGAAAACTCCATGAGGTTAAGGATTGTGTCTGTATTTGCTCAACACTGGATTCAAGTACCTCATGCAACCCTGGCATGTAGCAATGTTCAGTAATTGTTTTTGAGAATCCAAAAATAATTAAGCATGGTTCTTGAGCTTCTATACATACAGTCTCAATGCTTAAATCTGTTTTAAAAATATGCAGAAGGTGGTTTCTTAAAAGGTTGAATACAGAATTACCATATGATCCAGCAATTCCACTTTTTGGTATATACACCAAAGAACTGAAAGCAGAGTCTCAGGAATATTTGTACACCCATGTTCTTACCAACAGTATTCACAATAGATAAAAGTTAGAAAGCAACCTAAGTGTCCTCAGTGGAAGAATGAACAACCAAAATGTGGTACATACAGAGAGTGGAACATTTCTCAGCCTTAACAAAAAGGAATGGAAATTCTGGTACATGCTATAATACAGATGAATCTTGAAAACATGATGCTAAGTGAAATAAGCCAGACACAAGAAGATAACTGTCATTTAATTCCACTTATATCAGATACCCAGTAAAGGCAAATTCATAGAAACAGAAAGTAGAATGGTAATTGAGGCTTGGGGAGGGGAGAAGAGGGTGTTTTTCTTTAATGAGTATAATTTCTCTTTGGGATGACAGAAAAGTTCTGCAAATGGATACTGGTGATACTTCCACAATATTGTGAATGGTGCCACTGAATGGTACACTTAAAATGGCTAAGATGGCAGATAAAATTTACAAATATGCAGGAAGAATTAATCAGATGAGATATGGAAACAGATAAGACCAGGATGGAATAAAACAGAGCAGAAGATAATGGATCATAAGATGAGATTGCTGGAAAGGATCTCATAGATCAGTAGGTTCAATGCCCCATCCCATTTTCATGGGGAGCCAATGTGACTCTGTGGAAAGCAAACTGAATTTCAGAAGACCTGGGTTCAAGTCTGTCTGGACCACTGTCCTGGCCTTTCTTTTTTTTTTTTTTTGTCCTGGCCTTTCAATCTGGATTTTCTTCTGGGTCATCTAGGCAAGCAAGTTGTTTGCTTTTAATGAGGGGGCTTTTCTGAATTTTGACTAACCTTGGTTACTACCCTCTGCTTGGTCTCAGAGGCAGATCTCAATTGGCTCACTCTTATTTCCTATTCAGTTTTGTGTAAAGATGTCTTCTTTAAGAAACACCTGCTTGACTCACTTTGCTTCACACGAGGTTTCGATTCTGTTTCATGGGTGGGGGTGACCTGCTCCCATAGAAGAAGCCAGGAGATCTAGCATCTACTTTAAACTCTGACTCGAACTCACTTTCAAATCTTAAGTCAGTCAGTTGACTTCAAGGGTCTTCTGTTTTCCTAAAAATAAATTGCAATCCCTGATTTTTTATTTTCTTTCTTTTTTTTTTCCTGTTAACTTAGTAGATTTTTGTGAGGGTCAAATTATTAGGTGAAGTTGACTCTATTTTTGTGGGTTAACAACAAAACAAAACAAAATAAAACAAAATGAAGCAGTGGTTATGTCTGTTTGGTATGTCTATACCAGAGTGGATAGTTCAGAGGCCAGGGTCTCTCTCTCTACATACGCAGGCAAGGAAAATGAGTAAGAGGTGCTGTGGAATCAGTCAGGAAGATAGATGGCTTCCAGTCCTGGTTCTGTCACCATTTTGCCTTATGATGATGGGTAAATCACATCTCCCACTTCGACTTGTTTCCTCATCTGTAAAGTGAGGAGCGCTGAGTGAGCATCTTATAAGTTTACTTTTCGCTCTGACAGCTTAGATTTTTGTACTTCTTGCACCTAGCACTGTGCCTTGCATATATTAGGAAATTAATAAATGTTTACTGAGTTGAATTTAGTTAATTGCTATTTATTATTAGTCAAGTGTCATTAACTCATCACATCATTTGGGTTTTTTGGAAAGAAGTTTGGTACTTTTTTATTATTCTTAGGAGGAATGTGGCAGAGATTATTTATATTTGGTAGTTGTAAAGATTACTGGTAATAAGAGTAGTAATAGTAAAAAACATATTTTGAGAGTCTATTATGTTCCAGAATTAAAATTTTTAAATCTTAGCATGTACTTATGAGTTAGATATAGACATTAACCCCATTTTACAGATGAGAAGATGCACATGTTTAAATAACTGGACATGTTCATATACAGGTTCATAGTAACTGACCAGAGGAAGCAGCTAGTAGAGCTAGAAGTTGAACTTTATTTTGTCTGGCTCCAAATAGGGTTGCTACAATCAGCAAATAAAAATACAGGATGACAAATTAAATTAGAATTTTAGATAGACTTTGATTATTTTACTGTAAGTATGTCCCATGGGTAATATATTTTTTACCATTAGCTTTTAGATTCAGCAGGTAAAATAGATTCACCTGGAGAAAATGAAATTGAAACAGAACTCTTGTTTCTTATAGGAAACTGTAGGACTGACTGGAAACCAGGGTAGAATTTAGGAGTAGATGGTGAAAGAAAATATAAAACATATTAAGTTTTCCATATTAAGAAAATGGCCCCACGTGTTGTGAAACTTTCTTTTGTCCTATATCCCTTACGTTGAGTGATTTTGTGTCTTAATTTCTCACATGAATGCCTTCTCTGCTTCCTGGCTGTTCTGCTTAAATTAAAAGATGAAACAAATGGGATTTTTAAAAAAATCACGTGAAATCTGGAATGATGACACTGAGTAGAGGTGTGTGCTCTTGTGGATCATTTGACAATGTTGCTTCTGGGTGCTGGAGCTGGAATATCTGATATATCTGTTGCTATGACAATGGATTCTCGTTAGTGGTGATGTAGAAATTTGATCTGTACATTCAGAATGAGGGCTCGTGTTCCAGCCTCTTTGTTACAGCTCCAAATCTCATCAAGTTGGAGGTGCTCCACATTAATCTAAGAAATTTAATTTACAGCAGGAGGCAGTATATCTCATTGATTAAGGCTGAGGCTCTGGAGGAAGTCAGGCCTGGGCTCTGGTCCACTAACCACCACTTTAACTCAATTTCCTCCACTGTGAAATGGGCGTAATAATAGTTCGTCCTTCACGGACTTATGTGAAGAGGATTCAGGAGGGGATTTATGTAAAATATTCAGCACAGTATCTGGCAAACAGTCTTTAATAAATGCCTCTGCTGTCATTATTTTTATCATTATTATTAAACTAATCTAGTCCAAGGAATCTTGGTGAAGGCTCATAAAGTTATATTTTTGTCAACCAGTTTATGCACCATAGGGAGGAAGAAGAGTTAAAACTGAAAACCAGAAACTGGAACCAGAAAACTAGTACACCTCTACCAATCTAGTTGTGGGAATTGGGGCAAATTGTTTGAAAACTTTGAACCTCACAGTCTTTTCTGTCAAACAGCAATTATGATTACCTTGGCCCTCCCCAGCCCTTCACAGTGTTGGGATTAAATGAGATCATATATATGAAATACTTTATGTGTCAGGAAGTGCTACACAAATGTAAATAATGCCTCCTTATAAAGAGCTAGCCATTTTTCAAGGGGCTTCTGCTAAACTGTGCTCCATCATTCTAGCATTTCTTTCCTTAGGGTCAGGAATTGATCTCTATCTGCCATTAAGACAAGGCTAGAGGCTACCACTCTTTGCCAGGACCAAACACCATAGTTTTATTTCATGAGAGGTATGTTTGTTTTGTCAATTTTGTGACAAAAAAGTTCATTTTTTAGGTGTATAAACTTGGACAAGCCCCTGAGTGACTCAATTTCTTTAGCTTTAGTTTTATCAAATGGACTGAAAAATGTACTTATTTCATGAGGTTGTAAATGTTTAATAAGATAGTATGCTGAAAGAGATGATATGACAGAAAAATATTTTACAAAAGTAGATATTAATCATTATTGAAGTTCTTTCTCTACTTCCATCTACTTCTTACAGTCCTATCCTGAGACTCCATACAATTTCGAGTTGGTTTTCTTGCTTTTTAAGCTGTGGGAATATGTAGCTATAACTTGAGCAGGCCACCAATAGATGCTATGCTTTTCAAAGAACTCTGCATCTGCCCTCCACATCCAAGCTTCTTCATAAATCAGGAACTGTGACTCCACTTTTTAACACATAACCATATGCTTTATATCAATGTCTACCTACATACATTAAAACTCAAATCATATTTTGAGAAAAAACTACCTTTAGCAAGCAACAAGACAAAAAACTATATACACACTGTTCTCAATTAGATTTAAGACATCTCGTCATTTTTTCATCTTTGTTACTTGATATCTCTATCTAACACTGGGTGTTCTTCACTTGGATTCTCCCTCTGGTGCCACTCCCTTGTGATTCTTGAGCTGCCAGCATTTGGGAGTATTCAGTTTAATTTGGTTAATTAATGACCCTTGGCTGTTAAATCAAAGTCCTTTCTGTTTCACATTACTAAGAGAGAAGTTTCTGATCCTTGTTCAGCTCCTGACTGCCTCTCCCAGAGTTCAGGGGACAACAGAAGTTCATTTTGCTGCAGGATGTATCTTGCTCCCATGCTCCCTTATGAAAACAACATGGAGCGCTATTGTGGGTACAGACTGGGTTTCCTGAGCTTTTTTCTGAGGTTTCAGTCTGTTTCTCCTCTCATGCAGCAGTTCCCATGTATTAATGATACCCTAGAAACAGGCCTCACTTGGGTACCCAACGAAGGCAGACGGCAGGTCGGACAGTGGTTTGTGGTGGGTCACATTTTAAAGTCATTGGTAATCCTGAGTTGCTTTAGTTCTATGGCCAATGTCCAAACAGTAGTTACTTATTCAGGTCCTGTCTCTAAGCAAGAGAAAACCCAAGTCAATTTAATTTTTAACAGACTGAATTTTGAGTCTGATTCTTTGAAAACCTGTAAGCATTCTTTCTTAGAAATTAACCAGGAAAATTAGGTTTGTAACAGTTGAGGTGATATTATTTACCTTTACAGCATCATCAAAATTGGCCTACTGGGGACAATTTTTCTCCTGGTCCCAAAAGTAATTTTTCTAATGAGAAAGCCCTAAATGATCATGAAGTTAAAATCTAGTAACTATCCTATATCCACAATCAAGACATTAGGACTTTCACACATTTCTGGTGGGAATATAAAATGGTACAGCCACCTTGCAGAAATGTGTGGCAGTTTCTTACAGAATTGACATAGCTTATAATCCAGATACACACTCCAAGGTATTCATACAGAAAAATAAAAATATACGCCCATCCAAAGATTTTTATACTGATGTACAGCATTGTCTGTAATAGCTCCAAACTGGAAACAGCCAAAGGGTACATTGCAGATGAATGGTTAAACACATTTGTTGCATATCCATAACATAGAACACTACTAAGTAATGAAAGGAATAAATTACCAATGCACACAACAACATAAATTAATCTCAAAGGCACTTTGACAAGTGAAGAAATATGAAATAAAAGAACACATGCTGTATGAGTTCATTGATGTGAAATTCTACAGTAGTCAAAACTAATACTAGTAGTACTAATTCTGCAACAGTCAGAACTAATACTCATTAGGGATGAGGTTCACAGGGGAATTGATTGAAGAGGACCATGAGTAAACTTTGTGGAGTAACAGAAAAGTTCTTCATATTGATTGAGATGATGTTTACAAAGGTATATGCATGTGTCAAAATGCACCACAATGTGTGCTTAAAATGGTTGCATTTTGTTGTATGCAAATTATACTTCAATAAAATTAATTTAAAAATAAAAATGTCATTAAGACACCATAAGCACAGTAGAATGAGTTTTTGAATAATAATGGCATTACTTCTATATTCCTTATCAGATTATGAACAAGTTGGGTACGCAGTTGGACTTTGAAGCATAGATTCTTGCAGTAGTTTTGAATAAACTCTAAGGAATGAATATGGAAGATAATCCATGTCTTCTCATTGCCTTGTGTTCCAATAACACAGATGTGGAATGTTTTCATTGATTGCTAAATCCCTAAGGAGTAAGAAACACCCTAGCACTGTCCCAAATCTATCATTCTCAACACAGATGAAACATACATCATTGGTTCACAGACTTGGCAATCTACTGCCCAAAGCAAGCCTCATGGAAAGAACATTTTATTTTTTAATCCGTTTTTTTTCTTATCATGAACATCAAGTCTCTTTTTCATGTATGACTTTTATTTATCTTTGACTAATTCTGGGAAGGGGACCTTGAATGATCTATCAAAGTAAAACTGGGGCAAAGCAAGGAACTCTATTCTGGATTGTAGTTTCTAAGAGCAGTTTGGAGGTGAGAAGTCCTGGGTTCAAATCCCAGGTATGTCACTTAACAGCTACGTGACCCAAGGCAAAGGACTTATTTTCTCCAAGTGTCAGTGTATATACTTGCCAAATGAAGAAAAAAACACACACAGGATTGAATAAGGGTTAAAAGAGATGATGCATATTAAGCAGGCAGTATAATTTTTGGCATATTGAGGGAAAGGTACTTTTTTGTGTGTGTGAAAGGGTTAGGAGGTGGGGACTTATTAACAGAGAAAAATATGGACAGGAAAGGCAGGTAGAGACCATGAGCATTTCTGATTACAGAGACTCATTAGGTTTCAAATACACCAGCAGCCCAACATTTTTACATAATTTTTCTTTCTTTAAAGCAAAGATCTATCCTGACTCTCTGAGAAGGAGAGACAGATCAAGAGCAAGGAACTTGGAAGGGCATTTGCTTAAAAATTTGCTTTTGACAGGGAGATCAAAGCCTAGAAAAAGAATGCCTGCCCAGTCTTTTGATAGAGGATGGTCCAGAGATCCTGTAGAGTTTCTTTTCTTTCCATATAAGGCTTCCATATGTGGAGATGGAACTCTCCTTCTCAGGTGTGACAATATAATCAAGATCATATTAATTACTGGTGGAAAACTCTAATGCCTAGCGAGAAGTTATCTGTAAATATTTATGGTTGTGTTCCTTTAAATCATGCCTTATATCAATTTTTTAAATATAGTTTGTGATATTAGCTGATGATTCTGGTTAATGCTTTCATAAATAATTTCTCCACTAAAAATGTAACTGAGTAGGAAAATGCATATTAATCTCTTCATTTGATTTATGCCGAGGTGACAGGTGGGATGACTGTGGTGTCCCCACCCATTACAGTTCACCCAGAGTAATGCACACCAACTAACTCGGGCCAGATATCTGGGGCGAGGGTGGTGGTGGTGGTGGAATTAACCACCAGCTGGGAGTTTACAGTCTTGTCAAAAGAAACCTGAATGTAAAGGAGAAGAAATATTAACAGAGGGGACATTTAGTTAGTTCTAGTATAGTCAGTGGAGCTGGTTAGAGAAGGGGTCAGCAAACTTCTGAAAAGGGCCCGGCAGTAACAATTTTCAGCTTTGCAGGCTTTGCTTGCTCTTCTGCAACTACTCTGCTCCACTGGTTTTGTATGAAAACAGCCCTGGATGCTGCATGAAAGCACCAATGTGGCTGCGTTCCAAGAAAAAGACGGATCTACACTGACATTTCAATTTCATATCATTTTCACATGCCACCCAATTCTTCTTCTGATTTTGTTTAACTATTTAAAAGTATAAAAACCATTCTTAGTTTACAGGCCATGCTAAAACAAGGATGGGCTCAATTTGGCCCATTGGCAGTTGACTGTCCATCCTTGGGTTGGGTTTTAGGAAGCACAGTTCATAGCCCCGAGTAGATATGTTATTGGGCTGGTTGAGGATGGAATCTTTATCACATTTACAAAGAAAGGTCATCTGCCTTTCCTGCTGGATGCTTTTCAGTGAAGCTTAGTTCATTCAGAAAACTCTCTTCTTAACAGTAACATCAAGGGTAAATTTTCCAGGAGTCCATTGGTTATTTGAATACTGCAAAACTCTTCTCAAAAGCACTTGCCTTGTAAGAATGTGGCTATTGGGAAAGAATTTTCCCACTCTCTCAGGGAAAAAAAAAATCTATAGAGTTTAATACAGTTTGTACTCAGGCAGCTCTCGCTTAGAGCTAATTTTTCTTCCAGAACTTTAAATTTGCAGTAAGTACATGCAATTTAGCTGGAGTGGCAGAAAGCTTATAAATCAGACCACATCACTCTCTGGCTAAAATCCCTCCAATGGCTGCACTCTACACTTAAAATAAAATCCAAGTTCTTACAATGGCCTGCCAGGTCTTACATGACAAAATCTTGGCTCACCTGTCTAATATCACCTATACTCCCCTCCCCCTCTGCTTTGTATTCTCCAGTCACACTGTCCTGCTTCTTCATACACTGTGCCTTTGCATGTGCTGTGCCCTATCTATCCCTGGAATATTTTCCCTTTCATCTGTGCATAGCTGACTTCTCAGTTTCCAGGTCTATCTTAATACTCTATTTTCTTTTCTTCTTCTTTTTTAAATTTAAATTCAATTAGCCAACATATAGTACATCATTAGTCTCAGATGTAGAGTTCAGTAATTCATCAGTTGCATCTAATGCCAGTGCTCATTACATCAAGTGAACCTCCTTAATGCCAATCACCCTGTTACACCCACACCCCACCCATCTCCCCTCCAGCAAACCTGTTTATTTCTTATAGTTAAGAGTCTCTCATGGTTTGTCACCATCTCTGATTTCTTTCCATTCCCTTTTCCCTCCCTTCCCTCTGATCCTCTGTACTGTTTCTTATACTCCTCAAATGAATGAAATCATAAGCCTTTCTCTGAATGACATAGTTTGTTCAGCATAATATCCTCCAGTTGTATCCATGTCAATGTAAATAGTAAGGTGTCATCCTTTCTGATGGCTGAGAAATATTCTATTGTATATGTATACCACATCTGCTTAATCCATTCATCTGTCGATGGACATCTCAGCTCTTTCCATAGTTTGAGTATTGTAGACATTGCTACTATAAACATTGAAGTGAGGGCAGCCCTGGTGGTGCAGCGGTTTAGCGCCGCCTGCAGCCTAGGGGTGATCCTGGAGACCGGGGATCGAGTCCCACGTCAGGCTCCCTGCATGGAGCCTGCTTCTCCCTCTGCCTGTGTCTCTACCTCTCTCTCTCTCTCTCTCTGTGTCTCTATGAATAAATAAATAAATAATCTTTAAAAAAGATGTGTTCTTTAAAAAAAATAAAATAAACATTGAAGTGCATGTGCCCCCCTAAGATCATTATATTTGTACCTTTGATGTAAATATCTAGTAGTGCAATTGCTGGGTCATATGGTGGCTCTATATTTAACCTCTTGAGGAACCTCCATGCTGTTTTCAGAGTGGCTGCACCAGCTTGCATTCCCACCAACAGTGTAAGATGGTTGCCATTTCTCTGCATCCTCACCAACATTTATTAGTTCCTGATTCTTTTTTTTTTTTTTTTTTAAGAGAGTGAGAGAATGAGAGTGGCTGTGGTGGAAGCAGGGAGAGGAGGAGGGGCAAAGGGAGAGGGAGTGAGAAAAACTTAAGCAGACTCCATTCCCAGTGCACAGAGCCCAATGGGGGCTCCAACTCATGACCCTGAGATCATGACCTGAGCCCAAATCACGAGTTGGACACTTAACCAACTGAGCCACCCAGGTGCCCCAGTTTTATTTTCTATATAACATGTGTCACTTTTGAAATAATCATGTCAACTTGTGCATTTGTTTCCTTGTCTGTCACTTTCCACTTACATGCCAGCTCTTAAGAGAGCAGAGCCCTTGTCTCATTCACCACCTAGCCATAGGGCCAGTGGAGATATTTAATAAATGTTTATTAAATGGAGAATGAATGGCTATTCTGGAAAACCAAAGAACCAGCTCTTACCTTACTGTGACAATGTGAACTAATTTTAGGCTTTGATCATGTCTTGGGTACAGCAGACAGATGAGAAAGTCGTCAAGATCTTCTTGGTCAACAAATGTCGACTCAGATTTATTCTACTTTCTTGTCTAAACCTCAAATTCATCATTAATGTACAACCAGTTGACAAGTTTTAGTTTCCTCAAATATGTCTATGGCCAAGAAAAATGGACAGTATATTGCACAGTGAGCTATTGACTTATAAGCCCCCAGCAGACATACACATTATTCTGAATACATAATTATATTGCAGGCAGCACATTTTTCACCTGGGATATGGCACATCTAGATAAAAACTAACTATGCTCAACTGAGTGCCTTGTCTAAATCTGGGTATGGAGAATGCATATAAAATTAGCATTCCATTAAAAAATGAGCAAAATGTGGGATATGGCTATAACAAGGTGCTTGCATCATCTGGAGTATGAAAATGGCAGAAGCACAGCCTTGAAGCTCTGGTTTCTTTAGAGCATTAAGGTATGTGTCAAAGTTATTGAGGTCTTAGGATTCCACTGAGTTTTCAGAGGTAACAAGGACACAAACTATTTGTTTATTGAAAGTGCATAATGATCCAGGAGTTAAGAAAAGAGTCTTTTAAGTTCAGTCTATGAAATCAGTTTACCAACACATATTTTCTGAGCATCCATGCTCACAAAAACAATTTTTTTGTAAGCTCACATGGTCAATTGCCCTCTATTTTCAGAAAAGAGTAATGCTACCCTTGTTTTGTGCAGTGAAATTAATTAAAACAACAACAACAACATAAGATTTGTTTCTCACTCTTGATGAAGATACAATGCAGCTTGGAATGCAGGAAACCAATTAAGAAATGACCTGATACATACTGTGATGTGTTCTACATAGAGAGGGGAAGGCTGATGAAGGCTGCGGTAGTTATGGAGGATCCTCTGTACATAGCCACACTTAAGTTTTAAAAGGTATAGGATTTGGGTAGAATGAGGACAAAGTAAAATATATTCAGGAATGAGGGAACATGATTACGAAAATTAAAATGCATTTATCCTAGAGTGTGACAAGTAGTAGAGATACAGCCAGTCTTGATAATGCAAATGATAACAAGTAACATTTTTTAATGGTGTCAAGTTGAATACCTGCACCTATGGCAAGTAAGGTCAGAAACAAAATATCCACCAGACACCTTGCTGAGCTTTCGAGATTTCTAGCATTACTGCATGTAATCTTTTCAATGACTGGATTCTTCCTAACTCTAGGTTGTGAGTGGCACTGAAGACAAGCTAGCTTAAGCTTGAAAGGAAATGTATTGACTCTCATCACTAAGAGACCTGTGGAGCGGAGTTTGTGTCCACCTGGATGGAGGGCCCAGACAATGTCATTAGACTGTCTTTTTTCTCTACCTGAGGCAGGCTTTCCCTCTGAGGTAGGAAAGATAGACTCCTACAGACTCACACTCACCATCTACCAGGGTTGCCGCCCCAGGGAAAGAAATTGCCTCTCCAGGCATCCTCAAGAGGAAGATTCCAGGGAGAGTTCTGACTGGCTCAGTTTGAGTCCCATACCCAACCCTGAGTCAAACACCGAGAACAGAGTTATGGTGTACAGTGACTGGTGGGACGTGAGTCTGCCACTGTGATATTATGGTATAATAAGAAATATGTATTTGGTCTTAATCCCTGGTCCTTACATAGAGCTTCTAAAGCCCTTGGAATTTCTTGAATGGTGGGTATGAGAGGAGTCTCTTTTCTTCCTCATAAGTCTCTTTCAACCATACCTGAGTTTATGTTAGTGAGATCACTGGGGACTGGAAGCCCCTATATAGCTTCAGGATGAGGGCTAGTTGACAGAGGAACCCACCATGTGGTTAGAAGGTTGGAACTTTCAGCCTCATCCCAGACCTCCAAGGTTAGGAGAAAGCCTACAGCTTGAGTTAACCACCAGCGGCCAGCGATTTAATCAGTCAGACCTGTGGAAAGGAACCTGTATTAAAACTCTAGACAAAGGGGTTCAGAAGCATCTGGGTTGGTGAGTGCACCATATCCCAGGCGGGTGGTATATTTCACACTATATAGGCACAGACACCCTTGTGCTCAGGATCCTTCTGGACCTCACTCTATGTATCTCTTATGTACCTGGCTGTTCATTTGTATCTTTTATAGTCTCCCTTATAACAAATGCAGATGGGAAGTTAAATATTTCCTGAGTTTTCTGAGCTGTTACAGCAAATTATCAAACCTGAGGAAGGGGTCATGGGAACCCCCAATCTGTAGCCAAGTCAGGCAAAAGTATGGGTGACCTGAAAATTCACTACTTGTGATTCATATCTGAACTGGGGGGCAGTCTTGTGGGACTGTGCTTTTAATCTGTGGGGTCTGTGCTGTCTAGTTAGTGTGAGAATTGAATTAAATTATAGGACACCCAGTTGATGTCTGTAGAGAATTGGAGAATTGTTCCATATGGAAAACCCACATATTTGGTGCCAGAAGTTTTGTGAGTAGGAGCAGATTGTAGTATCCATTTTAGTGAATGAGGGCAAGTTGCATTGGTCCATTTGATTATACTACAAAGGTTCTCCATAGGAAAGAGGGGCCCTATTAACACAATAGGATTGGGAAGAAGCTCTAAGCAGGCAAAGACAGCAGATGTCATGGTAGATATCATGGCATCAGTGTTGGTTGGCAAGTTATTTTTAACCCCATTTTGCAGATGAGGAAACAGAGGCTTGAGGTGGTTAAAAGATCTTTCCCAAGATCATATAGGTAAGAAGTACCAAAACCAAGACTGAACCTAACTAAGCCCTCTGTCTTCAGAACGTGCGCTTATCACCATTATGTCCAGTTGTAATAGCATCTGGTGATTATTTCTGGGTGCTATGGTATCCTGTTGTTCTTATTTTTTTAGAAACTTAAAGAAGTTTCCATCATTTGTAAATTTTTGTCATCCTTTTTTGCTTTCCTACCTGAACTTTCTCCCTCTGTTTGAGGAATTTGCCAAACACAAGGCTTGTCTCTGACAGGACAGGCTGAAGATGCTGGAAAGTTAATTTTCCAGCCAGGGCCTGTGCACTGCACACGAGCTAAGCTCTAACATAGGACCCCCCCGCCTTCCCTGACTTTGAATAGGAGCTAGTGGCTTGAGACTCCTCTCTGCTGACGGGGGTGGGTGTAGCAAGGTGGTGTTCTCAAGGAGAACACTTGCTAGCACTGGACTCACTGTCTAGTGACTGGCCTGAGTGTGACAGCAAGTGGGGGTATTCACAGCCTGCTGTGTGAATTTGCTTCTAACTGCTTAACTTCTGAGCTCTTGTCCAGCCCTCCTGGTAATCAGGGGTCCCCAAAATCCTTCTAATGAATAGTTTTCTGCTTACATGAACACAGTTGGTTTCTATTGCTGGTAACTCAGAGCCCTCTCTGATATACATACAACCAGAGACAATGACTTAGCTTCTTACTTTGTCCCCTAGTGCCAAAGGACTAGAACCTTTCTGAATATAGATAATCATTTATATTCTCTTACTAGTTCCTCTTGCCTCTCCTTTTTCCTCTTCTGCCCCACCAACATTTTCTAGAGACCTTGCTATTCTAGGATAAAATTCTGTGCCTTCAGAAGCACTGTAGCTTCTCTCCCATCTGTCCTAGTCCCTTGCAGTTCTTGTGAAATCACCTGCTTAGTTTAATTCCCTCCCTGGCTTTCCTCTCCTTCTAGAAGTACTTCTTTTCTTCCAGGCTCCCAACCCTTTCATTCTAGGTTAAAGTGTCTTTTAAGAATTGTAATTAAAAACAACTTTGAATATGACTTCCCCAAGTTCAAGTACAAAACCATCAACATAGACCTGGCCTTGAACACCTTCAGGAACTCAACCCCAAACTCATTATAGAGGATGTGACTTGGATCAGCAGCAGTCCTCCCTGGAGAATTAAAATGGATGCTCTTTTAGATAGAGCTTTGCTCCCAATAAATATGGAAGCTTTTGGGGCCAAAGCCTCTGAGAGAAGCTTGCAGGTGCCCTGACCAACTTTGTAATGGACTTGACCTGAAATGGTGTGTTTATTTGCTGTTTCCTGAAATAAGCCCTGCTCAGCTTCAGGGAGTTGCTTGAGGCAATGTAAGCCAGCCAGGGAAGGCAGGGCAGAGCTGTTTTTAAGTGGAGATTTCAGGGTGCATTTAAACTTCACCCTTACCACTGACTATATCCCCCTAAGCTTGGATGCTCTGAAATCCAGGCTTAATTGGGGCTCTTTAACATAATTTAATGCTTTTTTTTTAAGAAGAAAGATAAAAAAGTTGTCCAGAAGGGAATATTGAGCTTGAGGTATTTAAAGAAATTATTCTTTGAGGATACAGATCACTATCTCAGCCTCCACAATTCATTTAATAAAATGAGATTAGCATTTCAATATAATACTTGTTTTTTTTTTCTCCCCTTCACTTCTACTCTGTTTTTTAAGAACAAAAAGGGGTGAGGGAGATGCAGAAAATAGAAAACTAAAACAGTAACTTCATGCTAGTGAAGGAGGGGAAGTGGTCTCTGGTTCTTACAACGGAGGCCTGCAGATGCTACCCACTGCCCAATTAGCTTTCTCTTTCTGCTGTTAGCAGTGGAATCAAAGATTCTCCAGTTGTACAAGCAACAGAAGGACAGAAGTTTGCAATCCAGACACATGAGACCTACTCTTTCGCCAGAGACACTGAGTACTTATAGTGGACCAAGCACAATGTTAGATATTAGGATTGGAAATAGAAATAAAGCTTACCTCCAACTGGGAGGTGCTCCCACTTAAAAAAAAAGACAGGAAGTAAGATTGGGCTTAATTTTACAGTAAGGTTAATAACTCCCACTTATTGAGCACTGGTTGTCTGCCAGCAACTGTGCTAGATAATTTGTACATCATTTTATTTAATACTGCATGAAGCCCTATAATACAAGCTACAATTATCTCCATCTTCCAGCTAAAGAAACTGAGGCTCCAGGCATACAGGTGCCTTCTCCCAGGTCATAGGGCTGATAGTACATCCAGGAGCTTGAGTTCTAATTCAGGTTCGTCTAAAAGCAGAGTCTGTGTTCTATTAAACTCCCATTGGGTACATAAAACCAGATTTGTATCTTTAGATTAATAAAAGATGCTTGCTGCTCTCTGGGTGTTTATATTCTAGTAGAGAGGAGGAAAGTAAGAATGTAAAAAGCTGTAACATGGAGTAAAACTTGGTGTCGTACAATTGTGCCAAGGAATGAGGAAAAAATCTTCGAAGGGAGGAAATATTACATCTGTCTGAGAAAATAACATCAGAGTTGTCCCAAATGGTAGGGCTGGTTCTTTAGACAGAGCTGGCTATTTGACAATACCAAAAATTCAGATTTCCACCTAGAAGTGGTTTTAAAGCAAACCAGTCTTTCTCCCCACTTATCAGGGTCATAGTGATATTGCACATGGTGTTGATGAAAAAGCAAGAGCCAGAGAGCCAGATCAGGAAGGACTCCCTGCAGCCCAGTGCTGTGCCAGCTGAGGCAATGGCAGCAATAGGCCATTTGAGAAAACTCAAAAAAAAGTTTCTTATCTTTTTACTCTTAGGTATGACTCCACAAGTATCTCTTAGGACAAATATTCTCTTAGGGAACCACCATGTCCTTTAGCAGATATGGGTGTTCCCCCATATAACAATCCCATTCCTGCTAAAGAAGCTCTGAACTCTCTGGTAGGAGAGGAGGACATTTGCAGACATGACAAGAAGGTTGCCTGTAGGTTCCTGTCCTCTGCTTCCAAATAGGCTGTCTGTGATTCTTTTCTATCTTGAAGAGATTGTCCATTGTCGACTTTGCATAACATTCCATTCATAGAACCTAAGAAATCAGAGGTCTGGTCCTGTAATTGTCTAGGTTTCTATCCACTCTTACCCCGATCAGCATGGGTTTGCTGAAAAAAAAAAAAAAGGAATATTCATAATTCCATCATCACTTAAACATACAGATATTTATTGCTCTTAAATGCAATTATAATTATTACAATGGTAATTACCTCTGGATCAGTAGGAATGGGCCCAGCATGGTTATGGACAAGTCAGCCTCTCCTTTGCTCTTACCCCTTGCCACAGAGTCAAGAGTGCGTGTCATATTGGGCAGTGGATGCAGATGTCGACATAGAATTCAGAAGCTGGAGCTCTGATGGTGAGCTGACATGATGTAAGATCCCTGACACGGGTGACTCCAATAGTTTCTTGGTTTGAGTCAGATTTATGATTTCTTCAGAATGATCCTTAGAAAATTATTCTCTGATCAGTCTAAACATGCTACACACTTGTTTCTCTAGTACCAGGGAGGGAGGGCGTGGTTCCTAAGCAGCAGGAAAAAACCTAAGCTTGGCTGCTGCTATATACTATTTAGATCAGTGTCACCAGATTTTGCAGGAGGAAAGGCGTTAAGGTTACCAAAAAATAAGAAGGATTTGACAAGGGAAATACCTCCCTGCATTCTGTCTTTTGCTGAGACTTATCCTGGTAATGTTTTAGTCCAGCAACCAGAGCCATTTCCCTAGACACAAAAACAGGAAGGATGTGCCAGCCCAGCTTGTGGCATTTCACACGGCACTACCATGTTCCCATGTAGATTTGTGGGCACAATAAGTATTTAAAATAGGCCATGAGGACTGCAAGGGGCCCCTTCCACTTAGCAAAGCGAACAAGTTGTTTGTTACTTCTAAAGCACATTTTCCCCAGAATTATATAGGTTACCTTGTACTTGGATGAAGACATATGCTTGGAACCTTGCTCAAAAAATCCCTCTGCAAGCAACAATAAATGAATGAGTGAATGAATGCCTTTCATACCCCCATTTCCCACTCACTCCTTATCCTTGGAAGGTTCTTCAGAATGAAAGACCCTGACTATATTGGAGTTTAGTGGAATATTTCAACCAATCAGCCACCAAGTATAATAGCAGCCAGTCAATTAATTAAGGGACAAACCAAGCACAGATTCATCAAAGCCACTATTTTGCTTCCTAATTAGTACTCATAATCACTGTGCTGGGTTTTTTTTCCTCCAAATTCATCAAGGTCTGATTTAATTGTCACAAAAACTTGAATAGAAAATTAAAATTGTTAGGTGTTCCAGGCATTCTGGCTGAAAGTAGGGATGATGAGGCTCGCCTTCCTACTAGGGACATGGTGAGCAAAATTTCTGATCATTTTTTGGATCCTTGTTTTTGTGGGATGGGTTTAATTCCATGGTCTAGATTTATGTCATGAACTTGACAGGAGAATGTGGGGAAGCCATTCATTTTCTTCTGAGTACATGGATCAGATATTTCCCAATTTCTGCTGTAGTATGGTGGGCAGCAACTGTTGGCATCGCCAGTCCTCGTTTTCAAAGGCCACCTCTTTTGTTAGGGCTTCTTGATGAAATGCAGCTGCCCTGAATTGAATGGATCTGTTTGAATATCTAATGGTGAGTATGTAAATTGGTCATTCGACATGATGAACAGAGATTTATAAATGAATGTCTTTGGTTCTTTTCTGTCTCTTAGAGAAGTGGAAAACTTAGAGAAGTGTAGTTTCTATTTCCAAACATTCTCTTAGATTCATCCCCACGTTTCCATCACTGCCGTTAGGTACCAAGATCTCCCTTATCAGGTGACGTACAGGAACTGCTTACCTCCTTTCTCTGCTTCTGTTCCTATTGCCTTCCTGTCCCCTCATCCATTCTTCATGATGAAGCCAAGGTGACCCTTTACAATCTAAATATGATCACGTCTCCCTTGTGACATGATCCCTTGTGACAATAAATGAATGAGTGAATGAACATTCACATGTTCATGGCTTCTGTGGCTTCCCTGTATTTAGGTATTTAGGTATTTAGGACAAAAGCTCAAGTTCTTATGGCTTAAAGTACCTTAACTGATATGTACCTTGTGACTTCTTTTGACTCTACACTGCTACTCTGACTTCCTTCTGTTCCTTACCAAAAAAACACATGTGTTTTCACAACCTAAGTGTATATATGTATCACAACTGCACAAACAGATTTCAGCCATGGGCGTGGTGGAGGGAATGCAGAGACAGGGCAATAAAATGTTTTCAAAAATGCCCTTTCCGTTTATCTTTCATCCATTTTGAGTTTATCTTTGTGTATGGTGAAAGAGAGTGGTCTAGTTTCATTCTTCTGCATGTGGATGTCCAATTTTCCCAGCACCATTTATTGAAGAGACTGTCTTTCTTCCAATGGATAGTATTTCCTCCTTTATCGAATATTAGTGGACCATAAAGTTCAGGGTCCACTTCTGGATTCTCTATTCTGTTCCACTGATCTATGTGTCTGTTTTTGTGCCAGTACCACACTGTCTTGATGACCACAGCTTTGTAGTACAACCTGAAATCTGGCATTGTGATGCCCCCAGATATGGTTTTCTTTTTTAAAATTCCCCTGGCTATTCGGGGTCTTTTCTGATTCCACACAAATCTTAAAATAATTTGTTCTAACTCTCTGAAGAAAGTCCATGGTATTTTGATAGGGATTGCATTAAACGTGTATATTGCCCTGGGTAACATTGACATTTTCACAATATTAATTCTGCCAATCCATGAGCATGGAATATTTTTTCATCTCTTTGTGTCTTCCATCAAAATCCTAGAGAAGAACACAGGCAACACCCTTTTTGAACTCGGCCATAGTAACTTCTTGCAAGATACATCCACGAAGGCAAAAGAAACAAAAGCAAAAATGAACTATTGGGACTTCATCAAGATAAGAAGCTTTGCACAGCAAAGGATACAGTCAACAAAACTCAAAGACAACCTACAGAATGGGAGAAGATATTTGCAAATGACGTATCAGATAAAGGGCTAGTTTCCAAGATCTATAAAGAACTTCTTAAACTCAACAGCAAAGAAACAAACAATCCAATCATGAAATGGGCAAAAGACATGAACAGAAATTTCACCAAAGAAGACATACACCTGGCCAACAAGCACATGAGAAAATGCTCCGCATCCCTTGCCATCAGGGAAATACAAATCAAAACCACAATGAGATACCACCTCACACCAGTGAGAATGGGGCAAATTAACAAGGCAGGAAACAACAAATGTTGGAGAGGATGTGGAGAAAAGGGAACCCTCTTACACTGTTGGTGGGAATGTGAACTGGTGCAGCCACTCTGGAAAACTGTGTGGAGGTTCCTCAAACAGTTAAAAATATACCTGCCCTACGACCCAGCAATTGCACTGCTGGGGATTTACCCCAAAGATACAGATGCAATGAAACGCCGGGACACCTGCACCCCGATGTTTCTAGCAGCAATGGCCACGATAGCCAAACTGTGGAAGGAGCCTCGGTGTCCAACGAAAGATGAATGGAGGGATCCCTGGGTGGCGCAGCGGTTTGGTGCCTGCCTTTGGCCCAGGGCGCGATCCTGGAGACCCGGGATCAAATCCCACATCGGGCTTCCGGTGCATGGAGCCTGCTTCTCCCTCTGCCTGTGTCTCTGCCTCTCTCTCTCTCACTGTGTGCCTATCATAAATAAATAAATTAAAAAAAAAATTTAAAAAAAAAAAAAGAAAGATGAATGGATAAAGAAGATGTGGTTTATGTATACAATGGAATATGACTCAGCCATTAGAAATGACAAATACCCACCATTTGCTTCAACGTGGATGGAACTGGAGGGTATTATGCTGAGTGAAGTAAGTCAGTCGGAGAAGGACAAACATTGTATGTTCTCATTCATTTGGGGAATATAAATAATAGTGAAAGGGAATATAAGGGAAGGGAGCAGAAATGTGTGGGAAATATCAGAAAGGGAGACAGAACGTAAAGACTGCTAACTCTGGGAAACGAACTAGGGGTGGTAGAAGGGGAGGAGGGTGGGGGGTGGAAGTGAATGGGTGACGGGCACTGGGGGTTATTCTGTATGTTAGTAAATTGAACACCAATAAAAAATAAATTTAAAAAAAAAAAAAAACAGAAAAAAAATGCCCTTTCCGGGTAGCCCTGGTGGCGCAGCGGTTTAACGCCGCCTGCAGCCAGGGGTGTGATCCTGGAGACCCAGCTTCCTGCATGGAGCCTGCTTCTCCCTCTGCCTGTGTCTCTGCCTCTCTCTCGCTCTCTCTGAATGAATGAATAAATAAATCTTTAAAAAAAATGCCCTTTCCTCTGTCTCTAATGCTCTTCCTGACATTTTTTTTCCCTGTTAAAATGCAGGTGCCCCAAATTAGAATAATCATAATTCTTGACTCACAAAACATTCTTTACATTGGAACTGGTTGGGAAATTAGAATACCTACAATAACTTACATTTACCCACAAGATTCTCCACTGTTCTGATCCCCTGCTTCCCTCTACCCAAAGGAAACTATCAGAAACTTTAATTGATCTTTCTTCTCTCTCTCTCCTTCCTCCTTTCTTTCTATCATGTTGGTGTATTGTTAAAATGTATGTTATTTAATTATAGCTTATTTGATTTCTAAAAAATATCATGACATAAATGTATACATAATTTATAATTTTTTCTTTTTTCACTTTTTTCTTTTCTTTTTTTTTTTTTGGTACTTTTTTCATTTAACACTATATTGTTAAGGTTCACCCATCTGGTTGTAAGTACCTATACTGCCTATACTAATTTTGACTGCCTTGCTCTGTTGAATTAGCCTACCACAATGAGTTTATCCATTCTACTGCCAATGGGCATTTAGGCTCCTTACAAGATTTTGTTGTTATATGATTAGGGCCACTGTGAACATTCTTACACAGATTTACTGTTGTGTAAGACTTTCTCTTTGGTATATGTCCTAGGAGAGGAATTGTACTGAATTGTAGGTCTGTGAATATTCACTTTATACTATAATAGCTGTTATCCAGAGTTAATCCACTAATTTATATACCATAGCAATATATTAAAGATCCCTGGCCCTATTCTCTCCATTGGCACAAAGCAACAAGTTCAACAATACATAGTATCTTTGATTGGTGCTATTGCAATTGCATAAATTTTGTATTTTATTACAATCTTCATTAACATTTCCTAGTCTCACCAGAAAGGGTGAATTCTTTCTATTTTTCCCTATGTTAAGTCCTACTCAAACTTCAGGTTCAATGTAAGTGTACTTCCTCACATTGGCCTTTTAAATTTTTTCTCTCACAAATCCAAGCCAGTTCCCCAAATATTCTGTACTCTGGGCATCTACAAGCAATTTTGTTGTAATGAGGGCACCTTAATACTATCTTCTTTGTCAGGATAAGCCCCTGTACATTTCAGATAGCCCTAATTCCATGATGAATAACTAACATGAAATGATGGGGCCAAATAATTTCAGAAATGGGAAAACCCTGGGGTGCCTGGCTGGCTCCATCAAAAGAGCTTGTGACTCTTGATCTCAGGGTCATGAGCTCAAGACCACACTGGGTGTAGAAATTACTTAATTAAAAACTTTAAAAAAAGAAGAATGGGAAAATCCATGGAGATTGTTTTATCAGATCCCCTTGTATTGATTTGAAAGTGGAAGACACACAATTCAAACTGCCTTTAGGACAAAATAAATATTCATCAATGTAACTGGCATTTCCAGAGGCTGAGGTTCAGGTCTGGTTGGATCAAGTCATTCCTATAAAATTGCCAGCTCTGTCTCCGTGACTATCACTCAGCTTTGTTTTTCTTTGTCTATGTTTGTTCTCTCCTACTGCTGATGGCTTTTTTATGCTGCCAGGCAAGATGGTCCTGGCATCTTCAACTTCACCATTTTGTAACTCCAGAAGGTAAAAGAGTTTCCTCTTGATATTTGCATAATAATACCAGGAAATAATAATAGTAACATAGCCAACAGGCATTGTGTGTTCACTTTGTGCTCCCGGTTTTACATTTATTCTTGCATTAGGTTACACAATTCTTTGAAAATTCACTGTTATTATCTCTGCTTAGAAAACCGAGACCTGGAGAAGTATGCTATTCAAGTTAACACAGCCTGCAATTGACAAAGCTGAATTTAGAAACCACACAGTCTCACTGGCTCTGCTAGGGTTCTATTTCCTGAATTCCTCACTAGCCAGGGGGTGGGATGCCATGACTGATCCAGCCTTTGCCTTATGTGCACACCCAAGTCAAGGGCAAGTGTGTGTAGAGGACCACTAGGTTGTCATGGAGAAGAAAAATTCCCCAAAAGAAAAGGAAAGTGATGAAAACATAGGAGATAAGAGTTCATTCTGGGAAGACAGAACAATAGTAGCTACCATAGGCCACCACTTCTCTCATACGACAGACAAGTAAATGCTCTTTGGAGACAGGAAATGTCTCCTGGGGTCTGGAGCCATGGGAACGTTACAGTCAAGACACAAAGCTGGACACTTTTATTCTTATGCCTGTTTTCTACTCTGGGCCCCAGCTGCCTTGCAAAAGAGTAGAGCATGTGTTTCCAAGGCCACAAATATGAGATAAGCCTCCCAACCCCCAGACTCTGCACAGGGCCCACAGTCCATCAGCCGAGTGTGCTGGTCTGAATTAACCATGAAGGGTCTACAACACACAATTTGAAGAGGTTATTTCCCAGCTCCTACCCTGAAGTGTCTGTAAAAGCTTTAACGATTTCCACTGCTTCCATGGTGACAGCAACAGAGCTGACCATCAAGTGCACACGCAGGAAATGGGAGGGCGTGCAGCTCCACTGTTTGCCTGAGCAGATACCTGACACATTGCCGTGCCTGTCACTTACCATTTTAGGTGGATCCGTGCTTCCCAGCATCAAACTCAATTGAATTTCCATAGGAAAAAAACAAAAGTAATTCCTTCCTCGGCTTGTCAGAAGCCCTGCCTGAAGTTAGCAGCAAATGTAATCTGCTCTACACATGAGAATTTCCCTTTGATACATGTAGTCGTTGATAAAGACAGTGATTCACTTCCACCCTCCCATCCTTCTCCACATCACTCTCTTCCTTCCACTTCCACATTCATTTAACCAATCACGAAGGTAGCCCTGGTGGGTGTGGGTTAGAATGACATGGGAAGAGTCTAGTACCCCTTTCTATGTCAGGTCTAAGAATCTCGAGCTCAGAAATTTCCCCACAATTGAGTTCTACAGTTGAGCAAACACCCTGTTAGCAAAGAATCCTCCTCTGACTTTCCTGTGGCTCAGAAAATCCTGTCCTGGGAGCATGGATGGTCTGCAGTGCACAGGAAGAGCTCTCGCTGGAAAGCCAGGGGACCTGATTGCTGACACCAGCGCTGCCTCCGCTGTCTCATTCTCACCTTCTGAGCCTCTGATTCTCATCTGTATGGTGGGGACCCCCAGCCCTTTGAGCACAAAGGACATAAGATGCAAGCATCAAGGCCCTGCAAATGTAAAGTGTGGGTTTGTAAATTGTGTGTGTCAGCCTGGCTTTAGGAAATTTATGGCATGTCATACTGCTCTTTGTTGGAGCCAAGAAAACATTTTCCAAAGGACAAAGCTTACAAATATTTTAGTTTTCAGTTCGGGTTCCCTGCTAGCCTTTCCAAATAATCTGCATTATATTGTATATTCTTCAAGATACAGCCTCCAAGGGGAAACCTATATAACATCAACTGCCTCAAGCATTGATATTAGTTACATTGTTTTAAAGTAAGGCATTATTTAGCTGGTAAAGGTGAGCATTTAGGATTAACTCCCTTTCCTCATCTAGATCCAATTCCTTGTGAAAACAACCAGTGGAAAGATTTATGACTGAAGGTATCTTGTGGGAAGATTTACTCTGAAAGTTCAGGGTTGGGACAGATGCTGACAAAGTCACAATAGTGATTCTGAGGAAGGACTCAGCTTGTAAAAGAGTTTTCAACATGAATAAAGCCATATTCCATGAGGGCACCAACACTTCTAAGCTGCAGCTTTGTTTCATATGACAGTATTCACATGAGTGCCCCCCACGCACCATGGACAAATTTACCAGGCTATAGAACAACAGACCTGACGTTCATTAATCCCATGTCAATTATTTTCTGAGTATGTACATACCATGTGCTACAGTCTGTGCCAGGTTCTGGTCCAGTAACACTGAACAACATAGATAAGGTCTACTCATTTGGAGATATGGTCAGATGAATAAAGGGCCTCCAAAAACGTGTCCTAATCCCTGGAATTTTTGAATGTTACCTTATATAGCAAAGGGGATTTTGCAGGTGTAATAAAGTTAAGGGTCTTTTTTTAAAGATTTTATTTATTTATTCATGAAAGACACAGAGAGGGAGAGACACAGGCAGAGGGAGAAGCAGGCTCCACACAGAGACCCCAATGTGGGACTTGCTCCCAGGACTCCAGGATCACGCCCTGAGCCAAAGGCAGACACTCAACTGCTGAGCCATCCCAGGTTAAGGGTCTTGGGCCAAAGAGACTATCCTTATTATCCAGCGGGCTTGATGTAATCACAAGGGTCCTTAGAAGATGGAGGAAGGGGATAAGAATCATTTGTAGGAGACATGACAATGAAAGCAAGAGAATGAAATGATGTGAGGAAGTGGCCATGAGTTAAGGAATGCAGGTGACTTATAGAAGCTAAAAAGGCAAGAAACTGGATTCCTCCCTGAAGTCTCCAAAAGGAATGTAGCCCTGTTGACACCCTGATTTTAGACAATAAAAGAATAAATACGTGTCGTTTGAAGCTACCAAGTTTGTAGTTCTCTGTTATGGAGCAATAGGAAACTAATACAGGAGCTTACATTTCAAATTTCTCAATGGGGACACTACTGACACTTTGGGTGGGATGGTTCTGGTGGTTCAGAATTGTTCAGGCTTTGTAGGACATTCAGCATCCCTTAGCTCCATCTGCTGAATGCCATAGTGGCCTTCTATTAGTAGCTCAATCAGAACTCTCCCCACATATTTCCAGACACTGCCTCTGGTGGCAATGTTGCCACTGGCTGAAAAATACTGATTTGGATCCTATAAAGTGTCAAGAAGACCCTGAGGTGAGTGACATAGCACAGAGACTGGAGTTCTCGTGCGGGTATCACTGAGAATGCCCTGGGAGACCTCTCCAAGAATGAGGGACCAGAGCTGGGGCTACATGACAAGAAGGAGGTGGGCTAGTGAAATTCAGGAAGTGTGTTAAAGGCTCAGGAAATGTGTGCAAAGGCCCTGAGGCAAGAACACATGTGGTGCATTGGAAGAGAACTCCGATGGATGGAATGTTTATGTCTCACTCCCTAAATTCAGATGTTGACTCCTAACCCTCAGAGTGATGGTGTTAAGCTTTGGCTCTTTGGCAAAGGTTATGAGGTTGTGAGGGTAGAGCTAATCTCATGAATAGGATTAGTGCCCTTGCAATAGAGACCCCAGAGAGCTCCCTTCCCCTACTGTGTGTGAAATAATGGCCATCAGTGAGGAAGTGGGTTCTCACCAGACACAGAATTTGCTGGCAGGAGATCTTGGACTTCTTGGCCTCTGGACCTATGAGACATAAATATTTGTTATTTAAAAGTCATGTGAAAAAAAAAAAAGAAAAAAGAAAAAAAAAGTCATGTGGTTGGTGGCATTTTTGTTTTTGCAGTCCTAATTAGCTAAGGTAAGTAGGTTGCTAGGAGCAAGGGGAAGGAGTTGGGAGGTGAGACTAGGAAGAGGGAGAGCCTTCTGTGGAAGGCTAGCAAGTTGTGCTAAAGCATATGGATCTTTGTTCAAGAGACAAATGAATTCAAAGTGATTTCTGTGATCAGTACAAGACATATTAACTTTGTGTGTTAATTGGATAGTTGGCTTTTATGCAGAAATGACAATGGATCACAAGCAAAGTTAAACTGAAGGAAAGAAAGGGAGTAAACAGAATAAGAAAAGATAAAGAAAATGAAAGAAAAAGAAAAGGTCAAGTAGTTTTCTATTGGATTCTTTCAACAGGCTCTGTGCTCAGTGGGGAGTCTGCTTGAGATTCTCTCCTCCTCTCCCCACCTTTGGTCAAACAAATATATCTTTATTTTTAAAAAGTAATGTTTATGATGTTGTCACTAAAAATTGTTTTCTTATGTTGTAGAGGGCTTTGCAGAATTTTTTTTTTTTTTACATATCTTACCTCCATATAGTGTTCCTGAGTCTTAAGAAGTAGACAAGGGTTGTTCCC
The DNA here is from genome assembly GCF_003254725.2 of Canis lupus dingo. Classification (NCBI taxonomy): domain Eukaryota; kingdom Metazoa; phylum Chordata; class Mammalia; order Carnivora; family Canidae; genus Canis; species Canis lupus. The sequence goes on along the minus strand of NC_064246.1, from coordinate 54,721,840 downwards.
ATTTTCCAAAGGAGGAACCTGCCCCCAGGAATAGATCCAAAGTCCCACACCCATTAATTGATGGATGTTGGCTGCATCCCTGGCTTTCTGCTCCTGACCCTAGGCTGTCTCCACATGTAGGAAGCCCATCTGGTAAAAAGATGGAGGTTTGGCGATCTTCTCAACCAAGATCTTGACTTTTTCATTTATTTCATCTGTTCCCAACAATTCCTTACATTTGTGTGATGATTTGGATTTTCTGAAATATTTTCCCATATATTTGATCCTTCCAAGAACCCCAGAGAGGGGTAGAGTCCCTTTCATGGATGGAGAAACCCAGGCTCAGGGCTGGTGTGAGGTCCCATGGAGTGAGGCTTCTAACTCAGAACCCAGTGGCTTTTTTCTGGTATTATACTGTGTCTCAAGGCTTTTTATTCTAGAGTTTCCTTTCCATTCATATTTGTTTTATGGAAATCTTATTTATAGTTTAGATTTCAGGACCTAATGCTGGCACATGTGTTTTTAAGCAGGCAATTTGCTAGGCAATGACTCACACCTAGTTAGAGCTAAGGAAGCTCGTCTTTTATTGCATCAATCATATCCTCATTGTTGGGCCTAGGTAGATTAATATGGTCCATTTGATGGAGCAGTAACATGCTGTTTTGGCTGCACTAATTCTATGTAACTTTGTGCATTATATTGTTTAGTTAGGAGAAAATTACAGTAAAACTCCTAGAAGGCAGTTATTACAAATTGTGTTTTTCATTTTAGGTCAAATTGGAAGATGTCCCTAATAATGTGATGGAAATCTCTGATCTTCCCAGAGGAGACACTATCATTTAATTCTGCTGCCCCCAGGAACTGGAGCCAGCCAAGATCATCTTAGTAACCACAAAACATAATTTTTTCTTCTCTTTACTTCTCCCTCAAATTTAGATTCTACAAAAGTTTTTCTTCCCTCATTTCCCATAAAACCTTGATTGATGAAAAAAGATATTTATGAACATCTGTTGAACATCTGTTCAATACGTGGTAGCTTCCTGAACAGTCACATGGGAGGTTGGGAGCTTGATAACATATTGTCCCCATCTTTTGGATTAGCTCACTGAGTTTCTGGGAAATCAAACCAGCTTGTCTAAGCCATTGTAGTTCTAGCAAAAATCACTGGGGTCTCTGAGAGAGGTCCTCTGGCTTCGAAGTTTGAGACTGCTCTATTATTTTGTGCTGCTGGAGCTCCTGGGTTCTCTTAGGTGCACTGGGAATTTCTAAACCTGAATGAGAAGAAGGCACTCCAGTTTGACTTGGCTCGGTCACATTTTTGAATCATGGCTCCCCCCTGAGAACTCAGGATAGGCAAATAAAATAGTAATACAGAATGGCAGCGGAAGCCAGACAAACCAAGTAGAAGAAGGAACTGGAATCTGGAGCCAAGCAGGGACATTCTGATGGTAGTCATGCACTATTCTTGGAGCAGTTACAATAGGTTAGCAAAGTGTTCAGCATATATGGGCATTATCTTGTTAGATCTTCATAATTACCCTATGCACTTGATATTATAATTACCCCCATTTTCTACAGGAGACATTTCAGGCCTAGAGAGGTTAAGTAACTTGCCCACAGTTAGACAGGAAGCTGGCAGGCTGGGATGCAAGCTCTGTCTGACTCCCGAGCCTGAGCTCTTAATCATTCGATTACACTTGCTGACGAGGCACCAGGAGATTGAAATCATTTCCCAAAGCTCCCTACTCACTCATCAAGGTCTCCCTGACATCCCATCCCCCTTTCCAGGATCTCAGAGATTAATGGGACAGAGAACGATATGTCCTCTTTGTATACCTCTCAGCGGTGCCTATCCAAGTGGTTCAGGCGTCGGAACCAATCCTCGATCTCAAGACGAGCCAAAGCACCACGAAGGGGCTTTTCAGGCCCAGCCTCCTCATGATTTAATATCACGGCACTTACCCTTCATCAGCTGCTCTGGGCAATTGGTCAGGCAGTTAATAAACACATCAACTTACTTTGAATTCTTGAGCACAAAGGGAAAATAGATATAAGAGAAGACAGATTTATTACAGTCTAATTTAATAAAAATGTCAACAAATAAATGCACATTTAGCTGGGAAATAAATATCGACGATGAGGAAAGCTGACAGTGGAGTCGGTTGTAAGAAATTAACATTAAATGGTTTGGGTTGACAGTGACTATAAAACAAAATTGTACCTTGGAGACATCTCGAAACAATTTAACAAATGTGTGCTCTGAGCGTGAGAGGAGGCAAGTGAATCCAAGCGGCTTTGATGTAGGACAGGGGCCCGCAGAGCCGTGGAGAGTGATCACTTGCATTCTGTCCCATACATCTGCGAAATGCCATTTGGTGCAAACCAAAAACGACAATCTGAGGATCATTTCCTCGAATTTTCCAAGCACCTACTACAATGCCAGCTCTAATGGAGAACCTCGATTAAATCCTACTCCCTTAAGATATGTACTTATTTAACGAATAATTATTGAGTGCCTCCTATGTGCTTGCCATGTGCTTAGGATCAATGATCCCTTCCCTCAGGAAGCTTACATAACTGCATAGGGAGACAGAAGATAAACAGTAACTATGATAAATAGATAAAATATGTAACATGTTAGGTTGTGTATGAAGGAAGAAAAGGAGAGCAAGATGTGCAGGAATGGTAGGTTGTAAATTATTTATTTATTTATTTTAAATATTTATTTATTTATTCATCAGGGACAGAGAGAGAGAGAAGCAGAAACATAGGCAGAGGGAGAAGCAAGCTCCCTGGGAGGAGCTTAATGCGGAACTCGACCCCGGATCCCTGGATCACGCCCTGAGTCCAAGGCAGTTGCCCAACCCACTGAGCCACCCAGGCATCCTGGTAGGTTGTAATTTTAAAGAGAAAGATGAAGGTAGATGTCAGTGATGAGATGATGTTTGAGGAGAGTTGCCAGATTTAGCAAATAAAAATATCAGTGGCCCAGTTAAATTTGAATTTTAGTTAAACAACAAAGACACATTTTAGCATGTGTCCCCAAAGTAAATGTCCTAAATATTGTATGTCCCAAATACTGCATATCCTATGTCACCACTTACCCAAAATTCAGATATTAGTGGATATCCTATAATTTATCTGGTGACACTATGATTTGAGCCAAAACTAGAAGTTCTGTATGTATCCTGTGGGTATTCCTCCTTGTATCTCTGATGAGGTTTTTATTTTTCTAGTAGAAGGATTTTGCAGTGAGCTGACCTAATGGCATAGAACTTCCTCCTTGTTTTCACTCTTTCATTGGCGTGAATTCACGACCATCCTCTCATATCATTGCTGGTCCACCACTCAGTCCCTCACCCCCAGACTCGCACAAGCTCGATGAGTGAATTACCTGGCAGTCCATTCAGAAATCTCCCCGTACTTATGGAGCTCAGCTCTCTCGGTGTGAACCTCCTCAAAGACTTTTTAAAATAAATTATGAATTTTGGAATAATTTCAGATCTATGGAAAAATTGTAAAGGTAGAAGAGCAAATTTTCATGTATGCCTCATCCATTTTCCCTTCATGTTAGCATCTCCCATTGTCATGGTACATTTGTCAGAATGAACAAATCAGCATTGCCATATACCTTTAACTAAAGTCAAAGCTTGATTCAGATTTTACCTCATGTGTCCACTAGTGCTCTTTTCTTCATTCCAGGATAGAAGCCGGGGCATCACATTGTATTCAGTCGTCATGTCTCCCCAGTCTCCTCTGGTCTATGACAGCTTCTTAGTCTTTTTATATTTTACTTGACTGTGGCAGTGTTGAGGAATACCAGTCGGTTTCACACTTCAGAAAATGGAGCTCAGTGTGCGCTTGTCTGATGCTTTCTTTGTGATTAGACTGGTGGGTTGGTGTCTTTTTTTTCTTGGATTTTTTTTTTTTGGTCTTTTTTTCTTTTGGGGGGGAAATGCCACAGAGTTGAAGTGTCCTTCTCGTCATATCACATCAGGGAGCACGTGATGTGACATTCTGGTTGGTGATGTTAATTTCAATCTCTTGGTTAAGGTAGTATCTGCTGGGTTTCTCCACTTTCTGTATTTTTTTCTTTGGATGCAAATCACAGAGTCTAGCCCACATTCAGGGAAGGTGGGGGATTATGCTCTGCCTCCTAGAGCAAGTTTTGTCCTTCTCACGAATTTATCATTCATTTATTTATATCAATAAAAGTCAGAATGAACTCACATATATTTTATACTTTGGGTTATATAATCCAATACTACACCACTTATTTTTGCTTCCAATGACTCCAGCTTTGGCCATTGAGAGTTCTTTTAGGTTGAATCCTGTGTCCCTTTGACACACCCCCAACTTTTCTGTTTTTGAGCAGATCTTCACTTGCAGGCATTGCAAGATTCTTCAGGCTCATCTTGTGTTTTCTCTGCCCAGCCCTAGTCTAAGCTGTTTCTCCAAGGAGCCTTGCTTCCTTTTATTGGTGAGTGGTAGTTAGAGAAAGCTGGACGTGGGCAATGGGGGCCCAAAGACACATTAGGGGGGCAAAAGTATTCTTCCAGGAGGGTTTATGTGCCACCTGTACCTAACCTATTGTGTATTACCCAGGGGATGCCAGCAGAGGTCACCAAGTGACTGGATTGGGGGTGTGAAGGTATTGACAAGTTGGGGGTAAGGACAACTTCACATTCTCCCAGTTGGAGCTGACCTTACAAGTAGACAGAATATTGTCTATGGAACATGGCTAGGAAGGCGGCCATAAGACTTCCTTTTTTCCTACCCAACTCCAAAATATCTCTCTTTCTAAATATAGGATGCCTGAGATTTCTGCATTGAAATCCCAACCCTTCAGTCTTTCAAAATAGTTTCCAATTAAAATAAAATCATACTTTGTTTCATTAAAACTTACCTTTATTCCCTTTTAAAATTTAAATCACATCCCTCCACTGGCATCACATTTGATCATCTGCAAAGTAAAAGCTTGGGCCAGACTGGATGATTCATTTATTCATTCACCAAACTTGCAATGTGCCTGGTAGAGTTGTACTCAGGGATTCTTCTAGAGTTTGGGCTGTGTCATATAGGTCACCAGGAACTCCTAAATATTCTTAACATGATCTGCTGTATGTTTTTTTTTTATGACGATGACGTTGGGGTCACATTGGTTCCCCATGTGGGAGAGAGCAGCCCTGTGGGTAGGAAGAGGAGGCAGGAGCCTACTGCAGCCAGCAAGGCTCAGGGCAAACAGTGCCCAGTGCTCACTTGGCAAACGAGATTTCTTGCCTGCCAAAGTCTCAGGCTATAATACTCAAAGGATCTTAGGGAGTAATTAGGAGGACACTGCTTTAGGATGACTGATTTTAATTTTTTAAGAGCCTTGTCATTAGTGTGCAGAGCTGGGTTTACCAACTTGTCACATGCTAATTTTCCAGCAGTGAGATTGGGATGTGCTGAGTCATCTTCATAACCTCACCTGGGGTGTCTTAAAATTAATAGCAAGGACTTTCAATAGAGCTGCCCAGGGCTGGAATGTTCTGATGCTGCTAGTACTATGACTACTATGACTACTACTACTACTACTACTACTACTACAATGATGACAACAACGACTACTACTACTACTACTACTACTACTACTACTACTGATAGAGCAAATGCTCTATAACTCCTACTATGTGCCAGGCACTAAGATAAATCTGTATCTGTATCTATATACTCTCATTGACTTTTCATGAGCACTCTGAAGTTGTTTCTATTATTATCCTCATTTTAAAGACTAAAAATTTGAAGCACAGAGAGGCAATGTAACTTGTCCTAGAGTCACACTGTTCTTAAATAGCAAAGACCAGATTTAAACCTAGGCATTCTGGCTCTAGATTCCTGGCTTTTAACCATATTCTGCACTGCTGGTTTGAATATGTCTTCCCTCCTCTACCTTCTGGGACAGAACTCTCTCAAATCACCACCTGGTTCCATCCATTTCCCTGTGCCTCCAGAATCCTATTCCTCAAGACCCCTCCCTACCAAGTTTATTTTTCATAGTCCATGCTCATCAGCTCCCTCTCCCTCAGCCCACTCATGACCTCCTGTGGCCCTTCCCATCCCCTGCCTTCACTTTGCCCGGTTAGCACTGCCTTAGTGATATTTGATATATTGAGCTGGGAGGATGAAGTAACTCACAGTCCTAGGGGAATATTCACATTTCACAGCAGGACTCCTAGCTTAACTGAAAGGAAGACTTTCTAATGACAGAATAGGGATCAATAAAAGGCAAGTAATAAGGTTAGTAATAATACCACCACCAACTTAGCTAGGCATCCCATAAACACAGCAACTAGCATTTATCGAGTGCTTACTTTATGCCTAACATTCTGCTAAGTGCTTCACATAGATATTCCACTTGATTCTCCCAGTAATCCTACACAGTTGGCACCATCATTATGTCTCTCTATAGACATGAGAGGTTGAGTGGTTTTCCTAAGGTCACACAGCTATTATGTGAAGGAGCAGAAATTTTATTGGCAACAATGAACCTCCAAGAGCCTTTACCTTTGAGTTTGACATGGTACTGATTGTAGTATCCCTCAGATGATACCATACTGCCAGATCCAATTTTTTTAAAGATTTATTTATTTATTTATATTAGAGAAAGCGCGTGTGCGCGCGCAAGACAGAGAGAGAGAGATGGAAAGAGAGAGAAAGAGAGTAAGGAGGGGCAAAGGAAGAGGGGGAGAGAATCTCCAACAGACTCCCCACTGAGTGTGGAACCTGATGTGGGGTGTGATCTCACTACCCACAAGATCATGATCTGAGCCAAAACCAAGAGTCAGTTGCCAACCGACAGAGCCACTCAGGTGCCCCTGCCAGACCCAATTTTATCTAATTAAGTCCTATTCAAAACCTCTCTGTAGAGGAGGGCCACTTATAAATTTTATTTGTTACCTATTATGGATTGATACTTCCATAAAATACAATAACAATGAATTATGCAATCACATGCCTCGATGTCATGCCTACGTCAACTTGTCATCAAACTCTCTAAATGCTTTCTCTTAATTTTTGTACTTAGCCCAGTAGGCTGATAATCAACAGTTCATGAGTTGGCACTAGTCTATGGGCCACGCTTTGAATAGCACTGGTCTAATTGCATTCTTTTCAATAATATGATTACTCAAATGTCTATTTAGATATAATTGAATTTTTATTTCTTCATAGAATTTGTTAAACCTCTTGCTCCAAATATTCGTTGTTAAACCCATAAACATTAGGCAGACCTGAAGCCAGACAAGTCTGGAATCAAATCTAACCCTGACTATTTGTGTAAACTTAAGAAACAATTTCTCTGGGCCTATTCTACGATCAATGGAATGGAGATCATAATACTTACCTGGGTGGATTATTGTCAGGATTCAATGAGACAAGGATGTCTGGTACCTTGCAGGTACTCAAATTTTGATTCCTAGCTACCCCCACTCTACCCATAGATACCAAACTAGACTGCTTATGGCCATAACAAGAGATATGTCAACTGGCACAGTGGATAGACCCCCCCATAAAACCATAACACTGGTTCTGATGACTGACTCACCAGTGCTTAAACACTTCTGATTGTGGGGGAAAATTCACTTTTATACCATCCAACTGGAGACACAGGTGTCAGGGATGGAGTCAGCTTGTGCACTTGAGAGCAGAAGCTCTCTGAGCAGCAGTCTCTCACCCAGCAAAGCAATTCATTAGACTCCTGGAAGCTGACCCTCCTCTGACCCTTCTGCCTCCCTGGATCCTGCTCCATCAGGCTCACGCAGGGAGGATACAGCTCTGAGTGGGCCATATAAAGAAGGAGTATTGATGTCAAACTATTAATTTAGAGTCAGCAGTGGTGGGATATAAAGTAAACAAGCACACCTTTTTGCCTCTGGAGTCAAGTAGATTGTATTGTCAGTTCTTAGCTCAAAGTGGAAGAACATGTTGTTGCCAGGGGCCTTGGAGGTCTAAAAGGTTATTGCAGGCCATTGATGGGGGCTAAATTTTTGGAGGATCACCAGTTAATTTTCTGGAGATTATAGGATTAGAGAAAATTGGAGCTGGACAGGGCCTTAGTGATCAACCTTCCCTCTAAAATTGGAAGGATAGGGCTGGTCAAAAGGTCAGGGTTAGGACATCTCTTAGCTCTGCCACTCAATGGAAGTGTGATATTAGGCAAATTACCTTACCTCTCTGAACCTCTCAGAACCATGTCTGCATCTATACAATGGACATAATAAAAAGGTGCACATTATAGATTATACTTGTAGATTAGTCCCAAACACACAAATTAGTTCTCTAATTCTTTTTTTTTTTTTTTTTTTTTTTTTTTGAGAGAGAGAGACAGAGAGAAAGAGAGAGCATGTGACAGAGAAGAAGAGAATCCCAAGCAGGCTCCATGTCCAGCATGAGTCTGATGCAGGGCTCAATATGGGGCTCCATCTCACAACCTGAGATCATGACCAATCCAATAGTCAGATACTTAACCAACTAAGTCACCCAGGTACCTCAACTGGGTCTCTAATTCTTAAGGGTTCAAACAAAGTCCTTTCCTCACAAGACTTTAATTCATCCTTTCACTTATCTCCTTTACACCTGTGGTAGGTGGTGCCAAAGGAGAGCAAAAATAGACATGCTCTCCATCCCCATGGATTGAGACTTGATGGGAGAGACAGAGCCTGATGAACTCACCACACCAAGTACCGTAAGTGCAATAGTGGTGTGTGCTCTGGAGGAACAGTTCCAGCTGCCATGAGGGGCATCAGATGGGAATCTGATTAAGTTTGAGAGGGCAGGAAGGATTTCTGAAGGAGCAACAGCTGATCTGAGATCTGATATGTGAGTAGAAGTTTGGGCAAGCAGGAGAGAGCAGAGTGGTGTAAGCTGGGGAAATAGCATAAGTCTTCACGGTGCCTGCTGGGAGAGGGGCAAGGTGCAGTGCTTGGTAAACTGGCAGGCGGTGAGTTTAGAGGGATAGGCAGGGGCCAGGCTAGGGGCATGGCCATGCTAAGGATTTGTTATCCTCACCGCAAGGGCAAGTGAGTGACTGAGTTCCATAAAGATCAGAATGGCAGCAGTAAGGACAACAGGGTCTCTTCACAAGCCTGTGTTCTCAAGAGTTCTGCTGTCCTCAGTGTGAGGTCCAGACTCCGCCTTCTGCCTTCCTTTTCCTTACCAATCCAGTTTGTCCCCTGCTTTCCAGACTCCAGAATCAGACCTGCCTTTCTCCTTGCTACCCTTTCATTTCTCTGAGGCACCTTCTCCCTACCTTCATCTGCAGCCTCTCTGCCCTGGCTTTATTGTCCTCATACATGTGTTGGGTTCTCTCATCTTCCAGCCATCCTTCCCCTAACCAGCCCTCAGAGAGATTTCCTGCCTCCATAGATTCTTGTGTCTGACAACAAGGATAACCACTACCCAATATATAATGTTTTAAAATTTTACGAAGCCCATTTGCATTTGTTCCTCTATTAGATCCTCATTATAGTCCCATAAAATAAGCAGGACAAGAATTATTATCCACATTTGCTAGATAAGAAAACAGCTCCACAAAAGTCTAGAGATTTATGCATGGCTGTGCAGATGGTGGGTAGTGGGGCTCACACTGTGCACAGCTCAGGTCCTATAACTCCAAACTCCTAAATTTTTTTTCTATGCCCATTTATGATTTGCTGCTTTATATTTTAGCAGCCTTATTGATAAACTGATCATGAAGTGTATAGTTTAATAACTTGTGGTATAAAAACATACCTGGGCAATCATCACTCCTAAAAGTTTCCTTATGGCCCTCTCAGCCCCCTCCACCTTCTCCTCCATGCACTACAACCCCTCACCAGGCAATCACTGACCTGTGTCTCATCACTATGGAGTACTTTAAATTTTCTAGAATTGAATAAAAATGGAATCATACAGTATCTGTGCTATTTTTTATGCCTCTTTCACTCAGCATAATGGTTTTGCGACTTACCCATGGTGTGATGTATATCATTAGTTCATTCCTCTTTATTGCTGAACAGTAATCCATTATGTGGACATGTCATCATTTGGCTATCCAGTCACCTGTTGGTAAACATTTGGGTGGCTTCCAGTTTGGGGTGATCACAAATAAAGCTGTTATGAACATTCATGTTCACATTTATAGGCCTTGACTTTGTTTTCTCTTGGATAAATACCTAGCAGTTGAGAGGCTAGATTGTAGAGTAGGTGTAAGTCCCACTTTTTAAACAGTGGAATTTACCTATTTTCTAAACTGTTTTACAAAGTGTTTTTCCTACTTAGCTATCCTACCTGCAGGGTGTGGGAGTTCCGGTTCCTCTACATCTTTGCCAATGCTTGCTATGGTCTTGTTTGTGTGTGAGACTTTTTTTTTTTTTTAAGATTTTATTTATTTATTTGAGAAAGAGAGAAAGCATGTGTAAGAGAAAGAGAGACAGGGAGAGAGAGAGAGAGAGAGAGAGAGAGAGCATGAGCAGGGGGAGGGGTAGAAGGAGAGGAAGAAGCAGACTCCCCACTGAGCAGGGAGCCCAATGCAGGACTCTATCTGAGGATCCTGAAATCATGACCTGAGCTGAAGGCAGACGCTTAACTGACTGAGCCACCCAGGCACCCCTGATATGGTCTTTCAAATTTTAAATATTTACATAGGCATGTAGTAGTATCTCATTGCGGCTTTATTTGCATTTCTCAAGTGACTAATTATGTGCACTTTAAAGCGTCCCTGCTTGTTTACAGGGTTGATTCCATTCAGTTTTAATAATAAAGTTCTTTAATTACAGTAATACATGTTATTAGGTTTGTTATCATGAATAAGATAAGGGAATGGCTCTTTACATGTGTATGATATGATCCCCCTATAAATACTCATCAAGAGTGACATTTATCATATTGTACAAGCTTTTCTTTATATAAAACTGCCTCTTCTCTACTAGACAGTGAGCACCTCAAGAAAAAGTCTATGTCTGATTTATTTTTTATCTCCTAAATCCATCACAGTGCCAGGCTTATTGTGGGAAGTTTGTAAATGTTTAATGACTTGAGTTCATGTGTTTATCAATGAGAGCTGGCCCTGTGGTGGCTGCTCAAAAAATATTTAAAAGACTGAATGAATGATCACTCATTTTGGATCTTCCGCTGTATAAGCATGTGATGTTGGCCTCTGATCCTCAATTTTCCTACCTCTCTAATGGCAAGTCTGTTTGTTTACATGCATTTTGGATCTTTCTAGCATTAGGATTCTATGATCCTAAATGTTAACAAATCCTCCCAGACTTTAGAAACTTATGATAACAAAATAAGATCATATTTCTTTTAATGCTCAAATCACACTAACTCTGAATCATACTCAGATGCAGTCTGGTCCTGAAATTTCTCACCTAAAATCTTCCCCAGATGCATACTCTGAGAATCATCTGGCCACAGATGAGAAAGATACCTCTCACAAAAAGGACCTAGAGCCCTGATCAGGGTCACCCATTCCCTTCACAGCATTCCTCCCCAGGCTTTGCAGAAAGGTTTTATTCTGCATTCAAGTAATTATTTCCCACAATTAAAAGGAAAGCAAGCAAAAACTCTGCTCTAGAGCTTTGACATGGAACTCTTAGGAAGAGTTCTCTCAGTTGAGATCTGCCAGGGAGGCTGTCAGGAAGGGTATCAATGTCATATGAAGTCACATTCTGTTCATTCATGTGTGCTCAGACCTCTAATCCAGTCTTCCTGCAGGGGTTCTTCTCTGGGGCAATGGTGATCCTCTGCTAATCCACTTGGTCTCAGTAATAATGAACCATCTTCCATCAGACACCTAATAACATTAAACTTTTAAGGGAAGGTGTCTCATTCTCCTTCCTTCAAGAAGCCTCCTTGATTCCTTTGTAAACTCGTGTGCAAATAAGTTGATTCTACACCTATATTCTAGGCCCTAGAATGATGTTTTTTATTTTCTTAATTTTTTAAAGATTTTATATATTTATTCATGAGAGATATAGAGAAAGAGAAAAGCAGATACATAGGCAGAGGGAAAAGCAGGCTCCATGCAGGGAGCCTGATATGGGACTCGATCCCGGAACTCCAGGATCACGCCCTGGGCCAAAGGCAAGTGCTAAACCGCTGAGCCACTCAAGGATCCCCGAGTGATGTTTTTCAAAATGGGATCCATGAGCTATCAAAGTCCTCATGTTCTTGTTTGAAATACTTTGGCTTTACCTCAGAACTGAATCTCTGGAAGAGGGCACTGGAGCTTTGTTTATTGCACTGGGTGTTCACTATGCATATGAAACATTTGAAAAGCATGATCTTAGACCATTACCACCACATAAAATTATAATGATTATAGGATTCTATATTCTTCCCACAAAAGAGACCTGGTGGTACTGGTGGTGCTTGGTTTTCAACTCTGTAACTAAAAGGTCTACTCAACTGGTTCATATTCAAAAGGTAAATTGACCTCTTTTTTTTTTTTTCTCCCTTCCTCCCTTCCTCATCAATAGGTATTAACTGAGTTCCTGAAAAGCTAGACAATGTACTAGGAACTGGGCTTCAGCAGAGAACAAGGCAGACTCAGCTCTAGACCTCCCTGAGCTTACATTCTAGTTGGGGAAGACAAGAAAAGAAAAAAAGAACAAGACAGCTAAGGTGTGACAGCACTATGAAGTAAAGGAACCCAGAGGTGACAGTTAAGTGACTTAGGGGAGGGACAAGGAGTACAGTCAGAGTCAGAGTCCGAGTCAGAGCACCCTCTTTGAGGAAGCCATGGAGAAACAAGGTAGAACCTGATATCAGACCTGAGAGTTAAAAGGAGAAAGTTCTTTGCTCCAGAAAAAGAAAGAGGCCCTCCTGGCTAGGGTACAATGAAAGAGAGGAGGAAATGCAGCCACAGGTTCATGGTAAGGGATTTAGAGGCTGAAGAGTATTAGGCACTCTTTAGCTTGAAAGAGGGGTGGGGGGGCTAGTAAATGGAGCGGGGAGGGGGCAGAGGATTCTTTCTACTCTCTCTAAGGCGTATTGCAAAGATGAGCAGAGCAGCCAGGGAAACAAGTGAGGTGCCCATATGGACCACTTTATGGAAATGGAAAGTGAATTCCTTATCATGGAAGGTAATTAAGCCAAGAGAGTGAGAGCAGGTCCAAGAGTCAACACAGTTTATTTATGGAGATAGAGAGAAGGCAAGGATCTGGTGACAATGCTGGGAGATGAGATTAAAATAAATGTAAAAAGGGTTGGCATATTGACTGTGTGACCTTATACTGCTCTAAAATTTAATTTTGTTCAAAGACTCATATTAAATATGGAAAGTCTGTTGCTCTTTAGAGTCATCTAATATTCTGAACAATGTCCTTGCAACAACCAGATCATTTTAGTTCCATGGCTGTGCTAAAAGCAATGTTTATTTCTTAATTTTTTTCCTTTATTTCAGAAATAGTGCAGTAACTACCTTTAATCTTTTAAAAAGTCAGGTCCTTTCAATAAAGAAAAAATTACTTTTTCATAGACTTTAGAAAAAATTACTTTTTCATGGGGTAGTGAGGTAAGTTATATTTTGTTGCAATAATTACATAATTAGGGCAGCCCAGGTGGCTTAGCGGTTTAGCACTGCCTTCAGCCCAGGGCCTGATCCTGGAGACCTGGGATCGAGTCCCACGTCAGGCTTGCTGCATAAAGCCTGCTTCTGTCTCTGCCTCTCTCTCTTTCTTTCTGTGTCTCTCATTAATAAATAAATAAAATATTTTTAAAAACTAATTACATAATTATTCCAGTAAAACTGTCCTCACTCAGAGCTTTACATATTAGAGATCATAACCATGCTCGTTCCCTTTTCCCAAATTCTTCAATGAGAAACTAAAAAAGCTCTGAGAAGAATGTCAACATTTGTGGTAAATTATTGGGATGGTCATTTAATGAGAGAGCCCATGTGCTAACCTAAGACACTGAAAATGTTTTTCTTTCGAAATTATTTATTACGGGATGTTTTGTACAACGACAATTAAAATGTTGCATCTAAAACCTCATTTGTATTAGTATCTAATGGAACCCTTTGGTGGACAACATTTCAAGTTGTATAACCCTGGAAGCTAAATCAGGCAATCTTCCTGAAGGAGGTAGCAACTCCAGACTTTAAAGTAGTAGCTCCAAACTCAGATGTTCACAGGGGCCAACCAGGTAACCTAAATGTATGAACTCATTCTGTCTTTTTCCCCAAGACATTTGGTAGACATATAAGTAGAAAATTTTTTCTTTTCTTCTAACCATGCTATTACGTAAAACAACAGCTGACACTTGACCTCAGTTTCTGGAAAGGAAGCAACAAGGAGTGATGGACACTATGGTAAATAGGAGATTGCCTGGGACCTAAAGGGGCAATCTCTACCCAGCCCCAGCTGATTTTTGCTTGGAAGCAGTGTCAACCTAATATTGCCAGATCATTCCATTTTTTCAAAGAGGAGGTGGAATTCTAGGGATTTTTCTTTTTTTTTTTTAATGTTTTTATTGGAGTTCAATTTGCCAACATATAGCATAACACCCACTGCTCATCCCACCAAGTGCCCCCACTCAGTACCCATTACCCAGTCACCCCCACCTCCTGCCCACCTGCCTTTCCACTACCCTTTATTCATTTCCCAGAGTTAGGTGTCTCTCATGTTTTGTCACCCTCACTGATATCTTCACTCATTTTCTCTCCTTTCCCTTTATTCCCTTTCACTAATTTTTATATTCCCCAAATGAATGAGACTATACAAAGTTTGTCCTTTTCCGATTGACTTATTTCACTCACTATAATACCCTCCAGGTCCCTCCATGTCGAAGCAAATAGTGGGTATTTGTCATTTCTAATGGCTGAGTAATATTCCATTGTATACATAGACCACATCTTCTTTATCCATTCATCTTTCGATGGACACCGAGGCTCCTTCCACAGTTTGGCTACTGTGGACATTGCTGCTAGAAACATGGGGGTGCAGGTGTCCCGGTGTTTCACTGCATCTGTATCTTTGGGGTAAATCCCCAGCAGTGAAATTGCTGGGTCATAGAGCAGATCTATTTTTAACTCTCTGAGGAACCTCCACACAGTTTTCCAGAGTGGCTGCACCAGTTCACATTCCCACCAACAGTGCAAGAGGGTTCCCTTTTCTCCGCATCCTCTCCAACATTTGTGGTTTCCTGCCTTGTTAATTTTCCCCATTCTCACTGGTGTGAGGTGGTATCTCATTGTGGTTTTGATTTGTATTTCCCTGATGGCAAGTGATGCAGAGCATTTTCTCATATGCATGTTGGCCATGTCTATGTCTTCCTCTGTGAGATTTCTCTTCATGTCTTTTGCCCATTTCATGATTGGATTGTTTGTTTCTTTGCTGTTGAGTTTAATAAATTTTTTATATATAGATCTTGGATACTAACCCTTTATCTGAAATGTCATTTGCAAATATCTTCTCCCATTCTGTAGGTTGTCTTTTAGTTTTGTTGACTGCTTCTTTTGCTGTGCAGAAGCTTCTTCTCTTGATGAAGTCCAATAATTCATTTTTGCTTTTGTTTCTCTTGCCTTCATGGATGTATCTTGCAATAAGTTGCTGTGGCCAAGTTCGAAAAGGGTGTTGCCTGTGTTCTCTAGGATTTTGATGGAAACTTGTCTCACGTTTAGATCTTTCATCCATTTTGAGTTTATCTTTGTGTATGGTGTAGGAGAATGGTCTAGTTTCATTCTTCTGCATGTGCATGTCCAATTTTCCCAGCACCATTTATTGAAGAGACTGTCTTTCTTCCAGTGGATAGTGTTTCCTTCTTTGTCGAATATTAGTTGACCATAAAGTTGAGGGTCCACTTCTGGGTTCTCTATTCTGTTCCATTGATCTATGTGTCTGTTTTTGTGCCAGTACCACACTGTCTTGATGACCACAGCTTTGTAGTACAACCTGAAATCTGGCATTGTGGCGCCCCCAGCTCTGGTTTTCTTTTTTTAATACTCCCCTGGCTATTCAAGGTCTTTTCTGATTCTACAAAATTCTTAAGATGATTTGTTCCAACTCTCTGAAGAAAGTCCATGGTATTTTGAGAGGGATTGCATTAAATGTGTAAATTGCTCTAGGGATTTTTCAATGTGAAACTTCCATTCTTTTTATTAGCAATTCACTCAAACATTTTATAAACTCTTCCTAGGCCACCACTGTGTCGTCCAAACACATTTGTGGGACCATCTAGTCTGCTGGCCTCTGGTTATGGCCTCTGTTCAAGGGGAATCACTGTGTTCTTCTCCAGTTCACATGTCCGACTTCTTTTCCTCCAAATTCAATCTTAGCCTAGTGAAAATTTGGGAGAAAAAGCAAACAAATTATGTGTTTATGAGCTCAAAGACAAGTTCTTGCTAGATATTATAATTTCCAAGAAAGGTCAAATTTGGAATCTTATAAAATGTTGTCTCTATTACTCATTCTTGAAGAAGCCTGGTTTTATTCACAGCCGCGGCTCTAACTTAGTTTTGAAAAATACCTCCAGCTCTGAGAAGAGATATTTTATGTGACATGGTAGCAAAACTCGGATATTTTCCTGTTTAGATTTATGGCTATTTCTTGCTCTCAGAAGGGCTGCTGCTGGCTCTATCAGTGAAATGGTGAATTGTCTCTGACAGCAATGAATTCACTCAATGTACTCTTAAACCTTCCCAATTACTGGCTTTTTCCTAAGCCTCAGAGTACATTAATCATGTAACCAAGAAAAGACTTATTATGACCTTCTTTTGTATTGAGTTTAGATATATCCTATATGTGAAAAAGCTGTCTGCAGATGTGTCCGGTATTTTCCATGAGAATTTAGGTAAATCAAATAAGAAATGGAAATGGGAAGTTGAGAAAGGAAATTAAAACCTTTTAAGGATAGAGCAGTGTCATCATAATCCCATTTAACTTGGGTGGATTTAGTCTTTGTGGGAAAGAGAGGGAGAAAGCTTAAGGAGAAAGTCCTGCCTGTCATTTTGATCTCAACCAAGAAGGAGTGAAGGCAGAGGGGAATCTGCTTCTGTTCAGTTCATTAATGTGAGCATGTGCTTTCAATGTGTGCATCTTATGGAGAATATGAAATTTAAAATTCTCTATTTTTTTAAAAAAAAACATGACCCATAATTGCAAGCTAAATCATTATTTGATGCTCCATAGGGGCAATCTGGATATTGCATAAGCTGTTACATAAATGTATAAAGCCTTATTAAGCATAATATTTTGATGCCCATTGTGACACCTTCCTAAGATATTTTTTTTCAGGGATAAACTTGACCTTTTTCACTTTATATGCTGACTTTAGAACCTACCCTGTTGAGATATTTTCTGCAATCTACTTGTCATTCTCAGCCATCATCATCATCATCATCATCATCATCATCATCATCGTGATAACCTCAACCATTACTGGACCCACACAGATGGGCCAATTCACCTCTTTCTTTCTAAACAGTATGTTGCTATCATTCATCCTGGAAAAGACACCAAAGAGACTGCTTTCTTGGGTTGATTCATCAGAGCACTAAAAAAAAAAAAAAAAAAAAAAAAAAAGAGAGAGAGAGAGAGAGAGAGAGATTTCTACAGTGGATGATTATTTTCTTCTAATTTCTCATATGCCATTTTTATTCTCCATTGAACATGAACATCATGCCAAATGCTGACCATTCATAGGAACATGTTCCTTTCTTGGGGACCATACTGAGTGCATCATAACATCTTTTTTTTTTCTAAAGATTTTATTTATTTATCCATGAGAGACACACAGAGAGAAGCAGAAACATAAGCAAAGGGAGAAGCAGGCTCCATGCAGTGAGCCCGATGTGGGACTCAATGCCAGGACCCTAGGATCACGACTTGAGGCTACTCAACCACTGAGCCACCCAGGCACCCCTGCATCATAACATCTTAGCTCTTTATTTGCTGAGGGCCTGTCATAGGTAAAAGTAACCACCTGTTAAGTGCTGGAACAGAATCTAAAGTGATTTTTTTCAGGAAAATAGACTAGCTTTTTTTCCCCCACAACTTAAATGTAATTTGGGACAGGTGATCAGAGGAGAAAAGTAAAAGAGAAACCATGAAGTTTTTAAGAGGAAGTTGGAAAGTTCAGTTATACCTAGCTATTTCCAGCACTAGGCAACCATTAAAGGTTAGCTGAATACTTATTAACTGCTCAGTTTTGTGTTAAGTGCAGTGGGAAAAAAAAGAAGTAGAAGGATCTGACAACAAACCTGACAGTGTAAAAGAATGAAATAGCATAAAAAGTGCACAGGGGAGTAATTATTTATCTAGTTCCTTGTAGCTTAAAAAGCACTTTAAAATACACTCTTATTTGACTCACTCAATTACTTTAAGACAAAGATTATGATCGCAATCTACGAGTCAAGGAAACTGAGGCCTCAATGAAGTAAAATAGCTCCAGCTCCATACTGGCTTAGCCTGGGTTTGAACTCTAACCACAGAAATTCAGAGGAGGTATAAAGCGATTAGTGTTGGAAGACAACAGGTCCCTCCAATTTTTTAGTGCCTGGCATATAGAGACACTGATTACCTTTGTTCTAGACCATCTTTTCAAGGATGCTAGTAGAGCACAGAGCCTTGAAAGACATGGATTGTGTCCCCCTCATGAGCACAGGATAGGTTTGTTTACTGGCCAGTGCAGTAAGGATAATGTCTTTCTCTAGGGCAACAGGTCAGTCTCCTTCCAAAAGGATCATATTCCATGAAAATCACACTTTATGGATTGAAGGGATATTAAAAGTTCTACAATCTAACCCCCTTTTATTTATAATTTTCAATGATTTTATTTATTTATTCATGAGAGACACACAGAGAGAGGCAGAGACATAGACAGAAGGAGAAGAAGGTTCCTCACAGGGAGCCTGATGCAGAACTCGATCCCCTGACCCGAGATCATGCCCTGAGCTGAAAGCAGATGCTCAACTGCTGAGCCACCCAGGCATCCCTAACCCCCCTTTTAAAAAGCTGCTTTATTGAGATATAATTTAAACACAGTAAAGTTTACCAATTTTAAATGTACAATTTGATGGGTTTCATCAAATCCATCCAGTACTGTCACTATCAACATAATCAAGGATAGAGCATTTCCTTCACCCTCAAAATTTTCTTCCTGCAGCTCTGCAGTTAATTTCCTCTCCTAAACCTCTTGCCCCTGGTCATCACAGTCTTCTTTCTTTGTTCACAACTTTGCCTCTTCTGAGAGTCTGTATAGATGGAATGGTACAGTGTCCTGTCTCCTCTCTTTCACTTGGAAGATTGCATTTGAGTTCTACCTATGCTTTGGTGTGGATCAGTGGTTCATGAGTATTTTGTTTTTATTTGCTGAGAAGCAGTATATGCATATACATCAACTTGTTTATCCATTCACCAGTTGAGGGCCATTCAGATTATTGCCAGTTTTTGGCTATTGTGATCAAAGCTGCTATGGATATAAACATAAAAAGTTGTGTAAAACATATATTTTTTTAAAAAGGTAAATCAGGGTAGGATTACTGGGTTATACAGTAATATGTTTTAACTTTATTTTTTAAAATGGTAAAGTGTTATACTAATATACTGTTTTTGCATTCCCTTTGGAAATCTGTGAGTATTGCAATCGGTCCACACCTTCACCAACACTTATTACTATTCGTTTTTTCAACTGTAGGAGGGTATATAATGATGTCTCATTTGTGATTTTAATTTGCATCTCCCTGATGACTAATAATATTTAACATGCTCTCATGAGCTTAGTGCCCAACTTTTGGTGAGGGTTCTGTTCAAATATTTTGCGTACTTTTGAAAAGTTATCTTGTTTTGTCTTCTTACTGAGTTGTAGACATATTTTATATATTCTGGAAATAGGTCCTTTATCATATGTATGTTTCTCAATTATTTTTCCCATCCTATGACATACCTTTTCATCTTCCTTATATCATCTTTTAAAAAGGAAAACTATTAATCTTAATGATACCCAATTTGTCAGTGTTTTCACCTCTAGTCTCTTTGTGCCTTTTGCTACCTTAAAAGCAACAACAGCATAACA
Source organism: Canis lupus dingo (assembly GCF_003254725.2). Lineage (NCBI taxonomy): Eukaryota > Metazoa > Chordata > Mammalia > Carnivora > Canidae > Canis > Canis lupus. The sequence continues at coordinate 54,701,821 of NC_064246.1, read as the reverse complement.
CTTGGCCTAACCCAAAGCTTCTTATATTTTCCTCAAGAAATGTTATAACTTTAGCTTTTCCATTTAAGTCTGTGACTGATTTCAAGGTAATTTTTTACATATGGTGCAACATAAGAGTTAAGATTTGTTATTTTGCATCTCCAATACTTGCAGCCACTTTTAGCAAAGGGGATCCCTGGGTGGCGCAGCGGTTTGACGCCTGACTTTGGCCCAGGGCGCGATCCTGGAGACCCAGGATCGAATCCCACATCAGGCTCCCGGTGCATGGAGCCTGCTTCTCCCTCTGCCTATGTCTCTGCCTCTCTCTCTCTCTGTGACTATCATTAATAAAAAAAAAAATAAAAAATAAAAAAAAAGATTATCCCTTCCCCCACTAAATTCTTGAATAATTTTATTGCATATTAATTGATTATGTAAGTACGGGCCTATTTCTGGACTATCCTGTCCCATTAACCTATATCTTTGGACCCATACTATATTGCCTTAATTATTGTAACTTTATGTGAAGGTGATGTAATTCCTTCAATGAAGGTACAGCACTTGTCCCAGGTCACACAGCAAGGCAATATCCAATCCAGGGCTAGCGCTGACCGTAGCCTTAGTCCCAATCCAGTTCTCTTCCTCCATACCCTGCACTGCTGTATGGTACCATTTCTTCCTAAACTCCTACCCTTACCCAATTACCTTATAGCAGAGGAGAGTGAAAATGTAGTGACATGTTTTTATGTTAAAAATTCATGAGACTTTTGCATTTTATTCAACCATATACTATTTGATTTAATATAAAACAGAATGTTTTTCTCTACTCTCTTTCTTAACCCCCCCCCCCAAAATCCAAGTAAACTTAATACTAGGACAATGAGTCCCATCTATCCTCTCTATGTCTCTGGAACATGTACCTCAATGGAGTAGAATTGACTGAAGCAAATTAGAAATGATTATTGCTCCACGAGGACACAAGCCAGCAGCAGCATAAGGTGGGCTGGCCAATAGACTCTCCAGAGTCACACCTGAGAAGTTTTCTTTGGCTTCCCTCCTTAATCAGAACTTCTCAGATAGTAACAGATGGCTGGTACAATATGGCAAGAACAGTCACATGAGACCGCTTCTGTTTCCCAAACTTCCTTTCTGTAGTCAGCAAACATGAAATTTAGGACATCTGACAAGTCACCAGACATGGGACTCCCAAATAGGTGTTCTCTCTCATGCATTCTCTCCACTTTGGAACTACTGCTTCAACCACAAGGATTTGCAGAGACCTGAGACCTTCCTTCTCAGTATTCGGAACGCTGGCCATATGGAAGGTAGGAATCCATCCATAGAAAGAGAATCCAAAAGCAGCTTTCATCGGAATGTAGGCTCCAGCTGAGAACTGTGTTGCTTGAAATAGGTATCTTAACCAAGTTTTATTCAAATACCATTACCACTGCAATTTTGTGCTTCTCTATATTTAAGCTTTGGGTTTAATCTCTCCATCCTTACTTCAAAAACACAGCTAAAATATTGATTGAAAATTTTGTCCTCTAGTGGAGAACATGGGTGTATGTGTGTGATCTGCTGGATGGGAATGGGGTATTAAAGCCTGCATTTTAGGGTCCCTGGGTGGCGCAGCGGTTTGGCGCCTGCCTTTGGCCCAGGGCACGATCCTGGAGACCCGGGATCGAATCCCACGTCGGGTTCCCGGTGCATGGAGCCTGCTTCTCCCTCTGCCTATGTCTCTGCCTCTCTCTCTCTCTCTGTGTGACTATCATGAATAAATAAAAAAAAATTAAAATAAAATAAAATAAAACCTGCATTTTATTGAAAAGATTTGAAAAATAATTAGCAAAGCCAGGAGGGGAAAACAAAAGAAGAGCAATATATCATTTAGAAATATCATGTATGTTATCAGCTAAGGAAATTGAATAATTCACCCTTCCATATCTAAAATAACCCTTTCCTTCTTCCCCTCCCTAAATTAAAAAAAAATCAATTGAATATATATAGTATATGGAGTCTCATGCATTGACAATTCATTGTATTTAACTGCTAAATATAGTAAAATCTCACTTAACTAAAGGACTCTTAAGAATAGCATTTTAGTGATTTTATTTTCCTGATTGAGAGTTTAAATAGAATCTTCCTCTTCAGCTTCTGTTGAAAAATCTTCCAGAATGTATGAATATGTTTCTCTGTCTTCATAACGCTGGGAAAGATAATTGTGTTCTCATGATTCAGGATCTGAAGATTTAGGGACTATTTGGAAAATGCATTTCCTTATTTAAGGTAATAATAACAGCAGAATGAAATTGTGGGAGTTCCATTAAGTGAGCGAGGACTCCAACGCTCAGGTTTCTTCTTGTACAAGGAGGGAACGTTGTGGAGAGCCCTCAGCTTCCTATGTATCACACACAGCCTGAGATGGTTTAAGATTGTATTTCCAAACCATCACACCATCTAGGAGGTGGTTATGATCCTCCTTATTTTGTACATGTAGAAACTAAGGCTGGTGAGGCTGCATGTCCTGCCCCAGGTCATCAAGTGAGTGGAGAATAAAGCCTGCAGCGAATTCAGAGCCTGTGCTTTTTCTCTATACTTCTTTCCCCTGGCTTCACAGTTGTCAAGTTTCAGTGATTTCTTGCAACTTTGCTTTTTTTTTCCCACTGGCCCCTGTGTCCAGAAAGATTCTGGCTTTGGCTTGCCCTCTTCGTGTAATGAATCATGCTAAAAACTGTCCCCACATAACAGCTACTATCTCAGGACCCAGTGCCAGCTAGCTCTAATCTGAGGATCTTCCCATTTTGGAAGCAGCCATACAGAGAAGCACAACCTACTTTATTAGGGCAAAGTGTGTCATAATGGTAGAAAGGTCAAGAGCATTTGGGGTTACCTTCCTCATGCCCAAATATTTTCCCTATCCCAAATACCACCATATATACAACCCAACCTATTCCATATACAAAATTGGGTGTTCCAGGGGAAGTTGCCAAGAGTTTCTTACTATACATCATGTCCCAGAGCTCTCAGTTTTTAATGGGACTGAGACTTTGCCTCCTTAGAATGACAAGAGTCACTGAGCAGCAGTTGGTTGCTCCAAAAGAGGAGACCAAGTTGCTAGAGGTCAGCCCTTTCTCCCCATCCCTTCATTAGAGCAGCTCTTACATAGGTAGGAGTTTATTTAGCATGTTCCTAACAGCAACTAAGCATGTTACAGGCATGCAAGAGAGATTTTGTCTGTACCACAACAATAACTTTGCATTGAAGAGCACAAGCCAGGGGGTGTTTGAGATCCCCTGCAGTGCCTTCTTTTGGGGGTCCTGAAACTGATGTTTGTTCCCTGGTTTGGGCTTGTTTTAGGGAATTATCCGATAGATTCCAAAGCAAGGACTGGAAGTTTATTTCTCATCCTGTTTTGTTCTTAACTTTTACAAACTAAAATATTAATCTTTATTGCAGAAAATTTGAAAGAAACGAGAAGCTATAGAGGAAACAGCAATTGTTCTAACATGCAAATTCAGTCATGTCATTGTGCTGCTTAACATGCTTAAATAGTTCCTACTTAGAATAAAATTCAGACTCCTTTCTTATCCCAGGGTTCTGCACTTTGGTGTCTTTCATTGTGTTTTTAATACATTTTGTATTATTAAGCACCCCATTTCATAAGAATTCTTCAGAAAACAAACAGAAAAACTCGGAAAACTTCACTGTCATAGCTTTATTACCTTATGTGTATATATCATAGCACACTAATTTCCCTCAAGGTGAATAATTAGGTGGTTTTCAGTTATTTTCTTTTATAAAGAGCACTGAGAAGGACATCTTTATGTGTAAATATTTATAGGCATTTTTCAATTGGAAACACTATAGCAATTCCGAGACTGAACAGGTCATTTAAATGAGGTGATAGATAGAAGCACTTAACTGTATTTACATGCACATTTTCATGATGAATGTAAATTATTCTAGTTTCAGATTCAATTCATGCCAATAGTGACTTTTGGAATAAATTGGCCATCTCACAGTATGACTGAGTAGATCTCAGCCCTCTAACCAGTCTGCCTCCCGATCCTGCAATCTACGATTGTACACATTATCAAGTTAAAGTTTTCTGTGACAGTACTATTCTTCTATAGCCTGAGTCCAGATCCTGGGATACATACTTGTGGGTCCTTCCTTCCTTCATTAGAGGCTACATGGCATTACACCAGCTGAGTGAGGGAATTCATCTGGAGGAAAATGTTCGAGGGGCACACTTCACACTTAAAAGCATCTCCTCAACAATCTCATGGGAAGGTATTATTAAAATAAATTATCTAATACTCTAATTGATGCCTTGAGAGAAGTCTGATTTCTTCTCTTTTTAAAATATCTCTCAACAGGAGGCTTTGTGGGAGTTTGTTTACATTTGACAGGGCTGGGAAAGGATGGGAAGGCAAAAAAGAACTAGTTGCTTTTTTAGTTGTAGCTTGTTTTTTTTTTTTTTTTTTTAAATCCTGTTCACTTGCAATTTGATTTCACAACTTCATCTTTTTTTGTTTTGTTTTATATTTGTTCTGTTTTGGAAAATGCTTTACTCTATTAAATAGTAAAAGAGAAGAACGTCCTTATAATAGGAAACATTTGGGGAAGGGAAGGCGCTGAACTATTAACAGGAGAATTCAACTGATATTCAGAGCCAAAAGAGAAACAGGTCCCCTCTTCCCCTCAGTCTGAGCTATTGTACTCTGCCCCAACTTTCTGCTTCCAAATGCAACGTCTGAGATCCCAAACTCAAACATCTACCTGGTCCAGGCAGATGACTTAGTGTATCAACCAGGTTGGGACAGAGGAAAATGGAAGGGTATTTCTTAAACACTGTTCAGGCTTTGGGGTGCCTGGATGGCACGGTCGGTTAAGCATCAGGCTCGATTTCCACTCAGGTTGTGATCTCAGGGTTGTGAGATCGAGCCCCATGTGGGTCTCTGTGCCCTACAATGGCCTCTATGCTCAGCATGGAGTCTGCTTGAGAGTTTCTCTCTACCCCATGTTGAATCTCTTTCTCTCTCAAAACAATTAATCTTAAAAAAACAACACTGTGCAGGCCATAACTTAACACATCAGAGATACATATCAATATAGTTACATATGCACAAGTATGGATATGTGATATATTACCAAACTAGAATGTCCTTGAGTTTTTAACCTTGACCTCAGCTTACTCAAGAAAGCAATTTACATTATTAAACAGAAGGTTTAACCTCTTTGTCAGAAATGTTTGCATTTCTATTAATACCTCTGTTTGTGGCTTCTTCAAGAATGATGGGAAAAGGCTTAGGAATACCTATTAACATCCTGCTCCAGTTTTGTGGAATACACTTGAAAAATGGAAAATGTTTTTCTCTAATATTTAACTCCTCTGTATATCCATGTAAAAATATAATTAAAGTGTCTTCTGCTTAGCATCAAATCACTAATCTGATTCTTGAAAAATATGGTGTTCTACACAAAAATGCTAACCAAGAGTGTATTTGCTATTATTTTAAATGGGGAAAATGATAATGCATTATTCATCAACCCTAAATTTACAAAAACATAATTTAAGCACACACATATACATGTAACAAATTATCATTTAGGATATCGAATGCCTAAAACATCACTTCCTGATAACCAAATTGTCAATATGATTGTTAGCAAACAGTTTATGTACAGAAGATAATAGTCTAATGCCTCTTTGCACTAGCAACATTCCCTTTGATGATAATCAGCATCTATTAAAAATATGCTTCTGATGTTCAACTATTTGTAACTGGAATGTAACTTGAGAGTTTCCTCCACAGATTGTTTTGTTAAAAATGTTGTTTATGGGGGGGAGGGAAGTTGGGGGCTGCTGGAGAATGTATTCAAAACAATAAAACTTTGGACCTTTAAAAAATGTTGTTTTGAGTACTCAAGACTTAAATGTAATATTTTCATATATAAACAGTAGTGGAAACCATTGTATTCAGAAATACATAAGTTCTATGAATTTGAGTATTAAAAAACAAGAGTTGTGGGGTGTCAGGGTGGCTCAGTCAGTTGAGAATCTGACTCCTGATTTTGGCTCAGGTCGGGATCTCAAGGTCCTGACATTGAACCCCAGGTCAGACTCTGTGTTCAGGGGGAGTCCGCTTAAGGATTCTCTCTCTCCCTTTCCATCTACCCCTGCCCCTGCTCAATGCTCTATTTCTAAAATAAATAAATAAATCTTTAAAAAAAAAACAAGAGTTGTTATATTAACAAACGTTAATCATAGAGGTGGACTGCAGGGCAATGACAAAATGAGCTATTGTTCATAACCAAAATGATTTAATAAACTGCCTTGTTAGGGGTCTAGTATAGTTCATGACACTTGTTGGTGCTTTAATAATATTATAGCTCTTGTTTTCTCTTAATAAATTCCACCATTAAATTCATTAATTGGAATTATGTTTATATTTCTATTATCAACTTTAAAATCTAATTCTTTTTAAGAAACATTTATAAGCCTCAGTTTTAATCTAAGTTCTCACACACAGTAAATTGAAGGATGTGTCTGGGAACCTGCTGCATGAAAAAAAACCCAGTCATTGGGGAGGACTAGTCTGAATGTGGTTTTCTAGAAAGAAAGAAAGAAAGAAAGAAAGAAAGAAAGAAAGAAAGAAAGAAAGAAAGAAAGAAAGAAAGAAAGAAAGGGATCCAATGATCAAAAATCAATTAAGTTCAAGTATGGTGAAGTAAGATCCTAGTCATTTTGCTGCAGATAATAAATTCTGGACAAAATATAGAACCCAGCTACTTTAAGGGTCTGAGAATAAATAAAAGCTGGCAGATTCTAAAGAGTGATAGATACTTGCAAAAAAGGACTAACATAGGATAAATTTCCTGTTAATATGAATTCAAGCCTGAATGCAGGCAAGGTTGGTGCCATATGCAGCATCTAAACCTTTGATAGGAACCCTTATCTGTCCTCTGAAGAATCAGAGGACAGAGTGCATGGCAACCATAATCATTATGAAGTAGTGGGGATCCTGGAAAAGAGAGACTCAAAAGGGGAGGACGAAAGAAAATTTTTTACGTAAACTTGTCCAGATCTCTGGCTTATCCCTGAACCACACATATCCCTGTCATACTGCAAACTGCTCAAGTAGGAGTAAAAGAACTAAACAGATTTGAACCATAGCCCCAGAGATGCAGCTTGAAGTTATATTCCAATCAAGAAAATTGTCTCCTAAAATAAACAAATCAAAAATGTCAACAATTTTTGGAGTAATGTAACAGAATTCAGTCTCCACATCATAATATTACAATGCCCAAAATACAATCCAAAATTATTTGACAGAAAGAATAGGAAAACATGACCAATCCTGAAGAGAAATGACAATCAATAGAGGCCAACCTGAAAATGTCTCCAATGTCAGAATTAGCAGACGTTTTAAACCAGCTATTATGACTATAACTAATAAGGTAAAGGAAAATATATTTGTGAATGAAAAGATGGAAAATCTCAGCAGTTAAATAGACAGTATAAGAAAAAGCCAAATTGAAATTTTAAAACTAAAATAGCAAGGAGGCCACATGATATGATGAACACTGGTTGTTATATGCAACTGATAAATTATTGAATACTACATCTCAAACTAATGTGTACTATATGTTGACTAATTGAATTTAAATAAAAAATAAAATAACAAATCTGAAATTAAATATACAAGTAAGAAACATTCTCATATTTAATGTAAATCTTTTACTTTCATGGAAAAAAATACTAAAATACTAAATATGTATTCCCAAGTCATAAAAACATTTTTACAATCTTTCCTTTCCTTTTATTTGTTGCCTCTCTCAGTTCTCCACATGGTTGGCAATATCTGCCCAAAATGTTCTTCTCTTTTCTATCTCACTTTCAGCTTCCAGACTGCCCAAATTTCCACCAATATCTACCTAAAAGTTTTTTCTTTCCTGTTTTTCACCCCTTTTTCTCCTTTCTCTTCTCTTCTCCTCTTTTCTCTAAGCCTATCTGGATCTTGTTTTTTGCTTATTGTCCAGGAGTGCCATAAGAATTGAGACTCAGTTTTTTAATTTTAATTCTAGTACAATTAACGTACAGTGTTCTATTAGTTTCAGGTGTACAATATAGTGATTCAACAATTGTATACATTATTCAGTGCTCATCATAATAAGCATACTCTTTAACATACTTTTTAATCCCCATTACCTATGTCACCCATCTCCCCCCATCAACCTCTATCCTGGTAACCAAGAGTTTGTTCTCTATAGTTAAGTGTTTGCTTTTGGTTTGTTTCCTTTATCTTCATTTATTTTGCTCCTTAAATTCCACATATGAGTGAATCATATGGTATTTGTCTTTCTCTGACTGACTTATTTCATTTAGCATTATACCTTCTAGCTCTATCCACATCATTGTAAATGGCAAGATTTCATTCTTTTTTAATAGCCGAGTAAAATTCTATTGTGTATATATGCCACATTTCCTTATCCATTTATTTTTTTGGTGGACACTTGGGTGGCTTCCATAATTTGACTATTTTAAATAAGGCTGCAATTAACATAGGGGTACATATATCTTTTTTAATTAGTGTTTTAATATTCTTTGCGTAAAGACCCAGTAGCAGAATTACTAGATCATATGGTAATTCTACTTTTAATTTTTGAGGAACTTCCATACTGTTTTCCAGAGTGGCTGCACCAGTTTGCATTTTCATCAATAGCGCATGATGGTTCCTTTTTTTTTTAATGTCATCCTTGTCAGCACTTCTTCCTTATGTGATTTTAGTCATTCTGACCAATGTGATGTGATATCTCATTGTAGTTTTGATTTGCATTTCACTGATGATGAGTAATGTTGAGCATCTTTTCATGTGTCTCTTAGCCATCTGTACACCTTTTTTTGGAGAAATGTTTGTATATGTCTTGTGCCTATTTTTAAATTGTATTACTTGTTTTGGGATGTTGAATTGGTTTTTTTGGTTTCAGTTCATTATATGTTTTAGATACAAACCATTTACTGGATATGTCATTTGCAAATATCTTCTCTCATTCAGTTGGTTGTCTTTTAGTTTTATTGATTGTTTCCTTTGCTGTGCAGAAGCTTTTTATTTTGATGTAGTCCCAATAGTTTATTTTTACTTTTGGTTCCATTGCCTCAGGAGACAGATCTAGAAAAATATTACTGTGGTTAATATCAGAGAAATTATTGCCTGTGTTCTCTTTTAGTATTTTTATGGCTTCAGGTCTCATTTTAAGTTGTTAATCCATTTTGAGATTATTTTTGTGTATGATGTAAGAAAGTGTTCATTTAATTCTTTTGCATGTAGCTGTCCAGTTTTCCCAACACCATTTCTTGAAGAGACTATCTTTTTCCCATTGTATATCCTTGTCTCCTTTGTCAAAGGTTAATTGACCATAGAATCATGGGTTTATTTATAGGGTCTCTATTCTGTTCACTGATCTATGTGTCTGTTTTTGTGCCAGTGCAATATTGTTTTGATTACTACAGTTTTGTAGCATGTCTTGAAATCTGAGATTGTGAAACCTCTAGTTTTATTCTTTTTCAATATTGCTTTGGCTAGCGTTCGGTCGGGGTCTTTTGTGGTTCCATCCAAATTTTAGGATTATTTGTTCTAGTTCTGTGAAAAATGCTGTCGGTATTTTTAAAAAGATTTTTATTTATTTATTTGAGACAGAAAGAACGAGCAAGGAGGAGGGTCAGAGGGAGAGGCAGACTCCCCGCTGAACAGGGATTCCCAATGCAGGGTTCCATCCCTGGACCCTGAGATCATGACCTGAGTCAAAGACAGACACTTAACTAAATGAGCCACCCAGGCAGCCCTGCTGTTGGTATTTTGATAGGAATTGCATTACATTGCTTTGCATAGTATGGACATTTGAACAATATTTGTTCTTCCAGTCTGTGAACATGGAATATATTTCCATTTGTTTGTGTCTTCAGTTTCTTTCATCAATGTTCTATAGTTTTCAGAGTATAGTTCTTATACCTCCTTTGTTAAGTTTGATGCTCAAATTTTGACGCCCTAGGTAATAGCATTTTGAGTAAGAGATTGAGTATACATGAATGAATGACTGAAAACATACAGTGGCTACTGATGTATTTTTGTTCCTAACCATAATGAATAAAGTATTACAATATATCATCCATGAACTTGTCTATCTGAATATATGTGTCACATTTATAGGTATATCCCAATTTATGGTGTGCTCTGCTTCTGACATTCTTCTTTTTCATGATCTCTATTATTTATTAAGTTGATTAGTTTTCTGTCCTTCTACTGCCTGCACCACTGTCAACTTCTATTGTATCATTGAGCCCCAAGGCCACCACTGCCTTGGAACAACTTAATTCCCCCAGGCCACAGAGTGTACCTACTTTTATCTTTCTTCAGTTAATAGGAAAGTTTTCACCCCTTTGTATGACCACTCCTCCAGAGGGAGTTCCCACAGCATAGTTGTTGGATTGTTAGTAATCTAGTTTTTTCATTTATACTACAGTTCTTGCCCTATAAGAGGGCACAGAGGAGTAGTGGAGCAAAGAATGGATTGGAGTTTGGTGAGAGCCAGACTCTCAGGTGGCAAGTCTGCTGTTCAGTCTGGGTCAATGTAATGTGTGTGTGTGTGTGTGTGTGCGCGTGTGTGTTCAGGGGAGCACATTTTTTTCCCCTCTGTGTTATGATGTTTTGACATTTTTGAAAATCTTTCTGGCTGTGGAGAGAATACCACTCCCTGCGCTAGCCAATTTACTATTTTCCTGGGACAACAAAGAGCCCAGTCTTTGATATGCAGACTAACTAATCCAGAGCCATACATCATCTATGTGGCCCATGCACACCAGGAGGTGCATCTGTGATCATGTACAAGACAAGTAGGTGCTACCCCTATAGCCGAAATCTTACTGAAACTACTCAAACCCTGTCCTGCCTTGCCTTTCCCAGAGAAACTCCAATAAAGGCTGTGGCCTGACCATTCTCCTTATTCCTATCTTCTGCTTTCTGATCACTTCAGTGTCTTTCCCATGGGTCCCCATGAGGTGTGCTGTGTCTTTGGTCTCCAGGAACTGTAAATATATTAAACCTTGCTTTTTCCTGAGCGTTTCCATGGTCTCCTCTGTGGCAGAACCTGACTCATCGTCTCGAAAGATAATAACAGTCACTCTTTGGGATGCTTCCTCAGGATTCTTTTCTCTGAGGTCTTCACTGCCCCTTCTCCCATGCTGACCTATTCCAGGAGCTCCTTATTCTCAGGTTTATCTGAACACCAATTATAGTCTGTTTTGAAATTCTGACCCACCGTCTTCTTTTGTCCTCTGTAATTTGAGGAATGTGGCTGGTTATCTGTTTTGAGTTAACCTAGAATACTCGATGGCAATAAAAATATTGAAAGACATTTCAAGAAATTTCATTTAGAAGTCTGGCTTTCTCAGAGCATGCATACGACTTCCAATTGGAGGTATGGCTGGCCATAAAGGAATTCTGGGAATATAGAAGAAGAAGCAGTGACTATATTTCATAAGAGAAGTACATTTTTTTTCTATATTTAGGGTCTCTAGCTGGGATTGCCAAAAGAGAGGTTAACAGGAGAAAAGCTTACAAAAATTTTAAAAGTAATTTTTGCATGTACATAGGAGAGACTTCACAAGAAAAGTAAAGACCCAAAGAAGCAGTTAGGGTCCAAAGTTTATATGCCAGGTTGGACAAAAAGTAGTAAATCGTGACAACACGAAGGGGTTTGGGCTAGTGCACTTAATTGTGGAAAACTAGAAAAATAAAGGTTAATTTAATGTGGTTTGTTTGTACAGATTTCTCATGACCTCTGTTCTCCATCTTTAGTGATACCCATGTCTTTTTTCTTCCTGGTACAGGGAAGGCATCTTTCACATGGGAGTTATATCTCCTGCTTTCAAGAAGAAAAAAAAGAAGTTCGGAGTACACATTTTGTATCTGCTGTTTTTTAAGTGCTTTTAACTTAAAAATAGCCAATATACCAAGGCAGTATATTTTTGGGTGACATGCTCTGAATCCCTACAATTTCCAACATTCTAAGATGCTTTAGTTTTTTCACATTTAATGATTCTAAAATTTGCAAAGGCTATTTAGTTTCTTACCACTTATAAGAATGTAGTGGTAAATCTATAAGGCATCATGTAATTTGTAGTGTCTTAGAATTGAGGATATATGGTACTTTTAACTAATGCTGAATGGTTAGTTAAACTAGGATTAGTGGTGGTAGTTATTCTAATAGAGAAAGTGGCATCTACTAGACGTTTAAGTATAGTTGAAACTCTGTCAGATGGAGACTGACATAGAGGATATTCTGGGGAGAGAGAATAGTGAGAAATGACCCAAACACAGAGCATGAGTTTGGGAGGTTTTGATGCTTTGCAAAATGTTTAGATGAACTAGGTGGGTTTTATAGATATGACGGGGGATGAATTTGAAAACCTACATGTTTTACTTTATATTGGCTGAGAATTGAAAGCTAAGAGCATTTATTTTCACCTGATATTGGAACAACTAAAGGGTTTTAAGTTGGGGAATGCTTTAATACATTGAATTTTCAGGATACATTTGAGGCAATAAGACCAATCAGGTAGTTGTAGCAATAGTCTAGCAAGAGATGATGAGCATTTGATCTAGAAGCAGTAACAAAAAGACATAGCAAAATGGGAGATGGTGACTCCAAAGAGATAGATATGGCAAACATGCATGTGGAGGGTTCTGGGGAGAAATGAGGTAAAAGGTGAATCAAGAGTTTTTACATGGGGACTGAATAGATGATGGAGCCATTTACTGAGTGAGTAAATATAGGAGGAGAAGCAGGCATAAAGTCTTAGAGTTCAGTATGAAAAAGACAGCATTAGACTATATGTGTGCAAACTTAGAGGCTTCCAAGTTAGCAAAAGATTAGATAGTAAGAAAATCTGGGGAATTTTTTGGAGAGGGATTTGAACTTAAAATATGGATGCAGTCTTTATTTTAGTCTGTCATAATTTGGTGGGGGTAGGGTTCCTAATTGCAAGTTTCCACTATAGATGCTTATGACATAAAATGAAAAAGACCCAGCTCTTGCCCTGAAGGAGGTCATAGTTTAGGCCAGGGGATACATCAACCCATCTGAATTTCTTGTCTAGATAATTAGCAGTGTAATTAAAGTATGATTAATGTCCTATAGCAGACCCTGTTCATGTCCAACATACATATCTACTCAGCTCTCAACATTACTGTGCATATCAACCCCATAAATTCCAACTTCAAATACTTGCCACTTTGGCAGGGGACTACTCTGGCAGTGGAAACCCTCTGAAAATGTCAGGAGGTTATCACCACCTCCCCACAAGGAACTCTCTGCCAATTACTGCAAGGGGTTAGTAGATAAATGGCTCCTCAACCCTGCTTCACAGTTGGGATAATAGTGAGGCATATTCTACTATGTATCACATAGTTGTCTTTGAGATTGAGCCTTACTTGCCCATGGGACTACTCTGCTGGTTAAGTTGCTCTGAATTCTTGCACTTGAATTGTTGTCTCAGGGGCTATTCTGTGGCAGCCTGTAAACATGGCTACAAATTCTGACATGGCCTTCATCAAGAGATGGGATTTAGATCCCATTGAGTCTGGCTGAATTTTAACCTGTAGATTGTGGTAGAAGTAATGCCATGTGATTTTTGAGCATGGGTCATAAATGATCATGTAGCTTCTGTCTTGTTCACTGAAACATTTGCAATTGGATCTCTGAGCAACCATGTAAGGAATCCAGTTTGCTTGAGGCTGCCTGCTGGAGTTGCCACAATGAAAGACCACAAGAAGAGTCTGGAGATTCTGTGCATATAATGAGATGCCCAGTAAGCCCCTAGCTCTTTATGTCATTCCAGTTGAGGTGCGCGACATATATGAGTGAAGAACCTCTGGATGATTTCAGGCTTTGATATAGGAGTCACCCACAGCCATCCTAGTCTTCTCTGTTGAATTCCTAGACATCATGGAACAGAGACAAGCTATCTCCACTGTGCACTGACTGAATTTCCAGCCTACAGAATCCATGAACATAATAAAATGGTTGTTTTACGCTACCAAATTTTGGGGTGGGAACCAGAACATTGACTTAAGTGAGTTTTGACTTACATGGTCAAAATATCATGAACATTTGCAAGATAGTTGAAAATTGGACTATGAAATAACTCATCAAAGGATAGGATACAGCTCAATTATTTTCTACCATGTAGAGGTGATATGCTTTATTTGAAAAAAAAAAGTGTGGGGTGCCTGGTGGCTCAGTTGGTTAAGCATCTGACTTCAACTCAGGTCATGATCTTAGAGTCCTGGGGTTGGGTCCCATCTTGGGCTCCCCAGGAGTCTGCTTATCCCTCCTTCTGCCCCTCCCCATGCTCTCTTTCTCAAGTAAATAAATAAAATCTTTTTCTTTTTTTAAAAAAAGGTGTGTAGTCTGTGTACCATCTTTCTCCCAAAATAGGACCAGGCTCAACTGATATTATCTAAGAACATTGACTTTCAGGAAGTCACATGGTCTGAACTAGGCTAATAAATTACAAAAGGACTACCAAGGGGTCACTGGCTAAGAAGTTTTCAACAGTTTTCCCATTTTAGTTTTTTTGTTGTTGTATTTATTTATGTATTTATGTATGTATGTATGTATGTATTTATTTATTTATTTATTTATTTATTTATTTATTATTTGATTATAGGCCTCCTAGTGGGTGTGAAATGGTATCTCTTTATTTTTGTATATATATATTTTTTATAGGAGTTCGATTTGCCAACATTTAGCATAACACCTGGTGCTCATCCCGTCAAGTGCCCCCCTCAGTGCCCATCACCCGGTCACTCCCACACCCAGCTCACCTCCCCTTCCACTACCCCTTGTTCGTTTCCCAGAGTTAGGAGTCTCTCATGTTCTGTCTCCCTTTCTAATATTTCCCAGTCATTTTCTATCCTTTCCCCTTTATTCCCTTTCACAATTTTTTATATTCCCCGTATCAGTGAGACCATACAGTGTTTGTCCTTCTTCTACTGACTTACTTCACTCAGCATAATACCCATTTTAAAGGTAGTTGTTTGTGCTTTAACATTAGTAATCTACGTACATTTGGTTAGGAATGTACGTCACCTGGAAAAAGACACTACCGCAGAGATTTTGCCTGAGGTAAGCTCTAGATTCTATCTGGTGTGAACATGAGGTGAAGGGGAGGGGATAGTCCTCAGGTGATTGGAAATTATTTCTCTGTTGGATGTGATGTCTGTCATATCCAATCACCTGGTGCCTGTTTAGGATCAGACGTATGACAGCAGGTGGAAGTGTGCCTTTTGATCCTGAAATGGCAACAGACCCCCACGTCTGCAGCTTCATCTAACAAATTTGGCAGGAGGAAAGAGGTCTGGAACCAGAAGCATCTGCCACTGAGTTGGGAGAGCTGGAATAAATGATTTTATTAAAGCTGTTTTCTCCCACTGCTATCCAGTGAGTTTACTACGGGATACAAGATTATACCGAAGCATGTTAATCAATATGAGGATCCTGGGATCATGTGTCCATGTCCATGGTGCTTCTGAGATACCATTTGAATCAGTCTAATCCACGTCAATTCAAAAGACATTTTTGCAGCATGTAAGGTGTGTGTATGTCTGTGTTGGGACCATGGAAGAGACCTGAGCAAGGCATAGTTCATGGTTTTCCTGATAGTCATTAGTCAGATACCTCATCACTGGATGGGAAGCTTTACTTCACACTGGATTGATTACAGTTAAGTTAAAAATAAAAATGAGAACAGTTTAAATGTGGAAGAAAACACATGTCAGTATTTGATACCATGATAGGCAATCATTTTTCTCTAAAAACAGTGGAAAAATTCACAAAGGTAAGAGATGAGAGTTTGTATATGAGGGAACAAAAAGCTACTGTAAGTCATAAATCTAAATAAAAAAGGAAATGACAATCTGAGGAAAATATTTGAAAGAAAAACTTGGTTAACTTCCTGAGCTTATAAAGAAATCTTACTAATCAACTACAAAAATACTCACAAAAAATACACAAGAAAACAAGAATGAGTAAAGAGTGTGAGAAAATAAGTCTTTAATTAAAAGTAAAATGATGGGGCACCTGGGTGGCTCAGTAGGTTAGGCGTCTGACTCTTGGTTTTGGCTCAGGTCGTAATCTCATGGATCACGATCTCCTGGGTCATCACACAATCACACACAGCAAGCCCTGCTGTGAACTCTACACAGTTTGAGGAGTCTGCTTGAAGATTCTCTCCCTCTGCCCCTCCCACCCACATGCATGCGAGCTCTATCTCTCTAATAAATAAATAAATCTTTTTTAAAAAGCATAAATGGCTAATAAAAGTATGAATAGAAGAAAAGAAAAAAATATGCCACATTTTCCTGTCAGATTTGCCAAGATTTCTTAAAAGTGATAATATACAGGGGATGAGAGCTTGTGAGGTGAGTAGTTTGACACACTGCTAGTAAGGACAGTATTTCTGCAACACTCTAGAAGCAAACAGACAATTTGTGTTAAGATGGTGAAGGAATTCAAAAGCTCTTTGATTCATCGATAGCACTTCTAGGAATCTGTCTTAAAGATAAAAGAGAAGAACGCAAAGATTTATGTAAAGAATGATTTTCTAAATGAAGTTTATTATAAAAGAAATATGAAAACAGTCTGCTTCCAAAGTACACGGTCAAATAAATTTTTATATACGCATAGAGTATAGTAATTACTAGAAGTTAAAATTTAAGTAATATTTGATAACATAAAAAATACTCTTGTTAAAATGCTGATTAACAAAATAGAAAATGAAAGGAGAACAACATTTATTAACAGTTTGTTGCCAATATTGAACACAAATCTGTAAATTCTAGAAACAAATACACCAAAAATGTCAGTATGGTTCTCTCTCTCTCTCTCTTTTTTTTTAGTATGGTTACCTCTTATGTTGAGATAATGGGTGATATTTATTTTTTTCTATTGAAATCTTTTAGGTGTCCCAAATTTCTACAGGAAGCACTGAATTAGTTTTCTATCACTACACAACAAATTACCACACCCTTAGTGGTTGAAAACAACACCATGTATGACTTCTTAGCTTCTGCAATTCAGAAGACTGAGGCTGGCTTAGCTGGATTCTCTGCCTAAAGTCTCACAAGGCTGAAAAAAGGGGGCCAGGTAGGATGAACTCTCACCTAGAGCCCAGAGTTCTCCTTTAATCTCATTCATGTTGTTGGCAGAATTCAGTTCCTGAGATTGTAGGACATAGGCCCCTGTTCCCTTGCTGGTTGTCAACCAGGGACCACTCTTGCTTCTCATGGTTATTTTCCATGTGGCCCTGAAGGTACTCTGCTTTCTTTCAGGTGAGCTAGAGTGCACGAATCCCCTGTGACCAGCTGGAGAAAATTCTTTGCTTTTAAAGGACTCAGGTAGCTAGGTCAGGTCCACCTGGATAATTTCCCTGTCTCAAAGACAACTGATTTGGAAATTTAATTACAACTGCCAAGTCCCTTCATAGCAATACTTAGATAAGTGTTCAATTAAATAACTGTGAGATGACATATGAGCAGCAGAGGGCTGGCAATATTGGGTACCTACTTAGAATTCTCCTGACCACAAGCATGTGCTAGTAGGTCAAACTTTAGGATAGACTCCTTGGTTTTAAATTCTGTCTCTGATTGACAAGTGGCTTTGGGCAACTTACTTGACCTCTCTGAGTGTCATTTACTCTTAAGATGGGAGAGTAGTGGCAGTAGTAGTAGTAATTTTCTCAAAGGATTGTTGTAAAAGATTTGCAAATTTAAATATAATGATATTTTATTACTTAATTTGGCATGAAGTGTGGTTTTTAGTATCAGTATCAGAAAATGCAAAGCAAAATATAAAAGCCCACAAAAACTAGTTTGGCAGAAAATAATTTGACCATCCACAAGAAAAAGTTTCAGATTTTTCTCATTACGTTTCTCTTTTTTCTAGTCAATGGCAATGAGCCTGTTTCTTCTCTACCTCTGTGCAGCAAAATTAGGCTTGGAACACCCCTCTGTTACTCCAAACTCTTTTTCTTTTCTTGATGCTCTGCTTCCATCTCCAGTAGAGAAAAATACTTTGTGCTTCCTCATAACTGGAAAAACTTTATAAAAATGCAAATATCATCTAAAAAGAGAGAGTACACATGGCAGTTAACCATGGCTTGTATTCTGTATTGGGACAAGGAAAGAAAGGTATACAGAAGGGAATGTTTGGTGTGGATGTGAAAGAAGGAGGTGCCCTGATGAACTGCCAACTCTTACAGGTATGGAAAGGTGAAGAAAGTCAGAAAAAAATAGCTTTTTGAGGAAACATATCCAAAGATAGATGGAATATTAGAAGCTCATTTCTAAAAAGTCCCTGAATGCAGATAGGGCGGGATACTACCATCCCTACAAAAATATCTGTTAGTTAAGTGTCTGCCTTCAGCTCAAGTCATAATTTCAGGGTCCCTGCTCAGTGGGGAGCCTGCTTCTTCCACTCCATCTGCCCTTCTGCTCCTACTCTCTCACTCAAGCTCTCTCTCTCTCTCACTCAAGCTCTCTCTCTTTCTCTCTCTCTGTCTTTCTCTCTCTCAAATATATAAAATCTTAAGAAAACAAAAATATCTCAGAGAAGTGTCATCCTGCATCTGTTGGTCAGGTGGCTCACTGCTTCACTTGGGTTCATTTCTGGTTATTAGGAAGTTTTGTCTGTGAAGATTTCTGCATCTTTTGCTAGGAGCCCCACATGGCAAATCTAAACCTGATTCCTCGGGTCAGCCTCTTAAAGCTTGCCAGTTTGGAAGAGAAGATAGAGAGATGCTGAAGACAGACTTTTCCTGCTTTGGGCCAGCCTACTCTCTGTTCTAGGCTATTTGTGCTCACTGCCACCCAATCCCACAGTTCTTTTCATTCATATCCACCTCCCTGGGTACTGTCTCCTCTTCTAGTTTGAGAAGAAAAGGATTAAAAACAGGTCTGATCTGCTCTTGGATTTCCTGAAAGGCACTATATACAACAGCTGGGTTGCTGGGTATTGAGATACACCTCTCCTTAATCTTCAGCCAGAGCTGATGGAATCATGGAAGAAAGTAGCCAAGTGAATGAGACCAAGTTCTCTGACAGATTTCTGTGGATTTTTATAGAATTGGTAATTTTTAGCTCAGAGTATATGTTCAGTAAATACCTTTGAGAAGAACAAGAATAAATTATGACAGCTCCTAAAAATGAATGCTCGAATATTATTAATTATAAAAGTTATTCTCTTATTGTGCATGAGAATATGGGTATTTGAGTTTGGGTTGAGTAAAGAAAAAATAGTGTCTTATAAAATATAGCAATAGCATGGTTGGGTTTTTTTAGGTACTATATGCTAGATACTGTGCGAGGTGCTTTATAGACATGATCTTAGTTAATAACCACTAGACTATAAACTACAGGAGGACAGAGACCAAAGCTTCACTGTGTGATGCAATATTCTCGATGTCTAGTGTAGTGCCTGTTGTACAGTTGTAGAGATGTCTATGAATTCCTCCAGCATGTATTTATGGAGTATCACTATGTGCTGGAACAACTTGACCAATAGACGTTGATTCTCAGTACCATGGAATTTGCAGTGCATATGCAAAAACCCTGACTCCCATGGAACATAGGATGTTCCTTAAGGATGAAGACTGGATGCAGGTTTAAATTCTCTTTGCCACTGATTAACCATGTACTTTAGGAAGTTATTTCATATCTTTTGGACTCTGTTTCCTCATTTGTAAAATGGACATGATAATGATAATGCCTAGGTCTTAAAATGGCTTGAGGATAAAAGAACGATGCTTGGCCTATGATGCACTCTTAGAACATAGCAACTACAGTATTATTTACAGCCACTCTGTAAGTATTAGTTGAATGAGAGCATGAATAATGTCTTCCAACAACTCAGATATGATATATATTCTCCATTTCATGAATAAGGAATCTGACTAGAGAGTAAGTTCCTTGCGCAAGGTCAAACATCTGGTAAGGAGCAGAATTGTGATTTGCCACCAAGACCATATGACCATATGACTCCAAAGTCCATTCTGTTCCATGCTATGCTGCAACTGTCTTTCCATTAATGGTGAATTTTGACAAGCAGCATAAACACTTGGGATAGAAGTCCTGAAAGGAAAAAAAAAAAAAAAAAGAAGTCCTGAAAGGAATTAAGGCAAGAGGGTAAATACCATGTTGTTTCCCTGTAAGAGTTGGGTCAGGGAGGGAAAAAAGTACTGCAAAATTCCACCACGGTCCAGCTGCCTGTGCAGGAGTATTACTCAGTCTAGCTGTTAAGCATTGTTATGTGCCAGTTGGAAGTGGGCTGCATTTTGCTCATGTGACAGCTGGTCTTGGTAGCAAGGAATGCCTCGAAGTTGGCACCACAATTCAGCCCAGAAACCATTTGATTTGATTCACAAATATGAAGCTGAAAAACTACAACCAGAGATATGGTGGGCTCAGAATACAGTCTGAAAAGCAGGCAAAAGAGAAATGAAACTTTATTACTTTTTGACTAATAAAAGTTGCTATGCCTAGCTACTAATCTCCAATTTACTAATGTATGCTTTTGATCATGTTATTAAATACAACAGACATTAACTTCTCTTTTGATGTTGTCTTTGACCAACTATAGATCTTGTTCTTGAGGGATTTGTAAAATGGTTCCGTTCAAGGTGTAGTTAACGCAGAGATGACAGTGAGTCTTGTTTAGGTTTTTTATGGACTTATCTCAACTTCCACCTACTCCAGAATGACTTGGCTGTTTATTCATTAATTCACTCATTCATTCATGTATTTATACAATTTAATACATATTTACTGAAGACCTACCATAGAAAAGACTGGTGGAAAACTTGAACAAGGTCCTTGCTCTTATGAGATTTGCATTTTATTAGAGAGACAGATAAGAAGTAAACCAATAAGCAAGATATAAAAAATGTTTACAGAAAGTGATCATTTCTATGAAGGAAGAAGATAAGTTGTGATGCCTTTCTGAAATGGCATTTGAGCTAAAAACTGAATATTGGGGTGGGATGGCCATGGATAGAGCTGAGAGGAAAAGTACCATGAGCAGAGGGAAAGGCAGGTGCAAGAAACTTTATAACTCTGCAACATAAAAACAACTAATTTTAAAAATGGGCAATAGACATGAATATACATTCCTTCAAAGATATACAGATGGCCAATAAGAACAGGAAAAAATGCTCAGTATCATTATCCCCAAGAGAAAGGTAAATCAAAACCTCAATGAGACAACCACTTCACACTGACTAGGATGGTTATAATAAAAAAAACATAGATAATAACAAGTGTTGGATAGGATGTGAAAAAATTGGAATCCTCATGCATTGCTGATGAAAATGTAAAATGGTGCAGCCACTTTGGAAAAAGAGTCTGGCAGCTTCTCAAGTGTTAAATGTAGAGGTACCATTTGTTTCAGCAATCCCACTTCTAAGAATATACTCAAGAAAATTGAAAACACGGCCACACAAACGTTTACACAATGTTTTTCATGATACCCCCCAAAAGTAGAAATAACCCAAATGTTCATCACATGATGAATGGATATATAAAATGTGGTATACATATACAACAAAATATTATTTGGCAATAAAAATAAATGTAATGTTGGCACATGATAGAACACATATGAACTTGGAAAATATTAAGTAAAAGAAACCAGTTTCAAAGGACCATGTATTATATGGTTATATGTATATGAAATATCCAAAATAGACAAATCTGTAGAGGTAGAAGGTAGATGAGTGGTTGCCTTGAGCTGAGGGAAATAGGAGTTTGGGTGATTATGGTTGAGGGAAGAAGGATTTCTTTCTGACATAATCAAAATGTCCTAAAATAGTTTGTGATGATGGTATATATCATATAATGTGTATATAATGTGTCATTGAATTGTGTACTTAAAGTGGATGAATTCTATGGTGTATGAATTATATCTCAATGAAGCTGGTTTACCCCCAAGTTTTTATTTAAATTCCAGTTAGTTAACATACAGTGTAATACTAGTTTCAAGCATAGAATTTATCTAAAGATGTAGATAAATTTATCAGGTATAGATTCATCACTTACACACAACACTCAATGCTCATCACAAGTGCCCTCCCTAATAACCATTGTCAACAGAGCAAGACTAGAGATATGTAACTAAATTAGAAGACTGTTGCTGTTGTCCAACTGGCAGATGGTGGTGGCTTAGACAAGGGTAATCTGGTCACCCCATCCATTATAGTAAGCCCAAGCCAAATAAATATTTCTCTCATTTATTCCCATTTGCCTATGTACATCATTAATACTTAGGGCATTGCTCTGATATGATCCATATAGCTGTCTGTCTCCCTTAAAACACTGTAAGCTTGTGGTGAAAGACTTGGCTCTTATATTTTGCTTCCCTATAGTTAAAATATCTGCACACAATAGGAACTGAATAAATATGCAGTGAATTGATCTGAGCCAGTAGTTGATAGCATTAAAGCTGTTTAATATATTTCTAGAAGGTATAAAGCCTAGTACAATTAAAACTGCACCCAACATTCTCATTTTCTCTCTCCTAAATTTTTATCAAGAATTCATTTCAAAAAGTTTACCTGGAGGAAAAAAATAATCCACAAAAAGAAAGTCTTAGGGCTCAGAATAGAAGGATAGAAGGGAGGGAAAGAAATAAGACTGTTAAAAAAAAAAGAAATAAGACTGTTTCTATTTGCAGACAGCATGATTGTCTATAGCAAACATCCCAAGGAATTTATAAAAACAACTCTTAGAACTAAATAAACGAATTTAACAAGGTCATAGAATATAAGGTGAATGCATAAAAATTAATTGAATTTCTATATACTAGCCATGGACAATAGACAAATTTTAAAAACAGCATTTACAATGGTTCTCAAAAATGGAATATGTATGTATTAATACAAGAAAACATGTTTAGGGTCTCTTTGCAGAAAACTACCCCAAGAAGTGTAGATGAAAGAAATGAAAGATCCAAATAAATGAAGACATGTTTTCATGGTTTGAAGAACTCAATATAATAAATGTGTCAATTTTGTCCAAATTCAGTTATAGTTTAATATAATTCTATGAAAATCATAAAAGACTTTTTATACGTATTGGCAAGCTAATTCTAAAAGTTATATGGAAAGAAAGAGAACTAGAAAAGCTAAAACAATTTTGACAAAGAAAAGTGAAGTTGGAGGAATCATACCACCTGTTTTAAGACCACCTAGAAAGTATCAGTAATTGAGAGTGTGGTATTAGAGAAAGAATAGATATATATAGGCTGATGTAATGGCATAGAGTCCAGAAGTAGACCCACACTACCATGGCTAATTTATTGTCTTTAATTAGTAGGTTTATCAAGATATAATTTGCATACTACAAAATCCATTCATTCAAACTCCCAATTTAGTGCTTTTGGAATGTTTACAGAGTTGTCTGATCATCATCCTAACCTTTTAAAGACGTTCATCATCCAGAAAGAAATCTCATGCCAGTTACCAATTGCTCTTCATTTCACTCTTTGGTCAATTAAGTTTTTACAAGGGTGCAAAAGCAATTGAATGGAGAACATATAATCTCTGCAGTAAATGGTGTTGAAGCAACTGAACATTCATATGAAATAAAAATGACTCTTGACCTAAGCCTCACACCTTATACAATAGTTAAATCACAATGACATCATCAATCTAAATATACAATGTAAACTAAAAAAAAAAAAAAAAATTACAAGAAAATACACAAAAAAATTCTTCCAGACCTGGAGTTAGTCAAAGAGTTCTTAGATCTGACATCAAAAGTATGACCCGCTAAAAAATGGTAATTTTTATTTCATAAAAATGCAAACCTTTTTACTCTATGAAAGATACTTTCAAGAATGAAAACACAGGCTAGAGATTTGGGAGAAATGTTTGCAAAACACACATTTGGCCCAAGACTTGTATCCATAATATATGAAGAACTCTCATAACTCAACAGTTAAGAAAAAAAAAAAAAAGAAAAGGAAAACAAATTTTAAAAAGAGTGAAGGACTTAAACTTTACCAAAGGGGACATACAAATGGCAAATAAACAAATGAAGAGATGTTCAACATCATTAGTCATTGAGGAAACGAATTAAAACTCCAATGTGATAGAGAATCACACACCTGTTAGAATAACTAAAATTAAAATACTGAAAAATATCAAATGGCAACGAGAGCAACCAGAACTGTCCTACATTGCTTGTGGTAGTGAAAAATAATCAGTCATTTGGAAAACAGTTTGGCAGTTTTCTTACAAGTTAATCATATGACCCATCAGTCCTACTCTTGAGTATTTACCATAGAGAAATGAAAACTGTGTTCACACGAAAACCTCCTCATGAATGTTTATGGCAGCTTTATTCATAATTACTCAAAATTGGAAGCAATTCAAAGCCCTTTAGTGAGTGAATGAGTAAACAAACTAGTATATCCGTACAGTGGAATACAGTGCAGCAATTAACAAACTAGTGATAAATACAACAATGTGGATTGATCTCAAAGGCATCCTGCTTGGGTGAAAGCTGGGCTCAAAGGTTACATGTTATATCATTTCATTTCTATAACATTCTTCTCTAATTTTTTTATTGAAGTATAGTTAACATTCAGTATTACATTTAAGTATACAATACAATGGGTCAATAATCCTATGCATTACTCAGTGCCCATTATAAGTGTACTTTTACTATTTCACCTTTAACTTTAACTATTTCACCCATCCCTCCACCCACCTCCCCTCTGCGAAACCACTGTTTGTCCTCTATATTTAAGAGTCTGGTTTTTAAAAATATTTATTTATTTATTTATTTGTTTCATTTCACAAATTCCACATATGAGAGAAATAATATGGAATTTGTCTTTCTCCATCTGACTTATTTCACTTAACATTATATCCTCTAGGTCTATATTGTTGCAAATGTCAAGATGTCACTCTTTTTATGGCTGAGTAATATTCCTGTGTGTGTGTGTATCTTTCTTCCTTATCCATTCATCTTTTAATGGAAACCTAGATTTCTTCCTTACATGCCATTCTTGAAGAGACAAAATTACAATGAAGGAGAACAGATCTCTGGTTGTCACAGGTTAGGATTAGGAACAATATGTGACAACAAAGGGATAGCTGAAAGTTTTAGGGGTGATGAAACTGTTCTGTATTCATATTGCTGTGGTTATGAAAATCTATACATGTGTTAAAATTCCTAGAATTTTACAGCAAAAAAGGGAATTTACTGTAAATTAATTTTTAAATAAACTACAAAAGTAAAACAGGTTTCTTGACTCTCAAGAGCTTTGGAGCCAGACTCATCTGGCATTAGATTTAGCTTTGCAATCCATCCCCTGGGAGAATTTGGAGTGACTGCTTACCTTCAGTTTTCTCATTTGTAAACTGGAGAGAATAATGACACCTGTCACATGGTAGGAAAAATTCAATAAGAGTACCTGCCTGGCACTTAGCACAGTACTTGGTGCATGGTAAGAGCTCAGTAACATTCAGCTGATGTTTCTGTTGCTCTTTCTCTGCTCTGTACTACTATCTTATTAAAGAGAACAATGTCAACTAAAAAATTAGTCTTGTATTTTAAACCTTAAAAATGTTACTATCAGGACATTTTGAGAAATAACAACATGGAGGCAGCACTGTGATATTTTATCCTGAAATCATATCCTAGGGCTAGGTAAGGAGCAAGTTGTTCATCAGTGCCCTCAACAAACAGAGGCCACTGTTCTACAATACCCCAGTGTAACTGATTTAGCTCCATCTAGAATCTCTGATCCTACTGTTCCCTTGTTGTTTCACCTTGGAAGAAGGTTCAACAGAATAGATTAAGAGAAAGACTTTTGAGAGGTCCTGTGCATCTTTACTCTGAGGATGTTTTCCAAAAGCTAATAAGAATTACCATTGCTACTGTGTGTGTGTGTGTGTGTGTGCGTGTGTGTGTGTGTGTGTGTGTGTGAGCATGGCGATCTTCCAAGCTTCTCTGCCAGTATCTCACAGCCACAGAAGGCTGGGCTTTAAGCATTTGGATTTCCAATTCTTATCTTCCAGAGTTTGGCATTGAGTGCCCAGGACAGCTTCATATGTAAGTGCCTGATGTCACTGATAATCTATAACTGATAGAGCTGGGATTCCTGATTGAGTATGTCCAATCGCTTAAGTTAATAGAGAAGCTTTATCATGTGCTTCTAATCTTTGCCATCTGACTTGCAGTTCTGTTCCCCCCTCACACTCTGACTTGGCAAATTTCCCTCCACCTGCAATCTCCTGGGCTAGAGGATCTCTCCAGGAGGCAGCAGAGGGTCAACTCCTGGGCCATCTTGTTATCTTCTAATCAACTCTAATAGCCCTCTATGCTTGCCACTTGACAATTGTATTAAATAGAGCTTCCTGGTGTGTATGTTAGAATTTGTTTAGAAACATATCTGTGAGGGGCAGGCCAGGAAGACACAATGCTACCTCTAGAAAAGGAAGTTGCTTGGCCCTGAGCAAGTCTTTCATCTCTCCCTCTGGCCTCAATTTTCACAATTGAGAGGGTTGGATCAGATTGTTTCTAAAGTCTCTTTCAATTTTAATATTCCAGGTGTCTAGATCACAAACAAGTTTTTGTTGTTAAGAAAACCCAATTCCTTGCACTCCGAAATATGCATTGATTCTGCATTCTTCATGTTTTTTCTTTCAAAATAATGATCACATTTAAATTGAGTTAGGAGTACTATAAAGTTTGTTGCATGATTCATTGTGGCTACAAAGAAATTAGCTCTTGAACTATCAATAAATTAACATTGATTAGTGGTTGCTGTTCAAGGCAGATTTGACACCAACCATAAACTAAGGAGTTTGGGGAATGCATTTTTCATATCAGAAGTGGTTGAAAATGCATTAGGGTCCAAGTGCATGTATTCTCTACTAAGAGGTGGGGGTGGAAAAGTTGGCTGTGGTAGTGGTTTGGAGAGAAGGATGGGGATTTACTAACCTCATGTGACACTACAATCACTATTACCCAAATCTCTCTTCATGTTTAGATCAGAACATGCTAGCTATTCACGTTTCAAATCCACTTCTGAACCAGAGGGGCATGCAGACAGAGACAGCATCTTTTAATTGGAAGGGAGCATCTGCTGTTGTTTCATGCACAGCTCCTGGCACCCAGGCATCAAGGAGGAAGATAGGATGATAAGGACAAAGCCTAGATTGGCCTACTGGGTCCAGTGCATTTTCTTCATAGACAAATTTCACAGTTCCACATTCACGATTAGAAACCTTTCTCAGACCGTGCTTGCACCATTATTTCAGAGATAAATTGTTGCCTCACCTCTTCACTCAGTTAAGAAGGCTGGAGGACCGCTGTAGTATAAGGAACATTGGACCTGTTGTTAGAAAACAGGAGGTTGGGTCTTGCTCTGTTATTTACCAAACATATGATCCTGGGAAATCATTTTTTTAATTTAAAGATTTTATTTATTTATACATGAGAGACACAGAGAGAGGCAGAGACACAGGCAGAGGGAGAAGCAGGCTCCACGCACAATGCGGGACTCGATCCTGGGACTCCAGGATCACGAACCAGGCCAAAGGCGGTGCTAAACCGCTGAGCCACGTGGGCTGCCCACTGGGAAATCATTTAACCTCTATCATTCATTCCTTGAATATTTGGTTGAGCAGGTATATATTGAATTACTGTTATGCCATCCATAAGCACCAAGATTACAATGAGACATTCTTCCTGTTTTTATTAAACTCCGAACCCTAATTACCATTTATACTAGTTGGCATTTGTTGAATTCTGTGTGTCAGGCCATGCACATTCTATGTAAATTATGACACTTAAACCCTAAGGGAGTTATTGTTATCTCCATTTTGCTGAGAGGGAAATGGGGGCTTAGGTAAATTAGGTAATTTATTCAAGAGCATGGAGCAAGTAGTTGAATAGGACATTCAGGCCATAGCATGAGAATTTAACCACAGTGCTACACAATATCTTTCCATTGGCTAATCTGAAAATGTAGATAAACCTACTTAACTAAATATATTTCATATATTTAGTCAACTGACAAAATAGAGGAAATTCCTGTCAGTCTATAGTTCTTGAAGGTTGTTATAAGGATCAAAAAAAAATTGAGAATGTGAAATGTTGTGGATATAGTAAAGAGCTGGGAAACTTTAAGCTCTATATAAGCAAACTGTGAGCATTTATATTTCTATAAGCCAGAGGGACACTCATGTGGAAGCTCAGAATGTTCTATATTATAATCCTGTGTTTATTAATCACTGAGTACCTGATTCATGTCTTCCTAAGAAGTGAAGTTAAACAGAAAGAGTAATGTCTCAGAGAATATTAGAGCTGCCACATGCCTTATGAACTTTGGAATGTGTTAAGAGGCTGCTTCTGGGTTCTACCATCTAGGAACTCCGCCTACTAGACTCTAAACTGGGCAACAGGTGTCTACCACTTTAACAGATCCCTCCTCCCCACTCTAGTTAATTGGATTCAGAGAAAACTCAAACCATCCTTTGAATCTCTCATCTTGTTCAAGATCTTCGCTTCACAGATTAGACCCAAGGATGCCTGGCTTCTAAGGAAACACCCTTCATAAAACACTCCCTTGAACATAAATTCACTAATTAAACAAGTATTTATTGAGTACATACTATGTGCCAGGAATCATTCTTGGTGCTGGGGATTCAAGTAGTGCCCACGCTTGCCCTCATGGAGCTGACGTCCTAATAGGGGAGGTGGGCAGAACCACGATAAACACATCAGTTGATGATATGGTGAGTCTGGTACACAGGAAAAGCAGGTATATGGAAGGAACTTCAGCAGAGTAAGGTGACAGAGAGTTACAGATGGAGCCGGTCTTCCTCATAAAGTGATGTTTGAAAACAGACATGACAGCAGTGAGAGAGAGAGGCTCTACAGAGAGAAGGCAATCTTGGGAAGAGGAAATAGCAGATGCAAAAGCTCTGAGGCCAGAGTGTGCTTGGCATACTCAGAGGACAGCACAGAAGCTGGGGGTGGATGCATAGGAAGTATGGGGTATATGCTTTCTTTATTCCTCAAAACAAAAATTTGTACCTGCTTCCAGCTCCCCAATTCCTTAACCTGGCATTTAAAGCCTTTTACAATCTGGTTCCAAATTCCACATTGATTTTTTCTCAACTTTAACATGAAAGCTGAGGTCCAGCTGACATCCCCTCACTTTGCATGGGCTCCCTCCCTCAGGGTCCCCCATGACCTCTGGGCTCCCTAACTTTCTCTAGGGTAGTGGCTCTCAACTGTGAGGAGCTTTGCCCCCAAGGCATAGTTGGCAATGTCTCCAGACTTTTTTGGTTGTTACATTTGGGGATTTCTACTGGCATTTAGTGGATAGAGGCCAGGGATGCTGCTAAACATTCTCTGATGCACAGGACAGCCGCCCACCACAAATAATTATTTGGACCAACATGTCAATAATACGGAGGTTGCTAGACCCTGTTCTAACACCTCCTCATTCTTCAAAGTCAGAGCTTCCTTTGTACAACTTTCCTAAACCCCATACCCCACCCTACTGATTCTCTGAATTGTGTGGACCATACAATGTTTCACTGTTTTATCTATTCTGACACTATTGTGTGCATAGGTTTTGGAATTACACAGCATGGATTTCATTTTCAGTTCTATCTACATGATCTTAGGCATATTATTTAACTTTTCTGAAACACTTTTTTATTTGTAAAACAGGACAAATACATTGTTGGAAGGACTAAATGAGTTAATGTGTATACATTTCTTGCCATATTGCCTGGTGCAGGACATAGTAAATATTATTTATTATCATGATTGTAATTATTCAACTTCCTTGACTGGTTCGTATGACCCTTGAAGCAACTGATAATAGTGCATAGTTCTATGCCTCATCCTTCCTTGTATCCCCAGGGCCATATGAATTAGAGTTATTTATCAGAACTTTCTTGGTAGTGGTGAGGTATGAGTAAGACTTCAGTATCTTTCCTAATGATGGTCTCTAAAACTGGAGCATAAGGTAAGTGCATATCCCTTTGAGAAAATAAACTGCTCACTTAGGTCAGTGAATAAACTCTTCCAGTTTCCCAAATACTGATTCTTGATCCAGGACAAATCCATCACTAGGGCTGCACCTGAGTTTACCGAGGATAGCTTTCCTCTTTTCTGTGTTAAGATAAAAAAGAAAAAGAAACAGTCCAAATAGAAAGTTAAGCAGAGGCAGGACCTGATAAGAAACAGGACCATGTGGGACACTGATGTTGTGCCCAAGATCGCGAATCCGAGCAACCACCAAGGAGCCGACACCGATGCAATCACACGAGGGTTTATGTACAAGCTCGAGCCTGGGACCAAGTATACCCGACGCAGCGGAGCAGGGACTTGGACCCCGAGACGAAGAGGTTTAGCAACTTTATAGGGGCCAGTGGCCCATGAGATACACAGAAAGTTGCACAGTCATGCTGGTCCGCTGAGCCCGATTTCCAGTTAGGGTGTGTCCTGGTCTTTGACTAGGGCGGGGCAGTGCCCTAAGTAATAAGCAGGTCAGCACAAGGCGGGTGCAGCCCAAAATAGAGTCAGTCCTGCTCTGCCTGTCCAGGGGTAGGGGATTTTGTTCAATTTCCTGGGTCCCACATTCCCCCCTTTTTCAGAGGATCCTATGCAGGACCCAATCATGGGTCCAGGTTGCTCTCAGAGTGAGCCAGGGGAATGATTAAACCAGGATTCTCACCAACCTTGTTGCTGTTCTCGCTCTTATTTACAGTTAAGGCAGCACACAACTCCCCCACCCTTTGTTGTAAGAAGACTAATTCTAATCCCCTTCTATTTTGAAGGACAACCTCGGACTAGGGAGTCTTGGAGGTGGGAGATAAGTGAGAACGGCACAGTCTTAGCTTTAGGGGAGTGTCCTTGTCTGCTTGGCTTTTCCATTCTGTAACAAAGTCCGTGAGAACGGTGTGTGGGTCAGCTGGCTGGTCAGCTGGCCGGACGTGTGTAGTGGACCCAGGGAGTAATCCCGTCGACCCTGAGAGCGGTGGGAGTGGTCATGATCACGAGATAGGGTCCCCTTCCAGTGAGGTTGAAGTGTCTGGTGTTGGTATCTCCGCACATATACCCAGTCACCTGGCCGATATCAATGGGGGTCCGGGGGTGGCCCAGTCTCGTAGAGGGCCCTCAGCTTAGGCCACACCTGCTCATGGGTTCATTGTAACATTTGGAGGGAGAAAAGAAGTTGGTGGTCATCAAATTCAGCAAGCACCTCAGGTTTTAAATTGGGGATAACAGGTGGAGGAAGACCGAACATGATTTCGTAGGGAGTCAGTCCCATCTTATATGGGGAGTTCCTCACCCTATATAGGGCGAAGGGGAGGAGAGTCACCCAGTCCCCGTCAGTCTCCAGGGCTAATTTAGTTAAGGTCTCCTTTAATGTTCTGTTCATCCTCTCTACCTGTCCTGAGCTCTGGGGCCTATATGCACAATGTAATTTCCAATCTGCCCCAAGTACTAGTGCCACTCCCTGTGTTACCTTAGATACGAATCCTGGGCCGTTGTCTGACCCAATTCTAACGGGAAAACCATACCCCGGTACGATGTCTTCCAGCAGTTTTTTGGTCACGATCTGTGCCGTTTCATGTTTGGTGGGAAATGCCTCTGTCCATCCTGAAAAAGTATCTACAAACACTAGTAAATATCTATACCCGTATTTTCCAGGTTTTACTTCAGTGAAGTCCACTTCCCAGTAGGCTCCTGGGCGGTCCCCTCGGAGCCGGGTGCCCGGGTTAGATCCATGGGCAGAGGCATTTGTTAATCGGCATGTGCGGCAGCTCGCCACGATCTGTTCAATCTTTGCTCGCGAGTCTTTAATAGTGATCTTTGCATGTCCTATGAGGTCTTCCATCTTCCTCGTTCCCATGTGAGGACTCCGATGCATTTGGGATAGGACTCGCCGTCCTAGTTCCTCTGGCAGGATGATTCTGGAGTCTGCGGCCCTCCACCAGCCACGCAAGCACTGGGTCATAGGCAAGCGTTTGATCCAGTGTAAGTCAGCAGCAGTATAGTTGGGGGTGTCCGGCAGGGTCGGTGCCCCCGGATCAGGTAGTGTGGTAGCTAAGACCTGGGTCACCAGAAGGGCCGCCTCTTTTGCTTTTAAATCGGCTCGCCGGTTTCCCCTGGCTACGGGCATGTCTGCCTTTTGGTGGCCGGGACGGCGGATGATGGCCAGGGCCTTGGGCAGCCAGAGGGCCCTCAGGAGTTCAAGGATCTCCGTTTTGTTTTTAACAGTCTTTCCCTCCGCTGTCAGAAGCCCTCTCTCCCTGTAAAGGGCTCCGTGGAGGTGAGCGGTGGCAAAGGCGGACCCGCTGTCGGTGTAGGTGTTTATTCGTTTACCTTCTCCCATGGTCAGCGCCTTGGCCAGTGCGATCAGTTCTACCCGTTGAGCCGTCTCCGTGGTTACGGCTGCCCCCGCGTATCTGAGTCCTTCTTGGACAAAACTGCTGTCGTCCGTGTACCAGGTGGCGTCCGCATTCAGCAGTGGTCCTGGAGATCAGTTCTGATTCCGTGCACCTGGCGGACGGTTCGCGGCTGTGGGATTCTTAAGACGGTTTCCTTCCGTGCATCTGTCACCCATCTTTTAATTGTACCCAAGGTAGCTCACCTCTGCTCTGCACATCTGGGTTTTTTAAGCTGAGGCCCCGTATCCTAGGGCTTCTATGGTCAGGCGCAAGTCCCTGGTGCCTCGCAGGCATGTGTCCTGGTCCTCTGCCACCAACAGAATATCATCTACATATTGTAATAAAGTTTTTTT
The DNA here is from genome assembly GCF_003254725.2 of Canis lupus dingo. Lineage (NCBI taxonomy): Eukaryota > Metazoa > Chordata > Mammalia > Carnivora > Canidae > Canis > Canis lupus. Next base: position 54,668,944 of record NC_064246.1, on the reverse strand, counting down.
TAAATTTTTTTTAAATTAAATTTAAAAAATTTAATTTATTTATGATAATAAAATAAATAAATAAATTAAAAAATTTATTTATGATAGTCACACAGAGAGAGAGAGAGAGAGGCAGAGACACAGGCAGAGGGAGAAGCAGGCTCCATGCACCGGGAGCCCGATGTGGGATTCGATCCCAGGTCTCCAGGATCGCGCCCTGGGCCAAAGGCAGGCGCCAAACCGCTGCACCACCCAGGGATCCCTGTAATAAAGTTAAATGTGGGTGCTTGGAACAGAACTCACCCGTCTTCGTGTAAGGCCTCATTGAAAATGGTTGGTGAATTTTTGAATCCTTGTGGTAGTCAAGTCCAGGTGAGCTGGCCATTGATGCCTTTCTCAGGGTCCGTCCATTCAAAGGCGAAGAGGTCTTGGCTTCTGGGTGCTAAAGGCAGGCTGAAAAAGGAATCTTTTAAATCTAATACTGTATACCAAGTTTTGTCTGGAGGCAGGGTGGAGAGGAGGGTGTATGGGTTTGGGACCGTAGGGTGCATATCCTCTACTCGCCGGTTGACTTCCCTCCAGTCCTGGACTGGCCTGTAATCGATAGAGTGCGGTTTCTGAACTGGCAGCAAGGGAGTGTTCCAGGCCAATTGGCAGGGCCTTAATATGCCCGAGTCCAGTAGTCGCTGTACGTGGGGTGTGATTCCCTTTTGTGCTACTAGAGGCATGGGGTATTGGTGGACCTGGACAGGGTCTGCCCCCAGTTTTAGTTCTATGTATATGGCCAGTCGATGCTGGGCCAGCCCAATTCCCCCAGTTTCTGCCCACGCTTGGGGAAATTCCCGCAGCATGGTTAATGTCAGTCATTGGTGCTGAGGGCATTTGGTGGAGATAATATTTGTCTTCTAAACTCAGGACAAGCACCTGAATCGGGTGCCCCTTCTTGCTTAGGACTTTTGCCCCTTTGCGGTGGAAGCAAATTTGTGCTCCCATCTTGGTGAGCAAATCCCGACCTAACAACAGGTAGGGACACTCAGGGATGACCGTGAAGGAGTGGAATACCCGGCCTGTGCCGAGATCCACAGTTCTTCGGGTAGTCCATGAGTATTGTTTGGTGCCATGGCCCCTTGTACCCATGAAGTTTTGTTTGCCAATTTCCCTTGGGGTTGTAATAAAACTGAATGTTGTGCTCCAGTGTCCACTAGGAATTTAACAGGTTGCCCCTCCACTTTAAGAGTTACCCTGGGCTCGGGGAGGGGTGGCGAACCCTGACTCCCCTAATCGTCCAGGTCCTCCATTTCTAAGATCTTGGCAGGGGCCTTAGATCTTTTGTTAGGGCAGCTTTTCTCCCAATGGCCCTCCTCTTTGCAATAGGCGCATTGGTGTTTGTTCGTCTTAGGGTGCTCCCAAGGGGGACCAGGGCCATCCTCCTTACCTGTCTCTGAAGCCAGCTTCTTGAGGTGCCTCCGTCTTTCCTGTGGGTCATCCATGATTGTGGCCAGCAGGATCTTGGCCAGATTTTGGGTCTGCCGGTCACTTAGTTTGGTTTGTTGTTCTTCTGGACTGTCTCTATTATTATAGACTCGTTCAGCCACTATCACTAAGTCCTGCAAGCTCTTCTCTCCCAGTCTCTCTACTCTTTGTAATTTCTTTTTAATGTCCGGAGCTGCCTGGTTAACAAAAGCCATGATAATTGTGGCCTTTGTTTCTGGGGCTTCTGGGTTCATAGGGGTGTACTGCCTAAAAGCCTCTATGACTCTCTCTAAGAAGGCTGCTGGACTCTCATCCTTACCCTGCCTCACATCATAGACCTTGGCCAGATTGGTAGGCTTGTGCGTGGCAGCCTTGAGACCTGCCATTAGAGTCTGGCGGTAGACCCGGAGTCTCTCCTTACCTTCAGCTGAGTTGTAGTCCCAGGTGGGGCGGGATAAGGGGAAGGCAGCATTTATGAGGTCTGGGTTTTGAGTCGGCTGTCTGTCCTCTCCCAGGACAGACTTCCGGGCTTCCACCTGAATTCGTTCTCTTTCCTCGGTGGTGAAGAAAACCTGCAAGAGCTGTTGGCAGTCATCCCAAGTAGGCTGGTGGGTAAAGAGAACAGTATCTAAAAGCCCAATTAGATCTCTTGGATTATCAGAGAACTTTGCATTTGGGTTTTCCAATTATATAAATCACTGGTGGAGAACGGCCAATATAACATTAGCTGTTCACCAGTCTCATTGGGGGGGCCCCATGGCGCGGAGAGGAAGGGCAGTGGAGTCCTCCGGCCCGCATTCGGAGGTGGGGCCCTCCGGTGGGTCCGACCGCGTGTCCCCGCTGCTGGCCCGCGCACAGGGACTCCCTCATCAGGGAGGGGTGGCGCCCCTTCTGCAGCCCCCGATGCCTCCAATGGAGGGGCGGAAGGGGGAGGGATGCCCAGTAGGGCGGTGGGAGAATCAGGTCCTCAGGGGAGGAATCCTGGAAGGCCGGATGAAGGGGTGCTTCGGGCATAGAGTTGGTCTCCTTCTTGGCTTTCTGCAGGGCTAGAATCTCCGTGGGTCCTGCTTTGGGGGGTAAAAATGGTTTTAGCCAAGGAGGAGGATTCTCGATCATGTCCTGCCAGATCAGGATGTAGGGCACCTGGTCAGAGTGGCCAACCGGTTCTTCCCTGAGGATCATGGTCTTAACCTGTAAGATAATAGGTAGGTGGAAAGTTCCTTCCTGGGGCCATCCTGCATCAAAGGTTGGCCATTCTGATACACAATAAATTTGGAACCTCTCTCTCCGTATGTCTATGCTCAGAATACGAGCTCTTTCCCTAATATCCGAGAAGTGAGAGAGCATAAGAGATAGGGGAGTGGTTTCTGTCTCCCCCATTATGTCCCCAATCCACACCAAGATACAGACAGTTAAGACGATTAACAAGGACACAACAACACAGACAAATGCACAAACAGCAAGGACATAGTAACACAGACAAACGTGCCATCAGTTAAGGAGAACACGGTAACAGACAAGCGTCCTGTGCCACCGCGGAGACAAAACAGAAGGTAACCTGAAGGGCTGCAGCCGGCCCTCCTACAGACGAGGCCCCGTCCTCTATACAGATGAGGGGGATCCCTGGGTGGCGCAGCGGTTTGGCGCCTGCCTTTGGCCCAGGGCGCGATCCTGGAGACCCGGGATCGAATCCCACATCAGGCTCCCGGTGCATGGAGCCTGCTTCTCCCTCTGCCTGCGTCTCTGCCTCTCTCTCTCTCTCTCTGTGACGATCATAAATAAATAAAGATTAAAAAAAATTTATATACAGATGAGGACCCCCGTCCTCCAGGCGGGGGCAAGGGACGTCTCCTCAAGACCCCCGGTCCACCGCCCTCCAGCGCGTCCGCCTAAGCCAACGCCGACCCAGTAGGGCTTGGAATCCTACAGGCGCAGGACAGCTCAGAGCTCTCAGAGAACAGGCGCGCCAAAGGTGGAAAAAGCTGAGTGCACTCACCACGCGTGAAACCCTCCGGAGGGGGTCCTGGAGGTTTCTTGGATCCCGGACGAGCCCCCAGATGTTGTGCCCAAGATCGCGAATCCGAGAAACCGCCAAGGAGCCGACACCGATGCAATCACACGAGGGTTTATGTACAAGCTCGAGCCTGGGCCCAAGTATACCCGACGCAGCGGAGCAGGGACTTGGACCCCGAGACGAAGAGGCGGCAACTTTATAGGGGCCAGTGGCCCATGGGATACGCAGAAAGTTGCACAGTCATGCTGGTCCGCTGAGCCCGATTTCCAGTTAGGGTGTGTCCTGGTCTCTGACTAGGGCGGGGCAGTGCCCTAAGTAATAAGCAGGTCAGCACAAGGCGGGTGCAGCCCAAAATAGAGTCAGTCCTGCTCTGCTTGTCCAGGGGTAGGGGATTTTGTTCAATTTCCTGGGTCCCACACTGATTGAAGAGAAGTGAGAAATGAGCTGAAGACAGAGTAAAAGCTGTTCATTTACAGGAATCCTGTGCCCTGCCCTTCTTTTTAAAGAATAGTTCACTGGTATAATTTCAGTGGACTCTGGGCAGAAAATACATCTCTCTCTTCTCTCTGCTCCCAAGTAACTAGCTGACTCTCCAATTTGCCACCTAGAGATCAGAGCAGTAAAACAAGACAGAGAGAGGAACATATTAATGCAAACAAATTCTCATTACCTCACTCCCTCCCCTCCCCCTGATTTATTTTTTAAGTAAGTGAAGAGTTTTAGCCATGGAGCTCGGTTACATTGGGAAATATGGGGCAGCAGACGGCAGCAGAGGGTTGTGACTTTATCTCCTGCTCATCCCTGACACAAGACTTCCAAGAGGCATCAGGAAGGGGGCTTTTTTTCCTATTGGCAGAAACAGGGTCAAAGGGGATGCTGGAGACAGGGAAAGACCTCTGACAGTGGGATATATATGTTCCAAATGCAACCATTCTTTTTTTTCGTATTTTATTTTTTAAAATTTATTTATTTTATTTTAAAGACTTTATTTATTTATGAGAGAGGCAGAGACATAGGCAGAGGAAGAAGCAGGGCTCCATGAAAGGAGCCCGATGTGGGACTCGATCCCGGGACTCCAGGATCATGCCCTGGGCCAAAGGCAGGTGCTAAACTGCTGAGCCACCCAGGTGTCCCTATTTTTTAAAATTGAAATTCAATTTACCAACATATAGTATAACACCCAGTGCTCATCTCATCATGTGCCCTCCTTAGTGCCCATCATCTAGTTACCCTATTCCCCTACCCACCTCCCCTACTACATGCAGCCATTCTTTTTCAGTTCTGAGGCCACCTCTCTCCCTCTTCCTACCTGCCTCATGGCCCTCTCTCTTCTGTCCAAAGTCTGCTCACCTTTCAGTCACAGCTTAAATGTCTCTTCCTTAGGGAAGTCTTCCCTCACTTCCCTTGCCAGGTTGTCTTGCTCTCATTCACTTCTATGGCACCCTCCACTTGTCCTGCATGACTCTTATTGCAGCTGTAATAAATGTAAATCCCATCGTCCCCTACGTTGTAAACTCCAATGAGAGCAGTAACCAAGACTGTCACGTTCATCACTTAGTTTTCTGTGCTCATGACAGTGCTTGGAACATGGTAGTCTCACAGTAAATATTTATTGAACGAATCCTTGAAGTGGAAATTAAAAGGCTTGGGTCTTAGGCCCAACTCCATCATTGACTTGCTGAGTGACCTTGGGCAAATGTTTTCTTCTATAAAATAGTTCACAGCTGCAAATGTTTTATGTGCCTGATTTCTATTTAGTCCTCACCATGGCCCGAGAGCAGATGAGTGCTATTTGTTATCCACATCATATAGAGGAGAAGACTAAGACTCAGAGGTTAAATAATGGGTCCAAGTTCACACAATATTCAAATCACACTATAGTGATGCCTCAGTTTCCCTACCTATCACGTGAAGCTATTAAACTAGGTAACTTTTGAGATCTCTTCGAAGTCCTACTTTGTAAAAGTCTGCAATTCTGATATTAAACTGGAACTAGTAAAATAGAGTGGCTGGGGTAGGGGTGGTTAGAAAGATCAAACTAAAAATGATGATAATGTTGCAGGTCTAGGATGAGGGCCAGGGGATGGGGCTGGCAGTAAGAAGGTCCACTCATAAAAGGTGTTGTGTCTGTTCTCATTCCAACTTATCCAAAAAGTTAAATGACTCAAGCAAGCCTTAGCAGCTGGCATAGCACTTGCTTTATAAGATTTGACAAAGATCAGGAAGGAGTCAATCGTTTGCCAAAAGCTAAATGATATATTCTGAATGTGGCATATCATTTACAGTCACTCTCTCTCATTTCCCTTCCTCCCCACCCATATTTTTTTGTCTCCTTGCTCTGGAATTTCTTGCTATCTGACAGCAAAGCAAATGAGCTATGCTCAGTGAAGAGTGAAAGCACAACTCCTGTACCTTGCTTCGCTCGCTGCCTCTCTGTAATTGTGCATGACTTCCTGAGTGATTGGAGATGTTGGATGTGAAGTGAGGAATGTGCAGATTCTCCAGCTCTCTCAACGGTCTCCATCTGGCTTTGAGGAGGCTTGGATTCAAAGCTACCATCGTAAGCAAGGACAGTAACACTGTTGAGGGGCAAGGTGAGACTGAGCCACCGGGGAAACAGGTGGGTGGGGCTTCCCCCATATTTCTAGCTCTGGCACCGCTGGCAGCGCAGACTGTAGGCGCTGACCAAGCTGCTGATGCAGTGGGTTCCTTCTCAGCTCAGTCACTAACTCCTGTGACCTTGACAAATTCATCTCTTGGGCTCAGTGCTTCTTCATCTATAAAGAGAAGATAATGGAGCATTACGGGGGTACAGAGGCTTAATTATTGTTTGCAGAAGACTTGAGTATTCTTGGATGAATGGCACAATCAGGGTGCTGTGCAAAATATCATTTTGCATGTCAGTTAGCAGGATGTCTTACACCTGTCATTGCATACTGGGTGAGTCCTAATAGAGAAGGTGCTATAGACATAGGGAGAGGAAGAAATAAGGGGCTGGAGAATGGCTATTCCATGGAGATAACAGCTTTTCAGTCCAATTGACTATCCTTCAAAGTTATTATTCAATGTTAGGAACTGTGGCAGATTAAAGATGGCCACAAATTCTTTGACTATCTTCCTATCAAGAAGCATTCCCCCTTCCCTTGAACCTGGGCTGGCCTGTGATCACTTCAACTACTAGAGTATGGTGAAAGGGACATGAAGGAGAGCCTAGTCTTGAAGCCAGAGGATTAACAGCATTTGTCTTGGTGTCAGGGAGCCCAGGGCTATCATGTAAGAACTCCCACTAGTTTTGCTGGACTGTTCAAGTGAACACATCCTGTGACTATATACAGTGTAGTCATCAAGAGACCAGGTATGCGAGTGAAGCTTTTGTGGACCTTCTTGGAGCTCTAGATCAGTCCAGCTGCCAGCTGAATAGCCCTGGGTAGCCCAGTTGATGCCACATGGAACATAAGGATCATCCAGTTAAGCCATGCTCAAATTTCTGATCCACAAAATCATAAAATATAACAAAATAGGGATTTGGATGTGAGTCCAAGTGTGAATGAGATTGGAGCTCATGGTCTTTCCATGGCAATACACACCCTCCTTGGCCCATCTTTCCTGAGGGCCTCCCCTGATACATGAGGTATTGACTTTAATACTTCATTTTTTGGGGCTGAATACTGCCCAAATTACATTCTTATGCCAGCTCAGAAGGGTATGTTGTCATTCAGCAGTCAAAAATATGAATTAGCTCTCAGATCTTGATTTCCAGATTGTTTTGAGCTGAAAGCAAGAAGTGATCATCTCAAATCATGATCACTAGCATTTATTGAACAATTTTCTGTGCCAGGCTCTCTGCTTTATCTCTTTAAATATTCACCATGATCTGTGAGAGATGTACTGTAATCTTTCTTCTTTTTACAGGTTAGGCCCGAGATCACCCAGCTGGCTCACCAAGACTGGATTAGACCCATACAGGTCTTGTTCTGACAAGTCCTCAGGATAAGTAGACCCATGAGTTCCCTGCATAATCTGTATGCAGTACAGATTATGTGGATGCTACTAGTCTTAGCCTATGTGAGGAGCTGGTTTCAGCAGAACCTGGGCAGGCTGCTTCTTGTGCCACCAAGGTCACTCATTTTCTTCCCTGTGGTCAAACTGCCAACACCCTGAGAAGCTTGGTGCTCAAGAAGCAGGACTCCCTCTATCTATTAATTCCTAGATTGGTTGCCATGGAGGTGAAGAAGGTGGTTGGTGCATGCTGACTCTTGCTCACTGGGGACATGTGAATCTGAGCCTACGTATTTACTCTTGGTAGGTGAACTACGGAGTTATCTTCAAAGGGTCTCAAAGATAAATGGACATTAAGTAGTGATTTTTCCAGACCCTTAATTTCAGATAAGCAAACTACTTTTAACATTCTCCTGTGGATGTTTTGTAGACCTCATCAGCCACTACTCTCTCTGTTGCTCACTGCTCTACAACACACTGGCCTTCCTTCTCTTTCTCAAAAGCCTCAAGCCTGGGCCTTCACTACAGCCTTGGCAATTGCTATTTCTTTTTTCTTTTTTTTTTTTTTTAAGATTCTATTTATTTATTCATGAGATACGCAGAGAGAGGGAGAGAGAGGCAGAGACACAGACAGAGGGAAAAGGAGGCTCCATGCAGAGAGCCCGACGTGGGACTCAATCCTGGGACTCCAGGATCACACCCTGGGCTGAAGGCAGGCACCAAACCACTGAGCAACCCGGGGATCCCTGCAATTGCTATTTCTTATACCCAGAGTACTCTTCATCCACACCTTCCCAGTTGGATTTCTTCCCTTAGCTGTCACTTATAGAACACGTGCTGTATACCAGGCACTGTCTTAACCCTTTATATATATTCACTTTTTTAAGCCTTCACAATCATCTAAGGACCCTGAGGCACAGAGAGGTTAAGTCACTTGCCCAGGGTCACACAGCTGCTATGGGATAAAGCCAGGATTTAGACCCAGATAGTCTAGCTCTGGCACCCATGCCCTCAACTCATACCATGCTGCCTCTCCTTCCTAATGTTCAGTCCTGAGCTCAAGGTTGCATTACACTGTTCTTATTACACATCCACAGCATTTATCACTATCTGAATTTGCCTTCTTTGTTTGATTCTGGTTGGTTATCTGTCCTGTCTCCCCAGGACATTTTTGCACCCTGTGAATGTGAGTATATTGATTTGCCCTGTCTCCCACCATATTTCTGGTGGTAAGTAGTAGATAATAGATAGAAGCTCACAAAATTAGCTGTGTGGAGGAAAAGGTGATTAGGCAGGGTGGTGTCCTGAAATCAATCTGATCTCTATTTTGTTTCCTTCTTTTCTTTATCATTCTTCACTCTTCACTTTTGCTCTTTCTTGGAGAACTGGCCCTTTTGAGTAAGAAAAGCATAAATCTAGAAAGAGCAAATCTGGCTTTGAGTCTGTTCAGTCCCTGCCAGCTGCTGGTGGGAAGGCCCTATTGTAGGCCAGTTAGCCATTCAAAGTCTGTCTTCTTACCTGTAAAATGTCGGGGGGCTTCCCCCTTTTTTTTCACAGGGCTGGTTTGAGGCTTAAATAGCTATTATATTAGTCTTAGCTCATGTGAATAAATCCTATCTGTGTGCCAAGCTCTGCACAAAAGGAATGAAATGAATTGTCTCATTTACTGCTCCTCAAAACCTTATGAAGAAACTGAGGCACAGAGAAGTTTGATATCTTATCTGAGTAAGAATTGTAATTCCAAAATCCAAGCTCTGAACCCCTAAGAATGCGTGTCTAAATGCTATGAAAAATGTCGGTGATTATCATTGGTATGAAGTGCTGCATAATGTGGAATTGGTGGTTGCCTGTTGGGGCTAAGTCTATAGCCAAAAGCAGCACTGTGTTTGGCCCGCTGTGGGTTGAAGTTAGCATCTTGTAACAGATGTGCTTCACTCCAGCAGGGGGCTGACAGGATGATAGACTATTGCTCCCAAGTTGGCAGGGTGGGCAGAGACAAAGCAGGAGAGAAGAAAAAAAAAAGAAGGTTAAAACATCTGAACGTTTCATAGAGCAAATGCCTCCCTTTCCTGCCGAACATTAGCTGGCATTTAAAGAAAATTATGTAACTGTGCAACTTCCATATAATAAATTGGCTTACAGCTGGTGCAGTATGTTTCATATCTTTTTAAAAACTAGAGCAATATGTTGGTAGAATAAACACAGTTGTACTTTAGCACGTAAAAATTGAGATAGATATTAAAATGCCTGTTTCCTGTTGTGTGCACCAATAGGAGGTATTAGAATCATTTTTACTGATTATAGTAATACATGTTGCTATTGAAATGAACAGCTCACTTATAAAAAATTGTGAGTATTATTAGCTTCTTTGCATGACAGTAGTTCTTCATACATTTTTAATATTTTAATCTGGAAATCTCATTGGCATTTCATGTTGGTAAGACCTGGAGTGCTGTGTTGCAGTGTGGCCACTTAGGGAGTAGAGCATATCAAGATGGGGGGCAAAGAGGATCAGAAGTGTGGAGGCAGAAAGCACTGATTCAGCTGTGGTCCAGGCTGAATCAAATATTTTCATAACTCAACTATTTACTTATCAATATGGCACTTTAGGAGGTAATAAAAACTAACATTCATACTGTGCTGTAGTTTATACAGGCTATTGCGTACTATCTTTCATTTGAATTTGGAGTCTATTATCCATGACAAATGTGGAAATTGACATGCAGGAAAGATGTGACATGCTTAAGTTCTTGTCATTAGGTCCCAGAAGATCCAAGATTTGAACCATTGACTTCTGACTACAAGATCTGTTGAATTCCATTCTGCTCTGTTACTATTACTATTTTGTAATTCTCTGGTTCCATGACAGGAAATAGAAACAAAAGATCCGGCCTATGAATCCAGTGATATTGCTAGTATTTTTAATATCAGTTCAGCTGACAAAAATAATGAAGTTCATCTTTTCAGAATAGTATCGAACATTTTTATATTCATTGATTCATTTATACATGGCACCAATATTTATTTAATTTCTATGAACATCTTTAATGTTCTCAGTTAAATGATCTATGTTAGAATAAACACAAGTGGAGGAATATTATGCAAGAAATAGAAGAATGAGGTAAATCTCTATGCAGTGACATATCAAGATTTCCAAAGCTTATTGTCATATAGAAAGAGAAAAATGCTTATAGTAGATAGAACTGATATTAAAAAAGATCAGGGAAACAATAATATATATGTTTGTGTATGAGTATATATCTATCAAGAGATACATATTTACATACAGAAAGTCAGACACGCTCCCACATACACTAAAAAATGGTCTCAGAGATTATATTTGCTAGTTGGCGGGGAAAGGTGGGAGGTCAACATAAATGTAACAGTTAAAGGTTCTGCTTTATCTGTATTTTTTAAATTTTTTTGCTCATAGAACTAAAAATAAAAACTATTTCATCTCATATGTTACAGTGAAGAACACTTATTATTCAGAGGTAACAGAGGAATCCAAGCTCTTTATCTCAGTCAGTTAGGGCTGCTATAACAAAGCACCATTGAAAAATAACAGAAATTTACTTCTCCTTGTTCTGGAGGTGGGAAGTCTAAGATCAGGTGTTAGCTTGGTGGGGTTCTGGTGCGGGCCTTCTTCTGGGTTGCAGACTACTGACCCTGTTGTATCCTCACAGGGCAGAAAGAGGGCTAGAGAAATTTCTGAGGTCTCTTTATAAGGACACTATCCCATTCACTAGGGTTCCGCCCTCATGATCTAATCACCCCAAGGGCCTGCCTCCTAACACCATCACACTGAGGGCTAGGAGTTCAGCATTTGAATTTGGGGTCAGGGGTAGGACACAGTTAGCCCACTGGACCTTGAAATATATAGCATGGTTGCATATTCAGAAAACCAAAGTTTTACTCTAGACCCCAAAGAGCTTCCTTTCTTTGTCTTCTCATACTGAAATGGCTAGGAGAAAATGCAAATTACCAATAACATATCAGTATTATGATAAAATTGTTTTCTCATTAGAGGAAAAGCTTTCTCAGTAAGGTTTTTTCATGGGACCTTTGCATATAATTTTAGAGAGCTGGCTGGATAGTATATGCCATTAGCTGGGCTAGGGTAATTATACTGCTGTTGGAGCCATATTGTGATTTCAGGTGAGTTACCTGTCACTTGCCAACTTCAACAGCTCTTTAGAAAGTTGAATGGCTTTCAATGGAATAGATTGAACATTAGGACTTACCTCTGTTATTTCCAAAAAAAAAAAAAAATCACACAAATATGACTAAATAAGGCAAAGAAATACAAATATAACTGAATATAGTGGCAAAGGAGGTGCACCACCCGGATCTCCCTTCAGAGGACCTGGTGTGAACAGTGTCGCTGGCCAACAGGTACCGGATGTTGTACTTTCAGATCCACTGTGTCATTTACGCTCAGATCACATTCCTGCTGGGATGCTCCCCAGCCATGACTGAGGGTGGTGAAGGAAGTGGAGCCAGGCCATTTATGCCCAGTGCAGGACTTCACCTATGGGCTTCTCCACCTGTGGGTTCCCCAGCAGCCTGGCCAAGGCTCTGTTAGAACAGCGCATGGTCTGTGCTCTTCTTACCCACTCCTGCTGCCTCCCTCTCTTCTTTCAGAGGTGCCAGTATGCCAGCACAGTTCAAAGGCTCTCCCTACCTACTCTGGCTCCATTTCTCCCTCTCCCTTACCCTGTACAGATATTTCCTCTCATTGCTTGCAAGTCTGATTCTATCTTGTCACCTGCCTCTCAAAGGGCCTGAGCTGACACAAGGTATAAACAATATTTAAATCCCCAAAACAATGGCAACAGGAACAGGGATTTCAGTGATCTTTGAATAGTTTGGAAGATGGAAAGTAGACAAATGAGTAGTAAATGATTTAGCAGAGTGGAGAATGCTATAACCTCTCTGCCACATAGGCTACAGTGGGAAGCATGTGATTTAAGCTGAAGAATTCCAGAAAGTCTGGAATTAGCAGCACCATGGATCCCTCAAGCTTGTCATTCAGAATGGGGCTAAAATGAGGGGGCTGATGGCAAGTCTGAATAAGGAACATTTATGACAGGTCATAAGATCTTCATTCCTCCCAGCTAGGAAGGAAAGAGATTTAAGCTTTTAATTCAGAAGGGCTCTCTACCCCTGGGACCTCAGGCACCTTGAATACAGAAGAATGTCTGCATAGGTGAGAACGTGAGAATTTCTACCACTCTCCTACCATTAGGTTTCCAGAATGCTGGCACCAGCCTTATGTGATAAAGGCAGGAGACTGGAGACTTTCTCTTGGAAAAACTTGTGTATGAAAAAAATAAAGTGGTACTGACATCAAGAGGTCCCCCAAGGAAATTCAAGGCCCTTGCTCATTCACCCTTTAATGCTCTGCTCAGTCACACATAGTTTTCTATCAGCTTTTTTATACTTATCTCTTAAGTATGGCTAAAAAACCAAGGTCAGCCAGACACAAACACATGAAACAAAATAATATAAAAAAAGGAATGTAAGGGAAAACAGAGATATGGTAAGAGAGCAGAATAAAACCTAAATAAACCCAATCATAACTAAAATTCTTGGAAAAGAAAAGGAATGGTAAAAAAAAAAAAAAAAAAAAAAAGAAAAGGAATGGTGATCATTAAACAACCATTTAAAAAATAAAGAAAACTTCAAAGAAGAAAAAAGTAATGCAAGTTTAAAATTGCATAGCAGAAATTATTATTTCAATAAAAGAGTTTTTTTGAGATACAGCTATGGGATTTTCCCATAAACTAGGACAAAAAGAGATAGAAAATATGAAAGAAGATTTATAAACAGAGAATTTGTGTAAGAGGACTAACATCTGACATCAACAAACTCCAAATGGGAAAACAGATAAATTGAGGGGCGGAAGTAAGAAAGAAACATAAAAAGGTTGTCCATAAAATAAGTATGCCTAACATTCCAGATTCGAAGTTCCCCTGAGTGTCAAGCATAACAATTGCCAGACATACATACAGGCTTTAGAACAGAGAGGATAAGTGGACGTTTTCTCAGCTTCCATGAAGGAATTGGGAACATTTTGGGTTAAAACTGCTCACCAACATAATTGCAAGTTAGATGGCAATAGAATAATAATTTTAAAATTCTCATCAAAAGTGGTTGGAGAACAGAGGAAAATAAAACAAGATGAAATCAGAGAGGGAGACAAATCATAAGAGACTCAGTCACAGGAAACAAACGGAGGGTCACTGGAGCGGAGGGGGATGGGGGATGGGGGAACTGGGTGATGGACATTAAGGAGAGCACATGTTGTAATGATCACTGGGTGTTATATAGGACTGGTGAATCACTGATTTCTACCTCTGAAACCAATAATATATATGTTAATTAATTGATTTTGAATAAAATAAAACAATGCAAAAAAAAGTGGTTGACAACCTAGAATTGTATACCCAATGAGACCACAAGTGAACATGTAAAGCAGCAATATTTTTAGTGAAGCAAGTTCTCAAAAAATTTATCTACCAAGAACTCTTTGTCAGGAAGCTATTGGAAAGCATGCTCCCCCAAATGAAAGAGTAAATCAAGAAACAGAAATGAAGCAGGGAATTCAACACAGGAGTGAAGAATTCTCAGATGATGGAGAAGGAAAATGAAACGGCACCAGCCATATAACAAGCTGGGAAAAGAACCAGCTGAGATTAGAATTTAGAGGGAGGGGTGAGGGTGGGGGGGTTCAGGAGCCGTATATCCAAGAGAAAAAACAAGCGAACAGTGAATTGGATAGATTTACTGATACGTTCAGTTCTATTGAGGATGAAAGATCTGGGGGCAGAGTTGGAAATACTCTGTAAAAAGCTAAGCAAACAAATGAAAGCAGCTGTTATCAACTCCTGAAAATACAAATTTTATATCAGAAAGGGATATGAAACACTGTGTGGCACAGCTATGAACAAATAATTGGAGCCAAAATTAGGTGAACACTCATACTGATTAACCTAAAAAGTATTATATGATTTCACTGAAAGGTTGGGAGGAGGGACTGGTATAGGAAGAGAAGGTTTTGGAGAGCTAGAGCATCATCTTGCATAATAGTAAGTCAATAAATAATAATAGAATCGGGGGACAGCAAGACTGAGTGGGGCACAGCTTATTCCATGTCTAAGCCCCGTGGTCTTCTTCACCTTCTAAGTCACACAAAAAACTACTTTGATAAAATTAAGAAATAAATGTTATAGAGGTATGGATTAGAAAATGAGGGGAGAAATATCCTTCCCTGCCACAGAGGATTTTTCGAGGTAAAAATTTCCAACTTCTTTACCCCTTCATTCCTCTTCTGATGTGCTCTAGGGAAGACAGTAAAACAGACCCTTTCAAGATCAAAAGTTCTGAATTTAGCTTCTTTGCTTTGTTTCTAAAATCCACGAAACTTTTTGTGCACTGTTTGATTTTTTTAAACAAAAATCTTTCAATTTTTGGTGAAAAAAAATCAATGATCACAACCATAAAAATAGAAGGGATGATCTTAGTCAATGTTTTGCGTGTGCAAATAGCCCTCTGGTAATACGATAAAAAAGATTCAATAATTCAGTATAATATGAATGCAGAAGAGAAAGGCTATTAACGTCTTTCTATGAGGGAGACACTGAGCCAAGCTCTTTCTCTCTTTCTTTCTTTCTTTCTTTCTTTCTTTCTTTCTTTCTTTCTTTCTTTCTTTCTTTCTTTCTCTATTTCTTTCTTTCTCTCTTTATTTCCTTCTTTCTTTTGTAAGATTTTATTGATTTCAGAAGTGACACAGAGTCAGAGGCAGAGACAGAGGCAGAGGGAGAAGCAGACTCCCTGTGGAGAGCCTGGTGCGGGACTCGATTCCAGGACCCTGGGATCACGACCTAAGCTGAAGGCAGATGCTCAGCCGCTGAGCCACCCAGGTGCCCCGAAAAATGAAATTTCAATAAGTTGAATGTTTTGTTAAAATATCCCTAGGGTAGTAAGTGACATTGCGAAACAACTCTGGTCTTTCAACTCTGAGCCCCATGGAAGTTTATCAATTAAAGAGAGAGCTTTTTTACCTTTGTTGTGGTGAACTTACATGCTTCTGCTCAAACTATGATAGCCCAGAGCAGCTGTGTACCCACCTCACACCCTTGCATCTTTGTAGACATCAGACCAGAGAGAATCGGTAGCTGTCATTCTCTGGACCTAGTTTGAAATACATATATATATATATATATATATATATATATATATATATATATATATATGTTTTTTTCTTTACACAATGGTGTTCCTTTTTCATATGATTGAAAGTCAGAATTATTCTAATAAACTTGGACTCATTTCTGGTAATTTATACCCTTAAACATCCAAATGTCATATTTCTAGCGGGAGCCTGAGAATGACAATCACGTGTAGAATCAGAGTGCTCTCCAGGTCCATTGTGTATAACTGGAGAGCAGGGAGCTTTGCAGGGGAGCTCTTAAATTCCAGAGCAAGACTATAATTAGCTGTAATAGGACCCAGAGTAACTTCACTGCCATAATTCTCAGCAGGAAAACAATTATATTGCAGCCGTATAACTAGACAGACATGCTGTAAATACAAAACACTCTCCGGAAATATATGCTCTATATTTCTAAATACATAGAAAATTAAGTCAGACACTTCTTTGCTAATTGTAATTCAGTGCAGTATTATTTTCTTTTCCTTAACATTTTTTTTCTTTCCTTTCCCTTCCTATAGGGTTTCCCACCCAACTTTAGATATTCTATTCTAATATACATGGTTAAGAAAGACATATCTCACTTAGGAAATACAATAAGGGAAACAATGATGAATTTAAAATCTAGAGTGTTCTAGACAGGCAATCTAGGGTCAAGAGAGTGCTGGTGTGGGATCATGTTTTAAATGATTAAACAACATTAATGGATTAAAACAACAACAACAACAACAACAACAACAGGTAATTGACATATAACATTGTATTAGTTTTAGGTGTACAACATAATGATTCAATCTATGTATATATTGCAAAGTGATCGCCACAATAAGTTAACATTTATCACCACACATAGTTAGAAATGTTGTTTTCTGTTTTGTGATTAGAGCTTTTAAGATCTACTCTCTAAGCAACTTTCAAACATACAGTACAGTACTGTTAATTATGGTCACCATGCTATACATTACATCCCCAGGACTTACCTATCTTATGACTAAAAGTTTGTACTTTTTGGCCATCTTAACACATTTCGCCCACCCCTTGCCTCTGGCAACCACCAATCTGTTCTCTGTGTCTATGAGTTAGCTTATTTTAGATTTATTTTAGATTCCACATATATATGAGATCATACAGGACACATCTTTTTCTGTCTAACTTATTTCATTTAGCATAACGCCCTCAAGATCCACCCATATGGTTGCTAATGGCAGGATTTTATTCTTTTTTGTGAGTGAACAACATTCCACCACACCACAAACATACACACACATAATTTTCTTTATTCATTCATCCTTCCATGGACACTTAGGCTCTTTCCATGTCTTAGCTATTGTAAATAATACTGCAGCGAACTTGAGGTGAAGATGTCTTTTCAAGACAATGATTTCTTTTCCTGTGGATAAATACCCAGACGTGGAATTGCTGGATCATATGGTAATTCTATATTTAATTTTTTGAGAAACCTCCATACTGCTTTCCAGAGTGGCTGTACGAATTTACATTCCCACCAGCAGTACACAAGGGCTCTTTCTTCTCTACCTCCAATACTTATTTTCTTATCTTTTCCATAGTAGCCTTTCTGACAGGTATGAGGTGATATCTCATTGTGGTTTTGATTTGTCTTTCCCTGATAATTAATGATTTGAGAACCTTTTCATGTACCTGTTGACTATTTTATGTCTTCTTTGGAGAGACTGGATTTTTTATCTAGTCCTGCAGCTAACTGGGCCAATCATTTTATCCTGAAGCCATAAAATGGCAGCTTAAATCCCAATTCTGACAGATGACAGATGTCTCTATTATGACATGTACAGTATTTGTGGGGAGGGAAATGAACCAATATATTTTTTTAAGATTTTATTTATTTATTCATGAGTGACACAGAGAAAGAGACAGAGAGATAGGCAGAGGGAGAAGCAGATTCCCTGCGGGGAGCCTGATGCAGGACTCAATCCCAGGACCCCAGGGTCAAAGGCAGACATTCAACCACTGAGCCACCCAGGTGTCCCATGAACCAACCTTTAAAAAACAAGGGATTTCATTAAAAATTGTTTGATTCCTGGTTTATCATGAAAACATCAGAATATGTGGCCCCACTGGGCCTGCAATTCCTTAATGCAACAATCAGTGGTAGCTGGGTATCCACTGCTTCCTTTGGGTGAGACATATGCTCTCCAGTTCATCACAGAATTCACCCATTCATTTTGCACATTTAAATTATGCACTTTGTAATCAGTGCCCTCACCTGTAAGAAGGCGAGGTTGGATGGAATGTTCCAAGTTGGACCAGTTACATATTCATTCACTTTTTAAAATCTAGAATTTTGCACTAGTACTAAACAAGACTGATTGAGAATTGGTTCAATCATATAAGGATTTTTTTTAAAAGCTTCAAATATGTATTTTTCCTCTTTTTCAGTTTGTGTTCTTATGTTGCTGATAGTCCGTTTTTACTCCTGGGAGCAAAATAATGATAAATCACAGATGCCTACAAAAACGGCAGTGTCTCTCTGTGTGAGAATTTACACCAAGTTAAATGGATAGTTACTTACACATAAAACTGTTTAAGCACTTGGAAATCTTTGGGTTTAGTGGGGTTAAATCAGAACCTTGACATCATTTTAACACAGTTTTATCTTCCTACGACCTCTGAGGATCCTCTATAATCCTAAAATCATAGCTATTCCAAGGGTATAGTTTCCTCCTGCATTGTGCTCTACAAAGGCTGTGCAGCAAAGACCTTCCCAGGCACCAAAAAGGTAAAGGACAAATTCCTGAGTTCAGATGCACCAGGTTCAGTTCCACCTACGAAAGCCTTGGTGCTCTTGGCCGCACCTTGGCCCTGCTCGGGGCTCCATGCAGAGAAAATGCCCAATAAAGATGGGATTTGACTGCATTGTGAAAAAAGTTACAGTTTCAGGGTTCTGAGGCTACCACTCCCTCCCCTGCAATGACTTCCCGTCAGGATGGAGAAGGGCATGGAGGATTTTACAAACCATCAACACTGTCAATATCTTTGGTGAAATGATCCAAGTGGAATTCTCAGCAGCCAAGCTTTCTTTTCTAGCTGGTTGACTGAAAAAATGGACTTCCATTATAAGTCTTAGGCGAAATACATTACTCTCTAATTAATTAAAATAATTTATCTGCGGATTATTTGGAGTTTTCTCTGGAGACAATTATGTTGTCTTCAAATACCAGGTATTTTGTCTTTTT
Organism: Canis lupus dingo; assembly: GCF_003254725.2. Lineage (NCBI taxonomy): Eukaryota > Metazoa > Chordata > Mammalia > Carnivora > Canidae > Canis > Canis lupus. The sequence continues at coordinate 54,650,052 of NC_064246.1, read as the reverse complement.
CCTTTTCAGTTTTCATGCTTTTGTATACCTTTTATGCTTTTTATCACCTGAGTACATAGAATAGGATCTTTAGCACCAGATCAAATGAAAGTGGTGATGGCCAAAGCTGACCTTAAGTGGAATACTTTAACATTTTACCATTATCCTAAAACTTTGTGAGGTTTTTTTTTTTTTTTTTTTTTTTTTTTTTGCCTGTTTGGTTTTTTTTATATGTGTCTTATCAGGCTAAAGTTCTTTCTACTCCTGTATGCTTAACATGAATAGATGCTGAGTATTATTTATCTTAATTTTTTCACCTTGAAAGGTTTCCCTCTGTCTTATTGCCTTAGGTAGGCACTGATTCCTGTCACTGCACTTAGCATTTAACATGAATAGAGTTGTATAAGTCTCTTACGTCTGACTTCTTTTCTTTTTTTTTTGGGGGGGGGGTGGGTTTGGGAAAGGCAGAGACATAGGTAGAGGGAGAAGCAGGCTCCCTGAGGGGATCCTTGATTTAGGATTTAATCCTAGGACCCCAGGATCAAGACCTGAGTAGAAGGCAGATGCTCAACCACTGAGCCGCCCAGGCACCCCGTCTGGCTTCTTTTCATCAGTATAAGGTTTTTAAGCATTCAACCATGTGTTATTCGTGCCAGTAGTTTATTTTAAAAGTAATTTACTTTAAAAAATTTTTTAGATATAATTCACATAAAATTCACCATTTTAAAGTGTACAATTCAATGGTTTTTACTATAGTAACTGTGTTGTGCAACTGTCTCCACTGTTCCAGAACATTTCATCACCCCAGAAAGACACCTCCTACCCGTTAGCAGTCACTCGCCATTACCCCTCCTCCTATATCCCCTGACAACCACTAATCTACTTTCTATCTTTATGGGTTGCCTCTTCTGTATACATCAGATACATGCAGTTACACAATCATGGAATCTTTTATATCTGGCTTCTTCACTTAGTATAATGTTTTCAAGGTTCAGAATGGATGGTGACTTTCATCTAATCTTTTTTTTCTGCATCTATTAAGATGAGTCATGTGATTTTTCTCTTTTAATTGGTCAATATAAGCAACTACATTAATTGAAGTTTAATGTTGAGTTACCCTTGAATTCCTCCCTAAGAGGATATCACAACTTAGTCCTGGTTTCTTAAACTGGATGCCTAATTCATTTACTTCTAGCCTTTATTTCCAAAATGTGTATTTAGAGGCACCTGACTGGTTAAGTCCATAAAGCATGCAACTCTTTGATCTCAGGGTTGTGAGTTCAAGCCCCATGTTGAGTGAAGAGCTCACCTAAAAAAAAAAAAAAAAAAAAAAAAAAAAAGGAACAAGAAGAAAAATAAACAAAATGTGTATTTAAAGCTGGTTACATATTTTCCTAGTAAATATTGCTCTTTCTATATCCCAGAATTTTTATATGTAATATTTTAATTGACATTTAGTTTTAAATTTAAATTTTTTCTGATTTCTATTATGATTTTACATGGACCATTAATGTTCTTAATGTGCTTTTGAATTTTCAAATATATGGACATTTTATGTTTTACTGAGCTTTTAAAAATGTTTGGAATTTTAATTTAGTTGCATTGTGGTCAGAGGATTGGTAGCAAACTAATCCTTTTAATTTGTTGACTTTCTTTTTTTTTTAATTTTTATTTATTTATGATAGTCACAGAGAGAGAGAGAGAGAGAGAGAGGCAGAGACATAGGCAGAGGGAGAAGCAGGCTCCATGCACCGGGAGCCCGATGTGGGATTCGATCCCGGGTCTCCAGGATCGCGCCCTGAGCCAAAGGCAGGCGCCAAACCGCTGCGCCACCCAGGGATCCCTAATTTGTTGACTTTCATGCTAATTGTGTTGTTTAGACTTTCTATATCCTAATTTTCTTTTTAGTATACTCAATCTACCAATTACTGAGAATATTCTTCATTATGGTAGTTATATAACATCCTTTGTAATTCTGCACATTTTGACTGTATACATTTTGAAGCTATTAATTACATCCATATCAGTTTAGAATTATGTCTTTCTGGTGAGTAGAACCATTTATTAATAGTGACCCTCTTTTATCTTTATTAATATACTTTTTGCCTAATGTATACAAAATATAGTTCTAGGATTCTTTTATTTTTCCTAATGTTTCCTTTTTCATAGTTTTACTTTTTATATTTAATATCCTTTGTATTATTAAATGTAACTTACTTTAAAAAGAAATCTGAAAAAGAAAAAAAAAGGAAATCTCTTACATAGTTACAAAAAGATCATACAGCCGGGAATTACACTTCAGAAATGTCCCAATGGGGGTAGGGTTATCTGACATCTGACCCCATAATCCTACATCTACCAGATTACTCCCAAGAAGAAGGCCATATACTTGAGCTGAGAGTAATTCTTGCGAAGGAACACAGCTCTGAGCCATCAGCAGGCAACACTTCTAGAAACTGCTGGAATGGCTAGCTCGATATTGAAAAGTGAAAATGGATAATACACCACAGCATCCACTGGTTAATTGTATGCACTATGCAGACCCGCTTGCTTCAGATAATAAACTCATTAAATCTGGCACCAATTCCTCCAGGATTCTTTGTTCTTTTTCCTGGGGAAGTAAAAAAAAAAAAAAAAAAAAAAAAAAGCAGTATGAGTTGAGTGGATTGCAGTCTCTGATATGGTAGCTAGTCTCAGAATCAATGGAAACTCCGTTATTTTCCCCTCTTTTCTCCTTCAGGTAGTACCTCTTTTGCCTAGGTTACCTAGTGAGGTGACTCAGACCTTCTTTGAGTATTCTGAGCCTCTGCTCACTATTTTCAGGTTGTGCAGCTGTACTTGTCTATTGGCCTTCAAAACTGGCAAGAGTACCAAGAGATGCTCTTGGAGATCATCTGGGTACCAAATATACCTCCTCCTGATGAGCATTTGCAGAATGGTGACACTTCTTTACATGCTGGTTTGTTGGTATAAGAAGACTAAAACAACACACTGGCAATCATAACTAACAGTATGTGCAGTGTTTTCTGGTAGAAGTATTGCACTCTTGAAATTAGCATCCTTAGGTTGGCAAAGCATAGATTCTTGAAAATAGTATGCACAAATTCCCCAGGTTGTTCTCTGGGAATGATAGCAGAACCACTCCAATTCCATTTCTTAGTTCCAGGACCCATGTTTTCTGCTGTTGTGGGCATAGCAGCATATAAAAATCATTGAGAATCATTGAGTTAGAGTGTAATTCCCATAATCAGTGTAGCATCTCCACACTGGTCCCTCAGGCATACCTTCAAAAGGCCATTCTATTACTCTATCAGGCCATCAGCTTCTAAGAGTAAGGTACGGGACAAAACCATGGACATTTGCCCATTGCCTTTCTTCATTGGTCTGAGGCAGTGTTAATAGAATCCTCCGCTAATGGATCAAACACCCTGAGCCCTCATATAGCAGTGCTGGTTGAGATCTTATGGGAAAGAAAGGCAAATCCATACCAAGAGAATTTTTCAATTTGCATCAGGATGAAATGCTATCCCTTCCAGGATGGAAGGAATCCAATATAATCAACTTATCACCAAATAGTTGGCTAATCTCCTGGAATTATATATCTAGATTGGGGGCTCAGTATGATGTCTTTTGCTGGGAAGTTGTACATTTGGCATTGATAGTTGCTAGATCTGCCTTCCAGAGGGGCTGCCCTTACTACTGGGCTAATGCCTAGCCTCCATCCCAACCACCATGACTATTCCCTTTGTGGTCACATTGTAAAGCCCTGCAGTGGTCAACAACAGAGGTTGGATGATGTCCCCTTGCCAAGTCATCTGGTCTATTTGCTTGCCAGTACCACTTCTATTGTTGATATTCTCTGGTGGTTATTAACATCTGAATCAAAGACATTTACTCTGGGTTCTCACACCTATAGTTCATCTACATACTTCTCCCTTGGACCCCTTTGTTCCTGATCTTTGAATCTTTCTTTTTCCAGCCTACTTTCTTCCCACACAAAGTGGGTGACTATTAGCATCCACCCAAAACTCTGCCCACTGAGGGGACTGCCTCTCACCATTGACTTTCTAGGACATTTCAGAGTGATGCAGTAATATGGCAGTCCATTTTCAGCTTGTATTCACATAATGAGCTGTTTGGCCCATGAACCATGTTTGGTCTATTTCTCCTCTGCTAGCTGGTCATAAGGGACCACCCTGCAACATGGCCATACATGTGAGTAGAGGGAGAAGAGTCAGTATAACACATGTGGACATTGTGGAAATCTGGGTTATCAGCTATCAGCTTGCACTTCTTACTTATGCCTTCTGGCCCTGTTCATGCTTGGTTCCATATATACTGCTTGCTTGGTTTCCTTCCTCTTTCCCTTCTTCCCTTCTTTCCCTTCCTTCCCTTCCTTCCATCCTTCCATCCTTCCCTTCCTTCCATCCTTTCCTCCTTCCTTCTTTCTTCCCTTCCTTTCCTTCTTTCTTAAATACATCACAATTTAGCTAGAGTGTATTATGCTAAGCAAAATCAAAGTCACTCAGTCACAGAAAGACCAATACATATGATTTCACTCATATGTGGAATTTAAGAAACAAAATAGATGAACATATGGAAGGGAGAGAAAAAGAGAGAGGGAAACAAACCATAAGAAACTTTTAAAGATAGAGAACAAATTGAGGGGTAATGGAGAGAGATGGGTAGGGGATGGACTAGATGGGTGATGGGTACTAAGGAGCGCACTTGATGTGATGAGCACTGGGTATTGTATGTAATTGATGAATCACTGAATTCTACTCTTGAAACCAATATTGCACTGTATTAACTAACCAGAACTTAAATAATAATTTGAAGAAAAAATAAATACAAATAACTAAAAGAAATTAAAAATAAAATTCAGACTAAAAAAATACCACAATTTACTTATACATTTCCCTTTTATGGGAACTTGGGTTTTTCCAATTACAATTTTGCTGGGATTCTTAGTATAAATCTATTTGTTCAAATATGCAAGGGCCTCTCTAATAGTATATACCTAAAAAAGAATTGCAATACAATAAGGTGTGTGTATCTCAATTTTATTATGTGTTGTATTACTCTGAGTTCTAGTAGACCTGAACATAAATGGCCATTTATCGTTTTTTTTAATTTTTTAAAATTTTTGTGTTTTTTTTTCTATTCATCTCCTTGTCCTTTATTCTATTGATTTTTTTCTTTACTATTTAATAACACTTTCTAATTTCTCTCACTCCCCACCCCCTGCTTCTGGCAATCACTACTCTGTTCTCTATAGTTATGACTTTAGTTTTATTTTGTTTTGTTTTGTTTTTAGGTTCCACATATAAAAGAGATTACATGGCATCATTCCTTCTCTGACTATTTCACTTAGCATTTATGCCCTTGAAGTCCATCCACGTTTTGCAAATGGCAAAATTTCATTCCTTTTTCATAGCCGAATAATATTTATATAGTATATGACATTAATAGATATAATAATTAATAATATACAATATATGCCATAAATATATTTTATATATAATATAAATGTATATATAATTATCATATATATATAAAATGTGATATATATATATATATATATCTTGTCAATTTCTTTAGCTATTTATTCATTAATGGACATTTAGATTGTTTCCATATATTGGCTTTGGTAAATAATGAACATGGGGTGGCATATATCTTTTTAAGGTAGTGTTTTCATTTTCTCTGGATAAATACGCAGAAGTGGAATTGCTGAATTCCATGGTAGTTCTATTTTTAATTTTTTAAGAAACTGCCATATAGTTTTCCATAGTGGTTGCACTAGTATATATATGACCACCAACAATGCACAAGCGTTCCCTTCCCTCCATATCCTTGCCCATACTTGTTATTTCTTGTCTTTTTGGTAACAGTCATTCCAATAGATGTGAAATAATATCTCATTGTGGTTTTTATTAGCATTTCTCTGATAATTAATGATTCTGAGTATCTTTTAATGTACTTGGGGGCCATCTGTATGTCATCTTTGGAAAAATGTTTATGCAGATCTTCTGCCCATTTTTAATATTGTCACCAAGACCTGTCAAGGGGCTTAATGCCTCTGTTTTCTTTCAGGAGTTTTATGGATTCAGGTCTTATATTTAAGTCTTCAATCCATTTTGAATTATTGTTTATGGTGTTAAGATAGTGCCCAAATTTTATACTCACATGCCTGTCCAGTTTTCCCAACACTATTTATTGAAGAGACTGTCCTTTCCCCATTGTGTATTCTTGGCTCCTTTGTTGTAGATTAATTGACTGTATATGTATGGGTTTATTTCTGGGGTCTCTACTCAATTCCATTGATCGATGTGTCCATGTATTTTTTATGCCAATACCATATAATTTTGGTTACTATAGCTTTGTAATAGAGTTTGAAATCAGGTAGTGTGATGCCTCCAGCTTTGTTTCTCTTTCTCAGGATTTCTTTGGCTATTCAAGGTTTTTTTGCGGTCCCATACAAATTTTAGGATTGATTGTTCTGTATATGTGAAGAATGCCACTGGCATTTTTTGGAGATTGCATTGAGTCTGTATATAGGGTAGTATGGACACTCTAACGTTAATTCTTCCAATCCATGACCGTGGAATATTTTTCCATGTATTTGTATTGTCTTCAATTTTTTTCTTTATGTCTTACAGTTTTCAACATGCAGGTCTTTCACCTCTTGGTTAGGCTTATTTCTAGATATTTTATTCTTTTTGATGTAATTATATAAAGGACTTTTTCTTAATTTTTTCTTTCTGATAGTTCATTATTAGCATATAAAATGCAACAGATTTTTGTGTATTGATTTTGTGTTCTGCAGCTTTATTGAATTCATTTATTAATTCTAACAATTTTTGATGGAATGTTTAGGGTTTTCTATAAATAATACCATCTGCAAAAAAGTGACAGTTTTGTTTCTTTTCAATTTGGATGACTTTTATTTCTTTTTCTTACTTAATTACTTTGGCTAGGACTTCCAATTTGATGTTAAACAAAATTGGTGAGAGTGGTCATCCTTGTCTTGTTCCTGATCTTAAAGTATGGGTATGATATTACCTTTGAGATCATCATATATGGCGTTTATTACATTGAGGTATATTTCCTCTATATGTAATCTTTTGAGACTTTTTATCTAAACATTAAATGGATGTTGAATTTTGTCATGCTTTTTTCTTAATGTATTAAGATACTTATATGATTTTTACCCTTCATTTTGTTAATATGGTATATCACATTGATTGATTTGCAGCTATTGAACCATCCTTGCATCCCTAGAATAAATCCCACTTGGTCATGGTGTATGATCTTTTTAATGTGTTGTTGAATTTAGTTTGTTAATATTTTGTTGAGAATTTTTGCTTCTATGTTCATCAGAGACATTGGCCTCTAATATTATTTTCTTGTGGCATCCTTGTTTGGTTTGCTATCAGGGTGATGCTGGCCTCATAAAATGAGTTGGGGAGAGTACCCCCTCTTCTGTTTTTTGGAAGAGCTTGAGGATTGGTAATAATTCTTTGAATGTGTGCTAGAATTCACAATGAATCCATCTGGTTCTGGACTTTTGTCTGTTGGGAAGTGTTGACTGCTGATTCAGACTCTTTACTAGTAATCAGTCTGTTCAGATTTCTATTTCTTCATGAGTCAGTGTTGGTAGGTTACATGTTTTTAGGAATTTATCTATTTCCACCAGGTTGTCCAGTTTGTTGGTATATAATTGTTCACAATCATCTCTTAATGATCCTTTGTATTTCTATGGTACCAGCTGTAACATCCCTTTCAGATCTGAATTTATTTATTTGAACCGTCTCCCTTTTTTTTCTTGGTAAATCTAGCTGAGGTTTTTCAATTTTATTTAAAAAATCCTAGCTTCATTGATCTTTTCTATTGTGTTTTTAGTCTCCCTTTCATTTATTTCTGCTCTAATCTTTGTTGTTTTCTTCCTTCTACTAACTTTGGACTTGCTTGTTCTTGTTTTTTGAGTTCCTGAAATGTAATGTAAGGTGGTTTATTTGAGCTTTCTCCCATTTCTTGATGGGAATGGGATGGGTGACTTCTGTCACCATGAATTTCTCTCTCAGAACTGCTTTTGCTACTTTCCATAAATTTTAGTACGTTATGGTTCCATTTTCGTTTGTCTCCACATATTCTTTATTTCTCTTTCAATATTTCTTTGATTCATTGATTGTTTTTTTTCATTGATTGTTTAGTAGCATGTTGTACAATTTCCATATATTTGTGAATTTTCTAGTTTTCTTTGTGTAATTGGTTTTTAGTTTCCTATAATTGTAGTTGGGAATGATGCTTGATACAATTTCATTCCTGTTGGATCACCTGGGTGGCTCAGTCTGTTAAGTGGCTAGCTCTTGATTTCAACTTGAGTAATGATCTCAGGGTCCTGGAATAAAGCCCTGTGTCAGGGTCCATGCTCAGCGGGGAATCTGCTTGGGGATTTTCTCTCTCCCTTTCTCTTTTGCTCATGCTATCTTTCTCTCTCTCAAATAAATAAATTAATTAAAAACACAAATTCATTCCTGATAAATTTATTAAGCATTATTTTATGGCTTAATATATGATCAATCCTGAAAAGTATTCTAGATACACTTGAGAGGAATGTTAATTTGTTGCTTTTGGTTGGAATGTTTGATATGTATTTGTTAAGTCTATCTGGTCTAATGTGTCATTTAAGGCTGATGTCTCCTTATTGATTTTCTGTCTAGATGATCTATCCATTGATTAAGTAGTATATTAGAGTCTTGTACTATTAGTGTATTGCTATCTATTTCTCCCTTTAAGTTTGTTAATATTTGCGTTATATATTTAGATGTTTCTATGTTGTATGCATATATATTTACAAATGTTATATCCTCTCATTCATTTAACTCCTTAATCATTATGTAATGCCCTTCTTTGTCTTTTATTACAGTCTTTGTTTTAAAGTCCATTGTGTCTGGTATAGGGATAGCTACTGAAGCTTTCTTTTGTTTTCTGTTTGAATGGAATATCTTTTTTTCATCCCTTCATTTTCAGTGTGTGTGTGTCCTTACATTGAAAGTGAATCTCTGGGATCCCTGGGTGGCACAGCGGTTTGGCGCCTGCCTTTGGCCCAGGGCGCTATCCTGGAGACCCGGGATTGAATCCCATGTCGGGCTCCCGGTGCATGGAGCCTGCTTCTCCCTCTGCCTGTGTCTCTGCCTCATTCTCTCTCTCTCTGTGACTATCACAAATAAATAAAAATTAAAAAAAAATTTGAAAGTGAATCTCTTATAGACAACACATAAATGGGGCATATTTTTAAAATTTTGTTTTGTTTTGCTTTACCCATTCAGTCACTCTATGTCTTTTGTTTGAAGAATATAGTTTCTTTACATTTAAAGTAATTATTGAGGGGTGCCTGGGTGGCTCAGTTACTTAGAGCCCTACATTGGGCTCCCTGCTCAGTGGGGAGCCTGCTTCTCCCTCTCCTACTCCTCCTGCTTGTTCTGTCTCTCTCTCAAATAAATAAATAAAATCTTTTAAAAAATAAAATAATTATTGATAGGAATAGGTATGTGTTTATTGCCATTTTGTTAATTATTTCCTGGCTTTGGTTGTAGTTCCTCTCTGTGCCTTCTTCTATTTCTCTTTCTTTGTGCTTTGAAGATTTTCCTTAGTGGTATGCTTACTTTTCTCTTTAGCTTTTGTATTTGTAACAATTTTTTGCTTTTTAGTTACTATGAGTCTTACCTATAATAATATACCTGTAACAGTTTAAGATGATAATAACTTATGTCTACATTTTAAAGCTCTCTTTCACTCTATCCTTCATGCTTTATATTTTTGATGTCACATTTCATGTTTTTTATCTTGTGTATCCCTTACCTAATTATTGTAATCATGGTTGTTTTCACTACTAGTTAAAACACTAGTAGTAAACACTGCTGTACTAACTTTATAAGTCATTACTCCACTGCTTTTACTATATATTTACCTTTAGAGTGAGATTTATCCTTTCATATATTTTCTTGTTGCTAATATGTACCCTCTCTTTTCAGCTTAAAGAAATCCCTTTGACATTTCTTGGAATGCTAGTTTAGTGGTGATGAATTCCTATAGCCTTTCCTTGTCTTAGGAACTCTTTATCTCCCCTTCAATCCTGAATGTTAACTTTGCCAGGTAGAATATTCTAGGTTGGAGGTTTTCTTCCTTCCATCACTTTGAATATGTGATACCATTTTCATCTGGCCTGCAAAGTTTCTTTTTTTAATTTTTTTTTATTTTTTTATGATAGTCACAGAGAGGTAGAGAGAGAGAGAGAGAGAGGCAGAGACATAGGCAGAGGGAGAAGCAGGCTCCATGAACCGGGAGCCCGATGTGGGATTCGATCCCGGGTCTCCAGAATCACGTCCTGGGCCAAAGGCAGGGGCTAAACCGCTGCACCATCCAGGGATCCCTGGCCTGCAAAGTTTCTGCTGAAAAATCTGCTGATGGTTTTATGGTAGTCTCTTGTCTATAACGCTTTTCTTTTCTTCTGATGTTTTTAAGATTCTTTCCTTATCTCTAACTTTTGAGTTTTTAATTACAATGTGTCTTGTTGTGGGTATTTTGGGGTATCTCTTTTTTGGAACTCACTGGGGTTCCTAGATCTAGATATCTGTCTTTTTCCTAAGGTTTGAGTGGGCAGGGTGGGGGGAATGCCCAGAAGGAGAAGAGGAAGAGAAAGGGACAGAAAATTTATTTGAAGAAGTAATGACCAAAAACTTATACTTTATGGTGGGTTGTTTTAGGACCCTTCTAAACTTATGATTTGGTAGGTCTGAAAGAACACAGCTCATGATGGGCAGTTCTTTCCACATGGTCATTTGATGTTCTGTGATTAGGTTCTTTGTCTTTACCAGCATCTAGTTGAATACCAAGAAAAGCTTTTTTTAATGGTGGATAGTCTTCTGTTTCAAATAATATGGCCTTTCTCCACTACCCTGTAGTGTTGACAATGTGATTCTTTTTTAGGTGTATCATAACACTATACAATAGCTTCCTACTTAAATATCTTTAAAACCTAAAGACTGATATGATATATAGCCCACAAGTCAGGGCTGTTTGCACCATATCATGAACCTGCAATAGAGACTTTTACTGCTCTGAGCCCACTCAATGGAGGCAGTCTTCCATTTTAATTGATAAATTGTTCAAGGTAACATTCTTAAGTGTGACAGCTATCATTTTATTGTCTATCAGCTCCAAATTTACCTTTTATTACCCTACTTATGATACTAGAGCTATATTTCATAATTTTTTTTTGCTAGCTCACATGTAGTTAAACCTTTGCCAGTAGAGGATGCTGGAAGGTCTCTTTGGCTTTTTTGTTTTCTTTTTTGTCTACTTCTGGTGTGCTTTCCTTGCTTCTTTCATCCTCTGGCTCTTACCTAGCATGTGTGACAACCAAGACATTCCTTGATTTCAAAAAGGATGATGGTATTATGGAGGAGCAGAAGCCAAATGGCAAGACTTCTAAATATAAGCTGGCCACACCTTGCAACCATAAAGAGCAGCAGGGACATACCGGTAATTAGAAGGCCTTGGCCTATACAGCCTTTTAGAAGTATTTAACTGATTGTGTTGTCTCAGTAACAAAATTTATGGACAACTTTCTAGCATATTGCTTGATCCATATAACTAAAGAAACCTCTACCTCTGGTAACAGAAAATCTTACTGGTATTACCACAGTGGTTAGTTATAGCCACCTTTCCAGACCTATACTAATTAGCAGACTCTTAGGTTCCTTGATTGAAATGAAGTCTGGGTCCCCTTGAGGAAAGACCTTGTAACATCACCACAAGTACCTATTATAAATCTTCCTCCAAGCCTTCTGCAAGGAATCTGTAGCCATACTAGAAAGACTAAGCATTGGAGGAAAAGGAAATGTACAGAACTTTCAGAGATTACTAGACAATGGCTTTGAATGAAGTCTCATTCCTGAGACACAAAGTAAGAGGCTTATGGCAATCAAGTTATAGATGAACTCTTAGTTCATGTCTGAATCATACATAGACTAGTTTACCTCCCCCCAACCAGACCAATTCCATGATTATTTGCTTCAGTTCCATAATATATAATCTGAAGAGATATACTGAGAATATCCACCTATTTCTCTGACACATCAAGTAAGAACTATTATGGTAGGAAGGGCCAAGTGGAAGCCCCTGGAACTTCCCAATACCAAGACAGTTAACCAGAAGCAATACAGTATCCCTGATGGATTTGCAGAGATTGATGACACCACCAAAGATTTGAAAGATATGAGCGTGTAATACATATCACATCTTCATTTAACCCATCTGGTGGACTGATGCAGAAGTTGAGTGGATCTTGAAGCACTGTGGACTATCATAAATTTAATCAGGTTTTGATTTCTAGTTGCAAATTTTCACCTCATATACAGTGTTTTCACTAGGGCAAAATGACATGGCCCTTGCATCTGGTATGCAGCTATTAACCTGGGCTATGATGTTTTCTCCATACCAATTTTCAGGGGCCACCAAGAGCAGTATGTTTCTCTCTGGACAGCCAACAGTATATCTTTACATCTTGCCTCAAGGTTACATTAACTCTGCTCTCTGCTATAATATAGTCTGCAATGATCTTGATCATCTTGACCTCTACGAAATACCACACTGGTATACTACATTGGTTATATTATGCTATTTTTATCTAACAAGCAGGGTGTAGAAAGTAATTTGATGCCTTGGGAAAAAATATATGAATGAAGGGGTGTAGGAAATAAAGCACATAAAATTTCAGGGCCCCACTGCTTCAGTGAAGTTTTTTTTTGGATTCACTCACTTGGAATATGTCATGATATATCCTCCAAGGGAAAATATAGGCTGCTCAATCTTGTACCACACATGATGAAACAAGAGGCACAATGCTTGGTAGACCTTTCGGACTCGGCTATATATTGAGTCAATATATGCCACATTTGAGGGTGCTACTTCAACCTATCTACAAAGTCACCTTGTAGAGTTGCCAATCTCAACTGAGAGAGCAAATATAAAAGCCTCTGCCGTAATTCCACAGTCCTCTTCTTCCCCAGCCTTGTATCAAATAAATTAAGAGACTTTTGTCTTTCTTTTTTTCTGTCAAAAAAAAAAAAAAACCCAAAAAAACAAAACTGCATTATAAGCTGCTCTATCACTTGGGCCTTATGATCCTATGATTCAATTATACTTGAATTATCTGTGGCCACTAGGAATGCTGTATAGCATCTCTGACAAGCACCAAAAGATCACAGCATAGATATCTATAATTTTGAAGCAAATCTCTGCTCTCTTTTTCTAATAACTATTACTATTTTTGAGAAACAACTTCTTGCTTGTTGCTGGTCCTCAGTGGAGACTATATGCCTAATGATGGTACATCAGATCTCCATGTGACCTGAGCTTCTTGTTATCAACCAGGTGTGTCTGGCACACTTTGCCTTAGGTTGAGTGTGCATACAATCAATCAAGTGGAATAATGAATGAGAGGCAGAGTTCAAACATGTGAAAAAGGTACAAGTAAATCATGCTCAGATAGCAAGAGTAATGGCAAGAATTACTCCTGTTGCATTGTCTCCTCTCCCAAAATCCATGTGTATGCTCTTAGGGGGAGTTATACAGTCTTCTCTGTAGTGGATGCCCTTTGGGGGCCACTCACATGAGAAACAAATATCTTCAAAGTCCTTACTCATTTAGGATTTGAACCCTTAGAAATAAATGTTTGTTTACTCCACCAGGTGAGAACTCTGACCAGGTTAGGTCCTGACTGAGGGCCAAGAAAATATAGAATGAAAAGTGGAAGAAAGAAGTACAGACATCAATTCCAGCCTCTGTGACCACTTACAGAAACAAGGACTATTTTCTCTTTGCTTGTTATATTTGCATATGCTTATGACTTTCTTTTTTTCTTTTTTTGTTCATTACTAATGTTTATATGACTTCTTGAGGTAAATGTATATGACTTTTTGAGGTAAATGTACAGTTAACAAAATATTCACCAAGACTCTAAATTTGAGGAGTAATTAATATAGTCTGACATAGATACAAAGGTTTTGAGATTTTATGCCTCTTTTTCTTGGGGAAAGAGTGAGGACTTCTTCATTTGTACAAAGGATTGCTCTATCTTGTAAGGTGGAGTGCATCTGATTCATTGTACCTAAATTCAAATGTATATAGAACGATGCATAGAGAAGCTGAACATTCAAAGGAGTGGACTGTGCCTGATACTAACTTATTGCCTGTCAGCTCCAAATCTACTTATAACTGCCCTGTTTCTAATACTGGAGTTGCAAGTCACAGACATTTCTTTGCCAGCGAGCATGTTGTTAAACTTTAGTACCTAGAGAGTCACTGCAGGAGAAAGGGGCTTCTTTTTCTGGGGTTCTGGTATACATTCCTTGTTATTAGCTTCTAGGCGGCAGAGCAGATATGTAGGACACCTAATAGAGCTCCCTCCCAGTGAGTTTCAGCTAAAACTTACAGGAAACATCTGGTAAATTCCACTGGCTCCAGCCAATTTCTCAGTGAATTCAGCAATGCTTCCTATTGGCAGCTTCCCAGCAAGCTTTCTTGGTAGCCCAGGAGGCAGTTTCTCCTTAGTCTTGGACTGCAGCATCTCAGACGCAAATTTCTCTGCCATCCAAAGGGTCACAGCTCCAATGATATCAGAATTGCAACTTAGGTGGCTCTTTTCTAAGTACTTGGGTACTTGCCTCTGTTCTAGCTAAGTAGTGGCTGCTTCCGTGCTTCCTGTATTCTTGCAAGTTCTCTTTAGTTGTTAGTAGCCAAAATCCTGTCAATAGCTAATTCCCTATATAAAATTTGCCTGACTGAATCCTAACAAATATATTAGGTTTAGAATCTACCGCCTCCAGAACCTGTCCTATCAAGTCGTCAAATATACATACTTAATTCTTGCTTATCTGGAAAAGCTAATATGATGTCAGCCATATAGTGGACCAGCGTCATACTCTGCAGAATGTCCAAATAGTTTAGATCCAACAGTGGGCAGAAGAGTTAATGTGACTCTGAGGCAAAACTATAAATGTATACTGTCATTTTATCCAAATTTGAACTTCTCCTGATCTTCCTTCCTGATAGGGATGGAAAAGAATGCACTCACCAGTCCACTGGCTACATAACTTGTACCTGGGGCTGTCTTGATCTCTTCTATTACAGTTTCCACTTTTGGCACAGCAGGTACAATGGAACTAATGCTTGTTTGAATCTGTGGTAGTCCATTCTCATTCTCCAGAATCCACATAGTTTTTATAGGGGCCAAACTTAAACTTATGAATTTGATGGGAATAATGAGTGCATTATCTTTGCATACTTTAGATTTTAATTTTGGAAAAAAAAAGATTTTAATTTTGGCATTAATCTTTGCTATGGGACCCCAACTGACCCATTCCTTTCATACAATTTTTTATTTATTGCCTTAACCTGTTTCAGAAGTTTTCAACTGGCTTTCCTCAAACTGTGACAGGACAAGAAACTAATATGGGGGTCTCTCCCAGGTACCAAGTATGCCTATGCCAATCATACGGTCACAGATTTTAGAAATGTCCATTGGTTGGATCATGGAACAAGTAGATTTATTGGTAACCAGATCCTGGCCAATACACCATTTATTACCTGATTCTCTCAGTATGCTCCCACTCAAAAATGGGGACGTGATGATACTTGACATCCCTAGATATCAGTGCCAACTCAGATCCTGTGTCCAACAATTCTTGAAATATCTGAGTATTACTCTTTTCTTGGTTTGCTGGATTAAATAATGATAGATCTTTGAGGGGCAAGGAGTGCCCCTTACTCCCAACACTTACTGAAGTGTTGCTCTATCCTTCCTCCTGGGGCCCCGGCACTATCCAACAAATCATTCCTTTCTCAAAACTAGTTTTTTTTAAAAGATTTTATTTTATTTATTTATTCATGAGACACACACACACACACACACAGAGGCAGAGACACAGGCAGAGGGAGAAGCAGGCTCCATGCGGGAAGCCTGATGTGGGACTTGATCCCAGGACTCCAGGATCACGCCCTGAGCCAAAGGCAGATGCTCAACTGCTGAGCCACCCAGGTGTCCCTCAAAACTAGTTTGTATCAGGAAACTAGGAAGGGAATAGTTTAGGTTTTATTTGTAGAGTGGGCCTCAGTCTTTTTTTTTTTTTTCAGTCTTTTTGATATTCTTTTGATTGTATAATTATAATCCAGGAGTTGGCAAACTTATTCTGTGAAGGGCTAGATAGCCAATATTTTAGGCTTTATGAGCAATAAGGTGACTATCACAACTAGTAAGTTCATCCATTGTAGGACAAAAGTGGCCACAGACAATAATATGTAAATAACTAAGCATGGCTGTGCTTAATAAAACTTTGTTTACAGATACTGAATTCAAGTCATATAATTTTCACATGTCATGAAATAGTCTTTGGATTTTTTTCAGTCATTAAAAGGTGTGAAAAACAATCTTGGCTCATGAACTATACAAAAACAGGTTGGATTTGACCTGGAGGCCTTAGTTTGCCGACCCATGGTTTAAGCACTGCCATTGTTGGCTGTCCATCTATCTTGTTCCTAGAGATGCTGTGTTCTTTTAACTGATTTTGTAGCTTTCTGCAGGTCAGACTTCCTTGGCTGCACTATGACTGTAATTGCAATATGATAATTGTGACTTAATTCTAATAGTCAAGCAACACCCCTTATATTTCCTATCATCCTCAGTGCTATTACAGAGTCTGGTTTGTAAAATAATTTCCTATTCATTCTGGTCTATGAAAGGACAGACACCACTGAGCTTCTCGGCTCACCAGTATTCCCAAGTGAATTATAAAATGTGGTACCCTCCCAGAACACTGTTGGTTTTTAGCCTTATATAATAAGTATACTCTAGGCATGTATCCACTTTTTTTTTAGCCTTTTGATCTCTTCTTTGATCATCTGCCATGATAGTTCTGGCATTTCTACTTCACTTAGTTTAGGCCAAACTGCTAAGAGCCATCCTAATTCTGTGTTATCACTGTCTCCTGGAGTCTTTGCCAGCATATGTGATCCTCTGTCGCAGGAGAGGACTTCTATGACAGAAACTCCCTTTTATCCAACTTAATGTCCTATTCCCCCTTATTAGCAACCCCAGGATTTGTCACCACATATATTCTCCCAATTCCTGCTGATGCCTGTTGGCTATCATGATGATTATGATTCCTTAATTCATGCCTATTTTACCCAGTTACCTATCAAATCATCAGATGTGATAAACCATAATCTCTACAAGTCTCAATTTTCCATCTGTAAAATAATGTATATCCTCCATGATATTTATTTGAGAATAACAGAACTCCTGTGCTAAGTCATTTTGGCAGAAAAGGATTTGTTAAAAGACAGAATCTTTATAGAGGGCAGAGACCTAGGCTTGGCGACTATAGAGAAAAATGCCCAAATTTCTCTGTGTCTTCTACTAGAGACTCTTTTGCTGCCACAATTGCTGGAAACAGACATGAAATTTGACATCACAGATAATGTGTACAGTGCTACCCATGTCTTCAGCACTTGTTTATTCTTCATGGTCACCAGAAAGTAGATTCTACATGCCTATGCCTACACATTGCTCCTTCCTGAACATAAGTCCCAAGGGAGAATGACTGACTAGAGAAACCTGGATAAAATGACTATGTCCTAGTTGCTAGGAAGTCTGGAAAAAATGGTTCTAGTTTCTTTTCTTCTTCTTCTTCTTTTTTTTTTTTTTTTTTTGGTTCTAGTTTCTACCCTGGGAAGGCAAGATTCGTAATGTAGGAAAGCCCACATGCAAAGGAAGGCTTTAAATGGTGCTGAGTGGTCACACATATGACAAGAGTATACCAGAAAATGGAGAGCTATAGACAGTAGAAGCCTAGTGCTCAAATGAAGTAATCAAGATAATCTCTAAGAAGCCTCTAGCTCTCACATACATTGCTTTAATGATCCTAACAAGAACATGTCTTTGCATTTAGAGCACATGGACACATAAAATTGATATTTATGAAACTCTTTCATATGATTTTATAAATTTGTCTAAATCCTTTTAGTATCACATTGATGTACATACTCAAAAACACACGTGTGTGCATTTATATAAATAACCTGATTTATCTGATTTTCAAGCTAATAAATAAACTCACCCTCGTGTTCATAAGGAGAAACATAAGGTTACAAGTAAGATTATTTAAATATTTTAGTTTATAAAGTGAAAGAACTCTAGTCTCAGTTATTTTTCTAGGCATTTTCTCAAAACCTCCTTGGCTACCTAGTCAATTTAAAGGTTTGGAGATTGTTCAAGGAATTTAAGTTTTAGGTTACTTTTTCATACATCAAGGTCACTCAAATTCCAGCTCAAATATCTGATCAGTTTTCTTTTGTCTCCCCACCAAAGCACCTAATGATTACAATTTACTCCTATAAGCAACAAATCTTCACTAAGAATACTGTTCTTAACTGAGGAGAGGGCATACTCACCAGTTGAAAATCATTATTTTAGCCCATTGTACTTCTTTATCCTTTAGCAGCTAGGCAAAATGGAAATGGCATGGGTTTTGTATCTAGGGCAGACTACATAATATCCGCTCTTCCTTTCTTCCTCCTGTTAGATTCTGGAAGTGAAGTGCCCTTTGTAGCTGGAGGTAGACAAAGCAAGGGGAAGTTTATATGTGGAACTTAAAAGAAAAGTATCTTAAAAGGAACTGACTCACCTGGGAGGTTTGTCCTTTTTGTACCTTGCTGTTCTCCTTTTTTTCCTCCCTGGAATTTGGAGGTGATGGCTGGAACTCTTGCAGTTATCTTTGTCCTTGAAGATAAAGCTATGGATAGCTAAACAGAAAGATAGATTCTAGGTCCTTGATGACTTCATGGAGCTGCTCTACCAGCACTTTGTAGCTTACCTCTAGACTCTTTTTTCCATGAAAGTAAACTACTACTCTAAAAAATAAAATAAAATAATTTTAAAAATTAAAAAAAAACACCTTTTTTTTTAAAGTCACTGTCTGTATTACTATCAGCCAAACACATTTCTTATCCAGTAAAAATAAGATTCAACCTCGTTAAAATCTCTTGGTTCTATGCCTCTCTAGGTATGAAGTTCTAAGTCCATCCTTTACATTGCCAAGATTCTTTATTATTACATATAAAATTGGAGTGCCTATGTTATTGGGTTGCTCTGAGGTGTCAGTGAGCTAATATATAGGGAGTACCCTGTCCAGTCCTTTCTATAAAGTTGATTCCCAATGACTGCTAATTCCTTCTGACTTTCTCTTTGTAGTTTCTCTCTTAGTGTTAAGTTTGGGAGCAATAAAATCTTCCTAAGGGGCTACTGAATCATAGGGCAAAAATGAAATTGTGTAAAGTTTGGTGAGAAGCATATTTTGTTTAATTTAAGATATTTGAAAATTATTTGACTTTATATAGATTCTATTTAAACTTCCTATTAATAAGAACATATTTGACTAACCAGACTACCTTTTTAGTTAAGAAACATGACACTGCTAAAAGAATAATAAATTCTCTGAAACCAGAGGGCCTCAAAGGAAGGCAGCTGACCAGGGACCTAATTTCAAGCTTGTAAGAGGAATTAAAATTTCAGATCTGGTTTGTACTACACTAATGTTTCTTAGCCTTTCAAAATTTATGGACCCTAGTGGTTTTCCTCATTTTATACTCTATATATTTTTTACCAGCCAAAAAGACTTTGCTGACCTTTACTGACCATCAACTTTACTAAACATTATAAGAATAATAGCTTTATATGATCCTCTTCATCTATCCTTTCCCTCTTCCTCCCATGGAGAATTTTTTTCAGTACAGTACAAGGATGAAGAACACAGACTTGGTGCTAATGGACCTGGATTAATTAGAGATTACTACATACACACATCTTAAACAACACTAATACATTTCTAATGGTGAAATATTGGGAAGGTGGTAGGTCAATTATGGGTGTTTTATATGGAGAAGTCACCTCACAGTATATCTTTATATAGCAGGGGCCTATGTTCTAGTACTCTTGTAAGGACTGAGGTTCTGGAGTCTACTGGAGTCTAACCCAGCAGAGGCCTCCAAGTCTTTGTCCTTCATTTAGGGAAAGAACAAATTTAGTGGTAGTAGCAGTAGCAACAGTATCAAGCCATAATAATAACTTTGTTTAGCATTTTCAAAATACCTTCACTGTGACTGCTATAGAGGCATGCCACTGAGATCCCCTTTCAGGTGAGAAGTTCCTCTGAGAAGTACAATAAACTCCAGCTGCATACCTTTTGGGATCTGGACACAGCAGTATAGCCAGGCCACTCCTGCCCAATGGGGCACTTCTCTAACGGGCAGTCTGTGCTCCAGCTCTCCACTGGCCTGCCTGAGACTTTTTCAGAACTGCACTGCAGTATGAGGCTCTTTCTACACAAGTGTCCTTTCTTCTATCTTCCCTTTTATAGGTGTCCAGCTTACACTGGAGCCTAATGGCTCTTCTTGACCACTCTTGTTCTCTTTCTGCTTTATCCTTCTGTATTAGTTTGCAGGGCTGTCCTAACAAAGTACAACAGACTGAGTGGATTATACAGCAGAAGCTTGTTCTTCCACAGTCTAGAGGCTTGAACTCTAAAATCAAGATATTGGAAGGATTGGTTTCTTCTCGTGTCTCTCTTTGTCTTGTAGATAGCAGCCTTGTCACTATATTCTCATATGGTCTTCCTTCTGTGCATGTGTGTGGGTGCTAATCTCCTATTCTTATAAGGACAACAGACAGCTTGGATTAGGGCCCAGGCTAATGACCTTAATTATCTCTTTAAAGAGCCTATATCCAGGGGCACCTGGGTGGCTCAGGAGGTTAAGCATCTGCCTTTGGCTCAGATTATGATCCCAGGATCCCATGATCCAGAGGGTCCTGGGATTGAGCCCTGCTTGCTTGGCTCCCTGCTCAGCAGGGAATCTTCTTCTCCCTCTCCCTCTGCCCTTCCCCTTCCTCTCCTCCTGCTTGTGCTCTCTCTCATAAAATAAATAAACCTTTTTTTTTTTTTTTTTTAAGAGCCTATGTCCCAATTGAGTTATGGTCTGGGGTACTGGGGATAGGACTTATAGGACTTCAACATATGAATTTGGGAAGAACACAGTTCACCCCACAGCACCTTTACTGGAATGTCCTTCAGTAAATCTCTTCTTGTGCTTCTCATGCTGTCATGCATCTGCTCCCAGGACCTAAGTGACAAACTAACAAAGATGATTCCCCCTAATTTTCTCAACATCTAGAAGTTTTAGAAGTGAAAAGTGAAATAACTTCAATAAGATATCATTACTAGCACAGATTGTCGCCAGAATCTGCATCTTCTCTCAGGCTAATGCAGTTTTTTTTCTATATTTTCCTGGAGTAAAATATTTGTTTCACATAATTGAGCAAAGATGCAAAATTTTCCCTCCAAGCCTTCTTACACTGAATTGGCAATAATGTCATATAGTTTGGTGCATCTTTAACAAATTCACGTTTATTTATCATTTTCTGTACTTTAATTACTAGTAGCCTTTCCCTTTTTAAAAAAGATTTTATTTATTTATTCATGAGAGACACAGAGAAAGAGACAGAGATAGGCAGAGGAGAAGCAGACTCCCTGCAAGGAGCCTGATGTGGGACTGGATCCCAGGACCCCAGGACCCCAGGACCCCAGGTCCCCAGGACCCCAGGATCACAACCTGAGCCAAAGGCAGATGCTTAACCACTGAGCAACCCAGGCTCCCTAGCCTTTCCTCTTTAATTTTAAATGAATACCATTTCTAGACTCCGGTTTTGAAGGCTGAGATTTTGTCTTTTTCCTCTCTGTTCTACAGTGTCTAGGAGAGTGATTCATACAGTTGATGCTCAATGAATACAGCTTATTTTAACAACCACTGATTGTGTGCTTGTTCTAACCTGCATTCCTAATGCCTAACCCAGCAACGAACATATATTATTTCTCAATATACATGTATTCAATGGAAAACTTCTTAATAATTACTGAGCAATTACTGGATGGGAGATAGACATAGCATTTTCTCACTTAAAACCTATAACAATCCCTTGATAGGAGGTACTACTCCGATCTCCATTATTCAGATGTAGTTTGAGGAGATTCTATTGCTTGTTAATGCCACACAATTTGTGATGGAGCTAGAATATAAACCAAGGCTGTTTGATTTAACAACTACTTTACACTATGGAGCATCTTAGGTTATTCAATGCCTTTGCCAACACAAAAACTATAGGAGAAAACTAATTTTAACTATCTTTCAAAACTTGGAAACTTGAAAACAACTCCTTGGCCTGTATTTCTAGTCATAAAAGTATCATGACTCATTAATAACAGGAGTCCCCTCATGTTTGCAAGATTAGTTATAGTGTTATAAGGTATCTTTGAGAGAAAGGAAAAGTGGTTCTTCAAGACTTTCAGTGAAGAAAAACTTTGAGGAAGGATTTATAGGAAACAATGTTGACCTTTAATTTTACTTCGGTATTTTTGGTCACAGACTGTTTGATCTGACAGCTGATGGAAAATTAAAACTATAGTCATATTTCAGGTTTTTCATTAAAAAGGTTACCTTCTAATGAGCATTGAGAAATAGGACTGTACCATGGTAGAGTTTCATTCAAAATATTTTTTTTTTTGAGGATCTGTGAAAAGATACATTGTGGAAGCTAGCAAGAATCCTAAAAGGAAAAACTTACAATCACTGTCTTCTAGGAATTTGAGGTCTTGTGGAAAAGACTGACACATAAATTAAATAACTAAGCTAATTTTTGAGTGGCCTCTGTGTTTCAGACACTGTGGTAAGGAGGACCAGGACCAGAGTCATCAAAGTTAGGCACTCATTGTGAGTGTAAAGTTCACAAGGATGCCCCAAAGTCAGTATTCAAGACAAACAATATTTTATGTAATATTCTGAAAATCAAAACAAATGCAAGGAATTCCATGATGGAAAAAATACCAAATTTTAAATAAAGACAGAATAAGTATTACTGATTTTTCCTTTTGCCTTGGGCTCAGCATGGCACTGAAGCTGAACACTTGACATATACATCAAATGCATATGTTTCTGCCATCCAAACCACTTGCCTCCGATTAATTTCTCAGGCAGACAACTGGAAATTTGGAGAAAAAAGGTTTTTCTTTAATGTAGTGGTTAAAAGCACAAGTTTCTGTCTCAGACACACCTGAGTTCAAAGATCATCTCTGATGCTGACCCACTGTGCTCTTGGGGGACACACCTCATCATCCTGAGCCTCTGTTTCCTTTTTCTAAAATTGTGCTAATAGTACTTAGCTCCTAGAGCTATTATTTTAAATGAGCTGATACATGTAAAATGTCCAACTAATGTATTTGATAAATCTTATCTACTATTATCATATCATAAACAACGGTATATTAAGCTATGAGTGATACAAATATTATACATTGGGATTGCAACACTGTGAGTCATTTATACCAGGATGCGGAGTGCAGGGTATTATTAAAGGTTTAACAGAGGCAGTTATCTTGAGTCTTGGGTAAAAACTTGACAAATGAGAGAAGGCATTAGAGACCAAGTCTCTTTTACAAGAAAGGCATGAAATCATGAATGTAAATGGCAAATTGTGAGCAGAGCATATAGCCTATAGAGGATGGTAGGAGGGAATAGAGATCATGGCTTGGAGTTGTGACTATTCCCTGTTTATATGGCAAGTGCTGGAAGGTTTTTGAGGAGGGAAGTGCCATATATTGACCTGACTTTTAAAAAGATAACTGGCCCCAGGATGAATGACTGATGGCAGAGTTGACGTTTTCAGGAGAAATAAAACTTAATATACATGGATATAGAGAATATTTCATAGATTATATGAAAGAAGAAACTGGTTTGAAGTTACATTTACAGCAAGTGATATTTTTGAATGTTCCACTGAGGAGAATAGTAGATCATATTTTCAAAATTTTAATCATAACTGGAGAATTCAGGAAGCCTCAAAATTCCCGTTTCATAGAGCTCTGCTGTATCTTGAAGAAAATGTGGTACCAGAGATGTCATATAATTATCCTGGATCTACAGCCCAGGAAGCAATCATTCTGCCTAAAGCAATCAGTTGGTGGGCACATTATAATTTGTTTTACTACACTTGTATTTGTTCAAGTTTTAGTTATTCTTAAAATAATTTTATAGCAAAATTAAGCAAAATGTTTAAAAAATTATCCATAGTCTCATCATTCTTATACAACTGTTTTATTCTCCAGGCTTCCTGCTGGTTCATTTGTGTGTGTGTGTGTGTGTGTGTGTGCATTTTCCTACAGTTGTAATCAAAGCACATGTATAATTTGCATTCTTTTTTTAAGCCTAACGTTAGATTACAATTTTCAATTTTTTCCTCAAAATGTACATAATCCAACAATATTCCACTCTTTCCTCACTAAAGAATGGGTAATATATTATAGAAAACAGAAGAGGTGGAAACATCTGCATTTGGAGTCATAGAAATTAGGGTTTAAAACCCAGCTCACTTTTTGCTAGATGGCTGAATTTGGTAAACTTATTTACACCTCTGTTTCTTTGTCCGTAATATGCAGTAATGGCATGTTCTCATGTGCTGGGAGGTAGATGGGATGTATGTTCCCTAAAATGCACATTTCTTTTTTTAAGATTTTATTTATTTATTCATGAGAGACACAGAGAGGCAGAGACATAAGTAGAGGGAGTAGTAGACTCCCCATGGGGAGCCTGATGCAGGACTCAATCCTGGGACCCAGGACCACTCCCTGAGCAGGAGGCAGATGCTCAAACACTGAGCCACTCAGGCATCCCAAAGTGCACATCTCTAAGCCTAGGTTAAATTTTTTATACTATTATTGCAACTATTATTATTCCTATCACTCACTATACCAGCAATACAGTTATGTTTCTTAAAAAAATGTTTATTAAAGGCTTACTGTATACCACATACTGTGCTCATCACTGTGGTGGAAAACTCAGGGTTCTTACCTCCTAGGGGTTCTTTGTTGAGTAAGGGTGATGATTGTGTAACTGGTAGATTGCAATGAAGAATATTAGGTCTATTTTTGGTATCTCTTTCTTGCTTCACATGGGTTCACATCCTGGTTTTGGTGCTATCATCACTGGTGAGCTATGAGTCTTTCAAAATCCCTTTGAAAATTTCTTGAGTCAGATTATTGCAGGGCCCACTAGCTTTACCCTGAGCACTTTCTGTGAGGAGGGCAGCTACAGAAGATAGCTCTGTGAGTAAAAGAGCAGGTGCTGCACTCAGACTTCTGGCTTTTCAAACCCCAGCTAGGCCACTAGCTGCATGTGAGACCTTGAGAGAATTTCCTGACCCCTCCAAACATCAGTTTCAAGGACCCATCCAATGGGGACAATATCTGTCCTGTAGGGGTAATTGTGAGCATTAAATGAGACAATCCTTGTGATGTTCTTCACTCAGGTCCGGCCCATTGTCAGCACCATAGAAATGGAAGTTTGGCTCTTATAACCAGTATTTATCTTCTAACTCTGTGAACCATCATTGGCTTTAACTCATCTGTCCATTGCTCTGACTCATGAAATGCTAGTGCCTCGGGAGGTAATAAGAGAGGTCCTACCACAGTCAAAAAAAAGAAACTTTGACACCCAATGTATTTGGCAAATGCTACTGTGACTTGACTTCCTTTGTGATTTCTGTTTACACCCTGTATCCTTCTCACGTTTATGCTTCTTCACTGATCAGCTGTCTCTGAGTCTTCTCCACCTGTCTAATGTCCCTCCAGTCAAGTTCTGATATCTATGGGTCTGCTAAGCACCTCCATCTGCAATCTGGCCAGATCTGCCATTGGCTCTGCAGACCACACTGGATATTCTGGATGCACTTCTCAGATGCCATCTATGGTCCATGTACTCACCACAGCCTCTTCTTGACCTGACAGACCATCCTAATTCCATCTGCTCCTCTGCCTGATGGGAGGTTGCTTTTTTTATTTCTACTTTTGATGTTTGTGGTAGCAAAGAACAGATGAGTGGCAGAGTGTCAATAGGGAGTTGATTGTCCTGGGAACAAAGCAGCTCTTTTTCTTGGTGTTCTTTTGCCTGTGCAGTGTCTATGCTTTTTGTTTTCTAATTCCTGCTGCTTTCCACATGAATTTTATCTGTAGTTACAATTATGCAAGCTGGTGGTTCAGTGTACAGGTGCTCCTCAGCATGTGTCCTCATGACATACATATAAAAAATTTTTAAAGGCTTTATTTATTTATTTATTTATTATATTTATTATTATATATATTTATTATTATATATATTTATTATATATTATTTATTTATTATATATTATTTATTTATTTATTTATTTATTTATTTATTTGAGAGAGAGAGAGAACACAGTAGGGGAGAGGAGCAGAGGAAGAGAGAAATGATGGGGTAAGAATCTCAAGCAGATTCCCCACCCAGTGAAGAGCCCAACACGGGGCTCTATCTGAGGACACTGAGATCATGATCTGAGGTGAAACCAAGAGTCAGTCGCTCAACTGACTGAGCTACCCAGGCACTCATAACTTTTTATTGGTATAAAATTCCCATAACATACAATTCACCATTTCAACCATTTTAAAACATATAATTTAGTGACTTAGTTCATTCACACTGTTTTGCAACCATCACGACTATATAGTTGTAGAATATTTTTATCCTCCCACTGGAAGAAATAATTTATCATTTCCCATTTGCCTAGTCCCGTCAAAATCACCATCTGCTTTGAGTCTCCATGGATTTTCCTATTCTGGATGCTTCATATAAGTGAAATAATATAATACATGACATTTTGTGTCTGATTTCTTTCATTTAGTGCTATGTTTTCAAGGTTCATCCATGCTGTAGCACATAGCATTCCTTTTATGGCTGAATAATATTCCATTGTATAGATATACCACATTTTGTTTATCCACTCAACTGATGAACATCTGAGTTGATCCCACCTTCTGGCTATGGGGAATAGCCCTGCTGTGAACATTCCTGTACACATTTTTGTTCTAATACCAATTTTGGGGTGTACAGTTAGGGATTGAATTGCTGGGTCATACTCTATGAGATTGCACTTTAATATTTTGTTACAGTTAGGTTTTCTAAACTCACAGAATTCCTCTCACATATATAATTTAATGTCATGAGATTCCAGAGTGGTAAATATTTGGTTCTATTGGTATGCTGGGTCTCACATTTTCATCCTGGGAACATTTTCTCTGAGACCAAATATCTTGCATTGAGGTAATATCTGTGTGACTCAAAACAGCAACAACAACAAAAAGGACTCACATAAAACATGTTTTCCAAAGAAAATACTGTATGGAGAAAGCATTGGTGAAAAAATTATACAGCTTTTGAAATCTAAAAGAATAGCTGAACTCTGTCTAGTTCACCATAGCCAGTGAATAATGGAAAGCAGCGTCTTTTCTTTTAGCAATTTGGAACTGGCTGGCAATCTTCATTTTGCTGTTCTTTCCTCCAACAAGCCAATGAATAGATGAGGAAAATGGATGGAAATGAGTACTTGAATCACCTCCTAATTGTTTTACTCAGTTCAAATGGCCACAGTTACCATACACACATTTTTCTCTATGAAGGAATCCCCAAGATGATAGAAAACAGTCATCTTTTTAAAGGATTTCCTCATTGCCTCTGTTTCTGTCCCATAAATAAACTGGCACACGGTCTTCTACATCCACACTTGCATTTTGTTATTGGTTTCTAAACCTAAATCAAACTCTCCTCATGAAGTTTGATTTTATCTGCTTAGTAGAGATCGAATCTAATAGCTACTGAATACATGCTGTTGACAAAATAACATTAATGTGCACTCAGGCAAATGCCTATGCAATGAAGGGACATTTTAATAGCGGCACGCTGAATAATCAATTCCACTTTAAGACACAGATCAATATTATCTTGGGGATGTCTAAATAGCCATTAAATATGAACAGAACAGGTCTAGCAAGCAGAAAAATGAGAAAGAAGATTGTTTTTGACAACAACATGAGGCTTCTAATGATTCTGAATGGGACATTGGCCTGTCTGGAAAATTAACTGTTATTTTTTTTCTCACTGATGAGTCTAAATTAGTTTTGTTTTCATTTTTGTTTTGTTATGGATTTTTTCTCTGCCTTAAATATTTTATTATCCGAGGGGCACTTGGGTGGCTCAGTCGGTTGGGCATCTGACTCTTAATTTTGGCTCAGGTCATGATCTCAAGGTTGTGGAATCAAGTCCCCCCTCCTTCCCCCACGCCCCAGGCTGGACTCTTTGCTCAGCAGTGAGTCTGCTTAGGATTATGTCTCTCCCTCTCCCCTTCCCCCTACTCTCTCTAAAATAAATAAATATATATTTTATTATTTGAGAAAAGAATGCTATGTATTTCCTGTAGCCTATCTCCCGGGGCTTCACATTTTTGGGGCTTTTGTTTATTTACTTCTTTTGAAAAGCTTTTTACTTTATTTATTTAGATTTTATTTATTTATTTATTCATGAGAGACAGAGACAGGCAGAGACACAGGCAGAGGGAGGAGTAGGCTCCATGCAGGGAGCCCGACATGGGACTTGATCCCAGGTCTCCAGGATCAGGCCTTGGGCTGAAGGTGGTGCTAAACCGCTGAGCCACCTAGGCTGCCCAAACTTTTTACTTTAGAATGGTTTTATATATCTAGAAAAATTACTGAACTAGTAAGAGAGTTCCCATATACACACATACATCATATCTACTTCCCCCTATTATTAGCATCTTAAATTAGTATGATAGGTTTGTCACAATTAATGAACCAATAATATATTATGGTTAACTAAAGTCCGTTTTATTCAGACATCTTAGTTTTTAATCTAATGTCTTTTTTCTGTTCCAAGATTCCATTAAGATACCACATTGCATTTAGTTGTCATGTTTCCTTAGATGCATCTTGGCTGTGATAGCTTCTCAAACTCTGTTTTCGATCATTTTTGACAGTTTTAGGTGCACTGCTCAGGCATTTTGTAGAATATCCCTCAAATGGGATTTGTTCTATGTTTTCCTCATGTTTAGACTGTGGTTATGAGTCCTTGGGAGGAAGATCATAGATGTAAAATGCTGTTCTCATCACATCACATCAAGAGTGCATACTCTCAACATGACATCACTGCTCATCTTAACCTTGATCACTTGGCTGAGGCAGGGTTTTTGAGCTTTCTCCATTATAAAGTTCCTCTTTTATCCTTCCTTACATACTGTGCTCTTGGAAGAAAGTGACATAGATGCCCTGCCCACGCTTATGGGATGAAGAGTTATGCTTTATCTCCTTGAGGCGGGAGTATGTACATAAAATGTTTGGAATTCTTCTATATGGGAGATTTGTATCTACTTATTTATTTATTAGGTCAATCATTTATTTTTTTATTTTTTTATTTTTTTATTTTTTTAATCATTTATTTATATCAGTGTGGACACTTTAATATTTATTTCAGACTTTGGGTTGTAACTTAATATTACTTTATTTAGTTTTTCCAGTTGTTCTACCTTTGGCTGCGGGGAACTCTTTTAGTTAGCTCCTTTCTCCATTTGACATACCCCCAATACTGTGTGTGTGTGTGTGTGTGTGTATTTTGAGCACTTCCTTACTTTCTGACACTACAAGATGCTCCAGCCTCATTTTGTATATTTCTAGCCTTAATTCTAGAATCAGCCATTTCTTGAAGATGTTCTGCTTTTTTTCCTTTAATTGGAAAATGGTATCAGAAACTAGGATCTGGGTGCTAGGCATACTCATTGTTACAGCATGTCTTTGCTTTTAGTCCTTCTCAGATGAAAAAACAAGAAAATATATGTATGTTTTAGTCCTCAGATGACAAAACAAAGAAATATATGCATGTATATACATGTATGCATGTTCATATACAATAATTTCTATATGTATCCATCTGTATCTGCATGAGTTCATAATGATCTCTCCAACTCCATTATTACATAGATCATTCTAGCCTTCTCTCATGGCTTATCTGAAACTCCCACTCCAAAAGTGAGAAACCAGATTCCCACAATCATTCCTTTAGATATTTGTTCAGTTCCAGTAGACATTTATAGTGGTTTCTTAATTGTTAACACATGCCCTCATGAGAAACAACTTTATCAGCTATAGAATTGTGCTTATGTACAGTTCCTTTAGCTGTTAGTCATATATGCTCCACTCATTTGTAGTTACTTAAGTCAGCATCTTCTTCCTCCACTTCTTTCAGTGAGAGTGTTTCACACGTTTGTAATTAAGAGTCTGTATTCCTTCCTGGATCACCTGGTCTCCTAATTTATTAAATAAATTAAATTTGCATGTAGTAAGATTTATTATTTGTGCTATAACCTTCTATGGGTTTTGACAAATGCACAGTGTCATTTATCTACCTTTATTGTATCCTACACTATAGTTTCACCAACCTAAAAATAATCCTCTCTGCTTCACTCTTCAATCCTCCTCCTCCCACCAAAGCTCCTGGCAACCATTCATCTGTTTACCATCCTGCAGTTTTACCTTCTCCAGAATGTTACATAAATGGAATTATATAGTGTATAGCCCTTTCAAACTATCTTCTTTCACTTATCAGTATGCATTTAAGGTTCTTCTGTGTCTTTGCATAAATTGATAGCTCATTCCTTTTGATTGATGAATATTGTTGTATTGTACATATTATATGGATATAGTACAGTTTGTTTATCCATTTCCCTATTTTTTAAAAGATTTTCTTTATTTATTCATGAGAGACGCAGAGAGAGAGAGAGAGAGAGAGAGGCAGAGACACAGGCAGAGGGAGAAGCAGGCTCCATGCAGGGAGCCTGATGTGGGACTCGATCCCGGGACTCTAGGATCATGCCCTGGGTGTGAAGGCAGGTGCTAAACCACTGAGTCACCCAGGGATTCCTATCTATTTCCCTACTGAAGGACATTTTGGTTGCTTCCAGTTTTTGGTGATGAATGAAGCTGTGATAAACATATGCCTGCAGGTTTTTGTGTGGACATATCTTCAAATTATTTGGGTAAATATATGAGTGCAATTTCTCAATTGTATGGTGACACTATGTTTAGCTTTTAAGGACCTGTGAAACTGTTTTCCAAGTAGCTATACCATTTTGTGTTTCCATTAGCAATGAATGGGCATTCTTGTTACCTACCATCTTCACCAATAATTGGTTTGCCATTTAAAAATCCATTTGGGGGGCACCTGGGTGGCTCAGTCAGTTAGGCGCCTGATTGTTGATTATGATCTCAGGGTTGTGAGATCAAGCCCCATGTCGGGCTCTGCACTGAACATAGAGTCTGCTTGGGATTCTCTCTCTCTTTCTCTCTCTGCCCTTTATTAAAAAATAAAAATCCATTTTAATAGATTGTGTAGTCATTAAATTAAATTTGGTTTAGTGACCATCCATATTCAATGGAAAAACACACACATCCCAAATATATGTGGATTATGATGGAATCATAATAAAAAGTCCCTTTTTATAATACTTTTTTGTATCACCAAAACTTTCCATTTATCTCATTTTTTCTAAGGGTATAAAATGCAGAATAGTATATTGGTTACTTACCTTAATTTTGGAATTAAGTAAATAGAGTTTTAATCTGGACTCTGCCACTTGTCATTTTTGAGACTGGGTAAGTTATGAACTTGCCTTGCTTCAGTTTCCTTGTCTTTAAGACAGGGACAGAAATGGAACTCAGCTGGAAAGGTTATATGAATTCAGTGAGTGAATGGGTGGAAAGCATGTAGCACAGGGCGCAGAACACGGCAAATATATGGTTATTATTGTTATTACTGTTTTGCTGATATTGTTATTCTTGGTAATGTTAGTCCTACTACTGCTACTGAAGGCTCTCGTTATTTCTTAAAAACCGTACACTTTCAATCCGTCATTTTTGAGGTGCACTGATCATTTTCACCCAACCATACCTCATAAAAATAGAATAAACACACTTCACATTCATTACATTTCTTGCAGCATGATTTTTTTTTCTACTCCAAAGAGCATGGTGGAATAGATATTTGCAAAGGTAACCTAAGTGTTACAACTCATTGGCTTCCTGTTATTTCTTGTATTACTAATAATTTCTTACATTTGCTTAGTGCTTTAGATTTTACATAGTGCTAGCTTCACAGATTTTATCTCATTTGCTTCTTGAAACAGTTTTCTGAGGTAGGCAGGGCATGCTTATTAACCCCCAATTTTGGTGAAGTGAGATAACTTGCATGACAGGTAAAGGCAGAGCAGGGTTTGAATCTAGGTTCTCTGCAAACTGATTCAGTGCTTTTCCCAGTAAACTAGAATAAATCAGAATGAATTGAAACAGAATGAATATTCAGATTAACACGCCTGGGATAGTCGTTGGTTCCTATCAATTCTGGTTCATCTATATAGGTTCATGGGTGGCAGGGATCTTTAAATACTCTCCGTTGCATTTTAGGGCTTTAAATCAGCAGTAACATCACCAACCTTCATGTCATCCTAGTGATCTCCGACATACAATCTAGTGTGTGCATACTGACATCCCTCACACTGCTTCTAAAGCATTCCATTGCTCACGTTAAGGAGTCTAGTAGCCACATTTCTGCACTCTGTCTACACCAACCTTCCTTCCCCACTTCATATCTCAGGCACAGGGTTAAGTTCTTAGCAGCTTTGTTAGGACTGTGACTACATCCTCCTGCTTCTGTCTGATGGGCCACAGGTGGACATTTGACCAACGAGATACCCTGATAAACAGAGTTGAGGCCCAAAGACAAGTTAAGAAATGCATGGGGCAGATATTATCTTCTACCGAAGCAGAAAAGCAGGGAGCTCTTTTGCAGCAAGAAAGGAAAGAAGTAGAAGCATAGCAAGACAATGAGATGAAAAAGAGATACAAAAAGAGAGAAAGAATATGAGATCTAGCAGGATTCCATTCCTACCTTCCCATCTTGCCTCATTACTTTCCATGTATTTCTTGAGTCTCCTTGATTCTTTAAAATCAGTTTCCTGCCTCACCCCTTAAGCTAACTTAGGTTGGTTTCTGTTACTCTGAAAAAAAAAAAAAAAACAAAAAAACCGAAGTATTCTAATTTACACTGGGAGTGAAATTCTCCGGATGCAAAAACTTCCTAGTGAGCTGCAGCTAAAGCAGCTTTCAACAGCAGCATTAACTTTCAAGTGTAATGGACCACCACTGAGTCAGTTTGTGGATTCTGCACAGCAGGGGGTACTCAAAAGTACTTAATAGTATTTCCACCTCAATGTGAACAACTCTTCATGGAATCCCAGAATCTCAGCACACCGTGGTAATATCAAGTCAGTGATTTAATCCTTTACCCCAATCAGAATTCTGTCCTTCCAACTTTCCATCAGTTTTTGCTCTAAATCTTCCGTGGTTGGGAAGCAAAACATAGAAAAAGAAAGGGTATGGACTTAGGAGTAACACAGGCTTTTGTTCAGATCCTGTTCTGGAACTTTCTAACCTTAAAATCTTCCGGCAAGTTATTTATTCTCTTTGATCCTGCCTTTCCTCATTTGGAAAACGGTGATTAAAACCTCCTACTTTATGGAATTTTTTAAAAGAGGATTTTATGAAATGAAAGCATGCAAAATACCTGCTACAGTGCCTAATCTATAGTAGATACTCAATAAATATATCCACTGACAGCCTTTTCCAGGAACTCATTGATTATCTTCACAATGAATTAGAGATGCCTATAATGTGTCATCTATAGCTTTCCTATGTAAAATATATATGCCTGAATTTGAAAGTCTAAGATGAAATCCTTGATCTATAGCTTTCTTATAAATCTCATGATAAGGAAATCTGTGACAATTTCTACAGATTCTTTTAAAATGAAAGGTTGAACTGGTGGACATTTGAGATGACTTTATAATATGAGATACTGTAACTCTTCTGTTCACACTCTAGGTGTGACTTTATTTATTTTAAATAAATCAATACTCTCCCCTCATTTTGTTGGTTGGTAAACAATAAGGACTTCTTCATTCCTTGTGGTCTCTTTCCTGCAGCAGGGATATTACTGCCTCCAAAAGAAGCTATTTCGAGTTTTGGAAAGATATAATTGCCAAGCATCTCTGTAGAGCCAGACGAATCTGCTTCCAACCGAGTATTCAGTCCCAGCTCTTCCCTCCTTTTGGTCAGTGGCACTGGTCCCAGAACAAGACCATGCATGAGAGGTTTCCCTCTTTTCTTGTCAGATTTGCACAGACATGTCCTTGTCATTTCTCCATTTCTTTTCCTTGTCTAAGAATCTATGTTAGCTGTTCAGCTGCTTTCCTTCCTACTTAAGTCCCCAAAGTTTGGAATTTTGTGAAGCAATAAAGATGAACTCTATTGGAAAATAAGATTCTGGCCTGCACTGGAGCATTTGGAATGCATGAGTGTTTTAGAAACGTCCTTTTCTGCTCATAGTCCATTGATACTGCTTCAGGGACCTGGAGTTTTAGGTAAATATTTTCCTGGCTTAGACTTTTCCTATACTCCAAGCTTCAGTCTCTTCTTCTTCCAGCTTGCCCCCAATCCCTGGGCTTCCATCCACTTATGCCTTAATGGATTGATTTACTTGTTGAAGAGTTACTGAGTTGCTGCTACCTACAAAACTCTCTATTAACTCTGATCTATATTTCACTGATAAAAAATATCTGAACCTTGCCCTCAAGGAACTCATGGTCTAATAGAGGTGATAAGATACACACACATGGAAACAAAACCCAAGATAAAATATTTAATAGCTTGGCTCAATATTTCTCAAACCACAAATTGCAGCCCATTAGCAAGTCATGGAATCAATTAGCAGGTCATGACCAGCATTTTTTTAAATGAAATAAATTGGATAGAAAATATTGAAGGGAATCACACATTAAAGATGTGTTGTTTTATGAAACTTTTATTTAAATTATAAGGAAAGAAAAAAATAAATTATTAGGAAAGAGTGTGTGTGTGTAGGTAAGGTGTAATATATGGCTTAAAAACTCAAACACTCAAAAGTTTGAAGAACACTAGATTAGGAGAGGAATAGATAGAGAAATGTGTCTCTAACTTATACATGTGAATCAGCTAGGAATCTTCATACAAAGATTCTGATTCAGTCGCATAGGGCAGGGGACTCAGATGCCCTGTGGTGCTGCTGGTGCTGGTCCTTGTAAGGAGCTGGAGTGTTACAAAGAGAAACTCTATTTCAAGAACCTAAGGAAGTCCCCAAAGCCATTCATTTGAGACTTTAAGAGCCTCCAAAGGAATGAAAGGAAACAGGATTTCCCCTTCTCTTCCTGGTTTTTGGTTTTGGTTGATTGATAGAAATCCTAATTGAGCCCATTCTTCCCCAAAGCCTGTGGCCATACAGCTCCTGGGTGCTGAATGTTGAAACCAAGGGACCAGGGAAACTTCAGACCATTTACTGTGAAAAGCTCCACTGCAGTCTCTGAGGATTGGCCCCCAATTTTCCATTATATCTCAGACACATGTGCCTTTCCATACAGTGTCCCCTGCAATTAACAGCAGACTACTTCCTATAAAACAGGCTTAAAAGAACAGGGTTGGGAAGAGCTTCATTGATTTCAGCTTTACCTGCCACCACATTTCATTAGGCTTTCATCACTTGCATCCTGATAGCTGCCTTGACCTCCTAATGGTTTGCTATGCCTGCAGTTCCTTCCCTTTCTTTCCTCCCCCTGGCCTTCCCCTTTCCTCATCTCTTCCCCCTTCAAATCCATTCTGTACAGGGATATATTGATCATCCTAAAAAGCAGCTTTCACTATTTTCTTTTGCTGCTTAAAACCCTTCAATGGATCCCCATCACCTAGGCAAGCTCTCTGCTCTTGCCAAACATGTTTGCTGCTCTTGTAACATGTCCTTCTTCATCTCTCATCGTGACCTCTCTCCCTTCCCTTGCATGATCTTGCTTTTCCAGATTTCTGGATCCTGCCCACTCCTTAGGATTTCGCTTAAATCCGGTCTCTTTCATGAAGTCTTTTTTTTTTTTTTTTAAGCCCCAGAGGAAATAAATGCCTCTCCTTTTGCTGATGCTCATCACAAAACTGCTGAGTATAATTTGTGTCCTGATGTGTGGCAGAGAAGGCACATATTTGGCAGTAGAGGACCAGAGCTAACCAAAATGGATGTGCCTAACCAAATTGGATATGTGTGACCTTGGACAAGCCATTTGTCTCTTCTGAGCCTCAATGCTTCCTTTAAAATAATGAGAAGCTTGGAGACAGAGATCTCTAAGTGTCTGCACACATACTCAGTAATATGTACATTTTGCTAGTTTTTGTGTGTCCCTAGAGATGTTTCTGTTCTGTAACTTTTTTAAAATAAAAAGTAAGGTTTCTTGTTAATACGAATTATTTATTACCCATCCTTTGAAGTGTCTGCTAATCTAAAAATTCTCCTATGTATTTGTTTTGTCTTCCTCACTCCTATCAGGAAGGAGCCTCGTTTAATGGTTGGAGCCAGGAGGCCCACGGAGGGCCCTAACGACACAGCCTGCAGCCAGGGAGGGCCCTCGGATCCAGGGCACCGCCGGGCATCTCCTAGAGTGAGCGCTCAGTCATTATCTGTCACTTGACTGGAGGTTGTCAGGCCCATCTTGCAAGACAACTCCTTTCTCCCTGGAAGGAGGAGCCCCTTAGAGTCCGTTGGTTAACGGGAAAAGTGCTTACTCTGGGAGGAAGGCGGGGCAAGCCGGAACGAGCTCTCGCTGGGAGCCCGCATATTCCCTCACTCGGTGTTTCCGAACCCCATTCTTCGCCTGGGAGAGGTGAGGGGGTTCAAGGGTACTTGGAACCTGTCCCTTTGGTGGAGACGCGCATCCGCCTCTGGCCGCCGCTCCCGGCTGATCCTGCGGAGTGGAGCGCCCCCACCCCCCGCGACCCGGGTTTCGCTCCGGCTCCCTCCGTTCTGCAAAGGGAGGGGGGAGCGAGGGGAGCCTTGCACGCCAGTCTTCCCGGAGCTGCAGACGAGGAGCCCTGCGCCCTGGGGAGCCTCTGGGCGGCTTCCCCTCCTCGGCTGCGCGGGCGTGCGGGCTCTCCCCGCCACCCCCACCCGCGGCTCGCCCTAGCTCCCTCCCTCCAGCCCGGCCGGCCGGAGCGCGCACACCGGGGCTCCGGCACGTGGGCGCGCGGGAGGCGGCGGCCGCTGCTGCCGCTGCCGGAGCCCGAGCCCGAGCCGGAGCCCGAGCCGGAGCCCGAGCCGGAGCCCGAGCCGGAGCCCGAGCCCGAGCCCGAGCGAGCCGGCGAGATCGCCCTCCATGCTGCGGGCTCTGCGGTCGCCTTCCGCTCAGCCTCTGGCCCAAGCCCAGCCCCGCGAGCCCTGCGAGCCAGTGAAACCGCGGACGGGAGGAGGACTCGGACAGGAGGAGGGGCGCGGCGGGCCGGGGCGAGCCGGGCTCTGAGCGAGGGGTGCAGCCCGGTCTCGCCAGCTCTCCGCTCCCGCCGCGGCTGGGGGTTCCAGGCAGCGCGATGCCGCTGGGCTCCTTCTAGGCGGCGGCCAGCGGAGGCTTCCCGCAGCCTCTCGGCCCGCGGCGGCCCCCATTCCGCCGGCGAGTCCCTTGCCTATCCCAGAGGATTCGCCGGGCCGCTCGAGCCGAAGCGAGCGCGAAGTCCGAAGTCCACCCCCGGCGCCGCCAACTTCCCCGGGAGCCCCTCGCCCCGCTGCAGCCTGCGCAGCGCTGGGAGCGATGCGCCCCCAGCCGGGCGGCGCGCCCTCTGCCAAGTCGCCACCCATGGGATCGACTGCCCTCGGCTGCCCCGCTTGGAGCGCGTAGCCTTAGCCGCGTGGCCCGGGAGACGAGCGAGACGCCCAGGCGTTGCACGGATTCCACGCGCGCCAGTCTGCGGGGTCCCCTCCGGGGGCGGCGTTCACGCCCAGGGGTGAGTAGCCCGTTCGCGGAGGCGAACCGTCCCCCCGGCTAGATGCTTGCAGGGATGGCAGGGAGACACGGGAAAGTTGAGACCCTTTGCACCTATCCTGGGATTTGGCAGCGAAACGCAACATTGGTTCCCCCGGTCCGATTGCCTTCGGGGTTTCCCCGATTGCCTTCACGTCTGAACCAAGGAAGGAGACCCCTTCCGCTTCCATAGGAGAAAGGGGGCTCCCTAGAGCAGGCCACTGACTCTCCCCCACCAGGGGGGCCCTGGGGGCTTTTCCGCCGCCCGCGCATTAAGCAGACACCCGGCTGAGCGCTTGGAGATCCGCTGCCGCCTGGGCGCGCTCGGAGATCGTGGGCAGCCCGGGCCCCTCGGGGAGGCTGAGCGCGCTTCCTAAAACAGTAGTGACTGCCGGGATATGAAGCAAGTGTGTATGTGTGTGACTGGGAGCAGGGAAGGTAGCATAGGAGGAGGCGCAAGTGCAATTTCTCTGTTGCTGATGGATTGGGTACCCTGGATGACCCGCTCCTCAGTGCGGGTTTGTGGGCGCAAGATCTAGGGTGGCCGGACAGAGTCCAACAGGTGGCCTGCACGGGCTCCCTGTGGCCAGGCACGCGGGAAGGGAACCGCACCTGAACCGCATCTAGGGGCGCATCTGAACATGGGTAAGGAAACGCGCTCTGCTCTCAGGCCCGGTTTGCGCTGAGTGTGTGAGGCATCCAAATGCCTCCTGTCGGAAAACAGCGGCCTCATTGTGTGCCTGACTGAGGTTTCAACTTGCAGGCAACTGAGGGGCCATTCAGCTGGGGCGACGTGGACTTGGCTGGTCCTGGGACGCGAGCCCCTGCCTTCTTCAGTCCCTGGTGGCGGGTATTCCAGCTCCCCGGGCTGGGCAGGGAGCCAAACGTCAGCGTTTTGCTCCTCTATACTCCCCTAAGGGGAGGGGGAGTTGCGGGAGCATGGCGATGAGCCTCGGCCTGAGTTCGTTCTTCTTTACCTGGCTGGCTCCTGCACTTTCATCCTAAGACTCAGACGGAGGGCTCCAGGTACTGGCGTGTATAGGTGGTGTGCGGGGATGAGTGTGCGGGCAGGTCGAGCTTGAGAGCTGTACGGAAAGAAACTAGAGAGAGACAAAGTTCTGCACCTGCTCACGGCGATTGGAATTGGGAGAGGCTGTGGTTCAGCTTTGAAAAAGTTTCATCTGAACTCTGCATCCTTCGGTGTTTTCGAGTGTGCAAAATACCCTGGGTCCTGATAGCGGTGGCCCTCCAAAGTAGCATCTTCCAGAGCCTGCTGTGTAACTTCTCTATCCCTCCGGTTGCCTAACTGTAGATCTGGAAAGTTACCTCTGCTCATGGCAGAGGCTCTGGTATGTCTAGGAACCAGAGATGGGCTGGGGTTGGTAGATGGAGGAGCAGCTTGGGGGAGGGGATGTTGGGGGGAGAGTCTACATGCAAAGCAGAGGCTCAGTTTTTACTTAGATTTTGTTAATGGGCTGATGAAGACTGATGGGCATTTTAAGATGCTGAAGCTTTCCCAGCAGCCCCTTGGCGCTGCCACTCCACTGCCAGCTCTTGGGGTATGGCTGTGTCAGGGAAATGAGGTGACAGACATTCCACAATGCAAAAGAACTCTTCACTGCCAGGCTTGGCCCCGTGGCTTCCCGTCCAGGGGAAGGTCTGGGGACTAGACCCCTGGCCTAGGCCTTACTGTTTCTATTCCCTAACCCTGCTGCGTCTTCCCAGGCGGGATTCCATGTCCCTTACCATGAGGGACCCTCCTCCCTGGGGGTCTCTGGCAGCGGGTCTCCAAGAACTTGTAACTAGAGGGAGCCTCTTGTAGAGGGCGCTGGCTGATTGGGCGTGGGCCTCGGGCTTCCTAGCCAGGAGTGTGCCCCCTAGGGGCTCCTTGTTGAGGGGACTCAGGAGCAGGCGTCAAGAGCAGGGATGGGCAGTGAGGTGCGCTGTTTGACAGAGTAGAGAGACACACAGAGGCCGAACACGAGGGGAATCAGACACACACACACACACACACACACACACACACACACACGGAGGCAAAAGGAGAAAGAGACGAAAAAGAGAAAGAAAGCTATAGGGTAGAGGGAGCAAAAATAGGAGAGAGGAGTGGAAAGAAGGAAGAAAGAGAAAATAAATCAGGAGAAAAGAGCATGAGAAGGAAAGCCTCAAAGGGACAGGAATGGGAACCAGGGTGGCAAAGTCAGGGGGCAAGAAAGAAAAGGGTGGGAGAACAGAGTGGGCCGAGGAAGAGGGGAGGCACTTGCTTCTTGTATCTAATTTTTACAAACCACTCCGACGGTCTAAGGAAGTTGACATAATCCACATCCTTAGGTAGCCCTTCGCCAGCGTTTGTTTCTCTGGGGAGTCGTGAATTATGCAGAAATTGGACACTGGCTTGGAACCCAGCTGTACTGGCGATGACAAGAGTGTAAGAAGTTCAGATGCTTGGTATATGCACAGGTGCACGAGTTCATTTGCCTTCCCTGACTTTATTTATTTATTTTTCTTTCCTGGGTAAACACAGGACTGGAGAATTGGGGAGAAGGTTGTTTCCTTAACTGTTTTAGCCAGTGATGCTCTAACCCCAGCTTGGAAGAATCTCCTGTCTAGCCTCTGAGAAAAACAAATTACAGGACCCACTCCCTTGGGAATCTGAGCCAGCAGGGACAAGAAGGTGCTATAATGACCGCCCGGGCCCTCCTCCAGCAGGTCATCCTGGACCCACACTTTGATAAACGTGGTGTAGAGTGGGCAATGCCCTTCTCTCATTTGTTCCCATATTTCCTCCTAAGAGACGTAGCTTCATGCCTCTCTCCAGCAGCCCACCCTTGCCAAAAGTGCTCATTTCTTGTGATTTTCTCTTGCTATAAGGACAAGCCCAAGGATTGCTCAGCCAGGGTTACCTTTCCATGAACCTCATTAATCACAGTAGCTCCAGGGGACAGCAGAAAGCGCTTCTGGTTGACCTTGTCAGGGCTATCCACAACTACCAGGTATTGAGCACTCAGCAGGGCACCATCCTGGGCACTCCTTAGACACTGCCTATTTAACACAAAAACTATTTTTAAAAAATATTTTATTTATTCATGAGAGACACACAGAGAGAGGCAGAGACATAGACAGAGGGAGAAACAGGTTCCTCACAGGGAGCTGGATATGGGACTCCATCCCTGTACCTGGGATCATGCCCTAAGCCAAAGGCAGATGCTCAACTGCTGAGCCACACAGGCATCCCAACACAAAAACTATTTAATAATTAAAACTATTCCATGGGCCCCCCCCCTTTTTTTTTTCTATCACCGGTCTTTTAGAGTTGAGGAAACAGAAGCTTCAAAATGATAGATCTATTAATTGTAATAATTAGAATACTTATTATAAATGTATTAATTATAATAATATAAATACATATTCTTGTTCCCAGAGAAATCATATTAGTTGTCCAGCAACTGGAGAGTAGCAGTGCTAAAGTCAGAACCTAGGTTTAGGGACTTGAGTCTAAGGTCCTACTTACGTACTGTAGTGGCTCCTAACCCCAACACTCTGTTAGAGAATGGTGGAGCCAAAGATCCTCGGAGAGCTTTCCTGAGACTCTCTGTCTCTCTGTCTCTCTCTCTCTCACTTTATCAATGGAGGAAAAGGAGAAGTAGCAGAAAAAACAAAAAAGTGACTTGCCAGAGATCCTACACCCAGTAGGTGTCAGAACTGGGGCCAGCGCCCTGATAGCTTGAATCTCAGTCCAGACTTGTCCCCATCAGACCAATGTGGTTGCATCTAGCTTATCACCAAGGTCACATGAGCATCTCAATTGGAACACAAGTTCCTGGACCCCGCTAAAGGCTTCCCAAATCCAAACCTTGGGGCAAAGAGCCCATTTTTGTCTATGCCCCAAGTCTGCATCCACACATTACCATTCACCCCGGTCATAACTCCTGGATTCTGACACTGTGGGTCTCTTTCAGACAGCTTCAAGAGCACTCCAAGTCCCTCCTGCTTCCAATCAAAAAAACACACAAAAAGTAGTATGCTCTATGTGTTCTGTAGCTCTTGCTAATGTGCCACAGGTAAAGAAACAAGCTGGTCAACCCAGAGGCAACTTTGAAAGCTCTTTGAGAGGTATAGCAATCACATTGATGTTTATGATACTCGGTTTTTTCCTGTGCCAAGTTGGAAGCCATTTAAAGAAACATCAAATGCTCCTTCAGTGCATCAGTGACGGTGTTTGTACTAATACTTGACACAAAATGACACCATGAGCCAGGCCAATGTGCTGCTATGTCAAAAGTGTCAAGTTCCATCTCCCAATTTAGTGGATCTAGCTGTGGTGTGAGAAAAACCCCTTGCCTCCTCTTCATTATTACACTTTTGACTCCCTCAGACTATGTCAGTGTTTCCTGCAGGGAAAAAGGAGCCATCACACACACTCTGTCTCTTTCTGGCCCACTTAAATTGTTTTCTCGGTGACCTCAACATCTTTTCCCTTCTATTTCATTGAAAAGTGGCCAAAGGTGCCAGACATCTTGTCCAGCAAACTGTTTTGTCATCTTTTCCCTTTTCAGATCCAGATTTATTTTCTGAATCCGATGCTTTTAACCCTGACCTCTTATTCAAGGATGGTAATTGAGCCTCAGGTAGCTTTGATAAGCGATTGTCCGATAACATGTGTTTTAAATAATGACAGCCATTCGAATAGCACACAAACCAAGGAATAACTCCATTTACAACGTCTGCATCTTTAATACGCTGGGAATGTTTTGCCATTTCGGTGGTGAAAACCTACGTTGCTGGCAGAGCTCTCAGTGGCGAAGTAGAAGGTAGAAAGAAACACTGTTAGTGCTTAAGACTAGGGCTTGGAATGCAGACATCTAGGGTCAAGGCCTACCTTCACCTTGCTAGCTGTTGTAGCCTGGGTCTGCTTGTTGAACTCCTCCAAGCCTCCGTGTCTTCACCTTGACGTCGGAGACACGAACAGGGTGCCCCTTCTGTGTATGCGGCCAGGACTTACCTTCGTCAGTGACTGAAGTGCTGAGCACAGCATTGGCATGTGGTAAGGACTCCTCTATTAGGTAGTATTTGTTACACATTTGTCCTGTGCCAGGCTTCATTTAACTGAGGATGACACTGACAACACAGAGGTTAAGCAACTTGCAGTGTCACCCAGATCCTAAGTAACAGCGGGAGACTTGAAAGCCACATCTGCCCTTTTAAACCCCCACAGACTCTTACTGTTGCATTGATTTAACTCGCTGTTCTCTTCTTATACATTAAGAAACAGTGTTGGATATGCAACATATTCTGGTTTGGATTTTAATTAAACCCATTACATAGAACATTAAGGAGAGCAATTCTAGATGGGGATCTTTTGAATTTGGGGGGATAATTTTTAGGTTGTTACATCACCTCCAAAAATATGGTTTTGCTTTTCCAGAAACTGGTAAGAGTCTCGTGGATTGGTAAGAGTTCAACTGTGGGTACCTGGGTGGCTCAGTTGGGTAAGCATCTGCCTTTGGCTCAGGTCATGATCTCAGGGTACTGGGATTGAGCCCCACATCAGGCTCCCTGCTCAGTGGGGAGTCTACTCCTCCCCTAGCTCCCTTTCTCTCACTCTCTTGCTCACCTATCTCTCTCAAGTAAATAAATAAAATCTTAAAAAAAAAAAAAAGAGTTCCCCACTACTTTTGTTTGGTTAATTTCTACCTATTTTTAAGATCTTGGCATAGATATTGCTTCTTTGGGAAATTTCCTCTGACTCCTCAAGGGCTGGGTTAGAAGTCTTTGTAGTGTGTTCTTCTACTTAAACTGTAATGTACATGTCTACTTACTTCTCTATATATGCTATTTAGTCTGTGTATAAACTTCTTGAGATCAGGAATCTGTTCTTAATTGAAGTTGTACTTACAGTGGCCAGGACAATGCATGACAGATAGAAAACTGACACAATACCTTTGAGTGACCAATTGAAACTTTGAACTAACTCTTGGTGGCCCAGAAAAAGTGGTCATTGTCCTTAAACTCTAAGAGACAAGTATCCAACCGTTGGAATTGAAAAGCAGGAGGTATAATGTGTCCCCAGAGGCACCAGTCCTTCAGATGGAAGGAGGAATGTAATGGTATCGGTAGTTGTTGATTAACTACTTTGGTAGCTTTGGGCAAATTCCATTGTGATGTTGCTTAAGATGTAATTAGAAGGGACATTCTGATTTATAAGTTAATGTGATTTTATCTGTACATTTAATTAGTTGCTCAGAAAGATACTTGTTTCTCAGCCCAAAAGTTTTAAAAATTAATAGACTTGTGGAGTTAGAACCGAAGTTAGAGATAATCTAGTTCTACCAGCTTGTCAAGAGAAGAGAGGACAGGCTCAGAGAAGGAAAGGGCCTTTTCCCAGGTCATCCAGCAGATAAGTGCCAGAGCCATCATGAGAGCCAGAGGTTGCTAGCCCTGGAGTCTTCCTGCACAGCTGAGAGTGGTTAACACATCTGTGGTAAGCTACTTGTTTGCTTCGAAGGCATGCTTGGAAGCCTTCCTGCATGGACACAGCTTGGCCTTTGCAAAATTCCAAGTTAAAGCTCATGCTGAAAAGGAAGGAAGCAGGACTGAAGTGCTGTGCTACTAGGGCAAACCCCACGTTTCAGAGAAGTTTGTGAGATCATGTCAACATGTCCTATGTTGTCCAGGTCCTGTGGGCTTCTGGGATTCCCAGTCTGCTTTTCA
The DNA here is from genome assembly GCF_003254725.2 of Canis lupus dingo. Lineage (NCBI taxonomy): Eukaryota > Metazoa > Chordata > Mammalia > Carnivora > Canidae > Canis > Canis lupus. Next base: position 54,605,420 of record NC_064246.1, on the reverse strand, counting down.
AACAAGGAAATGTGACTTGACAGGGATCTTTCTTTGATGTTCAAGTGTGATATTTCAAGGAGATTTAAGGATATATGGAAGTGCATTGCCAAGCCTCTAGCTGAGGATTTGTTGGCAAGTAGTGTTTCAGATCAGGTTCCCCTTTCTTCTTGACGCTTTTTTTTGAGATGGGACATGGTCACCTTGGGACCCTTCTCTCTCCCTCTGAGGTGCTTTGATGTCTGACTAAATGGACCAGCCTAAATACATCCTCGGGTGCAGAAATGTGTGCAGTCTACTCTGACATTGTTAACACACAGATCTTTATCACATGGTGTCAATATTATGGAGACAGTAAGACACAGATCATTGATGCGATATATTGTGGATGATCTTTTGGAAACATTATAATCAGTGCTGAGAAGGCAGCAGAAATATCTCAACATAGCACCTTCCCTGCATCCCCAAATCTTACCAAACCTACCCAAAGTAACGAAATTGTGATTATTTAAGGAGGGAAGGCCCAGATGAGAATTCTTTTTCCTCTCAGCCATAATCAGTCTGAGATTATTGGTGCTATTTATGATTTGGTCTTCAAGGACTGGGTGCAAGGAAGAGGCACCTTTCTTTGTACCTCTACTACCAGAATGAATTCCTCCTTTTCCTACTTCATCTGGGTTTCTAAAATCCCTTCATTAAAGAATAATTACTTTGGGCTTCAGATAATTTGGAATTTTCTGTGATTCACTATTATTTTCTGAATAGGATATAGTTTAGCTACATTAGCTGTTTAGACCTATTATCTCATTTATATGTTTGAGCTTCCTGCATTTTGATAGGCATTGAGGATAAATACTACCATTACCACCACCACCACCTGTTCATATGACTTCTTCCACTATTACTATCACCATGTATTGAGGTCCTACGATGTAAACTGACATGCTCCTAAGTTCCTTTCATGTTTTTTTCTCATTTCATATGCCCACTAGCCCAGCAATTATAGTTATGGGTAGGGCAATCATTATATTACCATAGAAATGATAAATATGCTGAAAAGTCAGGGCAGGATACAACTAGAATAGTAAGAAAAAAAGGTGGTAGTCTAAGAAGGAAAATATTGTGGAATAGCAGTGCAAATGGGCAGGAGGGAAAGTGATCATCCTTTTCCCTATTCCCAGACACCCAAATCTCCAAGTAGGATCTTTAGGGAACTAAGGAAGCTGAGGGTTGAAAGGTTAATGGGCATCAAATCTTCACCACCAACAGTGCAGAGCAGTGCTTTGAACCCAGACTTTTCTTATTTTCAAACTTCACTAGGTAATACTGTCTCCAGTTGACTTAGAAAATCCCTGGATTGAAAGGAGCTTAGAGAATATCTCACTTGTCCTGTGGCTTTCAGATGATTGTAATGTACATTAAGAAACATATTTCACGTGCTTATCTAGTATACACATCCATACGTAACTGATACAAAGGCTTTAAAAAATAACACCTTTACTATGTTTTTCTGATACTTCTGATTTTAGTCTATAGCTGTACACATACCCAAGTACAGACACAACATACAAATATAAGTGAAACAAAAGTTTCAAAAAATATTTACCCTTACTCTGGGTGATATACTCTGATGTTTTCCATTCTCTTCTAGTTGATTTTTAAAAAATTATACTACGACACGCAAAATTGATCCCATGACTCTGATGGTGTGACACTCTTCATCTGCAAAGCTCTTACCTAATTGGCAAATATAGATTTTAGAGTGGAGATAGTGAGGCCTGCAGAGGCAGAGCCACTTTTTCTGATCCAAGGTACCATGGCAAGCTAGTGCAGAGCCAGTGTTAGACCCAGGCTCCCAGGATCCACTCCCACTATGAGTAAAAGCATTTTTGATTGTGGATGTTGGGCCATTACTTAGCTTCAATCTGATAGCAAATTGTTGTCATTGATTGTTCATAATTTCTGCCTTTTGACTTGACCTTGACTTTACCTCACTCCAAGTAGAGATTTTTTTGTGAGATTTCAGTGACAGTTGATTTGTGATGCATGAGTTTGGTGGTGGGTGTTTGTGGTTTCATGGGTCTGTGGAGCAGCAGGGATGGTGGTGAGGGCCCTTTGGCTCCTCTGTAGGCCTCTACAGATGCATTGATTGTATGATTAAGGATAAGATACTGAAGGATGGAAGAAGCATTGATGCCAACTAGGCTGTTCTTTCTCTCAATACCGGTCTCTCTCTGGCCCACTCCTCCCTTTCTCAACTCAGAGGGTATTAGCTACTCCTAGGTTTAAAGGCATTATTAATATGAGGATCTTATGACAGTCTGGCTTTGCCATACTTGGTGTACAAAGGACTCTTTCTGGAAAGATGATGGCACCTAAGATTGGTGGCAGAATTTTTAAAATGTGATAAGTTTTAATTTAACACTGTGTATGAATGGTAACAGGCTAACCAGTATAAATGGGTGAAAAGGAAGCATTCTTCTATTTCTGATCCCAAGTCCCAAGTTCCCTCTTTCCTGGTACAACCATGTTTCCAGGGTGTTCTGCATTTTCCCTACCATGCATGGGGACAGGATGCACATATTTTTCCTCTTCTCATATGAATGACAGCAGGCAACATATCTTGTTCTTTTAAATTTAAATGGCACATCTTCAGGAATGTTAACATAAGTTTATATTGAGCTGCCTTGTTATTTTTCTGAGCTGTATAGTGTGACGTCATATGGATGCACTGGGAATTATTTAGCTGTGGTAAAGTCTGGTGACTAAACTCTGGGGTGAACCTACCTTTGTGTGTGTGTGTATGTGTGTGCATGTGTGTGTGTGCGCATGCGCATGTATGTGTGTGTTTGTGAGAGAGAGAGAGAGAGAGAAGTGGAGCCAGGGAAGGCCCCACTAAATCGAGTTGAATTTGTGCATGTTTTTAAGAAATGAATTTTTACTACTGTGTGAACTTTTTTTATACCAATAAAACTACCAACAATTATTTGTTGAGGATCTTTTATCTCTGGGATCCTGAGAGGATAGGAGATAAATAAAGACAATGCTTCCTGTCCTTGATGAATCTGTAAACAGCATTTACTTAATCAAAACAGGTTGGGAATGATAAACAATTGTGTGTTATTGAGACTTAAGCCAGATGCTGTCTAGAAGATAACTGCTAAAAGAACATTCCATGCAGAAGGGAGAGCGAGTACACAGGCCCTGAGGAGGGATTTGGAGTTTCACAAGGAGAACCAGCAAGGAAACTAGTGGTTCTTGAAGTAGAGACTGTACTAGTTCATGTTTTCCTAGCTTAAGGCCAGCATATGAGTATGTGGCAGAAATATAATGTTCCATCTAAGCTGCCCCAGCCAGGGTTCTGTAGAAGGCTTGAAGAGGGTAAATGGCTATTTCTCAATAACAATAAAATAGATTTTCCTTTATATAAACATATAGAGCTCAGGATTTTTCAGTGAAGCTCCCTTGCCTATAATCCTAGTGAGTTTGAAGGAAATGTAGTCAGGAAACAATTGTTCAGTGAAGGCACATACCATACACTTGAATAAATGAATGAATTAGAAAGTGAATTCACTGGTTTGGCTAGTGTGAAAACAGTTGTAAGAGATAGAGGCAGCTGCCTCCCGATGAGCAGAGTACTCAGGAAATTTATGAAAGAAGCTGGTTTTAAATGGTCAGTTGGGAATGTCCATACCATCCAAAGGAGGGAGGAAATTTTACTTTGTATTCCAACTGTAAGTTTTTGTCAGTTTTAAGATCAGGTGTCTTGAATGAAACAGAATGAACTGAAACAGCCCTGAGAGTTAATAAGAGCCAGGTCTTCGCTCCCCCTCCCCTTACCCTACTTTAATGAAGCTTTTAATGTGCATGTTCCAGCATTACTTCCACCAGCTCAAAGGGAGAGATGAGACAGATGGTATCAAAATGCTTGACATGTATTAATATATTTTTATTGAATGACATATTTTTAACAGCAAAAGTATCCCTTCTTTTTTTTTAATATTTTATTTATTTGAGAGAGACAGAGACAGGGTATGAGCACAGTGGAGGAGGGAGAAGGAGAAACAACTCCGTGCTGAGCAGGGGAGGCAGCACTGGGGCTCAATCCTGGGACCCTGAGATCATGACCTGAACTGAAGGCAGATGCTTAACCAGCTGAGCCGCCCAGGCACCCCAGCAAAAGTGTCTCCTACGTCTGCATAAGATTTTTATTTTTATACATCATAATGAAGAGTGTTGTGGAAGCATATATGTAGGACCAGTTGATTGTGAGAACATACTTGTGTTGGATGTTTTCTGTGCATTTATTTCTGTTAAGAAAATAAAATAGCAATGAAAAACACTATCCAGTCCGGGTGGTTCTTTTTCAGATGCAAAATCCCTCAAACTGAAATCCTTTTTGTTCGCGAATTGAACCTGCCAGCTTTAAAAGAGGGCATTTGGGATAATATGATAAACTGGCCCACGCATTCAATCTTAGCTCATCAAGGCTGCGCCAGAATTGACATTTTCGTATAGTATGACTTGATGCTCTGATTACAAATTGGTCCTGAGTAGCTAGACTGTTTGTAATTTTATTCACTAAGGGATTGTGCTTGTATCATTAGGTCTGTTTTGGTTTTGAAACCTGGAGGAGGAAATATATTTCTGATTCCCCTCTCTTGTTTAAGAATGTGATAGAGAGGGAGACTCAAACAGAAACAAATGCAATTTATTATATACAAAATTAAGAGTTTCAATTTTCCTCAAGGCAGTGATGATAGCATTTCCCCTCCCACTTCCTCCTGGAAGTTTTGCTTGAACAGTTTAAATTGTAGTTTCAAGCAGGGTATTGGGTATTTATATTTCTCATCACTGATTTTACTTGTGATAAATGGGGGGAATTATTTTGGGAGAGAGGACTTGTAATTGTATATCTCTTGTGCTTGTTTTCAAGAATTCTGTTTTTAATTCAATTGTATGAACTTTTTTTTTTTTTTACACATTGAAATTGCCAACAATTGTTTTTTTCATCAAGGACTTTTTGTCCTTGGGGTGCTGGGAGAATAGAAGACAAGGAAAGACAATGCTTTGTGTCTTTGGAGAATCTAGAGACAGCACTTACTCAGAGCAGAATGAGAATGATAAAACTCTTGTATGTAATTAAGACTTAAACTGGATGCTGTAGATAGTAAATCTACTAGGATCCAGAAAGGAAGTGATTTGGTAGGAGCAATATAATTGGATGGTGTTTCCAACATGTCATCAGAGAACTATCATATAATGGAGATGAATAGTTTTATGTGACTCTAATTATATCAACTGAACTCTTAAAATAAGAAATTAAAAATAATTATCTTATACTTTCACTTGGAAGACTATCCCAGTGCTTTAAAATATCTAGATTGTGGTTAAACCTAGGTGTCAGTGCACTACTGATTTGAGGTAAAGGACATCTCTAACCCTCCAAGTACCTATCCATCTCGCTCAGAGAAAACAAAAACAAACCTTGAGCAGAAACTCAGGTAGGAAGTACTGAGCAAAGAACAAGTGAGAAAGACCAGAACTGTTCTGAGGCAAATACCCAAATAGCTCTGTATCTGAGGACCAATCAGGCTTGAGCCTGCCAGTTGGAAACCAGAAGGGAAGGAAACTAAACTTGACTCCTACATGAAATCATGACCTGGAATGAGACCAAGTGATCCTAGGTTGGTAGCCTCCTGTGGCTTCTAGCAAAAGCAACCACACATTCTCTATAGAGGAAAGCATACCCTATATGAGACTACAGGAATCCCATAAAAAAGATAAAAAAGTGATCCCACAATCAAAGATGATAAAAATACATTGGGATGCCTGGGTGGCTCAGTGATTAAGCATCTGCCTTCAGCTCAGGGCATGATCCTGGAGTCCAGGGATTGAGTCCCACATTGGACTCCCTGCATGGAGCCTGCTTCTCTCTCTGCCTATGTATCTGACTCTCTCTCTCTCTGTGTCTCTCATGAATAAATAAATAAAATCTTAAAAAAAAGAAAACCAGCCATTATCAGTCAAAGATATAAAGAAAACAAAACAGAAAACATACTTAACTCCTTGAGATTTTTAGTTGCTGGAATTATCGCATATGGAACATAAAATAAAGAGGTATGAATACTTAAAGAAGTATAGGCAGTTATTTAAAATGTTAGCCTGTGACAACAGATTTAAGTTTTTAATATGTTTAATCAGAGCCCCAGAAGGGGAGCAAAATGGAGGAGACCTAACAGTTGAAGAGGTAAAATCTGGGAGTTTTCTAAAGCTGATAGATGATGTTAATCCACAGACACATAAAGTACAAGCAAGATACATTAAATAAAATTAATCCATACTTATACTTGTAGTGAAATTGCAAAACACAACAAACAACATAAACATATAAAACATAAAGAGAAGGTCTTAGAAGCCTCTAGAGAGCAAAGACAGATCATCTACAAAGGACTCACAATTAATTACCAGTTGCTCACAGACACCAGTAGAGGACAGAAGATCTGGAATAGTATCTTCAGAGATCTGATAGAAACTGTCAAGGTAGACTTGTTTCCCTTTTAATAATAACAAAATAAACACATTTTCAGACAAATTGAGCTTGGCAATGGAAATAACAAAAGAAAAGTAATACTAAAAGAAGATTTGATATAGAGGGAGGAACGATAAGTAAAATAAATAGGTAAAATGAAATAAGGCTAAATATTATCTGCATCATAGTATATTTTTTCTAACATGTGTATTTTTTTGAAGAAAATAAAAGGCCAGACAATAAGAGCATATGTCTAATCAATCACAGAAGCATAAACTAAACTCCCAAACAACATCACAATCTGCCGCCTTCTTCCCTCTTGCCCTCTTTCTTTTTCTGATTGATCTCATTAGAGGCTTATCCATTTTATTAGACATTGCAAAAACCAAAACCAAAACCAAAAACCCATTGACTTTACAGATCCTTTATTTTATATTTTTCTCTTCAAAAGGTACATAAAGTGAAGAAATAAGCTACAAACTGGATAGCTTTTTTTTTCTACACAGGTAGGTGATGAAGTGAGTAGTGAGTGGAATATATAAAAAGCTACTACAAAAAACAAAGATAAGACAACCTAATGGAAAAACAGACTTCAGTAAGTGCTTCAGTAAGAGTTGCTCTGAAAAGGAAGAACATGTGATCAAGAAATGTATTAAAAGTCGCAAAACCCCAAAAAATAATAAAAATAAAAGTTGCAAAACCTCATTAGTAATTGGGGGAATGAAGAATGAGACGTAAGTGAAATATTGTTTGTGCTTCCTAGATTAGAACAGATGAAGATGTCTGAAAACATGAAGCATTGGAGAGAATTTTATTACTATTTTTATTTAGTATTTTTTACTATTTATTACTATTTTTATTTATTATTTATTTATTATTAGAATTTATTACTATTATTATTTATTATTATTTATTATTATTTTATTATTATTGCTTTGAGAGTGTAAATTGGGCATCATTTAGAAATTTGGCATTTTCTTGTGAAGTTAGACATTGGTGTACTCTATGACTCAGTAATTCTGCTACTCTGTATATGTCTTCCAGATTCTCTTGCATATGTGCTCCAGTTGACACATACCAGAGTATTCATAAAATCATTATTTATAATAGTAAGAAAATAGAAATAACCAAAATGCCCATCATTAGGGGTGAATAAATAAGTTGTAGGATATTTATGCAGTGGATGAAATAGCAGAGAAAATGAGTGACTCATGACTATATACACTAACCTTGAGATAAATATTAGGCTCAATAATTACATTATTTATGAAATATTATTTATAACATTTTTGCATTTTGCTAAAAAATAAGCAGCACTCAACTTTTATTGTTTATACCTGTATATGTTATATATAACCAGGGAGGGTAGCTAGTAATATAGTCAAGTGTATGTATATATGTACATATATATCTATTTGAGAAGAAGAACTAGAAACAAAGTTCAAAGTAGTGTATGACAGTGGTCTTCTTGAGGAGGGAGTAGAGGATGCAAGAGGAGAGGTGCATGGCAAGAGGAGTCCAGAGATTGCGTGATTTTCAGAAGCAGAGGGTCTAGGGATTTTGGCTGCCCTTTACCTGAGGAAGTGCGGTTATTGGAATTGATTGACTTTGGGAAGGAGAGACTCTCGCTTGAATAGCTGGCTTTTAGATTTTGTGTGCTCCATTTGTATGAGTTTAAAACCAGTTCCTTGAGATGATGGATGCAAATAATTAGTCTTTTCCTAGGAGGGTAGGCATCTTTTATTTTTACTTGTAAAGTAAGTCTTATGATTTCCATTTAATTTTTAATTTAATTTATTTATTTGAGGTGGGTAGAGAGAGTAAGGTGCACCAGCAGAGAGAGGGGAAAGGGGGGAAGGGGAGGGGCAGAGGGAGAAGCAGACTCCCCACTGAGCAGTGAGCCTCATGCAGGGCTCAATCCGAGGCATTGGGGATCATGACCTGAGCCTAAGGCAGGTGTTTAACCAACTGAGCCACTCAGGTGCCCATGATTTCCATTTTAAAGTTGTTAGAGTTAACTACTTGCTCAAGAGTTACCAGCTACATAGTGGTAAAGCTGGGAATTGAAGCTCAGCTCTATGGCTTCACAAGTTGGCATAACATAAGAGAGTTTATATCTGAATTGTAGTACCTATTATATTCCATGTTGTAAGGTTGTAATAAGGTTATTCCCTAGCTTACTGATGATGCTCTTCACTTCTCTATCTTGGTAAACTGCTTCCAGTTACAGAGACCAAAGACCCAGGCTTCTCCCAGACATTTCTCAGTATTCCCCCTACCTCTAACAACTTAGCATTCCTAAACACCAGAGGCTTAGCATTCCTAAACACCCGTATGACTTGACCATTTACCTCTGTCTTTAAGAAAGGCAGATTTCATCCTGTCACTTTTGGCTACTTTAAAATTATTCTGTTCTTTTCATTTTGTCTTAGGATAAGACTCAAATCCTTCCCTCTTTTCCATCTTAGCTCACACCTGTCTCACCTCTCACTGTTTGTGCTTTTTTCTTTCTGTCTCTTATTCTTTCTGGGCACAGGGTCTTTCTATGTGCTGTTTGATTTAAAATTGTAACACTTGACTATATTGCTGGTTATAGTAGTCTACAAACCCCTAGGTCATGCTTCCTAAATTCTTGAAGATTTTAACTCCTGGTTCACTCTCTCTTTACTTAAAACAACTCTGGTCATAATTCTTGACAATTGCAGTTTCTCTGCAGATAATTTCCCCAAATTCCTGGCCAATCTATTTAATTATCATCCTTCAGTGATCTTATTCTCTCATCTCACTACTACCCTGGGCCTATCTTAGTCTTCTGGTTCTCAAGTTTGGGCATGTATCAGAATAACCTGGGAGACTTTTTCAATTTAGCATGCTGTGCCCCACCCTTAGACTTAGTAAATCTGGAGTGAGACTGGAGAATTGACATTTCTAACAGCTTCAGAGTGATGCTGATGCTGCTGACCTGAGGACCACCCTGTCCTCACTGTGGTTGTTCTTTTCAACAACTGCACTATTCCCACGATCTGAATTCCAACACCTTACTCTCTAACTGCCACGTTCTAACTCTGTAGATCATTTCCTTCTTCTAGTAGCTTCACTCCAATGATTCTTGATTAGAGAAACAAACTAATCTATCTTGATTAGATAGACAAACCCTATCTCTGATCAGATGTAAGAAAATGGAGAATTTTGTAATGATCCAATGCATGTGATGCATCCAGCAATTAGGATGAGTCATTCAGGAGTGGTGTTATTTTCTCTGTGTCAAGTTTGTTTGAAATTTCTGGGAATTGTCACAGTGTTCTAACTTCTTTTATCTATATGTATTTGTCTAACTTAAAAAAAGTGGAATTATTAAGCTCTTGTAGGCAAAGTGTTATAGAAGCAGATATAAAATACATTAATAAGGTTGGTTCAGCTTAGGGGTAAGGTGCTAAACACATACATATCCAAACACACAATTTACTGTTGGATTTTTATTGTTTTCATCAGGCAGTATATGATTTCATCTATGTTCTTTCAAACTGTAGGTATTTCAGATATTTATCACATCTGTTTTTATTTTAAGAAAATATCTGAAGCAATATCATTGTATTCCTGAAATGAATAAGGAAACCATATGTGTGTTTGGTGATAGTATCTTACATTTACAAGTGTTGTGGTATTGCTTGCACAAATGATTTCACATCATTCTTTTTCTTTTTTTAAAGATTATTTATTTATTTGAAAGAGAGCGAGAGACACAGTGCACAGAGTGAGAGGGAGAAGCAGCCTCCCCACTGAGGGAGAAATCTCTCTCTCCAGCAGAGAGCCCGACAGGGGGCTCAATCCCAGAACCCCAAGACTGTGACCTGAAGGCAGAGGCTCAATCTACTGAATCACCCAGGTGCCCCGATTTCATGTTGTTCTTAACTACAACCCTGCGAGATGGTTAGGAAACACATTTGTTCCTCTTTTAGAGAAGGGAGGACTAGAGGACTCAAGCAGTTTGTCCAAGGACACAAACTCAGTCAAGTTGGACCATATATGGACCTTCTGCTTTAAAACCCAGAGTCATTCTCCTTTGGATCAGAGAATCATGATGGTTGAAAAATCTCCAGAGATAACTTAAGAGTTCCAAGGAGACATGAAAACAAATGATATCAGTCATAGAGTATAATACAGACCATCAAAATCAGATTCCAGCTGTTCATCATGGTATAGCTGTAAGTATTGCCTTATCTTCTGATTTTCAAAGGAAGCTGAAAATATGGAGTTTTAGTTATATATTTTAAATTTGAAGATGTTTATACAACTCACATTAGAAGGAAAATACTATCTAGGGCCAAATTTAACATGTCTGATTTGTCTGTGGGGGTGTTAGTCTGAAACCTGAGATCTAAATTATATTGCAGGCGGGAGGTATTCCTTCTACAACAGTCTTAGCATCTGGTAGTTTGTCCTTTGCTTAGGTATGTCTAATGATGTGGAATTTTCTTTTCTTTTTTTGAAAAAAGATTTATTTACTTATTTTAGAGAGAGACTGAGACAGAGAAAGAGAAAGAGAGAGAGAGAGAGCACACAAGAGGGGGGAGGGCCAAAGGGAGAGATGCAGACTCCGAACTGAGCATGGAGCCCTATGTAGGGCTCAATATCATGACCCTGTGATCATGAGCTGAACTGAAATCAAGAGTAGAATGCTGAATGGAATGGGCCACGCAGATGCTCCATGATGTATAATTTTCTATAACTTAATGTGGTTGGGTTCATTGTTGGTCATTTCACTGTTCTTAGGTTACTTATCCTGAGTTCCTTCATCCTACTTATATCCTGCTTCTATTCATGATTCCATGAAAGGGAATCCTTTCAGACATTTCAAGAGAGCACCTTTTAAAAAATTTTTTAAAGACTTTATTTATTTGAGAGATAGTGGCAGAAGGCACAAGTGAGGAGAGGGAAAAGCAGGTTCTCCACTGAGCAGGGAGCCTGATGCGGGGCTTGATTCTAGGACTCTGAGATCATGATCTCAGCCAAAGACAGATGCTTAACCAACTGAGCTACCCAGGTACCATGAGAGAGCACCTTTTTTTTTTTTTTTTCCTCAGCTCACCTCCCCAATCTTTATAAGCCAAACATTCAAATAGTCTTTCCACTGTTTGTCCTAAGGCATGGTATTTAGAGTGTTTATAATCCCAGCTACCTTCTTCTGGGTGTTCCTTAAATCTGTTAAATTTCTCCTAATCAGAGTAATTCATAGTGTTCCATAATAACATCTCTTATCCAAGAGGTAAAATTAGGTTTTGATTTACCGTTACAATATCACGCAAAAACACACAGATTTTTGAAATATTTTTGAGGTTATGTTTGGAGTAATATGACCAAAAATGTGGTCTATGTCACAATATTAAATTCAGTCTTCCATGTGACCCAAGATGATGAAGGTCAAGAGGCATGGGTCATCATCCACTTGGGAAAGAGTCACCACACTTGAGACATCATGAGCAGAGAAAACAAATAGTTCTAAAGAAGGGTCTTACTTTAAAAGGTTCATAAATTATAGATATGACTTGTGGTGTAGCTGATCCTCACAAGGGCAAGGGTCTTTGTGGCTTGCTGCAGATACTAAACTCTGGAGTCTAGAGTCAGGAACTGTGGGGAGTTTCAATTACATGCCTGTCAGTGATTCTCCTAGATAATGTTGTAAGGCCAACTTGTGCATAATCAGAGCCATAGTTTATTAGAAACCTGCTATATGCCAAACACTATAATAGAAGACAGATGAATACGATAGTGCCTGTGGTTAATGATTCAAATAAGTGATAGATGTTATTATCAATATCATTAGTATGTTCAACATGTTATTTGATTGGTATAATTCCCTAAGAGGTATTTATTATTGCCATTTTATAGAGAAGGAAACAGACTTAGATGAAGTTCTGGGACTATACAGCTTGCAAACATCAGAGCCTAGGGACTTAAACATTACACCATGTGCCCCACCCTCTCCTTCATGCTACTTTTCCCCTTGCAATTGAAGATAGACTTGGAATTGGGGTATAACCCGTTGTTCCTTCTGAATTATTGTCAGATTATTTCTTTGTGTGGTGATTTGGCAGTGGATTTAATTTTGAACTCAGATGCAGAAATACATGTTTATCCTTGTTAAACATTTATTTGTGATATTGGCCCTATATTCTAGTCCATTTGAATCACACTGAAACTCCAGAATTTTATTCATTGTATCAAACTTGTGCCACTTGCACATTTGACAAGTGATGTTAGACTTCTAGGACTTTTTCCTAGTTTCTGATGAATAGATTTTTGAAAGGGACACAAAAAGGGGGAGGCAGCAAAGCAGAGAGAGCCTTGGGGCAAACTCTGAGAGATACTTTCATTCTTGGAAGTTCCTATCTTTGTATCAATCATGAGTTGAAGTTTTTTTTGTATATGGTGGGCTGACCTAACATACGTTTACCGTCCTAATCTTAGCCTAATCTATTTTACGTGTTTTGCTTCTCATTCATAGGTTTATTAAGAAGTATTTTGGCAGATTCTTTACCAAAACCCATAGATCCTACAATTACAGAATTCTTCTACTCTGCAAGACTAGTAGGCTTATTTAAAATTCAGGTGACTTTGGCATAAATTGTTTTTGTTGAACTTATAATGACTTTAGTTATCACTGCTTTCTAATATTGACTCATTCTTACTTGGCTTGAGAGAAGTGACATTTCTTTCACTTAAAGATTCTAAAATGATTTCAACTTTTAAACTGACTTCAGGGAGAAGACAAGGACTAGAAGCCTGCAAAGTTCTGAAGTAAACCATAGTTGTTACAATTAGAATCTGGGCACTTGTTAACAATTTTGTATAATCAAGTGTCATCAAAATAAATGTACAGATGTACTGCAAATAGAAAAGATATTTTTACATGATTTAGATAAATAATAGTTTTGGTGTGGGAGGATTGTTCTAAGATTGTACAGAAAGTAAATGCATTACTCATTCCTTTGCATTTTGTCCCACCATAGGGCAGAGGGTTTATTTAAACATAGACCAGAGCTCGCATGTTCCATATAATTTTCCTATATCTGCTGGGTGGTAAAAGGAAACCACCCTGGAGAGTTGCATTAAAAGCTGTATTTCATCTGGGAGGGGAAAAAAACCCTGTATTTGTCCCTTTTAATTAGTGTATGAAGAACAATACTTCTCCAAAGATTCCATTTCTAGTCTGTATTTATAGAATAGCATCTTAAAATGACAGTTTTCTTGAGAATGCAAACTTCAAAAAAGCTTCATACCATACTTTGTAAGGCAGGATTTTAAAAGATACTGAACTTAATTTGTGAACAGTTAGGGGTCTTTTTTTATTTTTATTTTTTTTTTTTTATTTTTTTTTTATTTTTTTTTATTTTTTTTTTTTGGGTCTTTTTTTATTGAAGAGTAAACTCTGAGGTGTCTGTGGGCTACTTCTGGCCCTTGGCCAAAGTGGAATGTGAGTCCAAGAATCTGTTGAGTGTCAGTGTTTTTCAGTGTAATGGGATTGCCCTTTACGTAGGGAGTGTGCTCCCTGATTTATAACAGCCCTTACTCCTTCGTAATTTGTATACATTTGCTGTTCCTGATGAGCCTCTGTAGGAATTTCATTTTGTAACCCCTGGGGTAAAAAGGAGGAAGGGTGGTCTTATGGATGTAATTGAGATGAGGTGGCAACACTTCTGTGGAATAATTGCAAACCCCGTAGGTTCCATATTTCGAATTTACCGCATTTTTGAATTATTTTTCTGAACAAATGTGGTTCTTTGCTAATTTTAGAACTGATTAGCACCTAACTATGTAAATACAAGTACAAAATGTATTAGTTAAATATATACACAAAATCAAATAATGGATTTATTTATTTGCAATGATGATCATAAGAAACCATTGTGTGGAATGGTTTTAGGAAAGTGATTAGTAAAAGTACTTGCCTGTAGGAATATGCTCTACATTTTTGAGTTTGACAAATTATCAGTGGATAAGCATGCACATTTTTAAATATACTCTTTTATCTATGTACATGAGCACCTTGACAGCTTCTGGCTTGAAGTTGCCATGTAACTTTGAAATGACTGTATTTGTTTGTGGTAAAGATTCGATATCGGGCTCAAAAATTTTAAAAAATGAAAACATTCTTCAAAAACCAAGGTTCAGTCCTTTTTTGTGTTACATTTTTGACTCAGTTGATGCCACCTTTTAATGCATTACTACCTTTATTTTGTAGCCTGACTGTCCAAAGGCAATTGGGGATAGTACAAAGTACTTTGAAGTCAAGCCTATGGCCAATCATTTGACCCTGGCCAAACCACATGATGTCCTCTAGACCTTGTTTTCTCTATACTTAATGAGCCTAATGGCCTTCTCTACTGAGGTTTCATGAGGATTAAATGAGACAATGCATGTAATGTCTGTAATGATAATAATAATAATAATAGTAACAATAATAGCAACTGTGAGTTATTTAAATAACACTAAGCACTATTCTCCCATTTTCCTTCATGTCATTGCCAAACCTGTGGCCTAATAGACAATTTGGTCTTATCTGGTGGAACATAATATCCATTTAACTTCCCCCTGCATTGCCTTATTCTCCACATGCCTTACAGCTAGTGACATATTTCGAAAGTAAATATCATCTGACCAGTTCAAAGGCTCTCTATTGCTCTTAGAAACAGTCTACAAGTTTCGGCATGGTGTGGCCCCTGCTGCCACCTCAGCCTCATCAGCTATGCTCCCCATGGTTCTCATCACTCAAGGCATCCTTTGCTATTATTTCTTTTATGTGTCCTGCTCTGACTCACTGTCTCCTTCCCCAGGGGACCCTCACTCAGGTCAGTCTTTCTGCTCAGAGCCTTTTCCCCTGTTCCCAGCTGCTTAATACCTACTTGTTTTGCAGATTTCTCCTCCTCTCCAGCTACCTCCCTTTTTTCCCTGATCGTTAGCCTCCCTAGTCAGGTCTGGTTTCCCCACCCTCAATCTCCTCATGCCATAAACTTATCCTTCAAAACACTTGGCACAGTTAAAATTTTATATTGACTTCTGTGATTATTTAATCAATCTCCATCTTACTTGCTAGAATGAAAACTCCATGAGGTCAAGGACTAGGTCTGTATCCCCTGCACCTAGTAGATGCCTTATGATCACAGACCCTCTATCAATATTTGTTGAATGAATTAAATTGCAGATAACAGAGAATACTTACCCTCTTTACAATGAATCCTTATAGTGGCACTGTGAGGTGGGCATCTTCCTTTCTTATGGAAGAGGAAAATGAGATTCAGAGCATTTTTAAAGTCTTTGCTTAACACAACGCAGCACATTGGTAGTAGTGCTGTAATTTACATTCAAGCTACCTTGCATCTGATCCTGTGCTCTTAACCTCTAGCCTTTGCTGCCTCTTGAAGGACTAGGTGTAAATGCTCAGTGTGGTTGCTCTTGTTACAGTTAGACTCTGTCTCATTTCAACTACCTCTCTTCTATTTTGTTTGTGTGCCTTTAGAGTACATGAGTTTTATCAAAGCCTTCTGTAATTCAGAGTCAAACGTTACTGAGCGCTAAGAAGGATCAGGCTTTATGCTATGGTAAGTTTAGGAGTGAAATTGCTACACGGTTTCTCACAATTGCACACAAAATTGCACAGAAAATTCTTTCTCCTTGCTATATGTGCAAAGGACGGTGAGAATTTATGAGAAAGCCTGCCTACCCTCTGATGGTGAACTGGAGCTGATGAGAGGCCTTACTGAGGAAGTGATGTTTTGATGGGAATTGTCTGTCATTTCTTAGTAGACTGTGAGGTCCTCAAGACCAAAGACAAATTTCCTTTAGTAAATTCATTTCTCAGTTGCTGGAGGAATATGGTTCCCAGGTGTGCCCCTGTGTGTATGGGTGCTTTTATTCATTAGATATATGTTGACAAATATGTATAATGCAGGAGTCACTACTGCATGCCCAAGGTCCAGATTTACTGCCTCTCCCACCCATCACTCCATGTGTATTTTTTGGCCCACATCATGTTTAAAATGGTTTTGAGTTGACACTGTTTTTATGCAGAATTCCCCCCAAATGCCTACCACTTTGCCATAGCCCCTACCATTTCCTGCTGTCTTGCACTGATGTGATTCACTCATTGATATTAATTACCTGATCCCTTTTGAGTTGGCTGACCGTGTATAAAGTACCACGGTAGAACCTTCTTGGGCTGGGGAGCAACCAACATATTCTGGAAAAGAGAACTGAACTAGCCTTTGGAATTGCAAGCTTGCTCTTCACCTAGTGTGGCCTTGAGTGCTTCTCTGATTCTGTTTCCTCATCTCTAAACTGAGACTAGGAACCTCTACTCTATCTTTCTCTCAGAGATGTTGTGAAAACCAAATGACATAATGGACAAGAGAACATTGAGTAAATGGGAAAATGTTGTTCAAGTAGAAGGGGCTATAATTAAGAGGGAATTTGGCTTCAGACAGAGCAAGCCAGCCAAGGACAGCCTGCCCTATAATTTTTGGCACCCACCACAAAAAAAGGGCTAATTAAAAGGGCAAGAGTTACAGAGTTATGACACAGAGGCACAGAGGGAGAAGACCCCCTGCTTCCAATCACCAGCATGAGGGAGGAGGAGAGAGGAGGTAATATTAGTTTGAATGGAGTCCCAG
Source organism: Canis lupus dingo (assembly GCF_003254725.2). Classification (NCBI taxonomy): domain Eukaryota; kingdom Metazoa; phylum Chordata; class Mammalia; order Carnivora; family Canidae; genus Canis; species Canis lupus. The sequence goes on along the minus strand of NC_064246.1, from coordinate 54,588,242 downwards.
AGAACTATACAATTATGCAAATAATCATACTGCATTGTATTGTGTTGTTCTGGAGCAGTATGTTATGGCATCCATTATAAAGTGGACCATTAAACATTCTATTTTTAAACCACTTCATAGTGTTAAAAAACTTTGTCCAAAAGTGAGCTTCATTTATTTTTTTCAACAGACAAGAGAGAGGAAATGTAGTTTTTCTCCCCTTAATTTATAACTGAGAGTTTATCGATAATGCATTTTATTTCATAAGGCTTAATTTCATGCTTAGTAGTAGTTACAGAGTTGTCTGCTGACGATTTATGCACTTGCAATTATTTCTAACCTCCTACTTATAATTCTCCCTTGACTTTGTGCATTCAATGTCTTTCTAGATACAATTTTTGGCTTATTGTCAGCCTAATTTTGCAGCCATGAAAACTGTCTAGAATCCAGAGAAATGGGTAATGCACAGCCCGTAACTCTGAGCTATGATGGGGACACACATTAACCTTTGAGAGAGACTGGCAGGATGCATGAGGCCCCTGTTTGCCACGCTTCTATACAACTTGGTGCATATTCTTTGTTATTCACCATGAGATGTTATCATATAGCTCATGGAGAAACGTTATTAACTTTAATTTACCAAAATTGAGTGCTCTATGAGACATTGAATCAAGCTGCATTCTCCTGGCTGGTAAACACATTTATTAAAACAAAAAGATTAGTAACTAACTGTGCCCTACCTGGGTGGATTCACATAGACCATGAAAATAACATTCTCACAACCTGGGACTTGATATTTTATTTTATTTCTGTTTGTACTGTTCTGAGACCAATTCTATGAAACTAATAGAACCATCAGACCTCTCAAATCTAACATCATAAAACATTTTATTGTGGAGTCACTTAATTTGTGGGGAAACATAGAGTTGGCCCTTCCTTGTAAATCAGGGGATCATCCAGCATGTTGTCATAGCTGAGAATGTTATTCTTGCTAATGCATAGTGATTGGTAAATTAAAAAGGACTGTCTCTTCGAATTCTTTCTTTTATGGTAGGAATTGCACTGTGCCTTTCTTTTCTTCATGTGATTCACGGGAATGCCCATGTGGTAGGCCAGGTCCTTCTATGTTCTGGTAGCCTTGGCACTATCTCTGAGAATGCAGTTTCCCTTTTACATAACACTTTTTTAAATAGCCATTTCCCCATGTGCATGTTGGCCATGTCTATGTCTTCCTCTGTGAGATTTCTCTTCATGTCTTTTGCCCATTTCATGATTGAATTGTTTGTTTCTTTGGTGTTGAGTTTAATAAGTTCTTTATAGATCTTGGAAACTAGCCCTTTATCTGATACGTCATTTGCAAATATCTTCTCCCATTCTGTAGGTTGTCTTTTAGTTTTAAATTGAACACCAATAAAAAATAAATTTATTATTTTAAAAAAATAGCCATTTCCCCACCTCTATACTGTGAATTACTCAGGAGCTAGCACTCAATTCATTAATGTTTATGATCCTAATAGGAGCAGAGGGCTGGGTAGATAGTTGGTGTACAACTGATGATGGTTAAATACAGCAATGGTTTTGTATTTTTCCTTTCCATAGTCACACTGGAGAAAAAAACAATTAGAACTACAATTTAGTGATTTAAACTTAGGAATAACTTCATCACCTGGCTGGTATTCACATTTTGCCATTTGTTAGATTACAAAATGTGTATATAATGATTAAGAGCTTAGGCTCTCGGACAGCCCTGGCGGCTCAAGTCTGGTGGCTCCATGGTGTGATCCTGGAGACCCGGGATCGATTCCCACGTCAGGCTTCTTACATGGAGCCTGCTTCTCCCTCTGCCTGTGTCTCTGCCCCCCCCCCCCCCCGTGTGTGTCTCTCATGAATAAATAAATAAAATCTTTAAGGAAAAAAGAATTTCCTCCACATTAAAAAACAAAAAAAAGAAAAAAAGGAGCTTAGGCTCTGGAGCCAACTGTACCTGGGTTCAGGTGCTCCTGGCGCCTACCAGCTTTGTGACTTTGTGAATTCCACTGCCTCTGTTTTCTCATCACTAAAATGGAGGCAACAGTAATAAAGAACACTGATCTCACTTATATAAAACACCCCTGGCCGGTCTTAGATCAGCATTCAGAAGGGTAAGTGGCTTGAGGTGCTTTTCTGCGAAGTGGAGTGCACTGTTTCAGACACATAAGAAAATCACTTGGAGGTCCAGAAAGGGGCAGGGGAGTTCCGAGTGAACTTGGAATGAGACTTAATTTTATCAGAAAATGCCCTTGCCTTGTTGCTGGATGATAGTGATTTATTGAATAGGTTGGTCTTTTCTCCCCTTCCCATTTCTCCCTGGGTGGCTCCCCCATGGTGGGGGGAAGCATCTTACACTCCCTCCCAAAATTGTTAATATGTTGGCCAATAAAAGAGAGACACTGCAAATGTCACATGAAGCCCAGTAAACTTCAACAAGTGGCCCGGAGTTGTTGCAGGGATTGAGTGGTATTATGTTTAAAATAAAGTTCCCAGCACATAATTAACCATTCAGTAAGCATTTGCTGTCATATTTATCACTGTGTCCCGTCTACAGGTGCAATTGTATGTGACTAGAATTGGTATAAAAACATTACTGGTTTATGAGAAATGCAGAGCATTTTTAGATGTAGCTCATTAATATTAAGCACGTCCTTGAGAAGCTGTCCAAAGAACAGTCTTTACCTTACTTCGAATGGTGACTTTGAAACTTTAGCCACCTTAGGCCTGGGTTATGCACACTGGTGAGAGGAAGATGTCACTGCAAAGATGACACAGGTTTAGTATCAAACTGACCCTACCTCAAAGCATCTCAGACCTCAATTCCATCTCAGGTTTCTGCAGTCAATGCCAGAGTTGGACATGTGTGTCTTTCAGTCCTTTTCCACAGGATGTGCCTGATGCCAGGGCTGTCTGCTAGCTGTGGATGGCAGGCTGAGGTGGAAGGCCATGTGGGGTGGATGGGCTCAGCTCCTCCCTGGGCTTCTGATGTGGGGTTGTGTATTCTGATTCAGTTTCTAAGCCAACATTCTGGGCAGGGAGACAGGAAACCTAGGTTGAAGTTTAAGTAACAAGAAAAATGTAATTTAATCATGGAAAGCCTAGAGCTAGAAGGCATGTCAAGGGCTTATTAGTCTGTAGTAACAATGAACTAGTATTTATTGAGTATCTACCATAGGGTAGGCGCTGCACTAAGTGCTTTTCATATATTACAACTTATTTAAGTCTTGCAATAGCCCTGAAAATTAAACAATATTTTACCCATCTTCCTATGTGCCAGATACATGAAGGTTTTGTTTATATTACCCCATTTAATCTTTATAACTAGTCAATGGGGCTGGCGATATTGAACTTGGAAAGATTAAACCTTGGAGCACTCAGGTGACTCATTCAGTCACAAATAGTAACTAAGTGGCAGATCCAGGTGGTGAAATCAAGTGTCTCTGAGAGCAAAACACAAACATGGCTATCCCCTGTCTCATCTTTTGCTTACTGTGGCTGACACCAACGGCTGTAAGGAACATGCCCCAAGTACAAGATGTTGGGTGGGTCTTCTTCAGGATCTGAGCTCTTTCCATGTTCTCACTCTCTCTGTGTAGATTTGCAAGATCTCCAGAGCCCTTCTGGCTCTGGGATGGTATTGTAGGTCTGCTCCTAATTCAGCTGTTTAGTCTCCTAAATGAACACCTTGAATTGGAGCTCCTCATAATGTATAGTTTCATTCTGAGTTATAAGTAGAGCCAGGATATAACATCCATGACAAAATGACTTTCCTGATGGCTAATCACCTCTACAGACATGTGTTTACTCCTGACTATTTCCTTACACTGTTACCAGGGGCAAGGACAGTCTCTGCCTTCAACTTGATCCAAGTCATGGAGAATTTTATCATTACCTGAGTGAAATATGCAAAAAGAGGTTTTGCAAGTGCAGTTTCTCAGTTCATGCAATTGGAGTGATTGTGGCTTTTTTTCTCTCTCCTTATGGATACGACCAATTCTGGATGGCTAATTAGCCTTCTATTTTATGCTTCCATTGTCTTCAGGTAAGTTGTTGGTCAGTTTACTGTGGTATTTGGTCATGGGCCTATGCTTGAGAAACTTTTCCAAGATATGATAAAGTCTCCAATTTGTCCAAAACTTTCTCGAACTGAATTTCCATTGTATGATTTACATATTAACCTTGGAGGAAAAAATATTTTCCGTATCATAGCCAGGAGGCTGAAATTAATGTTTTAGTTATGTGTCATACAGGACATTACTGTGTTATAGGTGATTCATATCACCTCTCTCTGTGTCTCATCTCCTGCCTCTTTTCCTCTTGAGTGCATATTTATTTTACTTATCTCTTCTTCCTTCCAGAATGTAACACGTTAGTTACAGGTTATAATGATGCAAGATACTGATGCTTATATTTATTAATTATTTAGGATTTCCTGGAAATCCACAGTATTGGTGCTTTGGTTCTGAAGCTTATGCCAAGGTGTCCCTCTATAATTATATTCTTCATCTTCCTCCTGACCATTCCCTTCCCTTTCCTGGGGACACCCAGGCTCGTTGAGGAGGGACAAAACACATCCGAGGCCTGACAGCTATGAAAGAATAACATCTAGCTGAAGCACTTACCAGTTGGTGGTGATGTGCAAGTCACATCTGGACTATAGGTTCCCCACCTGAAAAAAAAAATAGATGTTTGGATTAAATGATGCTTAATGTCCCTTCCCATAAAAATTTTGGTGATTTTTTTCTGACCTCTCTGCTAACCCAGTCTAAAAAACAATGGCAATATCTTTGATTTTCCTAAAATTGCTCTCTGATAGTACTAACATTATCAGCTATGTTACTTCACAGTTTGCAACACACCTTTGCTTATTTTAATAATAATAACAGTAGTAAGCATAATAACAGGTATCACCTATTTAGCACTTACCATGTGCCAGAGACTCATTTAATCTTCATGGTGGCTCTGAAGGTTTGTCTTCACCTGTACACTTTCTTGAAACCTACCTGTGTCTCATGATCCAGTTCATTGTATTACAGCTGCCCTTCCAATACTTAGTTCTTTTTTTTTCCTTCTATTTCTGACTTTGTACCAGCAACATGTATTTCATTAGGCATCAGGAGGACCCAGCCAGAGTAGGTGAATGAGATTCATATTGTCAGAAGCAAAGCAAAGTGGAGCGAACATTGTTGATTTGTGGTTTATCTTAGCCTTGCCTTCCTGCAGACACTCTTAGTAGGGGAGCTGAATTGGCACCCTGGACTTGCATAACTGGTGCTAAAAGAAAAATGTGCAGAAAGCAGAAATCTACTCTGCATTTGTTTAAGAGCAGTAGAATTTATTCTTTTTCTTTTTCCTTAGTTTTGTTTTGTGGTCATTTAATTCTTCAATTAAACTCTCTTGTTATTGGGAGTAAGATCATTGTAACTGCCCCTAGTTTCTGATCATCTTGCTCTTTGAAAACGTAATAGTACTGAACTTTCTAATCTCGGGGCTGAAGGAATTACCATGGAACCTGATGTTTCAGAATGATAATTCTCAACCAGGGAGAGTGGCTTCTTAGAGGATGAGAGGGCAGCCAATTGATGAAAAGACTCATATGCAAATTCTAAAAATAATGGTATAGCTGATAAATGAGAAACCATGAATAGAGTTTTGTTAGCCAGGCTATAGACAGTTAAGCTATGTAAAATATTTTTGACAAGTAGGGCATAAGTTAAGGTATGCTCAACCAGATGTGTTTCTCTCTCCAGGTCAGGGTTTCAAAATGTCAGTGATGTGATGGACTATATCTCCATTCTGGATAAATAGCTAAGATTATTTTCAGAAGCATTGTTTGTAATAGCAGAACCAAACAGGGCCAGAAAAAAAAAGACCCATCCGAGGGAGAGTGCCTGAAATTAGTTTGTGGGCTATCATAGAGTGGGGGATCATGGTGCCATTGATATGAAAGACCAGTGGTGCAGATATTGGAAGATCTCCAACATATATTTTGAGTTAAAGTAACAATATGAAGGGTACAGTGAATAGTGTTAAAAAGAAAATGACAGGCCCCAGATGGCATCACATTAAGGCATCAAATCAGTAAACCAATTAATGCCTAACTGGGCTGCAGTTTCAGCAACCCCCAGAAATGTAACCTGTAACAAGTCAGCATGGGAGTTTCCTGGTCAGCATTAGGAAATTTACTCATAGACCCTAACGTTCCCCTTAAGAGGGTGACCTTACCTAAAACAATGGATTCTTTGCTAATAATTTCTTTTTTTCCACCCTCTCTCTATCTTTAAAAGCCTTTTCTTTTCTGTTGCCATTTGGAGCTCTCCTTCACTTGCTAGACAGGCTTGCTACTGGATTCATGAATCGATTAATCAAGCCAATTAGATCCTTAAAAATCACTCAGTTGGATTTTTGCTATTTTAACAATAATGTGATCCTGTTAGTATAAAAACAGCCCTAAGCCTTACAAAAACAATAAACATCTCTCTCTCTCTCTTTCTCTATTATAAACTCTCTCTCCCTTGTGTTATACATGTGCATAGACTTCACTCTTCTTTTGGAAGGACACATAAAAATTATGCTAGAAAGGTTAGCTTTGGCAGGAGAGAACACAAGAAGCTTAAGTTTTTACTTAGTACTTTTTACTTTTTTTAAAAATTGCTGAATGAATTATCCAGTCATTTATTCAACAAACATTGGTTGAAAAGTTACTGTGCCAGGCAGCATAATGCTCTCTATAACAATGGCAAGATCCCAACTTTCAGAAAGCTAAGTCTACTGAAGAAACAAAGAGTAATAAGAAAGAAAAAAGAATTTGGAGAATTCTAAGAGCTAAGAAGCATAAAAAAAATAAATATTAATAGGGGGAGGACCATTTTAGATAGCATAGCCATCAGCTATTGCCTTTTAAATGCTCCATAAAATAATAATTAAAAAAACAAACAAACAAGTAGAACACCCTGAATGATGCCTCATCACAAGCATTTATCCCATTACTCAGTTCTGCTAGTCAACTGTGACTCAGCAGATGTACATGAGATGTGTCTGGGAAGCTGTAGGCCAATCATCTGGGTTTGTAGGTTGTAGGTTCAGCTCAGGTCCACTCTGTATTTGTTCACTGTGAGTCCCAGGCTGAAAGCACAACAGCTACTCTGGGAGGCTGTTTTCATATTCAATCACTAGAGTGCAAAAGAGCCAAGTCAAACTGTGCAAGCCCCTTGGAGGCCTTCCTTTGCTTCATTGTCTGCTAAGGTCTCACTGCCAAAGCCTAGGGACAGGGTGTGGAGAATTATGCTCCACTCATGGGAACAGTGCATGGAAGTGAATATTGCTGCAAAGTAATTGATGCTATTAGTCAAGGCCAGTGTGATAGTTGAGCTGGAAACTAAACATCAGTGAGCCAGACATATATAAGACCATGCTAAGATCTAAGAGTCACGGTGAGGGAATCTTTCTAGGGAGAGAAGACAATAAATGCACAGAATTCTCATCTAAACTGTCAACTGGAATTGACAGATCAGATCGTAGGCCATTTTTTTCTTTGAACTTTTTCATAAGAGTAAATGCAATTAAATGTTCATTCAGAATGGAATAGTATGTGTTGAAAAAGCTCTAAGAAACACCGAATCTAGAGCCCTATAGGCTATCTAATTTTCTACATAGAAGAGCATTTATGATCATTAACGTAGCAGGACATGAAATTCAACAATTTGGAGTTACCAGGATGCAACTGGAACCATATACAGGATTCCAAAGTAGATAATCAAGAATCAGATGACTATTACTACTCAAAAGGAGGGTTAATTTTAAAAGCAATAAAAAGATGGTTTTGTGAGGGTTTCCTTTAAAATGTGCTGATATTCTTAGCTCCCTTCTATGACCAAGTGGGAGTGGTAGAGAATGTCTCCCCCTCACCTCAAGTGCAGCAGGAAAGTTATCAGTGGTACCACCTGGGGCAGAAATTGAGGAATGTGGTTGTCTGGAGGCAGATCCACACCTATGAAAACTCAAACAGCCTGTGGAGGAGGGGCTGCTAATGGGTATGACTGCACTCCTCTCCTATGCGGGTCAAAGGTGTACAAATTCCTGGAGCCACGTATAGAACTTGTGGTATGCCAATTGGCCAGAGGTAATTTAAAAATATTCCTGCCCAAGAGGACAACACACCAAGGTGAGGGGAGCCCTACTGGAAGAGGCTGGGATGTTTCCCCAGAGACAGAAGCTATGAAATAAATGCTCAGCCAGCCAAAGGAAGTCACGGCAGAGGCACTTAACTGGGAGACCCATGACCATGTCCATGAGAGAGAGAGAGCCTACTTTTAAAATATGCCAGGTCCAAGGAACAGGAAGCCACCATAGGACAGTACGATTCATGGAAGAATTCTTATCCCTCTTAACTCCCTAACTCCTCCCACATGGACTTTAAACAGGGCATACACAGCAGCTACTGGAAGGGAAGTAGGTAAGCAAGAGGGGAGAGAAGCCGAGGGCAGCCACAGCCCATTCTCAAAGGCAGGTGGCCCATCCACAGCAGGCTGTGGCTGCTGGATGAAAAGAGAGAGGCCCAACTTTGAGAGAAGAATAAATTGTGTGTTTGTCTGCTGTACTACACTTGCTAATTTCTCAGTCAAGAGAAATCACTGAGTTAGAGTGATGATAAAGCTTTCTAAGAGTGGTCAGAAGTGTCGCTGGACTGCTTACATTTTTATCCAAGGTAGCGTTTCAGCTAAACCATAGAGCAGAGTTTAGGGGCAGTAACAGTCAAAAATAATTTGCTTTTATGATTTCATCCTTTGAATCTTGTCCAACCTACTGATTGCATTCACATTTATTAAAAGTTAGAGCTTGAAGCATTGTGTTAAGAGTTTTGTAGATATTGCATTCTCAAGAACTCTGTAAGGTAATCATCATTGTGACCATTTTACAGATGAGCACAATTGAAGCCAAGGGGAGATTAAGTGATTGTCCAGGTCCAATCATAATTGATGTCAAAGTGGGATTCAGCTCATGTCCAGTCCATCTGATTTCAGAGTCTGTGTTCTTAGTAGATCTGATTTCTTTCCCTGAGAGTAGCATCTGCAGTATATGGAGGAAGTGACCACACTCACTCTGGCTCCCTTTCCACCCTCCAGGCCAAGCAGAACTAGATTCTTCAGGTACTTTTTAGGGTGTGGGTACTTCACCCATCCTACTCACTCTCCTGACCTTATTCCCACAAGTCATGTGTGGTCCCTGTGCATGTGTGGTCCCTGTGCATGTGTGAATGCTAAAGATTGTATTTGATCACATACATTGTGACTTAGCAGATGCTTCAGTAGCTGACCATCAGCGATTGCGTGGAAGTAGGCTAGGGCCTGCTGGATGCACTTTGCACAGGATCCCCTGCTGTGATTTTCACCAGAGTGTCTGAGGCAGCCCCTCCAGGTGGCAGCCTGTGGAAGGCAGAGCAATTGCCTCTTTATATAGATCTCTAGTTCCTTGAATTTTATGAGATGCAGTGAGAATTTAACAGTGGCAGAGCATTAAAGCAACAGCAGCAGCTCTCTTTCCCAAAAAACTTTCTAATAATACTGGAAATAGGTTTACCAAATAGCCTCTCTTTCACTCACTCGCTTACACATTTGTCCAGGCCTTTGTTCACACTAGATGCTGGTGGAGAGTCTACTCTGCATTAGACACTGAGATACAGCCATGGATTGGGGAGTTCCCTGTTTCTGGGGAGCTCAGAATCTATACTGGGAAGTAGGTAAGTAAATCACTTGTCATGCTGTCGTGGGAAAAGTACTAAATTGAAGTGTGAACCAAACGTGGCAAGAGCACCCAAGAGCAGGTAACTTGGAGAGTTCAGGAATGTCAGACTGTGTTAGTCATGGTGTCGGGCCTAAATTAGAAAACCAAAAAAAAAAAAAAAAAAAAGAAGAAGAAAAAAAGAAAAGAAAAGAAAAGAAAGAAAAGAAAAGAAAAGAAAAGAAAAGAAAGGAAAAGAAAAGAACTCCTGAAGGGCTGGGTGATGAATGACATATCTTTTGTATAGAAAGACCTATTTGATCTTGAGTGGAATCATCCCAGAAGTTCCTCTTGATTTGCATGTTGTCCTTCCATAAAGGAAAGCTTGAGTTGCTGGCCTGTATCCCTGAGGCCCTTCTTAGCTCTGTTGACCCACCTTTCCAGAAAGGTGGTCCCATTTACTGCTTCTGCCACGTACTTGCAGAAATAAGTCAGATAGCTGCACAAATACATGTATTCAAGGGTGTTCACTGAGGTATTGCTTATAATAATAACAAATTAAAATGTCATAAATATCCATCAATAAGAGATTGACTAAATACATTAAAGACCACACCACAATGAAATACCAAACTGTCCTTTTAAAAAGATGAGTAGGATCTGTACATATTAACCAGGAAGAGTGTTCACAATACATAAAGTTAAAATAGGTTATAGGTCATAGAACTGAATGTAGTATTATATTGTTTGTTTTTTTAAAAATGAATTAATATATGCACAAAAAATCTACTGGGATGGGTTCCAACCTATGAATAGAGGCTGCTGTGGAGGAGGTGGTATATGAGGTGCCTGGAAGGGGATTTCACTTTCTCTTTTAAGCACATCTGTATTTCATACATTTTTAGTTATTTTTATAGAGCCAAAAAAAAAAAAAACCTAAAGGCATATTCAATTGCAGAAAGAAAAGGAAATTTAGAAGGGAGACTTGCATAGCAGAAGGAGGACATGGCTGCAGGTAACAAGCTCACAGACTCTGGTTCTTCTCTTTGGCTTTAAATGGTAGCCAGTGTTGAGCCCTACCATCTCCTTCCTCTACCCTAAAACCTTCACTCTACCCAGATTCTCCAGTTTTCAACCTTGGTGTAGCCCTGGAAGACTCTCCTTCTCCTCATTCTCTGCTTTCTATTCTCCAACCAATTACAAAAGGTCTTTTGTGTGTTTTCATTTTTTCCTTTGACTCTTTCATTCTTTTGTGATATGCTGGCCTGGCCTATTGGGGTGACTCTCTTCTGGTCCTGTCCTTTATACATTTGTGCTGATAGCCGACTGATTCTTCTTCTTTATTTTTTATAAGCTTTTTTTCTTTTTAATTTTGAGAGAGAGAAAGAGAGAGAGTGAGCAGGGGGAGGGACAGAGGGAGAGGTCTCTTAAGCAGACTCCACACTTAGTCAGGAGCCTGACACCAGGTTCCCTCCCACAACCCAGGAGATCATGACCTGAACTAAAACCAAGAGTCAGACATTCAACCAAATGAGGTCTCTGGGTCCTCCGGACTGATTCTTCTAAAACTTTTTTTTATATATATATTTTATTTATTTATAAGAGAGAGAGAGAGAGAGAGAGAGAGAGAGAGAGATACAGGCAGAGGGAGAAGCAGGCTCCATGCAGGGAGCTTGACATGGGACTTGATCCCGGGTCTCCAGGATCACGCCCTGGGCTGAAGGTGGCGCTAAACTGCTGAGCCACCTGGACTGCTCTGATTCTTCTAAAACACAGAGATAACCATTTACTCTCCTTATCTCAGCCCCATTGCTCATGGAATAAATACAAATTCCCTTGTTTAGCCTTCAAGACCCTACATGATTTGTGTCCTTCCCTATACCTGACAGAAGACCATGTTTTGCGCTCTTCTCTTTCATGTTTTTTGTTTGTAACCCTTGCTTCTCCTTTTTATGCTACCATTTAACACCTAACCTAGAATACTTTGTGTTATAGCTATTATAGTTATACGAATCTCCTTTTTTCATTCATTCATTAATTCAGTGAATCTTCATAGCATGACTTCTGTGTTCTTGGTATTGTGCTGGGGACTGAAGATATAAAACAGACTCCCACACCCTAGTCTCTTCCCAGACCCAGGCAGAGCTAAAGGAGACAAACAAATACAAGTGCCACTTGGGAGAAGCCCTGGGAAGAGAACAGACATGGGGCTGAGAAGGAGAATAATTGTGGTGATGATGGGGTGCAGGAGGAGGGAGGGAGTGATTGGAGAAAAGTTGCATTTAAGTTCCACCTCAAAACCAGAAAGGAGCCAGCCAGCCATGGTGTGAGTGGGAGTAGAACATTCCAGGCAGATGGAATATCAAGTAGGAGTATATTCAAAGTTCCTGAAGCAAGAAAATGCTTGGCTGCACCAGGATCTCAAATAAGACTTCGGAGGAAGGAGGGTGAGTGAGAGAGTGGCGGAAGATGCTGGGAAGGTAGGAGTCTTCAGAGTTGGGCCTTAAAGATCATGTGATGAATTGGGATTTTGGTCCAAGTGCAATGCTGTTGCAGGGTTTTAGGCAGGGATGTGAGATGATAAATCTAGTTTATACTGTCCTGCACTCCCCTCAGCCCCTGTCACAATGTCCTGCATATAATTGCTGCTCACTGAGTACTTGTTGCCATATTGAGTGATGTGCCTGTGATTGATTATAGAATTAGTCGCACTTCAGCAGAGGATGAATTTAGTTCTCTTTATCAGTTTTTATCCAGCAAGCTGGATAAGTTCATAAAAAGGTAACTTTCCTGGTAATCTCCTATTTTCAGTTCATTAATCATATACTGAATGATGACTCTGGCTTTGCTTTAAAAAAAAAACTGCAAAATGATCTCTTAAGTATTCTGGATATTTGAACTTTCATTTAAATTCCATAGAGAAATTCTTTAGTTTTTCTTTATTAAAATATATTTAAATTTTTGACATGGAAAATCATTAGAGTGCTGCTGTGTTCTGAACCACACAATATACGTTTGCTGTTGGTTTAGAACTTTGGTGGACCCTGGCAACTCGCGGATGAAGTGGGGTCCAGAGGGTCAATTCCCTGTCCAAAGGCATCTTGTTACTTAACATTCAGATTTCCTGGATCCTTACCATGCTCTGCCGTGTTGCTCCTCTTATATGGAAATGTTCAGCTTTCTCTAGATTCATCTGTAATACAGTATAATGTTGATAAGCACAGTGCCTGATAAATATTTGTATTATGCTCCTTAAAAAATAGCTTGAAAAACCTATTCATGTGATTTTTATGAAGAAGTAATTTGAGAAATTTGCTCCTCTTTACTTTGTGGTTAAGGACATGCAGTAGTCAGGAATCTGTTCCTAGAAACAGAAACCAAATTCAAAATCAGGGATATATTGGAGTGCATTGGTAAGCCATGGGAGGTAGAGCTGGCCTCAGGTGCTGTAGGGTCCCCAACGCTTCAGAACCTGCCTGCCCTCTTTGGCTCTGGTTTCTGCCTTGGAAAAGGCAGCACCTCCTCTTTGTTTGGACCAATGAATAGAGAGGGAGAGGGGAGCAGTTCATTGCCAGGGAAGAAGAAGATGCTGCTTCCAGGGGAACAGACACGACCTAAATGTTGGAGACTCCATATTGTAAAGACTAGCTATTTGGACTAGCAATCATGAGAGCAAATATCTGTGTAACACTTTGATATTTCCAAATGCTTTTGTGTATGTTTTCTCATTGTATCTTCAGAAAAATCCAGTAGGTTTCCAGGAGGGACAGCAATTTGGCTGGACACAAGTAGATGAGGGAATGAGTAGTAGGAGATGAAGTCAAAATGATGTCAGAAGAGCAGATCAGGTAGGCTGTGGCAGGGGTGGGTTGGAGCATAGGTCTAAGTCTGGAATCTCTGCTTTTATTCACATATTGTTTTATAGACCCTTCTCTAGCAACTTTTCTTGAAGTGTACATTTGATTTTTAGAGACAAATGTTTTTTGAGTTAAGTCTTCAAGATAAGTAACAAGTGTTGACACTGGTTTTCTGAAGTTACCACATCTATGCATTGATTTCTTTCACAAACATTTTTAATGCCTGTTTTGTTCCAGGCACAGTTGTAAGCATCTAGGATTCAGTGGTGAGTAGGGCATAGTCATTACCCAGGAGAGACCTCCAGGTAGTTGGGGAAACAGATGCATAAACAAGTAATTACAACAGTGGCATGACTACTAATGATACTCTCTTCCACTATGGCACATGATACAAAAAATCAGGAAGCTTGTCTAGGGGTGGTCAAAGAGAACCTACTGAAGGACACAACATTTGGCTTGAGTCTTGAAGAATAAGTCTTGAAGACCTTTTTTTCTAGGTCTTGGCTGCAAGCCAGGAAATAGCATGTGCAAAGGACAGGCAGTGGGAAAGGTGATCATGCAACTAAAGCATGGGATGTGAATGAAGAGGTGATGGTGGTACAAAAATAGAATGAGTGTGATCTATCTTCTCACTCCAGAGTCACCTTTAAAGATTCCAACATGTACATGGGTGATGAACCTCTAGAATAATGCTTAGTAAAAATTATGCTCTAACTCTTAAGTTTTTAACTTCTGTCTTGAATTCATTTTGCCATAAAATTAACATGTAAGAATGGAGACAATGAATAACTTTTCTTCAAACTCCAGGATGTCAGGTTTTCACTTTGTTCAAAATCCTGGGCCAGGATATTTTTATGCTTTTGGATTTTTTTAGTTAGCCTTTTAGCTTTTTTAGAGGATTGTTGTGGTAAAAAGCTCTTCTCACAATTTTCACAAAGTTGCTACTGATCTGTAAATGAACTCTCAAGTAGGGTCATCTGGGTGCTTTGTAACATTCTTTCTCATTAAAAATAAGAGCAGAAATCAAAGAATAGGGGCCATTTTTCCTCTGTCCCTGTGGTTGTTTTAAGGAATCACTGCAAATTTAGGGAGTTGAACAACACAGATTGACTCTCTTACAGTTCTGGAGGTCAGAAGTCCCGGTTTCACTGAGCTAAAGTTAAGGTGTCAATAGGGCTGGTTTCTTCCAGATACTCAGAAGAGAAAATTTGATTACTTGTGATTACTTCTGAATCTAGTGGGCACCTGTATTCCTTGGCTTATGTTTTCTTCCTACATTTAAAACACATTACTATAATCTCTGCTCCCATTACCACATGGCCTTTTCTTTTGATTCCTGTGTTTGTCTTATAAGGGCCCTATGATTATATCAGACCCACTCAGATGATCCATGATAATCTCCCCATTTCTAATCCTTAACTTGGTCATATTGCAAAATCCTTGTTGCCATGTAGGGTAATATCCACAGGTTTCAGGATTAGATAGAGGACTTTTTTGGGAAGATATTATCTAAGCCTGCCAAGGTCCCCTACCAGTTTATGAATCCTTTGGTGGTAGCAGTTCAACTCCTGTTACCTTTCTTTAAAAAAACAAAACAAAACAAAACAAAACACCTGTTACCTTCTTGACCATATTGAAGCCATGCATATTGCACATTTCTATGGTTGAAAGTTTGTATATGATTTTTTTTCTAGTTTGCACCTAAGTGCTTTTGGATTTATTGTATAGAACAACGCAAATAAGAAATTCAGTGATTGAAATTTAATATCATTGCTTGTAAGAGGTTTTTTTTTTAAAAGATTTTATTTATTTGTCTTAGAGAGCGGGCATGAGTGGAGAGTCGGACAGAGGGAGAGGGAAAGAATCTCAGGCAGACTCCATGCTGAGTGCAGAGCCTGATGTTGGGCTCAATTTCATGACCCTAAGATAATGACCTGACAAAACCAAGAATTGGGCACTTAATCTACTGAACCACCCAGGTGTCCCTGTTTGTAAGAGTTTTTTATGACTTGCCTGAAAATTAAGATATTGGTTAGTATGGAGATACTTTAGTAACTTTAGAGAGAGAGAAATGTTTACTTTTAAAGTACACAAGTGACTCACTATGGTTACTTACCCAAAGGAAATGAAAACACTAATTCAAAAAAATATATGTACTCCTATGTTTATTGTAGTATTATTTATAATAACCAAAATATGGAAGCAACCAAAATTTCCAATGATAGAGGAATAAAGAAAATAGGTAAAGGAATAGAGGATATAAGAATAGATAGATAAAGGATATATATATAGAGAGATGTGTGTGTGTATAATGGTATATTACTCAGCTCTAAAAAAGAATGAGACCTTGCCATTTGTGACAACATGAATGGACCAGAGGTTATTTTGCTAAATAAAGTAAGTCTATAGCTAAAGATAAATACTGTATCAGTTCACTTGTATGTGGAATCTAAAACAAACAAGCAAATAAACAACAGCAATGGAAAATCAGACTCATAAATAAAGTGAAAAAATAAGTGAAATAGGTGGTAGGGATTAAAAGATATTAGATAAATAAGTCACGAGGATATGAACATAGTCCATAATATTGTAATAACATTGCATGGTAACAGATATAACTATACTTATCCTGGTGAGTGTTGTGAAATATATAAAATCACTATGTGGTACACCTACAACTCATGTAACATTGCATGTCATCTATACTTCAATAATAAATTTAAAAAAAGAACTAGAGTGATTAATTTCTCATGATCCTCCATGATATCTTACAGTACTTCATATCTCTTTTAGGGCATGTACTCTCTCTTATGTTAAAGTTGTTTATATACCTGATTTATCTTCTCTAGACTGTAAGCTTTATGGGGACAGGGTCCTTTTTTGATTTATTAGTGTATCTTATGGATCATGTAGCCTACCTGAAATATAATTAGGTGCTTTGCATGTGTTAACTATTTAATGCTCACAAAAACCTGAGACAGAGGCTCAGAGAAGATATATTACTCGTCCCAAATTGAACAGTTTAAGATACAGCAATAATATTCCACCCTACTCTGACTCCTGCTCTTATGCTTTATCAACTCTATTATGTTCCTCTTTATATTGCACCAAAGTATATGCTGAATGAATAATTATTGCTTTGTAGCTAGCACAGCACTTTCATATACATTAGATTATTAGATACCCATTTTAAAAAAGAGGCAGCAATCACTGGCTTCTTTATTTTAGAGATGAGCAAACAGGCTCAGTGTGGTGAAGTGTGTTCACTCATTCAATCTTCATTAATTAAAGAGACATTCACTGAACTTCCACGAGGTGCTAATGCTCGGTGAGGTTTTAGGAAACAGTTGTAAACAGAGAAAAGTCTGTACCCTCAAGGAATATATGGTTCTCTGGGAAATCCTGTATTACCTGTGCCATGACTCTTCTACAGGAGAAGTAGTGTTTTGTAGAATAGATAATAGAGGACCAAATCTATGGCATCACAAAAGGCTTCTCTTAGCAAGGTATATTAATCAATGTACTTTTAGTTTCCCAGAAATAGTAACTCTATTTAAAATAGCTAAAACACTCATGTATATTGGGTCATATTGCTGAAAAAAAATCTATGCACATAGATTAGATCTGGAAGTTTATCCGACGTTATTTAAACTCTGTGTTGGATTTATTCTTTATCCCTGGTTACAAAGATGGCTACTAGGGAGTGAGATTTTTTATTTTTCTTACTGTTAGAGACCCAGAAGTAAAGAGGATAGTTCTTTTCTGGTAGCTCCAGGAAACATAGTTCTTTAGGAGGACTCAATTTGGCTCTGTTTGGACCACATGTTCAAATACAATGATGGCACTGGGTTCAAGATATTCTGGCTGGATGGGGTCACGTGACTCTTTCTCCTCTGTGGAGAAATCAAGTTTCCTGCTTGATATTGGGAGAGGGAGAGTTTTCTGAAGGGAAAATTTATTAAGTTGAGTGAATTAACTGGTATACCCTACAGGGTCACATAGTACAGGCAGATATCCAATAACATGAACTACATGTTTCTCAAAATCACCACACTGTACAAAGTCAAGCAATAAAAACGACATGGCCTGTGGGTAAAAAATGGGATTAGGAACAGTACAAAAAAGCCTTTTGGTGGCACATGAAACAAAAGAAACCTAATAAAAATGGTAGCACAGCTGTGTCCATAAATACTTCAGTAAATATAGCACTCTACCTTGAAAAAGATCTGGAGTTTGCTTTTGGAAGTGGACAAAGAATAGGCTCCTCCTTATGAGTTATTGTGAAGGGGTAGAAGAAGGGTAATACAAATTTGCTGTCCTTTGGAGCCTTAAATTCTGGAGCATGTTTTTCTGCTGTTGAGAATAGTCCTTAGAGGCATACATTTATAATTGATACTTGTTTCATCAAATTGAAAATTTGATACAATGTATAGCTTCTTTTTCTTTAATTAATTTCAATAGAACTGCTACAAATTATTTTATAGCTCTCTTATCTTAACTTGTATCTTCACCCAAAAGGTTTTGGAACTTTTTAGAGATGTTTGAAACCACCAAACCTACCATTACTAGCAAAACGGGACATTTATATGTAGGAGTTGGCAATTTCTGCTTAAGGTCTTCTTATATAGATGGTGCTTTCTCTTTGATTGTGAAAGGGTTTTCTTTCTTTCTTTTTTCTTTCTTCTTTCTTCTTTCTTTCTTTCTTTCTTTCTTTCTTTCTTTCTTTCTTCTTTCTTCTTTTTCTTTCTTTCTTTCTTTCTTCTTTCTTTCTTTCTTTCTTTCTTTCTTTCTTTCTTTCTTTCTTTCTTTCTTTCTTTCTTTTTCTTTCTTTCTCGCTGTTTATTATTCATTCTAGATGCTCAATAATCTCTTCAGTTCTTCTGTCTTTAGGCTGTGTCCTTATTGAATTTCCAATAGTTGAATTGTTGTAGTCCTAAACATTTTTTTTCTCACATTGTCTCTGATGGTCTGCAATATTGATTTCTCTATGCCCATTGCTCAGGGGAGCAGCATATTCTCTTCTTTCAAATTCTTATCTAAAATTTTACTCAGGATTTAAAACTCTCATTTTGCATGTACTTTCTAGCATTTTTGAATATAGATACTTTGCATAAATAGATGTTGAAAGAGTGTTTTCTCACATAGGCAGGTTCATGAGTATGAAAGAAGAGTGAAACACAGCATTGTAGGATAGTACACAGTGAACTGGTTACTGTTAGATATTTGAGATGTGTGTGTCTTTTGTGTGTTCTTGCATGGCTGGTTCATCTGGATGGAATTTCTGTGTTTACCTAGTGTAGTGTTTTTGGTGGAAAAAATTGTGTATATGCAAATACCAAACTTATGTTATACTCAAATTGTTTTCTGATTGATATATCAATCTGCCTTTTCAAAACAAGTATTATAGAAGAACTGACTGTAATTGGAAGAGAAGAGAAAAATGAAACTAGAACTTCTAACTGCCACTTTTTGCTCTACACAGTAGTGTTATGAAGGCTAGCAGTTGTGTGAACACTTGGTTTCAAATATGATGAAATTAATACAGGACTTTCAGAGCCAAAGTGTCTAGTATTGTCATCCTTGGAGCTTATAAGTCTTTACATTTATTTTTGGGCTATTGCAGTCATTGTTTAAAATGCATTTGGAATAGTTTTGCCCTTGCCCTTGCCCTTGCCTATAGAGCCATTT
The DNA here is from genome assembly GCF_003254725.2 of Canis lupus dingo. Lineage (NCBI taxonomy): Eukaryota > Metazoa > Chordata > Mammalia > Carnivora > Canidae > Canis > Canis lupus. The sequence continues at coordinate 54,568,968 of NC_064246.1, read as the reverse complement.
CATGACATATTAAAAATCATTTTCACTATTTAATTACTAAGTCTCTAACAAGTATCCCTACCTGATCATTATTTTTTTTCTGATTAAGAAACAAATTGCCAAAAGAGAGTTTATGAGAATACTCTATAAGCTGTAAAGGATTACACTAATACAAGTTGTTACTTTATGACCCGGCAATAGTTAACTTAAACATGAACCATATCTTTCAAATATAAGCTTTGCCACCATTGAGGATTCCCAAAATAAAGTGGAAGAGGCTCTGAAGTTAGTTCCTAAAGGAAAGCTCTTAAAATGAATTGAACTTTGTTGGGAGAAGTTGTATTGCAAGCTTAGTTTGAATAAACTTCCTTGATCTCTACTGTAATGTATGTTTACTTTTACCATTTTATAATTTCCATGTATATTTCTAAGATTTTATTCCTTCCCAAGTAAATAAAAGTGAAAATATTTGAAGAGTGGGTCCATATTTTAATCCTTTGTTCATGTAACAATGTCCAGTCTGGTATCTCGTACAAAGGGAGTACACAACTGATGATTACCTACTTGGCTGCTTTGTTGGTGTCTTTCTAGAGGTTTCCTATGCATAGACATTACTCAGTGAAATCTGATGCTATGAATCTTTTCTTTTATTGTTGAATATGGTATTTTTTTCTAAATATAGTATTTTTTTAAGTAGGTAGGATTATATTTAAGTGAGGCAATCAGTGAGATAAAAGGAATTTTTGTTTTGTCTTTTGTTTCCTTCTTTTGAATCTTGGTTACAGAAATGCGAGCTTATAAGCACTTCAGCACATAGCAAAATTCCATTATTGGGCCCAGCAACCCTTGTTTCTTGTTTCAGTATATTATTTCCTTTTTAGCTCCAAACCCTGGCTTATTCCACTGCTCTTGAAGAGACTCACTCTAAAGTGCCTTCTATGTGTCCCTATATTTGCATGTATTCTTATGAAGTACATAGTACTAGTTTGGAGGCTGTTGAGTTTTAATTCACATAAAAATCATATGCTATTCTGTATCTTGTTTCTTGTTCTTTTTTTTTTAAATCAACAATGTTTTTGAGATATGTCCAAGTTATTGTTGTAAACCTACTATGTTTTTTCTGAATTCTTTTCCATAATAAGTTTTCTACAGCTTAAATTATCCACTTTCTTACTGATAGACCTTCAGCTTCTCTCCAAATCACTCTTGCCAAAAATAATGGTGTCTTTGTTTAATACCCTTGTACACGTCACATTTTAAGCCTCTTAGGAACCAGTGTGAGAGATTCTATGGGCCAGATACTTAGATGTGAGACTTCTGACCCATAGTGCATATTTATACTTAATTTATCTAAAAATGACCAGATTGACTTTTGATATAGCTATTCTAATTTACACTCTCCAAATCATGCTTGTCCTCTTACACCTTGCCAATGCCTGGTATGATTTTATTTTCCATATTTGTCTTTACAGTGGGTAAGAACGAGTATCATATTATTATTTTAATTTGCACTTTTCTGATTAAGGATAAGTCTGAGTACTTTCTCGTATTTAGTGGACACTCAAGTTTTATTTTTTGTGGGTTTTCTTTTCACATACTTTTGGGTATATTCTTAAAGGACATATGTTAATTCACTAAAGAAAAATGCTACCTTTAGACTTGTGGGATTAAGACACCGAAATAAAATGTAGATGATCTCTCAGTAGATTTGGTCATTATGTCCAAGTTTTTCCTATCTGTATAGCAACAGTATAGACAAATTCTGGATTCATTGTTTCTCTATCTGATTACAGCATGGAGGATTATTTCATTGTCTGACTCTAAGTTCTTTCCCCTAAACCACTTGACACTGTCACTTTGGAAAAGACACTTGGGAAGCTTTGTGGCATTCAGAGTCATATTGTATTGTCTGCATAACTGAGTAAATTTTATGTGTTCTGGCAGGATTTGATTTCAAATGGTTAGAAAATGCTTTCTTTGTGGAGCCAATTAAAATAGTGACATGGATAGTACATTATTTTTCTTCCTCTGGAGTGGAACTTCTGTCAGCATTCCTGTATCTTAATTGGCTCTGTTTGAAAGGATATTTTGAAATCCCCCACTGCACTATAATTGTACTTATTTATCCCATGAATTTCCATCTGGTGCCTTTACAATGATTGTTGAAAATTACTTGTCTTGCTCCTCGTTGGGAGCTGAGGTGCAGTGTCATTTGAATTGATGAGGGCAGTACTACTTCAGATGAGGTAGCAATCCACAGTGATGGGCAGGGGGGAATGCAGTTTCATTGGGTGCAAAGGGGAGAACATAATTTTTATAAAATCACAGTACAGGATGAATTAATAGTAAATCATTAACATGATTTATAGCAGTGATTCTGAAACTTTCTGTGTTCACGGGGCACTTTGGAATATTTATTCTTATCCATCATTGGAAGAGAATAAAAGACCCCAAATGACTTTGAGCAAGATAACACTATATGAAATAATCGGTTTCACTGATCAAAATGTCTTACAGACTTTCTAAAGCACCCAGAATTAGCACCTGATTAACTTGGCCATTCTTTAGCCCAGTGCTATAGTTTTTTTTTAATTTTTTTTATTTATTTATGATAGTCACACACACACACACACACACACAGAGAGAGAGAGAGGCAGACACTAGGCAGAGGGAGAAGCAGGCTCCATGCACCGGGAGCCCGATGTGGGATTCAATCCCGGGTCTCCAGGATCGCGCCCTGGGCCAAAGGCAGGCGCCAAACCGCTGCACCACCCAGGGATCCCCCCAGTGCTATAGTTTGAGTTAAGGTTCACATGCTTCTGGCTTATCTGTCTGTATATTTAGAATAAAGTTGTATGATGACTTTTGCTTTTATTTTGTATTTAGCTTCCTTAAGGGGTAAAGTTTAACTTTCAATTCAATGAAATGATGCACTGTTAGTTCTAGAAATGACCCTCTACATCATCTAGCTAGATCATGTTAGAAATGAAGAATCTGAGACTCTGAGAAACAACATTTCCTAAAACTGAAGAATCATTGTTGATCAGCTTCTCAAGTTTTAGGAAACTCTCAAAAGAGAAATACTTCCTTCCTCCAGTTTTTCTGGAGACCTTCCTGATAAATAGGCCATGGAGTCATATGGGTCTTCTTATCTCAGGTTCTTTGGTAATTTCCATCCATCATAAGAGACCAACAAACCCTCAAATGAAAAAGACATGGAAATAAGTGGTTCTTTGGTGTGGTTTTTAGTTTGTCTGTTTCTGGATATTTTATAAATCAACTGATAAACTAATAGATATTTTCAATTAATTATTCTAAATGGTCATATTCCTTAGACTACTTGATCATTAGAGTTAGTCCAGTGTATCTTCCTAGATAAAGAAAAACGGAGAGTATTAGTAGTTAGGAGCACCTGGGTGGCTTAGTCAGCTAAGCATCCAACTCTTGATTTCAGTTCAGGTCATGATCTCAAGGTTGTGAGATTGAGCCCCATGTGGGGCTGGGCATGGAGTCTGCTTAAGATTCTTTTTCTCTCTCCCTCTTCCCCTCCCTACCCCCTGCTCACATGTGTACTCTCTTTCTCTCTCTCTCAATAAAACAAAAACAAACCCAAAAGAAAAAGAAAAGAGTATTAGTTGTAGTTATTGGCTTATACCTGCTTACCATGAAGTCCAGGGATTCCTTATGGGTTACTTGAAATGGTGGTCCCATGGAGAGGAAGGGCTAAGTGGATGGAGAAGGAGGAGTCAAAGAGAATAACTCCACATTATTCACATTTGTTTCAGTTAGATCCATACTGTTTTTTTTTAAGACAGAAAGAGAATGCCAAAGCAGGGCAAGGTGAGGTTTTCAGGGGAGGGGTGCTGTGGAGGGAGGGAGGGAGGGAGAGAGAGAGAGAGAGAGAGAGAGAGAGAGAGAGAATCCCATCCAGGATCCACACCCAGCACAGAACCCCACTTAGAGCTCATTTCAGGACCTGGAGATCATGACCTCAGCTGAAATCAAGAATCTGTTGCTCAACCAACTGAGCCACCCGGCACCCTTCTTCTTCTTCTTCTTTTTTTTTTTTTTCTTTCTTTCTTTCTTTTTTTTTAACTTGCATTTGGATTTTATTTTATAAAGAATTTGGTTGCCACACAAATTTTGAAAAACTGCTAAAGTTCATTTAGGGAGCAGGTAAGTTGAACAAACAGAGACTAGTTCATTATTAGTAGTAATTTTACCAAGTGTTTCAGGTTAGCGAGTATGGATCTCTTATATGGCAAGAGCTCTTCTACGGATGAGGATCGTGCCTCTAACTGTTCTAAGGGATAAACTAAGACCTTAAGTCTCATTGTTTGGGAAAAGGGTACCAGGTCAAAAGACTCTAGTTCCATGTAAGTAAAAGAATTATCCAAAATCAAAGGATTCATCCCAGAGCTAGAAGGAGTAAACAGAAAGGAATAGATGGAGGGAGGGAAGGAAGAAGGGGATTAGAAAGAGAGAGATCTTGTGACCTCTGTCTGCCAGACATCTGTCATCTGAAAATTCATAGATCTGTTATCGTGAGGCATTCTAAAGATGAAATGATACAGTGTATGTAAATTGTGTATGGAAGTGCCAGTATGTATGGAAGGAACTCCATCAGTGGGAATGCCCTTGGTGGGAAATTCAAAGTACCACACCCCATCCTATTAAAGCTTGAAGAGGCAAAGAAGGAGAAATAACAGAAATTTCAGCATAATTTAATTTAAAAGACTTTAAAAGTTTTATTTTTATTTATTTTTTAAAAAATCTTTTTTTATTTATTCATGAGAGACACACAGAGAGAGGCAGAGTCATAGGCAGAAGGAGAAGCAGGCCCTCTATGGAGAGACCGATACAGAACTCGAGACCCCGAGATCACAACCTGAGCCGAAGGCAGATGCTCAATCACTGAGCCATCCAGGTGCCCGGGACTTTAAAAATTTTTAAGTGATATAGACTTACAATATAAATACATTGAAGGGCAGTTTATAGGAATTCACAGATGAATATTGAACTGTTAAATGGTACTAGAGTCACATTCCTGATTCCAGTGACATTTGGGGTTGCTCTTGAGGACAGGCAATCTTGCTGCTTGGTGACTTATTTGACCTAGTACAGAATTCCTATATTCTTAAAAGTTAGGATCTAGAGAGGACTTTTTTGATAGACTCTAAAAACAGAGTCACTGAAGGTATTCTGTATTTGTCACAGTGGGAACTCCTAGAACATGATGAAACTAAGCAACCCAGAATAAGACAGATTAATTGTCCCAGATTAATAACAACAACCCTTGTTCATTCTAGAATTAATTCATGCTGAAAATAACATTGCAACAATGTCATCAAACATCTCCCTCTACAATCCTCAAATACCAGAAAAGCTGAGCTAAAGCATTCTGTCCCGTGGGTGGAAATGAAGAGCGTGAATTGTTTGGAATACAGCACGTGGTAATAACAAAGCTACAGGAATTATCTGTAGCTGTATATGTGACAAACAGAAGAAACAAGAAAAGTGGAACACAAAAGAGAGAGAATTGACTTAGCATCATCCTTTGGTTTTGCATCATGATGTCTTCTCTGTGGCTCCAGGCTCTGCTCTCAGTTACTTTAGATCACAGAGATATTTGCCAGTCATGAGTATAAGATATTGTAGTGAGTAAACCAGCTTCAGTTCCTGCTTTGGAAAGGTTTCCAGTCTAGTGAGGGGGAAATAAATACAGATGAGGCAGTGTGCTGTACAGGGACCAGGTGCCATGGTTGCAGAAGCAGAGTGCTCTATGTGCTTTTGACACTTCCCCAGATGCTGAGAGTTGCAGTAGGTTTCCTGGAGGGAGTCCTATCTGAGCTGTTACCTCAAAAGGGGATGGAAGTTAGCCTGGAGCTAGTCGAAGTAGGGTGGGGGGTTGCGATTGGAAGTGGACAGGGAGGGATTTCTAGGCAAGTCTGAAGTCCTGAGGTAGAAAAAGAGAGCAGAACTAAGGGCTATTGAATAATGTCAGAGCATGGAGAGTTTCAGGGTGGAAGCTAGAGCTGATGCTAGAAAGGTAAACGTGCTGGGCAGACAGTACCAGCAATGTTAATAGGATTTAGAAGGAGGGGGTAGTTAGGTGTTTGAAGCAGGGGAGACTCCTGATCCAGCTGTATCAGGATCAGTGACTACAGCTGGGAGAGACCAGTTCAAAGGTGGTTGTTGTCATCTGGAAGTGTGAAGTGTGATGTTTTTTGGGGGCAAGTGTTGGTCCTGGTTGTAAAATTAGAGGCCAGAACCCATTTTTTATTCATGTTTTTCATCCTTTTTCCTAATCCCTTATCTCCAGTATCTACAAAAAAGTTATATGTTAAAAGTAGTTTGAAAGGGCAGTCCGGGTGGCTCAGCAGTTTAGCGCCGCCTTCAGCCAAGAGCGTGATCCTGGAGACCCGGGGTCGAGTCCCATGTCAGGCTCCGTGCATGGAATGGAGCCTGCTTTTCCTTCTGCCTGTGTCTGTGCCTGTCTCTCTCTCTCTCTCTCTCTCTCTCTCTCTTTCAATCTCTGTGTGTGTGTGTGTGTCTCATGAATAAATAAATTAAATCTTCAAAAAAAAGTAGTTTGAAAATTATAGAGACACAAATATCAGCTATTAATAAGACAGAAGGATGAAATTGGTCAGGTTACATATAGTACTTTTAAGTCTGGTATTCCTAGCTCTTCTACTGTTGTGATATTTTTCACATGCATTTTTTTATTTATTAATATAGGATTCGAATTTTCTCAATAGTCAAGATATTTAAATTGCTGGTGGGAATATAAATGGGTCTGCCCACTTTGGAGACCAATTTATTATGTGACATAGTGAGTTTGAAGTTGTATATATATATTCCCTGGCCCCATGTCCACTTCCGGCTATGTGCCTCAGAGAAAGTCTCACAACAGTTTGCATAAGAGATGTGTATAATGCTGGGGTATTTATCATGCTACTGTTTGTAGTAATGAATGATTGATGAAACCACCTCACAGGCCATTATAGAGAAACTGATAAATAAGTTGTGATTGATTCACACAATAAAATGCTAAAGAAATCTTGAAATGAAATAGATATATATTTCTGTGTACATGGACAAATTTAAAAAAAAAAACATCAATTCAGGCCAAAACAAGGGAAATTTTAAAAGAATATACTATGATAGTTTGGAAATTTTAGAACTCGTAAACCAATATATTTTTATTACTTATGCATGTGTACATGTGTGATAAAATGTACACAAAGGCATGAGAAAACTGAGACAACTTCTACACCAGTCTCTTTAAAAGTATCCTTGTAGTCTTTAGTATATTTATCTATAAATAGCAAGATAAAGTTCTACCAGAAGATCGATAGAGCTGTAAATTAAGCCTTTCTCAGTATAAAAAACCTGAATGTTCCAAATATTACTATGATTACTGCTAGTTTCCACATATTTAGTGCTTCCCATATACTTTTCCATTTATATGCTGGACTGGCCCTTTGGGAGTTAGCTAATGCTACCTTGGGGGATGTGAAAGCAGTGTTTGTCATCGATGACAGCACCTGTTTGGAATAGGTGATCATTTTTTCTCTTTTTCTAGAAATGTGCTGCTTAGGAAATGTTCAATAAAGAAAAAAGAGGGCAGATAGTGCTTTTCTGAACAAAATGCAGTGTTCCATTTGCAATAATGTCTCATTTTAGTCTGGATCCATTCTGTCACAAATGTCAGAAACTGAAGTCCCCCTGGCTTAAGACAAAATGAGGATTATCGGCTTGACTCCTGAAAACCTGGATGATGTTTTATTAGTCATGGTCAGATACAGACACTTAACACTTCATTGTAAGATCTGTCTCTCTGGCATCACTTCTGAGCAGACAGCCCCAGACTCACATCCTCCCAGTAAGCGATCAGAGACCATCTCTCCTGCAGGAAAGTCTCGAGGACGCTTTGGATCGGTTTGCTTTGAGTCACAGGCCCCTTTCTGAAATAATCACCATGGTACAGAAATTAGTTGGGATCTGGTCAGGCAAAGGAAGTTTGAGGCACAAATTAGAAGGAATAAGGATGGGGACACCTGGGTGATTCAGTGGTTGAGCATCTACCTTCGGCTCAGAGCATGATCCTAGGGTCCTGGGATCTTGCATCAGGCTTCCTGTGAGGAGTCTGTTTCTCTCTCTGCCTATGTCTCTGTCTCTGTCTCTCTCTGTCTCTGTATCTCTTATGAATAAATAAAATAAATAAAAATAAATATCTCTTTTTTTTCTTTTTTTTTTTTTTAAGGAAGGAATAAGGATGGAGTAGTTCATTAAAGGGACTGTGGAGTGATGTGGTCAGGGGCTAGGTCAAGGAGGCATGCTAAAACTGTAGATGCCACAGAACACCTTTAGTTCTCTTTTATTCAGTTTTCTCCTTCACACCCCTAAAGAAACCGTGTAAGAGATAGGCAATGTGTGTTTTAAGTGTTCTTGAGTTTTGCTGAAGCATAATTGACTCCTAGGAATGAATGGCCTTTCCCCAGGTGAGACTCTCCTTTCCCACGCTAATATTCATCATCAATCGCATTTGGCTGAATGAGAATTAGGGAAGCTCCTCTAAGAGATGTACCAGAAATTGCCTTGTTCAATGATGGGCTTAAAGATGAAACCCGTGCTTTCCCACTTTGAGAACATTAGCGATCAGAGCTAGTTCATTAGCTGCCTTAATTTGCGCAGATACTGATGGAAGACGGGAGGACCCACCTTCATCAGAATGCTGCCAGGGTGTGATCTGAGTGCAAGTGAGCTTTGCTATTAAAAGTCCAGTAATGACTTGTGTCGGTTTATGCAGATTTGCACTGCTGGGTTACTCTGTGCCCAGCACTTGGCAATGCCCGGATAACATTTAAATCAGGCACTAAGTGTAATTAAGTACTACCCTCAGCATAGCTCTCCTTTTAAGACATTTTTATTCACCATGATTTAGAACATGACAATTGGGTGAGATTAAAGCAGCAAATTGTGCCTATAAAACAAACCCCTGAAAATAGCAAGGGACTATAAAATTTTATAAAGGGAATACTGCACATGCCTCCAATCCGATAAAACTTTTGTGAGCTGGGAGATTAACTGTGAAATAAAAGTAAGCCAATACAGTATGTGCCACATCCAGACTATAAATTGCATATTATTGTTTAGTATAACTTTTATGTTCCCTCCCCAAATGACTCCTTAGCATCTTGAGAATACCCCCAGACAGCAAACAATTAATTAACCTTCAAGGGGATGAACTCAAGAGACAGTGGGCCATGCTGTGAGTTTAAGGAGTTTGGGTGACAGTATTGTAATGTGATAGTATTGGGTCTTTTGGGGATTTCTGTGGTTCTTGTAGTTGCTACTTTGGTTTCCTTATTTACTTGGTTCATGTTTATATCCTGTCTGATAGAACAGATTTCTGAGGCTGTTGAAAGCTATCTACTTTTTGCTTAGGGTTCCGGGATTTTATGACTACATGGCACTTTAACCCTCATATACCCCAGCACCACCTTTTAAAAATAAACAAGCTGAGCCTGCAAGCATTAAGTGACTTGCTTAGGTTTACACAGTAAGGTAAGGAGACACTGGATCCTCCTTCAAGGATAATCATGCCCTGTTCTGTCCTTCTACCTAAAACTTTAAAGGTTTTCTTCTATTAAAATGGAAACAATATATAGGTATTTTTTCCTGATTTTAATAAAAAAAGATTCTTTTTTAGAACATCTAGAAATTCCAAAGAATATTTTGAAGTAAATTGAAAAGAAATTCATCTAAAATCTCACCAGAGATAACCACTTTTAACATTATATTATTATGTATCTTTCCAGCCTTTTACCTATGTGCATGAAGAAATATAGGTAAAACTATTTCCTTAGAAAAGTAAGAAATACTTTTTATTCACTTAATAAATTGTTTTTTATTCACTTAGTACATTTCTTGGGAAGATTTTTCAAAGGCATGATTTTTTAATTTTTTTGCTATGTTGAAATGATATGGCTCTTTAATAATTTGCTTAATCATTAATAATCTGCTTAATTATTCCACTACTGTTTTATTACTGGTCCTTTTTTCCCCTGGGTCTAGATACTAAAGACTTTTGAAAGTAAAAAATGACTTTGGAGACACATGAAAAATGACAGATTATTGATGGAACATAAATTTTTTTAATGTTTCATATCCAGAGTAGTTTTATGTGAACAATTGAATCAAGTTTTATGTGATAATATCCAAGATTTTTGTACCAGATAAGATTGGATAATATTATTTCTACATCAAGATAGATTTATAAGTTAAGTAGATTTTTTTATGATTTGAATTTGCTCTCCTGCCAAGTGTATGCTAGATATATAAGTATCAGTCTCTATAACTTTAAAATACTATGTCTATCACTTGGCCTTCTATAGCAGCCATTCATTCATTAATTCATTCATTTATCTGTTTTGTTTTGTGTTTTTTCTTTCAAATCCTTGCCTTCTAAGCATATGCGAAGCACCAGAGTGCTTATGGACACATGAAAGATGAATATGGCATCATCTTTTCCTTTGTCAGTTTATACTTCAGTTGAAGAATCAGTTAAGTGGGGACACCTGGGTGGCTCAGCGGTTGAGCGTCTGCCTTCAGCTCAGAGCATGATCCCGAGACCCGGGATCGAGTCCCACGTCAGGCTCCCTGCATGGAGCCTGCTTCTCTCCCTCTGCCTGTGTCTCTGCCTCTCTTTCTCTGTGTCTCTCATGAATAAATAAATAAAATCTTTATTTAAAAAAAAGAATCAGTTAAGTGAACAATTCACCACTATAAGGCAGAGCAGAACATGGAATAATGGCAAAGCATGGCTTGCTGAAGCATAATTGACTCCTAGGAATGAATGGCCTTTCCCCAGGTGAGACTCTCCTTTCCCACACTAATATTCATCATCAATCGTATTTGGCTGAATGAGAATTAGGGAAGCTTCTTTAGGAGATGTACCAGAAATTGCCTTGTTCAATGATGGACTTAAAGATGAAACCCTTCACAGTCTGAAGATAAAGGAGGATTTTGATGGAGGATTTTGATGGACACTGATTGGACACTCCAGGCCAAGAGAATAGCAAAGACACAGAAGAGTCAAGATATTGATAGTGCTTGAGGAATGCTGTTGTATTTGGGAAAAGGAAAATGCAGAAGGAGAGAAACAAGAGATGTCAAACCATAAAGATATACTGCTTTTATTTTCCATATTTAAATTCAAAGAGAGAAATATCTTCTTTCCTGATTCTGCTCGTGTCCATCATTCAGGTAGGCAATGACGGATTATCAAGACTGTAGAATGAGCTGGAGACCAGGGAGTTGTAAGTTCTAGTCTCTTCATGTTACTTAATGTTATATACTACCGTCTCTTTTTTTTATTTTTATAAATTTATTTTTTATTGGTGATCAATTTGCCAACATATAGAATAACACCCAGTGCTCATCCCGTCAAGTGCCCACCTCAGTGCCCGTCACCCAGTCACCCCCACCCCCCGCCCACCTCCCCCTCCACCACCCCTAGCTCATTTCCCAGAGTCAGGAGCCTTTCATGTTCTGTCTCCCTTTCTGATATTTCCCACTTATTTTTCCTCCTTTCCCCTTTATATATACTACTGTCTCTTGATCTTAACTGTCTTTTTTAAAATTTAGGCTCTGTTTCTTAAGGGTGAAATGGAAATAGCAAAATAAAATGTAAAGCATGTCCATAATATTTAGATATTGTCACCAAAGAGCATATCAGTAACTGTTAGAGTTTGCACTGAACCTATTTTGCAAATTTAGGCTTTCCTCTCTCACAATCAAAAAGCATAAAATTTAGAGTAATACTTCAGTTAGCTGGATTAATGGAGACTCTTTGAAATTATTATTGAAAGAGAAATGCAGCTTTATTACTTTCATATACATAATTTGAATTAAGCTAATAAAGAATTGCTTAATAGATGTCCTGATGAACCTGCTTTAATAAATACATGAAAATAATTTGTAATTAGAATAATAATTTTATGCAAATGAGAGCTGACGAGGTTTTCAAGTGCCTGAAGATAGTTTGTTTTCTGAAATAGGATAAAAATACCTTTTAGAGTTATACAAATACTGATTCTTGCATTTGCATGGTGCTTTCTCATTTTTTGAGTATAATACTTAAAAAAACACCTTCTCATTTGATTCTCACAACAATTATGATCTGCATAAAATATGTTAGGAAGTTTTAGCCTCATTTTATAGATAAGAAGTCACAGAGACATGGAAGTTAAATAATTTGCCGTAGGTCACAAAATTAGTAATTGATGGAACTGGGCCTAGGGCCTAGGGCCTTTGATTATTAGTCTATTGTTTTATATCTCAGCTTATACTATTAATTTTCTTAGAATTTCCTCTGTTTTCTGCTGTAGTATAAATGACCACTAGTACCATGTGTTTTGGACTTTGCATAAATTCAGGAAGCAGTAAGGATCCAGGAGCCTTGATTATATTTCTAAAAACAACATGTTATGGTATGGTCTTCCCTTATTACTGCCTCAGTAATTTTAATCAAACCCATAACACCTAAATTCTAAAAACAAAGCTTTACTCCTGTGTTTTTAAGATTAAGTTGGCATTTTCTAGTTTTAGAAGGTATCACCATAGGTTTTCAGTTATTAGTGAGGTAGAAAATATCATAGTTGTTTAGAATATACCCCAGAAAGAAAGAGATAACTTTATATTCTTACTCTTCATTGGTTACTTTTATGAGTGAATATGGGAAAGTGTAACTTTCAGAGGATTGCAATGATTTTCGGCATTGCAGTTAGATACAAATCTGGAGACTGATCAGATCCACTATTGCAAAGTTAAGTAATTAGATATAAGACACTTCACATTGATATATTTTAAAGAATTTCATAAATATAATGACAGTTATTATCAAAGTGATTTTACATGTTTAAATAAAAACATTGCTGTTTTTTTCCCAAATATATAGATCAAAAAAAAAAAAAAAAAAGCAACTCAATTCCCTAAAAACATGAGCAACATGGAACATCACTGTGTCATTTCCTTGTTATATTAGAGAATTGGCATAAAAACCTCTTCCTTCAGGTCTATGCATCAAGATTTGCTGATGGAAATAATAGGTATATTGCTTGTTCTTATATGTCTTTTATATAAAAGCTGGTGACATGCATACTCATTGCAGCATTATGCTTAGGCTGCAATACAGTGATTTTGCAGTGTTCTAAGTAGCATTTTAAATTTCTTTGCACTGCACAAAGCTCTTCTAAGCTATTTAATATAATACTTTCCCATCTGTCTGTCTTCCATGACAACTTTTGAAGGGACTAGTGGAATTTATTTTACAATGAACAAATATATGATTAGGGTTCTGGATAGGATGGAGTGGAGTGAGTTGTGGTAGAATAATGCTTTTGTTGAGGACAACCAGAAAATATGGATAGCCGTTGAAAATGTTATGCTTAAATGCATCAGAGAAGTTTTGAAGTAATAAGAACTAGAATGGCAAAAATTTCAGAGATGGTAACACTATAGAAAGCTGAGCTGATGACTGATATCTGCTTTTTCTCTGGGGAGATGCCCTACTTCTGGCCATAGGTAGGAAGTAGAGGATGGGGCCTCTTCCCAGACAGAGGGATGCTAGTAATGTAAAAGAAAACTTATAGAACTTTTGGTAGTCTTATGAAGTGAAATAAAAAAAAATGGTGACTCAAAACACAGCCTGCTTTTTGCTCATTACCTTTGATAAATTATGAAAATCAGTGGAATGGGGGGGCAAGAAACAAAACAAAACAAAAAGTCAGGAACTTCTGGGAAGTATCATTGAAACATCAGAGATTAGTGTTCAAGAACTATTGGGATAATGATCCTGGTGATCATATTAGCTATTCAGTTGGAAGCATACAAGACTGCACCCTAGAGGGAGCAGACTTCTAGAGGTTGATGAGCCTTAGTAAAACTACAGCCAGTCTCAGAGCTGATTATTCTTTGGTTGAATAAAGGTGATCAACTGTGACTCTTTCTGCTTAGCAGAAAAAAGGGTAAATTTTCTCTAGAGGAAGATAGCATAATCTGGAACCTCTACAATTTTTAACACAGTGTCTAACATTCATTTAACTATAACTGAGAAAAAATATCAAGACAAAAAAATCCATCAATAGAATATATTCACTGGCGATCTGGAAATTGGTGTTATAAGACAAAGATTTAAAAGTGGCTGTGAACTGTTGGGGATTTACCCCAAAGATACAGATGCAATGAAATGCCGGGACACCTGCACCCCTATGTTTATAGCAGCAATGTCCACAATAGCCAAACTGTGGAAGGAGCCTCGGTGTCCATCGAAAGATGAATGGATAAAGAGGATGTGGTTTATGTATACAATGGAATATTACTCAGCCATTAGAAATGACAAATACCCACCATTTGCTTCAATGTGGATGGAACTGGAGGGTATTATGCTGAGTGAAGTAAGTCAATCGGAAAAGGACAAACATTATATGTTCTCATTCATTTGGGAAATATAAATAATAGTGAAAGGGAATATAAGGGAAGGGAGAAGAAGTGTGTGGGAAATATCAGAAAGGGAGACAGAACATAAAGACTCCTAACTCTGGGAAACAAACTAGGGGTGGTGGAAGGGGAGGAGGGCAGGAGGTAGGGGTGAATGGGTGACGGGCACTGAGTGGGGACTTGACGGGATGAGCACTGGGTGTTATTCTGTATGTTGGCAAATTGAACACCAATAAAAAATAAATTTATTATAAAAAAAAGTGGCTGTGATTCATGTGTTCAAGAAGATAGAGATACTGAGTGGCAATGGATAAAAACATGGATACTTTTACCACAGAAGGAACATCCATAAAAAGAATCAAATGGAAATTATAGAACCAAACAGTATGATATCTTAAGTACTCAGTAAATGTATTTTACAGTAGAATACAGGGACAATAATCTGGTAGACAGCTCAATAGAACCTGTTCAACTAAAACACAGTGAGGAAATAGAAGAATGTGTAATAGGTAAAGTAAGGATAAGAATTGTAGAATATAATGTAAATATCTAACATACAAGTAATTGCAGTGCCAGTAGTAAAACAGAGAAAGACATTTCAAGATGGTGATATAGAAAAATCCTGAACTCACCTCTTCCCAAGAACACAACAAATACATGGCTACATATGAAACAGTTCTCTCTGAAAATGACCCAAAAGCCAGGAGAACAACACCCCTATAACAAAGGATTAAAGGGGGCCACAAGCCACAATGAGACAGATAGGGGAAGCAGCCCCATGGTCTTGCAAGAAACCCTACACCACATGTAGTCATCCACATTTAGAAGAGATCTCATAATATGAAGCTTGACCCTGAGGTTTGTACTCCACAATAGATATTCTAATCCTTGGGAACTGCATTGGATAGATGAACCCCCAAAGCCTGTGGCTATGAAAAAAATGGAGCTTACTTCCAGGGGAACCATAGGACTACAGGGAATAGAAATTCCACTATTAAAGGCCTTCCACATAGACCCAAAACAAAAGCAACAGTTTGAAAAGCACCTAGACCATATGAGAAGGAGATTTACTTGTTAATCTTAAAGTGTTTGCCTGACAGTGAGGTACCTGTTAGGTCTTTTGCTAGGAATAGAGATGCTGATGGGTGCTATTTTTGCATTCTTCTTTTGCCTAGTTAGTGCTGGCACCACTAAGGCCATTTTCATACCCCACTCTCTGGCCTGCTAACTCTGGTGGGAGTACCCCGCCCTGCATGCCACAACCACAGCCTGCCCCACCACAGATGGTGAGTATGTACAGCCTACCCATGGGATGCTCCTTGAGTGCTACCTCTGGTGGCCAGGGGAGATTGTGTTTGTGGGCCCCATGGGTTTGAAACAATTGTATACAAATAACAGACTGAAACTTACCTCCATTCTTCATTTCTTCATTATTTTCTTGTCCTGGAGCTTTAGCCTGGGGGACAGGCTTCAGGTTTGCCGTATATCCCAGAAGCTACAGAAGTGGCCCCAGGGAACATGGGCAGGGACACACCACATTAGCATCCATCCCCCAACCCCTTGGCTTTTCCATAGTTCATTGATACTTCCAAGAAAGAAGCTTATATCTAAAGCCATGATTTTTTCAACTATTACTCAGGAGATAACTTCACACCTCCTGGTGTGAGGCCAGCAGTGTGGACTTGCATGACTCTACTTATTTATATACCTTAAAAGCTGCTGCCTACAGATCTGGCTTATAGTTAGCCTGAAACTAGGCAGTATTTGAGATCTCTGCCTTTGGAACACTGACTCATTTTAGCACACCCTCAACAACTGAGCACTATCAAGAACAAATCAGGCTATTTAGACAATAACAGAGGTTTGAGAAACAACCAGACTAGGGCAGGGCTGAATGATAAGGTTCATCTCCTATACAAGTCTACTCCTTCAAGACTAGAGAAATAGTTGTTTTGCCTAATAGAGCGAAACACAGAGAGTCAATCAAAATGAGAAGACAGGAATATTTTCCAAAGGAAAGAATAGACAAGAGCTCAGAAAAGAACCTTATGATATGGAGAGAAGTAAACTACTTGATAAAGAGTTCAAAGTAATGGTCATAACGATGGTCACTGAACTTGGGAGAAGAAAAGATGAGTGAAAGGAGAATTTCAACAGAGAGAGAATATGAAAAAGTACCAAATGGTACTTGAAGCAGAAGAATGGATTAGCAGCCTGGAAGATAGGGCAGTGGAAATCACCCCATCAGAGTAGCCAAATTTTTGTTTTTTCTTAAAGTGAAGATAGCTTAAGGGACCTGTAGGAGAACATCAAGCAGAATAACATTTGTATAATTAGTGTGCCAGGAGAAGGAGAAGAGAGAGAAAGGTGTAGAAAACTGTAATGGCTGGAAACTTTTGAAAAAGTAATGGCTGGAAAATTTTCTAACCTGGAGAAGAAAACAGACATCCAGATCCAGGAAGCACAGAGAGTTCTAAATAAGATGAACCCAAAGAGATCCATATCAAGAGATGGTACACTTGAAATTTTAAAACCAAGAATATTAAAAGCAGAAGGAGAAAAAAAAACTTGTTATGTATAGGGATATGAGGTGATTTTCAGCAGTAACTGTGCAGTCCAGAAGAGAATAGTATGATATATTGAAAGCGCTGAAAGGAAAAAACCTCCAAGTAAGAATACTATACTCAGCAAGGCTATCATTTGGAATTGAAGAAGAGATAAAAGGTTTTCCAGACAAGCAAAAACTAAAGGAGTTCATCACTACTAAACCAACCTTCAAGAAATGTTAAAGTGACTTCATTAAGCTGAAAAGAAATGGCACTAATTAGTTACAAGAAAATATGTGAAAGATCTCACTGTAAATGCAAATATATAGTAAAGTTAATATATTAGTTACTAATAAAGTTAATATGAAGGTAAAAACAAAAGTAGTAAAGTTAACAATAACATAACAATTAAGGGATACACCTAATAAAAAGCTGTAAAATATGAGTAGGAAGCAAAGCATGCTTTGCTTTGTTTTTTGTAGAAAAACAAAGCATGTTCACGGGGAATAAAAATGTAGAGTTTTTAGAATGTGCTCAAACTTAAGTTATTTTTAACTTAAAATAGACATATATGATGTTATAGGTGAATCTCATGATAACCACAAAACAAAACATAACACTAAAGAAAATCATCAAACCACAAAGGAAGAGAGCACGAGAAGAAGAAAGGAACAGAGAGGAACTATTAAGAACAGGCAGGAAACAATCAAGAAAATGGCAATAAGTACATGTCTATCAATCATTACTTTAAATGTAAATGGACTAAATTCTCCAATCAAAAGACAGAGTGGCTGAGTGGTTTAAAAAATGCTCCTCAGTTATATGCTGTCTTTAAGAGACTCACTTCAGAACTGAGGATACAGTAAGGGTGACAGTTAATGGATAGAAAAGATACTTGATGCAAATGGAAGGAAAAAGAAAGCTGGTGTAGCTATACTTCTGTTGGACAAAGTAGATTTAAAGCAAAGACTCTAATAAAAGACAAGGAAGAACGTTACATAATAATAAAGGGGATATAATATAAGGAAATAATAAGAGGATAGAACAATTGTATATATTTATGCATGCAACATAGAAGCATCTAAATGTATAAAGCAAATATTAACAGACTTAAAGGAAGAAATTAAAAGCAATACAATAGTAGTAGGGGAACTTAATACCCCACTTACATCAATGATAAATCATCTAGACAGAAAACCAGTATGGAAACATTGACCTTAAATTGCACATTAGACCAAATGGACTTAATAGGTATATATAGAACATTCCATCCAAAAAGCAGAATTCCATACACATTCTTCTTCAGTACACATGGAGTATTCTTTTTGTTTGTTTGGGGTTTTTTTTGGAATATTCTTTTGGATAGATCATCTGCTAGGCATTAAACAGTTCTCAGTAAGTTTATGAGGATTAAAATCATATCTAGCATTTTCCAGTTGCAATGGTATGAAACTAGAAATCAATTATGGAAACAAAATTGGAAAATAAGAAGGTAGAGATTAAACAACATGCTACTGAACAACCCATGGATCAATGAAGAAATCAAAAGAGGAATTTTAAAAAACCTGGAAATAAGAAAGCTGTGAAAATGGAAATACAGAAGTAAAAAATCTATGGGATGCAGCAAAAAGATTTTTTCCAGTAAAGTTGCAGGATAAAAAATTAGTGTACAGAAATACAAGAAAGTTCTCTATTAGAGAAATTCAGAAAACAATCCAATTTACAATTGCATAAAAAAGAATAGAATACCTAGGGTTAAATTTAATGAGTGAAAAATCCGTACATTGAAAGCTACAAGACACTGACAAAAAAGACACAAATAAATTGAATGATATTTCATTTTCATGGGTTAGAAGAATTAACATTGTTAAAATGTTCATACTACTCAAAATAGTCTATAGATTCAATGCAATCCCTATTAAAAGTGGAGGCATCACACTTTCTGATTTCAATGAATACTACAAAGATCTAGTAATCAAAACAGTATGGTATTGACATAAAAATAGACACATAGGTCAATGGAACAGACAAGAGAGTCCAGAAATAAACCCAGATATATATGGTCAATTAATGTATGACACAAGAGGTAGGAGTATACACTAGGGAAGAAATAGTCTCTACAGTAAATGGTGTTGGGAAAACTGGACACCTACATGTAAGAGAATAAAATTAGATCACTATCCTCTACACAAAACTAACCCAAAATGAATTAAAGACTGACATGTAAGACTTGAAATCATAACACTCCTAGAAGAAAACATAGGCAGTAAGCTTCTTGATATAAATCTTAGCTATATATTTTTTTTGAAACTTCAAAGGCAAGGGAAATAAAAAATAAACAAGGGCCAATGTCAAACTAAAAAGGCTCTGCATCTTTGCATAGTGAAGGAAACCATCAGCAACATGAAAAAGCAATCCTACTGAATGGACGATTTATGCAAATCATATATACAAAATGTATAAAGAACTCTTACAGGGGATTCCCGAGTGGCTCAGCGGTTTAGCACCTCCCTTCGGCCCAGGGCATGATCCTTGAGTTCTGGGATTGAGTCCCATGTCGGGCTCCCTGTGTGGAGTCTGCTTCTCCCTCTGCCCACCCCATCTCTCATGAATAAATACAGGAAATCTTAAAAAAAAAAAAAAAAAAAGAACTCCTCAACTCAACAACAACTATAGAAAACAAACAATCCAATTAAATAGATGGAAAATCTGAATAGACATTTTTCCAAATAATACATAGATTCAATAGGCACAGGAAAAGATGGTCAACATCACTAATTATCAGGGAAATGCAAATCAAAACCACAATGAGATATCACTTCACACCTGTTAGAATTTGACTATTCTCAAAGAGACAGATAAATGTTGGCAAGGATGTGGAGAAGAGGGAACCATTGTACACTGTTGGTGAGAATGTAAATTAGTGTAGCCACTGTGGAAAACAGTATAGAGAGTCCTCAAATAATTTAGAAAATTGCTATTCCACTGCTGAGTATTTATCCAAAGAATATGAAAACACGAATTCAAAGAGATATATACACTCCTATGTTAATAGCAGCATTATTTACAATAGCTAACATATGAAAAGAACCTAAATGTTCACTGATGGATGAATAGATAATGATGTGATATATGCAAATATATATATGAAAAAAAGGCATAGACTATATATACATATATATGTATATATTAGTCATAAATAGGAGGAAATCTTGCTGTTTGCAACAACATGGATGGACCTTGATGGTATTGTGGTAAGTACAATAACCCAGATGGAAAAAAACACTATGTGATTTCACTTATATATGGAATCTAAAAAGAAACCAGCAAGAAATGAACAAACAAAACAAACTGATGAATATCTATAATATTTTCTAGATAAAAGGAAAAAAGGAACATTATCCTGGTTTCATGATTCTTTAATGCAAAGAGTATAAGGACTTTTAATAAAGTTAGGAACCTAGGTATTCTACTGTACTATAAAATAATTCAAAAGGAATTTTAACCTTTTATAACAATTTTTGTTAGAAGAATGAAAAATTAATTCCTTATATGTATTTGAAATACATAATCATACTGAAGACTGATTTGTGTCTGTCATCTTAAAGAGGAGCCAATATAACTATTATTGAACTTCAGTAAATTTTTATATAAGTGGTCAGAAGTACAGAGAACTGTACTTCCATTGAGTTCTATGATTTAAAGGTCTTTTGATGATGAATGTCTAAGAGTAAAAAAAAACATTAGGATTTAGAACTGGGTAAACATTTTGGTGCAAATTACCTGTGACCTAAGACAAAAAAGCTAATATCTTAGAGCCAGTGTTTCTTTATATGTCCAATGAGGACGTTGGGCTTGAAGATCATTAATACTCCATGTAGAGACGCCCGGGTGGCTCAGCAGTTGAGGGCTTGCCTTCGGCCCAGGGCATGATCCCAGAGTCTCAGGATCAAGTCCCACATTGGGCTCCCTGCATGGAGCCTGCTTCTCTCTCTGCCTATGACTCTGCCTCTCTCTATCTCTTTCTGTGTCTCTCATGAATAAATAAATAAAATCTTAAAAAAAAAAAGACTCTGGGTAAAACTGATGAAATCCGAGCTGTCTTTTCATTCTATCTTATTGAGAGAGGAAAATGGCAAGATGTAGAGTGATTTTTGTAGGCATTGAGTTGCCATAATTATTATCACCCCACGAAAGCCATCCTATGAGTGATACTACTGATTTGCTCTATACAGCAAGGCCAACAGGTGGGCCTTGAGAGAAGTGTGAATTCACAAACTCTTGGTTTCTTTCCCTAGTTGTTACTAAGCCAGTGGAAAACAGGCAGGCCCTGAAGGCAACACATTCTCTAGGTCACCACCTTTAGATCCCTACTTTGACTTAAACCCTTCTCTGTATGTTCTCAGACTTAATCTCTGTCCATAAACCTCCCATACTGCCACACACAATTCTTCTTTTCCTGTTGTTGTCATAAGAATGTCAAAACTATTGAGTCTCTCATTTTTATTATGCCAGTGTCCTCAAGTACCTTGCTGACAGCCACCTGTTATAGCTAATATTCACTTTTTTTCAGATATTTTATTTTGAACTAAGTGACACAAAGTATTTCCAAACATACCAGAACC
This sequence comes from Canis lupus dingo, assembly GCF_003254725.2. NCBI lineage: Eukaryota > Metazoa > Chordata > Mammalia > Carnivora > Canidae > Canis > Canis lupus. The sequence goes on along the minus strand of NC_064246.1, from coordinate 54,547,310 downwards.
ATGTGGTTGTACATTTTCCTTAATGATACTCTAACCAAAATTATTTGATCAATTATTTAACTTAATACTTTTTCCAACTTCAGTACAATATATTTACCTTCAACAAATACCATGTATCATACTCTTTCTCTGGAACAAATTACATAAGTTTTAATATCGGTTTTTATTATTATTTTTTTATTATTATTTTTTAACATCAGTTTTTAAAATAGTAGTAGTTGTATGGTGTGTATTTTAACTCATTTTACCAGTTTACTCTAGAATCTGTTCCATAATCAGAATATGCATTACTAAATTGCCTTCCTTAGACAAATTTTCTTTTCTAATGACACATGCCATGTTGGCACTGTTTTCATCAATGATCTCAGCCTCTGTCTGTGGGAGGCGATAGACGTGGGGGTGCCAAAAACAGCTGCATGAGGGATGCTTTCAGAAGAGTACATTTAAAGCTAAGGAAATGAGATGATTTTGGCTATGCTCTTTTTCTGCATCCTGCAACCTTGCCTTTGGGATTTTTAGGGGAAAACAGCTTCACCATGATTCGTAAACCATTGTGATGACATGTGTGTGATACTTCTGTTCATTCCAAATGCCTATTGAATAAATGATCTGTAGAGGAAACGTAGGGAATAAATTCATGCATGTATGTAAACATTAGTTTGTCTTTTTCTTTGTTTTCTAGGTAATTCCTGAGCGATTTTTAGATGTTACTTTACCCACAATAATTAAATTACTTCTTATATTAATTTGATGAACAGCTCATCATGGTAGTCTCTACATCATCATTGTTCAAAGGGACAGAGGCCTCTCTCTTTGGCCAGACATCTGTCAGTGTACCTTTTAAAAATATGTTTAATAAGCAGCCCATGATTCACATATCCGATATGCATTTTATACCAAAAGGATTAAAATTGAAATCCGAACAATTGCCTAATTAACATAGAGGTTCTACTTTCATTCTAATAATAATTACTAATCCCTGTTCTGCTATTTCAAATATAGATGACTGCTATTCTCTGGTAGCAAAATACAATCCCAACCAAAATGCATTCTTTTCTTCATTATAAGCATAACATTGTTCCCTTTCTACTTTCCTGTTACTTCCTACAAAGGACAATAACTTTTATTTCCCTATCTTCTTTGCCTTCCATACCTGCAACATAACTCTTTCCAAATGCTTATATCAGCTCCTTATTTCTACCTCCTACTTCCTTTTTAATTTTTTTTTCTGGAATAGTTTAAGAAAATGAATCTCCTTTATAGGTGCCTGTCATGTTTCCTAAGTCCCTCCTTAGCATTCATATTCCACATGCCCTGAGAGCTTTCTCGTTACTTTTCAATGCTTAGTGCTATATCCCCTTTAGTTTATCTTCCCTTTTCTATTCTTTTCTTCAGCTTGGGTGCCTTTGTTGTTTGCTTAGAGTATTTTTTTCAGGTATTCCAGATTAGGCATGAGTGTGATATACTTTCTCAGTTACTGCAAGTCCTAGATGTTCTTTCTTCCACTGTGATTGGTGAATTATACCTTGGTGGGTAGAAAGTTCTTGAGTCACAGATCTTTTATAAACATAGTCAGTTGATGCTTTGGCTTCCAGTACTGCAGATGAAAAGTCTGATGCCGATCTGAGTTTTGTTTTCTTTTTAGGTGAACTGTTTTGTTTTTCCTGACAGTTTGTAATACTTTTTTAAATTCTTAAACTTCATACATTTTATCAGAATAAGCCTGGGATTGTGTGTGTGTGTGTGTGTTGTGGTGGTAGTTTTTTGTTTTGTTTTGTTTTGCTTTTTTTCCATAGTGCTGCTTAGAACTCACAAGCCCCACAAGCCCTTTCAATTTCAGGTTGAAATCTTTGCCCAGTCCAGGGAAGTATTTTTGGTTTTGCGTGTGTCTTGCTTTTCCTAGTATTGGTTCCTAGGCATTAATTGCTATGATAGCCTTTCTGTCATCTGTCCTCATTTTCCATTTGTATTATGTTACATCTTTCATCTAGTTTCTTAGTACTTTCCTTTGTGATCTCCACATTTTGTTATTTTCTCTTTGTTTTGAACCTTGAAATAATTTCTATATTCCATCTTCTGGGCTGCTCATTATTATCTCAGCAATAAGTTTATTCTCATTTTTAGTTCTTTTATTTAATTTTGTAGTTCAGGGGATCCCTGGGTGGCGCAGCGGTTTGGCGCCTGCCTTTGGCCCAGGGCGTGATCCTGGAGACCCGGGATCGAATCCCACGTCGGGCTCCCAGTGCATGGAGCCTGCTTCTCCCTCTGCCTATGTCTCTGCCTCTCTCTCTCTCTCTCTGTGACTATCATAAATAAAAAAAAAAAAAAAGTTTTGTAGTTCAGAATTGTGTTTTTAAGTTCTAGGAAGTCTTTTGATATTTGCACTTGAATCTTTCTAGAAACTTAATTATTTTGCATTGAAGTGCATTCCTCTCTTCCAGGAGTGCCCGTTTACCTGGTTCACTTTTCCAGTTGCTTGGCCTCCCAAGAAGGGAAGGTATTTTTCTTGGTTGATTCACTGGGACTCAAGTTTAGTTGTGAGAATATTCTTAATTGTAGGTCATCTGTATTTGGTGGTGGTGGTAAAATAAAAGCGATTTCTTGCCTTGCGAGTAAAGGGCTTAGGACTATTAAACTCCTTTTACTACAGTAGTAGGAAACCACTTCACAATCTGATCTCCCTCTGCACTCCAAGCCATGAGAGTAGGGAAGATGTATTATATCCATTTAGATCCCTCCTGGACATTGAGTCATCAGGGAGACTTAGCATTCTCAAAACAGATAAAGTTGAACTTCCCTCACCCTACACTGCTGAGCTCTAAAGATCTGGAATCACCATGCTTTATATAGGGCTCTGAAGCTCTCTGGCACTTGTGCCAAATTTGTTTCAAGTTCGTTGCCCTGGGATTTCACTAGATTCTGAGTCCTGCTAAACATCTTATAGTAGTTACTGAATTTAGAGAGGCAGAAGGCTAAGCTGATGGTGGTGGACAAATAGTATAGGTCATGTTTTTAGAACACTTGTTCAGTTCCTTTATAATAATAAAAATTTATAAATTTATAATTTTATTAAAATAAAAAAACTAGTATGAAAATAATATGTACAATAAGTACTACTAGTAGTAGGCTATAAATTTCCATATTTTTAATTTTTTTAAATTTTATTTATTTATGATAGTCACAGAGAGAGAGAGAGAGAGAGGCAGAGACACAGGCAGAGGGAGAAGCAGGCTCCATGCAAGGAGCCTGATGAGGGACTCGATCTCGGGTCTCCAGGATCACACCCTGGGTAGAAGGCAGCACTAAACTGCTGAGCCACCCGGGCTGCCCAAATTTCCATATTCTACCTGCCACAGATTACATTATATAGGTGTTAACTTAGAATTGTGGAGAAAGAATTCTAGAGACTTGGATTCAAGTAGTGGCTCTGACATTAATCAACTGTGAGTTATTAGATAGGCAATTTAACCCCTTTGTACCTGTTTCTTTTCTGAAAAATGAGAATAATTATAGTAATGCTCTTTTGAAGTTGAGATACTTAAGGGGTAGATACCTAGCCCATTACTCTCTTCTTCCACTAACTTTGTCTCTTGGAATTGCTTTGCCAACAGGGCTAGTCTAGCAGTTCTACTTGTACCATAGGACCTCCTTTCCCCAGGAACAGCTGGTGGGGTTAGGAGTAGACATGCTGGATTAGATGAAAGTAATTTGCCCAGAATTGGGGATTTTAGAGATTCTTTTAGTCCCAGCATGCCACCTGAGCCAAGGGCAGGCTAACATTAGATGCTAAGGATATTATTGTCGGGTGGCCAGCCATCTCAGCCACATGTAGGGAGAAGTCAGAGTCCGCTGGCACAGAGATGATAGCAGATAAATCCCAGATTGAGAGAGAATGACATAGGAAGAGTATTTCCTTGGTTCCTGGAGGTTTTCTAGTTCTTGGCTTTATTCTTCCCCATAGGCTTGACTGAATTTTCTCTTCTTGGAATTCATGAGTTTGCTTCTATATTAGATTTATTTCTACTTTTCTGTGTCATTAAGTTATTTTAGGTGAGTTTCTGCTGGTCTGAATTAGAGGATTCGTAAGACACTTCTCCTTATAACTGGCCAAGTGAGTATGCATAGAAAATGATAATGAAAAAAATATGTTAAAAATAATCAAAATAATAAAGACCCAACTTCTCCCTATTCTCCTGGACAAATATATTTGCTTAAATATCTGTAATTTAAATAATTTATGTGTATTTTTATTCATTTATGTTTTATTTGTATATATTTTATCAGCATCTCCACTTTAAAATGGGCCATTAGTCTTGTCTCCAAGGTGTTCCAGTCAGAAGTTGGAGCATTTTTTAGCAAATAATTGAGATGAACTTTGGTCACATTTTGGAATCAGTATTTCTCCAGTATTTCCAGATTTACAGTGAAAGTGGTGGAAATAGCCAATATGCTGTCTCTTTGAAATCCAGCCTCCATCTACTACTCACAGGTATTTCCTGCTTGAGGGATCTGTCTCCTTTGGGAAAATAGTGTATTTTTCATAAAGGGAAAGCGTATCCATAGAAAAAGAAGTAGTTTCAACTTTGACAGTTTCTCTGAAGCTTGTATCCCTAGGAAAGAAAACATTGCAAAATTCATTATTTCCTTAAGAGTCTCTACATTAGTGTTCCACAAGCCATGAAAAACAATAGCCAGGAATAATCCCTTCCTCTCTCTTTTAAGTCATTTATCCAAGATGAAAATAGGAAGAAACATCATCCCTAACTTCACGTCAGTCAGTGTCCAATCAGGAAAACAGAAATTGCTCAATGTATTTCAACAGAAGGGATTTAATGGTGTAGAAAATTCATTACATGGGTGACAAAAAAGTTGAAAGAGCAGCAAGGGGCACGAGGCCATCCAGGGATTAATAGGAAGCTTAAAGAGACCAGAGGAGGGAGTATTATCAAAGTCCTGATGTCAGAGTCCACAGGAGCAAGAACATGGGTAGGGATACACTTATAGGAAATTGGACTATGGAGAGAGGGTGCTTGGATCCATGAAGGACAGATGCTTTCCAGAGAAGAGACATTACACAATGCAGAGTAAAAGAGAAATAAATACTCTGACTTATCTCCTTTTCCCACATTCTAGTACCTGTCATTGGATGAACCTACCTCCAAGGCAATTGGCCAAAGAGCCCATGAAATGTAGTTCCTTGAGATGCAGAGCAGGGGAAGGACAGGAAATGGATCTGAGAGCTAGCAGGCAAAGTCCACCAGATAGCTCCTGGAATGATTGAAATATCAGTCATAACTGAATCTTTCTATTTATATATTTTCAAGGTAAATCTCCAGGAGGGAGATTTTAGCTTTGGAAATAGTTTTTAGCAGGTGATGGTACTACCTTAATAGGGAACATAGGAAATATATAAGGTCATTTGTTGTTGTTTCTAAAATGATTGTGTGTGTGTGTGTGTGTGTGTGTGTGTGTGTGCGCAAGATACTGGTATCTAAAGGATTACAATGCATGGGACAGTGCCATGAAAAAATCGCCTCATCCACATGCCAGTTGTGCCCCATGGAGAAACATGGTGATTTTATGTTCCAGTCATCTGAAGTGGAAAGAGCTGGCTCAAGAAGCAATAAGTGCATGGTCATTAAAGGATGTCAGTTAAAGCCTGAATAGCCCTTGGCAGGAATATTGTAAAGAGGATAAAGAACTCAGATAGTGAGGACAGAAAATGGGGTTGGAGTTGGGCTTGACCTCTCAGTCTCTTCTATATTTAAAGATTATTTTTGGTAATTATGAAAACAACGACATTTATTCATTGCCTGTTATGTATCAGCTTTGTGTTGAATGCGTTATACATTATCTCATAATTCCTTCAATAAAACAGTGAGGAAGATAAATAATACTGTTACACACATTTTATAGATAAGGAAACTAAAGTTCAAAGGAGTCAACTGACTTGCCCAAATTGCTCTATTAGAAAGTGATGGAGGAGGAACAGGGATCCAGATCTGCCTGACTTTAAAATCTGAGTCCTTAGTCAGTCAATATGCTCTGAGGCTTCCCTGTTCTAGTTCCTATGCTATCCTTGTCTCTCCAGGTTTTGAATTTTCCCCTTGGGATCTATGTTATGCATTATAATTGTATCATCTGTGTGCCTCTAGTTGTGGTTGTTGGTGGTTAGGGCTCAGCTGGTCCAGGAAGCTATTCAGGAGAGACTCAGATTAGGCAACTATCACTTGGCTTCTGGAATGTTAATTTCCTGACATATGACCCTGTTGTTTGTCCTGATGCCCTGGAGTTTATTCATTACTCACCCTGACCATCTTTTGCCACTCATGACTGAGTGCTCTATGCTGACCACTAGCAAACTGAAATTTTCAGAAAGTTTTTGTCTTGGATGTGCTTTTATTCTTCATGCAAATAGAGCAAATGGAAATTAGCACACCCAGGAGCCCTATACTGTCATTCATTCACATAAATATTTATGAAATACCCACTGTGTACCAGGCATGTGTACAAACATAGATAGAGCCTCTCATTCCCATGAAGTTTATACTCCAGATGCTGTGCTGCCCAGTGGAGCCTTCAACACCGTCCAGTGCATTAGCCACTAGCCACATGGGTTTCTTGAGCTACTGCAATGTGGCTAGTAGAACTGAAAAATGAAATTTTTCATTTTGTTACATTTAAAATTTAAATACTGTATTTGGACAGTGCAGATCTAGAGGGGAAAATAGAATATTATGAAAAAGGATATATGCTCATTTAACGTTATGGACTACCTGTAATAGGCAAATCAAGGGATAGAAAGAAGAATAAGACTTGGCTGATTGGAGTCCACAGAAGGGGAGGATACCAACATTTAAATAGATATCTATTATGTGTGTAGGTTGAAACATAATTTAAAGCAAACAGGTTCGGGGAAAGTGAGGGAGTGACTGGTAACCTGGAAAATTAGGGGCTGTTTCAAGGACAAGGGGAATTCTGAGTTTGACCTTGAGAAATGGAAGAGTTGGCTGATGGAGGGACAGCATATCTGGTAGGGCAGAGTTTCTCAATCTGGGTACTACTTTGGGCTATAGGTAATATTTTAGTAATAGGTATTTTGGATTGGATAATTCTTTGCAGGGGTGGCTGTCCTCTTTGCATTGTAGAACATTTAGCAGCTGCCCAGGCCTCTACTCACTAGATGCCAATAGCACCATAACCCTCATTTCTGTTACCCCAAAATGTCTCCTGTTCTTGAGAAATAGTCTCTGAAGGAATAAGCTCTGGTTGAGAACCCTTAATGTAGAGGAAATGCTGTGTGAAAACCATAGGTGTTAAATATGGGAGTGTCAGTCATTTAAGGTGGGAGCATGGGTGGAGAGGATGGGGCTAATGAGAGTGAGCACATTGCTCGGTGTGGCATCAAATATGAAAAAGCCTCAGACAACATCCATGGAGTACAAGCTATGTTGTAAGCAACAGAAAGCCAGTGGAGACTTTTATGGTAGAAGAGCAAGAGGATGGATTTGTTATTTTGGAAGGCAAACCTTAAGTGGAGCGTTCTCCAGCACATAGTGCCAAGTGGGAAACAAGCTAGGTTGAGGAGCAATTGGAAGCATATTATACCAGGACTGATGCCATGGCTTGTGCCAGCACCTAGTGAGGCCTTGGCCAAAGGTTGTGATAGCTGAAAAGGGGAAGAGGTTGGCATAGCTACTCAACAACATTTAAATAATCAAGTCTTTCAGTGATGTCTTGACTAACATAAGAACTGACAAAACATCCTTGGAATGACAGACTTTGAAGACATTTATGTGATTTTTTAAAAAACTCTGTGTTCTGCATTTTATATTCTCATTAGAAAGGAAACTCTTTTCCAGAGTGATTTTATGTGTTCACTTGTTGAATTAAGCATCAGAAAATATTATTTTTCCTACTTTCATGTTTATTGCTATATTGAGACAGACAGGGTAGGTAAAAATACGATTTTCATCTTAATTTATAAGAAATTCTGATGAATTTGAATATATATGTACTTATATTGTGTTATGTGGGTATAGTATGATAAATGCTAGCTATTATGATGAACAGTTTGAGTATTGGGGAATAATGCTTGTAATTACTTGATATAAATGTCTTAAACCATAGAAGACAGCAGTGAAAGGATAGAAATTCTGTGGTTTTTAGTTCACTGCTTCTCTTAGAAAACATTTTGCTATTGTGTTAATTTCACTTGTAAGTCATGTGATTAGTTCATTTAAACCATCTACTGTAATTTAGAACATACAGTAATTAGTACAGAGGGCTTATAAGCTGAGATTCTGAATATTCAGGGCTAGATTGATCTCTAGGGAACATACAATATCAACATTGAGACTGTAGCAGTGAATCAACAAGTGAATGGATAAATAACACATGTGCATGGTATATAGATACATACATTATATATACAAACAAAAATATCTGCTTGATTTACTTAGGTTAAGTGCAAAAAAGAAATGTCTCTAGAGATGTTTCTCTTTTCTGAGATTTAAATGCTTAATGGCATGAAGTGCAGCCTTTCCTGACTGAATTCCCATCCCTTTCCCATTAGTCCAGTGGTTTATTAGCTCTTAATTTATTCTATCTTGTTCATTTAAATCCTTGTGAAGTGAACCCATGTACTGTATAGATTGCCATTCAAAGAAAGTGTGTTTGGGATCATTACTTCCTTTAGAGTGATGGTGCTTCTACAATAAGAGAGTAAGCTCCTTGAAGGCTGAGACCATCTCCAGTATGTTCTTACATGAATTTTCTAGAAAACAAATTTGGATTCATTTGTGTTTTATTTTCTCTAATGCTCCAGCTTGTAGTTAATATACTTCAGTGTTGGTCCAGCCAGTAGGTTGTGTGTATAGATATTAAAACAAAGCCAAATGCCAAACTGTCAGAGAATTGTGTTTTTTATGGTAGAACTGTGATCCGTTGCTTGAAATAAGTTCATAAATCCCATGAAACATTCCCTCCGAGCTTTCTTAGATTATATTTTTTAAGTGCAGCCCATAAAATATTTCTTGGTCATTTCAAGTATTTTTGTTCAAAAGAAAGTTTTCCTTGTTTTGTAATATAAAGTATTTGGTGTATTCTTATGGGAAACAGGTACTTATCTATTTATTTGTTTGTTTTCAGTGTAAGATGTTTCAGACCCTTTAGAATGCAAGATGCTCCTCCCAAAAGACTCCTTTTATTGAGAGAGGATAGTTTTCTTTTTTACCTCTTAGGCTTATCCTGGGGTTGGGTGAGTAGGTTCTTATGGACCAAAGATAGGTAATTTGGAAAGAAAGCTGGATTTATTATAAGAGACAAAAATAGCACCTTGTATTAGTAACATGTTGGCTCTTTGGATGTATTTAACTGAAATTTCTATATCAGATAAAAATTTGGATGAATAAAATTTAAGATATGAATGAATGAAGCTGCCACTGGCACTTGAAGACTTCTCTAGGAGTTCTGAGGGTGCTGTCCTGCTTTTATAATTTCATTTCCCAGACTTGTTTACAGTTAGGCCACATATCCCCTGGGCTTCCTTCTTTCTACTCAGAGTGAGAACTTATAGTTGGTATCTTGCCACTTGGTGATTTATCTTTTTTTTTTTTGCCTTGTTTTTGGCATTTAAAAAATTTTCATTTATTTCCAGATCTTCTTTCTGGCCACTGAATAGCAACACCCACCAAAGTGCTATTTTAAAAGGTTCTTGTGTAGCATAAACAGTTGCTGGATGGTAAATCAATCTGGTTGCATTTTGTTTTCATTAACCCTTTGTACTCGCCCCCATTGGTAGGGAGAGTGAAGAAGGCTCATGTGAGGCAGACAGAGGTGCTGACACTCTGCTGTCCTGAAGAATTTGCTCTCTTCATACAGTACCTACCAGGTAACTTTTCTATCCCATAACTCCTCCTCACTGAGGAAAGTCCAGTGGCGATAGGATGCTGGACAATCTGACCCATTGGTGAGAAGTAGATAAGACACAGAGTCATTTACTTGAAAATGAAAGAAGTATAGAGATTATCTAGCTCATGGGTTGTCATTTTGACTTTAGCAGAACTCTTGAGCAGGTAATGTCTTTCATAAAATAGTGATGTTTGAGACAATAATGATAATGATAGAAAAACTTACTGAGTGCTTTCAAGTGCCATATTGTTCTTGTAAGAAACTGGGAGGATTTGAAAAATAATGTACGTGCTAAAGTCACATAGTTATTGAGAGATAGATCTGGGTCTTGGCTGTCATAGAGTCACCTTCACCAACTCCGGAACTCTCTATTTGTAGACGTCTTTACTTTGATAACTAGGTCCATTACACATTATTGCATTAGCTGTTGCCACTCTGGTATCTTATATGAGCTGGATACATTTTAAGTATATTTTAAGAGAACTTGGCTATCCTGTTGTGAACTCATAAGTGTAGAGCTGATAATTGGCCAGTTAGCTGCAAGTCCCTGAACTGTTTCTGAGAGCCAGCCAGGCACAGTGCTAAGAGCTGAGGTCTATCTCTGCCAATCTCAGGAAGCTCACAGACTGGTGCCAGGGATGATGTGATACGTTTTGATTAGAGTGGTTATATCAGGAAGTAAGAGAGAGAATATGTAGAAGAAGAATGTTTGTCCATCTCATTGTGCTTTAGTCCATATAACAAAGAATCACAGATGCACATGGGCTTGTAAGCAGCAGACATTTATTTCTCAGTTCTGGAGTCTAGGAAGTTCAAGATCAAGGTGTCTGCAGAGTTGGTGTCAGGAGAAAGTCAGCTTCCTAATTTGTAGATGGTTGTCTTCTCCCTGTTTCTTCACATGAGGAAAGGGACAGGGGAGCTCCCTGGGTCCTATTTATAAGGGCACTAAATCATGAGGCTTCTGCCCTCATGATCAAATTACCTTCTGAAGGTTCACCTTCTAATGCTATCACATTGGGCATTAGGTTTCAAAATAGGAATTTTGGGAGACATGAACATTCTGGCCTGTAGCACACTGTTAATTGCAAAGGGCAAGAACAGAACTTATTCTGGCTGTGTGTTTAAAATTATTGAGAAGAACCAGGAGGTGATGAATATAGTAGGTTATTGAGGAAACTAGCCTATTTAGAGACATTCTTGGCTAAACTTTGAGGTTAGTGTCACCAGCCTTTTTCAACAAGAGTCTTAGTATCACTGATTCTTTGGGTGGGTGAATGATCTTGCTGACTTGCTTCTATTTCCTGATTCCTGAATGTATGATTGTGCATTCTCAGTTGACAGAAAGAATGAAGAGTGGGAAGGGACAGAAGAATAGAGGCAAAGAGAAGAAAAGGATACACAATTGGTAAAAGAATTGTGTGAACATCTTGGGTCCTGAATGAACATCAAGTATGCATAAATGTGGCAATGGATATTTATGATTACTTCAGGAAAGCATTATCTTTCTTTCCCAAAGAGTTCTTAAATGAAAACATAACTCTGTAAGAATCATTTGTTGGAAGACTTTCTGGAATGTGTGATCCTGGCAGGTGAATAGATGTCTTTAAGCCTTGGTTGTCTCTTGTATAAAATGAAAGGGTACAATGAAATAAACCTCCCTTTTCCATGCTAATATTCTCTTCTCTGTTTCCTTCCTCTTAGCTTAAAAGTTGGTCATTTATTGCTGTATGAGTTAATTTATCCAGGGTTATTACTTTCATTAGATGTAATTAACAAAGAATGCAGATACTTTGATATTTTTATTTTCACTAAAGATAATGGGGATATTAATTTAAGATTGTACAATCTCCAATAAAATAAGTCATTATAATTTTAATGTCATTGCTTTAAACTTACTACACCATGTGTTCCTGCACTTATTTTTTTTTCTTATCAGATGCTCTTTTCTTATGTTCCTTAATTTCTATGCAGAAGCCAACACACCTTTTAATAATTTGGGCTTTGGTCTTGCTCTTTAAAACTAAAACAAAAGCTTTGCAAGGTATTTACTTCTAGAAGATTGTGTATGTTATTTTAGTGTTGTTTTCCCTTTTCTTCCAAATGTCAAGCCAATTTTAGGAGCATTTTAAAGGGTTGTAGATACCTCTGTCTGTCTGTCTATCTAATAATAACATAGGTATCTTCTTTAATTGGTTGAATCAATTATGTTAGTTTACTTTCATACAGTTACAATTAACCTTCCTAAATTCAATAAATATTAAAAGTTGATAAAATCCATAAAAAATGTTGGGAATGGGAAAACAATAGCCCCATTAAAGTTAGATATATAAAAACTTTTGCAGTAAAGCATGGATAAAAAGATTTGGCTTAAAATATCAATTATTTGATTTTGGGGGGCAAAGAGATTTTCTCTGAGTAATATTCCTTTAATGTCTGCTTTTTACTGATAAATTCCATTAAGTGCTAGATTGTAGATCCCAAGGGACTACAAATAAATCATTATGTTTTCCAACAATGCCCCTTTCTGTTTGTCATTTAGCCGATGCTGGATATAATGCTCATCTGTGAAATTATGGAAGAGGATGTCTATTGCACAGAACCAGAAATGATGTCAGGATTTTAAAAACTAACATTCAGTTCCATGCCTGGAAATTGATAGTCACTTGAAAGGTATTTGTGAAATAAACCTGGATACTTATGAATAGACATGTTCCTTACGGAATAAATTGGGCCAAGAAAGAAATACTGATCCTGGGCCTATTGGTGAGAAAGCTGCTGAATGTCAGTTTGATCTCACCATGATAATTTCTTCTTGAAGGCAGCAAGCTGGGGATGAGCATCGTCAGACCAGGAAAAACCAAATAAACCATCATATATTTATACTCTAATGTTATTGCCAGTTCTTAATTTCCGTAAAAAATTTCCATCACCAAAATCAGGTATTCAGCTGAATTCTGCCTTTAGCATGTCAGCAGAGAAAGAATTAATTAGAAGAGCAGTCTGTTTGAAACATAGGAAGTCCACTTCAATGCTACAGAGACACTGAAGTGTTTCTCAGAGTATCATCACCTTTGGGCCTTTGAAATCAGAAGCAGGTATGATGTTAATTATAAGGTGGATTCTCAGAATCCACCAGACTATTTCAACATAATATTTGAAAACACATTCAGAAATCTGTATATTTTAAATGTTCTCCCAGGATGTCTTCAGTTGCTTAAACAACCATCCCCAAGGAGAACCATTACTGTGGGCTTAGTTGTGTAGCCACCCTGGGAATAAACTAGGCATCATCACAATTGTGTTTTGTAAAAGAAAGTAATGTTTTTAATGGGAGAACCAAGAAGTTTGTTTTAGATTTCAATGACCCCTGTGTCTTTAGGCATCTTGATTTTAGTTGCAGAGGAGACAGATGGTGGGATTAAAAAACAAATGAGGGGAAGAAACGAAGGACATAGGGACATTGGATGCTTGAAACTGGTTGTCTTTGTTATTGCATTTAATAAGCAAAACAATGTCTTGATCACAGTGAATATGTGGAAGGGAAATGAGAAGGGTTTACAGAAGCATGTTTGATGGGTAGGAGGTATGGGATGTTATGTGCAAGCTTAGAAGTTTTTATTTCATTCTTCCGGCCATGGTGAGCCACTGAAGGTGGAGCAGCGGAGTGAGATGATCAAAGCTTGTCTTCAAAAAGCAAAGCAAGAAAGGCAAACTATCAAGTGGACTACAAGGGAGAGGGCAATACATTTGAAACTGCAAGAGATTTTTGTTTGCATGCTTAAAAGAAAAGGCCTGTGCATGCATGAATTCAACTGAGAGCAAAGGGCTAGCTAGAGAATAAAAACAAAACATCCCCAGGTCAGAAGAACACCCTATGAGCAGGTCCTAATCAAAGCCTTCAATTTCATCACTTCTCATCACACTTCCAGGTTACTGTTGGAGGACAGCAGTTTTCCTCTAGACATTTTCTGTGTTGTTGAGCTGGTATCCTCTTTGGGATTCTTCTGAAGGCTTGTTGGTTGACTCTGTGACCTCAGAACATTTGCTTGTGATTTGATAGTTTTCCAGGGAGACTTTCTTGGGATCCTGCCCTGGCCAGACTTTTGCTTTGATTATGGAGCAGTTCACTTGTCTGGTAGCCTCTTATCACATTCCTTTGGACATCATTTGCAATGTATGTATTTTTAAATGCCACTGGAAAAGGGTAAGGTAGTGAAACTGTAGTGGCTAGAATCTTCCTTCTCCTACTTCCATTAAATCAGTCCTCAGTAACTTAGAATCTCTTAATTCTTTGATGAGAGACAAAGGATCATTCATTCATTCATTTTTCAGTCCTCCAACAAATGTTGAACACCCACTGGATGTCAGGTGCTCCCCAAGATATTGGGAATATGGGATTATGAAATGAGAACATTAGCTGTCAAATGTGGAGGGACCGCCATTTACATGGCTAACTATTAGTTACCATTGTTCTTAGGGTGACATCACACATTTTTCATCTGGCTTCTTGGATCCCAAGGCTCCTATCTCCTACATAGTTTCCAAGTACATCTTGTTCTACCCTCTTAATGTTAGATATGCCAGCCACACTGCTCTTGGTTCCACCAGCACCTCATACATGCCAACATCCTCTCTACTTCAGAGCTGTCCAGTTTGCCCATTCTGTTTCCAGGAGTGTCCTTCCATCTCCCATTTGTCTGGCCAGACTCCGCTCCTCCTTTAGTGTTAGCCTTAAACTGTGACTTTTTCTAGGGTCCTTTCTTTGTCCTCCAAGACTCGATGTTTACCTCTTGCTGTATATTCTCATCACTCCCTGTGTTTTCCTTTCATAGAACTTATCAGCAATATAATTGATTGTTTTTATGAGTGTTGCTATATTTCTATTTTTTATTCTAGACTCTAAGCTGCATGTGAGAGGGGATGGAAGCTTAAGTCATTCATTGCAGTAACCTGAACCTACTGCCAGGTCCATAAATGGCACTCTGTAGGCATTGTTTGGATAATTGAATGAATTAATGAATGAATATAAGGTGGGAAGGGCAGTCACTGCATATGCATAGAACATAGGAATGGCATACCAAACTCAGTTTTAGAAGGATCAGGGAAGACCTTGATGCCAAAACTATAAACCTAATATCTACATACCAAGCAAAATAATGCCCTGCATCTCTTCAAGATCCTAAATCATCAACCACAGACTAAACCCTATTGACTCTATTTACTAAGATAGTAAAATCTACTACTATTTTAGAAAGAATATCCATGAAGGGTAAAACCAAATTGTTTTGCATATAAATCCTAATTATAAGAAAATAAAATAACCAAAAGTTTTTAGTCAATGGACATTTCCTAGAGAGTAAACAACATAATCAATGGTTATTTCTTATGGCTCATCAATTTACAAATAATCCTTTCTGATATTAAGTAAACCTTTTACTACCCAATTTAATAACTTTAGCACAATTCTTAAAGACTAGTGTTATTATCTGCTTCATTTAATCTTAATTTTGTAATAGTATACCTGCTGTAACTTATCTCATTTATTTTTTAAACATATCTGTACTATTGTCCGTAATTTCAAATCATAGTCTAAGCAGAATATATATTTCAATCTTCTCTGTTCTCTTACTCTTTAAATTGACAACGGTCTTTCTCATTTTTGTTCTTTATCCATTGTTGCCTGTTTGTTATATATCTGTTAAAGTAGCTCATAGAGAAAACTATAATCCAGATTCATGAAGTTGAGACCTTTACTGCTCTCAACATAAAGTTAGAATCCAAAGGATCTATCTAGAATATTAGTTGGACAATATTATGAAGATATATACATGATACATTATAAAACATACTCATTTGAACCATTCCTCCAGGTTATCACAGACATGTCAGTCATTAATAAAAATTGGCAATAAGTAAAGATTGACAGGCAAAGAGACAAGCCAAATATAGGCAGACTTAGCACACTGGAAAACATTTACTGATAGTTGTATTTATAAGCAAACTGACTAGATATTTTGAAGTTGGAAGATTTAGGGTTCTGTTCATTGAGCAAGCTGACTGAGTATTCCCCATGTAAAAAACCTTTGTCCTGGGTTGGAAATAGTGAGAGGAAAAAAAAGGAAGATGACTGGTCTTTTCTTTTGAGAATTGGAAATTTGTTTAGAATGGTAAAAACACACAGTATCTAACACTTGGTGGATGCTTAGAAAATGATGTATTAACTAGTGGAAACCATTTTCACAAAGATAGTGGGTAAATGATTCTGTGATAAATCACTAAGGAAAGCTTCCTAGAGATGAGTTTTGAGCAAAATGTTGGAAATGCAAGAGCTTATAGATTATGTAAGAGCTTATAGGAACAAAGTAGAGCTGTGCCTTCTTGAACTTACCTTTAATGGAATAAGTAATTCATATACAGGTCTCAGTAAGCATATTAGCTTAACTAATAAGGTAATGGTGGAAAAACACTGAGAAAATAATGAGGGCTGGCTGAACAAATGGTTGATGTGATAGTAGGTTGGATAATAACAATTATTAATTTTTAAGAAGTTTTGAGGATTTATACATGTAAGTAGTAAGTCCCTCATTCATATCATGCCTGAACACAACTATTGTGTACCTGCTTGCCTTTTTATATATTGCTCCTCAAATCCCATTACCTATGTATATTTTATGCTGTTGCTATCATAGTGCATGTAGGACTTTGTATTTTCCATTTCTCATTTAACTGTACGTCATAAACATTTTCTACATTTCCTTCTAGTTACAATAATTTAATAGTATAAAATTACATCATGTTGATCTGTTGCAATTTACTAAATCATTGCCTTATTGTTGAATATTTAGATTGCCTCCTGGTTTTATTTTATTTTTAGTAATGCTGCAATAAATACTGCTGTACATATACTATTTTTCCTTCCATTCAATTATTTTTAGGGTACATATTCACAAAAATAGATTTATTGGATCTGAAGGTTAGAACATTTTTATAGCACTTGCTGCTTGCCATTCTGATTTTGGAAGGATCTGCCAATTTTACTCTGCTGCTAACAAATGTATATAGGAGATGCTTGTCCTCCTATCTGTGTCAAAATAGGCTTAATCATTAGAAATGTGTTTGTTAATTGATAGGCTTAAAATTATACTTTAAGTTTGATTTAATTATGGTTTCTTTCTTCCTTGTGAAGATGGTAAGTTTCTTAATTTGTTTATTATTTGTATTCTCATTCATGTAAATTAGGTGTTCCTATCATTGGCTTTTTGGCTAATGAACTCTTTTCTTTCACAGATATGAGAATTATTTAAAGGGCATAAGATTTTATGTAGGGCCAAAGGAAATCATTAGCTCAAGGTCATACCTGGAAAACTTTTTTGTTGTTCCCACATGAAGCCTGAACATATCTTAATACATAATAAATAAATAAATATGCTAGTGCCATGTCTGATTGAAATGGCTGATAGTGGATCCACTTCCTTGGACTTCTCCCTCTCTTGGCTGCAGAAACAGCTCAGAAGAATGGACATTAACATTATTTTATGGTAGGAGATGCACATATTTGAAAAAATAGCCTATGACTGATATTCAGATCATAAGTTAAAGATGTTTTAGAATAGAGAGACTATAAAGAAATTTTCACTGTAGATTTTCTGAAGAATCAGGCATGCAGAATATATTTTTCTTTACTCAGTTCAGTGAACACTTTATAAAGAAAACATGTTGATTGCTGGGAAGGATACAAAAGTGAACCAGGTTATGATTAAACTCTGAACAAGCTTTCTATATCATAGTGGAGATAAGATATATACACAGCAACATACAGGATTATGAGAAAATTCTCTAACTAGAGGGCAAGTAAATTTTATTTACATATACAAGAGCAGGTGTGTGTATGTTGGGGGGGGAGCAGAGATTATCTCAAAGTATTAATAAGATTCCAGTAGAAGCAGAGGTTATCTTCAAGTGTTAACAAAATTTCAGGAGGCAGAATTCAGGTGAGAGGAGGGTGTTCCAAGAGAAGAGGAAGAGGCAAGACACAGGTTGTGGCAATGGGTGTGAGGAGGGGAGATGGAAAGGGTGGACAGAGTTCGTATTAGGCTGGACATTCCTCAGCGGAAAGCACCAAGGCAGGAATAGTCATGGGAAGGCAGAGGGAGAGGTGTAGTTTAGGAATTTTAATTTTCATTCCTTGTTTTGGGAATGAAGAGGAGGAGGAGGGTACCAAAGTCAGAGCTATCTTTCCAGCACTTCTAGCAATTTCTTTCTTGGAGATAGTAGATTTTTCTTTTGCAGCTTACATGTTTACACAGTTTTTCAAGAATGCTCTGTAAATTGTTAGAGACATGAGAAAGAATAATGTGATGTAGTGAAAAGAGAATCCGACTGAGTCATGGAGCTGGATTATAATGACAACATACTGGGTCTTTGGGGGGGGGGGATGACACGATCTCTCTGGGTTTCAGCTTTTCCACATGTATTGTACGATCTATCTATCTATCTATCTATCTATCTATCTATCTATCTATCTATCTATCTAAAGTAGGCTCCATGCCCAAAGTGGGCTTGAACTCATAATCCAGAGATCAAGAGTTGCATGCTCTGCCAACTGAGCCAGCCAGGTACTGCCAACTTTTCCACACATAAGAGGAAGAATAGATTGTGTATTTTTCAAAGTTCCTTGTAACTTGAATGTTCTAAAATCCCAAATGTAGGATCCCTGGGTGGCTCAGAAGTTTAGTGCCTGCCTTCCACCTGGGGCATGATCCTGGGATCCCAGAATTGAGTCCCGTGTCAGGCTTCCTGCATGGAGCCTGCTTTTCCCTCTGCCTGTGTCTTTGCCTCTCTTGCTCTCTCTGTGTGTCTCTCATGAATAAATAAATAAAATCTTAAAAAAATAAAAAATCCCAAATGTGCTTTGGGAAACCTTAAAATATCTATTTGTCTACCTATCACATGTATATATATATATATATACACAGATATATATATCTGAAATTTTATCTTGAGTGTTTAAGTTCATTGTATTGCAGCTTTTCAATAGTCACTAGTTTTTTCCCCATATAAAAACAACCCAAGGGTAATATGCCAAAACATTTGACTATTATAAGTTTAGAAGGATTTAACTACATTAACCATTTTTTCAGATGACAGCTGGAGGAGTAGGGATGTGTCATGTGGGAAAGGACTATTGACAGGAGGGAATAATAAACAATGAAACACTTATATGGCACTTATCATGTGCATTCCCATGTACTGAATTGTTTAATCACAATAATCCTACAACATCTGTACTATTATAATCCTCATTTTAAGATGAGGATATTGAGGCATACAGACCTAATCACTTCCTTAAAGGCACCCAGCTCATTAGGGGCAGAGCCAGGATTTGAACCTAGGAATCCTGATTGAGAGTCCATATTTTTATCCGCCATATGGTACTTCTTCTTGAGGGTCTGTGGAGAGAAACATCTGTGTAACTAGATTCTGTCCATGGAAAGCACAAAGATTGTAGTCTCCATGGGAAATGGAGTAGATTTTTGAAAGGGAAGATACAAATGTGCCAGTGATACTCTTGTGACTTCAAATTTTGCTCAGAAATGTTGCTATCAGAAGTATAATTACAACTGATCAGGATATCATAAGCCTTTCTCTTATCTGAACTGTATTTTAAATTATAGAAACATAGTTCTACAGCAGTAGCCTGCATTGATTTCACTTGGGTCTGCAATTGCATGGATTTGGTTGTTATTTTGAACAAGGCCAGAATGTCCAAGCATTACAGCTGTGAGAATGAGCAACATCAGTTGTTTTGCAGTCCTGGGTCATATTCTGGGGCCAGTGCTCCTTTATGCATTTCCCAGCACTGCTCTTTGAAAGGTCAAACTGTAATCAAAGCACTAATCTTTTGCCAGTTCCCTCCGCGTAATAGTTAAGCCACAGAATCCCTGAGAAATACTACTTTGCTTTTATCTTCTCTGAGTTTGGCTCTTCAGCCTATCACAGATAGGCAACAATGGAAAGAAAGGTCTAGTCTTTAACTGATTTGTTAAAATAATACACATGAATGTGCTTTGTGTCCTATAAACTTCCATAAAGATAAAAGGGTTATAATTATAGCAGCCTTAGAATTTATACTTCAAGTGACCATTACTTGTGAGTTTCCTGTGTTTAAAGGTGCTGGTTGAGTGGCCAAGATCACAGCTTTGACAATGAACAGACCAAAACTTCAGTTCCTAACTTTGTTCTTAACATTTGCATGTCATGGACAAAATGAGATTAATATGTTCGCTGGCCCCAGAGGCTTGTAAAGCTTAAATGGGATAGTGCACTGCAAATTGTTGAGCCCAGCCCCACCAATACTGCATAAATCTTAGCTTTTAATGGTAGTGGTGGCTATAGTAATAGAAATATCATTCTAAAGCAAAAGCCAGAAAAAGCAATAGAACAATTGAGTAGATTACCCAGCACATACCTGAAACTAAGTCTATCACTTTTAAGCAGAAAAAACATACAAGGCAAATTTTAAGAAAACAAAGATATGTCCTGAGTCTTTAGAAGCTCATTCTCTTTGACCCAGTTTATTTTTTCCCCCACATCGAGGACTCTGTTCTAAATTAATAATCAGGGATTAAGGCAAAGGCTTATATACTAAAATAGTCTTTGAAAGTTATTTTTAACAATGACAATAGAAAGAGTCCAAATGTCCAGCCATAGGCAAATGCTTTAATGCATGAGAATACAACTTTAATATGATAGGATATTTATTTTCTAGAATATTAAAAAAGGTATAATTCAAAAGGATATGTAAATGACAAGGAGCAGTATTTATTGTTTAATATTTCAGAGAAAAGGCAAGATCATACTATAATTTTAATACTGTTTAATATATTAATATTAGTTAAATATGTAAATAAATATATTTAAATGCATTTTTGTTCCTCAGCTAGAAATGGGGTTAAAATAGTAATGGTAATGCCTATATTAAAGGGATTTGGTGGGGACTGTATGATGACTACTACATTCCTGACACATAACTCATATTAGTTCTATCATTGCATGTTGGCTGAATTTAAATTATTTTCCTTCAGTGATTATTTAAGGAAATTAATAATACTTAATTTTATTTAAATGCCTCAGCTTAACTATTCTTTACCGAATATCTATTATGTGCCAGGCACTGAATAAGATGCTGGGAATACAAAAATGATAAAACAGGGCCTCTGGGCTGAGAAACTCACATTCCAGTGAGGCGGGGAGAGGCATAAAAATAAAAAAGCAGTGGGTTTAGATCTAACTATTTAAATTTATAAAGTCAGCTTCTAAATGGCTCCTCGTTGGACACATGAATTGCAGAAAGGTATCAGCTAAACAGTAGGAAACAGGTTAAACAGGTTGAGTTTTGCCCCCCCCTTGCCTTGCCCTCTCAAGCGGGTATGTTCGTGCTGCTTTCAACCTGCTTAAGCTTATACGCAGAAGCCCTGAAAATAACCTTGAAATGTCCTGAAATTGACCATGAAGCACAGTAAATAAGATTTGGTGTCTATAACCCTAGACGATGATTATTTTGCACACTGAGGTTTGAGAAATACTGAACTAGATTAAAAAATGGAACAAAGAAAAAAATCTATAGGCAGTTGTCTGGATAATCCCTAGCACTGAGTGAGAGATGGATGCAGAATTCTAAAGTGTTTCTGCTCAACTGCAGGATTTTATCCATTATGTTTTAATATTCAGTCTCTGTAACTTGAATGCACATTGATATTTTACTTGTTCTTATGAGCATTGCATAAAATAATACATAGAAAAGCATCTAGCTCAGGGACTGGCACATAGTAGATGTTTACTAAATATTAATTGATCTAAATCTCAAACTTGCTTGATCACATCCAAAACCAGATTGTTCTTTGAAAACTCATAGAGAAGAGATTGCCTCATGCTTTCTGTCTCTCCCCATTGACGTCCTGCTAAATAACTCTGAGTAGCAATCACTCCCAAGCGCTTAGCCATCTGTCTCCTCTTTCTCCAAAGTTAGGGAATCAACCCATGAGCTAAATGGCAGATGATGTGGCTCCCCTGGGATACAATGGATGTTAGCACAGGGTTCTGGACAAAAGTCTAAGTAAGGTGCCCAGTGCAGAGGCAGGATCTTTTCTGGTAGCTAGCGGTGCATTCACTTTTTTGCTTTAACAAATGTAAGCAGAGTCTATACACACTGGCCTCAGGACACTAGAGAAAGCATCCCCTGGTTCTTCTTCCTTAGGGTGTCATCATTACCAGTTTGCTCGTATCTGACCCTTTCCACCTGGGAGTTCAGAACTCTTCAGCTGCAAATTCACGGTTGGTGTTCCTGTTTGAATCCCAGATTACCATACCAGGACAGCTGGAACGGCCTGAAAGAGAGAAATTCATCGGGCAGAGGAAATCATTAGCCTGTCGTGAGTCATCAGGACTGAGAAAAGTCCGATTAGGAAGGGTTTAAGCTGCCAAAGGAAGCCTGTGATGTGCCGCTGGAGTATTAATCTTGGATATTTCCATTCCACTAAACTTGCTTGGGAGTGTTTTAGCATTCACCACAGGCACAGGGGTGGTGTCCCCTGTTCAAGAACTGATACTTTTTTGTAAAAACAAAAAAAGAACCCCTGGACTTTTTGAAAATGGATTTTTGTTGTGCATTATACTCCTGCATTGTAATTAAATGTGGACAGGGGAGCAAGGCTGTCTGGATTCACATCTTAATGTTTCACTTGACCAGTTAACTTCACCTCTCTGTACCTCTGTTTGCTTATCTGTAAAATGGGGACTATAGTATCAGAGATTTTGGAGAATTAATGACAAGAATCAGAACTTGAATAGAATCTTGAAACAGAATCTTGCAAAGGCCAAGCACTCAGTAAATGTGACATTATAATTATTGTCATTATTAGAATAGGTTGAAGCTTTCCAATACTGGTAGAATTTCATTAGTATCAAATCTCCCACTATTAAAATTTTTATATTATTAAATACCTGAGAAAACACTTATTCAAATGCAAGGTCCTTGTAGGGAAAATAAATTCAGTTAATTCTATATGCACCATCATTTGCTTGTTTGAATTTTATTTTGTTTTCAAGATTTATAATGATTTGTCACAGAATTTACATTTAATAAAATACCTTCACATGCATTACTCTCTCACTAAGCCCCAGTGGGACACTGAAGCCGAGGCCCTGAGAAATTGGGTTATTTAATTGACAGTCTCTGAAGTGGTGAGCCATTAGGACATGAACCCATGTCTTCAGACCCCACATTCTTCTCTCTGTTATGCTGAGGAAAGGGGAGCCTGAGAGAGCAAAAGTGCAGAAGGCTTTTGAGTTGTTAGAATCTTGCTTTAAGTTGTAGGGCTGCCACTTACTATGGATTGTGGTTAACAAATTGCCTAGTTTCATTAAGCCTCAGTTTCCTTATCTGTAAAAGTTAGAGGACCATACCTTCTCTAGACTTGCTGTGTAGATGAAAAACCAAGCAGATCACATATAGGAGATGTGCTAGCCCAGCTCCAGCTCCATGGCCACTACATGGTAAAAGACAGTTTCTGGGAGAAAAAAAAAGAGACAATATCTGCCTTCATTTCTTTAGCATTGAAAATGTACGAGGCATAGCACTAAAATCTTTTTTCTCTATCAAATGAATATTTCATCAATGAGAGCCTATGTCAGAGTTTGATTCCAATTGCAACCAAGACATCTTGTGATCCATATGATTCCATTCCCAGCCACTTATGATGATTAATGCACTTCTGTGAAGAGGGGAATGAAAGTAAGAAGGAGCAGAGAAAGAAAAGCTGACCTCCTCTAGTCTTAGGGAACTTGTAAAATTCAGTAGTGGCTAAGCAGCAAGGGGAAAGTTCCCTAAACAGTGACTTTATCTCTTTGGTCCTACAAACTAGGTGTCTAGATATAAAAATCAAATAGAAAAAATAAAAATAAAATAAAAATAAAAAATAGAAAGGCGAGAACATGTCTTGGTGGGTAAATGGTGCATTGTACTACACTATCCTGGTGATATTTTCTAATTTGTTCAGAATTAATATTTGCTGTTGAAACAACTGCTTGTCTAAGGGGTCTTTGGATTAGATGGTGTACTTCTGGTTCTTTATTAACATATGGTGCTAGAATTTTAAGGTGAAATGACAGAAAGAGCAAGAGAGTGTTAGAGGTGCTAGAAACATGTCAGAGAGGTACAAGGTGTTGGCTGTTCATACAATGGAGTTGATTTTGTACATTGATTTTTTGGGGGAGGTTTATAGTGGATCTAGAAAAGCAAGTAAATTATTTCTGAGACACTTGATTTTTCTAAATAACAGTGAATTTTGAAGGAAGCTCCCGTGAATAGATCTATAAATTCAGAGAACAAACTGGTGGTTGCCCGAGGGGATGGGGGCAGAGAGATGGGCAGAATGGGCAAAGGGGCATTGGGAGTACAGGCTTCCAGTTATAGAATGAATAAGTTATAGGGCTGAGAGGTACAGCCTAGGGAATGTAGTTGGTGATATTGTAAAGCTTTGTATGGTGACAGATGGTAGCTACACTTGTGGTGAGACAGCATAATATATAGAGAAGTTGATTCACTATGTCCTACACCTGAAATTAATGTTGCATTATGTGTCAACTTTACTTCAAAAAGAAAAAAAAAAGGATAAAGGAAGCTCCCACTGAAAAGGTGAATCCTGTTGCTTGTGTAAAATGCCATCCATTAGCCAGTCATGTGACTCTAGCTCTAAAATGTCCCCCAGATCTGCCTGTCACTCTCCAGGTTGGGTGCTGCCCCACCATGCCGGCCATCTTTGTTTCTCCACTGAATAATAACATTGGGCTGCCAACTGGACTCCCCGGGACTACTTTTTCAGTCTTCATCATTCATTTTCCAGCCAGGAGTTGGAGTGATCTTTTATTAACATAAATCTTCTTCTCTGCATTAGAATCTTCCAGTGGCTTCCTATTTTTCTTATTACATGTACAATAAAATCTAAGTCTGCTGTCATGGTCTACACCATCTGACAGAATTCTGACCCTTCTTTCTTTCTGACTTCCCTCTTACTATTCTCAACTTTGCTCCACAGATTCCTCCCTCCTTTAGCTTTCATTTTAATCCTTGGCTAATCTTTAAATTGGCCAGATGTCCTGGCTCACGTCTTTACATTTGCTGCTCTCGGTCTATGTGTCACCCGTTCAGATAGATCTGCCTTTCTGCTCAGTGTCAAGAATTTTTTTCTGAAGAAAAAAAAAAAAAGAATTTTTTCTGAAGAACCCTAAGTGAAGTTCTATTGTTCATTTATTCACTTGTTTATTATCTCTCTTTCCCTCAGCCATAATGCAGTCTCCATGAGAGTAAGAATGACGTTTATGTCTTGCTGTTGCCATGCCCGGTATTTAGAAAGCATTCTCAAGAATATGTGCTCACCTGCTGAATGAATGAATGAATACAACTAGACTACAGGGATCCCTGAATGAATGAATGATCATAACTAGACTGCAGGAGCCTCAGGGCAGGATCTGGGCCTTGTCTGTTTCCTCTGGACTATTTTGCATATAGGTGCTCAGACAGTGTCTGTTGATTTGGATTCAACTAAGAAATTTATTTTCCTGTTCAGTGGCAAAAAGTGTTAGAGGAAATTTAAAAATATGTTTTGAAGTACTCTTCAGGGAAGAAACTTGCTTTCTGGGTAACTAACCATTCCAGGTTGCCCGGAATTGATTTCTAGGATGCAAGGTTATTAGATTACCCTACATGCTTTCCCTTGCTTTAGAGTCAGGAAGACCTAATATGCATCAATCAGGAATTATATTTAGCTGCTAATAACAGAATCCAGAAGTAACATTATTTTAAACATTAAGAGATTATTCTTTCACATAAAATGCTTTCACATGTGGGCACGCCAGGTCACATGTGATCTGCATGGAAACTTCAAGATCATCAGTGACCCAGATTCCTTCTTGGGTTTGAGAACTTCACCCTAGTACATGATGTTCATTTTCAGAGTAACCTCCTTTTCTACTGTGGCTTCTTGAAGCCTTCAGCCATCACATCTATAGTCTAGACAGGCATTGTGCCAACTATCTGTCCTCTTAAGGAGATAAGGAGACTTCTGGTGTGTTCTTTCTAAAATCTTGTGTTTGCATTTCACTGGCTCACTGTAGCTAAAAGAGAGACTGGATAATATGAGATGATTTTTTTGCTGGGCAGATTGCCTCTCTGAACAATTCTTAGTAACATGTTACTGAGAGAGAGAGAGAGAGAGAGAGAGAGAGAGAGAGACTGGTTAATGAGTCATAGGCAGTTAGCAGCTTCCTCCATATCTGGATTCATTACTTTATTGATGTTGTGACTTCATGAAGGTTGCTTCATTTCTCTGTGCCTATTTCTAGGTCTGTACTGTGGTCATGAAAACAACAGTAATAGCAAGGGCTGACTACCTATATGTTGGGTTCCATTACTTATGAGTCATCTTACATACAGTAATTTTACAAGGGGTGTGTTACTATCCTCATTTAGATGAGAAGAGTGAGGTTAGCAGGTGGAGCTAAATCTGGAATTTAAACCCAGAGTGGTTGGACTCAACCTGCATTCTTTCTCTTACCCTTCACGGTTCTACCTCATTGGCTATAGAGATGAAATGAGAAACTGAATGTGAATTGAACTGCTTGACATGTACATTTCTGAAGTGTATCAAAGCAATATCTCTGTAAAGAAGACATTTTTGTGGTGTCATTCATTTGGAAAATATAAAAATTAGTGAAAGGGAATAAAGGGAAAGGAGAGAAAATGAGTGAAAATATCAGAGAGGGTGACAAAACATGAGAGACACCTAACTCTGGGAAATGAACAAGGGGTAGTGGAAGGGGAAGTGGGCAGGGGGTTGGGGTGACTGGGTGATGGGCAATGAGGGGGGCACTTGGCGGGATGAGCACTGGGTCTTATGCTATATGTTGGCAAACTGAACTCCAATAAAAAAAAATTTAAAAAAAGAAGACATTTTTGTGTTTTCTACAAGAAAATGTTCATGGTATGGGATGCTTGGGCAGTTCAGTTAGTTGAGTGTCTGACTCTTGGTGTTGGCTCAAGTCATGATCTCAGGGTCTTGAGATGGAGCCCCATGTGAGCTCCATGCTCAGTGCAGAGTCAGCTTGAGACTTTCTCTTCCTCTCCCTCCTCCTCTGCTTCTCCCCTCACTCATATGTGCACACACTCTCTAACATAAACAAACAAACAAACAAACAAATAAATAAATAAATAAATAAAATGTTAAAAAAAATAAAAAGAAAATGTCCGTGGTAGATGCATATAGAGAATGTTTTGATGTCATCTGTCAACCAAATGAATCTAATGCACAACGCCTCCTTTCTCTACCCCAGCCTCTTCTGGTGTTAAAAAACTCTTCCTACCAAGAAGTGCTTCTTGAATTTGTACAAACTGTTTTTGGTTGTATTTTTTGTTGTTGTTTTTGAATTTGGAAAACTGGAAGACCTGGCCACTATTTTTGAAATGCCACTTGAAGGGAATGATCAAGTCATTTCTCACTCTTTCCTCTTTCAAAGTAATTGAGAGGTGGTGGAAGTCACTGAACTGTTCAAAGGAGATGAAAATTTGCTGGTACTGGGGGTGGATGAACCATTTCCTTCCCTTACCACTGGCCATAAACATTTAGGTAATGCAATGCATTCCTTTGGCATTCGTGTGCCTCTGAGCCTGTAGCCTAACAGTCTTTCCTTTGCTCCATGTTCAAGGAGGTCAAGTTTTTGAAAATGCGTGAAGTTTTGAAAGAGCTTTTTTCCTGAAACCTGCTATAAAGCATTATTCTCCCTAATAATGTTTGTAAATAGCTGATGTTTGAGTCCTCTAAAATGCACCAGACTTTCTTATTCCAAAGCCTTTATGATGGATTTCCCCTAGACACATTGAACTCCATTTCAGAGAGTGATGGTTGTATGTATTTCCAGGGAATAATAAATAAGAAGAAAGCAGAGAGAATATACACATTCTCGGGCCTCAAAGGAGGCTGCTAACAAGTGAATCAAAGACCAAAGAAAACTTGGTAAGCTGACTCATAGCCTGATTAGGAGTCCACTTTGGAGGAAATTGAATGGAAGACTTAGAAGCCAAAGTAGCAATTTCTCTACCTTGTCTACTATCATTTTCCTTTAAAAAAAAAAATGCTTTCTTGGTTTAAGAAAAAAAATGTGGGTGACCCATAATCTTAGGGGTAAAATTTCATGCAAAAAGATAACTGAGTGAGAAAAGCCCTGGAATGCAATCTTAAGTTATATCAGTGATTTGAATCATAAAAATCATAATTAAAGTGAATACTTACCTGACATTGTGCAAAGATCTTTAAATACATTCTCTCACTTAATTCTCCACATAGCCAAAAAATAATGATGTGTAGAAGACAGTGATATCATTTCTATTCATAGATGAGGGAGTGGAGGCCCAAAGTGGCTTCATGCATTGCCCCGAGCCACTCTATTAGCAAGTGGCTGTAACTAGATTTAGACCTGCTTTTGTCTGCCAAGGAATTGTAGTATATATTAGTCTGCTTGGATTGTCATAATACACAGTACCCCAGATGGAGTCACTGAAACAACAGAAATTTATTTCCTTTCAGTTATGGAGGAACCAGGATCAAGGTGTAGGGTATGTTTCTCTCGTGCTTCTCTCCTCAATTCGTAGATGGCAACCTTCTCACTATGTGCTCACATGGCCTTTTCTCTGTGCCTGTACACTCTAGGTCTGTCTTTCTTTTCATCTAAGGACACTAGCCCTATTTCATAAGGGCTCCATTAGTGATCTCATTTAATCTTCATTACCTTCCTAACGGCCTGATTTCCAAATAGAGTCACATTGGGGGTTAGGGCTTTAGTGTATGTATTTGGAGGGGAGTGTGGACCCATTTCAGTCCATAACTAGAACCAATGAACTTAATGAGTGTCCTCAGCTATTCTGATAATAGGACTTTGATCAAAATCATTATAACTTCTCTGGCCCCAAGTCTGTCATGGATTAAAAAAAAAAAGAATCTTGCTTTTTAAAATAACTTTATTGAGGTATTATTGATAAACTATAAAAATTGCAATGATTATTCAGTTTTTAAAGACTTTTCTCATTCTAACAAATTACAGTTAAGAAAGACTGTATAATTCATCAACAAATTCAGATATTATTGGTATAAAATTAAAATGGGGCCATTCTCTGGGGTTTCTGAGTGGCTCAATTGGTTAAGCATCTGACTCTTGATCTCAACTCAAGTCTTGATCTCAGAGTTGTGAGTTCAAGCTCCATGATGGGCTTCATGCTGAGCGTGGAGCTTTCTTAAGAAGGGGTGAATGGGTGATGGGCACTGAGGGGGGCACTTGATGGGATGAGCACTGGGTGTTATTCTGTATCTTGGTAAATTGAACACCAGTAAAAAATAAATTTATTATAAAAAATAAATAAATAAATAAATAAATAAATAAATAAATACATACATACATAGAAAATAAATAAATAGGGCAGCCCCAATGGCCCAGCGGTTTAGCGCCACCTTTGGCCCAGGGTGTGATCCTGCAGACTCAGGATTGAGTCCTGCATTGGGCTCCCTGAATGGAGCCTGCTTCTCTCTCTGCCTGTGTCTCTGCCTCTCTCTCTCTGTCTATCATGAATAAATAAATAAAATCTTTAAAAAAAAGAAAATAAATAAATAAAATAAAATGGGTCCCTTCTAATGGTAACTCTTTTGAAAGTAGGAAAGTATTGTGACCTCCTTTGGGGCCATGTTGTTACTTCACTCTGTAATTACCATCTTCCCGTGGTGTCATTGGCCACTCTGTTTTTCAGACACAAAAGAAGTTAATTTTTCTTCTTGCTTGTTTATGCCTTTATCTAGGAAACAATTATTGCTTATTTGATGTATGCCAGGCATTCTTTCTTCAAGCTTAAACTCACTGATGCTTGTTATATGTGAGACACACTTCGAAGGCCATCCGTTCGTTGTATCTGATTTAGTCTTTTAATAAGCTTATATCGTTGTGCAGGTGGGGAAATTGAACTTTTTGGTGCTTAAATAATTGGCCTAAGGTCAGTCAGGTAGAAAGGGTAGAGCTAGTATTTGACTTCAAGTCTGATTCGAAAGCCTGGGTCTTTAGCTCTTAAGCCATTGAGATGAACTGCCTCTTGTGCTCTTGTAAAGACTCTTATGCCTTCACGTGTTCTGTGGCTTCGATTTTTGTTCCTATTCACGACCTCTTCTGGAGGTCTGCACCTCTTCTTGTCCCCTTTCTTCCCTCTCCTAGTCCATTTCATCTTATAGGATGTATACAGTATGAAAGAGGAAGTTCTGCCTCTGTTTCACTCCCAAATTTAATTGCATTGCCTGCTTTAACCTCTTGCCAATTAAATAGTGGCAAACATAGAAACCATTGTCAGATTTATAGGAGAAAGCAAGTTGAGAAGTGCAGTTGCTTTTTGAAGGATGCTTTCGTTTTTCACTGACATTACCTGGACTTTTGTATGCAATTGCTTTGTACCTTCCATTATTTTTAATTTCAGCTTACAATTAGAGCTTGCAAATTGAATTGCTTTCTCTGAGGAGCTCCGATTTCTCTATTTGGCAAGTACCACAGCTCCCCCCACTTTGCTCAGCTGAAATTAACATGGTTGATTTTGTTTCCTTGTACTGCAAACTCGCCTGATCAGTAGAATCATGACCGCACTTAGTAATTGCTTCCACGGAGTCTGTAGGGAGAGTGGCTATCAGCAGTGCTCGGCCTGATGAGGAGAATGGAGGTTCTCCAGGGAGGTACAAAAGGAGCTTTAGGCAATGATCTTGGGGATTAAAGAGAGCTGTTCCTTTTCACTTGCACTCAGAAGTCTTATGGCATTTACAAAAGCTATGAAGGGCCCTGCTATTGGAAGTGTCTTCTTTAGAGTCAGGATACATTCAGAGACTTGGTTATTTATTATGGCTCACAGATGCTGCAAAGGGACCATATTAACTGAATATTCTAAGTCAACCTCAGCTTAGTTCTGATTATATTTATTGGTGAAAACTTAATGTTTAGCCAGTTCTTCAGTATTTCATGTTTCATCTCAAAAGAGTTAAATTGATTTTAGTTTCACAAATGAGAGAGGGGATTAGTTTTATATTGAGAGACCACAGGGTGTAAAATGAGGGCCAGCGCAGCCATGTGGGTGGTCAGTGTCAGGTTACTGAAAATGTTCCAGAATTTAAACCTGGATGACCTATAATACCTTTTCAACTCCTGAGATTCAGGGTCATCCTCCACTCTCAGCTTTACCTACTACATTCCCTGTATGGTAGCAGCCTGCACCTCACTAGTATTTATGAACCTGATGATCCCTTAATACTCTAGTTTCTTTGGTATCTCTGGGAAACTGTTTTCTCTGCTCTTCTGTGTGGTTGATTCCTAGTTAGTCTTTAGGATACAACCCAAGCATTACCACCTTTCTGTATATGAACACCTATCTTGAGGATCGAGTTTAGAGGCTCTACTCTTTTTACTGGTGTACCTCTACTGTAGTACCAGTCACATTGTTTCCTAAGTTTTGGCTGGCTTATTCTTTTCCCCTATGTGAGATCAATGACAATGATGAATTTATTGATTTATTTTTTAAAATTTTATTTATTTATTCATAGAGACACACAGACAGAGGGGCAGAGACACAGAGGGAGAAGCAGGCTCCATGCAGGAAGCCTGACGTGGGACTCGATCCCGTGTCTTCAGGATCACACTCCAGGCTGCAGGTGGTGCTATACCGCTACGTCACCGGGGCTGCCCCCTATTTATTTTGTAAATCATGTGTCAAGGGTGTGACAAACTTAATGAAAAATGTTGTTGAATATGTGAATGAAACAAAGCAGCAACTGATTCTTTTGTGTATATAAAACTACAGATTTTTAAGAGTCATTATTTTGATTAGTGCTGAATAGTTCAGTAAGACTTTTTTTTTTTTTTTTTGCTTTACAGTACCTAGTTTTCTCTTGTATGTACTTTGAGGAATCTTACATACATCTCATGGAGTATTGTCAATGAACATGTGCATCAGTTTTTAAGAAAGTCAGAAGGTAATGAACAAAAATTTAATAGTTTATATAAAGAAATAACTATTCTGTAGAAAAAAAACAGGTTTTGTATTTGTAATATCAAAACAAATGAGTAAGAAAATCTCGTCCCTGGGGAAAAGGTAGATGAATCATATAGAGCAGCAACCCCTTTTACTTGCAAACTGGAGGGGTTTTTCTAGTAGTGTTGGGCATTCAAGAGACCTCCTTTCCAACAGAGGGCGCTGCTACTCCACAAGCTATGATGGACCCCAACAGATAAAGACATCAAAAGAATTGGTCTAAATGCATCACAGCTGGCTACTTGAAATTATGATTTATGTTCAGCTGGAGCCCAATTTGAAGAATTTTTAACCAAGGGGGAAAAAGCCTACCAGCTCATTCTGCAAGCTCCAGTCTTGTTACGTGCTACGTTGCAGCACTTTTCAGGTCAAGTGAGGGAAACCACAGTGCCTCACCGAGCCATGTGGAAGAGCCCCCCACGTTGGCCCTGCATGATGCATGAGTACCTCTCCCTTTCAAGGAACCCACATTTGCTGAGCGCATTTCTACTTTGCTTTCTCTTTCTAATAATTTTAGGCTAGGTCTGCCTACTTGGCCTCTGGCTACAGGAGGAAAGTGAATATGGAATGTACATGATTAATAGTTTCGGTGAATAGTCTGGAGAGTGCATTTTCTTAGAGACCCGGCGCTGAGGTGTGGAAGGACCTCAGCCTTCCTTTCACGCTTCCTCACTTTTGTTCGTGCTGTTCTGTTGGCCTTGACTGCCCTTGCCCCTTCTCTGCCTGCTGCATCCTCACGGTTCTCTGACAGCCAGCCCAAACACCCATGTAGAATTACTCAGTCCCATGTACTCCTCAGCTACTTTCTTGCAATTATTAATGGCATTTGCTTTATTTTGCCTTCTACAATTATCAGCTGTTTACATATCTGTCTCTCCTTTAAGACTGTGACTGCCCCATGGTGGAATCTGGGTCTTACTTGTCTGGCACCAAGAATGCATATCACAGGTGCCCAATAAACATTTGCCGATTGGAAATGCATGTTTCTGAGGACCATACCACATACAAACATGGAATTTAGAGTAATTAAATCGTCACAGGCTCTATGGGATTTTTAGAAATGCATTTGTCTATATGTATTGATAAAAAGAAAAAGGATAAAAAAGTAAATGATAGCTGAAATATGACTGATTTTGTGGTGAGGGTAGAGGTGGAACTCCAATTTAGGAGATGGTCTTTGTAGACTCTGCCTAAGACTGGTACTCTGCGGTTTTACTTACTAATGTATGTTTTCTGTTTTCATGAAAAATTAGTGTTTGGATGGTTGCAGAAAAGGCAGTGCTGTGACATGTTTTACACCCTATATAGCTCTTGCCAGGTATCTTTGACAATTCTTTAATGTTTTTTCACAGTTACACCTTTTATTCTTTGTGACATGACAAGTCACCCAGTCCTCCCTGTTACTCTTCCCTGACACCATGTTTACAATGAAGCCCTAGCATCATACAGCAAATGGACTGTGGCAGATGCCCCCACCAGTCATCCCTGGAAGTGTTTGGGAGAACCTTTAGCTTTCATCATTGTTTCTTCCAAACAAACAAACAAAAAAAACCTTTATCACAAAGGGAACACATGCTCAATGTGAAAAGCTGAAACAATTTATAAAAGTACAGATGGGTTGAAAAGTGAGATTCTTTTCTTGTACCTCTTCTCCAAAACCTACTCTGACCCCCCAGAGAACCACTGTTCCTAGTCAATTAGCAATGTTTACACACACACACACACACACACACACACAGACACACACACTTTTTCTTTATACTCCATATTTTGAGCTCCCATTTTATCTAATGACAGAAAATATGATTATAGTCAATCTGAGAAAAACTCTTTTTACAAGTTTAAGTCCTGATAGTTCAGGTTCCCTGTGGCTTGTCTAAAGGCTGGGATTTGAAGGAGAATCATGGTTTCTGGAGTGAAAAAAACAGTTGGACTCAAAGGGGTATGTTCACCCTAGAATTTTCTAGGGCAGGGATCATCCTCCCTGGTTCCTGGTTCCCTGGGCACCCAGTAAGGTGCTGGCAGTCCCATTTGGTCCTTGGCTGTGCTGTTTATGTCACTATCTGGTTGTCTATACAAGAGGCTTCAGGTATATCGACTTTCTTTCTTCTTCGTTGATAACGAATAGCTCTTCAAGATACGGGGAACTAGGTGGGGCTGTGTTTCCCTCTCACACTCCCCCTCTCCATACAGCCATCCCTACTCAAGATCCCTCTTTCCTTGATGGAGTGAGAACCTCCCTCGGAAGTGCTCACCCTAGTTGAGGGAAAGCAGGCAATAGGCATCCCTGCTCTCAACCCTGTACTTGTCAGAAGGTTCTATTTCTCCTGTACCCTTGAAGGTAACCTTAGGGGAGACAGGGCCCTCAGAGGTAGGACTAGTTTGTCATACTTTTGTGTTCTTCTACCCAGGGCAAGGTGTTCCATCCACCCACATCTTTTGGGATAGTAAACAAACGAAAAATAATTTTGCAAGCATTGTATATACATGGATCTCAGTCTTTAAAAACTGAAATGTCAGGAAGTGGATATCTTTTTCTATCTGCAGTTCTGCAGTGACATCTTTACCTTTACAGCAATGGAGCACCCAAAGTGGGGATATGTCACAAAAAGGAGTTTGCGGGGGGAAGCATACTCATTGACTGCTCACAGAATCATCCAGACCTACGTAAGACACATAGGCACATATACATCATGTTTTTATTGTTAAGTTTCTGTTGGCTCTTTGCCTAAATGGAATCCTACTTAGTATATTGTCTGTGATGTGCTGTTTTTTTTCTTTAGTGATATATCATGAATGTATTTTAATTGCTGGACAGTATTTCTTAGTGTATTAGCCTGTGCAGATGGTCATAACAAAAATCCTATATTCCCTGTGGTTAAAATCACAGGAATTTACCCTCTCACAGTTCTGGAAGCAAGAAGCCCAGATCAAGGCACAGCAGGGCTTGATTTCTGGTGAGATCCCTCTTGCTGGCTCATGCGCAGTCACTTAGACTTTCTTGAGTGCCCACAGAGAGGGAGCTCTCCACGGTCTCTTCTTCTCCTGGATCAGGACCCCCACCTTTATGACCTCATATAACTTTCATTACCTCCTTATAGGCCCTGTCTCTAAATAACAATCACATTGTGCATTAGGCCTTCAATACATGAATTTTGGGGAGACACAGTTCAGTCCATAGCACTTAATGTGCAACATGATAATGGTCTCCTCTAGGGTGAATATTAACTATTTATTACAAATGTTTTAATACTGGTTTCTTATCTGTCACTTGATTAAAAAATTGTGATAGTTTTCATCATATAAAATATTTAAATCTGGAATTTTTGATTTGGCAGGGGCATAGTCAAATGTTCTGATAATCCAGGGCTTCTCAGAATCTACACAAGGAGAGACCTCATCATGGCATTCACAGCCTTGCTTCTGTCCATGCACCCCACAGTCACACAACCCCACACAAGTCCCACCTCCTGGACTGTAACCACAGAACAGAAATGCTTAGAATGCCTATTGTCATAAAAACAATCAGAATAAAAGCTTTCATGGAACATAATTCAGCCTGCTTTCCTTATGCAGAAATCAGCAAAAGCTCTCTTATGTCTCCTTGAATTGTTATTTCTGAATTAGTGGCTGTTTTGTGGATTGTTGAACTGTCCCAGCTCTCATTTAGAATTGTACTTGGAGATTTCAAAAAGGCATCTGGCCCTTCCGAGCACCAAGTTCCAGTGGACATATCTGGAGACATCATCTTGTTTCTTTCTTTTTCTTTTTTTATTGCGAAAAAATGGAAACATACAAAATTAGGGAAAATAGTGGAGTGAGATTTGTGACCACATGACCCAATCTTGGCTCCTCCTCACCTTCTATCCTCTATTGCGCTGCATTATTTTGAAGTAAGTCCTGAGTGTCGCATCATCTTATCTGTAACTGTTTCGTCCTGTTGTTGCCCATATTCTGTATTTTGCGGACACTCTATGGTGTCATTTGATATGTTCCTCTGTATTCTTGTAAATTGGTAGTTCAATTGCAGCAATTCTCAAAATGTGGTCTGGGGACATATGGCAGGGGGTCTCTTAGACACTTTCAGGGGATATGTGGGACCTTGACTGGTTTCATAATAATACTAAGATGTAAGTTGCCTTTTAAATTCTCATTCTCTCACAAGTAGGCAGTGGAGTTTTCCAGAATCTGTTTGACAGGTGATATTACAACAGATTGGGTGCAGAGGCAGATATGAGAATCAAGTTCTTTTCTATAGAGCCAGATGTTAAAGAGACTTGTAAAAATGTAAAACAATCCAATCTTCTCATTAAACTTTTTTTTGTTTTTGAAAAATAGCTATTTTCCATAAAAATATGCTATTTACATTAATATGTGATAGATTCATTATTGTTATTTTAAAATAAATTAGTAAATGAATATTTTAATACATTTGTCTTTTATCATTTATTAATTTTTCAGTTAATTGTTTATATCAGTATAGATTCATGAATATTTACTTTATACTTGAGATTACATTCCAATACTATTTTATATATTTTTTTTGCTCACAATTTTCTACCTTTGGCTATTGGGATTTATTTCAATTGGCTCCTATGTCCCTTTGACACACTTCTATAAAGGTTTTATTTATTTAGCACTTCCTTACTACTGTGTGATTCTTTAGGCTCACATATTTCTTGCTCCAGTTCTGGGATTAGCCATTTCTCTGAAGAGTTCTTGTTCCTTTTATTGGAGAATGGTATTAAAAACCACAGTCTGGGTGCTAGGTGTGCTAGCTATATAACCTGTATATATACATGTAGCTAAATATTTCTTCATGTAACCATCTGCACTTGCATTACTCGAAACATGAGTTTTATACTGGTGTCTTCAATTCTGTTTTCATGTGGATCATTCTAGTCCTCACCCTCTGCTTATCTGTAAATTCCCACTCTAACATGAGAAACTTGGCTCCTAACACCGACCATCCACTTACTTAATTGTTCCATATACACATGTAGCTGTACCAGAAATAACCCACAGTCTTTTGGGAAACAACTTTACCAACTAGAGTGCAGTGCTTTATGCACAGTTCCTTTGACCCTCAGTCTTGCAGAAGACACCTTTCCTCCCAGGTCCCTTTAGGGAGGTTTCAGATATTTATAATACAATTAGATTCTCTTGTCACAGAATGCATTGTTTCCTGGGATCCCCCAACTTCCTAAATGATTTTTTGGAAATTTATATACATTTTTTTAAATTTTTTATTTATTTATGATAGTCACAGAGAGAGAGAGAGAGAGGCAGAGACACAGGCAGAGGGAGAAGCAGGCTCCATGCACCGGGAGCCCGATGTGGGATTCGATCCCGGGTCTCCAGGATCGCGCCCTGGGCCAAAGGCAGGCGCCAAACCGCTGCGCTACCCAGGGATCTCTGGAAATTTATATACATTTA
Source organism: Canis lupus dingo (assembly GCF_003254725.2). Classification (NCBI taxonomy): domain Eukaryota; kingdom Metazoa; phylum Chordata; class Mammalia; order Carnivora; family Canidae; genus Canis; species Canis lupus. The sequence continues at coordinate 54,509,806 of NC_064246.1, read as the reverse complement.
TATACATTAAGGTTCACTCTCTATGCCGTAAGATCTGTGGGTTTTGATAAATAGATGGCATGTATCCACCACCACGGTGTCACACTACATAGTTTCAGCACTGTAAAAATCCACTGTATTTCAACTATTTAACCTTTGCCACCTTTTGTTTACCACATAGATAGATAGTTTGCAAATATTTTCTCCAAGCTTGTGGACTGTCTTTTGATTTCTTTTAACAATGTCTTCCACAGAGTAGAAATTTTAACTGTAATAGAGTCTAAGTTATCAGTCATTTCTTGCTTGGATTATTATGCTTTTTTTAAAAATTTTTATTTATTTATAATAGTCACAGAGAGAGAGAGAGAGGCAGAGACACAGGCAGAGGGAGAAGCAGGCTCCATGCACCGGGAGCCCGATGTGGGACTCGATCCCAGGTCTCCAGGATCGCGCCCTGGGCCAAAGGCAGGCGCCAAACCGCTGCGCCACCCAGGGATCCCGGATTATTATGCTTTTGGTGTTGTATCTAAAAACTCATTGCCAAATCTAAGATCATATAGAATTTCTCCTGTTTCTCCCAAAAGTTTCATAATATTGCACTTTATATTTAAGTCTGTGATCCATTTTGAGTTAACTTTCATAAAAGTGGAAGGTCAGAGTGTAGATTCAGTTTTTGTATATGCACATCCGGTTGTTCTGCCATCTTTTGTTGAAAAAACTGTCTTTGTCCTTTGCTCTTTTGTCAAATATCAGTTGGCTATATTTGTGTGTGTCTATTTCTGGGCTTTCTATTATGTTCCATTGATTTGTGTGTCGATACAGTGCCATCTTGATTATGATAGCTTAATAGTAAGTCTTGAAATTGGGTGGTGTCAATCTTCCAACTTTGTTCTTCTTTAGTATTGTAATAGATATTCTGGATCTTTTGCCTTCCCATTAAACTTCAGAATAAAAAAGGTTCTGTTTCAAGATTATGTTTTATAATTTTAAAAAAACCCTATACAACATTCATGTGATTCAAAAGTCAAATCTAGAAAACACCGCTTTTGTCCCCTCCACTCTTTTTTGTTCTTTGTCCTAGTAGATATATTTAAATACATACACATAATATGTGTGTGTGTGTGTGTGTCTGTGTGTGTGTGTGTGTGTGTATACATGCCAGTGTCTTTCCTCACTACTTTGCCAATACCCTTTGCAAGCTTCGGGATTTTTTCCAATTTGATAGGTGGGAAACAGCATCTCAGTGTAGTTGTAATTCACATCTCTCTTATGAGCAAGATTGAACATCTATTCAAATGTTTAAAGTCCATTTGCATTTTATTTTTGTGAATTCTCTGTTTATAGCTCTGCTCATTTTTCTATGTTGGTGGTCTTGTTCTTTTTTATTTTATAAGCTTTTTATTTATTAGGGATATCAACCATCTGTCAGTCAGGCATATTGCAAATATTTTTTTCACAGTGTGTCACTTCTGAAAGTTTATCTTGATGCTTATAACATGCACATTTTTTTCATTCCATAAATCCTGTGAGAGACGTATCCCCTTGTCATTTTATAATACTCTTGTGTAGTCTGTGTGGTTTAATATGTGACTACCCTTTTTCTCCCAAAGGTCAGAGGTAAGAAAGAAAACCCATAACCCAGGTTATGTGATTTCTGTTGGCCTGGCCAATCAGGTAGCACATCCTTCTAGACCCATTAGTTTTTCTGGCAGTGGAGTGGGGCATGGTTTCACTGAGATTAGTGGGAATCCTTTTGGGATTAGTGAAATGCTGTTGGAAAGGCCTCCCTGACTTTATCATCATGAGCCAGGGCTGTTGGGAGAAATGTCTTCTGTCTCTTTGAAAGAGTCAGCTTGAAATGAAGCCAAAATAGCAGAAAGAAGAGAAGAGAGGCAGGTGAAGAAAGAGTGAAAGATGCCTGAAGATAATTTTTGAACCTCTGAATTGAGCCGTCCCTCCATTTAGACTTTATCACATGAGCCAGAGAATTCCATTTTGCTTAAACTAGTTTGAGTTTTTTTTCATAGTAACCAAAATATGACCAACTAAGACAAAGTTGCTTGTTTTCAAAGGATGCTTGTTGCTATCTACTGGTGTTAGGTAATATTGGCTCAAATAAGCAACTGTATAATCATGGAAACTAAATGACATGTAGAATTTTAATAAAATTAACACAGCATCACAAAAAGTCTTCCAATTAATGGGTAGAAATGTCTAATTATGTTTGTCATTAATTCAGCTTTTTGGTAACTATGAAAGTAAAACAAAAACAAAATAGAAATCTCCAAACTACTTGCTTGTTCTTCTGTAAAAAATGATTAATTATGAATATCAGAACATCATTTATCTTCTACTTCTGCTAACACTTTGATTGTAATGATGTCTCATCAGTTGTTATGTGAATCTTTTCTCCAAACTGATCCTAGATTTATAAACTCCCTGTAAAAGCTTCCGGTTACCCAGAGTCCATATTTTTCGTAGTCACCTTGAAAGCTGTGTCTTTCTCACTTGTTCCAATTTTCAAATAATTTTCAACTTCTATCCTTGAGAACAGGTCTGGTTAAAGAGAGATGTTTGTACAAAGATAGTATGTCTTATGTGAGGATTATGTTAGAAGGTCTACACAGAAGGTAAAAAAAAAAACACATATGCTCATAATTTACCTTGAAAAACAAATAGAAAGTTACCATTTGGAAAATAATGAATTACCCTTCAATGGGTTGGGCATAGCCAATTTTTCCTTAAGTTTTGCACCAGGTAGCTATTTCCTTGACTAGATGAAATACTTAGCATTGTCTAAGGGGTGTGTTTTAGGAAAAATTCATATCTTTAAATACTAGAGTAGCACTTACACAGTGAGATGCTCACACTGAGGTAACAGCAGACTTGTGTTTTCCAAATTATGCATACACTGGGGGCATATGCTCATTGAGTCAGCACGCAGAATCTTCAATTTTAAAATTGTTATGTTTCTGTCAAGTGTGTACATTTGAAGTCTCAAATTTATATTCTTAAGTCTTATGGATTGAATGGTTGTGAGTCCCCCAAAATCCCAGGTCATATGTAGAAACCCTAACCCCCAATGCCATGATATTTATAGATGGGACCTTCTTATTTTTCTTATAAAATTTTATTTATTTATTCATGAGAGACACACAGAGAGAGGTGGAGAGGAGCCTGGTGCAGGACTCGATCCAGGACCCCGGGATCATGATCTCCCAAAGGGAGATGCTCAACTATTGGGCCACCCAGGTGCCCTGAGATGGGACCTTTTGAAAGTAATTAGGGTTAAATGAGTTCATGAGGATGGGGTACTCATGATGGGATTAGTGGCCTTCAGAGGAAGAGAGAGAGATCCTTATACATACACTGAGGAAAGGCTATGTGAGCACACAGAGAGAAGGCAGGAAGAAAGCTCTTATCAGAACCCAATGTGTTTGCACCCTGATCTCAGACTTCCACCCCTCAGCACTGTGAAGAACATATTACTGTTGCTTAAGCCCCTCAGTCTATAATATTTTGTTATGACAGCCCAAACTAAGACAAGTGATATGAATTAGTTGAACTATGTGACTCGTTCCTTCTACCCAGAGCAAGACCAAAATAGAACAGAAGAGATGGCTTCTGACTCAAGGCAAAACAGTCTGAAACTCTTGCCTGAAGATGTAGATCTGGGAATTAAGAAGGTAAACATTGACCAGGAGGTGCTACAGCTAGGGCATGATGTGGTCCCAAGGCTCACCTATACCTTTGACTCTTACTGGCTTCCTAATCTTCTGTTCCAGTCTCTCACAAAACACAAAAACGTTTCTTCCCTTGACTTAGTTCCACTGGACACCTGTATATCCTTCTAGTAAATCTTGCATCCTCATCTCCTCTTCCCACATACATAGTTCAGCTCACACTGACTTGAAGTGAGTTTCTCTTATGTCCCAACCACACCTGGAACAAACACAACAAATTGTTCTTATAGTGGTACAAATACCTTCTAGTAGGACTGATATTTTGAGACTCAAAATTAATTTCCTCTGCAATTTTGAATAAACGGCAATATTATGGGAATGCCTGGGTGGCTCAGCAGTTGAACATCTGCGTTCGGCCCCCTGTAAGGAGCCTCCTTCTCTTTTTATGTCTCTGCCCCTCTCTCTGTCTCTCACAATAAAAAAAAATCTTTCAACGGCAATATTATGAATCAAAAAACAGTCAGTTTATGAAGGCTTTGTGTGTTGATTTTGAGTTTGTATTTCCCTTGACTTTACATTTCTTCTTTGCACATAGCCCTGCTCCTTTAATGGGATATGGCAGCTTCCCACTTTTCTGGATTTCTAAAATCTTGTATTTTTTTAAGCAAAATTATGTTGTCCTATATTTCCCCTCTTAATTGTAAATTCTCCATTTTCCTTAATTAGGTTCTTCCTACACTTGGTGCATAAAAACTAATCTTAAGCAAGTTCGTGAATTGCCAGAGGTGTTGCTAATACTTAGTCTGTAGTTTTATTATTATAAACAAGGATGTTTATAACATACTAGAAGAAGGTTGTGACTCAGGAATCCTGGAAAGAGGCATAATTTATTAATAAAACCTTTCTTACAATGATGCAGGGAAAGAGTAGATGATACAGCAGCTATAAAAGAAAAAGCAATGACCTTATAGCACTGTCATCTAGTCACTTTTATATTCTTAAGATTTTATTTATTTATTCATGAGAGACACACAGAGAGAGGCTGAGACAGAGGCAGAGGGAGAAGCAGGCTCCCTGCAGGGAGCCCGATATGGAACTCAATCCCAGGACCCCAGGATCATGACCTGAGCCAAAGACGGACGCTCAACCACTGAGCCATCCAAGCATCCCTCATCTAGTCACTTCTTAATTGCTTTTTACCAAAATTTAATTGGGGAAGTTTGGTGCTGCCATCCTCACATTGTTAAACAGAACATAAGGAAGTAAAGGGCGGTGACTCACCTAAGTTCACCTGCCCGCTTAAAAACAGCATCGCAAGGAGTAGGTTTTTACACCCTAAAAGTATTATTGGAATGGTTAAAGCTAGGTCATCCAATCCGAGCTACTTGATGGCTGGGTGATATTAGTTATTTTACCTTTCTGTGTTTCCATCACCTTATCTTTAGTACTAACTTGTCTTGGCTTCAATGAGATAACATATGAAGCACTTGGCATGGTCATTTTTCAGTCTTACAGCTATTACCAAATTTCAATCCAAAAATTGCACATCCCTGCTGTCTTTCATGTTGACTTGGTGGCTGAGTAATTTGATGATTATAGAAGAAAAGTGTGGGATGTGTACCTTCCTCTCACTGGATTTTGAAGAAAAATTAAGGGGTCAAGCTGTAAGGCTCATACCGGGTTTTACACATTACCTTCCCTTCTGTTTCATTTTGCCCAAATGAGGCTATAACAATGAACAATTTTATTATAACCCCTTTCTCCATAAATGTGTAACCTTTCCACCTCACTTAACTTTCCACTGAAAAACAGATCAGAAATATTCCACAGATGTAATCATTGTGGTGATAAGACGGGAGACTTCTAGGAAGATATCAAATAGCTTTTTGTGTTTCACATAGCCTCCCAAGCAGTATAGGCTCAAAGTCCCTGGCAAAGCTAAGTAATTGTCTGCAAACCCTTTTTGTTTTGTTTTGTTTTTGTTTTTGTTTTTGTTTTGTGCAAACCCAAGGGAGATGACCAGGGAAGACTCCTATATGAATTATGTTGACTCTTTAGGGCATTGCTGTCTCTTTCTTATCTTTAATATTCTAATATCTGTCCTCACTTTACCTTTTTAAAAATAATATCTTATTTCCAGAATAACTAGCATGTTGTGTATATTAGTTTCAGATATACAACATAGTGATTCAACAATTCTATACAGTACCCAGTGCTCAAAATAATAAGTGTATTCTTAATCCCCTTTACCTATTTTACCCATTCCCCACCTCATCTCCCCACCCTGCCTTCCCACTGGTAACTGTCAGTTTGTTCTTTATAGTTAAGAGTGTTTCTTTGTTTCTTTCTTTTTTTCTTTGTTTTTTTTATTAAATTCCACATATGAATGAAATCATATGGTATTTATCTTTCTCTGATCTCTTTTACTTAGTATTATACTCTTTAGCTCTATCCAAGTTGTTGTAAATGGCAAGATTTCATTCTTTTTATGGCTGAGTAATATTCCATTGAATATATATACCACTTCTTTATCCATTCATCTATCAATGGTTACTTGGGCTGCTTCTATAATTTGGCTATTGTAGGCAATGCTGCATTAAACATAAGGGTGCATGTATCTTTTCAAATTAGTGTTTTCATATTCTTTGGGTATATATCCAATATTGCAATTACTAGATCATATGATAATCCTGTTTTTAATGTTTTGAGGAACTTTCATACTGTTTTCTACAGTGGTTTCACCAGTTTGCATTCCTGCCAGTAGTACACAAGGGTTTATTTTTCTCCACATTCTTGCCAATACTTGCTGTTTCTGTGTTTTTGAATTTAGCCATTCTGACAGGTGTGAAGTGATATCTCATTGTGGTTTTGATTTGCATTTCCTGATGATGAATGATATTGAGAAACTTTTTTTGTGTCTTTTGGCCATCTTTATGTCTCCTTTGGAGAAGTGTCTATTTAAGTCTTCTGCCTATTTCTAAATTAGATTATTTGTTTTTTGTGTGTGTTGACTTATATAAGTTCTTTGTATATTTTGGATACTAAACCTTTATCAGATTTGACATTGCAAATATCTTCTGCATTCAGTAGGTTGTCTTTGAGTTTTGTTAAATATTTTTTCTGTGCAGAGCTTTATATTTTGATGTACCTCCAATATTTTATTTTTGCTTTTGTTTCTCTTGTCTCAGGAAACATATCTAGAAAAATGTTGATATGGCCAATGTCAGAGAAATTAGAGCCTATGCTCCTTTCTAGGATTCTTATGGTTCCAGTTCTCATGTTTATGTTCTTAATCAATTTTGATTTATTTTTATATATCATGTAAGAAAGTGGTCCAATTTCATTCTTTTGCATGTAGCTGTCCAGTTTCCCCAACACCATTTCTTGAAGAGATTTTTTTTCCATTGCATATTCTTTCTCCATTGTTGAAGATTAATTGACCATATAATCATAGGTTTATTTCTGGACTTTCTGTTCTGTTCCATTGATCTATGTGTCTATTTTTGTGTCCGTACCATATTGTTTTGATTATTATAGCTTTGTAGTACATCTTGAAATCTGAGATTTTGATGTTTGCAGTTTTATTTTTCTTTTTCAAGACTGCTTTGGCTGTTTGGGATCTTTTGTGGTTCCATACAAATTTTAGGATTATTTGTTATAGTTCTATGAAAAGTGCTGTTGGTATTTTGATAGAAATTACATTAACTCTATAGATTGCTTTGGGTAGAATGGACATTTTAACACTATTTATTCTTCCAACCTGTGAGCATGTATATCATTCCATTTGTTTGTGTGGTCTTTAACTTCTTTCATCAGTGTTTTATAGTTTTCAGGGTGTAGGTTTTTCACCTCTTTGGTTAGGTTTATTCCTAGGTATCTTAATATTTTTGGTGTGGTTGGAAAGAGGGTTGTTTTCTTAATTTCTCTTTCTGTGACTTCATTATTAGTGTATAAAAATGTAACAGATTTCTGTACAATGATTATTGTATCCTACAACCTTAGTGAATTCAGTGACCAGTTCTAGTAGTTTTTTGGTGGAGTCTTTAGTATTTTATGTATATAGTATCACATCATTTGCAAATAGTGAAAATTTTCTTTTGTTACTAACTTGGATGTCTTTTTTTGTTGTGGTTGTATTCTGATTGCCATGGCAATCAGACTTCTAGTACTGAGTAAAACTGGTAAGAGTGGGGGATCCCTGGGTGGCTCAGCAGTTTGGCGCCTGCCTTTGGCCCAGGGCGCGATCTGGGGTCACAGGATTGAGTCCCGCGTCAGGCTCCCGTCATGGAGCCTGCTTCTCCCTCTGCCTGTGTCTCTGCATCTCTCTCTCTCTCTATGTCTATCATGAATAAATACATAAATTAATCTTCAGAAAAAAACTGATGAGAGTGGACATCTTTGTCCTATTTCTGACCTTAGGAAAAAAGTTCTTAATTTTTCCCCACTGAGTATATTAACTATAGGATTTTAATATCTAGGCTTTATTATGTTGTGGAATGTTCCCTCTAAACCTACTTTGCTGAGGGCTATCATGAATGGATGTTGTACTTTATCAAGTGCTTTTTCCATATCTATTGAAATGATCATATAGTTTTTAATCTTTTCTCTTGCTGTGATATATCACAGCTGATTGATTTGTGAATATTGAATACCCTTGCATCCTAGGAATAAATTCTACTTGATTATGGTAAATGATTTTTTAAATGTATTGTTGGATTTGGTTTGCTAATATCTATCTATCTATCTATCTATCTATCTATCTATCTATCTATGAAAGAAAGAGAGAGAGTTTGAGCTGGTGGGAGGCGTAAATGGAGAAAGAAAGAGAGAATCTCAAGCAGATCCTGTGTTGAGCATGGAGCCAACACTGGGCTCAATCCCACAATCCTGAGATCATGACCTGGGTTGAAATCAAGAGTCGGATGCTTAATCGTTTGAGCCAACCTGGCACCCCAGTTTGCCAATATTTTGTTGAGGATTTTTACATCTGTGTTCATCAGGGATATTGGCCTGTAGTTCTCTTTTTTTGTAGTGTCTTTATGTGGTTTTGCTATCAGGGCAATGCTGGCATCATAGAATATATCTGGAAGCTTTTCCTTCTATTCTTTGGAATAGTTTGAGGAAATAGATATTAACTCTTTTTTAAATGTTTGGTAGAATTTACCTGTGAAGCCATTTGGTCCTAGACTTTTGTTTGTTGGGACTTTTTTGATTACTGATTCAATTTCATTGATGGTAATTGGTCTGTTCAGATTTTCTGTTTCTTTCTGATTCAGTTTTGAAAGGTTATGTTTCTAGGAATTTATCCATTTCTTCTAATTCTTCACTTTTCTTGACATCTTGCTCACATGCTTTGGTCTGCATAAGTCTGCTTTTTTTTTTTTTTTTTTTTTTTAAATTTCACGTATAAACCTGAGTAGAATGGAGCAAGTTTTCTGGTTGGCAAAGCAATCAGTTCTGTGGCCTTCCATGAAAGATAATGCCTGTGCATATAACAGGCATTCTGAGCATCATCTCTAGCAGGAAGTAATAACTAGAACTTTGCAACTTCTCAAGAATTTTATTGATTATAACTTTTAGTGACTTGAGGAAATCAGAGTATTTTTCATTAAGTTAAGAATTTGGTGATGTTAATTATATTGTAAGTTCAACCACAATTAGAGTATATACTAGACAATCAATCGATTGACCTATTTGCCCAGACACACCCTTCAATCTAAAAATGTGAAATCAGCCACTTTATAGTGGTTTCCTTTAGGTTTTTGATCATATAGATCTTAAAAAGTGAGTAAAATTCTAAAATGAAAGGCATACACTTTATCACTCTTTGAGTCCCTTTATGTGTTTGTTGTGCTAACAGATATAAATCGGAGAAGGACAATAACCATATGGTTTCACTCATACATAGAATATAAGAAATAGTAAAAAAGGATTATAAAGGAAAGGAGAGAAACTTAGTAGGGAAAAATTAGAGAGGGAGACAAACCATGAGAGACTCCTAACTCTGGGAAACAAAGGGTTGTGAAAGGGGAGGTGGGTGAGAGGGTGGGGGTAACTGGGCAACGGGCATTAAGGAGGGCACTTGATGGGATGAGCACTGGGTGTTATACTGTATGTTGGCAAATTGAATTTAAATAAAATTTTTAAAAATTGGGTGGGGCCTTTTCTAGCTATTTCTTCTCTGTTTCACCCATTGTCATCACCTGTGGTTAGTGAAGGCCTTCCATCCATGTTGTTATGTTCTGATTCCCTGCAAAACCTGAAGGTGATTTTTAAAAGTCATTTTTCTGATTCACCAAAGAGATTTCTCTCTGGTTTTAAGAGTTTATACTCCCTTTGGCCACAAACCCACAACTGCCATCTAATTTTACCATTTTTTTAAAATCTCTAAGAGAACTGATGCAGAATCTCTGCACAACACAGAGTAAAGAGATATGGGAAATAATATTTTGCTTATAGAGATATGGGAAATAATATTTTGCTTATAATGCTACTGCCTGCTTAGATCCATTTTATTTCTTCTAGGACCCCGGTATGTGAACTAGTAATTATTTTCTTGCCTCTTACATTTTTTTTCTTTTCTTTTCTGTTTAACCTTCAACCTCTCCTTGAGTTGGTGGTAACGGGGTTTGATTTTTTGCTCAAAAAGAATTTCCATTGTTCTCAGTCACCTTTGTAGATGTGATTACATCAAAAGCACATATTTGAAAATGTGAAGTATAACATTATGGAAACATGAAATAGTCATTTTTACTTTAATTGTATCATTGTTAATGAGAACAGTAACTAACCTTCCTTGAATGTTTGCCATGACCCAACGTCTGGGCCAGTTGTGTGCTCTGTGGATATATGTGTGTCCGCAAGTGTGTATGTGTGTGTGTGTGTGTGTGTGTGTATGTGTGTATGAATTGAATCTCATTTAATTCTTATAAAAGATCTGTGAAGCTGGGTGTTATTATCCCTTTTTACAGTGCTACATGCCTAGTCCACAGTAGAATCAGTACTCAAAATCATGTTTGTCAGACAACAAGGTCATACTTTTAATTACAGTGCACTGTCTTGTTGATATTTTGTATTTTAATTTATGGCACAGTAGTTTGGGAACAGGCGTGGCTCACCATAATGGATTAAAGATGCCATGAATTCTGTGACACTCTTCCCATTGAGGGATGGGTCTCTTCCCTTTCCTCCAACTTGGACTTGCATGTGATTTCATTGACCAAGTGTGATGGGAGTGATGTTAGGGCAGTTCTGGCCTCACCATCTAAAGGGTTGGCAGGTTCCACGTTGACCTCCAGGAGCTCTGAGACAGTGTTAGAGATCCAAGTACCCGAGGCCTCCTTGCTGTAAGGAGGCTCAAGCTACGGTAGTGGAAAGGAGATATGAACAGGGAAGGCTGCCCAGTCAGTCTGCAGCTGTTCCCGACCCTGACCCTATAAACCATTTTCACTCTAATCCCAGACTTTATGGAGCAGAAATGAGCTTATTCCTGATATCATCTGTCCTAATTCTTGATCAGTAGAATCATGAAATATAATGATAATAATTTGTATCAAGCCATTAAGTTTTGGAGTAGATTGTAATAGAAGACTAGATAATGAAATCCCACCTTTATGAATGACACACTCTTTAAAAACAGGGATACCGTCTCATTTGTCTTTATACTTCCTAGTATAGTATCATTTGTGTAGCTGAAGCTCAATTGATTCTAAGTGATTAAATGAGCAAATAAATGGATGGAATGAATGTATGGGAAAGACAGGCACACTAGCCTCATGGAGCTTCTGTTCTAGACTGTTTGCAGGGAGACAGATAATAAACAAAGAAATACCCTGAGGGTCAGGTGTGTGCTTTGAAGGAAAATAAGGTAGCATAAGAGGATGCTTCTGCAGAGACTGAACAAGTCAAACAGGACCTAGGTGTCACCTGAACTGTGGCTTTGGTGCTAAAAACCATGAGTTTGGCATCTTTGTTTTCTGTTTCCATACACTCCTCATCCGTTGGCAGTAGCACCTCTCATGGCCTGAGAAGGGCATGGTGCCAGAGCAAAAAAGAAGTCTGGGTGGAAAAAGCATTGGTGAGGCCATTGCTCAATAGAATTGCTCCCTGAACACATGCAACCTCACACTTCCAATGCTCTCGCAAATGTAGTCCTTCTCATGGAATGTTCTTTGCTACTCAAAACCTTTTCACTTTTTTCTGGTTAGATTCAGTCAGTGTTCCATTCTCAGATACGTGAATGTCTTCCTCCATTGCCTTACAGATCGTTGCTTTGACACCACCTTTCTCTAATGCTTGCTCATCCTCTTTAATATAAAAGCTGTTTATAGAGCATTTTCCCCAGCTGGTTGAGAAAGCAGTGAGAGTAAGGAATGTGTGTCTTACCATCATATCCACTGTAGCACTTACTGTAGGGCTTTGCTTAACCCTTGATAGATGCCTGTTCAAAGCAAGAAACAGAGGAAAGAAATAAGGAGGGAACAGGCCATGTCTCCTTAACTTTATTTATATAAGGTCTGGCATGGCTAACATAGCACCATTTTCAGTATTTTTAATCATGAACAAGTTCACTTTTATATAAGATCTCTCTCATTAAATTCCTAATGGCAAATGTATTTCTGCAAGTAGTATATTTACAATGGATGAAAAAGACCTACCCTTTCTCATATGTACTATCAAGACATAACCTGTAACTAGTTAATCCCACTAAATAAAATATCACTGAACAGAAAATACTAATTTTTATTTTAAAGATTTATTTATTTATGAGGGACAGAGAGAGAGAGAGAGAGGCAGAGATAGATATAGGTAGAAGGAGAAGCAGGCTCCCTGCGGGGAGACCAATGCAGATCTCCATCCCAGGATCCCAAGATTACAACCGGAACCAAAGACAGACACTCAACCACTGAGCCACCCAGGTGCCCCAGAAAATGCTAATTTTTAGTACTGAAAGTCCCCAGTTTAAATCTAGGAGACGCTTGATGGAATGAGGTGCCTTATGTGAGATAATCTATCTATCCTATTTAGATATGATCCAAAGAAAGAATTTCAAAAATACATTTTCCTCACACATGCCTGTGGTCTCTTTACAGGTAATGGCTACACTTAAAACTGCTTTCTTACATAGGTTTTGAGAAAGTTGTTGATTAATCAGGAGAACATAATGGCATTAACTGTACAATTTTTGAGTAGCAATTTGGATTACATAGCGTGGAGGGTAGAGTATGGTAAAAAGGCACAGATACGTTGTTTCTGCATTAGAATGGACATGGATTTTGTGTATATCATTCCATTATGTCAGCACAGAACAGTCTTGATATGTTAATAGACACCCCAAATGCAGCCTCTCCCTTTTAAATACCCTAACTGGCTGAAGTACAAATCTTAGTGAAAGTACAAAACTAATGCCTGATTCAGTGGAAGAAAATGACCTTGAATGAGTTGACAGAGTTTAAAAAAAAATAATGATTCTGATTCAATACATTTGAAGAATTAAGCCAGAAACTTTAAACTGGGACATTAGAATGAATGACCATATCATTTGCAAGTATAAATATCAGGAATTGAATGCTTGTTATTTGCTATTTGTTTAATTGGTTCATTTCTGGCCATAAGAGAATATTGGACTCATTCTAATTGATTAAGTACCTTGTTTGCTCATATTCTTTAATTTTGGATTCAAGGCTTGTATGTAATCCATTTGATGGTTTTATTTGCTTTTTTCTGTAGTGCAACTTTGCTGACTAGGAATTGGTTTACTCTTTCATGTCTGAAGACTGATAAATTGAGGAGCTTGGGCAGACAGCTCTTTTATCCAGGAGCCCTTACTGGGCTGGTGATACTGCTGAAACCTGCCTTGACTTAAGAGCCTGCAGGGAGAAAGAAACAAGGGAAATTTTTTTGCAATGACCTCAAGAAAAAAAAAAATCAGAATTCACTCATGCAGCAGTCTGTGCCAAAATAAGAGGATGAGAGTAGGCCTGTTCTGCTTTGGCCGATGAAAGGATGGTGAATTGATAAAATGATCAAAAGTGACATTGCAGGCCAACTAAGAAATATCAAAGGAGACTGTACTGCCGATCAGTCACGGGACTCGTGTCCACTGGGGAGCAGCTCCACAAACGTTTGCTGAGTGATTATGGAGAAGCCATAGTAGGTGGTACGTGGCAGGTACAGCGATAACACTCACTAGGCCAGTGTTCCCATGCTCTTCTTGCCTTTTTTCTTGACTTTGCCCTTGCCTTTCTCCTTCCTTTTGCGTGGATGTCACCACATTCTGGGGGCTACAGAGATGCATGAGACCCAATTCCTGCCTTCAAGGAAGTCTCAATCTGTTGGGAGAGATGGAAGTAGAACTGGAAATGTTTATTTGTATTTTTTTGTGTTGCTTGAAAGCAGATTCTGATAAAATCATGGGAAATCAATGGGGTGTAGAGACCTTGTTATATTAATAAATGAGCTGCGATTTTTATTATTGTCAGAGGATATATATTAAATCTGATTTCACCTATTTTTAGAGTACCAGTTAATTAGAAGCTTTACTAATTACAGTTCCAAGTATCTTTTTCTTTCTGAGAAATTCATTTTCCATCCCATCCTTTGCCTATGTTAGTCACACATCTTAACTTAAAGCTTTGACTTACAAATCTGACATGAAGATGGGAAAACACAGTGTATTCTTGGGGATTAATTTGTAATATTTTCAAGATCCACATCAGTTGAATGATCAGGGCTTAGGAAAAGACTGCATCTTCCAGGTTTCTGGAGGAACACAGGAGTACCTGGGAAACTCATTGTGTTCTTGGATGAGAGAGAGAGAAGTTTGTTGTGAGGACAAAGCAAAGGCAGTTTCAATTGTGAGCTGATACTCTTTTTTTCTTTTTTGTTTTCCTGGCTGCTTTGAGCCATTCATCATTAGAGGGTCCAGCAGTGCCTTTGGTTTTTCATGTGACAGAAACATCAACCAGTCGAGGAATACAGTGTTAATGACCAATGATAATGGTCAGTGGTGACTCTGCTAGTTGTGAGGTTCTGGTGCTAGCAGCCTACCCACATGTCAATGAAAAATGGAATGCTACTGTTGCAAAAGAAAAATTATAAAGTATTATCCCTTTGCCCATAAAGTTCTTCCCTACATATTCTACATAAAGAAATCATTCTGGATTCATGGACATTTGCTGATTTGCCTGCCTAGAATCTATCCCTCCTTCCTGTACCACCATTTTGATTTTACTTTGGAGAGCCACATCTTCCTTCCTCAGTACGAATCGATGGGAAATAGCTTCACATAGTGTTGAACTGGATGGCATCTAGAGGCAGACTTCTTGGGTTTGTATCCTAGCTCCATCAACACTACCTCTTAGCATCCTGTTCACATGCCCATCATCTGTCGTGACCACACTCATTTGTTCTTATCAATCTGCCTGTATCTGCTCTCAATTATCTGAGAATCTTGGGAGCTCTTTGAGTTGTCATTTTCATTTGGGCAACCTCAGCTGCTCACCCAGAGTCTGGGTCATAATAGGACTCAGAGAACTGAATGAAAGAGCTCCTGTCCTGGATAATGACATGACTTGCAGCAGAGCAGATATGGCATTGTTCATGTTCTGTCTAGACTCTTCAAAGTTGAATGAAAAAATATTTTCATAGTTTGATGTTTAAAGAACTATGTTGGCTTCCACCTAAAAATAATCCCATTATTTCTCAAACTGCTTTTTCCCCTATAATATTTATTTGCCCAAATGTGCTGTAACTGGGCATTCAGATTATTGAATGAATGCAAAGTGTTTCAGATAGTCCAACCCTTTGGAGATTATTAGTAGACTTGATTCCATAGCAATTATTGCCTTATTAATTTAATGTTTTTGTTTGGTGGAGGTAGTTCTTTTTGTCAAGTCGAAGACTTGCCAACTCATATGATTCATGTTTTTTGGCATATACATTTGTGATGGGGCCTTCTTGAAGGTATTAGCAGAACTTTTATCATGATTTTTCTACTGTAAATAAGATTATTTTAAAGAAACATTTTCCCCTTCCCTGATTATAAGGATTAATGTCAAAAACAAAGGAGAATGGAACAAATTCAGATGTTAATTTTTCCCAAAATAGAAAAGTTAAAATACAGTTCACTGAAGACTGTTCTGGTCAAATGAATGACTGTTGTCTTTGGGGAAAAATAAGTGAAGGAGAGAGGAATTTAGAAAATTAAATTCATCCCCTTACTGTGGTAGGATAATAAACTTTCTGCATACTTCTTCTCATTTCTGTTCATAGGCCTTGAATGTCCTGACGTCTTATATCACAGATGCTAAATCACAACTCAGTGCATTTTTAAGTGCGTGAGGCAGAGTCCTCAGGATAATAGGGGAAAAGTCCCATTTCATAGGGTCGGAATCTTCATTTCAGAATGACAGTTTTCTTCTCACTGTTATTTACGTTTCATATGAATTGACAGATGCTTTTAGTAATTCTTCTCTGACTTGAATCAGTTGATTTCATTTTAGGTTTTGGAATGCGAAATGTCCAAACCCGAAGATTGGAAGAATTCCGATTATAGTGTAATGGATAGAAACATCAGGGAAATGAAAACAGTTTTAGTACCATTATTTAAGATTTTATTATTAGCATGTATTAACATATATTTAGTAAATTGAAAACTCTGTGTGCTTACATGCTTGGATCTCATCTTATTTAGCTTGTTTAGAGAAGAAAATGTGTTTTGAGCTCTTTAGTCTTGCTACAACTGTGCTGTAACAAAGCAATTTTAGTAGAAAAAATGGATTTAGATCACAGTTTCTTGTTGAGTTTGGTGGAATTTGTCGGTTAGGAAAAAAAAAATGCCTTGCTGAAAATGTGTTTGCTTCTCTGCTTACATGTTCTAATCTTGGTTCTGATGTTATTTGAACAATTGTCGACAGGCCTTTCAGTAGTTGGGAGTAGAAACATTCATTCTCAATTTTTATTTTGTTCTTGTACCTTTAAAACTTGATTAAAAGTCGGCAGGTTGCTCAGAGTTCTAAGTGAATAGACATTGTCATTAGCTCTTTGATAATGTTCTCTGTGTTCTATAAACCAAGTAATCAGGTTTAGCTTGTATTCGTGTTAAAGTTCCCAGACGGTTTACTAATGAAAACCAAAAGGCAATATATGTTGTTGCAATAAGGTATCATTTTGCTTAAAATAATTTGAAAATGAAAATTTTAGCCCCCTGTGCCTTAGCTTTGACCTTAGAATCTCTGGGTTCCTTTCTGTCATTATTTTAGCGATGACAAGTTGGGGTGAATTAACCAAGGTCATGTCTATACCAACATCTTAATTACCTGGCTTTGTTGATAGCTTGTTGAAATTGCTTTCATCTGGCAGGTGGAAACACAACAAATTTATGGTAGGGAGAGCTACTCAGCATTCAGGGCTTCTAGATGTGTGCTTCTTGTTGTAGGAAACCCTTTTATGGTAACATTGAAAAAGTATACTATATTTTATGATTTAAAAAAACACCTGCATATCAGAAGTGTTTATTCTTTAGAGACTCCAGTGATTTATGGCCATATAATATAAACAACAAATTAGGCATGGCTCTCAGTTTTGGGGGGCTGTTTGTATTTTAGGATGTTTGGCAGCATCTCTGGCCTTTTAATCACTAAATGCCAGTAGCATATTCCCCGACCCCTAATTTTGACAGTAAAATATGTCACCAGACATTGCCAAATGTCCTCTGGAGAGGTGGGAAAAGAAGCACCCTAGATTGAGAACCACAGCTCAAAATTATAATTTTATCCAGATTTTATTTTATTATTTCATTCCATTTTTGTTACACTTTTGGTGTGTTTACATGTGTGTAAACATTTGGTGTGTTTCTATGACATAGCTAAGACTTACAGAGTTTTCCTCTAAGAATTGATTCTCTTTCTAAAAAAAAAAATAGTTTTAATCTCTACTGATAATTCACCTAGAAGTATAGCTCTTATATTTTATTTAAGCTGTTTTGATTGTAGGTAGATTATACAGATTCAAGTTTTTAGAAAGAATGTTTTAGCTATTAATAACAAAACAATAAATTATTCCTATATAGTGAAAACTTCTGTGTAGTACATTTGGTAATGTTTAAATCGAAACCCAGAATAAAGATGCTCTAATGAGGAACTTCCCATATTGATGTACCATTATCTCCGAATGTGAATATCATGCATCATACATAATTCATGATTTGGAATACAATAATAATAGAAATTATTATAATGGTGGCTGGTATTCATCAAGCATTGATTGTGCCAGGCACTGTAACAAAGTTTTACTTTCATTGAGTCATTTAATGCTTGTAGGTACCCTGAGGCCAGTATTATTGTTGTCATTATTTTATGTAGAGAGAATAAAGAAAGTTTAAGAAAGTTTAGTCACTTAGCCAGGGTCAACTATTGGTCAAGATTGGAACTAGGACTTGAATGAAGGGTTTCTGATTCTTAAAGATCCTGCTCTTAATTTCTGTGTTGTTCTGCCCACCACTTTTCTTTTCATTGAGGCATTTCCTCGGGCTAACCATTGTAAAACACTGGGGACTCCCATTAACTGCCACTATCTGTATCTTGGGTTGAGGGTCAGCCTTAACTCTTCCTGCTTTACTCCTGCCTCACCCACACTTAAAGCAAGATGTTTCAGAGAATTAACACCCTTGCTCCTTCAGCAACTCTCAGTTAATGACTGGTGGGATTGGTTGTATACATATATACCCTCAGTCCTTCAACTCTAAGTTGAGTACCCCTGAGCTGCTATCCTGGATTCCAGAGTTTCCCAGAAGCATTAAGCCCATGATAATAGTGTACTTGCTTGTGAATATACCCTTTATTACCTGCCTTCACTTCCCAAGTAAACTACTTGCCCTGGAATCCTTTATCTCAAGGTCAATTTCTGGGGAAACCCAAACTAAGTTGCTTTGATGATTGATTTTGAACCCATACTAGAGTTCAACATTAATGGGAATAAAAAACTTTTACATTCATATACTGATAGAGCACCCATTGAAATATTTTCAGCTAATGTATCACAATGTGTTTCTTATGTTATATTTTTATATTACATTGAAATGTAATCTCCCCATGTGTATATCCTTATGTGTAGCCTAAATGCCATATGGAGACTTGGTCTCATTAACAATCAGTTTCTCAACTTCCATAAGGTCTTTGGTGACCTTTACACTTTTTATAAGCTCTATTTATATCCTATTTCAGTCCATAGTATCTGTATACATACTATGTTTTCAACTAACTCATTCAAAGAGTGTGCTGGGTGTTGTGGGCTCTTTACTCCTTAAGAAGCTTACAACCAAATACAGGAAACAAAGTTTGTAGTCTTGAAGAAAATTGAAGAACAATATGAGTAATGACATAAAATTTTCAAGTTTTATAATTTATAAAACACATGTAGTGTTAGAGAAGCCAACTGTATAATGGAAAGACTCCTGGGCAGCAGCCTCATATATTAGTTTCCTAGGGCTGCTGTAACAAAAGAGCACAAATTAGGTGGTTTAAAACACAATAATTTATTGCCTCATAGTTTTGGAGTCTAGAAGTCCAAAATCATGCTATTGGCAGAGCCATGCTGTCTCTGAAGGCTCTAGGGGAGAGTCCTATCTGGCTTCTTCCTAGCTTCTGGTGATTTGCCAGCAATCTTGGCTTATTGATGCACCACTCCAATCCTTTACTGTCACATGGCATTCTTTTTGTGTTCTTGTCTTCACATGGCCCTCTTCTAAGGACACTAGCTCTACTCCATATACTTCATCTTAACTAATTGTATCTGCAGCATTTTGTCCAAACAAGGTCACAGTTTGAAGTAGTGAGGGTTAGGACTTGAACACATCTTATTTTGGGGGGCGTGTTTTAACCCCTAACACCTGAGTTGTGGTTCCACCTCTGTTTTTAGGTAGCCGTGGTTGCCTTGGGAAAGTCCATTAGCTTCTCTGGCCTCAACTTTCTCATCTATAAAAAAAGTTTTATTTAGAAGTCTCAGCTCTGAGATCCTTTCTTATTTCTCTTAACCATACTGAGCTGTAAACAGAAAAATTATTATGATTGTTTTCTTATCTTACACACTCAGACCCAAGAATGTCAAGTGACTTGGTCAATACCATACTACTTGATTGCAGATGGTGGATTAGAACCCACCAATACTTTTGCCCAATAATAAGTAATTTCTGTACATGACAATTTACTTTCCAGAGTAAATGATATAAATATGAATAATTCTCACTCACTGAGCACCTACTAAGATCTAAGTCCATAAATCTAAACTCTAGAAGTGTATCCAAATCACCTGGGGACCTTTAAAAAGCACAAATACTAGGGCTAGCCATCAGATTTTAATTCAAGTGGTTTGAGGTAGGGCTCAGGCATTGAAACATCTTTTTAAGGTTCTCCTGGGAATGCTAATGTGCAACCACAGCTGTGAACTACTGATTTAGTAACTTACTAGACCCTGTATGTGAATTAGATATAATTTTTGCAAAATACTTGATAAATGTTTAAAAACTTTCATCTGACATAATCAACAACAGTTGATGAAATAATCAAATATATCTATACTGATGCATTACATATTTTAACTTACCTTGAAGCCTATAAATGTACATATACTTACCATTCTTTAGATACACAAGGATACATCTGTTTATCAGGGCACAGGGGTTTCTTGTTCTTGCACATACCATATCCATAATGAATCATATATGATGTTCAGCTTTGGTGTCTTAAAGTGCAGCAAAAAAATTAAGACATTTATGAAAACTCCAATACCAGCCAAGATAGAGTAACAGGAGTGAGATTAACTCTCCCAATATATGAAATGGGTTTTTAAGATGTTAAACATTAGGCAGTGAACAATGATGATCTTGGAGAAACAGGAAACAAGTAGCCCTACATTTGTCCTAGCTTATACCTGAAGTGAGTTTTTGGGCTGAACTTAAGGGAGGGAAAAACTAGGCAGAGTGAGCAGTAAGGAGAGAGAACCAGGAGACCAGTGAGGCCAAGGCAGCTCAAATTTGAAGGGTAGAGTACAGGATAGGAGAGAGTTGCACAAAGAGGGCAAAACTCCAGGGATCTTGAGTAGACAAGTCCATTAAAACAGTTGTAACTGTACTCCGTATGTTCAAGAAGCAAGGGAAAAGATTAATCATGTTAAGATATGGAAAATATTTTATAAATCTATAATATGTTATATATTATATTAGTATATACATTGTATATTATTTAAATTATGTTATATACTCTATAATTAACAATATAAAACACAATTTAACATTATATTATGTATATCATATAACCAAAACTTGGAGATAAGGAAATTAAAGTATTGGAAATGAAAAATGTAATGGATGGGATTAGCAACAGATTAAACATGGTAGAAAAAATATTAATGAACTTAAATATAGCAATAAAAACAAAATTATCTAAAATGAAACAGAGAAAATATACTAAAAAATAAATTGAAATAGCGCCCACCCCCCCCACACATATATACACACTATACATTTTAACAAAACAACTAAAATATCACGTTACAGTTAAGAAGGCAGCACAAGAGATAAAATAGAATCATCAAAAACATTTATCAAAAAAAAAAAAAACAGAAAAAGAGGGAAATAATAACAAAGAATGGATGACACAAATAGTAAGATGGTATATTTAAATTCAACCATATTAATAATCATATTAAATATTAAGTTGTCTAAAAACTCCAATTCAAAGACAGACATTGTAAGCTTGGGTTTAAAAAGTAATATCCAACTTCATACTACCTGCAGAAAACCCACTTTATTTATTTATTTATTTATTTATTTATTTATTTATTTATTTATTTATGAGAGTCATAGAGAAAGAGAGAGAGAGAGAGAGAGCAGAGACATAGGCAGATGGAGAAAGAGGCCTCCCTAGTGGGAGCCTGGTGTGGGACTCGATCCCAGGGCCCTGAGATCTCGACCTGAGCTAAAGGTAGATGCTCAACTGCTGAGCCACTCAGGTGTCCTCACTTTATTTCTTTTTTAAAGATTTTAGTTATTTGTTTGAGAGAGCATGAACACAGAAGGAGAGGGAGAAGCAGACTTCCTGTGGAGCTGAAAGCCTGATGTGGGGCTTATCCCAGGATCCTGAGATCAGAACCTGAGTGGAAGGCAGATGCTTAACTAAATGACCCACCCAGGCACCCCAAGAAAACCACTTTAAATAAAACACCCAAAAGGAAGAAACTCAGAAAAAAAAAAAGGAAGAAAAAATTAGATTTCTTAAAACTAAAAACTACTTCTGTTTGAAAGACACCATTAAGAGAGTGTAAAAACAATCTGGAGTAGGAGAAAATATTTGTAAATTGCATATATGATTAAGGATCTGTAAGCAGAATATATAAAAGTCTCTTAAATATTAATAATAAGAAAACAAAACACTCAGTTAACACATAGGCAAATGATTTGAACAGACAGTCCACCAAAAAATGTATAAGGGAAGCAAATAAGGATATGAAAACATTATTGGTTTAGTCCTTAGAGAAATGCAAATTAAAACTGTGAGGTACCTCTACATCCATATGAGAGTGGCAAAATTTAAAAAAGAATGACTGAAAAAAAATAAAAAAGAATGACTGTACCAATTATTGTCAAGGACATGTAGCAACAGAACTTTCATACACTCTCAGGGTGAAATGGTGTAACCACTTTGGAAACCAGTTTGGCAGTTTCAAAAGAAGTTCAACAGGTATCCACAATGTGAGTCAGTCATGCAACTCCTCAGTGTTTACTCAGAGGACATCAAAACATATGTTAATGGAAATGTGGTACAGAAATGTTCATGGCAGCTTATTTGTTATGGACAAAAATGGGGAACAACTCCATGTCTCTCGGCAGGTGAGCAGATAAACAAGAGTGTGGTATATCATTGCTACAGAATAAGAATTTCCAAGAAAAGGAACAAAATAGGATGCAGGAAAAAACATTATTTCCTGGTTTTAACTGACAATCCTGACATTTAAACATTTTTCATCCTATTGGTACATTTCCTCGTCTTGTAAGAGTTGCATCTGGGTTTCATCATGATTTTCAGTTGAGAAACTTAGTCAAACATCAATTCAGGTTCACTAAAGTCTTAAATTTACTTTCCCTAGCACTCTCTTGTAGTGATAATAATTAGCCACTGAACAACCATAGCAGGAGTACAAGATCAATACCGAAACAAGAAAGATGGAAATAACCAAAGGATTTGCAGATAATTAAGATACCAAATTTGAGGTCTGTCTTTGAAAAATTCATTTCTATTTGCAAGCTGTTGAAATCTCACTTTCCTAGATACTTTGCAGAGTATTCTTGATGAAATGCAATACATCACAGGAATGATTCCCCCACCCCCCGTATTTGGAAATACCTATTTTGGTATTTTGGAGTGCCCCGTATTGGAGAGCCTACTTAGAGCCTCTCAAGAGATGCACCTAAGATTTTCAAGATTTCTGCACTAGATATTTTTAAAGAGTAAAATAAAATCTAGGGAATATAGCTTTTGAAGTGGAAAGTCTGAAACAAAAACAGTTTGATGACTGTCACAGACAAAGCAGCTAAAGCCCTAAAGTATAATTCAAAGTTTTTATAAACTCCAACTTGCAGGTTACTCTTTGGCAAATAAAAAATGAGTTCTGAGTCTAGAAATGGTTTAATTTGAAAACTTGAGTTGAGGAAAAGAGCAGCGAATGTGCAGATATGGGATAGCTAATATATACATACATTTTTCAGGATACACGTATACACATACATAGAGCAATCATTTATCATTTACCTAACAAATGTTTGTCACATACCTTTAACGTGTCAAACGTAGACCTGGCTCTTGTTGAACTTACATTGTAGTGGGAAAGACTTACAATAAACAAGTAATTGAAACGAGTCTGATAAGTATTATGACCAGGGTGGTGCTTGCTAACACAGGAACCTGTATCAGGAGGACATGGCTTAGCTTAGGAGTCAAAAAAGCCTCCTTGAAGAAACGGTGTTTAAATGTATTGTTCCTGCCTAATATCTTCATCTTATTTAACTTCCAACTCCTTGGGGAGTGGGGAGGGTAGTTCAGGGCTTCACTTCTGCTCCTGTGGGACCTGTCGGAACAAACCCTGCCTCTCTATGTTGGGTCTTTCTAGCTTATTTTAAATTCCATGGGAACAAGATCTGAGAGCTAGAAGATTTTGCAGGCAGTTTAAGTTCCCTGATGGAATCCATAGATTCCTTCTCACTCCTGGATGTCTCTCCTTATTTTCCCACTAGGAGAAGAGTTGCTTCCTGATTCCTACAGGTGCCATGAGTCCTTCCTCCCCGCCGCCCCCCTCAGTGTTATGTTAAATAGTTAAATAATCAGAAACAATAATTAATAGCAATGGCTAGCCTATTTAGTGTTTGCCTTATACCAGCCACTAAGTTGTGCACATTAGAGAGAGGTCCCATGGTGTATGTGCCTTTAACTGTATGTACTTGCGGTTCTTCCCAACTCCTCCCAAGAAAAGGAGACAGCAAGAAATAAAAATGTCAATGACATGGGTGATGCTGCTAGTGATTCTTCTCAGTGAGTACTGGTCTAGAGAGACACACTTAAGCGACTTGGCACCTGCGTACTTTGGGCATCTTGCTGAGAAGTGTGTGTGATTTCTAGGGTGCAAATGATATTTTGACCTATGCAAATTTTCCCTTTATTAACTAACATTGGAACACAGCCCTTGTTGCTCACACCCCACTTATTGCCTTATT
The DNA here is from genome assembly GCF_003254725.2 of Canis lupus dingo. Lineage (NCBI taxonomy): Eukaryota > Metazoa > Chordata > Mammalia > Carnivora > Canidae > Canis > Canis lupus. The sequence continues at coordinate 54,485,380 of NC_064246.1, read as the reverse complement.
TCAGTTAATTCTTCCAGCAATTCTATAAGATAGGGACATGTATGATCTCTATTTTGAGGGGCAGTGGAAATATGGCAGAGAAGTTAAATAACTTGTCTATAAACCCAGTAAGTGGCAGAGGCAAGATTTACACCCCGCAGATCCCTAAGGTGTAGTCTGTGTGATCCTACTTTCTTACCATCAGCAATTTGTTAGGAAGCCTGGAGATTTTTGTTTGGAACACTAATTAATACTGCTTTTCACACAGTAGAGAGAGAAAATCCAGAGGGGAGATGCCCTTTGGTACCCTTTTAGAAAATGTTATCAGGGAAGCAATGAGCTCCATCTCTGCTGAACAGGGAAGTTTCGAAAGAACCATGGAGAGATCTGAATGTATTTTGGACTGGACAATTGGTGTACTCTGGCTTGACTGAAGGAGAGGGGGTGGGAGTTGCCAGCTGAAGCCAGCAGCCAGACAAATTATAACAATATTGAGCCTGAGTTATCCCCCCAGGGCATGGAGGCTCCATCCAGATGCAGAGCTGTTGTCATGGTGTCTCCTTGCAGCCTGGCTCCCACCTGGCTGCAGTTTGAAGCAGCAGGTTCTCATTATGCTTTAATTTTTTTTTAAATGTGTTCTTGAAATTGAATTAAATTTGCTTCCTTCATGGTGTGTGTTGATTTTGAAATGACTTCCTGGTGGGTTTTCTTTAAGATCTTCAGTGGCAATGCAAAGGTTCTCAGGGTAAAATGAGGGATCCAACCTGATGAGAAAAAAATGTATTATTTTCTTACCTTTAAGTTTAACTCAAAGATGCTGCGTTTTGACCAATCACAGTTTTTATTTGCTCAAGTGATTTTGCTTTCCCTGCTGGGTTGGCCTAAGTCAATTACCCTTCTCTCCCTGAGGCATTTTTAGTCTTCATTCACAGAACAAAAAAATTCCTACCTCCAACAAAATTGCCCATCTTCTTGAAATGATTGCATTTTCCATGGATACTGAAATGTACTCTCCATGGGAGATTTGGAGATGAGGGTCAAGATCCCCCGTAAATGTATCCCGGGGATCTTGTTCATAAAAATACCTTCTTCCCTTACACTTTGGAGAAGGGATCAGAATCGGTAAGGTCTGAATAGTTGCCATTTGTTTATTCATTCAGCTGATCCATTCAACAAATACAGATTGAGCATCTACTGTGTGTCAGGTACATAATGGACAAAAGAGACAAAAATCCTACGTTCAATGAACTTGTACCTCAACTGGGGTGATGGACACCAAACAAATAATCAAAGGTGAATGTTAGCTAGGGGTGACTGCCAAAGAGAACGGGGACAGTCAGGTGGTATGAGGGGGTGTGGGAGTGAGGGCTGCTGGCTAATGGAAATTTTAGGTAGGTCTCCCTGGAGAGTTTCCCAGAAGAAAGTGAGAGCTCCCTAGAGCTCCTAGAGGAGCTAGAGGAACATTTTCCAGAGACGAGGATAGTAAGTGCAAGAGGTCTGGTGCGGCAGGAGAATAGCTCAGAGACCAGGGTGGTCAGAGCAGAGGGATCTGATCAGGAGGGAGAGCAGTAGGAAAGGAGTTTAGAGAGGTGATGAGAGCAAGATGTATGTAGCCTTCATGGCAAGGACACTGGCTGTGCCATGAGCTAGATGGGTGTGCTAAAAGACGGTGCTCCTCCCTAATGTCTGTGCTTCAAAGCCATAGGAAAATTTCATGCAGAGTAGAGGCATGATCTCAGTTATGTTTTAACAGGATGGCTGTGATCACTGTGTTGGGGATGCTGAAGGGTGGCATGGGTGAAAGCAAGGGGGTTGTTTAGGAGCTGGTTGAGGTAATTCCGGCAAGAGATTGGGTTTGGCTTGGATTAATAAAATGGAAAAGTGGTTTCCAGGGCTGTGTTATTGGGGTGATTGGAAGTATTTATTATCTTTAAGTCAAATGAAAATGTTTCAAACACAGGGGTATATGAAATTCACCGTTGCAATCTTGACAAATGACTATTTTAAAAATGGAATCTGTATAGAGATTTAACCACAAAAAGTGTTAATGAAGCACCTATAAACACCCAGCTAAATGGTAGGGTTCTAGAAAATCTTCTGTGAAGAAGTCACTTTCTTCTCATTGTATAAACTACAAAAACATATGAACATATGGTCTAGTATAAATTATGCTTAAATGTTTGTGAGAAACCTAATGGTATTGAATGTCTACCAGCTGCCAGAGTTGGTGATGGGCATTGTCCATAAGCAAAAAAAGCTCTTGTTTATGTGGGCTATATATACTGATGTTTACTATATTAATAATTAAAACTAAAACATTTAACAATGATTAATTAAAAATAATAACCCATTATATGTTAACAAACAGCTATATTCTATGAAAATATTATTTACAAAATTTTAAAAGGTGCTAAGAACAGCATTGGTTCACATTTTTGTGTGTCTCGTTAATGTCTGGCTTAATAGAAGACATCTGGATTGTCATGTTTGCTTCTATATTCGATCTGTTGGGATGTATTGTAGTTGAAGTACATGAAGAAAATAAGGACCTCATACAAATAAATAGCAGAAAAGGAAGGAGTGCTTTCATATTCTTTTTTGATAATTGTAGATATTGTCCTTTAATGCTAACCTAAAACCCAACATGTGGAGGCTTCTAGAAAGTTAGTTGTAATGTGGACTCTGAGATAATACTAACTTTTTATTCTATTAACTTACAATCCATTGATCACCGTGCATGTTACCCATGCATGGTGTTGTAACATCATGCGTTTATCACCTGGAAAATATTAACTCACTGAATTATGCAGATATCCAATTGTTGACACATTTCATTATATATTTTTTAAATGTCACATGTGTTAGTCTCACTACCAGTCTCATCAGGAAAGTCTTTGTATTTTACGAAGCTCTTAAGCCATTATGGTGTCAAATGTAAGTTTTCCAAAATTGGTAATGAATGTTGTCATTTGTTTTCCCTGAAGTGACAGGCTTGCTTCTTTCATTTGCAAGAAGATTTCTACTACATATCCAAGTCTCAGGGCACGCCAGACTCTATTTCAAGTGCAAAGGAGGGTCTGTGGAAAAGACTGCCAGTTTACCTCGCACCTCAGACAGTTGCCCAGATGCTTTTCCTTGGGATGGCCATTGTACTTCAGTGGGCAGAGGAAGTGCTTCCTGTACCATATATTTTGTCACAGAAAATATTAAAAAAATGAGCATCTAAGGGTCCATATTTAGTATTATTAATCCTATTTACTGCCTTCACTCAAAGCATTTGTGAAACAAAACTTTCTTCTTCTTCTCTCTCTCTCTCAGCCCTAAGTGGGGAGAATACAACTGAATTACTCTGAAATACTCTGAATTACTCTATCAGAATTACTCTGATAGTTTGCTGTCACTACCTAGATTCGGGCTGAAGTGCCAGCAGTTTTACCTTCCTGTGCTTTTGCACTTTGAGGGCAAATGTCAACACAATGACAAAGGCACACACATCTCTGTGTTATTATACAGTAGTTTTGTTACTAAAGACTCCTTGATAGGATCTGGGGATACTGTGCCCAGCCACCAACCCCCAGCCTCATGGGCCTGGGGCCACACCTTGAGAACTGCTATGTGCAGTATGTGTTTTATAAATGAAGATACTGAGCCCTAGAGAAGTGAGGGGACTTGTCTCAGATCACATGGGTTGTCAGAGGCAGAATGAGGACTCTTAACTCAAGCCTTGTCAGACCCAAAGTTAGTCCGGAAAGTTGGTCCCCCCTGCTCCCCTCCCTCTGGTTACACACCCAGGAGTATAATTTACATAGAACTTTAAAGGAATTATGAACTTGATTGTTCAGAAGGACACAGTGATCTGGATAAGAAGAATTCAAAAAGTGTAAACGAGGACCGAAATGAGCATGGCTTGTGTGGCAGATAAAGATGGAGACTGAAGTGGAAACACCATTGGCCATTTCTTTCTTTTTTTTTTTTAAGATTTTATTATTCATTTATTCATGAGAGATGCAGAGAGAGAGGCAGAGACATGTGCAGAGAGAGAATCAGGCTCCCTGTGAGGAGCCTGATGCGGGACCTGATCCCAGGACTCCGGATCATGACCTGAGTGAAAGGCAGACGTTCAATTGCTGAGCCACCCAGGTACCCCTCATTGGGCATGTCTAAAGACAGTGAGAAGGGAGGATGGATGAATTGATTGAGGACCTGAATATCAGAGTGAGGAGTCTAATCTTAACTCAAAAAAAGAGAGAAGCTTTTAAGTTCTTAAACAGAGCCCAATGATGAAAGTAGCATTCAACTAGCATCATTGGTGGATGTTTCACCAAAGAAAAGAGAACAGGGTCAGAGAAAGTCTTGAAGGTCATTGCAGTTAATCAGTATGTGGTAATGGCTTGAACCACAGTCAAAGAGAAAGAAGGATCAGAAAAATAAAAGCCCAGATAAAGCACCCAGAGTGTAGCAATCAGTAATGGGGAAATGCAGAGGAAAGTGATCTCATGGGATTCCCAGCTTTCAAATGTGAGGCTTCAGGGGAGGTGCGACATTTCTCAGAAATTGGTGGTGAGTATGCTAATGGTTATGGTGAACTCATGGTGATGTCAGTGTAGCTATCTAAAGATGTTCTCAAAATGTGTTTTTTATTTTTCATGTGTGTGGCATTGTGTTGAGGTTATAGTAAGTGTATAGGTGGATTCCTTGAGAGTGGGTGGCCAACAGCTTTATGATGGAGGATGTCTGGTGTGAGGAAGGGACAAAGAAGATCCAGTTGAGGAGAAGGAGGTTGTGACTTGAAGGTAGATGCACAGTAGTAGCAGCAGCCACAGGAGCTGTAGCTATCATCATTGTCACCATCACCATACATCAGTGATGGTAATAATGGTAGAGGCTGACACCAAGATCTCATTATATGCCAGGCTTGACATGCAGGGGGTTATTGAATTGTCAGGACACTTTCATGACTCAGAAGAGTTTTTGGAGAAGAGGTTTTTGAGATGAAGAAATTGGAGTAGAGAAACATTATAAAGATCTGTACCACTAGGAAGCTGGTCTAGCTAGCCTTGGACCCCCAATCCCTCTGACTCCAGCACCTCTCCTCCATCCTGATGAGATCTCAGGGAAAGCCAGGCATGTGCCGTGTTCATAAAGGTCTGTGTAAAATTCACCAGTGAGGTCAGAGCTACGAGGACTGAGGGAGACTGGCTTCATGGGACTTTATGTGAGGTGTCAGCAGACAGATGATGTTGGAAGCAAATGGCAGGAAGTGGGGACTGTGCCTAAATAAATGTAGCAAAATGGACTGCTTGTGGGAGAGATTTGTGCATAAAAGGAAAAAAATCCTAAAATAACTTAAAGTTGGCATGGATTATTAACTGAAGGTCTCTGTGAGAGGAGGCTGGGGTTAGTTGAATGGGGATGTGAATGATGTGGTTGATGATGGAAGTGAAAAAATGTACAGGTTGGTGTGAGGGGAGCTGGATCTGGGAGAGGCAGGTGGAGGAAACAGGACACAGGGTGCAGGTTGAGGAACAACTTCAGGCCCTTCTCCTGAAACAGCAGGAAGAGTGAAGAGTAATTACTACAGAAACTAGAATTGGCTAATAAGGATAAAAAAAAAAAAGAAAAAAAGCCTGGCAAGGCTGGTGGTCTCAGGGACTTAAGGAAAGATGGAGATTATCTCTTGTTATAAAGCTAAAATGGAGTTGTCAATCTCAGAGTTGAAGGGGACTTTGGATGTCAGCACTTTAGATTATCCCTTTATATGGTAATTACTTATTTCATCATCCACTTTTAAGGGCAAAGACCATGCTGATTATTTCTGGACGCTCTTGGGGGCTGAGCACCCAGACTACAGCCTGATACATGGTAGGGGCTCAGAACCAGTTGTTGCATGAATGAATGGATGTAGTGTAACGTAGTCATCTGATGCTTCCTCTCTCTTTGTTACTCAACCCTTTCCTTACATTTGGGTAAAGCTCTGCAATTTGTGAAGTGATTTTAATTTTTTCAGACACAGTATCATGATACTGTGACTCGGGAACACTGTTATCATACCAGTTTGATATATGCGGATACTATCTTGTCTAAGGTTATAGCACAGTGTGGTTGTTTAGAACCTGGGCTTTGGAGTCAGACCCAGTCTGAGCACCAACTCTGCCATTTAAAAGCTACATTCCTTTGTCAAGTGTTTTACCTCTCCTGTCTTGTACAGTGATCGAAAAGATGAAATAACATAGTGCCTATAAACTATGTAACATAAAACTGACGAGAACATATGAATTCTGGGGTAGTTTATATAGTGGTTGAGCACAGACTGTGAAGCCAGATGGCCTGGGTTTGAACCTTAGCTCTTCATCTGGCTGCTGTGTGACCTTGGGCAAGTTACTTAAACTTTCAGTGTCTCAGTTTTCTCACCTGCAAAATAGGGGCTATGATAACATCACCTAACTCGTAGTTGTCATGAAGGTTAAGTGAATTAATATCTACAAGATGCTCAGAACAGTGCCTGGCATATGCAAGTACTTGAAGTGCTTGTTAATACAAGGTATGTATTATAATCATTAGGCTCAGTGAATTGTCTCCTGATTTCTCCTTGACCATCATTGCTAAATCATAATTAACTCCCCAAGTCTTTTTTTTTAAAGATTTTATTTATTTATTCATAAGAGACACACACAGAGAGAGAGGAAGAGACACAGGCAGAGAGAGAAGCAGGCTCCATGCAGGGAGCCTGATGCGGAACTCGATTCCGGGACTCCAGGATCATGCCCTGAGCCAATGTCAGGCGCTAAACCACTGAGCCACCCAGGGATCCCCTAACTCCCCAAATCTTATTTACATTATTTGCTTTTGCCTCATGCCTTGCCAGAGACTTTACAAGAGTATGTTATTTAGTAAGCATGATTTTCATGTCCCTTTCTGTCTTTTATGACTTTGTTTGCCAAAAGGAGCCCCAAAATGTCTAATGATGGGCAGAAAAGGAGAAGCATCCAGAATTTTAGTATTTTCTGATGATTATGTCATCTGCCCCATCTTTGTAAAGGCTATCTTAAAATGAATATTTGCCCTAAACCTCACTTCATTAGACTCCTTCTCCACCTGCCCTGAATTCTTAATACTGAGAAACCTACCACGCAGGTGTCCTGCTCCCATGTAAAAAACAAAACAAAAAAAAACACCCAAAGTGGTTTCAGAGTAGACATGTGAAAACATCCTGTTGAAATTCTCTCAAAGATGATGCCTTTTTTGTAGGTGACCCTTGTTCTATCTCTGCTGGTTCAATCCAGAGGTTGCTGCACCCGATTATTATTTTAGCTTATCACTATCAACAGAATGAATAGAGTCCATTTTCACAATTGTTGCTTTCAAAATAAATTACTTGGGACAAAAATCTTTGCAGGGTCAGAAAAACAGATAAATATTCTCAGCAGGATGTAAAGGTAGCAATGGAGTATAGTGTGCTGTTGATTTAGCTTTGCAACCTATGCAGAGGCACTGGTAGCAAAATGTCTGGAGTCAGAGGGGGCAGCCCAATGGAGGCATTTATTGTGAACTACTACTACATTGTATGTGAGGCTGTTCATTGCCAACCGAAGTGACATCCCTCTTGATATTTGGAGCCCTCATTTACAGAATTATAATGTTTTGGTACAAAAATCTTTTAGTAGAATGAGTGTCTCCAATACAAATGAGATGTTTGTTGTCAGAGACCATTGCTGAAACTGCACGGCTCAAGTATCTCCAGAATGTGGTCCAGGAAGTCCAGGGCCCATGTTTGTGTCTTGAAGATGTACTACCTATCTGTAAAAGTCATTATTTATTCAAAAAAACCTTTACTAGGGACTGTAATATGCTGAACTGATGCTAGACAATGAGAAGGTAAATGCCTGGATTGGAATCTCTGTCTACCTGAGGAGCCAGGTAAGTGAACAACTGTGATTTAATGGTGTGTCGGATGATAAACACAATGCTGTGGGAAAACAAAGTAAGAAGGTAAGAAGAAGAGGAATTGCTGTTTTGAGCATTTGCTGTGAGCTAGGAATGGTACTGTTGAGTGGGGGACTGAGAGAAAGGTGTAGGACATGGGGCGTTTGGTAGGAAGCTAGGCTGTGATGGAAATTTCACCCAGAGGTGAACATGTTTAAGAACAGTTGGCCAGGGCATGGGGTGCTGAGGGAGGGCTGGGAACAAAGGGCTGGAGGTGAAGCTGAGAAGACTTTGGGTATTATTCTGCTCCTAAGTGGGAACCACCCACATCTCAAGATTTATGATCTGAAAGCCCTGAGGGTAGCATGGACGATGAGGCAGAGGGTGGAAGCACCAGTTAGAAAGTCTCCTTAGGAGAAAATGACAGTTGCCTAGGCAAGAAACAATGAGAGCAGGACAGTTGTGTTAGGGGAGAGGAAGGCAAGGACAGTGGATTGAAGCTACAGGACATGTAACAGACTCATAATGCCCCTGAAGAAGGGGGAGAACCATGAGCCTTTTCTAGCACCCACACATCATGTATGTGATGATGCAGCTACTTAAGAAAGATGAGGCTGGGGAAGGAGAAGAAGAACTTAATAAGTCACCATGTCCTGGGGGAGTGGGTTCTTGTAGTGTTAGTTTCCATCCCTACAACGAGTGTGAGAATGATGGTTGCGAGAGTGAAATGAGATAGTTTATGTGAAATCTCTAGCATGATGCCTAGGACATGATACCTCCGAGTACACATTGTCTGATCTTCAAATTCACACACACCCCCATACACACACACATGCAGAAGACTATAGCTTATTGACATCTTTAAAATCCTGCCCCATATTTAATCATATTTTTAATGCATGCAACATAATTGCTAAGGTACAAAAACATTGCTGTTAAGAAAGGGAGACAGCCAACATACAAAAGACTTTGAATAGAATTTTTTTCCCAGAATATTGGAGGAAATCTAAAGGTTGCTCTGTGTTTGTAAGAAAATGGTAATGTACATCGTGTACATTTCTTTTGCCAAGTATTGAGTGGTTTGTCCTAAATTTTTTATTAAGGACTTATCTAAGTACCATGTAATGCCAGATGCTGTTCCAAGAGAATTAACTGCCATCGCCATGAAATACTTTTCCTGGTCTGTTAGTGGACTGCCATTAACATTGAAAACATGGCTGGTCTGTTGTGGGTAAGATTTAGGTTTATAATGCAGTCCAGGAAAATGATGAAATCCAGCATTTGCTGTTACTTGAAATGGTCTCATAATTAGAGCAACAAATCCAAATCCAAACTTTATGGGTATAAAATGAAATCTGTTGTGAAAAAAGCTTGGGCATGTTTTTCAAAACTGAGTAAAAGTTTTGCCTTCCCAGAAACCAATCTCTGGGCAGATCTCCAAGAGGTTGTTACAGCTCCATCAGATCTTGTCCTTACGCCAGTCAGGAGCAGTGTACTGGATACTCCTTTGGTTGCCTGAGCAAAGGCGACATGCCTCTAGGACATCTTTGATTTCAGCCATCCTCAGTTGGGCCTTCCCTCCCCAGGAGAATTCTAAGCCTCACTTGGTAGATGTCCAAGTCAGTTACCACCATTCCAACATATTTTAGTTTAGCCAAGATTTCCATTAGGAGTCTTGCTTCTCCACTCAGGAATGTTAGTGCCTATCTGCTCTACCCCTGGGACTTCTCTCTTAGCACCTGATATTGCCTGTATAATCAGGATCTTATGGAGATGAAAATTGTAGTGGCGTGATGGCAAAAAATTCTTTAAGAGTAATAAAAGCTGAATTCTGATGAGACTTATTAGCTGTGTAACCTTGGACAAGGAAAACCCTTCTGAGTCCCCGTTTGATCACTTCTGCGATGTGGATAATAATGATGCCTAGGACTCAAGGGTGTCGAGAATTTTACATGAGATACTGTATATATGAGCTGCTAGACTGACTAAAGGCCCATGTAGTTCCTCAACATATGTTGACTCACAAAGAGTTAAAAAAAAATACCTGTCTAAGGATTTGCATGTTAGAGAATCAAGGTGAAAATTCTTTCCGAGCTTCCTATGCTACGAATGTCAGATTTCTTTGGAAAGAAGCCTGAATTCAGAGTTAACAGATCAATTGAGCTGGAGACTTCTAAATATCCATTCACAGTTGTCCTTTGGGCTTCAAGAATTTTAGCTTTGTAGAATGCCATGCTGGTGAGGCAAAGTGCCTTATTATGGCAACAAGTTCAGTAGAGGAAATATCTTGTTGATTTTTGGCAGTTTATCCATCAATAAATGTTCTTAAAAATAACATGCATGAGAGTTACAGCAACTGCCATTTTTGAGAGTCTTTTCTGCTCTAGGCATGTGCTAAACTCTTTACATACAACTTCTCACTTATTCTCTGCAACATGGTGAGATACGGGTTCCTCACTCAGTTTTACAGATAAGGGACCCTAGGTTCAGAGAGGCTGGGGAGATGGCTTTAAGTCATATAGATAACAAAAGTAAGACTTGAATGACAAAATGTGTGATCCTTTCTTACCTACCGAACCTCTGTTTTGTACTCAGGACTGCAGAGAGAGGTACCTATAGGCCAGGGGCTACTCTGTATGGGATTTCAGCCTGGGTCAGGTTGTAGATGCAATTGGAGTCTGGGTAGGGGTTGAATGGAGCCAGATGCTATACAAGGCTTTTGGGAAGGATGGCTGAATGGCAGACAGATGTGGGTGGTGATCACTTGCAAGGCCTTTGTGAAAGTTGTGTGTATGTTCTACCCAGGGATACCTACTTGAGGCGGTGAGAGATACTGAGTCTTGCTCCTACTCTGCTCACTAGGCTGAGCACTTGCCGGCCCATGGCAACCACGGGGATGGGCACCATATTCTTGTTTGCACAGAGGAACCCAGTGGGCAGCAGCCAGCAAAAGCTCATTTCCCATTCATGCTGTCCAGCACTCTGTCAGCACGAAGAACCTGAAATCCCAAGAGGCAGGAGGTAAGAAGGTTGGAGAGGGAGCATAGACCCATTCCTTAGCAAGTGGAGTCCAAAGGAAGATCGCAATAAAACAAAATATTTTAGAAAGAAGAACCAAAGGCAATTAGATATCTTCAAGGACTGTAAACCCATTGAGTAGAATATTGAAATACTATTTGAATATTGACCATGACAGAGCTGGGGAAAAATTGCCCCTTACAGTAGAAACATGCTCAGATACCCAGTGAGTAGCCACCAGCATATGAGAAACTATAAATATTAATGAAGTGACAGGGCAAGGATTTTAAAAGGAGCTTTTTTCTCTGAGTATCTTTTGTAGGGGGGGGGGAATCTTTAAACTTTAAAGGGATGTATTTTCTCTACTGTATACTGGAGATTTATAAAGCACTGCCTCCTGCCAGACTCTACAATGGACTTTATATTCTTTTGGAGAGAGGCATTTGAGAACCTATAAAGGCAGGTCAAGCCTAAGGTATTATGCATTTATAGTAACAAAGGAAAGAAAAAAAGAGACAAGCCAAGACAATACAAGATGAGTTCAGACTACCTTATTTTGTGACATGATGGAATTGTTAGGGAGAAATGAAGGAGTAGTGGACTGATGAGGTTGTTGTCTGGGGACTCTCCCTATGAGGTGGGGCTTGCAAATGAAGGCATGATCACAAAGAGAAGTTTGCATTCATGTTTGGCTTCTAATGCTAGTGACAAAATCATCTGTACAGTAGTGATTTTCTACTTTTTAAAACCAAGGCTTAAGAAAACATTCTAGATCATTAATGAAGTCAATCTTTGCTTATATCTTTATTTCCATATATCTTTGAAAACATATTTATACATCTTGACCTTCATTTTGGCCTATAAATTAAATAGCATTAACCATAGGATTGCCTGCAAATCAACTTGCAGTATCAATGATTTCCTTAGATTTATGGACTAAATATGTATTCAAGTATTTGAGCTTCAGGTCTACCAATTGTTAAATGCAGCAATCATATAGTAATATAAACCTGCTTTCTCTTTGGAGTTGTTGTGAGGTTAAATGGCATTCCAAACTTGTAAGATGCTGGAGCTGAAAGAGACCTTTTGGATTATCAGGTCCATGTTCTATATTGGAAGCATGACACAAGTGTGAGGTACTCTTATATATCCTCACTCCTACAATGTGGCCATATTTTTACATATTGGCAAATCCGAATGGTAAGTGATGAGTGGTTTCCTGCTAGAGCTCACGAGTTTCTGAGCTTCTCTCTTTGGGCAATTCCTAGTAATGGTTCTTTTGTAAAACATATCACTGGGAGATGGCTGAAAACAGGCAAAACTACCTAATAATATAGGTCACAATGGGGGAATAAAAGAAACAAACACTGCCTGCTAAGCATGTTTATGTATTATTTTTAATATAGCAGATTAAGATTTAATTCACATAACACACGCAGTTCACTCATTTAAAAAGTGTAGAGTTGAGTGGTATATTCACAGTTGTACAACTATTTTCATTACCCCAAAAGGACACTCCATACCCATTAGTCATCACTCCCCACTTTCCTCCCCACTCTAAGCCCCTGGCAACCACTAATCTTCTTCATGTCTCTCTAGATTTGCCTGGACATTTTGTATAGACATATTTATAAGTATGTAATCTTGTACAATTGACTTCTTTAACTTAGTATGATATTCTCAAGGTTCACATATGTTTTAATAGTTATCAGTACTTTATTCCTTGTCATGACTGGATTATATTCCATCATATGGATATACCATGTTTCATTTATCGATTTACGAGCTTATTGACATTTGGGTTGTTTCCATGTTTGCCTATTATGAATAATGCTGTTGTGAACAATTGTATATGAGCTTTTGTGTGGACATGTTTCTATTTCTCTTGGATGTATACCTAGGATTACAGTTGCAGGTTCATATGGTAACTCTGTGTTCAACTTTTTAACGAACTGATTGACAATTTTTTCCAAAGCAGTTGCACCATTGTTGGCTCTCTGCTTATTAAATTTTTGCCCTCTTAAAATTTATTTTCTTACTATTTTCTTTCTTCTGTTTGCTTTGGTATTATTTACTGATTTTTTTAGTTCATAATGATGGAAGTTGTGGTCACTGATTTGAGACCTTTATTTTCTAATGTAGGTGTTTTGTGCTATAGATTTCCCTCTCAGTATTGTTATGGATGTATCCCACAAATTGTGACACACGGGTTTTCCTTTTCATCCATTTAAAACTGCTTTAAAAAAAAAAGATGTTATTGATTTGAGAGCGAGTGTGAAAGGGAGAACACAAGCAGGAGGAGCAGCAGACAGAGGGAGAGGGAGAAGCAGGCTCCCCAGTGAACAGAGAGACTGGCATGGGACTCGATCCCAGGACTCTGGGATCATGATCTGAGCAGAAGGCAGGCACCTACCAACTGAGTCATCCAGGCACCCCTAAAGCTGCTTTTAATTTTTTTTCTTTTATTTATTATTTATGATAGTCACAGAGAGAGAGAGAGAGAGAGAGAGAGAGGGGCAGAGACACAGGCAGAAGGAGAAGCAGGCTCCATGCACCGGGAGCCCGACGTGGGACTCGATCCCGGGTCTCCAGGATCGCACCCTGGGCCAAAGGCAGGCGCCAAACTGCTGCGCCACCCAGGGATCCCTAAAGCTACTTTTAAAATTTATTTTCAATTTCTTTTTTTAAATAAAGAGTTATCTAGAAATATACAATTGAATTTCCAAATATTTGGGGAACTTTCAGTTACCTTTCTGTTATTAATTGAATTCTTAGTCAGAAAATATACTTGGTGCGACTTGCATCCCTTTAAATTTATTCAGATCTTTAAATGGCCCAAATACAGTCTATCTTGGTACATGTTTTGTGTGCCCTCAAGAAGAAAGTGTATTCTCCTATTGTTGGATGAAATGTTCTATAAATATTAATTAGGTCAGGTCGGTTTATAGCATTGTTCGTGTCTTCTATAGTATAACTGATTTCTACCGATTCTATCATTTACTGAGAGGGGAGTTTTGAGCTCTGGCTATAATTGTGGATTGAACAGTAGTGTTTTTAATGTACAGGTAATATTCATTTATTTGGTACTTCATAGTGCTACTTGCTGGAGATGCAAAGATGAATAAGGAAAATGTGGCTCCTGTAATTATGGAGTATACAGTGAATCACAGGGTGCATCCTTAAAATACCTCTGAGTTACCTGGTTGGTTTTTTCCCCCTATTTCCATTGGTCCTCTCTAGCCTGGTCTCTCTTCATTTCATACTCAACTTTCTGCAAACATTTCTCTGCTTTATTCCTTCATTTCTCTGAGCCATTTTTTTCTACTACTGTCTGGCTAATCTTCTAAGGACAATTATTAGTGTATTCTCCATCCTTGTTGATACAGGCTCTAGCACAATGGCTCATGGAGTATGTCATGCTTAGTTTTCATTGACACCTTGCATATAATTAAAGAACTCTTTATTTGGTCCCTTTATCCAGTACTTCATGTTCAAGCTCCTCCTAGTTACTTTTGAGGTAATCCTTAAACCTCAAATCCTTAAACCTTAGTTATGCTTTGTTAATCCTAACTTTCTAATACCTCTTGATATAAATATTTATTGCTTCCAGGTACAAATCATTTCTCCATTTCCTGATCTTTGCATTAGATGCAGTGGTATACATGAGGACATACATCTTTTCAACTAACAGGACACCTGTGAGAAGTTAATATTTTTAACGGCAGAGTTTATTCATCATTCAGCTCTCTATCTCATGGCCACCATTGCTGTTTTGCATATCACTTGGGTATAACTATAGTAGGAAACCAATAACATTTTCATTAAATTTAATTGAAATACTATTCCTTCCTCTTTTCTTAGAGAGAGAGAGACTGAGTGTGCATGTGCTCACATGAGATAGAGGAGGGGCAAAGGGAGAGGGAGAGAGAGAATCTTAAGCAGGCTTCTCACCCAGCATGGAGCTTGACATGGGGCTTGATCTCATGACCTTGAGATCATAACCTGAGCGGAAATCAAGGGTCCCAAGTTTAACTGAATGAGCCCTATTCCTAACTCAGGTGGCCCTATTCTTTTCTCTTTTTATTTATTTTTAAATTTTTTAAATTTTTAAATTTATTTTCTTTCTTTTTATTTTTTTTTCTTTTCTCTTTTTAAATCATGTACCACCATTTCTCTTTGAAAAGTCATTACTAAAAGAATATACACATAATATTTGTATTTCAGTAAAAGCACATCTCTTAAAAGGTTAAAAAAGCATATCACTTTGCAGTTATAATTTTATGACTCACCAGGGGGAAAAAGTACTTCTAAAAGGAAGAGAGGAAGCAACTCATCCAAAGTTTTAAATTATTTAGTCTTCAGTTTTAAATACCATCTTGGAAAATTTAATGTGGCATCTATTTTTAATCTTTAAAATTGTTCTTCTTTTCAGCCAGGATCAATTTTTATATCATCCTAACACACTGCAAGGAAACAGTTCACTATACCATAGACTTCTTTGAACATTTACCCCATTGCTCCTATCAGCAGGAGGCTTCTTGGAATCCCACAGCAATTTCTGTGACCATATATGTTTTATACAATGTTGCGCATTTTTTCCTTCTTATTCTGCCTTAGGTTTTCAAAAGAAGGGGAGAGGAACACTCCTGATCTTATTAAAAATGAACATCACCCTCTGGCCTAACTGAATTGTAGGAACACATTTTCATGATGATATGAAAAAAAAGGAAAGAACATTTTTAACAATTTACCACAGTGTGAGTACAAATATATATTAAAAGTAATAGCAACAACAAAACTTATTGGATTTGTTAGAAACTTCTTGAAAAAGGAGAAGCATTTTAGTGACTTTGGGTTTGTCAAAAAAATTTTAATATGATACAAAAAAGTAAAAGAGTATAAAAGAAGAGAAGAAAACCATTTTTGCTCTTCTGAAAAAGCATGGTTAAGAAAATGAAGAGGTGGGACACAGACTGAGAGAAAATATTTGTGCAACAGGTATCAAACAAAGGACTTGTATCTAGACTAGGTAAAGAACTTTTACAATTCAATAACAATAAGAAAAGCAAATCAATGAATATGGGACAAAGATTTAAACAGGGTTCACCAAAGAACATACACAAATGGAAAATAAGCATGTAAAAAAAGTGCTCAATATCATTAGCCATTGGGGGAAATGCATATTTAAGCCACAAGGAGCATCATTACATATCCCTAGAAAGGCTAAAGTTTAAAAAAAAAAAAAAGGCAAAAAGTGAAAATACCAAGTATTTTTGAACATGTGAGCAACTGGAAGCCTTCATAACCACTGGGAATGCAAAATGGCACTGCTGTTTTGGAAAAGACTTTAACAGTTTCCTAAGAAGTTAAACATACATTTACTTAGCATATGGCCCAGCCATTGTACCGCTAGGTATTTACCCAAGAGTAAAGAAAGCATATGTCCACATGAATATTCAGAGAGCTTTACTTGTAGTAGCCCAAACCGGCAAACAACAGAAAGGCCCAGCAAGAGATGAATGGATAAACAAATTGTGATATATCCATACAATGGAGAACTTGTTGGCAATAGAACAAACTATTAATACACACAACACTGTGGATGAAAATGAAAATGCTTATGATCACTGAGAGAAGCCAGACAAATACATGAGTACATACTGTGGAATTCCCTTTATATATAATAGGGGAAAATACAAGTTAACCTATAGAAATGTTTAATTCGTGTCAGTGATTACCTGGTTTGAAAGTGGGTGATTGGGGATTGATAGGAAAGGGAGATTACAGAGGGATACAAGGAAATGATTGGGTTTGATGGACGTGTTCATCATCCTCATTGTGGAAGTGAAGTGGCATGAATGTATGTGAAGAATCACCAAACTCCACCCTTGGAATATATGTGGTTTAGTTTATGTCAATTATAACTCAACAGATCTCTTTTAAAAAATCCAAATAATGTAAATAAGAGTGCTAGAAACGAGCACTTCGTAGAACATTTAACTTGAGAAACTTCTATCAGATTTGACAACCTGGTACATTTGCTCTTAAGGACTTTTGCAAAACTTGTGGTATTTCTCTAGATCTCCATCTCCCTTCCACCACGCTGTGGCAATTTAAAGATGTTTCTGTATTCTCAGACACCAATGTATTATTTTTAACCAGAATTTAGAGTTTAGTCAAGATGGCTTGTCTTCTTTTTAAGTCATTAATGGCTTTTTTACCTCCCCTTCAAAGCCATGATGGCAGTTTCCCGGGCCAGAGGCAGGCATGTCTGGCGGTCCTGTGACACATCTGTCACAGCCTCTGAGGAGTGGGCAGGATCTCCTAACACCCACCGCTGTCTGTGATAAATTGATGACACTTGGGGTGGCCCTATAGGGTTGGAGAGATGTGACTAATAAGGAATACACATTATTGCAATGTTCCAAGGATTGATGGGCGAATAAAAATTGAAAGCATATTAGACATCGTCTGCAAACTAGGTCTGAAGATCTCCACCCCATCCCTAGCCTCCAGCTTGACTTGTAGAGATGTTTTGAGGCTGACATGGATAAGAACACTTCATCCCTCTCTATATTTGGAATGACATCAGTCTAAGAACATCTGTATACCTTCCCATTTTAGGAACAGTATCGCACTTTTTAAAAATAAAAAAAAAAAAAAAACACCCCGCAGAACACATTGAAAAGCACCACATGAATGGAGGTTGTATTTATGTAAAATGTACCTTCTTTCTGAAGTGCCTTAATAACGCTTTGTGTGAAAGACATTTTTAGAATTTGAAAAGTAATGCACTTCGTAAGCCAAACCTTTTGACCTTAGAAAAAAATTTACATTTTATTAAAAGTTATGTTTTTTTTGTTTTAATCTACAACTTAGCCATCTTTCTTAATGTCCTCTGTGATAATATGAATCCTTGGGCGGATACCCCACTCCGTGTTTGGCCATGTAGGTTTTACTTTAGAATATTAAAATGACATTTTGTCACTTGATTGCTAGTCAAACGATAAGAGGCTATTAAAAATTTTTAAAGAGGGGGACCCTGGGTGGCTTAGTGGTTTAGCGCCTGCCTTTGGCCCAGGGCGCGATCCTGGAGTCCTGGGATCGAGTCCCATGTCGGGCTCCCTTCATGGAGCCTGCTTCTCCCTCCTCCCGTGTCTCCGCCTCTCTCTCTCTCTCTCTCTAGGTCTATCATAAATAAATAAATAAATCTTTAAAAAAATAAAATAAATAAAATAAAAATATTTAAAGAGGCAGTCTAGGTGTCTCAGTGGTTTAGTGCCTTCTTCGGAGCAGGGTGTGATCCTGAAGACCCGGGATCGAGTCCCACGGCCGGCTCCCTGCATGGGGCCTGCTTCTCCCTCTGCCTGTGTCCCTGCCTCTCTCTCTCTCTCTGTGTCTCTCATGAATAAATAAATAAAATCCTTAAAAACATTTTTTAAAGACATTTTAAGGACACAGATATTCTTTGTATGGTCTTCACTGTACTTAAATAAGATTTATTTCTGCATAACAGTTATGTGAAAATACTAGGTAAAGGATATACTAGTTTGAGTGATTTTGATAAAAACATGTAACAGTGGAATCTAAGACAAATTTTAATTTTTATGACCACTATACAGTCAGCATTCTGGAATCTTTCGCTGTCTTCAAGAATCTTATGGTTGTACTCAGACGCTCAGAAAACCTCAACTTCGATGATCTTTCATTTGTGAATGATCTGCCAAGGTCTCATGGGCTTAAAAAAAAATTAAAGCCTAAAGAATCCCAAAGGATTTCTGTAAATGCAAATATTGTTAAGAGGGAGGCTGTGGCTGTTTGTGCCAGGATTAAATTAAATCCAACTGTGTCTTTAATTAGAAGTGTCTCCCCATCATATCAACACTCCCACATCCTGAGGCCATCAACCTATGTTTTAAGATGCTAGCTGACACTGAATTCCCACATAGCTTTCTCATGGGGTTTGCCAAGTTACTCATGGCCAATTTCAGTCAGTGAGAGGAACGCATGTCTAGCAATAGGATTTGGCTAGTAGTTTTAAGTGTAAGATAAAGTTCTTTTCAGGAACTGTGAAGAGGGTGAGTGATGTAAATTAGAGCATCACAGGGCCTGTTGATTTTCTGTGCCTCACTTTTCTCATCTGTGAAGTCAGGTTTATAACAGTATCTGCAATTGATGAGTTAAATGTTTCTGATGGTGCCCAGTCCAGACAGAGTAAGCATTCAATAATTGTGAGTTACTCTTATAATTAAAAACTTTTTAAAAAAATATTTTACTTATTTATTCATGAGAGACACAGAGAGAGAAGCAGAGACACAGGCAGAGGGAGAAGCAGGTTCCATGCAGAGAGCTCAATGCGGGACCCGATCCCAGAACTCCGGGATCAAGCCCTGAGCCGAAGGCCGACGCTCAACTGCTGAACCACCCGGATATCCCTACAATTAAAAACTTAAAAACATTTTTTACTACAACTAGGCAAGCTTAAATTGTAAAGTTTTTTCAATACCTTTTGTTCCCATGTACTTATATAAAAATTCTTGGGGTAAGTTAAGGCTTCTCAAACTGTTTTGAGCAGCATTCATCCTGCTCAGTCAATTAATACATTTTATGTGGGATAAAAGAGTTCTGTGATTAAATGAGGTTGGGAAACACACCTCTGCTTGAGCACAGTAGAGTTAATTAGGCTTTATTGCTGCAAGACTTCTCAGAACCTTGATGATGACAGTAAGCAGTAGAGCCATTCAAAGGGGTTGTTATGTAGAACATATGTGTTGAGGTAAAAAACTCTCTCTAGAACTATTTGTCTTTCCTGGTACCTTAAAAAAGTTAGAATCACATTTCATTTAGCAGACAAGGGACAATTACTAAAACATAGTATCTTCAATGACCCCATATTTCCCCAGTCTTGTAATATAACGGATTATATAATGTAACCCATTGATGTGGGTGGCTCCGAATTAATCTGAGACTATGTATGTTCAGCAGTGGGCTTATGGCAGAAGTGGAATATTTATTTATTTATTTATTTATTTATTTATTTATTTATTTATTTAAGAAGTGGAATTTTTAGTGTGGAAATGGAAGCTGGTAGCAGTTCAGTTTCTTTTGGATGCAAGTAACTGAAACAAATAATCAAAAAGACAAACTGCAAAGAGTATTTATTATCCCATTTTATAAGAAGTCTAGGGACAGGTTCCAAAATTGGCTAATCCAGCAGTAAAGTGAGTTACCATGGACCCAGGTTTTTTCCATTTTTCCTCTCTACCATCCTTAGCATGTTGGCATGTCCTCCTATGTTGGCTGCCAAGTTCAAAGCAGTTCAAAACACGCAAAGAAAAACCAGTGCCAATTAGAAAACTGGAGCATCTAGTATTTTTTTTCTTTATTCAAACTGAAAAGTTATTTCCAGAAGTCCTCAAAAAGATGTTGCTTTATATTTTGTTGGTCAAAATTGGGTCACCAGTCCATGCCTTAAAGCAGTTGCTTTGCTAGGAGAACAAAAGCGCTCTGCCTGGCTTGGAATAATCAAGATTTCTTTCCGCATCTAGGGGGGTAGTCCAGCCTCCCTGAAGGATGTTGCCATGTAGAGGATAGTAGACTAAAGGAAGAAAGGACTTAAATTTGCTAACTAATGTTACAATGTTGCATAGGAGTCTGATTTTGTTAACCCATATTAAATCTCGGGTGCTATTTTCAGATCCAGTAGAATTAAAATAGTCATACGAGAATATATAAACATGGACTCTGTCATATTTGAGGAGGTAAGAAGCAAGTTCAATATTGAGCCTCATTTTATACTTTAAACCGAAGAACATGTTCTTAATTTTTACCACCTCTAGCAAGCTTGATGGTTTGAGTTTATTAGTGACTATTAAGATAGAAAATTGAGTTTGTGTTTTTGTCATTAAGTTGAAGATATGTATGTTTTGCATTTCACAGCACAGAAGAGCCAAACCCACTCAATACTCACAGGGAACTAGCTATGATCATCAGGCACTACATTGGCAAAACTTAGAAAAAGTCTTTGAGGCTGGAGGCTAGACAGATTGAATTCACTAATCTTTTCTCTCCTACTGTAAAAACTACATGGCTTCTAGCCAAAACTTGTATACTTGCCATTCTAACTATCAAATGTCCTAGTGTGTATAACCTTCAAAGTCAGAACTCATGAATGTGGCATGTAATTAATTAATTAATTAATTTTTAAAAGATTTTATTTATTTATTTATGAGAGACACAAAGAGAGAGAGACACAGGCAGAGGGAGAAGCAGGCTCCCTGCAGGGAGCCCAGAGTGGGACTTGATCCCAGGACCCTGGGATCATGCCCTGAGAATGTGGCATGTATTTAATTAAATATATAAAACAGAAAGCTTTATTTCTGAAACTATAAACTACTCCTTTCCTATACTGGAGTGATTTCTCTTTCTGTGCAGTGGATTTTCCATGCTTCCATCTGTGAAATGGGTACGAATGCTCACTGCTTTCTGAGTTAGGCATTGCTGGTTGTATCACTGTCAGTGTCAAAATGATGTGATGGAAAATATTTTCTGACAGCTTCTGCTGATAGGTGTTATGCCCTCCAAGTCTACCCTTCAGAGGTGGGGGGTTGAGACAATCAAGTAATCACAGAATTTCCTTTGGATGCAAATATTCTTTCTTTCTTTTTTTTTAAACTATTTATTTATTTATTCATGAGAGACAGAGATAGAGAGAGAGGCAGAGACACAGGCAGAGGGAGAAGCAGGCCCCATGCCAGAACCCAGACGTGGGACTCGTTCCCAGGTCTCCAGGATCACACCCTGGCTGAAGGCAGCGCTAAACTGCTAAGCCACCCAGGCTGCCCACAAATGTTCTTTCTTGCAAAAAACACTGTTTCTGGTTTCAAAAGTTCCTTATCATGTGAAGTACCGTTTTGAAGGATGATATTTTTAATTCTTTTTCAAGATTTTATTTATTAAGAGAGGAAGAGAGGAAGGGCGCTAGTGCAATGGGGGAAGAGGGGGAAGGGGAAGGGGGGAAATCCCAAGCAAATAGAGCTCAGAGTGGGATGTGTGGGGCTTCTTCTTTTTTTTTAAAAAAAACTTTATTTATTTATTCATGATAGACACACACACACACACACAGAAAGAGGCAGAGACATAGGCAGAGGGAGAAGCAGGCTCCATGAAGGGAGCCCAACCTGGGACTCGATCCCGGGTCTCCAGGATCACGTCCTGGACTGAAGGCAGCGCTAAACCGCTGAGCCACCCGGGCTGCCCTGTGTGGGGCTTGTTCCCATAACTCAAGAGATCATGTCCCGGGCTGAAACCAAGAGTCAGATGCTTAATCAACTGAACTACCCAGGCACCCCAAAGGTAGATATTTTTTAAATTAAATATAGGAGTAAAAGAATTTTTCCTATTCCAACCACTACATTTTGTCTTATTATGTTCAAATGATGATGAAAATAATGAAAGCAAATTAGATATAGCTTTTCAATTTTCCAAATAATTTTCACATTAAAAAATGTTATCCTTACCACAACTCTGTAAAATAAGGAAGTTTTAACAAATTGATAGATTAGAAAACCCGGGTGTTAAAATAGAAATAGGTTTACCTCTACTCTCAGAGGTATTGCATAGTTTCGTTTAATTTAAATTTTTATTTTATGTTGTCTTTTATAGTAAGAAAGACAAAGAGATTTTATCGTCATTTTTTGTACCTATTTTCTTGTTGGAAAGGCTGAATTGGGAGTTTTGCAGTAACTTATCCAGATTTGTATAGCAACCAAATAAGAGAACTGTAAGGGACTCTAAGAGAATAGCAACTATGGTATTTAAGACCTCTGAAATTAGCCACACCTCAGTTCAAAGCCAGGCCTGCTGCAGAACATGTGTGTCCTGGAGCAATGAACTGAATGACTCTGGGTTTCAGTTTTCTTACCTTTAAAATGGGAATAAGTTCATACCAACCCTCTAGATGATTGTTAGGATTTAATGAGAACATGCCTAGATGTGTTTAGCACATTGCATGGCCTATGGAAATCTCCCTACGTGCTAGGTACCTCTGAAGTTTCCAGCAACACCATTGCTGTAAAAATGTTTAGAGACACTATTCTTGAAGTTAGAATCCTCTTAGCAGTAGCTGGTATTTTGACTTAACTATTGAATGGGTGGAGTTTCCCACAGATATGGGGATAATGGCATGTGCATAAATCTTAAATTTTGCTACTTACTAGGAGGTTTGAAAATTCACTTTGGTACTCGAACACCTATCTCACTTATACTTGGAATCTGTCACAAAGCACTGCCAAAACCTGTCAGTCAGAGATATCCAGTGATGCTTTAAACACACATGAGGCACATACACGCACACGGTGGGCACATATGCATGCCATGTTATAGGAGAGGAGAAGGTGGGATAAAGAAGTGTTTATGGTGTCATTATGCTTGAGTTCGCACTCATGCAGTTCTTCCAGGCGCTCTGCTCTGACCTTGTGATTCTACACAGCTGAACTCCAGTCAGCAAACCTGCATTTGTATTCTCACCAGGAAAGTTTTAGAAATTTTTGTGTGTGTGTGTGTGTGTGTGTGTTTCTGTCCCTGAAAATCCAGCCTATACATTTCCCCTGTGGATAAGCACATAGGTTTGTTAGTCTTGTCTGAACCTGATCTATCCTTCTGCTGTTTTTATTTCAGAATTTTACTTTTATTTGACTCCTGGGTAAGCAGAAAAGATTCATTCTTCTTAGAGGCAAAATGATCACCCCTGGTATTTCCAAAAGTTCATATTCCGAGATTAAGAGATAGAGTCAAAGACCTCAGTAGCTAAAAGAGGCTTTGGAGACCATCTAATGAGATGTCTATTTTAGAGATGGGGAGACTGAGGCTCAGGTGGGGAGAGGGATAGTTCTTAGGCAGTCAGACTAGGACCAGGTGTCCTGACTTTTAATTTACCAGCATTTCCATAATTAATATGCTTCCACCTGTAGTTAATACCAGTTAAAAATTAAGGATTAAAGGGTTCCTCAGCCAGCCACTTATTTAATAAACGGAGAAATGAAAGCTCAGAGCATTTCAACAGAATCCTACAGGATAGTTAATAGCAGAAATGGGAGTTCAATCCAGATTTCTAGACTCCTGTTTCAGTGCTCTCTCCAATTGCATAGTTTATGTAAATGTACCTCTAATGGGAATTCACTCTCACCAATAGCTTTTGAACGCCGTTATTGCCCTATTCTTCTTGGCTTTCTGTATCTCTGATCTAAGCCATCCTGCACACAACTAAAAACCTCCGTTATGACCCACGTGACACCTAAAGATGATGAATCCTTTACCAAGGTGATTCATAGCTCTTTTGTGCGAGATGAGGGAGCTTGAGAGGCTCGGCTTTCGTTTACTTTCAAGCCACTTGTTTGTCTTTCTGTGTGTCTGGAAGAGTCAACAGTAATCACTCTGCTGATGTATGATCTGATTAGCGGTGCTGGGGCTGCTGCTGTCCTCAGGAACAATAAATCCCACACAAGGCCTGCCCCATTCTCTTCTGTGATGCCTGGGAGCCTTCCAAAGTAACCTTTGGCAGTAAATTCAGCTTATCATCAACTTTCAACTACCATAGAAACTGTTTTGTACTGTTACTTAAGGGCTTTTCCTTAAGAAAAAATTGCTTAGAACTCTTACAATTATATATTATGTGTATATGCCTTATGTCTAAGTAGAGATTCTCAGGTTGAATACTCTGAGATATATAGCAAGCGTTTTCTTTATTGGGCCTCATTGCTCTTTCCCTTCTCCATACAATTAATACCCTTAGATCTGACATGGTTCTCTCTGGCATCAAGTAGATACTAACTGTAGAGATAGAACTTGAGTTCACAATTCTGTTCTGCCTCTTATTAGCTGTGTGATCTTGAGCAAATTACCTAAAACATTGTGGACCTCAGCTTCTCAATCTGTGGGGCAGGAATAGTAACAGCACCTATCTGGTAGAAGCTTGTGATCATAAAATGAAATAATAATTGTAAAGAACTTAACACCATTCCCAATATATAAGAAGTGATCAATTAATAGGCTGATACTACTACTGATGATAGTTTAGTTCTGATATGTTTCAAAGGATATAAACTTTCAGTTATAAGATGAGTAAGTTCTGGAGACGTGATGTACAACATGGTGACTATCCTAGGTAGTCATATAGTATACACTTGAAATTTGTGAAGAGTGTAGATTTCAGGCATTCTCACCATACAGCCAGTGAAAGAGTAGCTATGTGAGGTGATAGGTTGTGGTAATCACTTCATAGTGTATACCTTAAATATATATAATTTTTCTTAGCCAGCTGTATCTCAGTAATTCAGGAAAAATAGTCATGGTTTATATAAGTACTTTCTCTCTAGCCTTCATCAAAGTAAGAATAATGCCTTATGCTTTTTTTTTTCCCTTCTGACCCCTCCAGCGCCTAGCATAGATGCATATCATGGATGAAAGAGCATGTACTTAGTTAATAAACATGAATTTATATCCATAGCGTCCAAAGTGACATACTTGGAATTTATTTGGGTGGATAAAATATGCCCCCTTTTTACCATACAGCAAACAGTTAATATTTGCTTATATACTAGACATTGTATTAGGTGTTGAAATGCAGAGACAAAGGACAAATATCTTGCTCTCAGTAAGTTCCCAACCTTGTATAGCTAAGTAGATGTTAATGCAAGATAATATTTGTTGACATAGAAGCAAGCATAAAAAATCAGGTGTTATGAAAGCCCAGAGAAGTGAGGTAGGAAGTGGGGAATGAAGGGTGGTTGATAGGTGAAGAGAAACCACTTGAAAATATACAGATTATTGAGTTAGGAGATGTGGCATTATGTCTAGGTGTGATCAAATAAAAAATAATAGTGATGATAGGGTGCATACATTCTTGCTCTTGCAAATGTTATGAATGAAGTGCTTATTTTTTTGTAAATTGAATTGTGTGCAACCAGTAATTTTGTGTATTAAATGCCAGCTCTGATGTTTGACAACATGAACAACCACTCTCTGAATGGGAAACTTGAATGTGTGTCATTTTTGCTATAAGCAGGTCCAGAGGAATTTAACTTTCAGTGTTACTTTCAAAAAAGGAAATGAATAAGTGATGATTAGTTTTTCATAATCAATGATCTGTCCATCTCAAAAACACAATAAATGGGATCCCTGGGTGGCGCAGCGGTTTAGCGCCTACCTTTGGCCCAGGGCGCGATCCTGGAGACCCGGGATCAAATCCCACGTCGGGCTTCCGGTGCATGGAGCCTGCTTCTCCCTCTGCCTATGTCTCTGCCTCTCTCTCTCTCTCTCTCTGTGTGACTATCATAAGTAAATAAAAATTAAAAAAAAACACAATAAATGTCCAAACCCACTTATTCCAGAATGGATGTGTTAGGATGTCCAAGAATGCAGAAAAGTTGGGATAGGTGAGGGTGTTTTCTTGTGCTTTTGTTTCACCATCTATGAGCAGAGTTGGAAATGCCACACCAACAGTCCTGAGTAAACTATTTGTAGGCATACTTTGAAAAATAAAAAAAAATGACTGTTTATCATCATGATTATTTTTTCCTACAAATTTATTACAGAGAGAAAGTCCTCATTTCTGCCTTATTTTGGGCTTCTGGAGAGTGCCATTTCCAGCAATATATGCATTGACATAAGATTCCTTTGCTGCATGTCTTAGTAGAGGCTTTTTAGGTTATAAATAACAGATGCTGATTTTAACTTAGTCCCAGAAGAGGTAATTTATTGGAAAAATACAGGGGTATTTCATACAATTTAAAAGCATGAAGTTCAGGGATTCGTGGTTGAGTGTCTGTCTTTGGCTCAGGTTGTGATCCCAGGTTCCTGGGATGGAACTCCCTAGAGGGATCCTATTTGTCCCTCTGCCTATGACTCTGCCTCTCTTTGTGTGTCTATCATGAATAAATAAATAAAATCTTGAAAAAAAAGCAGGAAGTTCAGTTAGTCCTTGGAAGGGGCTGGATGGAGATCTGCACCTCCCGTGTGTATCTGCTTCCTGCCATCTTTCTTTCTAGAGCTGAAAGGGGCTCCCCCAAATGGTTCCATTGGCTCCCAGTTCATATTAGCACACACCAGCCAGAGATTCCAAATTCCCAGATTAGAATATCTGATGGATGGATCTTGAG
Organism: Canis lupus dingo; assembly: GCF_003254725.2. Classification (NCBI taxonomy): domain Eukaryota; kingdom Metazoa; phylum Chordata; class Mammalia; order Carnivora; family Canidae; genus Canis; species Canis lupus. The sequence goes on along the minus strand of NC_064246.1, from coordinate 54,458,303 downwards.
TCATGTGTCTGTCCCTGGTTCAATGAGAACCAGAGAGATGGGTTCATTTGGCACAAACATGATGGTGGAGGTGTGTGTGTGTGTGTGTGTGTGTGTGTGGGTGTGTGTGAGAAAGTACACACATGTGTGCACAGACTTAGAAAGTGTGAGTAGGTCATGGGCAAGGCAGATGACCCAGATGTTTTCTCCTCCAGAGAAAAACATTCTAGTTACCGGGCATAGTTACAGAAGGATGTTCCTGCACTAAAGATGGAAGGAAAATATGTAGGCATTAAAGAATAAAGACAAGTTCAGGGTGGGAAGGGATTTATTAGGCAAGCTTCCAGGACTAGCAGCTGAGACTCCAGCTTCCCTTCAGCCTTCTGTGAGTGCTTTGTCAGGGAGTGTGCCCAAGGACCAGCCAAATCACTCAGTAGGAAGGCTCACTGATTCCGGATGTTCTCCTCAGAAGCAGCTGCCGAGTTAGCTCTGTCATTCAGAACCAGATAGAACATGCTGGCTGCAGATTTCCCAGAAACCTCTGGTGGAGCCCTTGGCAGGAAAGCCACATTCTTCCTTTCTCTGCCATCTGAAATCTGATGGGGCAGTCCTGGTAGGAAAGTTCCTGGTTCCTCTTTTATTTCACTGAGACACTGCCGCTCAAGGAACAACACTAGGGCTGTGACCGCATATCACGGTTGACATTGGGGACACAAGTGTTGGGAGAATGGAATCATAAAGATACTTCTCTCCTTCACACATGGATTGCTTCCTGAGAAGCTGCACAGAAATCAAACTTGTATTATTCTGGTTGTATTTTCTTTCTGCCTTACAAAGTAATTTTTAAGACACTTCTGCATTTCTGATTAATCTTTTGCTAGCAATAGCTCTTCATGCTTTACTATCTCATGTTCTCTGTTCCTTGGTCTTTTGAGTAGAAAAATGATTTATGAACACACTGCATATCCAACTTCACTACCGCTTTACTTCATTTTCATGTCTCTGAGCATGTTAAACTGATTCCTCTCTCCCCTCACCAAAGTCTCTTCACCCTACCTCAGAACTTCCCTGGCCTTCCACGAGTGGTGGCATTCAGGTTCTATGTTCCTTTACTTATTACCTGTCTCACTCAAGCTACTTCTCCATGCTTCTCCATTAGCTGTCTCACTCAAGCTACTTCTCCAGTTTTTACCTCTGTGAATAATGATAACCGAGTTTCTTATAAATATTAAAAGAGATCACCTCCTAAGACACTGCCTGACGTATGGCAAACTTTCAATAAATGTTAGTTTTTTCAATTAATGACGTATTTCAATTAATGGCACCATCATATGCCAGACTTCCAAGCTAGACAGTTCTTTCAGATTATCTTCCCTGACATCTCTCCATCAATGATTCTTTACAATATTTGTAATAATAATGGTAGTAATAATATCAGTACTCAGTGAATATTGAGCATTTAGTTTGTGCTTTAATTATATTGGGCACTTTACAGCATTAGCTTATTTAATCCTCTAGATAACATTGTCTTCATTTTAAAGATGAGGAAGAGGAAGCTCAGAGATACGAGATAACTTGTGTGACATTAACTAGTAAGTGGCTGAGTTTCAGCTTATATTTGGGGCCATCTGATTCCAAAACTCATACTATTAACAACTATAAGCCTCTTTAACCAAACACAGCCCATTTTGGTTCTGCAATATCTCTGAAATAGTTCCCTTCTCTCCATTCAGGTTCTACAGATCTCTCTTCTGATCTTAAGACAGTTTTCTGTATGCTCTCACCTGCCCCCAGCTTTGCCTTCCTCGAACCATCCTCCAACTTCCTCTCAAAGTTATTTTTCTATAACATTTAGTAGATTACAAGCTATCAGTGATTCTCCATTTATGAAACATGTCAGCCCTTCACAACCATTATTCCCAATTTCACCCTTCTCATTCAGTCTTACCAGATTGTCATCGATTCTTCTACTATCTGTGCTCTCTACTTCACTTCTGTTCTCTTGCACAGACTGTTGGGTCTGTCTTAACTGGCCTCCACTCTCCCCACTGGGTTAAACTTGCTGGTCCTATCAGACCCTGTTCTCCTGTCCTAAGCTCTCATAAGCATTGTATGCAGAAGGAAGCCAGTAAATGAACTCACCTATGTAGAGACTGATTAAGTAAACTCCCAAGGCAGATCTATATATTTTTTATAGAGTGATTTTTAAAAATAAGTTTTCCTTCCTCATTTGTAATCTTTGTAAGTTTGGGTGCTTTTGATCCTATATTTCCTTAAAAATGGGATCTAGTCTAGTAATCTAAGACCTAATGTTTCTGTAAAGAAGTTTGGGACTCGACATGAAAGCATCATCATTCTCTGAGAGGTAGGGTTTTTTGTGTGTGCGTGTGTGTTTTTGCTGCACAGAAGATCCAGGAGGTGGTAATTAAAGTGATTAACAAGAGAATACGGGTGTTTAAGTAATCAGCATACCAATTATTCATTAGAGTCCTGTACCTCCTAGATAGGAGAATTGTTAATTTAAACACATTTCATTATATCTTGGATCTTATTTTCAAAAGATGAATTATGTTGGAGAGGCCTTGTAAATGGAGAGTGGTCAGAGGAAAAAGTACTGGAAGGGTGGTTAGGAACCTGCTTTCTTATTCAGGGATCTTGCAACATCGGATATGTTGTCTGCCACTCATAGCATCTTGTGAGTAAAGTCATACCACAGATCCTACGTCAGGGATGGCTCCACGAGGACCTTGTGGTCCCCTGCCCCCTTGTGCCACCCCTGTTCCCCATGTCATGGCCAGTTGGGCAGAGAGTAGTCACCTAACCTATTCTATAGACTGGTTAAATCAGACAGGAGTTTATATTGGCCAACCTCAGGTCATATGCCCATCCCACTGTCAAGAGAGGACAGAACAACCTGATTATCAGCCTCATTATTTCTACCCACCGTGTAGGATAGGTTTTCCCTCCAAAAGATTTTAGGCAGTATCCCAAAAGTATAAGAAAAAGGTTACTAAATATCTCTTAAAACAACAAATATCCCGTGGAGGATCAAAATTCATATTGGAAGAGAAAAGAGAGAGGCCAATACATGGAGATTAATATTAGGAAACAGAGGTCTTCAAATTCTTACTCCTAATGTACCTAGATAGATTTTGGGTATAAAACCAACCCCTGGGGCTTGCTATTTTAGAGACCTCATGTTCAGCTTTTCCTTATTTTTCAGATATGTGTCTCATTCTGGTTGCCATTCATTCAGCCCAAGGGTTCCTCTTCAGTTTGTTGTGGCTAAAAGTGAAATAAAACTTTTGAACTGTATCTTAAATTGCTGAGTGACCATAGGCAGTAAATGTCTATCGCCTCTAGCCTGGTTTTTTCCATTTGTACCAATGAGGAGGTAGACTTATTAAGCACCCTCCGACTCTAATCTCTGCAATAATACTACTTATCTCCCCCTTTTCCCCTTCATCTTGCTATTCACAATGTCTATAGATGCAGTAAAGGTGTACCAAATTCAAGAGGAAAGTAATTTTTTTAAAGATTTTATTTATTCATGAGAGACACACACACAGAGAGAGGCAAGACATAGGCAGAGAGAGAAGCAGGCCCCATGCAGGGTGCTGGATGCGGAACTTGATCCCAGGACTCCACGATCACATCCTGGGCCAAAGGCAGACGCTCAACTGCTGAACCACCCAGGCGTCCCAGGAGAAAAATAACTTTAGGGTTTCTTGTTTTGTTTTGAATATGCATTTGATAAGCGTATTTGCTATTAGGTGGGTACACTCTCAATTTGTCCTTCAAAACAGAAATGAAAACAATATGGCAGTTCTCCAGGATGACCTTAAGTACTTTGGCATACATGCTCCATGTCTGGCAGATAAATGGTATTCACATTGGATATAAATGCCTATAGTATTCCCATCTTGGAGAAGTCTTAGGAACTAAAACCCCCATTAGTCACCCCAGTGCCAAGGTGCAATCTACTTATGCAATGCTTATTTGTATTTTTCCAGCTAATGAGAAAAAAATCTTAAATATTTTTTCTCTGCTTTTAGTGGCAACAGATTTGAGACCTATATCTGCTTCTTGAGTTTCTCTTGGGAAAGTACACTTGTTTGGGGGACTGAAAGATTACTTAGCTCACTTAAGTTTTTGAACACAGGTTGTTACTTTTTTTTTAACTATATTTTGAGCTCTTTGGAGGAATGAAGTAGTCATGGGATATGTCTTGTGTCTGAGGCAGGAATTATAAACTTTGACACTTACAGGGGCTAGGCAGGACATGAAAGAATAAACTAGTTGTTGCTACAGGAAGTGGATAGGACTGTGGAGGACACATACCCCTTGTAAATGAATGCCTGAGATTCAGCACTAGTCAATTCTTTTTTTTTTTTTTTTTTAGACTTATTTATTTCTTTTAAAGAAGAAAGAGGGAGCATAAGTGGGAGGAGCAGAGGTGGAAGGAGAAAGAATCTCAAGGAGACTCTGTGCTGAGTGTGACGTAGGACTCCATCACATGACCCTGAGATCACAACCTGAACTGAAACTAGGAGTCAGATGCTTAACTAATTGTACCACCCAGGTGCCTCTACCATTAGTCAATTCTTTCACTTTGAAAATAAAGGTTAAGTATTGTGCCATCTTCTGATTTTTCAAGATGACTTAGAATTTGGGATATTTGTATAAATTTTTGTGATTTTTAAATGTTGGCATCTATTTTACTTAAAACGGTAGAATATGTAGGTGGAATAACACAATCCATAGTCTGGATATCATGAATTTTATTTTATTTTATTTTATTTTATTTTTTTTTTGATATCATGAATTTTAAACTCATTTCTGAAGGGACCCCTAATATGTGGAGTAGAAGAATGAAAAAGACTTCAGCCTTCCAAATGTTGAGATAAATGGTTTTAAAACTTAACTCATGGAAATTAAGAGTATACTTACCGTGATGAGCACTGAGTAATGTATAGAATTATTGAATCATTATGTAATATACCTGAAACTAACCTAACACTGTAGGTTAATAATATTTGAATTAAAAAAGAAAAGCCTGAATTATTTCTAACTATCTGGATGGTCAGCATAATTCAGTTGAATTATGTGAATGGTTGGCTATGTTGGTTTTTTTTTTTTTTTTTGCATTTGATTATTGAGATCAGTTATCAGAGAAAAGCATAATGAAAGAGAAACTATATTAGCCTTTATAATACCAAGGCCTGGATCTGAGTCCCAGCAGACCGTAAATTAGCTAGATGAACAAGGGCAACTGGCATGACTTCATTATTTTTTTCTTTATTTGTAAAATGTGACAATAGTTCGAGCATTATATACATATAAGTAAACATTAAATGAGATAATATATGTACAGCTTGAATGCCATGTAAACCTTTCTGCCCTTGGCCTGACTCCATTTCTAAAATCTGGGCTAACTCAAAGTGCACCCCAACTTACCCCAACTCGAGATCATCAAACTCCCTTTATTGTGCTTTTATTCCAACAGGTCTGAGTCACCATGGCCTTCTCCCTCTTAGACTTATATTGTGCCCAGAAACAGAACCTGATTCTTCTCTATTTTCCTTAAAAACCCAATCATATTTAACATTCTGTAGCTTGGTAACTTTGATACAGATATTTAGAGGTCCCAGGCCAGGACTCACATATACTACCCCATTCCTTTGTCTCTTATTCTCCATCTCATCTACCTCCTTGAGCCCTTGTACCTTACCCCTGACTCACCCCACCATATGCAGATCCTGGGAGGTATAATCCCTCCTCCTTTTTGTTTTTGTTTTTGTTTTTTTTCTCCACACAGAAGACGGCCTCATGTGGCTATCTGGCTAGCTTCCCCAACTCCTCTGGAACTCTGATGATTAAAATGTTTTTCCATTTGAACCTTGATTGACTTCCCAATGTTCTCACCATTCCTACATGATTCTCTACATTCTGTCTTTTCCCTCCTTCTTTGAACTGAATATTCCTTTTCCCCCTGAGACCTGCATGCAGCTTATTTGAGGGGTTCACTCCCTGAGTTATCGCATCAATTTTGAGCTTTTAATTATAGATTTCCTAGTGGTTACTCCCCAGTGTTGATCTCTAGCTGGACCCATGTCCTGAACTCCACACTGTTTACTTAACATCTTCCTTTAGCTATCTAATAATATGCATCTAAAATTTTACATGTCTGAAGCGGAACTGAACTTCAGAGCTTTCCTACAAAAACCTTTCAGTGCTTCCAGTAAGACAGGATGTCATTTAGGGTCAAATGCTGATAATAGGTCACGTTATATGATGGCTGAGTATGGACTTCTGGATTTACCATTATGGGAGGCATTAACCAGTGGAGAAGGAATCACAAGCCTGATTGGATTTAAGAAAATAGGGAGAGAAGGATTGGAGAAAACAGTAGTGACAGCTTTGAAGAGTTTTGCAATAAAGGGAATTATTTGCTGGTAAGAGAAGTGGGCTCAAGCAGTTTTTTTTTTTTTTTAAAGTGCACGGAAGACAAAAAGAGATGGAAAAATATTCCATGCTCATGGATTGGCAGAATTAATATTGTGAAAATGTCAATGTTACCCAGGGCAATATACACGTTTAATGCAATCCCTATCAAAATACCATGGACTTTCTTCAGAGAGTTAGAACAAATTATTTTAAGATTTGTGTGGAATCAGAAAAGACCCCGAATAGCCAGGGGAATTTTAAAAAAGAAAACCATATCTGGGGGCATCACAATGCCAGATTTCAGGTTATACTACAAAGCTGTGGTCATCAAGACAGTGTGGTACTGGCACAAAAACAGACACATAGAACAATGGAACAGAATAGAGAACCCAGAAGTGGACCCTGAACTTTATGGTCAACTAATATTCGATAAAGGAGGAAAGACTATCCATTGGAAGAAAGACGGTCTCTTCAATAAATGGTGCTGGGAAAATTGGACATCCACATGCAGAAGAATGAAACTAGACCACTCTCTTTCACCATACACAAAGATAAACTCAAAATGGATGAAAGATCTAAATGGGAGACAAGATTCCATCAAAATCCTAGAGAAGAACACAGGCAACACCCTTTTTGAACTCGGCCACAGTAACTTCTTGCAAGATACATCCACGAAGGCAAAAGAAACAAAAGCAAAAATGAACTATTGGGACTTCATCAAGATAAGAAGCTTTTGCACAGCAAAGGATACAGTCAACAAAACTCAAAGACAACCTACAGAATGGGAGAAGATATTTGCAAATGACATATCAGATAAAGGGCTAGTTTCCAAGATCTATAAAGAACTTATTAAACTCAACACCAAAGAAACAAACAATCCAATCATGAAATGGGCAAAAGACATGAAGAGAAATCTCACAGAGGAAGACATAGACATGGCCAACATGCACAGGAGAAAATGCTCCGCATCACTTGCCATCAGGGAAATACAAATCAAAACCACAATGAGATCCCACCTCACACCAGTGAGAATGGGGCAAATTAACAAGGCAGGAAACAACAAATGTTGGAGAGGATGCAGAGAAAAGGGAACCCTCATACACTGTTGGTGGGAATGTGAACTGGTGCAGCCACTCTGGAAAACTGTGTGGAGGTTCCTCAAACAGTTAAAAATATACCTGCCCTACGACCCAGCAATTGCACTGTTGGGGATTTACCCCAAAGATACAAATGCAATGAAACGCTGGGACACCTGCACCCCGATGTTTATAGCAGCAATGGCCACGATAGCCAAACTGTGGAAGGAGCCTCGGTGTCCAACGAAAGATGAATGGATAAAGAAGATGTGGTTTATGTATACAATGGAATATTACTCAGCTATTAGAAATGACAAATACCCACCATTTGCTTCAACGTGGATGGAACTGGAGGGTATTATGCTGAGTGAAGTAAGTCAGTCGGAGAAGGACAAACATTGTATGTTCTCATTCATTTGGGGAATATAAATAATAGTGAAAGGGAATATAAGGGAAGGGAGAAGAAATGTGTGGGAAATATCAGAAAGGGAGACAGAATGTAAAGACTCCTAACTCTGGGAAGCGAACTAGGGGTGGTAGAAGGGGAGGAGGGCGGGGGGGTGGGAGTGAATGGTTGACGGGCACTGGGGGTTATTCTGTATGTTAGTAAATTGAACACCAATAAAAAATAAATAAAAAAATAAAATAAAATAAAATAAAAAAGATTTTATTTACCAACTGAATGCATCATAATATCTACCAAACATGCTTTATTTCTTGTATATTAACAACTGCTTATTTAAGTAATGGGAAACCATTTAATATCATACTCAGAATGAAAATGCTTCAAAATATCAGTCATTATTATCCATGAATGAATTCATTATATATGTATAGTGTACATTATATATGTATAATTATATATGTATAATCTACATTTTGTCATTATTATCCATGAATGAATTCATTATATATGTATTATATACATTATATATGTATAATTATATATGTATAATCCACATTTTGTCTGAAAGAGTGTTTTTCAAACTTCCTCTTTGGAGCCCTGATAGTTTTATCAATTTGTTTAAGGGAACTTGCAAGAGACAAAGAGGATTAAATGAGGAATCTATTCCATATTTCAACTTGTATTAGATTTATACTATTGGACTTCAGTATAAAGTTTTGTTTGAAGATCAGTTCCATAACTATTAAAAGTTTGCAAAGCCTTAAAAAAAAAAAAAAAAAGTGCACGGAGCGGGGGGATCCCTGGGTGGCTCAGCAGTTTAGTGCCTGCCTTCGGCCTTTGAAGCTGCATGGGAAAATAGTCTTCCTGCCCTTAAAAATAATGTGCAAGAATGCCACATCCACATGAGTGTGTACTCTCCACAAGTCAGATGGACACTTTGGGTTCGGTTCTTAGGTAGCTGACACTCTGGGCAAGGTTTTGAGATCCAGTTAATTAAGTGCTGACTGATTGGGTCCTTTGTCTTCAAATACATTTAAAACCTGTTCATAGCAAATGTTTTTCTTCCATTCTTTAATGTGATTGCTAAGTGAATTAAATTCAGTTCTTTGAATGACTGGAAGGAGAGATAGTAGTTGGAATTTCTCTTTAATGGGTTCATTGTTTGAATTTAAAATATTTGAGCATGATACTCTATCATCAGGGGTTCCTGAAATAACAATAGTGCAGACATCACACTCTGCTGTCATCTTTCAGTTCTCACAAATGTCCTGGTGGTCAGTGAAACCTTGCATTTAAATAAATACATTTGGACTAATTTCTGCCTTTCACGCTGTGAAAGAACTGTCAAATTTGAAGTATAATGACTATATGATTTCTTGTAATAGCACCAAAAAAAAAAAACAAAACCCTGAAAAACAGATTTGAATGTCATCTAAGTAAATTCTCTGTGGGATGCAGACCCATTTAGAGATTACTTTCCCTTTGGCTTTTATATTGCAAGGATGGGAGTATAAAGTGGTATCTCAGGGAGTAATAGGCATAGTGAAGCCTTACAGAGCTCAGAAAATTAAAACTGTTGATATTATTTTAGTTGAACTACCCCATTTCCATGAGAGAACTGACCTATAGCATTGTCTAAGATGTATGGCCTTTGGCTTTAACACATTCTCTCTCACACATTTTGGTTTGTCTGGTGAAACAACTATAAATCTTCAATTTTCCCAAACTGATTTGGTTTTCTTATGTTCCACTCAATTTTTCCTTGTGAAATATTAATATGTTCCAGAATTCTTTTTTTTTTTTTTTTTTTTTTTTTTTTTTTTTGTTCCAGAATTCTAAAGTTTCAACATCCACACCACATCAGATCTTTTTTGATTTTCATATTGACTAAGTCAATTGATAATGGAATAAAAGAGAATGTAGAGGAATGGAGAGACAAAGGATCCAATTCCAGCTCTATCACCAGTTGGGGGTATTAAGTTGAACATCTTATATGTTGAATTTTATTTTCCTCCCTTTTCAAATTAAGGAGTGTAAATTAGACATTTGCATACTATGCTCCCTGGAGTCCCAGGGTTTTTCTTAGACAGCCTATTGGTCACTGTAGGGTTTGCTAGCCTAACAGGCAGGGTCTCTCCCCTAGCTGCCACTTAAGTTTGTGTCCCCCCCAAACTTAAAGTTTGAAAATCAGAATCTTGAGTAATCTATGAGAATTTCCTCTAAGTTCAACATGGAAGAACTATGTTCTTTGCTTTTTCATAAAAACAATTTTCAGCAAAACCACATGTTGTTAGTGGTGTGTATTTATGCAAAGTGTTGATGCTATTGTATGGCACATGTCCTCAGAGGTGATGTCATACTTGTAATGACTTATTCCTTCTACTCTGAAAGGTCTGTGGGGGCAAGGATCATGTCTATGTGAATCATGCTGAGTTGCTGGCATCTATTCCATAACATAATACATAGCAGATGCTCAATAAATTCTAGATGGATGAATGAATAGGTAGGTAGTTGCATGAAAACACAAACCCCTTCTGATATTTTTGGTTTGAATTCCTATATTCAACTCTGAAGCCTCTTCCGTTGACACTTTCTATCAGCCCCTTTTCCTTCTGTTCTCTTAGAAGTTGGTAACTTCTAAGAATTGTGCCAGGGATACCTTGCAGCAATTGCCTGTGGGTGAACTCTCCCAGATGTCCTAGGTGAGTATCAGAATACTTTGGAACCAATGTAAGCTACAACGTGGGAATACTTTTCCTTAATAGCAGATATGAACAAATGTAATGGAGAAGTAAATGTGATAAGAACAGCACCTACTACTTTTCCTGTGTCTCTGTATATGTTTATTAATCTATCTGTTCATTTATTCATTCATTTACTCATTTAATAACTTTTATTTTCTTCTCTGTACTTGATCCTATGCCTGGGAATGGGGAGTTCACAGTCTTTGTATTTGTTTTATTTTTTATTATTTTAAAATTTTTCTTTCTTTCTTTCTTTCTTTCTTTCTTTCTTTCTTTCTTTCTTTCTTTCTTTCTTCTTTCTTTCTTTCTTCTTTCTTCTTTCTTCTTTCTTTCTTTTCTTTCTTTCTGGATTTATTTGAGAAAGAAAGAGTGTGCATGAGCAGGGGGAGGGACGGAGAAAGAGAGAGAATCCTGAAGCAGACTTCCTGCTGAGCATGGAGACTGACTCAAGGACCCTAAGATCATGATCTTAGCCGAAAACAAAAGTTGGATGCTTAACCGACTGCACCACCCAGGGGCCCCAATAGTCTTTGTTTTTAAATTTATTTCTATTGGCATATAATTGCCATATGATAGCACATAATTTTAAGGTGTACAGTGTATTGATTTGATACATTTATATATTGCAGGATGATTTCCACCATGGTGTAGCTAACATCTCTATCACATTGCAGAGCTGTCATTTCTTTTTTGTGATGTGAACAGTTACGATCTAGTCTCTTAGTAACTTTAAAGTTTATAAAACAGTATTGTTGTCTATAATCATGCTGTGCATTAGACCTGCAGGACTTATTTATTTACGAGTTGCAAATTTGTACCCTTAAACAGTATCTCCCCATTTCTCCTATCCCCAGCTCCTGGTAAGCACCATTCTACTCTCCGTTTTTAGGAGTTCAGCTTTTTAAGAGTCCATGTATAAATGATATCATATAGTATTTGTTTTCCTCTTATTTCACTTAGCATAATGTCTCCAAAACCTAACCATATTGTCACAAAAGGCAAGATTTTCTTCTTTCTCATGGCTGAATAATACTCCACTGTGTGTGTGTGTGTGTGTGTGTGTGTGTAAAACAATGTCTTCATCCATTCATCCGTTGATACACACTTAGGTTGTTTCCATATTTTGGCAACTGTGACTAATGCAGTGAACATGGCAGTGCAGATATCTCCTCAATATCCTATTTTCATTTACTTTGGATGTATATCCAGAAGTGGCATTGCTGGATCATAGGGTAGTCCTATTCTTAATATTTTGAGGACCCACCATCATGTTTTCCACAGTGGCTACACTGATTTGCATCCTCACCAGCAGTGCACAAGGGCTCATTTATCTTCACATCCTGGCCAGCGCTTGTTTTCTCTACACAGTCTTTTAACGAGGCACACATTTGCAAAGATATTGTTCCAGTGTGAACAGATGCCTTTAGAGGGATAGTGTAAAAATGCTTTGGGAGCCACAGGTGAATATTTCTCCTGGCTAGGAATATGTTAGATGCTCTCAAAAACAGTTTGCCAATAATGCTTAAACAATTCCAGTCTTTTTGGGTAGGTAAGCCAGGTGGGTCCGGTATCCGACATGATATTATAAACATGCATTTCCCCCATTCTTCCCCTCTGCCACCCTCCCCATTTCAACAGTCTCTTCTCAGAGTTGCAGAATGGCTCCTGAAGCTTAGGAATACCAAGCTTTGAAGGTTGCTTTAGAAGACAGAGCAGCCAGGGTGGTGAACTGAGGAAGTTCTCTGGACACACTTCTTAATTAGCATGCACAGTTACTCCTGGATGCCTCTAAGCAGATATCCCTCATGTCTCATTGGATAGAACTGGGTCTTAACTACCTCAAGCTGCAGGGGAAACTGGGAAACTGAGTGGCTAATGTTTTTTTTCCCTTCCGTTCCCTCCCCTTTCTTCCCCTCCCTCCCTTCTTTCTTAGATTTTAATTTATTCACTTGAGAGAGAGAGAATGAGTGGGGGAGAAAGGCAGAGGGAGAGGGAGAAGCAGATTCTCTGATAAGCCCAGAGCTTATGGGCTCAACTGGAAGAACTGGAGATCATGGGGCCCAGCCTAAGGCAGATGCTTAACCATCTGAGCCACCCAGGTGCCCCTAATTTTTAGTTTCTTATATGGGAAGCCAGCAAGGAAGAAAGATTGGAAATGGCTCTAGAGCAGACAATTGCTCAGATCTGCCAAATTAGAAAAGTCAGAAAAGATATTACCAGAAAAGGTGATATTTGGTTTGTTTTGAAGGACTTTCTAGTAGAGCTTGCCTGGAGGAAAATAAGGGAACCTTTCTCTAAATGGAGAGACTCACAAGGATATGGGGTTATAGAAAGTCTCCATGTGTTTGAGAACCAGAAGAAAGTCAAGTGTGGCTATGAGAGGTTGCCATGGGGAAGATGGCATGAAACAACACAACAAAAAAGAGAGATACATTGACTTGTGTACTGTGCTAATGACTTTACAGGCCATTTTGGTTGTAACTTCAAAGTCAAATCTGCTGCTGTTGATAACCTCCCCGTTTGGGGAAATTATGTGGAAAAAAAGAAAAACATCAGAGCTTGCCCCTAGAAATCAATTTTTTAAAAAAGATTTTATTTACTTATTCATGAGAGACACAGAGACAGAATGAGTCAGAGGCACAGGGAGAAGCAGGCTCCATGCAGGGAGCCTGATGTGGGACTCGATCCTAGGACCCTGGGATCATGCCCTGAGCTGAAGGCAGAGGCTCAACCACTGAGCCACTCAGGCACTCCTAGAAATCAATTTTGATGAGAAGTAAATGATTCAGTTAGTTGTAATGGGAATACAGGTAAATAATATCTGTGTAACAGATGATTTTATTTTAACCAATCAATGTATTTTAGCTCTAACCCTAGGGCTTTGAGAAAGTTAACTAACATGAAAGAGCATTGTTTCAAAAATCCTCTATTTTTAGAAATGCTATTAGTGAAACCATCAGCTCTAACCTTTTCCTTGTTCTCTCTATGTCATGCACATTAATTAACACTTCCACCGTAAAAGAATGTGTTTCTTTCCATGCACTGGGAATGGAAAGAAGCATGTTTTAGATTAGAAACCTCAAAAATAAATAAGGATCATTTAAAAATGTTCTTTGCTGCACGTAATTTCCTGTTTAGATTTTTTTCAGACGACAACTAGTTAGAATTTATGATCTGCTTTATGTAGGGCAATGAGGCTGAAATTTAACTTTTGTAAGATCTTTGAAAAATAATTTCATATCCAATTAAATGGTACACAAAAAATGTAGGAGAACTATCGTAAATACTAAGGAGAATAAAGTTTTAAACATTTTGGAAATACCCTTTTGCAGGCAGTTCACGTGGAATATAGAAAGAATTATTAACTATTATAAAATCAGAGTTATCAAAAACCCTAACAAGGAAAAGTATAGCATGGTTTAACTGTTGTTTATCCTTGAATCTGTGAATTTTCTTTGTAAGGTTTATGATTCACTTTTTACTAATTTAGGTTGTTTTTTCCTAACTTGGTCAAAAAATGGTACCCCTTTCCTTGTTACCCACACATGATCTACTAAAAGTAAATTTGCTTTGTTCATTTGGTATCTTCCATGATTTTGCAGATTTTCATTTGATGTTCACAATGCAGAATAATCAAACCACTATAAATTTTTCCTAGTCTTTAAAAGCCTGTAATTAAACTTTTCTAGAAGATTCTTGCAATTGAAACCTGGTAGATGCTTCCCCTTCATATCAATTAATAAAGGCCCCATAAAAAAACAATACAGAGAAATGTGATTAAAATAACAGCAGCAAGAAGATAACCATTGCTCTTCCATCAATGACCCCACACACAATTTCTTTCTTTTTTTTTCTGCAAGTAGCCTTTTAATAGATGTTAGTACCTGTTCCAGTAATAATTCCAGTTCAAAATGTAGAAATAAGATTTTTAATAGAGTGTTTTACAAGAGTATCCTAAACCCTTTGAAAATATGAATAGCAACTAAATTATGTTTTCACTTTTCAACAAAGGGCTTAAGGAACTATTGAGAACTGTATTCTATCACCAAATGCTGGAATTTGAGGCCGTATCCCATGTTTCAAAAGTTGGTATAAAATACAAAAGAAACATAGAAACTGAGTTAGTTTTAAGTGGTTAGATGGATATGCCAATCAAAAAGTAACAATATAAATGAAATTGCTAAGTTTTCTTGGACCTCTGAAATTGAGATTCAGAAATTGAATCTGAAACTCTGGGCTGGAGGGGACTAGATACTCAGCACCAATCTGGGAAAATGGAGTCTGGGGAAACTCAGTGATTTTGCCCTGTTTTTTGAATCATAAGTGGCAGATCTAGATCATGTATGGAGCACTTCTAAATATGGTTAAGAAGGTTACCTAAGTTCAGTGCTCTTAGAATAAAGCCACCTGGTAAGGGAATAAATTCACATTTAGTTTTTAAAACAGGCCTAACCTCACACATCTGAAAGCTTCAGGAGTGTCTTATTTGGCATCTAGCCAGGAGGATGAACTTTATAGAACATTGAAAAAGAAACCTTTGCATTTGTATTGAACTGTGACTCTCAAATGGCTTCCATACCTACTTTAACATTTAACCTTCTTGCTTATGGACCTTATTACCTACTTGTAACTGGTAGTTTATCTCTGCTCTGTGGATCCAGGAACAGAAAGGAGATGGTAATGGCTTAGTAGGATTTTACCCAAAATAACAGATTTCTCATTTACAACTGTTTGTAGATTTCCCAGAATCTTTCCTGCCTCTTTGTTCATAGATTACTATAAACAATCTAATACTAAAGATTTAACCAACTTGAAATTGTCAACTCCAAGTTTTTATCTTCTCTGTCCAGGTCCCATGTTTTGATTTGAGACTTCTTGCCTTGAAGCTGCTCCCATCAGTTATTGTGTGCCTTTTAGGCGAGTCACTTTTTCTAAAGATTAATTCCTGCATTTGTAAAAGGGACTGATAGCAGTAACTGTCTTAGGGGTGTAAGGAGTAAATAAGATAACGTATTTAATCAGGCTAGTATATTTTCTTATTAATTCAACTGACATTTATTGGACACCTACTGCATGTGAAGCTGTGCTCATAGTGAATGCTTATGAAAATGTTAGTTGGTATTGGTAATAATATTCCCTTTCTAAACCCAAAAGTTATTTATTTGAACAATAGCTTTTTCAAGCCAGAAGCAATTTTGGTCATTATCTATGCCAATACTCTCATTTTACAGTTGAGGAAGCACAGGGTGGTTAATTGGTTTCTCAGGGTCATACAGTACATAATTGGCAGATGAGTATAACCATTAAAATATGGTCCTTAAAGACATGCAAACCAGGTCAGGATCCCCAGCCTGGCCCCTTCGTTGTTCTGTGACCTGGGCTGCTGACTTCACTTCTTCACCCTCCGTATTCTAATTTTCAGTTTGGAGATGATAATGGTCCTTATGGAATTATTATCAAGATTAAATTTGATAATTTAGCATCGTGCTCAGTAAACATTAACTATTACTCTGCTGTTCCTTCATTTTCTTGAAATTAAGGATGTTACAGCTGCTCATTTATAAGCATTTGCAGCAGTAGAATTCTCTAGATAGGTGGCCAGATTTGTTTTGTTCTCCATACCCAGTGCATGAGAAAGTTCCATTCAGTGTCAAGCTATTGGAGAGTATTTTGTAGAAAAGAGTTATTTACAGGCAACCTTATTTCTCCTGAGCCCTGTCTGCACTTTCAACCAAGTCTTTGGACTATGAGCATGTATGTAGTTGGACCATTTAAGCATTACTGGAACATTAAAAATTAAGATTAGAATTTTTTTTTTTTTTTTTAAGATTAGAATTTTTCTCACAATCAGATTTTGTTAATTGTATGAATTCACATGTTCTATGTTACAAGAAACAAAGAAGGTATTTCTATAAGGACGTCATGCCAGCTCTTCCCAAAAATGCTGCAATCTGTGTTTCTCTGTGCTTCCTTCCCATGAGCTTTTCTGGGTTCTCAGTCTCTTTCTTTTTCTTTCTCTCCTGTAATTTCTTCTGTTTCTCCTTTATCCTTTTATTAGCAACTGGCTCGGTCCTTCCGTATATTCTACAAATTTTAAAGGAGAAAATCTTTTTGGACCAGCTAATTACCACTGTTTTCATGGGAGAGAGCTTTGTGTGGTTGTTTTGCTGTGTTTCCAACAGGTGCTCCTCCTAGGTCTCTAAATAACCTGTCCTTTGGTTGACCTTGAAGGGGTTAAAGTCCATTTGTTCAACCAGGGACTATCCATTGTTCAAGGAGAACCCTGAGTGCTTTTTTAATAAGCAGGAGACTCTAGGTGAAGCAGCTTCCCACCCTTGGGGCAATGAGTAAAGTTGGGGCTCTGATGGGCATGAATTACATACTTGAAAATTAAAACAAACCCAAACTTCTTTGGACTACCCAATTGATTATGAGCTAATTTATAATCATTGATAATGGTAGAATAAAATTTAGTAAATAATTATTAAAACACCTATCATGGGTGAGGTTTAGGGCTACAAAGAAGCTATAGAGATATAAATCCTGGGCACAATGCATTTGTTTCTCTTACCTAATTCAGTTTCAGTAAAACATATAGTTTCTCCTTGGCTTGAATAGGAAACAACTTTCAACTCACTGTGGAGGTTCTCTTAGAATCAAAAGACTTTGGGAGCTTCGGCAGCACAAAGACCTCAGCAGGGCTTTGGAGCTTTAGCTTTGTGTCAGAAGGACTTTTGCAGCTGACTTCATTCCAGCCTTGACTCACTAGCTATCAGAGAGGCAATGCCCTGATTACTCCCAGTGAATTTCTCATCCTGGTGCATGTGACTGCTAATGTGGGACTGTGCACGTGTGTGAGAACATGTGAAAATCTGTATATACAATTGCCTTTGAAAAGAATGTCTTTCTTTGTTTCTCTGGCTTAAGTTAAAAGAAGAAAGGGTTTTGGGAAACATTCATGATATATTTCTGCAGCTGTTGGATATCTTCTTCCAATGAGAAGCTGGTTTCCTTGGCAACCATGTTGTAAGTCACTTCTTGTGGTCTTGCCCAATCTTGATAGAACTCACCACTAAAAAGTGAATAGGCTTCTTTAAAGAATTTAAACCTTCTTTTCTCTTATTGTGGCAGAATTCATATAACATAAAATTAACCGTTTTATATGGTTAATTTAAAATTATGCATGGTTTCTGCAATTATGCACATATAAAAGTGCATAATTCAGTGACATTTAGTATATTTACTATATTGTACAACTATCATTATTCTACCCTTTTTTTAATGGTTAAAGAAACCATACTTTATTTACCTTTCTTTTATGTTTAGTCATATGTTTTATTTTTATATGTATTGTGGAACATTTTTTAGAGTAGTACCTCCTAAATTGTTCTATAGGGTATGGGTGAAGAAATGTTATAGACAATTTTTTCATGTAAAGGGTTGTGCTTATGATCTACCAAGCTAAGAGAGAGGGGGAGAAAAGAGAGAGAGAGAGAGAGAGAGAGGCATTGACTGTGGCCTTGCTTTTTGACTTGTGATTTTTATAATTATAGTTTTTTTTTTTTAAATAAAACCATGCTCTCAAAGAAATTGTGTAAAGTAGCCTCTTATCGTTTGACCTAATATACTTTACTTATGTGTTGAACACCACCCTCCATTTTAACTAGTGATCATATCATATTTAATCTTCCTGTGCAAAGAGCACCCACATAGAAGTTAGGAAACTCTACCACTTATTGTTTGGACATCTTTGAGTATGAAAATTTCCTTCTCTAGTCTCAATTTCCTCCTTTATAAAATAAATGAGCTTTAGCCACTCAAAAAACATTGGACTGTGTGCCTGGCGGCTCTACATCATACATTGGAGATACTGAGAAAATAGCAGTATTTATGCTGTCTTTCTTGAAGGGTTTTGAAGAAAACTGTGTTACAATGAAGGGATTTCTTCATAAGATAGCATTGTGCTGACACAAAGTATGCTACTGATCATCATCATTATTATTCCTTCTGTAAGTTTAAACGTGAAAAAGAAAAAAAAAGATGACAAAAACTTCGCCCCAAGACAATAGAGGTGATTCCCTTCACTTTGGCCACCTAAAATCCTTGTATAAGGATATACATAATTCCTAGGTGACCTTCACATCCACTAGGATGGCTGTCATCAAAAAGACAGGTAATTGGAGCACTTGGGTAGCTCAGTCTGTTAAGCGTCTGACTTGATTTTTGACTCCGGTCATGATCTTAGGGTGGTGCGATTGAACCCCACACTGGGCTCTGTGTTGAGTTTGGAACCTGCTTAAGAGTCTCTCTCTCTCTCTCTCTCTCTCTCTCTCTCTCTCTCCTCTGCAGCTTGCTCCCTGTTTGTGTGCTTTTTCTCTCTCTAAACAAAACAAAACAGATAATAGGAAGTATTGGTGAAGATGTGAACATACTAGAACCCTTGGGTTGTCAGTTCTTCCATATGTTAAGTGTAGAGTTACCCTAAGACCCAGAAATTCACTCTTCAGTAAATATACTCAAGAGAATTGAAGACATATGCTCACATAAGCACTTGACAATGAATGTTCATAGCAGCATTATTCATAACAGACAAATATGGGATATAATCCAAATGTCCATCTGCTGTTGAATGAGTAAATAAAATAGACTATATCCATTCAATGGATTGTTATGTAATAATGAAAAGAAATGAAGTACTGATGCATGCTATAATATGGTTAAACTTTGAAAATATTATGTTGAAGCAAAGAAAGCCAGACACAAAAGGCTGTAAACTGTATTATGTCCTGTATATGTAATATCCAGGACAGGCAAATTTACAGACACAGAAAGCAGGCTGATAGCCATGGTTAAGCGGAGGTAGAAATGAGGAGTATCTGCCAGTGGGTACAGGGGTTCTTTGGGGGGTGATGGAAATTCCCTGGAGTTTGACATGCTGATGGCTTCACAACTTTGTGAACATATAAAAAGCCACAGAGTTGTAGGAGTTGTAGAGTTTAAAAGGGAACTTTTATGGTATGTGAGTTATGTCTTAATTCAAAAAACTCTAAAAACAAATAAAGATAGAAATTCCTCACAGTGCTTTACCTTTCATCCATCTTTGTAGAAACTTTTAAAGGAGAGCACTACCCTTAGAGAAATGTTTTCAAATTAACACTCTATCAGAATTCCGAGAAGCAGAAACCCTCAGTGATATGATGAGATCCCACTTTCGCAATTGTGAAGAGTTGGTTACATGGGAAGCTGTTGCTTTAATGTCTTGTGTTGCAGTCTGAGGTGGCCATGCAGGGAATCAAGAAGGAAAGATAGATGCAAAAGTAGGGGAAGCAGGGACAAACTGGAACCTGCAGGATGGGCCAGTGTCCATGAGAGCAGAGAGACCCACATAGGTTTCTTGTTTCCCACTCTCCAGGGGAGATGTCTCATGTAGCCAGTGCTGCAGGGATGGGCATTCTGGGTAGCATAATTCTTGTTTAGTTTATTTGGTGCACAAACAAATATCCCACAGTATTAACTGGATTAAAGAAAACAGATGGAAAGATTATGTTAGGGAGAAGACCACATCCCCAGTCAGAGTGAAGTGGGACATGCTTAGTAATTATTAGCTAGTATTAGCTTTTTGGATATGCACGTTGAGTGCAGCTGCCAATCAAAAGGGACACTGCATGACAAAAAAAGTTTAGAAAATGAATCATAGAGGGAACTTTGGCAGGATCCAACCTGCTTACCTGACAGATAATCCCTCTACACCTGGCTCAGTGAAGCATACAGCTAGCTCCCCACTTACTAATGCACTCCAGCATTCTCTTTATTTCACTCCCCTTGTCTCCAAAAGCCCATGGAGACATTTGATTAATTCACTGCTATATCCCCACTGTTTAGTATGATATCTGGTACATAGTGTGTGCTCAGTAAATATTTACTGAATAAGGGATAAGCACTAAGTAAAAGTTAATTCACTTAATAGCAACAATTTTATGGAGTAATTTTTGATTCTTTGAGAATCTAAGAATATGGTGAACTTGCACGAAGTCAGACAGTAAGTGACCGATTTTGAACCTTTTCTCATATAATTCTAGAGAACACATTGGTTGGGATACATTTTATAAATCATTGGTCCACATTGCAATTATTTTTCTTACTGGTCTATACATCAGCTTTGCTTCTGTATCTCAGCATCAATAAGTGCAAATAAATCTAGGAATTGGGCAGCATCATTTCTGAATTTCTTTGGGCTTAGAGTCCAACCTCAGCCTGTGGCAAATTCACCAGATTAGTCACCTTGTGGGTGTGTCTGTCCACTTTGTCAGGTGGCAGCTCTGTGTCTTAAAACTTCAGTAGATCAACTGATCTTGTACCATCATAGGTCTTCAGTAAAGAAGTGTCAGATGAATAAAGGAATGGATAGATAACATACTTCTCAAATGTGTTATAATAGAACACATGACCTACTGCTGATAAATCATTAGTGGCTTCTTCATTCATGAAGGACACAGGAAGCATGATTTCATTTTTTAAATCATTGATTAGCTTGAGGCTAATCATGTGGTGACTATTAGGCTCTGAGAAGGTGAGTGATAATCTTTCTGCAATTGTGTGCAATTCTCCTCCAGATGCTCCAAACAGGTCCCCCGCTGAACTCTTAAGGAACAAAGTGTATCTTCCTTCTCTCGTCTCTAAAAGGAAGTCTGGTTTCAGCCTGTGAATCATTAAGTGCCTTTTATACCGTAGCTATCTTTTTCCAATAAACCCTAAAAACAGTTGGTTTGCTTAGTAAATATTCAGAAGATAGAAAGTGTGCATTTTCAAAAGGAATCTTCTTTATTACTTGGTGATAAGTGGGGTCCTGATGGAACAGTGGTGTAAATTTCTCTATAAATAACCACCATTTTCTCCTTTATTCATCGCTTTGCACAATGCCTTTATGCGGAGAACATGCTCATGTTATTGAAGAAGAGCTTTATCAGGTAGTTAAGAATCTGTCTGAGGATCACCAGAATGCCACTTCTAGGATGGCATGCATTTGAAAAATAAGATTATAAGAACTAAAGCTGAGATTATAAAGTCTTTTCGACGGGGATGAATGAATAATAGCAAGTGCTTCCAAGGGCATCGAAAAGCGCCTCTCTTTTTAGAGACCTCGCAAACTCTTCAGCTTCCAAGAATCACTGTGCACTTCCTTCAGGTTTCCCAAGCCCTTAACAAAGTGAGAGGCACTTGAACTCTGTCTTAAATCTTTTTGTAGTAGACCTTAGGCAAAAATATTAAAATTCTTACCAGTATTGAGTGCCTTCAGTTTCTTCAATAGTTTAGCAGATGAAGGCAACATTTTTCCAAATTTTAGGACTTCCCCCCACCCAGGGAATTTTAGATAAAAATCTTACACTTTACCATTTGTAATATTATTAGGATTAAATCACAGTATGATGCTTCAGTAGTCTAGGAACAGGAGATAATCAGTAGCCATATTTGGAGCAGGTTGATGTCACGTGTACTCATTTTGTTTCAGATGAAATATATTCAACAATTTTCAACTTAAATATTCTTTAAAACAGAAAGTTGTATAGTGTTATGAGTTAGTGGTTTTCACATTGCATACTCCAGAAGATACAGAAGGTGACAGTTGGGTGAGGAGGAGAAATATCTTGTGGCTGGTGGTCCAGACCCATTATCATCACCTTCTCAGCCCCTTCCCCAATATTCTTGGCTAACATAACATCTCTTTTTACCATTTTATAGGATGGGTTTCTGCCCGCTATGTCATTAAGAACAAAACGTTTACTCAGGAAGTTTAAAAAACAGTGATTAAGAGAAAAATGTGAGGAACTTAAATCTTCCTTTTTCCTTTTTCAGTACTAGAGTTGCAGGATTCTAGTAACATATTTCAGTAAAAGAAGCTGTGTAAGAAACCCAGTAGTGTGAGGGTAGATGACAGGCAAGTGGAATTAGGGAAGAAAGCCAGTCTTGGGCTTTGGTCCCAAAAAAGTCATTAGATCCCCCAGCACAGGGACTTTTAGCCAAAGTAGTAGCTTGGTGGTTGTGTATCATGTCAATCTTGATAGTAAAAATTATCCACAAAGGACCCTGAAGAGGTACAACAGTAGGATGACAAATTTATGTGAGTCTGTACAAAAGAATTGACAGAAAGACTGTCTCTACCCTGCCTCTGAGAGAATTATTTTTTCTCCTTAAAGACAAGGGGAATAAATGGGAACTAATCTGTCACTTGGTAATAGTCAGAGAAGAGAAAATGAATCATGTGTGCACAGAAATTTCCCAATTTTAGGGGAGTATGCTATTAAAATGGAAGATACCCTGTTGGTACACTTGCTTTCTGTTCCTTCAATTGCGTTATGGCCTGCTACATAAATATTTGAGCTTTGTTGCTCAGAAGAGACAGCTGTACATCTTCTTTGTGGGGAATTGAAAGGATGGTTTCAGGGCCTAATTTGGCATTTAGCTGCTTGTTCCATCACACAGCAGACTTCCTTAGCTCTCAACTCAAATGTAGGTAGCTTGAATGTTGGCTGAATAGGGGCTGCATTATTTTTAATTACCTGTATGATCACAAACATGATGCTGCTTTTTCCAGAAGGGCCACAACCCATCTCAATCCATAAAACCCAAGATTTTTAGGATATCAGAATATCCAGGTTCTTGAATTTTAACTGCCATCTTCAAATATTGTTTATTGCATGTGAATTTCCAAATCTTTTCTGACAGCTTCATTCAGTTTTTATTTTTTTAATTTATAGAAGGTACTCTTATTTGTATATCACATGTTCCCCTGGAGGAATTGCAGTCTTTACTAGGGCCTACCTCAGATTACTAAATCATAAGTAAGGAAAAGTGGAATGGTATCTAAACATCTTCTTGACTTTGATAGTCTCTGGGTACAAATAAGTTCACAGTGGGATTTATATTTCAGACACGCTGATTCCTGCTCACATCTGTTTGTGGCCAGCATCTTTGTCTGCTGGAAAGTCTTTTCTGGAGAGTTCTGAAAGTACTTCAGTGGATTCTCACCCAGCTACATTCATGATACAGTAGTGCCATGTTCTTCTTCTCTTGCTCCTGCTCTGATGTTGGTGTCCTCTACTGGTGAATTCATTTGTTGCTGCCTCTCTCCTTCACTACTGCTAGCATCCACCACAAGAGCAAGAAGTGTTTCAGAGTGGTGTGTCCTGGAACTCTGGAAGTATCTTGTCAAGGGATTAGATCAGAGATATGTGACATGAAAAAAAATCAGAATGGCCCTCTCCACCAGTGTCCCTTCTGTCACCTGGGAGACACCTGCTTTGTTGTGCCCAGTGCCTCTCAGGGTCTCGTGTGAAAACAATGAACAACTTCCTCTGCTACTGCCCACAGCTTGCTCTCTAATGTGGGGAGCCTGACAGGCTTCACCATACTACCCACTCAATCTCAGGCCCAAGGATTTTGTACATAAAAACTTCCTCTTCCCAAGTGCCTTTCCTGCCAGCGGATTAGACATAGATGGAAAGTGTCAGCAGTGACTTCACTTACTCATCCTCAGCTGTGATGGAGCTTGCACCTTCCTTGTCTCTGGAATTTCACAATTAGTATGTAATAGGAAGGCTCTTGAGCTTACTATGGTAGAGGACTGGAAAGATGCCACACCTGGCTGAAACCCCAGGTGTGCTCACACATGCCATCTCCACAGAGTGAGGTGTAGATGGGACTCAAGAGCCTTGGCAAGCTAGAGGAGAGGCAGAGGTGGGAGCAAGTTCTGCTAGTGTTTATTAGCTTTTGTTCACCTTCAAAGCATTTCTCGTGCTGGCAAGAACATTGGGAAATCACACACCAACACGGAAACTGCCTTCCACATTTTTCTTTTAATGATTTGCGCTTCTTCTTGGGGCATGAACACCTTTGGCTTCTGTCCAAATGGTGTTCAGAACAAGTTTCTTCAGATAGTGCCAGGTTGAAGCAGTACAGCCTGCTCTGTGCACAGTAACCACACAGTAAGTCATTTTGTTCCAGTTTACATGGCTTTTGTGGCTGTATTTTAAGTATAACTTGGAAGCCACGTTGTTGTGTTGACTGTATTTTTCCCTTATTATGTGGTCTTTATTTGTTCACACTAATTTTCTCTGGAAGGCTGTGAGATAGCCAATTCATCTTCATCTTGGCTGGCGTACTTTCCTTCCTCCCTCCTGGCCTCTCCCTACTATCTATCTTTCTTTCTTTCTTTCTTTCTTTTCTTTTCTTTTCTTCTTTTCTTTTCTTTTTTCTTTTTTCTTTCTCTTTCTTTCCAATCATGTCCTTCTCTCCTAGCTTCCTTCCATCCCATTTCCCTTCCTAACGTTTTTATTTCTAGTGTCCTCAATGCCTTAACTATTTCTTTCCAAATTCCTTGCTTTCTTAATTTTATTCCTTCCACCCTTCCTTTGTTTTTGGCACTTAATTTTAGATCTTTTTAAAAGATTTTATTTATTTATTCAGAGAGAGAGAGAGAGAGAGGCAGAGGGAGAAGCAGGCTCCATGCAGGGAGCCCGATGTGGGACTCGATCCCGGGTCTCCAGGATCACACCCCAGGCTGCAGGCGGCGCCAAACCGCTGCACCACCGGGGCTGCCCGACACTTAATTTTAGAAAAATAATTTCTAAGAATTTTTCTCTTAAATACCCTTTCAGATCTGAATCTATATTCTCATGGATTTCTTCATATTATTGTATTGTGGTATTTTTATAGTGGTGATATGATAGGTATCTTTCCAAATTTCTTTTCTTAATGAGATTCCTGGCAGTTTTCCTACTCCTGGGTTATTCAACGTTGGGTTACTTGTATCAAAGAGACTTAGGAAAGAGGGTTGCCTTTTGAACTGGGACAAGGATGAGGAGTGGGGGTGGGATGGGCATAGACCAGACAAGGTCATGGAAGAGAACTGGTAGATGGAACTGGGAATGATCGCCCAGGTGAAGAGAGAGTTGGGATGAGCCCTGCCTATTAGTGACTTAAGAGATTTCATTTGGAGGAGAATTCTCCTTCATCAGTGGGACTCCAGAGAGTGGAATAGGAACCAGAAGAGTAAAAGGAAAGTCAGCTTTAGGTCAATGTAAGGCCAACTGTGAAATAAGAAGGATTGAGTGAGAAAGAAATGGATTATCTAGTGAACTGTTGACTTCTCCATCAGTAGCAATATTTATCTGGATAATGGAGCTGGATGGTAATGCTGCTGGATGGTCTATGGGGATGAATTGCTATAGGGAGCATGGTTTAACTTACCTCTAAGACCCCTTATAGTCCAGGATGCTATCATTCCAAGGCACTGCCACCCTTCACTGAACCTCTCAGGAATTCTGTTAACTTTAATCTCTTCCCATTCTGACCATGCTTTGCACCAGTTATTTGCACATTATATCTTTGCTCCTGAGCACATTCATTAAAAATGTTGAATACATATTATCCCTTCTTGTTATTTAATGGTTTTATGCCTGCTTTTTGTTTCTTCAATAATTAAAAGCACGTTGAGAGTTAGGAAATTCTCATTTTTTTTTCTTTAAGCAAAACTTAGACTTGTTATTTTGAGTTATATTTGAAGTAGGATTTCTTTTGTTTTTTAAAAAAATAGATCAAAGGCCATAATATTGTGGAAATATGGTTGAATTTAGTAGGCATGCCCTGATGAGTGGAAGCTCCTTGCATAGCCTGCGCTCACCATGCAAAATTCAGAAGCAGAGATATTAAGACTGTTGATATTAAGACTGTTGAGACAGTTTCCTTGATGCTAACCTTTTCTAGCACAGGAATATGGGCTTGCAATTTCAAACTCGGGACAGGCTCTAAGAAACTGCTGGTGAGCTTTTATTGAGCATGAAACTCATACAACTTTACAGTTAAAATGTTGGCTTTTTGGTGTCACTTATCCAGTGCCTTGATTTCATTAATGGGGAAATCAAGATACAGGGACATAAGCAACTCCCCTAAAGTGTCAGTATTAGTGAATGGAGAAACCCTTGAACTCTGACCTTCTTATTACTTTCCCATTGTTATGCCTTATTTTATTTACTGTTGTGGTTTTCATGGTGCACTAGGAGTGCTTCACATGTTTGCCATCAAATTTTGATGAAGTTGTAAATAATGTTTGTATGTAATAAATCGGGATGTATATTGTCATCACAATGGGTATTTGGTTGTTTTTCAGCATGACCAAGATCTTATATCCATTTAACAAATAATTCATTTTCATTTCTATGTGCCATGAACTAGGCCACGTGCTGAGAGCCTGATGTTCTAGATGACATTAAGGTCTCTTGCCTCTTCTGCTGATGGTTTCCAGTGCTAGATGTATCATAAAGTCTGTTCAGATTTGTATTCCAAATAGAATATAGACTGGCCACAGTGATATTTATTTTACTGATCACAGGCAATAAAGAGATATGAATATGATAATGTAATGATCAAAATCTACCCCTAACAGTTAAACAGATTTTTTCAAATAACTCCAAACTTTCTCTCTCTCTCTCATATATATATTCTTCATGTATATATTTGTGTATTATGTATATAATTATATATACACATACAGTGGTTATATATCAGGTTCCTATAGGTATGCTTCAACAGATTCTAGTATGCAAATTCATTTTATTGGAGAGAAGTGTTTCTACAGACTTCACATAATTTGTTCCCTACAAAGGATGAAGGGACTTTCTGTGCCTACAATGCTACCACCTGGCAGTAAACACAATTAACAATTCACTTGCCTTGCCAGCTTTGAAATCAGGCAATTCTGGCAAATTTCTAATTTGAAGAAATTTGCATTATTTCACATTTTGAACCCTGGGTATTTATTATGACATTATTTCAAATTTGCATAATTCAGAGTTGCATAAAATTAGACCACAGTGTTTTCCCAGGAGGGTGAAAAACAAAAAATGTTGGGAACTTCGAGGAGGTGGTGTAAACATTCAGAAGTAGAAGATATAATCCTTGTTCTTAAATAGCTTCAATTCTGTTAGCAAAACCAAACAGATACATATAAAGCATGTGAAAACAATCCAAAACAATGTTTCTCATTCTTTATGCCATTATCGCCCCTTTAAAGAGCCTTTCAGACTTATTTTTCCCTTAATTGCCCTTCTGCCCTCTGAAAATATGTACCACAGATATACTGGATATCTGCTTATGGACTGTGTGTATATATCTGTGCTACACCCAGAGTTAGAATAAGATTTTTCTTTCCCCATGAACCAATTTTTGTCCTCATAGGAGAATTATTCCCTCATTGAGGACGTATGATTTAGCATAATCCATGCTCAAATATATGATAATAGAATAAAAGACATTAATTATATACAAGATCCTAAAGGATCATAGTAATAGACATAGGGCCTGAAAGAAAAAATTGTAAGTCAATGGCTACGGAATGCAAGGTGAAATCTGCAAAATCAAAATTAATCAATATTTAATTAAATATGTATAAAACATTGTATCGATTTTATTTCCATCTTAAGCTCTTGAAAATTGGGTTACATTTGAAAATAATTTGTAGGTTAGATTTTTTTCACTTCTTAATAATCCCTGAGCCTGAATCAGATTCCCAAGCTTATCGAATGAGGTACTCGTAACCGAAGAAGCTCAGAAGCTAAATCATTGAAACATTTCAAAAGCTTTATAGCAAAAAAAATATATTTAAGGTGGTATATGAGTACATTTAATATGTGGGAGATAACGTTAGGTGGCCCTTCTAAAAATAGGCTCGGAAAGGTTTTCTGATAATAGTGAAATCTGAATACATCCTGACTGCCCATGTGCCAGCAATGGTACAAAGATGAGAGAGCGAGAGAGAGAGAGAAAGGATAAAAAGCAAAAAGGTGGCTTTTGTTGTTATCTTTATACGTATGTAAAAAAAAAAATGCTTGACAGAATTATCTTCAGTTAAGCAGCTCTTCTTACAAACCTCGGAAGGCCATATGTTCATTGCACAAACTAGTTCTTAGTAAGTGTGAAACATACGAAGTTGTACACACAGACCTACCATGTCAGCAAAGAGAATAAGTAAGTCTCGTTGTGTGTTTCCCAACAGAATCCTGTTACTTCCCACAAGTGCTATTAAAAGGATGTTTCTCATTAGGGAAAGTTTTGGGGAGAAGTGAAAAATCTTACGATCTCTGACAAGAGATAAAAGAAAAGTTGGATATAAGCTAATTTCTTTCAGAAAAAACTCTTGGCTTTATTCTACTTATATTTTAGTGGACTACTTTAGTATTTATTCTAAAGTTCCTAAAAATTACAAGTCCCAATTTTTAGTACAGTTTGATATGAGGTCTTTGATCTTGAGTTTTTACCGGGGATTGCCCGAGTGCCCTGGTCATCATGACCTGAGGTAATCCTGTTTTTGACAGATGGAGTGTGACAATTGTCCCAAATTGAACTTGATTTAAGTCGGAATATTGGGTCTATATTGATATTCATTGTTCGAACCTTATTTCTGAGTTTTTTTTTATGTTATTTCTGGGAGGATTGTAATTTTATGGCTAAGGTACAAAGGATGCATTGTGTTTGAGAAAAGCGTAGAAAGTTTGCTGTGATTGTTATCGGAGTTTCCTATCATAGAATTTCAGGTAAATGGAGTTGAACTGAATTAGAAAGATGGTGACAATAATAGCTTGCAGTTATGGGTCTTTCCGACTTTCCTGAAACTCTTTGAGTTTTGTTATCTTATATACATCTTGCAAATGTCCCCAGCAGTGGAAAAGGCAAGGTGTCATTTGTGAATTCTAGATCCAGTAAAAAGTAACCATGGCAGTGAAGTAACTTACCTAAAATTACTTAGCTGGCTTGTCTCTTGAATTCCTTCTATTTGATTTTTTTTTTTTTAAACTAGGACTTTCTTGCTCTCCTATATTCCGTCTTGTCCTATTAAAAAGTATATTTATAAATGGGATGGACTCCTTAATTTCTCTTTCTTCAGTCTCATTGTTAGTGTATAGAAATGCCACTGACTTCTGGGCATTGATTTTGTATCCTGCCACGCTACCGAATTGCTGTATGAGTTCTAGCAATCTTGGGGTGGAGACTTTTGGGTTTTCTATGTAGAGTATCATGTCATCGGCGAAGAGGGAGAGTTTGACTTCTTCTTTGCCAATTTGAATGCCTTTAATGTCTTTTTGTTGTCTGATTGCTGAGGCTAGGACTTCCAGTACTATGTTGAACAGCAGTGGTGAGAGTGGACATCCCTGTCTTGTTCCTGATCTTAGGGGAAAGGCTCCTAGTGCTTCCCCATTGAGAATGATATTTGCTGTGGGCTTTTCATAGATGGCTTTTAAGATGTCGAGGAATGTTCCCTCTATCCCTACACTCTGAAGAGTTTTGATCAGGAATGGATGCTGTATTTTGTCAAATGCTTTCTCTGCATCCAATGAGAGGATCATATGGTTCTTGGTTTTTCTCTTGCTGATATGATGAATCACATTGATTGTTTTACGGGTGTTGAACCAGCCTTGTGTCCCAGGGATAAATCCTACTTGGTCAGGGTGAATAATTTACAATTGCACCCAAAAGCATAAGATACCTAGGAATAAACCTAACCAAAGATGTAAAGGATCTATACCCTCAAAACTATAGAACACTTCTGAAAGAAATTGAGGAAGACACAAAGAGATGGAAAAATATTCCATGCTCATGGATTGGCAGAATTAATATTGTGAAAATGTCAATGTTACCCAGGGCAATATACACGTTTAATGCAATCCCTATCAAAATACCATGGACTTTCTTCAGAGAGTTAGAACAAATTATTTTAAGATTTGTGTGGAATCAGAAAAGACCCCGAATAGCCAGGGGAATTTTAAAAAAGAAAACCATATCTGGGGGCATCACAATGCCAGATTTCAGGTTGTACTACAAAGCTGTGGTCATCAAGACAGTGTGGTACTGGCATAAAAACAGACACATAGATCAATGGAACAGAATAGAGAATCCAGAAGTGGACCCTGAACTTTATGGGCAACTAATATTCGATAAAGGAGGAAAGACTATCCATTGGAAGAAAGACAGTCTCTTCAATAAATGGTGCTGGGAAAATTGGACATCCACATGCAGAAGAATGAAACTAGACCACTCTCTTTCACCATACACAAAGATAAACTCAAAATGGATGAAAGATCTAAATGGGAGACAAGAGTCCATCCAAATCCTAGAGAAGAACACAGGCAACACCCTTTTTGAACTCAGCCATAGTGACTTCTTGCAAGATACATCCATGAAGGCAAAAGAAACAAAAGCAAAAATGAACTATTGGGACTTCATCAAGATAAGAAGCTTTTGCACAGCAAAGGATACAGTCAACAAAACTCAAAGACAACCTACAGAATGGGAGAAGATATTTGCAAATGACATATCAGATAAAGGGCTAGTTTCCAAGATCTATAAAGAACTTATTAAACTCAACACCAAAGAAACAAACAATCCAATCATGAAATGGGCAAAAGACATGAACAGAAATCTCACAGAGGAAGACATAGACATGGCCAACATGCACATGGGAAAATGCTCTGCATCACTTGCCATCAGGGAAATACAAATCAAAACTACAATGAGATACCACCTCACACCAGTGAGAATGGGGAAAATTAACAAGGCAGGAAACAACAAATGTTGGAGAGGATGCGGAGAAAAGGGAACCCTCTTACACTGTTGGTGGGAATGTGAACTGGTGCAGCCACTCTGGAAAACTGTGTGGAGGTTCCTCAAAGAGTTAAAAATAGACCTGCCCTATGACCCAGCAATTGCACTATTGGGGATTTACCCCAAAGATACAAATGCAATGAAACGTCGGGACACCTGCACCCCGATGTTTATAGCAGCAATGGCCACGATAGCCAAACTGTGGAAGGAGCCTCGGTGTCCAACGAAAGATGAGTGGATAAAGAAGATGTGGTTTATGTATACAATGGAATATTACTCAGCCATTAGAAATGACAAATACCCACCATTTGCTTCAACGTGGATGGAACTGGAGGGTATTATGCTGAGTGAAGTAAGTCAGTCGGAGAAGGACAAACATTATATGTTCTCATTCATTTGGGGAATATAAATAATAGTGAAAGGGAATATAAGGGAAGGGAGAAGAAATGTGTGGGAAGTGTCAGAAAGGGAGACAGAACATAAAGACTGCTAACTCTGGGAAACGAACTAGGGGTGGTGGAAGGGGAGGAGGGCAGGGGGTGGGAGTGAATGGGTGACGGGCACTGGGTGTTATTCTGTATGTTAGTAAATTGAACACCAATAAAAAATAAATTAAAAAAAAATAAATAAAAAATAAAAAGTATATTTATATCGAGTATTTCCAAAGGTAATATAATGAAAGTAATGCATAAAAGGTGACTTGCATTTGAATTTGACATTTGGCCCTAACTTTATCTTCCAACCCCTAGACATATACCCCTCTTAAATTTCCAGTGATCTTTTGTTGCCCTTCTTACCTTGCACTCTATTCAATCAGCGCCAAGTGGAGAGTTTTTTACATACTACTCCTGCAGAGGGGTAACCTTGACTCGCTACAGGCAAATGATGGAACATACATGAAGGGCTGCTTGGGTGGCCCCTGTGTTAAATGAGGTTGACTGTACTATCTACAGACCTCACAGGACTGTGGCGAGGAGTGGAAGGAAATTTATTTGCACATGAAACATCTAACATGGACTCTGGCTCACAGTAATTAAGCAATTTAATGCTGGGCATTCTTATTAGACAGTATTGGAACTTAGAATAGTGTTACCAGGCAAAATTGAGAATTAAAGAATGAGTTTTTAGTGGAAATACTACCTGTAGCCTAGTCAGTTGGAAAGCAAACTTTCCTAGAGAGCAAACAGAATGTCCCCAGGAACTCAGCTCCCAGAATACTACTGAGATGTCAGGCTCAGAGGAAAGGACTCATCTGCTCTTACAGCAGAAAGCCTGCACTGCTGGAAGGATGGCAAAGAGTGTGTATCTCTACAAATGGTGGCTGGGAGGTACGTCTGTTTCCAAGAAGGGCCTATTTTTCTAAAGGGTTAGGACTGTTCTAATGTGACCACTGATAAGATTTTTTCAAAGAGCCCTTGGGCTTATTTCACTGGATCTGGTCACAGAGAAGAATTACCTTGAAGTAGGAATTAACAGTTTCACTTACTTTGTTAAGAACAGCATATGCTTAAAAAAAAAAAAAAAAAAAAAAAAAAAGAACAGCATATGCTTGTTACATGTTTGGCTCCATTTCTCTTGATCTCCAACTCACTGTGCTTCTTTGATCTCTAATACCTTGGGGCATTTGCTAAATGGCCAAATATTACAAACGGTCTGAATTTTTTTTTATTCAGGTGATTTTCTTTCATATTCTGCCAACCTGAAAATAATAGAAAATGAATCAGCCCATGAGATTAAAACTCTGATATGAATGTCCCTCTCCTTTCTCTAAAAGAGAAAAAGAAAAATAGTAAGAATGGTATCTTGGAAGCTAATCAATAAATGAAGATCACCAGAATAGAGTTTGAAAGTGGGTAAGGGGGTACCTGGGGTGGCTCAGTCAGTGAAGCATCTGTCTTCAGCTCAGGTCATGATCCCAGAGTCCTGGGATTGAGTCACTGAGCAGGGAGCATCGGGCTCCCTGCTCAGTGGGGAGCCTGCTTCTCCCTCTCCCTCTACTCCTCCTTCTTTGCTCATGCTCTCTCTCATGCACTGTCTCTCAAATAAATAAATAAAATCTTAAAAAAAAAGTGTGTGGGGTGATTTAATACATCCAGGACATTATGGCACTATATTTACTAGAACACCAAACTAGGCTTCACACTTCATTATATATGTTTTTCTTCTTGTATTTAAGCAAGGTGGTGGGAGAGAGGTGAATTATTGGATAGATCCAAGCAGTGCCTTCCAATAGTCACTGGATTGCCTTTCTCATCCAGTTTCTTTCTCAGACTTTTCTGTGCATCCCTAGCAAGTGAACAGTTGCCTACAGGTCCATGTTCTGTCTTTGCCCTCCTCTCCATAGGTCAACTTGCTAAATAAGTATGTATGTTTGCTCGTTATCTATTTCCTATTTAAAGCATATGCTTTCAGAGGTAAGGAAGAAGAAAGCTGAAAATGGTCCTCCAGAAAGCTTCCAGCTTCCTGATATGAATTGTTTTCACAGACTAGCTTCCTGTTTTAAAACTTATTTTTGGCTAACTCTAATAAAACAGTAGCCAGTTTGAATGCATTTTCCAGTTTGCAGAAAACACTGGATTGACAGACATTGAAAGAGTTAAAATGACATAGAACAGAATGGAATAGAATTTTGGAGCTAGAAGTGGACACGAACATCATGGAGTTCAGTTCTTTCTTCCTACAGACAGAGAAGTGCAAGTTCATAGGATTTAAGTGCCTCTGCCAAGGTCACACCCCTAGTATGTGATTGAGCTGAGAGACAATCACCTATTTTCCCACTTGTCGACTCTGTTTTTCCACTTTCAAAAATAATTATAAAGCAACAGGCGGGACCAGTAGTATAAAACTTCCATTCCAAGGAAAGGTTTGCTTATTTAGCCATTCTGGTTCTGTCCTCCACCTACTAATTCCTCCCTAATTATTATCATCAATTAGGATTTATTGGTCTCTCCTTGTTTGGTAAACTACTTCACAGCACAACCTGGTATTAGCCCTCTTGGAGATTACAAACTAAAAAGAACAAAATGAGAAAATGTAGCTATAATTTAAAACCTTGTTCTTCAGAATGTTACCAATATTCCTCTTATCTTCTAACATAGATTGTTTCTCATGACCCTCAATTCAATCTCAGGGACGAGACTCCTGGAAGGATGAAAAACTGACTTCTTGTTCTTCCCCTTTCTTCTTTTCACTGTTGCCTCCTTTCCTTCCCCTTTCATTCATTACTTCTGATAGAGGACTGATTGACGAGTTTATTGATTTCTTTAACAAATATAAGGTATCAACTATATGTTAGTCTTAGGCTAAACCCTGAGAAACAGAAAGACAGGAAATACAGAGTCCCTGTCCTCAAAGGGCTTACCATCTAGCATAGGAAAAGAAAGACACTTGGCAGGGTAACCAGTTAGGACCTATGGCAATAGACGTGTTTTCTGTGTTTTTCACAGCATGACATACACAGACAATGATAATATTGCATGAGACATTGTGGAGCCCTGGAATTTGGAATTCTGGATGAGGTTATTCCTTTTTTTAAAAAAATATTTTTATAAATATGTATATGTGCATAATAAATATAAATAAAATATATTATTTCATTATTTAAAAAATATTCCTTTTTAAAACAATACTTAAAATATTTATTTGTTTTAGAGAGAAAGAGAGCAAGGGAAGGGGGAGAGGGAGAGAATCTTCAAGCAGACTCCCCACTAAGCACAGAGCCTGACACCGGGCTTCACCCAAAGACCCTGAGATCATGACCTGAGCCCAAATCAAAAATCAGCCACTTAACTGACTGAGCCACCCAAGTGCCCCTGGATGAGGTTATTCTTGGATAGAGGCAAATGAGTAGTCTACCTGGCTGTCTTGGCTCTATACAGCTACCTCAGGGATAAGATAATCAGTGGTTTGGGCTTCTCTGCAATAATTGGAGAGAGGAGATGGGATGGGGAAATTTCCTGGGATGGGGAAATTATAGTGGAGAAATAAAGTGGAGAAAAACATTAACCTGGAAGATATTTGGGAGGAAGAATTAATATGATTTGGTGAGTTACTCATAGATAGGGGGAAAATATGAAGATGATGGTGCTATTTACTAAGATGGTGAATATTGGAGGGAGTGGAAAAGGAGGAGGAAGAAGCCATGATTACCCTTGAACCAGGCCCTTGGGTGATGTGCAGCCAGTATGCAGCCAATGCAACTGGAACCAGAATGTGGATAGAGTAGGGTGCAGTTTGAGCTTGAGTGGATCTAGCTTTGTTTAAACTCTCAAGTCTGACACGTTAAGGAAAAGCCAGCTCTTTTGGAATTTCTGCCTTTGCCTCTAAGCCCTGATGTGACTATTTATTATACGGTTGAGAATTAAAGAATCGAATTTTAAATAAGTAAAAAAATGTTTATAAGTTTTTAGGGGAGTGTAATGAGTTTTCTTTTGATGTGGGCTGTGATTCCTTGAGATGGGGAGTTGAATGCTGAAGATGTACTGGGGAGTTCTCAGAGGAGATGACCCTACAGGAAGCAATGAATGGAGGAATGAGCAGAGACAAGGTGAGAAATGCAGTTGTAACTGAGATGTCAGTCAGCTCTACCCAGAGCTCTGGATAGCACTTCTGAGTCCTAAAAATTGTGTCTAGAGGGTCTGGCCTTTTTTACTCACTAACTAGTCATTTACTGTGGGCTTCCTGCTGGGAGAGAATGTCACCTTGATGGTACAGGGTCCAGTGCGGACCATAGCTGTCAACAGCTAGTACTCCTGGCAGCCAGGGCAGAGTGGGATGGACAGGCAGCTGCGAAGATGGGATCTAGGTAGAGCCCTGGAGAATCCACCATTCTGCTAAGTGAAGCTTTCAGGGAGGCAATTTACACATGGATGTGGAGGTCAGAAGAGAGGCCTAGAAGCGAACTTGGCATTCATTACAGTGTCGAAGTTGCTTGAAGTCATGGATAACAGTGATAACAATGAAGAAAGAAGAAGGACTAGAACAGAACCTTGGGTAATACCAAAACTCAGTAGGTAAGGTGAAGAAAAGGAAGCCCCAGACATGAAGAAAAAGTGTCTACAGAGGTTGGAAACTCAAGGGAGATTGGTTCTAGAAGCCAGGAAGGTAGGCACATCTCCGAGGTCCAGTGTGGCTTGAAGATGTCCACAAGAGATTCATTGTTATTTGAGGGAGAGAAGCTTCTGTGGAAATCTGGAGGCAGAAGCCAGGTTGTGGTAGAGAAGAAAGAGAAGAATAAAAGAGAAAATGAGAATGTGTGACACAGTGCGTACAGGTAGCCCTCCTCAGAAGTTTAGCTCTTGAAGGAAGGAGGTAGAGTGAAGTAGAGGGAGTGCACAGGATGGAAGGTTCTGCCTTGTTTTATTTTAAGTAGGGAAAGAATTGAGCATGTGAGAGTGCTGATAGGGAGTAGCGGTAGCAGGGTAGCAAGCTAAGAATTTGAAAAGAGATGAGGTGAGATGAGGAGGCTGAAGAGGATGGGGGTCAGATTTAAAGCATGAGTGGAGTGTGAGGCCTCTGAGGATTTTAGCTGTTGAAAAGTGGGAAGAAACCTGAATTCATGTAGTGAGCAGCTCTTTTGAGAACTCCATGATAAACATTGGGTATATTGGCAGATGGAGTTTGGTTAAAATCTCCATAATCAGAGGCAGTGCTGAAAAATACCCAACCCCACACACAAACCTCTCTGAAGCCATTGGAAAACTTAGAAAATGTTTTAAGATTAAAGTGGCAGTACTAAGAATGCCATCTGGAGTGACTTCCGGGAAGTCGTCCCCTAGCTAGAATAAGTCAGTTTATTTTAAGGAGTATGCTTTATGCACCTACTGCATGTGAAGACTAGAAACATATACTGCAGAGAGGGTGGAGGGCTTGTACTTGGGAGGCAAGGTTCTGTCCCTGATACACTGAGGACGCTCAGGGAAAATTCCTTTCTTTCGTGAGGTGGTTTTTCTCCTTGAGTCAAAATCATTTCTGGTGTTGAAAAAGATTAACTCCATGAGTTTGGCAAGTCAGCCTTTCTGACCCTCAATTTCCTTATCTTCAAACTGTTCTTTGATGATCTCTAGGCCTCCTTTTTTTAAATCTTTTTTTTTTAAATGTAAGTATTGTTGACACACAGTGTTGTATTAGTTGCAGGTGTATAGCAAGCGTGATTCAAGAATTCTACACATTATACTATGCTCATGATGAGTGTAGCTCCCATCTGTCCCCATACAAGCCTATTACCACTGACTATATATTCCCTAGGCTGGACCCTTCATCTCTTTGACTTACTTATTCTGTATTCTGTATCCGGAAGTCTGTGGCTTCCACTCTCCTTTTCTAGGCCTTCTTTGAGTTCTCATGCTTTGGATTTACAAGATGAGATCTTTTGGGTGTAACTTAGAAGGAAGGATTTTGGCACATATAAATTGTCCCTAGTTTTTTATCATGGGAGTTTGCCCTTAGATGAGGTTTAGATAAATTAAGTGGTTGGCCAAAGTTCCCTAGGTGGGTGGTGAGCAATAAGGTAGGCATGTGGCTGAATCCTCAACCTTAGGTGGCGGCCCCATCCTTTATTTTTGAGTTGCTAAAGCTGGGGGAGCATGATCCTAAGCAGAATAGGGATAGCAAAAGGGTAAACATGGACTGTCTCCCAGGAGGCATCCATTTATGTGGTGTTCATGATTTTAAAACATTGTTTTTGTATTACAATTAAAATGGCTTAATAAAGAAAAAAATAGATGATTCAGGTAAAAATGAAACTTCAAAGAAATTTTACAATTTACAAATTACATTTGGTAAGTATTTTCTAATGGCTTCAGAGAAAGTGTAGATGTGCATGGGTATTTTTCAGCACTGACTCTCAGGTTACAATCCCAGGCTGTGAGGACACCCCCACTCTCCTGCTAGTGCAGATATTTTGGTTCAAAAACTTGCAAATACTTTCAATAAAACTGCAATGTTTTCAGCCCTCAAAGAAAAGTAAGTTGGAGAAGAAGAGGGCATGAGAGGTTGACTATTCCATCTGGGAAGAGCAATAAATCACCAGAGGCTCCGGCCCAATCAATGCCTACTGAAAAATTTGGACATCAGGCAATGCCCCAAGTGCTCCAGTGGGTAATGAACAAATGTGTACAATGGTGAATAAATCGATTTCTAGATGAGCCCTATTAACATAGCCATATGGCATGAAACATAGTTATTATCTGGGACAGGACAGGGCACAAGCAGATAATGCTCACCACTACTGACAGTCTATCTCAGTATGATAGAACTATCGTTTCTAGGTGGGGTTCTCACACTGGCTGAAAGTCAGCAAGACCATTGAGATGCTGGAGACAAACTGTAAAAGTGTTTTTTTGATATATTTCTACTTCATCCTTTTAACTTTTTGTATATTTTCTAAAATGTATAATATGTAAACATAATGGAACATGTAGATTTACCAAAAAGTGCATGTGTTAGGAATATATCTCAAATTTACTTTATTAATGGCTGCATTATCAAAAAGCTCTAGGGACATGTCCCTGGAATAACTTTCTGTGCTTTGACAGGAAATTTGTGGAACCCCAATCTTTTTACAGTCTTGATGGTTAAAATCAAAGGTTGTTAGACCGTGAACCCTAAGTCCATATTTCTTACTTCAGCAAAGAGAACTAAAATATGGCAAAGATGGACATTGATAATTACTTATTTTGTGCTGTTGTTATAGTAGGTTTCTTGTGAATGGACATTTCCACACAAGGCCCTTGGAAAAACCATCACTTGATCGATATGTTAATGTGACAGGCCCTGCCAATTGAAGAATGTCATTGCACTTTCAATTAGAGTTACAGAGAAGCAAGAAAAGGAAGCAAGGAAATTGGACAAATGGATTTGGCTAACGCAAGCAATATTTCTTTACCAGGGATGCTTAGTGTTTGTTTTGTGCCTTTTATTTTAGGGATTTTGTTTGTTTTTCTCAGTAGGAGTTACCCATTTTCACTAGTAAGATGATGATTTTTTTCATGTAACGCCTATTGTTTATTGGCCATTTTTGTGATATTTCATCCTGACAAACACCCTGCTAAGTAAATAGGCTCAGTTCCACATTGCCTAAGAATGAATAGACTAGGGGATCCCTGGGTGGCGCAGCGGTTTGGCGCCTGCCTTTGGCCCAGGGCGCGATCCTGGAGACCCAGGATCAAATCCCACATCGGGCTCCCGCTGCATGGAGCCTGCTTCTCCCTCTGCCTGTGTCTCTGCCTCATTCTCTCTCTCTCTGTGACTATCACAAATAAATAAAAATTAAAAAAAAAAAAAAAAAAAAAAAAAAGAATGAATAGACTAAGTCTTAAGAAAATTAAGAACCTTATTCAAACTTAAACAGAAGTCTGTAGAGCTCTTGACTCAGGTATTTTCTGATGTATCAGACTTCAGGGAAAGAGCAGTACAAAGTAGATGATTAAGAAAGAGCTCTCTGCTGAGACCAGAAATAAGTGCCTCCATTCTCTTCCCCAACCCATCCTACCACTTACCTTTGCCTTTTTACTGTTGTCTTCCTTTTGCTATAGAAATACAACATTAGGGGCACCTGGGTGGCTCAGTGGTTGAGCGTCTGCCTTCGGCTCAGGTCATGATCCCGGGGTCCTGGGATCGAGTTCTGAATCAGGCTGTCCACACAGAGCCTGCTTCTCCCTCTGCCTATGTCTCTGCCTCTCTTTCTCTGTGTCTCTCATGAATAAATAAAATCTTTTCTTAAAAAATGTTAGTGGTTCTCAATTGGGGACAGTTTTGTCTCCAGGCACATTTGTGGTGTCCAGAGACATTTTTGATTATTATAGCTGGGGGGTGGGGAGCATGATGCTGGCATCTAGTGGTTGGAGGTCAAGGATGCTGCTGAACATCCTCTAATGTACATGTCAGCTCCCCACAACAAAAACATATCCAGCCCCTAATGCCATGGTTGAGAAGCCTTGATTTGAAACATAACTGCTTCATCTTTCCATTTCTGTCTGTCATCTTTAAAGTAGAAATAATAATACCTACTTCATAGGGTTATGGTGACAATAGTTGGCTAATATAAGTAAAACACTAAAACAGCCACTGGAAAACAGTTAATCATTCAGTATGTGCTAGTTGTTCACTATTATCTGTCATAGTGCAAAGAAAGAGGAGATACAGCAAAATATGACAGTGATAACACTATACTATAGGTATTGTCAGTGCCTTCCAGCCACAGGTCTTTGGGAATATTTTGATAGTTGAACAAGTTACAGCCAGAGAGGACACAAGCCAAATAAAATCATGGGGTGTCTTGGCATGAGTGTGTTAGAAATGACCTATTATTATAGAGTTTCAGCTTTGGCAGAGTGACTTGTGGGTGGGTCTAAGGAAGCAAGGGGTTCATGCTAGATTGGGTGCTATCAGAAAGTGGGTCTGTGATTAGGCATCTTTTTTTTAAAGATTTTATTTATTTATTCATGAGAGACAGAGAGAGAGCAGAGAAATAGACAGAGGGAGAAGCAGGCTCCATGCAGGGAACCCAATGCAGGATTTGATCCTGGGACCCCGGGATCACTCCCTGAGCTGAAGGCAGACACTCAGCCACTGAGCCACCCAGGCATCCCTGTGATTGGATATCTTAATTCACCTTACCTCTAGGGAGAGCAGACTAGGGTGAGTACAGAGCTGTAATTGGTTAAAAAAAAAAAAAAAACAAAGTAACTCTCATCCATTTTGGCTGAGAGAAGGAGTACTTGATTTTTTGTGGGAGGCACAGTCTATGCCCACACAAAACTATGATGTGCATGCTCTGTGTCATTTTGTCATGGTCTCAGTCTAATCATGTCTGAGGCTGGTACTCTGTAAGATGGTCTATCTCCAACAGGAGAATAGCATGGTCAGCTATGAGTGGCAGGCCAACTTCTGAATATCAGTTAGTTACTCTTTTCTTTCTTAGTCCTTTTAGTTTTCTTATCACTTTTAAATATTTTGAATCTTTCTACCTTGAACTTCTATTACTTTTGCAATAAGAACGAGTACATGTTAATTTAAAAAGAATAAAAAGCATGCTCACAGAAAAAGGAGTCAAGCCCACAACATTGTAGAATGGAATCTCATCTGTAAAATAGGCATTTTTTAGGAGGAGGAGACATATTATTAGTAATAATGGACAAATTATAAGTAATTTACACTTTTCCCAAAAATATTTCATGATCTTTGCTATTAAAGAGCTTGGGGAAAAAAAGAAATGTAGCTAATTTTTAAAAAGATTTTATTGATTCATTTGAGAGACAGAGAACATGAGAAAGAATAAGAGAGAGAGAGAGAGAGAACACGAGCGGGGTGGGGTGGGGGGTAGAGGGAGAAACAAAGTCCCTGTCGAGCAGGGAGCCTGGTGTGGGACTTGATCCCAGGACCCAAGGATCTGAGCTGAAGGCAGACGCTTAACCAACTGAGCCACACAGGTGCCCCAAAATGTTATTTTTGATGCCCACTCCTTCGGTGGTTCTCTTTATGTAATATATAGAAGCTGTAAGAAAGGTTCTTTGTGGTAATGGCTTTTTAAATGAATTACACATACAGAAATTGACTGGCTTCTTC
Source organism: Canis lupus dingo (assembly GCF_003254725.2). Lineage (NCBI taxonomy): Eukaryota > Metazoa > Chordata > Mammalia > Carnivora > Canidae > Canis > Canis lupus. The sequence goes on along the minus strand of NC_064246.1, from coordinate 54,416,433 downwards.
AAAGGGGGATATCAAGTTTAGATGGCATTATGTATCAATCAATTGAATCTTGATTTATAGAAAACAAAATGTGCTTTGTCTTTATTATTTTAAAGGAGAGAGAAAAACAGACGGTACATGTGAAAGAATATATGAATGTCTTCAGGGTCTCACATTCAATAACAAGCAAAGAAAAAAATTGGATTTTCTCTCTTTCAAATTTTTCAGTAACATTCAAGGCAAATAAATTAAATTAAACCTATTTATGCAACAACCCAAAGCAAGAATCTTCAGGGACATCTTTAAAATATACATGAATTCTCTTTATATTCTGAATCCTTTTGAAATTGGGTTTGGGGGTCTATTGAATTTTATAGCTTTAGTTACTTTTTAATCTTTTGAATTTTTAAATGTTAAAAATAGCATTTCCCCATTATAGTAATTTCAAATGATCTAAAGGGCATAAAGTAAATGGTAAAATCTTTTGTCTAATTTTAATCCCTAGAGTCATTCCAGTTCTCATCTAATTCTAAATTGTCACAGGTTTTATTGATTTTTTTTCTGGTTTTAATTGGTATGAATACATTTACTTCCATACCTGAAATATTGGTCTTCAGTTTGATGTGAGAAGGCGGTATGTTTCATGAGGCCAGGATCATGACTGCTTTTCCTCTCCACTGCAGCATCCTTGGTCCCTAGCGCCATATATACTTGCTCAGCATTTGAATGAGAGGACTCCTCCAATGGAACTGCAGGATTTTTTTTTTTTTTCTCTCAGGTAATGCTTTTGTGTGTACTAGTGATTAAGAAACATTTTATCTTGTCCCTTATCTTTTCATAGAGACTTTGCAATTTAGCCTCATATTCTCTTCCAAGTACTTTTTTTTTTTTTTTTTTCTCCCCTTCCACCACTGGTCTCTTTCACTCACTCATCACATTTAGTCTCAATTCTTAAAGTAGCTCAGCTCTTGAGATAGTCTCCCTCCCTAATTTCTTATCCTCCAAACAGTCCCAGGTTTATTCTTTTCTAAGTTATTTTTCTAAAACATGAATCTGGATCCTTCTCCTCTCTAAGACTTCAGATGAGTCTCATTGCTTCCAAGATGTAGTCTTCACTTTGTAGCACAGACTCAAAAGTTCTTGTCTGCTTACTCTTAACTTCTTTCCCTAGGTGTATTCACCCTTCCCCACTCTTCAAAAGCCTTTGCCCTAATAATCATTCATTCTACCAGTTGTATTTGTGTGCCTATTGTGCTGCCTGATTATGTGTCATTTCCGCTCCATTTCCCACATTCACTGCATACTTGCGTTCACTTATTTCGTTCCCTCTTCAGAATGTCATTCTCTCTGTTTTCTATTAGGAAAAATCTATGTGCCCTTTAAAGCCCAAAGGTCCTCTCTTTGCAAAATTCCCAGGGTTCTCCAGGTTGACCTTGCTCTGCTTTCTTTGTGCTGATGGTATTTTGCTTATTGCACATATATGCTGTCCCTCTGTTTGGAAGGTATGGGATACATACATCTTCCCTATGCCTTTGTCTTTTCCCTTCCTTTCTTGCCAGTGGAAACTTTTTGAATGTAAGAGATTCTTTAATTCCTCTGTTCATCTTCATATTTCTCATTCCACGTAGCAAGTGCCAGATGCCTGGCAAGTCCCTCTGTAGGAGGAGGGACTTCTGCATGGGAAAATGGTCATACATTATTCTGAGCCAGTGGTGGGTGGTTTGAGAATGTGCAGGAGATGGTGAAGAGCTGAGGTAAATAAGTTGAACAAGTTCAGCAGCTGAGGTAAACAGTTTTCTCATTGGTTGGTCATACTGTAGAGGTAAAGTGTGTTTCCTATGTCCAGATGATAGAGAGAGGGCAGGAGAGAATATTAGCAAAGCGTACACTAGGTTCTGTGATATTGCTGGAGTGCTGTGGTCAGTGTAAATGGTCTTTTGAATCTCACTTCCATGGGTCATTGTGCCCTATCCTCGAAGAGTGAGATAGAAGCCTGTGTGGTAGCATCAATGGAGGGCAGCAAGGAGTGTGGTCTCACTCTAGCTCATGGACTTTTCATAATGAACAAGTACTGTTCTACATGTGTTCTGATGGTCTGAAAATAACACTGGCAAAATATCATTAATTAGGACATAGGAAGAGATGACCCAAAGGGTCCCTTCCAATTCAGAGGTTCTGCCATCAGATACTATTTACAGTTACATTTATAACTATTGAGAGTTATTGAAAACATTAGGGTTAAGATACTCTGCCCTCATTACTAGGAATAATTTTGAGGTGAAATATCATGTTTGCATGAAAACCAGCATAATCAACATAATTCCGACATTGCATCAGGTTTTATGTTAAGTTTTATACTAAAGCTTATTTTGAGCATATAAAAAGCATATAATCTTGTTTTGAGGTTATAAGTCTAGGGTTACTTGTTTTTATGTTCCTCCTTTCTTCTTATTTAATGTTGTCAAAGTACTCTGATGTTCCATGGGGTTAGAATAAGTTAACATTTGCAGATGGTTGCACATGGATTTTTGTGTGTGTGTGCAGCTGGAATATGTTACTAACCTGAATTATCATATGGTATTTGAAACAAGTCACACGAAAAGTAAAATTGCTAAACACCACAGAAAAGCTCTTCTCATTCCTTTTAGTTTTCTTGAAGTTCTTAAAGATTTTATTATTTTATCTTATTTTAGAGAGAGAGAGTGAGAGAGAGCGGGGGAAGGGCAGAGGAAGACACAGAGAATCCCCAGCAGGGCTCTACATGAGGCTATATCTCATGTCACTGAGATCTTGACCTGAGCTGAAACCAAGAGTCAGATGCTTAACCTACTGAGCCACCCAGGTGCCCCAATTTTCTTGAAGCTTTTAAAATCAAAAGGTTTTTTTTTTTTTTTTTTTTTTTTTTTTTTTTTTAGTAGCTCTATTTTTAACTTCTTTTTTTTTTTTTTTTTTTATTTTATTTTATTTTTTTTATTGGTGTTCAATTTACTAACATACAGAATAACCCCCAGTGCCCGTCACCCATTCACTCCCACCCCCCGCCCTCCTCCCCTTCTACCACCCCTAGTTCGTTTCCCAGAGTTAGCAGTCTTTGCGTTCTGTCTCCCTTTCTGATATTTCCCACACATTTCTTCTCCCTTCCCTTATTTTCCCTTTCACTATTATTTATATTCCCCAAATGAATGAGAACATATAATGTTTGTCCTTCTCCGACTGACTTACTTCACTCAGCATAATACCCTCCAGTTCCATCCACGTTGAAGCAAATGGTTGGTATTTGTCATTTCTAATAGCTGAGTAATATTCCATTGTATACATAAACCACATCTTCTTTATCCATTCATCTTTCGTTGGACACCGAGGCTCCTTCCACAGTTTGGCTATCGTGGCCATTGCTGCTAGAAACATCGGGGTGCAGGTGTCCCGGCGTTTCATTGCATTTGTATCTTTGGGGTAAATCCCCAACAGTGCAATTGCTGGGTCGTAGGGCAGGTATATTTTTAACTCTTTGAGGAACCTCCACACTGTCTTCCAGAGTGGCTGCACCAGTTCACATTCCCACCAACAGTGTAAGAGGGTTCCCTTTTCTCCGCATCCTCTCCAACATTTGTTGTTTCCTGCCTTGTTAATTTTCCCCATTCTCACTGGTGTGAGGTGGTATCTCATTGTAGTTTTGATTTGTATTTCCCTGATGGCAAGTGATGCAGAGCATTTTCTCATATGCATGTTGGCCATGTCTATGTCTTCCTCTGTGAGATTTCTCTTCATGTCTTTTGCCCATTTCATGATTGGATTGTTTGTTTCTTTGGTGTTGAGTTTAATAAGTTCTTTATAGATCTTGGAAACTAGCCCTTTATCTGATATGTCATTTGCAAATATCTTCTCCCATTCTGTAGGTTGTCTTTGAGTTTTGTTGACTGTATCCTTTGCTGTGCAAAAGCTTCTTATCTTGATGAAGTCCCAATAGTTCATTTTTGCTTTTGTTTCTTTTGCCTTCGTGGATGTATCTTGCAAGAAGTTACTATGTCCGAGTTCAAAAAGGGTGTTGCCTGTGTTCTCCTCTAGGATTTTGATGGAATCTTGTCTCACATTTAGATCTTTCATCCATTTTGAGTTTATCTTTGTGTATGGTGAAAGAGAGTGGTCTAGTTTCATTCTTCTGCATGTGGATGTCCAATTTTCCCAGCACCATTTATTGAAGAGACTGTCTTTCTTCCAATGGATAGTCTTTCCTCCTTTATCGAATATTAGTTGCCCATAAAGTTCAGGGTCCACTTCTGGATTCTCTATTCTGTTCCACTGATCTATGTGTCTGTTTTTGTGCCAGTACCACACTGTCTTGATGACCACAGCTTTGTAGTACAACCTGAAATCTGGCATTGTGATGCCCCCAGATATGGTTTTCTTTTTTAAAATTCCCCTGGCTATTCGGGGTCTTTTCTGATTCCACACAAATCTTAAAATAATTTGTTCTAACTCTCTGAAGAAAGTCCATGGTATTTTGATAGGGATTGCATTAAACGTGTATATTGCCCTGGGTAACATTGACATTTTCACAATATTAATTCTGCCAATCCATGAGCATGGAATATTTTTCCATCTCTTTGTGTCTTCCTCAATTTCTTTCAGAAGTGTTCTATAGTTTTGAGGGTATAGATCCTTTACATCTTTGGTGAGGTTTATTCCTAGGTATCTTATGCTTTTGGGTGCAATTGTAAATGGGATTGACTCCTTAATTTCTCTTTCTTCAGTCTCATTGTTAGTGTATAGAAATGCCACTGACTTCTGGGCATTGATTTTGTATCCTGCCACGCTACCGAATTGCTGTATGAGTTCTAGCAATCTTGGGGTGGAGACTTTTGGGTTTTCTATGTAGAGTATCATGTCATCGGCGAAGAGGGAGAGTTTGACTTCTTCTTTGCCAATTTGAATGCCTTTAATGTCTTTTTGTTGTCTGATTGCTGAGGCTAGGACTTCCAGTACTATGTTGAATAGCAGTGGTGAGAGTGGACATCCCTGTCTTGTTCCTGATCTTAGGGGAAAGGCTCCCAGTGCTTCCCCATTGAGAATGATATTTGCTGTGGGCTTTTCATAGATGGCTTTTAAGATGTCGAGGAATGTTCCCTCTATCCCTACACTCTGAAGAGTTTTGATCAGGAATGGATGCTGTATTTTGTCAAATGCTTTCTCTGCATCCAATGAGAGGATCATATGGTTCTTGGTTTTTCTCTTGCTGATATGATGAATCACACTGATTGTTTTACGGGTGTTGAACCAGCCTTGTGTCCCAGGGATAAATCCTACTTGGTCATGGTGAATAATTTTCTTAATGTACTGTTGGATCCTATTGGCCAGTATCTTGTTGAGAATTTTTGCATCCATGTTCATCAGGGATATTGGTCTGTAATTCTCCTTTTTGGCGGGGTCTTTGTCTGGCTTTGGAATTAAGGTGATGCTGGCTTCATAGAACGAATTTGGAAGTACTCCATCTCTTTCTATCTTTCCAAACAGCTTTAGGAGAATAGGTATGATTTCTTCTTTAAACGTTTGATAAAATTCTCCTGGGAAGCCATCTGGCCCTGGACTCTTGTGTCTTGGGAGGTTTTTGATGACTGCTTCAATTTCCTCCCTGGTTATTGGCCTGTTCAGGTTTTCTATTTCTTCCTGTTCCAGTTTTGGTAATTTGTGGCTTTCCAGGAATGCGTCCATTTCTTCAAGATTGCCTAATTTATTGGCGTATAGCTGTTCATAATATGTTTTTAAAATCGTTTGTATTTCCTTGGTGTTGGTAGTGATCTCTCCTTTCTCATTCATGATTTTATTAATTTGAGTCTTCTCTCTCTTCTTTTTAATAAGGCTGGCTAATGGTTTATCTATCTTATTAATTCTTTCAAAGAACCAACTCCTGGTTCTGTTGATCTGTTCCACAGTTCTTCTGGTCTCGATTTCGTTGAGTTCTGCTCGAATCTTTATTAGCTCCCTTCTTCTCTTGGGTGTAGGATCTATTTGCTGTTTTTTCTCTAGCTCCTTTATGTGTAAGGTTAGCTTTTGTATTTGAGTTCTTTCCAGTTTTTGAATGGATGCTTGTATTGCGATGTATTTCCCCCTTAGGACTGCTTTTGCTGCATCCCAAAGATTTTGAATGGTTGTATCTTCATTCTCATTAGTTTCCATGAATCTTTTTAATTCTTCCTTAATTTCCTGGTTGACCCTTTTATCTTTTAGCAGGATGGTCCTTAACCTCCATGTGTTTGAGGTCCTTCCAAACTTCTTGTTGTGATTTAGTTCTAATTTCAAGGCATTATGGTCCGAGAATATGCAGGGGACAATCCCAATCTTTTGGTATCGGTTCAGACCCGATTTGTGACCCAATATGTGGTCTATTCTGGAGAAAGTTCCATGTGCGCTTGAGAAGAATGTGTATTCAGTTGAGTTTGGATGTAAAGTTCTGTAGATATCTGTGAAATCCATCTGGTCCAGTGTATCATTTAAAGCTCTCGTTTCTTTGGAGATGTTTTGCTTAGAAGACCTATCGAGTATAGAAAGAGCTAGATTGAAGTCACCAAGTATAAGTGTATTATTATCTAAGTATTTCTTCACTTTGGTTAATAATTGATTTATATATTTGGCAGCTCCCACATTCGGAGCATATATATTGAGGATTGTTAAGTCCTCTTGTTGAATAGATCCTTTAAGTATGATATAGTGTCCCTCTTCATCTCTCACTACAGTCTTTGGGGTAAATTTTAGTTTATCTGATATAAGGATGGCTACCCCTGCTTTCTTTTGAGGACCATTCGAATGGTAAATGGTTCTCCAACCTTTTATTTTCAGGCTGTAGGTGTCCTTCTGTCTAAAATGAGTCTCTTGTAGACAGCAAATAGATGGGTCCTGCTTTTTTATCCAGTCTGAAACCCTGCGCCTTTTGATGGGGTCATTAAGCCCGTTCACATTCAGAGTTACTATTGACAGATATGAGTTTAGTGTCATCATGATATCTATTCAGTCTTTGTTTTTGTGGACTGTTCCACTGAACTTCTTCTTAAAGGGGAATTTTAAGAGGCCCCCTTAAAATTTCTTGCAGAGCTGGTTTGGAGGTCACATATTCTTTTAGTTGCTGCCTGTCTTGGAAGCTCTTTATCTCTCCTTCCATTTTGAATGAGAGCCTTGCTGGATAAAGTATTCTTGGTTGCATGTTCTTTTCATTTAGGACCCTGAATATATCCTGCCAGCCCTTTCTGGCCTGCCAGGTCTCTGTGGAGAGGTCTGCTGTTACCCTAATACTCCTCCCCATAAAAGTCAGGGATTTCTTGTCTCTTGCTGCTTTAAGGATCTTCTCCTTATCTTTGGAATTTGCAAGCTTCACAATTAAATGTCGAGGTGTTGAACGGTTTTTATTGATTTTAGGAGGGGATCTCTCTATTTCCTGGATCTGAATGCCTGTTTCCCTTCCCAGATTAGGAAAGTTTTCAGCTAGAATTTGTTCAAATACATATTCTGGCCCTCTGTCCCTTTCGGCGCCCTCGGGAACCCCAATTAAACGTAGGTTTTTCTTCCTCAGGCTGTCGTTTATTTCCCTTAATCTATCTTCATGGTCTTTTAATTGTTTGTCTCTTTTTTCCTCAGTTTCCCTCTTTGCTATCAACTTGTCTTCTAGGTCACTCACTCGTTCTTCCACCTCGTTAACCCTCGTCGTTAGGACTTCTAGTTTGGATTGCATCTCATTCAATTGATTTTTAATTTCTGCCTGATTAGCTCTAAATTCTGCAGTCATGAAGTCTCTTGAGTCCTTTATACTTTTTTCTAGAGCCACCAGTAGGTATATAATAGTGCTTCTGAATTGGCTTTCTGACATTGAATTGTAATCCAGATTTTGTAACTCTGTGGGAGAGAGGGCTGTTTCTGATTCTTTCTTTTGAGGTGAGGTTTTCCTTCTAGTCATTTTGCTCAGTGCAGAGTGGCCAAAAGCAAGTTGTATTGGGAAAAAGAGAAAAAGAGAGGAGAGAAAGAAGGAAAGAAAAGAGAAAGAAAAAAAAAGGGAAGAAAAAGAAAAAAAAAACGAAAAAAAAAAAAAGAAGAAAAAGAGAAAGAAAAAGAAAGGAGAAAAAAAGGGGGTGGGGGAAGGAAACAAATCAAAAAGCAAAACAAAACAAAAACAAAAACAAACAAACAAAAAAAGAACCACCGGGGAGTATCTTCTGATTCTGTGTACTTTAAGTCCCTTGGCTTCTCCTGGAAGTTGTCAGTCTAGCTGGTCTTCTGGGGGAGGGGCCTGTTGTGCTGATTTTCAGGTGTTAGCAGTTGGGGGAGCTGCTGTGCCCCTGCCTGGTGCAGGGCTCAGTGGGGGTTGTTTACCCCGTGAGGCCGCAAGAGGAACAGCCCCAGTGGCGGGGCAGCTCTGGAAACCTGGATTCAGCTCCGGCAGGAACTCCGTCTGCAGGGCCTGGAGGCTCCGGGGCGGGGCCGCTGATCTGCTCAGCTGGGGCAGGAGCGTCCTCGCTGTCCTGGGCCCTCCCGGTCTCTGCCTGTCCCGGGGGAGGCCGGATCCTGGGCTGTGTCCCGGCGCCCTGTGCTCCGGAGCCTGCGCTGGTGGATTCGAGCTCCCGGACCGTGCAACCCCCTCCGCGGAGCCGCCGCCCGAGCCCCTCCGAGCTGCTCCTGGAACCGCGCAGCCCCCTCCGCACGGAGCCTCTTCCTCTGCCCGAGCCCCTCCGAGCTGCTCCCGGGGCCGCGCAGCCCCCTCCGCGGAGCCGCCGCCCGAGCCCCTTCAGCTGCTCCGGGTCCCGCCGTGCGCGCTGCAGCCCTTAGGGAGCTCGGCGCACTCTCCTGGGCGCGTAGTTGCTGTTACTGTCCCGGGGAGCCCGAGGGCATCCTCGCCCTCCTGGGTCCTGCTCCACCTCCCCGCGAGCCCGTTTCCCCCGGGAAGGTCGGTGCAGCTCCTGCGTCTCCGGGACGGGGCTCTCCTGTCCTGGGGACACTCGCCCCGGCCTCAGCCCGGCTCCTCGCGGGCCCCTCCCCCTTGGAGGCCTTTGTTTCTTTACTTCTTTTTCCCCGTCTTCCTACCTTGATAGAAGCGCGAACTCTTCTCACTGTAGCGTTCCAGCTGGTCTCTCTTTAATTCTCAGGCCGAATTCATAGATTTTCAGGATGATTGGAAGGTTTTCTAGGTAGTTTGGTGGAGACAGGTGATTTCCAAAAGGTTTTTTTTGTTATTTTTAGTGGATGAAATATATTATATGCATCTATATTCTGAGTTGCATGGGGGCTTATAAGAAATCAGAAAGAAGTAGGGACCGTTCAAATAATCATTTTATTCAAAATTGCTTCAAACCTAAATGGATTATTTTTTCTATTTATATTCTATTATAAATGCTGGCCTGTGACTATATTTCAACCTAAACAGATTCAGTTATACATGCACCGGAAATATTCCAAATTCTTTGTAGTCATCTTCATTCAATGTCATTTATATAATTATTTCTATATGAGGCATAAAGGTTGTGCAGTTTTTGCTTTTTAATTGCTAAGGAGCTATTAAAGAGATAAGCAAGATTATCCAGTTGTGCTGAGCAGGTGTTTCTGGTATCCCACTAAATAATACATTTTCTTAATTAACATAAACAAGTATTGTTAGCATTTTGGCACTAAGTAAATTCCAGGTTAATATTAAGTCTGGAAATATGTTAGCTATTCTTAGTATTTTGTTTGGCAAGATGATATCTACCTTCAAAACCAGAAAACCTGGGTTCAGATTTGCTTTCAACCACTTACTGCCTGTCATTATGCAGTTCACTTCCTTCCCATATGACTCAAAAATGTGACAGCTTCATCACCCTATCATGGACTTCCATGATGCTATTCTGTTTGTAGCATTTTCCACACTTTTGACTCATATACTCAATTGAGTAATTACTTCCTGACTGTAGGTTTTCTCTAGGATAAAAGTTTCTTATAGGAATAAATAGATTTTCTTGAACTTGGACACACTGGGTAGCAAGCTTGACTCCAGATGTTATCTGTGGCTTTACTTATCAGATTGTTGTCATCCAAAGGTATTCTCCTATGCATATATTACGTCACTCGGGATAATCATGAGAAATGTGTCTAGGTTAGCTTTATATTCTGTATGTGACTGACTTTCATGCACTATTTTGACTTGTTTTCATTCAAAGATGATTTGACCTACTCACTTCTAAAATAGCTGGTTCTAAGAGCTGTTTTTTTGGAACAATTTTGTGAAGTAGAAGAGTCTAATAAATACCTCACACTGGACCTTCATCAGATTAAATTGTCTAATCAGAGTGGTGGAGCATTTCACTGATACCCAAAATGTTTCTAATTTCCTTGATTTAAATGTCAGAGGCATTTGGCTTATCTCCGTGTATTTAATGAATGATGAAACAAACATGTTATCAGATGGGCCTACAATATTTGGAAAGAGTGGCTTTATCTACAAACCCTCACATTGACTCGCACACAAAAAGATGGAGACATTCAAGGTGACCACCAGGTGAGGCTGGACTCATTATTCAGTTTTTGCCTTTTCCTGTCATCCATCATGTTCTCTTGCTCACTACAGAATGTCAGGACAAGGAAAGACCTTTCAGGTCCCCTCCTCTTTTGACATTCTCTTTTTACAAATAAGGAAACAACCCAGGCAGGGTTAGTGAGTGTCCAGAGGACAAACTACTATTAGAGTTGGCACTCTAAGGTTGGAAGCCAAACCCTGAAGTTCCCATAACATCCGTCAACCTGATTTCAGTTGCTTCTCATTTATACCCTCTCATTTCACTGTAGCCATGCAAGGCTTCTTCTGCTTTGCCCACCTTAGACTTACCTCTGCCTCATGGATGATAGCACTTGCATTTGTGTCTGTCTTGAATGCTCTGTGCTAGATGTTTGCATGGCTCCTAATTGTTTTATCACATATTAATACTGCTTCTGATCCACTCTGTTCCTTTAGTCTTTAGTCTCCTGTTTTGTACTTATCATTAGAACCTATACTGTTTTATTTGTTGTTTACTTATTATTGTTTGTCTCTACCATTGGAATGTAATTTTATAATATAAGCACAGAGAATCTTGTTTTTCTTTCACCCCCGGGTCTAGAGCAGAATCTGGCAAAATGTACATGTCCAGTCAATAATGATGAAATGAATGAATGAGTGAATGAATGAATCCCAGTCTTAGAGCCTAGTGCATAGGTGTCAAGTGCCTAGGCTTTGGCTTAAGATGGAACCGGTAACTTAGCTACTTCCACGAGTACATCGTTGGCTAGGCAGATATACAATCTAAGTAGCAACTTTCTTAGCTGCAAAATGGATATAAGATCAGTATCTACCTTGAAGGTTTTGTGAAGGCTAAAATGATATGATACTTAAAAAGCATTTGTCCCAAAGGCTGTGACATAATATGTGTTTAACTAAATTTTAATCCCTAATATTATTCTATAAGTCATCTTCAGTTGATTTCCAGAGGAGGCTATATAATTTAAAGCTCATGATGAGATGACATCCGCAAAATGGCAGAAAAGGAGTTTTCTATTGTCTTCCTTCTCAGAGTGCACTGATTCTGACAGTCAGCCAAGGTTGAGAATGCCTTTGGAGAGAAGTTTAAGGGTTCAGCAGGGAAGTTCCAATGCACTGTTGGAACAAAAACAATCCAAGATTGAACGCATTAAAGAGGTGCGAGGAATGGTTTTATTATACCTCTGTCACTTCTCCCTTGGAATGGCACGGCTCATGGCCAAGAGAGACCTTCTCACCCCAGTTTTTCCCACGGGCAAAACTTAGTGAGTGCCTGGCTTCTCCAGCTGTGTGAAATGCTGCCAATGGGGCTCCTTTTATTTTTGCCTCATCCAGAAGATGGAGTTGTGCTGTAAAACTGAGAGTGGGGGAGGGCCTGGGAGAACAGCTGCCAGGGCTCTGGAAAGGCCTACTAACCAGTTTGCAGACTTCATCAGGAAGCCCATCCATGAGCCTCTGGGGACACCTCATCTGTAGATCACCCCAGTTGGCATGAAGGCCAATTATCCCTCCTGCCTAATGCTTACTCACTACCCTAGGCTAGTTCCCTGTATGAGCCTCCAAGGGTGGCAAGCGCCAGGCTTTGCAGATGACTGACTGGTCAATATACACAGAAAGATCCCCCTACTCTGTGGGATTGGGTGAAAACACACTCCCCTGAGTGTTTAGCATTGTCCTAGGGAAACAAATAGGAGGCTGTCAGCACCTAACCTGTCTTTGCAGGATAGAGAGATGGCAAAAATCTTAAGAATTTCCACCTAAGAGGGAACAAAAAGTATCAATAGAAAGGTTCTGAGACAACCTCAGAGTCCCTAACAAGGCTGACAGAAAGTATTTCTATCCTGAAGCCTACATTAAGAAAAAAAGAGCTCTCAGGCAGCCCAGTGGCTCAGCAGTTTAGCACTGCCTTCAGCCCAAGGCGTGATCCTGGGGATGCAGGCATCAGGCTCCCAGATGGAGCCTGCTTCTCCCTCTGCCTGTGTCTCTGCCCCTCTCTCTCTCTCTCTCTGTCTCTCTGTCTCTCATAAATAAATAAATAAATAAATAAATAAATAAATCTTTTAAAAAAAGAGCTGTCAAATAAACAACCTAACTTTATACCTTAAGGAACTAGAAAAAGAACAAATTAAGCCCAAAATTAGCAGAAGGAAGAGATAACAAATACCACAGTAGAAATAAATGAAACGGAGAGTAGGAAAACAATAGAAAAGATCAGTGAAAGTAAGAGTTGGCTTTTTGAAATCATAAACAAAATTGACAAACCTTTCATATTAATAAGAAAAACTGAGATCAGATAATAAAATTATAAATAAATGAAGAGACACCACAACCAATACCACAAAAATAAAGAAGATCTTAAGAGACTACTGTGAACAATTATATGCCAACAGATTGGATAACCAAAAGGAATAGTTAAATTCCTGGAATCATATAACCTAGTAAGACTGAATTATGGAGAATAGAAAATCTGGACAGACCAATATGAGTAAAGAGATTGAATGTACAATAAAACATCTCCCAACACCCAGGGCCTGATGGCATCACAGGTGAATTTTACCAAACATTACAGAACAGTTAATTCTGATCCTTTCCCAAACCCTTTCAAAAACACTAAAGAAGAGAGAACACTCCCAAGTTCATTTTATGAGGCCAGCCTTACCCTGATACTAAAGCCAGGTGAGGATACTAACAGAAAAGAATACTGTGAGCCACTATCCCTGGTGAATATGGGTGGAAACATTTTTGACAAAATACAAGTAAATCGAACTAAACAGTGAATTAAAAGGACCATACACCATCATAAAATGGGACTTATCCTTAAGGATGGTTCAGTATACACAAATCAAGAAATGTGATAACATCATATTAATAGAATGAAACATAAATGCAGAAAATCCCAGTAGATGCAGAAAAAGTATTTGAAAATATTCAGTACCTTTTCATCATAAAAACTCAACAAATGGACATGGAATGCACCTCAGTAAAGGAATGCACCTCAGTAAAAGCCATATGTGACAAACATACAGCTAACATCATACTCAAAAGTGAATGTTTGAAAGCATTTCCTCTAGGGTCAGGAAGAAGGTAAGGATGCCTGTCAGTGCTCCAATTCAACATAGTAGTAGAAATCCTAGCAAAGGTGGAGATTCAATAAAGGTGCAGGATAGGAAAACCAACATACACAAATTGGTTGCATTTTTACACACTAACAATGAATTATTCAAAAAAGAAATAAAAGAAACAAACAATCCCATTTACGTCAAATAGCATCAGAAACAAAAACCAATAAAATACTTGGAATAAACTTCGATAAGGAGGTATAAGATTCATACACTCAAAACTGCAAGACACTGAAGAATGAAGTTGAAAAAGACAAATAAATGGAAAGATATCCTGTATTCATAGATTGGAATAATTAATACTGTTTAAATGTCCATAATTTCCAATGCCATCTGTAGACCCAGTGCAATTCCTATCAAAATTCGAATAGCAGTTTTTTAAGAAATAGAAAAAAAACAGTCCTAAAATGTGTCTGGAACCACACAAGCACTTTCAGAGCCAAGGCCATCCTGAAAAAGAAAAGGTTAAAGGCATCACACTTCTTGATTGTAAACTATATTGCAAAGCTATAGTAATCAAAAACAGTATGGTATGGGCATGAAAGAACACAAAGACCAATGGAACAGGATTAAGAGCCCAGAAAGAGCGCGGCCCGGGTGGCTCAGAGGTTTAGCACTGCCTTCAGCCCAGGGCGTCATCCTGGAGACCCAGGATCGAGTCCCACGTCAGGCTCCCTGCATGGAGCCTGCTTCTCCCTCTGCCTGTGTCTCTCCCCTCTCTCTCTCTCTCTTTCTGTGTCTTTCATGAATAAATAAATAAAATCTTTTAAAAAAGCCCAGAAAGAAACCCAGGCATATATAGCCAACTAATCTTTGACAAGGAACCATCAATATTTAATGGAGAAAAGACAGTCTCTCAATAAATGGTGTTTAGAAAGTTGGGCATCCATATGTGGAAGAATAAAATTGGGCCCCTATCTTACACTATTAATAAGAAATAACTAGAATTGGATTAAAGACTTCAATGTAAGACTGGAAACCATAAAACTCCTAGAAGTAAACAGAGCGGAAAAGCTTGACATTGGAATACACAATGATTTTTTAGATATGACACCAAAAACAAGCAACAACTGCAAAATAAACAAATGGCACTACATCAATTTAAAAAGCTCTGCACGCCAAAGAAACTGTCAACAAAATGAAAAGTCACCTTATAGCATGGAAGAAAATATTTGTAAGCCATATATCTGATGAGGGGTTAATATCCAAAATATATTAAAGAACAACTATAACTCAACAGCAGAAAAACAATCAGATTAAAAAACGAGTAAAGGACCTGCATGGACTTTTTTTCTAAAGGAGATAGACAAGTAGCCAACAGATACATAAAAAGATGCGCACATCACAAATCATCAGGAAAATGCAAATCAAAACAAAAATGAAAAGACAGCTCACACTTAAAATGGCTGTCATCAAAAAGACAAGACATAATTAGTGCTGGTGAAGATGTGGAGAAAAGACAAGCTTTGTGTACCGTTGGTAGGAATGTACATTGGCGTAACTGCTATGGCAAACAGTATTGAGGTTTGTCAAAAATTAAGCATAGAACTGTCATATGATCCAGCAGTACCCTCTTCTGATTATATATTCAAAGGAAATAAAGTCACTCTATCAGGCAGATATCTACGTCCCTCTACTCATGTTCCTGTGACACACACATGTACACACACACTCAATGGAATATTATTCAGCCATAAAAAGCAGTGAGGTTCTGCAATTTGCAACAACATGGATGAAAGTTGAAAGCATTATGCCAAGTGAAATATGTCAGATGAAGAAAGACAAATACTGCAAAATATCACTTTTATGTGGAATTCAAAAAACTGAACTCCTAGAAACAGAAAATAGAATGGTGGTTGCCAAGGGCTGGGGGTGGGGAGATTGGAGAGATGATGGTCAAGCGTATGAACTTAGAGTTACAAGGCAAGTAAGTATTGGGGAGTCTAATGTACAGCATTAACTCCAGTTAATGATATTATAGACTTGAAAGTTGCTATGAATGCAGATCTAGATGTTTTAACGCACATACACGCACACGCATGCACAAAACAGTTTATCGTTTAAAGCAACAGGATGTGATGCTATGTGAAAAATTCACAGAATTACGGAAAAGCCAGGAACCAAGTTAAAGAATGGGAATTTGAATGGAACCTCGATTTAGGTACCAGGAACTTCAGGGAATACCATCTCCATTTTGTTGTTGTTTTTCTACGACCTGTGTCCAGATTCAAATTCCAGGGAGAGTGACTCAGATTGATCAAGTGTGTCACATAGGACTGGACATCCCCAAACCAAATCACCAACTCATGTTAGAGAATGTTGCACAGCTCAGAGACCCATTAAGTCTGCAACCGCCTCAGTAAAAAGTCTTTGACATCTGCATTTTTGGAAAGCAGCTGAAGGTTTCTTTTCCTTGGTGAACAGCAAGCTATGAAATGGCCTGGCTGATTTGGCAACAAACTCACATCCCCAGAGCTGTGTCGGCAAGAAACCTCTTTAAAGATCATGTGTGTGTGTGTGTGTGTGTGTGTGTGTGTAGCTCTGAACTATGCAGGACAAGAGTTTCCTCAAATCAATACTCAAGCACATTTAATATCCAGCTAGTTGACAAACTGAATAACTCATGAAAAAGTTGTCAAATGTGTGTTTCCACCTTGGTACAGCAGTAGAGAATTAAGCAGTAGGTTTTTCTGTGTCTTCTCTTTTCAAAAAATTGACTGTCAGTTGTTTTGTAAAAGGGGACCTCTTGGTAATTGGATTGTTTTGTGGTTAATATTTATTGAGCATTGTAGTGGAAATTTGTCATTAGTTTTGACTGTTCAGCGTCTGAACCTTATTCCCATTTGGAAAAACTCACTTTATGATTCCAGGTTGGAGTGACAACCTTTCTTCCATCACAGAAGCTGAAATCCATGGCTACTTGCTTTCCCCCCACCCTTATGATATGGTGGGCATCTGGCCTTCAGTCTGCCAGTTGGCTGTGCTGGTCGCAGACCTGGACCGTGAGCAAATGACATGATGCTGCTGGGGCCCGGGGACTGCTATGGGGACAGGGTTCCTGTTGTGTGGAGAGGGCATCTGGAGCAGCAGCATGGGCACCCACTGTTCACTGCTGCTGCTGCCACCAGCCATGTGACATGCTCCTGGTGCAAGCAGCCCTGTCTAGTGCCTGGGGACGGTAGCAGCAGTGACATTCTTACTCTAGCCTTCTGTGACTGGATTTTAGGTTAGGCTATAAATACTTGGTGTTCAGCCCATAGCCGATTTTGAATCCTCCCAAGAATTCTTTGAGTTAACTAATACCCTTCAGTCAAATTCCCTTTGTGCTTACATCAGCCACAATTGGCTTCTGTTGTTTGCAAATGAAAACCTTGGCTGACACCACACTCTAGTGACTTTTGTTCATTCATTCATTTACTTATGAATTCATTATTGCTTAATGCATTTATTCAAAATATATGTATTGAAAGGATAGTTCCTGCCAGGGACTGTCCTCAGGGCTGGGCTCCTGAGTGAAGGTCGTCACAAGGAAGGAGGCTACAGTCCACATGGAATTTCATTGCAGGGGGGATATGTGAAGAATGAAACAGAAGAGATCATATGAGCCAGCAGTAAGTGGCATGGAAGCCACTTAAAAGGATAGTGGGAGGGGCACCTGGGTGGATCAGTCAGTTAAGCATCTGCCCAAGGCTCAGGTCATGATCCCAGGGTCCAGGGATCGAGCCCAGAATCAGACTTCCTGCTTAGCAGGGAGCCTTCTTCTCCTCCTTCTGCCATTCCCTCCACTTGTGCTGTCTTTCTCTCTGTCAAATAAATAAATAAAATCTTAAAAAAAAATAGTGAGATAGCAGGTGATGGGTGCAGGCTCAGAGAAAGGCTTTCTGAAGGCACATGACCTGAACCTTAGAGACAGCCAGGAAAAGATTCAGGTGAAGGGCATTGCAGGCACAGGAACACCAAGTGCAAACTAGCTGACCATAAAGGTGAAACAAAGGGCCAGCATGTCCAACACCTTGCCCAAGGTCATATGTCTAGGAAATGCTCGGCCTAGGTTTGAATCTGGGTAATCACCTACCACGATTTATTTTCTCAAAATCTGTGATTTGGAAAACAGAGAAAACAGAATCAGGGAAGAATTGGGATTTTAACTGATTTTCACTAAAAAGGGCAGGGGGATACCATGGTATGGAAAAGCATGAATCTGTGAAAGAAGAAGAGGGAGAAAAGAAAAACCCAGAAAAGGATGAGTTTTGGAGAAAGGTCTTTCGGGAGGCCAGAGCACATGAAATGAGATATTTGGGGATGAGCAGACTGAGAGAAGATGAATGTGCAGGGCAGATCGGCTTTGACAAGCAAGATGCAGTCTCAGCTCTCATGGAGTTTACAATTTAGTGGGAAGATGGACATTGAATTAATAAGTAATCAGCACTTACCTAATTACAAGTATAATGCAAATACCCTGCAAGGTGTAATTCAACTATATCGTGAGGGGACTAGACCTTGTCTGGGAGTGGAGGTGATCAGGGAAGGATTCTCTGAGGCAGTGGCATTTAACTGCTCAGAATATAGGAAGGAGATGAGAAGGATGCAAGCCAAGTTTCACAAGATTAATGACTTACCCTTGGCCCTATAGCTCATTAATGGCCAAGTCAGGATTGGAATGTAGCCCTCCTGTTCTCCAGATCCAGTGCTCTTTTCTTTGAGCCACAGTGATGGGAACTATTTCCACTCACACAGAGACACATACACATTTGCATATATGGACACCCAAGGGCTACATTCTCTGTTGCCTCCTTGGCCTGTGGGGTGCTTTCTACAGGGGAAGCGGTGATTGCTAATGACATTCTTGGTGCCTGTGATACTTAGATCACTTTATCAATCAAATGTGGCATTTGGTGGCAGCCCTGCCACCTGTCTCTTTTCATCAGTGTCAGAGAGTATTTCACTGCAGGCCACAGGTGCCAGCTGTCAGCCTGAAATAAAGTGGGGTCTGCCCCAGGATAAGTGTGCCTAGGGAATCGCTTCAGATTAAATTTCTCATCTGACAGCCCTTTCTGAATTTGGGACTCAAAATGGAAAAATAAACAAATTATGGATGAGTAAACAAACATGTGGTTGTTTATGAGGCATCAGGCTGGCTGTTGCTGGGGCTTCATTAATCACTGTGCCTTTTTCTCTCCTCTATTGGTCCTGGTGTCATGTATGGTCTATTGAAATATACATGAATTTAATAGGCATTAGCGTAATTGGGCCACTAACCAAAGTGCTGGTACTCTGGCAATGATTTTTCTCGTAAGTCAGTAGCTGTTCTCTTCAGGGGATGTTTTGATTTGAGTTTGATAAAGAAGGGGAAGGGGAAAGAAATTGGACAGTTTTGTTTCCTCATAATGCTGGGCACACTATTCTATGTATTATATATCCATGTACTATCTCATTTAATCTTACAATTACACTTGAGAACTAGACATTATGATTCCCATTTCATTGATGAGAGAACTGTCCCCTTGTTTAAATAGTTTGTCTAAGGATCCAACTAATAAATATCAAAATTGGGATTTAAACTTGAAATCCTATTATTTTCCCCCTTTTACTGTCATACCTCATGGTTCTCATTATCAGTTTTATAGTCAGTGTCACCATCATCACACAGCTGGAGCTGTACTATTTGAGAGTCAGTGTCAGTGTGGTATCACATTTAGCAGAGATAAGAATATAGCATGTCCCTAAACCAAAGAGAATTTAATGTGATTTAAGTCTTTATCTTGAGTCTTAAAACACTCCTAAGAAGGAAACCAAAGCATGTTGCATAGTAACATATCTAAAGAGATACATTCCATTTATCTTCCCCCAATTTTTTCATCCCCAAAGTTCTCATTTGAGTGCCCCAGACTCCTGAGATATCTCACTCCAAAATTCATCCCATTCTGGACTTTCCTTTTTCCTTCTTCCTCTTTTACAGATCCAGGTTTTGTCCATCAGGGGGTCCCTTGCTTCTTTGAGGGCAAATTATTTTAACCTTTTAACTTTTCCCAGTTTTCTTTACTGACTTCCCTAATTATGGTTGTTGAGAAAACAGATCTTGGTAACATGCTCCTTGGATTCAAGCCTTGGCTCCAGCCCTTTCTAGCTATATAATCATGGGCAAGATATTTGACCAGTCTGAATCTCAGTTTCCTCTTTGGTTAGGGAGAGATAATAATACTAGCACCATGGGACTGATTGGAGGAATAAATAAGTTTATATATGTAAAGTGCTTATATATGTAAAGTGTTTATATATGTAAAGCTTATATATGTAAAGTGTTTATATATGTAAAGTACCTGATATAGCAAAGCAATAGAAAATTAGCTAGTGTTGGAAAATTAGCTATCCTTCTTACTGTTTTTGTCTTGATCACTTCATTAAGAGCCAAGTACAGGAACCCATAGCAGGCATATTTTCCTTACAAGTTGGTGGAGGAGAAAACATTGAATAGTCTCATGTAATTTGGGGTGGGGCACTCCTATCATACGTATGGTACCATTAATAATCATTGATATTGGTTAAATCACCAAAGTCATAGTTACATTGGCATTAATAGTTATTAAACATTTAAAAGGTGACAATATTAGTATTACCAAGGTTTTTCTGAATGCCTCTACATTTATTCTCTCACACATTACCTACCATTACCTACATTATCTTATTTAATTTTTAAAAAGATTTTATTTATCTATTTATTTTAGAGAGAAGGGGGGGACGTGTACAAGCAAAGAGGGGCAGTAGGGGAGAGAGAGGGAGAAATAATCCGAAGCAGACTCTATACTGAGTGGGGAGCCGGACATTGGACTTGATCTCATGACCATGAAATTACAACCTGGGCTGAAACCAAGAATCAGATGCTTAACTGGCTGAGCCATCCAGGTGCCCCATCTTATTTTAGATCATATAATAACTCTTTCACGTAGGTATCATTTTTACCCTCTTTGACTGATGGGGAAAAAAGGCTATAAAAGAGGTAAGTGGTAAAATAGCTTTAAGACTGTTTTTTAATCTTTTTCATGTTGTAGCATACTTGGAAAATGAAAATATATTGAGCTAAACTGTGGTGGAGATAAATGACCTTAAAAGCTGAGAGTCACTTTTAACCCATTATCAGCATGATGGTTAGAATTCTCTGTTCTAAGGGAGAGGCAGAGCAGTGACTCAAATCTACCAGACTTCAAAGTCCATGCTCTTGGTGGAATAGCTTCCATCAGACCGACTCTCCTAGATCATTACAAATGATGGGATAGGGGTATGTATGTGTGTGTGTGTAGCATTTATATATACATATATACATATATGTGTGTGTGTTTGTGTATATATATATAGTGCATATTTAGTGTGTGTGTGTATATATATATATATATATATATATATATATATATATACTATGTGAATACAATGGGGAGTGATCTAAAGAAGACAGAGAGAAGACAGAAATTGGGAGGGAGTTGATACATGGAAGAAGGGAATGGCACTGGGTGAGTTTCCTGTTTTTATGATTTTATTTACTTTTTTATTTACTTTATTTTTTTACTGCTACATGAGTAGCAATCTTATTGGCATGAAGGATTGAAAGAAAGAATTTGAAGCTACTTGAGAAGCCGGAAAGAGGAAGGTAAAATCTAGAAAGGAGAACACCATAAGGGGAATCCTTGTAATAAGCTCTGCCCAAATCACTGGGTGACCCCTGAGCTATGCAAGTGTGAAAGCTAAAAAATCAAACAGATTTCAGCTGATACCACAGTAGAGGCAGAATTTGGAGTTTAAGTCAAATTGAAATGTCTGCTAAAAGAAGCAAATGGCAGCAACAGCAAACACACCCATTCAGAGGAACATAATAGAACCCAACACAAATTATCATGCACAATATCCAGGATACTCTCCAAAATTACTAGATACAGACATGTAAGGAAACAGGACAATGTGGACATACTCAAGGCAATAAACAGAGATAATCTCAAGGTGACCCAAATGTTAGAATTGGCAGACAAGGATGTTAAAGCAAGTGTTACAATTATGTTCAGGTGTATAGAGTAAAATGTGCTCATAATGTATAAACCCAGTCCATGCTCTTCATCATCATGCTATGCTGCCTCCCAGATTTTAATTAGTATACTATTTTCCACATAACAGGTTTGAACAATAAAGGATAGAGAAGCACCTTGCTTTAATTCTTCACACAGCTATGACAAAGTTGACACGAAAGCCCAGGTATTACTATTATACTCAGTAGAATTTTCCATTGAAGTGAAGAGCTCACATGCTATAGTTGATCTGCCTTGATTTGAATCACTTCCTAGCTATATAACCTTGATAAGTCATTTAATTCATCTAAGCCTCATTTTCCTTAAATAGTTGCTGTGAGAATTATTCATGCTATTACAAATAAAATGCTTAATGAAGTGCTTGACACATAGTACGTGCCTAATAACATTTTAGTTATCATCACCATCATCATTATCATTGCGCACTGACTCCTATATGGAATCCTGCCTTGCTGTTGTAATTACTACATCAAACAGTCAAAAGGGAAAATTCTGTCATAAAAATCTGCTCCTGTATTGCTTCCTGTATGTATTCAACATTTACTAAGTATCTACATTGCACAAAAAACTGTGCTTGACATAGAGGAAATATAACCCTATAAAAGACATTGTCCTTGCCCTCAATAAACTGGAATAAGTAATTTTAAACTTTACACAATTTGTGTAGAGGGAGAACCAAGAAACTCTAAAACTGCATTTTTTTCTAGTTTTTAATCTTTGGTATAGATGAGATGATGAAGATTTCAAGAGTGTATGAATCCCCTTGATGTCAGTAATGATACATAGTAATTATCAGGACTAACTGTCCCTGTTAGTGCCCCTTTATTTGGGGACCACCGCATCCTATAGGAAATTGAAGCAAGTTATAGAACTGCTCCTGAAAAATGTAAATGCCTGCACAGCTTTGGAATGGGGTTGTGAGGGGCTTGCTGACCCCTGAAATCTATTCAGACTCTCTGTTGCAGAGATCTCTATTTCTGTGATGTGATACTGGCTACCTCAAAGCAGCCCATTTTACTGAAGCAGACTCTATACTGGGAAGAGAACTTTTCTCAAAGGTAGGAAGGAACTTTTCTTTCCAGAGATTTGCATCTTTGAGCTTTCTGTGCATTCAGTGGTCCTCATTCTCCCCTGCAGAGGGCAGTCTATTGCCTTTTGCGTGCAAACAGCCCTCCAAGAATTTGAAGACCGTTATTGTGTTCCGCTTTGGCCTTCTCCAGGCTGGATGTTTCCATTTTTCTTGGTGGTTATTCCTTTCCTATGGAATCCAGACCCTTTATCAGCTCGATCACTTCGCTCTATATAATAACTCTGTAAGTTGTTTACTTTAATCACAAAAGTAATAGATACTTACTGCAAATTAAGGTAAAATCAACTCAAAACCCAAACAACTCCAAAACTCTACAGTTCTGTATGAAATGAAAAGTAAATGTATTTGTGAGCCCCACATTCCTATAAACAATTGTTAAAGGTTTGTGAATGCCAGACAATGTCTAGGCATATGCTGTGCATTTATCTGTGTACACGTACGTGGTTTTGTTTTGTTTTTTTTTCCATTCTCAGATGGAATCACACTATGTGTACTGTTTTATAACTTTAAAAGGCATAATATGTTATAGACATTGTTCTATCTCAGGCAGTTGATTACCTCATTCTCCTACCTGGCATCAAAAGTTAGAGTCCAGAATAAAACACAAGTTTTCTTTATTCAACTTAGAATCAAGGCTTTTGTAATAGTAGGCATTATTGTTTCATTTGTTCAACAAATATGAATTGAGGGTATACTGTAGTAAGTGCTAGGATACAGATATACTCTATGAAGACATGAACTTACCCTCAAGAAACTCATGGTTTAGTGGCAAAGATGGATACTCTAACCAAAAATTTCAAGAGTATGATGAATCTATGATTGCATTTAATTTGTCCCTAAATTTCTGTTACATTTGGTTCTCCTTTTTTTCTGTCTTTGTAAACTGGTATGTAACATAAATGTATGAAGTTAGGCACATTTTTAAATAGATTACCATTTATCTGCCTTTGGACATGCTATTAAAGATGCAGGAACCATGCAAATGGAGTATGAATCTCACCATGTAGGTGCTAGCCTGAGGTAACAAACACATACTGAGTTTCGTAAAAACGAATGCTTTTATTTTGACTTTGAGTGTGAAACATAAGCCACATGTACAAATGAATAGAAGTTGCATAGAGAGAAATTTTATAAAGTTCTGGTTTTGAAAAAGAACTATCAGAACTATCTACAAATGAAGATTTGGGGGAGTAATGAGGTCCATGTTACTGGAGACATTCAGAGCTTGGAAAAGAATGTGAAGAGTACCAAATGGAGTGACTGGCATATAGCGAACAGTCAGTAAATATTTGTAGAAGGTTGAAAGGGAAAGAAACAAAAAGAGGAAGACAAGAAAGGGAGAGAATCTTCATTCATTCAAAAATATTTATTGAACACCTACTGTGGGCCTAGCTCTGTATTGGTTATCAGAAAAACGATAGTAAAAACAGAAATGATTCCACCTACCCACTGAATTTATATTTAGCAAGGGTCACAGACAAGCAAAGAATCACACAAAGTTTTAACCAAAGGTTGTAGGTTCTAAAGGAAAAGCCTGGGAAGTTCTGGAAGCATGTGTAGGAGGCAAACCTAGCCTGAGGTGTCAGGGGTGACTACTCTTAAGAATAGAGGTGGATGTGGGAGCTGGTGAGGGGAATGTTCAAGCATCAGTACAGATTGTGTAGCTGGAGAGCACTGGCAACCCTCAAGGCATACAAGAAAAGCCAGTGTTGCCAACACCCAGAGAAAGAAGTGGATGGTGAGTTAAGATGGAGCTGAGGAGGTGGCTGGCAGTAAGCTCAGGAAGAGCCTTGGAGATCAAAGTGAGAAATTTGGTCTCATCCTAGGAGTAGGAAGGAACCCAGAAGGGCTGAATGGCAGAAGGGAACACAGAGATTTGCTTTTTACAAGATTGTTTTAGTTGTGTTATGGGTAGTCATCTGGAGAGGAGACAGAGGCAGATGTGCAGAGGCCAGTTTAGGTGGGATAGTTCAGGGTGGGAGCATGAAGATGTGACACTGAGGATAGGTAGAAGGGGGTGCATTTGAGAAATTTAACAGGTAAGATGAGCACGGCATCGTGACACAGCAGATGAGAAGGGGATGTTTGCAGCAGTAGGAGGTCAACAAGGAGAACTCTAAGACTTGGTTGGTGCATCTGAGTGACTGATGGTGTCCACTGAGGCAGGAAACACTGAATTGCAAACTGCAGGCTTGAAGAAGAAAAAAAAAATCCTGATTTCTGTTTAGGGTATGTTGACTTTAAGGTACTCTGAGTCATAGGCACTGTTGGATTCTTTGCATATTTTATTTAATTCATTATCATAATCATCTTTTAAGTTAGATATCATTATACTCGTGTTCTAATTGAGGATATCAAGGTACTAAAGATTAGATTAATAAGCCAAAGTCATTCAGTGGCTTACGGCAGAGCTGGGGTTTGAAGCTGGGTCTAGCCAACTCTCAAGTCTCTGATTTCTACTCTATTTTACTTGCTGAGAGTTTAATCAAATGTTTGCCAAGTAGTTATATTGTTGATAAGTATGAAGGCTCTTTTTCTAATCGTATTTTGAAACCTTAAAAAAAATAACATTATTTTAATACTAATAGGGTTATGTCCTCCCTAATTTCTCCTTTCTCAATCTTTCTAAAGATTTAAATAGCGAGAGATTGATACTCCTAGCTTAATCAGAGCTGGTTTTCATGCCAAAACAACACAGCCTCAGTGACTTGAAAGTGACTGTTTATATAAGCATGGTAAAATCATCATGTGAAATTCATCAGCCACTGTGCGGAGTAGTAATAGCTTTCCACAAAATGTGTGGCCAGCCAAACCAGCCAAATCTTTAGGACAGAACTGTACGTGATTTCATGATTTTGTTCTTTAGCCTATTGAACTGGGAAACGGGATGTACTTGTCACCTACAACTAGGATAGTTGATGAACTATAGTGATGATGGACTTGTGTGGACTCTGAGAATATTGGGAATTTTAGAGGTGGTCCAGCAAAACCTTTCCTTTTACCAAAGGGGGCCACACAACCTGGCAGGGAAAATGACTAGAGTGGTAGATCTAGTAATAGAATTGGGCCAGAAATCCACCTTTCCTTAGCACATTGCCTCTTCATTCTGTCAGCAAACATATGATATGGGTAGATAGCAGGAGGGAGACGTAAATATGAGCGGGACAGATGGACACAGATGGAAAGATAGGCTTCTTTTTAATAGGTATTAGAGTATTGTTGCTTTGCTTGTATTTTCTTATTTAATTTTTCTGACAGTCTAGTGGTATTGGTACTATTAGCCCCAGGTAGCAGATGAAGAAACTGAGGCTCAAATTATTGTTTAGTATTACCATAACCACCTAAATGTTATGTATATAATTTATAAATCATGCATTTTTAAGGATCTTGGAAACAACTTTTAATTTGTATTTGTTTTTATACAGTTGTATACAAAAAAGATGGAACTTTCTTCTTTTTTTTCTTTCTTTCTTTCTTTCTTTCTTTCTTTCTTTCTTTCTTTCTTTCTTTCTTTCTTTCTTTTAACCTAAATTCAATTTGCCAACATAGAGATAGAGCTTTCTATATAAGAATGGGAATGCACAGGGAACCTTTATGACTTTCCTCAAAGTCTTAGAAACACTGTGATCTTTGAATCCAGATCTAGGTAAAAATTAGGGCTCATTCATCCACTAGTTTTGGACTTTGAGCAAGTGACTTTCCCTCCCCCAGTCTTAGTTTCTTCATCAGTCAAATGAGTATAAAAGTGCTCAGCTCCCAGGAATGCCTGGGTGACTCAGTCCCTTAAGTGAGCAACTCTTGATTTCCACTCAAGTCATGATCTCAGGATTATGAGATCCAGCCTCCTGCCACGGTGCTCCGTGCCCAGCATGGAGCCTGCTTAAGATTCTCTCTCTCTCTGCCCCTTTCCATGGCACCCTCCCCAACTCCATGCCTATACTTGCTCTCCATAAAAAAAAAAAAAAGTATTCAGCTCCCAGAGGGAGAGAAACCTCTTAAAGAGGTACTTTTGAAAATTAATGCAATCAAGACTAAGTTAAAGAATAGCATGGCAGAGATGGAGGTGGAAAAGAGCAACAGGATGCATTTTCAACTCTGCCTACTACTGCCTACTACCACCCTCCCACCCTGCAGGCATGCGTTGCTTTTAAACATGGTGCTGCACAGTTTGCTGCTACCCCAAGAGTGGGCAAAGAGAGACACTGGAGAGAGGAGAGAGGAAAGGCTAGGAGCACAGGCTCATCAGGTCTAGGAACTGGAGTGAGAGCATGATCTTTCTGAGCCTGGCCTTTTTCTCCTATACAGCTGGGAAAATGGGACTTGCTTCATAGGGTAATTGCAAAGATTTCGTAAGGTGATACGTTTTAAATTCTAGTGCAGTGCCTGACTTACATACTGAATAAAGACATGTTGCTTACTTGGTGACTGCTCACCTAAGGGGCAGAAGTTGAGAAAAATACCTTCTATTGCAGATTTATTGTTATTGCTATTAATCCCAATCTCTTGTCTTAACACATTTATTCAACTGAATTATACTGTTTGTTGTTGTGTTGTTGTTGTTTGTTCGCATCATTCAAGCAGAAGCACACTCTGGTTTCCCTGTAGCATGGACCAGAGAAATCAAACTGGCTTGGTGCCATCTTCTACAATGAGCTGCAAACCCTCTCTAAGTCATCTCATTAGCTCCCCTGTGATATATTTATGAAGACTGGGATTTGCTAATGATCTTAAATGGGGTTAGCCTCTTTAATGTGTGCTAGAGAGAATCAGAGGACCTTAAGAAACCTTAAATGCAAATCTTTACTGAACCATTTTTTGGTTATCTGTTACCTGGTGGGGTGTCTGACAAATACAGTATGGGGTCTTATTCCCCATCATCTGTGTGATGGGGTACCATCTGGGCTTATAGAAAGAGACATAGACTCTAAGATTTGGCTGAACTAATTAGTCAATGAATAAATTATCAAACCGACAAATGCAGTTCAAAACAGAAGTGACCATGGGTTTTAAAATTTTTATTAGTTCAGCTGAGTCTCTGTGAAATAATTTTTTTTCAAAGAAATGCATTGCAAAAAAAATGCATTACATGGGACTGGAAACATGGTCCCCTCCTCTAAAAAAGAATCCTGCCTTTAAAAAAATAAAATGAATGTTGCACTGAAATGAAAAGTAAAATGCTAATAAACATCTGAGTTCCCTAAGCTAGAAATGGTGCGCACTAAGTTACTTTAAATAGGTACTCATTTTCTAATCCGTCCTTCTGACAGATGCCTTTGTAAACTTCCAAAGTTTATGTGTGTAAATTTTCTGCTCAGAGAGCACTGATGGTTTTCTATTTTTAAGGTACATAACTTAGTATCAAAGGACTTTCATAATTAATCATAAGAAAGATGGCTCATTTTTATTGGATGTGGTGTATTGGACATTTTACTAAGCATTTCTGTATGGATTAGAGTATTTAATTCTTGGAACAAAATAACTCCCTTTTGTATCAATGAAATTGCAGGTTTAGAAAGATTAAGTAATTCGTCAGCGTTAACTAAGTAGATAGCATATGGTGGAAGAATGTGAATGTAGGAATTCTGTGTTCACTCTACCTTAGGGATCAGCAAATTATGGCCTATGAGCTAAGAATGATTCTATATTTTTAAATGAGTGAAAAAATCAAAATGAGGACAGTATTTTGTGGTATGTGGCAATTATATGAAATTCAACCAGTGTTCATAAATGAAGTTTTATTGGAACACGCTCATTTGTTTATGTATTGACTATGGCTGATATCATATTACAGTGGCAGAGCCGACTAATTGTGACACAAATCATCTGGCTTGCAAAACTGAAAATATTTACAAACACCAAAAATTTTGCTGACCTCTAATCTGTCTTAACCCAATACATAATACCATCTCCACCATGCTGTGATACCTTTCTTGACTTCAATTTGCCCACAGATCTTCCTTTACATCCTTAATTCCTACTGTGCTTGCTCCTGGAACAAAATTTAATGCCCACTCTACCTGTTGAATGCCCCTTATCCTTTCCAGGTTCAGATAAGGCATCACTTATTTTGCTTGTGGAAGTTTAGGTTACAAGCAAGCAGAAAACCAAACTCAAATTGGATTTTTAAGAGGAGAATCCATTACCTTGTGTAAGACACATCCAGAAATTCATCTCACATCACATGCAATTCCTTCTAAGACAAAAATGGGATTATCAGAACATGATTCATGCCCCTCCTGTCATAGCCAGCTTTTCTCTTCACAGCTCCTATTTCATACCATTTAGTCCAGAATGGACTAGTAAAGAGAGTCTGTGTTTTAACCTTCAGCAGAAAGATTGGTGTCATGATGATCGATTGGATCATCTAGGTCACATGTCCTCCTGTCCTCAGGCTAATGTCTGTGACCAAGAGAAGGAATTATGCTGATTGGAAGTGGATTAAACCCATCCCTGAACCAGGCTGTAAAGATGAGATAGCCTGGTTGGATTAAGTCAGTGTCCATGTTTCAAGCGAGGGGTTGAGTGAGCACCATTGCATTCATATAGATGAGAAACTTTGGATGTGATTAAGAAAGAATGGGAGAATCATTGCTTGGAAGCCCCCCCCCCACCCAAATGCCCACTGCATCTTCCTGTCCCAAAGCCTTCCACATTTCTGTCTACCTGTGCCGGCTCCTGGCAGGCAGAATTTATCTTTCTTCCCTCTCTATTTCTATTGCCTTTCCTGTCTGAATGCTTGAATTATAGTGAGTTGTATATATTCTCTCTTTCAACAACTGCTAGCACATGATACTCTTCAAATTGTCAGAGTCTGTTATAATTACTGATTCTTGTGCTAGGCAGGAAACCCACCTACCTAAAATTTCTCTTTTAAGGAATCCTTATGTGGTTTTAAAAGCATATTTTGTTGTCTCTTTTAGATAGGTGATTAATATTGCATGTGATCTGTCAGGCTTCTTTCGTGTTCATTTCTATGTATTTCTCCCTAATCTCAGCCTCTTGAACTAGACAGGTTGGTGAGGGCCAAGGACGGAGTTAAGGATGGTAGAAGGGTCAGAGATGGAATGTGAATCAGGAATATCTCCTTCATACATTACCTTAAATAAAAGATGGGGATTTCACATTTTAACAGGACAAATTTGACATAATCTTGTCAAAATGGCACACCACCATTTTTTTTCCACACCAAAGTGGCAAAATTAAAACCTGCCATGTTCACCAAAAGGCATTGTAGTACTGTTTCTGATAGCCCAAAGCAGGAAATAACACAAGCCACCATTGATAGTAGATTAGATGAATAAATTGTGGTATATTTACATAATGGAAATCTATACAGCAATGAGGAAGAACAAGCTACAACTAGGCTTAATGATATGGGTAAATCTCACAAATTTAATTTGGGCCCAAAGAATCGAGACATAATAGTATATACGGTATGACTCCATTTATACAAAAATACAAGCCATGCAAAACTACCTTATATTGTTAGAAGTCAGGGCAGTAGTTATCCTAAAAGAAGGTATGAGGTTAGCTTCTAGGTGCTAGTAATTCTATTTATTTATTTACCTAATTGTTTGCTGCACAGGTGTGTTTCAGATGATCATGATAGGTGTTGTTTTTCCATGTGTGTATTTTATTTTTATATCATTGAAATTAAAATGGAAAAAAAATACCCCATGTCAAGCTATATCAAAACATCCCCTTGTGTCCTGGTTTTTCTCCTTGCCCCTGAACTTAATGCTACGTTTGAGATAGGGTTTGATCTGCCTGGGTCTGTAGGCAGCCTGTCTAGGAATGAGCATCCTTCTTTTTTTTTTTTTTAATTTAATTTTATTATTTATTCATGAGAAACAGAGAGAAAGAGAGAGAGAGAGAGAGAGAGAGGCAGAGACATAGGCAGAGGGAGAAGCAGGCTCCATGCAGGGAGCCTAACATGGGACTCGATCCCGGGTCTCTAGGATCAGGCCCTGGACTGAAGGCAACGCCAAGGCCTGCTTTGGCTGAGCCACCCAGGCTGCCCTGGGCATCTTTCTCATATGAGGAATAGAATGAGGACTTTGGCTTACTCCAGACTGATGTCTTTGCTGAGCTAACCAGTTATGGTTCAAGTGCTAGTGAACTTCCCTGGTCAGAAGCTCTTGTTTGAAATATCCACATGTACTCTGTCCACAAATCAAACCTGTCTGCAACCTTGGCTTTGTTGAAAGCTAAACCTCACCGTGCTGTTGGTGGTTCTTTCATAGGGTGAAATGATTTATCTGACATTCCAAAGTTAAGCTTTTCTTCTTTCCTTGATGGTAAACAATGAGAAATTAACAGGTGTTCATTATGTACCACTCTCTCCCCTTTGGACTATTGCTTTTCACTTTGGGGTCTGTGGATTCATAAAATGCATGCCGTGCCTTCATCTTCCAAGGTGAAAGACTCAAGTAATTGGGATGCAGTGCTTCTGAGAGTTTCTGAGAACTGAGGAGGAAGATGCTGATTTATAATTAAGGTCACTTTCATTGTCTTGTTTTGAATACCCCCAACATACATTTTGCCGCATCAAAATGGATGTTTTCTGATTCCTGAGAATTTTTTTTTGAACCTACTGTAATTTGCCTATGAATGCTTTATGTTAATTGGCCTTTAGGTGTTCCTATTATTGTCTTTGAACAGGTCAGTCCCTCCTAGCTTTTCATCATTTTCTTGGCCACACTGTAAATGTCCTCCATTTATCAATGCCTGCCTTGGTCTTGCTGGTCCAGAGGATGCATCCTGTTTCAAAATGTGGTTTCAATGATGCTGAAAAAAGAGACAGGGGATAGATGTTTGCTTTCTGCTATTTGGTATTTCACTTCCGTTTGCATCCTGGTGCTGTAATGAAGTATCATGTAGAGTTCCTATAGGGCTGATAAGCCACCCTCAGCCCCTAAAGATAGCTCTGTCTGTGCATCACTGCTTTCCAAGAAAATCCCTGTCATTATGCAGAGTGTTATGCGTTTCCTTTCAAACCTAGTCATTTGCATTTTTCGCCTTTGAAAAGGCAAATTTGCTTTGAAAAGTGTAATGAAATGTGCCCAAATGAAAAATGGGCCCTGAGGATGGCTGGTGCCAGCATGGGGCTTTAATTAAATGATTAGATGGCAATTTGATATGACCAGCTTTTGAACTGCATCATGTTATCATTTAGCTTTGGGAGGGGAAACGCAGCTCGACCTTTAGAAATACTGAAAGATAATATGAACTTTGCTTCCAACCACCACAGAGCTATGTACAGAAAGGCTTTTTTTTTTCCTCCTAAATCCCTGTTCATTTTTCTCTGACCCCATTCTCCCAGTTCTCATGGCACCTCTTCCAGAACAAGCCGTGTCCTTGAAAGCTTCCATGACTTTGCCCTGTTGTTCCTGCTGCCCAGAGCTACTTTTTCTCTTCTCCCTTCTGACTTTCTAGGGAGCCTGTTGTTTCTTCAAAGCACAGCTCCCTTAGCCACCCCTCCGTTGATTAAAGCTCCTCTTAATTCCCCAAGACTGTGAGTTAGTTGCTTCTTCCACTATCTAGACATCATCAGACTACTGCCGGCCTGTCTCCTGTTTTGGCAAATAGTTTTATTGGAACACTGCTGTGCTCATTTATTTACATATTGTCCAGGGCCACCTTGTGTCGCAGTGGCAAAGTAGAATGGTTGCATCAGAGACCACTGCCTCCAAAGCCCAAATATTTACTGTATGGCTCCTTACAGGAAAAGCTTGCCCAGATAAGCATTTCGTTCAGTTGGTTGTTACCCAACTAGTTCATGACTATAAGTTCTATGAGGCCAGGAACTCCTTATTTTGCTCATCACTGACTCCCTGGCACCCAGCAGGGGCCCAAATCACTGAAGCTACTTAGGCAAACATCAGCTGCATTTGCAGCTATGGAATTAGGTGTGCTGATGGAGCTGTGTTGTCCATGGAGTACCTGGTATGGACCAGGTACTTTGTAAATGCTCATTTCCTGAATATCTATGCTCCCACCCTGACACCTTGACAATCAGGTCTTCTTGTTATGGGATTTGCACCCACAAATTCATGTTTTTCCTGTCTGCTAGGCTTGAAATCAATTTTTCCCATATGCATTAAAATATTAAATTGATGCTTAAGTTTAACCTCATTATCTCCATTCATTATTTTTACCTGTATCAAGTGAGGGCTTAATCTGGTCTAGGCATTGTGCCCAGAACTTTACATCTGTTGCCTCATCAAATAGCTAATGCCTTTGGAGGCAGATATTTTTATTATCCCCACTGTGTAGGCACTGTTGGGGTAAGCACATAGGCCAGTTTCATAAATCTGGTCAAATGGACACCTAAAACCATGACTGCTGGCTGCTAAATCTCATTTCTCTCTATCATGTGGACTACAGATGTCCTGCCCCACTCCTCTGAGGGTGAAAGGAAAGAAAGTATTATTTCAAAGAGTTTGATAGTATCTCTTTCTCATCAGTAATTTTATACAGTTTTGGGTAGTTTATTGCTTCTTGACTTTGCCTCCTGAAGAATCGGTCCACTTTTGCTTCCCACCACATAAATCAGCATTTGACTGAACTTGAAGAAGGATGTATCCTAACACGTGCACACATACACACACACACACACAGCATGTAGTGGCTAAACTGATGAGACATGAATCGATAAAATGGACCCTGCTAAGATGTACTAGGTCTAAGTGATAGCAACTGGAATCCACTTGGTTAGTGACCCAGGTCAGGGGCTAAAGCAATTCTTAGTGCCTTGTCTCTAAAACAGGGATAAAAGGCTATTCCTGGGGTATATTATGGTTTTCTTTTAAGATTAAATGATAGATAGTAAAGCTTCCGAGACATGGATTTTGTTTGACTAAATGTCTGAGCTTCCCTTGGCTCAGTTAGGTTGACATGAAATTAGCCATCATGCGCTCTGTAAGTATTTGATGACTTAATAAGTGAGTTCAGTGAACATAAAGCATTTAGAACAGTGGCTGGACCAGATTAACTGCTAAATTAATGTTATTATTATTAATTATTTGAAGCATTCTTGAACCAGGGTTGGCTTATAGCTAATTATATACAACATGTAATATTTCAGATTGAGACATTTGGCGGAAGCATTTTGGTTCTAATATTATCTATGCAAACACTCTATTGTCTGTTATTTTGGAGACATTTTCATCTTTCTGGTTCTCCTTTGTGAAAAATAATTGCCTCACATATTACTAGAACTCTCAGATATGACTCTAGTTGTTACCAGAATTGATTTGGGTCAAATATTTCTGCTGCATGTTAGCATGTGTGTAGGGGGGATTGTGTAGACACACATATATAAATATGCTGCCTCTGTCATTTTTGTGATCTGCTCATGCACTGATATAGCAACACTTTGACATTCATTAGTCAAAGTAGTTATAGTATTAGGAGGGAAGCTTCTGAACAGGAAAATAAAGACAAAAATCAATTAATAGTTATCTCATAATTATCTCCTCTTTACTCAGCCCTGAAAAGAAACTGGGGGGTGTAAGAAAAAAAAAAAAACATGAAATAGTCCCCTAGCCTAAAACAGCTTACTGCATTAACTATAAAGGCAGTTGTGCAAAACTACAGGGAATTAAGTATAAAACGTAAAACACTGATGGCAAGCACCAATATAATTCAAAAGAGCAGGAATCACTATTACTTGTAATATTGGAAGAGGCAAACGTTGAAATAATTGCATTTCTACTTTAAAAATTTATAACGCTGTTTTCAGTATCCCACTGAACTTGCCTGCTTGCTATTCTTTTCTCAATTTTTCAAAACACCTCTGCAGCCTGGGCATTCACTCTGGTTCATCAGGGGTGGGTGTGCCATAGGCTGAAGTGTGTGTGTTCATGATTTAGATACTTCTTGCTGTTTCTTGTAAATCTATCACAGATGTTACTAGCTTGCAAGAGGTTGAGTTCATTGACTTGGCATCTGACTTGTTTAAGACTAGGTTATTTTTGAAGTTAGGAACCACTATGACCAATGGAACATTGAATTAAAAAAAATCAAAACTAAAAAAAAAAATCAAAACTGCATTTAATCAACTCTGAGGAAAATAAATCAAAACTCTACATACATGGAGACTCTTCTGTGACAAGTGACAGTTGCTCATATCTTGAGCTTGCATAGAGAGTAAGGAAGGCACTGATGTTTACTTTTTCTCTTCCCCAGAATACTTACTATATTAGTCTTCTCAGGCTGCCTTAATAATTCATTGCAACATTGATTGGTTAAAACAACAGAAATTTATTCTTCCATAAGTTCTGGGGGCTAGAAGTCCAGAAGTAAGATGTGTCTGCAGGGCTGTGCTCTATGTTAAGGCTACAGGAAAGAATCCTCCCTTGTCTCCTTCAGCTCACGTGGCTTCAGGCATCCTTTGGTGGTGGCAGACTAACTTCATGTCTGCCTCTGCCTTCAGTTGGCTTTCTCTGTGTGTCTCCCTGTTTCTCCTCACTGAGGCCTCCCCCTCAGAAGATGCTCTATGTCTTCTCTCCTTTTTGTAAAGACATTTGTCATTGGAGTCAGGGTCCATCTGGTAAATCCAGGATAATCTCCTCTTGAGATCCTTCACTTAATTACGTCTGTAAAGACTCCTCTTCCAAATAAGGTCACATTCACAGGTACCAAGGATCAGAACTTGGGTAAATCTTTGGGGAGCTACAGTTGAACCCTATCCACTTGTTCTCCCTGCTTTTTGGTCCATGCAGACTGTGGAGGGGAGCTGCCCTGTTGCAAGCACCACCTTGCTGAGACCCGGATGTTAAACAACATACGTGGGATGACATGAGAGGGTTTTAACTAAGTGGATCTTTTAAATCTTTTTTTTAGAATATCTTTAAAAAATTTTTTGTTAGTTGCTCCTCTATTGCTGAGGAAGGTCTGTGTAAAGGCCACATTGAACATGACAAGCAAAAACATTTTCCAGTCTTTATAATTCAAATTCTTTTAAATTAACATTTTATCAAGACATTCAGTGACTTTCTATTTTTGCCAAAATCCTAGGTCTCTTCATTACTTGAGATACCATCTAGAACATGAGCTGTGAAATCTGTATTTCTTTCCTCCATTAGATATCAAATGTTAAGAGGAATTTGATTTCTGATGAGTAACATTTTTCCATCTGATTCACATGTATCTTATTGCCTGAATGTATATTAGGACAAGGCTGTCAGAAGTCCACAGAAGTGACAGACACATCTACCTTGTTTCATCAACTGTATCCCCAGAGCCTAATACAGTGCCTGACATAAAATTGATACTCAGTACTTTCACTGGATGAATAATGTTCTGTGAAGATCATATTTTCAAATTGATTAAATGGTGTATCTTGAGTCAAAATATGGCTACTCGTTATTGATTATACTCCAGTATTGTCTCCCCCCACCCATCTGTTTTGCTCTTCACTTGGAGATCTGCACAGCCACTTTGATCAATTCCACATACTTGATTTTGTTCTTTAGTTACAATATACGGAGAGAGATCAGGGAGGGTACCTTAGTTGCTCAATGAAATTTTAGAGCACTGGGTATAGAGTCTAAAAACTTTGATTTCTGTGTAGAATCTCGCTAGTTTTTACACTTGCCTGCAACCTTGGGTGAGTACTCAGTGTCTCTCATCCTCTGCGTTCCCATATCTCTCATCCACTCATTCAACAAATATTTATTGTGTTTCTGCTAGAGGCCAGGTGCTGTTCTGTGGGTTGGGCATAAAGCAGTGAATAATAGAGACCAGAGTCCTTGCTCTCAAAGATGTCAACCTAGTGGAAGGAAGGAGACTATATACACAAAAATAATAAAATATTAAAGTGCATCAGATGAGTGCAATGGGGAAAAGAGATCAGGAAGGGGATAGAGAACTCCTGGAGTAGAGAGGTGATGTTGTTTTGAGTAAGGTAGTCAAGGGAGGCATCGCTGAGGAGTTGAAAAGAGGGGCTTGCATGTATCTGGGGGGTAGCGTTTCAGGTGGGGGAAAGGTTGATGGGAGGTGCCTGTCCTGGGTGCTGTGCTGTGCCTTGCAGATTCTCCCTTTGTGAGCAAGGCACTCCCTCCCGAAGCTTCTGGGAACTCTCTGAATCTTTTGGGAAATGCTCTTGACTGGAGAGAGGAGAGAGGAAGAGAGGAAGAGAGCAGTCTCCTCCAAGGTCACTCTGCCTTCCCTGGGGCAGCCTGCATGTTAGCACTAGTTCATTGAGGGGTATAAAGCCGGGTTCCCTTGCCTCAAGGCAGGATTATGTTTCTGGAGTTCAGATGTCTGAAATGGGATTCCCTGGGCCCAACCTGAGGTGTCAGCAGGGCCGCGTCCCTTTCTGGGGGCTCCAGGGGAGAATCTAGTTCCTCGTGTTTTCCAGCTCTGATGACTGCCTGCCTGCCTTCCTTTGCGGTGGCTCTCCTCTTTCATCTTCAAGGACAGTGAGAGTGGGGCTAGCCCTTCTGACATCAGACTACTCTGCCCTGGCTCTTCTGTCTCCCTCCTTCCCACTTTAAGGACCCTTGTGATTACACTGGCTCTACCCAGGTAACCAAGAGTAATGTCCCTATATTAAGGTCAGCGGAATGATAACCTTAACTCCACCTGCTCTCTTAGCTCCTCTTTGTCACATAAGATAACGCAGTCACAGGGTTGGGGGGGTATGAGGACATCTTTGGGAGGCCCATCTTCTGCCTATCGTAGATGGGAATGTGAACACTTTGCCCCTGCTAACATGGAAGGCAAGAGTGGGCACAGATGTAGAGAGGTCGTTCAATTTGATATCGGGAACGTAGAGAAGGCCTTTTTTGATGACTTCACTTTTCTTAGTAAAGTAACAAGGAAGGTCAAGAGCTGAGAGCTATCAAGGGCTTGAGAAGAGAGAAGTGACGCAAGAGTTGGCCAGGACTATAGCATCACTAGGCAATCCTGCAGGCTCCGATCTCTCTTCCCTGCCACCCAGGACCGTTGTGAGGCCTGCGATGAACAACATGTATAGAAGCACTCTTTAAACTCTGAAGTGCTGTGTTAATAAAAGCTAACATCCATTGCTTGTCCTGGGCTAGTTTCTGTTCGGTGTATTTTAAATGTAGGAACTAAACTAATCTTCACAAAAGGCAAGGAGCTAGATATTGTTATTGTCCCCATTTTACAGATGAGATAAGTGAGGTACCATGCCCAAGGTCCCCACAGCTGGGGAAGGGCAGAAACAGGGAATAAACTGAGTCAGAAACTGAGATATTCCACTCCTCCCATCCGATTCTCATGTCCAATTCCCAACCAGAGTTTGTGTGCCTTAAGGAGTAAGACCAGTGTCTTCCATTTACAGGGAAGTGATGTTACTGCAATTAACAGAGGCAGACAGTGAATTTCTCTGATGTATATAAACATGGCAACAATAATAAGAATAGTTAAAACCATCAATCTTGAGGGCACCACTGGAGTCCTCGTTCAAGCATTTGCTAGAAATACTGTGCATTCAGTAAGTCCAAGCCTGGGTGTCTTCATCTGTGAGGTAGAGATCATCATATCTGCCTCCAAGGGTTGCTGTGAGGTTGAAATGAAATCAGGCACCTGAGGAATCCTGTGCCTGGCACCAGGAAAGCATGTATAAGCGTGAGGTCCTATTTTGATAAATAAATGCTGTGTTGAGGAGGAGATTGCTCATCCTAATGCCAAGCAGAGCTCTTCACACAATCTCACACTGGCACCTTGCTCGTCTCCTAGTCCCCCACAGTTTGGGAGCTTATTCTCCAAAACCATATCCTTCATTCTTCTCTCTGTACTTCATTTTCCTCAACAGAACCTCAGTGAGTGTAAGTCGAGGTCAGCCAAAATACACATTTGCTGCAAACTGGACAACGTATTGTACCACTTAGTTACGGTGAGGTCATTTATGGGTCTCTGGCCTCATTTCTCAGTTTAATGCGATATAGTTTAACACATCAATCAGCCTCTCTCAGTCACCTATAGTTTTTCTTCCTATCCCCTCGTTCATTTATTTATCTCCCTTATATTTATGAGCCAGGCTCTTCACCGGGTGCCCTGAGCCAGCACCACTGCACCACACTGCACTGTACATCCCCATCTTCAGCTGCCACCCTGGGCTTTCTCCAAGCTTTAATCATGAGTTCAGGCTGGAGAGCACAACAGTGACCTTTCTTAGTATGTCCCAGATTTCATCCAGTTCATGTAGAAGGGCCCGGGGACTGACTTCTCTTGGTGGAATCTTTCTCTTCAGGTAGTCTGTGTTGTCCCGAGATGGTCCAGCTTTATGGTATAGAAAGACGTATTTTGTTTCCTTGTTTGGGTTTTTGAGGAAATTTTGTTGAGTTGCCTTTCAAGTAACTTTTGATTACTAGAATTTAAGTAAATGACGAATAACATTTTATGGATGCAATCACTGTTTTAGAAGATTTTTTTTCTAAAGATTTTATTTATCTATTCATGAGAGACACAAAGAGGCAGAGCCATAGGCAGAGGGAGAAGCAGGCTCCCTGAAGGGAGGCTGATGTGGGACTCGATCCCGGGATCACGACCTGAGCCAAAGGCAGATGCTCAACCACTGAGCCACTCAGGTGTCCCAGGAGATATTTTTAAAAATAAAATTTGAAAGTATTAGTAGTATACTTATCATAGAGCTCTTTCCTGATTAGCACCATGTACTATGTATCAGATAATACACTAAGCATGATATATATTCACTTGGTTAACACTCATAACAGCTTCAAGTAAAATGGATTTATTATCTTTTTTTCATTTGATGAAACTGAAACTCAGATTAACTGATCATATCAAGGTCATATAGTAGTTGGTTTCAGAAGGCTCTCATCTGGACTCTCAGACTGTGACATTCAACTCCAAAGTCCTTGCTCTAACCCCAGGACAAGAGAGAGAGAGAAAAAAAAAAATCAGAAATTATGGATCAGAAACTATGATTTTTGTGGCAGAATTTCCCAGGACATAATATAAGATCTGACTTTCTCTTCCCTCCCCTCTGTTCCCCTCCTCTGTTTTTCTCTTCCCTCCTCTTCCTTCTTTTTCTTCCTTCCTTTTTTTTCTCTCTCTCCCTTTCTCCCCCCTTTTGTTTCCACCTCCTCTCTGTTGCTCCAACAAGTGACAGTGATCACATCCATTTCCCTCTGGGAACCCTGCCACTTCCTGACCTGGTCTGCTAAGGCCCAGGGGGAGGTCCTCACAGGTGCTGACACAACATTCACTCACCTCTGAGTTCTCCCTCACAAAAGAGGTAGGACACCAATGGTTTTGGCTCTGGTCTGACACCAGCCGACCCCCCCTACCCTCATCCTTGTGAACTTTTCCCAGCATGAGGTGAAGAGAGTTTGGGCTTACATCTGCCTCCTGTCAGGTTCCAGATTTATGATCTTCTCTGAGTGAGTCCTCTGATGAAAATAGTAAGAGCCTATACACATCTACCCACCTCACCCCAAACAATTTTTAAGACAGTCTAGTTAGAATTCATAGTCAGGAAGAAATTAAATGTAGCCAAAAGGAGGGAGTGCTGATAAAGATGAACCCATTTTAGCTCACTAAGCTGAAAGCCTGACATCTGAGGGCCACCTGCATTTGGGTTGCATCACACATTTAAGACTTCTGATAGTCTTATGCGGAAATAGTAAGTAGGTACTTTCCTTATATCTGATATCTAAATGCGCTCAGACAAGAGATTCCCTATAGGACAGAGTTGTAATCTACCAAGGAAGCTCCAGCTTCTTTCCCAAGATTCTGAAAGTGACACACATAATGAGCAGTGGTTCTCAACTTCCGCTCTGGGTTTGGGGGCCCCCTTGCCCCCTTTACTATAACCTGGAATCTCCTGCTTGGGAGAACTCAAGCATTTTGAGGTTGTGATAATTGCAAAATTATGATGGGGGCTAAGAATGATTCTAAGTAAGAAATCAATAATTAGAACTTTCAGGAACACAATTATTATAAACCTTTTTCTATCAGTTCCCCTAACTGAAATTTCTGATGTTACATTCATGTATCAGGATTTTCAAATAGCAACCAAACTTTCCTTTTGCTTGCTGTAGATTCCTCCCTCTAGTGTCTGTTGTTAAATTGCTACTATTTGAGGAATTAGGCTTTGCCCAAGGACACAAATAAATATACTCCCCTTTATCTGCTTTAAAATTTATCTTTGTTTTCTATTTTATTATTCTGTATATTTTATTTTAATTTTTGAGCAATTACATCTCAATTAGTCTTTAAAAATGATCTTCCATGGCTGATGAGTATTTACATTTCTTATTTTAATTCAACAGCAGCTTTAATTTGTATGCTTTAGATGGGAAATAATTTAAAATGTTGCCCTGAAAACAAAGTTTTAATCTCACTAAAAATATCCAGGTAACCACTTGCTCCCTTTGGCATTTAATTGGCTGGCAATTTAACGTGGTGACTCACAAATAAACATTGTTGGATGTTTGTTGCTCAAGACTAGTGAAGATTAAAAATCCAATTAGCCATCTTATATGTTGCTCACCCACTATCACCTGGCAAGCTTTAATCTCCATTGGGCAGAAATGAAGACCAAGAATTATCAGTTACTTCATAAAGTAGGCAAGTAAGGCATTTATTAAACCAAATGTGGGTGTTTTGTTTTGTTTGGATGTTTTTAGGTCTGTTGCAGAATCACTTTTTAAATCCTCACTTTAATCCAAACCTTTTTGGAAAATTGCAGGTTTTCAATGAAAAGAGTATTTTTTTTAAAACACACGAATACAATATTACTTGATATGATAGAGGCTTTATGCACATATATTTGCATATTATATGCATATGCATAATATGCATATTAAGTGCATATTTCTTTTTTTTTTAAGATTTATTTATTTATTCATGAGAGACACAGAGAGAGAGAGGCAGAGACATAGGCAGAAGGAGAAGCAGGCTTCTTGCAGGGAGCCCGATGTGGGACTCGGGGCTCCATCCTGGATCCTGGGATCACACCCTGATCCGAAGGCGGACACTCAACCACTAAGCCACCCAGGCATCCCAGTAATTTCATATTTCTTATGAAGAAAAACTCCTGCAGTAGTTTCACAGATTGATAAAGAGGGTAAGCTAATACTTACAGTCTGAACACTTTCTTTTTGGTCTGAATACTTTCTAATCAATGATAATGGTGATAACCATAACTGTTGTTAAGTGGTTACTATGCGTCAGATACTTTATTGCATGTAATCATTGTAAATCATTGTAATATCTAATGAATTAAGGACTCTGAGAATCTCTATGAAATCTCTAAGAAAACTGAGGTTTCCAGAGGTAAATGATCTGTGTCTGGTCAGATAGCAATTAGAAGGTAGTGTCAGAATTTAAACCCAAATCTGTCTAAGAGCTGTTTTTTTTAAATCACCACTTTTTACTGGCTATAAGCCCATGGTGCCTAGGGAGCTTAGGTAAATCATTCTGTCAGGTGTCTGTG
Organism: Canis lupus dingo; assembly: GCF_003254725.2. Taxonomy (NCBI): domain Eukaryota; kingdom Metazoa; phylum Chordata; class Mammalia; order Carnivora; family Canidae; genus Canis; species Canis lupus. The sequence continues at coordinate 54,374,213 of NC_064246.1, read as the reverse complement.
AGAGCCTAGAAAGTATATTTACCTTTGGAGATGGTTCTGAGTCATTCTCTCCAGTGTCCTCACCTTATTACTAGTCTAGAGTGTATCTGGGCTTTGGCTTTCAAAAGGCACTGACATGACTCTTCCTGTCCTTCCACTGAACTGCATCATAGTGATGACTCCCAGTGCCCCCCACTAGATACTGTTCCAGTGGTTTCTTCACAACTACTGTACCTCGAAAGAACCTTGCAAGCTTGCATTGTAGGAAGCCTTCGGAGGTAGTAGCAGGAACAGCAGGAAATATAATTTTAGCAGAAGGCAATGGGTTATGCTTCACTTGAGTGTGGCAAGACTGAAATGAGAAAGTGTCATGAACCATCCAGAGAAATTAGGGGGGGCAAAGGCATGGGTCACCCACCACCTGGGGGCATCTTTCACAGTTGGTACAATAGGTGCTTGATTGAGCTTGCACCATGTGTGCAAAACTGTACTAAGTGAAACAGGAAGACAGAAAGGGACAGAAAATCTTGGCTGTGCTGCAGAGAGTGTTTTAAGAGACTGATTTCTGACAAAACCACCAGGTATTACATATTGAAATCATAATGCTGTCTTTTTCAAAGTAGTCACCTTAGTGATCCATGCACTCATTTCACCATTGCTGCCAAAGCTCCATTGCAAAAGCCCTTTGAAAATTACTTTCAGAATTATGTGGAGGCACGCAAGGAAATCTGCCTCCATTCAGAGCAGACCTTGGTTTTATTACCCACCTGCCTGGATTTGGCCATGAACTAATTTGAACTGTTTCCAATAATCAATGCTAACATTTAAGGACAAAGGCTTTCCATCATCATGGGTATGGACAAGAGTGCCTTATGCACCATTAAGGCAATTCCTAAGCTTGTCTTGGTATTCTTTGTAGCGACAAGCCCATTCAGCCAGCTTATCAAAAATATTCAGCAAAAGTTTATTGGCGTGAATTGAAAAATAAAAGAAACCAAAAATTTTGTTTTCTAAATGCTGGTATTATCTCTGGAATAACCTAGTATCTTAAGGCAAATACTTTTCATTCACAAACTTTGAAATTTACATTTATAATTTTATTACATCCATTATTTGATATCTCCCTGAAACAATTATCTAGTTATAACCATACCTGTTGAAAATTAGACAGTCTTTAAATCTCCTATACTACGGATGCCTCCCAGTGTCTTTTTGTTTGGCTCAAGCATTGTCTTCATTGGCTCCCAAGATGATTGAGAACAATAACCAATAACTGTGGTGATGCTGATGACATTTTCTAGCACTCACTCCATACTAGGCGTTGTTCTAATTAAATGTCGTGTGTTTTTTCATTTAATCTTTACAATCACCATATGATGAAAAAAATCATTCTTAGCTTCTCGTTCTGGAGCTAAGAACTCAAAGACTCAGGGAGTGGCCTTACAGAATTCCATGACTGGTGAAGATGCTCTGGTCCTCAAGGAGAACCCCATATTTCCTTATTCTCCTCTTGGCTATTGCAGTGATGTATTCAGTAGGTGCTATGTTAAAAAAAAAAACTAAAAGTTTATTGTTTTATTCTATTTTATATAAATGATTCATCTTCCTCATATTAAAAACTGAGCCTAAAAAAATTACCTGAAATGGAAGCACCAAAAAGTTGATGCTTTGGTGTGTGTCACTGCAGATAATCAGTGTTTGTTCCTATTTCATACCCCACAACATTCATCGTGCCGGACCTCATTTCCACAGGAGCTGTTTGTGAAGGTATCTACAAAAGCTACTGTCTTACAGTTACTCATTACTATTGTCCGAGAAAACCATCTGCACGTATTTTTAGATCTGTTTTGCTTTGCTGCGATTTTATGACTAGGGTGGTGTTTCCCCTTGACCAGTTGGGCATTTCCTTTTGGCCTGCATCTTCTTTTTCACCATGAAGGCAAAAAGGGAAGGAAGGAAGAGAAACACACTTTTCTTGGTAATCTGTGATGGGCTAGCTTTTATATTCAGCAATAGAGATTTGTCAGTCTAATCCGTAAACACTCCATTATGGTTCCTCATTGCCTAGATTAGAGTGCTGGGCCTCCAAGAAGGGAACTAAGAATGCACAGTGCATCTGTGACAGAGCTAGGATGGCATGCTGAACTTATGATTCCAAGCCCCAATTCCCTTACACTGTGTGACCAGAATGCCTGCATTTCTGTTGATGAGCCGATAGCTGGGATATTGGTGCAACTCTGCTAAAGAAAGGCCATTCAACCCCTGCCTGTATGAGCATACCCTAGCTACTCATATAGGTGAATATCAGTGCAAATTTAGCATTCCTCCCAGGCCCCAAGATACCCAGCCCTAGGGCACTGTAGCGGATCCCTCTGGCCAAATGAGTTCTAGAATTGTTCATGGCTGCCTGAATACAAGTGAAGATTATTGAGAGCAGCTCTCAGTGAATGGACCCAGAGTCCCCATTCTCCACTCTCACAGTGCTCAGACACTTGATTTGGTGCATCTCTTTCCTGTACAACAGGAAAAATTGAGTGTGGTAGTCCTAAATTCTTTCTGATTTCCATGAACCTGAAGTTAGACCTTGCTTCAGAATCCTTCCCTTTGTCTTAAGTATACTTCTGTGGTACATGTTGCTGCTAGGAGCCCTAGGGCCCATGGCTCCTTCCTTTCATGCATCCTCATCCTTATCCTACTTCATCAGTATCAGAGGCACTTGCCCATCCATTACCCTGGTCTATCCCCAGCTGAGGAGGGAGCTTCCCTGCTTAAGGATGGTCTTCATTTCTACATCTGTCACAGTTTAGATCCTGCCTGTGGCTAATGCTGCCCAATTGATACCACGCCTCAGACATCAAACTAGGGAAGTCCTTCCTTGTGTCTCCCTCTAATTCTCTTTCTACATCTCTTAGCTGATTTTAATAAATATAAATAGAAGGACTTGAGAAAAAGGCAGTTTCTCTGCTTGGTGCTCTCTTCATGAGATGACAGATTTACCTCTTTGAATAAAAGCACTTTTAAAATCATTGAATACTTGCAAATCTTATAAACTTCTTAAAACAGCATGTACTCACCTAAATCACAAACCTCAAGAAATTTCTGGATGCCAGGAGAAACATCTGGAAGTCCTGCATTCCATATATTTTTGTCAAATGCAAATAGAATCACCACCCTTTTAATAAATGTGCACTGAGTCAGGTGAATCCCCCTTGACTTCAGCTTCCTGAGTGTCATCATGCATTGCAATTTGAGCTACAGAGAAAGCAAATTTTGGTATCCAGCTCCGAGTTCAACTCTTGTATCTTCCTTTGCCAGTTGTGAAACTCTGGGCAACTCTCTTAATGTATTTGAGTCTCAGTGTCCTCATCTACAAAATGAGGATCATACCCCTTGCTTACTAATGGGGCTGAAACAATAAACTAATAAGGCAATGTGTGGGACAGTGCAGTAGCCAGAAGTTTTCATGAAAGCATTTTGAGAATAGCCTTCTGAGCAATATCAGCAAGTTGCAGGAGACTGTGGGAATGTGCAGACTCCCGATCACTCTGCCTGCCGGTTTGATTTGCCTGTTCAACCTCTGGCCAGCTGTGTGACTTTGCATGGTATGAAACCTCTCTGAACCTCACTTCTCACATTTCTAAATGGAGAATGACAGTAATGGTTCTAAACCCTTGGAGTTGTGAGAATTCACTGAAGTTGTTTAGCACAAGGGTAACTGCTAGGTCACAGCTGCCCAATATAAATATTAATATCCATCTAATCCCAGTTTGCATCAAATTGCACCAGGCTGCAGCAGACAGTCACCAAAAGTTAGCTTCCTATGGTTCAATCTATTAAGTACATTTAACCAGTCATTGCTTTTAGCAGGCTTGTGTTTTCAGTTCTTTGCTAAGGGAAGGTTTAGGTGTTCTAATTATCTCTATATATAGATCTAAATCTGTAATAGATTTCGTGTGGCTCTGACTTTATTGCCTTATGTGTCAGATATTGGCTGTGATAATTGGTGGGCCCTTTTTCCCAGAGCACTTCTTTCTTCTAGAATACTTGCTCACTTCACACACACAGAGTTGAGAGAGTAAGAGTTCGCTGTTGGCCTGAGCACCCAATGGGTGGCACACTGCCCGAGGAACCCAGGCTGAATTACACCTTGCCCGTGATGAGAGTCTCTGCCCATGGAAGGTCACCTGCTCATCTCGAGCCCTTGGCTCAGCCAGGGAAGACTTGCTGCACTTCGAGGGAAGTTTCCTGTGTCATACGTGAAGGGAGAGGAGCATGTTGTGAAACCATCTGCCATGAAATTGAATTACAGGTGTTGTGTTCTTCCAGCCTTAAATTGCTCCATTTTACCATGGGCTTTTCTGTTTGTTTGGAACAAATAACTGCAATTTACTAGGATGCTAAGAGATGAAGGTAGAAGCAGTCAGAGGTTGTTTAAGGTTTCTATAATGATGGAAAATTACTCCTATCCATTTCAAGTATGGTTTCTCTCCCAAGCCACCACATTTAAATGTGAGGCGAGGAAATGCCTCACTTTTTAATTCTCCTCTCTCAGCACAACACTCTTTAAAGGCGCTCCAGGTTTCTCTAATGTTCTTAACCACACACCCAATCAGTTTTATTTATTATCCTGTGGAATACGTTCAGTAATGACTTCTGAGGCGGCCAGGAGGGAATGAACAATTTGCTTTCACTGCCTTCATCTCCCTCAACCCATTTCCTCTTAATTTGGTGGAGATGGTGTGGAGCTTCTGGAAATCGGAGTCACACAGATGCTTTAAGGAGGAAAGCTCTAAGACACCTTTCTTCTTCCTTGTAATTGAACATTGTCAGAAGTGATTTCTGTGTCTCGCCTTCTTCCTTCAGTACATTGTAGTTTTCCAAGGAGCATTACTGTTTTCTTTTCAAGCAGGAATGTAAATAATTATCATTTGTTTGCCTGGGACAATTCACAAATGGCTAACTGCCTCAGTGTTACAGGCTGGTGGGATGAAGTGGTGGTGGTGATGGTGATCATTTTTATGTGATCCAGTCCTGAAAGTGATCATCGCGTTCTCAAAGCGAAGCCAAGGCAGCGTAGGAGGCTGATCAAAATGTGTATTTTTTGTGGTGGTACTAAACTTAAAAATAAATGGTTGAGTTTCATCAATGATAATAGTCGATCAGTTATATTTGAGACATTTCTCCTGAAAAGATGCTTGGAATTAGGTGGGGGATTTGCTTCAGTTGTACTCCATGTTGATGCTTTTTGAATCTATTCTTGAATTACTAATGGTTTTAGTAATTTCTTTTGCTGTACCAATGCAAATGAAGCCATTCTTTTTGTAAAATTTCCATAATAAAGAACAGAGGAATTTTATACTTGCATTTCCACCCTTCAACCTATTCTTTGCCCCATTAATACCAGTTAGTGTGTGTGTATATGTATCTTCCAGATGTTTTGCATGAATGCATATATATATAAATTGGTACAAAGAGTAATATATAGTTTTGCTTTGTGATTATTTTAAGTAAATGAGATCATATTTCATTATTATTTTTGTAGGTTTTTTTTCACTTAATGCTGTATTTTGCAGCTCTGTCCACATCAGTACATATAGATCTAAGTCATTCTGTCTAAGAGTTGATTATTATTCCATGTTATGGATGTACTGCAATTTATTTACCATATTGATGGACATTTAGATTGCATTATTTTCCTTTTGCAAAAAAGATGTAGCTATGAACATCTGTGTATTTGTCTGTTTATGTATACATGTGGTGCTATACATCTCCAGTGTAGACATGAAGTTTTTATTGCAACATTACTTTATTGGAACCTACTGGTTGGTCATCCTAATGATGGACTAAGGATGGCTTATGTAGACTGTGCTAACCGATATAAATTTGCAAAAGCATGTGAATTTTGTGTTGGGCAAAGGTGTTACATTAAATTAAAACATACTGGTGATTTGCAAGTGTTTGTTTGCCTGTAAGAAATCCTGCAGAGCTGAGCATGCACACTTCAAATGTGAGAGAACTGTGAAAATTTATTTTAGAAAAAAAGTAAATTAAAGAATCTATGGTAATCAACTTTTGGATCATTTTCCATTAAAGTGAAAATGAGTATGTGTTTAAGAATGTTCAAGGGATATCGAGTTTAAATTGTTTTCATATATTATACAGAGAAAGTATAGTGTGAGGATCACATGCTGGATTTATGAGAATGATATGTGAAGCTGAATAGTCTGGATTTGAACCCTTGACCCAGACATGGGAGGCTTTGAGGTCTCTGGTCATTCGGTATTTCTAAGCTTCTTTACAAGGGAGTTAACCATAGTCTACCTCTTGGAGTGGCCATGAGTATGTTAGGAGATAGTGTATATAAAATGTCTAGGTGGGCCTGCCACCCAGTGGGCCATCAGCATTATATTGTTTAGAAAGTATTATTATTCTAAACATCGTCATTATGATGTTGGCCAATTTACTTCAATCTCACAAAGTTTGCTGTTTGTACAATAATAAATATAAATATAATAATATTATGAATTTATTCCATAATAAAAAGGAAGCCAAATTGGATCATCTCAAAGATCCATTGCAAAAGAAATAGTTCTTCCTTTTGAAAAACTGAGAATTTGTTCATTGTTTTTGTAAGCCTCTTAGTTAACAGGACACAGTCACACACAATATAGATTAGGTTGACAACACCGTAAGTTTTAGCTCTTCAAGACAGAGCCTCAAAAGAGTCAAGGACTGACAGTCCCAATTTAGAGCAATCTGAGTGTGAGAGATTCTCTACATAGGGACAAAAGGTGATCTGTTAAAAGAGCCTCCCCCTCTCTGCAAACCCTCATCCCTTTCCACCCTTCAGCTCACTCATCCTCTGTCAGAATGACCAAGTATTTCTTGATATGGATGGGCCACAGTTTATTTAGCATACTGATGAACACTTGAGTTGCATTCTTTTGTTGCTACAAAAGAAATGTTGCTGTTTATATGCATGCGTGTGCTAGATCTCTAGGGTGGACATAATGACCTATGCTCTCAGCTCTGTCTCTCCCAGTGGGTGTTGCTTGTGTAATAACCATTATTCTCTACTTTACAACAACAAAGAAACCACTATCATTTATTAGCACATTTATATTCCAAACATTTTACATACACTAATCTGTTCATTCATTAGTTGACAATTATTCATGGAATGTAATTTATGTGCTAAACCCAATTCTAAGTGCTGGAGTTGTGGAAATAACAAAGTTTCTGGCCTTATGAAAGATCCATTTTTGTGGAGAGTCCCAGAAAACAAATAAATAACTGTTACTAAAATTTTTTTAGTATAAGTTAATAGGAGGAAATATACAATGGATATAGAGGGTTGTCAAGTAGGACCTCTCTGAACACTATGACTTGAATGATGATTTGAATGTGAGTATATCATAGATTATCTACACATACGCACATGCTTAGGGAGGTTAAATATGCATTCTACATGTTTCTCAGTAGCAAGTAATGGAGCATCCATGGAACACTGACCTAAACAAGCAGCAGGTGATTTTCCTAACATGACAAGAACTTTGGGGAAGGAGGCAGCTCCTGGCTCTGATTAAGCAGCTCAGTGACATCCACACTGGCAGCTCTGTGATTTTCTCAGCCTTCTCCTGGTGGTTTTAGTGAGGCTTTCCCAGGCAGCATGTCAGCATCCCAGGCAGGAGCAAGGAAGGAGCAGAGGCACCTGTTCCATCTGTCCCTTTTATCGGGAAAGAAAGAAGAGTAGACAGATCCCCATATAGTTGAGATCAGTGTCCCCTGGCTGCCATTGGCTATGAGGAAGACTGAGGAAGTGAGTGTTTCGTTCTTACACATTCTCTAGTTGAAGTGAGGAAGAAAGTGAAAGTAAGCGCTGGCCTCATGTTTACTTTGCCCTGAGTTATATTCCCTGTGGTATACCTCTAGTAAACCAAGTCTTGTCCGACAGCAAAGCTCTACTCTTCTAATCTATCCTTGTCCGATTCCTTTCGAATTGTCATTGTCTCTTACAGGACCTAAAGGAGGTGACTGATGTCAGTGACAGCTCCTTCTAAAATATTAGCAGCAGCACCAGTGGGTGCTGTGTGGCTAATATTGGCGATATCACTCTCTGTTCTTTCCAGGCATTGGAATTTGGCCCAACTTTTCCTCTGATCAGCCTACTGTTTCATAAGAGTTTGCCCACAAATCATGCATAGTTTGTTGCAAATCCAGAGGCCAAAAACATGTTGCATATGCAATTTAGATCCTGGATCATAGGGAAAATACTGAAATATCGAATTTAGCTTCTGAGGAAATAATGATATGCTGTTATTTGGGAGTTGTCCAAAGTAACAGAATCCTTCATTCCTGATGAGTGTCCTTCAGTTTAAAAATTGTTTTTCCTGCATTGATTCATCTACTTTGCATCTTGTTCCTGGGAGATAAAGCAGGAGTCCTTACTGCCATTCTTACATGGGTAAAGTGACACTTAGAAAAATCAAAATGACTTAAAATGGTAAAACAAGCTTAATATTTCCTAATCATATGTTCCTAATCATATAAACAAAAACACACTACTGAAGCAGATTCAATTACCCACTTCAAACAGGTGACTGCCCCAAATTCTGTCCTATATAGAAATTCTGAACTTTCGTTGGTTAGGTGGAGAATCACCATTGTGGCAATATTCATGTAATGATTTGTTCTAGCCTATTCTTAAAGCTCTTTGAAGTGATTAGATCATCAAGTCTTAAAAATACTTTCTGACATTTTATAATTGGAGGAGAGAATAATGGATGCTAATTGTCCAATATACAAACAATACAGAAATGTTTACAAGACACAGTGAAAGTTTTCTTTGGTCATAACTCCAAAAGATAACTACTGTTAGAGATTAGTTTGCATCCTTTCAAACATTTTTCAATAACTATTTGTAGTGGTTATTATTTTTGTAATTATTCTGGTTATCATCATTAATGGAATATGATAGTGCGTTATAGCTTTCATTGCCTAACAGTTTATTATGAACAATATATTGTCATCTTTCCATACCGGTATATCTACATGCACCTAATTATTTTGAACAGCTATGTAGTATTATTTAAGAATGAATTACAATTCTTGTAGCCAACCACCTGATAATTTCATTTTCATTTTTTCCCCAAATGAACATTTCCAAAATGTTTAATATCGTAATAGGCATTCTTGAACATTGTATGTGTCTTTAAGCAGATAATTATTTTTTTTAATTTTTTTTAAATTTATTTATGATAGTCACACAGAGAGAGAGAGAGAGGCAGAGACACAGGCAGAGGGAGAAGCAGGCTCCACGCACCGGGAGCCCGACGTGGGATTCGATCCCGGGTCTCCAGGATCGTTCCCTGGGCCAAAGGCAGGCGCCAAACCGCTGCGCCACCCAGGGATCCCTAAGCAGATATTTATTATTTCCATAGGAACAACACCCAGACATGGTGCTGATTAATTAGAAGGTAGGCAGATTTAAGAGATTGTGGGTATTACAAGATTACCTTCCATCAGTAGTGTGCAAGAGTGCCTATTTCTCTACATTGTTATCAGCACTAGGTAGCATGCATTTTTTGTCCTTGTTAATCTGAAAGATAAAACAATTATGTGTTTGTTTTGATTTGCATTAATTAGATAAATTGCGATTTCAGTAATCTTTCTTATGGTTGTTGGTCACTATTTCTTATTCATCTTTACACTTTTGCCCACTTTTCAACTAGGTTATTTTATGTTTTGTTGAACTCTTTTTTAGATAGTATAGCTATTAACCCTTCATGGGGCACCTATGTTGTCAATCTTTGCTTCTCTGTTGTCTTTTAATTGTGTTTATGGTCTCTTTTGCCATCCAAATTTAAAAATGTTCCTGTAGTCAAACGTGTTATCTTTTACTTTCTTAGTTTCTTGCCTTATTGAAGTGAAAAGTCAAAAACAGTCTGACTATATGGTATTTTGAGTTGGATATCTACTTAGCATGGAGCTTTGATACCGTGAGGCCTTGTCAGAGTTGAGTAATTATCATTACGTGGCTGATATTTACCCACACCCATTTGCCGTGTAGTCCAAACCAGGATTTAATAACCCATAGCATATTTGCACAGACTTTCTCATTTTCTAACCATTTAAAATTAGTTCTGAGAAATGAACGACTTATTTTTCAATAGAGTCCCCTTTGAATCCAGCTATACCCTGAGAAGGTTTTTAAGGGAGAGTCAGAGGCTCAGTTACAACAGCATAGGTGTAACTGAACTTCTTGGGAAGTTTCTGGCTTTTGTTTTGCCTAGATGTTCTCTCTAATGAATAAAATTGTAGGCTTAATCCAAAACTTGTCAATGTTGATGGGTTTTCTAAGTGAAGGGGATGGGAATAAACATGATTAGGTGAGAGGGACAGCTGGGTAACTCAGTCAGTTAAGCATCTGCCTTTGGTCCAGGTCATAATCCCAGGGTCCTGGGATCAAATCCCTTATTGGGCTCTCTGCTTACCAGGGAGTCTGCTTCTCCCACTATCTCTCCCTCTGCTTGTGTTCTCTCTTGCTTTTTCTCTCTCAAATAAATAAAATCTTTTAAAAAATGATTAGGCAAGAGAAAAAAGAAAGGATTTGGTATTTGACCATTCAACTAAATCTGCAAGTTACCGAGACAATATGAATATAAATGACACATGGAAGAAAACAGAGATACTTTGTCTCTGGGTATTCTCTCATTATGAGTGTGGTCTTTGAAATCCTGAAGGCCTGGCCTTGAATTCTGGCTTCTCCACTTAATATTTATGTGGGACAAATTACTTGGCTTCTCAAAGACTCAGTTTCCATATCCATGAAACGGGATCATGCATGCAACTGCCATTACCTAAAGAGCACTTATTTTATCATTTTTGACGTTCGTTTCACTGTTGATTATAAAAATCTGAGTGATCTGTTTCAACATAAGTGTGCTCTGGCCTCAAGTTTAGACACTATTTAAAAATCATAGCAGAAGAAAGTGAGAGAGGTGAATAAAAACTGAGTAGAACTGCCATTAATTTGGCATTTTATAAGCAAGTTCTCTGTGGCTCTCGATTCATGCTGTCTGCTAAAGTAGCCCAACTTTTCATTTTTATTTTATTTTTTACATCTCAATCTTTCGCAACTTAAAACTGATGACATCTGAATATTTCTCAAGCAGTTACTACATATTTATGAAGAACAGTTAATCTGTACCAAAGTAAAGAGAGAGGAATCATAAAATTTTAGAACTGAGTGATTTCAGGCTCACGTACAGTAGAGGAAATTGAGACTCAGGCAAGTTACATTACTTTCCTAGCATCAAATATGAGTAATAGTGATAAAAAGTAACTTCTACAAAATTATTATGCAACATGGGAGTCTTGGCTTGGTTCTATTGTATCCCACGTTTAGGGTGAGGTACAGGTACAAGATGACTTTGTCTTCCACACAGTCTCTTCTAACAGGGTGTCAAGGGCCATCTAGGTATGCAGGAAGGGTTCCACAGGTCACAATACCTGGGCCATCTAACCATGTCCAGGTCACATATCTGTGCAGCTCCCACTGGCTAACCAGCAGCGTTGAGTGAGTGCACAGTGTGCTAGTATTAAGTATGGTGTTCCCTGATAGACACAGCCTGGGAGCCCAGCTCCCAGAAGCCTCCATGACATGATAAGCACTGTTCATGGTAACAGAGTCGATAGGATGTGAGAGGTTCATTGTTCCCCGGGGATATGGGGAATGGATGGTGGACCCCTGATGGGATCCCCCACAGAAAATAGGAGGCCTTTGAAGGTAGCTTCTACCATTTTGGTCTGATCTCTCTGGCTTCTTATCTTCCTTGGAACACCCATCTCTCCTTTTTAGCCCAGGATGTCAGTTCTAGACCACAGTGGGAAATTTTTTCTCTAATTTAGCATACCTTCTCCTAAATCTATTTACTATGTCCTTGAGACACCAACCATTCCCTGGGGCTGGTGGTTGACTCCTCTTCGTGGCCTCTAGGCATTTCTGCTATATCATCCATCCTGGAGGAAATGACTGTGGAAGGCCTCAGTGATGAATTTAGAGGGCCCCAGAGAAAGAGGAGAATCCTGAGAACAAAAATACGGTTGTGTGTATTTCAACAATATCCCTCCTGTCCTCATCAACATTGACATCCTCTCCATCACCACAACCACCATTGAGCAAGTACATGTATTGACATTTTACTGTGAAATTGCCAGAAAATATAATAAATACATTATATCATATTATTGCAGATTCCCTATAGTGTTGTTCTTAATATTTTCTCAATTTTGTAAGTGATAAAATGGAATCTTATAGGGATTAATAACTTGCCTAACTCAGTGGTTTTCAATCAAGAGACATGTTCCTAGGGGACATTTAGCAATGTCTGGGACTTTTTTTTATGGTTAAGAATGCAAGGGTGCTATAGGCTAAACATTCTGCAATATACACTTAACCTCTCCAATGAGGAATCTTCTAACCCAAAATGTCAGTGATGCCCAGGTTAAGAAACTGTGGCCTAATATGATACATTAGTAAGTTGAAGAGGCTTTTTTTGTGAATGAGTGGTAAATATTTATCAAATCCTTGTATTATATCCAAATAATCATATGTTATTTCCTTATTAATCTCTTTATGTGATAAATTCTAGCAATAGAATTTTAAATGTTAAAACTATTCTTTCATTCTCAGGATGAATTCTACTTAGTCCATACAGTTTGATGTCATTTATATGAAAATTTTAAGCATACCAAAAAAAATGCTATGTATATTTTATGGACATTTGCATAGGTAGTAAAAGTATTAAAAACCCCCAGGAGAGAGATATGTGCCAATTTGAGAATAATGGTCACTTCTGTGAAGGAAAGAAATGGAAATTAATGGAGAGAGTTCTTTAACAGGATCTTACACCATTTTATTCTTTAAAAATAGATCTGAAGCACAATGTAAATAGTTGTTAAATCTGGGAGTGAGCATGGGGTGCCTGAAACATTATTTTCTGTATCTTTGGATATTTGAAATACTTTATATTTAGAAACAAAAACCTAGGGCTAATTTTTTTTTTCAAAAAGCAGAGCTAAAATGATATAAATGAGTAAATAGTAAATAGTAACTAAATATGAGATCGGACTCAGTTAGATATAAATGTCTCTAGAGCCCACACTTGGAATTACCATACCATGCTACTTCTACCCTAGGAGCCAATGCAGGATGAGGTCAGAGGAACAGGAGCTCATGGTCTGCCAGACACTGTTCTCAGTAGCTCATGTATTTTTGTTTTTTGTTTTTTTTTTAAGTAGCTCATGTATTAACTCATTTGATTTCCCTAGAAATCTACTGTTAAGTACAGGCTGTCCCCAACATCTGATGTTTCAACCTAAGATTTTTCAACTATATGATGCTGCAAAATGGATATGCATTCCTCAGATACCATACTTCAAATTGTGAATTTTGAGCTTTTACCAGGCTGGTGATATATTCTGTATGATCCTCTCTCATGCTATGGGGCAATGACAGTGGCAGCTCATGGTCAGCCTTGAAATCACAAGGGTCAAACACTTCCAATCATGCTGCACCTGTACGACCATCCCGTTTTTCACTATCAGTACAGAATTCAGTAAATTACATGAGACCTTCAGCACTGTATTATAAAATACACTTTGCATTAGATAATTTTGCCCAACTGTGGGCTAATTTAAATGTCTTATGCATGTTTAAGGTAGGCTAGGCTCAGTTCTGATGTTCAGTAGGTTAGGTATATTAAGTACATCTTTGACTTACAATATTTTCTATGTATGCTGGGTATATTGGGACATCACTGCATTCTAAGCCCAGGAAGCTCTCTACTCTTATTTTCTTCTTATTATAAATGAAGACACAGAGACACATACAGACCACATGCCTTTGGAATATGTACACTTAGTTTCTTTCTCCTCTTCTTCTCCAGGGAAGAGACCACAAATCAGGATTCACAAGGACCAAGGAAACAGTACTACATCCATTCTCTGGGCGTCATGCTGTACACTGCCTTCCCCTCCTCTCATATTTTCATCAACCACCACATCTTCCTGGTTCACCCCTTTACCTCCACATCTCAAGTCTCATTACTGTTGGCCTTCTCTTGCTTCTTGTCAGCTCCTCTGCTTCCCCTTCTGTTTGTCTCCTATATCCAAGAAGAGGGATTTGAAATGCATTTTGGATTTCCTCACTCCCCTGCTCAGGGCTCCTTATAGTTTGTAGAGTAAGAAGACAACCATTAGTGAACTTTATGATCAAGCATGGTCCTAGGATACCTTCTTCTCAGAGCTTGGCTGAGCACTGTCACACCTCTGGATCTTGACACAGCTCTGGATCTTCACACATGCACTGCTTCCCTACACAGGGAATCACCTTGACGATGTCTCTGGTCCCACACCATCCACATCTCATGCCTTTGGCCAAGTTGTTGATTCTGGCCAACTGTTTAGTGTTCATGTCAAGTGTTATTTCCTCAGGGACTTTTCTGTCCCTTCCAAATCTAGGTAGATCCACTACTGTATGCTCCCCATAGGACATCATAATCATTCAGAACACTCAGGTTTAAAGAAACAACTCATTACATAATCACTTTAAAGTTTGCTCAAGTATAACACCATAACATGAGTTCCAAGCCCCCCTTTTTTTATTGCTGTATCCTCAGGGCACAGCACAGTTGCTGGCATGTAATTGGTATTCAATTAATGCATATTGAATAAGTGAAGGAATAAATGAGTAAGTGAGTGAATGTTTTTCTCTATTGATGTGGTGACATGGCCGGAACAGGACTCAGCTCTTCCATTATTTGCACAGCCTGAGTTTGTCTCTTAGTGGTGTCATGGTGCCTGGGTTGGAGGGATGAAAAGCTAGTCTAGAATGGCTACCAGGAAAGGGAGCGTCAGGTTGCTCTTAGGAGTCAACTTGTGGAGCCTTGTGGGCCAGGGAACCAGGAAGTAAACAGTGAAGAGCTATAGGTAAAGGTGGATGTTTTCATGGGTAGAGCCGCTGCATATAAAGTGGCCAGAATGCACACATCTATGACAAGACCAAAAGGTGGTATAGTTCATTTGTATTTGGGGGTACCAGTTGTGATTTCACTTGTCAGAAGAGTTAGTCCCAAACATTACTGTGCATAATAATCGCGCTGTGCTTGCTAAAAATATAGTTTCTTGAGCATCTCTAGATAACCATTCTGAATAAGAAGGATCAGACCAGATCCCAGGGGTCTGCAGTATAAGAGTAAACTAGAGAGTTGGGTTGGGAGGGCAAAGGGGGAGAGGGTAGAGAGAAGAACAAACAGTTTAAAAATCCCTGGTCCATTACAGTCTTTTTTTTTTTTTTTTTAAGATTTCATTTATTCATTCATGAGAGAGAGGCAGAGATATAAGGCAGAGAGAGAAGCAGGTTCCCTGGAGGGAGCCCGATTTAGGACTAAAATCCCGGGACTCCGGGACCACACCCTGAGCTGAAGGCAGATTCTCAACCACTGAGCGATCTAGGTGCCCCTACAATCTTTTGAACTAATGAAAACCCAAGTCATGGTGAGCATCTTAATGACATTGTGGTGACTATGTCAATGGACTCCCTTTAAGTGGGAAGGATGATGTCAGTTGTTGCATCTATGTAGCCTGTTGTGCATGGTGGCTTCTGCTTTTAACTTCTAGATGATCAGGATTAATGCTGATTTTACTCCCCTTGTCTAGTCTGAACCCTCACATGGTGTCAGGAGCACCCCTGGCCTCGCATACTGACTCCTTCTTAATTAACCTCTAAAACAAGAGTTATTATTAATCTGCAAACCTGTATAAACATAAGCATTTGATGTCATTTTTCCAAGTTAATCTTTAGGAGCAAAACTGTTTCTTTGGAAATAATATGAGGGAAAAAAAAGTTGGAGGTGAAAAAACAGAGTTAAGGTAAAAAATGAAAGAACTACACAGCTGCCTTAAGAAGACAGTGTATTTACAGCAAAAAAAAAAAAAAAAAAAAAAAAAATCACTACTTAAAGACCTGGTTAAAAAGAAAAAAAAAATACCTGGCCTCTCAGATGACCAATTAGATCATACAGCTGGCCTCTTCCTGATTTCATTAGCATGTAGCACAGGGTGTCTCCTCGGGGACTTGTATTTTCTTAGTCAGGCAGTGCTTCACAGCTGGGCTGAAAATGCTGCCACATTATTTTTGAATGCAGAAACTTGTGATTCCAGACTCTCCCAGGATTTTAAGTCTCTTGCCTGAACAGATTGACGCAACAACAGATGGTCCACATTGAATCATTGCAACTACCTTGGATATTAAAGATCAAACTCTTTGGAATAACAACTTGTGCATTAGGCTTTGTAGAGAAGTGTCTAATGTATATACACCTGTGAAAAAGACTCTGTGTTCTAGAGTGGCACTGTAAGCTTCTTAAGGGGACACAGTGGCCGGCACACAACAGTGCTCAATAAATGCCTGAGGTGTATGATGAATGCTGTGGGTGAATCCACATTACTGTTCCAACAGTGTCTAGTTAGGACAGCTCAGGTATTCTAGGAAGCAGACTTTGAGGTAGGAAATTAGCAGGGCTGTGGAATCAATACCTGTGGAAGGGAGAAGAAAGTGCTCGACATTGAAAGGATTGCAAGGAGAAGTTGGGATGCAGTGCAGTTTTCAAGAAGCCTTTGCTGACCCCATGGGGATCTGTGAAGCTAGGAAGCTTTTCTACACTTATCCCTAGTTGAGATTAGGAAACTGAGCCTTTGCCCCCCTGCCTGGACCAGCCATTGGATATATGTTGGCTCACAAGGACAATTTTTTAAAAAATATTTTATTTATTTATTCATGAGATACAAACAGAGAGAGGTAGAGACATAGGCAGAGGGAGAAGCAGGCTCCCCATGGGGAGCTCGATGTGGGACTTGATCCCAGGACCCCAAGATCATGACCTGAGCCAAGAGCAGATGGTCAACCACTGAGACACACAGATGCCCCACAAGGACAATTCTTAGAGAGGATTTACAGCTGAGGGCTGTCTGCTGGCCTGTCTCCTTGCAGATAGAGGAATAAATTGTTCCTTCCTAAAAGGGGATCTGTAGTGCCCATCGTGGCATGCTCTGTGCTGGTGCTGGGGTACCCACTGGGGCTGGCTCAGATGAGAGTGATTATGACCAGGACATGCACTGCTGGTGATCATGATTGATTTGGACCTCTCAAGATTCTTATCAACTGCACAGATGTGCCTCAAGGGCATGAACTTAAGAGCATGGACTGCAAGTGTGATCACTGATTTCATAATTCCTTTTAACCTATATAAAACTTAGACTTGAAAAATAGCTTCATTATATTTGATTGGAGGATGCGAAAATAATTCTCCAAAGAAACAGAAACCAATCAAATTATTTCCCTAGAAGATATCAGTACCACATGTTGGGTACCTTGGGATACTGATGGTCTCTGCATGCTAGATTTTGTGTCTGATGCATGCTCTTTTTCTATAAATGTTTAAATGAATGAGTGAAATGAAAGCAGACTATAAAGAACTTCTTGCCTTGGTGAGTAAGTAAATCAAACCTTAGAAAGTTCCCAGTTGCCAGTTTTATAGTATATTTCAGCTTTCTGTAAATGAACCCAACATACGTCTACTTGGGCACTGAAAACAGTCTTCTGATTCCAGCAGACTTGTTTGCACTTGGGGGGCTGGTAGGGTGTGCAGAGACCAGCTGTGGACACGGCTCCTTGCTGCCTTTCCTCTGGCCGTCTCACTCCAGGTTCCCGCTTGACTCCCAGTGTGTCTGCTCTGTCGCTTTAGGTGTAATTAACACTACCCATGATAAGAATTTCTTTGACAGGTTTCCCAGTCATTTAGTAAATTTAGAGATCTAATTACCACATGCCTGAACTCTGGGCTTTGCTTTGAGGCCTCCTCTATGATACTGCGGATGAATGACTTGGTCAGCTCTGCTTTCTCGTGGTAAGTCTTTTTTTGAAATTAGGTGGACTCCTATCGCCAAAGTATTTCAAATGCCAGCAGTTGAGATTAGTTTCTGAAGTAAAGATGTTCTGCTTTCCGTACTTAACACTCCCTTGATTTTTGCTGTTTCATTTCTGCCTTGAACGGACAACCCCTTTGGCTCCCCAGCAAAGACAAATAGCCAGCTAAGACATCTTCTGTAGGCAGATTTCAGTTCATTTTTGTTTTCCTTTGTTAGTAGTAAGGAGAAAGAAATAGGCTGCTGAACAATTAGTGAGATACTGCTTGTGTTTCTGAAATGTTGTTTTTGTTGTTTTGTCTTAAAGTGATTCAAGCTTTTAGATTCTCACAGGAAATGTGGATCAACAGTGATAAAAATCTTTGCCAAACATTTTAATGCACTGGGCACTGCATAAAGCCCAACCATACACATTAGGTCATCTTACCATTCCTATTTTCCTGGTGAGAAAACTGAGTCTTTGTGGCAAGTAACTTCCCTGCTATCAGTCAGGGCTGTGACTCAAACACGGTTCTTTGGCGATATGGAACAACATAGGCACTCGTTCTTAGCTAGATTTAGGATCTCAGAAAAGGAGCCCCCACAGAAACAAAATTTTCTCAGGTTTCCAAGGAAGGGTTCTGGCAAACATACAAACATTCTGTTTTAAAAGAATGTCAAATTAGTGCTGATTGCAATTTTTGGCAGATTTGACTCTAATGATAACCACATGTTGCATTAGTAGCTGCCAGAGTCACTGGGCCCTTGTATTGTTCTAGTTAGAGCAGGTTTACATAGAAACCTAGGGCTCAGGATGCCTCATCTGATCTGATTCCTATTCCCTCTACTGATATCCCCCTAATCTGTCAATAGCCATTAGCTGCTATTCCAGGTAAGTGGGTGAACATTCCATGTTCACTCACCTGTTCCAGTCCATTTGTCAGTATTATTCGTACTAGCTCTTATTTTTCTTTAGAAACATAAGCCATTTCTTCTTTTATGAAGACATTGTTGGCTTAATAGTAACAGTAATTATTCACATTTGTAAAACATACTTCACTGTACAAGGCACATTCATGTCCTTGGTTTCATTTGATCTTGAGTCAAGCAGGGCAAAAATTTATTTACTATTTATTCAGCAAGTTTTTGTTGTGTGTCTCCTATTCAGCAAGTATCATTTCCATTCCCCAGGTGAGTAAATTGAGTCTCAGAGAGAATAAATCACTTTCTATAGGTCTCTCGGCCTTATAATGCCAAGTTTGGGGTTTTTCTAAACCTGTCAATGATCTGAAATTTGAAAGGCATGTCCTGTACTCAATTTCCTAAGTTGTGGATTACAATCTTAAAAGCCTTCAGTTCACAGGGACAGTCTGAGTATCATTTCATGTATGTAACAGTTTCTATAATCATTAATCATCAAGTAATTCTATTGCATTAAACAACAGTTCTTTTTTTCTTTAAAGCATTATGCATGTTTTTATTTTCCTCATGGAAAATCCTTAGAATGAGTCACAAAGCACTCACAATCTAGCCATCATTACCTCCCTTTTCAGCTCAACACAGCTACCCCAGCATTTTCACTGTCTCACACTCCTTATGTTCCCTCTTGCTTCAACGCCTTCACTGTTCTTTCTACTCCCAAATCCTGGCACCTTCTCATCCTTCCTGCCTATACTGCAGACCTTAGTTTCATTGTCAAGACCACAGGGAAGTCTTCTTTAGCACAGACCCACCAGAACCTCTGATATCGGCTCTCTTGGCACCAAGCACCTCCTTTCCATTTTATTGATCATAGTTTAATATTACATATGTATTTATGTGAATAATATTCTTTAATATTTATGACCCCAACTGTCATGAAAGCACTGGAGGAGATGCCCATTTTTGCTCATCACTGTGAACTTAGCTTTTATAAAGGTTACCATATATCTGACCAGAGTAGGTGAGTTGCTCCAAAAACAGATATTTGGGTGGGTGAATCAAAATAATGCTCACCAATGTTGGAACTTTAATGTTATGAGGTTAAGTGAACAAATCTTGTATTAATTTTCTAATGCTGCAGTAACATTAGCATAAATTTCATGGTCTAAAACAACACTCATTTACTGTCCCACTGTTTCTATGGGTCACGAAGCCTGGGCACAGGGTGACTCAGTTGGGTTCTCTGCGTTGGGTCTCATAAGATCAAAGTCAAGGTGTTGACAGGCCTGTGCTATTATCTGTGGGAGGATCTACTTCTAGGCTTGTTCAGGCTGTTGGTAGAATTCAGTTCCATGTGGCTGCTGGCTGTTGGCCAGAGGCCACTCTCAGTTCCTGGAGCCAGTATTCCTCAGCCCATGATGAGATTTCTCTCTGTGCTTGTTATCTCTTGCCCTCCCCTTCTGCCTCATCTCTCTGTCTTCCTCTTCTTTCCTCCTTCTCTGCTTCTCAGAGCTCATGTGACTTACACTGGACCTACCAGGACACTCTAGAATAATCTCATCATATTGATGTATCCTAGAAATTAGGACATGGACATATTTGGGGAACCATTTTTCTGCCTACCATAAATCCAAAGTGCCTATGAAGTTGTATGATTCATCATAATGAAGAGAATGGCATTTGTAGTAGAAAGGCATTTGTATGGATTTCCCCCCGCTTCTCCAGATGCCATAGAATTTGGTAGATAGGTTCCATAGAAATGGAGCTAATGAAATTGGGGACTGCATGGCTTCAAACAACTTAAAATAATGGTGTTCCCACTCCATTACTTTTGAGTGGTAGCAGTTCACATTAATGAGCTCATTCCTTGTGGAGCAGGAATGCTGATTGAATGAGATTCATGAAATGGACAAAGCAGAAAAATATTTTGTGGCAGACGGCTGCAAGCCTCAATAGACAGTTGTCCCTTTGGAGTCAACCCTTACTTACTTGTAAATGCTTTCTCTCTTTCACATGAATACTTCCTTGGGTGTTTGCCCAAGGCAGTCCTCTTTCTCTAGAAAGGAATCTCCTTACTTTGGACACGTCAGAATTTCCTTCTTGTGTTCTCAAAGCCCTAGTGCTCTTCCTCTTTTCTTGATGCAGTCAAGACTAGAGTATGAAGGCACCACATGGAGGTAATTACTTCAGAGAAAACATGTAGGTAATTTGTTCATTCCATTGATTTTGTAAATTTCATTCCTTCCTTCATTCATTCATTCATTTCCTGTATGAATCTTATGACCAAAGATTGGAAAATACTTTTTGTTTTACTCTTTTGTTTACCCATCCTGGAGATGTTGCATTCACTTAGAATATCCATAATCAGGTCAGTGTGGGAAATATTATAAAGGTTCTTCTGCTTCTAATTATTTTCAGTGCATGTTAGTATATTAAAGGCAATAACTATTTACCAAACTTATTTCATAATGACCACACTTACCTAGCCTATGTGACACTAATTAACACACATGGAGCCAGGATTCTAGGGAGCAGATGGGACATGGTGGGTGAGAATACAGAACAAGTAGGGTTAAGTCTGCCAGAAAGCACGGGAGAATTCCTGGAAGCCTGAGACCAGAAGGGCATCAAACCTGCTAGGATTGATGCATGTGTGCCATGCATGCCATGAAACGACTTGCAACACTTATGCACCATTTTGAGGGATAGGAAGGATATAAATGGTGAAGAGCAAGCAAAGCTGGGTCAAAGGTTGAGACCTGACCCTGAGTAGAGACCTTAAAAAGTAGGGGGCTCAGGCTACAGAATGCCATATTTTATCTCTATGATGGAATAGCCAAATCACCAAGAACCTAGATTCATGCAAAGAACTCCATGCCCTTGCCTTCTGAGACTCCTTCCACAGTGGACTCTTTGGAGCTTCCACAGTGATCATCAAAGACTTTAAAGTTGGCTCTTAAGAAATGTGATTTTATATCGAATCAAAGGAACAACTTTTTTTTTTTTTTTTTTTTTTTTAGCACTTACATTTGCAGGCCCTACACTGGGCATGACAGCAGGTTGGTTGGGGAGGTGGATAATAGTAACATTGAACCATGTATCCTGACTGCCAAGTCTTAATAGGATTGTTGGTAAAAAGGTTAGAGATCCTATTTCTCATAAAGGTGCATTCACAGCTGTTTATAATGGCTTGTTAAGAACAGAACATGGCCAGTCCTTATTCCTGTGCACTGATGTTAGCAAGAAGGCTTGAGTGGTACTGAAGGAGAATTGGTGAGACTTTAGGAAGGACTTGACAGAAACAGCTAACTTCCAGAAAGACCATGTTCTTATAATTTGAACTTTGATTTATTAATACACTTCCTGAATGTTCAGGTCTCTGTAATGGCATTTAATAGGCCCTCAGCCCTTCAATCAAAACAACTAAGAGTCAGTTTTGAGTCTTCAGTTTTCCTAACCTTCCAAAGCTCACTGATCCTTCTTTCCCTCCAAAATGTCCCTAAAAACTACCCTCCTCCCTGTGCTCTGGCATCACTGTCCGGGTTTGGTTCCTCATTATCCCATATCCCATAGCTGGTTTATAGAAAACACCTCTAATGGTTCTTGTTACTTACACTTTCTACCAACTCCAGCCCATCTTCCATTTTGCTGCCAATTATCCACCTGAAACAGAGACCTGATTATGTCACTTCCTTGCTTACAACGCCTCAGAGACTTCTCGCTTGTGAGATCAAGCACCAGACTCAGCCCACTATTTTATGAGGTCCTTCACGATCTGGCTCCAACCTGGCCTTTCATTTCTATTGCCTGCCAGCACTCACGGCTCACCCCAGTCTCTACTCCATCTGTCACCTCTGCCAAACACTCCCCCTAAGGCAGTTATCTATGCTCAAAATGTTCCATTCTCCCTCTCTTCTCCAGAAAACTCCTAATCATCTTCCCAGATAGCCTTCTCTGGGTCATGTCTGCCTTCCCCTCCACATTTCCTTTCCCTCATCAAGATTTAAGTATATGTTGTTCATATCCTGGTGCGCTGATGACAATAAAAATAATGGCAGCTTCTGTTAATCGCCCTTGTGTCCAGCTGTCCTGGGCACCATGATTACACTGCTTCAAATGGCCTTCCACAACATATGATAACAGAAATAATCTCTGGCAATTAGACTTTCTGGTGCAAATGCCTTTCTCCTTCTCTGAGTTCTGATGTGTTCCCTTCCTCAATCTTCTGTTACAGTGCATAGTCCATAGTAACAGATTCTTAAAGGGTATTTTTTTGAGTGAGAGAATGTAAGAACAAAGACATGACTGTTAGAATTTAATAAAAGCTTAGTTGGGTTAAGTATAGAGTTTATATATTTATTGTTATGAAATATCATATAAATTTGATTATTTTGTGCTGGAAGCAGTCCATCCAGGAAACAGGAAGGGCTAAATGCAGAGATGAACTCAATTTATATTTCTTTGTTGTGTATTTCTATGAGTTAGGAATGGCTAAAAGCAACTACTACATGAAGAGATGTAGAGATAGCAATTGCTGTCATCAGTTCAGGAACAGCATCTCTACAATTCTTTGTTTTACACCTGTGCATGTTGCCTCATGATCACAAGATGACTACTATAACTCCAGACATCACAGCCATTTTTATTTTATTTTTAAAAAGATTTTATTTATTTATTCATGAGAGACATAGAGAGAGAAGTAGAGACATAGCCAGAGGGAGAAGCCAGGCTCCCTGCGGGGAGCCCCATGCAAGACTCTGTCCCAGGACCCCTGGATCACAACCTGAGCCAAAGGCAGACACTCAAACACTGAGCCACCCAGATGTCCCTCACATCCACTTTTAAAGCATGGAGAAGGAGGAAACAAGGGTGGTTTTAACTATATCTTCACTTTTTATTAGGAAAAAGTGTTTTATAAGAGTCCCTGAAAAACCCCTACCCACATTTTATTGGTCAGAAACATGTCCTAGAAACACCCTGGCTCTCAGGGAGATCTGGAAAATGTACCCTACCTGGGACTAAGTACAGATTCACCTTGAATGAGGTCAAGTTCTGTAAACGGAAAGTGAGAGGAGCTACATAATACATAGACTACTAATTGTGCCAGCTATAGCATGTGTGCTGCTCTTCTCAAGTGGCCAAGCTGACTTCAATCTTCAGCTGCCATTGTATTGTACTTCCAAATAGCCTATTGTCCAAGAAAGGAGATACTCAATAACAGATGGAGTGAGCAGTATTTTGAAGATTTGATAATGTTTATGGGGTTATGAATGAGCCCTGATCATTAAGTAGGCAGGTTATATAAATTCTTTAAGCTCCGGTTTCCTCCTGTGTAAAATGGGAATGATAATGATGACATCATAAGATTAATGTCAGGATTCAGAGAAATAATGCACATTCACTCAGAACAATTATCTTAGTTGTTGACATTATTCCAATTTTTATAGTTCTTGAAGAATACATTGTTTCTCCAATTGACAGAAGTTTATTGTGAAAGATAGAACCAGTAGACCTATCTCCCTCTTCCCATTGTTAAATATATAAGAATGTTGAGTACTTATTGACTGTCTGCCAAGATGCTCCATTCTTCTGGTGGTATTTGAACTTTTGTCTATTTTGTTGATTTACTAATCCTAAGCAAAATATCCATTTATGTGTAGTAAGAGTCAAGCCTGCTGAAGTCAGTTGCAATTTAACTCGGTTGATAAATTTTTTCTATAAAGAGCCAAATAGTAAATATCTAGGCTTTGTAGGCTCTACTGTCTCTGTCATTATAACATTGAAGTGGCTATAGACAATATGTATACATTCTGATAAAACTTTATGGACAAAGAAATGTGACTTTCATATAATTTTCATGAGTAATGAAATATTCATGTATTTTTTTAACCATTTAAAAATGTAGAAACCACTCTTAGCTCATGGGCCATGTGAAAAGCCTGCCTAGCTCAATTTGGGCTATGGGCTGTTTTACACCAACCCTTGGTTTTACTTAATGTCATTGCAATCTTGTCTATCATACTAGGTTAAAGTTATCATTCCCTCTGTCACCCCCAGAACCTACTTCCTAATTAAATACTGTGGATTTTAATATTGCCAAATGGAATTTTAATGCACAAATTACTAACTCCTATTATTGGAATGATAGCACAGGATTAAAAAGCAATGAAATTTATTTTGCATCTGTAAGTATGATAATGTAGCTTTAAATAAACATAGCAATATAATTAGAATGTTCTCAGTTTATGAGGAAGCAAGAAATAATCTCACACTCTCAACAGGTGGTGAGCACGATTTGTCTGATTAGCCACCCCTCTGTGTCCACCTCATCTCTTGTGTTGTTAGGCTGGGCCTGTATAATGAAAGACCAAAATTCCCTTGCATATTTTGCACCATGAAGAATCGTGGTTTGACTTGCAGAATTCCACTGAGAGTAAATAAATGCCAGACTGATAGCTCGAGAATAAAAATGAGACCATGTTTGTTCCTTCTTTTTGTTCAATTTCTTCACTCTTCCAAACCAATTACTCAGACCCTACCACTACTTCTGGGCAGCAGCCTTGAAGTCTTGAAACTCATTATGTCAGGTTGAAAATGAGAGACAACAGCTGTCAGAGCCAGCATTTGATGCCTTTGACTTGTTTCCATGTAGCAAAAAAAAAGCATGCTTGCAAGGTGTACAATTGAGGGATTCACCATTTCTTCAACTAAGGGTTCTAAGCAGCTGTGAGAGTTTCTTTCTTCTAAACTGTTTTGCACAAAAACATGCCTGTTTTATTTTTCCTGCAGCTACAACATTGTGTTTAGTATCAACAGTGGTACTGAAACAAGGCAGCTGCAGAATTTCTGAATATGACATACAAAGATTTGAAAAATAGCAGTGCTTTCATAAAGACGTAAAGATATATCAGTTTTTGCGTATTCTTCCTTCGTATTAGAGGAGGAAAGTACACGTGTGATCTAATATGGTATTATTATAGATAATTTGATGTTTCTGGGGTAGAGTGGGATTTACACATGAATCAATAAGAAAATAAGACTTATGGCAATGCATGCATGCCTTATCATTTTACTTATTTGTTGACTTCTATCCTTTTTTAGTTATATATAGTTTTAGACATCTTCTATCCTCTTAGCCATAAGGCTTCGCTGGGTTTCCAGCCTCGGTGTTTAATGGACCTGCCCCATCAGCACTTGCTGACATTTATTGAATGTGACACCAAGTACTCAGTGCATCTTACCAGTTAATTCTGGCAACACCCTTTTGTGATCATTAGTATTACTATTCCCATTTTTCAGATGGGAAAGCTGAGACAGTGTCAGTGAATAATTTGCTGAAGTAAATAGAGAAGCCGGGTTTCAACCCTAGCTCTCCATGACCATTTGTGTGTGTGTGTGTGTGTGTGTTCTTACCACTACTGCACCCAATTTTCTGTGCTTCTTTCTCAAAACAGCAGTTCTCAAATTTGAGAATGTCTCAGAATCACATAGACTACTGGTAGATCCCACCTCCAAAGTTGGTGATTTAGCAGTTCAGGCCGAGGACCTAGGGGTCTGCATTTCTAATAAGTTCCCAGGTAAGGTTGATGCTTTTGCTTCTAGGCCCACATATTGAGAACCACAGTTTAAGACACTTATCAGGTTGATGATGTTGTTCTCTATGTCTTTGTTTAATATCTGTGCAAAGGCTTTGGAGGTATAACATGCTACCAAAATGTTAAAAAAGCACACTGTGTTCTTTAGAGCATTATTTAAGCCAAGTAGGTGCCATTTCATGGGAATGCACTATGTGTATGTATATATGTGGATACACAGACACACACACACAAAGGGTCTGATACTTTAGAGTTCCATTTAAAGGCTTTCACTGCTTTGTATGGCTTACTTGTGCCAAGGGAGTATGAGGCATCTTCCTGGGATTGGCAGGTTAATCTCTTAAGAACCAAGCTGTTTGTTGGAATCAGTACAGTGAGATGCATGGCCCTGAGTGTGAATTCAGACTCAAAGAGATCACAGTGAAGGGAGTTCACAGCCAGCAGCGGGCTGCTGCCAGAGAAGATTGCTGTTTCACAGATGGAACCCTGAGCTCAGGAGGGAGCAGGAAGTGTGATCAGCATGCTAAGAAAGATTACATGATATGCTAAAAGGGAAGAAAAGCAATGCCTGAGTAGAAACTCTTTTGAATAAAGATTATTTTTCACAGGTGATGCCCAATGCGTGATGATAAGCATTCTTTTAGACTCTCTGTTCATGTAGACAATCTACCTTCCTTCAGAAATTTTTCTTTATATTCAGTTATAGAACACTGGAAATAACCTCTGAGGTGGTAAAAAAAAAAAAAAAGATGATTATATGCTTCATTGCTTTCCATTTTTGCTGCATACATTGAAAATGTTAAGGGTCAGGGCAGCCCTGTGGCTCAGCAGTTTAGTGCAGCCTTCAGCCCAGGGCCTGATCCTGGATACCCGGGATCGAGTCCCATGTTGGGCTCCCTGCATGGAGTCTGTCTCCCTCTGCCTGTCTCTCTCTCTCTCTCTCTCTCTCTCTCTCTCTGTCTCTCATGAATAAATAAATAAAATATTAAAAAAGGAGAGAGAAAATGTTAAGTGTCAGCCAAGGCAGACAAATATTTTGACTTTTTAAATTTTTATTTATTTATTTATGAAGTATACTTGGCATACAGTATTTTATCAGTTTCAGGTGTACCACGTAGTGATTCCACAATTCTGTGCATTATGTAGTGTTTACCATGATAAGTGTAGTTACCATCTGTCAGCATACAAAGTTATTATGGTATTATTGACAATATTCCCTGTGCTGTACATTATATCCCCATGACTTATTTTGTAACTGGAAGTTTGTACCTCTTCATCCTATTCAATTATTTCTCTCATTCTCTAAGCCCCTCCCCTCTGGCAACCACCAGGTCTCTATATTTGAGTGTCTATTTCTGTTTTTTGTGGGTTTGTTTTGTTTTTTGGATTCCATATATCAGTGAAATGATATGGTATTGATCATTATTTGACTGACTTATTTCACTTAACATGATTCCTTCTAGGTCTATCCATGTTGTTACAAATGAGAAGATATCATTATTTTTTATGGCTGAATATATTCCATCGTGTGTGTGCGCGTGTGTGCGTGTGTGTACACATGTGCCATATTTTCTTTATTTGATATCTGTTTGACACTCAAGTTACATCCATATTCTGGCTGTTGCAAATAATGCTGCTACACACATAGGGGTGCATATATCTTTCTGAGTTAGTGTTTTTGTTTTCCCTGGATAAATACCCAATAGTGGAATTATTGGGTCATATGATATTTCTATTTTTAATTTTTTGAGGAATCTCTATACTGTTTTCCACAGGGGCTGCACCATTTCACATTCCCTCCAGTTATACAAGATCAACATTGGTTATTTATATTGATTTTTGTTTGTTTGTTTGTTTTTTAATACTAGCCATTCTGACAGTTGTGAGGTGATGTCTCATTACAGTTCTGATTTCCAGTGAGTGATGTTGAGTATCTTTTCATGTCTCAGTTGGCCATCAGTATGTCTTCTTTGAAAAAATGCCTACTGGAATCCTTGTCTCATTTTTAGTTAGGATTATTTGGGGGTTTTTTTGGTGTTGAGCTGTATGAGTTTTTCTATAGTTTGGATATTAACCCCTTATTGGAAATGTCATTTGCAGATATCTTCTCCCCTTTTGTAGGTTGCCTTTTCATTTTGTTGATGGTTTCCTTTGCTAGATTATTATGATGAGCATTTCATAAGGTATATAAGTACTGAATCATTAGTTGTATACCTGAAACTAATGCAATATTGTATGTCAGTTGTTCTTTAATTGAAAAATCTAAATTATTGTCTAGGTATATCAAACATTTATTGAGCTCTTACCAAAATGTCATGGACTGTGGCAGACACTGCCCTTAAATAGATGTTTTAGGTTCTTTTCCTGTACACAGGGTCTGAACCTAAGGGATTTGAGGTTTTCTATAGAGGATTATTAATGAAAGCTTTCCAGAGAAGACAGAATTTGAACTGAGTCTGGAAAGTAAGCAAAAATTGATGTGGCTCAAGAAGAAGGGCTTTTGGTTCATTTTCCATCCATCAGGAGATATTTATTGAGCATCTAATAGGAGGCTATGTGCTGTTTCCAGTTATGGGATAAATAGGTTATAAGCTGTGGTATCTGCCATTTTGGAGTTCAGACAAAAAATTCCACAAATAGGGGCACCTGGGTGGTGCAGTCAATTAGGCATCTGACTCCTGATTTTGGCTCAGGTCATGATCTCAGGGTCATGAGATGAAGTCCGTGTTGGGCTCTACACTGAACATGGAGCCTGCTTGGGATTTTCTGTCTACGCCCCACCCCCACCTCTCCCTGAAATAATGATTATATTCCTATCATAATACAAGACAGATAAAAATAAAAAGGAAATACAAGGCCCTATGACAACATAGAGGAGTGAGAGTATGACCTAAACTCTGGGATCAGAAGGATTCTGGCCCAAGCTGAGACCTAAAGAAAACGGGGACAGTTGGCTGGATCACTGGTGAGAGAAGAAATTCTAGAAGGAATAAAGCCTTAAGACCGGAGGAGTTGAGTGCTTCAGAGGAAGTAAAAGGAAGCCTGTGTTGCTAGACGAAGAGGAGGAGGAGGCTGAAAGGTAAGCAGGGCCAAGTTGGGCATCATATAAAGTGAGATACAGACTTGAGGAGGAGGAAAAAAAAATGTAGTTAGCAGTCTTCAGGGGACTTTTAGGTATGGGATGGTCTAAAAGGTCTATTTTTTATTTATTTTTTTTTAGCTTTATTAAGATATAATTGACAAGTTAAAGGTATACCATATGTTGATTTTATATATGTATAAAATATTTATAGCAAAATGATTACATCACGTAGCTAACACCTCCATCTCATCACATGATTACCATTCCTTTTTTGTAGTGAGGACATTCGAGAACATCTACTCTTTTTGCGACATTCCAGTGTATAACACGGTATTACTAGCTATCATCACTGTGCTGAAAAGTTCTGTTTTTTAATCTAGACCTTGCTACTACTGTTATTATTGTTAATTTGGTTTCTCTTGATGTAGAAGATGATTGTTCTGAAAATTATAGCTCATCTCATCTGTACTGAGTGGGAACCAATATCTGTTTAAAGGTCCCTTTCAGTAAGATTTCCTGATGATCCATATGACATACCAACATTTGAGAATCACTGAACGTAAGCAGTTTGGGCACATACCAAAGTCACAGTTAAAGTTTGTGAATGAACAAACTGATGAATTAGTCTTGGATGGGTCAATCCTCACTTCAGTTCTCAGGAGCAGAAAATATGCTCTGGGTGGGAGTGAAATGCCCATCATATCACAATGCTGTGTACATAGTAGGTGCTCAATAAAAATTCATTGAGCGACTATTGCAAATGTGAATAAAATCACAGTTTGCAGTCATCATTGATTCATACTTTTTTGTCCTAACCCCCAAAACAACTTAGGGATTTCATAACCAAAAATATTGCTACACATAAACTAAATATTGTTTAAATAAAATAGATGTCGTACATCGTTATATACCTGTCATTGCTTTCTGGCTGGGGCCTCGATACCCTGTGCCTGCCATCACTTACCATACACTCCAGAAGGAGGTTTTCTTCCTTTCATGTAAAGCAGCTCTTTCATAAGGGGTAGTATCCTGCACTCTCCAGAGGCATGTTTGTTGATAAGGTTGAGTGATAAGAATTCCACCTTTCTCTCTTAACTTTTCTGCCTTGCCTCATTTCTGTGTGAATGTGGACATTGTTATGTCACTTTTCCACCTCCCTTGTGATTCAGTATTCAAAGCCCTCAGAGTCTCTTTTCAAATTGGCAATATGCCTCTGAATTTTAATTTTTGTCATCTTCCCACAAAATACATGATTTTTTTCCCTCTTCTGGGCTGGATGCTACTTTCAAATTAAGACCAGAGTTCTGTCATTATAGAAAGCAAACTGAATCAGATAGGAATAGGACTCTTGAAACCTTACTCATCTCTTTCTTACCATTCTGTGCACACTCAGAAGAATTGGTCCTTTTGGCTGGGTACAAGTTACTATACAAATGATGGAAACTCTGTTCTTTTTGCAGAGGAAAGGCAGGATACATGTTTTTCACTAGGGCAGCTTCAGGTGGCACAGATATAGGAATGCAACTTGTCTCCTAATAAAGGAAAATTTCATGAGAACATTGAAAAATTAGCATCACTAATCTCTGAA
Organism: Canis lupus dingo; assembly: GCF_003254725.2. Classification (NCBI taxonomy): domain Eukaryota; kingdom Metazoa; phylum Chordata; class Mammalia; order Carnivora; family Canidae; genus Canis; species Canis lupus. The sequence goes on along the minus strand of NC_064246.1, from coordinate 54,343,081 downwards.
TCCTTCAGATAGGGAAAAGGAGTCTAAACACTCTTTCATATCATTCATAAGCACTCATTGATGAAAAGGAATGCCAAGAGACATAGAACAATCAGGAATTCCCCCTTCTATAAGGTAAAATGAACTAGAGTTGATTGGAATCATCACACAAGCCAACACTTTGTGTTGGTCACCTATCACTGCATAACAAACCACTCTAAAACAACCAGTTTATTATACTCATGGTTCTGAATTCAGACAGAACAAAATAAGGATCAATTTTCTCTGCTGTAAAATATCTAGAACCTCACCTGGAAGGGTTGTAAATTTAAGGTTGAATTGATGGCTAGGGCTGGAATAATATGTGGAATCATGCCTTTTTAACTTCTATATTTGTGATGCTTTGACATCTTGAACCCTTCCTGATACTGCCCCTCTTAGCTCAGAACTAGAGATAGCAGACACTTGTCCCACCCCAAAGTGCCCCTTTCATATGCAAACTAACCAATCCAGAGTCCATAGTCCAACCCCCTGGTTTATCAAATTCTCACCTCAGGCATGATATAGAGTATCAGACAACTAGAGACAATCTTTATACTTCTGAACCCACCATTCTGAGTGAATTGTTCCAACTGGCCAATCCTAAACCTGCTTAGTCTGCCTTATCTGTTCCTTCTGCAGAAACCATCATAAAAGTTCTTTCTTACATTTCCCCCTCACTCCCTCTGCCACCTGAGCAACTCTGATGCTTCCCCATATGGCCTGCGAGGAGCAGGAGCATGGTATGACCACACCTGTTTCAACGGATTCCTGAGTGTAAGCTTCTTCCCTGATGACGGTCATTTCCATGTCTGTGTGTCTTAGCATACTTGGTTAAAACAAATCCTGCATACGTTTTAAAGCAATCTGAATGTGGCTTCACTTACAAGTCTAGAGGTTGATATTGGCTCTGGATCAGAATATCTTGCCCATGGACCCTCTATGGTTGTAATGCATGTGCCAATTTGGATTTTCTCTCAGCATGGTGGCTGAGTACCTAGAGCAAGCTTCTTTGGAGAACAAGGCAGAAGTATATGACATTTTACGATCTAGCCATGAAAGTAACACAGCTTCACTTCTGGATCATGTTGCCACTTCTGGCTGAATGGGACACAAGGTCCACACAGGTGGAGTGTTCAAGTGGAGGGAACATAGGTTCTATTACTAAATGAGAAAAGTATCAGATTACATTGAAAAAGGAAGAAAGAGAGATATGATAGTGATCCATCTTTAGAAAATAGAGTCTACCCCAAGGTTTTCACTCCATATATCTTTCCTGAGAAGTAATGGAGGCCATATTAATGGGAGAATAGAAAGGATCACTATACATTAGAAGCATGTGAGACCTAATATATCTTGATTAAGAACTCTGGAGTCCAGAAAGACTTGAATTTAAATTCTGGCTCTTCTAACTGTGTGCCACTGGGAATCAAGTCACAATTCTTGGAACCAAGTTCTAGCCCTACTGTTAACTAGCCAACCACCTGGTTTCTTTATTTGTAAGATATAATCAATAATCACTTCCCTGTCCTCTATCCTTGAATGAACTTTGAATCTGGATATAATTCATAAATGGTTCTATAACTGTTTTATAATTATGCTAATGCATCCTGTCATGGGAATCTTGGTACAACAGGATCAACAAGGCAGAAGCAGTACAGGTGAGACCCCAGAACTTATACTGACACTGACCTGGTACCAGGAGCTGTGCTGAGCTCTTCACTGGATTCAGATTGACTGTGGGTGCCATTCTTATTCATAGTCATATTTTAGATGGGAGAGTTGGGGCATGCAGAATAACTTATTGAAGACTACACAGCCATTGGGGGATAGAGTCTGGATTGATATTATTAATCTCACTTCACAGCAAGAAAGTTGAAGGTCATACAGCTAGTAAGGGGAAGAGCCTAGAGTCTCTGTTTCATTTTCACTGTTCTGTGCCAACTTAAGTATAGTACAAGAGCCAGAGTACTGGCTTTTATCCATTCTACCCCAAGAATTAGAGATATCTGAATTTGATTGTTAAATTTGGGAGACTTGCATGAGTGACTTCAGTGTCCCTCAGAGTTTCATCATCAGCCTGTTTAAGGATACAGGAGTTAGAACAATATTCCTAGAAGTGAATTTTTCATCATGGAGCACACCATTCAACATGGACTACACTTCAACAACAAAAAGTAGACTGTATGGGGATTTGTCCCCGTCTTCATTTTAAATGGGCTCTCTCAGCCTTTAGCAGAGAATTTACTCTTTCTGCCAGAAAGGCATTGTGTATCCCCCATGAAAAAGAATCCTAACATGACTAGAACTTGTTTTCAACCAACATACAAATGCTCTGTGTTCCAGAGTATAAGTCATTTGTTTGAATCTTTGAAGACATCTCCCCATGGGGAGAATGTTATAATTTCTAATTAGAGCTACCAAGAATGCATCTACTTCCCCTAGTACCATCTGGACACACTATGGAAAAATGCTTTTCAGACTTCCAACTGGTTGTTGACTCTATGGTTCCATTACAGAGAGTCCTTCTCCATTATGTCAATCATTGCAGCGTGTTACATTAAATTTGAACTTTCCTATCGTCCATGCACAGTACAGATCACTTACAGATCACTCACAAAATCTGAGGATATATGGTTTAGAAGGAAACTTACAAGCCTTGATTGTGCACGTGTCAGGGGCTGCCTCTAAGTAGGACTAGATTGTCTTATGTGTTACGATGACAATCATTGCCTCAAGTGTTGAAGATGCTGGGTGTTTTTCATAAATATGAAGATCTGTGTAACATAATAATTTTACAAAATGATGACATTATTGCAGTTTAACACAATAAGCAAACTTCATGAAAAGTAATGTCCTCCATTTAAAAAAATCAACAGGGGTTGATCAACAGGACAATCAACAATAATGTCCTCCATTTAAAAAAAATTAAAAATGAAGTTTAAAAGAATCAACTTCATGAAAATAATGTCCTCCATTTAAAAAATCAACAAAAAAATCAATCAACAAATCAAAATATAGAATTGTAATGTCAGCTAATCAGCTATGTCACCTGGCGTGACAAATCTGGTCATGTTGCCTACACGTAGTCTGATTTCAAAAATAATTTTAAAAATACCTTTTATTGTCAGCAATGAAATAACTTAGGAAGAGGTGATTTTTAGTTGAACTCAAAGCTTATTTAAAATTCCATGTGCATGTTTCCTGAGAAAATTGCTGACTAGTGCAATTTCCCTCTGTTTGCTGGGCTCTTCTGTTGGCTTCCATTATAATCAGAAAAATGTTAAGGATTTGCATTGATAGCATCACCACAAAATATGATCTACTGATTTCATTATGTCTTGGTGGTACATCATACTCTGTAGTGTTGGTTTGTCTTATGGACCTTAAATTGTAGGTCTGGCCTTTTGTGTAACTGCATCGTGCAGGGCTTCATGTGGTGTACAAGTCAGTGGATGTAAAATGCCTTTCTACATTCTCAGGCTTGCTAAGCCCTGGAATTTTGCAGAAAGCTTAGTAAAAACACCAGCTCATACTATTTACAACTTAAGGGATGCTGGGATCCCCTAATGATGGGGCGTACAATGGAGGATGGCTGTAAAATGGACAAAGTGCAGACATTCTTTGTTAGTTCTTCTTTGGTGATCTCATTAGAAAGTAAAATCTGAGCAATGACCATGTCTTATGTATAGCTGTAGGCTCACACCTCTGAAGTGAAGTAAGTGAATAATGTGAAATAAGTCCTGCACATAGAAATGTGGTGTCTCTGTTTCAATGATGCCTTCCCCTGCAGCTAACACTGTCATCCCAGGCCCCAGATGAGCAAGTCAACAGATATTTCTGCTGGATAAAGAGAAACTTTAGTGTCTGTGACTAGTTTGCCAACATTTTGGGGTCCTGCCCACTTAATTCCCTTCCAGTAAATTTTAAATACAAAAACTCTGATAAGCAATTGCCTTGGAAAGACCAGATAAACAGCTGTGCCTTCACCAGCTCCTGTGGAAATTCTCATTTTGCATGCTCATTCCACCCTTCTAAACTATAAATTCTTCAAGGATGAAGAATTTGGGTGCCTCCTGCCCAGCATACAGCAGGAGGTCAATAAATGATTCTTCAGGTGGCTTAATGTAATTTGGGAAATTTGATTTTTTAAAACTGGTTCTTCAATGATTTGTTTTTCTTTCATTTATTCAACAAACATTTATTGAGAACATAACTAATCATCAGGTAAAAGCAAATCACAATGACAATGAGCTATCATTTCACACCTGTTAGGATGACTATCATAAAAAAATAAAAAAAACAAAAAAGGAAAATGAGATAATAAGTGTTGGTAAGGATGTAGAGAAAAGGGAATGCTGTGCACTGCTGGTAGGAATGTAAACTGATACAGCCATCATGAAAAAATGGTATGGAGGGTCCTCAAAACTACTGTATTATTCAGCAATGCCATTTTGGGACATACGTCCCAAGGAATGGAAGTCAGGATCTTAAAGAGATACCTGCAATATTATTCACAGTAGTCAAGATATAAAAACAACATAGGTTTCCATCACTGGATGAATTGATAAAGAAACTGTGATATATATACATATATTGGAATATTATTCAGCTTTTAAAGAGAAGAAAATCCTGCCTTTTGCAGCAAATGCATGGGCCTGAAAACACTGCTAAGTGAAATAAGCCAGACACAGAAAAACAAAATACTCTATGATATCACTAATATGTAGAGTCTAAAATAATCAAAGTCATAAAAATAAAGGATAGAATGGTGGTTGTCAGGGCCTGGGGGTAGGGGTCTAATGGGAAGGTGATGGTCAAAGGATATAGATTTTCAGATATACAGGATAAATAAGTTCTGGAGATCCACTAGACAACATAGTGCCCAGGGAACAGTACTGTATTGTATACTTAAAATCTAAGATGGCAGATCTTATGTTAAATGTTCTTACCATGTACATATAAATAATAATAATATAAGGAGGTGGGAGGAAACTTTTGGAGGCGATTAACAGGTTTATGGCCTTGATGGTGGTGATGGTTTCATGTGTGTAGGGTATATATTCACAAGCTCTTGAGTTGTATACAAATAGGTTTTTACATGTCAATTATATCTCAAAAGTGATTTAAATATTAATAATAATAGTAATAATAATAAATGGATTAGGAGGGGAAAAATAAGGAACTTATTCTGTGCTAGGCTCCTGGCTAGACACTAAGGGTATAGTGATAAAAAGAATCTCTACAGTATTGGAATTCTGTGGGTCCTCTGAAGAACTGACTAATTCATTAGAACTTAACTTCAAATCTTCGACAACACAAAAGTACTTTTACTCTTCCTTAAAAGTAAAATGGTACAGGAAGAACACAGAAATGTTTTAATTTCTTCTAGTTATTCACTTTTCCTCAAGATAGGTGGGAAAACTTTCTGCTACTACATAAATGAAATGAAATGAAATGAAATGAAATGAAATGAAATGAAATGAAACGAAATGAAACAAAATAAATAAAATAAAATGGCATTATGAGCAACCAACCAAAGTGCGTTGACTTTTCATACCCTGTGAACACGTTCTCTCTTAACCTTTGGGTACTTGAAGCAAAAGTACACATGGAGGTCCACCCACTGAGTGTGTAAAGATTCAAAGTTATAAGTCAGGTGAACAAACTGTTCATTACAATTGGTTTGATTTTTCTACTTTGACAAATATGTTTTCAAAATGACTTGAAGGGCCAGGTCTAAATTTAGGTTCTCAGACTCCTTGGAGTTTGGAACCTGGACCATGGAGACGCATGTTGTTTCAGCCTGGGGTCACAGGCTGCTTCTTCCAGCTTGGGTACATCTTACTCTGTGAGGGACCTTGTATGCCCATATGTGAACACCCTTGGCCATTATGCTTCTAGGTTCTGGTGGCCTGTGCCACCCCCTTTCCCTCTATACAGCTGCTACTTCGTGCCCTGTTCTAAGAATGCAGGTAGAGCTGGTGGGGCTGCAAGTGAATATGAAACTGAGACTTGCAAGGTTTGCAAGAGCCTGGAGAAGGAGTCACCACATACTCTGCAAAGCCACAGGGGAAAACACCAGAGTGGCCAGGAAGCAGAATATAGAAGTGAAAAGGAGAGCTTAAACTAACCATGGCCTTTATTGAAGTTTTCTCAGGAAAGGCAAGTCAGGACCAGGTAAGCAGTTTGGGATTGGTTAGTTTGAAAAATTTCCAAGGGCTCTAAGCTATAGAAATGGTCTCTAGTCACCTGGCACCTGACCCCGGGATGATTTAGGGCATAGTGTGTAAGAGTTAGATAAGGAAGTGTTTGGAGTATAAACTTAGGATTGATTGGTTTGCTTGTCAAAGGCATGCTCCCAGCTGGGCCCTTTGTTATCTCTAGGAACTGGCTAGCCTCAAGAGAGATTGTCTCTCTAGATGTCAAAATATCATAATATACAGAATATTAAAAAAATTAAATGACATCCAACACATGATGTATTGGGCCTAGAGTACATAATATTGCACAGTCCACCTTCCAGAAGATGGTTCTGGGGAAGAGACCAGAAGCACAAGCCTGAGCTATGGACTTGGGCATATTTAAGCAGGCAGTTCTGGGACCCCAAAGGTAGAGCAGAGTCTGGAAGGTCTTGGGCCCCAGATGGACACATTCCGTTGTCCCTGTGAAAAGGCATGTCCTTGGAGGGGTCTCAGCAGAAGACCTCTAAAGCATGAAGCTCTTCTTTCTCTATTCTAAGGGAAGTCTCCCTGTAACAGTGGTTTTTATGTTTAAAAATCAGCAGAAAACTGATATTTTCAACAGAGCCATATATGAGACTCTAATATGTGAAACAGGTACTCGTTGATATCAGTACTAGAAGCTCAAAATGAGCCCTGATTGGGTTTCTTCCCTGAGTCCACATTCTGCCTTCTGTCTTCTCTTTCTGTGTCTTTCCCTACATTCTTACTCCCACCCCATTCCCATACTCAATGCCAGATGTGCCTTTGTGGAACGCTAGGGCTCTGTCTTTGGATTAGATCAGTGGTTCTGACACTTGAGCAGAAATCAGAATCTACTGGAGGGCTTATGAAAATGCATATGGCTGCCCTCCCCACCCCTGAGTTTCCATTTCAGAAACTCTGGGATCGAGCCTGAGAATTTGCATTTCTAATTAATCCGTAGACTGTGATGGGGCTGCTGATCCAGAGACCAGATTTTGAGGACCACTGGGTCAGTGATGACTCAGAATCCAGCTAGTGCTAATTCTCACTCAAACTTTTGGAGATTGTCTTTCACTGGACCCATCCAAATGGTGCCTATTGTTTAGATGCCATGCAGAAATAATATAATAGGAAAGTGCTGTCTTGGGGAAACTGCAAGGTCTGCTACTTAGGTGGTATTTGACATAGCATTTTTCTCATCATCTTGTTTCTGGACCCCAGTGACAGTGGGAGCTGATGTACAAATGGTTACGTGTAGCTGTTGAGGAAGGCCACTACAGTCTGCGTTTAGAGTAAAACATCTGAAACAGCTGTTTAAATAAATTATTTTGATACTGGGGAAAAAAGTCTTCAAGATGAAATGCACTTGAACAGAGAGAAATATTTTTTGTCACTGCTTTTTAAGTTAAGAAAGGAGACTAATTTGTTTTATGGGGAACTGGCTGAATTTCAAAATCTTGTCAATGATACGTGAAAATTTTCTTTTTAGCAATGTTGTATATTCCATCAATTCATTGAAAAATGTTATAATTATATTTTACTTTCATATTGTTGAGAACAACTTGGGGTCTGAATCGTGTATCTCTAGCTCATAGTCTCAATTTTGAACTGTTAATGTGTTCCATTTAAACAATATTCTTGTTAATTAACAATCCAATTTCCAGATACTTATGTTCTGTAAGAGTTATTACTGAACGTTTAATTTGCTTTAGTTGAGTATTATTTTTCTATTAGATAAACGTATTGTTTTGGCCAGCAATTACATTTTTAAAGTGCAATATATTGGGGATCCCTGGGTGGCTTAGTGGTTTGGCGCCTGCATTTGGGCCAGGGCGTGATCCTGGAGTCCTGGGATCGAGTCCCACATCAGGCTCCCTGCATGGAGCCTGCTTCTCCCTCTGCCTGTGTCTCTGCTTCTCCCTCTGCCTGTGTCTTTGCTTCTCTCTCTGTCTGTGTCTCTCATGAATAGATAAATAAAATCTTTTTTTTTTAAAGAAAGAAATAGCAGAAGCAACTTATTTGAATAAAAATAAAAACACATATCATGTGCCAGGACAAAGGCAGAACTGCATCCTCATGGCTGACCCAGAAGGCCAATTGAGGATGAAGGTACTGGTTAGAAAGCACCCCCAAGGCAGCCGATCAGGCCCTCTACAGCTCTGTATTTCTAAGGAGCCTAAGTTAAATCAGACGATAGGGCTGGTTTACCTGACATAAAGCCCCCAAACTGAAAGAGACACAGGAAGATTCTCTTGCTGTACAGGGTCTAAACTTGGAATAGGGGTGCCTGGATGGCTCAGTCAGTTAAGTATCTGCCTTCGACTCCTATCATGATAGCCAGAATCCTGGGGTACAGTCCCGCATCAGGCTCCCTGCTCATCTGGGAGTCTGCTTCTCCCTCTCTGTTTGCCCCTCCCCCTACTTGTGTTTTCTGTGTGTGTGTGTGTCTTCCAAATAAACAAACAAATAAAATATTAAAAAAATAAGCTAGGAATAAAGGGAAAGAGAAGTAAGATGGTATTGTGGGAAAAATTATGCCCCACTGACCCCACCCCACATTCCTCTTTTGAAGTCCTAACCTCAGTACTTCAGAATGTGAATGCATTTGGAGAAAGGATCTTTAGAGAGGTTTTTTAGTTTAAATGAGGTGAATTAGGTTGGGTCCTAATCCAATAAGAGTGGTGCTTTTGTTAGAAGAAGAGACTAGGACATAGATACAGAGGGAAGACCGCGTGGAGATGCAGGGAGAAGGTGGCATCTATCTACAAGCCAAAGAAAGCTCTCGGGAGAAACAACTCTGCCAACACCTTGATCTTGCACTTGTAGTCTCCAAAAACTTTGAGAAAGTAATTTTCTGATGTTCAGCTACCCAATCCTGCAGCACTTTGTTATGGCAGCTCTAGAAACTAATACAGATGGGTATCCTAGAGGTTGTGTTTTAGGGATGAAATATTTCATGTTCCCTCCTTGCTCGCTGAGGAGAGCATGCCCCCCTCCCCCTCAGGCCCCTCCTGTAGTGCTTGTCTGTTTATGACCTTCTGGCTTTTGTCATATCATCCCTGTGATGCCAGCGTGCCCTAAATATGCCCTGCTTCCCCTCTGACTCTTCTCTGCCCACTCCATGGTGTACCTGGTGGGCCCACGCCAGTGCAGAGTACACTGGAATCAAAATGATACTTTAAGAAGCAGATTCTTAGACTTTTACAAAGATTCTGATTCAATAGGTCTGCAGTGAGGTTCTGCATTTTTAGCAACCACCTTGGCTGATTCTGCAGGAGATCCAGGGGAACTACTCTTGATTAAAAACTGCCTTAGACCACACAGCAAAAGGAAAAACTTAATCCTAGAAATTATCCAATTATCCAGAAAAACAAAAACAGAAACAAATGGGGCATTCTGGTATACTTTTATTAGATTTTTATTGTTTCACTTATGCTTAAAATCATTCCATTGCACTTAGAATAAACTCCGCAGTCTTTGCCATGACCAAGGAAGCTCTGCAGAAGAGTCTACACCCAAACACCCTAATCATGAAGTGATATCATCCCTGTGGAATCAAGAAGGCAGCCTTTTCTGACTTCCAATCCTTTGCCACATATGTTCCCTCCGTCTAGAATGCTTTTCCTTTCCAGCCAAATTCCACTTTCCCCATAATTTAGCTTAAATGTCATTTCCTCCCACCTAATCATTTCCCCTATTCTTCTCTCTCACAGCACTCTTAATGTTTTCCTCCATAGTAGGTGTCATAACTTACACTTGTGTATTTATTTGCACAATCGATACTTGTACTTCTTGACTCCCTTCCCCCACGCCCGCCCCCATGGCCTATAAACTCTACAGGGCTTTCTTTTGTGTGGGTTCATCACTGTCATCCAGCACTTAGTAGCGTGTCTGGCACAAGATAAAAGCTATGTGAGTGTTTGCTGAATGGAGACAGAAAGAAATATGTGCTGAAAACCCCAGGGAGCTTGAGCAAGGGTTTTGGAGGTTGTCACATCCCTTGGAAGGAAATGTGATTCCCATCCCCACCTCATGTCCATCTTGAAAGGTCCTTCTCATCATTTCTGATGATGTGTATTTTCAAATTCCCTTTCCCTCCTCCTCAGAGCTGTCTGACCTGGGCAAAGGCTAGCCGAAGGGCTTACGGGAAGTCAGTTACCCAGTAGAAATGGGAACCGAAAGTAGCCTTGTCCAGTGTTTGATACATCTGGGCACATTGCCGAGATTTTTGACAAGATAAATGACTTAATGATTTCCACCAATTCTCATTCCAAGTCAGTGGGATTGATAGAGAGATGGTCAAAGCAGCTTTTGAATTGAAATCAATACTATTTAATATCTAAATTTCATTTCAAAATGTGACTAAGGATAAGCTAGTGGATTTTTGTTAGACGTAGAATTATTTTTAAAATAATGATCCTCAGGGCCCCATAGATTTTTCAATTACTATTATGGGGGGGGGGGACCTGCTGCAGATGACCCCACAAGCTCTTGCCTTGATTTGCATATTAAAGATGTTTTGATATTTTTCAAGTGGAAGATCAAAGCATTAAGGCTCCATTAGTCACTATATTAGGAACAAAGATAGAAACATAGATTTTGTTTTAATTTGAAAGCAAGCGGCCTTATCTTATATTTCATGTTATTAGGGTCTCAGGGAAGTACATTTATGTTTTGCATGCTTAAATAGATTAAGAAAGAGGAAGATTAAGCAATTCTCTTGAATTAATATCTTCAGAGAATAAATAAATGGAAAGCATCTTAATTAGTTATGCCAGTCCTTATTTCAGGATAAGATGCTATTTGATATTCATAGCTAGAGGCAAAGCATTAAAAAAAAACACAAATATATGTAGTTCTTAAACATAATATTTGTGTTTTGGGTAACTCTTATTCAAAATGGATCCAATAGTTATAACTTGCTCCTTTCTATAATAGCACTGTTGCAACTCTGTTAATACTTCTACTACTGGGGCACCTGGGTGATGGTTAAGCAGTGAAGCATCTGGCTTCAGCTCAGGTCATGATCCCAGGACCCTGGGATCCAGCCCCATGTCAGGCTCCCTGAGCCTGCTTCTCCCTTCCCTCTGCCTGGCACTCCCCCTGCTTGTGCATGCTCTCTCCCTCTCTTTATTTCAAATAAATAAAATCTTAAAAAAAAATACTACTTCCACTACTGCTATTACTATTACCACCATTGCCACCACCATCACTTCTACTATTAGTAATCCTGGTGCTATTACTACTATTAATGATCATGGTCATGATAATCCCTGCAATTTACTTAACAACTGCAGTGTTCCTAGTCTTAATGGGTGTTTGTATAGATACAACAACCCATAAGGTAAGTCCTTATGCACTCCAAGAAAGTGGCAGAAAGAGGTAGTAATTAGCTCAAGGTCACCCAGGCAGTGAGTGGTGGAAACCCAACTCATGCCCAGATCAGCTTCAGTAAAAAGCTCAAGCTCCTTCAAGTCCTGCATGCTATCTTTAATAGAAAAGACAAATAACAACACTTATATAAAGTTTGGTGTTTCATCTTCCTTTATCCTTTTTGTCATGCTAACTTCTCAAAGGTTTTGAACCATTTTTATGTAATACAAATGCTCTAAAAGCTGGTGAATGAGGGATCCCTGGGTGGTGCGGCGGTTTGGCGCCTGCCTTTGGCCCAGGGTGCGATCCTGGAGACCCGGTATCGAATCTCACGTCGGGCTCCTGGTGCATGGAGCCTGCTTCTCCTCTGCCAGTGTCTCTGCCTCTCTCTCTCTCTCTGTGACTATCATAAATAAATAAAAATTAAAAAAAAAAAAAAAAGCTGGTGAATGAACCTACCCCTTAAGCTAAAATACATATATTATTGGCTCCAGCCGACTTGAATTAATCCCTGTTTCCCAGATTATGGCCATTCCTGCTTCTGGTTCTGGCAGCACTTGTGGCACACACCTGAACAGAGATAAAGTTGAGGGATAACTGGAGCATTAGGGGAATCACAGCCTAGTTAGCTGGCATTCCATCCAGCAGTGAGCCTAACTGACAGGTGGGAGCAGCAGCCCTGAAGTCGGCTACATAGAAAGTGGAGCCACTTTAGGCATAAAGCTTCAAAGACCTCAAGATAAATCTGCAGAGCGGGGAATTCACAGGTAGATAATGGGAAATTGACTCCAGAGTTACAGCATTTCAGGAAGCAACTGACACTGAAGACATCTGAAACACTTGAGAAGGATCCCGATACATTCTTGGCATTGGCCGCATTCAGCCACTTGCCCTTCATCCTTCTTCTAATGGCCTCCTGATTGATCTTGCTTTCCAGCCTGCATTAGGGCAGTTTTGGCCTAGTCTATATTTCACTGAGGGTATTCTAACACAATTAAAGAAGCTCTCAAGGAAGGAAATCAAATCACACTAAAATAAAAATTAGGTAGCTTTCAAGAATAGTCTTCATTTTTCTCTTGTTGCTGGTTTTTTTTTGGGGGGGGTTGTTTATTATTTGTTTTTTGTTTTTATAATCTTCATGGGCAGGTTCTCTGGTTCACAAAGCCTCTTGGACTCAGAGTCCAGGATGCATTATTGAGTGCCCTTCCCCACATTTTTTTCTGGGCTATTAAATGATAAGATGGCATGGGCTATGGTGTCAGGTGGGCCTGGATTTGAACTCCAGCTTTTCCATTTATTGATGGCAAGTTACATAACCTCTTGTAGCTGTGCTTTCCTCCTCTGTAAACCAGGGTAGGGATGATAAGTACTTCAGGTGGCTGTTGTGAAGATCAATTGAGAGAATGCAGATTTATCCCTTAGCACATCTCTAGCACAGAGTGAACATTCAGTCAATGTGATCTGCTATTATTATTATGTTGTTGTTATTGTTGGAATGAAGGATCCCTATTGATTGTGTGTAGGACCCAAGTTCATCCAGTGACTGCTAATATTTCACTCCGTTTTCTAAAGAAGGTCACTGGCAGCATTTCTATGTATTATGGCATTTTCTATCTTGGCATTGATTTTGAATTCAGAACCAAAATCAAAGTGACAAATCCCTTTAATTTTTTTTCCATTGGAGGTCAAAGCCTTTCTTTCATTCACTGACTTATTCAAGCAGGGTGGATAGTTACTGCATTCTCAGGGGCACTTGGAAGCTTGTTACAAATGAGTTGTCTGCTGGATTTAAACCTCTCTTCCTTTCAGGAAATGAAACTGCACCACTTTTCTGAGCCAGGCCATGTATCTAATCATTTACCATAGCTGAGAGCCAGAAAAAATTTGGTTCTGTTCACTTGATGCTAGAAAGGAGAAATCATTCTCCCTAAATTTGCCACTCTGAGATAAAATATAAACATATATTCCTAGATAGTCACCCTTCAATTTGAGTTGTATTCTACTTAATTTTAAGCTTTAAATGGAAATCTGTACCAGGGTGTCATTTAACATTCTTCCAGCTAAGGGGTTCTAGAACTTGTTGGAATATTTGGATTGGGGGAGTTCTGATACCCTCCCCAAAGGAGTCAAGAGCTCTAAGACCTTCTCTTGGATTCTTGGCTGTCCTGGGGGAATCCAGGAAGGCTGTTCTTTTTTCTTCTTAGTTTCAATAAGTCATTTTTTTTCCTATTTCTGCTCAACCTTTGTCTCTTTCAGGGCTGATACTTTGCAGGTGCATGCTGATCCAGCTATACATTTTTAGATCTATTGAAATAGTCTCACAGTGGTTGATCAATAGCCTCTATTCTAAGAACCCACCCCATTCAAGTGCCCCTTCTATTCCCTGCCCTGATCTCTTTCCCAGAATCCCCTGCTCCCCCCTTCAATACTTTAACTAAAATGTTGACCTCTGGCATGGCAGGAGACCTCTAGACCCTGCTTCAGCTCTGCAGCACCAGCTCCATTCTGCTTTGTATGTTCTCTTGCCATATGGAGCTACATAGGTGGATTATACCCCACACCTGTTTCTTCTTTCATGAAGACCTTTTGGCCTATTAAATCTTGGGTCCAAATTCTTAGCAAGGTAGGATTTCTGTCTCCTTTGTTGGGAAGCAGGGTGGGCTTAGTCTTTAAACCCTCCTAGGAGGTAAAATATTTCATTTCTCCTTTCTAGTGCAGCAAACAACAAAGCAGTTAAGTTTTCATATTAAAGTTGTCTGAACTTCCTTTGAAATTCTGTCGGAGGAGCTTGTTTGTTTTCTACTAAAGTGATCTGCTTCTCACTAAGCCTCTACTCTGGCAGAGTAGTGGAACAGAATCATTAAAGCACTGGTGTATTAAAATTAGAGGAGTTTGGTTATTGTCAGAACTGGGACAAGAATAGAGTTCTAGAAGTGGTACATAATATGACAAACTTCATCTGCAAACAGTCAGCAAATAGGTAAGCCATGCTAGTAAAACCACAAATTCGAGTGGGCAGGCGTGTAAGGGACTTGCCCAAAAAAGAAATTGGTACAAATCTTTGAGGGTCATGCAAAAAGGGTAAGCGTGGGGAGTAGGTCCTTTCAATATGTCATATTAGAACATTATTTAATGGGCCACCCCATGGGCTTTTGAATTATCCAAGGGAATGGTACTTTTGTTTGAGTTGTCATTCATATTTGATTAAAAGGTCAGGCGTGGTGAAGTTATGCGATAAATGATAGATATTTGTTCAGGAGAGATGGTTTCTATCTCCCAAGGTGATGATCCAACTGCTCTCTAGGACATAAACCAGTTTCGCACCTCTTTAAAAAATTAATTTTTTCGAGTGAGTGTGAGAGAGAACAAGCATGCTCATGTATGCACAAGCATGGGGAGGGGCAGAGGGAGAGGAAAAAAGTCTCAGGCAGACTCCCTGCTGAGTGCAGAGCCCTATGCTGGGCTGGATCCCAGGACTCTGAGATCATGACCTGAGCCAAAATTGAGAGTCAGATGCTTAATTGACTGAGCCACCCAGGTGCTCTCCAGTTGTGTATCTTTAACAATGTTATTCCAAGTTTTAATTTTTTCAAAATAATGGTAAATACCCTATTTCTCCAATAGTCTTTGGGCCGCTTACCCAGAAAATAATTTCTTAGGACTGCCATAACAAATTACTACAACTTGGGTGACTTAACACAACAGAACTTTATTGTGTTATGCTCTGAAGTCCAAAATCATGTTCTCATTGTCTCAAATCAAGGTGTCAACAGAGTCACGCTCCCTCTGAAACCTGTCAAGAAGGGTTTTCTTGCCTCTTGCTGGCTTCTGGTGGGTGCCCAGCAGTCCTTGGTGTTTCTTGGCTTGAGCTCTATCACTCCATCCTTTGCTTCCATTGTTACTTGGTATTCTATCTGTGCTCTCAGAGTGTTTCCTTAGAAGGACAGTAGTCACAGTGGATTAAGGGCTCCCCTACTCCAGTGTGGTCTCACTTCAGCTAATTATATCTGCAATGACCCTATTTCCCAGTAAGGTACTTAGGGTTTGGACTTCAATATATCATTTTGTGGGAAAGGACCCATAGCCACCATCTTGCTTGTCCTCTCATTAATGAATTAAATGATGTCTTTAGTATATGTTAATTCTATGTTTATATGAGAATCATGTTTAACATTTTGGAAACTATACCTTGACCATCTTTGGAGGTTAGTAAGAATGTTGGAATGAAGGGCAGATATGAGATCAGCCTGAAACTCTTGTGGATATTGGATCTTGACCAGTGACTGGAGAGAAGGAAGAGATGTTTCCAACCCCACAGTCAGGTCTGTTCAGCAGAAAGTAGAAGATGTGTCCCCTGATACCACATATATCTTCTTTCCTATAGCACCTTTGTAAACATGAGGAAGGCTCATTAATATCATTACTAGATTACTACATGAGTTTTATTGTGGGATATTTATGTTTGTGGACTTTTCCACAGGTAAAATGACCTTGTGGGTCCCAAACCAATAAAATTCATAAAATGTAATGCCTTACCAAATTGTCCAGCCTCTCAGCCCTCCAGTTGCCATGGCTGGGCATGCTGACATAGCTTGACCTCTGTCATTCTACTTAGCTATACATATGCAAGATCTTAGCCAAGTGCCCCAGGCTGTTTTCCTGCTGCTGGGCTGCACTTCTTATAGCTCAATTTAGTCCTTGGCCTCCTAGCTCAGATCCTTGGGTATGTTCATCCTTGTGTTCTTTGGCTCCTATGGCTTGGTCTCATATTCCCTGCTCCAAGACCTCCTGGATATTCATTGCTAGTAAAGTGTCCAGAGACACACTAGAGACACAATAACTATTTGAATAGAGGAACAAGCAGGTTATGGTTGAGTTGACCCAGATGCTACCAATAATCCGATTGCTTCTTCAGACTCTTATCTTTGACACAAATCTTTAAGAATTGCCAGCTTCTCCTTGGCAGGCTTTTATCGCTCTCTTGAACTAAACTGGCCCAGTCTGTCCTCTGAGTTCTGGCTCTGACACCTCTTTGAACTTTGGAATCACAGTCTATTCATAGGCTAACAACTGTCTACATTGTTAATCCACTAGCTTTGAAATGAACATCCTCAGGCTTCTCAAACTAGGAACGCATATTTGTAGAAAGCCAAGAATCAGCAGAGTCTAAAAGGCCGGTTTTCCTTACAGACTCAAGCAAGTTTTGGCAAATTTTCCTCTTAATGATTTTGGTTTGCTTAAGTTCAAATATTTTACTCTTTGGTCCACTTAGAAGCTTGATGACTTAGTTAATTAGACCCACATATATTATTATAGACTCTGAGAGAGATTTAATTAGAATGTGCTAATGTGTAAAATCAAATGTGCACCAATGGTTTCTTAATTTTCCCCAAGTTTAGATGAAATGAATTACTGGTATTTACCATAACTTTGGGGGTGTTGTACAAATTCTGTGTAAAGTAGCAATTAGATTCTCTGTTTATTACATACTATATTAATCTTCAGGTTAAGATTTAACAGTTGGAAGTCTCATATAGTAATTATTTTGTGGCTTTTGACAAACTAAATATTTACGAATTATAATTTAGTGTGAGAATATACCCTGTAGCTGTTAGCATGTCAAAACATGTTAGGCAGCTCTTACAACTTGTTTGTTAGTGTTAAAATCCAGTTAATTTATAAATTAACTTTAAATATGTTTTGTCTTGTTACAATCAAATGTGTAACTGAAAGAATTTTTCAGACTGTTGATGTCTAATGAGTCTAAGTGATTTAGTATCAAGCCAACTGTAGCTTTAGTCTGTAATAATAATTGCTTCAATTGTTAAGTTATTACTATTACCATGTAGGAATTTGACAAGCATTGTGCTAAGTGCTGTACCTACATCATCTCATTTAATCTTTGGCATAAACTTGGGATGGAAGTACAAATTTAATACCTATTTTATAGCTTAGGAGACTGAGGTTCTGTGAAGTTAATTTAATAATCTAAGTAGCTTGCTGCTCTCAGGGAGATGGTTCAAAACAAAGCCTGGTCTTGAACCCAGAGTTTCCTGATACCAAATCTCATGTTCCTTTTTTTTTTTTTTTTTTTTTAAGATTTTAAAAAATTTACTTATTTGAGAGGGAGAGAGAGAAAGCACAAGCAGGGGGAGCAGCAAGCAGAGGGAGAAGCAGACTTCCCACTGAGCAGGAAGCCCAATGAGTTATGGGGCTTGATCCCAGGACCCTTAATCTAGATTATTTCATGATCTAGGGTTTCCATTAGATTAGATATTTAGTTAATAGTTTCCTCAGCTAACCAGTAATGGAGCTGATCTCTCCTGGATTGTAGTGTTCTGTATCATGTCACCTTGTCCCACATTTCTCTTTCGAAGGTAGTGCCAGGAGGTAGGAGTTGAGGGAGTGGCCTCATTCAGTACTCAAATTTTAAGATGCTTACAAATCACCTGGGATCTTATTAAAATGTATTAAATAGGTCAGTAGGTATGAGGCATGCCTGAGATTTGCATCTCTCATAAGCTCTCAGGTGATACAATAGGTCCCTGGACCATACTTTGAGTACTTTGAGTAGCAATGACTTAGGATGACTGAATGCAGGTTAGGTCAAGTAGAGGTCCTCTGTCCCCTTGGTCTCTGAGGCAGAATTCCTCATTTACCAGTTTCTGTAATGGATTTGGTATTAAAGTCACTTACCTGGGCTTGGTGTTAGAGTCTTTGGTTGGTGTAATTTGTATCCTGGTCTCTCTTGCCTTGGTAAAGAGCTCATGAAGCTTTATGACTGGATGAGCCCCTGTTGGCTCTTTGCTAAGGATTCCCAGCTCTCCGTGCTGCCTCATATCAACTCACTCTTGCCTGAAACAGCAGGCATTTTGCCCTCTCACTGACTCTCAACTTAGAGTCCATGCCACTAGAGAACTGAAGGTAGTTTGGTAAATTAAACCTTCCATCTGAGCACAATGAACCACATGTTTAATTTGATGTAACTATATTTCAGGATTTTAGAGGGCATTTACAAGGGACCTCTTTCAAGGGTATCATATTAGGCGGGAGTCCCAGAGCCCCCTGTCCCCACTACCTTGCACAGATCTCAACTTACCTGAAATACTACCACACCTCAAAGTACAGAATCAGATAGCTACAGCAAAGACTGTCCCATAAAGCAAAATATTCACTACATGGACTTTTAAAGAAAAAGTGCCTACTCTGATCCGTACCATGAGGGGTATGCATAGGTTGAGTTCTCTAGATGTAGTGTTTGATACACTACTTGAGAACTCATCTGCATAATTATATTTTTACATGTAAAATCTAAATAATAATTAGATCATTCTCTGCATTATTTTTTTCTGTAAATCTGGATTTCTCAGCAGGCAATTGCTTTAGACTGATGAGTACAAAGGTCATATACATAGGAAGGCAGAAGACAAAAGCACATTAATAACTTTTAAAATATTGCCCCCATTTATAATAAACTCTAGCTCTATCCCTAGGAAGGTTCCATTCTAATGTATATATAAAAACATATCCCTCTCAAATATATTTTACCTTATAAGGAGGTGGAGCTTAATTATTTAGTGTTTATTGAATACCACATTAGGAACTTGAGAGAGGAGAGAGATGACACCATCAACTGTGTACGTTATAAAGACCATATATATTGCCTACTTTTATTTATACATTTGTGTCTGATTTCTATTTGCTCCTTTTTACCATGGTTCTCCACCTGTTATATACTCTTTTAGCAGATAATCATGTTAAATCAAATAACACAGTAAAGATTATATCTATTATCTATAGAGAAAGAGCATTTTCCAGATCACTCAGTATACATGAAAGTTTATTTTTAATGGGTTTGTAGCATCCCTCATATATATGGCCATACATTTATTTTCCATTGCCCAATAGCTGACATCTCTGTGTTTTTCATATGTTGCTGTCTTCCTTCATGTTTGATTTAAAATCAAAATGAGATTAGAAAATTTTAAGGCTATTAACATATATCAAAATTTATTCAAGAGACTTTGTGTCAACTTACTTTTATGTTACTGTGTTTAAAAGGGGGACACTGTGTTTTAGATTTTTGCCAATTTAATGATGGGACATTATATCACTATTGGTTAAGCTTTTATCAGCCATGACTGATAGGGTTTTTTTTTTTTCAGTTTTTTTATTTGCCTTTATTTCTATTTATGATATTTCTTTTACAGACAGTAATCTGTTATATCTGTGCCCGATGAACATTTTCCTTAATAGTTTTATCACTTGTCTCTCTTCTTTAAAAGACATTGCTCAGGGATTCCTGGGTGGCTCAGCAGTTAATCATCTGCCTTCGGCTCAGGGCGTGATCCTGGAGTCCCCGGATTGAGTCCCACATCAGGCTCCCTGCATGGAGCCTGCTTCTCCCTCTGCCTGTGTCTCTGCTTCTCTATTTCTCTGTATCCTGGTAAATGAGAATACAGAGACTCACTGGTAAATGAGGAATTCTGCCTCAGAGACCAAGGGGACAGAGGACCTCTACTTGACCTAACTTGCATTCAGTCATCCTAAGTCATTGCTACTCAAAGTATGGTCCAGGGACCTATTGTATCACCTGAGAGCTTATGAGAAATGCAAATCTCAGGCATGCCTCAAACTACTGACCTATGCATCTCTGTGTCTCTCATAAATAAATAAAATTTAAAAAAAAAGACATTGCTCATTCTTAAGTTAGTTTTTCTTCAGCATTTTTCTTCCATTGCATGTGGATGTGTTTTCATTTGTTTCTGCTTACTTATTTGTACCTGACATATGTTTTGGTTATTTTATGAAATAAAGTCTACTTTGATTTTTTTTCTCAAATTGTTTTTCTAAATGCTGGAACAATTTTAGAAAATTGTTTTGGCTTTCCGTATTGGAAGTATGAATCTTTTGCCAAGAGATAGAAATTCCAACTAACGTATGTATTTGCGGCATCTTTTGGGGGGCTGTTAGGTCTCTTTCTTTGATCTATTTTTCAATCCTTGGAGTAGTACAAGACTAATATTTTAGAACTTTATAATGAGATTCAATACTGGTAGAGCATAACTCTCCTTGTTACTCTACTCTTTCAAAGCTTCCCTAGCTTGTCTTACTATTTATTCCTTCAAGTGAAATGTAGAATCTTTTTTCTTTTTTATTTTAAATCATTTTAAATATCTAGAAAGTTACAAGAATAATACAAAGAAGTGTATGCCTTTTCCCCAGATTCAGTTGTTTTTAGCAATTTCCCTTTTGTTTTATTACCCACAAGCTTATGTTATTTTTTTTCATTTGAGAAAATGATGTGATTTATGATTTATATTTTTCACTTAGGTAGATTGTGTATATTACACCCCTTAATATTACAGTGTTTACTTTATAAGAACCAGAATATTCTTTTATAACCATAGTATATAATTTATCAACTTTAGGAAATTTCATACACAATGTTTTTATCTTATGTAGACTCTATATTTCAGATTTGTCCCAAACTGTCCAATATTGTCCCAATAATCTCCTTTATCACATTTTTTTCCTCCAGTAGAGAATGTAGTCTGGACTATTATCATTTGTTCTGTCAGCTTAGTCTCCTTCAGTCTAGAACAGTCCTTCAATCTTTCTTTGGCTTTCATGAAATTGACATTTTTTGATTAACACAGGTCAGTCATTTTCTATAGTGTTCTGCATTTGTGGTTTGAAGATGGTTGTTTGTAAGAAAGATTCATATTATGCATTTCTCATCAGAATACTATGTAAGTAATGTGTTCCTTCCAGAATATTACACCAAGGGCATTTAATGAGCATCTGCCCTATCTGGATAATGTTGATGGTGGCATCAGGCAGGGTATCATCCATTTCTCCACTACATGTTCAGTACTTTTCACCTTGCAACTAAGAAGCATTCTTCAAGGGGACACTTCAAACTATTTATCCTTGATGATGCTGGTCTGAACAAAACCTTCACTTGGATGCCAAACAGAGATTTTCTAAACCCCTCCCCTCCATATTTATTAGCTGATACTTGAACAGAAGGATAAGCCCTCACTTTTGTTTTTTGATTTACCCATTTATTTTCAAGGAGGATCCATGAATTCTTATTTACTCAGTAGATTAAAATATCTGTTATCTTAATCATTTTGATGCTAAATTTGCCCCAGACTCAGCCAGTCGGAACCAGTTGAAGGTGATTTTTGCATCCTTTTGTTACATTTCTGGCATTCTTTGTACACGTATTTTTTCTTAATAATTAGACATGTATATGGTGATCATGAAAAAGTTTCATGATTTATTGCTAAGCAATAGAAAGCAAGGTACAAAAAATATAGTATTCTACAGTATGAAGAAAATGGGAAACATAATATACTTATTTGCTTATTTCTTCACAAGGAAATTCTCTAAAGATATCCCTCAAGAATATAAAAAGTGGTTACCCACAGGTTACAGACAAATAACCGATGGAGACAAATGTGGTAGTGAAATTTTTATACTAATATCTCTTTTGCAAAATTATTTTGAACCATACGAATGTCACAACCTTTGGGAAAAAATATAAATTAAAATTGTTAAAGCATTTGTCTTCTATCCTATAATAATTAACTGTTCAATCAAATACTTTATAATAAAGTTTCTTACTATAGGCTGATCCCAGAAATTGGAAAAAATATATATTGTACCTTTTTTTTTTAATTGTAACTTTTTAAAAGTGTCTAAGGATATGTGTAAGTTACGGGGTTAAAGACTACAGCTTGAGGAATACATTCAGTGGTATTATAATAACATTGTGTGTTGTCAGATGGTAACTACACTTGTAAGAAAAATACATATGGATAATATTCACTGCACAATAAATGGTTAATGATATTGGCACTATAGAAAGAGATATATAATTCTACTTAGTTAACTATTATTCTCCCAAATAAGTTTGTGATAACAAAGTCAATTAGGTTGCATTTCTTTATATTCATGGAATTTTTTGAAATCAGAGCATATATTTTCTAACATTCTGGCACCAGATGTTCTGGCTCTGGAGTCAGATATTTCTTCAAAGCGTCCTGGTTTGGGGAACGGTATTTAACAAACAAATCTGGCTTCTGGCTGGCTCATTAGTACTGGGCATTATTGTTTTTAAGCCTATTCAAAACCAACTCAGTTCCAGAGATTTCTTACTTTGACAAATCACTGATGTCCTCTAGTACAATAAGCCGATTTTTGAAACAAAGCAGGGTCCCTATAACACTTTGATATTTCACATATTTTAATCTCCCTTCTTTCACAGTGTGAACCCTGATCCCATCATTAACATACTCATTAATTTGCTCAGTTCTACAATCCATGTAAAGTATTTGCAGAACCATACCTCTGTAAAAACCAAACCTTCTAAAAAGAGTTCAACATATGAGCACTTCTTCTTTTTTTTTTTTTTTCACTAGGTTGAAGATGTATGTCAAAGTACTGTGTTTAAAAGTTACCTGGATTTGTTTTCTTTGCTTCCTTCAGTGTTATTATTCATTTAAAATTCAGTTGGGTTTATTTATTTTTATTTGTGTTTAGGTTCAGTGTTTTATTTTCATTCTTGCTGAGTTTATTTAATTTTATTTTTTACACATATAGAATATTAACATGATTCAAAACTGTACCAGAAAAGAAGTAATCTTGAAGGGTCTCTCCATCCCTTATCTCTTATCTGTAGCCCCTCCCAGCCCTTGATAGGTAACCAGTTTGATTGGTTTATGGTTAATTTTCATCTATTTTACTTTTTTTTAAATAAGCAGATGCACATATGTTTTCTTATTTTCGTTTGTTTCTTACACAAAGGTAGCATATTATTTATAAGCTCTTTTACTTTGCTCTATTTACTGAAATGCATCTTGATAATTATTCTCCATGCAGTTCTTAGAGACCTTCCTTGGTCTTCCTTATGGGT
This sequence comes from Canis lupus dingo, assembly GCF_003254725.2. NCBI lineage: Eukaryota > Metazoa > Chordata > Mammalia > Carnivora > Canidae > Canis > Canis lupus. Next base: position 54,319,561 of record NC_064246.1, on the reverse strand, counting down.
ACTGGGCTTTCCACTCATGTATGTACCATAGTTTACTCAATTAATCACCTGTACAGGCATGTTAGATAATCATCAGTATTTTTAAATTACACATAATGCTGTAGTGAATGACCCTGTGCATAAGTGCTTTTGTATTGTTAGATGTTTGTTCAGGTGTATTTTCAGATATGTGATTGCTGGATCAAATAACAAAAGCATATAGAGTTTATAATATCTGTGTATATTCTCCTCTGTTGGAGTGATACCCTTGAATTTCCACCATCACTATATAAACATAGTGAGAAATTTTCATTTCTCTCATTACAAGTGAAGCTGAACATCTTTTTACATGTTTAAAAATTATTTTGAAATCTTCTTATAAAATATCTTTGGCCTTTTCTATAATCTTTGTTTTTTCATTTCCTCAGTTTTTTTATTCTAAAAGTTTATTTGGTAGATAATCTAATTTTAGAAGTAAAAAAGAAATATCCTATGTTTTTTCCCCAAATGAACATTGATACTTTAAATAAATGTTATGAACATTTCCTCAATGTTTGAAAATAAAAAATGTTAAAAAATAGTAATGAGGTACTATTGCAAATACTTTCTCCTAATTTTTCATTTGCATTTTGACTTCACTTAGAATGGTTTTGTTATTGCATGAGAAAATATTTTCCCAGTTTTGTTGAGATGTAACTGACAAATGAAAACTCTATTTTATGTACTCAAATGAACCGATCTCTTGGTTTTTTTTTTAATTGAAGTATAGTTGACATACAATGTTATATTACTTCAGGTATACAACCAGTTTTCCGTGTTTATGGGTCTGTTTCTACCTTTTGTTTGTTTGTTCATTTGTTTTGTTTTTTTTAGATTCCATACGTAAGTGAAATCCTATGGTATTTGTCTTTCTCTGATTTATTTCACTTAACATAATATCCTAGGTCCCTTAATGTTGTCGCAAATGGCAAATTCTCATCCTTTTATATGGTTGAGTAGTATTCTTGTATGTGTGTGTACACATGTAGGTAGTTTCCTATTTTGACTATTGTAAATAATGCTGCAATGAACATAGGGGTGCAGATACCTTTCTAAATTAATGTTTTTGTTTCCTTCAGGTAAATAATCAGTAATGAAATTACTGGATCATGTGGTATTTCTGTTTTTTTATTTTTTGCAGAACCTCCATACTATTTTCTCTAGTGGCTGTACCAGTTTACATTCCCACAATCAGTGTGTGAGGGTTACTTTTTCTCTGCTTCCTTGCCAACACTTGTTACTTCTTGTCTTTTTGATACTAACCATTCTGACAAGTGTAAGGTGATATCTCATTGTGGCTCTGATTTGCATTCACCTTGTAAATGTTGGACACAAAGCTAACATCTAATGATTTTAAAACTCTATTAACCTCAAGAAAGCTGGAATATGTATAATTTTGCGTGTCATAGCAAATTCCCTATCTCTGGCTCTACCTCAGCATTAATATGCAGACATTTACCTTTTTATTATCGCCAAAGCACTGATGGCAATTTCCCTAGTGGTAACAGATAAATAGAAAACTTAAATCTTAGCAGTTGATGCTGCATAATATTTCCAAGAGTTTCATCGAGTTGTAACCATGTAATTTCATTTACCTATAATTCAAAGGTTCATTGTCTTTTTTATGGAAAAAAATGTGTCAGACAGAGAAATACATAATACCCACAGAGAGGCATTAAATTTTTCACTGTAAAGACAAAATTACTGCATATTAATCCATCACCCATTTCCCTAGCTCATCCCCATTTGACACATTTAATGAAAATCACTGATAGCTCCTAGTATCATAAACTAATCTCTAAAACAAAACAGAGAAGTTATAATACTTACATATTTCACATTGAAAGAGTGATGAAAACTTCACTTCAGACATTTATTTTGTGATTTCAATAAGCATAGTTAAAATTTTAGCTAGGGAGCAGTAAATCACCATATGCTCTGTTCCTTCCAGGCTTGGACGCGGAACCTTGGATGTTGACAGAATTAACATATTAATTTGAGCTTTTCCTGGATGTTTCAGTTTAACTTTTGATATTTTTTTCCCAAAGACTTAAAAAGGCCTTTCATTTAAAATGCATTACTTAGGGAAGTCTTTTAATGATCTCACTTCCTTTCATTAAACAGACAAAATCACATTTCTTTGAAAAATGATATCTGCCCAAAATTTGATTATTGAATGGAGATCAGTAATTTTTCAATGTGTGGAACATCTGTCAGGAATTTTGGAAAGGAATCACCAGCTCTATTCATGTGACTTATTTCTTACGAAAGCCACAAAACATTAGATCTGGAAGTAAAATTGAAGCTGTATCCACATGGCAGTTGTAAAATGCAGAGAGAAACCTGGGCAACTTAGTGGTAGTGTCCTAAATGCCTGACTTCATGCTTTGTGCCCTCCATGTCCCTTACCACGTACCTCTCCACCTGACCATCCCTAATGTGCAACTCTGATCCTCTCATTCCTGTCTTTCCAAATCTTTATAACTTCCCCTTCCCCACACTTACTAGACAAAGTCCAGATGCCTAGATCTCACTTAAAATCCTACTCAATCAACCTGATTCTTGCCTGGAATCTCACATCCTGCTCCCTGTGCACCTTCTCTGACTCTTGCCTCTGGGAACTACAAACTCTTAATATCTCCCTGTCCACCTCCAAGCCCAGGTGCTCACTCTCTCCTTACCCTGAAGTTCATTCCCTTCTCAAATTTTCCATCTCTGATTCCCCAAAGCCTCTGCAAAATAGTCCCTGATTTTTCCGACCTGATTTGACCACTATATGTGCTTATCTTTACATTTTTTCATAGACACAAGGATTTATGTTGTACATATTGCTTTATTCTTTACTCTTTCAATTTAATAATTTTTAAATATCAACTGAGTGCATATACCTCTTCTTCATTTTTTAATATGCATGTCTTTACTCAATGATTTTCAAGAATAAATGAGGAATGCTATTCCTTTTTTCTCCTTAATTAAAGATGAAACTAAAGCCTTAGAGAAAATCAAGAGAGCTGAGAAAAGGGCTGCATTGCTCCTTAGTTTTTAAAAAGCTTGCTTAGTATTTTTAACAGCCACATTCTATCACATGGCATGGACATGCCATAATTTAATTAACCCATCCAATCGTAATGGATATGTTAGCTGTTCCTAGTTGTGGTCTTTTCAAAAAACCCATTAAAAATAGCATCTATTATACACATTCTTAAATGTTTATATTGGAGAATTCTTGGCAAGGGTTTCGGTAGGATTAATTCCTAGCAGTGAGATTGTTTTCTATCTTGAATTGTAATGATTTATAGTGGCGTCCTTTCACCACCATCCCATCTCCTGGAGACCTGTTGCCTTCTTAACTGTAGCTTGAATCATTACCATTGCCATCATTGTCCATTTATTGATCAGGCTCTGTGGAGAGTGCTCCATAGATGTATGCCATTCAGTCCTCAGAACAACCTGATGGTGCTGGGGATTGTTATTTTCATTCCACAGATGAGAAGACTGAAGCTTCAAGAAGTGAAGTTACTTGCAAGAGGAGGTTGTATTTGAACTGGGTTCAGAAGGCTGCCTATGAACTCCCTTGTAAGCACAGTGCTCTCAGTCTGTGCACTCAGACTTGCAGCTGGTCCTCTGACATATTTGCTCAGTGATTGTGCCTGGAACAAAGCAAAAGGCAAACTTGCACAGAAAAGAAAACACATGTTGTTCATATAAAGAAAAAGCATTTCTTCCTTCAACCACAAATTATGCTAGCAATTCTATTGGTTATTTTCCTTGAGGGCATTTATCTTCTGGAAGAAATCACTTAAAAAATCTGTTTTGTGTTTGGTTAATACCCATGATTCCATTAGTACATCCCTGTATAAACCGTTTATTTGCAAGTTTTTAAGAGAAATTCTAACTATACTTCTATGATAGAAAAGCAGATAGAGAGAGGGAAGCCTTTTTTGATTAAAAATACAAGCTTGACTAAGAAATTTATTTATTTCTAAAATATTTACTGAGCTTGCATTGCATGCCAGGTGTTGTGCTACCAGCTGGAGGAACAAGCAGGAGCAGAAACATCTGAAACAAAAAGAAAAATTTAAATCAATGTGTAGATGTACCAGGTGACCATGAGTGCTCTTCAGAGATTATTCTGGAGCATCAGGGGAAGCATTGTGGATTGTCACATGAGAGTAGCAATCTGGTATTAAAGGGTGAGAGTGACTCGGGTCTGGCTGACATAAGTGTGGTGGGTTAGAGGTAACAGAGGAGGGTGGAAGGGGGAGGCTGGACACTGGGAACAGCAGAAATGGCATGTACAGAGGCCTGGTGTGGGGTCTGAGTTCATCTCAGGAACTAGAGGAAGGCATGTGATCTTGGAACTAAGGATGAGAAGAATGATACAAGGGGAGGCTGCTTTTGGGTACTGCAGGTAATGATTTGTTTTTAATTGTACTTTTTTTTTTAGATTTTTTAAAAATTTTTATTTATTTATGATAGTCACAGAGAGAGAGAGAGAGAGAGAGAGGCAGAGACATAGGCAGAGGGAGAAGCAGGCTCCATGCACCAGGAGCCCGACGTGGGATTCGATCCCAGGTCTCCAGGATCGCGCCCTGGGCCAAAGGCAGGTGCCAAACCGCTGCGCCACCCAGGGATCCCCTGATTTTTAGTACGGTAGCTTTATTGACATGGAATTCACATGCCCTATAGTTTTACCCATTTAAAATGCACAATTCAGTGGTTTATAGAGTTGTGCAACCATCACCTCAGTCAATTCCAGAATATTTTCATTATCCCAAAAGGAAACCCAGTACTCATTGCTTGTCATTCCCCGTTCCCAACTACTCGCTCCCCCAACCCCTTTGCCACCACTAACATGCATTCTTTCTCTTTGGATTTGCCTACTTTGGACATTTCATATACATAGAAGCAGTACGTGACCTTTGTGTCTGCCTTCTTTTTTTTAAAGATTATTTATTTATTCATGAGAGACACAGAGAGAGAGAGAGAGAGAGAGAGAGGCAGAGGGAAAAGCAGGCTCCATGCAGGGAGTCCAACATGGGACTCGATCACGGATCTCCAGGATCACTTCCTGGGCTGAATGCAGCACTAAACCGCTGAGCCACCTGGGCTGCCCTGGCTTCTTTCACACAACATCATATCTTCCGATTCAGCCATGTTACAGCTTATATCAGTACTTCCTTCCTTTTTATTTTTGCCAAATAATTCCTGAATTTTATTGTGAGTAAATGTTCGTGATGTTTTATCTTTGTTGTGGAGTGATTTCAGCAGCTTCCAAAGTACTTCAGAGACTTTAAGTCCTAAAACAAGCTCACCTTGAGGGCAGTAGAAACATGAAATTATATCCCAGTTATTAATTGTTATTCTTAAAACATTTAAATATCATGCAATAGAATTATTGCAAATGCCTATTGCAAAATAGGATAATACATATTTTCTCTTTTGAAGAAATAATAACTCCAGCATGATTTTCAGTGCTTCATTTTTTTGCAGTATTATCAGAGCATGTAAACATGACACATTTTATAACTTCAATTAAAGAGCAAGGATTTACATAGAATTGGTATATTTTCTCAGTAACAGAGATTTGTTTTAAGGGCAGTATGTAGGGAATTTTTTGTGGGAATCATTTGAAACCTATTCTGTTCGGCATAAATAAGTGGAATGAAGTTACCTTCCAGTTAATGTTTTTAGTTGTTTTAGAACATAGTACTATAATCTTGTCAGTTTTTTTATTTCCTTTTTTTTTTTTGATCATGCCAAAATAAAAAGATAGAGGAAGAATCAGATAGTAATTACTTTTCTTTCCTTGCTATATGGAAAACTCACTCTAGAAAATAATCTTCTGCTGTCAGATTACTATGAATTGCACAGTGAAAATAGAGTACAACAGTATACTTTGCCACCTCGGCTGTCACTTCTTTGTTCCTTGGCTAAAAAGCTCATCCTTTTTCCCTAAGTGCATCGTAGTGGGAAGAGCACATGCCTAGAAAGAGCAGAGAAAAACAGAATTTGAATTATGACTCTCTGCCCACACATTGTGAGGCTTTGGGCAAGTTACTTAAACTCTCTGAGCCTCCACTTCCTCACCTGTGAATTAGGAATGACGACATCTCTATCATAGGATTCTTGGAAGGACTAAATTACATAGCATCTGTAAGCAAGCAGTAGTGTGCCTGGCACACAGTAGGAGCTCACAATAGGGCAATTATTCAATAAGGAAGATTTTAACTCCATGGTACACAAAGTGTTTTTTGTTGTTTTAGGCCTTGCCTTTCATGTAAAAATAATGCCCCTATGCTGCCAAACATTAATCTTAATATTCCTGTCACCTAACCAATCCAGTATTAAAATTAAAGTTAAAATGAAAGATTAAAGTATTAGAATTAGAATATATAATAGAATATTATGGAAATATTATGTTATTATTCTTTCTGTCTTATGAAATGCTGCCTACAGCTGAGATTTGAATAGGTATCTCAATAAATATCACAGAAATCAATGAGTTGTGCATCTTCTAAGTACCAGGCTCTGTGGTTAGCACTATGGAAGACATAATGAAATGGACTAGCACCTAGTCACTATTCTCAAGCAACTTGGAATATGTTTGAGTAGCATTGGCTAGGCTCCTTTAGGAATTGAGATGGGCTCAAATTACCTAGAAGTGTGAGAACTTTGAGGCAGCTGAGAGATGCCTAGCAAGGGCCATGGAGACTTGGACCATGATTCAGGATGCACAGTGTATCTTTAACTGTCTAACAAGGGGGACTTTTTAAGAGGCTTTGCCATGCTCACGTCTTCTGTCTTCATCTCAGCTTCCACTCTGATCACAATTGCTTCTTCTGTTGATCACTTATCTGGCTATTTTTCTGACTTAGACTCCTCTCAAGAGAGAAGGTCTAGCTGGCTTTTGGGTTAGAATCCAGTGTTGAACATCCCTGAAGGAAGGATTCTCAGGACAGGTCCCTTCTGGTTTCCTGCTGCTACCTTTGCTTCCCCAGTAATCATGATTCAATCAGCTGTGGCCAAGGAAGGAGAGGCTCTGGGTTCCAAGCCTGGCAACCTGAGTACTTGGAGGTGTAAGAAGCCTAAACATCCAGACTTTTCTCTGCAGAAGTGAATGGATAACTATCAATAGAGGGTAGTTTGAGCTAAATGTCAAGAGATTAAGATAGTCAATACATGCCTTGTAGAGAAGATGGCTCACCAGGGAAAGTCATCAAGGGGGAAGGGAGTAGAGTATAAATCACAAACTGCATCTCATGGCAGGGCAGTGCCCTCAGGATACATTTAATAAATGTTTTCTAAGTGAATTGTTGAAGGAAGAGATATTTGGGCTACAACATTGACAGAGTTAGTAGAGGAGAAAGAAGCAAAGAAAACTCTAGAGATTTCCAACCTACTTGACTTGTTTTTATTCTTTTTTTTTTAACATTTTATTTATTTATTCATGAGAGACATAAAAATAGGCAGAGGGAAAAGGAGGCTTCCCGTAGGGAGCCTGATGTGGGACTCAATCCTAGGACCCTGGGATCATGAGCTGAGCCAAAGGCAGATGCTCAACCACTGAGCCCCTTGACTGTTTTTTTGTATCCAACTTCTACTTTTGAATTGGCTGTCTGGATTCTCCCTTTATTTTTTTTTTTTTCCTTTTTTTTTTTATTTTATTTTATTTTATTTTTTTTTTTTATTTATTTTTTTTATTGGTGTTCAATTTACTAACATACAGAATAACACCCAGTGCCCGTCACCCATTCACTCCCACCCCCCGCCCTCCTCCCCTTCTACCACCCCTAGTTCGTTTCCCAGAGTTAGCAGTCTTTATGTTCTGTCTCCCTTTCTGATATTTCCCACACATTTCTTCTCCCTTCCCTTATTTTCCCTTTCACTATTATTTATATTCCCCAAATGAATGAGAACATAAACTCTCTTGCAGATTGGACTAATTTTGTTTGTTTAAGGATCCCAAAATTCTGGAGCCATGGTTCCTTGGAAAACTATTTTAGATGGCATAGTGATTCCCAAAATGTTTCCCTATAAGAAATTTTCTGTGTGGGGGCACACATTACTGTCAATCTCTACTGTTCTGAGTCAAATTGTATCATATTTTTATAACTGCAGGGAGGTTTTTTCTTTTTTGAAGCTTTGAAATAGGTAAAAGAGTACCCATCTTCAAGATTGGTTCATTCTTTCCAGTTTTTCCCAAATTCATTTACACATAGAACTCTTCCTTCATGGAACACTTTGCAACAGTGCTATTCCATGGAACATATTTTGATCAGCATTGCAATAGATACTTTATACATGACCTTTGTCATGGCTGTTATAAATAACAGTTTTCCTCATCTCCCTTGTGGTGGTCTTATCTGTAAACTTTATTATCATGAAAATTATAAGTGTGCCACTTGCAACTAAAATTCTTAACTGGAACTCAGTGTCTGCAAAGAACATTCAGAAAGGCAAAGCAAACAGACTGTTGGAATGCAGCAGAAATGATTACTGGGTAGATGACAAGGAAAGAATCGCTGTCTGCTGGTAGTTTTGTTCATGTTGTTTTAACAGTCCACTGGCCCTTTACTTTAGAAGGATAGGAGATGAAAATACTATCGCTCATGTGAAATAATAGCTGTCACCAAGTTTATTTGAACTGCTAAGTGACATCATCATCTATAAAGTAAGTAGTGGAGATGGTGGCCCTAGTCAGTTGTTGTTAGATCAAATTTGGTTGGGCTTTCAATTCATCCAAGTAAAGTTGCTGATTTCCTGGTAAATGGAAGTTCCATTGCGGGGCTCTGGGGAGGACACAAAAAATATACAACTTAGTTTTGCATGTGATAAGCAGCAGTGAATACTAATTGCTAGATGGATAGTAAATACCAGTCAACAGGTGTTTATTGAGGATCTACTATGTATCCCAAACTGTAATAAACTAGGAATGTCAGGGAGCAGGAAATAAACATGGTGATAATTCTAATAAAGGTTACAGTTTATTAGAGACACATGTTAATCAATCACAAGTGTATATAAATAACTTGAGATAAATGTTCTGGGTGAAAGAGATACCTGAAACCCCCCCATAAGCCTGATGGAGCATAGGTATGTAATATTAAGTCTGAGCTCCAAGGAATGGAAGAGCCAGCAATCTCAGAGGTGGCAAGGCCAGAATTTAAACTTATTACTTTGTGAAATTATACATTTTAAATTATGCAAATCTATCCTTTTATATGAAAGAGTTTTTGAGCCTAAGTTATTCAGGGACTTTGCCGTTAGAAAGACCCAAGTGAAATCAGTTACGTTCACTCATGGGCCACTTGATGGTATCAAGTCCAAATCACAACCAATTCCAGGAATAATGTTGCTATGTCCTCCCTAATACCTGGTTCTATTAGAGTTCCCACGGTAACCTACCTGAAGGGGCAACTGCAAGAGGGTCCATGCATAGTGGAATATAGCTCTTTGGGAAGAATCTGACTAATGATTTAGACCAGAGTTTGGCAAAAAATTTTTTAAGGCCAGATAGTAAGCATTTTAGACTTTGCCTGTCATATAGCCATAACTCAGCTCTGCCGTTGTAGTACAAAAATAGTGATAGACAATGCATAAATGAATTGGTGTGGCTACCAATAAAAATTTATTTATAAAATCAAATGGCAGGCTGGATTTGGCTCAAGGATCATAGTTTGCAGACCCCAGTGTAATCCACAATCCATATATACCTGATTTTATCTGCTATCAACCAGTGGGATATTTTTTCTGTAATGAAGAAAGGCATTTGGTGACATCCCTTTGATATTTTAAGCAGGTCAGCAAATGCAATGCAATTTTAAGAACATCAGAAAGGATTTTGGCACTTTCCATCACAAATAATCCTTATTCATTTTCATATGATATTACAAACTCCCCTTCTGGTACATTATCTATTTTAAGTATTCAAATCCAAGTTGGACACCCAAGTTTTCTGAAAGGGAGGTACTTTAAGATAGTTTAGCTTTAACACCTTCATATGAAAAAAGGCTTTAAGAATGAGTTTTGAATGAATGGAAAGACTTTCTGAAGACCTGTCCATCCTGGGTAAGATGAAATGGAATGTTGCCAGTAGGAGTATGGCTCTTGCTCCACAGCTTTTATGGTTCTGACACTGATTCCTATTTCGCTAGAATACGATGACAGTTAAATAGCAAATACCATGATTATAGTTATTTCAGCTTCTTCTTAGATGGGGAGGATCACATTTCAAATTGCTATGCATTCCCCATAAAACCTCACTCATGGTAGGTACTCAATATGCTGAATATATATTTTAGAAATTAATAAGTGAATGAATGAACAGATAAGGCAAAGGCTGTGCTACAGTATCAGTAACTATTCAAAATTCAGGTGAAAAGAAATAGTTGTACTTGCTGACTAATATACATATATATATACACGTGTATATGTATATACACATGTAAGTGTATATTTAATAACAGATCAACTTGGCTGTCTAGAAGGACAATGTATTTTTACTTCAGTTTCTTCTGAATCTGCTGTAATTTCTAGGTTCAGTGACTGTTGTTGATGGCCATGATGGCAGTACGAAAGATGGCATGGAATGTGCACTCAGCCTAGAAATGGCCCATGAACATTTCTCTGTGATTATCATTTTGTAAAATCAGCTGATTTCTTAAAGTTTACCTTTCTCTGTTAAAAAAAAAAATGAGGGCAAAATGACTTAGTACATAGCACATGTGTTCTAGAGTCGGCCATAACTGAATTAAAATCTGATTCTTTAAATTACTAGGTATGTGACCTTACACAAGTTTTTTCCTCTAACATCTCAGGCTTTTTTTCATGTGTGAAATGATAGTAATCACAATTTTTAGCTCATACCATTATTATGATGTTTAAATTAGAGAACTTGATGCTTTGCCTTAATGAGTGCTAAAAACTCTGCCTAGAATGTAGTAATTGCTCAATAAATATTTGCTATGATGATAATTATGGTGAGTCCTAGCAATCAGAATATTATTTTTTACTTTCTTAAGCTTCTGTACATAATGAAGGCATTGATACTAGATGAGTCATTAAAATGTATGTACCACATAATATAAGATCTGAGAAAGTGTTGGAGAATTTTTTTTCCTTGAAAGAGATTTAATATTTCATCTGAATCACAAGATAAAAATTTAATAATCCTCCTTCACAAGGAAGAGAATAAAGCATGATGCTGTCCCAAACCTACTATTGCTTATCAAAAAAAGACTGTCAATGTTAATGCCACCCATCAGAAGATTCGCCACTCAGCACAAAGGCACAAGCTGTATATACTGCTTGTTTACTTTACTATGTATATATTGGAGGAGTGGAATGTGGAATGTGGAAAATATCACACATTTTCCACATAGCCTTTAGGCGATTCTGACATTTTTTATACCACAATTTAAGAATGACTTTATTAAGGCCACCATTTTCATCCTCAGCAGATTCTGCATTAGTATTGTCTGGTATATTTCGTGTCAGTTAAACATAGTACTGTGCTCAAATGAATATGAAACAGAAATAAGCACAAGTCCTAATGAGCCAATATAAACAAGATGGGGACAATGCAGGAAAAAGTTGAGTTAAATAAGCAATTAACAGTGTTTAGGAACCCAGTTGAGTGGTTCTTTTCCAGTGATCAGGAGGCTCTAATTAATGGAATGGAATGAAATAACTACTGATAAATACACACATATACACATACATGATTGCATACATACATACAGATGTACATACATTCCAATAGATGTCCTTTGTCATGTGTTTGTTCATTCAGGATGTATTCACCGAGCCTATTTTGCATGGTGTTGGAGATACTAGAGTAACCAAAGCAGACAGTCTCTGTCCTACTCTCAGATTGCCCTCTAGCATAGGAAGATGATCAGTGTCAGGAGAATGAAGTCCAGGATTCTATGGGCACATTTAGCTGCCAACTCAATTATCTTCCACCAGAAATGAATTTTGAAGCCAGCTAGGGAATGGTAGGTAAACAAGTGGGAAAAATAGAAAAGAGAACAAACAATGATCATTGAACTAACAAGAAGATCTGCCCGCTATCCACCTTCCTTTCCAGATCTACTTGCTAGGGCTCTGACTCTACTATCCCAGATTTTTTTTAAATTACATTTTACACACACACACACACACACACACACACACTACATTTTCTACAATCTTTTGTTTGTACTGTTTCCCTACCTGGAATGTTGTACTTTATTTTTTCTCTATCCCTAAATCCTGTCCATTCATTAAAAAGCCCCTTTGCCTCCACGAAGCCTTAGCTAAGCACTTCTAACCTCATGGACCTCTCTTTCAACCTCCCAATTCCCCACAATTGAATAGAACATATCACACAATTTAGTGTATAATTGCTAGTCATTGTAACAAGTGCTTAGTCACATTCTACCATTTTTTTAGTTTTCTATTCATGAAACTGTAATATGCTAAAAGAGGTCTTTTTCTCAATTAGGTGTCTGGGGAGATTGGGTGGGTGGGTGAGAGAGATGCACAGAGAAAGGAAAATAGGAATGAGCTAGAGAAGTATCTGTCTATAGAGCTTGCTATTGATTAGGGGCCATATGTCATATATGTAAATTATAATGAATTAAACTGTGTTCCCCAAAAAGATAGGTTTAAATCCTAACCTTCAGTATTAAAGAATGTGACCTGATTTGTAAATAGGGTCTTTGCAGATGTAATCAAGTTGAAATGAGGTCATATTGGTCAAATATGACTGGTGTTCTTAGAAAAGGAGAATCAGATGTAGAAACATTAAGGAAATGCCATGTAACTATGGAGACGAAGGTTGGAGTGATGTGTCTATGAGCCAAGGAATGCTAAGAATCGCTGGCAACACCAAATACTAAGAGAAAAGACATGACCCTAAGAACACCCTGACTTCAAACATCCCATCTACAGAACTGTGAGGGATATGTGTGGTTTTAAGCCACTCGGTTTGTGGTAGTTTGTTATAGCAGCCCTAGGAAACTAATACACACCATGATGATACCAAGGAAGGACATTAGGGGAAAATGGGCTTGTTTAATGCTATGGATGTTCTGAGGAGAAAGCAGCCATTTTTGTCAGGAGTTGATGGTATATTGAGAGAAGTTCCATGCATGGGCCCTGGGTCATGAGATGCAGCAGAGTATGAACATCTAAGATAGGAAGAAAGTTGAAATTATATTACACTTTTAGGAATTAGTAGGAGTAAAGGCCTAGAAACATATTAATAGAATCATAACATGGATTGCATCCAGAGAGAATTAGGTGCATTAGTTTTGCTAGAGAATTCTGTGAACAGTGGAAGTAGTGGCAGATCAACCTGGCAAAAGAGTCTGAGCTTAGACCATGGAAGGAAGAGCATCAGTGGCAGCATATTAATATGTATCACCATTTACTTGGTAGCTAGAGAGAATTGTAGAGCAGAGAGTGACAGACGTATGCATGCTTTGGGAAGACTGATCTGACAGGGAAGGTTCTCAAGCTTGAGTATGTGCACCATGACCCCCTGGAAGACTTGTAACACAGATTTCAGGGCTCTATCCTTAGAGTTTCTGATCCACTAGCTCTGTGGTAGGCCCAAATCTTTGCATTTCTAACAATTTCTCAGGTAATCTTGATACTATCAGTCTAGGAACCACCCTTGAGAACCACTGGTGTAGAGAGATGGGAATTTGGAGAGATACAAGGCCAGAAAACCCTTTGGAGCTTGATGTAATGAGCAGACAAAAGATAAACATGAGCTCGAGGAGTGTCAGCAGGCATGAAGACAAGGCAAGAGATTTCCAGCAGGTGGGTCTCAGGCATCTCATTGAATGGAAGAGTTCAAGGAGAGAAAAGGCAATCCTTGTTCTAAATCCTTGACTCTGAGAATTTATCAGAATGCTCTCTGTTTCTTACGTGTTAGTCTTATTCTCATCAAATTAAAAGCTTCCTGAGAATAATGACTATGTCATTTTGGCAGGTTTATAAAACACACACACACACATGCACACACACAGAAAAACTACCTCTTTGTATTTGGTATAATAATAAATAACATTTATCTAATGTATAATGTATGCCAGACACTTTCAGTAGATTACCTATTTTACATTTTGTTTTACTTTATTTTTTAAGATTTTGTTTATTCATGAGAGATACAGAGAGAGGAGATTATGAATATTATTTTTTAATAATATTTTAAACTTTACCACCAGTCAATAGTTGGGTGTTGCTATTTGTTTTATACAGGAGGAAACTGAAGCTAAGAGAAGTTGAGTGGCTTATCTGAAGTCATACGGTAACCAAAGGGCTCAACCAGGATTTGGACTAGGCTGTGTGATTCCAGAGTCCATGTGCTAATAACCCCTACATTATAGCACCTCATTAGTGAAGAGTGAGGTGCCTAATAGATGCTGGGTCTTTATATCTATTTGTATTATAGAGGAAAATTAGATGATGATGATGATGATGATGATAATGATGATAGAGGAAAATTAGATGATGATAAGGAGGAAGAGAAGGAAAATTAGATGATGATGATGATAATAATAAATAATAATTCATCCATAAATTCACTACCCAGTAATAGGCCCTGCTAACGTGCTAGTGTATATCTTTTCAGATCTCTCTCTGAGCCTGCATATTTATACATGTATGGATAAAAGTGTACTATGTATGCTGTTTTGCAACTTTTAAAAATGAGCAACACTCTGAGCAATTTCCTTGTCAATAAATATATTCCTGTAATGTCAATGATAATGATGATTTATTATTTTATTTTATTTTATTTTTATTTTTATTATTTTTTCTAAAGATTTTATTTATTTATTCATGAGAAACATGGAGAGAGAGGCAGAGACATAAGCAGAGGGAGAAGCAGGTTCCCTGCAGGGAGTCTGGTGTGGGACTTGATCCCAGGACCTCAGGACCATGACCTGAACCAAAGGCAGACACTCAACTAACTGCTGAGCCACCCAAGCATCCCTCTGATGATTTATTTTTTATGCCATATTTATTTAACTGTTTTTTTGCTAGATGGACATCTAGAAATATAGTCTTGACACTGAGACTCATTCTATGAATGGATTCTTAACCTGAAGTACACACCTTGGAACATAGAACTCTGAATTTTGTTGGAAGGGATAAAAGTCATGCATTCGAATTCTCCCATGTAGTAGATGAGAAAGCCAAGGTCCAGGAAGGTTAAGTAGCTTCCCTACGTTCACAAACTAGAATGGGAATGATTATCTACCTGCCTGCCATATATCCATCCATCCATCCATCCCTCCATTCTCCTCCCACCCACCCAGTAAATATTAATGGCCATATACTATGTGCAAGGTACTATTTTGTATACAGGGAATACAGCAGTGACCACAACAAACCAAAGACCCTTCCAGCATTGGAGCTGACATGATGGCGGGGAGGAGTATTGCTAACCCAGTCTCTTTTTTATTGGTGATTGTTGCCCGTTTCTGAGACTGCTTGATTTCATATCTCATATCAAGGATGCCAGCTAAATAAAGCTGCTCAATGCTAGACATGATCTTTTCTTTACTGAATTTCAACCAAGAGAAAGCTACATCTTTCTTACCCAAATGAGCTGGTGTAGTGTGCTGAAACACCCCCTTTCTGGGGCATTTTTCATCCACTTTCTCGAGGTATTTAGGTATGCCCTGCCAATTTTTAACAGTCGTTCTCTCTTACCCAACTCCTCACACTTGAAGAAACGTAATTTGCTTGTCACAAAAGACTGAAGTCAAGCTGAAAAATGCTTTCTTTTGTCTGTCCATGAGTGACCCACAGCTGAAAGATGGGGATGGCAGAGGAGATGCAGGTGTTTCTTTTTTCACACATTTCCATCAGGGATAGAATTGTGTTCAGAATCCAGACCCAAGAGATTTGCTCTGAAATCTTTCCTTCTTTGTTCCAAAGAACATTCTCTCCCCCAAACCTTTTGGAAGCATTTCATCAATTAGTGTAAGTCTAGATATGTATTCTTAAGTTTAAGCTATCAAAAAATTTTAGTGACTTATGCATCAGACCACGTAATTTGGAGTCAGAACCAATGGGTTTCAGATCCCTACTTTACTGAATACCAGCCGACACAGGTGTATTAGCTTTTTTTATTTTTTAATTTTTTAAAAGATTTTATTTACTTATTCATGAGAGACACAGAGAGGTAGAGACATAGGCAGAGTGAGAAGTAGGATCCCTGTGGGGAGCCCAACATGGGACTCCATCCCAGGACCCTGGGATCAGGCCCTGAGCCAAAGGCAGATGTTCAACTGCTGAGCCACCCAGGTGTCCCTGAACTTTTTAATAATAGCACTTACTATATGTTATTACATCCTGCATCACTTTGCTAGGTGACCAGCTCTTCCCCTTTGCCCAGATGTGAGGGAGTATTTCAAGAGATTTGAAAATTTCAGTGCTAAAACCAGGAATGTCCCAAGCAAATCAGGATGTGTTGATTACTTAATTACCTAAGCTAGGCAGTAAACATTAAGCAACTGTTTAATGTGTACGGTGTCAAGGTCATGAGAGATAAGGAAAGATTGTAGAAACCATTTTTGATTGTAGGAAACTGAGATATGACAACTAAATGCAATGAGATGAGCTGCACAGGGCCCTGGAACACAAAAGAGGTGTTAGTGGAAACGAATGACATCTGTGTAAAGTTAGTAGTGGAGTGAAAAGTATCCTGCCAAGGTTGATTTCTCAGTTTTCATACGTTACCATGGTTATGTAAGATGTCCATATTAGAGGAAGCAGGGTAGGGTATAAACAGGAACTCTGTACTGTATCTGCCCTTTTCCGCCCATGCTGGGCTGTATGCTTTGTGTGGGCAGGGATCAGGTCTTTCTGGCTCTGACCACAGTGCCTGACCCATTGTAAGCACTTGATAAATATTTGTTGAATAAATGCAATGGGGATTAAATTAGTTAAAATGCCTAGTTCAGGGAGAGCATATCATAAATGCTTAATAAATATGAGTGAGTTTTGTTTTGCTCTTTCTGTGAGCACTCTATAGTCTCACGTATTTTATTGGCAACCTTTATTTCTCGTGACTGCGTTCTACATGTTTCCAATCTAAATTTTATAAGGTAATTAGTAGGACATAATGGATAGCATTAGATAACTATTCTGTTATTTGGGGGATTAAGAAACTTCAAAGGAATTCTATCTTAAGGTGTTTCTTATACTTTTCCTTTGTGAGGCTTTCTGTTTGCTTTCCTACTTTGAAATGCTAATGTCATGATTCTCTTTTGTGCATCTTTTAATTTGGGTTTCAATTCTACCAGTTATCTGTACAACCTAAACCTGCTGCTGAAGCTTTATCAAAGTGGCTAAGCAGGTAAGTTTCTAAGCCAGAAGAGTAGAATGAGGTGACAATTTGGGTGTTCTGTAAGAACAGAACAGAAATGCAGTTTCCTTCTCTAATAGTCTAATACAATGAACTGTGAAGCGATTATTTCCTATTGATTTCCATTGGGCATATGTTCCCCTGCCCATTAATAAACCCATCTTCATTCTTGAAATAGCATCAAAGGAACCCAAAATATTTATCTTGAAGCACAGCATCTTGGTTTGCAAGCTATCCAAATCATGTCTAAGAGTACTGGTAGTATAGTTAAGAGGAATTGTTTAAAGAAGTATTAGATCTCTAAGAATAGGCTTTTTAATAGAATAGGGAAGCTATTATTTATTCAGCATATAATTTATGCAGTACATGGTGATGTGCTTTGTGCTATATTATCTCATTTAATTCTCTTACAGGTTTTTGTGATGAGGTTTGTTTTCTTATCTCAAGTGGATGAAGACATGAAGACTGAGAGAAATTAAATAAATTGCCCAGTTTCCAGAGCTAGCCAATCACAAATTTAGATTTGAACTTTACTGTGTTTGATTGTGAAGCATGTTTTTCCTGCTAAATCGTGCTGCAGTCATTAGTTTAATAAATATGTACCATGAGTTTTCTTTCTACTAAGATCTTTGCCGATACTCATGATTCTGGGGATAGCAAAATAAATATAGAATCTGCCCACATGTCCCTTCTAGAGTCCTGGAGTATCAGGCATTAACCTAGTTGTACCTCCAACTCCTCAGAGTTTTATTTTGAAAACTGAGTGAAAGGTATAGTGCTTGACGTATAGAGAGAGTGCTCAGTAGTTATTAGTTGACATTATTTTTATTAGATTACAACACAGACAAGTAAGTATGAATTTTGTTAAGTGCTATGAAAGAAAGGCACACGACATTGTGAAAACATATGAAGAACCTGATTGAGTCTGGAAGATGGGTAAAGGCTTTCCTGAGGAAGGCATGAATGGCAGTGGGGAGGAGAGCTATCTAGACAGAAAAAAGCAGCATGTGCAAAGGCCCTGAGGCAGAAGAGAACATTGTACATTTAAGGAAGCAAATGCAAATGTGATGGAGCTAGTAAAATCAGAAGACTTGCAATAATTTTCTCCACTATGTTTCCTCAGCACCAGGCTTTTCTCCAAGTCTTTGATTTCCCCTGTTGGCACCTTTACAGTTCTCAGATCCTAATTTCCTAACTCTGTAAGCTGGCATTTCTGCCTGTCAAATTTATCTAAAATGAAAAGTGCCTATACAAACTTACTTAGAGACTTAACTTAGGGCACAAAGAAATCTTGCTTCTATTGTGTTCCATTTTAGCAGATTCCATCCATAGATTAGGTAGCAGGTTGATTGGTGTGATTTAAATTCAGGGAGACAGCTCTGTCTTGAAGAGAAGAGATAATTGGGAATGAGTCATTGTCTTTTTAAAAAGCAAACAGTGAGATTTAGAAAATTTGCAGACATAGGTCTTGCACGTGCTAATTCCCTGCCAATGTAGATAGAGTATGCTACGTAGAAAGGGATGTCCTGGGGGTATCAGAGACCAAAAATAATCATGTTAAAAGAAAATGCTTCTAAGGAATGTAATACTTATCTTGTCATTGTAGGAGACATATTGCATCTGTAGTGTCTTCAGGGGACAGAGGGAAGGGGGAAATGCAAGAAATGACTTGAACAAACACTGTTTGAGGAGGGTTAAAGATTAATGAGTCTCCTAAAAAGAAAATGAGGTAGGACACAGGACTTTCTACTATTATGCCTTAAGCTTCTTTCAGGTCTGATGTGCAGATTATGATGGGCCTGGACGAATGAAGAGGATAGAGACTAGGAAAACTGACTTTTAAAAATAAAGTTTAGAGTTGGTACCATATTTAGAATCATATGGATAATGAGAGGGTGTTCTTCCCCAAAGTCATATCCTGAGTGTAACTATGAGAAAACGTTAGAAAATCCCAAGGGGAAAAACATTCTGTCTACAAAATACCTGACCACTGCTTTTTGAAAGTGTCAAGGTCATAAGAGACAAGGAAAGATGGAGAAGCTATCTTTGCTTTGTGGGAGACTAAGGAGATAGGACAACTAAATGCAACGAGATGAACTGTATTGGGTCTCAGAGCCCAGAAGAGGTGTCAGTGGAAAAACTAATGACAATTGCATAAAGTTTGTAGTGTCATGAAGGGTATTATGCCAATATTGATTTCTCAGTTTTCATACATGTACCATGGTTATGTAAGATGTAGATATTAAGGGAAGCGGGGCAGAGTACGTACGGAATCCTGGTCTGTATCTACAGATATCCTGTAAATCTAAAAGTTACTTCAAGATACCAAGTTAAGAAATGATGGTCATGCACACATAAAAGCCATCTGGCCAAAGCTTTTATGTTATAGATAAGAAGACTGAAGCTTAACAGAGGCAACATGGTCCCCTAAAGCCTTACTTGGTTATTTAGAGAATATAGATATATAAATATTTCCCATCCTAGGGCATCTATTCTGGGTTTACTACTAAAGGCTTGGAAGATCCTAAAGGGGCCTTTCCACCATACTATGCGTTGAGACTGTTTTAATATTTTTTTCTATTTATAGTTTTTACAAATGTACAAAGTGATATGTACTAGATAAAAGGCCAGATCTTTAGCACAGTCTACTGAATGTTTCATCTTTGGCCTCTGACCATCTTCCCAGACTTACTTCTCTAGAATCCAGCCATTGTAGTCATTCCCCAAATGTGTCTTGTACTTTTCTGCCTCAGGATCCTTTTATCTGCCTGCGGAGTGGAGTCCCTGCCCCCATTCCATCTTCAGGTCACACCTTCCCAGAGAGAGGCTTCCATTATGGTCTTCTCTACCTTCTACCTCTAAGAACCAATTAGTCCATGACTTGCTTTTTTCCCCTTTCTGTGGTATCCTGTGCCTAATGAAGCAACCAACACAGTTTGTCCTATATGTTCAATTTTTTGCTGTCTATAATACCACTATTAATATATACATTTGCAGCTATCTTTATTCCCCATTTTTAAAAAGATTTATTTATTTATTTATTTGAGAGAGAGCAAGAACAAGTGGGGCGAAGAGGCAAAGGGAGAGACTGTCCAAGCAGATTCCTGCTGAGTGCAGAGCCTGATGTGGGGTGCAGTCTCACAAGCCATGAGATCGGGACTAGAGCAGAATTCAGAAGTTGGGTGCTCAACTGACTGAGCCACCCAAGTGCCCCTTTATTCCCCATTTCAAAACAGCATCTCAAATACTATTTGTTGTTTTAAATCCTGGTATGAAAAAAAAAATAATAAAAATAAATAAATAAATCCTGATATGCCTTCATCTCCACCCTTCCGCATCCTGAAGTCAAAAGTGCATGCAATGTGCCTACCTTGATAAAGTGAGTAGTATGTTTTATGGGAGAGTTTTCTTTTTGCATGATGGTATTTAGGCATGTGCCATTTATCATAAATTCATGGCTAGATTCCAGGTCTC
Source organism: Canis lupus dingo (assembly GCF_003254725.2). Lineage (NCBI taxonomy): Eukaryota > Metazoa > Chordata > Mammalia > Carnivora > Canidae > Canis > Canis lupus. Next base: position 54,298,698 of record NC_064246.1, on the reverse strand, counting down.
TGCCAGAGTACAGGCACATAATAGACATTTAAACTATCTATTGAATAAATAAATTATGAGATAAAAACTAGACAGTTGAAACAATCGTCTGAAAACCAGCTGGGCAGTTAAGGAAAAGTAATATTTGGAAATCCAACTTAACTAGACTGTAATAATCATGTTTTCTCCTTTTGGCCCTTACACTTTTTTGGGTATCCATTGAATCTCCTTTTACTACAGAGAGAGTAGTTTTTCACAGTCATGAAAGAGAAAAGGAAATAACATATTACAGCAGAAAAGCTTCAGCTGACTCTTGTCATGACTCCTGTATAAAAGAAAAAAAAATTCTCTAAACCAATCTAGAAATGAAAGAGATTGATATGCACTCCTTTCAGATTCTTCTGAACAGTGCCCTTGTGAAGATAAGTTACAGTGAGTGTCAGACCATTTGTAGGACCAGCAGGTTCCAGACAAGGGGTTATTTGTGTGTGTGAGAGAGAAGCGGAGAGCAGAGCCACAAGACAATGGAGAGGACTGTCATCTAGGTTTCCGATGGGGTTTCCACTGGCCAATGGCAAGAGCATGAAGAGATACGTAGGTATGTGTTGCAACAATTCTTCTCTTCCTTCTCCCCCTCCTACTCCTTCATCATCATCACCATCATCATCATTATCTTCATCCCCACCACCATCATCATCACCACCATCACAATCATCACCATTATCTTCATCATCATTTGTTTTATCACTTACACAGTCTTTTGACAAACTCTGAGCAGACCATTAACTAGGAGGTTCTACTGGGACAAGCACACTGTGCAGAGGGGGGTTTCTGAGGTTTATGAATCTTAAGCTTCAGAGTAAAGTGGTAGATGTCTTACAAGAGCTTCTTTCAAGAATGTCCACTTGATTTTGTGTTTATAATTTTGTATTCTTTTTCTTTTTCCCCCCCTTATATTTATTTATTTACTTGAGAGAGAGAGAGAGAGAGAGAGAGAGCAGAGGAAGAGGGAGAGAAAGAATACCAAGCCAACTCTCTGCTGAGCTCTGAGCCCAACTTGAGGCTCAATTCCACCCTGAGATCATAACATGAGTCAAAATCTGGAGTTGGATGCTGAACTGACTGAGCTACCCAGGTGCCCTGATTTTGTATTTGTAATCTTAGAGGACATATATATAAAATTATATATCAAATTGTAATTATTCAAAAGAGGAACTCAAACAAAAGTGTCTGTATTAAAGATACAATAGACTGGATGACATGATTTTATGCCTTGGGGGAGCCTCGTCTGCTAGCATGCTATGTACCAAGTAGACATTTATTAGATCCTTGTGAAATTAAAACCAGTGATGGTAAAAAGCTACCACTTTGCACTCGTCTGCAATTGCTATCAGGGTAACTGAATTCAGAGATCTAGATGGTGTGTTGCTGTGCTCAGTATCTCTCATTGAGCTGTTTGTGATCCTCCCATGAATGTGAGGAGATGTATGCCTTCATTTCTATTTGGATGACAGTTTTAATCTCTTGTAATGGGACATCTACTGTTACATCTCAAATCAAATTATTTTAGGGCTTTTAACATCCTCTGCTGAACCTAATGCCATGCTGGTGCAGCTTGTTCCAATGACGTGTAAGCTTCTCATTTAGGAATGCACTGGCTGGAGGCCCATTTCCGTTTTATAGTAGCCTATTAATAAAACATCAGCAGACTTAGAATCTCAATTCAAAGAAGTATTATAGCTTCTTGGGATTTTTCTCTGATACCTCTGATGTATAAACTGTAGAATGCTCTTTTTTTTTAAGATTTTAAAAATTTATTTAACTTAGAGAGAAAGGGAAAAACAGCATGTGCATAAGCAGCCAAAGGGGCAGAGGGAGAAGGAGAAGCAGGTACCCTGCTCCATCCCAGGACCTTGGAATCATGACCTGAATCAAAGGCAGACATCTAACCAACTGAGCCACCCAGATGCCCCTAAATTGCAGAATGTTCTGTATTTCCTTTTGAAGTATCATATTTCAAAATATTGTTTTTTCATGGTATACTTTCCAGGACCAGCTCACTATTAGGATTTGTTAAGAGTATTATCAGATATGTATGTGGGGGCAGGGCACTCTCATTATCCTTCTATAAATAATGAATAAATTAATAAATCCACCAAGTATTCATAGATAAGCTAAACCAGTATTGTTGGCCTAGACCAATAGTGCCTCCAAATCAGGGAGATTTACCCATATGGTAGCATGCTGAGTCTCTGGAATGAGTTGATTGCCTTATAGTTGGGCCTCTCTCTCTTAACCTTACTGGTGAGATTACTCCATCCTCCTCATTTGGACATGAATGAGTAAGGAGAGGTGGGAGTAGGACAGACAGAATTTTTCTTACTGATATTTCCAAAGGAGCAGATGTTGCCATTTTATGGAGAAAGATAAAAACATCAGAAAAATGATAGAAATTAAGAGTGGTGGGAGGATGTTGCTCCTATACTATAGATCAAGTTCTTTATTTGATTCAAGAATAGGCTTGAAGCTACTCATTTATTTATTCATTCCTCAACTATTTATTTGAGTACCTATCATGTAGAATTTTCTAGACTTGTATATCTTTTAACACTTTCTAGGTGTGAAAGATACACATTTGACAAGGGTATGCTTTCTATAAAAAGCTACATTCTTGATCAATGAAGCATTTACTGCTGGGGATACAAAAAGTTTCCTATAAAAGAGATCATCTAATGAAAAATAGCATGAAATAAACATTAGATGGAGGAAATATCTAAATACAGGGAGCAGAAAGGCCTAGAAAAAAATGGTAGCTTCTGATATGGATTACATCATTTCATGGAGGCAGTAACCTTTAGACATAGCCTTCGAGAGTGATGGGATTTGGCTAGATTGACTGTGGCAGCCAGTGGCATGCTAGGGATGGGGAATAAATAGCTGAGCAGACAGAGATATGAAGGACTTGATCAAAATAAGGAATAACAACTAGTCTAGTGCATTTGTTGAAATGAAGTGAGGCAACTCCAAGAGTCTTGGATGCACCTGTTCCAATGATACTAATGTGCTCTGGTCTTCTGTAGAACTATCCCAGGTAGACCATTTCCTCCACATCTGGGAGTTAGAGGAATCAGCATCTTGAATTTATAGTTAGAAGAGTTCTCTTGGGGCTGCCTGGGTGGCTCAGTTGTTGGAGTGTCCTGACTCTTGATTTTAGCTCAGGTCATAGTCCTGCGATTGTGGGATCGAGCCCAGTGTCCAGGGCCACATTCACTGCAGTATCTGCTTCATATTCTTTCTCCCTCTCCTCCTCCTCCCTCTCTGCCCCTCCCTGCTTGCATTCTCTCCAAAATAAAATAAAATCTTAAAAAAAAAGTTTCCTTGTTGTAGAGAATAACAATAGAAACTACTTTTTATGAATTGTATATCAGATGCCCTGAAAGGAGTGTTACCTTAGCCAACCATTGTGGTGAGCATATATAATATATATATGTGTGTGTATATATATATATATTTACATGTATTTATGTGTGTAAGTCACTATTATAGTGTTCATTTCACAGATGACAAAACTGAGGCACAGAGACTACTTTTGCAGGGTCACATGGCTAATAAAGAGCAGAGCCAGGAATTTAACCCAAATCTGTGACTCTACAGCCCATGTCTTACCTGTGACCAGTTTTTGTTACACGATAGAATAGGTTAAAAGTTAATATACTCTTAAGTGTTTTTCTGAAAGAACAAGAAAGAGTCAAGACACGATGCTTCCTGTGTTTCTAATTGCACCCTCAGACTGTGGAACAGAGCCATGTTGTTGCAAAGATCTATCGCCTTAAGAAAATGAAATTGGATGGCACCTGCCTCTCGCTCAGTCACACAAATCGGGACCCAACTGTTTCACCTTGATTTTTTTTTCCTCAACCAGATGGAAAATTGGGCAATTCCTCAATTAAATGTCACCAACCTTCTTGCGTCCCCAGCAGCAAATGCCTCATTTCTCATGGGTTTGGCAAAATTTCACTTCTCTGGGATCTCATTTTCCTGGCTCCGGACCAGAAGAGTGGGGGCAAAGACATAACTGTGAGGCCTGCTGTTTCTTGCTTCTTAGGACCGTGTCTTAGCAGGGAAAGAGCAGTGTCACTACTCGGAAAAAACTCCTTTCTTGTCACCCGAAGCATGAGTGTGGAGACCTTCAGTTCTCATTTGGTATTTCAACCCATCTGGCACAAACTAGAAGGAAGAGATTCCTTCTTTGTATTGCAAATTAACAAACTGGCCCTACCGGTTTTTTAGATCCAGTTAGAAAAAAGGGTAAGATCCAAGACTCTTTAGAAAGGGATCATTACCACGTTTGGGGACCAAGGATTGGCATCCATTTCGATAAATATTAACTGTACCCTAGCAGTTTTGTACTACAGCCTTGGAGCAAGAGCAAGGCAAATCCCAGATCTGTCAGTTAATCAACAAACATTTATTCAGTGTCTACCAAGTGGAAAACACAGTAGAGAACACTGAGGATTTTTAAAGAGGACAGTAACCCGCAGGGCTCTGCAGTCTGTCTGGGGAGAGTAGTTAAACATATTGCAATAACCGAGGACTCAGTGTTTTTATGTGCTCAAAGAGATGCTAGGTACTCTGCATTTTCAAACAAGGGGGATATTTATTTGCTCTAGCCTGGAAAAATCAGATAAGACATCTTGGAGAAATCAGAATTGGGTCTTTGAGAAGAGGTAAAATTCAGATATTTGGTGAGGAGGAATGAAGAGAAAAGTTTCATGTAAGAAGGAGTGTTGTGTCCCAGCCTAGAGCTTTGGGCACATTAGAAGCTCAGTAAAGACTGTTGAATGGATTAAAATTAAAGCTTTATATTTCAGCTATGCTCTTCTCCTGCCATGTCTCATGGTTTCCTAAATACTTTCATGTGAGATCAAAAGATGATATGACATGCTTTTTAGTATTTAAAGAAATCTGGTCATCCAGAGAGTGGATTAGTTTACCTATCAAGTTTTATTTGAATTAGATTGAATCGTGAGGTGGCTCAACTATAAATGAATGGAAGTGTAGGACCCAATAGACAAAACGTGCTTATTGCTTTTCTTTTTTTATGAAGGGGTGTATCTATTAGCTGTTCTCCTTACTGACAGCCCTTGGATCATAACTATGGCCAATTCACTGGGAGAAAGATGGGACAATCAAAGTGGTTCAGGGTAACACATGAAGAAAATTAGAAGCATTCCATAAATTGAGGGTTTTTTTTCCTAAATAAGGACTTAGCATCAATTTTTTGAATAATATTTCATATTTTTGGAAGCAGTACATGTGTCTTTCAGAAACTTTGAGAACACAGATAAGCAAAATAAAAATTTAACACATCCCTACCACTGAAAGCTCCAAACTAGTGTATATCCTTCCAGGTGTATTTTATAGATATAAAAAATGTATATAAAAAATGTATATGTGTGTATATATATATATATATATACATTTTAAAATTTTTTTCACAGCATGATACCATACATATTGTTTGGTATCTTGCATTTTCAGCTCATAATCTTCACTTCTCATGTAAATTTTCATCTAATCTAACACCCAGATGTCATTCTGATTTCCCCAATTGTGTCAAAAATGTCCTTTGAGGGATCCCTGGGTGGTGCAGCGGTTTAGCGCCTGCCTTTGGCCCAGGGTGCGATCCTGGAGACCCGGGATCGAATCCCACATCGGGCTCCCAGTGCATGGAGCCTGCTTTTCCCTCTGCCTATGTCTCTGCCTCTCTCTCTCTCTCTCTCTCTCTCTCTCTGTGTGTGTGTGTGTGTGTGTGACTATCATAAATAATAAAAAAATTTTTAAAAATTAAAAAAAAATGTCCTTTGAGGCTGGTTTTCCTAAATCAGTATCCAGTTCAGGACCATACATGCATCTGGTTATTGCAATCCTGTCTTAGCTCAGGCTGGCATAACAAAATACCACAGGATGGATGTCCTAAGCAACAGGACTTTATTTTTTTACAGTTCTGGAGGTTAGAAGTCCAGATCGAGATTAGATAGGGTCAGTTTCTGATGGTGGCTCTCTTCCTGGCTCGCAAATGGTTACTTTCTTTCTGTGTGCTCACATGGCCTTTCTACATGTGCAGGAAGGAAGAGAGCCCAGTCTCTAGCTCACTAGTGTCTCTTATAAGGATACCCATATGATATAATTTAACTTCAATTATTTAGAAGTCCCAGCTCCAAATACAGCCGCATTGTGGTTAGGGCTTCAATACTAATTCTGGGGGGACCCAAACACTGAGTACATAGTAGGTCCTTAAGACTCATTAGTCTAATATAGCCTCCTCCCACTTCTATTTAGAACCTGATTTGTTGAAACTTCTTAACCTTTAAAAATCATGAAATTATGCTTTGATCCCTATCAATTGCTTATGAGGTCCTTGTGATTAGTATAGAAGCATTGTCAATGTGGAACTGTAGTCTTGAGACTAACAGCTGAAAATCAGAGTTTTGTTCCTGTCCAGCTACTGACTTTTTGTGGCCGTAGGAACATCATTTCACTTTCTTAGGCTTCATTTTCTGTATTGGACCAGAATTTTTGAATCAGAAAGTCTAAAGAAGGGCATGAGGTATCACATTTCCAATAAATTCCTCTCCTGACTCTGATCCCTAGGCAAATTTAGGAAATAGTAGGGTAGATAATATTTTATGACTTGTTTTTAACCTGTGCTTCTGCTCCATACTGCGAATAAAGGCATAAACTATACAATTCTCCTTATCACAAAGCAGATTCGTTTTTTATGGCTTCTGTAATAATGTGCCACAAATTTGGTGGCTTAGAACAATAGCAACAGTTCTGGGGGGCAGAATTCCTAAAATCAAGGTCTCAGCAAGGCCGCCTTCCTTCTGGAGGCTTGAGGGGAAAATCCATTTTCTTGCCCTTTCTAGCTTTGAGAGATCACTTTCATTCCTCAGCATCTTCCATCTTCAAAATCAGCAGGGTAGCATCTTCCAATCTCTCTGCATTGGACCTTCTTGCCTCTCTCTGTATAAAAACCTTTTTGATTACATTGGTCTGAACTAGAGCCTTAGTGCTAGAACTTGGGTCCCCTTTAAGGGTGAAGGGTTACAGCAAAACGCAGTGCCCCTACCTGACACCAGGGTGATCTGGTCACCATCCTGGGTTGAGGGGAGCACTTGCCACTGTGCAGTGACAGGAAGGGGAAGGTTGGGTGAGACTTAGGATGCTAGGGGACAGGCAACAGGAGGCTGGGAACCTGTCCTGGGAAGCAGGGGAGTGGTGGGAGGCAGGACCACTTGAGAACCTAATTCTAAGCCCCTGGTGTGCTCCATTGCACTCCACTTATAAAGCACAGATTTAGAAGATTCAATTAAGAAATTCAAGACAGTAATCACAGAGCATTCAACTCCAGGTGCAGGACCTTTGGAAGTGTGGGGCTGTGTATGATGGTGCTGGGCACATACCCATGAAGCTGGCCCAGATTCCTGGGTTTTTGACTGAAGCATCTTGATAAATATTGGAGCCATGTTCTGAGATAAGAGGAGACTGAAAACCAACCATTTTGCAAGGGCAAACCAGTTCTTCATGCTAAATTCCAGATGCCTTTGATGTATGTGGGGGAAGATATCAAGGAAGGGATTGTAAATAGAAGGCTAGAGGTTATAGAAGGTCTTGCGGGTTTGAAATGTTCAGGGTCCTAGTCTGATAATTTCATCAACTTTTTTTCACAAAAGTAAAGAACAACTCCAAAGATCTAGATGTTGGATTCTAGGTAAACACAAATTTTCTGTATAGCTGAACAACGTCAGGGTTTGGGTACTGTGCTCTTGAAAATCCACATATAACTTTTGAGTCCCCACAACTTAAATACTAATAGGCCACAGTTGACCAGAAGCCTTACAAATAACAAACAGTTGGTTAACAAGGATTTTTTATGTTGTATGTATTATATACTATATTCTTATAAAAATAAGCTAGAGGGAAAAAGATGTCTTTAAGAAAATCATAGGGAAGAGAAAGTTACATTTATAGTGTTGTACTGTATTTATTGAAAAAAATCCACATAGAAGTGACATGCATAGTTGAAACTGTGTTGTTCAAGGATCAACTATATTTGACTATCTCAAATATTTTTGGCAAAACTTTTAATTTATTTGACGACACATAAATGCATGTTCAGGGCACCTGGGGGGCTCAGTCAGTTCAGCATCTGCCTTCACCTCAGGTCATGATCTCAGGGTCCTAGGATTGAGCAGCATATTGGGCTCCCTGCTCAGCAGGGAGTCTGCGTTTCCCTCTAACTCTGCTATCCCCCTGCTCATCTTCACTCTCTCTCTCTCACATTCTCTCTCCCTCTCCAATAAATAAAATCTTTAAAAAATGCATTTTTAAAAGTCTTTCTTTTTGATATATCTATATTCATTTTCCATTTTTATTATTCTAGACAATTTCTGATTTCTAGATAGTATTTGTGTTTCTCAAGTAAATATTACCTTGAATTATTCTGATTTTCCATAAATGGAATTCTCTGTTACATTATGAATACACATAGGGCAACACTGGACTTTTCTTTTATCTTAAAATAGAATAAAAATATGCATCTGGGCCAGATCCTCTTGTCTCAAATATAGTTTAAGCTAGAACATGCTAGCCACCATCCTTGTTTTTATTTTTATTTTTTTCCTCAAACACTTAGTATATTTCAAAAATAAGCTATTTTGACCACTTTTCCTTTCTCCTGTTATATGTGAGAAGGAGTCTAAATTTTAAAGTAAGAGTTCTATGCACAAAGGAGTTGGGAGATGTGTGCCTTCCAGTGATGTGTGAGAAAAATCCTTCGCCAGTGCTTTGCCTGTAGCAGTGCCAACTTCCATTTATCTATTCCCACCCCCATCACAGAAGGATTCAGCCCCTAGGCTATTTCTTTTCTTTTTTCTCTTTTTTCCTTCCTTTATTTTCTTAAAGAACAAAATAAAGTGGTGTCTGATAGACACTAGACAGACAGGGTAGACCAGACCTCTGAAAGATGGATTATGGAGATACTCCTCATTGCAGTGTGACTGTGTCTTTGATTATTTGTGCAGGGCACCTCTAAATTGGGTCTCTTCCAAATGACGTCAGAAAAAAACTAGAAATGTGCTTATTGAAGGCCCTAGATTATCATTGTTGTCTCTGCTTCCAGTTAATGCGTCAGGCAGCCCATTGAGAGCAGGGACATAATTAGAAGTTATGTTGAAGATGAATTTCTTCCTGCAGATGAATATGGGTTTGAAGATTGTTAACTATGTTCAACCAGTCCTAGTGGCCTAGTTTTAAAGAACTACCTGTTTCTGGTACCTCTACTGTTTTTAGATGATAAAGAGGATGTTTCAGAGAACAATTTTTCGACTATATATTTTATAGTGAACTTATTCCTCTAACAGGCTTAATTTATCTAAAAATTAGATTTGAACAAGCATGATGGCTTGTAAATAAGAGGCAGTCAGTAAATATTTGTAGTACTTAAATTAGGCATGAATCTTTTCTAGACTCAGAGCCATACAGTCTAGTTCAGTAGCCAGGAGGGAGTCTGAAAAGTTAATTCAGCATGCAGGAAATAAAACTTGCCATGAGTAAAGCATGATATTAGATGCTTAGTGGAATAAAAAAAAAAAAGAATAAATAGGTAGAATAACAGCTCTGACTTCTAAAGAATACTAAAGAATGCTAAAGCATTCAAAATTCCTTAGAATTATATTTGATTTTAAGACTGGAAGGAAATTTATAAAATCACCTAATCTAATGCTTCACTTTTAGAAATGACAATGTAGGACAATGTAGATTCATCCATCAGAATTAGTCATAAAGTTGAGGTCGAGGGCTGCCATTCATCCACTATTCAATTATATCAATTGGGTTTTCTTTGAAGGTAACTTTTGAAAGTATTCTTGTTGCTGTATCCATGGGATGTGATAACTGATACCTGCTTAGAGTAAAAGGTTGTTCCAAGCAATTTCTTCAAGCAAAGGTGGAAACCAGCTCATAACCAAGTAGGTTTGAAATAGTGCAAATGGCTTATTTACATGGATGATTGTTAAAACCATCTTTTTTTTTTTAAGGACCATCTCATAGCCATCAAAAATGAAACTGAAGAATATTTAATGATGTAGAAAAATGTTCACGATGTAATATTATGTAAAAATATACACTAACTTATAATAGCATCTCATTAGTATATATATTGCCTATCATCTGATACAGCAATCACTTCTTCAAACCTATCCTAAGATAAATTTGCCAAACAATAAAGAGGCAAACAAAAAGCTATTCATTGCAATAGTGTAATAACAAAAGACAGGAAACAATCTCAAAGTCCATCATTAGGGACAAATGAGGAATTATGTTGATGTTACTGAGATCCAGGGTATTTGACGTATGAGAAATGAAAAATGGCTCTAAGACAGATGGGTTTAAATAAAATCACAATCATTCTGATATTTATTTGTAAGTATCATTTTGAACTTAAGATGACTTTCTCTGGAAACAAAACATATTTAATCGGTCTGCCTTCTGAAAAGAGCTAGAAAAAAATGACTGCCATTAAGTTAAGTCAGGCTTCTTGGAGATGTGAGGGATCCAGGTCTGAGGCAGAAAATGTGTGAACTGAATGTACAGCATCTTGTTATACCAGAAAGCAGGCCCGCTCTCAAAGGCTCCTGACAATATGTCAGAAAGCCAGGAGGACCCTGCTTAAAGAGTCTCTTGCCAGCCAAAGATAGAAGGATTTTAGCTTCTATAAGGATAATAGGTGGGATGATTGGAAAATATCAAATATGTTTAAATCCATGCATTCCTAAGAATGCTAAAAATATCCCAAAAGTTCATTGGTCACCTTTGGAATATGATTGAGAACCAACTCATTCTGAAAACTAATAAAGGGAAAGAAGCAAGCAGTCATCTTGTCTTTCTTATACAGATGATGCCTCAGAGGAATCCAATAGCTGATAAGGAAAAGATGCTCTTGGAAATGGTAACGCTGTACAAGAGGAAGATAGAATATCACCATTTAACAATGCCTAATGATATAACAGATCTACAGAAGATCATTAAGATTACTAATGTTCAAAAAAGGGGCAACCAAACTTTATGTGCCTCTTGATAGAAAAAATCCCACCATTTATGTATTCCTTCTCTCCAAAATTGAACCTGATTCTCATCAAGCCTTTAGATAAATTCCTCATTTGTATTAAATTAAACACAGGAGACAGAGGGACCAGTTAAAGAATACCATGAGGATAATATTAGTAATAGCTACACTATGCAAAATTTGAGGAGATCTGCAAGCTAGTTTTTTTTCTAGAAAGATTTATGAAATAGGGGCACCTGGGTAGGTCAGTCCATTGAGCATCTGACTCTTGATTTTGGCTCAGGTCCTCATTTCAGGAACATGGGATGAGCCCCAGGTTAGGCTCTCTGCTGGGCATGGAGTCTGTTTGGGATTCTCTCTCTCCATCTCCCTTTCCCTCTCCCCCACTCCCTTTCCATGTGCATGCACATACATTCTCTCAAATAAATAAATAAAATCTTTTTAAAAAAAAAGACAAAGTGAGAGTGGTAAGCCATAGATTAAATGAGACGTAAAAGCAGTGAGTGAGCCTCAATCTTTAGTTCATGTGAATGTAAATCACCTGTGGTCTTGTTAAGATGCAATTCTGCTTTGATTGGTCTGACTGGGGTGGGGTAGGGTGAGGTTGACAAGCTCCCTGGGGATGCCTGTGCTACTCCCTACCACCACCACCAACACATTTTCAGGAGGTAAGATTTAAGACATGTATTGACCCATAGCAATGTGTAGATCTAAATTGTATTCTGATTCACACAAGTAACCTAAAAACATGCATGAAAAATTGGAAATATGGACCTTAAAAGTGGATATTTAATGATATGAAGGAACCATTGTTAAATTTGCAGGTAAACTAATAGTATTAGATTATGATAATCATAATCATAATCACATTTACTTTATCAAATACATAATGGAACATTTACAGTTGAAATGATATGATGTCTGGGATCAAGGAAGGGGGATAATGGTAGAAATGTAGATGAAATGAGATTGGCCATGGTTAATATTAATTGTGGTGAGTGATGGGCACATTGGATTTCTTTATACCAGTCTGCGTACTTCTGTGTGTTTTTGAGATTTGCCATGAGAAAAGTTAGTTTACAAATATCTATTGCCTACACATGGAAACAAAAGATTAGGAGTATACACTGCAAAATGTGAGGGTGGTTGTAGATGATCTTTATTATCTTCTTTATGCTGCCCCATAGTGTCTAAATTTCTACAAGTGTGTGTGTTATCTTGAAAATCAAGAAAATTGTCTCGTTGTATTAAGGGAGATTCCACTAATTGCTGGCCCAGCTGAAAATGACTAGGTGTCACAAGCAAAACCACAACCTGGCTAGAGGAATGCAAGTTAAATAAACTAATAACATGGTTTCCCAAAGGAGAAAGAGAGAGTGAGCAGGAAAGGGAGTGCAAGTTTATTTCATTTCTCCTTAGCAGGTGTGCCTGTAGAGAAATTTGAGGGGCATTTTGAGGACGCAGCCCTTCAGAACTAATAACTGGAGAGTTGGGGGAGAAAGCTTGGGGAATCTGAATCGAGCTATTTTAAAGTTGTGTCAGAAGAGGTGTCTTAGAAATGCAAACATGAGCAGACATCAGACTCTGCTGGCAGGGAGCACCATCTGGATTCGGCTGTCTTCATGCTTGTGTTGGCGTGGCTCTGCAAGGCCAGCGAGGTAAGAGTCTCCTATTTTTAAGCCCCACAGACTTTGGAGGCAACCTGCTTTGAGTTCAAATCCCAACTTTGAAGTGGAGCTGTTTTGTGGTGCTGGCAAAGGGCTTTGCCTTCTTTAAGCCTGAACTCCATTTGCAAAACAAAGAAGCAATAACTCTACTTCACAGGTTTAGGAGCACACAGCCTGGAAATCTTTCCCATGCAATAAATAGAAGTTGTTTTTGAGGTTATTGTCAGTAGAAAAGAAAATCTGCACACCTGTCATTTCAACCAATCTTTGAATCATTTCCCACTTCACTGGCTTTTTATCATTTGTTTCTCTTGCTTTCTCCTTTTCAGTTGCTAATGGACCCCAAACTTGGCTCTTCTCCCCAGGAGTGCTGAGATGTTCTTAGACCATTGGTTATCTTTACGCATATGGTTGTCACAAAACCGTTCAGGTCATATATTCTACCACGAAGCTCCCGAGTTAGTAAATAAAATCCTATGTGAAACTGAAACTCTTGTTACAGAAAAATTATCCTGAACTATTAGCTTGGGCTTATAGTTTAAATAATTTTAAAAGTTAGATTTTGGGAGCACTATGCAGTCCAATTGCCTGCTTAAATAACTTCCTGAACTATAGAGTGGGCAGGAATAGAAGCAGTGGCAAGTGAGAATAGATGGGAAATCTGGGGTCAGATCCTTATAGAGTCTTGAATACGGTATGAAGTAGTAAGGATTTCATACTGCTTCCATAGGTACACAGTGAGGTACCTATGGGAAAATTTTGAGCAGGAATATAATCTGATAAGAATTGAAGGTGAGATTTCTTTGGTATTGGGTTTTTGGATGGCTTGATTATAGAGAAGGTTTGGAACAAACCTCTAGAGGTAAAGTATCCCTACCTCTGAGGCCAGAGGACTTGTAGTAGACCCAAAGTAAAATGATAGAAGAGAGGATTACTTAAGTCATATCTGAGGTCATTCAAATATGTAGTTTGTTTTATTTTATTTTGGTTTTTTAAAGATGTTTTCTATAAGAGACTTCTTGGGAGTGACACTGATGGCAATGGGCATATGGAGAATAGGTCCTGGCAAGGAAAATTATATAGCTTTGTTAATGCTGGAATATATGTTGGTTTAATGAATGGAAATAGTAAGATCAAGAAGTCTGTTTGGAAGTGGGAGCAATATGATGAATTCAAAGTGGATTCAACTGTAGCCTGAATACAGCTGTGAGTCTTAATACGTATAATCTGGGTGTTATAAGTATAAAAACCGGAGATTTTTTTTTATACCAAGAAATGAGTGACCTATAATAATTTTGGTTAAATGCACTTAATGGTGGTAGAAAATTGGTGGTGTCACGATGTTTCTCTGGGAACAAAAAGCTGTAAGAAACAGCCACCACGACAAACACTCCCTGTGTCTCTGTACTATGTATGGACTTTCAGAAGAGTTGATTTAAAATCTGTTCAAGACTTCATTCTCACCCAAACCAAAACACTAGTCTTATATAGACACATTTTTAATTTTTGTGTGATTGTTGGTAGAAAATAAAATTTCCTATAAAATATGTCCATAAGAACTGTACTCCCTGCAAAAATATTATACGTTTTCTTAATAAAAGTTTTCAAGAGTTCATATTATTCCAGACTGTACAGACTGCTTTACCTTTAAGGCTAAGAGCACATAATCCTTGGCCTTTATCTGAGGACCTTGGAGTTTAAAAAAAATAAAAAAATAACTGCCCAAACTAGTATAAAACAAAAAACACTGGGGGTGGGGTGGGCAGAAAAAACAAACAACTAGTAAAAGAGACAGAGACAAGAGGTTAATTAAATCTGTTAGGTATTGTGCTGGCATCCTAGAGGCTTGCTTCCCAATTTCTCTTAGGATTTACTTATTTCTTTTCAGGCTTGACCCTTTAAGGTTGAACTAAAGCTTTCCTCAGAGTAGCAAAGCTAGAGAGATGATTTTCTCCACATCTGAACCTGAGTCTAGAATGTGAACTTTTTTATTTTCAGTATTCATAATGAAAGAAGTAAAAGGAAGAAGGGGCCTTCTTTGCAAGGAAAGTTCTTTTATCTATTAATTGAGGTTGAGGGAGCAAGCACCATTTGTGTTATGTCTGTAGATTACAGGTGCTTTACAGCTCTGTCTTGCTATACCCTTACACTGCCTAACTGCTGTTACAGACCAGAGAAACCCAATAGAGCTGGCTATAGGATGTGTTGAAATTCACAGAATAGAACTAGTGTCCTGAGAACCAGGATTTCCCATAGTTTTAGTTTCTGCCTTAAAGGATGGGCAGAAAAAAAATCTAAAAATGAACACATTGCACGCATATTAGTGAATTGGACCCCTGAGTAGAAAAATAAAGCTATTTTCAGAGAGTGATGTTAAAATGTAGGAATTCGTATAAATTTGAGCTCTACCAGGTAGTGGTAGAAGAAATAACTGCTGTTAAATAATTGATAAAAAATAGAAAACTAGGAACTAGAGAAATTCATCTTCAAAGTAAAGGCAAAATAAAAAGCAAAAGCAAGAAATATTTAATGGGTTATCTGGATGATTACATAGATGATTTAACAGATTTGGGGACATGCATTGGGGTGCTCTTCCAAGCTACCTCAAAATGTGTTTTAGAATTACTTCTCCATAGAAACTTGGAGATGGAAGATTTTGGTGATCATCGGGTATCAGCATTTTCAATTTTTATTAACTAGTAGAATGCTTTCTTTCTTTTTTTTTTTTTTGGAATTCTTTCTTTATAAATCTCGTTGATCAACAAATACCAGATCACGGTGTTGTACAACATAAATTCATGTGATTTATCAATTGTATCTCAAAAAATTCCATTGAAACAGATGTCTAACCAACAGCCTTCGTTTTTTACTTCTCCCCCTCTAGTGGCCTGAAATGCCTCTTGAACTGTAAAATTTCATAAGAAAGGGCCATAATGCCCCCACCTTTCCTTTTGTCTCATTTCAGAAATGAAATTCAAAAGCCTAGTTTGGAGAAAATTCTGGAGGGAGCAGGTGACTTACCTCCTGTATCTCCTCTGATCTCCTCTCCGTTACATCACACTGCTGCCCAAGGTTCTATCCTTGGACAGATCAACTGGCTGGGAAGATTAGGGATAAATACAAGAGAATGAGACCTGTTTTCTACCCATGAAGAGCATATCGTCCAAATGAGCAGCCAAGATATAGAAATGAAAGAGGAGAAGGCAATTTTGCCTGTGCTTTTAGCCACAACTGTTCTCTTCATATGACTCCTCGCTTGAAAGCCCTGTATGTTCAGGGGGAAAGAGCTGTTTAGAGACTCTGTGGAACGTGGCCTGTAAAGTCTAAAACCTTAGAGGAGAGAAAAGTTACCAAGGATTGGACTGGAGAAGAGGAAGGTTTTAAGAGACATTTCTTGGAAGAAAGAGGACTTGCTAGGTCTCAAACAGTGGTAGGATTCAGGTAAATAGAGACATCCTTATCAGAGCCTAAGAAGACAACAAGGAGGGGGAGTAGAAGGATGACACGAACAAATGGGCGTACTGTCTTAATGGCCTTGGTCCTCTCTGAAATTGTCTGGTTTGTCTAATTACTTACTTATTGTCTGTTTCCTGCAGCCATAATGTAAATAACATGGCACTCAGTGACCATGCATATGCTGATGGTAGCCCAAGCGCCTAGCCCAGTGGACACAGAGGATCTTGTGGTATGGATGAAAGACTGAATGTAGGGCATTGATGAAAGTTAGACTGGACTGTTGCCATTAGGTCAGGAGGGATCAGGATCACCAGCATTCAGGGTTTAGAATTAACCTGTTGAAAGTTATTGAATAGAGAGGTGAAAAAATTCTATTGATACGGACAATGATAATATGACAGTGGAATTCTGATGGACTTGGGGCAGAAAAAAAATGGGTAAGGCTGCTGAAGCTGCACAGCTAGTTTCTTGGCCTGTGTTCTGCTGAAAACAGCACCAGAGACAAAGGCTGATATGTGAATCTTTTCCTTGGGAAATTCTATGGAGGAGGAGTGGAATGACAAGGAATGAGGGAGAGAATTAGTATAAGGAATGTTACTTATTTGGACAGTACTAGAAGTTGGTTGCCTGGTCTTGTCAGAAGGATGTCATGACGGGCTCTAGGACAGGTATCTCAGGACCATCCACCTTGAGGATGAAAAGGAAACATTTTTTTTCATGAGCTATTGTCCTACACTGACTTCACATAGTACATTTCCAAGGGCCAAGCAGTTTTTCATTGGCGTTCCCCAGCATGGTGTCAGAGAAGTGCTGGGACAGGTATTGAGAACAACATGGTGTCCAGGGCCCAAGGTAATATGCTGCCAGTTTGCACCACTGTAAAGCTGGCTGAAGGCTGCTTGAGAGGGTGCCAGCCATGGCTGGAATAAAAGATGGGTGAAGAGGTTGAGTTGTAGTTCACAGAACCTGGTATAGCTGGTTCCAAGACAGCCAAGTTTTGAACCCCAGCTGGTCTGATTCCAAATCCTGTTTACTTCACCATGATACATTGTTATATTAAGAGCAGTATTGGACTCCCTAGATTTGCTCTTCTGGGATGCATTTGAAGTGTCATCTATCTTGACAGAATGTAACTTAGGTGAAGGTCACCTTCAGTTCTCTCTGAGCCATCCTTTCCCTTTTGCTGTGCTCAGGGCCTTGGTTCAGCTCCCATTCACCCCTGTTCTCTTAATTGCTATGCATCAAACATATGACCTATCCCTTCCTGTAATAACATCTCTTATAGTCCCAGTGTGATGGTCCTGGAAAAAGCATAGAGTCTGGAGTCCAACCTGCATTTTAAATATTCCACTTTAAGCGGTGTGACATTGGGCAAGTCATTTTCCCACCACTGAGTGTCCATGTTTTATTTTCCAGAAGGGAAGTGGAATACCTACATAATATGACCATGCCTGAAAGGAAAAAAGGATTAAAGGTAGAAAAAGTCAATGGAAACACTTGGATAATGGCCCTTCCCTCTCCCCTCACTCCCTCTTTTGGATCTTTTCGGGATCTTTAGGTTACAGAAGCCAATGAAGCAGATTCTAGATACATCAGTGCTTAATGTGACTTCTCTCCAATAATATTTGGGCTTGAGCAACTGCCATACTGAAACGAGGTAGTAAGATTAAGTCACCACCTGGCAAACTCCTTCCTGTCCTTAAAGACCCATCTCAGACATTGGTGCTCTGGGAAGCCCTCCAGATGGGTACTTCAGAGCACAATCCATTGCCCTCTTCCTTCTTTCCCAGTAACTGATGTCTATAACCCCAGTCCCGTATTCTTATTATTGAAATAGAAGAATAGTTCAGCAACAACTGCCATTACATGCTTCCTATACGAGATCAGCAGAGGCTTTTCATGTTCCCCTCTTCATCAGCGTCTTCAGATCTTCATTCGTCCTCCTGACTCATTCGCATGCCTCTGGCCATTCTATGCTTTCTAAGAACTCCTCTTCCCTGAATTGGCATCTCTCTTTGTGTCTTACCACTACTGGGTGCCCCAGGCATCCTCAGTCAGGACACTTTCTGTTCTTGGACAGAGGATTGGCTGTGAGTGTCGGCAGTAAAGAAGCAGCTTTACGTTTTGACATGATTTGTAAGGTTTCCATGGTGTGGCTTCAGGGTGAAGCATCTAAAAGACAACTAATCTTTAGAAGTTAGAAAGATTAACTTTTCACTGTCATTTTAAATATACCTTCTTACATTAAACATCTGGGTGTCTTTTTCAGCTTTGAGTTACTGCCTCAAAGGGAAAAAAACAAAAACAATTGTCCTTTCTTACCTTATTCTAGATAGTGCCAAATTCTAGGTAAGGTAGCAAAAGAGAACATTCCTGGCCTTGCGTCTCTTGAAGCACTTCACCGTATTATCGTTGGGAAATTGAGGTTTACTTTTATATGTGAAAATTTTATGAAGCTAACTAAATGCCCATGCAGTTATAAGATACAATGCAGTGGGGGATCCCTGGGAGGCTCAGCGGTTTGGCGCCTGCCTTCGGCTCAGGGCGTGGTCCTGGAGTCCTGGGATTGAGTTCCACATTGGGCTCCTTGCATGGAGCCTGCTTCTCCCTCTGCCTGTGTCCCTGACTCTCTCTCTCTCTCTCTCTCTCTCTCTCTCTCTCTCTCTGTCTCTCATGAATAAATGAATAAAATCTTAAAAAAAAAAAAGATACAATGCAGTGATCCCCTGTACACTTTGCCCATTTCCATTCACCAGTGTTATTTTTCAAAACTGTAGTATGATTTTACAGCAAGGATATAGGCAATCTTACCTAGACTTCTGCAGTTTAACTGGAACTCATTTGTGTGTGTGTGTGTGCATGTGTGTGTCCATGCATACACTAAGTTCTGTACAGTTTGATCACATGAATGAGTTCATATACCAGCTCCACAACATTTGCTGAACTGTTTCACCCTCCCCATAGTCCCTCATGTTGCCCTTCTATAATCATAACCTCTGGGGCACCTGAGTGGCTCCGTGGTTGAGTGTCTGCCTTTGGCTTAGATAGTGATCCTGGGGTCCTGGGATCTAGTCCTGCATCAGGCTCCCTGCAGGGAGACTGCTTCTCCCTCTGCCTATGTGTCTGCCTCCCTCTCTGTGTCTCTCATGAATAAATAAATAAAATATTTTTTAAAAATAACCATAACCTGTTCCCTCCATGGCCCCCTGTACTTCACCCCTGGTAACTATTGATCTGCCCTCCATTTCTAAAACCTTTGTCATTTCAAATCAATTGAATCATATATGGACACCTGGGTGGCTCAGTGGGTTGAGTGTCCAACTCTTGATTTCTGCTCAGGTCATGATCTCAGGGTCGGTTGTTGGATGGACCTGTGTCAGGCTCCATGCTCAGTGGGGAGGCTGCTTGTGATTCTCTCCTCCTGCCCCTCCTCCCACTTACATAGTCATTCTATAAGTTAACTAATTAATTAATTAAAAATTGAATCCTATAGTTTGAGACATTTGTGATTGGTTCTATTTCAGCATAATTCCCTATAGATTCATACAAGTTGTTGGATATATTCATTTTATTACTGTTTCTTTTCATTGCTGAGTAGCATGCTACAGTATGTACCATAGTTTGTAGAACCATTAGTCCCTTAGGATTCTAATTTATAGCTACTTATAGCTATTACCAATAGGGCTATTACCAACAAAGCCACTGTAAATATTTATGTATGAGTTTATATGAGCATATGTTTTGAATTCTCTAGAGTATGCAAGGTATATAAAGGAGATAAATGCCCAGGAGAGTTGCTGGGTCATGTAATAGTTGTATGTTGAATGTTTTTTAACCCAAAACTGTTTTTCCAAAGTAGCCATGCCAATTTAAAATCCCACCAGCAATGTCTGAGTGGTTCAGTTCCTCAGCATCTTTGCCAGAATTCAGTATTGTCACCTTTTTATTTATTTATTTTTAGCTACCTCATACATGTCTAAGTGTTACCTCATTGTGCTTTTATTTGTATTTTCCTAATGACTAATAGTGTTGAACATCTTTTCATATGCTTATTTGCCATCTGTACACCTTTTTTGGTGAAATAACTGTCTTTTGCCTATTTTCTAGTTGTATTTTCTGGCATGTGTGTTTACTGTTTATTTATGAGACTTATATTTAAGATATGTGTCTTTTTGGGGGGATAGGTGGTTTCTATCCTTTGTCTTTCAATCCTCTTTCAAATGTAATTTCATGTATCCAAAGCTATTAGTTTTAATGGGGTCCATCATACCAGTTTTTCCATCTATGTCTTGTGTTTTTGGTATCTGTTTAAGAACTCCCTGTCCCAGAAATCCACAGGATTTCTTTCCTCCAGTGTTCGCAGTTCTTGGTCACACCACTTCAATGAATGAAGTGGCAGCCAAATGAAGACGGTGGGCAGCAAAGCAAAGTTGATTGATAGTAATGTTTGAGTGGTAATACAAAACTCCCAAAGAGGGAAGGGATTCAAGAGGGTTGCCACTGGAGTCTCTAAGTTTCGGAATTTTGGGGGCTTATTGGCAGGCTGTTTAATCTGATTAACCCTCCAGATGCCTGTCACCCAGTAAAATGTTTATCATCTATCTGTCATGTGGGCAAGGGTGGAGGGCTCCTTCCAGGATAATAAAAATCATTTTAAGGGTGGTTTCTTCTTATGGTAGGGGACCTCTTGTCCCTGCCTGCCTTTCTTCCAACTATCCTTCATCATAGACTCCAAAGATTTTTTCCTTTTTTCCTGAAAGTTTTACAGAATTGTTTTACATTTCAGGCTGTAATCCATTTTGAGTAATTTTTGTAAAATTGTGAAGTTTAGGTCAAGATTATTTTTTCTTATGGATATTCTATTGTTTCAGTAATGTTTGGTAAAAAGGCTATCCCCCCACACCTTTTAGTTGTGCTTTGGTCAAAAATCAGTTAAGGTTATTTCTATGGATCTTTTTCTGAGTTCTCTGTGCTGATGATCAGTGGTCTATCCCCCCAGAAATACTACATTGTCATGATTACTATAACTGTGTAGTAGACTTGCTGTAAGGTAGAGTAATTCTTTCTACTTTTACTTCATCATTTTTTTAGATACCCAAGAGCCTTTGTCTTCTCAATTAAATTTTAAAATAAGCTTGCCTATGTTTATAAAAAAAGAACTTGCTTAGAGTTTGATAGAGATTGTGCTAAACCTACAGATGAATATGGGGAGAATTTTCACCTTTACTATATTTAATATTCCAGTCCATGAATACAGTATTTTTTTTAATTTTTATTTATTTATGATAGTCACACACACAGAGAGAGAGAGAGAGAGAGAGAGAGAGGCAGAGACACAGGCAGAGGGAGAAGCAGGCTCCATGCACTGAGAGCCCGACGTGGGATTCGATCCCGGGTCTCCAGGATCACGCCCTGGGCCAAAGGCAGGCGCCAAACCGCTGCGCCACCCAGGGATCCCTGTATTTTTAAAATTTATTTAAGACCTCTTCAATTTTTTTTTCAGCAAATTGTAGTTTTTTTAAAATATAGATAATGGGCCAAAGACTATGCCACATCATTTATTTTCTTTGGAGTGACTGTAGATGATGATGTGTGTTCAACTTCAATTACTACATGTTCTTGTTAACATATAGAAATTTGATTGATTTTTTTGTATAGATCTTAAAATCTATGCCTTTGCACTTCTAGTATTTTGGGGGGAGGAATGGGGGAGGTTCCTTGAGATTTCTTCATTTTATCTCTTATTTTCCAATCTGTCTGCTGTTTATATCTTTCACTTGTTGCAGTGACTAGAACTGCTAGCACTGCTCATTAAGGTTGGTAAGAGTGGACATTGTCAAAATTTGAAACTTCTGTGCTTTGTGTCAAAATTTGAAACTTCTGTGCTTCAAAACACATACTTTCAAAAGAAAGTGAGATAACCACCTGCAGAATGGAGAAAAAGATTTTTTTTAAATTCCTATCTGAAAAGAACTTGTATCTAGAATGTATAAGAAGTATAGCAACTCAACGATAAAAGCAAGTTTAAAATGGTCAAACTATTTGAATAAAAATATAAAGATAGCCAGTAAGCACATGAAAAATGCTTATCATCATCAGGGAATTTTAAATGAGAACCAAAGTAAGATAATGCTTCATACCCACTAGAAAGGCAATAATTAGTAACAAAACAAAACAAAAACCCAGAAATGACAAGTTTTGGCAAGGATATGGAGAAATTGGAAGCCTCACACACTGCTCATAAGAATTTAAAATGGTACATCTGCTTTGGAAAGTAGTTTGGCATTTTCTCAAGTGGTTAAACATAGTTACCATATGATCCAACAACTCTACTCTTAGGTATGTGTATATCAAAGAGAATGAAAACATAAAACATGTCTTTATAAAAACTATACAATGCTCATAGCAGCATTATTTATAATAGCCTAAAAGTAGACACAACCTGAACATTTATTAACTGATGATGAGATGAATAAAATGTAGTAGTATATCAATACAATGGGATATTATTAAGGTACTTAATATATATTAATATATTATTAATATATTAATACTTTATATTAAGGTACTGAATATTATTGTATATATCAGTACCTTAATTAGTAATTAAGTAATTAAGCATACTGATATATGCTACAACATGGATGAACCTTGGAATTGTTACACTAACTGAAAGAATCCAGTCACAAAGGATGATATGTTGCATAATGCCAATGATGAAATTTCCAGAATATGAAAATTTACAGACACAGATTAGTGGTTGCCTAGGGCTAGGGAAGATGAGGATTTGGGGGAAAGACAGCCAGGTGGTCTGGAGGGCTTTTTTGGAGCAATTAAAATATTTTAAAACTGTAGTAGATACACAACTCTGAATATACTAATACCCATTGGATTATATGCTTTAACAGGATAAGGTTGATGTGTAAACTATATCTTAATAAAGCTGTTAAATGCATAGGAATTTTCAGAAGTTAATACTTAGTGCTTAAGTATGCCATTTTATAACTTATTTTTCATATTTTTTTCTTGCCTTCCTATAGTGTAATTGATCTTTTTCTATTTTTAAAATTTTTCATCTTGATTTGTTTATAGTGTGTTGGAGTGCATCTTTCTGTGTAGTTTTTTTTTCTGTGTAGTTTTTGTGGTAGTCTCATTATATGCAGAAAAAAGTAGACTTACAACAGTCTACTGCTGTTAGCGTCTTACCACTTAGAGTGAAATGTGGGAACTTCACTTCTGTTTTGGTCTCTTTAACTTTACCACTTTCAAATAGCATTATCTTGCATTTCAGATGTTATTCCACCTTGTTGATGAAACTTAAGAAAGGGCTAGTTCACTGTATCCCATCTTTGTGTTCTTAATCCTTCTTCCTGATATTTCCCTGCTACTCGAAGATTTCTTCTTATTCCTTTCCATTCTCTTTGAAACTTCCTTTAGTCATTCTTTGAGGGTATCTTTGCTAACAACAAAATATTTTGGTTTTCCTTCATTTTATAATGTTCTTATTTCCCCCTTTTTTTTTCTCAAAGGATCTTTGTGCATGATAGAAATTTCACGGTTAATTGCTTTTGAAAACCTGTTGGCCTTCATGGTTTCAGGTGAAAAATCTGTTACTCTGCCTGATATTTCCCTCTAGGCAATGTAATGCTTCTCTCTGGCTGTTTTTAAGATTTTATATTGAATTTACACAAGTTTAATTATGACATGTCTTATTCTTAATTTCTTTGATCTTTTTACTCTGTATAGAGTGTTCTTACTTCGTAGATAGGTTGTTTCGCATCTTTACCCAAATTTGAGAAATTTGAGCTTTATTTTTTCCCCCATATACTCCATCAATTCTACTTCAGGACTCCAGCAATAAAAATGTTGGCCCTTTCTTCATTACTCTTTAGGTATTGGGTCCCTGAGGCATTTTTTTTTTTTTTTTTTTACCTATTCTTTTTTTATTGTTTAGATGGGGTGAATTCTGTTATTTGCCCTCAAGGTCATAGATTCTGTCCTTTGTCATTTCCATTCTATCCACGCAGAATTTTTTGTTTCTATTACTATATTTTTTTCAGCGCTATAATTTCTGTTGATTCTGTTCTATAATTTCTTTGAGATTTCCTATCTGTTTTGAAAATTTGTAATTGATAGTTGAAGGTTTTTTTTTTTTTTTTTTTTAATCACAACCACTTTAAAATCCTTGTCCTACAACTCAACCTTTGATTTGTCCTTTTTGTTAGCATCATTTGATGGTCTCTTCTCATTCAAGTTCTGATTTTCTTGCTAAGATGGGTAGTTTTTTATTGTATCCTAGATGTTTTGTCAATAGGTCAGGAGACTCTAGGTCCTGTTTAATTGTTTAATTTAGTAGGCAGTTACTTTGGTTTGTTTTAGCACATAAGTCTTGGTTAAATTTTGTGGGCTATAGTTCAAAGGTGGCTGAATTTTCAGAGCCTTTGTGGTAATACCCTGCTCTGCTTGATTTGTCTGGTACCACTGATATTCCCACTCATCCCAATTCCTGGGGTAAGAAGGGATTTCTCCAGGTTGGGCTGCCTCACTACTCGACTTAGTCTTTTTCAGAGGAGCTAGGAGTTTATGGTATGCCCTTTTTGGTATCTCTACCCAGTGTCCGTAGGCAATTGAGGGTCATTGGGTCCACAGGAATAAAACAGCTTCTCAATATGAGCCTCTTTGTGATTGTTTCTCTTTTCCTAGTTCTGACTACTCATCCTGGTGGTTTCTGACTAGGGGAGAGGGTAAGGGCCTAAGAGGACAGAGAGATTTCCTGGATCATGCCTGTTTGCTGTAGCTGTTTTTCCTGATAGTTCTGTGCCCTGACTTGGTATATTTTGGTGGGGAGAAGATGTCTCAGGCTCATGTCTCCCTTGGCTGCTTGTTTTTGGTTGGACTCCCAGTGGATCCCCTTGCCATTTGCTTTGTGTTTACTTTATACTGTCAGAAAAAACCACCACCAACAACAAACAACAACAACAACAAAAAACCCTCCTTTGATTCTAGGGAAGAATGAGTTTACCTGGATACTTTTCTCTCTCGCTGTCTCTGTCTCTCTGTCTCGGTCTCTCTCTCCCCAGATTGGGGGTTCTTGTGAATGCCATGTCTGCAAGGTCTTCCTTCTTCAGTATAGTGAGGAAATTAGATATCTGACCACTGTGCTGTCCCTCTTATCCTGGGGTCTTGCTTTCTGTCTTTTTATTGCCTGTCAGAGTTCCCCTTTGGTTGTCTCTCCTAGCAGCGTTTACAGTTCACTGGATTTCTAAGTTTGTGCTTTGCATGAATGGAGCATGGAGAAATAGGTTTATACCATCTTGTCCTGAGAAGAAATATGCACTATAGTTTTCTTGTTTACTTGTCAGATTTATGTCTAAACACATTTCTCCATAGCTCACAGATAATTATTATAACTTATTTACCATGCAACTTTTTGCTAGTGCCTAATATAGTATTGACTTATAGTATATTCTCAGTAAAAACTTTTGTAATGAAGTTGAAGGAACACTTATGTTTGTGAAATCAGGTCTGTAATTAGACACTTAGGTCTGGTAATGGCCAAATGGGGCCTTTGGAACCAGTCTATAATTTTACCAAGTGAACAATTGCCTTCCCCTAGACAGAAGACTATGTACCTTCTCTAGTGTGTAAAGCCTAAAATTCTTTGAAGGAATATATTAGTAGTCACTTCCCTGAGGAAAAGGGAAGTCCTTCCTTGAGCTGCTCCCTTTTTTATTTTCCTACAGTTTTATCAAAACTTATGTTTGAATTAAATCAAGTGGACTTGTGGGATCACCAGGTCTCTTTTTCAGTCTGTTCATATCATTCCTGTAGAAATTTCTGAATAAAATAAACTTGACAAATATTTGTACCTTTCTGTGATGTTTGGAGCCATTCTGTGGGTCTACTGGATCCTTAGTAAGTTGAAATAGTAACATTAAGTTTTCTGATGGAAGTAGTCTTCTATAACCCCCAAATAAAAGATCATCTATAATTTTGGGGGCTGAAGACAAAAAGCCAAGGAGAAATGGAAACATTTGAAAAGATAAAGCATTGGGAATTAAATATATAAAGTAAGTAGCATGTGACTATTTAAAAGAATAAAGTAGATTGGTCTGTACTAGGATGGTAAAATAGCCACAATAAAATAAATGAATAAAACAGAATTGCCACAGTGCATCTAGAAAATGAACTTCCATATTTGTTTACGGACCCACTATGGTATGCAGAGCTAAGATAATGTGTAATGCTCCTGTATTCTGTGTGTGATTCCTTCCCTTTCAGTATGGGCTGGCCTAGTGACTTGCTCCTAAACCCTATAGTATGTCTAAACATAGTGGGATGTAACCACTATGGTTAAAAAACAAGAAATTGGAACTTTTGTCTTGCTACTTTCTGTGTTGACTCTGTCCTTTGATGGCTTTGGTGAAGCAAACCACCATATGCACATGACAGGGAAGTTCAATAGCCTGAAAGTGAATCATGCAAACTACACCTGAGCTTGGAATGGATCCTACCCCTGTTGAGTGTCAAATGAGATTCCCAGACCTGACCAAAATTGTAATTAGAGCCCTGTAAAGATGCTGAAGCAGAGGATTCAGTTAAGCTGTGCCCATATCCCTGACCCCTGAAATTTGTGAGACTATGAATGGTGGTTGTTTTAAGCCACTAAGTTTTTAATAATTTGTTAGGCAGCATTCGATAACTAAGATACCTCTCTGTTTTTTATATTAGTATAAGCAGTGGAAAGTTGTAAGTTTTTACTTTGTAACTTTTTATGTGGTAAAGAGTTCACAAGAATATAATTTTTCATAAGGAGATGTTCACATATATGTAATTGTATGTATATATTTCGACTCCTTGTGTCTAATCTGCATAGCACCATATTGAAGCAGAACAGGCTCCAAATGATGCATTGACATACTACAAAATAATGGAAAAGAGGTAAGGAGTAAAAATCTGAAATGATTGTATTTATTCAGATTTGTTCACATGAGAGCATTATTAGGTTAAGTAATGGTACAACTGACTATATTGATCAGTCTAGAGCCAATGAAAACCCTCACTCTTTCTTAATTCCCTTAGGAAAGAATAGGATTGGCTTAAAACAGAAAAAGCATGAAAAGTGATATGGTTTTTTATACTTTATCAGATGGTTATCACCTGGGAATGTCAAAAATTCTAATTATTACCAAGGAGATGAGAAATATGTCCAACATATAAGCAGATGTCTCTAATGCATGTGTATGTGGATGTGTTTTTAAATTTTTTTTTTTACCATAGCATGGACAGTATGAAGTATTTGGATTTCTTATAGAACTTTCCCTTTTGCTATTAGAAATCCAAAAATGATTATGATTCTGGTGTAATTACTCAGCATCTTCATTTGTCCCTGGTACAATAGTGTTTTTCTTTAGCCATGACTATTAGATCAAAACCACAGCTTTTACAAAAGATAAACTAGGAATTGGCTGATCATTTTTCAACAAATATTAATTGAGCATCCTACAAAGGAGGGAGGATATAAAGATAGGCTCTGCTGGTATTTGAGAGATTTTTTTTAAAGAATATTTTCTGATATTTTTTAATAAGATTTTTGAATATCTTTTCAAAGCAGCCCTTAGGCTAGTAGATTGCTCAAGGATTGCCACAGTCTACCTTGATTTTAGATGCAAAGCACTGAAATTCTTTCTGTGTCTAAACAGAAATGTTCAGATGACTGGACTAGCCTGTTGAAGATTCCATTAGACATTTTCCTATGATGCAGCATGTGTCATTTCTATCTAATCAACTTAGGATACACAGGATGAAATCTATTTGGGTTCATGCAGTGAAATCTCTTGTTTAATATAGGCTCTTACCTCTTTGATGTGCCAGGAGTAGAATAGGAATATTCTAGGTGAGAAGCCAGGGAAAGCTGTGTGTTTGGTTGGAGAGAATCTTGTTTTAGCACAAAAATGGTGGCCAGAGTATGGACATATGCCTTTGCCCTTAGCTAGAGATGTTCTCCTTTGATGAATCTTTATTTCTTCTTTGAGTTACTTATAAATGTCTTTATCTTCTATATTTGAAAACAAAAGTTTCTGAAGCCTACTATTGTGGCATTTTGGTAAGTGTACTTTAATTGCTTAAATTACACAGCAATTCGTAACTGAAATAGTTCTGTATATTGTGATGTTTGGTGACTCAAGCCAGCTGATGTATACATGCAGATTTCAGCAGTTTCTGAGAATTTTCAGAAGTCACACGTGTAACAAATGTTGATGCTTATTTGCTTAGCAAATCAGTTTTACATCAATTCTATAGATCTTTGCACTGCTGGTGCTTTGTCTATTAGGCTATTTTTTTCTATTTCTTTTCCAGCATGCCATTATACTTTAATTGAGTAATATGTGAAACTTTAAAGATTTTAATTATTTTTAAGTAATGTCTACACCCAACATGGGGCTTGAACTTACAACTCTGACATCAAGAGTCACATGTTCTACTGAATGAACCAGCCTGGCACCCCGAGAGAAATACACAGAGTTTTAATCAACATTTCCTTTAGGAACTCAGTGAGAGCCCACTAAGTGTGTGTGTGTGTGTGTGTGTGTGTGTGTGTGTGTGTGTGTTTATTTTCCTCTACTGACAGTTCTCCTTTGATGAATGTTTATAATTCAAAGGAGGCAAAACTATGTTGAATTAAATGTTATTTTTTCACCAATGCTCAACCTGTTTTAGCAAGTAAAATGTGATTTAGTAGTTCACTCAAAGGCCATATTTACTACTTTAATTCATGACAAGTTTTCTGTGCAATTCTTCAAAGAAATCAGTATATAAAACTCAATAATTGGATTGGATTTTCTTGATTTGGTAAGTTTTTAGATGCTTCTAGTTGAATCTCAAGAACTTTTTATTACAAATCCAGATTCCATTGATGTCAGAATAATTAGCTGAGTTGTCAGCTCCCCATGTCTACTCTAGACTTCATAAATGAGAAGTGAAATATTGGCCCATAGGATGTCCTGTCCAGTTCTGATGTTGAATAATGTTATTCTGCTGTGGGTGGTGGTGGTAAGATACCTTGGCATTCTGAAGAACTTCTTTTATTTGAAATTTCAGGATTTGAAATTTCTTTTAACACTTTGTGGGCTCTAAAGAGATGCTGGATGCATGCATTCATGTATTTATTTCATAGTTTGACACAATAATTTTTTTCCATTTTAATAATGTAAGGGATATAAGATGTGTACATGTCTCTTCCCTCTATTGAGAAATACCCTGTGTCTTTCCACAGACTTAACATAATAGTGCTTAAATATTGAATAAAAAAACCCAAAGTGTCATTTATTTATTTAAAGATTTTATTTATTTATTCATGAGAGACAGAGAGAGAGAGGCAGAGACACAGGCAGAGGGAGAAGCAGACTTCCTGCAGGGAGCCTGATGCAGGACTCGATCCCAGAACCCCTGGATCATGACCTGAGCCAAAGGCAGATGCCCAACTAATGAGCCAGCCAGGTACCCCTCAAGGTGTTATTTAAACTTGATTAGATGATTTCAGTCCTCTGGCCCTCAGCAAAACTCCATCAAAATGAATGATATGAGGTATTCCACAGCAATATTAGGACATAATTTAATATGCTATAATACATCCTGAACTGCTATAGAAATTTCCTAAAATCATTGGGCCAAGTTTGGAAATGTTTCAGGAAGTCAGCTAAGGTGGAATATTGTTTTCCTTCCAGTACACTTGTGGACATTCAAAGAATAATTTAAATCTCTTAGAAAATGCTAACATTCACTTTTCATTACATATGAATATGGCCCTAATTGCTCTGTAACTATTAGCAGTTCAGTTGTATGATTTAAAGTATGCATGAATAAATACATGCTTACTATTTTGTTTTGTTTTTGTTTTTTTTTGGTGGATATCAAAAATATACAATGACCCAAAGCCTTTTGAAGACATTTCACAATTATTTTATTGCATATTAATTAGAAACTGCTAATTGTACCTTGTTAAGGTGATACATTAATGAAATTTTTGCTGGACAAGATACTGGCTAAATTTTATATTAGAGAAATTTTAGAAGCCTTTCAAGTTACATGAGAATATAGTTAAATTTTAGTCTCCATATAAATTCAGACTAAATTCCATGGGAATTCCTTAGGTGCAAGACTGTCTAACACTAATTGTATTCACTTGGATTTGCATAATGCTCAGTAATTTTCATAGCTCTTTCTTATCCCATTTCACATTTGATCTTCACACTATACCCAAGAGGGTAGTAAGATGGGTATTATCCTCTCTAATTTGTAATCCCCTTGTTGAGTTGTGGTCTAAGAGGAACCTGCCTAATATTGAATCCTACTGTAGAGATAAGGTTCAAGTGTATTTTCTGGACTTTATCCTTGTGCCTTTCTGATTTAAGGTCACTAGGGGTACAGACTAATCTGTAATTTCTGTGCTTTATGGTTGTTTTTTATGCCAATATCCATATGAGGTTATGATTAATTTTTTCATTGAAGTAGTTGATTTTGATATTAAAGCAAGTTTTTTCCTTGGGGAATCATATTGAGTTAGCAAGTGTCCCATATGCTGTGAATAACAGGTATTAGAACAATAGAGCATAAATGGTAAATTGTTGATTCTTTCTAGGGCAAGGCCTCAATTTGATTATCTTGGTCTTTGCCTTGGCAAACTTTTTAATCTCTCCAAACTTTTTTTTTTTTCCTTCAACTTTACAAAGGAAATAATGCTAGTTAGTATTCAGTTCTGAGATTAAATTGGATAATTCATATATAGTATGAGATAAAATTAACATTGAATAAATGTTCATTGCCTCTATTTCTACTGTAAAATGTGTTTTAACCCAGAAAGGAAGAATATATGTGGAATATTGTATAGATGAAGTATTTTACACATATTTTCATGTAATCCAATAACCTACTGAGAATATGTGTACCTTCCCATATAAATCAGTGAACAAACTTGTTTTTAATGTTTTGGCAGACTTATGAAACCAATTAGCTTGGTAATATATATTCAGCTTTAATGGGCAAGTAAATAATTAATGTTATTGCCTTTGTAAATTTAGTTTTTCAGTTATAAATTAACATAATTAAAAGAGTAATGTTTCTGTATGCATTCTACTAGCCAAATTTAAATCAAGCAATTAAACTGTAGGTTTTCTGCACCAAATGAGCTCAGCTCATAATGAGACAGATGACAGACGTAAATTTGTTTTTTCATGGTCAGGTTCATTACAAAAACATGAAGGAAAATACTTGTAGTACGTGTAATCAAGTAAATTATTCCAAGCACCATAAATTGTTTTTTCTGGGTCTTCTGCCTTAAACTGAGGACTTAAACACTGTCATTTCTTTCTTTCTTTCTTTCTTTCTTTCTTTCTTTCTTTCTTTCTTTCTTTCTTTCTTTCTTTTCTTTTCTTTTCTTTTCTTTTCTTTTCTTTTCTTTTCTTTTCTTTTTCTATTCTGAAGAATGGTCTCTTCTTGTAAAAGATCACTTAGTTTTTCATCAGAATGTTACTGTGCTGGTTAACTACCTACAGTAATCCAAATCTCTAAAGAGGAAAGGCTTATTATATGGAGAGAGGACTTCAAAACCAGAGTTGAAATCTTTTATATGAAATATTAGCCATTTTGCATGACTTGGATTTGAAAAGCCAGCTGTGTGTTAGTTGTGTGGCACTGGTGATGAAGAGGAGGGTCTGAGGGGGTCACTGCTGTGCTCTAGAATCCACTGACTGTAGAAAGATACAAAGCAGTAGCTTGTGTTCTCCCTGAGAAGTGAAGTAGGTATATTTTTCCCCTTTGAAATCAGCCCTGTGGGGTACTATCAAACAGATTTTAATCTAAGACAATATATTTTGTGACTACATTGTTACAAGCTGAATGAACAGAAAAGGGGACCTGCTATGTGGGGATAATTGAACTGTAGACATTTTTAATCTTCCAAGAAATACTGGTATATAATTAAACATGCACTGACTAATGATCTATATTTAACAGCTCAACCACTTTGAAGCACACTACTAAAAGTAAAATTCTGGGGCGTATTAGAATGAGCATGTGTATCCCATTACTCTCTCTTTGGAGATAAGCACCACTGCTTCTCTTTGCTCACTGATACATCTGTAAGGTTAATCCCCCCCTTTAGTGACTGTTGTTTATTAAAACACATTTGTATATTTATCTTTAATTAGTTCACTCTCCAGTGATGCATTATTTTAGCATGAAATACCTTCAGGGTGAAAGACTTCAATTCTTGGTTAGTAACTTTTGGAAAATGTGTATCCTATTTGTTATGCTCTTTTTTGGTTACAGAATGCATTTGTTCCCCTTGATTACCATGTGACATGGTCCTTGTTAGCTTAGGTCCAATTCAGAATTTTTCTAAATGCAGTATATGGTCACTCCATTTTATTTGGACAGCAAAAAAGTGCTGGACAGCATTTTTTTTCTTTCCAGAGTCACTGCCTATTACTTCTGATACTTATTATTGACATTTAAAAACAAATAAAATTGGAAATCACAACTAACATACTTCTCACTAGCCCTAAAATTACCTTGAAATAAGTCTGTAAGTCACCAATTCTAAGTCTTATTTTGGATCAGAAACTGTGGTCCTTCTCCTTAGGAACATAGAAATAAGAAAATGTTGTGCTTAAATTTCAGAGGTTAATGGAACCCCCTTGAAGCTCATCCTCTAATCCTGGTTTCAAGTTGAAACCTCTATAATCAGAATTACCAGTACTGGCAGTTCTCCCCTTGTTATTCTGTTCCAATTCAATAGTTCTCTGTAAAATGTTCTAAATTAAAACTCTTATTGTCCTAAATTAGACTCTATTAATGGTCCATATTGGTCATAGTAACTTAAATTTGTGTGATTTCTGGTTTGTAAAATGCTAGTAATTTTTTAAAGTTAAACCAAACACCACTTGTTCCATGAAGCTCTCAGTCTTTGAATTCTAAAGTGAACCAAAGTAGACAACCATTCTGTCCTTCCCACAATCAACTATCCCATTTTATAGATGGATCTTTCATACAAGTTCCTAAGTTCTACTATGTTACAGTTGTATTTCTACCATGATTTTTCAACTTCTTTATGGAAACAAGTTCTGGGTTCTTGTTTTTTTTTTACCACATATTTTTATTTATATAATATTACTAGTAAATACTGCAGAAATGTGCTTTTTTAAACAAGCATAACTGAAATGAGCAGGTTTGGGAACTGACATGGTCACCTCTCAGAATGTGCACTGCTCAGCTTGCTGGGATAGAAACGTGTGAGATAGAATAAAAGTAGATGAGCAGCTTCAATTGCAGCTCATGACGTGAGCACTGGTTGCTATATTTTATAAAAATAATGAAGAGTAAAAAAAAAATAATGAAGAGTATTGTCTAATTTGATGAATTGGTGTATTGTAGGCCACTTTAGAGAGTTTGTTTTGCAATTGGGAAACTAATTCTGAGCCTACCAGTTATTTTGACAGAAAAATGGGAGTAAACAAGATTTATGCCTTTTAGTAAATGTTGTTTAATTTTAATATTAATTTTGAAAGTTAAAAGTTAATTACTTTTTACTATTTGCATTCTGTAGTATTAGCTAATGACTTTAACTTTGTGAGGCAGCTGTGTATAGATTTTAAGAACTTTTGCTATGGGATCAGTAACTGGGAGCTCTTGCCTCTTAATAGCTATATGATTTTGGGCAAACTGTCTAATTTATAGGCCTGAATTTTCTCAGCTGCAAAATGGGGATAATAGTTATAACTGGGTATAGTGTGTTATGAGACTGGATGCCTTGTACATTTACCAAACATTAAATAAATATGATCCGTTATAAATATTAATAGGGAAAGTGGCTGGATATTTACTTTCTATAATTCTATGCAACATATCTTTATGTTGTGTCCTTAATTTTATTCATTTGAAACAGACTTTCAAAATTCCTAATTATAGTTCCCTTAGGGATCTTAAGGGCATTTAATACCTTGGGCAGTGTTAAGATCCACAGATGAAATTTATCTCAAGTCCTACTGCCTTTCTAAGAAATGTATTGTTTTTATTTAATACATTTTGTTGAGCTGTGTATCTACACAAATAGACATTCAAGGATATAAGGGTTCATCCAGCTTAGTATTTACTTCACTGTGAGTGAGTCAGCCAACATGAAGGAGTGATGAAATGCACCATCGCTGATTTTTTTTCAGGTTTATTAGCCTTTAATACTTAAGGAGTCCATAAGGTAATAGGGAAATATTGAGAATGACTCCTTTGTAGTAGTCTAGTTATTTTCCAACAACAACAGCAATAATACCAGTGAGTATAGGTGGTGGTGTACTGATAAACCAGCTCTCCAGAAAAGAACACCTTGTCTTACAGTGTTGGCCAAGATTAAGAGTGTAAATATTCCCAACATGTTTGGCGTCAAGATATATGATTTAACAACCAGCTCACAAAATTCCTGGATAAGGAGCATGACTCTTGCTAGCTGACTTCAGCATACCATGATAGATCTTTGATCTCATCTCTCTGAGCCACCCTTTAGTTAGGAAGTAAAATTCCCCTTTTGGGCACCCTTTTCTCTTCTCTTTCTTCACATCTAGACTTGCTGTTTTTATGGGCTTCCTGTCTGACCCTGTACAGATTTCATTCACTCAGTTTTGATTCTTGTCTGATTTTTCAGTGGTAGGGGTGTGGTGTAGTGGGATGGTTTCAGTAGGGGAACCATGCAAGGTAGAAATCTTGCTCTTTCCTTAACTTTACAGAGTGTGTAATCTGTTCTGACTCCTTAATGTAGCCTGCATGGCTCTATGTGGTCTCATCCCAATTTATTTCTCCATTATAATGGTTTTAATGCTCCATCCTGAAAATGCATAACTCCATCCCTATAGGACTTCTTTAAGATCCTGGAAAGCACAATGTTCTTTCTTCCAGGCTTTCCTAGGAGGAGTTTTATTTTGCCTAGAAAGGTCTTCACATATCTTCCCCTCCTTTTAGATTTTCATCCAGGTGAACACTTTTCAGCCTCAGAGCTCATGGACATTACCCTCCCTGTGATGATCCAGATGAAGGTTATGTTTTGATGATTGCACATAGTCTGCTACTTAATTCTCTCAAACCATCCTTTATGTCTCACGCATTTGTCAACATAGAGACAAGTGTTTGAAAGGTACTACTTATGGGGCACCTGGGTGGCTCAGTAGATGAGCAACTGTCTTTGGCTCAGGGTGTGAACCCAGTGTCCTGGGATTGAGTCCCACATCAGGCTCTCCATGGGGAGCCTGCTTCTCCCTCTGCCTATATCTCAGCCTCTGTGTGTGTGTGTGTGTGTGTCACTTATAAGTAAAAGAATAGAAAAAAAATCTTAAAAAAAAAGAAAAGTACTACCTATATATTAGCCAAATGAGAAACCATGGTTTTGAGGGCACTTACAGATTAGGAATCAGGAGATCTTGCATCATTTGGGGCCAGTCAGAAGATCTTTAAGACTTAGTTTTCTTCATTTTTTGTGCATTTCTGTTCTTGCATTATTGGAAACTGCTAACTTACCTGTTCTTTGGAGATCAGTGTCAAAGTGTAATATTTAACATATCCCTTTTTGTCTGACTTCCTTTAAGACTTGAGAAGCAGTGTTGTGCCATAGTTGTAAGTGTAGACTCTGGATTTAAGCCATCTTTTTTTTTTTTTAAAGATATTATTTATTTATTTGACAGAGAGCACAAGCAGGGGGAGCAGCAGGCAGAAAGAGAAGGAGAAGTAGGCCCCCTGTAGAACAGGGAGCCTGATGAGGGACTCCATCCAGGACCCAGGGATCATGACCTAAGCCAAAGACAGCTTAACCAACTAAGCCACAGGTGCCCCTGGATTTAAGCCATCTAAATACATAGTCCCAGCATTACTACTTTGGGCAAGTTGCTTGTTTTCCTCTCCTGTTTAGTGGGGATGATAACAGAATCTCCCTATCAAGTTAGGAAGAAAAACAGAGTCAATAGCTATGAATAGGACTTATATCTTTTTCACTCACCTATAATGTTCTTTCTCTCCTCTCCTTTCAGCATACTTCATGTTAATTCCCTCCGTGGAAGACTACAGCATTGGGTTGGTGAGCAGCATTAATGCAATGACTTTGAGAAAGCATGGAGCCATTTCTCCTATTTCCTCTCCAATTGAGCTTCTTCATGTACATTGGCAATTTTATCTTTCAAATAAGTACTCTTTCCCCATCTCCAAAATAACTTTTCAAATTAATATAATGATTTGTTCCATTCTAAGGGGCAATTATATGTAATGTTTTATTTTTAGAGTAATATCCAGTAATTTTCAGAAGCTGGAGCTTGTCATAAAATCATTGAAAGATAAGTAATTTTCTTCTCACTGTTCCAGGAGAGTAGCTCAATTGATTCCATTCGTGCTTGAGAAGTGAGTTTAGCATGCAGGTTGCCAGTTGATACACACAGGAACGATAAATGTGTAATGAAATGTCTGAGATTTGTGGTGGGGAAGGAAGAATAAGAAAGATAATATGTCAATGAGAAAAACTTATTAGAAAATACAGTTCCAGGAAACAGGACATACTTCTACTACTGAAGGAAGGTCATTACTTTGAGATCCATGGGACATATGGAACTTCCCTGGGCTGGTGAACCAACCTTCCTCATGAATGGTGCTGGGAGGGGAGAGAGTCCAAGTCTATTTTGATACCTTTTTTGAGATTGTGTGGAGGAAAGATCAGCCTTTCTATTTCCAGTGTATTCAAGACTGAAGGTCAGAAGGAGAATAGTTGATGCTTCACACAAACAGAAGTGTGACCAGTATGGCTGGTGCACGTTAGGAGGTGGAGGTGTAGAACACACAGTGAGACCAGTGAAATGGGCCAGATCTCAGATCTTCTAAACTGCATCAAGGATTTTGAGATCTTATTCTAAAAACAGTGAGAAACCTTTGGAAAGTTTAGGCTGAGGAGTAGAAATGGCTTATTTTTAAAACCTCATTGAAAAAGGAGTGGGAGCAGCCCAAGATGGGTTGATTAAAGACCAGTGAAGAGGTTGTAGAAATATTCCAGATAAGTGGAGTTGTGCTTTTAGGGGCTCCATCTAGGAGAAGAGAATAGCCCAGAGTGGCTGGAGGGGCCACTGTGAGAGGTATTACAGTAGAGCTGCTTAGTGGCAGCTGTGCTGGCTTCTTAGCAAGATGATGTGTGGCTCTTCCTGTGAAATGGTTTAGAAAAGCAACCACAGCTTACCATTACAATGTGTAGTCTGTGTGCATGTACATGCATGTGCGTATTGACAGGTAGAGTGTGTGACATTGCCTTAAGTTTATTTGTTAAAACCAGAGGCTAGAGGTAAAATTATTTTTATGCTTTCGTGTAATTGTGAACAAGTTTAAGGATTGACCCGTTTAAACAAAAATAAACCTTCTTCTCCTCTTAGAAATTTCTCAACTTAGAACTTTGAGTGAGATATAAAATTAAGATAGACGTTTTTGGACTTCAGCTAAATGGTTCGTGTAAATCCATGAGCATCCCTTGGTGCCAGATGGTTAAGAACAATTATCTGGCATTTCTTTCAACTTTAATGTTTTCAGAGAACTTTATAATAAGTGACTAATTTAACTTCACATTTGCCTAGTAAGAAGTGAGGGAAAAATAATAGCCAGCTATCTGAGGCACCATTATGTAATTCATACAACTCTGTGGGTTCTTAATAAATATTGAGTTGTAACTTAGCTTGTGTTATGGTGGGAAAACAGATGATTCTGGAAGGTTTAGGATCAGCAAACCTGTATTTCCCAGTACTTCATACCTGGGTTTAAGGAATTGTTATTATGATTTTGTATGTGTTTTGAAAATCAAAGCAGGGTACAAGACCTGTCCTATAATCTTTTCTCCTTTCACAGCATGGAACACTGAAGCCAGATGAGTAGATGGATTGCTTCAAGTTTGCAGAACAAGAATTTGGTTCAAAGGTTTGAGGGACTCCATAGTCCTTGTTTTGAAGTTAGATGACAGCTGTCTTCTCCTTGTTAAGGTGACAAGGCTATTCCTTTCCCTAGCCGGGCTCTTTGCTGGCCTACAATGTATATCTGTGTTGTTTTATAAACATTCCATAATCTACCTCTTGATGGGGCTAAATATGTTTTTAAATCTAATCTTTCTGGTTTCTAATGTGATTTCAGTGAAAGCTTATTTCCAATGCAATGGTTTTGCAATTATAGTGGAGTCTCAGCTTATGTGCATTTAATTTATGCAAATTCAACTGTACGTGCATGGCAAATAACAGAGAACCATTTCCATAGCACAGAGGGTTCTGTCCATGCAATAAGCACATGCTCCCGAGTAAGAGAAGCTGAATTCTGCTTTCCTCGGTGTCTGACTCAGTGTTTGATGCCCCTATACAGTAAGGATTTGGTGTGAGTGAAGTTCTGTGCCTTAATACTACTTACTTTTCAAACTACAGGGCCCCTAAGCCAAGTCTTCCTTTTGTTTATTGTTCAACCAAAGAAATATGTGCTACAAAATGGGAAAAAAAGATTTTCCCCTCTGGGTCTGTTCATTTAACGAAGAAATGAGCATTTATTATATAGCACCATGCTAGGTACTAGAAATGCTACCAAAGATATGGTGAACTACTGAAAGATTACTCACCCTCACAGAACTTAGAGCTTAGTGTCTTCTGAAATCTGTCAGTTAACATACTGCCTTCCTAAGATATTTTGAAGAATGATGTTGGTTTTATGTGATTTCACTTTACTGATTTTTACCTTGCAACCCCTCTTTGAAGCCACTTTGAAGACACTTTAGCAGTTTCTTAGAAAGCTAAACATCCTCTTATTTGATGATCTAGTGATTGTGCTCCTTGATATTTACCCAAAGGAGTTGAAAACTTATGTCCATACAGAAACCTACTCATGAATGTTTAGAAGAGATTTATTCATAATTTTCAAAACTTGGAAGCAACCAAGGTATTTCAGTAGGTGAATGGGTAAAGAAACTGAGGTCCATCCAGACAGTGGAATATTATGCAGTGCTGAAAGAGAGGAGTTGTCAAACCACTGAAAGACCTGGAGAAACTTAAAAGTGTATTGCTAAATGAAAGAAAGCAATCTGAAAAAGGCTACAGTACTAGGAGATTCAAACTATATGACCTTCTGGAAAAGGCAAAACTATAGAAATATTTCAAAAGATTAGTAATTGTCAGAGATTAGAGGGAATGGAGGCAGGAACAGATAGAGTGCAGAGGATTTTTAGGGCACAGAAACTATAATACAGTTTCAGTGAAGACCTGCCAATAAACATTGGTCAAAACCCATAGAATGTGTAAAACCAAGAGGAAACCCTAAGGTAAGCTGTTGACCTTCAGTGATGATGATGGATCATTGTAATGGTTCATTGATTGTAGCAGATATAGCAGTGGTCCAGGATGTTGATGATGGAAGTGGCCGTGCATGCTTAGGGACAGGAAGCATATGAAAACTCCCTGTACTTTCTGCTCCAGTTTGCTATCAACCCAAAACTGCTGTAATAACCTATATAAAAATAAACCCCTTGTTCTCCTCTCAGGAACCCCCATGTAAACCATGACTCCATCTGTGTCCTATATGTTCTTATTGGTTTTTTGATAATAGATATAATGCAGGTGTGTAGTTGTGCCAGATTATAGAAGTATTTGGGAAGATGCTGTTTAGGGTGGCATAGTTCTGAAAGATGGGAATCGAGCATTAGAAAGCTGGATTCTTGTCACTCATTTGACCCCAATCGTTTCGTGACTTTGGACAAGCCACTTTCCTCATCTGCAAAATAGTACAGTTCAACTGTCTGGCTCCTGTGATCCTGTCCAGTTCTTTTCTTTGAAATGTTTTTAATTGAATCCTTGGAACTTGGTACTAAATCTTTAACATTATTACAGTAAAATCCCTTCAAAGTCATGAATTATAGGTCATATCTTAATTCCTTTAAAAATAAAAAATAATTAAAAATACATAGATCAACAGACTCCTAGTGAGCTGTTCTGTGGTCTTCCCTGGAGGGCAGATTCCTAGCATCTCTTACACAGTTCCCTGAAAATGGTTGCAAAAATCCTTCCTAGATTTATGGTTAAAGTAAAGTAATTTTGGGACACTCTTTACCTCTAGATGTCACTTTGGAGAAAGCAATCAATATGACCTAACAGAGAGAATAGGACAGTCCATTTATTTTCAGTTTTTATAATATTTTATTATACATACATTTTTTTAAATTAAGGGCAATGATAAAATGAATGGTTTTGTGTCCACCATCCAGGTTGGTAAATCCTAAGATCTTACATATTTGCTTCCCAAATGTTTAAGTAATAAAACACTAATGGTTAAAGCTTAATATAGGAAAAAAGTGTTTTTAAAACAAATTTCCCATTTCTATCTGTAAGAGTGTCACTTGCTCAGGAAGAGCAAAAAATAATGGGTCCTAAAGAGGTCAAAATCCTACATAATTTTACCACCTAGAGACAACTATTACCATTTTATCATCTTCTTTCTTTGTTAAACATTTGCTCTATGTGCTTTTTAAAAAATCTGGCAACCAGTTTACTTTATTATGGAAAATTTAGGGCAGCCCAGGTAGCTCAGCGGTTTAGTGCTGCCTTCAGCCTGAGAGTGTGGTTCTGGAGACCTGGGATCGAGTCCCATGTCAGGCTCCCTGCATGGAATGGAGCCTGCTTCTCCCTCTGCCTGTGTCTCTGCCCCTGTCTCCCTCTCCCTCCCTCCCTCCCTCTCTCTCTCTCTCTCTCTCTCTCAATCTCGAATAAATAAATTAAATCTTTAAAAAAATTTTTA
Source organism: Canis lupus dingo (assembly GCF_003254725.2). Taxonomy (NCBI): domain Eukaryota; kingdom Metazoa; phylum Chordata; class Mammalia; order Carnivora; family Canidae; genus Canis; species Canis lupus. The sequence continues at coordinate 54,257,646 of NC_064246.1, read as the reverse complement.
AATATTTTTAAAGTAAAGGGAACAGGGTAATGAAATCCTAGGTAAGCATAAATCAGCTGTAAGACTTACCAGTCTGGTTGTATGCATCACTCAGGCCCCACTAGAGTAAATTCCTTCCCATAACATCTCTTCTTTAAATACTGCAGTATTCATCTCTAAAAGGTGGCATCCTTTTTGTAAATAAAACAATGTCATTATTATACCAAATGTATTAATAATTATTTTGTACTGGAAAATATCTAGTCTTTTTTGAGATTACTGCTCATAATTGTTTCTTTCATCTTGTTTGTATATCAACATCTAAATCCCTTTCATCCATTAGGAGTGACTGTGTGTTTCTGAAGTCTCTCTAATCTGTAGGTTCCCATCCCTCTTCATTATTCTCCCTGTGATTTATTTGTTGAAGGTGATCCGGTTCTTTATCCTGCAGACAGTTCCACAGCCTGGATGTTGCTGATTGTATCCTGTGTTGTGTAAGCAAATTCCTATCCCTGCATTTTCTGTAAGCTAGCTGCTTTCATTCAGGTTGCATGGTTTGGCTAGACTGCTTCCTAGGTGAAGCTATTGTGCCTCCAAATCTTTCTTTGATGATGTTGGTAGTCATGGATAATTATTACCTAGGTGCATTATTTCATTAGGAGTTAAACATTGGTGGCATTCCAAATTTATTATGTTGTTTTCAGTTTTTGGTAAGAGACTTCTACAAATGGAAACTTCCTTTCTTCAGTATTTGATTATAGGTCCTAAGGAAAAACAGGAGAGAAGGTTGGTTTCCATTTATTTACTATTTTCAAAATAATGATTTGGTTCTCTAGCACCTTCCAAAGGTGACCAGTGAGAATTTTTTCTTCTTCTTCTCGGTCTCATTGTAAACTCATTGATTTAAATATACTTGTGGTATTTGAATTCTTTCCAGTTTTAGCATCATTGATGCTCTAATTTTCTCATGCATAATTTGGATTTCTTAACACGAGTGTCGCTGAGTTCATAGGCTGTTTGCAATTCTTTTTCTGTAAGCTTCCTGTTGATAACCTTGAGTATTTTTCTAGGCATTTATTAGTATTTTTATTTTCTAGGATATTCTTTCCTGTCTTTAGGAATATTAACTCTTTTATCTTACAAAATGAAAACATCACCCCTCAAAAATTCACATAAGCAGTGTGAGACAATAAACAGGGAAAACATTTGCAGTTTTTATCACAGACAAGAGTGAGTTCATGACTCAGCAGGAAAGACCATAGCAGTGATTAGAAGCCCAGAGCCTGGACCCCCTCTTCTGGGTTCTAATCCACCTAGGAGAGTGTTGTATATGAGGCTCTTGAATACTCTGTGCCTTCTCCTTCGCTGTATGTAAGATGCAAATCCTCATAGCACTTCTCCAGTAGGTTATTAGGGGCATTTCTTGAGCAAATGTAGGCTTAGTACAGTGCTGGTACACACAAGCTCAATAACTAAGAGCTATTGAGACTTTTGTTACTTACCAAAAACCCTGATAGTCTATTACATTTTTATTAATGGCTTGGAAGTTGGACAGTAATACTGCCCCTCTCATCCTTAGTTGATTTGTTTTTTCCCGCTCCTCAGTCCTTCCCTAGACTGCCCTTCCCTCTTTGCACCACAGAATTAGCAAAGGAATAGTGTAGCTTGCTTTGGAGATCAATCAGTGAAGGAAATCAAACATATATGATTATTTTATGTCCACACACAGACATTATGCAATGGCTCCCCATTCTGTGCTTACTCTGTGCCTCCAAAAAAGAAACATGACATAGATTTGATGTTCTCAGCAACTTGGTCTAGTAGGCAAAACCCATACTATTGCACATATTACTATTTTTCACCTCCTAAATTCCTTGTTAAGAGCCATTGAGGTGTTGTTATGCTCATTTAATAGAAAATTCATACCACTATGAGTTTTAACATAAATACATTATATTAACTCAAACATAACATCATTGTATTAAAATTATTCCTCAAAAAGAACTCTTTGAAATATGTATTATGCCTTCTGTCTTGCAGATGAAGCACTGAGAGGTGGAAAATCATGCCCAATGACACAGAGAGTGGGCAGCTGAGCTGGGAATCAACCTCAGGCAGGGGTCTAATACTTTTAGCCTGTATGACCTTTGCAGTTGATAGTATCGAGGCAAAATGGTGTCCATGTTGACCAACACCCAGAATGATCCGTTTTTGCTGGGCATCCTTTGATGCTCATAGTGACATGATATTGTGAATCTAGCTTAAATATGTCACCAAGAACACCAAGTCCCAGGGATGAAGGTCTCTGAGAGAGATATATATATATATATTTTAGATTTTATTTGTTAATGAGAGAGTGAGAGTGAGAGAGAGAGAGAGAGAGAGAGAGAAACAGGCAGAGACACAGGCAGAGGGAGAGGCAGGCTCCATGCAGGGAGCCCGATGTGGGACTCGATCCCAGGACTCCAGGATCACTCCTTGGGCCAAAGGCAGGTGCTAAACTGCTGAGCCACCCAGGGATCCCTCTCTGATATATTCTTTGTGGGGTTAGTGTCTAGAGATATATGGCAAGCCGCCACTTAAAATGCCCCTGATAATTTAATCACTGGTTCATGGAGTATGTTCTCCAGCTGTATCTCCAGCTAACATATAAGGGAGGTGTGGTAAACTTAACATTGTCTGTTTGAGTTGGCACAGAAAGCTCACTGACTGGATTTGAGGCCATGTGAGATAGCATGCTACCACTATGAATTCTGTAGCTATCTACCAGATCCGATGGCCAATGGGCATGTGTGGAAGTTGGAGAATTTGGCCGGATAGCCAAATCATTCGAAGGGCAGATATATTTAAGGAATTGTGTGTGTGTGTGTGTGTGTGTGTGTGTGTGTGTGTATGTGTTGTGCATGTATTTGCTATTAGGCTGGGAACAAGGACTGCCTCTCTGATGACAGTGATCAATTTCCTAAAGCAAAGGCGTATCTGTATGTAAGGATGTTGAAAATAGCAAATGTCAGACTGGGAGGAATGGTGGGTAGGTGCATATGGAAAGGAGTGCGAGTGGGCATCCATCCTTCTATGATTGTTAAATTTTAAAAGCACATCTTGTGAACCACTGCTCTCTTTCTCCCTATAGTCTGTCAGTGTCTGACCTACTTGATGAACTTTGAGATAAATCATTTGTTAACTAGCAAATTCAACATTTAGCCCAGATGCTAGCAAACTCTTTGAAGTTTCATTACAATGTTCAGTGACATTTCTTCTAGAGTCCTTTTGATTTCTCAGTTCAACTTAAAAGGCTAACTAGGTAAGGAAATAAGGTGCTAATGAATTGGCAAGAGATCAGGTATCTAAAAGTCATTAGATGTTTTCTGTAATCCTTAAAATCCAGTGACACAAATTTTCTTTTGTTCCCTAGTAGTTTATTTGGTGTCCAGATTAGGAATAAATAGAAGGCTTGCAGATTTAGCCCAAAGGTAGTGATTGCAGTTATAGATGAGCACCCAGATCTTCAAAGTATTCTATGTTTTATGGACCCAACATTGTTTCATAATGTCAGCTGGTAGGAAATGTAATATTTTACAAACTGAGTCCCACTACCAGTGGTGATTCGGTTCACTGAATCTGCTGCTCAGGAAGCAACTATTCCAATAGTGGAGGTGTAATATGACCTCCTCTGTGGCTTTGGAAGAAACCTGCCGTCTGCTTTCACTCTCCTTGACAGAGGTGGGGCTGGGCCCATTTTCACAGTTACATTCTTAGGAGACTGACCAAATTCTTCTTTTGGAGTTAAAACTGCAGCATTTCCAAGTGTCAGAACTCAGTTGAATCAGAAAATCTAGGAAAGAATCCTTTGTGATTTTTCAGCATATTTGGGTAAGAGCAATAAGCTCAAAACCTTGAGTTTAAATCCTGACTGTCACTTTCTCATTGTGTGACTTCACACAAATTACTTAATGACTTCCTCATATACAAATGGAGGAAATGAACATGCAGTGAAGCGTTGCTGACAATACAGATGCTGTGTGTAGGTCTGTGAGGCACAGCCTTGGACACATACATGGTTTATGTATCATCACAGTGCTTCTCCTGGAAAGTTAAGTCCTATGGCAGTACTCTCTCGTAAAAACCAGCCTAGTTTGATAGATTTCAATTCACAGTTCATCCCTTTCCCCTAGCATGCACCATCCAGAGATCTTAATCAAGATCCATTTTAGAGTTTCCAGGATCTTTAAGTCCTTCTCTTACTCTCCCTCATCCTGCCCTCTGTGGGGAGTGTGCCCTTTGCAGATCAGTGCCTGTGTGTGTTCTATACTGACAGGAATTATTGTTAACACAGCCCAATCATTAGAGAGGTGTGGTTCACACTCTGCCATCAAACCAGCCGCTAATTGATACCTTTTGAAAAATGACCTATTCCCTGAAGCATTCAAGGCTGCCCAACAGGCAAAGATTATACCCACCTCTATGATTAGAACTGTAACCATGCAGACGCTGGTGATGGAAGACACATGTTCTTTCTTGACATTATTCCCTTTGACAATATTCCTCAAATATCCTTTCTTTATTTTGCCACAGAACAGCATTAATCTCCTCATGTTTCCAAAGATTTCAAAAGAGCTGATTTCTGCAGCTGTGTTATCTGAGCCCAGTGCCTTCTATACCATCCCATCCACAAAGCGTCTTGTTAATGGATAGATGTGTACTTGTGAATTTAGTGACTACTTTTCATTTCTTTGCTGAAGGAGGGAAATAAACCAGGATCAATGAAGAGAAGGTATGTGCTGGATGGGGGCCTGGGAACAAACTGAGGAAATTGGATTGTCTCTTGAGAAAACCAGGGATTACAGAGTTCTCTCCCTATACCAAGCAGAGATCAGGCTATTTATAACAGCACACTCTATGTCACTATTTGAGTGACTCAACAGCTTCCTAGGGGTTTATGTCTTCCTGTATCTGGGCAGAAGTTAGGAAATTATGAAAGACAACGAAAAACCACTGGAATAAAGCTTTGAGAGGGTAGGGATAAAGTCATTAGTAGTCCCTACCCTTAACAGAGTGCATAGTAAATTTTATGTACTCGAAAAACATTTGATGGTAAATGCATTTTTGAGCAAGTCCCTCAGTGGCCTACCATGGGGTAGAAGTGATTTTTCCCTGAAGCATCTTAACTTTTTATTAGGTGTGGTGTAGCAACCAGAAAAGTAGGTGACATATTTTTCTGTTGTTGCTACATAGACATAGACAGTTTCTTAATATCAGTTAAGGAGTAAAGAAAGAAAGATGCATCTGGATAGACTGGGACTTGAATTCTCAAAGCAGTCAGCAAAATTTCTTTAATAACTCCATATATCATTGTGCTGAATGATAGTATTGTTTGCTTTCAACGTTGTGTTTCTTGGCTTTGGAATGCAGGAATAATTGTAGATTGTGGGTTTCTGATTATCAGCCTGCTATAATACTAGGGCCAAGATCATCTCAAATTGCTGGTCATCAGTGAGAGGACAAGAAATGAACCAAAGAATTTGAGTTTCTCATGTTACAAAGCTCTGCCATCTGCCCTTAGAATGTGGGGGCAGTTGAGGTAACGATTTCCAGAGAAAGACATTAAGGGCCATGAAAGTGGTTATATATGCAGAAAGGTAGAAAAGATTCAGACTCTGCAGACAGGTAGATAAAATCATGAAATTTCATGCAGAGTGTCAGCCTGCAACAATAAAAAATGAGAATTAAGAGGAACAAATATCTATTGAGTACTTAGGCCATGCACAGTAACAAGTGATTTACCTCTGTTACCTTGTTTGATCTTCATAGACCCTTGAAAGAGACAGGTGTTTCTAACTTCTCACTCTGACACAAAAATGTGATAGGTGGAGTGTCTTGGTCAGTTCATAGTGATGGAACCAGGATGTGAATAATATTAGGACTGTCCTAACCCTAGTTCTTAAACATTGTTCCCTACTTCCTAACCAGTCTTAAGACTACTTTTACCTTGTAATTGGCAAAAGTCTCCCTCATTCTGAGTAATCTCACTCACTCACTCACTCACTCACTCACTCACTCTCTAGCTGGGAACTCTTTGGAGGGCATGCATTTTAGCCCAGCGAGCAGTAGGCTCTCAGGAAGGTAAAGAGATCTCTCTAAAAGCATCTGGTCTGTTGGTGGCCCAATTAGATCAGTGGTCCTGTGATTCCTGCTTCATATCTCTTCCCTAAACCTGTCTCTTTATCTAATCTTGGATCTCTTTCCTCCTGTTCACTCAGTTGAGGCAGGGACTGAGATTTGAGAGAGGGACAAGAATGAAGTGTCTGAACTGTCGAAGAAAGAGCAGTGAAAACTAAGAAAGACAAGGTGAGCATTAATAGGGAGTTTGCAACATAAGAATTTAAGCAGATCCATCCCACTTTACGCAATATTTTCTCTTTAGGAGTTCCTAGAAATCATTTTTGGCTTTTCAAATATACATCTTCTGTGTCACATGCCAAACTGTACAGAACCTATTCCTTCTACCAACACTAATAGGTCTTCATACCATTTTTGTTTCAGCCAGGAATGCTGGAGACAGATGCTTTTGCATTAAGCCTGGCTCGGCCACTTATCATCTGAGTGCTCTTGAGAAGTTTTACATAAACTTCCTGTTTGTCCATTTGTTCAAAGATACGTATTGAGCTCCACATTGGTGCTAGGTGGTGAGTGACCTGCTGGAAGTACAGCAGGACACCAGAGATAAAATTCCTTGCCTGCATGAAGCTTCTGTTTTACTGGGGAAAGGTAGATAAACAGGTATACCATATACTATATGAGCAAGTCTTGGTTGGAAACAGGGAAGGGGGAATGTGGAGATGTAGTCAGTGTTTACTATTTCAAGTAATTGTGACAAGGTCACAGTGGAAGAAAGATAGAAAGTAGTGAGGGGGAAAACAGCCTTCTAGGTGAAGGGAATAGTAAGTCCCAAAGCTCAGGTAGAGATAGAGGAATTGATGGGAGGCCAGCAGGGCTCGTGAGAGAGAAGGTAGGGGATAAAGAGAGTGGTAACACAGCTATGTCATGTGGTGCCTTTTTTGGCCGCTGTAATGACTTTGACTTTGATCCTGAGTGGGGTGGAAGGTATTGAGCAGGAGAGTGTCACTCTCTTACCCAGGGGACAAGTTGAGAGTGACAGCCATGGTTTGAGCATGCCTGCTGTGTAGCCGTATAGATCTATAATGATGCCTTGAACCAGAATGTTAGTGAAGGAGCAGGTAAAAGTGGTCAGCTTTTGTATTCATTCTGGTGAGAAAGCCACTGAATTTTGAAGAAGGCATGGGGTATATATGAGAGAGAAGAGTAAAGGTTGACTGGCAGGGTTTGCACCTGACCAGAGGGGTGAATAAAATTGCCATTGAAAAAGAATAAATTAGGAAGAGTGTGAGCCTTCCTTTTTTTTATTCAGAGGGTGTTTGTTAGTGATAGAATCAGGACTTCACTTCGGGCATGTCCTGACATGGCTATTAGAATTCCAAGCAGATTTGTTGGATAGTCAGTTGATATGGGAGTCTGGAGTTCAGTGAAGTATCTGGGCCTGGAGACAATCTCAGAGTTGTCAGTGTATAAATAGTTTCTCAAGCCATGGAGCTGGGAGATGCCCTCTGATGAGTGAGTGCCCAGAGAGAATGAATAGGATCAGGACTGAGTCCCAGGATGCTCTCACCTTGAACATTTTGAGACAGAGAGGATCTCAGAGAGGTAGCCAAGAGGGAGCAGCCAGTAATGATTGGCAAGTTTGGTATCTTGAAAGCCAAGTGAGGGAATGATCTCAAGGTAAGGAAGTGATGCATGGTCCCCTGTCTCATTCTAACATAGACTACAGTGTTAGTCATGTTGTTTGTGTTTATTCACTAGTGGAATTAGGCCACAGGTCATGAATTATCATGGAAAAATCTTTTTTCCTCTATGATCTTAAGTTTCCCTGAAAGTTAAATGAGCAAATTTGACTAGTCATGTCCTAAAACATTTGCCAGCCTGGATGTAGTGACTTTTTCTGCTTTTGTATGATGGCCTGAGTCTAATGAAGACTGAATCCATACAGCTATTATTTGTATTTATGCCAATCAGAGTGTAGTGTGTGTGTCTTCTGTTTAGTTCCTCCAAGCCAAATGGCCTGAAATTTCATATCTCCATCCAAGTTTTGGTTTAGTTTTTATTTGTGAATACCTTCTTTCTCTTGTGATTTTTCTAGACGTGGAAGAAACCTCTGTCCTCAGAAGGCAGTGCTGGAACCCGTGTGGAGGTTAAGAAAACTATCCCCTTGGTGGTGGCTTGAGGAGATTATCTCATCCTCAATGTTGCCCTGAAATTGGTGTTCAAGATTCAAGAAGATTAGGACTGCTAAGGTATGGACATTTGATTTTGAGAGATGATATATATGTAATGTATACAGATATGTATAATCTTTTTTTTTCCTTAAGACAAATGCATTTAAAGATGCTTAATCATTTTCACAGCCATTTATCTTCTTCATGCCCTGTTTCTCTTTCCTTTCTCCCTTCCTCTTTTAAGCAATGATTTTAACATTTTTGCTACCAACTTTTGGGATATGGTGGGATAAATAAAGCTGTACAGTAAGAGAAACTGAAGTCCACATTATCTCAATAATAATGGAAGTGACCTGAGGGGAGTAAGACAAGACATGGGGGGAGGCTTTTGCAGGTATTTCTGATAGAAAGAAAAGTGAAATGGAAGTTGGTGCCTATGTGATGGGACTTTCAGGTACAGAGATGAGTAAAGAAGTGACACTATGAAATATGCGGTTAATTTTCACTTTCTGCTTGCCAAAGCTTTGTATTATTTCTTAAGGCCTTAGGAAGGGTCTATCTTGATATTTCTTTTGGATATATACCCATGTTGGGGGAGACTGAGTTTGGGTAAGGAGGTTCCATTTGTTTTTTTCTGGTTGCAGTGAGAATCCACTGTGTGTGTGTGTGTGTGTGTGTGTGTGTGTGTGTGTGTACACATACATGCATATGTATAATGCATATGTATTATATGTGGGTATATATAAAATTCACTGAGTGTTGTGTAATCTCTTTCACACTCTCTAGGTGGAGAGAGAGGGACAGATGGAAAGAAGGCAGAGAGAATCCTACAGAATGGCACGTTTATTGTGGCTCAGGCATTGTGATGTAAGCTTGAGGGCAAAAATTACAAATACAACTAATGCCAGCCATCTGGAATAGGGATTTCTGTTCTGGGAACCAAAGGAGATATAAGTAAAAAGGTTTTCTGAGACTCTAGCAAAGAAGGGTCAGGCGGCAGACTCAGTCTCAACAATATTAGAGTTGACATCTCTAGACTTAACTCCTGTACAGAATAGTAGTCCTGCATACACCACTGGTTACCAGCCCTGAGGAAATGTGGTTTAACAGCGTAGAACCACATGACAAATTTAAGAGAAATTCTAGAACATCTCCATCTATAGCTCATTTGCTGTCCTTTTAATTTCCTTCAAAGAAAAAAGAAGACCCTCATCACCCCAAAGCTCTGGAAATTGGGAGAACAATTGTAGCTAAGGTACTGGCTGGCTCCCTTCTCAGGCACAGAGGCCTCCCGTGTGTCATCGGTAGTGCAAGGGAGAGGTCCAGAGCTGATAGAAATGAAATACATTGTCACTTCAGGCCCGTTTTCATTTTACCTCTGACTTTCTCAGTGTTGAAAGAAATGTGGTATATACTTTTCGTTGATTATGAAAAGCCCTTCCTTTCAGGAGGAAGCACATCTACTTTCTAGTTTTTTGTAAAATCCTCCAAGGCCCATGCAGAAATGATTGAGCTCTGATGTTCACACTGCTCATAGTACCTCTGAAAAGAGTGCTACGGGATTGGTGACAATGTGAAGGTGGCATTTGAAACCCCTCTCTTCCCTCTATTCAGGGAATTTTTAATTTTTCTCAAAGAGGAAAATAATTTATCTCCTTTCCAAAGGGCACCTTTAAAGCAGTTTGTCTAAATATTACTTATGAATTCATTTCCCACTAACATGGTTTCAGAGGCTAAATAGGTGATTTAACAATCAGGAAAAAAATAGTGCCCCTTTCTTGAGTCGTCACACAAATCTCAATATTCTGCTTAAGAGACACATGGTCGTGGTGCAGTCCCTCTGCCCACATGTTCTTGATCTGTTGAAAAAGAAAGCTAAAAAGCTGTTTTGTGCTTGTCATAAAAATCAAGAGAAGCTTAGGGGTTGGGACTGGGATTTTGATGACTGAGTGCTTTGCTTTGAGCGTGTTGATCTTTAATTCAGAATGCCTATGTTCTGTCAGGAATATTCACCTAGATGCTAACTACTTAAAACATAAATTCAGCAGAGAAAGTTTTAAAGGACTCGGTCATAAAAATGTTCCTGGTTTTTAGAGACCAATCAACCCTTAAGAGGACAATAAAACTTTCCCTGATTGTTGGCAGAGGCTATAGGGAGAAGAAGCAGGGCACGTTCATCCCAGGGATAGATTCCGCTGTAGTATACACAGGTGATGTGCATGCCCCTGTTCACAGACCAAAACTCCATTTCCAGGAAGGAAGGAGGAAATGAGGCAATGTTGGTACATCAATCTACTCTAATGTTGCCTGGCTTCTATGCTCCAGTGCATTCAGCAGATTTTTCAGGTGTCCTTTCAAGTGAAGACAGTATAAATTAGTGGCTATGTTTGCAGACTTTAGAAAAGGCAAATCAAGCCTCCGTATGAACATTAGAAAAGCCATTTACTTTTTTTGAACCAATGCTGCTCAAAGTATAGTCCAGAAACCCACAGCATCAGCATCACCTGAGCTCATGAGGCATGCAAATTCTCAAGCTTTTCCCCAGACTTACTGAATCAGAACCTCTTGAGGGGAAGTCCAAGGAATCTGTTTAAACAAGCTCTCAAGATAATTCCTCTGTGTTGCTGAAATTTAAAAGCCACTGCTAATCCTGGTACCTGGAAAAGAAGAGAGATTTTAGGAAACCTTAGGTCTAAAATCTTGGACACTCTAAAAAAAATGAATATGCCTAAGTTCAGGTGTATATGTGTACATAAACACACACATAATAAATAAATAAATAAATAAATAAATAGATAGATAGATAGATAGATAGATAGATAGATAGATATATCAGTGAACAGGAAAATGAAAACTTTTTCAAATGCCAAAGCAAAGTTATTGAGGTTTGAACCATGGCCTCTGAAATAATGAAAAGTACAAAAATAATAATAAAAAGTAGTGTTAGAATAGCTGCCTTTATAAATAAATGGATCGATGAAACAGAATGGAACTCTGCATTAGACACACACATGTAGAGTCTGCTAGCTTTCAAGCAAGAGCACCACATCAATTCAGTGGCATAAAAACGCTACTTCAGTAAAGAGTGTTGGAACAACTGGATATTTACTTGAAAAAGAATGACTCTAAACCCCTACCTCATCCCATACATACAAATCAATGTGAGTGAAATTGCACACTGAGACACGAAAGCTAAAGCAACAAAGGTAGTAGAAGAAAAATGAGAAGACCTTTGTCACTTTAGAAAGCAAAGGCTTTTTATAAAGGACACACAAGCACAAGCCATAAGAGGGGAAAAAATACCCTGAACTTCATGAAAATTAAAAATATCTATTCACTAAAAAAAAAAAAAAAAAAAAAAAAAAAAAAATCCACCACTAAGATAGAGATGCCCCACAGATGGGGAAAGAATATTTATAACTCCTATATCCAACCTGTATGTGAAGAGGCACTTCATACCACAGGGTACAGAAGGGCTGATGGACAGAAGCATGGTGTTTAGCCTGGCTTCAGGGGATGCTAATTGAAAACACACAAGATGCCTGTACACGCCTATCAGCATGGCTAAAATGCAAAGTAGGGCCAACACCAAAATCTCTAAGGATGCAAACAACTGGAACTCACAGGAAACTAGTAGAGATGTAGAATGTTCTGGGCACATTGATGAATGATCTGGCAGTTCCTTAGAGAGTGACACAACTGCCTTACCTAAGAGCCAGCAATTCTAGTCATAGGTATTGATCCGTGAGGCTGGAGAACCTTTGTCCACATGTGTTTGTAGGAGCTCTTCTTCCTTTTTCTTTCTTCTTTCTCTTCTTCTTTTTCTCCTTCTCCTTCTCTTTCACCTTCTTCTCCTCGTCCTACCCCCCCTTCTTCTTCCTAAAAGTTACTCAGATGCCTACGAACAGGAAAATGGAGGAACTCTGCTATATTTTGCAAAATTAAATATTGCTTTGTAACAATAAAGAGAAACATTCTACAGAGAAACATAGTAACGTGAATGAATCTTAAAAATAGAATGATCAAAATTAGATAAGAAAAATATTTATTGTATGATTTATATGAAATCATAGAGTAGTCAAAGCTCCTCTATGATGGTAGAAATAGGTCAGTGCTGGTTCTGGTGTGACATGATTACCTGGGGAAGGCACAAGAAGGAAATTTCTGGAGTGACAGAAATGTTCTGTAGCTTGACCAACACTTGTCAAAACTGATTAAATGGCAAGTTCACTAAGCATCTTATTGCATGTAAATGATGTATATAAAAATACATAATTTTTAAAACTCCCATTTATTGAGCGCTTTGTCAAAAAGTGCTACTTAAAAAAAAAAAGTTCTATTTTTAATATGTATCAACTCCTTTAATCCTTGAAGCCATCTTAGGGTGGATGTGACTTTTCCTAATTGACAGATGTGGAAGTAGGTACTGAGAAATGATAACTAGCTCTAAGTCCCATTGCTAGGTTCCAGAAACTGAATTCAAGAGTAGGTCCTTTTGTCTCCAAAACATGTCTTAACCATCATGTTATACCTTCAGCATAAAGTGTCCCTGGCTCCATTTTTCATTCCAAATCAACTGAACTCCCAGCCTCGGCATCTTTGCTTGTAGGACGGGGATGATTCTCATGCACACTTGATAGAATTACAGGAAAGATTAAATTAAATTCTGCTTGTAAGGTGCTGATATGTGCTGGTTCCTGTTAATTCCTGGATAAATGTGAAGCTGCTGGTTTTGGTTTAGAGTTCACCTGAGCAATGCCACTCCTGAGCAAAAGAATTCTTGTCTTGGGTCCATTTCATGTGGCCTTTCTGAGTCAGCGTGCATATTCACGTGTGCATATTCAGTGTGTTCACTTCACTAAAACCAAAAGCAAAATACTATAATTCTCTAACTACTGTGTCTGTTCCATTATGAAAATTTAGAAACACTGGAAAAAGTTGAGCCTGTTGCCAAAAAGAAAAAGAGTTTAAATAATATGCAGGAAATTCTGTTGAGGGAGAACTGTCATTAAAGTTGCATGTTATGGTTTATCTGTCCAGGGTGATTGAAAGGGAGTGGGAAACTACTTAACATGGTTAATGGATATCAGCAAGGTTAATTATCTTGGGAACACAGAGGAGCTGAATGCCTTTGTGTACTTCCCTGATTTGTGATACTGTCATATTATTTTTCATGACACTTGGGCATCTGTCTTTATTTTAGCTGTGCTTTTTACAGTCTCCATTTCCATGGTAAAACTTAAAATCCAGAGCTATTACAGATCAGTGCAAGCAAACAGTGTTTTCCCTATAAAGTACAAATTAATCAGTTTATTACCAACCTGCTATGTAAGTAGAAAATCTCTACATGCCTCCAAAAGATATTATGAAAGAAAAATTTAAAACTGCCTTTGAGGATAGTTGTTTTGTCATTGTTTCTGATCTTTACCACTCAGTGTGGGACCATCATATGATGGCCCTTCTCATGGTTTTCTTCAGCCCTCACTGGATTTCCCCTGAAATTCATCATGCATCAACATTTCATCTCTGATAATAAAAATCATAGTGCCGGTCATGAAAGCATCAGCAGAACTGCTTCCTTGTGAAAAGCAGAGAATCTTGCTGGGGAATCCACAGTGTTGCTTTCTACAGATGGCTTTGTTTCTTCATTTAAGCAATATATGCCAACCACAATCATGAGCCTAGGGGTTGCTTCTTGGTGTCTGTATGACTCTCCTACCCACTCTTTTGGTTCTCCGTTGCCTCCTATGGAAAATGGGAGTTTAGATCACACAAGCCTGAGATTATCCTAGATTTCAACAAATAGTCAAGTTTCACATAATTCCAAATAAATTAGTAATTAATGGTGCTACAGCTGTATACTCTGGGCATGTTTGACACCTGCCTGTAAGGATCAATTCAAACATGGAACATGAGAATCCAAACAGATTGGGCTAAAGAAATGATAAAAATTCTGCACAAAACTTCTTATTGAATTTTATTTTTGTATAAATTGTTAAAATTTTTTTGTTCAGTTTATTTACAGTAAAAACAGTTCACCCATTTCTCCCACCTCCCACTGCCCACCTCTTACAATAATCGTTCTGTTCTCCATGAGCTTGTTTTTTTTTTTTTTTTCTTTTAAATTTTTTAAGTGAGACCACACAGTGTTTGTCTTTCTCGGTCTCAATTATTTTCACTTAGTATAATGCCCTCAGTCTCTATCTATGTTGTTGCAGTGACAAGATATCATTCTTTTATATGGCTGAATGATGTTCCATTGAGCTTATATACCTCAGCCTTTTTATCTGTTCATCCATTGACAGCCACTTAGGCTGTTTCCTGATTTTGGCTATTGTAAATAATGCTGCAGAGAACATGAGGGTGGATATCTCTATTCAAATTGACATTTTTGTTTTCTTTAAATAAACTCAGAAGTAGAATTTCTGGATCATATGATAGTTTTATCTTGAATTTTTCAGCAACCTCCATACTGTTTTCCATAGAGTTTGCACCAACTTACTTTCCCACCAACATTGCATGAGGGTTCACATCTTTATCAACACCGATTATTTCTTGTCTTTTTGGTTCTAGACATTCTAACAGGTGTAAGGTGACTTCTCATTGTGGCTTTGATTTGCATTTCCCTGATGATTAGTGATGTTGAGGATGTATTCAGGCCCTGTTGGCCATCCAGATGTCTTCTTTGGAAGAATGTGTATTCAGGTCTTCTGCCCATTTTTAAAATCAGATTGTGTTGCTGCTGTTATTGAGTTGGAATTTTTAAAAAATATATTTTGAATATTAGCCCCATATCAATTAAGTGATGATCTGCGCTGACTTTTTCTCCCATTCAGTCTGTTGCTGTGTTATTGTGTTGATGATTTCTTTTGCTGTGCAGAAACTTTTAAACTTGAAGGAATCCCACTTGCTTTTTATTTCATTGCATTTGTTCTTGGTGCAAGATTTGAAAAATCATCACCAGCATCTATGTCAAGATGTCTATTGGGTGGCAATTGCAAAAATTGGGCTCTGACCTAGTACATAAGCTCCCTCCTGGAAGATACTGGTGAGCTGGAACAAGACCAGAAAGCATCAAGATGGTATCACAGCCTATAAGACCAGCTCTGTGGGCCACTCCATTGTGCCAAACTTGAAGCCTCTCTCTCAGCCTGAGGCTCCAGAACAAGCAAAGTGGGCTTCTTTCTAGAAAGACTTAAGGGTCATGCCTTAGCCTACTGTCTATGCAGTGCCCTCAGAGTGGTAGCCTGCCAAGAACCATCTTGCCAATTGCCACAGTCCTGTGAAGACCCAGGGAGGAAAATTCCTCTGGCCACTAGAAAACCATGTAATCAAAGGAAATCTCCTGGGTGCTAGCTATAAAAAACAGGCACCAGATGCACATAAATCTCCTTTTCCGGGATCCCTGGGTGGCGCAGCGGTTTGGCGCCTGCCTTTGGCCCAGGGCGCGATCCTGGAGACCCGGGATCGAATCCCACGTCGGGCTCCCTGCGTGGAGCCTGCTTCTCCCTCTGCCTGTGTCTCTGCCTCTCTGTCTCTCTCTGTGTGACTATCATGAATAAATAAATAAAATCTTTAAAAAAAAATTTCCTCTTCCATAGATATGTCCTAGAACCCAACGGGATGAGCATGAGATTCTGCTCACCCTCTGAAGTCTGGGGAAGAGTTCCAGTGAGCCCCTTGTTGTATGTTTAATTAGAAGCCTGCCCCTCAGGCTGTAGGCATGATGAGTAACAGTAGACCTCCCCAGAAAGACCAGGCTGCTGAATCTGGGCTGGTATCTTCATGAGCTCTTTCTCTTTGGGTTATAGTCCAATGGGACCTACAAGCAGAAGCCCCACTGGCCACAAGCCAGGTCTTATAGAGTGGTCCCCTGGCAGCAGTCACAAAAATTGAGGTACCAGACAGGTATAAGCTCCTTTCTGGGAAATGCCAATTATAGTCTCAAGTGACCAGGAACACAAGCTCCCCTGGCATCCAGTGCTGGGTGATTTCTTCCCTGAACAGCAGCTGCCAAAATTGGGGTACCAGATGCATATAAAGGTATCCTTCCAGGTGCTCAGTATAGCAAAGGGAGAGCATGAAGATGGACACCTGCCAGTCCCAGTCCACAGAGTGTCCCAGCAGACTCCCAGATGTGTGTGTTAAATTAGATGCTTCCCCTCAAGCCAAGGGTTTAGTATAAGCAGGTGAACTTCCTTCACTTGAAGTCTGGGTGCTATCAGTTGCCTCTGAGTCGGGCCCTGGGGCAGATGACTCTGAGCTCAAGAGATGTTTCTCAGATGCTAATAGCTGAAGAGTCTTTGGATGTGAGTCTTGTTGGATTTCAAAATGAGACATTTTGAGGGCCTTTTTTCTCAAGTACATGTCTTAAAGGTTGGTGTTCACAATGTGGTTTGAATCCTTTGCTGCTCAGGGCAAAGTTCTGGGTTTTGAGTTCCCTCATTGTGGGTCACACTGCCAGATACAACGTTTATGGTGAGACAGCATCCCAGCCTCTCCTACTGGCTTTAATGCAGTTTCTTTTCACTAGCCTGATGTGTGGTCATAACACCACCGGCCTTTGGGTATTTTAAGAAGAAATTGTTCTATATGTAGCTATAGACTGTATTCATGGCAGGAGGTAAGTTCAGAATCTTGTGTCACCATGGTGAATGGGTACTCTGCTTGTTGAGTTTTCATACTCATTGTATACCATGGGATCTTAGAACACCATTCAGAAAGTCTTTTTTGAGGTACGGTCTAATTTTTTTCTTTTATTCTAGAGATCCTTTCTTTTTTTTTTTTTTTCCTTTCTACCTCAAATAGCAGCTCTTATGAGGCTATCCCATTTTATACATGGGGAAATTGAGGAATAGAGATAGTAAGCAACTTTCTGAAAACCACCCTGGTCAAAGAAGAAACTCTCTGATCTTTGGGTTAGGCTCTTAAAATGCAGGTAACGAGCCCAACTCCATTCACCGAATGTTTTATCCTGCCCTGAAGCATCCTGACTACAGGAAGCCTGCTTCAATGTTCTTTGATTCTGCTTCCCAATGTGATAGTACCTTTTTGCCTGTATGTTTTGTTTTTAATTCAAAGAACTACCATTTTAGGAATAGTCTCCTTTTGACAGTTTCTGAAGAAAAGATGTGTATTTTTCCCCTTGAGCATGATATTTTGCAGTCTGTTTACTTGGGCTGAATTTTACCCAAGGCCTTTGAAACTAACAAAATTTGAGTTGTTGCTGTGTTCAAAAACTTGTACAGATTGAGGTCTTATTTGCCAGGTTAAAACAAATACACAACCTCACCACTCCCACAAACGATGATGACAATGACAAAATGCCCATTTTAATTTTTCCTGCAACTGGATATGTTGTTTTTATAACTATTCAAATATAGCCTAGGTTAAAAAAATATGAACTGAAAAAAAAAAAAAAACCACTATGAACTGCAAATTCACAGACTTTAACTTGCTTATTCTTCCCTTTTGCTGCTAAACTCACCCCTACTTTGCCATTTCTTCTTCATGACAATTTTTTAAATGTTCACACCAGGATAGTCTTCATCTTTAGCTCGTGTTGCAGAGTTGATGGATACTCATCCCATTTTTTTTTGTTCTGAGGAACAGATGGGAATAATTATGAAAACACTTAGAAAGTCACCTTTGAAGAGCTGTCCAAAGACCTTTATGTCCAATATATAATCTTCCCATTTCTTTTTTTTTTTTTTTAATCCTTTTATTACTCTTTTTTAACAAACGGCCCCAGGGATAGGGAACCAGGGGAGGGGGGTGGAGGGGAAGCGAGGCCCCAGCCCCACAACCCCTCCCCACCCACCCCAAAATCTTCCCATTTCATTCAGCTCTGTCTCCTGTCCTCCCACCCTGTACCCCTCAGCCTTTGCACCCACTGAAGTGAACTTCTCCATTTTTTGAGAAATATACTATGTCCTTTTAAATCATTACTCCTTTATACCTGCTGGTCCCTTTGTCCATAGTGCTCTCATCTCTACTCCCCCGCCAAAAAAAAAAAAAAAAAAAAAAAAAAAAAAAAAAAAAAAAACCAAAAAAAAACAAACAAACAAACAAACAAACAAAAAACAAAAAGAAAAATGAAAAAATTCACATTTTAAGATCCAATTCACTGGAAGCCTTCTGGGACTCCCCTGAGCCATGAGTCACTTCTTCCCTCTGGCTTCATGACTTTTTTCCCCTAAACCTTCATTGTAACTATTAGGCTAAAGAGAGGTCATTATACTTGTATTTAGAAATCACTCTCCTTCTAGTTCTCAACTTTTCCTGGAAAATAGTCGGTACTCCACAAACATTGGAACAGAGGGTGCTTAAATATACTGTAGAATGGATTCATTTTAAAAATAATGTCAGTTTCTCCTGATTTATTGGATTTTTTTTAGATTTCTAAATTTTATTTTTGGCTGCTTTCTATTTTTGTTTTTGGTTTCTATCTGCTCCTGATTTTTCCATCTTTATCATCTATTTCAGAGGTTTTCTTTATTTTTTTTAGGGTGTGCATTTGGGGGTTTGAGGGGGGCAGAGGGAGAGAGAGAATCTCAAGCATGAAGAGCATGAAGATGGGCATGTGCCAATCCTCCTGCTGGGCATGGAGCCCAACACAGGGCTCCATCTCATAACCCTGAAATCATGACTTGAGCCAAAATGAAGAATCAGACACTTAACTGTCTGAGCCACCCAGGGACCCTTCAAGGCCTTCTATTCTTATTTTCTTTCTAGCTCCACTATCCATTCTTCTTATCTGTCTCTCTTAAATAACACAGTGCTTTATAGCTTTTATTAAGTCCTCACCCTGACTACAGAGCTGACACCTATCTGGCATGTTCTACACTCCCCCCTCTCCTGTGTCCTGTGCAAACATCATTCATCAATCCCAGCTTAGGAGCGCTAGAATCTTCCTAATACATCACTCCAGAATATCACTGATTGTAGCATAGAAAGCAAAACCTATGTGCCACCTCTGGACTGGAAGATTTACTTTCCAGAACTTCCAGTTATTCTTTCCAAAGTCAGGACTTGGTTTCTTACATAGTGAGTACATTTAGGTACCCTTTGCCTTTCCTGTATCCAAAGTGTAACTCCTTCCTTGAGAGATTATTATTATTTTTTTGATTATGGGTCTTGTATTAGGATTTTGGGAAAGTTTTAACATGTTATCAATTTGATCCATTAGACTGGAGAAGCCAAGAATCATTTGTGCAACATTTTACTACAAATGGAATGTCTGAAGAGCTATGTCTACAGTTTGGATTTGATATAAATCAATGTTAATGTCCTTGGAGATTATTTAGGTTTTTGAAAAAACTTACTTTTTTAACAGAGGATTTTCAAAATATTTTAGACTCCTGAAGGCTAGATTTAGTGGCATAGACCTCTTGATTGTGTTTTCTGACAGGTGACGTCTTTCCTGCAAATAATGTTTTGATGTCATTATTGTTGGTCTAACAAAGGATATAGGAAAGTCTAATGAAAAATTGATTTATAACCATAAAAAAGTTAAAAAACTCCTTTCCCCAGAAACAGAAATAGAAGCTATTTATTGCGGCCACTAATTTTCTGGCATCTTTCTTCCATCACATTACCTTCTATCTATGTCTATAATGAAACCACAGAGTTTCTTCTCCCAAAACAGTGACCACATATAAACATCCTTGGTATATAAACAATTTCAGGATGTATTTGATCCACTTAACTGCATCCATGGGTTAAAAGTTAAGAATTCCTCCTGTAATGACATAGAAAGCATTCTCACCCTAGTTTTAATTAGCCTCTGGCTTTATTCTCACTCCCTTTTAGGAGATACAGTACACCCACAAAATAAGAAGACAGGCCAAGTTTCCATATAAGCAGGTATGTGACCTGTAGGAGAGATTATAAACATAGAAAACAACCAGAAATAATCTTTGGCATTAATGATGTTCATGGCACTGATAGATGAGATTTTACTTGAAGCTGTGGGATTGAACTCAAGCAAATGTTTCTATTTCCCTCTATATAGTTTTTGGTTAAACCTCAACTGGTAAAAAAGGATGGGGGAAGGTATAAACAATAGATAAAACTTCAAAATATCTTTGGAAGATATATAAAGGAGATGCCATTTTATGAAACATAGAACATAGCTCAGTAAAGACATCAGAGGAAACCACTCAATAAATGCTCTAAAATTGAGAAATATGACAAAGTGTGGGCATAAAGGAGGAAAGAAGGAAAAGAGAAAGGATTAATTAAAAATTCTGCCTTTGGTGTGAATGATGATCCATCTCTTCTCCATTGCTTCTCATTAATGGAGCTTAGAAATAATTTTACCCCTAGGCAAAATAAACCAGAAGGGTCTTTTCTGAAGATAATGAGTGAACTTCCTAAGGGAAGATGAAGAGCTTAGGTGTTGAGTTGTGTGGGTGTCCTAGTAAAGGACTTTGCTTGTACCTTTCCAGGGCATTCCGGGGCTGAGATTAGCTTCTTGCCTGTCCATCTTTGGGGAAGGTCAGTCAGTGTTACAGCTCTGTCACACCCACAGAATGTCCATCCAGGTCGCCATTTTACTCCTGGGTAGAAACCTTGTGTTAAGACCTGCATGTAAAAGACTATCGTACAGTATGTACATTTAACTTAGTTCAATTCAATTATATATGATTGATAAGAATATTGAGAAAAATAGTTTAAGTATCTGTTCTTCTACTCCATGAGTGCATGTTGTAGGCTGATGGTGATATGGAACACATATTTGCTCATTTTAGTTCTTTCATGCTTTTCATAAGGTGACCATCTCACTGTATTAAATGCAACTTGACTATATGAATATGCTCACCATAATAATATATTAAAAATACATAAGGTAAATATTTCATATTGTGTTCAATTTGATTTCTTCCCCAGAGGAAGAGCTTTGTGATATATCTATTGTGAAATACTAGACACTTTTCTACTGAAATTTCAAGGGTCATTTTGACTATAGGTAATTTTTGCCTCAAATATGGGTCATTGTAAATTTTAATCCTTATGTGAGATGACTACACTCTGAAACAGCAAAGGAAATTTCATCTATAATAAAATAACTCAATATCCTCATTCCTTTTTTAAAAATTAATTTTCCTGAGGTAACAGATTGTAAGTGTATAGTTTGAATTTTGACAAACATATATGTTCCTGTAACTACAGACAAAGTCAAGACATGGAACATTTCCCTCACCTGAAAGTTCTCTCAATCCTAATGTTTTCCTCCTCATGTTTCTGAGGCAGCAGTGATCTTTATCTTTGAATACTTCCTATAAATAGCCATCCATGATATTGTCCTTTGTTCTTTCATTCAGCATGGTGTTTGGGGGAAATGCCATGTTTTTGAGTGTATTAGTAGATGGTTCACTATTATTTCTCACCAGTATCATTGAATGAATATATCCTGTTTTTGTTCTTTTTTTTTTTTTTTGGTGGATATCTGGGCCAATTCCATGCTGGGAATATTAAAGACTTAAGCTCTTATAAACATTTGTGAATATAACATTTAATTTCTTAGAGTAAATATCAAGGAGTGGAATTGATGAGTCATGGGATAGGTGTATACTTATTTTTTTTAAGAAACCACCCAATCGTTCTCCAGTGTATTTCATTCTTATTTTATATTCTCACAAGACGTGTGAGATCCAGTTCTGTCTGCTAACAATTCTATTGTTATCCTTCTTAGTTTTAACTATTTTAGTCAGTATGAAATGATATCTTTTTGTTTTAACTTGCATGTCTGTGTTGACTAAGTGTTAAGCACTTTACCTTTTGTTTATTGGTCATTTATATTTTTTGGTAAAGACTTTGTTCAAGTCTTTTGCCCGATTTTTAATTGCATTGTCTTTTTAATTGTTAAACTGTAGGCATTATTTAAATGTTCTGGATGTAAATTCTGTGTCTTTTCTATCTTACAGAAGGTTCTTTCAGTTTGTCACTTGACTTTTCTTTTTCTTTGTGATACCTTCTGAAGGGCAGTTTTTAATTTTGAGGAAGTATCCATTTATTTGCATTTTCATTTTATGAAATTTCATTTTATGGTCCATGATTTTGTGTCCTATATATGGAATCTTTGCCTGACTTAAAATCACAAACATATTCTTCTGAGCTTTCTTCTATAAATTCTATGGTTCTAGCTCTTACATTTAGGACTATGGAATGAATCTTTGCATTTTGGGTATATCCAGTTTAATTTCCAACATGGTAGCTTACTCCAACCAGAGTTGGCCTCTTTCTCCTGGTCAAACAAAGGCTGTTCTTCTTCTTCTTCTTCCTTCTTCCTTCTTCTCCTCCCTTCTTCTTCCTTTTTTTGTTTGACAATTTTATTTGCCATACATTTTTTTTCTTTACCTGCCCAGAACAGCAAGGTTGTCTTTTTTTTTGTTTTTGTTTTTGTTTTGTTGGGTTTTTTTTTGCATGTTTTTTTATAGGAGTTCAATTTGCCAACATATAGCATAATACCTGGTGCTCATCCCATCAAGTGAGACGGGATGGCCAACACCCAGTCACCCCCACCCCCCACGACCTCCCTTTCCACCACCCCTTGTTTGTTTCCCAGAGTAGGAGTCTCTCATGTTCTGTCACCCTCTCTGATTTTTCCCACTCATTTTATCTCCTTTCACCTATAATCCCTTTCACTATTTTTTATATTCCCTGTATGAGTGAAACCATATAATGTTTGTCCTTCTTTGATTAACTTACCTCACTCAGCATAATACTCTCCAGTTCCATCCATGTCGAAGCAAATGGTGGATATTTGCCATTTCTAATGGCTGAGTCATATTCTATTGTATATAGAGACCACATCTATTTTATCCTTCTTAAGCAGGCTTGTTGCTCTGCTCACCCTCTTTCTGACCTTTGCACCTACTCTCAAATATGAAACCATTCTCTGGACTTTGATTCTTTTAGATTTCTTTGAATCTACAGCTATTCAGTGAAGATCTTTAAAGAAAGGTATGCATTGGGTTTATCTGGCTAGTTTATATAATTATAGCAGGAGTGACTTATTTAGGTTCTTCTATATCATAACTATAAATAAAACATTGTTTCCCATTATTACACCAAAAAAAAAAAAAAGATAATCATACCAATGAAGAAAGTCCCTTGCATAGGAGAAATCATGAAAGAAAGACAATTACTAAAATGTATAGCCATTGCAAAAATAGATAATGTGAGGGACAAAGGAGTGTATTTAAAACCTTTTAGTATCCTTAAAAATAGTAAAAGGTAATTCATAAGATGCATACAGAACAGAATTTAAAAAAACAGAATAAGAAATACCTCTTGTAAATTAAGTTTTTTTTAATTAATGAAGGGGTTGTGAAATAAAGTATAGATCTAGGACATAGGAAAGAGCCTATTTAGTGGAAATAGTCAAATATAGTAGATGAATCCCATTGAACGGTCTTGAGAGATACTAGATAAATTTGGGAGGTGGAGGTATTCGATTATCAAAGAGATTTTAAAATATTATTCAAGGGAGACAATAAGTTGAATTTATATGTCACAAGCCAAGTGATCTAAATGGGAATTAAGCACAGATACTTGATGTTATAAGACTCAATTTTCAAAATTCTAAGAATAAAACTATCTTAAAAGCTTCTGGATGGGAAAGAGGAAAGAAAACTTCATACAACAAGAAAGTATTTTTAAACTGGTATCAAACTTTCCATCAGTAACACTAGAGTCAAGAAGATATTGAACAATTTCTGAGGGAAAACTATTTTGAGTCTAGAATTCAGTTCTGAGCCAAGCTATAAGTGAGAACAAGATAAAGGCATTTAAAAACATGAAGATATCTAGGCCTCTCATACACCCTTTCTGGATATATTCCTGTGAATTGACAATGAAATTTAATATTTCTTAACAATACTCAAAAAATGGTGATACTGAAGAAAACAAGCCCTTTCCAAAAGTGGAAGGTAAGGCATACAGCAGGTCTAGAAAGTGTTTGGTCAAAATTAAAGAAATCAAGAACTTTAAGAAGGAGGGATATCTTCAAGAAGAAAATTGGAGCAGATTAAAGTTTTGACAATGAACCAAGTGATGTGAAAAAAGCATGTGAGTCTCCTCTAAAGAAAAGACATTTAGAAATCATACTCAACAAGAACAGTAGCAAAAACTAAATGCGGAAAGCATGACCCAAAAAGAAGCATAAAATCAAGAAAGTATCTATTTGACTATATGATAGTTTGGGGGTCTGGCATTTAATTCAAAGAAGAATAAATGGCATTTTAATATACTCCCTGGTTCTCCAGTGGACAATTCATATCATAATAAAGTCTTTTCCAACTTTAGAATCATCCTTTTATAAAGCAAACCTACAAGAAAGTTTTTTTTTTAAATATTTATTTATTCATGAGAGACACAGAGAGAAGAGCAGAGACATAGGCAGAGGGGTGCAGGCTCCTTGTGGGGAGCCTGATGCAGGACTCGATATCAGGACCCTGGGATCATGACCTGAGCCAAAGGCACTCAACCACCCTGCCACCCAGGTCCCCCACATACAAGCAAGTTAACCAAATGTTATAAACCTTGACAGTGAAAGTAAAAGCAAGGTTTAACAGGTAATAGTAGATACAGAGGCAAGAGAAGGAGAGCTTAAGGGGAATGTGGAAGTATGAATATCTTAAACAAAATGGGAAGAGGAGATTTTGTTTTTCCTCTAAGGTTAATGAAACAAAACAAAGTTTAGATGTATTACTTCAGTTACAAGTAAAACCACAGAAGAAAAGCTGGGGGTGGGAATAATAAGCTACATTTTTATATTTCAGAGTTAATAGATGAGATCATAAAAAGGTAAATTATGAGAGAGGAAAATAAGCCTAAAAAGGAGCATGGGATAACCACAAGAGAATTAAGCACCAAGGCAGCTAAAAATAGTTGATATGCTTCTGGGAAGCCCAGGTTGAGAGAGTGAGGAAGTCAACTGTTGTTTCAACATCTATTTTTTTTTTTTTTTTTTTTTTTTTGCTCTGTGCTTGTGTTCTTTTGGGGAAAACATTAAAAAGAAGGAATTTATTCTGACTTCCGGGTAGATATTTAGTGATCTTTTAAAGATTCACTTTGTCAAAGTATAGTATCCAAAAAGTATAAACAAGACTCTTACCCAAATAGGTAATAAATATATGTCAAGGTTATATTCAACTTATTAATAAATATGAATAAAAGGAAGATAGAAAAGCTAGATCAAGGAGCATTTTAAAGGGCAGTGTATCTGTAGTATGCCAAAAAAGGTGTTTGGGAATGAATTTTATCAGAGATAACAGGATTAGTCCTATACAGAAATCAAACTGCAACCTTGGAATTACCTTTTCTGCAGGTCATAAGTCTACATGTTAACAAGTAGCTTCTCAAAGTCTGAGCCCTAATGAACTACTAAATAGCAAAGTCAAACACTGGTGAATTCTCCTGGAGGGTTAAATAATCCTTGGGTGAATTTGTTGAACAATGTGTGTTACCTTACCTTGTAAATGGTAAGTTACTCTTACCATTTATGCTCTTGATCGCAAAGTTTTAGATAGCCTTTGTTTCTAAAAGATCTCAAATATTCAATTTTTCAATTCCCTCTTCCCCTAACCCTCTTAATACCTGACTTCTCTCTCTCTCTCTCTCTCTCTCTCTCTCGTCTGTTTTCACAGCATACCTCTATTACAACTAATGACAACTCTAAAGAATGTTAGTTGTACTTTGCTTGCTTCACTCTCCTGCTAGAAAGCAAGTTTTCTACACACAGGCCTTCTACGTAGTAGATTCTCAAGATACTGGTTGAATTAATAATTTAACTTAAAAAAAATATTGGCTGAGTTTATAATGCAGAGACAGGAAATTAGAGATAAGAACAGAAGAAGAGAAAGATCAGTAAATAAATAGCCAGAAGGGGAAAACTTAAATCTACAAAATCTGTTGATGTGGCAGTTTATAAGTTGTCCAATAAATAGCTGGGAGAAACTCTGTGTTTTAATGCAGTTACGTTTAGATGTTACAGAAAATAGAATTCAGAGAGAAGTACTCTCAGGTTAAATGACTTATTAAGGCTTCCTCTATTTCTTTGATCTTTCATAAACTTTTCATCTTCATGCCAAACATACTCCTGAATGAAACAAAAGGGAAGATTTCAGGGAGAAAATGCCCTTCCATTTATTTCCTACTTGGGGTTAGGAAATGGTTGCCACTGGCACATTCTGAAAACCCATAATCATAAGCCTTCTTTTTTTCCCCCTGCTGCTAGAATGGCCTCTATCCTACACAGACCATATATGCAAATGTTGGATAGTCTTGTTTCAAAGGATGTTGGGGTTTCTGTCCAACCTCAAGAGTTTATCCACTGAGGAGAAGTAGCATGGTCCTGGCCGCTGTTTGGCTTCTACATTTTTGTCTGTCTTACTAGTAGATGACTTCTACACCACATATCCAGCGTCTTTATTTGAAGCTGCTTAGAAATTGCCTCCTATCTATACAGCTGGACCACGGTCTTTCAAGTTAAGTTTGCAGTGTACTCTAATAAGAGTACACGTGGTACTGCACCATGATCTAGATGTTACCGTTCAAGTTCAAATGATCTGTTGCATGATCCTTGGATAAAGTGTTTCAGCTTTTCTCAGGATGCCAGAGTCTATGATGACTCCTGGGCACCCCATTCCCAGTCCTAAGTAGCCTGGTGATGGACGGCTCACCAATTTATCCTTGAAGCACATGCTCTTTAATTTCTTCCTGTTTTGAGTTTGATCACTAGAAGATTTTCCCCTGGAGGTCAAGAACTGTAGTTTGTATCTAGGAGCCAGAAGTGAGGTGGTGTGATGAGCAGGGACCTTGGGAAATGGGGCTAGTGCCCTGCCTGAAAGAGGATAGTGCTCCTCAGCAACAGCTGGTTGTTGGGGATACCTAAGTGAGCCTACAGTTTCCAAGATATGAATTGCTGGAAATGCAGATTTTTATATGCAATCATCTAATTTTCAGAATGGTTTGTGGACTAAATGAGACATACTGACAAGTTCCATGCACTCAGGAGCCAGTTTACCACCCAAGCCTGGGCCTTTAAAGAAAGGACCCTTCTAGATTTCTAATTGGTCCTCTTGCAACCATCCTAGTTCTCTCTCTTCTCCACACTGCAGCTAGAATCATCTTTTTAAAATGCAGACCTAATTGTGTTTTTTTCTTTGTTTTAGAGCTGGGATAAATGCCAGAGGCTTTATCATGGTTTATGGGGCTGTTTGTGGTCTTCAGGGTTATACCCCTGTCACCACATGTCACCTCATTCTTTCCATCCCCTCTCAGTGACTCCTTTTGGCTCATGTGAACCACCACACCAGCATGTCCAGCTTTTGCCAGTGCTAGCCTGCCACTTGGGATGCTTCTCTGCTCTTCTCTACTTGTTCGTTTTTTTGTTGTTTTGTTTTGTTTTTAAAGGTTTTATTTACTTATTCATGAGAGACACACACACACACACACACAGAGAGAGAGAGAGAGAGGCAGAGACACAGGCAGAGGGAGAAGCAGGCTCCATGCAGGGAGCCCGACATGGGACTCAATCCTGGGACTCCAGGATCACACCTTGGACCGAAGGCAGTGCTAAACCACTGAGCCACCTGGGCTGCCCTACTTGTTCTTTAATGGAACTTTTTGACACCTTTCAAGGCTCAGCTTATGCTCTAAGGGACCTTTATTAACCCCCTTCATGGGACTGGTTCCATTTCCTTTATTTGCAGCCAATGTGACCTGATTGTCCTCTATCATCATGTACATCAAACCTTAAATTATAATCATAGTTTCCTACCTACACTATAGTTTTCCTTAACAGACAAGATGATGTTTGTCTTGTTCATGCTTTATCTTTAGCCCCAGGTACAATGTCATGTACACAGTATAGAGTTTGTTAAGTAGGCATTGTTTCGGCATTAAATTAACATTGCCTGTGGGAAGCGTGGAATACTGTGAGTATGTAGGATTTTATAAAAAGGGAAAGATGATCTTCAGCCTGGTGATTTCTGAGTCTGTTAAAGAGCTCTGATTTTCAGAGAGGAGACAGTTCCATGCAGTGATTTTGCTGTTTCTGATAATGAATTTGTCTTCCTTTCCAAACGATAGGTTGTTAATATTTTTTTTCTTTTCTGAAAGTCTCTCACTGATCTTTAGGTTCCTTTGTGACATAAATGAAGAACTGGAGGGACTCTCAAAAACTCAGATGCATCATCTAATTTCATGTAGGCTAGTGGTTAAAAACTTCTGTGCCTCAAGGGCTCTTAACATAACTGGAATAGAAAAATACGATGCTGTCAGTAGGTAAACATTTCTTGAAAAAGAAACATAAAACATTTCATTACTTGGCATTTAAACTGAAAACAGAGAAGACCATAAACCATTCAGACACACAATAATATGAGCAGAGACACATCAAGGGCAGCCAATGGGGGAAACGTGGTAAACAGAAGCAGAGCCAGAGAGAAGCCCAGAGACAGATACAAGAAATTCTTGCTTTTTCTTGCTTTTTGTTTTTGTTTTTGTTTTAATCTCTTTGCTCCTGTGAGTGACATAGAATATGAAGGCCTGAAGTTCTGACAATTTCAAGTAGTGTTTACTGACAACATCATGGGATAGAGAAGTGAGTTAAAAAGGAGATAGCCTAAATGCATGTGATAGTTCTTTAGCATAAGTTATGATTGCACATATGAATCACTTAAACCACATATCCGGTGCAGTGGCCACTGGCCATGTATGGCTATCAAATACTTGAAATGAATGTGACAAGTCTAAACTGATAAGTAGTGAAAAATACACATAAGATTTCTAAGACTTCATATTTAAACAATGTAAAATATTTGTAATAATTTCAACATATTGATATATAATTCACCTACTGTATAATTTACCTATTTCTTATAAATATTGAATGCATGTTGAAATGGTAATTTTTTAATACATCAAGTTAAAATATATCAAAACTAATTTTACCTTTTCTTTTTGCATTTTAATATAGCTGTTCAAAAATTTAAAATGTCTCTCATGGTATATTTCTGTTTGACAGCACTGACTTAAATAATGGCTTGTGAGTTTATGATTTGTTGAAGAAAATGCAATGCATACCCTTCTCGAAAGTAGAAATTTCACAGGTCTGCTACTCCTCTTGTATTATTTACCAAAAATATGTCAAGAGATCTCTCTCTCTCTTTCTCTCTGAGACAGTTAGGAAATGATCTTGGTGGGTTTTGATTAGCAAAAGCAGAGGAAGGAAAATGCTGTAATCTCCCTTTTCCAAAGATGACAAACCTCACTTGGTATAAACATAAGTTAATACATATTTGGCAGTTAATTTTTCATAGCTAGGTTGCTGTATTATCTTGTTCAAATGTTTCAAACAATGTTTTTGTAGACCTGCTGGAGTATACCTTTCTATTTGCTCTATGAACTGAAATGTTTCATTTTGCCACAAAGTCCTACTAAAATAACCTGTTAAAGGAACTGTCATAGTGAAGTGAATCAAAATTATTATTTTTTCTTTCTGGCAAAAGCAGGGCTTCAGTTCCTAGTAGACTGAGTAGGAATCTAGGCTGTGATGTATTTTGTTGTTGTTTAATGTGGACCATGGTTTTATATAACTCTTTTAAAACTGCATTTACATTTTCTTTTACTGTTTCCACAAAGGAAAGCAATTAGAAATCAACTCTTCAGGAAAATAAGTAAACATCATTGGCATTCTTGAAGGATCTGGACTGCTCCTTATGGGATTGGATTTTTTTATTTCCTTATGCTTCATGGTATCTTTGCATTGAAAAAACTGAGGGCAAACCAGTGGATAACCTTGGCCTTGTCTTGGCAAATATTTTCAAGGCCAAATCAATGGAGAGGCATTTGCACATCTGGACATCCAGGTCACTTTTATGACCATTTAAATTAACCCCTGAGCTATATCTCCATACATCAATATTTTCTTAGCTCCTTGGAGTGACTCCAACATGCTGCCAAGATTGAGAACCACTGCTTTTAAGGTTATCAAGCCCCATTGTTTGAAACACTTGGGAAGCCCCAAAACACTTTTCACACATGCAATATTAGTAGGAATCCCCTGTAAAAGCCTGTTCTGCTTTCTAATGCAAGAAGACTGAGCCTGGTAGCCACCCACTTGGCCTGCCCCTTGGTCTGTCCTCGAGTGGTCCCTGGGGAACACTGATAGAAAGTCCTGGATCTAATTTGAAATCCATACTTTATCAGCTCATCCCTGTTCAGTGACTTGTCTGAGGATACCTATCTCTTCTCCCTTTTCTCTTTCCATCTCCACTTGGTCTCCTGTAAGAGAGAATGGCAGCCAGTTTGGGAGCAGAAATAATTCAAGCCTGATGTCATGAATTGTAATAGTGACCTTATCTGTCTTCATCCTCTTCACCTTTGACCTCAACACCCATGGAGGCAGTGAGGAAGACCGAACTGCCAAAATACCAAGTATGGGTTGGTGTACTGAATAAATACTGTTTGATACATACACATGCTACTATTTGTCATATGCATGCAGGTGCCACTGGGATTAATGGAAAATAAACCTATTTCCAAGTAATGTACATATCCCAGGTTTATGTCACTCTGCATTTTATCTATCAATAATGGCAGTATTAATAAATCTTATAAGGCATGATTTTAGCATTATAGTTTAAAAAGTTAGTGAAAGGTCAGATTTGGTGGCCATCTTATCTTGGACTAGTCTGCACTAGCCTGAGCTTACTCCTTGTTATGTGTTTTACACTTCAAGAAAAGTGGTAACAGCCAGCTTGGAGTGCACAGGGGTGTGTTCCCCAGGTCCCTGACTATCCTTGGCTCAACCTTCTTATTAAGGGAGGGGTTATAAATCCACAGCATCTATAGGGACAAAGTAGGGAATGCTAATGAGTGAAATGGGTCAGGTTTGCATTTTAAGCACTTACAAAAGTTCTGTAGCCTCATCCTAGGTTTCTGAAACATAACAGTCTCTAAGATCAGGACACCTGGGGATCTCAGCAGTTGAATGTCTGCCTTTGGCTCAGGGCGTGATCCCAGAATCCTGGGATTAAGTCCCTTCCAGCATGGAGCCTGCTTCTCCCTCTGCCTCTGCTTCTCCCTCTCTCTCTCTCTCTCTCTCTCTGTATGTATGTCTCTCATAAATAAATAAATAAATAAATAAATAAATAAATAAATAAATAATAAATAAATAAATAAATAAAATCTTATAAAAACAAAACCAAAAATCTCTGAGACCAGCCCTTTACCCACACCCCTGCTTTTGTTGGAACTGTAGCCAAAGTATTTGCCTATTGAAAAACAAACAGAAGATACCTGGAGCCAGGCAGTAACTGGACACAGACAATAGACTTCTATGCCTGGAAGACAGTACCCTCAGTAGGGTCTGGGAGTAGTCTGGAGTATACATGTTCCCTCTCAATGAGAACAGTCAGTAATTCAGCTCTAAAAGATTATGGGTGGGCCTTTGTTGCCAGACACTTAGGATTTTTCAGAATAATCTGGAAAATTGGATTTTTATGTGGAATATTCCAGTTTTCCAAAGTTGACTCAAATGGTTTAAAAACCCTGCAGAGGCCAAACAAATTGTGTTTTTAAACTAGTTCTGGGTCTGAGCCTATAGATCACAAGCTTTACTTTCAACGGGGAAGAAACTGACAAAAACCAAATATTGAAAAGCAGGATAGATCTCTTAATGTCCTAAGCTAGGCCTAGACCCAAAAGTGCACAGGTTTTGCTCCTGCATAATTTCTGCTATTTCCGGTACATCTATCAGCTTCTTGGCTGTTCTGTGTCAGTGTCAACAGGCAGCTTATGGAGCCAAATGGCTCTCATCCCTCTCTGCAGACTGACTTGTGCTCTTTTGCCAGTGACAAGAAGAGTTGAGGTGGCAGTGGGCTTTTGCCATGGCTCAGTTTCTCATTAATTTTAACTCGATAATCACTTTGGTAAATGAAGAAAAGTGGAAGCTTTGATGAAGGGGCAGCAAGCTTCTGAGATAAGAGGAAACAGAAGGTTGTGGGTCATGTTTTTGCTTTGAGTGGCAGGAAAGCCATTCAAAGAGCCACTACCCCCGAAAAAAAAAAAAAAAATTCACTTGACCTGCCAAAATTCTATCTGATTGGCCAAATGTACATTGACCTTTTTCACATTTACCATGATATTTCCTATTTCTAGCTATTTCCAGTTACTTTTAACCTTCCCAGTAAAATAGCAGATCCCAGAAAAGATCTTAAAGATGCTAGTAATGCAGCCCCTTTGTGTAACAAATTTTGTGAATTGAGGCCAAAAGAGAACAAAGTTGTAAAGGGTACTCTAAAGTTAGCCATACTAGAACTGATTATTCAAGACTCCTAGTTCATTAATTTTTCAGGGATTCTCAAATCTGGCGGTGCAACAGAATACTATGAAAAGCATTAAAATCCAGGTATGCAGCTCATCCCAGGCCTACTGATTTATAATTCCAGGGCTGAGAACTAGAAATGTGTGTTTTCCCCAGTCCCTGGATGACACTCAGATAATCCTTCCATGGACAAGTAGT
Organism: Canis lupus dingo; assembly: GCF_003254725.2. Taxonomy (NCBI): domain Eukaryota; kingdom Metazoa; phylum Chordata; class Mammalia; order Carnivora; family Canidae; genus Canis; species Canis lupus. The sequence continues at coordinate 54,224,838 of NC_064246.1, read as the reverse complement.
TGAGAATCATTGGCTTCTTCTGGACTCCACAGCCAGGTGAATCACAACTGAATTCCAGTGAAGACATTCTTTGAACTCTTGATGTTCATGTTTCTTGGTAATACTTGGTTCTAAGGTAGATGAGTTTACTTTTGCCTTTAGAGATCAATTCAAGAGTATAGAAATTATTACACATTGTATAAAGATGGTTCCCATGGTTCCCTGATGCTTGACAAACTTTAGTGAAAGCATGCTCAAAGATTTATTGCATTTGATATTCTAAATGGTTATGTGAACAACATTCCTAGAATCTCTCTCAAAGGCAAGAATAACGAAATATACCAAAGTTACTGGAAAGCAAATTTTTTATAAGATGCTTAACTTTGGTCCCTGAGATTTTTAATGTCTTCTCTGGCTATGAATGATTAGCTGTTGTGATCGTAGTAAAGGTAATTAAACAAGCAGTAAAGTTTACAGAGTCTAGACCAGGTGCCGGTACTGGACTAAATGCTGTTAGAAACATCTGATCTAATCCTCACATGGACTCTGAAATGTATCATGTTCACCATTTTGCATATGAGAAAACTAAGACTCCAACTGTAAAATTTGCTCAAAGAAACGCAGTTAACAATATGCAGAACCAGTGTTGAGTTTGAAAGCTGATCCCTTAGCCCTGTGCCGCAATCTAGAGGGTGATTGTCCACTCAACTTCTTTTCAAAAGACCTTCGATGTTATCTGCTCAAAACCTCCATCACTATCCCTTACTCTCACTTGGCCATGGACTCTACAACTACCAGAATGTAGTATTTAGTAAGAGGAAAACCATTTTTCTAATAAGTAGGCAATCAGAAATAAATGCTGTTGTCTGTGGAATATAAACAAGAGACTTCATTCTGGATGTCTTCATTGTGGAAGCAAAGCATTCTTCTGTAGCTTTGTTTCACTAACCTATTCATAACTTTTATAATTCGTGCTGCAACACAATGGGTTTTGAAAATGGAACTTTTAATAGAGGATATATTAAAAGGAACTATAATTAGTATAATAGTTAAGTGCATTCACTGGGTCCTTTGTATAACTTCTGGTCGCCAGGAAATATGATACAATCAGTCCTTTGAGCATTTGAATTTGAGGATTTTGAAATAATATATGAAAATATATTTATATTCCAAATATATTCTGAATTTATATTCAAAGTTTGAAATCACATAAATCACCCATTATTCCTCAAGAAGTACATAATAACAAAGTTGGTGATCCACATGGATACAAAGGCTGGAGTTCTGAACTGACTTACACTCTGTTCCACCATTTCAACATCTGTAGAACAAGGGTGTTGAGTGCATTGCCTAGTCTCCAGGATGACTTCTTTCTCTACCCTTCTAGGAATCCCTATCAATCCTGGGTACTGTATGACATCCCCCATTTGGGAAAGAAGTTTTTTTTGTTTGTTTGTTTTTTTCCTATGGAGTCAAATTGGTCAAAGAATGAATTTCCCTGTGTTTCCAAATTACAATCAAGACATAGATGACATACTTGAACTGAGAATGTGAGAAGATTTAGAGAAATGGTAGATAGTGCTATATGCTGGGCCCAGCAACAGCAGGGGTTGCTTCTAGCCCTGGAAGAACTGGGAAAGGAGGTCAAAAGACTAGTTAACTCTACTCTTCTTTTCTCCCTGATCTCCTGCTAATGCCCCATATTGAGCAAACCCAACCAGAAGTGTTGAGGACCAGAAGGTGCATTGATGATGTCCATACAGACAAGTACTCTAAGCCTCATTTCTACCATTAAAAGAATGGTAATACCTGTCCTGCCTATTTCACAAGATTATTTGGAAGATCAAATAGTCTTATAAAATGTCATGTGCTATTTATACAAAAAATATTATAGTTCTTAATCATCAGAATAGAATCATAAGTAAAACCATGAAACTTTGTTAATGAAAATATGCAAATTTCACTGATTTTTTTTTCTTATGCTCTGGATTATCTGTTGAGTAGTTGGAATAATTTCAACTTTAAATTTTAAAAAGATAATATTTTTAATTATCCTTTGATATTAGGTTTTAGGCAAATGAAAAGTCAAGCTACAAAAGTTAGAATCCAATCACTGTATATATTATATGCTTACTCTCCCAATTACCCATTACAAATGAAACCTATCATACCTTTTGCTTCAGGAGAGGTGTTAATTTTTTAGTTTGTAATAATCATTTTCTTTTGGTATCTAAATACTGTTTATGAAATGTTTAGTAGAATTATTCTTCCTGTTAACCACAGATGGAATAAACATTGAACAAGTAAAATCCATAAACTATGAAAATAAGGGAAATTAAGTCACTGATAATCTGCCAGGTCCAGAAAGAACCACACTGTATTAAATATTTACACACACTTTTCTTATGAAATAGGAATTCATTGTAACATTTTCATTTAATATTGTAAACATATTTTCTATGTTCTTCAATATTACAACATAACTACAATGGCTGTTATGAGAATTTCTTAATTTCTTGAACCAATCTCATGCTGCTATATGTGTAGATTTTTGAAAAGTATCTTTGATGATCAAGAAAAGTTGATATTTTTAATTTATTAAGTACTTATGGAAGACTGGAGCTTGAGAAACAATAGGAAATTGTATTTTTTAAAACAAATGAATGAGTTCTTCAAATTTAGTTTTCAGTAAATGTTTGAGTCAGTGTGATTCCCTGCGTTAGATCAGTTTAGACATATTATTAAATCTTTAACTCATTTTCTGTAAGTGCCTCACAATAAGATACAATAATTACATAAAGAATAAAACTATCTCAGAAAAAAATGTGTCATCATCTTAATCTAAATTTTGAAAGCTCATAATATGAAACTAAAAGGAAATAAACTATCTTTTTAATGGGGGCATATCAATGTGCAGATGAAGATCTGGTCCAGCATCAATCTTATATATACTAATTTAGAAGTGTTAAATAATTGATCTTATGAGTTTTTCTATTTAAAAAACACCCTCCACTTCCTGTGTTTTATTCCTTCAATTCATTTATTGAAGTAATAAAGTAAAAATGCTACAGAATTACATTCATTTCAAGGTATCTTTATAGTCTCAAAGATGTTGTGATAATAATCATATAAATCAACAATCCAGACAAATGAAATCCAGTTATTGTTGCATTCAGTTCACATACGAGGTGGTCTCTTAACTTATATGTGCTTTTTAAAACTATATTTCCTGGGATGCAACATTTTTGCTTTAAGACCCTGGGGAGGAAATACATGAACATTCTTGGCTTCAACATTTAGCTGTAAGTAGCATTTATGCCCTTAGTCTTTTGCTAATATTGAGCTTGATTTTTGTGAATTGTTTCTTGGCCTCTTCTCCATTTGTACCCATCCTCAGCGATGAAATAGTCACTTATCATTTGAAAGCGCCTCCCTTATTTTCTCAACTTTTGTTTTCAGTTTGTCTCTATGATTTTTGCCTCTTAAGTTTTCCCCTTCTATCAGAGGTCAGCGAACTTTCTCTCTAAAGAGCCTAATAGTAAGTGTTTTAGGCTTTGTGGACTACAGTCTTTCTCTTTGTGTGAGAGGAGTCACAGACACAATGTAAATGAGTGATGTGTCTGAGTTCTGTTTGCAAAGACACACAGAACACTGTATTTACCTTTAGGCTTTGTCGTAGATATTGGCATAATGTTCCTTTACCACGTGTATTTTTTTATATATGAATACCTCTTACTTTCTATGCCTACTGTGGAGAGTTTTGAAACTAAGGAAGTCAATGGCCAAATATACCAAAGGTTGGGGGGTTTGTGTTTTATCCTGAAGAAACCCTACTGACTGTTTTGTTGCAGAGAGGAGGGACAAGCTCATAAGGGTGGAGAGCAAGAAAAGCTTTATTTCTACTTCTAATCCCGAAAAGGAATATTTTCTTTATTGAGTTAATTGATGAATTTTTCAACTTGTGCACAACTAAACATCTTGATGATAATAATAATTATAGCACATATTCATTAAGTGCTAACTCTTTTCTAGACCCAGTACTAGGGAGTATGTGTTTGCACTCAAAGTAGAACTCATAGGTATGTGTTCTTGTCTGTATTTTATGGATAAGGAAACAGAGTGTTAATTGCCCAAGGGCACAAAGATGGTGAATTGCAGAAACGATACTAAGACTGTCTTTGACGTAAAAATCCATGTTCTTCCATGCTAAGCTACTGCATATACTTCCCTGTTGTACTCTAAACGAGGAATGAGTGATATAGAAGAGGTGGGGAAGCTACTGTATGTGTGTACTGTAGAAGTAAACACTTTCCTTTTCTCTTTCCTTTATGGTTCTGAATTTTGGATCATGTTTCAAGCCTTTAGGCAATGGGTTTTCATAAAGTTTGAATTTTTTAATATTTCTGAATACACCGGCTATTTAATTCATAAGTACAAATTTAGACGTATAAAGATGTAACTATTTTGTTCTGTGGCCTTAATTTCCTTTGTCAGCTTCCCAATCTAGTCCAGCCTGTTAAATTTAGTCAAATTTAGCCATTTCTTGTTAATTTCAAGTCAACTTTAGATGTTTTCTTCCCTCTTCTGTTCCTTCCTGGAGTTAATGTTAAGTACTACTACTTGACCCACATTCTCTAGGAAAGGAAGTGTGAGACAAAATCTTACATATTAATGACTAGAGCATGTGCAGTCACAGGGTGGTAGGAGTGAGGGGGAAAAGATAGAGCCCAAGGAAGGAAGGAAGCAAATACAAATTAGAAGACTATGGAACCGGTTATGGTTTGGCAAATAAACACAGATGACTTCCTCTTATTAGCCAAAGCTTTGTCTACCCTTCTGGTTTTGTCAAAGCCCCTCACCAGACAACTGTTGGGGAATCTACATCCCATGTCTCATGAGCAGTGTTTCATGTGCATCTGGAAGAGAAGAGGCAGAGCTCTCTATGAGCTGATGGCATTGGGCTTGAGAGCCAGAGATGTAGGAGCTTCGTGGATGTAATGTGATGGAGGGTATGTTATAGTTTGGCCTTCATGGGGGATGAGGTTGGGTGTTGATAGGTGAGGCCAGATTGTTATGGACACAGCTCTCTGTTGAGCCAATAATGGGGAGGCAGGCAGGGCTGAGTAACCTGACGAGGACCATATCAGACCACCTGGTCTGATAACCAGGACTTTCCACGTACCTCGGCATTTGCAGAAAAGTAGCCAGATCCATTTTTAGGTTGGACTCTTGTTTTTTTTTTTTTTTTTAATTCTGGCTTGTTCTGTCGAGATATATAATCATTGTTTCAAGTCCTACCATAGTCTCTGAAGAAATGGTGCATGTTACCTATTACCTTTCCTCCTGCGTTTTGACCAGGAGGACTATAGGGACCTCCAGTTTCTCTCTTACTTGATGCCTCTTACCTGCTCGGGGTGGGAAGGTTATACTGTTTCTCCAAGTTGCTCTGGATGTATGGGAGGTGACTCATGTGCACATCACAACACTGGTTTTAGGGCAGAACCAAAACATTCTGCCAGCCTAATTCCATGCAGGTTATGGGCCACAATTGTCCTCTACCTTAAATTTTGAAAACTAAATTGGATTCTGTAATCTCCACACCTATGGGGCCTGAGAGAGGGTCCAGGCAGGAGTTTATTATCACATCAACCACTTGCTTTTTTGGTGGTGGTGGGTGGTGGTGGTGGTATTGTTTTTTGTTTTTTTTTGTTGTTGTTGTTGTGGTTTTTTTTTGTTTTTTTTTTTTTTTTTTAATCAGACTTCCATTCTTCTCAGTTCAGACAGTCACTTTTCTAGATTTGGCCATTGGATATTGGGGTGGAAACGTAGTCAAGCTTCTCTCTAAATTTTTCCTGTTATAAGATAGATTTCAGAGACTTTTAAACTCAACAGTCAAACTTTTTAATGATTTTTCTTCTCAAAGATTATGGTATACTATCTTCCATTTGCAGAATGCATGATTTCCATTTTCCTGATGACAGATCATAAGAAAATACCAAGATAGTTGGAGTTTAGGGAGATAATGAATAGTTAGGATATATATAATCTCACCACTTGTGCATGCAAATTGAGGAGTAAAGCCCATTCCTATTGAGAAACTGGGTTCAGGCTCATGATTCCATGGGAACCCATCATTATACCTGGAAGAATCTCTAGTTTGGCAATGACCTTGACTTCCTGTCTCAGAGTCCATGACAGACACCATCATTAATTAACTACACACAATTCAGTCCATAGGGAGATGTCTTCAGTTCTCATTCCTTTTTTTTTTTTTTTTAACATTTTATTTATTTATTCATGACAGACAGAGAGAGAGACAGAGAGGCAGAGACACAGGCAGAGGGAGAAGCAGGCTCCATGCAGGGAGCCTGACGTGGGACTCGATCCTGAGTCTCCAAGATCATACCCCGGGCTGAAGGTGACACCAAACCGCTGGGCCATCATGGCTGCCCTTCAGTTCGCATTTTTGCGGTGCTTTCTCCACCCAGCATATAAAGTCTGTTGGGTATGAGGCACATATGGTGCTAGCATAATGGCTTCTTCACCCACCCCTCCCAACCCCCCAACCCCATTTCTAACCTCAGGTACTATATTCCATTGATTCCTTGTGCTGAAATTTACTCCCTTAGCACAAAGGCATGACCAGGCATCACTCAACAAGCTCTCAGAAATAAGCATGAGCTGATTTCTGGGTTTGGAATCTACCAGCGCTATTATCAAAAGAAATCATTTACATTTTCTGCACGTCTGAACTTTGCCTGCCTTGGAGAATGGCAGGGAAGGAAAGCTAATACAATTTGATAAAATGGCTAAAATGAGTCTATTTACAGTCCTGCAGCTCTTAGAGCTGAGAATTTAAATATAGCCACATAGTCACCCATAAATGTAAATGTATGTGTATTTGGGCAGAGAATGGGAGCTGAGAGTCGATTTTGGACTTAGGTTCAATTTTCCTGCTGAAATAAATATTGAAGCTTAGGTTGACTGCATTGAAAATTCTATCAATTGTTGGACTGGCTTCTTATTCTCCTTTCGTTGGATTTTTAATCCACAGGATGTGAATGTCTGTTTTTTTTTTTTTTTTTCCTTTCTTTTCTCTTTGCCTTTTCAGCTTTGTTTCCCACTCCTGCCCCTGCTGCTCCCTTCATGAAATGGCACTGAACCCTGGTGTCAGCGTCATTGTTTTACAATGAGGGGCCCCTGTTTCTGACTGTTTCCACTCTCCTCCTGCCCATGCTGGAAATACCAAAAGAATGGCAGACATGGAAATGACTCCCATTTATATTCATTTGGTATTTGGTTCTAGTACCGAATATGAATGGGTATTGAATTTTATTTCCAAGTCAATATTGAACTCAAATGTCAGTCATTTGTAGAGGGTACATTTTAAGTAAGCATTACCTCTCTGGTCTTTTCAATATCAAATCAGGACACATCAGCATATGCAATTTCATGTTGTGTGCAAGACAGTGTGCTGGGCTTTCCGAGGGACATAGAATCAGACAGAACAGGTCCCAGCTCTCCAAAGTCTCAGTGCTGTTTGAAGAGACAGGACAGGTGCACCTGTCTTCATAAATTCATAAATAACTAAAGGTTAAAATGGCTGATAAGTTAATTTCTTAAGTCCTCTGGAAAATGGACAAGATAATGTTCTATTTCTTAGAGTTATGCTAATTAATTAAAAATGTGAGAATGTTGGATTAGGACCTAAAATATAGTAACTGCTCAATACATTTTATATGTGTATGTATATGTGTGTGTGCATGTGTATATATATATATATATATATATATATATATATATATATATGTAAAATGTATTCGGATGAAGGTAGAATGGAAATTTTATAGTTTATTGTGATGTCTGCATGCACATTTTTTATCCAAGAGACTGCACCAAATAGCTTAAGAGTTAAATGGTTATACTTCAGGAATTCAAGAGGAAAGCGTTTTTATGGAGACCCTTTTGTGGGTTTTGTGGAGGTCATAGAAATTTAGCTGGGCCATGAAGTGTGATTTGCAATAAGGAGAGGCAGAGAAAAGATTTGCCAGTGGACATTCCGAGCAGGGGCACGATATCCCCCTAAGTTCCTTTTGGCTTTTCCTCTGGTTTCTCAGCATAGTGTGAAATGAAAACTCAGGCAGGGGAAGGACTAATAGAATCTTTTTCAGAGAGAACCAGTTTAGTTTAGCAAGGCAATTGTTCAGCCTGTATCCTCTAAGAAAGGTAGCCCTGTTCCATTTTAACACTTCTTTCCTTGACCTTAGGACTTTATATTTGCATTGCCCAAAATGCAAGACGATGGAACACAAGTGCTTCGGTGCATACAACATAATACTGCCTGGAAATGTGTTGATCTTTCTGGTTGTGCATGCAAGCCTATAGGTGGATGAAGTTGTAAGAGTGCTCCAGACCTGGATGGTATCGATAGTTGCCTTTGGCCTTCATGTATGAGTTTTAGATATCTTCCAAGTTTTGGTCTCTAAGAGTAAATGCTTCAAACTGCTTGAAAGTTGTAGGCAGACAACTTGAGGAAGACATGTCATTATATTCTCTAGTTTACTTACTGTCTTTTGTCTCCAGTATTGCTTGATTGTGAAAATGTAGTAATAGATATTTTTTTAACAGAAGGAGGGAAAAAACCCAACAACTTTGGTGCGCCTGAAGAATTTAGGACTAATACATCTTACAAGGTTTTCAGAAAGAGTTCAGTGTGGAGGCCGAGAAAAATTAAGGCCATCCCACCTAAAGTTTAGCATTAGCACAAGTACAGCCATTTTAGGCCCCTGTGAATAAGAGCTGAACTTTACAGGAAAAACTGCAGAATGTCCTCAATGTCCTTGGCAGGGAATCCCATATCAGAAAGACAACAGAGCTCAGAATTGCCCTAGGCAGAGAATCCCATATCAGAAAGCCAGAGCCACGCCCCTGCCAGTGGTAGAAAGTCCCATATTAGAATGAGAACAGAGCTCAATTCCCTTGAAAGCCCCATATCAGAATGTAAACAGAACTTGAGAAATTCCTCCACCCCTTCTGGAGGTTCCCTAGACCAGCCTATAAAAAACCCAGCTGTAATCCACTTCGAGGTCCAAGTCCCTGCTCTGCTGTGTGGGGTATACTTGGACCGAAGCTCGAGCTTGCTAATAAACCCTCCTGCGCTTGCATCAGTGTCGGCTCCTTGGTGGTTTCTCGGATTCGCAATCTTGGGCACAACGTTCAGGAAGTAGCAAAAACATTCTGGAGAGAGATCCTAAAAGTATGGCAAGGAAATATTTTTTTTTTCCTCTTTGACTTAGCATGAAAAATGCCTGTATGAAAATGTTTCCCTAGTAATCTGCTCTTGGTGATTTCTCAAATTCTTAGATCCTAGCTTCTCTTTCTCTTTCAGTGTCTATTACTTGTATTGCCTTTTCGGGATTATCAGAGGGTCCTGGAATTTAATTTTTTTTTTTTTTTAATTACATGTGATGTGTTTTCTTAGAGTAGTGCTGTTGAGGTCCAGAGCCAAAGGCCAAAAAAGAACTCTTGAGAAATCTTTGGTACAAAAAGGTGGTTGGTTGTATTAAAGCACGAGGGCAGGACCCATGGGCAGAAAGAGATGCTGGCCATGGATTGGCAACTGATGATAAACTTTGGGGTCAGGGTTAAGGAAAGACAAAGGGAAGTTCTGAAAAGACTTTCATGTGCTAAAGACTCATAGGATAAGGGGTCCTTGCTATTGTCACGCTAAGGTTGTCCTTCCTGGTAGCAAGGCATTAACAGTAAGACAATTGGGAGCTTCCTGGAGGAATGTTATACTCTGACTGCCTTGAGTATTTGTCATTGGGCTGCAGGTGATAAGGATATTGAATTTTATTGACCTATCCATCTGCTTTGTTTCTCACATCACAGGTACCTTATTTTCCTTAATATGTCAGAGAAGTACATCACTTGAATGTCTCTTTTTAAAAAAATACCAGTTGTTGCTTTATAGGGACATAAAGTCAACCACTTAGGAAAGACTAGTGCGCACAGTGTCCAGGATGTATGGATAAAGCCGAGATGATCCCTAGCCACCCCACAGCAGAGCTCAGTCACATTCTGCTTCTGGACTGAACAAAGATGTATGCCCAACCTGTCCCATGGACTGAGGAAGTAAACCTACAGGAAGGTCTGGGGAAGAAATTTTAGACAACTCTGGACTTTCTCTACCTTATGCTTATCCATACATTACTCAAATCCCTTCCAGTGAAAAATGAATTTAGTCACACCCAGAGAATAGTGTTCCTCCTGGCCATTATGTCCCATTCCCCCAATGTAAACAGTTCCCATACCTGCACCATGAAGGCAATCACAGCCCAACGTCATCCAGCAATCTGCAGGCGTTTCTCTAGCTCGCTGCGCATGCCCCACTCTGATTCTATATTCAGACTTTTTACCACTTGTCCCTGATCTCTGCTGTTTGCTTCTGTCATTCGGGGGCTGGGCCCTTTCTCCATGTCCAAGTCACTGACTACCAGAAACATGCAGCCTGCTGTCTCAGCTCACACATCAGGTACATTTGAGAGGGCCCTTCCCTGACTGACAAGCCACATTTGGGCCCTGGTTACTCATCCTTGTGGTGCCCAGTATTCTCAGAGTGCCCTGACATTTTCCTTCTCAGCATGTACTGTAATTAGTCATTATGTGCGCCTTTGCTTGGTTTGCTTGTTTAATGCTCTTACCCTACACTAGATTTCGAGCTCCTTCAGGGCAGAACTGTTTCTCTTTTCTCTCTGCAGCTACTGCTGGGCCTTGTACGTGGTAGGCACTTATAGATCTTTGTTGCATGGGTGGATGAATGTATGCACGGGTGCCTCGATGGAAGGGTGGATGAATGGTTCAGCATGGCTAATATCAGGGAGGCAGGGTGTGCTGTATTTGTCGTACCACAGCACATGGCTTTATGAACAGCTGCCTCTCTTCACTGTATGACCTTGAGCAAGTGGTTTAAGTTCTCTGTGCCTCAGAGAAATGGAAGAAACACACAACAGGATGATTTTGAAGAACAAGGAGATCATCCGTATCAATCATTTATAAAAGTACCTAGCACATAGTAAATTATAAAAGGGCAACTCAGATAGGGATAGGGGTGCCTGAGTGGCTCAGTTGGTTAAATGTCCAAGTCTTGATTAAAGCTCAGGTCATGACCTCAGGGTCATGAGATCAAGCCCCATATCAGGCTCAGTGCTCAGTGCAGAGTCAGCCTGAGATTCTCGCTAGCCCTTTCCCTTGGTCCCCTGCCTCCAGTTGCTGTCCCTCCTATGCACAGACACTCTCTAAACAAACAAAAATGGTAACTAAAGTCATTTTTCAGACTCTGGTTACAATAAGTAAATCTAGGTATTAGATTAATGTAGGACAATATTATTAATTAAATTTGCAACATGTTTCTTTTTTGTAATCAGATTGAGCAAATTAGAATATTTATTAATTTCTTGGTGAATGTAGAATTTAATTTCCTTCCTCTCATGTTAAGTGTCACCTCCGCCCCCCAATTAAATAAATAGCTCCAATAGAAACCGAACTCTTCCCTTTCTAAAACTGCATTTTATGACAAGTGAGATAATATCATGCCCCCCCCCCCGAAAGGCTCAGAGCATATTTGTTTTACCTTTTAAACTTAAAGAAAACCAATACATCTTGTGTTTGCTATTAAGAAAAAAAAAATCCATTTGATTTTATTTGTTCATCCAATAATCCTTGTAGGGAGCTTCACTCTTCCCATTTGACAGATAAGAAAACCAGACCTGGACTGATTAAATGAACTGCCAATTCAATATAACAGAGATTTATTAACCACTTGCTCTGTGCCAGGTGCTCTGAGAGATAGAAAGAAGACTAAGCTCTGGTTGGGCTCCCAAGTTGTTGAGGTTCAGCAGGAAGGTATATACACATGTAGTGTGTAGTCACAGGGTTGCTTAGAGCCTCCCCCACTGCACGGCCCCCACCCCCACCCTCCATGTGTCCTGGAAGCAGTAAGCATGTTCCTGAAGGAAATGAGGCTAAGAGCTGCGGCCCTTGTAAGTGGGTATCAAAATGGCTGACACAAGGAACATCTGATCTTCAGGCCTAATAAAGAACTTTCCGAGCATGACAACAATTCCTAAATCGCTGAGGCTTTCCCACTTCCTCGCTGTCAAAACATTAAAACTAATTGCCCCTAGGCTCCTTGATTATCTGCAACCCAGCTGCTGCTTTGACCACTTGAAAAATGAACAGGCCTCCCCAAAGGAGGTTTGTTTCCAGGAAATGGTAGAATTACTGCTGAATAGGTACCCACCTGCTTACTGTACCTGGTCAGCCCTCCTCTTGAGCCCCTGGTGTTCTGTGACCAAGTTGTTAGCAGTCTTCTTATCCCATTTCCTTCTTTATATAGCCATACATTTTGTAAACTTTTTTTCTCCCTTGAAATAGAAAGACAACAAATTTCATTATTTGAGCTTCTGCAAATCACTTTAACTTACTGAACTTAATTTCTTCATCTGTACAATGAAAATAATAGCAATCTTAAAATCCAGCTCTAGGGGTTGTTGATAGTGGATCAATAATGCAGTATCCACTCCCCCCCCCCTTGATTTATATTCTCCTTGGAGGGGGACAAACTATAAACAAACAGATGACTATATAAGATGTTCGATGGTGAACTGCTGTGCAAGCAATGAAGCAAGGGCTGGAGAGAAGAGGCCAGGGTGCTGTTGCACAGAAGGTCACCCTGAGACAGCAACCTATCGGTGTGGGTGCTCTGGAGGGAAATGTTCAAAGTGGATCTAAAAAAAAATAGCAGTTCATGCAAAGGCCCTATGGTAGGAGTATGTTTGGCCTTTTGGAAAAGTAAGAAGGAAGTTTATGTAGCTGGAGCTGAATGAGCAACGGGGAGTTGGTAGGTTAGTCATTAAGAGATAAAGGAGGTACAGGGTAGGCTCAGACCATAGTGAACCTTACAGGCCTTGGCAAGAATTATGGGTTTCATTCTAAGTTAAGTGGAGAGGCATGGAGGGTTCTGGGCAGTGGTGTGACATGATCTGATTGATGTTTAAAAGTATCACTCTGGGGGCACCAGGGAGGCTCAGTCTGTTAAATGTCTGATTCTTGATTTTTGCTCAGGTTATGATCTCAGGGTCATGAGATTGAGCCCTGCATCGGGCTTAGTGCAGAGTCTGCTTGAGATATTCTCTCTCTCTCTCTCTCTCTCTATCAAAAATAAAATAAAACAAAGAATAAAGGTAGCACTCTCCTGTTGGGTAGGAAGCATACTGTGAGGAAGCAAAATAGAGCAGTTTTTGTGCATGTGATAGATATTCGGTTTCTGAGATGTTAAATGGAGAAGTCTAATGGGAATGCAAAACTTCTAAGGGTTTCAGAGAGCTAGAGATGGATATATGTATTAGTTGCTATGCTCCCCACAGGTGGATTGCCAGGGGCATTAGAACCAGGGCCCAGAAAATCACAGCTAAAGTCTGAAGGGAGGTAGAGTCACAAAGCAGGAGCTACCAGGGCTTGGGCCTGTTAATGAACAGTCCTTATAGGACACCACTGGACACACTAAGGGTCCTGGGAGGAAGCACCCTCTCTGTTGTGTTGTCAAGTAAGGGTTCTTCTGGATCCAGTCCATGATGAAGGAAAATCTCTGAAATAAGTTATAATTGCTTAAGGAAAACTAAGTTTCAAACCAGAGGGAGACAAATTTCTCTCTCTCTTTTTTAAAGATTTTATTTATTCGTGAGAGACATAGAGAGGCAGAGATACAGGCAGAGGGAGAAACAGATGTCCTGTAGGAAGCCTAATGTGGGACTTGACCCCAGGATCCCGGGATCATGACCTGAGCCAAAAGCAGATGCTCAACCACTGAGCCACCCAGACATCCCAGAAGATGAATTTCTATCACAAAGAAAGATTTGGTACTGTTCTTGGGGGGTAGGGATTGGAAACAAGATGAGATTAATAATGAAAAATAGCCAAATTTCCTTTTGCCCACCCAATTTGTAGTGGGTACATTTGGACCCTGATGAGTAATAAAAGGTTTTGTCAGGGAGTCTGAGCGCAGTTAGTGCATAGTAAATATTATTGCTTGGGCTCATACAACAGTAATGAAAGAATGGAATGATGAGCGGATGATGCCACTCATCAGAACTTCCCCAGAGAGGCAGTGCTTTTGTGGGATAGGACTCCCAGAATTAGGAAATGTCCTTGGTGTTCTCTCTCTAATTTCTGATAATCAAAGGGTGCCAGAAAGCCCATTTGTAGTCCTTCTTGCTACTCGGTAGCTACAGGGCAGTACTGGTAAAACAAATAAAGAGGAGGTGCGATGGAGCATCAGTCACATCAGGAAAGCCATTCGTTAACGTAGGCAGAGACCAGCACGCTGTTATCCTCTTGCCCTGGCTCAGGTCCAGGCCATAATCACATTCCATCTCCCCATAAATCCCCATGTGGCTCTCTCAGGAGAAGAAATTGCTGCTTTTCCAGAGTTCTCCAGAAGTGCTTTCTCTTTGCAGTGCTTGGAATAAGTATTTGGAAGACTATAGGCATTTACAAAATGTTGCCAGACACTATCCATTAGGTATGGCTCTTAAGCCATCTCCAAGCTGGGGAATAACCTTCTCCTTTGTGAGTGAGTGGCCTGTCTTAGGATCTGTCTGATTTCTTTGGGCAGGACTTTTTTCTTTATTTAAAGGTTATGTCTTTATGGCTTGGGCATTAGAAACAGAAATATGTAATGCCTCATGGATGATGATCGGTTACCAAAACATGTTAGCCAGAGTGCCCATATTTGCCTTTGTAAACATGATGCTTCATGACTTAAAAACAAAAGACCAAGCATAGCTTTGTGCTGTGCTAAGTGGGTTCTCGAAGAACTGATGGCATTGCAATTTTAGTCACTCATAGGTTTGTGCATTAACAAACCTAATGCAAGCCCGTGGCACTCACTGTAATGATGAAGTGGTGCCTTTCACAATGTTCTCTGCTTACCTGTGAAGTCCTTGATTTTGATCAGTAGATCTAAGCTGCTACATTCTTAATTAGATCAAGATAGGGTCTAAATTAAGACTGAGGTTATACTAAACAAAGTATGACATCCTGGATTGAGTCTTGGAACAGAAGGACAATAGTAGATAAATTGGGGGAAATACCAACAATTTCTTTAGTTAATGGTAACATCTCAATTGAAAAGTATTGTACCAACGCTTGTTAGTTTCATTGAATATAACAGTTACGTGAGATATGAACAGTACAAGAAGCTGGGTGACAGGTATATAGTAGCACACTGTATTGTCTAACTTTCCTAGAAGTCTACATTTTTTTCAAAGTAGAAAGTTAAACAAAAATAGGTATAATATAGAAGGACATGGTTTGTAGATCTTTTTTGGGCTTTTCAAATCTACCCCTAGAGGCCATGTCCCAGGGCACTTACAGTTCAGTGAGAAACACCTGTGGGAGAATAACGGCGGCAACTCTAGAAGCCATGCGGCCCAAGCCATAAGAGGTAAGTAATGCTGCATGGCCAGTATGGTTGGATCTGCAGTGCATGGATGAGGACATAAAGTAGGGAAGTAAGTCCTCCAAAGTGCACAGTTGGTGACAGTAGACTCAGAATTGTAGCCCCTCCTCCTTGATGAACACACCTGCTCTCACCCAGGAAATTTGAATGCATTTGTTTCAATCATGGCCCTGCTATTTATTAACCTGTGATATTGACAAATTCCTAAACTTCTCTGGTTGTCTATTTCCTCATTATAAAATAAGGAGATTTGGCTTCATTACCCTTAAGGATTTTTTCCAGCTTCAAAATTCTCTGACTTGCTGACCTACATATAAAGTACTTTTTAATTGAAATGTTACCATTTAACTTTTCTATCCAGTGAAAATCCTTTCAAGATTTATGGAAAATAACCTTTGGATCTGTAGGGGGCTTATGTGACATGTGAGCTCTCATCTACATTAATTTTGTTTCTCTGAATAATCCTCCAACTCCTTCCAACTAAACATCTACCAATCCCAGGAAGTGTGAGTGCTTGTAAGAGAATTTTTTTCATAAATGATTTATCGTAAATTTCAATAGTGACTTTTGCATGTGTTTGTATATATTTATTTTTTATCTTTAACATATTATTGACAGGAATGAGGAGACACTGATAAAGATAAGCTATTCTGAAAGGAGTCACATATCATAGGTTGGTTCATAACAGAAAAATCACTCTTACCTTATGAAACTTTATATGAATTAATCAGAAAGACTTCTGATTCATAGATTAACATGAGTTTGATCCTGTTTATTTAAGTTCAAGTATCATATCTTAATAACTTCTTAGCTACTCTTATAATCTTTGACATTGGCCAATCAATATTAATCAAATTAGGATGGACTAGTATTAAAAATTGAAACATCTGAATTCTAGAAAAAAATTTAGCCAATGTGGATAGATTTTTAAAATATCAATACTACTTGGTGATGACCTACTTTGTTCTATAAAACCAAAATAAAATTAAAAAAAAGAATCATATTCACTTGCCAAAGACATCATTTCCTGGTATGCAATATAAAATTATTTTTCAATGTTTTTTACTGATCTTCTTTGCAAGAGCTTGAGGATAGTTAGGGTTCTTCAATGGATGGGGGCACACACAAATACACAAAACCCTAAATTAATGTCATTTCTTTTCTTGACAAAAATGCATGAAAGAAGCAAATAAGCAATTATTTAACTGAAAGGGATAAAATTGAAAGGAAAAGTAATCGTCATTTTGCTAAATGCTGTAACATCCAGGAAAAAGAGGATGAATTAACTGAGTGAGTACCTGAACATTTACATTTGTTTTAATATACAGATTAAAGTGATGTCTTCATACAGTATTGCTTCCATGCATAGAATCCTTTCTGATTCCCACATTCTAATGCCCTTTTAACTAATTTGATGCATAAGTCTAGTGAAATCCTAAAATTCCCCAAACTATGTTAAATATCTAAATTTATTTCCTTTTCTTTAGAATAATGAAGTAATAACTTCTTTTATAGTTAACTTGACCTTTAATCATTATCCCTTTGATAGTAAATTAAAAAAACACTCTGTAGTTTTTAAATGATGATCAATCATATGGAAAATTAAGTTCTTTGTATTGCACCTGCAATTAATAGTTCTGTGACTTTACAAAGTCAGGAAACCTTGTTAAGTCGCAGTTTTCTAATGCATACAATGAGCTTAAATTCTTGGTGAATTTACATCAGGGGCTTAATGGATTTTAAAGTGCATTGTAAAGTACCCAGAGCTTTAACCCGGGCAGTTAAAACAGTTCATTCAGTATTTATTGTGTGCTTACTATGTGCCAAGCACTGCTTTCATGGCATAGCAGTTAGCGAAGCAAAAATAAATAAATAGGGCAGCCCTGGTGGCTCAGAGATTTAGTGCTGCCTTCAGCCCAGGGCATGATCCTGGAGATCCAGGATGGAGTCCCACATCAGGCTCCCTGCATGGAGCCTGCTTCTCCCTCTGCTGTGTCTCTGCCTCTCTCTCTGTGTCTCTCATGAATAAATAAATAAAATCTTAAAAAATATATATATAAATGAATAAATAAGTAAAATAACTTTAAAAATTATCTGTACTCATGGGATTGAAATTACAATTAGGGAAGACAACTAAGATACTTTCAGGTAGAGAGGAGAAATGTGAAATTAAATGAGGAGGGTAATGGGTTGGCAGAAGAGAGAGGCCTACTTTAGGTAAATGGTCGCAGAAAGCTTCCCTGAGAAGGTGAACTTTGAATTAAGAGCCAGAAATAAGGGAATATATGCAAAGAGCATTCCAGAGGAGGAACTAGCTAAATTGAAGGAACAAACAGAAGGTGAGGGCAGCTAGAGCATGCTGAATTATATGGAAGAGGAATTCAAGGTGGAGCAAGAATGTGGGCACGGGCCATATCCTACTGAGCCATCTACACCAGGCTGTTCTAGGAGTCCTGGATAAGCTTTGTTATTATTTTAAGAAGCAAAGTTAAGAGGTAATAGTCATGTGTGGCAGTTGGCTTTCTTGAGTTGTTCAAGAATTTTTTTCTATTAATACTTTATTTCATAATAGCCGCAAAATTAGAGATATAATCTATGGATGAAAGCAGAATATTCCAAGATAATTATTTGGCCTCTTTCTAGATTTATCCATCATAATTCATAGTTGTTTATATCTTTAAATTTCTCTTTATGAATGGATAAAGAAGTTGTAGTATACACGTACAGTGGAATATTACAGAGCCATCAAAAGAATGAAATCATTTTGATATGAGTGGAACTGAGGGTATTATGCTAAGCAAAATAAGTCAGAGAAAGACAAATACCATGTGATTTCACTCGTATGTGGAATTTAAGAAACAAAATAGATAAACACAGGGGAAAGGAAGGAAAAATAAGATAAAAACAGAGCAGAGAGGGAGGCAAACCTTAAGAAACTCTTAACTCTAGGGAACAAACTGAGGGTTGCTGGAGGGGAAGTGGGTCAGCGGATGGGGCAACTGGGTAATGGGCAGTAAGAAGGGCACTTGATGTAATGAGCACTGGACATTATGAGCAACTGATGATCACCAAATTCTACGACTAAAGCTAGTAAGACGATATGTGTTAACTAAATGGAATTTAAATTTAAAAATCTCTCACCTTTCCCCCTATTTTAATTCCCCCTACCAGTATCTTGGTTTAGGTCATCATCATTTCTCTCTTATACTAATATAGACTCCAAAGTTGCTCTTTGCAATCTGTCTTCCAAATGACTTCTGAAGTACTTGGTTCTAGATTCAAATCTGATCATGCTGTTGCCTTCTCCATTCATGCAGGCCCACCCCTTCCCAACTGCTTAAAACCCTTGTGTGCTTTCTCATCACTAATGAGTTGTCACCACTGACATTTGTCACCTCCCCCATTTATCTGGACTCTTTTTGTGCTTCCCTAAGTGGCATACTATGCCCTTCCCACCCTATCCCACACCTCTGTATATTTCTTCCTTCTGCCCAGAAAGCTTTGTGAATATCCATTTACCTCCCCAAATGCTGTTCTTCTGTGTTTTCAGAGCATCAGGGATCTAATAATCAAATATGCTTGTTGTTTGCTTAATTTTTCTTGCTTTGCCACTTAAAACCATAAGCCCTTCAAGGTTAGGAACCAGGTTCTGCTTATCTTTATGGCAGTAGTACCTCGTGCAGTGCTATCACAAAACAAGCTGTTAAACAATGTTTAGTGATGGGTTGCATTTTAGATCATTCTATTATGTCGTTGGCTCTGGCTAGGTTATAGAAGTGAATTTTGAAAGCATGAAAGCACGTGTTTTGTGCATTGCTCTCTGTTTAATAACCTATTCTGCTTTTGTTTCCTTACCCCTAAAAAGTAGATGGTAACCCCTTTCTGGCAATGTTAAAATGACCCCCTGCATCCACTGTGTTAAAAATGATAAGTACTCCGCTTCATGACTATTGTCACTAACAGCACTAATAATGTAATCATTAGGAGGAACAACAAAGAATTGAGGACATGGTTTCTGCCCTTAAAACTTAAACTCACTGGCAGAGCAAGATATGTGTACACAATGAATTATCAGCCTACCTGATTTTGAATTAGGAAGTTCCAGAATACTTCAAAATTTTGATGTATTACAGCAATTCAGAAAAGAAGAAAAACTCTCAGGGATAAGGAGAAAAATAATGATACTAATGATGATATCTAGCTTAATAGTTTATATATTCTGTGCCTGGCTCCGTGCTCAGCTTTTCACATGGATTATCTCATTGAATATTTGTAGTAACCCTTGGAATTGGTACTCTTTGTACCCCTCTATCTTTGCCACATTTTTTTTAACAGATAAAAAGTTAGAAACTCAGAGAAGTCCAACAATTTGCCCAACACTACACTGTAGAACATGAGGGTGGACAACTTTTGAACCCAGGCATTCTGCTACACAGCTCTAGCTTATAACTTCTTTGCTCTATTGCTTCTGTGAAACCATCCTGGAGGAGGTTAAGACCTGACACAGGTTTTGAGAAGATGTAAAAATCAAGCTTGTCATTTCAAAAGAAAAGGGGGGGGGTGTGTGTGGTAGGGAATAGGGACATTCCTTGTGAATGGGGAGGTGGATAAAAGTAGGTTACTGGGATGGAACAGCAGAGCAATTAGAAGGAGTCTGGGGTAGCAACCTTTGAAATTAATCTTAGTAGAACAATGAATCATATGAATCAATAATGAGAACATGATTATCAAACATTATCTCCAGGCCTCATTGTATTCTGTGTAGATTCCTCTGTGGTAGTCTGGCTTTTACACTTGTCAATAAATATCCAATCCATTCTGTAAATCCGAAGGATGGGTATTCCAGTGACGGTATTCTCCACATCTCAAGATCTTGCCAAAAATCCTATCTCTGTAGCTTCCTGCCGCCTACCTTGTCCACTCATGGGCTTTGCCTCTGGGTTGGACATGCCTTTTGATCCACATATATTGCATTTTTCATGCAATGTTAAAATGGTGATAATTGTTGATAATTTAGGTGTGAGACACAAATTGAGAGATGTAGTTTAAACTCTGAAATTTTGGAATTTCTGGTATATTTTGAGTTTTAGATGGCAGCACTGTATGGAGTTATGATACCTAGAGTGGGGAGAATGGAAAGAACAAGGTCACAATGATGTTGTGAAGAGCTCACCGGGGAAACCTTAGAATTTCACATGTGAGTGAGTGTGAAAAAAAGATGTCCAGCAAGGCTTCATGGTTTCTCACCTGAAATTCCAGAGGGACACAGATAACACTTGAGGTTGTAAGAATGGAATAGCTTTTGTGGGAGGGAACACAGATGAAGGATGAGTTATGGCTGAAAATTGACTCTTGGGAGCTGCCTCCTGCCAGGGATTTAGGAGTAGGAGTGAAAAAATCAAAACATGAGGGAAGAAAAACAGTGAACCTACCAGGAGAGATCAGTAGGTCTAGGAAAAGAGCATGGTTTAGTTAAAATGGGATGTATTGAATGAAGCAACAGTATAAAATCAGTTGATGATAGACCATTATGTCGATAATACCACCATATTAGGTAGTCCAGAATTGATTTGACTGGTCAGTAGGGGAAAGACACTATAAAAATATCCAAGAATACTTAGGGTGACTTGTATTTAGGTCTAATCACTAAGTATTCATCAGTCATGTAACCCTGCATTTTCCTGCTATTTAGGTAGTCCTTGAAGGGTTTGCTATGCATGTCAGTCCATTCTGAATACAGAGAAAAACAAAAACCAGTAAAACAAGTAGGAACAAAGTCAGCTGAAGAGAGAAAAAATTACAAATGCATCTAGCTCTTACTTTGTGAGAGCATTCTATTCAGAAAAAAATATTTTGTGTGCCTTACTGTCTACCAAAACATCAACTACAATAGGTTTTTTATCATCGATATAGGCTCATTTCTGTTGTGCACATGGAGCCAGTTTTAATCAATCATTTTCTTGTTCTCCAGCAAAGAATATTATCCAAAGATGTAGTAATTAATCTAGGAAAATGTATCATTCTAAAAGACTGACTCAATGGAAAAAAAAAAAAGGCACAAGGAATTTGTTTTTAATTTATCTTTTGAAAAAAATAAACAAAGAGCCAGTAACTACTTGGATGTAAAAGAAAAATGGAAATATGCCCCAAATAAATTCACTTGGAAGTCATGGGCTCCAAAAGATACGCCATAATTTAGACTTCTTATGAAGGTTAATAAATATCATTTTGTTGGTATTAATCACTAATGAGGAAAATAAATTAGATTATATTTAAAGGATACAAAATTACTTTGCTCTTAATTGGAAGAGTAACGGTTAGTGCTCATCTCAAATGGACACATTCTTAGTTAAATATTCACTCAGGTAGCTATTTTTCACTGGTCATTTTTCTTATTTTGGTGATAAGTAAAAGAAATTACTTGATTAGTGTAACTACTGTCCCATGCTACATTAATCACTTTCAGACAGTTGGTTGCAGTCTTGTTGATTTCTCTTGGTTTTAGCTTAGTGTGATGGGTATGGAATTCAGTTAAGAAATATTATTTTTAGTGGTGGTAGTAGGCTTAATGCTTGGTGACAGCATGGCTAACTTGCCTGAGTTAATAGATTCGGGATATCACTTGTGCATTCTTCTATTTTATCGTCTCTAACCAGACAAAACTGCCTAGCTTTTGTACTTAGAGATGCCAGAGTCAAAGCTTAGGACAAAGTACAAAATACTTAGAGGTATTTACTCATAGCTTTGTTCAAATAGAAATATACTATAGATACGAAGAATGACAAGAAAAATAGGTAAGAGACATCTCCAAGGAAAACCTGGAGACACACACACACGCATGCATGCCTGGAGATAAAGAATCTTGAAGGAAAAAAATCTTTCTCTCCCATAGCAAGCTATGTTTTGTGTTTGAAATCTTAATTTCAATGTAGTTCTAATGTTTTAGTTACTGGGATTACTTTTTTAAAGAAATGTGAGCTATTTTTTTTTTTTTTTTTTTTTTTTTTTTACTTTGGAGAACAGGTGAAGAACTCCATGTGTTTATCCTTCTAGACTCAGGAATTATTTGCAGTATAAAGTAATAATTTTTCTGATTTCATAGGCCTTTAGAGGTCTGAAGTCTTTCTTTATCCTTTTAGAGGCTGCAAAAGATTGTAGTCAAATGTTTTGTAATCATATGTGGGGGAAAAAAAAAGTCTGTTAATCGTGTTCTTTTTTTCATTCTAAATATGTATGCCTTCAAAAAATATTAGTTCTCCTTCAATACACACTCCCTTTATTTGCCTTCACCTTGGGATAGTTATAAGGTGCCAAGTTGTCAAGAATGATACCTAAAAAAAGATTCTAGGACCCTTTAGTTCTTTATCTCTGACCAACGTTATATACTATGAACAGGTGTTTGAATGCCGGCTTTAAAACAAAAGTGAATGAATTCCAGATGACCTTTTCTAAATTGAGATGTTTAAAATGGAATATGCCTGGATGGTCTGGAAAGTGGCTGGTGGGTCTTCTATTGAACTAGAAAATAGAAGCTTCAGAAAACAGAGAAAGAGTTGGTTATTAAGTTCTCCTGAGGGTATTGTATGTCAGTTATCTAGGGAATTTGTTTGTTTAATCAACTTTATTAAGATATAATTTACATGCAATGCACTGCTTTCATTTTAAGTGCTCACTTTGGTTTTGTCAGATGTACACATGCATGAAATTACCACTAGCACTATCAAGATAGAGCACATTTCCACCATACCCCAAAGATTCCTTACCTCCTTATGCAGCCTACTCCTCTCTGAATCCCCGGGGACCAGTGAATGGATTCTTATCACTGTAGATTAACTTGGCAGGGCAGTCATGTAAGTACACAATATTTGTTCAACACAGAACATTGACCAGTTTGACAAGATACAGAGAAGAGCAATGACATTAAGGGAAGGGAGGGCTTGGCATGAATTATATATCCTTTGTCTTAATAGTAACTAAAGATGTTGCTATTTGATAATGCTTCAAGGACATCAACATGGAATGAGAAGACTTATAATGAAATAGCTCGCCTTGTTCTATTATAACATAATCACCAGGATGTAGGAAGCTTAGTTCTTGAGTATACTTCAAAACAGAAATAGATGAATATGAAAGCAATCACAACAATCCCCTTTTACAAATTCGAGAGGTAGGCCTCTCTATGCATACACATCTCAAGTCAATTTTCTATGACCTGCTGTATATATACTACAAATGTGTAAGTGAATTTCTTAATATGATTTTATCTATTTAGGTAAATGATAAATGTTAATCTCCAGAGCCTTTGTTTTCCTCTTCTACAGAATGCTGGGCACAGCTCATGGGTGCAAAATACTTAGCAAATGTCAGGCCATATACATGTTTATTTAACAAAGGATAATCATCATTAAGACAGTTAGGTGGTCTAGCAGAGATCAGATCCCACACTTATTGAATTTATTAATTATTGTCAATATAGTTTGAACTTCTAGCAGTGTCTCAAATTTCACACTGATATTTCTCTAAAGGATCCAATGCTCAGTCACTCATTGTAGAAGTGAATAATCAAGGCCAGAGCTCAGTCTTAGGCTAATAAATAACAATCCTTCAAGTCAAATAGAAATAAAAGCTGTTGACATCTTTCCTGCTGTTATCATTGCTTCCTTGTGGTGCTATTTTTAACACATGTATTAGCTTACATTTTAAAGGCGTTTTCTGTAGTTCATTAGACGTCAACTATTAACATTTTAATATGTACTTTTATACTTTAGGTACATGTATATACATATACATTTTTTGACAAAAATGATTTATACCACATGTGTGGACTTATTTTTTTAAAATCTAGTGTACTGATAACATTTGGCAATACATGTAGTTTTATTTATCCATTCCTCTTTTGCTAAGGTATTTGAATTATTTTTTTCTCTATTAAAAACAATGCTTCTATAAACCTTATTGTATATAGATAATTGCATACTTAGTGGATTTGGTGCCTAAAAACATCACTTCTAAGAAAATATTGTAGGGTCAAATTATGGGTGTGTAAGGCTTTTAATGATATTCATGAGTTGTCCTCTCTAAAGATTGTGCAATTTATTCTACCCCTCCCACTTGAATGGATGCATATTAATAAGTTCCTGATTTTCCAACTTTTTCATATGCTGCTATAGTTGAGCATGCAAACATAAAAAAAACACAAGAGGATATATTCATTTTTTCCAGATTAGTCAGTGAATACAAAGAGACCAGCTAATCATTTCTGAGCCAAAGAATGGCAGTTTAGAGGGCTTGTATCTGGATTTGTCCTACATAAACAAGGTGGGTATCTTTGAGTCTTCTCTAAGTCATATGAGAGAGGATATTTTTCTGCAATAAGCTCTTTTCTGGAACACAAGAGGGTAGGGAGATTTCTTTATCTTTGTTCTTTTCAGGAGCACAGGGTTCAGGTTAAGTTCCACACTGTTAGTTCAATGCAATCCCAGTTAAAATCCCAACATATATTTTTTTGTGGAAATTAGCAAACTGGATTCTGAAATGTGTATGGAATGCAAAGAGCCAAATATAGTCAAGGCAATTATGAAGGACTGTTGTTATTCTAAAATTAAACATTACCAGTATTAAATAACAAAATTTAGCCAAGCAAATGTAAATATATAATTGGCTTTATTAAATGATTCATGAATCCAATAGCTCCCCATCTAGCAAGTAGACAGTCTAAGGACTTGAACGAAATGGAAGGTTTTTATAGAGGGAAGGTGGGGGCAAGGAAGTTGATAGCAAAAGAAGAGTTGTTCCAGCCAAGGGATCTTGTTGGGTGCAGATGACCTTTTCTTCCTTTGAGGGATGGAGAGGGTCCATGGGACAGACTCATTGGTGCTGCTGAGCAATTCCTGACCAACTCTTAAGACCATTTCTGAGGGAGTTTGAAACTGATGATGTATTCAGAACTATTTGGGAACTTGGTTTAAGTGATAGCATTTTTGGCTTGTGAGTTTTTCTTTTCTGTTTTTAAATACAAATTATCAAGACATATTACAAAAGCTCTGCTAATTAAGACAGTAGAGTATTGGCATGAGTAGGACAAATGAAAAGAAAAGGCTAGGGAATCAGAAACAGATCCATTCATGTTACAGTCCCTGATTAATGACTTAGAAAGACTGATTAAAGTAATGGCTCTGATTTTTCCCCCCTTCCTTTTTCCATAGTTCTTTGCCACATGACTGAAGTTTTCCCACCAAAAGTTCAAAGTCTGTCTCCCTGCCCCTTGAATCTGAGTTCAGCTGCATGACTTGCCTTGGCCAGTGAGATGTTAGCAAATATAACCTATGCAAAGACTAGGGGAAAAAACAAAAACAATACCTCACAGCAGTTGCACATTTCTATGTCTGTTTTGGCCAGCACCAAGAGTACACATTTAGGCTAATCTGTTGGAAGAGATAGGTACAACAGTGCTCTGGTACTCCAGTTGTCCCAGCTGGGGCCATCTTCTAGAGGTGGAAAACTGGAGTGTCAAGCAAGTGTTAATCACATCTTGTGGAAAGACAAACATTTAAGGGATAAAAGAGGCAAATAACTCAAGGCAAAATGAAAAGTTAAAGTGGAATGAAATTGAAATAGTACTGAACTTGGCTTAGTAATGAAAAATATTTACATAGTCATAGTAACAGTTTTAAAAGTCACATATGGATCTTATTAAAGATGTGATGAAATTATATCAAGAGGAAAACGGAAGTGAAGTTAGGTGAGGGGGGGAGGTGGCTGATGAGAGAAGAGGGTTAAATCATCATCTTTCATAGTAACAAATCAGTGAGTAATAGAAAAACATGGAAGATCCATCATGTGAATTGAAAATATGAAGGCAAATACCAGAAAGAAGAACTAAAAGGGTTGAAAATAGTGTCTCTGGGGTCTGGGAGGCTTGGGAAGGATGACCAGGGGACAGATGTCTTTCATTTTAAGTCATCTTATTAGTTGATCTTTTAATGATATAAAAATAGTACCTGGATAAGATATATATATATATATATTTTTTTTTTAAAGAGTTGGTATCAGAAGCTATCCCTACCTAAGCTCTCCTAATACCTTGCTATTGTATTGCAAGCTCATGTGTTTATTGATTCCCTTTTTCCTCCCCTGTCTGAAATTCATGAGCCTTCTTTTATTTATTTATTTTTTTAAGACGTTATTCATTCATGAGAGACACACAGAGAGAGGCAGAGACATAGGCAGAGGGAGAAGCAGGCTCCCGATTGGGAGCCCACCATGGGGCTCCATCCCAGGACTCTGGGATCACACCCTGAACCAAAGACAGATGCTCAACCGCTGAGCCATCCAGGAATCCCAATGAGCTTTCTTAAAACATCCCAAATCTAGAGTCTTACTAATAAAGCTTTGATTCATTAGTAATAATGAATGAAAGAGTACATCTGGTTCTGAAAACCATGCCATCCCTACCCCTTGAATCCCTCCATTCCAGCTCGTGTGCTACAGCCAAGAGTTCACTATGTAAGCAGAATACAAAACCACCAGGATGAAAACACAAACAATTTAAGGATCACCAGCTTATGGTAATGCCAGCTACATCCAAAACATTTAAGTGACCCAGTGCTGCCTGCCATTGCCCTAAGGCTGAGATTGGGTCCTGCCTTTTGTTTCTTTGGATGAGCTTATTTATTGTAAACAATAAATTTACAAAATTAACTGGATTTGGGTTGCATACTCTAATATTCAGTATTCTTATGTCCTCTGATAAGCCTTCAAACACTCATCTAAGGAATTACTATCCCCCATGGATTCTCACTTTTTACATACTTTTTGTTCTTTTTAACTCGGTCTTTCTGAATTTTTTTTTTTTTTTTTTTGTAAAATTGAAATCTAAGTTCCTTTGGTTCAAATGTTCCAACAGTGGTGGTGGTCAGATGGTAAAATGACTTGCTTTATTATACTATGTTACGTTTTCCTTTCATTTTTTTTCTATCCTAAGTCTTCAGCTATGTATTCTTTTTTTTTTTTAATCTATACATTGATATTCTTTTTTGCCCTTGATCAAAAATGAAGGCCTGCAGTTGTCTGGTATGTACAAATTAACTTGAAGTTCAGGATATTCCAACATCTAACTTTCCCCAAGGAAAACTTGTGAGAAACAGTGTGTTTCATTTATAACAAATTTCACAAAGGCCCTCTCTGATGGGAACTCAACAAATGTCACCTCTTTTGTGGGTCTTTTAAGAACTCAGTAGACTGATTTTTACAAACCAAAATAAAATAGCTGTTTCTCTAATGTGCTTTCTTCTCACTGTTCATTACTGCTATGTGTTCCAGAACTCACTCAGGACTTGGGGGTGTTTTTGATCTGCACAAAATAGCTGTGATTAGACAGGGAATAATGAGCCATTATAGAAGCATCCGCTTCTCAATTCTTGTAACTGGCCACTCTGATGACTAGCAGTGTCACTGGAGAGTTTTCCTGGCAAAAAAAGGCCGTTTTCAAATTTATGAGATTGATTATAGTTCATTTTATTTACAAATATATGTTGACCACCCCCTATGGCAGGACTTGAACTAGGGAGCTAATCATAATCAAAGGAAACCTTGTGGTGCAAAGTGCAGTTTGCACCCCATAAACATGGGGATGACTCTCTGAGTTATTAGATATCAGGATCACAGTTGGTGATAGGTGGGTGGTGAAGAGTGGTCGTGATGTATCTGTGCTGATACATGCATGATAACTCTTGTTGCCATGTGGTCTATTGGCTGTTGGAAGACACTGCTTGAATCACCCATTATCCCTACAGTTCAAGTACAGCTTTTCCTCAGATCTCCGTAAACTGCTTTGGGGCATGTGAAATCATCCTCATGCTCAAATGCCACTTTAACCTCAGAAAACACCTTTAGCACTAAGGTTCTGTCTGGTTTGAGGATGCTTTTTGGCAAATCAGTTGTTTTATTGCCCCAAGTCATGCTCTTTGTGCACAATGCCCTCTCTGCCTACATATATGGCAGCAGGTTTTCTCTAGAGTTCTGTTACTTTCTTGGGTGCCAGTGTTTGATAAATAGATCATCTCTGCTCTCCTGTCTGCAAACTAATACAAGTTTGTCACATCTGCACTTGTTGGAGGGCTCCCCATTCTCTGTATGACCCTAAAAATCTCTGTCTGCTCCTTACCTTCCCCTTTGCTCTTCATCCCAGTTGGGGTTTTTTTAATCTAATCAAGTGAGTGGAATTGGAAGTCATCCATATAGCTGTGGCCTTTACTTACTTCTTGTCTAGGAGAGTGTGTTAGACTTTTGAAACTCAAGAGCTGAGAGTTTATTTTCTTCCTTCATGATGTGTTTTTCCTCAGAAGCATGAAGTATAGAATGGCATGGGCAGTACTTTAATGAGAGACAATAGGTACAGGATATAAGATTTAATAAGCATTCATGTTTCAAAATATTTAATCAGATCTGGTTAGTTCTGCTCCAAACCTACTTTACATAAAACACTACATAAAACACTCCACTGTTTTATGTAAAGTATTTATGTATGTATTTGCTTCCTTTTATGTAAAGAAACAACATTAATTGACCACAAGAGAGTGAAGTGTACTTCACACGACAGTGTTTGAAGATGACTTGGTGAAGGAAATGGAAGTTTACTTTGATAATGGAAAATGGGTGTGATTTCAGTGGAAAAGATCTTGGCAGAAGAATGACTGGAAAAGACTTTCCCAATAAAGAGAATATCTAATAAAGAGAAGAAATCCGAGAGGATCTAGGACTTGCACGACAGCAGTTTCCATAGGGCTGGAATCTTGAATGTATTCTGTCTAGAACACAGTCTCTACAGATATGTCCTTACCTGCTGTGTGATCACAGGTGACTTAAGCTTTCTGTGCCACACTTTTCTCACATGTGAGTGGCAATAATGATAGAACCTATCATATGGCATCGTGTGACAATAAGGTGCATTATACTCAGTAATGTTTGGAGCAGTGCTTGGAACCTAGAAAACACTATGCATTAGCTACCATTAGAATTTTATCAGGTAAAAGAAGAGAAAGCTAAGCTACAGAAGATTCATGAAGAGCCTTGAGTGAGATTAACAAACTGGCTCAAGATGGCTTAGGGACAAATTAATCTGGGCAAGCTGCTGAACTCATGATTCTCAAATAGTATTGTGTGTAGGAATGACCAAGTAGTTCATTCTATATGAGATTGCAAGTCACCATTTCCCTCTACGGTGGTTGTGATTTAGTAGGTACAGTGTGTGGTGAAGAATGTGAGGTTTTTAAAATTATTATTTTCAAAAGATTTTACTTATTTTAGAGAGAGTGCTAGTAGGGAGGAGGAGCAAAGGGAGAGGGACAAGCAGATTCCACACTGAGCGTGGAGCCCAACATGGGGCTCCACCTCCAGATGCTGAGACCTTGACCTGAGCCAAAATCAAGTCAGATGTTCAACTAACTGAGCCACACAGATGCCCTAAAAAGATGTGAGTTTTTAGTGATAGTTGTCAGATCTGGGATGGGAGTGAGGCAAGTTAGAGACCTAAGATGGAAAATTGAAGGTGTCCTCTCACCTCCCTGTTTGTACAGTGGTGGCCCTGAGACTGAGTGCCTCAGTCGGTTTTGCACCGTGGATGCCTCATGCGCTTCATTCTGGTCTGGACACTGAGATTTCTGACGCTGGTGAAGGAAGAAATAATTCATTCTTTCATTAGACCTGTTTCTTGAGTACCTGCTGGCACTATTCCAGACTTTTGGCCTGCATCAGTGACCTCAACGGACAGAGATTTAGCAGCAGAGACAGAATAAAAAACATAATAACTAAGTAAATTGTGTATAGTTTGTAAGAATTTGTTCTGTGGAAAAAAGTAAAAATGGAGCCTGATAAGGCTATTCACTCATGCTTACAGAGACTGTATTTTAAAGGAAGGCTAAAGCCACTTCTGAGGTCCAATTTCCAGTACCTACTCACATTCATCAGGAATGTTTTCCTATGGGGTAGCCCTATTGGCTCAGCGATATAGCGCCACCTTCAGCCCAGGGTGGGATCCTGGAGACCCGGGATCGAGTCCCAAGTTGGGCTTCCTGCAGGGAGCCTGCTTCTCCTTCTGCCTGTGTCTCTGCCTCTCTCTATGTCTCTCATGAATAAATAAATAAAAATCTTAAAAAAGAAAAGGAATGGCTTCCTAAAGTCTCCTATGTTGGAAAAGCATTCTGAGACTACCTCTTTCCTCAGCTGGAAATGAGCCACTGGCACTGTCTGCCATGGGTTCAGTCAGGGAGAAGGGGTTATCATTTCCATCTATTTGCTTCCTCTAACATACAATACACCAAAAGTTTGAGCTCTTTCAATAACTAGCATTAAGGTGGCCTATGGTATACTTGCCAGTGACACAGATGTTCTGCTTTTTTGGAAGCTAAAGAACCTCCAGTTGTTGGAAAAGATTCTATGAGGAAAAGCTAAAGGCAAATTGACTGTAAAATATCACTGAAATGAGAAAGCAGGCTGTAATACTAAAAAATTTAGAGAAGAATGAATTCTATGATCTACTTAGCATTTGTCACACACAAATGTCATAGAATTTTAGAACTAGAAGGGGACCTTGGCGATCATCTAGCAAAGCAGATATGAAATGAAAGTTAGGAAATGATGAGTGCAAAGATCATTTAATTAAGAAAATCCTTTGTAAAACGAGTGATAAAGGGAGAGAGCCGCTATTACTGAAAACAGGAGCCCACAGCCAGCCTTATCCATCAGAACACATGGCAATTAGATGTTTGAAGACAAAGCGGAGGAGACTAAGGGCACAAAAGGACAAGAATAAATCAGGAAAATAAATGAGCCAAAAAATAAAAAATAAAAAGAGAGACATAAAGAACTGGAGTTTTGAAATTCGTTAGGTTCTGTTTTATGCCATTTCTAATGTACAAACAGAAGAACATGTTATTGAGTGCAGGATATCTTAAAGCTCCACATGACAGCAATATTTTTTTTTTTTTTTGAATACTGCATTAAGTAAATGAGCCACAATTAAAGGCTGCTGATTTTATGGTCGGGAGCATTGGGGAAAAGGCATTAGAGCATTTTCTCATTCATTCAACAATTATTCGTTGCACAGCAGCGAGGTTTCCTTTAGAAGATATTGACAGAAAGAAAACCAGACCTGCAGTCTACGCAAGTCTAGGTGTAGTTGGTTTCCTTTCTGGTATTTATGAAAGACCAGCATTTAGGCTTTTCACAACATTCTGTTACCTAGAGTGGAATCGACCTCAGATAGGATTACATGGCCTGAATAGGTGAGTTATCTTGTCTAAATGGTTATATGGACCTGGAAAGTTTTGTCTTAAAATGTAAATCTTCATTATTAGTAGTAACCCAAGAGTCCATAATCAGGCTTGGCCAGAGAGAATGCAAGCTGGGGAAATCATCTAGAAGAGTGCTTAGCATATAGTAGATGCTTAATAAATATTTGTTAAGTAATTCAGTAAGCTGGTGACCTATCCGCTATGTATTTTAGACAGATGCAAAAAAAAAAGAAAAAAAAAGAAAAAAAGAAAACAAACAAACGAAAAAAAAACAGCCTAGAAATAACTTATTTGTAAGGTAATAGGTTTATAAAGACCCTATCTTGGGGTAGATAAAAACTGTCTAAATCAGTTATGTCTGCTATAATACCTACGATATGCCTGGCATTATTCCAGGTGCTTGGCACTTACCAGTGAACACAGCAGACAAAGATACCAATTCTTGAGAAGCTCAACAGAAGCAACAAAAAACTAAAAGACATAATTACTAAGTAAATCCTATTATGTTAGAAGGTGATATGTATTGTGGAGAAAGAGGTAGAACGGGACAAGATGGTAGTTCACACTTTAAGATGCTCCATTTTACAGGAGGACCCAGGTCAGTTCTAAGAATTTGTCTCCTGTACGAATTCAAATCTATCAGGGGTGGTTACTGCTGTAGCTTTCTTTAGAATTGAAAACCTAATAAAAATGGAAAACCTGGTAGAGTTAACTTCAGAAAAAAATGTTTCTTCAAATAATACTTTGGATATGTATGATTTTTATGCTTTCCATGGGAATGTCCTACACAAAATAAAGGATCATTGATTTCCACAATAGTCATATGAATTAGACATATCAGAAGATAAATTCATTTTATCCCATTATTTTTTTGTCATGGCAAAATACACGTAACAAAAAACTTAGCATCTTAACTATTACGTGCACAGTTCATCGGCATTAAATACATTCACAGTGATGTGCACTCATCATCATCATCCATCTCCATCCTCTCTTCATCTAGTAAAACTGAAGTGCTGTACTCATTAACTACTGACTCCATTCTTCCCTCCCCCAATCTCTGGCAAGCACCATTCCACTTTTTTCTCTATCATTTTGACTAAGTACCTCACATAGGTGGGATTATACAAGATTTGTTCCTTTATGACTGGATTATTTCACTCAGTGTAATGTTCAGGTTCATCTATATATACTGTAATATATTTCCTTTTTAAGGCTGAATCATCATTGTAGTATGTACCACATTTTTAAATCCATTCATCTGTTCATGGGCACTTAGGTTGCTTTCATATTTTCACTACCGTGAGTAATGCGGCTACAAACATAGGTATACAGATACCATAGGTGTGCAAATACAAATATTTGAGGCTCTACCTTCAATTCTTTGGGGTATATACCCAAGAGTAGAATTGCTGGATCATAGGGTAATTTTATTATTTGAGGAACTCATCTAACTGTTGTCCACAGTGAGTATACTTTTTACATTCCCACCAACAGTGTACAATGTTCCAATTTCTGCATTTCCTTGCTAACACATTTGAAAAAGTAATACCTTTCCCAATAGGTGTGAGGTCATCTCTCACTGTAGTTTTGATTTGCATTTGTTTATTGAAGTCTTTACCCATTTTAAAATTGTGTGTTTTCTTGTTGGGTTTTAGGAGTTCTATGTTCTAGGTATTAATCCCCTATCAGATACATGGTATGAAAATGTTTTCTCTCTTTTCATGGGTTGCCTTTTTGCTCTGTTGAGACTGTCTTCTAATGCACAAAATTTTTCATTTTCTTGAAGTCCAATTTCTTGACTTTTCTTGCCTGTGCCTTCAGTGTCCTATCCAAGAAATTCTTGCCAAATCCAACGGTGTGAAGCTTTTGCCTATGTTTTCTTCCAAGAGTTTTGTAGTTTCTGGTCTTACATTTGAGCCTTTGGTCCATTTTGAGTTAGTTTTTATATATGGTATCATTTAAGGATCCGCCTTACACTTCTGTATGCTTATGTCTAGTTTTTCTAGCACCGTTTTATGAAATGACCATTCTTTCTCCTATTGAATTATCTTGGAACCCTGTCAAAAATCATTTGATTCTATATGTCGGGGACTTAATTCTAGACTCTATTCTGTTCCATTGGTCTAAATGTTAATCTGTTTGCTAACACACCACACTGCTTTATTATAGTATCGTAGTACAATTTGAAATCAGCAAGAGGAAGTCTTTCTGTGTTGTTCTTGTTCTTTTCAAGATTATTTTGGCTCTTGGAGGTCCTTGAGGTCCCACATGAATTTTGGGATGGGATTTTTTTTCATTTCTGCAAATAGTAGTTATTGGGATTTGGATAGGGATTACACTGACTCCATAGATTGCTTTGCGTAGTGTTGATGGCCAACAGTATTAACACTATCAAGTCATTCCACACATTAATATGTTGTGTTTTGATTTATTGAGGTTTTCTTTGTTTTAGTAGTGCTTTATAGTTTTTATTGTACAAATCTTTTACTTCTTTGGTTAAGAAAGATAAACTAATTTTTATTTAGTAGATGGGAACTAAGTGGTGGAATCTTGGTTTCATAGAGTAGGTGATGTTCAGGGTGATCATTTAGAACCACTTGATTCCTATTACAATAATGAAAGCTATACTTTGTGAAGATGGGAAAAGACAAGATCTTCGGGCTCTTGAAATCAAGATCCCAAAGTAGGGATCTTGAAGACATCAAATTATAATCCCAGGTTTGAGTTTTTTTCTCCAAAAAAAAAAAAAAAAAAAAAACCAACAGCTCTAGATTTTTATCACTTAACTTACTAGTGAGGGCTTAAGCACTGAGGGATGGATTTCTCCCTATCAAAGTAACAAAAGGTGGATTAATAAGGGTGACCATTTATTGATTTATAATATGACTACATATTTGCAATTTCCAGAATATGTGTGTCTAGGTTCCCAGACACTTTCTTCCTGAGACTCTTAAGTCAGTTAAAATATGTTAGGTATGTTATTGGGTTGAGTCTAAAACCCCAAGTTTGTAGGATATTAATTTCATATGCCCAATAATTTGTTTTGCATGTCTAGTTCTCTCCTTTTCTTATTCTTAGAGTTCCATTCCTCTTCCACCTATTTCCTTGAGAGAACACAAAGGACACCAAAATTTAAGATGTGGCTCATGACTCTCATTTCCACTCTTAGCAGCTATGCAAGTGCACCACTAGACACAAGAAAATTACAGGCAAGGCTCAGGGAGAGAGATAGTAAGCTGTCAATCAGGATCACAGCTCAGTGGGGATCAACCAATGGGTCTTGGGGCTCAGTGGGAACCAGCCAATCACTTTCACAGCTCAGCTGCAGAAGCGCCTGGCTGGCAACCAGCAACCAACATAGGGGTTTGGGATTCCCTGTTTAAGTTCCATCTGTCTCTCCTAACAAAAATTGCAACAATAAACAAAATTATATGCTTTAATAAATTTAAAAGTGAATCATAATGGAGAAAGTTGTCAGATTATATAAATTGTAGAAAATGACTTCTAAGGATTCAAGACAGAA
The DNA here is from genome assembly GCF_003254725.2 of Canis lupus dingo. Taxonomy (NCBI): domain Eukaryota; kingdom Metazoa; phylum Chordata; class Mammalia; order Carnivora; family Canidae; genus Canis; species Canis lupus. Next base: position 54,189,521 of record NC_064246.1, on the reverse strand, counting down.
AAAACCCTAACAGCTCTAATTCTCTTTCAGTGTGTTTCTATTCTGTAAGAAAGATAAGCCTAAGGGAGATATTTGATCACTCTGGGGCAATTTCTCCAAAAAAGGATTGATTTCATTATCTGATGGTGATGCATTTGGATACTTGACAGATGTTGTAGAGGTGATATATTTGTGAAATTTTAGGATTCTCAATCAGAAAATTGTAATAATGGGTACACATTCCTAAAGAGCTCTTTTGGTTATCTATGTTAGTAGGAATTGACTAATTTTTTTTCTAGAATAGGCCCAATAGTATATATCTTAGACTTCATGGCCATGTGACCTATGTTGCAACTATGCTGTCATTGTAAAAGGAACAATAGATTATATCTATACTAATGACCAGGACTGTATTCCAATAAAATGTGATTTACAAACACTGAAATTTTAATTTCCTATAACTTCAACATGTCATAAAAGATTTTTTTAACTATATAAAAATGTAAAATCTATTATTAGTTCTTAGGTAGTAATTTGCTGATTCCTGCCTCACACAATCTAATCAACACAATATATATGTTCCCAGTATAATGGAAGTCTAATTCTTCAGGCATGTTCATGCAGAAAGGTACCTAGAGTTTTATGGTTCATGATTCTTTTTTTTTTTTAAAGGGTGTTCTCAAGTCACCGACATCTCAATAGCCTAGCCATTCAGGAGCACATGGCTCCTCCCCAGTTTCCCTGCTCAATTTGAATGATTAAGCTACATTTTATCCTCTTCTCCAATTTTCTTTGTTATTTTTTGAAAATAGATAACCTTGCTCTTCAGTTTAGTCCTCTCTGCGGGATGCCTGTCTCCCCCCACCCCCCGCCCTTGTCTCTGTGTGGCAAAGAACACATTCCTTCTGCTCACTCTATATGTCCCAGTATGTCTGAGCACCTTACAGGCTAGTCATAATAGCTTCTCATAGAAGAGAAGCTTGTCCCCTTGGCCACCAATTTAAGGCTTAGTTTCCTACTCTTGTCACAGGATCTTCTTTTTACCAGATATTCCAGAATGTCCAGTCCCTTCAGAGAAAACCCAATCACCCACCCACAGAGAAGTATCCTCATTCTTTGATCTGAACAACTAAGTTTAATCTTTTATACTTAATCTGATTAATCAAGAGTGCTTTCCTGGGAACATTGTGTTGCATATTGATTTTATTATTTTTTCGAGTTATAATTGACAAATGAAATTGTAATATATTTAGAGTACAATGTACTGATTTAATATGTATATACATGGTGAAAGGATTCCCAGCATTGAGTTAATTAACATACCCATCACCTCATATATTTACTCCTTTTGTGTGAGAACGTTTTAGTCCCACTGTCAGCAAACTCCCGTTATACATTACAGTGTAGTCACCAGGTTTTCCATTAGAACCTCAGACCTTATTCACATGAAACTGAAAGTTTGTTTCCTTTTACTAGCCTCTCCTGTTCCCCCCACCTACCATTCCTAGGCAATGATTATTTTATTCTATTTCTATGAATTCAGCTTTTAAATTTGTAATTTTTTTAAGGTTCTATATGTAAGCTATGCCCCATAGTATTTGTTTTTTCTGGCTTATTTCACTTAGCATAATTCCCTCCAGGGCCATCTATGTTCTCACAAATGGCAGGATTTTCTTCTTTTTTAAGACTACATAATACATGTGTGTGTATATGCCACGTTTTCTTTCCATTCATCTGTCAACACTTAGTTGGTTCCATGTGTTGACTATTGTGAATAACAATGAATGTGGGAATACGGATATTTCTTTGAGATAGTGCTTTATCTTTTCCTTTTTGTCATACACACACACACACACACACACACACACACATACCCAGAAGTGGAACTGCTGGCTCCTATGGTAGTTCTATTTTTAACTTTTTGAGCTACTCCCATATTGTTTTCCCTAGTGCTGTACCAGTTTACATTCCCACCAACAGCGCCTCATGGTTCTCTTTTCTCCACATCCTCACCAGCATTTCTTATCTCTTGCTATCCTAACAGGTATGATTTGATTTGTATTTCCCTAGTGATTGATAAGTGATTTCTTATCTCTTGCTATCCTAACAGGTATGAGGTAATATCTCATTGTGGTTTTGATTGTATTTCCCTAGTGTTGATTGAGCATCTTTGCATATACCTATTGGCCAGTTCTCTGTCTTCTTTGTAAAAATATCTATTCAGATCTTTTGTTCATTTTCTAATTGGATTGTTTTATGCTATTGAGTTGTAGGAGTTTCTGATATATTTTAGAAATTAGTCCCTTATTGGCAAAGCAACTTGCAAATATTTTCTCCCATTCCATAAGTTGTCGTTTTGTTGAAGATTTCCTTTGCTGTGATGAAGGTTTTTAGTTTGATATAGTCCTGCTTTTTAATTTTTGCTTTTGTTACCTTTGCTTTTGGTGTCAAAAAAAAAAAAAAAAAGTCTTCATCAAGACTAAATTTCACAGTGGCACCTGGCTGGTTAAATCATTAGAACGTTCATTTCCTGATCTCAGGGTCATGGGTTAAAGCCCCACATTGGGCATGGAACCCATATTAGAAAAAAAAAAAAAAAAAAAAAACAATGTCACAGGGCTTACCCCCATGTGTTTTTTGGTGTTTTTTTTTAGGAATTTTTTGGTTTCTGGTCTAGGGTTTAAATCTTTAATCTACTTGAGTTGAGTTTTGTGTATGGTATAAGATGGGGGGGTCCCAATTTAATTTTTTTGCTTATGGTTATCCAGTGTTCCCAGCACCATTTATTTAAAAAGCTATCCTTTCCCCTTTGCATATACTTCACTCCTTTGAATTAAATTTATTATGCATAGGTTTAACTTTGGGCTCTCAGTTCAGTTCTGTTGATCTATATGAATCTATTTTGATGCCAATACCATACTCTTTGATTACTATAGCTTCACAATATAGGTTAAAATTTAGGAAGCATGATGCTTCCAGCTTTGTTCTTTTTTTCTCAAGATTGCTTTGGCTATTTAGGGTGTGGTTCCATACAAATTTTAGGATTGTTCTTCCTATTTCTATGAAGAATGCCATGAGACTTTTGGCAGAGATTGCATTGAATCTGTGTATTACGTTAGGTAGCTATAGACATCTTAAGAGTATTCTTCTAGAGCATGAACACAGAATATCTTTCCATTTATTTGTGTCATCTTGGATTTCTTTTATCAGTGTTGTATAGCTTTTGGTGTGTAGGTCTTTTTACCTCCTTGGTTTGATTTCTTCCTAGGTATTTTATTCTTTTTTGATGCAATTGTAAATGAGATTATTTCCTTAATTTCTCTTTCTAGTAGTTCATTTTAGTGTATGGAAATGGAACTGATTTTTGTATGTTGATTTTGTATCCTGTACCTTCACTTAATTTGTTTATTAATTGTAACAGTTACAGTGATGGAGTCTTAGGGCTGTTTTTATATGTAATACTGTTTTTTGCAAATAGTGACAGTTTTTCTGTTCTAATTTGGTGCCTTTCTTTAATCTTTCTTGCTGTATAGCTCTGGCTATGGTCTCTATTGCAATGTTGAATAAAATGGTAAGAATAGACATCCTTGTCTTGTTCTCAATCTTAAGAGAAAAGCTTCTAGCTTTTCCCAGTTGAGTAGGATATTAGCTGTAGGCCAGTGATATATGTACTTTATGATTTTGAGGTACATTCCCTCTATACCCACTTTGTTAAGTATTTGTATTATAAATGGTTATTGAATTTTGTTAAATGCTTTTTCGTCATCTATTGGGATGATGATATAATTTTAACCCTTGCTTTGTTAAGGTAGTACATCACTTCAATTTATAGATGATAAACCATCCTTGCTTCCCTGGAATAAAGCCCACTTTATCCCTCTATGATTCTTTTAATGTATTGTTGAATTTGGTTTCCTGATTTTGTTGAAGATTCTTGCATCTATGTTCATCAGGGTTATTGCCTCTAATTTTCTTATATCCTTGTCTGGTTTTGATATCAGTGGAATGCTCACTCATAAAATAGGTTTGGAAGTATTCCTTTCTCTTCTCTGAGAAGGTTTGATATTAATTATTCTTTAAATGTTTGGTAAAATTTATCAGTGAAGTCATCTGGTCCTGACTTTTGTTTGTTGGGAGGTTTGGCGTACTTATTCCACGTTTTTACTAATGATCAGTCTGTCAGATTTTCTATTTATTCATGATTCAGTTGTGGTAGGTTATATATTTCTAATAATTTATCCAATGACTCCAGGTTGTCCAAACAATTGGCCTATAATTGTTCATAATATCTCTTATGATCCTTTGTATTTCTGTAATATGAATTGTAAAGTCTCCTCTTTGATTTCTGATTTTTTTAGGGAGTGGGAGTAGAAGGGGAAAGGGGGTGTATAGGGAGAGGGAGAAAGAGGCAGGAAGGGAGGGAGGGAGGGAGAGAGAGAATCCTAAGCAGGCCCCACACCCAGTAGAGAGCTGATGCAGGGCTTGATCTCATGACCCTGAGATCATGACCTAAGCAGAAACCAAGAGTCAGATCCTCAACCAACTGAATCAAACAGATACCTCATTTCTGATTTTATTTGAGCACTTTGTCTTCTCTGAATCAAATTGAAGTTTTGTCTATTTTGTTTATTGTTAAAGACAAATTTTATCTTAATTTATCTTTTCTTTTACCGTTCTAGTCTATATTTCAATGATTTCCATCCTCAACTTTATTTCCTACTAACTTTAGGGTCACTTTGTTCTTGTTTTTCTAGTACTTTAGGTATAGAGTTAGGTTGTTTATTTCAGACCTTTTCCCCTCTTAATTAGGCATTTATCCCTTCAAACTTCTCTCTTAGGATTGCTGTATCTCATAAATTTTATACTTAAACTGTGTATCTACTAACAAATTATTGTAATTAGGATTATCTTTTAATATTTTTCTCTTAGAGTCTTTATACTAGAGTTACACTTTGCTTGTCACTATTTAATTGGTTTACTTGTCAACAATATAGAATATTCTGATTTTAATTGTATTTTTACCTTTATTAACAAGTTTTATGCTTTCATGTTTTCCTGTTACTAATTAGCAACTTTTATTTTAGCTTGAAGAATTCTATTAACATTTCTTGTAAAGCTGGTCTAGTGGTAATAAAGTCTTTGAGCTTTTGTTTCTCTATAACTATATCTCTTTGACTTCTGAAGGACAACTCTGTTGACAGAGTATTTGTACAGTATTTTGGTTGGCATTCTTTTTCTTTGTGTCATGCCATTCTCTTCTGGCTTGCAAAGTTTCTGCTAAAGAAACCTCTGCTGGTTATCTTAGGGTGAGGGGCTTTATACGTACCTATATATTTTTTCCACTTACAGCTTTTAAGATTCTCTCCTTGTCTTTAACTTTTGGACATTTAACCATAATATGTTCAGGGTAGATCTTTTTGGACTCATCCTATTTGAATCTTTCTGTACTTCTTGGATCTGGATGCCTTTTTCTTTCCCCAGATTAGTAATTAGTAATTAGTAATCTTTCCCCAGATAGTAATTTTCAGCCATCTTTCTTTGAATATGTTTTCTGCCCCTTTATCTTCTTCTGGGACCCCTGTAATGCATATGTTGGTCTGTAGGGTGGTATCCTACAAGTCCCTTAAGCTATCATTACATTTTTATTCTTTTCACTTTGCTCATCTGATTGGAGGACTTCCACTGCCTGGTCTTTAATTTCATGGATTCTTTTACTTGATCTAGACTGTTGTTGAAACCTCTCCACTAGCTTTTGAATTTTCAGTTTAGTTAGTTATATTCTTCAGTTTTATAATTTGTTTGATACTTTCTTATATTTTCTTTTTGTTGAAATTTTCCCTTTGTTTATGCATTGTTTTGTTATGCATTGGCAAGCACCTTTATGACCATTATTTTGAAAACTCAAGTAATCACATTTGTTTCATTAAGATGGGTTTCTGGAGGTTTATTCTGTTCTTTTGTTTGGAGTATGTTCCCAAGTTTGTTCATTTTCTTTGACTCTATTGTTTTCTGCATATTAGATAAAATAGCCACCGCTTCTAGTCTTGACAGACTAGTCAAATGAAGGAGATGTATCTCAGCAATAAGCCTGGCCTGAGCTTCTGCTTCCCACTCAAACCTTGGTTTGAACAATTTCAAGTAACCATCTTTATTTTTAGTGGCTCCCAGTAGTTGATGGTGTGACCCAGAGGTGAGGAAGTCAGTGACTAGATGCAGGCTGATTAGAAGGCATATCCCCAGGTAGCATCTAACAAAGTATGCAGTTAAATCCCTCCCAGGGTGAAACTGGATATGAACATTTTTGCCTGCTGTCTCTGTGCTGAGTCTCAGTGTAGAGATGTGGGGGGGGTGTTCCTGTGTCTACTTAAGAAGTGCTTGTTTGCTATAGTCCTGTTGTAATTATGAATGCAAGCCCTGTTGGCTTTTCCAGCTCAGTAATTTCAGGGCTTGCTTTTGGGGTGGCTGCTTTAAAAATTGGGTCACTAGATATGTGGAAAAACTCCTTACATGAAGATATTTGCAAGTGGTTTTATTTATGTAGTGAGTTGGAGGGTAACATTATGGGAATTGCCTCCTGGCTCTTTTAGACTCCAAGGAGGATCTCATTGCAGCACCTAGATATTTTCCAATTAGGAGCTGAATCCTCAGGCAGCAGCTTATAAATCAGCCATTCAGACATTTTTTTAGAGAAAGATTCAGAGATGGACATTTTTGCCTGCTCCCTATGCACTGAGCCCTGTGGGGAGTCATGCAATTGCTTTTACACACCTCATAACAGTATTTTTTTTTTGCTTGCTATAGTCCTGATGGACTTGTGAATGCAAGTCATATCGTTTTTCACAGTTAGGTATTTTGAGGACCCATCTCTTAGTTGGGGGCCTTGAAGGTTTGGGTCCTAGATATGTGATCCAAACCCTTTCCTCTTCAAAGAGAAGCTGGGAGTTGAATGTTCCCTCATGATTGTGTGGTGCTATACCATAAGTTGGGTTTATGGCAAGAATGTGCCTCAGCCTTTCTTATCCATTTTGATGTAGGTATTTTCTCATTTGTCTAATGTGTCGGAATTACTGAGTTAGCCTCTGAAATTCTCTCAGAGAAAATTTTTCCATGTGTGGCTATAATTTTGGGGTGTTTTTGGAGGAGGGAAATTCAGTAGCCTCTTACATTGCCATCTTGGTCTATAGTCAAACCCTTCTCCAAATAGACTTTTATTTCCGCCAGTATGTTTACTAGTTTATTTAAAAGGATAAAAACTCAGGAATATCCAAATAGAAGAGAATCATAGAATAATATGTGGGGTGAGGTGAGGGCATCCTATTCTAGCACCTCAACCTAGAAGCTACATGTGTTGTTACATTTTAAAGTTGCAAATGAGTTCAGTGATTCATTTTAATGGGTGCAGAATAGAAGAGCAGCAGCACTTATGCTGCAGACATCCCAGCCCTTAAGAAACTACTGTTATGAAAAACAGGACACCCAAAAAAGGCGGGTACCAGAGGCTTTCAATTTCAAGTAAGATCATATATAAAAAAAGATACACCATTCCCTGAACATGTTAAGATTTACATTTTTAAATAGGCATTCATTTGATGTAAAATATTTGATCATTAATACTCTCTGTGAAAGGTATGTTTAACAAATGAAGCTCTCCTTTGTTTATTATTGTTGGGATATTATCAGCCATATTGTAATTTAAATAATATACGTTTGCATGGGGAGAGACAAAGATATTCTATTTTAGAAATTTAAGGTATTTCACATATTTGGATCACAGATAAACTAACACAATGCAAAATAAATAATTGGAATTTGAATTGATATACCTTGAAGTGATTAATATTATAATAGTACTTAAATTTATTAGTAATATTACTCTGAATTGATAATAACCTGAAGAAATTCAACTCCTTTAAAATCCTGGCTCTGCCTTGATTTTGAGCAAGACAGACCATTTATGGCAGTTTTGTAAACTCAAAAATGGAAATTATCACACAAATTCCATAGGAAGTAATGAAGTAATCCTGTAACACATATTGAGCACATAGTGAGTGCTCAAAATTGATAGTGGTGCTGGCAGAGGTGATGATGATTACAATTATGAAGTCACAGGGAAAACCAAAACATGCCACAGAAACAGAATAAGATAATACCCATTATTGCTGCATTTAGTGTTCTTTAGGGAATGGTTATCTCTAGTAATTCGTTTATCCTAGTTTTGTTGCAAATGGTTGTTGTCAAAATTATTAATCAGTTGATTAATCTTTGGTTTTGACCTAGCAACCTCATTCAAACCCTGTGCTAGCCTATTTCACGAAACCATTACCATGTTCAAACAGAAAACCATTCATTAGTCTTACCATGTGTTTCCATATACTTAGCATTAATCATTGTTTGGCTGGGTAAACAGGAGCTTGCATTTTATTCTTAATGCCATTAGGGAAATTAGTGTAAATGAGAAATTTCATTCTAAAAATCTCTCAAACGTACCAGAGGCTTCCACATCCAAATGTTACATAGTATCATTTAACATTCTTTTAATCAGAAGTCAGCTTTTTTGTATAAGAAAATTGTTATGACTTATTTTTTTGTGGAAGAATTGGAAAATGAAGGAAAGCACCAAGAGAATTAAACCATTCATAGCCTCTTACCATCCAGTAATAACCACGGCCAGCACACTGATGAATATGCTGTTTTTTTTCCTCCCTATTAGTATATATACTTAGGTTTTTTATAAGTTCTTGTCACTGAACTCCAAATCTGTTCTTGTGTACTTTGTTTTGTGATGCTGTGGCTAAAACTTGGCAAACCGTACTCCTCCTTTGCCTTTGGTTTCCTGATAGCTCTTGCCAACCGGGACAGTAAGAGGTAAATTGGAGGATGTAGGTGGGTAAAGGAATTCCTTTTTTATATTTCCTCATTATTCTGTCAACTGTACCTCACCAAGGGCTTACTACCTGTGGCAGCATTCATTACTGTGATGATTCCTGTTAGTTTCCGTATGATTCCCACAGTCCCAGAGTGAAATTCATTCACCTTTTCTGAGGGTTGTGTTTTGTAGCTCTATGGAGCCTCTCCCCAGAGCTTTAAGAGCACCAGCACCAGTGAAGGTGGGTCCCCCTTCTCAGGATTCTAGATCCCACATCCTTGGGCTTCCTCGGGCATTCTCATTTCTGATAAAGCCAATTCCATTCCTTTGTTTCTCTTGCCTTAGAGGTTGCCACTGTTCAACGTGGTCACTACCATTGTGATACGTGCCTGACACCCTTTCCATCTCTACTGCCTCCATATCTCCTGAACAATTTTTACAGATTAGGTTCTATGCGTTAAAAGAATTGATGGATCTTGATATGCTCACGCATCAAGTTTCTTAGCTGTTTTGTTCAGTTTTCATCCTTTGCTTGAACATTGCTCACAAGACCCCAAAGTATCTTTACAAGCCAAATGTACACTTGCTGCATCCCCGAAGTGCTGACATATAGATGATAGGATTAGGATGCCGTCTACTTGCCAACTGGTAAGCCCTTCGCATATTGGAATCTCTGCACACCATATTCTGATGCAGCTGTTTGATATTATAGGTGTCTAGTGCTCATTAAAAAAATGAGAAAGACTGGGATGCTTGGGTGTCTCAGTGGTTGAGTGCCTCCCTTTGGCCCAGGGAGTGACCTGGAGTCCCAGGATCAAGTCCCATATCAGGCTCCCTGCAGAGAGCCTGCTGCTCCCTCTGCCTGTGTCTCTGCCTCTCTCTCTCTCTGTGTGTCTTTCATGAATAAATAAGTAAAATCTTAAAAAAAAAAGGACAAAAATTAAAAGAAAAGGTAAAGGTGTTGAGATGAAACATACACCTGTTGGTCATGAGTTTAAGTGTAATTTGAGGAGAATGTGAAACTCAGGAAAATGTAAAAATTATATTATGAGGGAAAGAAAGAATTAGTCATGTGACCCAAAATCTAGAAATATATTATCAAAGATTATATCTGAAAGACTAGATATAATTAGGAATGTATTACATATTTTCATTCTTTGGAGATAAAACCTATTTTAGCACACCTAAATATGGCCAAAATGGCTTGTCACACTTAAGTCTTGCATGCATTTTGCATTTATCAAAGAAGGAGCTTTCTATATTTTTTAAATTAAAATGTATGTGGAGGGATCCCTGGGTGGCGCAGCGGTTTGGCGCCTGCCTTTGGCCCAGGGCGCGATCCTGGGGACCCGGGATCGAATCCCACATCGGGGTCCTGGTGCATGGAGCCTGCTTCTCCCTCGGCCTATGTCTCTCCCTCTCTCTCTCTCTCTCTCTCTGTGACTATCATAAATAAATAAAAATTGAAAAAAAATTTAAAAAAATAAAAAAAAAATGTATGTGGACTGTGTAGTGCTTCTTAATCTACCGGTATACTTAATCCAGTATGACCATCTACACATGCCATTAATCCTCTCTCAATGAATGATTCTGAATAGCCATTTATTTAAATATTCCCCCAATGTCAGATATTTATATTGCTTCTAGTTTTCCAATATAAAAATGAAGCCTTTTAAATCACTTGTAGGTAAATCTTTGCATAAATTCTTAAGGATTCCTTAGAAGATTTGCCCTAAAAGTATAATTGAGGGGTCAAAATGTATAGATCTTTTTTTTTAGCCTTTTGATGTACACTACTAATTTGCCCTCAAGAAACTGTCCCAGTGACATTTCCACTAGCAATGAATAAGGATATGCATTTCCCAGCCCTCACTAATTAATTTGAAACCATTGTATAAAGAGTTGGAAAACAGTTTTCTCACCTGAATTACAGCACTCTCTTGGATTATATTTTTAAAATTATCTGTTGAAGTCACATTTATTCCCACATATTAAAATCTCCATTAATTATTTAGAATTGAATCATTTTTATTTCCATGTTTCTTTTTTCCCCTTTTATTTCTTTTCTTTTAATAGCTGTATAGAGTTGAAAGAGAGCCAAGGGAGTAAAAGTGCTTAATATGAAACGGGGAATAGAAAATCAAGGCCAAACAGAGGGATGAAGCACTAAGTTGTTAAATGTATTTTAAGCCTAATGCTATGAAAATTGTGTATATTTTTCTTTCCCTTGTAAATATTATGTATGATTTTCTGGTCCCTATTTACTTCATCATATTGGTTATTATCTCATGTTCTCTTTCTTTCTCATTTATTCTTAAATTATCAACCTAGATTACCCCCCAAGACTCAGCCAGAAAGGAAGGAACAAGTGAGGGAGGAAGTCACATGAGGCTGCTATAACATAACACCACAGACTTGGTAGTTTATAAAAAAACAGAAAATTGTATCTTATAGTTCTGGTGGCTGGAAGTCCAAGATCAAGGCACCAGGCACAAGGTGAGAGCTCTCTTTCTGGTTCCTAACTGTGCCTTCCTGCTGTGCTCTTACATGGTGGAAGGGTCTAGGGAGCTCGGTGATGTCTCTTTTATAAGAGCATTAATCCCATTTAGTAGGGCTTCACTCTTACGATATAAACATCTCTAAAAGATCTCATCTCCTAATACCATCATCTTTGGGGGCTAGGATTTCAGTGTATGAGCTTGTGTGGGACAGAGCTTAGCAAGACAGGAAAGATAAGGGGAGGAAGGAGAGAAAGGAGGAAGGAAAACCTATCCTTTTTTCTGATGCCAAACATGCTGGCTTTTACTTCTTACCTCATCACCTCACTGCCCCCCCGCCCACCACCCCACCCAGTTCCTCTTAGATTCCCTTTTTAAATATAACACAAATATTAAAATTTGGTTAGCTATTTCCTATGTTAAGGACACCCAAATTAGTTTTTTTCCCCTCTTCAGGGCTGTGTTTATTCTTACATTCGTTCTTAAGACAACTGTGTATGTGCATGGAAGAAACAAAGGAAACATAAAGAGATCTTTACTAATAAGAACAGGTGCAGGGAGTATATAAGTAGTCTAGGACTTCTTAGAGCAGATCCAAGTAGAAACTTGGCCCTGTGGAATTGTATAAATTTGGTATAGATGATGTTTCTTGTATTCACATGAGAAATAAACTCAATGATTTATTTTTCACTCAGTAGTAGTTTATGGAGTCCTTGGATTGTGAGACACTGTTTTAACACTTTGTATTTATTAGTTCACTTAATTTTCCTGACTGTCTATGGAATAGATACTATTACATTCCCCATTGTGTTGATTAGAAATATAGGGATTGGAGTGCTTGGAAATAGTGAATGAGTAGTTTGACTGGGATTTGGCTGTAGTGTTAGATTCTTGTTTTTTTACTCAGTTACCTTCCAGAAATTGCTTTCTGTGGCACATGTTCCTCGATGTGAAAGGGCTAATGGTTTCTTTTTAGTTGTTCATGGAGAACTCAAATGGCACAAATAATTATAATTATTGGCATTTTAATTGACATTACTAGGAAAATTTTCAGTCTTATTTGAGGTGTGATAGAGTCCTCTTTTATGCTTCAATTTTTAGAAAGTTAAAGACTTGTGATACATGGAACGTGTCAAATGTATTTAGAATCAGGACTTTCCAGTGAATGCATACTGTGATATCTCCTTGACATGAAGCAAGTGTAGCACATGGGCAGTAACTCTACTACCTCGACATAGACACGTGCATACCCATATACTTGCACACACACCTCTTCCAGTTTCCATGGGGAAAAATGCCTATGAGTCTAGACATGATCTTTGAAGGCTTTTCAAACTTAGTCTTAGAGCACTTTGCCACTTGAGTGTGGCAAGAGCTTGAGAAGCTGGTTTGTTTTCCTTTGTGTTGTACAATCACTTCCAAAGAAGTTTATCAGCTTCAGACCCAAGGAGATTCTGAATCATTTGCTTTGACTCTTGACTCAAAAGCAGCCTTAAGACAATTTTTGACTCAAGAACAGAAACTGTCTCACAGATTCTTGAAGGAATAAATTAAATGGGGTATTAATCATCCATGCTTGGTTTTCAGAAAATGGCCATCTATAAGGCAAGTTGCTGCCTCCGCTTCATTGTGAGTAGTCCTGTTAGTAGAGGCGTGGGTAAAAGAAAGAAAGAACACTGAGCTGGGAGTCTGGAAACTCCTCAGTTCCAAGTTTGACTGCTGTCTTTCGGCTTTTTCATCTTTTGGAAATTACCTCACCATGGCTTGATTCCTTCCTTTTTGATATAATAACATTAGAGAATTAAAGACTACTACAATGTGTGTGGATTCAAGGAAGAAGAGAGAGGAGCAAGAGAAGAGGAAGAAGCATCAGAAAAGGGAATTCAACTTAAATTTGCGTAATTTAAAGCCAAGAACAGTGATAGTTGTTGGTGATTGCATGGAAAAAAAAGACATTTTACTTCCAATAAAAGCAACAGTTTATTTAAAAAAAAAAGTCATTGGATTAGCAATAATTTTAAGCTTTTATAGATGATTTCCCCACCAAAAATCTAGAAACTTTATGAAGGCAGGGCTCTCTTTCAGTTTTTCTTTAGTATCCTTGGTGCCATGCATATATTGGATGCTCTAGTGCTGAGTGAGTAAGTGACTCATTAATGAATGTCGTTGATCTTTCTATCTTACTCCATAGGAAACATAAATTCAAAACTTGTGTCCCTTTTCTTTGTGTGTGTGTCTGTGCATGTGTTCATCGATCCCTTTTTTTTTTTTTAAGATTTTATTTATTTATTCATGAGAGAGACACAGAGAGAGACAGAGACATAGGCAGAGGAAGAAGCAGGCTCCCTGCAGGAAGCCTGATGAGGAACTCAATCCCAGGACTCCAGGATCATGACCTAGCCAAAGGCAGACGCTCAACCACTGGGCCACCCAGGTTTTCAAAGCTTCTTGGACTTTGGGTAATTGGGCTTCAGATTAAGAAACATACTGCCTGCAGGTTTGTTTGACTGTTTATTTATTTATTCATTCATTCAGCAGGTTTATTTAATCTTCTATCAGTCTACTGAAGGCTTCTTAAAATCGCATGATGTAAATAAGATAACAGAAAATATAAATAAATGAGAAGACGACAACCTGTGCTCATGGATTAAAAGACTTAATGTTAAAAAGTCCTTATTATCAAAATGATCTACAGATTCAGTGCAATGCCTACCAAAATCCCGGTAATGTACTTTGCAGAAATAGAGAAAAGCATCCAAAAATTCATAAGGAATCAATCTCAAGCAATCCCCAAATAATCCAAACAATCTTGAAAGAGAAGAACAAAGTTGGAGGCCTCAGACTTGCTGATTTCAAACCTCAAATACAACAACAATAATATAGATTGGTAGTGGCATGAAGATAGATCTATAGACAGATGGAACAGAATAGAGAGCCCAGAAACAAACCTTCACACATATGGCTAAGTTATTTTCAATAAGGTACCAAGACTATACAATGGGGAAGGAAGATTTCTTTAACAAATGGTGCTGAAAAAATTGGGTATCTATATGCAGAAAAATGAAATTGGATCCTTACCTTATGGCAGATACACATGTATTAAAGAACTGAACTAAGACCTGAAACTATAAAAATCCTAGAAAAAAATGTAGGGGAAATTTTAGGACTTTGGGTTTAGCAGTGATTTTTTTGGATATGACACCAAAACAAACAAATAATAAACAAATGGAACTGTATGAAACTTAAAATGTCTTTGCATCAAAGAAAATATTAAGAGCATGAAAAGGAAACCTATGATGTGGGAGAAAATATTTGAAAATTATATTTCTCATGAATCAGTATCCAGAATTTATAAGAAACTTCTGCAACTTGATAATAACAACAGAAAGAATATCCAGACTTAAAAAATGGGCAATGGACTTGAGCAAACACTTCTCCAAAGAAGATATATAAATGGCCAAAACTGTATGAAAAGATGCCTTACGTGACTAATCATAAGAGAAATAGAAATCAAAACCACAGAGAGGTATCTTTTTATACCCTTATGATGGCCACTATCTAGAGGACAAAAATACCAAATGTTGGTGAAGATGCATATGTATTAGAATCCTGGACTACTGATGAGAGTAGAAAATGGTGCAGCCATTATGGAAAACAACATGGAGTTTCCTTGGAAAACTAAAAATAGAATTACCATATGCTCTAGCAATGTTACTTCTGGGTATACAAGCAAATAATTCAAAGCACAGGCTTGAAGAGATATTTATAGGCCTATGTTCATTGCAGCATTGTTCATAATAGCCTTAAGGTGGAAACAATCCAAATATTCATTGGCAGATGAATGGATAAAGAAAAGATATAATATTTATATATGTATGTATATGCAAGTATCTATGTGTATATATATGATACGTATGGTATACTATATATATATATATATATATATATATATATATATATATATATATATAGTATGCATAGTATTCCTGTGGGAGGTATGTATGTAGATCATGATATATATACCACACACATACATTGATATTATATAAGCCTTTAAAAAGTAGGAGAGTAAAACATTCTGTTACATGCAATAATATAAAGGAAACTTGAGGACAATATGCTAAGTAAAACAAGTCAGTCACAAAAGGCCAAATAATGTATTATTCCATTCATACGATATATCTAAAGTTCCCTAAGTCATAGAAACAAAAAGTAGAAAGATGATTTCCAGGGGCTAGAGGAGACGAAGAGGTAATTAGTAAATAATGGGTATAGTTTGAGTTTTACCAGATGAACAAGTTTTAGAGATCTACTTCACAACAATGTGAATATACTTTATTGAATTGTAATCTAGAAATTAAGAAGGTAAATTTAATGTGCTTTTTTAGCATGATAAAAATATGCAGCATGACTTAAAAGTACACATATATTTCAGCTTTTATGTTTAAAAATGGTATGATAGCTTTTTTGAAAAACTGAGAATCCGAGAGTATCATCTCTGTGCAAGCTATAGCCCAGAACATAGTTTTAGTAAACATATTGACATACGTTCTTCACCTCCACCATAGCAACAAGGAAAGCTCTGATCAATGCACAACGCCAAGATATCTCACGCTGGCATGAGAGTATGACCATGGGAGGTTTTGGTTGGAAGCCCACAGTTTAACGGGAAAACCATATTCTGTTGGTGTATGTGCCAACATCATAGGTCCATGGTAATTGCAAATGAGTCCAGTTTGGGAGGTAAAATGCAGTGAGTGTTTTCTAAGGAGAAAATGTGTTATTAAAATCAAATAAATGCTTCATGCTGCAGGAGGGAAGTGGACAAGCCCATCATCCCCCAGTTTGTTGTTGTTGTTGTTGTTTTTTTTTTTAAATCTAATAAGTGCTTTATCATTTTCAGTTTTCTCAGTCCGAGCCAGGCATGTTTGGGAGTTATTATGAGATTTGAAAGAATGCTGAGTTTTTGATCTTGTCAGGACTGAAAGTGCTTTATAAATGTCAGAGTTGGTGTGTGGGAATCTAGGACACCGCTTCAGCGTGTACCTTGTGAGAGGCAGCTAATGAGGCCACAGGAGAGCCGCCGTCTCAGTGACTCCCGGAGTGGTCCTGACTTCCAAACAGCTCTCTGGGTCCACTCAGTGAAAAGAATTTCACATTGTTGTTGTTGTATTGCAATCAGTATCCAGGTTGAAATTACCTAATTCTAAGCATCACTCATTTATATTTACCTTAAAAACATTATTAATTGGGTACCTCCTTGTTAGAGGAAATAACATCCCCTAGGGGGTTCTTTTTAAGCCTTACTATTAAAACAATCTCTGATTAGGACTCCACCCAATGTTGGACTTATCCTGGGTCAGTTCCTTATACTATATTAAGTATTCTTTAGTTCTGCAGAATTTAGTAGTTTTCAGTTTAGTTCCCAGCACACACTAAGCTTAAAATAAATACTTCTGCAGTGAATGAATGAAAGGCAGAGTGGCGGGATCCCTGGGTGGCACAGCGGTTTGGCGCCTGCCTTTGGCCCAGGGCGCGATCCTGGAGACCCGGGATCGAATCCCACGTCGGGCTCCCGGTGCATGGAGCCTGCTTCTCCCTCGGCCTATGTCTCTGCCCCTCTCTCTCTCTCTCTCTCTCTCTCTCTGACTATCATAAATGAATTAAAAAAATTTAAAAAAAAAAAGAAAAAAAAAGAAAGGCAGAGTGGCTTACATGTTTGAGTTTATCACTATGATTATTACTTATCTAGCCTCTGAGTTTTGAATGATTCTGACCTTTATTATGGCTCTTGAGTTAATTGAAAGAGGTGTAAGGCTAATGATAAAGTGTTATGGTTTGTTTTTAGCACTGAGATTCCTTGACCTTCAGTGATCAAGCTAAGGCTATAGAGAAACATTCATTTTGGAAGAGCCCTTCAAAGTCTCCTGTAAAGCATTCCATTTAGAGAAGAGGCTTGTGGTTCCAAATAATAAGGTTACATCTCCAGGGTTTTGAAGACACAGATCAACTGGCTATATCATGTAGGGTCACCCAGAGGTGTCAAGATCAAGATACAAAGCAGAGTATTAGATGTGTTCCTGGATGATAATAATGCAATAGAGGTTCTTTTGTTTGTTTTTAATTAAAAAGACTGCAGTTTAAAAGTGGTTGGCTTTAATGCATTTGGTCATGGGCAAGGCTGTGCTCTGTTAGATTTTTCTATGTCCTGTGTTTAGTAGTGTGTTTTATTAAATAGTGTTTACAAGTGTTTTAATTGATGTTTTATATAGAAAGTAGATTATATGGTCAAGTAAGTTTGGGAAATGATGTATTTAACAAAGTAAGATATTTTTCAAAGCTTTGATACACTTAGATGCTTCAGGACTTTCTAGAAGAGTGACAAATAATTATCATTTCCCAATGAATTGATATTGGGATATATTTTTTATGGGAATTTTTCAGAAATAGTATGTTATAGAAGCTACCTGGGGAAACTGTACTATAATTTTGAATATAAATGCACATATACTTTTATCTGCATATATTTTCTCTGACATTCCCACTACCATTTGTTTAATTGCATTATGTCTATACTCTCCTTTTTTTTTTTTTATTTTATTTATGATAGGCACACAGTGAGAGAGAGAGGCAGAGACATAGGCAGAGGGAGAAGCAGGCTCCATGCACCGGGAGCCCGACGTGGGATTCGATCCCGGGTATCCAGGATCGCGCCCTGGGCCAAAGGCAGGCGCCAAACCGCTGCGCCACCCAGGGATCCCTATACTCTCCTTTTAAAGATATGTATTTGGACATCAAGCTTAAATTGTAGGTACTAAGAATTTAAAATTTCCTCAATCAGTAAGTTAGATAGGACTGCATTGTAATCATCTTCTGTTGACCATAAGTGTAGAAGTACAAAGCAGTAGTTCTTGTGTAGTTTGATATTGGACATGGATAAAGGGTAGCATCAAAAGGACAGGTTTGTAGATGTTTACTTGATTGTGAGACTACACAGTCATAAATTCATGAAATTATAAACATCTTTAAGGGATATATGTATTATTATAATATATATATAATATATAACCACTTATGTTGTTATCCTGCCTTTATTGAACATATGCGTCAGACATTATGCTTTGCACTAGAAAAACGAAGGTGGAAAGAACATAATTTCTATTTCCATCTGATTCATGAACTTTCTTAAATATAGAATTCAGGAAGACTTCCAGTTAGAAGTAAGGTTTTCAGTTTTTTTGGTGCAAATGTCTCAATTTACCCATTATGAAACTAAAAAGTCAAATAATGAAATAACTTGCGTGATACAATAGTTAACTAATGGAAGTGTAGAGTATAGGACCTACATATTTGGATTTGAGCCCATTGCCCCACCTAGTACTGGGACATAAACATGAAGGGGTAGGTTTTTTTTTTTTTTTTTTGTAGTGATTAAGTTTGTATGACTGGAAATAGAAACTTCTCCAAGTTGGAAAAAATACCAAGAAAGATCCCAAATAAGAATATTTATCCTGTGCTATTTTCAAGACTAAGTCCCCATTGAGCTTACTTTCTAGAGGCTTTCAAATTGCTTACAACTATAGACTTAATCTCATGACTACATTGATGACTACTGGAGATATTCATAAAAGCAAAAAGTGTGGTTTGTGGGAAGTTATCATCTCATTGTATATTCTAATTTACTGGGTAATGGACAGTGAAGTGGTTTTTTCCACCTAAACAACTGTGATTGAGTGCCTGGGTGGCTCAGTGGTTGAACATCTGCCTTTGGCTCAGGTTGTGATCCTAGGGTCCTGGAAGCCTGCTTCCACCTCTACCTGTGTCTCTGCCTCTCTCTGTGTATCTCTCATGAATAAATAAATAAAATATTTTAAAAAATGAACTGTGATTAAGCCTGTGTCTTCAGAAGATAAATCCACTCAAAAACAAGGATTTTAACCTCTAACAAGGATGACCAGCGAAGATATCTGTGTTATATAGTTAGAATAGAAATTCCATTCCAAAAATATGGTTATGATGCTCACTTTATAGCTCATGTGAATTATGTATTAGTCAATCAGAATCATCTCCTAAGAACTTGTGATGTGTTCAGCAATATGCTCAGCATGGTAGGGTTTATAAGTATGTATACAAGGTATCTTATTGAAAAAGATCACACTTTAACCAATGAGCTAAAACATCCACATGCTATATATCACATGAACATGAGTGGCTCCTGGATTGATACCACATGATCATATAGTAAAAAAAAATGATGTGGACAGTGGATTGAATTTAATTTTCTACATTGTTAAAACCTTATACGTGCATGTCAGCCAAAGTCATCTTGACAAGTTATATTACTCCCATGAGCCTCAGTTTCTTTATCTGAGAAAAAGGAATAGCAATCACTGTCTCATGGAATTACTATGAAGAACAAATGTAGCAGCACCTGGGTGGCACAGTCGGTTAAGCATCTGCTTTTGGCTCAGGTTATGATCCCAGGGTCCTGGGATCAAGCCCCACTTTGGACTCCTTGCTCAGTGGGGAATCTGCTTCTCCATCTCCCTCTGCTCCCTTCCCCAAACCCTCCTAGTGGATTCTCTTTCTTTCTCTCTCTGAAATAAATAAATAAGTAAAATCTTTTAAAGAAAACAATAGATGTAGTTATACAGATGTTCATATATGACATGTTTGGTATTCATCAATAAACTTTGGATTCCCTTTTCCTTTACCTGTAAAGGAACTTAGAATTGGAAAGACATCTCAATGCAATAGAAAGTATGGCTTAAGTAACCACTCAAAAATCATTGGAAGAGATTTATAATGAGAGTACAAATTTGTGTCAGATGTGTTGTTTGGCAATGAATGATATAGGAATAGAAATTAGTATTTCTAGCACTGTGATCTTTAAAGACCAGAGGAGAAATCCCGGAATACATAGGAATACTAAATCTTAAGATATTCTCAGGACATGTGGATTTTACCGACGTTATATTCATTTCTCTCTTTTATAATTGCTCATGGATTTTTGTTTTGGTCAGTTGCCCTTCCCCCATCACAATAGGAGGTGAAGAAAAAGCTCATAATACACACTCAATATAGACTGTTCAGAACTTTCAGATAGCCAGTCTTCCCCAGCCATCTTGGTTACTTACTTTCTAAAGCCTTAGATTCTGAGGGCTACCCCATGATATTTCATCAAATTCTTTTTGAGGTTAGATTAGTGAGAGGATTCTTTTGTTGGAAGCCACAAAAACGAAGAAGGCAAAGGGAGTAGTACAAAGGCAAAAAATTGAAAAGTTCTAATGAGTAGATCAGGGTAATACGCAGAATTCATTTTGAAGAATAGCAGAAGAGAAGGTTTAAAAAGTCAGATGAAGCTAGATTCTTTAGGACTTCATAAGATAATCACATAGGCTTGATTTTATACAACAGTACTCTCTTATAATGTCAGAAATGTATCGAGAGCATAAATGTCTATAAATTTTATTTTTCCCTGTGTCTGTGAGTTTCCTAATCAATATACACAATGGTCTAAATTCTGTAGAGGAAACTATTATCTTCCAAGACTGTAACTTGAATATACTTTCTATAAAGATATAGGATAGTCACCTTTACCCACAGTGAAATACAACAAATTTGTAACATTTTTGCAATGTCAGTACCTTATTAACTTAAATAGATCCTAATCCCCTATGTATAGATGAGGATGTATCATGTGTCAAGAAAAAACAATGTGCTAGGAAGCAGGATTCTACTGGTTGCTTCATTACAGAAGAGCTGTGTGAACAAGGACAAGTCGTTAATCATCTCTAGACCTCTGCTTATTTGTTCAAGGGAGATGACCTGATCTGTCCTATTTTGCTGAGTCATAGTGAGGCTTTTGTAGCGTAATGTGTGAATCTACCTTGAAAACTATAAGAAGCTACTTCTCTCTGTATATATGTGTGTATATGTGTAAATACAAACACCTTGTAGAGAGTGTAATTATAAGATAATTTGGTAAATGTTCCATGATCTCTCAGTATGGTTGAATGACCTTAGGATACTTGATCCTATGACTCAGAAACTGTTTAAGGTACTATGTCTCACAAAATTTAATTCCCTCACCCCTCAAATCTATCAGAATACAACAACAGAACAGTAATAATGACAATATCAAGGGCTCGGTGAGTGTTCACTATCTTTGAGATGTTTGGTGAGTTTTTTTCAAATGAGTTATTTCTCTATGTCAGATATTATGCTTAGCTCTGCAAATACACTATCTTTCCTTAAAAAAAAAAACTTATTTCTTTTTTTTAAATTTTTTTTAAATTTTTTTTTATTTATTTATGATAGTCACACACACAGAGAGAGAGAGAGAGAGAGAGGCAGAGACACAGGCAGAGGGAGAAGCAGGCTCCATGCACTGGGAGCCCGACGTGGGATTCCATCCCGGGTCTCCAGGATCGCGCCCTGGGCCAAAGGCAGGCACCAAA
This sequence comes from Canis lupus dingo, assembly GCF_003254725.2. Lineage (NCBI taxonomy): Eukaryota > Metazoa > Chordata > Mammalia > Carnivora > Canidae > Canis > Canis lupus. The sequence goes on along the minus strand of NC_064246.1, from coordinate 54,167,718 downwards.
CCGCTGCGCCACCCAAGGATCCCAAAAACCTTATTTCTTTAAATAAGTTGCCTTAGTTTAGAATAATTTTAGATTTCTGAAGAATTGTATTGATAGTATAGAGGGTTCTCATATACCCCACATACAGTTAACCTTATCTTGTACATTTTTTTTTTAGTGTAATTCTAAGTACAAATATATGAGATGGATTGGTCCTCTTGTTATTGATACTAAGTTTAAGACTTCCTTGTAGTGGAACACCTGGGTGGCTCAGTGGTTGAACATCTGCCTTCCACTCAGGGCGTGATGCCAGTATCCGGATCGAGTCCCCCACAGTGGGCTCCTTGCAGGGAACCTGCTTCACCCTCTGCTTGTGTCTCTGCCTCTCTCTCTGTGTGTCTCTCATGAATAAATAAAATTCTTTTTTTTTTCTTAAGATTTCTTTGTAGTGATTTTGTCTTTAGATTGTTTCTCACTGAGAAAATTACTTAGATTAGGTACTTTATATCTATAGATGTGTCATCAATTTGATACAGACAAATTTATTTGTTCTTTGTCTTTTATACTAGGTATGGCTTTTAAATCTTTTTAAGTTAATTTTTTGAAAATGTAAAATACTTCTAGGTTTAGAATTAAAACTAAAAACGTTGTACTGAGCAAAGTCTTTTTCATTTTTATTTTTTCTACATTGTTCCAACATTCCCATAAGTATTTTATTATTTTCTTTTTTTAAAGATTTTATTTATTTATTCATGAGAGACACAGAGATAGGCAGAGACATAGACAGAAGGAGAAGCAGGCTCCATGCAGGAAGCCCGATGTGGGACTCCATCCTGAGACTCAGGGATCACACCCAGAGCCAAAGGCAGACACTCAACCGCTGAGCCACCCAGGCATCCCATTATTTTATTATTTTCTAATATATTGATAGAGTGTATATTCAAGTGTGTGCTAGAAATATATACCTATATTTATGCATATACTTATGTGCGTAAAACGTATGATTACATGCATTTATATATATTTAAATGTATATACGCACTTACATTTTACCCTTATTTTTTTACTCAAAAAGTAAACATGATTGATATTCATTCACATCTTGATATTTCTACTTAACAGTATATTTTGGAAATCACTCCGTATTTGTTCATAAAGATTTTCTTGTTTCTGTTTAATGGCTATCTAATACTCTACAATATGAAGTTGTTTCAGTATGTTCAACTAGTCTTCTGTGGTCAGACATTTCAGTTATTCCCAATATTCTGCTGCCACAATGCCACAATCAGTATGCCACAAGGTTTTGTGCCTGTGTTTAATTCTTGTCGAAATAAATTTTTAGATAAACTCTTAGATTTCTGGGTCAGAAGATGAATGCATAAGGAGTTCTGGTAGATAAGCAAAATTCTTCCTCATAGAAGTGGAATCATTATAAATTCCAATGGATAATATATAAGATTATTGGTTTCCCTACTGGCCTCAGTAACATAAATATTAAAAATATTTTTAATTAACAGAAGATGAGTGTGGTTAAATGGCTTTATGTAGTATTTTAGAAATTAAATTTTTGCCAGGCAGAGGACATCTCTGCATTCAACCTGAAAGTGAAATAGATCTTGTGTCCTATAGCTTTGAAAATAGGTAAGTTTGTTCATTTAAAGACAGGCTTTGACTTTATGTCAGTTTTTCTTAGAGTATTTGTGTGGTGTATATCATATAGTTAATATGCAAAAGGAACAAATGAGTTTTTACATGAAAATGCATCATATTATTCAAAGGTGACTCCCTAGGCTCTTGAAAAGATTGATAGTTTCCTTTTGTTTGTTTGTTTTAAAGCCCTTAATCACATGTTTATAGGCATTATTATCAGGACAAATGAATGATAAACCTAAACTGAAATGTTTATTGTATCAAAAAGATTTTAATAAAACATACTTTTATTAGTGAACATACTGCTTGGAGCTTGCCAACTGTGTTTTGTTTGAAATGTGGTTAGAAAGAATAATTAAGGCAGCCTGGGTGGCTCAGCAGTTTGGCGCCACCTTCAGCCCAGGGCCTGATCCTGGAGACCTGGGATCGAGTCCCACGTCAGGCTCCCTGCATGGAGCCTGCTTCTCCCTCTGCCTGTCTCTCTCTGTCTCTCTCTCTCTCTCTCTCTCTGTCTCTCTCTCTCTCTGTCTCTCTCTCTGTCTCTCATGAATAAATAAATAAAATCTTTTTTTTAAAGAATGATTTAGTTCAGGGAAACCTCTGTTTGCAGATGTCTTTTGGACATTTTAGTTCCCAGCATTTTTAAAAAGGCAAAAAAACAGCCAAATGAGTAAAAATGACACCTTTTGCTCTTCAGATCTGATAGCTTAAGATACATTTGATTCAGTCAATATAACTTTTTAAAAAGCAAGGAATTATATCAGGACAAAAATTCAGTAAAGTAGCAAGGAAGAGACATGATTTTTGGTCCTAGCACTTTTTAATCTAAAGCTAGTCACAATATATTTCTGGATCTTAATTTTTCCCACTTCGAAAATGTGAACAGTTTGGATTACTTGAAGCTCCATTTTTGTCTCTCCTCTAGAGTTTGGTTATAAAGTGATCCAGTAGAAAGCAAATGCAGTCAAATCCAGACCTGTTGTAGCTTTTAGTTATTATATACTGATAAATTATCAAAATAAGATCATTTGTGTTAAGTGACTCTGAAATTCCTAGTGATTTCCTGTACATCTTCTGACTTTTGGAATTGACTGACATAACCATCTTTTAATTTTTTAATTAAATTCAATTAGCCAACCTATTTATAGTACATAGCTTCAGATGTAGTGTTCAATAATTTATCACTTGTATTGTAGTAGTATGATTTTTAGTTTCTAGGAATCATTACCAGCACTTCTATTTCAGCACCATGGAGAGCTACCAGCAAATGGTGGTTGTGTAGTTTTATCCATTAGCCACTCACAGGATTTGAAACTATCTGGTCCATCGAAAATGTTGACTGGACTTCTTGAAGGACAGTTTCTTCTGACTCTTTATACTCAACAACTTTAAATGTGTCTTAAAATATTTAAAGATTCCTCTACTGATAAATATCATTTCATTGTTATTGCTCTTACAGTTATTTCTTCACTAGTTATTTTTGTACATATATTCTTCTGCCCTATTGCTTTTATTTTTATACAGATAGACTCCTAAATTTGAAATGCTAGATTGGTTTGTTTATGTAAGCATCTTTGTAAAGCCAAGGCAATACTTATTTTATTCCCATTTGTCTCTTATACCACCACCCATGAGTCTTCTACCTCGTACCTAGCACCTTCAAAATGATGTATGAGCTTTTTCAAAAAAGACATGCATTTGATGCAGTTTTATGACTTGTATTCTGTTGTACTAGTCTCAGGCTCTTAAACACATTTTGTCATAGGCATGAGGTAAATATATTTTGAGGAATTCAAAAAAAAAAAAAAAAGAATACCATGATGATGTGAGTTCCGGAAAAAAAAAAAAAAAAAAAAGGAAGGCAGTATAATCAATGTAATATTTTAATATTAAGGGATCTCTGACAAATATTAACATGATTGAAAACAGAATGCATATTTTTTTAAACAATGGCATCTCTCAAAGTGGAATGGTATTATAAATATACTTCTGTAAAGTATCTTGATGTAAGGCTTAATTTATTCAATCATGAAGAAAAAAACTGATTTTTAATACTGTAGTGAAACATATTTTGGTTTTAAAGGTTACCTAAAAATAAAACTTGAATCTTTTAAGAGTATAATGTTACCACAAATTCACAGATCAGCAAGAAACAGTACTAGCCATGAGTTTTCTAAGCTAACTACATACTTTTTTTTTCTTTTGGCTTTTCTTCTCCTATTGAATTTCTAGTAGAAGGAATAGATGTGGAGTAAACTTACAAGGGATTTTAAATTACCTTTAACTTTAAATATCATTATTTTTGCACAAAAATCAGTTCTGGTTTATCTCTATTTGTATAGGTAACAGCTAAGAAAGCCTTAAACTAGAGATGCATGACCTTTTGAACTCTGATAAATTTAACTCCCTCAGATTTTTTTCAGTGAGGCAGAATATAAATAAATGTAAAAATAGAGATGTTAATATTTTGACCCATACATACCAAGCAACAGAGAGAGTAACAGCTACCTTAATAATGAAAAATAAATATGTATCTCTATAGGTATATGTGTGGGAGAGGAGAGGTTTTTCGTTTGTTTATTTTATTTTTTTTTTGCTAATTCTTCATCTACATATTTTATCTATTCATCATAAAAATACTGGCCAAAATATTGTAATGATTAGCCTAATAAAGAAATGAATATATTAATAGAATGTTAACACTAATGACAATATTCTATTTACTAAAATGATGTTTTGATATTGTCATTTAAATAACATGGGAGATATTACATCAACCACTGTCTGAAGAAGAAAAAAGGAAAAAAGAGACAAGATAAGTTGTATTTACTTTAAGGCTGGCCAGAAAGAAAATTGCCATACATTTGCTAGCACCTGACTCTACAATGGCAATAGTTTAATAGAACTTAACCTTATCAAATTCTGAGGCTGGGGTGGGATAACATTATGGCAACAATTTCTAGTTGGCAAAACTTAGTTTAGCCAACTTCAGTTTACTAAATTGGAATTTTGCTGAAATGGCTATTGTTGTCTAAATGCTTTTCTGCAGTCTTGGTGAGGTTTACCTAAGTGTGAAAAAGGCCAGAGTCATGAGTTGAAACTTATTCTATTCCTTAATCACTATTTGTACAGCTACCTGCAGCTTTTATTTTGTAATTTGTAATTTTTATTTTTTTTAAAAGATTTTATTTATTTATTCATGAGAGACACAGAGAGAAAGAGAGTGAGGTAGAGACACAGGCAGAGGGATAAGCAGGCTCCATGCAGGGAGCCCGACATGGGACTTGATCCCGGGACTCCAGGATCATGCCCTGGGCTGAAGACAGGCACTAAAACACTTAGCCACCCAGGGATCCCCTATTTTGTAATTTTTAAAACTCTGTCTGCCAGTGGGTGAAAGAATGGCTTATTCTCTATTCTCTCTGTGCATACATTCATTCTGCCAATAAAATAATGAGTGCATTAGTATATTTATATGGTTTTTGTGCTTATTCCTGTCAGATAATAAATTTCATGAAAGAAGAGAGCCATGTCCTATTTTTTTCTCCCAGCTTCATTGAACTCTGACTAACATGTAACATTGTGTAAGTTCAAGGTGTACATCATGTTGATTTGATACACATGTTTTGTAAAGTTTTTTTTTTTAAGATTTTATTTTTTATTTATTCATGAGAGACAGACAGAGAGAGAGAGAGAGAGAGAGAAAGAGAGAGAGGCAGAGACACAGGCAGAGGGAGAAGCAGGCTCCATGCAGGGAGCCCTTGTGGGACTTGATCCCAGGTCTCCAGGATCACACCCCGGGTTGCAGGCGGCGCTAAACCGCTGAGCCACCGGGCTGCCCTGTTCTGTAAAGTTAACCATCATAACATTAACATCCAGGCACATCAAATAATTACCATTTCTTATTTGAGAAATGATCATTTAAGATTTATTTGCTTAGCAAATTTAAAGAAATTTAAGATTTATTTTCTTAGTAACTTTCAAGTGTATAACCCAGTATTATTAACTATAATCACCATGCCATATGTTAGCTATCCAGATCTTATTCTTCTTATAACTGGAAGTTTGTAATCTTTGACCAACATCCCCCTATTTCCCCCACCTCCCTGCCCCTATAACCACCATTCTACTCTCTGAGTTCAGCTTTGTTAGATTCTATGTATAAGTGATATGACACAGTGTTTGTCTTTCTCTGAATTATTTTATTTAGCAGAGTGTCCTCAAGGTCCTTCATGTTGTCAAAGATGCATGTTTTTTTTTTTTCTATTTAAACCACTCATATTTCCATCCTCATTCCATAGGACCTAGCAGAGTATTTTCCATGTAGCATACTCGCCTCTCTTTACTCATTGATGCACTTACTCACTATCCTGTCTTGTAATTACCCTAATAATGGATGCTAGGTCAAAAGAGATGAGAGCCATAAGAAAGAAATGAATTTTAATTATATACATGTTTCTGGGTAGTTTCTCTCTCCTTCCTTTCCTCTTTTTCTCTCTTTCTCTCCCCTTCCCTCCCTCTCTCTGTCTCTCTCTCTGTCTCTGTTTCTTTTGTAACACTATTTAGTCAAGATTTTCAAAGCTGTAGTTCAAGAGACCTAGGTTCTTCCTTTGTGGCCTTGTGAAATGTACTGGATCCTTATCTATTTTAATTTCTTCATATTTACCTTTCCCTATAAGAGCAGAGTAAGGATACAATTAGTGAAGAGTTGTGAAAATACTTTTTAAAAAGGCAAATTAAAAAATTGGTAAAATTAAAAAGCTAAACATATTGATTGTATACATAGACATAAACACACACACATATATATATGGAAATTTATGGAATTTTGCTGAAATGGCTATTGTTGTTATATATAACAACATATATATATGTTGTTCCATATATATATATGGAAAGTTCTTTAGTTGAGACAGAGTTTCCATTTTGGTAGTCAGATCCTAAGTTAAACTGATTTACTGTGTTAGAAAAGCATTCTGAAGCTGATTTCTTTTTCTTTCTTTCTTTTTCTTTTTTTGCATAATTCCTTCACTGAGAAAAAAAATACTTCACACAAGCTTTAGGATCACCATGTTTGTTAAAATGAGACCTTGTGATTTGAATAGCTAAGCTTCATTGAGAAGTGGCTGCAACTCTGTAATACTTTTTTGAGGTCAGACTAAAAATAGAAGACAAGGCCTTATTTATGTTGCTATCTCTTAGTAACATGACTACAAATACCATTTCTGCAATTTAGGCCTTAGTGGATTGAATGACAAGTAAGGCAAGCCATAAGATTTGCTAATGCTGGAAATAGTTATCTTGTCTGATTCTGTAGCTTTCAAGTTTTAGCCCTATATTAGAGAAGTATTTTATATCAAAACATGTAGAGGTACAATTCACAAAATACCAAGGCACCTAATGCACATTTTGCTATGGTAGCAACAATGCCAATTTAGAACATGATCTTTGTCTTTAAATTCCCAGGGGTAGGCTTACTATCTTTGAAGTCCTAGGCTGGTTCAATTCCTCTTAGATTTTAATGAATTCTGGAAGCAGAATATAGGACAAAATAAATACTCACACTTTGCTGCCTTCAGTTAAAATCTGGTATCATTTTATAACTATTTGAGAATTCACACATACTGGAGCTGTCATGGTGATTCAAAGTTTGAGGAAGGAACATTTCCAGTTTTGTTATTTGCTTTTCAAAGCTTGGCCTTTATGAGTACATATTTTTGGAGTTTTATTGCTATAGAATGTGTACCTTAGGTTTCCGATTCATACTTCAGGGTTCTAGCTGGGTATGGGAGTTTATTCTATTTTGGTATTGTGAGTGTTTGAATATGCTTAAATCTTAACAAGCCCAGTTGTGAGTTCACTCATGTGTCCCACAGACTATTGACCAGACCAGTTTTTTTTTGTGGTTTTATCACTGTAAATTAAAAGCTTCAGGTACGGGCATGAAGTATCTATTGAAAATAATCAGAAAATAGAATTGTTTCTTTAAAAGAAAAGCATTAGTAAGTGATGTTATGAATGGTGGACTGATATGCCAGTCACAGATATATAATAACAGAATAACTACAGTAAGCACAACAGTAATGGGAACTGCATTATATTTATTATACTCATACTTCTTTTTGGAGATTTATCAGATTATAGATAATAAAATCCCTAGAGATAATGGTAAAATAAAACCATTAGGATGATATCGAACCTTTTTTTTTAAGTTTTCATGTGTGTTTTAAGCAAGTTACATACAGTATCTACTAATCTTCATAAGAAAATTGTGATTAAATGGTGTTATTCCTGGATGCAAGCAAGTTTCATAGAGATTAAATAACTTGCCCAAGGACCTGCAACTACTATAGGACAGGGCTGGTACTGAGAGCTAGATCAGATTGACTTTCAACTGCATTATTTTAACTCCTCTCATTTTCTCAAAAAAAGAAAAAAGAAGGCTGAAACAACTGGCAACCAGACAACTGAAGAGTTTGAAGTTTGTGTGAACTGGAAGTGTTATAGGATCCAGGATGTTGAAACCATTGAGCTAATTGTTCATGGCTTTGTATGGCATGACTAGGACCTGTGAGCAGATGTTGCAAGCAGTAAAATTTCAGTTCTGATATTTCTATTAGAAAAAAGGTGGGTGGGAGCTTCTTTCAGAAGGAATGGGCTCACCCATTAGAAATGATTATGCATAGACTGCAGACAAAAGTCAAATAGAAGAGGTTCCCATGGGAACAGAGATATTGTTCTCGATGATTTCTAAATTTCTATCAACTGCCAAGATTCCCCATTTTAAATGTTAAGGATTTGCAAGTGTTTATTGATGGAGACAAACCAAAAACTATTAATAATTTCTACCTCTTGAGATTCCTACATAGAGATTTCACCTTATAGTACTCTATTGAATTTGTCAATATTTTCTTTTGGAGGAAAGGAGGGGCAAGTTTTAACAAGTTCTTTCACTCCACATCTTCTTTTAGTTTTTACTGGAGATTATGCTGTGGGAGGTGAGGCACATTTGATTCTTTTGGTAATAGATAATTTCAGGTAGTATTTTATTTCCAATGGTATTTTAAAGAGCCCTCAAGTGAAGTGAGCTTTTGAAATGGGATTCATTCTGGATTTGTTTTTCTGAAAATTTTATAAACTGTACATCTTCTTGGGGAACATAAAAGTGGACTGCTCTCCTTTAATGTTAATTGAAACTTCAAAGCAAATAACATTTTTAAATACATACTAATAAGCAAGAAGAAGGTAGAGTTACTTGACTTTCAAAGATACGTAAGTAGTAAAAAATATGTATCATTTGATTTCATTGGAAATTGTTGGGCCCATCTGCTTAATATATTTGTTCTACATAGTATGAAAAATAAAAGATCATTTAGGTCACCTTCCTTGTCATTCATGTTTTACTTATTTTTTTTAATGGGCTTCCTCCATCTTGAAGATTCTTATATGCCTCCCTGGTCAACCACTACCAACACTTCCCAACCCTCTCATATAGTATTACTGAGATTTTCTGATCTCAGTGTAAATAATACAACAATTATGATAACTATGGAAGTAGCCTTTGTATTTATTTGGAAGAATGTAAAGAGGGTGTGAGTGGTTGACAATGGGCAGTTTCTCCTTACTCTGAATGTGTAAGTTTATCAGATGAGAGAGAAAGAGTTGATAAAGTTTATGGGTAGTAAGAAGGTTTACTCTTTGAATGAACTGAAAGTAATAGCATTCACAGTATTGGGTTGTGAAAACTCAGGGCCAGTTGGATAGTTGACTGAAGAAGTTCCATCCTCTTAAATGATCAATGGTAAATGCTGTATGGATGATGAGAGTAGTAGAAGTATGTAACAAGTAGATGTTATGAGAGATGATTAGTACCATGTGGAAAGCCCCCTCTTTAAATAAGGAAGGCTGCTATGGTGTAAGCAAACTGAGTTACATTGGTATGATTTAACAAGGAAGAACATGACCCAGAATTCTAAAATGAGGCTTTTAGGGAACATGAGTATATGGTCTTTGCTCAAGCTTTGAGTTGAAAGTCCATAAAGTAGGGTTTTAGAAATTGGGCAAGATTTTGGACCTGTTGGTTTTCTAAAGCAATAGTTGGTGCAGGTGAGGTAGGCTCACGGGAAAGAAGTTAGATTTAGTTTGTGCTGACAGGGGCTGGAATGCTGTGTTTACAAGAACAGATAGCATGGGGCTAACATTAGTGATGCCATGGAAGAGTAAATAGCAGGATGTGGTGACAGATTGAATACAGAGGGGGAACCTAAATGACATTATTGGCTTGTGGCTAACGTGACAACAAAGCAGCAGGATGTAGATTGTGTGACAGTTGCTTTCTGTCCAAGGACAGCCACAAATGGAACAGTAATCACAACAGGGCATGTCTTTCTAGATAAATCAACATATGTGGCAAAGTATGCATCCAATGAAGGTAAAATTAAAATTGGTGTATAAATTAATTAATCCAATTATTATCTGTATCTTTAAATTCTGGGCTTTTGTAACAAATTTCAACACAGAGAGGTTAGGAATTGTTCTCCTTTATTGGCTGCTCACTTACTATAAAATAGGCACTGTGCTAAGTAGTTTTTTTTTTTTTAATGCATTGGTTTATTTAGTCTGTTTAGGTACAGTTTTTTACTCCAATGTATGGATAACAACATTGAGGTTTGGGGAGGTAGAGACACTTGTCCAATGTTACACAGCCAGTAAATGGTAGGGCCAGAGTTCAAACTTCATCCCTCAGACCCAGATCCATTCTCTTAAGAATTTTGCAGCCTACCTCATAATTAACTTTCTGATCATGACCTACCCTGGAGGCAAAACCATTATTCTTCAATTAGCTTTTGAAGTGGACATAGCATGAAGAATAGTGTCCCAGACAAAAGTGGAAGATATTTCAGCCAAAAAACAAGGATACCAACAATCAGAAGAATCAATAGATTTTTAGTGTTCCAACATGACCTCATCGTTATTAATAATATATACACTCCAGTAAGATTTATTTTCAAATTATATTTTAGCCTCAATTGGCAAAATTTTCATTTTGTGAAATGGCAGTTTTATAAGAAACAATAGGTCTTGTTGTAACTAGTCTATTTCAAATGGACCACAGAAATTGCTATGGGGGAAAGATTTTGTTATCAAGAAGAAAACAGATGGAATGAAAAGTCCGCATGACTTCAGTTCCTGGTAGAAATCTCTTAATGAGTTATAATTCAAACCAGAAAATAAGGATAAATTATATTCTATGTTAGGCTCTTTGGTTGTTAGTGAGCAAGTGACTTAACCTCTTGGTCTCTGTTTTATCATCTTTGTGAAAATATCTTCATCACTGCCCAGCTAAATGAGAACCTCCAATGCAAGCCTGTCAAAGCCACTGGAAACTAATATAGCACCAGCCAGGTGCCAAAGGAACCCTTAGTTTGACAGTTTTCTTCTTTTCCTTGGTGTTTCAGAGTTCAGAGCTTGTTGAACTTCAGTATCCAATGAGAGACCTCCTTATTGACTGAAAATATTCCTTGGTGATAAGAAATCTAGCTATCTAGCTACCTTGAAATATTAATTTATTAATACACATAAAACTTGAATATTAATAGGGTGTTTGCTAAGCACATGAGACTATAAAAAATCTCTTATGAGCACAATCTGTTGAAGGGACTAATACTTTTATTATCATTAGAATTATCACTTATCTCAGATATTAAAGAATACACACTGCCATTTGAGAATCTTAAGCAGAAGAATATACAGGACCATGAAATGACATTTTGAGTCTCTCTTAATTTGTCTTCAGGACCACTTACTCTGCATCCTACATGCTTGCTGCTGTTGCTAGGTCAGAAATAAGCAATTTAAGAGAATGGATGCCAAGTTTGCCTATAGATTCCAAACTATAACTTGATTTTTTATTTTTTCAATGGTATAATTAAAATTTCTACTGAATTAAAGGGATTCAGAATCAGTATTTGCTGAATACCTCCTATAACTGACAGAAGATAATTTTATATCTCCAATATAGGGAGCAAAGCAGAAATAATATAAGAAAACTAGAAAGCTGGGACAGGCGCTCTCATCTTCTTACTCAGAAGAGTTCGCCACAGTTTTGCAGAAAAGCAATATCTATACCACATGATGATCTACACAATTGAATGATTTCTACTTTGTGTGTATGTTTTAGAGAGAAAACATGCATACCTGCATGTGAGTGGTGGTGGGGGGAGGGGCAATGGGAGGGGGAAAGAATCTGAAGCAAGCTCCATGCCCAACACAGAGTTGGACATGAGGCTCAGTCTCACAACCCTGGCATCATGACCTGAGCTGAAACCAAGAGTTGGATGCCCAACTGACTGAGCTACTCAGGGACCCCAAATGATTTCTACTTTGATAAGGGAAATAAATGAAAACTTCTGGGTGTTTAGGTCATTTATTTGAAAAGATTTCATTTACAAGTACTAGAATCCGGATTATCAGCAGCAATATCCACTTGCTTTATCTCCAGTGCTTTGCACAATACTGGGTTTATAGTATGCACTTAGTAAATGTTTAGTGGTCAAATAAATGAGTTATGTAAGCTGAGCATAGTTACTAATTATCACCCTTATCATCAATATTCCTAATACTCATGCAAGAAATTTAGATATGCAAATATTTCCTTAAGTATCAGCTTATGAGTATCCATTTCATAGAAATAATCAGCTGCATACAATTTGCCCCATTTAAGCAAGGGATGAAGAAAATAGAAGTCAAGCTGAATTTGGGGTTTTGAGTGGAAATGATTGAGAATAGACAAGGAAACAAGTAGCCTGGAAGGGGGTTGTTTCGATTGGGAAGATATAGGATAAATGATGGTAGGGCATGATAAATGAATTTGATTTGGGGCACAACGAATGTGAGATGTCATCGTGATATCCATGGAGAAAAAACTGGTAGATGGTTACTGATGGTTAGAATTAGCAATAATTGAGATAGCTTAGGTCCCTTCCATGGAAATGCCCTTCTATGCTTTGTTGAAAGGTGGGTCCTGGGAATCTATTAATAAAATTGAATGCAAGGGATCCCTGGGTGGCGCAGCGGTTTAGCGCCTGCCTTTGGCCTAGGGCGCGATCCTGGAGACCCGGGATGGAATCCCACGTCGGGCTTCCAGTGCATGGAGCCTGCTTCTCCCTCTGCCTGTGTCTCTGTCTCTCTCTCTCTCTCTATCTGTGTGACTATCATAAATAAATAAAAATTAAAAAAAATTGAATGCAAGGTAATGTTGGGAAAGTTTATTGGACTAGAGGATTTACTAGGTCAGGATAAACTGCTCAGATTATCTTGGTAATTTGGACTAAGAGTTAGAAACTAGATCCATAGGAAAGGGTACAAGAGCTATAGATTCATATGAATTTGAGAAAAGGGTTAGTATTTTGTAACCTTAATTAGTTCTGTTTGGTGGAAGCAAGACTTATATGTCATACAGACATAACAATCAGAAGAATGGAAGGATTGTTTTAGAACTTGGATCTTTTGCTGTTCCCCATTCCAGTTCTCATAGATCACCCTCAACCTCCTATCTTGGGTTTCTAGGTATCACTGTCTTTTCTTGACAGCTTGAGGTATAGCTTCAGTAATGACCTTCAGAGGCACTATTAGTAGCTTTAGAAATGCCCCTCAGAGGCGATATCAGTAGCCATTAGAGCATTAGTCTAGGAAGCAGAAAAAAGGAAGTCCCCTAATCTTAGCTAATAGAGTAGTTGGGGTTTGTCAAAAGATTCTTCCAAGGAAAATGAAAACCAAGAGTAGAGCCAACATCTAAAGTAGTTGAATGTATCTCAAAGTTTCCTTTAAAACTTCCATTGAAAATTTTCATGTTCTGCTACAATTAGCTTAAGTATTCATGGTTTTTAAAAATCCTCAAGAATAGAACTGTCTGAGATGAAGCACTTATGCAATGAGTGAAACCCTTCAGCATCCCTGCTTACATAAATTTGCTTGGATGCTTCAAGTATCTGCTTCTAAAAACTTTCACCCTCAGTTTGAGCTGTTGGGCAGATGGCTAAAATTGAAGCAGAAACCCATCTCTCTGTACCTACCATGAGTTCTTGTTCTGCCTCTTTTGAGGTCACAATTTAACAACCCATATGATACTAGCCAGTCTTTCACATCCCCACATCCCATCTGATGATTTAATGTTATTAACTCTGCTTCCCTGAGAAACTAATGGCAACAAACTGTTTCTTTAACTTATACAAGCTGTGTTATGACTGACATATACAATGTATCATTAAGACTCTACTTATTTCAAACCTGGAATGATTTTTTTAATCTTTTTTTAAGTATGTATGTATGTATGTATGTATGTATGTATTCATTCATTCATTCATTCATTCATTTAGTTATGAGAGAGAGACAGAGAGAGAGGCAGAGACACAGAGGGAGTGTGCCTCTGCAGAGGGAGAAGCAGGCTCCATGGAGGGAGCCTGATGTGGAACTCGATCCCAGGTCTCCAGGATCAGGCCCTGGGCTGACGGTGGTGCTAAACCACTGAGCCACCTGGGCTGCCCAAACCTGGAATGATTTGGCAGACCGTGAAACCTTAATGAAATTGTAGCCCCTTCTTAGTATATTTGTGTGCCTATTAGGATCTCCTGTAAGAAATATGTCACATTGTAGTTTAGGCAGTTCTGGGACTTTGTATTGCCTTTATTCACAATTCACTCCACGTATATTTATTGAGTCATATTGTCTGGGGTTCTTCCTCTACATTTCCCCTAGCTCCCCAGTGTTTTCTCTCCCATTAAAAGGACCATTTATCCCATCAGAAAAGTATAAAGGCAAAGATACAGGAATTATTTCTTTATGTACACAAAATAAATGCCTTTTAACTCATCTCTGATGTACGGTAGCTGGAGCTGAAGAACTGACGTGGGATTACCTGAAAGGATTTTTTTTTTTTTTCTGAAAGGATTTTTTGATGCATTGTTTTCCTCTTTGGAAGATAGTATGTATATTTTCTTGACAATAGGAAACCAGAGAAAATTTGCTAAGTTGCAGTTTACTTTGCCTATCCTCATGGAAACATGGAAAAATTTGTAGCCAAGCAAGATCATACCACATAGCAAAGATGAATATAGTCTATACCCATTGCCTAAAATTCTAAGATTTGCTCCAGATTTTATTCAGAGAAAGGCAATTATTTGCACAATACCTTTGCAATAAAGTATAATAAAATGGAATAATAAATGTTATATTTGAAAGCTCCTATAACTTCCAGTAATTAAACATTATAATGGAGTGCTCCGACCGTAACTGGACTGTCAGTTTATCTGTGTATGGATTTCCACTTACTTCAGCTACATCTGTTGATGAACAAGGTTGTATTCAAGAGGCAAGCATTAAAAAACCAATGTATTTAGTACTAATGAAAGGAAATAAAAGGTTTAGAAGGTGTTTAAAGGTACTTCTGAGTATTTATTCAACTTAAAGCTAGTCAAATCCTTGATAGATGCAAGAAATTGAGAAGGGAAATTGGAAGCAGTATTTGTGTGTATAACAACAAGGGAACATGTGGCCTTGGGTTGATTCAGTCAGATAAGAACACAGTGCCCTGCTTCAAAGGAGCTTTGAAGTGGATGCTCAAGGTGCACCTGGGACACTCAGTCGGTTAAGCATCTATTTTCTGCTCAGGTTAAGATCTCAGGGTCCTGAGATCAAGTATTATGTCAGGCTTTCTGCTCAGTGGGGAGTTTGCTTCTCCTTCTTCCTCTGTTCCTCCCCCTGGCTCATGCATTCTCTCAAATAAATTTTAAAAGTCTCAAAAACAAAGTGGGTGCTCAAGTTTTCAAAAGGCAAGTGTGTTTGTTCTACCAAAATTATTTATAAGAGATTGTGAAACTTTTTTCCAAAGTGACTGTGCCATCTGGTATTCTTAACAGCAGAGGATGAGTTTTCCTATGCCCCATAGCCTAGCTAGCATTTGTTGTTGTCAGTGCTTTGGATTTTAGCCATTCTAGTGAATGTGCAATGGTATCTCACTGCTATTTCAGTTTGCAGTTCCCTAATGACACATAATGTTATCTTTTCATATGATTATTTACAATTTGCATGTCTTCTTCAATGAGCTGAATGTTCATATTTTTTGCCCAGTTTTTAGTCAGCTTGTCCATTTTCTTTGTATATATAGTATTATTGGTTTATATAAATATTTATAGTATAAATATTTATAGTATATATACATACATATGAGTACATATGCAATGTCATATTGATACATGTGTATATCCTAATATATATACTATAAACATATTTCCTGTATAAATATATTTACATAATTATATATTTATATATTTGTATATATTTATGTTTTTGACATATTAACTTTATGTGTATACAATAAAGATTCAATATTTGTATATATCATGAATTAATTAGAATAAGTCTAGTTAACATGCACTACCTTGCATAGTTACAAAATATTTCTTATAATGAGAACTTACAACATCTGTTTAGCAAATTTCAAATATGCAATACAGTATTATTCTAATAATTGACCTGTTCTATTAATGTTGAGTTCTAAATTTTCTTTGTGTATGTTAGACTCCAGTCTTTTATGAGATAGGTGCTTTGCAAATATTTTCTCCTAAACTACGGATTATCCTTTCATTCTCTTAACCCAATTTTTGGGAATAATTTTAAAATAGTAAATTCTGAATCAGAAGCTTAAATTAATATCCTAGATTAAAGCAGAAGCCTGGATGGGAGGCATGAGCCCTACCCAATAGTGCTCCACCCCACCTCCTCCATGGGGGAATCATTACAACCTTGCATTGGGCCGCACAGATTGGAAAGAAAAATAACAATACTCCTGTAAGCATTTAATGAGGAAACTATTTGAAGAGAATTCATTTTGATAGCTAGAAGTCTTTTCTGTAAAGTTAAGCCTTGGCATAAGGAAGAACTTTTATTAAACTGTCAGACTAATGCAAAAAGGGGCTGGTAGTTCTAGATAGTGGATAGGGGATAGCCAGATATAGCGAATAAAATGGAGATATCTCATTTACACTGGAGGTACAAAGGTACAGCAAATAAGTTTTTAGGATAAGCATGCCCCATGCAATATTTGGATCATATTTAAACTAAAATACAGTCATTATTTGTTTTTTTAAAAGATGTTATTTATTGGGATCCCTGGGTGGCGCAGTGGTTTAGCGCCTGCCTTTGGCCCGGGGCGTGATCTTGGAGACCCGGGATCGAGTCCCACGTCGGGCTCCCGGTGCATGGAGCCTGCTTCTCCCACTGCCTGTGTCTCTGCCTCTCTCTCTCTCTCTCTGTGACTATCATAAATAAATTAAAAAAAAAAAGATGTTATTTATTTATTCATGAGAGACACAGAGAGGCAGAGACACAGGTAGAGGGAGAAGCAGGTTCCATGCAGAGAGCCCAATGTGGGACTCGATCCTGGGACTCCAGGATCACGCCCTGAGCTGAAGGCAAATGCTCAATCACTGAGCCACCCAGGTGTCCCTATAGTCATTATTTGTTTGAAATTCCTATTTAACTAGACTTACTATTTTTTCTGGCAACCCTAGTGCTAGATACATTTTAGTCTTAGGCATGTGCAGAGTTGAGTGTCCTTTGGGTAGAAATCTTGAGTTCCAGGCTTCAGAAGAGTACTTTCAAGTATCTTTCAAGTGATTAGGATTATTTCTGTCCTCACATTCTCAACCTCTCTTGAAGAATCTGAGTGACCTAATATAAATGCATTAAAAAAAAACAAACAGTCATGGTTTCAGTGTCCCTATTAATGAGCATCTTCATTTCATCTAAAAGATAGCAATATATTCATTAGTGGGGGATTTTTCAGTAGTAATTTCTGATATTAGGCATTATCAAAAAAGAGAACTGAAGCACATAGTGATTCAAGGGAAAGAAAACTTTCCTCAGATCTGAAGTGTGATACATTTATAGAATGTCTTCAGTGTCAGTTATCAATTATTGTGCTAAGAGCTGATTTCAGTTTGCAAGAACATCCTATCTCTGCTTTCAGTCAATGGGATTAATACAAGCATGGTACTCAAGTATGGCTGTCACAGTCACAGTATTTGATTCTGTTTGCTTCAGTGATTGGCTTATAGATGGGAATATGGTCAATCAGTGATAATTTCTGGACTCTTGCTAGAGAACTTTAAGAACTCATACATTTCTGCTGGATTTAGCCCTGGACAAATGTTATTGTCTTCTGGACACCATAGTGTGGTAGCCTTTTGGAGAGGAACGAAGCCAAGGAATAGAGGTACCCGGCCGGGTTATCATCATCTGGTTCCTTGGGCAACACTTATATTTGATCTTTCTGCCACTCCCAAGGGAATCCTAATACAAGAACAGATAGGTGTATTTTTCCAGTGTATAACTGTCTCTGATAAAGGAGATTTATGGATCTGAATAGATTATTCTAGAATACCATTGAGAATTATTTATAAACTAAAGTCTATACCTTAATAACATATAGCCTCTCCCCTCCCTAGCCCTCTCTGGTAGGTTTTACATAGAGAAAACATTTAATGAGCAGGAGGAACAATCATTGGCAGTGACTGAAACACCCAGTTGGGAAAAATAACATGGCCATTATTGCAAATCAAATTTGGATTAACTGTGAATGTGGCCTAGTTGACCTGGGCTTTATAATTAACTTTGGTACACAGCTTTGTTCTCAGGTAGAAGATCAATCATGTTGTACCATGTAACTCTTGGATAATTTATATCAGAGCAAAAGGAAAGAAAAAAAAAGAAAAAGAAATGAGCAAGCAAGGGAACGTAGTTATCCATATGTTAAAAATGTATTGTGATATTTTGGTTTAACTTACCTCTGTAAGGTACTTGCCAACAGGAAAGTGAGGAAATAGGACTAGAGAAATTGAGTGTAAATATGTATTTGCTGAGCACAAATGTGGTTCAGAACTTTGTGAGAGATAAGAGTCTTCTATTGATTATGAATTAACTTCATTTCTTAATAAAAGAAGCAGCTCTCTTTTCTTCTTCTTTCCTCTACAGATAATCTAGGTTAAAGTGCAACCCTGTCTGGCCTTCAGTGAAAGCCATTGTAATTAAATAATTCAGAGTCTTAAGGACTTTGATTAACATGGATCTATTATGTAAAAGTTCATTAGAAAGCTGGATGTGCTTCAAAGAACATGATTATAAATTGGAGACTGTTTTATTTTGTGTGAGGTATTTAATTTTCCTGAATTCTTGATGAATCTGAGAATTCAATGGTTTCCCCTTTATTTCCTCTATTAGGGAAATTAGGAAATCTACAAAGAAGGAGAGAGGTTTTCATGAAATCAGTTTATTCTATCTAACCTTTGCATTCAGTGTTTCTTGAAGAAAACAATTTAATCCATAAGACAGAAATATAGTCTGAAATTCTTCTTTTGTGGGAAAAAAAAAAACACATACTTGATTCTGTAATATACCCAACCACCTTTTTAGAATAGAAAAATCATTTTAGAAAAAAATGACTAAAGGAGCAAAATCTGATTGATATTATCTTTAGAAATACGTCCTTTCTCATCCTCTTCACCCCCACCCAGAGATGTACAGTTCACTAATTGATTAAAATATGAGTAGTATTTTGTTCTTCACAGTGTACTAGGTAATGAGACAAAGTCAGTGTGTGTTCTATTATACACTCCAGGCAAACCTCATTTAATTTGTAGTGTTACTGCTTTGGGTTGAGTACCAGGGCAGTCATTTCAGCTCTAGTGAGTTCTTAGTCTGCAGTAGTTAACTTTGGTACCACCTGAAGTTAATACCAACTGATCATTTTATACATACAACTTGATTACAAGTGTATGTTGCTAATTTTATATATGTTTATTTTGAATGTCTCCCTCCCAAAACAAAGAAACAAGATTATAACCAGGAGGGCAATGAATGCACATCTGAGCCAAAATTTTAAAACAATTTTTAATAAAATCTAGGCATTTTATCTCTAAAGGGAGCTTCTGCCCTGATAAATGTCTGATGTATAGGCCCAGTAAAAAAGTTAACCAAAGTAGCTAGTAACATCACTCAGTCTATTACTGTTTTCCTGGCACCTTGACTAGATGTCCTTTAACTCAGAGCAACCATATACTGTATAAAATGGGACGCTAGGACACCTTTGAAAGGAAGGTTGTATTCTGTTATGTTAGAACAACTGGCATAAACTAGAATGAAGGAGGCAAAATTGGATCTGTGTTCACCTTAAGTATAATGCTTTTAAAGATAGTTGTTATATTCCGTATTCATTCAGTAAATACTTACTGAGCATGTGACATGGGCCAGATACTGGGGATGCCAACGTATGAAAGAGCAGAGCAGCTCAAACCTTCCACGAAATTATAGGCAAGGAAGTTAAGAACTCATAAAATTCCCACTTTCAGAAGGAAATACTAATAGAGAATAAGAGGAATGATTTTACCAGCCCAGTATTTCATGATTTTACATTTTTGTTTGTTTTACTTGGTGAAATAAGACAACCTACAGCCTTCTGTAGTAGATAGTACTAGAGACTAGATCCTCTCCTCTGGATGTAGCAGCCGTCTCCCAGGCACGTCAGCAGCTCATGGCTCATAACTGCCTGAGTGTCTGCACCCACATAAGGCTGACCTTTGTGGCTCAGGCCCTCTCCCTTGGTTAGACCAAGGCTAAACTTCATGTGATATCGCTCCTTATTACTATTGAGTGTTTGAGGTGTGGCTAGGAAATAAATTTTTGATCTTCACTAATATCAATTAAAATTTTAATAGCCACATGTAGATGGTGACTACCTTATCAAAGAGCGTACTTTTCTAATAAAAAGTTTCTCCACTTACTAAAGTGACCCCCCCCAGGGCCGTCATCAAGAACCAAGAGATCTTATTTAGGCTGGAGCTGAACTGTGGTTTGATGGTCCATGTGTTATGATCTCAAAGTGTTAATATCCTACAGTCTATTCTAGAGGATGATAAATGGAAATTTGAGTTGATTATTTTGCTATGATATTAGGCTTACAGAAGGATTTCTGATCAGTGGTTTCCTGGAGCTTTTGAATGAGATACTAGGGTTTGATCTGTAAGGAAAGTGACATTTCTCTTGGGCCAAACATATTCTGTGTGACAGCCTAGAACATTTTTCCAAAAAAATATGAAAATGCAAGGCCTCTTTAAGGACATCATCCATTCCTGGAACCATTCCAATGGAACATCTTTGATTTGGAAATAAAGGAATCAGATTTGTTTAGTACACTGGAGAACAGTATAGAACAGACTAGTAGATGAATCTTTGTTAAAAAGAATCTGCTTAGTATGAAACTAAAAAACAACAACAACAAAACTGCTATCACAGGTCTACTATGAACATTGATTAGCTACATATGGAAATAGATTTGTGTACATTAGAGACAAAAATGTTCTTATTGCTGTGTGTATAGAAAATGCTCAGGATTTAAAACCACTGAAACTAGTTCATGAGTGTGTAGTACAGTGTGGCATAGAGACACTGGCTTTGAGTCCAGGCTTTTTCACCTGCTACTGTGGTGTCTGAAGACAATTAGTTATCCTCTGAACCTAAGCTTTCTTACTGATGAATGGAAATAATTATTTTATCAAGTCCTCTCATGTGGTTTTGTAATATTTGAATGGGGTAATGTTTTGGTCCTATGCACTGTTTGGGAAACAAGCCTCTGTAAAAGTGTATTGGGGCTCTTTTGTTTGTTCTTTGTGCTCTGTAGGGTTTATTAACTTTGATTTAATTAATCTGGGTTGTTACAATTTCAAAAAGCTAAAAGTTCTAAGCAGGAAACCTAAGTAAGTGGATCAACCAAGTAAGGTTGTGGGGAGCTGGAGAAGCTCATCCAGTTTGGACGGGGTAGCTCTGCCCAGTGCCATTCTGTTGCTGTGTTGTGGGTATAGGGCCCAGAGTTACCATTGCATGTTTAATAAGTTAAAGGCTGAGTTCTCATCGTTTCTGTGAGACAAATAAAGCTCATTTATTGTCCATAGCTAGTCTGCAGACCACTAGTTTGCAACTTGTGCCTTCTTCCAAAAAGGATTTAAAATGAATTATATTCAAACAGAGAAAAGTAGATGAGGGAATCAAAGGAGTAGAATAAGCTGTTTTCTATTGATCAATAAGAATTTATTAAGCTCTATCAGGCTGAATGCTTTGGGAGATGCTAACAAAATAGAAAACATTGTCTTTGACCTCAAAGAACACATAGAGTCCCTAGAGATACATGAAAATGCATGAAGTCTTAGAGAATGAGAAAAAGCCAAGATGTAATTAGATGTGAGATGAGGGTCAGTATAGACTAGTGCCACTCAAAGTGTAGTCTGTAGACTGGCGCCAGGCTGCGCTGTTTGTTACTCATTCCTGATGAGATAAGAACCGAAATTCAGAGTAAGTGCTTCGAAACTTCCAGACCAAGTTGGCAGAGTGTGTTTTTGTCCATTGAATCTAATAAAAAAACAAGGTTTATACTTTATAGATCTTTGCTTTATTTCTTAATTTTCATTTTCATTATAATTCATATTCATTATATTTTACCAAACTATTAATCAGGGACAAGTTGGCTTAAAAAAAAAAAAGGCAAATAACTAATTGTTGATACTTCACCGTGGATCTGTTGGGAATCAGTGATAGATACCAGGATTTGAAAAGTTAGAAAACAGATAATTTTCTATTTAATGTGAATTGTTGACTCTAGATTATTTCACTAAATGGGTTGATTATTTTATTTGTTTGTTTTTAAAGATTTTATTTATTTATTCATGAGAGACACAGAGAGTGAGGCAGAGACATGGGCAGAGGGAGAAGCAGGCTCCATGCAGGGAGCTCGAGGTGGGACTTGATCCCGGGACTCTGGGATCATGCCCTGAGCCAAAGGTAGACACTTAACCACTTAACCACTAAGCCACCCAGGCATCCCTGGATTGATAATTTAAAAGCTAACGAAGAAGAATCACCTTATAATGGGTTTATGATAGTTTATCAAAGGTGCTTCACACTGAGAAGCAGCATCAACTGACAGATACAAAGATAGTCAGTGGCATTTAAGGGAAAACGTGACCAATTACTTATTAAACCATTGAGAAATTGAGATCAGCCAAAAGTTGGAAATTTGAAACATTTGAAAAACAGACATTCAGCTCAGTGACACTGATGAGTTCATAGCTAACTGGCTATTAGAAATTCATAGTGAGTTCAATTGGGGGAGGAGGAGGGTCCTTAATTATTTAGCTAGTGGATCAGAAAAGTAATCATTCAGCAAGTTGATTTTCAGCAGTTTAACTTTATTCTGGTATTAGAGAAAGCTTTACTAAGAGGATAAGGTAGATCATAAATTTCTTTCCTTACTATGTTGTCATGGAGGATGACTAACTCACTGTGGGCTTACAGGGAATACATATGCACCAGATGTGAGGTATAGATAGAGGGAGGAAGTAGCTAGGATTGAACCATGGGTTGGTTCTGCACTGTTGGCCATTCCAATTTTTTCTTACTTAAAAATTTTCCTAAAATTTTTTTCCATTCTTTTATGGCATCATTTGTTCCTACTCCTAAGAATTTAACATTCATCAATTATTAAATTAAGAAACTTCCATTTTGAGGGCACCTGGATGGCTCAGTGGTTGAGCATCTGCCTTCGACTCAGGTCATGATCTCAGGGTCCTGGGATGGAATCCTGCATCAGGCTCCCTACAGGGAACCTGCTTCTCCCTCTGCCTGTGTCTCTGCCTCTCTCTGTCCCTCTCATGAATAAATAAATAAAATCCTTAAAAAAAGAAACTTCCATTTTGTTTGTTGAGGAAGCAAATTCTCAAATGTGCCTTCACTTATTCACAGACATCCACTGAATGCTTACCTGGCTCCAGTCACTATAGTAGTAGGTTCTGGAAATATGTTCTCCGAAGTAGCCTTTGCACAGTGTTTATAATTACTTAATCTCCTCCATATTCCCTTTCGTTTTGTTCTGTCCTAAATTCAGTAAGTAGGGCAGAGCAAAGATCCTACTGCTTGAGGCTAAGAGGAATGGGCTATGTCTCCACATGGTGACCCCATGGTGGGTGTGAGGACTCAAACCCACTCTGAGGGTTCTTGTGTTGAGTGCAGGCCAGGGCAGGGTGTCAGAAGCCAAGTAGAGTCTTCACACAAAAAGCCCGGAATCACATGTTCATAGAAGCTTTATTCATAATAGCCAAAAACAATAAACAACTCAGATATTCTTCAACAAGTTACTGGTTAAATAAACTTTGACACATTTATATTTTGGGATAGACTTAATAAAAAAGAAACAACTCTGATGGATCTCGGAGGAATTAGACTGAGTAAAAAAAGCCAATCCCAAATGGCTACATGTTTTATGATACCATTTATACAACATACTTAATGTAACAAAACCTTAGATGAGGAGGTCAGATTTGTGGTTGTCAGGGGTTAGATGTGGTGGAGGGAGAGAGTGGGTGGAAGATGTCTGGGATTCTAAAAGGATAACATGAGTATGTTCTGTGTTGATGGTGGTGGTGGTATTTGCATGAATTTATGTGACAAAGTTGCATGGAGCTAAATACACATGCAAATGCACATAAAATTTGAGAAATCTGAATAGGGCTGATGCGTTATATTAATATGTCTTCTATTTTGTAATACTATAGCTCAGTGAACTGTTACTTTCAGGGAAAATTGAGTAAAGGTTATGTGGGATCTCTGTAATACTTCTTATAGCTGTATATGTGAATCTGTAATTATCTTAAAACATTTTGCAGCTTTATTAACATAGTATTGATATATATGTATGTAAGTTTGAGGTAAACAATATAATGATTTGCTACAGATAAATACTGTGAAATGATTACTACAATAAGGTTATTTCATACTTTAACAGCACTCACATAATTATCATTTGTGTATAGTGTGTGGTGGAAACATTAAAAATTTACTTTCCTAACAACTTTCCAGTATATAACACAGTGTTGTTAATTATAACTACCCTACTGTACATAGATTTCTAGAACTTATCCATCTTATAGCTCAATGTTTGTATCCTTTGACCAATATTTTCTCATTTTGCATCACCTCTCAGCCCTGGTAACCACCATTCTACTTTATTTATGAATTTGACTTTTTAAGATCCTATATAAAAGTGGTATCATACAGTAGTTGTCTTTGGTTTATTTCACTTAGTGTAATTTCATCAGGGGCAATGCATGTTGTCATAAATGGCAGGATTTAATTTTTATGGCTGAATAATATTCCACTGTGTGTACTTAATACATTTCCTTTAATAATTCACCTGTCAGTAGACATCTAGGTTGTTTTCATATCTTGGCTTTCATGAATAACTCTGTATTGAACACTGGGAGTGCAGCTATCTCTTCAAGATAGTGATTTCATTTTCTTTGCATCTATTCTCAGAAGTAGAATTGCTTAATCATGTAGTAGGTCTATTTTTAATTTTTGAGGAATCCCCATTACTGTTTTTTACCATGTGTATGCCATTCTACATCCCCATCAACAGTGTACCAGAGTTCCCTTTTCTCTAAAGCCTTGTCAACATTTTTTTGCCTCTTGTCTTCTTGATAATGGCCATAAAATAAGATGTTGAAGTAAAAGAAGAGCCAGCTAGGGTGAGGAGGGTATTCATGTAGGAAGGTTGCCCAGTGCAGGGTGTCAGAATCAAGTAAGCCATGGAGGACATTGAATAGAAAGACTGCCTCACATGTGGTTTCAGGGCCTGAGAAGATGAGAAAGAAGTCTCTATTGGCCAGGGACAGAGATGGCTCTGTACACGAATCAGAGCCTAAGAGGCAAAAGGAGGGTATGTAAAGTAGAAGCAAGGTGAGAAGGTTGTTCCCATGAAGGAGATGGCTGGGTGTGGTAAGCAAGGTAAGGAAGGTTCACACAGGTGGCCTTACATGTGGGAAGGGTGAAGGTAGTCCATGAGAAGATGTCAGAACTTGAGCAGGATGAGGACTATGTCCATGCAAAGGGACTGCCTGGCATGGGACGTGAAGCCCTAGCGAGGTGAAGAGTGTGTCTTTGTGAGAGGGTGGCTTGGAATTGGAAATCTTGTGAGGAAGACTTCCATGTAGTATAGTGGTATATGCCAAGTAAGGTAGGAGACTGGGCAACCAGCAGCTAGGTGTAGTGTGAGGATGTCATCCACATGGGGGAGAAAGCTGGGGCAGTGATGGAATATTGGTTACAATCAGGAAAATTGTCAAAGAAGTGAATATATTAAGGATAATAAGAACTAGATTTTTTTACTGCTGAAGACAGGACTTAAAAATAAGGAAAAGGAGAACATTAAAATGAACCCATTGGTATTGTATTAGGATTGGAAGTAATACTATAATTTATGCCATATTTATAAATAAATATGTATTTCCTATTTCTGTCTCCTGAGATGGCCAAGAAGCAGACAGCCCAATAGCTCTAGACACACATATCACCCAGCTCTTGGCTCCTGCATATGGTTCCTTGCTAGAAAGAACTAGGGCTGCCTGAAGAGATGGCTGATTCTAAGCCTAGAGCAAGGAAAGCATAAGATGAGCCTTAAGCATCTTGCTTTGCAATAAAGCAGGCAGGTGCTCAAATAATGATGGTAGAATGCTGAAAACACACAGAGGCCAAATCACAGGGTCTTCCAGAGGCCAGCTCAAAGAGGCTTGTACTGAATAAATCTGGGACAGTAGTATCAACAGAATAAATGACCATAATGGGTTATAACTCATTGAATAAAAACGCACACACACAAGTGAGCCCATACTGATACAAATGAGTAAATTGCTAAATTTGATGTATAGTGAGGAAGAGAATATTTACGTTGCTTCACAGTATCTCCTCCTAAACTACGTACTGACTTTAAAATGTCATTTTTCAGTGTAGAAGCCTGGCGGAAGCCACCCTAATTAAGTCAGCCAAGAACCAAAATTAGTAATGGGATGAATCAAAATTGTGTGCCACCCAGTAGAATACAATAAGAACAGAGCATCTCTTCTGTGATATTACTGCCAAAGACGCAGATCTTAATCTAACGAAGAGAAAGTGTCAGACAAACCCAAATTGAAGAATATAGTCTTCAAAACATTCTGAAAGTCAAGTAAAACATTGAGGCACTCTTTCAGTTTGAGGGATACTAAAGACACATGCTACAAAAGGCTTTTTGGAACAATTGGAACAGTTGGAGAAACTAGAATCTGAGGATTAAATGATAGAAATGTATCAATATTAATTTACTGAAGTAATAGAGTAGTGTGTAGCAAATATACAGTGAAGTACTCCACAGTCATGGGTTATTGCATTGGCAACTTTACCTCCAAATGGTTGTGTTGTGTTTTTTTTTAAGTTATTTTCCCCATATTTGTAATATTTCTTCAATTTTGAGATTTTTAAATCTTACATAGGTAAGAAACGTAAAAGATGCAGAAATACTCAGGATGATCTTAATAGCTCATTCTCTCTCTCTCTCTCTCTTTTTAAGATTTTATTTATTTATTCATGAGAGACACACAGAGAGAGGCAGAGAAATAGGCTCCATGCAGGGAGCCCAATGCAGGACTCGATCCTGGGACCCCAGGATCACACCCTGGGCTGAAGGCAGGTGCTCAACTGATAAGCCACCCAGGTGTCCCTTAATAGCTCATTCTTAGATATTAAGAGTTATAAATATTAGCATGAAACAAAATTTTTGTGCTTTGTAGTTGTGAACCTGTGACATAATCTCTCTTAAACTGTTAAGGAAAATTTCTTGTTTTTCTTCACATGTGCTTTTTTCAAGTTTTTATTTAAATTTATTAAATTTAAATTCCAGCTGGTTAACATACAGTGTAATCTTAGTTTCAGGTGTAGGATTTAGTGATTCAGCACGTAGGTCTAACACCCTGTGCTCAGCAAAAGTGTCCTCCTCCATACCCATCACCCATTTAAACCATCCCCTCGCCCACCTCCCCTCCAGTAACCCTCAGTTTGTTTTCTATAGTTAAGAGTCTGTTTTCTGGTTTACCTTTCTCTTTTTTTCCCATGTTCATCTGTTTTGTTTCTTAAATTCCACATATGAGTGAAATCCTATGGTATTTGTTTTTCTGACTTATTTTGCTTAGCATAATACTCTCTGGCTCTATCCATGTCATTGCAAGTGGCAAGATTTCATTCTTTTTGATGAATAAGTAATATTCCATGGCATGTATATGTGTGTGTGTGTATACATGTGTGTGTATACACACATCACTTCTTATCCATTCATCAGCTGATGAATGTTTAGGCTCTTTCCATAATCTGGCTGTTGTTGATAATGCTGCTATAAACATTGGGGTGCATTTATTCCTTCAGATCAGTATTTTGTATATTCTTTGGGTATATCCAGTTGTGCAATTGCTGAATTGTAGGATAGCTCTTTTTTTTTTTTAACTTTTTGAGGAACTTACATTCTGTTTTCCAGAGCAGCTAAACCAGTTTGTATTCTACAATTGGCAGAATTTTTTTATAATAAATTTATTTTTTTATTGGTGTTCAATTTGCCAACATACAGAATAACACCCAGTGCTCATCCTGTCAAGTGCCCCCCTCAGTGCCCGTCACCCATTCACCCCCACCCCCCACCCTCCTCCCCTTCCACCACCCCTAGTTCATTTCCCAGAGTTAGGAGTCTTTATGTTCTGTCTCCCTTTCTGATATTTCCTACCCATTTCTTCTCCCTTCCCTTCTATTCCCTTTCACTATTATTTATATTCCCCAAATGAATGAGAACATATAATGTTTGTCCTTCTCCGATTGACTCATTTCACTCAGCATAATACCCTCCAGTTCCATCCACGTTGAAGCAAATGGTGGGTATTTGTCGTTTCTAATAGCTGAGTAATATTCCATTGTATACATAAACCACATCTTCTTTATCCATTCATCTTTCGATGGACACTGAGGCTCCTTCCACAGTTTGGCTATTGTGGACATTGCTGCTATAAACATCAGGGTGCAGGTGTCCCGGCATTTCGTTGCATCTGTATCTTTGGGGTAAATCCCCAGCAGTGCAATTGCTGGGTCGTAGGGCAGGTCTATTTTTAACTCTTTGAGGAACCTCCACACAGTTTTCCAGAGTGGCTGCACCAGTTCACATTCCCACCAACAGTGCAAGAGGGTTCCCCTTTCTCCACATCCTCTCCAACATTTGTGGTTTCCTGCCTTGTTAATTTTCCCCATTCTCACTGGTGTGAGGTGGGATCTCATTGTGGTTTTGATTTGTATTTCCCTGATGGCAAGTGATGCGGAGCATTTTCTCATGTGCTTGTTGGCCATGTCTGTCTTCCTCTGCGAGATTTCTGTTCATGTCTTTTGCCCATTTCATGATTGGATTGTTTGTTTCTTTGCTGTTGAGTTTAATAAGTTCTTTATAGATTTTGGAAACTAGCCCTTTATCTGATACGTCGTTTACAAATATCCTCTCCCATTCTGTAGGTTGTCTTTTAGTTTTGTTGACTGTATCCTTTGCTGTGCAAAAGCTTCTTATCTTGATGAAGTCCCAATAGTTCATTTTTGCTTTTGTTTCTTTTGCGTTTGTGGATGTATCTTGCAAGAAGTTACTATGGCCGAGTTCAAAAAGGGTGTTGCCTGTGTTCTCCTCTAGGATTTTGATGGAATCTTGTCTCACATTTAGATCTTTCATCCATTTTGAGTTTATCTTTGTGTATGGTGAAAGAGAGTGGTCTAGTTTCATTCTTCTGCATGTGGATGTCCAATTTTCCCAGCACCATTTATTGAAGAGACTGTCTTTCTTCCAGTGGATAATCTTTCCTCCTTTATCGAATATTAGTTGACCATAAAGTTGAGGGTCCACTTCTGGGTTCTCTATTCTGTTCCATTTCTCTATGTGTCTGTTTTTGTGCCAGTACCACACTGTCTTGATGACCACAGCTTTGTAGCACAACCTGAAATCTGGCATTGTGATGCCCCCAGCTATGGTTTTCTTTTTTAAAATTCCCCTGGCTATTCGGGGTCTTTTCTGATTCCACACAAATCTTAAAATAATTTGTTCTCTCTGAAGAAAATTTTAATCATAGTATGAGAAGTAGTCTAAGGAAGCACAATGTACCCATTATCTGACTTCAACAGTTATAACCACATGGACAATCTTATTTCATCTAATCCTCCTCTTTCACCCAAGAGAATTATTTAAAAGCAAATCCAGACATCATATCACCAGCAAATATTCTGTTGTACATCTCTATATAGTAATGTCTCATATATTTTCCAAGTAACCATAATACAACTACCACACTTTAAATGTAAGGTTGGTAATTTCTCAGTATATTCAAGTACACAGTGTTAAAATTTCTTCATTTGTTGCATAAATGAACATTACAGCTGCCTTGTTCAAAATAATCAAGGTCCACATACTACTCTTGCTTGGTATATTACTTAGATATTTAATCTGTAACCATTTCCTCTTTATTTTTTTGAAAGGTGATTTGTTGTGTTCTAGAATTTTTCACCTTCTAGATTTTTATGGTTTCATCTCCATAATGTTTCTTAATGTGCTTATTGTGAAAGTGGTTCATGTATATTTTATTGCTCTATGTTAGAAGTTAGATAATGTCTGGTTGTCTGGGTATCTTTTGCTAAAATTAGCCATCAGGTTTTTATATTATCAGTTCAATCTCTCCATTTTAGACTCCTCATAAGGTTTTCCCCTTATGGTTTTATAAGCCATTATTATTTTTAAATATTTATTCATTTATTTATTTATTTATTTGAGAGAGAGAGATAGTGCATGGGGAGGAGGAGAAGGAAAAAGAGGGAGTGACAAGCATACTACTTAAACATGGAGCTCAACTCGGGGTTTGATCTCATGACCCTGAGATCATTACCTGAGCTGAAATCAGAAATCAGAAGCTTGACCAGCTGGGCCACCCAGGTGCCCCATATAAGCCATCATTATTACCTGGCTCTATTATTTCAATAGGAAATGCAAAATAGTGGCTTTCAAATATATCACTTCTCATTCATTTATTAGCTGAGATTTTTCTCTAAAGAATAACTTTTTTTTGAACAACTATTTGATTACCCTAAGGTGTCATTCAGACAAAGAATAAATATTTGACTTTCCCTTTATGGATCATCATCAGATTTTTAAAAAATAATGTAATTATAAAATATTTGTTACAATTGATGAAAATATACTAGAAGACTATACTAGCTTAAAGTAAATACCAGAGAGAAGACTATGAAAGATTTCTTGATGTCTTTTATTTTTTTATTTTTATGGACTTACTATCTCATTAGCTAGCCTCCCAATATATAGCCATGCTCCTCTCACCCTTCCCCTTCCTTGATGTTAGCACCTGACTATCACTCTTACTAGGGATATGTTGGTGAACCAAATCCGTGTCCTCCATCAGCTTTCAAGAAAAGCATGGGTACATGTATTCTCTAAGTTAAATATTTAAGGCTTTATTAATGTGGGACAAAATGGATATTGAACAGTGTGAAGCTTGGGGAAAAATGCAAATCACTCATACAATCACAGTGACAGGATTCAGATTATGTTTATATCTGATACATTTAAATGGTGGCTGCCTTTCCAACCTGCCAAATTTCTAGCTTTTTATTCTGAATTGTGGTTTGTCTCTATTGTCTGAGAAAAAAAAAAACAAAACAAAAAAACATTGAAGGATTATCAGCTTATCACTGTTACAGAGATGACCTGTCCACTAAACATAATTCATGCCCATCACCAAAATCGCTCTTAATGTTTCTGTGATCTAAATATTTCATGTTGTTTACATTTGTTTGCTTTGCTTCCACAGAGTACTCCCTAGTCAGCTGTGCTTGCATAAAATCAGCACATTTTCATCTCTGCCTCATAGACAGTGGCAGCAGACTGATGTTTGCGAGGGAAAAGAACTCTAACAGAGTAAAAATCTGTTGGAAAAAAATCAATAGTTTGTTTTCTGTTTGGGAAAAAATAGGGTTATGGATTTTTTTCCCCAGTAACACACAATATTGATGGGTTCCATTAAAGCCCATGAGAAATTTGATTTTTAATGGAGTTGTTCTTTCACATATGCTGAGCAGATTGATTTAGGAAGTTGTTATTCACACCAACTCAGGGCAAGTGTGGGAATGCAAACAAGGGATATGCTAAAGCTAAGAGAACTTTTTCAAACCCACGTGCAAAGGATATAGTATCACTATATTCCAGTATGCTTAAATATGTGAAGATATATTTAAAATAGTTTTGTTTAAAAGAGAATGTCTTTTTTTGTGTGCTTTATTTGAGCTGATAGGATAGTAAAATGCCACGATATAATTCAGCATATCTTTTTGTAAAAATGGCTTTGAACATTCCAGGAGTTTCAGCGTGCCCCAGACCCCAGAAACGCTGAGAATAGCATCCAATCCCTGGATATCGCCTGCTCACATCTTAGTAATGACCACTTTAGGCCTAAAACATATAATTAAGCTCGAGTACTGAGCATCTCAATGAAGGATATTGCTAAGTAACCAGTCTGCAACCTACTTAATTAGCATAAACAAAAAAAGCACCACTTAGACCCACAGTCCTGGGGCACCAGTGGGTCCCTTTTCATTTGAAGCACTTCATGAGCAATTTTGAAAAGAAGAAGGGATAATGAAGATGATTACCCTGTTGCCCTGTTAGCCACACATTCTAGTCTTCATGGTAAGTTAGGACTGGAATGAACAAGAAATTAGAGGATCACATTATCCTTCTTTCATATGAATTCTGAAAGTCATGAATTGTTAAGTAGATTTATTCAAGATATAATAAGCATACTGTGGGGGCCTAATCATTAGAAGTCATTTCTCAGTTCCTACTTGACCTTCCTGGGGTCCTTGAAACTCACAGTAACACTCAAGGTAAAGGGGGCCCCTGACTTGAGTCAATAAGCAAAGTTTTCCAAAATTTCCTGAAAGAGAATTTTTCGCAAAATAGATTACAGTTAACATGCATTCAATAATTTATTTATTTATTTATTTTTATTATTTATTTATTTATTTTTTTAATTTATTTTTATTGGTATTCAATTTACCAACATACAGAATAACCCCCAGTGCCCATCACCCATTCATTCCCACCCCCTGCCCTCTTCCCCTTCTACCATCCCTAGTTCGCTTCCCAGGGTTAGCAGTCTTTACGTTCTGTCTCCCTTTCTGATATTTCCCACACATTTCTTCTCCCTTCCCTTATATTCCCTTTCACTATTATTTATATTCCCCAAATGAATGAGAACATATAATGTTTGTCCTTCTCCGACTGGCTTACTTCACTCAGCATAATACCCTCCAGTTCCATCCACGTTGAAGCAAATGGTGGGTATTTGTCGTTTCTAATAGCTGAGTAATATTCCATTGTATACATAAACCACATCTTCTTTATCCATTCATCTTTCGATGGACACTGAGGCTGCTTCCACAGTTTGGCAAGTGCCTGCCTTTGGCTCAGGTCATGATCTCAGGGTCCTGGGATTGAGCCCTACATCCCTACATCAGGCTCCCTGCTGAGTGGGGAGTCTGCTTCTCTCCCTTGAACCACTCCTTGGTTCACAATAGCTTGGCTATTGTGGCCATTGCTGCTATAAACATTGGGGTGCAGGTGTCCCAGCGTTTCATTGCATCTGTATCTTTGGGGTAAATCCCCAACAGTGCAATTGCTGGGTCGTAGGGCAGGTCTATTTTTAACTCTTTGAAGAACCTCCACACAGTTTTCCAGAGTGGCTGCACCAGTTCACATTCCCAGCATTCAATAATTTAATAGTAGCTCTTAATACCTACTAAGTGACCTTCATAAAAGGTGCATGCAGCAGGTGCTTGTCCTCATGAGGTTTACATTCTTGTTGGAACTGGACAGAAAATAATCAGTGTCTTGTGATAAGAAGAATGAATTGGTGGCATGACAGAGAATGATAGGCTTGGAAGAAGTTTTTTTTTTTTTTTAAGGGTTTTTAATATTAAAAAAAATTTAAAAGACTTTATTTATTTGAGAGAGAGAGAGCACCAGGGGTTAGG
Source organism: Canis lupus dingo (assembly GCF_003254725.2). Classification (NCBI taxonomy): domain Eukaryota; kingdom Metazoa; phylum Chordata; class Mammalia; order Carnivora; family Canidae; genus Canis; species Canis lupus. The sequence continues at coordinate 54,134,067 of NC_064246.1, read as the reverse complement.
AGTGGTTCAAGGGAGAGAAGCAGACTCCCCACTCAGCAGGGAGCCTGATGTAGGGATGTAGGGCTCAATCCCAGGACCCTGAGATCATGACCTGAGCCAAAGGCAGGCACTTGCCAAACTGTGGAAGGAGCCTCGGTGTCCATTGAAAGATGAATGGATAAAGAAGATGTGGTTTATGTATACAATGGAATATTACTCAGCCATTAGAAACGACAAATACCCACCATTTGCTTCCACGTGGATGGAACTGGAGAGTATTATGCTGAGTGAAGTAAGTCAGTCGGAGAAGGACAAACATTATATGTTCTCATTCATTTGGGGAATATAAATAATAGTGAAAGGGAATATAAGGGAAGGGAGAAGAATATCAGAAAGGGAGATAGAACATAAAGACTCCTAACTCTGGGAAACGAACTAGGGGTGGTGGAAAGGGAGGAGGGCGACGGGTGGGGGTGAATGGGTGACGGGCACTGAGGGGGGCACTTGACGGGATGAGCACTGGGTGTTATTCTGTATGTTGGTAAATTGAACACCAATAAAAAATAAATTTATTAAAAAAAAAAACAAAGGCAGACACTTAGCTGACAGCCACCTAGGTGCCCTTATTATGGATTTTTAAACAGGGAATTGAAGCAGTCGGTTTTACTCATTTTCAAGAATCATTTTAGCCTTTGAGTAGAGAAATAATTTTAGGAGAATAAGCAGAAACTAGGAAGACTAGTTAAGAGGGTATTGCAATCATTTCAGCAGGAGATATGGTGCCTTAGACTGGGTGATTTCAAGGATGCTAGGGAAGAGGGAAAAAGAGGGACCCTGCCTGTATGCTAAATGCAACAGGATTAGCTGATCTAGGAAAAGGAAGGAATTAAAATGATTGTTAGGCTTCTAGCATAGACAACTTGGTACATGATGGCACTACCCATGCAATAAAAATACCCAAAGGGAGGTTAGTAATTTAAAATAGAAATTTGGAAGCAATTAACCTTTACATTTTTAGTGCTGTACTTTTTCCCTGGTTCTCACATGGAATCCTTTCTAAAGCAGAAATTGATTGATTCATTCATACTTATTGAGTACCTACAATGCTTTGTGCCTCAATAGACCCTGGGGATCCAGCCCCTCCTTCGTGGAGGAAGTGGACATTAGACAAATAGCTACACTAATAAAACCATAATTGTAAGCTGAAATACGTGTCCTGAAGGAACAGAACATGGTTTTCTGGGAGTCTGTAATAAATAAACCTGCCAGATGCAGGGGTAAAGTGGGCATGTTGGAATGGCTTCCCTGAGGAAGTATCTTTTGAGCTCAGTTCTAAAGGGTAAGAGTTAAGTAGAATAAAGTGTGTAGTATAGTGTAGGTGCAGGGGCATCCGTGTGTGTATGTAAGAGAGACAGAGACAGAAAAAAGAGAGAATGTGAGTAGGATGGGTAGGACTGGAATATTCCAGGTAGAGGGACCAGAATCTGCTAAGACCCTTTGGCCTAAAGGAAGTATGACTTCCAGAAATTAAAACCTAGGTCTGTGAAATGCAGAGAGTAAGAGAAAAGTACAGGAGGAACCTCAGGAGAAGTAGAAATTAACTCATTTTGAGCTTTGTAAGGACAGTAATAGATATTTAGGATTCATCAAGCCCCCAACATGTAAAAGATGACCCAGGTCGCTGGGTGGAAAATGAATTGGAATGTGGCTGGGAGATCAGTGAGGACACAGTGGAAGGCCTTGGGTAGAGGATGAAGATGGAGGAGACAAGGGTGGGAGCAGATGAGAAGGGGAGGAGCCACTTTGAAAGGTCCTGGGATGACACAAAGGTAGGGCTGGTGGCTTGGCAAAGCCACCGTTCGAAGTGATCCAGTCTTCATGTGAAATAGAAGGTAAGAAGTTGCAGCTCACCAGTTCTTTAAGCCTGGAAGGAGACCAGGTCTGGAGAAGGGAGACATCAGTATTTTTAAGACTTAGTGAATTCTAAGGTACATTTGAGACATTGAATCAAAATTTTGAAAATCTTTGGGTATGTATGCTCAGAGTGCAGATAGAGCTCCTGGGTGCACCCATGTGGATAAGTAAAAATCGCAGCTTTGGGTGTGAATGGTAACATACAAACTGTCAGGAGAAAGGATGCTCAGACTCAGCCTCTGGGAGCTTTCACATTCATGATTGAATTGGGGGTGGGGTGGGGAATGTGTGATGGTAAGAAGGAAGGATGGACAGAGAAATAAGAAATGAATAGCCGAAAAAAAAAAAAAAAAGAAAGAAATGAGTAGCCAACTAGAAATCATGGAAAAAGGGATGAGAGCGTTTCAATTAAGGAAAAAGGGTAGCAGCATCAGATGCCCTTGAGAGGAAGTCAGGCAGGATGAGGACTGAAAAATACATTAGAGTAGCAGCAAGTCAATGCCAGTTTTGATCGAAATGGATACCAGGTTGCAGTACAGTAATAATCCTGCTTCTCTGGTTGGTACTGAGCGAATTTCTAGAACCTTTGATGTTCCCTATGTTCTGAGCCTAGAAGTTCAAGACAGACAAATCATACAAGGCAAAAAACTTTGGATCTTATAGTGGAAGACTTGAATTCAAGTCCTGGTGTTTTATTTATCAACTGTGTGATCTTGCACAAGTAATTCTCTCTTCTAGCCTCAATAATGAATGTAGTTCTGTAGGAATTAGTATAAAAACTGCTTCATAAAGCTATTACAAAAATAGAGGAGGTATCTCACTGTTTGGTTCATGCAAAGAACATAATCAATTGAAGATATAGAGATGCACATTTTTCCAAATTCTCTAAAAAACACATTAATACTCTTTTAATCAGAGAAAAACCAGAATTATAAGGTTATTTTTAGGAAGGAAATGTATAACAAAATATACGTGTGACATATACAACTGTCTGCTTGGTAAGAAACATTTCCTGGCCAAGTGCCCATCCAGGTTTTAAATTGCATGCCTATAGATGTTACACATTTAAAAATGATAAGATTAAGAACCATTTTATATGATGTGGTTATCTCTAGGCTCTTCTGGAATTTTGTAACTCTAATGCACGTTGAAGCTTTGATTCATTCTCCTGCTTGAATATTCTTATATGACCATGAAAATCAACAGTGTCAATTTGAATTTCCTCTTTTTCTTTTGAATTTACTTGAAAGTCAGACATAATTTATGAAGAAACTGAAGACTACCTTTGTCACCACTGTTATTTCTCAGACAGTGAGGGACCTTTATATAATGAAATTTGATGTTTATACAAAGGATGTGATAGATCTTAGGATAAATATGGAAAAGGTGCAAACCTCACAAGGACCACAGAGAAAATTAATGATGTATAAATCCAATATATAAAATACAGTATATAAATAATAAATATAAAATCCAATACATAAAACTCCAAATAATTTGCTTTACCCAGGGTCAGGGAGCATAGAAAGAATATTCTGGACTGAGATTGGGTGTCCAGATCCTGTCCTCCTACTAATGAGCTATGAGACCCAGAACAAAATTCTCACTGCTCCAGTTCTATTTGCTGGGGGAGGGGAGGGGGGGAGAAGGAAGATAAATAAGATAAAGTAAAAATAAAAAATAAAAGGGGCTTAACCAGTGTTCATTTTGTCTGTAAAATTCACCAACTCTATGATTCTGTACAAAACCTAGAAATCTCTTTAAGGCTCTTTAAGGAAGACTCAAGTGTGTTTTAATGTTTGTTTACAGATTATTAACTGTCTGACATAGAACTGGAAGTTGTGAGTTAGCGATCAGGGAAAATTAAAACTCTTTTTGTTTGCAGTCAATTCCAACAGAAAATGAATCCAGACAGAAAATAAAGCATATCTGAAATTACCAAGTAAGTCAATGGGGAAGTAATGGTAATAAAGAGACAACTAAATATCTTGTTGCTCTTTTTATAGACACTTAACCAAGAGCTTGAAAACAGGCATTGCTCTGGAGAGAGTTTAATGATTTCTTTTGCTTTAGTTTATTGAATTTAGCTTAATGTTATGTTCTACGAAATTACTCTTATCGCAGAAAACTTAGGTTAAAATGTTATTAAAATATAAACCCATTTTATATTAATAAACTTTTAGTATAAATTGGAAAAGCAAATCATTAAAGGATCTCTTAATGACTTAAAAAAGCAACCACGTGTCACATTTTTTTCTTTGTTTCTTTCTTCTATATAGTTTGTATTTGTGTATTGTAGGCAGCAACATTACACTTTTTTTTCCTCTCTCTTCCAGTGCCCAAAGCAGATCTAGAAACATTGTGGTTGAATAACAATTGATTTTATTTATTTTTTTAAGAAGATTTTGTTTATTTGAGAGAGAGGACAGGAGCAGAAGCAGAGGGAGAATCAGGCCTCCCTGCTGAGCAGAGAGTCCTATGAAAGGCTGGATCCCAGAACTCTGGGATCCTGCCATGAGCCAAAGGCAGAGGCTTAACCAATTGAGCCACTGAGGTGCCCCTTTATTGCTTTTAGAGGGGAAAACCATTTTTGTATGCAAAGGAATGTGAAGAAGATGTTAATAGATGTTTTGGTCTTTCCCCTAGACCTCTTTTATTCTCAGAGGTAACTATTTATCGGTTGGAAGTGAGTCTTTTCAGACCTTTTGCTATAGGTTTTTTTTTTATTTTTTTTATTTTTTTTAGCTCAGTACTGTGTATCCAACTTATCCAGTAAGATTTACCTTATTCTGTTTATACTATTCCCCACTATCCTTAAACCGTAGTTGTTTTAACCTCACTTTTCGGTAAGATCTGTGTTTGAAAATGACCTTAAGTTTAGACAAAAAGTTAGTGACCTTGTTTTGCTTCAGAATTCTAGTTTGTAATAGAGCTCCCCTATGACCCAGCAATTGCACTGCTGGGGATTTACCCCAAAGATACAGATGCAATGAAACGCCGGGACACCTGCACCTCAATGTTTATAGCAGCAATGTCCACAATAGCCAAACTGTGGAGGAAGCCTCGGTGTCCATCAAAAGATGAATGGATAAAGGAGATGTGGTCTATATATGCAATGGAATATTAATCAGCCATTAGAAACGACGAATACCCACCATTTGCTTCAACGTGAATGGAACTGGAGGGTATTATGCGGAGTGAAGTAAGTCAATCAGAGAAGGACAAACATTACATGGTTTCATTCATTTGGGGAATGTAAAAAATGATGAAAGGGAATAAAGGGGAAAGGAGAGAAAATGAGTGGGAAATATCAGTGAGGGTGACAAAACATGAGAGACTTCTAACTCTGGGAAATGAACGAGGGGTAGTGGAAGGGGAGGTGGACTGGGGGATGGGGAGGTGGACTGGGGTATGGGGTGACTGAGGGGGGCACTTGACGGGATGAGCACTGGGTGTTATGCTATATATTAGCAAATTGAACTCCAATTTAAAAATATACCAAAAAAAAAAAAAAGAAAAGTAAAAGGTAATAAAAGCTATGAACCTTCAAAAAAAAAAGAATTCTAGTTTGTATATGTTTATGTATATTAATGTTACATTCATTTTTATATTAGTATTTTGGATCCAGTAATGCAAATATGTGGATGGGAGTGAGTAAATAATGCAGAATGTTGCACAGAGGCTGCTATGGACCTCCAAATATTTTGTTCTTTTTAAAAACAAGTAGTAAAGAGAACTTTAATTGTGAAGAAAATCTGAGGCTAAATTATACATGCTGGCAAATGGAAATTACTTTTTGGACTGTTCTAGTTATTGGTATTATAATGCACTGAGTATTCAAACTTTTCTTCTAAAGAACCCCTAATGCAAAGGAAAGCAATAGGGGACCCCATGAGGCTCAAACTTAGCCTCAAGCAGTCTGCCAACAAGCAGGAAATTTCTTTGAAGTCTGGTATTTTATCTTAAATATTCATGCAAAGTCTTAGTTTAATAAAAAAAAAAAAGAGGTGTTTTAAATTACATAATATCTAGTAAATTTGACACTGCTGGAAGATGCAGCATGTTTATCCTGTGGCTTTGAATACCCGCTCCCATGCTGCTACATGCCCTTGGAGTCCTTGAGCCCTAGTTAGGCACAGATACCACATACTCTCTTAGAAGGTGCTCAGATGAGAAGTACCTGGGAAAATCACTAATACCTAGTCTTTTCAAATAGAACGTCCTTATAATGCATTAAAACCTTATTTTCCCACATACCTTTGTCAAGGATTTATTCTTGGAAAGTAGCAGGAACCCACACGACTGACTTTGTTATCTCACAGTATTGATGTCAGAGAGTAGAGTTGGATCAGGAAAGGGTACAGAATCATGACTTAGGTTCTGTGCCTTTCTGAGCCTGACTCCTTGTCTTTCCTCTGAGCATACAGCACATACTTTGCTGGCTATCACCTAGTATGTGAGACCTCCCCACACCTTCTATAGTAATGTGCCCTCTATTCAAATAACAAGAGAAACAAACAAGCATTTTTCTTTTTTTTAAGATTTTATTTACTCATGAAAGACACAGAGAGAGCCAGAGACATAGAAAGAAGCAGGCTCCTTGCGGGGCGGGGGGGGGGGGGCGCAGCCTGATGCAGGACTTGATCCCAGGACCCCAGCATCATGACCTGAGCCAAAGGCAGACACTCAATGACTGAGCTGTCCAGATGCCCCTAAACTAGCATTTTTCAATCCCAGTTTTACATACTCAAACAAGACATTTTCTGTCCAAATCTGTCCCCTGTTATGGGGATCCTTGAATGGGGGGTGAAAATTCAAAACAAAAGAATTGCATAAATGAGAAAGGTATTTTCAGCATATTTCCACTCTCTTATATTTGACTCCATTGCCTCCTATTGTTGTAGAACTTCCCACCATCCACATTACTTAGTTTGAACACCTAAAGTATCTAATGCCTAGTAAATTCATTGAAAACATGTCTGGCCTGTGTTATATGATTCAGGTTGCTCAGGTCACAGAAACTGCATTTAGTCAGCTACCCTTGGTTAAAAAAGAAAAAAACGGCATAACCCACCTGTCCTCTAGCTGATAGTGAGGTTCAGTATGGGGTTCTGAATGCACTTCTGCAATAATTATGATTTATACTTGAACAACTTGCTCAAGAGCAGACTTATCAATGTTTTCCCTAACTCCAAAAGAACCTACCCTTTCTTCAAATGGTTAAACTATAAAAAGCAAGATCAATGAGTCATTCTGCAAGTAAAATAATAGCCATCTTACTAAACTCTTCTATGATTTTCAAGGAATTGTTTCTAAATATATTCGAGAAGGGAGAGGTCTGTGTAAACTATCCTATTATCTGCAAGTCATACAAGTTTACATTCTTTTCATTCTTTTTTTAATCTTTAGTTTATTATAATGGCTGAGAACCCAATATCACTATTGAGTAATACACTGATGTTTGGCATGTGTGCCTCATTCCTGATTTTAAAGGCAAGGTGTCAAACATTTAACTATTGATGGCAATGTTTGTTCTAATTACTTTTTAATAGATGCTGTTTATCAGGTTAAGGAATTTTCCTTTTTTTTTTTTTAAAGATTTTATTTATGTATTCATGAGAGACATACAGAGAGAGAGGCAGAGACACAGGCAGAGGGAGAAGCAGGCTCCATGGAGGGAGCCTGATGTGGGACTCGATCCCGGGACTCCAGGATCACACCCTGAGCCGAAGGCAGATGGACGCTTAACTGCTGAGCCACCCAGGTGTCCCAGGAACTTTTTCCTAATTAGAAACAGCATAAATTATTTTTTTTTGTTTTTCCCCTAAATATATGTTAAATTCTGTCATTTTTTGGTATCAGATAAATATAGGAATTATTTTCTTTTAATCTGATATTGTTTTACAAAGTATTTGTGAATTTTCTCTTATTGAGCCATTCCTGCACAGCCTGGAGAAAACCAGTTTTAGTGTGGTTATTATATTGTACTGATGGGTTCATTATAGTAAGCTATTTCAAAAGAATTTAAAATAAATATGTATTAGTTAGTATAAAGAACCTCTAATGTTGCTTATAATATTTTTCTATTTGAAAAAAAAATATTTTTCTATTTGGTGTCAGACTCACACTGATTGTTTCTCCTTTTCTGTTCATTGGAAACATATGTGTGAAATTTGGATCTGTTTCCTGATATTTCAATAGTACTCATCTGTGAAATCACTGATTGTGTTTGTTTTCAGGAAGTAGAAGTGGGTTATTAAATTGCAATGAATTATTTTTCTAGACATTTCATTTAGGTTTTCAAAATTATTGACCAGTTATGGGTGGTACTCTCTTTACCTTCACAACTCTGTTTTTCTGTTGTTATATCATTTTCATCCATAATGATTTTTATTTATGTTTTCTTTTTCCTTGGCCCTTTTTCAGTCTCACCTCCTCAGGACACTGTGGTTTCTATCATCATAGATTAGTTTTTCTTGTATTTAAATTTTCTACAAATGGAACCATACAGTATATGCTCATTTATGTCTTACTTCTCTCACTTAACCTGATGTCTTGGACAAAAACACGGATTTGTTGCTGCTATCACTTGTTTTTTTCCTTAAATATCTAGTATCATTCTATTTTATAGGTATATGAGGCATTGTTTATCTTCTCTCCTATTGATGGATATTTAGGTTGTTTTTAGTTCTGAGCAATTTTGAAGGAGGTTGCTATAAACTTATTTTATAGCATTTTGGTAGACATACCTTTTCATTTCTTTTGTTTAAATATCCAAGAGTGAAATGACTGGGTCAGAGGGTAGATATATCCTTAAATTTTTAACAGTGGTTCTCAGGATTTTGTCCACAGATTCCTGGGGAGCATAAAACTATTGCAGGGGTTTCACAAGGTCAAAGCATTTTTGTGATAATAATAACATGGTGTTTACCTTTTTTATTGAGTTGACATTTACAGTAAGGATGCAGAAAAGCAGTATTGGGTAAAAATGAATGAAGCCTTAGTCACAGTATTACTATACTGTTCTCTACCAAACATTCAGTACAGCAGTTTCAATTAAGACAGTCCTTGATGAATCAGTAAAAATTATTAATTTTATTAAATCTCTACTTTTGTGTATTCATCTTTTTAATAATTTGTATAATGGAATGGGTATTACAAAAAGGCACTTCGGCATACTGAAGTAGGCCAGTTTGCTCAAGGAAACATAGTTGTACAATTGTTTGAGTTACAAGCTGAACTAGCTGCTTTTTTCATGGAGCATCATTTGTTATTGACACACAAACTGATTGTTCAGTCTTGTATACTCTGCAGACATTTTTGTGTAAATGAACTAAATACACCTGTCACTTTAAGGAAAATTACTAAGTTTGTTGTTAGTGATGAAATTGGAAGTTTCAAGCAAAAATTGGAATCAGAAAATTAGAATTTCGAAAAACATGTATTAGTCACAATGAGCTTAACAACTTCTCAGGATTACGCTCTTTTCTGATGAAATTGGGGGTAATATTAACAAATGTAATATCAAAAGATAGTATAATGAAATGAGTCAACATTTGGAAGATCCATATAGTTCGGAAGACCAGTGTTTTCCAAACGGTCCCTGCCTGGTGTTAGAAAATCATACATGAGATAAAGATGAATCTATAGTACCAGATAGACGGATGGATTTTAATGTAACTGAGTACAAAGAGTTTATTGATGTGATTTGATTCTACTTCCAAAAATCTACAACTGGATGTTGGTTTAGTAACAACAAAATACCCATAATTATCTGAAAAGGGTTATTAAAATGGTCCTTTCTTTTCCAACTGACTTTCTGCGTAAGGCACAATTTCCTTCATATACTTCAACTTAAATAATATTAAGAGAATGTAGAGAAAGATAAAAGAATCCAGCTCTACTCATAAGCCAGATTTTAAGAGATTTATAATAATGTAAAACTTTTACTTTTTGTTTTGACAAATACTGTCATTTATCATTAAAGATATTACATATATTGTCATGTTTAAGTGCATTACTAAGGAAATATTTAAAAATTTTATCTGTTATAATTTCTAATATAGTAACTTTTGATTTATAAGTAATATATAAACAAAGGCTCTTTGAGCTTATTAATAACTAAGAAAGTAAAGGGATCCTGACTAAAAATTTTGAGAACCAATGTTTTATAAGAAACTACCCAACTAGTCTTCAGTATGATTATACCATTTTCTATTCTTACTGGCAGTTTCTGTTTCTGTTCTTTATATGTTCCTCCAACATTCGCTATTTTTCTTTAAAAAAAAAAAAAAAAAACAACATTCTGGTGGTGTGAAGTCTTATCTTAATTCAGTTTCAGTTTGGTTTTCTCTGATTGCTAATGACGGTGAGCATCTTTTCACGACTAATAGCCATTCCTGTATCTTTTATACTTTGTATATTCAAAATTTTGCCTATCATTTTATTGGATTAGTCATTTTATTGTTTTGTACAGTTTTATATATATTCGGGACATAAATTTTTCTTTAGATGTATCCTATAAATGTGTTTTTTTTCCTATTCTATATTTTATTCGTTTTCTTAATGATCTCTTTTGAGGAGCAATATTTTTAAATTTGATTAAATCTAATGTGTCATTTTTTTTAATGGTTTCTCTTTGTCTACTGCAAATGTATTGTTTATTTTCTCTAAAAGCTTTCTGGTTCTGGATTTACTGAATTAACTTTTTATGTATGGAGCAAGATAAGGGACAATGATGCGTTTTTGTTTTTGTTTTTTTTTAATATGGCTATCCAAGTTTTCTAGCAATAGATAAACTTTTCTTACTGAATTGATGGCAATTTCTGTTGCTTAAGTCTGTTCTTTATTTTTGTATGCAGCTATTTTATATTAATACCACATGGTCTTGTGTATTATGGCCTTTTAACAAGTTTTGAAATCAGCCTAAGTCCTCTCAATTTATTCCTTTTTAAAGACTGTTTGGTTATCCAATACTATTTGCATTTGTAAAGTAATTTTTGAATAGTTTTATTTAGTTTACCAGATAGCTTTCAGGGATTTTGATAAAGATAGCATTGAATCTATATTCCAACTTAAGGAGAGTGACACCTTAAAGATTGAGTGTTGCAAATGATGAACTTTTATTTTCATAGCCATTTTTAGGTATTTTTGCTTTTATTCAGCAGTATTTAATAAATTTCAGTGTAAACTTCTTGTATATATTTTGCTAATTTATCACAAGGCCTTTGATTATTTTGGTGTTATTGTAAATATTTTAGTTTGATTTCCAAATGCTCATTGTTGGTAAATATTGATATTCTAAGCTATAAGAATGATAAATTTGCTTATTAGTTGAAGTAGATTGTAAATTCTTTTTGGATAGTTTTATAATCATATTATCAGTAAACAACCAACAGTTCAACTGCTTTTTAAAAAAAAAAATATTTTATTTACTTATTCATGAGAGACACAGAGAGAGAGGCAGAGAAACAGGCAGAGGGAGTGCGGGACTTGATCTCGGGACTCCAGGATTATGCCATGGGCGGAAGGCAGGCCCTAAACCGCTGAGCCACCCAGGGATCCCCCACTTTTCTAAACTTTTTAAAAATTTCTTTTACTTGCCTTATTCCATGATCTAGAAGTGCCAGTAATATTTTAAATAGAGAACAAAATATGAAATATAAGCTACAACATGCTGTTCTCATGAAATGCTTTGTACTATGTTTTTTTGACCTTTTAAAATGGTATGAAGATATTAAAATATTCTAAATCCAAAAAATAAAAATTAAAATAAATTAAAATAAATAAGTATTCTAATCCTATTCAACACCTAGCTCTGTTACTATGTGTGCACACTTCAGTAAGTCAAAGGCTTTATTAATCTTGATTTTCTCATAAATACAATAACACTTGATTGTGTAGAGCTAAGTTAGTAACAGGTGACTTGACACTTGGTTAATCACCTATTAAGTGATAGTTTCTTCAATAAATGTAACTCTATCTTGTTTCATATTAAGTCTTTGTGGTTTTGCCATTGTGGAAACCTCACCATTCTTCCTATTCCAAGGCTTCTCTTAAGATCCCTTAAACTAGAAGCCTGGTTTTCTTTTTGGCCATAAAATGTTTTAAAATTGTTTCTTTATTCTGAAGCCTTCAATCTTACCCTAAATATCTGAAGATAGTTATAAGTTATCACCAACAGAAGGGCAAACAAAAACATAAAACTCATTTGGCAGAAGGATTGGCCTCTGTACCTAATATATCTCCATCCAGAGGCATAGCTGTAGCTTCCCTCTGTGGGCACATAGAGAGGCACCCTACACCATGATGCTGGATACTCTGATGCTCCTGTCCCCTCTGCCTTTGCTAGCCCCAACCAAGGCCAGATCCAGAGACCATACTTGACATAAACCTCTGGAAGAATGTAACTATATCTTCATAAAGTTGTAGGTATCCCGATATAGTCTCCATCAAGTAAATTGATAAAACCTAATGCATATGATAAAATTTAATTCTGCCAAATTTTACCAAGGCAAATTTAAAAGTTCACATTAGAGTTGGATCTTTTAACCTGTCTTTTCCATATTTTTACTTAGGGATTATTGAAATTCACAATCTTATTAAGAAAAACAAGACAATAGTACCACTGAAGATCATCAAAAGATCGTACATTATAAGTTAGCTGGTAGTGTTACTGAACCTAAGTTTGGTTGCCATCGCTTTAAAGATCCGTTACACAAGAATTTTTGATTGGAAAGGAATTTGAGCTTTATTTAGGAGACCGGCTACCTGGGGAGAAGGTAAACTCTTGTCCAAATGTCAACTCCCAGGTTTTGGTGTGGCCAGAAGCTTTAGAAGCGGTTTAGAGCAGTTAATCAGCAAAGGGAGTGCAGTGGCCTGCAACATTTCTCCATCATGTGCAGACTAGATGTTGCCAGCTGAAACGTTGTATCAGTGCTCAAGAGGTGTGCAAAGGGGTTTGGTTCTTGTCCTGTGATGTACGGGAAGACTTCTTTCTGCACAGGAGGGCCAGGTCTATAGATTTACAAAGGGAGGTCAGTTAAATCATTTGTGTGACCCAAAAAAAAGAAGAAAAAAACCCATATTGCTAAAAAACATTAGTGGGCTATTCAGAAAGCTGAGGGGGCTTCAAATAGACTCACTGGCTTCTGTGGCCTGGGGAAGTTCTGGTCCCTCTTTAAGGCCAGTGGTCTGTAAATATCAAAGAAAGTGAACTAGTTCTGCTACAGATCAAGGGACTTAGGTCAGCAAGTAAAGATCGTGTTCACTTGAAGCAGGTTAACCCTTGGTACCGGCTGGAGTACTGTTACTATTGGTATCTTGAAGGTTGTCAAGTGCCAACCTTGAGAGTGGAAACCCTTCCTCCCCTATAAGGTTGAGAGATCTCTCTGTGGTCACCTAATTATTTGTGGAGGCCAGAATAGGATGAAGACTTCTCAAGCATACAATGTGTTTGCTGAAAATAAGACTTGGTACCCTAGAGCCAGAGGAGCTGGGTTGAATCTCCAGTGCTCCACTTAGTAGTTGTATAATGCAAAGATCACTACTCCCTGTCCCAAAGCCTCAGTGTTCTCATCTGTACAATAGGGACAGTGACAATACCTTCTAGAGTAGGGCTGTGGGAAGAACTAAGTCATTTTGTGGAGTGAAAGCATTTTATAAAGCCCCTGGAACTCAATAAATGTTAGTTATTGTTAGTTTGGATCCACAATCACCTAATGATGGGAAAGACCATGATCCTTTCTCCATACTGCGTTTATCAAAGCAAAAACCAAAAGCACAAACAGAAAACACTGGTGCTCCTTCTTCTTAATATCAGCCTAACACAAGCAATATTCAAATAAGTTAGATTTAAACATGCTGCCTCCATCATTGGCATTGATAAACTAGCTTAAGCTAAAATAAGTCATTTCTCATGGAGGTACTTTATGGAAAGAAGGAGACCATTTCCACTCCTTTCAAGTGACTCCATACATGTAAACACCTACTCTAACTGGCATCCTTATGAAAAGTCTATGGCTAACAGCTTTTTGAGGAAAATATTTCTAGTTCCAGCATGTTATTAGAGAACATCAAGGGTCGGGAGGTTGTAGACCTGCCAGAGAAAGCTCTCAGCACTTAGGCCTGAGATTCTGTGACCTTTTTATGGTGGGAAAAGGATTGCCATGCTGCCATCCTGTCAGGGGAAGCCTTTGAGCTTATGGAGACAAAAGGGGGTTGGCCTAGACTTTTGTTTTGGTCTTACCAGATGCCAGGCAAAAATCATAATCTGTTTGAGGCAGGACTCTCTTATCCTGGGATCTGTGGGCTGGCCTGGGCAGGGAGGAAGCGGTGTTTTAAAATTATATATAAATATGTGTGTGCATTTGTATTTCACTGGCATGGTAGGTACCTTTTATCAAATACTTGAAGTAGTCCCTGATTCCAGAGTATTAAAAAATACTATTTTGGAGTGTCCTTTAGCATAAAAATAAGAGACATATATATAAGTGTGTGTGATGTCAAGGAGAACAGTCCTTGGAAGCTATTTTGGTAAATAGACCATGATCCATGGGGCATGTTCCAGAGAACATGATGGATTCCTGTTCTTCCCTTCCTCACAGTCTAAAGTTAGCTTGATTTTTGCAACTGTGGCTCAGGGAAATTCTGTAACAGGTGCAGTGGGTAAGCCAATGAGCTGCAATGTTTTCCAGATAGCTTATGCCCAGGCAAAACACCATCACTACATATGATTTATGGCAACTTTTGATTTGAATTTATGACTGAAAGAGAAAGGATGAGATCCAGGGTAAAAGTTTTGTTTTCCTTTTTTTAGCAAAAGCAAAATTCCACTTGTCTTGGCATTTGCCAGTCAAATCCAAAGATGAGCTCCCCATGTAATGGCATCCATAAGAAAAGCACAGGCACTTACCAGTTCCAAAGCTCAGGAATACCTCAGATCCTGGCTTTTTGCTAAAGACAGTATATTTCTGTTAGCAGTAGGATGCTTCCTTGCTTGCTTGTTTTTAATGTTCAAGAGTCAAGGGGGACTTAATGCCAGTTGCCTTTTAGATTGGGGAAAATTAAACTGTGAACCAGAGACTATTTTTGTAAATAAAACTTTGTTTTTGTTTTAAACACAGCTATATCCATTTATTTGTTGTCTCTGGCTACTTTTGAGCATGATAATGGTGATGTTAATGTTGCAAAGAGATGATAGAGCCCACAAAGCCAAAAAAAATTTAGTGTGGGGCCCTTTGAAGAAAAATAGTTTGCTGGCCCCTGCTTTAGAGAGTGAAAGATTGTCCTAGAGAACTTGAATATTTTCTTTCCTTAAACCTTTTGAGGATGAGTTTCTCCAGTTTCTCCATTTGGAAGATTGGCAAAAATGGGGCCATTGAGAAGGGTATCGGGGTGGGGGCAGCTAGTGAAGACAGGAGGACACAGGGTCATTTATTAGTTGCCCATATACATTGTTCAGAATGACAAGTCCTAAAGTCCTCTTCTTATCATAGCTTTCCCTTAACCTGTAAGAAGCAAATGTAAAATAATTGCTGTGCTTGTTATATATATTTATAGTAAGTCTTTCCTCACATATAGAAGAAAGAAAAAAATCAACAACAGGCTGATTTGAACTCATTTTTCTTGCAAGTCAGTAGGGAGCCCTGCCAAGATGAGCGGTGAGAGAGAGCTTTTGACAACATGGGAATCTCCCTCCCAGCACATGATCAGCTCTCAGATGCCTGTGACTTCTCACACTTTGGATCAATAAAGCAGTCTTCCTCCAACATAACTTATTAATCGGGCTCTGGTGTAACTCTGTGATGGGATCTTTCCATTTTACTGCCTGAGCTAAATTTATTTCTCCTCTGACCTTTCAAAGGGTCTAATCATCTAGAAGAAAATAATTTTTAGCACCCTTTCTACCATGGGAGAGGCGTCGTCTTGGTTATTTGCTACACAGGACACATTGAAAATTTGGCTTTGGAATTTTTAGAAGTGGGAAAGTGTTCACTGCTAGCAAATGGAGGTGAGTCACTTGGGGGTTATCACAGGATCCCAGAAGAGTGAGAAAAATTGATAAAAAACATTTTTTAAAAGTCCCTATAGCTAAAATTAGTAGCCTGAGAGCTGCTGCTGCATTTGTAAGGTTGTCATGTTCTTGTTGGGAGCATAGGTAAATGAGGACACCCAATTCTGTCCTCAGGAAGGATTGAATGTAATTTCAAGGCTCTATATAATGTAGGCCAATCCGGTCATGTGGGAGCCCCCTCAGCATCTCCAGGGGGCTGACTCCATTGGCCTGGGTGGGGTTGCTGCTGGAGGCCTGTCTTGAGTGAGATTCAAAGCCTGACTTGAGCAGTGGGCCCATAGCAGGAGAGGGAGACTTGTTACCTGGGTCAGGCTCAGGCCCACGGGGAGGGAAGGAGCTCTCAGCTCAGGCACACAATTTCAGAAGATGCCAAAAACCTCAGCTACTCAAATAAATTCTATTTTAATGCCATATTTTAAAAATAATGTTTAGCATGCCCCAAACACTTTCTCTTTCTCTCTCTGTCAAATATTTGTAAAGAGACTAAGCAATGTGGGACATTTTATGCAGTCATGTTCTATAATTATAGAGCTCTCATTAGCTTTTTATACCTGGTTCAAAACACGAGAGGCTGTATTGATAAGTATGTATAGGAACACACAGTTTTCCTTTGCCTCAGACTCCACTATGGCCGCAGAACTCTGCATGATGCTGTCAGAACAAACCAGTCCTATTCTGAATTGGGCAAGCACAAGCACTAGGTCAAGAAGAACAGTCAGATAATCCTTTATTCTGGATTTCAGTGCCCTAGGAACATGAACAGAGATCACAGTGGCTAAGATACTCAGCATGGCTTCTGTGCCATTTAGCTCCACCATGCTCTTGTTTTAACAGACATGGAGAATTGGCCAGGCAAGAGATTTCCCTCATCATAGACATGTTCCTCTTCTTCTCCTGTAGCCCTGTGACCCCACACTCTATAAGGCACTACAGGCTCAAATATCTATTGAGTTAGAGCAAGTTTTAGAAATGGGAGAAGTAAGTTGGAGGAGGAGTGTGTTGTGGGATGGGGTGTGCCTGCTACTCAGGTTCAATGAAGTGTTAGTGGACCCAGGGGCCTGGTGTTCTGGACTTGCTAATTCTTGAGGTAAAGAAATGTCCTGACTGTAAAATGTTGACAACTAAAACAAAAAAATAGCTCAAGCTGAGTAAAACATGTGACGGCAGATTTGACATCTTGTCCTCACCTTGTGTTCCCTCAGCTCTTCCTCCCCTGATGAAGCAAGGATGGGGAAGGGATATGGGTCAGCTTTCTGTCCTGAGGGTGCAGAAAACTTAGAGAGGATGAGCTAAAACAACGTTCTTTTCCTCGTCTCTTTACAATGTCTATTTTATTTTTTTTTTTTTTTTTTTTTTTTTTTTACAATGTCTATTTTAAAAGTTTATAGTGCACAAGGTATTAGTACAGGGTACATGTGTACAACTTAAAATAAATACCCATATGTTGGATATACATGCTTACGACCCTTGAATTGGAGTGGTGTACATAAAGCCATTGCTGAGGGGACAAAAGTGAATGAGACAAGAGCTTCACATTACCTGCACCTACCTGCTGCTAGCATGCCTCTTGCACATTATGATGCTTTAAAGAGTGTTTCCTCTGCTTTATTGGGTGGCATTACCAAAGGTTCTACTTTGTTGCACTAGCTTCAGTATGCATGGTACCAAGTTCCAGAATGGAAAGGAGATGAGGCTGGGGGTGACAAAGCAATCTGTCCTAGCCAGCATGCTTGCCATTCCTTTTGAGAAATGAAAATAAGTTTGAATGAGCCATCTCTGCCCCCGCTCATATTGGCCCCTTCTTTGTGAATAGACGTCATTGTTGAGGTACCATATTAGTTCAGTTAATGGCTTGAAAAGGTAGCAGCACTTAATAAGCAAAACTCCTTGTCCGAGATCCAAATAAGATCAATAAAAGACTGTAATTTATTCAACACTTAACCATGTGCCTGGTGCTGTTCTAGATTCCTTATGTACACTGGCAATTCTTAAAATCACCCAGTGTCAGTTTGAGGCCTTTTCCCATTCTTTAGTATGGGACACTGAGCCTCAGAAGGAATGAAGGACTTGCCTTGGGTCCTGTAGCTGCAGAAGTAGTTTCAAGCCAGCTCCACCAGAATGTCAACCCATTCTGAGAACCATTCCACTCTGTCATCTTCTCTGTCTCAGGCAGCTCAGCACCAGGCACAGACACCTAGGTGCCTGGCAGCTAACATAATCTTTCTGATCTAGAGAGAGGCTTAACACCTATTGGAATTGTACATTCCATTCTAAGAGACACCTTGATGCCATTGTTAGGTAGTGAACAGCTCACTTAGAAGCAGCTCAAAATGACAAAAGAAGACTGGCAATATTTATTTGATTTTGTAAAAAGCTTTGGATTTTAAAACCTCAGCCAAAGTTTTAAATTTTTCATCAGAGGGGGTAAGTTCACCTTGCAAAGGATATGGTAGCTTGGCACTCTGCACCAGTTTTCCTATCCTGGGATGCCCCTTCAGTGCTGCAAAGGTGCATTTCCCAAGTTATCACGTACCATATTTCCCCTGTATTTTTTTAAACAACTAAGAACAGTTTTAAAATATTTAGTATAGGGGATCCCTGGGTGGCGCAGCGGTTTGGCGCCTGCCTTTGGCCCAGGGCGCGATCCTGGAGACCTGGGATCGAATCCCACATCGGGCTCCCGGTGCATGGAGCCTGCTTCTCCCTCTGCCTGTGTCTCTGCGCCTCTCTCTCTCTCTGTGACTATCATAAATAAATAAATAAAAATTAAAAAAAATAAAAAAAAATAATAATAAAAAAAAATAAAATCCTCAGTATAAGTTTGTATGGATCCATTGTCTTCTTTTAATGGTGATGGAGTATGTACCAATTCATTCTTCATACATTCAACAAACTTTTTCTGCACACCTCACACTGTTTTAGGAATGGAAGCTCTCTCCCCATGGACTTACACTTCTGTAATGGAATGAGTAATAAGTCCACTTAAAAATGGATAGTGGGTCTGCATAATAAAATGTATGTGATGTCAGCTCACAATTGTTGATGTCTAAAATCGGTGATAGTGATGTAGTAATATTCCAAGGTACAGATGTGCCAAAATTTATATGACGTTCCTCTCTCGATGAACAGTGAAGTGTTTTCAGACTTCTGTTAATAATGCATGAAGCAGTGATTATCCTTGCAATGTCCCTTTCCTTCCACATACAAAGGTTGTGAAAGAACTTTGAAAAGTTTCAAAATGCTGGGTCATTTTATTTATAAGAAATGAGTACCTGATGGTTGTTTGGCCTTATCAATGTAATGCCTTGCCACACTGAGATTTTTCTAAAATTTAATAGCTTAAAGGATTTTAGTCCAGAAGGTAAAGGGTTGGAGAGAGAGATGAGTCACAGTGCTGGGCATGTGTCATCTACCCCAGGACAACGTCTTTGCTGGATTCCAAGGAGCCTCCTTTCCCTTCTAACACCCTTCCCTGTCTCTTCCTCACTTCTCTCCCTGTTATTATTAATGGCAAGCTGGCTGCAGTACAAGCAATGTTATTGTTACCTCCCTGGGCCCTTGTCATATTTTATTCTGAGCCTGAGGTTTCGCCGATTGCTAGCAGCTAACAGGTATAAAAATAACCCACTTGTTGTAATGAAGGACATGAAAATGCAAAGTGGGTTGTGGGCTGTGTGAGCTGGCCTGTTAACCTTTGCAGGATTTGCTGCAGTGTTGACCACAGCATAATAAAACTCTGGTGAGTAGAAGGAGGGCAGAAGAGAACACTTATCTATCACAAATGATAGATCAGTGTCACCCTTTAAGAGGCGGGGGAACACTGAGTGGTTTTGCAATCAAGCTCATTTATTTCCCTGTCTGCTTTGAGAAGCAGCAGGCTGGATCTTTTCTTTTCTTTGGGATAATTAGGTGGTTTTAATCGCAGTGAGGGATGCTCACCTTTATAGGCAAGCAAGCTTTTGATATTATGCTTAGGAGATGGAAGAGTGATTGAGGATCTGTGGATCATTCATATTTGCAGCCATTTGCATCTCACCTGTGCTGTGGGTGAGGCACTGTGTTGTCCCCATAAACAAGACACATGTGGTCCCTGACCTCATGGAACCACAGTCAGATCTGAAGATCTTATGCATACAGTTACATACATGATAAATAAAGCATTGGACTGTGTGGCATTGAGGGAAAGGATGGGGAGGGGGTAAGAGAGGAAAAAACATGGGAGAAAGCATTAGATTGGAACATCAGGGAATGAGGTGCTGAAGCTAAAACTTGAAGATGAGAAGGCACCAGTCATGTGAAGAGTGGAAGCAAGAACGTTCTGGCAGAGGGGAGGGCATATGTCCAGCGGACTAAGATGGAGGAGAGACTGGAAGAAGGTCATTGTGACTATAGTGAGCAAGGGAAAAGGTGACAAGAAGTAACATGCTGAGGTGACCTGTGGTGAGATCCACGGCCTCACTCTAAAGCATTGGGTTTTTATTGAAAACTTTTTCGATGCAGGGCTAACATGATGAAATGACATGTTTTCTAAGGTTCCTCTGGCTGTTTTTGCCTGCATAGACTGGAGTGGAACAGAGGTAGATACAAGATAACTACTTGGGAAGCTTTCTCTATCATAGAGATGGTGAGGATAGCTCTATCCAATAGCATGGTAAAAGACAGGGAAACAGAAACAGCTCAAAATATTTTTTTTCAGGCAAAGCAAGAGTTGGTTATGGGTTAGAAGTGAAAAGTAAATAAGAAGGAGGCCTTCTGGGACATGGAACTCAAATAACTGTTATTTTATGAAGTAATTCTTGATGCAGTCATTTTGTGGCAGTTTCACAAATAATTTTCAAACCTGTCCTCGTGGAAATTGTGGGTTGCTTTTTTTTACTTACTTTTCTCATGGCAGTATAACCACATGACACGCCGTGTAATATACAGTTGATTCTTGAACAATGCAGAGGTTAGGGGTTGGCACCCCTTATGCAGTCAAAAATCCATGTATAAACTTTGTTCCTCAAAACTGAACTGCTAATAGCCTACTGTTGATCAGAACCCTTATCAATAACAAAAACAATTGGTTAGAACATATTTTGTATATGTATTATATACTGCATTCTTACAATAAAGTAAGCTAAAAAAGAAAATTTTATTAAGAATATCATAAGGAAGAAGAAATACATGGCCCTATTTATTAATACCATGAGTTCACATATTCTGGAGGGCACCTGGGTAGCTCAGTTGGTTAAACACCTGCCTTTGGCTCAGGTTGTGATCTCAGGGTCCTGGGATTGAGCCTAGCATTGGGTTCCCTGTTCAGCGGGGAGCCTGCTTCTCCCTCTCCTTCTGCTGTTCCTCATGTTTGCACTCTCTTGCTCTCACTCAAATAAATAAAAATAAAATCTTTAAAAAAGAGGAAAATGTTCAAAATAAAAAAGTCTATGTATTCTGTTTACAAGATGAGTCATCTGTTTGTACCTATTGATATCAATGTATGATATAACACACTGTAGATATTATTTGTATTACTAACATTAGACATCAAAAATGAAAAGAATATATGAAAAATAAACTCATTTATTTACAGGTCTAACAATTGATACACTGATAATGAAGAAGCAATATGATTGCTTCGTGGTAGCCTAGTATAATTAGTATGATTGTTTCATGGTAGCCTAGTCTATATACTAGTGAATGAATTGTTATAAAATTTTTATGGCATACAATATTATAGTTCTATTCATAATATAGCACTTAAAGCATTGTTAAATTTTTTAAGCCATTTACCTGTGATGATAGGCTGATGTGCAATTGTTCCAATTATGAAAGAAAAAGAGACATATACTGTATGGTAATGTAGGTAATGTAATTCTTTGAAAGCACAGTTATGAGACTAAGAAAACTAACACATTAATTTTATATTAAATACCACTCACCTTATGCCTATGTAAAGATTGGCTGTTTACTTCCATGTGAGTCTTTTTTTTTTTTTTTTTTTAGGTTTTATTTATTTATTTGAGGGGCAGGGAGGGGCAGAGAGAGAGAAAGAGAGAATCCTCAAGTAGACTCCCCAGCTGAGTGCAGAGCCCAACACGGGACTTGATCCCACAACCCTGAGATTATGACCTGAGCCAAAATCAAGTCAGCTGCCTAACTGAACCACCTAGGCACCCTACTTCCATATAAGTCTCACATAAGATGCTCTACATGGTGAGTACATAGGTAATAATAATAATACAGAAATATCTCATACAGTTCCTTCCATACAGGTAAAATATTTTCACATGAAGACACATGTAATATACTTAACAGCAGGTAAGTTTATTAACTATACAGCATGATGATTATTTACTATTCATTAAGTGGAAGTAGATCATCATGAGGGTCTTCATCCTCATCATCTTTCTGTTGAGTAGGAAAAGGCAGCGTTCTTGTTCCAGGGGTGGCAGATGCAGAAGAGATGGAGGAGGTGGGAGGGGGGGAGGACAGGCACATTAGGTGTAATTTTATGGAAATACATTGTAATTTCGGTCTGACTTTTTTTTTTTTTTTTTGCTTTTTCATTTCTCTAAAAATGTTTCTATACAGTACAGATCTTTCTGCTACCAGTTACTTTACTTTCAGTGCCCTTACCATAGAAGGGTCCATGTCATAAAAGAAGTCAAAGCAGTCTTGAATAATCAGAATCCTTCTGCCAGAGTGTCTAATGTCATTTCATTTCTCATCGTCTGGCACGGGTTCAGACACAGTCATCCCTCCCCATCAAGTTGTCTTTCATTGATTCCTCTGGTGTAGTGTCTGTTAACTCTTGAAGTATCCCAGATCCATAGCTTAAACTCTTCATCCCCCCCCCCGCTTTTTTTTTTCCATATCCACACTTTTTCATGATTTTTTATGATTTCCTTGATTGGCTGTGTTTGAAGTCCTTTCAAGTCATATACAACATCTGGATACAGTTTTCCCCCCACAGGAGTCATTTGGCTTGACTACTTTGGTGGCTTTTTCTGAAACAACAATAGCATCTTCAGTGATTGTAATCCTTCTAGACACTCACACCGTTCTCTCCATCAAGTTTCTCTTCCATAGTTCTGACAATCCTCTTCATAGAGTACCTTAAAAGTCATTAAGATCCCCTGGTCTAGGGACACCTGATGACTCAGTGGTTGACTGTCTGCCTTTGGCTGAGGTCATGATCCCTGGGTTCTAGGATCGAGTCCCACATCAGGCTCCCCACAGGGAACATACTTCTCTTTCTACCTATATCTCTGCCTCTCTCTCTCTCTCATGAATAAGTAACTAAAAACTTAAAAAAAAATCCCCTAGTCTAGAGGCTGAATTAGAGACCTTGTGTTTGGGGGAGGTAGACCACTTCCATACTTTCATTGTTGAATTCATGGGGTTCGGGGGGTCAGGGTCAGTGTCCAATATGAAAAGAACTTTGAGATAGTCCCTTACTGGCAAATACTTCTTAACTTCAAAGACAAAGCATCAGTAGAACCAATCAAGAAAAAAGACTCTCATTGTCCAGACCTTCTCATTGGACAACTAAAAGACTAGTAGATAATGTTTGCCTTTTCCTCAAGGCTCAGTGGTTAGCAGTTCTTAGATAAGACCTACCACATTTGCATAAAACAGTAAAGCCTATCCCTTCTTGCCCTAAATCTTGGTGCTCATTTTTCTTCCTTACTAAGTGTCCTTTGTGGCATTTTTCCCTCCAAAATATGACACCTTCATCTATATTAAAAACTTGTTCTGACAGATACCTTTTCTCTTCGATGATTTTCTTAATGGCTTCTGGGGACTTGTCTGCTGCCTCTTGGTTGGCAGAAGCTGCTTCTTCTGTTATCTTGACCTTTTTTAAGACTAACTTTTTAATAAAATTATCAAGCCATCCTTTGCTGACATTAAATTCTCCAGCTTTAGATCCTTAATTTTCCTTTTACTTTACATAAAGTGCCTGCACTTTTTCTTGAATCATAGTAGACTCTATAAGTGTCTCTTTCTTATAGCAATCCTGCACCCACATAAAAGCTGCATTTTCAATATGAGATTAAAAGGCATATCACAAAAAGTGTGAGGTTTTTGTGTCTGCTGATGTAGTTACAATATGGCTTCACAAATTTCCTTTTCTTTTTTTACAGTGGTCCATAGGCTGGATTCATTTATGAGAAACTGTACTGTAGATCTCATTCTATAGGACATACCAAGGAATTCAACTTTTTTTGTGTCATGTCATGAATTTTCTCTGCTTCTTAGAGTACTCCTAGCTTCACTAATGGCACTTTTTATGTCCCGTGGTATTTTTTTAAGGTTTATGTCACTACACCAAACATGATGAAAAATATGCAAGAACTGGGAAGGTTCATCTTTTTACTGCAATGCACAATTTACTGGAGGGAAAATACCTGAGATAATGTCACATGGCATTTTATGCAGGTACTTGTAACACTTGAGCTCACAGCAATAGCAATAGGAGGTGGTTACAAAATTATTACAATAGTAAGTATCTGTCTACTACAGTTAATTTTATGGAGTTATTATTTAATACTGCATCTTTCCCTTTGCTTACATTTCAAATGATAAAATAGACTAGTATGTACATATAAGAATTCATAACATAGCTAAATTTTCTTAAATTTTCAGTATTTCTAGGCTATGCAGTTCATCGGTGAGTTTTTTTTACATTGTCACAAATCTCAATAAAATGCCCCAATATATTTATTGAAAAATTAACATGTAAGTGGACCCACACAGTTCAAACCCATGTTGTTCAATGGCCAACTATAGTTAACTTTTTAAAAGTTATGAGCAATATACATCTAAAATTGTACTCTAGTGTTCCCTCCCATGGTCATGTTGCTTGACTTTGGTGTTTCTCATGCATTTGGAAAAATGGCTTGCCATGACAGAGACTGAGTTTTCATTTTGAAGGATATAAAAAATTTATCTTCCATGTATAAACTAAACCAGTCATTTTCAAGTAGAGGCAATTTTGTTTGGAAACTATCACAGATTTCTATGAATAGGCTAAACCAGTATTTTTCAATTGGTGAATATACCTTTCAGCAGACATTTGGGCAATGTCTGAAGGTGATTCTCACAACTGAGGAAGTGCTACAGGCTTCTAGTGGGAAGAGGCCAGGTATGCTGCTAAACATCTCAGGACACACAGGATAGCCCCCGCCCTCCCCAACCCAGGACAAAGAGTTACCCGGTTTAAAATGTCTGTAATGCCAAGCTTAAGAAAACTTGAACTAAAAGGATTTTTACTGGCTTATGATTCTGTACATAGCTAGACAAAGCTTAACCTGTGTCACTGATTATATTCCATTGTAGGCAGGGTAGGAAACACAAAGGATCCTAAGTTCTTTTATTTTATTTTATTTATTATTTTTTTAAAGATTTTATTTATTTATTCATGAGAGACACCGAGAGAGGCAGAGACACAGGCAGAGGGAGAAGCAGGCTTCCTGCAGGGAGCCCGATGCGGGACACAATCCATGACCCCAGGATCACGACCTGAGCCAAAGGGAGATGCTCAACCCCTGAGCCATCCAGTCATCCCGGTCCTAAGTTCTTTTAAATACCAAGAAACGGGCAAAAGACATGAAGAGAAATCTCACAGAGGAAGACATAGACATGGCCAACATGCATATGAGAAAATGCTCTGCATCACTTGCCATCAGGGAAATACAAATCAAAACCACAATGAGATACCACCTCACACCAGTGAGAATGGGGCAAATTAACAAGGCAGGAAACAACAAATGTTGGAGAGGATGCGGAGAAAAGGGAACCCTCTTACACTGTTGGTGGGAATGTGAACTGGTGCAGCCACTCTGGAAAACTGTGTGGAGGTTCCTCAAAGAGTTAAAAATAGACCTGCCCTACGACCCAGCAATTGCACTGTTGGGGATTTACCCCAAAGATACAGATGCAATGAAACGCCAGGACACCTGCACCCCGATGTTTCTAGCAGCAATGGCCACGATAGCCAAACTGTGGAAGGAGCCTCGGTGTCCAACGAAAGATGAATGGATAAAGAAGATGTGGTTTATGTATACAATGGAATATGACTCAGCCATTAGAAACGACAAATACCCACCATTTGCTTCAACGTGGATGGAACTGGAGGGTATTATGCTGAGTGAAGTAAGTCAATCGGAGAAGGACAAACATTATATGTTCTCATTCATTTGGGGAATATAAATAATAGTGAAAGGGAAAAGAAGGGAAGGGAGAAGAAATGTGTGGGAAATATCAGAAAGGGAGACAGAACGTAAAGACTGCTAACTCTGGGAAACGAACTAGGGGTGGTAGAAGGGGAGGAGGGCGGGGGGTGGGGGTGAATGGGTGACGGGCACTGGGGGTTATTCTGTATGTTAGTAAATTGAACACCAATAAAAAAAAAAAAAAAACAAAAAAAACAAAAAAAAACAACAGCCAAACTGTGGATACAGCCCTACGTCCATCGGCAGATGAACGGGCAGAGACAATGTGGTAAATATACACACTGCGACATCACTCGGTCATCAGAAGGGATGAAATGAAGCCATTTACAATGATGTGGAAGGAGTGGAAAGGATTTATGCTAAATGAACTCAGTCAGAGAAAGACAGATACCAAATACCATACAATTGCATTCACAGGTGAATTTTAAGAAACCAAACAAACTGGCAAAAGGGGCTCAGGGGGGATGAGAGAAGCAAGCCAAGATACCCACTCTTAACCACAGAGAATAAACTAATAAATACCAGAGGAAGGTGGGGGGATGGGGAATCAGGGGATGGGGACAGTGGAGGGCACCTGTGACCAGTACCAGGCGTTGTATCCAAGTGTTGAATCACTAAGTGGTAAACCTGAAACTATATCATACTGTGTTTACAAACAGGAATTCAAGTAAAACTTTAAAATAATAAAAAAATAAAATAAAATATCTCATGCTAAAAAAATAAAAATAAAAATAAATAAATAAATAAATACCAAGAAACCTCAGGGTTACTGGTGGCTCCAATGGTTAATCAGCAGACTCTTGATTTTAGCTCAAGTCATGATGCCAGGGTCTTGGAATCAAGTCCTGAGTAGGGCTCTGTGTTCAGCAGGGAGTCTGCTTAAGGATTCTCTATCTCTCTCTCTCTCTCTCCCTCCCTCCCCCTCCCCCTCTGCTCTTCTACCTCTCTCTCTCTCTCTCTCTAAAATAAAATCTTCAAAAATAAATATCCAGAAACCTGTAACATTATCCTGTGCAATCAATTCTATAGACTTTATATTTTTTATTTTAAGTGTTTATTTCTATTTTTTAAATATTTACTTATTTGAGAAAGAGCAAGAGCACATGTGCAAGCAGGGGGGAGGGGCAGAGGGAGGAGAAAGGGAGGGACACAGACTCCCCACTGAGCTTCCAGAGCTGGATGCAAGGCTTGATCCCAGGACCCTGAGACCATGACCTGAGATGAAATCACGACTCTGCTGCTTATCTGACTGAGCCATCCAGGTGTCCCTACAATATAAATTCTAAAATTACATGTGAAAAATCAAATGTAGAGCTATAGACTCTATTAATAAAAATTTAAAGATTTAATAACTCGTATTTCAAATTTATATAATGGTGTTAGCAAATCTAGCACTTAGAGCCTATACCCAATAGATCCTTCTTCAAATTTCTTCCAAAGTAGATGTCTGCTCTTTTTCTAGTTGTTAATATGACATCATAATAAATACTTCCCCCACATAACCCAATGACGAAATGGACAAAGTGTATGAATAGACAGTTCAAAAAAGAAAAGCATAAAACCAGCAAACATGAAAAATGTATTCAAGAGCTTCAGTAATATGAGATGCAAAATCAAACTGTTTTTGGATATCAAGTTCACCTACATTTTTATTAAAAAAACAACAAAAATATCTAAAGAGTAGGAAAGGATGCAGTGATTGATGTTTGCTTTTTGTATCTACCAGAATCCATTTTTTCTTTCTTTTGGGAACAGTGGTCATGAAAATTGTGAGGAAAATGCAAGTGTCAAACTATTTCATGAGAAAGGACTATATTAGGCTATATCCAAGGTCATCTTGTTATTGGAGAATACAGAGATAGAAAGTGATGAAAGCAAAGAGGGTACCCATCCTATATTAATTCCCCTGAATGAGAATTTCAAAGAAGCTACTCCAAGAGGAGAGTGTGGCTACACATTTAGATAAACATTATGGTCCCAGATAGGACCATGTCATGATAACAGTCCAAGAAATAATCCAGATGTGAAATGGTTGGGGCCTAAGTTATGTACTAATGAGTACTATTGAGTAGCATCCAAAATAAGGATTTTTTTTCCTTCCTTTTTCCTTCCTTTTTTTTAAGGTTATTTTTTTGGGAGAGAGAGAAAATGAGCAAGCATGAGCAGGGGAGAGGAACAGAGGGAAAAGCAGGCTCCATGCAGGGAGCCTGATGTGGGACTCGATCCCAGGTCTCCAGGATCACACGCTGGGCAGGAAGCCTAAAGCAGGGCTCGATCCCAGGACTCTGGGAACATGACCTGAGCAGAAGGCAGATGCTTAACTGACTGAGCCACCCAGACACCCCTCTTCCTTTTACTTAAAATGTCTGTGTGTGTGTATTCATTCCTCTGGCATTTTCTCTAAGGCATTATCTAGCCTCTCTTTCTCCCAGATAAGTTGGGATGCTGCATTGACCAGTGTGGACCAACTTCAGCAGTTGTTTGTATTTTAATGAGAATGAAAAAAACCCATGTTGGCCAACAACTGGCAACAGTGAGTGAGGTGCTCCCAGTTTGTATCTTGTGATGCTGAGAAGTGTTCATTCAACAGATTGTGTTTGCAACAGCATTGTATTAATAGGCATCCAGCACCATTATCACTGGAAACCCAGAGAGTGTGTCTGATTTGGGAATAAGAGCACACACATAATGATGTGCAATTAGAGTGGAGACTTTTACAAACATTCACCTGTAGGTTTAAGCCTGAAAGGCAGTTTCAGGAATACTTCCTGACCTGTAGAGACTTTTGAATATTTTATATTTCGAAAGGCCTCATAATGGCATTTTTGTTTCCTGGTTTTCAAGTTGACGTTTATTCAATGTAATGGGAAGCCAGATTTGGGGAAATGTTCCTTCCCTCTTTGGGTTCTGCAGTTACACAGGGCAGAGAAGAAATAGTTTTAATGCTCCACTGGATATTTACAGTTGGATGATATTTTTCTTGTTCGGGGGCTGAATATACCCTGGTGTGCTGTTTTAAAAATCAATCATAGATATATTTACATAGTTAGTACAAGCACAGGCAATTCACAGAGGGGGCACATTTCAGAGTTGGGGAAGAAAGAATTAAGAATACAGTTCCTGCCAGTAGCATTTTGGATCCAATCTGCTTCACCTTCCCCCCACCCTTTAATGCAGAGAAATTTTTACAGTGAATTAGTTTTCCCACTGCATTGTATTAATTGGAATCAGAAGTCATTATTAGAGCAAACTCATGGAGCAGGGTTGTTTAATTAGGAGGCAGTTCCAAGTATTAAAGATATAGGCGTTACTAAAAACTTCATGTGGTGTTAGAGTAAAATTTTAACCAATTAATTTGTATCTATTCAACATCCAACAGACATAATGAGTACAAACAGAAGAGTAGAGACTATCTAGGTGATGTGGATGGAAACATAAAAGTGGGGGAGAGGCGGAGGAGATTATATGTTTGTGTTTTTCAGAAGGTTAGAAATACAAATGTTGAGCTCTGATTCCAGCATATTCATTTAGAGACTAGGTTATTAATTTAACTCTTAGAAGCCTGGTTTTCGTGCTTTATGCCAAAAACGTAATCTGGCTACTTCTTTTCTTTTTCTTTTTTTTTTTTAAAGATTTTTTTTATTTATTAATGAGAGACACAGAGAGAGAGAGAGGGAGAGGCAGAGACACAGGCAGAGGGAGAAGCAGGCTCCATGCAGGGAGCCCAACATGAGACTCGATCCTGGGTCTCCAGGATCACAACCTGGGTCGAAAGCAGCACTAAACCACTGAGCCTCCTGGGCTGCATTCTTTTTTCTTTTCTTTTCTTTTCTTTTCTTTTCTTTTCTTTTCTTTTCTTTTCTTTTCTTTTCTTTTCTTTTCTTTTCTTTTCTTTTCTTTTCGGGAGAGAGAGAGAGAGAGAGCAAGCAGGTGTGAGTCGGGGGAAGGGCAGAGGGCGATATAAGTAGATGCCCAACTGAATGCAGAGCCTAGCAAGGGCTCTATCTCATGACCCCAACATCATCACCTGAGCCGAAATGGAAGAATCTGATACTTAACCGGCTGTGCCACCCGGGTGCCCTTCTGGCTACCTACTTCTTACATATTTTTTGTGGTAAGTAAGATCAAGGACAAAAAGAAAAATTATAAATTGAATGTAAAGAATGAGTATCTAGTGGAAATTTAGAATGCCATAGTAGAATCAATGAGCGGGTATCCTGTGTGCATGTGTGTAGGGAAGGGAGTAGTAGTAATAGTGGAAAGGAAGATTAGGAAGAAAGTGATTCCTCTTTATGATTTATTTTTAATTTTGAATATAGCTGACATGAAATGTGACGTTAGTTTCAGGTGTAGAACATAGTGATTCTATCTTTTTATATGTTCTGCTTTGCTTACTGCAAGTGTTAACTGCCACCTGTCAGTCCACCGTGCTATGACAATATCACTGACCATACTCCCCGTGCTTTATTTTTATGAGTTATTCATTCCATGGCTGGAAGCCTCTATTTTTCATTCCCCTTCAGCTATTTTGCCCATTCTCCCACCTCTCTTTTTTAATTTTTTTTATTTATGATAGTCACACGGAGAGAGAGAGAGAGAGAGAGAGAGGCAGAGACACAGGCAGAGGGAGAAGCAGGCTCCATGCACCGGGAGCCCGATGTGGGATTCGATCCTGTGTCTCCAGGCAGGTGCCAAACCGCTGTGCCACCCAGGGATCCCCCACCTCTCTTTCTTCTGAAGATCTTCAGTTTGTTCTCCATATCTATAGACCTCTTTTATTTGTTGATTTCTTTTTGTTTAGATTCCACATAAAAGTGAAATCATACACAATTTGTCTTTGTTAGTCTGACTTATTTCACTTAGAATAATATTCTCTAGGTCCATCTCTGTTGTCACAAATGGCAATATTTCATCTTTTAATGGCTGTGGAATATCCATGTGTATGTGCATGTATCATATTTCCCTTATCCATTCATCTATCAGTATACA
This sequence comes from Canis lupus dingo, assembly GCF_003254725.2. Lineage (NCBI taxonomy): Eukaryota > Metazoa > Chordata > Mammalia > Carnivora > Canidae > Canis > Canis lupus. The sequence continues at coordinate 54,102,894 of NC_064246.1, read as the reverse complement.
CTGGTTGCTTCCATGTCTTGGCTATTGATTCTTGTTAATTTTTTGACAAATCATCATTGAGTGACTGCCATTTTCTAGACCTTATTCCAGATGCATAAATATGATAGTGAACAAATTAGACCCCCCCACCAAAAAAAAAAATAAGGTTTTCATGAACCTTATATTCTATGGGGGTGAGAGGTTCTTGACAGAAAATATATATCTAAAGTATATAGAGTATCAGATTTAAAAACAATAGTAAAGCAGGAAGAATAATATGGAGTATGTGTGCTTTCTAATGTAAATCCAGAGGTTATAGGCATGGCTTCAGGCATGGCTTGATTAAGGAAATGGATCAAATAATGTCATTCTTCATTTATTTCTCCATCTTGTGTTAATTTCCTCAGTGTATCATAAGTTGTTTCATTATAGTAACTTGAAGAGTTCTGAGCTTACATTGTAAATATACCTAGCAATTTCAGCAGATTAAACATTTTTCTTGTTTTCCTGTAGCTCTAACTTTATTTTTTTTTAAGATTTTATTTATTTATTCATGAGAGACACAGAGAGAGAGAGAGAGAGGCAGAAACACAGGCAGAGGGAGAAGCAGGCTCCATGCAGGGAGCCAGATGTGGGACTCAATCCCGGGACTCCAGGATCAGGCCCTGGGCTGAAGGCAGCACTAAACCGCTGAGCCACCCGGGCTGCCCATAACTTTAAGACACACATGAGCTTCACCATGATTTGGGATGTATATCTTACACGAATCCATCACAGGAGAAGAGAACATGTTGATAGAGTACGGGCTGGGTCATGTGACAATTCTGGCACCAAGCAGTGGAATCAGCACAGTCAGACCTGTAAACTGAAACATGGAAGGACTTGCTTTCTAAAAAAAATGAAGGTTCTATAAGAGGAAGGCAAAATAAGTATTTGAAAGGCAAAAGCAATAGACATCTGACACACTTTGACTCACTTATAGTTTTTCTTTCTGAAGCAACAGAAAATAAAGTTAGAGTGCATGTACTGTATGTGTAGGGGGAAGGGCTATTTATTCTGTGGAGCATTATATCCCCCATAGTTAGAATAGTCCTGGGATGTGGTAGGCACTCAAATTTTTACTAAAGAAATAAGCAAGTGAATAAATGAAGGACTTAGATACATGATTGTGACTGCTCTGGTTCAATATTTCTTTCCTTGCCAGCACAACGAAAATCGTAAGGCAGCTGTGTGTATTTAACTGCCTTATCGGATGAGCAACAAAAAGTGACTTAATTGGCTGTAATATGGTTGAGTACTATTAGATACTCAATTGCATAATTACTGGTTTGGGCCAAGGGATGTTTTTAATCCTTTACTCTGATTCTCTGTGTGTGGTTTATATTAATTCTTTTGTGTATATGTGTTAGGTTTTTTTCTTTTAATTTAAATTCAATTTGCCAATGTACAGTATAATACCCCGTGCTTATCTCATCATTTGCCCTCCTTAATGCCTATCACCAGATTACCCCATCTCTCCCCTTCCTCAAACCTTTGTTTGTTTCCTGGAGTTAGGAGTTTCGTGGTTTGCCTTCCTCCTTAATTTTTTCCCACTCTGTTTCACCTCATTCTCTTATGGTGCCTTTCACTATTTCTTGTATTCCATATATGAGTGAGAGCATATGATGATTGTCTTTCTCCAATTGCCTTATTTCACTCAGTATAATACCCTCCAGTTCCATCCATATTTAAGCAAATGGTAGGTATTCATCCTTTCTGATGGCTGAGTAATATTCCATTGTATGTATATTGATATAGATATAGATATAGATATAGGATACACCTCTCTATATATCTACAGGTTGGCTATTGTGGACATTGCTACCATGAACATTGGGGTACAGGTGTCCCATCGTTTCATGAAGTCTGTATCTTTGGAGTAAATATCCAATAGCGCAATCAATGGATTGTAAGGTAGCTCTGTTTTTAATTTCTGGAGGAATCTCCACACTGTTTTTCAAAGTGGCTACACCAGTTTTCATTCTCACCAACAGTGTAAGAAGGTTCCCCTTTCTCCACATCCTCACCAACATGTATTGTTTCCTGTCTTGTTAATTTTAGCCATTCTTATTGGTATAAAGTGGTACCTCATTGTGGTTCTGATTTGTATTTTCCTGATGACGAGTGATGTGGAGCATTTTTTCAGGTGCTTGCTGGCCATGTGTAGGTGGTCTTTGGAGAAATGTCTCTTCATGTCTTCCGCCCATTTCTTGACTGAATTGTTAGGGGTTTTTTTTTGGGGGGGGTGGTTAAGTTCATTCTTAATTTTTCTTTTAGAAAGGAAAATGAAATTATCCTTTAAAGAAGGAAATTTTTATGGTTTTATCTGTCTACAGTGTCTGAGACATTTAGTTGAATATTTACAATTAAAATACTTATTTTTAATAATAATAGATTAAATTGGTAAATATCTTAAGTAAGGAAAATATATTGTTTTTGGATATTTCTGTACATGATGTCACTGAAATTTCTAGCCATTTTATGTACTTCAAAAAATATTTGGGGTGATTACACTAGTGTTGCTTGAAGGATAAGAGGGAACACTTTCCATTATACCCAAAGAGCCTCCACATTTCTTAAGTTATTCTCCAGAGAACACTGTGTGTAATAGGGACATTTAACTAATTAGCAGCAAATTCACACATGGTGATTGTAGGGGAAGGTAGTTACTGTTTCTCTATGGTCATATAAATCTATTGAAGAGAAGGTGATCAGCATTGGCCCTAAGGAAGAACCGCATATTCATTTCTTTCAAAACTGGTATTTAGAAACTGAAAAAACTAATTTGTATTTTTTTGCCCCCAGTTTGGTTCTACTCTGGTTTGACATTATTAATATATCATTCTCCTGCCTCTCTTCTTTTTCTTCTTTGTATTGTTAAAGAATAGTTAACACACAATGTTACATTAGTTTCAGGTGTACAATATATTGATACCACAAATTTATTTGTCATGCTGTGCTCAACACAAGAATAGCTACCATCTGTCACCCTACAATACTATTACAATATCATTGACTATGCTGTACCATTTATCCCCATGACTTAATCATTCCATAACTGGAAGCCCATATCTCCACTCCTCTTTACTTATTTTGCCCATTCCCCAACATCTTCGCCTTTGGCAACCACCAGTTTGTTTACTGTTTTCGTGGGTCTGTGTCTACTTTATTTGTCCATTTGTTTGTTTGTAGATTTCAAATATGCATGAAAACATGTGGTTTATCTATCTCAGTATGATTTATTTTATGTAGCATAACACCCTCTGGTTCTGTCCATATTGTTACAAATGGCAAGATCTCATTCTTTTTAATAACTAATATTCCATTGTGTATGTGTATATAGGGCTCTGTGTGTGTGTGTGTGTGTGTGTGTGTGTGTACATACATACTATATCTTCTTTATCCATCCATCTGACATTGGAAACTTAGGTAAATTCCATATGTTAGCTATTGTAAATAATGCTGCAATAAACATAGGGGTAAACATATATTTTTGAATTAGTGTTTTTGTTTTCTTTGGATAAAATTCAGTAGTGGATTTACTGGGTCATAAGGTATTTCTATTTTTAATTTTTGAAGGAACCTCCACACTATTTTTCACAGTGGCTGTACCAATTTGTATTTCCACCAACAATGCATGAGGGTTCCTTTTTCTTCACATCCTTGCCAACACTTGCTATTTCTTGTCTGTTAGATAATAGACATTCTACCAAATATAACGTGGTAACTCATTTTGATTTTTGCTTTAACATTTTCCTAATGGTTAGTGATGTGAGCATCTTTTCATTCATCTCTTGGTCATCTGTATGTCATCTTTGAGAAAAATGTGTATTCAAATCTCAGTTTTTAATTATTTTTTTGTTACTGAGTTTTATCAGTTCTTAATATATTTTGGATATTAAACGCTTCTTACATGTATCATTTGCATATATCTTCTATCATTCAGTAGGTTGCTTTTCCTTTTGTTGATAGTGTTTCCTCTTCTGTGCCAATGTTTTTATTTTTGTTTTTTTAATTTTGGTCTAGTCTCAACAATTTATTTTTGTTTTTGTTTCCCTTGCCTGAGGAGATTTGCCTAGAAAAAAAGCCTGTCAAAGAGATTACTGCCTATATTATCTTGCAGGAATATTATGGTTTCAGGTCTCATATTTAGGTCTTTCATCCATTTTTAGTTTATTTTTGTGTATGGTATAAGAAAGTGATCTAATTTCTTTCTTTTGCATGTACCTGTCCAGTTTTCCCAGTACCATTTGTTGGGGAGACTGTCTTTTCCCTCATGGCATATTCTGGCCGCCTTTGTCATAGACTGACCATGAAAATAAGGGTTTATTTCTGGGCTCTTTATGCTGTTCCTGATCTGTGTCTCTTTTTGTGCTAGTGCCATCTTGTTTTGTTTAGAATAGCTTTGTAGTATATATTGAAATCTGGAATTGTGATACCTCCAGCTTAGTTCTTCTTTCTCAAGGTGGACTATTCCATATAAATTTGTTTTTTTTGGTTCCATATAAATTTGAGGATTATTCTAGTTCTGTGAAAGATAAGGTTGGTATTTTGTTGGCAATTGCATCGAATCTGTATATTGCTTTGGGTAGTATGGACATTTTAACAATTCTTGCAGTCCATGATTGTGTTATATCTTTCCATTTGTCTGCATCATGTTCAATTTCTTTCATCATTGTATATTTGGGTCTTTCACCTACTTGGTGAAATTTATATTTTTAGGTATTTTATTCTTTTTGGTGCAATTGTAAATGAAATCGCTTTAACTTCTTTTTCTGCTACTTCATTGTTTATGTACATAAATGCAACAGATTTATATACATTAATTTTATTTCCTGCCACTTCACTGAATTTACTTATTCCAGTGTTTTGTTTTTGTTATGTTTTGTTTTGTTTGATGGAGTCTTGAGGGTTTTTTGTATGGTATGCCATTTGCAAATAGTGACAGTTGTACTTCTTCTTTGCCAATTTGGATAACTTTTATTTCTACTCTGATTGCTGAGGCCAGGAGTTCCAGTTCTATGTTACATAACAGTGGTGAGAGTGGACATCCTTGACTTGTTCTTGACCTTATGGGAAAAGCTCTGTTTTTCACCACTGAGAATAATTTTAGCTGTGTTTTATTTATATTATATATATATATATATATATATATATAGGCCATATATATATATGGCCTTTATTATGCTGATGTATATTTCTTCTAAACCTACTTTATTGAAAGTTTTTATAATGAACAGATGTTGAATTTTGTCAAATGCCGTTTCTGCATCTATTTGGATGATTATATGAATTTTAAGTTTGTTAAAGTGGATTTTCCCATTAATTAATTTGTGAATTTTGAGCAATCCTTGCATTCTCAGAATAAATTCCACCTGATCATGGTGAATGACACTTTTAATGTATTGTTAAATGTGATTTGTTAACATTTTTATTGAGAATTTTTGCATGTATGTTTATCAGGGATATTGGTGTGTAGTTTTTTTTCTTTCTTTTTTTTTTTGTAGTGTCTTTGGTTTGGTATCAGGGTAATGCTGGACTCATAGAATAAATTTGGGAGCTTCTCTTCCTTCTATTTTTGGGAATAGTTTGAGGAGAATAGAAATTAATTCATATTTAAATATTTGCTAGAATTCACCTGTTAATCTTTCTTGTCCTTAACTTGTCTTTTGGTAGATTTTTTCCCCCCAGTGATCAACAAGCATAGAATTATATTCCTGAATTGAAGGGAACTCCCAGATACTATTTATTGTCACAGAGGCCTACAATAGCTTTAAATTCAGCAGGCAGTAGAAGAGCCCTTCATGTTTCCATGTCTTAACTTTGGTTATTCTCATACCCCACATATTTCTAGGGGATGCTATATATCCTCCAAGAGTTAGGGTGACTAAAAGTTTTAGATTCTAGGGTTTAGGATTTTATTTTTAATTTTTTACATTTTTTATTAAATTTAATTTGCCAACATATAATATAATACTCAGTGTTCAACCCATAAAGTGCCCTCTTCAGTGCCCATCACCCAGTTACCCGTGATTCAATTTCATTTCCAATAATTGGTCTATTCAGATTTTCTATTTCTTTCTGATTCAGTTTTGGAAGATTGTATGTTTCTAGAAATTTATCCAATTCTTGTAGGTTCTCCAATTTGTTGGCATGTAGTTTTTCATAGCAGTTTTTTTTTTTTTAATTTTATGCTTTTTAAAAATTTTTATTTATTTATGATAGAGAGAGAGAGAGAGGCAGAGACATAGGCAGAGGGAGAAGCAGGCTCCATGCAGGGAGCCCGACGTGGGATTCAATCCCGGGTCTCCAGGATCGCGCCCTGGGCCAAAGGCAGGCGCCAAACCTCTGCGCCACCCAGGGATCCCGCAGTTTTTTTTTTGTTTTTTTTTTTTTTTTTTTACAATCTGTGGTTACTCTCTTTTTAAATATTTGTTTACCCTTATTTGTTCTGTTATCAATTCTTCCTAACATTTTTTTAGCATTTACCATGTGACAGAAACTGTGCCAAATATTTTACCACATCATCTCCTTCTGTTATGATGTCTGCTAATTTTATAAAGTTCTTTCTCTGTGTTGATTGTCAGTGATGATTGCTTAGCGCATTCTTCCTTAGAAAAAGCTTTTCCATTTTAACACTGTCTTTTGTTTTGTTTTGTTTTGTTTTTCTAACTCAGTGGATCTAAACTTGAACGTGCACCAGAGTCACTTAGAAGGCTTGTTAAAATAAATCACTGGGCTCATTCTCAAGAGTTTCTGACTTAAGATGTCTGGAGTCATGTCTAAATATTTGGGTTTGCAACAAATACTCAAGTAATGTTGATGGTGGGGGACTGTACTTTAAGAGTCATTGCCCAAACTCAAAGAAGTAGTTGGTTATGATGCAAATCTGCTTGGCATTGTGAGGAAAAAGTGAAATATGAAATCAGTGCTGAGTTCCAACCAGTTCTTTCATCTAGGGAACAGATTACTAATTTACTAATTGTGCTTTGGGTTTATCAATCATTAATTTGTGGATATGCATGCATGTCTTCTCAGGGCATCTATAAGGATGAAAGTGAGGAACAATGTGACATACTTTTGAGTTGACAATATTACATAAAAGAAGGATGATGAAAAATGATTGATAGAGCATTTAGATTGCTGACAGGACCAGTCAGTGGGAGTCTGCTGCAGATGGAGTTTAAATATAGAATGATCCCCTTTCCTTTATTTATTCAACAAATATTTATTGACCACTCAGATGCTAGTAGAGAGAGGTAGGAGTGAAGAAAAGCGACAAAAAACTATGCTTGTGTTGAGTTTACCTTCTAGAAGGAAAACAGAACAGGATAAACTCACAGTACATTCTGAGGTAAGAAGTAAAATGAAGAAGTTACTTAGACTAATCTCTTGGGGAGCTTAATCAAAATGCAGGTTCCCATATTCCACTCCAAGGTATTCCTATTGTATCTACGGCCTGGACTGGAGCCTGGGAGTTGCCCATTGGCTGAAAGGTACTTCTAAAGCAAATGGACTTGGACTTCAGAGTCTAAGAAAGAGTGAGCTGGAGGGTAGTAAGAAGGTCTAGCAATGTAGCTAGACAGAGTTAGAAAAGAAGACTGATGGGGCCTGAAATAACAGACACAAAGAGAAGAAGTGAAGACTAAAATCTCTCTGGGAGAGAGGTAGTGAAAAGCTCAGGCAAACTGCCTGGTTGGAAAGACTGTAGGTGGTGGGGCGGGAGGGACCTATCTGTGATTTTAACTTTCCTTACCTGGGTGGCCTTAGGCATGTTACTTAGCTTCTTGAAATCTTAGCTCCACAAAGAGGATATGTGTGTGTGTATATGTGTGTGTGTGTGTGTGTGTGTGTGTGTACACATATGTTTATTTATCTTCATTGTTGGCAGTTTAGTGACTACAGATTATACGTGCTAAATTCCAGACCCTGCACCTGGACCATATATGGTGGTGGTGATGATCCTGATTTGAAGGCATATGAAACTGAGGTAGGATAAATTCTCAAAACATTACATGAGGATAAAGAGGACTCAGAAGCATAAAAAAGCTATACAGGGTGGATCTTGACACTCAGTTGTATGCCTCAGAATATTTTGTCAATATAGGCATATGTCAGGAAAGTTGTCATGATAAGAAACAGTTTGGAAATGGTCATTTGGGTAGAACTCCTGGAAGTTTTCTGCCACTGTATTTTCTTTCACTGTGTTTTGTGAGTCTGTTTCAAAGACCTAAGGAAACCAGTAGTTTTGAGTTCATCACTTGGCACGTATAATATCTAGCATAGTAGAACTAACAGTTTTCACACATTTTCATTTGGACCATGTGGGCTGCTCTCTGTTCCCAGCTGGATCCCAGGATGGAAGAAACATTTTTCTGCCTACCTGAAATTAACTTTATTTTGAAGCTTCTGGGTTTGGTTGCCTGTTCTGAGGGTTTATTTTTCTAGTAAGCATTATGTGGTACCCTGGGGAGCACTGTCATGTTTACTGTTTGTCCAGAGGAGAACCAACTAGGCTTTTTATTTCTGAGACCCATTGTATCTCCAACATAGTAAAAAACATTGAATGGTAATCTCAGGGTGTTTATGGTTGTGTGAGATTGAAGATCAAAACAAGTGCCCTTAGTTTTTTTCCACCCAGAAATGAATAAAATTTCAATATGGATTCTAAGATAAATGTGTTTTTAGTCCACTTCTTTTTTACTGATATTTTTCAGGTGTCCAACATTTGCTATACAAAATGTGTTTTAATCAGGGAGTGATATACTCGTAGTCAGATCGAAGCAGTCTGGCCCCTTGGATCCCATTTTCTGATCTTATACCATTGCTCTTTTACATGACACATCTATTTTTTTCCTCCTAAGGAAAAAGCCATGCAGTGAGTTCGTGTGTGTGTGTGTGTGTGTGTGTGTGTGTGTCCTCCTCGTACAGAATTGGGCACATTATGGGTGTTTGGTAATTACTTAATTATATTGCACTGATTAAAATGAGGAGTTAGAGTTCTTGTTAGCTCATCTTATTTCCGCTGCAGTGAAATTTTCCAAAATGCATTCTATAGAACATTAGTCCTATAAAATGCCCAATTAAAAAAGTCTCTGGTCATATAAGGCTTGGAAAATGCTCTGTGTGTTAGTCCATTTTTGGAGGTTCATTATACACATTGGATACAAACTCTGAAAAATTCTGTTTAATTTGTTAGCCCTCCGCATGATTTTTGACTAAGGATCCCCATTCTGTTGATTCCTTTTTTTTGCTATGAGAACTCTTTGGGAGACCCTATTTTCCTGTTTTATTTTTAACTCAAAGCTTTTCAACACCATCTCTGAAAAAAGTGTTTTCTCCTTTTACAAACTGTTTGAAAAGATACTGATCTAATCTTGTAGTTGTGCTGGGTGGTTTGCTGGGGCCAGTTCTGGGTTATTGGTGAAAATATCTCTGATGAGCATACAGGTCTTCTCAGTTCATGTTGACATTACACAAGGTGTACCCCCACCCCACACCCAAGCCAGTTAGTTAATCAACCCATGGATACAAGTGGATGCAGTCTGTCGATACTAAGTCATAGTGGCTTAGGGCACTGTGGCTTAGCCTTAGTCACAATGGCTAAGGGCATCATTGAATAAAGACCCTAGATTTTTAAACTCTTTTTAAGGACTTTTTTTCTAGGTTTATTGAAGTATAATTGACAAATAAATAATGTATATAATTAAAGTATATGTACAACATGATGGTTTGATATGTGTATACTCAGTTTTTGTTTGTTTTGTTTTTTAGACACCCAGTATCACAGGCAGCTGAAGGAAATTTGCATTTGTTGCATGCCTACATTTACCAAAGGCACTTGTGTAGGTTATAGAGTTTTATGCTGTAAAAGACTCTGAGAAGTAAAAATTCTATCTCCATTTTTCACTTGTAGGTGCTGGAATTGGAAAGGTTTTGTTTGTCCCAAAGCATTCATTTAGGAAGTAGCAGAGCCAGAGTTCCCAGATACATAGATACAACCAGCTCTTTCCCTTCTGCCATGCCAATATTTTCCAGCCTTGTAACCTTGAACAGGTCACTTCTTTGGACATAAATTTCATCACTGATATACTTAGAAGAAGATAATCCTAAGCTACTACATGGGGAAATTGTGGAACTGAGTGAAAAGTTGTGTGTGTGAGTGCTATTAAAATTATATTAGTCCATTACTCACATAAAATATTAAATCGTGACACCACTCTACTTCAATTTCATATTCATTAATACGAATGAGAAGCAGTTTAGCATAGCAATTAAGAATGCAGACTTTGTCATTAGACAGGCCTGAGTTAATCCCTTCTTTATCTTTTACCCACTGGGTGATTTAGGGGCAGTTACTTAACTTCTTGTACCTCAGTACCCTCATTTATAAAATGGAGCTAATTCCAGGACCTAATTCATAGAGTTGTCCTAAAGATTAAATTGTATGTGAAAAACACATAAGACAGTGCCAGGTGGAGAGTTAGATCTTAAAAAAAAAATGGAATTATATTTATCTTATTCATCTACTAATTTAACTAGCTGTATAAAGAATTGTCTAAGCTCTCTTTTCCCATAGACACTGTTGAGGGTACTACCCTTATTCTTTAACCTCAAGCTCAACTTGTTGATGTTGTTTTTAATTGAGGTATAATTGACATGTAACATTATATTTGTTTCATATGTACAACAGAACAATTTGATATCCCTGAGCATTGTGAAATGATCACAACTAAAGTGCACATCATCACCATACATAGTTGAAGTTTCTTTACAAAGATTTACAAACTTAATTTCTTTTTTCTAAGATTTTTTCTTTGAGAGCAAGAGAAAGCCCCAAGTCCCCCCTACCCCCGCCAACAACCCTGAGATCATAAGCCACCCAAGCGCCCCAAGTTTAATTGGTTTATGAAGCCCTTGACATTTCCCCTCTTCCAATCTAGAATTGTTTTCAATTTCCAGACTTTGTTTCCTCCCTCATCTCTTCTAAGCAATGTGTTCCAGATCCATGTGTATCTAACTTCACCTCTCAGGGCCAAAGCATCCTTTCCTTTTTCTTCTCCTCTACTTTCCTTCTTATTCTCTTCCTTGGAATTGTGTTGCCTGACATCATACCCATTTAACAAATAAGGCCTAGTGATTAATTCATGGTGCTTGCAGTTTCTGATTGGAAAAAAACAAAACAAAACAGAGCTTTGTCTTGGAAGCTGGAAAGACATTGCTTTTGAATTTTACGAGACACAAATTTAAAAGACAATATTAAAATGGAACATTATTTATTTATTTATTTTTAAAGATTTTATTATTTATTTATTCATGAGAGATACAGGGGCGGGGCCAGAGACATAGACAGAGGGAAAAGCAGGCTCCATGCAGGAAGCCTGATGTGGGACTCAATCCCAGGACTCCAGGATCATACCCTGAGCCAAAGGCAGATGCTCAACTGCTGAGCCACCCAGGCATCCCTGGAACCTAATTTATACTTGATTTCCCACACTTTTTCTTCCTTCCTTTATATTCCTCCTTTTCTGTAGAAGTTGGTCCAAATAGTCTCTTGAGTTTTTAACCAAAAAAGTTGCTTACCAATTCTAGAATATATAAATAACATATAGAGTGATAGGTAAACTAACTATTCATTTTAAGGACCAATAAATAAATATAAGCATAATTTATTAGTTTTGATTTGCTGGAACCATTTCCTTTCCAAATGAGACAAAAAGCTCCCCTTAAAGATAATAGTCTGTGGCTGAATTCATTGTTACTTGAAGAAGAAAGCTATCAGCTCGTTCATAATCCACTTATTTGTCAGTCATGTTAAGATCTTGGTTAGGGAAAATTTTAGCCTTTATATTAAGTATAAACTGTAACACAGAGCACATGAATCAAAAGGAGAAGGAGCCATCTAGTCAGAATTATCTCTCTGCTTATTAGTAACTGTCTCTCTGAGCTTCAGTCCTCTGCTCCAAATATTTTGATAATGCAGAGGTTGGCAAATCATGGCCTTCCCTGGGCCAAATCTAGCCCGTGCTGTGTTTTAAGGTTCATGAACAAAGAATGGTTTTTATGTTTTAAAGTAATTGAAACAAAATGAAAAAAGAAAAAAAAATTCTTGATGCACACAAAAAAATGTATGAAATTAAAATGTCAATGCTCATAAGAAAAAAAGTTTGATGGGAAGGAGACATGCCTACTCATTTATGCATTATCCACAGTTGCTTTCCTGCCATAACTGCAGAGCTGAGGAATATAGCAACACAGACTGTGCAGCCTGCAAAGCCTAACATATTTCCTTTCTGACCCTTTACAGAAAATGTCTGCCAAACTCTGAGATCGGACTAACCACATAGGGTTTTCAGGAGATGAAGAGAGATACTATAATTAAAGCATCTGGCACACAGTGGGCACTCAATAAATTTTGGCTGCTAGGATTATATGTAAATATTATGTTAATTAAAAGAGTCTGTGCATCCTATTCAATTCTGGTTACAAAATGTAATGTCCTATAAGGTCAAGTTTCCCGAAATAAAGCTGAGTATCTCAGAATGGCTGTGGAAATCAGTTTTGAAGTGATAAAGCTCTGCGAGTCTGAAGGGCTGAAGGATGTTATGTCAATGGCTTATAAAGTTGGTTCTTAACACTTTGGGGTGTTCTAGCATCATCTTGCCATACATCCTGGAAGTCTTGGCTAATGTTTCATGAAACTCTTCAGAACTGGCAAATCTATAATCACTGAATCGGTGATGAGATGTCTTAGGTTCTCCATAATTCCATACAGCAAAGAGTTCTTAGGGGAAAAAGCCAATTTAGTCAAAAATTTCAAATTAATTAAACATCAAAATTTCAGTCTAGAGAAGGGTCACTGTATTGGTGAGGAGTTTATTTCAATTGAACTTCAAGGATACAGTATTTAGAGGTTATTTCAGTTGAACTTCAAGGATACAGTATTTAGAGTTTACTTCAGTTGAACTTCAAGGATACAGTATTTATTTAAATACAGTATTTAGGGTATTAATTAACGTAGCAGTTTGCAAGTTTTATTTTGAAACTTAGTCTACAAAGCCTAAGCCAGAGAATTAAGTTCAGTGGAAATTTCATTGATCAGTAAGCACTTTAGGTGTTCAGACAGAGGACGGAGTAAATGAACATTTACCTGGCATTAGTGGGACAGCGGTTAGTATAGCGGCTTTCCAGAGTAAATCAAAATTTTCAGATTAAACTTTATGAATAAAATTAACCGTATTATAAATACTATTTTATATTAAGATTTCTGATCAACCAGTACTATTTCTGAGCATAGTTTTCAGCTCCTCCCTTCTTCCTTCTTCTAGCAACTACTATAGTGTCTACTCTGGCTCAGACAGTGTGGTGGCTATTGTGAGAACTGGTAAACTGGACAGATGTGCATGTCCTCAAGAGCTGACAGTGTAGCTGAACAGTCAGACAACCAAGCAATAACAATAAAGAATGGCAAGTAGTATGACAATAAAGGAATCGAATTTTTTTGGAGCCTAGAACAGGGGACTTAAGATAGAGCAGAGTGCATAAGGAGGAGAAGAAAGACATAGCTTCCTACAAGAGGGGACCTGTAAACTGTTTCCTCGGATGTCACACAGGAGGTACAAGGTCCAGGTCATCCAATATCTTGTAAGCCATGTTAGGAACTTCACATTGTATCCTAAGGGAAATGAGAAGCTTTGAATTATTTATGCCAAGAGTGAAACTTACAGTGTCTAAAGATTAAAGAATGATTTTTTTATTTAGGTAAAACTTTAATTCCAGTATTGTTAACATATAGTGTTACATTAGCTTCAGGTGTACAATATAGTGATTCAATAATTCTGTACATGACTCTGCTCATCATAAGTGTACATCATAATCCACATCACCTGTTTTACCCATTCCCCAACCCACATCCCCTCTAGCAACCATCAGTTTGTTCTCTATAGTTAAGAGTATTTCTTGTTTTATCTGTCTCTTTTTTTTTCCTTTGTTCATCTGGTTACTTAAGTTACACATATGGATGAAACTGCATGGTATTTGTCTTTCTCTGACTGACTTCTTTTGCTTAGCATTATACTCTTTAGCTCCATCTGTGTTGTTGCAAATAGCAAGATTTCATTCTTTTTATGGCTGAATAGTATTTCAGTGTATGTGTGTGCGTGTGTGTACACATCTTTATCCACTTATTAATCAATGGAAATGAGGGCTACTTGCATAAATTGGCAATTGTTAGTAGTCCCGTAAGAAACATAGGGGTGCATGTATCCCTTTGAATTAGTGATTTTGAATTGTTGGGGTAAATACTCATTACTGCAATTGCTGGGTCATAGGGTAGTCCTATTTTTAACTTTTTGAGGAACCGCCATATTGTTTTCCGTAGTGGCTGCACCAGTGTGTATTCCCACTAACAGTGTAAGACCGTTCCTCTTACCAACATCTGTTGTTTCTTGTGTTATTAATTTTAGCCAACCTGACAGGTGTGAGGTGATATCTCATTGTAGTTTTGATTTGCATTTTCCTGATGATGAGTGATGTTGAGCATCTTTTCATGTGTCTGTGGACCATCTGGATGTCTTCTTTGGAGAAATGTCTGTTGCTGTCTTCTGTCCATTTTTTAATTGGATTATTAAAAAAAGAAAGAATGCACTGTTAAGAGGCTGATTGGAGACAGAGACGGAAAGTGGTGGCCCAAACTCAGATGAGTGATATTGAAGGCCTGGTTATAAACTAGGTTTTAAGGGAGGATCCATTGAGGAATTGGTATAAATATGATCTTCTTACTTAATAAGTAAACTAGAATGACATAGTTTCTGCTTTATATAGTTATAACAATGAGCTTAGGCCTATAAATGGACCCACTACATTATGATGAAATGAAATTGTATTAAGTCACTATGAAGTTAGCAAAAGTAATAGTAGACTATTTTATTTTGAAAGTAGTTTCTTGCTACCAAAGCATACCTATATTCTGAATGGAAATGCTAAATAATGGGATAGCTCAAAAAAAAAAATCCCCATGCAGAATTTAACAATATCTACTAATATTTGTGCACTTACTAAGCAGAACCACAGTAAGCACTCAGTGCTTGTTAGTTGTTGCTATGTATATTCAAGCCACTTTTACTGATATTATTTTGCTACACCTATGTACAGTGTCATGGGCTGGCTGCTCTTCTTCCTACTTTATACATGAGGACTCAAGGATAAGAGAGGCTATGTAACTTCCCATCTTCTGCTGGCTAAGAGTAACAGCACTAGGATGATAATGCACCTCTGTCGAATTGCATCCCAGGGAAAAGAAATTCTGACTCCTGCAAATCATAAACACGATGGCAAGTAGAAATTTTCCCCTAATTCAATTTCATATAGCTAGGTGTAAAAATACTTTGAAATTCATGGCATTAAAACTAAAAGACTACAGTTTCAAATTCAACAGAGTACTCACAGAAAGTCTTGAAATGCAATGAACTTTAAAAAAATCTGTCCAGAACCTCAAAAGCATTTATTCAGAATGTAAATGTTTGTATTTTGGCGTAAGTTCCTAAAAAATGGAGAAAATTTTATTGACAGTATTATATCACTACAAACCCAAGAAGGTTGACTTCACCTTTTACGTGGAGCCTCAGTGCTGCTGTAGCTCATCTGAAACTAGAATCTTTAAATGTTTCTTGAAAATAAAATATTGATGTATGATAGTATCTTAGGATTAAATGAAGTGGCTCAGTTCCCACGATCTCTTATAAATGTGTTAAATGGAGTGCCGAAAGAATTGACCCATTTCTCTAACTATAAATATAAACCTTTGCCAATTCATTATTCTACAATCTAGGCATGGAAATTTATAGATGTTATAGTGATTATTCATGGGGTTAGTATTTTCCTTAGAGTCTTCACAGAATGTCTCTCATAACTTCAGTCTTAGGCAGCTGATTCTATCAGCTCAGCAAGAGAGGTTTTATCTATCAATTGCAGACTCCCTGTAACCAAACTCATGAGATTAAGGTTTACATTAAAAATACCAATTTGTAAATTTGCAATGAAAAATAAGTGATGTGTAGATCGAGAGAGCTACATCTTCCCTCCCTTTAGAAAGTCTACATAGAAAGGGAATATAATGAGAAAGAAAATTAATATACTGGAAATCAAAAAGAGTTAGATAGAAAGAATTTTTTCATGGCAGCAGGCTGTTAGCCCAACAGAGGCAGCATCACCAGTGGCATCAAAGGACAGAGTTCTCCCAGCAAAGACTATAAATGCCTTGAGGGTAAGGACCCCATCTACTTTATATCAGTCATCTCTCCACAGCCTGGCATAGAATGGCCACTCGTCAAATGAGACTACAGCCCGTTGACTAAGACTCCTTCATTCAGTGTTGGAATGAATTCCACCTACTTTTCTCCTTTGGAGGCTCTCTTTTCTTCTATGAATCCATAGATGACCTTTTGAATACCACATTCTTTCATTAGATAGTAGTATAGTTGGGGATGAATACACTGATTAGGTAGCCAATTTGCCTTTTTATGCTGACTTGTGAATTTCTATTTCCATCTATTTGGTGTTTATGATTCTTCTGCTTCCCAGTTTGGGGAATGAGGAGCAGGGTATGTCACCGCAACCACTAAGTACATGTTCCTAAGGTTTCTTTCTACAAATCTGTTACATCAATACTCTATGCTATTCTCTAAGATGGGGTAGTAATGCAGTTCAGCCAGATTGGCCCAGTCTATTGCTTCTAATAGTTTCTGCTAATTACAAGAGATGAGAGTCAGGATATTAAAGGGCTGTTGAAGATGATCAAGATGGAAGCTTTGGGGAAAATCACCTTGTCATTGAACCCTGCCATCCACTGAAGTTACAGAAATGTTTCACTTCCATCCATTTCCACAGATAATTAATGAGCCCTTACTGTGTTAAGGGCAAGGTTGTAGGTACATAAGACAATGTTTGCCTGCGTTTAACTTAGAAAGATAGCATTTTATCTTTGGACTTATGTTTTAATTTTTCAAATGGCCTTATTTATTTCCATTTAGTTTTATTAACACAATACTTAGACATTCTTAAAATGCATAAGCAAAGGTAAAGAGAAAAGTAGATAACCAGACAATGCAACTTGGTGCACAAACTGTATTTAATACCAGACTCCCAGCAAAAATTACCCAAGTGAAGAAGTGGAAGAGTGAACCATGTCTTTGAATGACATCATTGGTTCTAGGAGGCAAGAGAGGTATCAGAAAATGTGCATCTTTTTTTTTTTAAGATTTTATTTATTTATTCATGAGAGACACAGGGCAGAGGGAGAAGCAGGCTCCACGCAGGAAGCCCGACGTGGGACTTGATCCCGGGTCTCCAGAATCAGGCCCTGGGCTGAAGGTGGCACTAAATTGCTGAGCCACCTGGGCTGCCCTAGAAAATGTGCATCTTTTGCCAACTCCTATATTACCCATCTCCATGATTTTCATCATGTTACTCAAGTATTAGTTTTTCATGTAAGTGATGAAAAAGTTGGACCCGATGATCCCTGGTCTCCTTCTAGATCAGAATATGTGACGGCCCACCATTTGTGAGCTTTAAAAATTATGTAAAATTATTTTTTCTGCAATCTATTACAAAAATGATACTAGAATATTTGGTTTGTGTTTTCCCCCAGCTTTAGTGAAGTATAATTGACAAAAAATTGTATCTATTTAAGTTATACAACATGATGATTTTTTATACCTATACATTGCAAAATAATTACTACAATCGAACTAACACATCCATCACCTCATGTAGTTACCGTGTGTGTGTATGTGTGTGTGCGTGTGTGTTGAGAACACTTAAGATTACCCTTTTAGCAAGTTTCAAGTGTAAAATGCAGTATTATTAATTGTCACCATTCTACTAATGGCTTCTGAAAGTTTGACTTTTCTGGACTCAACATATATGAGAGATCATGTGATATATGTCTCTCTGTTTTTGGCTTATTTCACTTAGCACAGTGTCCTCCAGGTTTGTCCATTCATCCACCTCTGGACACTTAGATTGTTTTTGAGTCTTTGCTGTGGTGAATAAGGGTACAATGAACATGAAGGTGCAGATACCTCCTCAAGACCTTGATATAATTTCCTTGGTATACATACCCAGAATTGTGATTGCCGGATTATAAGGCAATTATATGTTCAATTTTGGGGTGAAATTGTTAATGTTTTCCATAATAGCTGAATCAGCTCATGTTCTCACCAACACTGTCCAAGGGCACCCTTTTCATCATACCCTCACCAACACTTGTCTTTTTGATAATAGCCATCCAGACTGGTAAACTTCTCTCTCAGTGTGGTTTTGATTTGCATTTCCCTGATGAGTGACATTGAGCAGCTTTTCATATGTGTGACCATTTGTATATCATCTTTGGAAAAATGTATGCTCAGGTCTTGCCCAATTTTTAGTCATGTTGTGTTTTGCTACTGAGTTTCATAAACTCCTTATATACTTTAGATAATAACTCTTGACCAGATGAATGGTTTGCAAATGTTTCCATCCATTTCATAGGCTGCCATTTTATTTTACTTGCTATACAGAAGCTTTTTAGTTTGATGTAGTCCCACTTGTTTATTTTTACTTTTGTTGCCTGTGCTTCTAATGCCCTATCCGTGAAATCGCAGCCAGGACCAAAGTAAAGGAGGTTTTCCCCTATGTTTTCCTTTAGGAGTTTTACCTTGTCAGGTATGAAATTTAAGTCTTTAATCCATTTAGAATTAATTTTTGTTTAGACACAAGTTTAAGTTCAATTTCATTCTGCATATGGATATCCAGTTTTCTCAGCCCCATTTATTGAAGAGAATATCCTATTCCTCACGGCCTTTTCAAAGATTAGTTGACTGTATATGTGTGGGTTTATTTATGTGCTCTTTTCTGCTCCATTGTTCTGTGCATCTGTTTTTATTCCATTACATACTGTTTTCATTACTACAACTCTATAGTATAGTTTGAAATCAGGAAGTGTGATACCTCCATCTTTGTCCTTCTGTCTCACACTGCTTTGGTTTGTCAGGGCTTTTCATGATTCTGTACAAATTTTAGTATTATTTGTTCTATTTCTGTAAAAAATATCATTGGAATATTGATAAGGATTAATTAGATAAGCTGAATGCCTTAGGCAGTATGGATATCTTAACAAGATTAATTTTTCCAAACCATAAACCTGTATCTTTCCATTTATTTTTTTCTTTTTCAGTTTCTTTTATCAGTGTTTTGTATTTTTTAGTATTTACATCTTTCATTTCCTTGGTTAAATTTGTTTCTAAGCATTTTATTCTTTTTAGTGATTGTAATTCAGATTATTATCTTAATTTTCGATCACTTGTTAGTGTATATAAATACAACTGATTTTTGTGTATCGATTTTGTATACTGCAACTTCACTGAATTTATTCTAACAATTTTTTTTTGTCACAATCTTCAGGATAAGAAAACAATATACATAAGATTATGTCATCTTCAAACAATACTGTTTAAGTTATTCCTGTACAATTTGGATGACTTTTATTTCTTTTTCTTGCCTAATTACTATGGCTAGGACTTTAATCTGTTTATTACAAGTGGGCACCCTTGTCTTGTGTTTTTTGTTTTTGTTTTTTTTTTTTTGTTTTTTGTTTTTTGTTTTGTTTTGTTTTGTTTTTTTTAGAGTGGAGCCCTCTGATTTATTCAAGTATAGTTGACACCTGATGTTATTTTAGTTTCAGGTATACAACACAGTGACCAACAACTCAGTACATGATGCTTTGCTCACCACCAGTGTATCTACCAGCTGTCACCATGCTATTGTAGTTATCACTATTGTAACACCTTTAACTCTTTTCCCTATCCTATACCTTTTATTTCCATGACTTCTTTATTCCATAACTTAAAACTGAAAACCTGTATCTCACATTCCCCTTCACCCATTTCCCTGTCCTTCAACCCCCTCCCCTCTGGTTAGGCACCCCTGTCTTATTCCTAATTTTAAGGGAAAGCTTTCAGTTTTTCGCTGTTGAGTGTCATGTTGACTATAGACTTGTTATATGCAGCCTTTATTATGTGGAGGTACATTGCTTTTATATTTAATTTGTTGAGCTTTTATCCTGAAAGCATACTGAATTTTCATCAAATGCTTTTTCTGTATTTATTGAGATCATCATATGATTTTTATCCTTTATTCTATTAGTGGGTATATCAAATTCATTAATTTATTGTGGTGAACCATTCTTGCATCCCAGGGATGAATCCCACTTGATCATAGTATATGGTCCTTTTAATATGATGTTGAGTTCAGTTTGCTTATATTTTGTTGGGATTTTTTACATCTCTGTTAATCAGGGATTTTGGCCTGTAAGTTTCTTTGCTTGCAGTGGCCTTATCTGGCTTTGGTTTGAGGGTAATGCTGGACTTGTTAAATAAGTTTGGAAGTGCTCCCTCCCTAATTTTTTGGAAAGGGTTGCTAAGGATTGGCAAAATTCACCCATGAAACCATCTGGTCCCAGGCTTTTCTTTGTTAGAAGTTTTGATTACTACTTCATTCTCTTCACTAATAATTACTCTGTTCAGATTTTCTCTTTCTTTATGATTCATTCTTGGTAGGTCATATGTTTCTAGGAATTTATTTCTTTGAGGTTGTCCAGTTTGTTTGTGTGCATACTTGGTCATTATGGTCTCTTATCCTTTGTATTTCTGTAAGATTGGTTGTAATATCTCCTCTTTGATTTATTGTTTTATTTATCTGAGTCCCCTTTTGTCCTATGTTAGTCTAGCTAAGTGTTTCTCAGTTTTCTTTTTTAAAAAAAGATTTATCTATCTATCTATCTATCTATCTATCTATCTATCTATCTATCTATCTAATCTATCTATTTATGATAGACAGAGGCAGAGACAAAGGCAGAGGGAGAAGCAGGCTCCATGCCGGGAGCCTGACGTGGGACTCGATCCCGGGACTCCAGGGTCGCGCCCTGGGCCAAAGGCAAGTGCCAAACCGCTGAGCCATCCAGGGATCCCTCTTTTTTTTTTTTTTTAAGTTTCATTGCTGTTTTCTATTGTTTTTCTGGTCTTTCATTTATATGTGTTAAAATCTTTATTATTTCTTTCCTTCTGTTAACTTTGGGCTGAGTTTGTTCTTTTTCTAGTCCCTTTATGTTTAAAGTTAGGTTGTTTGAGATTTTTTACCCCTAATATAGATATTTAGCACTCTAAACTTTTCTCTAAGAATTGCCTTCCTGGGATCCCTGGGTGGCTCATGGTGTGATCCTGGAGCCCCAATAGAGTCCTACATCAGGCTCCCCGTGGGAGTCTGTGTCTCTTGTGAATAAATAAAAAAAATCTTTATTAAAAAAAAGAATTGCTTTCCTGCATCCTATAAATTTTAGTATGTTGTGGTTCTGTTATTATTTGCCTCAAGATACTTTTTTGTTTTTCCTTTTGAATTCTTCTTTCACCAATTAGTTCCTCAGGAGTGTGTTTAATTTCTATATGTGTGAGAGTTTTTCAGTTTTTATCTTGTTATTGATTTTTTTTGGGGGGGGGGGAGAAGAGAGAGAGAGAGAGAGAAGATGAGAGCACTTGTGCAAGAGGGGGGAGGGGCAGAGGGGGAGAAAGAGAATCTTAAGTAGGCTTTACATCAAGTACTGAGCCTAACATGGGGCTCAATCTCACAACCCTGAGCTGAAATCAAGAGTTGGATGCTTAACTGACTGAGCCACCCAGGCAACCCCTGTTACTGATTTTGAATTTCATACCATTGTGGTCAGAAAAGATACTTGATATTTATTTAATCCTTTTAAATTTATTAAGACTAGTTTTATGACCCAACATATGATATATCCTGGAAAATGTTCCATGTACACAGGAGAAGAACGTGTATTTTGCTGCTGGCTGAAATGTTCTGTTGGGTCCATTTGACTTATAATGTTATTCAAAACCACTGTTTCCTTATTGATTTTCTGTCTGGATAATTTATTCATTATTGAAAGTGGAGTATTGAAGATCTGCTATTATTGTATTGCTGTTTATTTCTCTCAGAAGTTCTGTTAATAGTTTTACCCTTACATATTTAGATGTCCCAATGTTGGGTGTATATATGTTTACAATTGTTATATTCTGATAATTAAATAGACCTCTTTATTATTATATAGTGACTTTGTCTTCTGTAACAGATTTTGACTAGAAATCTATTTGTCTTATGTGACTATAATCACTCCTGATGTCTTTTGGTTGCTGTTTATATGGAGTATCTTTTTTCAGTCCCTTCACTATATGTATATGTACATATACATATGTATATCCTTAAAGCTAAAATGAATCTCTTGCCAGCAGCGTATTGCTGCATCTTGTCTTTTTCTGTCTATCCAGCCATTCTGTGTCTCCTTATTAGAGAATTTAATTCATGTACATTTAAAGTGATTGTTGATAGGTAGAGACTTATTATTTGTTGTTTTTTTTGACACTTTTTAATTTTTTTAGTTCCTTTGTTCTTCCTGTCTTACTGTCTCCTTTTATGATGTATGTGTGTGATAGTGTGCTTTGATTCGTTTTTATCTTTTGTGTATCTAGTAGAGTTTTTTTTTCTCTTTACCACATAGCTTATAAAAAACATCTTATAGTTATAATAGCCTATTTTAAGGTGATAACTACTTAACTTTAAATGCATACAAAATCACTCTATGCTTTTACTTCTCCCCCCATTTTAAGCTTTTGGTGTCATACTTGACATTTTTATATTGTTCATCAATTAACAAACTATTGTAGCTATAGCTGTTTTCAATGCTTTTATCTTTTAATTTTGAAATGAGAGCTAAGAGGCATTTTTTTTTGTGCCACCATCGTAGTATTAGAGTATTCTGACTTTGACTATGTATTTCCCTTTATCAGTTATTTTTTACTTCCATTTTTCACATTGTTAGCTATCATCCTTTTGTTTCTACCTCAATTCTGATTATCATTTCTTGCAAGGCAGGTTTAGTGGTGATGAACTCCCTCAGCTTTTTGTTAGCAGCATCAGAATCTTATTTATCACTAGCAATGTTCATTATTAGTAAAACACTAAACAGTTATAAAGCAACTGTTATATATGAGACACATGCTGGCTGGGAGTTTGCCCAACTATGTCATTTTCATATATGTAAATGAATTCCTTCTAAAGATCAAATAATTAGAAATGTATAACACTGCATTTTTTCCTGTTGGCAACTTTTAATTTTTTTGGTGCACAGTTGCTGGAATTTGGTGTTGAATTTTGGGGATTTTGGAGATTGGCTTTTGATTTCAAGCAGTACTCCTCATTCAGAGGGCTTATAATTAGCTTGGAATTCCTGTATCCAGCAGTTATATTTTGTACCACTGAGCACTGATGGGACTATAAAAATAAAGATGAGCAGTGCTCATATTTTCCAAGTACAGGCCTTATTTATTTTGCCTAGTATGGGGTACCTATCATGAAGTCTGGCCCATCTTTATTGATCAATAAATTTTATTTCCAAATAAAAATGCGATATTTCCAGAGTTTTACTTTCAGCAAGCCTATAATACAATGAGAAATTATGGACCAGAAAGGATTTTTGATGAATTGATCAGTGTTTTTTGCTGAAAGGGAAATAATACATGGGACCATCTGTGTAATTATACCAGTATTTGCTTTACTGTATTTAACTAAGTTTTTTAAAAAGATATATTTACGGCATGTTTTATTGGTAGTCATATTAATTATCAAGTGTGTCAATTCCTTTTCAAAATACTGACATAGCTTGAGAATCCTTCATTTTGTACCGTGCATATATTTGAATTTCCAAAGCAGAAAATGACTTCTTCTTAGACACTATGTCTGGCCAATGGAGATATTCTCAAAACTGTGGGTCACTGATTTGTCACTGAGCCAGACTTCCTTCACAGAAAAAGTCTCTTCTAAATAAACCACATAATATTGCCTTTGGCCAGTGAAAAACATGGTTGGATTGTTCTGTTTCAAAGAGCTAAAGCTGGCTGAGTGTAATTTTGCATCAGGTATTATTTGTGAAATGAATGGCTGGCATAATGTTACTGTCATAATTACCTGCTATTAGTTTAAATCAATTTCAACTGTCTTTGGCTTGTCTATACTACATACTTTTCTATCCTTTAATTAAATATTGCATCACAATGTTTTTTCAAGAACTTGGGTGAGATTATGAACATGTCTTGGTGCCCTATCATCCACAGCACACGTGGGACTTCTGTCTGTCTTCATTTTTTCTCAATTCCCAAGTTGGTCTACTCAGTTCATGTGGTGCAGATTTTGCTGATTGCTTCCTTTTAGTCCCCAGGACTATCATATGAGCCCAATATGGCCAACATGAGGACCTCATTCCCTCGTCATAAAGATTTGTTCAGGGATTAACGTGCAGCTCAAGCTTAGAATCCTTTTCTGGAAAAGATCTTTTACTTTTCCTATGGAAGTGAGCTTGAGACCACCTGTGGACATCTTACTACCCAACAGAGAGAGCAAAAGTGAGAATTAAACCAAGAGAAGCCTAGAGAAGAAGGGGAGATAGAGCCTTCATTGTATTTTAACTGTTGCACTCCATCCCACCTATGATTCATCTCTTGGGGTTAGAGTTACATGATTTAGGAACCCCCTACCCCCTTTTTTCCTTAGGGTACTTTGGATGAGTTTTGACTGCTATAATCAGAAGGTTCCTGGTGAATGCCTCTTTTCATATTTGTGCCATTGACTACTTTGTGCCTCATGATGGCCCTGCAGTAGTATCTCAGTTTAACCTGCCCTGACACAGCAAACACTGTCCCCTGTAATCATAGCCATCCTGCCTTGTACCTCAGACCTTAATGTCTTTGCCAGGAATCTGATTTGGTAATCTCTCACAAAGTCTTACAAAGGGCTTGTTAGTTTTGAGAAGTATTTACATTGGTAAGAGAACTCAGTATCCAAAGTACAATACAATATCTTAACCTGTCAGAAAGATTAAATGAAGTCTGAAAACTCAAGGTAAAGAAAATGGAGTTGTATGTACCTTCTTGGTCTTGGGTTTAAAAAAAAAAGAACCTGCATTCACTTAAAAATACCTATTGTGCATTTGCTATTAGCAAGGTGTGGTGGGAAGAAATAGGACACAGTACAGAGTAAGCAGTTTCTGCTCTCTTGGAAAATAATCATTTTCTATCAGGACATTTTGACATGAATCAAGTAAAAATACAAATAAATATGTAATCACATCCATGGTAAGTACTGGTTTTGGGGCCTGTGTAGCAGGAGGCTGTTGGTTCTGGGTGTTCAGAGATAATTAAATCCCAGAAGAAATGATAATGGAGTATAAATTTGAAGGTTGAATAGGAGTTAAAGAGCTGAAAACATGAGAGTGAAGGTAAGTTCCATGAAAAAGAAAAATCTTTCCAGAAGGAGAAAACAGCTTTGTAAAAGATTCTCAGGTGGAAAGATACAGGATCTCTTTGAAGAAGAGACAGTGGCAGCAGATAAGACAGGGTACATAGACAAGGGACCAGAGAAAGCCAGGCCTTTCAAGTCCTGGTGACAGTTGCTGTCTTTACCTTTCAGGCAATGGTAAGAAAGACATTTAAGGAGTTTAGTTCACAGAATGACACAATTAGGTTTATGTTATAAAAGTTATCACTGCAACTTCGTGATGTTAAATCGGCTGGTACAAGAATCACCTGGATTACCAGGTTCCTATTCCATTCAGGTAGAACCAAAGTGTGGGCCCCTTGCTCTGGTCATTTTAAAACCTCCCTTGGATGATTCTAACAGAAAGCTAGGCTTGAGAATTGCAGATGTAAACCAGGTAGGAGATGTAGGAGCACCTGTGATAAAGAGTCTCTGCAAGCTGGCTTTTTAGTATGACTTGAGGTTATCACCACCCCTCTGCACCCCAAACCTAATATTGTGAATTGCCTTAATGAAAATGAACTTCTTAAGTGAGAGATTTGTTCCCCTGCCCCCAAATTAGACCCAGCACACCTGAAAAGTTTGTCACCTCTCAGGATCAAATTTCAAGAGGAAATTAGCCACACTAAAACATTCCTAGAAGATGATAAAAGGAATCTGAACCATAATGAGCAGAAATGATCCAGGGGCAGCAGATATCTTGAAAGTGTAATCAAATAATCCTTTACAAAGGATGATTTTGGTCCTCTGATTTCAAGTAAGTCAAAGGCTCTTATTCATTCATTGGGTAAATATAAGGTCCAACTACTTTCCAGTGTTAGACATTGGAAACAATGGCAGGAGATGGTGCAGACAAGAATTCTTGTCCTCCTGGAGCTTTTGTTCCAGTTAAGAATGAAGTTTTCTTGCTCATCTGATCCTTAAGGTCAGAATTTTAACCTGACCTTTATGGTTAGCACCTTTAGAATCTGTATGTGTTACAGGGAGATGCATTTCAGTTATGAATTTTAGAACATTAAAAGTAGGAAATCTCTGAAAAGCAAGGAGATTAACATCTGTGGAAGGATTCTAAGGTGGCCTGTAGGATCTAAGGGCAAGGACTGGAAGATGTAATAGGAAGATGACTGTTGAGTGATCTGGTCTAGCGATCTCTAGAGTCTTTTACAAAGCTGAAAAACAAATATTATGGTATTAATAGCAGCTCTTACATGGTTTGAACATTTACCATATGCCATACACCTTAAGTGCTTTATTATGCACTATCTCATGTGAGATTTATAACACACATCATGCAGATGAGGAAAATGAAACTGTATCAAATTATACTTTTTAGAAGTTAAAAATGTGACTTCTACAAATATAAAGTAAAAAGATGTAAAAAAATGACTCAGTAATTAATGAAGATGTACATATGATGGTAAGGTTGGTTCCATGAACAGTTGAGGGAGTTCTTTGTTTATAGGTGTGTTAGTAAAAGTACGTTAGTACAAGATTACTAGATTGGGTAAAAAACTGATTAATGTTTTATAGGGCAATAAACCGTCACACTTGGGATTATTTTTTCTCCTGGAAAGATATAATTTGTATCTTTAATAGACAAAGCCTGCAGGGTAATGCAACTTCACTAATTTTGGGATCTTTATTTCGTAGTTCATTAGGTATTTTTTCCTTTTTTTTTTTCTTTTGGTTTCAGAAGTAGAATATAGTGATTCATCACTTGCATATAACACTCAGTGCTCATCACAAGTGCCCTCCTTAACACCCATTCCCCCAATAGCCCAACCCCCACCCACCTTCCTCCATCAACTGTTTGTTCTCTTTTGTTAAGAAGCCTATTGTTTCCCTCCTTCTCTCTCCTTTTTTCCCTTCCCTGCACGTTCATCTGTTTTGTTTCCTAAATTCCACATATGAGTGAAATCGTATGGTATTTGTCTTTCTCTAATTACACTTAGCATAATACACACTAGCTCCATCCATGTTGCTGCAATGGCAAGATTTCATTATTTTTGATGGCTAAGTAATATTCCAGTGTGTGTGTGTGTGTGTGTGTGTGTGTGTGTGTGTGTGTACACACACACCACATCTCCTGTATCCATTCGTCAGTTGATGGACATAGGCCCTTTCCATAGTTTGGCTAGTATTGATAATGCTGCTATAAATATCAGAGTGCATGTGCCCCTTCAAATCTGTTATTTGTGTATCCTTTGGGTGTATGCTTAGTGGTGCAATTGCTGGGTCATGAGTAGTTCTATTTTTATCTCTCTAAGGAACCTCCATACTATTTTCCAGAGTGACTGCAGCAGTTTGCATTCCCACTAGTAGTGTAGGAGGGTTCCCCTTTCTCAGCACCTTCGCCAACATCTGTTGTTTCCTGTGTCTCTTAGGTAATTCTTGAGAGAGCATGTTACACAATTGGCACATGAAACTTGGAATGAACATGATTTTCTTTTGGCCTTATTTTCAAGTTTTGGATGATTATTCTTAACATTGGAAGAGTTAAGCAACTTTTCAGGATTTTCAAGCTCTAATAATGAGGCCAGGTCATAACTGACCTTTCTCCAAATACCCATACTGAAATGAGCCATGCAGCAAATATCTGGGAGGAGATATTAGGGAAGCATCTTTTGAATCCCATCACCATTGTTCTGCCTTTTTATATGTCTGAGCTTGTTTTTTCCAGTTGCTTTATGTTTGTTTATTTGATTCCTAAAACATTTGTAAACCACTCCAAATTAACCTCTTCTCCTATTTTGTTCCTGCAAAAGTGGTTTGGCACACCAAACATGAATGATAAGTAGCTAGTAGTTCATTAACCACTTGCTACTGTTGGCTAGAAGACAAAGGCTCTGGAATCCCAGGTAGAAATCTGACTCTTTAGAATTTATTGCAGCTGTTTCCTCAATAAGATTTCTCTGTCAGTTTATGGGATTGTGTGTGTGTGTGTGATTGTTGTTATGTTAGGGCATTACTGATGGTCTTCTGTTTTTAGCATGGTAATCTTGAGCTCTTAAGGTTTAGAGAGAAGGTCCAGTCCTCTGCAAATGGCACTTTGTTCAGCCTCATGTAACTAACTGCAGACTTGGTCTCACTGTTTTCCTTTCCTGTGAGTTAATCTTGAGGAAAGACTTCAGTGTTAGGTTTTCAGGATAAACGAAAAAGTAGCTGTATGGTTGGCTTAATGTTTCATTAAGGCAAAAGGAACTTCTCTGTGTTTAAGGTGATAGACCCCTATTAGTAAAGGTAAAGTGGCAGAAAACTAGTCAGTCAAATGGTTTATTTTAGGAACTCAAACTAGATGTGAGAGTACAATTTTTGCTTTTTAGTTAAGAGGAAGGGTCTGATATTTGCTCCATTGGGAGAAAGCTAAGCTGAAATTTATAGGCTCTGTAATAACACATCATTTAGTAAATATAGTGTATGATATTTAATGTAATTTATGGGCCACTTTACATGGGTTATCTCACCAAGTCCTTAGCAATTCCATGAGGTAGAGTACACCATTGTCTCCATTTTATGGATTCAGGAAACTGAGGTTCACAGGGGCTAAGTAAGCTAGCCAAGATTCACAGCCGGTAAGAGAAGTAGAATGAAGATTAGACCCAGGCCAACTGATGACAAGCCTACTTCTGTGAAGGTCAGATGTCATCGCCTTTCTCACATGATGCCGGGAGAAAGCACATAGAAAATTAGCCAAAATCCCATTTTCTAACCTCAGATCCAGCATTAACTGTCTTTGCAACTCTGGGTGAGTCATCTCATCTGTCTGGGCCTTCATTTCCCTCTGTAAAATGAAGGGTAGAAACAATTTGGATTGGATGGTCTCTGGGGTTCCTTCCAACTCTAAAGTTCTCTGATTCTGTAATTGCATCCTGACCTTAGAGAGGCACATTCTCCCCTCCCCCACCACACATACACTGCTTCCCAAGGCAAAAATCTAATCCTGCTCTAAGTGCCCATTGCACTTTGATGCTAAACTCAAGACGCCACCAAATCCTATCATTTACGACAGCCCCTGAGGGACACACATTTTAAAAAATCTGGCAAACCCATTCTTTAAAATAAGTTGCTACTAGAGTGCGTTTTTAGGAAGTAAAATATATTTTTTTAAATTTTTATTTATGATAGTCACACAGAGAGA
The DNA here is from genome assembly GCF_003254725.2 of Canis lupus dingo. Lineage (NCBI taxonomy): Eukaryota > Metazoa > Chordata > Mammalia > Carnivora > Canidae > Canis > Canis lupus. The sequence continues at coordinate 54,073,343 of NC_064246.1, read as the reverse complement.
GAGAGAGAGAGAGAGAGAGAGAGAGGCAGACACAGGCAGAGGGAGAAGCAGGCTCCATGCACCGGGAGCCCGACGTGGGACTCGATCCCGGGTCTCCAGGATCGCGCCCTGGGCCAAAGGCAGGCGCCAAACCGCTGCGCCACCCAGGGATCCCAGGAAGTAAAATATTAACACAAAAAATATTAACTCATTTGTTTCCTCTTGTTTCATGGTAAGAGGAAATATCAAAGGTAGCCCACACAATCCAGCAGAATGTACTCAGGACACCTTGATGGAGTGTCATCCAGAAGCAATCACAGGTGCACAGAATTAGGACATACTCTGATTATAGTCACATTGTTTTCTCCTTTCTATTTTCTCTAACCATCGCACATCTGGAAGAGCATGTGAAATGTTACATTCCTGGACCAGTGCAGTTACAGAGCAGAGAGCAACAAGAGTGCCCAAAAATAATGGCATTATTTTTAGTTGCAGCCGCACTGGATGCACCTAATAGGATGGGGGGGGGGGGGGCAACTCCGAAGTACTGAACCAATGTAGAAATGCTAAAAATATTGTTCCCACTCCAGCAATTGAAATGGTGAGCAATGACTGAGGCAGAGGCAGGTAGGGAAATTAAATTAGGATTCATGTCTCTCAGCTGTGGTAGGCTGGGTTTCAGGGCTGGCAGGCACTCAGTGGGCTCACGGGGGCTAGCCCGGGACTGCCAGTGGGAGAAGTGAAAAAGGAGCAGTGTTGAGCGGGAGGAGGAGATTCCTCTCCGGGCACCTAGCACCGCAGAGCAGAACCTGGAGAATGGCTGAACGATCAGAGTTGGTCCTAGAAGCTCTCTCCTTTGGGGTTGTGCATATGAGCCCGGCAGAAGCCAGTGGGCCCGCTGCCGCTGGGGAGCGGGTCTGTGCTTGACACATGTGTTTCCCATTGATCGCTGGAGACAGCCCAGTGGCTCCGAGTTGGCCTGACAAAGCCGTATTGAAGTCCAGACAGAGTACGGTTTCAAAGCAGGCAGAAAAAGAACGGGAATGCTGTTCAGGAAATTCTTCAGGCATGGGCAGGGACTTGGCTGCAATTCTGCAGTTGGAAAATCTGACTGGGGCAGCTCCTGAACGCAGGCTGGGCCTGCTCCCGCTGGCGGGCTGAGCCGCCGCCTCCTCCAGAGCCGCCCCGTGCTCGGGGGCTCCGGGTGCTTTTCCTCAGCCGCTTTGTGGAGCAGACGGGAGAGGTAGGGCCCTGCTCTTCAGTTCCTGTATTTCCAAGCTTCTCTTCACTTTCTCAGCCTGCTGTTTGGTGTGCAAGTACCCTGAGTTTGTGCGTGCGTGCATGTGTGTGTGTGCATGTGTGTGTGTGTGTGTACAAGTTAGAATTCCATCACTGAGTGCTAGTGCTAATCCTTTTTCTCCCCCAGCCCTCTTCCAGATCGGATTTTCAGCAGGGCAGAGACACTTTGGAAAGTTAGGGTTTAGCCGGCAACACAAATAGGAGAAGGCAAAGTATGTTCTTGTATGGTCACCCCGCTCCAGGCTTCTGTAACTTCTCTGCATGGAAGGACAGTTCATGGGCAGAAAAGATCATTTTAGACGAAATTGTGTTCTTTGCTTCGTGAGAGTTTTTGAGAGGGGCATTTTCAGCACAAAATAGCTTTCATTCGAGGAAGGAATCAGAGTTTGAAGTTTCTATCTTGGGTTATACTTTCAGAGTATGGGAGCAGATACGTGTGCCCGTATTCTTGGCAACTTTTATTATTATAGGGGATTTGGGCTGTCATTAAGGAGCCCAGTGCTGTGTTTGCCCAGAAATATGCTGGATCAACATTTGTAATTCTGTTTCTATGATAATTTTCAACTTTTCTGAGTTGAAAAGTAACTGGCAGTTTTACCCTGAAACAGTCTGTCTGTATTTTGGAAATAGAATCAAAGAATAACAGAAAACAGTAGTTCATTCAAAATCATTGTTAAAAGATAGAAATGTTATGGTGGGAATTTTAGTTCATTGATTTTGATTTTGCACCCTACCGGAAAAGAGTGCTTTAAGAGACTCCACAAATTTTAAATAATCCTTTCCCATGCATATCAGCTATAATGCAATATAGATTTTTACCCCCTTCCCCCAGGAAAGTTCTGCCTTAGTCTATGTTCAGCATGTAGAAGATACACAGCATAACTGCATTTAAGAAAGTGGTTTGGCTCAGAAAGGGCTAGACTAAATCTCACTACAGCTCTGTGATTACTGGCAGAGCAATCAGTGACAGCCCTGGTGTTCTCCCAAAGGGGGCTTGGCCAAGAGTCTCTTTGGGGAAGTAGATGAATGAATGGATTCAGGTGTGTGTTTACTTCAGCGTTAAAATCTCTCTGCGAGTAGCTAATAGTAAAGATTAATGGGTGAATGAAGAATAAAAGGCTGGAGTTCTTCAGATCTTTTTCTGTGTAAAACACACAAGCAGGCAGACCTTGTGTCCTGTTGGTGGGAAGCCATCCCTCTTGGCCAGCAATTTCATTTTCTCCACAGCTTTGCAGTTGGAGGAGGGGATTGGGAAATGCCTGGCAGCAGGGTTTCTTACTCCAAGACATGGCACACAAATATTTTCTTCATCAGCCTCGTCTTTGTGTTGGGTTGGGTGGAGCAGGCTTGGGACTTTTGGGAGTGCGGTTGGACACCAGCATAGACAGTGACTACATTTGTGTTTTTCCTAAGTGCCTACTGGGTGAGCAAAATGCCAAGACAGATTAGGAACCGACGTGAACCATAGCCAAGCCCACTGCCGGTGAAAAAGGAGACTCAAGTGAGCTCTAATGTCATATTCGTCTAAATTTAGTGCGCGTCAAGCACTGAGTGGAGCAGGCGTGAAATGGCAGCTCCGGGTTGCAGGATTATGAACGGCAGTGCCTAAAACTTGGAAGAAACTTTATAGTTTCCCTTTTTTTAGAAGTAGAGGAGGGGCCAGTCAAGCTCCCTTGACATTTGAAAGGAAAAGGAAGGGGGTGGGAAGGTGGACAGGGAGAAATCCGGGGCTGAGGTGTGGGTAACAGGAGAGAGGAGTGGCCATACCACGCACTGGGCAGCCAGGGCAGAGGGAGGAGATCTTGCGCGGGAAGGAAGCACATATTCTAGAAACAGTGCAAACCAGCAGGCACTGATCCATTCGGCTTGAAGTGTGTGGATAAACCGTGGCCTCAGTGAGGAGAATTGTTTTACCCTTGACACAATGGGAGACCCCATGGTCAGTCTGCCCTGCTGTGCCTTCTGGAAGCAATCAGCGCATTTTGTAAGAATGGCAACACCCGAGGGTTCAAATTTCCTAAGCAAGGAGGGAGCCTGCTCTTCAGGCTTTATTTTTAACCCATATGTTTCCATGTAGAGATATTCCCCCTGGGGGTGTTGAGTGAAAGGACCAGGTGGAGATGTTGAGTGATTGCAGGGAGCACTTTGTTCTAGGCCCTGCCCATGGCCACTTTATCAGAAAGACACACTTTTTCAAAATAATATAAAGTGAATACATCTGCTTCATTTTGATGAATGATTTTTTTTTTTTTTTAAGAAACATCTCCAAGGTCATATACCACATTATTGGTGAAAGTATTTAATACTAGTTTCATGAGGTTAGGAGGTTTATAGAATTATGACTTTGACCATCTGGAAGGGATTTGGGCCCTCCTGTAGTTCAGAACTTCTTGAGTATGAGTAATATGAAGACCCCTTTTATAGCAGAGTGGGGATTGATTTTCTCATGGTTGATCTAATGATTTCATTATACTGTCATTTAAATAGACACAAACCAGAAATAACTACCTAGATATTGCCTCTTGTCTTCATCATTCTTGAACAGATAGAGCACTAAAACAGATTTTTGAAATAAATACAAAGAAACTCATCTAATAACATCTAGATGATCAACATTTTTTTATGTAGAAAATGTATTATTAGAATTTAATAAGGTTTATGCCATGAACGTGGGACTAACAGTGACTTTGGAAATTACTTTGATTTCAGCACTCTTACATTCTTGTATCCTGGTTGGACACTTGATTCTTCCATGGCTTTTTTCTCTTCATATCTACCTTCACTATGTCCTTATATTTGCTCCTTGAAGGAATGTGCCATTTTATGTTCTCTCACACTCCTTTCTCTCTTCATGACAATGATAATGGAATCACTTGCTGCCCACATGATAACACAAGTTAATGCAAACACAGACACCAGAGCTCTATGGTAGTAGACATTGGTCAGGAATGATGGATCTGTATTTTCTAGGACAAAATTTGCACAAATAAGCACATCAAAAGAAAAACACAAGAACAAATTTGATGCAGAACTCTCAGATCTCAGGGAAGATCTGAGGATCCCTCCTGGGGTCAACATGCTGATCCTGGCTGGTTCTGGCTCCTTGAAGAACCTCTACAGGAATCTGGGGGGGGGGGATGAAAACACCCCAACTGCATTTCTAGCATTTCTAATGGAGCCCCGCCACTTTTACTTGCTCCATATATTGGAGTTTTGCAGGAGATTTCATCTGAAAAGAGAATTTTAGTGCAGTATAGGTGAAACTTGTTTGGTTGCAAGTGATGATAGAAACTCTGCTCACAGAAGTCTTAATGCTCACATTGCTTTAGGTGTAGAGAGGTGTAGACTATACCTAGGCAGTCAGAGCTGTTTCAGCAGCTGAGCAATGTCCCCAGTGACCAAAGCCAACTTTCTGCTTCACTGTCCTGAGCTCTTCAGCTGAACTTCCTGTGCTCATGTCCACGTATCCTTTTCAAGTCAGAGCAAAGGTAGCAAGGCATAAAGGGGAAAATACCTCTCCTATGAGACTTTGCCTCACATCTCAGAATACACCCCCAGTACTGGATCATGTACTCACTGGCCCCATGCAATGATATTACTATAATGAGTTAAAGCCAACCACGTATTACCCTCTGGATATGAAGTAGAAGTCCAAAAAAATTCAGATCAAGAGCTTTCTGATGGAGAATGAGCCTCTCCATGTTATTTTTAAATTTTTAAATTATTTTTTTATTATTTTCTCTCCATGTTCTATCACCAGTGAATGCCAGAAAGGATGTTTGTAGGATAGGCATGGACAGTTTTGGCCACAAATGTTTAAAAAAACAAACAAACAAACAAATACATTTGAAAAACACTGTTCTAATAATCCATTTCTTCCACTTTAAAGGAGGGAACACTGAGATCAGAAAAGTGAACACTGAGATCAAAGGATGGCCTAAGGGGCACAGGCACTCTGAGACATTGGTAATGTTTCTTGTCCCTTGACCATAAGTCTGGTGTGGACTACATGATACATGCATTGTCTCAGCAATGATAGCTTAAGGAATACTTTGGAAACCTGCTTCCAAAAAAAGGGAAAGTAAAATTATAATGGAATCTTAGTATTAGAAGATTCCTCAGAAATCACCAGCTTCCATGGTTTCTCAAAACCTCCTAAATCAGAACTTCAGAAACTAGAGTTGGAGAGCCTCTATATTTTTAAAAGCTCTCTGAGTGATTATTTTGAAGCGAGACACTGGTGCAGAGAGCTGAATTTGTTTCCCTCCCCCGCCACGGCTAAATCAGTATCCACTGCAGGGATGCCACGTATAGCGTTGCAGACAGGTGTCAGCCAGAGGTGATGGCAGTGCCTCCAGTGACGGAGAACCTCACTACACTGCGAGGCAGCTGGGGTGTTGTTTCCCACCTCAGGTGTCCTCAAATTGAGCCAAATTGGATTCCTATACTTTGTGATTTGTGGCCATTGTCACGGTCTCTGGAGCCACATTTGAAATTGGTTATGATACTTGGTACAGAAGCGTGGTAAAGAAAGAGAAGAGACGTAGAGGTGGTCAGAAAGCCTGGGATAAGTCCTGGCTTCACTAATGACTGGATCTCGGTTTGACCACCTGTAAAATGGGATCAGATGCCTCTAGAGTGTTCTCTGTTTCTCAGAATGTATGATTTTTGTAATTCTAAAGTTCTCCCATTTTCTTATGAATGTCTTTCTCTCCCTTTCTCAAGGCTGGGCATCTTGAATTATTTCATCTGTCCTTCGTCTTTTCCTGTGCTGTTATCTTTATCCTTCTTGAATACATTCCAGTTAACTTCCTCCTGACAAAAATATGATTCCCTGGACTCCATTCCACTCATCTGCCAAGTGCATATTCCGTGAACAGAGCACCGAACATCTATTAACCAAAGGGGGAGAGAGCGATTTTATGGGAGAAGCAGTACAGTAGGAAAGAAGAATGAAAGGTGGGCAGATCTTATAGCAGAGGGGGACACACACACATATTTAATATTAACTGAGAGAGCATGAGATAAACTGCCAAAGAATGAAAGAGGCAAATGAAAAGAAGTATGGGCATAATCAGCAGAGGGGAGAATGTTTTATGTTGATTGATCCAAGTTACTTTTTTTGTATTGCCTGGATTTCTCGAAAGATTCTACTCTCCTCTTTCTTTCACCTTTGGTGCCACACAGAAAGGTGATCGTCTTCATTACTGTTTCACATTTCTGTTGCCAAGTGTGAATCGCCTTATATAAAGGAAGCCATGTAATCTGTGGCCCCTGGCCTGCTGTCAGAGAGGTTTGCAGGACTCAGGGAGGAACATGTCACTACAGTTCACCAAGTGTATAAATCCTGTGAGATTGGTTTGCTCAGAAATCTTTGCTGGTAGTTGTCCTAATGGAGTTCTGGGTGTGCAGGTGGATGTGGAAGCTATGGCTTTATTCTTTTTTGACCGATAATGCAGTGGCACCTATTAACACAAGCAGAGTTTCCCGATAAAAAACTATATTGCCGGGGATTAGAAACTCCCTACTTGTTCAGACCACTTACCTTTGCTAGATGATAGCATCAGACTCTTTCATGAGCACCCTGACTTCCAAATAACATATTTCTGAATTCCTGGAAACCCTGCCGTTAGCCAGTTGCTGAGGTTGAAGTCTTTAGCCACTGAAGCTGTTTTTCTGGAGCTCTGAGTAAATAAATATCAATTGTTGGCTCTTTTGTCTGAGCAAGCATTCAACGCCACCCCATTGTCCTAACTCTGGTTAGGGTCATGATCCTGGTCATGGCATATTTGGTGAGAGGATTGCTTAAATATCTGAGGAGCAGTGCCATACTGTGCTGCTTTTCTTCATGCTCATACCTGGGGTTGTCTGCCATCATCTCTCTTGTCCTGTACTCTTTCTAGCACTCTCTCCTTTTCTCTCTCTTTTAAATTTCATCCTATCTTCCTGTTGCCAGTTTTTCTATTGAGAAAGTTTCTTCTCTGTTTGTTGGTTCAGTTCAGACCCAGGTCATTTGCTTCCCTTGGTGGTCAGAAATGCCAGGGACAAACCAGTCAGCTTATAACTTGGACCCTGTAGTGACAGATATTAACTCTGAAAGTTGAACCTGAACTTCAGAGATCTGTGGCATCACTGCTGTTGTGGACAAAGCTACACCTGGTGTTTCCTAGGCTGAGGATATAAACTGCAGATCACAAACTAGAAGTCTGAGGGCTGACCTAAAGGCACATTTTGGGTCACAGAGTGGTGCTTATATTTTTCTTTTTTTAATCAATTACAAAGCATTTGACATTTTGAGATATTATGTACAAATCTAGATAATCTAGAAGGTGCTAACAAAGGGCATCCTTGGTCTCGTTTCCCAGGGCATGGCAGTTAGTACAATCTGAACAGTTCCTGTTCCTTTGAGAAGGCTTGTGTCCACTATTCACTAACCCCAATCTGGTGTTTACAATAACAGTCTTTCCTGTAGGATTTCTTGTCTGAACCACAGAAGATAGAAAATTATTTGAAAGACTGTTATTTTTCCCCCAATTCTTTTAAAGGTGGTACATAAAGTACCATTCTAGATGAATAGGAAAGAAAGTAAGGCATTATAACCTGATTCTCTTAGAGGGCACAGTTGAGATGGATAGGTATTAGCAAAAATGCAATAGGACAGCATGCGTAGAGCACAGGTTTCAAAGTCAGATATTCCTTGGAGTAATCACATCATAGAACTGTACATGAGATTTAAAATTTTAAATGTGGGATCCCTGGGTGGCGCAGCGGTTTGGCGCCTGCCTTTGGCCCAGGGCGCGATCCTGGAGACCTGGGATCGAATCCCACATCAGGCTCCTGGTGCATGGAGCCTGCTTCTCCCTCTGCCTATGTCTCTGCCTCTCTCTCTCTCTCTCTCCGTGACTATCATAAATAAATAAAAAAATTAAAAAAAAAAAAAAATCTTTAAAATTTTAAATGTGATGGAAATCACAATAGTCACTGCCTCTGGGGATGGGGATTAATTAGGAAGGCCAAGAGGGAACTTTCTAGGATTATGGAAACATTACCTACTTTGTTTTTTGTTTTTTGTTTTGTTTTGTTTTGTTTTTTTTACCTACTTTGAATAGCGTTTACACAGATGTACAGATTTTTGTAAAATCAGAGCTTGGTAGTTAACTTCTGTGTATTTCCCTGGAACTAAGTTATAGCTCAATAGACATAGCTATATACATATGTGGAGGCATGTAAGGTACTTAGCTAAGTACATAATAACTTCATTATTATTGTTAGCATGTTTGTTTCTGGACACCTTGATTTTAGAAAAAATTACATGAGTAAAAATGAGATGAACATTTCCTTTCAGACCACAGATTTCATTGCAAATATTAGAGAGCACAGCTAAAGATCCTTACCAAATACAATTGTCAAGGAAGATCTGGATCAATGCTAATTTTATGCAACTGTCGAATCGCTATAAAAGGATGTGCCTAATTTGTTATAGCTCTTTTTTTATGATGCTGTAAAATTTGGTGGGTTTCATAGACCTATCAAAGTTGGCTTATTACCTGGGAAAACTGCCTGTACTTAGGGAACATGTACCCTGCCTGAAATATAGTAGTTGCTATAGGATTTGTAGTATTGATAAATTGTCTTAAAATTAATATTTGTATTGAGAAATTCGAGCTCACACTGTTACCAAAACATGTTTTGAATGAGTCATCATGCTGTTCTGAGCACATATACACATGGATGTGGAAGCATTTAACGTAAGAAGTAAGAGAATTGGTATTTAAGCTAGACATTCCGGGTTCAAATTCTTGCTGTCTTTAACACACCAAGGAAGTTTGGGTAAGTCCCATTAGCTCTACTTTCCAAATACTGTATTTCTCTTATACCACTGCCCTGGTTTGGGCTCCTGTCCCCCAACCTGAGGTGATAGCAGTAGTCACAGGAGCCTGATTTCTCCACCTGCATTCTTGTCCCAGCAGTCTGTTCCTTACAGATCTGCTGAAATGATGCGAAGTGAAGATCAGATCCTCTTCCTCTGATTCTTCAGTTCTCTGATAGTTTACCATCACAATCTGTATCCTTTTTTCAGGTTTTGATTGTGGTTTGTAAGACCCAGTGTGCACTCCTTCTGCCTGTACTCCTAAGCTGATTTTCAAACACTTTCCCCTTTCTTTGCTCTGGTCTAGCCACTTTGTCCTTCAACCTTCCACAGTGAAATCCCACCTCAGGGCCTTTGCACTTGCTTATATTGTTTCCTCTGGCCATAGTGCTTCCCTTAGATGTCTTTATAATTTACTTTCTTACTTGTTGATGCTTTGCCCCTGCCCCCCGGCCACAAATCTCTCCACTAAAAAGGTTTTCCCTGACCATCTAAGAAACAGGAGCCTCTCACTCATGGTTCGTCCCCTTTTCCTGCTTTCCTTTTTTTTTCTTTCCTGAGACTTCTTCCCAAGGCTGAGTTTAAAATTCCATATTTGTTTGTTTTTCTGTTTATTGTTTCCCCCATTAGACTGGAAGGTCCAAGAAACAGAGCATCTTTTTACTGCTAGTATCTTGTGTCATACATGATAGTATCTGATAAGTATTTGTTAAAATAAGCCCTGGTTACAAAAAATTATGGGAAACAACCTCAATCAATGTTAACAACTAGGGAATTGGCTAAGTTAAATATCATACATCCCTATAATTTAAAACTGTTTGAACTTAAAAATAAAACAAGTGTCTGTATATTTTCATGGGACTATCGCTTAGCTATATTAAGTGCACTGAGAACAACCAAAAGCAGTAAATATGCCCTTCTTTGGGTAAAAAAGGAAAATTTAAATGGGTATATGTTGAATGTACATGTTGAATTAAGCCTTAGTATTGAACATTTCTATAAAGATTTTTTTAATGTTTATTTTTTATGATAGCACAGAGAGAGAGAGAGAGAGAGAGAGGCCGAGACACAGGCAGAGGGGGAAGCAGGCTCCATGCACCGGGAGCCCGACGTGGGATTCGATCCCGGGTCTCCAGGATCGTGCCCTGGGCCAAAGGCAGGCGCCAAACCGCTGCGCCACCCAGGGATCCCTCTATAAAGATTTTTAAAAACTGGTAATTGATTCTGCAGAGAGAAGCTAAAAGTGCAAATGAAAAACCTTGAGGGGCAACTGGGTGGCTCAGTCGGTTAAGTGTCCGACTCTTGGTTTTGGCTCAGGTTACGATCTCAGAGTTGTGAGATCGAGCCCTCACTGGACCCCACTGTCAACATGGAGTCTGCTTGAGATTCTGTATCTTCCTCTGCTTCAGTCCCTCCTCCCTCTCGTGCACACACACTCAGTCTCCCTCAAATAAAAAGTCTTTAATTTTTCCTGACTATATACTCTTAGGCTTTAAAAAAAAAATACACGCACTTGTCTAATTTTTTTCAGTAAAAATTGTTCAACACTCACTCAAATTCTTAGAAAACTAAAATATGGAATACCACACTTTTAAAGTAATCCACATATGTGCTTTTTAAAAAAAAAAAAAAAAAAAAAAAAAAAAGATACCATTCTTAGACCATTTCACATGAACAAGCCCTTGCTCTTCTGGATGAATTTTACAAGAAAAGAAGTGTTGATTGTTATATCACAACTAAAAGTAACGAGTTTGTTACAATTGTCTAAATCGTGCCAAATATTAACAAACCAAGACTAATGTGTCATACGGATGGCTGAATGAAAACAACCCTGGAAAGCAGATAGTTTTAAATCAGAGACTTCAAAATTAAGAATTTTGAAGCTAATGGAATTTCCACAGCTAATGGAAAACGACTTACGTGCCAAAATAATCCAAAATGACTGTGATCCTGCAGTCTGGGATCCAGATACTGTGACACAGTGGTGTGGGAATGGATGCCTGTTATTTTACATAAACTGGTTATAATCATCTACAGAGATCTGATTCATGTTTACTTATAAATGCACTGGAAATATTAACATGCAGCGTCATTATCCACAATCCCTTGCTCTTTTGATTTGTATTGTTTGTCTTATTTTGGGAGAAGATGATAGATTTATAAGTCAGGCCATTTTTATTCATTACTCCTTATTATAACTTACAAGATATGGACGGTACAGGTAGGCCACTGACTCTCTCTGCAAACTGGTCCCTTACTCTGTCCTCTAAGCTCACTCAGTGCCAGCCTTGCCAGCCACCCTGATTCATTTAAGCAGGTCTTTGAGGCCAGAATGCTTGCTGTGCCCTCTGCTGAAAAACCCGTTCAACCTCCGGCCCCCACCTTAATTGTCACTTTGTCGGATTGGCCTTCCCCGGCCAGAATGAGTCCCCTCCATTCTCAACTGTGGAATCCTCTTCATTTCCTTCTTAGCGCCTCACTTAGTTACAATGGCTTAATTGATTTACTTGAGTATGGTCCATCTCTCCCATGAAAGTACAAGCTTGAAGAAACCAGAAACCCAATCCTACTCATTCTTTTGAAGCCCGACATAGCTCTAGACTCTGCTGTGGTACTTGGCACATAATAGGTCATTAAAAATATTTTTTTCCTTGACTGAAAAAAATAGATTGCGATTGGGGATTTCCTTAAAGGCTAGACCTGTGCCCTCCTCTGTAACTTTACAGAGAATTGCACTCATTGGCACTCCCTTAAATGCTCTTATGGAACAAGATATTTCTAAAGGCTAGTGGGCTGAAAAGTCTAGCAAGTATTAGTAAAATGCACATCAACGCCTCCTTGTTCGTAACTCTACCTTACTAGTAGAGCAGATCATGGCCCATAAAATTTTATAGGTCTAAGAGAAAAATCATCAGGAAACTTGATGGCATTATATGTGTCTTTAGAAAGTTTGCTGATTATTTTTTAATCATCTCTCAAAACATAATGTGTTCTTCTGTAACAAATTGATAATGCAGATTTTGTAACTATTCTCTAGGTAACTCTTTTATTTGGGGGGAGAATAGGAAAACACGTGTTCTCTTCCTGAAGAAGAAACCTGCTGAAATAAAATACTGAATATAGACAAAGCAAGGGCTTATAGCAGTATTAGCCTAGAATATGCACTCTGCCTCACACAGTGTGCCAGCTATGTGAATTTCTGCCCCAGGACCTTCCATCATCCTTATGTCAACTGATGAAATGCAAGAACTGGGGCAATACAGGATTGTCTAGTAGCTATTTGTTTGTTTTATAAACAGGTAAACACTGAAAATAGCCCCATGAAGGAGTTGAATAATGCTTTGGATTTAAACCTACTTTACATCAGTATAATTTCCTGTTCATTCGGAAAGGGAGCAAAGTTGTGTAAATTTTTATTCTTTCCTTGTGACCTTATAGCTTTTTGACATTGGAGGATGTGTTTTGTTACTTGGTCTTGGCTTTATTTTTGTTCATTCATCAAATCTATGTGTATCTATGCACACATATAATTTCATGTAATTATACACATAAATACACCGTGGTTTAGGTGCTACTGTATTTTAAAGAACTTTTAAATACTTAAAAGTGTTTAGGATATATTCAGAGAAATGACATATCTCACTGTAAAATATGTTGTATAACAATGTAAAGAAGTTCCCAAAGACTGGTGGAAAGTATTAGTCTTATGATTCCCAAGAAGAGAGTGTTTGGGGATATAGAGGGACTCCTTTGTAAAATTCACATGCCTAGTGCATGCCAACAGATGCAGGTAAGCTGAGATTTCTTTTTCATGGCAGAAAACATCTCTGCATGTTTAAAAACCAAGAACCAAGACACCAAAGATTGCAAAAGGCATAATATTCAATATACTGCTGAAAGAGGACAGTGGAAATGAAAGCTCCAGGGTAGGAACACAGTGAAAATGTGAAGGATGGCAGAGATTTTTAAAAAATGTACTTGTGTGTGTAGTTATTACATATATATGTTTCCATATTCTTATAAAATACACACACACACACACACACACACACACACATATGGGAGGAAAATGGGTGATCTCATGAGAAACAATGCAAGTAGAGGCAAAGATTGGGCCAGGAATGTATCTGTTAGATCTAAATTCATGTTCTCAAAGCATGGTCTCTGGGCCACAGAGATTGAAATCAGTTTTGGTGCTTGTTAAAAACAGATTCCTGGGATGAACTGTAGACTTAGAATTTCTTGGTGTGGGCCCTAGGAATGTTCATTGAATCAATTTCCGCATAGTGTTCTTATCTGCTCAAAAGTCCAAAAATTACTCCCAGTGAAAGATAACAATGCAGTCCACTCTGCTCAGCCAAGTGATGATGTCTCATCATGATGTTATACTGAGGTCTTGCTGTATATGCCATGGGGTCCTTTATGGGAGGGACTAGAGGAGGATCCAGGTTTTGTGAGGCCTGAAGCCTAAACAATTTGTTGGGCTGTTTAAGGAGGGGGAGACCTAAACAATGAGAAATACAAATTAAAAACATGAAATATGCTTATAATGAGAAAGGAAATTAAATTAGTATTTTTAAAAGGCCAATCATAAAATCTAGAAAAATAATATTGTGATTAATTGAGTGACATACTTTTTCTACACTTTTTGGTTGCATAGCCTTTGATTACCTCTTTATATGACAGCTGTTTGGCACTATCACTTTCTGGTATAGACAATAGAAAGATTGTTGTCTCTTATGGCAATTTCAACAGAACTGAATTTTTTATTATTGCTGGTTGTGATGTGTAAAGCATGAAACTTTACACACACACAGAAGATAAACACATAGTGTACATAGCCTGCAAACATAAAAATTCCAATTCTATTTTCCATGATTCCCATAAAAAAAAAACTGTGGAGCATTTATCATTTTATATGCTGAATTGAATATACTCTTGTCAGGAGAGAATCTATGTTTTGACTAGGTGTCAGAATTGAATCTTACTTGAAATTTTACATATCTGATATGTAAAATCTGATATCTGATTCTTTTTTTTTTTTTTTTTTTTTGAAAAAAAATCCAACTACATTCTGGCTTTTGCACTACCCATATATTTCTGGTGCTGGCCATCATACGACACGTTTATATCACACTGTGTGCTTAGGTCCTGTACCTTCATGACACTCTGCTTGGTGAGTTCACACAAAGGGTAGAAGAGATTCCTACACTAGGAGGACTAGAAATAATGTACCTCTACAGGGAATTGTCTGCATATGATATAAATACTACTGCAACCAAACCATAGAAACCCCCAGTTTACCTTCCTGTTAGTTAGACCTCCAAAATTAATGTAAATCCTCCAAAGCTACCCAACAAAAGGGGAGTTTGAAAAATACAAGGTCTTAACTCGTAGTAATTAAAACGTCTTTTAGCCAATTTTATAAAAATGGATGATACTGTTAATGCATTACTAGAGCGCCTCCCAGAGTCATGAAAGAGGCCTGACCAAACAGAGAACTTAAAACTTCAACTTCATTGCCCAGAGGGTTTTCTGCTGGGGAGGATCAAAAAGAAACACAGGTTGGAGATTATCTTTCTTCTGAGGTTTTTATCATCTCAACATGTTTCAGTTTTGCCTAGAAAAATTAATGTCAGCATGTCTAAATTTTCCTTTTCTGTGCATTATTAACAGACATACCCATTTCCTATGTTTAGTTGGCATAGCTTCCTGTTGTAACCATTTGTATGAAATTACTCGCTCCCTTCCCTGTTCTTTCTTTTTTCCTTTTCTTCTGAGCTGTAAACTGGAGGATTTTGTTGTATGTGGCTCATTAAATCAGGCAGGTGCTGTGGTGGTGATGCAAGAGCCCTTATGACATACAGAGTAGGCTACTACACCATGCATGAGGGATCTGAATTCTAATTTTCACTCAGCTTTTAATTTGTTGTGTGCCTTGAAAGAGACTCGCTTATGCTTCCTGTCTTTGAGTACTTAAATTAGTCATTTAACACAGTGAACAAAATCTGTGGTTCCTAGGAGTCCAAGTGTTCTTCCAAGCCCTCAGAGAAGCTCTACTTTTTTGCTGTTCAGTATTCTAGAATTTGTTTCAAGCCTTTTGTATTGAAATGGTCATACTATTAAAAAAATTACCAAAGCCCATTTTTTTTTAAGAGGAGTAGACCCAAATGCTTGGAATATGTAGGGATTTTTTTTTTTTTTAAGCAATTCTGATTCCATGGTCGAGCTCAGAATTTGTATTTATCAGAGGTTTACTTTGGAGCCTGATGCATAGTCAGGGTTGAGAGATATTATTCTGGACCAGTGGTGTGCAACCTTGTCTATACTTTAAGTTTACATGGGATCCTTCAAAAATGCTGATGCCTGGATTCTACTTTTGTGATTATTACTGGATCAACATGAGCATACAGGTTTTTAAAATCTCCACAGCTGTCTTTGATGCACACCTGGGATTGAGAAACCCTAATAGAGACACGATCATTGCATTCTGTCAAGGTCTAACAATCTTTATGAAAAAAAAAATGACAAGTTTGATATCCATATCCCTTGTCTCTTTATAAGTGTTTATTGAACATGTCATCTCCTCTTTATAGCTAAATTATGTAATTCCTATATTGGTTGGGGCAAATGTCAAAGAAAGAGTACCATGTTGTTGTGTGGGGGGGGGGGGGCGACATCTCCAGGGTCTGCACCCTCGTTGGTGAAGAATTTCTCATTGTTCATCATCCCTGCAAGAGTCCAATACTGTTATTCTTGTCCTTGCCCTACCACACAGGCCCCGTGTCCATGCACAAGAGGGTCAACTCTAGTCTTAAATCAGCTCATTCATAAAATTAGTTCATTGGGATTAAGGGACCTTACAGATAGGATTTTAAAATTCCGTACTCATTTCCTTAACTTACAGAATATGTTTTATATGGAAAAGAAAGGCCTAATTTCCTTCCAACTTATAAGATCCTTTTTCCCCCTTCCAATTGATCTTGATGTATTAAAAGAAGCCAGTGAGCGAAGACTTTGTTGTGTTTCCATGTTGTTACAGCCCAGCCCTGATCTACAATATTCTAAGGAGCTGAGTTATGAAATGGAGATCCTCTTGTAGCATGAAGTTCAGTGCTTACTTGGGAACCCAGTACTTGGGTTTCACTAAAGTGAAAATGTGCAAGGATACTAAAAATGAATTCTCATGTGGTGTTTGGCTTACACCTCCATACACCCCCATACAGAAGAAGCTTTTATAGCAGACAGAAAATCATTCATTCATTCATCATCTATGTATTTGGTTTTTACTCATTCATGCCATACATGTATATTCAAATAAATACTCATGTGAAGACCTGATTATGGTACTAGGGTAGTATCCAGAACAAAACATATGTCATGTAGAACTTCACAGCATTCCCACTGACCATAAAAAAGAATTCGTTGGGATTTTCAATGGAATTCCACTTATGTCCAAAGGCCTTGAGTTCTCAAGGGGATTTTTAGATTTTTTGCATCCATTTTAATAATTATCTAAAAACTAAAATAATCACATTCCAACCCATCTGGAAGATGACCTTATAGCCAAAGATGTGATTTTAGGACTCATATTTTGTTTGTCATCATGTTCACTTTGGCACCACATGTAACAAATTTAATTGCTATTTTTTAAAAGATTTTATTTATTTGAGAGAGAGAGCAAGCAGGAAGGACGAAGAGGAAAGAGAGAATTTGAGGCCAACTCCTTGCTGAGTGCAGAGCTTCCTATGGAACTTGATCTCAGGACAGTGAGATTGGGACCTGAGCCAAAACCAAGAGTTAGAGGCTTACATGACTGAGCTACCCAGGTACCCCACAAATTGTTATTGACAAAGATGAAAATAAATAAATGTAATCTTTATTCTTAGGGAATGCAGTATGCCTACGAGAGGGCCAAATGAAGTAAAGATCTCAAAGGTTGCACATATTTGCATAGAGTAAAGTAGAAGGGGCTGTGTTGTCATGTGTCTCATGACAGAGTAGGGATGATCTACTCACCCCTAGATGCTGTGCTAAGCCCTGAGTACCACGTTATGACACTTAGTTTTAGGAAATCCTCATCCTTTGCAGTAGACCATTATTGTCCATTTTGAATGATACACGTTAGTAGCTTTGTTTGTATTTAATTTTAAAATTTGTTTTGGTTTTAGAATTTTATAGAAGTGATAAGTTTACTGAGATTTGTGTTGATATCCAATTAGTAGTGCTAGTATAAAGATCATTTGTGTCAACAACAGGGATTAGGGAATGCTTTCTTACTTTAAAGGGGATTAGTATATTACTTAATATTGACAAATATTTTTCTAACTTATCTCATTGTACTATAATCACTGTTTAATGAGTTCATTCCTCCCATTAGCCTGCAAACTCCTGGAAGGCATATTCACATTTTCCTTGACTTTGAGCCTCCTTTATGTTTATTAAATGAGTTGATTAAACGTAATAAATAAAGAGACACCTGGGTGGTTCAGTGGTTAAGCATGTCCCTTTGGCTCAGGGCATGACCTGGGGGTCCTGGGATTGAGTCCCACATAGGGCTCCCTGCATGGAGCCTGCTTCTCCTCCCTCTGCCGATGTCTCTGCCTCTCTCTGTGTGTCTCTCATGAATAAATAAATTCTTACAAAATAAAATAACATAAAATAAAAATAACAAGTAAGTAAATAAGTTGATTGACTACAATTGGAACTGTATAATACCTAAGGACTAAGCCAACACATAATGAGGCTTCTGTCATGGGAGGCATTTAAGCATAAGTTACCATTTGAAGACTCCTAAATCCAGTGAGGCTTAATCTGTGTCCATCAACGTCCCTTTCAATTCTGAAATAGGCGGAAGATCAGAGTTATTACTTCCTCCTCTGATTTTTTGGCAGAACAGAATGATTGCATTTGAGATCATTTACCCCCCAAAATAAATTGTCTGAATAGTATTTATCATACCATCACGTTAAACTGCTGGGGTTTATTTATTTTCTCAAAATCTAAATTTTACCCTTAGTAGTTGGGTAGGTGATTTAGTTTGTCTCCCTCACAAAGATGTTGGAATCTAAGAGTTATTTGGAAAATGGCTTCCTAGGAGTCCTGTTCCTCCCATGGTATGTGTGCCTGTGGATGTCTCAGTACGCATCACGAGAGATAGCTGTGTAAAATGAGAGGACTCATGCAGCGTCCAGAGGAGCCACTTTTGTCCAGAGGAAACAGATTTTTGGAGTTGTCAGGAGGGTGGAAACGTACAGACAGCAGCCAGCCATATCTCTTCATCAGTTGATTTTTTTTTTCTTCTTTTTTTTTTCTCCCCTCTCAGCAGTTTAATGTGAGTGCTTCTCTCTCACCTCGTTTATTTCAGATGCCTCAGGAACAGTACACACACCACCGGAGCACCATGCCCAGCTCTGAGGGGCCACAGGTATACAAGGTGGGCATTTATGGCTGGAGGAAAAGATGCCTGTATTTCTTTGTCCTACTCCTGATGATCTTAATACTGGTGAACTTGGCCATGACCATCTGGATTCTCAAAGTCATGAACTTCACAATTGTAAGTAAAAAGACACGTTTCTTTAGCTCTTCTTGGGAGAAGGGAAAGCATGCAGCAAGAAGAAGGAATGGGAAAAATGGTGGTAGTTGGTTTAAAAATCTCTTGCAGCCTGGCATTTGGTTAAAAAATATTTCTGTTCGGTTCCTTGTGGGGATCTTCCTCTGTCTAATCTTTACTCCTCAGTAGCTGGGTATCCAGTTTAGAGGCATTTCCTTCCTTTCCAGTCTCTTGTATGCTTTCCCTCTGTTTTGATAACCAGGTTTCTGTATCCTATAGTCTTTAAGCCCTTGGAGTATATTATGCAGGAAGACATAGGGGCCAAAATCAAAGTACCAAGTTTACCCAAATTTTGGTAGTGATTGTGAAAGGGTTTGTGAGGTAGAGGGTAGCAGTATCTGAGTAGAATGAAGTTTTGTGAATTATCTGAGTTTTAACTGTGTCTATATATGCCTGGTAACTAATTACTGTGGTCAACTGAGATTCTCCTTGATTTTTAGGACGCCAATTTTCTTTACCACTGCCTGAGCAGGATGGAAATGAGAGGAGGGTGGCCACTCTCCCTTTTTTTCAGAACCTGTGTTTATGCTTCTTTGAAGAAATTCTTGTTTTTTGTAGTTAGGGGCACTCTACACATTTACTTGTTAAAGTTTAAATGAAAAGAAAATCCTGGAAATAGGATTTCTGATATTATCCCAAGGTTCCCCCCCCGCTACCCCCCAGATTTCTTAGAGATTCTGGCAATACAAGCACCTTCACTCTCAGTGAATGTATGATGGGTAGTAATCTGCTGCCCTGAGATTCCTTTCCTTTCCTTTCTTGTGATGTCAAAAGTAAATAATTAGGTTGGCAATAAAGACAAATCCCTTTTGATAAAGAAATGTGACCATAATGCAACTAACTGTAAAGTTTTCATGTGAAAGTCCTCAGTAGGATAGCGGATTTTTGTCTTTTCCGGATTATAAAGTTCATTTTTATCTTTAACACACTCTGTGTAGTTGTACTTGTCTGCCTTTGCTGGGGCAGTGTTTTCTGCTTAGGCTGCTTTTCTCCATCTGCTTGGTATTCCTATAGCTAGCTGCCTGGGAAAACCGTTGATCCTCTTGTAGCTCCATTTATCTCTATCTTATTATCCTCCTCAGCCTGGAGAGTAATTTTTACCTGTGTTTCACAGACAAACTTGGAGAAGAATGCATCTTTTAAGAGCTTATGGCCCTGAGAGGTATACAGAGTCCATCTGCTCCCAAGTCCAAGTGACCACAAGTCCCATCTGTTGAGATGCATGTTATCTGATGTGTTTATTTTTTAAAGATTGATTTATTTATTTGAGAGAGAGAGCACATACATGCACAAGTTATGTGAGGGGCCAAGGGAGAGGGAGAGAGTGAATCTGTAAGCAGACTCCCTGCTGAGTACAGAGCCCTACATGGGGCTGGATCCCAGCACCCTGAGACATGATCTGAGCTGAAATCAAGAACTGACCACTTAACTGAATGAGCCACCCAGGTGCTCCTATGATGTTTTTTTTTAAATGTTTCATGAACTTATAAAGTAGTAAAGCTTTTTGCAGTATTAAATGAGAAAAGACCGAAACTAGGGCAGTAGAATGGAGAATAAAGATAAAAAAGACATTTAAAAGATGATGTTGGCATACCTCAATGAAGATGTAGGAGATGAGGGATTGGAAGAGATTCTAGAACATTCCAAGGTTCTGGCTGGTGAGAGTTGGATAGTAGGGTACAAAAAGCAAAATAGAATTTATTACTTTCTCCCTTGGAACTTAGCTGGAATTCATGTGCCTTCTAGTCCCCTATTTGGGCTATTTCTATGATTTTTTACCTAATCTGGTGTGAAGTTTAATTTATAGAACCTGAAAGATTGGAGGTGAATATAATAGAGAATATGAACTCAAATCTTGAGTTCATACAAATCATACAAATATGACTTCTAGAGTGTGTTTTATCTGGCAAGCTTAATAGTGAGAGGTATATGTAAATGTATATTGAGTGACAATTCACTTTGATTGTATGTGAGCTTGGGGAGCAATATGACAGTAAGGTAATAATGTATTTGAAATAGGCTATTTCCTGTAGTTAACTAAATTGATCGCCAAAGTTAAGAGTTCTTAAAGCTTTACCAAACCAAGTACTTACTGAGGTGAGAATAATGCCATTATTAGCCATAATTGGTGCTTTATAATCATAATGCATTTGAGCAAATAGAGCTGAAGTGTCAGAAAATTGATCTTTCCCTGCAAGTTAAAAGCATATTTTTCCATCAATCACAGTATAAAACATATTCTTTTAGAATTATAATTCTATTCCACAAATAGTAATTTACCGACAGTGAAGATCTTGAAAAAGAATAAGGTATTAACCAATTTTATATTGGAGTATGTTGGGTGAAAGAGCAAGGAAATCAATGGGATAACAGTTAAGCATTTTATGCAGGAATTTTAAAATATCGTCAACAGACAAGAGTGATTTTTTTTGTACATCTGGAATGTTCAATAATTTGCAATTTGGGAAAGTTCACAGTATAATCAAGCCCTCTGCGTAATAATGAACCAAGTGAATGATGTCACATAAAAGTATTTGGGAGGACTTGGCAATTTATCCAAGCCTGGATATCTAGAATTTTACTTTGTGGTCAGATCTGTATTCTGTGCCATCCCCAAGGATATATGCTGGAAGAGCCCTTCCATTAGAACAATCTGGACAAACATCCAACCAAGCTTTCTTGGTCCCAGAGGTAAATCAAAAGACAAATGATTTGGGATCCCTGGGTGGCGCAGTGGTTTGGCGCCTGCCTTTGGCCCAGGGCGCGATCCTGGAGACCCGGGATCGAATCCCACATCGGGCTCCCGGTGCATGGAGCCTGCTTCTCCCTCTGCCTGTGTCTCTGCCTCTCTCTCTCTCTCTCTGTGTGTGGCTATCATAAATAAATAAAAATTGAAAATCCTTTAAAAAAAAAAAAAAGACAAATGATTTTACTCTCCTGTGTTCTTCACAGAATATTCTGGTGTCTGTTACAAGGCAGGAGAGCAATATTATACTTTTTATTCTCAATTTTACCTACATGGGGGAATATGTGGTCTCCTTAAACTATGAACACCTATAATTCAGATTATCCTGTTTAATCACACATTGTGCTATTCAAGTGGATTACTATTTGCTAAGTGTTAATTCTGTTAGTTGATTGTATGAGTCACCGTGCTTGGCTCTTAAAATACAACTTGTTTAATTTTCACAACAACTTTATAAATTAGGCGTTATCTCCATTTTAATAAAAAGCACTCAGAAAAGTCAGCTAATAAGTAAAATTTGACTTCAAAACTCAACCCTTTCCACTACAGTGTAATCCTCTCCCTAATTGCTATAATGATCTGGCTCTTCAACAAAACTGTACAGCTGCCACGATGGTCACTGTCTTTGTGGCTTTCATCTGGTCACAAATGTCTCTCCCATCTGAAATAGCCATTGAGATTTTCTGCATAGAGTAGTTGCCTGATTGTTCAGGATGTTCAGTACTCGTGTCATTTCTCTTTGCACTATGTGATGACCCTCTCCCTCCACTGTCTCAGCTTTCTGTTTGATCTCCATTTTGTATTCATGTAAACATTTAATATAAACTTAATAATTACTTCTGTGTCATAGGTTGACATGGAGATTCAGTGCGTTAATTTGTGTTGAGCATTTATGGTAGCCTCTG
Organism: Canis lupus dingo; assembly: GCF_003254725.2. Classification (NCBI taxonomy): domain Eukaryota; kingdom Metazoa; phylum Chordata; class Mammalia; order Carnivora; family Canidae; genus Canis; species Canis lupus. The sequence continues at coordinate 54,050,931 of NC_064246.1, read as the reverse complement.
ACCCAAGGAAGACTTGATACGAACACCATAGTGTGGTGTTTAAGGGTTCATACTCTGGAGATGGATGCTGTAGATACAGATCTGGCTTCTGCTACTTAATTTGTCAAGTTCCTCAGCCTCTCTTTTCTGTGGTTACCTGGGAGTAATAGAAATACCTACCTATTTATTGTGAAGAATACATGAAGTGATGAATATAAACTATTTAGAGTGGAGCTTGACATGTAGCAAGCTATGTTTGTGTTTGCTATCATCATTGCCATCATAACTTTTTGAAGGCTTATTTTGTGCCACCAAATTTTAAGTATTATCTAACTTAATCCTTATGCAAGTAGGTAATATTATGGTACTAACTTTCTAAGGCAAGGGAGAAGCTCAATAACTTGATTTGTGATCACATAGCTCTTAGGTGGCAGAGTAAAGATTTTAATCCAAGCAGTCTCTCTAGAATCTGGTCTGTTAGTCACTGTGATACATTGTGGAGCAGCATAGAAAGTCCTAGCATTGGGGCAGAGTGAGGTGTTAGCTGGTGCAGTCGGTGGAGTGTGCAACTCTTGATCTCCAGGTTGCGAGTAGTTCAAGGCCCACGATGGGTGTTGAGCTTACTCAAAAACAAACAAAAAATAGTCCTAACATGAATCATGTCAGAAAATGGCCATGAACTACATCACCTTTTTTCTTTGATTCATTATAAAATGATTCATTATAAAATGATTCATTATAAAAATGAATGCATTGAACTAGGTGTATTTAAAACTATAAGGTATCTTCCTGTTGGAACACTATGGTATTATCTTTTGGTCTTTGCCTTCCCCATGTGTGATCTCACTCTGTGGAAGGCGGCTGCTCCTGCCAACACATTCTAGCAACACAGTCCAAATAATGTGGCCTCAAAGACCTCTCTAAATACTCCATATTGATCATCTACAATATCATTTAGCACAAGTGGTTATTAAGTGATAAAATTTTACAGGTTTGGGAATTATCAATAGATGGCGTGATCTCTTAGCATAGTTGAGTATGAAATCATTCATTGTTAGACAAAAGAGAAGCTTAGGAGTCACCTCATCACATCCCCTCATTTTGCAGATGATGGAATCAAAATGAATGGTGAGGTTGCCTGACCCAACTCTATTGCCCTAACCATGCCAGAAACTTCTTAGGAACAGGGATTATGCTCTATTTATCTTTGTAGCTCTAACTCAGTGCCAGTACACAGTAGGCTTCCAATATGTGCTTGTCGATTGTCAGTTGCCTTTGTGCAGATCACATGCATGAGATACTGGATGTCCAGTACCTGGTCAGTACAGGTCACATGAAAAGTCCTCAGTAAGTGATAGTTTTCTATACCTTGTTTAAGAGATAACCTAACTTCTGTTTCTCCATTCATTAAAATTATAAAATTCCAACCATTTGTGGTTACATAAGAAATGAACATCTATTTGTTTAATAAAAACTCAGAACTTAATGATTTCCCCATATAATCCTCATAAAAACCCTATGAGGAAGGCACCACCATTGCCCATATTTTACAGGTAGAGAAACGGAAGCTTGGAGAAGTAAGATAACTTGCCCAAGGTCATGCCGCCAATGAACATTGAAGCTGTGATCAGGTCACAGAGAGTCTGGCTCTAGAGCCTAGCCTCTTAATCAGTGCACTATGCTGCCCATTTTCTAAGTGCTATTTTTCATGAAGACAAATTGAATTTGTTCAGTGCAATGTCTAAAACATGATTTATTTACCCTAAAGTAAGGTAAAGATCCACTGAGGGTCAGGGAAAGGCATTCTAATGCTTGTAAATTGGACACACTGTAAAACAGTCAGAGCCAGAGAGAATGGACAGTGTGTCCCATAACTCAGAGCACTGACATACCATCTGTTTGGAGAAGGCTCAAGGAATCGCGACCCAGTCAAACTAACTCAAGTAGAGGGGAGTGAGGATACATGTGCCTGGGGATGGGGAGAGCAATCTCATGGGTACGTGGGAGCATCTCGCAGCAGAGGGACCCAGAGCACTGGCAGGAACTGAGGCTGCTTGGGGAACACGCACCTTCTGGCTTTCCTCGACCATGTGGGCATCGTGCCCTGGGACATTTGTTTCTGTTTGCAGGCCAGGTTTTTTCTGCTCTTTTCTTCAACTAACAGTCTGTGTTAATCCTTTGTTTTCCACTTTTTGCAAATATCTGCCCTTGACCTTCCCTTTACAATGATGACCTTTCCTCTCCAGCTCCCACCTTGTTACCCAGGTGAAATCCCAGGGGAGAACCTCATTAGCCCACATGCTGCACATCACATTGTGACTTGTTTGCATGCAAAGAGACTTGGGTAAGATGCCTCATCAGCCATGGGCTGGCAGGACAAAGTCACAGTATTGAAGTCCTTGTCTCTGAGCAGCCTGGCCAGCCTTCCCTCCCATTAGGTGAGAAATAAACTTGAAAATAATGTCTACATTTGATCTTCTATAAACATTGCCTTTTTAAAAATGTTTCTCTTTCTTCTCATTTATTCTCTGAAGTCTTCCCAGATTAAGCTGATGACACCATCTTCTGTGTTTTGCTGCACCTGCTGTCATGCAGGGGCAGGGGGGCACATTCAGTACTACTTTTTTTTTTTTTGGCCCTTTCCCTTGCTAGGCTGTGAGCTCCAGAGACAAGAACCTTAAACTGTTTATATTTGAATCCACAAGTTTATGTACCTTCCTTAGCACATAGTATTTAGAATGTTTATTGAATAAATGAATGGGGAAAAATCATGAATAGCCTGTCACTTTAAATTAAAATGTGTAAAGATGGGTTAATAGAGCTTTATATAGCTTTTTAAATGAACTATTAGTTCATTTATTAAGGTAGACAGATCATAAATGAGATGAGTACTTGAATTTGATTATGAGAAGGTATTTTTAATACAGACACTCCCCCCTGTGTATCAACTACCTGCTACATTTTAATTACGTGAGAAAAGAAGGGTAATAATGGAGTGTGAAACAGAATTGAAACAAGAGATGTCATCCTAGTTAATATACAGATTTGCTCAGCAAATGAAAGAAAATGATATTATTGGCTTTAGTTAGACTTTTCATTTAATACTGTTAATGAATGTTGTGTGTGTGAGCAGCATTCACTTTAGCTTCCACATTGAAGCATCATGCTTCTGACCCTGGGTGCCTCAACTCTTGTGACCACTTTTTATTCATTAGCTAAAATTCATCAACCTGAAAAACTGCCAAAATGTCATTTTTTAAGGAGGCATGAATATTATAATGTAGGTAAACAAAAGACAAAAGTTCATTCTGTTCCATGATCGGAGCCATCCTGCAATATGGCTCTGCAGTGTCCTATTTACATTGAAGCCTACTGTGTTTTGTTCCTTTATAAGAAAGAAAATCTTCAAGGATGATTTTAATCAATGTAACTGCTGCAAAGTGCTGTGAACCAGGCTTGTTACAAATTTATACAATTTATTGGGTATATTTACTTCAATCAGTATTTCTTAAGCACACTATTTGTGCAGTACACTGTGCTTTGTTTGGGCAGTGAAGATCATAATAAAGAAAATCCTGTACTTTAATAGATCATATTTTACTAGGAAGTAAAAAAAATGCATGTATGATATTAATCTGTTCTAAAAATGACAAATACTTTAAGGGAGCACCAAAGAAGAAATTGGCTAAAGCTTGATGGCACTGGAAGGCTTGAATCTTAAAGGATGGGTAAAATCTTTTGAGTTATGTTTAAAGCAGAGAAAGCACCATGATTGTAGCCTGGAATGGAAGTAGTGTGTTAAACTTGGTTGGGAAGCCTCAGACACTGGAATTCCAATATTGAGACCCCAGGCTCCTGGAGAAAAATAATCAGGTGGGACAGGAGAAATGTGGAAGCTGACACTAATAAAGCCAAAAAGAATGCAAGTCATAGGCAGGCTTGAGAAGTCAGACTGAGAAACTTGAGCTCTAATTATAAACAAATGACTCCACAATGTTAACCTATTATTTGGACAATATCCATGATTTTTGCCACTTATTATTTTTTTCCATATACTTAAAAATTCCTTTAAATTTTTTTTTATTAAAGATTTTGTTTATTCATGAAAGAGAGAGAGGCAGAGACACAGGGAGAGGGAGAAGCAGGCTCCCTGCGGAAGCCTGATGTGGGACTCAATCTCAGAACCCCAGGATCATGCCCTGAGCCGAAAGCAGATGCTCAACCACTGAGCCACCCAGGAGCCCATAAAGATTCCTTTTTTATGATTCTAGAATTGAGAAAAACAAAGAATGTCAGCCAACTCCCTGGAAATATTTTTCTCTTCATACATCACATGTAGCTGCTCACACATGGAATTTTAGATCTTCTGGGTCATGTGTTCTGTTACTCAGAACTTTGACTTACTCGCAAAATTGGAAGTTGTGACCAGCTCTCTCACTCTCATTGAGCCATGAAGCAATGGTAAGAGAGATGTTCCGAATCCGAACGGGTGTGTTACCACAGAGAACTTGAAAATCAATCCTTCCACAGCAGGCAGGGGTTATTCAGACTGTAGAAAGAAACAGCAAAGATGAGGAGGTTTCAGGTCATTTGAGTCGCCTGAGAGTCATTAGTTAGGGTTTCTAAGCTCGGAGTGGCTTTGTAAATACTTTGTCTAGACATTTACTGTCTAATATGAAATTAAAATTAAATAACATGAAAAATGCAGTTCCTCAGTCACATTAGCCACATTACAAATATTCAACAGTTACTCTTCTGAGCAGAACAGATAGAAGACATTTCCACCACTGCAGAAAGTTCTCTGTTACAAAACAGGTCTGGACCCTACTAACCTACCTCTTAGGTCTTAGTGGGTATACTCAGACCTTTGAACAAAAAGTTTTCATTTCTCTTCATACAATAATTTTTGCATTTTCTTTTTATGTCCTGGATAGTTTTTAGGACCTGGAGCCATGGGATTAAGGTAGAAAAGAAAAAGCAAACAAAACTCAATTTATCAGAAGGAGAAAAAAGTTTCTTTGAATCTCATGAACAGATGGCCCAAAATAACTGGTTTTAATGGCTTGTTCCTTTTCCATACACCCATTCTCAGTCCCCTCTCTTTCTTTCAATATTCCTCACTGGGAGGGTAGTGAGACTGTGATAAATTTTTCACCTTGCAATTGAGGAACAAGGTGGTTCTTTATTGGGCATACAGCTCTATTGAGGGAGGAGAGTCAGGGACAATTTCTGAGCCATATTCTCTCAATCTTGTAAAAATTCACAGTTTGGACCAGATGAAATACAAGATCCTCCCTCCAGAGCTTAAAGAGTTTCCGTGTCTAATTACTGGATCCTCCCATACTCTGACTCAGAATAAGAGAGATTCAATCATTTTTTTCCTCTAGAAATAAGTGTGTGTGTTTGTGTGTGTGTCTACTCACACTATATTTAGATAAAAATCCAAGATGCTATATGCCAGGAAGTATATATCACGTGCCATTTAAAAGTATTAAAACTTTAATCTGTTCAATTATTTAATGAGTAATTTGTCTCACTATCCATTGTTGCCCATCAAACTACTCCCAAACCTAATGGCTTGATGTAACAGCAGTAATTAATTTTGTTCAAGAATCCCTAATTTGGGTGAAGCTCAGTGGGAGTGGATTCTCTCTGTTCCTTGATGTCTAGCACCTGATTTGAGAAGACTCGAAGACTGAGATTGGCTCAAAAACTAAGGCTAGAATCATCTATAGGCATGTTTACTTACATATGTGGGCACATCTCTGAAATGGGTTCTGTGAAACCCAGAAAATTTGCACATGGCCCACCATATAAGTTGGGCTTCCTATCTGCATGGCAGCTGGATTCCAGAATGTATGTTTCACTTACATAAGGTGGGAGTGCATAATGCTTTTATAACCTAGACTTAGGAGTCTGCCAGCATTACTTCTGATTTTGTCTGTTGAAGGCAGACACAAAATCTTATCTAGATTCGAGGGAAGAGCACCTGGACTCTACCTCTCCATGAGGGAGTTGAAGGTTCTAGAAAAACATGTGAGATGGGAGATTATCGTAAGTTGAATGGTGGCTCCCAAAAAGATATATCCTTGTCTTAATCCATGGAACCTGTTCATGTTACCATATTTGGCCTTATCTAAATTAAGGATCTTTTTTAAAAAAATATTTTATTTATTTATTCATGAGAAACAGAGAGAGAGAGAGAGAGAGGCAGAGACACAGGCAGAGGGAGAAGCAGGCTCCATGCAGGGAGCCTGATGTAGAACTCAATCCCAGGTCTCCAGTATCAGGCCCTGGACTGATGGCAACGCTAAACTGCTGAGCCACCTGGGCTGCCCAGATTTTTTTTTTTAATTAAGGATCTTGATATGAGGAGATCATCCTGGCTTACCTAGTTAGGCTCTACATCCAATAATAAGTATCCTTATAAGAGTCAAACAGAGTAAGACTTGACACATGGAGAAGGGGAGCAGGCAGTATGACCGCAGAAGCAGAGATAAAGAGGATGCCATACCTGGGATGTCTGGTAGCTTATGGAAGATGAAAAAGTTAAAAAACAGATTCTCCTCTAGAGCCTTCAGAGGAAGGACGGCCCTACTGATAACTTGATTTCAAACTTCAGGCTTCCAGAACTGTGAGAGAATTTTTTTGAGCCACCAGTTTTATGGTAATTTGCTGTGCCAGTCACAAGAAACCAGTACAGAGACTGCGTTGTGGCCTTCTTTGGAGGCTAGTCTGCCACAACAATACCAACACCACCTGCTAATAGCCTTGCAAACTCGACACCCTATATTGAGCACAGTGTGAAGTACCTATCTGTGTTACCTCTTTCCTTCTTCAACATGACCCTTTAAGGAGGTACTGTTATCACCCCTTTAATGAGGAAACTAAAGTACAGACTGCCTGCTTAACCTGCCTGACTTTGTTAGCTGGTAAGTAGCAAGGGTAGTATATAAGTCATGGTGTGTCAAAGTTTTGGATTTTAGGAATCCCTGGGTGGCTCGGCAGTTTAGTGCCTGACTTGGGCCCAGGGCATGATCCTGGAGTCCCGGATCGAGTCCCACGTTGGGCTCCTTGCATGGAGCCTGCTTCTCCCTCTGCCTGTGTCTCTGCCTCTCTCTGTGTCTCTCGTGAATATATAAATAAAATATGAAAAAAAGTTTTGGATTTTAGCTTTCTCTATAGATGTTTACTGTCAAAAAAATACACATGTCATTAGCTGGTAATGTATTTAGTTTATAATATCTAATGGCAATGATAGTGTGTAGCTAAGAGTAATGAGGAATGGGCATTTTGAAACTACTTCAGTAGGAAAGCCTGGATGGCTTAGTCTGTTAAGTGTCAGAATTGATTTTGGCTCAGGTCATGATCTCAGGGGCATGAGATCAAACTCCATGTCAGACTCCATGCTGAGCATGGAATCTGCTTAAGATTCTCTCTCTCTTCCTCCTCTTCTTCCCTTTCCCTACTTGCTTACTCTCTCTCTCTCTCTCAAAACAAAACACAACTACTTTAGTACTGTTTCAGCCATTAACTACTCAAGTAGTTTTATCCTCATGAATATTTTAAGGAATCATACTAACTACATAACTGGTTCTTATGTTCTAGGAATCATGGTTTGTTTGCTTTTTGAGTTACTTTTTTGCCTTTCCTAAATCACATGTAAATATCTAACCACTTGTTGTATTGATAAATTAGGCGTTAAAGACTAGAAAGAAATTCCTTGGTAGGAGCATAGCCCTTCTATTTCATAGAGAAGCCTTCTAGTTGGAATGCTTATGTAGGTAAAATTATGCATTTTGGCCAGATTTTAATTATCAACAAAATTTATTAAATGGAAGACTCTTTAGCATCTCTTAAATTTGCTTTTCTAATAGTAGATGGTCTGTGTTTATTGCTTTTTAAATTTTTTTAAAGTTTATTTTTTAAAGATTTTTAAATTTATTCATTAGAGAGAGCATGCTAGAGCACGAGCAGGGGGAGTATCAGAAGGAGAGGGAGAAGTAGGCTCTGGCTGAGCAGGGAGCCTGATGCAGGGCTTGATCCCTGGTCCCCAGGATCATAACCTGAACCAAAGGCTGATGTTTAACCAACTGAGCCACCTAGGAACCCCATATTGCTTTAAAAAATATAAAGATGTATTTATTCATTTTAGAGAAAGAGAGTGCACACTAAGAGGTGGGGATGGAGGCAGAGGGAGAGCCCAATGCTAGGCTTGATCCCAGGACCATGGGCTTAATTCTAGGACCCAGAGATCATGACCTAAGCCAAAGTCAAGAGCCCAATGCTTAACTGATTGAACCACACAGGCGGCCTTCTGTGTTTACTGTTAAAGACTGAGTAGTGGAATTTGGGAGCAATTTAAGCCTTTTTTAGTTTAAAATAATATGGTAGGATGTGGGACATTTAATAATATCCACTTACCAAGTACTTGATATGACCAGACAATGTGATGGAGCCTCTGATGTGTGATTCCCTTCTCAAAAAACTAACAGTGAAAAGATCTATGAAATCATTATCTTTACCATGTTGACATAATTGTCATTTCATTTCATCAGGTAATTTTAGGTGCCTACTGTATTCCAAAATGACACATATTCCTACTCTCGTAAAAGTTCTTTGCACCTTAGAAAGCCAGTTCACATCTATTGCATTATGTGATTCTTTACAAATGGGAGAGACATGGAAGGAATAATTTAATTTTACCCTTTTGATTGAAGGGGCAGCTGAGGTTCAGAGATCTGTTGCAGGTCTCATGTCTAGTAAGTGTGATAGCCTAGCATTGGGGTCTCCCTCTGCCTCCATCCCCACCTCTTGTGTGTACTCTCTCTAAAATGAGTAAATACATCTAAGAACAATGAGCAATAGAATTTGATAGCAGTTGCCTTTTCCAGACTTAGGCAAGTCATGGAGCCATTGTTTATGGGATACATGGGAAAAGCAGCACAATCTTGTTCTTTAGCAGGCCATTAAATTTGAGTTGGCCACTATCAAGGAGTTTGGGCCATTGATGCACAAGACTGTACTCAGCCATGTTAAGTAAGCATATTCTCTCTCCCTGGCTTATCTCTTAATTACAAGATCAGAGGGGAAATGTGTTCCTAAAACCCCAAAATAGAGGAAAATGATCATTTGGTCACTTAGTCACTCACTGGGTTAAACCAGTTTCATACTGTTCGTAGTTGGTTGCTGTCTTAGAAATGAATGCTTGCTTTCACATAAGCAATTTCAGATATTCTCAGTTGAAACCTGCATTGCAGTTTGGCAAGGAGGATTTCATGAGAGCAGGGATAATTTGTGTCTTGTTTATTCACTGTGGAGAGCTTTGTACTTCTGAATTTCATGGTTTTCTTTGACAAATAGTTTCTTGGTCCCAATTGGATGAATGGTCACTATTTGAAATTCTCAGCTCTTCAAATCTGTTGTTAATCTAGTTACTATCTGGTTATAGCCTAATGAATGAATAGCAGTCATGTACTCAACACATGTTTATTGATCTCTTGCTGTTGTTTAAGCACTATACTAGGTGCTGGAGGTATAAGGGTGAACAAACGCAACTGCAGCTCCTTCCTCAAGGAGCTTGCTGTCCAGTGGAAGAGACAAGTAGTGATCACTGATCAAACAAATAAAAGTAAATGTGCCACTGTGACAAGTGGATGCTATAAGAATGCAGAAAGGGTGATTTGTATAATTAAAGAGGGGACTTTAAAGATGAGATGTTTAAATAGATGCCAAAGGTGAAACTGAACAAAGAAAGACAAAGGAAAAAGAGATGAAGACAATTTACTAATGTTGTATGTGGATCCCTAGAAAATCTGAAAACCTTAGTTCCCTTTGGGAGAAGTGCTGGATGGTGGTAGGGGGTAGGGTGGTGAGGTAGGTGGGAGAGGCTAATGGAAGATACCTTTCCCTTGTCACACTATTTTATTGAATATTTTGCAAGGAGTGTGAGCTTATGTAGCATTTGAGGGGTTCAAAAAAAGTAAAATGAGCTAACAGGAGAAAGAAAAATCATAAATATAAAAGAAAGATTAGAATGATACTTGCTTTCTTTAAAAAACCATTTAGCTTCATCATGGCTGAATTAGAGACCTCACCTTTGTGGTGAATACAGATTGTAATTCCCCACACTTGATACAAATATCTTCTGCATTAGAAATAAGAAGCTTGTTTACAGTAGAGCTTTGCTTTCTTCATTGACACAAAACAGTATTTGGCAGCTGCAGGATTTCCTGCAGGATTCATCGACTGCAGGATTTCCAAATGGATTATTGTCATTAGAAGGATGGCATGTATTGAGATTTTGTTCTTATCTGTGCCAGGCATGGTACTGAGCACTTAACATGGGCACTTATTGAGTACTTCTAATGATCCCCTTTTCCCAGATGAGGAAGTTGAAGCTTCAAACAGAAGTCACTTGCCCATGGTTGCAATAAGTGACAGACCTGGAACATGAAGTCACTATGAACCCAGAACTCCTAATAACTGTGCCATACTTCCTCCCTTGATACCCTTTAGGCTGAGAGATCACTATCTTTGTTCCTCAGAGCCCCCAGTCTCCACGCCTGAGCCATTCCAATAATGTCACAAAGAGTCAGCAGCTCAGTATATGAAGAATGCTGAAGGTCTGCAATATCCCCAAAATGAGCTGATTTCTAGAACCTTCTAAATGCCTGTACATTTGGATGAATACTTCTTATTCTCAACTGGTGGTGTGCCTCCCACACAGTTTATTGAGAAATTGTCTTCTCTTTCTGTTTTCTAATGGACTTTATTGATTCTCTTCTCTCATATTGGACAAATCACTTATTGAACTTAGAGAGGTTAAGAGGCCTCACAACCAGAAGACTTAATTACGTTGGAACAAATCCTCTTACTCCAGACTGCCCAGCTGCTTTGCTCATTTTCCATCACACTCTCATTGTCCAGAGTTGATCTGAAGCCATGGTGCCAACTGATGCTTAAGAGAGATCCTGATGTTTGGAAAAAAAATGTAATGTTAGAGGCAGTGTGGTTTAATGAGTGTAGAGAAGATGGACCTGGATTCAAACATCAGGTCTGCTACTGATGAGCCAGGTAGTATTAGCAAAGTAGCTTAACTTCTCTGGGCCTTGATTTACTCGTTCATAGTAATGAGATTCATAACACCTGCTTTGTGGAGTTATGATGAAGATGTAAACAGAAGGTAGAGCTTGGTAGACACCAGTAAAAGCTTGCCATTATTAATGTCAGTTTGAGCACTTGGAGAATTGCCTTGCAAAGAGGAGAAGATGATTTGGTTGCTAAAATTTAGCATAGAGTCAGTCATAAGCTGACTTTTAAAGGAATGACTAATGGCGTCTTAAAAGCATATTTAACTTGGGTGTGGCTGAAAAAAATGACTGTAAGAATTACAGTCATTGCAGTATTTTACATGTACACATTATTCCTGATTCAACTTAGAACTGTATGAAACACAAGAAATTATAACCCTTCTAATGGATGAGACAGCCTATAAAGGAGCAAACTACTAAATAGGCAAAGAAATTGTGTATCCAGAGATGTCTCCTGAACAAAATGAAGAAATGCAACAATGTGCTGGAGACACAGATGAGCATATGTCTCTTCAGAGAGGTGGATTTTGGTAGAAACCTGAAGAATGGGTTTGAGGAAGCAATGGAAAGGACTGAGGGAGATTGAAGGCTGAGGGAGAGGCAAGAGCAAAGGCCCTGATGGGGAACAGTGTGGCATTGACAGCATCCCTATGGTGACAACAAGGAGTTATCACTCCTTGTTGAGGAAGAAGGCGAGGAAACAGAGAAGGAACAATACACTTGGCACTCAGGTCCCTGCTCTGTGCCGTGTCATTCATGAGAGGCCAGTTGACATGTTCCTGATTGGTATGATGCTTACATAAGGCAGCTCGAAAGTCCTAGCCTCTTGGAAGCCCTGTACCCATCACTGACCTAGTCAGAGCCAATATCCCTGTCTGTAAATGAAGATCAATTGTTTAAATGCCCTAGAAATTGTGATGATGGCATGATAGCTGCTGACCTCATAGCTAGTCTTGGAGATGGCGCCACTGTAGAAAATCATTCAACAATAGATATGTTGGAGGACTGTATATGAATATACACTCTGTCTGGTTTTTCTCAGAGTCCATGGCAACCTTAAAGTACTGTAATGGGCTCCACTATCTAATCAGGGAATTATAGCAATCTATTAATTGCCATTTCTGATTATTTGCATTTATTTAAGGGGAACTCTTGAGAAAACGAAGGACAATGTAACCTTAAAATATGGCTTTGCATCTTGGATAATTGACTATAATTTCTGTTTTTACAGCTTTTCTAAATTATTTCTCCAGATGTTTCCTAAAACTGCAGTTTTACCTCTTTCCTTTCAATGGGTAAGCAGTGGTTTCCCATAAAAGCTTATAGGGTTTAGTTTTCTCAACTAAATTAAAGCTTAATTAGCCAAAAATCCAGATCTGTGATATGTTCATAAAATTTATGCAAGCATAATTAATTTCAGTTAATGGCATTAAGTAGCTTTTCCATTCAAACAGTAACCTTTTCTGTGCTGACCTCTAAACGTCAGATTTCCAGTTATCTACATTTCTACCTTCCCTGGTAATATTAAATCAACTTGCATAATTCTCAAAGTATTACTCTTCCCTTTGATTTATGACTTTTATCACAGAAGTCAGTGATTACCTCTACAACCCGTGTTTCATGTTTTGAAAATGCAACGAAAGAAGTGTGCTAGAATAACATTGCTTTTGTTTTGATGAAAGCCAAAAAGAAAAATTAGAAGTACCATTTTGATATGTTTTCCAAAGCCTACTACTTCTCATAAAGTTACCTAGGCTTTTTTAGTCTATTTGAATGACAGTTCAAATTACATTGATCAGCTAACTGTCAAAAGGAATAGCTATTATTTTTAAAATCTCCTGATACTTCCAGGATTTGTCTTCCTGAGAAGAATGATAACTTTACCATACACTGAGCCAGATTCTCTTGCTGCAAAAGCTATACCCTTTGCAGAAATCTTTAGAAAACCATTTAATCCTAAGGAATTATTCTCTGAAAACATGCCTTCTCACTTGATTGGCAATTAAACTTTCTTATTAGTTCCTTATCATTTCCCCAATAAGTCTTGCATATAAATCAAGCGTGGTGAAATTCTCCCTTGATTCTCTGTTCCTTGTTCATTTTCCAGAAGGGGTGAATGCTGCTTTTAGAGCATCAGACCTAGAGGGAGTTCTTTTCCAGGAGCATCAGCCAGAACTCACCACCTGCCTTACTGGCCTGAATGGAATATTGCTCATCTCTGGACCAGTAACTGTGGCCATGGAGTGTGATTATGATCATTGGCTTGGGCCAGAGTCACAAGTCCAGAGACTAGTACCCAGGGTGTATAAGCTGTGCAGAGAGGTATAGGAGCAGAAAGAAAATTAGGGTCCTACCAAGTGAAGGGTTGGAAATATTGGGAAGGCAATCACAGGTGCATCTCACAGAGCTGAATGTACTGCATTTTAATGGAATTGTAACAGCAGAAGCCTGGGGAACCTCTTGACTTTAGAGTGACTTTTGCTTCATGATGGTCAGTGTATGTGCATTTTGAATATGAAAAGTGCTCTTCCTTGCTAGATCTCTCTAAGGTTCATTAACAACCAGTATTATAGAACCAATTCAAAAGGAACATGTTTTCAGTGCCTATCTTATTATTAGCTTCAGGGCTACATTTTTTTAAATGCATAATGAAATCCATGGAATATTTAGAAAGACTGTGGCACTTTGCAAAATTGGCTTTGGGGGCTGTGCATGGCTTACAGCGGGAAGGAAAAGTATCTGGCAATTGCATGAATTGAAAAACCTTTGGTCCGTCTCTAGGCTGCAGTTAGCCGTAAGCAGTTGTAAAAGAAAAAAAAAAAGAAAGAAAAAAAAAAGAAATCTAGTTCATGATTTCAGAGGATCTATAGAGGTTCAGTACCTTTTTAATCTTGTACACAGACTATAGGAAGGTCATTTTCCCCTATGTGTATGAAGTCAGCCTCTCTACCTTTGTGGGGGTTTTGCTCATTTCAGAGAATAAGAAATGGGAACTGGCTATTGTTAGTGACAGGACAGTACTTCAAGAATAATGAGAGTCACTCCTTCTTTCCCTAAGGATTGGGAAAGCAAAGGTACACACAGACTTGGTAGCTTTTTTTAAATACCTATCATTATCATTTTCTCCCCAGAACCATGTAAAGTCTCATCATTATTAAAGTCAGGATACTTGAGTTATGGTCTGGGCTTTGTCGCAAGCTCTGGGACCTTGGGGCACAGTCCTCATCCCCTCCAGGCATCATGGTACATGTTGATAAAATGGAGAGTTTCAAAGGCACACAGAACCACATCGCATCTCAGATAGCTTTTATCTTTAAAGTTGTAAACATCTGGAGTGGGAGGATGTAAAACAAGGACTTGTGGATTAAAAATGGCATCTAACTTAGTCTCTAAACAATCTCCTAAAATGTAGGAGATAAAACAGAGAATGAGGAATTATTCCATCATCAGAAGCTAGGAATGGCAATCGGTCTCTTACCAAGTTCTTGGAGGGATTGTCAGGAACCTTCAGGGTCTATGAAACTGCATAAAGGGGCACAGTTAAAGGTACCTTTTAGGCCATTTTAGGCCATTGAAAAAACAGAATTCATCTCCTCACCAGAAGGGAGATGCTTTACCCCTGAACTCATATCTGTGCCTTGGATGCAAAGGCCAATATGGGCAGTAACTGAGAAGACAACCATAGCCTCCTCTGTCCCTTGTGGATGCTGTTTCAGAGTCAGGATGCCTTTCAATCATCTTCCCTCTCAGGTAATAAATCTTCATGTCTGTTTAGATACATACACATGCTTATTTAGTATATGCACATATATACATACATGCACGAATACATATGCATATGTGCACATATTTATTCCCATATATGATACACACACACACACACACACACACACTACTGTGAGGCTACAATCCCAAAATCACAATAGCCAGAAATAGGAGCCAAGACATCCGCATCTTGGGAGGCGCAGTTTCCAGGTATAGAGCTCCTCAAGCAAGAGAAGGTTCAGGGAATGAGAGTAGCCATGTAAACTGGGAAATGTCCTTCATGGATTGCACCTGTCCAGAGTGTGAGAGATGGGCACCTTCCCGACCCCCAGAGGAACAGCTATGCAGCCGTGCAAGAAGGGCATCCCATCAGTGGTTGTGGGGACAGCGCGCACCCCAGAGCGGCAGTGCGTCTACACCGCTCTTTCCTCTTGGTGTCAGGAGAGACAATACAGATCCCATGGGCAAAACTATAAAGTGAGGGACAGAAACATAATCCAGAAGATGTGGAGAAAAAAACACACTTCTAAAAATGATTTATTTTACACATAAGAAGAAAGATTTAGAAAACTAAAGGGCGGGAATTGGTAGAACAGGGAAAGGTCATTGTGTTTTCTCCTTCGCAGAAGAATGGAAATCCATAAAGACAGGTCAGGTGGACAAAAAGGTCAGAAAACCAGGGGAAATGACACAGGAAACACTGTAAGGGAACTGAAAAGGCACTAACAGAATTAAAACCCACTTCGGAATCATTGCAGAATTCATACCGAGAAAAAGCAAATCAGTGAAGTGAAGAATAAAATTGAAGTGCTTTCCTGGAAATGAAGGAGGAAGCAAAGTGATAAAGCACAAGAAAATTAAGATGATTACTACGGGGGAAGTGACTGAGTTATAGAAATTTCTACGAACTCTGGAGATTCCTGAGGAAGACTAGAACTGAGACTAACACTTCAAAGACACAATTGAAGAACATTTTTCTGAGCTGGATTTATTGAAAGATTTCATTGAGAGCCACATAAAATAAGTAAAAAGACAATGACACTCAACACCCAGGAAAAATATATGTTTCCAGTGTAAGAACAGAAAAATCTTATAAAAGGACAGAAGTTATGTTGATCAAAGAATTCTCCTTTAGAGTACTGCAAAAAGGAGTGGAAGGGAAAAGTGAATCCTATGAATGTTACAGTCAGAGAAATTGTCTACTTTCTGACAAGAAAATGAAAATGCTTACTCTCATGTTCTAAGCCTCACAAGACATACCTTCCCTCCCCTATTTGCTCTAGGCCGAGTGAAAACTTAGACAAATTAACCTGAATGAGAAGGCCATAACACAATGGCTGCTGAGTAAGCTTTGGAACCATTTACATATGAAAGATTTCTAAACATTTGCTGAAAATTATAAAATGTAATTATGAACAAATAAAAAGAGATACAGTATGTTAAATAATCTAAAAACCAATATTCAAGACACCAGATTACATCCACAAAGACCAAAAGAGATGTAAATTAGGGGTGCAGAGGTAGGAGCATAAAGATGTAAATTTGTGTGCAATTCTGTGTATTATATACAAGCAATAAAAAACTACCATTTCTGGTTTTACTTTAATAGTAAAACCAAAGTGAACAAGAGAATTTTTTTTTTTTTTTAAAGGAAGAAAAGAAAACCTTAGGGCACCTGGGTGGTTCAGTTGTTGAGTGTCCAACTCTTGATTTCAGCTCAGGTCATGATCTCAGGGTCCTGGGATTGAGCCCCTTTGTCAGGCTCTGAGCTCAGTGAGGAGTCGGCTTGGGATTCTCTCTCTCCCTCTCCCTCTGTACCTCCCCCCCCCATACCCATTTTCCCTTCCTCCCTCCCTCCCTCCCTCCCTCCCTCCCTCCCTCTCTCTCAATCTCCCCCCCCCCATAAATAAATATATAAAATCTTGGAAGAAAGGACAGATGGACAGATGGATGAACAAACCTTAAGAGCATATTTCTTCTAAACCTGAGGTCAGGGAAGAAGAAAATCATGACTCAAAAGCAACAGCACTAAATGGACAAACAAGCATGAAAGGTATTCAGATTAATGTAAAAGACTCCATCTATTTTGCTAATTCTAACAAGGAAACCATCATATAACTTCATGGCTTCTAACAAGGAAACCATCATATAACTTCATGGCACTTGTGAACATGCAGTATATAGCTTATTTTTAGATATTTGACAAGGACATGTAGATATCCCCTTACCACTCCCTCATACAATATGCTCAGTCCCCACTGGATTGTACTATGCACCAGCCCTGGTGATTGGTCCTAACTACAACCAAGCAGGCACTTAGAGGTAGGCATGGCTAGGGTGGAGCCACTCTGGCAGTGGAGTCCAATGTTTTCCACTTTGCTATGGTTGCTGTTGTAAACAAAATAGTTTCTGGTGGTGCCATGTGAGCTTGGTGACGCAGCATGAGCATTGTGCCAGGGTTGAATAGCATGAACTTATCTAAGTTTCACCTTGAGAAATGCTGTGGAATCTTTACCCATATGGGGAAACCAGTGTTTTTGGTTTTTTGACACTTTATTTTTTTTTAAGATTTTATTTTTTTTGAGAGGGAAAGAGATAAGAAATAGCATGAGCAGGGGGAAAGGGAGAAGCAGGCTCCCCACTGAGCCTGGAGTCCACCATGGGGCCCCAGGACCACAGAATTATGACCTCAGCTGAAGGCAGGTGCTTAAATACTTTTTTTTTTTTTTTTTCTTAAATGAGGAGCTTCCCACGAAGTGCTAAAGAACTGTTCCAGCTTCTACTGACCAGAAGTTGGGGCTTGTCTTCAATGTCTTCAGCATGTATAGTCTATGTTGTATGCTTTAGCACATGTTTATCTTTATTATTTCTTATCTTAGGGTTTGAAATATCTCTTCCAGGGAGAACCTCTATACTAAAAACCAAGACTAACTTCTTTGTTACAGATTCTCTCTCTCTCTCTCTCTCTCTCTCTTTTAAGGGCCTTTGTAACTTCATTCTTTTAAAAGGCAGCTAATACTTTATCTCCCTAAAGGCAGGGGGTAAACCAGATGATTCTGAGATGCCTTCAAGCTTTAAGATCTATGTTTGTGGATGTCTGTGTGTCTGAGAGAGGATTTAGATTTAACAAAAGAGGTAAAAGATTATTACTGTCTTCAGGACAATGGCTATAAATTGATGATTTCTTTATCCACCCCAGGGCTTAGAACCGAGTCATGAACATAGTTGATACTCTATAGAGACCTGGGTTTATGGCGGTGTATTTCCTCACATCACCTAAGGAGATAGGAGTAAGTTGAAGAGGAAATTGGGGGCTTTGGATCTGGAGTCATGAAATCCCACCGGCAGCTCTGCATCTAATGCGGCCTAAGACAGTCAACTTAGCATTTTCTGGGCTGCATTTCTGCTTGCAAATGGAAAGATTTTAATTAGATTAGGAGTTATGGACTGCTAGTTGGCCCAGCTGCCAAGCAGGGTGTGTTACTAGGGCACCAGGGTGTTGACAGTTGTCATTAACATGAAAAGCCTTTATAGGAGGTGCATGTGCCCTGCATCCTGCCACAGCCCTCACCCCTCCCAGTTACTGTGCGCTGGTGGACACTAACCATTGATGCTTGCCTTGTTGGCTTTTACAGGCATTTGTAACCTAAACAAAAAAGAGAGAGAGGAGGATTTGATTTTGTTTCTAACATTAGCTTTTCTGCTCTGCAGACTCAGGATGGTCAGTGTGCAAAGGTTTTTTGTTTTTAGTAGACTTTGGAAGTTGAAACTATTTGAGTGATTAGAATGGATTGATGCGGGGGGGGGGGGGAGGGGGGTAATGTCAACCTAGAAAGACACACCAGAGAAATTCCAAAAGGGCTTGAAAATGGGAAGAGGAGAGCTGAATCCTTCTACTTGTTTTCGGGTGCCTTTTTCTTCATAGCCATTAATTTGGCCTGAATGACACCAAAACGATCATAATGGCCCCAGTTGCAACTGCTATTACAGGTTGTCTAACTTAGTTAAATTCTTTTATGCTTTAAATTGTTAATGATTCAGCATTTCACGGCTGGAGTCAGGTGCTCTCAGAGGGCGCCTTCCTTAAAGGTCACTCACTCTCCAGAAATCAACATCCAAGATTAAGATTGCAGATTCTGCTCAGTGACCTTGGGAGAATAATTATTTATTCGATACAGGACTCAGAAGGCACAGCAGTTTAGTGGGAGACCTTTGGTTGGGGCAACCAGGAAAAGCAGAGAGGCTGGTGAAAACCAGGAGTGCTGGGAGAGGTGAGGACTGTGGGACTAAGGATCTTGCTCTAAAAAAAGGATGCATGTTGCTGCCGATGAGAGCTCCTTGTTGGCCAAACACAGTTAGGGGTTGCATGTCCTTTACCTTATTTCAACCTTACAAGAAAAGGCTGAGGATGTAAACACTGTTATCACAATGTAACAGACAAGGAAACTAAGACTTGGGAGGTGAGGGAATCTGTCTGGCTAAGAGAGATTTGAGGGTTTGCACAGGTTTCACGAAGGGCATATAACTATTCTCTGCACACTGGAGCCTGATGAATGATTTATGCATTTTATTCATTTATTATGATGTTAGGATGTCTGAAAATAAGCTTCCCGTAAATGTTGACATGAGAACCCTTTTGTCACCTGCATGAAATCTACAAGGCTGAAACATCACATTCCAAGAGCCAGTGCAGATGCTTGCAGAATGTTTTATTTAGGTATTTATTGAAATTTTTAGGAAGAGATTATCTCATGACATTAATAGAAACATAAAAAAGGAAGGGGGTAGGGGAGATATTGTGAGCCAATAGAACAAGAGTGATGAGAAAGTGGAATACTAAAGTAGTCAGCAAAGTGGTATGCAGTTAAAAGTAATTGGACTCTAATTCCTAATATTCTGTGGGAGGCCAATAAAGGATTTATTGTACTTTTTCCGCTTAAAAACCAGCAAGTAGATGATTCATATAATAGGGGGAGAGAAACAATGATTTTTTTTATGACATTTAGTTACCAGCTTAGCTTTCTATTTTTACTCTATCCTGGTCTCTGAGCATGTTTTTCCCTTATTTAGGAAACCTGCAACTACAAATATGCTCGATTCATTTTCTTACCTTTCTGCTAAATATAGAGAACAATGCCTATATTGCCATCCCTAGGGATTATTTTAAACAGAATTGAGAACAGTTTACAAAGCTGGTCCTCTGGTGTTGATATCACGCAAAACCAGATTTTTTTAAAAAAGATTGTTATTTATTAGAGAGGGAGTACAAGTGGGGGAGGGCAGAGGGAGAGGGAGAAGTAGGCTCCATGCAGAGCAGGGAGCCCAATATAGGACTCGACCCCAGGATCATGACCTGAGCTGAAGGCAGCTGCTTAACCAACTGAGCCACCAAGGTGCACCTAGGTTTTCTTTTTTCTTACTCAACCTGGAAGTGTTTATTTTCAGGGATAATCTTTTGTAATATATATTGGAGGAAAAATAATTTTTAACATTGTGTTATATTGAGGCAAATAGTTTTAGGATTGATGTAGGGAACACTGTTAATTCCTCTTACAGAGTCACAAGTAGAAGAGCAGAAGTCTAAGACACCAGTTAAGGTTCCTTCTTGGGAGCTGGAGAGAAAAGGGAGTCCCAGTGTCAGGTGTCTGACAGGGGTGGAAAGGTCCCGGTAGTAAAGGGGGAAGGTGAAAGCCTGGATACAGAGTAGAAGCTTCCTCCCTGGGCTCTCACAACTTGCTCAAGAACCCAAGGTGTGCACTGCTGACTCTGAGTTAACATTTTAACTCCCATAGCACTGGAGAAATTTATCTCCTTTTAAAGGATTTTCTTGTTCCTTCTTGCATTCCTCCTCCATTTTCATGGCCACCACTGTAATTTGGGCCCACTTTTTTCCTCTAACCCCTACTGGCTCCTGTGGGGCCCAGCCTTGCCCAACAAATCCTTATTGAATGCTGCTTTTGTGTGTCACCCTCCCCCCACCCCTCAAAATGGTCATCGGTTCCCAACTGCTAGCTATATAAAGAGGAATTTCCTCTGTGTAACTTGGAGGGGTCTCTAATCATGCTGTCCTTCCAACTGTCTCCTGGGCTTTTCAGACTTTACAAGGGATGCTCCTCCTTTTCCCTTTGGCTGGCCTGATCACTGTCCCATGCATGAATGTGCTCTTCTAGTCTCCGTGCCTTTGAGCTTGATGCTTACAGCCTTTGACTTTTATTTAACAAAAGATACAGGACATGCAGCAACTATACTCATCTGCCTCGCGTATGTTGTATTTTGGCTTTTGTTGTTTCAAGTTATCATAGGATGACTGCCACTTCCATTTCCTCATCATTGCAAAAATGCCCCAGGTTTTCCTCAGTTCTCTAAATAATTAGGAAATAAAGCAATATTCACAAATAAACAGCAGAGGTCTCAAGAAAGTTGAGGCAAGGTGGAGCATTTTGACGTGTGTTGACAGCGGTGCAACTGTATTCTCTTTTAGGTCCTCTTTGAACTTGAGCTAGCTGATTGTGTGAAATTCTAATGGAAAAGAGCAAAATTAAAGAATGTGGTGCACTGTAGGCAATGTATCACTGAAGATTGTTCACAAGGTGTGGCATAATGGGCTTTATGTTTTGTAGTGTCTTTATGCTGTGTTAACCTGTTCTTTGAGCAGTATAATTTACTTTGGTGTACCCTTTAACAGATGGGTGATGCAATAAGAGGAGATGGTCTGTAGTCATCAATGCTGGGTAGCTTTTACTATTGTTCTCACCTATAATAGCCCACTCTCCTCAGCCCATTAAGCCATTGGTCAGGGCTCATTTGATTTACCTTCCCCAAGAAGTCGTCTTCAATTGCCTTTTGATTTCCTTTTACCTCCTCCCTTTGGGCTGCTTAGAAATCATAGCAGCATATATCATCAAATTCATATTTACTTGCTGACTCTTTTGTATGTATTTCTTGCCAACAATGTGTATATATCAACCAATTTACCCAGAAAAATGTCTGCTCTGGGGAACATAGGGATATTTTAGCTAGTTACCTCAGAACTCTGGGACTTAACTTGCTTCCTGTGAATTAAATATCTCGAAGCTTTGAAAGCAGCATTCATCATTCTGTCATGGTACTAGATACCTTCAGTTTACTATGGATTAGGTGTTCAAATTTGTTTTGTTCATTCTCAGTCATCTCTTTCAAACTAAAAGACCTTGTGCGTTTTATGCCCCCTTCTGTTCCCTTCAGGTCTTTCTGGATTCCAATTATGTATCACTCCTTAGCCCTTGTGTTACCAGCCTGAGATACCCTAATGAAGATGACATTTTATAAAATGTACAGAAATGTAGCGATTTCCATCTTCTTTTGTACCATCCCAGAGGAAAATAATAGTGATTCTTGATCATTAAAGGTATTTGGTGTTTAAATGAACAGTTAAGAGTTGATTGTAATTTAGCTGTCTAGACATTAGAACAGGTTTCATTTATGTTGGTGTTAGCATTTATGCCTTTTAGATAATTTTCAGGGGAAGAGTATGATTTCCTCTAACAGATATCTATAAGAGAGGACACTTGCCAATCCAATCACATCTCCAATTTCTCATTTCTTTTTCTTTAACCTCCAATAATTTTGTTGGACTTTTAAATAAAAACATGATCTCATATTATTTTTATATGTATCCTCAGTAAGTGCTAATTTTGGTTTTAATGCTCCCTCTTTAGTACCTCTTCTATTGATTTGGTAGGAGTTACCTTTAATCACTTTAAAGTAAGTAATGCATTAAGACCGCCCAAGGCTAGCCTATATTTGGAAAAATCACTCCATTTAAGAATTAGTTTAGCAAAAACCTATTACACATTTTCCTTGGAAATTCACCAGGATTCTTTCCATCTCTGTGAAAGCATTTATTATCCTGAAGAAATTAGGCCTAATTTTAGAGAATGCCACAGTGAGCAAAACTTCTTTAAATTTCCAGAAATGGCCATGGCTCTGATTATAATAATGTTTAAAATTCGCAGAATTTTAGCACTGAAAGTGAATGGAAAGCTGTTGTAATGAGGCTGTTACCTCTTTCCAATATCTTAAAACCATTTCAACAGTCAAATGAGGCACAGACATAGGGGTTATTATTAACTTAGACCAAGAGGTGTCATCCTTCCATAGATAGTTTTGTTAGTATTTGTGTCCTGTTAGTTGCTGTTTAGAACAACACATCCCGCAGTGGTCAACATGGAGGGATAGGTGGAGAGACCAATCAGATTGCTGCTGTATTGCTGAGAAAGAAGGTGCCAGGACATTAGGTACTTCCCTTTCAAGATAGTTTTCTGATTAGGGGACTACAAATATTTAATAGAAACTAGAGGAGGAGAAGTGCTGTGAACTGATATGTTTATTTGAGGTAGGCAGTAAGTGTGCCGAATCCAGTATCTGGTGGGGGTAGCAGGGTGAGAGAAGATACGGGTTTGATTCTAAGGAGCTGCCTTACCCAGAAATTGCATCACAGCATCTAAGGAGCAAACCCACTCACGTCTGGCTTGATATCAATAACTGGCATTCGGCATCTTTAGAGCTTTGGGGAAAGTAACACATGAGCAACTACAGCACAACACAAAAGTAATCTGTGGGGTAATTACTGCCAGTCAGCTTGACTTGGCAAAATATCAATAGTTTCCTTGATCAACAGCTACTGAGTTTCCAATACTTTTCCTCCAGGAGCAACAGAAACCTAGCAAATTGTCTCTGACCTTTATTTTCAGCATGTGGCTTATTCATTGATAGAGAGACAGAGAGAAAGAGAGAGAACTTCATTTTTGTTAAAAAACAAACAAAAGTCTGAACTGTTTCTTAGAGCAGAAGTCTCCTGAACGAATAAATAATGCAAAGCAACACTTACTTTTTGCCCACTAACCAGTGACAGCATACCACCCCTCCATCCAAAGATAAGAGCCATTTTAAGTCAAAACTCACAGATTCAGGTGCCATTCAGCCCTGAGAAGGGCAGCTTTAAATAATCATGTGTGGCAGTTTGAAATGAGACAACCAAACTGAGCTCTGAACTCACTCACTAAAGGACATTACTCTATACTTTCTCTAGTAGCACATGCTCATGTGTAAAATAAAACATAGCAAAATAACAAGAGTAGAAATTTCTGAAGTTGCTTAACCACAATTCACCAAGTATTTATTTTTTACCCCATTTGGTTATCGTGCTCCCTTCCCTTCCCCTCTCTTCCCTACCTTTGTATTTCTTTCTCTTTCTCTCTCTTTCTTTTCCACTCCCTCTGTTTCTCTCCACCCCCTGTATATGTTTTTTTCAAAACAACAACTTGAGAGTAACCTGAAAATATCATGCCTCTTTGCTCTTAAAAATTTGATTTCATATTGCCTAATAAAAGGAACATTCCCTTACATAAATATGACAAAATAATCAGACATCAGGATACTGAAAATTGCTTTAATTCTATTATCTAATCCACACCATTGTCCCAGGAATGATCGTTCATGTTTTGTCAAGCACTTCTGAAAACATTGGTAATGTTACCTGTCCCCTAGCCTGGCTCCTTATAAAGATATTCAGAAACCATGAGAGCAAGCAAGAGGGTCACTCTTCTATAATAATAATCTCAAGATTATATGTTATGTCACCATCTTCCAAGGCATGCTCCATAAAATGTTTGTTCCAGGAAGTGCTTTGGAAAGTAAAGATTTTGAGTTCAAAGTTGGAGAAAACCTTGAACAGTACTTAATGCACCTCCATTCTGTTCACTCCTTGGAGGTTTACAGAATGCATTGGCTTATAAAAGGCTCTGACTATTAGCATATTATGCCATGAGGAGACCTCCTTATTTGTTTAATACAGAATTTCCCTAACTTGGTGACCACAGACCATCTGATGTCCTCAATTTTATATATATCTATATAGTCCAGTTGGGGAAATGCTATTACATATATTTCCACAATATTTATTTCAGTTCAAAAATTCCTTTCTCATTATTTTTTTAAGATTTTATTTATTTATTCATGAGAGACATGGAGAGAGAGGCAGAGACATAGGCCGAGGGAGATGCAGGCTCCCTATGGGGAGCCTGATGTGGGACTCAATTCCAGGACCTCGGGATTACAACCTAAGCCGAAGGCAGATGCTCAGCCACCTAGGTGCTCCTCATTATTATTATTTTTTTCAATTGCAGGCTAGTCAGCCTTTTTTTTTTTGGAACTTGGAAAATAATTGCAATACAACGAAAAAAAAGTAAAATTTGTGTTTAAAATATTCTTGATTTTTTTCTATAAATGCTGTAATAGATATAAGATCCATGTGTCACAGTAGTATCTTACTGCATGAAGCAAAATCTAGAATCTGTAAGAGACAAACCCCCTATCAGTGATGAACAAAACAGCTAGTTTCCCACTCACCTGGAGTATAGTGGCAGAGCAGGGATGAGGGCTCTGAGCCTCACATTTACTCAACAACCAGGCTGAAGGCAGTTTTGTCTTTTTATTTCAGTGGCTCCCCAAATCACCTTGGATGTTGCATCCAGCCAGCAAAAGGGAAGCAATAGAGTATAAAGAATCATGAGGGAAATTTGTATGGGACTGGACTGTATTTACATGCACATTCCACTGACAAGGATCAGCTGCAGGGGTCTGACTGGCAGGAAAGGCTGGGGAGTGTTGTTGCTGGTAGGGTCCTGCTTTCAAGTAGCAACTGCAAAATATGAAAAGTGAATATACATGTTGGTGAACAACTAGCTATCTCTAAAACCTGCATTTGTGGCTATATAATTCATGCAGTTTGATTTAGTCATTTTGTGTTAATATTATGTCATCTCATTTGGTTCTTGCATGGACTCCATTGAGATTAGTAGGGCAAGTATAAATACCCAGATTTTACAAATGGAGTAGCTGAGTCCCAGCATAACTCATTGAAGTGGAATAAAATGGCTTCTGTGTGTCAGATTTGTTTTGGAGGGTTCTTAATCAAGAAGTATTTTTGTAATTAAAAATAAAAATATTGGGCAGCCCCGGTGGCTTAGCGGTTTAGCGCTGCCGTCAGCCCGGGGTTTGATCCTGGAGACCTGGGATCAAGTTCCACATCGGGCTCCCTGCATAAAGCCTGCTTCTCCCTCTGCCTGTGTCTCTGCCTCTCTCTCTCTCTCTCTCTCTCTCTCTGTGTCTCCCATGAATAAATAAATAAAATCTTAAAAAAAAATAAAATAAAAATATTTTTAACCTGGGGATGCCTGGG
Source organism: Canis lupus dingo (assembly GCF_003254725.2). Taxonomy (NCBI): domain Eukaryota; kingdom Metazoa; phylum Chordata; class Mammalia; order Carnivora; family Canidae; genus Canis; species Canis lupus. The sequence continues at coordinate 54,024,873 of NC_064246.1, read as the reverse complement.
TGGCTCACTTGCTTAAGCTTCTGCCTTCTGCTCAGGTCATGATCCCAGGGTTCTAGGATGGAGCCCTCCACATGCTGGGCAGGGAGTCTGCTTCTCCCTCTCCCTTTGCCTGCTGCCTGTCCCCTGCTTGTGTGCTCTCTCTCTCTCTTTCTCTATCAATTAAATAAAATCTTTGAAAAAATCTTTTTAAACTGAATTATACGTTTTGAGGGAAATTAGTACTTTAGGGAGAAGGAATTTATTGAAACATTCCTCTAGGGGATCCCTGGGTGGCTCAGTGGTTTAGCTCCTGCCTTTGGCCCAGGGCATGATCCTAGAGTCCTGGGATCGAGTCCCACATCAGGCTCCCTGTGTGGAGCCTGCTTCTCCCTCTGCCTGTGTCTCTGCCTCTCTCTCTCTCTCTCTCTGTGTGTGTGTGTGTGTGTCTCTCATGAATAAATAAATAAAATATTTTTTAAAAATTCTTCTAGTTTATTAAGGAATTACCAGTGTCTCAAGGTACTGTCTATTGAAATAATATTTTAAAAAATAGAAGCTTTTTTAAATTAATTTTTAATTTCCATTTGTTGACAGATGATAACAAAAGTAGGAAATATGCAGCTTTTGAATCTCTAGGTTTTACTTTGGTCACATATTGGACTTGTAACAGATGAGAACCAAAACTGATTATCATTGAAAAATAATGACAGAGAAAAAGGCAGAGCTCACCTCTCCAGCAGTTTCCCAAGACATATACATATCTTTAAATAACTGAAATAGAAAATAAAACATTATAGAGGAAAATAATTATATGTAAAATCCCAAGCCACTACTTTAAAAAATAAATCAGTGTTATGGGGATAATGAACTTAATAGCTAATATTTAATTAAACTTTAAGCTAATTAGTCTAATTAATTCATCTGATGAGCATATGAATATTGCCAACATTATTCTGAATCTTCAGAATATGGTTTTGAAATTTGGAGGGAGTAATCTAATGATGCTCAACATCAGTTGTTTGTTCCGCAAAATAAATTTAATACTTAATGGGTGCTGAACTTCTATTTACATAAAAAAAAACTTATTCCTGATTCCTGCAGAAGCCTCCGCTTTCTCAGTCCTGATGGCCAACCAATTCAGTACTCTCACAACATACTGTGTTTCTCACTAAAACATGTATCACAGTCCTAAAGTAATGATTTGTTATGATTTATACAATATCTTCCTGACTTTTCTAAATGATAGCAATCCTCATGAAAGCAAGGATTGCTTCTGTCTTGGTCACTACCAAGCCCAGTGAATGGAAGGCATTCAGGAGATAATGGACTACATGAATGGCTGTTCTTGCTGAACTAAAGCCAGTGATGCAGTTTGGGACGGAAACAGTGTGTACTGGTGTATACTAGTATTCAAGCTCAGAGAAATGTAGGCTTAAGCAGCCACTCCCTAGCAAGAATGTCTTAGAGATAAACTTTTAATTATGATACAATAACACAATTCCCCTTCTAGGTATATACACAAAAGGACTGAAAACAGGCACCTCAAATAGATATCTGTACACCAGTGTTCATAGTAGCTTTATTTGCAGTAGCCTCGGGATAGAAGTAAGTGCCCAACCACAGATAAATGGATAAACAAAAGATTGTATATACATACAATAGAATATCATTCAGCCTTAGGAAGTAAAGCAATTCTGACACTGAGACATGGATGAGCCTTGAAGATATGCTAAGTGAAATAAGTTGGTCACAAAAAGACAAATCTGATTCCATTTAAATAAAGTACATAGATTCCTAAGAGAAAGAAAGTAGAATTGTGACTGCTAGAGGGTATTGGGAAGGGGGAATGAGCAGTTACTATTTAATGGGTATAGAGTTTCACTTTTGCAAGATAAAAAGCATTCTGGGGGTGTCTGGTGGTGGTAATTGCATGACAGTGTCAGTGTACTTGATACCACTGAACTGTACACAGAACATAAAATTTACCATCTTAACCTTTTTATGTGTATTTTACCACAGTTTAAAATAACATTTTTTTCAATTTCTGTCCAGTATTATATAAATTCAGCCTCAAGTCTAGACGCTCTAACCTTATTACTGGCAATAAGCTCCTAGTGTGTAGAAATTCTGATATAAACCTATATTAAAAAAAAAAGAAAATCTTTTTCCTGTCATTTTCCCATCACTTTACATAAACAAAAGAATAAATCCCTTCTGATTTTTCCATCCTTGTCACTTACTAGCTGTGAGCTCATGGATAATCAGTTTATGTTCTCTTGGCCTCTGTTCTTCTCATGTAAAAGGCAATATAATCTTATTTGGTGTACCACCCAGAAAACAAAACAAGATGTGGTATGTGGAAAATTTTTATTAACTAAACTTCTATATAACTGAAAAATAATTGTAGACTTTTATCATACATAAATGTGTGATAGAGATAACCCTAAAGAATAAAATAAAATCACCTATAATATCACATTCCCAGATACTACTGTGTTATGATTTATCCCTTTTTTTAATCTTTTAAGTCACTGAGGTGTCTACTGTGTATCAATATTTATATCTACTTCCTTTTTTTTTTTTTTAATTTTTTTTTTTTATTTATTTATGATAGTCACAGAGAGAGAGAGAGGCAGAGACACAGGAGGAGGGAGAAGCAGGCTCCATGCACCGGGAGCCCGACGTGGGATTCGATCCCGGGTCTCCAGGATCGCGCCCTGGGCCAAAGGCAGGCGCCAAACCGCTGCGCCACCCAGGGATCCCTCTACTTCCATTCCATTCACTTTTTTTGCCCATAAACCTATACATTTATTATTTTATTCAGTTATTCTTTTACCAATTAATTATTAAGAGTGAGTATCATATGTGTCACACAGTGTTCTAGGTTCTCAAGATACAAAATAGATAAAAGAGAAAAAAAAAAAAAAACTTTCCCTGAATATAGCTTGCATACTCATATGGTATTTTACATTAAGCAAGATAAAAATGTTTTTGATATTGATAATTACTAAGAAAGAAAAATAACTCCTAGAAGAAGATTAGAAAATGTCATTGGAGGAATGGAGTTAAAAGTTTAGCTAGTCCAGGGATACCTGGGTGGCTCAGTGGTTGAGTATCTGTCCTCGGTTCAGGGTATGATCCTGGAGTCCCAGGGTTGAGTCCCCCATTGGGCTCTCTATGGGGAGCCTGCTTCTCCCTCTGCCTGTGTCTCTGCCTCCCTCTTTGTGTGTCTCAGGAATGAATGAATGAATGAATGAATGAATGAATAATATTTTTTAAAAAGTTTAACTAGTCCAGAAAAGCCTTATTTAGATGATTTTGAGTAAAGATCTGCAAGAAGTAGGGGAGTTAAGCATGTAGATGTCTGGGCAAAGAGCATGCCATCATAGGAACCAGCATGTGCAAAGGCCCTGTAATAGAGTACAGATACCAAGCTCAAGAAGCAAAGAGGAGTGTTTTACTGTCATGATGCAGTGGATGACAGATTGAATAGGAGGGATAAGATCAAAGAGTTAGCAGGGGTCAAATCATGGAGCGTCTGTAAATCAGTACAAGGTCTGAACTTTTATTCTGGAAAGTTACTTCTAAGCCACTTCTTAAGCAGAACAATGGCCAGATGTTTTATTTACCAGCATGGCTACAGTTGCTGGGATAAGAATGCACCACAGAGGAGCAGGGAAGAAACAGGGAGGAGGTAGGAGGTTATTACAATAATTCAGGTGTGAAGTAATAGTGATGTGTACCAGGGCAATGGCAAAATAGGGAGGGAGATATATTTTAGTAGAGTTGGCAGGATTTGCTGCTGGATAGGATGTTGGTTGTGAGGGAAAAAAAAGAGCAATCCAAGATGACACACACTAGTCTCTTTATTTTGAAGGTTTCTTCAGAATAGTTGAGAATATCATCTTAGATAAAAAGAAAAAGCAACACCTGAGTACAAATAACAACTTTCCATTGAAAGAACTTGTTTTAGGGTTAATGCATCTCTGGCTTAAAATAACTTCCCTACGTTTGGACAAAAGTAAAGAGTTCCAAAATTTGGGCTTATCCAGGTCTAGAGCCAATTCCAGGTGCCACATTTGTGGTCTTGTGTGTTCCCTAAAGTTATTGGTGGTTAAATCTTGAACCCTACCCATTAATTTTCTGTTCTCAGTGGAAATTATATGGCAAACATTTGCTTTCTACTCTCCTTGCAGAGTCTGTGGGTTCACCTCTCTTCCCTCTGGGTTTCAAAGAGAATTGCTGCAGTAATAAAGAGGACTCGACCAAAGTCAGATTCAGGTGTCAAAAATTCTCCTCTACATAACCATACCTTTGAGATCCACAGCTTGATCAGTGCATAGTTTGTTGTTTATATTTCCTTTTCTCATTAAAACAAAAACAGCCTAAACACAACCCTCTTCCAACTTAGAGCAGAAGGGGTTGACCAGGCCAAATTTATAAAAGCTGTAGGAACATGTTTTTCAGGCACTCACTCATCCAAAGAAAATCTTACCAAATAACTTCTACGAAGTTGTGATTTATAAGGCTAGAAGGTTTATTTTTTGTGTTTACTAGTGCTAACACTTGAGAAGCAGGCATTTAGAATATGGCTTAGCTGTTAAGATGGGTGTGGGTTATTAAGCTCCATTTCAGCTGCTCCCTAGTCCTGTGTTGGTATTAAGTACATCTTTCAAGTTCTATGGACTTCAGTTTCCTTATCTGTAAAATGGGAAGGGGTGTACCAATCTCACAAGATTTTTGAGTGAAGCAAAGGAATTAATGCAAAGGAAGTGTGCAGCAGAGCCCAAAGTTGTAGATAGACTTGTTGTGGTTTTTATTTCAATCTTAGATTTTGAGGAAGTATGCATGGAAAAGGCAAGGATGAGGGCTGTAGTGGTGCATCTCTTTTTCTGCCAAGCTGAGTAGAAGTGATATGCTTTCTGGAATCGTTGCCTGCGCTGCAACATCCCTGGAGTTGGGGTACCATTTCAGTACCTTAGGAGATTTGGGTGGCTGAGCATGGCACATGGAAGAAAAATTTCCATTACAATTCACCTATAAGCATTAACTTCCAACATGTGTGTAGTGCTTGCTCAGAGAGATCTATGCCTTCGGGTAAACATGCATGTATCTATTTAGGTTCAAAGGGTATCCTTCACATTTTGTACTGCTCTATGCTGCAACTAGCTAGGTTGTCCTGGTCTTTGTTAAGAGGTACACTTTGTTATAGATGTCATTGGGTCATAGCATTTTAGAGCTGAAGGGGACCCATCAAGAGTTTGGTACTTAACAGTAGGGGAGCACAATTAATAGTTGTGAGTGTGACTCTAGAGGCAGTCTGCTCAGGAGTAGATCCCAGCTCTTCCATTTAAGCCTCTTTGATTTTGGCTAAGTTACTCTCTTTGCCTCAGTTTTCTCATCCATAAAATGGAATAATAAGAGTGTGTTTCTCCTAGGCTTCTTGGAAGGACTGAACAGTATAATCTGTGTACAACACTTAGCACATAATAACCACTCAATGTATATTTTTTATTATTATCATAGACACTATTTTTATTTTATTTCCTTTAGGTCCCACAACAAGTTAAAGTATGCATGGTCTTCATCTTTACACCTGCTAAACCAAGGTATCAGGAATGTTACATTACATAAGCAATAATTGTAGTCTCAAGAAGCAAACTCAGGCAGGTCTCATTCCAAAACCCATGTTCTTGGACCGCACGGTGTTCACTGTCCAAGTGTTTGTTTAATTAGTGCCTTTTAGATGTTTATCTGGAACATTTTCATGTCCTTTTCTGTCAACTTCCCTCTGCCAAAAGAAGTTAGCTAAAAAATGCCACCATTGTTTGCAGCCTTCAAAGACTTGCAGGAGCTCACTCCTGTGGCTGCATGTCAGAAACAAGTAAGATGTCTATCAAGATAATGCACAAACATAAAAACCAAGAAAGTGCTGAGGACCAGGTTTAATAGAATAATGGGAAGGTCTCTTTTATGTCTTGATTCTCAAGCAAATCAGGGTTGAATTTTATGGAGTGATTCTGTCTGATTTAATTCCAATGTCAAGTGGTGGTTACTCAAAACCTAAACCTAAGAATTGTGCTTTCCAAGAACTATAAAGGGGCTGGGAGTAGGGGGGTTGGTGTTAAAAGAGAAAGGAATTCCAATTAGGAACATTCAGCTTCACTTATAATCACATCAGTAGGAACATAATGTCTTCTAAATCCAGTTGAGGATATATTGATGCTCCTGATTTGGTTGCTACCTTGCCAAAGTCTGTTCGCTGAAGCATGTAAACAAAAGTTTCTCTCCTCTTATCCTAGGTTGCTAGAACTGGTGATTTACATAAGAAATTGTGTGGACTTTCAAAGATTATAGTACAATTTGGGGAGGAAAACATCATTACATTTACATCTAGTTGATAAGGACATTCCAGGCACTGAGCTCTCATGGTGAAGAGCTGTATTTAGTATACTTGATTACATTCACAGCAACCACAGAGCTCTTTCCTGTGGGTAACAAGCCCACCAGCCATTTTATTAGGGGCTGTTACAGAGAAGATAAGCATTTGTGAATGCCACCTGATTCTAAAGGCTGATGATATTTTAGTAAAAAAGGAATACATGGGGTCTGAAAGGTTAACTATGATCCTATCATGAAGTTTGAGCTAAGGCATTCTGTGCTTGCCACTAGAATTCATCCAGAAGAGGAATAGGATGCTTGGAGGGTAAGATATTTCCTGGAAAGACAAGATTCCTGGGGCTGTACTGCCCCCGGTCTGCTTGGACAAGTCACTGTTCCTCCTAGCAGTCTTGATTCTCTGGTCTTTAAATGAGAACTTTTCAACAGAGTCTCAAGTGAGGCCCATAATGCAAAACATAGATGTTCTCCAAATGGTCCTTTGACTGTCCCTTCAGATTGGAAACTTACATGTCACCTCTCCAGTGGTCAGTAATAGCAATTAATTCCTCCAGTAATGGAGCATATCATTATTTCTCATAATATGCACCAGATGCAAGATGTAGCAAATTGGCTTGTGTTTGGGGGATCTTATATTTTTTTAAAAAAATATATTTTTAAATGCCAGAATTGTACGGATGTGGCAAGAGGCTCAATATGTGTGAGAAAGATGTGGGGACTGAGATCACCTGGGTATCAAATCTCTTATCTCTCTTTTTAGTTCTGGAGTGCATGGTGTTTATAGCCTATAAGGGTGTACATTTATGTGCATGTCTGTGGGTACATATTTAGTGGCTGAGGTTGGGATATTTGGATCAAAACACCAACTAAATATGTGTACTTGCAGTAGACCTCAGAGCCAAGGAAGAGGGGCCAAGGGGGATAGAATCTTCTAGTACCCAAATGTACCATGTTCTTCCTTACTTGTAACCCTTTGAGTATGTGATCTCTCTTCTGATAACAATGGTTTGCTTGATTTTTTTTTTCTTTGCTTCCTTAGCTCTTATTCTTCCACTAGCTCTTAGCATAGAAGTACCTCCTGCCAGGAAGCCTTGCTTGACCCCTTATATCTAAGATAGATGTCCCTCTTGTAGGCTCCTCTAGCATCATAGGTATTTCTTTTCAAAGCCTTTCTCACACTTAAGGGTAACTGGTGACTCAGCCCTTTGCCACTAGGAGAGGAATTCCATGAGATTAAGAACCTTATCTATTCCATTTACTGAGCTGCTCTTCTGTGCCAGACACTGTTCTGGGCAGGAAGATAGAATAGTAAACATACATTTAGTAATTAAATAAATGCACAAAGAAAATTTTTTAAATTTTAAATCCCAGAAACAACACAATCTTCAGTTTTATCTATGGGGAAGAGCACTAAAAAGGATCCCTTAATAAATGCAATTTAAAAAAAAATGCATCTTAACAAACTGTCCAGTTTTTCCCCCCTCCACTGTTAACCATCAATGGCATCAGATGTGATGGGGTAGATCCTAAGAATACTAGATTCTAGGATAATGTTCTTAAATATAAGACTATTTAAACACAAGTTGTTCCATGTTCATGTGCAAACTTTGATGGTCGCTCTAGGTCTTGGGTGATGGGAGAAGGGGCATAGTCTGGCCTGTACAACAAGTCAGGTTTGAGTGGAAGGGCTTGTAATTGTCAAAAACAAGTGGACCAGAGGTGGAGCTGGAGTTCTTAGGTGAGGTAGGAAGAGTCGGGGTGGGGACGGAGTAAGGGGAGACAGCAGGTAGGGGAGACAGGGAAAGAAAGCACACTAAGTCTGGGCAAACAGAATGCCTTTTGGTGCCCAGTGGGAGGACTTAGGAATCCAGCCAGAATGTAGACTATTGAGAATACCAAGAGCTTGCTTAAAAGTCTGGATAATCAGGGATCTGTGCTCAGATAGTGACCTGCAGTGGATAAAGCAATAACCTAGGAATTCAGGAGGTCTAATTCCAACTTGCCTACAAGTAACCAGTACTGTGACCCTGGGCAAACCACCTCACTTGCAGAGCTCCATTTTCTCTACCTGCAAAATGAGCAGATTGGCTCACCCTCCTAAATGTAAAGTCTCAGCTTCTCTCTGGGCAGTAGACAATGGGACATCACAGCTGCTTGCTGGCCAATGGGAGCTTTTGAAGAGGGAACTCCATAAACAACCCTTTCTGTTTGCAGCCCAAGTGAGTCTCAAGTTTGGGCAGTCTAGAGCATAGGAGTAGGGGAGAATAAAGTGAATGGGGAAGTGAGGTTGGGGAAGGAGCTACTATGAAGTCACATAGTTCTTCACAAGAATTCAAAATTAAAATCAGTGGTGGGGGGAGTGCTTTAAATTGAACAATCAAGGGGTACCTGGGGTCGTTCAGTTGGTTGAGCATCTGCCTTCAGCTTAGGTCATGGTCCCAGGGTCCTGGGATTTAACATTGGGAATCCTTGCTCAGAGGAGAGTCTGCTTCTCCTTCTGCCTCTGCCCTTCCCCCTGCTGAGGCTCACTCTCTCTTTCTCTCTCAAATAAAATCTTTCAAAAATTGGACAACATTATTGGTGTTGTCACAATATATTTGGGTCAAGGTCTGGAAGAGTGATCCAGAAAAGTGTCTGGGAATATCAGAGCCAAAGGAGCGGTCAGGGCCATCTGAGCATTCTCTTTGGAGGAGGTAAGAGCTGACCTTAGCCTGCAAGAAAAGAAAGGGCTTTGACCAATGATTGTTTAGGTGGGAATAGAATCAGATTTCCTCTTTTGGGTTTTGGGAACACCTTGAGCATAGAACTAGTGCTTTATATGCTCAGCATTATGGATTTAGATGTATCATTAAATTAAAAAGAAAAAAAAAAGCTGCAGACATCCCCACCTGCTGAGTACTTGATAGTCACCAGGCACTGTGCTAAGTGGTTTTCATATATGATCTCATACAGTTGCCCAAACTACCCTCCGGGTCTTTTCATCCCTGCCTCCATTGTATGATGAGGAAAAATGAAGAATTTGGGCAAGAGAGTGATTTTCCCAGAAACATAAAGCTAATTAAAGTTAGAATGTGAACTCCAAATGCTTAGATCCAGAAGATCTTCCAGCAGGGGATGATGACTAACATGTTTTTTATTCCTCCTAGGTATAAAATGGGTCACAAAACCTCCCCGTGAGTGTTAGTGATACTACAGTTAATTTGACTTCCCTGGGTTTACACATTCATGAATATTCTTGAAGGTCTTATACTAAGTCCAGTGGTCAGGCAACAGTATGATCTGGGGACCATGTAGTGTGTGAGGTAGAGGGAGGTAGAAGCTCTGCAGCCAAGATTGTCAGGGGTTACCTTATGGCTTCTGACTGTGTGACCTAAGACAAGCCCCCTTGCCTCTTGAGTTTAGATTTTCCTAACCAGAAAAGGAGTGGTAAGAATTAATGAGTTAATGCATTTAAACATTTAATACAGTATTACATAGCATGCAGTGAAAATACAACACATAAACAATTATTATAATCATCATCACATTATCACATTTGATGGATTTAAGTATAAATATCTGAGTTTGTGACTTATAAAATGTGCATTGTTGAAAAAGCCAGATAAAATTCCAGAAATTTGGTGTCTCAGCTATAAATAAGAGGTCATAATAACTCCTCAGACTGTATATATGCCCAAATGAAATGAAGTATGTAGAAATGGTCTCTGAAACACGAAGCCCTGTACAGATAGTGGTGATACCTTGCCAATGATGAGCTGCCTAGGGTTCTTCCACTATTGATAATTTGGGAGTGTTCCAGGTCATGGAGAGGTGGAGTGCACCCGTAATAGAGTGATGGTTGCTCTGTATTTGGTTGTCATTACTTGGGAATCAGCCAAAACCATCTCAGGGTCATCCTATTATTTCAAAAAAATTTAGGGCGCTAAAAGTATGTCAAAATGGTCCACCAAAATAGGGTACTTTATCTATTGTTTTTCATTTTTGTTATGTTTGGGGATGTACACAGCCCTTCAAAGTGTGCTTTTCAAGAAATGTCTTTTGTGAGCAGTCAGGAATAGACATTCCAGATATCTAACAGATTCTGGGGTCTAACCACGTGGGGGAACTGTCATATACTTTCAAATCAGGAAGGCTTATGGGAATGAGCTTGACTCTCCTTTCCCTCTTGTTCATACTCAGTAATAAATGATCTTATTGTGAAATGGCTTAACATGAAAGCACATGAGCCTCATGCTTTTGGGTATGTGACAGCTCCAAATGGTGTTGTTTAAAAAAGAGCATGCTGTGTTTAAGTGTGAGTATAATCAATGTATAGTGACATGTCAAGGTTGTAGAAATTCAGATTACATTTTCATGTGCAGTATTAAACACTGGATACAGAAACAACTGCTGTCTCTATTGTACTACACCCTGCAGGATGATTAATGTGCTTTTAGCTTAAATAATTGGGAGGGGTGGCACCTCAGGGAATGCTAAACATATTTTTAATTGCTATATAAATATGTCATTTCCTTGCTAATTCAAGTTATGCATGGGAGGTTATATAATACCACAGGGCCTCCAGGCATGATGTATTGCACCTATAAGCTGAGTTGAAGGACTAACAGGGCCCAACTGAAGATAAAATATTCTTTCCTAACTCTGTCTTAGCAGATGAAAAATAGATGTTGAAGCATGGCATTACTTTATAAAAGCAGAATTACTGTTTGGCATAGAGTATGGTCTCTAAATAACTTTCTGTAATGTTGGAGAGAAAATGCATTTTCAACAAGAAAAAAGTGCCCCCAAACAATCCCAAGAACAGTTCCCTGTTTTAGAAGAATGTACATGCTGTTGGAGAAATGAGCATTGTCTTTGGCATGAAATACAATAAACAAAATGGTGGAGGACATTAGTTACCCATTGCTCACATTCACATTGCAGTCTAAAACTGACCTCATCAATTACGATATCTCTGACAGCAAAGACTCCTTTAACTACAAGTCTTGTGTTCTGTTCTTTCCATTCTAACTCTTAGAAAGGCAGAGAGGAAGAAGGGAGAGAGATTCTAAGACTCAGTAGATATGAAGTTGGGCTAAGTTATCTTTTCAGGGTCAGTGGGATATTGATGGATTCTCTAGCAAGAAAAGCTATGTAAGTTGGATTTCACATTCTGAGTCTTCAAAGAAGTCATATATATATATATATATCAATTTTGGAGTGAACCCATTTTTTGTTATCAGCACCACCAACATAATTCTGAATTGCCATTAGGAACAATTGCATGATAGAAAAGTGAGGTGGCTATTGAGGAATAGAAGCTGTGAATTCAAGAACTATCTGCTCCTTAAAAAGGCTCCTAATGATAGTTTCTGTGAACACTTCTGTTTGTGCCATGGACCCTGGATCATCAACAGAGAGACAGTCGGTGAATTAAATATGGAAGGCAGATTCATTCAATGACCAGGTGCCAGGCAAATGGCAGCCTTTGGCAAACCCAGCAGCCTGATATGTACTGCAATCAAATTGCTATCAGATGTGCCCAATCACTGATCATTATTTTATTTGCAAGGACATGGAGGTGTCCTTTAATTTAAAGCTGAATGGAATCAGAAATCAATTAATGACTGATTCCTGTTTCTTCTACGAATTAATTTTGGATTTGGCAGCCTGAAGACTCTATTTTGCCAGAATCCACACATGGACCACATTAAAATACAGCTAGGAGCTTGGATCTGTTAATTAGAGCAATTCCTCCTCCTCTTCCTCCAGAAAAGCTCTGGATTTTCTTAATAAAATAAGTATAACTTTAAGTTTTCCTCACTCCCAGTCTTGGTATCCTTTCATGATTTTATTAATCTATAACTTCAAGCAGCTGAAAAGGAATGATGGAGACCTATTTGTATTTTAAGTAATTCCCTAAACATTTCTGGATGTAAAAACCTAATACATACATTATTTTATAATATAAAATACTGAAACCACAAGGTCCCAATGCTAGCCTTGTGAAGAATAATGTTATTTGCAAACCTACTAAAATCTCATCACATATGCATACCTGAAATGTTGATTTGACTCTGCAATATGCATGAGAGAGGAAGGAAGTCATGGTTCTTATCTAGATGAGCCTGTCACAATACTTGCACATTCCCTCCCACCACCCTTCCACAAAGGCATGCAGGCAAACACATATTTGAAGAGGCACAAATTTCTGAAGCCTCCTCTCTCCGAGCTCTTCAAAGATAAGCTTTTCTGTGTCTTATTACTATAGGCCTTCTGTTGGCTATCTAATCTGAGTGGATATAGAGGCTTAGCAAATTCTCCCTTCTGTAAAACATATCTCTATCCAAGATGATGCCCTGAAGGTCTTTCCCAAAGCTGGGTAGCTAGCAGGAATTCCTGATCCTTGTTCTACTGGTTAGGGGAAATCTAAATTTAGATTAGGGGAAATTAGGTTAGGGGAAATTTACGTGTCCCCAAACTAGGGTTGTTCCTCATCTCATCCAGAGAGTGGATGCCTACTCCAGAGATCTCCTAAGAAGAATACAAAAACTCTTGCTTATGACAACTGGGACTAACTCCAGAAGGATACAGCTCCAAGGACATTTTGGACATTCTGGACATTGTTTTGTCCACTGTAGTATAGCATCATGATTAAGAGCAGAAACTCTGGAGCCAGACTGCCATTACTTTCTAACTATGTGACCTTGGGCAAGTTATTTAAATTCCTAGTGTCTCAGTTTTGTTATGATAATAACAGTGCATACATTAGAGGGTTGTTATATGACTAAATGTATTCATAGTTCCTGGCACACAATAGTTATATAAATACACACACACACACACACACACACACACAATATGTTACTATTACAATTTTTTTGAAATTGTGCAGGGCAGAACATTTGTGAAAATCTAAGTCTTGGGGCACTTGGGTGGTTCAGTCAGTTGAGCCTCTGCCTTTGGCTCAGGTCATGATCTCAGGGTCCTGGGATAGAGCCCCACATTGGGCTCTCTTTTCAGTGGGGAGCCTGCTTCTCCCTCTGTCTCTATGCTCATACACTCTCCCTCTCTCAAAAGGAAAAAAAAAAAAATCTTTAAAAAAAATCAAAGTCTTACGTGTTCTTTAATGACACTTCTTTCTCAAATCGTGGACAAAATGAGTGTTTTGTGCAGTATTGCTTTAGTTTGCTTGTTATTATTTGCTCTTCTGCCTTTTAATTCATAGTTAATATCTAGTGCTTTGTATAAACTGATCAAGAAAGTGTAGCAGATAACTCCTATTTTTAGCCTTGGCACTTTAGCACGCATATACTGAGTGTTATCTTGGGGATTTCTCAAATGTGAGCAGTATTAGGTCACAGTGAGTAAAGACGTATCCTTTTATGGTTTCTGTTTCAAACCCCATGTCACTTGACATAGGGCTTACAGCATTACCCCTATCATGTCAGTATAAATCATCGAGTGGCAATAATATGGCCACATATTTACTCCATCAACACATTCAACAAACGTTTACTGAGGTCCTGACACCAGAAATACAGTGATGAGGAATAGAGTCTTCCACTCTGCAGAGCCTGTGGTTTGCTGAGACAGGTAGGCACAGAACACATAGGATAACACACAGCATGTTGTAGGAAAGCACAGCAAAGGGACAGGGAAAACTTATTTAAACAAACAAAATGAATCTAAGTGGTGCCTTTTACTCTGTTATTGATCTAAACCCACAAATGTTAGGGTTGTTTGTCTTCATAGCACTCCTGTTGGCTACATCCAAACAAATTCCATGCTGTCTGTGGTGCAGAGGAGACAGCATGTCTGTACTGGTTCATGTAAGCCAGTTGTTAAATTTTCAAAAATTTTGCCAGCTGAGTCAGTTATGAACCCATTATTAAAATAAAATTATCTATAAGTGTACAGTTAAATTAATTGAAATAAAGATAACAGGGACTCAAAAAATCATTGCTTCTTACTCATTTTTACTAGATTTTGTGGTTGTTCAGACTGTGGCATCTACAAAGTGGAAATATTACATAATGGTATGGCCCTATGCACAACTCTTCCCAGCTCTGTGTTCAGTGAAGTCATGTTGATAGCTGATAACTTAAAATTGGCCATGATGGGACTATTTACACCATGGAAATTGGCAGACGCTATAAATCAGAGGAGTTGTGGGTTTTTTTGTGTTTTTTTGTTTGTATTTTTGTCTTGTGTTTTTTCTTGGTAGGCCTGTTTTTAAATATTTATTAGTACATCACTGTTGTACTTAAGTGCCTGACATCCAGAGCATCAATCTGTCCCTTCTTAATCTGGTGGGTTGGTGTCAAGACACTGTATGATGAACTGAAAGGAGGCAAACCCAGGGACCTGGTGACTTAGCTTCTAATACCAACTTTGCTGCTGGTGAGTTTTGCATTTAGGAATGTCAGTTCTTGGCATCAAAAATGGTATGGATAAGATCAGATTCCCGCCCTCAACAAGGCCATATTCTAAGACAGCCATATATCTAATTACAATTACTTCTGGTCTAATGGTGCTTTGAGGGTAAGAAAAATAAGACCAGTGTCATATGGGACACCTGAGAGGCATCCATTTAGAATGTGATAGGTGAAGCAGGATGTGAGAGAATGCACTGGCTCTCAGTAGGTGGAGGAACAGCTGGCAGGTGTGACAGAGTCATGCCTGAGTCAAGGATGGGGAACCTCTAGGGGTCAGTGCTAGTGGGTTAAAACAGGATTATAAATTAGAATCAGATTTTTACCCTAAAAGTGGAGTACCAACAAAATTTTTAATTTTTTTTTCTGCAAGTTGCGTAATCTCTTCTGTATGTTGAACATGTTAATTTTGACAGCTGCAGAAAGGATGAATTCAAAGGATCAGTCACCAAAAAATAAATGGAAGACCAATCTCAGAATTATCAAAATAGAGAAGAGAGATTATGGGGTGTATGGTGATCCTGAAAGAAATAAGTGTTGGCTGACCATTTTTTTATCCATCCACAAAAAGAGGAAATATTTTTTCTCACCAGGGCCACACTATGACTTTTGAAGTCTCTAGGCACTTTTGTTTTGGTGGGTCCCTTCCTGCACAAAAATGCATTAAAATTAGGTTTTACACCTCTATTGGTATAAAGTCCAGGATACTAATAGTATGTATAAATTATTTTCTTCCACCTAAAAGTTCATTTTATAAGAAATGAAACCATTTTTGTGTGCCTCAAAAGTATTATGGGCCCTGGGCTTGATGCCTACTGTTCTTAATGGAGAAGTTGCCTCTGTCTCTGCTCCATTCATAAAGTCAGTGAACAAATAGGGGAACAGTTGGGTAAGCTCTTAGAAGATTAAATGTTATACATACTTAGAGCCTTTTTAGCATTCCTGTTGGATAGAACAAGCTTGAGTAATCATACTGTGGTGATTACTTCCTTTGTTAATTGGGTATATCAGCAGATTGAAAAGCACAATATGGGCTTTCAAGAAATGTGTCTTTTCTCTGTTCACCATATGATAATGTGTGGTTGTGCAGATATTGTATGGGGTAGGTATGTGTGTGCATTGTAGAAGTACAGGAAGACCAATTAAGTGGGAGCAAGCAAGGCGTGTTTATTCAGAGCTGGCAGCAGAAAAGGGATCAGAGACTTGTGTTAGGGAGACTCAAAGGCAGAGAGAGAGAGGAGTAGGAAATCTTCAGGTGGGCACTGATGGCAGGCTGTTGGCATGGGGAAGTTGCTGGACTAACTAGAAGTGGGGTGTCTCTGCAATTGGTTAGAAAAGTGTATATTTGATTTTCCCTGATTCACTCTAAGTTGGAAGCAGGAACAAAATCAGGGAAGCTGTCAGTCATTAATGAAGTTCAGATCATTTGGGGCTAATGGTCAAAGAAATTACTGTTTAGCCTCCTGTATTGTCACTCAAGAGAGCAGATTGGCTTCCTGAGTTTATTGTAGTCAAGGGGTTGGTCTTCTGGGCAAGTTGCTGCAAATGTGGGTCAAAGTCATGTTTGTATGTATGGTCTGGCCATACATACATACATATTCCATCTTTGGTACATATGTATCAAGTTCTGTGCTACCCTGTATCTCCAATCCCATTACTAACCCAGTGAAGAAGGTGCATTCTCTTCACCCACATTAACATTTGCAGAGAAGAACTGGATCATAGAAGGGTTTGGTGACTTGGTAACAAGGAGCAGAGTTGCAAATACATGGGCATCTGTTTCCAAAGCCTGTGGGTTTATAGCTTTCTTGCTCCCAAAATGAGGAGGTGAACGAGGATGATCTGTGGAGTCTCCTCAGGTGGAATTTTTTTTTTATTCAAAACTTGATCTCAGGAGTTTTTCCTTTCAGTCATAAATTAGTTGGCCCACCAGAGCAGCCATTTCCAGCCACCCCAAGGACACCATGATGCCATGCGTTTAATTTAGGCAAAGTCACAGGACCTTGAGTGTTGAGTGCGTTCCTATTGCTTCACCTAGAATTTGAGAATCTCACAAGAACAGAAATCAACCTGCCTGGCCCACTGAACACTTGCCACAAAGCCAGAGCCCTGGAGGAGTTATGCTTCCATACCTTCCCTACCACAGCAAGCCATTTTCCCCGGAATGATTTAATTTCATGCACAGAGAGAGATCGGATGTGGGCGAAGAGAATGCACTGTCATGTCATTCAGTCTTGTCTCCGAGTTCTCAGCCTATCACCAGTGCTGTAGAAATGATTAATTCTTTGGGAGGGAAGCCAAGAAAATCATGAAAATAGCAAAAATATTTCGACTGCAATTTTAGAGCACATAAACTTGTCACTGAGGTGACGAGAAAACTGCTGGGTCGCCTCTCATTAGCGGCAAAATATTTTATTTATATATGTAGTTTTGTGTGCATTGTTATTACTGCAGCGTGGAGGGTACCTGGAGGGTTTTGGGCTTAGGTAAGCCAGGCAATAAAGAGACACTCAGGGAA
Organism: Canis lupus dingo; assembly: GCF_003254725.2. Classification (NCBI taxonomy): domain Eukaryota; kingdom Metazoa; phylum Chordata; class Mammalia; order Carnivora; family Canidae; genus Canis; species Canis lupus. The sequence goes on along the minus strand of NC_064246.1, from coordinate 54,007,563 downwards.
AATATTTCATGGCCTTGTTGGGCTTCTCAACTGTGGGATGCTGAGCCTTTTGCCAACAGTATTGATTGGTTAATATGCATTGAGTGTTCCCTGGAGTAGAGCGTGGTATAGGGTACTTTACCACGTAGGTCTTTCTGACCTCTGGATGGTACTGCTGAGGCTGTTTCAAGAGGCAGACATGTGTGAGAGATAAGGGTAGATTATCACAATAACAATGATGGTTTCTATTGCTGTATTAGCATGTTGCCAGGCCTTCTGCTAAACGCTGTCTATGCAACATTTCATGGAACTTTCACAGCCTTTATAGAGTTAAGTTACTATTGTGACTCCTGCTTAAGATAATTGAGGTTTGGAAAGACTAAATAACTTACCAGTGCCCACAGGTCATAAGAGATAAATCCAGGGCTCAGCCTGAATCAGAAGCATAAGCACAACTTCTAACTCTACTGACTCCCCGAAACATAGTATGGCCAAAACAGGATTTCAAGCATCACCCTTGCCTGAGGCTTTCAAACTGTACTACAGGAGCTTCAGGGGTTTTCCTTAAAGGAAGGAGAGTTATTGGTCAAATTCTCACCCTTGCACCAACCTCAGTGGCTTGTCCTTGGGTTATACACTCACTGTTTCCATTCCCTGTCAATTCTTTAGAGAGATTGTTTTCTTTAGATGGTGGGGGGTTAAAAAACAAATTTGAAAAAGAAGAAAAATATTTTTTTTCTAGTTTATTGTCTTCATTTTAGTGCAGAAGTTGGCAGACTTTTTCTCTAAAAAGCTAGATAGTAACACTTTGAGACTCTGAGGCCCACACGTGGTATCAGTTGCATCTTCTTGTTTTTTTTTTTTGTTGTTGTTGTTTTGTTTTAATATTTTATTTATTTATTCGTAAGAGACACTGAGAGAGAGAGGCAGAGACATAGGCAGAGGGAGAAGCAGGTTTCATGTAGGGAGCCTGATGTGCCACTCGATCCCGGGATTTCCAGGATCATTCCTTGAGCCAAAGGCAGACACTCAACCTTTGAGCCACCCAGGCATCCCTCTTCTCATTTTTATAAATCTTTAAAGGTATAAAAATCATCCTTAGCTCATAAGCTGTACAAAAACAGAGCAGAAACATGATTTGGCCTACTGCTGGTAGTTAGTTTGCTGAACTCTATTTTAGAAGATAAAGCCAAATTTAGAAAGGGAAAGTGATTTGCCTACACTGATCCAGGATGGAATCTCACAGTGCCTAGAAAAGCGTAATGGACCCTGTTGACCAAACTGACCACGTAGAAGGTCTCTGTGTACAATGGCTTACCAGCCATAGAACTAGGCAGCTGGGTGATTCACACAGTAAATGAGGTCCCTGCCTTCACTAGCAGCTTAGAGTCTACACAAACAAGACCCAGACCCAACAGCAATATAGAACCTTCCCCAAAAGTAGTGCATACATTATTGCCAGGAAAGTGATTGACACTTTAAATGCTAAGTTCCAGTAGAGCAGGGTGAAGTGATTTCTGCGCTCTCCTAACCAAGGGCAGGAGTACCTTTGATGAGTTTCTGGGCGCAGAGATCTGTTGCTCTCTTTTCATCCTGTCTGTTGAGAAATGGTTTGGAATCTATCGGGAGGCTGGCCCAGGAAGGATTTATTATCATAATGCCCTTCTAGTTTTGAGCCAACATTCAAACCTTTTTAGCCCCTTTTTACAAGCATTCCAGGAAACTTAAGAGCTAGTCCTACTGGTTAGATAAATATCTCCCCATGGCCCAACATGAAGTTCCCCTCTTGGGTCATTCCTTCTGCTTAAGCATTAAAGTCCTTGATTTATTATGCAGCCCTGTTCCAGGATCAAGTTACAGGATCCCTGGTATTCTCATTCACCTGTGAATGTTCGTCTGATAGTACTGCCATCCCAACAGGCTCTGAGAGAACATGCAGTTATATTGAACTTGAAGGAAAAGAGAAATAGAGGGCTGGAGTGAAAGACCTCCCTGCAGGTACTTCGGAAACCTACCTGTTTAGAACTAGAAGAGCTGTCACGTGGAATATTCTAGCATGAATATCTGATTGACAACTGAATGAGATAATCAATTAGTTTTTATCCACTTCTAGTATTCTATGCTGAGGATAGCAGAGTCTTGTAAGTCTGCGTCATATACCTCTTTCCGTGTGTTGTCTTTACACTAACCCTGTAAGACTGTCTAAATTAATTAAATTAATTATAATTAAAACTCCAATTCCTCAATCACCCTAGCCACATTTCAGGTGTTTGATAGCTACATGTGGCTAGTGACTGTCATATCAGTCAACACATAGAGAACATTTCCACTTCTGTAGAAAGTTCTATTGGTTGTCTCCTCTATATTGTATTGAGCTTTTATAAATTTTCACACTATTTTAACAATTAGCCTACTCCTACTAACATATAAGTCAGAGCAAGGTTGACACAGAGGATTTGCTGAACCATAAAAGGCAAGTATTTCATGGGTGCCTACTGCGTGCCATTCCCTGTTCTGGAGTCTGGGTATGTGTTATTGAACACCACAGATAAAATTCTTTGCCTCCAGTGAGAGCACTGCTGAATGCTTCTGTTGTCTAGGCTTTTGTTGTCTTTTTAGGAACAATATTATTTTTCACCAGTTCCCCAAAGCTCAACTATATTTGAAGCAGCAGGCCCATCAAACCAGAGACCTGATTTTGGAGGTTCAGAAAATCCAGTGAGTAACAGCAGCCTAAGAGAAGACATATCGGTCTGTGAGCCTGTGTGCTGTAGCTTTGCTGGCCAGCTACGGTAGTCTATTTGGGCTACCGTATTTGGACAAAATACCAGAGACTGGGAGGTTTATAAACATTAGAAGTTTATTTGTCGTAGTTCTGAAGGCTGGGATGTTCAGGATTATGGTGCTGACCGATTTGGTGTCTGGTGAAAGATTTTTGGTTATAGACTGGCAATGTTGGGCTGTTTCCTCACATGGAAGAAGAAGCTAACCATCTCTGTGGACTCTTACAGGATACAAATTTATTCATGAATAGCACCTCCCAGAAGCTCCATGTACTAAAACCATCACTTTTTCAGCATTAGCATTTCAACATAAGAATTTGGGCAGGGATACACATATCCAGACCATAGCATCAGCCTTATTGATAACCATGATGATTCTAAAGCCCTTGTATGTGGGACTTGCTATAAGTACATCTGAAGTGAAGTAGTCTGATTATATATGCTGTACCAGGTACTTTAGTCACCATGGTCTAGGCAGTATGGACAAGAGAATGATGAGAATGGCTTACAAAGCAAATTTAATGACCTTGGGTGAATTGTTCATTGTCCCTCTTAGTGTGCCCTTACATCTTCCCACCCTGTGTGGACTTCATACATAGTATTTCCATATGTTCACTGCTTGTCTGTCTTTACCACTAGACCATATATCCTGGGGATGAAGGGATCATGTGTGTCAGATCACCCACAGTATTCCTGGGGTCTGGTATATAGTGTAATGCAATAAATATTTGCTCTTCACATTCTACATTGCCAATTATGCCATGAATATATTTAACTTTTCTATAATCTTACATAGTGATTTGTGATTTCTAATGTGTATCTCATCAACCACAAAATCCTTGGAAATTGACAGCTGTTACATTAAAAGGAGGTGTGGAGGCAAATATGTTTGAGTAATGCTGCTCTCAATAAGCAGGTTTCATTACTGTAGATGTTCTTGTACCATTAATGTGGTAATACAGTGGTTCTCAGACTTCTGTGAGCATCAGACTCACCTAAAAGACCATTAAAACACAGATCACTGACTCTACCTCCAGAGTTTCTGAATCAGTAGACCCGGGATGGGCCTGAAAATTTGCATTGCTAACAAAGACTTGTTATTGGCACGTGATGCCAATGTTTGTTTGGTCCAGTGACTGCCCTTTGAGAAACACTGTAAAGGGTTATTTTTGACTCTTGAAGAAAAGATATTGTTTTCACTAATTCCCAAAACTATACAACTGAAGGTCTTCTTAAATCTGGAGTTCTGGCTAACTTTAGGATATGCTGACCTGGTTCATACTCAAGTGTCAATGAATTATAAATTCAAGCACCCACATTCTAAAAAGGGCATATAGGCAGAGAACTATCTGAAGCACAAATAACATGTTGCTGCTGGTGGAATTTAGGCCTCATTCCAAAATAATGACACACTTTTGGGGTGGAGTATATAAAAAAAACAAAACAGCTACTCCTCCTAGTTATTAGGCAGAGTTGATCACAACTCTATACTGCCTGGAAAAGAACCTGTTTATAACTCAGATCATTGACATTATTATTGTTTAAAGCAATGCTGGTGCTTTGTATCTGCAGCTGTTCTGGTTTAAACACACATTGCTTGGCCCTGACAACGTGCAGCTTTTTGCCTCTTGGACTCTCCGGTGATTTGAAATGTGTTATTCATAAGTCTGCTGAGTTCCAAGTATTTGAAAGAACAGATGTGGACCTAGAGGAATAATCAAGTCTTGCTGATATTGCTCCAAAAGGCAGTATCTTTATGTATATTTGTATTTATGTATTTTAATGTGTTATAATGAAGAGCTGTATCTCGGTCTTTAGGTTTAAAGATACTGGAAGGGTAGCAGTGGCTGTAGGATAGCCCAGTGCTCTGTGCTCTGTTATGCTTACCAGGGATCTTATTAATCACTCAACTTCCACCTTGACCTTTTGGGTGATGCACAAAACATATAAGACATATTTCTTGCCCTCATGGAGCTTCTCTTTTAGGAAGCAAGACATCCCCATGAAGTAATTAGAGCAGAGGTTTCCAAATCTGTTTGCATAGCAGTTTAACCAAACAAACATTCAGATTCCCAGGGCCCATCCTAGACCTACTAAATCAGATATCAGAATGGTGATACCAGAGAGTATTTTAATAAGCTCTCCAGCTGATGCAGATGACCAGATAGAACTGGAATCCACTGGATATCTTTGAAATTCTTGAATATTACAGTGCTCTATTGTACACTATTGCAATAAGTTCTTTTTAGTTCAGATGTCCTAGTTTGTAGAGTCTATCAGATCTTTTTCTCTTATTTGCCAGTTAGACTGAAAGGCAAGGAAGCTGGGCCAAGCCCTTATTAATCCAGCTACAGAGAGCTGCCTAGGCTAGAGAAGGCAAGCTACAAATTGAGCTAAGGGACAGTGATTAAATTCTTGTAAAGCAAGGTACTGTGACAGAGGAAGCCACAGGTGATGTCAGTCCACAAGCGTGGGCCAGGGTTGGGACACCTGGGGGGCTCAGTGGTTGAGCATCTGCCTTCAGCTCAGGTCGCGATTCTGGGGTCTTGGGAATTGAGTCCCGCATCAGGCTCACTGCAGGGAGCCTGCTTCTCCCTCTGCCTATGTCTTTGCCTCTCTCTACGTCTCTCATGAATAAAAAAATAAAATCTTTTTTAAAAATAAAAAAAAAAGAGTGGGCCAGGGTTGGTTCATTATTTGCAACTGTATAATTCAGTGGCATTAAGTTGATTTCTAGTGTTGTGTAACCATCATCACTACCCATCTCCAGAGTTTTTCCATCATTCCAAACTGAAACTCTATTCCCATTAAATGATAACTCCCTATTTCTCCCCCTCCCAGCCCCTGACAACCACCATTCTGCTTCTTGTCTCCATAAATTTGACTACTCTAGGAACCTCATATAAAGTAAGATAATGCAATATTTGCCCTTTTGTGATTGGCTTGTTTCATTCAGCCTAATGCCTTCAGGTTCATCTATGTTATACCATGGGTCTGGATTTCCTTCCTTTTTAAGGCTGAATAATATTCCACTGTGTGCACATTCCACATTTTGTTCATCCACCAGTGGACACTTGAGCCATCACCATTGTTGGCTATTGTACATAATGTTACCGTGAACATTTGTATACAAATAACTGTTCTGGCTCCTGCAATACATTCTTTTGAGTATATCCCTAGATGTGGAACTACTGGATTATATGGTAATTGTCTGTTTAACTATTTGAGGAAATAAGCTCCTCGCCATATTTCCCCCTGTTCCTTCTTCAGTCCATTGTCCTCGGTGAAGAAAAGCCACAGCCCTGCACTTCAGTCTCCAGAATAAGAAATTGAGACAGGATTTCAAGCCTGGGGTCAGGTGGCCTCAAACGTGTCCCTCTGAATCACAGTTCCTCTATCCTGGTACAATTTTCCATAATCCTATTGCCATGCCCCAGAGGAAAAACTGCTGATTTTAGAGAACTCGAACTCTGTGAAGATTCAGCAAAGGCCTGGGGCATAGACACTGGGGAGTTCTAATCTCAACTTTGCTCCATATTGTGCGGCAGCCCCAGGCAGGTCATTTAACCTCCACAATTTCCCCTATCTTCTGACTCACTGAAATGATGGTAATAACCTCCCTTTGGAGCTAGTGGTAGGGAAATGCATCATGATAGAGTAAGGCGGTGGGGGTTGCAAAGCCTTTTGTCAGATGTTCACTTGGCTGCAAAAACTTAGATTTGACTTTCTTGATCCTGTGTCTTTGTGTCTGTATCTAGAGCAGTGATCCTCAAGTGTGTTGCTCCCAGCTGAATTCCTTACTGCTTCGTGGGGATTGAGCTCTAGTCTTTCATCTGTAGTCCTTGCACTTCAACTTCTGATCTAAGGATGTTTTTTCTTACCAATCTTTGGGGAGAGGATGGAGAAGCACCTAGAGGAGAATGGCTTAAGGTGGTCTGTCATCTTTCTTTTTCCCAAAATATTCAAAACTGAGCCCAGATCATATTAAGAATGCTGTTTCCATTCCCTTCAGCTTCCCTGTGCATGTGCCTGTGTGCATGTGCAGTGTCACTGTCTTCATGTGTGCTCTCTGTTTTTCACTTACCATCCATCCTTGATGCAGAACTTAGCACTTCTTTGCATTTTTCAGGGAAATTCCAGTCACGCAGAGAGCATTAGAGAGGAATTCAAATTCTACTAAAGATTTTATAGGGGAGCTGAGTGAGGAGCATCTCCTGTAGCCCGGACCTTGATGTTTGCATCAGCTCTGGCTTCCCTCCTAAGTCAGATCATCCCCCTTGAAATCACACTGGGGACAACCCCTCTCCCCTGCCCTTCTCCCCTGGCACACCCAAGATCTCTCTTCTAAATTTCCTCCCTCCTGCATTCACCTCTTTCATCTCAAATTCCCCCTCCCTGCCACTCCGTGTATCACGTACAGCAGCTCGATGATCCTGGCTTCCACCTCAAAGGACTTTTCCATCTGTACCCTCTCTCTGAAGGCAGTGGTAGATTTCATATATTTTTCTTTTACATATGTAAAAATGGATTTATGCAAAAATGTGATGATTTTTATGTATTGAAGAATTTTTAAGGCTCGCCTTTCTAATATCTTGATATAAATGTGCCACTTCCTTTTTGGAAAGAAATGCATGCTGGTAGAAATCCAAGATGTCCCCAAGATCTTCACCCTGGCTACATGCCTTGTATAATTTTCTCTGTTTCACTGAGGAAAGAACTTATGATATGTGATGAGCTATCACCTCTATGATCATGTTATATTATTTTACATAACCTAAGGGATTTTGCAGATGTAATGCAGGTTACTAATCATTTGGCTCTGAGTTCATCAAAAGGGACATTTTGATGAAACATTTTAGAAAACTAGGTGGAACTGACCCAATCTCATGAGCCCTTTAAGTTGAAGTATGGAGGTCAGAGACTGAGGCCGGGAGAGATTGGAAGTGTGAGATGAGGCAACACCTCCACATAGCAAAGAATGGACCTCCTAGCTTTCAGGACCTGAGAGTAGTCCCCCAGCAGTCAGCTCACAAGAAAACAGGAGCTTTGGTTCTATAGTTACCAAGTGCTGACTTCCTTCACAACCACCTGAGTTGAAAATTATGAGTCACAGAAAGGGATGCATCCCAGCTTGGTTTCAGCCTTGTGAGACCCCAGAAAGTGAACCCAATTCTGTGCCTGGATTTCTAAGCTCCAGAACTGTGAGATAGCAAATACATGTTGATTTAAGCCACTAAATTCTGGTCATCCATTACACAACCACAGGCAGTTACTAGGTGACTTTTATTTGGGGCTGGTTTTCCTTTCATTGTGCTTGTTAGAATAGTCATGGCTTTTTGAAATTATGGTGGTGGTAGAGGATAAGTTTTCATATGTTTAACAAAATGTTCTTTCTTTGGCAAAATAAGAAATTTATACATCTGAGTCAGCTGTAACCTGCCTTATATGGTTTGCCTATGAACAGTGAAATCGCTAAGTCTAGAAATCAGAGTGAGAATATATCCCCTTCAGTCATTGAGTTTTTTCTTTCCCCAAAGCTCAAATTACCATCTTCACAATGGTTTCTAGGTATGTCCTGCCCCTGAGAAATCTCCTTCCCCCTAACAGTCAGTTCTTGAAACCTGAGAAATGACTCTGATTTTGTTGTCAGGGTGGCTTTGAATCCTGTGTAGTTCATTGCTCCCCACTTTTCATCTTGCCTCCCCGGCGGGAGGCAGGACCATGTCCCCTGTCCCCTAACTGAGCCTAGCCAAGTCCCTAAGGCATGGGGAGTGCTCCTACATACTCTTGGATTGGTTGATTTTACACTCTCTACTAAATAGAGTCAATCAAGTCACCTTTTTATTCTTTACCCACTCCTGTGTTTAGATATCACCTGCTGTATTTGGCCCCATCTTTGTTAAAGAAAAAAAAAGAAAGAAAAAGTAAAGACCTCTGGGCATAAATCCCTCTTTCAGAGAGAGAAATAATTTGAGCAGCAGCTGGTCCGTGGCATTAAAGATTGAATGACTGTAATGTGTTCAGACCATGGTTGGCTTGTTAGGAGTACTGTGTAAGGCAAGAAATAACCTGAGAGCCACAGGCCTTGGACACAGCGGGGAAGAGGATTGTCAGTGGTGGCGTCCTTCCTTGAGGCGTCCTGTTATAATTCCTGGGCCGTTAGCACAGACACCCTTCAATGGCTTCTCATTAACCGCAGGAAAACCTCCAACATCACATGCACACTGGGCTCTCAGCCCCTCACAGCGCTGTCCTTGTGCAGGCTTCTGATCCAGTTTCACTCACCTAGGAGCCTTCTCCCAGACTCTTCCTCCCCTCCAACCTTGGCCCACATATTTACCTGTTCTGGAGCAAACTTTCCTACAGCCTCTCCCCTCAATCCGATTTAGCCAGTGATTCTGCAATTATTCTGTAAGACTCTGTTCAAGCAGCACCTCCACACACCCTCTCCGGACCTCCTGGCAGGGGACTCCTTCACACACATTGACTGAATACACTCCCTGTGCGGAGAGCACTTTATAGGCATTATCTTAGGTAGTGCTCACAACAGCCTGGTGAGGTGGGCACTATCCTTATTTTTACAGAGGCTGAATCCAGGTCTTTAGGAGGTTGTTACCTGCCCAATGCCCCTGCTTACAGTGCCAAGGCCCTTTGTTTTACCTCTGGGCTATGTTGCCACCTGGATCTGCACAGCTTCTACCTGGGCTCTGCGGGAGCTCTCAGGCTTTCCTGTTGCTGTTTATCTAAAACTGTCTCCCTTGTTGGTTTGTGCATGAGGTCAGGGTGACATCCCCATCACCCTAATGCATATCCTTAGCATCTCATAAAATGTGGGACACACCTGAGTTTCATAAATGAGAAATTTAAAAAATAGCAAAAGGAAACAAGTACGAAGGAAAGAAACATCTAAGAGAAATTCTAATCCCATAATTAAATTTCCTATGGTAAAGTCAATAATAGCCTCATTAAAAGGGCCTTATTTCCACTTTCCTTTCCTAGAAGGGAAAAGGAAAACTGCAAGAAAAAAGTGATATACAGAGTGGGAGAAATAAAGGAGACACAGAGTAAGTTCATTTCTTTCTCAGCTATATGGGCTTTATTGGATCATCGATGTTTAATTCCACTTATTTAATAAATATTGGATGAAGTCTACTCTCTGCCATTGTGGGCATTCAGAGGGATGGTTTTAAGACATTCCACTCCCAAAGCTCATTTTCACAAACTTTCTGCCTTATGGCATCATATATAACACATGTACGGAAGAAAGATCTTTGCCTCGAAGCAAAGGCTGATGGCATTTAATGCTTGGTTGGGGGCATATAAATGTCCAGCTCAGGGATGGTGATGTGAGGAGAGAGGAAGAGTACAAAGGAATACATACATGCTCCTAGATATTTACCATTGAATAAGTGATGTGAGACTATAAAGTCAGACACAACCTAATAAAAGTTCATCACTGCCCCCTTAACCCTTTTATCCTTTCAGTTTTAAGTATGAATGTTTCTCGGTGATTTCAGCATTTTACAAGGGGTAAGAGGCAGCCAGTAAAAGCCAGCTGAAGCGGCCACCTCTGCACTCTCTGGACATACACATATGGAACTTACAATGGAACAGACCCTGGAAGCTTTGTATTTAGTGAATCTGCTTCCCGAGCAGGAGTCCACACTTGATTTTATTTGCTCAACACCCTTTGTTATTTTTGCTTCCCCTTCTTCTCTGTGCTCACCTTCTCCTTCCATCCTCACAGCATCCCTTACCTTGAGGCATTCACTCCTTCTTTTCCATTCCAGAGGAAACTGTGCCCTGCCTTTCCAGGGCCAAAACATCTGTGTCTAGGGAAGAAGTACAGGTGCAAACTGAGAGCTTCCTGGCCAGGTGCATTGCATGCACACAGTGGTTTTAGGCAGGTCCCTTGCTGTGTCTTAGTTTCCACATCTATAGAAAGGAGACTGATTCCTCTCTTGCTGGCACTCCTAGTCTCTGCTGCTCCGTATTTCTCCCCAGTGAATGGAGTTTATAGCCTCTTGGCAGTAGGAAGACAAACAGCAAACATTACCATAATAAAAACTACCTAAAACTGTACTTGAGGTTCTCTTATCCTTAGAAAGAAACAAACTTTCCTTGACTCTGTCTCTGGGTCTTGAAGCTATGCTTACTTTCTTTCTCTACTTTGTCTATGGAGTGAGAGAGGCCCTTCTTCCCAGTCCCAAATGTCTTACTCACCACTTATTCATTTACCTCCTAAACCACTACAAACCTCATCCTTCCTTCCTCTATCTGCTGAAATTGTTCTCTTAAGGGTCACCAGTGACCTATCCACATCTAATAGCCTTTGTTCATTTTTCCTTCTTGCTGTCTCTGTAGTATTTTATGCAGCATTGGTAAAACACTTGTGTTTTAAAACAGCTATGAACATTTTGGGACATGGTCTCTGTCCAACTAAGGGCTTCCTGCTTTGTTTTGTTTTGTTTTGCTTTGTTTTGTTGTTTTGTTTTGAAGGTAGCACACTACTGGTCTCCTGAGCTTCAGAGCATAGCATAAACTTTGAGTTGCTCATTGCTTTTATTTGCCTACTCCCAACCAGTCTCCAGGCCCTATAGATCCTTGCTTGCAGGATTTTCCCTGCCTCCCCCACTTCCTCCTCTGCAGACAGATTAGTTGATTGTCTCTGGGTGCAGTTTTTTAAGATTTGTGTAGCCTTTGGCAACTAAACTGATCTAAGCTTTGATTTCCTCATCTGTAATAGGGATCATAATCATAATAGTTTCTACCTCCAAGAGTTATTGTGAAGATTAAATAAAAATAGTAGATAGTCTTATCTCTTCATGTACTAAACAGTTCTTTTATCTGATCCACACCACCCCAACCCCTGGGTTACATTTTCTTGTTTGATTTTTGTTTTGTTTTGTTTTGTTTTACCAGGACAAGAGTCAGTGGTCTCATTTTTAATCCTATTGTGTGTCTTCCAACTTCCCATCTCTTACTCTAGATCCTTCACACAAATACTAGATCAGGTTTACTCCAGTGCAGTTGTGAAGGTTCAGGAAGTAAGATGTTATGACAAGTGTGTAGACTTTGGAGTTGGCAGACCTGTGCTTAAATCTTCCATTCTGCTCCTGATTAGCTGGGTAACTTGGGTCTGACTTCTGAAACTCTTTGAGTTTCAATTTTCTCAACTTAAACATAAAATAGTCACAGATACCATGCAGAGTGGTGCAGGCATTAAAAGTACCAGGCCCCTAGTACAATGTTCAGTGCAGAGGTCACACTCAAGAAATGATAGTAGCAGGATATTATATTAATCCCCTCTCTGTAACCCAGAATGCACTCCAAAAGCTTAGCTGGATAGACAGGGTTCATCCACAGTCTGGCCACAACCTGACCTTTTAGCTACCATTGCTGTCTTACTTCCTAGAATCCTCCTAATGAGCCATTTGACCCATGTAAGGGGCCTCCTTTTGCTCATCCTCTGCCCTGCTATTTTTCCAAGTCTTCCTTTCTGGAATCCCAGTCCCTTCCCCTTCCCTCTTGACCAATCCCTTTAATTCTCCCAGGACCCTATCAAATCTAACTTGATGAAATAAAGAGATAGAAGGGATCTAGACCCGACTTTGCCAGTTTAATTGGAACTCTGTCATGTTCAGTATGTATAAATGCATTACATTTAACAAATGATTTTACAGTATTTGACATTATTTAAAAATATTATTGTTTATATATATAAACACACATTTTTTATGTTTTTTTCTTTGTTGCCTCTGTTATGCTGAGATGGATATTGAGCTATTATACACTGAAAGCTCAATAAACTCTCACTGATGATTTTCCTAGGTTGATTTTCATGGAATTTTCAGCTTATGTACCATCTGATCCTTAGGTCGCACCATTTATTCCTTGGCCCCTGCACAGAACTTTTCCCTCCAAGAGGTTCCATCTGCTTTGCAGAAATTAGCTCATGAGTCATTTCCTTTCCCGCCCTCCTTGTAAACTGTGAAAGCAGGTGGGCAGCCCCTCTGGGGTGGGTGGGAAGTAGGGTCAGATGGAGTACTGGGGAGTAGAAAGGAGGCTCAGGTTTGTCAATTCTCAGTTCAGATTATGATCCCCCAAGGCACATTGAGAAATGAAGCAAGAAGAGCTCTGTATGGTGGAAGGAATAAGGAGGTTTGGAGCCAGACAAGACTGGGCTCAGATCCTGGCTCTGCCTGTTATGTGCTTGGAGACCTGGGACAAGTCAGTCCTTCTCTCTGAATCTTTGTTTCTCAATCTTGAAAGTGGAGAGATAATAATCTCTCCCTACTGACTATTCTAAGGTTCAAGAGATTGTATAAAAAGCTCCTAGCATGGTTCCTGGCCCATTATGGACATTGAATATGAATTTTCTTCAGTCCCAGTGGTGTGGGGATGCCTCCCAAAGAGAATGTTGCCAAAATTATTGATTCATATGCCAAACACTTGACGAACAACTTCTCATCTATGTTCAGGCCCATTAAAAATTGATTATTTTGTTCTTCTTGCTTAACAGGAGGAAAATGTAATAAAGTCCACCTGTGAGTTAGGGCTGTTTTTGTTATTTCCTCCCTGATAGCAGGTAGAAAACGTCTGAAAGTTACCATTGTCCCTTTACTTTGAATTTCCAAGAACCGATCAATTTTTATATTCCCTAAAGAGGAGAATTCAATAAGACAGTCTGGAATTTGACTAACATTTTTGAGCTGAGCCTTCAGAATGGCCGTTGACAGGATATTTGTTTTGCCTTTGTGTTTTCTGTTCACTTTTTAATTTTAGTTTTAATTTTCTTTAGATTTCATTTATCTGTTTGAGAGAGAGAGAGCATGAGTAGGGGAGGGCAGGAGAGGAAGAAGAAGACTCCCCACTGAGTAGGGAACCCGATGCTGTCCCAGGACCCTGAGATCATGACCTGAGCTGAAGGCAGATGGTTAATTGACTGAGCCACCCAGGCACCCCCTTTTTAATTTTTTCAAACGATTTTATTTATTGATTTGAGAGGGAGAGAGAGAATGTCAAGCAGAGTTCCTGTTGAGCAGGGAACCCAACACAGGGCTTAATCCCAGGACCCTGAGATGATGACCTGAGCTGAAACCAAGAGTCAGATGCTTAACTGACTGAGCCACCCAGGTGCCCCTTGGTTCACCTTTTTAAAGTGACTCATGGGAATGGAATGTCAAAACATTAGACTAGATGGGAGTCAAGTAGCACTGAACTTGGCCACATCCTACCTGAGTTAGACACACCAGTGTGGAGGCCTTTAGTTTCCACTCAGAATGCTTAGCATGGCCCTCAGCTTACCAGACTTACAAGGATTTCTTACTTATAAAATTAGTGTACAGGGGATCCCTGGGTGGCTCAGTGGTTTAGAGCCTGCCTTCGGCCCAGGGCATGATCCTGGAGTCCTGGGATCGAGTCCTGCATCAGGCTTCCTGCATGGAGCCTGCTTCTCCCTCTGCCTGCCTCTCTCTCTCTCTCTCTCTCTCTCTCTCTCTGTCTCTCATGAATAAATAAATAAAATATTTTAAAAAATAGTGTACATATATGAAAGTGCTTCTAAAAACTGTAGTACTCTGAGTATATACAATGTAACAGTGACTTTTTTCTACTTGCATTTCTAAACTGGAAAACAACCTAATAATAAAAATAATAACAGACATAGATATTTTGTGCTTTATGACTTAACTAATTTGATCTTCAAAGAATCCTATGAGCTAAGTTCTTTCTTTTTCCTTTTCTGAATGAGGGCAGGGAGGCACAGAGATCTTAAATTACTTTTGGCTGAAGTCCTGGGTAATAATGAGAGGTGACAGTTTTCATATGTGGTGAGTCTGTCTCCACAGTTCATGAACTTAATGGCTATATGGAGAAATTCCACATTCTATTTACTCATTCCTTACTGTAGCACTATGTATTACTTATTGACTGTATGTCAGGAGGGAGAAATCATGGGGGGAGGGGGTTGTCAGAGGGAACTAGCCAGGCTTGGTTCTTACTCTCCTGGAGTTCATTGCCTAGTGAGTAGTTGAATAAACACTTGAATGAGGAAATCTAGAATTGGACCTGTGATAGATGCTGTAACTAAAACTGGCAGATGCTGTGATAGAGAAAAAAGGGTCAGAGGAGGTCTCTATATGTATTGGATGATCAAGGAAGACTTCTTGGAAGGGATAACATTTAACCTAAAACCCAAGAGATAAAAAGGTAGCCTCACACATCTAGCTCTTAAATAGAAACACTGGATGGAGAGAAGACCAAATGTAACATATCATGTTGGTTTCTGAAGACATTTCACCCTTTAAATCCAGAAAGGCAGACCAAGCATCTGCCAGCAGGATGGAGGGTGGAGGATTCTCTCCTTACATGTGAAACCTTGAATTTCTTGCAGTAGCTGCAGAATCACATCCCTAGCATTTACCTCGTTCTTGAGCCTTCTCAGGGTGTACAGCAGATGTTGTCTTTGCTGGCCAGGACACTCAAAATGGATTCCTTACAGGTTAGCCTCCCAGGACTGAAGCAAGAGAATTGGGGAAAGGAAGCCTTTTTTATAGAAGTAAGTATCTTTGCAAAGATCTTGGAAATTAGAAATGGAGAACACACTATATAAGAATTCAAAGATGGGGGTCAGATGGGCTGCTGCTTTAAAATGGTGCTGGATGAGAGAGAAAAGTTCTTCCTTTAGACTTAAGTAATGCGAAATCTGTAACTTCCAGAAAGGCTAAGTTTCAAACTTTGCCTGGCAACACATTTCCTTCATAGGGGGTATAATATATGGTGTCCTGGCAGTCCCTTTCTCTGCTCCCAGGATTTCTGAAAGAATATTCTAAATACTTTAAGTAATATTAGTATTATACTATTCCTGAGAACTGAAGGGGAAACCCATTTGCCGCTGGCTCCACAGACATTTTTCATTAGTTGTCTAGTTTTCTTTCTTTTTTTCTTACTGTGAAAACTTTTAATAGAAAGACCTGGAAATCAAATGTATTAACTCTATGCTTTTTCTCTTTTTTTTCTGTATATTTTTTATTCGATTTTCCAACATAGAGTATAACACCAAGTGCTTATCCCATCAAGTGCCCCTCTCAGTGCCGATCACCCAGTCACCCCATCACCCCGCCCACCTCCCCTACCACTACCCCTTGTTTGTTTCCCAGAGTTAGGAGTCTCTCATCTTTTGTCACCCTCTGATTTTTCCCACTCATTTTCTTTCATTTCCCCTTTAATCCTTTCACTATTTTTATATCCCCCCTATGAGTGAAACCATATGATCATTATCTTTCTCTGATTGACTTACTTCACTCAGCATAATACCTTCCAGTTCCATCCACATTGAAGGAAATGGTGGGTATTCGTTGTTTCTAATGGCTGAGGAATATTCCATTGTATATATATACCACATCTTTATCCATTCATCTTTCGATGGACACCGAGGCTCCTTCCACAGTTTGGCTATTGTGGACATTGCTGCTATAAACATCGGGGTGCAGGTGTCTAAGCTTTTCACTGCATCTGTATCTTGGGGTAAATCCCCAGTAGTGCAATTGCTGGGTTGTGGGGCAGATCTATTTTAACTCTTTGAGGAACCTCCACACAGTTTTCCAGAGTGGCTGCACCAGTTCACATTCCCACCAACAGTGCAAGAGGGTTCCTTCCCCTTTCTCTACATCCTCTCCAACATTTGTTGTTTCCTGTCTTGCTAATTTTCCTCATTCTCACTGATGTGAGGTGGTATCTCATTGTGGTTTTGATTTGTATTTCCCTGATGGCAAGGGATGCGGAGCATTTTCTCATGTGCTTGTTGGCCAGGTGTATGTCTTCTTTGGTGAAATTTCTGTTCATGGCTTTTGCCCATTTCATGATTGGATTGTTTGTTTTTTTGCTGTTGAGTTTAATAAGTTCTTTATAGATCTTGGATACTAGCCCTTTATCTAATATATCATTTGCACATATCTTCTCCCATTCTGTAGGTTGTCTTTTAGTTAACTGTTTCTTTTGCTGTGCAGAAGCTTTTGATCTTGATGAAGTCCCAATAATTCATTTTTGCTTTTGTTTCCCTTCATGAATGTATCTTGCAAGAAGTTGCTGTGGCCAAGTGCAAAAAGGGTGTTACCTGTGCTCTTCTCTAGGATTTTGATGGATTCTTGTCTCACATTTAGATCTTTCATCCATTTTGAGTTTATTTCTGTGCATGGTGTAAGAGAATGGTCTAGTTTCATTCTTCTCCATGTGGCTGTCCAATTTTCCCAGCACCATTTGTTGAAGAGACTGTCCTTTTTCCAGTGGATTGTCTTTCCTGCTTTGTCGAAGATTAGTTGACCATAGAGTTGAGGGTCCATTTCTGGGTTCTCTCTTCGGTTCCATTGATCTATGTGTCTGTTTTTGTGCCAGTACCACACTGTCTTGATGACCACAGCTTTGTAGTACAACTTGAAATCCAGCATTGTGATTCCCCCAGCTCTGGTTTTCTAGTTTTCTAGTTTTCTAAAAGCATGTTGCTTGTGCATTTCTGCCACCCACCACTTTTAGATGCTTCATTGATTCCATTTCTTTAATTTAAAAACTTGATCTATGAAAATAATTTTAAATGTCGATCAGTTGGGTATTTGTTAGACTATTAAAATTCTATACAGGTTGATAATACATCTTTTTTTTAAAAGAACGAGCTAGATGAGATAACATCATAAAGGATATTCCTGATATAATGTTGACAGAAAATACAGGTTCTATAGGAGGGGCCAGCATACATTTTTCTGTAAAGGACTGGATAGTAAATGTTTTAGGCTTTGCAAGCCATATGGTCTCTGTCACCACTCCTCTTCTCTGCTGTGCTGGTGTGAAAGCAGCCATAGATGATATGTAAACAAATGAGTGTGGCAGCATTCCAATATAACTTTTATTTATGAAAACAGGCAGTGGGCCCATAGGCTGTTTTTCACAGGCCCTTATTATAAACTACGGAGGGAGTGACATAATTTGTTAGTAAGCAATAATTAAATATTTGGAAGGATGTATACCAGATTGTTTAATGTTGATTCTATTTTAGAAATGGAATAATGGAGTGATTTTTCCAGCATTTGATATCTTCATATAAGCAATAATTGCCTTTATAATCATCAAAAACCACAAAGTTACTTCCATATTGAAGAAAAAAAAATCAGGCTTTACACTAATTCTGGGTGGTTCAGTCTAAAAAAATCATCTTTAACTATATTCTTACTATGGCTTTAGAGCAGTTGCTCATATTCTATTCTTTGGAGACAGCAGCCAGTATAGAATTAAACTAGTTAAATTTACACTAGAACAGAGTGCAATTACCCTCAATCAAGAGCAAGTTTTGAGTCCTGAGGAGTATTTGGATAACAGGTGAAAGTTCTGGCTTTAGTTATACTCTGATCTTATACTCTAGAAAAAGATAAACGTTGATACAAATCCTTAGGGAATGCAAATTTTAAAATATAACAAAACCTGAGGAATGTAACTGGTCTGCTATTTCTTTGCAACTTGAATTTTGTATTAGCAAAGCATTGGGCATCTTTTGCATGATATTGTGCTAAATTAGAAGGTATCCGTACTTTCTTCTATCAAATGGCATTAATACACACAACTGAAAGGAGAAAGCAGGCTTTCTAATCATCTAATCAGGCTTTTTACGTGATTCTCTCTTTTGCCTGATAGCAGTGTTAAAGATGGGATTTGAGTAGTTGGAATATGACTGGATAAGCAGTTGGAAATGACTGACACCATACGTCTCTTGTGATTCTAAGGCTCCTTCTGATTTCACAATTCAACTGTTGATCAGACCGAGAGTACTTTGTAACATGCAAATCCTTGACTGTTCTCGAGGTGAAATGAATGGACATAATTTATATTTGAAGTTCCTCATCCAGGTCTAGCTGAGAGAACAGGAGAATTAATGCATAGTTCAGGTTCAGAGCTTACTTTAATGAGAATGGAAGCAGGAACTCAACTTTTAGGCATTGAATGTCCTGCCCCCTGCTTGATGCCAGAGTACCCAGGCAAACACTCCCCCATCTTATAATGTTTCTGTAACAATGAAGTCTGCATTCCAGGGATTTTAAAAAGCAGTTAAAAGAAGTAAGGCTATGGTTTCTAATTCATTCCTAGAGAAAATTCTCCTTAAAACTTTCAAATGAAATTGCTTTGTATTTTCAAATGCAGACTCATGGGCTGGCAAATATATATTTAGGCAGTATATGGCTAATTGCTTATCAAGTTGCTAAAAAGAAATTAATTATTTTCCTATTTTAGAGAAATTATAATCATCCCATTATCTTTCCACAGTTATAATGAACTTTCCATTAAACATCACTATGCATATAAGCTTTTCCTCCTTTCAACTCTCCTGGAGGAATTTCTAGGAGTGGGATAAAGTGTTTTAATATCTAAATTTGTTCATTCCCAAATATTTAAGAAGTGGCCCAAAATGTGACAATTCCTATGCTACGTGTTATGAATACAGGAATCACTAACTTGTCGTGTGATCTTGGGCAAACCACTTCATGTCTCTGGTCTCCCTTGTCCTGTTGATCTTCTAAGAAAATCATTTACAAGAAGTTCTCAGCTTCAGGCAGACCCTGGGAATACATATTATCAAGTTGCTTTGCAAAAGCTTTAGGCAAATTTGCAATGCTATCAGCAGTCTTTGAGTACACTAATGACATCATAATGTTTACCAGCAAGGGCTTTGTGTCCTTTTAAAATTTTAGTCATTGAAATGAGTGAAAAGTGGCACCTGGTTTATTTTTTCCTTCTGACATTATTACCAAGTTTGAAGAATGCACAATTTTGGCTCGAAGTCAAATATGGTTTCAATTCTATATCATGTTCTTAGATTTTCTTTGCTTAAAAAAAGAAAAAACTATTTTGTAGTGATAGGAAATAGAAGAAAGGGCAGAGGAGAACAATGCTGTTTTTAAAAATTCATTTTAGGAGAGAAAACTATTTGAGAAAACTATTTCCACAACACATTGCACATTGATAATGCAGCAGTGGTTCCAATGTTTCAATTGAATTACTTCATCTCATTCCCCATATAAAATCCTCAGTTTCTCTCTTTTTACCTTTGTTTCAAATGCCACACGCTCATTTCCATCCTCGTTTCACTGTTGGAGATAATATCAAGCAACAAGGCAGTAGCATACATCTCTACTCATTAATAAATGTTTGTGAGTGCTTCTCAAGGCAAAATGCTATATAAATACTTTGAGATAATAATTACAAGAATATGGGCAGCCCCGGTGGCTCAGCGGTTTAGCACCACCTTCAGTCTAGGGCATGATCCTGGAGACCCGGGATCGAGTTCCACGTCAGGCTCCCTGCATGGAGCCTGCTTCTCCCTCTGCCTGTGTCTCTACCTCTGTGTGAGTGTGTGTGTCTCTCATGAATAAATAAATAAAATCTTAAAAAAAAATAACTACAAGAATATCTCATGGGGAAATGGAGAAAGCAGATGAACTATTTGAAGTTTGCTTAGTATTTTCAGAGATTGCCTTGGATGTTGTCTTAGGCAGCTTGGGTTGCTGTAACAAAATATCACTGACTGGATGACTTAATAGAAATTTGTTTTGTCACAGTTTGGAGGCTAGAAGTCCAAGGTCCAGGTCCAACAGAGCTTGGTGTCTGGTGAGACCTTCCTGACTTGCACATGGCAGCCATCCTGCTGTGTCCTCACATGACAGAGGAGGAACAGAGAGCTCTGATATTTCTGTCTCTTTTTGTTATAAGGGCACCAGTTTTCTAGGATCAGAGCTCCATGCTTATGTCTTCATCTAATCATAATCACCTCCTATATGTCCAGTTTTCTATACAGTCGTGTGTCTGAGGGGAGTGGGGCAGGGTTCAGCTTACGGATTTGGGGAGACTCACAGTTCAGTTCCTAGCAGTGTACACTCCAAAATTGAATTACTACTAGTCTGGAGCTCATTTGTCAATTTCACAATGTGCTTTCTTGTCCTGACCCTTTGTCATCATTGTTCCACAAGTATTCACAAGTGCTCCTAATCTTCTCTACTATGAGAAGCATGAAATAGATGGAAAAATTCAAGACTGGGTTTGGATGACTTCTGTCCACTGACTTGTCAACATAAAAGGCAGTAATGAGGATCAGACAAGATCATAGACTCACAGATCTCAAAAATCACCCCCGCACAACTTACACCCAGATATTTAGGTGAAGAAGCTAAGATTCAAAGAGTTGGGGAGCCTTTCTATAGGTCATTCTGGTAATCAATTATGGATATGATCCTAGAGGTCTCTGACAAGTGTCAGTGTGCTCAGTTTGGTAATGGATGGGTTGTATTTCAAGTGAAATTTGTATGGAAATTAATTCCATCTTTATGGGATAAGCCAATATCAGGATATTTGTTGTTGCAAAAAAATATAAATTGACTCTGATCC
This sequence comes from Canis lupus dingo, assembly GCF_003254725.2. Lineage (NCBI taxonomy): Eukaryota > Metazoa > Chordata > Mammalia > Carnivora > Canidae > Canis > Canis lupus. The sequence continues at coordinate 53,986,378 of NC_064246.1, read as the reverse complement.
TAATCAAAAGGATATCGGGGGCTCACAGAATCAGTAAAGAGGACTTGGTTTGGTGACTAGGGGTGTGATTCCCAACAGCTACAGAGTGGGAAGTACCTCCAACATCACTTACAGGACACTCATCCCTGCTGCTGCAGGGCACAGTCTCCACCACCATCACTTGGGGTAAATTCAGGCTGTCCTTTGTCTTATTAGAGTCCCAGGAAGGAGATTCATGGACCCTGTCTCCTCATATAAACGGGGGATACTTCAAAATAGAAAGTGGTTAGGTGTAGGATATCCAAAAAACAAAACAAAAACTAATATCAGCTACAGTTCCTAACCTAAGAGCTTCTACAGTTGAAAATATTTTGTGCTGAGGTAAGTTCATCTCAAGTTCATGCTTCAGCTTTCCCTAGGGGCCTCTGGTGTACTGCGCAACTAGTGCACATTTGGCATTATCATTTATTTTCCCATTATGTTCCCATTCAGAATGAAATCTCATGTTGAATTCTCTGCTTTTATACGTGTTGATTCCAGCCTTCTATTTCCATTGTTAGTTCTGGAAATGCATAGCAACGTGGATGCTTCAGAAGAAAAGTAAACTTTATTAACCTACTTTGTTAGCTTACTATGTTTAAAAGGCGCATCTCACTGCATTCTTTTGGCTCTTTTTCCAGCCACCCACAGAATTCAGACACATATGTCACTCTTGATCTTGCTACCAAAAGATGATAATTTGATCACAAAGGTTCACTTTTTCACTTGTGAACTTGACTTAAATAGAAGTAACAATTATAATTACCTGTCCCTTAAACAGCAAGAGGTGTATTTACCTTAACCAAAAGAATGAGGGCTTGTTGACAGCAATGTTATGGTCCCAGATTATGTGCCTGTGGAGAATTCTTATCATCCTACCTTTGGCTGCACAACCAATAGCCATCAACCATCTCCAAGAGTGTAGCCACAAAAGGCAGCTGAAGTTCAGAAACTTATGTTCCGTTGGTGAGATATCATAGGGTTCTTTATATAATCCATGACACATGCACCTCCATCACTTTCTTCTTTAGGATCAGATTTATAGTTTTTATGAAACAGGAATACCGCCACTCAGAATGGCATCTGGCTGCTATTTGTGGATCAGTTTAAGAATGTGATAAAATTGCCCTAGTTGCTGACAAGAAGTAATGACAAGATGGTTATGGGTCAGCAATGGGCTAGCCCTCAAGAAGCAAGGGGAGTTAGGGATTGATGGCTGTCATTTGTAACATTTATTGGTTTCATAAATAGACAAGAAAAAACAGCTATCTTGATCCATGTTCTTGATCTTTTACTGAACAAGTTTTAACACATCTTCCTGGACTAAGACCTAGGTCCATTCCCATGGTTACACAACAGAACGGTTTTCCCATTTCCATAACTGATTGTTGCCAAGGTGAGCATATGTGTGAGTGTGCATTAAACATTGACAATAAACTTGTACACTAAAAGAGTGGTCTAGTTCTCTTTATCCCTGCCAAACATAACACCACACCAGGAGATGGGACTCTTGTGACATGGCTTTCTCCTTATCCCCCACTTTAGTGTCTCTCCTCCCAAACACTTGAATAAGGTCCATTGGTCCTAGCACATCTTGCTTTAATCTTCTCAACTTCTTCCCACAGTAATGCTGCCAAAATATTTACTCAGCTTGGCCCTTAACCTCACCATTTTTTTTCTTTACAATGCTCAAGTCTTCTAAGCATTACTTATACTTCAGTTTGAGTCCAGAGCGCTGATGGATATATCATTACAGTTTGAATAGAGTCCAATATAAAATGTCCAAGAAATCCCTGCCATGTGACTTGACATATGAAAATGTTTAGTATATTATAAATGCATGGAGAGCGACTTCAGAGGTGAAGTGCATACTATACATGTGAAGCATGAGGGAAGTAAAAAATGAAATTTGTTCTTGGGCCATTTTTACTAAGCCCAGACCATTAGGAGTTTAGAGAATATTAGAAGAATGTTCTATAATGTTCCAGAAACTCACGTTACTAATCTGTGTGAATTTCACAGGGCTGTGAATTTCTTTGCCTGATAATTTCTATATAATTTAGATAAAACTCCATTTCAACTGAGGCCAGATTCTAATTTCAATTTCTACTTTACAAAGAAACTTATTCTGCCTTTTCTAAACATACTGGCACAATGGTATTTAGGATTTTGCTGAGGTGAGAGACCAATATGGTATTTCCATCATGTTTTTTTTAAAGAGATTCTATGCTGTGTGATTGCCAAGACAATTAGCTGCAATCTACAGTTACTACCTCTTAGAAATGAAAGCTCCTTCCCACTGTAAGAATTATGTTATTCCTCAGTGGTGTTGACAAGACGAAGAGCCATTCTGGATGTTATGATTCTAAAATGGCTATCTATTGGTGATCCTTTCTTCAAAGCGGTTTTGATTTAATTCTAGTCAACTGACATTTATGGCTTTTAGGATCTAGACGGGGGCTTTCAATTCTGTTCCATCAGGTGTCTGCAAACAAGCATCTGTTAAGTTTAAATTTCCCAATAACTTTCATTGAAATCTATTATTTCCCCTAAATAACAAATACTTAGTTCAGCAAAGCCTTTAAAAAAAAACAAACCAAAACCCTCAAATGGTCCCAAAGGGACACTTGACAGAAAACTTATAAAAAGGCACAAAGAAAAGTACATGGAGAGTTTTAGAATGAAAATATCCTAATTTGTCTCATGTACTTTAAACTGTTATTAATAAATAGGTTAATAATGTAGCCTAGATTACATAGTGTCTTCAAGGGTTTTCTACTAGATTGGGCAAGTTAAAGCATCGTAATAATTAGGTTGCAGCACTAGACCTTTTATTTTTTTAATATTTATTTATTCATGAGGGACACACAGAGAGAGAGAGAGAGGCAGAGACATAGGCAAGGAGAGAAGTAGGTTCCCTGCAAGGAGCCCGATGTGGCACTCAATCATTCCGGGATCACACTCTGGCCCGAAGGCAGGCTCCCAACTGCTGAGCCCCCTAGGCATCCCAGAGCTAGACCTTTTTGTGGTGCAACAGAGCAACACTTTGACACCATGAATCTACAAATCTACAAACACTATAACCTTGGATGAGTTGCTGATCTCATATTAGCATTGGCTACTATATCTGTAAGTTAGGGTACCTCTGTTAAATTAAGGAACTGTTCATATCTACACAAATATTTGTTGAGTGTGTGCTATGCATGTGGCACTGCATAAATCTTTGGGGATTCAGGTGACAAAACAAAAATCTGGTCCTATTCTTGCCCTTCAGAAGCTTATATTCTAAAAAGGCTTAACTGCAGTAAGTATTGTTTTTGTTTCCCCATTGTCTGCTGAAGCAAACTGCCCTTTGAGATACAAATTAAATAAAACCTCCTGTTACACACCCACTGAGGAATTCAACATCTCTTTTGATATCCTTATGAGTTCTAGGGTAAAAAGAGTTAGCTTTATTTTTTTCCACTTCTAGCTTTGAATTCCTGCTTTTGCTATTTAGTATAGTTAATGGATCTTCTCACTTTTATTATTTTTTAAAGATTTTATTTATTTTAGAGAGAGTGTGTGTGAACAGGAGGAGGGGTGAGGTGGGGGGAGACAGAATCTGAAGCAGACTCTGCACTGAGCATGGAGCCCAACTTGGGGCTTGATCCCAGAACCCAGAGGTCATGACCTGAGCCGATAGCAAGAGGTGGCTGCTCAGCCAACTGAGCCACCCAGGCGCCCTAGCCTTCTTCACTTTGAAACTCCTACTGTCCCTGTTCTGTATGCCCAACACATTTCAAACTCAGTCCCCAGGGGATCCCTGGATGGCTCAGCATTTTAGCGCCTGCCTTCGGCCCAGGGCGTGATCCTGGAGACCCAGGATCAAGTCCCACGTCGGGCTTCCTGCATGGAGCCTGCTTCTCCCTCTGCCTGTGTCTCTGCCTCTCTCTGTGTGTCTCTCATGAATAAATAAAATCTTTAGGGATCCCTGGGTGGCGCAGCGGTTTGGCGCCTGCCTTTGGCCCAGGGCACGATCCTGGAGACCCGGGATCGAATCCCACGTCGGGCTCCCGGTGCATGGAGCCTGCTTCTCCCTCTGCCTGTGTCTCTGCCTCTCTCTCTCTCTCTCTCACTGTGTGTCAATCATAAATAAATTTAATAAATAAATAAATAAATAAATAAATAAATAAATAAATAAATAAATAAAATCTTTAAAAAAACAAACAAATTCAGTTCCCAAAGTATCACCAACATGAGACTAGGAGTCACGCAAATTGTGGTGTGTGATTTAGGAGGACAGAAATAGCTTCCATCACAAGTTACTTAAACTTTAGTTTTTGTTTTGTCATGGTGAAAAGTCCTTGGCTGGAGCCCTACCAGAAATTCCCAGCTGGCACGGTTTCTCTGTGGGATCTGCCTTCCCGCATATGGCTAAGCCCCACTCTACTTCCATCCAGATGCTTGAGGCCTGCCCTGCCCGCGCACAGCAGTCAACTGAGCATCATCTCACAAATAGATACTCATCTTGTTGAGAGCAACTCTGGTACCTGTTGTTAAAATAACAGTTTTTCCCCTTCCTGTTTGTTCTGTTGGTGTTGGTGTTTGGCACTATGGATGACTGAGTTATCTTTGTTTTATTCTAAAACTGCTGACTGCCCTCCTCACAACAGCCAAGGAATTTTACAAATGTGGCTCAGTAGGACTGTCCCTGCAACAAAAGGCACGCGGCCACACGTGTGATTTTATTCCCATACCATCATCTTCCTATTTGTACAATAGCCTCTGAAGTGGAGACTTGGAAATGTCATATGAAGGACATCACTTGAGAGCAGGAGAGTGGGTAACCACATGAGCACATGGGTCACATCTCAATAGCCATAGAGTTTGAATTGCTAAAATGGCCTTTAAAGTAAATGAGAGTCTTTGGTAGCACTTGAAGTCCTCTGCTATGGCCTGAAAAGGCCCACTGTGAAATCACAGATGCTACTTACAGAAACCTGGGGAATTCCTTCACGTACTCTGTATTACCTTTGGAAAGTTTTCTGAGTAGGCCCCAGTTTAAAGATAAACCCTAATACCCAATGAGGGAGGCTTTACCAGGTCTACCACTTGGGATAAATGTGCAATGACAGTGCCTGCCCTCTGCAAATTACAGAAATAAGTACAGCCTGGTAGGATGCTTGGCCAGTGAGTCCACAAAGTGCTTTTGGAAACCTACACCTTCCACTCCCCCACCTCAAAGTGTTTTATCAGCACTTTGCTAATGTGGTTTCCAATGAAGGTCAGAAAGTTAAACTTATCACCCAGAAGCCAGGGTTGATAGTTCATATCTTGATCTTATCACTGGGCCTCTTTTTCCCATTCCAATTGCTTTTCAAGGACTTAGAACTGCTCACTTGGGGAACTGTTTGCAGCAAGTAGGAACCTAAGTAAAAATAAAAATCAAGCCATGGAAGGCAGGAACACAATGTCTGAAACAATATCACAGTTGGCTCCCCAAATGTGGAATTTGACCCATCTGTTTCTGTCAGTGATGTCATCCAATAACAAAGTCACCATTTTTTTTTCTTCTGTCTTTGGTTCCTGTTTCACAGATATCAGAGAATGAAGCCTGTTTTCCAACAGGTAGCTAGCAAAGGGACCCTCTTTTGCTTTTCTCACCTTCCATTCAAATGTAATTGATGGTAGCAGCATGGCAGCAGCCTTTTAAAAGAATCCACACTTGAGATAGAAAGGCAATCACTGAAAATGTATAAGCAGCTTAGACCCTTAGTATTCATAAGCAAGATAACTTGATATGTTCCCAAATCTCCAAATTCACGAATACCACAGGATAGAATTTCTTCAGTTTGCTTATGATAAAGCATAATATCTCGGCAGCATTATTAATAGTCAATGCTGGGGGATTCTTGGTTATAGGGAGTGCCCTGTACATTAGAGCATATTAAGCAGCATCCCTAACCTCTATTCCACTAGATGCACAATAGCACAGCCTCCTCCCCAGTTGTGATAACCGAAATTGTTGTGTCCAGACATTGCCAAATGTCTCTGTGGGACAAATTCCTCCCTTGTGCTAGTTGAGAACCATTGATGTAAAGTAAGGCTAACGTGCCCTTCTGTAGGTTGCTGGGCTTATAGGAAATTGTGTGCAAGGTGAGACCAAGAAATCTGCATGCTGTGAATACTAAGAGGCCAACGGTGTTTACTCACAAAGTGATTGATTTACACAGACACAAAGCTCATGATGCAGGATTGGTCTTAGTGCAGTACATAAGGCTCCATTTCACAAGGGTCTTCAGACACTTTTGAAACAGGAACTATTAAACTGGCAGAGGGTCTGGGTCTCCTAGTGTCCCAGGCACCTTGGCGGTGAAAGTATGTATAATATCCTACATCCTTTCTTTCTTGAATGTCACAATTTGAATTGTGAAGATTTTCTCTCTCATTCTGGAATATTGCCTGGCTCTTGATATCTACTACAAAAATGTTAAAGAGAAAGAAAAAGAGGAGGATGGCATTTCAGGAATACCACCAAAACCAGCAGTCCTGTAGGTATGGGATGAACCTCAGCATCCTTGAATTAACTTGATGGTTGTATGCTGAGCTGGTTTCATGTTTGACTCTGAAAGTCCCTGAGCTGTGTCACTTTGGCAAGCTCCTTTTCTCTTCTGTGCCTTGGCTTCCTCATCTGTAAGGTGGGCCTACCAGTGGTACGTGCCTACTAGGATTTGTGGTGAGGATTACATAAAGAAATACTGAGAAGTGTGGACCTGCTACATGATACCCAATTGGAGTTAACTCATAAGAGTATTGTCAGCATTGTCATTGTCATCAGAGAGTGTGAAATAGGTTTATCTAAGATCCCAGGTGCAGAAAGCTAAGTTAATCATACTCCTTTCTAAATGGCACATTTTCACTGTGGGTCTGTGCAAGGTTCTCCCCTTATTTTAAGCTTGTACTTACTTTCATTGCCACACCCTACTTCTATCCTTCTTCCCCCACTGTAGAAAATCATTCTAAAGTAGTTTTTGAATGTCTTTTTGTCGATGTGTTCTTACAAAATGGATATTGTTTTGTGCGCACTTACCATTAATGTATGTTCAGTGATACTGTGCTATATTCGTTTTTTTCCTCCTCTTCATTCAGCCTTTTGCTGCTTGTTCTTATATTCCTTTATACTGACAAGATGGCCAGTGATGTCCTTCAACACATTCTGCCTTTGCGATCTCCTGGTAATGAGAACCCACGCGTCTCTGGCTCTCCACAAATAACATCATCACGAATAGCCTCCTTTATAAACCTTTAAGAAGCATGTGTGAATTTATCTGGATATGTACTCTTCACACATTACTGTCCAACAGCAGCTGAAATAGGAGAATTTCAAATTTTCCATCTTGTTGCATCGAGACCACTATTGCTTGCAGTTTCATTCAGAGCAAGAACGTCAAGATAGCAGGAAGATGACAGTGCTAAACACATCAGTTTGTTGTATGTTTTCATATGCTGTGTATTATGCAAGATGTTTAATGCGTTGGGGGTCCCCAAGATGGCCCTTAGGTTTGGTAATTCCCTAGGAGGATGCAGCATACAGTCAAACACATAACTGTGTTGTATTTCAGCAAAAGCACATTAAGCCCATGAAATCAGCAAGGGAAAAGATGCTTGGAGCAAAGTCCAAAGGACACCAGATGCCAGCATCCAGAGTTCTCTCTCAAGGAAGTCCCCACCAGACTGACTTCTCCCAGCCACCAGCACTGACCACACCTAAATATGTTCCCAGTCAGGAAAGCTCACTAGAGATTCAGTGAACAGGGCTTTTATAGGGATTGGTCACATAGGCAACCTAGAGGTGGGGGATGGGGTGGGATATACCAAAATTCCAGAAGGAAAACCCTTTTGCCTGTACAAACTGTTTAGAAATAGTAACACATTCTTATCAATCCTGGGAATGGTGGGAACCCTCCCCAATGACAAGTTCCCAGACACCAGGCAAGAGCTAACCTTATCAGCAGATCTTCTAAATGGTAGCAGTTGGGACTACTTAACTCTGCTGCATGTTTGTTTTCGTTGTCTGTCTGTGCATACATTGACAGGAAAGCAGATGAGAGTATCTCTTTTTAAAATGAGGAGGAAATTGAGGCTTACAGAGGTAGCCTGCCCCAGATCACAGAGCTAAAAAGAGAGCCAAAGCGTTCCTCAAATCTTCTAGAAAGCAATTTCTTCTCGATCGCCTTTATAAATTGGCACAGTCTCTGCCATTAATTTAGGTTTGTTCTGGTAATTAGACACAGAGGATTTGACCATCTCTTTCTTTGCTGAAAATAGCTTGACCTGTTATTTTCTTATGTTGGAAGAAGTTTCTGGGAAAAATTTTTAATTAAATGGACATAAGTACAGGGTGTGGCCAACACTACAGTCTAGAGCAAGAGGCATTTCTCTTAAACTGCCTAGGTGATGGAGATTTTGAACCACAGAGAGCAAAACCTAAAATTTTTGTTACAAGGAATACGAAGTTGGGCTAATTCCTGTGTTGGAGTCAATTTAAAAAATGCTCCCTCTTTTCAGCATTTCCTCTAGGCTTTCTGTGCTGAGCATGCTATGTGCTTTACTCCCATTGTAGATATGGACACCAGTGCTTATATGTGTTAAACTTTCTAAATGTCATCTAGCTAATAAACAGTGGAGCAGGGATTTGAATCAAACAGGTGGCAAAATCATGACTTATCCATGCGTCCTACTGTCATCCCCAAACACCATTCTAATGCCCATCCAGAGTGAGCCAGGTGGGAAAACAAGTTGCCATGAACTAAGCAGGAGAATAAAGGACCAAGTTGGTAGACCAAGTTTAACACTGGCTTTGTGTGCGTTAGTGAGCCTCTGTCTCTTTGTGCTTTAGACCTCTTATTTCCAAAAATAAGGCTAACAGTGCCTTCCCTCCCAACTGTGTAAGTATTATTCTGGATATATAAGATATCAAATATAAGAGTATGTTGAATAGCTAAAAAGGGCCCATATCAGGTATTGCCTTTGGGGTTGTGTGTGTGTGTTGTGTTTTTTTTTTTTTAAGATTTTTTTTATTTATTCATGAGAGGCAGGCAGGGATATAGGCAGAGGGAGAAGCAGGCTCCCTGCAGGAGCCTGATGTGGGACTCAATCCCAGGACCCCAAGATCATAAGCTGAGCCAAAGGCAGATGCTCAACCACTGAGCTGCCCAGGTGCCCCAGTTGTATGTGTCTTTTGGCAAAATAATCAAGGGAATAAAACCAAAAATTCCAAGAGTAGGTCTATCACCATAGGGAGCTTGGATAAAAAGGCTGAAATTATGTTGACAAGGTGGTTATTTCCTGACCAGCTTTCAGGCTCCATTTTCCCTCATAAATGCCTTTCTCAAAAGTGTCTCCATTTGTGCTTACAGGATGGCTATAACACTCCAAGACCTTGATGTCTTTGAGCGTTAAATGTCTCAGGAAAGACAGGGGCAACTCAAACTGAGAGTCCCAGAATTAAGAGTCATTGCCTGTGATTGGCTTCATTGGATAATATGCCTGGCCATAAATCACTTTTACTAGGACATGTGCGATACTTACTGGCTATGACCCAGCTTCATGCCACCCTTGCAGCTGCTGGTGGAGCCAGCACCATCAGAACCACTTGGAAAGGCAACGTGGGAGCTGTGGGTCTCCAAGTGGCCAACACATAAGAAGGCTGATTACATTGGAAATGAAGATTTCGTGGCATCCTCTCAGTGCTCTGTGTGTACAAAATAATCGTATTAAAACATCATAGATCTAAGAAAGCAATGTGCTCTACAACCCGGCTGGTCTGTAACAGGCAAAACTGAGAAATGCATTTCTGCATGCTGTATTTAGAGGGCGGGACAGCTCCCCCATAGACTCACACTACTTCTTAAACATGCAGACAGGAAGTGCGATTCAGCAATGCAGGGACTCCCTCCCTCTCCAACCTCATTTAGGGCTTATTTTTCAGCTCTTGTCATATTGGCCCACTTAGGGAAGGGTAACTATATAAGGTAATTATGAAGATAGTATTTAATTAGTTTTGGTTTCAAATCAAGGTATTTGCTGCAAACCTGGCTAGCAGTGCTGATGGACATTAATGAATGAAACCCTGTGATTAAAACATCTGTCACTGTCAGGCAGGGTCGATTCAGGGTGGGCATTGGCTCCTCACTGGGAACGTGATGATGGCCACAGAAAGCCAAATTAGCCAAACTTAATGTTCCCCTAATCATTAGGCGATTGAGCTGACAGTGATTGGTCGCAAACATGCACCGATGAGCAGTAATGAAGTTGCTACCAGATCAGTTCAGCATAGGTTTTTCAGGCTAATTAGCTAGACAAAAATGTTAATTTAATCAAAGAAACATGTATTCATTAAAGGTGTGTAAGAGAGCTGGAGGAGAAAATTGGCTCAGTCATTGAGGAGGTAAAATTATAGCTGCCAAGCGAGTCATCTGGGCTTCGCAAAATCATTCCTCAATTTACTGTATCTCTTAGAAAACAGTCTGGTTACACTTGAGCATATCACCTGGCTCTTTTTTCCTTCAGATCTGATTATTGTAAAGCAGAGATCATCTGCAGAGCAATGTAGAATAAAAGTCAATGCTTATCTCATTTTATCCCCAGAGGGTTAATTAATTCCTCTAGAAGTGTTCTTTTACTTTGATTCATGGACTGTCAGAACAGAAACCGTTCTTAGGAGGTATCTGATTCATGCCACTCTATTTTCATGAAGAAAAATGAGGCACAGAGAGGCTGTACCACTTGCTCAAGACCGCACAGTTTAGCGCACTTTAATTCGTGCCTTTGACACAAGTCTCTCTGTATGGTCAGTGGTGTGTAACTGGTAAATTAAATGTTGCAAAATGTATCACCTCCTTGTGTCACTAGGCTAAAGACATCCTGTGACATTTTTTACAGAGAGGCAGTTATCTCAAAAGATTATGATCTAGTCTTGTAATTGTGAGGACAATGAAAGATCTGATGGACAAATACAATTAGACTTTATTTCATGGCGTGGGATGGTACATGTGAAAGTGCTGGAAGAAATGAGGGCTATTTAGATGTCACCTCCTGCTACAGCAAGTACTAACATTATTTTCTGTTTGTACTCTTGAGTGTCTCTGGCAGGCAATGTAGCGATACAGGCATTCCTTCATAAGTTCTGTATCCTGTTACCACTATATGTCACTGGACTCCAAATATGCTAACATCCATGAGTTGTTAACCACTTAAGTTATTTGTCCATTCCTCTACTCATTTATTAATCTTCCAAATACTTCTGAAGAGGAGTTCGAAGTGAGAAATACTGTTAATTGAGGCCTTTGGAGACTTCTCCCTGGGTTGAAAAGGAGACACATGGGTCCTGATGTTTGCCTAAGCTCTTTCCTGTCCAAAATGTCTTTCATCCTCACCTTGACCTGGTGAAATTTTATTCATCTTTGTTTGTTTGAATATTTTTTCCATGAATCCCATGCCACACAGGGAGCCTGTGTACCTGTCTCAGTGCCATAACCCTAAATTTTTCAGGGCAACTATCTTTCAGATTTTAAATGGCCTGCTTGATTACCTGCCTTTCTCACCAGCCTACAGTAAGTATCTCAAAATGTGGTCCAGGCACACTCACATCAAAATCACCTGGATTGTCTGTTAAACATTTAAATCTCTTGGCTGTTACCCAGATTTAATCAGAGGGGAAGAAATATAAATTGGATTTTTAGCAAGTTTCTTAGGTGATTCTTATACACTGGGAATTTTGAAAACACTTTCTGATCCTCTCAGCTTGCTGAAGAACAGGCACACAAAGTACCCAATTTGCACCTAGGGGATGAATGAATGCATGAATAAATGAATTCTGATCATAAGAGAAAAAAGTAAAATCATGTAGTAAGAGTATTCCTAAAGACTTCAACTTACAGTTTTGCTAAGCTAGGATCCCATTTCTTATACCTGTTGCTGCAGAAGTTTAGAGGTAATACATTTTAGAAGTTAGAAGCCTTCTTGAAGATCTTCCAATTGACTACTGTGACTCAGAAGAGCAGATGGAAAGAGACTTGCCTGAGGTCACCAAGCACATTCATGGCAGAGACCAAATCAGAACCTGTGCTTTCCAACAAGTTCATTGCCTTTCCTGTTACACCATGCTTCCATTACTGTGGTCTACCCGGTAGGGAGCGAAGCTAGTCTTGCTGCCCATACCTCTCAAGAAAAGATCCAAACTCTCTCTTGTTTTATTAAGAATGAGGAACAAATTCAATTTTTTATAGTGCCCAGATAACTAACATCCACCTGCCCCTGGAGAGATTTCTCCTTTATAACTAAACAACTGAGCTGAGTCTAATTCAAGGAGAGGTTCTTATCAAAATGTCAGGAGTGCTGATGATTGCAAGTTGTCACAGTTAGAAAGCCTTGCCTCCTAGAGCTTAGTCTACTATCATTTCATCCACTGTGCCCATCTTTTATTTATTCCCATTTATTTGTCACAATATTTGCTATATTCAAATACTAAACATTTTTCTTTGCATGAACTTAAAAAAAAATATTGGGTTCATCCTGAATGGTAGTATGTATGGAATCTCAGGTTTGATGTGCTAGTTTTTTTTTGTTCCTTTAATGCACACTTGAAAATATTATTTAGGGGTTTTTTGACCTGCACACTTAAAATTATTATTTTAAATGCCATCCTTGTACCATGTAAGTCATCTTATGTATAATCAGTTGTACGTGCATTGCACTTTGGGATACAACCTCCTCGTTATTTTAGTTGGATTCTGTGATCTTCCCATTATACCCCGAAGGGGAGCATTCATAAACTTCCAAAAGAACTCTTTTTATAGTCTAATTTAAATGAAAATAAAGACACTATCCCAGAGTCATCTTAATTCCTCTTCAGTATTATCTCCGGCAAGGCACATTTGACAATCTTCTATGTTAATATCACGCCCAGAGCTATTTGGTTATTTTAAAGAAATGACAGATGGCACAGAGGTTGCTAAGGTAGAAATTAAAGTTTCTTTGTATGTCTGGCAAATTTTATAGCATATAAAGGCTGTTTCATTGCTGTGATTAAACAGTGCAGACAGTGTTACATTCGCATCTAAATTTTACATTATTTTCAAGAAAACAGAGACTTGGTAACAGATGGAAATGATTGATAGTCATCTAGCGACAAAGGGGAATCCTAATTTGCTAGATGTTTGAATCTGGACTAAGAGGAGAAGGCAGTTTAGGAAAAGACGAAGAAGAGATAGCTTATATCACTCTTTTGGAGAAGGAAGAACTGTGTATGTACATGTATGTGTGTGTATATCCTGTTATATGTATGTGTATATATGAATAAATAGAAAATATATATGGATTTCAAATTATATATATACATATTCATATTTTTGTATTTGTATATATATTTTAACTTTTGAAACGGATGAGCAAGTTCAAGGTTTAGAATCACCGCTTGGACTATACAAGGGGAAGTTTTTTTTTTTAATTTATTTTTTATTGGTGTTCAATTTACTAACATACAGAATAACCCCCAGTGCCCATCACCCATTCACTCCCACCCCCCCGCCCTCCTCCCCTTCCACCACCCCTAGTTCGTTTCCCAGAGTTAGCAGTCTTTATGTTCTGTCTCCCTTTCTGATATTTCCCACACATTTCTTCTCCCTTCTACAAGGGGAAGTTTGAATGAGCACTCCAAATTGTTTCCAGCTGCACATTTTCTAGGTTTGACACAGAGAAGCCTGGAAGAGTCCTGGCAGCTGAAAGGAAATTCCATTTAGAGGGCTTGAGGGCTTATGCCAAAGCGTGCTACCTAGAGGCTGCATCCAGAAGGCTGGATTTTCAACCTGGAAATGGCACTACATTCGCTTGGGAGTTTAAGGATCTCCATGAGGGTTTTGAATTAGGAGAGCTTATTTGTCAGATTTAGGGATAGTGGGAAATTGAGTGTTTTTGGAAAACCATAAATGAGTTAATGTAGTGTTCAGGACAAGCTGTGAATTGGCCATTCAAAGGAGGTTTGTAGTAATAACCTGCTGTAAAAATTACCACTGCCTTTTTGGCCATTTTCACCATATGTTCCTGCTCTGAGAGCTGGCATTTTCTAGCAGTCACTGAAGCTTAAGGACCTATTATTCTGTGAGGTGGACTTTGGCTCTGTTTCCTATGTGGCTTTCAGGTGGGCAATTTGCAGCAAGAGAGGGAAGCCTGTTGGAAGTTAAGTAAAGGTGGAAAGATACTTTTAAAAAATTTTCGTGTGCAGCACCAAGGGGACCAGAACTAAAGAGAAGTGTTTATATTTGTGAGTAATAGAAAGGAGAGTTCACCTCAGCAATCTTCTCTCACAGGAAGCTTTCCTGAGCTACCCCAGCTCAATGTGTGCTCTTCTGCTGATAGAGTTGTGGATTCCCACTTATCTCTACTGTGATATTATTCAATTAAGTTCTCTTTTCTCCTTCTCATTTCTCACAGGGAACCCTAACCAAATGTTCCCATTTTAAATGGTCTACAGTTTTGAAAGTCTTTTGTATTCCTTATTGCACTGAATTCGGTTATGATGGGCAGATAGGCTAATGATCATAATCACTGCCAGAGTAATCGTGGCAGTAACACTGTTCATAACAGCTTCCATTTATTAAATGCATTTTAGATGGTAGACACCATTTCACCTTTCACCATTTCCAGGAATAGACTCCTTATTTAATCTTCAATAACCCTGAGAGTTATTTTTATTTCCTTCATTGAAGAGGCATTGAAGACAAGGAATGTTAAGTAAGTGGTCCGAAATCAGAATACTTAAGCCTAGGTAATCAGTCTCTTTGTCCCTCTCTCTCTTTTTAACCTCTGGGCTCGCTTTCTTTTTAATTTTTTATTTAAATTCAGTTTAGTTAATGTATAGTGCATTATTAGTTTTAGGGGTAGAATTTAGTGATTTATCAGTTGCATGTAACCCAGTGCTCATTACATCATGTCCCCTCCTTAATGCCCATCACCCAGTTACCTCCTCCCCACAACCTCCTCGGCTGCAACCCTAGTTTGTTCCCTAGAGTTAAGAATCTCTTATGTTTACCTCCTTCTGTTTTTATCTTATTTTATTTTTCCTTCCTTTCCCCTATGTTTATATGTTTTGTTTCCACATGAGTGAGATCATATGATATTTGTCTTTCTCTGACTGACCTATTTCATTTAGCATAATACCCTCTAGCTCCATCCATGGCAAGATTTCAAGATGGCAAATGGCAAGATTTCATTCTTTTTGTTAGCCAACTAATATTCTATTGTATGTACATACAACATCTTCTTTATCCATTCATCTGTCAGTAGACATCTGGGCTCTTTCCATAGTGGAAGATGAGGAACAGCAACTCATCTTTATAGGGAAGGTAGACTGTTATGGGTGCTGTGCCAAGGCTCTTTGAGGTATCATCCAAATTAATACAATAACCCAATCAAGGCGGGGGAGCTTTTTTCAGCCCCCTTTTCCATTGAGGAAGTTTAGGTTTATTTTTTCTTAATATATTTAAATTCAGTTAATTAACATATATTATTGGCTTCAGAGGTAGAGATCAGTGATTCATCAGTCTTATATAACGTCCAATGCTCATAAAATCATATGCCCTCCTTAATGTCCTTCACCCATTACCCCATTGCCCCACCCCCCTCCCATCCAGGGACCCTCAGTTTGTTTCCTATGATTAAGAGTCTCTTATGCTTTGTCTCCCTTTCTGATTTCATCTCATTTTATTTTTTCTTCTCTTCATCATGATCCTTTGTTTTGTTTCTTAAATTCCACATATGAGTGAGATCATATGATAATTATCTTTCTCTCACTTATTTTGCTTAGCATAATATCCTCTTATTTCCATCCATGTCATTGCAAATGGCAAGATACCAATCTTTTGATGCCTGAGTAGTATTCCAGTGTGTGTGTGTGTGTGTGTGTGTGTGTGTGTGTGTATGTATGTGTGTATGCATGTACATCTTCTTTATCCATTCATCTGTTGATAAATATCTGGGCTCTTCCATAGTTTGATTATTGTAAGCTTAGGTTTAAAAAGGTTGTGAGTGAGTTGCTCAGTGTCATGCAGTTAGTAAATGGACCAGCTGGGGTGCTGTTCTCTTAAACACCATTAAGAAGACATTTGTCTTTAGGACATACTTGATATTTACCTGGATGATAAACAAATATCATTTACTTGAAGATTCTTTCATGGGGAAGCTTACCCATTTCTCAAGAGAGATGAATTTTTCCTGGTTTCCTTTATCTAAGGTGGGGCTTCTCAATTATTTTCTCATTATTGCTCCATTAGGGAGCCTATCCAAGTCTTTTTACATAATCACCCCCCATCTGTGTCAATACCACGGATATACTATATATTTGTTTATGTACTATATGCATACCTCTGCTTTATGCATTCAAAGAGTAATAAATGTAAGCTACCACAAACCAATTTTCATTCTGTCAGCAGTCATATACCATCTCTCCTCCAATTAGAACACGTGGTCGAGTCTTTCCAGGCCCCCACTTTTAAGCTATTTGGCATGAGGTCTTGAAAAGCAATCCATGGTAAAATTTTGAATCAACTAAAAGCTCACTGTCCAGGAGGCTCCACCTAATTAGCCAAGAATCCTTTAGGCTTGTGCCCTTACTAAATACCTTGCCTGTGTATCAGATTGTTCTGAAAAAAAAAAAAAAAATAGAAGTGAGCTAGATTTGCCTTCAGTGCCTTTCACTCAATCTTTTGAGGTGCAGAACTCATAGGAAACCCATCCTACAGAAGGTTATTTGCTTTTATTTTTATTGAGGTCAAATTCACATAACCTAAAACCAACCATTTCAAAGTGAACAATTCAATGACATTTAGTATATTCAAAATGTTGCACAACTGCCATTTCTGTCGAATTCTAAAACATTCTTCTCAAAGAAAAACCCCTGTACCCATTAAGCAATCATTTCTCATTCCCTCTCCCTTCCAGCCCCTGGCAACTACCATTCTGCATCCGTCTCTATGTATTTACCTCTTCCAAATGTGTCGTATGAATGCAGTCATTTAGTATGTGGCCTTTGTGTCTGGTTTCCTCAACCTAGCAGGTTCCTTCCATGTTATAACCTATATCAGTATTTTATTTCTTTTTGTGGTTGGATGGTATTCCTTATCATGGCTAATGCCACATTTTGTTTATCCATTTATTAGTTGATAGCCATATGGGTTGTTTCCACATTTAGCTATTAGGAATCATGCTGCTGAATAATCTGTTGATGAATTTTTGTGCGGGTGTGTTTTCAGTTCTCTTGGGTATAGAGGAGAATTTATAGATCACATGGAAACTCTGAGTTTAACATTTTGAGTAACTGCCAAACTCTGCATTGTAGCCATACTATTTTGCCTTTCCACTAGCAATGTAAGAGGTGTCCAATTTTTCCGCATCTTTACCAACACTCAATGTTCACCTTTTTATTAGTGCCCTCCTAACTTGAAGTGATATGTCATTGTCGTTTTGGTTTGCATTTCCCTAAAGACTGATGATGTTGAAAAGTATTTCATGTGCTCATTGGCCATTTCATATATCTTCCTTAGGGAAATGTCTTTTCAAATCCTTCCTCATTTTTTAAAATTCAAATTTTTTATCTTTTTATTGTAAGAATTGGCTATACATTCTTGATACTAAATCCTTATCAGATTTTATCTGATTTCCAAAGTCTGATTTCCAAATAGTTTCTTTCATTCTGTACATTTGTCTCTTCACTTTCTTCATGGTATACTTTGAAGAAGAATAATTTTTAATTTTGGTGAAGTACAATTTATGGATCCTTTCCTTTTGTTGCTGTGCTTTTGGTATTACATCTAACTAAGATGCTGGCATTTTAATGGGCTTCTTGTAGCTATTCAATCCTTAACCTGAAAAATTGAGACTTCAAGGCTCTGTAGTAAGATGGGTCATTACTAGTTTTGGTGAGAGTGGCCTTGTAACAATGTATTTCAAGTTGTCACATGATTAGCCACCTACTCGGAACGTAATAAAGCTGCTCTGAGCATGTAGAAATGAATCCCTGAGAAGTATAGCATACTGGTCATGGGTACAGCTTTGGAAGCAAACAGATCTTAGTTTGAATCCAGCACTTACTCACCAGCTCTGTGTCCTTGGGCAAGTTAATGAACCTTCTGGTTGTCTTGTTCTATAAAGGAAGGATGATAATACTCTCCTTCATAAGGACATTTTATAAATAGCTTAATAGCATGTGGTACATAGTGCCTGCTTGATAAATGTTATTGTTAGCTATTATATTAATAGGTATTACTTTATTCTTTACTAATCATTACATATTATACAAAACCAGAATGACTGCAATGATCATTCCCACATTCAGTGGTTCTGCATTATCCATGCAACTGTTCTTCTCTTTTACTGTGACTAATTGAAAGATGATTGCACAGATAAACCTCCTACATTTGCAATCAAAATTTGCCGTTGACATGTAGCTCAGTGTCTTTCCCTGTGGATTTTAAAATAGGAAACCTATTGGTCACCTGTATAGGTACAGGGAAAGTTCACCTAGAAACGTGTGTAGAATCCAGCCAAGGCTATTCTCTGACCTCAGCTCCCTGCAGTGTATTAGTAGGCTGTCATCAGCCCTGAGGTTAATTTTATGCACTCCCTGAGTGCTGCAAATGGGCGAGTTGCTCACAGTCACCCACATTAGAAATGGCTGATTTGGATGGACGGTATGACTTGTGACTGTGCACTGTCATAAGGGCACCTTCCTAACTGTGAAATGAACTCTTCTCCAAGGAGGGAGGGAACAGGTTGCTATTTAAGAGTAGAAAGCTTCTATGCAGCAGTCCACTTTGGCCCCAACTCATGGTGCACTCTCTTGGATATCAGAAACAATTGAACTGTGTTCGGTAGGAAGAAAGAACAGATTTAGCTCATGATATGGCACCAAGGTTTTTTTTTTGGGGGGGGGGGGCGGGAGGGGAGCAGATACTGATTGAGTCTAATTGCTAAGAAATTGTGTATTGTGTTTCTTTATTTTCTGAGCTAATGAAATACATACCAAACAGTTATCTATGATCTGCAAGTGTGACTGAGTTAAGGAAGACTGTTCCAGTATTCCTCACCCAAGGAGTCTGGCTAATAGAGTAGAAAGTATTCCAGTAGAATTGGGCTACCCTGTTTTAAATGCATTAGTCATTTTTTTTTTTAAATTTTTATTTATTTATGATAGTCACACACAGACAGAGAGAGAGAGAGGCAGAGACATAGGCAGAGGGAGAAGCAGGCTCCATGCACCGGGAGCCCGACGTGGGACTCGATCCCGGGTCTCCGGGATCGCGCCCTGGGCCAAAGGCAGGCGCTAAACCGCTGCGCCACCCAGGGATCCCGCTACCCTGTTTTAAACCTCATCTCTACCATTCCTTACTTCTAGACATTTTCACATGTCTCCACATCTCTGGAAGTTAGTTTTCTTAACTGTGTAATGAGAAAATTGGAGTGAAAAAATTGCCTTTGTAGTTCAAGTATTTCATTTTCCAGTGGCAACTCAGAGGCACCATAGGATAAAATTCAAAGGTACAAGATTGTATTTCAGCCTACAGTATGTGAGCAGCTTTATGGCCTGTACCTGTCTCTTTCCATTCTACGTAATGAGCATTTTCCTAAGTTTTCAAGTCATCTTTATAATGATCATTTATATTCATGCCTTATAAGCCCTCCTTCCCTAACCATCTATGTAAAAGTCCTTTGTCTTTTATTAAAAATGTTCTAAATTTTATTCATTATTTAAGTTAACAGATATGATCTGAGCACTTACCTTGACTCAGGTACCCTACAAGGTGCTGGGAAGATGATAGAGAAGAAAACAGAAAATGTCCTTACCCTCATGGGGTTTACGTTCTAGAAGAGAAGCCAGACAGTAAACAGGACAACAATTAAAGCGATTTCAGAATGGGTGGCATTTCTGAAGGAAATGGACATCTGTGATGAAGTAAAAGAGAGAGTGGACACACTCTATAGAGATGTACATAGTGATGTATGTAGCCTTCTTTCCACCTTCTTGTAGACTATTTGCTTATAATATATGCTCAAATTTAAGACTAATATTGCAAATGATAGTAACAATTTCCCAGACCCTTGGTAGAACGCATGACTAAATTCCTATTGTAAATAGTCTTGCCAGCATGAGTCAGCCATGGCAATACCTGGTTGTGCAGTGGCCCCACCTGGGGGGAATCATTGGACCAAGCCTATGTTGCCATTGCCCGGGATGGTGAGGGCTAAAGAGTGGGTCAGGCTGACTAGAGACTGAACTTGTGATCATCTCTTTCAGTTCTATTTGCAGGCTCGAGTTTTCCTACACTATGTGTCATTGCTGATTGTATGTCAATAATAATATTGTGACATGTAAAGACTCAAGAACTAGGAAGGAGGGATTCAGCTCCTCAGATATATAAGAGGGTATTGTTTGACATGCAGTGGCTTCTAGTTTTTGTCCCTTGAGCCATCGGTAGTATGGAACCCTGAATTGGGGCCCAGTGAGAGAGACTGCCACAGTTGATTATATCACCACAGGTAGGGGAGAGGTGAAGTTTATACTCCCGACTTGCATTTGCTGACCCTAGATTAGATCATCTTTCTAGTCCTCATCTAGCTACAGAAATCTTTTACCTCTAGGATAGTAAGAGTCCCAGTTCATTGAGATTTTCTGCATTTTTAACAATTGGCCTCAACTAAACAGATACTTGCTGATTTCTGAATACCCCACCAGGTTTTCAAAAGTTTTTCTTTCTGTTGTATGCGTCAGTTGGCTTTTCTTTCCAGCTGTCAACTAATCATTATTAAAGGGGTTACTATAACTTTCAGGCTTTGGAAAGCCTCTCAAGAGCCTGGGAACCCTGCTCAGAAAATAACGTTTCTCTCCTTTGGGATAGACTGGCTACGTCTGCTGAAATGCTTAACTTAGAAGCTGGCTAGTCTTCCAGATGTGTTCTGTCACAGGAGACAGTTTGCACTTGCAGAGCTGGGCCTACACCAGTGCCAGCCAAAAGAACACAGCCAGCTCCACAGGCTTGCTCTCCTCTGAGAGATGATTTTAGTTGGAATGGAAATCTCTCTATGCCTCCTCCACCTCCACCCGCTCCTTCAGACATCCCTGCCACCCAAACAAATGCTTCTATTAGAGGAGGGAAATGGTCTTCCTCTCTAGCTTCCATAAATCGCTTTTCCTTTCTGTGGAGATTGTGGTTAATTTCATTATCGTATATAATGGATGAAGAACATTCAGCATGAAAATGTATCTATCTGCTGTAATTACATCAACATTTTTAAGCTTAAAAAAAGTGTTGCAGAAAGAACTCATTTTGCATGTATAACCGAGAATGCTCCATGTGTTTTTACAAGAGGATAATAAAGACATAAATGGGATAGATGGGGCTAAGTAGTTTTACAGATGGTAGTTGCATATTAAAGATTAAATTGCTGTCTATAAATAAAACCACTTTTACAGTAACTAGGTTACTGCTTTATCTTAATTTAGGTGTAATTGAGAGCATTAGCGTTCTTCATAATAGCCCAATGAATGTTCCTGCAGACTGTAAACAGGACTCCATGGAATGCTAACTGATGAATTTTCTTTGCCACAGAGAGGCCCTAACTTAAAAGGTTACTTTAGAAACTCTCCTGGTTTCTAGGCCTTATCTTTGACTTCTGTGAGCCAGAGGATTTTAGATCTTGTGGGGCTTCCGAAGGAGGCGGCAAACATTCACTTTGTGTTATGCGTTTAAGTGTCAGTGTATATTATGTACTGACGGTGTGTTTTGATCTCTCCTGTAGGTCATTTCTTTTATACTTTTATTAAAATTACTACATCTGGCCCAAATGAGAGATCTTTAGATCTTGACCTCCCATCTTCCTGGTAAAATGTGGACCTAGAGTCAAAATGGCTACAAAATAGAAATTTACTTTGAAGTGTATTTATTTGAGGATGAGGAGAAAATGTAAAATACCAAACATCACCTTTCAGATGGGAAGGGAGGGGAAGACCTTTATTGTATTGTCACTACCCTCAGTCTGGTGTCCATGATGGGGAATGAGGCAACACAGCAGCATGATTGTGAATCTGGTCTAAGGAGCTAGACTACTGATTTAAATCCCCCTTCTACTGTCTGCTGTCTTTGTCCTTGGACAGGACAAATCTTATTCAAAATCCCCTTTTATTTTCTGGTTTTGCAACATATTTTGTGATTTTCCCCAGCAGGCTTGCTTTCCTAATTAAATTTGGTGTAGGCACCCACTCAGAAACAGTCTACAGTGGAGAGGGACAGATGGCCAGAGTTCTATCTCCTTTCCTTGGTAGAGAGAGCTGGATCCAGAAAAAGGCTAGCTGGGTAGGAATAATTGTTGTGCAAATTAGCCCTTGGTAAAATTCATGAGATGGAATGATTTTATGAGGATGAGATAGTGTGAGAAAGAATATGAATCCCAGAGGCACCTGACTGGCTCAGTCAGTAAAGCATGTTAACTCTTGACCTCAGGGTCATGAGTTCAAGCCCTGCATTGGGTGTAGAGCTTACTTTGAAAATAACAATAAAAAATAAAGGGATGGCATAATTTAAAAATATATATGAATCCCAGGCTCCTCACATGAAAGCCAAGCTATAGAATTAAGGAATGGTAGAGTTTACCAAAATCTGGGAGGCCTCCACTCCAACTCCTTCATTTTATAGGTTAAGAAACTGAAGCCTGGGTAAATATGTATCAAGGTTATATATCAAATAATGGCAGACCTAGGGCTTTAGCCCCCAGGTCTCCACAAGCAGTGGCAGAGACCTAATAAACTGTTCCCAGGACAGTATCCAGAACACATGACAGGTATTGAACAAATATAGGTAAGATTCCAGAGATGAGATAAAGTAACTTTTTAAATGCCCACAAAGAATTCTACAGTGTTTTATTGGGAGTCCTATGGAATTACACAGATAAATATTTCAATGAAGTTAATTTACTTCTACCCACCGTCAAATCTCTCTTTAGAACATAAGATTGGAGAGGTATGATTTTGGGCATATTGTCCCCATAGAGATAGAAAATTGTCAGTATCTGACCACTTTGGACCTACAGAAATGGAAATTCTTGTAACATTGAATCTAATGCCACATAACACACAAATGAGTACTTATTTGGTATTCTAAGAACACAGCAGTGTGACCAGGAATAATTCATACTTCCTGAATCCCCTAACCAAATTTTCTAGTGCTGCTATGATCATATTGCCTTAATGGAAATTTGTCTTTCTCTTGTAATATTGACATGCCTTGTCAAATATAAATATCCTAATGGACAGCCCAGATGTTATTTTTTTAAGGTAATCACATTAAAAAAAATTTTTGAAAATCGTAATCACTACCCTTTATTGAGTACCTACCATAAGTCATGTATCATGGTAAATGCTTTATCTACACAATTGTATTTAATTTTTACTACTGGACCCATGAGGCATAGATATATTTTTATGACTTTATTTTTTAGGACCATCTAAGATTCACAATAAAACTGAGCAGAAGGTGTAGAAATTCCCTGTATACCTGTGCCCCCATACTTGTATAGCTTCCCCCCACCCACTATCAACATCCTCCACCAGAGGTTATATTTGTTGCAATTAATGAACCTACATTCACACATCATAGTCCCCTAAAGTCCATAGTTTTTGATACAGATTCATTCTTGGTGTTGTATATTCCATGAGTTTGAACAAATGTGTAATGATGTATATATGGTATCACTGCCCTAAAAAACTCCTATAGTCTTCCTTTTCATCCCTCACCTCTTCCCACTCCGGACCCCTGGCAACCACTGATCTTTTTACTCTTTCCACATTAATGCTCTTTAATACAATGTCATAGAGTTGGAATCACAGTATGTAGCCTTTTCAGATCAACTTCTTTCATTTAGTAATATGAATGGAAGTTTCCTCCATGTCTTTCAGGGTTTGATAGCTTATCCCTTTTTAGGGCTGAATAATATTCTATTGTCTGAATGTATCACAGTTTCTTTATCCACTCATCTACTGAAGGACATCTTAGTTGCTTCCAAGATTTGACAGTTGTGAATAAAGATGCTATAAACATCCTTGTGCTAATTTGTGTGTGTGTGTGTGTGTGTGTGTGTGTGTGTAGGTTTGTAACTCCTTTGGGTAAACACTATGAAGCATCATTGCTGAACCACATACAATAAGAGTATGTTTAGTTGTTTTTTAAGAACCTACCCGACTATCTTCCAAAGTGGCTCTGACATTTTATATTCCTTCCAGCAATGAATGACATTTTTTGTTACTCTACATTCTTGCTATTAATTGAGCCTGTCAGTCTTCGGAATTTGGCTGTTCTAATAGGTATGTAGTGGTATCTTGTTAATTTTTTTTTTCATTTTCATTTCTCTGATGACATATGATGTGGAGTATTTTTTCATATGCTTATTTGCCATCTGTCTATCTTATTTCATGCCTGTTAAGGTCTTCGGCCCATTTTTTAATCAGGTTGTTTTCTCAGGTATTGCTTTTAATCTCCATTTCACAGGAGAGGAAAATATGAGGGTCCATGCGATTAAGCACCTTTGCTCAAGGTCACACTACTTTTCAAACCTAGGAGATAAAATTCAAACCCATGTCTGTCTGAATATAAGTCTACACATTTGATGTCCACTCTGTTCTGACTTTGAAAAATCTCATTCTATAGCCCCTCAACACAATGCATCCTTTCTCTGTTTGCAGTCCCCCAGTGACTGGAACTTGAAACTTCCTGAAGCACAACTATCATTGAATGGTTCCAACTGTTCCAAAGTATGTCCTAATTTCACACTCCCAAATGCCACCCATTCACTTTCCAGTTCTGTGCACTAAGCCCTGTGTTGTACCTGTTGCATAGACCTCAGTTTCAGTTTGACCAGCTACACAAAGTCTGCACAAAGTTATGATGAGATCACATTAGTTAGAACACTCTCTTAGGGATGAATTATATTGATTTCTCAATCAGAGCATGATGATGGAAAGCAGTAATTTAATTTCTTTATTAGTATGGTCTGTGGTACAACACTAAACAGCAAGCTGTCCATGGGACACCCCAGCAATGCTATCTTTTTACACAGTATAGCAACATGAACTGGAAAGATATGCTTAAAATAACCTCCCATTGCCTGGACATTTTCAGGACATTTCAGTGTATACAAAAACTTAAAAGTTGCCCATTCTAAGGATAGGCAACTGCCATGGCGATGTAAATGGGCAGAAGCAACCTCATTCACAGGACTGCTTCAAATATGCGAGAAGGCTTCAAGTCCTTTACTTTCCTTTTCTGTAAGGGCCTTATCAAAGCACTCAAAATGTCTGTACATGGGGGCACCTGGGTGGCTCAGTGGTTGAGTATCTGCCTTTGTCTCAGGTCATGATCCAGGGTCCTGGGATCGAGTCCCACATCAGGCTCGCTGTAGGGAGCCTGCTTTTCTCTCTACTTATGTCTCTGCCTCTCCCTGTCTTTCATGAATAAATAAATAAAATCTTTTTTAAAAAGTCTGTACATGATTGAGTTCTCAGTTGCTAATAGTACATCCAAAAGATCAGGTCAGTAGGATTGAATAGGTTTTATTCTAAAAAGAGTTGTATGATGGGATAAGTTGATTAAATAGAACTGATTTCTTCTTCCCAATTTCTAATTTATCTTCCTTTGTCAGATTATTTGGGTCATGTTCATTTCAAACTAGACCATGAGTTTTATAAGGGCAGAACTAAGTCTGAATTTCCTCACCAGTGAGTCTCCAGTACCTTGTATGACACCAGGCACATTCAATATGTATTTGCAAATTAAATGACTGAATGACTTATTAAAGGAACGAAGAAAAGGGAGTTAGACAAGGAAGGATAAGGAGGAGGCCTACTAATCCACCAGGAAGAAAGAAACATGAAGAAAATAAAAAGGAAACTTGACCAACTTCGTAACTTCTCCAAAGCTAGGCCTACTCCAAATTGTGTGTGTTCAAGGATGGAATTATTTAGATTCGTTAAGATGGATGGTTATATTTATTTTTAGGTTATGAAAGCCTGAAATGGTGTGTTCTCCAGATGGGAGGGAGGATGAGAGCATCTGGGAGCCAACTTACTGCGAGCTTGCTCTTTTCACTACCCTTCACACCCTGGCAGCTGGTCAGATGAGCCCTGTAAACACTTGCTACTATATTTCAATATTGTTCTGTCTTATTCCTTTCAGAAAATTTAGGTGACTTGCAACTTGGATTGCCCTTCTTTTTTTTTTCCTGGAGATTGGATTTGCTTCCTTTGCTGGCAGCCTGGCTATTTTGAGTGCCCAAAACAGTCCATTTTTCATGTCCACACCATCAATGAGAACCCAGGTGCAGAGCAAGAAAATGCAGACAGGTGTTTAAGACTGACGGGGGTTTCATATGGTGCAATTTGCATGCTGGATAGAAAGGCTTAATGAGAATAAAGCTGCTAAAGACAGGACAGTTGATTCAGAGTTCTTAATCCTGTGTTAAAAAGTCATCCAAAACTTACTCTCCATTTTCCCTGCAAATGCAGATAAGTCAGATAACAAAGAGTATACAGCAAGCTGAGACATTCACCAAAAGATCCCTTGAATTAACTGTGACTCCTCTTTGGAAAGAATTATTGTGTTCCAGATTAAGAGATTAAAAAAAAAAAAAACAGTATTCTCATTGTTTTCTGTTATTATTGAGAGCCTAGGGGAATCTCCTCACTCACAAAGCACTGACATTGGTTTTCAAATCATATAATTTAGGTATTTTGTGGAATTTAAGTTTTTAAACAAAAACTAAGAGGAGTGTAGCTGGAACTTAATGATAGAAGCAAATTCTATATATGTATTTAGAATTTAGAGGAAACTTTGTTTTTATAGTAAGATAATTCAGACATACTGTAGAAAATTTTGAAGAACAAATGAGCAAAACATAAATATAAATTTACTTAAAATTTCATCATTCCTGAAATTAGCCTCTTTTTTTCCCCAGTCTTCCAGAAGGAGGCAGATGGATTGGTGTAATCTACTTTTCCTCTATTTCCTTCCTTTCTTTTTTCTTAAGTGGGGTCATACTATTTTCCAACAACATTTTTCAGCTAAGAATTGATGAACTTGATTAGTAGATCAGTTTAATGCCATAGATATTTTGGGTCTAGGCCTAGTGAAGCATTTGACAAAGCCTGTTATTACCTACTTGTGGATAAGATGGAGAAATATGGTCTAGATGGCAGAACAATTAGGTGAGTTCACAGTTGGCTGAACAGTTGTACCCCAAGGGTCTTGATTAATGCATGGATGTCAACCAACAAGGAGGTCCCAATAGTGTTTGTACAAGGATGTTTAGCAGATATTATGCTTAGTCACTGCCCAAGAATATACCTTCTGAAGGGATTTTTGAGAAGTGTTGCATCTGTCCACTCTGAATTCCAAAACCTTCACAGCAGTTTTTAGTAAAAGTCCAGTAGCCAGTGATAGAGTAGTCTTCTAAGAATGGAATCCTAAAAGTGTAGGACTGGTGGGCTGGAATTGCCATGGACACAGTTACAGGCACAGGTGCTGTGGAATTTGCTGACTTGGTACAAAATCTGGAGGAGCTTTTAGAATAAAGGATTCTACCAATAAGACAAAGGACTGAAAAGTTATAGTTGCACTGGGGCTGAATGTAGTACTGAGTTTAATAAATAATTAACCTGACTGTGAACTAGAACATCAAACTACAACATAGTACATGGTGATTATTTACACTCAGTTTTATCTGCACAGAAAAATCATTGACACACTCAGCTAGGTATGGCTAACAAGAATGTCTGTACCTTGTTCCTTAGTGGATAATAAAACACTTGACCTTTATTGAGCTTTTAATCTGTACCAGGCACTGCTGAAGACTTTAATGACTCATCTCATTTGTTCTCCCAAAACCCCTGCAGGGCAGGTATTCTGGATTTATAGATGAGAGAACTAGGGCAGAGAGAGGCTGCTTATGTTGCTAGAGGTCACCTCGCTGGTACAAATTTGAACCCAGGCATAGGTCACTAGGTATAGGAACACTACCTTCCCCTTACTGCCTCATGATGCCTTACTGTTCTTCTGTGTTCCCACTGCTGGAGGGGCTAGTCAGGTGCTCATCTGGGTCCCAAAGTCTGCTTCTTGTCATCATAGTATTTCATTCTCAATGCAGAAAGTTCATGGTCCCTGCAGTCCTTCAGAAGCTGGGCCCTAAGTACAAGCTCTCATGAAGTTTTTCTGGCATTTCCTTCTCACACAATGTTTACTGTTTGTGTAACACAAGCTACAAGTCTGCATTCCTCTCTGACCATGCTAGCAACTTGCCTTATACCTATTTTTTTCAGATTGTGCTATACAGTTAGCAGGCTTTTTAAGCTACTAGTTTTTTGACAGGAAGAAAAAAAGTTCCCTCTCTGGCTTATACATGGAAAACAGCTCCTAATTCTGTAGTGTTCTGTGATAGTTTCTAAGTGATCCTGACAACAGCCTTTCCTTTCTATAGCCACCATGGTTTTCAGAAAACACACCAGATCAGCAGAAGCCAACAGGGGTCTTGGCCCTTCATCTTCAACATTTATCTTGAATTATAGAAGATTTAGAAATTATTTTAAATGATGTCTGAGTGCCACAAAGTCAGGATACTGCACTGAATGACACAAGATTCACGTGAACAATGACTTGTTGAAATGAGGGTGCATATGAACAAGGTGAAAGGTTATTTAGAGAAATATGAAATCTTGCATTTATGCTGTCTCCAAAATAGTACAAGAATAAGATAAAAGAGACCCTGATTAATAGTACTTTATGTGGAAAAAATTAGGTAGACTGATTTAACCATAAATTACTATGAACCATCTCAATCCTGAACTACATTAAGTAGGATACTTTTATTTAATGACTCTGAACATTCATCCTTTTATTTATACTGTTAAATAGTAGTTGGAGTTTTTTACTTCATTTTTAATATTGCATACTAATAGTATCCTTGCCAAGTTGAAGCTGTGTCCTGGAGAAGGCAAACAGAATAGCACTATGGTATATGAGGGAAGGCTGAAGAAACAAAAACTTTTTATCCTGAAGAGAAAAAAAAAAGTCAGAGGAGAAATAACATAGTCTACCATAAGATGCACTGTCACATAGGAAAGGAAAGAGGATCATCCATAGAAGCCTCTAGTGTAGAGCAAATGAATAGATTTCCCCATCGGAGGAACCACATTCAGTGTCCAGTTATAGAACTTGCTGTTTTGCAAAGTAGTGAGTATCCCACCATCAAAAGTGTTCAATTAGAGACTGGAAAATTGTGTATCATGAGTGCTATGAAAGGAAGTGTTATACTCGAACATGAACGTTCACTGTAGCTGAAAACTGGAGACCATCTTAATGTCCATCATTTAGTTGGATGGATAAGTCAATATTCCCAACCAGGGGTGGTTTTGCTCTCCAGGGAGTTGTTGGCAATTTGAGACATTTTTGTTTATCCTAGAAGGGAAAGGGAATGCTATTAGCATCCATTGGTTTGAGACTGGGGTGACTGCTAACCATCCTGTGATACGGAGGATAAGAATTATCCAGCCCACAGGGCAGTAGGACCAAGGGTGAAAGACTCCAGGATGAACAAAAGATGGTGCATCCGTACAGCAGAGTTGCTCAGCAATAAAAAGTAACAAACTGCTGATATGTGCAACAACATGGAGGAATCCCCTAATTACACACTGTACAAAAGCCGCCAGACACAAAAGAGTAAAACATATTACACGATTTTATTTGCACAAAATGCTAGAAAATGAAAACTAATGTATAGTGACAGCACATCAGTGGTTGCCTGGGGTTGAGGATGGTGGGAGGGAATGGATGGCAAAGGGTCATGAAGAATCTATTGGGATCGAAATGTTCTGCATCTTGATTGTGGTGATGTTTTCACAGGTACATAGAATTGTCTAAATTCACAGCATTGTGTACTTTAAAAAATATGAACTTGGGACACCTGGATGGCTCAGCAGTTGAGCATCTGCCTTTGGCTCAGGGTGTGATCCTGGAGTCCCAGGATCGAGTCCTACATCGGGCTCCCTGCATGGAGCCTGCTTCTCTCTCTGCCTCTCTCTCTGTATGTGTCTCTCATGAATAAATAAATAAAATCTTTTTAAAAATTTAAAAAAAAAGATGAACTTGAGTAAATTCAAATCATACGTACTTGAATAAAATTATTTTTAAAAAAGGTAAATGTTACATGAGAGGGACTAAACTCAAGATCTTTTGCTTCCCAACTTTAAGATGCTATTATTTTATTGTTCATATCCATTGTGTTGCACATCTAGTGGACTTGTAAGAAATGTGTATAAAAGCTTGTTATATCAGTATGGGTCCAATCAGGAGATGAAGACCATGCAAGAAGTTAAAGAGAAGTATAATGTAAAGAATTATTAAATGCTCCGGTGGTGCAGTGGTTTAGCGCCGCCTGCAGTCCAGGGAGTGATCCTGGAGACCCTGGATCGAGTCCCACATCAGGCTCTCTGCATGGAGCCTGCTTCTCCCCTCTGCCTGTGCTTCTGCCTCTCTCTCTCTGCATCTCTATGAATAAATAAATAAAAATTAAAAAAAAAAACTTTATTAAATGCTGATGAAAGACAAACTCAAAGACATAAGGAAATGGTACCCCCTAGGACTGAAGGAGAGCACCTAAGGAAGGCCAAACGTGGAAGGGAACCATCTCCCCAAGGCTAGGGTCAGACTTTGTAGGGCAAAGTATAGTTCAGATCACTGAATAGCAGAGGTTTGCCTGTTGGTCCAAATCACAACTGGTCTATAGTCACTGGTCAAGCAACAGGCAACCTCCTGGAGTATAGATAGGGTGCAGTCATTCAATAGCTGGTGATGTGAATATACACGGAGAGGAGGTTGTAGAGTACTAGGGAGCTAATCATGGATGTATAGAAGGAATGATGGTACAGTAGTAAGAGTGGAGACCTCAAGAAAGCTGAATGTGGGCCACAAAGACAACCAGGGCTTTTTGAGGACCGGAGACCTGGAGCATAGAGTGTTCCTGTCAAGGGAGCCAATGATGGGTTATTGTCAGGCCAGGGAGAGGATACAGTATTGCCAAGGGACTAGGTACTCTAGGTATATGGCTGAGTCAGAACTCCACTGGAAGTCCTCACACCCACAGTGCTGATGCACTGTGAAACAGGCCAAAAGAGCAAAATATCTTCCTCCCTCATGGTCCCTTCAGGAAGAAAAACTCAACAACATCTTCATCATAAAGAAGGGATGCCTAAAGAAATTGTGGCCATTATTAAAAAGCACATACCAAAGAGCAAATATATGTGGAGCTGAGAGACTTAATTGATACTTGGCAGACTCATTGTTATGGGCTGAATTGTACCCTTCCAAAAAGTTATGTTGAAGTCCTAACTCCCAGTACCAGTAATTGGGACCTTATTTGGAAATGTGATCTTTGAGAATGTAATCAAGTTTAGCTGAGGTCTTTAGGGTAGGCCCTAATCGAATATGCCTGGTATCCTTATAAAGAGATAAAAATGCTCTGTGAAGACAGTCATACAGGAAGAACACCATGTGTCAACAGAGGCAGGAATTGGACTCATGCTGTGGATGGAGGCTCACCACCAGAACTATGGGAGGAATCTACACAGAGTCTCAGAGGAGACATGTTTTTTTCTGACACTTTGAATTTGGACCTCTAGTTTCTAAAACCATGGAAATAAATTTCTGTTGTTTTAAGCCACCTAGTTCATGTTACTTTGTTACAACAGCCCTGGAAAAGCAATACAGATTTGGTAGCAGTAAGTGAGATGCTGCTGTAACAAGTATCTCAAACTTCAAGGGTAGCTTTAGAATTAGGTAATAGGTAGGGGCTAGAAGAAGTTTGAGGCACTTGATACAAAAAGTCTAGACTGCGTCGAAGAGAATGGTGGTAGAAATTAGGGATGTTAAAGATGACCCCTGTGAGAGCTCAGATGGAAGAAAGGAGAGCTAGAAAAAGCTTTTACTGTCTTAGAAAATGCCTATATTGTCATGAACAGTGTTGCTGGAAATATGAATGTTAAAGGTGCTTCTGGTGAGATCTCAGAAATGAGGGACATACCATTGAACACTACAGGGAAGATGATTCTTGCCATAAAATGATGAGGAACTCAGCTGAATTATGTTCTGCCACTGGAAGGAAAGTCGAACTTAAAAGCATTAAGCTTGGATATGTAGGTGAAGAGATTTCCAAGCAAAATATGGGAAAGTGCAGCATGGTTTGCTTGTACTAAAATGCAAAAGGAAATAAACCAAGGAATGAACCATGAGGCAAACAGAGCTTCTAGGGTAAGTGGAAGCCAGAAGAGGCAAGGAATCTTCTCCCCTAGAGGTTTCAGAAGGAGCATGGTCCTGCTAACACCTTCATTTTCGACTTAGACTCTCCAAACTGTGAGATGACTCATTTGTGTTGTTTTAAGGCACCCAGCTTAGTAGTTTACTTTGTTCTGGCAGCTCCAGGAAACAAATACACGTGGCAAGTTTCATTTATCAATCCAAATTTGGAATTAAAGCACATTTAGTAATTACATTTGCTTTGTTAGAATATAGGCAAAATTGCATTTTATATATTGTAATAAAAACTACATCAATCCAAAAATAATTTGGTCCTAGTGAACATGTCTTGATTGGAGCCTCTGCCTGAGGAAATATTTGCAGTTATTTTTAGTTCCTAGGTTTTTGCATTGCTCATTTATCTACAATTTACTGGAACATAGACCAAAGGCACATTTGTTAACTTTCTTATTTGCTTTCTCATGTGTGACAGTCTGTGTTTAACGATTATACCCCATTTAGAAGCTGTATTTTTTTCTAAATAGTAAAGACTTCGGAATGGACACCTTGTTTTTGTTTAATAATACAAATAGTTCTGTAAAGATCTTTTTTTTTTTTTTTCTTTAAACCCGCTTACTTTCTTCAAGTTTAGTCACTATTGCTATACTTTTAGTCCTCTAATTTCTGGCATATGTAAAAAGCTGATTTGACATTTACTGATTAAATATAGAGTAGTTATTCTGGGGAATTTTAATTAGTTTTACAATCTTAAAAAGTTAATTCCAATAGAAATCATTCCAATGAAAAGCATAAAACAGTACATTTTGACACATTCATCCAAAAATGTATCAAATATCACAACCCTGGAGGGGGATGTGATATACTGTCCTTGAAACCATTTTTTTTTTTTGGCATCTACTGAAGAAAACACAGATGCAAGATCAAATTCTTTCCATTTTAACCCTACTGTCATATCTACCTTTGCCTCAAAGTCCCTTGCCCTGTGGTATCTGAGCCTGGGACACACAAAGAGAACCTCAGAAAATTCAAATAAGAGAATCCTTGCCCTATGATTCTCTTAGAGAGTGATAAAAAAAAAAAAAAGTATTTCATGGCTGGTTGTGAGATGTACATATCTCATTTGGGAGCTTAGGATCTGGGAGACCACTGACCCCTTATCACCTTGTTTTCTCATTTGGGGTGTGTGTGTGTGCAAGAAATGCAGTTAGACCCGCAGTCTGCACCAGGCTTTTGTATGACCTAGTTAGGTGGCTTTCGGTACCTTGATAAACATGTCTAAT
Source organism: Canis lupus dingo (assembly GCF_003254725.2). Classification (NCBI taxonomy): domain Eukaryota; kingdom Metazoa; phylum Chordata; class Mammalia; order Carnivora; family Canidae; genus Canis; species Canis lupus. Next base: position 53,952,696 of record NC_064246.1, on the reverse strand, counting down.
GTTCAGATTTTTATTTGTAAAATACTCTGTATGTATATGTGTATATATAAAAATATATATGTAGATGTACAAATTAGATTAGATGATTTATATAAAGGATAAACACAGCTTCCTTATAAGAATACACTCTTCATCATCATCACCATCCTATGTAAAACACAGACAATCATGATTTACCCTCAAAGGCATTGATGACTATCATATGGGAGAATCTTCGCAAAGTGTTACCCAGTGACTGGCACATGGTGTCAGTGTCCTATTGTCCAGAAAGGTTATAGTCTAAGTGGAGAGTTTATATTCCATTTTACCCTCTCAGTCATTCAGAGTCTTTAAAATAATGCATCTCAAATATTGGTGTGTATGAGAATCACTTGGAAAACTTGTTTAAAAATAATGTGCCTTACTGAGGTGGGCACCTGATGGGATGAGCACTGGGTGTTATTCTGTATGTTGGCAAATTGAACACCAATAAAAAATAAATTTATTATTAAAAAAAATAATGTGCCTTAACTTAAGAGACATTGGTCAAAGTGAGAGTCAAGAGATGTAGCAGGCATTTTCCATTGTATGTATGAGTCCTTGGAGAACTTGTCTGCTCTGGGCCTCAGAACCTAACTCAGTGGCCACATATTACACAGGAAGAAACTAGGAGCCTTTTGTATGTCTTTAAAGTTTCTCTATTTCTCTTGTCTTTTCCCAGCTGTATCTGTGTTCTCAAGAACTGTTGGCAAATAAGTATTAGCTCTTTGATAACCACTTGGTGATTTAAAGGAGAAGATAAAATGCATTTAATGCACCATGACTGTATTGTAAGTTAGCACAGGCCAGTTAACATCTTGACAATTTTTCTTAAAGTGAGGTCGTTTTTAAGATTAACTACACTGATTTGGAAAGGCCTAGGTTCAATTGGATAGCATGTGTTTACGTACTTCTCTTTCCTACTACAGGTTAACTAGGATTTCCTTTCTATGTTCCCTGGAGATTTGAATTCAAGTAAGAAATAAGCTTTGGCCTGAAAGGTTCCCTGCTCCTATAGAGGGAAACCTATTTTAGAGATACCACCCTTCCCCCAACCCACACTACTGAAATGTGTTTCTTTATTGCATATAGCATCATTATAATGAAACCAAAGGTACCACTAATGGATGGATACCATCAATAAAACTTCCTATTTGGCTGAGGTCTTTTCTTTCAAACCTGAGCTGAAGGTCAATTAGAACAATGATGGAAGGCAGTTAATTTCCTGTTTATAAATACAGACTAGGAAATGCACTATTGATTGCTGCATTTCAAGGAGGGGGACAGCTGTCCTCAACTGTGGGCAGTCCAGGATGATGTCATTCATAAAGTTAGAGAGTTCAGTGTTCTGTATATGTCAAGTGAACGACAATTTATTAAAACAGTACCATTTTAGGTCTATAAGTCTGAAGTATATGAAATATAGTCCCTGCCTTTGAAGAACTTAAAAAATGTAGGTATCAAATCAAGACCTAAAAATATTAAGATTTAGAATTCATTATCATAATTACAGATATGCTAAATGCTTTTGGAGTTCAAAGAGGAGAAGGATCCATTCTATAATAGGTAGTGCCCTAGAATTCACTGAAGAAATGGGATCTGACCAGGACATTAAAGAATGAGAAGGGGCAAGGGTCAGTTTTGTTGAGTGAGTGAGTGAATGAATGAATGATAGCTATCCTAGGAATCATTCATTCCGTAGTCTAAAGTGGTTGAGCTAAGAGATTGTTCAATCTAGGACTATAACCTCAGATTTTTAAATTATGAGGTATCTCATAATAGTATTTTCTGTGGTATGCTCTGTAGGATAAAGAGATGGTTCATGAAAAGAAGTTCTGTAGCCAAATACATTTTCAAAGCACTGGGGAAAAGTTAAACAGATCACTTTTAGCCCTCTGAGAACTTTGAACAGACTATTATGCCTTGTCATTTTCTAAGAAGTTGATAGAATATAGAGCATTTCCCAGATGATTTGCCAAGAAAGAAAGTAATTATATATTTGTGTATTTATAGATACCTATATGGATAGGTAGATAAATACACAATACGGATTTCATTTTTTCAAGGCATTTCATAAGGAAATGTTTCCAGGGAATACTTTGAGAAGTGCTCACAAAAAAGTTTCCTTTCACTTAGGCTGTTACTAAATCTCCAAGTACCTTTCAGTGTAAGGTTTCTCCTAGTCCAGATTTTTCATTTCTTATGACAATTCTTCCCCTTCATTATGTCAATTCTAAGAATCTTCTGAAAATGTCAGAATCTGTGGCATACAATGTGCATTCCATTCTCAAAACATATATTTTTTTTAATGGTAAAACCATAATATGTAATTCAGCAATTTGATGTGTCTGGGCTTTCTTGTCTAGTTAACCCAACACCTGTCAAAATAAACACCCTATTCTCATTGGAGTTTCTATAACAGCATAGCATTATCAGAAATTCTGGAAGACAGAAAATGAAACCTTTCTATTACTATCAAACGAGAGTAAACTTTAGTATAGCAAAAAAATCAGCTGATAAAATAATTTTAATTTTTGAATAAAGACAGCTATAATGAAATTAAATTACCTTAGGACAAAAAGCTTCCATCTTACAAATTACTTTTTGTGTAAAAGATACTGTTAGGAAATCCATTTTTGTCCTTGGTTTTTCACTCTATTTTTCTTAGTCACTTGCCTTTTAACTTCTAGGGCAGACAGAGCCTCTACTCTGGAGTTGTTTTCACAATCATATTTCAAATAATTAAATCTCAAGTCACCTTTATTGTAATATCCTTTGGGCCCTTCAGTTCCACTTAAGAGGGAGGGAGTCTTAGAGTGGGAATCTCATACTTACTTGACTTTCTTCTCCTGAAAATATCCTTTGTGATTGACCAAGTGTGCTTCCTGTTTCCTTCCTTCTTAGATAAATCCATTTTGCATTGCCCTTAGAGCTCTATATTAAATCAAGAAAGTTTGGGCCCTAATTGTACTTGAGACCTTGAGCGATCCATCCATATAGTTGTTACAAATATTATAGATTTGGACCAAGGATAGAACTGAGGTGAAGGAGGAAATATGTGAAAAACTGTATATAGTAGAATACTATCATACACAAATTTTATATAGCCAAGTCAACTATGTAATGCTGAGAGAGGAAGAGAGGAACAGGGTTAGGGGAGGAGGTGAGAAGAAGAAAACAAATAGTCTGTGTTCCTCTCCCTGTTCAAATGAGACTTCGGCCTTTGTGGTTCTATAGAACAGGAATCCACTGTCAAAATACAAATGGAAATGAAAAAAGCTAATTCTGAACTTGTATGTTACTAAAAGTCCAGCTCCTGGCTTTACGGGGAAATTTAAGGAAATTTCAGAGTTACCTCAGACATACGTGTATATTTTTTATTTTCATCTTATCTGCTCACTTCTGATACATTTCCCTCCTTGAGATAGTAACTCTACTGAAATTCATAGGATTGCATAATTATAGAATCAAAGGAAACCCAGGAGATTATTTAGTTTAACCATCCTTTTTCACTGTTGGGAAAATGAAGACTCACATGGAGGAAATGACTTAAGTTTTTCCCCCTCTGAGGAAGGTAGATAGAATTTTTGACTCCTTAATTCCAATGTCCTTTCCACTGAGTTTAGAAATCAGGTACCAAGCTTGTTAGAATTTGGTATAAAGGAATGTCAAGTGGACTTTGAGTGTCTGGGATAGCAGTGGCAGCCAAGATATAGTAATAAGGAATGCATTCTCATATGAATAAAGCATAAGTGTTTAGAATAAAAAAAAAGAATATATATACTTTATTTTCAAAGAAATGTTCCCAAAGAAAAGAAAGCTATAATGTAATTTTTGGGCTTATACAGAGTTGTGAATAATAGACAATTACGTGATATACATTCTTATATTCTGATTCATTGAGAGTTTATCGTTTTTGAGAAAAGTTAGCCCCGAGAAGCCCTTAGTATTAAGTCCATATGTCTCTCCTTTCAAATGCTTCCCTTCACTTAGAAAGATTGTACAGACATGTTAGAAGAGAGTGACTGGCCCTGGGAAACATCAGAGTAAAATGTGTATTAACAGTGGCAAAGAAAATGTGTTGACTTTTCCCAGAGAAGTCCTTTTCAGGGAGCAGACATACAATTCTTGGTCCCCAAGCAAACAACAAGTTTGTAATAGGGTTCTATATAGGCTTGGAGGCACAATTTTTTTTACCCTAACTGCATATCTCTTTGGATGAATTTACATAAAGATGATATAGTTTTCACTGAGGTCAGATGGTGTTTACCAGAGGGAACAACAGGGAAGAAGTCAGATCTTTGTTTCCCCCACTCCTTCCTAAAAGCATAGGACCTGGCAGGATTCACTGAGCTTCTCTCTGTTTCACCCTCCTTACCTAAAGTGAGGGTAAAAAGTTGCTTAGCTGATGACAGTGATGACAATAAATCTAAGCTACATGTATTATGTGTCAGGTATCATGCTTATCGCTTTACGTGCACTATCTCACTTAAAACTCACAACAAGGGATGCTAAAGTGGTTCAGCTGGTTAAGCGTTTGACTCTTTGTTTCAGCTCAGGTCATAATCTCAGAGTTGTGAGATGGAGGCCCGCCTCGGGCTCCACACTCAGCACAGAGTCTGCTTGGGGACTCTCTCTCCCTCTCTGTTCTTCCCTCTGCTTGTGCATGCATGTGAACGTTCTCTAAATAAATAAGCAAATAAACAAAATCTTTAAAACTCACAACAAATCTGTGAAGTAGCTACTACTATGATATTCATTTTACAGGTGAAGGAGCTGAGACAAAGAAAAATGATATTGTTTGCATCCAAATCATGCTGCTAGGGAGTGGAAGACCCAGATTTGAATCATGCTTATAACCACCATGTTGTATATGAAAGCATTTGGGAATAGACATCTACAGAAATGTAGGGAAATCTTTCTTTGCAACACTCTCAAATACTCTTGTTGAAACCAAAGCAGTGGCAAAAAACGTTATTTGATTGACCTGATCTCTTTTTTAGAGCAACTTGGAAATAATAGAAAAACGGTGCCTGGAAGCCTAATTGCCATAGAACCTGATTACAGATTTGTCATTCGCTTTTATTTCTTCCTCCAGCTATCTTTCCCCTGAGCAAATATGACTTGTATAACCCACTACAGTTCATGAATGTTCCATGTTATGTTTGTCAAATAATGTAATGACATTTAGGAGTGGGCAGAGTGTACCAGAGGTGTTTGGGCCCCCAAATACTTGAAAGGCTTTTGTATTGCTATTGATTTTTTTAAAGTCAAAGCTCTAACAGTTCCTGGCTTTAATATTAATTACAGTATTTTTCTGCAGTTGAACTGAAATGCTACATAGGATAAGGTCATTCTGTACATTTTAGATTTGTTGAGCTCTGTTCGAAGCAGTCTCCATTTTCTCAGCTGCAATATGAGTGTGACTTGGATGTTACTGGATGCTTACCCATACTGTAGGAAATTTATGGAGGCACATGTTTAAGAGAGGCGGGTCAGGGTTACTCCCTCTAGGGGAATGACTCACCCACTGCTCTGCAGTGCTTCAAGTGTGTCCTTCTGAAACAGGAAACAGTAATGTATGCATCAGTTACCAGGAGCCAGTGAAATGCAGATTCGAATTCAGTGGGTCTGGGCTGAAGCCAAGTTATGCTGATACTGCTGGTCTACTTGCTGCATTTTGAGAACCAAGATAGTTGAAGGACATTTCTCTATCCTAGTAGAATGAATTGATGTAGCATGTCAACTTGGGAAAAAGAATTATTGGGCAACTTACTATATAGCTAGTTGTAGTAAGGTCCACAGGAATATTAGGATATTGGCAAAATTTATGGTAAACATCTCCTGAAATACAAACATACATACCCCACATGGACACCTCTCTCTCTCTCTCTCTCTCTCTCTCTCTCTCTCAATAACTCTTATTCCCCAAGTTATTAAGTGTTCGGGCTCTTCTCTTCCAGAGGCTCTGAGAACATCTCTCGTCCTTTCCCGTATTTCTAAGATTTCTCCCTTTTTCTTTCTTAACCCATCTCAAAAGTTATCTGTGGCCTGCCTCAAACTCTCACACCTTATGTTCATGCTGGTGCCATTCTAACCAGTTCAAAGCCTTGACTGAAAAACAAATGATTTGAAGAAATCAGATGGAGAGGGATTTGGGAGCCGAGGAAATTTCTGGAATCCCTGAGATGCCACTTGGATGTTGGTTAAGGTATATACTGACAGGGCTCACTGAAGAATGGCTCTCTCTGCTCAGCAGACAGTCCCTCGTACTTGCTATTCTAAACTATCAGGCTTTCAAAAAAATAAATAAATAAATAAAAAAATAAACTATCAGGCTTTCATGCTAACCCAGATTTTCTTCTTGTTTCAGAAATTCTTAGTTGGTACATGTTTGTAAAGAAAAAGAAAGTAATAGACTTATTCCTTCCCCTTTGGGACAATATCTTTCAAATCTCTCATTTCTGTGTAGTCTCTTGAGCTTTCTCTGAAGCCAGCAATGTCCTATACAAGTTGTAGATAACACCGGAAGGCAGCTTAAATTATTTTTCAATATATTCTGAGGGTGAAAACGCCAAGTCATATATTTTAGTGAACAGATATAACTATAAAAATTCAGTGTTCCCTTAACTGGAGAAGTATAGGGGAGGGACTAGATGACAAGGGAAGTCATCTTTTCTCTGCTCCTGGTAAAGACTCCAGGGAGCAAAAACATCCCATGAAATAAACATATTTAACCTTTGTCCACAACTATTTATTTTCACAGCATTTTACAAACACTAATTAACCTGCCTACCAGCTTTAGTAATAATGAGGACCACAAAGCACTCAATTAGCCCAAGTACTTTAATGGAAAAGCTTTTCTCTCTTTCTGGTGGTTCTGGAGTCATTTACCTAACTCTCTCTATGGTCAGTAGGGCAAGGCAAGGCAACAAAAATGTGTTTCAAAGGGTTTAAGAGTTTGCCCACATGGGTTGAATAAGACCTGGGCCTGAGTTCTTGCTAGCTGAGGGGGCTTGCATAGCACGGATGCTGTCTCATTTGGTTTCCTCATCTCTCTGACAGGGGCTGCTGAGACATAAATGATGTAGGCTGACTTCTCTAGGCAAGGGGGAACAGTGCCCATGATATTTTTGGAGCACCACAAAAATATTTTAATTTCTTTTAAAATCAGAAGAAAATGAGCTTTAAATATCAACGTTACATTTTCATATGTGATGCATTTACGTTTGTATCAATGTAGTCACAAAATATAATTTTGATTATTTCTTATGGAAGGAGGAGCCATGAAGACAAAAATGCCTAGAACCCCCCCCCCCAAAAAAAAAGTCACAATGAGCCCTTAATGTATGTAAATCATTTAGTACAGTGACCATCACATGGGAAACATGTTGGGGGTTGGCAGACGTTTTCTGCATAAGGCCAGATAGTAAATATGTTAGGCTTTGCAGGCCAGATGGTCTTTGTTGTAAGTACTCAGTCCTGCGGTGCTGGTACAGAAGCACCCATAGATAATATATAAACTAATGGGCATGACTGTGTTCCAATAAAACTTTGTTTATAAAGGCAAAGTCTGGATTTGGTTTTTAGGTCTTACTTTACTGACTGCTGACTTAATTACTGATACTATTTAAATGAATTTTTATTTTATTTATTCAGTTGTCTGTGGACAATGTGAGCAAAAGGGGGAAGAAATAAGTGATATTCCTTGGGGTATTCAAGACACCCAAGTAGAAGAATCTCATTAAAGTCTCATTTATTCAGGATCCCTCTGACTAAAACAGGCCATCACAGTTTTCTTCACTATCCAAAAGAAAGAAGTCAAGCGTAAGGTAACAAAATCTATGGTCACACCTCAGTGTTCCCAGAGACCACTTTGTATGGAAAAATAAAACACTCATCAAGCAAACAGTCTCTATGGAGAAGTAATGTATGTGTGTATACAAATCCATAAACAGAAATGGTATGTGACAACATATCTAGTTATGCTCTGCAGCTCTCCATTGTAATTTGAAGCCACTCTCCCTGTGATTCTTTTGACAGATCAGGTAGTTGCTTAAAGACAGAGACTGTTTAATAATTATGTAGGGGGGCAGGAAGATCTTCCCAGAGACTAGCCTTAGCTCAGTGAGCCCCTGAAGAGGTGGACAAGACCCATGCATTAAACATATGTACTTGACTATAGTAAAAAAAAAAAAAAAAGCCACTATCCAGTTTCTTGATGCCAGAATCTTAGTTCACATCAGTTTGGGCCTAAGAAACAAATGGCTACATTTGTTGGTAGTATATATGAAATAGGGATGGCTTCTAAAAGGAAGCAAAAGGGGAAAGGACATAGGACATAGCCTTTAGGAGGAAATTTGAACTCGCATCCAGAATCTGCCACTTACTCTGGTGTTAGGCAGAGTCAGTCTCAGTTTTTGTAATTATCGCCTGGGATTAAGAATACATATTTATACATAATGCATGGCAAGTGAGAAGGTTAACTGAGATTTTACTGTGAAGGCCCCCTATTGACTGACTTGAAATAGGTGTCCAATGAATTGTTGCACTTTAACTCCTACCAGAAGTAGGAATAATCACTGCTGGGAGAAAGGACAGCAGGGCAGGAATGACCTAGAAAACACAGGTGCTAAAACATTCGCCTCTAGAATTTGAATTTCCCCCTCTTTCCAATTATTAGTTGTATTATACTACACATTCTTCTTCTTCTTCTTCTTCCTCTTCCTCCTCTTCCTCTTCTTCCTCTTCTTCTTCATTTATTTATTTATTAGAGAGAGAGAGAGAGAGAGAGAATGCAAACAGAGGGAGAGAATCTTCAAGCAGACACTCCATGAGTGTGGAGCCCAATATAGGACCAATCCCAGGACCCTGAGATCATGACTTGAGCTGAAATCAAGAGTCAGATGCTTAAAAGGCTGAACCACCCAGGCGCCCCTATACTGCACATTATTCTGAACCCGAGTTTCCTCATCTGATAAATTAGTATAAGTGGGTATAAATAGAAATTCCTCATGAGGCTGTTAGGAATATTACATATGATAACACACATAAAGCCTGATATAGTGCAAAATGCTGGTATATTATAGTTTTATCTCCCTCCTCCTTTTTTCCTCCTCATTGTTTAGTGGGTGTCATGATTTTTTGGGGGGTCCATTTGAGACATGTGCCCTTTAGGAACAAATGAATCCTCTTAAAACATGTATATACCAGAACTTACTTTTTTGTTTTTTAATTTTTTTGTCCATGTGTGCATTTTTCTTAAGTAAACATTCATAGTTTCCATCCACTTCTCAAAGGGATCCACACCCAAAAGACTTTACAGTTCATATTCATGTGCTTTCAGGGCCTCTGCTATTGCCTGTATCTTAAGTGCTTATAATGATGATCCTAGTTATCTATAACTCGTTCTTTTAAATGGTATTCCATATTTAAGAAGATGCCCAAGAATATATAGTGATATATTTTAATGAGATTTCCAGATACTACGGAACCAATTTTCATGTAAAAGAATGAAGTTAATCTAGGGATGTGAATTTCAGTACTTTGGAAAATCAATATAAGTGAAATAACTCATTCCTTGCTCATTCCGGGTGATTATCACCATGGTGAAAACATAAAATCCAATAGCTAATATATGTTTACCATTTTCCAGGGTAGTCTCTGAAGAGTAACTTATATGTACTATGCCATTTGGTCCTTGTCTCAACCCTGGGATAATTCACAATTGTGCCTGGTTTCTTGATTGAAATCAGTCCTTTTGTGAGTTGCTATCAAGTGGCACTAGAAATCCATTTAAAGGGGATTGGAAAGCAGCTGCAAAGAACAGAAGTGACTCCATCAGCTATTATTAGTAATGATGATTTGACTCAGCTTACTGTAAGGAGAGAGAAGGCTCTAAGGACCCAAGATGTAGAAAAACCTATTCAGAGAAGTACAGACATGGCAGGTCAACTGGAGTTCTCTAATGCTGCTAGGTGTGGAGTCTCCTAAGTTTGTCTGGTTTAATAAATCCAGAAAGTATGATGGTCATAAAGGGAGGCACATTTTCTGAAGTAATCAGCCACTAGGGAATTACCTATGAGTTATATGCACTACTTTGAAGCCAGGCTGGGGAGCTGAGGGCTTTGAGAAAAGAAGTTGGCTTATATAGGGAAATACCCTCTTTCTGGATGTGATCAAGCTCTTTTTAAATTAAAATTAATTTATTTCTTGAGCACCTTAGAAGAAATGAAAATAATTTTATGTTCACTATTATCTTCTTAGCTTACTTCCAGGATATTATTTGAGAAGAATACTCAAATAGAATTATTCCACAGGCTATGCTTCCAATTAACTCTGAATGATTACTATAAAATTCATGAAGTGGCTGATGTTTTAAGATTTTTTTCTGTCATTTCTGTTGCTCTGAATTTTTTCAAAAAGTCTTTTTGCCCAGGTATAAATTTGTATCTTATCCAAACATTTGATCATGAACCAACATAGAATATCTCAAAAGAAACCATAATAAGGATTAATTTGATTCAAATTATTCATCTCTAATAATGTCAAATGTTGTATTAGAGCTTTTGGTCACAAGCAACAATTTACCTTCCTGAGGAAAATATTTGAAAGGATACTGAATAACTCACTAAATTCAAGAAAAAGCTTAATAGCTAACATCTATAGAATACAGGAGCTTGATCATCTCTAGAGCTCAGTCAAAACGCCCTAAACCTTAGTTTTTGGATATTGAATCTGAAGAATTCACCTCCTCAAATTCCTAAAAGAAGGAATTAATTGGATGATGTTAGTTGGGAGACTTCCCACCCTTTGCTAAGCTATGAATGTCATTACGATAGATAAACACAGCAGGACCTGCCTGGAAGAGGAGAGAGACTACTCTTTAGAAGAGAAATTAAATAGATGTACCTTATCTGTGGAGTGGAAAACTGACTAGTATGTATTTTAATGCTATTTCTCCATTTCCCCTCAAATTGATTTATATTTTTAATGCAATCACAATCCAGAGACTTAGTGCCAGAGACATTTTTTTTTATGATACTGACACATTATTTCTAAATTTTTTTGGAAATGCAGAAGAGTAAGAATAGCCAAAACAGCCTTGAAAAAAGTTGAAGATCTCACAATACCAAGTTTAATAGAAAGCTGCAAAATTAACATGGTATGATATTGGCAAAAGAACTGACAAACTGCATGAAGGACAGAAAAGAAAGTCCAGAAATTGACTCAAGCATATGTAGTCAACATCTATACAGTTAATTGATTTTTGACAAGGATGCCAAGACCACTGGGGAGGGGAAAGTCTTTTGTATAAATGGTGCTGGCAAAAACAAACTTAGTTTTTAAACAGAGGAAATTCAGGCCCTGCCTCACCCTGCACAGCAAAATTAATTTGAAATGGATCATGGACTAAAACTATTAAATTTCTAGAAGAACGCATACAAGATTATCTTTATGAGTTTGTCATAGCAAGAATTGCTAGGACATAAAAAAACACATAAACATAAAAGAATATACAATTAATTGGACTCACCAAAATAAAAACTTCTCATCAAAACATAACATTAAGAAAGATGAAAAACAAGCAAGAAACAAAATATTTGCAATATATATATACATATATATGACAACTATGTATACATGAAGAATTGCTACTACCAGCAATAAAAGACAACTCAAAAATGGACAGAAAAACCTAAACATTAAACAAAAGAAGATTTGTAAATGGCCATTAAGCACATGAAAATGTCTTCAATATCATTAGTCATTAGTGGTGTCCAAATTAAAACACCAGTGAGATCATCTTCTACACATATTCTACAAGAATTATCAAACATTAAAGGTCTGGAGTAACTGGAACTCTCCTATGGTGTTGATGTGAGTGTAAACACTCATAGAAATCACTCAGAGAGAAACTATTTTGTATTTTCCTATGAACTTAAACATATATCCTTCCATGACCCAGCAATTCTCTTTCTAAATAGTTAAGAGAAATGAAAACATATATCCACAAGGAGACACTTTTAAAGGATATTTATAGCAGCTTTTAAAAATAACTGAAAAATGGAAATATTCATCAACAAAAGAATGGGTAAATTTATATATATATATATATATATATATATATATATATATATACACCAGCTACTCAGCAATAAGCAATAAAAGAATGCAGAACTACTGATGCAACAACACAGGTGAATAAAAAAATACCATGTTGAGTAAAAGACACACAAAAGGACATACCATATGAATCCATTTATATAAATTTCAATACCAGGCAAAGCAAATCTGTGATAGAAACCAAACAATGTTTGTAGGCTGTAGGCATTGACCAAAAAGAAAACGAGGAGACTTTTAAGAGTGAGGATATTAGTTGTTGAGATGGCTGTTTGATCAGTGTGTGTGTTCATCAAAATGACTTAAATTATAAATTTACAATCTGTGCATTTTACTAAATATAAACCTTCCTAAGTTAAAAAGGAAAAACAGGTAAGATGGCTGGGAGAATTCACATAGCCATCTATCATCATCACCATCTCCATTTGCCCAGTGCCTAAATTTGATAATGCCACCTAAAGTTTCATTGCAGGTTTAGGTGGTATTTCAGCCATTTCCTCTCCTTCCAGAAACTTTCCAACGTTTACCACCTTTAAAGATGTATGGCTTTTTAGGTTTTTAAAATTGGTTTCTGTCTCTTCAAAGAGATAGCAGATTCCTTGGGAATGTCATCTATATCGGTGGTTGTCAAACTTTAATATGCACAAAAATTACCCGGGGAGTTCATTAAAATACAGATTGCCAGGCTCACCCTGCAGCTAGAATGGTTTGTTAGATTTGGCACTGACCAAGGAATCTATGTTTTTATATAGCTTTCCAGATGATTGTCCAATGACCAGCTTGTGACAAACACTGATCTGTATCTCATTTGAATCATTTCTGTGGTATCCACAAGGCTTAAGTTGTGTTTGCCAAGAAATAAACTGTTAAATAAACTAGATGAGTTTGAATGACTCCAAGACCTGCTTTGAACTGTAGCTAGTTGTTTTGTTTTGTATGACACTTCAGATAGCAATGAGAGAAGGTATCCTAAATTAAAAGATAATTTTCCCTGACCCTTTAATTTTACAGAGAACAACAGAGGGTTTCTCAAGGCCATTAGTGAGAGGTGAACTCATATCTCCCAATTCCTAACCTCATCCAATTCTCCCTATTCAACCACTGCTTTGTCAAGATGGGAAAGTGAAATCTTCTCAGCGGGGTGGTGGTGGTGATTTTTTTCCCTTAAGGGACATTGGGCAATGTCTGAGGATATTTTGGGGTATCACAAGTTGAGGCAGAGGGAGTGGTGACTACCATTTAGTGCATAGAGGACACGATGCTTCTAGATGCCCTCCAGTGCACAGGAAAGCCCCCACAGCAAAGAACTGTTAGCCCCCTAAATGGCATCAGTGCCAGGTGGAGAAACTATAAGGTAGTCATTGTGGGTATGTATTCCCAGATAGTCTTCAAAATGATTCAGCCTTGTGTAAGCACCATGTGTCAGGATTTCCCACAAACCACTGTGGTGGCTACACTGTATGCTTTTGCATGCTTGTCTAAACCTGAGGACTGACTGCAGACATTCCTCTCCTATAGGCAGCTCAGACTGACTCCTTAACACTCCCATGGCAATTTGTATCATCTCTTTTGACACAGCATCTGCCAGCAACAGGCCAGGGAGTCCTGAATATGGGCCACCCCAGCCCTGCTGACAGCCCTCTCTGGTGAGGCAGGGTATGCTCCAGCTGGTCACAGTAAGAACTGCCAGCTGGATTTGAAAGGAAACAGATTTAATTTTGGTCTTGAGTGAAGCTGAAACCAGTTTAGAGATGTGCCCTCTCTAATTTGTGATTCTTAAAAGGATAATTGGAGTAACAGGTAGAAAGTAAACCTCATAACTCAGGATATAAGGAAGGATGGATGCTCACTGTGTGCCCAGAGCCCATTTGGCCTATCTTGCTGTGCTGTTAGGGTAATATCAACTTGCTATATGTGCCTTGGGTCTCAGGGGTTCAGTTCTTACTAGTTATATAACCTCGGTAATTTACTGAACTGCTCTAAGCTTTAGTCCCCCCAACTACAAGATGGTGAGAATAATAGTGCCAATGCCATAGGGTTGTTACAAAGATTAAATAAGCTAATGCATAAATAAAGATTGCAGTATAGTGACCGGCATGCAGTAAGCACTAACTAAATGATAGCTATTAGCTATTATTATCCTGAACCATTACCTTGCAAAATATGCCAGGCTCCACCAGCCTCTGGTGATGCAGGACATCTCTCCCACTTCTTTTGTATACTAACAGTAGGTTGGCACAGGGTCTTCCTGCCTTAATTCCTGCAAGTTATAGGCTCTTTTCAAGGTACCCTCATCCATTATTTTAATCATCTACAAAGGAGTCACTCCATTGTCCCCAGTCTTTCAGCTGCAGCCACCATTACCCCTAACTATGTCCTGTCTCACTTAAGCTGACCTCCTCTACCCACAGACCCATTTGGAGATGTACCCCTTGTCATGGCATGCCTTCAGATGTCAAAGCTTATATTGGTGGTTCAGACTTTGGCTTCTCCTGAGGCCGCATGGTGATGGAAGAAGTCAGAGCGCATCTGAGATCCATGCAAAAGGAGGAAAATCTCCTTGCAGCTCTTTATCTTCTTTGTTCCTTATGGACCACAAAGCAGCCTATCTCTTACTTAGAAACCTGTGCTGACTTGTTCTACCGGCTTATTCCTCTAGCTTATCTCCCCAAAGGGACTTCAATCCATCCAAAAGATAGGAGAGGACAAGATACTCTACAACTCCCCTGTCTTCTAGTTCCTTCTGCAGCTAGCACTGGTAGCTTATCCCATGGCAACAAAACAAACACTCGCAGACATTCAGACAGCTGAAAACAATTCCTGGAGCAGTGGGTATTTCCCTGGCAGCTGCAGGCCCCCAATTCAGCATGGTAAAATTATGAGGACCTGCTAGAATCTGAGAGGATTGAGGCAGGGGCACAGGAAAGGGAACCAAGTAGCCCTTGGGAAAGAAGATGGCCAAATCTGGGAAAGGCAGAAAGGAGAAAACAAAGTCATGCAGGAGAAGCAGCTTGTGTCTTGGAGTAGGATGTGCTGGGTCCTGAAGGGTAAGATCCCCAGGGCCACAGAGTGAAAAATCAGAGGGAGAGAGGCAGTCCATCTGCGTAGCTGTGATTTGTCTTGCCTTCAGGCAACGGTCAGCTGTGGCCTCTTCCTCATCTCTAATGTCCGAGCAGATTGGGCTAGCCCCAGTCTCCCTATAATTTATCATCAAACCAAGGCAAGAACTGGATAGCTTCCAAGAATTCCCCTGCGTGACTGATTCTTGAACTTGAGGTGTGGGAGGATAGCCTGGGGATCTGCAGACTTGTCTATCTTTTCTTGATTTGCATCTTAACCCAATAAAAACAGTGGGTTTTGAGCTAATCTTTGAAAAATTGGTAAAAATCCATAAATATGTGGGGCGAGGCATTCCAGATATGGACTGAATGTGCATAGGCAGGAGCAACCAAAGTAGAAATAGAATTAATTTGATAGAGTAGCTGAAGCAGGGAGTGGATTAGAAGCATTAAAACACTCCACAATCATCAGTTTTCACCCCAGCATCAGGAGAGACCAAATTCTGGTGTAATTGTTACATTCAAACATAGCCATAAGGAGACCTGAAGTTTAAAACTTTTGGACAGAGGTCTTTGAAATTAATTTTGAGAGGAAGGCATAGAAGAACCATATCTGGAACTGGAGAAAAGAAAAATAATTTCAAGAAAATAGGGCATAGTAGAATGCTTCTGTAGCTAAATGTCGCACACAGGGGAATTGGAATGCAGTGAATGGTAAATCCCGAACTTCTTCAGCAGGATCGTTGTAGAGGAAAATTGGCACCCGAGGGAGGAACCCATCCTGGCTGCTTCAGTTATAACGATGACTCTGGGAATCCTAATCGAGTACCATCTGATAGGTAAACTAAATCCTTTTGTTTTAAAAATATACACCCAGACCAGCTGAAATTGCCAATTTAAGTAACAAATTAGTCCCAAAATAGATCTTAGCACTGTGATCTCAGCAGGGATTTTATTTTTATTTTTTTTAATTTTTTTGATGAAAGCTATTTTATGGGCCTACAGGAAGCTTTGTTGGAACTCACAATATCCTGGAACTGCAAGCAACAGCCATTTTAGACATTGAGTGTTAATTCAGTGAACTTAGAAGGAAAAAAGAAAAAGGAAAAAAAAAAAAAAGGAAAACCCATACAATTGTCAATGTTAAATGAACTGAAAAGTAGTTTGAAAGAACATTTCAGACTCAGTGCTTTCTATATTCTGTTTTTACTTTTAAGGAATCCTTTGGTATTGTTGAGCTCCATTGAATAGAATGGAACCAACAAAATATGGTATTTGTTTAGTTATGTCTATGTTTTTGTACAATACTATAGTGGAACCAGTCCATTGAACAAGTAAGATCATAAGATGTAATCAGACAGCAAGATTATTCTCTCAAACATAATATAACCTGATAGATCCCCCTCAATCCACCCAGTGTTTCCCCTGTCCTTGACTAAATATAGAGCAGGTCCTATGACCTTTCTAGTCACAGTCAGGTAATGAAGAGTCATCTGGACATTTTGAGTCATGAAAACAATTTCATTTCAGTAACTCCAAAGGAGAAGAGGAAAAAGCACCGACAAAGCCGCTCTTGACTAGGACTGTTAGAGCTGGTGTAGTTGATTCTCTGCACTTAGACTCTGCTAATAAGGCTTTCTTTCAGGAAGAACTCCTGGGGATCTCTTGCTAGCTGTTTCCTTCATACTAAAAACTGCATTTTCCTTATTGCTATGACTTTCTAACATTGTGTTTTAGATTTTGTGTTGGTCTCCTTGGCATCCATTTTAAAAACAAGGCCAGTTCTATGAACTATATTTTATTTCCACTATTCTTAATGTTATAGCATTTGGGGACTTTACAGATCCTGGGAGAGACCACCCTTCCAGAGCTAGCTAATTCCTAAAGATGGTAACAACTTGCCTAGGAGTATGCCTGTCATAGACAAATCAACCAATCCCAAGTCAAGTCCTAGCCACCTCCTTAGCTAACTCTCATCACACTAGTCCAGTGTCCCTGCCCTAAATCATTCAACAGCCAGATACCAGGTAACCGGAGACCACCCCTCTAGCCCAAAGATCATCAGAATCATTCAAACTGACCAGTCCTAATCTATTGACCCTGCTTTGGCCTTTCCTTTCCTGAGGAAAACCTACTGAGGGCTTTAGCCCTGTCTCCTCCACCCAATCAAACCTGGTGCTTCTCCTTATGGCCCTTTGTAGCTTCGTGTGTGCCCCTTTCTCTCAGAAGATGGCTCTGGCCTCTTCAGGTCATCAGTTCATCACCTCTGTAAAATAATACCCATGGGTACAAATTTCAGAGCAGATGGTATTCCACAATTTGAGAGAGCTTCTGCCAGAAACTGGCTTTGATGACGTAGCAACTAGACTTGGAATCTCACAGCAGAGTTTAAAAATATTCAAGAGCAACCAAAGAGTGTGATATCATAGCCATAGACACTTCATCTAAATTTTGTTTTAATAACATATCAGATAAAGGGCTAGTATCCAAGATCTATAAAGAACTTATTAAACTCAACATCAAAGAAACAAACAATCCAATCATAAAATGGGCAAAAGACATGAACAGAAATCTCACAGAGGAAGACGTAGACATGGCCAACAAGCACATGAAAAAATGCTCCGCATCACTTGCCATCAGGGAAATACAAATCAAAACCACAATGAGATGCCACCTCACACCAGTGAGAATGGGGAAAATTAACAAGGCAGGAAACCACAAATGTTGGAGAGGATGTGGAGAAAGGGGAACCCTCCTGCACTGTTGGTGGGAATGTTGAACTGGTGTAGCCACTCTGGAAAACTGTGTGGAGGTTCCTCAAACAGTTAAAAATAGACCTGCCCTACGACCCAGCAATTGCACTGTTGGGGATTTACCCCAAAGATACAGATGCAGTGAAACGCCAGGACACCTGTACCCCAATGTTTATAGCAGCAATGGCCACAATAGCCAAACTGTGGAAGGAGCCTTGCTGTCCATCGAAAGATGAATGGATAAAGAAGATGTGGTCTATGTATACAATGGAGTATTACTCAGCCATTAGAAACGACAAATACCCACCATTTGCTTCGATGTGGATGGAACTGGAGGGTATTATGCTGAGTGAAATAAGTCCATTGGAGAAAGACAAACATATGGTCTCATTTGTTTGGGGAATATAAAAAATAGTAAAAGGGAATATAAGGGAAAGGAGAAAAAATGAGTGGGAAATATCAGAAAGGGAGACAGAACATGAGAGACTCCTAACTCTGGGAAACGAACTAGGGGTGGTGGAAGGGGAGGTGGGTGGGGGGTGGGGGTGACTGGGTGACGGGCATTGAGGGGGGCACTTGATGGGATGAGCACTGGGTGTTATTCTATATGTTGGCAAATTGAACACCAATAAAAAATAAATTTATATAAAAATTTTGTTTTAATGAACTGAACTAATAGTGATGAAGGTAAAATGGTCAGTGGACATTTACCTTGAAATCATTTATTTTCTAAGTCATTAGGTATATAATGCAGCATTTCTCTAAGTGTGTTGTCTGGAATACTCATTCCATAGTTGACAATAGAGAAAAAAATTTTTAGCCATATATGCTTGGAAACTCTGGATCAAACTGCCACTGGATCTAGGTAGTATACAAAATATAAAGGACAGTTAAAAAAAAAAGTGAAGGTTTCAGTACTGGAGAAGCAGCCTGGATAATTGGGGGAGATTTGGGACTGGAGTCTAGGATTTGAGTGCAAATGATGTCCTTTACCAGCTGTGTGAACCTTCAGTACCAGCTGTGTGAACCTTGAGTATTGTAGAATACTTCTGTTCCTTATTTCTCACATAGAAATGACAATCCCAAACATAACAGTTATGACTACTCCATGCAATATCAGCTTTCTCTATTTTTGTTACCTTCAATTTCTGAGAGTACTTCCCTGAGATTGATGAGAAGTACATATCAGGAATTTGAGTGGGCTCCCTTCCCAAGCTGGGAGCCAGCCTCGGCTATAGGCTCTGACAGTGGCCACTGGTGCTATCAACCCTTGAGGTCCTTTTCGAGATCAGGTAACTGTGCTGGCCATTCTGTTCCCTTACTGCTACTGTCAGCCACTGGAATCTTTGTGGAAGTTCTCAAAACTACTGAGGTTAGCTTCAGTCCTGACAGGAATCAATGTAGCCATCCCTTTGGAAACCCCATCCCCTGAGGATCTGTATTTGACCCACATGGCACAGTTCTCCATCTACTTTCCCCTCCTTGTTCAGTCACTCTCCACTTGGAGTCTTTGGAACCAAAAAGTTTACCACCTATGATTCCTTTGTGGTAATCCAGCCAGCCCCCTCAATTGTCTTTAGCCTAAGAGCCAAATCCACCCACCTAGGTTGTTTTATTTGATCTTCTAGGTGTTGAGAGACAAAAAGGAATGAAAATTTAAAGTTGAGGATATTTTGTATTAAAAAAAAATCCAAAATTATTTTCAACAATGTTCAACTGGGGCTGAGCAGACATGTCCCTCACAGGATCTCCAGTCTCCGGACTTCTACTTGGGTGTCCATTCATTAAAGTCACCTGCCAGCCTCTGTCAGCATTTGAGTTTGGGACCCCTGCCTTATACTTTAAAGCGCTAAGACCTGAGGAGGATTCGTTCCTTTTGCTCATATCCATTGTGGTACCTTACCTGTGCTCACAACTCCAAGAGCCCCTACAGCTCCCTTTTCACCCCAGTACAATGGCATAAGAATAGATAATATAGAAAAAGCACTCGGGAAGCAGTCCGGGCTTTTCTGAAAGTCTTGGCATGATTCACTACTTTTCTTTCATTGCATAATTATGTTATTCTAGAAGGCACATTTGACACAAACCACCATTCATAGGTCACTGACTGCTATTACAGCAAGTGCCAAATTCTGGTCTCCTGGCTCTCCCAACACTTTGCATGAAGAAAGTCCCACTTTGACCCAAATCTATGAGGTCACTCTAATTTCAAACCAAAGCCGACACCACCAGCTGCTGTCTTGATGAGTGTGGTAGCCTAGGAGGAGTCCCTGTGAATGGAAGGGCCAGCCCTGCAGCTGCCGTGCCTCATGTTCCCCCATCATCCCCACTGGGATGGCTGAAACACAGGCTAGACAAGTTGCCATTACAAATACACTGACTAGTCAATAGTAGTACTCTGGTGACCATGCTTCCTTGATTCCAAGAGTTGCCTACTAGTCATCATTTTGGACTTAAATAAATTAAAAGCATCCTAAGAGTGCTTTCAACTATATGTAACAGCTGTGCATGGATGAGACACAATGCTCTTAGCTGGTAGATAATATAAAAGTCCAAAGAAACTGAGGCTTTAATGGGAGGTTTGATTCTATTTTTTTCTGGGACTCCTTTGGTTTTGTAGAAACTTGAAGTTGTCTTATCCTCAAATGGTTTCACTCATGGAAGTAAAATGGCAGCAGCTGTTTCAGTTGTGTACTACACATCCAGAGCATAAAAATAGCTTCTCTCCCCCCACCCCATATCAAAAAAAAAAAAAAAACCCGGAACTTCACTCTGGTTGGACCAACTTATTCCTGGTACCTAACCTAAGCCAAACACTGTGCAAGGGGGATCAGATGATTTTGATGGGCTTGAGTCCATCAGGGTCTTCCCTTGGAACTGAAAAGGAGTCAAATCTATTCACCCTGCATGACTGCGAACACAAGTGTTCAGTGCTTTAATAGCTTATTTAGTTAACTAGATTTGGGGGGATGGAAATCAACATTTTCTGAAACTCAACTCTTCCCCAGGAATAATGCTGAGTATTTCACTTACCAGGCAATTTCCACTGCTGAAAATGTGTGGTTCATTTAGAAAATTCTGATTCTCAAGAGATTAAAGAACTTGCTTAAGGTTTTAAGAGGCCCATCAGATTAACATTCAGATTGTATTACTTTCAAGGGCTATACCTATGGAACACTATGTAGGCAAAAGGTCACACTATTTCCCAAGAATTGAGTGAGAGGAACACTATAAAGTAATAGAAAGATGGCTCGGATGGCTAAATCCAACCCACTTACTAACAGTTTATGTGATCATGGTTTTGAACCTAGTTCTCAATCTCTCTGAGCATTGGTTTTGTCATCTGATACATTGAGAACATACTAGGATGGATTCCCTAATGTTGAGAAGAAAATGGAAATAATGCCCATGGTATCAAAGTCTAGAGAAGGAATATTTTTTCTTTCCCCTAGAGTATTGGTGTTTGAGATATTTTTCTTTCCCCTAGAGCATTGATATTTGAAATTACACTATGGACCTTTATTTCTGTAGCTTGTTTCCTCCATTTAAAAAATGCACATACCCTTAAAGTGTAATTCACCAAGCTAAGGCCTCAAAATAAAAAATCTAGCAGGACTGGCAATCAATGAATAAATAGACAGGGGGTAAGACTGTTGGGGGCTCAGGGGTTTGTGATGCTCCGGACCTGGAGTTCCTGTGTGAAGAGGAAAGGGACTACTTAGGCTCGGCCAATTGTAATCATGTAGAAATATGGGGCCTTGATGCTAAATCTTGTGATTTACAAAAGGAACTCACAATTCAAATGCCTTAATTTTTTTTATTTATTTATTTATTTATTTATCTATTTATTTATTTATTTATTTATTTATAATTTAAAACTCTAGGTGCATCCAAAAAAACTACATCTGCTGGCCCAAAATAGCCCACAGGCACACCTACTTTGAAATTTTGCTATTTTATATCTCTTGATATACACAAGCCTGGGGGTTTCTTATCTGTATCTGTCAGAAGAGGGAGATAATAATAGTAGCTGCCCCCACAGGAATTTAGGGCAGAAGAAGAGTAGAAATGTTTCTACAGTTAGTCTCAGATCTGTTCCAAAGGCAAATCAGAGCAGACACTGCTAAAGAGGCACCTGTTACAGAGAACCTGAGGTAAGAGGCACAGAACCCAGGGCGGGGCCCCAAGGTCAGCTTTCTCTGCTCCCCTTGGCCTCTACCAGGAAGTCTGTGAAGAAGCCTAGGCGTTCTTCTGCCTTATTAACCCTGACTTATCACATACCACCTCCTTGGGCTCCCTGCTGGAGGCACTGCATCTGGGACTCAAACCAGCACAACCCACAGAGCAAGCCATCTGGTCCCAGGCCTCTTGAAGGAGACACTTCCGTCTTCTTACTTCCAAGCTTGGCCACCGCAGTTTCACCCCCTAGGCTTTAATGAGGTGTTGAATTGGGGAGATCAGAACAGCTGCTGGCACTGAATATCAGTCTTTGAGACAAGATCAACTCCAGGGGATTGAGTCTTAGCCTCCAAGTGCCATGAGGTGAAGGAGGAAGCTGTGCAGATCACCATAGCCCAACGGATCACAGTGATTTGGGTTCTTGCTGGAAGTTTTTATTAATTAAAATCTCAGGAGAAGAATGTCAAAGGTAGAAAAGGCTTAAATCTGTGTTTATATGGTAAATATGGTATCCAGTGGCTACATGTGAAGCTCTGGAGTGCTTGAACTATGACTTCTCCACATCTAGATGTGCTATAAGTATAAAATATACACCAGATTTTGAAGTCTTAATACAAAAAAAAACCTCGAATATTTCATATTTTTTAGTCTGGTTACATCACGAAATGATAAGTTTGGCTATATTGGATTAAATCAAATGTTTTATTTTACCTGTTTCTTTTTCCTTTTTAAAGTAGCTATTCCAAAAATTTTTATTACATATAGGCTTGTATGTTTCTGTTGGACAACACTGATTTAGACCTATCTATACAGAGAAGTTATTTCACATGTACTTTTAATTCACATTAATTATTCAGACTCTCATGTAATTAAGAACAATCTAATTATTTTATGTAATATTTATATTATACACTGTAGTAGGCATCCTATTTTTTTTTAAAGATTTTATTATTCATGAGAGACACAGAGAGAGAGGCAGGCAGAGACATAGGCAGAGAGAGAAGCAGGCTCCATGCAGGGAGCCCGATGTGGGACTTGATCCGGGGACCCTGGGATCACTCCCTGAGCCGAAGGCAGATGCTCAACCACTGAGCCACCCCGGCATCCTATATTTATATGCACATATTGTATAAGGTCATAAACAAATATTGTGCATACCGTATTTTACTTTATGGACTACTAAATAAATTTTCTTTTTTAAAATATTTATTTATTTTAGAGAGAGAGCTCAGGGAGAGGGGCAGAAGGAGAGGGAAAGAGAACTTAAGCGACTCCCTGTTGAGTTCAGAGCTTGATGTAGGGCTTCATCCCAGGACCCCAAGATCATGACCTGAGCTGAAACCAAGAGTCAGATGCTTAATGTACTGCGCCACCCAGGCACCCAGCAACTAAGGAAGTTTCTAAGAGTAATAATTATTTATTTATTGTAAGATTTTAATTTTATTTATTTATTTGAGAGAGAGAGACTGAGAGAGAGCATAAGCAGAGAGGAGAGGAAGAAGCAGGGGCTCCGTGACTTAGGCCAAAGGCAGCGACTTAACTGACTGATCCACCCAGGTGACCAAGCAATTTTTATTTCTTGACTTAATCTCACTTTATGCATCGACCTTAGAAATTAACATCACTCTTGTCCATCAGAAAGAGCATTGTATCAGATGTTAAGTGTCTAAAAATATTCCTTGATCTATAGGCCTACCTTCCAAAAGCAAGTTCTATAGCTATTTTTTCCACTATTAGGAATGAGTTTGAAGTGAGCCATATACACACTCTCAAAGATGGCCTCCTCATGGCCAAAAACACATGTCATAATGCAACTGCCCTGAGTCCATCTCTTTTGTTCATCAAGTCACCTCAAATACTACTTTCTAAAACACATGCCCTATATTAAGAGTTACTCAGTGAGCCTTAAATAAGGAGCCATGCAGCAGCATTCTTGTGTGATGCAGTGTCCTCTAAGAATAAAAAAAAATGTAATTATGACCCTTTTCTTTTTAAGAAAATGGCAGTGATATTCTCTAGCAGTATTTCCCTTTTTGCCATGACTGCCAGGAAACTGAGAGGTAAATCCAGTTCTTAGTTTTAGTAACCTCTTAAGTTTAACAGGAAATCATCCTCTGATAGAAAGATATGGATCTTTTTTCTTGAATTTTAGTCAGAGTTTATTGTACTATGCATTAGAAAAACTAGCATGCATCAGATACTATTTTGTAAATACTTTGCAGGCTACCTTTCTTTTTAATTTTTTTTAAATTTTAATTCCAGTGTAGTTAACAAATAATGTTATATAGTGATTCAGCAATTCCATGTATTACTCAGTGCTCATCACATATTTAACCCATCTCTCCTTTCTCCCTCCCCAGTAACCCATTTGTTCTTTGTAGTTAAGAGTCTGGATTTTTGTTGATCTCTCATTTTTCCCCCCTATTCATCTGTTTTGTTTCTTAAATTCCATGTATGAATGAAATCATATTAATTTGTCTTTCTCTGACTTATTTCACTTAGCTTTATACTCTCTATATCCATCCATGTTGCTGCAAATGGCAAGATTTCATTCTTTTTTATGACTAATATTCCAGTGTGTGTGTGTGTGTGTGTGTATGTGTATCTCACATCTTCTTTAGCATTTGGATTTTTTTTCACCTAATTTTAACTGTCACGTTTCAGGGACTCCATGCCACTCCATGTGGTACAGACCTCTTGCTTTATCTGATGTAATTTATACCCTACCTACAAATATGTTTTGTAAGTGAGTATAGCATACAGATAGAAGAGCCCTAGAGAGGTGATATAGGTTTATTTCATGTGCCATTCGTCTACATTAAGGACGGGGGCAGAGGGTTAAGAAGGACTCTGAGGCTTTTCCAAACAACACAAGAAAAGGTGCTGTGGCCTATTTATGACATTTGATCAGCATTTCAGCAGAGGGGTGGCATCACACATGGCCAGCCACATTTGACATCCTTGATAGAGTGTATGATCTTTAATTGTAGCAGAAGAAATTTAACCACTGGGAAGGTGACCAGAAACTCTGATCTTATCATCATATTGTTCTGATCAGTATAGGATAGACTTTCAAAGTTTAGAACCATTCTATAAGTACTAAAAATACCAAAGCATTGATGTCCACTTAAGGAACCCAGCTTGCCTGGGTACCTCCTTTCCATCACTTTATTTTCTTCCTAAAAAGTACCGATTTGAGTACTTTGAATCCATATATCTCAAGTTCTAAATTTTAGAATCTCTTTTTGGAAGGTCATTGGTACATCTTTGACACTTATTACTCTCTCCCTTGTGTTTGCCTTTGATCTCCTCTAGGAAACTGCTAGCATCCATATCTGATTGATATTTTTATTCTTTTTCTCTGAACCCCTAGGATGCACATTTGGTGCCAAGCACAATGTGGCATAGTGTTTACCAGCACAGCTATTCAAGTCAGATAGGGCTTGATTTCAATCCAAACCTCACCATTTACTGGTTATTTGCCCTTGGGCAAATAGTTTGTTTCCAAGACTTACTTTTATCTTTTACGTATGTGGATAATAATAGGACCTTCCTCAGGGTTTGTTGTGATAAGCAGTCAGTGTGTATAAAGCATTTATCTCATTGTCTGGAATATTGTAAGGGATTGATAATATTTTTCATTATATTATTGTTACTATTTTACACATATTAATATCAAATAATTATTGAATCAATGAACAAAGTAACTCTGACTCCTATTGTTGTTGTTTGTTTCTTTTTTCCTGTGGAAAGGGTCAGGTATTCCTTCTGCCAATTCTTTTATCACAAAAACAGGGATGGTAATGCTTGCTCAGTAGGCTTTGATAAATAAAGAGCTCTTCTCTTTGTTCTCTTTAAAATAAAGGACCTCTCTAAAGTCAAAGTACAAAGATTCTATTGTAAATGAGTAGGATTATAAGCACCTTACAAGCCTCCTTGAATAATCTGAGAAAGTATCAAGAGGTAAAAAAACAAAAAAGTAACATTTATAAAGTACTTTTCAAAACACATTATGCACATTACCAATCTGTGCTCCATGCAAGAGGGTGAGTTAGGAAGAACAAGTATTATCTTTTTGGTCAGGTAGAAACCTGAGACTTAGCAATATTTGAATCATCTAGGACAGGGTTTCTCAACCTCAGAACTTTGGACATTTTGAACCAAATAATTCTTTATTGTTGGGGGCTGTTCTATACATCTCAGCTATTCAATGGCAACTCTGGCCTCTAATGGTATCCACTAAATACCGTTAATTCTACATTAAGGACCCCTTCCCCAATTGTGACAATCCAAAATGTTTCCAGACACTGCCAAATTTCTATCTGGGGAGCAAAATTACCCCTGGTTGAGAACCATTTATATAGGGCCATACCATAGTCAGTGGATGAGCTTGTCATAGAAGCCATTCTCTTTCCTTTGATTTTCATAGGAGTAAAATGGGTGGGAATGAAAAGGCAAGAAGAGTACTGTGATTTGGGTATGGTGGGCTAGTAGAAGGGATATATGCAGGGAAAGAGGAGGAGAATTTTTCAGAAAGGAGAATGACTGGGGAAAAGGTAATGCCACTAAGCAAACGGATAAGTGCATTTCTGTTAAAAACTTGGGCTAGAAGTGTTTGTATCTTGAGTAATGTTTTACAAGCCATCAGTGACAACTAAATTTGTATAATATGTACAAGTTTTTGCCTGGAGTCTTACTAACATTTGTAACCACATTTGTTGTGGGTGGCCTCTAGAATTGGATGCAAACCAGCTCTTCCAGGATCGTCTCAGCCAATTAGGCATCCATGCTTGTCATCATTGTTTAGTTGGCCTACCCAGGCCTTCTGAACAGTCCACACTAATTTACCCCACTAACTGGATTTTGTTTCAAAATCTTAGTCTTATGGCTACCAAGTACAATTTATATATTCAAATATTAGAACACTTTGGAACAAGGCTGCTTCCTTGTCCAAAATTCTACAGCCCAAGGCAACTTAAAGTGATTTCAGAAAATCTGGTCCAAAGTGACTTTCAGAGCCTATTTGCTTACTAAATGTAAGGGTTAGATTTACCCTAGCAAGGTTTTTCCTTTGTTCCCCCTCTCTTCCATGTACCATATCAGTTGTTATATTACAGACCTTAGTTCTTCATTTGAATTAAGGGTTTATAAAGCTTGAATCCCTTGTTGGGGACACTATACAAGGTGTCTGATTTGGGGTCTTTGTTACCTTAACCTAGTGTGTTTTTCCCTGAGTGTTTTGTTTTAATTACAAGCTTCATGAATCAAAGCTATACACTTGGGCCCATTTACTTTTCTTTTCTATCTCTACCATAGGCCTTTTACTTACTCTGTTCACCCACTTATCCATCCATCCAAGAAGAATTTATTGTCTACTCTATGTCAGGCCCTGGGCCAGTCCCCTCAATGCCTTGTGCCCCATATTAAATACTGGTTTGGGGAAATACATTTGACCTAGGTGTGTTTCATATGTCAGATAAAATATAAATTTTTTTCAGTTGTTATAAAGCAAATGACATCACCTCGAGAGTGTTTTTCTAGATGCTAAGTGCCCTTGCTTCCACTGTATCATTTTCTGCAAGCATGTCCATTTGATTTGATGAGAATGACAAAGCTTTTTTTCAAAGCATCCCTGGGACCCATTCCAGGGTTGAGACAGTCGAGACCAACTATATAGAATAGAGTAAGAATCATTTTAGGAAAGCATTGGGTCATTTTAACAGGATATATGCTACTGAGAAACTAATGTCTCTAAGGCTCAACTCATCATCTATAAAATTAGGGAATTGTAGTTAATGATTGCTAAGGGGCCTCCTGGCTTTAAAGTAAGTTTAAAATTATTGGAGGAATGTTGAGATCTTTATGTCTGGGATGTTCTTAATGACTTAGATGTCTGGGTTTCTGCAAACACAACTCTAGAGTGAGGGAAAGACCCTATTTTAATTCATTGCTTGACATTCTGGATCATTCTTTTCCATGGTCACTTTCAAAGGGTCTGGCTGACTGAGTCATTGTTCAGTACTAACAGACTGGAAAAGTGGAAAGAGCACTGGATGAGGAGTCAGGAGACTTAAATCTTGATTCCAGTCCTGCCACTAACTCCTTGGGTGACTGTGAACAAGTCATGGTAGACCCAGTGCTCCAATTTCCTTTTCTGTTAAATGGCAAGTTTGGGTTCTATGACCTCCAATGTTTCTTCTGGTTCTGAATTGCTTTAGTTTTATGTCTATATATATATGTTGACTTAATTTCTGATCTCATCTATCTTTATGAAACAGAATCACTGACTATGTCTTGTTTGCCTCAGTGGGTCTGTCCAATTTCCTATGGATTTCACAAAACATGAGAAGTAAAAGTGATCAGAGAGATGTGCATTTTCCTGCATCAGTTCTGTGATGCCTAGACTCACCCATGGCTGAACCCACTGCCATTTCTGACTGCATATTGGTAATCCCAGTTATAGCAGCTTATTTATTTCCATCCTAGTGAAATGCCCCTGCTGATGGCTTTGGGCCTTGGGCTGACTGTACTTAGGTTCAGGAATTCCTGTCTCTCCCTAAGGCCTTGTATCTGTATTCATCTAACAGAGTGGATTCACAGCTCAGGTTTGACCTCCTATTTATGAAGATTTGATTAATCATGACAGTTTTATTGATTTGGGGCCAGTGATTCAGCTTGGACCTCTGGACCAGGGTCCAGTCCTAATACTCTTCAGGGTGCTAGTCTAATACCCTAGCCACTGTGTTGTCTTCATCCTTAGTTTTATGAATCAAAACTGGACATTTGGCCCCATCTCCTTTCCTTTGCTAAGGCACTTTATTTACTCTATCCCTCCATTTATCCAACAAGAATTTATTGTGTCTACTGTAAGTCAGCCCTAAAGAAAAAACAATGACATATTATCACTACTTTCAAGGAGCTCACCCACACTTGGACAAGTTTATAAATCAGGCCACAGCTTCAAAATCCATCACTACCTGGTGCTTTGATGGAAGAGCTAGTTCATGGTAATGAGGATAATAGAAATTACTAACATTTCAGTGCATTTTATGGTTTCTTGGGTAGTTTTTCAAAGTATATTAGTTAATTTGCAAAAATTTATGATGTTAGATATTATTTCAGTTTATAAAGGAGAAAAAATGACTTGGCTTTACCATTTTGTCAAGGATAACACATTTACTTTGAAAAATTATGTATTGATCTCCTACTCTGTGGTAGGTATTATTCCAGTAGTAAGTGAAGCAATGTCTTTCTCTCCATGGAGCTGTGATCTAGATGGGGTACCAACCATACACACATGAGCAAAACGAACATTAGATATTGAGGAGTGGACTGGCATAGATAGAGCAAGGGTGCTATTTTAGATAGCATGGTCAGGGAAGGCCTCATGAGGAAGATGTTTGAGCAGAGACCCAAAGAAGCCAGCTGTGCAGAGAACTTGGGGAAGAGCATTCCAGGCAGAGGGAACAGCAAGCACAAAGACCCTGTGGTTGGATCTATTTGATGTATTCAGAGGATAAGCAGTGTGGCAGCAGTAGACTTTGGTCCTTCTGACTTTGCCTTGGAGTCCCCAAGATCATGGGCTGGCCTTAGACAGAAGAGTTTCTTTTCTTTTATGCCTGCTTGATATTTAACAGGAATCAGACTGTGACATTTTTAGAAGACAACAAATCTTAAATGTCTGACTGTGAAAGGAGTCACCCTGAGGTTGAGGAGAAGGAACTGATACAAATTGCAGTTGACACAGTATGCCCATCTTAAATGCTTACTGACTTCTACTGCTCACAAAGGTTGTTCATATGTTATGTCTCTTTTGTCCTTGTGCATGCATAAGCGAAGGGAGAGAGAAGTTCAGGAATTCCACAGTTTCATCTATATATGGAGTCAACCTCAGGGGAAATTCAGGTTCTTTCTTTTCTTCAGTAATTTTTTTAACCTCTTTCTTGAGAGAAGCAGCCTTTGTACCTAGCCTAGCACCTAGTATGTGCTGTTTAGTGAATAAAGTATGTTGTGACTCTCAAAATAAAATCCACATGCCACCTCATCCATTTGAACTGGAAGGCACTCTTCTCTACCTGCCAGGCCAACCACTTTGTTTCCCATGTCTAGTTTTGATGGTACTTTTGTTTTTTGAAACAACTAATAGAGCAAGCACATTTCTAGGTATGGGATTTCAGTAAAGCCCTGCTGTTCATAATAGTGTTTCTCTATTTCAAAATTGTGAAATTGGCATCATCCAGGAGATTACAGTGAGTTTTGGGGCATCTCTGCTAACATTCTTATCAACCTAGGGACAGAGCTTAGATAAGTGTCATTGCACTATAACTTAGACTTTGGAGCTAAATCCAGGTGGAAGAGAGGATAACTTGATGCTAGTTAGAATGGCCTTCTGGACCTAGATGTTATGTGTTTCAGGATTTGAAGCTTAAATCTAAGGCAACAGAAAGAAAATTTGTGAATGCATCCGCCAGTCTGAAATTGACATCCCAAAAGCTAGGTCTTTGTAATATACAGAAACTAACTCTGGTGAGTCCCACATGTCAGACCTGGCCCTAAGGGAAATAACTCCATAGGCTTTAGTCTGGATCCACTAAAGAACTCCTTCTCTAGTGCATGACGTTATTATGATAGAAAGGGAAAACCTGAAATAATCCTAACCATAAAAATCTCTAACCTTAACAGAAAGCTTTTTTTTTTTTTTCTTCCTAAAAAGACAGAGCATGTTAAGGCCAAATCTCTTTCTACTTTTAACTGAAAGAGAAATAACATTTACAAAGCACCCACAGCTTTCCACTTTCTTTACCAAGCAACTTAAATATGTTGTTGAGTGCTTATACCCATCCACCTAGGCAACATGTTCATATTTTATGGAAGAGGAACTGAGGTGCAAAAGAACAAGTGACCTGCCCAAAGTCACACAGGTAATAAAAGAGTAGAACTGGCATACAAGTAAGGGTCTGGGGATACTCCAGCTGCTACTATGCTTCTCTGTTAAAAAAAGAAAAAGACATTTTTAAATCTGAAGTTAAGGAAGAAGGCATTGAGTTATTCCATAAACTAATATCTTCATTGTATAATTACTTGTTAGACTGTGCATTTTTTTGAACTATTCATACTCCCCTCTTACTCAGCCACTCCGGAATGGCTTTTTTTGTGTTTCCTGGACCCGGTCTTATTCTTACACTTACATCAGTAATGGGTGACATATCCATTTTTTTTAAAGCTTGCCCATTACAGGGTATTGTTTGATGAGAAAGGTGGCTTAGATGATTAAAAAAAAAAAAATGATTGGCGAGTTTTCCCAGCACCCTCTGGATGGAATGAATAACGCATGGCCGTTTATGTTAAAAGGTTTCCTTTTACCTGAGCTTGGTAATTTCCAGGGTCATCTTGGTTAAATTAGATTTTAATTCTGAAATATTGTTGCTGGAAATGTTCCCACTGGCCAATTCATATCTCCTGAATAATAGGATTTGAGCCAAAATTGAAAGTGCTAGTAAAGTAAATGAGGAATATCTGCCACATAACCTTTGGGAACAAGTTCTTTTGTTTTGTTTAATATAAAGAGTTTTACAAGTGTAAGAAGTCCTCACCATATTGCTTTGTATCTGAGGTTCCTGAAAACCAGAAGTGCACCTCAGATGAACGTTTTCCAGTTGACGTTAGATCTCTCCATTGTATCTTTTAGGTGTGACCTGAGGGATGCTGTATTCTTTCTACTCATCTTAGGCATCTCTTTCTTCCTGTGTTTTGAGTACAAGGGAGGATGCTTTCTTGCTGACCTCTCAGACACAACTTGTGTTACAGAGAATGCAGGAAAAGTGAATCTTACTATGTGTTTCTCATAATCAAAGCCTATAGAGAGCCATTAATAACAAAAGGCAAATCTCTCAAGACTCTTGTATAAGCACGTTGAATCCACACAGATCAAGAAGCACCTTGCTTCCAACTTCTAGATGACTGCCATAAATATAAACTCTGATAAACAATGCCCAACAAGTTTACATTATATTAAGTAGTTAATTTCTTAGTGCCTGTGGAAGTTCCATTCCCATCAAGGTCAAGATTACCCTGAGCTCTTTGCTGTTGCAACATTGCTCATTCTTACCTGACTACATTGTCATCTTGATCCTGGCATCCAATTCTGGGAAAGATCCATGGTAAAGTTCTAACTTAGTGCTTGAGAACTCCTGATAGTGTCACATAATGGGGTTTCCCTCTTATGGGAAGGAGAAGGGACAGTGGTGGCTATTGTTCCCATGCAAGGGCTAAGAAAGTCTTATGTCCTCTCCAAGAGAGTAGGCTCCATCTTTAAGAGGTGAGTGTGCAGGTAGAGACTATATAACATGGATGAATTCTTTTTGAAGGTTACTTTTAATTCCAAGTCATGCCTACTTGCTTTGTTGTGACACTTGAATAATCTGAATTTAGGGATAAGCTTCTCTATTTCTATATTAGTCCATGTTCAGAGAAACAAACAATAGGCTGTGTGCACATTTGCGTGTATGTATGTGTATATAGAAGGAGATTTTATTATAAGGAATTGGCTCACACAACAATGGAGACTGACCAGTCCCAAGATCTGCAGTTAGCAAGCTGGAGACCCAGGAGAGTCAATGATGTAGTTTTCATCTGAGTCCTAAGGCTTGAGATCCAGGAGAGCTGATATTTCAAGTTCCAGTCTAAAGGCCAGCAGGCTGGAGATTCAGGAAGAGCCAGTGTTTCCATCTGAATTTGAAAAAACTCCCCCTTCCTTGAGAGAGCAGTGAGCCTTTTTGCTCTGTTCAGGCCCTCACCTGATTAGAAGAGGCCTATCCACCTTAGGGAGAACATTCTGCTTTACTTGGTGTTGCACTTCAAATGCTAATTGCACACAGAAGCCCTCTCACAGATACACCCAGAATAATGTTTGACTAAATATCTATCTGGTCACCCCACAGCCCAATCAAGTTGTTGTATAAAATTAACTGTCACAACTACTCTCCTAAATAAGGTTTAAAGAATGGTTGTGATTCAGTTTGCTATGGGTTTTTAATCTCCTCTGCTCTCTGCTATTCTTGTCCAGAGAATTATCATAGTTCTTGGTCTCTGAAGCTGTTTAGACTTTAAGGATTCCCTTCTTCAGATGTAGATGGAGGGATATGGATAATATCTACATGATGATTCAAAGGGAATAAGAAGTAAATGGAATCTTTTAGCCAATTTCAGTGTCTTATTATTTGATGATTTGATTATTTGCAGTTAAAATTATTCAAGTACTGTCTTGTCCAGAGAGGGAAGCACTCTCAATTCTGGCAAGCCGTAGAACACCCCTTCTCCTTTCCTTCCCTCCCTTATTGCTAGCTGGGCAACACTGAGTGAATGCTAATCCCTTCCCTTTCTTCAAATTCAGCGGCAAACTCTTTTTGCTTCTTCATCCTGTCCCTCACCTCCTTCATTTTCCATCCACTCGACATTGGCAGTTCTACCATTGACCCTCTTTCTCCTTCTTCTTGCACAAGCCTCTCAAAGCATATCAAATCAACTAAGTGCTAAATTGTATGTGGCAGAGTGTGACTGCCATAAATCAGAGAAGGTAGTCAGAAAAGGAAGGAGGAAGTGGATGTGGGAGCTAGGGGATGGGCTGGGGGTGGTTCAGTAGAGGGCATTATTGAGTATTTACAGTGTGCCAGGCACTGTGCTGAGCAGATCAAATGCGCGCACATGCACGCGCGCACACACACACACACACACACAGTCCTCAAAAAGGGATACCCTGATCTCCATTTCACAGAATTAAAAGGCTCAGGGAAGGTCCAATGACTAGTAAGTGATCTGAACCCCCAAATAGGTCTTTTTGATTACAAAACCCATGGTCATGTTCATTGTGCTCTCTGAAATTTAGACAGGCAAAGGAAGAAGGGAGTGCATTCCAAAACATTTTTTAAGTTGAACAAAATCACAGAATCTATTATCAACAAGTTCTTTATTAGAAAATTATTTTTGGAATTAATTCTGAGGTAGTGAACTTATCAAAGTTGGGTTTAATACTTTCATGAAAGTCTTATTGGAATATATCTAAATTATTGGGCCACACTGGTCCCCCTTGCCTTGGATCATCCTGTGACTCGCTCCCTGACTTCATCTGGGTTTCTGCTCAGAGACAACTTCTTGAACATCCTGTCAAAAGTACATCCCCCCACACAGCTTCTTGCACTGCCTCCTTCTTCCCAGTACTTCCTGGCTCTAGCTGGGTAATGCTCCAGTAAAAAGAAACAAGTACCTGCCTTTGTTCTCTGAGCAGACAGGATTTTCCAAGGGTTCCGTGATTCCCTGTGCTGTGTTCAGTTGTTTTACTCTTTTGAGAATACATGCATAAAATGTGGGAAGAATATAAGGCCTTAGGGGTACATATGAGGGAGGCAGCAACAGACATCACCTCTAGACCACTGCTTTTTCTTGTTAGTTTAAGGCTAAAGGTAATTGTGTAAGTTGGTAAGACATCTGAAAAGAGCAGAGTATATGTGGTACCATCCTTCAGAAAGCCAATTTGGACATCAAAACTTGAACAGAGGGCCAAATTAATAGGTAAGACAGCTCCAGTGCCTGGAGTGCACATACCTGCCTTTGTTTTTCTGAACTTATCCTCAGAACCTTTCTCACAAGTATCAAAAAGGCCCTGGGTCCTTTGAAGCTGTAACTTGAAGTCTCATAAAAGACACTGTCGTGTACAACTGACAACTTTTCCTAATGAAGTAGAGAGAAGGCAGGACAGGTAGCTCCCTCATGGTGGATACCCTGATGGAAGAATCTATTTTGGGAGGGATTTTCGCAGCATGCATTTTAAATATCACTCAGGCCAGCATCTTAATCGGGCTTTGATGGTGGGAAGTGCTCATGGAGCAGCAGGGATTGCCATGGCAGGAATTTCATCTGAACATTTGGCATAGGCCTAATCATATTTCACTTATTTCCTTTTATGCATCTGCTTAAGATAAATGAGCCCCCTCCTTTATCAACAATAGCTCAGGATTCATAAGCTCACATATTTCACCAGGGACAGGGATGTAGCAACCTGTGCTTTATTATCCATCTCTCATTTTCTACCTTTCAAACAATCGATAAATTCTCCATCGAGATCACTTTTTTAAAGGTTGCTTACAAGTTTCTGTTTCAGAACGATGTGCTGGCAGTAGTTTTCATGCCTAAATCCTCCCCAAAACAGGGTGGGAGTAATTTGTAAGAGTTTTTGCAAGAATTTCCTTGCCAAAAAGGAAATCATACAAGATGCCCTAATTGCAGCTTCTCAGAGTCTTGGGCACCAGGTTCGCAGTGACAGCTGTGATTTGTTGTTGGCCAGAGAGCATCCCGTTTCCTGCGCATCATAATACAGGACTTTTTTTTAAGTGGAGGAGATTTTAATGCTTATGTTGTCCAACTACCCATCATGACCTAGGAGGAAACAGGCTTATCCATGTTTGCTTGAAGAGCTAGTAGAGGGCTCAAGACCAGAACCCAAGTACTACAATATTAGGATTCCATAAGATGTGCTAACATTTCCTTGCAAACATTCTTGAAGGATACTCTTTAATTAATATCTAGAGGCGCACAACAATCCCCATGGTGATCTAGCTGTTTTCCTGGATGGCTAACAAGCACCAGTACTGGTCTGGGTAGGTGGTATCTAGCTAGGGCTGTTTGACTTTTCTTCCAGACCTGACTTCATTTGGGAACAATGCTCACAGTTCTTTGTGGCTGACAGAAGACTTTTCATCCAGTCAGTCAAAATTTACTGTCTATCTACTCTGTGTAAGGATTATGACAGGTGACTAGGATAAAAAGACAGTTAAAATACTGCCCTTGCCTGCTAGAAGCTTTCAATCTAGAGAGAGAGAAAAAAAAATAGAACATGGTCAAGCATGCCTTGGCTGTTCCAGCATCTGCTCAGAATTGAATTATGCTCACATTTCACGAGCTACAACAAATCTCGTGGCCCAAACCATCATAAGTGGGTGGGGAAATATAATCCTACATGTACCCAAAGACAGAGAGCAGCACAGTCTTAAAATCATGGCTGCTCGATCATCTGATATCCCTGGCTGACTTCACTGTTATGCCTCTGTGGACTTATAGCTTGGGTGAGAAATGAATCTTTGTTGTTTGAAGCCACTGAGAATTTTGTTGTTGTCACCATGATGTAACCTAACCTCTCCTGAACAATACACGTGATTTGTCTGATTTAATCCTCAATTTAGAGGAGCTAATTATCTTGGCTCTATAAGAGTGAGATGCAGAAAGGCCACCAATAAGCTAAGTGGAAGAACTAGCATTTAACCCGTGCATTCTGATAGCAGAACTCATACTTTTTAGCCCTATACTGAAAAGCTCTGTGTGTGTCAGTGTCTGTATGTTCCAGTTACTGAGGAAAGCTTATTTCTAAAGAATTGAAGAGAATCAAGGAGGGTTTCCCAAAGAAACTGGTAGGTATGTCCCAAAAGACAAGTAGGAATAAAGAAATTTGAAAATAAAGAGAATTAGTCTTATTCACTGTGTGTATTTGTGTGGGATGAGCGCCCCCTCCCCCCTCCGGCTGATTAACTCACCTCCAGGAAAAGTATACAGCAAAGAATGTCCATCCATGTATTACTACTGGCAACCAGGAAATATTGAATGCTTCAGATACCATAGCCTTGGATCTATATATTATTAAAAGAAACTTTATGAGATGTTATAAAATGTGAGAAATCACAATTCTTACCCACAATTCTTACCCTTGAGGCACCAAGGCAATTTGACAGCTTTGTTTGTCTTATATCCTGCCTTCTCTCTCCCTGTCTCCTCTGCTTCTTTCTCCCTCCTTCTCTCTTTCTCCCTCCCTCTCTGTCTCCTTCCCTGTTTCTCCCCCTCTCCTTCTTTCTCCCCCTGGCCTCTCCCCCTCCCCCTCTCTCCCTTTCCTTCCTCCCATCCTCTCCTCTTCTCTCTCTCTCTCTCTCTCTCTCTCTCTCACACACACACACACACACACACACACACACATATAATATTCTAACCAATCTATGAACTTCTAGCTTTATGGTAACTTGGCAGTAATAAGGAGAAGAAAGAAAAGCTATATGATAAATTAATATCATTCCTTTACAAGAAAGGGAATATGGATGAAGTTGAGATTATATAGCATCTGACCCAAAGAATCAGAAGCTATGACCTAGACATTGAGGGGTCATCTGGTCTTCTCTTTTGCTGCTGTTTTAATCATCCAGCACTGTTGATTGGTCCCATTATTAATGCTCTGGAAAAGATCACTAGCTACCACTATGACCTAGCCCACAGTGTAATTGCCTTGACCACAGAAACAGGTCCTGTGTTTAATTCAGCTCTATCTTCCTTTATGCCACTCCTCCTCCCCTGTGCTTGGTCCTTGATGTATCCTTACTACATCAGGACCATCTTTATTTATTTATTATTATTTTTTAAAGATTTTATTTATTTATTCATGAGAGACAGAGAGAGAGAGACAGAGACAGAGAAACAGGAAGAGGGAGAAACAGGCTCCATGCAGGAAGCCTGACACAGGACTCGATCCTGGGTCTCCAGGATCACACCCTGGGCCGAAGGTGGTGCTAAACCGCTGAGCCACCGGGCTGCCCCCATCTTTAGTACATACAAGTCCAACCTGTATCTTTAGCAACTCCATACTGGGTAAAGGCAAATAATAGGGTTGGCTCATACTGGTACTGTCGCTAACCTGCTCTTTTCCCTAGCACACATCTCTAAACCGCTTCTCTTTGAAGATTTTGGGAATTCCACAGCATGTAACACCAGGTCTCCAGAACTAGATTCATCTTTTCTATGAACACTACTACATGTCTGTTACTCCTTTTTTTAAAACAACCTTGTTAAATTTACATACTGTTAAGATTCACCCTTTTAAATATACATTTCAATGATTTTTAGTGAATTTACTGACTTATGCAACTATGACCACAATCCAATTTGGGAGCATTTCTGTCACCTCAATAAATTTGTCAGGCCTACTTCTGGTCACTCTTCACTGCCAGTCTCAGACAACCACTCATCTACATTCCACATCAGTTTGCTTCACTGGGTGTTATATAGAAACAAAGTCATATGTATGTGGTCTTTTGTGTCTGACTTCTTTCTCTTGGCATAATGTTTTTGAGGCTTATCCATGTTGTCACATGTGCCAGCATTTAATCCTTTTTATTGCTGAGCGTTGTTCCATTGCACAGATACAGAATATTTTATACATCTGTTCATCAGTTAATAGATACTTGTTTCTACTCTTAGGTTAAGGTGAATTTTACTCCAGTGGACATTTACATTCAAGTCTTTGGGTGAACATGTGTTTTTATTCATCTTTGGCAAGTAGCTCAGAGTGGAATTTCTGGGTCATATGGTAACTCTAGGTTTAACTTTTTCACAGTCAAACCATTCCTCAAAATTCTGCCCTATGCTGTGTTCCCACTAGGGGTATACGAAAGTTCCTATATACCCATATCCTTGCCATCATGTGTGTTACTCATGTTTTTTTGTTTTTTTTTTTTCCCCCAGTAGCCTAGGAGTGCCTAGAAGAAAGACTCTTTATGCCTCCTTACTTGACATTCAGCACAGGGCTGGCTACACACTTAGAGCTTAGCAGTGCCATATGAAGCATGGTGGTGAAGGACTTCTGTTTTGGAGTTGGTGTGTCAGGATGTCTGAGCAACAGAGTCTTCAACTGTGAAATGGGCTAACAGTGCCTACCGCCAGTGAGGATTAATGGACATAATGTCAATGAAGTGCTTTGTCAAGTGCATATGGAAACAGTAGCTTTGATATTACTGTTTTATTTGTATGAATGCATGCTTTCTGAACCATCTCTAGTTTAGCCTATTTCTTTTTCGCTCTTACAGTCACATATTTAGATGTGTGGGACATCTGCATGGCTCAGTTGGTTAAGCATCCAACTCTTGGTTTTGGCTCAGGTCATGATCTCAAGGTTGTGAGATCAAGCCCCACATCAGGCTCCTCACTCGGCATGCCTGCTTTAAGATTCTCTCTGTCGAAAGAAAGAAAGAGAGAGAGAGAGGAAAGAAGAAAGAAAAGAAAAGAAAGAGAGGGAAGGAAGGAAGGAAGGAAGGAAGGAAGGAAGGAAGGAAGGAAGGAAGGAAGGAAGGAAGGAAGGAAGGAAGGAAGGAAGGAAGGAAAAAGAAGAAAGAAAGAGGGAAAGAAAAAGAAAGAAAGAGAAAGGAAGGAAGAGAAGGAGGGAGGGAGGGAGGAAGGAAGGAAGGAGATACAATGTACTGGGCCATGAGGATTGAATAATGAGTGACACACTATTCCTGATCTCAAAGAATTTGAAGTCTAGCAAGAAAGGACATAAATGTAAATTGATCACTGCAGTGCACATGAAAAATGCTCTCATAGAAAGGGACATGGGGTATAAGAGACCTCAGATAGGGACCCCAGACCCAGAAAGGACATCTAACCAGAACCAAAGGACTGGAGAGAAGGACAGAAGGGCTAGAAAGAACATTACTAGCCAAGGGAAGGACATTTGCAAGGGCTTGGTAAGTGAAAGAGTTTGGAGAAGTTGCTACTGTGTTTTGTGTGGACTAAAGGGAGACTGGCAGGAGATGAGGCTGGAGAAGTGT
This sequence comes from Canis lupus dingo, assembly GCF_003254725.2. Classification (NCBI taxonomy): domain Eukaryota; kingdom Metazoa; phylum Chordata; class Mammalia; order Carnivora; family Canidae; genus Canis; species Canis lupus. The sequence continues at coordinate 53,912,931 of NC_064246.1, read as the reverse complement.
GCAGGTGCCAGATGAGGATGGTGTGAAATATTACATTAAGGAGTTTACTCTTTACCTGTGCTGCTCTGTTCTGTCACATTTTACAGGTAGGGGAGCTCCAAACAAGATGGTTCAATACCTGAATGACAGAAGAGACCATTTATAGATTAAAGCGAAAAAAGTTAGAGTGGTCTCAAAAGTCTCTGACACTCTGAAGCATTGTTTCTCAGCCTCTTTTTTTATTGCCTCCCCTCCCCTGAGACCATTTTTAGACACATTAATTAGAGCAATTTCTATTCCCCTCCAGATGAAATTTTAGTACTACAGATCTACTGTGCACACAGTCTATACCTAAGCATTTTTTTATTTATAAATAAAAAAGTGAGATTTTTTCTCACTTCTCCCTCAATCACTAATTTTTGCCCGATGGGGACTGTATCACCCTGGTTGAGAATGCATGTTCTGATACATTGTCATCTGCTTGAGGGATAAGCCTTGGTTCTAACATTTTATATTCCCCTCAGTACCCTTCAAAACACAGCATTTAGAATGAAGAAATTCTGTCATTTAAGAAATATTTGCTGAGTGCATACTATGGGCCAAACAGTGTTTTAAGAATTGAGACAACAGTGAGCAAAACTCCCACCCCTCACAAAGTTAATGTTCTAAAGCAATCTCTGTAGATAACATCAGTTCACTCTTTAATCCAAATTAAGTAATGCCTGCCATTAAAACTGCCCAGCAAGAGAGAGACTCGCAACACGTGTACTGAAATAGGACTTGGCATTACTTCCAGCCTGGAAAGAGGCTGAAGAGATCAAAAACCTGTTTGATGCTAATGTGGAAGCAAAATCAGAGGAGCAAGAAATAATACTTTCTTTAAATCAGCATAATACTAATTCCCAGCTCCTCTCCCACAAAGGCCAGCAGAGCATTTTACATTACAGGATTTTTTGGACAGCACAGTGTTTTGCCAACACCAGTGAGAAGGGCTCTGGGGGCACTGGTCTCTGCCTTTCATGGGCAGTGGCCTAGAGAACTGTGCCCCCAAGCCCGTGGTTCATTTTAAGTCTGCGAAAGGGATCTATCTGCCATTCCTGTAGAAGAGGAGACTTTGGGGAAGCTGGGGCCCCACAACCCCCCAGGGGTTGTCCCCTCCTGGGGACAGGGTCAGGACAGTGATCTCTGGAATTCATGGGATTCACAAATCTTTTGTCCACTCCCCAGTTGGAAAACCTATCCTCTCCTTCTTGCCTCCCTCCCTAACTCACGTAGTTTTATCCATTCAGTGGGAGTTACCTTTTACAAAAGAAATCTCTGCTTCTTTGCTCCCCAAATCTCTAAGCCTCATAATGACAAAGCCTAGGAACCTATTTGAAATGGTTATGAAAAGGGGCCAGAGGCCAACATGAGAGATAGAAAAAACAAATTAATATTTCAGTCCATTGCCCTGCCACTTTGAAACCCCTATTTATTCTGTACTCATTTTGTAGAAAACTGCATTTGAAACAACCAACCAAACAGTGTGGACCAGATAAAAAATAGAGAGCTGATGCCATCATCCTTGGACTAGCCCAAAGGGAGATTCTCAGATTCCCCCCACCTCTGCTCCCATACCACCACTCCCTCCCTCCTTCGGTCCTCTCTCCCCCAAAAGACCTTACAGGGAGGCCATTCTAAATTGGACTGGGAAAATAATGAGATTTCCTCATGTATTTATGAAAAGTCCTGTGTGCCAGTCTTGCAGGTAGGCCCTGGTGTACTGCAGTATACAGGACAGCTGGGGCCCTTCCCTCGCCAGGAGGACTGCAAGATCCTGACCTCCACTTTTGTTTCAAATGTACTTTATAGACTTTAGGACACTTACTGGGTAAGATTGGCTCCGTTAAGCCCAGCTTTCTGGCTGCTAGAATTTTTATGGTTGTCTTTAAGAACATTGAAGTTTTACCATTTGAACAGGGAAGGAAAGAAAAAAAAGGTCTCTTTCCTCCTAATCACTTTAGGAGTGACTGTGAATCTTCTAAATGTCTCTTTTGCATCTTACTGGGAGGGAAATTTTCCTTTAAAACTGACCTAAAGCTCCTATATTAATAATACTGATAGCTTCTTATGTCGGCAGTTAAAGGTGAAATGGTTTTAAATAAGGCAATTCTCAAATTGTTTTGATGTGTATCCGATCCAGTCTGACTGTTTCAGAGCCAGAAAGGAGATTCTAATATGGGAACATAAGTCGTTGGCCACTCTAATCTGCTTTGTATTATATTTAGGAAATAGAGACCAGTAGCATAAATTCATACTATGTGATTGAGCTTTCCCACCAATACCATTGGGCAGACCCAGAGACTGAGAAAGAGGCTGGAAAAATGAAGTGATGGTTCTCAAGAATAGAAAGAACCTATAACTGAATGAAATGGTAGAGATTTGGCAAATTTGTGGTGAGTTTCCTACCAAAAGAGGTACTTAAGTAAAGGTTAAATTACTATTGCAAAGGAATCCATTGCCTCTTGGATTACAGGAGTGTTTCTCAAACGTTGATCCTTCTGGTTTCTCCTTCACTATTCTCTGGCTGTGTGCCACCTGTTTTGCAAACTGTCTCAGAGGACAGGATGAGGAGGAACCTTTTTTTCTGACTCCCCATGGCTTGTAGCACACAATTGTGTACACAGTTGTCTTTCCAGAAATAGCAGATGATTCATTTTGCTTATGTTCTGTGGCATGGGAAGCAGGTGGGGTTGTAATAAAGAACCTCTGGACCCCAAAAAAGTGAAGTAGAAGTTTTAGACCATAAGAACAGATGGCATTATTCTTGTGGTTGGAGAGGGCCCTCTCTCTCATTGCTGAGTGCCCTCCCAAGAAAATGAAAATCGAAGTGACCCTACAAAGTGCAGCAAATACCTTATAGCATATTGCTTTCACTTACATTAGGTTAGGTTAAAATAATGAGTAAGAGCATATAGCTTGAATTGGAAAGACTTGTGTTCATATTCCTGATCCCGTCATTGACTAGTTGTGCAGTTGTGAGACAAGCTACTTATCAGTAAATTTTCTCACTTGTGAAATAGGGAAAATAAAAACTATCTCATAGGATCATTGAGAAGATGGCATGGGATAATATGTGTATAGCACTTAGTATATGACATAGATTCTTGACAAATGTTGCTTTTTAAAATAAATCTTTATTTTAGAATATAAAATTAAGTTAAAAGAACTTAATAATTTATAACAAGTTTTTAAATTGCAAATGCTATTTACAAAAAAAATGATAAGTACAGACAAGTAAAAAGAAGAAAATAAAAAGCAATCATATCTTAGGCAACTACTAAGATACTGCTAAATACTTCAAAGATTTTCAGTATGAAGTAAATTTCCTTCTGGAATTTTTCTCCTATGAAATTTCTTCCAGATTTTTTTTTAAAGATTTTCTTTTTTTTTAATTTTTATTTATTTATGATAGTCACACACAGAGAGAGAGAGAGAGAGGCAGAGACACAGGCTGAGGGAGAAGCAGGCTCCATGCACCGGGAGCCCGACGTGGGATTCGATCCTGGGTCTCCAGGATCACTCCCTGGGCCAAAGGCAGGCGCCAAACCGCTGCACCACCCAGGGATCCCTCTTCCAGATCTTTTTTGTGTGCACATACGATTATATGTATGCATGTGTATGAATATTTATATATATTTACATAAAAAATGGCATAAAAGAGGGGTGCTGGGTTGCTCAGTCTGTATCCAACTCTTGATTTTGGCTTGGGTGGTGATCTTGGGGTTGTGGGATTGGGCCTTGCATCAGATTCCACACTCCATGAGGAGTGGTCTGCTTGAGATTCTCACTTTCACGTCCCTCTGCCCTTCCCCTGACTCATACTCAATCAATCAATCTTTTAAAAAATGGAATAAAATGTATGTATAGGTTATTTCATTAATAGTGGATTATCTACATTTATTATTTCATTAATAGTGGATTATCTACATTTGCCTATGTTATTAAATATCTCTGCAGAAGATACATCATGTTCTATTTTATCATATTCAGTTATCTTTTTCACTTGAGATTTTTAGGTAGTTTTTAAGTTTTAATTTTTTCCCTCATAACTGGCTTGGTGATAAACAACTCTATAGCCAAATAATTTCACATTCATAGGATTATTTTGTTATGATTACATTCAAGAAGTAACATGGTAGTTTTCAGTGACAATCAAGAAAATGAAATACAGCATGAAAAGCACAGAGTATAGTAATGTAGTAATGAGCATCTAGTAAGTCATCCTTAAATGTTAAGGATAGCAGATCTATATGCTGTAAGAGGGGAGGGAGATATATTTTATTTGGAATATGCTAGCTAATTACTCCAAATATAATCTTCTATGTAAGAGTTTATAGATTCAGGTTTAGTATATGTTTCTATGTAAAGGTCTGCTTCTCCACACTAACAAAAGTCTTGTTTTAGAATAATCTAAAGCAAGATAATTGACATATCCTTTGCAGTTGGGCACAGAGATGGATTAGGTGGATATTTGCTTTTTCTTTTTTCCTTTTGTTGTGGATTCTACATGCTACTAGTGTGTTACGAACATACCCTCCAGCCCAATGCCTCTCTCACTGGGTTTGAATGCCTAGTCTGGGGTCCTTTTGGCAGAGTTGTCTTCACAAGTACCAAAAATAGAAATATACAGATGGCACACTATCTATGAAAGGACAACATTGACCTGAAAAATCTGTTCTCATGCATAGGCTGAAGTGCTGTTATGAAGGAGGGTTGGGGAAAAGTGCCCATTTCCCACTTGGTCATTCAGTACCCCCCAATGTGGTGTCTGTCCTGAACGTATTGATGTACAGAGTACATGGCAGTGCCAGGAAGAAGAAATGGTAGTCTCTGGTGAGAAACCTCAGGAGTCTGAGAAAATGTAGCTTAGTAAAATAGGCTGGATGGGAACTGGTGAACTGTAGAGTATATGATTCATAGAGTAGCATAGGGTAGCAGCTATTCAATTCCAGATAGTGGTGGCCGTGTGAGAAACCAGGTTCATATTTCCTAGAGCTTCCAGTTTCACAAGAAGCTGATAACCTGAATTTTTTTTTTCAGATCTTTCCATTTTCAAATGTATTTGGGAAAATGTAGGAATCAATTGGTAAACACTGTGTGTGCATGTGTGTGTGTATATGTATATATCATGTGTTTTATTAAGATGGGTCTCTAGCTTTCTAGCTGCAGATCTTGAAACTTAGCCTCCACAATTGGTGAAACCAGCTCCTTAAAATGAATGTGTATGTACACACACACACACACACACACACATCCTTTTTTATTTCCCTGGAGAACCCTGACTGATATGGGCACACAACCACACTTATTTGGAGAAGAGGAAACATGATGGAGGAACAAGTATAGAAGCTAGACTTCTTTTACTATATCTTATTTTGTAGATTTGACTTTGGTGCCATCTAAATAGTTCACAAAACTAAGCCTTAAGAAAGCAGTCATGAAAATTTGAGAGGTGGGAGGAATGAAACAAGTAAACCTGACTGGACAGAAAGTTGGTAATGCTACCAACTATACAGGATGGAATCAACTCAAGTAGCTTTGAAATCCAGTCACTTGTGCCTGCCTAGAAGGATGCACTCTAGAGCTTTTTTAAGACAAATTTTAAATTGTTTTTCTTAATTATAATGTTAGAATAGTACCGGCTCTGTATATTGTGGGTTAAATCAGATGAGTAATCATTTTGGTGTTGAGAACATAGTTTTTTGGTATGTAAGAAAGTTACTAACACTTTAAGATCCATGTGATTAAATGGAAACATTCATATCTTCAGTTTGAATTGAAGTTTAATGGGAATTCATGGTATATTCTATTTAAAAAACACAGAACTTATTTTCTAGCTCCGTCCTCAGAAATGGGTCAATCCAGTAGCCATGAGCACCCAAAGCTATCAGTTTGTGGTCTCTAAATACTAGTTGCCACAAAAATAAGCCAAGCATTCTTACTAGAAATGGCTGGTTCCAGCCTGGAACAGGACATGAATGCAATAACCCTGGATCATGTTGTCATACCAGAAGCAAAAGGGCCATCAAGGACTACTGAAGAATATTAAAAGGACTTAGGGGCCAACTTGAAGAGGTTCCCACTGAGCAAGGGTAAGAAAATTAAAACTTGAATAGCAATAGAAACTACATTGGAATGAAACAAATAAAAAAATGTCTGTAATGATATTTTTAAAAAAATAAGTTTTAAACCAATAGGTTTAGAAACCTATTGGAAGATACTAGGTAACCAATGTTTTGAGAATCAATAAATAAAGGAGGAAAAATCAAACACCTTTCAAGTTCTGTAAACTATAATTTAGGGTAAACAGTGGATGAAATGTAATTTCTCTTGATGGAATATCCCAGCTAATTAAGAAATGATAGATTTTTTTTTTTTTTTACCAATTTGAAATCTCTGGTTGAAATCATAGATCCTCTAGGCAAAGATCACCAATGTCTGATGACATCACAGCAGAAGACATTGTATGTCTCCTGAAAGAATATGCAGTAGACAGAAAAATGCGATCCACTTCAAAGATGTCAATGTCCTAATCTCAGAACCCCTGAATATGTAACATCATGTAACAAAGGAGAATTAACACTATGGACAGAATTGTATTTGCCAATCAGCTGACTTTAAAATGGAGAGATTATCCTGGATTGTATGTCTAATGAACAAAAGTGGAAGAGGGAGGTGGAAGACTCATCATCAGAGTGATAAACATGAGCCAAATTCAACCAGTCATTGTGGACCTTGGAGATGAAAGAGGCCACAAGTCCAGGAATGTGGGTAGGCTCAAGAGGCTAGAAAAAGTCAAAAAATGCATTCCCCCTGCTGCCTTTGAACTTCTAGAAAAAAGTACAGCAGCGCTGCTGGCACCTTGATTTTTGCCCTTTGAGTCTTGTGTCAGACTTATACAGAATTATGACATAATAAGTTTGTGTTGTTGTAAGCCATTGAGTTTGTGGTTATTTGTGATGGTAGCAATAGAATAATAATATATTCCATTTCCTGGAATGTGTTCTTCCTAGAAAACTGAGCCTAAATCTCATCAATCTTCTTGTTCTAACTACCAATTTACAAGCAGCATAGGAGACAGAATACATTGTATTAAATTATAGGAATGTTCAGCAAAATATAAATGCTGGGCATTGCTATTAGAAAAAAATGGTTTGTTCTGTTCATTAAATAAAGTACGTATATGTGTGTAGATCTATGAGAGAGAACCTGACTGACTTTGAAGATTTTTAGGAAATGACCTACAATTTCATGTATCAACCAACTATAGGGAACCTGATTCAAATAAGCAAATCTGAGAAGAGAAAATAAAAATGAATGAAATTTGAACACTGACTCTGGCTATTAGATGATACTAATGATTTTATTATTTTTTGTGGTGGTGGTAGTGATGGTGTTGTGGTTATATTTAATCAAATGAGGTGGGTGTGGTGAGCATTGCAGATAACAATAACCATACATGGATCATTGTTGAAGACGAATGATAGTACACAGGTATTTGCTATTTATCCTTTCTATTTTTGTATATATTTTAATATTTAATAGAATGTCAGTAAAGATGTCAACAACTAATTTGACCTCTTGAACATTTTGTGAGCAAAACACATTGTGTCCAAGAACCGGAGTCAACCAACAGACTACCACTTTACAGTTTTTGCATAAAGTTTTGGAAACCAGAAAATTATCCTTTTATGTTTTCCTGCTTACCTCCTGTCTCCATTCTGTCTGCAATGCCTAGCAAAAGGACTTTCTTCATTTGTGCTAGTGAATGAGTAGGGGCATTAGTTTGCTTGGATTAGAATTTCCTTAGAATAAGTGAGCAAAGAGGATGATATGCTTAAGTGCATTGAACAATACCTCTCAGTATTTTATTGGACCCTCTCTCAACCCACCTCTCAAAAAAAAAAAAAAGGCAGTAACTTTGTTTCAATTCTTGAAAGCCTGAGATTTTTTTGAAATATTAGCTAATTGCATTTTCTGTTATCTCCATGCATCTATTTCAGGATGGAATGGGGAATTTGAGAATCACAGACAAAGGTCTAAAACTAGAAGGAGACTCCGAATTCTTGCAACCTCTCTACGCCAAAGAAATCCAGTCCCGACCAGTAAGTACTGCTGTGGGGGGAAAAAAAAGGAATGGTGGTTTATCTGGAATCTAAATCTGGAGAAATTTATCATCAGCCATCAACTGAGTATAGAGCATCATGGGAGGGAATGGTAATGTAGGTAGTGAGATATGATCAAATCTGAAGTCTTGATTATAATCACTGGTGTGGTACTGTATGAAACTGTGATGACCTGTCTGAGCCTTTCACTGTTCCTGCCAAATGGAGGGTAATAACCTCTGTTAATGAACTATTCTAGATTATGTTGCAAATATAAGGCAAGAAAATAAATGTGAAAGTGCTTAAGTACTATGCAAGTCCAAGAAATTATTGCTATCTTTTTTAATTGTCAGGTGCTTTAAATGCTATCTGTGGAAACAGAATTAAAGAACTAGAATTTTGTTTTTCATTAAGAATTTGAACATTGTAGCCAAGGTTTGTTAAAATCATTTCAATATGTCAACAACTATGTTCTGAAATGGTATTTAAATAATCACTCCAGCATATGTGCTTTGTTCCATGTATTTTGCTGCTTTGTGTGTATTATCATTTCTTAATTTAATCCATAGGTTGGTCCACAGGATTGGCAATTATGGTTGCCTCAATTTTACAGATTAAAGAATTGAGACTTAGAGAACTACTATGTTCAAAGTATGTAGAAGGGCAAGAGCTTCAATGCAGGAAATCTAGTTCTAAAGCTTTTCTGTTAACCAGAGTCCCCGACCTAGCCTTTTTCTCTCATTCTTTCTTTTTGTCATGACAGAAGTGATTTCTAGATATTTTGCTTTTATTAACTGATATTGTCAAAATTAATTTCTGTTTCTGAGTGGGTTTTTTTTTTTGTTTTGGTTGTTTCTTTGGTTTTTTGTTTGTTGGTGGAGTGGTGGAATTTGCTGGTTGAAGATTAGTAATGCATTTGCTCTTCCTAGATTTGGTTCATGTCCACATGCAAACAAAAAGTATGTGAAAGGTCCCCAAAGCATTATTTGCACAGTGTGCATTGATGAGCATAATTAATAAAATTCAGCAACTTGAGGCAGTGGGTAATTTTATCTGAATGCTATCTAAACTACTGAATTCTATTAAACTGAATTCTCTTAAGCTACCAAATTGCCAATATATTTACTTCCTTGTGTGCCTAGTAAAAGGGTGGGAGCTATGATGTTAAAATTATCAAAAAGAGCAATCAGTTCAGGTACCCTATCAGTGATTATAAAATTTAACTGTAAGCCATTACATACTGGGTTAGGCACTAATGTTCTAATAGTACTGTAAATGCATCCGTTGCCTTGAAGAAATATCCTAGAAGGAATCATGGGATAAAACTATAGTAAAAGAAGAGTCAAGTGATGATTCTATGTTAAATGGAGATTGCCAATTTCAAGCATTTAAGAATTCACTTTTATGAGCATTGCTTCAATCTATATTTCTCCCAACCTGGTAAGTGGGTTAGTTAAATTATCTTTTGAGTTATTAGTTGTACTTTAAATTAATCTTGTCTTTATTAAACTATTTTTGAGTATTATTGACACAGTGTTGTATTAGCTTCAGGTGTACAACATAATTCAACAAATTGGAACATTATGCTATGCTCACAAGTATAGATACTATTCATCACCATACAACATTCTTTTTTCTTTTTAATAAATTTATTTTTTATTGGTGTTCAATTTACCAACATACAGAATAACACCCAGTGCTAATCCCGTCAAGAGCCCCCCTCAGCCCATCACCCATTCACCCCCACCCCCCGCCCTCCTTCCCTTCCACCACCCCTAGTTCGTTTCCCAGAGTTAGGAGTCTCTCATGTTCTGTCTCCCTTTCTGATATTTCCCACACATTTCTTCTCCCTTCCTTTATATTCCCTTTCACTATTATTTATATTCCCCAAATGAATGAGAACATATAATGTTTGTCCTTCTCCGATTGACTTACTTCACTCAGCATAATACCCTCCAGATCCATCCACGTTGAAGCAAATGGTGGGTATTTGTCGTTTCTAATGGCTGAGTCAGATTCCATTGTATACATAAACCACATCTTCTTTATCCATTCATCTTTAATGGACACCGAAGCTCCTTCCACAGTTTGGCTATCGTGGCCATTGCTGCTATAAACATCGGGGTGCAGGTGTCCCGGCGTTTCATTGCATCTGTATCTTTGGGGTAAATCCCCAACAGTGCAATTGCTGGGTCTTAGGGCAGGTCTATTTTTAACTCTTTGAGGAACCTCCACACAGTTTTCCAGAATGGCTGCACCAGTTCACATTCCCACCAACAGTGTAAGAGGGTTCACTTTTCTCCGCATCCTCTCCAACATTTGTGGTTTCCTGCCTTGTTAATTTTCCCCATTCTCACTGGTGTGAGGTGGTATCTCATTGTGGTTTTGATTTGTATTTCCCTGATGGCAAGTGATGCGGAGCATTTTCTCATGTGCATGTTGGCCATGTCTATGTCTTCCTCTGTGAGATTTCTCTTTATGTCTTTTGCCCATTTCATGATTGGATTGTTTGTTTCTTTGCTGTTGAGTTTAAGAAGTTCTTTATAGATCTTGGAAACTAGCCCTTTATCTGATATGTCATTTGCAAATATCTTCTCCCATACTGTAGGTTGTCTTTTAGTTTTGTTGACTGTATCCTTTGCTGTGCAAAAGCTTCTTATCTTGATGAAGTCCCAATAGTTCATTTTTGCTTTTGTTTCTTTTGCCTTCGTGGATGTATCTTGCAAGAAGTTACTGTGGCCGAGTTCAAAAGGGGTGTTGCCTGTGTTCTCCTCTAGGATTTTGATGGAATCTTGTCTCACATTTAGATCTTTCATCCATTTTGAGTTTATCTTTGTGTATGGTGTAAGAGAGTGGTCTAGTTTCATTCTTCTGCACGTGGATGTCCAATTTTCCCAGCACCATTTATTGAAGAGACTGTCTTTCTTCCAATGGATAGTCTTTCCTCCTTTATTGAATATTAGTTGACCATAAAGTTGAGAGGCCACTTCTGGGTTCTCTATTCTGTTCCACTGATCTATGTGTCTGTTTTTGTGCCAGTACCACACTGTCTTGATGACCACAGCTTTGTAGTACAACCTGAAATCTGGCATTGTGATGCCCCCAGATATGGTTTTCTTTTTTAAAATTCCCCTGGCTATTTGGGGTATTTTCTGATTCCACACAAATCTTAAAATAATTTGTTCCAACTCTCTGAAGAAAGTCCATGGTATTTTGATAGGGATTGCATTAAACGTGTATATTGCCCTGGGTAACATTGACATTTTCACGATATTAATTCTGCCAATCCATGAGCATGGAATATTTTTCCATCTCTTTGTGTCTTCCTCAATTTCTTTCAGAAGTGTTGTGTAGTTTTTAGGGTATAGATCCTTTACCTCTTTGGTTAGGTTTATTCCTAGGTATCTTATGCTTTTGGGTGCAATTGTCAAAGGGATTGACTCCTTAATTTCTCTTTCTTCAGTCTCATTGTTAGTGTATAGAAATGCCACTGATTTCTGGGCATTGATTTTGTATCCTGCCATGCTACCAAATTGCTGTATGAGTTCTAGCAATCTTGGGGTGGAGGCTTTTGGGTTTTCTATGTAGAGTATCATGTCATCAGCGAAGAGGGAGAGTTTGACTTCTTCTTTGCCAATTTGAATGCCTTTAATGTCTTTTTGTTGTCTGATTGTTGAGGCTAGGACTTCCAGTACTATGTTGAATAGCAGTGGTGAGAGTGGACATCCCTGTCTTGTTCCTGATCTTAGGGGAAAGGCTCCCAGTGCTTCCCCATTGAGAATGATATTTGCTGTGGGCTTTTTGTAGATGGCTTTTAAGATGTCGAGGAATGTTCCCTCTATCCGTACACTCTGAAGAGTTTTGATCAGGAATGGATGCTGTATTTTGTCAAATGCTTTCTCTGCATCTAATGAGAGGATCATATGGTTCTTGGGTTTTCTCTTGCTGATATGATGAATCACATTGATTGTTTTACAAGTGTTGAACCAGCCTTGTGTCCCGGGGATAAATCCTACTTGGTCATGGTGAATAATTTTCTTAATGTACTGTTGGATCCTATTGGCTAGTATCTTGTTGAGAATTTTTGCATCCATGTTCATCAGGGATATTGGTCTGTAATTCTCCTTTTTGGTGGGGTCTTTGTCTGGTTTTGGAATTAAGGTGATGCTGGCCTCATAGAACGAATTTGGAAGTACTCCATCTCTTTCTATCTTTCCAAACAGCTTTAGGAGAATAGGTATGGTTTCTTCTTTAAACGTTTGATAAAATTCCCCTGGGAAGCCATCTGGCCCTGGACTTTTGTGTCTTGGGAGGTTTTTGATGACTGCTTCAATTTCCTCCCTGGTTATTGGCCTGTTGAGGTTTTCTTTTTCTTCCTGTTCCAGTTTTGGTAGTTTGTGGCTTTCCAGGAATGCGTCCATTTCTTCTAGATTGCCTAATTTATTGGCGTATAGCTGTTCATAATATGTTTTTAAAATCATTTGTATTTCCTTGGTGTTGGTAGTGATCTCTCCTTTCTCATTAATGATTTTATTAATTTGAGTCTTCTCTCTCTCCTTTTTAATAAGGCTGGCTAATGGTTTATCTATCTTATTAATTCTTTCAAAGAACCAACTCCTGGTTCTGTTGATCTGTTCCACAGTTCTTCTGGTCTCAATTTTGTTGAGTTCTGCTCAAATCTTTATTAACTCTCTTCTTCTGCTGGGTGCAGGATCTATTTGCTGTTTTTGCTCTAGCTCCTTTATGTGTAAGGTTAGCTTTTGTATTTGAGTTCTTTCCAGTTTTTGAATGGATGCTTGTATTGCGATGTATTTCCCCCTTAGGACTGCTTTTGCTGCATCCCAAAGTTTTTGAACGGTTGTATCTTCATTCTCATTAGTTTCCATGAATCTTTTTAATTCTTCCTTAATTTCCTGGTTGACCCTTTCATCTTTTAGCAGGATGGTCCTTAATCTCCACATGTTTGAGGTCCTTCCAAACTTCTTGTTGTGATTTAGTTCTAATTTCAAGGCATTATGGTCTGAGAATATGCAGGGGATGATCCCAATGTTTTGGTATTGGTTCAGACCCGATTTGTGATCCAGTATGTGGCCTATTCTGGAGAAAGTTCCATGTGCACTTGAGAAGAATGTGTATTCAGTTGAGTTTGGATGTAAAGTTCTGTAGATATCTGTGAAATCCATCTGGTCCAGTGTATCATTTAAAGCTCTTGTTTCTTTGGAGATGTGCTTAGAAGACCTATCAAGTATAGAAAGATCTAGATTGAAGTCACCAAGTATAAGTGTATTATTATCTAAGTATTTCTTCACTTTGGTTATTGGTTATTAACTGATTGATATATTTGGCAGCTCCCACATTCGGGGCATATATATTGAGGATTGTTAAGTCCTCTTGTTGGATAGATCCTTTAAGTATGAGATAGTGTCCCTCTTCATCTCTCACTACAGTCTTCGGGGTAAATTTTAGTTTATCTGATATAAGGATGGCTACCCCTGCTTTCTTTTGAGGACCATTCGAATGGTAAATGGTTCTCCAACCTTTTATTTTCAGGCTGTAGGTGTCCTTCTGTCTAAAATGAGTCTCTTGTAGACAGCAAATAGATGGGTCCTGCTTTTTTATCCAATCTGAAACCCTGCGCCTTTTGATGGGGTCATTAAGCCCGTTCACGTTCAGAGTTACTATTGACAGATATGAGTTTAGTGTCACCATGATATCTATTCAGTTCTTGTTTTTGTGGATTATTCCACTAAACTTCTTCTTAAAGGGGAATTTTAAGAGTCCCCCTTAAAATTTCTTGCAGAGCTGGTTTGGAGGTCACATATTCTTTCAGTTCCTGCCTGTCTTGGAAGCTCTTTATCTCTCCTTCCATTTTGAATGAGAGCCTTGCTGGATAAAGTATTCTTGGTTGCATGTTCTTCTCATTTAGGACCCTGAATATATCCTGCCAGCCCTTTCTGGCCTTCCAGGTCTCTGTGGAGAGGTCCGCTGTTACCCTAATACTCCTCCCCATAAAAGTCAGGGATTTCTTGTCTCTTGCTGCTTTAAGGATCTTCTCTTTATCTTTGGAATTTGCAAGCTTCACTATTAAATATCGAGGTGTTGAACGCTTTTTATTGATTTTAGGGGGGGATCTCTCTATTTCCTGGATCTGAATGCCTGTTTCCCTTCCCAGATTAGGAAAGTTTTCAGCTATGATTTGTTCAAATACATATTCTGGCCCTCTGGCCCTTTCAGCGCCCTCCGGAACCCCAATTAAACGTAGGTTTTTCTTCCTCAGGCTGTCGTTTATTTCCCTTAATCTATCTTCATGGTCTTTTAATTGTTTGTCTCTTTTTTCCTCAGTTTCCCTCTTTGCCATCAACTTGTCTTCTATGTCACTCACTTGTTCTTCCACCTCATTAACCCTCGTCGTTAGGACTTCTAGTTTGGATTGTATCTCATTCGATTGATTTTTAATTTCTGCCTGATTAGCTCTAAATTCTGCAGTCATGAAGTCTCTTGAGTCCTTTATGCTTTTTTCTAGAGCTACCAGTAGCTGTATAATAGTGCTTCTGAATTGGCTGACATTGAATTGTAATCCAGATTTTGTAACTCTGTGGGAGAGAGGACTGTTTCTGATTCTTTCTTTTGAGGTGAGGTTTTCCTTCTAGTCGTTTTGCTCAGTGCAGAGGGGCCAAAAACAAGTTGTATTGGGAAAAGGAGAAAAAGAGAGGAGAGAAAGAAGGAAAGAAAAGAGAAAAAGAAAAAAGGAAGAAAAAAAGAGAAAAAGAGAAGAAAAAGAGAAAGAAAAGAAAGAAAGGGAAAAAAGGGGGTGGGGGAAGCAAACAAATCAAAAAGCAAAAAAAAAAAAAAAAAAAAAAAAACACGGGGAGGGATCCCTGGGTGGCGCAGCGGTTTGGCGCCTGCCTTTGGCCCAGGGCACGATCCCGGAGACCGGGGATTGAATCCCACATCGGGTTCCCAGTGCATGGAGCCTGCTTCTCCCTCTGCCTGTGTCTCTGCCTCTCTCTCTCTCTGTGACTATCATAAATAAATAAAAATTAAAAAAAAAAAAAACCACGGGGGAGTATCTTCTGATTCTGTATACTTTAAGTCCCTTGGCTTCCCCTGGAACTTGTCTGTCTAGCTGGTCTTCTGGGGGAAGGGCCTGTTGTGCTGATTTTCAGGTGTTAGCTCTTGGGGGAGCTGCTCTGCGCCCTGCCTGGTGCAGGGCTCAGTGGGGGTTGTTTACCCCGTGAGGCCCCAGGACTGAACAACTGCAGTGGTGGCGGCCAGCTCTGGAGCCATGGAGTCAGCTCCTGCAGTAACTGTCTGCAGGGCCTGGGGGCTCCGGGTTGGGGCCGCTGATCTGCTCAGCTGGGGCAGGAGCGTCCTCGCTGTCCTGGGCCCTCCCGGCCTCTGCCTGTCCCATGGGGAGGCCGGATCCTGGGCTGTGTCCCGGCGCCCTGTGCTCCCGGGGCCTGCTCTGTTGGATTTGCGCTCCCGGCGGGTGCAGCACCCTCCGTGGAGACGCCGCCCGAGCCCCTCCGAGCTGCTCCTGGGCTGCAGCCCCCTCTGCACGGAGCCTCTTCCTCTGCCGGAGCCGCCTCCGAGCTGCTCCTGGAGCCGCGCAGCCCCCTCCTCACGGAGCCTCTTCCTCTACCCGAGCCCCTCGGAGCTGCCCCCGGCAGCGCAGCCCCCTCTCCGCGGAGCCGCCCCCGAGCCCCCCCCCCCCCCCGAGCTGCTCCGTGTCCCGCCGTGCGCGCTGCAGCCCTTAGGGAGCTCGGCGCATCTCCCCGGGGCGCAGGTGTCTGTTAGTGTCCCCGGGAGCCCAAGGGCATCCCCGCCCTCCTGGGGTCCTGCTCTAACTCCCTGCGAGCCCCTTTCCGCCCGGGAAGGTCGGTGCAGCTCCTGCTCCTCCGGGACGGGGCTCTCCTGTCCTGGGGACACTCGCCCCGGCCTCAGCCCGGCTCCTCGTGGGCCCCTCCCCCTTGGAGGTCTTTTGTTTCTTTATTTCTTTTTTCCCGTCTTCCTACCTTGATAGAAGCGTGAACTCTTCTCACTGTAGCGTTTCAGCTGTTCTCTCTTTAAATCTCAGGCCAAATTCGTAGATTTTCAGGATAATTTGAAGGTTATCTAGGTAATTTGGTGGGGACAGGTGACTGGGGACCCTACTCTTCCTCCGTCTTGCCCCTCCTCCCACCATACAACATTCTTATAATATCATTGACTATATTACATATGCTGTGTCTTTTATTCCTCTGACTTATTCATTCCATAACTAGAAGCCTGTATCTCACACTCCCCTCCACCCATTTTTGCCAACTCACCTCCCCTCTGTTCTCTGTATTTCTAGGTCTGATTTTTTTGTTAGTTTATTTTTTTTCAGATTCCACATGTGAATGAAATCATATGGTATTTGTCTTTCTTATCTGACATCATAATACTCTCTTAAGTCCATCCGTGTTGTTGAAAATGGCACTATCTCATTCTTTTTATGGCTATGTAATAGTCCTGTGTGTGTGTGTATACCACATCCTCCTATTCTGTATTAAACTTATTTAACTCATTATTTCAGAGTGATAATTTCCTTTAACTGGTGTTGGCCCCTTTTTTGTAAAGGGCCAAATAGCAAATATTTTATACTTTTATTTTTTATAACTCTAAAAATATAAAAAATGTTCTTATCTTGAGGGCCACCAAAAAAATAGGCTGTAGCCTATAGTTTGCCAAACCTTCTAGCCTATATTAGTGATACTTCTATAAATATGTAGATGATCAGCTAAATTGCATGTGGTATAAGGGAGCATATTTGGGTAGAATAGTTGATGTGTTACATAAAATGCCCTGAGATAAGTTTCCTTGGCATACAATTAGAGTCCTGTAAAAGAATTGAAAAAAAATGTTAAAGTTTTTAAAAATGGAAAAATAATTTTAAAAAGGAATTGAGAAATGTGTTTAGAAGACTTGAAAGGGGATACGGGATTACATCTCTTAGGCCAATATGCAGGAATTGAACTTTTTGCAAATATTCAGCCAGTGTATCTGAAAATCAGTGGTCATCTGACCCCAACTCAAAAATACCCTTGATTGAAAGCTTAAAAAGTAATGATAATAACAGAAAGCTTATTTGGGGCTACCTTGGTGCCTCAGTGGGTTAAGCATCTGTCTTCAGCTCAGGTCATGATCTCAGAGTCCTGGGATGGAGCCCTGCATTGACTCAACAGGAAGTCTGCTTGTCCCTCATCTTCCACCCTTCCCCACACTCATGTGTGCACTTCCTCTCTCTCTCTAGCTTTTTCTCAAATTTTTTAAAAAGCATAATCTAATCTTGAAAAATCAGTGAGTTAAATTCAATGCTTTCACATCATTTAAGGAAAATAAAGTTTCAGAATTCAATGTTTTTCATTGTTCTTAAGAAAGTATTTTCCTTCCAAAAATAGTGAATAAAGCTCTTTAATTTAAATGTTTCTGACAACAAAATAAATATCTCCTCACTGAAGAAAAAAAAAAAGAGATACAGATATGCATATATAGCAAAATCTACCCGTAAGTCCCATGAGTTCTGAAACAGTGCCCATATCCATCCCCTCTTCTCCATCACACACACCCTGTGGGCTCCAGCCAGCACCTTCTCTCATCTGCACCATCGTGACAGCCTCCTTCCTCTCTGCTAACTTTCTCTCTTAGCCTCATAATCCAAGTCAAAGCCAAAGTAGACTTTTTGAAATATCAGGTCTCTCTACCCTTTACCAAGGATTCTCTGTTAACTTCCCATTGCACTGGAAATAAAATCCTAACTCCTCACAAAGACCTGTAAAACTCTCTCCTAAATGTTTTTCATCAAGGGCTCCTTGTGGTCATCCTGTTCTCAGTTTAAATGTTGCCATTCTAGAAAGACCTTCCTCATTTAGCACAACAACCATATATAAAATATCATCCTAGTTTCCCCCCACCCCTTGTAACTGTCATCATTTGACATTCTTGTTTGCTCAAGAATATAGATTGGCAGAGCAGAAGATTGTGCAGATTTTTGCTTCCTGTATTCCTGAGCCCTACTGCAGTATCTAGCACATAATATGTGCTCAGTAGATGCTTGTGAAATTAAAAAATAAATCATTAAAAATAAAGTGTCACCTACATCTGCTTTGCAGGGGTAAGCATGGTTAACAGTTCAGTTAGCCATTTCCCATAAGCATATTTTTATAAATAAAACCATACTTAGCATACTCTTCAGTACTTGTTTTCCTCCAAAGAAGATGTAAACAGTAAATTTTCTGTATCTAAATAATATCTAAAAGTTTAAGACCTTTTGTGAGGCATAATTGACATGGAATAGATCATACCTATTTAAAATGTGTACTATGATACATTTCTGCAAATGTATTTTATACATGAAATCCTCACCACAATCAAGATAATGAGCATATGTGTCACCCCTGAGAGTTTCTCCCGTGCTGCTTATTAGTCACACCCACCCTGTTCCCAACCCAACTTTCTGTCCTGTACTTTCTGCCCTGCACATTACTTTGCATTTCTTAGAACTTTACATAAATGGAATCGTATAATTTGCATATGTGAATAGTTTTAAAAATACATTGTCTAAATTGCTTCATCAAGATCTCATAACCATTTATTTAATATCCAACCGAAGAATTTTGCCTGTAATTGGGCCATCTTGGCTTGGCTGGGGAGAGATAGCAGAAGTGGCTCAGATCTTGACTATTTCCCTTTTAGATGCCATCAGAGCACTGAGAAGGGACTAGAAAATAGCACTCTAGGCATGGCAGCCAGGGTAGAATTTGTCTCTTTGGATTTTCACAAAAAGTAAAAACAGATATGCTGGATCAAAAAGGCAGAATGCAATACGGAGCTGGTAACTTAGTCCCTAGGGCTCACCTACCCTCAAGCACAGAGTAATTGCCTGCTGAACAGAACCGGGTTCTGATAGCACAGAAGGTGGAGAAGGATGGTTGAGCAGGTGACAGTAGAATTTGCCATCCTGACTGACTCATAACCTCACACGGTGCTCACATGACCCTCACGTGTAGCATTTTCCCCCTCCCCTCTGGCAATGTCAGCTTACTGGTTTTTTTTCTGATGCACCTGACCATAGACCACCCTTGGGCGACTTCTCTCAGAAGAAACATCTGCAGTATCATTTCCCCATAGGTCACAGCTGCCTTTATTTCTTCATCCCATTGAAGAGATATCAGTGTCCATTTGAATAAGATTACTCAGCCCCTCTCAGTGAGGATAACTAATGAAGCAATAGTTCATTCTGCTTCTGTGTTTCATTGATCTGAGCGGAATTGGGGTTGGTTAAGCAACCCACACAGTGTTCAATACTGTATCGGATTTCATTACTGAAGGTTGCAATCCTGTAGAGTCACTACAAATGATTAGTATGAAAGCACTCACTCTGGAAGATATATTAATGAGAAAATGTTCATTGCTACAAAAACTTCCATGTGGGAATTGAGTGCAAGTCCCAGGATGTGCTAGCTTTAGCCACATGGATGCATAGATTCTATAAGTATCGTGCAGCTCAGAAAATAGATTGAAAAGGACACGCACTAAATTAACTACTCTTCCATGACATCTAAAGACCAGTCTGTCTCTAGAAATACTACTTGAATGCATTAGCACAGAATATTGTAAAGTTAGGAGATATAATGCCAAAAAAAAAAACCTCTGTGTCTAAATCCACATTTCTGTGTGCGAGGTATCTTTTTTAGTTCCCAAATACAACTACAAAATTTTGGCAAGAGCTATTAGTAGATAGGTTGAATGAATGAATATGAAAGGAGACTTTTAACCACAAAGTCCCATTTTGAATAAAAGTGGCCCATCCCTACTTTGGAGAGACTGTTTACCTTACTTTCCATGATGCTGCAAGTAAATGGTGCTTTTATATGATTTAATGTGAAGTGACATTGGAAGGGAAACTAACATTTCTTGGGCAGCTACTATGGGTATGTTGTGCCAGGCCTATAGCAGTAAGAACGTTGTGTGGTGAGTTTATTTCTATACTCACTTCAAACTATACTTCTGGTGGGTATAGTGGTTCTAGCCCATTGCTATATGGAATTTAGAAGTTTAGGAAAGGAGGGATAGAAAAATAAGTTGGAGGGGGATAAAGATATGAACTTACTTTAAAGAGCAAAGTAGAAAATTATCATAAAAGACTTGAGATTTATAAGTCTTTTAAATGTCCCTATCCTATAAAAACTCTCATATTTTAAGATGGTCTCACTTACTAAGACCTGTGTTATAATTACAGTATTTAAAGTGGGGCTTTAAAAGTTGCCTGCACCAAGAGACAGTATTGCACCATGGTTAAACCCATGTGCTGTATTTTTGAGTTCAGATGGCAACAAGTGCTACCAGTTGACAGATGAGTGACCCTTGAGAAGTTTCTTAATTTGGCAAGTCTTGCCTCCTTGCCTGTAAAATTGATATTAATACCTACATTGTGGTGGTTATAAGTAAGATAATATTTATAAAGTCCTTAATACAGAACTTGACATGAAGTGAGTATTCCTGAAATGGTAACTCCTGCTCTCATTCCCTTCTGACAAGGACAATGACAGTAATGATAACCATGACAGTGACAGATATTTTCACCATCAGCAGCATCATCATGTGGCCCACATCTCACCTGATGTTTGAACTTGCTCTGAACCAGATGGTCTTTCTCTTCTTCTTGAACATCATCTTAATGTCAAACTCAGTGCCCTCCAAGGAAACCCATTTCATAAAAAATAGCTTTTAGCTTTAAATATTTCTTTCACTGAATTACAGTCTTCCAGTGTTCAACTCACTTTTTCCTCATCCTTCTGCTTAAAATGTTTTATTACTGGCACAGTCTTTCCTTTTATTTTTTTCCAATCTTTCTGAAAAAAAAATAGTTTTATAGTACATGTCAAGTACATTAAAAATGTTTATACACTTTGATCCGGGAATGATATTTCCACTCATTTTCAATCTACAAAGAGCCAAACATAATAAAATATTTCAATAATAAAGTGTACACAGCCGCCAGTGCTATACAAAAACAAGGCTAAGGGTTGGTTCATATGAAAGTCTGTATGCCACATATAAAATGGGGTTTGGAAGTTTCCAAGTTATGAAAGTTGAGAAACTCCTGCATTCACCTTGAAAGTCAGAGCAGAACATCCTCACTGTACATTTTTACATTGGGATATGTAATCTCTTGTTTTAGGGAAGGATGAGTTTCTTAAATTCCATTTTGATTTTAGTATGATGTGAATCAAGTTTTATTCCACCAGTCCGAATTATCAAGGCACATGTAGGCCAAAAGTTGAAAGCCCCCAAGAAGTCAGTTAGACCAATCACCTCACTTAACAGAGTCCCAAAGCTCAGAAAGGAGGTAAGATGTACCTAAGTTCTACCAAGTAAATGTCAGAATGAAAATCCAGAATTGCAGTCTTCTTCCATCCCACCGCATTGTATGGTAAATGATTTTTCTCATGACATTGTTTGGAACAATAAGCTGAGTTGTGCATAGCCATTTGCCTCTCCTGTGGAATTATTTCCTGGAAGGTATGTTAAGTTCCAGAGAAAATTCAAAAGCACTGAAAAAAAAAAAAAAAAAAGGAAATTAGAAACAACAGTGGATAATACAACAAGAACAAGCTTCACTATGCCTGATCTAGTCACTGAGCTGATAGTGTCTACTTCAGAAATTTATTGTGAGGGCTAAATGTAGTAACTTCAGTGACCCACTTTATAAACTATTACCCGAGCTCTTGGAATGAGAACTTACAACAGAAGTTGCAAACTGAATGCATCCCATAGATACAATCTACTTGCATAATACAGTATTTTTTTCTTTTAAGATGAATTTTTTAGATATTGAAATAGCTGAAGATTTCACATTTTAAAAAATCTACATTTTATGATTCTCATAAAAAATTAAAACGCAAACAAAAAAAGAAAACAAAGTCTGGAGAGTGGTTTGATATTTCTAAAGGCTGGATCTGAATAAAAGATACCTCCTTTAGATGGGCATTTGTTCTCTGGTTGGCCACAGTCTCCACCAGGCATTATCGTCTCATACGCAAACTGCTTAAGTCACTTATGTGATGGGTCCCTGAAACCCTTCAGAGCACAGCCCCTTGTTTATCGAATTGAGAATGTGTGTATCTTGTCGTGCAAGAGTTTAGAAATTAGGTT
This sequence comes from Canis lupus dingo, assembly GCF_003254725.2. Taxonomy (NCBI): domain Eukaryota; kingdom Metazoa; phylum Chordata; class Mammalia; order Carnivora; family Canidae; genus Canis; species Canis lupus. Next base: position 53,890,627 of record NC_064246.1, on the reverse strand, counting down.
GGCTTCTTAAGATTCATAGTCACTGAAATTAAAAAAGGGATTCATAGTCACTCATAACTCACGGTTCCTTACTTTGTGTTTTGTTTCTTTCTTATTTGCCCCAATTTCTCCTAATGGTATGATTCCTGTGGGTTTGAAATTGTATGCAAGCTCGGCAGTGTGGTTTAGCAGGGTCAGAGTTTCTGGAAGCGGAGGCTCTGGCCCACTCCAGCCATGCCCCTCCCTTCCTGAGTCTCCTAGAACATGCCTTCTTTTCGTCTTGCTTCCTAACCACTACAGAGCATGACTGAGGAGGAGGCAGATTGAGAAAAGAACGTTGAAAATTTGGATTCAGCATTCTCGGCATGAGACAAAAAAAAAAAAAAAGTAATGTGGGATGGCAGACAAGTACGAGCTTTGTCTGAAGAGGCTCCATTGACAATTTAGTGGCAATGAGAGGAGCCGTGTCTCTGGTTAGTTTAGAAACCAAATGAAGGCTGCGGTGGCTTCTCCTCAGTAAGCAAAACAGCTTCAACTCCCAGCTGAACATATTGCACATAAAACAGTATGTTCCATGCTGCTTGCATGGAACATGAGCATCTTGCTGTCTTTAATTAAGAAGTTAACTGGACCATGAAGTATTGCCCAAGTAAATAAAAGTGATTTGTACTAAGTCAGAGGGGTGCATACGGCATCTTTGCATTTCTTTGTTCACACATAAATTATGGAGATTATTAAAAAATGGAAGGGTCATCTATAAGCCCATCTGCACTGTGGAGCTCATTGCTATTCCCGAAATGTATCTATCTTTTTGCATATTGTAATTTATTGTGGACAAGAGTATGAAGCAGCTGCTTACTCATTTTTTTAAGCAAACAATCTTGAATAGATCAAGGCTTCATACTATGGTTGGTTTGTTTGTTTATCCTGGGAAACAGAGATAGTTGTTCAGAGGCTTTTGGTTGCTGTAGAATTAAAATGGGCTGATAGGGTTTTTGTTCTTCCTTTAATTTGGGAGAAACTGACTGTGTGTACTTTTCTTAAATAAGGGTCATGCTGGAAATTATGAGTTTACTGAGGGCTGTGGTCAGATCTCACTTAGAACTGTAACAGCCAAAAAAAAAAAAAGTTATAAAAAAAAAAAAAGAACTGTAACAGCCAGTTTTGGTAGTAGTAGTTCCAAATGCCACATGAGGCTAGGGACGGATGTCTGGCTGTATGATTTGAGGGCCTTTGGTCAGGGAGGCTGCCCCAAATTCTTCTATATTGCCTTTGATGATGCCCACAGATCCACGATTCAGATCTTATTTACCCGAAGACTCAGAAATGTGTATTAATACCAAGCCCCTACTGCAAATACTCCTCCTCTTGTGCACATACATACTTCCACAAGGATTTGAGGTAGCTTATGCGAACTATTTATAATAATATAGTAACAACTGATATAATGGATTACGATCAGGAAAAATATAAATTACAGTAAAAAGCAGAGCTAGGGACAGTGTAATAAAACACAGGAGATGGGCTCTTGCTAAGCCTGGAGTTGATTATGAAGTTTCCAAAGAGAGAAACCTTTGCATAAGATCTGTGTTTACCCTCCAGAGATTATACAATGTCCTGGATGGGCAGGAGAGTTAAAGCTGGCAGTTCAGTGTTCCAGAAAGTACACTGGATTCAAAGTTAAGGAATCTGAATTTTCTTCTTATTGTCCTACATCAGCCATGAACACTTATCAAGTCATTCCTCTTCTCCCTCAATTTCTTCATCTCTGAACTAAAAAATGGAATATGATCAATGGTTTTCTAAACTTTTCTTTAAATCATAGAATCCTTTTGAAGCCAAATTTATCTGAGACACCAAAATTCAGATAAGATGGAAGCTCAGCTGCTGTGCCTGAGCCAGGCCTGAGCTCTGCAGCCTGTTGCCTTGCCTGCCCAGTCTTCCTGTCAACAGCCACAGGTTGCCTAGGCCCTGGCAAGGTTCAATACACCACAGTCTGAGAACTACCAGATTAGATGAAAACCTAACCTTGCTGTATCTAGGTCTTTGCTCAGATGGCACTTTCACATGAACACCTTCCTTGACCACTCCATCAAAAATATATCCCTTACCTAGCAGTTTCATTTTCCTTCGTTATATTATCATACAAATTACATAGGTATATTTATTTTCGTCTATCTAGTATATGTACTCTACTATATAATTTTATATTTATGTATTTACCAATTTGCTTCCCCTATTACTATATAATCTCCATGATGGCAGGGACATAGAAAGATAGTTACTAAGTGATGTTTAAGAGCAGGCTCTAAAGCACCAACTTCCTAGAATAATATCCTGACTCTTAAGCAAATCCCTTGACTTTTTCTGTGCCTCACTTCCTCATTTGTAAAATGGACATAATAATAGCACTACCTCAAGCTTATTACAGAATCAGAAGAGTTCATTTATTTTACATAATTACATAAAATTTACTGCTTATAGAATAGAGTGTACACTATTGTGTATACAGTGTATAGTGCTCTTGAGTGTAGAGCATTATATGAAATTTCAATACAGTAATTCATTATTTGCCTTGTTTACCACTGCGTGCCTGTTCTAGAGTAGTGCATGTCACATGGAAGTAAAGCAAATTGTGAGTGTGTATGTGTGTGTGTTTAAATGAATAAATGAATGTTCTCTTAGGGTACTTCTGGCTCAAAGATTCCATAAAAGCTTCTCATCTCGGGTAGAGAGACAAAGACAAGTTCTCTTTTATAGACCTTCCAGATTGATTATCTGTACCAGCCACCCACCACAAATTCTATTATGTTGAAGAGGACATGAATAGCTATGTGGCATGAGGCCATGGGGAAGTGGAACAGACTAAGTGGAAGAAATAAAAGCGGTATGAAAGGTACTAAAAGCCCATCTTTCCCTACTTTGCAGTTTGGTCCTGCTATAAGTCTTGATTCCTGCCATCTACAGGCTGATGAAAGCTCCCAAGAGTGGCTCTGTATTACAGAAAGGAAAGTTTAAGAGAATAAAATTAGCACTGCCAGCCCTTCACATCCTTGAGCTCCTCTTCATCATCACTATGGCATATCAGCATTGTCTAACTCCCGGTTTCAGGAACATTCCAGCTGCTTATAATGACTGTTTGGTGCAAGACTGCTTCTTGCTTATCTCCTAAATAACATTTAAGAGGGAAAAGTGCCCACCAGAGTCTACTGTGCTTTGGTTTATGTTCCTTTAATGGTAGAAAGAGTCCTACTTCAGTTAGGTGGCATCTCACAGCCAATGATACCTGCTGAGGATTTGGGGAGTATAATGGAGAGAGAAGGCAACTTTAAGGAAGAAGGATGTTTTAATACATTCTTAAAAGTTGTATTGTTCTTCACTCCAAAAGGGCTGGCAAAAATATCACCTTAAAAAAATTGCTTCAGTCAAAACATACTCATCTCCTGGCAACTTTTGTCATACCCAGAAGTTTATATTGCCGTGGGTGTGTTGCACTGTTAGTCTTAATTTTTAAGAACTTTTTCATTTGTAAAATCAGTGATAATTTTTGAGGACATGTGATTTCAGAGGCTGAAAAATATATATGTCTTTGCCATATGAAATTATAAGTAAATAGTTACTCTTACTTTGATTTTGTGATCCCCATCAGCAGTTGAGTGTAGCCTGTGATGCAGTGCTCTGTAAATTATCACCAGTGATGTTTTAAATGGCAGTTGCCTAAATTATGAGTGTGGGACTTTCCACTTCCATGAATGATTCTGTTTTTATCAGCAGAGATTCTGCCTCTAGGCAAATACCAAAAGGCCCTCGAAGTAAATGAGGCTTTTAAGACTAATAAATATTTTGCAGATGAACTTGTTGCATTTTGGAGAAAGATGAAGAAGAGGTAGACTGATAAAACCCACTGTGTTGAAAGAATGAGACAAGCAGGCTACTCTGTTTTTCCCTTGGCTATGTGCAGTGAAGGTAGATTTCTCTCCCTAGTAAGCCACAGCTTTCATTTTGTAACATCAAGAGTCATGGAAACAAAAAGTGACATCTCTCTACAGTAATAGATAAGTACAGATGGTCTGATAATTGCAGTTTTCCAATTTCAAACTGTGTAGATTGGTTTTAGCACTTGGTTAAGGCTCCGGCAGTTATGTTAAGAAATATGAGAGGAATGATATGGGAAGATGAATTTTCCTTAAGTAGCACCCCATTAACAGATGAGAAATGCATGAGTATTCATTCCATTGGATGGATATAGAGTTTCCATGTTTGTTTCTCACATTAGTTGTTAACAAACCAAAGTTTTTCATTTCTTAGCATTCTCAATAATTTTTGACTAGTCTTACCATGTGAGTTTCCTGAAAGGTGGAAATCACCCTGTGCTTTTGAGTGCTGCCACAAAGAGTTCACTGAATCACCAAAAGTTTCTTGCATCCTATCTTAACAGCACTCTGGTTGGGGAGATACAGGAAGAAGTTTAATGAAAAGAAAACCAAATCTGATGCCATTACAACAGAGTTAATATAAAAAGATGGCCAGAGCCAGCAGAGTTGTGGTCTATGCAAGACAATTACCCACTCTCTTTGGGTGAAGATAGGGGGAACTGTTTCTATCAGGGTTCCTACCACCACCACTGCCCATAGGACTCATGATCACGGGGGATCCAGCAATGTTGATTATCTGGTAAGGTTACATGGTTTTGATTTTTAAAGTTGGCTCATATGGCAACTGTTGAGCCATAGGAGTTGGCTCATATGCCTGTTTAAATCACTCCTGAAAGGTCCTTATATCACCACAGAGTATAGTCTCCATGGCTTTGTGTGCACAATCTTATACAGTAAACTAAAGTACAAGAAAACCACTGGGGCTAGGCTGGTTGGAGGAATGAAAGAATCCACAATTGCCTGTACTGTTCTGTTGAAGTAGGAACAAATTGCTACCAGGAGATGGGGTGTGATTAGAAAATTTTAAAGCATTGCTGAGTGTCCGCAGGGTTTTGCTGTGTTCTTTTAATATTGAATATATGTAACTCTAATACATGTTGAAAGATTTGCTGTTCTGGAGATTAAATGAACTAATAGGTGCAAAATCACCTAGCAGAGATCCTTGCCCATGGTAATTGCTCATAAATGAGTGTTGAATTTGAATATAAATAATGTGTGATTAGGCCCTCATGTTGTAAAAGCTAATGGCTGCAGTTCTCACGTAACATTTTCTCATTTATTCCTTATAATAACCTTAGAAGAAACCTATCATTTTGATCTTCTCTTTAGAGAGGAGCAAATACAAGGGTCAAGGGAGAACGCATCCCTCACGTTCCAACCCATGTTCATGAACACCTGTATTCTCAACTCGGATGCATATTACCTTAGGATAGTAAATAGTACTTAGTTGTTGGCCTATGCTTTTTACCTGACCTGCTTTCCCTGAAACCCTTAAAAACATGCAGAACCCTTGCCAGTTCCGTGAAAAGGAGAGCATCTTATTTCCTTTTGCTGTCAATTGCTTTCTCTGGCTATTCCTTAAACCCCTTCAGATGGCCTCTGTTCTATAGGTCTGCATCATACAATGGCCTTCCTTTGGATGTCATTGTTTTTTCTCCCATTCAAATCACCAGTCTCCCTCTATACCATTACTTTTCTCTGGCCGTGTCTTCTGTTAGAATGGTATTATTTTATCTATTTAAAAATAAGCAAGGATCCATGTGTAGATTAGGTCTGACTCTGGGAAAATGCCCATGAAGGTCCAAATATATTAGGTTCAATAGCTATGATTTTGTCTAAAACCTTAGACTATGAGTTACTGGTTTCTCATTCTGAGCCCATCAAAATGAAACAAATAGAAAGTTCTAAAGATCTATAGAAATTCCAACCAAAGATCTGGACTCTCTTAACTCTGGTTCCTTATCTGAAACTCCAGAGCACAGAAAATATGAGTGACTATTGTATCAATTCTTCCAGTTCTTCAAACAGCTGGTAGCATCCTAGATTCATAGGAGAGAAGTTAATTTATTATATATAATGGATGTCTTAGGGCATTGGAACTTAATTGCCTCTGGGAACCCCTTTGGAGAAAGGATTATGTCATCTTCATCCTAAATTCAACTTCTCTTACAAATACTTCAAATATAATAAGTACAAGATCACACTACCATTCTTATTCCTTGAGTTGTGTCTTCTTATCAACCGAAACTGACATATTTGCAGTCGTACCCCTACAAGTGCTTTAAGTGCTTTGGGACAAATTTTTCTTCTTCTTGTAAGATGAGCACTTTTCTTTCATCTTCTTTAAGTATTATGGTGGTTGTGCCTGCCAGTCAGTGTAACACTTGTAATTTATACATTTTCTTGATCCAGTAGTCATTCATGGCAGCCTAGAGAATAACGGAATATCTTCCTGACCATTTGTATAATTTATAATGAAATACACTGTATTTGGACACCATTGACATGTCCATCATTCTAGGATTTTTTTACAGTGAAAGTTCACATGATGAACTTGTCTTGTCCTGCCCACCTCCATCTAGCCGTCTGGTGTCCCCTGCACCACACCAGCAGTGTACAAAAGTGGAACTCTCACTTTTCTCTGTGATCATAGCCTTGGTATATCTAACTTTTCTCTGTGTTCTTAGCCTCACACTGGCTTACCCTGGCCCATCCTCTACTCATTTCTGAATCTGCTCTTGGCCTCTCTCACTTCTAAATCATCCTTCCTTTATGGCCTTGCCCTAAGCTGCTTCGTTAGCTCGCTTCTGCTTCTCCAACTTTGATGTACACATCCGCCCTTTACTGCGGTGGGGCGGATGTTTCTCTTTATTTGATTCTGTAGCCTTCAGCCACCCTGGATTATCATCCTCCCTGGTCTCCTCTAGTCCCAATGTGGAAATGCTCTCTCTGGATGTCTCCGTCCCATCAGAAAATGGAAACAGGGTGATGGTGAAGGTAATATAGCATAGTAGCAAACTACCTATGATTTAAGTCAGACTAAAACTGGATTTGAAGCTTAGCTCTGCTACTCACTACTTTGTAACTTAGGCCTTATTACCTGATGTCTCAAACCTCAGTTTCTCTCTCCATGACATGGAGTAACTGTATGGAGTATTATACAGTTGTCTTAAAAATTAAATAAGAAGACAGACAGGGTTCTTAGAGTGGTACTTGACACTTAGCCCCTCTCAATAGGCACTATTATAATTAAAAGCTTCAGGGTAGAAGAAAACCTGGAGAGAGGTGTTGAAGGATTGGTAGTGTAGGCACCATTGAAAATATAAATAAGGTTCCTTAGATTCCTCTCCATTTATTAATGCTGCTTACATTGGTCAGATGACTGGTTTTGAATCCTACCAAAAATTGCACCCTCTGAGCTGAAGCAAATAGAAAGGGAAATCTCTCTTTCCCAGAAGCCAAAAGCCATTTCCCAAGAGGTGTCTGTCCAACCAATACATGCAAATGCTTCTGTGATGGTTTCATCAGAGGTTGTTCAGAATATTACACACCAATATTAGCCTTAAAGAATGATACTGGGGCTGTTGCCTCCTGGTTCACGGGGTGTACCCACAAGGAAAAATAGAAACAAAAGCAAAGGTAGGTAGCCCCACTTGGCACAGTTGATTGACTTTAATAGGTCCTGATTATGCTGCTCATATTCCATGAAATTAAAAAGCTTACAAATGTTATGAGCCATTACCCTTCCATTTAAGGGAGCTTATGACATGTTAGCAACATTTAATGAAATTCTTTTCAAAATGCCATCGGCAGACTCACTAAGACACTAAGATTCCATGTTGAAATTCAACTTGAAGAATTGTTTGAGAAAGTTTGTTCTCTACCTACCTGTCTTTGTAATGTATGGAATCCACCTTAGTTTCTCATCAGTCAGAGGATGATTTGTGAGTATCATGAAGTGTTTCTGCTTTGGCCGTAAGAGTGTTTCCCAGCTTAAGAGGAGATTACAAACACTGCCTGGTTTGTGTTTGTGCTTAGGATGTTCAGAAGAGCCTGCGTTTTCACATGCTTACAGATTTCAAAACTTAGGTGCTTTCTATTCAATTCTATTTGTTGAATATCTGAAATATTTTAGCAAATATTCAAAATGTTGTTGCTGGCCCCCTCTTCAGTGAGCTCTTAAAATATAATTTGGGAAATAAGACATTGTTCAAGAAGACAATTAAAGCATAGGAAATGAGATGATTAAATCCTAGATTATAAATCCTGATGATTTATACAATAAATGTTCAAAAAATAAAAAATATTACAGTCAGTCGAGTGGGAATTTTTATAGATTATAAGAAAGATGAGTAGTGAGACACAAGTTATTTAGGAAAAATTAATTCTGGTAAATCTTACATTTTAACTTCTAGGATGGGGCTTTTTCATAGTAATATCCATCATTTTGTCCATTTGATTCTAAGGGATTACTAGCCATATGTGTTTACTCTATATTTTCATTAAATCCTCTTGGCAGTCTTTAAAGGTACATCATTTGATCTTCATTTCATAGGTGAGAGCTAGAGCGCAAAATAATTAGGTAATTCCTTCCAGCTACTATGTCGAGCAGTCAGAAATCAAATCCAGATATGAACTATCCCAAAGCCTGTTTTCTATCTCAATTTTAATCTGCTTTAGAGTACAGATTATATCAAGGCAGTGCCCATCCTATCCCACTGCCTTTTGAGCTCCTTGCAGGCAGGAGTGCTGTTGTAGGATTTATTCACCATTGTATTCATTTGTCTACCACAGACTTGGTACCCAACAAATATTTGTTGAACACATATGTAACTGATAGGTTAAATAAGCACAACTCATCATTAAAATGCAACTTAATAGTCTGCACTATTCTTTGGAACATAAGTTAAGGATGCTTTTTTCCTCTATCCCTCTCATGAAAACTTGGGCAATTCCTAGTGGATTTTCTACCCACTTAAAAATTATAAGCATCATGGTAGTATTTAAAGAGACAAATACAGACTCAGTTTGGAAATTTTAAATATCTCATCTAAGATACTGATCAACGTTTTAAACCTCTTTCAGAATTTAGTGTTTGGGTTTTTTCCCCCTTGATAGTCTTTATTGGTGGCTTCCTACTTGGAGGAGGAGGAGGAGGGCAGCTCTTTTTAGCTGTCTCCACTCTCACCTTTTGATTTGCTAGCTGTTGGCTATAGTTTTAGAACTTACTTAGGGTAGTTAGTGGTGGTTGAGGCTGGGACAGCTGTTACTTGTCTGGGTGACTTTATGCCATCTAGGACCAGTAGGTGATTTAGCTGACTTCTTTCCTCATGGGGCATCTTCTGGATTGTTTTAAGCTTCTCAGTTCTGGAAGCACAGTACGTCTCTCACAACTCCTATGAACAGAAAGAGGCAAAGCATTCCATCCCTGGAGAGGGTGCTTCACTGACTCCCTTCCATTCTGCACAGAAACCTCTTGTCTTCCAAGAAGTCCCTTTGGAGAGGGCTTCTGATATCACCAAGCACAGCAATCTCTATCCCACTTGAACCATGTCTTATTTCTGAAAAGTAATCTACACCCTTTCCCTGACAGATTCTAAGAGCAGCTCTCTTCTACTTCCACTACTCTCCATATTCCCCTGGTCATAGGAAACACATAGCAAGATCTCAGATCCAATTCATTCAAACCTCGTTTCAATGGACTTGAGGTTAGAAAGTAGCAGCCCCCTCCAAAAATTTCCATTTGCAAATGCCCTCTCTTCCACTTCCTTGATGTTTGCATCTTCTTGAAACCAGTGAGTGTGTTCGTGGATATTTCCTCCATAAATTTGGCTTATTTTGATCTGATCTCTTATTTTGGAATCTCACATCAATTACATCTTGATGCCTGGTTGAATATTTATATTTTTACTGAAGTATAATTGACATGTAGCATTAGTTTCAAGCATACACCATATTGATTTGACATTTGTGTACATTGCCAAGTCATCACCACAGTAAATCTGGGTATCATTGGTGACCATGCAAAGTCACAACTTATTTTCTTGTGATGAGAATTTTTATGATTTATACTCTTAGCAACTTTCAAATATACAATACAATACTAGTGACTGTGGTCACCATGCACTATATTACATCTCTATGACTTATTTATAACCGGAAGTTTATACCTCTTGATCCCCTTCACTTATCCCCCAACGATCTTCATCTCTGGTAACCACCAATTTATCACTGTATCTATGATTTCTTTTCTGTTTATTTGTTTTATTTTCTAAATTCCACATATAAGTGAATCATGGTATTTGTCTTTCTCTGTCTGACTTATTTTACTTAGCATGATGTCTTCAAGGTTCATCCATGTTTTGATAAATGTAAAACTTTGTTCTTCTTTATGGTTGAGTAGTTTTCCACTATAAATACATATCTCATCTTCTTTATCTGTGCATCCATCAGTGGGCACTTAGGTTACTTCCCTATCTTGGCTAGCATAAATAATGCTGCAGTGAACACAGGGGTGCATATATCTTTTTGTATTAGTGTCTCTGTCTTTTTTTTGATAAATACTCAAAAGGAAAATTAGTAGATCATATATTTATTTTCTTTTTACTTAACTTTTATTTTTATTTAAATTTAGTTAATTAACATATAGTATATCATTAGTCTCCGAAGTAGAGGTTAGTGATTCATCAGTTGTATATAACACCCAGTGCTCATCATACCACGTGCCCTCTCCCTAATGCCCATCACCCAGTTACACCATTCCCTCACCCGCTTCCACTTCAGCAACCCTCACTTTGTTTCCTATGATTAAGAATCTCTTATGGTTTGTCTCCCTCTCTGATTTTGTATTTTGTTTTTCCCTCCTTTCCCCTAGGCTCATCTGTTTTGCTTCTTAAAGTCCACATATAAGTGAAATCAGATAATGTATTTCTTCTTATTATTTTTTGAGGCACCATCTCCATAGTGGCTGTGCTGATTTACATTTCTACCAACAGTGCATGAGGGCTCCCTTTTCTTTACATTGTCACCAACACTTGTTATTTCTTAATGATAATAGCCATTCTGGCAGGTATAAGGTGATATTTCATTGTGGTTTTGACTTGCATTTCCTTGATGACTAGTGATGTTCAGCACCTTTTCATGGACCTATTGGCCCTCTGTGTGTCTTCTTTGGAAAAATTTTCACTCACATCATCTGTCCATTTTTAATCAGATTTTTTTATTGCTGAGTTGCATGAGTTCTTCATATATTTTGAACATTAATCCTTTATCAGAAACATGATTTGAAAATATCTTCTCCTGTTCAGTAGATTGCCTTTTCATTGTATTGATGGTTTCCTTCTCTGTGAAGAAGCTTTTTAGTTTGATGTAGCCTCACTTGTTTATTTTGCCTCTGTTGCCCTTCCACAAAAATCATTACCAAGACCAATATCAGGGAGCTTACTGCTTATATTTCCTTCTAGGTTTCATGTCTTTCATTGAAGTCTTTAATCCATTTTAAGTTCATTTTGTGTATGGTATGAGATAGCAGTCCAATTTCATTCTTTTACGTATAGCTGTCTAGTTTTCCCAACACCATTTACTGAAGACACTGTCCTTTCCATTTTATATTCTTGATTCCTTTATTCCTAATAAATTAATTGACTATATATCCGTGGGTTTATTTTTGGGCTCTCTCTTCTGTTCCATTGATATATATTTTTAGGCCAATCCCATAGTGATTTTATGACTATAGCTTTGTATTATAGTTTGAAATCAGGGGGCATGATGCCTCCAGATTTGTTCATCATTTTCCACTTTGCTTTGGCTATTCAGGACCTTTTGTGGCTCCATACAGATTTTAAGATTGTTTGTTTAATTTTGTGAAAAAAGCCACTGGACTTTTGATAGGGATTGGAATCTGCTAATTCCTTTGGGTTAATATGATCTTTTTAATAATATTCTTTTGATTAATGATCATGGAATATTTTTCCATTTATCTGTGCCTTTACTTACTATCATTAATGTCATATAGTTTTTGATATATGGGTCTTCCATCTCCTTGGTTAAATTTATCCCTAGGCATTTTATTTCTTTTCTTATAATAGTAAATGAAATTGGTTTCTTAATTTCTCTAAGAGTTCATTGTTTGTGTATAAAGGCACCAAAAGTTTTGTATATTGATTTTTACCCTACAGCTTTACCATATTTGTTTAGAAGTTCTAATAGTTTTTCAGTGGAGTCTTTAGGGTTTCATATATCAAAGCATGTCATCCTCAAATAGTGGCATTTTTACTTCCTTTTAAATTTGGATACCTTTTTTTGGTCTTTTTCCTGGCTAATTAATAGATATGGCTAGGACTTCCAATACTATATTGAATAAAAGTGGCATGGGTATGCATCCTTGTCTCATTCCTGAGCTAAAGTTTTCAGCTATTTGCCACTGAGTATGATATTAGCTGTGGGCCTGTCATATATGGCTTTTATTATGTTAAGGTATATACTGTCTACATCTGCTTTTTTGGGAGTTTTTAGAATGGATGTTGAATTCTGTCAAATTTTTTTCTGCTTTTATTAAGAAAATTATGTAGCTTTTATCCTTCATTATGTTATCATAGTGTATCACGTTGTTTGGTTGTGGATGTTGAACTACCTTTGCATCACTGGAATAAATCACATTTGTGAAAGATCCCTTTAATTGTTGAATTGTCTTTTTGAATTTGGTTTGATGATATTTTGTTGAAAATTTTTGCAACTATGTCCATCATGAATATTGGCCTATAATTTTTTTATGGGATACTTGTCTGGTTTTGGTATCAGGGTAATACTAGCCAAAGATGATGACTCTGGAAGAATTTTCTCCTCTTCAGTTTTTTAGAAGAGTTTGAGAAAGATAGGTATTAAATATCCTTTGGATATTTAGTAGAATTCACCAGTGATGTGAAGCCATCTGGTTCTGAACTTTTGTTTGTTGGGAAATTCAATCTCTATACTACTAATTGGTCTACTCAGATTTTTCATTTTTTATAAAACCTTATTTTTAGTATCTTCCTAAAAATTTTCTTTGACTGACTTTCAGGGTAAAATGAGTAGGAGTGCTGCCTTAACTTGTTCTATTTTATGCTGCAAATAGGTTATTGACTACATGATAGAAGGAAGAAAATGTTTATGCCCATTTGGGATGCCCAAATGAGTAGAAAGTGAAACAGTAAAGTCAGTGGCCAGAAGAGAGGCATTTCTGCTTTCATGCCTTTCCTTGCCACTACCCTGCTCTAGGCCTGGAGAAGTATGCTGACCTTTCTTCTTGTAAGATCTAACTTAAAGGAGATATTATGTGTTTTTCCTTGCTATTGAGTTTCTGTGGGCCTGCTTTGGTATGCTTCCAGAGGAATCTTGGTTAACAAATTTTCCTTGGCTTTTCAGATCTTCAGGGTCTTTAGAATAATATATTTGACATAATTGTCCTTGAATAAGGTAAGTTAAGTGATTGGCTTAAGGTGATTCCACTGGATGTTAGAGTGATGTCATTTAGAGCAATTCACTTTATTATTATTATTTTTTTTTTTTTTAAGGAAGAAAGCAAGCTTGTGTGCCTGCTCTCTCTCTCTCTCTCAAATAAATAAGTCTTTTTTAAAAAGAAGGGTTTGGCACCTGGGTGGCTAATTTGGTTAAGCGTCTAGCTCTTGATTTTGGTTCACATGAGCTTGGGATTGTGGGATAGAGGCCCATTTCAGGCTCCCTGCACAGCGGGGAATTGGTTTGGGATTCTCTTTCTCCCTCTCTCTCTGCCCCTCACCCTGCTCACACTTGCACACAAATGCGTGCTCTCTTTCTTTCTCTCTCTCCTCCCCCCCAATAAATAAATAAATAATCAATCTTTTTCAACAAGTAAGGGAAGAAAATAAGTATTTGAAGAGCAGATGAGAAAAATTGCAATGGAAAGTTGGTATTTCAAATAGAACTGACCAGCATTTGGCATTGAATATGCCCTTCTTTTGTGTTTGTTGCCTTCTTTTTAATACCTTACTTCACTAACTCCAATATCTTGGAATATTCAAGGATGAGGGTTCAGAATGACTTTTACTTCATGTACCTAGAGACTTCCCTTTCATGACTGACAGGCAATATCCCCTGTGAGTTTCCTATCATTTCAATCTCTCATCTCTATTCTCAGAGCTCTGTGATTGCCCTGTTCTCAGTTTCTTATATAAAACAGGCACTTAGCAAGTGTTTGCGGACTTAATTTGAATTAAGTTTGCAAACTTCATGTGAATTAAGCCACCTTCATTTCTTCTTGCCCTGCATCACCTCTTATGTAACACTTTTTAAAAATGTTTCTGAGCTGCTTCTGTTTGTTTAGCATTGTGTTAAACATTTGGATAAGTTTTATGGCCCAGAGGAGGTGCTCCATAAATTATTATTGAATGCATGAATAGAGAAAAAGAGAAAAGGAGGGCAGTAATGGAGGAAGGAGAGGAAGGAAGGAAGGAATTGGAAGACAGACATGCCCTCTATTGTAATGTCTTGCCCTAGCCCAATTTTTCAAGGTCTGTACTATCCTTTTATCTTTTTCAATTTCTCTGTTCCATTCTTAATTCTTTTCTAAGTAATTCCTAATTGGAATTTAATTCTAATCAAGCTGTAAGTAACAGCTAATAATTTCACATATTAAACTCAGTTGGTGTGTGTATTATGACAAAGGACTGTAGGGGACTCAAAAATCAAAATAATAATTTTTGGTCCTTAAATAGAGCCTTTGGGGAGACCCCGATGAAGACTTCCACACCGTCCTTCAAAAATTGTAGTAAAAAGACACCACTTACTCTACCCATATTTGTGTCTGACCTTTTTGTGTTGAGTGGTGCTTCTGAGAGCTGTAGGAAAAAAGAGAAATGTGTCTGCCAAACTGGGCACACTTGGGCCTGTCTCTTTTTATGAGTTCCTGATCTGACACATTTCAAAAGATTGATTCCATTTGAAGGGCAACAAGGTATATTGGAAAAACCAGAGTCTTTGGGACCACATAGGTCTCAGATAAATTGCTGAACCTGTCAAAGCTTCATTTTCCTCAATTATAAAATGTGAATATGAGCTCATGGAGTCAAGAATCATATAAGCACCATGCAGAACATTAAGTGAATAATATATTTTCTATTTTACATATACAGCATCCTTTTAAAATATGACTAACAAGTTCTGAGAGGTTTCTAATTTGGCCAAAGCTTTATAAACATCTAGAATTTTGACCCTAGACTCCCGGCTCCCAAGTTCATATGCCTGACCATGATGTCATATTGTTTCATTATTCCACACTTGGTATGGCTACAAATGAGGAAGAACTTATGTGTGTTTGTAAAGCAGTTAGCACAGTCTCTAGCAGATGCTCAGCATTCAGGTGATAGGAAACTAGTATAATAAATAAATATTTTATTTATGACTTATCCCTCTATTTAATAGCAAATTATTTAAGGGTAAGAATTCTAAAATTTTCTTTGAGGGAAGTAATTGTTACACTAAATGTTTTTTGTTTTGCTTTGTTTCCTCCTCTATACCTATGTTTGTGGCAGTACTGTGGATATCTTCCAAGAGAGGTCTTCCCTTTTGTATGTATAGCCTTAGCCAAGCCCTGTTATGTAATTTTACTCTTTTTACATTTTCTTAATCTCTCTGCCTAACGTGGGGCTCCTACCCACAACCACGTGATACGAGATTAAGAGTTGCATATTCTACCAACTAAGCCAGCCAGGAGTCCCCAAGCCACATCACTTAAGTTGACGTTTAACTCCTACTTCTTCTCCCTGAATATTTAGTTAATAATCCTAGACCTTAAATGCTTCTGTGCCTTGGTGGACTTTAAACTCATGATTGGTTTAAAAAGCATTGATCCTTACTTTGCATAATAGTTTGCTGCTTGGTCTTATCAGATACGAAAGTGCTGGTCAAATCCTGATGGGCCACATTCTCCATCATAGAAACAGTCATGCAGAAATGTGTATTTACCCATTTGCCTTGTCACCAGCATGCTGACCATACACAGTTTTGATGGCAGTCAGTTCACATTTTCCACAAGGATGTCTTGAGCACCCCGTAGGTGCTGGGTGGGAGACTGTAAGCTCAGTAATACATTTTTTCCAAAGATCAACATTTTCTTGTTTCCATTGAGTTACCAGTCTAGTCAGGGAGGTAAACAACAAAAAACAAGTATCGATTATTTTTTAAGAGCTGTGAAGAAGACAGATGACAGAGGAGGGTCTAATTGATAGGATGTTGTCATAGAGAATATTTCTGAGACCCAAAGGAGTTAACCATGGTAAGAATAAAGAGGAAGATCTTTCAGACTGAAGAAATATGAATACAGGTTCTAAGGCAATCAGCTTGATATTCTCAAGGAGCCCAAATAAGGCTAATGTGGTTGGAAAGGAAAGAGTTGTACAAGCTAAGTACAATTTGTTAATTATGACAACTATGAGCTAAACTGTGTAGGTAATGTTGATAGGCTGGGGCTTTATCCTAAATGAGCTAGGGAGTCAGAGGAGAATTTTTTAAGATTTTTGTTTTCAGAGAGAGAGAGAGAGAGAGAGAATCTTAAGCAGGCTCCATGCCCAGTGTAGAACTGGATGTAGGACTTGATCTCATGACCCCGAGATCATGACCCAAGCCAAAATCAAGAATCTCACACTTAACTGACTAAGCTACCCAGGTGCCCCTCAGGGGAGGATTTTAAGATGAGAAAGGACCTATGTTGTTTTTTTGCGACTGATATGTAAAAAAATGGACCACAGGGAGATTGGGGAGACCTGCTCTGTGGTTCAAGAGAGAAAGATGATGACAACTGTGAACTGGGTTGGTAGCAGAGAAGATGGGGAATAGAGAGATATGAGAAGTATTTTGGAGGTATAGTTGACTAGAGTTGCTGAGATAACCACTGAGAGTATAGGGAAAAGAGATAGAGAGGAATCAGTTGTGATTCTTGGATTTCTGTTGGAACTTTTTTTTTTTTAAGTGTGTTGGTCTTGCAGAGATCATAAATTCAATCCTTAGCATGGATAGAGGGCAGTGGAGGAAGGCACTATAAGAAGGAAGGGGAAATGAAATCTCCCACTTATGGCATCCCTAAAGTGTGTCAGGAACTCTGCTAACCTTGCATATGCCATTTAATCTTCTTTATAGCAACCATACAAAGTAAAAATCATGACATACACACTTTACATACAAGAAAATGAAGCCTTAGAAAAGTTAAATAACTCACCAAAGGTCACAGACTTGGCAAATGAGGAAACCAGAAATTGAAACCAGATCTTTCTGTTCCTAAAGTCACATTTCTTTCTATAATAGCATGCTGTTTCTGAGGACTGAGATAGTGCTATATAGCTCCATATTTTATTCCTTGAAAAGTGACTAACATTATGCCAGGCATCTGTTGAATATTCATTATATACTGGTTAAGTGATAGATTTTAATCATCAGTGCAAACATTTGCCTTTATTGAAATGCCAAAGGTTTCAAAGGCTGGTGAACATAAAAAGTACAGTATATTTCAAGATAGGTTGATCACAAGAGTAGAGAAAATATTAATGGCAAAGTTAGGGGGAAAATCAGGTTTATTTGCATGCCTACTGTGTGCAGGCACTCCCTCTCCTCCCCAGCATACCTACAGCCAAATTGGTGATGTAAAACATATATTTTCCCGATCCCCACAGAGTATTTAAAACTTTAAACACAAGCCATACTAATAGAAGTTCCAGGATTGAGTGCCAAATAGTTGATGTTGGAAGAGATGAGGGGAAGGGAGAGAATTCACTGTATACTAGTGACTATATGTAACTTATATGGAAAAGAGGATACCTTTATAGACTAAAAGTTATTAAAACTTTGGCGAGGTGTTAACAAATTATAAGACAACAAGTTCACTTTGGAGGGATTTGTGTGTGTGTGCGTGCGCGTGTGTGTGCACATACATACAGGCATATGTAAATGTCTGTGTGTGTGTGTGTGTGTGTGTGTGTGTGTGTGTGTGTGTGTGTTTTGGGAAGCAGAGGATGTTCATTTTTAATGCCTTTTGGCAAAATACACCATCCCCAGATGGACATACCCTCGCCACTTCATTTTGTCCTAACCCAACCATTTCTCCTATTTACAATAACTGGCTTGCCTTTCAAGATATTTTAGTTTGCAGTGGATATATTAAACGTAAGAACCTTTGAATTTTACATCCAAATGCCAGAATTTATCAGAATGATTTATCTGCATTATATGAGTGCAACCTGACTTTCTGAAACCAGCTTGTATAAATGTGACCAGCTTTCTGGAAAAGATTAAGTTAAACACTCTTTCATATACTGTCAGGTAATGTGCATTACACGTATTAATTCAGGTATTGCTTCTAGAAACCCAGCGGAAGTAGGCACTGTTATTATCCCTCTATTACAGGTAGGAAAAAATGTAAGGTGAGCCTCAGAGAGATGGAGTAACTTGTCTTGAAGCTAATAAGCTACACAACTAGCACTCCCACTTGGTCTGAATTTAGAGCAAACCTTAACCTCTACTCTATGCTATCTCCTTAATAATAACTGACCTCATGACCTCTACTTGGCTACCTGAAAGCACTGGCTCAAAAGAAAGAATTGTCCAGGGAATCACAGCAAATCAGGGCAACAACAGAGCAAGAATTCCAAAATAGGAGATCTAGGTACTAGTCCTCCATCTTTGGAAAGTAGAATCTGTGGACCATGTGACTAGGTATGTGAATTCAGGAAAATAGAAGCAGGTATCCAAGATGTAGACCAAAGCCTGAAGTCCAGATGAAGGCAAGGCCAGGTCACAGATACAGAAATCAAATGAGATTCTAATTCTAAGATACATCTCTAGATAGAAATAGCTGCTTTTATATCAAGTATGTGAATTCAGGAAAATAGAAGCAGGTATCCAAGATGTAGACCAAAGCCTGAAGTCCAGATGAAGGCAAGGCCAGGTCACAGATACAGAAATCAAATGAGATTCTAATTCTAAGATACATCTCTAGATAGAAATAGCTGCTTTTATATCAGCAAGAACCCTCACTGGTTACATGTAGACTAGGATTTCTCAACCTCCGCACAATTTATGTTTTGAATCAGAAAATCCTTCCCTGTAAGGAGCTGTCCAGCACAGTGTAAGATCACTGACCTTTACCCAATACATGTACGTAGCAACACACATATACATCAGTCATGACAATCGGGTGCCCCCTCCGACAAGCATGATGTAGATGAAAGAATGTAAAAGAATCCATTCATTCATTCAACAGATGCTTGCTATGTGCTACTCAGTTTTAAATATCATGTGATTGCAGGTCCTTTTCATTGGAAAGTTCAGTAAAACAGCACTCCTGGTTTATAGTACTTGTCTGGAAACTTGGGACAGCATTGCAACATTGTGAAGGACATGTGCTGGGAGTCTAATCCATTTAGAGTTTGGGCATCTTTATTCTGGGCAAGTCACTAACTCTCTCTGAGCCACAGGATCCCTTTCTGCAAACTAGAGATAATAATAATACCTAACAGATGGGTTTGTTGTGAGGATTAAATAGGATAATAAAAGTAAGAGGCTAGGCCAAGTGCCAGTCTCATGACTTCACACACAGTAAGTACTCGAGTGATCCTTATCGTAGGTGATGTCTGTCATATCCACTAGGGACCCAAAGATAGTCTTTGATGCTCTGAGCTGGCAGTTGCTGAACCCACTTCTATGGCTCTACTGTCAGGACAAGCATCCAAAAAGTGGCCAACGAAGTGGATTTTCTGTGAATGTAGGGAAACTTGTACAAATTCTGGAAGACCCTGTGGAGTCTGTCCAAAAGGTGGACTGGCTCCATTTCCACTACAATTTTGTCATTAAAGGATTTAAGAGATTAACAACATCTCTTCAAGGAGCAGCTTGGAAAGCTCAGCTGCGTATATTCCAGTGAAGTGGGATTTTCTAAATTAATTCTTTTTGGGGAACAAGATGTGTGTGTATTACAGAAGTAAAAAGGGTGACCTCAACTTCAAGTAAACAAGGAGTGGTTACTTACTCAAAGTGATATCCCCTGGTCTAGTTGGTATTAGCAAGAATATCAAAGAGAAGCAACAGGCAAGTTGTATCATTATCTTTCCCTAGTCAGAGGAGAAATCTGAATGTTGTGCAGTGAAAAGCTAACCTCACTAGTAAAGACTGGGCTTCTGATCCTCAGCCCCATAACTAATCTCCTGTGGGAACTTTGCACAGATTACTCACCCTACCTGGATGTCAGTTTAACTTTCAAGGAAGAGAATTACTTAAGCTACCAGACTATGAGATTCAATTTTGTCATTTTCCCCCTGCAAGTCTGGAATATCCAGACCTGGATGGTAGTCTCCCTACAACCCACATTTCTCAGTCTAATCCTTCCAAATAAACCAATGTAAGAGCTTCTGAAGGTTTCAGAGCAAAGGGTGGGCTGTGTGTGACCAGAGAGGACACGTTCTTCATTTCCTGAAAGTAGTATTTTCTGAATTGTAACAACTCCGCTTTCCTCAGAAGGGGATAGGACATTATCATTATAGCATTGCCTAGCGACTAGAAGAATCCAGCAAAGGATTGGGAGAGAACAAAAGGACATTTATTAAGGGTGAACGTTAAAAATTACTTATTCTGCATTATTGGGCATGTGGGCATCTCATGAAGTGTGTTTGCCATCCCACAGTCTTGAGAATGTTGAATTGAAAGGTTTTTGGGTACGTGTGTATGCTGCCATCACCCTAGGCATCACCACTCACCGTTTGGCCCATGGAGATATTTGAGTTTTGTTCCCACCCAGTGAGAAATAAGTACAGTGTTGGCGGTAACAAAACAAAAATAAAGGTCAGCCTGGTTTTACACTTGGCCAAGAGGGTAAAACGTGGGTTTGTGAAAAGGCCAAGGAAAAAAGTAACTATGCTAGACAAGGACAACATATTCCCCATAAATATGAGCTTAGGGATGTTTTATCAGGAAGTGATGGCAATGATGATAACCAATGATAATATTCTGAGTTATGAATTTCAACATGTACATGCATAAAGCTAATAATAGTACCAGTAATACTGATCACTGCTATTATCACTGTGTTAAATTACCTTTCCTTTGTCTCCCTTAATCTTAACACTGAGAACTGGATATGAATAGCCTCCCATTTTAGGAAAGGGAAGATCTGAGCAAGGTGAAATGACCTGCTTAGGGTCACACAGCTGGCACATGGAATCTTCTGACTGGGTGACATGGTCAGGTGCTGGATCTGCCACTAACTCTGTATCTTCCGTTTCTCCTTTTAGCACATCAGTTCCTTTATGTAATAAGGAGGTTGAACCATATAGTTCTTCAAGTCCCTCCTTGCTTTAGTATCCCATCGTTCTAGATAATATATATATTTTTTATTTAGGTATGTATCCCTTGAAATGAAATACTTAATAATATAATGAGAGTCCTGTGTGTTTTAATACCAAGGGACAGTAGATTATGCCTCCCTATACCCAGGCTTTATCAAAAAGTCACTTCTGTTGCTACAGAGAAAAGAAAAAGAAATGTACTAAGAGCAGTGGATTAACATGGAGTCAAGAGCCTCAGGTTCCTAGTCTCAGCCTTGCCCCTGAGCCACGGTTGGGACCAAGACACTAAGCCTCTTGAGACCTCAGTTTTTCCATCCAGCAAATGGGGATCACACACGCTCAGCTTATCATCCAAGATTTGAAAAGGGAAACTTGTGTGGACAGTAGAATCCTGCATGGGGGGTGTAGAGAGTTTGAATGTTGAGGTCACAAAATAAAGGCTGTGAGGAAGGAGTCTACAGCAGGAAACCCAGCTTCAGCTCCTGGTTCTGTAGCTAATTAGCCAGTGTGTCCCATCAGTGCCAGTTTCTTGATTTGAAAAATGGGAGCATTAGTCTAGGTCAGCATTTTAAAAACTGTCAAGGATTCTTCAAAATGTCTGAGTGGTATCCATTTTAAAAACACAGCATACTCTACCCCCCTCTTAGATGTTAGTATTAGCATATTCTGAGAATTTCTGCAGTAGAGAAACATTATTTTATCTTATTTAACTTATTTGCCCAATTAGGTTGACCATGGTGCTCATCTCTCTGGAATCCTTGTTAACATCTCATAAAATATAATTGGGAAATTCGGGGTCAGATAGTGTGGTTCTCTGAGACATTACTTATAGAAGGAGATTCTGATGGATCTGTTGTCAGAATCTGTGTTACATATACAAGTGCTGGGGGAGGGGGGGGGTCATTTTTCTTCTCCTCTTCTTCCCTCTCAGAACATTAATGTCCTTAGTTAGAGGGCCAGCAGCCATATATACATCTGTATGTGCATGTGTGTATTTTATTAGCAAGTATTTTGAATGCCAGTGTACATACTACTTTGGTAGATTCTGTGGGTAGTGGAAGAACAATACAGAATATGGCTCTCTAACCTCCATTGTAGATTCCATTATCCTTGAGGGAAGTCCTAATGCTGATTGATTTTCAGATGATTCCATTGAGTTCTCTGGCACTAAATGCAATAGAAGGCAAAATCATTCATCGCCATCATCATCATCATCATCATGGACTGAAGTGATTAGAAAAAACTTTATGGAAGAAATGAAATTTTGTCTAGACCTTGAAAATTTGTGAAATATGATGTTGTCAGGTAGGAATAATATGGGACAGACATAAATGGAGCCATGATTTGAAGGGCAGGAAAAGTATCTGGCCTAGTGGACACTAGTAGCCATCATAAGCTTTAAGCAAAGAAATAGCACAGGGAAAATGCATTTTAGTGGAGAGAAATCTAAGAGGTAAAATCAACAGGAGATCTTTGGTATAATCCTAGGACAAGTGACTGGTTGAAGTATGGCATTATCTTGCAGGAAGAAATACATCGTATTTCCAACAAGAAAAATTGCATTTGTGTCTTACTTTTTTTAATTAAAAAATTACCCACCTTTATTAACACTATATAATTAATGTAATGATTTATTTAAAGGTAATTGTTTAGTTTTGGGTACTGACTGCTGCAGCTACCCATTTCACCTCCACAGAGGCAATTACGATGACCAGTCTTGTGCATCTTTCAAGAGCAAGTTTCTCAACCTCAGCACTATTGACCTTTGAGGATGGATGTCATTGTTGTAGGGACAGTCTGTGCATTAGAGGATATTTAGCAGCCTCCTTAGCCATGAGATGCCAGTAGCACCCTCCCCTCCTCAGTTGTGACAACTGAAAATAATTATTGACAATGGCAGATGTCCCAGATTGCCCCAGGAGGAGCAAAATCACCCTGATTGAGAACCACTCTTACAGAGATGTTTTCTAAAGAGGAATTGCTGTACTAAAAGACGGAGTCAATGTTGATAGGATTTTTAAATAAATAAAGAATAGGAAAACTGAAAATTAGCTTCAAGGACTCAGGCCTTTGTAAATGAAAAACGACTAAAATCTTTGATGATTATGATGCTTTTGGTGGGAAGTATCAAATATTCAGATTTAAACTGATTTGGCCAAGAAGGAAACCTATTTTCTCATCTGACAGATGATCCTGAGGCAAGTCACAAACCATATTTGGTTAATTCAGTAGCTCTTTGTGTCATCATGGACTTACTTCTTTTTGGACTTTGGGTCTCTCACCCCTAGCATTGTGCTGGTTCCCTTCCAGGCTATAGGATGGTGACCAGGAGCAACTGCGTCTAACTGCTTCCTTATTTGTGTCCAGTGACAGACAAATAGCCTGACTCCCCAAATAATGTTTTTCCCCCAGAAACCATAAGAAGCCCTATATTAATATATTACTGACCCCAGTTACTTTTGCACCCTACCCTATACCCCAGTCCCTGAGCCTCTCACTGACACTATGGATAAGATCAGCTTCGTGGAATGGATATTGGGTTTTTAGCCATGGCATACCCTGCAAAGTCTTTGAAGGGAAAAGACACCATCAGATAGGTGTGGCACATGGTAAATTTGAGGTAGTACTTCATGCATTTTGAGCTAACCACGATTCAAATAGATTTAGTGTTTTGATTAGTGAAAATTCCAAATTGAATCGAAGCTGGTTCATGAAAAAACCGAAAGGAAGAGCTTGCTGAGCAAGCAAAGGAGAAAAAAAAAAAAAAGCATAAAAGCCAAAGACTATAATTGTAGAGGAAATTGAATATTGGAATTAAGTTATGGTTTGAGAGGTTTGGTCTTGCTTGTAAACGGAGCTGGCTTGGCCACCCACTGGGCATGTTATCTTAGCCAAGTCACTGTCCCTCTCAATTGGTCTCCCATATATATAAGATTGGGAGAATAAGCCCTGCCTCTTAACTCTGGTGGGAGGATCAGATGAGGAGGTGAGCCCTCATAAATGATGATCATCAAAGAGCTTTAATGAATGGTCGCTGGTGGTGGTGGGTGACATGACTATCACTGACTGGGGAGTAGAAAGAGGCTACTGACCAGTAGAGCAGATCCTGTGATCCTGCAGGAGGTGGTGACTGCTCCAGAACATCTAGAAGAACTTTAAATAATGTTCTAAAATTCCCTCTCTGGGTAAGCATCACAGCATACCAAAATTTACTTCTGCCCTGAGCTATTTAGAGGTGCTTTCAACCTAGAAAATTGCCAGCTCAGACCAGAAGTTATTTAGACCATGTGTCCTTTTTCACCACCCCATTCCCTTCCCAGTGTCAAAAGACAAAAATCAGGTGTTTAAAGTCCTAAGTAAATACATAAACCCAAATACAGGAACTACGCGTAATGCTTTGGGGAATATTTAATATCCCAGGAGCGTTTAAATACGGTATTACCTTGCACAAGGTACAGTATCATCTTTGATCACAGACTGTTGCTAAAGGAAAACATCTGTTCCATGGGATTTTTTTTTTCAGTAAAATAGGATGTAGAGTATGTTTGTCCATCAGCAAAGCAGGATGTGCTCAGATTGTCAGCCTAGATGCAAATGTGGTGGTATTTTATAGCCCTGGATTTTATAAACCTATTTACTATTTAACATACTTGGCTACAAATTTTTCATTCATTCCATCAAACACACATTTGTCGAGCACCTATTACATGCAGGGCATGGTCTTGGCTTGGTGCCTATAAAGACATTCCTGAGTGGGGTAGAGGATAGAGACTTAGAAGGGTTAGCATCTGATAGGCTTGTATTCTACTCAAGTAAAATAGGATATTCTACTCCTCGAAATAGGATATGCTAGATAGAAATATGTGTGTTATTTTGCCTAATTTCTGTAGCTACCTCATTGCAGTATGCCACATTCACTGTGTCTAATATTATTGGAGGCATCAGTTTTTCTTTGGCTGCATGATCTTTAGGTACTTTGTTCAAGAGCTAAATTTTCATTAATTGCTGCTCAAGTTCTTTGCTTTCTACACCATTGCCTAAACTCAAAGGTGATTGGACTGAAAATCTTATGTCTAATTCTGACTTTCTGCTAAATAACCCTACTTCCCAGGCAGGCAAGAAGTAATCACTGCCATCAAGAACTTTACAGTCTCATAGTCAAGTGGAAACCAAACACAAATATCCATTATCATCGTTATAGAAACAATAAGCATATTGAAGCCAGGAAGCATTCTAAGTGTTCTACATACATTAACTCATTCCGTCTTCACAACAAGCCCGATAAGGTTTCTATCATTATTAGATCAGTTTTACAGATGGGGAAAACTGAGGTACAGAAAATATAAGTAAAAGATGATACACCAAATCAGAGATGAATCCAGGACTTAAAACCACTAAGTCTCTCTTATAGCTCATAACCACTGTGCTTCATCTCATAACTGTTCTACAAGGTTACAGCTGCACAGATCCTAAGAAAGAAGTACAGATAAGTTGTATTTCTTATCTGCGTAAATAGGGAAGGCCTGGGGCAGGGGTGGGGGGAGCGGGATTTAATCTAGTCTTTTTACTTTTATATTTTTTTAAAGATCTTATTTATTCCTGAGAGATACAGAGAAAGAGGCAGAGACCTAGGCAGAGGGAGAAGCAGGCTTCCCATGGGGAGCCTAATGTGGGACTCGATCCCGGGACCCCAAGATCACCATCTGAGCCAAAGGCAGACGCTCAACCACTGAGCTAGCCAGGCATCCCTGATCCAGTCTTTAAAGGAACAGGGAGGATTTAGTTGTACAGAGCTGGGAAGTGGGCATTCCAGGTGAGGATGTTAACTGTGAACAGACAGAGAAGAGATGCTAGTAATTGTTTCACACTCTAGTTGCTTTGGTGATAAGCTATAGGATGGCTTCCCTCCCCCCACCCACCCCCAACCCTACTGCCATCACTAATGTCTGAGGAGGGCGAGCCTGGGACACACTGGCAGCCCTGTGAGAGCTGACTTTATGTCCATTGATTTATCCTCAGATTCCTCAGACCACAGATACATCACCAAGCACTCCTGCTCCCAGAGTCAGTGAAGGGAGGTTTATGACTCAATTTTATTTGTTTGCTTGTGCAGACAAGTGGCTTCGGTTGTGGAGGAGTCATTTGAAATAACACATCACTAATAGATTCCATCTTTTTGGCCCATGGTTGCCTTTGACTTAAGCCCAAACCAGGGCCTGCCTGAGAACTTCTCCATGGAGCAAAAAAGGTCCTTTTTTAGCAAGCAGGGACTTAATAATTGGTGTACAATACTTTTGAAGTGCAGTATGGAAGACTCAGGAATTAGCGTGCCACATAAAGATTGCACTCGACTTTTCATGTTGTTTTTCTGCCTTTGTGAGTCATCTTCTTTACTTCAACGAAGAAAACAGTCATGAGATAGTATCCGTGTTCTTTCGTGAGTTGGCCATCTTGCCCTTGCACTCTTTATCCTTGTACTCAACCATTACACTTGTTCTTCATCCCTGAACATGACCGCTCCCCCAGATCTTTTCTGACCTTGTCCCTATACCCACTTCCTAAGTCCTTAGCCCTAACCCCTCCAGTAGCACAAGCAACGCACCACCATCCCCAGGGTCTTTGCACTTTCTTGCTGCCTGGAAGATTGTAACTGTGACATCTGTCAGTCTTATCCCTTCCTTCATCCAGATCTCTGCTCAAATTCTCATAACCTCAGTGCCCTTCCAGTGCGAAAAATGCCATTCCTAATATTTGAATCTTGTTGACTTTGTCTTCTTTGTGCTTAATCACTACTGGGCATACTAATATTTACATATTTTCTGTAAGTCTCATCTCCTTCCTACACACACACACACACACACACACACACACACACACAGCTCCTGGATCTTCTCTGATCTTCTATTGCTCTTATGATGCCTCAGTCAAGTCTGTCTTTCCTGGCTCCTCCCCTTGATATATCCCTCCATGGGGAAGAAGGCAGGGACTTTACTGTTTTGTGTTCTTGATCTCCACTGCCTAGAACAGTGCCTGGCACATAGTGAAATCTGGTAGTCATTTTATGAATACAAGTGTCAAATGGAAAGAAATGAAAGACACAAGGAAAGGAAGAAGTAAAGAAAAAGGAAGAAAGAAACAATACATGTTCATTAAGCTGTCCATGTCACAGTGACTTCTAGTCTCTTCTAGAGACACCTCTCCTGGTCTAGCAACCTCTCCATCGATGCATGCTGATAGGCACTACACCACCAACCAAAATTCCAAACAGAACTTTTCCTATCCACCATATATAGATGATTCAAGTACAAATGGATTTAGCGGCTCTGTGAATGGGGAAAGGCTCCTAACCTATGTTAAGAATAAGGATCAGCTCATCAGAAAAAAAAAAGAATATCCTCCCACTGTCCACCTAGGATATTCCCATCTCTTACTTCTCTCTGAGGCAGCAATAATATTACTGATGATAATGAGAATAGCACAGGACATTTCACAGTAGAGCACCACTGTCCCCTGTGTTTGCCCCGAGGCTCCAATATTTTAGTTTTTGGGGGGTTTTTGTTTGTTTGTTTGCTTATTTTTTCAGAATCCCTTTTCAATATGTTTATCTAAACCCTTATCAAGCTTCATATTTAGGTTATTCCACTTTAAAGGATATCAAGCTATACAAATGTATTTATTTTTTAGATACCCTAAAGTCACTTGTTAGCATACTTAGACTTCATACGTTCGAGCCCATGATCATCCCATTCATATCATCATAGTCCTATTTATAAAGATACCAGCCACATAACATAAAAGTTTACATTTTAAAGCATACACTTCAATGGTTTTTAGTATATTTATTAGATTGTGTAACCATTGCCATTATCCTATTCTAGTACATTTCCATCATCCCAAAAAAGCAACCCCGTATTCATCAACAGTTACTATCTGTTCTCTCCTGACTCCTCTCCCAACTCCCTGGCAACTACTAATCTGCCTTGGGTCTCAATAGATTTGTCTATTCTCTATATTTCGTATGAATGGAAACATACCATCTATGGCTTTTAGTGTCTGGCTTCTCTCCCTTAGTATAATGCTCTCAAGGTTCATTCATATTATAGCATGTACCAGTACTTCATTCCTTTTTATGGCTAAATTAAATATTCTGTTTTTGCATGTACCACATTTTATTTATTGATCATCACTTCATGGATATTTTTTAGTTATTTCCACTTCTTGGTTGTGTTAAACAACATTGCTAAAAAAAAAAAAAACAAAATTAAAAACAACAACAACATCAACAACATTGCTACACATATTCATGTACAAGTTTTTTGTGAACATATGTTTTTAGTCTTCTTGGGTATATACCTAGGAGTGGAATTACTGGGCAATACAATAATTTTATGTTTAACTCATTAAGGAACCACACGCCAAGCTGTTTTTTTTTTTTTTAAGGATTTTATTTATTTATTCATGAGAGAGAGAAAGAGAGAGAGAGAGGCAGAGATGCAGGCAGAGGGAGAAGCAGGCTCCATGCAGGGAGCCTGATGTGGGACTCAATCCTGGTCTGCAGGATCAGGCTCTGGACTGAAGGTGGCACTAAACCGCTGAGCCACCCGGGCTGCCCACCAAGCTATTTTTAAAAGTGGCTGTAGGGATCCCTGTGTGGCGCAGCGGTTTGGCGCCTG
Source organism: Canis lupus dingo (assembly GCF_003254725.2). Lineage (NCBI taxonomy): Eukaryota > Metazoa > Chordata > Mammalia > Carnivora > Canidae > Canis > Canis lupus. The sequence continues at coordinate 53,861,698 of NC_064246.1, read as the reverse complement.
CCTTTGGCCCAGGGCGTGATTCTGGAGACCCGGGATCGAATCCCACATCGGGCTCCCAGTGCATGGAGCCTGCTTCTCCCTCTGCCTGTGTCTCTGCCTCTCTCTCTCTCTCTCTGTGACTATCATAAATAAATAAAAAATTAAAAAAAAATAAAAAATAAAAAATAAAAGTGGCTGTACTGCTTGGCATTCCTGCCAGTAACTTATGAGCTTCCAGTTGTTGTGTCCTCAACACCACCTCATATTTTCTGATGGTTATTCTTATAATAGCCAACTGAGTATAAAGAGGTATCTCATTGCAGTTTCTATATGTATTTCCCTAGTGACTAATGATATTGAGCATCTTTTTTGTGTGCTTATTACACATGTGTATATCTTCTCTGGAGAAATGTGTATTCAAACCCTTGGTCTGCTTTTTTAATTGGCTTGTCATTTTATTGTTCAGTTATAAAAGTTTGTATATGTTCTGGATATAGGAAGGGCCCTTTTAAGAAACATGTCTTTGAATTATTTATTCTTATTCTGTGAGTTATCTTGATAGTGTACTTTGGCACAAAAACATTTTTGCTTTTTGATGAGGTCCAATGTATCTGATTTTTCTTTGATTGCTTGCGTTTCTAGTGTCCTGTCTAAGAAGCCTAATAACTTGTAATTTACATTTAGACCTTATGGCTTGTTATAATTATTTATAATTTCAGCCCTTCCAATTAGGTTTTCAGTCCATTTTTGTATATGTTATGACATGGGGAGCCAATTTCATTCTTTTGCATGTGGATATTCAATTGTCTTGGCACCTTTTGTGGAAAAGATACTTCTTCCCCCACTGAATGGTTTGAACATCCTTGTTGGAAAACAGCCACAGTGTATGGGCTTATTTCTTGTCTCTCAATTCTGTTCCCTCAGTCTACATGTCTGTTCTCGTACCAACACCACATTAGGTTATAGTAGTTTTGCAGTAAGTTTTGAGATAGAGAAGTATGAGGCCTCCACATTTGTTGTTGTTTTTCAGGGTTATTTGGACAATTAGGAATCTTTTGCCTTTTGTAATGAATTTTATGTATCTATTTCTGATTTAAAAAAAAAAAAAACAGCTGGCTTCCAATAGGGATTGTGTGGAAACTATAGATCAAGTTGGAGAGTGTTGCCATCTCAACAATATCCAATCTTCCAATTAATGAAAATCAGATTTTTTCATTTATTTAGATCTTTAATTTCTTTCAGCAGTGTTTTATAGTTTTCAGTGTACATGTCTTAAACTTCTTTGGTTATATTTAGTACTAAGTGGTTTATTATTATTATTATTCTATTATCAGAGGAATTGTTTTCTATATTCCTTTATGCTTTAGGTATTTGTCCTTTTGAAGGTTCATCTTTTCTGCTTGAAACTTCCCATCTCTTAAGTCAATAGCATGTTTTTTTAATTGCCTGAACAGTGACTTACACTTATGCATGTTTTACCTAAAACACCTCATTATAGGGGCGCCTGAGTGGCTCAGTCAGTTAGGCATCTGCCTTTGATTCAGATCATGATCCCAGTATCCTGGGATCAAGCCCTACCTTAGGTTCCCTGCTCAGTGGGAAGTCTGCTTCTTCTTCTGCCCCTCCCTCAGCTCATGCTCTCTGTCTCTCTCCCTTTCTCACTCATTCTTTCTCAAATAAACAAATAAAATCTTTTAAAAATGTTAAAAAACACTTTAATATAGATAATGAGGAAAAACAGAACAAGGCACATACCAGAGATGAGCCCAGAGTCAGCTCCATAAACTCATGTTACCTCCCTCCAAGTAAGCTAAGCTGAATCAGTCTTACTGTTATTCCTTAGAGTAGAGAACACTGTAAGACTAAATTGTTCATGGTTATTTGTCACCAAAAAACTTCTCTTTTTTTGTCACTGCTTCTCCTTTGAAGGATCCTTTACCAGAATTTGTCCTTTCCTATGATTTTTCAGACTCCCATTCTCCTGATATCTAAGGTCTGCCCTTCCTTGATGCCCTCCTACTGCCATGTTCCAGAGTTTTCCCTCCTTCGCTGTATGCCTCTTTGTACCAAAGGAATCTAATGCTAATCTCCAGAGCAGGGGTTAACACATGGTTAACAATGGCTTAAAATGGCATCCAGCTAATGGGGATGTTCTCATGGTTATGACTTTATTGAGTTAATGTTTGTACCCCTGTAGCTCCTCTCTTTTGTTAGAGTGTGTCCTAAATAAAATATTTGTGAAATGAACAAAGAGTCATCTCTATGGACCCAAGCTAGTTTAAGGTAAGAATTAATGTGAAGTCAAACTATGTACACTTTGTTCTTGGCTTGGCTGAGAAATTTATTAGACCTTTTGTAAACATTTTTTGATGGACAGCCACAAAAACAAGGGCTTGATATGAGAGATTTTGAAAACTTAGAGGAAATTTGTACCTTTCTGCAACTGCAATTACAGGTTCTACACCAGTGTGTTTATAAATACAGAATTGTATGATTTTACTCTATAATAATTTTTATAGTTTAGATAACCAATTTCACAGGGTCTTAATTTAAGAGGACTCTGGGAATGATAATGCTGTCATGGTGTGTCTACTTTTAATTGCTTATGCTTCCCCCACTTATAGTGGTTTTTCTAGCTGTATCATATGAGTGCCTTTGATTTTTTTTTTTTTTTTACTAGTGGGTACTCTTTATTTGAGAAAATCAACTATGGTTCTGAATTTCCCATCTGCAGAATATTTCTATCTTTAAATATTTTCCCAAGAAGCCATCACTTGGTTGATCATTTTCAGCCTGCAACCCATATAAGTTACATCTGCAGCTGAGGAGGATGTTGAAGACTCCATAGCAGCACCATCTGTTGTTCACAGAATGTTTTCTCTCAGATAAAAATGGGAGGCGTTAGTCATAATTAGGCACATTGCATGCTGGGATCAGAAGCTGATCTGATTTACCAGAATTTCTTACCCAAATAAGTACTACTGGCCATGTGGGTATTCCTAAATTTAAGGGAAGGTAAAACTAATACAACTATCATGAGTTCTGGTTTTTCATGCTGCCACAGGCATCAACAAACTACAGACTACAGGCAAATTCAGCCTGTGGCCTGGTTTTAGAAGTCAAGTTTTATTGGAACACAGCCATGCTCATTTGTTTTTATTTTGTCTATGACTGCTTTCAGCACATAGCAGAACTGAATAGTTATGACAGAAACTATATGGCATTAGAGCCTAAAATATTTCCTCTCTGACCCTTTACAAAGTTTTTCTATCCTTGTACTAGAAAATGATTTAGAAAAAAATTTTATACTGTCACTAGATCTGTATGACCTTTATATGAAGTCCGTGTCCATTTTAGATTTGCAGCACACTAACAACACAGTATCACCACCTCCAGGAAGTCTCCCTTGACATTTCCCTTGTGTGCTCCATCAAATTGAGCAGAAAGCCCTTTTCCTATTGTCCTCTAATACTGTGACCAGGTCCCAATTACTGCATATATCTTATTACCCTTAATAACTTAATATCTAAAGCAAATGATTTCTGTGACTGCTATTTTCTCTAAACCTGTGAAAATTCTTATATTATATTCTGATTTAGATAGTAGTCCAGCAAAAAAGGAAACATTATCATTCTTGGGGGAGGGCTCTACCTAATTTATATCCCTATTAGTACCTAAAGCAAAGAATGCACTCAAAAAATTATTGAATGAATGAAGAAGTGGATTGAATGAGTTATTAATAAAAATAACAAGCTATTATGTGACTCTCTTTTAAAGGCAGTGGCTAAATGTGTGGTCTCTTGATTCCAATTACTTGACCTAAAACTTCGTTTCCACCATTGAGAGCTCTGAGTCTTTGGTTAAGTTGCTTATCTTCTCACACTAAAATTTCCTTACCTGTAAGATGGTGATGGCAATATTATGTCCCTCCTATGTCATTGAGGAGTACAAATTATATTATCCATGTAAAGTTTCAGCACAGCGCCTGACATATATATAATGTTCACATGGTCGCCATGACTGATGATTCTCACCATTTCCTTTCATCAGAAGTCAGCTCTCTATCATGTCAGATACCTCCAAGTTATGACTTCCCTAGAAATACTTGTGTATTTTTGTATAGAGATCCCCTTACACAAATAAGCGAAGGTTTTGTCTCCTATTCTTTGTTAGACTGACCTCTGCAATAACTGAGGATAGAGAGATGGATCTGATGTCATTGTGATGCTTAAATTTTTTGGCAAATGATGCATACTGCTCAGTCACAAAGAGGGTAGGGGCATCAGAAATTGATAATCACTGAGGATGATTTCCTTTCCTGGTACATTTTTCTGATAAGATGAGAGAAGAAAACACTAAGCAAATGAAATGGTGCCCTACCTGAAGAATTTCAGATAGCAGCCGAGGAGCCCAGTGTTGTTAACAGAGAAAGCTCCAAATCCTCACTGTGCTTGGAGATGCTGTTTCTGTACACACTTACAGATGGTCCTAGTAAAACATAACAACAACCACCACAAAATGGCTCAGATATCTGGACTTAATTAAAAGTTTGGTACTCATTGATCTTTGATTGTGTGTGACTAACAGTAGGCATTTAGCAGAGGATGCCAATGCCATACAAAAATAAGAACTCCTTTTCTGGAATCTGACAGACAGCAGTTAAATTCCAGCTCTACTTTTCAAAACTAGATGACCTTGGGCAGCACCTTTCCCTCTCTCTGTTTAACTTTTCCTATCTGTAAAATGTGAACAATCATTTTATCAATTTTACAGGTAGTTGTGAGATTCAATAGGATAACATGAAGTGTTTAATAATAGTGCCTGGTGTATGGTAAGAATTAAGTAACATTAACTTTGAAATGAGGAGAACAAAAGCCATTTCTAGATTTTGTTTAGTTGTGCAAAGTAGGAGTGCATTAAGGTGGGCCTTTTTCTAGTGGAAGAAAGCTAAGCAGTGGTCTTGGTTTGAGCTTCTAGCCTTAGGAACACTGATTCATTTTCAAAAGCTGCCCTGAATCTCTCAGACCAGGAGGTTTTACATCATGAAGCCAGTGAGCTGGGACTCCCCCATCTGCCACACTCTCCATCCCTGGGCTTAGTCTGTGTGTGGCTTTTCCAGGTTGTGCGATGTGAGAAGGCTCTCCGCGGGCCAGACAGCAGTGCTCATTGGTACTGTGAAGCTTGCAAAGTTCAACTTGGCTTTAATACATGTTGGAACATTACAAAAAAATTAAAATTAGGGGCATGTGAGTGGCTCTTTCCATTAACTGTCTGACTCTTGGTTTTGGCTCAGGTCATGATCTCGTAGTTGTGGGATCAAACCCAGCATCAGGCTCTGGGCTCAGCATGGAATCTACTTCAGATTCTCTCTCCCTCTCCTGCTCGCTCTCTCTCTCACTCTCGCTCTCTCGCGCTCTTGCGCGTGCGCGCTCTCTCTCTCTCTCTCTCTCTCAAATAAATAAACATTTTAAAAAGTGCTGTCTCACTTTTATGCAGAAGTAAAGGCTACTTCTGCATAAAAATCTATGATGGCCCAAATATTTCCACTAGAGGCAGAAGAGAACAATAACTTACAACCTTGAAAGTAAAAGTTTCAAATTTGCCATTTTCTAGCAATAATAACAGAGCAAGAGTCCTAACTTCTCAGTTGTCTTCTCTGTAAAGTGGGAATGCAGATGCCTCTCTCTCTGGGGTGCTGTGAAAATGAAAGGGTTCTGCTTGGTTCTCAGTAACAGTGGTTGTTAAGCAGAATACTGGCTTCCTGAACCTGCTTGCGAAATATGTGCCCTTTCTAGTTTTGAGTCTCTCAGAGATCTGTGCCTCTTTAAGGGAATTTGCCTTCCCCAGTATATGCTGAGAGGATTTCTAGCTCTAGAATCTGAAGGTACTAAGAACATCACATTATTATAAAGCAGTGTATGTTTCTGTCTCATGATATTTATCAAGCCCAGGGAGTAAAAACTATGGGTCTCTTTATATTTTTCCCACCAACAGGTGAGTAACAAAGCCAATATCTGAAGTTTCCATAAAAAGGCTCCAGTGGTAATAGAGGTCAGAAGTTAGAAATATACATATGCAAAAAAAAAAAAAAAAAAAGAGGGAGAGAGACTTACATATGCATTGCCATGGTGATGAACTTAGGATTCTGTTATCAGCTTGTTTTATTTATGGTTAGTTATTTCTGTCAGTTTTCTTTCATCACCTTTGTTTTTTCTCAAATTACAAAACAATTAAAGAATTTGGCAAGGAAATGGAGCCAGATGTAACAGTTTTCTCTTACATCTCATAATAGAAGCAAACAAGCTGTAATATAATTTTTCTTCACTTCACCAGAACCCCACCCTCCCCCAAATTCCCAGCTGCAGAGCAGTAACAAAACCCCTAGGAAGTGGAAAAGCCCTGATCCTTCATGGGATGTAATTAAATTTAAATAATGTTGCATCAGGCAGTTGAAGAGGGGAATCTGGAAAGAAAGCTTCCCTTTTCTCAAAGTTACTGTGGGTTAACCCAGAAATCCTGCTAGGTGCTGACATACCTTTCTACCTAGTGGTGGCAGTAATGCAACTGTGGGCTGTGTCTGTGCCATGATGAAGGTGGCTCATGGAATCTATGAAACCAAGAGACTTATAATAGAAATTCAGAGATGGATATACAAGACATTAATAAGTTAATACTGGAAAATTGTTAGAGTTTAGAATAATACTTATTTTTTTTTCCATCCTCTGTGTTTCAGGCAAGTGAAGTTAACGTAATTTCAATAAGAAACAGTATAGTATATGATGTAGGAAAGACATTAGGGTTTGAAGCAAATAGCCAAGAAAAAATTCTTGAGATATCTTTGGTGCAAAAAAAGTGGCTTTATTAAAGCACAGGGATAGGACCCATGGACAGAAAGAGCTGCTCTGAGATCATGAAGAGTGGCCCATTATATACTTTCAAATTGGGAGGGGGTTAGGGATAGTGTAAGTCTCTAAGAAATTTTGTAAGCAAGGTTTCCAAGACCTTAAGGGGGCTAGGTATTGTTGGGAAAAGGTCATTTATTAAAACTATCTAATAAAACCTGAGTCATGAGACCCTTCAGATGTGTATCAGTGATCAGTGGATCATATGTTTGGGGGGATGATTGCCAACATGTATCTTGGGGAAGGGGTGGGTAGAGATAAAGGAAGTTTCCAGAGGAATTTTTATATGTTAAAGTAGACTTACAGGAACCTGCGGGTCAGGCTAAGATTGCCTTTTGCTCTTAGCAAAGTATTAACATTACAGCTAAGTTCCTAGAGGAAAGTCACTTTGCCTGTTTCAAAGACTTGTCAATGGGCTGTAGGTAATAAGGAAATTTAATAAATTCTCTTCTGCCTCTGTTTCCCATATCAGAGTAGTAAACTAATTATGAATATTGGCTTTGGAGTTAGATTTCTGACCAGTCATGTTTCTCCAGATGAACTTAGATGAGTCACTTTACCCCCTTGATCTTTTGTCTTCTCATCTGGAAAGCAGATGCAGGATAATATCTCTAATTAATGAGAATTATTAGCTCTTACTCTGGCACATAGCATATATTCAATAACTTCTATTACAATTATTTATTAGCTGTGGAGGTTCAGTAAAACCTCATTAATTAGTATGCACTCCAGGAGTTGGGGGGGCAAGGAAGACAGAAACACACAAGTAAATCCAAGCTTAAGGAAGGAGAAGAATGAATTAAGAAAGATGTGGAGAGACGTTTCATTGTGTAACTCCCACCTGTGTACAGCACATGAAGTCCTTCTGTTGACAAGATCTGATTCTTCTGTATTTGGTTCTTTGTGGAAATAATTTGGCAACTTTCGCCCTCAGGTTTTCCCTCTGCAGATGGCAAGGTCAGAATGGATAACCCCCGAGGACTCCTTCAGATCTGGCTTCTAGTAGATTATCCCAGGATTGGTCCAGGCCATTTTTGAAGACATTAAGAGAAACACTCATCTTTGCCTTGATATGTCAAAAGAAAGAACGGATTTTCATTTGAGAAGAATTAACTAACAGAATCTCAAAAGCCAGGCTGGAATTTATCCGACCTTATGTTAGTCCAATAAGCAAAGTAGTGAAACTCTTATGAAGAATTTTCTGACTATTCAGGCTTGGATAACTTAGTTATGATGAGTTAGAAACATAGATCAGAATTGCACCTGTTAGGATAGGGGTCACTGACACATGCTTCTCTAAAGGTAGAAATAATCAGTCTAATGGTATTGAATGAACTTAAGTGGTTTTCCAGTGTCTGAGGAGGTTCCTTGGGTCAGTCTTTCCAGCAGGGGTGCAATCTGCAAATGGACTGATTTTTGCTACACGTCACCTACATTTCCCATTGACATATTAAGATGTGGCCTTATGGAAAGAATGCTAAATTTAGAATCAAGAACTTAGGTCTAAATCCTAGCTCCCATATACATGATCTTGAATAAGTTATTTTACCTCTCTCACTGAATTCAAACTTAAAAATAGGGATAATACTACTCATGTTAAAGGACCAACATAAGGATTAAGACAGCTCGTGCAGAGCCCCACATATACATGTTGTACTTGGCAAGATATATGGATAGATGAATTAGATAGATACACATTTATTATTTTTATTCAAGAAGCCTGTACTGGAAACTTATCATGTGCCAGGCACTGTTTTAGCTACTTGAAATACATTAGAGACCAAAACAGACCAATACCCTATACCTATAAAACTTACCTTCTAGTGGACAGAACAGAAATAAACATAGTAAAATAAGTAAATTGTGGAGAATTCCTGGGTGGCTCAGCGGTTTGGCACCTGCCTTTGGCCCAGGGTGTGATCCTGGAGTCCCGGGACCGAGTCCCACATCGGGCTCCTGGCATGGAGCCTGCTTCTCCCTCTGCCTGTGTCTCTGCCTCTCTCTCTCTCTCTCTCTGTCTATCATGAATAAATAAATAAATAAATAGATCTTTAAAAAAAATAAGTAAATTGTGTACTATGTGAGAAAGTAATAATTACTGTGGGGGAGAAAAGAAAATGTAGCACAGTATACAGGTTATGAAGGGCCAGGATGAATAAGAGAGGTTGTAGAATTAAGTAGGATGGTCATGGTGGTCCTCTTGAGAAGTTGACATTTGAGCAATGACAGGAAGGAGGTGATGGCTATGAAGATATTTCCTGGAAGATAGTTGCAGACTGAGAGGTGCAAAGGCCCTGAGGCCAGAGCATGCTTGTCATATTGAGGAATAATAGGCGGCCATTGTGGCTAAAGCAGAGTGACCAAGGGGACAGCAATAGGAGACAAGGCCAAACAAGTAATGGGACCAGATCCATGTAGGGCTTTGCAGGCCATTCATAAGGGTTTAGCTTTTATCCTGAGGGTAAAGAGGGAGGAGTCATTGAAAGACTGTGAGTAAAGAAAACACGTTATCTGACACAGTTTCAAAAGAGTCACTCAGGTTACTGTTTTAGGACTAGAATGATACAAGGACTGGGAAGAGGGAGGCAAGGATAAAAGCAGGGAGACCAGATAGTGGCTGACCAGAATTTCAGGTAACAGATGATGGTGGCCTGAGCCATGGGTGGTAAGGAGGGATCAGATTCAAAATAAAACATACAGGTCTGTCTTTCCACTTTATTTCTTAGATTGTAGTAATATTTACCTAATTAACTTTTAGAGAGTTATTAACAGGATGACGTTAGTGATGATAGGCAATTATTAACGCTTACTCTAAAATAGTCACTGTATGAAGCACCCATAAACCCTCTTAACTCTTTTTTGACAGATAAGGAACCTGAGGCATAGAGAGACCAAGTGATATAGCCAAGGGCTCACATCTCCTAAGTGGTGGACCTGGGAATCAAACTCAGTTTGAATCTGGAGCTCTGCTATGAGTATGGTCTAATGCAGTGTGAAAAGTTCTCTAAAGACTCTTCTCACTGCCTCAAGTTTTTCAGACTAAATCAAAGAGAGGCTTGCCACTCTCACTATCTTTGTCTGGAATCATTATCAAAGAATGAGGAAGTTAAATTGATGCTTAATGGCAAGAAGAAATTTGTCCTTTGAGATGTTGGTGTGTTGGTTGGTTGGCAAATTGATTTTTTGGAAAATAAGACAAAATAAGGAACAAAGAATTCTATCAAACACTTTTTTTTAACTCTTTCAAAGTCACATTGCTTTTTTTTTTTTTTTTTAAGATTTTATTTATTTGAGAGAGGGAGGGGCACAGAGAGAGGGAGAAGCTGACTCCCCACTGAACAGAGAGGCCTGACTTGGGCTCCATCCCAGGACCCCAAGATCATGTGGGTCACTGCTTCTTAAAAAATTTTTAATCAGGGCAGCCCAGGTGGCTCAGTGGTTTAGCGCTGCCTTCAGCCCACGGCGTGATCCTGGAGACCCGGCATCGAGTCCCACGTCTGGCTCCCTGTTGGAGCCTGCTTCTCCCTCTGCCTGCGCCTCTGCCTCTCACTCTCTCTCTCTGTCTCTCTCATGAATAAATAAATAAAATCTTTTTAAAAAAATTTTTTAAATCATGGTAAAATACACATAAGCCATTTTGAAATGTACACATAAGTGGCATTAAGTGTACCCACATTGTCATGCAGCCACCTCCACCAGCCATCTCCAGACTCTTCATTTTGCAAAACTGGAACTCTCTACCCATGAAACATTACCCATCCTCCTCCTTCAGCTGCTGGCAGCCACCATTATACTTCCTATCTCTCTGAATTTGACGGCTCTAGGTACTTCATAAAAGTAAAATCATATAGAATTTGCCTTTTTGTAACTATTTTATTTCATTAACCTAATATCCTCAAGGTTCATCCATTTTGCAGTATGTGTCAGAATTAACTTTCTTATAAAGGTTGAATAATATATCATTGTTGGTATATACTACAATTTAGTTGCCCAAGTATCTGTTGATGAGTCAAAACATATTTTAAGAATTTATAGCACAATGACTTAACTGCTTGAATTATAGAGGTTGCATCATTCTGTAATCAAGTAGGGACTCAAACTAGAAAGTCTCTGTCATGCTCCAAGACCTTATAGAGGAGAGTTCTGAAACCTCAGAGACTCAGCAACTGATTTGTCTAAGTTAATGGGAAAGTCCCACAGTTCACAGAACAGAAACTTCTGTTGACTTTCCTTCCACAGACTCATAAATGTAGAGGGTTTCCCACCATACATTTTCATCTCATTTGTTATGTTTCATTTGTTGTAAATTAAACTAATCATCTTGTTTGCAAAACAATTTACTTTTTTAGGTTGTATTTAGGTTTTGTGAAAATATCACTTTCCACAGCAAGTAATAGATTTGTTCAAATATTAACCTTGGGGAATGTGATTTGACAGTTCTTCAAAGAATATATAAAACTAATTATAAGTGAAAGTCATTTCAATTTCAATAATTAAAGAAAAACCTGCCAGCCCTGGATTATTCTCTTTCAACTCATATCATAGACCTGTCCATCATTATAGTCCCATACATGCCTGTTGACCAAATTACATGAATCAAAGGACTGAGCATCTCTTTTTTATTTGGTGTTTTATTCAGACTTTATTTTAAAATAAAATTTACCCAAACTCAGTTTCAAAAAACTAATAGATAACTCCCAAAATAGTTTTCTAGTGTTTACCTCTGAATGTTACTTATGTCTTATTTTACATGTTTTAAATAACAATATATTATTTTATTATTAGGTTAAGATCGCAGCAACTTTACAGAACCTACCATGTTATGGAATCAAATCTCAGATGGAAGAAATGTGTTTTAAAATTTATCTGCTCCCCACACTCAACCTGGGCTGAATCCATGTGGTGGTCCTTTTTTTAGCCTTTGCTAGAACACCCTCTGTCCTGTGTTACTCAAATTTTACTCATCTATGTACCCCTAGCATGATATGAGTCTTCCTTACTAGTTTTACTTAATATTTTCCTTTTATAAGACTCTATCTTCCTTTGATATTTTCAAAGAGAAATTTAACACTATGTGAAAAACCAGCATGATGTCTCATGAATTAGAAGGAAGGCGTAGAGAACAACTATAAATAGTGAGCGAGTAAGCTTGAGACCAACTCTTTGATAAAAATGGAAATGTGGAACTATTTCAGGGGTAATAACACCACTATGGACCCAAAATGAGACATTGTTTTTAACATCATGAAAGATAGAAGAGAGTTGAAAGGCAGTGACTTTCATATATGTATCGCTGTGCTTTGTGACTCCTCAACTCATCTTGCATACAACTGAGTCCCAAACTTTGAATATAAATTTCATCCAAAATAACATCCATGTTAACATAAAACTAACCATCACACTGCTGTTTGTATAGCTTCGTGCATTAAGCATCATGATTAACAAAATAAGCTGAGAATAGGTAAACAACGTATTCAAAGTATGTGATACAACTTTGTGGAACATGTAGACCTCTGAATGTGACAAATTCAGTATTCTGAAAATTTGAACTAAGCAGCTCAGAAATGGTGGTCAGTCACTGATGGATGTTGGATGATAATAATATTACATTTATTATTAACCATGTCAAAAAAATAGCTAACATGAATTTGAAGTGTGCTATTAGGCATAATTTTCATTGCTTTTCTGACATTACCTAATCCTCATAATTAACTAGAAAATAGCATCACATTTCTATTGAATGGATGCAAAAGCTGCACAATAGAGAGTTAAAAGTAATGTGTTCAAGTTTATGTGAAGCTTCTAAAAGATAAGGATAGAATACAAACTTAAGTAATCTGATTCCAGAGTCCATATCATGTTTAGTTGGCCCTGATCCCTACTCTTCCCCCACTGAACCAATGAAAAGCATTGTAGAATATACAGGGTGACCACAAATTCTGGAAACACAGATGACTAATAATTTGAATATTTAAGTGACTAATTAATACCCATATTTGCCTGGTGAGAAGGCCACTTAGATTAGTTCCAACAGGATCCTGTTGGAGGTGGCAAGGGACTGCCTTGTCAATCATGTCTCAAGCTGGATTAGATGTGTAGACATGTGCAGTGAACTACCTGTATGTCAGATATGGACTCTTCTGATATGTTCTAAGTTCAGGTTTATTCAAGAATAAACAGACAAATCACCTGAAACAATGCTTCACAGATACAAGTGCAGGGTTAAGGAAATGTGTTACTACACCACATTGATTGCAATTTTTCAGTTCATTGAATTCTGCTTTGCTAGTGAGGAACAACACATTGAACCTTCATAATGTTATTGAGCACATGATGTATAGTAAAATAATACTATGCCATTTTTATGTATATACATCAATGTTTACATACTTTAGCGACATACTGTATTTACCATCATGGTTATTGGCCTTTGTCTGTCTCCCACTTAGATGTATGGGACCTGGGTCTGAATACAGTATTCCAGATGTGCTCTGACTATGGTAAAATAAGACCATTTTCCTGTTCTTCACATTTGAGATACTACAATCTAAGAGTATTGACCTTTCTGGCAATTACTTATCTCAGTGAATTCAGGTTGACTTTAATATCCATTCATCTGCAAACATTTTTCATGCCTACCTTGTACAAGACACTGTTTTAGGCACTGACAGCATAGTGGTGAACAAAACAAAGACCCTGCCCTCCTGGATCTTTTATTGAAGTAGGAGGAGACATATTATAAAAACACGATCAAATAGATATACAATACACATTAGATTGTGCTAAATTAAACAGAGAAAGAGAATGCATCTCTGTTCTTTCTCCAAAGGACAGAGAATGAAGAGGCTGCCCTGTTAGCCAGGTGGGCATTTGGGAGGAGGGGAGTGGAGGTAATTGCAGCCTCTAGGGATAGGAAGTACAAATACCTCTCCCCAGGCTGCCCCTGATTTGTTTGAAGAATAGAAGGGGGCCAGTGTCACTGTAGTAAAAATGACAATGGGATTGAGGAGAACCTGGTAGGGAATAAAGATTAGAGAGATAGTAGCAGACCAAATCACGCAGAGTCTTGTAGTAAGGAGTCTTAATTCAAGCCTTAGTTGTGATAGAAAGCCACTGAAGGATTTTTTTTGTTGTTATTCCATGAGAGTGACATAATCTGTTTGAATTTGAAAAGGATTACTCTGGCAGCTTTGGGGCTAATAGACATTAAGAGAGCAAGAGTGAGAGCAGGGAAATCAATATGGACTACATCAGTTATCTTTATATGTCCGAGATAGGTTGGCTTTTAATTATCTGTTGTCTTTGATTTATAATTTAATTGCACTGCAGTCAGAAAATGTGTTCCATATGACACTGTTTTTTTTTTTTTTTAATTCCTTTGTGAATTAACATTAACTTCTGCAAATGCTTTTGTGTATTTGAAAATAATGTAGATCCTCTGTTGGGTATGGAGCCCTCATATCCATTAGTTCAAACTAGTTAAATATTGTTATTCAGATAATTCATAACCTTGATATTATTTGGTCGACAGAGTCTATAATTTTCTAATAGATTTTTATTAAAATCTCAAGCTAGAGTTTGCCAAGTTTACCTCATGCTTCTGACAACTTTTAATTAATGTTTTTAAGCTACCTGTTAAATAGTTACAAATTTGCTACATAATTACATGTACCGTGTATCATTACATGTCTGGTCATGATTTGTATAGCTTCTTTTTAGATTTTTAATTTTATATGTAGTTCCTACTTATGTGTTAATGTTGTTTACTTAATATACCATTTTGTCTGAATTAATATTGATAAACGAGCTTTCTCTTGGTTAAATATTCGTGTTGAGTATGTTGGCCATATCTTTATTTTCAACCTTTCTATGTGGTTTTGTCTTAAATGTTTCTTTTATAAACAGCATTTTCTTTGATTTTTTAATATACATACTATGGATTTATTTTAATTCCTACCATCTTGGTTTGTGTCTCGTCTCTTCTCTTTGCCTTTTATTTTTTTTTACTTTTATCTTTCTGGTGGATTAATATTTTTTTCTATTTCTTCTCTCTCTTCTGGTTTCAGGACCACATATTATATTGCAATTAATTCAATAGCCACTTTCATTTTATTAGACCACTTTCTTTTTTAGCATATATACTTATTAGGTAATTACATCTTCCCTCTTAAGTATGATGATCCAGACATCAGTTCATTTTACTACCCCCTGATCTTCCTAGCACATGTTCCTTCTTTTCTGTGGTCCTTCTTCCCCTCCCCGCCAAATACAAAAACTTCCCAGCAGGAGTTTGGCTGTGCTCTCTTATGTCATAGAAAACTCTTTAGAGTCCTTCTACTCTCTTGGGCTAAGCACACAATCACCAGGGCCTGCTCCCAGCCCTCTGTGCCTGCAGGCCTGTGGCTATAGCCCATTATACATTTAGTGTCTCCGTTTCTGGTCCATGAAAATGATTATCCACATTATTGTGGTAAAATACACATAATACAACATAAAACTTACTATTTTAATCAATTTAAAGTGTACAACTCAGGTACACCTGGCTGGCTCAGTCAGAAGAGCATGCAACTCTTGATTTTGGGGTTGTAAGCTCAAGCCCCACATTGGGTGTCAAGATTGCTTAAATCTAAAATCTTTTTTTAAAAAGTGTATAATTTAGTGGCATTAATTACATTCATGATGTCATACAACCATCAGCACCATCTGTCCACAACTTCTTTATCACCCCAAACAGAATCCCTGTATTCCTTAGAAGTCACTCCTCAGTCATCTCTCCCACCAGCCCCTGAAAACCACTAATCTACTTCTTGTCTCTATAAAGTTATCTCTTCTGGACATTTTATAATTTTATACCAATGGACTCATATACTATGTGGCCTTTTGTGTCTGGTTTTTCATTTAGCATCATGTTTCCAAGGTTCATTCAGGTTGTAACATCTATCACTACATCATTCTTTGCTGTGTCAGAATAGTATTTCATTTTATGGATAGACCACTTTTTGTTGATTCATTCTTCTGTTGATGGGCATTTGGGTTGTTTTCAACCTTCAGTTATTATGAATAGTGCTACTACGAATATGGGTCTACAGATTTTTGTCTGAACACCTATTTTCATTTCTATTGGGAGCACACCTAGGAATGGACGTGCTGAGTAATTCAGTAATTCTATGTTTACCTTAAATGGAGGAACTGACAAACTGTTCGATAGAGGCTGCACCATTTTACATTCCCACCAGCAATGTCTGAAGGTTCCAATTCTCCACATCCTTGCCAATACTTGTTATTTTAATATGATCATGATGGTGATGGTATTGATGATGGTGGGTGCCATCCTAGTGACTATGAAGTGTTATCTGATTTTAGTGTGATCATGTTGGTGATGGTGTTAATGATGATGATGTTTGCCATCCTAGTGACTCTGAAGAGTTATCTTTTTTTTTTAACCCAACTATGACCTACCTGTTTTCCATTTTTGTTTCTTTTTCTTTTTTTTTTTTTTTACTATTGTTGTTATACCAGCATAGTTCTATCCTAATGTAGCACAATCAAAGCATGACCCAATGTCCCCATTCTGATTAGAACCTCATATCAATTCTAGTCACGTGTTTTCAGTGGACAACTGAGTTAAGCGGCCAATGTACCTGATTACCTGATACCGTTACTTTTCTACAAAATGAAGAAAGAGATGTATTAGTAAGCTAGTATAGACTTAAACCAATTTAATCAAAGCTTATTTCAGTGTTTCCAATTTTAACATCCCTTTTGCAATCAAATTAGTAAAATGCAGACATTATTTAGTTAAATGAAGGAAGTGGAAATGCATTTGAGTTTTCTACAAGAATTGAGCTTTCTTTTCAGAGGATTAGTGACAACGGCAAAAATCACTTCTCTTCTCTTCTTTTGACCTGCCCAAGAAATTAGAAATGTCTGACCTGCCAAGAAGGAAATTAAAAGCACACAAAAATAACTTAGAAACTCACATATTTCCTATAGTTTTCAATACTTTTTATATAATAATGTCATGTTCTTTTATTAATTTATTTTTATGTTTTATATTCATGATATTCGTTATTGTGAGCATATTGTATATTCATGATATCTTTATGGTTATGAAAATAATACATGATCACATTTTTTGAGCAAGAAAATTGAAATCACATTTTATCTGCCACTTCTAAAGTGCTGCAAGGACTTGGGGGTCATGGCATAAAGGTCCCAGAACTTCATTTGAATTATGAGCCTGGGTCCTAGGTCAGGTCTGTGTGACATGGGGATTATTATTGCTTCACCTCTATGCGAATCTGATAATTACATGAATACATAGTACAGACATTATGCTTTGTGTATGAAATATTTTGTTTGAACTCTCCCTTTTATGATCTGCCTACCCTTCATGAATTCCCCACCCAGGCAAACTTGGTCTAGGATTCCACATGAAATTAGTGTTCTCTGTCCTCACTTTAAGTCAACAGGTACCTATCCTATTTCCATTCTCCCTAAGTTGGCTCTCCATGGCACCTCATGAGAAAGGCTTTCATGTGAGAAGCAGCTTCTATCATAGGCTCTTTAAACATCTTTTGTAGGGATCCCTGGGTGGCGCAGAGGTTTAGCGCCTGCCTTTGGCCCAGGGCGCGATCCTGGAGAGCCGGGATCGAATCCCACGTCGGGCTCCCGGTGCATGGAGCCTGCTTCTCCTTCTGCCTATGTCTCTGCCTCTCTCTCTCTCTCTCTCTCTCTCTCTCTCTCTGTGACTATCATAAATAAATAAAAATAAAAAAACATTTAAAAAATAATAAAACAATAAACATCTTTTGTAGTCTTGGTGCCTTTCAACACCTCCTTAGCCACACTGGATAACCATCTACCCTGCCTAGGCACAAAATGCTATGCGAGACACTCTTCTTGTTCTTTACTATTGGTTACCATTGCCACATGCTACCATACTATATGCTTATGTCTTGACTTCTGTTATCTTACTACTGACAGCCACTTGAGGTGGGCACTCTTCTCCCTGCACTTTACATGAGGGACAAAGACACAGGTTAAGTTACCTATCTGCTTTATACTATCAGCATGGAGAAGCACCAAGTTCTATGCCCAGCTGACCTGCCCCAAATCAGGCTTGTCACCACCATAGACAAAGCAGAAACATTTCATATCCTGATAGCTCTTCCATTTTCTTGGGGCTGAAAAAGCTTATCAATCAACAACATCAATGATCTAACACCCTTTCAAAAAATACATCTTTGAAGATACAAATATGATGCTAAATTCCTTATATGGGCTATTGTAGTTATCTTTTTTGCTCTATACGGGATGTATTGTTATAATCCCTATGTTGCATATTATTATTCTCATTTTCCAGTTGGGAGGTTGAGGCTATGTGGTCTAGGGTTACTATCTTAAAAATGGCAAAAATGGGGTCTCCACTGGGGGGTCATGTCCCTCCAAACCCCAACATAACCATGACAGCACATGGTTCTATCACCAAAGTCTCAAGTCACCCCAAAATTAGAAATTTGGCTATGTCACTCACATTGATTTTTTTTTAAGAAGTGAAGCTCCACCAAGTTAGTCCACATTAGACTGAGTATGTATCTCAAAAAAAATCACATCGCAGTGCTCCCATAACAGAAGCCAGTCCTGTGCAACGACTGTCTTTCTCTCCATGTTAACAACTCCAGCCTCTGCTTGCACTGGTTTTTCTCTGAAAGGCTCATGTCATCTTCACTCAGACTCTCCCTGAGAGATGCTTTTCGACTCCTAGAATGCTACATGCCATTCTGTGAAAGGTCAAGATCCAACACAAAAGGCCCTCACTGCTAGAAGGGAAACGTGGGTAGATGGCTGAGGAATGTGTGGGGGCCAGCCACAAAGCCCCGACTTGTGCTCCCAGATCTGGGGGTCCTCTTGGGCCACTGCAAGTTCACCATAGGTGGAGGAACACTGTTTCAGTTGTGGCCCAAGCTGGACAAGTTTGGCCTACAGAGTTTCTGCAGCAAAGAACAGTACAGAAGAGTTCTTATCTATGTTACTTTGTACAATATAGTATAAGAAAGCCTGTCTTGCTCCAGTTGCTGTTGAGTTTCAATGCTATAATATTACAATCAACTTGCCCTCATAGGGAAAAGCCTGAGCTGCCTCCTTGCGCTACAGTTGCTCCCTGTGTCCTGCATCTCCTTCTGTGAAGATTTCCCTAACTGTGCCAACCAGCACCAAAGTCTTCCTTCCATCACAACTTATGTCAATTATAGCTCAGACTATATTTTCTAGGGCAGTAGAACACAAGTGAAGTACTCAGGTCTGGAATCCTAAGTCCTGAGTCCTCTCTATAACTTACCAACATATGCAGGCTCAGGCAACTCATGGCCTCCACACTTATGCTCAGTCTTTTCATCTATAAAATGGCAATAACATCTGTTCACTAACATTGTAGCCATTAGCCAATCCAATCCGACAGGTATTGAGAGCCCATCATGTGCCAGATTCTCTGCTAGGCACCTTTCATGGTTTTAAAGAGAAAAAGCCAGAGACATCTAAGTCATAGCATATGTATTTAAAGCATTCAAGGAGTATCTGGGTGGCTCATTTGGTTAAGCAACCAAATCTTGATTTCAGCTCAAGTTGTGATCTCAGGGTCCCAAGATGGAGCCCTGAGTCAGGCTCTGAGCTCAGTGGAGGTCCTCTCCCTCTGCTCTTTTTTCTCTCTGTCTCTATCTCTCCCTCCCTCTCTCTCTCATATAAATAAATAAAATATTTTTTAAAATAAAGCAGTCAATAAAGTAGTATTTTCCAAAATAGGTCCTGTAGTGCTGTCTATTAATATGTGGTTTAAGAAAAAAAATTCTAGGACTAAGTAAATCTCAGAATTGTTGGTACACAAAGCTAACCAAATGATGTTGATATTGGACTTCTCAGAGTTATTAATATCCTATTATGCAACATACAGCTAGAAGGAAAAAGAAAAGTAGGTTCAATTTCCTAGGCTTTTTTGCCCAAAAAATCTTTTTGGGGCAGATTTTTATTTTTAAGAATTTTTACTCACATTCTACAGAACAGTTTTCTACAGAACATGGGAAATATCAGAAGGAAAGTTCAGGCAGTTACTTAAGCTAGTATTATTTTATATACCATGAGGGTGAAATCGTCACCCAAGGTAATATATAAAAGAGTGCACTGGACATTGACAAGTGCCACCTGCAGAGTCTGTCTCTGATCTCATAATACTTTTAGAATATTGCTTGAGTGTTACTGTGTCTTTCCAAATACAGCAAGTGTCATTTAAATGGTGTAGAAGAGCAAAGAGGGTGGATGGATCTATCAGCCATTTAGGCATATCACAAACTACAGAATTAAAAAAAAAAAAACAAAACAGTACATGTTGGTGCAAGAACAGGAAGACAGTGGAACAGACCTGAAGGCTCTCTGACAGATTCATGTATATTTAAGAATTGATATAAGATGAAGCTGTCACCAAATATCAGTGGAAAAAACAACATTCTCTTGGTAGACAGTATTGAGGAAAAGGGCTTTTGTATAGATTCCCACTTAAATGATGTACAAAAGTGGATTTCATGGACAATAAAGACATAGTATGAAAAGTAAAACTCAAGTGTTTTTTAGAAGGGAGTATAAAGAATGAAGTGGGGAAGGGAAGGATTTCTTTACAAAACCCCAAGAAACTATCCTTAAGGAGAAACAAAAAAAAATTTTCTTATGTCAAAATTAAATTCTCCCATTCACCAGAGGATAGCGTGGCAGAGCTAACACCACTAATAGCAGAACGGGACTCATTTCCCTCCATCCCCTGACCTTCTGTCTCCAATCAAATTGACCTTTCTATCTGTCCCTTTTATATACCAACCCCCTTCCTGACTTGGGGCTGGTATACTTGCCTGTTGCTCTGCCTAAAAAGTTCTTTCCTCGATTCACCTAATTGCTCTTCATCCCTGTGATCTCAGCCAAGATGTCTTTCCCTTAGAAAAGCCCTCTCTGATTGCATTCTCCTTTCACCTTCTACTTTGTGTTCATTGCCCTCCTTGGAGTTACAAGTATATGTCATTTATGGAACTCTGAATTTCGTATCCATCTTCCTTTACTAGGTGGTATGTAAGCTCTGGGAGAGCAGAGACCCCCTGCCCAGTACTTGACACAGTGCTCTATGCCTAGAAGATAACTTTAATATGTTAATAGAGGGATGCCTGGGTGGCTCAGTGGCTCAGCGAGCGATTTAGCTCCTGCCTTTGGCCCAGGGCGTGATCCTGGAGTCCCAGAATCAAGTTCCACATCAGGCTCCCTGCATGGAGCCTTCCTCTGTGTGTGTATGTGTGTGTCTCTCATGAATAAATAAATATAATATTAAAAAAATAAAAATAATAAAATGTTAATAGGGTGCTTTGATGAGGGGCAATTGAAAGAGGACATATTCCATACCATGTGCTGGATGGGTACTGCAAGCATAGGGAAGATTCTGACGTGCTTTAACCTTTATGTCAGCAAGAATTTAGGGTAACTGTTTGCTCCCTGGCTTTTTCCTGTCATCTGGAGACTCAACAACTCAATTCTGATTTGTATCACCTGTGGTTCCTTGTACTCCATTAAGTGGTACACTGATATTTGTTGATTATATATCTATACTGCTTCCTCCCACCACACTCAGTTTTCTACATTTGGACTATCACAATAACCATGCTTAATGACTTGCCTTTTGAAAACTCTCTTTGACAGTTGGCATCAACCTTCATTTAATTACTCCTTCTGTTGACAACTCTCACTCTCTGTTGATTCTTAATTTGATCTGAGCATTTAGTTATTCAGCAAATATTTATTGAAAACCTAGTGGGTGCCAGGAATGTGCCAGACACTAGAAAATCTGGCAGTCCCCTTCCAATATTGACATGCTAACATGACACCTCAAAGGAATCATTGAACAGAGCAACTCAACTTAGTTAAATATTGAGAGAGACCTAAATGCACCCAGATTTGGGCACAGCGCAGAGTGGCTGAACAGGAACACTACAAGTGGAAAAACTGGACCAGTTCCCAGCTTATTTTGAGTAAGTGCTTCAGAGTGGAGCTTCATTATTCATGACTGGAAAACTTCAAAACAATACAAATCTACCCGAGCATCGTTATGAAAAGATATCCTTAAGTAAAATAAAAAATAACCATACTCTATTATTGTTTTTAAACACTTGTCATGCTTTTGAAAGGGTCAATTTAGAGACAACTAAAGCATCCTGTTCAGATTAATAGTGATAATAGAGACATTCGAAACTTGCTAAAGATAAACTTACAAACTAACCTTTGAAGATGATTTTAATGACAAACCTAAGCTGGTGTCATTTTTTTTCTAGTCATATCAAGAGTATTACTTAGTATCAATCACTGGAGCCAGTATATTGTGATACCTACCACAAAGAACTGGTACCTTCTAATTACAATGTTTTCTGTAGGCTGACCAAGGAAGAATGATAGTGTATAGAGAGCCCTGGAAGGAGGATTATGTGTTTATTTTAGTATTCCAAAAGACAAAATCCCATGAAAGAAGATTTAAGGGAGAATTTCTCATTAATATTATCAACACCAATGTGAAATCACATGTCTGTAATGGTTGTAAGCTTCCTGCCTACTCAGAGATGGCTGGCTTCCTGAAGACTCTCCCCAAAGTTCTGGATCTTAGAATTTAGCAGCCTAATATAGCCTTCAAAAAACTATAACTTTTTAAAAATAGTTGTATAGGGACGCCTGGGTGGCTCAGCAGCTAGGCGCCTGCCTTCAGCCCAGGGCGTGATCCTGGAGACCTGGGATCAAGTCCCACATTGGGCTCTCTGCATGGAGCCTGCTTCTCCCTCTGCCTCTCTCTCTCTCTCTCTTTCGCTCTGTGTCTCTCATGAGTAAATAAATAAAATCTTTAAAAAATAAAAATTAAAAATTAAAATTAAAATAGTTGTATATATGCAGAAAAGTTGTAAAGATTGTGCAGAGTATTCTTATATTCCTCATAGTCTCCCTCATTACTAGTATCTATCATTAATACGGTACTTTTGTCAAAATTAATGAACCAGGATTGATACATTATTACTAACTACAGTCCATTCTTTATTCAGATTTCCTTAGTTTTAGCTAATTTCCTTTTTATGCCCAAGGATCTCATCCAGAATGCCACATCACATTTAGTTTTCATGTTTCTTGAAAGGCTCTTTTTGGCTGTGGTGGTTTCTCAGCCTTTACTTGGTATTGATGACCTTACCAATTTTGAGGAGTACTAGTCAAGTATTTTATAAAATTACTTTCAACTGAGATTTGTCTGAAGTTTTCCTCATTATTAGGTAGGTGTTATGGGTTTTGAAGATAAAGACCACAGAGGTAAAGTTCTTTTTTTTTTTCATGTATATCAGAGGGTCAAGCTATCAACATAGTAAGTCACTTCTGATGTTGACCTGGACTATTACTTGGCTGATAGTGTTTGTCAGATTTCCCCACTGGGAAGTTACCACTCCCCGTTCCATGCTGTACTCTTTGAAAATAAGGCTTTAGGTGCAATCCATCTTTTAAGGAGTAGGGAGTTAGCTATGAAAATTGTTTGGATTTCTTGTACATGAGAGATGTGTTTATTCTCTCCCATTTATTTATTCAATCACTTATTTATATCAGTCTTGACTAATGGATATTTATGTTATGCTTTGGGTTATAATTCAATACTACCTTCTTTGTTTTGTTGAAAGTAATCCAGCTTTGGCGATTACAGACTTTTTCATTTCTCTCCTGTGTCCCTTTGATATGCTCCCATAATTATGAGCGGTTTTTTTTTTTTTTTCTGTTTGGTTTTTTATTTGTTTTTTGAGAACTTCCTTTCTTTCTGACAGTGCAAGATGTTCCCAGTTCATCTTTTATACTCCCTGCCTCAGTTTTAGAATCAGCATTTTCCAAGGGGCCCTCCTTATGTAGGTTTGTTTTTGTTATAGTTGATGAAGTATTTTGGTAGCCACTATGCCAGGAACTTGATACATACTGTCTTTCTTAATCCTCATATCAATGCTATTGTGCAGTCTTCAGCTTAATTTTGTAAGCATAGAAACTAGGGCTCAAAGAAAATAAATGACTTACACAGGGCCACACAGTTAGTAAGAGTTGTGATTCACACCCAAATCTATCTGACTCTAAAGCTCACACCCTAAAGCCTGACTGCACAAGGGCCAGCCTCCCTTGTTAGCTAAATTAACACCAGATGGAATCTATGCTGTTGCAAACCACCCTAAAAAGATAGAAGCCAGTGAAGCATACTTTGGAAGACCTCTCAGGACTTGAGCCACACTGATCCCTTCCTTCTCTGAACTTCCCACTGAGAGTTGAAAGCATTCCCTGAATGTGGAAGGTGCTTATGTGCTGTGTTATGGTTTTTCTCATTTATCTAAATTTCCAGATCAGATTATTAGCTCCTCAGAGAGCAAGGAAAATCTACTACCGTGTAAGATTATCAAAAGAAGTAACTTGCAGAGGCCATATCCCTTCAAACAGACTGGGGTGATAGAGCTGCCATCAAAGGCAAATATTCACATCATTGCCTGTCATACCAGGAAAGGATAGATCGCCACTGAAAGTGATATCATATTGTTATCATGATTATTTTGCATCGATTCAGTTTCCCCCTAGTCAAGGAGCTTCTCAAAGATAGAGGTTGTATCTTGACCATTCTCCGGTGCCCAAGACAGTGTACAGGTTCCAGGCACTCACATAGTGTGTGTTAAATACTTAAGAAAGCTCTTGAGTCCCAGGTTGAGACTACAACCTAGGTTGTGTGTTCTTGATTTACACACAATTTTAACCTGTTTTCCTCTTGAGAAGGCAGTAGTAAGAGGTGGCCCTAGAGGGAGACAGACTGGCAACCATGAAAAATGGTAGGTCTCTGCTTCATTCAAAAACCCCACTGATGAGGCACCCAGGTGGCACTGTCAGTCATGCATCTGACTCTTAATTTTGGCTCAGGTCATGATCCTCAGCATCATGAGATCCAGCCATGAGTTGGGGGCATGGAGCCTGCTCAAGATTCTCTTTTTCTCCTTCTCCCTTGCCTCTTCCCTTTTCCCTAGCTTGTGTGAGATCATCTCTCATTCTCTCTCTCATAAAAAAAGGTTCAAAAACCCCTTGAAAAAGACAACAAATAGAGAACAGAAGTGAAAGGGGTAGACACACATGGTCCCTTGGTCCCTTCTCTGGGAGAGAAAACAGTGGAGAGAGAATGATGGAAAAAGCAGATAAATGAGGGCTATACATGCCTGTAGGATTGAAAGCCACTCTACAGAGTGAGTGGAACAGGACCACTTATCCACGAATTATTTTAAGTACAGTGCCTGGGGCCCACAGAAGTCAACAGGGACTGGGCTGGTCAAAAAATCTGCACAAAGACCTCTCACTTCTACTCTCCATCTATTCCTGGCTCCCATCCCTAGCTGACTCAGTTGGGTAATAAGTACCTCTTCCCAACCTCATAGAAGATAGGAAGATTGTTTTCTAGAAAGTTTGACCAGAGAACCACTAGGTTCTGCATATTAGGCACAGATAAGATCAGGAATGAGGCATGAAAATAGATTTAACTACAAGTCTGACCCTGAACATCAAAATGCCCAGCCCCCTTCCCCTCTAACACTCAGAACTCCTATATCAAAAGTTACACCCACCACTTTCCTGGCAGGAGTTAGAGAATTCTTTTTTGATGAGAGTAGCCCATGGGTACTGACTGCCCACTGGTACTGACATCTGGACTCTCTCCATTGAATTAACCAAAGCCCCACTACAGTACCCTATGGCAAGGTTTACTCCTCTAGAAACACAGAGCTTCCAACCAGCTTTTTATTCTCATGAAAGAGAGAAGAGCATATCAATCAAACAAGGAAGGGATGGCATAAAAAGGAAGAGTCCAAGAATAAGAAAATGCTCTTGAAAATTAAGAGTATGGTAGTATAAGTTTAAAAAAAATAACAGAAAAATTGGGATTTAAAGTATGACCCCCAAAATAGAAGCTAAAGAAAAAGAATTAAACAGTAGGAGGAAAAAAAGAAAATTTAGAAAATTATTTTTTTTAAAGAAGCATTTACTGGCTCTATGAGAAAGAAATGTGTAAGAAAGTGAAGGACATGTAGTTGAAGAACACTACTTGGCTCAGCTGTGAACGGTATACACATTATCATAGTAATGTAGATTCTGAATGTTGATTTTACCAAAGTTGCATGGAAGAGTCCATACCATTGCAGACATTCAGTAGATAACGTCTAAAGTTGATAAATCAGGAGAAAGTGTGGAAGAATATTTTGGGCCACAGAGAGAGAAATACTCCAGGAGGAACATGCTGGCAAGTTGAAAGCTCTTACGGTGGTAAGAGGTATGAGCTATTGCTCTTTGATTATAAGCTTTATAATGTTTGACATTTAAAATTTGTTTTGATATGAGAATAAATAATACATTTTAAAAAATAAGACACACTAGTTTTAAAATGTCACCCTGATGGAGCCATTTAGTGTTCAAGTAGCCACATGCATCCAGTAGCCCCTGTAGGGCATCGTAGAACAAATAATGTTCACTTCAGTGGTCTTGAGTGATCAAGGAAAGGTTTGATTTTGTTCTGCATGTCTGCTTTAGGGAAACAAATGTGACAGGGATTCTTCTCCATCAAAATGCCATGTGCTTTAGTTATTTAGGGGAGAGAACTGATGGAGACTGTCCTCCTCTCCCAGTGTGGGAAAAATGGTGCTTGCCCCCCTTCCCCATCTCCCAGTCAGGCTAACTCTGTGTCCAGAAGAATCGAGGTCTTCTGGACTGGCCTCAGCCTGACTTGAACTGGTTCAGAGCACTGATCTTTATCAGAAGTCATGGGTCCACCAGACTCCTTTCTGGCAGGCAGAGCTGATCTGCCAGCAGTTCCCTGCAAGCCCCTTATCTTTGGATGGTTGCACTGAGGTCGGTTAGTGAAAGTCACCAGCCTCAAAGCAAAATCTTCTGTGGCAGAAATTAACCTCTCCAGGGGCAGAGGCTACAGTGGTGAAGGAGGAACACAGACTGGAGAGCATTTCCCTCCCTTGTTCTAATACTGCAGAGACCCCAGGGATGCTTCACTTGACTGGTATTTTCCTGGTTTAGTGTCAGTAAGCAGAGATGGCCAAATAAAAGTCACACTGTCCAGCTGCCATGAGAGGCATTTCAGAGTTTGTTAGTGGTTCATGCATTTTACCTGGTGATTTTTTTGTTATCAAGATGTATGGGAGGATTACAGCAACACTTTCTAGGCTAGAATGAGGCTTTTTGTTTAAACCCTGACATGGCAAAGACTGTGTTTCCCAGGATTTGAGCATATCAACACAGTTAATGGTAAATTATAATATTTTGACGTGACAATAAAAAGGGATGGGTGGCTTTCTTATATTTCTTGCTATAAATCTTGAACAAAGCTGTTGGGAGATTTTTTCTGCAGTGGGATTTTTTTGAATAATACTAAGGATAAGCAAGTAGCATTTGAAGAAACTGGGATTTGAAAAATAATGGTGAGCTGGTCACATATAGGGAGTTCCTTTGAAATATGGAGATGGAAGCTACTGGAAACAGAAGAAGTCGCTGACTCACTGCCCAGATGGGTTGTGAAGATTGGTAATACAAAGAGAGGTCTTCCTCATTTCCCTCTGTCTTTCCCTCACTCCTCCTTCCTCCTTCCCCCTCCTCCTCCTGCCTGTCATTACTCCCCCATCCCACCCCCACCCCTGTTTACCATAACTACTGGAAGACTTACTGTGTGCCTGGCACTGGACCACATGTGCTTTAATAATTACATATAAAATTTAATAATTTCAATAATATGTGAATTTTAATAATTCAATAACATTTGCACTATTATACATATCAAGAAACTAAGGCTTAGAACCATTAATTTGCGTAATGTCACCCAACTAGCAGGTGGTAGAGCAGGGATGGTAAACTAGGTGGGCTGACTCCAGGGCTTCTGTTGTACATACGGCTCATAGTGAGTGCACGGTTCTGTCAGCTGTGAGCTTGCTGCTCATATCCGTGTTGATGGTGAAGAGCACACAGATAAACCACAGAGCAGTTAAGTGATTCACTCAAGGTCACACACTGGTCAGTGGCAGGAGAATATATCCCATTCTCTCACTCCATGTAGCTCTTCTCTCTGCAGCGCCACTTGCTGAATATAAGAAGAATTAGTACATTAACTTCTAGAAACATATAACCTCCTGTCCGGCTTCCAGGTTCTGAATCCTCACATTACTTGAATTGATTTTAGGCTTTAAGTAGAACTGTTGAGCGCTGCCAAAAGCTATGCCAAAGAAACTGTTTTAGTTTAGGCTAATATTTGTTATGCAATGGACAGAAGACAGAAGCCTATGACAATATTGAATTTCTTCTTCTCTTGCCTAATTAAAAAAAAAAAGAAAGCAAAAAGTTTACCATCAGGAAGAATTTTAACTCTGAGCCATTGTGGGGGATTCCAGAGAATCAGCAGTTACCCCGATGAGACAGAAGTCACTGTCTCTCTAGCTGACGCTAGGACAGCAGCTCTGGCCCAAGGTGAACTGACTCTCCAGGGCGTGGGCAGGTCACAGGTATAAGGTATAAGTTCTCCATTTTAGAAGTTCACCTTGAGCCAGAGCTGCTGTTGTAGTGTCAGGGAGAGAGACAGTGACTGTTTCATCAGGGCAACCCCTGATTCACTGGAGTCCCCCACAGTGGCTTGGGAGAGGGAGACCATGATTCTAGACCTTCAGTCTACAGGAAAAATGCCTTCGTGGTGGCTGCCTGTCACTGCTGGCCAGCTGCCCTCCCACATGCAGATGCTAGGCTGAGCTCACGAATCCCCTCCTACGCCCTGCCAGCTTTAGAAGGAAAGAGACATTAGATACTCATCCCACAACCTTCCTACCTCCATGACCTCCCTTTTTCCTTTCATCTTGGTGAAACCTATCTATGTTCTTTTTAAGGCTCAGCTTAAGCATTAACAAACATCTCCTTTGCTTCCCACTCCTCAGCGTCAAACAATAAATAATCTTATGCTTCAGGAAGGCCCCACACACACTTTGTTTGGGGCTCCTTAATCCACCCCCCACCCTCGCACCATCGTTCTCTGCTGGTGTTGTGTGTCCATTTTATCCCTCCTATTAGATCCTAAGACTTTAAAAGTAAAGAGGAGTCTTGCTTATCTTCACTTTCTGCACCGCTCTTAGGACGATGGCTTTTCTGGGTTTGTGCCTTGATGCATTGTGGTATTAAAGAATTTTGGGGGCAGATAAATGCCATGTGGTATTTAGGTTTAGAAAGATGATAATGACTACCCCCACATTCCTTTTTTCTAATAACAACTATCTGGATACTGACATATTCTGGCAGCAATTCACCCTTTACTTTGTGGCTTTAGTTTACTCCAGGAAAGGGAGAACATTGAAAGCCAGGAGTTGATAAACTATGGCCTATGGGCTAAATCCAGCATCTGTACCTATTCTCTTTTGGCCAATGGCATAAGAATAGTTTTTACTTTCTTAAATGATTAGGGGACAAAAGGAAGAACGTTTTATGATTCAGTAAAATTATGTTAAATTTAAAATTATTGAAATTCAATTATCACTGTCCATGAATACAGTTTTACTGGAATACAGCCATCCCCATTTGTCTATATGCTGTCTATGGCTGTTTTGCACCAAAACAGCAATGAGCAATTGAGTAGTTACCCACAGAGACTGTACATCCCACAAAAGCTAAAATATTTACTATTAGACCCTTGGCAGAAAAAGTGTGCCTGCCCCTATTCTGAGTCATTCTCAGAAATATCTAGCCCAGGGTGAAAATGGACTGGGGTGCTCTTTTTGACAAAGGAAGAATTGAATGAAAGCACAGAGAATTGGTTGAAAGCACAGAGAGTTGCCCTGGATTCTCACAGCAAGTGGATAGGCCAGAGGAGCTGACCTCAGGTATTTTATACATGCTTTCTGTTCTTCATTAAGGACTCTCTATGGTTCTTTGAGAGAAATTATGAACTAGAAAGGGTGAAATTAGGAGATTATCAATCATTCCTGATCATTCTGTATACCAAAGGTAACAAACATCTGAGTAAGATCTAAAAGACTCTTTGTCACTGGGTTGTCTCTGTTTCAACTATGTGTGTATGTTAAGGAAATCTATTTTGAATGTATGTTGGTCTCTGTGGATCTCTTTGGTGGAGATCCATTTTGGATGAATGCCAATTAATTATCACGTATATGGGGAAGATTAAACATTTGGAGTTTTCAAATAAAGACATATCAGTTAGAACTTGGCGAAGACCAGTTCAGTGCCTTGGAGAGTTGTGGTTATAGGGTTTGTTGTTCTTGTTGTTGTTGTTGTTGCTTAGAAATCTGCCATTTTCACGTCTTTCTCTTATTTTGTCATTACAGGGTAATGCCCTGTACTTCAAATCAGCCAGAAATGTTACAGTGAACATTCTCAATGACCAGACTAAAGTGCTAACTCAGCTCATAACAGGTAAGAAAACAAAGGACTTGTCAGTACCTGGTCTACACTAAGCACTCAGATAACATAGAACTAAAGAGTGAATGAAATACCATGTGAACTAAACAAAGAAATGTGCACTAACATGCTTTATAGTATGGGGAAGGAGAAGGTAGCATGTGTTCTATGATTCTACTAAAGGGTAGAGTCTCATCATACACACACATTTAACTTAGGCAAATCCAACAATACTCATTTAGAGGGGCAATAAACTATTTTTCATGTAACATGGCCCCTAAACATAAGCCAGCTGCTTCATCTGGTGCTCAACAACAGAAAAGCTCTCTGCTCCAATGCTGGAGGAAAAGCTTGGCTGTGTTGGATTAATTGAGAGAAAGCACAATATACACAAAACCCTGCACACAGACTTTATGGGGTGTAAAGGGGATTTTTAAAGGCAATTTAAATCCATGCCATGTTTGTGGTATGTGCTGACTTTGAACCTGACTCAACTGCAAAATGCAGATATATCTCCACTGATGATGTTTGTGTGGTTTCTTTTAGTAGAGCAGATCTGTTCCTAACAGTCATGGAAAGCACTCACTGGATTTTAAGCTGCATCTTCCTAAAATTTAAACAAGGGTTGGTTATTCACATAATGATTATAATGATCAGCATGGGCTTTATGTTCATGGTAATGTGTTGTGTGGTATGACCAATGCCCCAGTGTAGGTTATGAGCTGCAGTGAACAGAGCCATTATGTACCCCGACAATGGAAGGGAAAAAGAGGTATGTGTCTGAATGGCATTGTTACACTTTCAAAGAGAGAATGCCATTTGTTTGGCTTCGGGGCTAAGAGAGAAGTATACAGATGGACATCGTGAGAAGCCAGTTGCCCAAATACCCTGAAACATTACTGTGCCTAAAACATCTGGAGCCCCTGCTAATAAACACGCTACAAGGAAACAGGTGCCCTGTGCCCAGAGCCTTGCTGGGGAAAGCGTCTCTGTCCCCTGCCGGAACACTGCATCTGATGGCTGGAGACTCATGGCCAGTGGGTAACTTGGACCATCGACCTGGGTTGGATGGAACTGCCGCACGGCGAAGCCCATAATCCATAAACATGTTGTTCCGGTGTGTGACTGGATTGTCGGCCTTGCTTACAGAACATCTGGCCTGCAGTCACAATGCTAAATAATTAAATAAACAGCTTCAGTAAGCAGTGATTTAAGCAGCATGTGTGAAAATTGCCTCCAGGAGGGAAATAAATCCAACCTCTCGTTCCCTGATTCTTCTGTTCAGAAAGGAACTTATTTAGCCTGTTGATCATTTGCCATTTATTTGCCATGGGAGATTTGGTTTACTTGAGAGATTTAGTTTTGATAAAGCTGGAAGTCCCCAAGTGACTACTCTTAAGTTGGCGTCTCTCCCCTTCTCCCCTCCAACCCAACCTCCTCCTCTCCCTTCTCTCCCTAAATTCCTTACCCCTTCCTCTCATCTCCCCTACCCTACTTCCATCCTTCCTTCCTCTCCCCACACCCTCTCCCTTCTCTCTCTCTCTCTTTCTCTCTCCTTTTTCTCTTCCATTCTCTCCTCTTTTCTTCCTTCCTTGTCTTCTGTCTTCCTGTCTCCTCTGTCCAAGTTAGGCCCTCCTGGCAGCTGATACACTTAGCCTGAGCTCTCACAGTGAGGCCCAAGATAGCTCATATTAAAATGAGATGGACCAAAAGCTACTCTAACACCAGCTGGGAGGAGCCTTTCAAGATTCTCTAGAGAGGATAATAGATGGTTCAAAATATAATTCTAAGTACATATACGCATGCATGCTCACCCAGTAAAGTTTTCCTTTAGGCTCTCCTTTTGCATGTATGCACGTGATGGAAAGCACAGATCAGTTCCAGGAGACAGGATCTGCTAAAGTTTGTTATGGTTGGTGGGGTACCTATTTGAGAGCAAATGACCACTCTCCATCCAAGTAGCCAGGTTTAGGAAGGCAATCCTGAGGATCAGGATTTCTGACCTCAAGAATGTCTCAAAATCCCAGAAGAAATTCCAATGTTAGTAATTCAGGGAAATTTTCCTCATGGAACAATGCTTTCAATGATAGCCAAATTGTCAGATTAGGCCACAAAAGCTCATCTGGCCCACCTTGCTGCTGATTTAGTGTCCTCTCTGTAGTGAACCATATGGGAAGCCCTCTGGCCTGCAAAGAGGGGGGTTGTAAGCAAACCTTCCATAGCATCTAACCAGAGTGAGGAAGGGTCTCAGGCTCAAGGGAGCTGGGAAGAAGAATTAGGCAGGATGAGCCCTGCTTCATGGCATGGGCTGGGTGTGGGGGCTGCTGGTGTTTCCTGATGGATTCCAGTTCTCCCTGTGTAGGAGATGCATTAAGGAAGTACTCAAAATATACCACCATGCACTGAGGGAGATTAACTGGAGAGTAGTTACAGATTACAAATAATGATTTTTTTCCATCCCAGAGAGGAACGGTGGGTTCACTGAGGGAACTCCTAAGTAGTCTCCAGCCCCATTTGCATTTCCCTCCAGAATCTTTTTTTTTTTTTTTTTTTTTAAGATTTCAGCCATGTCTAGGCCATTTGGCAGCCCCAGGTAAAATCAACAAAAGGACAAGCCATCTGCACCATTGAGCCAGTAGTTGTTCTGTGAGATTTTGGCTAAAATCCCCAACTACAGAGCTTTATATGTGCAAATGGCTCTGGCTATTTGTAGATATATTCCTTTTTGTGTTCTAAGAAACCCTGAAAAGCAAGATAACTTAATTGTGTCTTGAACTCTATGATTGCTTCAGTGTCTTTAGGACATTCTCTTGCATGTCTCACAAACCAGTAGTAAATTTAGAGCAGACTTGCTTTATTACGTAGGCAGATGTCCTTGATTCCTCAAGGGCCTTATCTCATGATACTACCCATCTCCCTGGGGCAAGGCCCAAGCAAGAATTTTTGTACCTCAGTCACCCCCATTATGCCATTAACTAGATCCAGAGTGGCAAACTATACTTAAACCCATACCTGTCCTGAGGTTATTCATTCATTTATTAACACTCCTTTACCTCCTGATCTCCACTCTCCCCCTTAGAAAAGGGGTAACAATCCCGAAGTATTAACAGATTTAATTTAAAATTTTGGTATGACCAAGAAGACAATCACATCTCACCCCTCCCAGAATCATCTAATCCAAAGCCCTCACTTCCCATCTCCTTTCTTTGAGAATTGCTCTCTGGTCCTTATCTCCAGCTTTCCATTATGCCACCTCCAACCCCCCGAAAGCTCCCCTCCTAGCTGCTCCTTATGTGTTGACTCTAACCCTCTTCTCTCTCTAGACAAACACACATCCCTCTTCTATGGAACAATTCTTTAGTTCCAGACCCAGATCTGCCATTAACTGACCTTGTGACCTTGAGAGAGCCCTTAGCTCTGCTCCCACTTGTTCTTCTCACCTACAGCATGAAGGCAGTCATGGCTAAGTCCCATGCCATTTGGAAAGTCTCTGCTATGTCTGTTACAATTTCCCACTCATTTCAGGAGCCTTTCCAATGCCCTTCGTTTTGTCAGAAGACTAGTGTGGGTGTATTAGCAGGAGATCAGGTGTATTAGCTGCCAAATTGGCATGATTAAGTGAATGAGGCGAGTGCATTGAGAGGTGATTGTCATTAATTATTTTCAATGTGTTAGGACCATTGCATTAGAAAAATGGTGATGGGTTATGATGACAGTGATGATAATCATGAGAACAGTCCCCAACATTTCACACCACTTTTCCACCTACAAAGTTCTTTTTATAAACATCATATAATTTGATCCTTTTAACCTTTCTATAAGGTAATAGGATAGATGGTGATAGTACAATTTTACAGATGCAGAAAATGAGGTTCAGAAAGATCAAAGGATTTTCCCAAAGTCACATTACCAAAAAATGAGGAAGTTGGCACATAGTTCTTATCTTCTGATTCTTAGTCTGGTAGACTTGCTAATGAGGAAAGTAGCCCTAGATGTCCAGGCCTGATACCAAAAGCCTAGCCTCTGTGTTGCCCTGTTTGAACATAAATAATTTTGTAGAACATCACCACCAGACAAGGCTACTTGGTCATCATGAAGGATCAAGACAAATCAAAAAACAAAGACAAGTCTAATCATGTCTGAAAATAAACAAAAATGGAAACATTTATCCAAACCATCAAAATGACTGAACTTTCCTCAGTCCTGGTTAATATCAGTGACTGCTGTTTCTTTATCCCTTACAGTTTTAGCATTGCTCTGGTCTTCTCTGCCTCCAGATAAAATTTATTAACTCACCAATTGTAAAATTACGCCTACTTTCTAACGGCACCTAATGCAGAGCAAAGCCTTGCTTCCTTAAACCTAGCCCCAAAATAACATAATACCAAATACTGTAATAAGTTCTTTCTTACTGATATGCCCTGTGTGGTTGCCAATCACAGCAATGAATAATAAGCCCAATTTGTTCACCTGTATGTGTGTTCCCGTTGGTCTTTGCCTGGAAGGCATTGAGGGCCCTTTCATTACTGCTTTTTATGGTTTAGTGACACTGTTTTGAAAAATAACTAGAAACAAAAATGCTCTATCAGACTCCCCTGAGCAGTTTTGGAAAAATATAAAAATATAAGATTTCTAGACTCTAACCTTAATTTTTTTTCTTTCTGAACTTCCAGACCAAAAGATAAATTCCTTTTGATCTGAATGAGGTTTAGGGAGGATGATTACACCCCCAGGTTATTCTGATGCATTTCTGCCAAGCAGCTTTTGAGAGCCACCTGAACTTGAGGTATTCAGGTAGCTCTAGCTCAGATAAACTGAAATGTCTCCTGTTGTTTGTTTGTTTGTTTTAAATTCTAACACATTAACTTGTTTTATTTTTTTCCATCGTACTTAAAACTCTGCAGTTTTCTGATTCATTAATAAATGTTTAAACTTGTATCTGTCCCCATCAGAAGATGCCACCACTATAGCCCCCCTTCAAGAACAGCATCTGTTGTCTTATGATAAACATTCTAAAATGCATTGCATGAAATTCTAGCATAAAAGATTCAACAACTTTCTAACAATTAGTTGCAATATATTATAGCCTTTTCTGCCAGGAAATGATCTATATACTGAGGAAGTAGACTTGTCGGGTGTCACATGCAGCTACTGGGTTAAGGGTACAGAGTGAGACAGACTTCAACCGAATTTAAAAACACCCTTTCCAACAGTTAGAGCTGGCCAGAGTTAGCCTGGTTACTTCAAGAGGTGGTGAGCTTTCTGTGCCTTGATACATTCAAGCCAAAATCTACAAGAATTTGACAGTAATTTAGTGGTTAGTGAAGGGAAACCTCATTCAAGGATTAGTCTGAAGAAAGGACATGATGGTCTTTAAAATCATAGCCTGAGAGCATATGATTAAAAGTAATTGACAGGGCATGGCCAGAGTCACAAGACTGATTTTTCACGGTTGGCTTCTGAAAACCAATCCACGTACATTAAAGTCCAATACAATCTTGTCAGATGTATATGTTCTATGAAAAGCTCTTTGTAATTGAATGCAATGAGACTAATGTGCGTGTGTGTCTCTATCTCTTCCTTCTAGGTCCAAAAGCTGTAGAAGCATATGGCAAAAAGTTTGAAGTAAAGACAGTTTCTGGAAAATTGCTTTTCTCTGCAGATAACAATGAGGTGGTGGTGGGAGCTGAGAGATTAAGAGTTTTAGGTAAGGAAACTTTAATCATTTAATTGATTTGATGCCAATGTATACATTTTAGAGGAAAAGTGAAATGGTGCTTAGAAGAGATTTAGGTCAATTACCGAGATTCTCTTAAATTAAGGTAGATGAACTCCTCCTACCCCCTACCTCAGAACCTGGTCCAACCATGAAAATATCTCAAATCATGAGTTTTTGTAGCATAACTGCCAACACCTAGCTTTGGATGGGGATGCATGTTCATGCCAACAAGCATAATGGAGCATATCCTATCCTCACAGACTGGCAGTCTTGGTAGAAGCAGTCAAGACATATACATGATTCAGAGATTTCTAAACCTGGTTGTAAATTAAGAATCACCTAGGAAACTTCTGAAAAGTCTAGATTCACAGATCCAACCATGTCTCACTGAATCAGAAGCTCTGGTGAAAGGACCCAAGAATATATTCGTGAAAACATTTGCAGGAATATCTATGGTGCCACCAATGGACTCCTGAGATTTGAGCATTCAACAAAGTAGTGTTCTGTGGCTGCCTACTGATATGGTCTAGTATGGTGATTTAGGAATCCTGGTGCTGGAGCTAATCTGTCATTTATCCCTGCTCTCTGTCACCAATTAGTTCTGTGGCTTTGGGCAAGGTACTGATATCACTGAGCTGGTTTTCTTTTCTCAGTTGAGCCAAGAACATCTACCATCTCAAGTGGTCCCTTGGGTTAAATGAGCTCATGTTACATCAACCAGGTATTTTGAATTTGGCATGTTTCACTTTAGAGCACTATACTTTGCTACCTCCTCAAATTTGTCCCATATTCAGATAAGTAAACTAGGGCTTGAAAAGATAAAGAAACTTGTCTAAGATCAAGCACCAGTGGTAGGATGGTTCAAATCCTTACCCTTGGGCCCCAGCCTCAATACACCTAAATGCACATAAATATGTTCTAAGATCTTGGCCAACCTTTACAATTAATGTTTTTCTCTATTATTTGTAGAAATGGCACTTTCCATATTTGTTCTAGGTTTTGGGGGGCTGTGGGGGAAACAAACACGAAAACTTCAGGCTCTCCTTTTGTTCAAGAGTATTTTTCTATACCCGCTGTAGAATAATTACCCAGGGGGGAAAATGATGATATCTTATGCTAAGATCATTTTGTACAAACGTGGTTTGGCACTTCCCATTAGTTCTTTGGCACTTTGTGAGTCACCTTGCTTCTTTAAAATCTGAATCTTTGGAAAGATTCAGGATAATTTTAGATGTCCAAATACTTCAGCTTAATCTTTGTGGATGGTATCACTTAAGAACACCCCCCCCCAACCTTCCCCACCCTACTGTTCAGTAGACTAAGGACTGGAAGACTATTGTAGTTTTGGGTCACTTGAAAAGAGGTAGATATTTTTGTTATTGTTGTTGTTGTCATTGTGTATGCTTGTGCTATTTTACTTAGAGAACGATTTAAGATAAAATTTGTCTCTTTCCATCATTAGGAACATTTGCTTTTTTATGTTAAAATGTAGAAAGGACGCATCATAATAAATACCACTGCTGCTATCAGTACTAAAAAGATTAGGAAATGACCACCCCACATATCTCGCATCAACCTACTCAGTGAAATGAGCCTGGTGTGTTGCAGAAATGAGCTTCCTGTCAGCTGGGATTCAGCCATATGGTGTGGAACGAGAAGTTTAGGCAATTTCATTTTCAGCTTAATGAGAAGTTTGTCTTTTTGAGTCATCAGACTGAGCAAGCTCTTGGGATGTTTGAATCTGGATGCATATTTCTTGGTGGATTCTAACATAGCTAGATTTGAATCCTTGCTCAAATAGTTAGGATCTGAGTGACCCTACTCAAGTCTATTTTTCTCTCTAAGCTTTAGTTTCCAAGTATATGAAACAAAGAGAATGGAACAAAATGAAGAATGGGAGAATGAATAAACATAATAAGAAACATAATGTAAATAAATTAGTTATTTCTGTCGATAGTTGAGTAAGAATATCAGTAGAAAATATTAAGGAGTAAGCCTAAGAGAATAATACCTCCGGAATATAGCAACTTAATTCAATTGTTTACATTCTTCTCTGCATAACTACATCCACCTATTCAGTTTTCAGGTCATTGACTTCCTTGTGCACATTCAAAGGACCCTGAATAGTATGACCAAGGGTCTAGAAGCCCTACTTCATTAAGAATAGTTCAACTATCTGGAAGTTTTTATCCCGGAAGATATATGGGGGGGATCAAGGTAGATAGACCATAGTTGCTGATCTATTATCTATGCACATCTTTCCTGAGGGAAAGAGAGCAGACAAGAGCCACATACATGAGTAGCTGAGAGCACAGGTTTTAGAGTTGACACTGGCCAAGAATCTTGGTTTCTGTCATTCATCAGCCAGGGCCTTAGGATGTCACTTCACCTTCTAGGCATCCTTCTGCTCTGTGACATGGTATGATAATGCTTGGTGGTCACAGTAGTTGGAAGGACTGGATGGCACAGTGTATGTAGAGTGAATAGCACAGTGGGTGGCATACAATAAGCACTTGGTACATGCTAACCATCATGTTGGTGATAGTTTCTCTTGGTCCACTTGGCCTTCAGGGGACCCATGACATTCTAAAATTTTATGCAATCCTGTATGTTCATGTAAGAATGTACTTAGAAATTGGCAGAGACCTTGTAGAAGTATGCATATATCAGTTAAGTTTAGACTAGTGAATTTCTGGGACATAGGAAGGGCCAGCAGAGAAAGAGCGTTTTATTGATAAGAAGTACTGCACTGTCCATGTCACCCAAGGGCACACAAGGCTAGTCTTGCTTACCTGTGTGTTCTCAAGTTGACTTACATGATGGAGGGGTTGAAGGCCTTGGGTTGAATTCCCCATTATAGGATCCCTTCTTCAAGTCACTAAGATACTGGTTCTGAGAATGCGAGTCCCTGAATGGTGAGTTTCAGCTATAGTCTACTTGTTAGTTTTGCAAACCCTCAAGCCTCACCCAAACCTACTGAACCAGAAACTCATGAGTGGGGCCCAGCAAACTGTCTTTGAATAAGCCTTCTGGGTGAATATAATGCACGTGAAAGTTTGAGAACCACTGACCTAAGACACTCCCAACTTTGCCCCAGTTTTGCTGATAACTTTCAGTGAGTTCAGGCTCAGCCTTTACCATGTTGCTCCAGAAATGACACAGATGAATATAGCCAACATATGTGGAGGGTTTACTCTGGGTAAAATGCTCAACTAATCACTATGAATAACCACATTGGTTGAGAGGGCCCTGGCTTATCATCTTGATATACAGAGGAACAAACTGAGGCACAGAGGGATGTGAAATTGCCCAAAGCTGCACAGAGAGAAACTGATGCAGTCGGGCTCTGAATCTCGGCAGTCTTCACACTATATGCGTGACTTCTATTACATTAGATTTCATTGAGCTTCCTAACACACGACCACCACAAGGAGAGGGAAGAAGAACTGGACAACTGCTTTCCAGCCATCCCTCCCTTTCTGGCTTCTAGATACTCTGCTGCCCCATAGTCCTCCCAGGTCTCTGACTTTTCCTCTGCTGCCCTCACTAACCCATCTTTCATCTCACAAGTAACATGGACTCACACTTGGCATCAGGTGTAGACTCCCTCCAGGCTCAGCCCTCATTTTCCTCTTTTCACATTTCTGTGGGAAATTCCACACTTATATATGACTTCAACATTTGCTTCCTTTCAAATAACCCCAAATCACAGTTTGCTTTGAACTGCCTTCTCAATTCTAATTCCAAATTCCCAGCAAATAGCCTGTACTTTTCTGCATAGACATCACTCCCTCCCTTCTCTGCAGCTGAACTTAGGAGTCCTCTAGCAAACCCCCTGCCTCTCCAGAGCCCACTTCCCTAACTCTGCTGATAAGGGCTGTCATTCTCTTAGTCTCCTAGTGCCCTGGTTCTCTAGTCTCTTTGCAGGTACCAGGCCCTGTCTCTCTTTATGTGGTCCTGATATCTTTGCCATCCTTGGGATTTCCATTCTGCAAAGTTATCTCTTTGGGTCAGACATAAGAAAATTCAGATTTGTAGTCAGGCCTATCTGTTTAATTACCAAAAAGGTGTAAGTTACTGTGCAAGATAAGGCATGATATTGTTCAGCTTTAATTATAGAACAAAGTTATTAAATATTGAGCAGAAATAGTCTTTAAAAATCACCAAGAAAATAGGCAACATAACAGTCAGTGCATCGAAGAGGCATCTTCATGGAGACATCAGGGAAAAATCACTTTGATTTTCATTAATGACCAATTTCATTGAACAATGAATTGGACATTCTAGCACTTATAAACAAAGCATAATTATAAAACGTTATTCTAATTGTTAATTAGGTCTATTTATACTCTAGATTAGTTTTTTAAATATGTCCTTTAGATGCTACTTGATGCTAATTATTTGAGTTACAGTATTATCGATTGCAAAACATTTTTAATTAATTCTAAAGCAATTGAAATTAGCAGAAGATTTATAGAAATTTAAATGTGGTCTGATGCTAATTTTTTTAGGAAGACATCAGATGATACATTTAGCCTTCTGAATTAGTTTTTGATGAAACTTTCTATTGCAACTTGGCAATTGATAATTATGATGAAAGGAGTGGGGTGTTTTTAGTGGTGGTCATTCATTAAATAGATACGTGTGTGTGTGTGTGTGTGTGTGTGTGTGTGTATGACATATACATATACACAAATATACATTTATAGACCTGAATCTCTAAGTCACCACAGCTGGAGTCCTGGAGATACACAGATGTGAGTCCCTATCCCTGCTCTCTTAGGGAGTTCTTTGTCCCTTCAGGGAGTTGAAACACACATGCAAAAAACAAGCTGCTTAGAAGGATAGAAACAAAGAGATTGGAATTACAGAAGCCAACTGTGATGGGGTGGTATGCTAGAGAGAGTTTAGATAGCTGCTTAATTGAGAAGCTTTGAACCAGACCTTGAGTACATGTTGGTGCATCAGAGCCCATAGGGGGAGTATTTGCTTGGTGAATGGAACAACACATGTTTATTAGTCAAGAGTCACTTGGTTGGGGGGGTGGGGAGACCGGTTGACTCATGTGATAGAAAAGTCCATCAGTAGTTGGCTTTAGGCTAGATTCAGTGGCTCATATAATGTAACCAAAATTCAGGGTGTCCCTTTTCCTGAACACCTATGGACTCTGTTATACAATCATGCATTTTGTTTTCAAAAGCAGAAAGTGCTTATCTTCTTTATATCTTGAATATATATCCAACAAAGGCCTGGATTTTTTTCTCTGGCTAGACTGGTGCAGGCCACATGCCCATCCCTGAACTAGTTGTGACCACAGTGATGGAGTTAGCTG
This sequence comes from Canis lupus dingo, assembly GCF_003254725.2. Classification (NCBI taxonomy): domain Eukaryota; kingdom Metazoa; phylum Chordata; class Mammalia; order Carnivora; family Canidae; genus Canis; species Canis lupus. The sequence goes on along the minus strand of NC_064246.1, from coordinate 53,820,264 downwards.
GTGAGCAAGGCCTGGGTCATATCTCCACTGCTAGAGCTAAGGTTGGAGATGACCAAGAATGAGCTAAAGGGGACAGTTGTCCAAAGGGAAATTGGGATGTTGTGTCCAGGAGAAAGAATGGATGCTGGACAAGAAACAGGAAATACTCATTATTGTCATCAAAGGTATGACAATGGAAAATCCTGACAGCCATGCCTGAGACCATGGTACCCAGGAATTGTGACAATCAGCAGAAGATGCTTTACAACCTCTCATCCCCTTGCTCACTCAGCTCCCCAGATGTGGCCCTCCTTTCTTCATCACCAAGCACGTTCTCACCTCTCAGCATTTATGTTACTCTTCCCTATACATAAAATGCTCTTTTCCAATCTATGCATAAAAGACCTCTCCCTTTATGGCTTAAATGTCACTTCATCACAGGTCTTCCTTGGCTGTCTTCTAAAAATAGCACACTCCTGATTTCATTGTCTGTACCAAGTGCTGACAACGTGGGCCTGTGGACCAGTGAGTCTAAATGCACCACCTAGTTTTGTAATGTTTACTGGAACACAGCAGTGCTCATTTCTTTAAGTATCATCTATGATTGCTTTCACACTGCAACTGCAGAGTTGAGTAGTTGAGACAGATCATATGGCCCACAAAGCCTACAATGTTTATTATTTGGCACTTTACAGAAAAAGTTTGCATACTCCTGGTTCGTGTCTTTACTCTGCCTTATTCCTCTTCAGACAGATAGCACAATATGCGTGGTTGTGATAAAGAGTTTATTTTATGTAAAATATGTTTATTTTCATTATATCCTCCTCATTAGAATGTAAGCTTTATGACAGCAGGAACTTTTGTTTTTCAGAATCTAGAATAGTGCTTGCAGAGCAAGTGCTCAGTAGTATTTGTTACAAGAATAGATTGAAAGATTTTGAACATTGGAATGTTTGTGTGTAGAGAATGGGAGGGAGGGAGAATGTGCACCTAAGTTAAGAAAATATTATTATGCTTTCATTGAGGATTCATAAGGGCCTAAACCAGAATGGAAAGAGAAAAGAGAACAAACGGGAAAGAGCATTTTGAAGAAGAATTGATGGAACTTGACAACTAAGTGCATGTGGATAGTCGAGAGGGTTCCGGAAGTCAGGGACGGCTCTGGTATTGTGTACTTTGTCAGACAGACACTTGTAGCATCATTAATAGAACTATAGAGGAGCAACAGTAGGTTTGGGATTGGAGATAAATGGTTCAGCTTTAGATGCCCTGGGTCTTGCTGCTTGAGCACCTGAGAGAGAGGCCAGGTGTCTAGTGGAAAATGCCAACAAAAAAGCCCACAAGAGATGGTCCGCTAGCAGAGAGTCAAAGAGTCATCCATACAGATTGAACACAAGGATTCCGAAGAGATGACCTAAGAGGGCATCCCAGAGCAAGAACTCACAGATTCTCTTCAAATAGAGTGTATCCAACAACCCCTTCCCCATTTCTTCCACTGAACAAACCTCCAGGGCAACTTTATCAAGGCTGTGACTGCCCTCCTGGGGGCATCCTCACATGTTAAGGTCCCCATCCTATGTTCTTATGCTTTTCCTTATCTCCTCTGTCTTTCTCCATGAGAAGGAACTCAGCACTTTAGAATGTGACAAACTGGTTCTACCATACTTACTAGCCATGTGATGTTGGCTATTTGACTCTAATCACTTAGGCAGTGTGTGTGGTTCTGAATAAACAACCTCTCCCCCTTTTTCTTTGCCCTCCATTTTTTCTGTTTCTCTTCCTTTCTGAAGTATCTCATCAGTGAGTAGGAAGAAACATGAGAGAGGCCTAAGGGTTACAGTAAAAATGGAACATGGTGCCTTCTATGTGGTGGTGAAAACTGAGTAATTCAGACATTGATCCTTAAGAGATGAGAGCCTACCAGTCTAATAGGAACATTTGCGTAACAAATCAGAGGAGCCTGGAACCTGCCAGGGCCCTCTTTCTGCTCTTTATTATCATGATCAGAGATAATCTACAGGACATTCAACTATTTAAAAAGAATTGCCTGTTGTAGAGTTCCTCTCCGGCATTTCATTCCAAACCTGGTTTATTATTTACAGGAATGCAGAAATAATGTACTCGATCATAAAGATACATTTCCCATAAATAATGTAGCGAGAAAGCCGAGTATAAAAGAGTCTCAGATGAACAACCCCAACCTTAATAAACCAGAGCTACTTAATGAGAAAAAGCACAATTCTACAATAGAGAAATAATAATGAGGTTTCATCTGAAATGCTACTGGAGTACAAATTGTCATGATTTTCCAAAAAATAAAAAAGCCCATCCAAAAGCTTCCATGATTCCACCACCTTGTTTCATGCACCCATCCACCCATGTGCACGGGCATCATAAGCTGCCACGGTTCTGGGTGCACCTTCATCCCCCAAGCTTGAGGGGTTGATTCCTGATGCAAACGTATTCATTGGGCCCTGCACACTTTTCCCTTTGGCAAGAGGGAGATGTGATTTAATATCAGCGCGATAGATTCATTGTACTGTGTAAACGTTGCCAGCTGTCCCAGCAGCATTGCCTTAGCAGACCTCCCCAGTCGCTGAGCCATTGTCTCCCGCACTTGCACATGAGGCGGGGGGGGGGGGGGGGGGGTTGTAGAAGGGAGAGAGGAGGAGAAAAGACAGTTGGGGACATTTGTGAGCTTTCTAGTTTGATTAAAGAGTTGATGAGGTACACTATTTGGCTGCTTTCAAGAGAACCAATTCCAGCACTTATTGAGGGAGGGGTATGTTTCAGCTTTTTTTGTCTGCGGAACCAACACGACTTGAAATTCTCCATTGAGCTACTGGCTAATGTGCTTTCAGGCATCTGTTGGTTTGTTTTTATCATCAGAGTTTTCTTCTTGGCAGTTAATACCGAGAACAGTATTTTCAAATGAGGGGATAAAGTTCTCCCAGGACATCTTCAATGTCAAGAGGCTGTCCATATAGGCTAGGTGTATTGTCACCTTTCTCATTAATTATATTCACTGTTGCAGAATATTCTTATTCAACCACAAGTCACCTGAGTTGATTTTTTTTTCTTTCTTCTCAGGAGAGACCAAGGAGAATGTTGGTGTTTCACAGTGACACTAGGAATTTAATGAGATGACAATGTGAATAAGAAACTCTCAGTGTGCAGACTGGGGAAGGAAATTAACTTCATTCTCCTTTATTGGAGGGACTTGAATTTAATTCTGCTTATTTGAGTGGGAGAAAAGAGTGCTAAAAATACTTCCCTCTGCGACTTATACTCTCCCTCCCACCTTGTTCTATGCTTTTGCTATGTACTACTTTTCTAGTCTTAACCCCTTTTGTACCTTTCCTTCCCTAGGAATGATGGGTCAGGTGGCAAGGGTGACTCTAAACAAAAGGAATTAGGAGAGAGAAATTACTTAGAACCCTTCAGGGCACAGGATAGAAGCAAATGTCTGAGTTCCCTTAAAACAGTAATATAGGACAGCAGAATGGTTAGATGGGTATGAGATTGGGAGACAGATGGCCTGGATACCTCTCATGGTTCTAGAGGCACAACTTTGGGTAAGTCTCTAAATTCTGAAAATCTCAGGTTGCCCATATGTAAAACGAGGGTAGTAAGAGTACCCACGTAGTGTATGAAAACTTCCTGGCACACTGCTAAGCACATAAATGCCCACTCTTATCAATGACTATTACTATTGTTCCTTCTACAGATTCCAATTGAGCATGATTTGTGCAACTATCACCAAAGCCCAATGCGAGGATGTAAGGACACAGCATAAAATTCCCTTGATCTCAAATAGGTTAGAGGCTAGTAGGAATGTCAAAGCACATTCTCTGTGAAATACTAAATAGCACTGGAAACATTTCTTATGAAGTTAAATAGAATATAGAAGCTGGCACTGGGCTGCAGTATGTACTAAGAGGATTACCCAAAATGCTGGAGAGAAGGGTAGGACACCAAGCCAACAGAAGTGGCCTGGAGAAACTTTTCAGAGGAGAAATTGAGGGAAAGTGTAAGGGGGGATATTGACTTAGCAGATTCAGGGGAATGACCTACAGCCTCCTGAACTGCAGGATCAGCAGAGCCAGGAGCATGGCTCTGGGTGACAGAGGAAGTGGGATGACCTGCCCTTGTTTTTTTCCAGCAAATAAACATATCAGGATTTATTTTGGGGGAAGAGATTGTTGTTATCAGCATCAAATAAACAAAAATCAGTTACTTCCCTCAAAGCCTGAGTTAAGGAGTCATCTGAGGGTTCAGCCAGAGACTCCTCAGGATTTTCCCCTTAAGGCAATGTGCTGTGCAGGTTGTGGCTGAATTGTTAATGGAAGTATTTGATATGATTTTGATTCTGCAAGCCAAAGAGAAAAGTGTACTTAGACAATTGGGAGTTATTTATGATGCAAGAAATTTCATGGGTCCAAAAAAAGAAAGGGAGTGACATCAACAGGAAGGTTCTTGGCATTATTGAAGCCACAGTGTAGGCAGTTCTCACTTAAAAAGATATTCAGTTGCATTCAACAAATTGAGCACTTACTGTGGCCAGCTGCTTTGCTGACCAAAGAGCTAGGGTTGGGGGCTGGCGGGTGGTGCGGTGACTGCCTTTCTGGAATCCACAGCCAAATAAGAAAGACAATTGTTAACATTTACATGAGAAGAATGTGACTTATCATGGAGAAAGTACAGTATGTCATGGAAACATGAAACTAGGAGATATTAACTTTTTTTTCTTTTATCTTTCTTTCATTTATTTATTTATTTAGCCAGCAAGGAAGTGTACTCAAAGGAAATTATTTTTCATTTGAGACTGGAAAGATAAATGGAGGTTAGTCCAGGAAATGGGATTGGAAGGCTGAGTGTGGAACAACATGTACAAAGTCTCGGGGAAGCATGCTCTTTCAGAAAAAGTTTTACAACTCCAGGAAAGCCAGGGAGTGGAGGTCAAGGAGCAGAGTACTCAGCCATGAAAAGAGAGAGGCCGTAATTATGATAGTCAACATTTATTAAATACTTACTCCCTACCCAATACCATTCAAATCTCTTTACATGTTAACTCAGTTCTCAAGATAGCCCTCTAAGATAAGTTTTATTATTACGCTCATGTTACAGATGAACAAACTGACCAAAGCAGAAGCAAGTTATGTAGAAGTTCAACAGCTGAAGTGAGATATAAGTCTAGATAATCAGACTTTATTAGAGTCTTTACTTGGTTTGGTTTTTGTACCTTTGTTAAGATGTAATTCACAGATCATACAATCCACCCATTTAAAGTGTGGAATTCCATATTTTAGTATAAAGAGCCTAGTCTTTTAGCATATATCACATACATGTAGCAACAAATACACATATACATGGATCATTGTGGAGATGTGTGTGTGTGTATGCATCTAGTATAGAACTGTATTGTTAACTTGGACACAGTGTATCCTATTAAGGTACTTAGACTTAAGGATAATGGGAAGACATTGAAGGGCTTCAAATGGGAATGACAGGATCTGATATGTGATTTATAGGATGGTATGGGGAGGATGATCTGGGGGGTGGTCAGACAGATCCACTGTTTATGGGACCAGACACCTCTGTGAGGTCTCTGCTTGGCAGTTTAATTCAAAAAGACATCCCCAAAAGAAAGTTATGCAGCCTGCTCTCCCAGACCTCCAGTGCACAAGACAGCTCACCTTGCCCATTTTTACTCTCAGCCCTAAGGAAACAGGCTGAGCGCATGAGGAAGGGTGGAATTATCCCAGTTGGACAGAGTGCAAGCATGGCCGATGAATGCTGAACGGGGTCCATTGTTCTTCCCACTAACTTGCTTGATGGGAGCTGATCGGAGGTCAAAGCACATTTAAAGTACTTGTATTGTATCCTAGGCTTATGGCAGAGATTGCATTTAACCAAACAAAAGAGAGAGCTGATATGAAATCAATATGCAGAGTGCCTATGAGCTATGGAGGAAGGTAATGTGCTTTTCTTCTTTGGCTGTTAAATGCATCTCAGCTGCCAAGGAAAATGACTTTCCCTCTCAACATCCTATCCGTCTAGCTGACTGGTTATTGGGAAGTGTTCAGGCTCTAGTGCTTCAGCTGTGTTTAATGAGAGCATCCTTGCATGATAGCCTAAGCAAGTTCCTCCGGCCTAATTCTTCCCCCCAGGACTCTGAAAATATGTCTCTTTAGCAGATTCTGATCACAGATGTCTGATGGAGCAAGGAAGGATGCCGGGGCCTTGGATTTATAAGGCATGGTCTCTACTTGCCTTTGGGAATGGGAACTTATGTTGGAATATCAGATGTGAGAAATGTACCAGAGACCGTCATGTGCAAGGCTGTGCACTCTAAAAGTGGCCTAGGACATCGGGGCCACACATGTTCCAAGGAGGGGCCTTCCCTGAGAATTAGAGACTTCACTTAGCCCTTGAAGGATTTCAGTGGGTGAAGTTAGAGGAAGCAGGGGGAGCTGGTCTTGTTGGGAGGAAAAGATAATGTCAAAAGCCATTCTTGTTCTTGCAGTACAGCCTGGCAACTGAACTTCAGTTGAAAAACCTAGTCCTATCACTTGAATGATTGGGGGATAAAAAATGACTTACAGGATGGGAGTTGAATTGATTGGTTGTTAAAATGAGCCCTTTCCTCTTTCTCTCTCTCTCTCTCTCCTGCTCTCTTTCCTTCTGTGATCCTCAGACAGACTAATTACAAGTGTGAGAAGCCAGTATGGGGGAATGTCTTTGCTACCACAAATCACAAGTGAGCTGACACACAAGAACTAATGCAGTCCTTGAGAACTGAATGTGTAATCCCCTTCTGCATAGTAGCATTTAGTTAGACTGGAATTCTTGCAAAGGGTTTTGGGGTTGGTTTTTTGTTTTATTTTGTTTCGGTGGTTGTTTTTAGTTTGATTGGTTTGGTTTGGTTTGGTTTTGCCATCTTCTTTGATGCCCAAATCTACCCTTAAAGACCCTTAGGATGAGGGAGAAAAAAAGAAATAAAAGAAATCACCACCTTAGAAATTAAGGGATAGAAGACTGTGGAAATAAAACAACTTATCTGAGGTTACACAGTAAGAGTGGATTTCTCCCCCCCCCCCCATGTGATGCCCTACAGTGAGATAAGTCAGCCACATGTTCTACCTCTCATTGGCAGTAGTTATATTTCTCCTGTGATTATGGCCCTCCCCGCTCAAGGACCACTAGGGATGGTACAGAAAGTTCTAAGAGATTGATTATGATCTCTGAACATTTGCCTGATAATTATAATAGTTATCATTCTAAAGCACGAGGTTTTTTTTTCTGTCATAGACCCCTTTGAAGACATTTGACCTCTTTTCAGAATTATATTTTTAACCCTTTATATGAGATGACCAAAAAAAGCCAATGTCACACAGTTATCAAATATAAAATACAATTCTGTGATGTAATAATTTAGGTCTTTCTTTGTTACAAACATATAAAAAGATCTAGCTATAGGCTGAATAATTACCATCATTTCAAAGTAGTGATGAGTATAAGTAATGTTTTCAGATGTGTGTAACAACTTCACTATGATAGGAAATAATCTGTGATTTCTATTGGTAACAGAGTCCCAGAATGATAATTACTACAGATCATTTTCTACTTCCTAATCAAAGGAAATGCTATATTTCAGTTAAAGTTTAGTGAAAATAATGATGTTAGATCTGCCTTTTCAGGGTTCACAGACCTACTGACTTCTGTCTATCTGTGAGTCCTTGGCATCTCTAAGTAAGGTCCCCTGTCTTAATGTTAATGCTTAGCACTTATGTACAGACTCTATGTTAAGTTGGGGATTTAGCTAGAATATAACAAGAATCAGACATGATTCCAAACTCTGAGATAAGCCTATATCATTTCTTGTTTGGAATCACGGACCGTTTGTCTCAAGCAGAGCTCTCTCATTAAATTCTGGGGATGGAGTTAGCCTGGAGCTGGTTGGAAGAGGATATTACAACACACAAGGACCAGACAATGGCTCTGGCAGTTTTGCATTGCCTCAACCCAGAGAAATATGACATAATCAGGAGACGTCTTTGATGGTCACAAACTTGGGTGGGTGGATTGCTACTGGCATCTAATGGGCAGAAGATGAGGAAGCTACTGAACATCCCATGATGCACAAGACAGCCCGCCACAGCAAAGAATCACCTGGCCCCAAATATAGAGTTTGAGAATCCCTGTACCAGAGGGAAGGTGTAGAGAACACTGACGTACCACTATAAATAACTTGTGTGTGTCCAGGTTGTAGATTACATTCTTCTCCCCTCCACAGTGCCTGAAGTCAGGCCGTACGTACATACAGCAGGGTGTACCATGTTAGCCAATGGTGAAGGGTGATCCTGCTGCCCTTCTAACAGGGCTTGGCTCCAAAGTAATGGCAGAAGCAAGGAACTCAAGATGGGAGCTTTGCAGGAGATGGCTTTTTGGCATGGGGAAAAGGGAAATGACACCAGTAGAGTCTGAATCTCTGCCTCCTAATCAGAGCAGCAGGATGGCCTGCTTTTATTTGTGAAGTCAGAGATGTAGCAGCCTAGAGAAGGCATCCCTAATAGGAAGCTCCGTTTCTTCTTGATAATAGCATGAATTATGCCTGTCACATAGGATAGATATCCATTCCTTTATTATATAATCTTGTAGTCGAAGTAGACCTTAAAAGGCATTTATGGAATCACTGACATCGTTAAGCACCTAAGTACTTAGCACTGATATGGGCCTAGCACTAATAAGTATTAGCTCTAATATGTACTTAGCTATCTGCCCTTCACATTTATTACATTGCTTGTTTTTGATGTTTCCCCTACATTCCTTTCCATTGAGAACCAGGGTTGTCTCCTCCATTACAAAAACCTATTATTGGGATAAAGGACAGGCTGCATCTGTCATCTGAGGCACTCAAATGGCAAATGTTAAGGTGTGTATTATGTGTTAGAAGCAGGCCCTGTAAACTACCCTATTAATACATGTGTTATCTCATAGTTAGATATGTTTCTTTAAAATTCTGAGATGTGTTGAAATTGGTGGTTTTTCCTTCTCCTCCTCTAAGGCTGCTTTGGCCCAATCCTGAAATAATTCCTCAATTCCTCAAGTTATGATCAATTGCCTTGTGGGAGGATGATTTCTGTGGGGTCCCTGGGTCTCTGAAAGTCCTTTGCTCTAATGGATTAGAAGTATGTCAGCTTCATCCATTTAGTGAGCTTTCTCCTTGAGCTGTTTCCATTTGTCATGAAAATCTGGAAAGAGTTTTTGCATTGCCTGAGTAAAAACATTCAGCAAAAATGACACTGGGCTTATTGATTTGTTAGCATCCAGTGTCCCTAAATGGGACCTTGAGGTGGGACCTTTGGAGAGCTTTGGAATATGTATAGAGAGAGTTTAATGACTTAGTTGAAGGTCTTGCTTTTAATCTTAAATTAATCACATTTAGTTTACTAATCTGACTTTAAGAGGACACACAAAAGGAGCAGTTTTTAAAGAGTGAAAAAGAGTCTTTATCTGATCCAGGGGAATTCTCTGATCTGGGACCATTTGTCACTAGTATTTGCACTTTGCTCTGCAGGTTGAAAAACCCCTTCATCTCTCATCTGGTCTTCATGATAAACTTGATCCATCGGTTGGGCAACAGGTTACTTTTACTTTATAGATACAGAAAATAAGCCCAGAACAGTTAAAGGTTCAGAATCACACAGTAGCTTTGGTGGGAAATCCAAGATGAGGATGGTAGAGGATATATTTCTTAATATACAGGAGTTCCAATATTATTCTTCCATTAGTGATGAGAACTTAGACTAGGGTTTATTTTTAAAGGAATATATAATAATAATAATAATAATAATAATAATAATAATAATAATAACAAAGTAACTGAAATCAGGCATCCCAGGGAGCTTAAATCTGCTTCTCACTAAGCAGAAGGTGTCACCATGACAGGTTTTATCTTTTCCTTCTGCCATTTTCTCAGCTCTTCTACCACTCCAGCCACCAAACCACAAAAAGGAACTAACCAGATGTTTTAAAGTCTGTTTACTCAAATGAGGGAGCTACATCTAGGCCCCACATTTGATTCAGTGGGGAGGAAAAGGGAGGAGATAGGTATGTTTGAATCTATCACAGGATAGGCTTTCCATGGGAGTTCTCAGAACACACCTTCCAGATCTCAGTCAGATCTCATTATCAAGTCCTCGTGCCCCTGCTTGCTTGAGGCAGGATCATAAGCAAGTCAGCAACCTCACTGAGCCTTTTGTGCACAATGGGAATGGGTGGGCAGTCCTGCTTTTCCAGATAGTGTCTGTAAGAATTAAGTAATATCCATGTACAGCTTACCATGTTCCTGAGATATACTAATCTCAATAAATTAACTGGTTTTTATCATTTAGAAAATAAATTACCTCTGTCAAAACTTCTGTTTCCCCATCTGCAAATGAAGATTGATAATAGTATCTAACTTGCATTGTTGTTGCAGTGATTAAATAGCATAATGTAGTCAAAGTGCGTGAAGTAATGTTATTGTTGCTCTTAGAATCTTTAACATTTCCTGTAAGCCAACAGTTAATATTTAAAATACCCATGCAAAATAATATTTACAAAAAAGAAATTCTAACTCCTCGATATATTAGCCCACACAAACTTGAGTAATAAAAGCCGAAGTAATACTGGTAAAAAAAAGAATTCTAGCAAAGAAACATAAGAATGGTGTTCCCTTGCCCAGTGATCACATAATGGGAAAAAGTTGGGCCAAGCATGAGATCATAAGGAAGCTAAGGATTGCTGAAACGTTTGGGGCATCATAAGGAAACAGTAAGTAGGAAGAGAGTAGTAGGACCACAGAAGAATGAGTTCATGCTTTGGAAGAATATATTCACAAGGTTATCCAGCTGCCCATAGAGGGCAATAGAAAGACTTCCTCTGGGAAAATCAGTAGTGTCAAAATCATAAAGGACTTTTTTTGCATTTAGGGCTTTATCAGATGTAAGCAAGCTGATGGGCCCATACAAGGCAAGCCCTCACCTTTTATTCCTAAAATTCCAAGGGACGTTGAGGTAGGTGGATGGACAGATTGACAGTGGTTTATGTCTGTTGCTAAACAGGGACAGAATCATGACCATTAACACTCATTGCACTCTTTCTGTGTTCTAGGCCCTTGCAGAATGTTTTACCTGTGTTCTGTCATGAGCAGCAAGGCCTTATAGAGCAAACTAGGAGGTAGATATTTTCCTCACTCATCCAGTATTACTATTGTCATGTAGTCCTGGACTTGTTAGATGCTCACCCTTAAATGAGTCTCCATTCCCTTCATATAGGTGTTTATTGGAATTTAAAAGTAGCTATGAAACTCCCCATCAACTGTAAAGTGACATTAGAAGATTGAGTCTTTGCTTAACCAAGCTCTGGTGTGCATAAACAGACTGAAGCGCTCCAGCATAGGAGTATTTGACCCTAGGTGTGTATTGCTCCAGCTGGCCATGGAAGAATTAGACAATATTAGGGCAAATTAGAGATGGAGGTCTGTAGATTATTGTTGAGCATCTTATCTCGTCCCTAGGGCATCACCTGACCCACAGTGGGCACTAAATAAATATTGATGTAAAGGAGGAGTGAAGGCTTAAACAAACTAACAAGCAGAGGAAAAAAATAAGTAAAAAAAAAAAAAATCCACCTGCCCAACCCAGGAAGGACAATATGTCCATAAAATATTCTGAGTGTTAACTTAATAGGTAGCCCCAGAGATGGGGATATAGATCACAATATAAAATAATGGGAAATGCCTGATCTACTTACTACTGCCTTGAAAGCCGAAACATTTTCATAATGGATCAGAAAGGCATTTTTTCAGGACAACTTGGTAATTCATCTTTATTTTCTTGTATACATGGTGCATTCCATTTAAAAAGAGATGCTAATGCATTTACACTAAAGCATATGGATTTACAGCCTGGGATAAAATATATTCATAGGTAGTATACCTTAATCCTGTTTATGGAAAGGGAAGAATCAACTGGCATCAGATTAGTATTGATTAACTGTCACTTGGATTGACAAAGCAGCACAAGATACACTTAGCAAACACCCAAACCGAGCTATAAAGCTCTGCAGATTTTGGTTTTGACACTTGCTTTTTTTCTTTTCTCTAAAAGATAATCAGTTCAACATTTAAGAACATACTCTTTGGTCCTGAATAATTCAGACCTCATGGACACCATTGTTGTTGTTTTTCCTGTGTGACAACGGCACTGTTTACAGAAATAGAGGAAAAAACTACAAAAGGCTCACAAAATGTGCTTGCCCCTGTATTGTTAAACAGAGAGAAAGAGAGAGATGCTAAATGCCCTCAAAGCTGTCTTACACCAATTCAGCCCAGAAGGCCGCTTGAGCGCATTTGCTTTCACAACTCTTGTCTGATAGTGAAAATTGACTGGCTTCTGTTGCCCTGTGGATTTCCATTTCATATTGAGCAGGTGTTTGAAGTGAAGTCATATAGGAATAATGATCTCTCGCAAAAGACAGACTTGTTTGTAGGCTCCAGAGAGCAGTTCTTCTTGCTTTAGTGATGTGGCATGGTATAGAAAGTCATGACATCGACTTCTTCACCCAAGAGGAAAAGAATGCATTACTTAGGGTGCTTCCAATTATATGTGACAGAAAGCAAAATTAATCAGGGTTAAGGAAAGTATTTTTTTTTTAAAGAAAAAAAAAAGAAGGGAAAAAGGGAACTTGCTCACTCACATCATTGAAAATTCCAGATAGGGCCAGCTCTGGTGCTTTTAATATCTCATTCCAGACACAGAGTTTCTTCGGGCAGCTCCTTAGCAGACAGTATTGCAAGGGAGAGATGGGAACACCTTGTCCAGACAGCCAGGGATGTCACTGGGGGAAGAGAAGTGATCATCCCTGCTTGGGTAGCATATTCTTGGAGCAAACACTCTTTCTAGAGAATCAGATAGTCTGATTGGCCACCCTAGGTCACATTCCCTTCTGTGTGTTTGTGGGATGTGTAGGGAGGAACATGTGATCACATCCCTGGTAGATTGACCCAAAACAAATAATTATTCTACTACTGAAATGAGAATGAGGGAATGTTAAATAGACAAAGACATTGTCCCCATTCAACCTTTTTCCCTAGATTCATGTGCAGGTGGAACATCTCTTGAAATTCTTCCTTTAGACTTTATTTCTTGCTAAAGTCTTAATGATCTGCAATGACAAAGGGCACAGATGAAAATGAAACTTCCATTTTTTTTATTCCTCTTGTCTTTTCTCCATAGCTCCATTGCCTAACCCTGCTTGAGTACCTGGTCAGGGTTTGATGCCTGTTACAAACCATTGAAGCCAAAGGGCAATAAGATTGTTACAGATGCCGTCGCTTGGATTTAATGTAGCAAAGTAGGTGAACTGGAATGTCTGAGCCACCATTCACAAGTGAAGAACTGCCTCCTGAGTGGTATTTTCTCTTCAAAGAGGCAGACCTCACTTCATGCTGCAGATCTACATTCAGTCAAGTGTTCTGAGATCTGTGTCAGGGAAGCTCCCAGAATGCAGGTGTTGCCCCTGCACCTCACAGGCCATGTGACCTCTTTTATCTCTGCTCTGCTCACTCACATTTTCACATGGAGATGGTCTTTCTTGCATACCTTTCAACATGGCTGCCAGCCCTACATTTCTATTTGAAGGTTAAAAATGGAAGCCAGGGGACTAATTTGTCTAGTTTCTCCACAGTCCTATTAGTAATTAGTTTTGTAACAGTGGGTAATTTATTACTTAGCATCCTAAGCCTCATATTTCTCAACCATAGGGTTGTCATCAAGATGGAAGGGAAAGATTGTCTCTGTTAAAGCATATAGCATCATTGTCAGTTAAGTGTGAGTTGTTAGTGGCCAGTTAGTACCTGTCACTCACTGCAACTGTCCTCTGGGCTGCTTGGTTTCAATTTTCAAGCTAGAATCTGCTTGGTCTTGTGTGGACAGGTGGCAGTTCAAACAGGACCACCTAGACAACCCCTCAGCAGAGAATTAGCTATATCCAACCATCACTATTCCTTGGTGGTCTTTTTCCTGGAGGAAGAGATTTTGAGAATATGACTCAGTTCGCAAACTCATGATAGAAGAAATGACACATTCAGTAAGAAGTTAAGGATATACTCTGCAGCTAGATTTGCCAAAGTTCCAATCCTGGTTTCCACAATCACTCTCTGAGACCTTTCTGTGTTTCAGTCTTGTCGTCTGAAAACAGGGAGATAATAATAGCGTATGCCTCACATGGGTTCGATGAGAATTAAATGAGTTAATCCATGTGAGGTACTTAGAAAAATGCCTGACAAATAGTAAGCACTTAATAGATATCAGCTAATGGGATCCCTGGGTGGCGCAGCGGTTTGGCGCCTGCCTTTGGCCCAGGGCGCGATCCTGGAGACCCGGGATCGAATCCCACATCAGGCTCCCGGTGCATGGAGCCTGCTTCTCCCTCTGCCTGTGTCTCTGCCTCTCTCTCTCTCTCTCTCTCTCTCTCTCTGTGACTATCATAAATAAATAAAAAAAAATTAAAAAAAAATAGATATCAGCTAATGAAATGACTTTTATTCCCTTAATGTGACATGGAACTCCCACAATAGTCTGGTAGGAAATTCTGTCTCCATCATGACTGGGTTACCCAAGATCCAGAAAGCACATATAGTTAGTGTCAAGAAAATATGAGCAAGCCTATCCGATCTTGGTCCATTAAGATCATTTCTGCTATCCTTATCTTTTCCAGCCTATGTGGTCATTGAAAATATGTCAGCTCTCAACTTGCATGCCATGGAGAGGGCCCAGGAATCTCTGCTGAGGCTGTAGACTCCTGTGCCAAGGGTCCTGCCTTCCAGGGGCATGACATAGCTGTGCCCTCTGAGAGTTTGTCACCTCCCTAAGGAAAACTCTGGTCCTCAAAAGACCTTACATCATGCAATTATTCTAAATCAGAGGCAAAATCTGCCCCTCCTTTTGGCTTCCCTCCAAAGCACTCTTCTCTTTCCCCTCCCTGGGAGGGTAGCCAGCACACTCTCCACTAGGAGTAGGTCTTTGCCAAGGGCAGGAATAGCTGTTGATTTAATGCAGCTCTGCTTTTGGTCCACTGAAAACCTTCCATCATGCAACTTAAATGCATTTTGCTAAGTGAAAGAAGCCAAACCCCAAAATTTGTACTGAGTGATTCCATTTACATGACATTCTGGAAAAAGCACCATTGTAGGGCCTGAAAACAGTGGGAGCCAAGAGTAAGGACTTGAGGGAGAGATTGACTAGAGAAGAGCAGCACAGGGGAAGCAAACTTCCAGTGTGATAAAATTGTGCTGTGTTTGCTTATGGTGGTAGATACATGACTGCGTATATTTATCAAAACTTACAGAACTATGTGCTACAAATAGTACATTTTACTTTATGGAAACAAACAAACATCAGAGATAGGCAGAGGGCCTGGCTATCTGCTTCAAGTGGAGGAGAGATAAAAATATGGGAAGAATAAACACAAATCAATATTTTAAAAATTTATCAAGGCACAGACAAAGATAAGAGGCAGGCTAAGCCTGATCATGCCATGGTAAAATGTTGGGCTTTTGTGGTAGGAAAAAGGAACTTATCAGTGATTGTAAACCAGGCAGGAGTCCTGGGACACTTGGGTTTAGGGAAGTTGCACTGGCTGGATAAATTGGAGAGGTTACAAGAGAGCTGCTAGAAAGAAGGGAGACTCTACCACTGAGACCACAGAGCCAGAGCCTTAAGCATTTACTTTCCTGGACAAAGATGTATCAGCCTATCACAGTGGTGTTAGCTCATACTGACCAGCTCAGACCTCTCCCCTCTGGAAGTTTTGGCTTCATTACACAGCTTTTCCTGCCTAAGTGAAATTGAATTCAAAACATCTAAGTCTGTGCTCCTTGTCTAGAAAAGAACAAAGGCTCCAATGACATGGTCCTTACATTATGGTGAAGGTAACAGACACTCATCGAACCATCTCACAAGATAGAATGACGGCTCGTCCAGCATATCAGCTGTGCATTACAGAAAACACAGAAGAAGGAACAATTAGCGATAACTGAGAGAGAACCAGGGAAATTTTCATTATGAGGAGGCATTGGAGCTGGGCCTTAAAGAAGTTGATGCACTAAAAAGGAAAAAAAGGACTTTCTGGCTGAGAAGATGGAACAGGAAACCCAAGCCCACTCTGCAGTCGATTAAAAGGTTCTTCAGGGGGCACCTGGGTGACTCAGCCAGTTAAGCATTGCGTTTGGTTCAGGTCATGATCTCAGGGTCCTAGGATAGAGCCCCACATCCAAAGTGGGGAGTTTGCTTCTCTCTCTCTCTCTGCTCTCTCTCTTTCTCTCAAATAAATATATAAAATCTTTAAAAAAAAAAAAAAGCACTTCAGAATCATAGGAAGGTACAGGTATAGGAAGAGTGCTTTCCAACTTTCAAAAATTTGGCTTATGGCAAAAAAGTTCTAGGTGAAGATTATGGCCTTCGTAAAGGGTCAATTCGCTTATCTCTTCCAGACCTTGGGTGGAATGATATCATACCTTAGGCAAGGCTGAGCAACAGAATTCTCATAAGGTGGCTCAAATGAATAACCCAATGAGGGACACCTGGGTGGCTCAATCAGTTAAACATCTGTCATCAGCTCAGGTCATGATCCTGGAGTCCTGGATTCAAGCCTTGCTTCTGGCTCTCTGCTCAGTGGGGAGCCTGTTTCTCCTCCTCCCTCTGCCCCTCCCCGCTGTTCATTCCCTCTCTCTCTCTCTCAAATAAATAAAATCTTTAAAAAATAAAAAGAAGTCCAGTAATAGACCATTGCTGGTGGTTTAGTGGTGTCTGGGTCAACATATCTGAAATCCTCTTGGCCTTTGTCTCATGGTTGGAAGATGGCTCTCATAGCTCCAGATTATGTTGATAATCAGAAAAAGGATGGAACCAACGACATCTGTACCTTCCTATTAAAGATAGCGGGATCCCTGGGTGGCGCAGCGGTTGAGTGCCTGCCTTTGGCTCAGGGCACGATCCTGGAGACCCGGGATCGAATCCCACGTCGGGTTCCCAGTGCATGGAGCCTGCTTCTCCCTCTGCCTATGTCTCTGCCTCTCTCTCTCTGTGTGTGTGTGTGTGTGTGTGTGACTATCGTAAATAAATAAAAATTAAAAAATAAAAATAATTAAAATAAAACAAAGATAGCTCACTGGATTGCCTCTCCCCAGTAGCCTTCTATGTACAAGTCATTAGACAAAACCATGTCATAAAGGCCACCCCTAGCTTCAAGGGAGTCTGGGAAAGTAAATATATAACTGGGTACTTTGCTTCCCTAAGAGTAACAATATTTTGTTGGCAGGGGAAAACAATGTTGATAAATGACATGCTGACCATACTAGGGATAAGATAAAAATCATTCAATCAAAATTACCCTGTAAGTCACCTGTAAAGTATGCCTATTTTGAAGCTTGCTTTCACAATAAGATTGTATTCTGAAATTAAAGCATTCAAGTGTTTTAGAGCATTGAGACATCCACCTCTTTTATTACGATTTCAACATGCTGGCCCTCACTTTTCAAGTCCTCATCATCTTCATCCCCTGTAAATGACTTTATAAGTTTGTCCAATTATTTTTTAGACCATGTTTCTCCATGGTCTTCAATTAATGTTTCAATTTCCTTCTCCATAGGAAAGCATCACCCCCCATCTACTTGGCTACAGGAACAGAGTGTTCCACTTGTTTTTCAATGACCAGGAAGCCCTTAAAATCATGTATGTGTTGTTTTCTTAGATCTCACCAGCATCCATGGAGTCTCAAGAGTCCTGATTGCTCTCACACTGGGAAAGACACTTGGAAGTCGAGATGTTGCCTAAGGAAGGGAAGATCTTGCCTATATTCAGGGCTCCAATTTTATACTCACTCCCAGGTGGAGGGCCAGGCAAAATCAGTGCTGTCCTTAACATCATTGCACAGCTCATATCCACTCCATCCCCCATCTCCCTGCACTGTTGGACCTGATTCTGGCCACCCGTCCTACAAAGACCTGGAGGGAATGTGGGTGGGGTGCCACATTCATCTCATTCGTGGGACACACACAGTGTGTCATCTTTGGGAACACGGCATCTCTCTCACACCCAGCTCCTCATTCTTGCTGAGCAGCCTTCTCAGCTTGTTGTTGTGCTCCAGTGTTCATATACCCTCCTAACTTAAAGGCTGCCTGTTCCAGCATCCCATCTCTGTGACACAAACCCAATGAGTTGAAGTTATTTGTTTTACTGTGTGGTTTTATTTACTATCAAAAATAGTGTAGTCATAAGAAACTGAAATGAGGTTGCTTGCTGCTTGGATGATTCCTTTTATTTTTTTTCCCAGTTTGGGCTTAATGATACACCGAGCATGAGTTCTGGTCTATTGGTTTCAAGAGTAGAGTTTGTTTAATTAAACTACTTGTCTCTTCATATCTTGCCAGAATATTTTCCTATGTGAATCTTTAAATTGCTCTGCAGTTTCACATTCTACCAAAATATGTAAAATGTACACCTTGGCGGTATGGCCAGTTAAATTGTTAGAGTATTTGAAAGGGAGCACGACTTACTTTGTTCTTCTCCATGGTTACCATTCAAATTATTTAATAATATTCTTCTGTCTTTCTGGCCTTATCCTCTCTTGTTGTCCTCAATGTCATCTATTGTAATAAATATTTATTATTTAGTGAGCATTTTGATGTATGAGGCACACGTAACACTATATATATTATGTTATATAATATATACATTAACATATATATTATAGTATATATGTAGTACTATTATCCCCATTCCATACTACATAGGTATATATACATAATAATGTACTGTTACTATCCGCATTCCACAAAGCTGGGAATTGAGGCTAGAAAAAAGCTAAATAATTTGTCCAACATCGTATTCCTCTTCATAGTCTTCCTGTACACCCTGAACTTGGTACACTTTATTCAGTGTACATGTCTACTAAAGTCCCCACTCTACATGAACCCAAATATTCACATTATGTGTACCTACATCCAGGTAACTGAGCACATGTGCCTCTGCAAAGCCTGTGCCATAGAGCAGAATGGTATTCCTGTAAAAGTCTGGTTACTAACCAGAGCTAGATCTTTAAACTCTGATCCACTATCTAATATTCAGCTGTCTTACTATGTAGTTCTTCTGTGAAAAAATAGTAGCTCTTGCATGTAACTATTTCTTCCCTTCCATCTTACCCCTGCCCACAAGAATCTGCGTCCAGTTCTTTGTAGAATGGCTCCAAGAATGGTACAAGTGACCTCTGTGTTGTTAAATTTCATGGGCATTTTAACCCCTCTCCTACTCTTAGGCACCAGTGAACATAGGTTACTCCTTCTACTTTTCTGAAGGACTTTTTTCCCTTGGCTTCTGGTGTTACCCCATTCCTGGTCTCCTTCCTACCTCTCTAGCCATTTCTTTACAGTTTCCCTTTCCTTGATAGTTGATGTTCCCATGCCCAACTTGAAATGTTGGAATCCTTTAAAATTCGGACTGTGGTTCTCTTTCTGACTGTGGCTCTCTTTCTATATCCCTTTCACCATATCTTGGATCATATCATTCATTCTTCTGGTTTCCATAATCATCTGTATTCCAAAAAGTCTATATACTCTGCCTTGAGTACTGTTTACTTGTGTATCCAGTTGCCTACATGAACATTGGAACCTTAAATCCATTGATACCTTAAATCCAACATGACCAAATTGAATATATGCTCTGCCCCCAAACCTGAACATGTCTTACCCTCACCCCTCATACCATACTCACCACTAACTTCTTTCAACTCTACCTCCTCACTAGTTCTCATGTTCAGTCTTGCCATTTCTCACATTACAAATTAATTAGTTTATGGCACCATAATTTCTTACCTGGCTACTGATATAGTCCTCTGATCTGCATGCATTTGCTCTCAATCCCCTGTTCTGCACTTTACAGAGTGTAGTCCAATCCTCTAACTATGGGAATCAGATTTGGTTGGAAATAACAGACAAACCCACGAACAGTGTCTTAAACAGGTCAGGGGTTTATTTTTATTATGTGATAATAATTCCAGAGGCATGGTCTCCAGGGCTCACAATAGAGCAGAGTGTCCTGAAGGAATCAGGTTCCTTCAACCTTCTTCCTTGCACACCTTCAGCAACATGGCTTTTGCTCTCGTGGTCACACAGGGCTGCTGTGCCTCAAAGCATTGCTTCTGTATTTCAGAAAAGGAATAGTAAAGAACAAAAAAAGCCTTCTTGTTAGGCTTTGCTTTTCTTATTTGTGAAGAAAATATCTCCCCAGACACTTGTACCTACATTTCACTGGCCAAGGCTGTATCACACAGTATCTTAATGCTGCAAAGGGAGTCTGAGAAGTTCAGCTGTTTGGATTTCCAGCCTCTATGGTAGGCAAATGCAAGGGAGGATGCACTGTGCTTAAAATTAGGGCAGTCAAGCCACAGTATCTGCCACCATAGTATTTTTAAAAAACACATATCTGAGCACAGTCATTCTCCTGTCTATATCCTTTCAATGATTTCTTTTTCCCATTAGTACAAAATTCTCAAATTTTGCCATGGCTTGAATATTCCTACATGACCTTGCCCCTAGCTACCTCCCCAACCTTATCTTATGCCAGTCTTGGTCTTTCTACTCCAGCTACACACATCTCTTTAAAAGCAGCAAGCCAGCTCTTGTGTCAGGGCTTTCACATGCCTCCTCCTCCCTGGCACCCTCTCTCCACCTGGCTCCATCCAAACCACCACTGCTGGACTAACCCCTGCTCCATTGTCAAATCTCAACTGCCTGTCATTTCCCCAGAGAAGTTCTCAGGGTCCTCCATGCTTGGGCAAGATGCCTGCTCAGAGCTCTAGCAGCTCTCTCTCCTACTCAGAGCATTTACAATAGTGTTTCTCAACCATTTTTTTCAGTATCACTCTTTTAAGGAATCATTTCAGACTTCTTTTTTTTCTAATCCCTTTTCTGCCATGCAACTTTACTATCACAGATACACTGTATATCATCGTATGTATTGCATGTATGTCTGTACTTTGTACTCAGAGAAAGATTTCTAGTGCCTTTAAGTACCAATTTTTGTACACTTGGGGGCTACATCGCCCCCATTGAGAATACATGATTTACAGTAATTGTCATTACAAAAATCAGTTTAAATATGTCCTCTAGCATCTGTCTGTCTAGCCACTAAAAGTACGTAAGAGCAGAGATCAGATCTTCATACTCGGTATTGCCTTAGTACCGTGTCAGGTACATAGTAGATAATTGTTCAATGTTTATAGACAGTGAATGTTACAACACTTAAAATGGCTAAATATTGTATATATTTTTTTGAAATTTTTATTTCTGAGTCCATAAAGAGAAAAAGTCTGAATCTGTTTTTCCCACAAAACCATTTATGCAGTAGGCCCTCCATAAATAGTGGTTAAATGAATTAATTATCTGTACTTTTTTTGATCAGGAGATCTGCCCTAATTCCTAAAAAGAAAATATTTGTTATGTATCCTGGAAATGACTTATAATGACTACAGATTTTTTGCATTAGGAATTTATTAAATGCCACCAGCAGCCAGGGAAACACAAGGGGATTAAATTACTTCAAGTGATTTCTTCCACTCAAAATTACTGTCTCACATGTCTGTTGCTTATTTTGGGAAGGTTTTCAGAAGCTGATAGCTACCTTCAAAATATGTAACCTTGAAATTTGTGGAAACTCTGCAACCTCACTGATTACTCAGCTCATTTTAAATCCCAGATTAGATATAACCCAACTCACTTCCTTAAAAAGAATTTTTCGGGATGCTGGGTGGCTCAATGGTTGAGTGCCTGCCTTCAGCGCAGGGGGTGGTCTGGAGTCCCAGGATCGAGTTCCCTGCATGGAGCCTACTTCTCTCTCTGCCTGTGTCTCTGTCTCTGTCTCTCTCTCTCTTTTTCTCTGTGTCTCTCATGAATAAATAAATAAAAATCTTAAGAATTTTTCACTGCACATTATAATTAGGAGAAAGCCAATAATTCATGTTATGAAATAAACAGAAACCACCATTTCTGAGGGATTTCTTGTGATGAGTGCTCCCACGATACACTCTTATAATACCATGGATAACATGCTATAGAGATTGCGTTTCAGGAAAATAGGCCTCAGAAATTAAAGGATATTTAAATATTAACATGTAACTATGTTCTCTAGCCTGGACTTAGGCAAAAACCGTATCTCGTGTACTTAGAAAGCTTATAACAAAAGGATATATGTATATGTGTTTAGCTAAAACTTTAGAGTCACTAGAAAATTATCTTGCACAGGGGACAGTCTTCATTATTCAAGAATTTACTACATTATTCAAAATTTTTAAAATATTTCTTGCTAATAAATACTTTGGGAGATTTCAAGTTTCTTTGTCACTATACCCTCATAAGAAAAATGTTGGATTCAGAGAAGCAGTTTTTATTAAATAAAGGCAATTTCAATTGCAATTAAAATATCAAATATGAAAAAAGCTGGATTTCATTGGAGGTGTATAAGGTTGCCATGGGTACCACTGACTTTGAGTATTAATCACTTGGCTTTGACCATCCATTTCAGCTCTTCCCATGAGCCCTCTGGTACCCATCGTTCTTCTTATCCAGCACCTCATCAGATCCCATTGGCTTTCCACTTAAGTATCTCCTAAACCCATCCACATTTCTTCATCTGTACTGCCAGTTCTTTAGTCCAGCCTACCACTATCCCTCTCACTGTCCCATCTCATCTATCCTTGCCCTCCTCAAGTGTCTTTTCCATGATAACAACGTTGCAGCCAGCTTCTGCTTTTACAACAGGCTACCATAGACTGGATGGCTTAATCAATAGGAATTTTTCACGATTCTGGGGGCTGGGAGCCTGAGATCAAGGAGCCAGCATGGTGGCATTCCAATGATGATTAGACTTTCAGCATATGATTTTAGGAGGATACAAACATGCAGACCATAACATGCTGCCACAGTGATCTTTAAAAAAGACCACTCTGATCAAGCCAGATTCCTGCTTAAAACCTTCACCATGACCTACAAGTTTCTGAATTACCTGGGTTAACTCACCTCTCCAACCTCCTCCTATGCTGCTCACCCCTTGCAAATATGGTCTAGCCAGACTGATCTTTATTAACTTTAACTTCCCAACCCTGATGTCTTTACATTATCTTATCTACTGCCACTTCCCTCTCTTAACTAGTTCATTCCTAATCGCTTAATAATAACAAAACTTTACTCTCTCAGGGAAACTTACTTGCCATGCCAGGATATGACCCTAAGTTGTATTGCAAAGACCTTTTTTATTTTCCTTTCAAGTCTTTATCACTATTTGTAACTATTATGTATTTTTATTTGCAAAATTATTTAATAAATAGTTATTTAAACTAATAATATACACTACTAGAGTACACTGCACTCTTCTAGTCTATGGACTCCATGTCTCTCTGGCTCACTTCTAGAGCCTCCTGCATAAAACATATTTATTAAATAAATTGAATGTTGGGTTTATCAAACTTATCATGCTCTTCTCCTAGTCCCTGGGGTTTATCCAACCAGGTTATCTGGTGGATTGTAAAACTGCAGGGCTGGCAGCAGCCTTATAGATTGTTTAATCTCCACCCCCATTTTGTATAACAAATGGAGAAATAAGACCAGAGGGCAAATTGTGCCAAAGTCACATAATAAGCTCATAGAAAATCAGCACTAAAAATCAGGTCTTTGGTTTTTCAGTTCTCTGATATTTTAAGAAATCAAATCATTCTTAAGTGTCTTATCACCATTTTAGATTAAAATCCTTTGTCTATTTTTTAATCTAATATTGGTATTAAAATATATCCTTACCAAGTAAAATGTGGTTGTTGTTATGGGTTGTCATTCAGGTTATATCTACCCAAGCAACATGGAGTTAGAACACTTAAAATGTTTTGACTTCAGACAATGGTGATTAGATATTTTAACTCTGCATTTTGAACTTGTTGAATATTTTGGCCCCAATATTTAAGCCCAAAGATGAGTTTTAGTCTGTGTTCACTAATACAAAGCATTAATCATAATTATGCCAACGTTAATGAATGTACATCAAGAGAGAACTTTCCAGAGCAAACTCCATTAAGCTAGCTTAATTCCTTAATCAATGTTCTAAATAGCACACTTAAGCCATTTCTGACCTTTTTGAAAGTTTTTCTAGAAATTATCATCTGAAAAATCAGTTCTCCATGTACAACAAAGATTTTATTCATCATCTATTTTTCTGGCTCCAGCCACTATTCATAACTTCTAGCATAGTATTTCTTCCTTTATGTCTAATGCTTCTTTCAGTCCAGTTTTCTTGTAGCACATTTTACAGATGTGAATCTGCCTTTCAGGATTTGGTTCATGGCTGTATTTAACATATACAGCTATAGGCACTTTAGCGTTTGTTATTTTTTATAAAACTGAATTTTCCCCAATTTTTGAAGTCTTCAAGAGTTATGAACCAGGTTTTTGTTTTTTCAATTAGTTTCATTTATAATAAATTTTTCCATCGACCATTTTACCTGTGAGGTTTATTTTCTGGTGAATAGTTCTTCCATTTAAATGCAGCTTGAATTGGACAAAAGTCTGTTTGCTTTTACTTGTTTCTTCCTTAAACACTGAGAAAATTTTTAGGATTTTTTTTCTTTATTTTAATATATATTTCAGGGTTACTCTTTTTTTCTGGTAGGAAATGGAGGTGGCTCAAGACAATCAACTGTTTAGATTGTTACCCGATGAAATTTTTGATTTGAGAGGAAAACAGGTTAGCCCTGATTCTTCTCATCCTATCCCTTATTTTACAGTTGAGAAAGTTAAGGGTCAGAGAAGAATTCTGATTTGCATGAGATGATAGAGATAGGACTAGAACTCAGGTGTCTTGACACCCAGGACAATTTGAAGGGAAAGTCACCAAAGTTGAGGACACTTTCCATAGAGGAGAAGCTGGCTTTTTGTTACCATGGCAATGGAGTGCATTTGAAATTTTTTGACAAGTTTACCCCCTACCTGTATTACAAGGAAAAAAGAGCCATTGAGCTGATCTTTATGGTGATTCAAAACACTTTAGATAGATCCTGTCACATGCTTTATAAGTTCCTAATTGATTGTGTGGAATTAAGTTATTGGGCAGAGAACCAGCTAATGGAAACACATTGACAAAATCATTTTTGAGGGACATTAATGGAACTTAAAATAAAGCTGAAATGGCTTTATGGATTTTTCACTCAAACTGTTTATGAACATTTATTGCCAGTAAATTATATTGTGTCAAAAGAAGGAATCACTAGGTATGACTTTAATAGAAACCTTTTTGAAATAATAAAATTGAGAGTAATTTATTATCTAAGAGTGGATAGGGGATAGGATGGGAGAATTCATCCTGATGAATGTTTGTCCACTCTGCAGCTTCTGAGAAAGTGAAAAATGGTGTGAAAATCAGAAGCCTGATAGGACTTGGAAAGAAATGGTGTTTTTGAAAGTATTAATATCTCCTCTCATTGTGCATGAGAATTGGTTTTAAAAGAGCGGTGATGGGAGATTTGGCAAGTTACTTGAGGGTATAAACATTGATATTTGTTCATATTTCATAAAGAGATGAGCAAGTAGGGAGTGATTTGATCTGCTGAAAGAGGTCTAGAGTAGTGGTCACAGGCACTGGTTCCAGAGCAGAGAGTTCAAATTCTGACTCCCTGTCTCCACCACTCAACCATAGGAAAATTTCCTGACTTCCCTGAGTCTCAGATTCCACATCCATAACAACAGATATGCACATCCCTACCTCATAGGGTATTCTGATGATCAACTTTAAAATAGTTTCAATAGTTTGTACTTCATAGTAAGTGCTTTAAAAATGTTATTTTTTTAAGAGTCATAAAGGTAAGAGGAGGAAAGAATAGTATTCACAAATATTTTAGTACTACTAGAAGTATTTAATCGACTATGATTTGCTGATTGCTATGTACCAGAGATCTCATTCAATCTCCCAAGACCCCTAGGAGATGAAGTTACTATTAATATCCCTTCTTTTCTAAGAAGGAAACTGAGCATCTTAGAGATTGGGTTTCATGCCCAAGGACACTCAGATCATGAGAAATTGTGGTACATTCCCCTGAGAGGTCATATCTATGGGTTTATTTTCTAGCATGGCTGGCACATATGGGCCCCTGTAGCAAAGTCCATCAAAAACAAAATCAGAGGGCACCTGGTTGGACAGTGGGAGCTAAGGGAGCCTGAGTGTCTTGCCCTTCACTTTCATCACACATCCAGAACCTGTCCCATTCCTACATCCTCTACCTATGAGAGCCCAGCCCTCTTGGTTTTGCTGGCTTGCCATTTTGCAGGTGCCACATTGTCTGGGCATTCAGAAAATAAGGCACTAGGGTATGATGGCTGCAAATGGGTCCTGGAGTTAGATGCCTGCATCTGAATCTCAACTCTAGCAGTCATGTGACCATGAGCCACATGTTTTTTTAGCCCCACTTGTCTTGTTGATTAGTTTTCTTGGTCTGGGGAAGACACTACAAGGCTTGATCTCATTTTACTTTAAAGAGATATTTGTATTTAGCCCAAATAATATCCTTTTATTAACATAGATCTTTTATCTTAAGAGGTACAGTTAAATATGTTGGATTTTGGACATTTATTAAATTAGTCATGTAATACATAAGGAATTTTATAACAGTAAATTAGCACTCCCATAGAAGTGGTAGTACCAACTAGAAATGAGTCTAGTAGAAGTCTTCAGAACCTAAAATTCAATGTTTGTATTCTGTCTGTGACCTTACCTCTGCTCACATAGAGCTTAGGGTCTTATTGAAGAGATGGGGAAAATGTCAGTAAGGTAAATAAAAATCCCAGGTAGTGTGTGCTCAGTGCTACATTAGTGTTATAGTTGTATTACAGATATTTATTGAGAACCTACACTGTGCTAGGCAATGGAGATAGGTTAGAGAACAAGGCACATGCCTCCAAGGCACCCAGCAAATAGGACTGTAGATCTGAGAAAGCTGAGGACCCAAGCTCAGTTATTCAGAGACCATGGTCCTTCCACAAACATACAGTGCAATGTATTGGATGACTTTATGTAACCTTCCTTTATCCATCTTGGAATTGCTTTAAAAGGATGGCCAGGCTAGGGACCACCAGCTGCAGTAGGGTGATTCCTTCTTGAGCTCAGTGCAGCCAGATGTTAGCAAGTGAACTTTTGTTAGTGTATCTGACAAATGGGGAAAACAGGCTCAGCAAAAGTATGGATGGAATAAATAAAATGGTGTGCAGGCTTCTGAGGTTCATTTTGCATAAAAAAAAATGCCACTCCTCATTCTTGGACAATTCGACTGAATAAATGCAACATATATCCTTAGGTATGTATATATTTTGCATAATTGAAATTTATGAAATAGGTATTCTTTGGCTTCAGAGGCCTTATAAAATGATAGAAGGGTGCAGGAGGTATCAGTAAAACATAAAGCTTCACAACATTTTAATACCGGTTCAGATAATGAAGGTTGTCTATGAGTAGTACTAATTGTCATATGGGGAAGTCACACAATTAAGGCTAATTTTATAAGAGGTAATAATGCTCTTTCTCTTGCAGTTTTCATAGAATTCTTAGTAGAGGAAGGGGAGATATGAGCTGGGACTCAAGAATGTATAAAATGTAAATAAACAGAAATAACCATTCTAGCTTTAATCAGGTATATGTGTTCCTTTTCATCATTAAAATAAATAAAAAAAAAAAAGACAGGTTCCAAAGGGTAAGAACTAAGCATTTCTAAGAAATAGAAAGGAAAAGAATCTCAAAGGAAGCCCATGTTAACTGCAGTAGTGACAAATGGGAGCTGTTTAGTAACAGGTTTGGGATAGTACTGAGATGTGGTAGCTTAGTCCATGCTCTTGAGTCACAGACACTTTAGAACCACATCCCAATGTGTTGCTCATCATCCTGTGACTTCTACCAGCCTGTTTTACCCACTAGGCATCCTCCACAGTAACTTTGATCTAGGTCTTCCTCAAAGGATCACAGAAATGTTGGAGATGTGGAATGCATGCTCTGCCAAACCAAATTTAATATATGGGTAACAAATGCTACATTATAGTCTAGAATCCAACCCAATCTTATTCAGTTATTGTATCAGAGTTCTTCAGAAACAGAACCAATATGGTTATACATGGAGGAAGAGATTCATTATAAGAAATTGGCTCATGTCATTATAGAAGCTAAGAAGTCCCATGACCTGCTGTCTGTAAGGTGGAGACCCAGGAAGGCTGGTGGCATAAATCAGAGTGAGTCCTAAGGCTCACTAAGAACCAGTGGAGTCAATGGTGTAGATTCCAGTCTGGGTCTGCAGGCTTGAGAAAAAGGTATGCTGAGGGCAGGAAAAGATTGATATCCCAGCTCAAGCAGTTAGGCATAAAGGGCCTAATTATTCCTTCCTCCACCTTTTTGTTCTGTTCAGGCCCTCAACAGAATTGGCTAATGCCCACCAGCACTGGGGAGGATGGATTGCTCTGCTGTATCCACTCATTCACGTGCCTCTTTCATCTGGAAACACCCTACAGACACACCCAGAAATCATGTTTAGCCCAATATCTGGGTACCTTATGATCCAAGTGAAGCTGACACATAAATTAACCACCACATTTATAAAAAGACAATAAAGCTTAAATCACAAGGGCAAAATAATTTATGTATAATGAAACAACATTCTTAGGAAATTTACATCAAAAAGTTGCGTTTAATGGAAACTATGGATACATTTTGATCCATTTGAAATGATGTGGTTTGGGGTCTTGAAAGGTAGAAGTACCTACATGCAGAAAAAGATCTTAAATGTCCCTACACCAAATGTCTCTGCATACTGCAACTGTCTGTAGGGTTGTTGCGAGGGATAATTGAGCTAGTGCATATGAAGTAGACATAATGATATCAATGATAATGTTAACTTAGATTAATAGTTATCATTCACCAGGATATTCTTTTAAATGACTACATATAATGTCAAGTTGAGGCATTATTTTCTGATTTTATTTGCAGTAGTCTATTACTCATATCAGAAAGATTAAATACTTCCCCCCAAAAGATTAAATACTTTTGTAGTTACTACACAGGTTCATTTCACTAGACTCATCAGTATGCGAGGATAAATCTGGATTTGGTATAACAGTGGTTAATGGAGGATTTCTAGACATTTTAACAATGCAAGGGGATTCCAGAAATTCAAACCTGATTACAGGATACTACTCTGCCCCTTTTTGTTGCATCAAAGAAATACACCAAATAAGGTATAAAAATAAACACCTTTACTTCAAAGTACAGGATACTGCCTAGCTAAGTTTAATTGAAAAACTAATATCCAGTGCAATTGTCTTTGATAAACTGAGGCTTAAATGATTTGAAAACACTCTGGGAGCAGACCAATCAGATAATCACCATCTTTATGGCTGGGAAGGTTCAGCTGGTGATGACAAGTTGTAAAGATAAAAGCTTATTGCAAAGTCAAGAGCTAAATGTCTAGATTGGGCTGGGGATCAATGTTAATACTCAAAGTGTAAAAGCAGTGAACTTCAAATCATCTTTCGTAGTGTTCTGTTTAACTTTTCAAGATAATAGTGTAGAATTTTATTTACTGAAAAATTGTTTGCTTAATTTCATTAGATGGACACCTCACAGTGTAACGGTGTTCTCCACCATCCACCCACTACCTAGATGTTGGATGTGTTCTGTGATTTGTGCTCTGCGCTGCAATAAGAGGCTTCAGCTGCTGTTTTTCAAAACATTTCCAGTTGGATGACTATTAATAGTTGAAGAGAGACACAAGTTAAACTGTGCCATTTCTTAGGCATCTTCTTCTCTTTTTTTCATTTTTTTTTTTTTTAAGAAGTCGACATAGTATTTGCCTCATGGCCTCACTCTGATCTCATCAAGAACACTTTCAAAAGAATTTCCTTGTTTTTTCAAAGGCTGTTTGCCTGAGTTGATTTAGTGCTCCCCTATCATGGAGCTAAAGCCGCTGGCAAAATCCGTGCTTTGGGTTGTATGAAGGATTCACTACATTTAGCTCCCCTTATTGTGTTGATTGTGCCTCCAGGTGACATGTCCAAAGTCTCCAACCTCTGTTTACTTTTTTCTTTTGTTTACAGGAGCGGAGGGCACAGTGTTCCCTAAATCTATAGAGACACCTAATGTCAGGGCAGACCCCTTCAAGGAACTAAGGTAAACTTCTGACTATGGTTTGCATTGATTAGTGGCTATTTCCTTTGTCTGAGCAACTGACTGATGATTCATTTTGAGTGTATGGAATGTAATAGGCATCACAACATGAATATACAAACTTGGAGAGATTAGAAAGAATGCGAAGATAAGCTACATCCAAGAGAAAATTTTCTCAGAGAACTTAAGAAGATTGGGGGTCTGGAGGAGGAGATTGCCAGCCTTGTAATTATGAGATTTGGGATTCACTCATTCACAGCGTTTGTTTCCTCCTGTATTTTGTGGTACCAAAAACCTAAGCAGTTACAAAACTAGTCAGTAATTGGTACTGATCAGTCCAAAGAAAAGTGGTACAAACAAGAAACTAAAGTCTAAATACTATACAGATTTTTGTTTGTATATAACAAGCTCTCTATCAGTTGAAGCATTAAGGTACTAGAGCTACTTTCTGTGGATATTCCATGTACTGGTGTTAATCTTCAAATATCCCTAATTGTACTGCCTTTAGCAGAAAAGGACTCTGAGATGCTGTATATTTAGTACCAACAACTAAGGAAAACAAAAAAGAACAATAGATACATACAGACAAACAGGCCTAAAAACTACTCCAGCCACCAAAGGATCATCCTTGGTTCCAAAAAGGAGATACATTTAAAAAAATGGTATGTTGACACTAATATAACTATTTTTTTGCTATATACTTATGATGCAGGCAGACTGGGACCCAGTGAGGGCTCCTGCAAGACTAGCTAAGAGGGTCCTTGGCTTTATGCAGGATAGAAATCAAATGTAAGCCAGGAGAGGGAAAGCATAATTTACTGAATAGCATGAGCAACATAAAATAGCAAACAGGGTGTCTGGGAGAGACTCAGAAAGGAAAGAGAATGAGTTTCGACATGACTTGGGGTTGGGGGCTAATATTGGAAAGGGGTCTAGGGTATGTGTTCCCCCAGGAATCCAGAGCAGGTTCTGATCAAAGGCAAGTATCAGGTAAATAACAGGTGTTACTCCACAATATAGGGAGCATTGATGCCAGTGTCAGCTGAGGTTTGTTGGAAGCTAATGTCCTGGGAAATGTTTGGGATCTGGCTCTTCTTAGGAGTTCTTAGGTGTTTGGAACCTAGGACAAAACTCAAGAATGACTAACTTTCTAGCTTCCCCCTTGAAGTGAGAAGTTAGCTGCTTTGACTTATTCAGAAATGGGGCCTAGCAGAGATGGAGCCACTCTATAATGGAGTCCCTTTAGCTTCCCTACCTCGCTCAGAGCCATGAAGAACTCAGTGAATAATGGCTTTCTTCATTTCTTGTAGTTCTTTTAACTAAAACCAATCATAAATCATCATAAATAACATTGAATGTTTAATAGCAGACATCAAACATTAGCAAATGTGTTTGTATTACACAAGCTGTATCTACTCTTCTGAGACGCGGCCCCAAGATCTGTGTCTTGCTGAAACAGCAACAGCTATGTTGGAGTTTGTGTTTCCCTAAACAGAAGCACACGCTCAGTAAATGGGGACGATTATCACCTCATTATGAAGCCCCTGACATTCTTGCTAAGCCTGTAAGTCTTTATAAACATAGGGAAATAAATAGGGCTAAAAGAAGATGCTAATTGGTGGAAAAAGAGAGCATTTTCTTATCAAAATCCCATATACAGTGGGCTATAGTTTTCACATTATATGCCACATTGCAAAGCTTTACTTTTCCCTAGAACAGCTGCTTCCATCTCAGGGCTACTACCTGCCAGAAGTTACCTGCCACTCTGTCAGCTAGATCCTTTATTTCATAATAGGCACTAAAGCTGGAATCTTTTCAGCAATTCCACCAAAGGAAACCTGTATTTTAGGACTCCAAGAGCAAGCTTATTCTCTGAGATTGTGGTGAATCCTCGTATGTATGATGTGAGAGCCCTTTTGAGACAAGCTAATATGTGGCCTGGTTCTCTTCCCTTTCACAGACCTCCTTGGGAGCAGGGTTCTTTGTAATACAACTAATCAGTAGTTAGTCCTGATTAGTCCAAAGAAAAATGCTCTCTAAAAGAAGCTGACCTAGGGGCTCCTGGGTGGCCCAGGAGTTTAAACATCCAATGCTTGATTTGAACTCAGGTCATGATCCCAGGGTCGTGAAATCCAGCCCCACATTGAGGGCACTCAGCAAGGAGTCTGTTTGTTCCTCTCCATCTGTTCCTCCACCTCCCCACTCTCTAAAATAAATGATTTTTAAAAATAAATTTTAAAAAATACTAATAAATTAAAAATGAAATAAACTGACCTCTAAAAATAATACAGTTACCTCCCACCCCATGGAGCAAGCTCTCCATTACCTAGAAGACCAGGAAAGTTTAAGAGTCAAGAATTTAGGCTAACTTTGCTTTAAACAGAAAACTAGAGGCCCCTAGGTGGCTCAGTTAGTTAAGCATCTGCCTTCAGCTCAGTTTCATGATCCTAGGGTCCTGGAATAAAGTTCCAAATCGGCTCCCTGCTCAGTAGGGAGTCTGCTTCTCCTTCTCCCACTCCCCCTGCTTGTGCTTTTTTTCTCTCTGTCAAATAAATAAAATCTTTTTAAAAAATAAACAGAAAAGTAAATCTGTGGATAAAACCAAACCCAGCCCACATCAAACAAACAAAAAGACAACTCTCCAAGCAATCCGCTCAGCCCACTTTAGATATCCATGTTAAGAAAAAATAAGAATAGATGATTTGCTCATATTACTCTATAGCCATAATGATGTTCTTCTGTAGACCCTATGGAAATCCCCAGAACCTTGCCCTAAAAAAAGCTGAATCTCCAAAATTTACAAGTGAATCTCCTAAGTCTGAGTGCAACAAAATAAGGACCACTGGTCGTTGCTGCATTTCCATTGTTTATTCTAAAGATGTAGGTATTTTCTATAGAAACTAGAAATAAAATTTTCTTATAGGAACCATAAAAACACTGTAATACATAATTCTACAACTGACTTTGTCTTTGCCCCTAGCAAGTTGATGGTTGATAGCCTGAACTGAGTCAGACTGTGATAATTAGCCCCTTTATCCTTACGATTTTTTTATTTTAATGGCACTTTGTGGAGGATCTCCCACCAATTGAAGGGTAATCAAACATAGTTGATACATTATCCCAGATCAGTGCATCTGTGGACGGTTCACATTTGTCAACTCATGGTGTCACATTTTATTCTGTGCAATTAAATGGTATTGACCTTGGATATTGAATAAATAGGTAATGAACCTGGTGACTAGGTCTTCTAGCCTCTGGCTTTACAGTTAGATCAGTTTTACTGTTCTAGCACATTTGTGCCCATGTATCTTCTAGTCTTAGGAAAGTAGAATAAATTTAGGGAGATCCCTGGATTTGTGCCAGCAGGTAGCACTGAGTGAGCTGCTTAGGTGAAGCAGAAGTAGTTCACTCGTCAGTAGCAGTAGACAGAGGTGGGAGAATATCGAGCTTGGAGACAGAAGACTACAGCCAATACACTATGAGGTCTTAAGCTAATCCTGGAGCCCTGATGTCAGTAAAAAGCTAGGTCACTTGAGGCTCCAAACAGCTAATCCCCTGACATTATTTTACCTTTTATTTTAAAATAATTTTAGATTAAAAGAAGAATTGCAATCATACCAATTATTCCCCCATACACTTGACCTGGTATTTCTGATGGTAACATTTTACATAGCCATGGTATATTTGTCAAAACTAAAGAATTAACATCATAGACCTAAAATATTTTATGTAAGATCTGCTTAAAAGGGTGTAATCAGGGATCCCTGGGTGGCGCAGCGGTTTGGCGCCTGCCTTTGGCCCAGGGCGCGATCCTGGAGACCCGGGATCGAATCCCACATCAGGCTCCCGGTGCATGGAGCCTGCTTCTCCCTCTGCCTGTGTCTCTGCCTCTCTCTCTCTGTGTGTGTGACTATCATAAATAAATAATAAATAAAAATTAAAAAAAAAAAAGGGTGTAATCACATGAATGCCTTACAGATCTAGAAAATATGTATTAAAAAAAAAAGATGTTTAACAGAAAAGTTGTTGGTTGAGACATGAATTAATGGATCTTTAAAACTCCCAATGCAGTTAGGTTGGAATGTTTGTAATAAGAGGTGTTTTTTTGTTTTTTGTTTTTTTTTTAAATAATGTTCTATACCCAGATTTTCTTGGTCTTACTTCTCAATGGGAAGCGAATTTAGTTAAAAGACTACAGGTTATTTATACATAAACCATCTTCTGCAATGAACGAGCAAAATTTAAATCCATCCATGTCCTTCACTTACCCAAAAAAACAAACTATGGAAAATGGAAAATAACATCTATTTCAGAGACCTTCTCTGTTGGGATAACTTGTTTCTTCCAATGTCTCTTTTGGCTATTAAAGGGCTTTTGTTTGTTCTCTAGTTTTTTGTTTGCTTGTTAACGAGAAGCTAATTTTAGGCCTTCAACACATCTTCCTAGAAAATCTCAACCCTCAGCTCAAAGAGTGGTAGCTTCCTCTCTGCTAGAGTTTGAGTTGTGGTTCACTGCTTTCCTTTTCAGAGTTACTATAGTTACTGTATTCACAGTGTTTGCTTAAGATGTTTGTAAATAATCCAGGGTTAAGTTGAAAATCACAAAAGAGAGTTGCTTCTCTCTAGACAAATAATGAGTGTTTAGCAAGGTCTGAGCCCAACATCCAACTTGGGCAGTTTGTTGACTGTCCCTGCAGGACAATTCTGAAATAATGACATGTTGCTCTAGATTCAAGACTCTACTGAAAACATCTACCAGGCACTATGAATATCTCTTGAAATAAGAAAAACTACTTTAGAATAGAAACTGGATTTTAATAAATTCACAATCTGAAATTCACAATCTGAATATATTAAATGTTCACTTGTTCATTATTTCTTTTTCCTGGTGTCTGTATATAAAGACAAATGGAAAAATCCCTGATCTGAAGCGGTGCATGATCTGAGACAGGAAATAGGCCATTTAGTTTTGCATATGTATTTTCTGTAAGAACAAAAGCTATCTCTGAATGCCTACCTTGCTGTAAGGATTCTTTTCAACTGTGAAGCTTCCCTGTAAGATTCTGATCCTACAAGAATAGGAAATAGACTGTGAAATCTTATTTCCCAGACATATGCCATGGGAAATGTAAAAAATGGGAGAAAGTTACATAGACCACTGAACACAGATAACCAACTCTGTTCCTCTAGATATCACTAAAATCTTGGAAGGAACCACAGAAGAGCAAGAACCCAAATGGCCTTTATAAAAGAATTCTTCATCAGCTAATGTGCAGACATGTTCTTCCTCTACATATAGTTATGACAAGGGTTATGACCTGATTTCCATTTAATCACAGCTCAGAAACTGTTTGCCAGGTTTTTTGTTGTTGTTGTTGTTGTTGTTGTTGTTGTTGTTTTTGACACTTGGTAGGAGTTGAGGCATGTGCTAAATACTTGGAATATAGAAATAAATGAATGAGTACTCAACTAATTTATAGTTCAGGAGAATAAGATAGGCACACCAAAATACAGAGTAGTATATAATAAATGATAAGGGTTAGGTAAGACTGGCCAAAAGAAGGGACATTTTAGTTGCAAGATGAAAGAAAAAAAAAAACAGTAAGTTTTTTTTCTTAGAATTAAAAGAAGGGGGCCTTAAAATTAAAACATGATTCTCTAGGTCCACTTAATGTAAAGACAAATAGGCCAATGTATTTCTACAGCTCCCAAAAATACTACCGTGTCATTTACAAAAATAAGGTTCTGTAATTTCCTTGTGACAATTGTGTCCTTTAATAAATTATGTGAAGGCAATCTCAAATATGATCACACAAGACTTAAATGATTGTTACAAGCTTCAAAGTTCAGTACCTAATTCAGAACCTAAAGAGTCACTAATATCAAACCCATTCTATAGCCTCAAATAAATAGGCATTTCTTTGATACTTTGGGATCTTTATGCCCACAACATTACCAGAGTTTTAATAATAAAGCAGAAAGATTTGAAGATGTAGCTGGTATTCTCAATATGCACTTGAATATTCTATAGGATTTTTTTCTTAATGGATAGATACTAATCTGAACTCCTTTGAGAATGTGTGAGATTTAAAGTCAGTGTATATCATAAGAAAACAAGGATTAGACAGCACTTCCAAGTTGACAAAAATGAATTTATTTCTTTAGTTTTATTTTTAAATGGTTGCAGCCAACTAACTACAGGATTCTCAGTGATTCATAAATTGAAGCTACCAGAATAGTCTGTCAGAGCATCACAGTTCAGTTAGAGGCTTGGTAATACTTCTCTCTTCCCTTGCCCCCCTTAATAGTCACAATAGCAAAAATATTGGAGAGGCAGTTAATATTTTAATCACATATTTATATCATTTTATGCAAATATATTTTACATATATGTACACATGCATAATGTACATATATTAAAACATATATACACACATATTTTACGTATATATACATACAGAGAGATTGAAAGCGACAGAGAGAGTGGGGAGAGAGGTGTTCCTTAGCTATGGGTGGGTGCTTGGTATATGAGGCAATACCACTGTGAAAGAAATCTTTAAATTTTCTCTTTTTCAGTATTTTGCAGACATGTTCTATAACTATCTCCCCTCTCTTCTACCTCCAATCCCATGTAGTTAGACTCAGGTTTTTAGTTTATTTTGCATGTATGAGACTCATAATTATTTGATCATAGAGCATGAATATTGAAGTGATTCAAAGGAAAAATGAAAATGTATAGTGGCCTGATAATATCACAGATATTCAAGGGCCTTCCAAAATAAAAGAGTCATGAAGCAATGCCCATGGTGATCAAGAGCCATGCTTTGAAGGTGTCGTGTACTGGGTTTGAATTTGGTCCCAAAGCCTATTTGCCTTGTGAACTTGGGCAAGTCGCCCAAGATCTCCTTGCCCAGTGCCTAGAACATGGGGAAAGCTCAGTGGACATTAACTCAACAATTGTTAGCTCATGGGAGGAACAAGCAGCTCATTTTCATGGGGCTCCAGTCCTCAGACAGGAGTTCCCAGAGTTTTCAACGTCATTAGCCCATAAAAAGTTTGGTGACCGACAATTTTTTTGGTGAAGGGCAAAACCAAAAAGCTGTTGTGTACCTCTATCTATCATTAACAACATTTTATATAAAAGGATGAGGATATTTTATCTAACAGGATATTCTATCCTTAGACTGGAAGACAGTGCCTAAGCTTCATGCCTTGAGTGGTATTAGTGTGTCATTGTGTTTCCTCCATTTTCCCATTTTGCCAGTGACACTAGTGACTGTGCTATAACCTTCACTCACACCGCAGTGCCAGCCCAGAAAAAAATACAGATATCTGAAAGCCACAGGCTAGTGCTTAAAGAAGTGGTTCTCTTAGCATACAGGAGGGGAAAAAAGGGTAAAGAAAAAGGAATACTGCAGTATTAGAGGTATTTCCAGCTTTGCCTTGGCCTTGGTCATATTTTACAAATGTGATAGAGATTATATAGTAAAGCTACCAAACCTCTGTGTCCCACAGGCCTGTCCTCTGTACGGTGTAATTCTACCATTAGAAGCCAGGGAGGGATAAATGGAGAATAACGTCCAAGGGAGACAAGGAGTCCAGGACATAGAGGAAGTCCCACTTGGATAGGGAGAGGAAGTTAAAAACCCATGTCTTCTAGTCTCTGGTGAATTGTAGGAAGAAGATAGAAAATTCAGGGAAAGCAAGTGGTAAAATATACAGCCTGATGACCTTTATTATCTGAGTCACGGAGTGGAGAAACCAATCAGATTTCAAGGAAAGTCAGAAGCAAAGGGTCATCGTGCGTTTTCATTTGGGATTCTAGGAGGAAACCAACTTTCAGGGTGAACTGTCATGTGGCTAGAGAGGAAGAGGGGACTTGGGTCAGCACTGTCAAATCTCCCTCAGCCTCTGGCAGAGCAGGGAGGGTTGGGGGGGATTTTCCTGCGGATGCAGGAAAGAATCATGTGGTGTCCTGTTGGGCAATGCAGATGGTTAACTGATGGTGGTGCAGGCTGGCAGGCTCCTGGGCAGCTTCCCTGCAGTGGGGCTGAGGGCTGCAAAGCAGATGGTCCAATTTGGGGGTGCAGGGGGAAACATACCCAGACCTCAGATGCCACAAACAGCATTCAGACCGGACTCAGTGGCTGCTAAGTGAGCACAGTGAGAAATAACCAGAATTCACCCATGGAGGACTTAGAAGTGTGGGCTGCTAGCCTGATGACAATCAAGACAACATCTCCTGGAATCTGAACTTTCTTTGTTCCTGTCACCAGGATGTTACAAAACCCCCATCCCTCCCATGTCTGTTATGATATCATAAAGAGGGAGAAGGTAATTGTTTATCCTCATGAGAAAGTTAAAAGTTTTTGATCACAGAGAGGATGCCACAATAAATTTAGTTTTTCCTAACAATCCATAAGGATAAGTTTGAGAGAAAAATTAAGTCAGGTAAGAACAATAAGGAAATGCCATTTGCTTTCACTGATGAATACAATTTATAAATTGTGCAGCCTGCAACATAAGGTGTTATGCCAGTCACAACATCCTAGCTGACTGCCAGGCTTCAAAGGCTGTGTGAGTCATGCCCTCTGCATCTTGTAGGAACCATTGAGTATGATCAAAAGGAAAAAAAAAAAGTGCTTTCAGAATCTATCATCAGGCAACTGCTATTAGTAATTTAGTTTCTCTGTACGTCTTGAGCTAGCATTGATTGAAAGTATAATCCAGACCTGATGCTTTAAACATGCATCCCAAAAGTGTTCCTAGATTTGTAATCTTTTAAACCAACAAAATATAGGAGGAAATTCCTTAATAACCAAAACATTTTAAATGTCTCTCCAAATAATTGCTAGACTATCTCTGAAAGCTAAAGCTGTCAGCCATGTGCAGTGAGGTATCTTAGTGCCTAAGTGATAGTCCCTTATGGCTGGCCCATTTTCATCTGAACTGGAGAAGGGCAATGTGACACGTCATTAACATTATGTAGGACAAGTAGCTTTTACTTAAAAATTAAACTTATATCCTTTAAATTAATTTCTAACAGAGGGTCTCAAATGTGAAAAAAATTATTCAAAATATAAACTCATAACGGAGAGGGAGAGGATAAAATTGCGTTTTTATCCATGTTGTCAGGACAGGCATGATATCATAAATTATGCACTAACCTCTCAGTCTTGTAAAACAAAATGGGCATGTGGGTATGTTTGCCAAAATTCCTGAGTTGGGACTACCTTCTGCCTCCAAAGGAGCACTGTGACTTTATTATTGTTTTTATCTTGATTAAAAATGTCAGCAGCTGCCATTTATTATGTAAAGTGTGTGGGGTAGATTGTTCTATTATTCTTGAAAAACACACAATTGCTTTTGAATCTCTCATTTTTTTCCCCCTCAGTAGGATGGCCCTGCTGGATGCATAGACAGAAAATCTTGCTTAATTACACCCTTCATGATTTTGGCTTGAAGCCAGCCTTGTTTTATTCCAATTATAACCTTTTCAAAACAAAGAGTAATGGGAGTAGAAAGGAACAAGATGACAACAGTTTTTACCTGAAATAAGTTGAGAGCTAGAAGTGAATCATAATTTAAAAACAAAAATCAGCCAGTGTATATCATTTTTTTCTTACTCCAGTATGTTAGAATAGAATAGAAATGAGATAGAGACCATCAGATCTCAGAAACAATGCTAGACCCTCACTGAATTTCCTGGCCATTGACTGTGGGTGACCTTGGGCCAAATGTCACATTGGTGGCTCCCATTGGCTTGAGAATAAAATTCCCAACCCAAAGCACTCACAAGTAACCTACATCATTGGTGTGGTCCTGGGTGATGTCCCGACTTCTCATTTCCCATCACCCTTGCTCCCCTTCCAATCTTTTCTCATTTTTGTTTCTCCCTCTGCTCTTCTCCTCTCTGTTGGCCATTTCTCCCATTGAACTTGTAATCCCTGCTCTCACGTTTCAATTTCTAAACATACTTTATTCTATAGTGGTTCCCTTCTATAACACACTGTATTAATTTCACAGATGTGTTATCTTCTCTCTACTTTTTGATTATATTAGTGATTGAAATTTCTTCTGTTCTCTGTGTTTTTGAAATCAGGTCTCTAGATTTTTGATTGCTACTTTTTCAAATGGCTGGTGATTCTGAGATGTCTATTTTTAAGAGTAAAGCACTAAGAATCTTTTGGCACATTTGTGTGCATGAATGAGCCTTATTGAATGGTGGGCTTCAAGGTAGGATGGTCAGGCTGGAGTTTTAAGGTGGGTGACTCCAAATATGAGAATCTGTATACCTTTTCTGTTGAAATAGTCAGTTTCCTCAGGATACCTATTAGTGTCCTAATCCCTTATTAGGGATGAATCTGGAGGCCAGTATGTTCAGGCTGAGCCTATAAGGACTTCTTTAATATGTAGGTTTTCACTTAATTCCCTATTTTCAAGGTAGCACTGCCACCCTTAGCTGTTCTTGTCTCACAGAGCCCAGTATTCAGTTCTTCCCTAGTGAGCATCCTAGTCTGTTTGTGCTGCTATAATAGAATATCATAGACTGGATGACTGATAAACAACAGAAATTTATTTTTCACATTTCTAGAGGCTGGGAAATCCAAGATCAAGGTGCCGGCAGGTTCCTATTGAGGGTCTGCTTCCTGTTTGTAGACAGCCATCTTCTTGCTGTGTGTTCACATGACAGAAGCAGCTAGGGAACTATGGCATCTCTTTTATAAGAGTATTTATGTCATTCATGAGGGCTTTGCCTGCTCACCTCCCAAAAGCCCCACTTCCTATTACCATCACATTGAGGATTAGGATTTCAACATGTGAATGGGGATGGGGGGAGGGAAAAGAGGACACAAACATGTAGTCCATAACAGTAAGGGTGTCCCGGCCACTGGGTATATACACTGGAGAAGCAGCCTAGGAGTCTCCACACTTTCCCATGGAGACCTCAACCAGTCTTCTGATTGCAGTTACACCAGACTTTCTGAGCCCCAGAAGTGCTAGCTTGTTTCTGTCCCTGCACCTGGTGAGTATTATGCAGCTGGAGTTTGCTTTTGGTTTGGTCTTCACCAAAGCCGCGGGCTCTTAGCTTTCACTTTTCTATCATCTGCTAATGAAGTCACTGTTGGTTGTTTGCTTTTCAACTTCCAAAACTTTGTCAACATCTTGCTTCTACCTGCGTGGCTTCTCTTTTTCTTTGTCCTCATGCAGGTCTGTGCCTTTCTGGGGTCCTTTCATCATCATCGCATTAGCATTTTAGGGAGAAACATAGGTAGTCTGTGTGTTGAGTCCAGTCAGAAGTCCTGTCTCCTCCATTTGTAGGCTTCTTCCATTCTCCCTTTTCTTCGTGTCCTCCCGAGTCCCTTGAAATCTTCACTTAGAGCCTTATTGCTCCCCTGTCTGGAAACATTCTTTGTACTCTCTTTCCACATAATCACATTGCTAGTCTCAACTTAAACTGCACTTCCTAAAGAAACTCTTTTGGGTGCGCCCTCTGGTTCATATGGCCTACTGTTAAAACACACATAGACCCTATGCTCCTTCCTTTTAGGATTTACTGGCTGAGAAGTCTTCCACGTTTGCCCATGGCCCACAACCACAGAGAGGTTTAGGTTAGATGGATCCTTATAAATTTACTCTCTCCAAAAGTATGTGCTCAGCCAGCAAACACATGAGTGATTGCTTCCTTCACATTGGTTTGTCAAGGAGAGCCATCAAAGTCTCAGAAGACTCTTATTATCCCATGCCTTTCTTTCTTCTAGCTAGGCTAAGTCATTTCCAAAAGAAAATAATTCATTCCTCTTTCTTTTACAGGCAGTTTCAAAACTTTAGATTCCTTTTTCACCCATGGGATATACTGTAGTCACATGCCAGCAGAACTGTGCTTAACTTGAAGCCCCTGGCCTGCAGTTCCTATTCGTTTTCTCAACCATGGTTATTATAATTCATAGAAGAATGTGAAGTCTTCTTTCACCCAGTTATGCATGTCATCGTCACTTCCTATTCACAAAGGGAAATGAGTTTCCAGGTCTTTGAGTTTTTTTCAAAAATACAGCCTGAGTCATGAATGATTATTTTCCTTGCCTGGCATCTG
The DNA here is from genome assembly GCF_003254725.2 of Canis lupus dingo. Taxonomy (NCBI): domain Eukaryota; kingdom Metazoa; phylum Chordata; class Mammalia; order Carnivora; family Canidae; genus Canis; species Canis lupus. The sequence goes on along the minus strand of NC_064246.1, from coordinate 53,777,914 downwards.
AGCTCAGGCACACTCAGTCCAGAATAACAGCACAGAGCAATTTGCATCTTTTGACAGTCCAAGCACCATACCCCTAACCTTGAATAGAACATAGATGCTAATAAATTCAGGGTCTTAAAAATGTGAATTATAGTCATTTCACACTTCGTGGCAGCTTCATGCTGAAGAAATAGCTTAAAACTTAATTATAATGCTTGTCCCTTCATTAAGTGCAGATGACATTCCTCAGATAGATTTTCACAGTGACATCTGAGGAAAGGAGTTCAGAAACTTATTAGTTATTCATGATGGAGAATATTGACTGTGTACTGATTAAAGGAAAGTGTTGACACCCTTCTTAACAAGATGCATCTGTCTATTAGTTTTTGGTTCTCCCTGTGGTCCTCATGGAAGGCTCTTTGGGAAATGAGGAAAATACCCTTCATCCTTTGAGAGCAAATGTCTGTAGAAAATGTGCTTGACAAGTGGGATCAAAATGGAGAGCAGGGGGCATCGGGCCACTGATTACCCACCCCTGCAAATGACTGGGCTGTGCGCTGAGGACCATTTGTGAGACACAACAATAATGGATTGGACACATCCCCCTCTTGGCACTTGAGGGGCCATTAGCATTCAGCACTTCCATGGCTCATTCTCAAGCTAGAAATCATTTCTTCGAGAAGGATCCATGGAAGGTAGATTTTGCCTCTTGTCACATAATAATATTATAGCTTGAGTCATACACTAAGTGAACAAGTAAAGGCACAGTCTTCCTCTCTTTGTGCAAGATGTGGTATTCTTACAAAAAGAGATTTTTGCAATTTATTCTGATGACCTAGAATGCCTAAGGAGTGAGGGCAGCAGAGCCCAAAGTGAGATAGTGCAATATAAGAAAGTTTCTTTCTAATTGTCTGAAGTGGTGAATTATCTTCCTTAATAGTCATGAGCTCCTCACCACTGAGAGACTCAAGGTGAGGGGGACTGTCATACCCTATTAAAGAGGTGTGTCATCCATCAGAAGGAAGATTTTAACTATATGCCCTTTCAGATCTGCTCTTATGTCAAGATTCTAAGACTCAGGCTTCAAAGTATGGCTCATGGATGTGATTTTACCAGGGACCTCTCATTACATTAAATTCTGTTTAAAAGCTGTACTCAGTGAGCTGACGTTGAATATAACCTTGAAGGACAGAGTCTGTGACCAACATTAATTGGATCCCTTTTGTTTTCCCTTGTAATATGGGTGTTTGGAGAACAATTCAGATTCTTCAGAGTCTTTGTGGTACTTTGTAAATTTCAAAGCATTTTCATAAATACTCCCTTAAAAACTCCCTGAAGTGGGGCAGGTGGAGTTGTATAGATGAGGAGACTGGGGGTTAATATACACCACCCCTCTGTTTGGCATAATGAATAGACCTTATCCTTTTTTTAGAGCTCAGTGAAATTTTGAGGTTTTAGTCTCTGGGCATAATCTCTCACACTGGCAGCAGTATGGAGTGAAGTTTAGGGACAGAACTCTAGAGCCTGACTGTTGGACCTTAGATCCCACTTTTGTCACCTGCTAAGGTATGCCTCTGGGCAAGGTTTAAAACCTCTATTTCAGTTCCCTCATTAGCAAACAGGGGGATAGGGACAGCACCACCCTCAGAAGGACTTGTGAGAACCAAATAGCATGACATATATAAACAACTTCAACCAACAACTAGAAGGTAAGGCTCAAATGATAGTTTGGGGGACTTTGTTGTTAAAGCAACAGATTATTACCCATTCTTGATTATGGCCAAGAGATCTGTCCCAGTGAAGGGATAATTTTTCTGTATCTTTTGCCTCCCAGAGATAATGGTCAGCCGTGGGTTAATAGCCTATTCTGTACCAGTCAATATAATCAAAACAATAAAAGGGTGAGGCATTCAAATTGACCAGTATTTTTTTTTAGATTTTATTTATTTATTCATGAGAGGCACAGAGAGAAAGGCAGAGACATAGGCAGAGGGAGAAGCAGGGACCCTGAATGTAGGATTCGATCCCAGGACCACAGGATCACGACCTGAGCCAAAGGCAGATGTTCAAACACTGAGCCACCCAGGCATCCCTTCACTAGTATTAATAGTGAACCTTAACCCATCTTTTGAAGTTTTCTTAAAGCAAAGCCACTTTCCATTTAATGAAGGCATGAGAGAGGCAAACCTTACCCTAAAGAAAGGAAAACTGTGGACAGCCCGGGTAGCTCAGTGGTTTAGCACCTGCCTTCAGCCCAGGGCGTGATCCTGGAGACCTGGGATCAAGTCCCACGTCAGGCTCCTTGCATGGAGCCTGCTCCTCCCTCTGCCTGTGTCTCTGCCTCTCTCTCTCTCTCTCTCTCTCTCTCTGTGTGTGTGTCTTTAAAAAAAAAAAAGAAAGGAAAACTGAGACTTTGTACTACATAGACATTGATAAAGTGGTAAGTGTTGTGGTTTTGAGTGAAAAGATGAATGTTTTAAGTACTCAAACCACAAATAGCTTTTGAACTTTTTCTGAATTTAGTTGCAATATGGTGAGGGAAAGGCGTAGAAGCATTCTTTAAAAACAAAAAACAATAGTGCTTACATATCAACATGTTTTAAAATCCACTAACTCTTGGGGCGCCTGGGTGGCTCAGTCAGTTAAGCTTCCGACTCTTGATTTTGGCTCAGGTCATTATTTCTGGGTACTGAGATGGAGGACCCCCTCCCCCCTGCCCTATGTAGGGGGCTCTGTGCTCAGTGGCGAGTCTGAGATTCTGTCCACCTCCCTTTGTCTCTCCCCCTTCACACACACACTCTCTCTCAAAAAAAAAAAAAAAAAATCCACTAACTCTCACACTATACTGATCAAAATACTCCCCCTCCTAACTTCTTTAGCCATTTCTAGAAAAAAGAGGTTTAGACCAGCTTCCCTGGAGGACACACCAGACAGAAAACCCCAGAAACAAGAAACCTCATCCGCTTACCTTTCATCCTGGTTGTTGAATGCCACAAGGAATCAATGGCTCTCTCCTAACCCCAGCAGGAGAATGAAATGACACATGAAATCCTAATGAGGTTTCTTTTTTAATTTTTCACATTAACTCTTTTGTATCATACTAGACCTTGCCCCTTATTTTTTATATTCATAAAGGTTTCGCTCTTCCATTAAATTGCTCTCTTTTAAGGTCTAGTGTTTCCTTTTTGCTGAAGGCCAGAATGGGTCCCTATTTTTCACATGCCTTATGTGGATTTTTATCTCATCACCATAGGTTGCTGTCATTGAACACTTGCCTCTTACCGGCAACCCTTTTCCAGCCCTGATGAACCTGTAAGACAGAGTAGTTGCTGTGATTTTTCTAGTAGAATTAATTCTCTTTGGTAATAATAGTTAGACACCCCTGTGGCTGTGAAAAGCAAACCTCAGCAGTATTTTTCAAAGGGCTGGCATCACCTGACCAGAGACTGCTAATGAGGTCTAATAGGTGAATAGCACATGGGTTGAAATGCTATTTCTGTGTGTTCTCTGGAGTAGCCCTAAGAGGGAGTTGAAGGGCATTAGCCTTGAGCAATGTTGATCCTTCAGGTTGGCCAACACTTCCAAATCCCAGCAGAAAAACTTGCTAAGATCTGGGGATACCACCTTTAAACAGGACAATGGGAAGCAGGCTTAGGGTGCTGTTTCCCAAGTTGAACTCATTCAGGAGTTTCTGAGATGACATTTGCTACTAGAATCTGGATACTTCACTCTCTAGGTTTCTACCTGGACCTACTAGGCTACATAACTATAACTCACATGAATTTATTCCTTCTACAAATATTCAAATGCCTGCTGTGCATTGGACATAGGTGCTAGGGATATCATGAGGACCAAGACAGATATGATCTTTGCCCTCATGGAACTTATTGTCTGTAAGGCGAAACCTTGAATACCCAAGCTAAGGGATCAGCTTTGATAGAGCACATTCCTATGCCTAGAACCAGCCTAGCTCCTTTGTGTGTCTTATCTCATTTAGTCTTCACATCAGAAGCACCTCTGAGAGGGAACTCCATAATCATCCCCAGTTTATGGATAAGGGACTAGAAACTCACAGCAATGCAAGGGTCTTATACAAAGGTGTTCAGGGAGCCAGAAAAAACAATCCCACTTTTGCCTGACTTTATACTCTTCCTGCTAAACCATACTACCATGCAAAAGGAATCTGCTCTCTTGGGATGCCTGGGTGACTTAGTTGGTTAAGCATCCGACTCTTGGTTTTGGCTCAGGTAATGATCTTATGGGTTGTGAGATCGAGCCCCACATCAGACTCCCCACTCAGCAGGGAGTCTGCTTGAAGATTCTTACCCTCTGCCTCTTCTCTCTCTCTCTCAAATTAATTATTTTATTTTTATTTTTTGTAAAGATTTTATTTATTCATGACACACACACAGAGACAGAGAGACAGAGACACAGGCAGAGGGAGAAGCAGGCTCCACACAGGGAGCCTGATGTGGGACTCCATCCCCCGTCTCTAGGATCAGGCCCTGGGCTGAAGGCAGCGCTAAACCGCTGAGCCACCTGGGCTGCCCTTAATTAATTTTTTAAAAAGGAATCTGCTCTCAGGGGACAAAAGAAATTTCAATGTCCATATTCTATTTCTCATGCCTTCAACTGGATTCATTTAAGAAGGCTTTCAGATTTTCTGATCAGGAAAAGTAACTTGACACAGTAAAAAAAAAGCTGAAGGTTTAGCTTTCTGTCCATTGCCTCACTGAAAATCTACCACAAGGGAAATGTCTATTACAAACACAACCCCACCATGGAAAAAATGTAAGAAAACACAGATCAACAAAATTTACTTTTCAGTCACAGTCTACCAACCCTTGACCTTTATCTCAGAATGGAGATTTGTTAGAACTAATCAGAAAGCAAAAAAAAAAAAAAAAAAAAAAAAGAACTAATCAGAAAGCATAAAGCACCACTCTTCACGGCCTTTTGTTTCATGTAATTGTTATTATTTGGTTCACTTATTTATTCTTTGTCTGCCTGAGTTGTAAACTCTAAACCAGTGATCTTCAGCCTTTGCTTCATATTAAAACCACCTGAGAAGTTCAAAAAAATAATCCTGACTCCTATTTGCCATCCCAGAAAAATTAAATCAGATTCTCTAGAGGTGCCGCTTAAATGTTGGTCTTGTTTAGAACATGCCTGATGATTCCAGAGTGTAGCCAAGGTTGAGCACTGAGTTCCAAAAGGACAGGTCCTATATCATGTGCCCTCATTGCTGTGCATGTTCTGAGTATTACAAACTGAAACCTTGCCTTGCCCATTAGCGGATAATCAATAAATGTTTGCTGAATAAGTGAGTAGGTGGAGAGATGGAAGGATGGGTGAATGAGTGAGTGAATAAAGAAACTAATGATTATAACAATTACTGGAATTGAGGAAGTTCTTACAGTAACTATTAGATAATAGTTTACAGCTGACCTTCTAATAGTTTGGTTTCTATATACTACGGTGCCAAAAAACAAAGAATAGCCCAAGGTTTTAGATAAGTATATGAAAAGTAAACAGTAGACTGCAGGATGCTCACATCATCCAGAAGTGGAATTTACATTGCCTTCCTTAATACTGCATTAATCTCCAGTCTTGGCACACTCCCATCTTGACAGTGCAGGCAGCCGTTACATCAAAGGTAATGGTTCATTATTATTTCTTCAGTGAATCATGTTTGTCTGAAGGAAGCAAAGATAACAAAGAGGAAATTATAGTTTGTGTGGGGTGATATGATTGCTTGTAAACCAAGCAGTAAAAGGAAAATGTATGCAAGCAATTGAGAATTCTTTCTCTGTCCTCCAAATGCAGAAAAAGCACAGAGGGAGCTGTTATGCCCTATTCACATTTTAATTGGGGACGGGAGAAAGACACTGAAGTATCTTCCACACCTGGGCAACCCACAATTTCCATGTTACAGCCTTGATCACACCCCTGGATAATTCTGTGGAATGCCAGTGCCATGTTGGACACACCAATTTTTCTTCTAGCTCTTATTCATGTAAAAGTTGAAGCAAATATGTATGTATACTAAGAACAGTGTAGAAAATTTCTGTTGATGTATCTAGTACCGCTTTGTCAATATGCTACTTGGAAGTGTGCTAAAATTAATGTAATATCTGTAATATCTACCTAAGAACGATTATTGCAAAAACTCCTTTTGACAGCCTAAGCAAAATGTAATGTCCATCCTAAGGTCCTGCCAAGTGTCCCGATGCCCTCTGATCACCTCTGATTTTGAACTCCTATTCTATGAATATATTTGGTTTAAGACTGAGTACCACCAATGGACCATACAGTGTTGTGCAGATTAGAAAAAGGTGCCCCTTCTTCATGTCACATTCATCTGTCAGAAAATTGTCATAATATGGTGATTTTTTTAACAGTGTTATTTATTTATTTATTTATTTATTTATTTATTTATTCATTCATTCATTCATTCATTCATTCATTCATGAGAGACACAGAGAGAGAGAGAGAGAGAGAGAGACAGGCAGAGGGAGAAGCAGGCTCCATGGCGGGAACCCGATGTGGGACTCGATCCCGGGCCTCCAGGATCACACCCTGGGCCAAAGGCGGTGCTAAACCGCTGAGCCACCTGGGCTGCCCCTAATATGGTGATTTTTTTTTTTTTTTTAGGACAAAACACTTACTGCCATGTATTGGAAAATTTTAAGTGCACAAACTTATGATGCCTAGGATTTGAATTGCCCCTCCACATATGCATGCACGTTTGTCACCCTTGAGCAATGCATGACCTGCATACCACATATTCCGAAAGGGCATCTCCCCATCCTGCTTAAGTTTTCTGTGTCATAACACACATAATCTGTGTGATTTAAATTTGGATCTCAACATTTTTCATTTAATTTTCACAAAAAATACTACTCATACATGGCTCTGGTATGTACAGATTTTACCAAAATTTTAAGAAAGCAAAACACACTAAAATTCAATAATACGTGAATATTCTTTTTCCCAAAAGTCCCCAGACCACATCTCATGGTGTCTCTATCTTCCTTCTATCTGCTTTCTCCCTCTCTTTCCTTCTTTCTGCTCTCTCTACCCTCTACTCCCCACACCCAACTCTCTGAATACTGATGCCTATTGATCAGTTTAATTATACTCTTGGTAACTCAAGGTCCTATGGACCTGCACCCTTGAGGTCTTGTCTTTCCCTCAATTTCATATCAAAGTATTTTCCCAAAGAAAATTCCTTCCCTAAGATAAATTACAGAGCAAGCGCTAAGATTTTTTGTTTTTAGTATTGCCACACATATTTAATCTGGAATTAGGAGTTGTTCAGTGTGAAGCTGGTTTCTTCTTGACAAACATTCTGTAGGCTATAAATAGGAACCATTCAGGACAGAGAATACATATGAGTTGAAGATGCAAGGTGGCCCATGGAAACTACCAGGTCCAGTCCTGTCATGTTTTGAACAGGCAAGTCCAGGCCCAGATTGAGAGAGTGGCCTACCTCAAGTCCCACAGCGAAGAGGAGTGCTCAGTACTGGAAATGAAATATCCCGATTTCCAGGCCTGGATACTTCTTGGTACTAGACCACCTCTTAAAACTTTTAATCCATACCTTATATTCTGCTCACATGCCAGCCTGCTATAACTATTAGAATCTTCACATTAGACTAAGACAGTCATGAGCCTGCCACTTTGACCAGGGATTTGCCCTCTCTGGCTTTCTGTTTTCCCATTTGCAAAATGGGTGTGCTAACACCATTAAGTAAGAAAATCCAGGTTGAAATGCACTCTTTAGGTTTCAGAAGGCTTTTGGTGTTTTAGAGTCCTGTACTTCATTCTCTCAACCAAGTTAACATATGCCTGGATATTCAGAATGCAAAGATGAATAAATAATAGTCCCCAACTCAATGAATACATCACCTACTAAATGTGAAAGCCAGTTTTATAATAGGCCTATCTAAAAGGTACCAAAACAACACAGATGGACTGTCCTGGGTCTCAAAGATGATAAGAAGTCACTAGAAAGAGGTGAGAGCCATCCAACAGGGTGAGGTAGCAGCACTTGGTAGAGCATGGAGACATGAAAGTACTTGGATGGTATGAGAGAAGTGTGATGATAATGTCAACAGAGCATTTGGGACAAGGAACAATCAGAGACTGTGCTGGAGGGATGCGCTAGGAATGGATGATGCAAAGAATTGAATGCCATGGTAATAAATTTGGATTTTAACCTATAGATGATGGGGGAGAGCAAACATAATCATAAAATAAAGGAAGCACTACAATATTAATCATTGCAGTGATGTTTTTAATGTTTGACTGTTATCCATGTTCTTGATTTATTTCTCAATTTGGGATTACTGATGAAAAATATTCTAGTTCTAAGCTGTCCACCTGAAAATGGATTGCCTCAAATAAAGTAGCCAAAGCAAATGCTGTCACGAGGGTGAAAATATAATCTCAGCAGGCTTTTATTTAATTGAGGGCTTGCATAATGAAGGAGTTCACTGTAGCTAAAATAACATGTTTCCTGCAACTGGATTTAATGAAAACCTGCTTAAAGTATATATAAAAAGAGTGAAAAGCTAGGTGCATTTTCTCTCTGGTACATTTCCCAGGACTTTACTTACTGAGGATCAAATGTGACACACGTTGCCGATTTATTCAAGAATATGTAATTTTAAAAAAAGAAAATTGTGAAATGTCAGTCAAAAACAGGTGTCAGAAACAGATGCAGCACCACAGTTATAATGACATGAAACACTTAAGTTGTAAGTTGGTAGATCCCTTCCCATTGAGAAATAAAATGCTATGTTTTCTCATAGGATGGGATGGGCCCATGGAAATTCCTAAAATAAAATTTTGGAAGGCATCTGTACAAGTGTACATGTTGAATAGCTTCAAGTGTGGGCCAGTAGCAACAAAGAACTCTATAGCAAACACTTATGCTGGAATAGTAAAAGAGAAAAAGTTGTTGACTTTTGTTTCACTCCTGTTCTCCAAAGTCAAACTGCATAAATGCAGAAATCTTTTCAGCTTCTGCCAAAAAGGCAGTATCTTCAGGCTATACCATAACTACTTTTTAGTTTTGGCACAGTGACCAAGACATGGGCATGGAATGTTAAAGTACTAGGCAAAAAACTAATGGGAGATGAAGGAAGAAACCAGCATGTCCAACTGTGAAAAGAGAGGACATCATTTGACCAGCACAGGCTGGGGTCTCTGTGGCTTTGAGGTATCGGGGGTCATGGACTGGGGGAAGCTTAGTTTTACTCTCGACAACACTTAATGACTTGGGGTGCATTATCAATGCCAAGTGTCTCTAAAGCATTGACACAGAATGTACACATGCACGTGGTGGATTAATGGGTGTTTAAAGTCCTTCCCTTCCCTGGGCATCCTCCTCACAGCACACATTTACATAGGTTTAATTTAGAATCCCAAAAAGTCAAAAGGTATTAAAACAATTGACACATTTCAGTGCAGGCGATAAGTGCCAAAGCCTGTGATAAAATATAGAAAGAAAAGGCACAATTCTATTTGTGTTTCCCTGATAGCAGGGAGTGGGGGCATCTGAGTGAATGACAGTTAAGCACAAGTCTCAAAAGTATTTCTGCCCAGTATATAGAGAAGTTTACATCTAGTAAAGGAACCACAGGGGACTGTAGGAAATACCTGAATATCTTCATTCTGTAAGGTTTGATTGACTCAATAAGCCATGTGAGCTCATGAAACAGACACAGATCTTCCTACTGAGTACTTCAAGATTCCCTTCCTTTTGCCTAACTAAATTCCGTACTGAGCTTAAGCATCCCCTCCTTATACTCCACCCTGTGTCCTAAACTTTTACAGCCCCTACATTTCTCCTCCATAGCATTTACTTCTATTTCCTCTTACACATTCACTTTTAGGCATGTTTTACTCATCTTTGTATCCCCCTTTTGGTGAGCCAAAAGCACCATAAAGGCAGGGCTACTTTCTTTTTTTTTTTTTTTTTTAAGATTTATTTATTTATTTATTCATTCAGAGAGAGCAAAAGAGAGGCAGAGACACAGGCAGAGAGAGAAGCAGGCTCCACGCAGGGAGCCCAACGCGGGACTCGATCCCGGGTCTCCAGGATCACACCCTGGGCTGCAGGCGGCACTAAACCGCTGCGCCACCGGGGCTGCCCTACTTTCTTTTTTACCAAGAGTGTCTAACACAGTGCCTAACACATAATAGTTTTTCACTAAATACTTGTTGAATGCAAGATAAACAAAGGAGAATTAATCAGAACCAGCTGGTGCAGTTAACCCTAAGAAAGGAGACAGGCAATCATATGGACAGAATTATATTTTGCTAAATTATAGAACCTCTTCAGAACATATTTCATCATGCCTGACATGGGTCCAAATGTCTTTACTCAACCAAAAAAGCCAACTCCTTGAAAATTAACAAGAACAAAGCCAGCCACTTACGAAGCACCAAAACACCTGCACAAGTATCAGCTTTGGGCTCATACACACCTAAGTTAAGACTCACAACCTGAGCCAAAGGTAGATGCTCAACAACTGAGCCACCCAGGTGCCCCTGAGTCTGAGTTTAGACATCATTTCCTCCTGTACAGCTACTCTGAAGCCTCAAACTAGTTCCAGTCTTTAATACGATCATTGCAATTATGTTTGTGTGTGTGTCCATACTGAAACGTTCTTTTCCCTCCTAGTGGGCCAGAGAGAGACAGAGCCAGTTCATGCCTCATTCACACTAACCAGTGTCTGGGACCTAGTAATCATATCGAATGAATAATATCATTCTAAGGTGTAAAGCCTAAAAGAGTTATCAGAATGTTCTAAGAGAAATAAGAAGATTGGGGATGGTTAGGGCTTAAAGTGGAATAACTTCAGTTTTTAGTTTTCTTTGAAGGAACAGAGGGTCAGATGAATAAAAATACTCAGTAAGCAATAGAACAGAAGGGCAGAAGAGAGAAGGCGGGGCTGCAGTGGATGACATCTCCGGAGAAGAACAAAGGGTGAAAAAAGACATACATACACTTAAAAGGAGCTGACAGAGGAGTTAAGTTACAGAAGCCAGAAAAGAAAAAATGTTTCTCAAAAGAGAAACATGGTCAAACGCTGCAAGTGGAATTTTAAAAAGCCATTAAAGCAAAGGCCATGTGCTGCAGGAAGTGGGTGCTGCAGTGGAGACAACCACCCTAACACGCCAGAGTGAGGTGAGGGGCTGCATCAGAACTGGATTGGGCTACTCGGCCAAGGGCAAATGTAGTAGAGACAAGTTAGAGCTCCACCTGTGAACAGCAATGAAAACGGAGAGATGGAAGACAGTAGAGAGGACACCAAGGGTGTGAGGTATGAGCCAGCAAGTCACTGTTGTTCTTCTGTCCATGAATCCTCTTTGTTTCTTCTGCTTCTTCCTTACAGGGAAGCCGAGTTGGGTATGTTGTCACAAAGAACATATTTGTGGTTTCCCAAACATTTGACCAAGCATGCTGTGGCATGGTTGGAGAGGAAAAAGCCATTAGCACTCCCTATGAATATCTTTGTGCTTGGTTGTGTAGCTCCTAGGAATTTTGGTATTTCCATGTCTACCGAACTGCCAGCCTGCTTGCGTGCTGCCTTGGAACCCTCTTGTTTCCATGGTGCATATGTCCCTTGTCAAGAAGTTTCTAGTACAGCTGGGGAGACAACAGGGATATTGTCATTGACTTTAGTGTCTGGCAGTAACCAGTTTCCACATTAGCTACTTAATGGATGCTCACGAAAGTGAAGTCAAGCTGGGCTGATGTTCTTTTATGCCATGAGGCTTAACTTGCACATCTTTTCTTCCACATGGATGAAAAACACTATTTTTTTAAAGATTTTATTTATTTATTCATGAGAGACACAGAGGCAGAGACATAGGCAGAGGGAGAAGCAGGCTCCATGCAGGGAGCCTGATGCAAGATGATCCAGGACTCCAGGATCACGCCCTGGGCCAGGAGTGGGTGCTAAACTGCTGAGCCACCCAGGGATCCCCTGAAAAACACTTTAGAAAGAAGATTACTCTTCCACGAATTGCTAAGAATAGTGGCCACTATACACTAAGCACCGTACGAAACACTGCATCTTTAAAACAATTCTCAGAGGCACCATTTGTATCCCAATTTCACTGATAAGAACACTGCGAGCTGAAGGAGCTTTTTAAGGTCATGCTGTAAGTAAATGGCTCAGCTGCCATTTGGACCCAGGCTTGTCTGAATCCAAGGACCGCTAGTCTTGACTACTCCTCCTATGATGAACTCTTCTCTCAGCATCTCCATAAGGCATATACCCAGAGAAAATCAGGATTATGATAATCTGCAAGGGAACTTTACTCCTACCTTTGTCCTCATTTGCCTGCCGGCCCTCACAGAAGCCAAAGTTGCTGGTGTATTTAGCACGGACACTGCCTCATTTGTCAGGAGAATGCTGATAGTCTGTCTACGCAGGCTAGTATCTTAAATACCAGCGGTCCTCAGCTGTCTTCATCCTGAAACAGCATCCCTGCTGAACACACAGCAGCCACCGTTCTTGACACAAAGCTTACCCAGTTGCTAACGGGTTTATGAGTGTCCAGGGGACAAAGCACTAGCTGATCACTCAATTTGCTTTAGATTCACTGAGCGATATAAGCACGGTGCTTCGAGATTAACAAATTTAATTAACTCCTCTGAGTAAGTGGGGATGGCTTTTCTTAAATCTCTGCTTAGCTATGCTTTAGGGAATTTGATCTGAAGGACTTCCCAGGACCAGTCCTTAAAACTGACCATTTCTTCTTATTGTGAACCTCTGTCAGGATTTAACAACTGTGGCTGTGATTTATTAACGTGTCTGGTTCCTTCTGGGGGCAGTCCCATTTTTAAAGATATCCCACACTCCAGGCAGCTCTTTGCAGGGACCGTCCATCAGAGATACCTGCTCCAGCAATCAGCAGCTCCAGATGTGCTCACACCTCCCCAGACAATGCAACAGTTTCCTAGGAGCTGGCTCACAGAGGAATAATGGATTTAGAGAAATGTGTTCCTGTGACAAAGAGAGAAGGCAGATTAATAGGAAAGGCAGGGATGCCCAGAGGCCAAGGAACACAGAGATGAGATTTCAGGAAACCCACACAATGTAGCACCTTACGTGGCTGTGGCATCTTGCCATGTTCTCCCACCTTATCCCCCTACCTAGCAAGAAGAGTTAATATTTGAGTACCCCAGGGTGTGGGGCAGGTGGGATTGGGTCTCAGGGACTACAGAACAGCCTCAGATCTGGATTGAGGAAATCTGGAAGTCAGAATTAAAAAGACATAGGAACAAACTTTCCTTGCTTTCCATCTTTTCATTCCATGTTGTTTTCTTTTCCTCTTTAAACACCATTTAGCAATGATCATGAAACAGAACAAAGAGAGGGTGGTGGGCTGTTTATTGGAGGTAGAAAATCCAACTTGTGCTGGCATTATTTCACTGAACTGAATAGCTCTCTCTTCCCTCAACTTAGAATGGACCCAAAATGTCACTGTTATCAAAGCTGCGCATTGAAGAAGACAGAGATAATGTGTCTGGTAAAACAGGCAGCCCCAGCCAGGAGAATATATAACACTTTCATTCAGTGACCCTCCGTTCCCTCTGCATCATCAGTGTGTGTCATAAATCGCTATTTGCTGACAGGTTGTGCTGATACGAATTCAAGGCTGGTCCAGCACAGGAGAAATATGTCATTCACTTAGCGCTGGGGACTTTGGGTCCTACCCATCCCAACCTGATCACCGTTTTGCTGCCTAACAGAGGGAAGAAAGGTGATAACCATCATCATTACAAGACTAATTCCCGGATGTGCATTTCAGCACATTAGTGACCAGAAGAGAGTGATTCAGCCACTATAGGAAGCTTGAAAAATTCTGCTGACATCCCCTCCCAGCCCTTCCCAGTGCCCCCAGCATGCACACACGCACACTCATACACTCAACTCCTCACTACAGAATGTTTCAGCCTTGAATTGTGTTGATAATTATTTTGAAAGGTTTGCTATTGTTAGCACAGTTCTGGCACAAATAGATATTTGGTATTCAAATCTTTATTGAGTGATAGCTCTCCTCAGGCTTGTTTGGGATGAAGTGACACACGTTTATAGATGTATCACCTTCCCTATGCAAGGCAGTGTGGAATTCACAAAACTGGAAATCCCAGCCACCGTACCAAAGAAAGAAATTGTTCAGAAAAAGCAGTCACAGTCACCATACCAGAAAGGAATAGGGGGGACCAATAATATATTTAGGAAGCTCAGACAAGGCAAGAAAATTTGGGGACAGAGTTGTGGCAAAGGTGGCATTGGAGTCGGTCATGGAAAAGAGTGGAATTTGGATCTCCAAGAAGATGGAAGTAGGAAGCCTAGTCTCTGGATCATAAGAAAAGAATGATACTGAATGAGATAGGACATGGAAGACCTGACCGTGCAGACTGAAAATGTGGAGTTTCCTCCTCTCTGTTGGCAGTCAGATGATGTCATCAGAGCTGTTTCTGGAAAGCATATTCCAACCTGATGTGTAGGAGAGATTCTGAATAGAGAAGCAGCAAGCAGGAAAGAGGGTGGGAAAATGATTCAAAACACAAGAGACAATTCAAATCAGTTCTGTGTCTTAAGCACAGAAATAGTTATCAGTGAAAGTCTATTTATCCCAATAACCAGAACTATCTGGAGGAGGCACTAAACATTTGCTGTTATTTATGGCAGCTTAGAGAAGCAAACTGGATGTGGAATTTGGCTCATTGCTTGTAGTCATCTATGATAACTTGGTAAAAGATTGCCAAAAGATAATCCCCCCTTTTATTGTATCAAATAGTAGTTATCATTCTCAAAACATAATTCTTACATTTAAAAAAATAGGGAATTTTGAAGAGCGCCTGCCTGGCTCAGTCAGTTAAGCATCTGACTCTTGATCTCAGCTCAGGTCTTGATCTTGGGTTGTGAGTTCAAGCCCTTGTACCGGGCGATGTGCTGGGCATAGAGCCTACAAGATAGGTAGATTGTTTTGCAAATATGTAGCCATTCGATCCTCATACTGTGTGCTCTTATGAAGGAACTACCATATTAGCCCTATTCTGCAGGTAAGGGAACCAACGAACAGAGAGTTTAAGTAACTTACCTAAGGTCACAGAGCTAGTAAAGAAAAGAGTAGAGCTAAAATTCAAACCCAGCTGTCCTGGCTTGAGTCCTTGCTCTTAACACACTGTTTCATTTGATAATTTAAAAGTTGTGATGAGAAGAAATAGATCATGCTCAAACAACAGTGGGCAGAGAGGAGGAATGGATGGGAGGGAGGAGAATATATAGAGTATGGCAACTCCTTGAAGGAAGATGGGACTGCAGGAGGGAGTACAACAGGGTGACCCCAAGCATGTGAGCCTTGCAACTGGAAGTCTTTCTGGAAAGTTAAGAAAATATGGTGTGCTCAGGGAGATGGATAAGGGGTAGCCAAAAATGAGCTTGAGCTTGTGCGCTGGTGAGTTGTTTAAATAGAGACATATAGCAGGCAGACTTGTGGGAACACCACTCAGATATGAAAGCCATCTGCTTAGTCATTACAGCTGGTGCCTCAAGAGTAGAAGTTATTGTCAGTAAAACAATTATAAATAGAAGACATGGCCAAGCCGTTAGTGAATGCCTACTTTTTTAAGAAGAAGAAGAGCCCACAATAAGTAGAGATAGGAAGAAATTTCAGAAGCACAGGAAGGAGAAAATCATTGGTTTCAAGTGGAAGAAATGCCAAGGAAAAGGAGTATCAAGAATGGTGCACTGCATTTTGTAACTGAAGGTCAGTTGTATGGGGGGAAAATAGGGTGAGTGATAAAGTCAGAAGGTTAAGGAGATGGCAGGATACTATAATCTTTGTAGGTCAAAATGAGACCCAAATTGCCATTATGGATAGATAAGAACTGTAGTGTCCGCTAAGTCCATGTGGCTACTTAACTTTAAAATAAGTACAATTGGGATCCCTGGGTGGCGCAGCGGTTTGGTGCCTGCCTTTGGCCCAGGGCGTGATCCCGGAGACCCGGGATCGAATCCGAATCCCACATCGGGCTCCCGGTGCATGGAGCCTGCTTCTCCCTCTGCCTGTCTCTCTCTCTCTGTCTCTCTCTCTGTGACTATCATAAATAAATAAATAAAAATAAAAAAAAATAAAATAAAATAAGTACAATTAAATAAAATTAAAAATTCAGCTCCTCAGGCACACGAAGCACATTTCAAGTGCTCAGTAGCTACATGTGACTACTGGACCACACAGATACAATTTTCATCATTGCACAAAGTCCTAATATAAATACTTGAACTGAAATATGGGTCAGGAAACTTTTTTCCTGTAAAGGGTCAGGTAAGTAAATATTCTAGGCTCAGCGGGCCACGCTGTCTGTGTCATAGTTACTCAACTTTCCCACTGTAGCTTGAAAACGGTCATAGTAAATACACAAACAAATGAGAGTAACTGTGTTGCAGTAAAGCTTTATTTTTGGACAGCAATACCTGAATTTCATTTTTGTGTCATGACATATTACTCTCCTTTCAATTTCATTTTAACCATTTAAAAATGTAAACTCCATTCTTCACTTGTGTGCCATACAAACATAGATGTCTGGTCAAATTTAGCCAATGGGCTGCAGTCTACCAGCTTCTAGTCTGTGGGTCTCAGAAACAGAAGCAGCACATGCCTGAGCATCTGTGTGTGTGAGATTGGCTGGACAAGAACTAAGTATTAAAATAAGTACATATCAGTCTTGAGTTCCTCTACTTCTCATCATCCAAGTAGATAATGCAAGTCAGATAAAAACACACATCAAAATTGCATGAGCTGCATTAGAATATAAAAGGGGAGATTGTTCATATATAATGATGAAAAGGAAATTTTGATGTGTGGCATTCACATTAATATGCTGGAATTTCAGCTTGTGACTAGCTAACTAGATCTGTTGCTGTATAGAAATCAAATTAGGTGTTTGATGCGGAAAAAAGAAAATTCTATTTAGCCCAATTTCCTGAAATATCAGTATTATCTGCCCTCTTAACCACTAATTGTGCCAAGACTCAACAAGATCCTCAAAAAAGAAAAACAAATTCAGTTAAGTACACTAATGACCTTCCTTGTTTTAAGTCATTGGTAGTAAAGAGTTTTCTTTTATTCTACCAACTTCCACTAATTGATAGTAGCTGCTGAGAGTCAGGAGATGAGAAGTCTCATGATTGACTGTTAATGTTTGCCATGGGTGACCAAGTGGGGATATGTGGCACAAGTATTTGCCATTCTTATATGAACACCATGACATAGAGGGTGAAAAAATAGTAAATTTTGAAATATTTGAAGATTTGACTCTATTATTTTTAAGCTTATATTTTTGCCTTTTATTACAGAAAAATGTAAATATATACAGAAGAGACAATGGTATGAGCCTCTGTGTACCTATCACTCGACTTCAACAATTATCAACTCGTAGCCAATCCTTACTTCACTTTCCCATCCCCATGTTATTTAGAAGCAAATCACAGATATCATAGCATTCGAGAGTTTCTTTGGACCCATTTCTAATCCTGCCTAGTTTGCTTCTGCTGTTATACAAGAAATGCTTTTAAATCGCTCAGTGTTGTTTAGTGTGTGATGTTAAGGCAAAATCAGAGGGAGATATTTTTGAAAGGGTTAAAATGGTTGATTTAAAAAGAAACTTGAGCCTATCATGCTTGCATGTACATGTCCAAAGACATGATTTATAATATGTGCGGTTCTGAGTATGCTGTATCCTCAGGCTCAACCAGCAGTTACCAAGTGCCAACCACATGCCAGATACCATGCTCAGCATAGTCACCTCCTTTCATCCAGATCTTGGTGAAGTGTTGTTGTCACAAAGCAGGCTGAGGCACAAGTGTGTGTAGTGATAGCCAGTTAGCCAGGTGGGTGGGTGGTGTGGGGGGCAGCAATTAAAGGAATAATTTACTGTTTTAATGAAACATGGCTTCCAGTAGACCTAAGCTTCATCTACCTTATTCACCATAACTCTGATACTCCCTTTCAGAGATTTTACTTGTTCTACCCAAGTTGTTTTTGAAACCTGAGTCCAGTTACTACATAAAATTTGAATTCTTCTGACAAAATCCATGAAAAGAGATACTGAGGGAACAAGCAAGTTCAGGGCTAGTATTTCTGACCATGGCAATAAGGAAGGCAGGAAATCTTGTTACATGTTCTGACAACCTGGAGAAAAAGAGACTGGTGCATCCTACATCCCCAGACTTGAGCAAAGAAATGTATGCATCTCTCTTCCTTTTCGTTGCCATTGTGGTGTATGAGGTTTACTGTTCCTCACCATGTCTCTTCATGAGACTTTCAGGATCAAGCGATTCCTGACCAAGAAACAAAAGCAGAATCATCCCTTTCCCCAGTGGATTTGGATGAAAACTGGTAATAAAATCAGATACACCTCCAAGAGGAGACATTGGAGAAGAACCAAACTGGTCTAAAAGGGATCACATGTGAGATGGCCTGCGTATTTATAATGCATGAAGATCACGTACTCCTATCCTATCACTCTGTAAACACTACTACTACCTGAACAATAGATTTTTTTTATTGGGGGAAGTAGTTTTTCTGTCACCTTGCTTCTGCATCAGTAGGTTGGTTCCATAATAAATATGTGAGACCTTTTCTTTGAAGGCAAAAAAAGAAAAAAAAAGAAGTGCATGAATCTAAACTCAAAATCACCTTTAGGATCTTCCACGATAGTTTCATTTCTATCTTGAGAAATGGGTAGGAAGATGGAAATGAGAGTGAAAAAATATTCTCAACCTCAGGAAGGTTTGGAGGCAGTTAAACATCTACATTGAATCATCAAAATGTTGGGAACATCAGTGCATCTGCCAGCACAGTGTAGTGATGACAAGGAAATGGTTTAGAGGTAGGAACACCTGGCCACTGACTGACTGTGCCCCTGCCTGGTCACTTGTCTCTGCTCTTATTTCATGTCACGAAAATCAGAAGGACAGACTATCAGAAATTGCAATTTTTCAATGAGGTATAATTGATATATAGCATTATATTAGTTTCAACCTATACAACATGATTCATATGTGTATATATCACAAAATCACCACAGTAAGTCTAGTTAACATCTGTCACCCTACATAGCTAGAACTTATTTTTCTTGTGATAAGAACTTTTAAGATCTACTCTTCTGAGGCATCTCAGTGGCTCAGTCTGTTAAGTGTCTGTCTTTGACTCAGGTCATGGTCACATGGTCCTGGGATCGCCCCAGGGCATCAGGCTCTCCTCAGTGGGGGAGTCTGCTTCTCTATCTCCTTCTGCCCCTCCCCCTGCTCATGCTGTCTCACACATGCTCTCTCTCAAATAAATAAAATCTTAAAAAAGAAGATCTACTCTCTTAGCAACTTCTAAATATACAGTGCAGTATTATTAAGTGTAGTCACTATGCTGTATATTACTTCCCCGTGACTTATTTATTTTAAAAAATTGCAATTGGCAGCTTGTCAATGTTTGGTTTAACATGGATTATGTGGGGGGAGGTTTGTGGTTTTTAAAATTCAAAGTAACTGCCAGTATTTGAAAATTGGGGAGGTTCCAAATCTTTTCTGGACCCTTATTTCAACATGGCAAGAGTTGAGAATCTCCAAATAGAGCTGCTGACTTCAGAAAGGATGAGGGAGGGGGGGAGGACGAGTGGCTTCTTACTCTCCCCATTCCCCACCATTCCTTACTGTCTTCCCAACAATGAGGCTGAATCCCTGCACTTACGTGACTTCTGACATATTTTGCTCACATTCCTTGCCTCATCCCCAGAGACATTTGCAATTATAACCTGGACTTTATGAACTCTAAGGTCTCTGAGGTTCTGTGGTTTTCTGGTAAAATATAACATCAGCTAAGGTTGCAATATGTTGTCTCATTAAAGTTTTCCAGCAGTGGGAGCTTTGGTGTCCAAACTGCAGGACTCACCTTTTCACCCAGGTCACTGTAATTTTCAGAGGAAATGCTGACTCCTGGATCTGAGAGGTTAGGTGAGCGTGGT
Organism: Canis lupus dingo; assembly: GCF_003254725.2. Lineage (NCBI taxonomy): Eukaryota > Metazoa > Chordata > Mammalia > Carnivora > Canidae > Canis > Canis lupus. The sequence continues at coordinate 53,757,879 of NC_064246.1, read as the reverse complement.
AGGGTTCTGCATTCTGTTTAATTACATCTCCCTGCTTTTGCTTTGCCTTGGTATTCAGCCATTCACAGAAGATTTTTTTTAACTTCTTGGGTACTAATATTCAAATCTAAACTATAGCAAGCTGGAGTGTTCTGACCGCTTGCTTTATCATCCTCTGTATAGGCTTTTACCATTTTCAAAAACTTCCCTGAGATATCATTTGCCTTTCATACTAATCCTGTGAGAGAGATAGGGCATGTATGGCTGGACCTATTTTTACAAACCTAAGAGGAATATAGCATGTTCTTTAAAAAGATTTTTACATTTTGGCCTTGTCCCTTAAAATCAAACCCCGACACATTGTTTATAAAGCTGTTTCCTAAATACAAAAATAAAAACGTATTTATTTAATTAAAACATCATTCTCCAAGGCCTAAAGACTTCCAGGCTGCACTCTTCTCCTTCCCCACTGAGATGTAATTGAAGATTGATATGATACATTTTATTAATTAGGCCCGTCTGGTTTTCCCACAGAGAAAAAAGGAATGCATCATCTTTTATGGCAGCTGATTTAAATAAAAATCCGTTTGGATTTAGAACTTTCATGCTGGTGCTACACAGAAAGACCAGGGAGTGAAATGTGAAACATTTACCTTTATTTCATTCTCTTAAAGAAAATTTGAACTTTGTAGTAAAAAATATATTCTTTGTCAGAGCACTGAGGAATGAGTACTAGGCAGGATCGTGTACTCTTTTCCTGATTGACTACAAACCAACCAAAAGAAGTTAAGTGGATCGTCAGAAGGAATACAGATGGTAGAGTGCCCTCTTTCTGGTTTACATAGGGCTCTTCTGGAGGTGGGGGTGTTCATGTGCACACATGCATGCATTAACCCACGTTGGTTAATTTTAAGTGTCAACTCGGCTGGGCCATGATACCCGGATATTTGGTCAAACATTATTCTAGATGTTCCTATGAAGATATATTTTTAGATGAGATTGACATTTAAATCGGTAGACTGTGAATAAAGCAGTTCATCTTCCATAATGTGGGTGGGCCTCATCTAATCAGTCAAAGGCCTTAACAGAAAAGGAATGACCTGCCCCCCCTCAAAAAAAAAAAAAGAATCCTGTCAACAGACTGCCTCTCCTGCCAACCCTGCAGAGTTTGACCTTGCCAGCCTCCATAATCTTATGAGCCAGTTCCTTAATCACACACACACACACACACACACACACACACACACACCCTATTGGTTCTTTTCTCTGAAGAAACCTAATGACTAATACAGTATATGCAACTGTGTGTGTGTATATATCTGTGTGTTCTATCCTAAAACAATTAAGACCCTATTTTTAAATCCTTTTTCTTTTATTTTTAAAAAATTTTTTACATTTGTTTTTATTTAAGTTCGATTTGCCAACATATAGCATAGCACCCAGTGCTCATCCCGTCAAGTGCTCTCCTCAGTGCCCATCACCCAGTCACCCCAACCCCCCGCCTACCTCCCCTTCCACAACCCTTTGTTTGTTTCCCAGAGTTAGAAATCTCTCATGGTTTGTCTCCCTCTCTAATTTTTCCCACTCAGTTCCCCCTTCACTTATGATCCCTTTCACTATTTCTTATATTCCATGTGTGAGCAATTTTTTTAAGACTTTTATTTACTTATTCATTCATGAGAGATGAGAGAGAGGCAGAGACACAGACAGAGGGAGAAGCAGGCTCCGTGCAGGGAGCCTGACAAGGGATTCGATCCCAGGTCTCCAGGATCAGGTCCTGGGCTGAAGGCAGCGCTAAACCGCTGAGCCACCCGGGCTGCCATGTATGAGCAATTAAGACTCTAAACCAGGAGCTGGCAAACATTTTCTGTAAGGGGCGAAAGGTTTTGAGGGGCATAGGATCTCTGTTACAACTACTGAGCTCTGTTGTAGCTCAAAAGCAGTTGTAGAAAATGTGAAAGAAAGTGGGCATGACTGTGTTTCAATAAAATGTTGTTTGTAAAGATGGAGAGTGAGACAGATTTGATGTGCCATAGCTTGCAGACCTCCTGTCTACACTCCAGAGGTGTTGTGTAACCATTGTAACAGTGATTGATTAATTGATGAATAAAATATTTTTTTTAATTTTTTTATTTATTTATGATAGAGAGAGAGAGAGAGAGGCAGAGACATAGGCAGAGACCTAGGCAGAGGGAGAAGCAGGCTCCATGCAGGGAGCCTGATGTGGGACTCGATCCTGGGTCTCCAGGATCACGCCCCGGGCCAAAGGCAGGCGCCAAACCGCTGCGCCACCCAGGGATCCCGATGAATAAAATATTGAGAACTCATCACATACCCAAGCATTTTATGGCATGTAATGTGTATACATTTTAACCACAACTCAAATATATAAGATATAGAATCCTTATTTTTGTGTAACAATTTAATAGCTAATTTTAGCTCTCATTCCACCAGAGTGGAACAGAGTGACAGAACTTAAACTACCAGCTGGGAGAGCCAGAATAATTTCCTCAGGGTTTACCCTATACAAAGGGAATATGTCCATGTGGTACTTGATACCTTCATCCCACTGATATCCACTGTGGTGCCTATTATCTCATGATCCCTGGTCATCACAGATCACTAGTGAGATATCCTGAGTTCTGGTCTGCAAGGCTCTTTCATGTCCAAAGATGCTTTCTGCTGTCTACATACCACTCTTGATAATGGTTCTATTCTTGCATTACATGAGGGCAGAGAAAACTTAAAACAGTTTGTGGTCTTCATACCAGAATATACTAGTTAGTTGATGTTACTCAGAGTTTTGCCCCTCCTGGGATCTTTCCAACATTGGGATACAATGGATATCACAAACTTTTCTCTATCTTTGTTTCCCTCTTCTCTAGCCTCAGCTCATGAAGCAGGGTGTAGGAACTGGCCAATGCCTACTTTGTCACCCCCTATCTGTCTTTCATCCCTTTTCAAGTGTGATCAACTTTTTTTCTGGTTCAGAAATGAGAAAATCTCACTTTTTCTCATCTTTTCTTGAGTCATTCCCAATACCCTCTCTACTAAGGTTTTCAAACTCAAAAGTTCCCAGAAGACTCTAGTTTTCTCAGCTTTCTCTCATGGTATCTCTTCTCTGAAGCAGTGAGCAAAACAGGCCTGGTTCCTAGATTTGAGGAATGGCTGGAGTGAGAAAGAAAATATCCAACACTGGGAAACGTTTGACAATACTATCCTGTCACATTGAATCCTCACAACACCCAAAGTAAAGTAAATAACCATACCTATTCTATAGAACTAGAAAACTAGTAGAATTGAGTAAAACTGAACTGTTTGCTGATACAGTAGATCTAAGAATCGAAAAGAAGGTCATCCTGACTTCAAAGCCAGGATTCTAAACCTCCAGTGAGTTATGTTAATCCAGTATTTACACAGGACGTTCTGTTGCAGTGGACTACAATCTGAGGAGTCACAATTGGTTTGTGAGTATCAGAGGAAAATGAGCAATACAGAGTAGTCTCTTGGTGGCAAAGAAGTGGGATAGTCAAGAGCTACAAGTTTGTAGAAAGCAGATATTACCATGAATTAGGGTAAAGCTTTCATAAAGAAATTGTAGTTAAGTTCAGTCTTCAAAGACTGAACTAATAGGATTCGGTTGGCAGGGACATATAATTTATGAGGAGGAATTCTGTATCTTCCTATCTTAGAGGAAGATGTCTGATCCATGGCCATCAGAATGTGTCCAGTCACTTGAGATGAGCCATTAGTTTTAGTTACCAGTACCTATCCCAAGAACCAGAAACATTTCTATTTTCTTCAACCAGAGACCTCTCAAGTGATATCAGTCAATTATTCACTATATACCCCCTCTTTGGGGTACTTGGGAAATTTTAAAATGCTCCTCTCCTTGAGACTCTATGGAACTGTCCTAGCGTGGCCAGGAAGGCGGGAAATTATTTCCACAGTTAGACCATTTGGTCACTGCCACTCAGACACCAGGAAGACCTAGAATTTCTCACTGATATCTTTAGCTTACTCTAGTACCATCTGTAAAACTAAGCTATACTTAATTTTGTTTGGCGAACCCTCTCCAAGACCTATGTGGAATTCTAGTTAGCTTGACCCTACGCACCTTGGCCCAGCATCCTGGAGTCCTGAGCCATAGGCAAGTTCTAAATTTTGAATATGTTTCCCTTCTACTTCTTGTTTTGACAGCCATTTGTTCTGTTGTTTTGGATAGGAAAACTGTCCTTATTCAAGCTTTCCAAACTCCCTCGTAACTACTCCATGATTTTGGCTTAATATACAGACCAACAAACAAAAGACAAAACCCCTTTCTCAAAGGATCAGCTCTAGAAAATAAATGCCTCTTTTTTCATGAGCCTATTTTGTGCTAAAAATGGAGCATCTGACTCATTATTCTCAGGTCTCTTAGAACTCTCTTCTCTCCCCTGCCCCTTACTCACCACACACATATACACACACAGACTTCACCATCACAGAAGACTTAGAAAGCCATTCTTGATTCCACAAGTTGGGTTTCTGGCTGCTTATTTTCTGGACAACAGATGGCAATTGACAGTTATGCTTTTTTTTTTACTTCTGAAGGTCACTTGCATGTTTAAAAACTGATTGCCTTAGGGAATGACAGCTAAAGAGGACAGGATTTCTTTTTGGAATGATCAAAATGTTCTAAAAGTGATTATGGTGATGGTTGTACAATTCTGTAAATATAATAAAAGCCATTGAATTGTACACTTTAAATCAGTGAATTATATGGTATGTGAATTATATCTCAATATAGCTGTTTAAAAAAAAGTTTGAGAAGGAAATGACCTAGTTCTCTGGGACCCTTGACTGTGTGTCTGAAGAGATGCATAAAAACTACCAGGAGGTGTTCTGTTCCCCGAACCCTGTACTTTGTTGTCTTCCTCATGTTTCCTATACTACAAAATTCGCTAGGCACCCCCTAACCTTGCCCTGAAATCTCATACATATGTAGTTGGCCTAGAGAATTCCAGCTCATCTTTGGGAAACAATTTAGACATTAGCTATTTCCATAAAGTTTTATTTGATCAGCTAAATATGAGTTAAGAGCCCCTGCCATTATTATATCATGACATATCCCTACCACAGCCTATTTCATTATTGACTATAATTGCCTCCTCTTTAGAAGTGATCTTTGTAAGAATAGAAGTCATTTTCATCATGTCCCACAATTATATCCTCAGGGCCCAGATCAGTGCCTACAAGATTGTACAGAGTGGATAGATGGGTGGATGGATAGATGGATGGATGAACTAACTACTAATAGACAGTTTAGAATTTTACTTTCATGGAATAAAAACTGACAGAAGTTACAAAGAAGATAGTTTTCCCACTTAAGTGAGGAGAAAGAGAGAGGTGAGGATGTTAGTATTTAAATCGGTCATTTTGTTTTTTCAGAATCTTAAATTTTTTTGAGTGGTGTGTAATGAAGGTTTTCTCTGGAGATAGTGGCTCATCCACATTTGCTATTATAATTGACCTAGCTCTGCTGTCCTGCTGTTCTCCCTACTTGTTTATAAATTAGAGAACATCTTTCAACTTGGTGGGGGAGCTGCATTCTCACACAGAACAGTAAGGTGGCAAGATGTATAGGACCATTTAGAGACATCATTGCAGCTCAAAGGGGGTGCCCCACATTTTCTTTCAAGACATAAAATCACTCATGAGGACAGGACCAAACAGAATGAGAGCTTATTTGCAGGGCTGACAATTTTTAACCAGGCTAGAAGCATGGATAACATGGTGAAAAATTGAGGAATTCCCTGAGTGACTGCTTCTTTCCTTCCCATCTGTTCCTTCCCTAATGACACCTGCAATGGTCTAATAGGGTGACCAACTCAGGATCCCAAAACTAACTTCAAAAAGATGCCAACCTTTTACCATAGTATATCAGCTGGAAAGTATTTCAGATACTGCGGTACAACATGCTTCTTAATGTAAGAGAGTGCCTTCCACAGTGTTCTGTGGGATTCATTTTATTCTTTGTGCATCTCTAGCAATGATTACTCATTATTGTGGGAGACAACTGACTTCCCTGTTGGATGATGGCATAGAAAGTTCATTTCAGTGGAACAGAGCCTTAAAGTACATGAGTCTGGAGACACACAAGCCTTGGAGTCGTGGTACTGCTCCTGACTAGCTGGGTGTCCTTGGGCAAGTTACTTAATATCTATAAGCCTTATTTTTCTAACTATACAAAAAGGGGGGGGGGGTCAATCATATTTAACTTGTTATATTATGATGATTAAATGAGAAAGTATATACAAAACATTCAGTGTATTGCCTGGCACATAGGGAAATATCCAGCAAGTAGTAGCTTAAAAATCAAACAAAAATATTCTCAGAAGGTTCTAAGACTAATAGTTGCATATAAAGGTGAAGAGCAGGGATCCCTGGGTGGCGCAGCGGTTTAGCGCCTGCCTTTGGCCCAGGGCGCGATCCTGGAGACCCAGGATCAAATCCCACGTCAGGCTCCCGGTGCATGGAGCCTGCTTCTCCCTTTGTGTCTCTGCCTCTCTCTCTCTCACTGTGTGCCTATCATAAATAAATAAAAATTTTTAAAAAAATTAAAAAAAAAGCAGAATAAGCTATAGCTACCATGATTGTCATGGTAGTATCTCACTCTAACATATATACCATCTCATGACTATACCTGGATTTGAAATAAAGGACCCTAAACTCATCCAAATTAAGGAAATTTAGGAATGAGGAATTACTAAGCAGAGACAGTGATACATGGGAATTCATTTGATAGTTGCGTAGGTAGTGTGTATGTGTGTATACACACGCGTGTGAATCATGACATAGAATGGGCTACCCTTTTCTTAAGAAGAAGTGGAACAGAAAAAGGTGATAACTTCTGAAAGGTTCGATCTGTGCCTCTTGGTCACCTTGCTTGCCAAGCCCCTGTTCCTACTGTACCAGATAGTAAGTACTACTACACGACATAAAATCACACAGATCAATTTGTTTGAAAGAAAAGACCTTTCTTTATTAGCAGTACCTTCATGCAGAGTTTGATGACTTTAATTGTGGTTTGGGGTTTTGTTTTGTTTTGTTTTGTTTTGTTTTTTTCTACTTCTAGCTCGTCAGGGTGATAATTGGAATTTCTGCCTAATTTCTAAAAGCAGTTGGCTGCTTCTCAAAAAAAATTTCATGATTTTTCTGAATTATCTTGCATTACAATCAAGAGTTATCCTTACAAGTAAAAGGGCCAAGGGTTAGGGCCTAGCTCTCAACTCAGCAAACCAAGAAAGGAATAAGGTTTTGATGAAAGATGAGTTAGGACCTAAACCTGTTTCCTCAAAGTGACTATGTGCTATAGGGAAAGAGCTCTTGAGAAATATGTGAGAGTACTTCTTAAGTGGCCAAGGACTTCTCAGCCTTTCTCTCAGTGGCACTGATCCAGATCTCAGTCAAAGTTACTTATCTAATTTAAAGTATGTCTTGTGCATGTGGGCTGAACATAAGGTTGACATGAAATGGATTTCCCAATAATCCAAGAGTGAGGGGGGATGATGTTTTTTGTAGGACCATGAGGTCATTACTTTCTAGTCACCAACTTTTCATTTTGTTACATCACTGGATTCAACTGAAAAAAATCATTTGGGTCTGATTGTTTTGGATGGAGGCATTTTCAAGCTCAGGAAAAAGATGAAAGCTTTTCTCTTTCTTTCTTTCTTTCTTTCTTTCTTTCTTTCTTTCTTTCTTTCTTTTCTTTCTTTCTTTTCTTTCTTTCTTTCTTTCTTTCTTTCTTTCTTTCTTTCTTTCTTTCTTTCTTTCTTTCTTTCTTTTTTTTTTCTTTTAAATGGAAGAATCTTAGGGAAACCCAGGTTTATTTTCTTCAATGAATGAAGCTGATTCCTAGAACAATTGTGATGGCTGGTTTTATCTCTCCTTAACGCTGTCCTTTGGATCCCATTACCCATTCCCTGATTGTCTCTATCAAGATAACTCCTACTTACCCTGAAACACCATCCATTCCTGCACTTCCTCCAACATCTTAGTTCTGTACCTTTGTAGGTAGCCTGCACTGTTATCTTGTAACTTACATGCTTGCCCACCTGTTTCCAGGAGACTATGAGCTCCACCTTTGTACCCTTAAGTTCATGGCCTTTAATAATTTCCCAATAATGGATTTGTTGAGTACTTCTGATAGAAAGCAAACTACCTAATTCAAGTATTTTTTTTCACTCAACACATAGGAGTTATTATACCTAAGGAATAAAAAATTATAAAGGAATGAGGTTTCAAAGTCAGCAGAACTGAGAGAGCAAATTATAGTAAAAAAAATTACCCTTGGAAATCTCTCAACTTGTACCTGTAGTACAGGTTTTATATGTTCAAACCTGTGCAATAATTCTAATGCACTCAAATGTTTGATATCCACTGAGTTAAAAGAAGGAACAAAGGCTATCTAAATGCACAGATCTAGGCAACCAAACTATTCAGCATTTAGGTAACTATTAAATTCCTAAAGGTGAGTCAGTTACTGAATATAATGTTCCTGCTCACCTGGGGATTTCTTTTTAATTTTAAGTCTCTATAGTCCTAATACATAAGGATAGTTAGGAATTAAATGATATAATAATCATAAAAACACATAGCGTAGGTCCTAGTATGTGAATGCTCAATAAATGTTTGCTCAACTTAAATTTAAATCTTACTTGATTGAAACTATTTCAGAAAATTATAGAAAAGAAGGTAGCTACTGACTTCTTGGTCATTGGTACAGTGACTTCCCTAGCTGCCACTATTAATTCTGGGCCTTGGCACCTTGGAACCCAAGAACTAGGAGTTTGGTTCCAATGACAGTGTTTATGTTGGATTCACAAATCATGTGACTGGACCACGTGTAGCCATGCTCTTTGCCAGCCATGGAGACAAGATGGGTGGGTGAGGCAGGCATATCTCTGGCCTTGGGAAATTCTTGGTCATGTCTGAAAAACATAGATTGAATAAGGAGTGTCTTTTATGGAAGAAGTCAGAGTGGCAGAGAACCCTCTACAGTGGTCTATGAAAGTAAAGACTTACTTAAGGAAGTAGTGTTAAGATAAGTAATAATTAGCCAAGACACAGTGGGAGACAGAGTTTAGTAGGGGAGTAGAGGAAGATCTAGAGAAAATATCATGATGAAATGAAAGAAGTCTAATCTGTTTGGAATGTTGAATGTGGGCTTGACCTTTGCCTCTCCCACCCTATCATTAGTGCCTTACTAAACCTCATTTTTGGTTAATCTAACAATCTACCTACCTTCTGTCTTCACTGAGACAGCAAACAATAGCTAGCGAAAAATACACAGTCATAGTAACCAGTCTTTCTTCAAGGTCATGAGCTCTAACTTCAAGTGGATTGTAAGTACAGTCCAGAAATCCTCCAACCTGTCTGCAGTCCATTCCCTGTCATAGTCCCCTAGAAAATTACCTCATATGTCTTTCTCTCTAAACCTTTAACAGATCCCTCTCTATGCCTCCTTCTATTCTGGCTTTGTTTCCTTTTACCTGGAAAAAAAATAGATAAATAAAAATAGACAATAAAAAGAGAACTTCCACACATTCTGACCACATCTAGCTGTGTGTTTATCATTTACCTTCCTCCAGTTACTAGGACAACATGCTTCTCTCTAGTGCATCCTCTCCACTCCTGCAATGGATCCCATTTCCCTTGTACCAATTCAGGGATATTAGTCCAACAACTGACTACCACTTCCTCACCTGAATCTTCAACTTTTATGCTCTCATCTCCTAGCAAAGAAAAACAAAAGAAAAAGAAACCTTCCTTTAACCTCCATATTACTCCTGGCTACTACCACCTTTTCATTTCCCCCCTGTAAGAAAATTCCTTGAAAACGTTGTTTCTACTCTGTCTTCGTTTTTTTCCCCTCCCATTTTTCTTGCTTCACACTAGTAGGTTCTCTTGACCACTACGGAGCATACTTACTACATGCATCAGTGACCATTACCACAGGCAGCTTTACTATGAAACTAATAAAGCTTATGCTTCAGTGATCCTCATTTTCACAAGCCCTTTCTAGCTCTATACCTAGGTCCCAAGAGACAAGGCTCTATATGTAAGTATGAGAGTCCCCAAATTGCATATGCTTTGGATCCCACAAAACCTGGATTCCCCACCTCACTGCTATGTTGCCATATCTAATAGTCAGTGTCTTTAGTCCTTTTCTTACTAATCTGTCAGCAGCATTTGACATGATATGGCTCCTTCATTCTTAAAGTTTTTCTTGCTGCAGCTGCTCCTTCTCTAGGTTTCCCTCCTATTTTGCTGGTCTCTCCTCAGTGTCTTTGGCTATTTCTCCTTATTTCCTTGTCCTCTTATGTTCCCCAGGACTCAACCCAGGTCATTATCTCCATTCATTCCCTTGATGGTTTCATCCAATTTCTTGGTTGTAAATGCCATCTCTATGCTGATGACTCTCAATTATTTACCTCTAGCCCAGACTTTTCCCCTAAATTCCAGATTTTATGCCTAAGTAGTTACTTGTTTCCCTGTTATCTAATAGCTATCTCAGATACTAACTTTGAACTCCTGATTTTTTACACCAGCCTGAACTCCTATGATCTTTCTTGTCTTAGTAAGTAGAAATTCCATTCTTGCAGTTGCTCAAGCCAAAATCAAAACAAAACAACAAAAACTAAACAAATAAAAACTTTTCTTTTTTTCATGCTTTACATTGATTTTGTCAGAAAAATCCTGTCACTTCTCTTAAAAATAATGTCCAGCTCCCATCATTGCCACCACTGCTCTCCTGCCCCATCATCTGCCATCATCTCTTGCCTGGGTTATTGTAATAGCCTGGGAACTCATCTTCCTGCTTTACAAGTGTGTATCTTGTATATTCTCTATTTTAAAGTCTAATCATATCCCTTATTTACCCCAAATCATCTAATTAAGGTGAGGCAGGGCACCCAGAGAAGATCAGCTGGTAGAAGGGCCCATAAATGCTTTTAAGGAGGAAGGTTTTTATCTTCAGTGAAATGGAAAGCCTCTGAAGAGATTTAAAGGTGACTTACCCCAGATTTTCATTTTAAAATGATGTTTTGATAATACAGTGACCTGGAAGAACAGGATTTCTAGTACCCTCTAGAATTTGAGAACGTGGAGATATGCAGTAACTACTGTGGTCATTTATGTTTACAAAGAAAGCTAAAATCGATAGTATTTGTATGTGTTGCCTATGTTTGTTTTGTAAATAATGTGATGTTAAATAGATTCACTCTCTCCTAATTGTACTTTTACAAAAAGGTAACATACAAAAAAATAATCACATAGATAAATTGAAATACATAGAAGCAATTTAGCCTTTTCCTTAATTATATTAGGGTTGTGTCTGTGATTTGAGTCTCAAAACCCCAGTGATCTTGTGCCCTCTGTTTGCCTTACTTATGAACAAGGCATTTTGGGGTAAGGCTCCTCTCAGTTAAAATCTCCTGATTCTTCTCTGGCTCTAGAAGCATTCATGTTGGGTTTTACAGAGTACTATTAGTAGTAAAATGTTGCCTTACAATTCAACTCTGTTTAAAACTGTGTTTTAAGGGCTAGGTAACTAAAATTTAGTTCATTCATGCCAATGGGTCCTCTGCTTTAGATTAATTTTCCCCTCCTAAAGGTAAAGGCCTGCATTTCTAGTCCTCTTAACTCATTTCTCAGCTCAACCTCCTTTTCCCCATGAATTCTTTTACCCTTTTATCATAAATTCCACCTGGGCATCAAGTTAATGTCCCAGCAAAAATATGGATATTTTCCCTCCCTAAAATCCTCCCCAAACAAACTCAGGAAGAAATGTATTGAAACTTTCTTTGGAAAATGATTCTCAATAAAAAAAAAAAAAGCAATATGTTGTTTGCTTTTTATTCTTCTGGACACTTCAGAGTCAAATTGGCTTTGTATAGCTTCCCCTTCTGAGGTGGTAGGAGTTCTATTTGAGGGGAAGTTAAATATCCAAAGTTTAACAGAGTCAGACTTTACTATTTTAATTTAGATTTTCCGTTATTTCTCTTATTATTGGCAAGAGGCAATTCTCATGGGTCTCCTGTGTTACTGCATGTCTTGTGTTTAGCTTTTGATTTCAAACTCTCTTCTCAAGGAAGTTTATATGGTGAACAGCTTTAGGAAATAAGTAGCATCTCCTCCAGAGCAGAGAGCAGCCATAGTTACACTCCAGTATAATAACCATATCTCTCTCCAAAGCAAAGCACAGGCAAAGTATTGCTCATTAAAATTTAAAAAAAGTTTGGGCTCCCTAAGCTGAGAATCCCCCTCCTGTAATGTAAGCCACTACATTTGTAGATATGCATCTGGGCCCATCTTTGTTGCTCCACACACATGGGATTTGGGGCAAGGAAAGCTGACAATGGCACGATGATGCTTATGCTGCTTGTGCCATTAGTAAGAGAGTTCCTTGTCTCTGACCTAAGAATCTCATGTCTTCTGCCAGCGTCCATGAAACTGAAGCAGGCTATCTTATTAGTTTGAAATTGGGGTGAAATCTCAGACATGTAGTTATTGACATATATGGGAAAGACACTTTTAAATAATGTTTGAAAAAGGAAAAAAATACTCTTTAAAATTTTATATTCTGGAACATGCCTAGGCTTCTTTATTTTACTCAGGCTGTCCCTTCTACCTAGAATTTCTTGCCTTCTACATATTTTCTAAATCACTCAACAGGTGCATTTGGGAAGTTTTGTGAATAGGATTACAACTCAAAATACATTTAATAAGTCAATGGCTCATGCTATAAAACTTATTGAAATAAGAGAATTCAACTTTAATAGCATTATTTGGTATGCTAGGCATCAATTTTAATAAGGACTATTCATGCATTCCTTTGCTCAAGCATTTATCACATACCTAATTTGTGCCAGGTACAGTGTTAGATCTTGAGGCTACAGAAATAGGAAATTTTTGTTACTATAAAGCACAGGAATAAATTAATACAGTATAATGCGGTAAATATGAGACAATATCCATGCCAGTATGGATTTTGTTATATTCTTCCACCATTAATATTTCACAGGGAGCAAGGTCTCCAGAAACCATGGCTTTGTACTGCTTTTGTGATTTACATAAAATGATAAGGTACCCTGGGATTCTGACCCACCATCCCCTCTTGGATCATTTTCCTATACAGAGTGAGGAATGAACCATGTCTACCAGCAGGACAAGTGTATTACTAAGAACCGTAGTTGCAAGTGGAAGAACACCTAACACGAACAGACTTTTAAAAGGATGGTAAGGAGGGGAGAGTAGTAATGACTGGCTCACAGAACTGAAAAGTACAGAGAGTAATACGCTGCAGACATATTTTTGGATCCAGGAACCCAAATGAATAACCAAAACTCCACTTTACTCTTTCCATTTTTTAGCTATTTTCTCTTGTATGGGTTCCATTCTTAGGTAGGCTCTCCTATAGTTCTGTCAAGATGCTTCCCAGGCTTCCATCTCACCCTTTAATTCACTCCAGAAGAAAAAAAGAATCTTTTCTCAACCATTCTAATAAACCCCACTAGCCTGACTTGGATCACATACTTATTTCTGAACCAATAATGAGTAGCCAAGAGAGTACCATACTGAGTGGCCAGATATGGCCCACATGATTCTTCCTGGGTTGGAAGGAAAGGTATAGCCATCCAAATCATGTTTCCTGAATATACATGAGGGATAGAAACCCAAAGAAATTCTGGTCACTGTAACTAGATGAATGGAGGCAAACAGAAACAACAAATGTCTATTGTCTACCTCAAGGTCTTTTATTTTTTTATTAAAAATGTTTAAATGTAGAAACTTTAAACAAGTCTTGAAATCACCAAGTAGTTATAATAGGAAAATAGGTTACTTGAGTCTGTTAGTAAAGCAGGTATCAGTTAAACAATGATTGACATGATAAAGAACAGTGTCTTCAAGTTTATTTTGCTTTAAATGTTGGTCTAAATTGCATAACATCATTCAAATATAGTGAAAGCTGGCTGTACATTTCCCACATTTTTTTAATGCAGCTAACAATGCCTGTAGGATGTCTATGTAGTTGCCCTTCAGGTACCACCATTTGGTGATAACTTATCTAGGTTTTAAAAAATATATATATGAGGTGCTACCCTCAAAAATACAACACAGGTGTTTTCTGTTAACATCAACCCAAAGAACCAAACCTGATGTGAAAGTTTGAGATAGAGTGGAAGAAATGACATTTCAGTCCTTCCTTAAAGATCCTTAATTTGTAATAACCCATGCAATGGGTTCAGCAGTAATGCTGAAGTTTGTTTTCAGTAATGCTGAAATCAGTTTGAATTTGAAAGTTTGAATTCAGTAATGCTGAATTCAGTTTGCTGAATCAGTAATGATTCAGCAAACTTTTACTAAAAACTTGTAACATCAAATGCTGTTATAGGCATCCTTAGTAATATCAATTAATTAATTAATTAAGTAGATATTTCTTTTCCCACAAGTTAAAGTGCTAATTTATAAATCAAGCCACCTTCTTCTTATAATAAAATTTAATAGGTTGTTTAAAAATTCACTTGTAATAATAGAAATAAGAATATTATGATAGATTATATTATTGTAAAAAAATATCTGTTACTTTCGCTGGAGAAGATTTACACTGCCCTGCCCATATCAGGAATCACATGATTTGCTTTGACCACTGAAGCATGAATAAACTTCAGGAGCCATTGATTGGTTCTGCCATTATCTCTCTCTCTGTCTCTCTCTCTCTCTCCTTTTAGGAGGCTCCGCACCCAGTGCAGAACCCAACATAGGGCTCGCACTGACAACCCTGAGAGATCAAGGCTTGAGCTGAGACCAAGAGTCTGATGCTCAACCTACTAAGCCACCCAGGCGCCCCTCTCTCTTCCACTCTGCCATGATCTTAGCGCATTGTGTTTGTAAGCCATTGAAATTTTGGGTCTTTGTTACTGTGGCATACCTTAACTTAAACCAATTGATAACAAATACAAAGATTTAAAAGGATATTGTATCAGCTTAAATGTGATTACCATTTTGATCTAGAAATCAAAAGGGCCTTTTTAGCCCCTCCCACCAGAAAGTCAGAGAGCTATAGCCTGTACTAATTAGGAAGAACTCAATATTTTGAGTGCTGGCATTGAGCTGTGTGTGACTAGTTTGCATTGATTCTGCCTAGGCATTGCATACCTCTCAAAGAAGATGAGTTTCTTTGTCATGACTCCGTGATCACAGGTATTGAATAGTACCTTATTAATTTCCTTTAAAGAACTCTAGTATTTGATTTTGTGTCTTGGCCAGTCCTTTAATAGTGATGTGACTTAGATCTTGCCCTTCACCACTATTTTGTTGTACCTTGTTTTTATTCGGGGTGAGTTCAGATATGTTTACTAAAATACTCCAATCAAGCTGGTACAATAATATTCAATTTTGTCAGAAATTCTAAAGTAAACGTCACTTGAAGGATATATTTTCTCCCATTTCTATGAAGGATCCAGTAGTATAATGTAATATGTATTTTATGGGTGTAAAATCTCAAATTATATCTATCCATAGCTGATGCAATTCCAACCTGGAATAAAAAAACAAATGGGCCTTTTTTTTTCCATTTAGTAGAAATGGAAATGTTCTACTTTCTAAAAGTAGAACATCTATTTTTCTAGATAGCATAGATCTGTTATTTAATTCAATATACCACCATCCTCCATCCTTCTCACTCTGGTTGTAGGTTTCAGTTTTGGCATGAGTACTAATGTCATAACGAGGTTTCTGGGTAGGGGGCACTTGAATCCTTGTCCTTCTCCAGTTGCACTGACATTTGCCAAGAAGGCTTTATTTCTCCTGATCTTTACGTTTTGGCTGTATCTTACTGCATCCCCCTAATCCTGACAATAAGACCCTACACTCTGTCCATTCTCTAAGTCACTTTCCTACTGCACTTATATGGTGGAAAAAATTTTATTCCTTTCTGTGCTCTGCTCAGAGGCACACTGAAATGCCCTTACTCTGTCTGTTGGACCCATCAGGCAACCATTTCTTCTTGGGTTCTTGACACTTTACTAGCATTTCATGGGGAAAGGATGAGGGTATATGCTCTCAACGTCTCCACACTGAACTGGAGGTTTCAGTGGGCTTCCCCTTCCTGCACTTAGACTTTCCTGGGGTACGAAATAGGTACTAGGGCCCATTCTCAGAAATTCTTCATTGTCTACACTTTCTTCTTCTCTCGTGACTTACCCCTTTCTTTTCTTCATCTGAGAGAGTATTGATCAAGTTTGATGATATGTTACTTTGACTCTTTAACTGGTCTTTAAGAACCCATTGTTTATACCCTGATCTAGCCCTTTTGAGATCCAAAAGCCAAGAACTTGACTGTCTCATTACCTGCATGCTGCTGTATCATTTCTTACTTGAAGTAGTTTGCATAGAATACAATATCTGTGACCTGAATAGGGAGAAGAGCTACAGAATAACAGTAAGTAATAAGTGTTCCAAAAAAGCACTACCATTATTATATTAAGAAATAATATATCACAGATATATATAGATAGATATAGATATAGATTATTATATCACAGATATATATAGATAGATATAGATATAGATATAGATATAGTCATAAACAAAACACAGATTTTAGGGTCTTGGTAGAGCATCTTTTGATCAAAGGCCAGACATTTTTATATGAAAATTAGTATTTGTTTTCACTTGTCTTTCCATCTATTCCTATCTGCAGACTGTTTCAGAATATAAGCCTAAACCAATCAGGACATCATGGAACAGTTGTCTGGTTTCATGCCTATTCAATAAAGTTATTTCTGTAGACCCACATCCTCTTCACTCATTGTGATTATGACTCTCAGTAAAGAATATTTGAATTTACTCAAATTTTACACATTTTAGTGCATTATCAGATCTTACAGCATGCCCTACCTTTTCTCTTTTAAAAATAAAAGTTTCATGGTTATTCTAGATAACAGGCCCTTGAGCTACCACAAAACAACAAAACCAAAATGAACACAATCAAGTTAATGTGAATTAGTACCTTGTTTATGAATATTTATCTTTGAAAATACACAAGTGTTCCTCACCTTTTAGAGATGATCATAACATGAGAAGAATTCTGAGCTAGATTATTGGACAAGCTATTTATTAATGATGTAGATTGAATCAATATGATAAATGATTGTGACAGGGAGACCAAGAAATAATGTTTAATTGTCATTTTTTTTCCTAAATGAAAATTGTTGTGTTCTTGAAAAAGCACTTAATTAAGGGCCTAAAAGGGATTCTAAGTTTGGTTCTGTCATTAATAAGCAAATCATTTAACTTCTCTGAGCTGTTATTTTCTTCCAAAATAGAGGAAGGAATAGCACTATCAGTGTTTCTCAAAGTGTAGAAAGCATACCACTGGTGTCATTGGAGATAATGGTAGGTGGTATATGAAATAGACTTTTTTTTTATATTTTATTTACTTATTCATGAGAGACACAGAGAGAGAGAGGCAGAGACACAGGCAGAGCGAGAAGCAGGCTCCATGCAGGAAACCCGATGTGGGACTTGATCCTGGGCCTCCAGGATCACACCCTGGACTGAAGGCAGCGCTAAACCACTGAGCCACCTAGGCTGCCCAACTTCTACTTTTTTAAATTGAATTATAGTTAATATATGATTAGTTTCAGATAAACAACATAGTGATTCTACAAGTCTATATGTTCTGCTCTGCTCACCACAAGGT
This sequence comes from Canis lupus dingo, assembly GCF_003254725.2. NCBI lineage: Eukaryota > Metazoa > Chordata > Mammalia > Carnivora > Canidae > Canis > Canis lupus. Next base: position 53,740,151 of record NC_064246.1, on the reverse strand, counting down.
AGCTCACATCTGTTACCACACAATGCCATTATAGTACCATTGGCTCTATTCCCTATGCTGTGCCTTTTATCTCCATGCCTTATTCATTCTATAACTGGAAGCCTATACCTCCCACTCCCCTTCACCCATTTTATTCATCCTCCCTCACTTCTGGCAACCAACATTTTGTTCTCTATTTGTGGGTCTATTTCTACTTTGTTTTGTTTTGTAGCTTCCACATAAAAATGTAACTATATGGTATCTGTCTTTCTCTGACTTATTTCACTTAGCATAACACTTTCTAGGTCCACACATCTTTGTAAATGGCAAGAGCTCATTCTTTTTATGGCTGAGTAATATTCCTTGTATATGTCTACTTTTTAAACAAAGAGATCTTTAAATTCAGAACTTTTTAGTATGTATTAGTTTCTGGATAAAACGTTGTGTTTTTTATTGTATTAATTCTTTGGTTATCTTCTTTGAGGCAAGGAATATTGACTTCCATTAATAGTAGTAGAATGGAATAGCCTTTTAAAATTTAAGAAAAGTATTCATTAAAAAATAATAAGTAAATATGAGGGCGGGTATAATGTGCATAATAAACGTTGGCACCATTGGCTGAGTAATCTAAAAGGACTTTTTGAAAGAGTCCAGTTTGTTTTGTTTTATCCTGGTATGAGTAAAGGTGAAAGACAGCCTGGTATAAGCTAGTTCTCCCCCTTCAGCTTACGAACCAGAGTGCAAAGTGATAAAATACGCTTCAGAATGTAAATAAGACACATCTTCTGCAGTTGTTTAAGCGTCTTGGTTTCGGCTCAGGTCATGATATCAGGGTCCTGGGATCAAGCCCCATGTCAGGCTCTGTGCTCAGTGTGGAGTCTGCATGAGATTCTCTCTCCGCCTCCCTCTTCCCCTGCTGTGTGTGTTCTCTCTTTCTAAAATAAATAAACGAATCTAAAAAAATAAAAATATACCTTTACTTTCCAAAATCTGAGCAATACTTTAAGAGGCTTTACAGAATTTGTCCCATAAAGGTAGAATTATAGAATGTCCTACTTTAGTAAACACAGCTAAGGCAGTATGGATGGCTTCCTGCCAAGTTAACATTAAGTTCCTGCAAATGTATCTTCCAGTATCTCCCTCACAGAGAAGTCAGAGATAAGAGGGAAAATGAAGCTGGGGGGAAAAAATGAATTTTGATGCAAGCAGCTCTGGCAGCCATCAGCATCAACATAAGTGCTTTTTAATCCACGGCATTTTGCCAGAGGATGACCCTCTCTGTTAGGAGTGGTAATTGCTGAACTTTACTTCTTGCTGTGACTCCAGGGAAAGGTTGTCCCCAGGCCCTGACCTGATTTTGCTTAGTGAGAGATCCCTGGGAGCTACTATTTTAGCTTTAATCCAGTACATGCACTTTTTTTTTATCAGGTTTTATATTTTAATGACTTCCTGAAACTCCCCAAAGTCAAATACATCAAAAATATGTATCTCTGCAGAGGTGTGATAGCCTAATAGTCTGGCCAGTTGTTGCAAAAGAGAGTAACACCACAGGCTTAGCAGATCTTTAAGAAATATTAAAGATGAGCTGCTGGTATAGGTGTGCTATGGAAATCAGATAAGATAGTCATTATTTTATCAATTCATATTTGATAAGTTAAAGTTTATTTTTCCAGCCAAGGTAATGTTTTTACTTACCTATTCCAACTTCCCTATTAGATAAGAAGCATCAGATGCAATTCTTAGAAACTGGACAGATTTGGGCTGCCTGGGTAGATTATTCGGTTAAGCATTTGACTGGCTCAGGTCATAGCCTCAGAGTCCTGGGATCAAGCCCTGAATGGGGCTCCCTATTCAGTGGAGAGTCTGCTTCTCTCTCTCTCTCTCTCCCTCCCTCCCCCCCTCCTCCTACTCATGCTCTGTCTCTCAAATAAATAAAATCTTAAAGAGAAAAGTAAAGAAAAGAAAAAAACAAACTAGACAGACTCAGGTTATGGGGGCGAAATATTATAAACTTCCTGGGTTTCCTCATAGAATCCACCAACCAGCATGCAGTCTCTTAGGAAACAACTAGGGCCAGGGTGGTCTGGGCTCTGCTCCATCTGCACTACCCTCCCCCCACCCCCAACGTCATCAGTCTGCATGGCGTAATGAGCCCATGTCTTGGTGATGGGCACTGAGCACTATCTCTTCTTTCTGCATTGTACATTTTCTTCCTTTGGGTTCACCCTTTCGTGGGCTCCGTCAGATAGGCATTTCCCCACATTTTTTTTTCCTCTGGAATAGCTTAGTTTTCCAGTTGGTCTCTGTCCTCTCATTGTTTCTTTCATAGCACCTAAAATGATCTACCCCAGAAATTTGACTCTAAGTTTCATGAGTAGCTTGTTTACTACTATATCCTCATCAGCTGAATTAATATATAAATATAGGCTTAGCCCCAGCTAGGGTGACCAGGTAGTTAAAGGAGACCATTGTGGGCTAGAAGAGACTCCCCACAATGTCAGCTACCACTTGGCTACCTTAACCAATTTCTAATATTTTCTCAATTAAGCAGGAGGTCAGGCATCACGCACCAATTGATCCTAATCCCTGTACCAACCAACTTCAGTTCAAGAAGCTAAATAATTATGCCATTCACAGGGGAAGAGGGTGTGGGTCCAAGCTTATGTCAAAAAAAATAATAATAATAAGTTCCAATTACCTATTCACTCCAACATATATGGGAATCTCAAACGAACAGCACAAGATTAACATTTACAGTCAATTTTCATTATTCACAGATCCTGTATTTGTTAACTTGCCTACTCACTGAAATGACTTTCTGAAGCCTCCCAAAGTACCTCAAAAATATGTCTCTCCAAATACATACCAAAAAAATGAATACAAAATAAATACAAAGAGTACAAAGAAATTTGTAACCCACAAATAAATACTTGTTGTTTTTCTGGCCATTCATGGACATGGGCAGAAAGATGGAAAATTTGAGGCATTCAGTGTGTGCATGTTCCCATCTGAGGTTTAACAGGGAAACTCTGCCTTAGTGTTTCAACTCATGCAATTAACATGTGTCCTTCTTGTGGCTTGTTTACTGACACTTATTTTTAGGTTTTTGCCCTTTAAAATGGCATGCAAGCATAGTGTTGAACTGCTATCTGGTATTCCTCAGCAAAAGAGGGCTGTGCTATGTTTTATGGAGAAAATATGTGTGTTAATAAGCTTCATCAGACATGAGTTATGGTGCTCTCTGTGAGTTCACTGTTAGTGAATCAACAATATGCATATTAAATGTCTTTAAATGATCAGTTGACAAAAATGGTGGGACTAGAGGCTCATAAGAACCTAACCTATATTTCCCCTAAAAGCGACAGTTCAGTATTTGCTATTTCAGTGTTCACAGTGACATTATAGAACATAACTCTTGTGAATAATGAGAATAGACTGCACGTTTTAGTGAGACTTTGAGATTTTCAAACCTGTTTGATTGAATATATCATATCACATTTATGATATAGTCAATAAGTATATATAGGCATATAGAAAGAGGTTCACTTGAAGCATATTTTTTTTTCAAAATAAGCCATTCAGAACACAAATCTTTGATGAAGAATGTGCATCCTTTCAACACATTTTTTTTTTTACTGCTTGTCATAAATTAATCTCAGATCATTGATGTCAGGCTTGTGAGAACTATATATACATCCATGAATACTTGGGGCTGAACATCTAAGCTGTTCTGCTTACTGGAGAAAAAGAGCTTGTATTTCTTAGAGTTCACTGTTGACAGGCCCAGGAAAGGGCTCACTGAGCTGTGACAGTTGACATTTGATACACAGCCACTCAGCCTTCATGGTAGTGAAGTGCCACGAAAGCATGTTACTACATTCATTCTAACACGTCTGATCACTCATCGTATTGCCTGTCATTTGTCTTGGACTGACTGAAAATTAATTAAGAAGCAATCATGGAAAGGGAAAGGTAGGAATAGATAAGATGAATAATGAAGATTAAATTCAACGGAATTATTATAAATTGACTGACTCTAGACTAAATGGAAAGGACAAGAGATTAGAGCCTTTAAGGCTCATAGAAGCTCATCAGCAAAGGGCAATTTGGTTGTTGCTCCAGTCAAACTTCAAAATCAATGAGGACCATATGAGGGGACAACTGATGAGAAAGGTAGACACATCACATAGGCATATTTAGGATTCACAAACTGTTTCCTTTGTGGGCCAGATGGGGCTTGTTCATCATGCTGGCTTCTCTCAATCCTCAGTGACTAAGCCACGTTCGTGCATCACCATCAAGCCGGTCTCATTCAACAAACATTTCCTTGGAGTGGATAGGAGAGCCAGGCCAGTTCAAACTTGGGGGATATGGTAAAGTGGAGATTTGGAGTGTTTGGACCATGGTGCAAGAGTGGCTAGGTCTGAATTACAGCTTTGCCATCCATCAACTATGTGGTCTTAGGCCAGTTAGTTAACCTGTCAGGGCCTCACTTTCCACCACTGTAAAGCAGAGATAACACTAGTACCCACCTCATCAGGCTATTTTGAGGATTAAATGAACTAATCTGCATATCGGAGCTTCGCACAATGCCTGGCATAGATGGAGTCCTTGTCTGAGTAGCAGAAGGGTGGTCACTATGCCAAGATCTCCTTAGCAAAGAAGGAGTGTTACAAGATGAGGTAGATGAGCCAACTCCTACAGGGCCTTACAGGTAGCCAAGGTAAGGATTTTAAATTTAATTCTTAACTGCATTTAGGAAACCTTTGCGTGGTTTTAAATAGGGCACTGACAACATTGTTTAGAAGAAAACAGTGTTCTAAATATAATTTCTGCAATACATGGTCTTTTTTTAACCAGAAAAATTTGCACCACAGCCTCAATGTTGTGATTCCCCGTCAGTGCTGATTGGCCGCTGAGCTACTCCTCCATAGTGCTCCTAAATACTCCATTGTAAAATTCCACTGGCACTCACTAACCTTGCCTCATAGTGATGCTGGTAGTACTGTCATAGGTACCAGTAGATGGAGCTGCTGTTTGTAGCGTGCCTCACTGTGTCAGGCTCACATGCATGCATTGGTCTATTCAAACCTCACTACTATGTTCCAAGGTCAGACTATCCCCCTTTACATGGATGAGCACCTGAGGCTTGAAATCCCACAGCTGGGGTGCCACGTGGGTTTTGGCTCCAGGCCTCACTGGCTTCTCATTGACTTCCAGAGGCAACTTGAAGAGAGGGCCCCAAAGTCAGACAAGCTGTCTTAGCTCTGCCTTGCACCTTCGTGGCTCTGTTTCCATGTTTGAAAAATGGGAATAATGCTGCCTTTTCACAGACTTGTCATGAGGGACTGCTGCAGTATTATTACAAAGCGGCCAGCACAGTGCTCGATGTAGATGAAGCATTCGGCACATCTTTCGCCGTTCTCCGTGTTTTGCTGTGTTGCCAATCCACCAATGTGTTCTTGGCTTCTAGTGTGCTGAAGTAGTAGGATTTTGTCTCCTTAAAAGGCTGCTCTTTACCATTGACTGGCTTCCTTGTTGTCTCTGAGACGGCGTACATGCACAAGGAGAGCATGGCCCATCCCTCTGCAAAGGGCTGTTACTGTTGTTCCTGTGGTTGCTGCTTCCAACCTCAGTGGGGGGAGAGAACAGGGCAGCCCTGCTGCCTACACATTCATGGTGCCAAGCCCCAATTCCTCCTAAACTAGTTTTCTCCAAATTACGCTTTTTAATTAAACCTTTCAAGGTTTAATTAGGAAGTGACATGAGTCATCTTTGTTTCTGAAAATGTATTTGTGGTTTAGCTAATTATGTAGTGAGATTGAATATGGTTTCTCCTCATGTGTGAAATTAATACATGGAATATTTTAAAAAGGAAAACATCTAAAACATTTTACCTGGGCTTTAGCTTGCCAACAAATGTATAGGTCAAGGCAGACCCAATTGAAGCAATGCTGGGAATAGCCAGTCTGGTTTTCAATGGTCACTGTATGTGTGATGCCTCGAAGACATGCCCTTTATCTCTTAACCAGTACCTCGGATCATGCCACCTTTGATGGTGCTTCACTGCTTAGAGGTAAAATCAGAATTCCTCCTCAAGGTATTTTAACTCCAATTTCATCTCCCCCTAACCTCATGCAGACTGTCCTCTAGCTCTGTCATTCCCCAAACCATCAGGCTCCCTTATGCCTCCGTGGCTCTGTCCACTGGTATGGCCTTTCCCACATAGTCCCATCCCATCTCTTCCTGATATATGCCTCTCCTTCAAACACATGGCTATGTGTATATTAACCCTGTCTTTTTCAGTATCCTGATATTTTGACCTCAAGAGGCCTTGCTAGGAGGGACTGCCCCACAAGACATAGCTAATTCTTAAGGACAGCACACAACTCACCTGCCTGCAGGCATACCCGTCATGTGCAAACCAACTAATGCAGAGTCCATACTCCCTGCCACCTCCTTTGTTAGGCTTTCACACTCTGGACCATTATTTCCCTGCCATATCACTCCAGGGCCAGGACCAGACAGCGAAGGACAGTGCGTATGCCCCATAGCCTGCTCTAGTTATTCAAGCTAGCTAAGCCTACCCCACCTAGACTATTCCTTCCCATGGAAAGCACACTAAAGGCTCTTGCCCCCAGGGTGATCCTGATGCTTCCCCATATGGCCCCTCTGCATAGCATGTCTCATGTTTCTAGGGATCTGTGAGTAAAACAAACCCTTCCTTTATGACTGTCATTTCTATGTCTCCATACCTGATTAAGACAGCATCTTTCAAAGCACAGCTCAAAAGGCACTTTTTTTTGATGCCTTCCCCTTGAAAATGAGGTTACTTCTATGCAGGCAAACATGTCTGTTCCTTCATGTGACTGAGCTTTCCTAGATTCTATGTCATATTTGTCTCAATTCCCAACATTTAGCAAAAGGCCCAGGATATTTTTATGTATAGTACACACAAGGAATAAGTGGCTGAATTGCCAATAACTCAGCCTTTGCATCTGAGTCCATCAGTAGCAGGTGAGTATGGAAACAGTTCAGTATGCATGCTGTCCTGATGGGTTCTCTTGTATGATTGGGGCACTGCAGATTGATGGCTACCAGCACAAGCCTGGTGTCCAGAATCTACCCCCCAATCCCAATCCTGTCATCCTAGATACATGGCTTTGTACAGCATATTTCACCTCCACATGCTTTGGTTTTCTCATCTATAAAATAAGGACAATAATAGTATCTATCTTCAAGTGCCAGAATGATTAAAAAGAAGAGGTCCTCAAGTCTTTTTACAAACTCTTACTTCTGCCTAGAATGTTGTTTTCTGTTATTGTGAGCTCTCCTTACCCTTGGCATCACAACTCAAAAGCCACTCCTTTAGGGAAAACCTCAGACTTTCTTAACTAGGGATAATCTCCCCGTGTACTTCTCCTTAGTGGTATTTGCTGTCATAATTCTTCATTGACATTTGTAACTTTTGAATAATACATATCTTTCCTATCCGACTGTGTATGAGTCAACGTTCTCCAGAGAAACAGAACCAACAGGATGTATGTGCATGCAAATATAGAGAGAGGGGTATTTTTAACTATTGGTTCACACAGTTGTGGAGGCTTGATAATTTCAAAATTTGCAGGGTAGGCTAAAAGGTAGGAGACCCAGGGGAATTATAGTTAAAGTCCAAAGGCAGTCTGCTGGCAAAATTCCCTCATCTTCTGGGGAGATCAGTATTTTTCTATTAAGGTCATTGATGATTAGATAAGGCCCACTCATAAAGGGTAATCTACTTAGAGTCTACTAGTATATTAACCTAAAGATATGAGAGCAGGGTTCAGTCTAATAGTACTACCTGTTGAAGTAGGAGTGAAGATAGGGTCTGCAAGGTACCCTACCTAAATGCACAAGCAGTGGTAGATGGTAGTCTTCATTACAACCACAACTTTTAGAAGTGTTAGGATACAAATAGATAGGAGATAGCCAGGGCCCAGGATTTTAAAGAAGTGTCATACAATTAGAGGAGAGTTCTCACAACATACACTATTACAGCTCTCCCCCATAAGGTCTCTAAGGAAGGTAGGGAGTGGGGAATGGATGGGATAGATACAGTCAGGAGACCTGTTAGCATAGGCCCTAGGCACACAGGACAAGGAACATTTTATTGCTAGCTGTAAGTTTTTGTTTCCAAACCCAAAATTAGACTTTAAGAAGCATAATTGGATCACAGTTGGGTCACAAGATCCCTTATTTACCTCTGAATTACAGGGTTCCCTTTGAATTCTTTTTTTCCAGAGTCCTACCTAAGAGAGAAACACTTTCCAAGAGAGGAGGTTCAGATGTTATAGCTCTAGCCACACTGAGTCCACATATCTTGGCCCCTATTCTGGTAATCCCAGAAGCTCCACTGCCTAACTTCTCTGTGAGAGGGGATGAAGAGAGGCAGAACTTTGAGATATCACATTTGTATCCATTAATTTTATCAAAGCCTTTCAATGAACAGCCACTGAGCATTACTTCAACAAATATTTATTGAACATTATGTGCCAAGTAGAAGCGACAGACCATGAAACTAATAAACAGATGTCAGGTAAGTAGTAGGAAAAAATAGTAGGATAAGCAGGATGGTGAGCACCTAGGGAGAATTCTGTTGTGAGTGGTGGTCAGGGGAGCCCTCTAGTCCACCTGGCATTTTGAGCAGGGACTGGAAGGAATGAAATAAAAGACATAAGCCAGTATATATTGAGGTGGGGGCAGATGTGGTCCAATCACAGAAAACAGGGTCCAAAAGCCCACTGAGCTTGCATTACAGGGTCCAAAGCCCATTAAGCTTGCATGCTTTGTTTAAAGAACAGCAGGTAACTGATGTAGCTAACAGAGAGTCAGCAAGGGGCCAGGTGCTCAGAGGCATTCTGGATGGTTATAAAGACTGCAGCTTTTACTTTGGCCCACATGCTTACCACTTGGGGGTTTTAAGCCACTCAGTGAAATGAAGGCTACTAAGAATTGAAGGCAATCCAACAGAGGGCTGTATTCTCCTAAAGAAAGATTTGTTTATTTTCTAAATTCACTCAAAGGTACCTTTGGCTCATAAGGCTGGCATTCCAAGGATTGCTTTGGCCCAGATGTGCCACCACCTTTAAAAATTTTTGGCTTCTGTGAAAAGACTCTGAAGGGCACAGGGAGGAAAGCAAGAAGACTAGGTGAAGAGGATCTTGCAAAATCCAGGGAAGACATGGCAAGAGTGGTAGCGCCAAGTATTTTGAGGAGAGCTTGGATTCTGAATATATGTTGAAAGCAGAGATAAGCCGCATTTCCCAATAGAGTAGTGTATGAGAGTAAGACCTAGAAAGGAATTAGTGGATAACCCCAATGATTAAGGCTGGAATAACTGGAAAAATGAGATTTCAGTCAGTTAACAGAGATGGGGAAGCAAGAGGGGAACAGCACAGGAATGGGGGGATAGAAACAAAGAGTTTCAGTTGTGTTAATGTTTGAGATGTCTGTGGCTATTCAGGTGGAGAAATTCTGTAGGCAGGTAGATAAGTCTGAAGTTCAGAGTAGGGGCCTGGGCAGGAGATGTTGTGAGAGTCATCCACTCAGGTGGTAACCAGGCCAAGACACTGGTTAAAATCATCTGGGCAATGAGTCTTGAGGTCAGAGAGAGGAGGAGAAACTTCCAGTGAGATAAAAATTAAGAGACTGAGAAAGAGAGAGATGTCCTGGAAGCCAAGTGTTGGAACACTGGAGAAGGAGGGAGGGATGACCACCGTCAGACACTGCTGAGAGGTAGTGGACCACTTACTTTGTCTTCAGGATGGAAACGTAGCAAGCATAAACAAATAGTTTAGGAGCTTTGATATCAAAGGAACAGAGATTAAGCAGCAAGTTCATATGCTAATGAAAATGATGCATGAGGGAAAGAAAAATTAATGCTATAGAAGAGAAAGAATAGCAAGATGATTTACTTAAGTAGGGGAGAGATCTAGAGATTAAGTTCAAGGTTAACCCTGGGAGCATAGAGAGTCCAGGCACAGTGAAAGCAGGAAAGACAGTGTGAGTACAGATGTAGGTTAGTTGAATGGGTGAAAATATATAGAAGTTGCCTTCTGATTGCTTCCTATTTCACTAAAAATAAGACAACAAAGTTATTAGCAAAGAAAAAGAAGATTCTCTCTTTTGATTCCAGTATTTCCCATGCTGGATTTCTGAAGAACAGGAGCCACTAGTCACAAAAGTAATAGGCATCTGAAAAATAGGAGTGATTGATCACAGAAGCAATTATTATTTTGAGAATGCCTGTATGATCCTTATAAGCCTTACATACACTATAGCTTATTCCTGGAATGGAATCACGTTGGACAGGCAAGAGTAATTGAGAAGGAATTCCACATGGGGAACCCCACTCATGGTCTACACCATCATAGGTTGTCACCCCATGAGGCAACTAATCCACACCTATTTCCAACCCATTCTGCCAACACTACGGTCTACACAGTGGTTGATCCTTCTCCACCCCTCTCTGTCTGGTCTTTATTAGCTATGATGAATTCTGTTAGGGAAGGGAACAGGATGGAGTAGAAAAATCTAAGCAGGTAAGGCCAAGTTTATTTTTGGGAACATATGGGGAGGAAGGAAAGCTGTGAACACTCACACATTAATAAGTTTTGTCTTGTCACAACTATAATCACAGCCTTGATGACAGTATTGTCATAAAATCTATATAGCCACTACTCTGGGCTTTGGGTTTTACTCTTTTTCCTGGGCTACAAGCTCAGACAGAATTCACCACAATAAATTCTGTGGATATTCAGCTCTCGTTATCATACTCTGTTTTACTACCTCTTCCCAAGCTTAAAATGCAACATGTACTTTATACCAAATATAGAATCTCAGAGAGGAAGTGTGGAGGTCATGTTATCCAATGTTACATCCAGTTCTGGAATTATTCTCGTCACTTCCCTGACAACTAGCCATTCAGACTTTATAAACAACCTCAGCTGTAGGCCTCACCACATCATAAGGCAGCCCATTCCATTTATGGAATGTTTTATGTTACAACAAACTAAATCTCTTCCTTCTACTTCTAACCCTTATTCTCTGACTAACCTCCAGGGCTATACAGAGCAAACACATTCTATCCCCTTTTGGCAGAGAACCAGAAATCCATCCTGTTCCTTCCACCTTGCCCACTAAATGTCCAGTCAGCTTCTGAATCACAAATAACATCCACAGAGTAAAAGCTTTTTGCATAGTTCTTACCTGCTAGTAAATTAAACATTAAAGAAAGAATATACCTACTATAGTAGAGTTCAAAGTAGCCTTTATTTAGGATTTAAAGCTCCTTGAATGCCAGCACTATCAAATCAAATCAATAGAGCATGATGAAATCATGTTTTTAAATGTTCCATCCCCCAGATTTCTACAAGATATGAAAGGGAAGGCACATCATGATTATCTGAAACTGAGAGGCAAAAATTAGGGAGGGAGTCATCCACATTCATCCCACTAGACAGTAATCTCAGTCTTTCTTCCTTCACATATCTATCCAGTCCTTGCAGATTCCAATCTATGAGCTGGGTGTTAGGGTTTCAACAATGAGCATCTCTCTTCACTTCTATTCAACAAATATTGATTTGAGGCATACAAGATCTTCCCAAAGAATTATAGCAGTGAATAAATAATCAGGCAAAAATCCATCTCCTTTTACACCTAATATTCTAGTAAATGAGTGAAAACATAATTCCACAAATATATATATAAAACTGTATTAAGTTACAAAGAGCATGAAGAAAAGATTCAAGAAGCTACATCAGTATGTAATAGAGAACTAGGCTAGTCCCATGATTAGAGAAGCCTACCATGAGGAAAGAATGCTGAGTTGGGCTCTCAGAATGTGTTGGAAAGGTCCCTGGCAGAGGAGCACATTGGTAAGCAGTCTGTGGAAAAGGAGCATGGCAAGTGTGAGAGCTGGAAGGAAGATCAAGGTCAAAAGTGAAACTTGAGAGATAAGAAGTATCCAGATGATGCAGAGATGAGTGGGCATATTAAGAATTTCCATCTTTTTTTAAAAAAAAAAAAGAATTTCCATCTTTAACCTACAAGCAGTGAGGATCCACTGACAGTGTTTCAAGCCAAGAATGTATGTATATACATGACCTAGTTTCTATTTAGAAGATATCACTCTCCATGCAATGTAGAGAATGGACTGGAGGGGACCAACGTGAAGACAGTTAGGAAACTATACAGTGGTCCACAGGAAAGATTTTAGTGACTTTGATCAGGATACTAGCAGTAGGTATGGAAACAAGAGATCAGATTTAAAGAGATTTAGAAAATAAAACCAATGGGTATCATGTGATTTTAATTTAGAAGTCAAGAGAGAATAAGATGGCCGTAGTAATCCCTCACCAGGCCTAGCCCACGTACACCCCTATCCCAACAGTCATCTATCATGGAAGATAACCAACTGCTTACCCCAGGCACTGGTCGTTGGTACAGAACTGAATGTGACACTCATCTAGGAGGCTTTACCACTGTTGTGTAACTTCTGGATGAGGAGCAGGATGGAACTGTAGCGTAGGAAAATAGGATAACTGGATGTTAATCTAGTTGATAAGATTTTCTAAAAGCCCTCTTCAAATAGGCAAGTTAATTGTGCTGGAGTTTTAGAGTGATAATATTTAGAGGATATAAGTATTTAAGTTCCCATCTGGGGCTTTCTTCCTCCTTATAGGTAGGACCTCACCCTGAACAGAGAGAACCACAGTTACCAGCCCAAGCCTATCCTCTATGGGTGATCTGGAGAAACTTAAAAAGTCTCTCTTCTTAAACATCCTCCAGCTTGAGATCTCACATGAGGTTTCCTGAGGATGTGTCCTTTGTGCACATCACAGTAGACTATACCCTCTTTGAGATTCATATGCTAGGGTGCTCATTTTTACTAAGCCTTTCACATGGTACTCTGCAGGACTTCTGCAATGTCAGGAATGGATCCTAGCTGGTGACTAAGAATGGTGGTGCCACTCACTGGGATAAGGAGCACTGTAAGAGAACCAGACTTGGGGAGGAAATACCATGCCTAAACTGGGGATTTGTTGAGTCTGGATGTCGGAGATTAAACACAATAATGGAAGTGCTGATAAATAATTTAAATCTGGAGTTCTAAGGAATTGTCTGGCATGGTATTGCCAAGAATGATAGGCTATCTCAGGGAAGGGTCAAGCTTGGTTGAGAAGTACTGCATATTAGAAGCATGGTCTTATAAAACCATTTATCCAAGAAAGACTGGACTAAGACTAATAGATGGTTTTAGAACCACTGGGGCATCTAATTAAAGCTGTCTTAGCATAGAATCAATTGGCTATAAAGAAACAAGTCTATTCTAGGCAGGTTATGGAAATGTATTAAAAAGAAACAGGAGTATCAAAATCAAGACATTTTAGCTTGATTGATAGGGTCAATGAATAGGAATTGGGGCTCAATCTGGAAATAAGGCAATTATCCCTTTCTCTGTAGATGATACAAAGTGGCCCACCCCCACTCCAAATACCTCCTTGCAGGGAGACTTCACATGGCCCACAGCAGAGATTGTAGGAGCAGATATGGGCAGCCCTGACCAAGGGACTAACATGTCTGCAACACAGTATAATTAATGATCTTCCAATCTTTGAAGAAAAAAACTCTCCTTTATAATCAACTCTTAATTATTTTGATGGTTATTAATTTGCATTTCCATATCTCTCCTTGGTTAATTATTAATCTTAGGCTTTCTGTCTACTCTGTTTTCTAACAGTCGCTGACTTGGCATCTAATAAAATCCAGTACCAGATCTGAAGATTTTCTTTTCAAATTTTTGTCCTCTCCCCAGAGTTTCTGCTTCTCAATTAAATTTATATCCATTTGATTTTGTTTTCTAAGTGTTAACTTCATGCAGTGCATCTTGAAGATGGCTATGTTTAAAAGTTCTGAAAAATCCCTGAAATATTTCAGACCTATTTGCATCCTTATTTCTTTTTCAGAGACCTTGCCTGTCACAGTTAAGTATGAGGGTGCTAAACCTAGCTCCTAAGACAACTGCCCACTAAGATGAGCATTTACTTTTCATCTTTCCTGAGAGTACCACAGGCCAGCACCTTAGCTCCACCCATCTCTTATCTCTGCTTCTCATGCTTAGTCTATGGTAACATGAAGACAGACATAAGCCTGGCTGTCCTCTCCCTCCACACTAACCCCTAACCTGTCTGACCACTTCCCATCTTATCTGTCACCGCTTGCAGTGTTTTCTGTGGCCTGAAATCAGAGTCTCTCTAAACAGTCTTACCATGTCACTTCCCATTTAACCCCTTTTAGAGGACACATTTCACATTCCTTTTCTTGGTCCACAAGGTCTTGAGGGTCTTTCACTTCTACGCCATTCCTACCCTACCCTATTCTCCATGGGTAATAAAGTCCCTGTGCTCACTCCACCTGGAGAAGTCCCCTTCCCTCCCATATCCTGTGACTGTCTCCTTGGGGGATTTTTCTAAGGTGCCTCTACCCACAGCTCATATCACCCATTTCATTCCATTTCTCTTACAGTGTATGCTTTCTGCTTTTCAATTGTTAGTATACAGGTTTGTCTTCTTCAGGAGACGAGTATAGTGAGCACCAACTTTAGAACCACATTGCCAAGGTTCGAATCCAAGTTTTGCTACTTACCTAGCTGTGTGCATGTTGGCAAGTTACTTAACCATTCTGTGCTTCAGTTTCCTTCATGCAAAAAAGGAGTAATAAAATCTCTTAAAAAGTATCTTACTATATTCTCAATATAATACATCATGCATAGCAAGGCCTGAATAAATACCTGGAGGAGAGACAACTGACAGTCAACGTTCAACATTTGAGTCATACAGGTAAAGGTCAATGTGATAGAATGTACATAGACCCATACTACCTTCTGGTCAATTCTTTAATACCAAAGAACTCAAGAACCCCAAGTTCTTAGAGTGATTCAAACTATTGGTAAACATTCAGCAGAGATTGACAAAAGAATGTCAGCATATTTTTATTTTTTAAGATTTTATTCAGAGAGAGAAGGAGAGCATGCAAGCATGAGGAGGGGCAGAGGGAGAGCAAGAATCTCAAGCAGACTCTGTGCAGAGCCCAACACCGGGCTCAATCTTACAACTCTGAGACCTGAGCTGAAATCAAGAATTGGATGCTTAACCAACGGAGCCACCCCCTTCAAAACTAAATTCTTTTTTTAAAAGATGTCATTAATTTATTCATGAGAGAGGCAGAGACATAGGCAGAGGGAAGAGAACCAGGCTCCATGCAGGCACCTGATGCGGGACTCGATCTTGGAACTCCAGGATCACGTCCTGAGCCAAAGACAGACGCTCAACTGCTGAGCCACCCAGGCATCCCATTGAAACTAAATTCTTAAGCACACTGGAAAGAATACAAACTATGAAATTAGATTTAGGTTTGAAATTCATCACTGCTACTTCTCTGTGTTCCATAATATAACCTTTTTTTTCTCTGCCTCAATTTCTTCACATACGAAATGGGAATAAACTAAGATTATAACCCATGGACTAAGTACAGTGTGTGTATAAATTACTCATCACCATGGTAAACAGGCAAGGTGATCGATGTATTTCCATTGATAAAGCACCTTCTGTCTTCTACATGAGTTCCCTTTCAGTGTAAAATATAGAAGGTTGTTTGAGGAAATAAGTATAGGTACAAGTTTTCTCTGTCTCATGAATATTAAATTGTTTGACTCCAGGCCTAGCCCATTTCAATAGTTCTAAGATGTTAGCTATTTCATCATTGATGAAGTATCTTACATTCAATTCCCCCAAATCCTATGAGATCAGTACTAGTATTATCCACACATAGCAGATGGGTAAACCAAAGTTGGGGGAAGTTTTTAAAAACTAAAATGTGAAGAGAAATGAGGAAGAATGACTTCATGGGAAATCCCTGTTTTGAAACCAACAGTGACGTGGTGTTATAGACTGGGAAGGAAGTGGTCTCAACAACTTCATGGCAAATCCTGGTTTTGAAGCCAATTGTGACATAGTGTTACAGAATGGGAAAAAAGTGGCCTCAACAGCAAGCCTAATTCAGCATCAGCCCCAGATAAATCTCTTTGAAATACTGGTTGACGTTTTCCTGTAGTAGTTATTCATTTGTTAACCAACAGATAGCCCAGCAGTTGCTTAAGAGCATTATTTTGCCGATGTCATTGTGTACAATGGGAGTAGGACTTCTTTCCCTGGTTACCTCAGAATTCAACTGCATTAATAAATATGCTCCAAAATCAGCTGGCTTGCAGAAGCATCCCTTTTATAGCAGACTTGCACCATAACTGTTGGAAATTACCTGATGATTAATGTCATCTAACCCAGAGAACTATATTGCAATGAGGTTCAGGATTTATCGATAAATATGATAATAATCCTCTATCTTTGTTTACATCAGTAATTAATGTAGTTCAGGAGGGAGCCCTTGAAACCTTGTATAAGCAAGATTTATCCCCACTGGAATAGATTACAGCCATATGTCACCATTCAAAAGGTAATTGGAATATTTCATTAGAAAGTAATTGAAAAAAAGATTTATTTTAATGCCTTGTAATAAATAATCTTGATAAATACCATTGTTAGCAGAGATATCTGCACCATGTAAAGAATTTTCTTTACATCAAAATATGGTATATACTATATATCATTCTTGGATTTTTCTGAGAAGCTTTTACTTACTTTGTTGTGACTCTGAGTAAAGGAAAGCACATTATTATACTATGATCTTTCCTTTGAGAATAAGACCTTCTCTTTATGGCCACATGCCTTTACTATTCTCATAATTTGCCTTGCAACAAGACTCTGGCTTATTCTACATTTCTCAAATGAAAATCTCTTACGTGTATAAACAGAAATGTTTGGAGCAAAGCCCTAAGAGACAACAATTCTGGGCTGTGAAGTCCATCACTTTGGCTAAATGGAGATGACGATAGGACAAATCTCTTAGGGCTGTAGCAAGCATTAAATGGGATGAAACACATAAAGGATTTAAGCCAATACTTGGAATAAAGAAGCACTCAGTGAATATTATAAATAGTACAATTATCATCTCTACAGTATCTCCCTACTCTAACTCCTTTAAGGAAAGATTCTGAGTTCTAGGGTGAGCTTTTATTTAAATCTCATGGTAAAAGCAAGAGTAAGCATAAAAGCATTTTTGTCTGCACTTTCATTTATTTTGTGATAAAACTGACAAACACATGAGGAAAAAAAGTGCAATATTCTCATTACCAGCTATGGTCACTAATGAAATAGATTTCCAATCCCCATCCCCTCTGAGTAAAAACAAATCAAGACTTATTGTCAGAGTTTTGCAACTTTGTGAGCTTCTATGTAGATTCAAACCCTAGGCATCCCAAAATAGAAATTTGGATACCATCTACCTTCATTTTCAATGAACACATTCATTTTCCAATTCATGTCATCCAAAGTGTCTTCTAGCACAAATAAGGTACTCCTTAAGTTGTATTGTAATTTACTTTTCCTCTAGAGCCCTAAAACCTACTCTCATCACTCTAACATTTGCTCATTCTTGGTAAATAGAGGCAGTTTTAGGGTAACATTTAAAAGAATGGGTTCTGGTAAGAGCTGTGATTAGAATACCCACTCTGTAACTTCCTCCTAAAATTGTTTTAATTACCTCAGTGCCTTGTATGTACAAGTATGCAATAATTTTTATCAAATAACATTTATAATACTGAATTTGAATGAAATATAATTATTCATATATGAGGCATTAATTTTCACTTTTCAGCTCTCTTAGAGTGAGAAATTTCACCTATTTAGGCTCCATACTGGAGCCTAAACTGACTTCAAAACTAGAAATTCCATTTCATGGAGAAATCTAAATAACATTTGTTAATTACTTAATTTTTATATTAGAGAATTGACAGCCTAACTCTGTTACACATGGAGTGAGGTTAGTTACATGGGTCATTAAATGTTCTGAAAGCATTTGGTCTCATTGCCAAGAGTTGAAAGTCATTAATGAGAAGTGGGAGTGTGGAAATGTACATCATTTCTTTGATATTCAAATCAATTACTTAGTTTCTATCTTACTTGAGAAAGTTTGAAGAATGGGCACCGGAGGAACTGGGGAGAGAAGTCTGATGAAACCTGCAGTTATGATGTCTGTAGTTTCATATGTAGTCACGCTGGAAACCCCAGGTTCTGAGAAATAGGATTTCCTGCAAGAGCTAAGCTTCTAATCACTGGAAGCCCCTGCTAGGCTACCAAGGCACAGTGTTTGTGATCAGTTTTCCCCCTAGCAAAAGTAATTGATGGATTCTATAGGATCTGTCAAGATTTTCCCCTCTCCAAGTTATTGGCATTTTAGTAAATCTTGTAACAGAAACATACTGTGCAGAAAGAATGGACTTCTTCAGCCACCTGCCCCTGAACATCTTGTATTTAAATTACCCTTTGTATGTAAGCTTTTTGTGAAGTCTGTCATATTGCCACTGTGCTAACCAGGATGCCTCTTGTGAATGGTAAAACGTTAAGAATGCCAGAGGTGATTAGAGATGGAGAAGAAAAGTGATCACCCATCCTAACCAGTGTAAGAGGGAATGAACAGGTGCGACAGAATTTTTATATGGATGACTAAAGTAATAAAACTATCACTTGTCACCACTTTCTGTGTATCATATACTTTATTAAGGCATCACCTATATTCCACATTGCAGTTTTGTAACAATCCTTTCAGAGATGAATTGTTATCTCTACTGAACTCCTCTGCCCCCATTCCAGGACCAAACATCCAGCAGATGGCGGTGCTTGGACTTAAATCCTGATGCTGATCTTAAGCTATAAATCACTATACTATATGCTTTCCCAAAAGATCTAGATGAATATATTTGGGGGGGGTGGGGGAGAGGCTGTGCCCCTCATATAAAATCTAAAAAGTAACATATTACAACGGGCAAAATATGTCCTGAAAATCACAAATACAGAATGAGGTGATTACCAGCAAAACAAGTGACACCTTTTTTTTTTCTGTTCCAAACTCAGTATGCAGTAACACTATGACCACAAATTGTAATGCCATTATACTGCACTAAGTTGTCCAGTATCACACCAAGAAGGTAAGGGGAGAGATTGATTCTTTTGGTCCTGGACCTTGCTCAGAATGTAACAGGAGCACTGTGTTTAGTGATAGGTAACAGAATCTAAGAGGGACATCCATTCAACAAAAAGTTATTGAACAACAGGCAGTATCCTTGATTCTAGACATAAATCTAGTGGAATTACTGCCCTAACAGAGCTTATTCTAGAGGAAAAGATTAAGTCAAGTAAGCAGACAAATTATTGCAAACTGTGTTCAGTGGCATGAAGGAAAGTCACTGAGTGATAGAAGGGGTCAGAGAAGGCCTCTCTAAAGAAGTGGTATTTAAATGAAACCAGACATACCAAGAGAAAGATCAGAGGATGGAGCAGGTGGACCTACCATCTGCTCCAGGCAGGATGACCAGGAGGGTTATACCAGTACACTCTCTGGAGCATCTGCTAAAGATTTTCTTTAGCCCAGATAAAGAAAACCTCAAAATAACTAGGGTGCTTATCTTTATAAATTTGGAATAATAACCCATCAAAGTTCCAAATCCCATAACAGGTAAGAGAATGAGACTTCCACCCAATATGGGGAACTACTTTTCAACAATCAGAACCATGGAATATTATAAAACATACTGTCTAGGAATCAGGGTGCTTGGACTTGATATACAAGTCTTTAGGCATGTGATCTAGACCATGACATTTAACCTCTCTGAATCTCCATGGCTTTCTTTCACCAGTGGGGCTGGTACTGAATACCAGATGGAACAAAATGAAAAGCACCCAATGTGCAGAGCATATGATAACACATTCACTAATGGTAGGTGATTCTAACTCTGTCCCTGGAACAGGACATGGGGCTTTCACTTGAGATCTCTGAGGTTCCTTTGAATCACACTAATAAAAGCTTAACTCAGAAATACAGGATTAATCACAAGGGTGTAGGAGAATGAGGTCTGAGGGAGCACTATGCATTTTTTCCTCTTAGAGAGCAGAAGCAAGGGGAAGAGGCAAGAAGAAAGGGAAAAGCAGACTTCCTGCTGACTGAGGAGCTTGATCACATGGGGCTCCATCCCAGGACCCCAAGATCACAACTTGAGCTAAAGTCAGACTCTTAACCAACTGAGCCCTCCCCCGGTGCCCCACATTTTTAAGCTGAAAATGAAGGAGCCATGGTGTTAAACATAATGGTAACCAGTACCATGCTCTAAAGGTTGTCTGGCATCAAAATCTCACTCAACATTACTTTAAATGGTCCTCTACACTGATACAAGTCAAGTTCACCAGAGTGGCTGTTGGTTTATTAGTGTTTATCAAATACACAAGTAAAATATGAGAGCAATTTTTAAAGAACTTTTCTTGAAATAGGAATTCGTCTTTGAGCTCTTGAAGATTTCAGAGAGCGGTGAACTTAAGATCGGTGAAGAAATTGATCAAGAAATATACACATACTTGAGTAAAGAATCCCACTGATTTGCTAAAGTTTTATATGCACAGTATCATCACATCACAACACAGAAATATAGTTGGATAGGGAAGTACATTAGACTGAGAGTATGTACTGCAGGTCTTCATTTTACCAAATATATTAACTGAGCTGCTGTCTCACAGCTTGGGTTACTTTTCAACCAGAAGCAATACCATAATCATTCTATTCCCAACAGTGGGATGATAGTATTCCATATTAAAGTTTCTATACCTATAACACACACAGAGATCTGCTAAGTCAGTCTAAGCCAGTAGTTTTCAACCATCACCACATAGAGAATTTTTTTTAAATATATAGGTGCCCTGGCACTTTATTTAGTTTGTGTGGGATGTGTCTCAAGCATTGAACACTCCCCATGTGATTCTGACTGAATTGAAATTTCCCAGCCGTGGCCTCAAGAACTCCCCAAAAGCAGCCACTATAATGAACGAAAACACCAGCAACTTCAAAACCCCACCCACCAGTTTTTTCTAAATTGTGTCCCTTTCAATCATAACTGTTTCTATTTCTTTTTTTCTCCCTCAAACTGAGAACACACACAGTAATCCTAGGTATTGATGTTAGCGGGAATATGTTCTTTCCTAGGAGAGGCTGGCATTAACCCTCATTTATTTGAGTTACCACATATATTACTTGGTTTTTATGATGTTTTGAAGGTCGCTCCCCAGAGTAACAAAAGCCATTGTCTCCATTCTCTGAGGATGGGAGCAAAATATGATCTAAAAGCTTGTCTAGGTTTGGAAGTGATTAATGTAGATTCTTATGATGAAGGAAATGAAAACGAGAAATCTGGATAAGTAATCACTGTTTCCACAAAAACAATTTCAACAAAAAATGAGCTTGAAACGGAGAGAACAAACTGATAATGCCAACAGCAAATAAATTATTCTCTGAGTTTTAAAAACAGACCTTGTGATAGCATTTAAAGTTTTGTGGGGTTTTTTGATTCATGACACTTCTGAGTGTAACCAAGGAAGAAAGGGACATGGTTACTGCCCCATGTTTTACAGGTACTTGAAATGGAATTTGAGTAGAGAAGGAAAGGTTACAAATGAATGTAGAAATGTGCCAGGAAATGATGGTTCAATAAAGAAAACATTTCTCTGGAGCTTTATAAAGCTAGGAGACACAACCACATTTCTCCCTGTCATATTCCCTGGGCCACACAAGAGCTATGAAACCACCTCAAAGGGTAACAGAGTCTGGGCACTTTGGAACTCTGGTCCAGACTTTGCTTTGTCTCTGGCTATAGAAAACATCCCTCTGAAATGTTCACTGTGAGAGGATGCCACCATCATTACTTGGCTGAGATGGCCACTTCTTGGAGTGCACCTGCCTAGTCTCACCTGTTAAGTCCATAGAATCTGACTCGGTTTTCAAATATATCTTTTGAGTTGTATATACACAGTACCATTATTTCAGCACTACAGAAATATACTGTCAATGATGATGATCAAACATACCTCCAACTTTTTTGTCTCTAGCCCTGCATGTCCACATTTCCATCTCAAACTCATTCAATTTAACATGTCTTTGAGTCACTCCATCATCAAATCCAAGTCATCATCTTCTCCCACCTGGATAACCCGTCTACTCTCTTTGCAGGCCTCTTGCCCCTCTTACATCCACTCTGTAGCCATATATACAAATTATGTATATGTATATGTATATGTATATGTATATGTATGTGTATATGTATATATTAGGGTCTCTAGATAAACAGAATCAAGAGGAAACATATATCCAATATTATATTTATGTATTATAAGGAATTGGTTCACAGGATTATGGAGGCTGAGGAGTCCCAAGATCTCCAGTCAGCAAGCTGGAAACTCAAGAGAGTCAGTGATATAAGTTCCAGTCTGAGGGCAAGAAAAGTTCCCTCTTAGCCTTCTTGTTCCATTCAGGTCCTTAGCTGATTGGATGAGGCCTACCCACATTAGGGAGGCCAGTCTATTCAGTCTACTGATTTAAACATTGAAATCATCCAGAAACACCTTTACATGCTCATTCAGAATAATATTTGTCCAACTGTCTGGGCATGCCACAGCCCAGTCAGGTTGACATGTAAAATTAATCATCACCATTATCTGTGCAGCATGGACATTTGGTCATATTGTCTGTTATCTTTTTACTCCCCTACACCACCTCTCCATTTTAAATCCTTTATTATCTCACAATATTCTGCAAGTCTCTGCCTGATTTACCTCTTCGTATTAATACCCTATTCTCTATCAGCCTTTTTACAATTTCTTTTCACCTAAAAAAAACTATTTTGTCCTAGAAGTCTTTAGGCATGCTGTTCCCTCTGCTTGACACACTCATCTTTCACTAGGATAACCCCTTCTCATCCTTCAAAATGTCATCATAAGCCTTCGTAGGCTCCATCTCTTCCATGACCCAGTTCCCAGTTATAAGGTTCTTATAACTTTTCCATCAAGGACTCTTCACCACCAGAAACAAGTTGCTTAATGTCTCTCATCTTTAATAGTACATAAACCCACTAGGCAAGGATTAGGGCTATCTTGTTTGCAACTGTAACCCCAGAACTTTGCATATACTGGGAATTCAATAAATGTTTGTTAACCAAATAAATGAGCCAATTCCTAATAGACCTTCAAGACCAACCCAGACTCTACCAGTCTTGGATACAGGTCACTTGACTGTGTCCCCTTAGGCGTAGAGTAATAAATGTTTATTAAATATATCAACAAGCTCTTCACTGGAAAAGAAGGGTTGATTCAAAAGGATGTTTTGTGATGGTCT
The DNA here is from genome assembly GCF_003254725.2 of Canis lupus dingo. Classification (NCBI taxonomy): domain Eukaryota; kingdom Metazoa; phylum Chordata; class Mammalia; order Carnivora; family Canidae; genus Canis; species Canis lupus. The sequence goes on along the minus strand of NC_064246.1, from coordinate 53,716,808 downwards.
GGCTTGCCTTTTATACAAGCAAACTTCAAAATAGTTTTGTTCTAGAGGACAGAATATCACTGCTTTTCTGAGAGAAATGGCCTTCAAATGAGAATATCCAATCCATTTCTTAAATCTTCAGAGCAGAACCCTAGAATATTCTGCTTAGATCTTTCAATTTAGGGGATCCCTGGGTGGCGCAGTGGTTTGGTGCCTGCCTTTGGCCTAGGGCGTGATCCTGGAGACCCGGAATCGAATCCCACGTCGGGCTCCCGGTGCATGGAGCCTGCTTCTCCCTCTGCCTATGTCTCTGCCTCTCTCTCTTTCTCTGTGACTATCATAAATAAATAAAAAATTAAAAAAAAAGATCTTTCAATTTAGGATTTAAAGACAGAGCAATCTCTAAAAATTCAGCAGCTTCATGGGTAAAATTTATAATTTTTTTATTTTATTGAAGCTTAATTTGCCAACATATAGCATAACACTTGGGTAAAATTTAAATACCAACTGCAGATATGAGGAACTTGAATTCAAAGTAACTCACTCAACTTAAAAGTAGATCCTATATAATTAGAAAAGCCCATGTTTCTCACTTTTTACAGGTGCTTATTTTATTTCAACCAGTTTCTGTACTGGAAGTTGATTTCACTGAGTACAGTATGTTCAAGCCAAACCAGCCATTAAAACATGATGATGTGGGGTGGATTTGTATCGTACTAATTCAGATAAGTTAGAACTACGTTTTCTGGAATTCCCTTCACTGAATTAGCATGGCTGCCTGAGGCTTAGTGGGAGTTAAATAGCATGCATACTCCTTTTATTCTAGATGGTCAGTAGAGGGCACTAGACACAGTTGGAGATCACCAGCCAGCTCACCTTCTTCGTGAGGGGCAGCTGCCAAGTCTTTAACCCCTCCAACTCATATGCCAGGTCCATACTTTGCTTCATAAAGAAGAGCAGCAGCTTTTCCTCCACTGAATCAGAGACTTTGAACTGCTACCTGTGACAGTCTCTTATCACTTCTTCATTGTGGGTTCCAGCTCTTCCTCTCCCCCCACCTCACATGCATCCTCCCTTCCTGACTGCCTGTCCTGCTCACTTCAGACCCAGGATCAGACAGAAAGTCACATTAAAGTCCTTTAGTGTGTGTGTGTGTGTGTGTGTGTGTGTGTGTGTGTGTGTGTGTGTGTATTTCATAGAGGTTCTCTTTCTCTGATTGAACATTGATCAATAAACCTCTAGACAGTTTTCTAGCAAATTGGCAACCCTTAGACTAGATCTGGATCTTAAAGAGTTGGCACATTGATAGTATCAAATAGTAATAAGCTACCAAGTTTTAAAGTTGAGGTGATTTCACTATAAAATTTCAATTCCCATCTTCTTTTGAAAAATTAGAAACTTGGACCTCTAATGCAATAGGATGGTAGTCTTAGTACCCTGACTAGCTCACCCACTGAAAACAACTAAAACTACAATGTAAAAATATCTTTAAAATATTTTAAATGTTTTGAGCTAAAATTTGGGATTTTTCAGAGTCTAAGAGCTAAAATAGCATGGGAGTTTAGAGAAGTAATCTGAGCATCAAGTTCAACCATAACTTTACAGATTTAGATAAACTAGATGAAATTCAGCTACAGTTTTAATGGGAGCAAAACCAATGTCAGGGCCCACCTGAAGCAAGCAGTCTAATTAGAGATCCCACAATGAAATTTGGATCCCAATGTACCAAACCCTCAGTGTAAGGACAAAATAGAATTCAACCTAAGTAATCTTCTCCACCCTGACCCTTCCACTTACAAGATTGCAAGGGAAGTTACATATTTTGAATCTCAGCACTGAAAGGAAGAGAAAGAAAACATTTTTCCAAAGTTTGGTAACTCCAAACTGGCCCTCACTCTGATTTATAACCTGAATGTATGTTACCTAGGAGGTTATAAAAGCTCAAGCAAAGAAATTAGTTTACATTGGGCCAAAGGTGGTGGTAGCACCAATGATTGATGGCAACAAATGCAAATCTTCTCTGGATAAAAAGGCACCCTAAATATAGGTCTCAAGTAATGTTTTCAGATAAAGAAAAACATAAACCCACAGTTGAGAAATATGAAACACTCAAATCAGGCACCATGTACAGGAGAGCAAGCAGGCAAATAAGGCAGCCAATGTAGACCCATGGAAGCTTTCAATACAAGAATTATCAGAGAAAGAAAATAAATATGTTTGAGTGAAGAAACAAAAGAATGAATTGAAAAAGTAAAAGATGACACAAAGAGAAAGACATACTATGTTTATGGGTTGGAAGAATTAATATTGTTAAAATGCCCATACTGCCCCCAAGCAATCTACAGATTTGATGCAATCTGTATGAAAATACCAACAGCATTTTTCACAGAATTAAAATAATTCTAAAATTTGTATGGAACCACAAAAGACCCCAAATATCCAAACCAATCTTAATAACAAAGCTGTAAGTATTACATCACCAAATTTCAGATATACTACAAAGCTGGAGTATTCAAAACAATATAGTACTGGCACAAAAATAGACATTTAGATCAATGGAAAAGAATAGAAAGCCCAAAAGTAAATTCATGTTTATATGGTCAGTTGATCAATGACAAAGGAGGCAAGAATATACAATGGGATAAAAGACAATTTCTTCAATAAATGGTGCTGGGAATACTGGACAGTTTCATGCACAATAATGAACTAAACCACTTTCTTACACCATACACAAAAATAAACTCAAAATAGATTAAAGATCTAAATGTGAGACATGAAACCATAAAAATCCTAGAAGAAAACATAAGCAGTAATTTTCTTGAAATCACCTTTACTAACATTTTCCTAACTATGTCTCCTCAATGCAAAAGAAGCAAAACAAAATAAACTATTGGGACTACATCAAACTAAAAAGCTTTTGTACAGGAAAGGAAACCATCAACAAAATGAAAAGGCAACTTAGTGGGAGAAATATTTGCAAATGATATATCTGATAAGAGGTTAATATCTAAAATATATAAATAACTTTACACAACTCGATACCAAAAAAAGCCAAAAAAATCCAATTTTAAAAGTGAGCAAAGGACCTGAATAAACATTATTCTAAAAAAGACATACCGATGATCAACAGTCATGTGAGAAATACTCAACATCACTAATCATCAGGGAAATACAAATCAAAACCACAATGAGACATGGCCTTGCACCTATCAAAATGACAATAAATAACAACTGTTGGCACAGATGTCGAGAAAAGGGAACCCTCATGTACTATTGGTAAGAATGTAAATTGATACAGCCCCTGTGGAAAACAGTATGAAGGTTCCTCAAAAAATTAAAAATAGGAATACTGTATGATCCAGTAATTCCACTACTGGTTATTTATGCAAAGAAAATGAAAACACCAATTTGAAAATGCACCCCTTTGTTTATTGCAGCATTATTTACAATAACCAAGATATAAAAGCAGCCCAAGTATCTATCCATAGATAAATGGATAAAAAAGATGTAATACACAGGCACACGCACACATACATACACACACATACACAGTGGAATATGACTTGGCCACCAAAAAAGGATGAGACATTGCCATTTCTGACATGAATGGACTTAGAGGGTATTATGCCAAGTGAGTTAAGTCAGAGAAAGACATATATGCGATTTCATGTATATGAGGAATCTAAAAAACAAAACGAATGAACAAACAGAAAGCAAAATCAGACCCATAAATACAGCTAACTGATGGCTGCCAGAGGGCAGACGAGTGGGAGGATGGATAGACTGGGTCAAGGGGAGGAGGAGATAAAGGCATCCAGTAGTTATGAAATGAATAGTTCACAGAGATGAAAGATACAGAATAGGAAATAGAGTCAGTGGTGTTCTAACAGTGTTGTATGGTGACAGATGGTAACTACATTTGTAAGTATAACATGACATAGGCTTGGCATCACTGTGTTGTACACCTGAAACCACTGTAACATAGTGTGTTAACTATACCTTAATTAATAAAAAAGCACATGAGCCCTCTAAGTCACACTGTATACCTTAAATATGTAATGTTATTTGTCAATAAAATAAAAATACCCATGCATTTCACTATATATAAATTTTACCTTAAAAAAATCAGAAATAATAATCCAGTTATATGGGAAAACCTAAAACATAACCATAAAGAATAGTTGGTATTTAAAAGTATGAAAAAGATAAAAATATGAAAAAAATATGCACAGGATTGAAACTAATAGAAACAGAGTGAGAACAACTATACTAATAGGCAAATGAGGGCAACTACATGGTATAAGAAAAATAGAATAGTTCTAATCTGCTATGTATTTAATAATATATATCTCTTTTAGTAATTAATAGATCAAACAGGTATATGTGTGTTTAATTGTTCTACTCAAATATAAATATATATATCTTGAATTAATAACCATGACATGAACATAAAACATAACACCAACAACTGTAATAATACACACTCTTTTCAGACCGGCATGAATGTTTATATGAATTGACACATACTAGGCCAGATACCTAGTCTTGATTTTTTTTTTTTTCTAGTCTTGATTTTTTAAAGAATTGATTTTATGAAGGAAATATTTTCTGTTGTAAGATTATCAGCTCAAAACCAATGAAAAAAATATATACAAGAAATTTATCTTAGAAAATCGTATATATTTAGAAACTAAGGAAAACCCCTCTATAAAACATATAAACCACAGGGTCCACACAAGGTGTGAAGCCTACTTAAAAACAAACACACAAAAAAGAAAAATGATAGGATAAACTCACTAAAATTAAAAAATATTTGCACCCATATCATAAATACTCTTCTAGGATCCTGCACAAAGAAAACCCTGCATAACCATAGATACATATACGAAAAATCAAGAAAGGCAAAACATTTAGAAAACTGTAGAATTATCCTTGTTTTGTTCAAGAACTAGAAATTAAAAAAAGAAAAAAGAGAAACCCAAAAGTTAGTTCTTTGAAAAGAGTAATAATTGGCAGTACTGTTTAAGGGGAAAAAAAGACATGAAAAAAATATTTGGAACGAGAGATACATAACTACAAATGTAAAGGCACTTGAAGATATTATGAAAAGTTTTGCCAACCAATTTAAGTCTTTATATGAAATGGAAAAATACCAAGAAATATGATAACTTGCCAAAGCCAATACACAAAGAAACACAAAACCTAGATAATCTTGTAATTTTTTTAATAAAATAAGATGTCTTTCTAAAATAAATAAATAAATAAATAAATAAATAAATAAATAAATAAATAAGTAAAGATGTCTCTCTATGCTCAGGTTTATCAATGAGTTTAAATATACAAGGGACAAATCATTCTAGTCTGTAAGAAATTCTAGAATATAGAAAAGCATTGGAACCTGACAAAGATATTTTAAGAAAGAAAAACGGGTTCCTGGGTGGCTCAGTCAGTTAAGCATCTTACTCTTGATCTCAGTTTGGGTGTTGATCTCAGGCTCATGAGTTCCAACCCTGCACCGGGGTCCACACAAGGTGTGAAGCCTACTTAAAAACAAATAAAAAAAGAAAAAAAGAAAAATGATAGGATAAACTCACTTATGAACACAGGTACAAAAGCCTAAAAAATACTAAATAGTTTCAGAAATAGAAAAGATGCTCTGTAATAATGATGTTCAGTTAGTGCAAAAAAAACAACTGATTATTAGAAAATATAATTCATATTAATATATTGAGAAATATCACTTGATAAAATTCATATTAATGAACGACAGAAACGATTAGCAAAATAAGAATAAAAGGGAACTCTCTTATCTTGATAAAAAGTATTTTTTTAAAAAAAGCTCAGAACAAAATATCATACATAAATTGTTCAAAGTTTTCCCTTTAAAGTCAGGACACCAACTTGACTTTTTTGACTTCTAGTCAACAGTATATAGGGTAGTCCTAAACAGTACAATATGAAAAGAAAAAGGAAAGGTATAAGAAATCAAAAGATGTAAAACTTTCATAAATTAAAATAATTAGCGCCTATGAAAAAAGACTTGGAACAACTGCAGCACAAGATATGAAAAACAGTATAATCTACACCTACATGTTGACTATAAGATCAACAAAAAATATTGGATAGCCACAAAAGTATGCTAAACCCACATAGAGAATATTGTTAAACTTTATTGAAATACATCGAAGAAAACATAAGTAACTAGAGACAGATGCAATGTTAATGGAGTGAACATAAATCCAATCAAATTCTATACAGGGCTTCCTTGTAAAATTTAAGTTCATTCTTAAATGTATGTGGAAGACCAAGAATAGCCAAGACATTCATGAAGACCAAGATAAGAGGACATGCCTTATGAAATAAAACACTTTAAATGTTTTTTTAAAGTGTAACAAGTAAGCTAAAATGATTTATTGTCACAGGGATAGATAAAAGAATAGTGAAACAGACTGGAAAGCCCACAAAGAGACCCATAGGTATATGGCAATGCCATATGACAGAGCCAAGTGGACTTTTCAATACATGATGATCCCATTGATTTAACATATGTTTCGACCCCAACCTCAGGCCATTCACAAAAAGTAATACCTGATGAATTAGAAACTTAATGAAAAAAGCAAAACTTGAAAGTCTTGAAAACAGTATATTAGATCTTTATGACATTAATGTAGGAAAGGATTGCTCAGGTAAGACACAGAAAGCTCACACCCTCGAGAAAAGATCATAAATTTTTTGCCATTAAAATGTAAAAATCTTAAAAAGAAATGTTAAGATCTTAAAAAGATACTGAGCACAGACTGAAAAGATACAACCACAGACTCAAAGAAGAAATTTTAAGTACATAGACCTGCTAAATAATTATTTTTCAGAATAGAAAGTACTGCTATTCACACACATAAAATAACAATAATAGAAAACAATTAAAATGGACAAAAGACATTTCACTGAAGGAGAATCCCAAATGGTTTACAAACAAATGAAAAGATGCTTAACTCCATTACTAATCTGGGAAATGCAAATTTAAAAGACAATAGCATCCCATTTCACACTTGTTCCATACTAAGACATTATCAAATGCTAGCAAGAAAGTAGTACAACCAGAACTCTATATCCTACTAGTGGGAACTGTACTACTATGTACACTACTATGCCCTACTGGTATCTAATCAAGCTGCAGTTACACATACCCCAGGAGCCAGCAACTCCACTCTTCATATATGTGTCCTAAAGAAAATTACATGTGTGCACCAGGAACCACATGTAGTATGTGCATAGATGCACTGTTTATAGAAACAAAAACCTGGAAGCAACCCACATGTCTCACAAAGGGATGAACCAATCACTATAGAGGACACCAGGGAGACTGAATTAATGACAGCTATGTGCTACAGCATGGAGGCATCTCAGGAATAGAATGTTGAGGGGAGGAAGTCAATGGAGAATACTTAAGTGGAATTGTTCTATACGTCAAATTCAAAAACCGGCAATGGTAACTAATATATCGTATAAGGAGGCAAACCTACAGTAATATTATAAAGAAAAGCAAGAAAACAGTCCACACAAATTTCATAATAGTAGTTACTCTTGAGAAAAGGAAATGGTGGAAAGAGAAAAAGGAGCTCAGGACATGACAAAGATCATCAGTAATCAGCCAGATTAGAATAGAAGCTGCCCCCTGCAGAAAGCATTTCCATCACTTGCCATGTGCTGTTGTCCAGAGACTGTTGTTTTCCTCCCAGCTTCCTTCTGGGTCACTGACCTCCAGCACCTATCTAGTCTTCGTGGGCACTTGAGATTATGACTTTTCTTTAGGGCAGTGGTTCTCAGTGTGGTCCCAGAACCAGCAGCTTCAACTTGCCATAAGTGCCGAGTGTTTAGGTCCCACCCTAGGCCTACTGTATCCAAACTCTAGGGGTGGAGGCCAGCAGTCTGTGTTTTAGCAAGCCCTCCCAGGGATTCTGAAGCTCACCTTGAGAACTTTTGTTCTTAAGGACCTGGCCCAGGCCCTGGACCTCCTGCCTGGTCATCCTTCCACTCTGAGTCTTTTCAGTCCTGCTATAGGAGGGCTGCACTTTCTTCTAGCGGAAGCAGTAGTCCTTTCCAAGAGCCAGCAGGACCCTCAGCTGCCCCACATCTGAAGGGAGCCTCCTCCCACTTTGTCTCAATCAATGCATTTTAGCCATTGTGCTGTGACTGGTTCTCTAGGGTCAGAAATTGACATCGTAGGAGTGCTCTGCCTGCCTTATCCCAACAGGGCTGTTGTAGGAGCTTTTTTCCACAATAGAAAGATTAGTATTAACAGTAAAGAGTATCTGTCTTAACGAACTACTAAGTCTGCCTAACAGCAAAAGACGTTAAGATAGGCTGGGAAACAGAATGCAGTTACCTTTTTGTCTCTGCTTCCAAGAAATTGTCATTTTTCACAATAGGAGACAGTTTCAGCATAGCTCCCTTTCTCGGCTCCCTACTACTTCCCAGGCTGGGGGTGGGGGGGGGTTGGGGGGAGGGAAGACAGCAGTCATTCTGTGTCCAGTTCTCCAGCCTTGGAGCCTTCCTGCTGATCTCAGAGCCCTTATGAAATGAATACAAGTAAAGTGAATTCTAATGTCCATCTGAAATGCAAGTGCTTCACCTGATAACATTCTCCTAGGTCCAGACATTTTTTTTTTTCTGTGTCAAGCTTTTTTTTTTTTAACCTCAGCTATCTTTTTGTATGAATCCTTCAGTTTAAATGCTACATAACAAATACGAACACATTCACCATATCCTGAATTTGATGTCACTGACATCAATTGTTTAAGTTTCGAGAAATATTGCCTACTGTCATCACTGAGCCGTATGCAGTACTATCATCCTACCCTCATTTACAGATACTGGTTTCAGAAATACAGGTGCTAATTTCATGAAAAGGTGGCCTTTAACAACAAAGAATGGCATGAAGATATGTTAGGAAAGAAGTCCAGTTTTTCTGGAAGTGATAAGATATACTGGACAATATACTGGCTAAACCTGGGTTCAAATCTTGTCCTCTGCCCTTTTACTAGATGTACAACCCTGGGCAAGCCTCTCACCTTTGTGACCTTGTGTGCACAATCAAGACTAAAGAGTACCAGAGTCATAGGATTTTTATGAGGTTTAAATGAAGTAATACATGTAAAGCACTTGGCGTGGCATCCATCACCTACTGAGAAAAAAAGTGATATATTCAAAATGTACTTCAGGAGCTAGACTCATGTGTGAAGTACACTGGGAAGAAGGAAGAAGGAGAAGGAGGCACTCATATAGTCCAGGTTAGAGATGAATTAGTACACTGAGAAGGGAGAAGTTGTGAGTTAACTGATCATATAAAAGAGGGAAGGAACAAGGGGAAGGAGAAGATGGCATGAAGACTGTCACCTGAGGAGGGTGGATGACAGCAGTGCCATTGAGAAGGGGTGAACAAAGTTGGAGTTGAGCAGAAATATTACCAGAAGGGATACTTATGCCGTAAGGGGGAAAGTATCAACACTAGTAAACACCGAAGCCATTAGAAAATGCTGGATAACTGTGTAAGCCAGCCAGACTTTATAGGAGAGAAACCAAATGGCACAAAAGCATCCTCATGTTTCAAAAGTGAGAGAATCAAGAGCACAGGAGGAGCTGAACTGATTGGATGAAGGTTCTAGGCAAGACTGCACTACATAGACATCACTCTCTATTGCTCTGTTTAGTGAGAGAAACCACATGCAAATTAAGTAAGTCATAATTAGAGGTGGAACCACCCTAGCCCAGCACCAAAGTGGTGAAGGTCTTATGAGGAGCCAGTAGGAGAGGGGGATTCTCGCCATCACAAGGGATGGGGTCAGAAAGGAGAGAATAAGTTCAACAGAAGCTCAGGCCTGTCTCTCACCAGGACTATAGACCTGTCATTCCTCTGTAGGACTCTGGTTGGGTCACTGTAGGGGGAATGCAGACATCAATAAAGAAGTGTGAAAGACCTGACTCTTGGCATCTTTGATGGGGCTTAGGATCTCTGGGTGGTGGTGTCCCTACTGGTCAGCTCATTGTTCCTGCCACTTACTGAAACCCAAAAGGGTTTGCAAGAAGTGGTGGAAGCAGAACAGGGAGCCAAAAGTTGGCAGAGAGGCTGTTGTCCCTAATGTTCTAAGTGTCTAGAAGCTGGGGACACAGAAATAAAACTCAGGAAACTCATCTGAGTCAGAGCAGTTTGAAAACCATGCTGAGGTCTGTGCTTCCTAAGTTAGGATATTCTTGTTGTAAAGAGAGAAGATCTTGATCCACTGCTATTTGATGATAATGTTAATATCTAGACCATTCAGGGGGTGGTTAATATTTTTCACATTAAATGAGTTAAGCAAAGGCCCTTCTAAAGAATATTATCCTGTTTTGCTATCATAATTAACATGGAGTGTAGCTGATTCACCTTCTCCCCTTTCTTAATTACATACAATAAAATCTACTCTTTGGTGGTACAGTTATGTGAGTTTTCACAAACACAGAGGGTTGTGTAACCACCACTGCAATCAAGATCCAGAATAGTTCTATCACCTATACCTCCCCTTCCCATGCTGCTCCTTTACAGTCAAATCCCTTACCCTCTCTAACCCTCCACAACCAATGATCTGTTTCTCTCTTCTTTTGACAACTAGTTGAAGAGGGCACAAGATTTCTTTATGATTTGCTGGTATAATAACACTAGTAACAGCAGTATTAATAATAGTTAATATATATAATGATTTTCAATGTGTCAAGCACCACTTGTGACACTTTATAGTTGAGAAAACTGAGGATTCGGGAAATTTTGGAAAGCAAAGAAGACAGGAGGGAAGAAGAGTCTCGCCAGGGTCACAGAGTGTCAGCCCCAGGGCTTGAGTCAGGTCTATCTAACTCCTAGGTCTCTTTTTATAATCTCTATCTGATTCTGCTCCTTTTGACAAAGTAGAAGGGATATCTATCTCTCAATTTTAGAAAGCTCAGTTGAGACCTGGGACCGCCTTACTCTAAAAAAAAAAAAACAAAACTTATGTAAGAATTTGGTTAATTATACCAATAAAGCAATAATTGAGTAGGTGTAGGATAAAATGAAGCCAGGATCCTAGAACACCTTTCCTACAATCTTTTCGATGTGCAATGAAGATAGAGCCCAGATATGTTACTTCCTCCCTCATAAACTTGACAGGTTTGTAAAGCAAAACTAAAAAAAGATCCTGATCGAATACTGAAATGCCATTTTGTGTCAATGCTTTGAGCAGCAACTTCCTCTCAAATTTGCAAAAGAAAAAAGGCAAAATGGGACTTTTAATCCTCATCTTACATGTATTTCAGGTTGGAGTCCCCAACCCGGTCTTTGGTGATGGAGGCCCCAAAAGGAGTAGAAATAAATGCAGAAGCTGGCAACATGGAAGCTACCTGCAGAACAGAGCTGAGGCTGGAGTCCAAAGATGGAGAGGTAAGGGTACAAAGGACACAGGTCCGGAGAGCTACAGCTCCAATAAGACAACCTTTCCCACAACTTTCCCAGACTCCCTTGGCATCAAATCTGATCCTACATTTCTAACAAGAGGAGCCAATCAGAAGGTTTTATGTCCAGAACAAATATGTTGAACAGCACAGTTATAAGCCTAACCCACAATATATAAGAGTTATGACTCATTATTTGTAAAGTGCTGAGGTAATAGCATATACTCCAAGTCCAGAATTATACAAACAGCTATGAAAATGAATGCTATTTCTGAATTCATTCTCTCTCTCTCTCTCTCTCTCTCATGACCCAAAAGCAAGATTTAGGTAGCCAGCTTAATTGAGCTGTATGTCACATGCATCTGGCACAAGCTGAACGTAATTTACTCGTAGTCATTTTTAAAGCTTATGTTGTATGTTTCTCCTTTGAGAATGTAGAGTGGGACCCAACAGTTATCCCAAATCAGAACAAGACAAAACCTAAATAGGGTTAAGAGCAGGCAACAACAAGAGGATGGAGGACTGCACATATATTCCTTCTTCCACCTGACATAATCCCACTTTAGTGAATAGAATAGCCGCTTGCATTTGTGTAGACAAGGTAAGCCAAACCCCCAAGGAAGTTAGATTAAACTGCAAACTTTTAAAAATGTCTTCATCACATTCATAAGTGAACTTTTCTATTTAAGAGTTTTTAAATAGAGGGGAAAATGTCATTTTTTAAAAGCAAAACTCTTTCCCACTTTTCATATCTGCTTAGAGATTATCCATCTCCACCTGCTTCTGTGCACCAAATACACACCTTTTGATTGGTTTGGCATTTGCAATATTTGTTTTAAAAGAGCTAGTCAGATAAAGCATTCATTTATCAAAACACTCTCTTCAAACAGCCACAAATCACACACATTTTGAAATAGTGACTACATAACCTATGCAGATTATAGCTTGCAGAATCCAGACTCTGGAGAAATTGATTATAATCTTCAGAGTCATGTAAGAGTGGAAAATACTGCATATTCTTAAAGTCATCCCATGCAGTCAGACCTAGATGGGGGTCTGAAGGCCCATAGTAAAGAAATGGTTAACCCAGCATTTCCAAATTCATTTCAGTCTAGGACTCAATTCATATCTTACATGATATACTTTTGCACAATGCTCATATAGACCAGTGCAATGTTGTCTTGGTAGATTATAAGCCTCAGGGTAGAGACTCTCTGTCCTGTTCATCTCTGAATTCCCAGTGCCCAGAGTACTCAACATATGGTAGGTGCTCACTTAGGCTGAACACACATCTACTGTCTGAATGTCAAGAAAATAAATGGCAGGTTCTAACTGTCTTTCCTTCCTATTCGGTTTCTTTAGATTAAGTTAGATGCTGCGAAAATCCAACTACCTAGACTGCCTCACGGATCCTACACACCTACAGGAACGAGGCAGAAGGTCTTCGAGATCTGCGTCTGCGCCAATGGGAGATTATTCCTGTCCCAGGCAGGAACTGGTTCCACTTGTCAGATAAACACAAGTGTCTGCCTTTGAGAGACCATCCATAGTGGACGTTGCTGGTAGCATAAAGGCCGTTTTTGGCTTTAGACACTGGCTGCCAGCTATTTTTACTAGAACACAGAAAGCCTATCAAAGACCTTGTGTGTGTGTGTGTGTGTGTGTGTGTGTGTGCACGTGCGTGCACGTGTGTGTGTATGTGTGTGGGTGGATATAAATATATATAAATATATATAAATAAATATATATATCCTCTGTATAAAATGAGGTTTCAGTACAAAAGGAACCATGGGTGACCCTGTGATATCCACTGTCATTTCCATGTCAACCCCACCACATACATGATAAAATCAAAACACCGATTGAGGCCCAGTATTCCCTTCAAAGTCACACAGTGTGTCAGACACTTACTGAATATTCACCGATATATTTGAGTAGCTGCATATCTTGCACTTTAGTGTCATTTACAGGGCAGTGATGGCGGGAATCTCCGAGTCACACTCAAGCACTGAGACTCTCGTATTGAAATAGACATTTCATTTCCATTTTTAGCTTTAGGAAGACTGGCCAACTTTCCCCTCTTCAAGTGAGGGATGGGGGCAGTGCCATAGAAGTCAGCTGTAGGAACTCAAAGTGGTTGTTCTCCCTTCATAGCCAAATGTATTGGGGCTTTTGTTAGTTGGATGAATGTGGAGGATGAATATTAGTGAAGTTTGAAGTGCTCACCCAATGCCTGCTATCTTCCTTCAAAATCACATATTATCCCACAGTCAAAATAGGAGTTGTAAATCAGCACAAAAATAGGCTAACAGCTGCTTCTCAGTTGGCTGGAAGCTACTCAGTGGCCTGACAGGCAAAGAATAAATGGGTGATAGGTCTCTGTTTAAAGGAAAAAATGGCTCAAGATCTGTTCCATCCTCGCTTTTGACTTTATTCAGTAGCCCCAAATGATCAGGTCAATCAAAATCCTTAAGACTGGAACCCCCATCCCAAGAGAAGCCATTTAGGGATGGAAACCTAATTAAGAGTAGCATGGAAAGCCTAATTAATTTTTATGTTTCCTGAGATTTGCAGGTAATTTAAAGATGCCTTTTATTTCTAAAGGCATGCACAAACTTTGGCTTCAATCTTCTTATATATATTTTTCGTTGGGATATTCATTTTACTAAATCATTATGTTTTCTCTAAGAATAGTGACCCAAGAATCACAAATCTAAAATACATGCCCCCAGAAATGGTCACTAGAAAGTAACATAAACTGAGTTACGTATCTCTCTCAGACTCGCAGTGTTCCCGTGGCCCAGCAGCACCACTACCTGATATGTGGAAGCAGCTCCCTAGTTCCCGCCATCAGCTACCTCTCATCCCTTCACCTTCATCATTGTGCTCCAGGGTCACCCTGGCCAGCTCTTGTGCTGGGACAGGGGATACACCATCTCTGTTCAAAGAGGGGGAAATGTGCCTATGCCTTAAGTCAATGCACTCAGCAAGGAGAAGCACATCCTATTTATCTTGTTGTTACCTGTAGTTTATTTTGGGTGATTGGAGGGGAATGGTCTAGTCATGAGTGGACATCTTAAAATCTCATAGACAAACCAAGTGGCCAACAGACATGGACTCTCAGGAGCCCAATGGAATGATAACTGGTTTAGACAGTCCTGGATGCCATTTGGCAAGCATTGGCCCCACAATCCTAAAAGAAGTCATATTTGTAGGCCTGAATGGCATTTGTTTTTTCTTCAAGGTTTTAATTTTTCTTACTTCACAAGCAGGGGAAGATTTGACATAGAAAATGAATAAGAGATTTGGTAGTTTTGAGAGGACACTCAAGCATCAGGCTGAGATTTGCATACAAAGGATATAAAGGCAAGCTGGGTGTTGCTTAGTCACTTAGGAGTGAGTGGGTGAGCCCTGGAGAGAGAAGAGGTTTCCTAGCCTGATCAGCAGCCCTGCTGGCTTCCAGACCCCATACCCTCTCCAGTCACTCCTCCTCAGCATCCTATGTAGAAGAATTGAGTTGTTCAACGGCAAAACTACTTAGTTTGTAACATTAGAGTCTAAAAAGGAAAACCCTAAGAAGATATCAAGTTGCTCTGGATTGGTATTATTTATATCCTGTAGGATCATACTGCCAGAATTTGCATGTTCTACATACAGGGTTTTGTCAAATAGGAGAGCTCCCCCCCCCCTTGGCTATAAGGAACACTTACCCCATATCATTCAGACAGTAGTAGCTATGAGGCTCTCCATGGCTAAATACCTTAACACAGTATTTTTAAGCAGACAGACCATCTTTGCATTTTGCCATCTCAAGTACATAATCAATGGATAATAAGAAAACAAGGTTCCCTGAACCTCTTTCCTCTGATTTTGTTCTAATCATCATATGAAATTCTGAGATCAGAACCTTGGTGATTTTATGCCCATAAAAAATTGAGGTGATCCCACTTGCAGAATTTAATCTTCAAGGTAATCAGATCACAAATAAGATAATAATAGCAAACCAAGAATAGAAATCAAGCACCTATGAGGGACAGACATGATCAAAGCTTCTGATTTTCATTTGTGCTAAGTGACCACATAATATACCACATAATAGGCAGGAAACTTAGCATCGTCTAAATTATATATTTCAGTTCAGACTATAGAATTCAGTATAATGCAATCAAAGTTTTGTTCTCCCAACTTCCTCCAACTAGAATATTTGTCTGTGGTCAGTGGTTATGAGACAAGGTTCTAATTCTAGGGAAAGAAATCTACATTAAAATTCTATAAACTTTAATTTTAAAAACTGGGATTCTTTCTAATCTTTATATATAATATATTCTGGACAATCACACTCCAGTATATTAAGCAGCAGGTGGCGTAAAAAAGAGTTCAAGTGAATCTTTTATAGAAGTTCTAGTATACTAATATTCTTCAGATTTTTAAAAATTAAAAAGTGATCTCCAAATATGTTTAGCCCTCAGTACTATTTGTTATCTGTTCAATAAGTCATAAAAGTTCAGTCTTAAGAAACTACTAGCATATGACTAAGGTTTTCAAAAGCCCTTATGGTGACATCTCTGTAGGTGGAAACTTGGTATGAGGCTTTCTAATTGCTCTGTTACCCAAGGGATAGATCTTATCAACTTGAATTGGCTTTAACTTCCTTTAGGTCAGTTTCTTTGGATGATTTTCATTGTATATCCAGCAACCATAGACCAAAGATTGCTTAAAGTTTAACTCTAGAGCAGGGGTCAGCAAACTGTGGTCCCTAGACCAAACCTGGCTCATCACCAGTCTTTGTAAATAAAGTTTTATTGTAACACAGACATATCCATTCATTTCCACGTTGTCTGTGGCTGATTTCATTCTTTAACAGTAGGGTTGGGTAACTGTGCCAGAGACCTCATCGCCTGCAAAGCATAAAATACTATTTGGACCTTTCTAGAAAAGTTTGCTGGCCCCAACAAAGAGGTCATTTGTGCTATGTGTTGGACACAGCTGGAAAGAAAGTAAACTCCACAGTAGCATGGAGTAGCCCTACATGTATATGTGTACTTAGGAATATAGATACTTGCCTATAGAAGAAAAGGTTAGTCTTATGTTACATGTAAAAGTGATCCACTTGTCTGAGAAATGCAGGTTCACAGGATTCTTGCAAAAAGGGAGGATGGAATCAGGGGGAGACTTAGTGCAAAAGGAAAGCTGTGATCCTCCAAGAGTTTTTTTTTTTCCTTAGGACCCTTAACAGAGAAGTGGTTCCCTGGTCACCATCTTATAGGACCAGAAGAGAAATGGAAGTCCTATGATTTATATTTACAATCTTTCTCCTGAAGAGACTGTTTCTGCAATGTCACAGGTTTTCCACTTCACCATCACATATTCCAGAAAGATGCCCATTCCATGGTCCTCCAGAGACTATTTTTAACCAAGCAGGTCTTGTTGACATTCATCAACTCAGTTATTTACACCTCCAGTGCACTTGCCCTTCCTATGTCCCTCCCCAGCCTGAAGGGTTGGTGGGACCAATAAATAATATTGGAAGAATAATAAATATTGGGAAAAAAGAAATATTGGAAGCAGCATTTTAAAATATGTAGGAAGAAAAAAATATAATAAACGTCTTTCATGAAGGTGTTTAGTGGGGAAATGAGATCAATGCCAGTTTGATTTTGTTTTCAAGAATTTGGTCTTTGTTCTTTGGTGTAGCAAGAGTGAAAAAAAAAAAAGATCTATTTTGAATTCCAGTATCTCTGCCTCTGTGTAGTATGGCAAGTTCCTACCAGAGATTTGTCTTTATAGTCAACATCCCTACTGCTAAATCCATACTTCTATTCAATATTATTAAAACAGCATCAGTAATGACAGTCTTTGTAAGCATGAGTGTTCATATGTCGGAAAAGAAAGTTGTGTTTTTTAATAAAAACAGCCACCACTTACCAGAACCTAATCAACATCACTTAAAGAGCCCTTTTGCATTTTATCTGGATTCAACCAAGAGGATTAAATTGGCAACACTGCCCTCCACAGAAGCAACTACATGAGAATATCTTGCTTTTGTTTATTTTAGGCAAAAGGTAGCATGATGTTTGAACGAAATAGGTGAAAAGATCCATGTAAGCACCTGATCCTTGTTTTTTAAGGCTCTGTGAGAGGAGAATCTCATTTAAGTAAGTTGTAAACAAAACCGTTTGCTCTCTTTCCCCTGCACCAGGAAATCTTAGGCAAAAAAAGGATAATGAAGCAGTTCCTGGAATGATACATTTGCATGGTGCCCCAGTAGCAGGTGGGGGGAAAAGTTAAAAGAAACAATCTGAGAAAACAGGCCTTTTATCTCAAAGATAAAAATGTCTCTCTTTTGGTCTTTCATCACTTTCTCCTCAGGGGAAGGTTCCCCTACTTCTAACGTATTTCCATTAAAATAGTCAAAACTACTGCATTGGGATGTCAGATGCATCTCTTTCTTTGTGGCAATCTGAATTTAAAATTATACAGTTGCCTCTGAATTTCTCATTCACAAAGCTAAAACCACTGATAAGAGATAAAGCAGTCTGAAGCCTGCTGCTTCAGCTAGCACACCACACCACACACATTAGCCCTTTCAAAAGCAATGGGATTTCTATGGTTCTTAAAAGCTTTCTTCATAACGGAGTCCTTGAAATTTCTTCAGGCAAGTCTGAATGGCAAAGGAAAAATCATTATTTGCAGGAAGTCCTTGTTTTGATTGTTAGAGCATAAATGTGAAAAAATTCTCTAGTTAGGGTGACCCATGCTCATATATGCTATTTGCTTTGGTTTTAACCATATTCCTTCCCCCCCACACACACACACAGATACACATACACTTCCTGTTATAGATACTGACAGAGTAAGAAATTAGCATCTTCTTTTGAGAAAAGAAAGCAATTGCAGAATCTGGGGCCCTTTGATGCAATAGAAGGTGTGATGTCCTAACAGTGTTGATGGTATCAAATCCATCACTAAATAGTCTCAGCTGTCCCACAGCAATGCTAACTGCTCTTCTTCCATTGCAGCCCAGCAAGTGGTAATAGCGGTTCCACATCCATGAGTTTTACAATTGGGATAGAACAAAGAACTTGCTGTAGGCAAGAAGTATTTTTAGAGTCCAAATCCACCTGTCTACATAAATGGGAAGCCAGAGTAGCCCCAAATGCCTCATTAGGCATCTTGACCCCTCAGTAGTGAATGAGGGGGTTTGGCTTCATCACTAAGTGCTAGCTGAAGTCAGATAAATACAGCAAACGTGGCAAAGGAAACATTTGTTTTACCTAAAGTTTACTCTTCACATATGAGGCTAGTAGTCCCTCTGCTTCCAATGTTTTCACAGCCTACTTCTACGCTTGGGTTATGTTGGTGGAATCAGAGTTAGCTCAGACTCCATAATGTGAAAAATTCCCAACTGATCAGTTAGGTTACATAGGAGCAGTAGAGCAAAGGAGTGTCCTAAGGCAGGGAGATGCTATTTGTTGAGAAGGAAGACATTGGTGCATTAGTTCCCATATTCATCCAATTCAGGAGATTCTAAATTTGAAAGTCATAGGTTCTTCTTTTGAGAATCCGAATACTCAACCTTCTCCCAAAAAAGAATCACCCACAAAACTTTACATAAAATCAAAGCAATTTTCTTGGACTTGAAGCCCATTTTAAGATATGGCAAAAGCTGTATTCCATTTTCTAATAATGTTTATTAACTGGTATTCATTAAGCACTATATGCTAAGCATTATGCTCAGTATTTTATATGCATTCACTTATTTCACCCTCGACACAATCCTTTGAGTTAACTTCTACTTTGGATTCCAATTTACAGATTTGGAAACTGAGGCTTAAAGAGATTAGGAAACTTGTCCAAAGCCACTAACTAGACAATGGCAGAGCTAGAATGTGGGTCTAATTCCAGCCCACTATCTATGAAGCCACCAATACGTCAAACTATGTTTCAAGCTGTTGAGAAGTGACTCCTATCGGCTTTTAGACTAGACTTTCTTGGGTGGATAAGGCTATAGAATTTGCATCTCCCTTCCCTCTGTAATCTCTCATCCATGACAGTATCTAGTACTAAAGTAGAAATATCTAGGTAAAAGTATAAGTGATTTGTCTGAAAAATAGAATCTGGAACCCCCCCACCCACCCAAAAAAAAAGTAATTCATTTGTTCTGTGTGTGATTCTTATCAAGTCAGACTTCCTGTCCTTACAAGTAGAAAGATTCCCAGGTTGTCAGCCTTACATTTAAGAGAAAATTATAATAGTGATCTATAGGCATGGGCTAAACAAGTCAGCATTTCTGCATACATACACATCCTTCTCCTATTCTTCACTTAAAGAACAAATAACTGATTTTAGGTGAGGTCTTGGTTATCATATTTCCTGAACTTTATTTGTGGCAAAATGTAAGGGAAGAATCAAATGGAAGGGAGCTCAATCTCTGTTGTTGTCCCCATTATCCCTTTAAGAAGATAGGAATAGCAAGAACTCAGTTAGCATTATGTATTCAGTACCCAACCTGGCCACTTTGGCTCTAATAATGGCTTGAGACCCATACCCATACCTTGTCCATCATCACTAATAGGCCATACCCGCCTCCATGACCAGATTTCTTCTTGCCAAAGTATTCAGGCCATTACTACCAATTGATTGGAGTAGGAAATGGGACCCATTTGCCAATTCTTGTCTAAACAGTGGCTCCCTTTAACCTTGAACTTATACATTTTAACTGGTGTCCTAGATTCAGCAATGAGGTTGGTGTCTTTCCAACTACTAAAGGAGAAGATGAGTACATCTGAAGTTCCTTACAACTTGGTGGCTTTGGAGCACTTTCATCTTCTGAGCAAAGGGACTAGGGTTTGATATGTAAGAGTTAAAAGACCTAAAAGCATTTTGAAGAATTAACTCATCCAGGGACCAACTGAACAGGTTATAAACCAGTGTGCCCCTGTTAAGGTCCTACTGTCCATCTACCCCCACCCAATGCTGAGAGACCACAGCCACAGAGACTGAGGTTCATCCTGCTTTCTTGCTTTCGCAACAGCACATATCTGATCCACTGGGTAGTTAACAGAGCTTCCCACTGGTCCCAACAGATACAGCCCCAGTGCCAGCCAGGGTCCTATAATGCTCCTCTGGCTCAGTCACCCCATAAAACCTCAGTAAAGGGATAAGCTCAAAAATGTCAAAACCTTGTTTTAGGATAATTCAGGAATTTTCGTTTACTGGTGTCTGTCTTCCAGTGGCAAATCAGAAATGGGTACCCTTTATGAGCCTTATGGAACTAATATCACCAGAGCCAGAAATCAGGTTCTCCGGTAAGAAGGGGATAAGTAAGCAAAATAAAGGGAAGAACTGGCACACCCAAATTTGGGGTGGACACAAAATTAACCTAATTCGTATCTAGTGTTTTAGTAAGGGAATGGAGTTTTTATGCATTAACCACATCCTCAAAATATATATAAAAAAATTTTTTTTTAATTTTAAAAAACCACATCCTCAATCAAGTTTCTCCCTTTTGGAGGACGCTAAGAAGGAGAAACACATCTCTTAAGAAGGGCATGTTTTAAAAGGAAAAGGTAGAGGACATCCATCATTGTGCTGGCTAGCTATGCTTCTGGAGAAGCCAGATTCTGGTGCTTTTAACAGAAAAGATGAGGTCATAGAAGTCCCATTTGCTTGGAGATTTTGTAAAAGGAACCCCATTCCCATAAAGCAATTGAGTTCAGCCTTTGGGTTATTTTTGGGTTTGTTTTGTTTTTCTCTGGGTTTGGGTGTGATGTAAGAGAAAGAGATTTTTAGTTTTGTTTTGTTTTAAATAACATCAATCCTTGCACACTCTATGCAAAAATTTTGTAAGCATTGCAATAATGCTATGAACTACAAGGAACTATTTTAACTTTATTACACTTTCTGTATAAAAAATTTGTATTTAATATTATTTCAATTGCAGTCTTGTAAAATATATTAATAAAAATAATGATTGGTAAGAAGGAAAGCACCCTTGTCCACTTCTTCAGGGAATTCCTCTTTCACAGTTAATAAGTCAGTCACTCCTACTGACTCTACCTCAGAAATAAATTTTCAGATTAACTTCTCTTCCAAATTTCTTTGATCAGTGGCACATTGATTAAGCCACTTTTGCCTCTCTGGAAGAGATTTACACAGGCTGCCTCATAAAAGAGAGCTTATTTTAAGGTACTACATGTCCTAGAATTGGGAAGAGTCCCCAGTATTTGGAGGTCAGGAAAACAGCCAGCCTCTGCTGCTCTCCTAACGACCTGCATAGGTTCCTTTTGCTACATTTTACCACAGCCCTCTCTGAATCAGTGAAGATGCCTATCCAACTGGTCAATTTTAGGTAAAATATTTTTAATCATGCTACCTTAGCATTCCTGGTCAGCCTACAGATGAGCCACCTTTGGGCCAGGGGGCCATTCTTGGTCCAATCAGCTTTCATTGTCATCCAAAGAATAACCTAGCATTGCTGCCCTACATGGTGTCATGAGTGAAACAATCTATGAAAGAAAGCATCATGAAAGAACCACTCTAATCTACCCATCACAATCAATCCTCCTTGTTGAGCATCTCACATCTCCTGGCCTTCCACACTGCTGTTTTTGCACATACTATTCCATCCACCTAGAATGCCCTTCCATCTAGCACCACCTTATGCCAGCATATCATCCTCTTCAGGATCCTATTCTCTTATCACCTTGTCTCAGTGGTCTTGATCATTCTTCCTCAATTTCCCTATTAATTTGTTCTGATTTCTTCCATAATTCTACATTGTACTATGCTTTATCAATTTACCTATCAACCCGGGACCCTAGAATGCTTCTGTTTATTTTTAAAATTTGTAAAAGAGTAATGACATCTAAATTGATCCTCATGTTATAAGGTAGGTAAGTCATTTCATCATCTAGAAAATCTAAGATAAATTTTACATATCCAGAACATGATAGAACCAGTGGCCATTCCCAACCATATTTTCATGGTAGGCTACATCTCATCAAATTTAACTTCTGATTACGAATGACACTAAAGAAGTATTACAGAATCCTCAAGGTAAAAAGCTATAATAAAAATTTCATTCCCAGGCAAGGTGCAATTTATCTGGGGAGGGGGGGGGAGGAGAAGGGGGCAGTGTGACTATATCAGAAAAAAACCTAAATCAAAGAGAATGAAACAGAGAAATCACCATTCAAGAGACCTGATGCATTGATGGACAAAATGTTGAAGTGTCCCTAAAATAATAAAGAAACACTATGAGAGGGATAGGCTGTTACTGATAAGTCAAATTAACTGACATCAATGTTTACACATAATTAGCAGAAGAAATACCAGAAATTTAAAAAGAGCCTTATTCCTTCACTTTGAAAGAAACAATTTTTAAGTGGCCAATAGATATCAATCAGTAACTTTTAGATTTCCTCCAATCTTGACTCCTTTAAAAAAGATGTGAGATTCCATAACCTACTTAATAACCCAGCCTTGCTTTGTCAGAGGAAATGAACCCAAAGCTAGTGAACAGGGATCACAGTGCAGAGACATGAACACATTGTGAACAACGTTTGAATCAGCTTCTCTAAGTCTGATGACAGGTTAATTTTAGTTGGGGAATGACAAATTTTAATTACCCTCAATAACATCAAACACTTATAGTTGATTAATTTACAGCCCCCAAGGAAGACTCATGACCTATCAGTGGACAGACAGCAGATCAGCCTTCAGAACTTCCTAGCACAAGTAATCAGACATGATTATAGAATGCTTGTGAGATATTTCAAGATAACTCTTATTAGAACTTAAAGTGGATATCTAAAACATGAGAATAGAATCTTCCAAATTATATTTTAATAGGAAGTAACAATTTTGAGGTGGCAAAATTTAGGAAATAAATAATCAAAAGTAGAAGCTATAACACTAAATTGTCTGTTTTAATCTATTATTGTACCATTGTCAAGAGTTGCATTTAAAAATAGGTTGGGCAAAAATTAACCCATACAACTCAAAAGGAAAATCTTTTTTTTTTTAAAGTAGAGTTTATGGTATAAAACATTAAGAGAGATTCAGATGAACAACATGTGATAATGAAATTAGTCTTACTGATATATAGGATTAAACCTATATAATGAGCAGACAAGTAATAAAAACCAGAAGTCCACAACTTCAAAATATAAGAAGAAAATTGACAAATATAATTGTAGTGGGAATTTTGTACCACTTGTTATCTTCTAACTTGCAATTTGGCAAAGCATAAATAAATGAACATATACATATTCCCTTACACGTGGCACCAAAGAAAGCAACTGCTCTTTGACCATCCATGATCATATAAAAGAAATAAATACAATCTCAAAGTGAAAATAATTAAAGCAATCTTTCTTCTCAGGCTATGTTTTCTGAACATAGAAATAGATGATTTATGTTACCAAAAATTCTCAGGAATTTCTGAATTGAAAATCTTTTTTTCTTTTTAAAAGACATTTTATTTATCCATGAGAGAGAGAGAGAGAGAGAGAGAGAGAGGGGCAGAGACATAGGCAGAGGGAGAAGCAGTCTCCTCACAGGGAGCCCAATGTGAGACTCGATCCCTGGTCCTAGATCATGCCCTGAGCCAAAGGCAGGCACTTGACTGCTGAGCCACCCAGGCGTCCATGAATTGAAAATCTAATCAGTGATTTGAGAAAGGACACCAGCCTATTTAAGAATTAATAATTAAAAACACTAGAAATTATGAAATTTTGCCAAAGCAGACTTCTGACATGATAAAAGCATTTAAACATATCAATGAAGAAATGAATAAACAAAGCATTCAGCCTAAGATGCCAGAAAAATCAACAAAAGAACGAAAATCAACAATAAATATAAGGTGACAAATAATTCTAAATCTTACCTCTCAAAAAAATTGAAAATAAATATCTAAGACAAAACTGATCGGAAAAATTGAAAACATAAAAATAAGTTTGAGATACACATGTAAAATTTAAAATATGTTCTAGCATACTTTATAACATGTTTTTCCCTATGATAAAAAGTAGAATAATTCCATGAAATATACAATTTTTAAAAATAGCCAGAATTAACAAAGTAAAAGAAATTAGTGCTGGTTTCTTAAGCACAAGTGAAATATTTTGTGTAGGAAATTCTTTAAGATATAACTTTTCTAATATTAATTAACAAAATATTGCATATATTTATAATATATATGCAAACATATTTGAAAATTTATCCACACAGGAAAAATACCATGAGATCTACTATAACCTATGCAAAAAATTTAAAATACTTTGAGAGAGAGAAATCTAAAATGAAGAGACCAACTCTTAACTGAATAGAATAACATTGGTAAAGATTTTATTTACACATTACAAGTTAATTTACACATTTAACAAAATTTCATCAAAATACCAACAGAAATTTTCTGGGAAGTGAACAAAATAAATCTAAAGTTTATTGGGCAAAATAAAATAGGAGAAAAAGTTAAGGAATATTCTCTACAAAAAGGCACTAAAATGAAGGACTATTTCAAGGTACAAAACAGCAATAATGAAGCTACTGATGTTTCAAAACCAGAAACACAGATCAATTGCATTTAGTATTATTTCCTTGTTAGGAAAACACCCACTGTTTCTTTATCTGCTCATTTAGCTCACAAATGGGCAATCTTGACAATGAAACAAACAGCTGCAGGTATTAAATAAACAATGATGGAGTGTACATGGTGCCATGGAAGCAGGTAGCTGGAATGCTATTAGAAACCAGTGAAAAATGTACCGATTATTTGTTATTAGGATAACTAATTAGTAAATTTTTGTGTGAGGGTACGGAGAGGGATCTTCAGAGTTCCACCTTTAATTACCTCCAGTGGACCAGCATTAAATATATTTGTTCATCTAACATCTATTAAATATTATTCTCTTCTAAATAAGTAACACACTCTCCTTGCCCTTGAATATCTCAGAGTCTAGTGCAGGGGGTGCGGGGGGGGAACAGAGATCTAAAAAGGCCAATTACAGCGTAGTATGAAGAGCTGTGAAAAACGTAAGAAAAAAATAACAGGAAATTGAGTAACAACCTACCCATGATCTAAAACAGAATGACAAAAGAAATTGCAAAGAGGAGATAGGATTAATGAATTGAACCATATGCAGTTCTGTAGTTCTTGCTTCTGCTGCCCACCTCCAAACCCACGAGAACTTTCTTAGAAAAAGAATAATGTAATAGCAGGAAATTGAAGAAATAGTTTTAAAATGTTGTGCTTTTAGAAGTTCAAATTAATAAGAAAATCATCAAGAAATCACTAAATAAATGAACAAAAGAGAAAATAAGCACTCTATTCACACAAGCAAAAAATACACTCTTCTCATTCTAAAACAGCTGGAAGAGGTAACAAAGAATACCCACTTTTCAAGGGGAACAAAAGAATGCCTGCTACATTAAATATTTACCTTGACTGCAAAATACAATCTGCTTTCAGAAATGTTAAAAAGTCCAACTTAGATCCTCCTAAATAAAGTATTGTTAAATCTATCAAATAAAGGTAGTTAAACATGCTCATAGCTTTGCAAAGAAAATAGAATTAAATCAATGAGATTTTTTCTTTAACCTACAGGATGGATTAAATATATAGTGACCATTTTGAGGACCCTGTAAAAAGGCTGTGTTTTATAGTCTATATTTAACCCTATTAAGTAGATATCTCCATTTTACAGAAATAATGTTCAAAGAAATTAAGTAACTTACCTATGGCAATTCTACTAACAAATGTTGACACTGAGTTTCAACTTCAATTAAAATACTTTCCATTTTATGAAGCTGCCTACGTTTATTATGAAAAGGGGTTGAGACAAACACATATCTGCACACTGGTGCAGTAGACATTGGTGTATACTTTCAGGAAGTAGAAGGTTATAAAAATGTTCATAACCTTTGGCCCAGTAATCCACTTTCAAAATCTATCCAAGCAATAATATTTAAATAGAAAAAAGTTGTTGGCAACAGTGATAAGCATTGTAGATTTGAATTTTAAGATGGAAAAAAATTGCAACACTACCTAACCAGGTGAAATGGAAGGCTAATTAGCTCATGGTTATTTCAACTTTATGAAATATCATGCTGCCTTTAAAAAAAAGTTATAAGGATTTTGTTTCGGTATGGCAAAAGATAATGTTAAATATATAAAAATGTTGTAAAACGTAAATCAAGACTTCCAGAAAAACTGAAAAATGAAGATGATTTATTTGGATGATGGTATTATAGGTATATTTTTCGTATTATCATTCTTGTGTTTATAATATTTGTATAATAAACTTTTTCAAAAAAGACTAATATCTGCTCTTTTTCTATAAAATAGAATTAATATCACATACTTTGATCCCACAAATAGTCTACAAGAAGGAAAATTTATAGATTCAAAATTATTTACTGTAGTGCATTATTTTTAAAGAAAAAAATCTGGAATTTGCCTTTTCCCCAACAATAGAGGCAATAATAGGTAAATAAATCATGGCACATCAGGCAAAGGAATATTATACATATTAAAATAACACTGGAAACCATAGAACAATGTAACATGTTTCAAATGAGTTAAAAAGACCTAGTGTTACATGAAAGCTAATTGCTGCTATATCAAAAGCAACAAGGGACCACTGATAATTTAAAGTTATAGTGTTCAGGTAATATTAATTTGGCTATTCATATCTGTTTTCCTAAACTTTCTTAAGTCACTTGATAACCATTAATTTTACAAAATGGATAAAGAAAAATCATTTTTAAGCTTAGCCAAAAAAAACTAAATTTCAATTTTCAGTCCATTTATTCAAGTCTACCAGTGGGTCAAATTTGAAAAGACCTCTGAACACAGAGGATAGCCAGGGATTTAAGGTGGCCTCTTCTTCCATTCCACAGAAGAACAAGATCTTTGAAAATGTTCTTCAGGTCTCTGTGATGGTTACAAAGCTCTACCACAGATTTGACATCAAAGAACAGGCCACACATCTAAGCTCTATTTGGACACCAAGGTTATAAAGATGTGGCTCCCCTACTGGATTTCAAGCAAGGACCAGGTGAGCAAGGGCCCAACCCTTCCCCCTTTTAAGGCACATAAAAGGAAACCAAAGAAAACTTTTGCTACAACTTGAGTTGGATAGGTAATTTATGACAGTAGTAATTGATGCTGTGCATTCTTGAAGATTATTTCTGATCATCACTACCATCATTCACTCTCACCCCTCAAAC
This sequence comes from Canis lupus dingo, assembly GCF_003254725.2. Lineage (NCBI taxonomy): Eukaryota > Metazoa > Chordata > Mammalia > Carnivora > Canidae > Canis > Canis lupus. The sequence goes on along the minus strand of NC_064246.1, from coordinate 53,689,136 downwards.
TCCCATAATTCCTTCCTGCCTCAACTCAACATTCCAGATTTGTTTGTAAAGTTAGACCTTATATTCTCTAATTTCAAATAGTTTCATACAGATTTGGTATATCAACAAACCATCCCTCCCATGATTTCTAGGCATCATAACCCACTTCCCTTAGCTCACATGATACTGCAATTCATGATTTCTCCTCCACCATCTGACTAATCCTTCTGCTTTCTATAGAAGACTGTATAAAATGTAATCCACCAAGGTCTCCAGAACCCAATAATTAACCCCTTCTCCAGTACTTTGGCTAATTTCCACAAAGTTCTTTCTCTATTTTTTAAAAGCTAAATCTCTGAGATACACTATAATCTGGTCCAACTAATTTATCTTCCTCATCTTTCCCTCTCTGGCCAAATGAGTATTCTCCAGCCAAATTGTGTTTCTTAATAGGAAAGGCACTTAACATAGAGTGACAGATGCAGACATTGAGGAAGGACATTGGTTTTGGTGTCACCTAGATGTGTGTATAAGTTAGACCACTGTCTAGAACCAGGTTCCCATAAAGAATGCCAACAAATTCTGATCTGAACAAACTGAGTTCCTGATACCTTCAACCATCCCCACTCAGCTTTTCCCTGTCTTCCTTAGGATTCTCTTCCTTGAAGAAAAAAAAATTTTTTTGAGCCTCTCTTTTCCACTAGATCTTGCCAGATTTTGCCAAATCTTCCCTGTTAGATGCAAGAGTGTTCTCTCAACTCTGCCCACCTCAAGAAAATTCACCACTCATATTTGTGAAAGCAGTCTATACTCTTTTCTTTAGTTTGCACACTTACAAATATCCTTCAATCTAAATTTTGCCCCTTTCTTTAATATGATGCTGCTCTCTAAAAAAGCTGCCATTGACTTCTCAGTGGTCAAATCAACATTTTCCAGCAGTTATTTCTCCATTTTGACACCACTCAGTCATAAATCCATACTATAGAAGACTGTGGTGGTTGACCTACTCAGGATCCACTGACCCATCCCATTTCCTTCCAGACCGTCATCTGACTCACATACCTGGATAGCCGCATGACATCCATATGACTCAGGGAAACACGAACTGTTACCAATGAATATTAGATAAATTAAACTCAGAACTCCTTAGTTTCTCACCCCACCCCACCCCCCATTTTGATGAAAATTCGGTGATTTCATAGCATCTCAGATCTCTGACATAGGCCTTATATTTTACATTACTAATGTCATTCCTCTGACAGCTCTATCATGATTCTGATAGTTACAAAATTATTTTTGCAGAGAAAAAGGGGCCCACTCTCTCTTTCTGATATGATGATAAGTTTATAACAGCAGTCTCTCTTCATACTTTCTCCTTGCCTCCTAACTCTTTCTTTAGCTCAGTATATCTCGTTCCAGCACTTGGACATCAATCTTTCTTTGTCTTTATAGTAACTGCAGTTAGAACAAGGGTGGTGACCTCCTTTTACGCTTTTCTTTCTGTGAATGCCAAGCAGGATCTTCACAAGGATTGCCAAACAATCCTTTAAAAGTATCCCACTTAACTGTCACGGTAACCCTATAAAATAAGACACACATATCATCTTGCTGATAGGGAAACTGAGTCCCAGAAAACTGGTGACTATCCAAATTTACAGGTGTAAAAGCAACAGAGGCAGATCTAGAATCTGTTCAGGGCATCTATATTTCTTGAGCACCAGCCATGCAGCAGGGGTTCCAACCCTACTTTCAAAATCTGTCATACAGCATAGATAAAAGAAAGTCCACTTCATTTCCTGTCTGGCTACTAATTAGGTAACTATGTTATACCTTAAGCCTCAGCTCCTTCCTCTATAAAATAACGGTGTCAGATGAATAATCTCCACTATCCCTCACATCTGGTGATTTCACACAGTGTTCTGTAAACTATCATCCAAATGACCAGTTCTGAATCATGGACAAGACTAGTTCATTGGCCAAACATTTAATGAACATATGAGTGCTGGATATGTTTTTAGGTGTTTGGAATTATAAGAAATAACAAGGCAGCCATGTTTTCACTGTTATGGAGCTTCCAATCTAGTGGGAAGGGACAATGCAAAAATATTTTAAGGATCAAGATAATTTCCAGACACTAAAAAGTATAGTCATTCAATTAACTACTTCCTTGAGGACATGACATCTGAGCAAACATTCAATGAGAAGGCAGGCACATAAAGAGAAAAATGTGCCAGCAGAGGAAACAAGAGTTCTTAGAAAAGTGTAGCATGTCATTAGTTTCATTACTTAGGGAGGCTCAACACTAAACTGCTTTGTTCTTCTTCATTTTCTTCTGTGAATTAGACATATGGGATGTAATTATTGCCTTTAACCTACTGGGAGGTTGTGAATATTAATCTGTCCTCCAGGAGTACACTTTTTTAGGTGCTCAGATGGCTTTTTTAATCAACCATCAAGGACTATAATGAAAGAACCAAAGGATACAGGGAGTATCTTTGAGGCTAACAAGACAGGACAGTATAGAGATCCTGTAAGGTTAATAGGAAAGGGACAGAAGTCGGAGGTCACTAGCAGTAGCAGACATTTCATACTACTCCATGCCCGAAAGGGGCCAAAGTTTCAGAAGCCAAGATATGGCATAGCATTAATTTCCAAATGAGTCCACACCACAGGGAGAAGAATCCCCACCTAGAAGAGATTCATATGCTTTGACATCCAGTCAAGGTGATATAACATAATCTTAAGGCCCACAGTTTGATTTAAACATATATCAAAATTAAACATAAATTAAAAATATAAAAAGTTTTAAGATGGCCTCTAAAACAAGGCAAACAGTGTAAAGCAGAAACTAGTGGAAATGCAAACCATGTAAGGTTAACACTTTGGAGTTGCTGAAATAGGACCAGCAGACAAGGGTTATCTAAGGGCAATATGCTCACTGCTTCAAACTAAGGAAAGAAGGATAAAGGAGAGGAGAAGAGCCTGCAGTTGATTGCTGTCTGCATAATAGGTAATGAGAAGCTTCCTGCCTACAGCATAAAAAAGATTAGATACAACCTCATTACCAGTACCTAGAAGTATTCAGAATTTCCCTGATGTTACCCTGGGAGAGAAACCTTAGCAGGTAATATAAAAACTAGTTCTGGACTAAAAACTTTTAGAGGTCTTAGGAAAACTCAAATTAAAAAAAAAAATCATTAAAAAAAAATCATTTCAGTCAGGGAAAATTACCAAAACAAAAATCTCAATCGGAGGGGGGTGGGAGTGGGGTGAATCTAAAACATATGAAGGAAGTGAATTTTAAAATAGGCAGGCAATAATTCAACAACTTACAAAATTCAATGCTGATGAATTAATATTATAGAATAGTCTGAAAGAGACTTTAAAATAAGTAATGATAAGATCTTTAAAATAAAAATATCCTTAAAATGGAAAAACATGAAGCAAAAAGAAAAGTTATCTATCTATATGAAATTATTAGGTAGAACTTTGGAAATAAAAAATAATCATGAAGTAAATAGTTAATGGAAAAGATAAACTCTGGAATGAACACAGACAAAAACAGTCAGTAAATTCGACAATAGTATAAGTGAATTCAGGTAGAATGCAGTAGGAAAACAGAGTAACAATTCTTAAAGTGCTAGGGAGAGATGGACATTAGAGGCAGAGGTATTCCAATGTTTGAATGGAGCATCAGAAGAATAGAAGAGGATTCTGGAGAAGGAATATTCAAAAAGATATACACTCTAGATGTTCTAGAATAAAAGATAAGAATTCTCCACTTTAACATGCAGAGTCCTGAGGAAAATAAAAATAAATTCATATGTAGACATATTTAAATAAAACTGCAGGAATTAGGTCTAAAGATAAAACTATCTGGTAAGTGAAAAAGGTGTTATAATGCATAAGAAAATAATGATAAACATCATCAGCTTGTATCACTTGTACCACAGTGCTTGTTGAACATAATTGTCAAGATAAAATTGTTTACAAAGTTAAACTGCCATTAGAGATAGGGCAGGAAAAACTTTAACACAAAATTTTATACACACAAAGACTAAGAAGATGGGAAACCCTCTAGAAGACCTTTCTGGGAAAACTATCAAATGATGAACTCATAGAAAAAGAAAAGTTACCCTAGGAGGAAGGCAGGAAAAAAGGTAGGAAAAAAGGAAGAATGGAGCACCCAGTTACTAAATGACTACAGTTTTCAAATAAACATTTTTCTAAACAAGATATAAAAATAACCAGCAAGTACTTGAAAGATGTTCACTATCATTAGTCATTAGGGAAATATAAATCAAAATCACGACAAGATACCATTCTGTACCCAATAGAATGGCTATGATAGACAATAGTGAGTGTTAGTAAGGATGTGGAGAAATTAGAACCCTCATAGCATTGCTGTTGGGATTGCACTTTGGAAAGTCCTTTGGAAGTTTCTCAAAATATTAAACACAGTATCATATGACCTACCCATTGTACCGGGAAATGAATGCCCAAGAGAAACAAAAACACCACATAAAAATTGTTATGCAAGTGTTCACAGCAACATTATTCTAATAGACAAAAAGGAGAACCAAACCAATTGTCCATCAACTGGTCAACAGGCAAAATTGATGTGGTATATACTGTAATGGAATATTTGGCAATAATAAGGAATGCTTTAGTGTGTATGCTACAATATGGATGGACCTCAAAAAAATTATGTGAAATGAAAAAAGCTAGACACAGCAGATCACATATCATATGATTCCATTTTTATAAAAGGTCCAGAACAGGCAAATCTATAGAAACAGAAAGTAGATTAGTGATTAACAGGGCCTGGAAAAGAAGAGAATGGAGATTGACTGCTAATGTGTAGGGAGTTTCTTTGTGGGGTAATGAAAATGTTCTGGAATTAGATGGTGGTGATGGTGGCACACTCTGTGATTATACGAAACTACTAAATTGTACACTTCAAAAAGTGAATTCTATGGTATATGAATTATCTCAATAAAGCTGTTATTTTAAAAGTTTGAGGGTGCCTGGATGCAGCTAAGACAGTGTTCATATGGAGATTTGTAATTTTATGTTAATATATTAGAAAAAGAAAAGCCTGAAATCTAAACACCTAAACATCTACCACAAGAAGCTAGAACAATAAATCAAACATGAGAAATAAAACCAGAAACCAATGAAATATAATACAAACATGTATACAAAAAATCATGAAAATTGTTCTTATGGAAATATTAATATGAACATATTAACTAATTTACAAAATTAGGAGAAAAAGAAAACACAAATTAAAAATATTTAAAGTCAAATGAGGTCACTACTACAGAATCTACACAGATGAAAACATCAACAAGAGGAAATTATGAGTGACTTTCTGCCAATAAATTGAATATCTGGATGAAATAGAAAATACTTCAAAAATGCAGTTTACCAAAGCTGACAAAAGGAAATAGAAATTCTTAATAAGTCACTGCTGCTTAAAGAAATTGAATCTATTATTGAAAACTTCCCACCAAGAAAACCTAAGGCCGAGAGGTGTTCACCACTGAATTCTTTTAAATGTCTAAGGAAGAAATAATTCCAATCTTCCATGGAAATTTTTAGAAAATAGTGAAGGTAGCATGCTTTTTTAATGATTCCAGCACAACTTTATTTCCAAAATATTTTCATCTCTCATGATGACAGATGCAAAAACTCTTAGCAAAGTATTTGTAATTCTATGGCACCAAAAGCACAAGCAACAAAAGAAAAATAGATGAATTCAACTTCATCAAAATAAAAAACAGTTACACAAAGGACACTATCAAGAAAGTGATATTGTGGCACCCGGGTGGCTCAGTTAAGTGTCTGATTCTTGATTTCAGCTCAGGTCATGATCTTGAGGTCCTGGGATCAAGGCCCACATCGGGCTTTGCACTCTTCGGGAAGTTAGCTTGAGGATTTCTCTCCCTCACTTTCTGCCCCTCCCCCTGCTCATGCTCTCTATTTTAGAGATTTGTTTATTTTAAATAAATCTTTAAAAAAAGTGATAACAACCGCCAAAATCAGAAAAAAAATCTTAATTGTGTATCTAATAAAAGCCTAGTATCAAAAAAAAAAAATAAAATAAAATAAAAAAATAAAAAAAAATAAAAGCCTAGTATCTAGAATATATATTTTTAAAACACAGCTCAAAAACAACAAACCACTGAATTTCAAAAAGAGTAAACACTTGAATAGACATTTCTCCAAAGAAGATAATCAAATAGCCAAGAAGCACATGAAAAGATGCTCAACATCACAGTCATTAGGGATATGCAAATAAAAATCACAAAGAGATTCATAGCCACTAGAATGGGTATGCCCACCCAAAAAGATAGAAAATAACAGGTGTTGAGACATGGAGAAATTTGTAACCTTTTACACTGCTCATGGGAATGTAAATGGTCCAGCCACTGTGAAAAACAATTTGGTGTTTCCCTCAATACTTTAAATATATAATTACCATATGACCATGTAATTATACTCCTAGGTACACACCAAACAATTAAACAGGTGCTCAAATAGAACTTGTACACAAAAAAGTCATAGCAAAAGTATTCACAATAGCCAAAAGATGGAAATAACCCAAGTATCTATCAATTGATGTGCAGAGAAGCAGAACTTGATATATGCATGCGATGGAATATTATGCAGTCAAAAACTGCTTACGTGTGCTGCAATGTGAATGAATCTTGCTCAGTGAAAGAAGCCAGATACAAAGGACCACATTTTGTATGATTCCATTTATATGAAATGTTCATAGAGACAAATCCATAGAGATGGAAAGTAGACTAATCATTGCCAGGGTCCAGAGAGAAGGGAGAATGGGAAGTGTTTACTTAATGGACATAGAACTTCCTTTTATGGTGATAAAAATGTTCTGGAACTAGACAGTGGAGATGGTTGCACAATACTGTGAGCGTATTAAGTGCTGTTGAATTTTAAATTTTGAAATTGTTAAAATGGTGAATTCTACACTATATAAATTGTACCACAGTAAACAAAATGCAAATTGATTCTAGTATACATAAAAAAGCAAATTTATCAGGGTCAAATAGAGTTTATTCTAGGCATGCAAAAATGTTTTCACATTTAAAAAGATATAATTGTAACTCATCACACTAACTGAAAAAGAAAGAAAACACATTTGATCATCTGATAGATTCAGAAAAGTAATTTATAGATAATTTTAAAATTCCACAGCCCGCACCTGGGTGGCTCAGTGGTTGAGCGTCTGTCTTTGTCTCAGGTCATGATTCCAGGGTCCTGGGATTGAGTCCTGCATTGGGCTCCCCACAAGGGACCCTGCTTCTCCATCTGCCTATGTCTCTGCCTCTCTGTGTCTCTCATGAATAAATAAATAAAACCTTTAAAAATAAAAATAAATAAAACTCCATAACCCTTTGTGATAAAGTTAATAAGAGGGTACAGCAAACTTCCTGGACACAGGATGATTGTGAATAGTGCCTTATTCATTAGTAAAAGACAATTAGAGAAGATAATAGGATGAGCTATCCCATTTAACCTGGTAACAAAATTTATGAAGTACTTAAATATGAACCTAACCAAAAATACATAAGTTCTATCTAAAGAAAATCACCAAATGTTATTGTAGAACATAAGAATCTTGAATAAATGGAGAGATATTCTATGCCTATACATGGGCCAATTCAATATCACAAAAATGTCTATTTCCCCCCAAAGTAATCTATTATTCCCTAATACAATTTTGATAAAAATCCGGGAGTTCTCATGGAACTCGACAAGCTGGTACTAAAATATATAGAAGATTAATGAGCCAAGAATATCTGAAACAATTTTGAAGAATAATAAGGCAGGAGAAGTCTACCTACCAGATATCAAGTTACTATAAAGCTACAGTGATTAAAATAGTGCTTTATGGAAGCAGAGACAGAAAAATAGACCAGTGGCACAGAAATTTGTTTTGCACATAAGTAAATGCATATGTATATGGAAAATTGACGTGTGACAGAAGTGGCATTTCAAAGTGGTGGGAAAAGATGGTGTCTAGTATTCAACAAATGATATTGGGAACATTGTTTCCTATACTAACGTGTTAAATTAAATTTATGCCTCAGAAAACTTATGAAATATACTTTCAATAGATGAAAATCTAAATGGAACAGCAAACCTTAAAATACTTAGCAGAAATTATAGGAATATGCTTTCCTTTAAGCAGAATAAAAAGGATTTCTTAAGGTTAACAATAAGAGAAAACTTAAAAATTTCATTACTTTAACAGTTAAAACTTCTATACAACAAATAATTGCATAACGTAAAATGACAAGCCACAGATTGAAGCAAAAAAGACAATAAAAAGTATGCATAAATAATACTATTTATCATATCCAAAAAAAGTAAAAAAAGAAAAAGATGGATAGGAAGAATTCTTACCAATTTTAGGATTGTGGTTACTTCTGGGAAGGGGTATCAGACTGTGAGCTCAGACTGTATTTGCATGATTCGGCTTCTTAAACAAACAAACCAAAAAGCTAAAGCAAATATAAGAAAATGCCAAGGTTTGGTAAATCTGAAGGGGTATTTGTTACATAAGCTCCTGAACTTTAAAGAAAAGTTCACAATGTTTCATAAAAGTTTTTTTTTTTTTTAATGAATATTTTCCTGTGTCAAGAATGTCTTGATTCTCAAGTTGTCCCATTCCTGTCAGCCTTAGAGGAACTTGGCCCTGGAGTTGGAACTAAATTGATGTCACATTTAAAAATATATTCTTTATAGGGCTGCATTATAGGCTTTGTATCTATTGCACATTCATATCATAGAAGCAGGGAGGTTGGGGAATAGTAACTCAAAGAGCAAATGCACCAGATTTAGTCCTTAAAATGTTGAGAAAATGTTAGAAACCACATCAAGGTCCAGTATCAAAGAAATAATTAAGTTATCATGGTACAACCACAATACAATACAAAATAATTAAAAATTATGTTTTCTAAGAATGTGAATGACATGATACAGTAGCAAATCTTACAATTTTATATATAAAATTTACTGGAAAACAGAGATGAAAAATTAAAACAGAAGCATATTTTGAACCATATAAACACACCAATAGGAAAAAAAAAAGGCCTAGAGTGATCCCTCAAGCTTAGTGTTTTTCCCTTCTAATTCACCATTTTATACTTTCCCAAACTTTTTCAAATGTGCATTTACTCCTTTTATATTTAGAAATAAATCCATTAAAGACATATTAAAATGAAGAATAGCAATATACCCTTTCTCTAACATAAAAAGAAGTTATAGTTTACCAAAGATGCTTTTCTCTAGGTCTTAGACATGAACTGGGTATTTTCTCTTCTGTTCTGACACATGCTGCGTCTGCCTAAAGTTTTAATCTTGATAAAAAATATGATATGTTGCTTATTTACCTAGACATTAGGATGCACAGCCTCTGGTATCACTCTCTATTCCATTAAAGAGAATCATTTTCTTGTCTGATCTTCATAGAATCTCTCCCCAAACTTCCCAGCTAGACTCTGACATCCTGGCAGGTGGATACTTCAGTATTAAGAAATTTAGCACTTATAAATGTTTGAATGTTATTCTTTAAAAAAAAAATAGAGAGTGAAGAATCTAATTAGGTAAGAGTTGTGTTCCCTCTCTTCAGCTGTCCTCCTAGGAACATAGGAAAAGAAAGGAAGCAAGTAAATGGAAGAAGGGGGTGGAGGGAGGCAGACTAGATTCACTATCACAATTAAAATGCTCTCCAGAGTCCCTGGTTACATTTGCATAGAGACTACATCAAACCTATCACTTGAAATTGATAAGAAACTGAAGGCATCAGAGAGATTAAGAAAGTCAGTTTGAACTGATTGAAGTCAGTTCAGATTAGGGTGGTTATGACTAGGAAACTTATTTAATATTTTGGGTCTCAGTTTCCTCACGTGTAATATGGAACTATAATAATCAAAGTGAACATCAATTGTTTCTCTTTTGTCCAACAATGGTGTCTAGTTCTCTGGAGTTGGGAAAGAGCTGCCAGCCATAGGCTCCTACATGGAAAGGAAGCCATGCTACTATTAGTGCCTATACCCCTGGCCAACATGATAGATCCAGACATGAGTAGACACACAAGCCAAGACTGGCCAACCAGAGCCTTTCCATGTGATTGTTCAATTTCAAACTGCAGAAGAAGAAGAAAAAAAAAAAAAGAGGTCTTGCCTTTGGGTCATATGTCCAGGAATAAGGCGCCATCTTCCTAGCCCTGAGATAGGAAAAAATAAAGACAAACACATATTGAAGGGGGATGATTATGAGAAACCATGAGGGTAAGAGAGGCAGGGGTCAACAAGGGTCTCAGGCAAGAGGTAAGACAGGGGACAACAGGGAGTAAGATAGCAGAAAGCATTGCCACACCTAAAGAGTAAGATGAGAGAAGCTGAGCAAGAGCAAGCTGTGGCAAGATGAGAGAGCTAATAAGAGGAGATTCAGCTAAGGAAACAGCTAATGGAAACAGGTGGTCAGATAGAGGAAGGGTTGTAAGCAGTGGAGAGAAGGGGAAGGAAGAGGGGAGAACAGGTACAGAGGCAGATAACCTGAGAGATGGACATGAAGGGAGAGGGTGGGGAAGGTGAGCAAGTTGAGTGAGCTCAAACATCTGTGTACTGGTTGTATACACAATAAAGTCTGGAACTCTTTGCTGGCAATCCAGGTACATAATGCTTTGATCTGTATCCAACTTTCCAGTCTCATTTCTCACTATTTACACCAGCTTCATGTGTCTACTTGAGTTTTGGGGACACTCTTGGATCTTTTCCATGTCTTTGCCCGTGGCTCATGCTATTTCTTCAGTGTAGATGTTCCCCTCACATCCATTCCCCTTTTGACATACTAACCTTGTTTTGTCACAAAATTCAAACATACCACCTTCCAAGAAGCTTTCTGAGATATCCTAGTTAATTCTTTCTCTCAAAACTATCCTGAAAATATTACTTTAGTATGACACTTATTTTCTTTATATGCCTCCATTAGTTTGTGAGGATTTAGAGGACAGGAAATGAATCTTACTCATCTTTTGAGCCCCCTCCACTGAAGTTCTAAGTGATTACACATACAAATCATCCAATAAGTGTTGGTTGTATTCACCTGAACTTAAATTTATATAGTTCAGTAGCTGCTGACACTGTCGTATAGTGGCTTCCCCAAAATATCACCCAAACAACCTCAGACAAAACTGAATTTCTTCTGTGAGAAGAAAGAACACTTCCTTGAAAGAGTCTTCATATCCTCACAAATTGGGAAGGGCAAAGTAGGAACATTTATGTTATTTGAAGTCTACTTTTAAGCACATCTTTGTGCTTAATGTGGTGGGCTTGGTTAGGATTGGGTAATCATGATACAGTAGTTTGAGACTGGTAGACACAGTATAGAGAGAATTTTGAAGGGATATTCAAAGGATCCTAGAGTAGAAACATGTTTAATATGATTTTCTGTTGGAGAGTTATGGGTCTTCAGAATGCAATATAAAATTATTCGTGGGGTTGCCTGGGTGGCTCAGCTGGTTAAGTGCCTGCCTTTGGCTCAGGTCATGATCCCAGGGTCTGGGATCGAGCCCCACATCAGGCTCCCTGCTCAGCAGAGAGACTGTTTCTCCCTCTTCCTCTGCCTGCTGCTCCCCCTGCTTGTACTCCCTCTCTCTTTGTCAAATAAATAAATAAAAATATTTTTAAATAAAATGATTTGCTATATGTATCTTCTTGGGCAAGCATTTTCTGAAAAAGTTGTATTGATGAAGACAGTATAACAGTAGAGTCATGTTAATGTGGATAGTAAACAGCGTGAAGGGTAGATGGCTCAACATCAATAAAAATCTGCCAGGCATCCAGTAACAGTACTGTAGGGATAAGCGTTAAATGAAGGCCAACAGAAATAAAACACCCAGAGTTTTTCTTTATTGTCTTATCATCATAAATGTCTTCCGATAATCAATTGCCTCTTTTAAATGAGACAAAACAACCAGAGCACTATCCTCTGATTCCAACATACAGACCCCACTAGGAAATTTAATTTCACCTTTTTAGAACTTTCAATATGCCCTCAAGTTTCTGAATGCTAGAGAACAAAATAGAATGATAGCACCTGGCTGGCTCAGTCAGAAGAGTATGTGCCTCTGACTTTGGGGTCATGAGTTCAGTCCCACATGGGGTGTAGAGGTAACTTAAATAAATAAAACCAAAATAGAACGATGAAGTATGGAGACTGAGGTTCTGTCATGGATGCTAAACAAGTTTATTTTGCATTTCAATATTGAGTTCCTAGAGGGCTTTTTTGAGAAGAGTCTGAGACCAGATCTGAGCTTACCAGAAATAGAGTACACTTGATTACTAATGTCTGTCATGAGCACAAGAAGGGCAGTGTCCAAGTTGAGAAGACTTTTGTTTGTTGTTTCATCCCATTCAGACTTTATTTGGTTTTGCTTTCATTTCTGCTTCCTATTCTACCTGGTAAAGTCACATCCATCCCAAGTAGCCACGATGACTTTATTGTCAGAATCTTCGGGTGAAAAAAAAAAAAAAGAATCTTCGGGTGAAAACTCTGGTGTGTTCCACAAAAATGCAACTATTATTTCAGAAAAGTAACATGGTAAAGTACCATTCAGCCAGAATGGATTCAACCGACTAGAGTCTTGGGGGCATTGAGGTAAATGCTAAGAATATTCTGATACTGATACAGGACTAAAAATAATACTGTCAGGCTTTCTGACCACTGATGGGCCCACAGATGGGAATGTGACCCAAACTGGCCAAGAAAATCTTCCCTTGGATTTTGTAATCTGATGCTAGTAAAAGAAATGGTCTCCTTATTTCTTGCAGTTGCTAAATGGGGTTGGTTTAAGCCTGACACCGTTGCAGCAATATTGCTTCTCTACAACTTGCCCTGTATCTGATGTCTGAAGGAACCCAATGTGAAGAAGAAAAAATTGAGGCTAGCTCAGAGAAAAATCACACAGAAAGTAACGGTGACAGAAACTGGATGATATTACATGAACCTTGAAGATTGCCCTACTCCCAGACCTTTCAGTTACGTGAATCAAAACATTGCTTTTGCTTACACCAATGTCTGAGTCATTTCAAACTTGAAAACTCCTGACTAGGATGCATTAGGCCCACATCTAAAGATTTCTCTCAAATTCCAGATACATGCATAATTTTGTGGTTCTCAAGGGATCCTCATCTTCCTTGCAGCCCTGTACCAATATGCCATATATTTCATTTGGTTTTCACTTCAATTTGTAAATACAGATTTTATAATACTCAGCTATATCTTTTGTATTGCATGAAACCCAGATTAAAATTCACTGAAATTTGTAAGGGGCCAAATATGCCCCTTAGTGATGCCTGCATATGGGTGGATAGATTAAGAGAGAAATCACACTAAGATATCTGGAGAGATGAGAAAACAGAAAAATGTTCATATGATCCATAGCAATCTCTTTCACACTCTTAAAATGTTTTGGGGCTATATGATATGATAATAAGAAATTCAAGAATGTTCAAATCTTTCTGAAAAAAATAAATTTTGTGAAAGGATAGACAACCAGAAAAGAACGTATCTCTTAATAACAGTGTTACTTAAATGGACCTATAGAGGTCATGTCTAGCCAATGCAATCCGCCTCTAATAATGCAAATATTTCCTTTGTCTGTTTAGCATTTTGCAAACTGTTTCCCGCAGGACCTGGGCTTCTGGTGAAATGCAGCAGGGACTTCATCATGGTGAAGGGGAGGACAAAGGACAGACTTCATGTTATATCTTGCATCAACCAGAATTTCATTTTTTAAACTGCTTTTTATGTATTGGGCTCCCACAGAAAACTTACATGAAAAAAGGTTTTGACTGCTTGAAAACTTAGAAGCTAAGTGCTTTAGCATCAATTCAAGTATTGAATTCTTAAGTATTGAGAGTCTTAGGTAATGGAAGAAGGTCTCAGTGGTTTCACATATACAGAAATAACCTCTGATCCTCAAAGTTGTGTGCGACGCATTAACATAAAATGTTCATCTTCTTTGACCAACTCTTTATTAGAAAATTAGTTTCTGCTCATCTCACTCTCCAGGGCATGCACCAACTGATGAGCTTTGTGTTTGTTAGAAAGTAAAACGAAGTTTGAGGGCAGGGCACCAGTGCTGCCTCTGGAGTTTAATCACTTGGACTTATCAGACAGTCTTGTGAAATCCTACAATTTGAGATCAGAAGCTCAGCATACAAATAAACCGCTATTGTTCCAACACAGAGACCCCCATATTTAAAGTAACATTCCTTCAAGGCATTCCATTTACATGTGATCAATAATGCAAAAAAACACCTGTGCTAGCATTCTGGTGCAAAGAAAACATAGAAAAAGGCTCTTAGGAAGCACTGGTATAATAAGCCTATAGATGTATTGTGACTTTATAGAATTATTCCCCAGCACATCAAAGACTATCATTGCTGTGACCTTGTTAATTTTATAATTCTATCCTTTTCCATAACCAGAAAATTGAGGACCTCTAATTTTTTATCCTATTCTCCATCTTCAAAGTAGGCTTTCTTTAATCTCTTGCATTTAGATTCCATTCTTCTACTTGAAGTAGTAAGTTCAGGGAATTTTCAGAGGAAAAGCTACTCAAAAGAATATAAATGTCAAACACATGTAAATTTGTCCTGCTCCATTTTTCCCCAAGTCAGGAATGTCCTTTGTTTTCTCTTGGTATGTTTCAGCTGGCTGACATCTCTGGATGAGGAGCAATCATCCAAGCAGCAGCCTTACAATGTAATGACAATCAGTTACCAAAAATGTGCAGGCACTGATAACGGGATTCAGAAGGGTCAGAAATGAGTGGAAGAAAATAGACATTTCAAACAAGTGCACAGCAGCTGCTGCTGACCTTGGTTTAAGATTGCATCCAAAACATTTATTAATTTTCTTTGAAAAATAGAGGGAAGCCAAGTGAAATCCTGATAAAGGATCATTCTGGAAAGGAGGGGTGAACACTTTACTGTTTAAATGGTATCCTGCAGTTAAATTAATTATTTCAGAAACATCTTTGCCCCCACTTGTGTCAGTTCAGACAAGATAAAGGAGGTACTAAGAAGGAGGCACAACATATCTTCATATTTATGCCTTCTTTGAAGATGATCATGTAGTTTTTATGGAATTGGCTAACTAAACCAGGCCCATGTTTAAAAAAAAAAAAAAAAACAGGTGCACAGAAGATTTCAGCAAATCTTTTCAGCAAATTCAGAAAAAAGAAAACATGAAGAAATTTATCCTACATATATGCTCTCTCAAGGAGACAGTAAGTATACCAGTAAGAAAGCAATTGCAGCAGCTATTTTTTTTATTGAGTGCGTACTATAATCCAGGTGTTCTTTTCATTCACAAGGACTCTGCAAGTTGGGTAATATTCTCTCTCTTGCAAATAAAATATTAAAGGTTCAAATTAACTTGTTCATAGTCAAGCAATTAATGAAACAGATCTAGGATTTGAAAGTAACCTTTTTTAACTCTAAGACCAGAAGTCAAAATCTTTGTGCTTTCCATTTAAAAATGGGGAACCAGAGTGGTGAGGGGTCTGGAGATTATGTAATAAAGAGTTTTATGAGATGAAGAATTTTAGCCATTTAATCTATAGAAATGAGACTCAACAGGCTTTGCAGGATCTGACAGAAAACATCTAAAACGTCATCATATGCATGAGAACGGACTTCCTTTTAATCCATATATTTTAATAAAAACCAAACAAGAACTTCCAGGTTCTACTTCTATGACAAAGAAGTTTGATTCAGACTCAACCTCTTATTTAAAACAACTATAAAATCTAAAAAAGGGAAAAAACGCAACTATTTATATTCATCAGAGAGCAATTAAATCAGGCAGGATTCAATTCATCAAGATATTGATGAGAAAGAAAATCTATTGAGAAAGCCCTTATATTTGTTTTTTCTTTTTCCCTCTTCAAATGACCCTTGCCAATTTTTAGAGAAAAGAATACAGGTAAGTCAGAAAATGTGAATCAAGAGGTTCTGTCTCACTGAGTTGGGAAGACCAAAATAAATTAACATAGGGTTACCAAGAAAGCCAGCATTTAAAAGAAAATAAAAGTGTTTCTAGATTACCCTTTCTGAAAGTGAAATAGTATGTCACTAGCACAGTGCCATTAGAGAAATGCTAAAGGAAGTTCTTTAGGCAGAGGGAAGATGATCCTTGGTAGAAGAATACTAGCAAAAGAGAGGGTAATACTTGGAAAAATCTAAATGAATATTGAATTTTCAATAAAATTTGTGGGAATAATTTTATATATACAAGTATTCTTGAAGGTTGTTTATACCTAATTTTAATATGTGACAATAATAACACAAAAGGTAGGAGAATAGTAAATGGAGTTAATATTTTTAAGCTTTATATACTGTAGAAGAGGTAAAAGTAAAATTTAAGATAAAATCTAAAATGAAACAAAGAATTTATAGTTAGTAAGAAAATAGAAGGAAAAGAGAAAAATGTAAGCATTTACTAATTTAAAAGAAGGCAACAGGGATCCCTGGGTGGCGCAGCTGTTTGGCGCCTGCCTTTGGCCCAGGGCGCGATCCTGAAGACCCGGGATCGAATCCCACGTCGGGCTCCCAGTGCATGGAGCCTGCTTCTCCCTCTGCTTATGTCTCTGCCTCTCTCTCTCTCTCTGTGACTATCATAAATAAATAAAAAAATTAAAAAATTTTAAAAAAATTAAGGCCTTTAAAAAATAAAAAAAATAAAAGAAGGCAACAATTGCAGAAAAAAAGTAGGTGGGGGCAAATAAAAAACAGTAAAATATAGATTTAAAACCAAATATATCATCAATTACATGAAATATAAGTGGCATAAATATTCAATAAAAATAAACATGGTTAAATTGGGAAATAAAGAATATAACTCTACCATACATTGCTTCCAAGAGAAATACCTGAAATATGAAAGACAGAATGAATGAAAGTAAAAGACTACAAAACTTGCAAATACTAATCAAAATAAGGCTGGTATAAGTATACTAATATAAAATAAGAATATTTTAAGAAAAAAAGTACTATTAATAGAGGCATAGCTTGTAATAACAAATGATCAATTTGACTGGAATGTAAATATATATACATCTAATAATATAGGTTCAAAATATATAAGTCACAAACATACCAAACTAAAAGGAGAAACAAAAATATACTAAAATATAAAATATACAAAATATACAAAACTATTTTAAAAATTTATAGCTTAAAAACAACTCACATGTCTAAGTAATTGATAGAACAGAAAAATAAAAAATAACATACATTTTTGAACAACCCAATAAACTAAGTTGACTCAATTGACTTATATATAGAACACTATGACAAACAACTACAGAATACACAGTCTTTTCAAACATACATTATATCTTTATCAAAATGGGCCATAAGGGGTGCCTGGGTGGCTCAGTCAATTAAGTGTCTGCCTTTGGCTCAGGTCATGATCACAGGGTCCTGGGATTGAGTTCATGTGGGGCTCCTTGCTCAGCAGGGAGCCTGCTTCTCCCTTTCTCGCTGCTCCTCCCTCTTGATCATGCTTCCTCTCTCTCTCTCTCTCTCTTTCAAATAAAATCTTTTTTTAAAAAATCTGTCTTAAGGGGGGGGGGGGCAATAAACCAAGGATGTGACTTCTGACCACAGTGGAATTAGGTTGTAATTAGTAACCAACAGATACTATATAAATATTTGAGGATTTTTTAGTTAAGCAAGTGTTTTCTAGATAATCCATGAATCAGAAAAGAAATTACAAAGGCAAATTAGAAAATATTCTCAACTAATTATGAAAACATAGATATCAGAATTCATGGAACACAGCTGAAGTCATGCTTACGGAGAAATTTGAAGTCAAACAAACATTTTAGAAAGAAATGAAAAGTTATATAACTATCTCCTAAAAAGCTAGAAAAAGGACAGCAAATATTAAAGTGCAGAAACATTTATTAAATAGCAAACACAAAAAGAAAAATTTGCTTTTCTGAAGAGATTAACAAAATTAATAAATATCTAGCAAGACGGGTTACAAAAAAAATTGAAGAATTTAAAAAGATGTCATTTAGACATCTAGATTTTAGAGATATATAAGAGAATAACTTCCAGCTTTCAGATAAGATATAGAAGTCCTTAAGGTATGATTATTCTCATCATATAAATTAGAAAGGTAACTGAATTCCCATCCCCTCCCATCATATTTAAGATATTAGAGAATTACAGACACACAGTTGTCTACAGAAATTAAAGAGGAGTATGAGGTCTTTCTAGATGAGCAGATATCAGTTTAGTGTTACCTACCAAATTTCCTCCATGGAACTGTTGGCGAATGTGTGGAAGTGGCATGGAAGCTGAATTGGAAAGCAGAGAGAACATTCTGTAGTCTTCCAGTGCTTAGATCCCAAACTCCTACTAGGGGGAGTGGCTTGTAGTATAAACAAGAACAGAACAAGTTAATTCTAAAGACATTTGAAAACACAGGTGTAGTGAACCTAACTAAAGCTGTAACCTAGCCACAAATCAGTTCAAATCCTGATTGGATATAAAGATGACTCCTCTCCCTAATTTACTGACAGAGGAAAGTACCTGCCCTCTTTTATAGAGGATAGTATCTACTCCAGTGGCTACTTTTTCTTTACACAATTTTTGATATGCAATAAAAAGTTACGAGACAAGTGAAGAAATGGTATGAGAGGACTCCTAAATAACAGAAAAAAGCTGTCAGTAAAATCAGATTCACAAATGGCTCAGATATTGGAATTAGTAAAGACCTTAAAATATCTATTAAAATACATTAGAAGGAAAGGAAATGATAAAGTGGATACAAAGAATGAGTATTTTAAGAGAAAAAAAAATCTCTAAAATAGTACCAAGTAGAAATTCTAAAACTGATAAAATACAAACTATGAAATCAAGAATTTATTTAATGGACCTAGAGCAGAATGGATGCAGCAGAGAAAAAATTATCCAATTATCCATTATTTCACCCAGGTTATCATGTCAAACTGGTTAAAAACCAAAAAAAAAAAAAAAAAAAAAAAGGAATAACTTTCAACTTACAAAAATATAAACATAAAATAAATTCTTGAATGAAGACAAAGGAAATAAGTAGATTATAGTCAGGAAAACAATGATAAAAATGATAGCTAATGTATCAGAAAACAATGGAAGATAAAAGACAATAGAAATGATATTATTAAATTGCTAAAAAAATTTAGCATTCAAAAAATGAAGTCTATCTAAAGACATTTTTAAACAAACAAAAGCTGAGACAGTATGCCATCAGCTTTTCCCTGCAGGAAGAAATGAACACCAAAAACATCGAATATGTGCATAAATTAAAAGAATATTTTTAAAAGTTAAAGAAGATTATTGGCTATTAAAAAGCACACTAAGAACAATACATTGAAGTGTTCATAATACATATAGAAATAAAATATAGGATATTTTTAGAGAGAATAAATGGAATTATGTTCTTTGAAAGTTTTTACATTGCTCATGAGATAGTAAAATGCTAATACAATTAGCTTGATAAGTTGGGGTAATAAATTGAAGATGCATATAGTAATCACTAGAGCCATGATTCTCACCTTTGGTAATTTTTCCCACAAAGGGAAAAATCTATTGATTGCCTTAACTGGGGCTGGAGGTTGGTGGTAGGGTTGCAGGGAGGAGAGGGGTGGGGAATGAGGGGGATGGGGAGTGGGGATTGCCACTGTCTCTAGTGGGAAAAAACCAGGGATGCTGCTAAACAGCCTATGATGCATAGAGTAGCCTCCACAACAAAAACTTCTCTGTCCCCAAATGACAATAGTCTGAGGCTGAGAAAGCCAAAGTACCAAATGCTTACTAAAGTGACCATTAAAAACAACAACAGCAAACCGATATATTATAACTTAACCCGGAATGATTAAAAAATAAATGAGGCAGTCCGGGTGGCTCAGCGGTTTAGCGCTGCCTTCAGTCCAGGACATAGTCCTGGAGACTGGGGATCGAGTCCCGTGTCAGGCTCCCTGCATGGAGCCTGCTTCTCCCTCTGCCTGTGTCTCTGCCTCTCTCGCTCTCTCGCTCTCTCTCTCTCTCAAATAAATAAATAAATAAATAAATAAATCTTTTAAAAAATTAAATAAATGATTAATCAGAAAGAAGGGAAGTATACGGAAAATAAAGATGAGACAAATAAAAAATAATGAGCCACTAGATACAAAAGCAAATATATCCATGATTACATTGGATTTTTTATAGACAAATACTCCATCTATTGGCATAAAGTGGTTCATAATAAGATAGATTTGTCAGAAAATCTCACAATTTTTCCAGACTAGAAAAAAATAAACACAAATATATTTTGTTAACAAGAGACACACACATACAAGTACACAAATAGATTGAAAGCAAAAAGTTTGAAAAAATATAGCATACACACTTGAACCATAAAGTTGTTTATGTGGCTGTATAAATATCAGGAAAAGTAGACATTGAAACAAAAAAACATTATAAGAAATAAAAGGGCATTTCATAATAACAAAATGGTTAGTTAATGGAGGACACTATTACAAATGTGATGCAATGAACAGCATCACTTCAGGATACATGAAGCAAAAATTAAAGTTAGATTTGACAGAACTAATCTATAGATTATAGAAAAATCTATAGTTATAATTAGAGGTATCAACATTTCTCAGTAAATCATAGAATGGCGTAATCAACAAAATTACCCAGTAGTATTTGGTATTTGCAAAGAAGATTTTACACAACCCCTTAACCAATTTGACCTACTTCATATATATTAAATATGACAGTCACTGCAGAATACACCATCTTTTCAAGTGCCTATGGAACATCCTCCAAAATAGCTACTTGGTAATTAGGTCTCAAAAGTTTAAAGGCAGTGAAACTAAAAAAAAAAGAAGTTATCTGCACATAATTGAATTAAACCAGATGTCAATTATAAAGACAATGAGAAAATCTCCCAATGCTTGACAATTACATAATACATTTCCTAACACCCCATGAATTAAAGAAATAATACTTAAAATTTGAAAATAATTTGAAGAAAAATCAGTGAAAATTCAATATGTCAAAATTTGTGAAATGGAACTAAAACAGAGTTTAGCGAAAGTTTTATAGCTTTAAGTGTATATATTGAAAAATGTTTGAAATCAATTATTTAAGCTTCCTTTTCAAAAAACTAAAAATAAAATGGGGAGTGGAAATGAGCAGGCATCAATGAAACAGAAAATCAACAAAGCAAAAAATTAGTTGAGAAATTTCTAAAACAAAGAACTTTTTAACAAGACTAATCAAGAAAAAATACATAAACTATAACTATCTGGAGTGAAAAAGGAACATCATCTCAGATATTAAAAAATAACAAGAGAATGTTAGGAACAATTTTAAATTAATAAATTTGTCCAGTGAGATAATAAACAAATTGCTTGAAAACACATCTTCCCAAAACTGACACAGAAAAATAAGGAAAAATGAAATATTTCTATATTATATAATTAGAATCTGTAATTTAAAACCTTACCACAAAGTAAATTATTGACCAGATGGCTTCAGTAGTGAATTCTACTGAACACTCAAATACACGAATAATACCAATCTTACACAAAGTCTTTCAGAGAAAAGAGACAAAAGAAACAATTCCCAATTCATTTTATGAGGCCACGTTATCCTGATACCAACATTCAACAGTTTTTATAAGAAAAAAAAAATAATGGAGATATAAAATGTCTAAAACATACCAGCAAGTCAAATAGAGCAATATATGAAAAATGACAATACATCATGACCAAACAGGCTTTATTCCAGAAATGCAAGGTTAGTTTAACCTTCAAAAATCCATTGAATAAAAATATACTCCATGTTCATAAATTGGAAGATTCATTAAAATATCAATTACCTTGTACGTAAAGTTAATCCATAAATTTAATGTAATCCCTACCAAAATCCAAAAAGGCCCCCACCGATTTATTTGCAGAAATTGACAAGATAGTACTAAAATTTGGGTCATAGCCTATCTATGAAAACCTGAAGGAAAAACAAATGTAAACATACACTACTAAATTTCAACACCTTCTATAATGCTATATACCAATTAAGAAAGTATGACAGTGTGGTGTTGGAAACAAGAATAGACAACTAGATCAATGGGACACACTATAGAGTCAGGAAGTAGAGTTATACACAAATGGTTGCTTTATTTTACTAGAGCAATTCAGCTGAGAAAGGCAGGCCTATTCAATAAATGATGTTAAACATCTGGGGTAACCTGGGGTGGCTCAGCGGTTTAGTGCCGCCTTCAGCCCAGGGCCTGATCCTGGAGACCCGGGATCAAGTCAGTCCCACATTGGGCTCCCTGCATGGAGCTTGCTTCTCCCTCTGTCTGTGTTTCTTCCTCTCTTTCTCTGTGTCTCTCATGAATAAATAAATAAAATCTTTAAAACAAAACAAAACATCTGAGGAAAGAAAAGAACCTCAATCTCTACTCCATACTGTACAAAAAGTTAATTTGAAGTAGATTATGAATTTAAAGACACCTATAAAGGTTCTAAAATAAACCTTTGAATGTCTTCAATTACTGAAGAAAATTTCTTAAACAAGACACAAAGAACAGAAGTTATAATCTTATTTTTAAAAAGTGACTTCATTAAAACTAAGATCTTTTAAAATTCCTACAAGGAAACATAAGCACTAATCTCCTAGACATTGGCCTTTGCAACATTTTTCTGGATATGTCTCCTCAGATAAGGGAAATAAAAGCAAAAATATTGAGATTATATCAAACTAAACAGCTTTTGGACAGCAAAAGAAATCATCAACAAAATGAAAAGACAGCCTCCTAAATGCAAGAAAACACTTGCCAATGATATAGCTAATCAGGGATTAATATTCCAAAATATGTAAAGAACTCCTACAGCTCAACATGAAAAGAAAAACAATAATAATAATAATCTGATTTAAAAATGGGCAGAGTAGGGGCACCTGAGTGACTCAGTCAATTAAATGTCTGCCTTCAGCTCAGGTCATAATCCCAGGACCCTAGGATCTAGCCTGATATTGGCCTCCCTGCTCAGTGGGGAGCCTGCTTCTCCCTCTCCCTCTGCTGCTGTTCCCGCTCTCTATCTCCAATAAATAAAATATTTTTTAAAAAAGAAAGAAATAAAGAAAAATAGGCAGAAGACCTAAATAGACATTTTTCCAAAGAAGACATATGGATGGCCAATGGACACATGAAAAGATGCACTAATGATCAAGGATATATAAATCGAAACTACAATGAGGTATCATCTTGCATCTGTCACAATGGCTAGTATCCAAAAGACAAAAAATAAATGTTGATGAGGATGTGGAGTAAAAGGAACCCTCACGCACTGTTGGTAGGAATGTAAATTGGTGCAGTGACTATAGTAAACAGTATGGGGGTTCCTCAAAGTGTAAAAATAGAACTACCATATGACCTAATAATTTCACAGCTGGTTATTTCCAAAGAAAACCACTAATTTGAAAATATATGCACCCTATGTTTACTGCAGCATTATTTATAGTAGCCAATATATGGAAGCAATCTAAGTGTTTACTGATAGATGAACGGATAAAGAAGATGTGGTATATGTATATACAATAGAATATTACTCAGCCATAAAAAAAGAATGAGATCTTGCCATTTGCATCAAAGTGGATGGACTTAGAGGTATTACGCAATGAGAAATAAGTCAGAGAGAGAAAGATACCTACCATGATTTCACTTATATGTGGAATCTAAAAAACAAAACAAATGAGCAAACAAACAACTAATATTCAAACATAGGGAGAATGAACCGGCAGTTGCCAGAAGAAAATGAAGGGATGAACAGTATAGATGAAGGGGATTTAAGAGGTACAAACTTCCAGTTATGAGATGAGTAAATCATCGGGATGAAAAGTAGAGCATAGGAAATATAGGCAATAATATTGCAATAACTTTGTGTTGTGACAGATGGTAACTACATTTGTTATGGTGAGCATTGCACGATGCCTAGGATTGTCAAATCACTATATTGCACAGCTGAAACTAATAGAACATTGTATGCCATCTATACTTCAAAAAATAAAGAAAAAAAAAGGAAGAAAAGAAACTTAAATCTTCTGCCCATCAAAAGGTATCTTCAACCAAGTGTAAAGCCACAAACTAGGAAAAAACTATTAGAAAGAGATATATAGATATGACAACAAATTCATATCAATAATGTGCCACAATTTTTATAAATCATTCAGAAAAGGTAAATAGCCCAGCTTTTTAGAAATGAGCAAATGACTTAAAAAGTCACCTTTCAATAGAAGGTATTCAAAAGCCAAAAAATACAAGAAAGAGTGTAACTCAACAGTGTAACTCAACAGGTAAATTCAAATCAAAACAACTAAGAGATACCATTATAGACTGACTAGTAAGACTAAAATTAAAAAGGCTTTGACAAAACCAAACACTGGAGGGAGTGTGCAGCAGCTTGTAACCATTGTGTATTACTGGTAGAATGTAAAATGGTTCAACTACTTTTGAAAACTGCTTGGTAGTTTCTCATAATGTTACATATATTTCCTACCCCATGGCCTACCAATTCCATGCCTGTATGTATACCAAAAAGAAATAAGTGCCTATGTCTACAAAAATACTTGTATAAGCAGGATCGTAGTAACTTTACTCATAATAGCTTGAAATAAGAAATGATTTGTCCATCAACACAAAAATGGATTAAAAACTGTGGTGAATTACTATAATGGAATATCATAATGCGATAAAAATTAAACACCACAGACAAACATAACACAGGTGACTATTGAAAACGTTACAATTAGCAAAAGAAACCAAAAACAATATATATACTGTATGTTTCTGTTTATATGAAGTCCAAGAATAGATGCAACTAATCTATTGCAATATATCAGAACAGTGGTTACTTTGGGAGTAGGGGATGTGAGTATACATTGGTAAGGAGTATAAAGGAACTTTCTAGGGGCACCCAGGTGGCTCAATCAGTTAAGCAGCCAAAACTTGATTTTGGCTCAGGTCATGATCTCAGGGTGATGAGATGGGGCCCCACATCAGACTCCACACTCAGCTGGAAGTCTGCTAGAGATTCTCTCCTGTACCCTCTGCCTCTCCCCCTGCTTGTGTGCTTGCTCTCTCTCTCTCTAAAATAAATACTTTAAAAAAATAATAAAGGAACTTTCTGGAGTAAGTAATCTGTAACTTTATCTGAGTGACTCATACAAATATAATCATAGATCAAACTTATTGAGTTGTAGACTTAAGACTTGCACATTTTACTGTCTTTTAAATTATATTTAATTTCAAAAGAGATAAAAGGATATTATAATAAACTTTAGCCAATATATTTGAAAATTTAGTTGAAATGTAAATATCCCTTAAAAATCACACTTAACAAAAAAATTGAACAGTCATATATCTATTAAAGAAATTTAATCCATCATGTAATATCTCTGATTAATAAAACTCCAAGCCCAGGTAGTCTCACAGGTGGAATTCTCATAACCATTAAAGAAGAAATAATACCACACAAATTGCACCAGGAAATGGAAAAATGGAAACATTTTTAAAGTGGTTTTATAAAGTCATGCCAGAACATAAGGCCAATCTGTCTCATGTTTAAGCTTTTAGTCATAGAAATCTTAACAAATATTAGCAAAATCAAACTTACCAATAAGCATATAGAAGGATATAGAAAATAATATCTAAGTTATATTTATTCCAGGAAAGTAACTTTGGTTTAACATTTGAAAATCAATTGTTATAATGGCCACATTAAGAGAAAAAAAAAACTGACCAACTCAGTAGCTGAGCAAAACTTTGGATAAAATTCAATACCCATTTATAATTTTTAAAAATCTTCAGCAAACTAGGAGTAAAAGGAAACTTTCTTGATCTGGTATTGTATCTACTAACTTAATTAATGATAAAACTCTGAAAGAATCTCCATGCTGTATAGAAAGGTACAAAGATACTAGCTATCACCACTTGTACTAAATATTGTAAAGGAGTCCTGACTAATGGAATAAGGCATAAAAAAGAATAAATAGCATAGGGTTTAGAAGTGGAGAACTAAAATTATGTCAAACATCATAGTTGTATATATGGGAAATACAAAAGAACCTATACACTAATAGAATTATGAAGTGGATTTAGCAAGATCACTGAATACAAGGTCAATATACAAAATCATATACAAAATTCAATTGTACTTTTCATACAAGCAAAAAAACAAGAAAAATGTAAATACATAATTATATATAAATATATATATTGATAAAAACATCAGAAAATATTTTCTAGAAGGAAACTTTAAGAACATATGCAAATCTTCTACAGAGAAAACTATAAATATTACTAAGTAATATATATTACTGTATTACTATAAAACTTCAAAAGATGTAAATAGGAGGATGTAGCATGTTCATAGATTGCAAGCTTATGTATAAAGATGATACTTCCCCCCAACTTATCTATAGATTAAATGCAATCCCTATCAAAATGCCAACAATTTTTTTTGAAAATTGACCAACAGATTCTATTCTATATATGAACAGATTATATATATAATGTATATATATATATAATGTACATATATACATGAAAATGCAAAAGTCCAAGCTAAACTCAAAGAAAAAAAAAACAAAGTTGAAAAACTTACACTACAAGGTACCAAGATTTATTTCAACTTTAGTAATTAAAACAATGTTGAATTGGCACAAGAATATACAAACAAATCAAAGAAAAAGAGAATTCTTAAAGAGACCCACATGTTTTGGCCACTTGATTTATGACAAAGATATCATCACTGTGATTCAAAGAAATTGATGGTCCCTTAATGAACTACACTGGATTAAACAGATATTCATATGAATAAAACTTGATGGCCGATATTCTTTTTCCTACATTATAGAAGAGGACACTGGGACTGCAAGAGGTAAATGGCGTCACGAAGATCACACAGCTAATAAACCAGAGCTACATAAGATGTTGTTAGTCCTGATTATGAGCCAAAGCATTAGTCATATTGTTTTATTTGATTCCTCCAAATATTCTTTTTTATGAAAATTTTGTAGATAAGAAAACATACTCCCAGAAATTAACTCCTAGAACTACCTGTGATAAGCAAAATAGTGACACCCTCCCCCCAAAGATGTCTCCATCCTAATCCACAGAACCTGTGGATATGTTATTTTACATAGCTAAAGGGACCTTGGAGATGTGTTAAGGATTTTGAGATGGGGTGATTATCCTGGATTATCTGAATGGACCAAATGCAATCACAAGGGTCCTTATAAAAGAGATGGAGAAGAGTCAGAATCACAGAGGAGATGTGATAATGGAAGAAGAGGTCAGAGAAAGAGGTTTGAAAATGCTGCATTGGGGGCTTTGAAGATAAGGAAATGGCCTTGGAATGCAGGTGATCTCTAGAAGGTGGAGAAGACAAGGAAATGGATTTTTCTTCAGAGCCTCTGGAGGTAGCACAGCCCTGCTGACACCTGGATTTCAACCCACTGAAAACCATTTCAGATTCCTCATCTCCATAATTATAAGGTAACAAAACTGTGTTTTAAGTCACTAAGTTTGTGGTAATTTGTTACAGCAGCAGCAGGAAGCTAATACACATACCCAACTAGGATTTGCTTCTAGGTTTTTCAGTCTCCACAGTCTGCATTTAATCACAAGATGAGCATAGTTACCATAATGAGAAGCCAAGCTAAAGTATCTACATGAATGGTTTGCCCTGCACAGATCTTTAGTGTGGCCTAATTGATCATGGTATCTCTAAAATTGAAATATATAGGCAAACTACTAAAGCCTTATTTGATTTGTCTAAGTGTACAAACATACTTAACGACCAGCAGAATTCTCATGAAGTGAGAGCTCCTTGAAAAGTCTTGAACTTTTTTTCCCAATATATGTATAGATGTAAGTATTCAGGTAACATTTATAATGTATACATAGATACATACCTATGTGTACATATATATATAATATACACACGAATATCTGTATAGATATGCATACAGATACACACATATATATGTGCATGTATATGAGTAAAATATCCTTGAAAGAATATACTAAACTATTTTTAAAAGTTTGCTTCTAAGAAGGGGAACTAAATTCCTAGGGGATAAGTCTGGGAGGCTTTTAATTTTACAATTAGATATCCTTTTGTATATTTTAAATGTTGACCCAATAGAATTGTTTTGCCCATTAAAAAAATACTCACTTAAGAGAAACTCTGTGTGTTTTTTTCTAGGATCCTCAACCATTTCTCCCACCCAATACTTGCTGCCTTTTCTCTACTCTACCCTGTGACTGTGGGCCTCTTCTGGCTATAGCTTTTATCCCTGTCCACCATAGAGACCTCAGGCCCTGCAGGTCAACCTCCAGTCCCCATGGCCCTCTGCACAGGTAAAATTCCTCCTCCTGCCGTACCGGCCTCCCATTCCTGCTTTTTCTCCATAATCTCTACCTCTAACAGGTATAGTTTATATTTTACACCCTTATCTTGATCACTGCTTGTTTCTCCCCACTAGATAGAAAGATCCATTAGGGCATGGACTCTAGTCTGCCTTGTTCACTCTTGTGATCCAGCACATATAGGAGAACCTGGCTCTCAATACATATTTAGTAAGGGTATGACAAAGGGAGTAAAAGTACCGGATAATCATTCTATACTATGCTGGGAATCCCAGTTTCATCAGCAACAACATAAACAAGATATGAGCAGAGTGAAGTCTGTTCCTTATGGTGAGGCCAAATAGAAAGAAGAAATCACCATGGAGGCATGTTCCCTCTGTTACATGCCTCTGGAGGCAGGTCTCTTCCACCCACTTCTGTCGCACAGCACCTGCTGCAGCAGGAGCTCAGGGGAAAAAAAAAAAAAAAGGCTGGAAGACAACTAAGTGGGCAAGAGGCCAGGTTGAAGGATTAGGGTGCCCATGGCTGGGAGACCACTGATGGGAGAAAGGTATGGGACTGATGGGATAACAGTCACATCTGCCACAGGTAGTAGAGCACCATGAGCATCTCAGTAATGAAATTTTACAGTTTCCCAAAGGAGTAGGAAAACCTGCAGAAAGGATACTTGGAATTTGCTGCATCATTTGTGTTAATCATGGAAAATTTTTTCTGGGGGTGAGGTCCTACCTTTTTTTACATGTAAATATATCCCCAGAATAGGCTTCTGAGAATATCACCTGTAAAAAATTATTGAATCGTTCCATAAATATTTACCAAGCACTGATCTGTGCACGGGGCATTGTGGTCCCTGGGGAAACGACACTCATTAAGACAGATGAAGTGCTCACAGAGCTGACATTCTAGTGAGGAACACCAGTGACAAACAAGTCCCCCAAACTACGGATACTGCTCTTTCAGCCTGTGCTTTGCCACTCAAAGGAAATAAATTGAGAGAACCTGAGGACACCTCCGTGAGGATGGGCACAGAGGAAGAGGTGGCCCACTGAGTCAAGTCCTGTTCTGCCTCTGACTTGTTCTTGCAATGTGCTTCCAGAGTCTGCTGCCCACAGCATCTCAGAACATCAGCAGGGGCATCACCTGGGAGTTTCTCGGGCAGAATCTTGGGCCTCCTCATAGAACTCCTGAATCAATCCATATCCTAACAAGATCCCCAAGGTTTGCACACACACTAAAGTGTGAAAACTACTCTTCAGGACTGCTTCTAAATGCCAGTACGCAGTATTTCCATGCTCAGTCTGCTTCTAAATGCCAGTACTGCAGTATTTCCATGCTCAGTCTGTATAACAAGTAGCAAGCTGGAAGCGCCTTTTTCCTACCCAGTGGTCCCTTACTGTGGCTGAGAAGTGGGAGGGTCCAGATTCCTCAAGGGCACTAACTCTGAGAGGCACATTTCATGCTTTCCTGAAGCTTCCCTGTGGGTTAAGCTTGGCAGCTCACCATGGTAGCTGATGCCCTCTGTTGGCTGCCTCCCCTTCCCTGTGTCACTGCCCTACTTTCCCAACCATAATCCCTGGACCTGCTGCTGTTTGCTTCCTGTCTCAGGGTGCTATGAAGGGATGCCATGCTAAGACAGCAGGCCCCTCTGAGTAGGAGGTATCTGAGTGGAAAACTGACGGAAAGGAATGGGAAAAGGTGCTCTCCCAGCAGAGGCAACAGTGGGAAAAATTGTGTAGCACTCAAAGACCTGAACTGAGGCCAGAGTGGTGGGAGCATGGTAGGAAGCTGTGTGGACAATGAGTGGCTCAGGAATAGAAGGGTTGACACCAGAGTACTAATGCAGGTGACAGATGTGCATGGCTTGGATGGGGATCCAGTAAAGCAATGTTAGTAGAAGGTCAAAGAGGCAAATAGAAGAGTCTTGACTTCATTCTTAAGTGTAGCCTGAAGATATGCACAACTGTTTGGAAATAGTCACATAACTACTAGTAGCCTATTCTTTACCAGAAGCCTTACCACTCACACTCAACTAAAAATAGTTTGTATGTTGTACTAAATACTGTGTTCTCATAATAGAGCTAGAAAAAAAGAAAATGTTAAGAAAGTCATATAGTACTGTACTGTATTTACAGAAAAAAATTCACATGTAAGTGAACCTGCATCATTCAAACCCATGTGGTTCAAGGGTCAATTGTTATTTTTCTGAGGAAAAGCTCAATAGGGCTGGAACACAACCTGTATGAACCGACAGGAGGTAAGGTGATTGGGGAGTAGCTTGTTCAAGTCTCTCCAAGCATGTTCTATTGAGTGATTTATACAGTTTTCTTAATTTTGGGATTTCTCAGAGCCCTTCATATGTGCTTAGTGATTCTCCACAAGAAAGGTATGTCATTGTACACTTCCTAATCTTACTTGATAAAGATCATGTTTTCTGATGTTTTCAATATTAAAAAAAATTAGATTACGTCCAGATAAGAAAAATCACCTTAAATCACATTATGAAGTGACTTGTGCATCAAACTCAGGAAGTGACAATAAAAATGTAAGAAGTTTTTAGAAGAGATCATCAAGATGATCATACAGCTAATTCTAATAGTAGAGATTGTTTGCTTGAACTGATAAGCTACAATAGGATTTTAAATGATTATATAATCTCTGCTAAGAATACATTATAATCTTAAAAAAATTCTTCTTGTCAAATTCTCCAGTACATCTAACCTAAGTCTTTCTTGCTGCAGATTAAGTCCATGAATAGTCCTTACATTCTCTTTAATCATTCACTTTATTTTTCCAGATTATAATGCAGTGTTTTTCTCTTTTGCTGACTCCAGCAAAACTTATTAAAAAACAAGATGCCAGAGAAATACAGGTGGTGAACACTAAAATCAAATTTTTTTAAAGTTTGAATTTGGAAAGCATGAACAATTCAGTTTCCTGTGCCTTTGTTCAAGTCTATTCCTTCCTAGATATAAATTATAAATATCCTACCTAGATATAAACAGGCTCTCTCTTGCAGAAACCATTCTATTTTGCCTTCTGAATACTTGTGAATGATTTGCATGTAACACTGTACTATCCAATGCCTGGACATGTGCTTTTTCTCATCAACCCCCCCGGTGGAAATCCCAGATTAAGATTGCGGAGAGGTGGGGCAGCCCGGGGGACTGGGGGCGGGGGGAGAGGCTCAGTGATTTAGCACTGCCTTCAACCCAGGGCGTGATCTTGGAGACACAGGATCGAGTCCCGTGTCAGGCTCCCTGCATGGAGCCTGTTTCTCCCTCTGCCTGTGTCTCTGTCTCTCTGTCTCTCTCTCTCTCTCTCTTTCTCTCTCTGTCTCTCATGAATAAATAAATAAAATCTTAAAAAAAAAAAAAAGATTGAGGAGAGGTGGAATCAGGAGTCCTCTGCCACCAGCCATGTGATCTTGGGTAGGACACAGTCCCATCTGTGCTTCACCTTCTTGATGTACCTTGTCCATGAGTCTGAGAACTGCTCTCTCATCCTCTCAACTCTCCTGTCTACAAAAGAAGCAAATTCCCAGGATTGTAGAGATGTCTAGATGCTTTCCCTCTCAAGTCTCTGGCTCTACCACATTCATGACAGAAAATTACTGAATGCTGATATTTTAATAATAATCAATTTTCCCCCAACCTCTCTTAGATCAAGTGAGGCCTAACTATGTAACCTTTCTGATCTATACCATCCCTCAAATAGCCACACAAAATATTTTCTTTTCCTTGGAATAAAAAAGTGACAATTTCTTAAAATCCACATGTGAGTGAAAGAAATACACATAAGCCTTGTATATCTCCTAAGGAACCTTCCTTCATCATGTTGGAGCCAATCAGTTCACCCAAACTAGAAAATTCAGGCAAAAAAAATACAAATCTGAGAAGAAAACTTTCGAGGTTTAGTATCATGCTTATAGCTTATTAAGTTAGAAATCCCATATCTATTTCACAAATGAGGGTTTGTTTGTAAGTTTGAGCAACTTTATGAAAATGGGAAGAATCCACATAAAACCCAGATTTCCCATTTCTCTTGAAAAAATCTGAAAATCCATCTATGCTAGAACTCCATCACCTTGCTGGCATGTAATACAGCTGGCCCCTATCATTCTTATTGTTTCCCTGACATGTAGCCAAGGACTTTCATCATGCTTTTGTGGTCTAGTTGCTGTTGTTTAAAAACAGAAGAAATTTTCTCTGTATCAGTATTGGTGAAACAAGAGACACACCAAATGGACTGGTCAAGAAAAATGGAAAACAGCTTATTTTTATGGGGAAGAAGAGAGCCTAGTATTTGTTCAGACAAATGGGAGCCCACTTAACTCTTTCATCTGCTTGGCCCTGTGGACATTTATGCTTGAGATAGTTTGGGAAGCCTGGGGTGAGAGAACCAGCTTTCCCTTCTCCATGATTCTATCTTTCTATCTGTGAAGTAAGCTGGTTGGACTAGATGGTCCTCCCCAGCCCGGACAGAAAGTCTAACATCCTATATTCCAGCAAAGTCAAAAAGTATTTGATAAGGACTAGACAGCTCAATTTGGGTTCTGCTAGGGTAAGAAAAGACAATAGTGACACCCAGTGGTCCATTAACCAGCTCCCATCTGATGCCCCAAAGTTCCTAAGGATGGTTTTGGAAACTCAGGCTCAGTTAGAATCTTCTTCGTCTGCTGGAGGTATAGGAAACTAAAGACTATCTTAAGACAATGACAGGAGAAAAAAAAACAAAAAGGCATGTACTGGCTTGTTTTCTAAACCATTCTAATGGGGATCTGGCTAAATCTTGGTTTGGCTTCAGGCTATCCATTATATCACAAGCATTTGTATTCAA
Organism: Canis lupus dingo; assembly: GCF_003254725.2. Classification (NCBI taxonomy): domain Eukaryota; kingdom Metazoa; phylum Chordata; class Mammalia; order Carnivora; family Canidae; genus Canis; species Canis lupus. The sequence continues at coordinate 53,655,794 of NC_064246.1, read as the reverse complement.
CAAAGTATTTGTCTTACATAATGGAAACAAATATGCTTTTGAAAATGCAAGACTTATTTCCCAGGAGGAAGAAGCCCAAACACCCCGAACTGTTCTATAATGATTTCTTTGATTTATTAATTAGTCTTCTGAGCCCTGAAAAGTAAATGATAAATATCTGAGATGATGAGGACAGGGACTCGTTTGACTAGTTTGTGAACCTCTCAGCATGACCTCAAATCCTTCAATTTGGAATAATAACGAGGTTACTGCAAGTGTGAGGACTGAGGCGGAATTGGCAGAGAAAACACATTTTGAGACCTTCTTTCACTTTCAATGGACTAATAGTTACCAGAGTTTTAAAACCAGCAAGATCTAAAATGTAACCTTTGGTGACATTTAGTTTGACTGCTGAACAAAAGAAAATAAGTGAAAAATGTATTTTACTAATTATTATTTCACAATCTAAAGCCCTTGATTTTGGAGGGGGAAAAAAAAGCGCCAGCGACCTGGCCTTCCAATCATAACGTAAGCTGACATCTCGATGCCATATTCTAAATTAGACTTCAGAGTATTAGCACTGGCAGGAAGTGTGGGAAAAGTTAATGCTGTTACAAAAATATCTGAGGATCTTGTCTTTTTATTAGTGGAAAAATCACCAGCTGGTGTCACGGCATAACAGAAATACTCAAGATGCACACTGAAGAACAGATAGAGTAAACCAGTTCACAGATTTTTCCCCTCTTCTCATGAACAACAAAATCAAGGGAAAATACATCAGAAAAAAAAAAAAATCTGCCACAACCAAACAAGGAAATCGAATGTCATAATCTCTGAAAAGCAAAAAAAAAAAAAAAAAAAAAAAAAAAAAAGAAGAAGACTGGCTTCTATCTTATTCCCAGAGGATAATAAAAGTCCTGAGAATGTCCCCTAATACTCCCAAAATTAGCAAGGAATACAAGAATGGTATCCTTTTTGTCTCTTTTGAGCTCAAGGTAATACTGAGGAAATAGTCTGGTAGTGAGGAGAAATTAAAAGTGAACAGTAACATTGACCTACTTGTACAGAAACATAGGCTATGGGACTCCAGGCTGAATTGGGAGAACCATCTAGAAGATATTATCCTATGCTTCATGAAGTGGAACAGTCCCAGGCACAAGACAAAAACAAAATTTAAGAAAAAGGAACACAAACCAGTTCCTCTAAGAAAGACTGTACACAACCCCAGCAGAGCTTTGTCTTCCCCCACCATGCCCACAGGCTAGAGAGAAGGGGATGGAATGCAACACCTGGGCCTTCTAGCTATAGCTATAGGGTAAGACAAGACTCAGGTAATGGTGACAGGAGGGCTGGGGAGAATTCTCTCCAACTGGCAGTCAAGCAGCTCTTAAGGAGGAGTAATGCAAAAAGGAGCAAGGTGTTAACCTGAAAATACCCAAGAAATTACAGCATGAAAATGTAGTTTAAAAGATTAATATCTTACTTTCGTAGAAAACATGGCCCAAGGATCATTCCCAAGTGCCTTATCCAATAGAATACATTAATAAGATTACTTAAAAGCAATAAACAATAAATTAAACCTCTCAAAATCTAGCCAATAAAACTGCAAAATCAAATATAAAGAGATATGGTAAAGGTAAGGAAGTGAGTAAGAACCAAATTAAAATAATACCATTTAAAAACTAATGAATAAATTAGAAGTGGCAAGAAGAGAATAAATATAATTGAAAATGAAATTCAGGACAGAATACTTAAGATAATCACGGTAGATAAGAAAGGGGAAAAAGCTAATGAGAAACAAATAATAGATATAAAACGGGAAGTTATTGTATTCTAAAAACAAAATCTCTGAAGTAGTGTTATGAGTTGGACTGTGTCCCTTCCCCAAAAAAGATTGACGTCCTAACTCCCAGTCCCTGTGATTGTGAACTTATTTGTAAATTGGGTCTTTGCGAATATAATGAAGTTAAGATGAAGCCATACCTAATAGGTGAACCCTAATCCCATATGACTAGTGTCCTCATAAGAGAATACAGAGATGTTAAGAAGAGAAGATCATGTGATGACACAGAAACATACGGGGAAAGATAGCCAAGGGAACACCAAAGCAGAGATTTGAGTGATGCTTCTACAAATCAATGAACTTCAAGGATTGCAAGGCTTCACCAGAAGCTAGGAGAGGGGCATAGGACAGATTCTCCATCACAGCTCTCAGGGAGAATCAACACTGCTGAAGTCCTGATTTTGAACTAGTATCTTCTGGAACTGTAAGAGAATACATTTCTGTTGTTTGAAGCTACTCAGTTTGTGTGGTACTTTGTTAAAGCTGCATTAGAAAATGAAAATAAGTATCAAGTTCTACAAAGAGAACAAGAGAACAAATCATTTAAAATATTAGTGGAAATTTTTAATGAAATTTAAGAAACAAGATAATTATAGACTGACAGGATATACCATGTTTCAGGACACACTGAAACAGCTGATGGACGCAAAGCCAACCACAGTTAAATGACTATGCTTTCAAGAATAAAAAAAATTTTCCAAGCTTCAAAACAAAAATAACTCAGGGACTCTGGTAATCTATGACCCTTCCTTTAAAAAAAAAAGACAGAAAGAAGATAAATTATTTCTGATGAAATGATAAAATCTAGGCAAGTGAGAAATCAAAATAGAGACTTCAGTTATATGGAAGCTTAGAATAAATTGGAGTGAGCATTGAATTGACTTAAATATAGTACTAATAAAAACAACACTAGTGGGGAACACCTGGGCGGCTCAGTGTGTTAAGTGTCTGTCGTCAGCTCAGGTCATGATCTCAAGGTCCTGGGATCCAGCCCCTTGTTGGGCTCCCTGTTTAGCCAGAAGTCTGCTTCTCCTTCTCCCTCTGTCTCTGCCCCTCCCTCCTGTTAGTGTTGTCTCTCTGCCTCCTTCTCGCAAATGAATAAATAAAAAATCTTAAATAACACTAGGAACTAAGATTGAGAAATGGAATAAAAATATTGTAAATCTTAGTGAAAAAGAACTTCTACTACGAAATCGAGACCAGAAGAACTGTGGAACAGATCAACAGAACCAGGAGTTGGTTCTTTGAAAGAATTAATAAGATAGATAAACCATTAGCCAGCCTTATTAAAAAGAAGAGAGAGAAGACTCAAATTAATAAAATCATGAATGAGAAAGGAGAGATCACCACCAACACCAAGGAAATACAAACGATTTTAAAAACATATTATGAACAGCTATACGCCAATAAATTAGGCAATCTAGAAGAAATGGACGCATTCCTGGAAAGCCACAAACTACCAAAACTGGAACAGGAAGAAATAGAAAACCTGAACAGGCCAATAACCAGGGAGGAAATTGAAGCAGTCATCAAAAACCTCCCAAGACACAAGAGTCCAGGGCCAGATGGCTTCCCAGGAGAATTTTATCAAACGTTTAAAGAAGAAATCATACCTATTCTCCTAAAGCTGTTTGGAAAGATAGAAAGAGATGGAGTACTTCCAAATTCGTTCTATGAAGCCAGCATCACCTTAATTCCAAAGCCAGACAAAGACCCCGCCAAAAAGGAGAATTACAGACCAATATCCCTGATGAACATGGATGCAAAAATTCTCAACAAGATACTGGCCAATAGGATCCAACAGTACATTAAGAAAATTATTCACCGTGACCAAGTAGGATTTATCCCTGGGACACAAGGCTGGTTCAACACCCGTAAAACAATCAATGTGATTCATCATATCAGCAAGAGAAAAACCAAGAACCATATGATCCTCTCATTGGATGCAGAGAAAGCATTTGACAAAATACAGCATCCATTCCTGATTAAAACTCTTCAGAGTGTAGGGATAGAGGGAACATTCCTCGACATCTTAAAAGCCATCTATGAAAAGCCCACAGCAAATATCATTCTCAATGGGGAAGCACTGGGAGCCTTTCCCCTAAGATCAGGAACAAGACAGGGATGTCCACTCTCACCACTGCTATTCAACATAGTACTGGAAGTCCTAGCCTCAGCAATCAGACAACAAAAAGACATTAAAGGCATTCAAATTGGCAAAGAAGAAGTCAAACTCTCCCTCTTCGCCGATGACATGATACTCTACATAGAAAACCCAAAAGTCTCCACCCCAAGATTGCTAGAACTCATACAGCAATTCGGTAGCGTGGCAGGATACAAAATCAATGCCCAGAAGTCAGTGGCATTTCTATACACTAACAATGAGACTGAAGAAAGAGAAATTAAGGAGTCAATCCCATTTACAATTGCACCCAAAAGCATAAGATACCTAGGAATAAACCTCACCAAAGATGTAAAGGATCTATACCCTCAAAACTATAGAACACTTCTGAAAGAAATTGAGGAAGACACAAAGAGATGGAAAAATATTCCATGCTCATGGATTGGCAGAATTAATATTGTGAAAATGTCAATGTTACCCAGGGCAATATACACGTTTAATGCAATCCCTATCAAAATACCATGGACTTTCTTCAGAGAGTTAGAACAAATTATTTTAAGATTTGTGTGGAATCAGAAAAGACCCCGAATAGCCAGGGGAATTTTAAAAAGAAAACCATATCTGGGGGCATCACAATGCCAGATTTCAGGTTGTACTACAAAGCTGTGGTCATCAAGACAGTGTGGTACTGGCACAAAAACAGACACATAGATCAGTGGAACAGAATAGAGAATCCAGAAGTGGACCCTGAACTTTATGGGCAACTAATATTCGATAAAGGAGGAAAGACTATCCATTGGAAGAAAGACAGTCTCTTCAATAAATGGTGCTGGGAAAATTGGACATCCACATGCAGAAGAATGAAACTAGACCACTCTCTTTCACCATACACAAAGATAAACTCAAAATGGATGAAAGATCTAAATGTGAGACAAGATTCCATCAAAATCCTAGAGAAGAACACAGGCAACACCCTTTTTGAACTCGGCCATAGTAACTTCTTGCAAGATACATCCACAAAGGCAAAAGAAACAAAAGCAAAAATGAACTATTGGGACTTCATCAAGATAAGAAGCTTTTGCACAGCAAAGGATACAGTCAACAAAACTCAAAGACAACCTACAGAATGGGAGAAGATATTTGCAAATGACATATCAGATAAAGGGCTAGTTTCCAAGATCTATAAAGAACTTATTAAACTCAACACCAAAGAAACAAACAATCCAATCATGAAATGGGCAAAAGACATGAACAGAAATCTCACAGAGGAAGACATAGACATGGCCAACATGCATATGAGAAAATGCTCTGCATCACTTGCCATCAGGGAAATACAAATCAAAACTACAATGAGATACCACCTCACACCAGTGAGAATGGGGAAAATTAACAAGGCAGGAAACAACAAATGTTGGAGAGGATGCGGAGAAAAGGGAACCCTCTTACACTGTTGGTGGGAATGTGAACTGGTGCAGCCACTCTGGAAAACTGTGTGGAGGTTCCTCAAACAGTTAAAAATATACCTGCCCTACGACCCAGCAATTGCACTGTTGGGGATTTACCCCAAAGATACAAATGCAATGAAACGCCGGGACACCTGCACCCCGATGTTTCTAGCAGCAATGGCCACGATAGCCAAACTGTGGAAGGAGCCTCGGTGTCCAACAAAAGATGAATGGATAAAGAAGATGTGGTTTATGTATACAATGGAATATTACTCAGCTATTAGAAATGACAAATACCCACCATTTGCTTCAACGTGGATGGAACTGGAGGGTATTATGCTGAGTGAAGTAAGTCAGTCGGAGAAGGACAAACATTATATGTTCTCATTCATTTGGGGAATATAAATAATAGTGAAAGGGAAAATAAGGGAAGGGAGAAGAAATGTGTGGGAAATATCAGAAAGGGAGACAGAACGTAAAGACTGCTAACTCTGGGAAACGAACTAGGGGTGGTAGAAGGGGAGGAGGGCGGGGGGTGGGAGTGAATGGGTGACGGGCACTGGGTATTATTCTGTATGTTAGTAATTGAACACCAATAAAAAAAATAAATTAAAAAAAATAAATAAATAAATAAATAAAAAAATAAAAAAAAAAAAAAAAAAAAAAAAGAACTTCTACTACCTCCATTTTAACCTCAAGCTTTCTAAATGGTTAAGTTCTTCTTTTCAGCTTGCCTCTTAACTCAGGCAAAAGACCTCATGGGCAAAGATCCTGTGATAGGAACTGAAACTATCCTCTGGAGCAGTAAGGACTACCCTCAGCCAGCAAGCACCCTGCCCCCTGCCCAAGTTTGTTTCCAAGACAGTGATCACCTGACTTTTACTGCCCACCTGCCTGTACCCACCCACCTTTGTCTCACATTTTCCTTAAATAAATCTGGAAATATCTTCAGCACTTTGGAGACAGTCTTTAAGATGCTATTCTACTCTCTCCCTGGTGATGGCTCATGGAAATAAATTCCTTTCTTGTTTTACCACCACTGGTTTATATAATAAAATGTATAAAAAGTAACCACTAGTAGTTTGAGAGGACACAAAGAAATACTGCTTATAATTTAAATATGATGTTTGAAAGAGTCCAAATGTTCAATGTTTTACCTCCTTTGTCTTCATATTCAACATTCTTAACAAATGGTCATAAAGATTTATATGGGAGCCACTGTACTAGACATCAGGAATCCACTATGACTAAGATTGCCTGCCTTCCAAGATTGATAATCTTGTCACAAAAATAATAAATCTAGTATTTACACACTTTGTTAGGTTTTTACACTGGCATCATCATAGGTAGCTCATATCCTTTTATGAAATAGGCATTGGTCAAGCTGCATTATACATGTGTCATGGATTCCATGCAGCAGAGCTACAAGAAAGGTACAGTATTATCCTCATTATACATTTTATGAGGAAGAAATATTTATCTAAAACTTATTAACCTCAATTTCACTCTCATTTCTTTTTGCCTGTTAAATTCTAGTAAAATTCAAGTTAGTAGTTTTTTTGTGTGAAAGAAAACAAAAGGTTGGGGGAGTGGAATCCAGTTTCAGCTCAACTGTTAATTAGCTGTGTGCAATAGTTAATTTTATGTGTCAGCTTCACTGGGGATGCCCACATACCCGATATAATATTATTTCTGAGCATGTCTACCAGGATATCTCTGGAACAGATTAGCATTTCAATCAGTAGACTAAGTAAAGATCACCCTCACCAATGCAAGTGAGTACCATCCGATTTATTGCTGGCCTGAATAGAGTAAAAGAAAAATAGACAAAGCATGCATTTGCTCTCTCTGCTTGAGCTGAGGCATCTGCCTTCTGGAGCTCTCAGATATCTGCACTCCTGGTTCTCAGACTTTTGGACTCAGATCAGGATTTATATCTTTGGCCCCTCAATTCTCAGCTGTTTTTATTCAGCCTGAATTAGTCCACTGGGTTTGCTGACCTCCAGCTTGCAGGGACAGATCATGGGACTTCTCAGCTTCCCAGGACCTGATTCCTGTAATAAATTAATCTCTCTCGTGCACTCTCTCTCAATTTATGTCTCTGTGTATGGATATAGATATCTTCTATTGGTTCTGTGTCTCTGGAGAAGCTTAATACACTGTGTGACCTTAGACATAGGACTGCTATTCTTTTTTTCTTTTTTTTTTTTAAGATCTTATTTATTTATTTGAGAAGGAGCAAATGACAGAGAGAGCACAAGTAGAGGGAGATGCAGAGGGAGAAGGAGAAGCAGACACCCCACAGAGCAAGGAGCTGGACTCAGGGCTCCATTCCAAGACCCTGAGATCATGACCTAAGCTGAAGGCAGACACTTTAACCAACTGAGCCATCTAGGCACCCCCATAGGACTGTTGTTCTGCATCTCTTACCAGAGGGGTGGTCCTCATTGTCCACATATAAGTTTCCTTATTCTTCCTTTCATTAGAGAATTCCTGGATTTTAAGTGGGTACGTACAGAATGAGAACTTGAATCCTCAGCTCTTTAGTAACTGAAGATGACTATGTGACTATGCCACAACCCAATTAGTTTAAGTACATTTGAGACACTTTCTGGACAGGAACCTTAAAGAGAAAGGGTGTGTTTCCTCCCCCCGCCTCCCCACTCCCAACCCCTGCTACTGCTTGGAGTATCAATGTGATGACTGGAGGCTTTTACATCATGAGATTTGTAAGGAGGCAGGAACAGAAAGCTGGAAGAAACATAGATCTCTAGATGATTCTGGAGCCACCACATCATCTCTGGTCCGTCGATATCTGAACTTTACAAAGAGAAAAACAAATGTCTGTCTTATTTAAGCCATTATTTTGCATTTCAGTTACAGCTAATCTAATCTCACAGATACAAATGACTTTTTATTTCTTTTTTTTTTTTGACTTTTTATTTCTTAAAGCAGTAAAAGTCCTTTACTCATAGTAAAACAATTAAAATGCAATTCTCAGATTGAAGCAGGGGTAGAGAACAGAGTCACATTTTACCAATGAGGAAGATGAAACTTGGTGAAGAAAAATAACTTCTATGCAAAGAACAAAGCTCAGATCCAAACCTGGAATATTCTAACATCTGCAGGTAAGGCTGGCAAAACAATAGCATCATTTGGGTCATTTTTCCCTGTGGACCCCATATACTCTCCTTGCCTGAATCCTCCTCAACATGACAAGAATAAAAGCATTTTCATCCCTCATCAAGTATGCAAAACTGCCCAACTATTTTAATAATGCAAAAATAGGAAAGAGACAATGGATATCTCTCTGAAAAACTGACATACAGGTTTTGACCAAGAGAGAAAAGAAGTAATGAAGGAGAAAAGTCAGAGAGGAGCTACTGACCAATTCTAAGGACTCCCACAGCTCCCGCCCTCTACATAGAGAATGACATCTGATTGCCTCCCAAACTTTTGTTTCCAGCCCCATAGCTCTCCTCAGCTCCAAGGGGATGCTGGAAATTCAAAAGCATCCATTCAACAAACAGTCATAAAGATCTACATGGGAGCCACAGTGCTAGATACCAGGGAATCCCATATGAGTAAGACATGATTCCTGCCTTCCAAATTTGTAATTATCTGACAAAAATAGTAACTATGATATGTGAACACCTTATTAGCTGTTACATTAGTATAATCTTCCATGCAATAAATCTGTGAGAAATCTGTGTTATTACCCTCATTTTACATAATGAGAAGGTGAGGCACAGAGCAATTAAATAATTTATTCAAGATTACACAGCAAATTGCAAATGCTGCCTCATTAAAGACTCCCAACTGCCCTAGTTATCATTACCTGCATAATACCATAAGTATCATGCAGATTGTTCGCAAGTGTGGGGAAATGGATGGACATAGCCAAGTACTGCGAGAGTTAGCAAATACAGTTTTAGTGGAAGAAATACAAAACAAGATATAAAGAGATTAAGCTTACTTAACATCTCCCAGGTATTAAAACTCGAACGTGAACCCAGGCAAAGTGAACTCCAAATGGAACCTCTTCTAACACCTCACAGTGTAAGCCATGCTATATGAGTAAACATAGCACTCCATGGATGCAGCTCTCAGAAAAGACATCTGGGAAGGAAGTAGAGGAGTATTCATGAGACACTTCTTAATGGAAAGAGACATCCAAGCTAAGCCTAAAAGTGTGATTAGGTCCAAGGCAGGGAAAGGCTTTCTATGCTGGGAAAGTTAAGTGCAAAATCCTGCAGGAAGATGAGAACTTGCCTCCCTGGGGGACAGGCCTACCCTGTGATTGGCTGAAATGGATGAAATGGATGACATGGAGAAAGATGTGACAGGAAATAGTATCCTATTCTGCAAGTGTCCACAGCTATAGCCAAACTTTCTCTAAACATTTGCTCTTCCCCTGGCTCCTCTGGCTCAGTTATTTTCTGAATAATTCACATGTGAAGTCTTCTAATCATCTCTGATATGTTCTCCCCATCTCCCTTGTCTCTGCATTCAAATCCTCATGACCTCTTGTTAAACTAGCTGATATACATGTCTTTTTGTTATTCCCATTATCATACCTTGGGCATACCCCAATTCATCTCAAGGCTAGACAACAGCAATTACCCAGCAGCCTACAATTTTCAGCCCAGCTTGTTAAAACTCATATGCTATACAAGATCTTGGGATCTCATGAGTACACGGCAAAATCTGCTGTTTCACTCTCACACACAAATCTAATACAAATAGCACCAGATATGTGGAAATTCACTGAGGCTTACTGGCAACCAAATAAGTGCAGATTATAATAATTCTTAGCTCTTGAAACTTGAAAGAAAAAGATTGGCAGTTGACGTCAAAGATGTGAGGAAATGGGCACACAGGGATTGCTTCAGGAGAGTGAACTGGTATAACTATCATGGAAAATGTTTTAGCAATGGCTATCAACATCCTTAAAAATGTGCATGACCCGTCCTAGTAATTCCACATCTGAGTGTGTATCCACAAGAAATCACTGGACGTATGTATAAGGAGGCTTACCTTGGCAATTCAAGACTGAAAACAATGCATTAATTATTAATTTAATAAAATTATTAAAAATTATTATTTTTTAAAAATTATGGGATATATATATCTATTATATATATATTATATATATATAATATATATATAATAGAAATCCTATCCAACAGGTAAAGATAATATAGACTTACATTTGTTGACATGGAAAATTGTCAGTATAAATATATACATTCATGTATACATATATAAAATGAAAGAAACCCTAGATGATGAAAAAAAAAATTGTAAATATCTACCTGTCAGATACCCAAGCAAATCCCATGGCCAAATCTTGCCACAAAATCTCAACTGAAGAAAATCTAAAGAAAAAGGAAAGGCTGAAATCAGAGAGATACAGTTCTAAAACCAGGAGCTACTTCCTAATTGGATCAAGGGCAGTCCAATATATGTTGCTGAACAACACCTTTTACACCTTTATTTTGCCCTTTTCTCTCTAGTCTCACTATGCACAGAACTCTTCCTCTCCCTCCATGACTTACTCCCTACCATCTACCAAAATATCCCTGACTCATGCTGTGATATTTCAATGTATATTAACAACTGTATATTTGGTATTCATCTATCTGTTTTTGGAACTATTGGAATTTCTGTTCCTAATATAACAGAAGACAAAGGTCTTCTGTTTTATTAATGACAACTTTAGGACCATACCTAAGGATGGGGGCTGGTTGCCAGGAAAACCAATCAAGGTATTAGAGGGTTGGAATTTTCAATCCCATTCCCCTGACCTTCAGGGAGGGGAAAGGGGATGGAGGTTGAATGGATGCCAATATCTTATGATTTAATTAATCATACCTCTATAATGAAGCCTCTATTTAAAAAAAAAAAAAAGGTAGGGTTCAGAGAGATTCTGGGTTGCTGAACACATGATTCAGAGAGTGGCTTGCCCAGAGAATATGGGGGCTCTGCACCGCTTCCCCTACCTTGTCTATGTATCCCTTCCATCTGGCTGTTCCTGAGTCATATACTTACTTAATAAACTAGTTATCTAGTAAATAAAATGTTTCTAAGTTCTGTGAGCCACTCTACCAAGTTAGTGGAACCCAAGGAAGAGGTTGTTGGAACCTCGAGTCTAGCCAGTTGGGCAGAAGAACAGGTGACAAGCTGTCCTTGCAACTGGCATTCAAAATGGGAGGCTGAGGAGTCATGTGGGACTGAGCTCTTAATCTGTGCAGTCTGATGTTATCTCACACTAGGTAGTGTCAGAATTGGGTTGAGTTGTGGGACACCCAGCTGCTTGGTGGTATGGGAACCACCCACTCCCTAGCCATGAATCAGAATTGGTGACCAGAACCCTTATATGCTTTCTTTCCTCCATTTTATTTATACGTGGTCCATAAGACCCTTCTAGTCTAGCCCTAGAGTCCTCTCGCAGTTTTATCCCACCCTTTATTCTCATGTGAACCCCAGACCCCAACTTCACCTTTCTCTACGTAGAACATTTGCTTTTCTGCTTCCATGCCTTTGCTCATAGTAGTTCCTGCCTAGAATGTCCTCTCCTGCCAGCTCCTCTTAATAGCACTTCAACCCTATCTCTCCCAGAAAGACTTCATTCAACTCCAACAAGAAGATTCTGCTTCTGAAATCCCAAGCATGTGTGTATCCCATTTATCATCAGTATCCAATCCATTGACAAGTCTTTTTAGACCTCCTTTCCTATTACATCCTATAGAAAATCATTTAACCCTGACTACTGGTCCCACCCTACTGCAGGCTGTACTCAGCTTTCATCTGGACAGTCAAAATTTCCTCCAGCTGGCTTCCTTATTAAATGCGTGCTTCCTTTCCCCCAGTCAATTTCTAGCACAGATGCCAGACTAAGGTTTTGAAAAATGTAAGCTGGATCATATTATCCCCCTGTCCCAACTCTCCAGGTGGCTTCCTAACACATTAGAATAAAATCCAAGTTCCTTTCCTTCCTGGCCTACCATCCTTTTCCACAACCTGGTCCCTGTCTGCTCCTTCAAACTCCATTTTTATTCCTCTCTGCTTATTTACCTTAACCATGCTGACCTTCTTTGGTTCCTGGAATGTGCCAACCTAAATCCAGCCTTCAGACATTGGCACTCACATTCCATTTACCTAGAATGATCTCCTCCCAAATCTATACATAGTTGGTTCCCTAATTGCTAACAAATCTCTGCTCAAATGTCGCCACCCCAGAGAAGCCTGCTTTGATGACTTTATCTAAAATAAATATAATACCATTACCTAACATTTATTCTTTTCCTTGATAGCATTTCTCCTACCACCCTACCTTAAGTCTAAATCTATTTTCATTTTCTTATTTATTATAGGATTCCCTGTTAGAATCCCAGCTCACAGGTGGGGGCTGTGTTTTATTCATCACTGCATCTCTGGTATCCACCACAGTGCTGGGCATAGAGCAATTTTGACTATTTAATGGGTCCTGTTTATGCACAGTTTGTATACCTACCTCATTATCACTACAGGTGGGTATTTGCAACCCATGTCATCTTCAACATCTCCTCCAATTGAGCCTCCCCTTCCTTCCATCCTACTGTCTACTCCTTATACCTACTACAAATTTCAGAACATCCGAATACCGGTGTAATAAATGAACTTTTCAGTTTCTGGTTTTTGGTTTTTTTTTTTAAGATTTATATTTATGTATTTGAGAGAGAGAGAAAGTAAAGGGAAGGGCAGAGGGAGAAAATCTTCAAGCAGACTCCTCACTGAGTGCAGAGCCTGACGCAGGCTCCCTCCCACAACCCGTGAGATCATCACCTGAGCCAAAACCAAGAGCTGGACACGCAACCAACTGACCCAGCTAGTTTCTGGTTTTATTTTCAGTCTGTCAGCAATCTCTTGATTAATCTGTAAATTTGCTGAAACTAACAATATTTGTCCTTCACTAAGTAAGTTAAGTGCTATGAAATAATTTTGTAATAAATCATTTAGTTTTCTTTTTATATTTCCACTTTGAATCCTTCTTGTAGACAGAAATACATTTTAAAATACAAAAGATGAAATAAAGTTTAAAACTTAATAAACAGAAATAATGGTATGCTATTTAAAAAGAATCACTAGCAACCACAAGGCTGTACATGGAAATACTAGTGAGGTACTCTATCTATTGCCACTCTAAATTTAGCTGCCCCCATACAGCTAAATGACCACCGCTGAAATCTAAGTTTCCTGGTCTCTTGAGAATACCCTCTCAGCACCAGCCTTATTTGGACAGCAGATCTCATGGCATCAGGTCCATGACTTAAGTTCTAATGATTTAAGTTTTTAGTAGCAATACTACTTCAGATAAAATAATTAAAACTACAGTTTCCCTTAAATGTATAATTGCTTAGTGAAAGAAGCCAGTCTGAAAGGCTAAATATTTGTAGGACTCCAATTATATGACATTCTAGAAAGGCAAAAGTACAAAAACAATAAGATCAGTGGTTGAATGTAGTTAGTGCAACTAAATTGTACACTCAATGATGATTAAACTGATAAGTTGCTTGTGGCATATATTTTACCATAATTTAAAAAAAGGGCAAAAAAAATCAGTGGTTGCCCATAGGTCCATTAGGAGAGGTATGAAATGAACAGGTGAAGCACAGAGGATTTTTAGGTCAGTGAAATTATTTGATAGGATAATGGTGGATGCATGTCACTTTACATTTGTCAAAAGAATAGATGGGCAAGAGTGAACTCCAATATAAACTATGGACTTTATTATTAAGTATCAATATTTGTTCTTCAGTAGTAAAAAATGTATCTGACTGAGGCAAGATGTCACTAACAGAGGGCACTGAGAAGAGTTGGGGAAAGGGGATGTGTATAGGAACTTTGCATTTTCTGCTCAATTCTCTATAAGCCTAAAATTGCTCTGGAAAATGAGGTCTATTAATTTTTTTAAAAATTCCTCTTCTGGTCACCAGTGTCTACTCAAATAGAATTGTGAAGGAAGTCCTTAGGGATAAATTGCAGATTTAGGTTGTCATTATTTTAATTGCGTGTTTATATTTCTCTATTACTCAATGAGTTTTCTGTTTAATATGAATTCTTAAATATCAAACAACTCATTTGGATAAATGTTTATTAAATGCAAGGCTCTGTGGTAGGTACTCATATATTTTTAAATAAACCAAAATGTTTATTCAAAATCACCCTGGGAGAGGGAAAAGATAGATTTTCATAGGATTTCCGGGAAGCTATTTTCTGGGTGCACAGGTCACCTTGCTCCTTAATCATTCACCCCGGCAAGCTCAGAGGAACTAAGACTGTCTCTCCTATCTTCTGCACATTTTTATGGATTCCTCACCTCCTCTCAACAGAAAGAAGATAATTTCTCAGAGCAAACGGCCACATTGATATTCATGGGATAAACGGTTTGTAACTGAACAGCAACACCCTGCTAATGTAAATTTCATACACAGCTTCCAAAAGGTTAAACAATGCTGCTTCACTCTACTGTGCCCGGAAAGCAAATGACAGCAAGAGGCTCAACCCTGGCGCCAGGCTGGGCTACGTCCTTCTGCAGAAAGTTCTCCCAGCAACAAGGTCTTGCTCTCTGCTTAAGGGAGGTGTTCAAGGCCCTTTAACAGTCAGAGTTCCCTGGAAACTAATGACTCAGCGCACATGCATACAATACCCATTCAACTTTCTGGACTCAAAAGTGAAAGACCGTGGTAGAGGATGGGGAGAAGCAGAGATTAAATTATTTTCAAGTTTATTTTATGTGTATGTATTTTTAAAGAAATTTCTCAACTATGCTTGCTGCATATCGTTATCCTTCCCCACTGGTCTTTAACTTAGCACTCTGACTTCATCTTCTCTCATTCTATTTATTGAGTGCCTACTGTGTGAGGTGTGACAAGCACCCTTAAAGATAGTGAGAGTATAACAAGGAAGAACTCGACAATTTCTTTGCCCCCAAGATGTTTCTAAACCAAGAGTAGCTGACAGTAAGCTGACTTCAGACTGTGTTAAATACTATGGAGAAAAATAAAATGGGATGATAGCATAGCAAGGAGAGTGACAGTGGTGGGACATTTGGTATATAAACTTCAGAGAACTGGGTCATGGAAGATCTTCATAAAGAGGTAATATTTAAACCGAGAATAGGGTGACCATCCAAAGATGTATAAAGGTTCCAGGGAGGACTAACTTGACATGTTCAAGATTAGTCAGGAGGCTAATGGGTCCAGAAAGAGTGAGAATGGAAAAAGTGACAATCAGGGACCAGGTGGTGGAGCCTTATAACCATTCAGGGTTATTTTGCTACATACAATAGTGAAGCAAAGAAAGATTTTAAGCAGCAAAGTACAATGATCTGATGTGTACT
Source organism: Canis lupus dingo (assembly GCF_003254725.2). Taxonomy (NCBI): domain Eukaryota; kingdom Metazoa; phylum Chordata; class Mammalia; order Carnivora; family Canidae; genus Canis; species Canis lupus. The sequence continues at coordinate 53,640,021 of NC_064246.1, read as the reverse complement.
TTGAAAAGGTCAATTTTACCATAGTGTATAAAACGGATTGAAGAGAAACAAGATTAGAGACAGGGAGATGCATCAGGAGAGGACAGATCAGTTGAGAGGGAATGGTAGCTTGGACCAGTAGGCCATAATGTACTGCTACACAGACCCTTCTACAAATATGTCGAAGTCCAGGGACAAATGGGAGTAAAAATCTAGTCCTCACCATACTGACAAACCCTGGAGTCCAGTTAGGCAAGGGCTGATTCAGTCTGGAAAAGAGACTCTTTGGACAGTTTGTCCATTCCAAGGGAACACCTTTTTCCCTACATATGCAGTTGACTTATCTGCTTGGGGAGCCCCCTGAACCAGGATAGCCCCAGGGTTGGAAAGAAGAGCTTCAATGGAGAAAATACCATAGAAGGTAACCTGAACAGAACTTGGTGATGAATTCAACTGGAGTCAAGTGGAAAGTGAAAAATATGGCGTGACTCCTAGCTTTTGGGCTTGAGAATCATGCTGGCCTGTCCCACTTGCTGAGAGGGGGAAGTCTGGAAAAGAAGACCTTTGTAGTGCTAGGAAATCAAAAGTTTGTTTCAAACATATTAATTGAACTTTCCATTAGATATCAGATAAGCAGATAGGGAGTGAGTTTAGAAAGAGGACATAAGGAGAGAGCTGAACCCAGTTGGAGGGTGGTAACAATTAGAGATCACAGGAAAGGAGCCAGCAAGTTCTATGCTCAACTCATTTAGCCACTAACATGCACTTACACGATGAAACAGGACACAGAGACCATTTGTTCCAGAAACGACTGCCGGCAGGTGGAGGCTGGGTATGCTCACTCAACATGTGTTTTATAGCTCATTTTCAATCAAGGGCTCCCATATAAATCCAGACAGTAGATCATCTACAAATTTAATTAACTGTATTTTTGCAGAATCTCAATTTGACCATAAAAATTTAATGCTTAATATAGTTTAAGGTTCAATGGCCTTTCTTTATAAGAGGAGACAAATGAAATGGCCACAGATTAATTTTTCCAGTCATCTCCAATATATCAGAGTTATGAAGACAACTGAGAAGAGTGTATATTCCAAGTACAAGTCTGAATATTTGGATAAAATATAGGATTTAACTGTCTCCTACAAAATTCCCCTTAAATAAGAATTATTTACTTAATTGTTTGCTTAAAGTAATATCTTTCTAGTGCTTCCTGAAGTGAGTCTCAGAAGCCAAGTAGCTCACACCCAGGTGAAACAACCACGTCACCTTCTAATACCCTTTGCCTTTGGGTACAGACAGTAACTATGTCCAGTTGCTATTAATAATGAAAACAAAACACCTTGCAATAAGTTTGACCAGAGCCATAAATATTTATAAGGCCTAGGGTGAATTCATTCACATTATTAGGTCTGCTAATTTAAGGAGACTTGTCATAAAGAACAGAATACCTGGATTTCAGTCTTAGTTCTGTCATTTGCTAGTTATGACTGTGGGCAAAGCAGTTACCATCAGTTTCTTCAGCTGTAACAGGGGGATAGGAATGTCTACTCGGACTATTTCACAGGGGAGTAGAGCAAAGTAAATAAAATGAGTGTATGTAAAGTTGCCTGCCATATCTATTGCTAGGAAGAGTGAATTCAGGTACATTACAAACTCACTGTCATTCTGTGTCTGATCTTATAATTGCTGGAATAATCAGAAATCAAATGTATCTGGCATATCTGATACAAACACAAAACAAAGTCTAGCACATAGTAGCTGATCGATAGATGTTAGTTTCTTTCTGTCCATGCTTCCTCCATTGCTCACCAGAAGAGCATACAAAGACTCATTGGTTCAATCATGTTTCAAATATGAGGGTTTAAACCCCAGATTCGTGAAATGACGTACTTTTGGTTTCACAGTAAATGCCTCTCAGCCCAGCTTTTCTTATCTGTTAAGTAAGAGATTTGACTAGATAGGTCATTTTAAAACTGTTTCACAGCAAAGGCCTCCCACAGGGGTGAAGGGGGAGACAAAATACAGCTTCCATTCACCCAGGAGCAGATCTGCTTTTAGGGTACTACATACTCCAGTTCTGCATAAGATTCTTTAGGAAAGAGGGTTGTTGCTAACAACAACAAAATACTTTAAAGCAACTATTAGTTTTTGAGAATTAGAAACACTGGTTTGGTGACTGCAGACTCTCTGAGGGCTAGATATGGTTGAAATGTTAGTATCTCCAGGCAGGGCGCAGGTCTACAATTCACCTGGCCGCCTCAGCTTTTTTTGTCTTATACCAGCCTGCTTCATTCAACTAAGTTCCTGCCTAGTCCCAGAATTGCCCCTACCTCTTTGCCATCATTCATATTTTGGGAAAGGTCTATGGTTCACTTACATAAGCTCTTATAAAATACAATAGGAGTTTAAATAAGACGGTTAACTTTTTTCTCATGTAGCAGTGTAAGCAGTCCAGGGCTGATGTGGTAGTCCCATGGTGTCTTGGAATAATATACCTCCTGTCCCGTTGTCCTGCCATCCTTAATCTGCCATTAGGCTTCCATGAGTCCAGATAAAGCTCAGGATTGCTAAAAGGAAAACAGGAGAATGGCTACTGGAAGATAGCTGTGGGCTTGTGCCACAACTCTCCTATTAAATTTTAAAATCTGAGGGCAGATACCATGAGATAAGCATCAGAATACCTTATATGATATCCAGTTATGTGCAAAATCTGTACAAATAGTTGCATAAAACTCATTTATAGTAAGAAGGAAATCAACAGGGAAAGAAAAGATTCTAGGTAGGAAAAGCAGATTGGGTATGAAGGAGAAATTCAATTTTAGACATGTTTAACTTAAATAGTTGTTAGGCATCAGAGGGAGAGGTCAAGTTGACAACCATATAGATCAATCTACCATGTGGGGTAAAGACTGAACTAGGAATGTAAACTTAGAGCAGTCAACATATGGATGACATCTAAAGATTTAGATGAGATCCTGGGAGAATAGGTATAGATAGAGTAAAAGAGAGATCCAAGAACTGGATACATGTGCAATTAGAGGTTGAGGACCTAAGAAGAAAGAAACAAATAAGACTGAAAAATAGCCCTTGTAGGTGGTAGAGAGGTAGGATTTTCAGATACTGAGTGAAAAGTTTTTAAAAAGTGGTGGTGATCAATTGTGTTAAATACTGCTAATATAAGTAGGTAGAAATTGGTAGAAAATAAGGAATCAAAAAACAAGTATTAGATTTATCAGGGAGAAGTCATCAGTCATTGATCACTGACTGAACAGAATGTTACAAGCAAAAGCATGATCAGAACAGGACTAAAGAATTTTCTTGTAAAAGGGAGAAAAATGGAGCATCAACTGACAGGAAAAGGGGGAGGTCAAGAAAACTTTTGGTAAGATATGAGAAATAATAGCCTATTTCATTCTGATAGGAATGATCTATTAGAGAGATAAAATTTAATGATGTGGGTGAGAGGGAATATTATAAGCAATGTCCTGGAGCAGATGACAGGTGACTGGATCTCATGTATAAGTAAAAGAACCAATACTAGAAAGAGGCATGAGAACTTCATCCTAGTCATAGTTGGGAAGGCACAGTACCTGGGTGTCATGCTGGCAAATGGGTAGATATGATGGAGGAGTGAATGGAAGATCTTTGTTCTTCAATTTTTTTTTCAGTGAAATAGGAACTAGATCATTATTGAAAATGAGGATGGAGGAGGGGGAGATATTAGAGCTTTTAAAGAAGAAAATGAGATGTAAAATGGTTATTTAGAAATGGGAGAGTGAATGGACTGAGATTGTATAGTATGCTTGCCCACAGCATCAAGAATACCCAACAATTTATGGTCATGAATTTAAAATGAACCAAATCAGACCAGTTATGTGTTTTATTCAAACCACATTCAACTGTACAGATGCAGGCACGAGGTAATAAAAGTGAGTCAAGGGTAATGACTGAAAGGTAATGACTGATCTTGGAATTTAGGAAGGAAAGTGAGGTCATTTTGGTGATAAAGTATAGTGAAATTCAATAAGATTAATAAATTGAATGTCCAAGTGGGTTTGAAGGACTTTTAGGGTTGAGAGGTAGAGGTAGTGAGTGGAAAGATGGAGATGGTGGTTAGAGAGTGAGTTACAGGAAATTAGGATTCTTAGGATTAAACTTAGGTTATAGGAAATTAGAAAGAGGTACAGCCATTTGTAATGGTATAGGCTGGAGTAAGACTGGGTAAATGACAGGTCGACAGATGAAAAGAAAGCCTGGAACTAGGACAAAAATCACACCTCTCCTGGGTCTTCATCCTCATGATTAAGGCTGATGATGGGCCTCTGCTCTTTTAGGGGAGCTGGTGTTATTACAAGTCAGTCAGTAAGGTCAAGACAAGTGTGTGCACATTCAACGTTTGCCTTTTCCCTAGCAGGGACTAAGAAACCAGTGCATGTGGATTAAAATCCCCTAAATCCTCTACCCACATTGGAAGAGTTAAGAGAGAGCTCCAAACCCTCTGACACACACAGCTTTGCCCATGTTCTAAGCTTTGAATCCACCAACTTGAATCTCACTATGCTGTTCATTAGACCATCACTGGCCCAGATTACCCTTCCTCTACCATATTCTAATCTTCATGGGGTTCTGCAGATACCCCATTTTTTGTCCTCAATATCTCATTTGTCTTATTACTCTACCCATGATATCTGGCTCTTTCCTAAGAATACAGATGCCATTGTAGCCTTCTCAAATGGTAGCTCTTTTTTTTTTCTCCCACACTTCTTGCCTGCTGGGCATGGAGGTAAGGCTGGTTTTCTCTTTGCTTCTTATTGTGCCTTCCAAACAATTTTCCATCCCCCCTCTGTTGAAAACAAAATAAAACAAAAAATGAGTTTTGAACTTCATGTCATCAGATTATATCACATATTATCTCTCCTTGATGCTGTCATCAAACAAACCCTATATCACTTTCCTAAATTCCCACTCGCTTTCAGTTCCTGGCTCACTGTCATTTTCTTCATTACGATTCCCACCTTAGCTCATGCAATTTTAATATAAATTTGAATGAATTATGTAGCTCTTAACTGCCTTAGTTCCATGGTCTACTTCTCTCCATTTTGTATATTCACCCATCAGATTTAGCTATTCACTCCCACGAGTATACCTAGATCTGGTCACTGCTTCTATTAGGCGATGGAAGTCTAGAAAGTTTCTTAGTCGGTATTCTCTACTGCCTTCCCCTTGACATTCATGAAAGGGATGTGGACCTATGAATCTGACCCATGTTCTAATTTAGACTCCTCTATTTACTGTCTGACCTCAGGCAAACTCAAGCTTTGATTCAATTTTTTTATTAGAAAAGGGAAAATAATATCTTCCTCACAAGGTGGTTGTAACGATTAAGTGAGATTATGTATAGTAAAGCTTAAAACTACTACTTTTTTTGCTACCTTTTATACTGAAGAGGCAATATGATACAACACTGCTTAAGTATATAGATTCTGCAGGTTGACTGCCAGAGTTCAGAGCCAAGATCTACTACCTAGTCACATGATCTTGAGCAAATTTCTTAGCTATTCTATGCTCCAGTATCCATATCTGTAAAATGAAGATAATAACGGTACCTGCCTTATTAAGTTGTTGTGAGCATTAAGAGTGTATGCCAGAAAATGAAAACACTAACTTCAAAAGATACCTACACCCTTCTGCTCATTACAGCTTTACAGGGGCTAAGACAAGGAAACAACCTAAGTATCAGTCTATGGAAGAGTGAATAAGATGAATAATACATACACACAATGGAATATTACTCAGCCATAAAAAGAATGAAATCTTGCCATTTGCACAGGATAGATGGACCTTGAGGGCATGATGCCAAATGAAGTAAGTCAGACAAAGACAAATACCATATGATCTCACTTATATGTAGAATCTAAAAATAAGAACACAAAAACTGAGCTCATAGATACAGAGAGCAGATTGATGGATGCCAGAGCTAGGCAATGGAGGGTAGGTTAATGGGTAAAAGTGGTCAAAGGTACAAACTTCCACTTGCAAAATAAGTCATGGGGACATGGTGACTATGGTTAATACTGTACTGCATAACTGAAAGTTGCCAAGACAGTAGATCTTAAAAGTTCTCATCATGAAAACATTTTGTGACTATGTTTAGTGAGAGATGTTAACTAGACTCATTTTGGTGATTATTTCACAATATATATAAGCATCAGATCATGTGCACTTGAAATTAATATAATATTTTAGATCAATTATCCCTCAATTTTGAAAATAAATTACATGCTAAAGTTTGGCAAAACACAGCCACAGGTCAAATACTGTGTATATACAGTAAAAAATATACAAATTTTTATAAATACAGTTTTAAGTACTGTTTGTTGCTTTACAGTTGCAATTGCAGAGTTGAGTCATTGCAGGAGATACCATGTGGAATGCTAATTCTAAATTACTATCTGGCTCTTTACAGAAGTTTGCAGACTGCTGGTACATGCAATCTATTCAAAACAGAGGCACCTGAATGGCTCAGTTGGTTGAGCCAGCTGACTTTTGATTTTGGTTCAGGTTGTGATCTCAGGGTTGTGAGGTCCAGCCCCAGATCGGCCTCCTCACTCAGTATGGAGTCTGCTTGGGAATCTGGCTCTTCTTTTGACCCTACCCTTACTTGTGCACTCTCTAAAATAAATAAATAAAATCTTTAAAACAGTCTAATACAGTGTAGGCTCTCAAACAATAATACATTTATTCTCGATATAACCCTACTACAAGTTGTTCAACAAATTATGGAAGAAATTGAGTGTGGGAGGGCAAGTAGGAATAAACCACTTGCATTGTGAAGTTCTGTAGTAAAGTTCTATTCCACATAGCCCTATACAGAAGCTTGCATTTCTCTGGGGGCAGTGGCAGAGTTTTTTATATTGGGCATAAGGCTAAGTTAGACTTTCACTAGATTTTCATGCCATTGCTGATGTGGTGACCAGTGTACCTCACGCCAAGCATAAAATAGACTTCCAAGGCTATCATCTACATAAGATACCTAACTGAACCCAAGATTTGCACAGCAAGTCAGGGAAGACAAGCCTAAGAGTTAAACTCAGAACTTCTCACAGAATACAATCAAACATGGAGTTATATTTTATTATGTATCTCTAATTGCTTTAGAAACTGAATAATGGATTAGGAGAATAATAAAGGATGTCTAACTAGTATTTTATACTTTTTAGGGTAAAATGCATAGAAATGGCTTTTTGTCAGGACTTGTATAAGGAACTGAAAGCATTTTATAAAACGGTGCTTATATGCCACACACCAAAACACTTATAAACAAAACCTAAGCTCCTAATATTCTTAATTGACTCAATGCTTCTACTGGATATAACACATGGTATTAACTAGAACTTCCATGAATTGCATTCCCTTATTCTATGACTAACTCATGACAAAAGGCCCAAAGGGTTTCTCACTAAAGTTGGGAAACCAGAAGGCTGTGTTAATTGTAGAAATGTACTAGAGTGGTTACCAGCCAGGTTTAGCTGAACACCTCAGCTTTTGAATGCTGGAACTGGCCAACTACTAGCCTTAAAAGGCAATAAGATTATTTTAATATCTTTACACTCCTATAAAGTAGTCACGAGGACTCCATAAGATGATGAATTTAAAGCACTTAGCACGGGGTACTAAGTGAAATAAGTCAGACAGAGAAAAATATATCATATGAATTCACTTTCATGTAGAATATAAAAAATAAAAACCAGAAACAGACTCATAAATACAGACTGGTGATTCCCAAAGAGAAGAGGGAGATGAACAGAACAGGTAAAGGTGATTAAGAAGTATAAATGTCCAGTAGAAAATAAAGAAGTCATAGGGATGAACAGTACAGCATAGGGAATATAGTCAATATGATTTCAATAACAGTGCATGGTAACAGATGGTAACTATACTTACTACGGTGACCACTGTGTAATATATAGAATTGCTGAATCACTGCTATATACCTGAAACTAATATAATATTGCACGCCAGCTCTATTTTAATAATTAAAATTAAGTAAATAAAAATGTAGAGGGCATTTTGCACTTTATACCTCTTATATAAGTTATCAAATATTACCTAGTAATAGTAGCTGTTGTCATTGCCATTATATTGCAAAAACTGCAAAATACAGAGTTACAGACTCTTGGAAACCAATTTCAGTTGTGGATGACTTCATTTCTAGTATGGCTGAGGATTCTAAATCCATAGCCAGTATTGTTTGATAAACTGTAAAATAAAAGAATTAAGACCTAATAGATCTTAGCATCCCTGAAAACTAGATTGACATCAACGTTTAGGTGTTTCGTGTTGAAGTTCATTTTATGAGTTTGTATCTATGTATAAAAAAAATAACACCCTTCCCAAAAGCCTACATAAAAAATTATTTTTTAATGAAATATGGCTTTCTTAGAGGTAACCTCATCAAGGATCCTAGACATTCTCTAAATAAACTCCATAAAGGAGAACAATATTAGGGATATAAAATAATAATTGAAACTTCTAACTTAAAATTCCATATCTGATATTAAAATGGAATTATTTTTTGTTCTAATTGAGATAATCCACATATAAAAGTTTACCCTTTTTTGCTTACAATTCAGTGGTTTTAAATAGATTGACAAAGTTGTGCAACCATCAACCACTCTATAATTCCAGAATATTTTTATCAATCTACAGAGAAACTCTGTACCCATTAGCAACCATTCTCCATAATTTACTGAAGACTTTGGTGTTTGTTTTTTAAGACATGGTAATAGTATTAGGACTATTTTAAAGTGGTTCTTATATTTTGTGATATATCCTAAGATAAAGATAAAATCACATGATACCTAGTAACTGTGCAAAATAACCCACAGATGAGGATACAGTTAAGACAAAATTAGCCTTGTACTAACAATTGTAATTCAAGATCATTATTTCTATTTTTGTATTTGTTTGAAATCCTCCATAATAAAAAAGGCTAAGTAAACAAATATAACACATGAAATTTCAGGGAATGTCAAATCAATAAATACCTCTTTGATATACATCTTTAACACTAATAATATTTAGGAAAAGCAAAACTCTCAACTACAAAAGATAGAATAGAAATATTACATTCCCATATGTCACATAAACATGAAACATTTTATCTTTCACTAACCTTTTATTCAATCTTTGTACACATGGTTCTCACGTAGCTGAGTGTGGATATGTTTTTTAATATTTTCCAGATGAGCTATGTCTAATCTGGTATTCAACCTACCAGTTATGTTCTTAATTTCAATTATTGTAACTTTCTAGTATTTCTATATAACACAAAAATGAATAAATTCCAAGTTTATGGTTAATTTTTCCATTATTTTAAAGTTAGCACCTGATAATCCCAGTATTTAGATCACCAATCTATTGTCTATTTTCTTACTTGAAGCACTAAATAATGTTTTAATTCTTCAGGGAAAAAAAATTTTAAGTCCCTGGCAGGTAATTAAAGCAGAAATTTCCCACCTTCACCCAATCAAGAACTAAGAAAATCAAGGCTGGATTTCAGTCTTTGTGGAGCTGATCTATTTCTGCTTCATCTTTATTCCTGAGGAATAGTCCTTCAGGGATCCCAACTGAAAGTCCTGAGTGTTTACTACCAAAGCACCTTTACCTTGGCAGGTCCTGAACTACAATTTTTATTCTTTCCAACATAAAGAGAATGCTGACAAGTCTGCTTGCTTTTTGGTTTCTTTGCAGCTACACCTTGCAAGTTGGAGAATGCTCCAAGGAGAAAACTGGTACAGAATATTGGATTCATGATATTTTCCTATTTCTCTGAGATCTTAACCTCTCAACTCATAGCTGACTTACCAGGCTCAAAATCCAATTTTGTCTCGCCATGCCCCTAAGATTGTTAAAAGCTCTACTCAGTTTCTCAGCCCCTCTACCCATGCCAACTATGAATCAGCAGATGCTGTGAGGAATAAAGCATCATAGAATATCAAAACCCACTCCATGTGTTTCCTTTCTTTTTTGAATCCTGGCTCCTCAATTCCTAGTCGACTTGGTAGCTCTCTGATTCTTTCAAACATGTTACTATTTTTGTATTTTGTTGAGTTTTCTTGTTGTTCTAGAGAAATGGTTTACTACAAACTATTCCACTCACTCTAGAGACGGATATTACGTTTGGGTATATATATACATACATACACACACACACACACACACACACACACACACATTGGAGATATATATATATACACACATATATATACATTCATTGACATAGTATTTCCAAATGCTTTCCACATTGTAAATTCCTCAAGATTATAGCAAAAACTGGTAGAAGAGTAGCACTATTTTACATTTTTGCAAATCTCTTTAATGTCTATCTTAATAGAGTAGAACTGGATTTTCTGTTATCTGATTCTGCATTCAATCTTATTGCCATATATTGTTTTGGTTGAAATATATGAAGAAAATCTAGCCTCATGCAGAATACATAGATAAAAAATGGAAGAGTGTTTTAATAGTCTTTCCATATAATTGTGGATTTCCTCCTTTGGTACCACACCTAAACTCAAAAGAGAAACAGTTTCTTAAATATTAGTTGCAATGTAAAATCCAAAACTGTATCAATGAACATTTTTTACTTTGTCACATTTAATTTCAGGGAGCTATTTTTTTTACTCTTGAAATATTTGTAACATTATGCACTGGTCATTTGGAAAGTATTGGCTGACCAATATACACACATTTCAATGAAATAATTGAAATAGTTCATTATATAATGTTTTTTTTAGTTCATTATATAATGTTTAAAAAAACCCACATTCATTAATATCACTGTCATTCTCTTGCTAGAAGTCTAACTATTGAGAGGCTATCAAATTCATAGTGGCAGAAACGTGCTTGCTAAAACTTGAATTTCATCAATGGCGACAAATACTGTCAATTTGTTTTAGTAACAGGCTCACTTTTTTCATTTTCAGGATAATATTTACCAAATAATGAAGACTGAAAAACAGATATTCTAAGATATTCTCTCAAGTAATTATGGTGTTCCATGCAATCAGTGGCCAGTTGAGCTTGCAGACCAATCACACATGTGTTTTTGGTATCTAGCAAAACTGTTTTATGCAGAATTCCCATTTCGTCACCCAGCATATTAAAAAGATATTTTATAGGAGATTAAAACTTAATTAACATTTTAATGCTTCATCACATTCTTTTTTTTTTTTTTGCTTCATCACATTCTTAAGTGAAATTGTTATACACATGTATTTACATAAATACATATTATCAATCCTCATTCACAAATCTTTATTTGTGAACTTGTCTACTCACTAAAACTTACTTGTAACTCCAAAGTCAATACTTGTGATACATTCATGGTCATTCACAGACATGTACACTATGGTGAAAATTTGAGCCATCTGATGTACACATTGCTACATAAGCTGGAACAAGGCAAGATAAGCTTTTCTTCTTGTTTCAGTTCTCATAGTGTAAGCAAGTGTCCTTTTCACAGTCTATTTACTGTGTTTCTGCATTTTCATGCTTTTTGTTGGTGATGATTTTGTGGTTTAAAATGGCCTCAAGCATAAGACAAAAAGTCTCTCTAGTGTCCCTTGGTACAAGAAAGCTGGTATGTGTTGTCTAAAATATGTGTATTAGACAAGCTTCCTTCAAGTATGAGTTATAATTCTGTTGTCCATGAGTTCAATGTTAATAAGTGAATAATATATTAAATAAGGTGTCTTTAAACAGACACACACATAAAATAAAGTTATATATTGATGGTTGGCAAAAATGTTGTATTGAGAGACTTGCAGGAACCTAACATTATATTTCCACTAAGAGCAATGGCACAGTATTCACTAACTCATCTTCATAATAACTTTATAGAATATAATTGGAGCAAATAATGAGCATGAACCATATATACATATGCATAGATGTATATGTGTGTGTTATATATTATGCATGGTACATGTGTATTTGTAAAGAATTTAATGATTACTAATAAGATTTGTGCCACTGCCTTGATTTGTTCTAAGGCATCAGCAGTTTTTATATTATTATTTTTGTACCACCAGTACAAAAGTCAAATGCTGTACAAAATATCATCTTAGTACTATTATTTTTAAACATTTTATTTATTTATTTGTGAGAGACACAGTGAGATAGGCAGAGACATGGGCAGAGGGAGAAGCAGGGTCACCTGTGGGGAGCCTGATGCAGGACTCTATTTCAGGACCCTGGGATCACGCCTTGAGCCAAAGGCAGATGCTCAACCACTGAGCCACCCAGATGTCCAACATCTTAGTATTATTTTTTGAATATTTTATTTATTTATTAGAGAGAAAGACATAACACTAGTGGGAGGGAGGAGTAAGGGGGGGGTGGAGAAGCAGACTCCCCACTAAGCAAGTAACCTTAGGTGGGCTCTATTCCAGGACTCTGGTATCATGACCTGAGCTGAAGGCAGACACTTAACTGACTGAGCCACCAAGGCACCCTTAGAATTTTAATATTATTATGAAAATATTATGATGTTTCCCAAAGGTTAAAAAAAGTTTTCATTATCAAACAGATTTATTTAAAATAGTAGTGTCTGCCATAAAATACATAAATACATAAAATACATCTGCATTTTCCTTGTACTGTGTGTATAGATTTAGCTATTGTTACTTTTTATATATTCATGGAAATAGTATTTCCAAATACTTTCAACACTGTAAATTCTTCGGGATTGTAATAAGTTTGACAACAAAAACTTAAACAGAAGAAAAATTCATGCCTTGTTTTGTTTTATTTTGGTTTTATTTGTTAGTGAAATTTTTGGTAATCTCCTTAATATAATTAACTGCTCATATAATAACTTTAAATTATGTCCATTGAGATATATATTAAATAATTTCCCATTTATACATTTTAAGGCAGAAGATTATTATATCCACAGCATGACTTGAGGGAGTTATAAATGGAAGAGATAAACTCGGTTTGAGGTGATGGCAAAATAAAATTATTAAAGGGAAGAGTGACATTTTTTTACTTTTAAATTACAGTTATTATTGCCCAAAGGGAAGAATAGACAAATAGATCACTTATATTACCTTCATGTCTAAACTATAATTTGATAGGAGAAAATGAAAAAGGATTATGATTTATAAACAAAAAGGAAAGGATAGGTAATGTGAATAAAAGAAAAGATAAATTAGAAATCAGGATTAAAAGTGAAGAAAGATTGAGTAATTATTAATAACAGACACATGTTTAGGAGGCAATTTGTATAGGAGACCATCTTTCAATAAATTCTATCATTCCAGCCTGATGGAGTCTCTTCTCTCATTTCCTTCTTCATGTACTCACCATTCTAGAAAGCTATCAAGATGAGATTTGAATCTTTGATGAGACTGCAAAAAACCTGGACTGAGTTGGTATTGCCCCTCCTAGAGCTCACAGGTGCTCTTTAAGACTGAATAGCCCAGATGTGTGAAAGGTAAGGTACTTACAACCTGGAAGAGAATGAATGTTCATTCTGTCAATTATCCTGTAAAAATACTAATTATAGAGCAGAAATTAGGAAGATTTACTCTTCTCTCGTTAGAGTATAAGAGAAGAAAAAAAAAGAAGGAATAGGATATCAATTTGGCCTTTACTCTTGAAGCACAAAGTCATAGTTTTTAATCATGGGAAACAAACTTGTTCTGGCCACATGGACTTGAGCCAAGAACAAGTCAAGGACACATGCTGGCTAATGCTAGACTGATTCATTGTTACTCTGAGTGTTTTCCAAATTCTGTCAGTTACTGCTAAACATTGGGTAAAAATCTGCCTTGATGGCACTGGGGGGTGGAGTTAGTAGGGTCTAAGCCCAGAGTTAAAGCAGAAGAGCAGTAGCCCCTCTCTTGAGCATGAGCAGTGATAGCAGCAAGCAGTCACTGGTAGATGAAGTAAACCCAGTAGAACAATGATACCTCGAGGGCTACCTGCATTACAGCCAGAAATCTAGCTGTTGAGGGAGGACAGTGTGACAGACCCTCAAGACTTACTTCTGAGTAAATACAAAAATAGATGCAGGCTCTCTGAGAACTAATTTTCAGCAGTGAAGCAAATTGGGTAGCATGTTATATAAAAGCTATTAACTTCCTTGGTAACTCTAGGGTCAGCAAATTAAAAGACTAGCTTGGGATAAGTTTTAATGTTTGCATTTCCTACAAATTATCTTTTAATTAGTGTTTTTGAGGCTTTACTCTGAAAACAAGCAAGTGATACAAGAAAGTCAACACTTTCATTTGTTATAAAAACATTTCCCTTTGCTTAGTTCTCTATTCTACCCCGCTGTGGGACTTGCCCTGTAGGATGCTTCCCATTAGTCTTGGCTTTGTCCTTTCGTTACTAGTTTTATTAAAGACAGGAATCAGTTTAGCCCAGTATGACACACCGCCTTGTGTGTAACGGTAACTTCATTCCTCCAACTTTGAAACTGGTTAACAATCCTTATCAGCAAATAAAATCCCCCTACTGCAGACAAGTAAAGTGATTGAGAAACTCATAAAAAGCTGAGGTAAGAAAGCCAGATGAAGTTAAAACAAGTATCGGCTCTAGTTCTCTATTGATCTTAACAGTAAATATAAAAAACTAACAAGTTTATTGGCCTTCTTTTAATTATAAGTCATTATTATTGCACTGTTTTTATATCTACTAGTAACTTCTTAGTTGGAATCTTCCAGTAAAATGCTCAAAATGAACATTTTTAAAGATAAAGAGGCACAACTATTCAGGTTTTAACTTGTAAAGTTGTGGGTTTTCTAGGACTTGGAATTATACCATACATGTAAATAATGAGAGTTCTAAAAACCAAACTTCAGTTTTATAAAAAATAGGTTTAAATTTTGTTGGATAAAGAAAATAGGCATCTCCAAATTAAGACAGGATATATAGAATGCTCTTTCAGGAGATAACAGTCTAGTTAAATATAACTAATGAAATAAGCACAGACTCACTCCTATAATGTGATCATATATTAAACTGCATTTCTATACCTAGCAGCAACAAAAAGGTTGAATTAAAATCATTTACTCTAAAAAAAGGGAACACTTGTGATCATGATTTTTAATCATCAAATGCTGTAAAACCCAGTGGCTAGAAAGTTTACACTTGCTTTATGCAACCCCAAAGGTTTGAGTTTAGATATTATCACCAAACACTCTAGAGAGAAATATTTTGTCCAAAGACAAGTGAGGGTCCAAGTGTAGGAAGAGCCTGAACTCACCTCCTCCCCAGAAATACCAAATCTACACCTAGAAATAGCACAAGTCCTCCTGAAGAACAACTGAGCATTGATCAAACAACTTCTGCACAACAAATGCCAGAGGGGCTACATAGAGAAGGGTAAGAGAGACAAAGACATGGTAATAATAGGAAACCCATCCCTCATGCAGGGGCCTGAAGTAGGGAAGGATATCACTGAGCTCATGCACAGACTCACCCACCCTGGGGCACAGTGAAAACAGTACTGGTTTAAAAAGCAACTAGACTATAAGTGAAGAAGATCTATTTACTAACCTTAGAATGCCTGCCAAAATGGGTTGAGAACTGCTGGACCTCTCCAGGGTCAGAGGCCCCAACCAGCATAATATTTTACATTTTCTCTCCACCTCAATAATGTAGGAAACAGTAGGGTCTGGATGTTCTAGCTGGCCTGTCAGGGCCACTCTGGCATGCTCTGGGCCCCTCATCTGCCCCAATCTGGATGTCCCACCAAGGAAGCTCCAGCATAGCATGTTGCAAGACTCTCCTGCTTGCACCTGACCCAGCCATCCCATGAAGGCAGCCCCAGTACAATTCTCTGAGATTCCCCAGCCCAAGCCTTCTCTAACTGTTCTACCATGGTGGCCCTTGTATAGGACACCACTGGACTTTCTGGCCCACATCCACTCCAGCTCTCCTATCACAATGGTCCTAGCACGCATGCCCTAAAACATGCTGGCCAGTAACCACTCCAGCCTCAGCCATCCTGCCAAGGCAGTCTGCATGTGGAATGCCCTGGAACCCCACCAGCCCCTATCTGTACCAGCTCCAGCTTTCTGCCAAAGCATCCAGGTACATGCAGTGTACACAGGGAAAACTTCTCTTCCAAGACCAAAAGAGATAGCTCTCCCACCTAATTTATAGAAACAAACACAGAAAAAGTCAAACAAAATGAGACAGAGAAATATATTCCAAAGAAAAGAACAAGATAAAACCCACGGAGAAAAAAACAACTAATGAATGGAGAAAAGTAGTTTACCTGATGAAGAGTTAAAATTAATCATCATAGAAATCTCACCAAACTCAGGAGAAGAATGGAAGAACAGAGTGAGAATTTCAACATAGTTAGAAAATATAAGAGAAAAACTATCAGAACTAAAGAACACAATAACAAAAATAAAAAATATACTAGAATGAATCAATAGCACATTAGATGATTCAGGACAGATCAGCTATGTGGCAGATAGAAGAGTGGAAATCACCCAATCAGAAGAAGAAAACAAAGATGTTTTTAAATAAAGATAATTTAAAGAATCTCTGGGCAACAGGGGGTGTGCTAATATTCATATTACAAACGTCCCAGAAGAAGAGAGAGAAAGAAATAAAAAATCTCTATGAAGAAATAATGGCTGAAAATCTCCCTAACCTGGAGAAGAAAACAGACATACAGGTCCAGGAAATAAATAATATGAACTCAAAAAGATCCACATCAAGACACACTATAACTAAAATGGCAAAATTTAAAGAGAGAATCTAAAGGCAGCAAGAGAAAAAGAATCATTTACAATGGAAACCTCATAAGTCTATCAGCTGATTTTTCAAAAGAAATTTTGCAGACCAGAAGAGAGTGACAGGATATATTTAAAGTATTAAAAAGGAAAAACTTACAATCAAGAATACTCTATCTGGAAAGGTTATCATTTGGGATTGAAGGAGAAATAAAGATTTTCCCAGATAAGCAAAAACTAACGCAGCTCATCACCAGTAAATTGGTCTTACAAGAAACGTTAAAGGTTGGTCTTCTTTAAGCAGGAAAAACCTTAACTAGAAATCAGAAAATATATTAAGGAAAAAAGTCTCACTGGTAAAGGCAAATAGTACAGGTAGTAGATTAGCCCTTAAAAAGCTAGTTGGAAGATAGTAAAATCAACCATAACTACAATAAGTAGTTAATTGATACGCATAATAAAAAAGTATGAAATGTGATCTTAAAACAAAATATGGTGATTGGGGCAGGGGGTGGAGATAGAAGTGTTTTTAGAATGCATTTGAACTTAATCAACTATCAACTTAAAACAGACTGCTAAATATAGAGGTCAATATATATGAACCTCATGGTAACTAAAAACCAAAAACCTTTAATAGATATAAGAAAAATAAAGAGAAGGGAACCCAAACAATAAAGAAAACCATCAAACCACTAGAGATAAAAAGAACAACAACAACAACAAAAAAAAAACAGATAAAAACAAAACAAAAAACAAAAGACAGAGAAAATTACAAAAAGAGCCAGAAAAAAAAAATTAACAAAATGGCAATAAGTACATACCTATCAATAATTACTTTACCGGGACGCCTGGGTGGCTCAGAGGTTGATCATCTGCCTTTAGCTCAGGGCATGATCCCAGTATCTGGGATGGAGTCGCACATCGGGCTCCCTGCACAGAGCCTGCTTCTCCCTCTGCTTGTGTCTCTGCCTCTCTCTGTGTGTGCCACTCATGAATAAATAAATGAAATCTTTTTTTAAAAAATTACTTTACCTGTAAATGGACTTAGTTTTCCAATGATAAGATATAGTGTGGCTGAATGGATAAAAATACAAGACCTATTTTTATATTGCCTACAAGTCCTATTTATATGCTGCCTACAAGAGATTCACTTCAGATCTAAACACACATACTAAAAGTAAAAGGATGACAGGATGCCTGGGTGGGTGGCTCAGCAGTTGAGCACTTGCCTTTGGCTCAGGGCATGATCCCGTGGTGCCAGGATCCAGTCCCATATCAGATCCCCTGCATGGAGCCTGCTTCTACCTCTGCCTATGTCTCTGCCTTTCTCACTGTGTCTCTCATGAATAAATAAATAAAATCTTTAAAAAAAAGAAAGTAAAAGGATAGAGAAAGATATTCCATGTGAATGGAAATAGAAAGAAAGCTGGAGTAGAAATTCTCATTTAAGACAAAAGAGACTTTAAAAGAAGACTGTAACAAAAGACATAGAAGGGCTTACATAATAGTAAAAGGATCAATCCAAGAATAGGATAAAACATTCATAAATACTTACGTACTCTACATAGGAGCATCTAAATATATAAAGCAAATATTATCAGACATAGAGGGAGACATTGATAGTAACATATAATAGTAAGAGACTTTAATGCTACACTTACATCAATGGATAGATTATCCAGACAGAAATACAATAATGAAATGTTGGCCTTAAGAGACATTAGGCCAGATGGATTTAAGAGACATATACAGAACATTTCATCCTCAAACTGCAATACACTTTCAAGTGCACATGAAACATTTTCTAGGAGAGATCACATGTTAGTCCACAAAAGAAGTCTCAATAAATTCAGGATAGGAGTCTTATCAAGCATCTTCTGTGACCACAACGATATGAAACTGGAAATCAATCACAAAAAGAAAACTAGGATAACAAACATAGGGAAAATAAACAACATCCTACTAAACAACCAATGGGTTGAAGAAATCAAAGAGGAAATAAAAAATACCTTGGAAGAAATACAAATGGAAACACAACTTTCCAAAATCTAGGGATATAGCCAAAGGAGTTCTTCTTTTTTATTTTTTAATTTTTATTTATTTCATGATAGTCACACAGAGAGAGATAGAGAGGCAGAGACACAGGCAGAGGGAGAAGCAGGCTCCATGCAGGGACCCCGACGTGGGATTCGATCCCGGGTCTCCAGGATCGCGCCCCGGGTCAAAGGCAGGCGCCAAACCGTTGCGCCACCCAGGGATCCCTAGCCAAAACAGTTCTAAGAAGCAAGTTCATAGTGACGTGAGCTTCCTTCAAGAAACAAGATAAATCCCAAATAAACTATCTTACTTTAGACCTATAGGAACTATAAAAAGAACAAATTCCAAAGTTAGTAGAAGGGAAATAATAAAGATCAGTGGAAATAAATAAAATAGAGATTAAAAGAAACATTAGAGAAGATCAATGAATCTCAACCTGGTTTGTTGAAAACATAAAGTCAATAAACCTCTAGCCAGATTCATCAAGAAAAAAGAGAGGAGTGCCAAATAAAACTATAAAATTAAAGAGATGTTACAACTGACACCATAGACACACAAAGGATCACAAGAAGCTATTCTGAAAAATCATTTGTCAACAAATTGGTAAATCTAGAAAAAGTAATTAAATTCCTAGAAATACATAGCCTTCCAAGATTGAATCACAAAGAAATAGAAAGC
The DNA here is from genome assembly GCF_003254725.2 of Canis lupus dingo. Lineage (NCBI taxonomy): Eukaryota > Metazoa > Chordata > Mammalia > Carnivora > Canidae > Canis > Canis lupus. The sequence continues at coordinate 53,620,561 of NC_064246.1, read as the reverse complement.
CTGAATAGACCAATTACAAGTAATAAAATTGAAACAGTAATTTAAAAACTTCCAAAAACCAGAAATTCAGACCACAGTGATATATAATCTGACACCTGTCAGAATGGCCATTATCAAAAGACAAGAAATAACAAGTGTTGTCAAGGATGTGGAAAAGGGGAAACCTTTTACATTGTGGAGGGATGTAAATTGGTATATCCACTACAGAAAACATTATAGGGGTTCCTCAAAAATTTAAAAATAAAACTACTTTATAACAAGCAAGCCCACTTTGGGGTTTTTATCCAAAGAAAATGAAAACACCAGTTCAAAGAGATATATGCAGCCCTATGTTCATTGCAGCATTATTTACAAAATCCAGGATATGGAGGAAATCTGAGTGTTACTTTTGGATGAATGGATAAAGAAAATATAGTATAAAACCAATGGAATATTACTCAGCCATAAAAAAGAACAAAATATTTCTATTTGAGACAACATAGATGGACTTAGAAGACATTACACTAAGTGGAAATAAGCCAGACACAGAAAGACAAATACCATATAAGTTCACCTGTATGTGGAATCTAAAAAATAAAATAAATGAAAAAACAAAAACAAAAACAAACAAACAAAAAAAAAGCTGAAACAGACTCACAGATACCAGAAATAAATTGTTGGTTGCCAGAGAGGGGAGGAGTTTGGGTGAATGGGTGAAATAGGTAAAAAGAACTAAGAGGTAGAAACTTTCAGTTATAAAATAAATAAATCAGGACACCTGGGTAGCTCAGTGGTTGAGTGTCTACCTATGGCTCAGGTTGTGATCCTGGGGTCCTGGGATCGAGTCTCACATCAGGCTCCCCACAGGGGGCCTGCATCTCCCTCTGCCTATGTTTCTGCCTCTGTGTCTCTCATGAATAAATAAATAAATCATTTTTAATTAAATAAATAAGTCATAGGAATATAATGTACTTAATAAGAAATAACATTCTGATAATCTTGTATGGTGACAGATGGTAACTAGACTTATGGGGATCATTTCATGATATATAAAATATATTTTATACACTAGATATAAAATATATATTAGATATAAAATATAAAAATACCAAATCACTATGATGTACACCTGAAACTAAGAGGATATTATAGGTCAATTATACTTCAATAAAAACAAAGACAAGTTAGAACTTTATTACCAACAACAACAAAAGTAACTTTATAATGGGTTAAAGCAGTAGTTAATGAACTTAATTTACTAGAGATAGTTAAATATAAGCCATTGAGGTATTTTACTGGTCCCTCAAACATGGGTTGTTAAATAAGTAATTTCAAGCTTACTTTGTAGGTCTTAGCAGCAGAAACCATTACTGAAAATGAAATCTTGATTTCTAAGTATTCCATAGACATGGTAGACACTACAGAAATCAGAATCTTTCCTCCTATCCTTCAAAAGCCATTCCAATCAACAAAGCAGAAACAAAATCCTTGTTTTTTTTGTTTGTTTGTTTGTTTTACTAGGAAAGAGATAATGCTTTAAATGTCAAGCTATATTTATGTAGGGAAATAAACATTCTGAAGCCAACAGTACAAAGTACGATCTTGTGTCAGAGCAGAATCATACACAGACTAAGTGGGAAATGAGAGATCACAGAGGGACACTAACAAGTGAAACATCAACAAAATTTCTTCTATAGAAAGAAAGCTCCACACTGAGTGGCAAAGTCCCTAAAACAGGCTGGAGATCTGGTGCATCATAACACTGGAGAAAGGAAAAAGTCTGCAGTTGCTCAGGAACAAAGGTGGCAAATCTGGAAGACAAATCTTGTGTCTGGGGGCGGGGGGGCAGCGGGAGGGCATGTGGTGGAGATGACTTGGTGCATAGGAAATACCCAAAGAATGAAAAATAAAATAGAGGTACAATGAATCAAAGAAAAAGTAATAGGCACAGTAGAAAAGCTAAGACATAAAAACGTTATCGGAGTCCTTGAAGACAAAACAACCATATTGTGGATGTGAAATAGGTGTGAAATGTGAAATGGAACTAAGTTTAAAACTCTTAGTTACTAAAAACTTCCCAAATGTTAAACTAGACCTGAATTTACATATTAAAAAGGCCAATTCTCTATATGTGAAAATTGACAAAGAATGACCAACAAAAGCGGATGAATTTAATTCCCAATATAAAAGACAAGTACAATAAAGGAAACAGAAGAAATCAAGAAAAAAAAGGAAAAAATAAAGTATAAATCAGTGAAGTTGAAATCTCAAAATGCTAGCTCACTGAAAATCAACAAAATAGCTTCTCAATCAAGAAATAAAAAGAGAAGAAGAAAACAAATATAACTAATAAATCACAAGGAGGTAGTAAGCCCTGAAATAGAAGAAATCTTAAAAAGGTCTTCAAAAGATATTTACACAACTTTACAGAAAATCGAAAGCATACAAACAAGGAGGAACTATACTTCTATCCACAATCCTTTATCCATAATTCTGAAATCCAAAAAGCTCACCAAATGTATTTAGTGGCAAAATTTCACTTTAATTGTGAAATGTTAAAGTTATTATTCCACTTAAAGTGAGTTTTCTTACTTAGAATATATAAAAATGGATAATTTCCAAGTAAAATATAATTTGCCAAAATTGAACCAGTTAAGTTAAAAATACTCAAATTTTCATAGAGGAAATTGAGAAATTATCAACCTTTCAAAAACACCAGGGGAAGTGTGTAGTCCAAGATGGCAGTGTAAGAAGACTCTGAATTCACCTCCTCCCACAGACATACCAAATCTACAACTACATGTAGAATAACTCCCACTGAAAATATAAACTAAAAACTAGCTGAACAGCTCCCTCTGGAACAAGGATTAAAACAGTCACATCAAGATGGGTAGGAGGGGCAGAGACTGGGTCCTGCCAAAAACTCTACCCCCAATGCATCAACATACAATAGGGAGGAATCCAAGAAGTTCAAAGCCTCTTTCTAAGTGGGGAGGGTTTTATTTGTGGCCTATATCAATCACCCAATCCTTGGAATACAAACTAGTAAAATCAAGTCCCCAAAATGTATGGCTTTGGAAATCAACAGTGCTTATGTACAGGGGGCCTAGAGGGCTAGGAACGACCTGAGATACTCCTTGTGAGGGATTTTTGTGTTCTCAACTCAGATACAGAAAAGAGATTAGCAGTCATCAGAGAGAAAAAGGATTGGGGGAGAGGCTAAAAAGGTGAAGGAGGTCAATTTTATGGCAATGGATTGTAAGTGGGCTTATTGTGCTCATCACTCTGTAATGTATGCAAATATTGAGAAAGTATACCTGAAAGTAAGATGTTATATACTTTTTTTTTTAAGGAGAAAAGAAGATGGGAAAAAAACAAACTCAGATGTTTTCACACGGGAATTTTTTTTTTATTGGTGTTCAATTTACTAACATACAGAATAACCCCCAGTGCCCGTCGCCCATTCACTCCCACCCCCCGCCCTCCTCCCCTTCCAACACCCCTAGTTCGTTTCCCAGAGTTAGCAGTCTTTACGTTCTGTCTCCCTTTCTGATATTTCCCACACATTTCTTCCCCCTTCCCTTATATTCCCTTTCACTATTATTTATATTCCCCAAATGAATGAGAACATATAATGTTTGTCCTTCTCCGACTGGCTTACTTCACTCAGCATAATACCCTCCAGTTCCATCCACGTTGAAGCAAATGGTGGGTATTTGTCATTTCTAATGGCTGAGTAATATCCCATTGTATACATAAACCACATCTTCTTTATCCATTCATCTTTCGATGGACACCGAGGCTCCTTCCACAGTTTGGCTATCGTGGCCATTGCTGCTATAAACATCGGGGTGCAGGTGTCCCGGCGTTTCATTGCATCTGTATCTTTGGTGTAAATCCCCAGCAGTGCAATTGCTGGGTCATAGGGCAGGTATATTTTTAACTGTTTGAGGAACCTCCACACAGTTTTCCAGAGTGGCTGCACCAGTTCACATTCCCACCAACAGTGTATGAGGGTTCCCTTTTCTCCACATCCTCTCCAACATTTGTTGTTTCCTGCCTTGTTAATTTTCCCCATTCTCACTGGTGTGAGGTGGTATCTCATTGTGGTTTTGATTTGTATTTCCCTGATGGCAAGTGATGCGGAGCATTTTCTCATATGCATGTTGGCCATGTCTATGTCTTCCTCTGTGAGATTTCTGTTCATGTCTTTTGCCCATTTCATGATTGGATTGTTTGTTTCTTTGGTGTTGAGTTTAAGAAGTTCTTTATAGATCTTGGAAACTAGCCCTTTATCTGATATGTCATTTGCAAATATCTTCTCCCATTCTGTAGGTTGTCTTTGAGTTTTGTTGACTGTATCCTTTGCTGTGCAAAAGCTTCTTATCTTGATGAAGTCCCAATAGTTCATTTTTGCTTTTGTTTCTTTTGCCTTCGTGGATGTATCTTGCAAGAAGTTACTATGGCCGAGTTCAAAAAGGGTGTTGCCTGTGTTCTTCTCTAGGATTTTGATGGAATCTTGTCTCACATTTAGATCTTTCATCCATTTTGAGTTTATCTTTGTGTATGGTGAAAGAGAGTGGTCTAGTTTCATTCTTCTGCATGTGGATGTCCAATTTTCCCAGCACCATTTATTGAAGAGACTGTCTTTCTTCCAATGGATAGTCTTTCCTCCTTTATCGAATATTAGTTGCCCATAAAGTTCAGGGTCCACTTCTGGATTCTCTATTCTGTTCCACTGATCTATGTGTCTGTTTTTGTGCCAGTACCACACTGTCTTGATGACCACAGCTTTGTAGTACAACCTGAAATCTGGCATTGTGATGCCCCCAGATATGGTTTTCTTTTTTAAAATTCCCCTGGCTATTCGGGGTCTTTTCTGATTCCACACAAAGCTTAAAATAATTTGTTCTAACTCTCTGAAGAAAGTCCATGGTATTTTGATAGGGATTGCATTAAACGTGTATATTGCCCTGGGTAACATTGACATTTTCACTATATTAATTCTGCCAATCCATGAGCATGGAATATTTTTCCATCTCTTTGTGTCTTCCTCAATTTCTTTCAGAAGTGTTCTATAGTTTTGAGGGTATAGATCCTTTACCTCTTTGGTTAGGTTTATTCCTAGGTATCTTATGCTTTTGGGTGCAATTGTAAATGGGATTGACTCCTTAATTTCTCTTTCTTCAGTCTCATTGTTAGTGTATAGAAATGCCATTGACTTCTTGGCATTGATTTTGTATCCTGCCACGCTACCGTCACAGGGGAATTTTATCAGAACTTCTACCAGAGAGTCTCATTGTCACACAAATCATTCCAGAAATTAAAAAAAAAAAAGTCTTCCACTTCTTTTTTAATAAAGCAAAATCTGATAAATACATCATAAAGGTACTACAAATCTCACAATCCAATTTCACTTACACAAAAATAAAACATTAGCAAAAAGAATTTCAACACTCTTAATAAAAATCTTCCAGGAATGGATGGTTATTGTAATATTTGTTAATCTATTAATTATTTGCCATATTAATAGAGTTAAGAAGGAAAATAATATAAACTATTGAATTTCAAAATAATCATTCAACTAGAATAGAAAATGATATATACTTCCTTACATAATAGACACCAGAGCATACAGCCATATGCATACACACAGCTCTGTCATAAACCATGACCTTACTTAATGGGGGAAATATTAGAAGTATTCATAGCAAAATCAAGAACAAGGCAGGAATGCTCAATGTCTTCAATACTATTAATTTAGGGGTATGAGTCAACACAACAAGCAAAAGAAAGTAATGTAAAGCATAAGAAATGGGTAAGAAGTATAATTTACTCCAATTCACAGATGACATCATATATTACAAATGGAAAGACCAAAAGACTAAAAGATAAATTTAACACAAGCAATAAGATAATACAGTAACATAGTAGGATATAAAATTGTCATCAAAGACCAGTAGCTTCATATTTGCAAATGACATCCAGTTAGATCAAATAAGGAAAGGGAAGATGTCAGAATATCTTCACTTAGACCATTGCAGAGGGAGTGAAGGATTGCAACTTCCAGAGGAAAGCTTGGATTGTAAATTGTGCCAAATTTCTGACAATTTCAGTTATTAGCAGCTTACATGAGCCAAGGTAGGCAAAAAGGACTTTGTCCTCAAAATATTTGGAATCTGTGCTGATTACCTATTGTGGCTTCTGACCACAGAAGTACAGACCAAGAGGCAGGCATCCCTTCATTTTGTACTTCCTCCACTGTTGCAAGGCCCTCTCCCTCCAGCTGAAATGGACTTCCAAGGTATTTAAGAAGCTAGCACCCTTCCTCCAACCCCATTCATTTAACTCTTTCCCTCCTTTTGGAAGCTAGACTTTAAAGACTAAGACATTCAAAAACAACTGCATATAGGAGGAGAACTAGAAAGTGACTGCACATGTCCAGCGGAAAACTCAGAAAATACCCGAGAAGACCTTAAGTTTATACCTCAGACTGATCCTTGGCACAGAAACAGCCTACAACAATCAACCCCCCACCCACCCACCACCACCACCAAGAAGCAAAAACAATAACACAAAACAGAAAACCCTGGGAAACAGGGGGACTCTGATTTCAGAGTTACCATGTTATAAATTCAAAAGCCCAGCTTCAACAACAACAACAACAACAAAAATCACAAGACATACAATTAAGGAGAAAGAAGAGAAAATGAGTGGGAAATATCAGTGAGGGTGACAGAACATAAGAGACACCTAACTCTGGGAAACGAACAAGGGGTGGTGGAAAGGGAGGCAGGTGGGAGGTTGGGGTGACTGGGTGACAGGCACTGAGGGGGGCACTTGTGGGATGAGCACTGGGTGTTACGCTGTATGTTGGCAAATTGAACTCCAATAAAAAGAATATACAAAAAAATACAATTAATGGAAATGCTCCATTTAAAGGAAAAAAAAATCAACAGAAACTGTCCTTGAAAAAATATCTAATGACAGATATACTAGATAAAGACCTTTTAAAAATTGTCTGAAATCACTCAAAGAACTAAAGAAAGATATAGACAAAGTCAAGAAAATAATGTGTGAACAAAATGAAAACATCAACAAAGAGATAGAAAACCTAAGAAACCAAAAAGAGAACTTGGAGCCGAAAAGTACAATAATTGAAATGAAAAATTCACTAGAGATATTCAAAGGCAGATTTGAATGGACAGAAGAAAGTCAATGAACTTGAAGATAGGACAACTGAAATTATTGGAGCTGAGGAACAGAAAGAAAAAAAAAGATTTAAGAAAAGCAAACAGAATAAAGTGTCTATGGGACACCATTAAGTGAACCAACATAAGCACTGTGGAAGTTCCAGAAGAAAAAATGGAGAAAGAATGGGGCAGAGAATATTTAAAGAAATACCAGCTGAAAAATCCTCATATTTGATCTAAGGCATAAACACAAATATGCAAGAATCTCAAAGAACTCCAACTAAAGTGAACTCAGAGACTCACACTGAGACACATTATAATCAAATTGTCGAAAGACAAAGAGAGAATCTTAAAAGCAGGAGAGAAAAGTGACTCATGACATGCAAGATAGTCTCAATAATACTACCAGATTTCCCCTTAGAAAATTTGGAGATCAGAGGACAATAGACCCATATATTCAAACTACTAAAAGAAGAAAACTGTCAGCCAAGTATCCTATCTCATGGAACTATTTTTCCAATATGAGGAAGAAAATAAGAAATTCCCAGAAAAGTAAAAGCTGAGAGACTTTGTTACCACTTAACCCCTCCTGCAAGATGTGCTCAAAGGAGTCCTATGGGGTGAAATAAAAGGACTCTAGAGATAACATGAAGCTGTATGAAGAAATAAAGATTTCAATAAAGGCAAATACATAGGCAATAATAATAGGTGGTATTATAACAATTGCTTGTAACTACATTGTTTTCTAAATGATTTAAGAGGCTAATACATCTTAAAGAAACAATTAATCTAAAAGCCAATATTATTGTACCAATGGTTTGTAACTCCAAATGTTGTTCTCTACATAGCTTAAGACATGAATGCATTTAAAAGATTTATTAGCTTATGTTTGGGGGCACAGATATATAAAGAAATGATTTTGTGACATCAATAACCAAAAGGGGTAGAGATGGAGATGTAAAGCAGCACAGTCTTTGTTTGTTCTTGAAGTTAAACTGGCATAAATTCAAATTACAGTGTTATAACTTGAGGATGTTAAATGTGATAAATATGATCTCCACATTAATCACAATGAAATAGCTACAGGATATATACCCAAAAAATGAGAAAATTTTACTACAGAAAATTTACCACAAAAGGCAGCACTAGTGCAGCAATAGAGGGACAAAAATAACCTGCAAAGGCTATAGAAAATAATACCAAAATGACAGAAGTAACATCCTCCTTATCAGTAGTTACTTCAATTGTAGATGGATTAAACTTTCAGAGAAAGAGAGAGAAATTTGCAGAGTGAATACAAACACAATATCCAACCATACACTGTCTACAAGAGACTCACTTTAGATTTAAAGACACAACTCAATTGAAAGTGAAAAGATGGAAAAAGACATTTCATGCAAATAGTAACTAATGCTAACTGTCCTAATATCACAAAATAAACTTGAATAACAAGGTTACAAGAGATAAAGTATATTACATATTAATAAAAAGTTCAACACAGCAAGAAGATATAACAATTATAAATTTTTACATACTTAATGACCAACAATCAAACTATATGATGCAAAAACTAACACAATTTAAGGGAGAAACAGACAGTTCTGAAATCACAATTGGAGACTTCAATACCCCACTCTCAATATGGTAAGAACAAACAGAAGATGAGAAAATAGAGGACTTAACACAGCAAAAAACAACTAGCCCCAGCAGGCATATACAGTACATTCTACAGAATAACAGTATGTGCATTCTTTCCAACTACACAGGAGACATGTTTCAGGGCAGACCATATGCTAGGCTACAAATTAAGTCTCAATTGATTTTAAAAGTTAGATATAATACAATCTATTTTCTCCAAAGACAATGGGATAAAGTTAAAAATCAACCAAATAAATTGGAGAAATTCATAAACTTGTGGAAATTAAACAGGACACTTTCTAACAACCAATGAGACAAAAAAGGAATCATAAAGGAAATCAGAAAATACTTAAGAATTAAAATGAAAACATACATATCAAAACTTATGAGAAACTATGAAAACAGTGTTAAGGGGGAAATTTATAGCCATTAATGCTTACATTAAAAAACAAAGAACTCAAATTAATCTAACTTTCAGCTCAAGGAACTAAAAAAAAAAAAAAATGAATAAACTAAACCCAAAACTGGCAAAAGAAAGGAAATAATAGAGAATAGATCAGAGATAAACAAATTAGAAACTAGAGAAAAACACAGAAATTAATAAAACCAAAAGTTTTTTTAAAAGATTTTAAAAATCGATAAATAGCTAGATGGACTAAAGAAAAAGAAAAGGTAATACTCAAAATACTAAAATCATAAATAAAAGTGGGGACATTATTGATCCTATAATACCAAGAATATAAGAGTATTCTGAACAATTATACACCAACAAATTGGATAACTTGGATAACCTATTTCTAGAAACATAAAACCTATAAAGACTAAATCATCAGGAAATAGAAAATCTAAATAGACTTATCACCAGTGAAGAGATTGAATAATCAATCAAAAATTTCCTGATGAAGAAAAGCCCTGAACCTGATGACTTCACTGGTGAATTTTACCAAACATTTAAAGAAGAACTAATTCCAATCCGTCTCAAACTTCTCCAAACTATTGAACAGCAGTGGATATTCCCTAACACATTCTATGAGACCAGCATTACCCTGATACCCAACCAGACAAAGACACTACAAAAAACTACAGCCAATATCCCTTATGAACACTGATGCAAAACTCAACAAAATACTAGCAAACCAAATTCAGCAGCATATTAAAAATATTATACACCATGGCCAATGGGAATTATTCCTGGAATGCAAGAATGTTTCAATATATAAAAATTGAGTAATATACCACATTAACAAAGAAAAAACCCCACGATTATCTCAAGAGATGGAGAAAAATTGATAAACTTCAACAATCTTTCATGATAAAAAAACACTTAAAAAAACTAGAAATAGAAGGAAATTGTTTCAACATAATAAAAAACATATGAAAAACTCACAGCAAACCTTATACTCAATGATGAAAGACCAAAAGCTTTTCCTCTAGTATTAGGAATGAGACAAGAATGCCCCTTTTTGCCATTCTATTTTACACTGTACTGCAAGTTCTAGCAAGAGCAATTGGGCAAGAAATAGATACAAAAGGACTCCAAAGTGGAAGGGAAGATGTAAAATTGTGTTTGTTCACAGACAATATGATCTTACATATCAACTTTAGCCATTCCACAAAAACTATTATAGCTAATAAATGGTTTCAGAAAAATAGCATGATACAAAGTCAACACACAAAATAAGTTGCATTTCTGTGTACTAACAATGAGCAATCATAGAGGAAATTATGAAAACAATTCTGTTTACAATTTCATTTTAAAAAATACTTGGGAATGAACTCAACTAAGGAGGTAATAGGCTTGTACACTGAAAATTACAAAACATTGCTGAAAGAAATTAATGAAAATACAAAACCATGAACTTTGTTCATGGATTGGAAGACTTAATACTATTAAGATGCCAATACTGCCCAAAGCAATTTATAGATTTAATGCAATCCCTGTGGAAATCCCAATGTTTCTCTCAAAAAAAAGAAAAAGTCATCCTAAAATACAATTGTAATCTCTAAGAACATTTGATAGTCAAAACAATCTTGAAAAAGAACAAAGCCAGAGGATTTCCACTTTCTGCCTTCAAAATTTGCTACAAAGCCATAGCAATCAAAACAGTGTGGTACTGGCATAAAGATAAATATATATACCAATGAAATAAAATAGCCCAGAAAAAAAGCCCTCTCATATATGGTAAAACAATTTTTGACAAAGATGTAAGGGCCACTTAATGGGGCAGGGACAATCTTTTCAATAAGTGGTCCTGGGAAAAGTGTCACATACTGGCACAAGAATGAAGTTAGATCCTTATCTAACACAACATACAAAAATTAACTCAAAATGGATCAAAACCTAAATGCAAGACCTATTAACTAAACCCATAAAGCTCTTAAAATAAAACACAGGGCAAATGCTTCATGACATTATATTCAACAATGATTTCTTAGGTATGAAACCAAAGGCACAGGCAACAACAACAGAAACCCAGACAAATTGGACTTCATGAAATTTTAGAATTTTGTGCATGATAAGACAATATCAAGAAAAAAAATCAGAATAAAAAAGCAACTCACAGAATGGGAGAAAAAAATATTTCATAATAGATTAATCTTTAGAATATGTACAGCTCCTAAAACTCAACAATAACAAAATCCAATTTAAAAATGGGCAAAGGAATTGAATGAGACATTTCTTCAAAGAAAATATACAAATGGCTAATAAGCTCATGGAAAGATGTTCAACATCAGAAACATTAGGGAAATGCAAATCAAAACTACAATGAAATTCCACTTCATACCCAGTAAGATAGCTCCTATCAAAGGAAAACAGAAAATAGCAAAAGTGTCCGTGAGAATGTGGAGAAGCTGGAACCCTTGTGCACTGCTGGTGGAAATATAAAATGGTAGAGTCTTTATGAAAAACGGTAGTTCCTTAAATGATTACAAAAGGAATTGCCATAAGATCCATCAATTGTACCTCTGATATACCCAAAAGAACTGAAAACAGGATCTTGAAGAAATACACACCCATGGTCATAGTCGTATTGTTCACAATAGTGAAAACATGGAAGCAACTCAAAGGTCCACTAATGGAGAAACAAAATGTGATATATGCATACAATGGAATATTAGCCTTCAAAAAGAAGAAAATTCTCACATATTCTACAAGATAGATGAGCCCTGAGGACATTACACTAAGTGAAATAAGCTAGTCACAAAAAGGACAAAAACTGTATGATTCCACTTATATGAGCTACTTAGGGTAGTCAAAATTGTAGAGATGGAAGGTAGAATGGTGATTGCCAGGGGTTGAGGAGAGGGAGAAATGGAAAGTTATTGTTAAATACATAAGGAGTTTCAGTGTATAAGAGCCAGGGAGAAGGATAATGGCATGATTATATTATATATATTTCATTTAAAAATGATAAAGATAAAGATAAATTTTATGCACATTTTATTACAGTAAAAACATTTTGGGGAAAAAAGAAAACCCCTTTTATAATAGCATCAGGTGGATAAAATACTTACAAACTACCTTAAAATAAATGCAGGAAACTTATATGAGGAGAATTTTAATATATCTTTGAAAAATGCAAAAGTAGACTTGAACAAATGGAAAGACATATCCTTTTATAGGATAATATTAACCAAATTCATAAATTTTGATGTCAATTCTCCAACTTAATTTTATGAATGCAAATGTGATCCCAATTTTAAACCAGCAAGTTTGTTTCTGGAGCCACATAGACTGATTTTAGCTTTAATGTTCATATGGAAAAAATAATCATGCAAAAATTTTTTTAATTGGGTAAAAAAAGGAGATTAGCCCTCTCAGATATGAAAACTATTATTAAATGTCTATAATTAAAAGAATATGGTTTGAGAACCTGAGTAAATAGTAAGATAATGGTATAGAATAAAAAGAAAAACGGATAAGACTCAAACAGATATGGACATCTACTATCTCAAATCATGAAGAAAAGATAAACAGGTGTTTTAATAAATGATGTGAGATATCTATTTGGGAGGGAAAATTTTGAGTCCACTTCTCACAAATATACCACAATAGATCAAAATAATGTAACTGTACAAATATTAGGAAAAAAAACCTGGTGAATTCCTTTATAATCTGGCTGTGGGAAAAATTCAGATGCAAAGCGAGAAAATATTGTTAAACTAAATTCCATAAAAATAAAAATTGTTGAAGAGCAAAAATTATGATAATGAAAGTAAAAAGCAAATAACATGCTAGGAGAAAACATTTGCAATATCTATCACTGTAACTTAGAGTGATATAATAGTTTCCTATCACTAGGTAAAAGACTACCACAAACTTAGTGACTTAAAAAAAAGAAAGCACACATTTATGATTTCACAGGTTCTAAGGATCAGAAACCCAGGTATGGTTAGTGGGGTCCTTTGCTCTGGGTCTCACAAGACTGTCCCCCAGGAATCAGCCAGGCTGTATTCCTTTCTGAAGTTCAGGGTCCTCTTCCAAGCACAGGTAGGTGTTGGCAAAATTCAGTTTCTTACAGTTGTAGGAATGAGGTCCTCACTCTTAGCTCCTAGATGCGATTGCAGTTCTTTGCCTCCCCCAACATGCAGCTTACTTCTTCAAAGCCAGAAGAATCTCTGGATCCAATCCATTAAGATAGTCTTATGTACCAAAGCCTAAAAGAGGGCATGGCTATCCCATCACATTTGCCATATTTAATTGGCTAGAGGCAAGTCACAGGTCCCACCTGTATTAAATGAGAGTGATTGTACAAGGATGTGACTCATTGCTCTCCTTTTAGAATTCTGTCTACCACCAGCAGCCTCTAGACAAGGAGCTGAATCCTGCCAACAACCATTTAAATGACCTGAACCTTGAGATAACTAGAGCCCCACTCAAAGTCTTGATTGTGGCCTGTATGAGACCCTGAACCAGAAGATCCAGCCAAGCCATGCCCAGATTTCCTGCCCCACAGACACTGTGAGATAACAAATATTGGGCTAAGCCACTAAATTTTGTGGTAAGATGTTACACAGCAACAGATAATGAATGAATAAATATAATTGTAAGTCTTATTTGGACCTAGAAAGGAAGAAACACAGATACAAAAAACATTGCTTGGCCAATTAGAGAAATATAAATACGTAGTATTAATGTGAAATTTCTTTGAGGTAATTCTTATATTGTTAGGGCTATATAAGAAAGTGGCAGTTTTTAGGAGATCTGCACTAAAGCATTTAGGGGTAAAATGGAATGTTATTTGCCATTCACTTTCAAGTAGTTCAACAGACAAAAATATAATCAAACATACCCATAAACAAGCGTATGGCTGAGTGTATCGTGTGTGTGCGTGCGCGCGCATGTGTGTGTGTTTATGGAAAGAGAGCAAGGTGGCAACATACTAATAATTTATAAATATACACAAAAGGTATATGTTCATTTTATTAATCTAGATAAATTATATAATTTAAAATGTCATTGTATAAATTAAGATTGTCAACTCTTCTGTAAGTTTTTGATTCTTCAAACTAAAAGCTTACATTTTTAGGATGAATATTGCTAGAAATGTATATAAAGAGAATTTTTAAGTATACAAATATAATATTTATAATATAAACATATATAAATAGAATTTTTTTAAATGACTGCATGATAGTAGAGAGCCCTGCACACTCAGCCCTCAGTCTGGCAACAGGACACTCTGGGGATAAGGCTTCATGAGAAATTCAGAAAATCACTAAAGTAAATCAATTTGAAGGTCTCATCCCATCCTGAGCCTCACAGTTTTATGTTTCTTGGTTCATCATAAAATTTGATCGTAAGTCAATTGTTTGCCTTTATATAGGAGCCAGCCTCAAACATTTGAAATTCTATACCTTCCAGGAAAAGTTACTAGAGAGCTAATAAAGTGTTTTGAGTAAAAATAAAGCTCTACTACCTCCAATTTTATTGTCTCCAAGGGGGCATAGGAATCACCTGAGAATCTTATTAAAATGAAAAATTCTGATTCATTATGTCTGGAGTGAGGCTTGAGTTTGCATTTTTAATAAGCTCCCAGGTAATGCTGTTGCTGATCCAAGGTCCACATTTTGAGTTGCAAGGCCTTGGAGCAACTTCCCAACAGGCCGTAATTTAAAGTGAAGTCTAGGAACTCCTGGGAGGCTCAGTGGTTGAGTGTCTGCCTTAGGCTCAGCGTGTGATCCCAGGGTCTGGGGATTGAGTCTCACATCGGGATCTTCACAGGGAGCCTGCTTCACCCTCTGCCTGTGTCTCTGCCTCTCTCTCTGTTTCCCCCATGAATAAATAAATAAAAATCTGTAAATAAAATAAGTAAAGTGAAGTCCAGCTCTGACAAGTCATTTACCTGCAGATTCACTTTCTCAAGAAAGCAAAAATATACCTATAAAGAGATTTGCTATAACAAACATACAATTACAAAAAATAATAATCTAAATGTCCATCAACAGGAAATGATTAGAATTTATTTATATAAGGCAACTGGTACCTCTTTTAAAAAGCTGCGTACCCTGTGACTCAGTACTTCCGATTTTGTGTATCTTCACAAGAGAAATAAAATAGGCCCACTAAAAGACTTATACACATATGTTTATGGCAGATTCTCACAATTGCCAAAAACTGGTAACAGCCTGGGTGCCTATGAATAGGAAAATTGATAAACAGACTATAGTATATTCATACAATATAATACCAATCAGTAATAATAAAGGAACATATCATCCTCAACATGGATAAATCTGAAAAATGTCATATGAACTAAAAGAAGCCTTATGCAAAGAGTATGTCCTTTCTGAGGCTAAGAGAATTTTCTGTTTCTTGACAGAGATTTGAGTTACACAGGTGGATGCATTTATGAAAAGTCTGCAAATGTTACACTTAAGATTTGTTAATTTCGTTGTATGTAAAATTTATCTCCCAAGAGGAAAAAATGTAAGTAAACCCTGAACCCTAGTTAAGGATATGAATAGGAAGTATTTAAGGGAATGTGTACCAGTATCTGCAACTTACTTTGCCTCAGAAATATAAGATGGAAAGAGAAAATGGATAGGGAGGTGAATGTGATAATGCAAGCAGAGCAAAATGTTAATGGTGAAATTTCTTTAACCTTTCTACATGCTTGAATCTTTTTCATATTGAACTGTGGGGAAAAGTGAGATAGATATATATGTTGACACAGAAAGATGAGCAAGCAATATCATTATGTGGAGAAAAGTAAGTTACACAGATAAATCCAATTGGACATGTGTTAGATTTCTGGCCAGATAGACAAGGAACTTGCTGTAAGTCTGCAGAATAGAAAAAGATGTTGGTAGTAGAGATTGGAGAATTTCACTTTCTGGAAGTGAAGAAATGGCAATACCGTCAAAAATAAAATGACACAAGCTGAGGAAGTAATGACCCAAAAAAGGCAGAAGTGAACTCAGTGTTGTATAAAATGATAAGTGTGTTGGAACACAAAACAAGCATGTATGCTTGCTCTGGCCTTTACAACTCAAACAGAAACATTAAGCCCCTACCTTTATCTTGTTGCTCTGTGCAGTCAACTTTTATGCTACTGAGAAATATCTAATTTTTAAAATTGAAATCAATATTTTACTAGGTTCTGGGATGTAATAATGAAAAAAATTCAGTCTCTCTCCTTCTAATACCTCTGGGAGAGTCAATGTTCAGATACCTAACATGTTAGGGTATTATTTGCAATGTTGGTTGTAACAGGCAACTACAGGAGGTCCCTTTCCCTGAGGGCACTTCACACAGGGGTACAATCCCAGGTGTGTACTTCTATTTGATTGCAAACCAATAACCATGACTAACTGGACTAGGATGAACACCTGTACCCAGGATGTTCTCATCAGACTCTCCCACAAGTTTAGAATTAGATTAATATCTGTTTTTGCTAGTGCTGGATCTGGAAGGACATGCAAGCCCAGGAACTATGGAGATGCTCTTTTCCACCATGTACAGCTGAGAAGCAAAGCTTATCTGCTAAAAGAGAAAGGATGGGGGTCATGCAGAGAGAAGTAAAAATGAGAGTCAATGAAGCCCCCAGAGATCTAAAGAGCACAGCTACCTGATTTCTATTCATACCCTTGCATTTTTGTTTTTGGTACTTTGTAAAGCACACTCACAGGCCATTGCCCCTAAGTTCCATGAGACAACCCTGAAGCTGCTCATAAAATTTATTTTTTTCTTAAACCAGTGTGGACAGCCAAGAAAGCTATAGCTAAGGCACATATCACAGAAGAACATGCAAAGTGAAAACAGGAGGCCAGAGGAGATACCATCTAAGAACTCGGAGAGTTCAGAAAACATATGAAATAGGAATTCACCGGGGACCAGACTCCATGAGCCATGGTGCTCTAAACCTTGAGACCTCCTATTTTGTGACTCCTCATCCATCATTCCTAGTTGGAGGTCCAGAGGTAAAATGTGGCTTAGAGATGATAAAATTTTTATTAGCTATCACTCCTAAATTAATTTTCAATCTTGCTTTGCAAAACAGCCTCAAGAAATCTCCTAACCTTCACTTACAAATAAATTTTTACCCCAAATCCTTCCTAGATAAAAGTTTCCATGATTACAGAAATTCTGGGTCTTTAAAAAGCAATCTCAAAGTATTATCCAAGAAACTTGCTTTTTATTTCTCATCTTTCTATACCATACTGATGGAAGAATAACAAATGGTTGTATGTTTAGACAAGGAGAGACTTGTGATATGAGATTCTTTAAGAATTAAGAAAAATGTGCCAGTTTCTGCATCCATTGTTTCAGACATGCATTCATGACAACTGAGAGCTGTCTGTCACCTGCTGGCTTTTCAGCTTCTGGTAGGTATCCTGCCTTCTGTGCTTTTTAGTCCAGCACTCCTTCTACTCTGGAAATAACATCTTTTAGACAGATATAAACACCCACCAAAGCCTACTTTACTTTCTCGGGATTCAGTGTCTGGGTCACACTTTCCTAAGACAGAGGAAAGAAAAATGAATGAATGAATGAATGAATGAATGAATGAAATTTGGTTTTTGGTTTAAAATGAAGAAATTTTAAACCCCCTTCCATTTCAGCAACTTCTAAGTTGTGCATTGGTTAAAAAAAAAAAAAAAAAAAAAAAGGCAGTCAAGATAAAGAGATGAGAATGTGTCTATTCATCCAACAAATATTTAAGAGTCTGTGTATTAGGCCTAAGTAGGTGGAGCTCTAGAGAGGTCAGGGTCAGAATAAGTATATGCCAGGGGGTAATGAGTTCTTTGATAAAAAATAACACAAGGTAAGAGTACCTTTTAGCTGGATTGGTCAGGAAAGACTGCTGTGATAGGAGCTATCTGGGCAGAAGCCTGAAGAACATGAGGGTGCAGCTCTCTTAGAAAAGAGCAGTATAGATAGCAGTAAACCATACGTGCAAAGGCCCTGAGGAATGACAATGCCAACAAAGCAGTCTCTAAGAAGGTATCACACAGAGAGTGAAAACAGGCCTTGATCTGTGCAAGTAAGGCACACTGTGAATGATGAAGAACTGCTTTGAGTCCTTAACACTCCACTGATCTTCATAAATCCCCTCACTGTCTATATGCCCTGTCATTTTTTAAAAATCAAAGCTCCAAGGTAATTTATTAGTATACAACAGTTAATGGTTACTTGGAAGTAAAATTATTATTTTTTCCCCTTTTATCCACTCTATGTCATCTGCCAGGTCAAACATTAAATCAGTCACATAAGCCCATTACTTACTGATTTGATACAAAACAACCAGAGGCTAACAAAAAATAATAAGCAACCTTAATATCTTTTATTAGATTCAGACTATCAACAAAATTAAAGTGCAAGTATGGGATCAAGATTATTAGCCAGTACATGTAACTTTCAAACTGTGGCTTTCGCAGGAAAAGAAGTTAAAGCCCAAGGTACACCAACATCCCCCCCTCCTCACATACACAAAGAATTTCTTACAAGATAAAAGGTAGTATTTATAAGCAATGGGACAATGTAGATTGTTCAATTAATGATGATGAGACAACTGGCCAAACAACGGGTCGTGGGGGGCAGGGGGCAAGGTGAGCATACAGATTTATCATCACTATTTACACCAAAATACATTCTAGTATATCAAAAGGTAAAAAAATAATATTGTAAGAGTTGTCAAAGAAAACATCGCAATTTTAAAAAATAATATTCAAGTGGAGAAAGCTAAAGCAAGATATATAACCCAAAGCCTCAAAAGGAAAGATTCATAAGTATTATTACATTAAAATTTGAAAATCATAAAACGGCAAAAAGACAGATATGCTAGGAAAATGCAACATAATGCAACAGGTAAATTCCTCCATCCATATAAAGTTTTAACAAATCAATATTAAAAGCTATCTCCTACTCCCCTACAAGTATAAATAATGTGGGTAGGCACTTGGCAGGAAGAAAAATGCAAATGGCTCTTAAATGTACATGTAAATGCACAATCAAAATTAAATTTAAAACCATTAAATAACATTTTATTCTATTAAATACTAAAGTGTTTGAAAGCAAAAGTGTTGGGGAGGCTGTAAGAAATAGCCTTTGCTATGCAATTTGGTGGAAGTGGAAACTCGTATAATTTCTTTGGAGGATGACTTGCCAACATTCGTAATGATTTAAAACACACATGCCCTTTGACTTTGCAATTATACTTCAAGAAATTTATCCTAATAAATATGTTCTCATATATGTGTAAAAAAGGAATATCTAAGGCTGCAGGACAATTTGTAAAGTAAAAAATTTGGAAATCTAAACATTTTCTGCTGAGGAATGAGCTAAACAAAGGACAGCACAATCATATTGTAATTCTGTGTCCCCATTAAAAAGATTGAAGCCAACTTACTTGGGCTGATAAGAAAGGACTTTCAAGATATAATGGTGAGGAACAAAGGTATTACAGTTATTATATGTACATACCCACACACATTAGAAAAATGTGCTAGTAAAGACTGACCCTGGAAAATATCTATCATATCCTGTGTGGCCAAAGTTCATTGGCTTTGTTATATTAGCCCATGATTATACGGCCAGCGAATACCAAAGCCAGAACTCAAACTCAGACCTGTCAGACTTCAAAGCTCATGCTGTTCATCATGATGCTATATGCCATTTGATGATGCTTAAAGGAGAAAAGTAGCAAGAAAACAAATGGCAAAACATTTCCTACTTTCCACTTCCCAAACAACCAGGTGTAAAAATAAACAGAGGAAATAATGGAATTTTACAAAAGAACAGCATATTCATCTTTAAGTCCTTGAAGGGAAAAGGCTGGTATGGTAGAAGAATATTTAGCTTTGTCTTCCCCTCCCCAGGATAATCGAAAAGGACACTAGAATTCATCAACATTGAGAACATTTTGTCACTTATAGGAGTTTTAGGCACAAAACCCATTAGGCTAGAATTCTTACCTTCTGGCGACTCTTGAGAGTTGGTGTTTTCTTTACTGGCCTCAACTAAATTCCACCCAGTTTTTTAAAAAAGGTAAATAAATCCCCAGTTTGTTTGACAGCACTGAGTGTCAAATAAACCTACGTATCTACAGCCAGATACATAAACAGCCTTCTAACACTGCCTACTCATTGGGAAGAAGTAAAGATTCCCAGATGAGTTCTGAAATCTGCAGTGCTAGAATCTGGCAAAACTTCATTCCAGCCCTTGTGTTAATTTTTCTATGCCAAGACCAATCATAAGTGCTGTCTAGCCTCAAGAATTGCCTTTTTGGTGGGTAACAAATTCTAATACCCAGGGTTAGGCCAGAGCCCAAAGGCTATCTCTATGCTCCATAGTCCTGTCACCCCAATGTAGCACAGTGAGTCCAGGGAGACCAGAAGTCTCAGCTGGCCAATCACATTTTCTGTCTCAAGTATCTGTAGTTTAGAATGAAGTGACCAAGAGCCTGCTTTATTACTGAGTCAGATGAGTAGCAGCACACCAGAAAAGTTCATGATTCCTGTGGCTGAGGTTCCCAGAGCTCCCCTGGCATCCATCCTTCTTCAGGCTTGAGTCGTATTTCTTCCATTCTTTGAGCCAGGTCACTGTCCTTTTTCCGCAGGCTGCCCAGAGTCAATCCCCATTGTTTTCAAGAACAAAACAACAGGAACAACATGCCTCTACTTGTTGCCTGCCCAACATCAATTTCCCATTTCCTTTACTAACATAATCCTGATTTTGTTTGGCATAACAATATATCCACTTAAATACTCTATCTTTCATCCTTCATTGCAGCTCCAAGTAGTCATGTGACCCAGTATTGGCCAGTGAAACCAGTGGAAATCACTGGTGAAACCTACTGAGAACCTCCTCAAAAGTGATGACATGCTGGTGACTTATCTTTCATTCTTTGTGCTCACTTTCTCGGCTAGAAAGCAGATGTAATGCTGAGCAATAAGACCCACCATCCCGAGGGTGGGAGCCACACACTGTGGATGGCAGGACTGGAATAGAGAGAGACTGTATTCCTAAAGACATCCTCAAACAGCAATACCAGCTCTACCTCATGACTTCTTATGTGAGGAAAATAAACCCTCAGTTTAGTAGTTTGGGTGGGTTTCTGAAACAAATAGCCAAACACAATCCCAAGGGACATACACCTGTCCTTTTGTGAAATCTCCTATATGAGTTCAATTCAATGCAAGTACTAGGAGAGGATCTTCTAGCACAAATTAAGGCAGGAAAGAAAATAATGACAAATAAGTACAGGTTAGCCCTCTTGTGGGTAAAACACACAGTCCCATGATCCACCCTAATAAAAGCCTAAGCTAAATAATGGAAGTATAAGCAATTGCTGTGGAAACAGGTGAAAACCAACAGTAGACTAAGAGAAGAGGAAACATTTAATAGCAGACATGGTAACTCAGCTGAGCTTTGAAAACTAAACAGAATTTTGATGGGCAGAGATCTATAGGCCAGGGTACA
Source organism: Canis lupus dingo (assembly GCF_003254725.2). Classification (NCBI taxonomy): domain Eukaryota; kingdom Metazoa; phylum Chordata; class Mammalia; order Carnivora; family Canidae; genus Canis; species Canis lupus. The sequence continues at coordinate 53,598,826 of NC_064246.1, read as the reverse complement.
GAGCATGAACAAGGGCTTATAGATGTGTTTAAGGAATTAAAGAACTCATCAGGTATGATCATTGAAATGCTTACTAACAGTGATGGTTGTCAATTACTGAGTGCTTACCACACACCAGTTGTTTTATGTCCATTTTCCTACTAACTCCTCACTATGAGCCACAAAAAAATAAGCTATTGTTATTACTATCACCATTTTGAAACAACAAAAAATTAAATAATGTCTTCAGGATAACAAAGCAAGTAAGTGGCAGAGAAGAGATACTGGCCTAAATCGGTCTGGCTTTAGAGCCCAACCTCTAAAATCTCTTTACCCAAGTATTAGATAATAATGTTCTTATGAAGGACATTAAAAAGTTGAGAGTGACTACTGGCCCATGGAACTGAGTGGAATCCAGTAGCTAAGACTACTAAGTTTTTAAGAGCATTGTATTGTCAAGATCCTGGACTAAAAATAAATGACTATTTAAGACTTAAAACCACAAACATCACTTGGCCCCCAAGTGATGTTTGGCCCCCAAACATCACTTGTCAAGAAAGCTGAGCCAGCTCGCATATAAGGTATATGCCATCTATGCCCACAATATTTGCTGGCCAAGAAGAGTAAGGAAAATAGGAGATTATCCCAAAGAGCAGAGCCAGAAGCCAGGAAGGATAATTTACGAGAGAAATATTACCAAGGAACAGAATGGAAGCCTCATCAAGGAACATCCAACAATAAGTGCAGGTGAGGCCAGGGGGCTTTGGAATTCCTCCAAACCAGTGATAGCTGTGTAACTCCCATTCTTTTCCAGTCAAAATGGGAATAATAACTAAAATTATCCCAATACTCCTTTCATCACTGACAACCTCAGATGGAGAGGAATTTTTTTGGTAAGTCAGCAAAACAGATTTAAGAAGAATTACAATCTTCAGTTTCCAGTAGTGTTATGGATAGATTCTGAAAGGCTCATCCTCTCAAAATAACTAGATTCTACATAAAACATATGTTTCATTTCATCGCTGAATACACAGAGGAGAGATTAATTCACAAAGAGAAGATAACACACATGTGTAAACCCCCCCCCCCAAAAAAAACTGAGCTTGAACTAGAGGCATTAGCAGGAAGCACAAAGGAACAAAATGGTTATGCTAAGGGTGAAGTGTTTTATTTGTAAGATTACACTTAATAGCAATTTGGGGTGGAGGATAAATCTGAATTTCATAAAATAAGCTAAGGAGTCGGAAGTGAACTAAAGTGGTCCCCTTACTGGTAGTGCTCCATTTCATAGCAGAAGCAAAATAATTGCAGGTCATCTCTGGATGAGATTATCTTCAAATGAAAATTAGCCTCATATGTTCTTTTAACCAAAGATTACCTGACATACAAGGAAATGAACCACCATAAGAGATAGCAGAAATGAATCAACAGATTTAGACTCTTCTTTCCCCATGGACTAGAGATACTAGAATCAAATTAAGAATTAAAAATATCAGCTTACAAAATTATTTCAAAAATAAGAAGTGGAATGAGAAGACTGCCAAAAATGAATTGGTAGTTTTCAAAATGAACCAAATAACTCCTAGAAATAAAAGTATTTATTATAATACATATTATATAAATAGTATATATTTACTACATATTATTATTGATGGAGATAATATCAATAGAGAATAAGAGTCCCTAATGAGAAAATTTGTTGGGAAGATAGATATAAAGAAATCACTCAGAATGCAGCACAGAAAGGATAGGACATTTGCTTTAAAGTGTAAAATTCATCATTGCTTCTATTTTTTAAATTAAGCTGGAAATTGTAGCTGGAAAAGCAAGACAAAAATTAAAATCAAAGGTCTATTTGATCTATTGACAGGATCATGAAGCAAAGACCTCTCACTAGCAATGGGCATACCTAACAGATATTGGTCTCTAAATGCTATTCTCCATTGAAATAAACCCAGGTTCCTAAGAGAAGTAACAGATTTCAAGAATCCAAAGTTTAGCCCATTTTGTGACAAGATGAGCTTGGGATATCCTGGAATATTCCAGATAGTTACGATTCACACTAAAAGTGACGGCGGGGGAGTGGGGGGTGTGCCTGGGTGGCTCAGTTACTTTAAGCATTTATCTTTGGCTCAATCTTAGGGTTCTGGGGTGAAGCCCTGTGTCTGGCTCCCTGCTCAGCAGGAATTCCTCTTCTCTCTCCCCCTCTGCTCCTTTTGCTTGTGTGCTTCCTCTCTCTCAAATAAATAAAATCTTAAAAAAAAATGATGAGGGCAAGTTATAAGGACACAGGAGCCAGCTTTAGACATCAAAAATATTTAGGCAGTCATGAATTATAAACCACTGAGAGAAAATATAAGGATTCATGAGTTCATTCCTATAAAAAGTACATAGATAAATAAACTAGAATTATTACAGTAAAATATAAAGGAGCTGACTGGTGAATATGGAAGACATGCTGGAGTTAGAAAATTAGCATTTGCAACTATCCTAATAAAGATTGGATCAGGCAAGAAGTATCAATAAATCTTAAATCCATAGGGGAATTCTGGTGAGGAACAGAATATTTACATGGTCTTTATTATTAGTTGCAAGAGAAAAACATAACTAATAGTATTATGGATAAATCAGCACCTTAATTGAGTCATCAAAATTAACATCACCAAGGAAGGGTAGATGAGTATTAGACATTGCCAGATTTCATAGCTTCAGAAAGATACATCACTTATGAAGTGTTCTGGCCAAGGGTGTGTAACCCAAATGCAATCACACGGAAACATTAGGCAAGGCACACTGAGAAATATGCTCTTAAAAATGTATGAGTGGGTAGAAAATAGGCGGGGGGGGGGGGGGGGGGGGAGGCGGGCACCAGGGGAAAAGAAACAAAATGCAATGTGGTATCCTGGATTGAAATTTAGAAAAAAAAACTAGGAGTGGAAAAACTGGTGAATCTGAATAAAATCTGTAATAGTATCATACCAATGTTAATTTTTCAGTTTTGACAAATGTACCATAGTTATGGGAGATATTAACATTAGGGGAAATTTTAGGTTTTTTAAAAGATTTTATTTATTTATTCGGGGATCCCTGGGTGGCTCAGCAGTTTAGCGCCTGCATAGGCCCAGGGTGTGATCCTGGAGACCTGGGATCGAGTCCCACATCAGGCTCCCTTCATGGAGCCTGCTTCTCCCTCTGCCTGTGTCTCTGCCTCTGTGTGTGTGTGTGTGTGTGTGTGTGTGTGTGTGTGTGTGTGTCTCATAAATAAATAAATAAATAAAATCTTTTTAAAAACCAGAAAAATTTTTTGAGTCTCCTGGTGTGGGACTCAATCCCGTTACCCCAGGATCTCAATCAACCTGAGCTAAAGGCAGATGCTCAACCACTGAGCCACCCAGGCATCCCTAGGTTTCAGTTTTTAAAAAACAAAAACAAAAAGCTAAGGAGAATAAACAACTAAATGTAATACCTGACCCTATACCATATCGTGCACTGATAGTATAAAATTTGCTCTAAAAGATATTGGGTTAACTGACAAAAATTGGAATAAGAGTTTTAAAGTATGGTACCAATGTTAAATTCATGGATGTTGATATTATATTATAGTCAGGTAAGATAATATATGTTTTCTTCAGAAATATCACTGAAGTATTTAGGAAGAATGGCAGGAGCACACAAATGATAAAGTAAATAGGGTAAGATATTAACAATAGATGAATCTGAGTAACAAATATTGAACTGTAATTCTGATATTAACTACCCAGAATTAACAGCACAGTCCTCCACAAGACTGCCCTCAGTTCAGATAGCATCCATAAACTCTCAGGTCCCAGGCCATCTACACTTCTGCACAACTGCCTGTAAATTCAGAAATTCTCACTATCCCTTCAGGTTTGATAATTTACCAAAACAACTCAACAGAACTCAGGAAAACTCCATACTTATAACTGCAATTTTATCATAAAGGATGCAAATTAGGACCAGCCAAATGAAGAGATGCATAGGAAGAGGCCTGAGAGTGCATCAAATGTGAAGTTCCATGTCCTTAGAACATGTCACCGTGCTAGTATGAATTTATAATTACAATCAGGGAGGTTTCTCCTGAGCCAGAGACTTTATTGGGACTTAAGTACATAGATAGGATTGATTGAGGTCAATCATGTGGCCAAAGATTCAATCTCCAGCCTCCTTCCCCTCCCCAGAAGTCAGGCTGTTACCTGACTCAAAAGCCCCATCTAATCACATGATTGGTATTTGTGGACTGGCCAGCCCTGATCCCGACTCATTAACTTATACTCAGGAATCATCCAATGAATAATCAACACTCTCTTATCTCTCAGAAAATGGCATACATTTTTAAAAAGATTTATTTATTTATTTATTTATTTATTTATTTATTTATTTATGAAAGAGAGAGAACATGAGCAGGGGGAGTAGCAGAAGGAGAGGGAGAAGTGTGCTGCCCACAGAGAAGGGACCCCTGACATGGGGCTCGATCATGACCTGAGCCGAAAGCAGATGCTTAACCAACTGAGCCACACAGGCACCCCTCTCTGTTTTGTTTCTTAAATTCTACAAATCAGTGAAACCATATAATAATTGTCTTCCTCTGACTTATTTTGCTCAGCATAATATCCTCCAGTTCCATCCACACTGATGTAAATGGTAAGATGTCATCCTTTTGATGGCTGAGTAATATTCCATTACCATTATTATATTACCTATTCCATAGGTGTGTGTGTGTGTGTATATATATATATATATATAATATTCTTTATCCATTCATCTGTCAATGGACATGGGGACTCTTTCCATAGTTTAGCTATTGCTGGTGTAAACATTGGGTTGCAGGTGCCCCTTCAGATCACAATGTTTGTATCCTTTGAGTAAATACCTAGTAGTGCAATTGCTGGGACATAGGATAGCTCTATTGTTAACTTCTTGAGAAACCTCCATACTGTTTTCCAGAGTGCTATACAAGCTTGCATTCCCATCAGGAGTTTAAGAAAGTTCCCCTTTCTGTGTATCCTCACCAACAGTTGTTGTTTCCTGACTTGTTAATTTTAGCCATTCTGAGTGGGGTGAGGAGGTATCTCATTGTGTTTTTTTTTTTATTTGTATTTCCTTGATGCTGACTGATGTTGAGCATTTTTTTCATGTGTCTGTTGGGCATCTTTTTGTTGTTATAGTGAGAAGGTTTAAGGCTAACTCATAGCAATTTTCAAATATATGATACAGTATTGGTAACTTAGTCATGTTATACAGTAGATTCCCTGGAATTCACCTGTAAGTTTGTACACTTTGACTAACATCAAACATACCCTCCCTCCCCTGGCTAAAAACCAATCTACTTCTATGGAATTCAATGGTTTTAGACTCCACATAGAAGTAATAGCATGCTATCCTTTTCTGTCTAGCTTATTTAACTGAGCACAACACTTTCAAGATCCATCTTATCAGGGACACCTGGGAAGCTCAGCAGTTGAGCGTCTGCCTTTGGCTCAGGGCATGATGCTGGGATCAGGATCGAGTCCTATATTGGGCTCCTTGCAGAGGGCCTGCTTCTTCCTCTGCCTGTGTCTCTGCCTCTCTCTCTCTCTCTCTCTCTCTCTGTGTGTGTGTGTGTGTCTCATGAATAAATAAATAAAATATTTATACAAAAAAGATCCATCTTGTCATAAATGGCAAGCTTTCCTTCTTTTTTATGACTGAATATTCTATTGTGTGTGTACATATGGATACATACACACCAATATTCCTTTGGTATCTTTATGGATACTTCTTCTTTATCAGCTGATGGACACTTGAGTGGTTTCCATAATTTGGCTATTGTAGACAATGTTGCTATAAACATTAGAGTACTTGTATCCCTTTGAGTTAGCATTTTTGTATCCTTTGGGTAAGTACCAAAAAGTGCCATTGTTGGATTGTAGGGTAGCTCTATTTTAACTTTTTGAGGAACCTCATACTGTTTTCCACAGTGGCTGCACCATTTTGCATTTCCACCAATAGTGTAGGAGAATTCCTCTTTCTCCACATCCTTGCCAGCATCTGTTGTTTCGTATGTTGTTGATTTTAGCCATTCTGACAGGTGTGAGGTGATATCTTATTAGAGCTTTGCATATAGCTCCTTTAGATAGCGATTTCATTTCCTTTAGATACATATCCAGAAGTGAGATTGCTGAATCACATGATAGTTCTATTTTTAATTTTTTGAGAAACCAGTTTACATTGCCACCAACAGTGCACAAGGATTTGTTTTTCTCCACATCCTTACCAGCATTTACCTCAACTTTTTGATGATAGTCATTTTAACAGTGTGGGGTGATAGTCTATTGTAGTTTTGATTTGCATTTTCCTGCAAATGAGGATTACTGATGTTGAGCAACTTTTCATGTACTTGGTCATCTGTGGGTCTTTGGAAAAATGTCTATTCAAGTGCTTTACCCATTTTCAAATTAGATTATTCATTTTTTGCTATATGAATTCCTTATATATTTTGAATATTAACTCTTTATTAAATATGTGGTTTGCAAATATTTTCTCCCATTTCCTAGGTTTCCTTTTCACTTTTGTTGATCCTTCCTTCCTCCTTTTTCTTTTTCTTTTTTTTTTTTTTTTTTTTTTGCTATGTACAAGTTTTTAAGTTGAGACCATCTTGTTTGATTTTCATCTTTGTCAATTGTGCTTTTGATATTTTATCTGAAAAGTGTTGTCAAGATGAGGTCAAGGAGTCTTTTCCTATTTTCTTCAGGATTCTTATGGTTTCAGGTCTTCTGTTCAAGTCTTTAATCCGTTGGGTTTTTTTTTTAAAGGTTTTATTTATTCATTCATGAGAGGCAGAGATATAGGCAAAGGGAGAAGCAGGCTCCTTCTGGGGAGCCTGATGCGAAACTGGATCCCAGGAGCCTAGGATCACAACCTGAGCCAAAGGCAGATCCTCAACCACTGAGCCACCCAGGTGACCCAGTCTTTAATCTGTTTTAACTTTTGTTAATGATGTAACATAGGGGTTCAATTTTATTCTCTTTCATGTGAATATCCAGTTTCCCCCACAACCATTTATTGAAGAGATTGTCCTTTCCCCATTGTAAATTCTTACCTCCTTTGTGGGAAATTAGTTGACTATATATGTGTGGGTTTCTTTCTGGGATAGCCATTCTGTCCCATCAGTCTGTTTTATGCCAACACCATATCATTTGGTCACTATAGCTTTGTAGTGAGATTTGAAATCAGGGAGCCTAATGCTCCAGTTTTGTTCTTTCACAAGGTTGCTTTGGCTTTTGGTGTCTTTGTTGTTTCATAAGAATTTTAGTGTTTTTTTCTAATTCTATAAAAATGCCATTGGAATGTTGACAGGAACTACATTGACTCTACAGATCATAGACAGCATGAACATTTAATATTAACTCTTCTGATCCATGAACATGGGATATCTTTCCATTTAACTGTGTCATCCATTCCTTTCACTGATGTCTTAGTCTGTAGACCTTTCGCTTCCTTGGTTAAATTTATTTCTAAATGGTTTATTGTTTTTGATACTACTGTAAATGGAATTTTTCAGTTTTTCAAATAGTTCATTATTAGCATATAAAAGTGCACCGAATTTTTGTATATTTATTTTGTATCCTGGAACTTTACTGAATTCACTTATTAGTTCTAGCAGGTTTCAGTGAAGTCTCTAGGAATTTTATATCTACAAGATCATGTTATCAGCAAACAGAGCTAGTGCTACTTCTTCCTTTTTGATTTGGATGTCTTTTGAATTTTTTTCTTGCCTACTTGCTCTGGCTAGGACTTCCAGTATTATGTTGAACAGGAATAGTGAGGGGCATCCTTGCCTTATTTCTGATGTTAGGTGAAATGCTTTCAAGCTTTCACCATCGAATATGATGCTACCTGTGGGTTTTTCATATGTGGACTGAAATAGGTTGAGGTACATTCCTTCCATATCCAATTTGTCAAGAGTTTTTATCATGAAGGGATGTTGAATTTAGTTAAATGCTTTTTCTTCATCTATTGAAACCGTCATAGGATTTTTATCTTTCATTCTATTAATATATCGCATTTATTGATTTGCATATGTTGAACCATCCTTGCATCCCAGAATAAATACCATTTGATCACTGTGTAGAATTCTTTTAATGGGCTGTTGAATTTTGTTTCCTAGTATTTTGTTAAGAATTTTTGCATCTATATTCATCAGGGATATTGGACTTTACTTTTTTTTGTAATGTTTTAAATTGCGTTGGAATCAGGATAATGCTGGCCTCCTAAAATGAATTTGAGAGCTCTCCAAATTTTTGGAAGAGTTTTGGAAGAACAGGCATTAATTCTTCTTTAAACATTTGGTAGAATTCACCCATGAAGCCATGTGGCCCTGGGTTTTTTTTGTTTGTTTGTTTGTTTGTTTGTTTTGTTTTGTTTTGAGAGGTTTTTGATTTAAAAAAAATTTTTTTAAATGAGATTTTATTTATTTATTCATGAGAGACACAGAGAGAGAGGCAGAGACAGGCAGAGGGAGAAGCAGGCTCCCCACAGGGAGCCCAATGTGGGATTCAATCCCAGCACCCCAGGATCATGACCTGAGCTGAAGGCAGATGCTCAACCACTGAGCTACCCAGTCATCCCTTGATTTATCATTTAATCTCCTTACTAATTTATTGGTCTACTAAGATTTTCTATTTCCTCATGCTTCAATCTTTGTAGGTTATATGTTTCTAGGCATGTATCCTCTATATACTCTATATAGTATAAAGACTGCTGAGTAAGAATAACCAAAAACATTCACAGGACAGGTATTGTTTATTTATGAATTAAAAAAAAAAAAGTAAGCTATAGAACATTAAAGATCTACATTTAATATACACATTATATGTATATTATATATATACATGTATACCTATTACATATATTTTGATATGTATACATATATTCATTTATACAAATACTATAAACATGTTATATTATAAAGATATCAGTCCTCCTCCAAATTGTCCAGACAGGGTTGTTAATAGTCTAGTTTTTATTGTTGATTTTTAAAAATGTGTGTGTGTGTGTGTGTGCACATATAAATGGACAAGCTGAATCTTAAATTTATGTGAAGGAGCAATGAACCAAGTATAACCAAAAGAATAAAAGGACTAGCCCTACCAGGTATTGGGACTTACAATTAAGCCATATTAATTAACAAAATGTATAGTTTGGTGCAGGGATAGATAGAGCAAACGTCAGTAATTACTGTAACAAATAGATGTTTGGGGCTGCAAATAATGGGGGAAACAGTGACTCAAATGGCTGAAGCGATTTAATAGGAAATCCAAAAGCAGAGTTACTTTTAGGGTTGGTTAACTTTATGGTTTGACAGCATCATAAAACAAACAAACAAACAAACAAAAAAAAAACCCGGTTTGTTCTGTCTTTCTGTTCTGTTATCCTCAGTGTGGTGGCTTTACCCCTTGGGCTAGTATCCCGTATAGCCACAGATGGCTGTCACAGCTCCAGGCAACATGGCAAGATTCAGTAATGTCTTCCTATGTTATTTTTTTTCTTCCCCTGTTAGAAAACCTTTCTAAAAATCCCCTAAAACATTTACTCTCGTGTCTTCATGGTCCCAGTTGCATCACTCACTCAATTCCCAAGTCAGATATACTCATTCCTGAATCAAATATTGGCAACGGTTTTGAGGTCAGCATTATTGTCTTAGACAATAAGACAGGTAGAATTTCAGGTAGAATGGATGTTGAGATGTCAACCATCAAAACAATTATGTTCATTCTGTTTGATGAGAAAAGAGTTTTTGATGTTATTCTTTAAACTTTTTCACCTCCAAAACTAATGCTGAATTAATCCATCACTAAATGAAACTCAGATGTCTTACCTAAAAACAATCATATTCAATCCTCTCTTTAAATGCATACAGTTGAAAAACTAATGTTTGTTGAGTTTCTACTAAATACCAGATACTGTGCTGAGTACACCATCATATTCAATCCTCACAACTCTCTATTAGTTTCAGTAATTCTCTTTCCAAGGATGAAATGAGGCCTAGGGAAGGAAAAAGACCAAGATTTGCATGGAGTAACCTGTTGAGTAAATAGTAGATCTGAAACTATACACTGACCTTTGAATGAGGGCCTTATTCTTCAACCCAGCCTGGGGACATATTATAAGTTGAGATACAGACTCATGTACCAAGAGGAGTTGTCAAGTATCTCCCAAGAGTAAGGTTTTCTTCTCCATGAACTATAAGAATAAGGGATATAAATTTCAGAATTCTTAAGACCTACTCTCTACTATCAGATAATGTGTTAGATTCAGAAGAAATAACTCCATCTGTCAAATCAGGCTGAAAGAATTTCAGAAATACAGAAAGTCTATGTAAGGCAAACACTCCTGTTTGTCTCCCTTACTATCCCACTACTACATATTCACAATACTTCTAACACCATATGGGTGGGCATTTCACACATTCTGCAATTCTCTATGACACCAGCTGGGTGTCCAATAATTTGATTCAATTCTTACACCAACTGGAGTTAACACAAAACTCCAAGGTCAAGGGCTCAGTCCTGAGAGACGCTGCCTCCCACTTCAGATGCCAATCCCAAGTAAAACGCTCAAGATTGCCCACAACTTTTGTCTAACTTGGATACAAATCAGAGGTTCCCATGACTACTCCCCCACTGTGGATTCCATTATTCGCTAGAACAAATCACAAAACTCAGGAAAAACTTACCTACATCTACCAGTTTATTAAATAGTAAAGGATATGATAAAGGTTAAGATGAGCACCAAGATGAAGAACTACCTAGGGCAAGGTCCAGAAGAGTCCCAGTCCCTGTGGGGTGGGGTGTGCTGCCCTCCAGCATATAAATGTGTTTATCAAACTAGAAGTTCCCTGAGCCAAAACCGTTGGGATTTTTTTTATTAAGGCTTTCACATGGAGGTATGATCAAATTATCAGCTCCATTCTAAACCCCTCTCTTCTCTCTGAAGAGTGGGGAGCAAGGCTGAAAAATTCCAAGCTTCTAATTATGGCTTGATCTTTCTGGTAAACCGCCCCCCACCCCAGCCCCATTTGGGAACACAGTCACCTCATTAGAAGACTCTACTACCAACCAGGAAGTTCCAAAGAATTAGGAGCCCTAGGTTGGAAACCAGGATCGAAGATCAACCATTAGAACAAATGATACTCTAGTGCTCTTCTCATTTCGGAAATTGTAAGGGTTTCAGCAAGACTATAGGAACTGGGGTCAGAAACTAAATATTAGTACATAAGATTCTCCTAGTGCCCCCACTTACAGGAGTTTAGGGAGCGCTATGCTAGGAACTGGAAGCAGAGCTCTATATTTGTATAGTTATTAGGACTATTAACCTACAGTTTGGCATCCTCATTGTGCCTGCTCATGAAAATCGACTTTCATAAACCTTGGGATACCTTAGCTTCCTTAAAGGGTGCATGCATGAGGAATGTCAACAAACCAAGGGGACAGGGCATCAGATGATGAAGGGCAGAGCAGCAGGGTGGCAGGGGAAAAACTTTGATAAAAAGGTCAACCTGGCAGGTAAGGTAGAAACTGAATAGCCCTGTGCTGCCACGAATCACCAGGCCAGTGGTACAAGTGTGATGGATAGGCCCCTCTGAGGCTGCCTGTGATTGAAGCCACATTGTCAAAAACAGACAGCAAACCAGGAGAGAGAAGCAAGAAGTTAGATGGTGCTGTCAACATGCCAGGGGATATGCGGCAAGGAGTATGGACCTGCATGAAGAGTGAGGAGAAACAAAGGGGGTGAGGTGGTGGATGAGTTTTTTAAATAGCCTCCAAGGACACCTGTGAGAAGATCTGGGCAATCTGATGTCCTAACAATGATGAGTTTGCAAAAAGAACTCTTATCACCTCCTTATCACCTCCCAGGAAAGGAGGCTCTCTGCTGGGACCTCATCTATAACCCAGGTCGAACCAGCTCAGGGCCCCTACCATCTAGCAAACCCTGGAGACTCCAAGGCAGTGCTCTAGAAGACAAGAGCTGTCTCTCTAGGACCTGAACAGAAGACAAGGTAGAGTTGTGGGCCAGTCCCTCCCCATTCACCCAGGAAGGGCTGTACTCAAGGGCCACTAGGGAGGCTTGGCTTTGTTCTGGAGCAACAGCTAGTAACTCCTGAGAACCGTGGGGCAGCTGCTTCATTAATTTCATCTTAAATTTTACTGTAGAAGGACAAGCCTGTTAGTCTGCAGCAGACCAAGAAATCGAAAAACTCCAGGGGAAAACTAGCCAGTCCAATGTGTTCACAATGTGCTCTGCAAAGTCCTAGGCATTCTGTGACAATATCTCAGGGATACAAGTGGGGAGTAATAGCAGGCAAGGCTCCTAGCCCTGCAGCTTCTCTTCTATGGGTGTCAAGTTACAGCTTCTATTTACCAAGGACTATTATATACATCAGGCAATGTGCTGAGCATTTCCATCTGCTTAGTTCTTATAGCAACTCCAATGCGGATGCTCTTAATGTTCCTATTATGTAGGAGAGGAAACTAAAGCCCAGAGAGGTTAAGTAATTTGCCCAGAGTCACACAGCAAGTAACTGGCAGTGGTGGGATTCGAACAGAGCTCATCGCTACAGGTCCTCTGTAAGACTTCCAGGGTTGGTAGGGTTTTCTCCCCCCCATGCAAAAGAGGGTTTATTCACGGGCAGCCACCTCAAGACTGACAGCCTGAGGTTTATCAAAATCTCTGATGGCAACTCTGAAGAAGTGGGAGTCACTGCTGCACTGCAGTTTACTCTGCCATCTGTTACAATGAGGAGAATATTAAGTATTGACCTCTCGTGGATTAGGCAGGCTTTGTAAGTTTTAAGGATTTAATGTCTGAAAAGTACCTCTTGCAGTAACCTCGAGCACCTTATAGTAACCCTCCTGCAACATCAGGCTTTTTTGCTTTCTCTCACCCAGAGCTGATGAAGGAGCAGAAGCTGATCTGAGGGCTTGCCCCAGACAGTCACCACGGAGGTCAGGCTCAAGAAGAGAAGAAGGAGAGAAATGGGGAGACAGAGGGCTGGGGGTGCAGAGGATAAAGAGAACGCTGGGTAAACATGGGAGACAAATTGATGTTGTCTTTTACACTAAGGAAGGTAACAGTTTGTCTTCTGAAGAGTTGTGGTGTTGTCATGAGACCATTGAAAGACAGCCCGGTTTTTTTTCTCCCTTGCCTATAAGAAGACTCAGTTAAATTTTATGTTTGATTTCAATCTATTTCCTTAACTTAGAATTTTGGCAAGCAGCTTTCCCCTGACAATAAAATCCAAAACTATCAAAAATGAGGTAACTATGCCTGGTTATGACCTGGCTTTATATTCTTTTTGGGGAAGTGGGCAGAAAGTAATAAATTATTATGCTAAGATAGAAGAGAGTACACATTGGCCCAGGAAATGTGCTAAAAAGATGGGGTCCTTGCTCACCCTGGATTTTCTCAGAAACAATCCCCACTCCAGGAAACAAAGTCTGAGAAAAAAAAGTTGTTTTTTAAAAATGTTGTATTTAATTTAAAAGTGTTTAAAAATGTTTAAATTAACTTAAAATGTTGATAATACAGGAAGAATCTGAAATAAACATGGAAATTATTAGCATCTGTGTGGTAGGCACATGGCTCTTTTTCTGTGCATTTGAAATATATCAGACTTTTGAAAATAAACTCAAATTGCTGAGAGAGGAGACCAGCTGGCATGAGAATTAGAAGCTCTGGACAGCCTGGCTTTGGGGATATAAACAGCTCATAATTTGAATCTGAAGTCGAGTGAGATTAAGGTAAGGAACAAAACTCTGAACAATCAGGAGGCTGACAATTAAATCATCCAAAGACATTTATAGAGCTCTACTGTATACTTAGGACTTTTCTTGGCATTGGGGACATAAGGTTGAACAGAATAGATGCGGTCCCGAACTCTGAGCTTCTAGTCTAGGGGAAGGCCAGTCAAGGAGTAAACAAATGAGTGAATAGTTATAGACTGTGAGAAGTGTATAACTTGTTATGACAAGTAAGTATATAGTGTTGAGTTAGACAATGATGGGGGTGGGGGGCTTTGCCCATCTTAGACAAGGTGATTACAGATGACCTCTATGAGGAAGTTCTATTTAGCTATGAATCAAAGGAAAAAGAACAAGAGAACAATCCATAGTGAGGTCACCAGATATATATATGCCCTGAAGCAGGATTTGTTGTTTAAGTCCCAGGGCCAGAAGACCACAGTGGCTGGCGTGCATCCTTTGGGAGGGTGAGGAACAGAGATGTGGTTCAAGAAATAGTCAGACGCATTGTTCTGGATACGAGGGAAGGATCTGGCCTTTTTTCCAAAACAGCAGCCACTACACATCTTAGTCACAAAGGACTAGCATGTTCTGAATATACCTTGAAAAAGATCTCTCTGGCTACTAATGTGAAATTATTGACTTGGAGATTGGTAAGAGTGGAGGCAGGAAAATGAAGGAGAATGGGAATAATCTAATTGCAGCCAAATATGGTGGATGGCACTGCCTTTTTTGTACATAAAGTTTTATTGCAACGCTACACTCTCATTTGTTTCTGTGTAGTCTATGGCTGCTCTTGCACTACAACAGCAGAGTTCAAGGGCTGAGACAGAGGCTCTATGGCCCACAAACCCCAAAATATTGACTATCTGGCCCTTTACAGGAAAGATATGTTTTCCCCTGAGTTTGAAATTTGTGGCACTAGCCCCAAAACTATATGATAATGGCCAATCAGCTTTTTCCAGCAAGAATTATTGAACATCTCCTGTGTGCTGAGGGGAAAGACAGGACCCTGGAAACAAATACTGTGCAAGACCAGATGTCTTCTTTGAGAACTGTTCATCTCATCAGATCCATCCCCTCACTTACCCTTCCATAAGCCGACACCATTCCTTTCTGAAGCTCCAAGTTTGGTTCAAGTCCTAGACTGTCCATAAAGCTTTCCCTGACTTAAACCATACTCCATATTTTCAAACTGCAGCCATAAGTATCTCCTATGTTATATACTTAGCCCCTGATTATGCTGTATATACTGATGGTTTTAGATGACCAAAACATCTTCCCCATGGTTTTGAAAACACGAAATATCCACACGTGGTCCCCTAACCTCTGAGGTACCACTCAAGCCTCTCCTCCATTGAGAAAACTCTAGTTTCAAGGGGACAGCAGTTGGTTCAGGGATAGAACATGACCCTAACAGAACCTTTCCTCCAGGGGCATCTGCCAGAATTAGTGAAAATTATCATCTCTTTTCTTTTCAGTGATGGTACTGAGAGTCTCTAAGCCTAGGATTGCCAACACCCCTGCCAAAGTGCACATTCGGGTAACACACACTTTGCCCACCTTCAATAAGGGGAGAGGTAATGGTGAGAGAAGCAGATGGGAGTCTGATGATTTCCCCTGAGCCCTGCATCTCACAGCACCTCTCATCCTTACTAATGACACAAGCCAATAAATACTTACTGTTTAAGTTGATTGAGTTTCTGCATAAATGACAGAAATACCGAAGGCTATTTCTGCCTTCATCAACTCTGCCAAAAGATGATCAAGTCAGGGCCATTTGGCCATTCTAGAACCCTCCTCCTGGTACCAGAGAAATGCAAATTGCTAGTACACTAAAAGCTGGCTGGTTGGTGGGCACATAGGCCTTTTACACTTTGATCCTGGCTGTGAAGGCTTCACCTACAATTAGACTTTGCTAAGAGTAAATCTAGGGAAGTTCTAATACAAAACCAGGATACTCTACCTTTCATTACCTCTGGCGCTGGCTTGGCTATGAACTTGCTATGGGATCTTAGGTAAGTTCTTGATATCCTCAAATTTTTCCACCTATAAAATAAAGAAAATGGCCTTCCTGAACAACCATCTCCAGGCTGACTCTTGAGTTCAAGTCTGTCTGATTCCTCCAGGAAAATGTGCATTTCTATCCCATCACTTTGGGACAAAGGTGACTTTTCACGGAGCATTATTTGATTTTGTTCTTCAAAATTTAATCTCCGAGCCACATGTAGAAGCAGGAGTCTGCTATTTACATTGGACTTCTTGTTCCACCCAGATTGGGCAGCCTCCACACACCAGGCAGGGACAGGCTAAAGGAAATGGGAACACTTTGTTTTTTACTGTAGTTACATTATGTGTCTCATGAAATACCTTAATAGCTTCTTGAAAAATGTATCAAAAAGTATGAAAAGATTTACAAATATTTTAGAGGCCAGCATGACCTATGATGAATTCAAATGCTGGCTGAAAATGTTGTTTTCTTGTTTTTTCCTATAGGGGCACCTTATTTTTTTTAGGGGTACCTTATCAAAAAAAAAAAAAAGATCAAGATGATCTCTGGCAATGGTTTCTTATTTTTGTCCTTAACCACATTTCTCATGAGCTCTGTTAGTCATGGACTAGCCTACCTGTAATATAGGTCAAGATCATCACAGCGTTTCTGAACTAGGGCACCATTAACATTTTAAATGGAATTTTTCTTTGTGCTTCAAGGTCTCCTGCGTGGCAAGACTTTTACTCTCCCAGCTAAATGCCAGTAGTACAGTCCCCTATCATCGTGACACACAGTCTGAAAAGACTTATTCATTCCTAATAACCTGAAGGGGTCAGGTGCTACCTCCTATCAAGCTCTTATTTTACAAACAAATCAACTGGGGACCAAAGATGTGACAGGATTTTCCAAGATCATACATGTGAGATAGGACTGAAAGAAGAATCTGAAGTCACATATTTTGATATCCAGTCCCAATGATCTTTATACTATCTAAACCCATCTCAGATAGCTGTGGGTTTCAATTTATAGCTGATGCTATTATAAAACTTACAATCAAGCTATTAATATTAATACCAACACCAATCATTACCTTCCAATTATACTTTGATTGCAATTGATACATTCTATACTATAGTTCAGCAAGTTTTATCATATTCATGAGGGTCTTCATTACCATATGTAGCTCATCATACTTGCATTTGTTAGTAGACAAGAAATAGCCTATCAGAATCCAAAAGCAGCCTTCTAATTATTGCTCATTGGCTGGCCCCCAAGGAGCAGAGAGAGGAACTCTTGGGCATTCACCCAGAAGGCAGTGATCAAAAGATTCAGGAACTGAAGAAGCTACTTTGTCCATGAAATTCTAGTATTTCTGACATTTGGAGCACCATTTGGTCAATGCTAAGGTCTTCTCCTGAGTTGCTCCTACTGAGTGATTCCATAAATGGTCTAGAATAAATAGAGGGAGATGAGTCTAAGTTTCTAGCAGTAATCAGGTATTAGGGTGAAATCTGCTCTTCCTCTGTCCATTATACATCCCCAAATCCCACCCTCTTACTAAGTGCCAGAGGAGTTAAACAGGTAAGAAAGATGTTACATTTTTACAGTAACTGGTGTTTTCACTGCACTGTCTTGTTACAATACAGTTGCTGCCAACAAGGATGGAAAACCCTGCTTGATATCATTGGTCTTAGATGCCTCCTCACTCATGCTCATGCACGCCAGATCCATCAATATTATAGGAAGGTGAAAAAGGACAGCGCCTCAGGACTCTATGTTCTCATGGTATTTTCAGAGCAATTCATGAGCCTCTTTTAATGCATTTGCCTCCTCCAAGATGTGCTTCAGACAAGCTCATATGATCAATGATCGAGCGATGCCCGGTCACTTCTTCAGAGTTCGGTAGACCAACAGGTCTGGAGTTGCATTTTAATAGCATCTCTCTTACAATCCAGAGTCCTTTTTTTTCTACAGAAGAAATTTGAAAACAAAAAATAGATTGACTCCAAAGTTTAACTCAAGAACAATGCTAAGGTCCCAAGTTTGTATACTTTTTACCCAAAAGCATTTAAAGCAGTAAATATAATGTCATAGGAATGCCAATTTATAGCTAATAACCACTGAGGGGAAATGAAAAATAAATGTGTGTGTATGTGCACGCAAACCTCAAAAAAAAAAATGTAGTAGTGGCAGAGAGTTTTCTTTTTCGTTCTTAGCAGTGTTATTAGAAACTCATTAGGAGTCAATTACCATTTAATTTCTCTACAATTATGGTTTTACTGTCCAAATGTTCCTGCATATCACATAGGCTATTTAAAACTAAAATTTTGCTCCTCCCATCCCGCCACTGCCACCACCAAAAGAGGGTCAATTTTGAAATACAAGTTCCAGAAGTCCCTTTTTTATTTTTGACAATTATCTTCCAGGGAAACCAGAGAAACTAGCCGAGTCCTATAAAAATGCTGGTGGCTAAGCACAAGGATGCCCTCTTAATCTCCCCTCCCTTTGTAAAACTGAGAGTTATCCAAAGTATTTAGCCAAATCCATTCTTCAACAAATATTTGTTGCAAACAAAGAAAAGGCATACAGAAATACTTTGAGCAAGAAAGTAACCCCACATTTGTGAGGCGGGGGGAAAGACCCTAAAAATGCAATTATCTGGCATGCCTTACAGCTAGCCATAACTATTTTAAATTACTTTGTATATGAATATTAGTTACCCCAATAGGAAAATGTGAAACCCAAAATGAAATGCCTAGAAACAATGGAATTATAAATCTGACATTATAGTTGGTAAAGTTATGCAGTACAGAAATGCCTAACTATCCCCCCCCCCACACACACACACACACACACACATTCTCCCAACTTACCTTCAACTCTTACCTATGAAGCAGGAGTAAAATTGCAAAGTAAAACTTTGTGATGGGGGGCGGGGGTAAATAACTTGGAAGCAAATCAAAATAACAGAATCAGACAACAACCACTAAGACTGATCTTCAACTCAATTATTTGTCCTCCGGGGATGAGGAGCTCTAAGGACACGGTATTGGTAAATACTCTACTGGCATAGATTTGGTCTGCTTAAACATAACATTGCACATTGCTCCTTGCCACTCTTTCATTCTTCTCCTCCCAGGACCCCATCTTTATCTCAAGAGGTCCCAATCTGAAAATATTCAGAGAGAAGGGTGTTGCCTTGTCACAAACTACAGATGGTAAAGAAGATGTTATTTTTGAAAACTCTGTCCACATTTTGTCAAGATTTCCAAGTAAAATGAATCAACTCTATCATTTTGGTGCCAATATTTTTGGCCAATAAAGAAAAAGTCCTCTGACCCTAGATAGTCAAAATTCCTCAAGCAATAGAAAACCCTTTTTGTATTCCCAGGAGACAAATGTTTGTGAGTAGAGATGCCCAGGCAAAGCATACCTTGTGCCTGAGGACCAAATTTTTCTATATAAATATAAATATACAACACATGCATACATATATACACACACAAGTGGAATGATTGTTCAATAAATCTCAAGGGCAGAGTAGAAGATGTTTTGGAAGAGTGGTCATCCGAAATGTTGCAGATGAAAAAGGCAAGACCTAACAAAGATTCTCTCCCTAACCAAATGTCAGACTTCTTAAAGCCCTTTTTCATTAGGCCTCATCCTTGGGCCTTGTTTTCAAGTTCAAGAATCCCTTACCTTGTAGGGGAGCTGATCATCTGATCAAATTCCTCATTCCTCCTTATCCCCAGGTGATACCTGGTCACTCTGGCCCACCTTCAGCAAGACTTCTGTGACATTGACTTAGCCAGGAATTTCCTAATAGTTAATGTCCCATCCACTGACCACACCACGCCCCTCCCCCCCCATCCCTGCTCCTTTGCTCTGAATCCCCACTGGTTTGTGTTCTATTTGGAATTGACAGTTCTGTACTGAGGTCTGTGGTCCCCTATTGCCGTAGTTCCTGAGTAAATCTGTTTTTATTACTTTCACTACTGTTTAGCTCTGGTTTGTCTTGACAAAAAAAAAAAAAAAAAACAGAAGTGCAACAATTTTAAAAAGCTTCCATAGAAAGGCATCTCTGCAGTGGATTGCATGTATGTGAGCACCTTCTCTTTTTTTGTTCTTTTTGGGTTTTTTTTTTTGTTTGTTTGCATCAAATGACCTTTAATGTTCAAAAGAGGCATGAATGTAAGTGTGCCTTTTCTTTTTGTTTTCAAATATTAGCTCAAAAATCCTAACTCTGTCTCTTCCACAGAAGGGGGTGATGGCTACATAAATTCAGGGTTTCCTATGGTTCCTATGCTCCAAGTCTTAAAAGTGGCTCTTCTTTATTCAGAGAGGGAAGCAAACTGGGGGAGGGAAATACTATCCCAAGTAACTGATCTAAAAGAAACTGTCAAGGTGGTCAGGTCACTTTGAGCCTAGTTGCTTCAAATTTTTTTCCAACCTAGAAAAAATTCCACTAATTTTTCACTCATCAGTGAGGTTCAGAATGTTACCCTAATAAATCTTTCTCTTCATCATCTTAGCAGCTACTAAGAGTAGAAATAAACATTTGGAAATAGTTTTAACAACAAAATCCAGGGGAGTTATCTGTGATTTGAAAATGAGTCAAGGAAAAAGGAAATTTTTAATGATGTAGGAAATGCAATTCAACCCAGAAAATGCCAATCCCCATGCATTCTGGTTTATTAAAGATGTGGAGCTTGAAATTGTCTTATAGGATAAAAAGCAGTGACATCAACTAGAAAGGCAGTGATGAGCATTTGGATTCTAGCCTCTATTCCTACCATTTTGGCAGAACACAGGGCACTCACAGGAAATGGTAGGAGCTATACTGGGAAAGGAGGGTGAGGGGCAGAATGGACCATCTACTGGGCAAGGTAAGCCAAAGACTTTGAAGAAAGGGAAGGTCTTGATTGGGGTTGGGATTTAGAAAGCTCTCTGGAAGAGCTGGTCTTTGATGAATTGACAGAGGAAAAACATAATAGACAGAGAACACAGTTTGGAGGCTACTGGGATAGTGCAGATAGCAGGAAGTCGGGGCCTGAACCAGAAAAGCAGCAGGCAGGTGAGAGGATGGATCCCAGAAAGCCCTAGAAGGAGAAGCAAGACAAGAGTCTTGGTTTGGAACACAGTCTTCCATGAATGGCATTTGGACCAGAACTCTTTGAACAACGGGGTGTGACAGTGAAAATGAGTAACAAGTTATTGGAAATAAAGAACCAGAGAATCAGACCCAGCCAAGATTCACTGAGCTCCTGCCAGGCACCAGGTCCCTTTAACTATATATGAAGTATTGAAACAGAAAATTCATCAATACAATTAAACATATGCCACCCGTTGCAAGAACCAAAAATCCCAAACAGATCTTAGGAGCAGCCCTACTCAGTCAGCCAAGCCTAGAAATGGCTTCATGTAGGTCTCCCTCACTTGGAAAACTCTTGCCCCATGTACTTGGGTTCCTCAGTGGCAGTGTCTGGCTGGTGGCTAGGTTAATCCAATAACCTAGCACCTCTTTCCCGGGTGAGGGTACTGTTAGCTCATAAATGCTGCAGCTGGGCCCAAGGGTCAGCTTGCCCTGACCCTGAGAAGGTTGTATTCTGCTGCTTCCCTTCAGCCCATCTCCTGGTCGGTCATTCCTCTGCCTTGATAATAGCCCCTCCCCTATCTTCTCCCCCATCTTCACAGCTCCCAAGCTGGAAGAAAGGTCTTCCTCTCAGTCAAGATTTCTAAAAGACTCAGACTACAACCCTCAGGCCTATTTCATTTCACTCACTCATCTGGTTTAGGCAACCATGAGCTTTCTTCCCTTTGTCCTATTCTCTACTTAGTAAAACTTCAAGTTAAAAATAATGAAACCATCCTAAGTGCCCAGCAACATTGTGATTGGTTAATAAATTATGGATCCTCCATGCAGTCAAGCACCATTCGACACTTGAAATTCCAACAAAGCTTACCTGCTTATGCAAATATGGAACAATCCCCCCCCCCCATTCTCAGTTAAATGAAGAAAAAAGCAAATAATGTGCTTTACCACCATGTGAGCCAGGAAAGGGGCTCTGTGTACTTGTATCAAATAACTCTGGGAGAACACTCTTTTTTAGTTACAAGCAGTCAATCTCAGAACATAGTCTGAGGTTTGTCCCAGTAGGTTTGGGACATACCCAGTAGGTATGTCCCATAAGTTTGTCCCAGTAGTGGGTGAGTTGGAGGAAAACAAAACTTACAAGGAAATGAAAGATTCTAGTCACTACTTGACTTCTATCCTATGGAAATTGGTAAAAACAAGTTTTCTGTTAATGTCTTGTTACCAGGATACCATTTTTCCAATTACTCACAAAGAGCAGAGATTATTAACCCTGTGATTTTATTCCAGCGGGACTATTCAAAATCGCACTTCCTGCCATTCACGGAGGTTAAATAATGAATTACGAATGGCACAATGGTAATGAAATTCTCAGAATGAACTTCTGTAAGCTCCAAATAGGTTTTCTTGGGAGGGTGGAAGGGGGCAAAGAGAGGAAAGGCAAGTATTAATAGTGTGAAGGTCTGATGTACTCAATTTGATTTTGGAGAACAGTAAAAAAGGCCCAGAGCCTCTGAGAATTTACTCTAATTCCACTCAACAAACATGAAGCCACAGTGTCTGGGAGATTTTAGAATTAAATGCAATAGGAACCAATTGCAATGGTGCCTGCTATTGAATTACCTTCGGAAGAGCCTGTTTCGAATTTCCACCAAAATAGGATGTGTCGCCAAACTCTGACCTCAGCAGCTTTCCCTACACGGAAAGAGAATCAGTCTGGAAATGCCTGCCCTGCCTCATTATCCCTTATATTGAGTTCACGGAAGGTGGGCAGGGGCAGCAGAATCTGTGAGGCCCTCAGGTGAGTCCACCAGTTGCAAGTCATTGAGAGATAGAAGGTAGTACAGCCAGTCCTAGGAGTGGCTGAAGGCTGAGTCGGGGCTCTGATTACTTACTACACCAGTAAGCCAAGTAAAAGCCATAGCAGCCCCTGAGAGCTTGTCAAAAATGCAGAATCATGGGCCCTACCCCATACCTTCAGAATCTGCATTTTAACAAGATCCCCAGGTTATTCATATACAATTTGAGTTGCACTAAAGTTAAGTAGCAGTCATGAGAAATACTTGCTGCATTGAATACAAAGCAGCCAGAGGTGGGGGGGCGGGGGGATGGGGGGGGGTAGGGGGAAGCCCTCCCTTTTCAGCCTAGACTTGCAAAATATTCAAAATGTATTATTTTCTCAAATTTTGGCATGGCACTGATGCTTTGGAAAGATACTCCTGCAGAGAAGCATGGCATCCCTACTTCACCCTGTGCCAAGGGGTGGAAGGAATAGAAAGAATGCAATGAAGGTTCTGAGTTGTAGATCTGACTTCTGGTCACTCTGACTGTTGGAGCATTTGTTCCTCATAAGCCCATTCAGCTCCTCTTCCTCGGGACAGCCTTCCAGCTACTGTTCTCTAATTAAACATCCCAACTCCTCCTAAGACATTATTCCAAATCTCTTCGGTAGGTTCATGTGGTCTTTAAGGAGCAGCACCTGGACTTGAATTCTGTATTCTGGACATGGAAGAGAGCAGAACTTCTCTGTTCTGTGGCTGTTTTGCTGGCTCTCTTTTTCAGAAAGGAAGTGAAAGGAAGGCATGATGGTGCAGGGTGATTTATTGAGGTACAGTTTATGTTCTGTTCTCCTTACTTTGACCCGGTCACAGGACCTTTGTGTTCCCATACTTTTGGGGAGGTTTGCTTTGCAAAATTAAGAGCAGAAGTTGCTCTCAGAATATTCTTGACTCTTGTTTTCCAGGATCTTATACTCCTTGACAGACTTGTGGGGTGGCAGGAAGAGCAGAGAGATGGGATAACCCTTGAAGCAGAATGGTTGAAGCAAAAGAAAAAAAGAAGAGATGCTCCAAGAGTGAAAAAGGGGTGGAGGTAATCCTCAAGGTAGTAGAGACCTTTGCCAGTATGGTGCTTAAGAGAGGTGGCATCCCATGCACCTGGTCATATTAAATTTTCAATAAGCAGTGGATATATTGCTTAGGCTATGGTTTAAAACCTTGAGCTCTAGAGCCAGAACATCTGGGTTTAAACCCTGGTTCTGTGTGAGTCTGTTACCCTGCCAACATTTCAGTTTCTTTATCTATAAGATGGGGATAATACATTCTAAGTGCTAATTAACTATTATACATTGAGGAAGTTGACATGAAAACATTTGACAAAATTAAACACATCATAAAAATGTAAGTCATCATTATTAAGTACTTGGTATTTCAGTTGACTTGAAAAGAAATTTCCCCGTTTCTTAAAATAAATTAAACATCTGGATCTAAACATACAGAATTATAACAACAAAAGGAGAGAAAACATTTACATCCACAGATGGAGAATATTACTTATTTGGGCCTAAAAATAACACAAAACTGCCATATAACTTGGATCCTGTTCCATAAATAATCATAGGAAGATTAAGTGACAGAGTGTTAAAGTACAGTATTCAAAGCTTCTTTTCTGCATATACATCTGAATACGAACATCTTTAAAATTAAAGTTTTCCTTCATCTGCCAGGCGGATGATACAAAGGTCTAATCAATAATTCATCCTGCCAAAGAAACTCATTACTCAGCCAAGGCGATGACGAAAATCCTGTCAAGAAGCCTTGTTTTGGCTAAATAAGACAACTTAATTTAGTGCAAAGTGAATAATCCAAGTCTAAATCATTCATTCTGGGATTAAACATTATGGATTTCTCCATTATATATGCATCCCAGGCCTGGACAAGTATTAACTTCTGTACTGCTTGGCCCAGAAGGATGGCCAACCCAGTGTTCTTGGAGCCTCTTTGAAGCTCCCAGGTCTGCCAGGCAGAACAAAAGCCAAGTAAAGGAGAGTTATGGAGAAGCTGAGAATTTAGAGTTGAAGTCCTCAAAGTCAACCTTTCACATAGTCTGGGTGTCCCCCCCATAACTACTCTGAACGCTGGTCATCCCCTTCTATGTGAATACTACTGTGAATGGGGAGTTTACCAGCCATTTTAGTTAAAACTCCTTACATTTAAAATAGCAGAAAACCGAACTCAGACTAGCTTAAGCAAAATGGCGATTTATTTCCTCTTATCCTATAGCATGAACAGCCTAAAATTGTACTTTCGGTCTTGGCATGACCTAGGCTCAACCAATGTCATCAGGGTTTGTTTCTTATTCCCCTATCTGACTTCCACTTCCTCTTAAACAGTCTCCCATTGTGATGGCACAGTGACAGTGGCAGCCTCCCATTCTTTCCTTCACAGTCAGTGGGAAAAGATCAACATCCTGTGTAACTGAAACAAAAGGCTTAGAATTGGGTCTTTGGGGCTCTAATTGGCCTAGCTTGGGTCTTGTGTCCATCCCTGACCCACTCATTAGTGCAGAGAGTAGGGTAGGGTTATACAGTGCTCTGATTCCCCAGGTTCAGCTTACGTGTTGTGGTTGGATAGAGGATAAGTCAGGTGCAAGGGAACTACAAATAATGAAAGGGCAGAAGAGAAGTTTCAAAGAAATCAGTCCAGATGGAAAAGAAGAACAAACGAATGCTAAATAACTAAAAGCCTACTCAACATAGTATTCGAAGTTATTCTGGTAAAGCATTCCTTTGGCTAGATAGAAATTGAATTTTGGAATTTAAAATTCTCAGTTCTAAATTTGCCTTCTGGAATATTTTTGCCTTGTGGTTACATAGAACAAGACTACTTCCTCTTTCCAGTGGCAGTTCTTCAACTGTTTGTAAACAGACATCAAATCTCCCTTGGTCTATTCTCCTCCAGGCTACATGTACCAACATACCAGGAAGTAGACTTCTGGGATTGGAAATAAATCAATGCATACTATTAAGTAGACACTAGAATCTTATTGTGGAACTAAATATGGTTTTGTTCTGTTCATTCTTGTTTCAAAGAAAATGATTTTATTAATAAATTTGATAATGATTAGCATTGGCAAGGCTATTGGGGAAATACACATTTTTAAGAACAATGAGTTCTGAGGATGTTCACTAGGTAATTTAGAGTAACCATCAAAGATACAAAAGCCTGAACAAAATACTTTTCAATGTCCTTTAAAATATCGAAGAGCTAACAATATAATGAAAAATCACTAGGCCTAAAACCAATGTATATGCTAAATCAGAATGTAAAGTCTAGAACTCAAAGCTGCCTTTGTTTTGGAAGTGCTTTCTAATCTGGAAGAAATATCTGCAAAATTGACTTGTAGTTTTGGCTGCCTGTGGTTAGATGAAAAATGTCAAGGTGCAGAACTCCTCAAAGTTAAGGACTTTGATAAACCATACTCAGTATTAGCTAGGTCAAAAAGGGCTATTCCCTCAGGATAAGGATGAACCAGCAGTCACTCTGGTCTCTTATGAACTTACAACCTGGCTTCAAGTCATCTAAGTAATCCATGGAACTTTAAGCAGTAAATCTGAGTTATGGTGGACCAAGACTGATGACACACAAAAGTGCCTGACAGAAGCAAATGCAAGTTCTTTCTGGAGAAGATCACAGTATCCTGGAACTCAAATTATTCCTACACACAATTTTCAAATGCAATAATCTTTATACAATCAAGATGGCCAGGCACACAGAAAAATAAGATGCCATGATAAGAATATGAGGAGACAAAGGACAGCAGAAACAGAGCCCAACGTACCCCAAAGAGTGGAATCATCAGACAAGCATGCTTAGTATTCTCAAACACATAAAATTAAATTTGAGTTCCAAGTCCATTCAATGTAGAAAAGTTGCATCCCTTTAATAGATGATGCTGGCACAACTGGATCCACGTTCAAAAAAATAAAGTTGGACTCCCTCCCTTACTCTATATACAAATCAAAGTGAACCAATGACCAAAATATAAGATCAAACCAAGACACGCTTAGAAGAAAACAGAACTATATTTTCATGACTTTGGATTTAGAAATAGACTCTTAGATGTCACACTAAGATAACAAGCAACTAAAGAAAATTATACAAAATGGACTTGATTAAAATTAAAAACCTTGGTGCAAAGGGCATTATCAAGAAATTGAAAGATGACCTATAGACAAGATTAAGCCAAAGCAACCCTTGGGCAGGTAGGGGAAGCTGAGGATAGAGGCAGAGGGTAAGAATGTTCTGGGGTTGATCATGGTGAATGAAGAAAGAGCAAAACCAGAGCTGAGCACAGGGTCCAAAGACACACGAAGGAAAATCAGGGTCAGAATCCAGGAAATTGTGGCAGGGCAGAGCAGTTAGGAATCAGGCTAGCTACCATGAGTACTGTTTGAATGTGAGACTCTGAGACACACTCTCAGAGGCTCCATAGATCTCTGCTTTCAGAACTCCACTGAGATCATAAAAAATTCAGGTGGTAGGGCCCAATTCCAACTCACTGAATCAGTATCTCTAGGGGGTGGACCCAGGTGTTTGCATCTTAACATGCCCTCAGATGATTCTTAGGCTAATGTATGAGACCTCCAGATCAGGGGACATATGTGCAGCTCCTGAGATAGACCAAAATCCCACAGGCTCAACATTCCAGTTCTGCAAGCACACTGTATGTATCCTCAGTGAGGGACTTTGCAAGTCCTGCCAGCAACTTCCAATTAACAGAGACTTAAAACTGGGGCTGCAGAGTGAACTAAGGACAGTGCCTACTAGTTGTAGAGCACCTACCCTGTGCCAAGGCACTAGGGCTGCGGCGTAAACTAAGGACAATGCCTACTAGTTGTAGAGCACCTACCCTGTGCCAAGGCACTAGGGCTGCGGCGTAAACTAAGGACAGTGCCTACTAGTTGTAGAGCACCGATCCTGTGCCAAACCCTGTGCCAACTGGTATTGCTCTATTTGATGCTTTACTGGTATTACTCCATTTAGTGCTTACTTATGAGGGTCCCAGTACTATTCCATATTTACAAACGATAAAGCTGAGACTAAGAGAAGCCAAGCAACTTGTCCTGGGCCACCCAGCTAACTAAGAGCAACTTCAGGTTCTAGGCCAGTTTGACTCTGAGACCTGTGTTCTTTCCATACACCAGCATGCTGCAACATTTTTCAACAGTTTTTGTTTTGTTTTGTTTTCTAAAGGCAGGGGAGCAGGGGGCTGGTGGCGGAGGTCATAGCATTAATTGATGGGGAGTCTTAGGTTAATTAAAAAACTTGTCTCACCGTAGCATACCCAGGGCATAGTGGTGAAATAAGACTCTGCTGTCTTTTCTAATCATCTTGATCCCTGAGCCAGAAGGTATTGTCAGGTAATGTAATCTTGCTCCAGCCTTTTCTTCATCTAAGTGAAGAAGGGTCTGAGATTAAGTTTGGGAAGAGATTGAAAAGCAAAGCTCAGAGGAACAGATTAAAATGATGCTGAGGCATCCTGAAGCAGGAGAAAAACTGATAGGACTTTGTTGATGGAGCTGCTGAAGGAAGATAAGACGCATCGCTGAGGGACCAGAAGGGAAGGAAGAAGCTGAGGAGGGAACGGAGATAAACAGGGTAGAGAGAAGAGATAAGAGGCAGCATGAGGGCGAGGCAGGGAAGAGGAAGATAGGACCAGGGGCTCTGCAGGAGAGTAGGACCCAGGCCCTTTGTTGTCTCCTTTCTCAGGGTATATTCTTAAAGGGAGAGGGAGCCAAAGTCATAGAATATGTTAAGTGCCAAATTCTGATTATTCAATCTCTGAGCCTGAATAGATAGTCCCATTTGAAGGTAAAGCTAAACTGTCTCTTCCAGAATGTGAGACCCTCTGGCTTTGTGCCCTTCACCCTCCCCTATCCATTTCCAGGTTGGTCCAATCAGACAGACTTAGAGACCTAAAACCCCCCAGTGCAATCCTGTCCACTTTACATGGGAGTCACAGTCATGAAGAGATCACTAAGGCACTTTGTATGCCTGGAAGGGCCAGAGTGCAGGGGTTGAGGACATGGGCTCTGAAGCTGCTCCAGAGTTTGAATACCAGCTCAACTGCAGACTACCTTCTTTATGAAGCTGAACTTCCATTTCCTCACCTGTCAAACAGGGATAAAACTGGCAACCCCCTCAGAGAGAGATTGTTACAATCATATAAAATAATGCATGCAACGTGCTTAGGATAGTGCCTGACATACAGAAGTAATATTAGTGATGACTTCTAGTGCTGCTATTAGGTTCAAGCACCTAGTAGGCACCTTATAAAAATATTTATCCATTGGATTGAGAGGAATCAGAACATTTGATTCTAGTCCTGTCTCGCTCACTATGGTGGGAACACAGGAGGTGACTTTACCTCTCTGTGCTTCCATTCTTCTCCCCTATCAAAAGAAGATATGCTCTTTCTCTGACCCAGAGTACTATGGGTTTGGAAATTCTTAGAAAAGTAGGAAATAGCATAGAAATACAGAAGAGGTTATTTCCTTTATTCTACCATTGGAGTTTTACCCCAAGCTGTCTACTCTCTGCCATACTTACAAAATTTCACTGTAGCTAAGAATTTTTGTTGTAATTTGCTGTCACCTACTAGGGCTGAAAGTTTCTGCCTCATTCCTCTATTGACTCCTGACACCTGCATGAAAGATTCAGTTCCCCAGCTTCAAGAAGGTATGTATACAGAATTTCTAAACTTTTATCTTTTTGAAATCCCTTGATTCTTTTTGCCTCTCAGGTACATTAAAGACGATCCAAATATTTGGAATCATGAAATGCATAATACAGATGAAAGTGGCTCTGTAGATTATAAGCTGTCTGGGAAGAGGGAGTAGGTCTGTTCAGTTCATTACTATACCCCAGCACCCAACAGAGCCCTTTGGCACATAGGAGACACCCAAGACACTTTCAATGGATGAGTGAGTGTGTCAGGAATCAAAGTTGTTGACCCAACACCCATTCCCAGTTTCTCCCGTGCTGATTGACTA
The DNA here is from genome assembly GCF_003254725.2 of Canis lupus dingo. Lineage (NCBI taxonomy): Eukaryota > Metazoa > Chordata > Mammalia > Carnivora > Canidae > Canis > Canis lupus. Next base: position 53,569,130 of record NC_064246.1, on the reverse strand, counting down.
TAAGTTTTGGTTAAATGGCCATGTGTACATCCTGGGGGCTGAGTAATGATTGGTGTAAATTAGTCCTGGATATTTCATTCCCCTTTGCCAAAGGATGGGCATGTGATCAAGTGAAGTATATGGACAATGAAATATATGGGAGGTTCTCCTGGTAACCTCTATGGCAGATTTCCCTTTTTGATCAAGGATAAGGATCATATTAGGGCAAAGTCTCATTCCCTTCCACATCCTTCCTTCCTGCTTGAGATCCTTTTGTGCGAAGGCACATTAGAGCCATGGCAGCCATCTTGCAACCATGAGGACAAGCCAAAAGAACTCAGAGACTCTAATATCTCATTTCAGTGAAGCTGCTGAACCAACTCTCAAACAGCCTACATCCAAATTTCTAGTTATGTGAAATAATTAAAAGTCTTTAAGTCACTGCTTTTTAGTATTCTCTTACTTGCAGCTGAATACAGTCTTATTAAGACAATGTATGACTTTGCCCTGAGGAGGGTCTCCCATTATTTTTAGGGACAAGAGGGCAAATAGTTGCCTTTTTACTAAATTCTTTATTCTGCAACAAAGGTTTCCACTTAACCAATCTCCCATGTTTCTCTTATAATCTTAGCATCATCTCATTATCCCTCTGATGTCTCTGAAAGATTAATAGCACCACCTTGACCCCCAGACATTCCTTCTCCATTTGTCTTTTCTGTTTTCTCATTATCACTTTCCACAGACCAAATATTATATCTTGATTTTTAATTACTTTAATGGGCCTCATCCATAGTAATTGGGACATTTAGGTCATTATCGTGTCTCCTCAGATCTTCTTGAACAATTTTATTGATCATTTCTTGGAGCAAAATCATGTGGGGGTACTAGACCCACATAAACTCATAACTTAGGCCAAAAGTTGTCCTGATTAATTAGCAACATTTCCTTCTGGCACAGAGCTGCCCTCCCTTTAGAATAGTGGCTTACAGTCATTGCTGCACATTAGCGTTATCCAAGGTGGCCTAAAAACTTCTGAAAGCCAGGTCTTCCCCATGCCCATTAAAGTCAGGATCTCAGAGGGAAGTCAAACATCAGTATTTTTTATTATTGAAATCCCCATATGATTTCCACATGCAGCCAACGTTGCAAATCAATACTTTAGGCCAGTACTTCTCAATCTTTAACGTGCATATGGATAACATGGAAACCCTTGTTAAAATGCAGGTTCTGATCCCATGCTCTAGGATGGGGACCGACATTCTGCACTGCTAACAAGCTCCCAGGTGATGACCACGCATGGTCTGAGCCCTACATTTTGGTTAACAAAGGTCTAGAACCTAAATCTAGTGGTCTATTTTAAGACTGGATCTAGGGATCCCTGGGTGGCACAGCGGTTTGGCGCCTGCCTTTGGCCCGGGGCGCGATCCTGGAGACCCGGGATTGAATCCCACGTCGGGCTCCCTGCATGGAGCCTGCTTCTCCCTCTGCCTGTGTCTCTGCCTCTCTGTCTCTCTCTGTGTGACTATCATGAATGAATGAATAAAATCTTTAAAAAAAAAAAAAGACTGATCTAAACAAATTAAATTCCACTTGGGTACTTGCAATGAAAAAAATGATCAAGAGAGTCAAGAACTCAGAAGGAAGTTGTTTCCATCTCTAGTTTAGTTATGGACTTAGGTGGACCAATCATCCCAGTTTGCCTGGACTTGCAAATATGTTATAGTCATTATAGTCATCCTGAAGGAGGTCCCAGCAATGCGAGACTTTGAGTTTCAAAACAGAATGAATTGGTCACCCTAGTAATGGTGGTGTTCTTCAAAAAGCAACAGAACAACCTAGCTTTGCACTTCTACATTCTCATTCCTCTTTGTGGGAACAGCCATCCAGCACAAGGTCAAGGGTGTGCAGGGTAAGATGGTTCAAGGGAAAGAAATACTGAGTTGCTCACATCAGGAACTTAATGTGACCTCCAAATGGTAAATAATCAAGCAGATCCAGGTGGACCTAGAAAAATCCAGGAACAGGTTTATGACATGGCCACAGAGAAGTCCAGGAGACATGGTTTAGGCCTGTGCTCTGGCACTGGTTTACTGTGTAGCCTGGGATCACTCAGTCCCCCTGTCTGGGCCTCAGTTTCATCAGATAAAACACGGAAGTTGAACTGCTTGTTGTATCAGGATCCTTCCTGCACACACCCTCCACACCCCCACTCCATATGCAGCGCGGATAAAGTATACAATCAAAGAACAGCACTCTCCCAGCTCAGATGGAGAGTAAACCCATCTTCCATTTCATGAGCTATCTCCAGCACGCCCAAGACCCTGATAACAACATCAGCATTCATCTTACTTCAACACACTTCTCTTCACTGTCTTTTGTTGTTCAGAGAGCTGAGAACTCAGTGTCTCTCTCTTTTTTTTTTTTTTTTTGTAATGACTATACCATGTTTACAAACCCAAATGATTCTATTTTGAGACCCAGCCTTTTTGTTATAAGTGGCTTCCTCCTTCTGATCTTGCCTTCACCCAGGGAGCTCACTTCTCAACTTTTTGTTTTCTTTAGAGAGACAAAGAGTCTCCCCAGCCACCCATTGCCGGCTTCCTGTTAACCTTTCATTAAGCCTGCTGACAGCTGGCTCCAGCTCTTCATGAGTTAGTTCAACACATTCCCATTTAAATGTGTCCCACCTGGCTTCATTAAGGTTCCTGCCAGGTTCTCCACTTGCAGCTTCCTCTGCAAATGCAAATAAGATTCTGGGTAAATAATATGGGGACAAGGGAAGATTGAGCTATAAAGGGGTTGGGATTGGAGAACCATCAAAGCACTCAGGTCGCCCAGGATTTGAACAAACTAAAATCCATCTGGGACCAATGCAGGCCAATACTGCAGTTCTGTATGTATGAAATGTTAAATTAAGGCCCTTGCTCTGAGGTATAGGGTAGTGGTTAAGTGTGTGGAGTCCTTCCAGCCTGGTTCAAGGCCCTGCTCTGTCACAGGGGGTTGGTCCATGTGACCTTGGGCATGTTCCTTGGCCTCTGTTTCTGTTTGCTCAACTCCAAAAGCAACAGTAATATACTTGTTTGAAACATTTAGTAGAGTACCTAGACCATATCAAATGCTTTTTCAGGATTGGATATTAGCTCTGATTGAGCCTAGAAAGGTCAGGGTCAAGGTTGAAGAATTAGGTTGTTCTAAATCCTCAAAGTTTGATTGTGGAACCACCATGTAAACATCAGCTGTAAGAACCACATCTCCATCAAAGTCCTTGCTTGTGCAAATGGAAAGTCAACACTGATTCTATTCTGTTGCATTTCCCATGCATGTTTTGTCTCATTTAGATTTTTAAGCTCTCTAAGGAAAGTGATCCCCTTTCCTGGGCCCTAGATATTAGGAAGTTATTTGTAGGTGGCTACCAATTCATCCTGATTGCACAGAGAGGGAAAGAGAGGAATAACTAGACCAACAATCTTCTCTGACCAGGGAGTCTCATCCTAAGAATTATATATTTATTAACTCATCATTTGGTAAAACCCATATCATACCTCCTGGACTTTGGAGTCTTAGACCGATTACCTTGTTCCAGCCCATGGTCCTGTGTTGCTTGCCCAGGGCATTATTCTAACGAAGCTGGAATGTTAAGGCCTTCAAGTGGACACAAACATTCCACTTTGAATAGCCCCTGCACTTCCCCATGCCTCACTCATCTGTGGCAGCCACCCGGCCTCAGGCAGAGCCTAAGCGCTTCTTCAACACCAACACCATGGGTAGACAGGACCTTCTGATCTGCATTTAGAAAAGGATCTCTGCCACAGCATGGAGAACAGATCGGAGAAGGGAAGGACTGCAGACGAGGTGTGCAGCTTAGAAGCTGCGATGGGAGTCCAGGCAAATGCCTCCTTAAATGCAATCTCTGACAACCACCTCCACCTGGACCTTTGCCTCCTGCCGCAGGAAACTCCTGATTCTGTGCCAATACACCTGCCCCCACAGAGCCCTAGTTAAGGGAGATTCTTTTCTCAAAAAAGGAAATGTGAGCCAAAATCAGGATACTTCTCTATATCGCTTCCTGCATTATTGATGAGGTTCAGACCCAGGGCTGCTCCTACCTTACCTGGAGTGGGGCACTAACCTCTGAAAGTTGGGCATAAACAGAGAGACACAAATACATACGAGGCAAAGGCAACTAGGTAGAAAAGGGACCAGAATACGCATCTCAGAAGCAAGGCAATTTGGACAGACAAGGCTCTCCTTGCAGTATCTGGAGCGCTGCCAGAGAGAAGAGAGATTACACATGTTCTGTGTAAACACAATGAATTCAACTAGGATGTATAAGCAGATGCTATATGGAGACAGACTTCATTTTAAATATTTCGAAGTCTCAGAACTGCCCTGAGATTGAATGATCTCCTTTAGATGTGCTGGTGAGTTCACCATCACCAAGATTATTCAAGCACATTCTGGAAGATCACTGACCAGGATGCTACCCAGGAGATTAAAGCGCCTGGCAGCAAAGGTGCTAAGGGTCTCTAAAGTACCTTTCACTTGTGAAATTAAAACAAGACTGGATCAATGACACCAATGGAATAATAGATGGGGCTTTAAAAAAAAAAAAAACCAATACATTCTAAGACTTATTTTGACAATTCCCGCATCATGCCCCCATCCTCAATCCTGAGAAAAAGTGGCACATTAGAGTGTGAAAAGACCATCTTCGTCTTCTCTTCCATGCTGCATGTCATCGAAGTTGTTTTTATATCCTTCAACATTGTCCAGCCTGTAACAAGAAAATAGAGTCTGAGAATGGGAAGCACCAGGACCAGAAAGAACCAGATATGACTAAATCACAAGGCAACTAACAGCGGCTATTAGAGTGAAAAGGGCTCAGACTCCATCGGGTCCAAGCCTTTCCATTCACAGATAGAAAACTGACGCTGCAGAAGATAAAGGGCTTTTGCCAATCTAGCCTAATAAGGGAACTAAATGTTTCTATATTAACAAATTACAAAATCAAGATTGAAACGTGTTTATGACCTTGGAAAGTTACCTTGCTGAGTCTCAGTTTCCCTACTTGTTAATGTTTATTTGTTAATAGATATTTTGGTATCGATACAATTAAGTGAAGGCACAGTATTCCTCACAGTTTACCAAATCTTTTCATTTCTTTCCCAAAAAGCTATAGAACAGGACAGATAACCAAAATCTCTTTGCAGAGACTCTTCAAACTATTTGAAACAAAACAAAAGAAAAAACCCCTGCTCCGATGGTCTAATATTGGGCAGAGAAACCAAATCCCAGGAATGATATTCTACATCTTTTTTATTCCCCATACTGCCAACTCTCTTCTCTGTGAACTTCTTTTTAACAATGTCCTTTTATTTTAAGGTTTTATTTGTTTATTCATGAGACACACACACAGAGAGAGAGAGAGAGGCAGAGACACAGGCAGAGGGAGAAGCAGGCTCCATACAGGGAGCCTGACATGGGACTCGATCCCGGGTCCTCAGGATCACACCTTGGGGCTGAAGGCCGCGCTAAACTGCTGAGTCACCCAGGCTGCCCAGCAATGTCCTTTTAAAATGAATTGCCCAAAGTTGAACAAAGAATTCTGAGCAAAACGACAGAGACATATCACCTTCTTTCTTTTGCATGCCATGCTTCTATTAATGCAACCTACCTTTGTACTTATATTTTGGACAAACAACACATTGTTAACAAATACAAAGCTTACTGTGAGCTAAATCCTACGTCTTTTTCACCTCTAATGCCACACTTCTCCAACCCTGCATTTAATCAGAACACGAGCACAAATCATTAAACTACTGAGTAGTATCTAATCATTTGTAACAGCTTGTACAATCATTACAACAATCAGTCATGCAAGATGAATTACCGTGTGTGTTTCGGGAACCAACTGGATTTCATGACTTTCCCTGAAAAGACAAGGCCATGGTATAAGCAGAGTAGCTGTGCTAGAACATGTGAAACATGGGGAAAACCTAAAGCTGTCTTACCAAAAGCAGAGTTGGACCAAAGGTGAGAATTTAGGGACTGGTTTTGGCAGGGAAAGCTTCCTTTTCCCAGATCAAGTGATTGCTTCTTTGGGCCCCAAGGCAGTACCCATCATTACACAGCTGTTTCCACGTTGTGGACAATAGTGTTAAGCTGCTTCATTCTTAAGTCACTTGCCCACCCAGAACTGAAGCACTCACTTGAGTTGTAAAACACTTCCTTATGAGACATACTCAGAAACTCCAAAACTGTATGAGGACCAGCGCCTTCTGCCTTTATGAGGACTTTGTATGAAGGCTAATGGTAGGCTCCTGCTAAATTCCAAATTTCCTTCATCAGGGTTCACTAGGGACAGGTATTGAAATGTGCAAGTTTCACTACTGTTGCTCAAACAGGATGGTTTGCAGTCTTACTTCCTCATTTACTACCTCAAAACAGTTTCTGTTAATAACTACAGAACAATTTTCCCCCATTTTACAGTAGGACCAGATGTCACATGCCTATACTTTGCATGACAACTGTAAACTCTGTTCCATGACTCCTTTTTGCAGTGTTTTAAAATTATTATTTTTTTAAAGATGAGGGGTGGTGGTGGGGAGGTGCAAGGTCACAGACCAGCTGGGGAATCTAATAATAACTATGGACCCTGCCCCAGAGAAATGCAGATATGAATATGCAAGAACTTTTGCACAGAAGTTCAAGGGATTCACTTTCCCCTGAGTTCCATCTGGGGAGGCCCAGTAAGGAAAGCTTGCTTTAAGGGGATAAGAAGCCCAAGATCATTCACGGCTTTCTTCCTAGGGCAGTCCTAGCCAGGGGAGGAGGCTGGGCCAGGGTTTCCTCCACTCCGAGACAATGGTAATAATAGCACTTTTCACTTAAGGCAGTAATGAGGATGAAATGAGTTAGACACACAAGAATAGAGCAGCAGGACTGTCACAGATAAAGTGTCCAGTAAATGATGGTGTTTTTGTTTTTCTTTTCCAAAATATAAACTTCATCAGGAAGATGATAGATGAAGGATGGAAATGGGACTCTGGGGGATGGAGACAGGGGCAGGAAGCAGAATCAGTCCATTCCCAGATCCTGCTGGAGCCTCCACAGCTCTGAAGGCCACCATCCCACCTGGCCGCCCTGCTTACCTCGAAGGAAAAATGCCACAAGCAACGCCAACAGCACAAATCCCAGGGAGGGAGCGATGATCATTAGCAGGTCAGAGTTGATGACCATTTTTACCTGATGCGACACAGGGAAAGCAATTGGGCCAGTCGTTTCTGAACATCACCCCCACACAACTTTCCCGTCTTAATCGTACCTTCCACTCGCCAGCAGCTTCCCTCCTTCTCACCCCATTTTGCCCAATCTGGCTCAAGATCAAGGCAAAGCAGCCTTACAAATCAGAATTTTTAAAAAATCTCTGAAAACTTGAAACATTTACCCAGACCCCCACATTTTCCTGTCTTCGATATCAGGCATTTGGGCTGTGGGTTTCAGGGCCTGAAAATGGAACTCAGTTTCAAATGTTCTGTAGCACTGGTTCTCGAAGTGTAGCCAGGGGACCCATGAGATCAAAATTATTTTCACAAGACATTATTTGCCAGTTTCACCATCATTCTCTCATGAGATGGACAGTGGGGTTTCCCCGAGGTTGTATGACAAATGATGTGCTGATGTCTTTCTGTCTCCCAGGTAGCCAGACATTATAAAGCAATGCCACTCATGCCATTTTTCTCACTAATATTTTTCATCCAGGAAAATACAGGTGTATTTCATTAAATGTTATTTATGTCAACATGGAATGGGTTTGCTTGTTATTCTTGCTTTTAAATGAATTAATAAACATTGTTTTTAATTTCTGTTTTGATTTTTGTGAGTATCAAGGGGTCCTGATGCCAAATCATTGAAGGAGTGCTGCTCTGCAGGCAGCACCTAGTTCTGGTGGGGACTATGCCGCCACTGCTGCCCAGGCCAGGCTCCACTTCCTCACCTTCCTGGCCCTGTCTCCAACACAGCAACAAGGAGGGCACACCTGCCTCTGAGGAGGGAGAAGAGAAGAAAGAAAGAAGGGATGGGGGACCTTCGCTTTTCCCTTATAGGTGTCGATGTTGCCTGCAGTTTTTACTTAAAGCAACTTGAATCACTTTTGTGATAATAAAAGTTAATGAAGGGTACACTCCACAAATAAGAAGGGTGCCGGTGCCAAGTGTTGATCCTGCAGGACGTCACTAATCCTGGGACATGCAGAAGGCACACATAATGATTTTTCCACGCTTTTGTACTTTTTTTTCTTTTTGTTTTGCAAAGCATCTGCACATATAGAGGTAACGATATAAACATTATTTCTGCCAAGAGCACAAAGCACGAGTCTACAAATTGCTTAGTTATTTCCCCACAGTTGCCGCTCAGATATATCTGCCTCCCCAGTTCATTTCTGCAAACCTCTATTGTGGATTTTTAAAATCTAACTCACGCTTCAAATACTTCACCAACATTTTACCTGTTCTGATTCAACCTTGTTTTGCACAGGCATTTCCGTCTCCATCGCTGGGAAGGAAAAAGGGGAAGAAATGTTTACATTTTCTGTGGGAGAATAAAATACCACATCCTGAAATAGGCATTTCAAAGCTCATCTGAAATTTTTAGTTGATGTGTTTAATCTTTTAATCTCATCTTTCTTTATTTGTATAATTTATTTACAACACATTTGTTTTGAGATGGTTTTATCTGAAGCTCATCTGCTATCCAACATTATCCCACAGGAACATCTCCATTTTCTAGATGGGTAGAATGGGGCATTAGGCCAGCAGGCAATTTGATCTAAATTTTCTGGAGGTGCCAGCAATGCATTCAAGATTTTTATCCAGCAAGAAAACATGTCAGTCTATCAGTTAACAAAATGAGCATTTATTATAGGCCAGGTACTCTGCTAACTGTACCATCTACCTTGTTGCCAAAATTTACAACTTAGTGCAGGAAGGCAAATTTAAACAAATAAGGTGAATAATTGAAAAAATAATGTTATAATTCTTCAGCACTCTCGGAATAAATAGCACAAGATACAGAGACATATCATGAGGATGGCTGACCTGTTCTGGAGGATCAAGGGTGAGTGTCCCTAAGAATATGGAGTTTAAGCTGAGACATGGACTCATTTATTTATAATTGATAGTTGAATTCAACATGAGAGACATACTGGGCTAAGCACTGTCCTAAGCACAAGAATATTAAGATGAATACAGCATGACCCCACCGTCCTGAAATTCACAGGACATTAAAGGAAGATCAGAAGGTCATTTTGGCCTCAACGGCCAAGGGTAGTGGTTCCATGTGGAATGACAGGCAGCCATGAAGGCAGAAAATGAGGGGTGGGGAGTGGCAGGGGATGACCATAGAGATGAGTAGGAACCAATCAGGGAAGGCCTTTGTTTCATGCTGATAAGTCTCCATTTAATTCTGTCCACAGTGGGAAACCACAAACATTTTAAATATGCTATAGTCCTGTGAAAAGGATAAAGAAATAGCCAAGATGAGATGATCAATTATCATTTGATCCCAGGTCTGAAAATCAGAGCTAACAGAAATGAAGGGAGAGGCAGATTCCAGAAATACTTAGCAGGGAAATCAAGAGGATATGGACATTGAACGTGGTAGTGAAAAAGAAACAAATCTTAGATGACTTGTAGATTCCTTCTTGAGACTCTGGGCCACGGCCCAACCGTTGGCCAAGGCTGGGCACAGCAGAAGCAGAGGAGAAGGATCGGTCTGGGGGAGAAATGTGCCAAGCTCAAATTTGTAGTCCTTGGGTAAGGCGCCCAAGAGAGACACGAAAACCCCACTCGCCTCATGAGCAACTGATGGATTCAAGTCTAAACCAAACTTAGAGAAAAGTTGGAGTGGCAGATACTGATGTGGGAGCCATCAGTCTCCATGAAGCACTTAAGATCCTCTGAGAGTATAAGAAATACAAGGGCCACATGTCCAGAAAGAGAAGAACAGGAATCCTAAAAAACCCCAGCACTTAAAAGGTGGGCAGAGAAGGCAAAGGAGAAGGAAGCAGAAGAAACGAACAGCGGAGAGCAGAAAGTGAGAACAGTGTCATGGAGCCCAGGGCAGGAGAAAACACCTGGAAAGGACATAAAATCATATATGCAGTAAAACCTGCTGATAGACACAGAACGTAAAGCCAAGCATAGACAAGGCCTGAGTATAATAAAAATCAAGGCAAATAATTACTGAAATTGATCAATGTTTCTCCCAAGCTTCCTTGCACTTGAGGCATAAGAAAAAAATGCCATAGGTTTTCGGAGGCTCATAATTTGGTACAAGAGAGCTTATTTGTTCAACAGGGAAAGTGACTTGTTGAATGCCTGCGAGCATAAGACTCTGAGGGGAAAATTCAGTATGTTTTCATATCCTACAACGCAGTTACTGTTGTTTTTCTCTCTGCTGTTATTCCCTAGAGCTGGAAATTGCAGGTAAGAATTCAAAACTCCTACCCTTGATCTGTCAAAATCCTATAGTATTACAATCATTTGTGATAGATAAAACCGAAATTGAAACCATCAAAGAGCAAAGTCAGCCTAGGTCAGTTTTGTCAGAGCTAATCTGTATTTTAAACTGGAATTGTCTAATGGGAGAGACATTTTGCAAACATAAACACTGCTGAGTGATACTAAGCACTACTTCCTCTTCCTCCTCCTCCTCCTCCTCCTCCTTCTATGCTTCCTCCTCCTCCTGCTTTTCCTCCTCCTCCTCTTCCTTCTCTTCCTCTTTTTCCTCCTCCTCCTCCTCCTTTCCCTCTGTCTCTTCCTCTTCCTTCTGCTCTTCTTTTTCCTCCATCTTTTCCTCCTTTCCATCCTCCTTTTCCTCTTCCTCTTCTTCCTCCTCCTTCTCTTGCTCCTCCTCATTTTCTTCTTCCTTCTCTCCTTCTTCTTTCTTCTTCTTCTTCTTCTTTCTTCTTCTTCTTCTTCTTCTTCTTCTTCTTCTTCTTCTTCTTCTTCTTCTTCTTCTTCTTCTTCTTCTTCTTCTTTTTTCTTCTCCTTTTCTTCTTCTTCTTTCTTCTTTCTTCTGAAAATGCCAAAAGCCCCAATGGGAAGCACCTTGAAGCCACAGTGTTAGACACTGTTAAACACTGAATAGGGACAAGAAACACAGGTGTATGGTGATTTTTTTTTCCTTGTGAAACATAGCAATTCTAACAGCTAGGGGAGGAGGTAGACAAGTGAAGACTACTTATTTCTGTGTCTTCTGTGCTATCTTGGCCCTTATACTCTCAAGACCCTGAACTCTAAAACAAGCACATTCAGGGAAAGGAGGGAAAGGAGATGCCCCCCCTGCCCCAAACTTGTAAGAAAAGCAATTCTGTGAGTGGGGAACTGTGATTGGTTGAATGTGTCCTCTTCAAGGGTATGTTCACTCAGAACCTCAGACTGTCACCTTTTAGAAATAGGGCATCTTTGCAGATGTAATTAATTTAAGGATATTAAGATGAAATCATCCTAGATTTAAGATAGGCCCTATATCCAATGGCAGATGTCCTTATAAAGATTGAAGAAGACACGGAGAGACATACATGAAGACTTGTAAAGATGGGCAGAGATTGAAGGGAGGTGGCCTCAAGCCAGGGAATCCTGGGGGTATCAGAAGCTGGAAGAGGCAAGGAAAGATCTTCTCTTAGAGACTTTAGAGAGAGTATGGCCAGGTGACACTTCAATTTTAGGACTTTTGACTTCCAAAACTATAAGATAATAAATTTGTTGTTTCATACCACTACATTTCTGGTAAACTTTTACAGCATCCCTGGAAAATTAATACAGAGACACAGTGGTCATTAAGATCTTCCATAAGAACAGCAGCCCTGGTGATGAGCAAGGGATGAAAGGAAGATTTGCCTTTCATTTAAAAAATTTTTTGTACACTTTGTACCTTCACCATATATATATATGTTACTTATCTCAGAGAAATTAATTAACATGTAATAGTAATAAAAGAATCTTCAACTTAATTACACTTTTCCCAGGTCTATGGACTCACCAATACTTCTGATTAACACTAGATTTGCCTACAGAGTGAGAATATATTTACATTAAAAAAATACCTAAATATGGGGATCCCTGGGTGGCACAGCGGTTTAGCGCCTGCTTTTGGCCCAGGGCACGATCCTGGAGACCCGGGATCAAATCCCACATCGGGCTCCCGGTGCATGGAGCCTGCTTCTCCCTCTGCCTGTGTCTCTGCCTCTCTCTCCCTCTCTCTCTGTGTGACTATCATAAATAAATACAAAATTTTTAAAAAACCTAAATATGGACCCTCTTGGCAGAGTTATCACTGTAAATTAGTGAATTGGTTTGCTGGCTTAATTTTAGGCTCTTGAGTTCTTGAGTACTCTGGTGAAATGGAATTCCTGCAAAACTTAACCCCAGACCTTGGAGTGCTGCAACAGTGCATCTAGGCCTCCTCCATACTTCACTGTCATCGAGTAACAATCTATTCCACATTTCCTGGATGCGTGACCTTGGGCATGACATTTCCTCTCTCTGAGCCAGTTTATTCATCTGAAAATGCTGAAACTGCAGCAATGCCTTTTTAACCTTTATATTTCTCGATGCCTATTTACAAAGACTTTGAATGACCCGAGAAAATGATCATTTCACAATAATTTTTTTAAAAAAGGATGCAAAGTATAGGAAAATGAGTATGTAAATACTTAAGAGCACGCAAACCTTTGTGGAGGAATACCTCTTGCTCCACAAAGAAAACTAAAAAATACTGCAAGACTAAATACATCTGACTTTGAGTGGAAATACTATAGGCAATTAAAATTTTATTAGTACTTTGTATACTTTCTAAATTTTCTCAAATGAGAAAATTTTAATTGTAAAATATATATGACATATTAATCACTAGAAACTCCACAAGACGCCTGAGTCAGGAGCAAACTCTCAGAGAGTATATAATTTCTCTGAAGCAATGCCACAGTGACCTTCTAGGTGAAACTTTGAAGATCACTATTAGAAACCCATGAAGTCATAGCTAAAGAAGAGCTGAGTGATGCTATTAGTGAAAGACACACCCCTAGATATGAGTACTGGCATACAGTGAAGTTCAGGACATATATACACTTCTTTGTAGATCAGAAATGGGCTTTTTTGTTTGCTTGTTTTTAAATAATGAGTGCATACAAAAACCAGTAAAATCAAGTAGAGTTTGTAGACTTGTTAATTGTATTATGCCAATGTCAATTTCCTACTTTGACCATGTGCTATAATCATGTGAAATGTTTGAGGGAAGCTGGAGGAATATATACATTTCTCTACACTATTTTTGCACGTTTGTGTTGAATCTAAAATTGCCTCAAAATAAAAATTTTTTAAAAAGTGGTTTAAGTGTCAGCATTTCATATGGTTCAATCTAATGTATGCATGCATGTTACACACTGGCTTTGCAATAAAGATTTGTTGAAAAAAATTGTTGAATAAATGTTAAGGCAGGTTTAAAAAGATTGTAAAATTTTTTAAATGTTCGTAAAAAAAATAATGATAGATGTTACTGTATCATTAAAAAAAGAAAATGATCTGGGGTGCTTGAGTGGCTCTGTCGGTTAAGCATTGGACTCTTGATTTCAGGTCAGGTTAAGCTCTCAGGGTCCTGGTGTCGAGCACCACGTTGGGCTCCACACTGTGCATGGAGAATGCTTGGGATTCTCTCTCTCCCTCTTTTTCTGCCCCTCCCCTGCTTGCTTGCTTGCTCACTCGCTCGCTCACTCTTCCTCTAAAAATAAATAAATATTTTTTAAAAAGAAAAAGAAAAAGATCTGAAAGGATATAGACCAAACTGTTGCAGTAATTATTTCTTCCTCTTGATCATTTGGGGTGGAGGGTTAGAGACAATATTTGGAATGCAAGGAAATTTCACTTTATATTGTTTAACTATTTTCCTTTATAAGACATATTTATTTTATAACATAAAGAATAAAGTTTAAATATTAAAATGATAACATAATAACACTACCTTTACCTCTAAAGGACTTACAATCTAGTAGAGCAGGAAGCAATATTCAGTGCCTATGCTGGAAGAGCCCTGTTGAAATAGACTCACATCTGCTCTTTCTAAAGAATGTGTCCTATATCTGAATGATATAGATTAAAGGTTGGCAAACTACAGCCTCAGGGTCAAATCCACTCTGCTGCCTGTTTTTGTACATCCTAAGAGCTAATAATAATTTTTATGTTTTTTAATGGTTGAAGAAAAACCAAAAAAAAAAAAAGAGTAACTCATAACACATGTAAACTATGGGCAATTCATATCTCCATATCCATCAATAAACTTTTATTGGAACCTGGTGGTACCCATTTGTTCATGTGTTACCTCTGGCTGCGTTTGCACTACAAGAGCCAAGCTGAGTAGTTGAGACCAATAACATGGCTGGTAAGGCCTAAAATAGGTACATCTGGCCCTTTACAAGAAAAGTTTACTGACTTCTGGTGTAGTTATCAGAGCATAATTTTAATCTTAAAACCTTTAGAACTTCAGATCCTAGGATGATGAGACATCCCCTTCAAGGTGGCTATGCCTAAGGTAGTAGGACTCAAACCTACTCCCTGAAATAAAACTATATGCTATGTGCCGATCTGGAATGGCACTGAATTTTTAGGTAAGAAAATATTTTAAAATCCATTTTGAATATCACCCCTGTTCCCATCCCACTGGGCATAAATATACTTCAAAATTATTTGGCACAGTGATAAGCACTTCAAATAAATGATCTGATTTAATGTTTATACAATCCATTCTACAGACTGAACTGAAGTTCAAAATGTTTAAATCACTCACCCAGGATAACAAAGATAATAAAAGGAAATTTGAACCCAACTCTGAATGACTCAAAAAATCCTGACTATAACCACTCTGAGAGAAAAGAAAAAGAATATATTAAAATCCTATTTGAAAATATAAACTCTCTAGCCAGTGGGCTTCATGCCAGAAATCAACTAGAAATAAAAGCACTTTATCTTCTCAGTTGGTATATTTTAAAACTGATACTACATATCTTGACTCATCATTAAATTCAGAGACACAAGGATTCATCTGTCTCTACTTTTAAAACAAATTTAGTTCTGATATAAGTCAACTCAATGATACAATCTTAACACATAGAATTTTTAAGTGACAGCGGTTCTTTCATGGCAGCATCTGGCTTATGCTGCCCCCTTCTGGACTACTGGTGGTATGGTCTTAAAAAATCCAAAGGAAAGAGGATAGATCCCAAAATCCGAGTATTTTAGACCTGAAAAGAATTCGAAATTATCCTCTTTGACCCCCCCCTTTTTTCATCAAGAGAAAAACTAAAAATCTAGAGACAGTTTCACTTACTCAAGATTTCACAGCAATAAGTAACAAGCAAAATAACTAGAACCCATGTTTATCTGAACTTGCCAGGAAGCACTCATGCAGATCTGGAATTTCAAAAAGACTTTTGAAAATAGAAATGCACGTTAATTGAGTTCACAGACTTCCTTTAAATTTTGGAGACCACTGAATGTTTGTAATATGTGCAATGATCAAAAAGAGTACTATATACTTAAATACATCAACCATTACATACGTGAGTCAGGTGTTCCTTAGCACCAGGGGCAAAATTGGGTGAGGACCATTTTTTTTTTTTTTTACCTTGGAAGGGAACAGAGAACAAATTGTGTTGGCACCCACTGTGGTTCCATTCCTAAAGCAGAAGGAATGATAAAATGACTTTACATTCCATGCAGATGAGATAACAGAAGGAAACCAGGGACTACAGAACACCATTATTTAAGACTCACTGAATTCCAAACTTTGCCCCAAGCTTTCACTGCCTCCAAGGATGCCCCACCAACAAAAATGTCATCATCATTTTGAGAGCCCAGGGTTATCACCTCAAGCTGCTGCTCTCATGTGCCAATCAATATCTGAGGGTCTCAATGAGGGAGAAATAAGAGCCCATCCCGAATCCTTCCCCACCTGGACTCTTCTCTGAAGGGCAATGTCTGGCACTGCTCTTCCTACACCCAGCTGATCAATATATCTTGATTCAGAGAGGTGGCAAAGTCCTCATTTTACCAAGAAACCTCAGAAATATCAAAGACAACAAGAACAATAATAATAAATATATTATTACTTATATATACCAAGCACTTAGCTGTACTACATGCCAGGCACAATGCCAAATACTTTCATGTTTGATCTCAGAAAATGCTCTGCAGTAGATTCTGTTATTGTTCTCATTGCACAGTGAGAATCCTGTGGTCTAGAGATGGTCAGATGCCTTGCTCGAGTCACATAGCTAGGAGAGGAGAGAGCAAATCTCAGAGCCAGGATTACCTACCTGCAGAGCCCAAGCTCTTCTCCTCTGAGCTCTACAGCCTTTGCAAAATGCGGCAAGGGCTCACATACACTTGCTATGGGAAAATCAGTGGTGGAGAGTGAATGATCTCGCTATTTCATGGCACAATACGAAGAGATCCATTTGGAATGGAACCCTAACCTTTGGCTGCTCTGATGGGTGCGATTTCTAGAAAGGAGACTCTTAACTATGATTAATGATGATGATGATGATGAGCACAATGTAAGCAGCTGAAAGTGCATAAAACACTTCCACATTCATTATCACCTTTGAACTTCAAAATAAACCTACTGGGGTAAATAAAGTAAACTTGGGCAGAATTATTGAAAAAGGAGGAAAATGAAACTCAGAGATCCCATATCTTGCCCAAGACTGCATAGCTAGTAATGATCTCTAGTAAACAGTAAAGCTTTGCTCAGTGGCAGTATTAGAACCAGTGAGGTTTATCTGAGGCATAATTATTGTTGACTGAAAACTTTTCCCAATGACATCTGATTCCATGTTCCATGTCTGCCCCCTGCCCCTGCTGTGCTGCTAAGGATCCCAGGGTTCAACAGACTACAAGTGCAGGGAGGCTCTTTCCAAAGGGTTGAGCTACCTTTAGTCAATGACTTGTTCAAGGTGGGAGAAAGGATGCTCATCTTCTCACAGAACTTGCTGAGGTGTGCCATTTATCCTACCCTCTGTGAGACCAGAGATCTCTCCAGTGCCTAGCTCAGTGTCGGAGGAACATTTTGGTCTGCAGCGCGGTCACCCAGCTCGCTTGCTTATCCGTTAACGAGGATACATCTTAGGACTGGCTCCACGTTCCATTTCAGTGGCTGGTACCTTACTTCTTTCTCACTGTTTGCTTTACCACGGTCGGATCTCTCTTAAAGCTTGGCAGCCCTCTTTGTTCTTATTTGGTTGACCTTTCTGAAGGTGAGCTGTTAGATGTTAGAATTACACAGATTCAATCCCCGACTTTATTAATGAAAAAATATCATTTGTACGGTTGGTATAGAGTGCTATTGTGAGAAGAATCATGAGAATCCATTTTCTGTCCTTGGCCTTTATCCTCAGACCGCCGGCCTACCAACTGATTCGAGCCTGTGAACAGCGTGGCCGTGAGAGAGAAAACAAATGGGCTAAGGCCTCACGAAAAATGTTGACTTTGAAATCAACTGCATCCAATTTCTTTCCTCCTAACAACGGCATTTGTGAGTGTAAATGAGCTTTGCTTCATTCCCCTGCCTTCTTCTGTTCCTTCTGCTGAACTTGTACTGAAAATGATAATTCCCCCTACAACTGCTTTATGTCCTTGATCAATTGAGGACCCAGAAAAGTCAAGTTCTGACACGGCTCAATTTTGTTTTTAATAGAATAGTGCAGTGTGGGGGAAAGAGCTCTGATTTGAGAGCCAGGGGAGGGTCTTACCTGGGGCCTCGTTCCCACTTCTCTCTGAACTTTTTTTAAGGCTCTGTGCCTCAGTCTCCTTCTATGTAGAACAAGGAGCATGCGCTACACCAGCAAATCCTAAATGCCTTCTTGGTGTCAGGGATGGGCTGGCTTCAAACGCATCTCCTGAGGAAGTTTGTTAAGCAACAATTTCTTGGACGCACTTCCAGAGACTCTAATTCTACAAGTCTTGGGTAGATTCGAGCAATCTGTATTTTTACTAAGCACCCTGTGTTTCCAGCCCATGGCCAGGTCTTGCTATACATAGACTGGATGACCTTGAAGTTCAAGGTCTTCGTTCCTCAGTGTTCTCCTGTCTCCCTGGGATGTCAACATGAGATCAGATTGATTGTTTCACACCTTCATTTATTCTATCTTTACTCCCTTTGCTCTTACCTCCATTTCTAGACCAAACCCTATCTCCCTGATTTTTGACGGGTTCCCTTCTTCTACACCAGGACCAACCTTGCTCCATTCACTATCTCCTTCTCTAAATACTCATTCTCAAGCTTCTTAAAAGAAACCTACCATTCATTTTTTAACAATTGCTCATCTTGGTCTTCAGTGCATCCACCCACAGAGCTAACACGGTTCACCAGTCTTCCTGTCACAGTTCACAGACACCTAAGGGCCCCATCCTACTTGACCAGCGTTCTGAATTTCCTAACACCTAACTACACCCTCCATAACTTTTGTTAGCCCAGCCCTCTCTGTACTCCTAAACTCCTGGATTCTTTCCTACTTTTATTGTCTCCCCCTCTGCCTCCTCTCCCAGTGTAGTTGCTCCTTTATGGGCTCACACCTCTTCATTTCCCTCTTCGTCCCACATGATATCTTTAGGTGATTCCACAGGAGTTTCAATTACCTCTGTGCTGATGAAACAATATAATAAAGTGCTTAAGAGCTCAGTTTCAAGAGCCAAGAGACTCAGAGTTCAAACTCTGGCAAATTTCTTATGTTCTTTCTTTTTTAAGATTTATTTATTTTTTTGAGAGGGGAGTGGGAGAAGAGGGGCAGAGGGAGAGAGTGAGGGGCAGACTCCTCGATGAGCGTGGATTATCAGTGATTCCCCCAATTGTATCTACAGTCCTGAACTCTCCCTTATGAGATAATCTGTATTAAAGTATTCTTTTAGTAGCAATTCCCTGTTCAGCAATTATAATGTGAATCACAGGAATTATTACTTGATCAGAGGTAGGTACCAATCGTCAAAAACACCCATTCCCATCCAGGCATCCATAAATTAAACCAGCCTCACATTTCCAACTGCCTATTGGACATTCCTCAGGGGCCCTTTGAACTCCAGCTCTTCCAGATTTCATTCTTCCTCTTGGGATTCCCAACTAGTTAACCTGTCACAATGATCTAATTTCCCAAAATACATAGAATTTGTCATCCTTCATTCTTACTCCGGTTACCAAGTCCTCTAGATCTTAACTCCAAAGTGGCTCTGATTCTGTCCCCTCTCTGTAGTTACTGCTGCCATCATTCTAGTCTAGACACTCATCCTCAGCCTGAATTATTGTGAGAGCCTCCTAGGTAGCCTCTCTGCCCCCAGGCTTGCTCTCTCTCATACATCTTCCACACTCTTACCAGAGCAGGTCTCTTAAAACTGAATTGGAAATGTCATTCCCTACCCAGAAAACATGAATTGTTCCCTATGACCCTGGAATAAAATCTAAATTCTTCAGCCCATCAATCAGGTCCTCTAAGAACCTAGACCATTCTCTGCCTCCTGTCTCCATTAGCTTAAACTAGACTATTAGACAGTCTCCAAAGATTTCATGCTCTTGTCAAGTCCCTTTCTCTTTTTTCATGCCATTCTATCTGCCTATTCACCCTTTCCTACACAATTAAATGTTCTCATCCAAGGAGGATATCTATCCCTACTCTTTTCCCAAAACAAAACCCACCGGATGATTGTTTGCTATGCACAGCCTGTCCATCCCACTAAACTGTGACCCCTTTTAGAGTGGAGGTCACAACTTATTCATTCCTGTGCCATGTATAGAGAGGCAACTCAATCAGCCAAGCTTAATGAATGACAGATTTGAAAGGCTCTTACCAAAAATCATGTTACCTATTTCCATGTATCCAAATCAAATGCCAAGATAAAAGCAGAAAATCCCATCTCCAACCATTTTGTTCCTTTGACTCCATGGATAGGTCAATTTGCTCTGGACCATGAAGCTTGGGATGACTTTGTAAAACAGAAAGATACAGTAATGGAGCAGATCTTTCTATAAGTGTTCCCTCCCCGCTTTCTTTTACCATCCTACTCTGGGACCAAGAAAAAGTTACTGTAAAAATCTTAAGAAAAGGGAAATATTATTATCAAAGCATGTACATTTCTTGCTAATATTACTGGATTGACGGCAAAGTCCTCGTGCATAATTTGCAATTGTTCTACAGCTTTGACTTTATGCTGGTGATGAGTATAATGATCCATCTGGGAACTGAGAAAAAGTGAATCCTAATACTTTAGGAGCAAATATGAAATCTTCCCTCAGGGAAGCTATGTTGAGAGACAGTGGCTGCCAGTCCTAGAACAAAGGCCAACTCTACATGGGATCAGGAGACCTGGCCTCTGGTCTCAGTTTGCTTCCCAAGTCACTGCAAGGGCTCTCAACTCACAATCCTGTTCTGGGTCTCAGTTTCCCATCTTCTTGGTTTCCCAGTTTTCTTCAGAGAACACCCCTCCCTACGAGTTCATAAACACAAGTTTAAACCCCTTGAAACCTGCGTGTTAGTCTCAGCTTTCCTTCTTGAGAAAGTTACTCCACATCTCTGAGCTCCATTTCTAGGCAGCCTTAGAGTGGAGGTAAGGATTTGCCAGCCTGGGTAGGACTTCTTCAAATGATGTCTGCAGCAGATGCCTTAAAAGTGGAGAGAACACTGAAGCAGAAGATACATACTTGGAGTTGTCTTATAAAAGAAATAACATGAATCTGGAAGCTCTCCTGTGACACACTCAACCACAGCTCTTTTTCTACTATGACTTGATTTCCAAGCCTATATTATAGAGTGGAGCCTCCCTAGACTGAACACTGTGAGGGGGAAAAAACAATTAAGAGGCAGGAGATAAAGGTGTACAGAAGTAGGAATAAAACCAGTAATTGAGAAATCTGTAGAGCTATCTAAAATGAATTTAGTGAAGAACTTTCAGAATCTCAGATTTACTCCGATAGCAAGTAGAGAATTACTACTGTGAGATTTTAAAAGCTTTTGTAACTTCCCCAAGTTTGCAATTTTGTCACTCATTGGCTGTTTCCCTGATGTGATTAGCAGTTAATAAAAATTCTAAAACCAAAAAGTGTCTGTATACTTATAAGGAACAGCAAGTCAACTGGGAGCTGGTGGACGTAGCCCCTTGTCACCCTGCTGGAGCAGCCTACAGATGAAAGTGTGTGAGTAGGAATAGCAGCAGAGGTGTAAAGATGAGAGCAAGTAAGAATCTAGCATGATGACTATCATTTACTAGCCCCTATTTAGGGCCTAGACATCTGTCTCATGTACTTCCTCACTGAATAGTCCTATGAAATAAATACTACTATTATCTTCACTGTACATTTTGAGGAGACTGAGATTTAGAAAAGAATAAAACAAGTAACTCACCCGAGGTTCTGGGAAAAAAACAAAAAGCAAAAACCCCCAAAACAGCGCGCACACACACACACACACACACACGCAAAATGGCAGAACTTAAATATAAGCCTGAGCCTTCAGACCCCACAGTAGAGCTCTTTCAGCCCTCCCTCAATGCTACTTGGGAGACGATAAGGAGAAAAGACTGGAAAGAAAAGATCTGAGATGTTATGGAAGCTGTAGAAGGACCAGAGGTATAATCAATGGAAGACTTAATCCCAAACCCTGTGATTAGGGCTGCAGGGTCCCTCCCCAGGAGAGAGTTTGGGACCATTTCACACATTCCTGCTGCCAAGCAAGAAATGAAATTAATCCTTGGGCTCGATGGAATGATTTGAGTATCTAATCACTTTGAGGGATCAGAGTTTGTATTCCTTGGACAGATTCTTGTTAGCTAGGGGTAGAAACCTATGAGAGTTTTTATTGTTGTTGTTTGTTTGTGTTTGAATTATGGTTCTAAACCATTTAGAGTTTTGCAGAATGCTTAGAGAATCTCAAGAAATCTTCTGGACTTTTCCCTCCAAAAGATGTGGGTGCACATATATATATACACAATTATATATGTAATTTCAGGGGATTCATACCACCCTCCAGCCCATCCACAGACAACTCCACCCAGGAAAGAGTTTAAAATCTCTAGGGTCTAGGTTTTAGTCCCAACTTTCCCTCTGCTCAGCTATGTGATCTTGGGCAAGTCCCTCCACATCTCTGAATTGCAGTCTAGGGAGCCACAGAGTGAGGGTAAAGAGTTGTCACTCTAATTTTAGGGAATAACAATTTTTGATCAGATCTTCTTGAAGGATTTAAACCAGCTCTCATCAATGGAAGGCTTGCCATGCAAAATTACATGAAGAAATGAAGAAGGAATTGGGGATATTTACCCGGGGTAGGGGGGAAATCCCACAGAGGCATATGGGCCCTCTGAAATGAGTTGAAACCATTTTCACAGGAATAGAGAAGTAGGACTAATTCTGACTTACTCTATAAGTGGCCCCAGAGAGGAGACTGGGTGGACGGGATGTGGTGGGGAGGGAAACAGCACAGCACAGTGTCAGAGTGGCATCACAGTTGAACAGATACAATTAAACCCAGGCCACCAGTTACTAGATAAGTTAGACAACCTTCACAGACTCTGAAATGGAGGCAATAATGGTATCTATCTCCTAGGATTTTGTGAAAAGTCAAATGAAGTAATGCCCTCAACATGCACAGTGTTAAAAAACAAAGAGAGACTTCAATAGGTGTCAGCATCTCTACTAAACTCTCTGACCCTCCATTTCTTTGTCTGAAAAATGGGGATTAATATCTGACCTGATCAGAAGGTCACTGTGAGACTTAAATCAGAAAATGCACATTAAACACTGTTAATACAGCACCTGACACATAATTAAGTCCTCGGCAGATGGGAAGTACAATTATTATTACAAAGGTTTCATTTCTAAAACCAATGGGATGTGAGAACAGTAAATGAAATAAACATAAACTTTTATTTCAGAATGGAAGGCAAAGCAAATTAAAATAATATCTAAGAGCATGGACTCAGGGCTAGACTTCCTGCTTCTGGCACCTGATAGCAGCATGGCCTCAGGAAAGTTGCACAAAATAGGAATATGAACATCTGCCAAAGAGGAATTGAACGAAGTAGCAACATGAGAACAGCTTGGCTCTGCACCAGCACATAATACATGTTCAATAAATCCTGGTTTCTTCCGTAATAAGTAAAGGTTACACAGAGAGAGACCTTCTTATAACAAGGTCCTCTTCAGCAGTGCAGCCTTTAGTTGCTACAAGTATTCCCTCTCCTCCAGAGAGTGATTTATCAAGGAAGAGGGAAATGAAATTTCCAGGGACATTACAGAAGAGGGTAAAACCTCAAGATGACCTCTTGTTCCCTTGCAATTTAATGTAAAATAGTCCAAGATTTAAATGGAATGAATGATAACATTTTGAAAACTCTTTGCCCACCTGCCATCATTTTTCTAGTTGCTACCTTCTCTTCAGCCAGAAAATAGCCTCCCACCCCCACCCCATGCCACAGAAATAGGTTTGGATCTTGGGCATCTAGCTTCCCTTCAGTTAACAACTACTAGTTCAGATTTTCTGTCTTCCTGCTGGATGAGATAGTGCATGTCAAAGCTTTTCAACTTTAGATCACACTTGCATTTCATCTTGATTTATAGCCTTCCTTCAAAACGTATCCCCCTTCCACTCACTCTTGCCTGTCCCCTCCAATTGTGTCTTCTGAGCCTTTGGTGAGTGATATTACATTGCCTCCCTCACAGAATTGAAGAACTGTCACTTTCTGGCTAATGCACATATAAAAAGACACTCAAACTCTTTGTTAATCAGAACAACAAAAGCATAAGATGACTTTTTTCCCTCAGGAAATTGAAAAAATTTAAGTAGATGGTCCTATCAAAGGTAGGGAGGATGTAGGAAAGCAGACACTCTGTGGATGGGAAAATAAATTGGCAAAGCCCTTCCAGAAGGCAATTTTGTAATGGCTATTATATTTAAGTGCACATCACTTTCAGCCTACCATTTTTCCTTCTTGGTCAATCCTCTAGTGAGGGAAACACCAGCATAGACACTTAGAAGGCACCCACATACAAGGATGTCCCCTGCAAACTATTTATGGTCATGAAATATTAGAACGACCTCAATGTCCCTTAGTGGGTGATAGATACTACAAGTATCCATGGTATAAAATACTGTACAGCAATTTAACACAATGATGCAGATCTACCTGGCCTGGAGAAGAAAATGGCTCAATATATAACATTAGGTGACTAAAACAAGATGCAGAAGGCTGCATACACGATGTCAGATTTTTTTTTAATCCACACACAAAACAAAAGCGGATTTTCCTATATCTATCTATACATTCACATAAGCAAATAGAAACAGGTCTGAAGAATGTTCATCTTCAACTAATAGCAGTGATTATCTCAGAGGAAGGGCTAGGATTCAAGACAGGCAGTCAACGAGAATTTTTATCTATTGTTTTTATGCATCTCTAACAAAAGTACATTAGTGCAATATTTGTGCAACCTACCATAAATTGCTTACTAATATTTTTTTTAAATAAATGGATGATTTTCTGGCATTTCTAGCTTCAGGATAGAAGCAGCCAAGAAAGAGGGGGAATCCCAACAAGAAGTTTCAGAAATGAGGCAGAGGAGGGAAGAAGCCAGGATGGATGCTGTTAGCAGGTTTCACTTTCATCCTAGCTTGTGGGATGATGTAGGGTGTAACCACAATGGAACCAAAATAGCCGAATCCCAAGACAAGCAGGCAAATGACAGATCAGATTGTTCCCATGGCCCCAGACAAAACCACTCTCAGGAGCACAGCCCCTTACCTCCTGTTTGAGGAAAAGTCACTGAGTCACTCATTTCCCACTTGGACACCTGGGATGTTGACTGGAGAACCCAATCTTCAGATTCTGGAAAAAATAAAAAAGGAAAAGAGAAAACAAACTTAGGTAAACACCTGTCTTTTTTATTTTCAGTGCCTCACTGTCCCCTAAAGTAACTTCTGTTATTAAAAAAAAAAAAAAAAAGAGGGCAGCTTGGGTGGCTCAGTGGTTTAGCGCCACCTTCAGCCCAGGGTGTGATCCTGGAGACACAGGATTGAGTCCCATGTCAGGCAGGCTCCCTGTGCAGAGCTTGCTTCTCCCTCTGCCTGTATCTCTGCCTCTGTGTGTGTGTGTGTCTCTCATGAATAAATAAGTAAAATCTTAAAAAAAAAAAATAATAAGAAGAAGAAGAGCTAATGTTTACTAAGAATTTAGTACACGCCAACACTGTTCTAAGTGATCTCCATGCATCTTCTCATTTAATCCTCAATAAGAGACACAGGATAGGTATTATTATTATTCTCATTTTACCAATGAGGAAGCCAAGGCCCAGAGAGATAAAACAACTTTCCCAGAGTCACCTAGCAGATGGGAAGCAGAAGTAGTACCCAGGTAGTCTGATGCCAGAGCACACACAAGAACCACCCTACCTACCATACTACCTCTTTATATTGTACTAACACAAGATTGGATTTATTTATTTACTCTATAGATGCCTGCTTTCTTCTACTTGGTTATAAGCCCCATTAAGTAATACCTACCACTTGAGCACTTACTAACGCGCCAGCCACTTGCCTATGGCCATTATATGCATAAAGTTACATAACTCTCCAACTAACCTGGGAATAAATCAAGGCCAGAGACTCCTGGCAAAAAGTGGTAGAATAGGGAGCCAAGGTTGGGAAGTTCTATACCCCCAGAGATGTGAATCATACCTTACTTTTAAGGTGTTCTCTGCCCTTGGGCCCTAGTAAATACATAAAGAACCTTGATGGATGGATGAAAGGTCAGGAATGAAAGAATTCCTCCTCTACTACAGAAAGCCAGTGAGTCAAGTGAGAACATCCCTCAAGGAGATCTACAAAGATCATGGTGCTTGGAATTAGGATGAGAAAGCTAAGTGCTACCTTACCTAGAATGGAATGGCAAATACCTCAGAGATATGCTACCAAGAAGAATTACTGAAACAAATCAAGATCTGTCCCAATCTCTCTCTCTCTCTCTCTCTCTCTCTCTCTCTCTCGCCCCCCCCCCTTCTCTCTCAAAGCCACAAGAATGAATGAACCACAAATGCTGTCTAATTTGCCTTTGGTGGGGTTCATGGCATTCAGGACCCAAAAATCATCTCTAATCATCTGATTCAACATTTGACTCTCCTCGGTGCAAAAAATAAGGAAAAGAAAAAGCAAGCAAGTGTTCACCTACCTTGGGATGTAAATAAGGCAATGTTTCCAGAAGGTACCTCAGTGCTTCTCTCAGAGTCACTAGAGAGAAAGAAAGTTTCTGACGCTGGAAGAGAAAAAAAGTTCAATTAA
The DNA here is from genome assembly GCF_003254725.2 of Canis lupus dingo. Classification (NCBI taxonomy): domain Eukaryota; kingdom Metazoa; phylum Chordata; class Mammalia; order Carnivora; family Canidae; genus Canis; species Canis lupus. The sequence goes on along the minus strand of NC_064246.1, from coordinate 53,542,789 downwards.
ACAGAACAACAACAAAAAAAAGTGTTTGTGCTGAGTGGTGGGATTCAGGGCTATTTTTATAGCTGTTTTTGTGTGTTTTTTTTTTAATACATTTCAGGTTTCCTTCAAGGACTGCAAGTAATTTTTAGGATCAAGGGGAGAAAACTACAAATGTTATATTTCAACTTGATTATTGTAAAGTCCGAAAGAATAAAAAATATGTACAAAAATTGACTGGTTTATGATTCATGGACTTTAGGGGACTACTCACAGTATAACAGAATTAGCCAGTTCAATATTATAAAGCTTTTTAAATTATCCAGGCCTTGCTGAGGCAGCTGAGATACCTAAGAAACCTTCATGCTATCTCTTAATGGTTTTCCAATATTCTTACATCAGAATTAGAGGTTGAAACATGGTGGGAACTTTGATAAGCCCTATAAGTAATGGACCTAGTAAATCAATGAGGGTCCAAGATGCAGGATCCAAAAGGACTGAGGGGAGGGAGAAGGGGGAAAAGGATCAAAATGGAAGGGAGGGATGGAAGAAAAATGGAAGGAAGAAACAAAGGTAGAACTAGTTAATCATCAAGGTTTATTTTAAGGCATGTGGAGGCCTTTCTTCAACCATTCTCTAACACCCAGGCGGAGACTTAACCCCTGGAAGAATGAAACTGGAGTCTGACAGAGGGAAGACCATGTGAAAACACAGGGAGAAGGCTGCCATCTGAAGCCAAGGAAAGAGGCCCCAGAAGAAATCAACCCTACTGACTCTGTTATCTCAGACTTCTAGTCTCCAGTACTATGAGAAAATAAATCTGAGAAAATAAAATAAATTAAGTCCTGTAGTCTGTGGTTTGTTATGATAGCCCTAGCAAACCAATATACACACACATATACACACACAGACCCAAGAGCAAGTCTCTGAACTGCCCCATTCAGTAAAAAGAACCCTGTTTTAAGGGACCCAAGATACAGCTTACTGGCAGAAGGGAGACAATGGCCAAATGTACCATGTACCTGCAGTGAGGATAGGCCCTTCTGTGGAAAACTCAGCTGTTGGAAGAACTGTGGTTGCTTCAGGAAGTAAGGTTCTCGTTGGAGGGCATGTAGTTGCCACTGTTGTGAGAGCAGTGGTGGTTCTTGTCTGGAGTGGTGTTCTGGTTGTGAGCTCAGGTATATTCATAGCCATTGTTGGAAGCGCAGTTGTAGCTGTCCTCACAGCAGAGGTGGCTTTTGGGAGATGTGTTGTTGAGTGTGTGGTTGTCGGGGCTGTAACCAATAGAAGATGGAAGAAAAGGGAAACCATACAAATACATGTGGGATCTGTCCACTTCTCTCCATTCCTGCTGCCCTTATCTGGTCCACTGGTCCCTGGTCCATATGCCCATGAAAGTTGGGTTTCTTGCCTCCACTTTTGACTTTCTAATCAGTTCTTCACACATTGGTTGAAATAATCTTTTTAAATGACAAATAATTATGTTAATCCCTTGCTTAGAACTTTTTACTGGGTCCTCTGTGCTCTTCAGATAACGGACCCAACCCAAACGCGGCCCATAAAACTCCACGTGATCTGGCTCTTTCTTTCCAATCTCAGGTCTCTGCTCTACTCTTCTTGCTTTTCCCCAGCCCACTCTCCCTTCTTCATCTCTCTGAACAATGACCTCACACAGGAGGGACTTTGTGCTGATGGCTTCCTAGCCTCTCCCTTCATTAGGCTGGCTCCTACTGAACCCTCTTGTTACAGCTAAAAGGACACTGCTATGGGAGGTCACCCATTTTCTGCCATCATAATTAGGTTTCTGGGTTTTGTGCTCTCATACTTTACCTTCACAGCATTTGCTGAATTACATAACTGCAGATTTTATCTAATGATTGTGGTTTAACACCTGCTTCTCCCACTGGATTTGTAAGCTCCATGAGGGGAAATCTGGGGTTTATTTTGTTTTCTGCAACAAATCTAATACCAACCACGGGGTTGGGTACATAGTAGGTGTTCCAAAAACATTGCATCAATGAGCAAATGAACAATTGCATCAAAAGTGAATCCAAGGGATGCCTGGGTGGCTCAGCGGTTGAGTGTCTGCCTTCAGCTCAGGGCATGATTGTGGTGGGATCTGGGATCAAGTCCCACATCAGGCTCCCTGCAGGGAGCCTGCTTCTCCCTCTGCCTATGTCTGTGTGTGTGTGTGTGTGTGTGTGTCTCATGAATAAATAAATAAATCTTTTTTAAAAACCCAAACATAAAATTTCAGTCAAGCAAGATGAAGAAACACCAGAGTTCTGCTGTACAGCATCGTACTTGCAGTTAACAATAATGTACACTTGAAAAATGGTTAAGTTAGTAGAACTTATCTTAGATGTTCTTTCCACAATAAAATAAAATTAAAATCTAAAAAAAGTGAGCCCAAAATATGCAGCATGGGGTAAGAATGTAATCTCTTTCAGATATTAAAGAAAAGTTTATGCCAACACCACTCACCCCTAACATTTGAATTTCGGTTCATCAGCCATAGTTATTCTATATATGCTTCCCTCTCTTGAATATGCAAGATTTCAATTAACTCTAACAGATTCCAGTCACCTTAGAAATGACCCATAGATATTGAGTTCGACAAGTATTTTATAAAATAATAGCTGGTTATACCAGGCTGGAAAAGAGAAGGCTTGGATTAGCATCATTTAACTTCAAAAAAACTTCATAAATCAGAAAAATAACTTCTGTATCACAAAGTCGCCTTTAGAAAAAAATATACTAATGTGTATGAAAGTCGTCTAATGAGAAGCAACCGTATAAGTTGTTCACAAAATTTAGAGTGCATTGGAGTCACCTGAGAATCTTGTTAAGTATATGGCTATAACGGTATGACTCTGCCTTCCAAGATGCCTACCCAGTTAGGAACAGAGCACAAGAACCTTCTATCTTTGATGCAGGTTGAACACAGAGCTTACCCTGAGAGGCTCCATTGCAGGCAAGCAGGAAAGGTGATTACCGTTAGCACAATTCAACCATAGACTGCCTTCCATGCAGCTCCAATCTTTAAGAGTTCCAACATATTCCAAATTCATCAAAAGCAAATAATAGGAACAGAAGGAAGGGCCACCTGAAAACTGTTGTGACTGTCTCCAAATCTCACGCCCTTTTCCCACTGCTGGAAGTCACAAATTATTGGCTGATGGGCTGAAGTTGACCCATGGACCCATTTTATTTAGTTTACATGGTAGTTATTTTTTAACCTTTGCCAACATGCATATTTTTATGCTGTGCACATAAAAACCGGGAGATCTGAGAACATGTACACAGATTTCTGTGAAGTGACAATCTCCTAGACAAGAAGCAGATGCCCTCTGCATATTGACCCTGCAATTCACTGACTGTCTTCCCCTGGACTCTCCACTCATTAATTTCTGTGGTCTTCTTAGCTGCCATAGGCATTTGCTCCATACTTGGCTGCTCCAGCCATAGTGACGTGTCTTAGATTTAATCTGCCCACTCACATGTAAGCACCTACAGCCGCACCACCCACTGAATCCATTCCTCGTTAACTGTTGGATCTGTCCTCCCACAAACACAACCCACTTTGTGCACACACCTCTACTCAGCTGCAGGTGAATGTTCTTCTTCACATCGTTGAACCAGCCAGGCACCTCTACGCGGCAACAGTACACACCGCTGTCACCTTCATTGGTGTTGAAGATGGTCAAGGACACATCACCTCTCCGGATACTGCCCCGAAGTTCATATTTTGATGACTTCCTGGACAGCACCTTCCTCCCATTGGTGTGGAGAAGCTCATCATTGCATTTGGATTTGGGACACTCACCCTTGCCCCAGCACATGCTGTTGCTATTTTGAGACCAGGATGAGTAGGTACAGGGCAAAATCACTGACTGACCCAAAAATGCTCTCACAGTCTCTGATGCAGCTGGAGCTGTGAGGAAAGATGAGAAAAGTAGGTTGTGTGGTACTAAAATCCTTCAAATATGCTACATGCTGTTTGTATAGATAGATGCTTCCAGAAAGATGAAAAGAGTCGTAGTGTATATATTTTTTAGCCTAAATTCCGATGTGCCCTTAGCTGCTGCTGAGTCTCTGAACTCTCTCTACAACAAGATCTTTTTCCTGATTTAAAAATTTTGATCTTGAGTACTATTCAATAAACCAAAAAATTCTACAATGAAAAAGCTCATCCAATTCCACTAACTCATATGAGCAGATCCAAAACCAGCATTCTACCCACTGTATCTCAATAAGCAGTGAGTATGTGCTACTGAACAAATGGGACTCCCTCCTCCTCTACCTGGAGAATGCTGTGGCAGTAAGATAAGCTGTTGAACTACATTCTGCTGTCCATCTCTTCTTTCGGTACTGGATACAGAAATTAATTGCTCTGGACTATTTATTTGTTGTTAAAGAATATAAAGTTAGGTGAAGCATGAAAACTTTTTAATGTTAAAACTGGAAGGGACCACAGGAATTAGATAGAATGGCAGCTGTGACATACAGAAATGCTGGAAGCTTAGTCTTACCAAATTAGCTGTGTGAGATGAAAGGTATCACTATTTCTAAAATGAAGTAGTTATCTTTCCCAGCTTTGGCTGCTCATCAGCATGACCCAGCATGACCCAGGGAGCTTGCTAAAAAATGCAAATTTTATTGCCCAATCCTGAATCAGAATATCTGAGGCCAACACCTATGGAAATAAATATAAATAACCAAATTCTCCAAGTCATTCTGATGTAGCTTGCTACTCGCCCAGTGCTTGAGGGCCACTAGACAAGCTCTTCTAACGTGGCTTCCATGTCTGAGAATCTGTGAAACATTTTCGCTGTGGCAAATATTAAGTCCACTGGTTTACCTGAGCATCAGCAATTGTTCTAATCCCCTCACCCCCCAAAAATGCTATGGAAGGCAGGCTGAAGCTCATCAGGACTCCATCCTGCTCCCTCTGAAGCACCTAGGTCCTGCTTATTGTTTTCCCCGAGGAATCTTCCTGTGAGACTCTCCATTCACTAATTTTGTGGATCCATTTGGCTAAGTTGTATAAGACATGGCGAGCAGTACCAGGTTCTTCCCCTGACCCAGGTGTCAGGGATGCTCATATATCCCTCTCTAGAAGAAGATGAGCACAAACCCTAAGAGTCACCAAACTCAGACCAGCCTGGAGAATTCCCTGAAACCACAGTTTCTTCACTTCATTAAAGTAGAAATGTTTCAATGGTCATAAATGCTCTGGAAGTGCCTTTTGCTCACCATGAAACAAGGAAAAAAATAAATGAGAAATTCATTGTCATCACCTTCAGCTATATTAGCAACACAGAACATATGCTCCCAACACTAACAACTCCCATAATATGAGCTTGTTCCAATGAATATTTGGAAAATTAATAGCAAATACATTCAGGAATTGTTTCTGCTAGAAATTGGACAGTTTATTTTTCCAGTATAACTGTACGGAAGGAGGCATCCTACTACTCAGTAAGAAAAGACCAGTTAGAAAAATTGACAGCAGACAGAATAGGCATAGATGAGAAAATGTGTGCAGCCAGGAAATTTCCCCTCTAAGACTAGCAAAAATTTAGAATGCCAATAATATCAAGGTTGGCCAGACAGGGATCTAGGAAATGACATAGGCTACTAGAGTATACTGGAATGAATTGGTAGGTTAATTGGTATAGCCACACTGTGGGGCAGCCTGGCAGTTCCGTTAATACTGAACATGCACGTATCCGAGGTAAGCCTTAACGATTTTGTGTTTTGTTATCCACCCTGGAAAAACACGCCTGCACAAGGAAACCTGTTTGCAAATGTTTGCTACAGCTTTCACATATATGTGGAGGAAATGAACAACGTATGCATGGGGAATGGCAAAACTGGCATACGCATTCCAAGGAATTGTGAATGAATCATTCATTCCCTGTAATCATTCCAAGGTTAGTGGAAGTAAAGAGATCTATATCGGTTGACATGAAAACTCCAAACCTTTTTAATGCATGAAAAGGGCAAATTCAAAACAACACATAAAATATAAAAAACATCTGATTACATAAATAAAACAATTTGCATTTTTTTGTGGGCACAGACGTATGAAGGTAAATGCATAGAAAAGTGTCTGGTGACACATGATGTGATGAGCACTGGGTGTTATACTATATGTGGCAAATTGAATTTAAAGAAAAGAAGAGGGCAGCCCCAGTGGCTCATCGGTTTAGCCCCACCTTCAGCCGGGGTGTGATCCTGGAGACCTGGGATCGAGTCCTACATAGGGCTCCCTGCATGGAGCCTGCTTCTCCCTCTACCTGTGTGTGTGTGTGTGTGTGTGTGTGTGTGTATGTGTGTCATGAATAAAATAAATAAAATCTTTAAAAAATAAAGAAAAGAAGAGTGTCTGGTGGGATATACACTCAACTCATTGTACCAGTCACCTCTGTGGTCAGAGGAAAGGAAGTGGGGCTGGAGGTAGTAGTCAAAGGAATTTTAGCTTTATAATGGCTATTATATTTTTCATTAAGGGTATTTCTATATTACTGATCTGATTAAAAATTAATATTAAAAAAAGGAAGTGGGCAATTTGGTGTGGCAGAAAAACACTCATTGAGCTTACATTGTAAACCTCATTCTGCCAGATACTGCTTTTGTGTTCTTGGAGGAAAGCCACAATAATCCTGACCTCATTATCATCGAAAGACAAAGGAGATATATAATACTTGCTTCAGAAATAGTTTGGAGGTTCACATGCAATGAAGTATCAAATGCCACATGAAATTAATAAAGTATTAGTACAAGTAACCAGGCATTTCAGAATTTAGAAATAGGACAAGAAGCTGTTGCTTGCCATTACAAAAGCATTTTGGAGCAGAGGGATCAGTGGCATCAAATCAACGCCCATCTTTGGAAATTACCCAGGAGGGGCATCAGGGTGACTCAGTGGTTAAGCATCTGCCTTTGGCTCAGGGCATGATCCTGGGGTTCTGGGATAAAATCCCACATTGGGCAGGAAACTGCTTCTCCCTCTGCCTGTGTCTCTGCCTCTCTCTGTGTGTCTCTCATGAATAAATAAATAAAATCTTAAATTAAAAAAAAGAAATTGCCCAGGATGGTAGGTACAACCAAGATTCTGGTGTCAGCTGTTTTCCTTCTCCAGCTGGTGACCTCTAGAAAGACCCTTTACCAACCTGGGTCTCAGTTTCACTATTTATAAAGTGTTTCATTCCACATCTTTTTTTAAAAAAGATTTTTATTTATTATTTATTTGAGAGAGAGAGAGAGAGAGAGCACAAGCAAGGGGAAGAGTGGCAAAGGAAGAGGGAGAAGCAGATTCCCACTGAGCAGAGACCCTGACATCGGGCTTGATCCCAGGACTCTGGGATCACGACCTGAGGTGAAGGCAGACATTTATATCAACTGAGCTACCCAGACGCCCCTCCTTCTACATCTTTTAAGAGCACATCCAGCCCTGATTGCTCCTTGGTGATTCTGAGCAGTCTCTTCTACATTGGTCATTTTAGCAAAGGCACAAATGAAAAATGAACAACACACCATTCTCTCTGAAGGTGCTGCTTCCTTCAGGCAGGATTGGAGAAGCCCACACAATCAGTGTCTGACAAGTAGCAGGGAACGTGGACACAGTCTCCAACAAACTGTAGCATAATAAAACCTCCACACCTCAATCAGAAAAGACCCCGAATAGCCAGGGGAATTTTAAAAAAGAAAACCATATCTGAGGGCATCACAATGCCAGATTTCAGGTTGTACTACAAAGCTGTGGTCATCAAGACAGTGTGGTACTGGCACAAAAACAGACACATAGATCAATGGAACAGAATAGAGAATCCAAAAGTGGACCCTGAACTTTATGGTCAACTAATATTCGATAAAGGAGGAAAGACTATCCATTGGAAGAAAGACAGTCTCTTCAATAAATGGCGCTGGGAAAATTGGACATCCACATCCAAAAGAATGAAACTAGACCACTCTTTCACCATACACAAAGATAAACTCAAAATGGATGAAAGATCTAAATGTGAGACAAGATTCCATCAAAATCCTAGAGGAGAACACAGGCAACACCCTTTTTGAACTCGGCCATAGTAACTTCTTGCAAGATACATCCACGAAGGCAAAAGAAACAAAAGCAAAAATGAACTATTGGGACTTCATCAAGATAAGAAGCTTTTGCACAGCAAAGGATACAGTCAACAAAACTCAAAGACAACCTACAGAATGGGAGAAGATATTTGCAAATGACATATCAGATAAAGGGCTAGTTTCCAAGATCTATAAAGAACTTATTAAACTCAACACCAAAGAAACAAACAATCCAATCATGAAATGGGCAAAAGACATGAACAGAAATCTCACAGAGGAAGACATAGACATGGCCAACATGCACATGAGAAAATGCTCTGCATCACTTGCCATCAGGGAAATACAAATCAAAACCACAATGAGATACCACCTCACACCAGTGAGAATGGGGAAAATTAACAAGGCAGGAAACAACAAATGTTGGAGAGGATGTGGAGAAAAGGGAACCCTCTTGCACTGTTGGTGGGAATGTGAACTGGTGCAGCCACTCTGGAAAACTGTGTGGAGGTTCCTCAAACAGTTAAAAATATACCTGCCCTACGACCCAGCAATTGCACTGTTGGGGATTTACCCCAAAGAGACAAATGCAATGAAACGCCAGGACACCTGCACCCCAATGTTTATAGCAGCAATGGCCACGATAGCCAAACTGTGGAAGGAGCCTCGGTGTCCAACGAAAGATGAATGGATAAAGAAGATGTGGTTTATGTATACAATGGGATATTACTCAGCTATTAGGAATGACAAATATCCACCATTTGCTTCAACGTGGATGGAACTGGAGGGTATTATGCTGAGTGAAGTAAGCCAGTCGGAGAAGGACAAACATTATATGTTCTCATTCATTTGGGGAATATAAATAATAGTGAAAGGGAATATAAGGGGAGGGAGAAGAAATGTGTGGGAAATATCAGAAAGGGAGACAGAACGTAAAGACTGCTAACTCTGGGAAACGAACTAGGGGTGGTAGAAGGGGAGGAAGGGTGGGGGGTGGGAGTGAATGGGTGACGGGCACTGGGGGTTATTCTGTATGTTAGTAAATTGTACACCAATAAAAAATAAATTAAAAAAAATAAAAATAAAAATAAAACCTCCACACCTCAACTTACTCGGGACAAGATAAAGACCAGTGAAGACACTAATAAAGAAAGTGACAGGGGCTGCCTTCATTCTGTTAACTCCTACAGAGTATCTGGGGAGAGAGAGGCAGTTAAATGATCAGTTACTACAGGGTGACAAGTTTGTTACTACAGGGCGACAAGATCTCTGATGGGTGACTCCATGGGAGATAGGAACTCAGAGCAGAAACACCTAAACTCTAAACCTTCCAGAGGCTCTGGGTGCTCAGGAAAAGCCTTACTTGGGTGGAAACCTGAGAATGCATACAGTTACAGAGGAAAGAAAGGCAGAAAATAACAGTATGGCAAAGGTTTGAAGGGTAGAAAGAACACATTTGTTTTCCTTGGAATGTTGGTGTTTTCTCACGCAGCACATTTGAAAGATCACGTGCAAATAACTATGAACTTTTAAAAGTGCTAAAAAAAAAAGTGCTAGGGACATTAGATACTGTTTAGTTCTAGGGTCATGGATTGTTCAAACTTGTCTTATCTGAGTCCCTCATTTCATACACAGAAGAGCCAGAGCAATTTCCACATGTTCCCAGCATTAACGATTAGTGACTGAGACACAACCGCAGCTCATTGCAGAGCATTTTGCCCTATGCTGCCAGGACATAGAAGTCTAAGGTGGCCCAAAATGGGTGCAGACCTCTGCATCATTCAAAACTGGAAAAAAAAAATGTGCAGAAAAGAAACATCACCTTGAAGCCTCGTCCCCAACAAAGTAAAACAAACGGAAAACAAACTACAACTCCTGAAAATAAAGAGAAAAATAAGAATTATCATAAAGAGCTCCTACAGAACAAATTCCCCCGGCTCTGACTGTGCTAATAACATCTGCAGAGGAAATTTCTTTTCCCCATCTCATCTGACCCCTTATTTTGTGTTTCTTCTTAAATGGTCATTTCTGATTTGAACACAGATTATCCCATCCTAAAACTCCAAAACTGGTGTCAGGATAAAACCCTGTGTAACAGGGAAGGGGAGAGACCCTCCAAAGAAGGAAGCCTGGAGGGAAGCATGAGGGAAGCAGGCAACTGCTCTACCAAGGCCCAATCAGCCATGGAAACCCATCAGGGGATGCCAAGCTCTCCAGAGACTCCTGCATGGAAGGATTCAGAACACTTACTCAGAAAAAGCCGCCCGAGCTCAATCAGCAGCCAGAGAATAAGAGGCCCTTTGGACATTTTGACTGTTGGCAGGGCCCAGGAGTCTGTCTGTCTGTCCCAAGTCCATTTCTTATACTCCAGTGAATGCTGACGGGGCAGGATCATTTAGTTTCATTTCTCTTTTTGCCTCATAATCTTCCTTTTCCCCCCTCCTGAATGGTCTCCCTCAATCTGGGATGTATGATAAAATGTGCTGAGCACTTTTCTCCTAGCCACTAGCATATGTGTAAATGTGTGCATGGATAGTCAGGTTGCACCTATATTCTTTTGTCCATGTGTATTGAGGGGTTTCCCACCTACGTGTTAGCATCCATGCATGTGCTTCTGTATGTGAGCATGTGTGAGCTGTGCATGAGCTACAGTCCTCCTGGCTACTGTGCAGCTTATAGTAAAATGCAATTAACTCTCCTCATTGGCAGCTATTCAAACATAGGCTCCTCATTGGGCCAAAGGAAAGCTAGACTACAATTGGGCTCTGCAACCTTTACCTGATTCACTTGGTTCTCCATCACTCAGACCTTTGTTCCCTTTACCCTGATAATGGAGAAAGAAAAGCAGAACTGCAATCAACCATCACATAGGCCAAAATCATCATTAGAGTTTACTAGACAAGGAAAGAAGAACTCAATAGAAGAGGCATACTGTGGCCATGACAGGATGGGCTCAGGTAACAAGGAAACCCATGATCAGGAACCAATTCTACCACTTTTTAAGTGAGGCCACCTGATGGGGAAGAGCATAAAAGATAATTCATGAACCAGGTTACAAGGCTGGACTCTATAGATTCAATAATCTATCCAAGAACCAGTTAGAGGATGAATCAAATCAACTAGGTGTGTTTTCTAAAATAGACTTAGGGGCACCCGAGTGGCTCAGTCAATTGGGCATCCAATTCTTGATCTCAGCTCAGGTCTTAATCTCAGGGTTTTAAGTTCAAGCCTCATGTTGGACTCCATGCTGAACATGGAGCCTACTTAAAAATTAATTAATTGATTGATTAATTAAATAGACTTAGATCATCATCATTGGTTACTGAATGCTTAGCTATATACCACACACTCTGCTACATGATACAGATGTATTATTTAATTCTCACAACCCTAAGAAATAGATAATATTTTTCCCATTTAACACATTAGAAAACTGAGGGAGCTACATAAATTACATTGAAAGTTAAGAAGGTGTGAAAAAAAAAAAAGACTCAAGCCCAAGTTTCTCTGATCCCAAAACCCATGCCCCTAATCACTACACCCTCTTTTGACCTGTGATCCTTAGGGTAATACAGCCATGAGACTACCCATACCCGTGACCGGCCAAGTGCCACCCAGCCCCATAGAGGAAATTTAAGAATGCACAAACGCTCTAGATTTAAAAAATAGTTCTCATTTGATTGTAACCAGTCAAATGAGTCTCAGACATTCAACATTGTACAGAGTAAAAGTTTTGGTGAAAATACAAATATTGGATGAGGCTCTGGATTCAGAGAAGCTAGAAAAGCAAAAGGAAGGAATGAAAATAGAGAGACTTAGAGAAAACCTTCCCATTGAACTATGGAATCCCCTTCCTTGGAAACTGGGGAATTTAATCTCTGGATAAACTGAATGACCCCAATAAAACACAAACATTGATATTTAGGTGTCCCCCAACAATATGAACAATTCACCTTCAATAAAGTAACCAGTGCATCAGCCTCAGTCATGCATGCAACACTCCTAATTAGTTTTAAGTGTGTCACTTTAAAAATGAATAGACAACCAAGGATCCAAGACATGTATGGAAAGTCTTCAATATGAAAAAGATAACATCCAAGATGACTTTTTCCCTCATATGTTTAGCAAATTGACAGGATGACTAGAAGACCTAAGAGCTGGACAAGCAGCCCTGACTTTCCACATGGGCTTTCCACAAGGCATCTTGAGCTTCCTTACAGTATGGTAGTCTGAAAGTAAGTGAATTTCTTACATAATATCTGGCTTTTTCAAAAATGAGCATTTCAACAGGCTCAGGAAGATTCTGCAAAGGTTATGACCTAAACCTACATGTGATTCAGTATCATTTCCACTGCATTCTGTTGGTCAAAAAGTAAGTTATTCAAGTAGAGGAAACAATACAAGGGTGTAAATTCCAGGAAGTTCATTGGAGGTAAAGGGAAAGCATCCTTGCAGACTAGTTACAAAAACCAGCAGAACAGGCTGGAACAGAAGGGCAGAGGAATAAGGTTTGGAGTGGTGGTGATGAGTGTAACTGGTAGATTGTCTCATGCATTTAGATATTTTGAAAATAGGTTCAACAGATCTTTAACAGAAAGGGGTTGAATCATTTGAGGTGATTTTTTAAAAGATTTTATTTATTTATTTATTTGAAAGAAGGAGAGAGTGGGTAGCCTGGGTGGCCCAGCGGTTTAGCACCACCTTCAGCCCAGGGCCTGATCCTGGAGACTCAGGATCGAGTCCCACATCAGGCTCCATGCATGGAGCCTGCTTCTCCCTCTGCCTGTGTCTCTGCCTCTCTCTCTCTCTCTCTCTCTCTCTCTCTTTCCTTCTCTCTCTTTCTCTGTGTCTCTCATGAATAAATAAATAAATAATCTTAAAAAGAGAGAGAGAGAGAGAAAGTGGGGGGAGGGGCAGAGAGAGAAGCAGACTCCCCGCTGAGCAGAGAACTGGTATGGGCTCAATCCCAGGACCCTGGGATCATGACCTGAGCTGAAGGCATCCACTTAACTGACTGATCCACCCAAACACCCCGGGATGAATTTTGATAAACACTTGGAAAATTAAGAAAAGGAAAACATGAGACAATTATTACACTCAGGAAAGTTAAAATATTGTACAAGAAAAAATATGTAATTATACTACATTTGTTCAATGTGAAAGATAGTTATATGGTCATGATAATGTAAAGTCTGGCTACTAGTTTAACACAAAGTTGTTGGGGGTGCCTGGGTGGCTCAGCGGTTGAGCGCCTGCCTTCGGCCCAGGGCGTGATCCTGGAGTCCCGGGATCTGGTCCCGCATCGGGCTCCCTGCATGGAGCCTGCTTCTCCCTCTGCCTACGTCTCTTCCTCTCTCTCTCTGTGTGTCTCTCATGAATAAATAAATAAAAATCTTTAAAAAAATAAATAAACACAAAATTGTGATATGAATACATTGAGAAGATGGGCAGAGAAGAAGGGGAGTGGAGGTGCAAGAAAGCCAAACCCAATTCACCCTTATAGGAGATCAATAGGGGGTGATCAGAGTGATCAATCAAACAATACCAGTATAAACACATTATTAGTAATATGGAAGAGGGGAAAAACAGAAGAAACAATTTAGAAGGCTTTACGTTTTATGAGAAGGACTATGAGAGAAATCAACCGGTTTTTTAGTTATTAACTTTTTAGAATAATTTTACTATTAAAAATGTACATACTGAGCACACCTAGCACCCAATATTAGTTTCTAAATACCACTCTCCAATAGAAGAAACCAGGGCTCCTTGGAGAAGTGTGGACTAGACATACTGACTTTCTTCCAAAGCATCCAATAAAGACAGTGAGAACAAAGACTGCCTTTATTTTTTTTTTAATTTTTTATTGGTGTTCAATTTAGTAACATACAGAATAACCCCCAGTGCCTGTCACTCATTCACTCCCACCCCCCGCCCTCCTCCCCTTCTTCCACCCCTAGTTCGTTTCCCAGAGTTAGCAGTCTTTACGTTCTGTCTCCCTTTCTGATATTTCGCCTTTAGAGAGGAGAGATCTGGCAAACATGACCTCAGGCAGGTGATCAAGGTCAGCATCAACAGAGATAATAAGTCACCTCGATGGTCTGTACCCTTGATGTGATGTGATGTGGTGTAAATGGCGCTTTACCTCTGGGGTAAAGTCTTCCTCCCAAGAAATATAATCCTACTCTAATCATGAGAAAAACATCAAACACAGCCACACTGAGTCACATCCTACAAAATATTTGCCAAATACTTCTCAAAACTGTCGAGGTCATAAAACACAAGAAAAGCCTGAAAAATGTTAACAGCCCAGAGGAACATAAGGAGATGTAATAATCAAATGTAATGTTGTATCCTAGATAGGCTTCTGGAAGGAAAAAAGGGCCAGTAGGTGAAAACTAAGGAAATTTTGGACTTTGGTTAATAACAATGTATTGGTATTGATTTATTAATTGTTATAGATATACCATTACCACAATGTAAGACGTTAACAATAGGGGGAACTGAGTGTGGTGTGTATAGGAACTCTGTTCTATCTTCATCATTTTTCTTTAAATCTAAAGCTATTCTAAAACAAAGATTTTCTTAATGTACATATTCTTTTTTCTTAGAAATGCAAATGTTAATAATAATTTAGCATCTGGAAAAGGTCATACACTGGAAAGAGAGACTGAGACTAAGCTTAATTATCTTCTCTTCCTAAGTTAAGGTCCCTGGACAGTCTTCAGGGAATTCACAAACATCCTAATATTGGATGCTCAATTTGTGTTACCATATTAGAGCATATTCTTGAGAGAGGACCATAGCAGTTTTGGATAATTCATGTTTTTGCCACCTTCCTCCACATGTGCATCTAGAGAGCCAGTCCTCCCTCATTCCCAGTCAGTGCAGTTTAGATGGCATTGGTTTCATTCATGGCCATGGTGTTTGGATCAAGGATGAACAATTGATCCAAATAAAGCCAGGGATATACAACCTTAACACATTTCCTGGAACTTTTGAGAGATAGTAACACTCCCTATTTTCCACTGCTTTTTCAGCTGTGAGGCTATGAGCTTGAATCCAAATATATTCAGTATGCCACCAATGGGTGAAGCCTGCCTGATGAGAAAACCAATCAGGCAGAAAGTAAGTAGAGAAATAGAGAACCCTAGGCCCTCTATGAATTTCGAACCCCTGAAACAAGACACATCAATGTGTCAATAAATTTCTTTTTGAGCTTCAGCCAATTTGTGTGAGGTCTTCAGTCATTTGGAATCAAAAGATCCCATGTTCTTAAACCTAAAAGAACTTCTATGTAGTGATAGTTCATCAGGATCTCTAAAGTTTCTTTTTTTTTCTTCAATCTTAACAGTTTACTCAATTATCTGGTCCAGTTATCTGCTAGTTAGGTCACCTAACACCTGTTTCACCCTGACCTTTCAATCATTCAGCAAGTGACTCATCAACCTATTAAACTTTAGGCATGTAGGAATTCTGCCTACCTCTGGGGATAAAGACAAACAAGGCATAGATCCTACCCTTAAGGTCCTGACATTTTCAAATTTTAAGCAAAGGAGGTATTATTTAGCTTATTATTTAAAGATAAGGCTGTGGGAGTCTAGAGAAGATAAAAGACTATTAAGTAATATGAAGGAAATAGAATCCAGGTTTTCTAATAAAGAGTTCTTTGTGATAAACAAAAGAAAGAAACTTCCTTTCTGATGAGTGAGATTAAATTCAGTCCCACTCATTCATTTTTATTCAATCATTTCTTCATCAGTTATAGCAGGGGTCAGCAAACTATGGCCTATGGCCCAGGTCCAGCCCATCACTCATCTTTGTAAATAAAGTTTTATTGCAATACAGCCATGCCCATATGTTTCCATATTGTCTATGGCTGCTTTCATAGTACAATGGCAGAGTTGAATAAATCCAACAGACACTGCATGGCCCACAAAGCCAAAGATTATTTACTATCTGGTCTTAACAGAAAAAGTTCAATAACCTTTGAACTATATATTGAGTTCATGCTATGTGCCATGCACTGTGCTAAACACTAAGATGGGAATATTAGACCAGCCATTCTTTTCCTCAATAAGCTCACAGGCTAGTACCTCCTAGTGGGAGATAAACAAGTTAACAGACAATATAGCACATTGTTATAGGGAAAGGACAGAACAGTATGGGAGCGTTGAGAGAAGAGTCCTAGCCCAGTCTTGAAGATGGAAGAAGAAAATCAAGGATACTTTTTAAATATAGATCTCAAGGACATTGGAGAGCATTGTGGTGTCATGGAAAGAATTTCAGGCAGAGTAAAGAGAATGTAAAAGCTCCGTGGTAATAACAACAGCATATTTTAGAGTAATAAAGAATTTCAGCTCCACAGGTCTTTATTACAGTATTTAAAAGTAGATGTGGAACTAGGGCACCTGAGTCCCTCAGTCAGTTGAGTGTCTGACTCTTGATTTCAGCTCAAGTCATGATCTCTGGGTTGTGAGATTGAGTCACACATTGGGCTCCATACTGGGCGTGAAGCCTGCTTAAGATTCTCTCCCTCTCTTGTCCCTTGCCCCTCCCACTCCTGCTCTCCCTGTTTAAAAAAAATTAAAGAGTAAATGTAGAACCTAAATGTTCTCACCACAAAAAAAAAAAGCACAAATGAAGCAACAGAATAAAACAAGGTTATGCATAGGCCAATACTGATATGATATAGTGATCTGAGAATTATGATTAGTGTATATATGTGTGTGTGTGTGTGTGTGTAGATTTCTCTATGGCCAGACCTCAAATCAGGAGGGAAGAGATGGAAGTGCCAAATGAGAAGACTGGAACATAGGCCAGAAGCAGACCATGAAGGGCCTGATAGGCCACATGAAAGAGAAAACTATCTGAGGGCAAGGAGGAATCCATCTTTTGTGGATGATTACTGAGCTTGAGAGTAACACCTATAAAAGAAAGAATTCCACAATTGGGAGCATTTCCATCAAAATGTGTCTAGAACTAACTAGTTGTAAGCTCTCTAAATCTCCTCCAGTTTTGGCAGGTTATGACTATGTATTCTCTTAGATCAGGAAATAATTCAACCTGAGAAGGGAGCTATTTTTTGAGTTCTTTTACTGGGGGTAGAAAGGTAGCCTCTCTTGCTTATTATAGTCAACCATGGATGTCTAATCAGAAAGATTTTTCTAACTCTATGACCCCTGCATCAGCTTCTTTATTTTCTGTGGTTTCCTGTGGGATGAGAAATCACACTACTGGCATTCCATCTTGACTACATACCAGCTGCGTGACTATAAGCAAATTATGCAATGTCTCTGTGCTTAATCACCCTTCTGTAAAATGGAAGGGTACCTACATCTTGGACTGCTGTGAGCATTAAATGAGGTGGTCTATGGAAAGCATTTAGCAGAGTGCCATGCAAATAGTGAACCCCTAAAAAATATTAGTTATTATTCAACTAGTTATTGTTCAGGGAGAGTTAGAAAAACACAAAAGACAAAATGACCTATTGAAGTGGACATATCCTGTTGCTGCCTGCTCTCCGTCTCTTCCTCTGTGGAACCAACACTTTTTCAACCTATATGGATCCAGTCTGGCATAGAGTAGGGTGGGCATATGTCTTAGGTATAACCATTCATTTTTAACCCATTCTCTTGTGGTGATTGAGACAAGACAAAGAAAATAGACTGGTTTACTTGGAGAAGCTGGTTCAATCAGAGGCATGGAGAGCCAAGGAATCTTGGGAAAAAGCAAGTAAAGGATCACTAATTTACCCATCAATCCAAAGCTTAATATATGTGGTCACATTTCTACTTGTATACTTCCTTTCAAGTAGTCCGTTCTACTTCTGTATAGCCCTAGTTGTTAGGAAATAGAAAGGAATTAATATTCATAAAATTGTGGCTATGTGCTAAGCTCTGTGCTAGGTGTTGTTCACATATAATCCCAATGTATTGTAAATAAATAAATATATATATGTACATATATATATAACACACACACACACATATATATCTTTTGCACTACACATATAAGGAAAGAGGGATTATAAGATATTTAAAATTTAACTCAAAATATAGTTCTTATTGTCTAGTATGTTAGAGCTTATTTGGGGATAAGAACAGAGGTTCACTCATATTGCCCCAAAAAAGAGATGACTTATGACAGGGCATTATGGAATCAGTACCCCATCAGGAATCTCCAAGGTATCACTTACTCTGCGCTTCTCTTGAGTATCTCTGCCTCTCTCTGAACCTCTCCCCATGACCAGCTTTCTCATGATTTCAACTTGCATATGGTCTATATCATACATTCCAGCCCCAAACCCTCTCTGTGACCCTCACTCAACTCAGCTCTCTGAGCTCACTGACTCATTCTCTCAATTTTAAATTCCAGATTTCTGAAAAAGAACTCCAGTCCCTCCAGTTGTCATTTTCCACAGAAGGCCCAAGGCTGTAGTTCATTGGCAGATCTGTAGCTGGCTACCCTAGGATCAGCCTTGTCCATGGGGAGAAAGATCCTATACAGAACTCAATCATTCCATTTGCCATTTCAGAAATGGGAGCTATGGATGAGGTACAGTCCCTCAGAAGTGGCTGGGCTAGGCAGGCAAGAGCTAAGAACTCTAATACAAATAATTTGTGTATGAGTCGGTCACCAGAATAGTTCATTGATTGAATCACTTGGGAATCCTTTCAACTGTGGGTAACAGAAAATCCAATTCACAGAAGCCTAAACATTTAAGGGTTTTTTTCCCCCTCTCATAACAAGAAGTCTGGTGGATATAGGTAACCCAGGGATTTAAAAATATCATCAAGGACTCAGGCCCATGTTGGTTTGTTACAACATGGTCATAGGAGGGCTGATGTACTTTCAAACATCAAATTCATCTTTGATAAGGGGAAAGGAGAGTCCTAGTGGCTTTCACATCATTAATCCTTGACTTTCATTTGGGAAGGGAAGCCCTCCCAAGCAAATATCTTCTTTAACAGAGCACTTTTCCAGGATAAGGGACCATATGTACTCATACTCTGCAGATGGCCCCATGTCAGGCTTCCAACAGATAACTATTTCTTGTTGAGTGAGTGAATTAATTAATTAATTAATTAATTAATATTTTGGCTCATTAAAGGGATAAGCTGATAAGAAAGAAGACTATTAGCTATCAGAAGAGGCAAATATTTCAGAAATCTCCATGAGACCTTGTCTCACCTCTCTGAATCTCAATTTCTTCATCTGTAAAATAGGATTGCATAATCTCTTCACCATAAAGTTTATTTGGGGATTAAATGAGACCATTTATGGGCAAGCCCTTTGAAATCATAAAGGATTAGGAAGATATTGTTTTGACTTCTAAGCTGTGGAAACAAAGATAGGAGGAAGCTGGAGTGAGTCAATTGGCCCGAAGTCATCCTCACAAATAGAAAAGGAGAAATAGTGCCTGGGTGTATACATATTCTGGCTGATTCAAGAAGTCATTGTTACAAGGATCTTACCCTCTAAAGATGAAAGAGAGTTTCCATCTGAATAATATGGAAAGTGCTGAAATCTTGGAAACCCAACTCTTGTTTTTCTGGTAAGGCCAAAACTTGGATTAAGAAATTGAAAGTGGAAGAATTAGATGTAAAAATAAAAAAGTGCATCATTCAACTTCCTTGGGAATATCCTTCCTAGTTGGCTCAAATATTAAGAAATCACGATTTCCAGGTCATATTATACTGTGGAGCCTCAGATAAATGTAATTGGCCGCCTTTGGCAATTGAATTCAATTTGATATCATATAGCTTAGTGATAGTCATTTTTATAGATATCCCAGTTATCTTCCAGGCCTATGGTTGAATAGCATGCCCACCCTCATGATGTTAGATATGGGCACTTGATTTGGCCAGTGCCTGTGGGCAGAAGTGTCATGGGTCTGTAGGTGGAAGTCTATATAAATTTGTATACAATTCATTACTCTCCCTTCCCCTGACAGAGCAACTGGCTCTAAATAGTGAAAGCTTCACAACCCTGTGTCCCTGAGTAAGAATGACATCAAGAAGGAACTCCTCCCCCAATGACATTCAATGAAAGCCCACGAAAACAAAAATAAAATTTTATTGTTCTAAACCACTAAATTGTTTGTTTAACTGCAGCATAATGTAACATATCCTAACATTACCTAGGTGCTATGGAAACAGCAACAAGGAGTGGTTAAGAACATTCCAATGAGACAGTCCACAATTGGAGGCTCTGACACTTACTAGCTGCATGACTACTACCATTTACCCCTCTGTAGTCTTGCTCTTGTTCCTGTATCAGTCTAGATCTATGGTTCTCAGATCTGTGATTCTCAGATTTGGCTGCACCTTAAAATCACAAGAGAAACTTCTTTTAAGATTTTATTTATTTGAGAGAGAGAGTGTGTGTGAGTGCGAGATCGAGAGTGAATGAGCAAGCATAAACAGGGCGAGGGGGAGGGGCAAAGGGAGAAGGAAAGCAAAGTCCCCACTGAGCAGGGAGCCCTGCACAGGGCTTAATCCCACAACCTTGGGATCATGACCTGAGCTGAAGGCAGATGCTTAACTGACTGGGCCCCAGGTGCCCCCACAAGAGAAGCTTCTGAAAAAGATGCCCAGGTTCTGTGCCAAATATTGTGATTTCATTGGATTTCGGTGGAACCTAGACATAATATTTTTTAAGCTGAAATGTGCAGCTAGGTTTGAGAATCACTTGTCTAGGATTCTTTAATTTTACTGAACTGGATCATCTTTCAACACTCAGACTGAATCTTCTACAAAAAGTCTTCCGGAATTCAAAGGTCCCACTTGAGTTTCAGTAGCAAGTTAGGCATACCTTATCTCTGAAATTAGAACATCATAGTAAGGTTATCCATGTCCATATGTATTTTCTAACTGGAGCATTAGATCTCCTAGAATACAGGGACTGCACTAGAATCTTCTTGTGCTGGCACCTCATGTCATATTATGCATCAAAGTAACCTAATAAATGCTTATTTATTTAAGCAGAAAAGAGACCACTTGATTAAAATTAAGAAACCATTGGTTACCTTTGAGAAAACAGCTCTAAGATAAGGGTGGGAAAAAAAATAGTAATCATTCTACATTGAGCAGTAAATGTGAAGGTAAGTTTGGTTATCTATTTGAAGATGTCTTGACACCAGAAATAGAAAGACAGATGATGATGGTCAAGAGAACGGGCTATTTTTAGGATGGGCAAAAATCAGGTTTTGTAGCATTGGGAAAGATATCGCTCAAAGGGAGAAATGTGTTTCCACAGAAAAGCTTAATTTTTGTTAGTCAAAGATTCAGAAATAGAAAAAGGAGGAGGGGAAAAAAGCACTATTGTACAAAATGTCAAGAATGGTTTTTTCTGTATGCTGAGATCTGGGTGGTATGTTTTCTTTCACTTCCAGCAGGTGCTCAATAAGTATTTGTCCAATGAATAAATTTTCTTTGTGTGAATGAACATGTGTATTTCTTCAGAGATGCAGAGTTGAGTTAGCCATACATTTTAGGGCACAACATCATCATAGTCTGTTACACCTCCTATTTTTTCTGATATCTGCATACCTATCCCAACTTTTCTCTAATGTATTGAATCAATGTCACTGCATATGTAAGTATCCTCGAAAGATGCGTATTGTTACTTCGTGTGTTATTTTTTAATTTACAAAACATTTTGCCATAGATCTCATTCTGCCTTTTTTTTTACTTAATCCTATGTTCTTAAGATCTGTGTTACAATATGTACATTAATCTTAAAGCTTCTAATTGCTTAATATACCATTGTAGGCATATCCTCTATTCTCTTAATGATGAATACCTAGTTTGCCTTCAACTCTCCACTAACAAAAAAATTTTTTTTCAGTGAACAATCTCTTACATATCCTTACATGGACCTGAGAAAGAATTCTTTAGGGGTAGATATCTAGAAAAAGGATTGTTAAACCATAGGCTAGGCACACACTTAATTTTTATAAGCACTGCCAAATCTCTCTCCAAAACAAATGACCAGTTTTACTCCTGCCAGTTATGCATGAGAGTTTTGTTTCCCCACATCCTTGCTAACAATATCCTTCCTATTTTTTAAAAGCAGGTCATAGATCCACATGATGGAGTTGTTTATTGATGGACTAACTAGAAGAAATAAAATGGATATCTGAAGGAAAAGGTGCCACCAATAAAGGGAGATCTTTTCTCGTCCACAACAGAAACAAATTCTGAACCTCTCATAACTTGGGCTAAGGAACCAAAATTTGCAAATCCAGATAAATGTCTTAGTGGCTCTGGGCCCTGCTCAGAAGCAGCTGACTTCAGGGAGGGACGAGTAATGATATCCTTCTTTACAATTTTTGCCAAGCTGGTGAATGTAATGTGCTACTTTTGTTCTCTTTAGATTTCTTTTACTACCAAGAGTTTAGTCATCTCTTCACATACTGGTTAACTGTTTATGTTTCTCCTTTAGTGAATGGACTTCTTTTATCTTTGCCCACTTTTCATGTGTGTGTGTGTGTGTGTGTGTGTGTGTGTGATCTCTAAACATTAATTTTTTCTTCTCCATCATTCCTTTACCAACTTTGTCCATTGAATACTTCACTAAAATGAAACCCTTTATTAAAATATATCAAGCTTTATCCTTATGACTTCTACTGGGGGGAGTATATTTAAGAGGGTTTTTTTTCCACTCCAAGGTTACTGTAATATTTGCCTATAGCTTTTCCACTAATCTTATAGTTTGGTCTTGTAATTGATCTCACCATTATATATGGTATGAGGTGGAAATCTAACTTTATTTTTTCTATATAATAAGCTAATCTTCTCATTATTCTCTCCTAAAAATACATCCTTTTTCATTGGTTGGTGATGCTATCTCTATCATTGCTATGCAGAATATTAGATAGGTAGATAAATGTATGTGGATGTGTGTGTGTTCTGTGTTACTTATTTTGTTGCACTGGGCTTTTTCTCTGTGTTCCTGTTCTTGGGCCCTTATCACATTATTCTATATGATGCTTGGTAAAAGGCTTTAATATTGAAGAGTGGTTCTGAACAATCCCACTACCTTTGTTTTTATTTTTATTTGTTATTATTTGCTATTTTTTATTTCATACTTGCATGAAAATTCTAGAATCAGTGCTGAGTGCTTAAAAAGATTCCATTAAGAGGATGGGGAGGGTGCAATGAAGGCAGTCAGAAGGTAAAAACTTCCAATTATAAGATAAATAAGTTCTGGGAGGTAATGTACAGCATAGTCATGAAGCTATTAATACTATCGTATATTTGAAAATTGCTGAAAAAGTAGATCTTAAAAGTTATCAAAAGAGATGAGAAAAAGTTATCATCACATATAACTATGTGAGGTGATAGATGTTGACAAAACTTATTGCGGTAATCATTTTGCAATATATACACATACCAAGTTAGTTGTAAACTGAAAATGAATACAATCTTGTATGTCAGTTATATCTCAATAAAACTAAAAAGAAGAAAGATCCTGTTGGATTTTTTTGGAATTGGCTTAAATGACCTGATTTATCAAAAAAGAATTGGTATCTTTACAAATGTTAAAATCATTCCATTCACTAACGGCACATCAGGTTGCCTTGTATTCGCTAATAGAGTTTTAATTTTTTTATTCATAAAGGTCTTGCACATCTTTAATTATCACATACTATTTGCTTTTTCTTGCTAATGTGATTTATACCTTATTTTTATATTTGCCAATTATTGCTAAAATAGAGACTGCTGTTAACAGCTACTTTTTATTTTGTATTCAATTAACATGGATTACTCTTCAACTTTATGAAACTTTATGAAACAAAAAGAGGGGAAAAGAGTAATATGAAAAGTTTGTCTTTGTAGGAAAAAGGCTATTAATTCCATTAAAACAGGAAAGAAAGAAATAAGAAAAGTTAAAGATAGAGAAAAATGTAGTGGATTAAGTGAAGGAAGTTGAACAGATCATTTCTCGAATTGAAATAGTCCTGAGGTTTAAACTGCTTCTCCCTGGAAGAAAGAAAATATTTTGTTAGAAAGCCCAGTCCAGTCATGGCAATCAAGGAGTTAGTAGAGAAACAACTCTTTTCAAAAAGAGTTACATAAGCCAAGAATTGAAGAACTAAACCTTCAGAGGAAAAGAAAACAAGATCAAAATGAAATCTGAACATTATATTCTCCACCTACTTCCCTATCTATAAAATGAGGAGACAAAACTAAATGATACCTAAACTCCCTTCTACCTCAAGTCTTTGAAAATATTCTTTTTATAAAATGAAGCAACAGGGTGTAAAAATAATCTTAAGTGTGAGTTAATCTCCTCTATTGACTCTCTTCTACTGTTTTCTCTGGCAAAGAGAATTCTGAGAAGTTTTTCTCTATGGGAACTCAAGGAGAATGAGTTTAGTTCATGTAACTGCATAGAGACAATTTGGGAATGGACACTTTTAGAGAGGAACAGCATTATTTTATCACTGTCATTCTGACTGGTTACTGAATCAACTCTTCCCTGCCATCAGCTCTACCCCCACTTAATATTGAAGCCCTTTTCAACTGGTTCTATGCATTTTAAGAGCTTTCTCACTTGGACAGAGAAGAGGAAGAGGGAGAAGTGAAACTTCTGGAGTTGCACTGTTAAAGGAAGCTTGTCCTTCTCAGACTCTTCACTGCCAAATTTTTACTCAAAGTTCCTCTTTTGTGAGATGGGAGGGATTTTTTTCATATTCAAAAAAAATTGAGGGGCGCCTGCCTGGCTCAGTTGATTAAGCGTCTGCCTTCGCCTCAGGTCATGATCCCAGAGTCCTGGAGTCAAGCCCCATGTTGGGCTCCCTGCTCACCGTGGAGTTTGCTTCTCCCTCTCCCTCGGCCCCTCCCCTGGCTAGTGTTCCTTAAATAAATAAATAAAATCTTTTTTTTTTTTTAATTTATTTTTTATTGGTGTTCAATTTACTAACATACAGAATAACACCCAGTGCCCGTCACCCATTCACTCCCACCCCCCGCCCTCCTCCCCTTCTACCACCCCTAGTTCGTTTCCCAGAGTTAGCAGTCTTTACGTTCTGTCTCCCTTTCTGATATTTCTCACACATTTCTTCTCCCTTCCCTTATATTCCCTTTCACTATTATTTATATTCCCCAAATGAATGAGAACATATAATGTTTGTCCTTCTCCGACTGGCTTACTTCACTCAGCATAATACCCTCCAGTTCCATCCACGTTGAAGCAAATGGTGGGTATTTGTCATTTCTAATAGCTGAGTAATATTCCATTGTATACATAAACCACATCTTCTTTATCCATTCATCTTTCGTTGGACACCGAGGCTCCTTCCACAGTTTGGCTATCGTGGCCATTGCTGCTATAAACATTGGGGTGCAGGTGTCCTGGCGTTTCATTGCATTTGTCTCTTTGGGGTAAATCCCCAACAGTGCAATTGCTGGGTCGTAGGGCAGGTATATTTTTAACTGTTTGAGGAACCTCCACACAGTTTTCCAGAGTGGCTGCACCAGTTCACATTCCCACCAACAGTGTATGAGGGTTCCCTTTTCTCCGCATCCTCTCCAACATTGGTTGTTTCCTGCCTTGTTAATTTTCCCCATTCTCACTGGTGTGAGGTGGTATCTCATTGTGGTTTTGATTTGTATTTCCCTGATGGCAAGTGATGCAGAGCATTTTCTCATGTGCATGTTGGCCATGTCTATGTCTTCCTCTGTGAGATTTCTGTTCATGTCTTTTGCCCATTTCATGATTGGATTGTTTGTTTCTTTGGTGTTGAGTTTAATAAGTTCTTTATAGATCTTGGAAACTAGCCCTTTATCTGATATGTCATTTGCAAATATCTTCTCCCATTCTGTAGGTTGTCTTTGAGTTTTGTTGACTGTATCCTTTGCTGTGCAAAAGCTTCTTATCTTGATGAAGTCCCAATAGTTCATTTTTGCTTTTGTTTCTTTTGCCTTCGTGGATGTATCTTGCAAGAAGTAACTATGGCCGAGTTCAAAAAGGGTGTTGCCTGTGTTCTTCTCTAGGATTTTGATGGAATCTTGTCTCACATTTAGATCTTTCATCCATTTTGAGTTTATCTTTGTGTATGGTTAAAATCTTTTTTTTAAATTTGAGACAAAGTATCTTACATAAAAAATCTATTTCTTTCTTTCTTATTTATTTATTTATTTGAAAGAGAAAGGGAGAGCAGAAGCAGGATGAAGGGCAGAGGAAGAAACCTACTCCCTGCTGAGCCAGGAGCCAGATCCCAGGACCACAGGATCATGACCTGAGCTGAAGGCAGATGCTTAATCAATTGAGCCACTCAGGCGCCACATCAGACCTATATCTTCACTCAGATGAGTTCCATTTCTCATTTCCACAGCAAGCCTAATCCCCTCACCAACATCTCTAGGGTAACTTGGAAAGGAATCAAAATTAGTTATGTTTTTGAGGATTAGCAAATCTTAAACGATTCATCTCAAAATGCAAAAGTACATTTTACAATTCGGTGAAGATACAAATAAATTCTTAAAGACAAATACAATATTATTGCTAATAATAGCACAAAATTAAAAATGACCAATTGTCATGTGCTGTCAATATAAAAATTTATACTGAATCATCAATATAAAGATTTAGCTACCTCTTAAAAGGATGGCGTAGGTATATATTTATCATTGTGAAAAGATCTTTAGAAGTGAGGAAAATGATCTTCATGGTTGAATGTGGCAATCAAGACACAAAAGATGACACAATCTTAACTGTCTTTGTAAGAAAAAACACACACACAAACACAATCCTCCCCCTCTGAGCAGAGGAAACAGGTAATTTTTGGCTCCTTTTTCTTTCTATATCTATATTTTTAAATTTTGTGTAACAATTAATTTACATTTTCACATTCAAACAAAAGATCCAAAAAGAAAGAAAACATTTAAAAAACTAAAAGGCAATGAATGCCGGTTATCTATGTCTTAGTCTTAGCACATCCAAAGTTTAATAGCAGAAAATTTCAGTAAAGCACCAAACTTCCCTTGTGCCTTAGTTTCCTTCTCTGTAAAGTAGGAAGAGCTGCCTTCCTCTGGTATAGTTTTTGTGTGATGTGACATCTTCCTACAAACAATTAGCACTAGAGTTAAATGTACACTTGCCATAGACACAACAATTCCACTCTTCGATATTTGCCCAAGAGAAATAAAAATATGTCCATACAGATACCTAACTGTGCATAATATTATTCACAGTGGCCAAAAACTAGAATGTTCACACAACAAAATTCTTGTCAGCAAGAAAAAAGAGCAAACTACTGATATGTGCAACAACATTGATAAATCTCAAAAACATGAGGTCAGGTGAAAAATCTAGACACACAAGACTCCATATGATACATGTCATCTATGTGAGATTCTAAAACAAGGCAAAACTATATAGATAAGGAAGCCGATCAGTAGTTGCTTGAGGCTGGAGAGGAAGAGAAGGGATTGTCTGCCAAAAAGGTACATGGGAACTTGTTGGAGTGATAGATCTGTATCTTGAATGTGGTGGTGGTTACATAAACATATATATTTGCCAATATGATACATACTGAAAATGAGTGAATTATATGTAAATTATACCTTAATATAGCTGCTTTTAAAAGCATGCAGCAGAACTCAAAGGGGAAAAAAATACATTATCCAACAAAGTATGTAAAAATACATTGTGAAATATAAAGCCCTATAGAAATGTAAGGAGTTTTTCTTAAGTGCATTTCCTTAAAACTAAACAAAGTACAAAGAAACAACCTTGGAATATATTCAACTAATGACGATTTCCCTTTGATAAATGGGGGAGTGGGTGTAAGCAAAGAGAAAAAAGAATAATTGTTATCTATTCCTTTGATATTTTTTTCAGTTGTGTTAAAATTTACATAACAGTTCAGGGGAAAAATATATATCCTTTAAATTATTTTAATTATCTTCTCTGCTAAATACTTGGTCGGAAAATAGAGAGGAGAAAGTACAGGAGAAAAACTTCCTCAGTTTCAACTCCAAAACCTGCCATTGGAAACCTAGAAAAACTGCCATCAGATGTCAAATATTTGGAAAACCTTAAAGCTCACATTCTGTGTTTCTAATGACACTTTAGAGAAACTGACTCAGAGTTGTTGATTACTTGCTTGAAGACACTTGCTAGCAAGTGGTAGAACCAAACTCTTCCAAGTGATTAGAGCCTGGACACTGAGTCGCCACCCCACTCTGCCTCAAGGAGCTTTCTGCAGAATAAATATACAGTAAGAACCAACATGAATATGGTGAGAGGCTCTAGAGGAGGAAGATTTTTGGAAATAAGAAGTGTGAAAGGTGGGGTTGCATACAAGGAGGAGGAGGCCAGAGAGGAAATGGTGAGGCCTCAGAAGTCAGGTCCTCCTTTCACAGCTGTGGCCTGGCTGGCCTCTGGTGCCCCTTACCGTGGGCATGGGGGAGGGGTGCCCACATGACAGAGCCTGGACTGTGCCTTGGGTGACTGCCCAGTGTGTCTCAGTCAGGGGGTGTGGCATTCATGTGTTGAATGTGCCCTGAATCTCTGCATTGAAAAGGAGCAGCTACCAACCCTACTTGTTAAACTGAGGGACATTTACATTTTGCTTCTAATTTGTCTTGTCTGACTCCTTTCCCAGGTTCTAATGTAAGAGAATCCTAAAGCCGGGCATGTGTTGCTTTGCTTCATTCTCTATTCCCTTTTTAAAGAATGTGGTTTGAAGGAATTGAGGAACCTGCAGGAAGCCACAGAGGTTTATATCTTTATAGCATTTTATTTCTGGGGTATACATTTATTTATTTAAGCTTTAAATTTTTAAAATTTTATTATTTTAATTATTATTTTAATTATTTATTATAAGATGATAAGATGATGTCTATTGGTTTTACGCTAGTATTACCACAAAGTAATGAATGATCATTATATATTTCTCTTTTAATTCCTACAAAGGAATAACAGGACAAATAGCTTATTGATTCCACCACTAATACACAGCTTTGTGATGTAGATCCTGTCATTCATAATCATACAGGGCATATTTTAGCTTTGGTGATCAGCTTTTTTCATCTATTGCAATATGAACATGTTTCATATTCTCAAATTTTTATTTAACTGCTCTTTTTACTGGGTATTTTTTAATGTCTTCAGTATTGATTGCACACTATGGGCATGTCATAATTTATTTAAATAAGTCCCTTTTACTAGATAGTTAGGTTCCTCCCCTCAATTTTTTACTATTAGAAATAGTACTTTACTGTTTTATATTCCCCTATATTTATTGCTATTATTTATAATAGCTAAGAGGGGGAAGCAACCCAAGTGTCCATCCATAGATGAATGGACAAGAAAGATGTGGTATACATGCGTGTATGTATACACACACACAGGCACAATGAAATATTTTAGCCATAAAAAAGGATGAAATCTGGCCATTTGTGACAACATGGATGGACCCAGAGAGTATAATGCTAAGTAAATCAAATCAGACAGAGAAAAACAAATACCATACCATGATTTCACTTATATATGAAATCTAAGAAAAAAACAAAGCAAATAAACAAAAAACAGACTCTTAAGTACAGAGAACTAATCGGTTGTTGTCAGAGGGGAGTTGGGCAAAATAAATAAAGGGGATTTAGAGGTATAAACTTTCAGTTATAAAGTAAATATCATGAAGATAAAAGTATAGCATAGGCAGTATAATCAATAATATCATAGGGTAGTTCTATTTTTAACTTTTTAAGGAACCTCCATACTGTTTTCCAGAGAGACTGCACCAGTCTGCATTCCCATCAACAGTACAGAAGGGTTCCCTTTCTTCACATCCTTACCAACACCTATTTGTTTCTTGTATTGTTGATTTTAGTCATTCTGACAGGTGTGAGGTGATATCTCATTGTAGTTTTGATTTGTATTTCCCTGATGATCAGCAATGTTGAGCATCTTTTCATGTGTTTGTTGGCTATCTGTATGGCTTCTTTGGAAAAATGTCTATTCATGTCTTCTGCCCATTTTTAATTGGATTATTGGTTTTGGAGGTGTTGAGTTTTATGTTCTTTGTGTATTTGGGATACTGACACTTTACTAGATATGTCATTTTCAAATATTTTCTCATTCTATAGATTGCCTTTTAATTTTGTTGATTGCTTCCTCTGCTGTACAGAAGCTTTTTATTTCGATGAAGTCCTAATAGTTTATTTTTGCTTTTTCCCTTGCCTCAGGAGACATATCTAGAGAGAAGTTACTTCAGGTGATGTCAAAGAGGTTACTGCCTCTGCTCTCTTTTAGGATTGGTTTCAGGTCTCACATTTAGGTCTTTAATCCATTTTGAAATTATTTTTGTGTATGGTATAAGAAAGTGATCCAGTTTCATTCTGCTTGTTGCTGTCCAGTTTTCCCAACACCATTTGTTGAAGAGACTATCATTTTCCCTTTGGATATTCTTTCTTGCTCTGTCAAAGATTAATTGATCACAACTAGGTATTTATGCAAAGAATACAGAAAGACTAATTCAATGGTATATATGCATCCCAATGTGTATAGCAGTATTATCCACAATAGCCACATTATAGAAATAGCCCAAGTATCCATCAACTGATGAATGGATAAAAAAGATGTGATACACACACACACACACACACATATACACACACACACACATGCACACAATGGAATAGTACTCAGCTATAAAAAAGTATGACATCTTAACCATTTGCAACGATATGGATGGAGCTGTTTAATAACACCTCTGATGAAGTATTTTTCACAAAAATATTGAAATTGGATCTAATCAAGCACTCAGCTTTAACTGCTAAGTTACAGGAAATACAACAATTTGAAAAGTCCACAAGGTGGGACATTTTAAAGAAAAATTCACCTAGTTTTCAACAAGTCAATGGCATAGAAAAAAGTGAGGAGTAGTCACTATTCTAGATGAGAAGAAACTTAAAAGACAAAACAACAACATGCAGCCTATGGGTCTCATTAGGATACTAATTTGGATGAATCAATTATAAAAGACACTTGCAGGGAAATCAGGGAAATTCAAATATGGACTAGTATTAAAGAATTATCACTGGTTTTATAGGTGTAATAATGGTGATGACTTTCATATTTTGGAGACATATGCTAAATATGACAAATAGCCATCACTTTAAGAAGAATGCTTGTTCCTAAAAATATTGAGGACTGTGAACAAAGAAAATTACAAAGATGAGGCAAATGGCATTCATGGAACTAAAAAATACAATAAATAAAATAACTGAAAAAAAGAGTCTGATAGATGAGCTCCATACTAGAGAGGAGATAATAGAGGAGAAAAGCAGAGAATTTGAGGACAGATTAATAGAATTTACCCAATCTGAGTGACAGGGAGAAAAAAGACTAAAACAAGAATGACAACAGCAAAAAAGAAACCCAGAGTCTTAACAAAACTACTAAAACAAAAGAGTTAACATTCACAAAAATTAGAGTTCCAGATGGAGAGGAAAGGAAGAGTGGAACTGAAATAACAGGAAGAAATAATAGCTTGAAACTTTTAAATTGGGCAAGAGGGATCCCTGGGTGGTGCAGCGGTTTGGCGCCTGCCTTTGGCCCAGGGCATGATCCTGGAGACCCGGGATTGAATCCCACGTCGGGGCTCCCGGTGCATGGATCCTGCTTCTCCCTCTGCCTGTGTCTCTGCCTCTCTCTCTCTCTCTCTCTGTGACTATCATAAATAAATAAATTAATTAATTAATTAAATTGGGCAAGAAAGAAACATATATTCAAGGAGCTGAGGAAATCTCAAATAAGAGAAATCAGAAAGTCATTCCACAACAAGAAAAGTCATCATCACATTTCTGAAGTTAAAGATAAAGAAAAAAATCTTAAAAGCAGAAGAGAGAAATGACTCATTGTTTTGGGGGAAAACACTCATTTGAGTGACAGTGGAATTCTCATCTGACACCATAAAGGTCAAAGGAAGTGGCACATTTTGAAGTCATA
The DNA here is from genome assembly GCF_003254725.2 of Canis lupus dingo. Classification (NCBI taxonomy): domain Eukaryota; kingdom Metazoa; phylum Chordata; class Mammalia; order Carnivora; family Canidae; genus Canis; species Canis lupus. Next base: position 53,510,761 of record NC_064246.1, on the reverse strand, counting down.
AAGAAAAGAACTGTCAAACATGAATTCTAGATCTGCCAAAAATACCTTTAAGAACAGAAGAGAGATAAAGACATTTTTAGATGAAGGAAATTCTTTTTTTTTTTTTGAAGGAAATTCTTAATTAATGTAGAGGAACTATTTAACACAATCATAAGTGGGAGGAGGTAAAGAGAGATTAAGTTTCTCTACTTCATCCAAACTGCTAAAATATTGACACTAGTAGACTGTGACAAGTTATACATGTGTTGTACAATATATAAACTCCTAAAAATCTATACAAAGAGGCACATTCAAAAGCATGACAGATCAATCAAAATGGAACTCTACAAAGCATTTGAGTAACCCATAAGAAGGCAAGAAAAAGCAAACAGAAAGAAAAGCAGAATAAATTAAAAACAAAATATAAAATGGGAAGCTTAGGTCTTAATGTATCAATAATTTAATTAAATGAAAATGGTTTAAATACCTCAGTTAAAAAGGAGAGATTGGAAGAATGGATTGAAAAGCATGATTGGTTTATATGCATGATCAGCTGTCTACATTTCAAACATACATGGATAAGTAGGTTGAAAATAAAAAAGATAGAAATACACTATTATGGGCTGAATTGCATTGCCCCCAAATTCATGTTGATGTCCTAACTTCCTAACACAGAATGTAACAGTATTTGGCAATAGGGCCTGTAAAGAGGTAATTAAGTTAAAAGGGTCATGGAGTTGGTCCGGACCCATCCATATGACTAGTATCCCTATAAGAAAAGGGAATAGGACACACAAATAGAGGAATGACAAAGTGAAGACACAATAAGACTCAACAGCCAACTGCAAACCAAAGAGACCTTAGAAGAAATCAAACCTGCTGATACCTTAATCTCAGACTTCTATCTTCCAGAATTGTGAGAAAATATATATGTGTATATATTTTTAAATTTTTATTTATTTATTGGGAATAGAGATAGAGCATGATTAGGGGAGGGGTAGAGGGATAGGGAGAAGCAGGCTCCCCACTGAGCAGAGAGCCAAAAGCAGGGCTCAATCCCAGGACCCTGAGACCATGACCTGAGCTGAAGTCAGATACTTAACCAACTGAACCACCCAGGTACCCTGATAATATATTTTTTAAACCACCCAATCTCTAGTATTTTGTTATGGCAGTTCTAGCAAACTAATATAGATACTACTGAGCAAACACTAATCTAAACATTAATGTCAGAAAGCATGAGTGATTATATTACCATCATATAAAGTATACTTCAGACCAAAAAATATTACCAGAGGCATAAAAGGACAATGACCCATCTAGCCAGAAATAGCAATCCTAAATGTATATGCACCAGACAGAATTGCAAAATATGTGAAGCAAAAACTGACAGAACTAAAAGAAGTAGAGAAAGTTACAATTATAGCTGGAGACCACAAGAGTCCCCTCTTAGTAACTAAAAGAATAACTGGAAATAAAGTCAGCAAGGATATCAAAGAATTCCACAACACTACAGCCACCAGGATCAAATCAACACTTAGAAATACCTATCAATAGCAGAACACACTTTTTCTTTATTACAGAACATATACCAAGATAGACAATATCTTGAGTCATTAAACAAGCTTCAACAAATTTTTAAAAATTGATATCATCTAGAGTATGTTCTCTGTCCACAGTGAAATCAAACAAAAATAACAGAAAGCTACCAAGAAAATCTCCAAATATTTGGGAACTAAAAAACATACTTCTAAATAGTCCATGATTCAAAGAGGATCTCTCAAAGAAGTAAAAAAAAAAAAAAAAAAAAAAAAAAAAAATACTCTGAGCTGAATAAAATCATGCTGGAATTTGTGGGACACAGTTAAAGCAATGTGGAGAGGAAAATTTATAGCACTAATACATACACTAGAAAAGGAGAAAAATCTCAAATCACTAATCTAAGCTCCTATCCCAGGAATCTTCAAAAAGACGAGAAAAAGAAATCTATGCCAAAAGAAGGAAAAACATAATAAAGATTGAAGCAAAAATCTATGAAATTTAAAACAGAAAAAAAAATGGAAATCAATGAAACAAAGAGCTGATTCTTTGAAAGAACTGACAAACCTCTAGCAAGACTGACAAAAAATATATGAAACAAAAGAAAACTAAAGGGAAGACATAAATTACCAATATCACAAATGAAACTGGGGATACCCTGATGGCCCTGCCGACATCAGAAAAATAAGGAACTACTAAGAGCAACTCTACCCAGATAAACTTAGATAAAATGGACCATTTCCTCAGGAAACACAAATTGCACAAGCTACCTAATAGGAAATAAATAATTTGAATAGCTTTGTAAATATTAAAGCAAACTGAATTCATAACTTAAAATTTTCCCCAAAAGATATCTCACGGCACCTGTGTGGCTCAGTCAGTTAAGTTTTGGCTCAGGTCATGATCTCAGGGTCTGGGATTGAGCCCTGCATTAGGATCCACACTCAGTGAGAAGTCTGATCGGGATTCTCTCTCTACCTCTCCCTCTGCCCCTCCCTCTTCTCTAGAAAAGATAGGAAAATATATTTTTTTTAATCTAATGAAAGAAAGAAAGAAAGTCAGTCTCCAGACCTGATGGTTTCATTGGAGAATTTCACCAAAAATTTAAAAGAGAATTAATACCAATTCTACACAATATTCTCAAGAAAACGGAAGGGGAGGAAACATTCCCAATCCATTTTATGAAGTTGATATTACCCTGATACCAAAACCAGACAAAGACATACAAAAAAGAAAACTATGCACCAATATCCCTCAAGAATATAGACCCACAAATCTTTAACAAAATATTAGAAAATAAAATTCTGCAACATATAAATGGAATTATACAGTATGACCAAATGGGGTTTATTTGGTACAGGACTGATTCAACATTTTAAAAAATCAACAAATGTAATCCACTGAAAAATCATACCAGCATATCAGTTGTGGTGTGGGTCAGTAACACTGTATTGCATATTTGAAAGCTGCTGAAAGAACCTTGAAAGTTTTGTAACTAGGTATGATGACAGGTGTTAACAAGATTTATTGTGTTGATCATTTTGCAATACATGTATATATAAAACCATTATGTTAGGTACCTGAAATTAATATGTCATTATTAATATAATATAATATCAATTATACATCAATACAAAAAGAGAACCCAGAAATAATCTCACACAAACATGACCAATAAATTTTTTGACACAGGTACAAATGCAATTCAATGGAGAAAAGATACCCTTTCCAACAAATGGTGATGGAGCAAATGAAAATCCCTAGGGAGAAAAAAATGAACTTTGACCTAACCTCAAATCTTATACAAAAATTAATCACTAAAATTAATCATGAATTTAAATGTAAAGCATAAAGCTATTAAGTGTTTGGGAAAAATTATAGGAGAAAAATTACAGGAGAAAATCTTCTGGATCTAGGGCTCAGCACTGTGTTTTCAGACTAGACATTTAAAGCTGCTTCACATAAGGAAGAATTAATAAAATTGGACTAAATCAAAACTGTAAACATTTTCTCTAAGAAAGATCCTGTTAGGAGGAAGTAAGATAAATTGCAGACTAGGACAATATATTTGCAAACTCATATCCAACAAAGGACTAGTATCTAGAATATATGAAAAATTCTCAAAACTCAACAGTAAACAAAACAAAAAATTCCAATCACAAAATAAACAAAAGACATGAATGGAAATTTCATTTAAGAGAATATACAGATGGCAAATAAGCACATGATAAGATGTTCAACGTCATTAGTCAATCGTGAAATACATATTAAAACCACAATGAGGTACCACCATAACCTTTCAGATTGGCTAAAATTTAACATAGTGACAACACCAAATGCTGACAAGTATCCAGAGACACTGGATAATTCATAATTGCTGGTGAGAATGTAAATGGTACATCTGCTCTGGAAAATAGTTTGGCAGTTTTAAAATATCTGATGTGGAAGTAGGTCCAAGATTTATTTTTAAGTAACAAAGCAAGTTACAGAACAATATGTATAATTTGATCCTGTCTTTAAAAATACACAACACAGAACAAAATGTGTATTATATGGGTATTTATATTTGCATTTGTTTAGAGAAAATTGTGGAAGGATATACAAGTAACTCTGAATAAGGGTTACCTCTTCATAGCAGAATGAGAAAGAAGACCAAGGAAAGTACTTTTTCCAGTTGTGATTAGAGGAAGTCTAGAGCAGCAATATTTAACAGAACATTCAGTGATGATGGAAGTTTTATACTGTGCTTTCCAGTAGGGAAGCTACTAGCCACATGTAGCAATTGAGCAATTGAAATGTGGCTAGTGTGATTAAGAAGTTGTTTTTTTTTTTTTGTTTTTTTTTTTTTAAGTAGTCTCTACGCCCAATATGGGGCATGGACTCACAAGCCCAAGATCCAGAGTCACATACTCTTCTGACTGAGCCAGCCAGGCACCCCAAGAAACTGAATTTTTAATTTAATTTTAATAATTTAAATACATGGCTAGCAGCTAACTTATTAGACAGTACAACTCTAGAATCAAAATGGATGGAGTCACATCCTGTTTCTAGAACTTTCTAAGTGTCAATCTCTGAACTCAATTTCTTCATCTGTGGAAAGGGGTTTTCTACTACTAAATTTTGTGTAATCTGCTCAACACTGCACCTCAAAAAACATTGATAATATAATTATCACAACTGGGCCTGAAGTTAAAGAGAAAGATCTAACTGTAATAGAGATTTGGAGCTCTCCAGTAAATGCGGAGTAGATATCAAAAAAAGAAGCCAAGTGGTAGATTGAGTCCTGGGGCACATTAACACTCAGGGAGTTAGGAAAAGATTGCCACAGATAATAAGAGCAAATATAGAAGAATAGGAAAAAAAAATCCAAATAAATGGTACCACTCCCTGAGACCAAAAGGAAGAGAAAGTTTTAAGAAGTATGGTTGAGTTAGTGGGGTCAAATGCTACAAAAAGTTCAAGTATGATACGGATTAAGAAAGAGCCACTGCACTTACAGTGAACTTTTGCTTAATGGCTTCATTGGAGGAGTGGAGCGGAAGCCAGAGTGCATTAGTTTAAGGAGTAAATCGGAGGCAGGGAAATGGATATTTGGAAAAGAAAAGTTTGGCTCAGAAATAAAGAAAAGAGAAAGGAGAGTAGCCAGAGGTTTTTAAAGAGTCAAGGGAAAGTTGTTAGGGGTTTTTGTTTGTTATAGGAAAAGGGGAAAAATTCTAATAGAAAGCAAAAGGCAGAAGGGAGACTTCTAATAGAAAGCAAAAGATCAGAGATATAGATAAGAATGGAATGTACATATAGCAAGACCTCTTAAAAAGTTCTCATAGTCATGGTCCTTGTTCAAAATCCAAACTAGATCTTTTTCGCTAAGACCAAGAACAAAGCAAGGTATGCCCTCTCCTTTCAACATCATACTGGCAATGCAAAAGATAAGAAAAAGAAAAGTATATACATGGGGAAGGAAGAAATAAAACTCTTGTTCACATGTGACATAGTTGTCTGCATAGGAAATCCCAAAAAAATTGACAAAAAAAAAAGAAAAAATTTCCTGGAATTAGCCATTACAGTAAGGTTGCAGGATACAGGTTAATATTAAAAGTCTATTGCTTTCCTGTATATTAGCAAAATATAAGAAAAATTGGAACTTGAAATTAGAAACATAAAATCACCTATATTAGTACCAGAAAATGAAATACTTAGGTATAAATCTAACAAAATTTATATAAGATATGTATGAGGAAAGCTACAAAATTGATGAAAGAAATCAAAGATTTCTTTCTAAATATCAGTAAATAGATATCTCATGTTCATGGATCAGAAGACTTAGTATTGTTAAAAGGTCAGTTCCTCCCAACTTGATCTATAGGCTCAATGCAATATCATCAAAATCCCAGAAAGTTATTTTGTGGATATTGACAAACTGATTCTAAAGTGTATATAAAGAGGCAAAGACTCAGAATAGTCAACATAATATTGAAGAACAAAGAGGATTGACACTATCAATTTCAAGCTTTATTATAAAGCTACAGCAATCAAGACACTGTTCTATTAACCAGAGGATAGAAATATAAATACACAAAATAGAGACCCAAGAAAGAGAACCACACAGATATAGACTTCTGCTCTTTGACAAAGAAGCAAAAGCAATTCCATGGAGAAAGAATTACTTTTTCAACAAATGCTGCTGGAACAACTGGATATCTGCAAGCAAAAAAAAAAAAAAAAAACCCAGATGCAGATCCTTCAGAAAAATTAACTCAAAATGGATAATAGCCTGAAATATAAAGTTCCAAACTATATAACTCCTAGAAGACAATATAGGAAGAAATCTGGATGACCTTAGGTATGGCAATGACTTTTTAGATCCAAGACAAAAGACATGATCCATGTTAAAAAAAAAAAAAAAGTGAGAGAGAGAGAGAGAGAAGCTGGACTACATTAAAATTAAAAAGTTCTGCTCTACAAAAGATACTATCAAGAGAATGGGAAAACAAGCCATATATTGGGAGAAAATTTTTGCACAATACCTATCTGATATGGCCAAATGCATAATGCAAAATATGCAAATTAACTCTTAAAACTCAGTAAGAAAATCAACAATTTCATTAAAAAAATGGTCAAAATATCTGAATAGATACCTCATCAAAGAAGATACATAGATGGCAAATAAATACATTAAAAAATGTTCCACATGTTATTAAAGAATGGTAACTAAAACAACAATATTACTACATACCTTCTAGAATGGCTAAAGTTCTTCAGGCAAGGATGTGGAGCAGCAGGAACTCTCATTCACTGCTGATGGGACTGCAAAATGGCACAGCCACTTTTTGAGACAGTTTAATAGTTTCTTATGAAACTAAACCTACTCTTACCATGCAATCCATCAAATATGTTCTTTAATCTGCACATGAATGTTTATAGCAGCTTTATTTATAGCTGCCCAAACGTGGAAGCAGCAGCCAAGATGTCCTTCAAAAGGTCAACAAATAAACAAACTGTGGTACATCAAAACAATAAACTATTATTCCACAATAAAAAGAAATTAGCAATGAAGCCACAAAAAGAAATAGAGGGACCCTAAATGCATACTGCTTAGTGAAAGAAGTGAATCTGAAAAGACCACGCACTATACAATTCCAACCATATAACATACTGGAGAAGGTGAGACAAAAGACAGGTTAGTGGTTGTCCCAGGCGTGGGGGGAGTGAGGGGTGAATAGGTGCAGCATAAGGGATTTTTAGAGCAATACAACTATTCTCTATGATACTATAATGGATACACGTCCTTATACACTTACAAAACCTGAAGAATGCACAATGCAAAGCATGAGCCCTAATGCAAACTATGCACTTCCATTGCTAATGATGTGTCAGTGCTGGTACACCAGTTGTACCAAATGTACCACACTGAGGAGAGCTGTTGATGACGAAGGAAAATGCATGCTTAGGTAAGAGGGTGCTTATATGAAAATTCTCTGTACTTTCCACTCAATTTTGCTGGGCACTTAAAACTGCTCTTAAAAAACAACAACAAAAAACCCACCAGAGTCTATTGAGAAATGTGTGACTTGGTCATCACCCAAGTATTTTTAAGGCTCAAGCAGGTGCAGGAACTGCCAGATAGAACAAACCCCATCTCAGCAATCCACAGCACAAAACAAAGAAGGTTACCTTAGAGCATTTCCTCACAGGCCAAAGGGGATTTTCTTATTTGCTTATTTTTACAACTTGTAGAGGAAAACATTTAGTTCTTAGGAGGCCCAGGACAGTCAGCTAGACAGCCATGGGCCAACTTCCTGAGAAGCTTTACAAAGCATGGCAATGTCCAGACTTCTTGTTCCCAGGGCTGCCAAAATAATGCTGTTGCCATGGAAGCCAGATGCAGGACAGGTCTGCTGTTAACCCAGTGGCATGCCCTTTCCTACTTGGCTGTTCACCTGCTCCAGCCCATGGTTGGTATTTTCTTGTTTTAGTTTGTACTGTTTTATGTTTTCCAGAGCACTCGTCGCACAGAACAAGAAAACATGCTGTCATTTTTCCTCTCCGTTTCTCTAGGTCAGTGGTTTGAAACCTCAGCTGTACACTGAAATCACCTGGGGAGACTGAAAAACTACAATATCTGGGCCCGCCCCTTCTGAAATTCTGATTCAGTTGGTCCATGCACAAGTAGTTTGGCCTAGCTTCCCAGGTGATTATAATTTACAGCCAAGGTTGCAAATTATTGGTCTCAGAGAGTCCCCGAGATTCACACAGACTCCTACACTCCACCCAGTCATATGAAAAGAGTTGTTTCTACCTCATAAATCAGTTTTAAAGACACACTTCTTTCCCACCTCCCTCCCAGCACATACAGAAAGGTTCTAGGAAGTGTTCTCTCAGACCATGCATTCACTGATGTTCATAGATATGTATTAAGTACCTACACGTGGATGCTAGGCGCTGAGAAACAAGATACTTCCCTCACAGAGCTCAGTATAAAAAGCATTATCAACCAAACACCTCTAATACAAAGGATTAAGTTATAGGGTCTCTATTTATGGTTGTGGTTTGTACAGACTACATTTGACAGGTCTCTGCCCCAGCTCAGAGCTGTGTCAGCCAGAAGGAGGAAGGAGCCTATTTATAATTCACTCAAAGATGCCACACATGCTGGAGAGGGTTCTGGCCTCATGCAGAATAACCTGAGCTAGGCACTAGCACCGTGGTTGGCATAGGGGAGACACTCCATTATATTCAGTGAGTGAGCAAAAAAGGGCTGAACAGAGTATTCATAAAATGGATTTAATACTGTCTGGGAGGATGAGGTCCAGAAAGGCTGAAGGACTAACACTTGAGCTGAGCCTTGAAGAATGACATCTCAGCTGAGAGGTAGGAGACAAGCATTCCTGGAAGAGGAGTTGGTCTACAGAGTAGAGAGTGGGTATTGGAGGCATTCATGTCCACTGGAGCTCAGCAAAGAGAGGTGCACGAAGCAGATGAGGAAGAAGCTGTGAAGGGCATATGACAGAGTGGAAGTTTTACCTACTGGGAAGCAGTGGGAACTTTTCAGCTACCATGTGACACAATCAACTCTTGGTTTTTTAGATTATCCTGATGGCCCTGTGGGGGCAGCCCTGGAGGCAGTGGAGAAAGGTGCTAATGGCCACCCAAGACTCTAAGTCAGATTTGGAAAGGACTTGAGAATTCCCAAGAGAACCTGATAAGTAGAAGCCTGGGAGTACTATTTAGTAGACTCTCCCCCACAGCACTCTGTACACCGTGCTCACATTCCACATCAAAGCTACTTATTTTTGTCGTCTGTCATTGCCTTTGCAGTGGGTGGATGAATACCTTTCTATTATACTGCCTCAGATAATCTGATGTCATCAAGAGCCAAAGAAGAAACCAAGTCTTGGGAGGATGTGTATCTAAAGCAGCCCACAATCAACTGACAAAAGACCTTGATCAGAGGAAGAACAAATGACAAATTGTTATTTCTTTCCTTCTAGAGAGCACCGTGAACCCAGAGGAAACATTTCTACACAAACTATGAAATGCGGTGTAGATATGCCTCCCCTACATTTCTTACGGTTTTCCTATAGGTGGGAGTCCCTGAGGAATTCTGTTTATCCTCAAAACTGGCATCAGAATACCCATCTATTCTTTTATTTTTCTTTTTTTCCCCCATCTATTCTAAATCTAAAGTTGCTGCATTCATTTTCTGAGATTCACTTTTGAAATAAGTAGAAATGAAGGACAATTACATGCTCTTATTTCCACATATTCTTTCACGACATCGAAGTATTTTGGCTGAAATGTAAAGTAATTTGTAGTAGCTTGTCTTCTGTAATTGAAACAAACAAAAAATAAATACCTAGATGCACTTGGGTGCCTCAGTCAATTAAGCCTCCAACTCTTGATTTTGGCTTAGCTCATGATCTCAGGTTCCTGGGATCGAGCCCTCACTCAGGCTCCATGCTCAGCAAGGAGTCTGCTTGAGATTCTTTCTCTCCCTCTCCTTCTGCCCCTCCCCACCCTCTCCCAAATAAATAAATAAATCTTTTAAAAATACATACATACATACATACATACATACATAAAGTTCCACCTGTGCTATCACTAGAAATAGGGCCTGTTTTTTCATTACCTCTCAGCTAATCTAACCTGTTGCCTCCCTCTGTAACATTCTTCCAGGAGGCCTCTTGCTAGGCTCAGGTGCCCTTACACAACCCCGTGGAAAGCCCCTCATTGCCAGGATGCACCGCTCTTCCCCTCTCCTTCCCCTTCCCTTTCTTCTGTTACCCCAACCAAACTGGCTTTTAAGGTCTGATCTGAGAACAGTGTCACTGAACCACATTAACACTACAATAGAATTTGGTGATGGGTAGCAGGTTTAATCCTGAATGTGCCAAAGTGCTTTGTTCTCCATGAGTGGGACTCTTCTCCAACAAATGTGTTCACAGATCCCTTTCCACCCAGCATCTTGCTGGTTACCATGCCTACTTCTCCAGCGCCATTTCTTGCCAGTCCTCTTGGCGGTGACCTCTGTAGCCATACTGGTTTTCAGTCCTCAGAACACACCCTACTCTCTCTCTTAATACACCAGCTTCTTCCTGACTCAGGGCTTTGCATTTGGTGGTCTCCCTGAAGAGGCTGCTACCTACATATTTCATTTGGTTTCTACTTAAATGTCACCTCTTACCCAAAGGCAGCTCCTGACCAGCCTAGCTAAAGTGACACCACTCCCCACACCACCCACATCCTCCAGGTATCTCTCTCATGGTGGCTTTCAACTAGAGGTGATACTGCCTCTCAGGAGATGTTTGTAGTTGTCACAGTTGGAGGGGCCCAACTGCCTCCTCTGGTGGGTAGAGGACAGGGATCCTGCCAAATATCCTACAATGCACAGGATGGTCCCATAACAAAGGGTTATCTGGCCCCAAATGCCACAGTTGAGAAGCCCAGCTACTACTATTTTCTTTTTATTCCTCCATATTAACTAGTACCAGAATTGATGGTCAGGGGCTTTCTTCCCTACTAAATTGGAGTGCCTCAGGAACTGGAGTTCAGGGTTATTCTCTGCTCTACCCCCAGCACTTAGAGGAGTGCTGGGCACACTTCACTTTCAAATCTTGCCCCACTTACCCTTGCCTTGAGAGCCCACAGCAAATTAAAGATGCCAGGTTCCAACTAACAGATGAACCTGAGAAAGAAACAAGTCAATTTTCCAAATGAAAACAAAAATCTCTTTTATTAATGAGTGTACCTACAAAAGAAACTAGTCGCAAAGAGTGCCTCATCCCTCATGCACTCACAAAATTATCTTAGTGATTAGTGATTGGCTATTAGTGAAAGATACGTTCTGCTACCTCTTAAAAGCGTGCAAATTTTCCCAAGTTTAAATATCTTACTTATACCAGTGTCCTAATGTCCCAAGACAGATTGCAGAAAATGGAACCTCAATCATCTCAAAGGATTGAAAACAAAACTCAATACATTCCACAAGATAGATGTATTTATAGAAAAGAATTAAGTATTAATACTTCCCCTTCCTCCCTTCTCATCTGTTCATCCTATAGTACATATTATTCTACAGTATAAAATTAGCCAAATTACCCAATATCCACTTTTTCAAAAAAAGATACATTATCCCCCCCCATAAAGTACCATATAGCAAAAGACATATGAATGCAATACCATTGAAATTATTTACTGAGCACTAAGGCTAAATCTGCTATTACTGCAAACTCAACCCCGCCCCCCCAAAAAAAACCCTTTGCGTTTCTGTAGTGTTTTCCACTTTTCAAAGACTTGAAGTAACATAACATTGGAATTACTGCTATGACACCAATATAATTTTGGAAATAATTATGCCTGATTACATTAGAAAATGTAGGCAACAAGAAAGATTTACCCTGTCATCCAGTTTCTGTTAAGACTAGAACCCAAGTCCTAGTCCTACTTCTGTGTATTGTATCACCTCCACATATCCTTATATATCGTTTCACAGAATGCTACTGGGTATGCCAGTAGTCACTATGTTCATGGGTTTCAAGCAAGTTTCGGAAATGCTAGATGAACAAAGTTAACCAGATTCCCAGAACTTTCAATGTGCCATCATAAATCTCCGGGAAGCATATGAAGAGTGTAGCTGTCATAATTCAAAGTACCAGCTACAATCAGGGAACAAACGTGTATGCAGGAAAGGTGAGGACAAAGGACTGAGGGGATGTAGCACCATTTAACTGGGCATTGACTATGTAGGAATGCCATTCAATATTGCCAGGTCTTTTCAGAAAAGCTATAAATCCAGAGTTTAATCTGAAATCTCCATGTTTGTGCATGTCACCTAGAATTTAAAAGAAAAACACTGCAGTTTAAACAAAATTTCTTGGGCCAGATAAGGCCTTGGTCCCATTTAGAAAACCCAGTATATCAGGTTTAACAATCTTATTTGGCCATATAACCTTTATTCGGAGGTCCTGTCAACTTCCTAAAACTCCGCAGAAAAATGTCAAAGAAGTTGTCTTCAGAAATAAACATCTTGCCCTCCTAGACCACAGTGGTGCAACTCTGAACCGTAAGAGGAGTTATCTCAGGGTTTACTCAGATTGAAATTAATACCCAGCCTCCTTAACTGTTAATGTAGCAATGCCTCTGGTTACTAAAAATATCCTCACCGTTTGCCTTTGCTTAACTCTCTTGGAAAAACAAAAAATCTAATTGAACTGTGAAAAAAGGAATAGCACTAAAATAGTTTTTGCTATTAAAACAAACAAGCAAACAAAAACAAAACCTTCATCCTTCCAAAACAATTTTAAAAATCTCAGTGATTTGAGGACAATTTAGAATTTTGATTGAAACTAGTAACACTCTCAAACAACACTAAGATATTTGCAAAGTAACTTTTCTAAAGCAGGACGCCATTTAGCCTTCTCCCTTTTTTTCTTCTATTTATTTCTACCCTGCCTCATTCTAAAAATTAGTTCAGAGAGCGTGACAATTGTCTACACAAGTACTTGGAACGGTGGAACAGAGGTAGCAGAAATAGCATGCAATAAATTATATGGCAAATGATTTTCTTTCTCTGGTATCTTCTTGGTCCACTCACTACCCTAGTTTCTTCAGCTAAAATACCCACCCTGGGTCCAGGGAAAGCCTTAATACCATATATTTCCAGAGCCATGTGAAATCAGATTTACGTATAATGGTGAAATCACATGCACTTCTATTTCCCCATGTGGAAATAAAAACCTGTGTACCCCCATGATTGAAAGCCTTGAGGAACCTCAGAAACGTAACATTTGGAGTTACAAGGTAAAAAAAAAACAGAGATAATCATGAAATGCTTCCAAGTGAAGTCCTTTAAGTCCCAAATCATATTTGCTGATTTTAACTCATAAGTCTTATCTTTTTGACGATTTTGGTGACCAAGGTGGTAGTTCTTCTCCTGCCTCACCAATGAGAATTCTTGATGGATATAGAGTTCATATGATCCAAAGAGAATATATAATTATAAAGTGTTCGTGTTTGGGAGAAAGCTCTGCAATGACCAGAAGATTGAAATAGCTTTAGCATAAAAAATTAGAACTATATGATGCCCAATGACTGTACACATGTGAACTAAAGTCACTCTACCCAACATAACTGACATGTTGGAATATCATTTGAAATTGACAGAAAAATTATTCTAGAGCTTAGAAGAACTCTGACATGGTGATATCTTGTCACTTTCTTCTGCAATCAAGGGCATAAATCCTTAGAGAGAGCCACTGGGTCTTAATCCATGACGTAAAGATTGTCCTCGATAATGTAGATATTGTCTTCTGCTTGGACACCCACTTCAGCTGCACTTTGCAAAGCTCCAGTCTGAGAGTCGTTCAACGAAACCATGCTACAGAAAGAATAATATGAGTAAGGAAAAGCAGACCACTTCTAAGGTATGATGAGCACATTTGTTTACATGGAGGCAAGGCCAGGTATTTGCAACTCCCTCCCAGAGCCCTATGAAGTGAATAGGAGATCTCTATTAAGTTGCAAGAGAGTCTGTTTAATAAGCAGGTAGAAAACCTAAGTATTCTCCTTGAGAAAACTCTTGTTATAGAATATGAAAATTGAAAATCTAAGAAGACTGGTATCAGACATCAAATTGAAGTCCTAAATCAAGATGCATATTCTCAAGGGTAGCTAAGAAATGGTTTGGCTCTTGTTTTTCTAACTGTGGATTGTATCCTTCAAGAGAGGGTTATTAAATCTATTTAGTGGTCTATAACCTGCATTTAGGATAAACAAAGAATACAAAATATATCAGAACATATTGGATACCTTAAAATAGTATTGCTTCACATAAGCATGTACTGGATCATGGTGTCAGAAACCTTAGTGTGTCTTAATGATCCAAATTTGAAAGCCATGGGCTAGCTTTCTTGCATAACACATGCAGTAAGTGTACAGAAAGGTCGTGTGTGCAATTTTGATATAGCTTCTATTTTATAATTTGTAGAGAGTGCCTGTTTTTATTACCTAAGCCTGCCCAGAAATGATATGGAACATACATACTGAGGCTTCACTCAGCTCTGATCTTTAAGTGATTACTCACATATGTGAGGTTAGGTGAGGACAGTAGCTTAAAATAAGTCAGCGTGACATAACTGCAAAAGAAAGAGAAAGAAAATGAAAGAAAGAAAAAGAAAGAAAGAAAGAAAGAAAGAAAGAAAGAAAGAAAGAAAGAAAGAAAGAAAGAAAGAAAGAAAGAAAGAAAGAAAGTCATGAAGAAATACCTGGGTTTTTAAATATATTTTATAAGATTTTCTACAATAAATATTATCTTTTATGATAAAAAGTCAACCTTTAGAAAAATTTAGCAGTGAAAGAACAGAGATTAGCTAAAAGGAAGTGCTATGTTCTGTGTTTTTCTGCCTGTCAGGAGTAATTTCTTTCTTCCATTCTTGGAAACACATAGTCAAAAACTTCTGTAAGTTATGGATGCAGGACTCTAAAAGACCTAAGACTGAGTCATTTACCTGCTGTGTGGTGTGACTTGGATGTCACTTAACACTTCTAAACCTGTTCTCCAGTATGTATGCTGAAAATAATAGCACCTATCCCATGGGTGTATTGCTGCAACACACATAGCTGCAATAATAGAAAGTCAACAACGTTTATGGAGCACTTACAATGCGTTGGGCATTGTTCAAGATGCATTCAGTAGACTGGCTCATGTAATTAACTCAGGTCTACGAAAAACTGTGTGCAAACATCCAATGAAAGAGAACTAAGAATAATGTGTGGCAACCTAAGAGGGAAGGATTTTGAATCAAAGACTTTGATTTAAAGCCCAAGCTGTTCCAAAAGAAGCAAGCTTACTTGGATTTGGAAGTAAGTAGTGGATTCCTGTTATTACAACTATTCCAGTAGATGACCGCAGGGCATGGATGCATAAAGGGGATTTAAGTTTTAATTGGGCAGTAGGATGGATTTACAAAAATTGTAAATTCCATCGCCTATTAGGCCAGATAACCAATGCAAGTGAGCAGATCAGGCTGGGAATGGAACTGCAGGGGAAGACAGGAACTGTCAAGAGCCGGAGGCACTTGTCCCTACCACAGTGCCTTTGCACATCTTCAGTCTGGAGTTTCCTTCCAGATCTTTGCAGAGCTGCCTTCTGTTTCTTCAGGGTTCCCTCAAATAGCCCATTACCTTGCTCAGTTTCCCCCCATGGCATTTGTCTAGAAACATTAAAAGGCCTGTGTTTATTCACTTATGTGCTTTCTGTATGTTTTGTTCATCTCTTTGAAATGCAGTAGACATTTAATAAACAAAGCACTGAATGAAGTTAAAGAACAAACCAAACAACTCATTCAAATGCTCCATCAAACAAAATTTGTGATCTCTTGCTCTAAGAGGTTAAGATTGAAGTGCTCCTTCTGTAGCAGTTATGGCACAATTCCAGAGAAATATAGAAAGTTAAAAATATCACTAGAAGTTGTGGGTAACAATAGAGGTGCTCATTAAACTAGATTTTTCAGGATCTAGGGTATAAAATGAAGAGTTTAGGATAAATAGAGGAGAAAGAGAGAACTTTTCTTTATTTTTAGTAGAGTAGAAATATCAAAAGGTATTGACACAACCCCTTTCAAACTTACTTTAGTTGCTCCAGTTTGTTTCTTATGCATAAATATTCTAAATTGGGGAAGAGTCAAAGAGAAAAATAAACATGTCAGCCAAAGAGTTCATGAGATCTTTTTTCAAACAGGTATATTGTTTCTATTACTTTACTATGAACAAAATATGTACAGAGCTAGAGCCTGAAAAAATAAATTTAAAAGAAAGAATGTTTAAAATAAGAAAGGAAAAAAAAAAGCCAAACTGGATGATTTCTGAGTTACTCAGGCAACTCATTTTTAATCAGCAAGACCCAAACAAATTTCTTAGTATAAAGTATCTCACTTTCATTAATGGTTTAGTGTATTTACCACATGCCTAGGCTTACTTTAAAGCAGTTATTAATAACTAAATTTCATTTTAAAAAATGAATAATTGTACTTCTTTCGTAGGAGTTAGGCTAAACACACACACCATATACACACACTGCACACATAACACACACACATACACCCAAACAAAACCTCGTGAAGCCCTTCTTCTAGCCCTGGCCCTGAAATCAGTTTCCCTTCCAATGTTTCATTTGTCTCTCCTCTTAAATAGGCCTTGTAAAAGAAACTCAGTAATATCACCCCTCACGGAGACAAAAATCTGGTTCCTGAGCAGAGTAGAAAAGAAGTAAACAAATCATATATACTACAATGGTTTGTTGCTTCCAAATTCCAAGTCTACCCAAACATTCTCATTTCTTAATATTTAATTTGCCTCTGTAGAATTTATATTGCATCTTTCACTTTATAGGTCAATAATTAAAAAACAAAAGAATAGTTTAGAAAACAGAAATTTATGTGAAATCCCAATCACGTGGCATGTGGAACTACTTGAACTCAGGCAGTTTGCCTCTAGAACCCTTGCTCTGTTCCCTTATGCACAATCTCAAAATGACTTACTTTTGGTAATCACCACAACCAACACGGTGAGCAATACCACAGCAGTAATGCAGATGCCAATGTAGAGTCCCTTACTGGTGGTCATCCATGAATTTTGTGCCAGCGACACATGCTAAGGAAACATCAGTGGATCAGAAGAACATCTTTTTAGAGTTATGGGTAGAAGACATTCCTTAAGGGGCATCTAGGTGGCTCAGTTGGTTAAGCGTCTAACTCTTGATTTCAGCTCAGGTCATATTGAGCCCCATGTTGGCTCTGTGCTGGGCATGGAGTCTGCTTAACATTCTCTCCCTCTCCCTCTCCCTCTGCCTCTTCACTGCCCACCCCCCACTCACTGCCCCATGCTCTCTCTCCCTCCCAAAAAAAAAAAAAAAAAAAAAAAAAAAAAAAGGAAGACATTCCCTAAAATAATATACTTGGACTCATTTATCATTATTGGCCCTTGGCTATTTCTGGATCAAGAAGGGTAAGACCAAGTGATTGAGGTTGTAAACATGGTGAAATTCAAAGAGCATTTAAAATTTGAAATGTATTTGGGGATGATAGAAATGTTTTATATCTTGCATGAGGTGGTATTTACATAAAAGTGTGCGTTTGTCAAAACTCAAACTATATGCTTCAAATGGTATACTTTATTATGTGTAAATTATACATATTTTTAAAAATCAATAAGCTATTTCTACATATATATCCTTTGATATTAAAAAAGAAAACATAAGTTTTGTTCATATATGAGTTGACCTAGTAATGCCATCTGAATATGCTCAGGTATTGAATTTGGTCCTTAATTACAGTTCTTATTTTTTAACTATATCAAAGATTCTATGTCTACATACATTGACTTGAAAGTAGGTGCTCGCAGACATGGCCCTCATTAACAACCAACGTGAAATGCTGTCAGTTGGGAAAAAATGCAGAAATTTGTTTGAACATCTTAGTGCAGTTTGTAAAGGATCACCACCTTCTGGAATAAGGCCAAAATATGCCAGGCATCACACTCAGCCTTTTGCATAGCTTAGTTCTAATCCTAGAGAGATCTCTGAGGGTAAGTATTCTAACAGAAAAGAAGATCAGAGAGAAGAATCAAGTCTCTTCTCGTAAAAAAGTTTAATCTCTGGAGTCAGGATCCCATCTCTTTGACTTAGTTGCTGTGTGACTCTGGACAAGATATTTAGCCTCTCTGAACCTCTGTGTTTGTGTCTGTCAACTACAGATTAAACAGGGTTCTTTGGAAAGGTACTTTTAGGTACTCCCTGATAAATACGATGAGGAAGATAGGGGATAGGGGAAAGTACTTAGTGTTTGAGCTTAAAGGGGTAATAGCCAATGTCTGGGAAGGAAGAGCTGTTATTATTTTACCAGTGGGGGGTAAAGCCATTAGCTGTAACATGAGGTTGCAGGAGGCAGGCTTTGCTTTTATTTTTAAAAGTATTACATAAAAACTGCATGTTCATTTTAGAATGTGTAGCTAAGCATGAAAAAAGGAAAACTAAAACCAACCATAACCTTAACATCCAGAACAAACACTATTACCATTTTTTATTAGATACTCTTCTAGAATTTTATCCTCCTAGTGTTTTTCTTAACAGAAACAATTACTATATTCAATATATGCTACTACATACACACACAAACTGTTTTTAACAGTTCCTTTTTTCATTTAAAGATCAGTAGTAACTGTCTACCCATGTCAGTAAATGCACTACAGTGACTAGATTCTTAATGGCAGTATGTGGGTACGCTTAATTGACTAAATAATTAATCCCTTACTATGGGATAGTAAGGAACCTTTGTTTTTAACATTTTAATGATTATAAATAGCACCATGAACATCTTTTCTCACACATCTTAATGTATTCATTCAATTGTCTCCTTAAAATAGAACCCGGAAAACTGACCTACTGAGTCAAAGTAAATGCAGCATTTCAAGATATGTGGGATATCTTTTTTTTTTTTTTTTTGTGGGATATCTCTTAACATCCTTAGAGTCAAGACACAAAAGACCCATGATTTCACTACTGCCTGTTGTGAACTTACTTCTATGTCCTTCTACTTGCTGCTAAATGTACTTGTCCTATATGTAACTGAGGTCAAGAATAATCTCACCACTCAGAATGTTTGTTTTCTTTTGTTTTTGATCCAGCATGGGCCTGGCCATATAGCAATAGAAGAATCATTTACATGGTAGCAGTACCAACATTTAGCAAGTATATACAAATTCAACCCATTCTATCAGTCCCCATGCAACACAAGTTGTTAAAAAATTTTATATCACTCCTATATAGTGTTCTTGTTGTCACTAACATATACAACATAAAGCCATTTGACCTCACACTTAATAATCCCAACATGCCTGAACTTGAATTTCTCTTACCATGGCTGTGTTGTCATTTCTCACTATGTGGGACCGAAAGGATTATTCTCATCCCTCAAACTCTTTTTATTTGCTGTTTCTAAGAGTTATTTGCACATACTAAAAAGAAACTTATTTCTCCCAGAGGAACCAAAACAAAAGGTCCTATTGATAAATTTGTCTAATTTATTTGCAAAGATGAGACTTTGATGAGCATCATGAGACTAGGACCCCTTAGATTTTTCTTAAGCTCACTGTGGAAAAGTATAAGAACACCTTTCTAAGTGACAAATTTATTTAAGATGTTAATACCTTAATAAGTCATCATATGGGGTGATTTATATATAGAAAAACTCAACAGTGACCTCAAAATTTCTATAAAGGATGGCAATTGGGTTAGAAAAGAATATGAGGGAGGATCTGCTTAAACATGTTCACTGACATAGTATTTTTGTTTGGGGTGGCCTCCACTCCATTGATTGAAAATGTGGTTCAAACTGGTCTACCCATATGGACTTTTCAAATTAATTAAAGGATCCCTATTTAAGAGTCAAATACCTTTCTTCTTTTTTTATTCTAACTAGAAAGAATCAACCTGTGGGCTAGTCTTACAGATATAATCTCTAAATGTAACTTGCTTCCAGGGAGACACAAGTGAATCTGGCTAATAAAGAAGGAAGAAATATGCTTACAGTTTGATTGTTATGCCAAAGGCCATCTGAAGACTGTGTCACAGTGCCATTCCCATCTGCTCAACAAGAAAGAAAATTAATTATAATTACAAAAAATATTGAATTTTCACTGTAGACACTAAATATGTTCACATTGCCTTCTGGTGGTGAACAAAAATTCGCATAATAATTTGGCCAAATGCTGCCAGACATTGCAAAAGTCATACCAAGTTACTAACCTGTATTAATTTATCCTGTAAGGTTGTGTTTCTTGACCATTTTACCATGGACCCTTTAAAATGGACACTTTGTCTTCTTTATGGAAAAAAAATGTATGTATACACAAAGTTTTATGTACAGTTTGAGGGGAAGTACAGAGGCCCATTCTTGAAACTGGGTTAAGAACGCCACTTAATGGTAGGTAGTCAATATTTTCATGCCAGCCAGCCAAGAACCTGTCAATGAGTGCCCAAAGGCCATATGCACATCCAAAGATCAGGACCACTCTATTCCAAATGGACATTACGTTGGTTTTATTCAGAATATGAGTAAAATGTACTCAGATATCTAAAACAAATGGCATATACTCTTACATTGTATGCCAGACTTTGATCCAGAAGTATTTTATAAAATATCTGTTATATCAGCTGTGAAACTAAGATATATTATACTGCCTAAAATCCTAATATAAAAGGATATAATGCCTCAAGGTTTTGAATGTTCAAATTTTAACATAGTTTTGAAGACTATTTTGTAAATATAGCTAGAACCCCAAGCTATAACAGTATCCATCTCATAAAGTAGTCAAATTAGATGATGTACTTTAAGGCTTAACACCATATTAGATAAATATTAGCCATTATTAATTATTACGTTATACTGGAAGGAGCAGTGGGGAGAGAGACACTATCCAACACACCTCCCAAACTTCATGTCCTTCTATCATCATTAACATCTGGGGAGGAAGGCAACATCTTGCCCATGGGCACGCAGCTACTAGTTGGCAGTTAAATTGGGAGCTCCTGTCTCTAAAGCAGAACTATTGGGCTCCCTAATCTAACAATGGTAATAAATGAGACCTGCCTTAGTGAGATAATGTCTGACAGTTTCCTGGCATATACATCTAGCTAAAGTGGGTGGTGGGCCATATGAGCCCCAAAATCCCTTCCAGACCTAACCAAAATTCTTTGCTTCTGTTGAGTCTTCAGTTTGCTAAGGCTGACACAGCACAGTGAGGATTTGGCTTGAGACCCTAACTATACTGCCAAGGTGGCAACAATCACATAAGTCACAGGGGACACAGCTGCTCCTATGTCTGTTCCACTCTGGAAAGCTCTACCTTGACCAGGTTTTAGTCCCATGATTCCCTATTTCTATGTTCTTCCCGTTCAAACCTTAAAAGCATACAGTGCGGCTGCTTCCTACTGCTGTTGCCTTGTGTTTCTATTTATTTTCACTTTGTTTTTGTGCCCAGAAACAGTTCATACTAAGGATTCTACTTTCCAAACCAAATGTCACCATTATCTAATCCCCATTGAAAAGATCTCTCTGTGAATCTCACTTCAGGTCTATTTTAGATTAACCAGCTTCCAGGAATGATTGGCAAAAGGTAAGCCACACAGTGAGGCCCCCTACAGATTGGCAACTCCGGAGCAACATGAGTCATAGACATGAAGGAGGAGGCTTGCAAGGCTGGACCTTGTTTGCATTCAGCACAGGCCCAAGCACACATAAACTGGCTCTGCAGTGCAAAGGGGTTCGGCATGTAACATTCCCCCAAATAACCACTATAGGTAACAGAATTATTTGGGGAAAATGAGAAGAT
This sequence comes from Canis lupus dingo, assembly GCF_003254725.2. Lineage (NCBI taxonomy): Eukaryota > Metazoa > Chordata > Mammalia > Carnivora > Canidae > Canis > Canis lupus. The sequence goes on along the minus strand of NC_064246.1, from coordinate 53,488,861 downwards.
TCAGCATCACCTTTCCCTACCACAGGAAAGACAGGTCAATCTTAGGTTTCAAAAAAGTAAAGATTATATGAGACTTGCCCACAATGGGGACAATAGGAAAAAATCGGAGAAGGGACTAGACAGTCTCAGTGGACGTCCCTGTTGGTACTGGTGCTGATGTACTCAACCCATCTCAAAGTGCCCATGTGCAAGCCTCACAGGGCAGCAGGGGAGCTTCCTAGATGTATGTAGGGTCTGGGTCTTTGATGAAGCCTGAATATGGTTGACCAATTTGGTCTGGATACCAGAGGGCTGGATTTAGTTGTTTTACGGCTCTGGCCCAAGGGAGCAAGTCCACTAATAAGTCTGGAGTCACGAGCAGTTCATTTAATTAAGAATAGTGCTATGCATGTGGGTGTCCCCAGATCATATAAGCTCCCTGGGCCAGTTAGGCATATGGATTCCAGAGATTCTAAGAGTCACAGTTGCTATTGTATCTATTACTTACCACCTTTGTACTATGTCTTAGGTTTTTCACCTTATTTAATCCTCAAAGCATTCTACGAGATCATAGGTGTTCCACCCATTTCATAAATGATCAAAACAGGTTCTAAATGGGTAAGACATTGTTCAAGTCACATGGCTGATTGGAGTGACCAGTATCAGCATTCATGTCAAATCTGCCTTATTCCAGAATATGGGCTTTTAACAATGCATCAGGGTTATTAAAATGTGAGGACTCCCAGGCATCCAGGAACATAAATGAAGTTACCTGTCGGGCAAGAGTACAATGGTGAATTGGTGGGCTGTGTCCTGCTTGTTTTCTGCAGCGCAGTAGGCTGGATTTCTGCCGTCTGCATTGCAGAAGATGAAGTAGCTACTGGAATGAAAAGAATGCAAGAACTGTGCTGTCTTCTAAGAGAAAAATTCCCATCCCCAACAAAAATAAAACACAAAATAAAATTCAGGAATCACCATCAACTTCCTGCAGGGTGCTCTCCCAGCCATCCCCTGAAGGCATGCCTCTCACCCACCCACTTCCATTCCTTCCAGCTTCCTCTTAGAAATGTATTCAAAGATGGACTTGAGGTACTACACTGCCATCTAGGCATACCAAGATCATGAATAAATCTAATCTAGCAAACTATCCAGAGAGCTTATCTGAATCTAGGATTATTTCACACTTTTTCTACTCCTAGGATTCCCCCTAAATGTCCAAAGCTTTAAACAGTGCACCTTACATAGGACATCCAATTAAGCTTTTGTTCTTGTTCACTTTCTTGGGAACAGGGTCTGGGAGTTTGTGCTAATTTGCCCTTCCTCTTTCACAAGAGCCCAATCTAGATTTCCTGGCCTTATTCAGATTCCTGATAACCCATGCACACATCTTTCCATAGAGATGCACATATGGATCAGCACAGAACACATAACTCACAATTTCTAATTCCTTGAGGTCTCTTCAAGGTGACAACATTGTCCAATGTCTGAACCTTGGTGATAATTAACAACTCTCAAAGCCATGTTCTCGGTATATCTTGACCTGGCTCCTTCTGCAGTGGCATTCAGGTCACTTCTTTTATATGACTGATTTCCTGTGTTATCTGACTCATCTTAGGTTTTGCACCAAAACGCTTCACTAAGAGTTTTCCCGTACAGGGCTAGGTTTCCCTTTCCTTTCTAAAATCACTCCTTTATTTTCCATCAGATATCTCACCTTAGTGCAGCACTGATCACTTGTCTATTTGTGTATTATATTAATATTTTAAATATTGCATTTTTATATACTTTCCTTTAGCACCACAAATTTTAGAGCATGTCAGTGATGCCTGCTGAACAAGAATTCTTAAACTTGGGCTTTTCTTGCTTTGTGTTAGTCTTTCTATTTTCCCTTTCCCACAGTGGTCCTTGCATTTCAACATTACCCTTTCTCGTGTTCTGAACTATTTCCCTGCTTCTCTCTAATGCTCAAATATATAACAGGATGTAGCTCTGCTTAAGAACTAAGAACAGGACAATACAATTAAGTCAGGTGATCAGAATCTTTATTCAACTTGGATCTGTGCAAAAGACCTCTTGGGCTTAACTTTTTTTTTCCAAGTTTCAGTCTTAGCAGGCATCTTTCTTTTCTGTTTTCTAAAACCTTACATCCAACCATTCCATGAATAGTTAGGCAACTAGTATGCACAAGAAGCCCTGAGTACAGAAGAGAGTGGATGTAAGGATAAATGTCTCCACATTGGATCTGTTCCAATGTGCACCTCCTTCCTGTTCAACTCAACTCAAAATCATGAGAAAACCATCAAGACAAGGATAAGGCTCAATTAATATCATCCCTGAGGCGGTTACATGGACATATGAACCAATACTTTTCTTCTGAATCTTTGCTTTAAACATGCTGTTCGCCAAACCAAGTCCACTAATCCATCCACATTTGCAGGCACAAACTAAGTATTACAAGTTAAATCAATATTGAGAAAGTCAACAGATTCCCTAATGTGTTCAGTTGCCTTGAATAGAGCTATTTTTCTTTACAAACTTTTATGGCCTTAAAATCCCAGTTTTAACCTAAAGCCCTCTCTTCCCAACTCAGCTCAAAGCCCCAATCCTTCAGATCCCTTCTGATTAAATATACATAGGGTTCAATGGGAGTCAAGGGAAATCAATATGTTTCATCAGATTTTTCTGGCTAAGAGGTTGTGACATCTCTGTTACTCCTCAGAATCCAGTGCTACTCCAAGGGGTCAAAGAGTTTTGAAGGCTTTAAGACTCTCTACTGAAAGTTATCTCTTTAATCCTAGAGATAGAAGATTTGAACCTAAACTTGTCCTCAGAATGGCAAGCTATTTCTCTACCTTTAAATCAAATTATTCTCCATTTGTATTAAATCTAAGCTCTTATTTATCAGAAGTTGGAAGTATGAACCATGTGGCCTGAACAACAACAACAAAAAAAGTGTAAGTTCTAAATCCCTGAAGTCTTTTAAACTGATGTTGACTTTTTCATCAGTATAAATAGCATCTTTTGCTATTTCTATGCTACATAAATAAGTTAAAGAATGCTGAAAGCAAAACTGTGTAAGTAGATTGATTGCCCAGAGAAAACAGGGTAATTGTATAAAGGATTTTTCAGTGAGGATGTCAGATAAAGACAAATTCATCCAAACATAAGCTCAGTGCTCATGGTAGAAGGCACAATCCAGTAGTTAAAAGCACAGGCTCAAAATTCAAATTAATGGAGAATAAATCCTGATTCGAGTAGTTTCTATCCATATAACTTGACACAATGAACTCAGATTCTGTCCCTTAGTTCTCACAACTATAAAATGGGATGGAATTATACCTTTAGTACATAGGGGTTGTCATAAGGATTAAGCAACATAATATTTGTAAAGCACTTATCATGGTTCCTGTCACATAGTGTGAATTTTAAGTTCACTGAAATCTCATCTTCAAGTGGAGGTCTGGCTTCAGCATGAACTAAATGATCTCTACTCAGAGCTCCTTATAAAGACAAAAGTTCATTAACCTGACCCTCATTCCCTCGCATTCTCTATTCTTTCCTCAAAAACCTGTGCTCGACCGGGCCAAATCCACTCATCTTCATAAGATGCCTAAGATTAATGGTCTGGCTTTGCGAGGGAGGTGTTGGTAATAATGAATCCCTTGGAGAATCTGACCAAAAGCTATGAGTTTCCTTGTTCTAAAAATGTTTATATGTTTTTAAAAAGTGCATATAATTTAGGACAGTTCCAAGCCCGTGTTTGGAACCCAAGTAAGAACCCTTAACCTAGATTGTGCTTCTGCCTTAACACAAGGTCTTAGATGGTCTACATCCTCTCATTAGAAGACCTCTGGGCTCAAGGAACGTTTGTTTACCTGGCTTGAGGTTCTGCATGGGTGCTGGCGTTGAAGAGGTAGAGGTAAAGACCCTAGGTGATGTTGGAACACTGGTGACCTCAGCTGGAGTTAGAAATCAACATGAAAGCAAGGATTAATCAAGCAGCAAGAAACAAGAGCCTTGTGCTGAGCGAGTGTACCATTGCAGTCCCGAAGCAGTCTCTTCCCTGAACTCAAGAGTGTTTATCATTGGCCAACTAGAATCTGTGACAGAGGACTCGAGACATACTTACAAAAAGGAAACATCTGCATTAAAAGGTATATATTTGGGGAGGTTCAGAAGTGAAAAATGTCACCTGGGATTCGCATTGAAGCACTTTGAGAAGACCAGTCATGCATACCAGATTTCTGTATCTTCATAAACATCTGTGAGGGAAAGAAAATGTCTAAAGCGTGGAGCTGCCTTTGCCCTCTCCATGGTGAGTGGCTAAGACTTCCACAGTAGTTCCCAGGCCTCAAACACTTACCAAATAAATAGCATTCAGTCCAGTCAGTCTTGAAGGTAATGACACAGGGACCTGTGTCTGAAGTAAGGACTGACTCGCACCCATTAGCATATGCTCTATAAATCACACAGATGATTTATACATTTGGTAAGAAGGGAAACTAGGCCTTTTATGATTCCTTATCACCTAAGAGACAACAACAGCTAATAATGTTGACTCTCCAGAGTCAGCAGTGGTGTAGAATTCCAAACTACTTAGCAAAAGTGTGAGAGCTACCCAGATGGAGCTAAAACCCAAACACAAGAGCCTGAACACAAGGCCTAGCGCAAAAGCACACTAATGAAGGGCTGAATCAAGGATGTATACTTTTGATCTCACTAGGCACCTTTTTTCTCTGCAAGAAGTTTCCTTAAGTTTTGACTTGACTGACTACAAAAGAAAACCCCTATCACTAAGTAGGGGACAGTTGATTTGAAAACTTTTCTTTCTGAAAGATCTAATTTAATTTAGAATCTAAAGAGGAAAAACTTTTTTTTCAACAAATATTTGTATCTATTATATGCAAAGCATTAGTCTAAAGCAGAGGTCAGAATTTTCTGGAAAGGGCCAGATAGTAAATGCTTTAGGGGGCACTATGGTCTTGGGGGCAGTCACTCCACTCTATCCCTGGGGAAGATGCCATTGACAAAATATATCAAATGGGTGTGGCTGCCTAAATAAAAATTTATAAAACAGCAGGCTAGTTTTGTAATCTGATTTAGACCTAGGGCTACAGTTTGCTGACCCTGATCTATGATGTAGTTAGAGACTCCCAAAAAGAGTACAATCCAATCCCCTCCTTCCAGTTTCAAATCTAATCTAGAGGGGAAAAAGCACACATGCAAACATTTTGATCAAAGGAGTGTAAGGGGGGAAGCCTGGGTGGCTCAGTGGTTGAGTGTCTGCTTTTGGCTCAGGGCATGACCCTGGATTCCCCAGAATAGAGTCCCACATCGGGCTCTCTGCATGGAGCCTGCTTCTCCCTCTGCCTGTGTTTCTGCCTCTCTCTTTCTCATGAATAAATAAATAAAATCTTTAAAAAACACACACACAAAAAAATTGTCTAATGAACTTGGTTTCTTTAGTGGTAAATATTTTCCCCAGGCAAAAGCTAGGAAACTGTAACTGTAGATGCTGGTGGAAAAAAGCCCGAACAGAAGCTTCAAGAGTAAGCTCAGTCTGTGAAAACCGCAAGCAAACTTAAGCAAAGAATTGGTTATTGGAGGCAGAGTCTCCTTGGCTCAGTTACAGACCCTCTTCCCACTTGACAGAGCATCTGTAAGTGCTCCCCCTTTAAAGATTTTCATAGCACTTTACAGGTGTCCTACTAATTTCTCATTATGCTAATTCTTAACATTCAACCAAACCAATAATAAATTTCATTAATCCAAAAATGTAATCACGCTCTCTCCTCCACATGCTACTTCCTTGCATCTGTCTAGAGCAATCAATTATCACTGGCCTCTTTTGGCTTCCCTAAATTGCTTCCCACAGATGCGTTTCCCCCAGGGTCAGCTATTTTCTCCGTCAGAACAGACCATCTCACTTGTCTTCACAAAAGAAGTCAAGTCCGTAAGTTGGGAGATTGCAAAACTAAGTTCCTCTTAATTTAAAAGAAGAAAGAAAGACAGACACGTAGTTTATTAAGGCCACAAGTATTGGGTTCTGTTGTCACTACCAGAGCTTAGTGGAAGGAAATTCGTTAGGAAGGAACACCAGAAACCAGGAAATCCTTAAGAATCCACTCTGTTCATCCAGTGATAAAGAAAATGAGGATGTTCACATTGAGACTGATTTTTGGATTTCATCAAATTCTTAAAAGTAACTGGTGAATGGTTATTGTAATGTAAATGTTTTCATATTGCAATAAGGTCACTTTAATTTTTAAAGGAGCAATTTTGTGATATGGTATGAAATATGCGTCAAAAAAATCCCAGGCAGGGCAGAGGGAAGGGTGGAACTAACTATAGCTCCCTTTACAACGTATATACAACTAGATTGACTTGACAGTTCTTAGAGCTGGGTGCTATACCTACTTCACAAGACCTTATATTGTATTCCCTACTTTGAAATTCTCCAAAATAGTTTTTAAATGTTGAAGACATTTAAAAATCTCCAAAACAGTTTTAAAATGTTAAAGACATAAAAAATCAGACATAAAAGGACAGTTCTTTAAGTGGAATAAACTCAGCTTGATAAAAATGTTCACTATATTTCACAATGGAACTCTGAATGCTGTTATGAACCAAGTAGCATTTTTTAAGACCTGCTTTAGGAGATAGCTTGCAGACTGGGAAGATTCTCAAGCCTACCATCTTGATCAAGATTGGTCTTAACACTTCATTTTATGCAAATAAAAGTCATTCTATTTTCCAACAGTTACTGAAAAACAAGATTGTAAGAACCTCCCCTTTCCCTATTTAAAGAAAGCTACTACCAAACAGTAAATATCTCAGTTAACCCACATGAAGTGATCAAAGGAAGAAGGAAGACAAACTCACCTGGCTTTATCTCCAATGATAGGGTGAGTTTCATGTCATTGAACCACCCCCTGTGCTCAACACGGCAACAATACTGGCCACTGTCAGTCTGGGCCGCATTCTCTATAGTCAAAGACACATCCCCTTCTGAAAGTTTTCCTTTTAGCTTATAACGCAGGTGCTTCTGAAAGGTGACATGGGATCCATTAGTCCAGACTATTTCTTCTAAGCAATGGGAAATAGGACATGCCCCTCTGCCCCAGCACATGGTTGTGACTCCACTAGCTGTTGAATAGGTACAGGGTAGTGTGGCAGGATGACCCACCACTCCATTCACTTGAACATAAGAAACTACAGCATCTGTGAACAAAGAGAAAATAGAACATGAGAGCAAGATAGAGACCAACCATGAAACAGACTCTTACCTATAGAAAGTAAGCTGATGGTTACCAGAGGGGAGGTGAGGGGAGGGATAGATGAAATAGGTGATAGGGATTAAAAGTGCACTTACCATGATGAGTACTATGTAATGTACACAAGTTTGAATCACTATATTGTATACCTGAAACTAATATAACACTGTATATGAACTATACTAGAATTAAAATTTAAAACTTAATTTAAAAAACTATTAAAAAAATAAATAATAAAAAACTATTATTGTCTTAAAGGCAGAAGTCTAGTAAACTCTTCAGAAATCAATAAAAAATAAAAATAAAAAACTATTATTGTCTTAAAGGCAGAAGTCTAGTAAACTCTTCAGAAATCAACTTTTAGAAAATCGGTTTCTAGGGGCACCTGGATGGCTCAGTTGGTTAAGCATCCAACTCTTGGTTTCCGCTCAGGTCATGATCTCAGGGTCACGAGATCAAGCCTTGCTTTGGGTTCTGCACTCAGTGCAGAGCTGGCTGGAAACTGTCTCTCTCCCTCTGCCCCTCCCCCTGCTCACATACTCTCTCTCTCTCTAAAATAAATAAAATCTTTTAAAAAAAAAAAGAAAAGAAATGAGTATCTAATACTTCTAGGAGGAGCTGAGGTTTACCAGGGGCCTTAGGATCAATCTAAAAAAAATCCAATAGGGACCCCGTCTCATAAACTGATAACAGCCCCACAACTGAGCAAGGCCCACATCCCCCATGAAAAGAGAGAACTGGAAAATACTCAGTCATGTACTAAATCATCCCACTTAAAAAACAAGAACAAGAAGTCTCTACTGGAGTGGTAGAAGAAAAACCCTGTAGTGCCAAATGCAGTCAAGGTAGCCCTTAAAAGAAATCTGAAATTTACCATATTTAGAATTGGGCTATGATATTGGGAAATGCTCTGGAAATAAAAATGCTCATAATTACATAAAGTAAGAAACAGACTTTTTCCCTGAATTCTTACATATTTAGTTTTGCCTAATGTCACCTGTGGATGACAAATATAATATATGCTAATTATAAAAATCAAGTTATACAAGCAATAATAAGAAATGAGCTTTCCCTCACAATCTGACTTCTGGAGATTATTGTTTTTAAAATTTAAGATTATGTCTATTCCTAACTTTCCCCTCTATCTCATGGAATGTTTTGAAACAAAATATTTTTAAAAGCAATAGTTGCACATAATTTTTAAAAAATCAAATGACACAAGATAGTTTGATGAAGGGCTGGTCTCCTTTCCATCTTCTCTCCATCCCCTCCATCCATGGTAACACTGTTACCCTGTCTCACTTTCACTTGAGTAGTCCATACTTACACCACTCCTTTTTGTTTGTTTAAACACAAATGTCAGGATATGACCCACTATTCTGCATTGTGTCTGGTTCAGTTACCCATGGATTTTGCAATTCGTAGCATTTTAAGTAATTTCTTCTGAGCAAAATTTAGTCCAGTTCTTTGTTCACCAGCTGACCCACAACCTTCCACCAAAGCCCAAGCACATCCATCTTCCTATACTACACACACACACACACACACACACACACACACGCATGCACACATCTCCTACACTCTCCTATCCTCAGGGCTCCAGCCCACCTATTCACTTACCCGTCAGAAGTAGTATGAGGCTGGAGATAGCTACCCAAAGTTGCATGATGGTGATGGTCTGAAGGAATGAGAAAGCAGACTGGTAGGTGTGCCTCTCACCAGAAGGTCTTAGAATAAGTCTTAACTCTCAGATTGCAACTTCTCCTTTTGTGGTGACTGGGTGAATCACATGTGCCTGCCCTATTAGCGATGAGAGATCAAGCACAACTGCGTTAGGTCTCAGGTATCCCCAGGGGTGGCTGAGGGTTCTGCACCTTCCAACAGACAGGGAAAGCCATCTTCAGAACAGCCCCTTATTTCCCAGCTCCTTCCCCACCGAGTCCAAACTGAGTACTGATGCTGAGATGGGATGAGGAAGCAAACAGGAAAGAAACCAGAGGCAGGTTCAACGACAGGGACATCAAAGACTAGTCCTCACTTACCCTTGGCCTCTGAGATGAGAGGCAATGGGCCCTGTGGTGAGTGCAGGGTACTCCTTGTTTTTTCACTACACTGAACCTTCTCTAACTTCAGTCATACTGTCAAGTGTGCAAGAATTAATCAAGAACGTGAATCACTGCCTGACCATTCATGTTACAGGAAGCAATGACTCAGATCACACATCACTGAGTGATGTCAGCAGAATGTTTCAGGAAGCAGATTCTGGAGCAGGCATGGGTTCAGATCCCCACTCTGCCACCTGTGAAGCTGGGTATCCCTGTGGGTTACTGAGCTCCTCCAAGCCTTAATTTCCTCATTTGTAAAACAGCATGAAAAATACTTGCTCTGATGATGTACTCTATGTTGGCTAGTTGAATTTAAATTAAATAAAAAAAAAAAGACTTGCTCTGTCTCCCTCAAAGGATTGTTATAATGAGCAAAAGGGATGTGGGAGACCTTTGAAAATGAAACCTAAATATGCATTAACGCTAACCAAGGTTTTTGGAGAACTTACTGTGTAGCAGGCTCTATGCCAAGTACCCACATGCACTTAATCCTCACAGACACCCTCAGGCAGGTGCTGCTACCAACCTCATTCATGGAAGAGGAAACTGAGGTCTTCTGACTTTTGCTCTTAATTATTAAGCCATACAAGTATGTGTAAGCCTGCCTTGTAGTTCATTAACTGCTCTTTGGGTCTAAAGATTCAGTAACTTCCTCCCAGGGAGGCATGGATGCTCCATTTCTAGGCTGCTGGCAGCCTATCATCAGCTTCATAGAGACATGGATGATGCGCTGGATATTCTGTGGTGATGGGTCCTTTGCTGCCTGGGAATGTGAACCCTGGACTCCAACAGTGTCTGCACTTGGAAAAAGACCTAAAGCCTGATGCTACAAACTAGTGGCTTGAAGACTATATTTGACCCACAGAAGTACTTTGTACCATGGTGTTTAAAAATTCATGTCTTGGGCACCTGGATGGTTCAGCAGTTGAGTGTCTGCCTTCGGCTCAGGTTGTGATCCTGGGATCTAGTCCCACATCATGCTCCTCACAGGGAGCCTGCTTCTCCTTCTGCCTATGTCTCTGCCTCTCTCTGTGTGTCTCTCATGAATAAATAAAATCTTTTAAAAAATAAAAATAAAAATAAAAACTAATGTCTTAATTAATGGTCAAGATTTAGAAATTTAGAGGGTGTGAACTCACCTTTTCAGCTTTGTTAGGAGATACAATTAGATGGCTGTACAGGGCCTGTACCACTCAGTGCCCTTAGAGTGTGCCCTCTCAAGCCTGCCCCTGCACCAGCCTTCTCTAGGGCGGGTGGGTGAGAGGGCGCATCAGTGTCTGAAGGGTCCTGGGTAGAGGACGCTCTGGCTTTCAACTCCGCTCCACCTCCATGAATACCAAGTTCCTTCCTGTTACTGGGACTTCACAAAAACTATCCCTTGGCCTATTTGCTGAAATTCACCTCCTCCATAAAACAGTTGTACTACTTGTAATACAAGTAGTATTACTACTTGTAATAGCTTTCCTAGCTTTTCAATGCCACCCCTTGAATTCAATTAGGTAGCAAGATGAGTTCTCACAAGGGAAGCATTCATTTCTGGACACCCACTTTGCTCTTATTCTCCACTTTATATACCTGGAGGGAAAAATATTGACCCTACCTTGACCACACCAAAGGTGGGGATACAAATTTCGAAATGCCTCACAAAGAAGGAGGTCATATCTGATATTTATTTTGGAGGCAAAATATGTTATAACCAGTTTTTTTATATTCTGAAACTCAGCCAAAGCCCAGCAGATCAGTGATAAGGATTTTTCTAATTTATTCAATCCTACAAAAGTTATTATCAATATATGGAGGCTAATGGGACATGATTCAATAAACTAAGAATGAAAAAAATCCAGGATTATGCAATCAAGTGGAGAGACAGGTAAGTAAGCAATAAAATTGGGCAGAATGATGTAAATGGTAAATATATAATCAGACTGTGTCACTCTTCCCCTTACAACACTCCCATGGCGGTCTCAGAAAACAAAACAAAACAAAAAAAAAGCAAAAGTACTAACTTCCTGCCCATATTTACAAAGTCCCCCAGAGTGGTCTGGCCCCTGCCTACCTCTCCGATTTCTTCTCCATCTGTCTACCCTGCCACAGGGCTCCAGACACTCGGGGTTCTTTCAAATGTGTCCCCATGTTAGGCCTCTTCCCCTCATGGTGCCCTCTGCCTAGATCTCCAATCCTTTACACCATCATTTTGAGATTTCTCCTTTTCTTGTCAACCTCTGCTAAAATGTCACCTTCTCAGACATCCCTCTGGTAACTCTAAAGTAGCCAACCAGTCACCTTACTACACTATTTCAATTCTCTAGGCAGCATTTATTACCTTGTTTCCCTTGATAGTATGTGTGTGTGTGTGTGTGTGTGTGTGTGTTGTCCATCCTCCCTCTCTCTTGTACTGTTCAATAGAACTTTCCACAAAGATGGAGTTATTCCAACATGTGGGTGTCGTGCAACATAGTAGCTGCTAACCACATTTGATGAAATGTAACCAGTACAACTGAGAAGTTAAAAACAATGTTAATTTTATTTTAATTAATTTAAATTTAAATAGTCATGCACAGATAGTCTTGGAAAGTACTCAATTCTAGACAGTAAGCTCCTCTAAGACCGTATTCTTACTGTATTCCTAAACTATTGTAAGGGACCTAATTAGTATTGATTAAATAAGCTAATGGAAGCATGAAATCATGCTGGGTAGATCATTCCTTGACTGGGGGAGGTAGAGGTGAGACAAGAGGGAGTGGCAGAAAAATCCCTTTAAAAAGTGATATGTGAGGTTCATCGTCAGAAAATTGGGTAAGGGGCAGATAGTGTTTTAAGTAGAAGAAATAATGAGCAAGAGCCATAATAGGGGCACAGAATTAAGGCTCCGAGATGTTAGTTGACCATACAATTTTGTAGGACTGAAAGTTTTGGCAACTCCATCTCCTACAACAACCTCTATTGTGTCCTAAAAGGCTCCCAAATAGCATAGTGTTGTTCTGTTTTGTTTTTAATTTGAACTCTACAACCTCCATGAATCACTACTCTTTAGTGCCAACGTTGTGACTCCTTGAAGAATACATCCCACATCGAGGGGTAAGGCTCAAGGGGTGACAATGCTCAGGCACCAAACATGAATGTCCAGCTGCTTACTGTACCTGAGAAGGAGCGCCACTGCAGGTGAATAGAAGTGACAGCATCAGGCTTACCTTTGGGAAGGACTCTGTAGCTGCTAAGGAGAAGCATGAAGACCTGTCAGGAGACTTTTGTAGTGTGTCGGAAGAGAGGAAGGAATGATAGCGGATAGTTCGGGCTCTGAATGTTTTCAAAGTAGAGAAAACAGGATTTCCTACAGGATATGAGGTGTAGGAGCTTCAACATGACTCCAAGGGATTTTGGCCTGAACAACTGGAAGAACTGGAAGTGCCACCGAAACTGGGAAAGCTGCATGTGACACAGGTTTGGGAGGAAATAGTCTAGATTTTTAAAAGTATTGAGTTTCAGGTAGCAGCTGTTGGAGTTCAGGAGACAGATCCAGCACAAAGATACATACTGGGGAATCATTGGTATAGAAATGATACTTTAAAGTCAGGAACCTGGGTGAGACGCTCAGGGGAATGCTTGCAGCTCAGGACTGAGGCCTGGGACAATCCCCAGAAGGCTGAAGAAGAGGCTCCAGCACACAAGTAGAAGCCAAGCAAGAAGGGAAGAGGAGACGCAACAAGTAAAGGGGATCTTGTCAAGTGAAACACATGCATCCAAAGAAGAGGCAATGATCACAAGTCACAGATTCATCTACAGAATGGTGCGACCTGGGAATCGCTGATAACCTTGACAAAAGCAGTTGTGGTGAAGAGCAGCCGAGTGATGGTTTACTCTCCTTAGGTATGTTATGTCTCAGAAAAAAGAAAAAGAAAAACAACATTTGCAAAGGAAGGGAAAATTTGGAGAGCCTTGGGAAACAGGGAACTCTTTCAAGGAGTTTTATAGGGAAAAAGAAAGAGAAGAGGGAGATGGATAACAGAGTCAGGAGAAAGATTTTTTAAATGATAAAAATAGGGGTGCCTGGGTGGCTCAGGTCATGATCTTGGGGTCCTGGGATCAAGACCCGCATCTGCTCCCTGCGGGGAGTCTGCTTCTCCCTCTGCATATGTCTCTGCCTTTTTTCAGTGTCTCTCATGAATAAATAAACAATCTTAAAAAAAAAGATAAAAAGATAAAAATAGCAGCATGTGTGTATGATCTCGAGATGATCCAGAAGAGGAAGAAAAATTGGTTTAAGAAAGGAAAAATTTATAGAGTAATGGAGAGATGAAATCCAGGGCCCAAGCAGGGGATTTCAATTAAACATGACCAGGGCAGCATATGCATAAGAGCAAATGGACTAGGGACTATGGTAGGACCATCTGGCAGCACTGAGGTGCCACTGGAGGTAGGAGTCATGAAAATGAGACCAGCCCAAGAGTCTGGTAGTGTTCTCCAGCTACTTGCAGACACAGGCTATGGGGGAGGAGTAGGAGACTCCATATCATCGGTGTATGCCTTTTTTTTTTTTTTTTAATCTTCTCCAGTATCTCTCTCTAAATAATCTAATCAAGTGTCTCTCCCATTTTAAAAGCATCCAATGGTGTACCAGTGCCAAAGTCCAAACTCTGACCACTGTCCACCCTCCCAAGCTGACCACACCCTTCCACCCCAAGCCTCGCCCAACTCTAACTACACTGAGCCATTTGTATCTGCTAATTTTCATAAGCCCAATAGTTTCTAACACACAAGAGATGATTACGAAACCTGCAAAAGTCAGAAGACAATACTAGGCACTTCTTTGATCATTACATCTTATACAACTAGTTATCTTTTACAGTTTACAAATATTTTTACTTTACAAATCACAAAAGTCAATAAGCCAAACTGCTAATGTAGCTCTACTCTAGACACACATATTCCCATGTCCATAATATTATATAACGCCCATTTCACAGATGAGGAGAGGCTCAGCAAAGGCATGTGTTGACTCTAAGATCACACAGCCTTCAAGGAAGCCTAAATAAATATGGCTTCCTCCAAAGTTACACTATCCCTCTCACTGATGTTGCCCACGAAATGCATAAACAACTCAGATGTAGAAGTCCATGATTCTATTTGAATGAGAATCTACCTTCTATTTGAATGTGAATGAGACAAAGATTTATCCAATTTTACGCAAATTTCCCCTAGTTCCTAGTGGCTCAATCATCACTGTCCAAATATCCCATGTAATCCTGAAAAAGCTCAAGCAGCAAAGCTTCTTGCTTCCAGAGGACTTACTTACAGGTAAATTAGGAGATAGTTTTCTGGTGGTCTGTCACGGATCCTCCCTCAAAGGTTCTTAGGGAGAAAGACAACTTTCTCCCAGCATTCCAGTCTTTATCTCTTTGCCACACCCTCACAAAGTCAAACTTCCCCAGTCTTCCAATATTTTTTGCTGGAATTGATCTATTTACTAACTTGCAAAGATTATAAGAGATGTTAGTGTGCTGGAACAGTATTTGTTCTCTGCTAGGACGTGTTTAAAAGATGCAGCACAGATCTTGGTGTTAGGTCAGGCTCCAAGCCTGGAAAGCCATATAGACCTTAAGACTGCTTACACATGAAGGGACCCTAGTTGGGGGCCAAACCCCTCAGTTTACAGATGAATAAAATGAAGAACAAAAAGTGGAAGGGTGTGGGACCCATAGAGGTAACTTGGGACAGATGCAGTAGTGAGAGGTTTACCTACTCTATTATTCTTGTCACTCAACAAATGTTATTTCACCAAGTATTTATTGAGAACCCATGCTAAGCAATGGAACATTCTAAGTACATAAAGTGAATCTCCAGTCTCTGCCCTGGGAAGTTTAGGAAAACAAGCTGCCAGCTTTATTTTTTTTTATTTTATTCATTTATTCATGAGAGACACAGATAGAGAGGCAGAGACATAGGCAGAGGGAGAAGCAGGCTCCCTGGAGGAGGAGCCTGATGCAGGACTCGATCCCAGGACCCTGGGATATGACCTGAGCCGAAGGCAGACACTCAACCACTGCGCCACCCAGATGCCCCAAGCTGTCACCTTTAACAAGAGATAAGTAGAGCTATACTATGCTCCAATATAATTTATGTATTCATCTTTCAGATGTTAATAACATGCCAATTGAGACTCAGAGGTTTGAAGTCATGTATGACAAGGATGTCAGAAAGCTAGATGTGAACCAAACTCCCGCTTAAACAGCTAGGGGGCACTATTTGTGTAAAGCAGAATGTTTCTCCAAGACCTTATGAAATTATGGGATGGGGGGATTATTTTGTTTTGTTTTGCCTGAAACTAAAACAATGTCATCTACTTAAAAACAATGACATCACAGATTTGTTTTTGGATCGAAACTTACAGCTTTCACCTGTCTTGATACATAATCACATGATCTTGAGATGTTTCATTCACATCCATTTTAGGGGAGATGGGGGGATCAGAGGCAGGTAATGGCATTGGGCTTTTGTCAGACACGTTTAGGGTAGTTTCCAAAAGGACTCTACTCTCCTAAACCAAGACCATTGCAGGACTCCAGCATCAAGTTAAATAAACTACCTGTGCTAGTATCAATTAGACAAAATATACACTAAGTTCTGTCAAAACCCTTGGCAAGGCACTTTGTTGGTGGTAGGCATTGCAAATTTCCAATAATGTTGGAACACTCTCTGTTCATTAATGATGTACTTTGATAAAGTGTCAACATTTTATTGGAACGCTCATGTGGAACTGTTTCCAAGAAGTATTAAGTGGGGGAAAAAAAAACCTCACACAATAATCTACTTCATAGAAACCCATTTTTGTAAAAACACTGTGACCAAATGGCAACATACATGTATGTCTGTGTATCTACATGGCAAAGTTGTGGCAAAGGAGATGGGGATACCCATGAAACATGTTCAGAGTGTCCTTTCTGCTAGGAAGGCAAGCAGAGCCAAAGGGGACTTTCAGTTTGAGGCTATGTATATATCATTTCAGTATTTTTTTTTAATCTGAGAGAGAGAGATAACAAGTATCAGGAGGGGGAGTGGGGCAGAGGGAGAGGGATAGGCAGACGCCCCGCTGAGCAGGGATAAGGGGCTCAATCTCAGGACCCCTGGGATTATGACCTGAGCCAAAGGCAGACACTTAACCGACTGAGCCACTCAGGCACCCTCATTTCAGTAATTTAAGACAAGAATGTACCAGTGTACTGCTTATATAATGTATATAAAATGTTTTAACTAAAGAAAAAAATCCCAAAAGCAAGCAGGTTTCTAAACTGTGTGTTCTTACAAAACTGGAAGTCTTCTACATTCATGCAACATATTTTTCACAACCTAATTACAATCATCCTTCTCTTTATCCCAGATGGGGAAAAAAGCAGCTTAAGTTGCCTAAAGCCACATTCAGACATCACTAAGCACCTAGGAAGAGGGCAGATTATGAAATAATGCTTTAATCAATAAACAAGTGCTTATACTGTAGAGCACATGTTTTTCTACAAAATACAAAATAAAGTCACTATATGTTCACTCAGGCAGTCTGCTGCTAGAATCTATGACACCTGTATCACTTCATGCATTCACCCAATTAGTATTTATTGAGTATCTGCTATGTATCAGGCCATCTTTATTTTATGAGAGCCACTTGGAATTTTATAGAATTCAATTAAGGAAGTGGTAAAGACAAGGAATGGTATTCCCAGGAAACAGGAAGAAAATGAAGACATTCCAAAAAATGCTTTTCTCTATCATTCAGAATCTAGTAGACAGATCTGCTGTATGCTTATTGTCTTTCATTGTAAGTAGTTGCTTGGCTATGGGGCTGCTCTGATGAACTCTGACTTCCTTGAAGGAAAAACTTACAAACCTTTGTTTCTGTGGCACCTGTATCATGGCTTGAGCAGGCATGGATTCATTCTGCCAGTCAGTCTACAAATGCTTACTTGGCACTTGCAAAGAGCCAAGTATTGTACTTGGCATCTGAGATAGAAGATGAAGAATAGAACACTTTACAGTTGAGCATTGGGGAAGACATATCACGCACACACACAAAAAAAAATGTAAACAAAGGAATCTCCAACTCAAATAAACTATGTAGGAAGTAAACTAGACGAATGCTAGGCAGGTTGGTACTTTAGATTGGGTGGTCAGAGAAGCCCTCAGATGACATTTAACCAATAAAGTTGAGGAAGGGAGCTCTGCAAATGGTCTGAGAGGAGTATTCCAAATAGAGGGAACAATTCCACTGAACAGGCACTGGAACCAGAAAGAATTTAGTATATTCTGGAAGCAGAAAGGAGGCCAGTGTGGCTGTAGTAGAGTGAATAAGAGGTTGGTGAGATCAGAAAAAATCCAGTCCCAGGGGAAACTGTTGAAAGGTTTCAAATAATAGAGCAAATGAACCTGGTTGATGACTTTAACAAAGGAAAAGAAAATACTTCAGGTGTTGTGTAAGGAGAATAAATTCTTAGGCAAGCAAAAGTGGAATGGGGGATACCAATAGGTAGCTATTCATGGGATGGATGAGTGGATGCATGGATGGAATGAAGAAAGGGAGGAAGAAAAGGAGGAAGAAGGGAGGGAGAGGAAGAGAAAGAAAAGAAGGAAATGAATGAATGAATAATAACTGTGATTACAAAGGAGCAAGGTCTATGCATTTTTAGCTTACATTAGTTCTTAAGTCAAATTCCAAAAAAACAAAAATTATTTTGAGATAAAGGAACATTGTTGGAGTAGTTTTATAAAATGATTGTCTTGAGAAAGATAATATACATTTAGCAATAAAATGACTGGCATATCTTTAAAAATAGTGTTCTATAGTTATAATACTTGAAACACAATCATAACTTTTGATACAATCCCATATCTAGAACTGTACCTTGGAAGTACACAAACACAGATTTTTGTGTAAAGGATATTTCTTATTTTAAATGAAAAAAAAAAAAAACCTAAATATCTCTGCCTGAGGAAATGATCTAATGGATTATGCACATTTGTTCTACTTAATACTACACAGTTCTCTGAATGAATGCTTTTATCCCATATAATCAGACATGGACTGATGGCCTTCTATAAACAGTGGAAAAAGTAAGTTACAATTTGTGTCTGTGTGTATATGAAAGAGAATAGGGAATGGTCAAGAACTGTACTAATACTGTAGCCAGTAGCCACATGTGGCTATGGAGCACTTAAAAAGCAACTAGTCAGAAATGTTATATGTTCTAAATAAAAAATACTGACTGGATTTTGAAGCATAAAATGGAAAAAAGGAATCCATTAATGATGTTTATATTTATTCTACATTAAAATACTTTAGATGGGTGAGTTTAAAAATCTATTAAAAACACACTTCACCTGTTTCTTATCTTTTTGCGAATCTTTTTTTTTCTTTTTTCTTTTTTTTTTTTTTTATGATAGCCACACACACAGAGAGAGAGAGAGAGAGAGAGAGAGGCAGAGACACAGGCAGAGACACAGGCAGAGGGAGAAGCAGGCTCCATGCACCAGGAGCCCGATGTGGGATTCGATCCCAGGTCTCCAGGATCGCGCCCTGGGCCAAAGGCAGGTGCTAAACCGCTGCACCACCCAGGGATCCCTGTTTCTTATCTTTTTGAATGTGGCTAGTAGAAATTTTTAAATTACCTATGTGGCTCTTGTTGTATTTCTACTAGATGGTGCTAGCTGAAAAGAATGAAGCAATAACACTGATTATTCCTGGGGAATAGGATTGGGGAGAAATTTTTATAAGGAGGACAGGAAATGGGGACAATGACCTTTAACCTAAACTCTATCAAAAACCATTTAATTTAAAATTTTAAAAATAAAGAACAGAATTCCAAAATCTGGAATTAGTAGTTAATAGTATTGTAGTTAATAGTGTTGTACCAATGTTAATGTCTTGGTTTGGACAAATCCATCATTGGTTACATAAGCTATTAACATTAGGGGAAACTGGTGAATGAATATAGGAACTCTCTGTACTATAATTGCAATTTATCTGTAATTCCTGAAGTATTTCAAAATAAAAGAGTTAAAAAGCAACAAGGGAATCAAAGCAGTCTAACAAGATGTGAGTCTTCCACTTCGTAGAGATTCTTACTTAATACTGTAAGACTCCAAATCCGCTGCCCCAGAATGCCCCTTGTAAATACATTTACTTGAAATAAGGCAGCTAGGATAGTGTCGTATTTCTTAGTTTTTACCTGAGATTCCATTTGTTTGGATGACTCTTTTCTCCCACGGTGATTAGAAGCTATTTGGCTGTTTACATAATAGGATTTCTTGCTGAAGTCCGATGGTTACAGGGGAGAATGATGGAAGGCACCACTCCTCCCACCCCCCAAGAACCTTCCAGAGACCTAGGCAGCTGGCAGCTTTTAAGCTCCTTCCCCTTGGATCCCTACTTTAACCTTCAGATTCAGCCAATTCTAAGGTCAAGAGATTTTTGCTAAGACCTAGTGGTGAACTATAGGATAAAGAAATGAATTTTAAAAATCTATATTACAATATAGCTATATATACTAAAGTATATAGTCTATTTGTTACAATATAACAAAACTGTGGGAAACAACCTTCCCCCTGATGTGTTTTCTGAACAAGAAGGAAATTCAGCATACAATTGATCAGTAATGGTAAGTGAAATAGCAAGTGAAATTTAAAATAGATTAGATACAGATGTATAGATTATGGATATTTCAGAACTGACCAAAAGAAGGTACATGCTGCATTAGAGTATAAAATATTTCTATTTTACATGAAATACATTCAAAATGAGTGAAAAAGTATCAACACAAAAAGTAGAAATTACAAAGGACAATGTATCAACTTATCACAAAGCAGGTTATAAGTATAGAGTATAAACTATATTGAAATATTTTCCAAAAAAAAAAAAAAAAGAAATATTTTCCAAAAGTGACCCACCCACAGAACAATTACATTAAAATAATGTGCACATTTAAACAGATGTCCCACTATCACCACACATGAATAGCTGAAATAATCATTAAAAAAAAAAAAAAAACTCAATTCACTGGTTTCTCTGGAAAAGGACTCACACCATAAGCAGAAGGAATTTGAACAAGAATTCACAAAAGATTATCACTGCTATGAGTAAATGAGTGACTTGGAATGACCTAATTATAGTCACCATTACTGAAAAAAAAGACACAGAGGATCTACAAGCCTGAAACATTTCTGACTCATACTGCTTCTCGGCACAGATTTTCCACTGAAAATGGACTAAAATCTGAGCTCTCCTCAGGCTTGAGAATCTTTCAACCAAATGATCCAGGTGCCCCTTTTTTTTCCTCCACTTCCCAACGGAGTCCCAGAAAAAAGATGGTGGAAAAAAAATCTTAAAATTTGCTGCTCTAGGGCATCTATCTATACTTATCTCCGAAAAGATCCAGACTTTCTGAATAGAAACTGGAGACAAAATTGTGTTCAGTTTAATTTTTTGAATTTATATTTAAATGAGAATTTTTTAAAAATTTTTTTATTTATTGATGAGAGACCCAGAGAGAGGCAGAGACACAGGCAGAGGAAGAAGCAGGCTCCCTGCGGGGAGCCCGATGAGGGACTTGATTCCAGGACCCCAGGATCAGGCCACAGAGCCACCCAGTGCCCCAAAATGAGAATTAAGTTTAAATAAGAATAGGCATGAGGGGGTACCCAAAAATCAACTAATGGGGGATTGGACTGCTTGGAACTTCTGTCTAGGAAATTCCAAATCTAGAAGTGATATGCAGATATAACATGGTAAGACCTTACCTTTGCAGTTCAAAAAGGCCAGGGAGTCCCCTCTTGTCCTGTGGGTCTCCCATGGAAGAGTTTCAGAGGAAAAATCCTAAGAGCAAGCCACACATTCAGTCTTATTACACCGTTTTTAATTAAGTTACCATGTATCTCCTGGGCTCTTTGTAGTAGCCTTGCAGGGTTAATGTTCCCCTTTCTGCCAACTTCCCCCTTCCAGATAATTGACCTAGAGTAGATCCTACTCTGAAAACCAGGATTCCAGTCCTGGCTTACTGGTAGCCTTGACCTCGAAACTAACTTATTCTAGTCTTTTTTTCTTTCTATGATGAGGAAGGCAGGCAGGAAAATATTCCTATAATGCTTAAATCAGTTTTTTATTACAAAAGAAATTACTCAAACAATCATAAAAGTACATAAAAGGACAAAGCAGAATTCTGTCTCATGACCATTGGCCCCTATGGGGTAGCCGTATTAATTTTGTAATACTCTTCCAGATTTTTTTAAGGAAAATGAAAAAATTGCATCAACTACATACACTGTTCCAAATTTTTATATTTCTTTTGTTAACAATATAACATTCTCCTTTGACAAATTACATAAGCTCTACGAGAGTAGGGATTTTGTCTATTTCTGTCACTGCTGTATTTCTAGGGACTAGAACACTGTATAGAACAAAGGTGCCAATAAATGCTCACTGACTGGATGAATGGAATGGATCCTCCTTACCGTCAGATCAACTACAAGTTCTGTGGGGTTCAAGGATATGTGTATTTGGTCTCTCTCTATGGTCTCAGTACCAGAGCACCTGGCACATAATAGACACTCAAATATTCATTGAATTAGCAAAACAGCTCAATGATGAAACCACTTAATTCCTTTTAACTACACCAGCATGTTGACATCACAATAATCAACTATGCTCCCGTTGATGAAATGTCTTTCACAAACATGGTTGCAATGATCACCCTGTATACATTACCCTTGTTTAAATATTTTTGTAGAATAAGAATCTCTGTGGGGGAAACCATTGAGCTGGGCTCAAGATGTTCTGAAGTCCCTTCCCTCTAGAATTTCATAACTTTAAAACACAATTTTTTCATCTTGTATGAGAGCTGCTACCTATAATTTTGCAAAATAATCTCCCTTATATAGCTTCCTGTACAACACCAGTACTTCCCAACTATCTAAATGCAGCCAGAACATTATAACTCACACAAGACTGCCAGAAAGACTCCTAGAAACAAACAAGCTGCCTACATCCGTGGTGACCAACATTTTCTGCATACAGCATGGTAGCAGTTGGTTATTACCTGGAGAGGGGCAGTTCTCAAACAGATTTTTATTTTCGATTCTTTATATGCTGAGGAGGCTCAACAGGAAGGGGGACACAGGGGCGCCTGGGTGGCTAACTCGGTTAAGTGTCCAACTCACTTAAATCAGTTTTTTATTACAAAAATTGTAATTGAGTAATTGAGATCAGGGTTGTGAGATCAAGCCCCACATCAGCCTACATGCTGGGCATGGAGACTGCTTAGGATTTTCTCTCTCCCTCTCTTTCTGCACCTCTCCAAAAAGAGAAAGAGAGAGAAGAGAAAACAAGAAAAAAGGAAGGGGGACACAGACAAGAGGCTGTAACAGACTTCCAAAGACCTGAACTAGGGGATGATGCAAGAAATAAACATCACTTTGAACTAGGTAAGAGCAGATATGGGAGCTTAGAAGTTATCTATGTATTCTCTAAGAAGAGCTCTAGCTAAGCTCTGCAACAAAAAAGGCTTTCCAGAAGCCTACCTTTCTCCTTATGTTTTTTCACTCCAAGATATTTAGTAAATTTCTATGGTGTTTGAGAGCTGTGTCAGGCACTGGGCAAGCAACAAATAAGCAAGACAAATCAAGTCACCACCACCTTGAAATTGAAGCTTCAGGCTTTCTGTAAAAGGACTGGATGCTGATAACAGAGATTGCTGGAGCCCTTTGCCTTCTTTCCACCAGAATTTGTGTCCCAGTCACCACTTCTTCTTCTGTGAAAAACAGAGCTCCAGTTCTCTCCATGAATGGAGAAGTTGCTTGGAGATATTTCCTGTTGAGAGTGTGCCCCGGGCAAAACTTGGCAACACATCAAGAGCACGCTTCCTTTTTCTCTAGGAGCTCCTGCCACATCACAGAACTTGCTGGGCAGTTTACCTAACTGGCAAGGCAGAGCTCTGCAGTGGCATTTACTGTTAAAGAATCAAAATTCAGAGAAGTAGAAGTCTTGAGACTCAGAGAGAACATTCAAGATCAACTACTCCTCCTCCAGTAGCTTGTTTTTATAGGTCACAGATCTCTGAAAACCAGTGGTCCCTTTCGACTTTCTGTCCCAAAAAGACATGCACATATCTCAACACATAATTTTCTCTATATTTTCAGGAGCTTTGTGGATACATTGTGTGACCGATTTTCCTAGAATTTCAGGGACCATATATTAAGAATTCCTACTCTATGTAAGAACCCATTTGAGCTCTAATGCCCCAATTAGCAGTCTCTGAGTTGGGTGGCCCTAGTGGCTGAAAGACAGAGGTGCTGTTATGCCTAAGTACAGTGCAGGGCACAACATTTTTTGCTCCCTACAGGAGCTAATTATCTTCAGAAAATATAAAAACTCTGCTCAGTGGCTGTGGACAGAGCCTCTAAAACCAATCAGCTGACACATTTCATAGTTTTCAAAGATGATGCACCACACTCAAAAATGATGTAGTAGGATCTGGTGGCATTTAGAGGGTTAGACCTCCGAGTTGTCAGGATTGCTGCTCACTGTTGACATAGCAATAGTATTCATAGGGATCTTCCATTTCATATATATTCTCCTCAATGATGTAGATGTTTTCCTGTGAGCGCATTCCTTCTGCTCCCGTATTTGCTAACCCCAAGGGGGAGGGGTTGGCCAAAGTGACGAGGCTGTGGAAATAAATGTTGCAATTGAGTAAAGCATCTCCTGGGCAGCACGGAATAGAGTTAAATGAACAGGCTTGGCTGAAGAGACCACAAACAAATGTGGTACATGATCCTTGATTAGGTCCTGACTAGGAGGAAAAGACCATAAAACAGCAAATAAATAATTTGTGGAACAATTGAGGAGATTTGAATTCATCTTAATTTTCCTTTTTTTTTTTTTTTTTAAGTTTATTTGTTTGACAGAGAGAGAGAACAGAAGCAGGAGGAGCAGTAAGCAGAGGGAGAAGTAGACTCCCATGCTGGCCTCTATCCCAGGACCCCAGGATAATGACTTGAGCCCAAGGCAGACTCTTAACCTACTGAGCCACCCAGGGGCCCCATCTTAATTTTGTTAAGTATAAAAATGACATTGTATTATAAGAAGGGACAAATTGAAGTGTCCAGATGCCTGAAATGTCCTTACAAATAGGCCAAGAAAAACCTCTGCATATAAACAGAGAAACAGACCAAACAAGTATGTCAAAATGTTAAATCATGAGTTTTGTTGAAGGGTTCTATTGTTTCTTGTACTGTTACTTCAGTTCTTCTGTGGGCTTGAGCAATTTCAAAAAGAAAAAAAAGCATGAGTATGTTATGGATCCGATCAGACTTGAGTTTGAATTCTGTCTCTGTCTTTCACCAGCCATGACCTTGGGTAAATTGGATGGTTCATTGTTTCTTTTTTCATTCACTTAATCAAGAAATATTTAGTGTGTTATACACTGTTCTAGGAAGCAAGAAATGCTGCAGTTAGAAATACACAAAAATCCCTTGGAGGATGTTAGTAAACTTTGTGTCTCAGTGTTCTCATCTATAAAATGGGAATAATAAGCATTCTGCTTCATAGGGCTGCTATAAGGGGCATTTATGCACTCAACATCAGATATTTAACTACTAAGCATCACATGCCTTATCAGGGGATAGACATGCTAAAGTGGCAACAAGACTGCAATATAATAGACCAGTAGAATCACCTGTTGCCACATAGAATCACCTAGAAAACTTTAGACAAACACCTTTGCTTGGTTCACGTCCTCAAAGATTCTGATTTATGTGCTCTGGCATTGGCAATAATATGTTCAAGTGCCCTAGGTGATTCTTATAGGCACCCAGTTAAGAATGCCTGGGCTGAGCTATAAAAGCCCTTGAGAGTAGATCTGGATTTCTTGCTCACTTTTTGTAACCCAATGCCCAGCCTAGAGCCTGAATGTAGCTCAATTTCTGGAAGGGTCAGTTCATTGTAAAAAAAGCATTGATATACAAATAAGCATTTCCTATTAATAGCAAGATAAGTTCTGTACTTTAAGAAATAAAGCTAGAGAAATCAGAAAGTAAAACAGAGGAGTGTGTTTAATTGGCATTGCATTAATCTAAGTAAGCCTAAGGTAAGAAGAAGTAGAAGTTTAAATCCTAGGGCAGGACTTCTAAAAGCAAAGCCATATTATAGTAGGGGCCTCTAAGATTCACACCTTCTCCTACCCCATCCATTATTCTTACCTTGAATTCTGTAACTTCTCTTTGCTATATGAATACCCTAGGTAAAAGGTAGAAGAAAAGTCAATTAAAAATGCTCTCATAAAAAAAAAATGGTCTCATAAAACAAATGAAATAAATAAAATGAACTCACTGGAGGCAAGGATTGTTTAGGGAAATCTGGTTTCCCTTTGGATTGTATTAAATCAAACTATCAGTGTATATCTTGATTCATTACATGAACTATGCTAGTAAGTAATAAAAATACATTCCTTACATTCAGCAAATATATGAAGCATCTACTATGTGTCTGGTAGCATGCTGGGCACTAGGGATACAAAAGTGAATTGTGAGCCGGACTTCTTAAAACTTATGTTCTAGTGAGGGAGGCATTTTTTAAAAAATATTTATTTATTTATTTATTTATTTATTTATTTATTTATGAGAGAGAGTGTGTAAGCAAGACAGAGAGGGGACAAGCAGGGGTGAGGGGGTGCAGAGAGAAAGGAAGAAGCAGATTCCCCTCTGAGGAGGGAGCCCGTGAGGGGCTGGATCCCAGGACTCTGTGGTCATGACCTGAGCCGAAGGCATTTGCTTAATGACTGAGCCACCCAGGTGCCCCTGAGGGAGGTATTTAAAATAATAGTTTCTTATTGTGAAACCAACAATGTATTAGAACAGATGATTGAGAAAGTAGTCAGGAAAAAACTCTCAGAAGAGGTGAACTTTAAGCTCAGTTCTGTAAAAAGAGAATGTGTCACCAAGTGAAGAGCCAGGGGGAGATTTCAGGCAGAGAGAACCCCTGGTAAAGATGGTGGTGAGTTCCTGCAACTGAAAGTATGACTGAAATAAGAGAGTGGCCCAAGACAAGGTCTGAGATGTAGGCTGGGGCTAGCTCCAAAGTACCTTTTAAGTCATAATCAAGATTTTGGATTTTACTCTAAGACCTATCAGAAATAATTGGAGAGCAGAAATATGAGAACTGATTGAATTTTTCCCCACATAGCAACTAGACCACTCGAGAGAATAGATTAAAAAGGAGATATAAAAAAATAGATTAAAACAAAGTATTAAAAAAATGAAAAGGTAAGTAAAGATCATGATGCCTCAGATCAGAGTAAGGTGGTAACCAAGAGAGATGCAGAATAATGAATGGATTTTACATATATTTTGGAGAAAGTCTGCAGGATCTGAAATTGGATTTTGTATTAGGAGGAAACAGGATTCAAGGATGGAAACAGGATTCAAGGATGGCCTCTGGCTTTCTGGCTTAAGCAACTAGATGGATGATAGTGAAAAGCTATGATGGGGAAGACCAGAGAGGCAGAAGTTGTGTTCTGGGAAGGTCAAATATAGACTCTAGACCTCCATTTTGAACATGTTAAATGTGGGAGACAGTGAAGTAGAGGAAGCAACTGTACAAACACTCCGAGTTGGAGCGGAAAATTAAGGATGACATTTAAGTCTATGAAAATATAGATTATCACTTAGAAGGTGTAGAGAAAGGGAAAGGGCTAGCCCTGAGGAATATCAACATCTAAAATTCAAGCTGAAAAGGAAATAACAAAAATGATGAAAAGGAATGGCCAATGAAGTAGGAGAATGATGTTCTAGAAGCCCAGAGGAGGAACACCTTATAGAATGAGTGAGAGTCAATCTGGTTAAATATTGCTGAAAGATTGATTACAATGAAGACAGAAGTGTCTACTGGATTTAGAAAATGAGGTCGTTGGTGATCTTGACTAAAACTATTTCCTTGGTGCTTCAGATGTAGAAGCTAGAGGATGGGTTAAAGAGTTCAGGAGATACAAAGTAGGAAAACTCATCTGAGAAATTTGCCTGTGAAAGAAAACAGAAATGAGAGTAGTTAACAAGGAATGTGTGAGTTAGAACATATTTTTATGCTAATGAAAGAATAATAAATAGAAAGAGAGAGGTAGATGATTCTAGGGAAAGGGGTAAAAGGAAGAATGAAGTCTTGACTAAGGCAAAGGAGATGGAACAGATCTTTGATACTTCATCAGATGAGTGAGAAATGAGGGAGGTTTGGGTAGTTCTGAGGTATGGATGCTGAGTGCACTAGAAAGATATAGGATTGCTGGTCATATTGCTGCCAGTTAATGGCTTTGATGTCGTAACTTCAAATCCTGTCACTTTGCTTTTAAGATTTTTCTCCAGAAAAAAAAAAAAAAAAAAAAAAAAAAAACTTTTCTCCAGAAAAAAAAAAAAAAAAAAAAAAAGATTTTTCTCCAGCAACTACTAGAGAAAAGATTGCAAATCAAACAGGACTTTCCCATCTGTTCTTCTAAGTAGCCATGTTTTTGGAGTAATATAGCTGTAGGTACAAAGTGCTAGACTTCTCTCATTCCTTATGAAACCTCACTTCAAACCTCTTTACACAAACTAGAATGGCCCCTAATATCCAGGCCATGACAGAACTCAAAAAGGTAGTGTTATTGCTCTTCATCAACCTGTAGACTTTACATTCATGTGATCAGTTCACGAATTCCCCTGCCTGTCAGTAAAACCCAGTAAGTGTGGATGGGGTAGCTTCTTTCTTTGAACAATCCATTTACAATAATGGCAGAACAGTATAATGGTGAAGAAGAGGAGAGTCTTGTCTTCAAACCCATATCTAATCAACTAACTGTATGACGTTGGGCAGCATGCTCATTCTCCACTTGGTAACTTAGAATAATATCAATATTTCTCTCAGTAGAATAGTTATGAGGATTTAATGCACTTAAGACACTCATCAGCTTTAAGCCACACAACTAGGGTGACCAATTCTTCCTGGTTTTCCCTTCACTGTCCCAGTTTTAGCACTGGTATCCCACATCCTAGGAACCCTGTCAGTCCTGAGCAAATCTGGGACAGTTGGTCATCTGATATACAGTCCATGTTTAAGTATTAGTAGGAAAGGCTGCTAGAATATACTAAGCCGCAGTATAAGGCCTTGGCCTCTGCCCTCAAAGGGAAGAGAGTATATCACAATTAAAACAGTGTGTGAGACTTCTGGGGTGATGGCAATGTTTGGGTCTTGATTGTAGTGATAGTTTCCTGAATGTGATCATCTATGGAAATTCATCAAGTTGAACATACTTTAAATATGCAGCTATAGTATATAAATCATACCTTATGAAGATTTTTAAAATAAAAATAACTTAGAAAACAATGTGTCTGTTGAGTGCCATGAAGGAACAATAAAATGTTTCAATCCTGGCCCATGACCCATTGGTAAAAGGACTTGCCACCCTCTCTAAAGACTTGTGCCTGAGGAGCAGATGAGTTAGGACAATGCACAGAAAGAAATTTTGTTGCTGTACTTCCCAATAAACCTAATTCATGAATTAAAGAAGTTTGTGTTCTTAGCAAAAGGTAAGAGACTAGGTGCTAGAATCAGCCTGCCTGGGTTTGAATTCCAGCTTTGCCTTTTATGGGGAAGAGGCTTACTCTCTCTTAGCTTCACTTTTCCTACATTATAAAATGGTGATAAATACTACCTACTGCATAAGATAGTGATGATAAAATGTACATAAAACATTTAGCACAATGCCTGTGTTTTACATGGTATTTGCTGAGTAAAAATTAGCTATTATTTTTGGTAGGTTTGGGAGGACCACAGAGTATTCAGTGTAATCACCTTCAGGTACAAATATAAACTTATATCTAGGTTTGTGTTGGTTCCTATATTTACACTTCCTTATCGGAGGGAGAGAGAAGCAACACCAACCAACTTACATGTGAGAATTAAAGCACCAATGATAAAAATGAGAGCCAGCCCAGCGGAGATCCCTGCTCCAATGTAGACGCCTAGTCTGGTGGTCGCACCAGCATCTTCTAACTCATTAGCCAATGTGGGTATTTGCTATGGAAACACAAACAGAATTGCAGCAAGTGGCCAGAGATCAGTTGTGTGGTCAGCAAGTCTCATGACTTGTGCATCAGACCATCCCCTTAACAGCACCACAGGAGTGCAGGGACCTTGACACTACTCATGATCTGTCTCCTTCCAGGCAAGCCTCAAACCACCCAAAGAAAGGGATGAGCATACTCTTCAGAGTTAGTAGGGAATAAAATATGCCACTTCTATGCTGTGGGGGCACAGGAGTCTTAGCAAATAAAATCTCCTCTCCAAATAAAAATGGGCTTTAGAACGGAACTCCCTTCATTCAACGTCCCCTGGTGTTCCGGGAAGTTTCAGAGTGGTCTAAACTTGGTGTCTGGTAGAGAAACCCCCACCTTCACAGAAAGACAGTGATTTAAGAGCCAGCCTTTGCGACCAGACAATCCTGGGTTCAAATCCCAGCTCTGCCACCATTGTGTAGAGTTCTTGGGAAAATTAAGTGACAAGAGATATAAAATGCTTGGCACAGGGGCTTGTATATAATAAATGCTTAAGCAGTGATAAGTATTATGGCTATTGCTCTAATCAGTTGAATTTTTTAACAGAGAAAATGCTTCTGCTTCCAAAATCTTAGTCTATGTTCCCCCTTTAAAAGCAATAATAGTCAACACTTCTAAAACAAGTCAAAGAAATTAAATCTTCCATTTATTCAATAAACATTTACAGCAGGAGTTCTATATGCAAGATACTATGCATTAAATACTACAAACATACAGAGGCACTTAAGAGTCAGTCTTTGTTCACGAAGAGGGGGAGGAACAAAGTGCTAAGCCTCAGTTGTGAATACACAAGTAGGGGACTTAGTCAAATGAGTGCAGACTCCTGGATACATCCCCAAAGAATTTTAAGTTGCTACTAAAGCTTGCTATCTAGGGGATTCGCTTTTACTCTAACAAGGTGGGAGATACTAAATTTGTGATTAATTAAAATATTGATTTATGTATAATTGGACATACAAATTCTTGGGTTAAAATATTCCTGACTGGAGTCTTGTCATACATAAATAAATTTAAACTATCTTTCTTATTAAAGTTGCCATGGAAATGAGAATAAATATACTCTAAGGAGCTAGAGGGTCTCTGAAACCTCCACAGTGGCATACAGTTGTGAAATATGAGAAAAGAGACAAGAGGGTAGTGCTTCTTGGTTTTGGTTTTCCAGCACTTACTATGTGCCAGTCACTTTATATGCATTACAATAGACCTATGCAGTTAGAACGGTCATCATCAACATATTACAGCCAAGGGCTCTGAGGCTAAGGGAGATTAAGGCATTTTCCCCCTAGCAGAGAGCAAACAAGAAGGAAGACTAAAGCTGAACTTTCTTTTCTCTAAATTGAGCATGAGGTTAGTGCATGAGTGCACGCACACGCACACACAAACATGCACACACGCACACAAAGTCACTTACAGTTTGTTTATCATGGAGGGCCACCAGTGTCTGTGTCTCTGCCATAAAGAGAAAAAATAACCAATAGAACAATCAAGAATGTTTTCTGTTATCTGACTTTTCAAAAAAGTCGTAAAGATACCTAGAGTCCTATTTGTAATTAATTCAATAATACTCTTCACAAGGATTAATTGTGAGACTAACAAAATTTTCTTAACACTTGCAAATCAATTTTAGGGTGACCATATTTTTTTAGCCAGATAATGAACCGGACTACTTAAGTTCCATGATGAGGAGACCTCTGTAAGAAAGACCTATGTTGAATATATGGTTCATTGTGTCCACAGGGCCCCAGTGGGGCTGCAAAATTCCAACAACATTAATTATACTCAAGTAGGCATTATATTGTAATTAGACTTTGAAAGATAACAAAAGTTAATTTTCTTGAAAAAGTTTACCATTTACTCATTAAGAGGGAGACAGGGTATTTAGTTGCCTAAAAATGAAAGTAATACAACCATGGCTATAATTTACCATGAGCAGACATTGTGCTAAATTCTTTGAGCAAAATATCTCATTTAGCATTCAAAACAATTATTCTAAAGTGAGTATTATTAGCCTTGTCACACAGATGAAGAAGCTGAGAATTCAAAAGTGAAGGGACTTACCAAGGTCATACAGCTTAGTGAATAACTGAAATGGCCTTCTGGTTTAGGTGTGCATATCTTCAAATATAAACTCCTATCTGCGCTGCCTTCAACAACCTTCGCCTCAATACTGTCACTATCAAGCAGTCATATTACCTACTCGCCAGCTCCCCTTCTTTCCTTTTCATCCATTTATTTGTTCATCTGTCTAGCCACTTGATGAACATATACAACAATCCTACTCCATGCCAGGCATGCGGTGCAGATCCACAAACAGTATGGGCACAAGCCCTGACCTCACAGACTCTACATTCTAAAAATCAATAGATTGTCATCTTTGGGAAAATTAAAGATGCCTACTCATTTCTCTGGCTGAGTAAGAGGCTTTGAAACTTCTTAAATGTCATGGCCACTTTCTGGAAGCCTAAAAATCTAAATCCTTTCATAAAGAACCCCTAATTTAACAAACCATGATTTTAATATTAAAATTTTAATATTATCAGCCTAAAAATATTTTTTTAAAAAAGAGAGATTATCTTCCACTTACCTTTGCTCTTTTTAATGCCTAAAAGGAATTTGAAGTAGAAAAACCACATTGGTGGAACTGCTAAGTAAACACTGAATCTTAACCACACATAAGATTTTCTAATATATACCCAGTTTCTGCTTCCCTAAAATTATTTTTCTTGGTCTAAATGGTAAGACTGACTTCTCCTTTAAAAAAAAAAAATTCAATTAACAGTGAAAATAACCCAACAGTGCTCTATTTTATTGATTATCACAGCTTAACTTCACATAGATAGCTATCAACCAGGTGAGTGGGACAGTAAGAAAAATCTGCATTGGTTTTCCTAAAGAAACCAAGACTTGGTTGAAGTGGAGGTGGCAGTGGGGTGGGATGTGATGGTTTTAAAAATATATAAATCTATAGTTTACCATCTAGTACATATTACCTGCCAGACATGGTGCTTAGCACTTTATTTGCATAATATCTTTTAATCTTCACCACAATACGTAGGTACTATTATTTTTCTATTTTTCAGATGAAGAACCTGAGTCTCAGAGAGGTGCTTTGCCTAAGATCTCACAACGAGTAATTGGCAACCCTGAGATTCAAACCCAATCTACCTCCAGAGCTAAGGACTCACCATGACCTAGTCCTGCTGCCTTCGAGTGGAAGAGACATTGCACTGTTTTGTGTTCAAGATATGTTTAGGAGCTTCCAAGACCCTTGGAACTTTTACTTGTTAAGGCTCCACTCCACTTTATAGCAAACATACTAAATGTACCCACATTCCACATTAAAGGAAAGGTTTGTATAACTACATACAAGTTGACTGACAGGGAAGTAATTGACATAATGTTACATATTATAGACAGGCCATTAAATAATAATTTTAATTTTTCATTTCATTTTCCCATTTTGGAACTGTTGCCTTTTTGCTTAAATATTTTCTCAGAGTCCTTTGAAAAGCTCAGAGACTGTAGGTACTATGCCAAATGCAAGAGCTGACCCCATCTTTGTTGCTCAAGAGGGAAGGAACCAACAGGTAAAAACTAAAGGGAAAAGCAGCTGTTTTTGATATGGACAACTTTGAGGAAATGCCTCATGAGGAAGGTGTGTGAGCATTCAGTGAATGCCCATTTGGCTGTGACACTGTAAAGAACATTGGAGCACAGGATGGGAATGTGCTCATATAATAAACATGTGGTATGACTTGATTAAACCACAATGTGGATTGTCATCTGGTTCCACCACATTTAATTTCTTCATTAATTGCATGAGAGATGTTGGCTGGCTACCAATCACTAAAGGATCACCAAAGATGAAACTATTAGAGAGCTAAAGTTAATACTTTTAATAATAACTAATATTGGAGTGTTTCTGTGGGCTAGGTACTATGAGCACTTTATGTACATTACCACACTCAATTTTTATAATAATGGTAAGCAATAGGTACTGGGATTACCCCCAATGTAGAAGTAAGGGAATTGAGCCTCAAAGAGTTTGAGCAATTTTGCTTTGACCTATAAAGCTAGTATGAAGATAATGGAACCCTGTTGCTGACATACTTAACCACAATCTCATTCTGCCTCCAGGTCTTACTGGTAATGTTAAAGATGATAACCAACATGTAATGAGTACATACTATAATCAAATACTGGGCTAAGCAATGGAGACACCGTTTCTTATTTAAATCTCATAAAGTGGGACTTAGGAGATTAAGATATGGGATGTACCTGTTATTACCCTCATCTTCCTGAATGGAAGACTACACCCCTCAGAGTATAAGAGGGACCAGGAATCTGACAGGAGACATCTAAGATTAATCTCCCTGCTCAGTGTGATCTGTGGTCTGCTATTTTGACCCTATCTTCTCTTCCAGAGCAACATGGAAAAGTCCTGCTGAATTACTCAAAGAATGTAGCTGCTTCTTCTGAGGCTAGAATTGAAGATGCCAGGCTTCATTCCAGTTAAAAGAGATCCTTGAAATCATCTAATCCAACCCCAAATAGGGACTGGAGCCAGTTCGTGACAAAGACATCCCCAGTCTGGGAGTCAGTTGGAAAATAATGGCAATGTAATGAGTTTTTCATTAAGACTAAATTTATTTAACTTAAAAACATTTCTTTTTTTAACACAATAATGGCATTAGAATTTTTTTTCTTATTTGGCAAAATATGTAGATCACCAGAACTCTTTTTTTTGGATGGGGTGGGAATTTTACCAGGTTACAAAATCCAAAGTCTGTGAACCCTCTCCTTGAACAGGCAAGAAGCAGAGATCCAGGGAAATGAAAGGTTTCAGCCCAGGTCACAGGGCTACTTGTGACTAATTCTGAATCTTAGCTCAGGGTTCCTTTTCCCAGCACAGGTTTGGGCCCATTACCCCCCGCCCCCACACACTTTCTCATGTGCACAGGGACATTCATGCCTCCACTCAAACATTTTTCTCATCTCTTTCCCATATTCAAAATCCCCCAAACTCTAAAAACACCTGAAGTCTTGCTGCTACACCTCCTGTGTAATTACCTGAGCCATGTCCCTTGGTGGTGAGCATCAGTGGAAAGGGTGCAGTGAAGTCTCTCCATGGAGTCCAAGTAGCAATGACCTTGGCTAATATCAGAAACCAATATAAGGATGAGTCTCCTCTAAGAGCAGAGAACTTGTTGCAGGGAATCAAAGCAGAAAAAAATCTGAAGTGCAATAAATGAAGGGAAGCACCTGCCCAACTGCCAAACCTACCCAGACTCCTTCCTTGAGAGTGTATGACACTCTTAAAATGTTGGTTAGAGGTGTGTTACAGTCATCATTGCCACAGTCTCATTGTTCATAATAGAACTAACAGCCACTCAAATGGCCACGCTAAATGCTTTTCATAAACACCTCATAAAATCCTTCCAGTGGCTTCTGGCTTCTGTGATAGGTATTACCATACATCATAGAAGAGGAGTTTACAGAGTTTAAATAACTTGCCCAAGATTACACAGATAGGTAAGAGGCAAAGTTGGATTTGAACTCCACTCCATCAGCCACACACTATATGCTCTATAAATCCCAAAACATGTGAGCATAGGCACCCTACTCCTCCCTACCCCACAGGGACACAATCAAGTGGTTCTCAATCTTGGCCGTACGGGGAAGGGGGGGAAGAATCATTTAAGGTAGACTATATAAAATCCCAGTGCTCAGGCTCTACCTGCTAGGATGCCAATGTATCTGGTTCATGGGTGCGGACCAAGGAACTATGGGTTTTAAAAAGTTTTCCAGGTGATTCTAATGAGTAGTCAGGTTCTCAAACCACCAATCTTGACTTTTCCTCCCACTCTATAGATCCTGACGATGGTTTTAAAATAGGTGAAGTGAATTAAAAGTGGCTGGGCATTGCTGGTAGAGCCTGTTAAACTTTAGGTCTCAGAGACCCACCCTCAGGGCTGTAATTGGGGAGATCAGAAGTACTACCGATTAGTATATTTAATATTACCTGCAGGTGATTTTATCCAAGAAGTAATGCAAAGGTCCACTCACCCGGTTTGATGACCAACTCCAGGTTTGACTTTTTATCATTCATTAGGCCTGGGAATTGGATCCGGCAGCAATAGGTCCCACTGTCGGCTAGAGTCACATTCTCTATAGTCAAGGACACATCTCCTTTGTGGAAATTCCTCATTAGCCGGTATCTGTTGGATGTCTGATATTTCAAGTTCCTTCCATCTGTGCTGAGCACCGTATTATGACATTCAAACACAGGACAGGATCCCTTGCCCCAGCAGATAGGTACAAGATTCTCAGAAGTGGTTGGAGAGTAGGTGCAGGGCAGATCAGCATTCTGACCCACTTCAGCTACATATGCCCCTTCTGAAGACCCTGAATAAAGACGGAAAGAGAGCAAGACCCAAGCGATGAATGAGGTTGGGGATTTCAAGTAATGCCTTATAGAATAAAAGGGAAACCAGTGCTGCTGTTCTGGTTGGAAGATGATTCACTATGACAATGATTCTCAGACTTGAGTAGCATCAGAATCACTGGGAAGATGTATTTAAACACAGTTGGCTGGGCTCAATGGCTAGAGTTCCTAATTCAATAGGTCTGGGGTAGGGTATAAGAATTTGAATTTCTAGCAAGTTCCCAGGAGCTGTTGGCATGGCCGGTCTCAGAAACTCACTATGAGAACCCAAAGAGAGAATTGTGGTCCAGCCCTGTGAACACCAAAGGGCAAAGCTGATGGAAACAAATAATCAGAAAACGGGTCATTGTCAGCCAGTAAAACAGCTCACTGGCCTGGGCTCGTTGTCTGCTCACCAATGAAACAGTTAACCTGACCTAAATCTCTCTTTTTTTAAGCACTTGGCACATAATAAATAAAAGCAATTGGCTGAGTAAGAAGCTTGTGTATTTAAAACCACTCACAAGCTATCTTGAGATTTAAAATTAATTGCTTTTACGTTTATATATATATTAGCAAATATATATATATATATATATATATATATATATATATATATATAGTAAAAACATTTAAATAGTATAACAGGTATACGAGAATATACTCCCTCTCCCTACTCCTTCCCATTTTCCAGATCCCCTTCCCAGAGTCTATACACTAGGAAGCATTCATGTATTCCCACTGCCTGCAACACACATACATAAAAATGTAATATATACGTCCTTCTACACCTTCTTTTTTCAATTGACTTTGGACTTAGAGACGTTTCTCATGGCTATGTGTAGTCAGTTTCCCTGTTTGCATCATGGATTTATCACAACTTATTTACCTACTCCCCCACTGGTGGACATTTAGGTTGCTTCCAAATTTGCTATTACAAACAATACAATGACCATCCTTGTATCTTTATCCTATAGTATTCAAGTGTGAAAGTCCATGCCCAGACTTACTTGTGAGGAGTAGCAGCAACAGCAGGACACAGTCAAAGGAAAGATGTGAAACCATGGATTCTGAAGACAAGTCAAATAATAGCTCTGTTTAGTTTTAATTCTCCAGTGGAACTGGGGAGCTCTTGCAGTTGTATCTTCTCCACTGCGCTCAACTGATGGCCCAGCACATCAGCGCATCTGACTACAAATCTTTCCTCTCTATTGCTGCCAAGTCCACAGTTAGATCAAAGGAAACCCCAGTTCTCTGTCATGCTACACCACAGACATCCTGTCAGTCTCTGATATTTATCCGTTGGTATCAACGAAGAGGAAGCAACACTCAGAGAAAGAAAAGTCTCTCTCAGTCAAGAAAATTCTGTTAGCAAATAGAGACCCCTCATATCTCCAATGAAATAATCCTCTGTGTGAAATGGATGGCATATGGGTCCAGCTAGTTACAAGGGAACACAAGGTAGGAACATATCATCCATGTGTTCATTCAGTCAGATCAGCCAGTTGGTTGGTCATGTGACTAATGTGAATGAAGCACCTACTAGGTGTCAGGAACTGGACTGGGAGCTGGAGATCACGACAATGAATGGCATGTTCTTTATCCTCACATTTATGAGTCCTTTCCACTCCATCCCTGAGCTTAATTCTTAGCCTTGTTCTAACACAAGTTGGCTGTGTCGTGTAACCTTGCTGGATCTCGGTTCCTTCATTTATAAAACGCATCAAATGAGGAAATTGTGTTAGGTGACATATGCACAGCTCCCTGCTCTAGTACTCTGACTCAAACCCTTCCACTTAGGAAAGATATATTCCTTTCTGCAATGTTTCTTTTTGCCCACTGTCCAGGGGAAGAGAGGGGACCCCAATATTCTGTTTCATCTAATGTACACAAAATGTCCCCTCCTCTCCACCCCAAAGACAACTTCCGGCATGAATTGTCAGAAATTATTGAGTTCCAGCTCCACTCTCCATCACAGAGGTAACATCTCAGACCCCAACAGTCTCAGCCCTGAGACAGTGACATCTGTCTGAGAGCCTTAAAAGCCAATGGTTCTTTACAAGAATGAGCTCATAGACTGAAGAGTCTTTGAAAACATGGCGGCCTTCCTCCATGTGGCTGAACTTCCTTGTCACTCATCTTTCTAGCACTAAATGCATTTAATATAAATGTCCAGCTCGTTCAGTGTGTGCACTTCAATAGCATCACAAATGTAGCAGTTACTCAAGAGATCACAGTCAATTTCTTCATCTTATAGATAGGGAAACTGAGACCTCATGAAGTTGATCTGCCCAAAGGCACCTGATTGGTCATTTCAGATGAGAACTGAGTCCCTTGAGCTTCAGATTTTTTCCAGTATAAACTGTTTTATGAACTTCATATTTGCCCTTTATATATCTGCCTACATAACTGATAACAACCAGCAAATGTCAATATTCAAGAATAAGGCAGAATGGATTAAACATGGGGTCAGAGGTCATGTTTACCGCCTGACCACCTCCCCCGCACCCCCTCACCCCCAGCAATACTCTTAAAAGTTTTAGCCTTCAGATTTTGTGTTCTGTTTTTTTCCTTTTTTACTGTTTTGTTTTTTATTGTTAGTACTCTGTTTTCTGTCCATCTCTAGAGTTACTGCTGGAACCAGCTTTATAAAATATTAACAATTTATTAATTCATTGAAGTCTAGTCATAAATGAGCCTAGAAATCTACTCTAACCCCCTTCTTTTTTTTTTCCCTGGATATAGGAGGCTGTTTCTGAGCATTTTCATGTTTATTTAACTTTTATTTCTTGTTTCTCCAAAAAAACCTGTTTAGATAATTCATTCAAATAGCTAAAATTTAAAGCAATATCAAAGCTTTATGAAGAAGCCTTGTTCGCACTCCTCCAAGTCTACCAACTTCCCCCACCCACCCTGTAGGTTTCTGTTTCCTAAGTGTCATGTGTATACCCCCAATGAAATCACAAGAAAATAAAATATATATTCGTATTCCCTCCTTTCTTAGACAAATTGTATACCTGTGTTGCACCTTGTATTTTCTATTTATTGTTTTATAAAAAAAATTTTGACATACACAAAAGCAGAGAGAAAAGTATGACTTCCCAACACACAGATTCAAAATTATCAACTTCTATATTAAAACAAATCCCAGACATCATGTTATTTCACCCTTACAGACTTCAGTGTGCATTTTGCTTTTTGAAAGTGGATATTCTGCTGCTTAACCACAATACTATTATTACACATGCCCAAATTAATAATGATGTCTTAGCACTTAATTCTTCACTCCATAATCAAATTTTCCCTGATTATCTCAAAGATACCCTTTTACAATACATTTGTTTATATCCAGATCCAAACAAGGTCCCTGCGTTCCATTTGGTTGATATGTCTCTTAAGTATCTTAATCTTCCTTCCATACCCCTGCCACCAACTGGTTGTCCAAACCAGTTATTCTGCAGAATGTTCCACATTCTGGGTTTGCCTGCTTCCTTGTGGTAACATTTAAATTATTCCTCTTTTCTGTGTGTTTCCTATAAACGAAACTTAGCTCTAGTAGTTTAGTTAGATTCAGTTTGACTTTTTGGCAAGAGTACTTCACAGCTGGTGCTGTGTGCTTCAGATTCCACCACAATTATCTGGTTGTGTGTAGAGTACTAACATTGATCAGCTTGCATCTTTCTTTTTAAACTTCACTCTCTATTCCAAAGATCTCTGCATTCCATCTCATAAAAAATTTCCTCATTCTTTATTACAGCCCTGTGGATGCCACTGAATGAAAACATTGTGTTAAAGCAACAATGTTATCATCCCCTTGAAATGGACCCATCACATCTCAATTTATTTGTAAAGTTGACCATAAAAGATCCATAGAGGCCTATGGTTCTTTAATTACGGGCAATAGAAGTTTGCGTCTTAAAAGGAGCCTGGAATGTGTTTCTGGTAAAGAAGTCTTATATATGGTAATTAATTCATTTCTAAATTGTGTGAAGAAAGTTGTATTATGAGTTTTCATAAGGTATGTTTGTTGAATGTTAGCTACAATTATGTAGTGGGGTACTACATATAATACCACATACAGTGTTTTTGCTTTTCCCCTTCAGCAGCAGGAAAAGTGGCAAAAAAAAAAAAATCTGACTCCTTAAAGATAGTCTCCAAGCACCAAATGAAAGCATTAGGATTATGTGTAGTTAGAAGTTACAGTGATAGGTAACTAAAGGGCCACTAGACAAAATTCATAATGGAAGTTAGAGAGTTTTATACAGGTCAGGAGACAGGAGAACATGGGTGATACAGATGGGATTATGTGGAAAAACTCAGTCTAGTTAGAATCTACCTTGTGCAATGGGGATGCTGCAGAAGAATGGGTATTGGAGAGATGACTACATAAGGAATCCTATATATCCTTGATTTGAATCAAAAGCCCTATCTTACTCAAACCATAACACTTTAGTTTCCATGTAGTATTACTCGCAAGGTTTTGCAAAGGGAGGCACTAAGTTTGGATATTAAGGATAAGAAGTTAAGTGAAGCAATTTTGAACTAGGTCTTCTGACTTCCAGATTGCATCTAGCCATGTGACTTCCCTTTAAAAGTGCTTGTAAGGAACTGAGTGGGAAAAATTAGAGAGGGAGACAAACCATGAGAGACTCCTAACTGTGGGAAATTAACAAAGGGTTGCAGAAGGGGAGGTGGGTGGGGGGTTGGGGTAACTGGGTGATGGGCACTGAGGAGGGCACTTCAGGGGATAAGCACT
The DNA here is from genome assembly GCF_003254725.2 of Canis lupus dingo. NCBI lineage: Eukaryota > Metazoa > Chordata > Mammalia > Carnivora > Canidae > Canis > Canis lupus. The sequence goes on along the minus strand of NC_064246.1, from coordinate 53,448,208 downwards.
AGGTGTTATACTATATGTAATATATATGTAAATCGAACTTCAATAAAAACAAACAAACAAACAAACAAAAAAAAACAAAGGTGCTTGTTAGAAAAAGTCCATCAGGAAAGACAAGTACCATGTGCTTTTACATAGAATTTAAGAAACAAACAAGCATGGGGGAAAGTGTGAGAGAGACAACTCAAGAAAAGGAATCTTAACTATAGAGAACAAACCAATGGTTACCAGAAGGGAGGTGGGCAGTGGGATGGATGGAAATAGGCAATGCAGTAAACAAGAGTGCACCTGTTGTGATGAGCACCAGGTGATGTATGGAAGTGCTGAATCACTATATTACCTGCAACTAATTTTACACTGGCTATTAACTAACTGAAATTTAAATAAAAACTTTGAAAATAAATAAATAAAAGTGCTTGTAAAAAAGCTTTCAGTACTTGAAAACTTTTATTAGGGGCACCTGGGTGGCTCAGTGTTGAGCATCTGACTTTGGCTCAGGTCATGATCCTGGGGCCCTGGGATCAAGTCCCACATCAGGTACCTGGCAGGAAGACTGCTTTTCCCTCTGCCTATGTCACAGACTCTTTCTCTGTATCTCATGAATAAATAAAAATCTTAAAAAAAAAAAAAAAAAAAAAACCTTTTTATTATATAAGTCATACTCATTGTAGAAATTTCTGGAAAAAAAAAAGAATATAAATAAATAAAAACCATAATCTCAGTAGCATGAAATCCTACTGTCAACATAATGGATCTCCTTTCAGATCTTTGTCTGGGTTCATCTCTAAATATAGGAACATGTTCATGTCAGTATCTCTTGTGGGTAGATCACCAGAAAATCTCACTCATGGATAGTAGGAACACCATGAACACAAGGGGATACAGGAGAAGGTACAAAACATATCTATATACTCCCCATTAAACTGTCAGTTCAAAGACTCCACCTCAGATGAAAGTCTTTTATTTTTATTCTTTTTTTTTTTTTTTTTTGCATCTCCATGCACTCATTTGCATTAGGTTGCTCTCAGCATTGCCCTCCCCACCAGGCCCCAACCTGAGAGGGCAATCTCAAACCAGAGATCCTGGGCAGACCTGAAGGCAACTTCTAGGTCTTCAGAATGATGATACATTTATAAGACAAATCAATTTCTCTCTTGCTATGGACCACCTCTCATAGCACGATCTTAGTGTTGTTCTTATACCAATAAACCCTTCTTCTCTCATTAGAGTGTTTATGTTGCAGTTAAGAAAAAACCCAACTCAAACTAGCTTAAACTAGAAAGTGAATTTATTGCCTGACATTTACTGAAAAGTTCAGCTGCAGGCCGACTTAACTTAATGGCTCCCATGAGGTTACCGGGTACCTGGTTCCTTGCTGTCTCCAATTTTGGCTCTGTGGAGGCCGAGAAAAATTAAGGCCATTCCACCTCAAGTTTAGCATTAGCACAAGTACAGCCATCTTAGGCCTCTGGGAATAAGAGCTGAACTTTACAGGAAAAACTGCAGATTGTCCTAGGCAGGGAATCCTGTATCAGAAAGACAATAAAGCTCAGAATGCCCTCGGCAGAGAATCCCGTATCAGATCTTAAGAAACTCCCCCACCCTTTCCCCCATATTGGAATGGAAAAAATTCCTCCACCCCTTCTGAAGATCCCCTAAACCAGCCCATAAAAAACTCAGCTGTAACCCACTTCACGGTCCAAGTCCCTGCTCTACTGTATGGAGTATACTTGGACCCGAGCTCGAGCTTGTAAATAAACCCTCATGTACTTGCATCGGTGTCGGCTCCTTGGTGGTTTCTCGGATTCGCAATCTTGGGCACAACAGGCTCCTTCCTCATATTCTACATGGTGTGCACCTGCAGAATACACAGCCACATACTAAGAACATCTTTCAGCTGCTCTCACACAAGCCCAGTGATTCACATCCCCTCAAAGGCCCATATTGGTCACAGACTCATTCCTGAACTGTGTCCACAGGATCAAAAAGGACTAATTGGTTTGAGCCTGAGCCATATCCCCAATCTTGTGTTCTAAAAGTGAAAGGAGGTGGTTCCTCCAAAGAAAAGCGTGGTGCATTTCAGGAGGAAAGATGGATTCTGGGCAGCAAAAGCAAATGTCCACTAGAGATGCCTTCCCAGAAGGGGATGGGATGCAGACATGGGAAAAGAAAATCTGCCCTTCCAAATAGGCATGGTTCTTCTTACAAAACAACAACAATATATATATTCGAATGCTCTTCACACACTGGGGAGATGCTAAAGAGCTTTTGTGTTTATAGACAGTTTTTGTATTTAGTAACTATGAATGCCAGTAAGATTAAGATCACCCTCAAACCAGCGCAAGAGGCAGTTTTGACCCCTCTCCAGAGCTCTGTGCACAGCGTAGAAAACAGAGGCCCAACAAGGACGTCAACATTCTGAGATATGGCGATATTTGCCCAGCAGGCCACTCCGAAGGGAAGTTAATGCTACCCCTGTGCATATAATCAAACCTCTTCAGAGTAGAGGAAGTGGGGAGGGCTGTAAAAATAATACCCCTCGTAATACAGCAAGGCTCCCAGTGACAAAACTGAAAAATCAAAAGGGGTCTACCATCAAAAAAATTCTGTTGAGCTATGTATGAGTCACTGCGGGAACTCCTCCCTGCAGGCTCATCTTGAAAGTGCAGGGCCGCTGCTTCCTGCAGAGACCACGCTAGTGGGGGGAACTGCCTGAGTGGTCACTCACTCCTATTCCAGCATATTCTCGAATGTGGCATCTCTTCTTTCTTCTGTTTGCTCACGAGTCTCTTACCACCCCCAGTTCAGATAGTGAAGGTAATCATACTCCTCAGTTCAAGGCACCTACTCCTCATTGATCCGGTGAGGTCTCTTTCCTCTTTTCTTTTACTATTTTCCACCTTCATCCGTGACTGAGATTCTCATTTTTCTCTCTCCATGGGCATCCACTTTACAAGAATGTAGTTGAGCAGTTTTCCAAGGTGCTTGCTTATTCCTGTTTACATTCTCACTGTCAGTGAGAACACTTGTGATGCTCCGTGACTCTGCTAATCACAGTCCCGTTAGACTTAAAAAAAAAAAAAAAAAGATTGTATTTATTTATTCATGAAAGACACAGAGAGAGAGGCAGAGACACAGGCAGAGGGAGAAGCAGGATCCTCGCATGGAGCCTGAGGTGGGACTCGATCCCAAGTCCCCGGGATCACGTCCTGAGCTGAAGGCAGACACTCAACCACTGAGCCACCCAGGTGCCCCCGTCGGACTTTTTAATTTTTTCCAAGACGATGGTGCCTGATGATGTCACAATATAGCTTTAAGATTAAACTGTTGTCTGGTGGAAAATATAACTGTTGCCTGTACAAAACATTGCACAGATAAACTCATAGTGTACAAATATTTATAAAGCAGTCAGGTAACCAGGACCCAGAACAAAAAGTAAAACTGCCAATCTCCTGAAGTCCTGCTGACACCCACTCCAAGCCCATGTGTCCCTTCCTGATCACAAAACCTTCCCCCTGTCCTCCAAATAATCACTATTCTAAGTTTTGCAGTAATCATTTGCCCTTTTTATGGTTTTTACCACCTGTGTGTGCATTCCAAAATTATATGAATAGTTTTGCTTATTTTTGAATATTGTATGAATGATGTATCACCTGTAAGCTTTTGTGTTTTGTTTCTTTCACTCAGAGTATTTGAGACATTCATTCATGCTGTTGTGTATTCCTGTTGGTTGTTTGTTGTTGTTACTGAATATTTTTCCGGGAGTGGATATGCCTCAAATTATTTGTTCATTCTATTTTAGATAAACACTTCACCTTCTGAATCAGTTATCATAAACAATGCTACCCTGGACATTCTCCTACACGAATCCTAGTGCTCACACACAGAACCTTCTCTGGAGTATACTTCTGAGAGTAGGATTATTGGGTCAAAGGGGATATACATTTTGAAATTTATTCGATAATGCCTGTTTCCCAAGACATCTACCAGCAGTGTATAAAAATTTCTCCTCTTCCATGACCTCATCAACACTTAGTATTGCCAGATTTTTTTTCAAACTGGCAAAGGATATGATGGCATCTCACTGTCAGATGAAAGCCCTGTGTTTTTAATTTGCATCTTCCTCTTTACTAGCAAGGTTACTTTTTCTTTTGTTCAAGAGCTCTTTGGATTTGAGGAGTGCTAAGGGGAGAAAGGCTTATTTTATCCATGTTTCTGTTGGGATTCTCAGTTTTTTATCACAAATTAATAATTATCCATATAAATTATGAGTATTTACATATTTTGGATACTAGTCCTCTGCTGATTTAATCTTCTGTGAATACAGTGTTTTCTCCCACGTTGTGGAGTAAACTTGACCTTTTGACAATATTGAGCGTTTCAATCCATAAATGTTTTCTATCTAGATTTTCTTTAATATCCCATAATAAAATGTTTAAATTTTCCCTAGAGAGATCTTCAACTTATACCTTAAGTTTTTCCTGAGTACTTTATATTATTGATGCTATTTTACATGTATCTTATTTTTAAGTTTTTATATCGTTTCTGGTATTCTGAAATGCACTTTTATTTTTGAATGGTGCTTTTCCCCCTCCAACCATTAATCTCTTATTAATAAATTATCTGTGGATTATATTGTTTTCTATGTAGTCATATTTCCTGCAAATAATGACAGTTTAGTTTCTTCCTCTTCAATCCTATATTTTATTTTCCTTACCATGCTGGAGAGGAAGGAGATCTAGTTTCTATTTCATAGAAGTTTTGATAGCAGGCATCCTATTTCATTCCAGCTCTTAAAGAAGAGGTTTCAGCTTCCACCTTGGGTATCTATTATTCTGTAGCTTTTATGGAGCTACTGTTTAGAGAATGGAAAGTTCTCTTTCATTCCTAAATATCTAAGATATTTTTTTCTTTTTTTCATGAATGGATACTAAATTTTATAAATGCCTTTCATACATCTGTTGAGATGATCAAGTGATTTTTCTCTTTTAATCTATTATGACAGACTAATTTTCTATTCTGCATTCCTAAAATAAACAGATTGACCATAAAACATTACCTTTTATTTTTACATATTCCTGGGTCGAATGTGCTAGTATTTTATCTATGCTAGTCTCACAAAGAGAATGTTCCCTCTTTATCTATTCTCTGAAAGAGTCTACATAAAATAAGCTTGTTTTTTGTTTTTTTCTGACAATGTTTGGTAGAACTTGCTAGCAAAGCTATTTGAACTTTAAGTTTTCTTTGTGAGAAGAATTTGACTACTGGTATGTTTTAAAAAAAATCATTAGAAAGCTATTCAAGTTTTCTATTCTTAAACCAATACTGGTAACTTTATAAGAATTTGTCTATTTTTGTCTAAATTTTTACATTTATTCATATAAACTTATCCACAATATTTTCAGATTATTGCATACTGTCCATAAAATGTATAGGAATGTCCCTTTTTCATTTCTATTATTTGTGCCTTCCTTTTTTCTTCTTCTTCTTTATTACTCTCTCCCGTAAATAGCGATGGCTTAGTGCCTAGACACATGCACCACATAAGCCTCCTAGGTCCCCCCTCAGCCCTTCCAGATCAAACACTTCTGCACACGTGATTAGCAAGCCTGAGACCTAACTGAATATACTGCTTCAGAAAGAATTAGAGTGAGTCTCCTCTTTCATTTTCAACATTAATAGTACCTACCCTATGAGAGGGTACAAGGATTACCACAGTTAAGGCTACACAGCCAGTAAATACTGGGGCTCCAATTCCACCATGCCTTTCTCTTTCTCTTTTCTTTTACACCTGAGGTTTAATTCTGCCATTTGTTAGCTGAAGTGTCCTTGGTGTAGAGCAAGTTACATTCTTAAGTCTCAATTTCTTTACCCACAAAATCATTTTTATTTTTCCAATTTGAATATACTTAGACACAAATATGAACTCAGACTACATATAGTAACTTGCTTTGATCGTATTTAGAATATCTTTCCATGTCAGTATTTTCATTCTGAATGGCTCCTAACAGTTGGATGGTATTCATAGCAGATCTTCGTGTTTGTTGAAAGAATGAATGAAAAAATCAATAAAGACCTGAAAGACATCATTCCTTGTAGTTCTGATATAACGCATTCCTGGTCAGCCCAGCAATGCCTCCCCACCTGACTCCTATCCTTTGAACATCTTCCCTTACTCACAGACCTTGGTCATGTGTGTTAAGCAAACGTGAGAAGCATCTGTCATCATTCACTCAGTACAAACAAACAGCACCAAGGCCTTCCCCAGGTCTTGTCCGGGAAACAAAAGCTCTGATCAAAAGACTGTATTCACAACATAATACTAAGTATTTTGAAAAATTCACCCCCGTTCTCTCCAGGAGAAAAGATTTTGTAGGCTAGAGACATAGGCAACAAGTCTCACTTGTTGAATAAAAACAAGCTCAGTATCATAAGCAGCACCTGAGTTTCTCCTGCCTACTCCCTGACTGCAGCTTCTAAACTTGAGATAAGAGTGCCACTTACTGTTAGACTAATCACATTGCAATTTGAAAACAGTTCTTAAATCTCTGGAGTCTAAATGCCAAATGAAGACAAAGGACTTATCAGGTAAGATACTAATTGACCTTTGATAGCTTACTAACTACTAGAAATTGTGCTAAGTACTTTGTAGCCATAATCTCATTTAGGCCTTAGAACAATCCTATATTTTTTATTTCTGTGGTTATTACTAGTTTTGTGAGCACACTCCAGGGTTTTGAATCCAACCACCTAGGTCATAGCCTCCAGACCAAATCCAGTTAGCTGTCCTATTTTTGTATATGCCACAAGCTAAGGATTATTTGTTTAAATAGGGAAAATCAAAAGAATATTTCATAACATGAAAACTATTTAATTCAAGTTTCGTTGTCTATAGAAAGTTGTATTGGAACATAGACACACTCATTTGCTTAGATAGTCTATGGCTGCTTTTGCACCATAGTGTATTTCAGTAGTTGTGACAGGGACCTGATGGTCCTCAATGTCTAAAATATTTACTAACTTGTTCTTTACAGAAAAAGTGGTCAACTCCTGACCTCGATTCTAATTTGGATACACCATCTGGGCAAGCCACAAAACTGAGCCTTAGTTTCATATAGAACACCTACCAACAGCAGTTTTTAAGGAAGATTAGCGCTATAAACACAGTATCTCCTGAAGATGCCTGCAGAAGTCTAAGACATAAATGCCTTAACATATTCAAAGGAAGTTCATAATTTCCATCTATAAATCTGTTCCTCCCTTAATCCACTATTGTGTAGTGTCTTGAGTATGGACTTTAGGGTTGAAATATGGGATTCCACTCTAAGCTCCACTATGACTTTTAAATTATATGATGCAGTAGAAAGGTGCTCAAGTATGGAGGTTGAGTGCTTAGGCCTTGAAACTAGGTTTCAATCCTGGTTCTGCCTCTCACTAGCTTGGTGACCTTGGGTGGGTTATATAACCTTTTAGAACCTCTGTTTCCTCATCTGTAATATGGATGTTAAAAAATCATAATGCTTTTTTTAAAAAAATTATTCGTGAGAGAGACAGAGAGAGGCAGAGACAGACAAAGGGAGAAGCAGGCTCCCCATGGGGAGCCTGATGTAGGACTCAATCCCAGAACCCCAGGATCAGTGGTTGAGCATCTCATGATCCTGGGGTTCTGACTGAGCCACCCAAGTGTCCCATAATACTAATTTTACTGGGATGCTGTGAGGATAATAAATTTATCTATGTAAAAAGATTAGAACAGTGCTAAGCAAAGCTCTCTATATATTTGCTATAGATTTCCCATCTTATTTAGGATAAAACAAATTCCTTCCCTTAACCTTCTAAAGCCTCTAATCTGCCCTCCATCTGCTTCTCTATCTCCAACCTCTTCCCTATGTTGCAGCCAAACATGATTTCTCACCCAAATCATGCTTTTTCTTTATGGGACACTTGTACTTGGTGTTTCCAGTGACCTTAGAAGTTAGCACAGGCCTTTTCTCTGAAATACAGCACAGCACAGTTGAAACTCCCTTCCAAAGCCCTTCACAAATGTGAACATGTAAACGTAACTTGAAAAGATAGTGTGAACAAGGAATTTTGAGCAGGCAATAGGAATAAAATGAGAAGCAAGATTCTTCTGAGTGTTGTAATGGCTGAATAGTTAAAACACAAACAGACCTTCAAAAATTAATTCATTTGTTTTGTTTACCTTTCTTCCATTTTCCTCCCCATTCTCCATTTCCATGGTAACTAGACCAGTGTCAGGCAGAGGACCCCACTTTTCACTAAATGAATACAATTAATAAATGAATAGTATGGTGGAGAATTTAGGAATAGAGATTAATACAGCCTGTTTATTTTTATCAAAACTTTACATGTGCTCAATTTGTAGTGGACATCTACAGTATGACAAAACTCAGCACTTCTTTTCCTGAGACGGAGACTACCTTCTCCCATGCGTGGACATTTTGGGGACTGCCAAATTCTTAACAGGATTCAGGCGCCAGCTAATTGGCCCAGCTGAAATGAGGAATGCCACTCTTAATTATTTTCCCCCTCTGGACTAGTTAATGCCTCCTTTTCCCCCTGACAGCGGTGCACAAAGATTTAAACTTGGGAACTGCTAGCAGCCATGTTCTCTATACATTCACAAAAAAGGCTGGTTTGTAAAAAAAAAAAAAAAAAAAAAAAAAAAGCAGCAGCAGCTAACATAAAGAAACCAGACAAGAGAAACAATGAAGGGATCTGAATGGAGTTTGAGTAGCAGTTGCCCTGGAGACTCTTCTAGTCCTCTTCACAGTTCAATTTATCCTTTAATCATGTAACTGCATAGTATCTTTTCAAAAATCTGTCATTTTTGCTTCAACTAAGTTAAGCAGAGTGTACTAATACAATACTCCTTTAACTCACTGCACAGTCATCAAGAGATTTAAAACCAGTGCCAAAGCCTCACTCCAGGACAATGAAATCAAAATCTCTGGAGTCTGGGAATCGGTAATTTCAAGAGGTGCCAGGCTATTCCAGAGATTTCATTTTGAGGAATCAGTCTACCAGGAATATTCACTATAACTAGTTATGCAGAGATGTATTTTAACCCTCACAAGATTGAAAGACTATGACTTTCAAACTTGAAATTATCAGACTAGTGTTCTTTCATCTCATTGTAATTGCAGTTCACATTAGAACTCTTATTAATTTTGGTGAGGTGCTACCTGGACCTTCAAGAACAGATCCTCAGATCCTCCCAAAGTCAGAATTTAAGATTCCTCATGGAATTTTAACTCCTAATCCTTCCTAAACACACACATACACACACTCTCCCATATAAATGATGTTGATTCTAGTAACATTAGATGACTCATTTAGTTTTTTCCATGCAAAAACTGAAAAGCAGCCAAAAATAAGGGGCTAGTACCCCTTAGCCTCAAAGTTATAAAATAATTGAGGTCAAAGGAAAGAAATTTTTTGGAGAGTTGCTCGTGTTATGCAATATCCAACTACCCCCCCCCCAAGCAGATGGGGGGGCTCCTCTCCCTCTTCGATTTAATCTTGAGGTTTAATCTGGACTGTGCTCCCAGAGCCCAAAGACTATACCAAACACATATGGAAAAAAATTTTGGCCAACTAGTGGCCTAACAGAGAGCTATCTACTTGGCAACAGTCTACACTCCCAAGATGTTTAAGGATGCATAAATGTTTCACATGAAGAATAGGCGTATAGCCATATTAAACTAGACTTTGCCAGCTCTAGGACTAGAAATATACCAAACCCCTGAAGAGTGGTATACCAGGAACCAAGAACTGAGAGAAGAATCAAAAGTAGACATCTGGAAAATGTACTACCTTTGTCAGTGACTTTTTTTTTTTTTCTTAAGACTTATTTGAGAGAACGAGGGAGGGGGGCGGGAGCAAGCTCTGCTCCCCACTGAGCAGGGAGCCTGATGTGAGGCTGGATCCCAAAACCCTGAGATCATAACCTGAGCCGAAGGCAGAACTTAACCAACTGAGCCACCCAGGTGCCTCCTTTATCAGTGATTCTTAATCTTGAGTGTGAATCAGAACCTAAGGGCTTTTTTAAACCACAGCTTGTTGGGCCCTCCCCAACAAGTTTGATTTAGGTCTAGGGTGAGGTCTGAGAATCTGCATTTCTAACAAGTCCTCAAGTGATGGTAATGCTGCTGGACAAAACTTAGAACCATAGACCTACATAAAGAGAAAGACCAGCAAAGAAGTTCAGATACAAAATGGAGTCTTTACAAAGACCCTGGTGGAAGAGAGGATGGACGGCAGGAAAGAAAATGCAGAAATAAAATGTCAGTGCTCAAAAACAAGCTGACTTCTCACTCATATAGTCAAATCAGCTAGGGTAGGGGTGGTTAACAAATGGAGAGCCTAGTCCTCAGTCATTCAAAGACCCACCTGACTGAACTTTTATTATTTTCAAGTGGCTTCCAAAGTTAACCCAGGTGTAGCCATCCAACCAGCAGCTGAGAAGAAAATGGAGGAACTTACAAAAAAAAATGTTATGGGGGCACCTGGGTGGCTCTGTGGTTGAGTGTCTGCCTTTGGCTCACGTCATGATCCCAGGGTCCTGGGATCAAGCCCCGCATCAGGCTCCCTGCAGGGAGCCTGCTTCTGCCTATGTCTCTGCCCCTCTCTTTTGTGTTTCTCGTGAATAAATAAATCTTTTTTTAAAAAAATTGTTATGCAAGAGGCCTGAAGTTTTGCACTCATATTCCATTGCTAAGAGCTTAGTCCTATGGCTGTATGTAGACCCAAGGAGTGAAAAAATGTAGACCCTGGCATGGCAGCCATATTTCAGGGGAACAAGCATCTCCAATACACAATCCAATTAGTAGTCTCTGCTACTAATCCCCTTCTCATTGCAGGCTCCCAGCCTTAGCAAGTCTGAGTACAGCTTTAAAGGAAATGTATAGCTAATTACATAGACATTTTACTAAAATGAATGTAATGAAAAGTATTCAAAGGACTTATTATCTGCAAAAAAAAAAAAAAAAAACAAAGGACTTATTATCTGAGTGACTGGAAACAGGTTATGAGACCTACCCATGGTAGGAACAAGAAGCTGAGATAGTGGGTTTTCAGAAGCACTCAAGAGGGAAAATAAAATTGCTGTTTTATAAATCTATGGGGTTCCTCTCTTTTAACATGTTACACTACTTTTTTAGAGATCAAGTAAATTTTTAAGTAAAATAAATCTAAAGATTTTATAATTTCACATTTAAACAGCTTGATATCCTTTATTTATCTATCATTCTTAAATCAAATAACAAACCTACTTTTCAAAGATGAAAGCTTGCTATTACTGAGGATATCTTTAATGTTTTCTGCAACTCCAAAACCAGGATGTTTCACACAATTTCAGCACTTTGCTTTTTAAGGTGATTACTTTTAACGTATGCATATCCTCATTTGCCTATACTTGCCATAAAGTAAAATTACAGCCTGTGACATCTCATAATTGATAAAGTTAGAGTCAAGTCATTTACATGACTTCTAGTTATATCTCTTTTGAAACTCTCCAAAGCAAATTAACCATATATGCCATTTACTGAAAAATAAAAGAAAAAGAAACATCCTTCATGGTCTTTCATTCATTTCATCAATTAGGACACACAAGGCAGCATCCTTCTCTATTATCTGGTCTCTCCTATGACCTGAATTTTCTCTTTGCTGTTCACTCTGTCCAGTACAATTGTTGCTATCATCAGCATCCATTGGTTCAGTTTTTACTCTCATCCCTGCTTCAGAATGGGGCAAATCATCAGGCAAAGAAGCCAAGCAATTCTGAATCATCTCAATGACTCGTTCCAGATGCTTCTGAAACCGCTCAGCTGTTTCAAGGCGTTGACGTTTCTGCACCTCCATCATTACTCTCAATGTCTCTCTTGCTTGGTGCGGTCGGTATTCATTTATGAGATGATGCACATGTACAAAAAGCAGCTTAAGATCTTCTAGTTTCTCTTCTCGTTTTATACTCCCAGGGCTCCTTATCAAGATATCTAAGAGGTCTAAGAAATTGATAAGAATTGACATATTGAGTTTTCTCAGTTCTTTCTTATGATCAAACTGCATAGGATGAAGCCGTTCGATGCCCTGGCTTTCTAAAGGGCGGATGATAAGATCATCACATTGGAACTGATTGCCAAACATCATATAGCTGTCTTTTATTGGAGGTGGAGGCTTGGGAGCGAGGCCTTCCTGAATATTTTCATCTGTATATTCCTTGATGTACTGCATTGGAGGTGGTGGAAGGGCACTCACTTGTTGTGGCTCACCCATAGTGGAAGATCAAGAACCTATGGAAATAAGCCAAAGATTTAGAGTAGAGTTATAAAACTAACCTGTCACAGTGGGTGACTACAGACAGTATTTTTCTTATTTTTCTTTGGCAGTTTGGGGCACAGGACAAAACAATCCCTTTAGTTTCTAAAACAACATGGACAGGCTGCCATCTTTTTCTAATTAGCATTGTATCTTCAATCATCCAACTATTTCTCCTTCTTTGCTTAAGACTTTCATTGGCACACACAAAAAATATATGAAGTAAAAAAAAAAGAAAAAATATATGAAATATATTTTCATCTATAAATAAAATCTGGAATCCACAGCCTTCACTAATTACATCACTTTTCCACACCTCTCTATAGCCAAATTACACATGCTGTCTCCCCATCTCGTATCACAATCCTTTTGGTTTTATATTATAGATTGATTCCAAAAGCAAACACCTACTTATAAGTCTAATAACACTTTGACAAAATTAACATTGCTGTATTTCAGACAGCTGGTATCACCTGAGCTTCTTTGATGAAATGATGATCCAATTTCATACCTTTTTTCCCTGCAATGCACACTACATTTTCTTATGGACACGTTAACTTTAAACCGACCATACCTGATTTTCAAGGTGTAACACCACCATCCAACACCAAAGATGGCAAATACTACTACACTGGAGGCAGTTTTACATTCGGAATTTTGTGAGATATTGAGTAAGGGCAGCTGTGGAGCAGCCCTGGGTTTCTACCAAGCCAAGATGGTGAAAAGGATTTTTTTGGAAGTGAGGTGAATGAGCAGGTTTGGTGGAGTTAGGAGGCAGTGCTCAAAGGCATCATGATCTACTATAACTTTACCAACTCATAATTCACTCCCCTGCATATTCATTTTTGTCATTATCCAAATTGGCCTCAACCTCCTAAATCCACAAAAACTATTCAAAGTCATCAACAATCACCGCAAATCCAATGGATATTTTTCTAAAGTGATTTTACTCAATCTTTCATCAGTATTTTCTTCTTTTTCAACACACTTCCCTTCTCCCTCAGCTTCCATGAGCCTACATTTAGGTTTTCCTCCTATCTCAGTGGCCACTCCCTCTCAATCCCGTTTAGTGCCTTTCCTCTACCCAAATTTTAATGTTATATGCCTCAGAGTGTTGCTCTGGGGGCCCTCTTCTCACTCTAAATTAGGGAATCAGAAATTCAAGTGCCAAAACTGCAGGTAACATAAACAGTGAAGCACTCTGGGACAATGATCCAGATGAATAAGCATGCCAAATCTCAAAGTCTCCAACCATTAGCTTTCATATGGGAATGAAGACTCATTGCTCCCCAGTTTATTTCTTAAAAGAGGGCAAAAATCCAGATTTCATGCAGAATCTCTCAATTTTTAAATACTGGTAATTAGTTCTAGCAATGGTCAAGTCTTGTGAGGTCAAAAAGAACTTATCTACAATCTTTGTGGTCTGTGGGCCAATAGTTTTAGACTTCTGTTTTATATTCTCCCTTGGGTGATTATTAGTTAATTCCCTGGCTTTTAACACCATTTCTACCAGTCATTCTCAACCAAGGGCAATTTTGCCCACCAGGAAACATAGGGCAAGGTCTGGAGATATTTTTACTTGTCACAACTGGGGGATGGGGTGTTACTGGCATCTAATTGGTAGAGGCTAGGGATGCTGCCGAACACTTACAATGCGTATGACAGCCCCCAAAAAGGAATTATCCCAGCCCCAAATGTCAAAATATTGTGCCAAAGTGGAGAAGCCCTGTTCTGTGTTTATGACTCTGTACTTTCTAGCTCTAATCCAAACTGCCTGATCTCCTGGATGGCTCATAAAGCATTCAGGTTGAACCACTTGCATAAAGTCACAGATTAAGTAGTAGAGGAAGGATTCAGAACCATAGTATCTTATTTTTTTTTTTTTTTTAATTTTTTTTCTTTTTTTTTAAATTTATTTATTCATGATAGTCACACGGAGAGAGAGAGAGAGAGAGGCAGAGACACAGGCAGAGGGAGAAGCAGGCTCCATGCACCGGGAGCCTGACGTGGGATTTGATCCCGGGTCTCCAGGATCGCGCCCTGGGCCAAAGGCAGGCGCCAAACCGCTGCGCCACCCAGGGATCCCCAGAACCATAGTATCTTAAACACTACTCTACATTATCAAGGATAAACAAAAAAACATTGCTTCCATCTTAGTGCCACTTACAACCTAACAAAAAAAACACAAAAATAACTACCAAGTTTTAAGGCTCCTACAGAAGGCCAACGGTTCTACCAAAAATAAGTCTAAAAATTCCACACAGGAAAATTATCATAAGCAAAATTAAAAGACAATCCCATTCTTTTGGGAGAAAAATGCCTGCAAGCTAACAGAGCAAATATTGGAAATTTTATTTTGACTTTTCAAAAATGTATTTTCTGACTCCACTCCCACCGGAAGGAGGGCACTAGGACTTCAGGAACTGCCGAATACACAACTCCATCTCCAGCACCTCAACACCTAAAAGATCCTCAATAAAGGCCCACTGATTGAGTTTTTTTTTTTTTTTTTACCTCCGTTTTTTAAAACAGAATAATAGACAAAAGAGGACAAGGAGGAGGGCTCGGGTGGTTCAGTCGGTTAAGCTTCTGCCTTTGGCTCAAGTCATGGATTCAGGTCCTGATCTCAGGGTCCTGGGATTGAGCCCGCATCCGGCTCCCAGCTTAGCAGGGAATCTGCTTCTCCCTTCTCCCTCTGCCTTTCCCCACGCTGGGCTAGCTCCCTCTCTCTCAAGTAAATAAAATCTTAAAAAAAAAAAAAAAAAAAGACAAGGGAAATGCAAATGCTGAATAAAAGCAGAAAATTATTCAGACTAATATACTTCTAAAAGCAAAGTTTTAAAAAGAATACTTTTCATCTAACGGACTATCGAGATTTCAAATACTCCATCATTCAACAAATATTAGAACACCTTCCATGCGACAGGCGCTGGATGCCAGCAGAGGTCGCACTCTCCCAGGGCAGCTCTTTCTGTCCAAGGGTCTTGCCCTCTCATGCTTCTATAAAGACCACTTTTTTGCACCACAGACGTCTCAAGAACTCTTTCTTGGCTGTTGGTTTCAAACCCTAACATCTGTCCTACGTCACAAGTGCATAAAAATGTGCACCAAGGGTGCTTAATGCAGCGAGGTTTGAAAAGAGTAGGAAAAGCCGGAAATCATCCATGACTTCATCAATATGAGGAGTGGATAAAATATTTCTCTGTAATATAAGGCGGCCCTCGAGTAAAAGGGGTAAAACTGCTTGCGGGGAGTGGGGGGTGGAGGTGGGGGTGATAAACAGTGTTTATATGTGATTACTACCAAAATCAGAGAATTAGCATTGATCTGGTTACTTCAAAAGCGACTGTAGAGACGGCCCAGGCCCTGCCTCACGCAAGCATTTTTAGTTGGGCGCCCGGTTCCGCGCCTCCCCACGCCACAAGCCACAAGCACTCCTCTATTCAACGTGCAGGTTCCCAGTCCCACGTGACTGGCACGTTTTAAAGCCTCTCGGCGGACGCCTGGGTGGCTCAGGGCGGGATCCGGGGATCCGAGATCGAGTCCCACGTCTGCAAGGAGCCTGCTTCTCCGTCTGCCTGGGTCTCTCATGAATAAATAAATAAAATCTTTAAAAAAAAAAAAATTAAAAAAAAAAAAAGCCTCTCAGTCTTCCTCACACGCCTGTCAGCTTCCTTCGCGAGAGGAAGACTCCGCGTCTCGGAGGGGCCGCCTGCGCCGCGTCGGGGCTAGCGAGTCCACGGCAACGCTCCTCATCCCGGCTCCTTTCCGCGGCCCAGGGCAGGCTCGCCCACGGAAGCAACCTGACGAGTCGCACCGATTCTGCTCATTCCTCCACCGCTTCTCTGGGGCCAACTCTTCCGAGGCGGTGTCTCCACTGAAACCGGCGCCAAGCGTCACGGCCGGTGACCGGACCCCAGACCCCCCTTCCGTGGGGCTCAGCCGACAGGAAGGCATTCCAGGGTCCCGCCCCGCCCCCGAACACCTCCCCCTCGACGTGGCCACCAGGCTTGGGATCGCGGCCGACCTCAGGCTCCATCCCCGACGAGCGCGGGCAAGGCCCGGGGGCCGAGGCCCGCCACGTCCGCCCGGCTCAGCACACCCGCGGCGCGGGACTGGAACTCAGGGCTCCCCCACGGAGGAAGCCCCGAGCGCGCCGCGCCGACGGCACCTTCCGCCCGGCTCCCCGGGAGCAGCAGCGAGGCCGCATCTCCGAGGGATGTGGGAGAGGAAGGTGACGGAGCGTGTCCGCGCCAGGCTTCCCCCATTCCCAGCCGGCCCTGGGGGAGCCGCGGGGTCCGGAAGGCGAGACGCACGCGGCACGAAGCCGCAAGCCGTCGCCGCCCACTTACCTCAGCCCAGGCTTTACGCTGGAGCCGCCTTCGCCTCCGCAACCGAAAGCCGACTTCCGGCCACCTCCTCCAGGAAGAAGCCCCTGACACTGCCCCTTGATTGGCTGAGAGAACTGTATGTTAGCCGCCGCTCTAGTCCCGCCTCCAACCAAAACCTTGCTACTGCGCCTGCGCGTATCTCCCCGCGCCCTCGGCGGTCGGGTCGCCGGCGGCCTCGGGCGTGGGGGTGTCTGTGCTAGTACTTTCTATCAGTAAAAGCTGCAACTGGTAGCTTCGCTCCTTTGTTATCTTTTTTTTTTTTTTGACACCTAAGATTAACTTATCCGTTTGCCTTACATGAAAATTAGAAAATGCAGATAAGCCGATTTTTAAAAATTAGATCGACTCTAATCCTACTGTCCAAAATAACATTACATTTATTTTCAATCTGGAAATATTTATGAACGAGATCGGGAATTCATAGCGTTCTCAGTTTCTATTTCTTCACATTCATATTTATTTTCATTTAGGAATTGAAACATAGCTATGTTTCCAGGTAACAAAAAATGTATCAAAGTTTTTGGGAGGTAATTTTCAGAAGAAGTAACAAACTTATAAATTCGTGGAAATCTGACGAGAGCATACTGGACATAAAAGAAAATTGTTATTCTTATAAAAGTTTTCAACTTTGCCTCTAAAATAAGATTACTTGGTTTCATTTTTTAGAAAAGAACGGGATTCCGAGTATATGCAAAAGTAGAGGGGCGCCTAGGTGGCTGAGTGGGTGAAGCCTCTGCCTTCAGCTCAGGTCGTGATCCCAGGGTCCTGGCATCAAGCCCTACTTGGGCTCCCTGCTCAGCAGGGAATCTGCTTCTCCCCCTCCCCTCACACTGCTCTTGCTCTCTCTCTTCCTCTCTCAAATAGATAAGATCTTTAAAAAAAAAAAGTGTACTCATTATCCACCTTCAATCTATATCTACCCATTAGATCTAGACATTATTTCGTTTTAATATACACGTCCAAAATAGGACTCTCATTTTCCCCCATAAGGATACAGATGTTATATCATTTAAAAATAAGTTAGTAGAGGTGCCTGGGTGGCTCAGTGGTTCCGTGTCTGCCTTTGGTTCAAGTTGTGATCCCAGGGTCCTGGGATCAAGTCCTGCGACAGGCTCCAGGTATGGAGCCCGCTTGTCTCTCTGCCTACATCTCCGCCTGTCTCTCTGTCTTTCATGAATAAATAAAATCTTTTTAAAAAAAAATAAAATAAATTAGTAATTATTTAAATTCATCAAAATCAAGGGCACTTAGGTGGCTCAATTGTTTAAGCTTCTGATTCTCAATTTCAGCTCAGTTCTTGATCTTGGGGTCATGAGACAGCCCCATGTCAGGCTGTGTGCTCAGCCTGCAGCCTGCTTAAGATTCTCTCTCTCCTGCCCTCTGCTCCACACACCCCCCCCCCCTTACCTCTCTTAAAAAAAAATCATAAAAATCAAGTCCTTATTTGGATAACAATTGCTTCAGGATCCAATAAGCCTTTGTAACTGGCTGATGTGTCTTTCAACTACCTTTAATCTTTGATTCTAAAGTTTCTGTTAAGTAACAGAAATTTAACCCAGTAAATTTAAGAGATCTAATTGGATTTTTTAATCTATTCATCAATTGGGCAAAATCCCATCTAGCAAGTAATGGGGAACTCCAAGGATTTGTGCCAAGTGGAACATTTTTCTAGAAAGGAGGGTGGAGCAAGGAAGTTATTAGCAAAGGAAAGGTTTGTTTCACACAAGGTCACAATCCTTGAGGGGGAAGAGCAGGGCCTTATTTTGAAGATTACCTCATCTTCCTTTGGGAGTGGGGAACAATGGCCCGTGCCATAGATTACTTCATTTGGTGCTGATCAGAAAATTCTAGATTGATTGATTTAAAATTCTACTCTTGGAAAGGTTGAAACTGCAATTAAGTCTTGGTTTGCTATCCTGGGGTGGTTTTCTTTCTTTCTTTTTTTTTTTTTTTTTTAAAGATTTATTCACTTATTTTAGAGAAAAAGAGAGCATACATGCTCACGTGAGCAGGGAGAGGGGCAGAGTGAGAGGGAGAAGCAGACTCCCCACTGAGCATGGGGCCTGTCGAGGCTTGATCCCACAATCCTGAAATCGTGACCTGAGCCAAAACCAAGAGTCAGACACTAAACCAACTGAGCCACGTAGGCACTCCTTTATGGTTTTCTTTTTAATAGTCTTTTCCATCTCCATACCACATCAGTGTATTTGTTGAAGAAATCCATTCACTTGTGAGCATACCCCAATCAGACTTTTCTTCCCCACTCATCCAATGTTGTTACAGGGTTGCAGGGTTCTTGTCTCACAGAGTCAAAGAATGAACCCCATGGGTGTTCAAAGGGTGAAGTGACGTGAAAGTTGACTAAGTGAAAGGGAGAACAGAAATGAAAGAAAAAACTCTCTAGAGTGAAAGAGGTCCCAAATGGGTTGCCACTGTGGGCTTTTACTGGCAGTCTTTTATTGAGAACTGACCAGAAAGCATGTGGCCTTGAAATTCTTGTGCCGGCTTGGTTTGAGCAAAGACTACTGATAACATGACTTACTTCTTTGAGGTATCGTCATTTTCTGTGATTACAATGTAGCTGCCCACAGGAAAAAAGAAAAAAAAAAAAAAATACTCCCTAACATTCAGGGCCAGGCGGTCTGGTTTGTTCCCTTATCTCTGGTTATGTCAGCCTCAGCATTTCTCCAGATCTGGGATTTTTGTGAGCCTGGTCACAAAGCCACCCCAACTCCAGCCCCCTTCATGAGCCTCCTCAAGAGAGTTAGGGGCCTCCTCTTTGTCCCTGCCTAGACCTTAACCCTTTCCTTACTCAATGCAACCTACACCAAGACCTCCCATGCTCATTCCTAGTCTTCATTTTACTCCACCTGCAGCAACATTTGGCACATTTGATCCTTTGAATTTCCCCAGGACTCAGTTCTCACTTCTTCATGCGATCTCATCCACGTGGTAGGAACGAGGTGGTATCCAGGCCCTGGCAACATACTCTCCTTTGTACTCAGACCCCGCCTTATCCAACATCTTTATTCAAGTGCACTTCACTCAACTACAAAGACTCAACTCCAAAAATTTATCTTTTACTCCTCTTCCTCCCATAGGCCACTGAAACTACCATACCTGCCTTTGTATTTGTTTTATTTAGAATAAGTAAAAGTCCCAAATATAACTAATTTTCACCATTCCCACTGCTATGCTCCTAGTCCATGGCACAGGACTGGAAACTGGACTTCTGAAATAGCCTTCTAAATTGCTTCCTTGCTCCAACTTTTGTCCTCCCCTAGCTTATTTATCACAGTCTTAAAATATAAGACAGATCTGACCACTCCTTTGTTCAAAATTCTCCAAGGTTTTCTCTCATCTTGACAATAAAATCTAATGTCCTCTATAAGGCCCTACAAAACCAACTCCTTGGCTACTTCCCCAGTTTAATTTCCTACTGTTGTTTCCATTCTCACACTTTTCCAGCTACAGGCCTTATTTCTTTCCCTCAAAATTGCCACCATAAACTCCTGCCTCAGGGGCATTGTCTTTGCCTGGAACTCTCTGCCACAGATATTTACATGCCTCACTTTCTCACTTCATTCAGGTCTCTGCTCAGATATGACCTGCTCAGAGAGGTCTTTCCTGGTCACCATAGAAAACAGTGGGGTCTCTTAGAGGGTTCCCCAATCCCTTTACTATGCATCATCCTTTCTTCAGAGAACGTACCATCATGTGATATCACATTATAAAGTACATTTATTTTTATTGCCTTTCATCCCCATTAAAATACAAGGTTCACTAGGGTTTTTGTTTCATTCACTGATACATCCTCACACCTAGAATGGTGGCTGAAATTGGCCAATGGACATTTATTGTATAACAAAATTAATTCAGTCATCATTTTCGAGTGAATTCACAGTGCGACCTTGAAGGATAAATCACAGTCTATTTAGCCAAAGCCCCATTGTGTGAAATTACCTTCCTCTATGTTTTTTCTATTATTAATACACTGGGTATTAATCCCGGTACATATCTGTTTGTACTCCTGCTCAATCTTTTTCCCAAGATAAATTCCTGGAAATTGAATTGCTGGACCCAAAGGTGTAGTGTCTTTCAGGTAGTAGCTAGATTAAGGCTAGAATCTAGAACTCTTGACTCTCAGTCTAGTGTTCTTTACAGTAAACTACAAATAAATAATGATATGAAACTCATATTGTGAAAGGGGCTAGTAAAAATGTAGCATGTAATAAATATTTATTTATGTGGCTATATTTTCAGAATCTTTACTCATCAAAGATGCCTTCTATAGCTTGACAAGGAATATGTTGATTTGACAAATCTTTACTGTATGTCTGCTATGCCAGGCACTGTTCTAGAAGGAAAAAAAGACAAAGCCTTGCCTCCTAATGGAGAGACACAGAGAGCAACATGCAAACAAATAATTTCAGATAGTGATAGGGCTATGAAGGAAAAAAATACAAAATAACATGATAATTATGTGGTGCAGGGGGCTAGCTGCTTTATTGAGAGTGATCAGGGAAGCCTCTCCCAGAACTGACTTTGGAGATAAGACATGAGGGATGTCAAGGAGACAACCATGGAAAGACCTGAAAGAGAGCAAGTACAAAGAACCCGAGGCTGCTGTGATCTTTCCAAGTTATAGATAAAGAGGGGGCCTGCATGTTCTATACTAATGATCAAAGAAAAAGAGTGCTAGATGAGGGGCAGAAATAGGCAGGGGTCCACAGTAACTGGCATCTTACCTTTAGGAGCTTGGCACATCATAAAAGACATTACTATTTATTATTTGAGCCTAAATGGCTACAGAAGTATTTTCTGTACCCCATTGATTTTTTTTTAAGATTAGGTTGTTGAGGAATAATTTACACACAATAAAATTAACTTCAGGTTAATTTCAGTTCAATGAGTTTTGATGAATACATACTGTCCTAGAACAACCACCACCAGAATTAGGATACAGAATACTTCTATCACCCCCAAGCAATTCTTTTTGTGCCCCTTTGTATTCACTCCTCCCCTTCTATCCCAGTTCCTAGTAACCACTCATCTGATTTCTGTTCATATGGCTTTGCCTTTTCCAGAATGTCCTATAAATGATGTCATACGGTATGTGGACATTTCACATAGCACAAAAACTTTTGAGGTTGACCAGTGTTGTTGAATGTATCTATAGTTTGTTCCTTTTTCTAGGTAAGGAGTATTCCATTGTGTGGATGCACCAAAATTCATTTATTCATTCACCAGTCGGTAGACATTTGGGTTATTTTCCTATAAACATTCATATACATGTATGTTTTCATTTCTTTTGAACAACTACATAGGAATGGGATTGCTAAGCCATATAATAGTTATATATTTAGCTATATAAGTGTCAAGCAGTTTTCTAAAGAGGCTGTATCATTTTTTATTTCTACTAGCAAACTATGAGACTTGCAGTTACTCTGTACTTTTAACTGCACTTGGTATTTTGCTTTTACAAAAAGCTATGCTTTCATAGCTATGTAGTACTTTAGTTCACATTTCCCTAGTGTTGAATATCTTTTGTGTACATATTTGCCGTATGTACCTTCTTTGGCAAACTACCTGTTTAAATTTTTTGCCCACTTTTTTAACTGGCTTTTTTGTTTTCTTACTATTTTGTTGTAAGAGGGCAGGTGCACGCACACACACCCAGGATGTAAATCTTTTATCAGATATGGGTTTTGTAAATATTTCCTCCCAAGTCTGTGTTAATCTTTTTATTTTCTTAACAGTGTCTTTCAAAAAACAGAAGTTTTGAAGAAGTTCTATTTAGCAGTTGTTTTCTTTTTATGGTTTATACTTTTTGCTTTCTATCCAAGAAATCTTTGCCTAATCCAAAGTCACAAAGATTTTTCCCATGTTTTCTTTCTCCATCTCTTTCTTTATTTCTTTCTTTCTCTTTTATTCCATTCTTTTTCTTCCTCTTCCTTTTACTTTTTATTTTATTTTTTATTTTTTATTTTTTTTTTGGATTTGGGAGTCCAATTGTTCTAGCACAATTTACCCTGATTTTAATTTTGTTGGTCTTACTAGCATCTTGCCTTTAGGAGCCTGACACATCATAAAGGACATCACATTTGAGTCTAAATGGCAGCAGTTTTTTTTTTTTTTCTCTACCTTGTTGATTTTTTAAGATTAGGTTGCTAAGGAATAGTTTACATACAATAACTTTAGGTAGACAAGTTCATAAAAAAAATAATCTCTGAATTCACACTAGCCAATTACATTGTTAACCAGCCCAGGCAGAAAAATGAAGGAGAGAAAATTACATTTTTCATCTCCAGTCCCTGTTTCTTCCTGCCATATGATTCTTATCAGCTCATATATATTGTTTAAATAATGCATTTTGGGTGATCATGGCTAATGCATCATTCCCCCAAGTTTGCTGTATAGTTTCAATTCTTTTTTTTTATTTTTTTATTGGAGTTCAATTTGCCAACATTTAGCATAACACCCAGTGCTCATCCCACCAAGTGCCCCCCTCAGTGCCCAGCACCCAATCACCCCAACCCCCCACACACCTCCTTTCCACTACCCCTTGTTCATTTCCCAGAGTTAGGTGTCTCTCATATTTTGTCAACCTCACTGATATTTTCACTCATTTTTGCACTATTTATTGAAGAGACTTTTTTCCATTGGATAGTCTTTCCTGCTTTGTCGAATATTAGTTGACCATAAGATTGAGGGTCCACTTCTGGATTCTCTATTCTGTTCCATTGATCTATGTGTCTGTTTTTGTGCCAGTACCACACTGGCTTCTTGATGACCACAGCTTTGTAGTACAACCTGAAATTTGGCATTGTGATACTCCCGGCTATGGTTTTCTTTTTTAATATTCCCCTGGCTCTTTGGGGTCTTTTCTGATTCCACACAAATCTTAAAATGATTTGTTCTAACTCTCTGAAGAAAGTCCATGGTATTTTGATAGGGATTGCATTAAATGTGTAAATTACCCTGGGTAACATTGACATTTTTACAATATTAATTCTTCCAACGCATGAGCATGGAATATTTTTCCATCTCTTTGTGTCTTCCTCAATTTCTTTCAGAAGTGTTCTGTAGTTTTTAGGGTATAGATGCTTTACCTCTTTGGTTAGGTTTATTCCTAGGTATCTTATGCTTTTGGGTGCAGTTGTAAATAAGCCAATAAATTAGGCAATCTAGAAGAAATGGACGCATGTCTGGAAAACCACAAACTACCAAAACTGGAACAGGAAGAAATAGAAAACCTGAACAGGCCGATAACCAGGGAGGAAATTGAAGCAGTCATCAAAAACCTCCCAAGACATAAAAGTCAAGGGCCAGATGGCTTCCCAGGGGAATTCTATCAAACGTTTAAAGAAGAAACCATACCTATTCTACTAAAGCTGTTCAGAAAGATAGAAAGAGATGGAGTACTTCCAAACTCGTTCTGAGGCCAGCATCACCTTAATTCCAAAACCAGACAAGGAGCCCACCAAAAAGGGGAATTATAGACCAATATCCCTGATGAACACAGATGCAAAAATTTTCAACAAGATACTAGCCAATTGGATCCAAAAGGACATTAAGATTATTCACCATGACCAAGTGGGATTTATCCCTGGGATGCAAGGCTGGTTCAACACTCGTAAAGCAATCAATGTGATTGATCATATCAACAAGAGAAAAAACAAGAACCATATGATCCTCTCAGTAGATGCAGAGAAAGCATTTGACAAAATAGAGCATCCATTCCTGATCAAAGCTCTTCAGAGTGTAGGGATAGAGGGAACTTTCCTCAGCATCTTAAAAGCCATCTACGAAAAGCCCACAGCAAATATCATTCTCAATGGGGAAGCACTGGGAACCTTTCCCCTAAGATCAGGAACAAGACAGGGATGTCCACTCTCACCACTGCTATTCAATATAGTTTCAATTCGTAATCACCATTTTCATGTTGTTGTCTTAGGGGTACTACACACCTTATCACTAACAACCATCTCCACCCAACCTGCCTGTGGCCAGTGGGAGGGGAGGATGCCAGAAGTTTGCTTTGCTTGCTACCCCTTTCCATGGCAGCAGGGGGCAGCAGTAACCCTGGCATTTGGGAGTGATCTCCAGTTTATAATTTGTTTTACAAGGGCAAGACTTGTGTCCCACATATGAGGTCCCAGGGAGAGCCAATCTCAGCTCTTGCAAGCTGAAGAACTTGAAAAGGATTTAGAATCCCACAAAAGTCAGGTAAGCCCCTTTGAATTATTTGTTGTAGCTGTTACTGTGGTTAAAGTCCACATTTACATTATTATGTGGAATTTCACCAAAGAAAAAGTAGCCATACCATTATTGTAACTGTTTTTGAATCATCACAAAATCTACCCATTTCATTGGTTGCTTGAATTATTTCCTACACATTCCCCCAAGAATCTAGGCTATATCCAACTAACTTAAGGTCCTTCTTTGGGGTCCATCTCAAATGTGACCTTCTACAGAAGGTTTCTCCAAGTTCACCCAAATAAAAATTACCTCTATACCCTCTTATAGCCTCTTTTCTGTACTTGTAGCACCTCTCTTCCTTAAGTCATAATTATCCACCTGCTTTATTTATGTGGCAACAGCTCAGTGCCTGATTTACCTGGCATCAACCTTGACATTCCCAGCATTGCCTCCCACATAGCCAGGGCTAAATATATTTTTGTTGAAAAATGGTTATGGAATAAAAGCAAAAGA
Organism: Canis lupus dingo; assembly: GCF_003254725.2. NCBI lineage: Eukaryota > Metazoa > Chordata > Mammalia > Carnivora > Canidae > Canis > Canis lupus. The sequence continues at coordinate 53,422,766 of NC_064246.1, read as the reverse complement.
AAGAAGAAAAACTCCATGTCTTCTGAATGGCAAGCGTGTACAATTATGACCTGCTCACTTTTGATATCACTTCACATCTGGGTTGGGACTAGGGTCAAGTGTGAGGCACTTGCCTCAGATGCAAAATTAAGGAGGAGAAGCAAAATTCTGTAAAGATAAATACTATTTAATGCAATGCTTTAAAAATAAAAATTAAAGCAAAAAATCCATGATTGATAAAACATTACAATTTTATTTTTTTTAAAGATTTTATTTATTCATTTATGAGAGACACAGAGAGGCAGAGATATAATCAGAGGAAGAAGTAGGCTCCCTGTGGGGAGTCACAGGGAATCACAACCTGAGGCAGATGCTCAACCACTGAGCCACCTAGATGTCCCAAAATATTATAATTTTAAATAAAGACAGGATCAGTAGTTTGCATACTATTGTTTAAAGAGGAGAGGCCTTTCCATGGAACTCTATCATTCAAAGATCAGAATTATTTTTCTGAAAGTATGGATGGCAATACCCTCTTAGAGAGATTTTTAGAGTTTGATGATACATTTGTATCCTAACAAACTTGTTCATTCACCAGTATATATTGCTCATCTACAAAATGCCAGCTACTATCTGAGGGGCTGCAGGTAGAGTGGCCCAACACGCTACCAGTCCAGAAGCTGTTTCTCTACAGTTATCTTTAGCCACTTGGTTCCACCTATTTCAGGTCCAAAATGAACTTCTCTTAGAACCTTGGGCCTCCAAAGAGTGGAGACAGATTTTGTGAATTCAGACTCCCACAGTCTCCTTTACCCTATTTGTACAGACTCCAGTGTTTGTGACTTATGCAGGATTTGGCTGTCTTCCTTCTGAATCTACTTTCCTTTGTCCCCTTATCATCTTCCTCCGGTTCTGACACCTGAGTCCCAATTTGTCCCCCAGCACATGTTAACCTGGGCTGAGGAACCTTCCACTTTAATCAGAGTGGAGAAAGCTCTGGTCTGAGAGTCAGAAGACCAGAGTTCAACCAGTCTGTTAGATAACCTTAGGCAGGCCATAACTTCTCGAAGCAAAATGAGAATCTCAGGCAAAATCAGCAGCCTCTAAGTCATGGAAATGCTTTCCAGGTGTCCTGAGGCTAAGGGCAGCTTAACTGGTAGAGCTTAAGCTTAGCCCTGGCACTCTATCTGCACCTTCAAGTGGATCACCTACACCTTCCTCTCTTTGTTTGCTATATTTCATGTAAGTTTTCATACCAAAAAAATTTTAAAGTTCAAACTGTACCAAAAGTTTGGAAATCACTGAATCATATGGCTTCTAAGTTTTTTTTTAAAGATTTGATATCTATTAGTTCTATTGGTATTGGCCTATGTATGTATCGTTGAGTATATACACCTTAGAGATAGCAATCTCACATATTTCAAAGCTCATGTGCACAGTCATGTCCAATGGGGGAAAAAAAATCTCTCCAGGTTTCAGGAGAAAGTTCTGTAATTCCATAACTGAAAAGCTCTCTAAGCACAATTTTTAAGTAGATTCTATTTTTTAGAGCTTTCAGGTTTACAGGTTTAGAGTTTTAGGCTCATAGCAAAATTGAGTGGAAAGTGTAGAGTTCCTATATAACCCCTTCCCCCAGCTACTCATAGCTTTCCCCACCATCAACATTCTCCACCAGACTGGTACATGCTACAACTGATGAACCAACATTGGCACATCATTGTTACACAAAGCCCATCGATTACATTGGGGTTCATTCTTGGTGCTAAATGTCTATGGGTTTTGACAAATATATAATGACATGTATCCACAATTAGAGTGTCAGAAGTTTTACTGTCCTAAAAATTCCCTGGACTTAACCTATTTATTCCTCTCTTCCTCTAAACCCCTGGTGACCACTAATCTTTTTACAGTCTCCATAGTTTTGCCTTTTCCAGAGTGTCATATAGTTGGAATCATATAGTATGTAACCTTTTTAGATTGGCTTCTTTCACTTAGTAATATGCATTTAAGTTTCTTTCACGTCCTTTCATAGTTTGATAGCTCATTTCCTTCTATTGCTGAATAATATTCCACATTTGGAGGTACCACAGTTTATCCACTTACCTCTAAAGAATATCTTGGTTGCTTCCAAGTTTAGGCAATTATGAATAAAGCTGCTATTTATGTGCAGGGTTGTGTGGATATAAATTTTCAACTCCTTTGGCTAAGTACCAAGGAACACAATTGCTAGATCATATGATTGGAGTGTGTTTAGTTTTGTAAAATACCGCCACTATCAAAGTGGCTGTACCATTGTGGATTCCCACCAGCATTGAGTAAGTGTCGCTCCACATCCTGACCAGCACTTGGTGTTGTCAGTGTTTGGGATTTCAGTCATTTTAATAGGTGTGCTGTGGTATCTTGTTGTTTTACTCTGCACTTCCCCAATGACATATAATGTGGGGCGATTTTTGTTGTTGTTGTTAATTTGCCATGTGTGTATCTTCTTTGGTGAGGTATCTGTTAAGATGTTTCACCATTTTTTCATTGGGTTGTTTGTTTTCTTATTGTTGAATTTCAAAAGTTCTCTATATATTTTAGAAAACAGTCATTTATCAAATGTGTCTTTTGCAAATATTTTCTCCCAGTTTGAAGCTTGTCTTTTCATTGTCTTACCAGGATCACTCAAAGAGCAAGTAGTTTTATTTTTTAATAAAGTCAAATTTCTCAGTTTTCCCTTCTATGGATTATTCTTTTGGTGTTATGTCTAAGAACTCTGCCCAAACCTAGGTCCGAAAGATTATCTTCTATTTTTCCCCCTAAGTTCTATAGTTTTACATTCCACTTAATTTTGTGATATATTTTGAGTTCTCTTTTTAATAATGTGTAAAATTAGGTCAAGATTTATTTTTTTGCTTATGGATGTCAAATTCCTCCAGCACCATATGTAGAAAAGGCACTCTTTCTTCCATTAAATCGCTTTTGCACCTTTATCAAAAATCTGTTGGGAATGTTTGTATAATCTATTTCTAGATTCTGTATTCTGTTCCACTTACCTTTGAGTCTTATCCCTCCACACATAACACAGTCTTGAGTACTGTAGCTGTGTAACAAAGTCCTGTTATTAAGTAGATTGTTCCTCCCACTTTATTCTTCTTTTTCATAATTTTTTTTTGCTATTCTAGTGCTTTCTCTTTCTCTAATTTCATCTATACTACAAAATATTTCTCTGGGATTTTAATAGGAATTAAACCTATATATGTATTTGGAGAAAACTGAAATTTTGGAAACTTCCAATCCACGAACATGGTATGTCTCTCCATTTACTTGGATCTTTGATTTCTTTCCTCAACATTGTATCATTTTCAGCATATAAATTCTGTATAAGTTTTCTTAGATTTACATACAAGTATTTTTTTATTGTAAATTGTACTGTATTTTTAATTTTAAAATTTTTCATGAGTTCATTAGTAATATATAGAAATGTGATTGGCTTTGTATTCTGCAAACTTGACCTCACTTTTTATTTATTATTATTTTATGTCCTTTTTATCACCTATTTTTTAGAACGTTTTTGTAGATTGCTTGGGATTTTCAACATACATAATCATGTATTCAGCAAATGAGGGCAGTTTTATTTTTTCCCTTCTAATCTGTATGCCTTTTATTTTATTTTCTGCTTATTACACTGCCTAAAACCCAAGCACTCTGTTGAATAAAAGTGGTGAGAATGGACATCTTTGCCTTGTTCCTGATCCTAGGAGGACTTCACTTGGTCATTGTATAGTATTCTTTTTATATATTGCTGAATTCTATTTGCTAATATTTTGTTAGAAATTTTTATATCCATATTCATGAATGGTAATGGTCTTTTTTTTAACTTACTACCTTTGGTTTTGTTCTCAGAATAACACTAGCTTCATAAAATAAATATCCTGGAGGATATTTTTACTGGGCATAGGCTTTTAGGTTTTCCATTCTTTCAGCACTTGAAAAACATTGTGTTACTTTTTTCCATCCTCCTTAGTTTCAGATAATAAATCCACTGTCTATCAAATTGTCTTCTGTATAGTTAGACTATCATTTTCATCTAGATGCTTTTAATATTTTTTAAGAAATATTTTCAGAAATATTTTTAAGAAATATTTTCAGAAATTTAACCGTGGATTTCTTTAGGTTTTTCATGTTTTGATCCACTCAGCTTTTTGAACCTGTAGGTTTGTATCTCTTGCCAAATCTGGATGTTATCAGCCACTATTTCTTCTAGCATCTATTCAGCCCCACCTTTTCTCTTCTCCGTCCAGGGCTCCAATAATGTGAGTATTGGACCTTTAGTTCTAGGTCCCTGAAGCACTGTTCATTTTTTTCTCCAGTCTATTTTCTCTGGGTAGTTCATATTGGATAGTTTTGATTATTCTTTCATCCCGTTCACAGATTCTTTCCTCTTTCACCTCCGTTCTGCTGCTGAGCCCAATTCTAACTGGTGAAGAATCTGACTCTTGGTTTTGTCTCAGGTCATGATCTCATGGGTTGTGGAATCAAGCCCCCAGTCAGGCTCTGTACTCAGCACAGAGTCAGCTTGAAGATCCTCTCCCTCTGCCCCTCCCCCCACTTGTGCTTACATGCACTTGCTCTCTCAAATAAATAAATCTTTAAATATAAATAAATAAAACATTTCAGTGGCTTTCTACTACTCTAGTTCAGAAGTTAAAATCCTTTACATGACCTCAAAGTCTTGTGTGGACTGTCCCTGCTGCATTCTCTCACATCACTTTTACTCTGTCAGTCATGACACTGCATTCGATATTTTGAGGCACTTTGTTTCTTCCCACCATAGCACATCTTGTGTCTGAAAGACTCCATTTCATCACAACAGCCCCATGAATGACCTTACTTTGTGGCTGGCCAAAGATCCTTTTCTTGTCTCATATGTGTGTGCCAGTCTTTAAGGTTTGGGACGCTGATTAGTAATCAACCATCCACTGCTTCATTGCACTTGCAGCAGCAGAATAGCTACCATGGTGATGAATATTGCTGTCAACAATATTGACTTTATCTGATAGAGTGTATTGACTTGATGTCCCAATTGATATCTCCCTCAGGAGGAAGAGGTCTTTTGCTTTGAAATTTGTAAGTATTTAGTGCATGAGTCTCTTGATGAGCTGTTAAGATAGAAAAGGAAATACAGAGAAAGTGCCTGGCAGAGCACATTGTAGTGTGCAAGTCTCCACCTCCATTTTACTTTGGTGCCATTTGTATAAATAATGGGTCTGCTCAGCTAACACTCTGCATGGTGGACAAACAGGGTTTGTATTAAAGAAGCCCTTTAGGGTATAGAAGTAGGAATGCATAGAATAAGACTAAAACAAGGATAAAAGACAAATCCATGGTCTACAGAATCATGTGATTAAGTCATCTGTATCTTTTATAATTCAGTCTCTGTCATAGTATAAATTTGGGACTGAGTCAAAGGCTTAGGAATGAGTTCCCCTTTATCTCTCTCCCATACCCCAAAACCTCTGACATTCCCAGGAGGCTTCTCCAAAGCCTGTCAGGTCTTGGAGGACATGCCACTTTCTCTCCTTCTACTTGTACCCACTGCTTCAAGAGTCAAGTCCAAGGACATCTTAATCCCCAGCATCTGTTGGTCTTTGTATATCAGAAACCACAAAGTGGGATTTCCCAGCCACTACCAGAGCAACTGAGAAGGACTTTCCCTGATACTCCCAAGCCACCACTCCTTCCAGAGTACCTTGTTTCTCACCTCCCCCACCTTTGCCACACAGATTTGCTTTACAGAGAAAGTCCCCAAGTTTTACTGGAAACTCAACTTCCATCCTAGTAGACACTATTGTCAGAGAGAATGAGCAAAAAATAGTAAGACTGGGAGGATGACCTCCAGGCTTATACAAACACACTTGGTTCTCAGAATCATTTTTTCTCAAATCCAACTTTTATCACCTGTTAACAGTTTAATGATTTTCATGGACTTGTGAAACTCATTTACAATTTCTTTTAAGTTGAAAAAACAATGTCATTTCTTTTTCACAATAGACATTTGTTAAATTTATAATCTCACTTCTAGTGTGGTATAATTTTTTAATTTTGGAATTATTTTCCACATGCATACATAATTATACCATTTGTACACAGCACTTTGGATTATTCTTTCTCAACAATATATCTATGCCTTTTCTATGTTCCTGAATTCTGAGTATTTATTCATTCAGAATTTTTATTTTGCACTGAAAAAAACTTTCAAACTTATTTTGTTGTCTATCTCTCTTACACATATATTAATAGGAAGACGTAAGTGAGATAAATTTGTTAAGATTCTTCTAAAGTGGCAACTTCCGCCTGGCTGATGGAATTTAAAAGCCATCCTGATTTTGGGGATGTTAAAATAAAAGATTCCATAATACGATACCATGGACACAGTCCTTTGCTTGATAGAACAATCCCCACCCTGTTGAAGTTCTCTGTGCCTTCCCAGATCATCCCTCTCAGCTTTCCACCCTAGCAATATCTACTATTCTGAATGTTGTTTTACTCTTTTGTTTTTCTCCACACTCTCAGTAAATATGTACCCCTAAACATGTTGTTTGATCTTGTTTTTTAACTGTTTATAAATGGAACTATATCCTATGTATTTTTCTATTGCTTATATTATTCAATATGATGTGAGATTCATCCGTGCTAACATGAATGGCTGGTATTCATTTTCAGAGTTATCTAATATGCACTGTAGTCATATACCACAATTTATCGATCCTCCTGTTTGATGAACATTTGAGCTTTTCCAGGGTTTTGCTATCACAAATTGTTTTACTGTCAACATTTTCCTAGTTGTCTCCTGGCAAGCGTATGTGAGAGTTTCTCCAAAGAATATACTTAGGAGGAAGAATTGTTAAGATTGGATGTTGAGTGGGCAAACCTTTTCTGTAAAGAGCCAGTGGGTAAATATTTTAGACTTTGTAGGCCATAAGGTCTCTGTTGTAACTATGCAAATCTGCCATTTTAATGAGAGAGTAGCCGTAGACAATTTATAGCTGAATGGCTGTAGCTATGTTCCAATAAAACTTTGTTTACAAAACCAGTTAGTTGGCAAGATTTGGCCCTCAGGATGCCAATTCCTGATCTAGATGATAAACTTCTCATTCTGATTGTCTACAAATGTGGCTATATCCCCTTTATCTCTCAATTATCCCAAGGAGATCTGAGTCCTGTCTTCAGTCTAAGGACTGGGCTGAAAGTCTGTGTTCAGGAACCTTTGAGAAAGAGAAAGAAAGAACATGGGAACATGGGAGTGGTGATGCTTTCCAGCCCATAGTCTATGACTTGTAGTCACGGTCTTGGGGAAACCAAAGGCAGAAAGGGGTTGAAGCAAAGCATGGCACTCATACGGACTCTGGTGGTCATGGATGGGAGGTGAAGTTGTTTGACTGGAGGCTGGGGTCTCAGGCTGTAGCTTGACTCACATCACAGGAGCCACTGTGAGGTCATTATCAGGCTAGGGGATATAGACATTCAAACAAGATAGCATTTCTTTTGGAGTTGCATGGTTTCCTTTATTAGAGAAAGCTGGAATTGACTCTAGGGATACTTCCCTGAGGCTGGGTCTCCACTGCAGATTCCTGCCTGGTCTCCTATTTAAATGGATTTAGCTTCAAAGATTATGGTCTCCATTGATTCAGATGTCATGGTGCTACAGATCTCCAGGTCTTTGCCATCTGGGGTTTTCTCTACCTTCGTCTCTATGTTGCACTTCTCTAATGACTTAGCCACGAAGTCTACCTCTCTATCGTGTGATGGGACCCCTGTTTTTGAACCAGGCATGGCTCTCAAGTTCCTGAAGAAAGAGCCAATTTTACTGGATTTCTTACTTATAGCACTTGAACTATTTGCAGATTTGATCTTCCCCAATTTGTGAGCTGTCCTTGACACCCTTGCTGCAGAGCCATGGGTACCACTCTTGTGAGAGCTGTGTCCTCTGCTTCTTGCATGGCTCTGCCCCTTCTCCTTTCTGTCATCTCTTTTGTCATGGCCGGATAAGGACCGATGGGAGGATGATTTCCGGGTCGACTTATTTCCTCCTGTCCTGTGGTGACCTTCACCTGTCCTGTGGTGACGTTCACCTCTCCTGTGGTGACCTTCACCTGTCCTGTGGTGACATTCACCTGTCCTGTGGTGATGGGAACTTTTCCTGCTGGAAGTTCTGTCCTTCTTTTCTCTTCTTTCTTTTTTTCCCTTCCGGGTTTCAGCATTGGGCTGGGAGACCTTCTGGCTTCCATCCCGTTCACTCATGTAGCCTTCACTCTGCAAGGTGGAGACAAGGGGTCCTACAACTAGGCATCCAGATCTTTCTGCAGCAGCTGTGCCAGTTGTCATGGTGCCTGCAAACACCACACTCATGCTGCTCCCTGGGGAGATACTGGCAGCCCCCGTGGTCAGGGTAGAAGCACCTACTGAGGACATGCTTGCAGCACCCAAGGCCACATTTGTACCCTCTGAGGATATATTGACAGCACCTGCGATGGCCTTGTTGGATCCGCTTTCTCCCGGACATTTGACGGTGGCTCCAGACAGGGCCGTGCTTACCTGGCCTGTGCTCGTAGATTTGGTTGCTGCTAAGCTCAGAGCACCTGATGAAGAGCTTGTTTTTGCTCCTGCCACTGCCAAGCCTGCTGTAGAGCTTGTTGCTGATCCCGCTACTGCCATGCCTGAGGCTGCCCTGTTAGCTGCTCCTTTGGCCATCCCTGCAGACCTCATAACTGCAGGTGAACTGGGCATTCCACGGTGACCATGATGGATTCCCTCTCCCCCAGCATAAGCAGAAGAGTTGGCTCTAGACACCTCGCGGGGCTTGTGAAGCCTGAACTCATCCTGATCCCCTTCTCCATGGAGCTCTGTGGTCTGTGCCAAGGGGAGGAGAAATAGGTATGAAAGAGATGATAAAGTGAGACTACAACTGTCTGCTCCTTTCTCAACCTGGAGCTGGAGCTGAGCCACTTGAAGCTTATAATTGGAAGGACCGTAGAAATGATCAAATCTATGCTCCTGCTTGATGCGAGATCCCACCTACACCACCCCTATCAAATGGTCACTTGGTTTTTACTTAACAGTCTCAGTGCCAGGGAAAGCACTGATACAATTCCCCATCCTCATATACTTTTCTCTCATACACGTGTTTATATCTCTGCAGGACAGATTCCTAGAAGTAGGATTGCTGGGCCAAGGGATCCACATATTTTACATTGTGGTGGCTGCTGAAATTGTGCATGTGCGACACACATGGGTTGTCCTGATCTTAATCAGCACATGGTAGTCACAGGGATACAGAACGAAGGAGAGACCTCCAAATTGTTAACAATGTTCCACAGCTGATGAGAGTAACTGGGTTGGGATCAGTTTTCAAGAAGAGACTGGGCATTCAGGATGCCCAGATGGATGAAAGGAGTTACAACCCTAGGTATGAGACCAGAACAGCTAATACGTAAGGTCTCTCTGAAATTCAGCCTTGTGGAACAATGGTGAGAAGCATTCAGAACCTCCCCAGCGTGTTAAGTCCCCTAGTGGTGTCTCATTTAGCCCTGAGCCTATTCAAGTGGAATGCATTTCCCAGGTGCCTCAGAGAGCACCAGGGGTTCTATAGGATTAGCTCTGAGCTGCTCTCCCAAAGCACCCTGCCCCACTTCCTCCTGTCTCTGTTGATGCTTACCATTAGGCTTTTGTCATCTTCTAAGTTGGCTCCTTCCCTAGTTGGCAGGGTCGGGGTACTACTGCTGCTATCCACTGGGGGTCTCAGAAGATAGACAAGTTTTTCCCAGTAGCAGAAGAGATCTTCTCGTGCATCTGAAGAGGGACACAGCTGCAAATAGAAAGTACGGCCAGTGGCAAGCTTCAGGCGCAGCTGCTGTTTCTCACGATCGTGAATGGAGATCTTGACAAATTTTAGGGGAAGCAGCCTGGTGAGCTCTAGGATCTTTGTGGGCTTGCGACCTCTCCCCTTGGTGGTGGTCCGGGCGTGTCTGGCATGTTCTTCACAGACTTTTGTTGGTCGAGCCAGCAGCATGACATCAGGTAGCGGGAGGATGGGACTAGTGGATGCAATGCCCACGGTCACCATTCGGACACGGTTGTGTACATCAATCACCTCTCCTTTTTTGCTGATCTGGATAAAGTCACTTTCAAACATAGGTGCATATTTGAAAATGTCATACTCCCCTCCCTTGTACAGTTGTCGTTGCAGTTCCCCCATGGAGGTATTGAACACACCCATTGAACGGTAGCTGTGGGCTGTGTAATAAGGTAACAAACACTCGCTGCTCATTGTTCTCTTCATTCTTGACAGCTCCACCAGCCACAAATCGAGTCCTTGAGAGAAAGAGGGAGTGAAGGCAACTGCCCATCTCCCTGCAGGGCTCTGCCTAAATCTCCCCTCACTACTGCATTTATCCTTCACAGTCCTTTGTGACCTGTCCCCATCACACACCCCTTTGTCCCAGCCTCCAAGCAGCCATCCCCTTGGGGCAGGGTCACCAGTCTCCCCCCAAACTAACCACCACCTTCCCCAGGGGACAGGCTGACCCTGCCAGTGTGGAGGTGGAGGTAGGCTAGATATTCTTTTAATCAAGATGTTAGGATGCATAATTTATGTAACCATTCTGCTTTTGTAAATATCTGGGTTGCTTCTGGTTTTGTTGTTACAGATCTCCCTATAATGACCATCTTCCTGCAAGTATATTTTGCATCTGCTAAACTATGTCCTGGGGATCAAATCCTAGAAGTGGACCATGTGCTTGCTAAGGGCAGATCCTGTTGGGATTGCTGTTCTTCATGTCCTCAGTGTATAGCACACTGCTGATGGGCACTCAGAAGTAGTTGCTGAGTAAATGGCCCAAAGGAGCTACTGCTACCTGTTAGAACCAAAATTCCATTTGTACAGTGGTTTCCAGGGCACAGAGGCTTCTCTAACCCATTTTCTCATATAAAGGAGGTGAAATATAGAGGAGGTGAAATTTTAAAACCATAATTTTATGATGATGAGCTAAGGCTCAGGGTTATCTTGGTCAGTGTCAGAATACAGAGCTGGATTCCATCCCAGGTCTTGTGACTCAGGTCAGGACTTTTTTCTGCCTTAGGCTGCATGGCTCACCATTAGACTCTCATTCTGCACCAAATATGGAATCATTTGCAGGTAGCAATATGCGTGGGGACTTACTGGGAACCACGGGGATTCATAGAGGTCTTGAATCACCATAGGATTTCCCACACTGGTATGCCTGCTGCTTCACTCTTGATGTCTACCTGATAACCACTGATGTTTTGTTTCTTTGAAAAGCACTTCAGAGAAGTTATGGCATCTTTCTGGAGTGGTTTTGTGTGTTTTTTTTTTCTTTTTTTTTTTTTTTTACTTTACACAGGTGATTAATCCAAATTCCCCCTCCCCCAGTTAGAAGACTACTTCTAAAATGAAAATGTGCCCCCTCAAACTCAACAATCACCATGTGAAGGTATTTCAACCCCAAAATGTTCTTTTTTAAAGCTTTATTTATTTAGTTTAAGTAGGATCCTTGTCCAGCATGGAGTCCAACATGGAGCCTGAACTCATGACCCTGAGATCAAGACCTGAGCTGAGATCAAGAGTTGGACGCCCAACCAACTGAGCCACCCAGGTGCCTCCAAAATGTGCTTTTTTATACCCCTAGTACCTACCACATTATCTGATACATTGCAGCCTTCCAATACATATGAGCTTCCTCATGGCCATTGAGATGAATTCTTCTATTTGTTTATTCCACAAAACTGATTGAGCAAGTCTAAATCTGGGGACCATCTAGAAAATGAAAATGCAAAGATAAAGGTCTTTACCTCTGAAAGACTAAACAGTTTTCTTCTAAAGATGTTAAATGACATACCTAAAAAACAAAACAAAACAGGGATCCCTGGGTGGCGCAGCGGTTTGGCGCCTGCCTTTGGCCCAGGGCGTGATCCTGGAGACCCGGGATCGAATCCCACGTCGGGCTCCCGGTGCATGGAGCCTGCTTCTCCCTCTGCCTGTGTCTCTGCCTCTCTCTCTCTGTGTGTGTGACTATCATGAATAAATAAAAAAAAAAAAAAAGTGGCTTATATTCTATTTTGAGGAGATAATCACTAAAAGTTAACACTATCAGGTTTAAAAATAAGAAGTTAGATTTTTCTATATTATAGGCAACCATATATTCCCGTAAGTTTTTTTTTTCTGATGAATAGTTAATTATAAGAGAAAACAATCATATCATTAAGAACTTATAAGCCAGGTGGGTTACTTGCCACTTTGCATTCTTTTAAAAATTGAATCCTCACAACAGCTCTATAAATTGTAGGTACAACTACTATCTGCATTTTATAAAGGAGAAAATCAAGGCTAAAATAAGCTAAACAACTTCTTCAAAGTCACAAAAGATCAAACACACATGGAAGTCCCCACATATGGCCGTGGTTAAACTACACCAGACTGAGTCGCACAAATAGAGCACACATATACGAGTACTGAGCAGCATAAATTCATCTATTTAATTAATATTATTAAGTGTCTACTTTGTTCCAGGCCCTGTTCTAGGTACTAAGAGTACACAGCAATGGATAAAACAGACAACTACCCTAGCTCTCATAGAACTTGTTCATAGACAAAAAGAGGAGTAAAATATTTGGTGTGCCCACTGATGATAAATGCTATGGAGAAAGATGAAGTAGGCAAGCTGAACAGGAGTATCTGAGTGAGAAGGGGGAGCTGGAGATGCTGGTCAAGCAAAGTTCAGTGACGAGAGATATTTAAGCAAAGACATAAAGGAGGTCAAGGAGGAAGCGGTGCAGACACCTAGGGGTGTAGCCTCTCAGTCGGAGGCAATAGCAAGGACCAAGATTCTGAGGTAAGAGCATCGCTGCTATGTTAGAGGGGCACCAAGGCAGCTACGGTGACAAGAGTAGAATGAAAGAAAGTAGTTGGCAATGAGGCCAAGAGGCAGCTGTGGTGACAGTAGGGGAGCAGATGGCATAGGACAGACCTTGTAGAACTGTGAGGTCTGGCTTTGCTCTAAATGGGAGATGATCAGACTGACATAGACGGAGGATCATTCTTGCCACCATGCTGGAAAGAGATTGTAGAGCTGCAGAGGGATAGAAGTGGAGACTGGGTGGCTCCTGCAAGAGTTGATGAGTAAGACAAGTGTGGTAGCAATCCAAGTAGTGTAGTGAGGAGTGATCAGTTGCTAGACATGTTTTGATTGAGACAGCTATTATATATACTGGTGTTGAGAATTTTTCAATAGATATTAGTAAGTGAAAAAAAGCCAGTTGCAAAATAGCATATATGATATGCCATATATTTTTGAATAAAACATTTTGAAACTTGTATATGTTTGTGTGTGTGTCCGTACATGTGCAAAGATGTGCAAGATACTGGTAACAGGAGCAACCTTGGGGCAACTTGTTGGCTGAGGGAAATGGTGGGATAGAGACTTAGCTCTCCAGAGCATTCTCTTCTATACCTTTCAGATTTTGTTTCATTGCACATACTACTTACATAGAAATAGACAATATTTTAAGATTTTTACATTTATAAAAAAATGTTATATCAGTAAGACTCTAAGAATATTCATTGATTCAGGCCTTCACATAGAAAAGAAGTAAATAAATAGCTTCATTCAAAGGTAACTCTCCCTAGCACATTTCAGAATTTGAGAACCAAAATACAAAATATCATTCAAAATTTATTTTCTGATTTCTCCTTAAGACCTTTCAAAAACGTATTCTCTCCTCCCAACCTTTAGAAGCCCAACACATCCCCTATCAAAAATATAAAGATCGGGCAGCCCGGGTGGCTCAGTGGTTTAGCACAGCCTTCACCCCGGGGTGTGATCCTGGAGACCCAAAATCGAGTCCCACATGGGGCTCTGTGCTTGGAGCCTGCTTCTCCCTCTGCCTATGTCTCTGCCTTTCTCTGTGTGTCTCTCATGAATAAATAAATATAACCTTAAAAAAAATGAAGATCAACAAGTTAGGATATATTTACTGATTGGCCTTTCCATTGCCGATTATTGTGCTAAGAGCATTCAAGTTATCAAAATGTAAATCTCAAAAAATTTTAAAGATGATTTTCATTCAAATATAGAATGAAAACACGACAAAGATTTAATTAATCCATCAATAAGAGAACCAGCAGGATGGTAAATCTGGTTCAAAAAAGAATCAGAGGGATCCCTGGGTGACTCAGTGGTTTGGCGCCTGCCTTCGGCCCAAGGAGTGATCCTGGAGACCCGGGATCGAGTCCCACATTGGGCTCCCTGTGTGAAGCCTGTATCTCTCTTGTCTCTCTCTCTCTCTCTCTCTCTCTCTCTCGAATAAATAAATAAAATTTTTTTTAAAAAGAGCAGGTCAGTATCCCATGACTTGTTTTAAAAAAAAAAAACAACAAAAAAGAATCAGAGGAATAGTCATTGGTATTAAAAAAGAATATCAGGTAAACATTTCAGATTAGTTACTAAACTGGTTAAATCTCTACGGAGCAACACAATCTCAACCTTTGAGGTTATCTTTTTTATGAGGCAAAAATCATTTGCATCTCTTCTAAACAAAAATCTGTAAGTTATGACAGAACTTCACAGAGTCTGATACTTGAATCAAATTACACTGTGATAGTTACAAACTCTGAATATACTAAAAACCACTGAACTTTACAGTTTCAATGAATGGATTTTATGGTATGTGAAATGTATCTCAGTAAAGCTGCTAAAAATAATAGATAGCAATACTTCAGTCTTAACTTATTGATCCAATTCCATTGTCTTAGTTCCTTCTCTTAGCTAATTAAGCAATCCTTGGGCTGGTGTGTTAAGCAATGCTTTAATATGGCACTGATAGTACATGTTGCCTGCTTGACAATTTTTTATTTAGAAGTTTGGATAATTGGGGCAGCCCAGGTGGCTCAGCGGTTTAGCACCACCTTCAGCCCAGGGCGTGATCCTGGAGACCCAGGATCGAGTCCCACGTCGGGCTCCCTGCATGGAGCCTGCTTCTCCCTCTCGCTGTGTCTCTGCCTCTCTGTGTGTGTGTGTGTCTCTCATGAATAAATAAATAAAATCTTAAAAAAAAAAAAGGAGTTTGGATAATTTTTCTTAACAAGGAAGATAGTGAACCGTGTATAAGCCATGACCTTAATTTCAGAAAGCTTATGATCCAGGAAAACACACTACAAACGGACAACAAAACAGAAGGACAATTAAATATATGATAGGGTAAAATAGCGAATGAGTTGAAATGAAGGGTGAACCTAATATCACCCATCCCAATATTAAAACCAACAATGATTGTTTTGTATGAAAAACTGCCAAAGCCACAATTCTAAGCATAATTTTCCTTATATTTTTAATTAGCCTAAGATTAAAGAGACATGCAAAGTGAAAACCCTACGTATGATATACTGAGTATAGACATGCAAGATTATAGGTGGCTGAAGTCTACTATTTATCATGGGAAGAGGTTTCAAGTCAATAACTTTTGCTACCCGTCTATTATTTTGAAAACCAAGGCAAGCAGAAAGCTATATATAGCCTTTTCAATGAATATGCCACCTGAGAGGGCATTGTGAGCTAGGGCAGGATGTGAGGGCGGGGAGATTTCCATACTATACACAATATGTATCTGCTGGGTAAATCCCCTGGCCTAAAATACAATCCACAATACTTTTATGTCAATGCTGCTAAGCACGGTGGCGTGGGATGAGCTGCGGTTAGCCTTAGGTACCAAGGACTTCAGGAGGCCAATCCAATTTCTGCCTCACCTCTGGCTGTCAGAAAAAAACTACCATCACCCTGATGCTTCCCCTAAGGGCCAGTATGCAAATCAATCTACTTCTGCCTTGGGTTTAAAAAGAAAATGAGCTGTTATGCATAAAAGAAGCCAAACAGGTGATCTAAACAATTTTATTTCTTAATATTATGATCCAACTAATGTCACCTCTCTTTCCCTTCTACCTTCTTTTGGCTTCATTCGTTCTTCTGTCCTACACAGCTACAGTTAGCCCCATACTGAGCCAAAATTAAACTCGGATTTTGTCTTAAGACTATTTTCCAGGGCACCTGTGTGGCTCAGTGGTTCAGTGTCTGCCTTTGGCTCAGGTCATGAATCCGGGGTCCTGGGATCAAGTCCCACATCAGGCTCCCTGAAGAGAGCCTGCCTCTCTCTCTGCCTCTGTCTCTGCCTCTGTGTGTGTGTGTGTGTGTGTGTGTGTGTGTGTGTGTCTCATGAATAAATAAAATATTTTAAGAAAAAGAACAAAAGACTATTTTCCTCTCAGCTTCCAAGTTTGCTATGTTTATAAGCCAGGAGATGTCCTACCTCAGTTTATATATTTATTTCTTTGATGTTATACTATAGAAGCTTGCCATTAAATATACACACAAATAATAAAACAGTTAACAATAAAGATAAAAACAAAGATTAGAAACTCTACAGGTAGAGGGAGATAGCAGATTCAGGAGCTGGGATAAGATGATTATGACAATGAAATATTAAAGTTAACTCTGAAAAATACTGAAGGAATGTACAATCAATGTTAACATTGATTATCTCTGAGGGGTGACACTAGAAGTAATTATTTATTTTGTCTATTTGCTGGTTTGTCTTTTCCAGCAAGGATGTATTTCACTGTTATAACCAGAAATATAGGTCTATTTCAGGAAATTAGCTCTGAGCTTCCTAGCCACCTATTATCACTGTCTTCTGCTACCCAACCAAAGATTTCCAACAAAGGGCATAGTTTTATTTTAAACTGGGAAGTAAAAAGGAGTTCTCCCATAATGTCATTTTAAAAATTATTTAAATTGAAAAATGAAACATCTTTCTACTCTTTCAATTCCATTTGCTGAAAGTTTAATATGTAAATTCTCTGACATCTCCCTGTGTGTGTATATGTATATATATATACATTAATATAAACACAAAAGGTTTTTAGGTAAAAACAGAAGTATGCCATACACAGTGGTCTGTAACTTTTCTATCTTATATATATCTTGTACTTTTTTAGAGTGATTCATTATAGATATGCTTTAACTTTATTCATTTTCATCATCTTATATCCTGTTGGATGGAGGCATCATAGATTATTTAACAAGTTTCTCAGGGATGTGCATATAGACCTTTTCTGTCACAAATAACACTGCAGGGAACACTTTGTGCATATAGATCAATGTGCTTTTGCTTTTGTTTTTCTCTAGGACTAATAGTTCTAGAAGGAAAAAAGGTTTGTGAGGTTTTTAAAACATTTTTCAGAAGAGGCTATGTAATTACCAAAATATTCTGAGTATCATTTTTAAACAGATATAAATAAATCTGATCAATTCGGATGAGAACCACAAGGAAAAGAAAGAGCTTCGGAGCTACATCCTAAGAGGACAGTTAAAGGATCTTTGGCCTGCACACAGGAAGGCTCTGGGGTTACATAAGAAGCATCTTTGCTTATCTGAATGGTTATTCCCTAGACCAGGGAAGAGGATTAGAATTGTGGGACCTCATGTGATAAAGCAACAAAGATAGACCTTAGATTGGGGAAAAGGCAGATGATTTATTGATGAGCTGGCATCAATTCCACAACATTCTCTGGCAGCAACACTCAGGTGTTCCTTTGGAGGGCCACCGCCCCCCCCATACTCTCAGTCTATGTGGTTGGGTAGCACTGACTGTACCCTGCCCCCAAATCCAGGAGAGAGTGCAGACCTAGAAATAGGTGACAAAACATTCTACTGCCTTGGCTGTGATGATGGAGGTGCATGTGATCATGCCACCAAACCAGGTCGATGACCCACAGTTCTGAGGATTTCACTGGAACTGTTAGGGAAAAGAATCCGGTTCCGGTGGTAACACATCAGCCCTATAACTCCTGGCATCCATGTTGCTGCCATGAAGGAAAGTGAGCCTTAGCATGAAGTCAACACAGAGCCGAACACAGAAATGAAAATGAAAAATTCTGATGTTTGGATCCAGTAGTGCCAGTCTGAATTGTTTTCTTCTTCGTTATAGGGTTTTAAATGAGGCTTTTCAACTCAGTTTCAGTTGAGGCCACAAAGACCTCTAATACTATAATTAGAGGAATCAAGCATCTTCCTATCCTAAAATAGAATACTATGTCATCTGTGACACAATAAGGAGCCAAACAGGTTCTGCTAGTAGTAGTGTCTGCCCACCTTCAGCCGTTAGAAAATAAGGACTTGAAAAGTCAGGAGAAAGATTTTGGTGCACTATGAATTTCCTCTCCCAACCCACTGAGGGGGAAGGACAGGGGGCGCTGGCATCCCTCAGAAGCCAAGTGAAGGGACTCAAAGGGACTTCATGAACTTGACATAAGTCTCATAGAGTTTAGGAGACATAAGGATTGGTGTATAAATCCCACTTGGAGAAATGTAATGGTGAAAGTTTGTGGAAGAGCTATTTATTTGGTGTCAAGAGGGAGAAGAGGCTGTACTTAGGGCAAATGGTGCACCCATCAATTGCAGGGCAAGGATCCTTGAGTCTTTCTACGGTAGAGCCATAAAAGGGAATAAATAGCATACAGTTAGTTTTCAAGGAAAATTCATCCAAGAGGACAACCAAGATGGGCAAGGGGATCCCAACAGAGTTGGAAAGAACAAGGGGCATGCTGAAGATACAGCAGCAAGTGTCCAAAAGCTGAGAGTTGGGCTCATTGGCCAGTCCAAGTGGCATCTCCCACATCAAGAGAACTGCTGTTCTCCTCAGTTCTCACCTCCCACACTCGGCGCCCTCTGAAAATAATGACAACAACAAAACACATGACAAAACTTTCCTATGGAAGAAAAAGCGACAATTGTGTATCTGCCACATGCAGAGGGCATCAACCCCAGATCCCAACTGTAGCCTCATTGAATGCAGTGCCTTTTGCCTCTCTTCCCCCTGAGCCTGAACGGGTGGGTCAGGAGCCAGACTAATGCCAGGTGAAAGAGAAAGAGTCAGGGCATGGTGGAAAAGTCAATGTACTTCTAAGCCTGAGGCAGGCTCATGCTTGGATTGAGGAAAAGCATTAAATTGAATGCATATTTGGACTTCTGATGATTATGCTGATCTGGACTCACCTTGGTTTCTCTTTTTTTAACTTTTCATTATGGAAAATTTCAAACATATAGCAACATAAAAAGAACAGAATAAAGAATCCTCACCTACCCATTACCCAGTTTCAGTAATTGTCAACTCATGGACAAACATTTCTCATTCCTTCTCCACCTATTTCTCCTCCTTCCCTGAATTATAACAAAGCTAATCGTGAGCATTTTGTTATTTTATAAATAATTATTTCAGTATGTTTCTGTGCAAAATAAGGACTCTTTTAACATAACAGGGACATTATCACATCTTAAAAATTAATAATTAATCATCAAATATGCAGCCGATGTTCAGATTTCCCAGTTGTCTCATAACTTTATACAATTGGTTTGTTTGAGCATAAATCCAAACAAAACTATCACATACTTAATATGCCTGTTAGTCTTTTTTTTTTTCCTGTTAGTCTTTTAATCTACAGGTTTTTTTTCTCTGACTAATTTGTTGCAGACACAGGGCCATTTGTCTTCAGTATTTTGTATATTCTGGACTCATTCAATTGCATCTCTCTGTGTCATTTGTCATGTTCCTTTATCTCCAATATTTTTTTTTTGTAAGATCGCTGCGTAGGTGGTTTTGTGTACTTCCTATTGTATTGCATCAGGAAACATATAATGTCTAGTTGTCTCTCTTTATGTGATGTTAAGATTCATCAATAAAGTATTATCAAGCTAATGTAAAAACAATATATTTTTCTGTTGGCTTTTCAACATGATGATTTTAGTAGCCACTGATGATTGTTGCCTAAACCCATCATGTCATTGAGATTGCATGATGACAGTGTTCTAACACTCTCTCTTCATGTGTTAGTTGATATTCTTCTCTAAAGAAAGACTTTCCCTTATTAAGTATTTGATTACTAAACTGAGATATGGTTCTTCAAGAAAGACAAGAGATATGTCTTATTCTTTCCCTTTGTTTTCTAGTTTTCATAATAATAAATTGGTTCTCCAGCATTCTCCCAAAGTGATCAATAGGTTGAGATTTTTTTTAAGCATCTTAAAAAAACCCATGATTTTAACATCTGACCATTCTTCAATTCATTGACACTACTGTTCTTTTTGATGCTCAAATTGCTGCATCTTTGACAAGTGGGAGCTTCTTGAATTTAGCTCCTGCAAACTGGACTTTTTAAAACCAAAACAAAGAGGGGTGTCTGAGTGGCTCCATCAGTTGAATGTCCAACTCTTGGTTTCAGCTCAGTGTGTGATCTCAGGGTTATGGCGTCAAGCCCTTTGTGGGGCTCTATGTGTTCAGCATGTTTGCTTGGGATTCTCTCTGTCTCTCTCTCTCTGCCCCCTCTCCACACACACAGTCACACTTTCTCAAAAAAATAAACAAAAATCTTAAAACAGATTATGTACTTTTATGAATATTTCCTGAAAGCTATGAGAAAATATTGGGGCTCCTAAGGTCACATTTAGTTGAGGACAAAGATAAATCCCAATGAGTGGGCTTGAAGGTATTATGAGAAAGAAAATAAATTACTTATGATTTCACTTCATGAAGACTTGGCAAATGAAAAGCGCCTATTACAGCATTTACTCATGATATTTTTCTTTCTCAGATAAAACTTTGAGAAGTCTGTAAACCTTTCAACCTGAACAAAACAGGTCTATATCTATCCTTCTCAAAGGAGTTTACAGTCTATTTCAAAATATAGCACTATATTAGTTAACTCTAGGTTTAGCGTGAGTGACAGAACTTCAAAATAACAGAGGCTTAGAAAATGTATTTTATCTCTCTCTATGTTAAAAAAGAAAAAAGGTGATCCCAGGGTGGCATGGAGGATCCAAGGTCATTGGGACCTATGGCTCTTTCTATCTTAACCCTCCATTGTCCTCAACATGCAATTTTCACCTCATGTTACAAAATAACTGCTGCTCCAGCTCTAACCTTCATATCCCTATTCTAGTCAGTAGAAAGGAAGGGGGAAAAAAAGAAAATGAGTATGATGACTGCCAATAAAGGACACCCCCCTGGAAGTTGTGCTCATCACATCTGCTCATTATGTTCCATTAGCTAAAAAACAGTTGAGTGACCAGATAATGTAGTCTTTATTCTGGAAGCCATATGCCCAGATAACCTTCAGGAAGTCAGTTACCCAGAAAGAAGAGGGAAGAGTAGCTGTTTGGAAAAAAACAGCATTCCTTGCCTCAACCCCATCATAGTCAGACAGAAAAAAAATAATACATCTTTTGGGCAGTGTATTTCCACACACATCGTAAAACCTCAGAAGGTGGGAGAGGGAATCATTTAAAGTATCACCCCTATCCACCTTCTTGAGTGTCTTGACTGTGCTGGGGCGTCCAATATATGAAACAAAATTAAGCTTTAGTCTGGTAATTTACATTCAAAACAGAAAATTTTAAAAGGTTGCACTCCTATCCTGCAATAACAGTTGTTTTATTTCATTATTTATCTCTGTCCAGTATACTCCATCTCTGTTTCCATTGAGATTTCTTGGTTATTTACTTCATGCCAGAGTAGGACTCACATATTATACTTCAACAATGTACTATTTTGGAACACCTGGATGGCTCAGCAGTTGAACCTTTGGCTCAGGGCGTGATCTCAGAGTCCCAAGATCGAGTCCCACATCGGGGTCCCTGCATGGAGCCTGCTTCTCCTCTGCCTATGTCTCTGCCTCTCTCTGTGTCTCTCATGAATAAATAAATAAAATCTTAAAAAAAAAAAAACCTACTATTTCTAAGGCAAGATATGTGGCTAGCACCCATCACTCAGTATTTGTGGCATTCAGTCCTCTAAAGGATCCTACAAGGAGACCAAGGATCAGAGATGGTAAGTAGCTTACCCAAAGAGAAACAGCTTAGTAAATAACAGAAACGGGATTCCAATGCAGGTTTCTTTATCTCAAAGGCCAAACATGCTTTGCTTTTTGTGTCATTTATACTTGTTATCTGCTTTTCCACTAGGTTTTAGAATAGGAAAGTAATCATCTGTTCGTAACTCCTATGGGCTTTCATTGAAACTTTTAAAAATAATAAACTTCAATATACATCTCTTAAGTGTTTTATAGTCATT
Source organism: Canis lupus dingo (assembly GCF_003254725.2). Classification (NCBI taxonomy): domain Eukaryota; kingdom Metazoa; phylum Chordata; class Mammalia; order Carnivora; family Canidae; genus Canis; species Canis lupus. The sequence goes on along the minus strand of NC_064246.1, from coordinate 53,400,614 downwards.
GTCTCTTTTAACTGTCTAGTCCGGTTTGGTGATTATTCATCCAACACATTTATTTTTTTAACATCCGTTGTATGCACCAGGCATCATGATGGTTGCTGAGTATATAACAGTGAGCAAAACCACACATAGTCCTTACCATCATGGAGCTTCTAGAATCGTGGGGAAGAGAAACATTAATGCAAAATCACGCTCCAAAATGTACAATGACAATGGTCATGATGGGTATAAAGAGAAAGGTGTAAGGTATCATCTACGTATAATTAGCGAATTTGATTTAGGAAAGCCAGAAAAGCTTCCCTGAGGAAGTGACATGCAGGCTAAGACTTGCAGTATAATTTAGAGTTAAAACAGGCAAATCAGAGGAGAGAAGCTGTTTTCAGGCTAAATGAGGTGTTCAAAGTGGTATAAGGAGCATACATGAGGGCTGGAGTGAGAATGTGTGAGCAAGCTGTGAGATGAGACTGGCAAGGAAGCCAGAGAGCAGCCCTGCAGTGCCTTTGTATAGGAGCACTGCTATCCCCTTTCACAGATTAAAAAAAAACTGAGGCTCAGAACTCTTGAGTAATTTACCTAGAGTCTTACAGCTAGTTAGGTGGTAGCGCCTGAATTCAAAGTGTGGTAGAGAGAAGAATAGATCCCCTAAAGATGTCGATGCCTAATCTCTGGAACCTGTGAATGTGTTAGGTTACATGACAAAGGAGAATTAAGGTAGATGATGGAATTAAGGTTTCTAATAAACTGACATTAAAATAGGGTGATTATTTTATATTATCTTGGCAGACCAGGGTAATCTCAAGGGTCCTTATATTTGGAAGAGGAGGGGATCCCTGGATGGCTCAGCAGATTAGCACCTGCCTTTGGCCCAGGGCATGATCCTGGAGTCCCGGGATCGAGTCCCACATCAGGCTCCCTGCATGGAGCCTGCTTCTCCCTCTGCCTGTGTCTCTCTCTGTATTTCTCATGAATAAATAAATAAAATCTTTAAACATTTTTTGGAAGAGGAGGACAGAAGAGCTTACAGTGGTACAAAGTGAGAGAACTCGACCAGATCTTGTTGGCTTTGAAGATGGAGGAAGGGAACCATGAGCCAAGGAATACAGGTAGTCCTAGAAGCAAAAAGGGCAAGGAAGCAGATTCTACCCTAGAGATCCTCCAGAAAGGATCACAAACCTGCTGAAACCTGGATTTTAGCCTGGTGAGGCCTATTTTGGACTTCTGAACTACAGAATTGTGAGATAATAAATTTGTGAGCCACTGACTTTGTGATAATTTGTCAGCAGCAAGAGGAAACTAGTGCACAAACTATACCCATTGGCTCCAGAGCCCGTGTTCCCACCCTAATAGCAACACGCCTTAACTGTTCAATGGGCTAAATCAGGAACTATAAAGATTAAAGTCTAAAGCTTCCTATCATTTTGAGTCTAAGATTCTTCAAATATCATTTCCCAACCATACAGCCAAGGTTATGTATAGTTTTTACATACGCTTCTTAGTTTTGTGAATTTTGAAAGGATGTGGTTATAGCCTTTGACATCAGAGGAGAAGCTCCACGTTGTTGACTGAACACTGATCAAAAGATAGCTTCGGAGGCAAGAGGCCTTTTAACAACTCTTTGAAGATCAACTGCCTCCCCTGTGCAGTCCTCACCCCAAAGCTGTTTCCACAGGTGGTGCCACGGGGTGATGCCCAAAGTGCATCACTTCCCAAGAATTGGATCATGAACAACTTTATCCTCCTGGAAGAACAACTCATCAAGAAATCACAACAAAAGAGAAGAACTTCTCCCTCAAACTTTAAAGTCCGTTTCTTTGTTTTAACCAAAACCAGCCTGGCATACTTTGAGAATCGTCACGGGGTATGTGAGCACTTTGTCTTGTCTTTTTTTAAGCAGTATTTTTTATTTAGATGGGGCTGAATCATGAAGATACACATGGAATAAAATAAAGCCAAAGGAGACACAGACGTGCTTGTTCTAACTGCCTCAAAAGTACAATAAGAATCATCAGAAGAGAATGTGGAGAAAAGTCCAGAGGTGGGGTGGTTGTATTCGGTGATTTTATTCTAAAACCTGCAAAAGAATATGTTTAATATTCGTTAGTGATTTTTTTCCTGCAAGTTCAAGTTTAAAATAATAATGTTTTATATGGCAAATGTTATGATTGGATAGAATTTTAGCTTCATCTGAAATATACTAGATTTTATGGAACATAGATTAATAAAATATTAGCATTTAATGGGATCTAAGAGATAATTTTTGCCCAGTTTCCTTAATTTATAGTGGGGGAAACTGATACTTGGAATGATTAAGTAATAATTCAATGTCAACATTTTTATGAATTTAATTCTATTTGTCCCACTGTCATTACTCACTTGATATCTTGGAATAATATTCCCTGGGCATTTAACTATGTTAAAATTGCAAGACCCAGTGGTAAACCTCTTTATCCCTTGGAAAACTTAGCCAGAGACAGGAGCTGTTGCAGTGCTCTGCAGTACAGATCAATAGTTCTTATCCAGAAGACTACAGCTGCTTAGCTAGGTCAGTCTTCTTATATATCTAGAGATACTCTTATATTCTATAAGATCAGTAATATTATGATTGTTCATGTTGCTCTTATTATCACTGATAATAATGCTGATAATAACCCTGGTTATTAGACCAAACTCTACTCTCTCTCGTGATTGAGCCTGGGAACATGTCTACTTTTTGCATCAGATTATTTCTTTCTATAATGAAAGGTCTGGAGGGACTACCTACAACATTCCTTTCGTCTTTAAAAATTCTTGTACCTGTTTAGGCCTTCTTAGCAAATTTTCAAAGCTTGTGTGTGACTTATTACTATATCATTATTTATTTTTCCCATTATTAAGGAAGTTAGGCAAGAGTTTTCACTTACATTTTACAGAAGGGGAAACAACATTATGTGCTTGGTGGTCACTTAGAGACAAAGACATCTCCATTCCTAGTTGGGATCTGACTTAGTAGGTATAGGCATGAGTTTGGGATCTTTCAAGAGCCAGGCTTTGAGGTGTTCAATAAAATGGAGCCCTGAAGGAGGTCAGACTGGTGATGGAACCTGTGGATGCTGCCAGTGAAATCATACTGCTGCTTCTTTAGAGGTTCAGACATGCTAATCTTCAGGATACTTGTACTGAAAATAATCAATAATCAATCTGAAGGCACATGGTATTACTTATGGACAAGGTCCCTTTGCTAGATACTCAGTAAGTATTTGTTAACTAAGTTAACAGACAGCCAGTAGCCAACTTGGAGGATTCATCATATATAGCTGATAAATCACATGGCATGGGTCAATTTTTTTCTTACTGTGATATTATAACTTCGTTTCTTCTTTCATATTGAGAGAAGAGTCATTTGATTTAAATATCTTTTTCAAAGCCCATTTTGTAGCTTTCACCACTTTGTTTTCCAGGCATCATGAGCTTTAGTTAGCAGTGATCATTTTTAAGCAGTGTTGCTGTTTATGGGCTGTTTGGTTGTGAATTTAGTACAATATTATTTACAAATAATCACACAACCAAAAGGTCTTGATTCAGATTTTTGTTGGTTATAATTTGCATATAGGCAATGTTGTAAAATCACTCTACTTATTCATTTAAGTATTCTTAAAAAACTCCAGGACACTTAATTCTGGGGTGCCAAAGCTAGAGTTCCTAACATTTCCATACAGGATATAGCAGATATATAGTGCACAAACATCACATTTTTTGTTTTCTAATGCCTGTGGTTCATATTCATATGCAACATTGATAAAAGCATTTCTTTAAATATTGTAAAAATCCATTGGTTACAAATTTATCCAAGGTCACTGAGAAAGGTAAGGTGTGTGAGTTGTTAGTATCCATGCCCTATATATGATCCGTTGTTTAGGGTCATTGATTTGCACACAAGTGTGCACTATGTATTACCTGTAAGTGACAATAGCTCTATGCTTATGGGAAGAAATGTTTCTTAAAAACTTAAAGCCTCAGCCTTATCATCTGTGAAGTGGATATGATAATAGTACTCGCTTCACGAGAATATGGTAAAGATTAACAGAGAGAATGTATTTAGACTAAACTATCTGAAATTACCACTCAGTAGATCAAAAAAGACCAGATATTAGCAATTTCGTATAGTTCAACTTAATATGTAATGTACTTAGTTAGCATAAGCCCTGCCACCTAAGAAGCACCTAGTAGAAATTAGTCATTATTTGTATCATCATCATGTCTCTAAAGGAGCAAGCAGGGGAACATAACATATTCATTTTCAAAGGAAGAAAAACATTGAAATGTTTCTCAAAGCCAGGCTAACGTCAGGGTCCTGGATTCTTTCTATTCAGTGATTAAATGCAAGTCTATGGAGATATATATGCATGATGTGTGATGCTGAACCAACTATTGCCCCTCTCGGGGTCACAGCTGCTTTTTCTCTTTGCTCATTTTTAAAAATTATGTTCCTTGTAGTTTTAAGATTCTGTGGATTTATGACATCATATGAAAAATAATCCAACCTACTCAGAAAAAAATTCTGTAATTTTGCAAATGAAGTGTGTTTTTCCTAACTTTAAATATCCATGTCTGAATATCCATATGATTGAGCCTCTTATTCTAACCAGGATTTAATTCTGGTGTCTGGTGATGAAATGTGCAAGTGTTTTCAGTGGAGCCAGGAAGAACTCCCTGCTGGAGCAGTGGACCAGAAGGAAGCATCGAGTTGGCGAGTTGTGTGGCTCACTGGCAGGCATGCTTGCACACACCACCCTGTGCCTGCCAATTTCTTTGCAAACTGGTCCCTGATGCCTGGCATTCTTTAACAGAGGACAATGAGATTAGGGCCCCATGGTGTGCTGGTAAATGTTTGGCAACTGCTGCATTGGTAGTGGCAGTGGAGAGTATCAGGAAGCCCTAATCCATAGTGTTTGCTGATGTCTCTGGTATAAATACTCCCACCATGGCCAATTTCAAACTACGGATGTGAGGTCTACTGGCTCACAAAACTCCTCAAAATTTAACCATCAGCCCTCATGGGCCACAGCAAGCCAACTCCAAAATACCACTGGCAGCTTTAAATACAAATAGTGTTCAGAGAGGGGGTCACCAGCTGAGCAACATGCCTAGTTGTATATGAGCAAAACCAGATTCTTTTTCTGGGGTAAAAGAGAAATGGAGGGCTTTGGGTACTCTCAGTAAGCATGGGATGGAAGGAGCAGCATAGATGGAGAAAAGCATCATTGATTGATGGTCCAGCCAGAGCTGGGTTCAAATTCTTACTTTATCACTTTCTGGATGTGGATCTCAGGCAAGGTATTTAACCTCTTTAAGCCTCTGTTTGCTATTTGTAAAGCGAAGACCCGCATCCTACCTACCTCGGGTGATGTTGAGTATTTCATGAGAAAGGCATGTTATAAGCTTGGCCCTACTGGTAGCACTTCAGTCTTATGAAGGACCCTCAGGACAACCAGAAAGGTCTACCTGTTTTAATGTCTCTACACCTTCAGGACCAAGTTTGTGTTGCTCACCATAGTGTGGGAGCCATTACACGGTGTGGGACAGGGTAAACAGTCAAGACCACCATTCTAGTCAATGCCTGGGTGAGGGCCTCCACTCTACGCTCTACACTCTGCCTGTTAGCCTGCAGTCTGATCTAGCAGCAGAAACATCTCTTGGAGCACGCATTGGTCTTAAATTAAAGATGGTTTAATTTCCTTGCTTCTTCCTTGCTTTTCCTTGCATGTCAATCAAAAACAAAGTTTCTGGTGTCACGCACATCTGGATCAAAGACCAGCTCCCCATTTATAAGCTATGCAGCTTTGCGTAAGTTGCTTAAGGCTGTGTGACTCTACATAAAGCTGTTTGCATTTTTGGTAATGATTAAACATTCCTTCTTCATCTTGCCTTTTAATGAGAAGGAGGTTACCATAATTCTAATAATAATAGTAACTAATATTTACTTAACACTTACTAGGTATCAATCACTGTGCTAAACATAAATTATTTCATCTAATCTTTACAACCGCTCCATACCTTAGGAACCGCTCCATACCTTAGGAAACATTATTACCCTAATTTTCAGAGCAGGTAATGGAGGCAAAGAAAATTTAAATAACCTGTATTGGAAGAATTTAAATAAGCGCCACATGTCTCAGGCCTGAACAGTACCCCCTGATAAATGATGCTAATTCCTAGTAGCAGTAGTGACCTGTGGGTCGCTAGGGTCTCCCCCAGGTTCCTGCAGAGCATGCAATGCCTTCTTGTTCTGATGGCGTCACTGGAAAAAAGCAGTCCTAAAAATCAGCAACCCAGGGCACATGGATCTTCTGCAATAATGTGTGTCATGAGCTCTATCATTTTACACATATTCCAGGACAAATCTTTGCCTTCATCACTTCAGGGAGCCCCACTATGTGTTCAAAAAGAAATGAGAGGCAGGGCAAACTTTGTTTCCTAAAGTTCCTATAAAATTGTATCTCCATTTTCTATGATCACTTTCCCCATGTAACCTGCCAGCAGCTCTCATCTGGAACTACTACTACCTACACCTACTCTGCCCCAGCCCCCCACCACTCTACTCGCCACACAGCAGCCAGCGTGACACCTTATAATCATGTCCCAATGATCCTTATCAAAAGCAGACATGTCCCTGCAGCAATTCTCCTTTTAGACCTAGAGCAGACACCAGAATCTATCACATGCCATCCTCCATCTCAGCGCATGTCCCGTTTTCTCCCGTCTCTCTGGGACCCAACTACGTAAGATTTCTTTCAAATCTAAGGCCATCATTTGGAATGTCAGTTGCTTGGAAAGGCTTCCTTAATTTCTCTGGACTAGGTCATCTAATCCTGTTTTGCTCTGCCTTAGCAATACCTACCCTCTCTATAGAGCACATCCTGGAGTTGCAATTACCCATTTGTTAAAGTGATTATTGTGTCAATGTCATTCCCCCACCCTCCTTTTAATGATAGAGAGGTTCCCATTAAACATTATGAGGGCCAGCACCCAATTTGGTAAGGATCGCATCACCAGTGTCTGTAACAGTGCCTGGCAAATACTACTCACTCATTCATTGTTTGTGGAAGGAAGAAAAGGAGGGAAAGAGCAAGGACATGAGGGAGAGATACCATCGGAGAGGTCAGAGTTACATAAATGAACCCCTAACAGAACAAGTCTCAATTCCAAAAGAGCAGAACAAAGCAAGTTATATAGGACTTCAAAAGGAAGAGTCCTGGGTATAGAAGTAAGTAAACAAGACTCCCCAGAGGTAGAAGTTTTCAAGGCCCAGCCTTGAAAGAGGAAGCAGAGGATTCAGGAGGTTGGAATTTTAAGAGTTGGGTCAGAAAGGTACATGTAGGAATCAGCAGGTGGGCCAGCCCTCCACCCTGACACATCACCCCCACACACATTTTTTTTAGGAGAAAGCACTGTTCTCTTTTTTCCTCCACACTCTCTTCTCTCTTACCCTTTCTTCTCCTCTACAGCTAAACCTGCCTCGATAATATTCTTAAAGCTACCTGAGGATTTTTGTTTGAGACTTTCATCAGTCATATTCTCCTTCTGCCTCACTCCTATGTGATTGAGTTGCCTTCTGGCTGGGCTTTCACTGCCATTCACTGTCACTCTAGGCTCCGTACAATTTATTATCCATGTGACACCTAGAACGAACTTTTAAAATGATAAATCAGGTTTTACTCCCACTTTAAACCCTTCCAGGGCTGTTTAGAGTACTTAAGGAAATCCTCAGCTATGGCTTACAAGACTCTTCATCCAGGAGTCCCTACCTGCCTTTCCAATTTCATTTCACACCACACTCTCTATCCACCATGCCTCTACCACATTTTCCTTCTTTGTGAGCCTTCAACACTCCAAACTCACGCTCCCTGTAGGGCCTTTGGACATGGCCAGGACTAGGGTAAGGCAAGTGAGGGGTAGGTACACTTAGGGCATGCTCGCTCTCTGAGGCCTATGGGTTCTCAGTGCTTGTATTCATTGTTCTCACAATCAGGAGCACCCCAGGCATTTTGAAGGGGCTGTTTCTTAATTGTTTGTGCCTATTTAAATATTTTCTCAGGATCCAGTTCATTTCTTTTATTTTTTAAGTATATGGTTACTTCAATAAATCAGCATCTGTACATATCTATTGGGTATATGGATGTGCTTTCCTGTTTATTTTCTGTCTGTGTATCCGCTGGGGGGTCAGTTCCATGAGAGCAGGAGTACCTTGCTCACCATTGCATCACCAACACCTAGAGCAGTGCAGGGCCCACAGCAAGTGGTCAGTAAATGCCCAGTGAATGAACATAGGTCACAAAAAGTTCAGTTGAATTGAGAAGAGCATCTGGGATGAAAAAAGGTGGGCCTTGTCTAGTGAGGCCAAGGGAAGGGTCCAAAGTGGTCCACTTTAGGGTCCAAAAGGTCCACTTTAGGGTCCAAAGTGAAGTACTTTGCAATTCAGGCCACTCAAGGCCAAAACTACATGGTTTCAATGCCTACCTTGTTGGATTTTCTTTGGGAATTGGTTTTACCTTTGTGATGTGATATTGATGTTTTAAGGAGAAAGCCAGTGGATAGAGAGTGTTTATTTTGGAGGCAAGCACTCCCCATGTTAAAATTGAATTTAATTCCTATTCCTCAGGCGATGTATCTGCCAACCAAGTCTTTGCAATAAAAATAGGCCATGGAGCAATACTATAAATGTGAGGACCTAGTTCTTGACTCAGTCTGGAAGAAAGGTTTCACTGGAAAGTCCAAGAGCTCAGTTTCTTGAGCTATGTGGTCCATGGAAAAAAAGACATCTTCATAGCAAGTTCAGAAATGGACCCTGCAGAAAACCATTTTAAAGTGCTTCTCAAGTTTTCACGGGCCAAATAGTAAATCCTCATCCCTCCATTTTCTGAACCAAGTAGTAATAAATTCTTCTACTTCATGAATTATTAGGCCTACTGAAAAAGCAGATCTTCAAGGGTCTAATTTTCATCCAGAGGTCAGTCTGGGTTTGATTTCATGACACTACAGAGCTTCACTTAAAGTGATCCAGGGACAGAAACAGAAGCTCTGAAATGGTGCTCCATGCATATGAAATTCCCTTTTTAGGTCCAATGTCTGCTCAGTTTCTTGAAATTTCAGTGAACTTGTCAGTATTTTCATTAAATAAGAACCTGATCCAAAATCTTACATTCTCATATAATTCCCATTAACATCAAGGTATTTATAAGCAAGCTTCTCATTATATTATTTTTGATATTTAAAAAGTCACAGAAATTATACCTGTTTAATATAAAAATTCAAATATAGGACTTTCATCCCTAAACTACACCTACTTGTGCCAAAGCTTTTATTATTATTATTTTTAACCTAACCCTGTGTCAAGGAAATATTTTTTTGGGGGGGGTATCTAAAGATTCATTCATTTGTTCAGCAAACATTTCTTGGCATCTACTATGTGCCAGACTCTGGGGTAGGTGCTAGGACTACAGTAGTAAATGACAGAGGAAAGGTGTCTGTCCTCACCAGCTTCCACGCTAGTAGAGAAGACAGACAACCAGCAAGTACATAAATACATGGGGCAGATATAGAGGGTGGTAGGTTGTACGGAAAGACTAAGCAGTGGCTGGGGCTGAGTTGGGAAACAATGTGGTCAGAGAAGGAATTTATATCCAGGCTGAGGCCTGAAAGATAAGAAAAATCCAGTGGTATGAAGAAATAGGGAAAAGCATTTTAAGCAGAGGATACTGACAGTGTGAAGAATTTGAGATAGGAAAAGGCTTGGTCTGCATGAGGCACAGAGACTTGAACATACAGAGTTCAAGACAGGGGTTCTTGCTGACGACACCTTACAGCACCCCTCTTCTGGGGATACTTTGTCCTCCTACTCTGAGTTTTGGTGGAAAGGTGCTTGATGTACCAACAGTGAAGTCCTTGGACCAGCACTGAGCTCAGGCAGCCATTAGCCGCAAAGACTGAGGATGGGTTAGAATCAGGTTAAATCCATTTTGATTAATCACAAGAGACAGAGCAGCAAGCATTCATATCCCCACACCATTTTTAAAAATTAATGAAATAATTATACCCAAGAGTTCTCTGTAGCTCTTTTGTCTAAAGGTATCAGTTTACAGTCTGTGAGAATGACCTTTGCTCTTGTGTAGACATAAATTTCATGTGGTCATAATCATAATGCATGACAATTTTATATGCTACTTTCTTCATTGTTCTTTTATAGATACATTTCTACATATCTACATAGTCTCCAAAGTAATCATTTTTGCATGCATATGATTTTTGTAGTAATCAAATTAGTTCACTTCAGAGATATACTTATCTATTCTATATACCTGAACAAATTGATGAGCTTATCTTCTATTTTTTGACATTCAGGTTGTTTCCAGATATGATGAGAATGCTGAAAAATAATAGTATACCTAACATAAAACTGTCTTCTTTTTTAAATCAGCTCCTTAGGATAGAGTAGTGTGTGGGTGATAACTGTGTCATAGGATAAGAATATTTTATGGCCTCTATCTTTTGCTGCTACATCATGTCATAGAAATTAAAGTAATTCACAGAGCCACCAGAAGTTACCACAACCATTAGAGAAGACTATGTTTCTAAGAAGGAACTTATGAAAACAAAAGAATTCCATTGTTGTGGTGATTTTCAAGTGCACTACTTTTATAGGCTTTGAATGTGAATGGTGAGAGAGTGAGAAGATACATAATATTTCATATATGGATAAGATGATTTGATTTAAAGTCAATCTTATATGTATGTAGATGAACCCACCATCTATAGAGCAGAATTTAAGGAGTGCCAAAAAGCTTCCTCCCCTGCAAAAGATCCCCCATTTTGTTGATGAGAAAGGAGAGGGTTAGAGAAGCTGTGTTTTCCTGGGCCATACATCTGGGACAAATATTAAGTTGGATTAAATGTTCTTCAATGGGTATTTTTGAATCTAAGCTTGTTTGGGTTTGAGAAGTCTTGTAATAGAAGCCACGGTGGCTGAGAAGAGAAAGTTGGGGCAAAGATTTATTGGTGAGTTTCCAGCTCTGTGTGATGAAGGTCCTGAGTGGAGACCCCAGGCTTAGCTGAATGACAGCACCACAGTATCACCACCAACAATAACCAGCACCACTGCAAGGAGAGGACTGAACACATTCCTACAAATTTTCTCATGTAATCCTCACAGTTATTTGAAGAAGATAAAAGAAACATTCTGTTTTAGAGAGGAAGCAATTGAGACATGGAAAAGTTAAGAAATTCGCCCAAGGTGACAGTAGTGGTAATAAGTGTAAAAAGCAGCATCTTGCCTTGGGCTATAGTAATTCCCTGTAGTTTGATCCCACTAAGATGTGTATTTCTGATATCATTTTGGTTGCCCAAGTAGAATCTCCTTCTGTGAGAATTCTCTGTAAAACGGACGCAAGCATCTTGGCCATTCTGTTTCTCACTACAGGTTTGTGAATTCACCAGTCTCATGTGACTGCAGTGTGCTTCTGTGGGCCTGGACTCTGTGGGCTAACAAAAATGAGTTCCTGAACTTGTAAACCTGAGGCTCTGCTCTTGGGGTGACCTCTGCCAAGGAGGATGCTATATAGGTCTCAGCTCTATTTAGTTTACCAGACTAGCTAATCATAATAACAGCTATCCCTCATTAGGTACTTTCTTAGAATAACATTCTGGGAATACATACCCATCACGGTAATACAGGAAAGACTGCCAAATAGGGGTACAAGCCAGGACTAGGAGCCCGGAAAGTGAGATTGAGGCCACTAACACCAAATGTAGCTCCTCCTCACAGTCCTTACTATGGTCAATTTCATGTACAGAGATCCACTTAAGTGTTTCCCAAAGTGGAGTACCACAAGGGGTGTACTAGATGGTACCTGGACAAACCTGGTTTTGACACAGTTTTAATTTAATAGTTATATGCATATTGCAATTTACTTTAGAGAAGAGTATTTTTTAATGGATGGTGGTGCTTTACAACTTCCTTAGAATAAATCTGTTGAAGTGAAAAATTAGTCAATGTAAATAATAGCATTAAATATATGGTACCGATTGGTAGAACCACATAATGATGGAAATTGTGTGGGTGGGTTGCAAACTGAAGGCTGGAAACACTGAATCCATGGAATAGCAAGCAACATGAATCACCATTCATGATTCTTTGCTTTTATTTTATTTTTTAAAAGATTTTACTTATTTATTCATGAGAGACACAGAAAGAGAGGCAGAGACACAGAAAGAGAAGCAGAGACACAGGCAGAGGGAGGAGAAGCAGGCTCCATGCAAGGAGCCCGATATGGGAGTCAATCCCGGAAATCCAGGATCACGCCCTGAGCCAAAGGCAGACACTCAACTGCTGAGCCACCCAGGCATCCCTGATTCTTTGCTTTTAAATACGGATACCTAGTCTGCTCAGAGAGCAAAGTGTAATAATCCCCCTGGACATTTATAGACACTGAGGTGCATCCACAGAGACCAGGGCATAGAAGAGACAAGCAAAAGAGATCTTCTTGGCCCCCATGCTCTACCTAGGCAGGTGTGACTCAGCCTGCTGCCACCAATATCTGACCCCCACATTTCTCTGAACTCAAGAGAAAGCTGGTAAAATTCTTTAAAAATCCATTATAAACCTGAATGACATTAGGTTACTACTGTTCTCGTTGCTTTCATCCATGTTGCAAATTGATATCAGTTTACAAGGCAGAACTGTCAGTAGAATGAACTCTTGCCCCCTGCCAGTATGCCCTTTGGATTTCAGGTCTCTGTTTCCACAGCCACTTTTGTTAGACCATCTTCTGCAAAATATAGACTAATTTTTAAAAAAATTCTTGAATGGTTAATACATTAACATAAATGTTTCAAAAACAATTACAAAGCATTAGGCAATGGCCGACTCCCACTCTTATCCTAAGCCATAGCGCTTCATTGCCTGAAAACAATCAGTATAATCAATTTATCAGTTATTCCAATAATACTTTATGCACATACACATAAATGCAAATAAATATTCTTTTCTTCCTTTTAATACAATGATGACATACTTTACACATACTTCTTAGCCTTCTTTTGGTTTGTTAGCAATACTTTTTAAAAATCAAATCATACCTATGTGCAAAGTGTTTCTTCATTCTTTTTTGTGGTTGCCATAATATTTTACTGAATGGATTAGAAGTTATCTTAATGATGGACATGTAGTCTGTTTTCCAATATTTTGTCATTATAAATGATGAGGAATAATAACCTCATATATATGTAACTTTCTGTATCAATACATCCATAAAGGGTGATTTTGTCCATCATTGGCAATGTCTGAAAAAAATTTTAGTTGTTATAACTAGGGAGGGGAGAGCTACTGGCATTTTTGGGTAGAACCTAGGGAGCTGCTAGGCATCCTACAAAGCAGAGGACAAACTCACAAGGAATTATCCAGCCTAAAATGTTAATAGTGCCAAGGTTGAGAAGCCTTAGTCTGTAGAAAATACTTCGAGAAGTGGAATTGCTGTGTCAAAGGATATTTGCATCTGTTATTTTATTAAATACAACCAAACTATTTTCCATAGAAGTTGTGCCCATGAACATTCCCCAAGGCCATGTGTGTGATGCTTGCTTTGTCAAAACCTCACCAACACCATATTACCATATGTTTTGATATTTGCAAGTCTGACAGGTTCAGAAAAAGGTATCTTGGTATAATTTATTTGCATTTCTGTTTTTGTAGCAAGTTTGAGCATTTTTTTCATATATTTAAAGAGAAATTCATATTTCTTTTGCCTGTTTTTCTATAACCTTGTCCATATTTTCCTTAATAATTTGTAGGAGCTCTTTATTAGCTCAGTCCTTTGTGTAGACTAGTTTTGACCTAACTTTTCACTGTCAAGAGATTTGTATCCACCTGCCAAACCATTACTATTAAAAGTTTTGTCATAGGGCTCACAAACATCACTTTCTGCTGCACACTTAGCTTTACCTGCTGTTCCTTCAATCCTAACAAATATTAATTAAGCGTCACCTTTGTGCTAGTGTTATTTTCTGAAATGCCGGGAAGTTGTTATTAATTTATACGCTTTGGCCACTGACCCTCCAATGTTTGAAAGATATATAGGAAAATAGACTCTTTCAAATTCATTAACAATCTCACAAGGCCTATTCTGGAAAGAAGGAGGGTTTTAAAAGAGCATTTGCAGAGCAGAGACAAAATGTGCAGGGCACCTTTAGGATCTACTTCACACTGGCCCACAGCACTCACTTCTTGCTCTTCATTTCTACATAAGGCCTTTTCTCTCTACTCCCTTTTGAAAGCAAATCTAAACAAACATGCTTTTTTAGGGCAAAGATCACTAATATATTTATCTAACATGAATGAGGCCTGGAAATTATTCCTGAATTATTGCTTCACTTCTAAGATAAATATACCCACGTAAAAGTACGGAGTTGCCTTCTTAGAATCTATGAAGAAAATAGCTATCACTCAAGAAGAAGATGAGAGCACCATCATGAACCTCCATGGATAATAGAGAAGAGCGGTGACAGGTGCTTCCTAGCTGCCACTTACTGCTAGTGGGGTCAGGGGGTTACAAGAGCAGAGAACTGCTTCATTTTGCACACCCATCATTCGATGTGTACCCCTTAGCCCTCTCCAATAGTCATCTGCCAAAGTTGTAGTTCATTGTGGTGTTTTTAAATTTATGAATGCTTTAAAATATTATTTTCATTTTTCTGCTTAGTAAATTTACATGCTCACTGAAAAATGTCGTATATTATAAAAATACATAACTTACACTGAAAGTCTGCCATAGTGGTACCCACAAGAAGGCCAGTGTTAGCAGTGTTCCTTTTGTATTATTTCTTTGTTTTACATATACTATTATATATTTTGTTATTTCTTTTCTCAAAAATGAGACAATGCCCCATCTATTGCTCTAAATATTCTTTTTTCAGAAAAAATATATTTCTGTTCCTCCATATACACCAGCCTTCTCTTTGTTAATGGCCACAGATTAGTCACAGGATGGATGAACCCTAAGTAATTTAGCCATTTGTCTGTTGGCGAATATTTAAGTTTCTCTAGGCTTTTAGTGAAATAAATAATGCTGTTATGAAATCCTTTTACCTACATCTTTACATATTCTGAACCAATGTCTCTATAGGATAAATCCTATAAGGGAAATCTATATATGTATGTATTTAAATTAATTGTTTTTAAATACAATAAGAAAGATACATGTTAATGGTAAAATAGTGAAACAGAATAGAAGGGTATGAGGTTAAAAGCAAAGTTCTCTTTCTACTTCCTACTCCCAAACACCAGAGCCATTCCCGTTAATGTCTGCTCTTCATAGTGTCTCATGAGAGAATACACTCATAATTTTAAGAAAGGATCCCAAATTTCCCTCTGGAAACTATATGAGAGTATAGTCCATTATCTCTCTGTTTTTTCTTCTCTCACTTTTTCTTCTTTTTTGAGGTAAAATTTTCACATTTTCCTCTTGGGTCGTCAGGGTGCTACTACTGACAAAATGGCAGACTTTGAGGGAAGCTAGCGTGTTTTCCCCACAGCACAACCAACCTCATTGAAAACCACGTTGTGAAAAGCTGAGGTGAGGAAAGCCAGTTGACTCTGGTTTAGCTATGACTAAAAGGGCTTGTAGAAAAGAGGAAAGAAAAGAAGGTAGGTGTGGGATGGATCATAGTTTCCTGACTTTATGTCTGCCCAGGAGCGTCAACATCTTCTCCCTTAGCTCCAGATTCTCCCAGAACTGAAAAGTATCATGGACTTAGGGCCAGGTGAAGATGGGTTGGGGGAGGGGAGAAGTCAGCAACAGTTCATCCCAAATTGCCCCAGTGTTTTAGAAGATGCTACTTTTTTCATTGAGACTGTAATGATCACATCCTTATTAGGTATCAGGCAACATGCCCGGTGCCTTTCCAAAGCTTAGGTCATAGTGACCCTACACAGCAGCTGTCAGCAATCCCATTCCTCCTCAAAAGCTAAAAGAACTAAGCCCAAAGAACAGAGACAACTTGCCCTGTGCTACTTGTCATCACAGAGATTCAAATCATGGCTTTTTCAAGTTCTGAATCTCTGCTTTTCTCCCTTGCAGCACCAGGTCCCCTTTGTCATCAAAGGCTTCTGTTGAGTTGGGAGGCAGGGAGTAAATTCATGGGCTACTTTGAGCATGTTTTGCAGAGGATGAAACTAGAATCCAGGAAGACTCCTATGCCCCATTTTAGAACTGGCATTCTACTGTGTATGTTTGGAGGTGACAACCCCCAAATCAGTCACTTAAGTTTCATTTCACATGATATCAGTTATAATTTCAATTGTGTCATCATGTGATTTCAGATTGTACAATGCACTACACACCAAAAGAGGCATTGAGTGAAATATTTGAAATGCCTTGGTTAAAATCATCACCAGAAAGATTTTCTAATTATAAAGAAGTTCTTATAAAGGCAGTATGTGGCCACTTTTACAATGTTATCAGGGAAAATCTGAAATATACTCTTCTTGAAAAATACTCTATTAGCTTATGCCTGAAATTCCATTATCAAAGCTCCTTCTTGGCTTCAGTCTCTAATATCTGTCCTAATCCAAACTCCTCTAAAAATAAGCCAAGCTTTACTCAATAAGTTAAACTTTTGGTGAATGACTATTTGAGGAAGATTTTGATAAGCAAGTGGGAGGAAAAGCAGAAAGTATAAGCCCTCTGAGAGGAAATGTAACACAGTTGAGAAGACCAGGAAATAGTCCCTTTTGTGGTTTGGGCCTGATTATACGAATAATTTGCAAATTAAACAAATGACTCTAGAATGTCAAAATTACCAGTATCACCAGTTAAAAATTAACATTGCCCTCCCAAATGTTGGTTCTTGGTTACATATTTGCCCAAAAGAAAATCACTTCCAAAAACGGACACAAAAAGATGAGAGAACAAAGTCTTCATTTATGTATGGTATTTGGAGAAAGAAAGGAACACTTGAGTGATTGATTTATCATTTGAATGAGTTTATTTTGTGAGTAGGTATATGTGATTTTTGTAAGTCTCTAAATTAGCCCAATAATTCAGGGACTATTATCATTCTTTACTTTAGGAAAAAACAAAAACAAAAACAAAAAAAAAAACAAGGCAGCTGAGAAGTTGAAACACTTGCCTCACATTGCGCAGCTCATCATGCAGATGCAGGTCTACCTGACATGAAAGTTGCAATCCTCTCCCACTTTGCCTCTCCAAAGCTGAAATTTGGCTGTTTTTCAGAAGAGTGGAGATATCCTTTTTCATAGGTATCAGATACATAGCTTCTCATTGACATATCTGTGGAACTAACCAAGCAGCCAAGGAGACAATGTTATAGAAATGAAGTGGAGGTATCATTCTGAAGAAGCAGAAAATGTACTCCCCCTTTCAAATCCAGCACAAGCATTGCACGACCAAATAGGATGCAGACAAATGTCTGCTGGGCCACAGCTTGGAGTATAGATTACGCAAATGATTGTTTAGTGTGGAGTCTGGGGAATGAAAATCTCCTGTGGAAAGTCGGGGCATGTGCAAAGCCGTGAAATATAGCCGTTAAGTGCTCAGACTCTGGAGTCATAGATTTGAGGTTGTACCTGCCATTCCACTTTTTAAGAGACTTGACCTCTCTGAACAAGTTCCTCACTTGCAAGATGGGCCAATGATACTTTGCAGGATCGTAGATTAAATCGGTTCTGGCCTGCTGAGTGGCTGAAGTGTAAGTGCTCAAAGATGTTGATCATTCTTTATTTCAGTTTTGTTCCCTGCCTCTCTCTTTGAAACTCAAGGTTCAAAATTCTATTTTATACAATATACTAACATAAAAAGAAAGGGGATATAAAAGTTGTATGCACAAGCTTGCCTTTGTGCAAATATGTAGACACCAGAATCTTGTTGGATTGCGTTTGACATATGTCAGGTATCCAGGGAGAAGCTTTGGAATATGAAGACAGTGCAGCTTTGAACATGGCCAAGAAGAGACAAAGGCCAAGTGAGGTCCTATGATTTTTCACCCCAGTGATGCAGATGGAATGACAAATAAGAATGAGAGCAGGTTTTACATGGTGTCTCTCTTTTCCTGATGGCTATTGTGTGGTTTCCTTGGAAGGTTTACCCTGGCATTTTTCAGAAATAGCACAGTTGTTTGGGATGATTACAGGCAATCACCATTTTGCAGAGATGGAACTGTGTTTAGCTCACTGACCGGCTACACCCCAGTACCCAGTTGAGGGGTTGCATAGCTGGTCTTGTGTTTACCACATATCAGATCTCATGAAATTCGAGGACAACCTGCCTCAGGACACCTGTTTAGGAAAAAAGAGTGACTTTTGATGGTGGAACATGATATCCATACCAACAGAACAAACCCGAGAGCCGGCTCACCTGGCAGACTGTTAAAACACAGTCTCTTAAAAATCCATGTTTGAAGTCAATAGATATTAAGAGATCAAAGGAGATAATCTGAGGTGGAAGAGAAACCTCCTTGGATATCTTGAAGCCACACTGTCCAATAATGTAGCCACAGCCTTGTGTGGCCACTGAGCACTTGAAATGTGGCAAGTCCAAATTGAGATATGTTATACAATACATAATTTCAAGGACTTAGTACTGAAAATAATGTATCTCATTATTTTTTTATGTTGATTACAAGTTGAAATAAGATTTTAGATATAATAGGGTAGACAAATACACTCTTAAAATTAATTTTATTGCTTCTTTTTGCTTCCTTTTAGTGTGGCTACTAAAAAACTTTAAGTTACACATACGGTTCACATTCTGCTATTCTTGGACAGCACTGCTTTAGAACTTCACAAAGACTTCTCATATCTACTCACAACTCTGGTTGATACTTAACAACATTTTATACCCTGATTTCGATGATCCTAGGCTATTAACAACCAATACATATCCAGAACTTTGCTTCCCCAGGGCTTTGCTTTTACTGTGAACTCTGCATAGGATGATTACCCACCCCCATGCCACTAGACTTCATACCTAGCTCCTTTTTCAACTCCCTGATCTTTTCTCAAAGGCCCTCTCCCCAGACAAAGCCTGTCCTGTCTACAAGGTGGGCATATCAATCTGTTCCATTTTCTTTATAGCATTTGTTTATATTGTCTGACTTCTCAACAAGACTGTGAGCACCAAGAAAAGGTAACCATGTTCATCTCTCTATTTCCTGCCCACGGAATAGCACTTAGCTTATAGCAGACCCACAGTAAATAGTTCCTGAATAGCTAAATGCATTAGCCTTAAATCTGAGATTGTTTAAACTGTGCTTTAATGTGATGCCCTTAGTTTATATCATACCAATTGAGCACCTATTGGAGACTCACCACTATGCCTTAGAGATATGGTGATAGATGTCCTGGTCTCACTCTCGGGAGAGAACAGGACTCAGTGGGTTCCAAGGATAAACATCTGTGCAAACAGAGTTGTCATATTACTGCCATGAGGCTTTTGTTGTATTTTGCTATGTATACTACTAAGGAAATAATGCAACAGAAGTCAAAAAACAAGATAACCTCAAAGCTCAGACTCCCTGTTTACCCAGAGCAGCAGAAGATTGTTGAAAAGGCAGTTCCCTTGTGTTCTTCTGTTTTCGAAAAACAGATTAACCATCCTAAAGAACTATGATTATGGGCAGGACCAACCCATGTATTTCAGGCCGTGGAAGACTCTAAATGAGAAGATATTTTGAGCTCAAAGAATATATGTTTTCAGAGGTTTTTAAAGGAAAATTGACCTTTTAATACATCCTTACATTACAAAAGCAAGCTGCAAACCACTGTGTGGAGCAGATGCTTATTTTTGTTTGTATATGTGCTATAAATGTGTGTGGGAAAGACAAATGCATTCCAAATGGTTAACCTTGGCTACCTCAGGGTTGTGGAGAAGGGTGCAATCATAGGGCTCTATAAATATTTTCTTAACATATTGCCATGTTATTTTATCTGTTACAATGAACATGGAAAAATTTTGTACTTTCAAAAAATGAATTAAGTAGTCTTTAGAAAAAAAATTTAAAAAGAAACACCACATCCCTATATTTGGTAGGGATACTTTTCACATCTTGACTTTTTTCATCCCAGTTCTCTGCCTCGGCTGCTAAAGCAAAGGCCAGCAACCAGGCTGGATATAAAAAAATAGAAGCACAAGCTGAGCTCACTTCTGGAGAATTTTATGATGTTATGGCTCTCTTACCATAGTTAGGAATTCCTTAACCTCTTTAATTGGGAGGGTACCCTTTATTGAGGGCACTTGCTTTAAGCCAAGTAATTTGTTTACATATTCCCATTTTGTTCTCTAAATAAGCTCTAAAAGGTAGGTATTTATATCCTCACTTAGTGGATATAAAAAGTGAAGTTCAGGGAGGTGAGATGAATTGTCCAAGGTCACAGAGCTGGTTATAGGTTGAGCCAACCTTGCAGAGAAGAATTACAAAAACAACTAGAAAACAAGTAACAAGATGGCAATGAGTACAAACCTATCAATAAGCAGTTACATTTAAATAGTATTTACATAGCAACTATATGTAAATAGTCTAAATGCTCCACTCAAAAGACATAGGGGGACAGAATGAATTGAAAAAAAAAAATAAACCAAGACTCATCTATATGCTGCCTATAGGAGACTCACTTCAGACCCAAAGACACACACAGACTAAAAGTGAAGGGATGAATAAAAGTATTCTGTGCAAATGGACACACGTGCACACAAAAATCCAGGTTAGCAATAATTATATCAGTCAAAATAAAACTTTAAAACAAAAAAATGGTAACAAGAGACAAAGGGCATTATACAATGATAAAGGGACCAATACAATGAGAAGATATAACAATTCTAACAATGAGAAGATATAACAATTGTAAGTATCAATGTACCCAACATTAGCACACCTAACAACATAAAACAGATAGTAACAGACATAGAGGGAGAGAGAGAGAGATTGATAATAATACAATACTAGTAGGGGACTTGAACACCCCCACTTGTGTCAACTGACAGATTATTCAGACAGAAAATCAATAAGGAAATAGAACCCAACTTTGAAGCTAGCCTTTTTCAACCTTTTGCCCAAGTCACCACCATTTGATACCTCTTTCTAAAAGATAAGGTGTAATGAAGTATTTTGCATCTGGTTCCATAGCTGAATTAAACTCTACTCTCAATGAAAGTCTAATTCTAGGCACTTGTGAAAGGCTTCTGCTCCACAGAAGCTTTTCCTTAACTAGCCTTCTTTGGAGCCTGATAGTTCACAACAGAATCTGTCCCATTGGGTGACATCCCCTTGGATCCACTCTCTAAGTACAAGGACCCTTAGAATTAAGTAACATGTAGAATCATTATAAAGCATGACTATCACATGACCATAATGTAAATTAATTACCAAGGAAATAAACCTAACTAATTTCCAAGGAAATAAGACATGAGGCCAGTAAGATGAGGAAGGTGAAGAAGAGAAAGTTAAAGGCAGAGTCAGGAATGTCCTACAGGGGTGTTGTTGTGGAACTGTTGATAAATACGAGGGACCTGGAGAAGGCAGATGTAGAAAAGAAAAGTGCCACTGAAGGTATATATCACCATCCAGGCCAGGTAATGGATTGGCACAGTACAGAGAGAATGTGCACACATGTAGTGGTTTCTGTACTGCACTCCTCACCCCAGCTACAATACTGCTGTTTGCCAAAAGGTCCCTAACATATAAGATGTCGTGGCTCAATGGGTAAAAATCAGTCCACCTCATCAAGAGACAATTCACAGGGAATGTTCTCCCAGGAGTCTGCTGAGAGCATCTCTCTGAGGCACAGAGGGTCAACCAGTAGCTTCTAGATATATAGGGGGTGGAGGGTTTCGTTTACAAAGCTAATGGGTCTTATCCAGTAATGGATTTCTACAAGCAACCTGGACAAAAACACTGTCTGCTCTCTTCTTTAAATAGAATATGCTTTTTTCCGCACAGAAAAAGCGCACATTGAAGGGCTCCATTGAACTCTCCCGAATCAAATGTGTCGAGATTGTGAAAAGTGACATTAGTATCCCATGCCACTATAAATATCCATTTCAGGTAAGTCCACTATGCCCAAGGGTTCTAGCTCCCCATTCCTTGGACAATGGTTGAAATCTTTAGTCTTTGTAATAGAAGGTGGGACAGGGTTGACTAGGATCTATATAGTTAGATCTTAGATTAACCCCAGAAGAAAACTGCTATGTTCTTACATCCATCCATCCATCCATCCACTCATTCATTCATTCAATTCAGCAAAGCACAAAATCTTGAAAAAGTTTTCTTACCTCATTTACTTTTCTCTTATGTCTTCCCTACCTCAACAAAAGTCCCAATTCTCTGTTCCTAAAGGAAGGGGGAAAACTATTAATGGCCCCAAGCCGGGTCGCCCGGGTGGCTCAGCAGTTGGGCATCTGCCTTTGGCTCACGACATTGTCCCAGAGTCTCGGGATCGAGTCCTACATCGGGATCCCTGCATGGAGCCTGCTTCTCCCTCTGTCTGTGTCTCTGCCTACCTCTCTGTCTCTCATGAATAAATAAATTTTAAAAATTAAAAATTAAATAAAATCTTTTTTAAAAAATGGCCCCAAGCCCAATTTTCTTTAAGTACAATTTACTCATGTTTTGGGGCAACAGATTGCAGTACTTGATTTTAAATTGTTTGGAGATTCTGGGACAAAAAGATTCAAATTTTATAATCTCAGAGCTATCTAGAGTTGTGTTGTTCAATATACATGTGGATGTTCAATATTTAAATGTAAATTAAACAATATTAAAAATTTCTGAGTCACACTAAGCCACAGTGGAATGAACATTTCACATGTTCAACAGCTGTGTATTGGACAGCACAGGTTATAAAACATTTCCACCATTGCACAAAGTCCTACTGGACAGAATTGGTGGAGGTTATCATTAGTCTTCAGGTCATGACATTGTCCAAATCTTGTCATCACTCTTGGCATCTATGACTCTGAAGGAGAGTAAATATCTCCTTGTACATTCTAGGGTACTGTTCCTCTTTGCCAATTTGAGAGGTAAATATTCCATTTTTAAATGTGATGTAGAAAAGGACTCTTTTCCTATTAGAAAATTGACCTCCACGGGTTGACATTTTTAGTAACGAAAATAAAACAAAGAGCATGCATTTTCCTATCATTAAAATTCCAATTAAAAATGAGTACATTTGGGTCCCCTGGGTGGGGGTTAAGCATCTGCCTTCCACTCAGGTCATGATCTTGGGGGTCCTGAGATGAAACCCCTAATTGGACTCCCTCCTCAGTGGGGAGTCTGCTTCTCCCTCTCCCTCTGCCTCTCCTCTCTCCCCTCATGCTGTCTCTCTCTCTCAAATAAATCAATGAAATCTTTTTAAAAATGACTACATTAAGGGAGTACCTGCACCCCTGACTCTTGATCTCAGCTCAGGTCTTGATCTTAGGGTTGTAAATTCAAGTCCTGTGTTGGGCTCCACACTGGACATGGAGCCCATTAAAAAAAATTTTTTTTTTAAGATTCATGAAAAAAACTGGTGAAATTCAAAGATCTGTACTCTAAGTTAGTAGTGTTGGACCAATGTCAATTTCCTGGTTTTGAAACTGTACTATGGTTATGTAATAAGATGTTATCATTAAGGAGAGGTGGGTGAAAAGAACACAGGAACTCTGTACTCTTTATAGAACCAGTGGGGTGGTTTCATATATTATTATATTATTTCAAACTAAGAAGTTTCTAAAATCTCGATTATACATTTTTCATCTAATTTCTTACTCTTTCATATGCCAGAAAGATTTTTTAATCACCTAAAAATTAATATGGGAAATAAATGTCCTGTCACATGGAGAGCTTATTCTCTAGCTGTTTTAATTTAGCAATGGCTTACTAGTAACATGGAATCTCAAACAAGTTGTGTGAGCTGTGGGGATTTACCCTGTGTCTGCACAGCATTCAAATATCTGAATTAAAAATGACACAGGTCCCCTAATCACCCAGATGTGTGCCTGTAAGTGACAAACGCCCAAGGCCCCACTCTCAGTTCAGTATGCTAGATGGGCCTACTGTCAGCCATCCATCTCTGGGTGCACCACTCACCTTGGAATCTGTGTGTATCTATCTCCAGGTTGTGCATGACAACTACCTCCTCTATGTGTTTGCTCCAGACCGTGAGAGCCGGCAGCGCTGGGTTCTGGCCCTTAAAGAAGGTAACTAATCTCCTGTGTAAATGGCTCCCACAGATTATTTGATTATAGGCTTGGGTTCCTCTGTAAGATAAAGGGCAGCTGATGGTCAAATATTTCTTGCTTTTGGTGTTGGTGTTGGATTCCAATTTTTCACCCTGGGCCCAAGAGGCAACAATCAGTACAGTGCAGGGTCAGCCAAATCCAGCCTACCACCCATTCTTATAAGGGTCTGAGCTAAGGATGGTCTTTGTATTTTTACATGGCCCCATTTTAAAACATTAGGGAAGTACCTCCATAATATATCGGTTTTTCCTACTGGTGAACAAAACCTAAAATATTTACTATCTGACCCTTTAAGAAAAAGTTTGCCAACTCCTGGTCTTGTGTGAAGAAGATGGGCCATTGAGTTAGATGACCTGAGTTTGAATCCCGGCTCTGCTACTGACTAGCCATGTGTGCGTGGGCAACGTCCTCAGCTGCTCTGCGCTTCAGTTTCCCCTATCTATAAAAAAGGAAAGAAGGAGAGAGTGATAATAATAGTACCTGCCTCCAGAACTGCTTCGAGTAAAGCCCTTGAAACCAGCCTGGCCAGAGTCGGCACCCAATCAATGTTAGCTAGCTTTAACGGTTTTCAGGGCAGCAGGAAGGGTATTCCTTAAGGCTCCCCTTCCAGGCAGCATAATTAGAACCAGCAGAGTGTTTGGGTGTATGCGAGATGTGCAACCAGGCTGCTAAGGTGAAAATCCCAGCTCTGCCAGTTATGAGTATGTGACCTGGGGCTAGCTCTTTGACCTTCCTGTGTCTCCATTTCCTCAGCTATAAACTCTGACTAGTAACCATCGGTCACATCATTATTGTGAGAATTAAATGTGTAAAGACCCATCAGATACTTCCAACAATACCCAAAGAAAGTCCTCAACCAGTAGTACTGTTATTTCACCTGAAGCCCTGGATTTACAGGAGAACTGGGTTCAGATACTAATCTGTCCCTAAGTAGCTATAAGGACTAAGTATAAGCCAGCCATTTGGAATCTCAGGAGCTAGGATGGCTTTATCTGAAAAATGAGAATAAAAATACAGTTCTTATCTCCCTCCAAGGTCATTGTCTCAAATGGGGTATGAGCAGGCCAGCACTAGAGAAGCTAGAAAAGGCTCTCAAGTCATGGGACTTAGTATAAACATTAAGGAACAAAAGTTATCAAAAGGGCCCCAATTATGTCCATTGGCCGTTTTCCCTCTGTGGAGGGCTTTACTCACAGGATGTTAGAGCTGGAAGGAACATTTGAGATGGCTTGTCTAGATCTCCATTCCTTATACTTCTTTTCTTTGGCAAGAGAACCTCTTTTTTTTTTTTTCCTACCAAAGTCTCACTTTAAAGCCACAAATCTGGAACCGATAAAAGCAAAATTCCTGTGGTTGAAGGTAGAGAGACGAGGGGGTAGGGATCCCTCCTACTCAGTCTCCCCATTGCCCCTTGGGCACTTTTGTAGGGCCCGCTGATCCAGTCTAACAATCTCATTGAACAGACGAGGGTGTTGTCCAAGCAAGGGACCTACAATTAAGGCAAGGCCAGCCGCCAAGAACCCAGATCTGATGATGCCTAAGTCCAGCATGTACTGCTGCATAAATGGATATGCTTGGGGAAAAGACCATTTTTTCTGACTATTCTGGGTACTCCTCACTCAAGCTCACACAGCAGGGTCTGATTGCAGAGAGTTGGAAAGTTGGTAGCCCTTGGTAGACTGACCTGGAAGTAACTCTTCTACTGGTGCCGATCTCTTTCAGAAACAAAGAATAACAACAGTTTGGTGCCCATGTACCATCCTAATTTCTGGATGGATGGGAGGTGGAGGTGCTGTGCTCAGATGGAGAAGCTTGCAGTGGGCTGTGCTCAGTACGATCCAACCAAGAATGGTAAGGGACTGGGAATTCCCTTTCTCCTTTGCAAAATGACTGATCTCTCTAGTCATAGGAAGTAAAAGCTCTCAGCTTCCTGTCATCAGGAGGGTCAGGGCTTAAATACAAAATTCTGCATTTTCAGAACTTTCAGAGGGAAATCATCTGCCTCAACCATTAGTCTGCTGATGTTTTTTCATCTCAAACCTTATGTCTTTATACTCCTTGCTACTAGAAGTATGATCCTTGGACCAGTAGTGTCAACATCCCTGTGAGCTAGAAATATAAATTCTCTGACCCCACCCCAGGTCCACCAGATCAAAACTTGTGTTTTAACAAATCTCCTGGAGATTTGTGTACACAGTGAAGTTTGGGAAACACTGCTATAACCTTCAAGATAGAAAATGTAAATGACATCGTCTACTTAAATCTTAAGTTGTAGAGACAGATTTAGAGGTACATACATTATTTATTTATTATAATGGTGTCACGTCACACATAGGTTTAATTACACCAGCTCAACTTTATACTGTTGGAGGGGAAGAAAGCAAACCCCAAAACTGCTTACTGCACTCTGCGGCTTCTCCCTGCTTCCCCTTCAAACTCGCTGTTGATCTCTGTAATCTCAGAGAAAAGAAGGCCACAGCCTAAATGCAAAATGAAAACAAAAAACATTGTTTCTAATCCCTGGAGGTCAAAGGCCCCAGAACTTGAGATTGGTATGCAACCCGGCTTTCTCTCCCACGATGGCTCTGGGACTTGAACCTTCAATGAAGTGCAGCTTCACCTGCATGCACTTTTACACATGGTGTGCTCCCATTCCTCACAGTTGTCTGGGGTAGATGGTGTGAAGTCACAGAAGCAGAAGACCTTGAGATGTTAGGTATGCTCAAGGTCACACCGTGAGGAAGTGCTCTGCCAAGCCATTGTTGAATAGCAATGATGGATCCTGTGAATTGTTTTGCTCCCATTCCTCTCTCCTCTCAACCTCTCTTACCCTAGCCACTTTTTCTCATCTCTCAGTTTCTTCTTTGCACAAAAACCTAATACCTCACGTTGACAACCCAAAGCGGATGTGCTAAATGTAACACATGGCTGGGTTTTCCGTGGCTTCCTGAGTCACAGCCCCTCTTAGTACCACTTTTAAAACCACCGCTTCTCACCTTCCCCATTGGGAAAGAAAATTTAAGGTTGCCAGTCCCTTGCTTAGCCCAGAAGAACAATATATACCTAGTTTTAGAAGTGAATGATCTTCTGCATTATCCTACAGCCCATACTCACAAAGGCTAGTGTTTCATAAAAAAGAAACAGGTTTTATATGAGTGAAATCCACCATGATAACAAAATGGCCTGGACTTTCTCCAGTGAGTAAAAGCCCTTTCCAAAGCCCAGCAGCCTGGTCTCCAAATTCCTGCCAGCACCTTGCTTGGGCCCTTAGACAAGTCACTTGGCCATCAAGGGCCCTAATGTCCTCATCTCTCCCATGTTAGGGAAAGTTTCAGGGGTCCTAAGATGAAACAATTTCTAAGCCCCTTTCCAGCTCTGGATTCTTTGAATCTGTATTTCCATTTTGCAGTTTTCACCCTGCATGTTGCTGCTGATCCTCTTTAGGGTGCATGGGATTTAACCTCCATTGAGTCTTAGACACAGGACCGGGGGCATCTGAATGACTCACCAGGATGACACTTGGAGAGGGCTTCTCATGCTGAACTTGCCACATGAATCCAGGGCCTAACCACTGTATAGTCACTCTGTTAGTGGTTGTGCATTTGTGTTGTGATAATGGGATTGTGGAAAGCTCTTAGCACAGCTGCTGGCATTGAGATGTCCGAGTTCTCAATAAATGGTAACTGTGCCTACCAGTCTTTCCTATCTGGGGACAGAGGAATCTGAACCTGAGATATAGCAGTATGTGTGTCTATGTCTGGAAAGCAACAGAGGTGGTTGGGTAAAAATGGACCCTGCTCTACCCAATCCACAGTGACACTCATTTCTGCAACCAGAACTGGCCCTGATGTCAGTACACACCAACTTCACACAGAGGGAGAAGAAAGAAGGGAAGACTAAGGCTAGAAGAAGAGATACCTGTCACAGAATGTTTAGGGCTACAAGAGGCCCAAGGCCACACAGCTCATTCCTGGTAGAGCTGGGGTGAGAACACCAGTCCCCTGGTGCTCTGAGTTGAGTGCTCAGTAGGAACCACGCTTCCAATTATGTTTGTTTTCTTCTTCTCGGTTAATCACAAACCCAGGTCAATACCCCACCGTGCTCTTGCTTAAGAAGTTAGCACAGGGGCTGGGTTCCCATGTCATTGTGTGGATCTCCTCTTACCACATTCCTGGGAGGTACTGTCCCAGTCAGGCAAGGATTAACCTTGTATGTGAGTCAACCTCACATGGAGATGAGGAGCTCACCACCTACTTATTGAGTCTATTCCCATTTTCTATCTAATTATTAAATAATTCTTTGAATTAAGCAGAAGCCTATGTGCTGCCTCCCATGCCCCACCTACTCCCAGACATTCAATTTTGGTCTATTGATTCCAGGCCTGACCTTTTCAGTGCCTCAAAGGAGAAATATCAAGAGACAGAGAGGAAGAGATGAAAGGAGAGAGAGAAGAAAAAGGAGAAAAAGATGAGAGGAGGAAAGAGAAAAAAAGGCAGAGAGGAGAGGTAAAGAGAGGGAAATGTGGAGACACAAACAGATAAACAGAGAGAGAGGTGCTTAGGGTGTTGTTTGGAGGAGATAGTAGGAACACATGCTCAGAAGCATTAACTAACACGATGACCCCTCCCTCACCGCACCCGCCCCCTCCCCAAGCCCACAGCTGCCTCAGGAAGCCAGTGAGTCACTGTTACCCTGAGTCATCAATTCCCACTCTGGGGTTTGGCATGTGGTAGGTGTGTTTGTGGAGGTCTCCCGGCCCACAGAGAAGGACACAAGCCTAACACCTCTGTAGCAACTGTTGGATTAGGCTTTTCCTAGGAACACAGAATATTGACTTCTAGAAGCTTCTAGTATCTCCTAGAAAATGAAATGGGGAACCAACATGCTAAAAGAGATAAAACTCAGGCTCTACACAGCCGATTTTCCTTTCTGTGTCTCAACATCTCCTTCTGACCCTTTGCTTCTAGTGTTCTCCCAAGGGCCTCTTTTCTCTGAAAAGCCCCCTGGCTGCTCGCCTCCAGTTGGGCACATTCAGTTTCATGTTCATTTTCTTTTTCTGTTTTTCTTGTTTCAGCTTCAAAGAAGCCTCTTCCTCCTACTCCTGAAGACAACAGGGTAAGTGAGGGCACGGTGGGCGCCCAGCACTGCAGCTGCCTAACTAGCATGTCCCCTCTGCACTTTCCCCATTTGTCCAGATTTTTCAAATCTTGGGCAATGCAGCAGGTTGTAGTAATTCAGTTGAAATGAACACACTGGGTTTCTTGGACCTGAACTGTCTCATGTGTCTATTTGCACAAAAGGACAATTCAGCTGCTAAAACCTCAGTTTATTTTATTCACTCAACAAAAACGTATTGGTATCAAACTGTATATCCAGCTACCTGACCACTTTGAGGTATAATAAAGCTATGTATATAAAATGATGTACTGGGGCACCTGGATGGCTCAGATGGTTAAGCATCTGCCTTCAGCTCAGGTTATGATCTCTGGGTCCTGGGATAGAGCCCCATGCCAGGCTCCCTGCTCAGCAGGGAGTCTGCTTCTCCATCTCCTTCTGCTGGTACCCCCACTCATGCTCTCTCTCTCTCTCAGATGAATAAATAAAATCTTTTAAAAAATAAAATAAAATGGTGTAATTATTCCACATCTTACTTTTGATAATACTTAATATTTTTAAGTACTTCTACACTTTTACTATTTCAAAGATGTATATGTATATGTGTGTGTATATATATATATATATATATATATATATATATATATATATACTATATATGTGTGTGTGTATGTGCCTCCTTTCCTCACTATCTGTTCTAGCCAGCCACTACAGAGGGTTATAGTTTTATTCACATTTTAAAGCTTGGGAAATCAAGTCCCAAGAGAGGTTTTGAGGCTTTTCCAAGGCCATTCAGCAACTTAGTTGTTAAGCTAGTAGGCAACAGAGTTTCAGGCATGGTGGTTTTAATTCAAGTGGTGGTTCTCAAAGTGTGGTCCCTGGACCAGCAGTATTGGTATCACCTGGGAGCTTGTTAGAAATGCAATATAAATGCTCAAACTGGATCCCAGATCTACTGTCTTCATAATTCTGGAAGAGGGTCTCAGCAATCTGAGTTTTAATAAACCTCCAGGTAATTCTGGGGCACAATGAAGTAGGGAGAAACACTGATCTAATGTATTGATCTATAAGATTTAAGTAATACCAAGCCAGCTCTGGGGAAGCCAACTCTGGCTGCAGATGGTTTCCCTCATAGTCCCACCTATACAGGGTGGAGGTTGTATCTAGGCTCTGAGTATTATTACACATTATTATTATTATTATCATTATAAGCAGATTTCTCACCATATGAATGTCTAACAGGACATTTGAATGTTTTTCAGAATGTGAGATAGTGCAGAGATTTTTGCATTCTTGGCCCTCTCCCATTAAATGCTAGCAGCACACCTAAACCTTTGTGACATTCACAACACTCCCATAGATGTCAAGATGCTCCCTATGGAAAGGTACCACCATCGTTTGAGAACCCCGCTGTGACCTATCTTTTCACAGAGATCGATCAATTAGTTGGGCCTATAATGGGATGAATACCATGATGTCACAGCCCTCTTTAATCTCCAAGTGTCCTTGAATACAACTCCTTCCTCCATTAGCTGTGGGGGTGAAAGCCTCAGTCCCATTGACTCTCATCTGCAGTACTCCAAAACACTACCTAATGAGCTCCACCAATATCTAGACTTCAGATCCTAATCTGACTCGTACATTAGTATGACAAGTTTTTCTTTTTAAATCTCTGGGATTTTTATACCGCCAAATGCTTCAATGTCCTCACAGACATTTTGGTTTCCCAACACCACCATATCTCATCATCACCAGTAATCTCAGTCTCTTCCATATATACTGTCTCACAAAATCTGCCAACCTGTAGCAAGTGTGCCCTTCCTGAACTTCCACAATTGTTTGCTTGTAGTCTCTTCTTCATGTCTTCAATATATCATCCTTAAAAAAATGCTGAGGAGTAGACACCTAGGCAAGAGAGCCCCTAAGAGGAAGAAGGAAGTCCATGTGCTATCAAAGAGAAAGCATTAAGACTAATTCAAGTGCTAAGCTTAGCTATATTCATTTCCCCATTTGGGCCTCTGTTTCCCCATTTCAAACAAAAGAATGGATTGAATGATCTCTCAGAGGCATTCCAGTTCTGGTAGTCTATGATTCTATAGATCTGGACAAAACCACAGTCAAATCAGAAAAGTCTGTACTGAATAACCTAGCACTGACTGCATCACTTTCACCAAGAATATGACGCTTTCCGCAGAGAGGCTATAATGTGTGACCAGCAGACTTTTATGAAAAGCATGTGGCTGCTTGGAATTCACTGTGGTCAAAATTCACCACACAGAATGAGAGGGGAAATGAATTCCAGGTACTGAGTGTCTTTGTGTCATATTCAGCACTGTAGTCCTAAGTCATAAAGAAACCCAACTAGAGAAGGCAGGTGGTTTTAGTGAATACCCAGTGGATTGTAGGAGCTGATGTGTTGACCCAGCATAGAATCAGGAGCAAGTTATAATTTAAGGACTTGTTGATTTTGTTCTGCAGTTTATCTCCTGTCTATGTCATTGCTTGGTTTTGTTTTCTACCTCCTCCAGCGATCACTTCGGGAACCCGAAGAAACCATTGTCATTGCCTTGTATGACTACCAAACAAATGACCCACAGGAACTCATGCTACAACGCAATGAGGAGTACTACCTGCTGGACAGTTCCGAGATTCACTGGTGGAGGGTACAGGACAGGAATGGGTAAGGCATCTTTGTGGTTGCTGTGCCAGCGCTTGACGTGAGGTGGGAATAGAGAAAACACTGGAATGATTTGTCCTCCCTCCGTCAGCATGACCACTTCACTGATGTAGGAGAAGAGAGCAGAGTTAGGAGGAAAAGGAAGGCAGAAGTGGGTTGAGGGGTTCTTTCCACTTCTCAGAAGTGGCAGAGGCAGTCACTTGCTATGCTCTCTACCCATCAAGCACTCCCAGTCTCTGAGCCCATCTAAAAATTCCTGGATTTTTCCACAGACATCCGCAGAGCAGGAGATTGGCAGCTTGTTCTACAAGGAAGCACTATTTTCTTGAGTGTTTGGATGAGACTGAAGGCACATCCCATCATGACGTGTCTATTTTCAAAGAAAAGAAAAGACATGTAGAAATAGTACAGATTAGTGGTTATATTAAGAAGTATCAGGAAGAAGATATGAAAGAGTAGCTACGTTACCAGTCTTTGAACTAGCCATCTACATGAGTCAGGGAGAAAGTTAAGTTGTGCTAATACCAATTGTCCACTATAGGATTTGAGCCTTTCTCTGATCTGAAATACAACAAAATTACTTTTGTTAACCTTCAGAATGCCTAGGATATATATGACTTAGATACTAGCATGAAAACCTTAGTTGTAATGTTTTTAAGTTTCTCAGATTTGTGCTGCTTTATAAGGCTTTAGTTTTTCATTTTAATACATCAGAGGTATTTGCCCAAGCCACAGAATATTCTCCAGAATATGATTTCAATGATTGCATAAATCCGATACAAAAGTGTACCATAATTAGGAATCCCCTTTTGGGGCATTCAGATTACTTCCAGTATTTTGCAGATATTAACAACACTGCAATGAACATTCTTGTATGTTAATATTAGGGGTTTATGTATTCTTAAAGTATGAGGTTATTACTGATTAAAGATATAAATAAGAAAAATACTCCATAACTGTGACATTTGGATGACCTAAATTGATGTCTTATTTAAAAAAAAAAAAATCCAACCTCCATTTGTGCCCATATCAATCCCAAAAGTAATCACTATCAACATTTTCTTGTGTATCCCAGACAAAAAGTTATACATACACAAATGCATCCTTTCTTTTCACTTGAACAAAGGTGATTCATTCTGTTCATCTTGCCTTTAACCTTTGGTAATGTGTCTCAGAGATCTTTTCATATCAGCAGATACAAATCTACTTTGTTTTTTAAATAATTGCATAGTTTTGGAAGATATGCTTGGTTTTTTTTAAAGATTTAATTTATTTATTCATGAGAGACACAGAGAGAGAGAGAGAGAGGCAGAGACACAGGCAGAGAGAGAAGCAGGCTCCATGCAAGGAGCCCGATGTGGGACTCGATCCTGGGTCTCCAGGATCACGCCCTGGGCCGAAGGCGGCACTAAACCACTGAGCTGCCCGATAATGCTTGTATTATAAATATTTGAATGATCTGAAATGGTGGGACACTTAGTTTCCAAGTCATTTGTTTTCTTCATTTGTTATTTTAAACAAGGCCACAGTGAAGATGCTGTATTGCTCATGCTCATGTTTCCAGGCAATGTTTTGAAAAAAGATTTGCAACATATATATTTTTGAAAATATATTTTTCTTTTGAAAAAGTATACATCTCACATTTCTAACTACAGAACTGTTGAATTAGAGCATGTCTCCATTTTGATAGATAATTCCGTCAGAACGATTGCCAAATTTATATTCCCACTACCCACCAACAGTGTGTGGGAGTGTCAACAGTGGGTATCACTAACTTTAAAAATATAATTTAAAAAAAGCTAATATGATGAATAAAGAAAGAAGCATACAAATATCTTTAGGTTAAGGCCATAGTTTTTACATACAAATTTGTTTCATCACATCACCTTCTCTTTAAGTAGCCTCATTGATGCCATTATAGGGGGGAGTGAAAGACGGGTGTAAAATATGGTTAGCTCAAGAACTGTATTCTGGGAGACAGTGTTGCTGGCTAGCTGAGACCAGAGCTAGTTTCCCTCTCTAGCTGACTCGTAAGGCAAGTAAGGTCAGTCACATCACCTTCTCTTTGCCTATTATAAGGAGTCCCACATCAGAGACAGGTATAAGACTTCCTGGTTCTACAAACACCAGAACTTACTCAGAAATTCACTCCTCCAGTCAACTGACATTTGTTTAGCACACCTAATGTGCCAGGAAACTTCTTCTCCTGGGTTTCACTTCCCCAAATGACAGTGGCACCCTTTGTTCAGTGGCCTGTGGAAATGCTCAGCTCTGCACTTCAAAGGCCATCAAAGAGGACACCCTAAAGTCTAGCTGGTGTTTTGGGAATTTCCCCAGTGTGCTTTGTCATAATGCAGGATAGTGGAAAGTACACAAGATGGGGAGACAGAAGACTTTTGTAGGTCTTTGGAAAAGTCACTTATGCTTCGTGGGTCTATTTCCTTATCTACAAAATGCAGATGGTAACATCAGCTCTGTCTGTTTCATAGTGTTGAGGAAGTCAATGAGATGATAAAAGTGAAAGAAGCTTTGTAAATTCTACATCCACATGCAAGGGGAAGAGAATTACCGTTGGTGATAATGATATTATCACATGATGTTATGTGGTTGGCATATTAGAACACGGTTATTCTATTTAAAAGTAAAAATGGTATCAGATCTATTAATATAATTGTAAACGTATGGCATGACAAAACCAGACATGATCAAGTGGACTCAAAAAGATAGATATAAAAGAAATAGCAAATTTTAGAATAACTTGACTTCTTTCGATTGACAGACTGCCATGAACACCATATTCAGAGTAATTCTGAAGCTGGATGTTCAATTCTCCAAAGCAAGCACACCACGATTGACTAGCAGTGTCAGCCATGGGTACAGGTTATGAGACAATCATCTCATATTTGGCATCCCCATTTTTGAACTCTTCATTCCTCAAAACCATTCTGTGAAATAGAGTATACATTCCTCATTAAATATCATCACTAGATTGAAAAATGGCTTTATTATATAAAAATTAAAATATGCTTTATGAAACAAAGAGCAAGAAACTCTTAGGCATCTTTTTATAGACTGGCAGAGTCAGGAGGAACTTTATGTGGAATTTAGTTTAGGGTCTTCATTTTACAGAGAGGGAGCCAGAGGCCCAGAGAGTCCAAAGGACATTGCTTTTGTCTTGTAGTATTAAATGTAATAATGAATGTGAACATGCTTTGAAAAATACAGTGCTATACACAAATGTAAAGTATTTTGGTGTGCTGATTAGTCTCTTTATCCATATGTCTTTGTTTATGCACATCTATGTATTCCTGCTCAAAAGAAACTCTCACCTCTAAATCCAGTGTGATTCTTCTTTTTTCTCATGTTTTACCATTTACGTTTAAAGGAGTTCAATTAACAACAATAAAATATTAGGAAGGCCTTGAATTAAAAACTTATAACACTGACTGGCAGTATCTTTTGGGACCTGTGGTTGGAAAGTGATTTTTTTATACTTTAATTATTTTGGCTTCCTCACTATAAAATGGTAGCACAAAAGTGGAAAAAATTCTGATTGTCGCACCCCAAAGAAAATGTTTCCTTATAGAAAATAGAGACCAAACATTAATATTTTTTCCACTAGAGGAAATTTCACAATGAGGAGAGCAACAAATATAGCTTTTTAAGTAAAGTAGTCGCTTCTTATTTATTATGGTTTATATTTTAGTGATGAAACCTATTGCCTTTAACAGATGGCAGAGTTTTGTTATTTTTAGTGACTCTTTTATTCTAAAACTTTAAAGTGTCTTATCAAGAATGCCAAATACTGTGGGACTCCGCCATCTTTAAATGACTTTTAGTGGATTGAACAACCTCTAAAATAGAGATGTGAAAGTTTGTCCTATAATAGTCTAAACATGAATTTCCCTTTTAACAGGCATGAAGGATATGTACCAAGCAGTTATCTGGTGGAAAAGTCTCCAAATAGCCTGGAAACCTATGAGTAAGATATTTTATATATTTTCTAAAAATATGGTACTACGGTCCTCCTTAGATTAGGAGTAAATTATTGATTGATTATAAAAGTACCAGCATTTTTTTTCTTCTTGTACTTTGATCCCTAAGTAAATAGTAGAGGAACATTTTAAATAGGAGAAGAGGACTGACATATGTAGTGACCTCCCCTTTTATCAGAGATGACTCTAAGATCCCTACACAGATTGCAGTAAAAGGAAAGGTTCTTCTGAGAATGTTGGTCTTACTTGAGAAGCAAAAAACCAATATGAACACTGGATCAAATACAAACTCACTTTAAAATATTCTTTAAGGCATACTTCCAATACCAAAATAGCAGACAAAGAGGTATTAAATATCTGCTTGGCTTGTATTGTTTACTTCAGGTTGTCATCTACAGAAGAGTTCACATGGATATAATTTTAATGGAACTACTTAGTGTTTAATGAAATCCAATTGTAGTGGACAATGTACTCACCATGTCCATATGTTCCCTAGCTCAGCTGCTAAAAGGCCCAGAAGCAATAGCACCATAGCACCAGAATAGCATTTGTTCACAGATCTTCATTTCTAAATAGCACTTCCCACTAAAATGGAGTTCTTGGAGAAATGGCTTGGGGATTCAGAGTTGAGGCAGGGACAAAAACAGGATGAACTTGGAACACCTTGCACCAAAAAGTAAAGAAGTACTGCCCCCCCAAAATATTTTAATGATGTGGACTCTTGAAATGGACACAGAAGTCAGCTTAAAATTATACCTTCTGGCCAAATATAAGACAACTTGAGTATCAAAATAAGTAATGACAGTAATGGACTACAATCCATTGAATAAAATAAGAATCAATAACAAGCATAGTTTGATAGACTAGAAATTTCTTTCTTACCATACAGTGCCAGCTAATGAATGTAGAAGGAATGACCACGTTTAAAAATCACCATTTGTAACTCAAAGTATCAACTAATTCAGAGAAGAAACGTCAATGAAAATTTCAGAACTAGGGAGGTGAAAGTTTGATATTTACCTAGTTTCAAAGTATCTTCTCATAAATCACTTATTAGTAATAAAGTGGAAATATTTGATAAACCTCTATCTTAACCGAGTGATCAAAGTTCACAACACAAGTCTCCTGACGTGATACACTGAGAAGGACACAACATCACTGCTGTGCTACCCTGGCCCAAACATGCATAATCTGAATCTCATCATGAGAAAATAATACACAGATTCATATTCTACAATATAACTGGCTTTTTAATAATGTTAATATCATAAAAGACACAAAAGACTGAGAAATTGGTCCACATTAAAGGAGCCTAAGGAGATGACTAGCAATCTTGAGCCATTAAAAAAAAAAAAAAAATAGGGCCACCTAGGTGGCTCAGTTGGTTAAGTGTCTGACTCTTGATTTCAGGTCGGGTCACGATCTCAGGATCCTGAGATTGAGCCTGGTGTTGGGCCCATGCTGCGCTTGGAGCCTGCCTAAAATTCCCTCTCTTCCTTTTCCTCAGCTCCTTTCCCTCACCTCTCTCTCTCTCTTCCTCTCTTAAAAAAAAAAAAAAAAAAAAAAAAAGGTGACAAAACACATCATTGGGACAACCAATAAAATTCAAACCAAGTCTGAAATTAGATAATAGTATTGCACTAATGTTAAATTTCCTGATTTCGGTAATTGTACCATGTTTATATAAGTGTATGTTCTATTTCTTAGAAATACATAGGAGTAAAAGTCTATTCTCAAATGGTTAGGAATTATATATATATATGTGTGTATGTATATATATATACATATATATATTCAGAGGGAATGGTAAAGCAAATATATAAAATGTCAGAAGTTAGTTCATTTGGGTCAAGTGTATATGGGAGCCCTTTTATAGTATTTTACACCTTTTCTATACATTTGAAATTATTTAAAAATGAAAAATATTTAAGTCCTTACCAAATGTAAGATACCAGGGTTGAAGAATATTAGCTAATGAAGACTTCTATCAACTCATTTGGGCTCTTATTAGTTCAAATGTGGTCAAGTTATTTGTTGCTTAAATTCTAATGGACTCTGTAGTGAAGAGCTATCATTTTCTGAAGAGTCTCTCAACCTGAGACGGGCTTTGATCAAGTATGTGTGAGTAGCCCCTCCCTCAGCTAACAGAAGAGTCATCGGTTCCAAGAATACTTGAGCCGCAATGAAACATGTATGAAATATGCTTAAATAAAATTCTTTCATTTTTATAGTCAATGCCTTTAGGAAAAAATAGGCATTTATTTCAAATGATCACTAGGCTGGGAACTTTTGTTTGTTTTTGCTTTTTTTTTTTTTTTAATTTTTTTTTTAATTTTTATTTTTTTTTTATTGGTGTTCAATTTACTAACATACAGAATAACACCCAGTGCCCGTCACCCATTCATTCCCACCCCCCGCCCTCCTCCCCTTCTACCACCCCTAGTTCGTTTCCCAGAGTTAGCAGTCTTTACGTTCTGTCTCCCTTTCTGATATTTCCCACACATTTCTTCTCCCTTCCCTTATTTTCCCTTTCACTATTATTTATATTCCCCAAATGAATGCGAACATATAATGTTTGTCCTTCTCCGACTGACTTACTTCACTCAGCATAATCAGAATCTCATCATTTACGATAGAAGGGGCAAACTCAAAATTCCAACAGAGTATAAAGCACTAGAGAATGGTAGAGCCTGGGGCAAATAAAAAAGTGTATGCCCCCTCCCGATGGTACTTTAAGTCATAAACAAAACAAAACATGACACCATACAAGCAAAACAGTCTGTGAGCCCTATCTATTCTACATACTGTCAGTTTGCATTTTCAGATTATAGAATCATAGCTAGAGAATAAAATGACTCACAAGCAGACATCCAGACATTTAGAAGTACATATATATATATACACACATATCTATACACATGCACATATACTTTTAAAATATATTTTTACATTAGATATACAATATTTATATTAGAAATATATCTATGTTTATATTAGAATTGTATTATCTATTTCTAAATATACATATATACATACATATATATGTATGCATGTATTAAAAATACTCAATATGATAACTTTTTATCCTTGAACTTAATATTGTCTAGTTTCAGGTGATATTTGCATAAGAACTCAAAAATATACCAGCTGGGAACAAAATCATGGTTTGGTATATCCATTGATTGGCTTCAGGTCTCCTGCCCTGATTGGCGGCATACCCTTGGGCAAGTTTTCTCACCAGGCTGAATCTCAGATCCCTTTTCCTTAAACTGAAGGGTCAGACAAGATGAAGGAGACATTCTAGCTGGCATTCCCTCCTCATCCTTGAACTCAGGATAGACATCACTCTTAGTGACACACCTACCTACTGAGCTGAGGTGCATAGCTTTAGGCAGCTACTGATCAGAGCTTGCACATGAAATGAAGCATATTTTCCATCCCTCAACTAGATAAGTTTCAAGAGCCCACTGAGGTATAAAATACCGGGGCAGCCTGGGTGGCTTAGCGGTTTAGTGCCACCTTCGACCCAGGGCTTGATCTTGGAGACCTGGGATCGAGCCCCACATCGGGCTCCCTGCATGGAGCCTCCTTCTCCCTCTGTCTGTGTCTCTGTCTCTGCCTCTCTCTCTCTCTCTGTCTCGAATGAATGAATGAATGAATGAATAAATAAATAATCTTTTTTAAAAAAATACCATTCAGTTGCATGATGTTCAAAAGCCCAGATGGATCCACTTATTTGTGGCTACTTTCTAACAGCCCAACAAGTTTGACAAGTAGTATTCCTTGCCCACCCAGAACTTCTCTCCTCTGGGGTTTATACTTTCCTAAAACTGGTTGTTAACTGATAATCATTCTATCTCCTCTTATCTAAGAAGTAGCCAGGGAAGCCAAGATGTGGTTCATGTTAACAGCAACATTCAAAAACTTCATCCCTAAAAATCAT
Source organism: Canis lupus dingo (assembly GCF_003254725.2). Classification (NCBI taxonomy): domain Eukaryota; kingdom Metazoa; phylum Chordata; class Mammalia; order Carnivora; family Canidae; genus Canis; species Canis lupus. The sequence goes on along the minus strand of NC_064246.1, from coordinate 53,360,624 downwards.
TCATATTCTTCTTACCACTTTTTAGGTTTTTTACCAGACCCCCAAATTATAGAAATAATATAATTACTTTGCAGATCTTGAAAACCAGTCTAAATGAGAAAAACACTGCATTTGCTTTACAAGCCTAAACTTCCAAATTTTACTTAATTTTTATAGCTGTCCTAGCCTCATTCTATTTATAATCACCCACGGACTTATGAAATGGAGAAACTAAAGTTTTTCTAAAGTTTTATCATGGAAAATTTCGAACATGCACCAAAGTAGGGAGGATAATATAACGAACCTCCATGTACTCAAAACACAGTTTCAAAAATTACCAATACTTTACCAATTCTGATTCATTTGTTCCCTTCCAATTAAACATTTTATTACCTGGAAATGGTTCGTGCCTTTGTTTTTAAGTTTGAAAGCACTGGTATAGACAGAAAATGACCAAATCATTTTCTAGCATTATCTTTTATAAGTAAATAATAAAAATAATTTAACTGCATTGACATATGACTTTTTCCTGCTTTCAGGTGGTACAATAAGAGTATCAGTCGAGACAAAGCTGAAAAACTTCTTTTGGACACAGTAAGTCTTCTTAACCGACCTTTAGACTTAACACAAATTTTGCTTTTTTTCTTTCCAGCCATGTTGTGCTTTATGCCAACAGTAAATCACATACTGGATTACAGTGGTTTTCATGTCCAGTGAAAATATTCTGGGGATTTATAGAAACAAGCATATATATGATACGATAAGAAACTCAGGGAGGGTCCAAGGCGTTATTAGTGACACACAACTGTCACAACAGGTATAGTGGTCTTTCTGGCTGCGATGGCTGACCCTGGGGAGCCATGGGGCTAGTTTGCCTTGCCTACTTCTCTGACTAGGTCAAGGGTGACTGTGACTTAGATTCTACTGGGTTGGGTTGTGTATCCAGAAGAAATATATCGCTTGTTTTAACTGATTTTTATGCAGCACTTCTCAAGAGCCATGCAGTATGGGTAGCAAGTCTGATCTTGCTCAGGGATGCCAGAATTAAGGGAGAGAGTAATGAGAAGAAGGAAAGCATGGTGTGATGGGAAAAGTACAGGTTCTAGTTCCTGTTCTGTTACCAACACAGTAACTTTCTTCTTCCTGGACCTTAGTTTCTCAATGAATACAAGATGGACATATCCTCAATCAGCGATGATAGTTACCTAGAACTCATACTGTCACCCTTTGCTCCTAATCTTATGTGACACCACTGATCATGGTCCATGGCTTTAGGATCCTCCTCAACATGGTGCTCCAGGCAGCTGCCATCAGTTGATTGGCACTCAAGGTGAACCCTCTCTGTCTAGACCAGAAGGTCATTTGTTGTTCTAGGACAGTGCCTCTCAAATATCTGTATTGATGGATCACTCTTTTTGTGGTTGGTTTTCAATTTCAAATTTGTCACAGACTTACATTTGTAAAATAAATAAAAATGAACTAATTTTTTTCTAATAACTAGAAAAAAATAACGGGGCCAAGACACCAAAAAATGCAAGTTCATTCTTTTACTAGTCTTAGATTCATTAGACAGAAAATTACTCTGATTGCTATAAAAAATTTCTAAATGCTTACTCTCAGTTTCTCTTTTTGTGTGTGGCAGAGCAGCAACAATTTGCCAACTAGCACACATTCACAGATCACACTTTGAGTCCACTGAATATTGCATTTATAGCTCTTTCAGAGAAACCAACTGCATGGAGTTTCTCAGAAAAAGTCCTCCCCAGAGCAATCAATTACTTTACCAGCATATATGCCTAGAGGAGTGATTCTCAGGCCTGTCTGCACATTAGAATCTTCTGGGAAATATTTTTTAAAATACCAGTGCCCAAGCCCCACCCCACATTAAGTCAATCCGAATATCTAGTTGGTAGGATCTTGGCATTAGTAATTCAGAGAAAAATCTCTCCAGGTGAGTCTGATATTCAGACGATGTTAATGACCTGTGCCCAACACTAGCCTTACTGGTGACACCAGTAAACAGTAAGTATGAGTTGACTGAAGCATTAGTCACCCTGTGCCAAAATGTCAACCCTATTCTTGCCATTTTACCATACAACATTTTCCCATTTGGGTTTAAAGATTTTTCTATCTTTAAGAATTTTAAATAAAACTGCAAATCTTTCCTGCACACAATGCAGGTGGGGTGACCAACTCATCCTGGTTTGCCTGGGATGGTCCCAGTTTTAAAACTGAGAGTCCTGTGTCCAGGAATCCCCGCCCCGTTCAGTCCTGGGCAAACTAGGACAGCTGGTCACCCAACCTGGTAGCCAACTATTTGCACAGTGGTTAGGGATGAGCCACAGAGAAGGGAACATGGGACCAGGCCGGGAAGGGAGTGAAAGGCTGTGATGGGAAGGTGGAGGGTTAATGAATAGTGCCAAAGAATAATTCGAAGCAATACAGTTAATTATTAGCATGCTATTTACTTTTCTAGAAAGGGAAACTGGTAACAGATTGATTCATTCTACCAAAGGCAAAAATAGAACTTCTATAAGAGGAAAAGGCTGGGGAGAAGGAAAATCCACAGTCATCCTGGGAACACTGAACTTCATTTTTTTCGGCTAAGTTGCCGTTTAGCAAGCAGCTAGCATAGAGGACAAGGTGAGATGTTCTGCCCTTCGGTAGCTTGTTCTCATCAAAGAGAGCAAGTTCAGTTGTTTATGGATTTCCCAAAAGACTGTGTGTGCTTCCCAGGGAGGGATGCATGAGAGGCAGCCTGTGTTCAGACAGCTGTCTCCGTTAGCAGCGCCCCCCCCCCCCACTCCACCCCTACCCCCCGGCCGTGGTGTGTGTGCACCATTTCCTTGATTACAATTGCTGGCTCTAAGCTCGAGTACCTTATGATTTTGCTGAGCACAAGACTAAGCCCTTAGGGGTACTTGAGACAGGATCTTTGACCTCTGTAAGCCTTAGACTCTACTGGGAAACAAGACAAACTGAAGAGTGAGGGGATAATCCAAGGTAAACTATGAATATGGGACAGGCTTTCAGTGGCCTCCGAGTTCAGAGAAGACCCTGAGGAGTTCCAAATCTCATGGGGAGGGGGGGTGGGGAGGAATTGAGCTGAGTCATGACAGGACTCTGGTTTCTCCTTGGTTCCACATCAACTCAGCACTTAATTATTTCCTGCAGTCCCCAGGAGACCATGCATTCGAATCACTGTACAACTCTTAGAAATCCAGCATCCCAGTGGGCCCCGCCCCAGACCTGCAGAATCAGAATCTCCAGAGGTAGTTCCTGGGAATCTGTATTTTTTCAAGTCAAACTTGTGTTGTCTGGGCTGCTGACTCAGCTCCCAGTTCCCCAACCTATGTTATTGGACAACATAGTAAAACCTGACTGATTGGAACTAATTGAGAGGATTGCCAAATTAACTTAAAACCTGAATTATAATGAGTTTAAACAAGTATGGTTGTGTTATTTTCAATCGCACATTGGTTAATGAAGTGTCGTTACCCATAGAGCACTTGAAACAGCCCACATGAATGACAAGCTGAGGAGGTTTCCCGTTTTACAGCAGTACTTTGGAGACATTTAAATACACTTTGCCTGCTGGGGCAGTTGAGACATTCTTCCCTGCTAATATTCTGAACTACTTTACCAAATCCTCTTTGCCTCATTAGGTAATAAAAGGGTAAACTTCAGTGATTCCCTGGATTGTCCACTGCTTGAAACAATAGCAGAATTGTTTCCTGGGTGTGTTTAGTATCTCTTTATCTAACAAGTATAAGAACCTTAAAAGGAGGATTGATTCATTTTTATTAACTACGGGTCCTGAGGTACTGCCCCATTCACAGTTCTCCACTAAAATATAAAGACTTTATCTTGTTCCTGTTGCACCTAGATTGTATTTACGGCAAAGCAGTTGCTCAAAAAATATTTGTTGAATGAATGAATACATCAAATGCTTCATAATTTTTTTAAATTAACAGCCATGCTTAAAGAGAACCTGGATGATCATGAGAAGCATTGGGGGATCTTTTTAAAAATGCAAATTCCAAATTCCAGCCCTCACCAGTCAGAACCTCTAGAAATGGCGCCCAGGTGATTCTGAGACTAACCCAAGTTTGGAAACTGCAGAAAAGCATCTCCTACAACGTCCTATCAATTTATCAGATAATATCACCTCTAAGACGCCTGTCATGCTTCCCGTATCCCTGGCCATGGAATATGGTGGCCTGATCTTTGAACCCTCATAGTGCAATGTCATTACTTCTCCAGTGGCACTGTTCTCACACTGCTTTGGGCCTCAGGAGTTTCTCTTCTGTCTTAACCCATTTAGGTAGAGGGTAAATTCCTTGTAAGTATTCCATACCTTACAGCATTGCACCCTTTGGGTGACCTGAATTTCAGGCAGGAGCCCTACTCTTAGGCATTGGTTTATTATATTTCTATGAGTTAAAAATGACTTAATAATGGGTTTGTATCAAGAGAAGAAAACAACCAACTCCTGAATGTGTCAGAGACATTCTTCTCAAGTGTAATGCCACATGACAGGCTATGAATTATTAGTCTGTCTTTTACAGTAACCTATACCCTGTGTGTTGAGATTACCTTCTGTAGATTCACCTTTAAATCATATGGGCAGAAAAAAGGAAATATACTCCTAGTATGTCAACATATTTCAGATAAAGGCAAACAGTGGAATTAACACCTCCAACAGATGGTATACCATCAAATGTGATAATGATGGCTAATGATAGCCCTAATAGTCCTCATTCTGGTATATTCCAGGAAGGCTTCTATGCACTTTAATTTTCCCAGCAATCTTGCATTTTACAAATGAGGAAACTGAAGCTCATACATTTAATCAGGAAGCAATTGGAATTCACAGAATTATAGGCTCGTAGAGTAAGAATTCTCTTTAAAGATCATCTATGTTACAGAAGAGTAAACTGGGGCCAAATTCAGGGGATGAATCAGTGGCATAGTTCTGGACTAGAAGAGGGGTACATCTATGCACACAGACACAGTTAACAAGGGACTATAGAGTTAAGTTCTAGTCTCCTGTCCCCGTAATCCCCATCCATGTATTTCACCACCTCCATGACCTTTTTTCCCTATTGTTGCCTCTTTGTTTTTCTTTTCTTCTTTTTTTTTTAAGATTTTATTTATTTATTCATGAAAGGTACAGAGAGTGAGGCAGAGACACAGGCAGAGGGAGAAGCAGGCTCTTTTCTGGGAGCCCGATGTGGGACTCAATCCCAGGACCCCAGGATCATGTCCTGAGCCAAAGGCAGATGCTCAACTACTGAGCCACCCAGGCATCCCATCTCTTTTTCTTTTTTTAAGATTTTATTTATTTATTCATGATAGACACAGAGAGAGAGAAAGAAAGGCAGAGACACAGGCAGAGGGAGAAGCAGGCTTCATGCTGGGAGCCCGATGCGGAACTCGATCCCGGGACTCCAGGATCATGCCCTGGGCCAAAGGCAGGCGCTAAACCGCTGAGCCACCCTGGGATCCCCCCACCTCTTTATTTTTCTAGGTGAATTAGTAAAAGGTAAACCGAGACCTCGAAAATGTCCCAAGGGAGTAAGGGCCACCCTTCTGGCTGCCTTGTACTAGTCAGTACCCCTTTGCATGGCAGTCATGTGAGAAAGACCCTTTAAGCTCCAGTGTTCTTGGGGGCTGCAACTTCTTCTGAGCCCCTTGCAGGAAGTAGGCAGTTAGGCACATGCAGTATGCCTTGTTTTCCTCAGAACTCTAGGCCGCCTCAGCCCCAGACCAATTTCCTGTCACCCTCACTGAATGCCACTTAGAGCAACTACAGGGTAGGGAGGTGGGGGAGGAAGAGCTCTGAGCCTCCCATGCTCAGCTGAGCTGACTGCAAACCTTACCACCCCTTTTTCTCACGCCTGTGGATCACTCTTGTTAACAGTTAAGCCCCACTCTGATCACAATTTTTAAAAATAACAATAATAATGGCTTCTTTGGAAGAACAACAATAAAACATTCCTAATTAAATAGAAGAGATATTTGTACTCCCCCCTTTACAGACACTTGATAAACTTCTGGGTTTGTTTTGTTGTTGGTTTTTATGGGGGGTGTTTTGGTCTCTTTCTTCCCCTTTTTGAATAACTTAGATACACAGATAAAATCTTCGTCTACTGAAGTTTTGTTTCTTCCTGCCTTGGGTTTAACCCATCACATTCCAATGAGGGAAGAGAAAAAGCTTCTATATTTGGCAAAGAAGGAAATCTCTGAAGACAAACTATGCTACATGTAATGCATGGACAAATATCACCAACGCGATGTCAAGCAAAAAAAGCCAGACATGGATTCATTATTCACAGTAGCCACAAGGTGGAAACAGCCCAACATCCATCCGCTAATGAATGGTTAATCAAAATGTGGTATGGCCATATGATGGAATATTATTCAGTCATGAAAAGGAATGAAGTACTGATACGCACTACAACTTGGAAAAATCTTGTAAACAACATTCTAAGTGAAAGAAGCCAGGCACAAAAGACCACATATTAATTCTTTCATTTTCACGAAATATCTAGAATAGGCAAACCTATAATACAGAAAGCATACCAATGTGACAGGGGTGCAAATAAAACAGAGGTATATTTGGGGAGTAATGGAAATGTTCTAAGATTAGATTGAGTTGCACAACTCTATAAATTTCCTAAAAATCATTGGATTATACACTCAAACTGGGGGAATTCATGGTATATAAATTATGCCTCAAAAGCTATCTTAAAATCAAATGAACCTAATCTGGGATTTTTTTATGTCACATAGATCACCTTTACTCTAGAAATTAAATAAACTACTGACCCCAAAGGGGGGAAAATCTAATGCTTGGAAAATCAAGTTATTTTTAAAGGATGATGTGTAAGCAAATGTTAAAAGGGTCTTTAATATTTCAATGGAAAAATAGTTTACATTTATATCTGAGAAAAGGAAAATAAGAATCTGTTTAGCTCTCTTCTGTTCTCACCATGTCTAAGATACTGCACAGAACACTTTGTGGATAATGTGGGAGGCTACCTACAGGCTCAAGATCATATATTGCTCCAGAAAGATTATAATGCATTTTCTTAAATTTAGAAGAAAATTATTATTTTTTTAGAAGAAAATTATTAAATAAAAATTACTAAAATAAATTCTATGTGAACAAAGAACACTAGGACTGTTCAGGATATCTTAGAAAAGAAATATAGCAGCTTTCTGCATTTTCCTTGATTCTTCCCCCATTTTCAGGGAGCAACCTGAGCAGCTCACACTCACAGCCTTGGGATAGGGAGACCATGGCTAAGCAATAAAGACCTGAAGATTCAGGTCTCAGCTTCAAATTTCTTTTTTTCCCCCAGTTTTATCAAGATATAACTGATATATGGCATTTTGTAAGTTTAAGGTGTACGATATAATAATTAGATATATGTATCTATTGCAAAATGATTAATACAATAAGTTTCAAAAAAATACAATAAGTTTCATCACTACATATAGATACAGACTGTTTTCCCTTGTGATGAAAAATTTTAAGATCTTATCTCTTAGCAACTTTCAAATAGAAAATACAATACTGTTAACTGTTGTCATCATCCTGTACATTACTTCCTGTGTCTTACTTACCTTATAACTAGAAGTTTATATCTTTTGGCTCCCTTCATCCAATCCCTCTACCTTCCATCCTCCTCATATTTTCAAAATAGATTCTTAAAATCCCAGAAGAGATAAGAAAATTGTGGAAGTTCCATATTTATGTGATAAATTATAGGCTTGACAAGAATGCACAATGATGTAAGGGCCAATTGTCTCTAGGCACACCCTGCCCCCCACACACACACACAACACACACACCTGCAGGTTTAGGGCCAAGCTAGAGATAGAGGTTATAGTTCTGTGTGAGCTTTCTAACTTATAATCGTTTCTGAGAGATAGAGACAACTCATCAGAACTATTATAAATAAGAGCTACATGTTCAGTTGAATCAATGGAGACCAAACCTGAATGTCTATAAGAATCATATGTCAAGCTTCTAAAAAGTTCAGGAACCAGGGTGCCAGTCTTAGAGATTCTAAGTGTATAGGTGAAGCATGGTTAACTGTTTGTTGTTGTTTTGTTTTGTCTTTTGCTTCAGATTCTTCAGGTGATTGTGATTATCAACAAAGTGTAGGACCCAGGGGTGTAGGGAGTTAGACCAGATCAGTAGTTCTCAACCGGGGTGACTTTCTTCCCCAGGGAACACTTGGCCGTGTCTCACATCCAGTTGATAGAAGCCAGGGATGCTGCTAAATATCCTATAATGCTGATATTCTAGGATTCAAACAATTAGCATAGCCATCTCTGTGTATTGCTTTTACTGTGTATAGATAATCCACTTTGGGGATGAGGGGATAGAGAGGCTTGCATTGTTCTAAATTGTATATACTCTGCTCCATACGCTACCAGTATGTGTGGCTCTCCTATGGAGCTCATGTGTTTCTCCAGCCCTCACTTGTGGTCCTCAGTATGTTGAAGTTAAATAAATCATAGTAATAGCTTTTGCAAATATTGCCAGCACAGATTTACAGCTGGGCAGGAACAGAACATTAGACATGAAGTACTCAAAACAAAGTTAAGATTTTTCAAGTTCCCATCAGGAATGAATATATTGGCTTAGCCATTTGCTTATATTTTTTTCATCAGCACTGGCAAACTGTCATAGGGGGGTGAAGAGTACATTCTTGGGGTTTTCCCTTCTGTCTACTTCCCTCATGTGACCAGGAACTTCACGGGTTTTCTTTCTCCTTTTGCCCACAGCAAAATCAACACTCTGAAAAGGGTGCTAAAAAGGGCCCAATACATACATTCCCATTAAGGAACAGATGAAGCTTCCAGACCAGAAAGCTTTGTGTCCTTCGAAGGGAACGGAGAAGTGGCTTCTCACATTTGTTGAGTTAGGTGTCATGGAGCAGTAGGGTGAACATAGGCTTTGCTCACATGCCACTTTCAAGTTCAAGTCCCAGGTCTGCCACTTACTAGTTGTGGTTTGTGAGAAAATCACTTAAGTTCTGTGGCATTCAGTGTCCTCATCAGTTTAACTGAGGATATAAAATCTAGGTTGCAATGTTCTAGTGAGGGTTGGATGACATCTGTAATGAGCCTGCTTCATGGGGAGCTCCAAAAGGGCAGAGCTTGTATTTATCTGTCTTCATTTACCAGAAGCCTCTGATCCATGGTAGGGCCTAAAGAAATATCTGTTGAATGATCAAATGAAATGGTAGTCATTATTGCTGAAAGTCTGCTCTGTACAAAACTGGCCACTGAAAACTGTATTTCCTCCTTTCATAGACAAGAAAATGGAGCTGGAGGCGTGAGCCTGGTTTCCTAGGATTGCTAACCTTCTGTATCTTCTAACTATCCTAGGGCAAAGAAGGAGCCTTCATGGTACGAGATTCCAGAACTCCAGGAACATATACTGTATCTGTTTTCACCAAAGCCATTGTAAGGTATGGTGCTAGCTCAGCAAAGTGGGGAGAGACAGTCCTGAAGTGGGTGTGAGCAACAAGCCACACACAGCAACATCAGACAGTGAAAGAGGTAGAGACATCACTAGAAATTGTGTACTTTCCCTGATCTCTCTGAGAAAACCAATGCCAGAGACTAACTAACTTGACACAACTCAAGTTATTTTGCTGGAAAATAACAGAGCCAGGTCCAGGTACCAGGTTCTCTTCCAAGTCAGCACCCCTGAGTGCAGAGCTCTAAGGAAATAAAATACTTGGGCTGCATTTGATGAGTTTATAATTTAGCCCACAGAGAATAGATACTTTCAGCCACAAGTGAAAAGATACGTATTTTAGTTCTAGCTCTGCTAATAAAGCTACCTACTATTTATTAAACCCTTATCATGTGCCAGAATTTTACAGACTGTTTCTGATCCTAACAAACTCTGAAGGCAGGAGTTACTGTGCTCCTTCCACATAGGAAACAAAACAAAACAGAAAACAAGGCTAGGGCACCTTGATGGCCCAGTTGGTTAAGTGTCTGCTTTCAGCTCAGGTCATGATCACAGGGTCCTGGGATGAGCCCTACATTGAGCTCCCTGCTTAGCTGGGAGCCTACTTCTCCCTCTTCCTCTGCCTGCAGGTTCCCTTGCTTGTTCTCCCTCTTTCTCTCTCTCTCTTTCCTCTCTCTCTCTCTCTCTCTCTCTGTCAAATAAATAAATAAAATATTAAATAAAAGAAAAAACCAAGGTTCAAAGAACCAATGGCACCTTCATGAGATAATGGAGCTCAAGTGGTCAAACCACTGTTCTGCTCCAGCTGGCTGACTACAAGACCCTGCTTGTCTGCCGCTCTGTATCCCAGGTTCCTGCTCTCTGTAAAACAATGTCTAAGAGCCTATCTAGCTCTCAAATTCTCTTCTAATTAAAGAGTAAGTAAGAACAAAGCAGTTTGGCAATGGGCAAAGTCTGGTAAGAATTAAGAGGAAAGAGAAAAATTATTATTAAGGTGTCCTCAGGGAATACTTCTTGGAGAATGAGGACATGAGCAAAATTCAGAGCAAGAGCAAGGTCTACACATGTGGTGGAGAAGAAGGGAGCTGCCCAGGGATGAGAAAGAAGACAATGCACATCACAGAGGGGCCATGCCTTGCCATGGCTGGGGACAGGGAGGAAAGTGACCTGCAGCTCCATGAAATATGATGGAGAAAGAATGAGAAATAAAGTCTATGCTGAGGGTCTCCAAGACCACCTCCATGTTCAGTGACCTACTACCAAAACTCACAGGACTTAGCATATAGTCATATTCAAGGCTAAGACTTATTATAGCAGGAGAATACAAATCAAGGAAGCAAAGGAAAAAGGCACATGGGGCAAAATCCAGAGGAAGTGAAACATGAGCTTCCAAGAATCCTCTCCCAGTGGAGTCATACAGGACTCCATTTAATTCCTCCAGCAACAAGCTTCGACAACAGGGTAAAATGGTGTCTACCAGGGAAGCTCATGAGAGATTCAGTGCCCAAGGTTTTCACTTGGGGGCCGGCCACCTAGGTACCCTCTGCCTAGCACATGGCAAAATTCCAGAGTCCCCAAAGAAAAGCAGCCATTGAACATAAACCACAGTGTTACACAAACAATTTAGGAACAGGGAGCCATCCTTATCAGTTAGAGAATGGTGAAAGCCCTCCCAAAATCCAAGTTCTCAGATGCTAGCCACGGGTCAAATTTGCAAGCAGGCCTTTCTAAAAAAAAGCATTCAGGGCTGCTATGTTAACTCTTTACTCTACAAAGTCACATAAGTATTAAGGGTCCAGTGTTCCCTTATCGTATGCTGACAGTTAGTGAAATCCACACACACAGGAGGAAAGCATGTAGCACACACAAGACCATTACCCACTGCGTGGTTGTAGAAGAAACATCTCCAATCCATCATGGGCCTGGTTCTAACTGGGTCTAGATGCAGCCTCCGAGTCCTTCTTACTATAGCACCCAGGGCTACCCTGTCAAGACTGACACACAAGTTGAAATATACCTGCCATCCTTCTGAGAGGGTAAAAAACAAAGCTAACAGGAATCGGCTACCAGCAGACACTTTTATGTCTAAACATTGCTTGTTAATAATCACTGAATTTATGTTTCATTTGTTTAAGTGAGAACAACCCCTGTATCAAGCACTATCACATTAAAGAAACAAATGACAACCCCAAGCGATATTATGTGGCTGAGAAGTACGTGTTTGACTCCATTCCTCTCCTCATCAATTATCACCAACACAATGGAGCAGGTGAGTTCTAAAGGAAGGGGCCAGCGGGGAACCCTCACAGGGAAACTTGGAGAAAAATGATAAATGTCCTGCCAGGTTCTTCATCTCAGACAAGCTGACCATAAATAATAACTAAATCTACAAATAGGAAACAATGCCAAATATTTGCTCATATTATATATTTTCCATTAGCAAATTCTGCTGTTAGACCCATGGGATTTCACCACGTGCCCATCTGTGTTTATGACTCTTGCTGGAGGGGGTGTAATATCAGTGACTGGGCTTCGGGATTTGTTTTCCAGAATAAAAATAGCTTTCGCATTGGATTATATTTTTCCTGGTGATTGGACTTGAACAGTTGCTACGGTAAAATTCTAACTACTGCCTTTCACTTCGTAATCAACCCAGGTCTGGTCACTAGACTCCGGCACCCAGTTTGTTCTTGGAGGCAGAAAGCACCAGTCACTGCAGGGACTGAGATACGGTGAGAGTGCATCCAGCAATGTTATGTATTTGCATTAGTCACATCCCTAAAGGTCTGGGGCAAATTCTATATGGACTTGCCATGTACTTAATTATTCCCCAGGCTTAAAATAACCATTACAACAGGTGCACTGTATATCTGATATGATGTGCACAAAGGAATATTTACAGAGTGTAGTAAGATATATATATATATATATATATATATATATATATATGCACATTTATCAAGGCCAAATCAAGGTTCATTGGTTTTACTTAGGAGTTCATCAGTGACTGTTTATCAAGGACCTACTTTGTACAGAGCACTCTACTATCCACCATTAGAAAAAAATATACTAGAAAATAATGCCTGGGACCATATTCCCATCTATCTTCTAGAACTTCTGTATCATATAAGTTTGCTGTGTATGGTCCATTGCAAGGGCTGGAAGCTGGACGCATTCAGAAAAGTTTGTCTGCCATGACATGGTGTTAATTTTTTTTTCAGTGCCTTTAGGCAAAGCCTAGATACAATCTAGGCTTGCATCTCTAGTGCCACAAGCTTTGTTATTCCCTCATCCTTTGGAACTTCTTCCCTCTGCTTTTTCTGCCTGGAACCTAAAAACATTTGAGTTTGCATCCCCCTAAACTGTGCTTGTTGAGGCTGGAGTATTTTCATTTTGTATCTCCTAAACAGGTGGTTCTCAGACTTCAGTGTACATCTAAGTCATCTGGGATGCTTATTAATAATTTTGGCTCCTGGGAGCACTTGGGTGGCACAATCAGTTAAGCGTTGGACTCTTGGTTTCTGTTGGGTCATGATCTGAGGATCCTGAGATCAAGCCCTACATGGGGGTCTGTGTTCAACGAGGAGGTTGCTTAAGACTCTCTCTCCATGCCCCTCCCTCACCTCCCCTCTAAAAATAAATAAATAAATCTTAAAAAAAAAAAAAAAAAGAATGTTGGCTCTTGGACACTATCTAACACTTACCAAAACACAATCCCTGATAATGGAGTCCTGGAATGTGCCTTTTAAACAAATGCTCTAGGTAATTTTTCCTCAGCTGGTTAGAGACTCATACTTTGAGAAACATTGCTATAGACTCTCCATCCCTAACTGGCACCATATCTGTACATGGCAGGAACTCAATACTACTTTCTGTTCAGTCTCTGCCTCAAAGAGGTAGAAACTGAGCTATTTATGATACAAAACCAAATGCCAGGGAAGGGTAATACCCCTTTAGCCTCCTTATGAAAATAAAGTAATTCTAATAACTGTAGAATCTTAATATATCCATGCTGGATGGGATCGCAGAGATTATTTTATGAGTCTACTTATTTTGTCAGTGTGAAAATTGAGAATCGGATTCCTTTTTTTCGTTTACTGAACATTTCTTGAAAGCCTACCACATGCCAGACTGTGTGCCCCTTGGAATCCACACCTCCTTGCTCCCAATCCCTGCTATGGCCAAGCAGAGTGCTATGGATGCACTTGGTGGATAAATGAATGAGTGAATGAATGAATGAATGATCAGCTCAAATGAAATTTGCCCTATGTGAGAAATAGCAATAAAACATTTTTAATCAAGTATAAAAATAGTTGAGACATTACAAGAACACTTTCATTTACTTTCTTTGGATATCTTGATTAATGCCATTTTCCGTCTTTCTTCCGTATAATCTCCTACATACATTTTTCATGGTGTTCAATGCATATCCTATGTTATTATTTGGGGTAGGAAGATAATAATTTTATCTATCCATGATAGGTCTAAGTCTAAAGCTTATACTATTTGCCATCTTTGGGTTATATTAACAATACAGTAACATTCTATCTAGGGTTCTGTATAGTCTCCTTATAGCCCTATACCTCATTATCTATTGCATGCCAGCCCTGGAAAAACTTGTCTCTCTTTTCCAGGGAAATGGGTGATTGATCCCACTGAGCTCACTTTTGTGCAGGAGATTGGCAGTGGACAGTTTGGGCTGGTGCATCTTGGCTACTGGCTTAACAAGGACAAGGTGGCCATCAAAACCATTCAAGAAGGGGCTATGTCAGAAGAGGACTTCATAGAGGAGGCTGAAGTCATGATGTGAGTGGTCAAATCAAGAGTACGCAATGACATCTTGGGGAGGATGTTCTGTGCTGTGTTCCTTAAATACCATTTTGATGTCATGTTACACCACTTTGCTGCTCAAATCTAGTGATGGGTTAAATGGCATGGAGAACAAAATGAAACTCCTCACTATGGTCTACAAGACCTGTCATGGTCTTGCCCTGTCCACTCCCCAGTCTTATCCCCCCCCCGATCTCTCCTCTGGTCCAAGATGCGCCAGCCACACTGGCCTCCATTTGTCCTTGCACATACCATCTGACTCCTCACTATCTTTCAGGTTATTTTTGTTTGGGGAGGGAATGCATTTTTGTAAGACTGAGTTTAGACCATCTCACCCCTTGCCTTTTTCCTCCAGGAAACTCTCTCACCCCAAACTGGTCCAGCTGTATGGGGTATGCCTAGAGCAAGCTCCCATCTGCCTGGTGTTTGAGTTCATGGAACATGGCTGCCTGTCAGATTATCTTCGCAACCAGCGGGGACTCTTTGCTGCAGAAACCCTACTGGGCATGTGCCTGGATGTGTGTGAAGGCATGGCCTACTTGGAGGAGGCATGTGTCATCCACAGAGACCTGGTAAGAGGATGCAGGGCACACATCTACAAGTCCGGGAGGAAAGGGCACATCCCACTGAAATGTAGAGCTACCCATACTGGGAATATGTTGATACATAACAAGTCACAGACATCTCCTGTCCACTCTCAAATTCTTCCTTCTTCCACCCACTTGGGGATATCCTAGTAGGACTCAGTCACAGTGTTAATCCCAGCCTTAATCCCAGAGGATAACTTGTATCCTCTGAATCTGAATTTAAACTCTTCCAAAATGAAGCTTACAGCCTCTCCTTAACCTCTCTGTGCCTTTGTTTCCTCGTAGTAAAATGAGGGAAATGGACAAGCACAATTTTTCTCAAACTATTATTCAAGGACCTTCCATAATCACATTGGGAGGTGCTAAAACCATCCTCAGAATCTCTCTGGAGGTCAGAGCTCAGGATATTCATTTTAACATATCCCCCTTGGGAATTGTAACCACATTTAAAATGTGAAAAAAGGAGTGGGTTTTTTTTATCACTTAGGGTTCTTTCAGTGGACAATTCTGTGATACTAATTAGGGATTAGGTACTCTTCCTATTGAGGAATAGTTTTAAGAGGACTAGTACCTTAAAACATTCTTATTTTTGTCGTGACATTTTCTTTATATCATCCCTAACATTAACATTTCCTATTGCATCAGGTTGCATTAGAGCACACCATTGGTTAGATAACACCATGGATTTCTCTTCAAATAAGATCTCAGGAATGAAGCTAAAAGACCAAACCTACTTATACTGATAAG
Organism: Canis lupus dingo; assembly: GCF_003254725.2. Taxonomy (NCBI): domain Eukaryota; kingdom Metazoa; phylum Chordata; class Mammalia; order Carnivora; family Canidae; genus Canis; species Canis lupus. The sequence continues at coordinate 53,344,979 of NC_064246.1, read as the reverse complement.
AGATCTTACACATTAACTCTTTAGTTCACTTCTGGGAACTAGTGAAGTTTAATTCACATCTGTAAAGCCCTCGTACAGCAGCACATAGAAACCCAAAAGACTGAGATTATTATAGGAGACTCCTTGTATTGATTATTCACCAATAGTTTTCCCTTCCCTTTTGTTTGCCTGTCTCTACTCCAGGCTGCCAGAAATTGTTTAGTGGGAGAAAACCAAGTCATCAAGGTGTCCGACTTTGGGATGACAAGGTAATACAGGCATGTGGTGCCCACAAAGGAATGGGACTCAGGCCCCCAGATCATTCAGACATTCTTTCTCCACTCTACCCAGGTTTGTCCTTGATGATCAATACACCAGTTCCACAGGCACCAAGTTCCCGGTGAAGTGGGCATCCCCAGAAGTCTTCTCCTTCAGTCGCTATAGCAGCAAGTCAGATGTGTGGTCATTTGGTAAGTGTCACCCTGGCCCCACACCCACATGATTTGGGACTTCCACCCAGCTGTTTTATTTGTTCAAATCCAAGCAACCCTGCTTGCCCAGGACTGGGTGGTAAGAGCATCCCACTCATAGTCTGTGTATGATAATGGCTCTGAAGAGGATGATGAAGCATTCATTATTGCATTCATTCTTGGAGATCTTTGAAATGGGGGTTAAAATGAGAATGGAAACAGATGCTGGTGACAGCTTTTGTAAGATCAAAAGCTAAAGGAGTCAGGAGATTAAAATATGAGTTCCTTGAGGACCAGGAGAATATTTTGTTCAAAATTCTATTCCCACATTTAACCCTCAATAAATATCCTACTCATCTATTCAACAATAATTTATCAAGCACCTACTATAAGCTAGGGCTAGTCTAGGTCCTCACAATGCAGTGGTGCATAGGATAGGAAAGACTCCTACTCTCTTGGACATAAATTAGGGAGAGATAGATAGTAATCACATAAATAAGCTAATAGATATGTAAATAAGACAAAATCACATAGTGATAAGTAAGTGCTATGAATAAAACAGTAATGGAAAAAACAGTAATGGGATAGAACGTGATTGGGATGAAGTGTCTGTTTTAAATAGCATGGTCTGGGAAGGCCTCTCCAAAGAGGTAACCCTTGAGCACAAATCTGAATGATGAGAGAAAGTCATCCCTATTTGAAGATCCAGGGAACAGTGTCTCTGACCAAAAAACCAGCAAATATAAAAATTTGGTGTGTCCAAAGAAAGGAGGGGTACTGTCTCAGTGAGAGAACAGTAGACAATGAAATTGGCTTGGTATTGTCCTTCCTGAAGGTAAGGACTTGAGTCTGAAAGTCAAGAAAATCTGCAATTTCTAGATGTAGGCCGGTTTGTTTGCTAGTTGTGAACTTCATCATTCACTGTGCTGCATTCACCATTTCTTTTAGGTGTGCTGATGTGGGAAGTCTTCAGTGAAAGCAAAATCCCGTATTCCATGATAAGGAATTAGAATTTCTAATAAGTGCAAATGGGCATGCATAAAAGGCAGAATGAAAGATGTTGGTGTGGCAGAAAGCTACCAAATATTCTTGCTGGATTTGTCATATCATCCCAAGCCATAGTTTGTGTGTATTAACCTATACACAAAAATACACTGGACAACCTCTTTGATTTTGATTATAAGAAGGGTTATACTTTGGAAAGGAATGAGTTGGAGTTTGATTTTGCCAAGTGTATTGACTAAGTGTAGAAACCAGGGAAAAGCTGACTAAATCTCTTCAGAGAATTAGTTTTGAAGTCTCCCCCATCATTTTAGAATAGCCATTTTGGACAACTGAGTAATTCGTGAATTTCTAGTTCTTCTGAGCTATTCCTTAAAACAGCTTCCCTATCTGACAGACCTAGCTAAGATTTTGTTATTCAAAATTAAGATACAGAATGAACTTGGAAGAAATAAAACTGTACCAGAGCAATCTCAGAAGATTCTTTTTTCCCCAAGTATGTGTATAATGAGGAAAGGTATGCCTGATGTGTGGCCACTCTCTATGGCTGATGCAGCTGGTCACACTGCACCAAGCCGGGTGTCCCATAACAAGATGTTTGCACTCATGGCCACTTTGTCACATTTACCTGCTAATTCTGCATAAGGCTTATTCTGACACAGATGGCCAGCTTGGGAATTTTCTATTGTATCATATAATTAGAGAGTTGAGCTACAGTCCGTCCCTGCCTAAGGTGTGCCCCCTGAAGTGTTCAAAAAGGAGACTGACCATTGGAAGCAAGGTTGGGAGGGAGAGATAACAGGAGTGGCAAACCTGAGAAACAGAAACCTGGATGGTCTGGGAGCTTGATGCCTGCCTCAAGGCCATTGAGCTTTGTCATGCATTTTAAGAATTTTGCCCTAATTAACTGTGCTATTTTAAGCAAGTCAAGTAAGCTCTTTGGGCCTTACTCAGTTTCCAATCAATGCATTACAAGGTTTGCATGAAAGAAATGGTTTTCAAATGAGCTTTGAACAGCAGACCTCAATTTTCCAAAGAAATCTCACTAGAACTTCTGGCAACCTGGGGAGCTGATCAGTCTTATTTACAGGCAGTTTCCAAATTCCCAAAACTCCAGAGGCATGTCTGAGGATCTCTTAGAAATCCTGATCCAGAGGTCGGGGCCAGGGCCTGGGGTCTGCCATTTCAACAAACTTCTGAGGTGATTTTTATTCAGTTGTTTGGGGAATCATACTTTGGAAAACTCTGCCCTAAGAACCTCTGAAATAGGCTTTGAAAACCACTGAACGAGGTGATCTGCAAGCTCTCTTCCCACTCTGACATCCTATGAATACATTAGTACATAATAAAATTGGGTGTGACATTTCTGCTGAAGACAGAAGAGGAAAGGGGATTAAATCACAGGTCAAAAATAGACACCCCGGAGATGTGTTTTGCTCTGTCTACACAGTACTTTAAAAAATCAAATTGCATTTCTATTTCTAAGCTCTCAATTTGTGACTCCTTTTAAAAAAATCAGAAAATGTGGCAATCCCGAACCCTCATCCCCATATGCCCTATGGTGGCTGGAGCTAAATCATAGCTGTTATCTGAAGATGGAACTTGACCCTCCAGTTCTCCAGAAACCCCCTAATCCCCATTAAGACACATCTTATCCACCCCATCCATTTACATGATGTGTAGACCTTTGAGTTTACATCCCTTGCAACTTTTAGTAGTAGCATTTGAGTTAGATATTAAAAAAAGGGCTGAGTTTAAAAGTTCCTCACCACAAGCAAGATTGGGAAATCTCTGTTCTTTAGAAATAGTACAGGCCTAATAAGCCTCAGGTGGCTTGGTATTGTCCTTCCTAAAGGTAAGGACGTGAATCTGAAAGTCAAGGAATCTGCAATTTATAGATGTAGGCTGGTTTGTTTGCTAGTTGTGAACTTCATCATTCACTGTGCTGCATTCCCCATTTCTTTTAGGTGTGCTAATGTGGGAAGTCTTCAGTGAAGGCAAAATCCCGTATGAAAATAGAAGCAACTCAGAAGTGGTGGAAGACATCACTACTGGATTTCGCTTATACAAGCCCCGGCTGGCCTCCTCGAATATCTACCAGATAATGAATCATTGCTGGAAAGAGGTCAGTAAAGGAAGTGGTTTCCCCCTACCTTGTAATCTACAACTCTAGGGTCTGTCTCCTTCCCTAGAGAAAGGAACCCTCTTAGAGGATGAGGAAGCGGGTGTTACTAAAGTATATTAACAAGAAAATGGCTTTGAGTGTCTACTAACAAAAGAGGTTACCCAACCCTAAAAGAGCTGGCAGCGACCTTAAATATTATTTGACTTGCAATAGAATGTCACAAGCCATCAACACACTGTTAGAAAGGAAGAGGGGGTAAGACCAATGTCAATATGTCAGTTTTCTGAGATAAAAACACTTATAACATCAACAAACCATCAAGTATACGTGAAAGTTCTAGAAGTTGGTGAGCAGAAGTTCACTTGTGGTATGAAACAATGAAAATGACTTAATTCGGGTTCATTTTATTTATTCAACAATTCAGATTGAGAAGCCAATTACTTTGCCCTCCCAGATGCCTCAGTCATCCCATCCTATGGGGGGCAGGCTATATCTTAAGCCACATCAGTGTAAGTCTTAATGTCCTTTGGTGAATTAGGAAATTTTAAACTTCAAATTCAATTGAAAGTTGCTGAATAGAGAATGAACACAAATTCAGATTGTTGAGAGTGACAAGTGGAATTGAAGAAGTATAGGATACTTGGGCTTTGTCTCCACTTTAGTACTTCTTAGGGATTAATCTCTTGGACAATCTCTGAACCTCCTTTTTCTTACTAGTAAGAGAATGAAATAATGCTTGATCTGTAAATTCCTAGAGCCTTTGTATTCAGAAACAAAGAAACAGTGAAGACATAAAGAAGAGAGAAAAACAAACCCAGTCCACTTCACAAGGATTAAATACTATAATAATCATGATAGCTGAATTTACTTAGCACCTTCCCTTTTTAAAAACTCTTTCACTGATTTTTAAGTGAATAGACTTTATTGTTTAGAGCTTTAGATTCACAGAAAAAAATGAGCAAATAGTACAGAGAGTTCCCATAGCCCCTCCTCCCCTATTAATAACATTTTGCATTGGTGTGGTACATTTGTTACAATTAATCACCATTATTGATACATTATTATTAATTAAAGTTCATGGTTTATTTATTTTTTTAAAGATTATTTATTTATTCATGAGAGACAGACAGAGAGACGCAGAGACACAGGCAGAGGGAGAAGCAGGCTCCATGCAGGGAGCCCGACATGGGATTCGATCCCAGGTCTCCAGGATCAGGCCCTGGGCCAAAGGTGGCGCTAAACTGCTGAGCAACCAGACTGCCCAAAGTTCATGGTTTACATTAAGGTTCATTCTTTGTGTTGTACAGCTCTGTGAGATTTGACAAATACATAATACCATGTGCTTACCATTATAGTATCATACGGAATATTTTCACTGCCCTAATATCCACCGTGCTTCACCTATTTACCATTCCCTCTCTCTCCAAAACCCTGGCAACTATTGATCTTCTTATTGTTCAAGTTTTGCCTTTCCCATAGTGTCATATAGTTGGAATCATATAGTATGTAGCCTTTTCAGATTTGCTTCTTTTACTTAGTTTTTACTTAAAACTCTTCCATGTCTTTTCATGGCTTAATAACTCATTTCTTTTTATCACTGAACAATATTCCATTGTATGGATGTACCACAGTTTGGCTATCTATTCACCTACTGAAGGACGTCTTGATCACTTGCAGTTTTGGCAACTGTAAATAAAGGCTACTATAAATATCTGTGTGCATGTTTTTGTATGAACATAAATTTTCAGCTCAACTGGGTAAATACCTAGGAGTGTGATTGCTGGATCATATGAAAACACCACATTTAACTTTGAAGGAAACTTTTAGACTCTCTTCCAAAGTGGCCGGTACCATTTTGCATTCCCATCAGCAATGAGAATTCCTGCTGTTCCATATCCTCAGCAGCATTTAATGTTATCAAGTGTTTGGGGTTTTAACCCTTCTAATAGGTATACAGTGGTAGCTTTTTGTTTACAATTCTCTAATGACATATAATGTGGAGCATCTTTTCATATGTTTATTTTCCATTTGTATATCTGCTTTAATGAGGTGTCTATTGAGATCTTTTGCCCATTTTTCAATCAGGTTATTTGTTTTCTTGCTTGAGTTTGAAGAGGTCTTTGTCCTTTATCAAATATGTGTTTTGAAGATATTTTCTCCAGCCTGTGGTTTATCTTTTCTCTCTCTTAATAATGTCTTTTACAGAGCAGATGTTTTTAGTTTTAACAAAGCTCAACATCAATTTTTTCTTTTAGGAATCATGCTTTTGGTGTTGTAACTAAAAATCTATTACTGAACCCAAGGTTGCCCAGATTTTCTCCTGTGTTATCTTCAAGAAGTTTTCTAAGTTTTGCATTTTACATTTAGGTCTCTGACCCATTTTGAGTTCATTTTTGTGAAGGCTATAAGTTCTGTGTCTAGGGTCATTATACTGCATATGGCTGCCTAATTGTTCCAGCACTGTTGTTAAAAAACAACAACACTGTCCCACAAATGGCCTTTGCTCCTTTTTCAAAGATAAGTTGACTATATTGAGTCTATTTCCAGGCTCTCAACTCTGTTCCATCAATCTATCTGCCTCTTCTTTCACCAATACCACATTGTCTTCATTACTGTAGCTTTATAGTAAGTCTTGAAGTTGGGTAGTGTCAGTCCTCCAACTTTGTTCCTCTTCAGTATTATGTTGCCTATTCTGAATCTTTTTCCATGTAAACTTCTGAGTAAGTTTGTCAATATCTACAAAATAATTTTCTGGGATTCAAAAAAAAAATAATTTTCTGGGATTCTGAGTGTGATTGTGTTGAATCTATAGATTAAGTTGAAAAGGAATGACATCTTAATAATATAAAGTCTTCCCATTGTTGAATATGAAATATCTCCATTTATTTGGATCTTCTTTGAGTTCTTTCCTTAAAACTTTGTATTTTTCCTAATACATATTTTGTGAGATTTATACCTAAGTATTTCCTTTTTTGCTGCTATTTAGCACTTATTTTATGACATATTTTTAATTCATGACTTTATTTAATTCTCGCAACCGTCTTATAAGATAGAGACTATCATTATCCCCATTTAACAGACAACAAAACTGAGATTCAAACAAGTTAAGTAACCTGCTCAAAGTCACACAGCTGAGTGGGAAATCTTAGATTCAAAAGTAGGCCATATGGGCAGTTCCGGTGGCCCAGCGGTTTAGCGCCGCCTTCAGCCCAGGGTGTGATCCTGGAGACCCGGTATCAAGTCCCACGTCAGGCTCCCTACATGGAGCTTGCTTCTCCCTCTACCCCTCTCTCTCTCTCTCTCTGTCATGAATAAATAAAATCTTTAAAAAAAACAAAACAAAACAAAAAACAAAAGTAGTCCATATGATTCCAGAATACCTGCTGTTAACAACTTTTACATCATGGCCTCTAATAATATATATGGAAGCATATTTAAGAATCCTCAGAGGGCTATTAAATTCTGGTTTGCTTTGTTATTAACTATGACACATAAGGACAAGGAACTCACAGAGTTCTTTTCTTCCCTCTCTAGAAACCAGAGGACCGGCCACCTTTCTGCAGACTCTTGAGTCAACTGGCTGAAATTGCAGAATCGGGACTTTAGCAGAGACTCAGCACGAGGCATGGGCTGCAGATCCTGAATGGGGGAAGCAAATTCTCCCTTCATAGAGCATTAAAAGCTGCCACCAGCCCAGAACTCCTCGAGGCAGCTGGCCTGTGGCGTCAGTCCCTAAGCCACCACAGAGGCAGCACCCTGACAGAGGCTGGCACCTGGCCACTAGCAGAAGGCTCAGCCCCTGAATCGGGAGTGAGGCCAGAGCAGCAGCAATGCCTTTACCCTCCTCCCAGCCTCTCATCTTGTGTGGTTTGCAAACCTCAATCTGATAGCTTTCAGACAACATTTCTTGCACTTCTTAGAGAAAAGGAGGGACATGGTAGGACTGTGGTTGCTTATTTTTATTTCCAACATGGATCTAAAGTTTATGGTCAAGGGATTTTTACTTGGCCCCACAATACAGAATCCCAGGATATGGGGCAAGAGAAATGACGAGTGTGATGCTTTTTCAAGGAGAACTGGTGAATTAATTAAGGTCAGAAAGAGCAACTCAGCCGTTGTGATGCTGTCAGCCACAGCTTCCTGCCGTAGAGGATGATGGAACAGCTGCTCACACATGAGGCCAGATATTCTGAGAAGCAGCTTTATGAGATTTTACTCATTGAGCACACTGCCACCTCCCTCCGTGAAGGGGCATGATGGACTGGGGTGAACAATTTGGATCCCGTGGTTGGAGGTGGCATCTGCCCAGAAAGAGGGTATCAGATGGTAGGGTGTCAACTGGTACAGAGAAAGGCCTTAGGTTGATACCACCCTGATGCCCACTTTCAGTACCAAGCTGGGCAGGTGACGGTCCCTTTCCTCTGCACAGAATGCTTCACAGCTATCCTGGGAGAAGATGATCGCTTCTGAACACTGGCTCCTACTGGGACTCAGCCATGGATTCTTCTGACCTTTAGGTTTAGTTCCCTCTCTGCACTCTTCCACCCTCATCAGCAGAGGGCAGCACTATGCCGGGCAGAGTGGCCTTGCAGAGATCCCGAAAGGTTCTTTAAGCCCTAGGAATTTGCAACTTTAAGACAACGCTTCAAGTCTCTGAAAGTCTAGGAGAGGAATGAAGGGTCTGTTCTCGCTCCAACCATCTGGATGGAAACTGAGTCAAGCACTGAGTGGGGTGCTTCCAAGATGCACAAGGCAGCCTGTGGTCGATTGAGCACTGAAATATGCAAGGTGAATATGTACTGAGCTACGGGCCTTATCTGCAGAATTTTATTTCATCCTGAGTTCACACCAACCCCATGAGAAAGTATCCTTATTTCCATTTTACAGATGATAAACCTGAGGCTTTAAAAAGCCAAGACAGCTCCCCTAAGTGACAGAGTTGTCTGTGACCAATGCAGTTTCTGTATTTCTATTCAACACTGCCTCCTACTGAGGGTGAAAGGGGTTGCAGAGGAGGTAAATAACAGCTGGGGGAGACCTAGAAAGCGAATTAAAGAAGTCAACCACCAAGTAACGTTTCTCCCACATAGACCATTATGGCTGGCTGTGTAGCCCTCCAACTTGGAATAGGATCTTCTTTTTCCCATCTGGCTCCTCATCTTTGTCAGAGGATGGAGTTACTCAGTTAATTAACCCTTTGAATCACCCACCCCTCCGGAGTCATATTGCATGAAGCCATTTATAGGTGAGCTAAGGCAGTTTTGGAAGATCCTCCTGCAGGTGTATAAATGCTTCCTTTAATTATAATTTTGGCTTTGAGCCAGCTGCAGTATTCTTGGACATTTTGTGGAGAAGGGTATTCCCCGGTGTAAGAGAGATTTCATTTTCCTACAATGTTCAGATAAAATTTTAGAGAGATTCTTAGATGGTGTTGCTATTAGTTCTATCTAAATCGTGTGATATTTTGACCAGCTGAAGATTCCAATGCATAACTTTTAACTATAATTATTGTGAAACTGGTTGTCTCAAGATATCATTGTATCAAATGTATCATTCAAAAGGTGATCTGATTCAACATATCCTAAATCATCCCTGTTTACTTTCTGGCATTTTGTACATTCTCTTGTGGAACCTTTAATTAGAGATGCTTTCTGGAACATCCAGTCTAAAAGGAAAACATCAAAATTGATTGATTTCTGTGGCTTGGTTTCAAAACTTGCCCCTTGCATGGTATTATTGTGTTCAAGCTCAGATTCATGGGGGACATAACTGAACATGTTAACTCCTCAGTGTCCTATCCTGCAAAATGGGCTTCCTGCCTGTTTTTTTCTACTCCATTCACAGTTTGAAAATGGTATCATGTGTTCCCAGGGAATTCCCTTATACAAGGTTTTGGTTCTAGATGCAATTTATAGATTTTGCATTTTGTACCTTTTAAGACTATTTATATTTGGATGTAATGAATATTTATTAGTGTACAGTGATTGCTAGTATTCACAATAAAAATGTTACAAATATCTCTAACTGTTGGGGTGACTGGGTGACGGGCACTGAGGGGGGCACTTGGCGGGATGAGCACTGCGTGTTATACTATATGTTGGCAAATTGAACTCAAATAAAAAATCTCTAACCATTTATAAAGCATGTATAGTTAAAAGTTGGGTCTAGCAAATAAAGCTGTATGCTTTAATAAATACAGTATATATGGCCTGGGTTCCATATTTGCCCAAATGTCAAACAACCAAAAATTTTCCTTAAATAAAAATGATTACATGGCTTCATGTTCCAAAGTAAGGACTATATATCATGCAACATTTGTTCAACAAGTAAATATCAAATGCTTCCTGTGTTCCTATGAGACACTGTGCTGAGAGCTATGGAAACAAAGATGAAAAAAGCACAGTCTTTATTTTCTAGAAACTCCAGGTAAGTCATACAAAAAGGCAGACATATCAACAAGTAAAATTATAATCCAGCAATTAGAGCAACAACAGAAATATAGGCAAAGAGGAGAAGAGCTCAGAAAAAGTAATAAAATCTCTCAGAGGAAGGGAAACATCAGGAAAAACTTCCTAGAACCTTACTACTCAAAGTGTGGTCCCCAGACCAGCAACAGCAATATGATCACCTTATGAGAAATGTGAATTCTCTGACTTCATACCAAGACTCAGTGATTGAGAATCTGCATCTTCACGATCCTAAGCGCATTAAAGTTTGAGAAGTACTGTCAGAGCATATAATGTCTGACTCAGTTTTGAAGATGAACTATGGGTTTTCTTAGGAAGTAACTGGGCAGAAATAAAAGAAATGCTTTCCGGGTAGAAGGATAGAGGAAACAAAATGTATGGGGAGGCTATGATCAGTTTATCCTGCTGGAGCTAAGTTTCAGAGATGGGTGTGAGGCGTTGACAAGGGTAAGGATGATAGAAAGGGTTAGGCAAATTGAAACTGAAGCTGTAGGGATCCCTGGGTGGCGCAGCGGTTTGGCGCCTGCCTTTGGCCCAGGGCGCGATCCTGGAGACCCGGGATCGAATCCCACGTCGGGCTCCCGGTGCATGGAGCCTGCTTCTCCCTCTGCCTGTGTCTCTGCCTCTCTCTCTCTCTGTATGACTATCATAAATAAACAAAAAAAAAAAAAAAAACTGAAGCTGTAAATCTTTGATAAAGACTGTATTTTAAAAAGACAATAAATATGGGAACTCTACCTATAGATAGAAAAGATGTCATGGAGCAAGGAGTGAAGGTCAAATTTGTGTTTAAAAATACATTTTGGCAGCAGTATAGTGAGTGGATTTGGGAAATGCAAAGCTGGTGGAAAAGAAGCCAATGTGAAGATGATTTTTTGCCTTGTTCCGAGTACCAGGTTATTGTTCATATTCATTCACTGTCATCTGCTGTGTGGGTGACATGTAGAAATTGTAATTCAGAGTTCTTCAGTCACAGTTGGACAGCAATGAATAGCTGTTCCCCTGCCTCTTAAAATCCCAGTAAAATAAAGGTTGGCTTATATTTTTGGTGTGTGGAGCTTTCCCTGTACCTTTTAGTTTACCAAAAGCCCACATGCACTGCAGGAGCCAGTTCACGCACCAGAGGACCATTAGGCAAAAGTGAAAAAACGTGTGGCTTCTACACAGTCTTTTGTGGGACTCCCTTCAGCGCTTGACTCCCACTGGGAAATGACCCAGATATGAAACTCCTAAAGCGGTTGGATGAACAGTTCTGCTTCTCAGAGCATTTATCTCGCAGACCCTACTCTTCCTGGAATCTCCCAACACACAAGTCCACCACTTTGAGGAAGAGGCAGAAAATAATCTGGTAAGCAAGATGGGCAGTGTGTGTGTGTGTGTGTGTGTGTGTGTGTGTGTCTCTTAATGACTATGAAACTCCAAGTCATGATGTGTAGTTGGCTTGTGGGATCACAGAATCATACAGTCACTATTAGAAGGAGTTTTAGAGATCATTTATTTACTAATAATGTACTAATAATAGTTACCAATTCATCTGACATTGCCTGGCCCTGTGTCAGGTGTACAAGATGAATAAGATATCTTATCAGCTAGAGACCAAATACTTCACACTCAAATTAAGATAGTTCGAGGAGGACTTATTTACGAAAGGATTATTTAAGAGAGTGTGGGTCAGGTTTAGGAGAACCACAGAAAGTAGTAGAGAGGAAAATAACAGCCAAGGAGCAGTTACCACCTGGAGGCCTGAAGAGGCAGGATGCGGAATGCTCATTTGAATGTGAAAGCTGAGAGTCACCTGGCAAATGTCTCCTTGAGAGAATGTCACAAGGAGGAAGCCAGAGGAATAAATATGCTGAACCCGCTCTCCCCCCTTACTCCATTAACTGCTGGGGCTTCTCTTGGCCAAACCCAACTGGAAGCCAGAGGACAAAGAAACTGTAGCAGGGTGGTCCACAGAGGTAAGTCAGAGGGGAGAGAGCAGGGTGCAAAGGGCGGAGGGGGTTTGGAGAAAGAAAAGACATCTAGTACAGACACCATCCTTCCTTTAAGAAGCCCCTTTACTACTAACAGAAGTCCAACACAGAAACAAATACAGTTGATGCTCATTATTTACAGATTCTGGACTTGCAAATTTGCCTACTCACTGAAATTTATTTATAACTCCCAAATCAGTACTTTCATAGTCATCCATGGTGTGCCCATGCCAGAGCTGTGAAAAATGTGTCGCCCTACACACACATTCCCAGCTGAGGTCGGACAAGGTAGTGCTCTGCCTTCACATTTTAGCAATCATACTCTAAACAGGTATCCTTTTGGAGGTCTGTTTAGTGCCACATTTTGCACTTGTGTACTTTTTTTGGTCATTTTGCTGCTTAAAATGACCCTTAAGCATAGAGCTGAAGTGCTGTGTAGTGGTGCTAAGAGCCAGAAGGCTGTGACATCTCTTTCCAAGAAAATGTTTGCTACGTAAGTTTCATTCAGGCATGAGTTATAATGCTGTTAACTGTGAATTTAACATTAATGAGTCCACAAGGTATAAAAGTTTTTCAACAGAAATGTGTGTAAAACAAGGTTATATATAGATCAGTTAATGAAAATGTTGGGTCCAGGGGCTCACAGGAACCTAATCCTATACTTCCCCTAGGAGCAATGGTTTAGTATCATTCATTCAGTGTCCATGGCAACTTTATTTTTTAATATCTTATTTAAATTCAACTTGCCAACATACAGTATAACACCTCGTGCTCATCTCCATGGCAACTTTATAAAATGTAAGTACCAAATAATGAGAATCAAATGTGATTGCAAGGGGATGCTGTAGGTTTACCTGATGGAGCAGTGATGACAATATAGTGAAAAGACAAAGAGCAAAAACACCTAAGAGATCAAGGAGGACTTCACAGAGGAAGTGATGTTTGAGCTGTCCTGAAGGGTAAATGGGAGCTCCCAAGGAAGAGGGGGTTTGGAAGAACATTTCAGGCAGAGAAACCAGAATAAAACAAGAAAAATACATTATATTCCCCATTCTTCCCTTGCATTATTTTTTTAAATACCTGGGCTTATTTTTTTTTAAGATTGATTGATTGATTGATTCATGAGAGACAGAGAGGGAGAGAGGCAGAGGCATAGGCAGAGGGAAAAGCAGGCCTCCTGCAAGGATCCCAGTGGAGGACTCAATCCTGGACCCTGAGATCATGCCCTGAACTAAAGACAAAGGCTCAACCACTGAGCCACCCAGGTGTTCCTCTTTGCATTATTTTTAAATTAGGACTTGGGAACATTGAGGATAAAGGCAGTAGGTGCTAGTGAGGTTACAGGACAATCAGCTGAAGGAGCCAAGTGGATAGTGATTCCTCACCATCCAGGGTCACCTCTACCCACACCCATCTACACCCATCTAGAGCTGTGAAAGAGTTTCTGGTGCCTTTCCATTTTCCAGACTGATTTTGAGTATGGCACAGTTGTCCTCTTGGACTCCAACGCTGTTTAATCCTGCTGGGGCTTTGTTTCCACAGTGGCTTAGGTCTCTGAGAAGAATACCCCTACTGTGACTGCTCTGGATTATCACATTGGAGAGGTCCCTGGTTCTTCAGGGAGATGCACCCAAGGAAGATGAAAAACCTGAAGTCTTACTTTTTTTAAAAGATTTTATTTATTTGGGGCAGCCCGGTGGCTCAGCAGTTTAGCACCTCCTTCTACCCAGGGCATGATCTTGGAGACCTGGGATCAAGTCCCACGTCGGGCTCCTTGCATGGAGCCTGCTTCTCGCTCTGCCTGTGTCTCTGCCTCTCTCTCTCTCTCTCTCTCTCACTGTCTCTCATGAATAAATAAATAAGTCTTTAAATTAAAAAAAAGATTTTATTTATTTATTCATGAGAGATGCTGAGAGAGAGAGAGAGAGAGAGACATAGGCAGAGGGAGTTCAGGCTCCCCAGGGGGAGCCCGATGTGGGACTCGATTCCCGGACCCCTGGATCATGACCTGAGCCAAAGGCAGATGCTCAGCCACCTAGCCACCCAGGTTCTCCCTCATATTTTTTTAATGGCATTGTAATTGTCTTTATTTTTCTAGGCTGTTTGAAGTAATTTAATACAGTTGGATCCCGCAAAAGGTACATACCAAGGGAAACTCAGCAAGTGAGAGCTGGCTGGCTAGAGGCACCACAGCACTCGCTCCTCACGCACAGCCAGCATCTCAGAGCCACAGAGGTGCTGCCAAAAAAAGAGGCTTCATGCTCAGAGTTGAAGCAGGACTTTGTTCAAACTACTCCACACCACGTATGGGGGCATGGGTGTCTATAAGCTGAGACAAACTATATAAACATTCATTTGCTTTTCTTTTTTGTATATCTCAAAGCATTTTCCCATCTAAGATGATGTTGGATCTTTCAGCAGCTTTGGGATAAAAGCAGGAGTGCATGGGTCTGACCAGACAGAAAAGGGAAGTGATACACAGAGAACATGCCTGAGGTCATAGAGCTACTTAACAAAGGTGAGGTTAGAACTCAGAGCTCCTTCCAAGTCCTGCATTCCTCCTAGAGGTCACACCAAAATTCAAACCATGTTAATAATAATAATGATAACAATAAAAACAGCCATTTTTAAGTACTTATGATGACTCCACTTAATGTATTACATTTATTATTTCATTTAACCTTCCAAGAACTCAAGGGATAGCTATTATTATGATCAATTTTACAGATGAGAAGAGGGCTTAGTAAATTAGGGAAAGAATTCATAGTCCCACAATTAGTGAGTGACAGATGAGGGCTTGAAGCCAGACCTATCTGTCCCCAAATTTCATGCTCCCAACCATTCTGTGGAGCTGGTTGTAGGATTCATTATGCTAGCTTCTGACAACACAGCACCACTGGGCCCCCTGGGCCTTGGCTACACTGCTGTGTTCCAGATCCTGTTCAGAATATGCTCGACCCTCCTTAACAGTTCTTATCTAAAATTATTGAATATAGAATTTGTTTAAATAAGGATAAAATGTTCTTTGCCATGAAGTTATGTGTAAAAGATCTGACCTTCAAGGGAGGCCAGTTCTGTAGAAGTTGTGAGAAATGACCAAAATGAGAGAATGACAGTGTGAAGGGGAGACATGCATTTCCAAATGGCCCAGGATGAGGCTGCAATCTTTCAGCAGCAAATCCATTGTCGATGTTTCATTTATAAAATAACAGGGCTGTTTCTTAGGATTTCGTAAGGATGAAACGAGCTGATCCATAGATAGATAGTACTTAGCATAGAGGCTAGCCCCAAATAAACATCTCATAAATGTTAGTTTAAAACATAGGCTTTAACAAATTATTCCATATTCAAAGAAGGAAATAGACAATCCAGTTTCCTATGGGAGGGCCTGGGTCTGGGTCCAACCAGCCTTGGGCAACTCTTCCCCTCTCTGGGCCCCAGTTCTTTCATCTGTAAAATGAGGCAATTTTGAGCAAGTGCTCAGGTCTTATCTTACGGACAACGTAAATTGCAAAACAAACCATCAAGTTTCTCTTTTCCTGCTAACTACACGCACCAGTGTGTGAGCCTACTGCATGTAGCAAGCCCATTGCACTTAGTGACTTCTTTTGTATTATTTACAGTTTCTCTCCATCTCATACCCTTTTCCTTGTTTTAAAAATTTATTATTGAGGGGTACCTGGGTGCTCAGTGGGTTTAGCCTCTGACTCTTGATTTCAGCTCAGGTCATGACCTCTGGTCCTGAGATGAGCCCTGCCGGAGGCTCCATACTGAGCACGGATTGAATTTGGGATTCTCTCAATCCCTCTTCTTCTGCCCCTCCCCTGCTTGTGTTCCTGTACTCTCTCCCTTTTTCTCTTTCTCAAATAAATTAATTAATTAAATCTTTAAAAAAAATTATTAGTGATTCTAGGGGCACTTGGGTTCCTCAGTCAGTTAAGTGTCTGATTCTTGATTTCAGCTCAGGTCTTGATCTCAAGGCCGTGAGTTCCAGCCCCATGTGCGGGCTCCACACTGGGCCAGGAGCCTACTTTGAAAACAATTATTATTGATTCTAAAACATTTTAGCCATTATTGTTAACATTAATATTTACGTTCTCTGTCTCCAGAACCAATCCTTATATCCATTCCAGATACTCTAGTACTGGTTTCTATGAAGGAGAATCTGCGAATTTTAAATGGAGACTTGGATGTCCTAAGTGACCTGAGACTTTTCTAAAAACAAGGCAGTGTTGCCACACATGAAACCACGGTGCGTGGGCCACAGCTTTACAAGTGGGAAAGCAATTTTTGCCTGATAGCTTCAATCCTCTCATTGCTGATGGTGCAGCCGGGGGTTGGACATGAAGCATATCTGAAGGCAGTAGACAGATGGCTACACATTTCATTGGCAACATGTATACTAAGATTTTACTTTTGATTATTGATTCAACTCATATTTACCGAATTCCTATTAAGTACTAGTCTCTGAGGAGGCAATGAGAAGTAAGAAAGACACATCCCTCTCTCTTCGATTTTATGCTCTAATGATGGTATGCAGGCAAGTATGTCCTCAGTGACAACACGCACAACAAGGGGGATGATAGAGGAAGCCCAGGGGGCTCTGGGGAGCTTAGGTGACTAACACTAGCCTAACATGTCTCTCCAGACATGGAGGGAGCTTGAAGGAACAGACAGGTAGGTGGACACCAGAGGGACAAATAGAGGTTAGTCAGCAAACTGGGGGCATGTGCAAAAGCGGGAGGGAAGGAGGATAGATCATTCCAAGCAAGAAGTCCAGCTTAGGTAAAGGCCAAATGCAAGAGGACACAGCAAATCTGGGACACTAAAAGATTGCTTTTAGCTGAAAGCATAGAGAGCTTGCTCACAGCAGAAGAGACTGGAGAGGTAGATGATAGATTATGAAGACTCTTGTGGGCCATTAGTTAAGGAGTTTGGGCTCCATACTGAGAACAATAGAGAGCTAGTGAAGTGCTTTAAGTGTGTTAGGGGCATGCCCTTTAATTCATGTGATTTTCTACATATAGAAGGATTTGGGAATGTATCCAACTTACTTCACTGTATAGATGGGGAAACAGGTGAAGTGACTTGCCTAGGATCACTTACTTGCAAAACTGGGACCAAAAGGCAAGCCTCTGGATTTCCAACACAGCGGTTTGAACGACACCATACTGCTTCCCCTTATAAGCAAATGGAAATCAGGGGTCATGGAATTATTCTTGCCTAACATCTAACCAAATATATATGCAATAGTCTTTTTGTTTCTCTTAAGCAACTTGTTCTTGAAAGGTGAAAAGACAAGGAAGGAGTAGCAGGGGAAATGTGTCTTCCAGAAATCCACAACATCCAACATAGTATGTCCTCTAGAATGAAGATCCAATCTCTCTTGTTACATAATCACTGACACTCAAAAAACTAAGGATCACAGTGGAAAATGAAAAATTAAACAAGGAAGGAAGGAAGGAAGGAAGGAAGGAAGGAAGGAAGGAAGGAAGGAAGGAAGGAAGGAAGGAAAAGAGAATGAAAGCAAGCAAGCAAGCAAGAAAAGAGAAACTCAGTTCGGTTTTTAAAGCCATCCTCCACAAACACCTCCACAGCTTTCTCACAGGGAAGAAATGTGTGTGTGTGTGTACATATATATATAAGTCATCCTTTCTGAAATAGCAATTTAAATTGGAGTGAGTGATGTAACATCAAACCATAAAGGATCATGAATTCTGAGGGTTTGGGAAGTGGTGTGAGATCCATGAGGGCAAAGATTCCTCAAGTCCTTTGCCAGAGACTCCTGTAATACGGCCCCTCCATAATTAGCCCCTAAATAGGAATAGCTGAGTGATTAAGTATAAATTTGTGGGCCCTGGGCAAACACTCCAGAAAGCTTCCCTTGTAACAGGACTTGATTCTTTATATCTGTACACACTTTAAAACGTCTCGAATGCTTTCCAGTGTTTACCCTGTGAAGTAGGAAGGGCAAGCATTACCCTCACGTTATAGACACAGTGGCTTCTCAGGAACAGTGTTGAAGTGACTTGGGTAGGGGGTCTCAAGGTTGGATCTGAGGGCCCACGAGGCTGCAGTTCAGTGAGGACTGTTCCTTTGAACAGCCCTCAACGCAGAACAAGGCTTCCTGTTGCCACGCATTTTCCCTTTTGTCCATTAGGCAATTCTCCCTCAATGAAGTCGAGGCAGAGCCTCCTTAGGAGATGGCCCCTTCCGGGGGTTGGCTCCAAGGAACGGAGAAGGTATTCCTTTTTTTTTTTTTAAATTTATTTTTTATTGGTGTTCAATTTACTAACATACAGAATAACCCCCAGTGCCCGTCACCCATTCACTCCCACCCCCCGCCCTCCTCCCCTTCTACCACCCCTAGTTCGTTTCCCAGAGTTAGCAGTCTTTACGTTCTGTCTCCCTTTCTGATATTTCCCACACATTTCTTCTCCCTTCCCTTATATTCCCTTTCACTATTATTTATATTCCCCAAATGAATGAGAACATATAATGTTTGTCCGGAGAAGGTATTCCTGAGCAGAGGAGCGGCACTGGGGGCCAGAATCAATGGGTTGGGGCCCCCTTGCCCCAGCCTCAGCTGTATTTCCCATCACTTTGCCCGGTTCTTTCCTTCACGGCACTTCTTCCCGCTGTCAGTGCGCGTTGGCCAGGTTAATGCGTGCCCCATCTCCCCTGGTAGGCAAGAAGCTCCAAAAGGGCAGTACACCGGTGCATACTCAGCTTCTGGCACGGGGCTCGGAACAAAGTAGCTGCTCAATAAATATTAGGTAGATAAATGAGCGCTTGGAAATAGAGAGTGAGGTCGATGAGCTCCGAGCGCAGCCCAGGGCCGCCCTCCCCGCCGGCGGCAGGTGTGGCTCCCGGCGAGCGAGACCTGAGCGCAGGTGCCGCCTCCGTCCCTTACGCGGGCCGCGCGGCCGGTCGTCCTGGGGCAGGAGCCGCGCGGCAGGTCGGGCGCCCCGGGAGCCCCTCGCCGCAGCCATTTCCTGCTCTTTGTGTGGCGGCGGCGGCGGCGGCGGAGGGCCGGCCCCGCGCGGGGGAGGAGCCGGAGCCGGAGCCGCGAGCCGCGAGCCGCGAGCCGGGCGCGGGGGGGCGGGGCGGGGCGGGGCGGGCCCGGGGGCGGGGGCGGGGCCGAGCGCGGCGGCCGCGGGAGCCGAGCGGAGCCGGGCGGAGCGGGCAGAGCATCCTGCGCCCCGGCGCGGGGCCCCCGGCAGCCTCGGGCCGCTCGCCTGGACCTGCCGCCGACGCAGGTAAGCGGCGCGGCGCTCGCGGGCCTGGGCGCCGGCCTGGGCGCCGGGATGCTGCGGGGGACGCCGGTGCGGCCGCGAGGATGCGCGGGGGGCCGGCGCCCCTCCACCCAGCCCGAGGGGGGGCGCTCGGCGCGGCGCCCCGGCTGGCGCGGCCTGGGGGACCCGGAGCCCCTGGGGCAGGGCTGCAGGCCCCGCGCGGCCCCTGCCGGCTCCGGCCCATCCCGGCCCCGCGGCGCGGACCCGGGGCGAGGAGGCGCGGACACGCGACGCAGCTCGGGCGCGGCGGCGGCGGCGGCGGCGGCGGCGGCAGCAGCAGGTGCGCGGCCTGGGCCGAAGCCGCGGGCCGGAGACGGAGCGGCGCTGATCCCGGCCGGGAGACACCTGCGGGGGCCGCGAGCCCAGCGGCGGCGACCCCCGGAGCCCAGGTACTGCGGTGCGCCGGCCGCCGCCTCCGCCGCCTCGGCCCATCCCCTCCTCCAGGGCCAGCGAGAGGCGCGTGGGCCCGCCTGGCGGCCGCCGGGGACAGCAACGCCCTGCGCTGGGCGCGACATGGGTGGGGCGGGGGGGCCGCCGGCGACCGGGGGTGCGGGGCTTTAGCGAGGCGGGAGGAAGCCGGACCGCTTGGAAGCCTGCGGGCCTACGCTGGCATCCTCTGCCTCCCGGCTGCCTGTGGGCGGGGGAGGACACGGGGAAGGGGACGAGTGCGCCGAGTCCTGGGGAAAAGGTTGGATTTCTCTTGAGCCCTGAAGACATCAGGAGGATCGCCTACCTGTCTGTTGTGGCTTCTGCTTTTCAGGACAGCCCGCCCCCTCGATGGATGGGTGGAAAGGAAGAGGAGGGAGTGCTCTCTGTTTAGAGGTGGGGGTGGGGACGGGGGCAGGAAGCCTGGTCACGGTCAGACAGGAGGACGGTTCTCTGTACTGCGGAGACCCTGGCAGGAAAGGACCCTGGGACTGCCCTGGCCCTCCTCAGCTCCAGGAACCTGCCTTTGACCTCTGCTTGCCTACTGTCTCCAGTTGAGCCGAAGCACTCACCTAGAGCTGATGGGCCATCTGCTCCCCTTCCAGCCAGGACAAGAAGGTGGCAGGGGTCTTTCCCAGCTAGCTCTCGGGTGCCTGTGCCTTCCTGGCATGGGTAAGGAGACTGGGGCAGTCCTGCGGGCATGAGGGACAAATCAGAGTGCTGGTTCTCATACTCCTCTTTTCTAACTCCTACCCTGTCCCTCTTAGGGCAGGTTGTCTTATCTTACTTACCCTTAGGCACTGGCCCTGTGGGAGGCCATGCCGGTAACCCTGGAGATCACAGATGTTGGAGGGCAAAATTCTAGGACCATATCCCTGGGCAGGATTGCAGAGGCCTTGGAGGCAGTTTTCTCTGTGACTCTCCCTGAGGCCTCCCATCTCCAGCTCCAGCTCCATGTTCTGTGCTTCCCCTAGTCTCCTATGTCAAAAATTATTTTCAAGAGAGGAGCCAGTGAACATGTTTATCCTTAAGAGCTAAATACAAAAGAATTTGAAATTCGATGCAGAGCAGGTCCTTTAGAAGTCCTTTAACTGGAAAGGAAACAGAGGCTGGGAGGCATTTGAATGGAAAACAAAGCTTTAAGTCAACATATTTGCTATCTCTAATGGTGGAATTTCAGTCAGTAGACTGGAAGTGGGAATGGGGAACTGGGTAGCAATGTTGGGGAACAGTCACTGAAATGACAGTATCTAGCATCTGTCAGCAATGTTTGCTGCTGGGGCAGAAATGCCATTGGAGTGTGTGTCTGTGTAACTGTCCAGGGGTTCCTGGCACTGGAAGGTATCTGTGGTGCACCCAGTATCCACTTGGGGGAGGTGAAACTTTGCTATAGAGAGTTATTCAGTGGTACTGGCTGCCATCTGCCTGGCCAGTTACTGAGCCACAAGAAGAGTGTGTTGTTGCTTACAAAGCCAGTGCTTTGCCTAGTTCTGAACACTGAGCCTCTGGCGGGGGGCATTAGCTGTCAGCTCACTAAGCTTCGTTATTATATTTCCTGGTAAGTTCTGACCAGTTCTGTAGGCACCCAAGCCTGCCCTGTTTAGTCTCTGCTGAAAGTAGAAACTGAAAAACTTGCTTTAGCCGTTAGGCCAAGAATGGGGTATCCGATCCAAGAGAGTTCAAGAGTTTTTTCTCGAATCAAATCAGAGGCTGGCCCAGAAAAGGAAGTAGGCATTTAAAATTTAAAATCTGGAAAAGGGGGGATCCCTGGGTGGCGCAGCGGTTTAGTGCCTGTCTTTGGCCCAGGGTGTGATCCTGGGAACTCAGGATCGAATCCCGCGTTGGGCTCCCGGTGCATGGAGCCTGCTTCTCCCTCTGCCTATGTCTCTGCCTCTCTCTCTCTCTCTCTGTGTGCCTATCATAAATAAATAAAATTAAAAAAATATATATATATATCATTAAAAAAATAAATAAAAATAAAATAAAATAAAATCTGGAAAAGGGCCCCAGGAGAACACTACATGTACCCTCTGATAAATTGTGCCCTCTTGGGTGTTCAGTGGGCCTTCTCTGCTGTCATTGACCAGCAAGCTGAATGAGGTGATGAATAGGCAATGAGCTAATTAGCATTGGAAACAGCACTCCTGGAAAACAGTACAGGGCTCCAGTCCCTACATTTGAGAATCGGCCTACACTCTCAAAGAGGTTTCTTTTGGCTGCTGTTGGCCCCAGGGTTCTACCAAGAGCTTCACAAAATGGCCTTTTGTAGCCTCCATGTGGCCACCATAACAATGCATCTATTTCTTTACTAGCAAGTATTAATTATTCACTCGTAGTTGATGAAACAAGACATCAGTCACCTCATTGGAGTCTTTGTAACAGGCCTTTGGTCTTGTCCTTCTAAAGAGCAAACCCATGTCTAGGGCATAGAGGATAGACCCTGCCTTGGTAGTAGAGCATGTTGCTGGGCAGTGACTGGGAGGTCAGTGGTAGTGGGGAAGGAGCTGGTATTCAATACTGGATGCTCTAATTGAATGAGGGATGCATGAACATGTTAAGCAGAATGTCTAGTACATAATAAAGTGCTATTATATTTATATATTTAAGAATACGGTTCATGTGTGTAGTCAACCCATAGCCCTTCCCAACCCTACCTCCAGGGGCTTCCTGGATTTTGCTTTTCCCAGGGGAGTTGGCTCTGTGACCAAGAAACCTAGCCCCTGCAGGTTTACCTGCAAAAGTTAACCAAAAGAGTGGTAAGGTGTAGTATCAGTAAGGGCTTCAGGTCGGAAGTAGCTCTTGAGTAGCTCACTGAAGGTGGGTATAACTTGAGTAGGCAGAAAGAAGGGGAAGAAATATACTGAGCAGAAGCCCAGAGGTAGTTCTCACATTTCAACACACAAACAGAGGTCAGGAAGGAACTTTCCTCCTGTGTGCATTTAGCATTTTGCAACCAGCCAAAAATGTTAAGGGCATGCTTCACTTCCCAGGCAGACAGAGCAGAGCAGTGGCCTTCGGACACAGGATTTATCCTTGACTTGCCATGTGCCTTTAAATCCTCCACTACCTCTCTGACTTTAAAAATTAGCCCAGGGAAAGCAGCTTGCCCTGCTTGTTACCTACCTGTTGCCACAGGAGCCTGCAGATGAGATAATGTCTATAAATCCCAGTCTTAGAAGAAAGGCCGTGGAAACAGGGAAGAGAAAGAGGTTTCTGAATGTGTGGCTCTTTTGGATGACTGCCCTTTATTCCTAAAGGAACAATTTATTAATTATATATTGTGTGTCAATTTAAGAAGACAAATCTGTGGCCTCTCTGTAACATTGAGCCAAAGGGAAACTGAAAGGCACTTTGTGATTCCCAGATTCTGTCAAGGCCCCTGGATGGCCTTGTCTGTACAAAGACACTTCAGATTTCAGTTGGTGGGTGTGGGACGCCTCCCAGGATGCAGAGTTTGGATATTGGCTTCCTGGCCATGGCCATTATGCCAAGGGCTGTGTGTGGTGTGCCTCAAAAGATGACCATTCAAGCCATACTTCTGGGGCCCTGGCAACAGAGGAAGATTCTTGAAAGGAATTGTTTTAAGAATTCTTACAGGGACCATTATGGCCAAGTGGCATTTTTGAGAGACTTCCAGCAACTCAGAAATAGTGCAAGGAGAAAGGAAAGTAAACATGACCTTCTGGAGAGATACCCAAGAAGGACCCAGTGATGACTTCATCAATAGGCCTTTTGATTGTGTGTTTGCATCATCATTAGGTCATCTTAGAGCAGTGGTTCTCAGACTTTAATCTCTTCGTAGGATCGAGGGAGGTTAGTATGTCCATGTTGTATGGTCTCTGTCTTCTAAATAAGGGAGGAGATGAGGTCCTCCACAGAAAGTAAAGGTGGTGGACTGGTTAGGAGAGTTCAGGAGACTTCCGGAGGTTTGGAACAGCTGCCCCTGTGGGTGGAATAAGAAATCAACTGGGGGATGAATGAGAGGATTGTTTAACTTTTCTGAGACCAAAGAATCTGTAGGGCTGACCCTCATAGAAGACACTCAGTAACTCAGTGTTAAGTGAAGGGATACCTGAGAAAGATAGTCAATGTGTGCTTTTAAATTGTGATGCCTTAAGACAGATTTTGGCAAGGTGTGAATGCAAGAAAAGAAATCAGGACTAGGAGTCAGTCACCAGCCTTCAAGTATGTTATACCTTCATGTGGGAAAGAGAAATAAGGACCTGTGTCTTAAGGTGGAAACTACATGACAGAATTTTCTAAAGAAGTCTCTTCAAAGTCTTCATAGTAGGAAGGTTGACTTAGATATGATGCTTTAGAGGACCACAATATTTTAAATTAAAAAATTTGTTTTTACCAGAAGATATGTGTTTTGGGTCGTTGGCTTATGCATTCAGCAAGTTGTTCATATCGTGCTTATTAAGTAAATAAAATGTGCCTAACATGTGCCCGGATCTGTACTAAGGCTATGAGTCAATCTAAAAAAAAAAAAAAAAAAAAAAAAAAAAAAGATGACCATTCCTGTTTTTGGTGATCCAAAGAATTAGTGAAATATAAATCAATTTATAATGCAGTAGGAAATTGTAGACTCTTCGTCCACTTTTAGAATCCAGAGAAATGAAAGTTTGGGGGGGTTTGGTCAGACCTTTATGAAGGAGGCCTATCTTGAATTGGGCCTTGACAGTGGTTAAGGGTAGGATTCAAGAAGGGGAGAGGAGAGTCTACTGGAGAGTGGAGAGAGTCGGAGCAAAGGCAGGAATGTCCATGGGCAGGTTAATGGCACTCCAAACATCCTGGCCAGTGTGGTATCCATGTTGGAGAACTATGGTCTTAAAAGAAGACCTTTGCATGGAGTCTCCATCTACTGTCCATGTCATATTTTTTTTTTCTGGTTGGAAGGGCCCTGAGATAGTCTCAAGTCCAGTGATTCTTAACTAGTTGCTTTTGGGTTTGCACTCTTTTTTCTTTCTTTTAGTAATATGATCGACAATATTGATGAGCTCAACACACCACACCCACAGCCAGTCCCCTCCCCACTCCACCCCCGTTTTCTCCCACACAGGGAAAGATACACATGCAAGCAATGATAGCACAGGAGCAGTTGGAACCTTCCCAAAGACACAATAAAAAGTACATTGCTGGGGATCCCTGGGTGGCGCAGCGGTTTAGCGCCTGCCTTTGGCCCAGGGCGCGATCCTGGAGACCCGGGATCGAATCCCACGTCAGGCTCCCGGTGCATGGAGCCTGCTTCTCCCTCTGCCTATGTCTCTGCCTCTCTCTCTCTCTCTGTGTGACTATCATAAATAAATAAAAAATTAAAAAAAAAAAAGTACATTGCTTGCACACCTCACTACATAAACCATTACTGGTAAAAGTTGCCCACAAGAACCTTCACAATGGAGATTTGGACATCATGGTTGAGAACCATTGCCCAGGCAGCTTCCATATTTTACAGACTAGGAAATGGCCTTTTTAGAATGAGTGAAAATATGATTCCAGGGCCTAAGTCAGTTTTCAGAGTGAGCCACAACCAAATTGCACCTTCACATCCGTGAGACTGAGGCCACAGGCTCTGCTCTGGGGGCTGAACCTACAGTCTCACTCTGTTTCCACAGCAGATGCAGCGTGGCTGGCTTCCCTTCCTGAGTTTTAGCAGGTGCTTCTGAGACACAGCATATCTCCGGATATGGGTCACGTTGGTGCCCCTCACATGGTGGCTTGTCACAGGCCCCAGCGGGAGCAGATTGACAGGCCACCCTCCCTGGCCTGACCGTGTGCCCCCCACCCCCACCCCCGGTGCCTGCAAGAGGATGGGATCTGCCCAGTTGGGTTATCAACGGAAAGGCCCCCTCAGCCCTGACAACACAGGAAGCAGCTGAGTAGAACTGGCTGGCAGGAGCAGTGGCAAGGTTTCTAACCTTGCCAGGGTCTTTTTCTTTGCTGTAAACAACCAGGAGGGTAGGCCTTCTCCAGAGGCCCCAAGACATGGACTTCTCTGCTCTGACCTCCTGTCCCTTGTGTGGAGAGAAGCCGCCGGTGATGATGCCTTTTTCCCAGAAGCCCCACAACGAGGGAGTTAGGTAGCAAAGGCCACCTGGAGACCATGCTGTGGACTGGCTAGATGTCCCTGGAAATGCTGGGAAGGAGGCCTTGGGTTGTTGTCTCTGAAAGTAAATATAAAAATTTCAATCAAAGCGATACATGCTTTAAAAAGATCAAAGAGTACTGAGAGGTGCGTGATGAGAACAACCAAGCGGTGCCCACCTCCCCGTAGATGCTGTCGCTTCTAACTCACTGTTTCTTCCAGCACTTGTCTCCACATCTCGGAAGGATATGCTTACGCTGCCGTTTCTTGATTTATCTGTTCTATGTATTGTCTATTTACTTCCTGCTGTGATAGAAGAAGGCTTGGCTTTCTTACACCATCTGCCTCCCTCCCTGTCCCCATCTCCTGATATAGGGAGAGCTGTTTTAACCTTAGTCGTGTTTAAAGCATCTATATTATTAAGATGTGTAAATGATGGTCACAAGAGAGCTAGGCAATGTCCTTTGATTTATCTCCTTTCCTTCATGGCTTTTTTGTTTTATTGCAGAAGTAGAATTTTCTCCCTCCCTTCCTGCCTACCTATTTAATGTTACTTTTTTGTTTTTGTTTTTGTTTTTTTTACAGCTCTGTCCTATCTATTACTGTATTAGATCTTCTTACCTTCCCAGGAAGTTACAGTGTTAACCCCAGCTCTGCCCCTAACTGGCCAGTAGACCTTGCCCAGACCTGTCTTGCCTCTCAGCCCCAATGTCCTCCTTGCAGAAAGAGAGCTCAGGGTGGAGGTGGAAGGAGGACTACACACCCATCTCGTTCTCATTCTAAACCTCAAAGCCCATCCCCCGGGTCAGAGACTGTTGCTGTGTGAGCAGTCTCCCCTCCAGGGTGGGGCAGCCCCAGACTTGACAGATGGAAGGGCAACAAAACTGGGGTGGGGGTGGGGAGCAGGTGGAGGTGCAGGTTTGGGCCCTGCTCCACGGTGCTCCAACCCCTCCTGTCATCTAGGGGCTGCTCCATGGGATCCTGTGGATGTGTCTGTTACTCTCTGGTTCTCCCCCACTTCCTCGGGTGATTTTTTTTTTCAGCACAGTCTCTGCTCATCAGGGTAGCATCATAGTTCCCAAACACACCCACCTCCTTCTCTAGCTCCCTCTCTCTTTGTACCACTCCTGCCTATGTTATACCCAAAGTTTTCCCAAGTACTCATGCAAACCCTCACGTTTTTTTGGTAACGACTTTATTTATTTATACACTCTGCAGGTCACCCACTTAAAGCATATAGGTCAGTAATGGGGTATTTACAGAGTTGTGCAATCGTCATTGTGACTAATTTTATAATATGTTCATCACGCCAGAAAGAAGGACCTTCATGCCCATTAGCAGTACCACTATTTCCCCCAGTCTCCACCCCAAGCCTAGGCAACCACTAATTACTTAATGTCTCTCTTGATTTGCCTACCCTGGACATTTCCTTTAAAAAGCGTATTATCCTTCTTTCACTTAGCAGATTTTCAAAGTTCATCCATGTTGTAGAATGTGACTATGACTCATTCCTTTTTGTGGCTAAATAATATTCCACAGTGTGGACATACCGTATTTTATTTACCCATTCATCAGCTGATGGACATTGGAGTTGTTTTCACTTTTTGGCTATTACAAATAATGATGCTGTGAACATTCATGTATATGTTTTTGTGTGGACATATGTTGTCAGTTCTTTTGGGGTTATACTGAAGCATGGGATTGCTTCATCATATGATAACTCTATGTTTAAAATTTGGAGGGACTGCCAAACTGTTTCTCAAAGTTGCTGCAACTGTTTTACATTCCTACCAGCAGAATATAGGGGTTCCAATTTCATATCCTTACCAACATTGGTTATATCTGTCTTTTTGATTATAGCTGTTCTAATGGATGTGAAGTGATAACTCACTGTGATTTTGATTTGCATTTCCCTAATGGCTAAGGATATTAGTAATTTTTATGTGCTTATTGTCCATTTGTATATATTCTTTGTAGCAAAGTCTGTTCCTATCCTTTGCCCATTTTAAAGATTGGGTTCTTTTTCTGTTATTGAATTTTAAGAATTCTTTCTATATTCTATAGCAGATATAGGACTTCCAGATAGTCTCTCCGATCCTGTGGATTGTCTTTTCACTTTCTTGATGATGTTTCTTTTTTTTTGAAGCACAAAAATTGTCAAGTTAATTTTGACGCTATTAAAAGCTAGTAAAATCAAATAGGTGCTTATCTATTTTTTATTTCACTGCTTGTACGTTTGATGTCATTACCTATTCCAAAGTCACAAAGATTTACTCTTGTGTTTTCTTCTAAGAGTTTTATTGTTTTGGCTGTTACATTTAGGTCTTTGATCCATTTTAAGTTTTTTGTTGTGTGGTATGGGGTAGAGTTTACCTTTATTCATTTGCATGTGGATATCCAGTTGTCCCAGCACCATTTGCTGAAAAAAGTATTCTTTCCCCCATTGAATTTTTACTTGGTACCCTCAGTCAAAAATCAATTGACCTTAAATATCAGGGTTTATTTTTAGATTTTCAATTCTGTTTCATATTCTTATACCAATGCCACACATTTTTTTCACAGTTTTGATTACTGTAGCTTTGTAATAAGTTTTGAAATTTTGAAGTGAACGTCCTCCAGTTTTGTTGGTTTTGGGGATTGTTTTGAATTTCTATATGAATTTTAGAAATAGCTTATCAATTTCTGTTACAGATGCCAGCTGGGATTTTGATTCAGATCACATTGGATCTGAATCAATTTGGGGAGAATTGCCATCTTAAAACATTATTAAGTCTTCCAAGCCATGAAAATGGGGTATCTTTCCATTTATTTGTGCCTTCTTTAATATTTTTTACAATGTTTTATAGTTTTCAGAGTATACTTTTTGTGCTTTTTCCTTGTCAAATTTATTCCTAAGTATTGTATTGTTTGTGATGCTGTTGTAAATATATTTTCCTGATTTCATTTTTTGATTGTGTGTTGCTAATGTATAGAGATACAATTGATGTTCATATGTCAATCTTTTATCCTGCAACCTTGCTGAACATGTTTGTTCATTCTAATACTTTTCAGTGGGTTTCATTAGGATTTTCTACATACAAGATTAAGCATCTGCGCATAGAGATAGTTTGACTCCTTCCTTTCTAACATGGATACCTTTTATTTCATTTTCTTGGCAAATGACACTGGCTAGAACCTTAAAACAATGTTGAATAAAAATGGAGAGAGCTTACATCCTTCTCTTCTTCCTAATTTTAGGAAAACATTCAGTCTTTTACCATTAAGTCTGATATTGGCTGTGGGTTTTGTTTTGTTTTGTTTTGTTTTAGCTGCCCATTATCAGGTTGAGGGACTTCCCTTCTATTCCTAGTTTATTGAGTGTTTTTGTCATGAATGAGTATAAGATTTTGTCAAATGCTCTTTTTGCATGTACTGAGATGACCGTGTAGGATTTGTCCTTTATTCCGTGATATGGCTTATTGCATTAATTGGTTTTTGGATGTTATTGTTAAAGCAATCATACATTCCTGGGCTATATCTCACTTTGTCATGATGTCTAATCCTTTTTGTATGTTGTGTGGATTTGGTTTTATTGAGCACTCTTTACCTAGCAAGCAAGGATTTGCTGGGTCACATGGTTACTCTGTGCTTTAAAATTTGAGTAACTGCTACACTGTTTCATAAGTTATTGCACTGTTTTACATTCCCACCAGCAATGTCTGAGGGTTCCAATTTCCCAGCCTCACCGATATTGGAAGGAGTAATCAGATCCCAGAGGGGAGAGACCTTGAAAGAGGAGTGAAATCCAGTCATACCGTGAGAGGAGGATGAGCATTTACTTCAGAGATAACTGCTCACTTTAAGTGCTCACATGTTAACTATTTGAACCTTTTTGATAGAGTTCTTTCTAAAACATAAACAGGTTTTTTTTGCTATTTATACTCCTTTTCCTCCTCTCCCAATCTTAAAATCCTGGTATCTTGGACATAGCTATGTATTTCTTGATGTCTTGGGCTCACTGGCCACCTACTCATTGAATAATTCATCACGTAGCTACGAATGTGTGCTTGATACTGTGCTTGGGAGCTGGGTGGGAGTTAGACACAGCTCCTGCCCTCAAGGAATTTGGCGTTTAGAGCTGAAGAGAAAATGTAAAAGATGTAATAAAGCGTTCTGGATGCCATGAAAGTAGGGGCGCACTGGGTTTAAGGAGGGCCAGGGGAGGAAGTGAATTCAGGTAGAGGGTAGGAGAGGCAGAAAGGCTCCTTAAGGAGGTAATGTTCCCTTCGTCCTCCGCTCCCCCAGCCCCAGGATCATTCTGGCAATGTATGAAGCCTTCAGTGGGTTCTACTGTGTCCTGTGCTAGTGATGATACTTCTATAGGCTATTGAAGTATGTAGAGTTGTGCTTCTGTGCTTGGTGGCCCAGACTCCCAAGCCCATATAGTTCCTCTCCATCCCGCATGGCTCTGCCTCTCCTCTTCATGCAGCACTGTGAGGCTTGCTGCTGTCAGCTCTGGGGCTGCACCTAACCTATGGCTTTATTTTACAGATAGGCGATACATTAAAAGAAGTGCCAAGTGGCCACAGTGGGGTTTGAAGTCACAAGGTTTGACCACTGGGTCATTTCATTTCCAGCCATGTTCAAGATAAGCCACAGGGTCCATTCTGGTACAATCTGTGGAAGTCCTGCAAGATGCATATGGGTGACTGTGTCCCTGTTTGGCCCCCACACCTATGAAGATGCTGACTCTGACATGTGGAAGGGTCTCAGCTGCAGAGGAAATACTGACCTGTGAAGCTACATCCTGTCACAGCAAACTTGGGTCCCTGTGTAATCTCCAACATGCCCAGTGTATACATGGAAAAGCAGGCTGCACTCCAGGTTCCTTCTTTGGATTTTTCCTTGCTCAGTCAAATGCTGCTCAAGAATACACTTTTTTTTAAGAGGGACAGTCTAAGCCTCCCTTTTATATTTACATATTTGTTTACATATTTATTTATATAATATTTGTATATATAAATATACTCATATTTATAATTTTTAAAATTATGTATTTGTGTATGTATTTAATTGCTTTCCAGCTGGAGAGATTACAGGCAGCGAAAATATTTCCTGGCCTCTTGATGTTTGTGGGACCCAGAGGTGATAGTTACCTAATCTTTTCAGGTTGGCAGAGGGTTGTTCTTCATGAGGGAAAAAGCAGCCAAGCTACAAGGGGAAAAAAGTAAAGTCCTTGGTACTTTTCATAAAGGTACAAAAGTAGGTGTCGTCCAGAAGAAAGGGCAAAGGACTGGGAGTCAAGATACCCCTTTCGGGCCCAGCTCAGCCACCAGCTGACCACGTGACCTTGAAAGAAAGTTTTCACTTCTCAGTAACACCATGCCCTCTTTAGAAAAACAGCAAAAATAACACCTGTTCTCTCGAAACTGCAGAGTGGTTGTGATTAAGGAAATCAATGTGAAAGACCTATAGAGTTGAGATGCTGCAGTTGAGATAATGGTAATGCCCTCCTTTTTTTTTTTTTTCCAATAGAACTGTTGCAGTGTTTGCTTCATCCATTCACTGTGTTGAAAAGAGGCCACCCGGCTGCTAACATTTCCCAAGGGCTTACTCTGTGCCTGCTATTGGGCAGCATTCCACATTCTGTAATGTTATATAATCCTCAGAATAAATCACTGAGGACTGGGACTATTATTAATTATTGCCCCCATAAAGGTAAGGAAACGGAGACTTGAGAAGTTAATATGCTTATGGTTATATAGCTTAGTGACAGATGACAGATTTGAGTCCATAGCTAAAGCTTAACTGTTACACTTTGGTATTCCACTTCTGTAAAAAGATCTTACTCTTTTTTTCCTTTCCTTCCAGAAACTCAAATAGAAAATGACAATGCAGATCTTTTGCTTACATAGTAGCAGCCTTTAGGGTGTGGTTAGTCAGAACCTGCATCCCCCAAGCCAGGTTTTCCTGGCACCCTGCTGGTGTTCATGGGGCCCATCTCCTCTTCTCGGGGTCCCTCAGTCATCTGAGCCACGGTGCCCCTAAAGCCCTTCCCAGAAGCAGATTGCCTTGGAGCCCAGAGTTCTTACCTTTTGGTGAAACCAGGCTGCTGGGTTTGAGCTTGTTAGCAAGATGTTGAATTTAAATTTGCCATCAGTGCCTGCCCTGACAGCCTGCAGCTGTGCCTGGTAAGTGACACTCTCAGAGCACTGTTCATTGTTCAATATTTTTATTAATTTCTTTTCCAAAGTGGCAAAATGGCCACATGTTCATTGACTGGATATGGGGAATTATTCTCATTTGGAAGATTGCGAAATGGGCAGGACACTTGAGCCAGAAAACAAGTGCCTATTTTCATGTATACTGCTTAAAATGCCCAAAATGTTTTTTTTTTCTTTCTGATTGATGTGGAGTTGGCAGTGACTTACAGCACTTGAGTTAAAAATGTCTGATTTCCTTCTCCCTGAGGCAGTGAATGATCTACAAACAAACACAGGAATCCATTAGAGAAGCTGCATTTACAAGGAGAAAAGGAAGGTTGCATTAACAGAAATAAAGACTTCTAATTTACTGGCTTGTAGGCTGTTTACTTATTGATTCTCTTCAAGGGAGGTGCAGGGGTGTTATTGTGTTAAAGGAAAAACCTGAAGGGTTATTCTGGTAGATAAATTGTTTTGAAGCTTGTGAAGTCCAGAAGAAACCCAGGTTGTAGGAAGGTGAAAAGAAAGATCATGGCAAGTGGGAGTCATGGAAGGTAAAGGAAGGGGACATGGATAAAAGCTGATACTATATACACTGAGCTGATGATTTCTTGAACATTTTCAAACATATATAAAATTGGGTGGAAAAAATATAATAAGCATCACACAGCATTAACAGTTATTAACTCCTAGCCAGTTTTGATTCATCTGTTACTCACTTTCTCCCCATCTAGTATTATTTGGAAGCAAACTCCTCTATCATTTTACCCATATTTTACTAAGTGTTTCTAGAAGATAAGAACTCTTTTAAAATATAACCTTGTTATTGTTATCACATCTGAAAAATAATAGCACTGTTTCCTCAATATTATCAAACATCCAGTCACTATTAAATTTTCCTATCTCCTCATAAACGATTTTTTTACGATTGTTTTCTTATGGTTGGCTTCTTACGGTTTTGTTTGAAAGAGGATCCAAAGAAGGTGACGCACTGTGATCGTCTGCCAAGTCCCCTATTGGCTATAGTTTCCCCTCCATCTCTTTTTTCCCCCATGGAATTTATTTATTGAAGACACTGAGTCATTTATCCCACAGAGTTTCCCATAGATTATGTTTTACTAATTACATCACTGTGGTGTATTTTAATGTGTTCTTGTGTCCCCTCCATTTCCTATGAATGAGTGTCAAAGGCTTGATTGGGTTTAAGTGTTTTGCTTTGGGTCCAGCATTCTTCATAAGGTAATGGTGTGCTTTTCCGTCAGGAGGCACATAATATCTGATTGTAATTCATTTAGTGATGCCAGCAGTGGTTGATGATCAGTGCCTATATCCATTTTAAGGGTTAGAAAAATGGGGATATTTTAGTTGCCAATGTTTCTGGGGGAAAAAAAGAACTACTATATCTATAGAGAGAAACATCCCCTCTTCTGCAATTTGGTTATCCAGCGGTCAGTTTGTATAGGAAAGGTATGTTAAATGTTTGCTTTTTTCCTTTTTTGTACCTATTTTCAACATAAAGTTTGGTTCACAGGCATCCTCCAGCAGTAAACAAACAAAAGTTAACAAAACCAAGGTCTAATTGTCTTTATTATTTCATGGATTTAAACATATTTGACATTGCTTCATTGAGGTATACTAACTGTGCTCACAGTCCCCTTTGTTGGCCAATGGAAGCTGCCTCAGGTTGGCTCCTGGGTCCCTTGGACACACCCCAGGAGTCATGGTTAGAGACCTGCTTCCTTGCTTTCTTCTGTGACAACTTGCTCTAAGCCTTTCTTATACTTTTTCTGTCCCAGACCTGGATGAGCTGTTTCTTCAAAATACTGATCCTTTTAGTGGGAAATGCTATTTTCAGACCACAGCTTGACACTAAAGGCACTCATTCATTGCTCATGGGTTGGTCATTGTGTCCTGGGCTTTTCAGTGCACAGAGCTAGGAAGTAAATGCACATATATACATACATACAAACATACATATGGTATATTTAAAGTCAGAACACATGATGACTTCCTACTAATACCCAATTTCCTATTCAGGACTATTTGGTTTACTTGGTTTAATATCTCCTTTCACCAAGAATGGCAGTGCTCAACACCACCAGGAATGATAGAGTATTCCACAATTACTAATTTGTTTTACTTTGCACTGCAACAGTTAACCAATATAATTACTAAAAAAAAAAAGCATGAGGTTTTTTTTTGTTTGTTTGTTTGTTTGTTTGTTTTGCAACTCTTCATTGTTCTTAGGGTATCTCCCATCAGAAATGGTAGGATCAAATTTCTGAATGTGAAAATCACTTGGAATAGGTTGTTTCTGTGTAGTTATGCCAACAACTAACACAAATATACCTTCATTTGTTTTATCTTACTTTTTTGGGGGGATGGTTGCTTTTTTAAATTTAAATTTTATTTTATAATTATGTAAAGTATGTGATTTCAAAGTCAAATCTACAAAACAGTATATCCAAAGAATTCTTGCCTCTATCTCTACACCCTCAAGCCTATCTTCCCCATAGGTGGCCAGTTTTTAAAACTAGGTGATTTATCCTTTCATTGTTTGTTTTTTAATGTGTGTGTGTGTGTGTGCGCGCGTGCATCACTCCTTTCTTAAATAAATGTATTGTACACAACTTTATCCTGGAGATCACCCCATGGTTGTGTGTATAGATAGATTCCTCATTCCTTTTTACTGCTGCCTAGTATTTCACAGTACAGCTGTACCATAGTTTATTCACACAATCTTCTGTTAAGGGGTGTTTGCATTTTGCAAATTTTTGTCTGCTATTGCAGATGATGCTGCAGTCAATAGCGTTGTGCAAATGTCTTTTTGCATTTTTATCAATTTATCTTTGGGATAGTTTCCTAGAAGTGAGATTGTGGGTCAAAGAATAAAATGCATATACAAGTTTGTTAGATATTACCAGATTTCCTTCCTTATGCTATCTTACATCCTTACCAAGGTCCTAGAGATGGAGCCCAGGCATTTTATTATTAAAAAGCTATGCCTGTGGGAGATGCCTGGGTGTCTCAGTGGATTAAGCATCAGGCTCTTGATTTTGGCCTACATCATGATCTTGGGGTCATAAAATTGAGCCCCATGAAGGGCTCTGTACTCTGTGGGGAGCCTCCTTAAGATTATCTCCCTCTCCCTCTGCCCCTCCCTCCTCTCAAACAAATAACTAAATCTTAAAAAAAAAAAACTGTGCCGGTAGTTCTTTGGCACAAGCAGGACCAATAATCACTGATGTGTAGCATTTGAAAGGATTTAGCGTAGAGACCTCCTGTCAGTAACACGCAGTCTTGCAATAGGAGTCTGAGCACGTGGAAGGGAGCACAAAATCTGGAACTGGAGACACCTTGGTTCCAACCCCAGCCTGACACTTACCAGCACTTGACATTGTGAAATTACTTAAGTTTGAGCTTCTGTTGGCTCTTCTATAAAATGGGAATAATCATAGGACCTACCTTTATGGGGTTGATGCAAGGTTAATCCAGAAATAGTGGAGTGCTTAGCAGTGTAGGGGTTAAAGAATTATTATTATTATTATTATTTGAATTAATGAAGTTATTAGGGCTTTGGAGCCCTTTGGATCATTATGCTCTATAAAATTATTAGTTCTTCCTACGAAATGAATTTAATATTAATGTAAGAAAGAAGATAATTTTTTGTGTGTTGATTGGTAAATGGTTTTGCTGTAGAACTGGATGCCACACGTAGAATTCAGGGGAGAGAGTAGGAAGAAGCACAGGCATGGAGAGGACCTGAAACCACCACCATGAGGTCAAATACCTGCAGAAGACAGAGGGGAAATAACTCTGGGCTCCTCATGCCCTCATTTGACGTGGCATTCGCTGTCACCACAGTACCTGACAGGGAAGTGTGTTAGGAGACTCTGTGAAGTGTGAAGCATAGTTAGCTGCTCAGCCCCGAGCTGCCCTCCCAGCCATGAGCCTGAAGGAGACACTAGTTTAGAGACAGCATGCCTTTGGGTACACTCTGCAGCCCCTAGATCCAGCTGTCATGTTGGTGGTCCTATTCTACCCTGGTTTAGATGCCTCATTTCCTGACAAGCAATAAGACACATTCTCTGACACTTCAAAACTCTAGCCTGCAAGCCCATCTCAGGCTTGCCTGGGATTTGGGGAAGGGAGGGGAGGGGTGCTCAGACCATCAGAAGTGGGCTTTCTCTGTTTCCTTATTCAAATGTGCTAAAGGGGCAGCTCGTTATTATTGTTAATCTTATTAAACTCAGTTTTTTGACTTTTATTCACCTAGTTTATTCTGTTTTGCTTTGCTTTGTACTTTGCTTCATTTATTTCTGCTTTTGTAATGATCAGTCCTTGCATTTTCATTTCTTTGGGTTGATTTTTTATTCCTTTTTAAGATTTTTGAGTCAAAATTAGGTTCATTTAGTTTCACTTTCTTACTTTCTGCTAAATATGTTTAAGACATTTATTTCAGCTATCTTTCAATTTTAAGTGTTTCATAATTTCTATTTGAATTCCTTTTTAGCTGTGAGTAGCCTTGAAGTATGTTTTTGCAAACTTTCATAGGTATAGGAGGTTTTTTGGCTGTGATTTGTATTATTGATTTTGAATTGTGTTGCATGGTCATCTGTGAATGTAACTTCTAGGATGTCATATTTGGGGGAACTTGTGAGAACCTGTTTTATGGTCTAAATCAGGATCTTTTTTTTTTATCAACGTTTCATGTACGCTTTAAAAAAATGAGTATTCTGTGCTGAGTTCTTAAAATAGTAGTTAGCTCGGGTTGGGTTAAGTGCATCTTCAGATCCCCTTTAGCCTCACTGCTAGGGAAGCTCTCATCAAATCCACTGCACTCTGCCAGGGTCCAGGACACAGAAATGTCCATTTAGGACTGATTTACTTGGTGTGCCTCAAAGCATCTCCAGACCAAGGAAGACCATGGCTCTTCCATTTTTGCAAATAAGGTTAAATTTGTTGGAGTCTGAATTCTTGTAGTTCCAGCTTACTGAGTTTGGAGTAGAATCAAGTCAATAATCGTGGCTATTTCTATCATGTGTATTTGTGCTGTTTGGTAATTTAGGAGTAGAACTGCATATCCTCATGCAGAACAGAAGTTGGAGGTGGCCGAGGCTCATGTCTAGCATCAGGTACATCTGAGGCCCTTGCCCTTAGTCACTGTGGTTGTATGGGTGTCATATAACTGCTCTGAGCCTTTTCATTTATCAGTTCTGTAAACCACCTGCCGTGTTGATCACAGAAGGTGGTGGTGAAGTTTAGTCCAGATAATAGACATTAAAAAAAAAACTTTCTAAACTGTAAAGAGATCCTCAAATATCAGGTACAGGTTGTGAGCACCTTGTGAAGACGCAGCAGATGGAGATGGTCTCGATGCATGTAAAACCCCCTTCATTCTCTGGGAGATATTGAGACACATTTGGAGGCCCCTAACATTCTTTTCCCTCAGTGCAGAAGACAGCAGCTGCAGCCATGACCACCCACGTCACCCTGGAAGATGCCCTGTCCAACGTGGACCTGCTGGAAGAGCTGCCCCTCCCCGACCAGCAGCCATGCATCGAGCCACCACCTTCCTCCATCATGTACCAGGTCAGTTCTTCCAGAGGACCAGGGAGTTCCAGATCCCTTCTGAGGGTTTGCCCTGAAGGCACAGGGAAGGGGGATGCCTGCCTCTAAAAGGTGAAAGGTCTTGAGCTGATGGAGTCCCTCGTGCCCTGGTGGAGCTGAGTATGAGGAATAGATTAGCTCGTAAACATAAACCAGGGCTATTTGTCCTCCCCAGGGAAGGCTTGTTGATCCTCTCTGACCCCAAATACCTTCCCTGCTGTTCTTGCTGCGGCACCAACCAAGGATCTGGGAGCTCTGATCTCATGAATTAAATATTACAATTTAGAAACCCCTAGAGCCTGCCTGGGTAATTACTTTTCCTTCATGTATGTGAGAAGAGCTTTCAGCTCCCCATAGCAGCTAATGGCTCAGGGATGCCAGTCACCATTGTTTGCTTGTGCCTGAGCTTATGATAAACCATGATCAGATCGCTCAAAACCATGATGCCCCCCTCCCCCCGCCCAACCACCCCTCAGGGCATGATGGGAAGGACAGCAGTGTAGCTGGAGTCCACTTTATAGATAGCCCCCCATCCGGGCATGCCAGGTGAGCATGCCACATTGGGAAAGAATAAGTTAATATGAACTTTTTAGCCATATTTGACCTTTTGTAGGTTCTGGGCCTGCTAACTGAAACTAAATATGAATGCATAATATATTTGTAATTTCATTCAATAGTTAGATTTTATTTAAGCATATTCCTGAAGGTTCAAGTGACAAAACGGCTTATTCACATTTTCTAACCCACATTAAATTTTTGATTACATAAATATTTTTTTATTACAGGCAATACAGAAAAGTATAACAAAATAAAATTTCCCTGTAACTATGACTACATATACATACACATACCCCTTTTTACCATATATATGATATATATATTATACATTGATATAGATATATATTGTTTAACCAAAAGGGAAGCAGAGTATATATATTGCTTTATAATTTGGCTTTTTTAACTTAAAGTTTATTGTGGGTATTTTTCCATAGCAATACTACAGTGCTACCATCTTATTTTTGACCACCACATAGTACTTATAAGTCCCTTGTATGGATACGCTATTATTATTTATTAGCCTTTTGCTGTTAATGGACATTTGGATGGTTTCCAATTTGTGCTGTCACCAAAAATGCTGCAGTTATCATCCTTATACATAAGTATCTGCAGCCTCAGGTGAGTACTTTTGCAACTTCTGGATGAAAATAATGCACACCTTAATTTTTAACAGCTCTTTAGGTTTCTATAGTTTAAGCGTGTACTTCCAAGGCTCTGCCAGGTGAACCTGGGAAAGCAGATGCGGGCCCCGTCTAGCCAGCGCCTGCCCAGTGTGAGTCAGAGTGGGGTTTCTTGGGGGAAGATCAGAGGAACAATGTGGAGATAGGTTTCCACAGAGACGTGTGGCCTTTGTTGGCAGCGGTTTGGACTCGTTTTTGGACACCCAGCCACCTTGGACTCATTTTCCAACAAACAAATATTTCTGTCCTCTAATTCCTCCAGGCTAACTTTGACACAAACTTCGAGGACAGGAATGCATTTGTCACAGGCATTGCAAGGTACATTGAGCAGGCCACGGTCCATTCCAGCATGGTAAGTTGCCGTGATCCTGCCAGCATGGGAGGGGCTTGTGCTCAGCTATTCCCAGAGCTGCCTGCCTCAGACTGGTCTCCGTAAGCCGGTTCTCAGGTCCTGCCCCACCCCTTCTCAATGCCTCGGGCACACTGTTCCCCTGCCTTCTGGCTCGCCTGTGGGGCCCCACTGGATCCCATTATTTATATCCGTGAACTTCTGTAGCTTTTCAGGTTAATGTGCAGTTTAATCCTGCCTTGTCTTATACTTTATAGATTACTGGCTATGTGGAAATGTGTCTCTTGACAAAAGCAAAAGGTTTCTCAAAAAGAAGAGATGGTGGCTATAGAATAACGCCTTATTAACCCAAGGAAGTTCGTGGTCTAAATCATTCACAAATGGGGTCGATGGTCTAATAGGTCTGTATCTGACCTATCTGTGAGGAATCATCCATTTGCCACTTGCCTCTTGGGCTTTGATTGATTTTATTCTCTCTCTCTCTCTTTATTCATGAGAGAGGCAGAGAGAGAGAGGCAGAGACATAGGCAGAGGGAGAAACAGGCCTCATGCTGGGAGCCCAGTGCAGGACTTGATCCCAGGACTCTGGGACCACAACCTGAGCCAAAGGCAGACGCCTAACCACTGAGCCACCCAGGCGTCCCCATTGTTTTTATTCTCATGTAGCCCTGGAATTTGAAGAATTTCAGAACCCTCATTCAGAGGCTCTGCCTGTAGCTCATTGGACCTTTCTCACTGTATCAGTTATATGCTAAAGTCTTGCCTTATCATCCCTAGCCCCATTCATTCAATATATATTGTATACCTGGTACCTGCAGAGACTGTGCTAAATGTAGGAGAGGGAGATACACAAGGACAAATAGTGGCCAGTCTTGATTCTCAATGAGGCAAGTGAACAAACTTTCCATTTATTGAACACTTTCTGTGCAGGTATTTTATTTATTTAAAAAAATATAATTTTTTTCCAATGTAGTTAACATGCAGTGTTATATTAGTTTCAGGTATACAATATAGTGATTCAACAATTCTGAACATAACTCAATGCTCATTCTAAGTATCCTCTTTATCCCCATCACCTGTTTCACCCATTCCACCTATTCCCCAACCCACCTCCTCCCTGGTAACCATCAGTTTGTTCTCTGTAGTTAAGAGTCTATTTTTTGGTATGTCTTTTTTTCCCCCCTGTGTTTGTTTTATTTCTTAAATTCCACCTATGAGTAAAATCATTTGGTGTTTGTCTTTCTCTGACTGACTTATTTTGCTTAACATTATACTCTCTAGGTCCATCAGTATTGCTGCAATGGCAAGATTTCATTCTTTTTTGTGGCTGCATAATATTCCATTCCATAGTAAATATGTATATTACATACACATATAAAATACATATTATATACATATATACATAATATGTAATTATATACATAATATATATTTAATATATGTAGTACATACATATATACACATATATAAAACATACTATGTGTGTGTGTATATACACACACATACACACACCTCATCTTCTTTATCTATTCATCTATCAATGGACATGTAGGTTGTGTCCATATTTTGACTATTGTAGATAATGCTGCAACAAACAGAAGTGCATATATCCTTTCAAATTAGTGTTTCTATATTCTTTGGGTAAATATCCAACAGGGTGATTACTGGATCACATGATAGTTCTATTTTTAATTTTTGGGGGGAACTTCCAAACTGTCTTCCACAGTAGCTGTACCAGTTTGCATCCCTAGCAACAGTGCAAGAGGGTTCCTTTTTCTCCTCATCCTCACCAACACTTGTTATTTCTTATGCTTTTGATTTTAGCCATTCTGACAGGCGTGAGGTGGCATCTCATTGTGATTATGATGTGCATTTCCCTGATATGATGAGTGATATTGAGTGTCTTTCCTTGTGTTTATTGGCCATTTGGATATCGCTTTGGAGAAATGTCTATTCATAAATTCTCTGTCAGATATTTTAAATGCACTGTTTGAATTAGTTCTCATTTCAACCCTGTAAGATAGGTTCCCATTTTACAGACAGGGAAACCCAAAGTTCAGAAAGTTAGTGAATTACTCAAGCCCTGCCACTGACAAATGACTTGGCCAAATGCAGGTCTGACTATAAAACCTGTGCTCTAGATTACTCTGTGTAGGCAAATAGAAATGTAT
The DNA here is from genome assembly GCF_003254725.2 of Canis lupus dingo. Taxonomy (NCBI): domain Eukaryota; kingdom Metazoa; phylum Chordata; class Mammalia; order Carnivora; family Canidae; genus Canis; species Canis lupus. Next base: position 53,303,607 of record NC_064246.1, on the reverse strand, counting down.
TAAGTTAAAGGTAAATGACATGGTAGAAGTTCAAAGCTCTGTGCTTTTGAAGAGTTAAGGGTCAGAGAAAGTTTGATGAAAGAAGGGGCTTTTGAGTAGGGCCTTGTATGCTATATATATATATACAGATACACATTTTAACCATTTGTATGAAAATTTAAAATGTGTAAGATATTCTCACACATAGATATCATTGGAGCCTTATAATAGCCCTGTGACTCACAAAGGGATCATTATGTCCATTTTAGAGATGAGAAAACTGAGACCTGGAGAAGTGAAGAAGCAAGTTACTCATGATCCCACAAACTAACAAATTATAAGGTTGAACTTGGAATCAAGGCTTTTGGTTACCAGTCCTGATCTCTTTGCACTCAATTCTGCTGTCTCATGTAGTTAGAATTTTATGTGTCAGAGATGAAGTGGGGAGGGCACACTAGATGGTGGAACGAGCAGAAGCAAAGACACAAAGATTCTCAGAGACTTCCTGGGTTTGGGTTTCTCTGTGCACACACATATATAGTGTCTCTCTCTTTGTCCACATGCCCTTTCTTGAGCTGTACACTGCACTTGCTTTGAGAGCATTAAAAAACACCAAGGCCTGGGCCCCTACCTGGAAATAAGGATTTAGTTCTTGTGGGGCATGGCCTGGGCATCAGGGGTGATCCAGTGATTCAGGCCAACTCTAAATGAGAAAATGGTGACATTTTTAAGGTAAAAGATGAGCCTAAGCAGAGCCACAACCAGAACTTCAATCTCCTGAGGCTGCACTTAGGGCTCTTCCTGCCACGCTGTCCTGACTTCTGCACTCCAGGCAAATAGCAAAGTTGATGGTCACCTGAACGATCCATTGGGCAGCATCTACACCATACTTGTTCGCTGCACTTGCTCACAGCACACAGCCTGCAGCCTGGGACCTGTGAGCACGCAGTAAACCATTCATTGAGTGAAAGTCCAAATCTCACCCTGCTGGTGGGCTGTTTGGTGCTAACAAGTGGACACACATTCCCTCTGTTACTGTCACTTCTCTCTTTTGACATCTTTTCTGAAGCAGGAGCAGCAGGAGACCCACAGGCTAGGTTCTTGGTTCTCTCTGGTCTCAAGGACAATCTGTCACTGATTTTAAAAGTACTCCAAATTAAAAATTGAAAGTACGACTCATTACTGACATTTGCTGTTGAAAGCAAAACTGTAAGAAGTAATAGATTCCAAATTAAATCTGATCTTGCACTAGGGAGATACTATGAAGTAGATGTGATATGTGGAATTAAAAAATTAGGGGATCCCTGGGTGACTCAGTGGATTAGCAACTGCCTTCGGCCCAGGGCATGATCCTAGAGTCCTGGGATTGAGTCCCATGTCGGGCGCCCTGCATGGAGCCTGCTTCTCCCTCTGCCTATGTCTCTGCCTCTCTCTCTCTCTCTCTCTGTGTCTCTCATGAATAAATAAATAAAATCTTTTTTAAAAATTAGTAAAGGTTCATTTTTATATCAGTACATACATTTACAAGACACATGGTCTAATGATACTCTTTTTTATTGCTTTTTTGGAAACTTCACATAGCATCAAATTCACCACTTAGAGGGTATAATTCAGTGTTTCTTTTATGTATTTACAGTGTCATACAAAATCCCTACCCTTTTATTGCCATCACCACAGCGAAACCCCAAGCCCATTACCAGTCATTCCCAATTCCTGTCTCTCCCTTTCCCCTAGCAAACACTAATCTGCTGTGTTTCTGTGGATCTGTCTGTTCTGAGCCATCTCATCTAAATGAAACATGTTAACATGCGGCCTTTGTGACTAGCAGAATGTTTTCAGAGTTGATCCATGCTGTGGCATGTATCAGCACTTCACTCCTGCTTATTGATGAGTGCTGTTTCTTTGGGTGGCTGGGCCGCATTGTATTTATCCACCCATCAGTTAATGGCCATTTGGGTAGTTTCCACTTCTTGGTGTTAGGACAGTACCACTGTGATCAAGTGTGCACGTTTCTGCCAGACTGTCTTTTTCCTAATAACACTCTTCCCTTTACAGATCACCTAGAATGTGTGTGATGTGTGATGTATGTTTGCTGTGTGTGTGTGATTTAATTTTCATAAACTTCTTGGAGGTTGTCACCATCATCATCATTACACAGATACTAAATGGAGAATTTTAGGTTAAGTGATTTCTTGAAGATAAAGGACCTAAGAAGGGATGACGTTGGGATTTGAGCCCAGATATTTAGATCCCGAGTTTAGGGCTCTTAGCACTTGCAGGGTGAGGTGAGTCATCACTGTATTTTTCAGATTCGTTTTCCATGCTGTTATTGGTTTTGCCATCTGCTGTATTTTTAAAAATTGATCTTAGTCATTTTCTTGCTCCTGAAATTGTAGCATGGGCTCCGATAAAAGGGCAAACCTAGTACTCTGGGATATGAAAAGTAAAAGCCCATGTTTATCGAGCCCCACAGAGAGCTTGTTCTTCATAGCCTGGTGCATATGGCACCAAAATATTTTTCATTACACGACAATATACTTTCATAATTATTACTCTGTGTTTGGTTTTTTAACTTACCTGCTGTATGTACCATTTCTCTCATTGCTTATTTTCTTGCTCACAGTATATCTGAGATAACTTCCTATGGGAACAAATAGATCAGCCTTCTTTTTCTAAGTTGTCTGCCCAATCTTTGAAAAATGTTGCCTGCTGGTAGAGCCCTTGGGTGTCTGAGGAGGCTAATTTAAGCCTGGGTTTCTCAAACTTAATTGCGTACCTGGGAATCTGAGTCACCTGGGAGTTTTATTGAAATGCAGAATCTGATTCCCCAGGCCCAGGGAGGGGCCTGAGATTCTAGTAAGCTTCCCAGGTCCCTCTGATGCCTCTGGTCCACAGGCCACTGGGAGTGATGAGGATCTGATCTGGGGGGGCTGTGAAGAAGCCTTCTGGCTCCAGTGTAATTTCTCCCTGCTGAGTGTGTTTTGCTTTTCAGAATGAAATGCTGGAGGAAGGGCACGAGTATGCAGTCATGCTGTACACCTGGCGCAGCTGCTCCCGGGCCATCCCCCAGGTGAGACTGTCCTTGCTGGGTGCCACCCTCCACTTTACCCTCATCCAGGGAGCTGAGCTTTTCCAGGTAGCTGGGAGTGAGTGAAGCAGGGCCTGTTATTCAAGGGTGCTTTTCAAGACATTTAGTGAGCTTCCCATAAAACTGATGACAACCTAAAAAAATATGTTTGATTTATTTCAAAAGCGAAATGTACTACCTGTATGACACCCAAACCGCTGCAGAAAGATAAAGGTGAAAGGCAAGATATTCCCACCTCCTCACCCCCACCACTCAGTCCCACCTCCCACCAAAGCATAATCACTGTGGATACTTTGATGCATATTCCTCTGGATCTTTTTCCTGTATGTTCCTACAAATATTATTTGTAAATTATCATTCACAAAAGTAAGCTTCTTATTTATATTGTTCTGCCGATTGCTTTTTTCCACTTGATTCCTTATTAGTAACTTTGTTGTGTAGCCTTATGCAGATATTATATTTACAATAATTATCATCATGTAATTCCAGGGTCCCATTATAACAAAATTAACAAACCACAGGTGTACAAAGTAAATAGAAACGATATCCCTCTCTTCCCCTAATCTTAGCCCCCAGAGATGACTACTTATTAGCAGCTTGCTTTGAAGTCTTTCAGATTTTCTATGCCTGTATTATTTATGGACATACAAACAAACACTGTTTTGTTTTGTGTTTCGTTTAACAAGAATGGGACTCAGTTACACTTCATGTCCTGCAAGTTTTTTTCACCTGTCAGTTTATGGTAGCAATGTCTCCATGTCACTTCACATCCATCTGTCTCATTACTTCTAGCAGCCTTAGGAGGATATTGTATGAGTACATCATATTTTATCCATTTAATCATTGACTGGTGGGTATTTACCTTATTGCTACCATTTTAAGAATTTCTAAGCAACAGCGTGAAGAATGTCCCCGTGCTTATCCTTTGCTCACTCTTCAGTTTCACTTGATCAGGTCTTGGGGACACATGCTATGAAAACGTCTGCTATGTGATTCTGATGTGTTGAAAACTACTGGGCAGAGAAAATGGGTTTCTTGATGGGGCCAAGTATGGCCAGGGGCCTTGCCCCATGTGCATGCAGAGAAATGGCTAGAACATTTTTCTCTGCTCAGATGCTGGTGGGGCCCCACTTGGGAGTTTCATTGAAAAGGCTGAAGGAGGGAGACCTTGCAGATCAAGGTAGATGTGTATACAGCTCATGGTCAGGGTACTGAACGGATTGAAGAGGAGGAGGGTTTTGATCTCAGAACTAACTGGTTTCTTTCCTGCAGCCAATGTCTAGGGAGCAGTTTTGCTCTGGTCAGACCCGTCAGGCAGGGCTACCCCAGCCCCCACTTACTAGGGTGACCACCACATTTACCATCCTAAACGAAGTGCCTTCAAGAGTGCAAATGGGCCCCGTTAATAAGATGATAGATGTGAACCAGAATTGCGCTGATAAAGGAAGATGTGTGATCTCCCCTCTCCCCACACAGGTGAAATGCAATGAGCAGCCCAACCGGGTGGAGATCTATGAGAAGACAGTGGAAGTGCTAGAGCCAGAGGTCACCAAGCTCATGAAGTTCATGTACTTTCAGGTGAGGGGTTAGGGTGGATCTGGATCAGGAGACTTGAGAGGCCACACCTCACTGATTGCTGGGGTCTGGATTTTTGACCCAGGTTATTTATCCAATGAGCAAGAGCTTTTTGTGTGCCCCCGTGATACACCCCTTAGTGAGCAAAACAGACAAGCCTCCCTCTCTCCATGTGATTTACATCCTAGTGAGTACACAAGAGTGTTTCAGGTAGGAGAGACTGACAGTAAATAATACACAGTCCACCCACAATCAGGGTAGAGTAAGTGCTGTGAGTAAATAAAATTTAAAAATCAAAACTCTGGGGTAGAGGGTGTCTGTGACATGGTGCAGCTTTAGGGATGGCCTGTCAAGAATGGTATTTGCACTGAAATCTGTATGTAACAATCATCTGGCGTGTGACGATCAGATGAAGAGGATTTCAAGCAGAAGGAACTGCAAAAGCAAAGGTCCTGAGGCCTGAAGAAGCAGGATGTGTTTAAGAAATAGAAGAAGCCAGGGATGCTGCAGTGAGAAGGGATGGTGGACCGAAAGTGACATGGGAGAGGTAGACAGGACCTGACCTTCTAGGGCACTGTAGGCCAGGAGGCAGGACATGAAGAGAATATATGGATTTTACTCGAACACCATAGAAGCCACTGGCGGTTTCTTGTGACGGGTTCTGGTTTGAGGTTTTACAGCAACATTCTGGCTGCTGTGTGGGAAACAGATGGGAGGTGGGAGGCAGTTACAGATGTGGAAGGTGGGAGGGGAGAAGAGACAGCACGGAAGCCAGCTGGGAAGCCAGGAAGAGGAATTATGTCAGGAGGAGAAGAGAAAAGAGAGCTGAGGGGCCTCCATCAATGGAAGGCTAGAGGGCAGGCTGGTTAAGCAGGAATGGCAAAGAGAAAATAATGCAAATTGGTTGATTATTATAGTTAGGTCAGATGCTGTTCAGGAATGCAGGTTGAACACTTCAAGAACAGTCTGTACCCTGGGGCGGGAGTCATGGCACTCGCTCTATGCCCTCCACACAGTCCACTGAAAAGCTGAGCTTCATAAATAGACTTGCAAGCCCTGGCCAGATGTCCACCCCACACCCAGCTCTACCCGGGCCCCCCGGGGGGTGGGAGATGGGGAATGTCTGGGGAAGGTGCAAATGCATGCAGCCCTGGGCAGATGGCCTGGTGTCCGAGGCAGGGAAACTCAAGATTTTGCCCCACTGTCCCTGTGTGCCGGGGAGTTATGTGACGTCTCACACCTTTGCGTTGACAAAGGTTCTCTCACCTTGGAAATCATGCCTAATCTCTGGTTTGTGGTGAGGACAAATGAGGTCTATTTGTAAAGAGTCAAATAGAGTCCTGGTTACAGAGTAGGTTTGATAAATGGCAGCTGCTGTGACTAGCATCATGGACCTGCCCTTAGGAGCCTACTCTCTTTAGGAAGGCAGGCCCAAGAGAGAACTATCCAGAGGCTGATTGAGTGCGAAACAAAGGGCCTTCAACGAAATATTGAGAGGAGGATCTGATGTAATCTAGAACTATGCTGTTCAGCACAGTGGCCAGTAGCCATATGGGACTATCTACATTAAAACTAAATAAAATTTAAAATTCAGGTCCCCCAGGGCACTGGCCATTTCAAATGCTCAGTAGCCACATGTGATGAGTGGCTACCATATTGGACAGTGCAGATGTGGAGCATCTCCATCATTGCAAGAAGTTTTATTGGACTTAGACTCTGGATGGAGAAAGTCTGGCTTGGTCTAGGCTTTGAAGGAAGGAATGACTGGCAGGGTATCCCATGTCCATGGAGTAAAGTTCACATACAAGGAGTGATTTCTCTCCTTTCTCCTAGTTATCCTCCTCTCCCTCTTCCTCCACCTCCTCCTCTCTCTGTGTCTCTTTCAGAATTGCTACTTTAGCCCTTTTTTGTTATTTGTCAGCTGCTCTTTTTGGGAACAGATTTTTTTTGAGGTATGATTCATATACCATACAATTTGTCCATTTAAATTGGACAATTGAACAGTTTTTATTAGTATATTCACAGAGTTGTACATCCACCACCACACTCAGTTGTAGAACATTCTCACCCCAAAAAGAAATCCCATTCCCTTTAGCTATCACCCCATCATACCTTCCACCTGCCCCCCTCCAGATCTAGGTAACCACTAATCTGTCTTATGGATTTGCCTCTTCTGGACACTGCATATAAATGGAATCACATAATATGTGACCTTTGGTGACAGACTTCTTTCACCTAGTATATTGTTTTCAAGATCCATCCATATTGTAGCAGGTATCAAATTGTATGACCAAATACTAATCTTCTATATGGATCTACCATATTTTATTTACATATTTGTGTTAATGGACATTTAGATTATATCCACTTTGAGGCTATTATGAACAAGGTCCTGTGAATATTCATGTATACATTTTGGGGTAGACATATTTTCATATCTCTTAACTATTCTCCCTCCTTTTAGCTTTGCCTGCTACTGTGACCTTTTTTTTTTTTCTTTAGATTTTATTTATTCATGATAGAGAGAGAGGCAGAGACATAGACAGAGGGAGAAGCAGGCTCCATGCAGGAAGCCTGATGTGGGACTCAATCCTGGGACTCCAGGATCATACCCTGGGCCAAAGGCAGATGCTCAACTGCTGAGCCACCCAGGTGTCCCATGTGACCCTTTTATTTTTTATTATTTTTTAAAGATTTTTTTTTATTTACTTATTCATGATAGAGAAAGAAAGAGAGGCAGAGACACAGGAGGAGGGAGAAGCAGGCTCCATGCCAGGAGCCCGATGTGGGACTCAATCCTGGGACTCCAGGATTGTGCCCCAGGCCAAAGGCAGGCGCTAAACCACCGAGCCACCCAGGGATCCCCCATGTGACCCTTTTAAAATACAATTCAGATCATATTATTCTTGACTCACTCAGTGTAGAAACCTGAGCCCTCACAAAGGCCTCAAGGGTTCCTCTCTGCTTCCAGTTTCTTCCTTTTGCTTACTCCACTTCAACCACTAGTTTATTACTCATCCTTCAGACATGCCAGGCACACTCCTGCCCCAGGGCCTTTGCACTGGCCACTCATGCTGTCCAGAATGCACTTCTATCAGTTATCCCTGTCATTCTCCTTCTCTACTTTCAAACTCTTTTCCTAGAAATCACCTCTGAATGATTTTTTCTCTGATCTTCCTACTAAAGTATATGGCTCCCCCTGCCCTCCCTATTCCCCTTTATTATTCTGCTTTATTTTTCCTGCTTTATTTTTCTCCGTAGTACATATCACATTCTAATACAGAGCATTTGTTTTGTTTTCTGCCTTCCCTCATATACAAGTCCCTTAGAGTAGAAATTTTTCTTTTATGTTTTGTTCTCTACTTTACTCCAGTACCTTGAATGATCTTTGGCACATAGTAGATGCTCAATAAATACTATTTATTGGATACATTACCCTCTCTCTCTGAATGTTTCTGTCACTCGTGGTCCCTACCCTACTCTTGTCTGGCACCTGACACTGTCCTAGGTGCTGGGACACAAAAATGAATAAGAGAATAAGACAAGGTTTTTGAGTGAAGGCATGGTGAATGAATTCATTGATATGACTCACTAGGTTGCAGGTTCCAGGCTACCCTCTGGAAATGAGCCCTGGATTTAGGGACTCCTCTGAGAATGACCTGACAGATTTGACTTTCTCTAAACTCTGACTAGAGCCTCAGAGGAGGGAGACTTGACCCTGCTCTCCACAGAGAGCACAGTGAGCCCCCTTCCTGGGCTGCCTGGCCTTACTTGCTGCCCCCTCTGCCTGCAGCGCAAGGCCATCGAGCGGTTCTGCAGTGAGGTGAAGCGGCTGTGCCATGCCGAGCGGAGGAAGGACTTTGTCTCCGAGGCCTACCTTCTGACGCTGGGCAAGTTCATCAACATGTTTGCCGTCTTGGATGAGCTGAAGAATATGAAGTGCAGCGTCAAGAATGACCACTCTGCCTACAAGAGGTCAGGGCGCCCTCACCCCAGCCCCCTCTTCCTGCGGAGCCAGCCTGGGGCAGGCAGAGGATACAGTCCTGCCACGCTCCTCCTCCAGAACCAAGCTGGCCATTCCCCAGCACGAGCAGGGTTGGGCCTGTTACCAGCTTTTGCAGTTTGAGAAATAACATGCAGAGCTGAGTCTTTGGAGAACTGGGTCTCTGTAGATGTTCTGTCTCAAGGTGGGGTCAGATCCTCATTTTCCCTAACCTGTGGAGCAGTAGTAGTTTCCCATGCAGTATAGGACCTGCAAGATCATCATAAAATGGTCAGTCACATCAGTCATTTCCTGCAATATTCAGAAAGCCATTTCAAACTGTTTATATTAAAAAGGAACTCAATTGGCTCCCAAAACTGAAAAGCTTCCTTGTTTCTGGATCCAGGTACTCAGATGCTGTTGGTCTGGTTCCCCCTACCTCTGGGCTCAACCTCCCTTGATAGCAGCTTCCTTCTCAGGCAGGCCTGTGCCCTGTGGTGGCCTCGGCAGCTAGAAGCTACCCTCTGACCAGCACAGCACCCCCAGTTTCAAAGGAAAGAAAGGGTGCTTCTTTGAAATAACTTTTGCAAAAGTCCCACAGATTGTCATTGCTCTGGTTTGGGTCCCGTGTGGACCCCTCCATCAGGTAACTGTGGGGAGTGGAGGCTCCAGTTGGACAGGTGCTTTCCCTCAGAGTCAGTTGGAGGTCCGCGTCAGCTGAGAAAGAAGGACTGAGAATGTGTGAGGGATTGTCGTGCTCCAGAAATTAGGATACCACCACCTAGAAGGTGGCAGGGGGCATTTGAAAGCAACAGGTATCTTTCCTATATGTTGCTGATGTTCAGATGAGCTCTCAGTGTCTGCAGATGTATCTTGGGAGGGATTTTCTGTGTCACTGATGAAGAGGCCCCCTCTTCCTTGAATCACATCCTCTTGGGGCTCCAAGGTAACTGGAAAAAGCAGGCAACAGACCTATTCCCACAATTGTATCCTAAGTGAACTGTGTAACCTGGGGGTGTCCATAGACAGAGCCCCCTCCTCAGCCTGGTGCAGAAATGGCAGCTTTCACAAAGATTTCGTAGACAACTCATAGTATAATATCTCCTACATCTCCCCCCGCTGCTCCCTGTGTTTCTCCCCAGTTTTGGCCACTCCTTGCATCGTGGTCATAAGTGACACCATGCAGAGCAGCTAGGGCTGTGAGCAAGGCGGGTGTCTTGTCTGTGCTCTCGTGGTCAGTCGTGATATGGGCTGCACCACTACCAGGTTAGGCTGGGACAGACCAGGATGGCGTGGTGTTCCCCCATCGAGCCCTGTGAGTGCTCCCCACAACCATCACCCTTCACCTATAACCCTATTGGGTGAAATAGACTTTTGTTTCCACGCAGTGCTTTGCTTTAGAAACTTGGAGGTTTTCTGTAAGTAACATAATCCATGCAAAACCAACACATCCTGCCTCGGATTCTTCTCCATGACCACTGTGTGGTTTCACGGCAGGTTTCACAGCATGGCGCAGGGATGCCCATTTCGCTCTGTCTTGCCACCTCTGGCTGGTTGATAGGATGCTTGTTGCCCTTAAACTTGCCGGTTTGGGCCTTCAGTGTATTCTTGCCTCTTAAATGTAGGTATCCTTAAATGTACAAGGTGTATATGGTCCCTAAGGAAATGACTCCAGAATACACTCTCCTTTGATAATAGAGTCATCTGTGATATTGTGAGCTCCTTAACCTCAGGCCTCGGGGCGGGGGTGGGGGGGTGGGGGCACGACTCTGGGTTAGGTGGGAGCGGGAGTCAGTGAGGCCCAGCTTAGGCGGGTTATGCTTGAGCATTCCTCTCTGCAACACCGTGTAGGGCGGCGCAGTTCCTGAGGAAGATGGCGGACCCCCAGTCTATCCAGGAGTCACAGAACCTTTCCATGTTCCTGGCCAACCACAACAGGATCACCCAGGTGATGGCAGAGTCCTTGTTCATCTCAGCCTGGTGTCCCAGGACACAGGCAGGGGCCTGAAGATTGAGGGACCACAAGCAGGGGAGCTTAGTCCAGATCTAACATCCTCACTTCCCTGCTGATGGATTAACAGACTAAGTCCGCTCCCCAGCCACAGATGACCCTTTCACCCCCTGCGGATTTGGTTCCCTGAAAGCCTTCTCAGCCCATGTGCTACCCCTACAGCAGTGAGGATTGAGGGCCTGGGTTCTGGAGTTTGACAGACTTGTTCATTTTATTTCTTTTTTAAAAAATTTTATTTATTCATGAGAGACATAGAGAGGCAGAGGGAGAAGCAGGTTCCATGTGGGGAGCCCGATGTGGAACTCAGTCCCAGGACCCCGAGATCACAACCTGAGCTGAAGGCAGACACTCAACCACTGAGCCACTCGGGTGCCCTGACAGCCTTGTTTTCTAATCCTGGACCCTCCACTGACCCTTGTGAGATCTTGTGAGATCTGAGACCCTCAGATCTTAGAACTGAGGTCTAAGCCTCAGTTTCCTCATCTGTGGTGTGATCTGTTATTTTTGAGAATAAGAGTCCATCTCATAGGACTGTTGTGAGAAATGAAACATCATATCAAAAGCCCTTAGTAAGCAGAGCCTGATGAGTGGTAAGAGTATAAGCTGCCGTAGCTATCGTTACTGCCACCACTTTGCTGGGCACCCCCATCAGCTATGGCTCTTTTGCTCTGACTGACTTAATGTAACCCGTCTTGCTCACCTGTCAGGTCAGCCTAAACAGGCACCAGCAAGAATGTGAGCTGGGCTCCAGCTGAGAGGGGCGTGCATCTTGGAAACATTTCAGGCTCAAACCTCTCTCAGGGATGCTCCTGGCTTCACTGGACCCTTCCTGCTCTTGGTTAACTGCACAAGGCTGCCAGTGTTGAGGCTCCATGTTTCTTTTCCGAGACTCAGCCCCACGTCTCAGCCCCAGGTTGTCTGTGGAAAGCACCAGCAGTGTCTTTCACGGTGTCCTCCACAGGGGCCCAGGTTGTCCCTTTTGAGAGAAAGGGCCTGAGATGGAGCTCTTAGACTCTGTTCTTATGGGAAATGCTTCTGTACCACTGTGTCCTGCCAGGAGGGGCACACCTGCTGGTCCCACTCTCCTCCCCTGGGCTGGGTATTTCTGTCATCGTCTGAGGTATCATGGCTAAGTCTATACCCTCAAAGCTAAGCCTAGATTACTCAGGCCTGTTACTGTAAAGCTGAACTGCTTTTCAGCTCAGCCCAAGAAAGTCCTTGCTAAATGTCAGAATTGCCAGGAAATAAAATGGAGAGCTCAGAGTGGGGGCAGGTTGCCTGCCGTGGAAGATTGCAGAAGCTTTAAGGAGAAGTGGGGACTTTAAGGAGAAGATGCAGGTTCCCTCCACCTGGGATGGTCAGGGGGGCTGTGCAGTGTCACTGCCAATCAGCCGTGGGCCTTCTGTGGTGGTGCGGGTGGGGAGGAGGGAGAGGAGCTAACCAGGGGTGGGGGGCGTTGCTGTTCAGTGTCTCCATCAGCAACTGGAAGTGATCCCAGGCTACGAGGAGCTGCTGGCAGACATTGTCAACATCTGCGTGGATTACTACGAGAACAAGATGTATCTGACCCCCAGCGAGAAGCACATGCTCCTCAAGGTATAACTGTAGTCACACACCCCACGTCCTGGGCTAGCCCCTTCACCTCCTTCTTATTTAAAATCTTTTTTTAATGTTTATTTTTTCTTAAACACTGATACAGATCTTACCGGACATAATTTTTTGTCCTTTTTTCTTTCCTTCCATATGTCATATACACCTTTCCAGATGCTGTTAAGGATATTTCTACAATGTAATTTTTAATGGCTGCTGAGTGTCCCATTGTGCATGGATACTGTTACTAAACAAATCCTATCATTGGATATTTGTTTGCCAAATTGCATTGAACACTCTTAGAGCGCAACTTTTGTGTACATACTCCTGCCAAGTCAAATGTCATAGAGGAGAAAATTGCTGACTCAAAGGGAAAGCAAAATCTTCAAGCTTTTGCTGTCACAAAGTAGTCACATTTGTTCCAGCGGTTTGCAAATTTCATTTTTAAATTATCAAGTAATATTTATTGTAGAAAATCTGGAATATATAGAAAAGCACAAAAAATTTTAATGTCTCCCCATCTTTTCCTCCAGAGGTAACATTTTTAGCATCTTGATATATTTCAGTTTTTCTGTGCTTATACTTCTTTAGCATATGCTATATGCATAAATGATGTGTGTGTAATTTGTATTCCATTTCATTAAGTGTAGTGGGAATATTATGCAACCACTCAACAATGTGATACGGATGTGCTTGTATTTCTTTTGCCATTACTCGGCCTTTGGCTGCTTGGGTTCTGATTTCTCTGGACAGCAGTAGCACTGAGATGAGCAGCCTTCTGCATGTTCTGCTGACACCCTGCATAGCCCCTTTTCAGTCTTCCCCAGAGCCTCCCCTTCTTCCAGAGTTCTCCTGGTAGTTTTATTTTTCCTCCTCTCTGCCTTGCCACTCTGGCATGCTATTCTGAGTCCCAGCCCTGTTGGGGTTCCTTCTTTCTGTTCCCACAGCACCTCGACAATATCTGTAGGAAGGGGTATCTCAGTGATTTGTTCCCTCCGGCTTCCTCTGTACCATCAGAAATCCAGATGAGTCCCCAAGAGCCTAGTGGTCTCTCTCACCCCCTTGCTGTGCCTGGGCAGGTCCCAAAGCTCTGCCCAGAACAGCTGCTGCCACATACCAGGTCACTAAATTCCAGCCCACCAAGCTCTCTGAGATGCTGCCAGCAGATTCTCTGGCCCTGGTTTTCTCTCACTGGCTTTTAATCCCTCTACTCCTCTACTTCTTCATCTTCTTGCCCTCAGCTCTCCACCACTTTCCCCCAGGCTCTGGGTCTCAATATTGATTGTTCCCTGGTTTTGCAGCTCAGATTGCCACCAGGGGCACCTCTCACCTAACGTGGAAGAGTCTGGTGCCCACCCTGCAGAGCAGGAGACAGAATGGGGCTAAGAGGGATGCGACCTCAATAGTCTTCTAATCCAGTCCCTTACGTGTCAGATGTGACTTCCCCACGGTCACAGCAGCTCTCAGCAAGGGAAGCTGCTTTCAGCCTAGCTGTTCAGGCCCCCTTCAGCCTTGCTGTGCATTTGACAGAAGGAGCAAAGCATGTCAGCATTCGAGAAGCTATTAAATGGACTGGCACATCCAGAGTCAGCCTGACCTACTTACATGGCGTTGTCAGACAAAAACATGTTCCCGAATGAAGTCACCAGTGGCTCCTTGCGAATCTCTGCATTGTTTTAGCTTCCTTGGGGAAAGAAGTCAGCAGTTTCACATTCATTCGACACTGAGCAGGTATTCCCAAGTGCCTGTAATGTGCTAGACCCCAGGGATGCAGCAACAAGCAGCGCTCAGCCCTTCCTCGCAGGAAGCATCTAAATGTGTGGATGTTCTTGTCCGATCTGGCTTCAGACCCTGTCTCTGCAACCTGTTAGCTGTGTGACTTGACTCATAAGATTGTTGTGAGAATTGAGGAGAATATCTGGTAAAGCCCTACGCATAGTAAGGACTCAACAAGCGACCACCATTACAACACACTACAGGGTGGTCTGAATTTCTTCACAGAAATCAAGTTTTTAGTTGAAATCAGATTTATGTCTCCTTTCTTTAATTGAAGACATGTGGGTTTTGAGAGAGAAGGTGTCACTACAAGACATACATGTGTGTGTGCACATGCACAGACCTCCTTTTTTTGTTTTGTTTTGTTTTTTAAACTTTTCCAGTGGTCATGATGTGCTCTGCACTTTCTTGCTCTAGGTAATGGGTTTTGGTCTCTACCTGATGGATGGAAACGTCAGTAACATTTACAAACTGGATGCCAAGAAGAGAATCAACCTCAGCAAAATTGATAAATTCTTTAAGGTCAGTACCTGAGGGTGGGGCCGGGCGGCAGGGCAATCTCTCTGAGGAAAGGGAAGAAATCTGCAGGAAGCAGGGCTTGTTGACGGAGCTGCAGCTCTAAAGTCCCCAAGAGGAGGAGGCGGGTAGAATGATAAGGACCTCCAACTGCCCTCCGTAGAAGGCTGCCCCATTGAAGTCAGACATGCTCCCAAGTCTCAGGATTCTGCTGGGAGGCCTTAAGATTCTTTCTGCATATTACTTTTTGTCTTTCTTGAATTCCTTGCTATCTAAAGAAAGAGGTGCATCCCAGAAGATAGTGCCTGCTTTAATTTTCCATATGAATAAGAGCTCACAGAAGCAGGAGGATTAAAGACTGGATTTTAAATTGATTCTCACTTGCAAAGTCACAGCCTCTCCTGGTCCACTGAGGACTCCCTCTACTTGCCCCCTGCCTCTGGGTGCAATGCCTCATCATGGTCCGTTATACACTCAGACCTTTGCAGTGCCTCCGAGGTTTGATCTTCTGGCCCCAGGTTTTTAAAAAGAAAACCTGGGGTTAAATTAAGCCTTTGAGGTTTTCATGAAGAGATTTCCTGCTTTGGAATTGAATTCCATGGTGTCAGTTTAACTAGCATCAGGCACTCCAGGCTTGGAGTAGAGCCTCAGAGGTTAGACATGGAAAACCCAGGCTTAACATTAAAAGTCCCCCATGTGGCATGGGGGACACTAGGCTGGGCCTGGATCCCACTGACGCTTCCAGGTGAAGAGGGAAATAAATCACCAAAGGCATCCTGTGGCTTTGCTTCTTTTTAAGGCAGGAACTTTCACTTTTCTCTGGAGCTGCCCCAGATGAAAACAGGGCTCATCTCAGGAGACCTTGTAAAACCCGTCTCTGCCCCCAGTCAGGAATGAGATTGGGGTGCAGTTGAGTAATACAGCTTTGCCATGGTCAGGCCTGGGTTTTAGTCTGGCTCTGCCACTCAACAGCTGGATGACTCTGGAAAGTCACCAAACCTTTCTGAAATGGAATTCCTCAGCCCGAAAAATGTGAATGCAAAGAGTATTTACTTTATAGAGTTTCCTTGAGGATTCAGTGGGAGGCAGAGCCCTGGATTATCATCCTGGCTCCTTGACTTCTCTCGGGTTTGATTTTGTGTGAAGATTACTTGAGCTATCTAAACTTCAATCTTTTCATCTGTGAAATGGGGATGATAATTGTATTGACCTCACAAAGTATTTGTATGGATTGAGAGACTGTTTTTTTTTGTTTAATAGACTATTTTATAGAGCAGTTCAGTTCACAGCAAAATCGAGCAGAAAGTGCACAGTTTTCCCATTTACTCCCCTGCCCTCCACCATGTAGAGCCTCCCCCACTATCAGAATCCCTCACCAAAGTGATACACTCTTTACAATCATCAAACCTACACTGACACATCATTATCACCCAAAGTCCATAGATTCCATGAGGAATCCCTCTTGGCGTTCTACATTCTGTGTGACTTAACAAATGCAGAATGACATGGATCCACCACCGTCCTAAAAATCTGGTTTCGAAGAGTTTGATATGGTACTTGTGCATAGAAGCCAGCAGTACATACCAGCCTCCTCTCCATTTATCCTGGTGTTCATTTAGGACCTGTCTGCCCTTTGGCGTTTAGTGTTAGGGTTTCAATTGCTTTATGTTGTAAAGTTCTCAGGAAGGCCACACACCCAGCCGGCAGCATCCAGGTATCCACTCCTAGTCCAGAGTTCACGGCAGCAAGGATCCAAGAATCCCAGGGAAATTAAAGCAGAAAGGACCCTGCCCTGGGAGGCAGGCCATCTGATTCTCATCCTTCATCCATTCTGCCTGCTGTGTTACCTTAGACAAATCACTTTGCCCCTTTTGTGCTCAGTTGCTGGAACATGGGTTGGCTGGAGGCAAGAGAGGACCTGTACAACTGGGACTCTTTCTGGTGCCAAGGTGACAAAGTAGCATGATCAGAAGAAGAACCTAGGGGTTGGCCCAGAGGTACACAGAGGCCTGCTTTCCCCAGCAGAAGGCAGCCACCTACCCCCACTCCTCTCTCAGCATCTCACGCCTTGTGTTTGCTTCCTTTGCAGCAGCTGCAAGTGGTGCCCCTTTTCGGCGACATGCAGATAGAGCTGGCCAGATACATTAAGACCAGTGCTCACTATGAAGAGAACAAGTCCAAGTGAGTGCCTGCCATAATGTCTCTCGGCTCCCGCGAGGATGCCCAGCCCGGGCAGGGGGCCGAGGGGCCACTTCAGCCCCTCCTCCCTCCCCAGAGCCCTGGGCAGGTGGATTCCATCACAACACTGGCACCCAGCCGGCCAGAAGGGAACAGCAGAGGGTGCTCTGAGCTCTTTTGTATCTGCCCTTTGCTGCCAGGGTTCAAAAGTGTTCAGAGCACAGCCCTGCCCCTTCTCCGTCCCAGCGCTGACCCATGCTGCCCACAATGGGATGGCAGGAGCCCACCTTCCCTCAAGAAGGGGGAGGACTGGCTGGCCCTCCATGGTCGGGTGGAGCAAGATGGCATCCTTCATCACCTTGCTTCTTTCCTCAGATTTATGTCTATGCAGTAAGTATGTCATTGAGTATATGGCCTGGTGGTTCTACCTGCAAAGTGGGTCGATAGCCTCACCTTAGATTGTTTTATAAACCACCGTTCTAGGTAACTTGTGCTAGGATCTGGGGTGTCAGTGACTCATGGCAGGTGGGTGACATCTAGGTGCAGCCTTGGCCACTCCTTTGATATCTGGGGTTGTTAATAAAGTTCCTTCTGTCTGCATCTTCCCCAAAGCTGAATGAATATGACCTTTCGAAACAGAGAGTGGCTGACTGTCCTTTAGTCAAAAGTGAGGGTTAGTACCTTAAGAATATGTGAATGGAGTGTCCTCGAGCCCCACCAGCCTTGAGACCCTGTAAGGGAGCCTCACCAAGGAAGCTGATTTAGTCTTTTCATAACCTGCTGGCTGCTGGCATGTGAGGAGGTTCTCTAGGGAAAGCATGGAACTGAGAATGCTGAACTCCTTTCCTTACATTTCCTGCGTACATCCTTGACCATCTAAAGTTGGTTGGGAGTGGTGATGTGGCCACGGTGGGGTGTCAGGAGTTTGAGTGATTGTGTCCCCCCTGCACAAGTAACCCAAAATATGAGTCATGCCACAGTAAAAGCATGAAGAAATTTATCACCAATCTAAGCATTCTTATGAGAGCCACTTCAAGGAGATCCTTTTGAGATATGAAATTTTTCCCAAAATGTTTATCCACCTTGTTTGGTTCTAATGCTTAGTCTGTCCCTGGGGTCACCCAGCACCAGATGACAGAAGAGGGTGAAGGGGGCATCCTTCTTTCTCTTGGGGAAGGAGAGTGAAGACTTTCATTCCTTGATTTACTCTCCATTTCAGGATGGTTTTCCCAATGATCTTTTTCCAAAGAGTTGAGGAGAAAGGAGAGAGGCAAGGGGAATGAGAAGGGAGTGGCAAAAGAGAGAGGGAGGGACAGAGAGGAAAAGCCTGCCAGCAGTACCTCTCAGAACACATCCCTTGCCATGGAGTCCTCTCACATTGCCAGATCACTGTTGACAAAGAGGCACGATCCCTGTAAGTTTCCCGGGTCCCACCCCAGCAGCCCTACCAAAGCCGGTTTCAACCACAGGATGCCGCCAATGCTGACAGTCAGTAGGCATGTTTGGGGAGGTCACCCACCTTGCCTTTTCTTCACTCGGTTTTCAGCTCTTTGTAGCCCTAGAGAGGCTCTTCGCTCATAGAACTGGTAAGTACCATGGACATAAGGTATCCGGAAAAGCCTGTGATTGGGTCTCAGAGGAGGAAAAAGACAATTGCAGTCGGCCTGTGGCAGGCTCTCTAGCTGGTGGCTGTGACACCTCTTGGGTCTACCCAGGGGAGCCAGCCACATTTGGCTGATCGCCAAGAGCAACTAGTGAGTGGAAGGAGCCTATCCTGCTGAGGTATATAAGACCAGGACCTGCTCCAACACTGTGATTTTCTGCCCAGGTGGACCTGTACCCAGAGCAGCATCAGTCCCCAGTACAACATCTGCGAGCAGATGGTTCAGATCCGGGATGACCACATCCGCTTCATTTCCGAACTCGCTCGCTACAGCAACAGTGAGGTAAGCTAGCTCTGGCTGCTAGGATGGAGGCCTGGGGGGTTCAGGGTGTGAAGGGACAAGGACTAGCCAGGAAGGAAATGATCACAGGGATAATGGAGAGCAGGAGTGAGGCAGTACATATCGGAGGCAAGAGGTCAGACTGGCCAAGAGAGTCAGACAGAACTGGATTTGATTCTGGTTTTGCCACTGACCTTCACAAGTTATTCATAATCTCTGTGCCTCAGTTTCCTCATCTGTAAAATGGGGGTAATAGTATCTGGAAAGGTTCATTGAGAAGATTAAACAGTAGGATGCATGGAAAATGCATCTTGCCCAGCAGATAATGGTGGCCCAGTAATGGTTGATCTGCACACAATCCCAGCCATTTTGACCCTGGATGGCAAGAGAAACAGTTCTGAACAGTCATGCTCAAAGCACTTACTAAATATTTTAAAACTACACAATAATAAATTATCCTTATAACACATCAGAAAATGCAATTAGGGACAGAAGACCATAAAATCTCTTGCAATCCCACCAATTACATTTTTACTGGTGTCAAATTTTTCTTTTCCTTTTTTTTAATATGGAAATATAGCCAATGCATAAACCTCAGAAAAAATACAAATATACGAAGAAGAGAAGTCAATCATGTAAAATTGTACCAACCAGCACCAACTGTGATTAATACTTCGGTTTCTGTATCCTCCTGGACTCTTCCCATATATACCCTTCTAATAAATTTACATATTGGTTTGATAAACATAGGTCTCTGGATTCCAACCTGGATGACTCTGCACTATCCTACGTTTGCTCACTGGTTCCATCATGTGGCTGGCGGTGATAATGCATATGCTTTCCAAACCCAAACTCAGAAAATGTCTTTGATCAAAGGGCAGCATATTTGAAATGAGGACAGACAGGTGCACATGGTGTGGTCATTAGACAGGCGGCCCATATCCTTAGGAGGTCTCCTAGAAGACATAGACCAAGGTCAAGCCCAAACCTTTGGCTTTCTTGACCATATGTGACAATCAAATAAAGCTATGGGAATAATTTGAGCGCTGGGGCCTCCTTCATCTTTGTCAAGTTTTGGTGTGACCTAACAATGAATTTGGCTTAAAGTTTTGTTTTTTTTTTAAGTTATACATGTTATACATGTGTATACACAGATAATTCTCATTATTCACAGAAATTATATTCTATAAAGTGGGCACGAACACTAGATCAACAAATGCTGAACTATTGCTCCTAGAGGAAGTACAGAGTTCAGTTCCTTTGAACCTTTGGTCACAATATTTTCATATGCTGATCAATGTATAACCTCGTTTTCTGTGTATTTCTATTTAAAGTCCCCTTATGTAATGTATGTTTATAATATATATTGTTAATTCGTTGACATTAACTCACATGCAACAGCACTATAATTTAACATCCAAACAAAGCTTATCTAAAACCTGTGCTTTTTCCCTAAGGCATGTCATAGCCTTCTTGCAGTTAGCATCACTAGACAGAACTTGAGCACTACACTTGGGGCCACTTTAAATAGTGAAATCACCAGTAAAAAGTTCAAAAATGTGGAAAACGAGGCATTAAATAAACCATGAAAAGGACATGTATACAGCTGATTACTGAAACAAGAAGGCAGAGGGTCATCATGTTCAACCTCAGCTGGGACAGGACTCAGATTTTTCACCACTCAGCACGTACCTGTGAATGACCAGTGAAGGTACTGGAAGTATTGACTTGAAGGTTACAAATAGATTTTAGTGAGTAGGCAAATTCACAGTACCAGAACCCACAAATAATGAGGGCTGACTCGATATGTATATACATATATGCAGGTACATACATGTATGCACGCAAACATATATGCGCATATGCGTGCATGTATATGTATGTATGCATATGTATGCATACATATTGCATGCATATCTATGCATATGCACTTGCATACACCCATATTGCCTTATGGAATAATACACATTCAAGTAGGTGTTTATCTTCAGCACTTTTCAATTGGCGAGACATCTAATTAATGAGTTGTGAAATTAATATAGTGGCTTATGATTAGCATTTTTGTATGAGATAGAATAGACAATCAGAGAAATTATGAGTAAAGTTACTTCATGAAAAAATGTTGGTTCATATATATATATATATATATATATATATATATATATACAGGTATGTGTTCCTGAGTTAATTTGTTGTGTGTCCTACAGCTATAATTTGCAATTTAAAAATTTGAAAGCCACAGCTCTGCAGTATAGCTGGGGTAGTTGTGAGTGGGGCTATGGTATCACACCACCTGAGTTTAAACCCTCAACCATTTACGACCCATGTGGCCTTCAACCAAGAACTTGTCTGAACCTCGGTTTATCTATCAAAGAGGATATAATTTTAGCACCTCTTTTGTATTCTTCGTGGAGGATTCAGATAGCATCTAAAAGTGCCAGGCACGTACATGGTGAGGGTGACAGCTCATGTTCCCCAGGTGGTGACTGGCTCCGGGCTGGACAGCCAGAAGTCAGACGAGGAGTACCGTGAGCTCTTCGACCTGGCCCTGCGGGGCCTGCAGCTTTTATCCAAGTGGAGCGCGCACGTCATGGAGGTGGTAGGTGTCATGAAGGCAGAGGGCCTCCCCCTCCCCAGACCTCTCCAGCCTGACCTCCATTCACGCGAACTCTTGTCTGCCTCTGCCTCTCCCCAGCACTCTTCCTTTAACAGCCTTACTGAGATAATTTTCACACTATACCATTCACTCATTTAAAATGCAGATTTGTTGGTTTTTAGCATATTCGCAGAATTGTACAACGACAGTCAAATTTAGAATGGTTTTATCAGTTCCAAAAGAAACCCTGTGCCATCACCCCCCCATTCCCTATCCCCACAGCCCTAAGCAATCTGTCTTCTGTCTCTATAATTTCCCTGTTCTGGATGTTTCCCTTAAGTAGAATCATATCATATGTAGTTATTTGTGTCTGACTTCTTTACTTCATGCCTTCAAGAACCATGATCCATGTTATAGCCTGAATCAGAACTTCATTCCCTTTTATAACTGAGGAGTACCCCCCAACACACAAGGTCACGCCATGTTAGCTTTTGCCTCTCATCTGCTGATGGACATTTGGGTTTTCCCCCCCTCGCTAGTACTCTTGGAAGCTGGTCCATCCCACAGACAAGTTCTGCAACAAGGACTGCCCTGGTACTGCAGAAGAGTATGAGAGAGCCACGCGCTACAACTACACTAGTGAAGAGAAGTTTGCCTTCGTCGAGGTGGGTACTGACTCCCTCCATTCCTCAACCCCTCCACCCACCCCCCCCCACTCCTTACCATCCCATCCCAGGCTGCTACTGGTGTTGATCCTTGTGATTCCAACAATGCTTCTGAGCAAGATGGCAGCCATGATCCTTGTATGCATACACTTCCCTGTTCTCCCCCTGCCTGATTTAATCTTTGTCAAAAGTTGCCATTCAGGAGCACCTGAGTGTCACAGTCACTTAAGTGACCCAACCGACTCTTGATTTCTACTTAGGTCATGATCTCTGGGTCATGGGATCGAACCCCATATTGGGTTCTGCGCTCAGCGCAGTCTGCTTGAAATTCTCTCTCCCTTTCCCTCTGCCTCTCCCTTTATGCTCTCTCTCTCTAAAATAAATAAATCTTAAAAAATAAAGTTACCATTCAAAAATGATTAGAAACTCACTCTGTTCCTAAGAATCCAAAGGGGAAGCATTTACTCTACTAGAAAAGTGGGAAAAAGGAAGCCAACAGCAGAAACAAGGACAGACAAATGGCTAAAAGAGATAAGAAAAATGCCCAGGCTAATGAGTGATCAAAGAATGACAGGTGGAAACCAAGATGAGAGGAGTTATCAGATGTTGGATCCCCCAGATTTAGTGTCTCATGTTTTTATCTTTTCTGTTTTGTCCATCACTCATTTTTGTTCTGTCTTATGGGATATATCCTGAAGTTCAACTTCCTACTCTTAGTATTTTTTGTTGTCCCTATTATATTTTTAATGTCCAGAATCTCCATCTTGTTCTCTAAATGTTCCTTTTATAAGACTCTATTCTTGGGTCATGCATGCCATACATTCATTCATGAGGATAGTATAGTGTTTTTATCATCTTTCTTGAGGTATAATTTATATTCAATAAACTGTATCCACTTAAAGTTGCATGTAAAGTTTGACTGTTATATACACACCTATGAAACCACAAAGATACAGAACATTTTGTTTTCCCTTTGGCAACACATAGACTAAAATTGGAACAGTACAGAGGTTAGCCTGGACGTCCCACAAGGATGACACACAAATTCACAATACATCCCCTTTAAAAAAAAAAAAGATGCAGAACATTTCCACCTCCCCTTAAAGACTTTGTACCATTTACTATCTATCCTCCAACCATCCACGGGCCTGATATAGATATAGATATAGATATAGATAGATATAGATATAGATATAGATACATATCTTTTTTTTTGTCACCATAGATCTATTTGTATTTCCTATTGTTTTGTATAGTTTGCATTTTTTGTGTGTGTGTTTGGCTTCTTTCAGTCACCATCATAATTTTGAGTTTTATCCACATTGTTTTATGTATCAATAGTTTGTTTCTTTGTATTGTTGAGTATAATTCCATTGTATGGATATATACTATAATTTGTATACCCATTCAACTATTGATAAATTTTGGGCTGTTTCTAGCTTTGAGCCAGTATGAATAAAGTTGCTTTAAAGATTTGAGTATAAGTCTTTGTATAGATAAAGGTTTTTATTTCTCTTGCAATGGTCACATTGTAGGTTAATACTTAACTTTTTAAGGAACTGCCAAATGGTTTTCCGATGTGGATGTACCCTTATATATTCCCACCAATGGTAGATGAGAGTTCCATTGTTCCACACCCTCATTGTGAAATTGTGCTACGATTTGCTTTTGCCAATTTTCTTAATTTTAGTCATGCTAATGACTATTTAGTGAAATCTCATTGAGGTTTTAATTTGCATTTCCCTAAAGACTACTGATACTGAGCATCTTTTCATGTGCTTATTGGCCATTCATATATCTTCCATTCTGAAATGTTGTCTTCTGAAATCTTTGCCCATTTTTTAAATTGGGTTTCTGTCTTATTATTGAATTGTGAGAATTTTTATATATTGTAGTTACAAGCCCCTAGCATATATATGTTGTAAATATTTTTTGTATTTGTTGACTTTGCCTTTTCATTTTTCTAGGGGTACCTTTTTTGGAGAACGACTGTTTTTAATTTTGATAAAGTTCAACTTACCAATTATTTTCTGGTTTGTGATTTTTGTATTCTATCTAAGAAATCTCTGCCTAGCCCAAAGTTGCAAAGATTTCCCTATAGGTGTAACAGATCTGCATACTCTGCTGTGTTTGGAATTATTCTAAAACCTCTCCATTATCTGTTTCTTCCTTTGTCTCATTATTTCCTAGTTACATCTCTAGCCAGGAGCCTAGATGTTTTCATGATGTGATGTTCCCTTAAGACTTCTGTCCCATTATTTCTTTATACTAAAGCTTCTCTCCAGCAGAACCACTATGCTTATGGTATATATATAATCCTTACCTCCCGAACTGTTCTCACCGTTTCCCCAAACCTCAGATGTTCTATTTATTCCTTTAAGGTTTAGAGGAAGACAAAATCTTAGCATCTAAACTCATTCATTACTTTATTCATTCCTTTTCAACAAAAATTTTCTGACGGCCCACTCCAGGCCCAGGCTGTAGGTCCTAGGGTGTGCACATTGCTGGGCCTCACCCCTTCAGCACCTAGAGTCTAATGCAGAGGTAGAAGTCTAGCACATCACGTTGGGTGTGATAAGTGTGGTTGTCAGGAGGCTGCTGTGGCATTGTGCTGTCCCCTCAGAATTCGGAATCACTCCCAATATTAGCACTCGTGGCTGATAGGGGCCAAAGGATCAGGCTTGTCACAGGTGAGCTAAACTAGGGATGTGACTTCCACCCAAGGCCACCCAAAGCTTCTTATTCCTTCTCCATCCCATTAAATTTACCTACTGGGAAACAAATGATACATACATGCCTTTGTTCCTCAGGATAGAGAAGGAATGGTGATTGCAAGGAGAAGTAAGGAACCCAGAAGGGGATCTGTCCCTATAGGCAGACAGATCTCAAAGGAGAGCTCCAAGGCAGGCCAGGATACACTCACTACAAATGCCTGTCTCCCATCTCTGTAGCCTAGGAAGCAGAAAAAGGAAGGGCAGAGGCTTTCCCTCACCCAAGACTTCTACAGAGATTTTACATCATTAGGAAAAAGTTCTAGGGACTTAAACAGCAAATGACCAAATTATTTCAAAAGCAAAGATTGTAAAAATTCGAGGACGTCACTGCAAGGGAAGGGGTCAGCGTTCACTAAAGGAAGACAGGGTAGATGCATATAGATTTGACTTTAAACTCCTCCCACACTATGGAACCTATACTTCTATAGAAAATTTTATAGTAAAAAAGTTCTATTTGATACAGTCTGTGGGTGTGTGGTATATGGAGAGGCCTCTCAATGTCAGAGTGATCTATGAAATGTGCTCCATGGACTGGCTGCTGTGTGATATCAATCAGCAACAAGATAGGAAACCGTGCCAGAATGAAAATTGGCTGTGTCATGAAGCCCACTGTTCAGTGTAGCTAATATCTTTGCCTTATAGCAGGACTCTTCTTGATGAAGAAGGCAGAGTGCTGATTTCCATCCTGGCACATGTTTCTTACCTAGCAGTGAACTGGCACTTTGAGTAGCACTGGCCTTTTGCTTCTGGGCATCTCACAGAGCACCCTCTCTGCAATGCGGTGAAGGGTACTAGATGGATAGGTAAGCTGAAGCCTGGTGAGCCTGACCTTCATCTGTGCCTGGCCAGGTGATCGCCATGATCAAGGGCCTGCAGGTACTCATGGGCAGGATGGAGAGCGTCTTCAACCAGGCCATCAGGAACACCATCTACGCGGCCCTGCAGGATTTTGCCCAGGTGACCTTGCGTGAGCCCCTGAGACAGGCAGTGCGGAAGAAGAAGAACGTCCTTATCAGGTGGGTCTTCAGATGGCCCTTTCCAGGGGTCACATAAAAAAATCAAGGGTGCTAAGTGCACACCACAGGGGAAGTTCCTGGCTCAGTCAGCTTCCAGCGCAGCCTCTGCACACACACAGACTCTGCTAGCAAGTTCTAGGAGGCTGTCTTAGTAGATTGGCATTTGAAATGAATTAAGCCCCAGTCTGGAAGAGTTGGAAGCCTGTATCCACCTACTAGCTTTGTGTACTTGACCAAGTAACTTACTTTCTCTGAACCTCAGTTTTCCTCCTCTGTAAAATGTGGAATATAATGGTACTTACTTCATTTATTGGCTGGTAGGATGATAAGGTGAGATAATCAGTGTGTAGATCTAAGCACACAGCAGCATGGATACACAGCAAGTATACAACAAATAGAAGCTATTATTGAAACTTCAAACATACAGAGATGTAATTGGACTCCTGAAACTCCCCTATAATGAGAAAGGAAACTAGCCAGTGGGCATCAGCATTGCCTGTGGCACTTGTTGAAAGTTAGACTTCTGGACCATGGCTCAAGCCTGGGAAGCCGGCACCTCTTGGGGGTGGGGCCAGGAATGGGCATACTTCCCCAGCACCCAGGAATTCTAAGACAAGGTGTCCTGGGCCCTCACGGACTCTAGAAATGGAGTTGCAGGGCCTCCTTCCAGTGGTAAAACCTGGTCTGAGTATCAATTCTTCCTTCCCAGTGTCCTGCAGGCAATTCGAAAAACCATCTGTGACTGGGAGGGGGGCCGAGAGCCCCCCAATGACCCATGCTTGAGAGGGGAGAAGGATCCCAAGGGTGGATTTGACATCAAGGTGCCCCGGCGTGCTGTGGGGCCCTCCAGCACACAGGTAAGTGGTTCCGGGCACAGGCCAGCTCGGTTGACCTAGAGGCCAGCCAGGCCACGGTAGTTCATCCTGGCTGGACCATGGGGCCATGGGGCTGGGGGTCCTCAGGCAGGAGGGGCAGGGTCCAGCAGCTGCACTAGTCTTACTCTGCCATCTTGTTTTAATACAGGAGGGAGGACTACCAGCTTAAGATTCAGGAGACCTGGATTCTAGTCCTAGAAACCTGTGTGACCTCGGGCACGTTACACAGTCTCTTTGTGCCTCAGTTGTCTAATCTGGCAAATGGGGGTAATACCAGGACTGGCTATCTCCTGGCCCTGTGAAGTATAGGTTCCAAAGTATAGGAAGAGTTTAAAGTCAAATCTATATGCATCTATCCTGTCCCCCTTTAGTGAACCCTGGCCCCTTCCCCTGCACGTCCTAGCTTGGGAATTCACAAGTTCTGCCTCTGATGTGCTGTGTGATCTTGGGTAAGCACCTTGATCTCTCTGTACTCTGATTATCTTCTCCATTAAGTGAAAATTTTGAATGAGATCATGGTACTGACAAAATATTATTATTATTAACTCCTCAAATGCACAAGTATCAAAAACCCTTGACCCCTTAGAGAAAGTCTAGTAATCAGAGAGATTCAGAGTTGCTAACCAAAGCTTCTGAACAAGACGTCACCTGTGATTTATCCAAAGTAGTCATTAAATTCCAAAAAAAAAAAAGAAGAAGAAAGAAAAAGAATCTGGGCATCTTGGTTGAATCCTTGCCACTAACTTAAGGATAAGCAGTTCCTGGTAGGCTTTTTGAAGTATTGGAAAAAAGCATGAGAGTCTATCGAACTTTCAGGGGTCTTACAGGAACTCCCCCTTGACATGACCTTCCAGCCTGACTCAGCTCTGCAGTCCTGAATGTGAACCATCTGAGATGAGCCATCCAAGGCCCACCCCTACCCCTTCTATGTGTCTGTGTCTGTGTCTGGGCAGGGGACGGGGAGGAGGGATGGGGTAGGATGGGTTCTCAGCAGCATCACTGTCACTTCCCTTGGCTTCACAGCCCGTGGGCCAGTTTGCACTGATCTTGCTGGTCTTGGAAATCCCAAGGAAGCTTCTACAAACACTTCTGTATAATGTCAAGAACCTTTCCAGCCTAGAATACCCTGGAGGGGCTAAGCAGGGCTTTCAGGTGTTTCTGGAAGCCCCAAGACTCAAGTGAGTGAGACACAGACAAGGCAGGAAAGACACTAGAAAGGAAGCTGAGGGGAAGGGCCAAACAGGCAGAGAGGGAGAGAGAGAAGGAGACAAGAGGAGTGGAAAGAGTATCTATACAGGTGGTCTGAGAGGGGAGCATGACCACAAGTCAGCCTCCTAATTACGTGAGGTGGTACAAATGCATTGAGTAGACTCTCTAACGGAGCCAGAAGAGCCCTTAGAGACAAGCTAGTCCCAGTGCCCTCCCTGCTTTACAGATGGGGAAACTGAGGTCCAGAGAGGGGAAGTGACTTGTCTAAGTCACAAGGTGAGTCACAGGTGGAGGTGGGACAAGAACCCAGGTCTCCTGACTCCCGCCCCAGGGCTCTGTTAGGGCCTGCAGAGCACAGTGGACAGGGGCTTCTAGCATAGCTGGGATGCTGACTGATCTGATGACTTAAATGCTCCAGTCAATAGACATAGGTGGGAGAGGAGGTCCCCCTCTTACCAACAAAATGGATTTTCAAATAGAATTTGATACAAATCAAGTCAATACCACATGGATTGTACTTGATAAATCCTTTCCTGGAAGGATGGCTCCAAGGGCCATCATTAGAATCCTGGTGGCTCCAGGGCCATCATCAGAACAGTGCTTCTCAGTTCTTAAGGATGATCAGGCCTGCCCACCGATGGGGTTGCAGTGGGTGGACTGTCCCATAAATCAGCCACCATGGTAGCTCTTTGACCATCAAGGGAAATGCTGCGGTAGGGGCGGTGTGCCCCTCCTCTCTGTGGCTGCGCTGCCCGGCCAGGTGCCAGGCGCATGGTGGGTATGGTCCTGGAGGAGATCCAGAGCAGACGTGGTGGCAGAGGGAGGTTGGAGCTTCTGAGAGGTGGTCGGCAAGTGGCCCCTAGCAGTCGCGGCGGCTTTCCCACCATATACAATACCTCTTGCTTTTCTCTTTCTCTCTCTCTCTTCTCTCTCTCCCTCTTCCCTGTCTCTCCTGCCCTCCCATTCCCTCCTCTTTTCTCCTATCTATGTCTTAGGCCTGCCAGTGGTCCCCGCGGGCTTTGTTTCACCCCACTGGTGGCACACAGGGCCGAAGAGGCTGCCGATCCCTGGTATAACACCGCCTGGCTGGGTTGGTTGGGGTACACTTCTCCAGGAGGCAGCAGGAATGGACTAGCCTGGCTCCTCAAGGCCCCTTCCAGCCCTAAGATTCAAAGACATATGATGTGGAAAGATCTAGATTAGCACTTGCACCCTTTGCACTTAAGGCCCTCTGTAAGCGGGAGTTGATTGTCTAGTAGACCTCCTGTGTAAGTACCCATCTTCACCCGCTTACCACCCAGGATTTCGGTAGGCTGTGCAGCTGGCGCCACCAGAGGGCGCCATCCCTTGGTAATGGATTCCAAGTGCTAAGGATCTGAAGCTTGAGGTGGCTGGGCGGGGGGCTTGCTCTGATCAAACCGCATTTCGCAATTCCTCAAAATGCTAGAGCTGAAAGGGACTGGCTTGAGAAAGCATCTGGTGCAACCCCCTCGTATTAGCAGATAAGAAAACTGAGGCCCAGAGTGGGACTTTGTTGCCCAAGGTCACACAACAAGACAGTAGCAGCGCCTGGCCATAGACCCAAGTCCAGGGTGCCACCATAGCCAACCAGTAAAGCAGAGAGTGACTCCAGAGTGATGTGAACTGAGGTTCTCCTCTGATGCCCACGCCCTTGGCTAAGCAGAGCCAGCAAAAACTTGGGCCTTGAATGACTTGTTATTACATCAGGTCCTCCTACCCAGGGATGCCACAGGCCCTGGGCAGAATGTCCTTTCTGGGTGGGCCACTCTCCCTCATGAAGGTTTACATGTTCGAAATTCACTTCTCCAACCCTAAACTGGTGCTTCCTTAAGAAGGGCTTTTTAAGAGCAGACATCTGCAGAAAAAAAGAAAAATATAAACACAGCACAAAGAAACCTTTACCCCAGGATAGAGGGCCAGCCCCTGACCTTCTCCTCCTACTTTCTCTTTCAAGCTGTACATGGTGCGGACCATGCTTGAATCGCTCATCGCAGACAAGAGTGGCTCCAAGAAGACATTGAGGAGCAGCCTTGATGGACCCATCGTCCTCGCCATAGAGGACTTCCACAAACAGTCCTTCTTCTTCACACACCTGCTCAATATCAGTGGTGAGTGACGCTATCCAGGCAGTGGGGAGAGGACGGTTGGGTGGGGGCAGGTCCCAGACCCACTAAGGCTGTTGGACCAAAAGTTGCAAAGAAATGTGGTCATCGGCCAGAAGGGCACATTTCGCCACCGAGGTAAAAAATGCACACTTTCTGGTGGACTTGGAAAGGCCAGGCTCAGTTCAGCTATTCTGACTCAGCTAAATTTGTCTGGTAGACATTTGTGGTTTATTTGTCATGAAGTCCTTAGTAAAGGGGATTAAATCCAGCAACATACCCACAGATGCAACCAGGCATCTTAAGCCTTAGCTTTTAAGCAGCAGCTCTGTGCTGATTAGTCTTGTTGCTCATTGCAAAGGAGGCTTCCAAGCTGGACCCCAAGCCGTGTCCCCCAGTCCTGTTCTCCCATTAGCAGGACACCTCTGCAGGTGGGACAGGGCAGGGGGAAGGACAGCAGCCTCCAGAGACCCAGGAGTGGTAATGCATTTGTTGGTACTAGAACAGTAACCTTAACGAATCCAGACATCTCCATTAGAGCACAGACCAGGGCCCCTCAAGGCTTCTAAGTGGATAAAAACCAGAATTACTATGTACAAGGGGACGAGGAGCAGTGAAAAGCGGGCACTTGGGGAGCTGGCTTGACACTATGTTTGGATAGCAAGCACACTTTTTCCACTAAGATTGTGGGTCTTCAGGTTGGCCTTGTAGGAGGACGATGGAGATTATGGGGGCATCGAAAGCTTTAAAATGTCACTGCTCTCCTCCACCATGGGGCTGCTACTGTGAGTCTAACAGATACTGTTTTCTAAGTAGATATTAGACTGACCTTCAGGTAAAAGAGCAGGATCTACTGATTAGGTCATATTTATGAGTACCTGCTGTACTCCAGTATAGTGGTAGAAATAGCAAAAGCAATAAGAACCAAGTTAATAGGAACAAAGATCTTTTGGTGCTTCTTCTGTATAACCCACTGCTCTTTCCTTAATGCTTTCAGAAGCCCTGCAGCAATGTTGTGACCTCTCTCAGCTCTGGTTCCGAGAATTCTTCCTGGAGTTAACCATGGGCCGGCGAATCCAGTTCCCAATTGAGATGTCCATGCCCTGGATTCTAACAGACCATATCCTGGAAACCAAAGAACCTTCCATGATGGAGTAAGAGGCAGGATTGGGTCAGCAAGGAGGTTCCCAGGGTGCAGAGGGAGGGCAGTTTGCTAGGGAGCTCTGTTCTTTCCAGAACTTTCGAGATGAGACAGTGTGGCCCCACTAGGAAAAGCGCTCATGCCAAGGATCAGGTCATACCAGATTTGACTCAGCCTTGCAGATAGGCTCAGGATTATACCAGCCCAACTGCCCTTCCTGTGCTCTGTCAGTGTCAGGCAGCTATGCTTGGAAGATAGTCATCTCTGGGGACCAGGAAGCTAATATCCTTAACTGCCACCTGATTTCTTTTGGTCCCAGACTAATTGTTTCAGGCCTTGGATTTATTAACATCATGGACTTCTGATTTCTATAGGCAGACTGTAAAGTAAGGCATTCCGAAGGCAATTTGGAAACCTCAGAATGCTGGAAGGCTCCCTCATATTAACCCCAAGCTTATTCATGTTTTCACCCAAACCTTCATATTTCCCAATCCACTTGCTTTCAGATTGATTAGTAAGCTGCTGGTCTCTGCTTTTCTCTCTTCAGGTACGTCCTCTACCCTTTGGACCTGTACAATGACAGCGCCTACTATGCTCTGACCAAGTTTAAAAAGCAGTTCCTGTATGATGAGATTGAAGCTGAGGCAAGTGACCCGCATCTCCTTTTGTTCCTATAATCTTATTCCAACAATGTGGACTTTTTAAATCTGTAGCTCTTGGCACAAAGTGGGCTGTCTTAGTCCATTCAGGCTGCTATACCAAAAATCCACAGACTGGCTTATAAAAAATACTGTTGTAGAGGCTAGATGTCTAGATCAGGGCATCCTTCTGGGTCACAGACTTTTCATTGTATGCATAGTGGAAGGGGTGAGGGAGCTCTCTGTGGTCTTTTTAGAATTTTTTTTTTTAAGATTTTATTTGAGAGAGAGAGAAAAAAAAAAAAAAAAAAAAAAAAGCCAGACTCGGGGGCTTGATCCCACGACCCTGAGATCATGACCTGAGCCAAAATCAAAAAGTTTAACTGACTGAGCCCCTAGTTTCTCTCTTACAAGAGCCCTAATCGCATTCATGAAGAGTCTACTTTCATGACCTAATCACTTCCCAAAGGCCCCACAGCCTAATATTTTTGGGGGTTAGGATCTCAACATATGAATTTTGGGGGACACACATATTCAGACCATAGCAATGT
Source organism: Canis lupus dingo (assembly GCF_003254725.2). Taxonomy (NCBI): domain Eukaryota; kingdom Metazoa; phylum Chordata; class Mammalia; order Carnivora; family Canidae; genus Canis; species Canis lupus. The sequence goes on along the minus strand of NC_064246.1, from coordinate 53,271,381 downwards.
GGGATCAGTGACTTGTTCTGGAGAATGATCTCTTTTTATGACTTTAAAAAAAAAATTGCAGTATAGTTGATGCCCAATGTTATATTAGTTTCAGGTGTACAACACAGTGATTCTACAATTCTGTACGTCATAACTGTGCTCACCAGAGGTGTAGCTACCATCTGTCCCCGTACAATGCTATTATAATAGCATTCACTATATGGAGAGTGATCTTAACAAATCATGATCATCAAAAAGGACCCAGACCAAGATGATGGTCTTTCTTTTTCAGATATATTAAGGGATAACAAATGGTAAAACTGCATGGGTAATATTAATATTCTAATGAATCTTTTATGGTTGGAACATTTTGTTAATAATAATAACAGCAATATCACCTATCAGTTATTATATATTCACCATTTGCTTTTAAAACAACTTTTTAAATAACCTTTACAGCAATTTAAGGAGGTATATACTATTAATCTGTTTTACAGATTAGTCTTAGACTTAAAGTGGTCAGTTATCATAATGCCAAGGTCACTCAGTGTAAAGTGTCACTTGGTAGAGTGGTAGGATTGAAGTAACCTTTATCTCAACTATTAAGCTGTTTATTATTAGTCACTCAATGGCTTTATTTCTGTAATGGTCAGGATAAGCTAGGTTATGCTGCAGTAACAAATAATTACAAATTCTTAGTACCTTGAAATCAAAGGTTTATTTCTCTTTTATGGGTTGGTTGTGGGCTCTGGTCCATGTAGTCTGCGAGTCAGGACCCACATGGAACATTCACTAATTGCCATGGCAGGAGGAAGTGTTACTGCTACTTCAAAACTTCCACCTGGAAATGACACATGTCATTGGTCAAAGCAAGTCACATGACTGCATCACCTTCACGGAGAGGCGCAAGGAAGTACAATCCTGCCACATGGAAGGACGAGGCCAATAGTAGTGATGGCTACTGAAATTTCTAAGTTTTGCCTCCTGGGAAATGGAATGATAGTCTGGGTTCTTCCTTAACTGCATGGGGCTATATAAACACAGAATGAGGCCAATTAGGTAAAAATATCATAGAAATATAAAACATTCTTGTTTATAAAGGAAAGACATGAGTGTTTTAGGATTAACACCACCACCAACTTAGTTTGACAGTTTATGTATTTCAAAGAAAATCTAGGAGAGGTACTGTTTGCTTTCTCTACCCTCCAGTTTCTTTGGGAGTTGAAAACCTTAATGGACTCCAACCCAGATCTCTTCTCCTGAGCTCAAACTTGGGAAGAGAGATTCCAGGAGACAAATGAACTGGTTGCATCTTAACTTTGACAACCCCATGCTCTGACAAGATCCTGTATAGTTGTGTTCTCCAACAGGTTGAAAGCAAAAGAATTCTAGAGTGTCATGTGGCCAAGTGAGATTCTTAAATATGAAGAAAGCACACAGCCAGGCCCTGGGTAACATTTGAGGGCATGGGGTCAGTACAGATTGAGACCCCCCTCCCAGCTTATGGGCTGTCCCCTTTCTCTTCCCATCTGAAGACTTTGTTCTGTACTACAAAGAGCCTCATGTGCATGTGTGTAGATACCCAAGCTTTGTCTGCCACCACTGCCCACAAACAATGGCCCCTTAGCTAACCCTCAACCCTAGGGGTGCTTACACCTGCCATGCAATCCACATTCAGGAACAATACCAGGGAAAACTACAGACAGGTCTGAAGGGGCTTGAGCTTTTGGGACAAGGATAGTAAAGGCTGGTTCTAGAAGGAGAGCTTAGGGTATGAGTAGGCACCTCTACCTTAGCCCTGCAGGTTCTTCAACTGGAAGAAGACCTGGTGGGACCCTTGAAGCATAAGTCCAGAGCAGAGGCCTTACCTGCAGTTGAGGGCAAAACTGCACACAGCTCTGTGTTTTATGTTCAAGATAACATCTAGGGTATAAAGTAAGAGATACAGAAGCTCTTCAGATAAAGAATTAGCTTTATGGAGCTGAGAATTTGGTGAAGGAAGACTAGAAGATCAGTCCCCTAATTATGCTCTGTTCTCTTTGAAGTCACATGGTGCTCTGCTACCACCACAGCCCCATCTCATTAAGGTCCCACCCTTGGCTATTTCTTGCCATCAATGGAGGGTTTGGTTTTGATCCTGTGTCAGACATGAACTTCTCACCTGAGCATCACAATCTGCCACCGATGTGATGAGACAGACACAGAGATGGCAAATTGAGCCCATATTCATTAAGAGACAAAGGTTTTCAAGCAAAGTTTGAAAAAAAGATCTTTTTCAATTTCCGAGGACCATCAATTTCTTCGTTTGTCAAGCAAGTAACAAATAAAATGAAAGGAAAAGATGAGAAGGTCTAGCAGGGAAGAGGAAGGGTGGGCTGATGTGAATAATTGCAGGATATGAAGATCTATCTTGCCTTCCCACCTTGGAACTGCAAGGAGGGGACCTAAGCAGAGGCCAGTTCCTCAACAGCTTTTTGAACTTTGCCTTCTCTGTACCTAATTAAGGACCTTGAGGGCAAGGGACCAAACTTCTTAACTTACTTAGCCACAGAATCTTCTTTTTTTGCTATTCAAAGTATCTTGCTCTACAACACATAATACAGCCCAGATGCCCCTTGCAATTTGCCTATGCTTCTGTGATAAAGCTAGATGCACAGCACTGACATTCCTGCTTCCCTTTCACAGGTGAACTTGTGCTTTGACCAGTTTGTCTACAAGCTGGCGGACCAGATCTTTGCCTACTACAAAGCCATGGCTGGCAGGTATGAGAATCCCAGGGCTGTAAGGAACAAATGTTCTTAGACTGCTCTCTGTAAGACATAGTTTCCTGTTGTGAAACCTCTCTTCTTCTTCAGCCCCTAAGGAAATCTGAATGATTACCTGGGCCTGGACTGGGTGCTGAAATGTAGGAGAAAGGAAATAGGCAGATTTGGTGCTGTACCTCATGGAGCTTACAGACTAGTAGGGATAACAGACTTTAGTAAAAACTGATGAAAGCACAGTGATAAGGGAGGTTGCATGCTCCCCGCAAAGGAAAAGTTCATGGGAATACGTGAATCTATGATGGTTAAACCTGAACTAGTCTTTCAGATGAGGAACTGGAAAGGCTATCCCGAGAAAGTAATGTTGGCATTCTTATCTGAAGCTGATAGGGATTAAGTAAAACTAAGTAAAGGATGAGACGGGAAATTGCAGGCAAAAGAACTGCTTGTGCAAAATCCCTGAAGTAGAAGTATTGTATTGACAGCATGCCTACTCCATAGGGCAGTTGAGACAATTAATGTGAATTAGTACATGTAAATGCCTCGTCCACAGGCCACAAGAGGAGGCAAGTTACATGATAAAGCTGGAGAGATAGGCAGGGCTCAGGGGATGGGGCTTGTAGACATCTACCTAGGAGGAATAGAATACCTTGGGATTTCGAAAGTATAATGGGAACCTGTTTCAAATCTTATTCTTAAAAATCTGTCCTAAACAAAAATGTGGGGAATGGATTGATGGTGAGCAAGAATGAGTATATAAAGGCCACATAGGAGAGCAGTGAAGAAGTCCAGTAAGAGACATATTAAGTATTGGAGGCTCGTTGGTATTGCCAGTATGTGTTGATTTAGTAAATTCCTGGCTTTCAAGAACCCATAGCAGTACTGGTCAAGAAAAACCTCAAAATAAATATCTCCCTTCTTTTGGAAATCCAAATGTACCAACCAATAATGTCAAGAATAATGACTTAAGTGTCATAAATTATTTTTCTTTCTATGAAGAGAATTTGCTTCATTTTGCTTTTGACAGCTAAGATTGCCTTGACATATTTCAAATAGGAGTTGACGTGCAGAACACACCAGTTTCTGTTAACACAGAATGTGCATTAAATGAAGTGAATGGTTCTTGATGATGGGAAGTACACAAAGCATGTACTTTCAGGGAAAGCACAGATTACATAGCCTTTCACAGAGTAGTCACTTAGTAAGTGTCTGGGTTGAATATGATGCAGTTGTAACAGTGAGCTGGACCTCCAGTGTGTCTGAGATCATTTTTTTTAAGGTTTTATTTATTTATTCATGAGAGACACAGAGAGAGAGAAAGGCAGAGACACAGGCAGTGGGAGAAGTAGGCTCCATGCAGGGAGCCCAACGTGGGACTTGATCCCAGTCTCCAGGATCAGGCCCTGGGCTGAAGGCAGGTACCAAACCGCTGAGCCACCCGGGCTGCCCCTGAGATCATTTTCATTTCAAATATGCTATCTACACAAACTCAGACTTGTCAAACCCTTGGGTCCTTCATATAATTTAGTTTACAGAATATTCTTATCTGAAAAATACCCCTTAATCTATACTACCCCCTGTAAGATCAGTGGTTTCCAAATATATGGGAGGCTGGGGGAGTTTGAGAGATATTGAGAGAGTCCAAGAAAACACAGGAGGGGAAGAATGATGATGTAGGTCAGTGCTGTCCATTAGGAATATAGTGTAACCACAAATGTGAGCCACAAGTGTCATTTTGAATTTTTTAGTAGCTATATTTTTAAAAAGAAAGAAAAACAGGTGAAATGAATTTGAATCATGTATTTTATATAATCCAGTATATCTAAAATACAGTTTTGACATGAAATCAATATAAAAAATTATTAAAGAGACAGTTTTCTTGTTTCTTCTTAAGTGTTCAAAGTCTAGTGTGTACTTTATACTTCTAGCACATTTCAGCTTGGACCCACCACATTGCAGGTGGCTGGTGGGCTCCTGTAGAGCTAGTGGCTGTTCTCTCTGTTGCAAAGTGTAGATTATGTTATGTCACTTGCCTACCTAAAGCCACTGGCAGTGGCTGCCAGTGACATCTAGAAAACAGCTAACTTCTTTACTGTGGCTGATGTCATCCCACATGATCTAGCCCCTAGGTTAACTTTATAAATCCATTTTTGTGTCATGCTCCCCAGCATGCCCTGTCCTTTATCCATCCTAACCAGCTTTCTTTTCCTCTGCCAGAAACACTCTTCCCCCCAGATCTTAACATTTTTAGCATGTAGGTGCCCATCCAGCAAAATTGCTTTAGAGAGGCTTTCCCTGACCTCCTAGCACCAAATGATCCTGTTTTATCATCTTCAGAACACTATTACTCTGCAACATGTAACTCGGTGTGAAAAGTAATAGTAATACATCTAACTCAGAAGGTGTCTTGAGATTAAAAATGACCATGTACAGGTGTGTGTGTCCCTGATAAGCCCTAAATATGGTGCGTTATTTTCTCTCACCTGAAATTATTTTATTCCTTTGTTTATTTAGTTACAATCTCTCTTCATTAGAAGTCAGTTCCATGGGGACAGGAACTTCGTGTCCCCAGTACCAGAATGTTCCCTGGGATATGGCAAGCACGCACTCAATTGCTTTTTTGGTAAATGAATAAAAGAGGGAAATGGCTCAACTTCTGTGTTGCTTGTCTTTAACTTAGAAATTGTGCTTCATGTTGAGCTTATGTGGCTAAAAAGCTGAAAACAGCTATATTCAAAATATATCAGCTAGCGCTTCCTGAGCAGATCCTGTGGTCTGAAATAGATATGGCTGGGAGATAAAAAACCATCCATGGTCATGTTTACTGGATTTATGTAACTTCTATCCCTTGCAGCGTCTTGTTGGATAAACGCTTTAGGGCTGAATGTAAGAATTACGGAGTCATCATCCCGTACCCACCATCCAACCGCTACGAAACGCTGCTGAAGCAGAGACATGTCCAGGTATGGCAAAGAAAGCCAGAAGGGAGTTGGATTGGGCTAGAAGATAGCCGTGAAGTTAGTGGGGAGATTGGAAGTCAGGACTGCATACTCTCCACCCTCCTTCTGAACATGGGTATAGCACAGCCTTAGAATCTTACAGGCAATAAAGAGGTGTTGGCATCCTGTGGTTCAAGTTCTGGGCTTCTCAGTCCCCCTTGCAGCTCATCTCTCAGGAGTTGTGGTCACCAAAGCCTTGGTTCTCTTGTCATAGCCATGGCTCACTCCCTTCCATCAGGATTGCAGCTAAGAAATAAGTAAATCTGTTCTTGAGTGGGGCCCAAATGCTGATATAAGTGAAGGCAGGCTGCTTCATGCTTTGAAATGGAGCGTGTCAGCTAAACCCACGCTAGAAATTACAGTTTGTTGCTATGGAGTTGGTTTCTATTCACATTTGACCCCAGATGGAGAGGAAATAAATGCTGCCAGGAGCTCAGAAACATATCCATGCTTAAAAATGTTAACATGAGCCAGGCAGGCAAAATACAAGATGCTGCAGCTGCCCAACTCCTAAGCCCCCCTTTGGCCAAGCGGTGGTGGCACAGCCTTTATGCCATGACCTCTATGTTTAGTAGGTGGGCCACAGTGTTTGTCGGCAAGACCCACCCAGGGGAAGGGACATGGCTGAGAAGTGCCCCAATGAAGAGGAAAGGCTTACCCTGGACATTTTCACTGCTGTGATAAATCAAAGGGAAATGGAGAATTAGGAGAGAAAAAAGAACATCTTCACCTCTGCCAACAGCAGGAATTCAGTGCTCTTCTTCTGGCCTCTCAGGAAATTATAGCAATCAGTTACTGATGTGACCAGAATTAGCTACAGGACTTTCAACACCGAAGGCTTGATGTGTGTACAAGGTGGCTGCCAGGGGTCTTAGTTGGTAGAAAATCTCCCAAAAGAGAAATAGAAGAAAAGTAAAATTGTTAAGAATAACCCTTGGGTGACTAGCAAAGCACAGTGCACATAGCAGGTACTCAGTAAATGTTTATTGTTATTTGCATAGCATCTGTGATAATGCCCACATGTGTGTGCCCCAATGGAAATTAGTGTAAGTTCTGTTTTCCATCTTGTAATCAGCCCTTGATTCTTGTGCTTCTGTGCTGATCCCCATAAAGGCACACAGGAGGCCTGCTAGGGAGCTGCCCTTCTCTGGTGACTGAAGTGGGGCACAGGACTCATGTGGGAAAGACCTCATAGCTAAATTTAGGATGTCAGCATTGCATGGGGTCCCAAGCCTATGCTGAGCCTTTTCCTACGGTCTGGGTGAATTATATTTTTCCTCAAATTTTTATATATTTCAAACTTACAGGAAAGTTGAAAAAATAACACAATGAACATATATATATATATTTATATATATATATATATATTCTAGAGACATATTCATGTTACTATTTTTTACTAGTTGCTTCACTTTCTTATATACATATTTTTCTCTCTTGCAAATACATTAAAAAATAGTTAAGAATAATCTTTGGGCACCTAGAAAAGTGCAGTATATGAATGTGTGTGTATTTATATACATGTAAATACACATGTATGTGTATAAATATATAAACACACATGTAAAAAGTACATAAATAGTATATAAATGTATGAGTAGTATATAGTATATATACTATAAATATAGCAAATATAGTAAATAGTATACAAATAATAAATACATAAATCGTAAATAAATATGTAAATAACATAAAATACATATATGTAACATTAAAATATATACATTTTAAATATATTTACTTTTTCTCAGCCATTTGAGAGTAAGTTGCAGATGTCATGACATTTTACCAATGGATACCTCAACATGTATCTCCTAAGAAGACATTCTCTCATAATCAAAATAGAATAACCAAATTCAGGAAATTTAACAATACTGTTTTCTGCATAGAGTTCCCATTTGTCCTTGTAATGTCCTTTATGCTTTTAATCCAATTTCCTATCAGTACATTGCATTTAGTTGTCATGTACCTGTGAGAACCTTAAGTAAATTTTCTCTCTGTCTCTTCCATGCAGTTGTTGGGTAGATCAATTGACTTGAACAGACTCATTACCCAGCGCATCTCTGCCGCCATGTATAAATCCTTGGACCAGGCCATCAGCCGCTTTGAGAGTGAGGACCTGACTTCCATTGTGGTAAGAAACTGGGGGCCTGTGAGAGTTCTGGTCTGGGATTCCTTAGACTTGAAGCCTAATTTGAGGTGTTGTTAGCCTAGTACTGAGCTAGTTAAAGAGAAGCAGGGAGTCTCTTTCCCAACTTGATTAGAGCAAGAGAAAAAAAAAGACTTAAAAAGAATGAAATGATCTTACCTCCTGATTGCCCTGAGATCTCTGAGATGGACAAAACTAGGGCACAATTGCTTGTCCTTTGGGCTTCTACACAGGTGAGCAAGTATAGGGGTGGTCCTGAGAAGTTAGAGACGGTTGCACAAAGGGCGGGCATCATAGGTGTGCAGTAGTATAGGGCCCAGAAGGACTCTGCTTGGTTTAATGCTCTGCTCTTGCCATCTTGAAATTCTTAATAACTTTTTAACAAGGGTCCCACATTTCCTTTTTTTTTTAATACTTTATTTTTTTTCCTTAAGATTTATTTATTTATTTATGAGAGAGAGAGAGAGAGAGAGAGAGAGGCAGAGACACAGGAGGAGGGAGAAGCAGGCTCCATGCCGGGAGCCTGACGTGGGACTTGATCCTGGGACTCCAGGATCGCGCCCTGGGCCAAAGGCAGGTGCCAAACCGCTGAGCCACCCAGGGATCCCCGGGGCCCCACATTTCCATTTTTGCACTGGGACCTGCAAACTGTGTCTTGATCCTGATGCACAAGTATGGAATAGTCCTGTTCCCTTCTATTAAACAGCAATTTGAGTTACTCTCTGCTAACTCTTCCTCTCCAAGAATTAGGATGAACTTGATCTACCAGTCCTGAAGTGAATCAAAGGAAGACTTTAATGCTTTCAAAAGCAGATAAGTAGAAGGAATGCAAGAAATAGAAAGTCACCATCAGAATGCCACATGACCATTGTGGGCAAAATCTACCAAAGGATGCTAAAATTAGTAGGCAGACCTTTGAGAAGAATATTTTATGGTTCCTCTTATCACGAGGTCTCTAGAACAGTCACATTCATAGAGACAAGAAAGTGGGATGGTGATTACCAAGGACTTAGGGAATTGGCGTTTAATGAGTAAGGAGTTACGGTTGAGGGAAATTAAGTTCTGAAGATGGATGGTAGTGATGGTTACACAGTAATGTGAACGTACTTAATGCCACAGAACTATACATTTAACAATGGTTACAGTGGTAAGTTTTATGTTATATATATTTGGCCACAATTTTTTAAACTACTCAGAAATTTAAAAAAAACTAAGAAGCAGAATTCTTGCATCATCTCAAACTATCTCCTTCAAGATATTTACTAATCTTCCAAAGGGAAGATTAGTAACTTTACAATGGGGACACGCACTGGTAATAATATTTATTCATTAACCCCTGTTATGTATCTTCTGTGATATTATTGCCGAAATGCATATTCTCAATCTGATCATGAGAAAATATCAGATAAACCCCAATCAAATGGCATTCAAAAAAAACAAATGCGAACAATACTTTCCAAAAGCATCAGAGCATAAAAGACAAAGACTGAAAAATGTTAGTGATTGAAAAAAAGATTAAGAAGATATGACAACTAAAAGCAAAGTGAGATTCCAAATGGAAACACATAACAGAAAAAAGGAGCCTCTTGGAGAATCTGGTGACATCTGAATAAGTGTGTCATTCAGTTACTAGAATTGGACCAATGTTAATTTCCTGCATTTAATGATTATGTTATGGTTATATAAGATGTTAGCATTAGGGAAATTGGGTCAAGGATATGCAGGAATTCTGCTTTTTCACTTACAGAAAAGTAATTATTTCAAAATAAAAACGTTTTGTTTTTTAAGTGGACAGAATGGTTTTAAAAAGTGACTAGGGACAAGGATTCTAGAGTCAGAAAGACCTGGGGTCCCAGTCCTGGCCCTGCTACTTACTAGCTGGCAATATTGGCAAGTTGCTTAATGTGTATAAGCCCGTTTCCCCATCTACATGATGGAGGAATATTAGAATTTACAGAATAGCATTTTTTAAGGATGACTCTTTACTGCCTAGGAAGAGCTTTGCATAGTTCCTTGTACTTAATAAAAAGATGAGGAAAAAAAAGAAAAGAGAATGAGAGAAGCATAGAAATTTGGAGCTACAATGAGACATTCTCAGGGTGAATTTTTAGCAGCATTTCCTATGGAGACTTGCCCCCAACTGCCCACCTAAGTCCTGGGTCAGTTACTTTAGGAAACTATAATATAGCACGTGTTCTTCTGGGAGATCTATTTTAAGAAATAAACTTTTCTTAAAAAAAAAAAAAAGAGGGAAATAAATGGTAAGGAAAGGAAAGGAAATAAATAACATTTATGCCAGAATGTTAGCAGTGATTATCTCCAAGTGGTGGGATTTTTTTGTTTTCATCTTTGTTGTTTATCTGTATCTTCTAGTTATCCAGTAATGAATGAACATATCTCATGGAAAAACTGGTTTGGGGTGTGTGTGGGTGTCCATGGCCTCTTCCCATCCCTTCAAAGGCACTGAATGTTCTTTTAGCTGAGAACAGTCAAAACAAGCAGCGAAAGCTGGTGTTTATCAGGTGAGGCCAGCAGCCCCCAGAAGAGTGGCCACTCCCTGTAAAGCCCATGAAGAGGAGACCCCAGGGATGCTCCCTCCTGTGGGGTCAGGAGGCCCCTACTGGCCTTGGCTGGAAAGCTCTGCCTCTTGTGAGAAACAGCCTGAGGAATCTGCTCCATTCAGCCCTTCCCTCCACCTTAGAAGCTCTGTTCTGAGATGAGAAAGCGGCTCAATGCCAAGCTGGGCGGGTGGCAGAGATTTCTTAAGTCAGCCATCCTCATCCTACACAGTTGAGCAAATAGACTCTCGGAGAGATCCTATGCTGAATTTGAGGGCTGGCAGCTTGCAGGCTGTGTTTTGTTTAGGCTGCAGAGCACATTTGAAATTTTGAGCCAACATTTAACATTTGGAAGAATTTGAATAAAACTGCAGAAGCTTTGGCAACATCACACCAGCCTTTCCAGATGGCAACAATTGTCTAGAAATGATTAGACTATCCCATCAGCCGGGCTCTGCTCTCTTCAGCTTGCCTCACTGGGGTACTTCATTCCTCTGTATGGCCTTCCACACTTCACTGCACCCGACTTCGAGACCCCCATTCTTCCTGCCTACCTGGGACCACAGAGCTAGTCAGCAGTCCAGGGTGGCCGACACTCAGGTTTTCTGGTTCCCATCCAAGAGCTCTTTCCTCTCCATTTGCCCCATTAGGTGTTTTATTTCCCCAGCTCTGCTTCTCTACGTTGCCCTCCGTAAACCAGCTTTACTATAGAAAACCGAGACCCTCTCAGAGACACCTACACCACTCACGTGGCCTTTTAAACCACCAAGCCTGCTGCACTGAGCTCTGCATCCTAGAGCCAAGTGCCCTCTATGATTTAAAGGCCAGAAGAACGTGGCTGATGCCAAAACAGGGCTTGGGTTACATAACAAAAACCTTGCTACTTTTGCATGGCAGAAGAGGTGGGCCTACATTTCCAGCAGCCCCACATCAGCAGCACTGAGAACTCCTCTCTCCTTTGGTCTCCCTTGTAAACACCGCCACACATTCGTGAGACTGTTAAAATCGCAGAACATTAGAACAGAAATTATCCCCAAGTTTTTCATTTGCAATTATCTTCCTGGTAACATGGCACCTCAGTGTGCTGAGGGACTTGATGAGCTTAGAAATAAAATCATTAGTGCTTACTCCATTTATTTGATTTATTTATTTTTTTACCCATCCTAAATGAATGGGAACAAAATTAATAGTCCAGCTGGCTAGGCCCTAAGAGACAGAAGCAGAGAGGTGATTCTGTGTTTCTGCCCTTCATTAACTTCATGGTGCACAGTGACTGGAAACTGATTCTTCCAGCTGTCATTCCAGAATTAAAATCCAGATTTTGACCTTCTTTTGAAAGATGATGAGGTCTATCATCACTGAGCCCATTTTGAGAAGGCAGCACACCTATATGGAGTTGAGTAGCAGACTACCCTGTCCAGACAGACATTTTGCCACAGGCAGCCCAGCCTCAGGAATCCCTCCTGCTCCTGCCTGTCCCTCTTCCCTGAGCTGGGCTGGCCTATACAGCCATTTAAGTTTGCAAGCTCCGATCCAATTCCACACCCCCAATTTAGATCCATAGGATCTCAGTTGCAGAAAGACAGAGCTCCAAAATTGGAAGCATGGTCTGGGGCCTCCACCTGGCCACACTCTGGACCCCAGCCAGCCTTAGGGACACCTTGTGGCTGATGAGAATAAGATCGATTCAGTGGTGTGAGGTTGCATCCTGTGACCAACCTGAGCTCCACATCCTAGCCCCTAAAGCTGTCCTGCCTCCTGGCCACCCTCTGGTGACCTGCCCTTGCCAGTGTTCCTTGAGTCTTTATATTGTCAAACTAGTCATTACTTTTCAAAGTGATTTCTTAGAAAATTGCTCCTTTATTCCAGTAAGCCATGTCCCAGGGGCCCAGGATCACACACTAAACCATGTTCTGTATTCCCTGTGTGACCTTGGGCAAATCACTTCACCCTCTGAGCCTCATTTGTCCCCTCTATAAGACAGGGGCTATCATACCCATCTCAAAAGAAGGCTTAACCACAATAATACGGGAGCGTCCTAGAGAATTACGAAGAGGCATGCCCTCTCTCTCTGCACAAGGCTGTGCTTTGATCCTTTTTCATAGCAGCACTAAGGACGAGAGCCAGCCCAAAGGGTTTCAGTCTCCTTTTACTTGCCAGCAAATGCAGTGACCTGTTGTGTCTGCGTATTGGCCACTTTGCTCCCATTCTCTGCCCAAAGGTAGGGTTTCAAGCAGTCAGGGCCCACCACTCACATGAGTCCTTGGTCCATGGCTTTCAACTGCACCTTTGCCAACATGTGTCCAGCCCTTGAGTGGGAGACACAGGAGGAATCCAAAGGAGGGGGCATTCTGTCCCCGGCTATTTGTAAAATTTCTACAGTGTATGGTGGTTAAGAATATGGACATCAGAGCCCAACTTCCTGAATTTGGAGTCAAGTGATTGAACTTCTCAAAACCTCAGTTTCTCTAGGCATAAAGTAGGGACAACTGTAACGGTGACCTTATAGGGGTTTTTGAACATGAAATGAGTTAAGACACATAAAGTGCTTAGGATACTGTTTGGCGTATAATACACTGAATCACATGAATAACTACTAATAGCTGATGGTATTTAAGCTAGAAAACCAGTAGTTTCATGTGGTCTTGGCTAACAGGAAGCACTTAGCAAGCGGTAACCCGCACTTCTGATCGGTGGAGGTACAGCCCCTGGTGGTAGGCTGGCGCACCTTCCTTTTGTTTGCCCGCAGCGCTGAGACGCAGGCTTCTTCCTCCCCAGTACGGAGACTGGAAAGCAAGCAGGCCTGCTTCCACCCAAGGGGGACTGACCGGGTTTGCCCCCGGTCTGTGGAGCCTTCCCAGAGCGCCTGTGCAGCTTCCCTCGGCCCAGGCTGGGGACTCGTCCTCTGAAGAAGGGCGCGTGGTCGCGTGCCCCGTCTCCACGTCAGCAGTGGGAGGTTGTGTGAGGGCCTCTCCCCCGCACGAAGGGGGCCGTCAGATTACAGTGTGCGCCTGAAGTGTGCGTATACGCCCTCAGCGGCCGTGGGCTCTCTCTGGCAGGAGCTGGAGTGGCTGCTGGAGATCAACCGGCTCACGCACCGGCTGCTGTGTAAGCACATGACCCTGGACAGCTTCGACGCCATGTTCCGGGAGGCCAATCACAACGTGTCTGCCCCCTACGGCCGCATCACCCTCCACGTCTTCTGGGAGCTGAACTTCGACTTCCTCCCCAACTACTGCTACAATGGGTCCACCAACCGGTAAGGGAGTGCCTGGGCGAAGGGCGAAGGGCGCGGGCACGGGGCACGGGCTGCGGGCCGGGGAAGCGGGTCCTTCCCGCAGTAGTCATCCCTCCTGGCTGGAGGCTCTGCGCAGAGCCGGGGCTGCCGCGGTGAGCAAGTCTCCTCTCCCAGCCCTCAGGCCAGAGGACAAGGCAGGCAATCCGACGGTCCCCTGATAAATGTACTGTCAGAAAGAGTGAATTTGGAGATGGAGGAAAACCCCAGTCATGAGCGAGAAAACACCACCACCTGATCCAGCCTGGGAAGTGACGGGAACCTCAAGAGAGGCTTCCTCCTCTGAGAAGTCATGCTTGAGTAGAGTCGTGAAGGATGAGTAGGAATAAAAAAAGTGAAGAAACGGGAGAAGAATATCCCGGGCAAAATCTCCAAGGAGTGGAGAGCTCAGTGAGGGTGTAACAGATGGGATGGGGAATGGTGCCATGAAAGATAATATAGGAGCTAGAAGGAAGCAGGAGCCGCGCTGTGCACTACTCCACAGGCCAAGATAGGATTAAGCATGGTGCTTTATGATCAGATGATACTTTTAAAAAAAAAATTTATTTATTTATTCATGAGAGACACACACACAGAGGAAGCAGAGACACAGGCAGAGGGAGATGCAGGTGCCTTTCAGGGGGCCCGATGTGGGACTCAATCCCCAGACCCCAGGATCATGCCCTGAGCTGAAGGCAGATGCTCAACCACTGAGCCATCCAGGTGTCCCTCAGATGGTGCTTTTATGAGGACATCCATATACACGAATACATTCATGCGGAATAGGAACATCTATGTGCGATGAAGTGGCATATGTCTCCTGCAAGGTGTACACAGCCCTGTATCGAGCACCAAGGTGAGGAGAAGACCTTATCCCTTATCATCACAGAGGTTCAAAACCTGACAGAAGAGAGGAGATGTATTCACGCACAAAACAAGTCCGTTAGGTTATACAAACATGTATGTGTTTACAGGTCCTCTCTGTACCCTCAGAGCCTGGCTTACAGCCAGTATTAAATAAGTATGTGTTGAATGAATTGAAGGGTCTGGGAGGAAACCACAGATGAACATGAATCCACACACTTAGCAAGACACGCTTCTGGTTCTGTAAAGATTTGGGACTTTTAATCCTCTTGAGCAGAGGTCTGCAAGCTATCGCCCACAAGCCACATCTTGTTGCCAACTGTTTCTATATAACCCACGCATAAAGAATGCTATTGACATTTTTGAATGGTTGGGGAAAAAAATCCAAAGAAGAATTATAGTTTGATGACAAGTGAAAATCATTTGAAATTCGTAAAGTTTTATTGGAACCCAGCCATGCTCATTCATCTACAATTGTTTATGGGTGCTTTCACACTATCGGCAGAGCTGAGTAATGGTGACAGAGACCATCTGGCTTGCAAAGCTGGGAATACTTCCTATCTGGGCCTTTATAGAAAGAGCTTGTGGAACCCTGCTTGTAAGAAGCCAAACTGGGGGTGGAGGGAAGGATCTGGAGCCCCAAAGAAGGCCATTTTCAGGCCCAGCCAATTGTCTCTTGGTTGCCTACTATTCTCGTGAGCAGCCATAGCCCAGAGTCTAGCTTGAGAATCTGGACTACAGTTTTCCCATTAGGGAAGGGAGACAGTAGGTAAATGAATGGGAGTGTATGATAAGAGTTTAGTATCTTTATAGACAACCACCTAGAAACAGTTTGCTTGTACCTGGTCAGGAAGGGCTCTGGCTAGGTTGCGTCCCATGAAGAATGCCCTAGGACCTGGTTAATTCCTGCCCCCTCTCTATTCCTCTACTAGTTTTGTTCGAACTGCCATTCCTTTCACCCAAGAACCGCAAAGAGATAAACCCGCCAACGTTCAGCCTTATTACCTCTATGGATCCAAGGTGAGTAGTCTTGCCTGCGTCCTATTCCTAAGAGGACTTGTCAACAAAAGCAAATAGAAAAAGTGTTCCCCAAATCATAAAAGTAAAATGGTATGGAGATTAGAGAGGCAGCAGTGAGATCCAGGCAGAAACAACTGCGAGTATATTCATCTTTATTTGTGCACAACTAGCAAGGGTGAGGGTGAGTGCAGACCTGGTAGGGGAGTAGTTCCTGGGTGGGAATTGTTTGGGGGCAATTTCACTGAGGTGAGCGGAAAAGTAGGTATGTGGGGCTTCTCATCTTCATCCTGTCTCCTGTTGCTCAGTTGATTCACTGCAATATGGTCCTGTGATTCTGGGATTTGGGTTCCAGAAAGGTGAGGAATTTGCAGACAGGAAGCAATTGGGAAGGTGGAGTTTTGAAAGAAATCCCAGATTTTTGGAGCTAGAGTCAAGAAGCAGGTCTTCTCCCATCTCTTTGCTGCTTTGTTCATAATACGCATCCTGACACTAACCAGGCCTCCCAGAGGAAGCCCTGTTCTAGACTTTCAGTCCTTTGTCATTCATTAAACAGACATTTATTAAGCGCCCACAGTAGGCCAGACATTGGGCTAGATTCTGCATGCTAGGGATATATCAGAGATTAAAACAGACATCATTACCCTCCACAAATTTCTACACCCATGGTGGGGACGGGGGCAGTGTTCACTAAGTCTCACCAACATGTGATGTATGTAGGAGATGCCTTTCTTACCCTGTGGGTTTGAAAGGGAAGAATGCCACTGCAAGAGTAAAACTTGCCAACAATAACAAAACCAACATTTTTCTTTGTGATGGACTAGAAATGGCCACCTTTGACCCGATTTTCAAAAAGTAAGCACAGATACACTTTAAAGAAGAACTGACTGAATACATATGAGAAAAGGTTGGGGAGCCCAAGATTGGGAAGTGTGGTGAATCAGTGAGCTCCTACCACTTGGGCCTACTGGTGGGCTTAGAAGGTCTTAGGATGATGCTGGGACAGTGCAGGTGTCCTCTGGTCCAGGACAACCAGTCTGCTCAAGGCAACTTTCTCAAATCACAGGACACTCAGAGCCAGCATTTTGAATAATTCACAGATGTGTCACTGAAAAACACTGACTCACAAAGTAAGAACAACACCTCCCTTTTCAAATCTCTTTCAAGCCTTGTAATTATAATTGGAGAAAGACACATTTTTACGTTGATGCTAATATGCCTTCGATACCTTCTGCTTTCCCATTTTCCTTTTTGTCAAAGCTAAGAGAGCAGACCTTAAGTTCAGAGTTTTTAGTAAGCAATAGGATCTAAGTCAAACTTAATATGATTTTGTTTTTATTATATTTATTCCTATGTCGCTACTACTTAGAGCAGGAAGGTGCTGGTTTTAATTTATGGAGTCTTATAAGCCTATCTTTTAAAGTAAGTTTAAGTTTTAAAAATGAGTCCATTTAAAGAAAAATATTGTTAATAATAGTAAAGATAGTCTATGGTTTAAACAAAATGGAGGTGGGGTATGAGGTGGTATGTGGTTGCCTGAAAGCTGGAAAACACTCTAGAGCAAGGCTTCTCAACCTTTCCAAAATAACCCCCTTCCCCAAGAGCAGAGGAGACTAGACATCTGCCTCAGCTGATTGGAAGCATAACCTGCAGAGCCCATCTTCAACTCAAAAGTTTCCTCGAAGTATTGTATTTTATTTAAGCCATGCAAATTTTGCTTTCTTTGCCATGATATATTCATGTTTGTTTTAACGTTAAAGTAATGTTTTTAGTTCCTAACTGGGCTCCCCTAAATGGACACACCTAAGAGATGCCATGTTTCTCCTTTGGCATACCTTGGGGGTATATGCTTTTTAGCTTGAGAAGCTTTGTCACAGGACATTCATCCAACCAGGATGATCCACAAGAGCACAGACAGTTGAGGGGAGGCCAGTGAGTAGTCTAGAGACACATTTTTACCAAAGATCTACTATATGGAGGGCTTTAAGCTACACAGTATAGGTTGCCTCCTCCATACTACCTCTCACTCCCTAAAATGAGGCAGTATGGCAGGATGATCACCACCGCCCCTCAGTAAGGCACCCACATCAGGGACATCCTGATTGGCAGCGTCCTCGTCAGCTGCATCATCCTGGTCGGCTTCACCTTCAGCTTCTGGTTCGGCTTCAGCTCCGGAGTTCTTGCGTGGCATTTCCACCAGGGGGAGCCCCTGCAGGTCTTCCTCTCTCTGACCAAGAGCCGGGGCCTCCTCTGGCCATCTCACCAACCCATTGGCTTCCTCCATGTGGCCGGCTCTGTAGGACCATCGAGGCTCATGACAACGGATGCACCAGAACTGGAGGCAAATGAAAGCTAAGACGGCTGTGAAGCAAGCCAGCAGAATGGCCATCAACACCCACAGGGAGATTTGGGGGTCTACTAGGGAACTTCCAGCAGCCAGTGGGCTCTTATCCAGGGTATGGAACATGGTGCAGTAGTGCCTATATGGGAAGGCAGCCTTCTTGCAGCTGATACACAGGAAGTAGAGAGTAGAAGGGGCGAGGTGTTCCAGCACCACAGAACTGATTGTTCGAGGCACTTTCTCCTCGTGATGGAAGCTGTAGCGAAGATAGCCGGAGAAGATGCTGTTCCAGTTGGGCCTGTACATAATATGGTAATAGTCCTCCAGGCAGGGCTCTGAGGATGACCAGGAAATGATGGCTCCTGTATAAGAAACGTTCCCAACCTCGATGTTCATCCTGATTCTAGAACCAGAATCAAAGTGAAAAATGACATCCCCTTGTTTAAGTATTTAGTTGCAATATTCATAACCACCATTTAGTGAACATTCAAGATGGGGACTGACATTGCCCCTGTTTTACAAAGAAGTGAACGTCAAGAGGTTACATTACTCAGCAAAGGCGTAGCTAAGAAATAACAGAACAGAAGTTCAAATCGGGGCTGTCTCATATCAAAGCCTGTGGCCTTCAGGCCTGAGAAAGGTGCACCCATATCCCCCAGGTTCATCCTGCCCTAGCTCAGATCCTTTAGGTACAACAGTGTTTCCAACCCCTTAAAAAACGAAGAAAGGCAGTAAAAGAAATCAGACCACATGCCCATATTAGTCACCACAGCTCTGTTCCCTCCAAGTCAGACAGTTATATCCCCTACAGTATCCCTTCTGGACCTTCTGCTTCTGCTCCAAGTGCTCAGCCATCTAGAACATTCTGCCCACTGCTTTTTAGCCTCCCAGTTCTGTTGCCCATGAAAGAGGAGATTTGCGTCATCACTTCTTGGCAGCTGATTTCTCCCCAAAGCCTCTGCTCATGTTTTGTTTCTCTGTTTGTTCAAAGCCGAAGGTACCCAGAAAATCAGTTGTATAGGTCAAGACAGTCAGCTCCTAATGCCAGCATAGCTGCTACTATTTAATGTCTCTGGTACTATGAGTGTTAATAATGATACTAATCAACAACAGTTAGTGAGTGGTGGCTGTGTCACATCTCGTATGTGTCATGCTAGATGCTCACATACTGTAATACATTCCCTTTAATCTTCATCACACCCTCTGAGCTAGATCCCCATTTTACAGATGAGCAATCTCAGGTCACTTGGCTAGTAAGTAGACTCAAAGCCACTTAACTGCTAGATTTCCAAATGCAAGGCTTCTGGGTTTAGTTGCAGAACATTATTGCAAAATGAGGTGCTGGTACTAAGACCTAGTTGCTGTTTTTCCACAAATCAAATGAGCCCTCTTTAGACTACCAGCCCTCCCGCTTTGATAAGAGAGCACCATCTTCAAGCTTTTTAGTTTCTCTTAAATGCTATCTCTTTGAGAGACAGAGAGCTTCCTCTCCAGTGAATTTCCCCTGATTTAAAATTCAGGGACAGCCATATTCATTCAACCTGTGTATGTTCACATACGGGTCTCACCCAGCCCTGTTCTCTGCCCTTCCTGTCTCATGTGAAATACAGAAGCCTTCGTTTTAGATTTTAATGACCCAGTAAAAACCCATCAACCAGATCTGAACCTGAATTGGATGTGAAGCCAAACTGATTTCTATCACAAGCTGCTCTCTCCCCTTCCTGCTTCCCTCTGACCTTCTATTTTCATGCCTGTGTTCCTAGAGGAGGTGGGTTGCAGAGAGATGCACTGAGCGATTTTTCAATCCTGGTTTTTCTTCTCTAAGGATGACAGTGAACTGACATGTTCAGGAAGGGGAATAGTTCCCTTCTGTTTGGTTGGAAATTTCATCCCAGAAACATAGTGAATAATAAAAGAGACAAGACAGGTGTGCTCAGATCCCTCCCGGGAAGGTCATTGCAAAGGAGACGTTTACGTTCCCTTCGTCATTGTCCTTTCTCATGACCTCCCCCACCCACACCACCCCACACATCCTTGTAAACGCTTCTGACCACAATGAAAAGAGTTTAATTCATTACTTATAATAAGAGGCAATGGCCTTTGTACAACCCTTCCATCAGGGGTGATCAGGAATCCCGTTTTATTGTCATGAATTTTTTGTTCTGTTTGCTTTGCATCTGCTGCTGGCTGGCTCTGCAGACTGAGTTCTCTACAGCAGACATTTTTAAGAGCTTTCTGGCAAGACACTGTAGCAGCATCCTCAGCTTTTGGGACCAGATCAAGCTTCCTTATTTGCTTTTCTTTCTCTGCTTCTGTTTCTAAATTCCCCCTATTTTTAGCTATTCATATTACCATTGCCTGGCCCTCCTCCAAGAAGAGTGTGAAAGGAAAAACCATTTCCATTTCCAAGAAGAGCCATGTATGTCCCTTACCTGATGCTCGCGGTGGGTCTGGTTAGAACGCAGTCTGCAGAGGCAGAGACAGAGTGGACCAAAGCTGAAGGAATGGAGCCTTCTCGCCTCCTCTGCTCTGGGCTCTCCTTGATGCCTCTCTCGCCACTGTCTGAGTAATCCCACTGTCGCCCCCAACGCTCACATTATTCATTTCTTCAGATCAGCATCATTCACCATGGCAACCAGCAGGCATCTGTACGCACGATGCTTTCAGGGACCAGTCTGGAAAGGCTTTTGCCCACTGAGAGGAGCTCTCATTCCTTTGGCCAAAAAAAGGCAAACAGTCTCCGGCAAACCGATCCTCAGAATGGGACTGATTCTTCCAAGGCTGCCAAATTTTCTCTCTAATTGGCTGGTGATCATTTTTTGCCCCATCTAGACCCTCTTTGGACAATGGCCAAATGCAAAGACGCCCTTCTCAGTTATCCTACAATTAAAATAGTAATTTTATCCCAAGCCATCCCACCTCTACATCATCTTCTTTCTTCATTTTTATCTCCTGTGGCATTTTCTAGTCTCATGACAGTGGTCAAGAGCTTTTTATCCTCTGGGCCTCAATTCCATCATCTGTAAAGCTACAGACTTGGGCTAGATGGAGATGGCAGATGGAAAGCAGGAGTACCTCCCAGGTCAGGCTTGCCTGAACCATCACAGCATTTGTGCTGGGTTGATTTGAGTGTCCCACCAAAATTCTGGACTACCCAGAACCTCAGAGTGTGACCTTACTCGGAAATAGGGTCTTTATAGACTTAATTAGTTAAGGATCTTGAAATGACATCATCCTAGATTTAAGTGGAGCCATAAATCCAATGACTGGTATCTTTATAAGAGAAAGGAGAGGGAGATTTACATGCAGAGGGACACAAAAAGAAGAGGTCATGTAAAGACAGAGGCAGAGGTTGGAAGGATGCTGTCATAACTAAGGAGCACCAAGGCACCACCCAGAGCTGGAAGATGCGAAGAAGGAGTCTCCCTTAGAGCACTCAGAGGGAGAGTGGCCCTGCCAGCACCTTGAGTTCAGGCCTCCAGCCTCCAGAACTGTGAGATAGTACAATATGAAGACACCATATTTATGCTAATTTGTTACAATGGCTTTGGAAAACTGATACGGGCACCCCTTCCAGCTGGTCTCAGAAACATAAGCATCCCAAGAAACTGCTTACCAATCCATCACTTGGGGTTGACACCAGAAATGGAAACTTTTTACTATTCCTGGATTGGATGATCCCCAAAGTTCCTTTCCTTTGAAGAATCTTGATTCTGCTTCCATTTCCCACAAAGGTATATCTGCCTCTGAGATTCCACCCCTTTCAGGTCCCCTCAACCTTGAAAGAATTTGTTGCCATCCCTCTACTGGGGCAAATCACAGAGCATGTCTGAAATATAAAGAGAATGAAGTTCTGTCATCTTAAGCCTTGACCAAGTGTGTGGAGATTTGTTGTAGCAGCTCCAGCCCAGACAGATTTAGATCTGAATTATTTTACACAAATTATGTGCTTTTAAAAGTCAGGTTTTTTTCTCTTCTTGGTTCCTGGCCAAAGTATTGAGGTGAACCCATGGAAGTCTCCTTGTGATTCACATGAGTGATAATCAAAAAGTTATGTAGAGTTTCCTGGTGAGTCACAGACCCTCCCCTGGCCAAGGGTCTCTGTGAGTCTTGGAGTCTCAGGATGTCCCTTGATTAGACACTTGCTCTGTGGCTTTCCCATGGCATTAGGTCTTCCCAGGGGCCTGTCTAAACTCTGCTGTTATGTGTGCTAATGGCGACTCCCTGCAGAACATGAAAGTGTCCTCTCCCCAGAAAGGCTAGTGTGGTAGTTTGCAGGTACCTTTTGAAAAAGTTATTTTGAGAGAAATAAAAATACCAGACTTAGGAGGCCTGTGGAGTGACAGGATAGAACTCAAGCCTTTGCCACAGAAAATGGGAATTTATTTTTAATGCTTCTAGATGCCAATTTTAACACCAAGCTCTTTATTTGAGAAGCTGAGACACTGAGAGAATGTGAGTGGGGCCTAGAAGCCTTCCTGTTTCACAGAGCCTGAGAGGAAGGATGGCATTCCTCAGGCCATATGACTGATTAGTGACAAAGCCAGGAGTGGAAACCAGTCCCCAACTTGCAGTCCTGGATGCGTCCTGCCCCTTTTGGGCTCTCACCGTCCTCTGGCTGCACCCGGAGGAGCCAGGGCAGCCCTCAGTGCATGAGATCTTCTGGGGGAACTCCCCTCAGGAGATCACATCTCAGCCAAAGCCATACTTTTTCCACCTTCAGGGAGGACCCTCCTGCCTGCATCCAAGTCCAAGTCCATCTAAGTCCAATTTATAGCCTCTTCAGTTGGCAGCCCAGGAGGGCTCTGATTGGCTCACATGGTTAGTAGATTATAGCCAGAGGAAATCAACCAGAGTAGGGTCCCTGTGCCGTTCCTGAAGGTGGCAGCAGAGGGACAAGCTGAGGCCATTCCCGGGGCATTCCTGGGTCCCAGAGCTGACTGGCACCCAGGAGAAGGTAGTTGTTCAGAGTGCAGGCCCTAAAACCCAAGGCTGGGTTCAAATCCTGCCTATGTAGCCTTGACAGATCCCTTCTTATAAGATGGGAGTATCAGGAATCCCTGTCTTCTAGTGTTGGGGCATGAGATGAGCCTATCTCTGTAAGAGCTGGGCCTGGGAACAGCTGCTCTTCTTTAGAAGAAAGGGTCAATGGGCCAGAGCCATCTCCTGAGTTGACTGTAGCTTGATCCAGGGGCTGTAATGAGCAAGGTTTGCACCCTACATGATGCTTCCTTCCTTGCTTTTTGTTCTTTCTTGAAACAGCTTTATTAAAAAATAATAATAATAACAGTATGCTCATTGTACATAAATTAAAGAATACAGAAAAGCCCAAAGGCAACATTCAAACCTGTACAACTCAGAAATAACCACTGAGAATGTTTTGGTGCATTTTACATGTGCTTTGTCACTTTATCAAGGCAACAAGTCTTTGAGGTCAACTTCTTACTACCATTGTGCAAAAGGAGGAACTGAGGTTTACAGGGGTTAGTTAACTTGACCATCATCACAAAGCGAGGTTTGGCCAAGCTGTGCCATCTCCTGGTCGGTAGTCCCTAGAGCTGGGACTCCTGGACTGCCTCCCTGATGTACTCCTCCTCCTCGGTTCACAGTAGTCAACAGGAACACTTACCTTTGCTCTGCTTCTCTGGAGAAGCCAGAGACAGGACTTCACAGTTCAGTGGATTCCAGAATGACGGGAACAGACAAGGAACTGAAAGACCTCAAAGAGAACATCCAACCACCTGGATGCAGCCACCAGAAGCAGGGAAACCATCAAATACATCTGAAGAAGCACATTCAGTGACTGTTTCCTCTCCCTGCTCGTGAGTCTAGAGTCCATGTACCCCTGACCAAGAGGGTTAGAGGTGATACTAAATGTAAAAACAAAACAAAACAAAAGCATTTCACAACTGGTCCAGTCATTGAAATTAGTCTATGAGCCTAAATTTTAAATGTGTTATTCTCTAAGTAAAGTGAGGTTTTTTTTTTTTAAGTTTTTATTTATTTATTCATGAGAGACACACACAGAGAGAGGCAGAGACACAGGCAGAGGGAGAAGCAGGCTCCATGCAAGGAGCCCGATGTGGGACTTGATCCCAGGTCTCCAGGATCAGGCCTTGGGCCGAAGGCAGGTACTAAACCGCTGAGCCACCCAGGGATCCCAGTAAAGTGAGTTCTATAGAATCGATCATAAAACTGCCTTCCAGGTGACATAGGTTATCACACAAATCAGCCCTTAAATTATGCCAGTAATGTCCCAGTAACTTTTTAGTCTCTAGAAATTGCTGGTGGGACCTTGTGTTTGTGTGGTCATCACTAGCTAAATGACGCCCCCATGATTTGACCTCAGGGAAATTTATCGTACTCTTGAAACGCTTTCTCCATGAAATCACCATCCGTAAGATCTAGGGCCCAGTGCTCTGCTGCATCTAGCTGAGTACATCTCCTCTGTATCCATCCCTTGCTACCAGCACTTCCCACCGTGGCTTGCCCAGGTGAGTCTGCGTCAGCCCCACTGACAACGTCACCAGCAGTGTCACTGGCTTTGCTGTGGCCACCCCTGCTCTCAGGTCTGCATGGCACCACTCCCCAGCTATACAACATTACTGATCCACTAGTAGTGAAGAATTTTGTTATTTTGGCAATTGTGAAACACATGGTGAAATATCATCCTGTGTTTCACTTCATTTACCTTCCTCCTCTACTAAATGGGGGTGATTGTACCTTGCCTTACCTGATGTAGGAGATTGGTAATGACCACCCCCCACCGAGATATCAGGTCCTAATCCTATAACACGGAAATACTACTTTATTTGAAAAAAAGGGGCTTTGTAGATGTGAGTAAGTGAAGGACGAAGAGATGAGAAGATTAACAGGATGGGTCCTAAATGTTATCACAAGTGTTCTTTTAAGAGGGAGGCAGAGGGAAGTTGCATACATATAGAGGAAGAACCCAAATCTCAGGAGATGGGTGGGAGCTGGCCACAATACAGGAATGCTGACAGCCTCCAGAAGCTGGAAGAGGCAAAATATCCATTCTTCCCTCAGGCCTCTGGAGGAGGTGTGGCCTCATTGACACCTTGATCTTAGCTCAGTCAAACTGATTTTGGGTTATGATTGTAGAACTACGAGAGAATATATTTCTTCTGGTTTACCAGATTTGTGGTCATTTGTTGTAGCTGCCACAGAAAACCAATATGCCTGGGTAGTTATGAAAGAATTATTCACAAGCAGAGAAGTATTATCCACTTGTGTATCATCATATGAGTACAGGTTATTTAAAAAGGGTTGACATTGGTTTCTTCCAAAAATTTTAGCATCTCTGAGTATTACAGTACGGGTATCATACTGCTGAATGGAAGTCTGGTTCCTTTTCTCCACTTGTCTTTATTCATGAGACCAGAAAGAGAGGAGCATCAATTCTTGAGGTCTCTACAGCAATTCCCTTGGATTTTTCAACCTCTGAGCTGAGAAGCCCAAATGGAACCCAGATGTTGGAGACCTAGCCTACAGCTCTCTACATATCAAGAAGGGACAGACAGGAACGTCAGCAAGCCCTACTGATGCCCTTGAACCTGTAACTCAGGATTTATCAGTCCTTTAACCCATCTTAGCCCATAGGCTCTCCTAACAAAGACTGCATTGCAGTTTTATTCATCTCTCAATCTCTCTTGCCTTGCGGGGATTTCAGAGAGTTGAGCTGCAGCCTGAATTCAACTTGAATTAGGGAGCCATGTTTGTGTCCCTGGGCTGATGGGATTCTGGTTGCTCAAGGAACATTAGAGAAATTGTAACTAACATAGGAAATTAGGAACCATTTAATACCTCTTGAAATCTCTGAAAAACAGGGATTGTGATTCCAGAAAGCAGAGATGCAAATTGCTTGCAAATTCAGTTTGCCAGATAAATAGGCCTCATTGTTTAGAGGAGCTGGCTGTGTTCACTGTCAGAGGTAGAGGCCTTAGGACTTAAAAGTCCATATGCAATGCTTAAAAATGATAAAAAATAGTAACTTTTATGTTATGCATATATTACCACAGTTTTTTTTAAGTCCGTAAAATAATATTACAGGGCCCAGAATCTGCCAGATAAAACTCACTTTATTTTCTCTCCTTAAAATACTGCCCTGCCTTAAAAAAAAAAAATATATATATATATATATATGTGTGTGTGTGTGTGTGTGTGTGTGCGCGCATATATATATATATATATGCACATCTATGTCACATTAAGAATATGGTTCTAATTTCTGAATCCAGATTGTTTATTGAGATCTCATAAAGTTAGCTATTTTGTGCAGTGTGATTTGAAACAAGCTTGATTTTAAGTGAGATATCTTAAATAGGGTACATAATTAGTTTCTAAGGCAGGCCAGTTGACTGTTACCTGAGTCAACAGGATTGGTTTAGTATAAGAGATGTGTAGCAAGTTTCCGATGTCTTAAGTCATATTGCCTTCCTGTTTTTCTTTGCTAAACCTCAGAAAATGGCCAGGCTCCCATATTCCCACATTTTCTCAATAGGGCCCAGCCTCCTATTGAGCCAGCAGGTCAGATGGGTGCCCTCCGGGGGTGTGTGTGCATGCACTTTGCAGCATGCATGTGTGTGTGTGTGTTTCCTCTTGCATGGGTGTGGTGTATTTTGGGGGTGAGGGGAGTAAGGGGAGCTTATTCACTTAGGAGGACTTGAATTCTGCTCATTTCACACTGATCCTTCCTGAGCTTGGGCCATCAACTAAGGCCTAAATTTTTGGTCTAGACCAGGATCCAAGACTGATGATACAGGAATGGCAACAAGGGGCCTCTTATGTGCGCTGCCCGGTCTGTGAGAGGAATTCTTTACACTGCTGTGTGTGGTAAAATAATCCCAAAATTATTCTCCTTCTCTGCCGAGAACTGGGGAAGCTACTGAACAGTTTCCATCTACTTGAACATATTTTAATTTGCACTTGCCATGAGTGTGAAGGGAAACGTGCTACTTGGGTAGGAACGAAGGTTAAGACTGCCTTGGAGAAGTGCCCAGGAAGCCAGCACTGCAGCAGAACGCTCTGCAGGGAGAGTAAGCACATCTATCCAATGAGTGCAGGGAGATCTCCCTTCTAGCAACAGTTTCTCAGCCTCCACTGGGGCACTTCTAGCTGTGAGGGCCTCTACCCAACACAGTCTGATGTTGGACACCATTTTATAACATAATCAGTATTGAGCAAAATCTGCTTTTTTGATGTGTTCTATCAGCTAGTCCAACTGTGACCTCTGTCACACCCCCACGTGGGACGTACGGTGGGTTTTATAAAAATGTATCCAACATGTGCACTCCCCTCTCCACATTCAGAGAATCGTGACTGTAGCCAGAGCTGCTGCGGGACATTTGACCAAGAAGTGGTATTGTTTTAGTCTTTACTTAGCAAATTATCAAAGTAATATTAATGGTGGTTATTGGAGCGAGTGCTTCCAGTGTGCCAGGCCCCACGCATAGTGTTTTATGTATGTTATCTCATTTAAACTTCCAACAGCCAGGGGCGCCTGGGTGGCTCAGTTGGTTAAGCATCTAACTCTTAATCTCTGCTCTGGTCTTAATGTCAGGGTCATGAATTCATGCCCATGCTGGGCATGGAACCTACTTAAAATAGCAATAATAATAAATAAATAAATAAATAAACTTCCAACAACCCTATTGGAGTTCATATTATTATCTTAGGAGAAACCATGGCCTAGAGAGCTTAAGTACTTTGCTCAGAATCATCTAGTTAGTAAATTTGTGGACCTAGGATTTAAACTCAGGTATACCCACCCCCAGAACCATCCCCTAGAATCAAAGCAAGACAAAAACGTCCAAAAAAAAAAAAAAATGTAGTTGATTGCTTTTGTATCCTTCAAGGATATCCATTTGAAAGCTCCCTGTTGCTCAGAAATTCCTTTCATAGGATATTTGAGAATGGATGAAGGAGAAATGCTCACAGCTTTACTGGGGGTTCAGAGAAGAAGTCCAGAGTGCCTGGTGTGGGTGGGGAGATGAGAAGGTAGTTCTACAAGTCAGTAAGCTCTGTCACATGCCCTTAGCACAGCCAGGTCATCATTCTCTTGTTCCCGTGCGGGCTTGAGCTGCAGCCCTTTTCAGGAGAAAATCCAAATCATGGTTTTGTTTTTTAATCTTTGAAAATAAATGTTGGGAAGTAAATTAGGCTATGGTATAGCCCAGTAGGTTTTTTAACTTACTTTTATACTGAGTTATAATCACATACAGTAAGATGGCAGTCTTAATCAGTTCAGGCTACTATAACAAGAATATCATAGATTGGGTAGCTTAAACAACATTTATTTATTGCCTAGAGGCTGGGAAGTCTGAACCCATGGTGTTGGCAGATCAAGCGTCTGGCATGGACCCACTTGATGTTCTGCAGAGAGCCTTCTCGCGGTATCCCACATGGTAGAGGAAAAAAAAGAACAAGCCTTCGTTTGTCTTCTTACAAGGGCACTAATCCCATTCATGAGGATTCCATCATCATGACTTTAATTACCTCTCAAAGGTCCCATTCTTAATACCATCACAACAGGGGTTAGGATTTCAACAAATGAATTTTGAGAGTATACAACTATTCTGTCCATAACATACACAGATCATAAGTGTACATACAGTTTCATGAGTTTTGACAAGTGTATACAGCTGTGTAGTAAACAACCCAAGCAGCAAGTAGGGCATTTCTCTTACCTAGACAATTTTCTCCTGCCCCTTTCTCATCAATCTCCTTCTCCAACCAGGGGTCAGCCATGGTTTGTTTGGTGTTTACTGTATACTCCTCATCCCTAGTACTGAAAACAGGAGAATACAGAATAGGGCTTTGATAACAGGACCAGAGCTAAAATGCACTCACTTAGGAGAATGAGCATCTCCCTCACCTCACCCTGTCCCAGCCCTGTTTGATAGGTGGACTATTCCAGAGACACTAAAACAGTTCACTTTCATATACAGAAAATTATATGGCCCAGCCTGGTTTCATGATCGACTAAATCAAACTCAACAATCCATACGTATACTTCCATGATTTCTTGAACATTGACTTCGGCAAACATCATGTTTTCAATCTTACATATTTCCTGCCCAACATAAGCCTTTCCTGCCTCATAACATTTAGAAATCTCTAGTAACTACATAAAGACATCCCTCCCTTAGGTTAAGTAGAATTTACTGGGACAGCCCATCAGTGTTGAGTGCAGAGTACTGCTCCTCACATTCCAAGCCTTACCATATGTAGGCATTACCTTACCAAACGAGCTAATATTCAACCTGCTGGATGCAGGGGTATTCTGATTCCTCACAAATTCTTATTAGTGGGTCCTCTAATTGTGTTCTTCATGTATCCGTGTTATTAGAGAGTACTATAAATGTGATGCTTTTTTCGTAAAGTTTAGAATTCATATATAGTAGAACATACTTACCGCAAAGCCTAGACTGAACATAATTAAGTCTTCCTTCAATGGCTCCAAAGGGAGTTGAGAACCTTACAGTCCTCCAAAAGCATCATTACAGTTCCTATTTAATAGAATTTCTAATTAGCCAACTAATAGAAAATTTCAGCTAATAAAATATCAGCTGTGGTCTTTACATATTTGCATGTTCCATGTAGATTTTTACAATTCCAGATAGGATACTATAGTCGGAACTAAGTTTTGAAGTGACACCTTATCTAAAAAACTGGATATGGTTTCTAATAGAATTCAGCCTCCGAAGTCCACCATTACATACAGAGGGGAAGAACGTGGGCTTTGGAATCAGACCTCTCTGGATTCAGGTCAGGGCTCAGTTATCTAAGGACTGTGTGACCTTGAGCAAGCTACTTAACACCCTGAACCTCAGTCCCCTCATCTGCGAAATGGGGCCAGGAATTGTCTGTATGCATGTGTTTGTTGTGAAGATTGAACGAGTACACACATGGAGGGCTTCACAAAGCCTGGCATGAGGTCTTCCATAAATAGCAGCATTTCAAAAATGAAGTCAACCATAACTTTACCGTCTCACTGACTGAGTGAGACCAAATTGGGGCCCTATATTTTAGTCACGTATTCCCAGACAGAAAAATATCTTAAGCAAATTTCATGAAATCAGTGAAGGTGTCTCATGGAGTCTAGAGGACAATGGTGGTGGCCCCCAAAGAGCAGTCAAATGGAGCAACTGCTCTTGTCTGTTTCCCATAGCAGCTTCCATGACACCTTTTGTTTGGACTGCTACTTGAAAGGTTATGAAACCCCTGATTTAATCCAACACCCTCATTTCATAGATGAAGAAACTGAGGCTCAGAAGAGCATTGGTGATTCGCATGCACTCAGCACAGGTCTCCTGACTCCCAGGCCTGTGCGTTCTTGGGACCCTGCCCTGTAATAAATGGAGACAAGGAACAGTAGGAGACAGTATTAAGTCAGCTACTGAGTTCCCACATGGTTCTTCCAGCCAGTTTCTAGTAACAAAGATGTCTCTAGAAAAAACAGAATCATCTGTTTTACCACTACCCCATGCCTCAATTTGTCAAAGTCCTGTTTTGTGGGTGGCAGGAGTGCCTGTAAAAAAGATACTTGCCTGGAAGCTCTTTCTCCTCTTCTGCTGGGGAACTGCTGTTCATGGAGTGGCTTTCGGGCCATCCTGCGGTCACTGGCCACACCTCTCTCAGTGACCGTCTTCTTGCAAACATATTCACAGGGGTTCCCAGTGAGAGATTACAGATACCAGGCTTTTGTCCCCCAGCAGGACTCATGCCAGCACCCACTTACCTCCCTATTTCTTATTTTGCCACAACCTCTGTTTTCCAGCCTCTCAACATTGCCTACAGCCACATCTACAGCTCCTATAGGAACTTTGTGGGGCCCCCCCACTTCAAGACCATCTGCAGACTCCTGGGTTACCAGGGCATCGCAGTGGTCATGGAGGAACTGCTGAAGATTGTCAAGAGCTTGGTAAGGAAGGGCCTCAGTGAGGCCTGGGTCATGCCTTGAGCTCTGTGCAGAGGAATCACCCTAGAAATCCTGGGCCCTTATGCCTGGGTTCCTCCTACCTAAAGCTCTGTAACATTTCTGTGTACTTCTGATCTTGGGGCTTTGCCTCTCATTTTTTTACCTTTAGGGCCTACTAATTACTGTTCATACTCTCCTCCCATGCAGTGTTTTCTAATTAGAGCATCACAAATCCATGACCTATGTGCCACCATTTCCCTACCCTGTGCTCACGGCAGACATCTCTAATCAATCACCATGCTTCTTCCCTTGGGGTTTACTGCTCAACACTTGCAAATACTGCACTGGCCTCAAGAGAATTCTATATTCATCCCAAGTATGATCATCTGAACCTTGATTTAGTTCTCCATGACACTGCTGAAGCAAAGCTGAAACATTTAAACCAGATTTTCCTGAAATGTGGAGTTGACAAAAAAGAAGTAAATGAAATAATGAATAACCTTGCCAGAAATAGGAAATAGCATTCACCTGCTAACTCCAGGCCTCTGAAGTAATGTAATGGATTATGGGTGTCTGCCTCGGACACAGGAGGGATAAATGTGCTATGTATTTTCTGTGTTTAAATTTGGCTAATGTGTCTCAGTCTCCACAGCCCCTTGGCCCATGACATTTCAGTCCTGGATCTTATGGAAGCAGCTCAGCCCCTGGAAAGACCCCATGCCTAGAAATTGCCCTTCTGAAAGTCTGTACAGCCTGGAGTGCTACTGAGACAGCTCCCTTTCTGTCTCATAAAGGCCCATTTTTCTGTATATGTATTTTTCTGAGAATGGGGCCATGCGCCACCTTTAGAAGGGGACCTACTCTCCTCCCAAGGAACAGTGCCTCACTGTCTCATGCAGCTCAGGCTGCTATAACAAAATACCACATACTGGCTTCAGCAACAAATGTTGATTTTTTCATAGTCCTGGAAGCTGACAGTCCAAGATCACAGTGCCAGCATGGAGTGGATGGGGGGTACAGATGCCTGCCTTCTCCCTGTGTCCTCACCTCTCTTGTCTCTTCTTGCAAGGGCAGGAATCCCATCAGGAGGCTCTATTCTCATGATGTAATTACCTCCCAGAGGCCCCATCTCCACACCAGCACATTGTGGGGGGGGGGGGGGGTTCAGTATATGAATTGGGAGGGGGCACAAACATTCAATCTATGACACTTGCCCACAGGCTGCAGCAGAACCCTGTGTACCTCAGTAGCCCATTATTTAGTCCAGAGATGTACATATATAGCAACGGTGGATCGTTCAATCATGCTGCTCTTTTCTTTTGTCAGCTCCAAGGAACCATTCTCCAGTACGTGAAAACACTGATCGAGGTGATGCCCAAGATATGCCGCTTACCCCGACATGAATACGGTTCTCCAGGTGGGCAGTGGGGCCCAGGAGGCAGAGGGTGGTGATAAGAAGATAATCTAGGCCCATCCCATGGTGGGCGGCAGGGCCCCACCATCTCCCCAGGAATGTTGGCTTCCCTAATCATGCCAACAAGCTGGCCCAGCACTGGGTCTGTGTCCTACCTCCACTGCTAGCTAGGTAGCCTTGACCCATTTTTAATCCCTCTGGGCAATAGTACCATTTTGCCCAGGGAAGGCAAAGGATGCATGCTGGAATGCCTCACAGGCCTACTGGGGAGCTAGGGAAGATAGCAGTTGCGAGAGCATTTGTGAGGTTGCTTGTAAATGTCTTTTCTAACTTAGCACCTCTAGGGTCCCTTCCTCCCTCTGCCCATTTGTGGGAGGCGGTAGTATAAGGCGTTGCAGGTGGTGGTATAATTGACATTTCCAAGGTGAATCAGGAAACAGGAGTTTTGGCCACTCTGCCTCTGGGCAGAGAAATCATTCTTTCCTTCCCTAAGAATGAATGGCTCAGAGACTGAATCTGGGGACTGAAGAATGGGAAAAGATGGAGGCTATGAGTTGAGTTTGGAACCTGGTGTTTTTTCCTAAAAATCAAGCTGTCAGGTGTTGAGTGTGTGTGATTCAGAAGAAAAGGGGCTTGCACTCAAAAGCTCTGGTTTTCAATCCCAGCTGCCCACTTTCTAGCTGTGTGATTGTGGGCATGCCACTTACCCTCTCTGAGCCTTATCTGAAAATAAGAGTAATAGTGCCCAGTTCATGATATTGTTATGAGTATTCAGTGAAAAGCTGTAGAAAAGTGCTTAGCACAATGCCTAATGCTTATAAATGTTCATTCCTGGCATTATCAAGATTCAGACAACTTTTTGGAGGGACTAGGAGAGATCCAGGGATACTGTATTTGTATATGTTTGTTTTATTCCAAAAAACGATTTGGCCAGCCTCCTGAGCTTTCTGTAGTACTGAGCCCTGAAAGAACTCTCACCCCTGGCCCACATAGAGAGAGATGTGGGCTTGGTTTTTTACTCTCCCGCTCAGATCTGGGACTGTTGCTCAGTCAGTACTTCCCATAATCCCGGCTGAGCAGGGTTAGTTTCCCCACTAACTCTGCCTTCATCCCCCAGGAATCCTGGAGTTCTTTCACCATCAGCTGAAGGACATCATTGAGTATGCAGAGCTCAAGACAGACGTGTTCCAGAGCCTGAGGGAGGTGGGCAATGCCATCCTGTTTTGCCTGCTCATAGAGCAAGCTCTGGTGAGTCGTGAGCCCAAAGCAATTGGAGCATCTCCAGGCTGGAAGGGACCCCTGCCCCAGCCAGATACTTGAGGCCCTTCTACTGCATCCTGCCCAGAGGCCCTGCAGCACAGACTCGTGCTCTTCCAGCACTGGGCACGCACTGCATCTCCATTCTGCCTTCAACAGCTCCGACCATTTGAACCCTGGGAGGAACACAGGCATTCTGTCTAAAGCCAGGGCCTGGGTTCCTGTCCCAGCCCCACCTTCACTAGCTGCAGGATCTTGGCCACCCATCGAAGCTTAGTATTCCATCCATTCATTACACAATAACTGCTTGGCCACCACAAGCCAGGCACTGCACTGGGGGACGTAGCCGTGGCCAGTCCCAGCCTCAGGTCCTGGACAGTAAGTAGCAGGGAGATTTATATTGAATAAGTATTTACACAGAAATGCTGTGTTTACGTTACAGCAAGTGCTATAAGGGGGGCATGCATGGTTTCGTGGGAACATTAAACAGTACCTAGTGTGGTGCTGGGGGAGAGGGAGGACTTCCCTGAGGAGGTGACTGGGAGAATGACCAGGGATTGATCTGGTGAAGAACCAGGAGTGACAGTCCAGGGTGAGGGAAGAGCATACAGTGCTCTCTTCATTTATTATGAAGCAGCCATTCTAACCCACAGGGTAGTTTAGAGGCTGAAAGGAGGCAAAGCTTGGAAAGCACATACAGTAAAAAACTAAATAACTGGTCATGGTTATCATGATGGGTAGAGGCTTGCCACCTCCCAGGCCCACACAGACCCAGCGCACCCTTTAGCTGCCCGACCGCTCATCTGGCCTCACCTCCCTCCTGCCTAAGTCCCAGAGGCTGCCTTCCCCTTGTTCTCCCCAGTGCTCTCTGCTGCCTTTTCCCCTCCATGTGGGGGTTCCACAGCCCTCCAGCCATGGGTTAACTGTGCAGGGGAGCAGAGGAGCACTAGAAGGATAGGGAGAGGCATAATCCTCAGGAAGCAGTGGGAAGAATCTTTCAGCATCCATGAACTCATCCAGCACGAGGGGATTGAGCACCCGCCTGTTGACTACTGCAGCTCTAGGTTATGGGTGAATGGCCTCGGGTAAGGGAGACAAATTATTACCATTCTTACTCCAGAGAGGCAGATGACTGGAGAAGTAAACAAGCAAAGACTGGGCATATGGAGGGCGGTACGTGCTGTAAATGAATAAAAAGGAAAATAGGATAGAGTGATGAGTGTCGGGAGGGACAAGCTGATTTTGGAGATAGTGGAACTGGATGTCTTTAAGAAAGGGAAAGAATGGGACACCTGGGTGGCTCAGTGGTTGAGCGTCTGCCTTTGGCTCAGGGCATGATCCCGAGGTTCTGGGATTGAGTCCCACATCGGGCTCCCTGCATGGAGCCTGCTTCTCCCTCTGCCTGTGTCTCTGCCTCTCTCTCTGTGTCTCTCATGAATGAATAAAATCTTTTAAAAAAACAAACAAGGGGAAAGAACCCTGGAATGAGCTGGAGCAGAAAGGCAAAGGGAACAAGCTAGTAGCTGAGGAGGGAGCAGCAGGTAGCTGTGGTCCTGGGCAGGTAGCCCCATCCTGGGCAGGTAGCCAGGGTCCTAGGTGGGTAGGCGCAGTCCTGGGCAGGTTAGCCGCATGCTGGACAGGTAGCCTTTGGAGTTTCCTGAGGTGGAGAGTAAAGGGGTTGGATTTGACTTCTGTGAAAGACCCTTTCAGCCTTGGGAGAGGCACTAACCGTAAGCAGACTGAGGCTATGTGCAGCTGCGCAGGCCAGGGGTCATCCTGGAGGCAAGAGGCACATGGAGAGGGGAGGAGGTGAAGCAAGAGGAGATGCTCAGAATAAGAACCCCAGAGAGTCCTGCTTCTCGTTGTCTGTATGAGTGAGCAGGTTTACTGCCTGCCCATGGTCCCCACCTCTACAAGGGACATGTCCCATCTGCTCTCTCAGACCCTGCCCCCATGGAAAGGCTCAGAAATGCACACAGTTTCGCTTTCCCTCCATAAGGAGTAATTGCCTCTCTGTTCCCCTTTAAATAGACTCTCGAGACAGCTAAGTGTTCCTCTTTATGGTAACAGGTTTTGAACATGGTTCAGTGGCCTGAGTTGCCATGGCAACTTAGCCTTCCGAAGTCACAGGAACAAGATGGGTAGGAAACACTGCTCTGTTCAAGGCTGCAGGATATGAGGAGAGGCTCCAGGGGCACCGGAACGAGTAGAGGTGGGGGAGGGTTGGCCCCAGAAATCTTGGTGCCTGCGTGTCTCCTGTGAGCACCTTCTTTCATAAGGAGCTGTAACCCAAGAGCTGAGAGCACCAGTTAAGCTTCTCCTGCACAAACCCCAAGAAGTGGACTATTTATTGAGGGGGCTACAAGGAAAGGAAAATTTTTTTCCCAGGCACACCTGCCAGGGTGGTCACTTGCATATATCAGTGAAGACAAGAGGATGCTTAGGACCAAAGACCTTCAGCGCTGACAGAGGCCTTAATGGTTTATGTTCCCTGCTCCCTCTCTTCACGCATGAGGAAACGGGAACCAGAGAGGGTCCTCTCGGGAGGACTCACAGCCCATCAACAGCAAAGGTGGAAGAAGGAGAGCAGGGGTTCTCAGCACTGATTCCAGTCCCAGCAGAGGCCAACATAGCGAGGAGCAGGGCTCCACAAAGCTGTGTATCATGGTTTCAGTTGACAACTGGGGAGATCCACAAGCCAAGACGATGCTTTTTGAGTTAGAATGAGGCATGACATCTAGACCATTCTAATTAAAGCGGGGCACTAATAGCAAAAAAAGAAAGTAAGGGAAGAAGGAAGGAATGAATGGAGGGGCTTTAATGGCCATCCACAGAGGAAGGACTATTTAAACAGTGCTACATCTGTTCTTATGGAGGACTCTGAAGCAGTGAGAAAGGACAAGATGCTCGAGTAGCTTTGTATATACCCACATAGAAAATGTTGAAAGATTACTAAGTGAAAAAAGAACAAATTGCAGGACAAAACACATAATGATGCCATATGTATAAAATAAACTAAAAATAAAACCCACAAAAATAACACTGTATTGAAAACAAAGATCTAGGGGGAAAAAAAGGATACCAAGGATACCAGAAAGTTCATTTTCTCTAGGTATCGGGGGTCGACAGGGGCTTTCATTTTATCTGGAATGTCTAATATTTTGCAGGGAAAGTATTTTCATGCATTATGTTTGAACTGAAAATTAATTCAAAAAATAGTAGGACATAATAATTATAGATTAATAATAACAGAAAAACTGGAAAGTACAAATAAGTCTTCTGCCCATTTATCTCGTGTTGTCTTTCTCTAATAGATTTGCAGAGTTCCTCATTGTAGGTTCCGTATTGCAATTTTTGCTACAAATACCTATCCTTCTGTGACTTGCCTTTTTGTTTTAAAACTGAGATTATTAATAGATCATTAATTCGTAGGTAGAGGGAATATAAATTGAAAAGATTGACTACCTTTTCAAAGGTATTTTTTTTTATTCTCTTTAGGTTAGGTGCTTACAAATACTTCTCAAAATTCAAGGTGCGTGTTAGTATAGGAACCTCTATATCTGTCAATCAGGTTGTTTGCTTGGTGTTTTTAATTAAGGTCTAACGTAAATAGAGTAATACATGGAATATGCAGTATCGCCCTGTATGGATTAATTGAATCATTCATGTTACTGTGGGTGGGTGTTTACAGAGTGATGCTATTATGAATGAAGATGCCATGAATGTTCTTATACATTTCTTTTGGTGGATCTATGCTCTCATTTTTATTAGATTTACTTACCGTGTGGTAAAATGGCTCAGTCAGTGTGTGGATAGATAATACCGAACAGTTTTACAAAGTGATTGTGCCAATTTGTTCACTCATTCAGCAGTGTAGAAGAGTTTTCATTTCTTCACATCCTCATGAACACTGTCTTTGTCTGTCTTTTCCATCATAGCCATTCTGGTGGATGCGTCATGATCTCTCGTTATCGTTTTGATTTCCATGATGACCACGGATGCTGGGCCCCTTTCCAGACGGCACTGCCATTTGGACAGCCTCTTTTGTGAAAGGCTGTTTGATATTTTTGCCTGTTTTAAAATCCGGTCATCTTTTCCTTATTTATCCATACATATTATTGATATATTGTGGATACATGAATCATCAGTATATTTCCGTTGTGTGTGTTTTGATAAACAGAAGTTCTTGAGACTTGATATATTTATCATTCTTTCCCTATCTGTGGTTGGTGCTTTTGTAGCTTGTTTAAAAAAATAACTTTTAAAAAAAAATAACTTTCCTATCTAAAGTCATGAAGATGTGTTATCTTCTAAGTGTTTTACAGTTTAGCATTTTGAGGCTTAACAGACCTTTAAGTCTGTTCTCCACTTGGAATTGCTGTGTGTATCTAGTGGGAGGTAGAAATCCAGTTTCCTTTCTTCCCTGGTTGTCCCGGGAAGAGACCTTCTTCTCCCCACTCTGCGGTGGTGGGGCTGTGTGCGTCACTGATCAAGCGTGCACACAAAGGGTCTAGACGTGGTAGCCTCTTAAATATTTGTTGAGTCTAGTCTGAAATGAATCAGCATTTGTCAGGTATCTATTTATAAGTTCTGTTATGTTTTTTAAAGGAAATTCTCTTATTAACAACTAGTATTTCCTCTAGCATCTCCTACCCTGAGAAATCATAAAATTGTCATCAGGGAAATACTCCACAGTCGCCAAGTTTTTGCTCAAATTTTGCATAGTTTTGGAACCATCAGCCCATTGTTCGTTATGCCGACATACACCAGAAGAGGGCCCTGTTTGTTCATGTGAACGAGCGAGGGCCCATCCCTGGGAGGAAGACAGCCTTGTCTGTCTGCCTGTCTGCCTTTTATGGCAGGACCTTCCATCCAGGACTTTAGAGTGTTCCCTGCCCTGGCCCCTGTTGTTTATTTCTCCTGTCCTCCTTAGAGTTGGGTGGGCCACAGTCAGAGTCTGGGCAGCCATGAAACCATCGCTTCTCGTACAGGAGGCGAGGAGAGTCCGGGTCTAAATGCACAGAACCAAATGCCATCCAGGGCAGCTTTCACCACCTTGGCACTGCTGGCAGTTTGGGCCAGATAACCCTTTACTCTCGGGACCTGTCCTGTGCATTGTAAGATGTTGAGCAGCACCCCTGGACTCTACCTTCTCTCTAGATGTTAGTAGCACCATCCCCAGTTGTGACAACCAAAAAAGTCTTCAGATACTGCCTATTATTCCTGTAGAGGACAAAACCTCCCCCTGTTGAGAACCACTGATCTAGTGCAATCCCACATTTTGCAGCTAGGAAGCCAAGGCCCCTAGAGGGAGATGACTTTCCCAGGGTTACAGCTAGTGCGGGAGTTGGGGTGAGAACCCAATATCCTTAGAGTTAGCATACTCAGGGACAGAGGGCTGCTCTACAGAGCCTTGCAAATTGCGTTGTTGGTTTTTGTTTTTGTTTTAGTTCCAGCTCCACGTCTGACCCTTCTATCTCCTGCTTCCATTTTATAGTCCTTTCCTTTAATTTTGTTTTTCTTATTGCATAACTGAAAGAAAGTCATGGCTAGAAAACCCAGAAACACAGAAAAAAGAAAACAAAAACCACATTGCCACGCTAAGATAGCCACTGTTCACATTCCAAAGGATATCCTTGCAGATGTCTTTATGTTCCAGCATATTAATAATTTTTTCATAGATTTTTACTTTGGTTATAAAAGTAACATTCACCGAGATAGGAAGAGTGGTTACCTGTGTGGGATGTGATGGGAGCAGGAGATAGGGGTCTCCCATTTTTTATTTTACACTCTAAATTATTGTTTGGCTTTAGTGCAATAAATATTTTTGCTTCCTTTTCCTTAAAAGGAAGTATTCACACATTTAACAAATGTAGACCATCTTGATGCATGGGAAGTAAAGAAGCAAAAGCCCACCCTTTAGTGTCCATCTCAGACCTTTGCTCCATATTCCCACCTATCCTTGATTTAGGGTAATTTTTCCCATCACCCTGACAAAACATCCCTCTAGCTACTCAGGAGGTACATCCTACACCCAGGCACAACTAAGCAGTACCTCTTGGCCCATCTGCAAACAGTGTATCTTCCAACCCAGACTCAGAGCCCAATGGTGCAATAAGTGAACAATGAGCCAGGCTTTGTGGAAAGGAGTCACCTCAACTCACAGTAATCCCTGTCCTCTACATGGTTTTATAGTTTATTTTTTGTTTTTGTTTTTAAGATTTATTAATTTGAGAGAGAAAGAGAGTGAGAGTGGGAGGGAGGGAAGAGGGAGAGGGAGAGAGAATCTCATGCTGACTCCCTGCTGAATGCAGAGCCCAACTAGGGGCTCGATCTCATGACCTATGAGATCACAACCTGAGCCAAAACCATGAGTCAAACACTCAACTGACTTTGCCACCCAGGTACCCAAGGCTTTATAGTGTTTAAGTATTTTACATTCTTTTACATATGTCCCAATCTGAAAAACAAACCTGCTAGCTTCATCACCATGTCAGGTACCTAGCAAACATGGTCTGACAGATGAGGATCACAGCTTCTGTAGACATACCCCCATGGGCCAGGCGGTGTGTGGGACTCCAGGACTCAGAGGCCATTGGACATGATCCCTTCCCTAATGGCACCCTTCACAGTCAACACCTTCAGTCTGCAGCATAGAAGGTTAGCTGTCCAGGGGGTAGGCAGGATGATCTCATAGCTTTTAACTCTTTACTTAAAAATTAAGAAAGAAACTAAGCCGTCTTGTATATTAACACACTGTTAAATTATAGCTATCCAGAGTTGATCAAGTAAATACATGTCAACTGGGATGTTTGCTCAAAATTGTATTGATGAAAAGCGTGTGGTCCAAAAAGTTTGGAGACCACCAGCCAAGATCCACAACCACAGAGTGATACGGGTATAAAACAGTGGAAATAGGGATCCCTGGGTGGCGCAGCGGTTTGGCGCCTGCCTTTGGCCCAGGGCGCAATCCTGGAGACCCGGGATCGAATCCCACGTCAGGCTCCCGGTGCATGGAGCCTGCTTCTCCCTCTGCCTGTGTCTCTGCCTCATTCTCTCTCTCTCTCTCTGTGACTATCACAAATAAATAAAAATTAAAAAAAAAAAAAAAAAAAAAAAAAAACAGTGGAAATAGGGAGGAGGGGATGATAGGACAGATTTCTGCATGAGGGTCATTTTTGTATCCTCTGCACCTAACACAAGTCTCTTTATGGCCTAAATGATGAGGGGAGGGACATTTAGCTCAATTCTAGATGACAAGTAGAAACATCCCTGTTTATACCCCAAAGTCTTTCAAGATAGCACCATTCCATTTGAGGCAGAGACTGTCAATTACCTTCATCCAAAGCCACCCCAATCCTTGAAACATGCCGTGTTTGTTTCATTAACCTTGCCAGTAATTGCCAAGAGATCAGAGCCTCAGTCATCCAGTTCTGCACTAATGACTTTTCTATGAGGATACCCCATTGGATAGGATGTCTGGAAGCTGAGGGCTCAGGAGTCACAGTGCAGCTTGCTCTCCTGCATGTTGTTGGAAAATGGACATCTGCAAACATCCTGGAGGTGGTGTAGTGGTCCCACCTGCAGCTGCTTAGTACAGTTGCTCAGAAAGCTCTTTAAATATCCCGTGTCTGTCCTTCATCCTGCTCCAAGGAGGCCCTGGCTAAAATGCCAGGCCAGAAGCTCCACACTCGATTCCAGGGTACAGCCAGGGTGGAGAACCCCTGATCTACATCTTCTTAGCCAGCATTTCCAGAGATTACTCATTGAAGTGTTGTCATAATTGATTCTTGCCATATCTACAGACCACTAGTCCTCTTGTTTATAAAACAGTTGTATTTAAATTGACTTTTTAACTTAAATTTATTTTAAAAGGAAACTTCCATTAAAAAAAAAATCATTAACTCTTGCCATCATTAGAAAGCAACCAAAAAAACAAATTCAATTAAAATTAACCAAACTCATGTAATTCCAGCTGCTACCAGCACAGGCCATTGAGTGTAAGGGCTGCTCTCTCTGTTAAAAATGGAGATTAGCAAATGTTAGAGAGGTGATAAGATGTGTTGGATCCAAATGGAGACTTTCTCACTAAAGTTGTCAGAAACTGAGAAGGAAATAACTTCCTCACCGTGACTCACTGTTGTTAAATATCATTTCCCTGCATCCCCAATTCCCACCTTTTAGGAAGTGCCAGCCTTGGAAGACATTGATGTGCTCCAAGGGGAGGGGGCTGAGCTACGTTCTAAGCCTGTTTCTTGGCTGTAGATCTTTCCCAGCTGACCAGACATGATTCTGATCCAGAGTAAGAATTATTTTTCCCCTTGACAATTCAGAGGGGAGCGGAAAGAGCAGAGGTGAGACATGGTAATATACAGCATTATTCAAGTGAGGCGGAGATTGGCGGGGAAAAGACCACACACACACGCAGATACACAGAACCAGATAAGGTTACTGATGTATTTGGCCAGGTTTACAAAGAGCTCCTGGAAGTGAGGGCCCCACGGAACAGGAGCAGATGGAATATATCACAGTTGAGCTTTCCACTGCACCTGGAATCCCAGACCAGGGGTGGAAGCTGTAGCTCATATTTGCTGTACAGAGCTGGCTGTGGGAAGCCTAATTTGTTGCCTGCTTCACAGGCCCTGATCTTTGGGGCTTAACATCAGCATGCAGGAAACACTTCACAAGCCATCTATGCGTATCCATATAAGGGAATGTTTAGAATGCTGGGCTCTGGTTAGGCCCTGTACCCCACCCCCAAACACACACACACTCTTCCCACCAGAAAACCAGAGTTTTCTGAGAGCCTCCAGTTCCCAGCTCATTTCTGCACCCTCACTTGACAAGGACAAAAACATAAAATATTAGTGTTAGTGTTACTGTTTTTTGGTTGCCTCAAAACTTAGAATGTTAGGAAAATACTGTTTTGAGTTTAGTTTCACGATTCCCTTTAGGTGATGGGCCAAAACTAATACATAGTTTTTCCACCCAGACATGGAGCCTAAAGGTAATGTT
This sequence comes from Canis lupus dingo, assembly GCF_003254725.2. NCBI lineage: Eukaryota > Metazoa > Chordata > Mammalia > Carnivora > Canidae > Canis > Canis lupus. The sequence continues at coordinate 53,228,812 of NC_064246.1, read as the reverse complement.
TAATGCTGTTGAATGTGAATCCGATCTGTGTAGGATCACATTGACACTGTTTTTCCTAAATGTGTATCCTGAATCTGTATGGTATCTATTACACAAGAGAAACCAAGTCCTCAGTTAGCCTCAGGCTGAGTGAGTTGAGAACGTGAAGTTTTGTGGTATTTGATGGAACTCCCTCATGGTCAGGGGTTTCTAGCTGGCTCAGTCATTGGAGCATGCGACTTTTGATCTCAGGGTCGTGAGTTCAAGCCTCATGTTGGGCAAAGAGTTTACTTAAAAAATAAAAAAAATTTAAAAGAAAACTTAAATCAGTAGTTAAAAGTACTTCCCCAAAAAAACTGAAAAGGAAAAAAAAAATCCCTCATGGTCCAGGAGTTTTAAGTAACATAGCAAAGGAAAATCTTAAAACTGAAGCTAATACAAAAAATAAAATACTCCTCCCTTGAAGAATTTTTATGAGGGTCCCTTAAAATAAAAGATTTTTGTGTCCTGATTCCAAAACCTCTTCACTTTTACTTGCTCTGTTGATAGGGCAATTTCATAGTAGGTTTTGGTTCTTATTAATCATCTAATGATCATTGCTCTCATAACCATGAGGTGTCAGTAGTTGTCCTAAGCAGTAGGAGTAACAGGCATTAGTGTGGCACTTGATAAGTGCAAAAGTGACCTAATCGCACTGGTCACTCTCACGCTCCTGCCAGAGAGAACCCCATGCAGAAGCAGAAGCACAAAGCAGGTCCCGAACAAGAAATTCATGGAAGTCCTTTTGTGTAGAACAATCATGCTTTTTTCACACTTTAGAAAAATCATTATAGTTGAATGCTGGTTCCAAAAAAAAGGCTATAAGAGGAACGTTTTAGAGGCAACTAAGGACATTTTAGTATCAACTGTATCTTAAATGATATTAAAAAAATTTTTTAATGTAGGCAGTCATAATACTGAGGTCACATAGGAGGATAATCTTGGGTTTAGGAGTTGCATGCTGAAGTATTTAAAGCTGAGTAATGCAATGACTTCAACTTGCCTTCAGCGATTCAGTAAAACATTTGGAATCAAGGCAGAAATGGTATAAGAAAGGGTTTTTGTGACTATGTCAGGAGTATAAGGATGTGCATTGTTCTTTCTAATATTTTATATGTTCAGTATTTTTCACAAGATGGGAGAAAGGAAACTTCATTATGGGATCTGGAAAGTTAAGAAGAAAATAGATCACTAAGCAGACAAGGTCACAGTGTGTAAGGAGGAAGAAAAGTTATGAGGCTTTTTGTTTTTTCCAGCTAGTTCTGCTAGTTGGTGAGATTTATTCTTGATAACGTATGCTTAGGAGCTACTTCTGACCTCATTTTTTTTAATTTATAGAGGCATCTGCTAGTGCTGAACTCAGCCACGACTCTCATGCTACCCATCTATTTGATTTATAAGTAGGAAATACCAGTGTAGAATCATGGAAAGGCAGATGAAGTCGGGAAAGCTGTCCAATCCAAATTAGAAAGAGACCATATGGGATTTGTGAGTGGCCCTAAGAGAATTCCCAGAATGCCACTGTCAGCTGGCCTCTTCCTATAGGCCATGGTGGGGAGGCTTTCCCTCTACTTCAGGGTCCTTTAGAGAAAAGAAAGCAATAATGCTTTCTCCCTGTGTGCAATTTAAGAGGAATGTCTAAGACCCAGCTTATTTGAGGGTCACTGCCTTACCCTTCTTGTCGAGGATGGAATTTTAAAGCATTGGGGAATAAAATGGCAGAGCTGATTTTCCATTTAGCAGCAAAAGCACTTTCAGACAATTATAAATCAGATCATGTTACTTTCCTGGTTAAAACTGACAGATGGCTTCTCATTGTACTTAAGTTCTAGCCCCCAGCTTTGACGCAGGGGCCCAGAAAATTCAGCCATGACTCTTCCTCCAACCTCATTCATCTCTTATTATATACCCTCTCCCTTGTGTACAGTTTAGCCACATCAGACCCAGAAGGTCAGTGTACAAATAAGGAAACCAAGGTACACGGGAGGTCTTCGTCAGGGTATAGCCAAATCCTACCTCCTTGGTTTCTACCGTAATGCCTATTGACATTTACTTCCTTGGTGTTATAATTCAAGGGGTACCAGGAGGACTCTCACCACCACCCCCAAACCAAAGCATCTCTTCCCATTTCCAACAGTGTTTGAAATCCTCCTGTTAGAGACTTTTGATTTGAAATGTTATCTGATCTTTATTTTTTGTTGTTGTTGTTGTTATCTGATCTTTAAAAGCTTCACTGGAGACGCCTGGGTGGCATCTGCCTTCAGCTCAGGGCGCAATCCCAGGTCCGGGGCTCAAGTCCCATATTGGGCTCCCTAAGGAGAAGCTTCTCCCTCTGCTTATGTCTCTGCCTCTCTCTCTGTGTCTCTCATGAATAAATAAAATCTTTAAAAAAAAGCCTCACTAAAATACAAAGTCTGCTGAGATGCGTTTGAAAAAGATAATGCTGTGAGAGCCAGTAGTTTAGTGGGTAATCATTTATCAAATAATATGAGTAAGTAAGATGGTCACTCAGGAAAGGATGTGGGGAAAACAAGACTCCTCCAGGCCAAAACAAAGACAGAGACACACATTAAATGAGAAACTCTGTACTGCACATAGGAAGATGTTGATAGTATATGCTAAGTGATGAAAAGAGATTACAAAAGAGTAGGTGTTTTATACCCCACTATTTTAAAATACATACTTAAATGTTATACGTGTAGAAGAACCTGGCAGGATAAACCCCAAAAGGTTATCAGTGATGACCCCCCAGGTGGTGGGATTATAAATTTCTTCCTTAAAATAAAATGCATCTGCATTTTTCTTTTTTCTTTTTTTCCAAAAATGAGCGTAAATACTTGAGCAACAAAAAGAAAGGGGCTAGAGTAACAACTTTAAAAACATACCCGCTGTGGTGTAAGGTCCAGGCATGGTGACAAGAGTTAACAATACTGTGCTGTAAACTTGAAAGCCATTGAGGAAGTAGATCTTAAATGATCGCCCCACCACAACCACAACAAAAATGGTAATTGTGAAAGATGGTGAAAGATGTGTTCACCAACTTACGTGGTGGTAACCATTTCACAACCATCAAATCATCACAAGGGCGCCTGGGTGACTCCATCAGTCAGGCATCTGCCTCCAGCTCAGGTCAGGATCCCAGGGTCCTGGGATCAAGTTTCACATCAGGCTCCCTGCTCAGTGGGAGCCTGCTTCTTTCCCTTCCCTCCCCTATACCCTCCCCTTCATCCTCCTCCTGCTCTTGCTGTCACTCTCTCGCTGAAATAAATAAAACCTTTTTAAGAAATCATCACATTGTACACCTTAAAGTTACATGGTATTAACAGGTCAATTGTATCTTAGTAAAGCCCGAGGAATATCTGCCAAATTAATAGTTTCAGGGGACAGTCCTCGCCTAAATTAAGTATTTGATGCATTTCCAAAAGAAAATGACAAATATCAGGTCAGTTAACACACATAAGTAACTGGTGGTGGTGGTGCTGGTGGTGGTTTTTAGAGGTCAAGAATAACAAATTTGTGACTTAAGTGCCATTGTCCCTATGCTAGCCCAAGGCAGACATTAAAAATCAATCCTGCTGAGCCTGAATATGTTGTCAGAATCCTTTCCGAAAGCAACCACTGCCTGAGTCATGGATTATTGGGAGAGGACCCCTGGACCACTGCTTGCATATATGTTGCCTGCAGGTAAATCATGAAAAGGTCTCCTTCCTGAAGATGTTTCACTTCTTTCTTTTGAAATGTTATCATAATATATTGATTTTTGGGACACCTGAGTGGCTCAGTCCATTAAGCATGTGCCTTTGGCTCAGGTCGTGATCCCAGGGTCCTGGGATTAAGCCCCTTGTGGGGCTCCCTGCTCAGCAGAGTCTGCTTCTCCCTCTGCCTCTTTCCCCACTCATGCTAGTGCATGTGCTCGCTCTCTCTCTGAAATAAAATCTTTTTAAAAATTTTTAGAAATATTAATGTTTGAGGGGTACCCAGGTGGCTCAATTGGTTAAGTATAGCCTTCAGTTCAGGTCCTCATCTCAGGGTCCTGAGATGGAGCCCCACATCGGGCTCCCTACTCAGCAGGGAGTCTGCTTCTCCCTCTGTCCTTCCCCTTGCTCATTCTCTCTCTCAAATAAAAATATTGATGTTTAAAGAACAAAATACATCTGCTAGAAAATGATCATTATAAACAGTCAGTCTCTGGTGTCTGTAGTATACTTGGCCTTCCCTAGGATGAGTAGACAGTATTCTCTCTTCTTAAACCATTCATAGCAATCCTAGGTGATTCTTTTTTGTCATCTCTGCTGGAAATCATTAACCCCTCCCCCCCAAAATAAACACAAACCCTGACAAGATGGTATTATCTCCCAGTGAAAGTAAAGTGGCCTGAGACCCCACTGGAAACTGCCTAGTCGTCGTATATTCTAGGCGCTAGAATCTGTCGTGCTTTAGTATCTAGGAGGCTGCTGAAATGCCCGCTTCCTCTTGGTCAGATGCAAAGTCCAATATAACAATATGGCAAACCATAGGACATGAACTGGGTATTATTAACCAGTCAGCTGTTTCTGCTTCAAGGCAGCATGATTCAAGGAGGACCATGAGTCTTTGTTCTAATTGAAGCTCAGGCTTAATTCCATTTTTTTCCAGTCCATGAATTTGCTCATTTCTCATTCCAAGTGATTTGCAATGAATGTCATTCCCTGGGACCTTTGCTATTGCATTGGCCACATCAAGACCAGGCCTTCGCATTTGTGGTGTGTAGTCTAGTGGTTGGGAAGGAGATGTGTCCTAGGGGATGGGGGACAGGGTCCACTGGATCTAATGATGAGCCAGGGAAACTCAGATGGTAAGGACATTTACCACCCAGTAGGTTCTAACTGGCCACTTGCAACTTAAAAAAAAAAAAAAAAAAAAGCATTCCCATTTTGAAACTTGCTGCAGGCACTTGCTCTTGACCTGCCTTTGTCCCTCTGAAGAAAGATCTGTCTCATTCAAGGCTATATAACTCAGCAGTAGAGCAGAATGAAAGAACAGGGTAAGGTTGGTTTAGGAAGGAGGCCCAGTAGCCAGGCCCAGGTCAGCAAGAAAATTCTGAGAGATCTCAGGTCTTTTACTTATACTCTGCCCATATCCAGAAGAATACACAGTGCCTTACATTAAAGAAAGAGTGTCACTAAATCTATAGACCTTGCACAGAATAAGTCCAGAAATGCATCAGGAGCCAAAGGAAAAGGCCAGGCCAAGTTTCATCAGTTTGTTTCAGCCTGATATCAGTTTGACTCCCAGGTGCTCCTGGAAAGGAATATCTCAGGACTCAGACATCCTGGGTTCAAGCTTTGCCTCTGTACTTAATAGCTATGAGACTCCAAGAGAGGGATGAAATCCTCTCAGCCTTAGATTCCACACCCCAAAATGCTGGGGCTAAATGTAAGTATCCCCTGCTTTTTGAAAAAAAGTTTGCATTCTGCCCCTTTGCTTTCACAAAAGACCTTACGGTGGTACCTGTTTTCACGAACCACAGAAATCCAAAGGGGATGTTGCTTTCAGGAAAAAAGGTGAAAAGCAAGAACCGCACTCACTGTTGCTTTGCAGCAAGTCCGTCTAGAGGCAGCACATGAGTGGCTGCACCAAACCCCTTCCCGGGGACTCCACTCAGCATCTCAGCATCAAGCTGCTGGAGCTTTGAGCTGTGCTTTATCCGTGCTTCATCTCTATTCTACGCATCCCTTAAAGATGTGTTGTGAAGTATCAGAGAAGCCTGAGAGAGGTTGTTTTTGGGGTCTGGGAATGTTCAGAATTTTTTTCCATGTAAAATAAGTGTCATTACTTCTTTGCTGTATGCCATTTGGGATTAGGAAAGGTTTCATTAGGAACGGTCTACTTCCAGATTACAGAGGAAACCTATTCCTACTTCATAGTCTTTGTGTTAAGTGAAGTGATGAATGTAAAGTCACCAGAGCCTCATAAGCAGGCCCTTTCCTCTTCCCAGAGCAAGTAGGTTTCAGCTGGGCCTTTCTGACAAGTCTCCAAGATGGAGAGCCTGGCTCCTGACTGCCTGCAGCCTTTTCAGCCCACCCCTCCTCACGAGCCCCAGCAGATGATTTCCTGCTTCACATTGATTTTGATCTTATCTCTCCTCTGTCTGTGGTTGCACCTTTCCTAGTTCAGGACCTGGCCCATTCTCTCCAGCCATCCCAAAGCCCTTACCATCTCCTCCCCTCCAGCTCCAGTTTAGCACATACCTTATATCAAATGCCTGCTCTCCACAAGGAACTTGATGTCACTGTCCTTCTTCCCAGTCTTCAGAGTCCTTTGATTTATTTCCCAGGCACAGGTGTCCTGGGCTGTCTTCCTCCACTACTTTGGAAACTTCATTCAAATCTAATTTTTCTGGTCTTACCTGGCATTGTGTTTCCTGCAGCATCCAGGCCCCTCTCTACCCTGTAGAGGACACCATCCTTACCTCTGTGCCTTTAGGTTGGGTGTCAGACCACAGAGCTAGTAATCAGTGGATGTTTGGTGAAGTGAAGGAAGGATGAAAGAGGCAGCACCAAGTGTGTAGGAGTAGCCTTCCTCCCCACACCTGGTTTGCAAGATGGCCTGTCCTCTCTCATCACATAGTGTGTTGGTAGACATGGAAGTGTCCAGAATTTATCAGTCTCGCCTTGATCTCTTTGCACCCTCTCTTTCTTTGAAGTCAGAAGAGCTGAAGTATGTGTAAGGGTCTGGTCACTTTGAGAAATGCCCACCCATGCCTACCCTCACACTGGTGTATTAGCCTCTCCTGGAGTCAGTTTTCATCTTCATGCTGATGATTCCCAAGTTCGGATCTACCCTTCAGATTCTGGGGCCCCATACCATACCTCTAGTTACCTGTTAGATGTCTTCTCTTGAACGTGCACAGACCTCAGAAAATCCCCTTACCCAGATCTGATCTCAACTTCCTGCTCCCTGCAAACCCACTGTGTCCTTGGACCCTGTGAGCAAGTGGTCATGGGTGTCATTGCCCTCTCTGCTCCTGTATCCCATCTGTCATCCAGGTCTCCGATGTCTGCTCCTTCCTCTCTGTCTCCTTTGCCACCACTCCCTACTCTCTCTTGCTTAGACTATCCCAACACCTCTTTTCACACACACACCCCACTACCCCAGTCCTTTCTGTTTTACAGACAGAAGGTGAAACTGCAGATTTCCCTGATGGAAACCAGCAAGGTGGCATTCAGATGCCTGAGCAAGGCTTCTAAGATCTTTCTGCATATGCCTCCTGATTCCCCTTCTCCCTCAGCTCATACCATCTTCCTCCAGCATGGAAAGCTTCTTATTCAGTGGTCAGCCCTTCACCCACCGTGGTCCCTGTCACTCTTTGGCCTTTGCAGGAAGTGTTCTTCCTCAACTGTCCAACACTTACTCCTGGTTCAGGTCTCAGCTTAGTATTCCCTTCTCTGAAGAGCCTTCCCTATCACCCTCTTATGCATTGCCATAGCCCCATGCATGGCCCAGCTCTAGCACTTGCCACAATTTTCCATTTACTTGTTTTCCTCATCACCTTGACAAGTACCATGCATCAGGTCTGCCCCCAACACTGTCATGTCTCCACCCCTTGCAGAGAGACTTGTGTATAATAGATGCCTATTATTTGTTGAATGAATGAATGAATGACTTCTTTCTTTTCTGTGCTGACTATATCCTAGCCAGAATGAAGGTGTTCAGATCTTGCTTGGTCTTTAGATATTATACCCATGCTCTGTATATTCTTTTTGTTGTCCTCTCATGTCAGAGCAAATGTGGGTCTTGCATATAACTGGTCCCTCCAAGAAGACTCTCTCTCAGTCAGTGGTATCATAGGATATGAGACACTGCTCTGATTCTTCCTCAGAACCACAGACTTTAGGGCCCTGGTCTGGGGCTAGATTAGCTCAACCTACAGACAGCTTATGGGGCCTGAGTGAACAAGGATTTTGCTAAGTTTTTAAAAAGAAAACCACTGTAGACTGGAGGGTCTTAGAAGACGACCTAGGAGGTGAAGCTTGAGTGGGGCTCTGAGGGATGGATGAGGATGCATGGAAGTTAGGAGGGTGGGGAAAGAAGGAATTTATAGGTGTAAATTACCCTGGGTGATCCAGTTATTATTTACCTTGGTATCCAACCAGCAGACCTTAAAAAATGAGTGGCCTGCAAAGAAATTATTTACACAAATCCAGAATAGAGGTTATGTCTGGGGGTTGCAGAAGAGTAGTTTTAGTAACTCCGTTTTATCAGCTAGAAGATAGCTCAAGATTCTTCATACTTCAAAATGCATATTTGTGCGTGTGTGTGTGTGTGTGTGTGTGTGTCAGAATTTTTTAAGTTTCAAGAATGTTAGTAGCTGTGACTAAAAGCCCAGTAAATAAAGCAACAAATGATGTAATCCTATCAGATGTGAGGCTAAAAAGTTTCTCAGGTGATGAGATTTTAACCAATCTCCTGTTTTTATTTTTGATAACTATGCTTTTTTTTTCATCATGTGCATGTATAATGAGGGGGGGAAATATTCCACACTTCCTCAGGCTTTGGCTGCATGGGTTGCCATGGAGAAGCAATGGGTGTCAAAGGAAAGTGGCTCTTGCTCTTAACCCTGTCAGCCCTACTGCTTCTTTATTGCCATGTGGACCTGTATAGGAAATGTCACCTCCCCGAGAGTCTCAATGTCCTGGTGTGTTGGAGGGAGATCGTAAGAGCTACCCTCATAGGATATTCTAAAGTGCAAAGCAGATGACGGGTACACAGCACCTGGCACATAGTTAGTGTTCAGTAAATGCTCATTGCCTTTCGTTCCCTGAAGAACAAAGCAAACATGTTGATATAGATTCTCAGTTCTAGGGAAAGACCCTTAGAGACCATTTAATCCAACCTCTTCATTTCATTCCATTTAAATTGTTCTTAATTGCACATGATAAATCAAATAATACAAATGAGTTTATGATGAGAAACATCATTCTTGGCTCTGCTGCACCTCTCCCCACCTGTATCCCAGTCCCCAAGGCAACTTGTTGTAATCATTTCTATTTCTGGTTCTTCTCGTTGTTCTCACCATAATGCTGCTTAATAATCGGATAGCTTCTATTTCTTAATTGGCAACTCTAGACAATACTTATACTCCCTAGTTGGAAAGATGAGATTTTTAGCTGATTTAAATCTCTCCTCTCTCTTCCTCTTTAATATTTGATTATGTTACTTATTACTTCTGTTGCTTCCTTTGGAATCAGAGATAATATACTTATACCACCATTGCTGCTTTTAGTAACATTATTTAGTATCTTGACTCCTTTCTGTGCAAGATGAGGAAATTAACACACACACACACACACACACACACACACCCCCGCAACTTCCACTTCTAACACTTCCACCTCTTACCTCGCGTCAGCTTCACTTTTACTATTATATGGTCAAAGCTGTATTTTTGTAACCCTTGTATTTTCTTCTGCATCTGTAACCTGTCCTTAAATGTAGCTTAAAACAAAACAAAAATATATACTATTTACATTGTTAAGTCTGTGCAGATGTTATTCCTTGCTAGATCAAGTGGCATGCTAGGATTTCATTTCCTTCCTTCTAATTCCAGTTCAAAACCCTCAAAGCTCCATATTTTAAAGGTAGAAAGTAGGTACTTCCAGAGGTTTTTCAAATTAATTTAAGTAATATATGTTCAATATAGAAAATTCAGTAGATAGGGCACTTGGGTGGCTCATTGGTTGAGCATCTGCCTTTGGCTGAGGCTGTGATCCTGGGGTCCTGGGATCTAGTCCCATATAAGGCTCCTCTCAGGGAGCTTCTTCTCCCTCTGCTGTCTGTACCTCTCTCTATGTGTCTCTCATGAAAAAATAAATAAAATCTTTTTTAAAAAATTCAGTAAATATATACAAGTAAGAAAAAACATAAAGAGAGAGGGATAGAAAATTAAGGACACCTGAAAATCCCACCACACATTAATGCTTCATATAATTTATATAGAGTAATCAGTAAAACTGAAGAGGAAATACTTTCCTTAGTAATAAAAGGAAACATGCAGGCCTGCATAATATGGGCCCACACCCCAAATAGGAGAGATTCTGTCCTAAGTTTTAGTTCCCTTATATGCTGCAGACATTCAGCTGTTTTTTTAAAGATTTTATTTATTCATTCATAAAAGATACAGAGAGAGGCAGAGACACAGGCAGAGGGAGAAGCAGGCTCCATGCAGGAAGCCTGATGTGGGACTCGATCCCGGGACTCCAGGATCATGCCCTGAGCCAAAGGCATACACTCAACCACTGAGCCACCCAGGTGTCCCAACATTTAGCTTTTTTTGCACATGCTTACTGAGCATTTGCTATCTATGAGACACTGTGCTATTAGGAATAAAATACGGTCAGAATAAGACATTGTCCCTACCTTCATGAAGGTTAAATTCCAGTAGGGGGAGGTAGACATTAATCAAACAGTCATGGGTAGGCAAGTATAAAGTATAAAATAAATTGAGTTCAGGTGTTGAAAGGAAATGAACTTGATTCTTTGAGGACACATGACAAAGGAATGTGCCCAGGCTCAGACCCCCCTTTCTTGAGGGGGTTAAGAAGGTCTCCTTTGAAGGAATGATGGTTGAATTAAGATCTGAAAGGAGTGTGGGAATTTACGGAGCAAAGAGAGTGTGGGCAAAAGATAGGTTAGGGAGCATTCCAGAAAGAAGGTAAAAAAACTCTTTGATGGGTGCACAGATAGGGCATTCAAATAACAAAAGCTTTTATGGCTGGAGCAGAAGGAACCGGGAGTGAATGGAGAAGAAACCCATACTCAGGGCGCTTCACAGGCCAAGGGTTCCAGGGGCACAGTGGAAGTCCAAGTGTGGATCCTTTAAGATAGATATTAAATAAGGAGGAGGTTGACCGTTAGCATGGATACCCACAATGGAGGCTTGTTTGCCTCCCTGACATAAGACTTTATGTCCCCTAAACCGGACATTTTAATTAGTTGCAATGGCCTCATCTAAGGAATGCCAAATAGATACCTTCCCCAAAAGGTGCTGCGAGGTGTGTAGCCACCTCACTATGCAAATGACCACATAGCTCATCCTTTGGGACCTTTCAGGCAGACACTTTCCCACCTCTATTAGGAAACACACCCTTCTGCCTTTCCTCACCTTCATTAGCAAATTGCATTAAGAGATAGAGAGCACACAGGAAGCATGCCACAAGGAAGCCTCCACTTGCCCCAAAGCACCTCTGATCCTATAGTTACTAACTGGAGGACAGGGGGATGTATAGAGAGGGATAAATGGAACACTCTTGTCCCTCCCAAAGAAATCTGAAGGAGAAGCTCATCATGTAAAATGAGTAAAGCAATAACATTGCTCCTGTTGTAGAGGACCCAGAACATTCCTCTCCTCCATCCCCTGAGGTGGTACCCAAGGTCAATTTTATTCTCATTATTAAAAGAGAAAGCTGATAGTCCATGCAACGAGCAACTTTTCTAGTAAGAAAACATTTGTAGGAGCAACTGAAATTTTTGGAAGAAAAGAAGAAAGAGGAAAATTTGGCAGTTGAAACTATTGTAACCAATCCTCTGCTGAGAATACCTACATAGTTCCTCGTCGCACTTTAGAAAAATCCAGACTTCATACCACTCCTGTATTCCCAGCATGGTATCTCTATGGTCCAGCTTACTTTCTGCCCCAGGGCCTTTGTACTGGAATGCTCTTACCTCATATCTGCATGGCTGGCTCTCTCACTTCATTCCATCTTCTTTCAAATATCTCTCCCTCAGAAAGATTTTCCCTAACCACCCTTCCTCAAGCAGTCCATTCCCCATGCCCAGTCACTCTCTAGACTCTTACCCTATTTTCTTTTATCACTATCTGAAATTTTCTGATTTGTTTGCTTGTTTTTATCTGTCTCTATCAACCAGAACATAAATTCCATGAGGGCAAAGATCTAGTCTAACTTGTTCAACATCATATCTGCAAAGCCTAGAACAGTGCCAGGCATTCAACCAATATCTGTTGGGTGAGTGTATGTAACGATATTCTCATACTTGGAGGTTGGTTATGTGGCTAAACAAATTTATTCATCTAAGAAAATATGAGATAACAAATATGCATTCATTAATCAGTTATTGAGAAACTGTTATACTCAGTGGGGTGAAGAGGCAAAACTAGAGACAGCACCTCATGCTTAAGGAGTTCGGAGCATTGTGGTGGTCAGTAGGAAGGAACATAGAAAGAAGCAAAAGATATGAGGACTTAATGGTCTTGGAAAGTGAAGAAGAGAGAAAAAATGAGCCTCAGATTTTAGGCTTGGGCAGATAAGGAGATGATCATGACATTCTGGGAGCAGAGGAACCCCAGGGAGAAAGGGAAGAGGTCAGCTTTGGAAATGTTGACGTGTGGAATATCCAAGCAGTGATATCCAGCAAGGAGTTAGATATCCAATCTGGAGCATGGGATTAGTGAAAGGAGCCGTGTCCTTGATACATACAAACCCCCAATACTTACTCAAGAAAAAAATGGTAACCTGAATGGTCGTGTGTCTATTAAAGAAATTTTATCAAGGACATGGGTCCTTTCACCAACCCCAATTCTAGACTTGGGGCACTCAAGTGCCCAATTCTGCACAGTTGGATATCCAATTCTGCACAGTTGCTTCCGGAATGCAGAAAAGAAGGGATTTCTTCCCAATTTGTCTTAGAAGGTCAGCATTATCCTAATGCCAAAATCAAAGGCATTTAAGAAGAAAACAGCAAATCAGTGTCCCTCATGAATATAGAGTAAAAATAAGCAAATAAAATCCAGCAATGTATAAAAAGGATAATGCATCACAACCAAGTGAGGTTTATTCCCAGAATGCAAGGCTGGTTCATCATTGAAAAGTCAAACAATGTTAATTAGTAAATTAAAGAGTAGCCTGAATGACCAGTAAGCCAAATTTTAGATTAATGATGAATCCAAGGACCTGAGTTGAGAACTATCAGTACTAGGTTATTTGATTTAGTGGTTATGAGAGAAATAGTTTAATTAAGAAAGAGGGAAATTTTCCCCTCTGGCTAAGAAACAGAATTACACTCAGGTCAGTCCCTTCAAAGGGTTCACTTGTCTTTCCTCTGCTAGCATCATTTCAAGGACTGACCTAGAATAAAAAAGGAGTTTTGGGGTTCCCCTCTTGAGCAGCCAGCCTTCCAGATTTCTAGGATGGCATATTCCACCCATGCCTGGGTGAGGAAAGCCAAGAGCACTCACAATCCTGATTTTCTCACATGCTTAGGATCCAGGAGTGCCAGAGTTGAATGAAGCCTGGATCTTACCTAATCCAAATCCCTGCAGTTTAAAGAAGAGAAACCACGAGCCATGGAGGGTGGCTTCTCTAGGTCCCCTTATCCCGTCTTCTGTTCTGAAATCCAGTGATCGTAAACTGATCCCGGACAGCAAGCCCATTAAACCATCTCTTACATGTCTGTTCTCCCCAGACTTTCCCCTCTTTTTTAAGCTGTTTTAAAGCTCACTTCTATGCATAACAAGTCACCATCAAAACATATCTGTCCTGGGTTCTAGTTTCCCTTTTCTCACTAGCTGGTGTCTGGTGTGGAGAAAACCAAACAGACACAGGCTTTTCACAGAATCATCTGCATGAGTGGATTGTCAGATTGATCCACCACCTGCTTTGAGCCTACAAGCCTCACAACCAACCAGACAGACAAAGAGTCTGGGGCCCATCATTTCTCTTCAATTCCTCTGTCACTCATTTGAAATCCTCAACAAATTCCTTATAAGATTATAATGAAAATGTATTGCACACTCATGACGTGCCAGGGACTATGCTATATGGTTATGCATTCTCTCACTCAATCCTTACAAAAACTCCTTAAATAAGTACTGTTCTGGCCCTCATTTTGCAGATAAATAAATAGGCTCAAGGAGATTAAGCAACTTTCCTAAGGTGCCATAGCTAATAAGAGGAAGAGCCAAAATTTGAACCCTGGCTGACTGCAGTGCTCATGCTCAAGGTTTTAGGAGTGAAAATTCTTTGTGGTTTAAAATGTGACTTGTTTTCCCTTTTTTTCTTCTATCTCTGTTTGCAGTCTCAGGAGGAAGTCTGTGATTTGCTCCATGCTGCACCCTTCCAGAATATCTTACCTAGAGTCTACATCAAAGGTAAGAAACCACTAACAACAGCTACATAGCCAACTTGCATTTGAACTTCATGCTCGCTTAATCCCAATAAACTCAGACCTGCAGTCAGAAAGGCAAAAGGTTAAATAAAGCTTTGGGCAGCTATTCAGTATTCACAGAATTGCAGAATTGGAAGTGATACTCCAAGCCTTGTTTCTTGGTGCTTCTAGATCATCCCTAGTGCATTCCTGCCTAGCCTTGGTTTAACTCTTTTGAATGATGAGGAACTCACCACCCCACAAGGTATATATAATCTATCACTGGACAGAGAAAACAGAATGTTTTTCCTTATAATGAGTTCTGATCACACTTTAGAATGAAGGAGAACAGTTCTACACAGTCCATGCATGTTTTGGACACAGATACATCACCGGTCCTCTCAGAGTTTTTCCTTCCTCAGTTCCCCCAGGGCACCCTGAATCTCATTTTCTGCTCTGCTGCTCCTTTTGCAGAAGGGGAGCGTCTGGAGGTCCGCATGAAACGCCTGGAAGCCAAGTATGCCCCGCTTCACCTGGTCCCACTGATAGAGCGGCTGGGGACCCCTCAGGTATGATCCTTCCATTACAGACTCTGAGAACCAAAAGGAACTTTCTAGGGAAAGCATTTAGTCCAACCCCCTCATTTTACAGGCAGGGAAACTGAGGCCCAGAGAGACAGTGGGGAAGAATGTCTACAAAGCCTGTTAGTGGCAGGGTCACGTCTGGAATGAGATTTGCTGTTTCTCAGGCCTGAGTTCTTTCTTCTCACCTGTATCAACTATTATTCCAAGAAACAAGGAAGTCAGACAAGTATCTAATATGCTCCTGTTAGGTATTGGGAATTCTACTAAGTCCTCTTTGAGAATTAAAACCCCACACACCCCAAATACCAGCAGTTCACTTCTGGATATCTTTGCTAGAAAAACATTTATGGGAACACAGATGTTTACCATAGCATTGTTTGTTAAAATAAAAAAAAAAAAAAAAAAAAAACAGAAACAACCAGTAGAGGTTGTTATTTGACTAAATAGCAGGTTTTAAAGTTATCTGAATGCTGACTACTGGCTACATAATAATGAAGAGGAAAGATGAGATCTAGGTGCGACAGTGTGGACAGATCATAAGTGCGTGGTCAGGGGAAGAAAGCACACAACAAAAACCTTTCAGTGAAACTTTTCCTAAAACATGACATACTCATGGTCCGTAATGGCGACACTCTCTGAAGAGAGATGAAAGAGACAGAGATAGAATGATGACCACAGGAGACCTCAGCTTTATCTGTAATTTTCTAATATTTTCAAAAGCAAATAAGCTCATATGTTAATTCTGTAATTAAAATGAAGTTTTACAGAGGTGCCTGGCTGTCTGAGTCATTCGAGTATGTGACTCTTGATCTCAAGGTCATGAGTTCGAGCCACACATTGGGTGTAGATTACATAAAAATAAAATCTTTGAAAATAAAATTAACTTTTCCAAACCAGTACCAGTTGCTATGAACATGGAGATGAGTAGAGCAGGACTCCTGCCTCAGAGAACTCAGAGACTGTGGCAGGAGTCAGGAAAGAAGAGAAGAGAGGAGGGAGGCAACAAAAGCATGTGCTGGCTCCTTTCAAACTGATTTGAGTAACTGGCACATTGTAGAGAGGCTGGGGGAGGAATTCTGAAGGAAGAGAACTGGGGCATCCCGGTGAGACAAGCTGGGGTGGTCTGTTTTATTCACCTTTGCCAACTTTTTAAAAGGTTTAGGATTCAGATCTTCACTTGGACTTGCATTCCAGGGATCCTTTCTGTTCTTATCACAAAAGCTGAGGAGTCTGAAGGACTCACACCCTCAGCAGGGGGCAGAAGGCAGCCTCTTCTCTCAAAAATCAGGGCAAGTATCTGGAGCACATCGCAGGACCCAATCTGCTCAGGTGTCACGCTGATGAGCAACCCTCGCCAGACCACCTGCGTGCCACCCACCTCCTACTGGAAATGGTGACTAAATGTTCAGTGGCATTTGGGTTCTTTGAGTCACCACAGGGAGAATTCAGATCCTGCGGAGTACACACATTTTCTTTTTTGGCCTTGAGAGGCTGAACAGAGGAGTCCTCTAAAGATTTCCTTTTAGGGAGAAATCCCCCAAGCCAGCGAGCGACATATAAATGTGTCTGCTCTGTTATTGGTGTCATCCTACAAGAATCTGGCCTCTCGCACCCAGGGTTTGGCATGTGTTTCCACTTAGAAGACTGTGAATTCCTTCCCTGTTCTGGTGAACACCATTTCCTTGGGACTGATAGAAATCTCCATTTGTCAAATGCCGAATCTTTAACAAACAAAAGCCTAGACATTCTGCTGGAGAGGAAGTGCCAGTTTTCTAAGGCACCCGGCCCTCAAGGAATAGCCCAAAATTTAGCCGTCCCAGAGATCAAAGAAAAGCTAATGAAATATTACCTTCCAAGCTAGCTGGGATTCAGGAGACTCACATAATAGCTAAGTCTGTGATGAGGAGGTTTTGACAAATAAATGTTTAAAGTCAAGAGGTTTTAATGGTGTTGCACTGTTTGCATTTATTTCTGGGACATGCTAAGGTGCTATCGTGGAAAGCAGGGAGCCTCATCCCAGCTTCCCACTTGAACCAATGCATAATCTGGTGTTAGACAATGTCTCAGCCTTTGTCTCCCCACCTTTGAAATGGGCTAACACCTGCTTTGCGGCCTTCGTTAAGCTGCCTGTTATGAGGGATGCCTGGGTGGCTCAGCAGTTGAGCACCTGCCTTCAACCCAGGGCGTGATCCTGGAGACCCCAGATCGGCTCCCCACAGGGAGTCTACTTCTTCCTCTGCCTCTGCAGAGAGAGAGAGTCTCTGCCACTCTCTCTCTCTCTGTGTCTCTCATGAATAAATAAATGAAATCTTAAAAATGTTTAAAAAAAGAAGCTGCCTTTCATGAATGTTATGATAAACAAGGACAAGTAAAAGACTTTTAAAAAACACAAAGGATTATATAAAGGATTATCAAGGTATCATTCTCCTCCAAAGGGTACTAAATGTAATCAGAGTATTCTGTGCAGAAATTTATTTCCACATTTATTTTCACAATTCTTTTTCTATTCCCTTGTTAACTCAGAGAAGAATGGCAGAAGAAGAAAAATCCCCCCCACTGAGTAGAATAGAAAAGAAATGGATGAGATTTATGTGAAACACACACAATATATATATGTACATAACACCAAATCTCAAAGTGGTGGCCTTTGCTGCAAATAGTCATTAATACGCTTTTTCAAAGCAAGCCAAAAAGGATAGACACATCCATAAGAAAAAGGACATGGAAGAAAACTGACACCCTAAAAAGTATAAATGCCAACAGCGAAAGTGTACAAGGAGCAGACTTAAGGCAGTTTTCTTTTGGTCTAGTTGGCTACTATGTTGCAAAAGTCTTTTAAAATATGTGCTCACTTCCACTGTGGAGTCCTACTCCTGGGATTTTATCCTAAGAAAATAATCAGAGACAAGTGTTATGTATAAGGATGGTTGCTTAAGAATTGTCTCTAATAATGAAACTTGTATACACTTTAAAATAACCAGTAAGAGTGGAAGACTCAATAAATGGTGATCTATCAGTGGCCATTTTATGTAACCATTAAAAAATTATGTTACTGAAAATATTGAAGGAAATGGTTTTGTAAGCTGCTGCTATCCAAAGAGAAAAAAAAGCAAGATAGACCATATGATCCAAATTCTATTAAATATAGACACACACACACACACATACATTAACACAAATCACAGATCGGTATTTTAAGATAACCTGATTCCTAGGTAATGGGGTTTATGGGAGATTTTTATTTTCTTATGACTTCTTTGAAAGTGGTTTTCCATATTTACCCAAGTGACTGTGTGTTACTTTTACAGTTCCCAGGAGAAACTGAAGGGTGAATGATTTTCTGAGGAAAGGGCAAAGCCCCTAAATGTTTTCCATCAGGGGCCCTTTTGGTTGTTCACCAGAGTTCAAAGTCTGTCTGTAGATTTATAAACCCCATTGCTAATTTTTAGTTCCCACCATGGTTGTCAGGCCCTGGGGATTGATTCAGACTAACTAGATACACAGGAGATTAATTAGTAAACCAGAAGTCTCTGTGTTAATTTATGAAGAATATTCATGACTTGAGAGCAAATATGGGTCCTTTATTTATCTACTGACCATCTTCTCTGTAGTGGAGAGAGATGGAGAAAGTGGAGAGCCCTTTCAGGGTCCAAATACCACCGTAAAGTGTTGCCTAATGTAAGAACAGAATCAAGTACTAGGTTCAGGATTTTTTTTTAAGACCTATTTCTAGCCAACTGTGGCAACTCGAGTGGTCTCATCTCTGCTCAGGAGCTTTCTCTGCCTACGGAATCAAGATGAGTCACCGTGAATCCAGGGTTCCCTCTCCTTCATGCTTGAAACACATGTTGTCTTCCCTAATTCACATTTTTTGTCCTAGACTTCTTTCAGTTTATGGTTGTCATGACAACTAAGCTCATGGCCCATTTTTCTAACATGCCCCAGGGTTATGTTTCCTGATTTATTTCCCCCTGTGGATTAATTTAGAGGTTGCACTCCTTGTAGGGGTTCCAGAGTGGGACCTTACAGGGAGAAGTCAGGTAGACTTCCTCCAGGTACTTTATAAAATGAGCTGTCTGGAGAGACATCCCTCTGGAGAGCAGACCCCATGAGTGCCCTATGGGCCTCTCCGTCTCAGAGGACAGCCTCCTCTAGCCATGTCCCTAGCTTTCGAGACCTTACTTTGACTTAAAATTTTAAAATCTATCTACTATTTGCAAATGGTTTTGAGACTTCCACCCCCAGACATTTTTACTCATAATGCAGACGGTAATGTGTTTTGATGTGCTTGTCTAGCGAGCTGATTATTAGTTATGCAATAACCAGGACCCAGATGTGAAGCCAGTTTAAATTATTAATAGAGATAGCTTACAGTGGCCAGAGGACTTCTAATGGGAGGAAATGATCCTGTAAAATCAGTGGCAAATTTTAAAAGACTAACATATGCTTATTGTAGAACATTCAACTGTACAGGAATATTTAAAGTAAAAAGTGAAAATCTTGCCTGCTTCTCCAAGCCCATCTGTTCCACAGTTGACATTTCCTTCTAAACTAGTTTATACACACACACACACACACACACACACACACACACACACACACCCCACATATAGTTTTGTTTGTTTGCCTGTGGATGACATGTTGTTGATGGGGGGTTTTTTTGTTTTTTGTTTTTTGTTTTGTTTTGTTTTCTTTGCAGGAATACTTTTATTTATGCTGAGCAACTGGTTTATTTTTCCCTTTTGGACATTAAGTTAATCGACTGTGTCCTCCTTCTTGGGTGGTTGGGCAGTGCCAAGTTTTTGATGTATGGCAAGTCTTTTGGGTATGATCCCATTCCTGGTTGTTGTTGATGTTTTTAATAGGATTATAGCATACATCCTTTTCTGAAACTTGCTTTATATTCACTTAACAATTTAACTCATAGATCTAGACAGTCAGGATGTAAATCCCAGCTTTTACCACTCATTGGCTGCCACTCTGAACCTCAGTTTCTTTATCAGTAAAATGGGGATGCCGATGGCATGTATTTCCTGGGGTTGGTATGAGGAATAAATAGCTCAGAGCAGGGCCTGATGTATTATACACACTCTCAGTAAGTGTGAACGACTCAGTCTTTTCAGTGGATACATAGCATTTCATTATGTAGTAGACTGGGATTTTTTTTAGTTTGACTCTTCCTCCCTGATGGCTCCTAGATTTTACTTACCACAAGTAAGTCTTATCACAAGACTCCCTGCTACTGCACTAGGACCTACAAAGTTAGTGCCCAGCTCTGGGTGAGATGTCCAGGTACAGCCAGCCCTAGGGTATGGGAATCTCTGGTGAGAGGTGGAAGATGGGGTCTGGGGTGAGGATAGAAGATTTATGTACTTCTCTGTTCCCAGCAAATCGCCATCGCTCGGGAGGGCGACCTGCTGACCAAAGAGCGGTTGTGCTGTGGCCTGTCCATGTTTGAGGTCATCCTGACACGCATTCGGAGCTACCTGCAGGACCCCATCTGGCGGGGCCCACCGCCCACCAATGGAGTCATGCACGTCGATGAGTGTGTGGAGTTCCACCGGCTCTGGAGCGCCATGCAGTTCGTCTACTGCATTCCCGTGGGGACCAACGAGTTCACGGCTGAGTGAGTACCCTCGGGGAATGGCGAGTCATCACCCAGCTTCCATGTCTCCCCCCACCAAGAGTCACCAAGCTACCAGGGCTCAACCAGAAAAGTGATCAGGGACAGATTGTCTGACAACTATTTATTGAATACATACTGTGTGCCAAGTGCCAGACAGAAACCAGTGCTGAGCAAAAGTAGATGGTTCCTGGCCTCATACAGCAAAGGCAGGAAGGGCAACAGGTGCCTGAGAAGAGAGCTGAGTGGGTTATTGGAATGTAAGTGACATAGTAGAACTGAGCCTTGAACATTGCCTGGGATTCAGCTCTTAGGAGGTGAGGACATTCCAGGAAAAGCAACAAGTGCCTCCTCAGGAGAGCGTCATGCCCTAACTGCTCATACTAGCCTGGCTCGTGAGGCCTGTACTCTTGAAAACCAAGAAACCTTCTAAAGGAACCCAATATTGTCATCAGAAAAGACAGAAGCAGATTCCAGTTCTTCCTTCCCTCACCCAGCTACCCATCAAGAGTAGTGCAATAAAGAAGGCAGACAAGGTCTCTGCTCCAGGAGCCAAGAGCCCCTGAGAATGAGCGAGTAAGGCCAGAGAAGGCTTCCCTGAGGAAGTGCTGTTGGGACTGGGCTGGGCTGAGCAAGCTGTTTCCAGAGCAGCTGCTGGGCCTGCGCTTCTAGCCAGAGTGATGGGGAAACAGGAAAGCCTGCCCAGGGGGCTGCAGCTGCTGCTCGAGGATAAGAAAAACAGCAGAGAGATGACCCCGCAGCCTCTGGACCTGCCCAGGATGCTGTCGGGGGCTTGTGGCACGCAGGCTGAGCTTCCCAGACCCAGAGGACTTGCAGCGCCCACGGCCCAGCAGCAGCTGCTCACCCGCACAGCACACCCGTCCCTGCCCGCTCAGCCTCCACAGGCCGCTTGGTCTGCAGGTTTAAAAGGGTCCTTCACTTCACAAGCATTCCTCTGGCTCCCTTACAGAGGCGAGACAGATTCTCATCCAAATTCGAATCAGCCACAGAAATCTCAAGGAATGGTTGAATTTTTTCCCTCCAAGTGTATACATCATCAGTGGCCGACAGGCTGGCACCTCTCTGTGGTTAGAGAGACTTGTAATATATCCATAGTCCCTGGATCAAAGCAAATGTATGCTCACGTCTTACCTTGCACCCACTTTACAGATTGAGAGGATTGACCCAGGGACTGGCTGGCTCACTATCTACACTCCTGGCCCAAGATGAGGATCTTCCCCCACCCTCCCCTGCCCTTCATTCCAGCTGCTTTCTCTCCTCACTCCCAGGCAATGTTTTGGTGACGGTTTGAACTGGGCTGGCTGCTCCATCATTGTCCTGCTGGGACAACAGCGTCGCTTTGACCTGTTTGACTTCTGTTACCACCTGCTAAAAGTACAGAGGCAAGATGGGAAGGATGAGGTCATTAAGAATGTGGTAAGCAGCTAAGGGCTGGGGCCTGGGGAGTGGGGCCAGGCCTGACAAGCAGGCTTTCATCTGCGAAGGAGGGCGAACTGTTTATGGAGGCCAAGTCCCCACACCACAGGTAGGTACAAAGATGCTCAGCAGTCGGGGACCTTCTCGTAGGAAGCCATGAGTCACTTGCTCATAACCTGCTGGGATGAATCAGGTCACCCTGCAGGGCCGGGCCAGGCTCCAGACCTGAATTACCCCTATCTTGTGCCAGCCAGACTGCTGATGCTGGCACTGCAGCCACACAGACTGTCACTGAACACAGAAGTTGTGCCTGTACAGGGATGGGAGAAGCGTCATCATAGGGTAAGCGGGGCTGCTGTAGGGGCAATTGAAAAGGGCTGTCTAAACTGAGCTGAGGCAACGGGTGGTCAGAGAAGGCCTCCCTGGAGGCGATGTTTGGACTGAGTCCAGAATGACCAGCAGCCAATAAACCAGGCAAAATATGGGGTGCAGGGTGGGGAGGATATTCCAGATAAGAGGGATCAGCTTGCTGTAGCATAGGCCCAGAGACATGAAGATGTATGGCTGGAACAAAGAGTTAGGTCCCTAGGACCAGCCGAAAGGAGGAGGAAGCAGAAGCCTCCTCATAAAGGGGTTCTTTGGCCATTATGGTAAGCTATATCTAAGCATTTGAACCATCGTTAAGTGTACAGCGTGGTGGCATTAGGTTCACTCACACGGTCATGCAGCCATCACCACTATTCACCTCCAAAACTTTCTCAGCTTCCCAAACTGAAACACTACACCCACCAAACAAGAACCCCCCAGTCTCCCCTCCCCCCAACCTCTGGTAACCACCTAACCCTAACTTCCACCTTCCGTGTCAAGGATTTGACGACTCGAGGTCCCTCATCTAGAGGAGTCATACAGTATTTACCCTTTCATGACTGGCTTATTTCACTTAGCATCATGTGTTCAAGGTCCCCTATGCTGTAGCTTGTATCAGAGTTTTCTTCCTTTTGAAGGCTGAATAATGTTCCATTGTATGTATACACCACATTTTGTTTATCCACTCATCCATCAATGAACACTTGAGTTGCTTCCACTTTTGGGCTATTGTGAATATGCTCCTGTGATCATGAGTATACAGATATTTGTCCAAGCCCCTGCTCTCAGTACTTTTGGGTATCTCCCTATAAGTGGAATTGCTGGATTACACGCTAATTCTATTTTTAATGTTTGAGGAACTGCCATACTGTTTTCAGTAGTGGCTGCGCCATTTTACATTCCCACCAGCAATGCGTAAGAGTTCCAGTTTTTCCACCTCCTTCCTAGCACTTGGTGTTCTCTGGGGTTTTTGATAATAGCCATCATAATGGATATGAAGTCATATCTCATTCTGATTTCAATTCCCATTTCACTAATGATTTAGTGATGTTGAACGTCTTTTCACATGCTTATTGGCTGTTTGTTTTCTTCGGAGAAATGTCCATTCAAGTCCTTTGTTTGCTTTTTAATTGGATTGTTTTGTTGTTGTTGTTGAGTTGTAGAATTCTTTATATATTCTGGATATTAATCACTTATTTAATATTTGAGTTGCAGATATTTTCACCCATTCTGTGGGATTGTCCTTTCACTCTGTTAATAGTGTCCTTTGATGCAGATAAGTCTTCAATTTTGATGTGGTTTGTGTTTTCTTTTATTACTTATGCTTTTGGTGTCACGTCTAAGAAATCATTGCCAAATTCAATGTCATGAAGATTTTTCTCTGTTTTCTTCTAAGAGTTTTATAGTTTTAGATCCTATGTTTAGGTCTTTAAACCACCTTGAAGTTTGTTTTTTTATATTGTATATTATATAAAGTAAGGATCCAGCTTCATTCTTTTGCATGTGGATATCCAGTTTTCCCAGCACCGTTTATTGAGAACACCGTCCTTTCTCTGCTGAACGGTTTTGGCACCCTTGTTCACCCTTGTTAAACATCATTTGCCCATATATGGAAGAGTTTATTTCTGAGCTGTCTATTCCATTGATCTATAGGCCTGTCTTCATGCCAGTGTCATATTATTTTGATTATTGTAGCCTTGTAGTAAATTTTGAAACAGACAAAAGGTTTTATAGCCAAGTTAACACTTGATTGCTAAGCTCTGGAAACCCACAGAAGGTCTTAAGCAAGAGAGGATCCTGATCATTGAAGCATCAGGACCCTGGACCCCAACCTCACTGAATTCTCTTGCTCTTGCTTTTTATTTCTCTGTCCCCTCCTCCTGCCCCTAACTTGCACATCCCTGTCCATCTGCAGCCCCTGAAGAAGATGGCCGACAGAATTAGGAAGTACCAGATCTTGAACAATGAGGTTTTTGCCATCCTGAACAAGTACATGAAATCCGTGGAGACGGACAGCTCCACCGTAGAGCATGTGCGTTGCTTCCAGCCACCCATCCACCAGTCCCTGGCCACCACCTGCTAGGTGGAAGGTCCTGCAGATCCTTCACCTGGAAGAGAAGAAGCACCAGGAGAGAGGAAGCCATGGCCAGCCTGCAGCAGGGTCTGACTGGACAGCACATGGGATAAGCCTGGAAGCAAACAAGAACCTCCCCAAACACATCTACACCTCCCAAGGGCTGGGCCTGTGCATGCTCTCCCATGACATCTCCATGGTGGTTTTTCCATAGCGTAAATGAAAACAAAAATGAAAAGAAACAGGGCAGTATGTGCTTTTTCTTTTCTTTTTTCCCTCAGCTGTGTTAAGAGCCCTAGTTTCACCCCTTCTTCATCTCACAGCCCTGCCCCCCCATCCGTGGTTGCTTCTCAAGACCTCCTCCCAGATGATAACCTCCTACTTGGTGCCCACATGTGACCTCAGGAGGGAAGTCTTAGTGCTGGAGACAAGAGCATGGCTATACCTCAAGATATCAGTCTGACCTGACAGGCGTGTCCCACTTCTTGGCTTCTTCCCCTCCTCTGGCCCCTTACCACCAACAGTACTTGTGGACCAGACGCTGAGAGCCATGGGAGACAAAAGACAAGGTTCCTGGTACTGGCACCGTGATAGATGGTGTTGGCTCTGGGCCTTCCATGAACTCCCCAAACCACACTCCCCTCTCAGGGTGCTCCAAGGGAGAACTCAGAAATGCATTCACAGCTGTATCTCACTGAGTGGAATTAGGGTAGGAAGATGGTCAGGCCTGCTGTACAGAAGCAGTATTTATTGACATAGCCAGGAATTCCCTAGCCCCGAACAAAAAGCTCTTAGACCATCTCAGCTTGATGAGGAAGTGGTTCCTTTATTCATCAAGCAAATACCGTGAGTAGCTGGACACTGGGAATGCAGCACCGAACGGTTCAGCTGTACTGCCCTCAGCACTAGCCGGTGACCAAATTAGGGACCACTTCTCTGCACAGACTCTCATCAAGGCAAACTCCCACGAGAAAGAAATTATTAAGAGGTTATTTCAACAGAAGCCCAAAGCATATTGGGGTCAGGGAGGTAAGGAATATAAGTTACACTTGTCAATGAGTTTTTAATACCAGGATACACTCCCAGGAAAGGAATCCTGTGTTGGTGAATCGGGACTTTCATCGTCCTAGAAGCTGAAAGATCCTTGGGATGTTTTATCTCTTGCTCTCAACGTCCTTAGTGTTCCTTAACTTAGATTTTGAGGCATGTGGCGTTGCTCACAGGGGCATACCTACTTCGATTTCTCTGAACCAAAAGTCTTTGCAGAATGTCTCATTACAGAGCATCTCTTCTTCAAAGGGAGCCTGTGACCCTGAGCTTGTAAGAAAATATAAAGTGAGACATTTAATATCTCTCCCCCAACCCAGGTAGGCAAAGAAAGGAGAGAAAAATAGAACGGCACTGATCCTCCTCCCTCAGGGCAGATAAATGGAAATGATAACCATTAGTCAGATGGCCCATGTTAACCCCATGGAAAGAGCAAAAACAGTCCATAGCAAGAGGGTTGTGTGATACACTCTGCTTACCAGGGAGGAGCCAGGTGGGGCTCACCAAGTGTGCTCCAAGAGCCTACATCAGGATGTCCTGAGACGAGCACATTGGATTTCTGGGCCTGACCCCAAACCAATTAAGTTTGCATCTCTGAGAGTAGCAGAGAGATCTGCACTTCCCACAAGCGCTCTCAGTTGTGTTGCACATGGAAATCTGAGGACCACTGCCATAGAGGGTCTCTCCACTCCCCACCTTGGACTTTGAATTCCCTCTGAGCCATGAAAGAAGATATTTGTAGGGTAGGAAAACTACCGTCCAGGGTGGAAACTGGCAGCCTCCCGTCTGGACTTGCCACTTATCCTATTCTGATTTTTTTGTTTTTTCCTCTTGATGAGCATAGATGTGTCCCAAAGGCGAAAGGGAGAGGCTATGCCACGTGGTCAAACATGCCTTCCAAAACCACATTAAAGTCTCTAAGCACCAGTGTTCTGAATCTTCACTCCCGTCTGGGGACAGTGGGTATTTCAGATAGGCGACCAACTATTAAATCCTAGAGTTTATTCCAAATCCTTGACCATTGCTTTTGTGGAGATTTGGATCATCCGTTTGATGGGATTGCTTTTTCAACAGCCAGCCCCTAGGTCCTGCATTCGAAACCTGAATCTGACCCCCTCGGTAGAATCCTATTATCTTCAGGAGATTGGACCCTGGTAAACTGAGGTCTTCACCTTAAGGAGAGACATTTCATTTCCCTCACTCGCTGGCAGCATTTATTTATGAATACCAAACAGGTTTAATATTCTTTCCTCTCTGATATTCCTGCCACCTTTGATTTGATTTTTTGTGTGTGTCTAAGAACCAGGAAAAAAAATCTTAGGTTTTAAAAAGTTTTAAAAAAAAATTGTTTCAGAAACTGTCAAATGTACCATATTTGTATTAAGAGTTGTTGGGGATTTTTGTACAATGAATTTACATTTATTTATGGTGACTTCTATTTACGCTTGTGATCAAATAATGATGTTAAATTCTTAAACCATATTTGCTATGCAGCTGAAGATGATATTTTGCTTTGTATTTTGGGGTATCTGTGTTGAGTTGATAAACATTTCCATCTCCATTAAAACTGCTTCCAAACCAGCATCTTGGCCCTGATTCCTGGTCTTATTCCAGGGCTCATGGATCTGTGGAAGGTCACATGAACACTTGTGACTAAGAAAACATCCCAAAAGAGAATGGAAGGAGATAGGGAATAGGAAGCAGGTCAGTGCATCCTAAACTAATGGCTTGTTTTGCTTTCTCCTGGGGGCATGACCTTTACCAACTGACTTACACTGGACAAGATACAGGCTGGTAGTTCCTGCTCTTCAGGATTTCATAGTCTCACTGAATGATCCCTTGTTTCAGAGGAGAGTTGGGAACTAATATTTAACAAGACCTGATGTGTTCAGACACCGTGCTAAAACCCATCCCTCCATTTCTTCGAATCAGCCGCAGCCACTCTGTGTGTTATAGATCCCACCTTGGAGAGAGAGGCTCTGCAGTGTGTTTCCGCACAGTTACTAAGTGACAGTTCTGATTTGAACCCAGTTTCAAAGCCTGAGCTTTTTCTCTCATGCTGGCATGAACTGATCAGCCAGGCCAGACCCCGAACCTAGACTTAGGGCCACTGGACTTTTCAGGTTTTTGGGTGAGTAAGATAGAGCAGAGCCTGGTATCAGGAAAAAGGCCCAGCATGGTGTCAGGGGAGTTCCCAGGCTGAAGGTACCTCTCCCCCCTCATCAGAAAGGGTGACACCAGAACACTAGAAGGTTGAGTTTAAAACCAACACCAGTACTTGGAGTCTCATATTTAATGGAGCAGCAACTTTCCTAAAGATGAGTCCTAGGGCATTATGACTCCCCTTTGGCTCTGGCCTTGGGCAGCCCTCTAATCTCTTAGGGCGTTGGTTCCCTCTTTTTCAACTTGGACAAAATAATCTGAGGTCCCCTCCAGCTTTACTATCCCGATTCCCGATAATGTCCCAGGGGGGTACTTTGAGGGGCCTGACTCACAAATTTGCAATCTTTTTCAGCCATGTGTCACCACCTTCCAAGGAATCTCATCATTATGGGTTGTATATTTGAGCTGGTGTAGATGGTATGCAATTGGTATAGTCCTGAGAGATGCTCAGTGAAAAGGGGGTTCTGTGGCCATCTGGGTTTGGGGAACGCCTCACGCTCTTTCCCTTCTTGAAGATCTCCAGTGTTGTGAGTCCTGCGGCACCTAATCAGCCTAGAATAACCACATTGCCTAGTGGCCATGACTTCGGGAACACCTTTCTCTGCAACACTAGTGACCCTCTCATGGAACATGCTTTGAAAAATACTGGCCTAAGAACATAGAAGTCCATGTTAGATGTATACAAATAACAAAAACAAGACTCACAGAAGAGAAGGACCACTGACTCGCAGGCAGTCCTAACACCTGGGCACAATCTGGGAAGCAGGGACCTGGCAAAATATTGAAGGATTTCAGATGGAAGGGAGAAAACATTTTCACAATGGGAGAGAATTGGGCAGCAGAACATATTCATGTGCTAAGGCTGCCATAACAAAATCGCACAGACCCCATGGTTTAAACAACAGAAATTTACTTTCTGGAGGCTAGAAATCCACGACCAAGGTAACATCAGGGTTAGTTTCTTCTAAGAGTCTCTCCTTGGCTTTTATTTATTTATTTTTTAATTTTTATTTTTTTTCTCCTTGGCTTTTAAATGCCACCTTCTCCCTTTGTCTTCCCAGGGTCTTCCCTCTGGCTGTGTCTGGGTCCTGATTTCCTCTCCTTAGCAGGACACCAGACGTATTGCATTCGGATGCATTCATATGGCCTCATTTTGCCTAACCTACCTTGTTAAATAAAGGTTTTTGTCTCTGTATACGGTCCCATTTTGAGGTACTGGGGGCTAGGATTTTAACACAGGAGTTCTGGAGTGGGGAACACAATTCATAACGCTAGGGAAGAGAAAGTCTAGGTCTGAAAAAGCCTCTGTCTCTGGGGGCCCTGGACTTGTTTGAAGGTTGGGATACCATTGCTTTGAGAACACATCTTGAATACTATTTGCAAGACTCTGTATGATTAAAAACTGATCATAGTCACAGACTTAAAGGAACTCCTGGAGTTCTAGAAGGAATAAAACCATATCGTGAATAAGAACGTGACGGAGAGAATATGACAATTCTAATGATCACTAGCAATTATTGAGCTTCCTTACGCCAGGCATCAGAAAAAAATGCTTTAAATTCTTTATTCACTTAAATGTCACAAATTGTAGGAAGTAGGTACTGCTATTTACTCCCATTTCCTGTGCCAAATTCTGAGGCACAGATCTCATAAAGGGTAAGGAAAGGAGCTAGAATTCAAAGTCCAGTAAGTCTGGATCCAGATCCAAGGTCTTAACCACTAAGCATATAACAATATGCTTTGCAGCACCTCTATCCTAAAGGGATCCCAAGAGACAGTCACACCAGGTGTCTCTTAAGATCAGAGGAAAGCGTGTTCTTCCCGTTGGAGTAAGATAGAGTGAGGGCCATATCAGGGAGGACTTCAGGGAAGAGGTTCCATTTATTTTTTTTTTAAGATTTTATTTATTTATTCATGAGAGACACACAGGCAGAGACACAGGCAGAGGGAAAACCAGGCTCCCCACAGGGAGCCTGATATGGGACTCGATCTCAGGATCCCGGGATCATGACCCAAGCCAAAGGCAGATGCTCAACCACTGAGCCACCCAGGTGCCCAAGAGGTTCCATTTCTGCCTAAACTTGAAAAATGAGCATCTGGACACAAGGAGATGCAGGCACCAAAAGACTGAAGAGAAAGAATTTTCCAAAATCAAATGTTGGCCAAGAAGAGGCCCTGACCGGCTTAGATTAAACCTGCTCCTGCCCCTAACCCTACACTTTACCAGGCCCTGAATGTCAGTCACAGTCTGCAAAACAATGCACGTGTGAAGTAGCGTTGTGCATCTGCGTCCCTCAAAATCCGATGCTTGGTGCTGGCTCGGTGGCCTGTGATCCTAAACATCCACCCTGTGACCGATGCTGTTCAGGCCCCAGTAGAAGCTTCACACTTATTTTTAGGCCATGTCCTTGATTGCAGTGACCTCCAAGTGTAGTGAAGGTTTTGTGCACTGTGCTGCCACTGGCCCCAGGGATGCATTCTGCTTGGGAGGCATGGAAGCTTGAGCTGTAGAGGCATACAGGTGAGGAAAGAGGGCAAGCCTACAAGAATGGCAATTTTAACCAAAAATCCAGGAGTGTTTTTGTGCCACAGAATGCATGCAGCTTGAAGTTGTTACTAGGCAACATAGGTTACAACTGTGCCTCTAACGATGTCCCCTTTTTTGAAACAAACAAACAAAAATTACCTACAACAGTTTATGGAGCTGTTGTTCAAAGATAGAGTGTTTGATGAAACACATATCACATTATAACCATTTCACATTATAACCACTTTCAGACACTCAGTAGAACTGCTGACAAAATGCTGTTCAAGTAATTAGATTTAGTTTAGATAGGATAAAAGAACTGAACCGAAAATTTAAATAAAGACACAGAACATCCTCAAAAAAGTGAGCAGTGGTCTTATGAGAAAATAAAATTCATTTTGAATGTACACTATAGTCATTTGGTCTGCATTATTGCTTACTATTATTGACATTACCAAAAAAATCAAAGTCATCTAGGTTTGTCTAATTTGCTTCAAGGGGGCGCAAATATTTTTACAGATTTTACAGAAATTGGCTTTCCTCAAATGAAAATGCATGTGATGTATGCCACAAAAATGCCATTCTAATGAAATAGAAATCGAAACAGTGAAACAAAAAAATACTTTGCATGACAAAGAAGATTCACATGCAAATAATGCCAAACCAACTTGCTTACAAACTATTTTTTGGCCATCATGGTCAAAGTATTGTTCTGAGGAAGATCAGAACAAGGGAATCCACTGGCCACTTTTAGGGAGGTTTCCTTATCAATCCCAGAATTGAAAAAGTTGAAAAAACAAGAAATACTATATGCTCCAGATGCTGCAAAGAGACAGTGAAAATGATATTGTAAGGGATATTTGTATAATAAAATGAAAATATTTTGTAATATTTTCGGTTATTATATGTGACCCCATTACAGTAGTTGAATGTGATCGGTAAAATACCTTGCTTATTTTTTAAGTAGTGCTTAAAAAATCCTATTGACAATTTCAGGTGCCATCCTCTTACCAGAGCAGAATTTCTTCAAACTAAAATTAATGAAAACCAAAGAGTTACAGTGACTCAAGAAAGGTTGTCTGATCTGGTCTAACGGACAATAGAGCACAAATGGTATAAAGAAAGCTTCTGGGCAGCCCAGGTGGCTCAGTGGTTTAGTGCTGTCTTTGGCCCAGGGTGTGATCCTGGAGCCCGGGGATCGAGTCCCGCGTTGGGCTCCCTGCATGGGGCCAGCTTCTCCATCTGCCTGTCTCTGCCTCTCTCTCTCTGTCTCTCATGAACAAATAAATAAAATCTTAAAAGAAAAAGAAAGAAAGAAAGAAAGAAAGAAAGAAAGAAAGAAAGAAAGAAAGAAAGAAAGAAAGAAAGAAAGAAAAAAGAAAGAAAGCTTCTGAGTGTTCTCACCCCGCGGATAATGGAAAGGTGACATGTGAGGTGATGGGTTAATTAACTTAGTTGTGATGATCATTTCACAGTGAACACATGCATCCACACATCTCCTTGTACACCTTAAATATATACAATTTTTATTTCAATTGTATCTCCAGAAAGCCAGAGGCTGGGAGGTCTGGATTATAACATACAATGTTACTAAAATGAAGGCAAGAAAGATAAAATGTATAGTATAAATGCATATTAATTTAAGAGTTCGATTTATAGTTTTGTTTTTTTCATCCCCACACCACCGGCCCAACAACAGAACGTCCAAGAATATGTAATAATAATTCAGTCCTCTGGTGTTTTTCCCAGCTCCCAATCCTATAAAACCCTCAACCTGACCTGTGCCTTCTTTTGTGTTATAAAGGTATATTTCTTTGTCAGGAAGACAGAGCATATTTTCTAACCATTTAATAGTGTGGTGTAGAACTTTGATGTCGACACATATGATACTTGGTACCTTTGACCCAGTCCCTGCAGATGGTTGGAGGGCTCTGACTCTGCCTCCCGCTGCGCTAGTGTAAGTAAAGCCAGAAGGGGGGAAGGGTCAGACCCATTTGCTCCCCTCTAGGCAAGGAGGCGAGGAACCAGCGCCCCCCCCAGGCAGTCCCCCCCCATCTGGTTTGATTTACCCGGATCCCCCGGGGGGCTCCCTCCCAGCCCTCTCGCCTTCCCAGATGCGCGCCCCCCGCTGGCCCAGAGCTTCCGGCAGGATGGGGCGAGCGGGGCTTCCCTGGGAAAATATGCTGGGAGATGCTATCGGAGCTAAAAATACTAAGCTCCGCCTTCATTAGTCAGAATAAAACCCAGGGATTTCTGCCTTCTGGAGTTGCAGGTCAACGGGAAAATGGGAAATCAAAGAGCCTCCTGGTTGGGGCTTTTCTTACACCACTTTGTGGCCGGGATGCAGGCGGGAGCTGGAGAAGGCTCGCTGCTCCCCCTGGGGTGCAAGGGCCTCAGCAGCACAGCCCGGCCCGCCCCCGCGGCTCGCACATAGGCTCCTGCAATCTGCATCCCCCTGTTATACCTGAGGACCCCGACTCCGAAAACAGGGGAAGGTAAACAGCCCCCATCACTGGCCTCTCCAATTCATCCTGGACCAGGCTGTCCCTGGCCCCCTGCAGGTGCTCACGTTGCCGGGCCTGCCAGGAATGCTTGCCCCCCACCACCACCACCTCCCTGTCCTCACAGACTAAGCATTTCTGTCCTCCTTCAAGCCTCACTTCATTTTTAAAAATTTTTTTTATTGGAGTTCAATTTGCCAACATTTAGCATAACACCCAGCGCTCATCCCACCAAGTGCCCCCCGTCAGGCCTCACTTCAAATGCCCTTCCTCCTGGAAACCTAGTCCCAGTCGCTCTGGGAAATACTCTGTGCATCCTCTACTTGATGCTCTGGTCATTTATCAAAACTGTGGTCCACGGTGCACTGTGACCATTTGATGAGTACAATCCATGAGTACAGGGATGGCAGGTGTCTTGCGCACCATCCTAGCGCCCGAGCTTTTCACGGCAGGCGCCAGACACATCGAAAGTGTTCCATCTATGTCTGCTGACTGACTCCATTCCCCTGCTCCCTCAAAAAGCTTGCCGTGTGGTTCGTGTCAACAAGTTAGCCTGCCTCAAAACAGCAGCCATCATAAAAGGGAAGAGAAAAAAGGAGTAATTGTCTGGTGTGGACGATAGGCATCATGGTTTTACCCTACAGGGGTGTAGGGAGGACTGTGCAGGTGGGCTAGGAGAGGGAGGGACACGGACAGGAGTAGTGGCTGGGCGTGCAGCTGGGGGACAGTGCGCAGACACAACCTGCTGGGAGCAGTTGGGAGTGATTTTCTCCCTCTTGGGACCCTTCTCAGCCAAGAATAGGGGTGAAAGAGAGTGATTAAAAACTTGGTTTTTGAAAACTCAACTCTGCAAGGGACTAGCAAGTTCTCTATCTCTCTGAATATTAGGTTCCTTATAATAAGAATAGTAACAGTGATAATTCCTATTTCTGGGGTTGAGAGAATAGAATAATATCACAGTATCCCCCCTTTTCTGTCATTTCATCTTCTACTGTTTCAGTGACCCATGGTCCACTGTGATCTGGAAGCAAATGAACCTCTTTCTGGTGTGTTGTCAGTAGTAGCCTAGTACTACACCACATGACACTACACCATTCACCTCACTTCATCTCATCACGTAGGCATTTTATCATCTCACACCATCACAAGAAGAGGGAGTACAATACAAGAAGACATTTTGAGGGACCCCATTCACATTATGATGGTGTATTGCTATTGTTGTTAATATCTTACTGTTGAATTTATAAATTAAACATTTTTAAGTATGTATGTAAGAAAAAACATTATATATATATAGTTCAGTAACAGTTTCAGGAGTCCACTGGGGGTCTTGAAACATAATCCCTGTGGTTAAGGGGAGACTGCTGCAAATCATGTTAGCACAGTGCCTGGCACATTGTCAGTGCTCAATGACTGGAACTGATTCAGAAAAGAGGGTTCAGTCAGCCAGGATCATTTGTTTTTCCCCTCTGCAGCCAAGGGTCCTATTTCCTTCTTTCCAACCTGGGTTTCCCCTTCAGATTCCCCAGGGAAGTTCAAAGCATATCATAGAAGAGCTCATTACCCCTTCTCCCCATTCAATCCAAGGCTATTTTCCAACAGAGTCAAGAATCAAGAGGTCTAGAGGAGAGAGAGGAAACAACTTGGAGGGTACTGCCCCAGAAATTTAGAAAGCCAGGAGGTCAGATTGAGTTATTCCTAAAAATCAACGGGGAGAAGGCAAGGCCTATTTCCCCATCCCAGCCCTTTTTGGAAAGGCCCTTGAGCTCCTCAGAGAAGCTCAGGATTAATTCATAGGACCTGGAGCCTGCAGCCAGGGGTCCCTGAAGCGGTCTTCTATGTGACCACTTCCTACTCCAACAGAGGGGAACACCAGCCTGTGGGAGGCCTATACTGCCTGTGTTTGCTCAGTTAAGAAAATTTTCCTCATCTATAATTTGAGGTGTTTCCAACACCCCAGCTGAGCCCAGGAATGCATCCCATATTCCTCCTTCCTTGAAGACAAAGGTTATTCAAGCCAAAGAGTACTTGGGATCAGGAACTGTGAGATCTGGATCTAGTCCTAGTTTTTCTTTTCCTTTTTTTTAATTTTTTTTTAAAGATTTTATTTATTATTCATGAGAGACACAGAGAGAGAGGCAGAGACACAGACAGAGGGAGAAGCAGGCTCCATGCAGGGAGCCCAATGCAGTATCGATCCTGGATCTCCAGGATCATGCCCTGAGCTAAAGGCAGATGCTTAAATAAATTTATTATTTAAAAAAAATAATAAAAAATAATAATAAAGGCAGATGCTTAACCGCTGAGCCACCCAGGCATCCCAAGTCCTAGTTTTTCTACCTCAGGCCTCTTTTTCTCCATCTTTAAAATGAGTACATGACCTCTAGGGACTCCTCCCAACAATCTGATATTTCTCAAACCACAGACACGAATCTCAGCCTACCTTTGGGAAATGGGGAAAGGAAAAGAAAGCTGAGGCCCTGAAAGGACAGCTCTAACTTTAGGAGGTCTGGGAACGAGCTTTGGGGGTCCATGGTTTCTCTGAAATAGTAGACACATATATAGGTGCATCTTTTTCTACTTCAGAGAGGGTGCTTCATGGATAGCCTCATATTCCCAAAGGAATCTAGACAAGTTAACAACTTCTGGTCTAAAGAGGATGCAGCCCTGTATTGGTCTCCTGTTTATTGCTGCTTTAACAAATGACTGCCAATTTAATGGCCTCAAGCAATCCAAATGTGTTGCCTTACAATTATGGACATCAAAAGACCACAGTCTTCCAACTTAGTCACTAGGCTAAAAATCAAGATGTCAGCAGAGCTGATTCCTCCTGGAGTCTGCAGAGAACCATCGGTTCCTTGCCTCTTGCTGTTTCTGGAGGTTGTGCCTCATAGTCATGTCCCTTCAGCCTCTCCTTCCCTTCTCAAGTGACTTTCTCCTCTGGCTTAAACCTCCTGCACTCTCTTAAAAGGACCCTAGTAATTACATTGGACCCACCCAGATAATCCAAGATAATCATCCCACTCCAAGATTTTTTTTTTTAAGATTTTATTTATTTATTCATGAGAGACACAGAGAAAGAGGCAGAGACATAGGCAGAGGGAGAAGCAGGCTCCCCAGAGGAAGCCTGATGTGGAATTCCATGCCAGGACCCCAGGATCATGCCCTGAGCTGAAGGCAGACACTCAACCGCTGAGCCACCCAGATGGCTTCCTACCCCAAGATTCTTTTTTTTTTTTTTTTTTTATGATAGTCACACAGAGAGAGATAGAGAGAGAGAGGCAGAGACATAGGCAGAGGGAGAAGCAGGTTCCATGCACTGGGGGCCCGACGTGGGATTTGATCCTGGGTCTCCAGGATCGCACCCTGGGCCAAAGGCAGGCCCTAAACTGCTGCGCCACCCAGGGATCCCTACCCCAAGATTCGTAATCACATCTACAAAATCGCTTTTATGATGTGAGGTAGTAAAATCCCAAATTCCAGAGATTAGGACATGGATATGGGGAGGGGGTGCTAATTAATATTCAGCCTACTACAAACCCATTGGGAGGAAACATTTTAAATAAGCAAACCCTTTATCTCAGAAATTTCACTTCCAGAATTTCTCCTATAGGTATAACTACCACATGTATAAAGATATGTTCAAGAATGTCCATTATAGCAGAGTTCACAATATTAAAACCGGAAAACAACCTGTCCTACTGATAATCAGTAGAACTGTAATTAAATAAGTAGGAAATATTCGTACATTGGGATATTCTAAAAAGCAGTATTCTAAATATAATAATCTATCTTCATATATACTAATATGTAAAAGTCTGCAAAATACCTTGTAAGGTAAAAAAAGCAACTTGAAGTGCAATCTGTATAATGTGATCCCATCTTTAAAAAGAATGTACACTTCTGTGGGTACGTGTGCATAATTTCTGGATAGATCTTAAAGAATCTGTTAGTGTTGGTGACTGTCTCTTGACTACAGAATAGCCAGTGGACTTTTATCCTTCACTTTATACCCTTCTGAACTGCAATTTTTTAATTAAAAATTATTATAAGTTTTATAATTTGAAAACCATACATTTAGAGGTAGGGATGCCTGGCTGGTTTGGTGGGTAGAGCATGCAACTCTTGATCTTGGGGTTATAAGTTCAAGCCCCATGTTGGGTGTAGAGATTACTTAAAAAAAAATCTTTTAAAAAAGCCCCATCATTTCAACTGAAATTCAGCAGTTTGAGGAAAAAAGAGGTGGGAGCAGGGTCACAGCTCTGAGGTCATCTTTAGGAAACTCTGATAAGCAAGTATCTCCTCTTCCTGTAACTTCAGCTCCCATTCCCCCCCCCCCCCCCCCCCTGCTGCTACTGGAGCCAAGAAAAGAAGAAAGTTAGTATAGTTAGTAGAGCCTTGGTGTCACTTAGGCCTGGGGTTGCATTCCGGTGCTACCGCTAACCAGCTTCATGGTCTTGGTCTTAAACTCAGTGAAACCTCTGTGTGAAATGGTGATAATATGCTTTTCTTTGATGTGAGACTTTAAGTTAGGTATGTTACGTGCACCACAGGGATTAGCACTCAATGACTTATAGTTTCGATTATTAGTAAGATTGACTTAACCAGAGAAGGCAGCTTCAAGGCTTAACTTAACCATGTTAAGAGTAAAGTATCAGTGGATTTTTACATGTGTATGCAACTGTTGAAGCTGCCATTCAGATACCATAGAGATCACTCTCAGCCTTCACTATTCTTTATGAAGTGCTGTCTCAATAGAAATGCACGTTCAAAAATTTAAGACTTCTTCCCCCCTTTGGCCAAAAGCCAAGGGTTATTAACCTGACTCCCCTGAAATTCAGTGAGGAGGATGTACAGATAGGTGGGTGCATCTTTCTGGGGCAAGGGTTCATAATCTTTGTCAGATTCTTAAAGGGATGTGAGGGCCCCTAAAAAAAAAGGTAAAAATCACCAGTTAGGCCCTTTTCTAAAATGAGGGCCACTCACTCCTGATTCTGCTAGGATGTGACTATAGGTCAGACCACTCCGCACAGACCAGGCTTCCTGGGAATGCAGGACGCGAGATGGAGAGGCACAAACATATTTATTGAACTAGTCCCAAAACAAACATCTACATTTTTGTTTGCAGGGCGAAATGCAGATAATTATCACCAGTTGATCCTCAGCTCAACTGAAAAAAAAAAGGTGTGGCTTTTTAATGGGCCCAGCGCCTGGGTCTGCAGCCAATCCAGACGTGGCTCCGCCCACGGCCCCTCCCCCACACCCCACGGGGCAGAGGTCCTCGGGTGGAGGGGCGGCTTAGCCCCCTCTGCCACCTGACAAGGGGTGAAGAAACCTTAACCCACGCTCCGGATTCCTTTGGGGCTCCTCATCCAGTCCCTGCTCACAAACCAGAATTTCCAGTGTGACTGTGTTGGCCTTGACAGCAGCAGAGGAGGAGGCTTGGGCGCCCACTGCAGTGGCTCTGCCCCCCGGGGGGAGGGGGGGGGGGGCGCAGACTCTGCTCCCGGGCCTTTCTCCTGGATCGAGACAGGTGGGAGAGTGCATCTCAGAGAAGGAAGGCGGCGATGAGAATGAAGCCCTGAGGGGAGGAATATGGAAACTGAAACCCCAGCTCCTAAATATATTCATCGCGTGCCTGTATGCAGTGCTTGTTGGATGTACACCAGGCCCTGGGCTGTACACAAGCTCTACATCAAGAATGGGGTTTGAACCAGACAGCGAAGGTGTGAATCATAGCTTGGCCACTTTGTAGCTGTGTGGCCCTGGGCCAGCTGTGTGCTGTGTGTGTGTGTGTGTGTGTGTGTGTGTGTGTGTGTGTTAGGACCCTCTTCTGTAGTAATGCGCCTCTCAGTAATACCCACCCTAAACTCCTAAGCATAACTTCTAAGCTGGCCCCTGCCTAGAACTCCGATTTTTTAAAAACTCGAGATACAATCCACTTACCATAAAGTTCATCCTTTACAAGTGTACAATTTAGCGGTTTCTCATATATTCACAAAGTTGTCCAACAATCACCATTATCTAATTCTAGAACGTTTTATCACCCCCAAAGGAAACCCCATACCCTTTAGCAATCACTCCACATTTCTACGCCCCCCTCTCCCCCGCCCCCACCCCAGCCCCAACCATTAATCTACTTTTTGTTTCTATAGATTTACCTACTCTGGACCCTTCATATAATATGGGGCCTTTTATGTCTGACCTCTTTCACTGAGCATAATGTTTTCAAAGTTCATGCATGTCGTAGCATGTATTAGGACCACATTCCTCTTTATGGCCAAGTAATACTCCATTGAATGAATGTGCCAAACTTTGTCCATTTATCAGTTGATGAACATTTGTGGTGTTTCCACTTTTTGGGCACTGTGAATAATGCTGATATGAACATTTGTGCACAAGTTTTTGTGGGACCAGTTTTTGTGTTTTTATTGCTCTTGGGTCTATACTAAGAGCAGATGATTTTATCTTGTACCTCCCCTATCAAAAAGTTTTTCCTTCTGCTCCTCAAACAAACCAAGTTTGCTTGCACCTCAGGGCCTTTGCACTAGCTGTTCCCTTTGTCTGGAAGGCTCTTCCCCCAGATTTTTTTAATGGTTCACTCCTTGTCAATCAATCACTACTTGTCAATCAATCAAATCTCAGTTTAAATATCACCACCTCTGTGAGGTCTTCCCCAACCATTTTGCCAGTCATTCTCTGTCCTTACTCTATTTTATTTTCTCCATATTAATTATTATACTCTGATTTATTTTTTATTTAGTTGTTTGCTTGTTTGTAGCATGGCTACCCCTTCTAGAATGTAAGCTCCATAAGAACAGGATCTTGTCATTATGGCATTGGCTATCCCAGGCTGCTAGAACTGATACATAGTAAGCACCTATGAGATCTTAGTTATTATTACTTGAGTATAATAATACACAACTAACTTTCACAGGAAAGTTAGAAACTTGGTACCATGATTATCTCCATATTACAAACAGAAACTGAGACTGAGAGAAGTTAAGTGATTTAGCTAAAATCACAAAACTAGAAAGTGTTGGAGCCTGACTCTAAAGAACCATCTGGCTCAAAAGCCAGTGTCTCTTGCACAAAGCTTACTGCTTACCCCAGCTTTCCTTCCTGAACGTGTGTCTTAGCTTTGCAAAGTGACAATTCCAGCAAGGATTCCTCTGAGCTCAGACAAGAGACAGGGAGAGAAGGCAGATTTGGGGAGACTATTGGGTCTGGCAGCACCGAGAGGTCTGGCCCCAGGGGAAGGCGTGTAGGGCACCCCTCCACACACACCTTCTGGGAACTGTGGCTGGACAAGGGGCTCCAGAGAGCTGCCAGCAATCCCTGGCCTCCCTCCAGCAAGGCCCCGGTGAGTCCTGGCTGCCAGCAGCAGACTCTCTAAAGTAGCATCCACACCTCTGACTCACGGAGAGTGCCATGGACACTTGGGTAAACTTCATTTTACGCAAACTCTAGTAGGAACAATGACAATTAACTATTTTATGCCAGATGCTCTCCTGAACACTTTTCTTGTATTAACTCACTGAATCCCCCAGTTTGCCTGATGAGGTATACACCATATTGTCCCCATGTGACTGATGAGGAAATTGAGGCCCAGGAAGGTTAAGTGACCTGCTCAAGGACACTTGGCTAGGGAATGGCAGAGGCAGGATATAAGCCCAGTCCATCCGATTCCAGGTTCCTGCTTTTAACCACTGCTCTACCCTGCGTGTGTCTCAGTGGTGAGTTTGAGAACAAAGCTTCTATCCTTATGGCTCTATGACTGTGGATTATCCACATAAGCTCTTTGGCCTTTAGTTACTTTATCTGCATGAATGGAAAAGAATCAGCTTCCCTCCCAAGAATGTTCTTTAGAATAGGATGTTAATAGGTATTATGTTAATAGGATATTAATAGGGGTGAGGCATGGGAATTCCATAATGAGCAGGGTTTGGAACACTCTGGGTCAAACTACATTGAGCAGGATTCTTTACAGGCAGGACGTCTCAGTGTCTTTAACATGCTAATATGCTGTGAGCATCTCACAGAGGACGGTTGAGAATGCAGCATTTCCCAAACTTTACTGAACATGGGACAATGTGGAATGATGTCTCAGGATCACAGTTTGGGAAACACTCATTAAAGAAGGTTTTTGTAGGAGAAAAGCAATTTTTCCTGAGATCAGATAGATTTCTCTTCCATTTCCCTACTTTCACTTGCTGGGAAGAAAGGGACCTGTAGACAGACTTTCACCAACTCCTTCAGGCTTGTAGGGGACCTTTCAGACATTTAGCAGGAGATGAGGAACCAGAACCCATTTCCTGAGCACATACTATGTGCCAGCTCTGTGTTTATGATATAGGTTGTCTTTTGTGATTCCCAAAACAGCCTTTTGAGGCAGGTTTAATTTAAGAAGTCAAGATAATGTTGCAGATGAAAATGTTGGCTTTGGAGTCAGAAAAACAAAACTTTGCCTACTATTTGATAATTGTAGCTGTATGCCTTGTGCAAACCACATATCTTCTCTGTGCCTCACTTCCACATCTGTAAAATGGATACTACAACACCTGCCTCATAAGGTTAATGTGAGGATTTGCTGTGTTGTAATAAATGCAAAGCACTTACACAGAATCTACACAGAGTAGGTATTCAGCACGAGGTAACTTTATGATTATCATTACCATCATCATTATCTTTGTTTTACAGATAAGACAGCTGAGACCCAGGAAAGGTAAATAACTTGCTCAAGGCCACACAGCCATTGTGTGTGGTGGAGGTGAGACCCACACACAACTCAAACTGCTCTTCCTCCCCAGAAGCCCTGAAGGAGGCTGAGCTCTTCACAGGCTGGCAAGTAAAACACGTCACCCTCCCCATACTGCTACAGCCCTCTCACACGGAATGCCACTCTAGAGTGCGTGAGAACCTCCCCCAGGGACTCAGACTATACCACCTGCAGGAGAGTTCAGACCCACTTGGCCACAACGTGACTGTGTCTCAGGACCCTTACAAGTTGGCCTGGAGAATTAAGGTCCTGTGTGCACAGGCATCCCTTCAAGAGTCTCTCCATGCAGTAAAGTCTCTGGCTACTCTTCTGAGCCCCAAACTAGTTCTAGGGGAGCATCTCATAAGAAGAATGGCTGATACAAACATTGTGTGCTCAGGGGGCCACACAGGCCCCCCAGTATCAACCTAGGATTTTCCAAGTCCTAGCATGGATGGGAGATGGCTCAGTGGCTGCTGCAGGGAAGGGGGCAGCAGGGGATAACATGGAGGCCAAGGTGACAAGGTTCTAGGCTCCTGCCCTGTATCAATGAGAGAAGCACCTCTTGAACATTTGTAGGTTGTCCTTCCATTTAGCTTTCTCCTTGGGGAAAAAAAAATGTTTGGTACCTACCTCCACCTCATTAAGAAAAAAAAAAAGGCTTTAAAAACCACTATCTAGTCCTTCCTTTCATTGCACATATTGTGGAAACTGAGGCCCAGATGAGAAGGACCTTGCCTCTGGTCCTCTGGTCCCACTCCTATGAGTGGTCCCAGAATGAGGACTAGAAGCTCATATCCCCTGACCCTTTAATACCAACCTCTCAGATAGGCCCAAAGCCTAAGATGGGTTAATTGATTAAACCCAAACGAAAAAACAGAGCCTAAGTTTGTCCTTTCTCAAATGACTCTTCCCACTTTAAAAGCAGTCCTCCCTGTGGCCACAGAGCGCATGGTGCCCTTGTCCTCCCTGTTCCCACAGAACAAATGCTAAGCACCAAACAGGTGCAGGAGCAGGGCATCACTATGCTCCCCAGGGCCCCCCACCTTGAGTCACCAGCCCCAGTAATGACTCAGACAAGCAAAAGGAAGGGAATACAGAAGACACTGAAGTAGAGCTTTGAGGACCTGCTCAAATCCCGGCTTAGCGACTTATTATCTGTGTGACTTTGAGCAAGTCACCAGACCTCCCGGACTCTCACCGTCATCAGCTAGCTGTAAAACTAGGGTACTCCATTGCCTCCTACGACTACCATGAGGATTAGAGTTCATACATGCAAAGAACCTGAAACATGGAGGTTGTGCAGCAGTAGTTCATCTCAGTATTGTTATGTTAACGATAGCTGGTTTTCCATAGGATCTGAAGATCTTTTCCATGAATTAAGTGCATTACACTGTCCGCACATCCACACCAAGGCCAAACGATGCTGTGCTTCCCCATAGATCCCTCGCAGCAAGCTCTGCCCTCTGTAGGAATTTGAAACTTCGTCCACTTGTGGGCAGATCCTCTGATAAGGGATCCCCTAAATGCAGTGTGATCAGCCTGAGGATTGCAATCAAGAAATGGCTCTAGAATCAGCCTGCTGGATTTCATCTTGGCTGCACTGTTTGATTCCTGACAAGTTACTTTGCCTGAGTCTCAGTTTTCTCATCTCTAAAATGGGCATCATAGCAGCACCTGACTCAAGAGTCTTACTGTGAAGAGTAAATGGGACAGTGTGTATGCAGTCCTTAGTGCACTGGCTCATCCTTAAAAAGTGGCCAAAAAATAATAACTCTCATTTTTTGCCCTATGGTCGGGCTTTTCTGCTCATAAATAAAGCATCGTGGGAGATAAAAGTGCTGGATTAGGGTTGGAGTGATTATCAGTAAAGTTCTGACTCTGCCACAAAGTAGCAGAGATGTTGGGCATGACCTTTTCCCTCTTGTGGCCTCAGTTTCCCCTTCTGCAGACTAAGAGAGTTGATTAGTTCAGCTCTAACTCTGAAGGTTGTAAGGATGGTCCCAGTCTTCCCAGCTACCCATACAGAGCAGGGCCAGCAAGAGGTCTGGGAAGAAGCGTCTGACCTCTGCAAACCAGCTCCTTAGTTAAGAGAGCTGTTCTGGGAATCTGCAAGTCCAGCTTGAAGTGTTGTCTTTACCATTGTGCATGATCTTGGTAAAGTCACTTTACCTTTCGGAACCTTAGTTCCGTTATCTGTAAAATGGGACCTAAAATGGTACCAGAGTACAGGATTGCAATGATCACGTGGGCCAATGCCTGCAAAGTGCTTAGCACACAGAGGACACAGTCAGTAACAGTGTGTTGTTTTAATAATCGTTATTGATGCCAGCTGCATGTGGACTCATCCCTGGGCATGGTGCTCTTCTTAGAGCCAGTCTGAGTGCACCTGTGGCCATTCCAAGTATTGTTTCTGGTGACAGTAAAGCTTTTTATGAGAACAGCAGCCATCCTGGGGACCCACCTAAAGAAGAGGAGTTGGCCAGCCTCTGCATGCCAACAGTCAAGATTCCCATGATTCCAGGTCAGTGTGAGGGAGGTGATAGCCATCTGTCCTTCCCCACCCTGCCCAGAAGACCAGCTCTGCGGGTTGGAAAGGACCACAAGCTGCATCTTGTCTAGCCCTTTTACCTGGGGTAAGATGCCAAGAGGGGAAGTGACCTACTCAAGTCTCATGGCATGTTACTAGACCTAGAACATTCAGTCTGTGTAGTATTAAAAGGGTATTTGCGTTTGATTCTTGGCTTCTTGACTTACAGGCTTGGTGACCTCACTGCACCTCATTCCTCATCTGGAAAATGGGGATAATAATAAAACCTGCTTCCCAGGATTGCTGAAAGATTACATGAGCATGCATATACATATATGCGCATAACTTATAAGCATGTAACATATAACAAGTCCTCTATAAATAACAACGTCCAATAGAAATATAATGTGAGCCACTATGTAATTTTCCATCATTTTGTAGCCACTTTACAAAAAGAAGTAGAGAAAATTAATTTTGACAATATATTTTATTTAAACCACAATATCCAAAATATTATTTCAGCATGTGATCAATAATAAAAAGTTATTAATAGTTTATATTTTTTATCTTATTAAGTCTTTGAAATCTGGGCACGTTACA
Organism: Canis lupus dingo; assembly: GCF_003254725.2. Taxonomy (NCBI): domain Eukaryota; kingdom Metazoa; phylum Chordata; class Mammalia; order Carnivora; family Canidae; genus Canis; species Canis lupus. Next base: position 53,184,442 of record NC_064246.1, on the reverse strand, counting down.
ACCTGGGGAAGATTTTGGCAATTATCTGGGATGCTTTTGGTTGTCACAATCAGGGGAGCCTAGGAATGGGAGGCAGTGTGTGCTACTGGCATGGAACCAGGAATACTGACAAGAATCTCACTGTTCAGGGAGGCCTGGGTGGCTCAGCGGTTGAGCATCTGCCTTCAGCTCAGGTCATGATCCTGGGGTTTGGAATCGAGTTCTGCATTAGGCTCCCTGTATGGAGCCTGCTTCTCCCTCTGCCTATGTCTCTGCCTCTCTTTCTCTGTCTTTCATGAATAAATAAATAAAAATTTTTTAAAATCCCGCAGTGCATAAGACAGCCCCCCACAACAAACAATTATGTGGCCCAAAATATTAACAGTGCTTAGCATAGTTCACAGTAGCCTCTTTCCACATTCTCAATGGTCACGTGGAGCTGGTGGCTACCGTATTGGGCAGGGCTGTTCTGTAACATAAAGCATTTGGAAGTGCACTTAGAAGGACCAAAGTTTTAGGAATTCGGGTTTTGGAAAATTAGTTTTTTCCTGTTCACGGGGAATAACTGGCTGACCAGAGCCTGGCTGGCTGAGGACAGAGCCCATCTGTCTCTGGCTGGTCAGACCCTTCCAAAGTCACCGCCCTCCCCTCGTAGACGAGCCTGGGACAGACAGTGAACCCTGTTGTTCTTCTCTGGGGAGACAATGCTGCAGGCCCTGCTACCTGCCTGACAGTGCTATTGTGGCTCCGGGAGAAAAGGGCTTTGTCAGGACTGCAGGCGAGGAGACTGCGGTTCAATGGAGCTCATTATATCCTCACTCTCTGGATGCTGATGCCACCAGCCCTGGGGAAGCCCCGCCTCCTTCTAGAACAAATGGGGAGCCTGAGGCCCAGAGGGTGTGGAAGGCCCTCCAGTAGATCCCAGCTCCCTCCACCTCAGCTCCCTGCCCTAAAACATGAAACTCACCTAACTCCGAAAAGTCTTGCCTCAAAGCACAGGGTGAATTCAGTACTGCCCTTAGCCCCGGGCAAGGGACCCCATGCCCGGGACCCTAAAATTTAGCGGCTCCACAAATCACAAACCCATCCACAAATATATATATTAAAGAACACAGGTGGGGGCACCCGGGTGGCTTAGGCAGTTAAGTGTCTGACTTTGGCTTAGGTCATGATCTCAGGGTCCTGGATCAAGCCCCTCATCGGGCCCCCTACTGAGCAGGAGTCTGCTTCTTCCTCTCCCTCTGCCCCCTCTCCCCTGCTTGTGTTCTCTCTCTCTTCTTTCTCTCTCTCTCAAATAAATAAAATCAGAGAGAAAGGAAGGAAGGAAGGAAGGAAGAAAGAGAAAGAAAGAAAGAAAGAAAGAAAGAAAGAAAGAAAGAAAGAAAGAAAGAAAGAAAGAAAGAAGAAAGAAAGAAAGAAAGAAAGAAAGAAAGAAGAAAGAAAGAAAGAAAGAAAGAAAGAAAGAAAGAAAGAAAGAAAGAAAGAAAGAAAGAAAGAAAGAAAGAAAGATAGATGTACATTTGTCTCTCAAGATCTGGGCTCAGCTCTGTCACGATGTGACTATAATCTAAACATCCTCTCTTGTGCTTATGATTTAAAAAGCCCAGGCCAGAAAGAAAGACCACAAATCTTTTGTTCTATGTCCTTGGAACAAACTCAGAGACTGAAGGTAGTGAGTGTTTGCGGTTGGTACTTCCACCAGCCTCAGAGATGGACATGTTTTGTAGCATGTGTTAGATCCAAGCAGCAGAAATACTCAGGAGAAAGAAAAGACCAATTAAATTATCTTGTCCAGTCCTCCTTCTCAGGTAGCATGGATGCTTCTTTAATGAACTGTCATTTCTGATCACCCAGTTTCTGGCTTCTCTGTGTTCCAATTCATACAGGACTTGGAGGTACTCACTTCCTGTGAACTCTGGTGCCACATCCCTCCAAAGTAAGAGGTAGATCTGGGTGCATTGTGTCCCCATGAACTTGGATGTGGAATGTTAGTAATATCTGTGATTCCCTTTCCCCCTTCCTTACCTAACTTGCCCCCAACCCCATGGTGTCTCTCTCTCTCTCACACACACACACACAGAGAGAGAGAGAGAGAGAGAGAGAGAGAGAAGCTGTCTCATTGACAAATGAGGAAACTGTTTCTCCTGGAGAGTAAGTGATTTGTTTAAAGTCACCCAGAAAGTGAGGGGGAGCCGCATGCTGGGAGAACCCATCCTTTGCGTCCCAGCCAGAGGCCATAAGTTGAGGTTGGAGAAGGATGGCGGGGAGGATAGGCTGGGGGCAGAGCCTGTTTACTTCCAGTTCCTTCGCTAGTTGGCACCTCGGGGGGAAGTTTTTCAGAGTATCTAAAATATGGGTAATAAAATATTTTTCTATTCCTGTACCAAATGTTAACATTAAGGGAACCTGGTGACAGGTCTATGGGAACTTTCTGTATGATTTCTGTAACTCCTTTGTGAATCTAAAGTTGTTTTATAACCAAAAGGTTTTTTGTTTGTTTGGTTGGTTGTTTTTTTTTTTTTTTTTATTCATGAAAGACAGAGAGAAAGAGAGAGAGGCACAGGCAGAGGCACAGGCAGAGGGAGAAGCAGGCTTCCCACAACGTGCCTGATACGGGATTCTATTCCGGATCCCGGGATCATGCCCTGAGCCAAAGGCAGATGCTCAACCACTGAGCCACCCAGGTGTCCCCAAAAGGTTTTCTTAAAGTACTTTTTTTCCCCCATCTGTACCATGGAGAGAGTAATGGTCCCTACCTCGTAGGAGGCTCAAATGATATAATGTCTGTATAGGTTTTAGTACAGGGTCTGTCCCATAGTGAAGACTCCATAAGTAATTATTTTTAAAAGCTACCTCCTCCAGGAGGTGGTGACCACCATTGCCAGAACTGGCCACTGTTTCCTTGGTGGTCCTATGTCTTCACTACTCAGGAGCAGGAGTGTATTTCAGTCTAAAATGCTAGGCCTGTTCGTGTGGCCACTGGGAACATTCTCTTGCTTGCTCTTCACTCTTCCACTTCCTAGCTGGGAAACCCAGTAAGTTACTTGATCGCACTGCGCCTTAGTTTCCTTTCTGTAAATAATGAAAAATACGTACTGCACACGGTTGTCCTGAGGATTAAATGAACAGGGATTTTTCAGCACTAATAACGGCACCTGGCCTCTAGTAAGCACTACAAGTGTTTTTAAGGTCCAACACAGTGTTTCTCTAATTTATTTTTACTATTACCCATAGTAGTAACTATACTTTCCATAACTAGTTTTTTTTTCAGGGTGATTTGGAAGACACCAGCTTCTAGAGAGTAGATCCTATTTTGTTTTTCTCATTAATATATAAGGTTCTCCAGGGACAGAGAGTATATCTGACTCCTGTGGGTCTCCAATCGCTTGGAAGGAGAATTTTACTTCTCTCATTCAATTTGCCAAACTTCTGTCATCCATTCATTGCGCGTACAGGTACTGGCCGTTTATTCAGCGCCTGCTACTAAGTGTCTGTTGTGCACCAGCGTCCAGCACACATCAGATCTACGTTGAATGAGTGAACAAGGCGGGCAGGCAGGGAAGTCGGAGGCCAGGAAGGCAGGCAGGCGGCAAAACACCAGGGGCTCCCCTCCCCCCCGGGGCTGCAGTCGGCCCCCACGTTCCCACTGCGCCTCGGCCAGGCAATGTCCCCCTCTGCCACCTCGGGACGCAGCCCTGTGACCCGCGCAGCTGGTGCAGTCCCTCGAGGCGGAGGGGCGGCGCCGGGAGCCCCGCGCCCTCGCCTGGGCCCTGGGGAGCCCCGCAGCCTCCGCACCCCGGAGCCGCGCGCCCCTCTGCGGGCATCTGGAGCGCGGGGCCCCCGGCCCGGGGAGTCGCCCAGGACGCGGGGTGACTCCTCCCCGGGGACCGTCCCCTCCGGGGCGCGTCATTCTCTCCACCCCTGGGGCCGACCCGGCTGCTTCTCGCACGCGGGGCGAGTCGCGGCCACCTGCTCGGAGCCGGGGCGCCGGGAGCCGGGGAGCCGGGCGCAGGCGGCGGCGCGGGGGCGGCGCGCAGGGCCCATGGAGCGGCCGGCGGGCAACGCCAGCTGCCAGAACGGTGCGTGCGGGGGCGGGGACGGGGTTCTGGCCCCTTCCCCAACCTGGAGCCGGGCAGCTGGGGGGGTGCGCCGGAGGGGGACAGCGCGCGGAGGGGGGCGGGGCAGCCAGAGGGGGCTCCCCCGGCTCTTCCTTCTGTACAGTTGCCGCAGGTTCAAGCACCTGCCCGGTCCGGCTGCTGCCTGGGGCCCGCCAAAGCTGAGGGAGGGGGCGCAGAGCCTCACCCCAAACCCACGCACCCCGGATAAGCAAGGACCCGGAGCTTTACTGGAGGGATTCCTACCAGGCACCGGGTGGCAGACTGGGCCCTTTACCTACATTATCTCATTTAACCCTTAACTCTAGAGGGCAGGTGGGTATTATTACCTTGCTGCCTCCTTTCTGGAGAGAAAGAAACCGGGGTTCTGAAAAGCCTGATAATTTGCTCAAGCTCCTGCAGTGGGGGAAGTGGATATAAAACTAGATCGGATTCTAAACCCCGTACCCCCACCGCTATGCTTCCTCTTGGTATGTCTCCACTTCGCTACTCCCTCTTAAAATTGAGCGGCTGATCAGATAGCCTTGTTTCTCGAACTTCTTTTCTCTAGTGAAGTGTTCAGAGCCAGCTCTTTGGGTGTTGGCTGGCTTTGGCGTCCAACAATGCAGTCCATTTTCAGCCTCACCTTCCCCTGGGGAAGAATTCATGCCCTGGTCCTCGCATATTCTGGAACAGAAGTGGGGCTCACCAGGCCCAACACCCATTTGTCTAATGAGCATCCTCCTCGGAATTGGATTTTCTTTGGCCACCATCCCGCTCTCCTTTTCTTTTTGTCTTCATGGGAAAACTCAATTCAGGGGAGGGTGCTGTGCCCTTGGGTGCCTCAGGCCTCCCCAAAACAGGCAAGCTCACTGTTTGGCTCCACCTCTGGAGATGCACCTTCAGGATGGTAGGTGAAGGGGGTGGGAATGGGATTGGCCTTCCTCTTGGGAGTCACCTTCCTTGGCCCATGTCCTAGCTCTGGCTCATTTCCTGAGTTCAGGGAACTCCCCAGACTCGACTGTCTGAACTGAAGAACAGCTGTGAGAGGTCAGACCAAATCTGATTAGGGTTGGCAATGGCTTTTTGTCTTACCCTTTCTTGATTGTGACACAGGTGTCAGGAAGAGGCATCTCCCATTGCAAAAGACACATGGATGTCCCCTGGTGGGTTCCAGGTCCAGCTCTGCTACTGGGTTTTTGTGAGACTCAAAGAAGTCCTTCCCCTTCTCAGGGCCTCAGTTCTCCTGCCTGCAAGTAAGAGAGTTAGGCAGGCTGTCTTCTCGGGATTCTCCCAGCACCATTGTTCTGAGCTTCTGTGCCATAGAAGAAAGGTCAACATTGCCCTGACTCTATTCCACCAAGATGCCACTCTCTGATCCAGATACGCCAGTGCCAGAGCTGCATGACCGTGGACTTTGGGGCACACCTGGTGCTGTAGTGGCCTGTAGTTCTAACTGGTCTGAGGAGAAGTGCCTGGCCCAGGCGTACATCCCTGGCACAGGAGCCTGTAGTTTTGTGACCCACAGTTTGAGAAAAATCAGAAGGTTTTCACAAACTCAAATGCCTACAGAGGCTGAGCACATAACCAAAATGGATGAAGGGACCCTGGTACAGACTTTGGGGGAATTTCAAAGAGCCTGTCCTCAGGGGGCAACCACTCTCAGCTGCAATCAGTTGTTGGCTCTGGGAAGGTGAACTTGATAAGGTCAATGGAGGCAGCTCAAAAGCTGAGTTTTCATGGAAAATCCGATTTGAAATGTTGGTAATGAATTCAGAATTTGTAACAACCCGCAAGAGGCCAGATGAACCACCCACCCCACCCCCACCCTTGCTGCCTGCTCCGTGGGTTGTGTGTAGCAGTGAAGAGCAGGCCTTTGGCGTCACATGGACTTGGGAACAGTTTGGCTTCCCGTTTGCCACCAGTGCAGTCTTGTTCAGCTCACCAAATGTACTAGGGCCCCAGTTTCTTCAACTAAAACCCTGCACATGATCACTGTGCCATTTCCATGACAGAAATGCTCATGGAAAGCCTGAGAGTAGAGGATCATGTGAGGGATAATTGGCTGTGCTTTATGGTGCTTTACTGAACTTGAGCCACTTAACTCCTCTGGCTGAGGATCTGCCCCTCAGACCCAAGTCTGTCCTATGGTCCTTGGTGTTTGTGCCCAGAAGAGCCAGCAAGGGTTTGCAGGTTCTGGGGCATGAGGGCTGATTCTGACTCTCAGGATCTCTAGAACTTGGAAAGCAAGCTAAAGAAGATTCTACGTGGCGTCATAGGGACACCGATCCCTCTGAGGCTTCAAGGAGGCCCCAGCCACAGACCATGGGCACCAGAGATCTTAGAATAAGGCCCGGAAATGGTCAGCTCTAACCAACAGTCTGCTTATATTTCGTTATCTTCAGGCCTGGAAGGGGCTGTGGGCTCTCTAGCCTCACTCCTTCATGTTAACGTCAGGAGTGTCCACTAAGGCTGGAGGTAGGGATATGGAAGTGAAGAGGCCTCTTGGCGGGGAAAATACCTGTGTGATCCTGAGCTGTTGGAGGTCCAGGGGCTGGGAGGGGATTCCTGGGAAATGCGGGAGGTTGGATTCGGTGATGCCTGAGAACTTGGAGGAGACTTCTTGGTGTGTGGAGCATCGGTACACCTTAGTGGTTATGTGCTGGAGTCCTGGAGTCAGACAGTCTGTGTTCTTAGGCAAGGTGCCTGACCTTTCATGACCTCTATGTCTCATCTATGAAATGAGAATTCAAGATGGCACTTATCTGACAGATGGTTATAAAAATTGGATGAGTTCATGCAAATGAAACCCCTAGCCTGGGGTAAGCACCCCGTGAATCTCTGTTATTGTTGGGCTGAGGCCCATTGTGCAGACAGAGGCCCACTGCCACTAAAGTATGGGATCTGAAACACTAGCCAATTCTAATATTTTGCAAGCATGCAGATGCCCCCAACATGACTCTCTTATCATGGTCTTCCCATCCAGGTTCCCTGATCAGCCTATACTGCTCCTCTCAACAAGTCCTGTGCCAGATCGTCAGTGACCTCAGCACCCCAGTGCCCAGCAATGTCACCTCTCACACCTGGAAGGAGAGGTTCAGGGAGAACTATAGCTTCTACATTGGCCTGGGCCTGGCCTTCTTGTCCAGCTTCCTCATTGGCAGCAGCGTCATCCTCAAGAAGAAAGGCCTTCAGCGACTGGTGGCCTCCGGGGCCACGCGGGCTGGTAGGTCCTTGTAGGGAAGGTGGGCATGGGGTGCTAGACGGCTGAGCCCCCAGCCAGCTCCATGAATCTCCTTTACAGGGGGCCTCTGCGGCAGCTGGAGAGCCTGGCCTACATGGTCACAAAAGGCTCCTTGTCAACCCCACTGGGAATCCAATCCACCAACAGGAGACCTTCTTTTAAAATCCAACATTTCTGGAGAACTTTAAGATCAGTTAATTGAGGGTACAGATGAGGAAAAGTCTCAGGGCTAAGAATCAGAAACCCCAGATCTAGTCCCGTTCTTTTTCTTACAAGCTGTGTCATTATAGGCAAGCCCCAACTTTCCTGCAAAATGGGAATGCAAACACCTCTGACCAGGACATCGTCACACACCAGTGTGCCCTCACAGCCTCTCAGATGGAGCCCCCTTACAGGCTACAAAAGAATTATTGAGTCACTGTCCACAAGAGATTTGTTTGTTTGGAAATAAGGTATATATCTATGAACCCATTTTGAAGAAAAGGAATCATGTTAAAGAATTTGTTCATTTAATTATCATTTACCATATACCTGTTGTATGCCAGGTCCATGCTGGACCTGGGGACACAGTGTCCCATGGGGGCATTGATCATGTAGGAGAGTCAACAGGCAATTGTTCCAGAATGTGTGACGTGCTGTCTATCATGGGGAAAATACAGAACACTTTGGGAATATTTGGAGTGCATGTAATGCCCAGGCTTGGAAGGTTAGGGGAGCTTTTCTATAAGAGGTGATCCGGAAGGTGGGACTTAAACAATGAGATGGCAAGATGAAGGGGAAAAGAGGAAGATGTGGTGTTCCAGGCAGAAAGAACAGCATGTGCAAAGGCCCAGAGGTGAGAGAGCATGAGTGAAGCTGAAAGAGTTCAGGCTGGTTGGAGCACAGGGCAGTGGAAAGAGTTGGGGGAGGGGCCAGATCTCGAAGGGTCTTAGGAGCTGTGCCACAGGGTTTGGGTGCAACTGTAAGTGACAAAGGTTTTACACAGGAGAAAGACAGTTCAATTTAGGATCTGAAAAGATTCCTGGTTGCTGGGTGGGCAATGGATTAGGGGACAAGACTGGCACCTAGGAGACCAGTTAGGGAAGAGAGACAGCAGAACTTGGGCCAGGGGAGTTGCAGTGGGAACGGAGACAGTGGGGAGTCCAGAGATAGCCTTCGAAGGTAGAACTTACTGGGCTTGGTGTTGACTGGCTCCAAGGGGAGGGTACAGACAGAGGCGAGACTGACTCAGCTTTCTCACTTGAGCAACTGGGGAGATGAGGGTGCTGTTTTCAGAGATGAAGAATTCAGGACGAGCAGGTTTATGGGAAGATGATGGTTCAAGTTGGGACGTGTTCAGTTTAGTGTTCTGTGGGACACTGCTTTGGAAGCACACTCCCCAGGTTCCAATTCCAGCTCTTTAATTCCTGGTGATGTGATCCTGGACAGGGGAAGTGTCTCAGTCTCCTCATCTGTAAAATGGGGTTCTGAACAGTTCCAGCCATTAGGATTATTGAGAAGAAAGGGAGCATGTTGGGATCCCTGGGTGGCGCAGCGGTTTGGCGCCTGCCTTTGGCCCGGGGTGCGATCCTGGAAACCTGGGATCGAGTCCCACATTGGGCTCCCTGCATGGAGCCTGCTTCTCCCTCTGCCTGTGTCTCTGCCTCTCTGTCTCTCTCTGTGTAACTATCATGAATAAATCAATAAAATCTTTAAAAAAAAAAAGATAGGGAGCATGTTTACCAAGAGGCTTGGGACAGAGTCAGCACGAGTATCGGCACTACTGTTAATCTAAGTGAAGGGCCAAGCAGACAGTTGGATACCCAGCTCTAGAGCCAGGTGCCACCTAAATGGAGAGCTGGGAGGAGCGGGGAGGAAGTCAGGATCAGTGGTCTTTTCTGCTCTGTCCTTTACCTCTGGACAAGTGTTTGAAAGTCTACCGTGTGAACCAAGCAAACACAATTCCAGGCCTCATACTGCCTCCATTTTAGTGGGAGAAATGCCAGAAAATAAATACATGAACTCAAATTATAAATGAGTGTCATTAGGGAGAAGATTTGGGTGTGATGAAGGAGAATCCCAAGGGGGAAATAACAGAGATAGGGAGTCAGGGAGGGCATTTCAAGGGAAGCAACATTCGAGCAAAGTCCTGGTAGAGAGTGTAGATAGAAGTAAATGTTGTTAAGAAGACTTTCCCCAACACAGAAAAGCACATGCAAGGGTCCTAAGGCCAAAAAGAGCTCATCATTTTGGAGGAACTAAAAGAAAACCTGAGTGGCTAGATAGTAATGACAAGTATGGCAAGAGATGCCTTTGGAAACATGAACAGGGTCAAAACTATGAACTGGCTTGTTGAGGATTTTGGTCTTTATCCCAAGAGTATTTGGAAGCCATTGGCCTGCTACAAACTGAGGAGTAACAATATGATTTACATTCTTAAGAGACCATTGGTTGCTATGAGGAAATGGGTTATAAAGGGATGATGAGAGTGTAACCAGATGAACCATAGGAGGCTATTGCCTCACACTGGGCCAGAGGTGGTTGTGCCTTGGAATCGGGGTGGCGAGATGGTAGTGGAGTGGACACATGTGAGATGCTCTTTGGAGAGGGAATCAGCAGGATGGATGGAATTCAGAAGGTAGAGGAGTAGGAGAGTCAAGGGTAGTTTCCTGGTTTCTGGCTTAAGCAACGAGGTACATAGAGGTGCCACTTACTGAGTTTCATTTGGTAGATGGGTGGGGAGCATTTAGAATCAAGAGTTCTATTTAGGACAGAGTTTGGGATGCCTGTGAGAGATCCAGGAGATGTCAAGTAAGCAATCGGATGTACATCGAAAGGCTCAGTATACATATGTGACACTCATGTAAAGATGGTATTTAAAACTTTGAGAATGGATAAATTCACCCAGGAAGGGACCCAGAGGCAAGCCCAGAGGACTAACCACAGTGAACATGTATTTAACACTTCGAGATTAGGGAGTGAAGGTAGACATAGGAAAGGTGCCTGAGAAAGCATGGCCAAGCTCTAACTTTGTGTCCATTCTTTTCTACAGTGGACGGAGGGTATGGCTACCTGAAGGATGCAATGTGGTGGGCTGGATTCCTCACCAGTAAGTGGGTTCTTTCCTAACGACACTGACCCGTTGAGGGTAGAGGCGGAGATGAAAGGAGAGGTGGATGCGTTTTTTCTGTCTTCATTGCACAAAGTGTGAATCTGAGGCCCAGATTCTCAAGGGGGAAATCCTTGGCATCTTTGCAGGCAGAGCATTTTCTGTATATATCAGATCACATTCTCCACCCAAAGTTGGTCAGTCCTTCAGCCAGGAAACACGTATTCCCAGCGGGGTTTGTAGAGAGCTGCTAATGATAAAGGTGTAATTTCTCAACTTCCCTTGACATGGAGAGAGTCATCACTGCCGGTTGGAGTCTGTTGGGACTTCCACATGGTAGAGGCTGGGTCTCCTCAGCCAGTTTTCCCATTCCACAGGCAATGTGTTGGCTCACTTAGAACCAGGCTGGTCTGCCACTTATGGTTTCCTTAAATTTGCACATTCACACATTTCCCTGGCTTTCCACCCATCCTGTCTGGCTTTCAAAACCCTAATTCTTTTGAATGGAAATTTAGCCAGCTTTCTATTTATAAGTCAGGTCCCAGTCCTAGCCAGGGCTATCACATTCATCTTCTACTTTCAAAGGGCACACCCAGGTCATTCTCTACAGGAGAGACAGGAAATGCACTTGTAGGAGGAGTCTGCAAACTGGAAACTCAAAGGTGGAGAATTCGGCTACTTGGGAATGTCATACTTTCTCACCACCTGCCCACCGGTCTAGGCTAGACACAGTTCCTCTGCGACAGATGGCTCATGACCAACTGCTACTTGGAGAATCAGTAACTAAATGTTTCTTTATTTGGTAATTAACACTTTCTAGAACTTATAGATCCAGACCAAACATTGGCAGTCCCCAAGGTACACTCAACTGTGACCTGAACTAGAAGCCAGGATGCCTCAAGAACAAGAAGGCATCCTTCCACAAACTTGTCACGTGACCTTCGACACTAGGTCTCACTCGCCTATCTTTAAAATGGAAGGATTTGATCAGGCTGGTCTGGACCTGACCTTCTGACCAGATTCACCAGGGGGAAAGAGTAAGGATCAAGACTTGAGGGAATGCTGGCCTGGGATTCTGTGAACGGTTGATCACTGAATGATGCTGTCTCTGCCCAGGTTAATTTGGGCTGCAGATGGTTCATTGAAACCACGCTAGCCTGTTTTCTCTCTTTATTTCCTAGTGGCTGCTGGAGAAGTCGCCAACTTTGGGGCCTATGCATTTGCTCCTGCAACAGTCGTCACACCTTTGGGAGCACTGAGTGTCCTCATAAGGTTGTTGTCACCTCTCACGCTGTCTCTGCCTCCTTCCTATATTCAGTTTGTTGAGGGCTAGATCTGCAAGTGGGGTCAACTGCCACTTGCAACCAGGGACCTGAGTTGGTTCCAGCTCCCAGAGAGAGGCACCGTGCTGATCAGAGCCCCTGATCCTTGGATTGTTTGCAGCCACCTGTTCTAGCATCCCCTCAAATGACTGGCCAATAGCGGGGCAGACCAAGCCCAAGCTGGTTGTAAGGGCTTCCACTGCCACCATGTTGAATGTCTCATGTCAGTCTTTTGGTGTCTCAGTGGACACAACATGCAAGTTGAGAAGCATGAGCTGGAGACCAGCGCTCCCTGAGTTCTAACCTTAAGCTCTGCCACTTAGTATCTATATTACCATGGGCCAGTCACTTCACTACTCTAAGCCTCAACTTCCCCATCTGCTCAGTGGGGATGCTAATAACCCCTACCTGAAGGCATTGCTTCAAGAACGAAATGTGTGTGCTTCCCATTGCCCCATTCTTCTTGAACTATGAGCATAGTTCCTCTGTGGGGGTCTTGGAGCCCCATTTGAAGCTGGCTGTGATTATTGGCTTAACCTGGGAGCCTAGGTATATTACAGCCAACCATACCCAGCCCCCATAATTCCCTGTTTTGTTTTATCCTCTTGATGACAATTTTGTAACATTTACACAATCAAAACCAAACAGAACCATGACTCACATTACACAGTTGGCTGATGAAGCTGTGATACCACTATCACATATCTGATTAATGTACAAATCCCCACTCCCAGGAAGTTGGGAGAGGTAGGAAATCCTCCATCATGTGACCTCAGCCTGGGCTAATGTCCCCAGACTCTCCTGAATGCAAATGTTTGTGGTAGTTTTAGAGGATAGATGGAATACAGTCAAAGGAGCTTGGACATCAATCCCTTCTCTCTCGATACCTTAAACAAGAATTTTGGGGGAGTAATTCAGTCCTGGATCAGCCAAATGCTTTTTACCCTAAGCTAATGTTCCCTTTATAAAGAAACAGAAACCTGCCCTGTGAGCATACCTGTCCTGCCCAATTTGCCTCCCTTCTTCCCCTACCTCTGCCACCTCATCTGAGAATGTGAGGAGAATGAAAATGGTATCACTAGCAAGAAACTGGAGGTGTTCGGGCCAGAAAAGAGAAAACTCAGGGAAGTCATAGGAATTCTCTTCAATGAGGTATAGAGGAAAACCCATAGGCTTTATAATTAGACAGAAATTCAGCTAAAATCCTGGCCCTGCTACTCACCTGTTGTATAACCTTGCCTAGTTATGTTAACTTCTACAAGACTCAGTTTTCTCATCTATAAAATGAGGATAGTATATTTTACTTCTCGAAGAGTTGTGGGATGTTAATGAAATATAATAAGTAGAAAATTTGTAGCATAATACCTAATACATAATACATGCCCAAGACGTAGTGCCTGTAATTGTCATTATAGTTGTTTATATTATTGGATACAAATGGAAGAAGGAATCGATGTGTTCTGTATGACTCAAGGAATAGGAATAGGATAATGAGTAGAAGTTGTCATATTTTTGGTGACCAGAATAAGTCTATAATAGATTCACTTGCCTTGGGAAGGGGTGAGTTGCTTGCCATCAGAGGTATACAAGCCAAGCCTGACAGCAATCTGTTCATAATGTTAAGGGAAGATGTGCTCATCGGGTGGGAAGTTAGACAAGAATGCCTCGAAGGGCTTTTCTGACCTTCTATTTAGGGAGGCTTTTTGTCTCTAAAATGAAAGAAGTCCACATGTATGTCGATTCCTCCGGCACACGCTGGAACCCTCCCATCAAGTTTCTATTTCAAACACTTTGAGGAGGGGTGTGGTGAGTCCTGACCTGTTCTTCTCCATGAATGCTTGCTCAGCCCCCTTTCCCCTTCAGGACACTGGGGCAGGCACGGCTGCTAATCCCTCTCTCCCATTTCCACATGCAGTGCCATCCTGTCCTCCTACTTCCTGGGAGAGAGTCTGAATCTGCTGGGGAAGCTGGGCTGTGTGATCTGTGTGGCCGGCAGCACAGTGATGGTGATACACGCCCCTGAGGAAGAGAAGGTCGCCACCGTAGTTGAGATGGCTGCCAAGATGAAAGACACAGGTAGGCTCCAAGGCCCTGTGAGCTGGCAGGCACTGGGGGATGAGCCACAGGGAAGGCCTAGCTGCGTGCTGACCATGCCAGGTGCTGCCACCAGGAGGAGAAGAAAGCCAATGAAGGAGAGGTGGGGGGGCTGGTCCCAGGGTTAGCTCACAGGCTTCCCAGCCTGCTGTGTATTGATTGATGCCATTTATCGTGTGTTTATTATGGGCCAGGCGTGGTTCTAAATACATTCTATGCCTTGTCCTGGCCTGTTCAGGCTGCTATAACAGAGTACCATAGACTGGGTGGCTTATAAACAACAGAATTTTCCTTCTTACAGTTCTAGAGGCCAGGAAGTCCAAGATCAAGGCCCTGGTAGATTTGGTTCCCAAATGGCCATCTTCTCTCAGTGTCCTCACATGGTGGAAGGGGTGGGGGAGCTCTCTGGGGTCCCTTTTATAGGGATACTAACCCCATTCATGGGGGCACCCCCTCATGACCTAAATCACCTTCCAAGGGCCTCTGTCCAAACACCATCACACTGGGGATGAGTGGGGGGACGACGTAGTCTTGTAGCGTGTATTATCTCATTTAATCCCCCCAAAAAAGATCTATGAGGAAGGTCCTCTTATTAGCCCTGTTTTACAAATGAGGAAATGGAAGTCTTGTGGTGTAATTAATCCCCTGCCCGAATTATTAAGAAGTTGTCACGTGGGACTGGAACTCAGGTCTGTCTGACTTCAGAGCCCAACCCTTAGTGCTAATATCTCATTACCGTGGGTGGAGGGCTCTAGAAACTACTTGCATCCTCTACAGCTCCAATTATCTATTTTCCACCCCTCCTGAAGGGTACATCGTGTTTGCTGTGCTTCTGCTGGTGCTGTGCCTCATCCTCATCTTCGTCATCGCCCCCCGCTATGGACAAAGGAATATCCTCGTTTACATCATCATCTGCTCTGTGATCGGGGCCTTCTCCGTGTCTGCTGTCAAGGGTCTGGGCATCACCATAAAGAACTTCTTCCAGGGGATGCCAGTTGTGCGGCACCCCCTCCCCTACATTCTGTCCCTCATCCTGGCACTTTCTCTCAGCACTCAGGTCAACTTCCTCAACAGGGCGCTAGACATTTTTAATACCTCCTTGGTGTTCCCCATCTACTATGTCTTTTTCACCACGGTGGTGGTTACCTCCTCCATCATCCTCTTCAAGGAATGGTACAGCATGTCTGCAGTGGACATTGTGGGCACCCTCTCTGGCTTTGTCACCATCATTCTGGGTGTGTTCATGCTTCACGCTTTTAAAGACCTGGACATCAGCCAGACCAGCTTGCCCCACATGCACAAAAACCCAACCCCATCTCCCACCCCTGAGCCCACTGTCATTCGACTAGAAGACAAGAATGTCCTTGTGGATAATATAGAACTTTCCAGCACCCCATCACCAGAAGAGAAGCCCAAAGTATTTATAATCCATTCTTAAGGCTTGGAATACATGAGTGAGGAGATGAGCTCTACGGTACAGCCTGACCTCTCAAGTTCAGAGGCACCTGGTCATTTTCACCACAACTGTTACCAATGGGCTCTCTTCTCTTGAGATGTTCGTTTATACCTCATCACTGTTTCCAGAAGGAAAATCCCTACCCAGTGAGTGGTGGCGGCAGAACTTCATGGATACAGCCTCAGTGACCAAATACCCTACTTTCTGTTGGTGCCAGCAGGTCCCCTGGACCTCCCTTCCCACTTGTTTCCTCAGCGCCATCTTCGTGTTGTTGAGAAGAAGAGAGAATTTGACCCGTTGAATGTAGCAGAGGCCAAGAACTTCCCTGAGATGCTGGTTGTCAGGAAATCCCTAGCACTAGTTCTCCTGAGACTGAATCCCCTTCCTCGGCCCAAGGACGAACTGCAGCTGCTTCCCACTCCCAGAGGCCCAGAGAGCAATTCATCATGCCTCCCCATCCAGAGCCAACAATTAATGTGGGACGTCTTGCTGCTTTTGCCACTTCCTCTTTGGAGACAAAAGCATGACCTCAGCTGACCTTCTTACTGTGAAAGCCACCTGATGTCTCAGGGAACATTTCTACCAGCCCCGTTCCCCGAGCGCTCCAGCCTGGAGGTCACCATCTTAGTTTCTGTCCACTCCACTCCATCCCCCACCTCCTTCCGTCTCTCTCTATATCCTAAGGAGTCGTCATTGGGACATTCAGGCAATTACCTTAGGACTCAAAACAAAATGACAAGAACACAACAAAAGATACTCCACAGCCATGCTCTGCTGGTCCAACCCAGTGTTTCATTTCTCTGGAAAGAGAACAGCATTTTCAGTGCTTTTAAAAGTAGTCTGGCTGTCAAGCTAGCATTTGGCAGAATGAACTTTCCTTTTCCTCAAGGAGTAAACCAAAATAGGATCTGGGGAGATGGCGAGAAGGAGGAGCCGAGTCAGGATTTGGCAGAATGCAGCCATAGGCCTCTAGAAACCTGGGGCTGACTCCTGTGTTTACTCTGATGCCCAACCAAGAACCCGGGTGGAAAGGGCTCTGGGTAGTTTCTGGACTGTAATGGCCTTAGAGGCTTGAGCAGTAGGATCAGCTCTGAACTTCAGTGACCAAGTGGGGTGTAAGCTTGGCGTGGGGGGAGTTCTGGCTGTTGATCAGATTGCCGCCAAGTCCCCGACACCCTGAGAAACAGCAGGTCGTGACTGCTCCAACACCATCTGTTTTGGGGACTGTCTTTAGTCTCCTCACATTGGCCAGAAGCATTCAAAAAACAAGAGCAGCTGGAGAAAGATGATTTCCTTCCTGCCTTCTTTCTGGCTCCAGGATATGGGAGTTGGTAGACACACCGTTGGAAGGGAAGGAAGAGAGCCAGTGTATCTATAAAGAGGGAAGGCTTGGTCCTCAGCCCCCAAATGGGTGCAGAGCCTCCCCTTATAACCCCAAAACTGTGTTCCACGCCCTAAGCACAGCCAAACCTGGGCCAGACTCTTGCTGGCCTTGATGCTCCAAGGGCCCGTCTGACTGACAGGCTGGCTTCTTGCACCTCCAGCCTCAAATCCCTGGCTTTTAATGAATGTGTATTTCTGTCTGTAACTAAAATCAATGCAATATGTTGGATCTTGAGAATGGCAGTAATCTAAGGGCCCTGAGAGTGTGGGCTGCAGGGTCAAGAATAAAGACCTCTGACCATGTTTACTTGATACTTGTGTCTTGGCCTTCCTTGGACATGGAACAATTAAACTGGTTTGTCTGGTGCTGGGGGGTTGGTCCCTGATCTCTGGAGGGATGCGGCTGCCAAGAGAGTCCTTATGGTAGTGTTCACAGCCACACCCTCACTGCAGTGGGAAAGGCTGTTTTGGGAATATCAGTTGAAGATACTCATCCCTGGTCAATGCCTGGGCCCCGTACTGGGAGCCAGGCACAGTACTTAGAGCTTCCTGTGAATTCTTTAAGTCCTCACAAATCCCCAAGGTAGATACATTTTTAATCTCCATTTTATATATGCGGAAAGGGTCTCAGGGAGGTTAAGTAATCGCCCAAGGTGACACAGCCAGGAAGAATCAAAGTTGCTCTCTGGCTCTAAGCCTATAGTCTGAACCACCAGTCAACATGTCTCTCCAAAGGACTAAACTAAGTCTGGCATTACTTTCTTTTCTTTTCTTGTGATCCGTGCTGTTTTCCCTGTCTGGTTATAAGCCCCATGGGAGTTGGTCTTTATTTGCTGCTTATTCTCAATGCCCAACGCATAGTTGGCACTCATAAAAACATTTATTGAATATGGAACAATACTGTTCCTATAGTCCTTCTTTGCCCAAATTCTCTTGGTGGCCAGCTCTCAATCCAGAGCAGATCTTAATAAAACCCTGGCAAGTGCAGCAGAACCACACTAAAACTCACATAGTCAGCAGTTTCTGAGCACTTAGCTTGTGCCAGGCACAGGTGGGTGCTTTCATGTGGAATATTTCACCGATGAGCACAACACTTTTGAGGTAGGTATTCCCACTGTGTAGTGAAAAGAGGCTCAGGGTTCTGGAATTCATCCACTCTCACGCATCTAGTAAGCAGCAGAGCTGTGATTGGATCCAGGTCTGTCCGACCAGGCTTTGTGTGATATGTTGCTGACCAATCAAGGACTGTCAGCCCAGAGACTGGCTGGCAGGGTAGACACAGTGGCTAGTTTAAATGAAGGGTGTTTGGGAAGGGGCTAGTTTCATGAGCAGGCATTTTTATAGTCAAAGCATTTGTGTTTGATGCCTTTGATACCCTTCAGCAATCTCAAAACCCCTGAGAAGTTAGAAAAATATAATCAGATACCAAAGACTTCTCAGGGCTTATGTGATGATTGATCACTCACATAAAGATAGTAGCATACAATGCCAGCATACGTTAAATACTGGGTAAATGTTACCTCCTCTCATGGTTATTATGATTCCCAATTAGAGAACCTCAAAATAGAGGGGATCAAATGAGAGGAGGGTGGGGTCCTATTGTGGACTGGAAGGCACTAATAGGCGTGAGCTATTATCACACAGGGCTCTGGAGTCAGAAAGCCTACCCAATCCTAACCGTGGCTGTGCACCTGCCCACCCAGCCCGACAGACCTTGAGCACGTCTCTCCCCACTCAGAAGTGCATGTTACTTAGCAAGAAGATGAGGAGGCGAACACAGGATCTCGTCTGTCTCCTAAACATGAGAGTGTAGCCCTTTCCACCTGGGTTCTCTGATAGCAGAGAATCCCAGGATCATTCATGCCTTTCATGATCCAAGACCTAACTAAACTAGACCAGCCTATGTCCAGGTACAAAGACAAACACCCCACCTTGACTGGTCACGGGAAAACCCAGGGCTTTTCTGTGGCTTCAGGTCTTCCACTATGGCCTGACAGGCAGGCTGCCAGTCATTTGTGGGAACTCTTCTGAGGAGTTCTCATGGGATGGATCCCATCCAGGCTGAGCAGTGGGAGATTAAAACAAACAAAAATAACTGCCAAACCAGACATTTCAAATGACAATTTATTTTAATTAAATACAAACAAGGAAAAAAGGCACCATGGCCCATTCAAGTATTTTGCATAGATGTACAAATATTGTAAACAATTAATAGGTGGACAAGAGAGAAGAGGATCTGTTTTCCGTGAACAATCTCCAAAGAAAAAGAAAATTCACATTGCCCTAGATCCCAGACACGTACGTACACACAGTGGATGGTGTGAGAGGATGCACAGAAGGGTGACTTTGGGGACACTGGCTTGGATTCTGCAGAACCCCTCTTAGCAAGCTTCCCTAAGGATGGGGCACCTTTCCAGTTGGCATTCCCTTGGGTGTTCAGCAGAGCTGTTATACACATATTCAACACAATCATAACTTTAGAACTGGTCCCCAATTTAAAATATGCGAGTCTTCCATAACCTTGGCCAAATAAGAACAAATTTGGACATAGGTAAGGGAAGGTTTTATTCAAAAGGACTATTGCAAGAGATAGCAAGGGGCTACTGCAGTATGCAGCAGGGGCTCCCACAATCCCGTAAGATCTGCAAGCATCTCAGAGCTGGGGCAGAAAAGGGTCTTTAAAGGGAGAAGTAAGCAAGGCTAAAAGGACCTCATGGCAGGCAGGTAGTCACAACCTGGAGCCAGGTACTGGGGATAAAATTCTGAGACAGGGGGATGGAGGTGCTAGCTCCTTTGTCCATCTGAACAAAGTGCTGGTTCCCTCCACCCAGCTCTAGCCAGGCTCATCTCCTCCCCACCCAATTCTGAACTTGGCCCCCCACTCAGCCTGAGTCTGCACAGGACCCCACCGCAGCAGCCCCTTTCCAGGGAGGCTGAGCTCAAGGACACCCCAGGTGCGGTTCTCTCTGGCTAGGTTTGCTCCAACTGTTAAAGGAAAGGCCTCTCCTTTCTGAGCTTTGAGATGCTCGCAGATCTTGTGGGAGCTCACCTGAGCCTTCTGCCTAGAGCCCCTGCCCTAACTACAAATTCCCTTTCCGCCACCTTGCAGTAATCCTTTCCAATAAAGTCCCTCTTAAGGCCGTATTTGCTTTTATTTGTCACCTCAAGCAGCACTTGGGCACAGGAGAGAAAAGGGGAGTGCTTGGTGGTCGCTCCTGCTCCCGGGCAGCCTCTCCGGCCTGCCGATATGGCGACTCCTGGTCCCTGAGCGCAGCCAGAAGTGAGACCATAAATAGAACCGGCTGCCAAAAGTCTCCATCAGATTTTAAAAATTCAACCTTCTTCCAGTTCACAGTACAATTTTATGGGATGGAGGGGCTATTAAAATAACATAAAATAAAAACAAAAAAACAAGGAAATATAACCCAGGGCTTTTTCTGGCATGGGTGTGGGGAGGGTGGATTTCAAGTTCAAAAGGCTCCTGCAGCCAGAAGGGCTGCGGCATTTTCACTTCTGAGCCTTCCACCTCCTGATGTATGGGACATACCACAGGAACGTCTGTGAGGCATGCATGTGGGCATAAGAGTGATTTGTTTTTTCCTAGAGTGTTTTCACCTTTACTTTTCTGGAACCCGACCTTAAGGCCTGGGGCGTTTGGAGTAGCACAATTATATGGAAGGCTGTCCCCTGACCTAATCAGGTAGCAAGGAAGGTGGAAACTGGTTATGGGGATCAACCAGGGCCCATGTCTGGCAGACAGAGGCAGGATTATCAGACTACCTGAGGGAAAAGAGCCTCATTTTCCTGAGATCTTTCTAAATCCACCCCATGTGTGTCCCTGGAGGCATATCCTAAATCTCCTACTAGTCTAAAACCCGAGAACATCTATTGAGCACCCGTTGTGTGCAGAGAACTGTAAGGGGGCCCTGGGTTGGTGGTTGGGAGTGAGAGCTCAAGCTTCTTCCTTGAGGTTTTCAAGAGTGAACAACAGCTCACTATAGGAGGTGGAGACAGCACAGCACCCTTCTGGGGGTGAGAGACCATCACCAGAGAACATCTCCAGTGACAAGTTGTCCAATTGAGCAGAGCACCACATAGCCTTTCTTCCCTGCTCCATAGCCTTCATATGAAACCAAAAAACTCTATTACCAGGTGGTAATACCCACTGGAGTGGCATTTCCCCAGCTGCTCCAAGTTCTTTCTGTAAAGGTCAGATGAGGGCAGTGACCAGAAGAAAGAACACAAGGAAGTGGATGATAAAGAGCCTGGTGGCCCCAGCTCAGACTGTTCCCTCAAGACTATTGACTGCTGCTTCTCTACAGATCTCTAGAGACAGGTCAGCTCCCTGCTCAGAAGGCAACGATCGTGCCTCAAATCAGTGACCAGACCTAGGAACAGGCTGGGGTTCTGCCCTCTTTGCTGCCACCCCTGAGGACCTTACTTAGATTTCCATCAGGGAGTAGGGGGTAAGACCGTCACTCTACGGAGGTCACAAAACACAATGGCAAATAAAGCTTCGACCCCCAGCCATGGCCAGTGGATGCTCTTGAGAACCACATGGGATACCCAGTGGCCAATCCTTGAAGCAGGATCCTCACATGTACGTCACAAGCACCAGGACTCCAGGAGGCTGGGACCGCTGAAGACCTACTCATTGCAGCACCACACATTAGGTAGGTCTGAGCGGGGAAGAAGAAATTTCTGAAGGAGAAACCAGAAGTGCCGAGCACACTTGGAAAGAGAAGAAAACAATAGGCAACCGAGAATGATTCCATTGAGAGCCGCAACCTTTGGCATTGGCTCAGAGGAGGCCCAAGCCTGGTGCTCCCTCTGCTGTCTATACTGCCCACAAATAGTACCTGTCAGAGTCAGGGGGACCCGTGTGAATCAGGGGAGGTGGGGGCTTGGGGGGAGGAAAGGGGAGGGGACTTCTTTTGTTCACATGTGGCCACAGAGCCAGGAGTGGTAAAGTCAACTGAGCCCCGGGCAGGGCCACCGTGGAGGCTGGTTTGACCCCTCTCAATCACAGAGCTAAAAAGGATGAGTAAGTGTCCACCCTCTGTCTAGCTTGGGACCTTCGAGGAAGACAGAGGCAATGGCAATCTCTCATGCATACCCTCCACCAGAGGACATGAATGGATGCTTCTCCAAGCTAAGTCCTGGGCTGAAGGGCTGAGTAGGACCTTTCCCAGTTGGGTTTACCAGCTTTGACAGCCCAGACCATCCCCACTGACACCTGGGAGGTGACAGGCCAGCCGAAGGGAGGTTGGAGGAGAAGCTGCCATTCATTCTCTTCCGTGCTCTCCCCTCCCTTCCCCGGGGCAGTATATTGCACAAAACACTATGATGCCATTGGGTAGTAGTCTCTCTGGGCCTCCAGGGAAGCCAAGGAGGCACTGAGTCAAGATGGAGATTTTCAGAGATGTGGTCGTTCTGGGAGGAGGGAAAGCAGGGAGGAAGGACTTGGAGGTGGCCAAACATGCTTGTTCTGGATTCCATGGCCACGGATCCTCTGGGGGTTTCAGAGTCCTCGAGGAAGGGCAGAAGCTCCTTTAGAGGGGCCTATATCTTCGAGCCAATCATCCCCCCAGCCCTCTGTGGTCTGTATTCAGGAAACTGTGGGAAGAAAGAGAAACACTAAGCTTTTGTCTTTGATTTTTGTTCTAGAAATTCAGCCCTGCAAAAAGAAGCACGAATCTGTTTTCTCAACCACATTCTTGCCTCCTGGAGCCCTCTGGCCCTAGTTTATACCCTGATGGCTTCCATGGACTCACCTTTGGGACAGGTGCTGCCAGAGGCCGGGGCTGCAGAGGAGTGGTGGCGGTGGGCTGCAGGATGGAGGTGCCACCTGGCCTGGGGAGGCTCTTGCGGCCTGGCACCGGGTTAGCGGGGAGTGCTTTCTGCGGTGGCCGTGGCCTGGAGAAATCCTGGGGAGAAAGCCACAAACCTCACTCAAAGGCCAGAGGGGCCTATTTGAAAGAAAATGCTCCCAACATACTATGATCAAAATCAGATGACCAAAGGGAAATACTGTAGGGTCCTATTCAAAAACAAATTGTGTGTATACATGTTTACATGTTCAGGAAAAAGCTTTTTTGGAGAGCAAGTTGGCATTATCTGTTAAAATTAGAAATGGGTCATTCTCCAATCTGATAATTCTACCTCCTACTATTTGCATACGTGCACAAAAATAAAATTGCAAGGATGTTCCTTGCAACACTGTTTGTGACAGCCAAAGGAATTACCAACAACCAAAATTTCCATCAATAGACAAGTTAGTACAGTTAATATAGTGACAATTGAGGTGGAATTTTAAAAGAATAAAGTGGGGTATACAGGCTCAGGTGGAATGATGATTGAGAATCATTGAGAGCTGACGTACAAGTTGTGGAGGATGGTTTATGTACAGTAAGTCAACATGTGTGCCCTCCTATTCCCACCCCCACCCCCACCCCCCACTCCATAAATGTAAACGCACAGAAGAAAGTCAGAAAGGATACGGACCAAATAGATAACAGAGGTTAGGGATGGGGTGTGAGTGGGGAGGGGGTCATCCAGGGGAACATTCAACTTTTAAAAAAAATATTTATTTATTTGGGAAAAGAGAGTGTGCGTGCACATGTGCACACGCACACACACACACAGGGGGAGAGGGAGAGCTTCCCACTGAGCAGGAAGCCTGACATGGGGCTCGATCCCAGGACTCATGAGACCATGAGTTGAGCTAAAGGCAGACACTTAACTAACTGAGCCACCCAGGAGCCCCATATTCAACTTGAGCCCTGCATTCAACTTTTTTAACAAGAGCATATATGTGTATTATTTGAGTAAATAAAAAAAAATTTTTTTTAAAGAAGAAACCACATTTTCTGTATTCGTTTTCTGTGGGTGGTGCCATTAACGGGATTCTTCTCTTTGTGCTTTTATTTTATTTTTAAAGATTTTATTTATTTATTCATGAGAGAGTGAGAGAGGCAGAGACACAGGCAGAGGGAGAAGCAGGCTCCACGCAGAGAGCCCAACGTGGGACTCCATCTGGGTCTCCAGGATCATGCCCTGGGCTGCAGGCGGCGCTAAACCGCTGCGCCACCGGGGTGCCCTCTTTGTGCTTTTATATTTGTTTTGTCACCTTCTCAATAAGGTCTTTCCTGACCACCTTACTTAAAATTACAACACCCCCCACCCTGGCATTCAGCACTTTCAGACCCTTTAATCCCAATCTACTTTTTTTTTGGAAGGGGGCAGGTATATATCACTTTCCTTCTTCCAAAATACTGTACAACTTACTTATTTCTTCTTTTCTACCTCTCCACCCCCCACAAGACCAGAAGCAGGGGCAGAGGTCCTTGTCTGTTTGGTTCACTGACACAGCTCAAGCTTTCAGAACAGTGCCTAGTATACAGTAAACACTCAACATATATTAGCTGAATAAATAAATTTCTGAGGGTGGCCCTGGGTGGGTTAAATGTCTGCCTTTGACTCAGGTCATGATCCTGGGGTCCTGGGATCCAGCCCCAAGTCGGGCTCCCTGCTCAGTGAGGAATCTGCTTCTCCCTCTCTTTCTGCTGTTCCCTCCACCTCATGTTCTCTCTCTTCTCTCAAATGAATAAATAAAAAGTCTTTTACAAATAAATTTCTGAGCTACTCAAAATTCTTCAAATATGTATTTCTCTTGTGACCAAAATAACTTTATTTTTTTTACAGGGCAAAGAATGGCCCATGCCACCCCTCACAGATCCCTAAGATGGTGAGGTGTGAGGCAGAAGCCAATTCCGGGCCCTGGGAATTCCAGTGCCTGCAGCCCTTGATTGTCCCTCTTCCTGAGGTCACTAGCAGGCCTAACAATGGCCAAAAGGCAAGCATACAGAGAGGGCAGGAGCAAATTAGAGAAGTGGGATTTCTGGAAAGAAGCTTCTCAGCCGTCAGAAAACTGAGAGCAGAAACTATTGGTCAAAGAACAGAAGAATAACAGATTCTTGTGACCAGAAAGCCATGCTCTCCAACTCTATCCCTTCCCCAAAGGACAACGCAATCCCATAACCTTCTAGCCCAGACAGCTGCCAAATGGCAGTGGCTGCTGGAGGCCAGGACAGAGACTTTCTGGGGGAAGCAACAGCTGGGAGCAGATGTCAGGTTGCTGTGGAGAAATGCTATGTCCTCTAGCTCCTTGCTGTGCAAAATGAGCAATCGGGGGGTGGGGGGTGAGAGTGGGCATCTGGGCAGGAGCCTTATGGGCACGGCACAGCAATACCAGGCCTTCTGGAGCAGCTTCCTGCCACAGGCAATATTGCAGGGCCCCAGCTGGGCTCTACTGGGGGCCTCAGCCAGCCCTGTTTCCCAGAGGCAGAAACAGTCCCTGCGCCGCTCTGGCCCACTGCTCCCTTCCTCACTCGGGGGGTGGCACCTCCATCAGTCAAGCTGCACAGACCAGACTCTGGGGGCATCGGTAACTGTTCCCCATCTATTTTTTTCTCCTACACATCTCCCATCAGCTTCAATCCAGCACTCCTGCCACCCCCTGCTCCAGACTACCATCATCTCTCCTCTGGGTGGCACTTAAACCTTCTGACTGGTATGTCAGCCCCTCTGATCAGTGAGTCACACTGCTGCTAGAGTGAACCTTACACTGTTTTTTTAAACAGTTTTTTTAAAAGTTGAAGTGTAATATACATATAAAACTGTGAATCACAAATATACAACTAGATGAATAATCACAGAGTGAACACACCTACGTAATCCCTACCCAGAGCATGAGAGATTAACAGCCCCAGAAGCATCTGTGGGTCCCTCCCACTCCTGCCTAAAGTGAGCCCAAAGAGCAATCCTCGTAAATAGAAAAGTGGATCATGTCACCATGCCCCACCAGTGTGCCCTTCCCAAGGAATGCAGGCCCTCCTGATTCTCCAGCCTCATCTCATAACTCCTTGGGCCCCAGGGAGCTCCCTACCAGCATGTCCTTGGACCAGGAAAACTCTCTCCTCTCCCACCCCTTACAGCCTGCTAACTCCTACTCATCCCTTAGCTCTCAGCTTAAATGTCAGGGAAGCCTTCCTAGATTTCCCAGAGTAGGTCAAGTCACCCTATAACTCTCTGAGAACCCCGAACCTCTCCTTCATAGCACTGATCACCACTGTAACTACACATAACAGAGTCTCTTGCCCAGCAGGATGTGAGCCCTGTCATGCAAAGCTGGCATGTGCTTTGCTCACCACTGCCCAGTAGGGAGTAGAAGCTCCTACATATCTGTAGAGAATAGAAGGGGTTACAAAGCTTCACCACCTCCCCAGGGTGGTCCAGTCACCGAGCTAGCAAGTGCTGGAGCTGAGATCTGGACTATGAATGCCCCCCAAGACAGGGTTGTGTCTCCTTCAGTTCGGGGGACCCCAGGGCCTACACCAGGAGCTGGCTCACAGGGTGGTAGAGGGTTTGGAGTCAGACCTAGGTTGAGATCCTAGCTCTTCCACCCACAGATTCCAATGTAGCAGCCCTAAGCCCCAGGACCTCGGAATGTGACTATATTTGGAGACGGGGAATTAAATGAGGTAATTAAGTTAAAATGAAGCCATGAGGGTTGGTCCTTATTCAGTCTGACGGGCATCATGAGAAGAACGAATCTGGACACAGAGACACTGGGGCACAAAGGAAGCACTGTCAGAAGACATGGGAGAAAAGTGGCCACATCTGCAAGCCAGAAGAGACCAACCCTACTGACACCCTGGTCTTGGATTTTAGCCTCCAGACTGTGGGAAAGTACTGTGTTTAAGCCCCCGGTCAGGGGGTCAGATGGACTCAGGGCCTCCCGGGCTGGCTAATACACCCTCTGCCCCCTCTCCTCATTTCTGCCCTCTTGTTCTTTTCCCTGGTCCCCCATCCAGTCTCACTGCTAGTCCTCCCTGCCCCCTTCCTGCATGGCCATTCTCCATCCCACCCTTGCCTCAGATGAGAAAAATGGGAGTGGCAACTCCACCTCACTGGAGAACCAAACCTAAGTCTCTCAGCCCTGCCACACCAGGACATTGCCCCACGTCCCAGGGACCCTCCCCAAGCTGGTGCCAACCCCATGGGGTCAGCTGGGGCCCCAGCAGAGCCCTTCTCCATGCCCAAGAAAAGCAGTTCCAGGAGGAAAATAAGCACGTCCTTTGCCCCACTTCAGAGGACCCTTCACACCCAGAACACACAGGACGGCTCTGGAAGGTACTATGTCTAGCCACTGCCCGGGAAATATGTCTGTCTATGCTGCAGGAAACTCCGCAAGAAGATACAGTGGGAGCCATCAGAGCATAGACAGGCCAGATGAACAGGCTGCTGGCGGGGCAGCTCACACCTCCCGGGGGCCCCTGCCCCTTGACCTGCCCTCGAGTTAGTTTCCCCCAGGAAGACTTCCTGATCAGTGGAAGGAACAATTTGGTGGGATAAGTTCTATGATGAGAGAAGTACAGGGGCACCGAGGCAGGTGTGGCAGTCAGGGAGGGCTTCTGGGGGAAGTGGCATCTAGGAAGCGATCTGAGGATGAATAGGAGCTGGCCCTGCAAAAGGAGGGAAGAATGTACCAAGCAGAAGACAAAGCATTTGCAGAGACCTCGAGGAGAGAAAAAGAGCACAGGAACTGAAAGAAGTTCACTGGGGGCAGGAGGGAGGTAAGTGGGCTGTCATATAATAGGTCAACCAAGAAGGAAAGCCTCTGTAGTTTGGGGGCTCCCTGGGGAGTAAATTTCTCCATGCTCACCATCTCCCCTTCTGCGCGTTCCCTGCATTTAGCAGAATGCAGGGAATGTGGTCCGCTCTGGACTCAGAACTCCATCTGCACAGTCATTCTCCATTGCCGGCGCCCTTAAAAACACTGCCCCTGGTCCAGGGCTGCCGAGAATCCACTTACCTGGGAGAGGATGCAGTTTGGTGCAGGGGGCACTGGCCGGCTGGGAGGCGGCCTCCTGGATGACTCCCTCCTCTCTACTTGGGGCCCTGCCCCTGGGGAGTTCCTAGCAGCTCTGCTGAGGTGCGCTGGCAGTGGTGCAGGTGGCGACCCGCCATGCAGATAGTCTGGAGGGGGCCGAGGAGGAGGCTGGGAGGGCTTCCGCGGGGTTTCGGGGGTGTTGGTCACCTATACGCATAAGACAAGAAATGCCTGAGAAACAGGGATCCTCAATATACTGAAAAACTCAGAGGTGTCCTTGTGTGTGTCACTGAGATGACAGAGGCCAAATCCCCAGGTTCCCAGAGGTCAGGCGCAATCTTTAAGTCAGAACCAATAGAATCTCTCTCGAGCCAAGAAAGTGGCTTTTATTACCAATCCCAGAGGCCCACAGAAGCTCCTAGGAAAATCCAGCAGGGTTCTGAGGGATAACAGAAAAGCAACAAAGTTCAATAGTGCGAAGCCCTTACCTTTCGCTTGCCCTGGGGCGTCTGCAACTTAAACGTTGGGTTGGCGTGGCCAGTTCCACTGTTCTGAGACACCCTGAAGGGACAGCTAGTAACAAGGATGGGGGAGAAGGCAGAGGGGGAAAGTTCAGAAGGGGTCTGGGTCTGAGTTCCCTCTGGCCCAGCATGACCAGCAAGCAGCTAAATCTCTGCCAAGTCTGCAGACACAAGGGTGTCACCAGCTAGCCACTGATTCCCTTCAGGCATAGACCCAGAAAGACGTGGGATTTAAAGTCCACCCCAGAACAAGTGTAATTTAATAGGGGACTCGGAAACTACTCATCCCCAGGATCCAAAGGAACGAATCACTGGGGGGAAGATGGCAGCATGGCCCGCTCATTTGCCTTCTCTGCATTAGACTCACTGCCACCAGGTTTTGTTTTGTTTTGGTTTTGTTGTTATCAAGTTCTGCTTACGGAAAGCTTTATGACCCACAAGTGGACCCCAGTCCTTCATGGCACCCCATCATACCCCCATCATACCTGAACTGTTGCCTCAGTTTGGAAGGGAGCGCCAAGGGCTTGAGTTGGCCCAGTTTGTTGTTCTGTTTACAGCAGCAGTATATCAGCATAAGGACTGCCAGCACAAATACGGCCGTGAACACTCCAGCTATCATAGGACCAACACCTTCCAGAAATAGAACCCAAGTGAGAAATTTAGAAGCTGTTTGGGCCACAGTAGTGTTGTTCAAACACTGTATTCCTGATTCTTCTTCAGATATTTGATTGCATTTAATATGTATTATTTATTTTAAGTTAAGAAGTATAATGAAACGCACACATGTACCACTGGGAATCCACTAATACTAGCTTAAACAAGTCATGTCAACTTGCTTTGTTCAGACCTTGTAATGAAGCTTCTCTAGCCACTTCTGCTTAATTGAAGAGTCCTTTTTGAGGCAAGGAGCTCAAGTTTTATTATTACTTACCACTAGTTTTTAGCCTGAATATGGTTTTTCTGGACACAAAGCTACCAACCCAAAATGCTGAAAGACTAAGACTGTTCTAAGACTAGAAGTCTCACCAGTAACCCACAACTTCATATTTGGTTTCAGCAAAGCCACCTCAGCATTCTCATAGATTATACTTTTAAGCATACAAAATAGATATACACCAGGGACACACTACTTTATCTGTTTTCTCTATTGGGATTTCTTCTCCAAAAGATTTCATTCAAGTACAAGTACTTTGCTATTGAAAGGAAAGAAAGGAAAGGAAAGGAAAGGAAAGGAAAGGAAAGGAAAGGAAAGGAAAGGAAAGGAAAGGAAAGGAAAGGAAAGGAAAGGAAAGGAAAGGAAAGGAAAGGAAAGGAAAGGAAAGGAAAGGAAAGGAAAGGAAAGGAAGAAAGAAAGAAAGAAGAAAGAAAAGAAAAGAAAAGAAAAGAAAAGAAAAGAAAAGAAAAGAAAAGAAAAGAAAGAAGAAAGAAAAGAAAAGAAAAGAAAAGAAAAGAAAAGAAAAGAAAGAAAGAAAGAAAGAAAAGAAAAGAAAGGAAAAGGAAGGAAAGGAAAGGAAAGGAAAAGAAAAGAAAAGAAAGAAAAGAAAAGAAAGAAAGAAAGAAAAGAAAAGAAAAGAAAGAAGAAAGAAAGAAAGAAGAAAGAAAGAAAGAAAGAAAGAAAGAAAGAAAGAAAGGGAGGGAGGAAAAGAAAGAGTTTGGGAACCAAACGGCTAGAATATCTGTAATTTACACTAAAAACTAAATTTTTTCACAGGTCTATTTCTCCATTTTAAGCTTTGTTCATCCAGGGATTCTGAACTATTATAATGTGCCCCAGGCTCATGATTCTTTTTGTGTGGCTGAGAAGGACCCATCACCAGCCCACTGTCCAAAACTGGATGAAATTATTCAATAACCTGTGTTCTCTCTTCATCTCTCTCACCCAAGCAGTGTCAGACCCTCTCAGTAGACATGGTAAGAGAAAAAACACTGAGAAGCGCCACCCGCCCCCAGCCTGTCAGCCTCACCCCTCTCCCACTTGGTTCCTCCTTGTTGTTCCCTCATCTACAAAATCAGGATAATGGGGCTGACCCTTTCCCTCTCTACGACATGCCACCCGCCCCCCCCCCCTCACAAAAGTGGGCAGAGGCCACGAGCAAGCCTAGCACTCACTGTCGGAGGGCATGGGTCCACTGTCGATGCTGCCCCCCTGGCCGGGCGTGTTGCAGAAGGGCGGGGCCCAGCCCTGGAAGCAGTGGCAGTTCTGGTTGTTGTTGCAGACCTGGAGGGAGGGAGGGGCACGGATGTCAGCACCCCAGAGCACTCCGGCCTCCCACGGGCCTGCCCTCACAGGCATCGGTGCAGAGGAGCCCCAGGACCCCGGGCACACGCACCCCATGGCCATTGCACTTCTTCCCACAGCCTTCTGTTTCGAAGAACGAGGTGTTCCTGCACTGCCCCTCGAAGCAAATCTGCAGTGGGGAGGAAAGCAAAGTGTCAGTCCAACAGCAGGGACACTGGTTGGCAATCAGGAAGCTGGAGTTTTCACACTTGGAATAGAGAAGACTCAAAAATGTGACTCACTTCCAGTTATTTATGGCCAAAAGGCCAGGACAGGATGATAGTTAGCTACATTCAGGTATTATTTTTGTGATCATAGAGAAAATAACAAATATATTATTAAAACATTACATTTAACATAATAAATATGTTATTACATTCTACATTACTGTGTTGGCTATATGTTAGTTAGTTATATATTCATATATAATAATTTAAGTATTAACCTTAAAAATAATGACGGTGATAGCAGTCGACTCTGTGCCATGTCTTATACTAAGGCTGCACTTTTTTTTTTTTTAATAATTTTGTTCTCAGTTAACTCTGAGATAGGCGCCCTTATTTCCCCCATGCTTTTGGACTAGAGTCTAGGCCATTTCTTAAATCATATAATAATTCACAATGAAGACAGAAGTGATAATAGCTAGCCCCTCTAAGCAGTTTCCAGGGATTATCTCATTTAATCCTTACGACAATTCTAGGGGGTGGGTCATGCTATTACTAACATGCTTTACAAAGGAAGCCACTGAGGCTTGGAGAAGCCAGGAAGGTGGGATTTGAGCCTGGGCATCTTCCCTCCAGAGTTCACATTTCTTATTCTCTCTCCTCTCCCCTGAGTGGGGCAGGGACTCACGTGGTTGTAGCCACACTTGGTCCCGGTCATCACCAGGCCTGGGTCCAGCATGTCACCCTCTTCCTCGGGACCACGGTAGACATGGGTACCTCGGCATCGGATCTGCCTTCCATTCAAGATGATGGTGGTGTCAATGGGCACCGCGTTGGATTCCAGGGGCCGGGCCTCAGAACTCTGACACTGGATCTTCCCACACTTGGCATCTCTGAGCCCGAAAGAGAGGGAGGGAAGGGAGTGGAATCAGAGGCAAGGGAAGAGCCAGGGCTCAGAAGAGCTTTAGTCTTTCTTGACTAGGAGTGCAGGCTTGGATAGGGGAGCTCTAGGGACCCAGCACGAGAGATCTCATGTGAACTTAGACTAAGGATAGGAAATAAGATCCTTGTCCCCAGGTAGTACTAGGCCAGAGAACAGGCCTTGAGAAGTCCTCTTTACTGCAAGGACAACTGCCTGACCTGAGAAACCTGCCCCCTTATGCTCCATCCAACCCCATGCACCCAGATGCTGCAGCCAGAAGCCTGGTGTCATCCCCAACTCACCCATTCTCCCTCACTCCTGGGTTCCAGTGATTTTGGAGTCCTGTCCATCCTCCCTCATGTATATTAACCCTGAATCACATCGCCATCCTATTTTACCTGGACACCAGAGAACTGATCTCCCTGCTTCCAGTCTTGCCCCCACTGGAGTCTAATTTCCAAACTCCTCTCAAGCCAAAGTCCAAACTGTCCTAGTCATGCATTCAAGGCTTTTCATGATCTGGTGCTTGCTCAACTGTCCAGGCTCATTTCTCAGCCATTGCCTCCCCAATGCACCCCCACATTATGCATTAACTATACAAACTGCTACCAGCTCCTCCTACCACCAGTTTCTCTCTACTCATCTCCTGTGTACCCGCACCATTGCCCATTCTGTTCAACTAGGTAATTTCTCCAGATCTCAACTTAGGTGTAACTTACCTTGGGACCTACTAAGGAAAGGCTGACCTATTAAGTAAGACCTTGATCTAGTAAGACCAAGTTGGGTGGCTTCTCCACAGCTTTGTTATATGTATTGTAATGAAAAGTTCCATGTATTCAGCATAGTATTTGGCACATAGCAAACTCTCAACAGATAGTAGATGGGTGGATGGGTGGATGAATAGATGGATGGCTGCGGGAATGGTTGGTTGAAATGAATGAATAAATGAGTGACAGGTTACTCAGATGAGGGTACAATTAGCATCCCACAAAAATGACCCGAGAGAGCTGATTCCCTACCCGACTGTAAGGTCCCAAGAGAAGTCTGACCAGCTTTCTAGGAAGCATTGCCATCCACGCTCTCCTTTTGACTTCTTTAGACTGTACATTGTCCCACAATGGGCCTGAAATTCATGACTGACTCTGACAATTTATTTAAAGGCCCATGCTGCTGAGCTGGGCAGAAGTGAGGACAGAGGAGAAATTGCTCGGTCAACCTTAATCTTACAGGGTTGGCCCTGTGGTCATTACCTCATGTTGCATTTCTTGTGTTCCCCATTCATGTCTTTCCCACAGTTTCCAAAGGTATCCCCGGCCACATTCACCTTCTCAAAGCAGAGATCAGGAGCAGGCCGGGCTCCTGGGTGAGCAAGAAACATTTGTCAGCACATTAGCCAACTTTTGTAGAACTCAGAAGCCCCCCAAAGTGCAAAGCTAGCCCTTGGTAAAAAATTAAGAATTTTTGGGGGGAAGGAATGTTCAGCTTTTTCTTTCTGTACTGTTTTTGGGTACCCCCAACTTCTCATCAAACCCTGCTCATAGAAAAAGGGTATATACCAGTTCTTTATACCTTACTGAAGTATTATGTCTGTGAGAGGTTTGTGTGTTTACCTTCTCTGTAAGGAAAAAGCTCTGTCTTATTTCAGATTGTAAAATAGGTAATACATGCACAAAATTTTAAAGAAATGAAATATGTCTTTATTTTTCTAAGTAGCCATTCCAGTTCCTACTTCTCCACAACCTGAAGAAGCAGTCACAATTAGCAATGTATCTTCTAAAGGTAATTGTATCTCTCTATCTTCTAGATACAATTCTTGTATCTCTTCTAGAGATAATCTAATAAAGAATGGCAGTAATTCTATTCACTGTTCTGCATCTTGCACTTTGGGCTTATTGTAGGAGGTGTTTTTATTCAGTACACACAGAGTTGCCTCCTTCTTTTATTCAGCTGCAGAGTATTCCACTACATGGGTGTACCAGGATTAATTTAATCCGTCCTACTGAAGGATATATGGGTTGCTATTGCTATCACTAACACTGCTGCAGTGGAAATCTTTATAAATCTACCTTCACATACGTGCACAAATACCAGGATAGGATACACTCCTAAGTTGTGGAATAGAGGGGTCCAAAGAGAAATTCATATAGATTTTGATATCTTCAAATTGCTTTCCAGAAAGGCTGTACTCTGTGTTTCCCCACATTCTCCACGCTACATTATCACCACTCTTACCATCATAGTTATGGTATTATTATATTAACTTTTCGGTCTTTGCCAGTCTGACATATGAGAAATCCTATCTCGTAATAGTTATCACTTGCTTCCACTTAATATGAATGAGGTTAAATATTTTCTTACAGCCTAGGGCCATCTGAATTTCATTTTCTGTTCCTATGCTCTGCCCATCTTTCTGCTGGATGATTATTCTCTATTCACCCACTCTGGGAATTTAAAACATCAAGGACCTTGGGAAGGACACTGTTCACTGTCTCTCTCTCTCTCTGAAAGTCTACTCTGAGTCAAGGGGAGGGAGACAGGGAGTATCTAGAGAGGCCATGTTGAAGTCAAGGATCTAAGCTACGTCGGGGGCCTGACGGAGTGGAGGGCTGGCTTGGAAGTAGTGGGGTGGGAGGAGGGCCATTCTGTAGGAGGTGCCTTACCAGGACCCCAGAGCTGCTGGCACTGTTCCTGGTAGGTGAGGCACATGCCATTGTAGCAGTAGGCCTGGCCACCCTCACAGGGGGTGCCGTCCATCTGGTAGAAGTTGGTGGGGCAATGGGGAGACTTGCCCGTGCAGAATTCTGGGAGGTCACACTGCCGTGCCTGCTCACGGCACAGGGTCCCAGGGGCCAGCAGCTGAATGAACCAGACGGGAAAAACAGTCAATGTCTCAAATGCCCTCAATTCTTCCAGCAAAGAACTTGTGAGCATCACTCTCGTGAGAGTTTTCCCATTTCCATTGTTCCAGAGACCGTCTTTGGCATGACCTCATTAACTTAAACCATCATCAGCCTTCTAATATGAATAATGACTTAGAGGTTTTCAAGGTGTTTTTTCACAAATGTTAACTCATTTCCTCTTCTCAGCAGTTTGAAGAAGTAAGTAAGAATAATATTTATGCAACAATTTACGCAACAATTTACAGTTTACTAAGTGTTTTAGTAATCATGGCTACTTTTGTGAAGCCCCCACTTTAGTGCCTGGTACCAATATTACCTCATTCACTTTTCATGAGAGTCCTAGGTAATATAATTATCCCTGTTTTACAGATGATGAGACCTGAGGCAGAGGAGGTTAAGCAAGGTCCCAAAAGTCTGGTGGTCAGTAAGTGGTGGAAGAGCCAGGCCCCCTAATATATACACACAAATGTGTGTAAACTAGTATTCACACATCACCTCTGAATTTACAAAGCATTTCAGCAATAATATACTCCCGTTACTGAGCCAAGCACTGGACTAAGTTACACATATTGATCCCATGTGAGCTTCACAATATCCATGAGGCAGAAGCCGTTATTTGCCTCTTTCTGGAGATAAAATAACCAAATAACCTGATCAATAGCACAGCCATGGCAATGATAAAGACTAAGTTTGCCATTTGAATCTTCCAGTCTCACTGAGTGGTCAGTGTTACTGACCACCCCATTTTACAAATAAGGAACCTACACTAAGATGGTTACTATGCTGCCCCAAATTGCACTACCAGGGCTTGAAATGAAGGTCTCAGACTCCAAGCTTCATGTTTCTGCACACACTTCTCTCCAGAAAATCCTTTCTGAGACTTGAACTGAGTGGACATTGTCCATGCTTATTCTCAGGCCATGGTCCAAGCCTCAAAGGACTCCCTCCTCCAACCAACCAACACAACTCCATGAGGAGATGCCAAGTCAACCCTAGAGTCAAATCAAATGGTGAGTTTCCCCATAAGAAAAGCTACATCTGAGAACAGTGCCCTCCTCTTCCCTCCTCCCAGGTGACCCCACACCACCCGCAGGGCTTTCCTAGGAGAGAAGGCAGAGAACAGGCCATGCTGAGCAGCTTGCTAAAAGCATGGAGTAGGGGCGCTTGGGTGGCTCAGTGGTTGAGCATCTGCCTTTGGCTCAGGTCATGTTCCCAGGGTCCTGGGATTGAGTCCTGCATCAGGCTCCCTACAGGGAGCCTGCTTCTCCCTCTGCCTATGTATCTGTCTCTCTCTCTGCATCTCTCATGAATAAATAAAAAAATTTTTAGATAGATGATAGATAGAGCCTCTTGTTGCCGGTGGCCCTGTGTGGAGGAGGAAGACTCAGGACACATCTCTATCACGAAGGAGGATAGAGGTAGAGAGGACACACCTGGAGCCAGTGTGCCTGGGTTCAGATCCTAGCTTCTTAACCAGCAGTGGAGCCTGGGGCAGCTATTGAATCTCTCTGGGATGGCACGGAATAAATGGGATAATAACTTTCTCAAGGGATTGTTACAAGGACTGTATTCAAATAGAGCACTTCAACAGTTACCTAGCTCGTAAAGAGCACTCACTCAGCAAGTGCTAGGTGGAAGCACAGGTCCACAATTCTCATCCAAAACTTTGGGGCCAATGGGCTCCAACTTTTCAGGTTTCAGAAAGCAGACGTCACACATGTATACATACACACAGGTGTGTATATACATTCACATGTTATATAGGTATATTTATTATATGACCCCCCCAGCAACACCTGGGATTATACTTTATTAACAAACACATTAATTTTTCTACAACAAAATAGAAATATTCACTTTAAGTGTGTGTGTGTGTTTTAAAGACCATAATTATGTCAATTCAGGTAAAATTTGCTACCAGAAGAGTTAAGAAACTTTTTTCCCAGTTCTTAGAATTTTCTGAATTTCAGAATTATAGATAAGAGACTATAAAGATATAGTAAGATTAGTAGCAGTATTTTCCACATCAGGAGTGTAGGCTCCAGGGGTAGAAAAATGTGGTTCAGCCCCCTCTTGCTGTGTGACCTGGGATAAGCCACTTATCCCCTCTGAACTGCAGTTTACTCATCTTAAATTGAGGATATTAATATACATTTCATGGGACTTTTGTGAGGCTTGAATGAGACAATATATATAAAATTCCCTGCATAGTGCCTGCCATCTACTAAGTCCATTAATATTAACCAAAATTTTTATGATGATTATTATGATCTCCAAATAAAATCAAGCCTACTCTCTCTGGATACCCTTTTTTTTTTTTTTTTTTAAGTCTTCCATCTTCCAGTATGCACAGCCCTCTGGGATGATTTGAAGCCAGGAGGCATGGTATAGAAAATAGTAAACTTCATCCCAGGGGCCAGCCCAGATCCATGTTTCTGAAACTTTGATGCCATCCCTTCCCTGGGATGGAGGCTGAATCCTGACCATCAGCCCCCAGCAGAACACTGGGCTGTCAGGTCAGAACGCTGGAGCTCTGCGGGGCGGGGTGGGCAAAGGGCCTCTTACCTTACACTGGTGACAGCAGGCTCCATGGGCACATTCCGCCCCTTCTCTCAGGGTGCAGTTGGAGGCATTGCAGCACGGGTTATTACATTCCTGCAGAAGCAGAGGGAATGTCCATGAGCCTCTGGGGCAGCAGAGCAGGGAGACAGGAGTTGGGGTGGAGTGAAGCCCTTCATCCACATCCCACATTTCCCCAGCCCTGCCCCCCATGCCCTTGGGGCCCAGGCTCCCTAGAAAATTTTTACCAAAAATTTCATTTTATAGGTTTATAATGAAGGTAATGTATATTTATCACCAAAAATACATAAATGCACAATCGCCAGCAACATCACAACACAGACACAACTACATTTTGATTGTGAATATTTACCAGGCATTGTCCTCTTCACATATAGATACATGTTTAGTTTACAAAATGATAGTATCCATACTGCTTTTTAATGTAATATAATATGTACATTTGCCCCTGCAGTCTTGTGTTCTTCCAAAACACGATTTTTAGCATAATATTATACTATATAGGAATTCTGGGATTTATTTTTCTCATTCCCAATAGAATGTCCAGAGACCCTGTCTTCTACTGCTGCCCTTCTTGCCCTCACAGCCCCAGGCCTCTTATCCCATAAGAAAAGGCCATCAAAAGCAAAAGCTATGCTGCAATAAGGTCTGAACACAGTTTTTTGTTTTAAAGATTTTATTTATTTATTTGACAGAGAAGGAGAGCACACAAGCAGGCAGAGCAGCAGGCAGAGGGAAAGGGAGAAGCAGGCTCCCCGTCCAGCAGGGAGTCCGATGCAGGACTCGATCCCAGGGCCCTGAGATCATGGCCCGAGCCATGGCCTTCCTAAACCTTTACCACAGATCATACTAACTAGCTGAAGGTAGATGCTCAACTGACTGAGCCACCCAAGACAGCTGGGTGAGCCTCCCAACTGAACACAGTTCCTTAGACTGCTCTCCCCATCGGTTGCTCTTCCTCACTCTTCACTGGCTTGGACCTTTCTGAAACAGAAGGTCTTTAGGGGTTCCATGCTCTCCTCTCTTCCTTCTTGCCTTATGGGTCCTGATTTGCTGATGTACAGCATGAAATTTAAAAGATGATGAGGGGCACCTGGATGGTCCAGTCAGTTAAACTTCTGCCTTAGGCTCAGGTCATGATCTCAGGGTCCTGGGACCAAGCCCTGCATCAAACTCCCTGCTCGGTGAGGAGTCTGCTTCTGTCCCTTTGTTGTTCCCCCCACTCGTGTTCTTGCTTTCTTTCTCTCCCTTTCTTGCTCATTTTCTCTCAAATAAACAAAATCTCTAAAAGATGATGAGACACCCCAATGACCCCAAGTGTCCTTATCACACCCCTACTATATTCATAGGCCTATCTATCCCAAACCATTTCTTGACAATGCGCCAGGCAGGCTCCATGCATAGGTCCATCACAGCCTTGTGAGGCAGGATTATTCCCATTTCACAGATGGGGAAATGGAGCTCAAATAAGTCCTATGCTGGTCAAGGTACACACCCAGCAAGTGCTGCACCTGAATTCAAGCCATGTCTGCTTGGGGACTGTCCCATGCTAATGAACCATATCATAACCCTAACTGTCCGGGTCTAGCGTGTTGGAGGGACACATTACATGCCTGACTATGATGCCCATCCACTTGTTTCCCGTAAGAGAAGGAAAAGGATACTTTCCGTCCATTAGTCTCCCACTATCCCAGGCTCCAGGCAGACCGTGTTCCTTCCCACTTCAGGGCATAGTTCCTCCTCTCGCTGAAATGTGCTTTCTCTTCTTGTGCTCCTCAGTAACTCCTAACTTAGCCTTTGGATATGGGATCAGAAGTCACACTCCCACCTGAGTAGAGCAGCTCTTCTCATACTGCAAATGCTCACAGCACAATATCACTGGCCTTCCTAAACCTTTACCACAGATCATACTCATATACTTTTGTAATTATTTGGTCAATGTGTTTCCCCCAGTAGATGATATGCTCCACAAGGACAGGAACCATGTCTATTTTTGCTATCCATCCTATCCCTAGCACCCAACATAGTGCCCCACACTCAGTAAATATGTGCTGAACATAAGCCAACTGGCTGAGCCCACTTGTGGATTGCTCCTCAACTCCACTAGACTCTCCATGGTAAGACGGACAACTCCCTCCTTTCTGATGGGTCTGGACTGATCTCTCTGAACTCATGGTGGTGGGGATGGCAGAGCCTCTAACTAGTTTTTATTTTATTATGAAAGTTATGTGCTGACATTAAAGACAAAAATCAGGGGTGCTTGGTTGCTCAGTCAGTTGAGCATCTGACTTTGACTTTGGTTCAGGTCATGATCTCAGTGTCGTGAGATTGAGCCCCGAGTCAGGCTGTGCACTGAGTGTGGAGTCTGCTTAAGATACTCTCTCTCCCTCTCACCAAGCTCCACCTCTGCTCTCTCTCTCTCTCTCTCTAAAACCATGCAAAACTAAAAAACAAAAATCAAACCATAGGGAAGGTTATAAAATCAAATAGTCTTACACACACCCTCAGCCTCCCCTTCCACAATTTACTGTTTTGCATATGTTAACGTGCATATCTTATCCTCCAGAAAATAGACATGAAACTATCCAGTTCCGCTTTTTTGCAAAAAATAACACACATCTGTCAAAAATGACAGCACCATGCTGCATGCCCACCACTCATTCTGAAGAGAAGGAGGAAACAGCTTGCACACAAACAGTTCTGTTCCTTCTTCCTGCAGCAGCCCTTTCCAGACCTAACAGTATTTCCTACATCCTCTTTCAATCATCTCTTCTCTAGGCCAAGTAGCATAAGCTTATTATTTTAAGCATCCTTAGGGCCCAGGTTCAAGTTCATATATCCAGCTGTGTGGCATTGAAAAAAATATCAGTGGAGCTGGAGGACAAGGAAGGCCATCTGTAACTGCCCTGGGGAGGAGATTATAGGCTTTGGTTAGACCAGACACTCACAAGGAGAATCCCACCCTGACCTGGACACCAACAGTGCCAACCTAAAACTGAGAGGGTCTGCAAAAATGGTCCACATCTGTTTGGTGACGGGGTCTTTAATAGCCAAGTGAATGTGGGAAATGCCTAAGACTCAGAAGTGTTCGGTGGCATTCTCTTTGACTTTAAGATTTGAAACCAGTGCACAATCTTCCCTTCCTGCTAGCACTACCATGCCACCTTACCTCTTCCTCCCCACAGTCACATTCTTCCCCATCTTCCAGGTAACCGTTTCCACACCTCCGGCCTCCATACAGC
This sequence comes from Canis lupus dingo, assembly GCF_003254725.2. Lineage (NCBI taxonomy): Eukaryota > Metazoa > Chordata > Mammalia > Carnivora > Canidae > Canis > Canis lupus. Next base: position 53,144,281 of record NC_064246.1, on the reverse strand, counting down.
GTCCTGGTGTCTGGCATGTTGGAGAGACACATCCCACCGCCTGACTGCAGATACCTGTCCAGCTCCTTCCTGTTGCATCCATTGAACACTCTTGGAAAGGGATGCCTGGCAGAGAATAAGGCTGGAGTTGATTGGGAATCTGAGCAGCAAGCAGCCAGAATAGTCTTAATCCTGCTGCCTATGATGCTGATTCCACCTAGACTCAGACCCCCACCGTCTCACGCACACACATTCTGTCCTCTTAGAACATCGCTGATACATTCTCTTACAATTCTTTCTAACCACCCCATAATGTTCTTTTTTCCCCTCACTGTGCAAGGAGGTGTCTGAGAATCAGAAGCAGCAGTTTCTTCCCTTTGTAGGAAGAGGTTGCAATAAATAAAGGGTTATGAATATGTTACAATAGGTTTCCTGAGTCTTAGAGCTGAATAAAATACTAGCCAACCCAAACTTTTCCTGAAGCTTTTATCAGATGGAGATTTTCTTGGAACTGAAGACCAAGCCAAAAAAAGCCAAGATCATGGGTTTAATTTTTTTCATTGGGCCAGTGATCTTATGACCTCTATTCTAAGGATGCAGACAGCACTCCAAACTCAACCAGCAATTCACAAATGCATAGTTTCATCACCAGATTATGAAAGGTCCTGGGTCCTGCTATTGGAAAAAAAGAATCAGAAGTCATATATTCTCTAGCAGCAGGTCAGTACCACAATTTGGGTCTATAAAGGAAGAGTTATCCTGTTCTAAACCAACTAAAAGTTATACACTGGAGGTTTCCCTTCAGTTGTCAGCTCTGTCACCAGGAATTTGTGGCCAACAATTTTTAAACTACTTTAGTAGTTTATATTTGCCTCTAGTTTAAAAACAAAATTGTGTAGTAATTAATATAACTCTCAACCACAGGACTATAAATATGCTTTTTAGATTGAGAGAGAAAGGGATGGACTTCATGGTAAGCTCTTAGGGATTTGAACATGACCCATGGAGCTGCATCCTGCACGTCAACATCATCCTTTGTATGTCACAGCCAAGAAGCAATGGAAAACACCGGATGATGGAACTCCAAGAAAAGTGCATTTCCTCTTAAAGACACTGAAATACCATTCCCTAAGAACCATAAGTAGGCTCTAATGGTCTGGGGTAAAGGGAACACAAACTCCCACCATGATGCCTTCAAAAGAGCAACTCAGGTCTTGGGAGAACCCAATGTTCTCTGCTGTATGAGTCCAGATACTAAATATTAAGAGTTGTGGCTGTTTCTCTTTCAAAGGCTCTGGTTAAAAAAAAATCCTCACAAATACAGGGAGATGTAGCTGGCTTGTTCTTATCCTCATGGTAAATGCAACCTGTAAATTCCTGGAGGGGTCACTATGCAGGCATGGATGCTCCCCTCCCTTTTCCTTGTTGGGTAGGCTACATCAGAATCTTGAATCAGCACTGACCAAATTTCCTTGGGACGGAGAGATTGAAGGGTTGGGGCTATTCAACATAGGTCCTCTTCAAAAATTCAAGAAATGAAAAAGAAACATGCGGTCAGGCCAATTTTATAGCTGAGAACTCTATGACAGAAATCAAGTATATCTAGGGTTCCACCAGCACCAAAGTACCTGCTACAAACCTAATGTTCCTTGCACACATTTGCTTTCTTAGTTCTCTTTCAATTTCTTTGTTGTAAACTGCATTTCCCTCCATGGCCCCTGCAAGAGGTATAACAGAGGCTCCTAGGGCCAACTGGGAGGAACACTTGGGTTATACTGTCCTCAAATGTTCTGCTCTCCTTGTCATGGCGCTTGACTCACCCAGTGGCAGCTGCCATGATGCACCCGCCATCAGCTGCGCTGGCTGAGCAGCATTCTGCAGAATCGTGGCTCATGCCGAAGTTGTGGCCCATCTCATGGGCCATGGTGGCAGCCACACCAATGGCATTCTCAGAGTGGTCCTGCCCAAGGAGAGAGTTAGAGTCAAGAGGGCAGCTCTCCATACTCCCTGTTTCTGTCTTTTCTTAGCCAGGCCTCACAGCTGTCCACTGATTCCATGAACAGCACATCAGGCTCGGTGATGAAAGCCTGTGCTTTAACTGTCATGCTACATCTGTGGATGAATATAGGGTAGATAAAGGGGTGAACAAACAGATGGAGAGCAGGCCTCCATCTACTTCACAGGTTAGAAATGGATAGTCAAAACAGTCCCACCAAGCCAGAGAGAATTTCAAAAGAAGGCAGTAATTTCCTAACCATGACTTTGAGACAAGCAATTGTTTCATAATAACATGCATAAAAACACAAAACTGAGGATTAAAAAATAATTTTTATCTCTATTATCTACTGTATGTTCTCCAGCCCCTGGTTTGGAACACAAGAGACCTAGCTGACATCACTAGATGTAATGTAATCACTTCCAGGGTTCTCCTGAGCTTGAAAATTGGGGATGAACTATAAAGAAATGAAAATTCACCCCTGGGTACCTCCATCTCTTAGAACTTAATGACTTCATTTTAAACAACTGCCCTACTTGATGTCAAGCTTTTTTTTTCTCCCCCACAATAATAAATATAAACATTTTTTTCCACATTTTTTCCTCCTGTCCCATGAGGCAGTTTTCTGCCTTCTGCAGCATCAACATATTGGCTGAGACTCACCATGTTGACTCCTCCAGACTGGTACACGGAGCACATGGCCATGAGGGGGGCCAGCCCGATGGTGGTGCCATGGAAAGACATGCCCCTGCAGGAAGGAACAAGAGAAGGTCACTCAGGAGTGGACAGCCCTCATGGCGTTCCTTGGCCCTGCTGACATTGCCAGATCATTCCCAAGGAGAGAAACCCCGGTATTCTAGGCCAGTTGGACAACTTCCAGGTCACCACACCTCTCACCTACTCTCTCACTGCTTCAGAGAAATGGAGGGAGCAAAAGGTCACTTTTTCCCACAATATGCCCAGAGCCCCGTTCCCTGGAAGGAAATGGGCAGGGCTCACAAAGCTGCATCCCATTCCTGCTGCAGAGGAAAAGGTCAAGGGGAGGAGCTGAGGAAAGAGTGGCACAGGTCCTGATGCTAATATGACTCATGAGCACTTCTGTCAGCTGCCAGGGTCCCATTGCCATATCCCTGGCTCTATGGTATGTGTATGGGTATGCGGTGGGGGGATTGGGCAGCAGCTGTGGGGGCTGATGCTTCATTTCCTCATCACCCTGGGGCCAAGGAAACAGATGTGTCCCATCAAGAGCCTCACAAAGTGCAGCTGGGTGCAAAGATGAGCTGTTTCTGCCTCTGTTTTGCAATTGTGAGGCAAATCTGCCAACAGCCAGCTACATTCCTCCAGTACAATGCATCCCTCTCTCAGCTGTATCCATCCAGGACAGGGGAGAGGGAATGAATAAAACACCAGTATTCTCAGGCATGCCACAAACATGGAATTTATTTAAAGGCTCCACATGGAAATTCATTATGTGGTGCTTTCGTATCTCCATGTTTATCTTCTCATCTAGACCATGAGATGTTTGAGAGCCAAGATGACCTTATTTATTTGGGTGTCACCAGAACTTAGCATAGAATCTGACACACAGAGGGCACTCAATAAATGTTTGCTGAATTGAAGGCAGATTGTTCTTTAGAGAAAAAAATCTGCAAAAGAACACATAAAACATATGCAAATCTCTATGAAGCCCCACAGGTTATCTTATAAACTTAGACATGGCCCTGAGGAAGTCCTACTGGACACCTGGATTCAAGGTCTTGCCCAAAGCAGGACACCAACCAAGCTTTGCAAATTCAAGCAAAACCCAAAAACTTCCTAGGTGAAGGTTCCATTGTGAAATAACCACAGCCAGAGTTTGGGTACATTTATTTCCCCATTTCTTTTTAAGAGTGAACAAATGATTATTGATTCAGAGAGATATTTTTAGGGAGCAAAAGGAAAATAGCCTTGCTATGTCTGTGCCTTTTGCTACAACTGTCTCAGAATACCATTGGAAGTCAACACTAAAAACATCAAATGTACACCCCTCCCCTGGGGGGTCTCATGTGCCACCATGATTCCCAACACTATCTGTTCATTTCTCTCCAGGACTGAAGAAATTCCAGCACAACACCCTCCACCCCCCAATGTCTCCCTCCCACCAAACGCACGGTTCCTACACTATCTGCCACTGGAACTGGTTCAGGGTCTCAGCCCTGAGCCCCCAGGAACAACGTGAAGGGCAACCTAAGGAAGCCTCTCTTCTGCTACTGCTTTGGGAAATTACCATGCCTACTAAAATAAAGCACCAGGAAGACCCAAATGAGCCCCCTAGAAAGTCTGTTTGATGGCAGCCCCCAACAGTCAGCCACTTCCTGATATACACCCAACTGTTTCAGAGGTTCACCTGAACATGGCCTAAGTCTAATTTTCTCACCTAGATCATAAACACTTCTTGGGGTTGTTAAGACTCTTAGGGTTTTGATATTTTCCTGGGTGTACTGGGGGCAGAGCACACATCTGAGAAGTAAGTGATTATTTAGACCAGAGAGGCAGGATGGCTAGTACCACCCACTCTCAGCACTGGGGGAGGGCGGCGGACAACACAGCACCCGCACTGCAGGCAGGGGCTGTGCAGCCAGGCCCGAGGAAATGCACATGGAAAGAGGCCACTTACGTGATTAACTGTGCGTTGTCATGGTTCTTCTGGGTGAGCAGCTTGCGCCTCCAACTGAGAAATGACCATAGAGTAGAGTAGGGGTTCTCGGAAACTTCACACATATTCCCGTGAGTCCATACTTCCAAGCCCACGAGGGCAATCCGGATGTTCAAGGATCGGTAAAACTGAAAAAGCACACACGAATGCCACAGCATCATCTGTCAACACCAGGAGATTTATATGCCCCTCCCTAGCCTCAGCACTTGGAACAGGGGCCGGATTTCTCTCCTGTACATTCCTCGAAGGGCATGGAGGCAATAGGGGCTGCTGTTCACGTTTTTCAGAAGGAATCAATGAGATGCTGAGAAAGATACACAACGTTCTGGTGCCAGAGATGGGTCATTAAGCTTAGAGGAAAGAAGCCTGAGATGGAGGTTTAGGCGGTTCCTATAACCAGAATTACCAGAATTACAGAATATGTAGTCTTTGTTTCTGGCTTCCTTCACTTAGCATATTTTTGAGATTCATCCATCTCATGGTCTATGTCTGTCATTATTTGTATTGCTAAATGGTATTTCGCTGTATGGAGATACCAAATTGTACAGAGATGCATTTTTGTGTGAGGTCTCCCACTCATTTTGGAGTAAATGGGTATACATAATATACAAGTAGCTAGATACACTTATTCTTGAAAGTTTCCTTTCCTGTCACTGGAGCTGTTTGGGCTTTGTCACAAAGGCCACAAACAGGTGGCCAGCATGAGACTGCGAAGGTCCCAGATACCGTTTAGAGTTCTGTCCAAACCAGAGATCCTGAAATTCTATAAATGAGACCTGACTCCCAGGTTCCTTCAGAGTAGAGCTACACCTGGTGTTTGTGATGTGGTATGTTTCACCTCGTGCACATATAAACAGGAAGAGCGTTTTCTTTAAAGCAAAGTACTACTGGGGGCACCTGGGTGGCTCAGTGGTTGAGCATCTGTCTTCAGCTCAGGGTGTGTTCTCAGGATCCTGGGATGAGTCCCATTACAAATATACGTATCTGCCAAGGTGGAGCCACTTTAAAGAGTGAGTTTTGTCTTGTATCTGAAATGGATACAAGCGTATGTTTAAACTGCAAGATTTTTACTTGCTAGAGAATCTGTTTTAATATAGTGGTTTGGCCTCTGATTATTTATAGGTTTTGTAAATTTTAGAATCAATTTCTCTTTAAGGTGGCTCAGATTTTTCAACTCTTGTGCACATAAAATTGAGTTGAAGTTCATTGTGCCTTTTTTTCTTTATCCAAATTTTGAGTTAAAGCTTCATATGGTAACTGCATCCTGTTCAGACACTGTAGTCGAAATTTTTGAAACTGTGTGGTGTTCACTAAAAGTAGGAATAACAAAGTCAAAGCTAATTAAGGTCACAAACTTCGGTGAAACCCTTAAAGTCCAAATCTTCTTGATATTGTGAATTGTACCCCTTCCAGGTTAGTTTCTTCTGGACCCTCCATACTCCTTACAGTTACCTTTTAAATTTTGCACACATTGAGATTAAATTGGGCCTCTACTGTGCCGATTCCTATTTCCTCTTGTGTTTTAAGTGCGAACTAACAACATAAGTGAACATTAGCATCAAGTAGTGCAGACATATGTGTGCATTTGCTTGATTCAATTTGTTGTGACCTTATCAGTTTGGAATTGGAATTGCGCCATTTCGTAGACAAAGGAAACTAAGTATATTGCTGCACTTTTAAGTTTTCAGAACAGTGTTGAAAAATTGCATTGTTTTTATTTTTTTTAAACTCAGTTAAAAAAGACTAAAACATTCTTTCAAAAGAGGCATCTAAATGTGTTCCTAATTTTGTATATGGGCTTAGGTTTTGTAACCAATAAAAAAAAGCTGCTATCAAATACGATAAAAAAAAAATTTCTTCTCCCTCTGCCTGTGCCTCTGCCTCTCTCTCTTTGTCTCTCATAAATAAATAAATAAATAAATAAATAAATAAATAAATAAATACAACCTTTAAAAGAAAGAAAAAGCTAAGTACCACGGAAGGCATAGGTTCAAAGGATTCTTTGGCCTACCCTAGAGATTACTGAGGCAGTTACTCTGAAAAAAAAAAAAAATTGCACGCAAATCTAGGTCACATGAGCAGAAGATACCATCTTAAATCCAAAACTGGCAGGTACTGCAGCTGCTAAAAACAACAATCGTAACATCAATGTTTATCAAGCACATTCTATGTCCCAAGCACGGAAGCTTAGAAAAGTTCAGTAACTTGCCCAAAGTCTTAGCAGGAGGATGGTGGAGCCAGGATTAAGGCCCAGATTATCAGATCAGACCCCAGAGCCACTCAAGACCCTCATTGCTTCAGTGCTGGCCTATTACACATCCAGAGACTCATCTTGCCCCCCAGAAGTTGTGGTGTAAGATGGGCTCCAGATTCAGTGAAGTAGCAGTTGATTTCAAAGGAAAGTCATTTTCCCGTTTTGTGCCAGGTCAATCATTACAGAGAATAAAGGGTTTGAACTTGCTGCCTGAGGGAGCTTTTAAGGATGTAAAACTTGGCTTTTTCACAGTTAAGGAAAAACATTTTGGATTGGGTTCATGGTTCAGCAAATTAGTGCCACTCCTTCCAGTTTTACAAGCTGCTGGATCAGCAAGCCTCAGAGAAGTTGGGTTTGCCTTCTTTCACCCTAGCCAGGGTGACTAAAATCAGCTGCTCAGGAGAAAACTCAGACTACTCTCCAGAAGGGACCAGCCAGGCAAGGCTAGGGGCTTCAAATACGGGCCAGGCCATGGTATCTTCTCGCTTCCATTTTTCATAGGCACTCTTGGTTCTACCACCCAGACCAGCTGGAGAGTTCACAATGGGGAGGCCCAGCCAAGTCTGCCACCTGCTGGGTCTCCAGAACAATAGATGTCACATGGTGAGAACGGGGTCTGCCTCCTGTATACATACCCCCAGGAAACAAGCTTTTTCTGTTTTCCCAGATGTTGAGTGTTTGGGATGTAGGATCATTTAAATGTTATTGTTGAATGAACTAAGAGCTAGAAAGACAACTGAGCTGTGTCCCTGGAGGCCTTCCTTCCAGGAAATGCTGATGTTTGACTTTCACCTGCCACTGAACACTGACCAGTGTTTCCAGAGCCATCTAAGGCAAAACAAAAACACAGACCATTAACTCTCCCATCTGATGACTTCGGAACACTACCAAGTTTGCTGGTAAATCCAGCAAAAAAAAATTTAAATTCTCTTCTTTATCTTCTGTTTTGAAAAAAATAATTTCCCCTTTAGATCTGGGAACCATGAATACCTAATAGGCCTGGAGTTAAGCATCAAAAGTGCTCTGAGTGCCCTGAAATTGTACAATGTTTTCAGATTCTCTCTCTCTCTCTCTCTTTAAGATTTTATTTATTTATTCATGAGAGGCACAGAGAGAGAGGCAGAGACACAGGCACAGAAGCAGGCGTCCCACAAGAAGCCCGATGTGGGACTCAATCCCCGATCCCGGGATCACGCCCTGAGCTGAAGGCAGACGCCCAACCGCTGAGCCACCCAGGCATCCCTGTTTTCAGATTCTCAAAGAGACCCGTGACCCCAAACATTAAAATCTAACTTTTAAAAACCATTTACTACTGGCCTATCAAGAGAGTACTGTAATTTAAGGTTATCTATTCTACTGCATTTTGTAGTATAAAAAATACCCTTTTTCATATAAGCAAAGTATTTCCAAGTCCTAGACCAGCCTGTTCTAGTAAAATTCAACAATTTGGGTATTTCCTAATGGCATGATTAAAAGGTCCTGATCTGGGAAAGTTAGCTATTCACACAATCTAAGAGATAACTAATTTTAGAACCATTTTACAGATGGAGACTATATAGATTGGCCCAAAACAACCCATTCAACTTTTAAGGCTCTGTATCTTTCCCATGCTGACCTACCCCAATCTTCCCCTAAGTCAGAAAATGTGGTCACATGAGCAGAAGATACCATCTTCAGTGGCATGTCACTCAGATTGACTGGCAGTGCTTTCTACAGTGAGAAGAATTCTGAGACTGTGTGGGGTTCAGCAGGAAAGGGTGCTGGGCTCAATTACAAATGTCTGCCATGGGTACCGGTAAGGAGACTTTTCAGTATGTAGCCTCATATTTCTCATTCTTGCCTGAAAAGGAATAGATCCCTTTCAGCTGCAATGATGAAAGAAACCTTCACAGTGTACGCTTTCTAAAAAGTGTTGAGCTTTTTACCTGGAAGGAAGCTTAGAGAACCTTAAAGCATTCTTAAACTGGGCTCTTCCGTGTCCTAGGTTCCCTGGAAGCCATTGGCAAGGGTGAGGAGAAGGAGCAAGAGGATAGCACTCTGGATCCTCACCCCTGCTTTAGTTTAGAGAGTTTGTCATTACCTGACTTTTATATTAGACACTGGCATAAGATTTCATTTAAAAGAAGGGTTCCACCAGGAAAACAAAACCATTGAAGCCATTGATTTAAGCCAGCCCCTCTGCTTTGTAAATTAAAAGCATAACAAAACAAAACTGCAACCCAAAGAAGACAACTTACCTGGCTGGCTAAGGTCACATAGTTGAGGGCTTTGTCATGACTACCCTAAGCCTCTATGCCACTGCTATTGCCTCTCAGAAACTGTGGGGGGTAAGCAATCCATGAGGCAGCTGAGGTACCATGTGATCTCCTGTCCTGTGGCCCCTCTAAGGTGCTGGCACCTTTCCCACAAAGTACACACCTGGTCTCACCTTATCAACGTAATTGGCGATCTCCATGAGCTTGTGTTTGGTGGCGTCCTGGTCTCGCCGATTCTTCTGAAACTGAATGGAGCAAGCAGAGCTAGGTGAGGCCCCAGAACCCCTTCCTGGACCCTCCTGTGACCCATTTCTTATCTTTCAATTAGCTTTTGTTTTCTCCAACCTTCTATAAGCAGTTATTTTTATTTTTATTAGTTTTTAAAGATTTTATTTATTTATTCATGAGAGAGAGAGAGAGAGAGGCAGAGACACAGGCAGAGGGAGAAGCAGGCTCCATGCAGGGAACCTGACGTGGGACTCCATCCCGGGTCTTCAGGATCAGACCCTGGGCTAAAGGCGGCGCTAAACCACTGAGCCACCTGGGCTGCCCTTAAAGCAGTAATTTTTATACAATTTCTTCTCCCCTCACATACCCACCCTCCACAGTGTCAGCTCAGGGAGGGCAGAACCTGGGTCACATTCATCTTGGTATCTTCAGCTGTCAGCTCAGTCTCAGGCACACAGTAGGCATATAATAGTCGTACAGTAAATTGAGGTCTCTTCCTTTAGCCCTTGAAGTCAAACCTGTTCTCCTGTCCTCCAAATTATCAGGTCTCCTGCAAACTCTCACTGGGGCTTAGAAGTGGGACCAATCTGGTCCTTGCTTTGGCCATCACTCCAACATGAAGCCATCATTACAGGGAGCTCATGAGGCCTCCCTAAATGCGACTGATCAACATTGATCAAATCACTGCTGAATGTCTACCATGTGCGAGGCATTATGCCTGGCACTAGTATGTGAGATCCTGGTACTGGCCTAGAGGACCTTACATTAAAACAGAAAGAGAGGGGCACCTGGGTGGCTCAGTTGGTTAAGCTTCCAACTCTTGGTTCCCACTCAAGGTCATGATCTCAGGATTGTGAGATCAAGCCCCGCATCAGGCTCTGCGCTCAGCAAGGAGTCTGCTTGGGATTCTCTCTCTCCCTCCCCCTCCCCCTGCTTGCTCTATCTTCTCTCTAAAATAATCTTTAAAAAAAGAGAGAGCCAGAAATAACAACAATGACAGATTCTGTATTTAAGGCATACACAATTAAAATGGACACATAAATAACTGCAATGGGAGGCCACGCCAATGACAAACATGGTGCTGGCAATCAGTACCCTAAGACTGTGGCAAACAGGCTTCATCTGGCATGTCACTCAGATTGATTGGCAGTCCTTTCTACAGTGAGAAGAATTCTGGAGACTGTGTGGGGTTCAGCAGGAAAGGGTGCTGGGCTCAATTACAAATGTCTGCCATGGGTACCGGTAGGGAGACTTTTCAGTATATAGCATCATATTTATCATTCTTGCCTGAAAAGGAACAGATCCCTTTCAGCTGCAATGACGAAAGAAAGCTTCACAGTGTAAAGCTAAAATCTGCTACAATTGCAACCTAAATTTGCAAATGATGGGCATGTCCTGTATGCGGCCATTGTTACAGAGAATCCGGGTACCTATCTGACTTACCTAGTGCACAGTATATATGTTACTTCAATTCCAACCCTTCACATCACTCCTCCACCCCATCCCACAAAAACATCCAAGCAAGAATATTAAAAAAAAAAAAAAAAAAAAACAGCCAGGTAATACATGTTGAGATATGTGTTGGAAAGAGGGTGTGTCCTGGCCATGATACAGGGGAGAAAACAGCCGCTTCTATTCTTCCATTGCTGTTGGACTTTCCTGGGCCTCCTCAGAACTGTCACTTGTCAGAACTGTGGATCATCTCACTTCACCCTTGCTTTCTAGAGTTCAATTCAATGCAAAGCCCAAGACTTGGACCTATGACTTGTGAATCCTAAAGTTTCTCTTAATAGAGTGATCCAATTTCTAAATTGGTCTCACTGCAGAGAAAGTGTTGCAACATTTATTGAATATTTATTAGAACATCAGAGTCAGATTTCACTGTTTTCCAAATATATTAATCCTATCTTTGAACAACTGCCTGATAATACCACTGTTGCTGATGGACAATATACTCTGGACAATATACCATGTTGTCCAGAGGAGCCTCAAGCAGGGGTAGCAAACTTTCTATAAATAGATTGTAAATATTTGAGGCTTTGTAGACATACTGTGTCACCTCTGCTCACTCTGCCACTGCAGCTCAAAGCAGCCATGGACAATACACACAGCAGGAAGCATTTGTTCCAGTACAACTCTATTTACAAATACATGTGGTGGGCTGGCTTTGGCCAGAGGCTAAATATAGTTTGCAGACCCCTGATCGAAAGAAAGAACTCTATCAACCTTATACTTTCTAGGGTGACATGGGAAGTAAAACGTGGAATATCACCTGGGCTTTGCCAGCCACCCCACGTTCTTTCTGGAACATATCAGCACTCTGCGTGCCTGTTTTTACAACTATCCTATATCCTCCTACAACATCCTATCTTGCTCCTTCCCTGCCTGGATTTCCCATTTCACCTGAGTAATGAATAAACAGAGGACTGGCCCAGGCTCTCCCACCTAGGCTCAGGGAGTGAGCAGCTACTTGGTCATTTTTACTCTAATTACTCACTCTCTGGGCGGCTCTGCTCCCTGCACCGGGTTCAGAGCCCAGAGATGGAGCCTGGCCTATCTCAGCACCAGGTTATAAATCACAGATAAGGCAGCCCTCCCCTTCTCTCTCTTCCCAACCTCTTAGATTAATTAATTGTCAGGAATACATATCTGCCTGCAGAGGATGAGAGGCCACTGGGAGAGAAAGTCAGGGAGAGGGGGTGTGGGGAGGTGAGGATTTGTGAGCCTGCAAACCCAGCCTGGCTGATTACAACCCCCACCAGTGAATCATTCAAAGCCCAGAACCCTGAGAAATGAGCACATTCCTGATCCACAGGCTGCACGAATCACGCCCTGTCAGCAATGCCTATGGGACTGGTGCTGGAGGCTCTCTCCTCTGGAACAGGAAGATGGCCCTAAACCACACCATAATCCTAGAGGCCCCTTGGGAGCCACTCTTCCTCTTGGGGCTTTGCTGTGGCCCTGAAGGTCATGATATTGAAGATGCCCAATCCCTAACCCACCCCCAATTCTTCAGCTTCCAGAATTTCACACCCATCCAGTCTTAGAACCCTGCAGCAAGATTGCACTGGGGAGAGTGCAGGGCCGAAGAGGAGGATCACCCAACCTTTACATTAGAGCAGTGGGGTTTCTATATACTTAACTGTGGGGGTCTCAGGAGCTTTATCTGAACAAAAGATTCTGTGGCTAAAAAAAAAAGTTTCAAGACCACTGTATGAGATGATCTTAGATCATCTAACAAAAGCTCAAATGGAAAAATGTCCTGGAGTCAGAGGAACTCAGCCTTTTTTCCAGCAGCCCTCTCACCACAAAGCAGTCCTGCCGGGCAGGGGCCAGTGTCGTTACCTCTCCCCATGACCATGGGAACCTCGGCTTTTAAATCAGCTTTAGATTTTGCTCCCCACACCACTCCCCCATCCTACAGGCACACCAGTCTTTGGAAAGGAAAACAAAAGAAGAAAAAAAAAATGGAAAGGTTGCTGGAGAAACCAATACCTACATCAGTTACAAAGCTAAATTCTTCTCAAAGCAGAACATGATGCTCCCTTGGCCTGAAATGCCCTTCACCTCCACTTTTCTGCCCAGTTAAGGACTCCTTGTCCTTTAAGGTAGCTCAAGGCCACGTGCTCCTGCATACTAACGCTCTCAAAGGCAGCTCTTCCAGCACGAAGCCTAGTGTTCTTTCCATGCCCTGCACTGCTCCACGATCTGTGTTTTGGGACCGTGGACTAGGTAAGGCCACCTTGGGGAGGTAAAGCTCCCTGGAAAGAGCTGCATCATCTGGATGGGGCATGAGACAGGTGGAGCTCTGACGAGTTCCGTCCTAGGGGACCCCAGGTGAGGTGGCAGCGTTAGAACACGACGAGTGTTCAGCTCATCGTGACTTTCCCTGCCCAGATGTGCTTAGTTGTGATTAGGTCACTATATGAAGTGAGAACTGGACGTGAAATACGGCTAGTTTAGGCAAATATGGGCTCTGGAGCCTGATCCCATTCTTTGGGTGTCAACTTCAACATCATCAGCTTGGAGCTTTCCCCAATTCCTAAAGCCATGTCAGATCTTTCATGACCTTTGCTCTAATTCTCTATAGAGATCGATCTTGGCAGTCACCACACTTGAGTTTTTGTGCCACTTTTATAAACTTTGGTGTCAGGGGCAGGTCTATCTTAATCTCCTGGGGCCAAGTACTGTGCTTGACACATAAGAGAAAATCAAGATACTGTTGATGAACAAATGAAATGAAAGACTGAGAGGGATGAGAGTTCATCAAATCTCAGAAGCCAAGGCCAGTCAGTGAGAACCTCACCTGATTTGAGAAATATAGAATTAAAGGGCAAAAAGCTATTCCTTAGGTCAGTAGTTCTCAAACTTGCTTGTGTCCAGAATCACCCAGAGGGCTTGTTAAAACATGGATTCCGGGACCTCAGCTGCACAGATTAGGATTTAGCAGATCTGGGATGGGGTTCAAGAATTTGCATTTCACAAGTTCCTGGGTGCTGCTGATACTTTGAGGACCATTTGGTTCTCATTTGGCACCCACATGATTATAAAATGGATCCACCCATGGGAACAAAAATTGTATATTCAATCAGATGACTGAGAATATACTTATTATCTTTGCAAAAAATTTTTTTTGAAATTTCTATAGAGAATTTATGGACTCCCTAAGAATATACACCCTAACTAAAAGGTCTCAGACTCAGTTTAAGAAATGTTAATCCAAATAACACTAGTTGCCCTGATTTTCTATCTGATTAATGTATTGAGCCAGAAGAGATTTTTCTCGTTTTTTTTTTTTTTTTTTTTTTCCCTCAACTATTTAAAAAATAGCCAAAAGAGCCCTTGGTCAGATTTAAGGCCAAAATCACATGATCAACTGGAGAAAGTTGAATGTTTCAGCATTTCACCCAAAGTGGCTGGAAGCCTGGAATGGCAGCTATCAAGAGAGTAGCTTTTCCACTAAAACCCATTGGCTCCCCCTTACCTCTGCATAATCAGCCACGAGGTAAAGCTCCACATACTTCATGGAGTGTAAATCTTCCCTTTTCATCTAAGAAAGAGATATAAGCAGATCAGAGCTGTAGAAATGGTGGGCATGCTAGTTAATAATGGCCCTCCTTACTGACTTTACACTTGGCATTAGAGACCATGCTGGCTATAGTTACCATTACCCTCACTACACCTTCAGCCCGTCATCTTGGTCATCGATGGGGCTGCTCGGGGACTATGAGTCAAGTCCTTTATACTCAAAAAACAATAAGCTGGGGTGGCTAGTTCACAGGCCAACATACTGTGAGGGAACACGCTGACAATCAAGTTCCCAAAAAGCATTTAAACCACATACCTCTATTTTCAGTATACATAAATACATGCGTTTTGTGCATATGGTTAAGTGGCTATTCCAAAAGGGAAGGCATGGTTTTTTTTCTCTCACATTTTAAAGTTTCTGAAATTAGCATCTCAGAGTTTTATAAATGTCATAGTGTTTTTTCCCAAAAGTTTTTCCCAAAGGCAATTATTCCATCCAATACAAGGGTATCTCACATAGCAGTGAAAAAGATAAGAACTTAGAATTAAAAAGAAAGGCTATTTCCTCCCTCCTGTCCATCTCCTTTAATTTAGGAATACTCCTGGATCCAAAGTAAGGACATCCGAGGGGACAAGCATACCACCAGGTTGGCTCTTGCACTGAGACTCACCCTGCGAGGTCGTTTCTTGGTCTGGTTCATAGAAGGAAGGACCCTGTCCCCAGTGATGGACTTGGAGTACTTGAACCCACAGTTCCCCAGGGGCAGCTTGAGATGTTCAGATCTGTAAATAAGGTGGTGGCCCTCGCTGTCGGGGAGGGGCTCGATGATGTAGCTGAGGTTACTGCTCACCGTAATCAGTCCTCTGTCAATGGGAGAAACAGAATCTCTGGTCAAAGACTATAGTCCTGGAAAAGTCTCTTGCTCAGGCCTCGGTTTCTCCATATGCAAAATGACATGGTTGGTTTTGATCACTGTTTCTTTACTATGGGGTCATGTATAGTATGGGGTCTCTTTTGGTGAGATTCTGATGCAAACTCAGACTTTCCCTGCAGAGAAATATGCATGTGTATATGAAAGGTGGTACATAATTTCAGATACTAAAAGCTTATTAATTAAGAAGCTCAAAGCTTCTAAAAAGGCCCACCAGGGGCAGTTAATAATATAAAGGATGGTAAGACCAGGATTCCAAAAAGCCTCCCAAACTCAAGCACCGCATGTGACAAATCAAAAGTTGCAACTTATAGGTTCAGAAAAAGATGGTCTGTAAACTGGAAAATAAACACTGGCCTGGGGGTGAGGAAACCCACGTTTTGGTCCTCACTCCAACAGTAAGCTGTCAAATGGTCTTCAATGCACTTCTTAAAAAAAAAAAAAAAATCACTCCAAGCCTCAGTTTCCCCTGTGTAAATGCAAATGATAATTTACTAATTTAACAGGATTCCAGATGAGGGATCCCTGGGTGGCGCAGCGGTTTAGCGCCTGCCTTTGGCCCAGGGCATGATCCTGGAGACCCGGGATTGAATCCCATGTCGGGCTCTCGGTGCATGGAGCCTGCTTCTCCCTCTGCCTGTGTCTCTGCCTCTCTCTCTCTCTCTCTCTCTGTGTGACTATCATAAATAAATAAAAATTAAAAAAAAAAAGGATTCCAGATGATTAAATGAAAATATTTTTGTGTACAGAAACCAAAGCCAGAGGCATCACCGATGGCACTCCTAATAGTCTCAAGGAGGCCGTCTTTTAGTGAAGCCAAGAACATGTGACTACTCTTGGCTCCCAGTTATAGATACAAGCACTGAACTCAGAATAAGGACATGTGTTCATTCATTACATTCTTTCACCCACTGAACTCTTAATCTGTACTAGATGTGATCTAGACATAATCCCTGTCCTCAAGTAAGTCACAGCTTCATTGGAGGATGATCATTCATTCTATAAGTATTTCCTGAGCTCCTTCTATGTGCCATGCACATAGAAGAACTAGTTGATGAGCATGGAGAAGTGAACAGGATAGACAAAGGGCCTGCCCCTCTGAAGCTTACACTCTGAACCTGGGAATAAATCACTAGAGTATATAACAGAGACAGCAAAAAGAATTCATCGCCCCCAACACGGATGGACTGGATACAGCTGCCTGGGAGCACTCCATCAATGCAGCTTCTGAGAGAAAGAGTGCTATGACCTGTTATCGATCACGATCGCAAATAATCCCTGGTGAGTACAGGCCCATGTAGCAGGTATCTGCCATCCTTGATACAGTAAGATGAATACTATAGCAAGGGAATGCACTGAGTCAGGGCTCTGGGGGAGGAAGAAGCCCAGTAACGAGTCCGAGGGCACCAGCAGCATGTCATGGGATCCCAAACCTGAGGCCCCCATCTGTCCAGAGAGTTCAAAAGCTAAAGTATCTCCAAGTCAGGCTTTGTCACTCCAAACCGGCAAGACCTCTGTCTGGCTGTCCCAGCTTCCACCTCCACCCCTCCTCCCTCAAATCCCCACCCAGGCTCTGCCCTTTGGGAAGAGCCTGTGATGCTTGTGGGAGAGATAGCGCCAGTTTGTGATCAGCAGCAGCCTTCCTGGAATCCATCCCTGGCTGACCTCACTCTGGTGCCAGGGAGCCTGACGACTTCCCGGTTGCCTCACCCAGGCTGATGCAGCAATCTGGGACCAGCCCCTCAGCCGGACACCCAAGGTGCTCCCCTGAACAGCTGAGGGTGGGAGTGGGGCTAAGAGCAAAGGTCACATCCGCTCTCGAGTCCAGACAGGAAAGGGCAGAGGGGAGAGCCACTGTGGGCATCCTGTTCCCAAGCTTTCTTCTCATCTCGCCTGACCAAGGCCCCTCCCATGACCTCAGTTTCCCCCAATGGCTCCAAACATTGGAAACAGAGGGCTTGACAGCAAGTCAGAGGATGGTTTTGTGCCCATCAGGTTGTGGCTGTGAAGATAACACCCAGTGAGTGGAAAGTTCCAGGCTTCCCTTGAATAAGCTTCTGGGTCAAACAGAACAGAGATAAAGCCAAAGCTTGGTACATGGTGAACAATAGGAATCATGGTGGCTATACAGAAGCTTTGCTATGGTCCAGCCACTATGCTGAGTATTTTCTTCTTCACACCAACATTTCTGATCCTTAGAAACATTATCCCCATTGTACAAATAAGAATACTAAAGTGAGGTGAGGTTAATAAACTGACCCAAAGTCACACAGGTAGCAAGAACCCAAGCAGTCTGGTTCCAGATCCCACAGCCTTAACCATGATCTCACACTGCTTCTGTCACAACAGCCCTGGAGAGTGGGTCAGAAAGATAGCCCCCATCTACAGATGGTTACAAGTGACAGGCACCAGTCCCTCTCCCCGGCGGTGGGATTGGCCTGTCCTAAGTAAGATATCAGTCTGCTGGGAGATAAGACGAAGGAGGCTGTTAGCCTACTTTTCATTGTTGGATGCCATTTTTTTGAGAGTTAACCGCAGGCCAGGCACTGTGCTTACAATCGTCATTCTTTTTTCATCAGTGTTACTAGGCACCATCAGAAGTCCCACTTCATAGATGAGGAAACTGGGCCCTGGAGAGATTAAATAACAAAGTCTACTGGGTATCTGGAGCCCAAGGTTTGAGGTCCACACTCTGGGCTGTCCATCAGTGAGTTCCAAACTGATGGGTCAAACTCCCAGAGCTACCTATCAGAATATTCTATGGAGCATATTAAAAATACAAATGTAGGAGACTCAGAAATCGTAGGCTGGAGCATCTGCGCTGTAAACAGTCCTGCGGTAATTCCCTGCACAGTAATACTCAGGAAGTTTGGCCTGGAGCCCAGGCGTGGTGGCAGGAGCCTGTCTTTTCACAAAGCCCCAGACAATTCTGCTTCAGAGAGTGGGAAGATTCTACTTCGAGAAGCACAGGCTCAGGAGGACACTGAAGGTCCTTCTGGCAATAGGACTCATGGCTGCTTCCCGCCCGTCCCCCTACTGTGGTCCTTGGTAATCTGCCCCATGGCACCGTGGCCATCCTCCCAGACTACCTGGCTTGGAGAAGAAGCTGGCACAAGCCCCAGCACTTTACAGTGAGCACCAGCTTTAGACAACAACAGTCGGGGAGAGGGGGATAGATTTCTTAGAATCTAATTCTCAAAGGCTTCCCTATCTCCACCCCCAAATCCTGCTAGCTGCTCTCCCCTGAGCACCCACGGGTCATTTATCTTCCCAGGAGCCTCAGTTGATCTAATTTGCTAAATGTAAGCACTGGCAGAGCTTAGCCAGGGGGCACGGGAGGGGAGTCCAGGAGGCTGGGTGGCTGGAACCTCCCACGCTATTTTCTATTCCATTCTCCATCCTATTGCTCATTGTTAAGAGTCTGATATAAATGAAATTATACAGAGGAACCCTGGCAGGGCAGGGCAGGACAGGCAGGGAGGAGCAGATGATTCATGTTTAACTCCTTTTTTTTTTTTTTTTTTCATGTTTAACTCCTGAATGACCATGGGACTTAGCCAAATGCACCCTTGAAGGACCGAGGCAAGAAGTACTTCCTAGGAATGTGTCCGTTCAGAGCTAAACCTACGGGGACACATCCCACGTCCCTACATCTGGGGCTGCCCTAAGAGGTAAACACCCTGTTACCCTTCCTTCCCTCCCCTCACTGCTCCCCATCCCCACCCCAATCTGCATCCAATGAGAAGGAGGTACTGGGAACATGAAAGGCATCACAGAAGGAAGGAGGTGCAGAGGTGACCAGCTCCCTAAGGGATGGGGTGGCAAGGCACAAGTGGGGAGGGTAAGCTGGGGAGGGAGACACAGCTGGGCCTGAATTCTGGCTTTGCGTCTCCTAGCATTGTGCCAAGTCAATAATGCTGGCCAGCTCGCACTGTGGCTATGATAACTGACTGAAGTAAGGGAGCCATTCAGTAGTCATTCAACCCATATATATGGAAACTACTATGTGCCAAGAACTGTTTTAGGCACTGGGGATGCAACACGATTGGAAAGAGTTCCCTCTTTTAAGGACCACACTCATCACCTACTATAAATCCACCAATGAGGTCACAGCTGTTCCCACTGTATAGGCAAGAAAACCAACACTACAGAACTAGGTGTAAAAACACCAAGAATGGTTTGGCTCTAGAATCTACACCTGTCATGACTTAGCGGTACCGCCCTGCGAGGGCTTATTCTGTGCCTGACACAGAGGCAGTGTTTATTATACGTTCTTCAGAAGGAAGGCCAGGTATTCAAAGGGGAAGGCCATGCCCCTCCCTGGCAAAACAGCAGACGGGGATGGACTGCTGCGGGTATATGAGCCACCTCCTTCTGCCCCAGGTGCCCACCTCCCTGAGACCGTGCACTCTCTGCAGCACAGAACTTCCAACACTGAATAGTCCTTCGAGTGATCTGATCTACTTTATTTTTCAGATGAGAGGAACCAAAGCCCAGAGAAAAAGGAACTCGCAAGGTCACCCAGTGAGTTACTGTTACAGCTGGGAGCAGATCCCAGTCTTCTGGTGAACTGGCTCCTTACTCCCCAGTGGGGCCCTGACACCAGCCCCCACCCCCACCGCCCACTCACAGTCCTTGCACCATGAACACCATCTGTAAAACTGAATAAGGCCCACAGGAAAAGAAAAAAAAAAGCCCACAGGAGATGCCAGTCTAGCCAAAGGCAAAGACAAGGAGAAAATGATTTGAGGAAGGCGTAGTTCAAAGACCACACAGCTGGGAGGTGTGGAGTGAGGTCTCAGACTTAGGTCCCTTGGTTCTAAATTCTGAGTGCCCTCCAGGCCATCATGCACACATTCTTACACGTTCTCTTGCATTCATTTTCAACCTCATGTTCTCTTTCCAGCCCTCTCTCACAGATATGAGTCCTGGGACCTGGAGTAAAGTATAACCACAGTAAGGGTGGGCCTCAGAGTTTTGAGGACAGAGCTGCTATAAGATAATTTATTGTATATCCTGGAAAGACTTCCTGTGTAATTAAACTTGCCAGACATACGTACATAAGATACTCTGCAGCCATTCAAAGAATGAGATAGATTTATATGTGCCTAAGACATAATGTTCATTTAGAAAAAAAATTACAGAATGTTATGTATAGGATAATCTTATTTGGATTAAGAAACACCCTGTATACACACAGTTATGTCTTTCAGTTATGTATTCTCCAACCGTGATTATAGATGGGGAATGCAATTGGTTGGAATGGTGGGAAGGGTTAAGGAACTTTCATTTCTTTTAACTTGACACTTGTGGACTATTTGAACGTTTAACACACTAGTTATGCAATAATAATTTTCAATAAGCATTTTCTTTAAAAATAAACAACTTACCAATGAGGTAAAAATAACGTTTTACTGCAATCAGTACCTCTCTTGCTGGCAAAGAGCGAGTTAAGCACACAGACACACACATATATACACACAGGGTGTGCTAGGACCCACATGTTCACTTAGGGTTCACTTCATTCCAGTACTGTCTAGATTCCTTCACAAATAACCTTTCCTTCTTACATTGATAATTTGTGTTACTTTGCAAAGCATTTGTAGCATGCAAGAAGTCAGGCAGACATTTAGAGGATGAGTTGTTGATCAGACAGGCATGAAGGGCCTTGGCGCACAACATCCACAGTGAAATGATTTGCCACATCTTTTTACTGGTGTATTTTATAAGTATCCATTGATGCCGTGCAATTCTGACTGGTATCAGCCCAAATACAGTTATAAAACACTATATTACCTATCAACATTCTCCTTTCACAAGAAATATTTCTAAAAGAATAAACAAGAAACTGGTAACAATGGCTGCCTCTGGTGGGGTGGGGGGGAATCTGGAAATCCTGGATGAGAAAGAAACCTATCTTTCACTGTACCCTCTCTTTTATACTGTTTGAATTCATTTTTATTATGATCATGTATTACTACTTCAATTAAAGTCACCCACATACTGCTTTGGAGAGAAGAGGGGGCCCAGGAACAAACTGGAAACTCAGAGGAACTCTTCTATTTGTATTAACAGCCTGAAGCTTCCATTTGGTATAAACCCTACCTGTTTTCTCCAGTCACAAGGAACATGTTCCCAGGAGAGAAGCACAATCACTATGGAGATTCTTGGATGGGGCCATGGCTTTATGAGCCTTGGGGAGGCACTTGAGAGTCACACAGGTTTGCAGTCTGCTGCTGCTGTAGCTGCTCCTCCTCTGGGGTCCGAATGAGACATCTGGCATACGGCTCTGGTTCTTAAACCAGTCGGGCCCACAGATACCCTTAAGTTCTTAAGGGGTATAGTGAGAAGGCTGGGAAAGTAAGACGGGGGGACTACACCAGAAGGAAGCATGCAAAACAGAAACATGTGGACGGCTCACCCGGTTTCCCCCTGTCAACTCGGCTGTGGGAATGATTTGTGAGAGGCCAAGCCAAGTTCCCACTGCTCCAGACCACGGACACAGGGGAAGAGGCAGAGAGAAGCAAGCCGCACCTGCCTGTTCATTTCTTCCTTCTTGGGATAGACATTGTTTACTTGCAGACTGCAGGTGGTGGTGGCTCAGCCTGTAAACACCACAGGGAGACCAATTGGCTTGGTTCAACCAGGTCATCTGAGCCAGGGATTTGGAGCCACTGTCACGGTCTCCCAGCCAAAGCTTGTTTCCTGCCTAATTCCCTCCGGCAGATGCACATAAAGCCTTACAGAGGAAACATGGCCTAGTTTATAAACAAACACATGCGATTTGCAGCAGGAGGGACCTTCCACTTACATGTGGGCCTGGGTTAAGTTTAGTGTGGCTTCATTGTTATAAAATGATCATAATCCCGTGTGTCTGTAAAATGCAGTAGTTAACACAGCACTTAACATTCTCTACTGTGCCTATCTATCATCAATGCCCGTTCTACAGAAGAGGAAACCAAGGGCTCAGAAAATTACTTTTCAATGCCCATCTTTTCTCAACCTTTGTAGGGCATGGGCACAAAGGAGGCACCCCATATTGATTTGCTGAAGGAAAAAAAGAGTCATGGAATCAATTGACCAACAGAGAGGAAGGGTACACAATGGAGACACTTCCTACTGACTCGTGGGAGCCTGTCACGTGCATACCTCCCAATTCTGCCTTCAGTAACGTCATGTTGACAGCTTTAAATTGGTCATGGTGAGTATTCTTACCAGCAGATGCTACAAATCATAGCCTTTTGGTCCTTTTGTTTTCCCATACTGTATGGCCATTTCATCAACACACTGGGTGTAGGTGCCACATAGTATAGGCAATTAATACCCAGCAATTAATATTAGTAATGAGAATGCAGGTTTTTCAGATCATCATCTCTTTTTCAAAGAAAGAGAGAGTGGGAAGAGTCTAATTAAATGAAATTTATGACTTCAACATACATGTAGAGATCCTACTACATGCAAAGCACTAGCATGGCTGGAGGAGAGAAACAGATATTTGAGATCAGATGCATATCCTTAAGAAACAGGTATTCTCAGGTACAAACTAAAGTGCATAGGAAACCCCAGGGATCTTGGTAGAACGCAGATTATGATCCAGTCATTCTAGATGAGACCTGAGAAACTGCATTTTGAACAACCTCTCAGGTGATGCTGATGCTGTCCTTCCGCTGGCCACACCTAGGAAGCAAGGCGCTGGGAGGTTGTTGAGTGCTACTATAGGCCAGCCAGCTCTAAACATTAAAGATCTATTAACACATCCAATCCTCATGATACTAGGGATCTTTATTTACTTCTTATTCACATGTTCCACATGAGACTACTGAGGCCCAAGGTCACCCAGCTGGTCAACTGCTACTGGCTCAAACTCAGGGAGTTTGGTTCAGAGAACAAAGAGCCACTTTCTTTCCATTGTGCCACCTAGTTGGACCTTCCTGAAAATTATCTTGCTTCTCCTTTCTCTTCCTTTCTCCTCTTTTCACTAACTGCCCACCAAGTACTTCTACCAGAGAAGAGCAAAGGAGAAGTGAGAATAAGCGCTCACGCTCATTTCAAGGGTATAAACCATGTCTTGTATTTCCTATATTCTGATGCTTTGACAGCCAAGGCCTTGCCCTTCTCAGGAATTGCCAATTCTTAGGGATGGCAAACAACTTTCAAATGCAGGCTCTCACCCTCTTGGCCAGTCTTCCTGCCCTGGTCACCCCAGGGTAAGGTGCTAGATGACCAAAAACAGCTCATATGCCCCAGATCCCACTGAATTATTCAACTTGAACAATCTTAAGCCTGCTTGCCCTGCCTTGCCTGTTTCTTCCCATAGAAACTACAGCAAAGACTCTTGCCCACACTCCCTCACTCCCTACAACCTGCCCCCAGACTGCCCCCTATGCTTCCCTATGTGGTGTGCCCCCTCTTCTTGGGATCTTGAGTACAACCAACTATTTTTTTCAATGGCAGTCAGTCATCTCCTGATCTGCTGGTTTTACCATACCTATTTTTTCATAACAAAACAAAGTTCCTCAAGAAAAAGCTCAATTTCAGTGAATTATGGTTTTTCTAGGATTTCCCTTGTCTCTCCCAAGCTCATCCCCTCTTAGAATTGGCTTGAATACACTCTCAATGGACAGCTTCTCAAGGTCTCTGCCTAAGGCCAGCCCTGCCTGTCCTAAAAATGCCATGCCTGGGGAGAGTGCCAGGTGCCCCCCAGCACTGTCAGGGTCCCTTACCTCATTCCCCGGCAGGTGCTGAGCGCCACACTGGACTGTTCTGCCTTCCTCACCGTCCCGTGATAAAAGCAGTGTTCCTAGCAGGGAGAAAAGGGTGGTCAGATGAAAGGACACTGATGAGCATGGCAGTGTTAATGTCCCATGAAGTCCAGGGATGATTATATACATCCTAACTTACAGTCTGCAAAGAGCTTTCCAAGCCACCATTTTATTTGATCCTCTTAATAGTCCTGGGAGGTGGGACAAAGCAGATGTCACCATCCCCAGTGGACAGATGAAGAAACCAAGATTCAGAGAAGCAGAAAGGTCTGCCTTGCTGAAGCTTTCCCTGCTTGTCAAAGGAGCCGGGACTTCATGACCATTTCACAGCTCTTGCCATGACACGTGGCCCCAGGAAACGCTGACTTCTAAAGAGCCTGCCTCCCTGCTAGAGTCACCTCTGTGACCTCTGTGACCCCCTGCAGAGTTGAAATGCGTGTCCTCTCAGAACCTCAGAATGCGATCTTATTTGGAATCGCGTCTTCACAGATGTCATTAAATTAAAATGAAGTCATCCTGGACTGGTGTCCTTAGAAAATACGGAGAGGAGAGGAGAGGAGAGGAGAGGAGAGGAGAGGAGAGGAGAGGAGAGGAGAGGAGAGGAGAGGAGAGGAGAGGAGAGGAGAGGAGAGGAGAGGAGAGGAGAGGAGAGGAGAGGAGAGGAGAGGAGAGGAGAGGAGAGGAGAGGAGAGGAGAGGAGAGGAGAGGAGAGGAGAGGAGAGGAGAGGAGAGGAGAGGAGAGGAGAGGAGAGGAGAGGAGAGGAGAGGAGAGGAGAGGAGAGGAGAGGAGAGGAGAGGAGAGGAGAGGAGAGGAGAGGAGAGGAGAGGAGAGGAGAGGAGAGGAGAGGAGAGGAGAGGAGAGGAGAGGAGAGGAGAGGAGAGGAGAGGAGAGGAGAGGAGAGGAGAGGAGAGGAGAGGAGAGGAGAGGAGAGGAGAGGAGAGGAGAGGAGAGGAGAGGAGAGGAGAGGAGAGAGAGAAGAGGCCATCTGCAGATAGCGGCAGAGATTCGGGGGACGCAGCTAAAAGCCAGGGAGCACTAGACTGCCAGGTGCCACTGAAAACTGAAAGAGTCAAGGAAGCATCCTTCCCTGGAGACTAGGGAGGAAGCCTGGCCCTACCGACACCTTGATTTTGGACTCCCAGCCTCTGGAACCCGGTTTTACACCCCCTCTCCCCCATGTTCATGGTGCTTTGTGACAGCAGCCCCAGGAAACAGAGCTGCCCCTCACCCCCACCTCCCCCGAGTCCCTGCGTGTCTGGATCAGGCCTGACTTGGCACTTGCATCCATGGAGTTCTGATCCTGTTCGCTCATTGGCGCGTGTCTCACGGCCATCTGGTCTCCCCGACCTGGCTGGACTCCTCGGGACTACAACCAGCCGCCGAGCACCGCTGCGTGCCAGGCTCCCGGCTGGGCCTGGGAGACACAACGAGGAGCGAACAGACCCAGCTCCAGCCTTCCTGGGACTTGGCGTCTTGTGAGAACCAATCTTAATTAAAAACTCATACAAAGATTTAATTACAAACTGTGAAGTGGGGCTTGAAATAAAAGTTGGAGGCACCAGCAGAGTGTTTTATAAGTAGGGGAGCCAGTGCATCTAAGAGGCCAACTGGGACGCAACTGGGAGCACTGAAGCACAAACCAGACTGGAGGGCACAGCCCAGGACTGTCCCCGACACACAGAGGGGTGATGACAAGGGACCCGTTACTATAAACTTCTTCCTGAATAGTTCAAGAGAGATCAGCTGCTCAGAAGAGACAGATGGTATAATCCTCAGGGCAGAGTCAGGTTTTGCAAAGGTGTTCAGGAGGGTATGAGCCATGCAGTTACAGACACGGGAGCTTTGTCTTTCCCCTCAACACCCAAGTGGGTCCAATCAGAA
Source organism: Canis lupus dingo (assembly GCF_003254725.2). Classification (NCBI taxonomy): domain Eukaryota; kingdom Metazoa; phylum Chordata; class Mammalia; order Carnivora; family Canidae; genus Canis; species Canis lupus. The sequence goes on along the minus strand of NC_064246.1, from coordinate 53,118,270 downwards.
TTTTCAGACATCTGCCTATGGAACAGTCCAAGTGATCCATCACTAGGACCACGCTGCTCACAGTTGTTCCCCAATCCTCAGCCAGCAGGGAGGGGACTCAGGAGACAGCAAACCCATTCGACTGTATTCTCCGGCTCCACCTCCCACCCAGCTCTGGGTGGGAGTATGGTCTGATAATCAAATTCAGGTATTTTGGCATAGCCAGGCCAGATTTAAATGCAAGCTCCCACACCTGCCAGTGATGGAAACAGTTCCACAGCCTCTCTCAGACCCTCAGTGTCTTCAGTCTCTATGGTTGTGAGAATACTACATGCATCAAGGACCTAGAGCAGGGTACCTGGCCCAGAGTGGCCAGCAATAAAACTTAGTGATCATGATATAGCCATTAAATTCTCCTTGTCAAAGGCAGAATGTGGCCTCTAGGGAGCTGGAAGCCCACCAAGTGGCTGAATCCCCAGTCGTTCCATACCAATTCTGTGTCCTATGCAGCTGTGCCATGCAGTCAGATCATTAGATATAGGCCAGGCCATCACTCAGCTCAGGGTCAATCCCCAGACCACTGGTGCCTTTTCTCCTGGTGATGACCTGCATACACTCTCAATGGACAGCTGACCAGCAATGTGGTTCGGCTCCTCCACCCATTCAAGCTCAGGGAGTCAGGAGGAGGGACAAGCAGCAACCCCTCTCATTGCATCAAACTTCAAACAAGCCAGATCTGGACCTTCAGAGGAGCACAGAGGAAAGTCGCTGTGCCCACCTAGGAAGGAAAGTGAGGCAGGCGAAACCCTTCTTCCAGCCAGGATCCCATTTACTTTGGAATGCCAGCATGTCATGTGGTTTCTCCCCTCCTCCCAGATTCCAAGACTTGGAGACACATCATTAAACACCCCGGTTCTGAACTGATCCTTAGAACTCAGCCATGGGGCCATGAACTCTACAACCCAGGATCATTCACAGGTGGAGGAGGGGGCCAGGCCTGTACGGGGTAAATGGGGTTCGCAGATGTCAGAATGGCAGAGAGTCAAAAAGTTCAGAAATGAAGGTCAGCTAGTTTCAGCGATCCAAATCCAGGGATGGGCATGAAGAATCCCTGTACCTCTTCCCATCTTTGGACTGATGCTGACAGTGCTCCCTCACTGCTCTCTGACATAGCATAACAACGGACTGTAGTAACATGCTTTAAATTGACCCAGGGCTTTTACACACGTCACCACGGGTGCTAATGATACCTGCCTTTCTCTGCTACAAACAATGAAGGGTAACGTCTACCCAGCCCTTACTACTGGATAAAAAAACTGATGCAGATATTTTTCCTTTAATTCTGACAACCTCACAGCTTTATGAGGTAGGTATTATTACTCCCGTATTTAAAAAGGTGAAATTAAAGGTGGGAGAGGTTTCAAGTCACTCACAGCGTCACACAGCCAGGTGGAGACCTGAACCACAGCAGCCTGACTCTAGACTCGACAGCCTCTCCTAGCAGAAGCAGCCCCAGGAAAGTGTGCAGAACTTAATTCGCCACAGCCCTACTCTCTTCTAGCGCCAACAGGGACTTCATTCTCGTCTAAGCCTTGTCACTTACTGGCTATCTGAACACAAACATGTTACTTTGTCTCTTCTCCTCTCAATTTCCTCATGAGTAAAATGTGCTGGGAGAAATGTTTATAAATTCCCATAAAATCGGTGATTCATCTTACCCTTCTATAGCTCTGAGAGTCAGATCTTAGCATACCCAATTTTCTGATGAAGAAACTCAACACCAGTGTGGTCAAAAGGGTTGGTTAAGGTCACATAGCTAGTTAAAGCCAAGCCTACAGCCCTGGCTTCAGACCCCAAATCTGTAACTCCTCCAGGCCCAGTGGATGAGTTTGATGAGGTTCCCAGAGCTCCCAGTACCCCAGGCCAAGGCTGGTCGTGGGTCGCAGCCCTCGATGTCTGGGTCAGGCACAGCCAAATAGTTTATTCTATTCTCATTTCTCTTTGAAGTCCTCAGCTCCCAGATAAGAAAGCTGAGTAGGAGCTCCATGAGGCTGGGTGGGGGCTTTGTAAGAGTCCAAGAGGAGGGGATGTAAGAAAATAATGGGTTGTCCCATGCTTCAGCTAGGATACCAATAAGACCTTCAGCTAGGAAGGAGGGGCATTCTGGGGGTGAGGGGACGTTCTCTTCCACTCCTTTGTTTTTGAAAGGCCCTTACAGCATCTCTGGCTAACTCTGAGAGCACAAAGAACAAGTAAATGAACAGTCATGAAGTCATCGCATTCCTTCTCAGCTTCTCGGCCCGAGGGGGCCACCCATGGGGGCTTTCACAGTAGGAAGTATGAGCTCATGGCACACTTGACTGTGCAAAGAGAAGTGCAGGAGCCAAACTCAGAGGATGGTGCTTTGTGAGGTCCTGGGGCTTTCAAGGCATGCCTGCCCCCTCCCTGCCTCCCTGAAGGCAGAGAACAGAGGTCTCCGTGATGGAAGAAATTTCGACCAAGGGGCATGTAAGAAGGCATGCAGCCACAGCTGGAGAGCCTCCCTGGGGATGAGAAGACACAGCCAACTTGCCCGCCATGGGTCCTGGCCACACTGCCAACTCCTCCCCTATCCAGAAAGGTCTTGGTAAAGAAGATAGCATTGATCCAACACAGCTCCTCAGCTACGTGATTACTATGCTCCCGACCTCTTAGATCTATCAAACTGGAGCTGTCCTGTGTCCATTTCCCCATTCAAGGCTGAGCTGAAAAACTAATCTGAGCTTTTACTGATGGACAGTGGCTGTCATTGTCTTTTGGACATCCGCACTGTAGCAGGGACAGTTTAAAGATGCACAGATTCCATGAGAAGCTGCCAGAGGAGCACTGAGGCAGAGGGACCTCTCCTGCTGTCCTCTATATAACACTCCACTTCTGCATGCCACAGAAGCCCATGATGTCCCACCCCACAGGCAGAAGACCACTGCTGCTCCTGCTGGAGTCCACCTGCCCTTCTTCACCCCCATCTCATCTGCATGGTCTGAGAAGGATCACCCTATTCCAGAATGTCTCATCTTGCACACTGCTGACATTTGAGGCCAAGTAATTCTCTGCTGTGGAGGGGCTGCCTTATGCATTGTAGGACACTTAGCAGCATCCCTGGCTTCTACCCACTAGATGCCAGTAGCATCCACTTCCCAGTTGTGACAGTCAAAACTCTCTCCAGACACTGCCAAGTGTCCCTTCCTTCACTGGCTAAAATGGCCAAACAAAGAAATAGAATATTTTAGGGTAACCGCATCTGATTAAAATTGACATAAATCATCATGAAACATATTTTTTGTATCATGCTAGTTACCCACATGTTAATAACAATTTAAGCAAAAGAAATGATTTAAACGAAATCACTCCTAGCTGAGAACCACTGCTCTGATCCCACGAATGCTAACAGATCCTACCACAGGAAAAGTTAGCAAACCATAAAATGGGTACAATTCACTACCTTAAATGCCCACCAGTGGGGTGTGGTGAAGCAAACTAAAATGTATCCATCTGACAAGCCATTTGAAAGACTCTTTTTAAAAAAGATTTTATTTATTTACTTGAGAGAGTGAGAGAGAGAGAGAGAGTGTGTGTGTGTGTGTAAGTGCACACACACATGCACGCACAAACAGGAGGAGAGAGAGGGACAAGTAAAGCTGAGCATGGAGCCCAACACAGGGCTATTATCTCATGACCCTGAGATCATGACCTGAGCTATCAGTTCAATCAAGAGTTGGACCCTTAACCAACTGAGCCACCCAGGTGCCCCTGAAAGACCATTTTTAAAATGATAAATCTTTGTGCAAATATCCATACTCAAAAACACCTTTGAGTGAAAAAATATCTAATATGAAGATGGAAGCAAAACAAGAAAGTCTACATAACCTAAAAGCACATTAAAAAGGAAGAATATAAAACTTCATATGTCCATATGGCAAAGGATCAATTAAACATCTAATTAAGTGAAACAGCGAAATTACCAGTAAATCACTTCTTTTACTTAAACTTTTGTTAATATGTGGATAATTAACATACAACAAGGGAAATGTATGCTTCGTAATGATTTATACCAATTTTAATCAGATGTGATTACCTAAAATATTGTTTGAGCATTTTAACCCACAGAGGAGAGAGTGCCCTCATGAAACAAATTCACATAAGGCTTCTCCTGCTCACGCCATTGGTCTTGGGTCAGAGCAAACAACCTTTCATGGACTGTCTCCACCATGCATTTCCTTATTTGCCAGAGGTAGGACCAGGCTTGGCCAGCTGCTTGATAGATCTTGTTAACCTGAACTTACCTCAGATTTCAGCATAGTGGTTTGAGGGTTGCCATGTGGAGTATAATGGGTTTCTGTGTAGGCTGGAGCAAAAAGGTGCCTGCAAAGAATAAACACAGACATTTGTCTCTTTAGATAATGGCCTCCATTCCATCCTGGAAACAGAAGCCAGTCATTAAATGATCAAGGAAGAACCACCCAAGCATCTCTGTGCAGAAGGAAATAAGCCACCATAAGGGCCTAAGGAACAAAAAAGAAAGGCAGGAGGAAGTTGATTAATTTTATACTCAGTGGGCTCATCACTTAGTTTGGACACAGCCAGATGAAGTAAACAAAAGTAAAGCAGTGGTCGGAACTTTTTCTGGGTCCTAGGAATATACACATGCAAACACATATTCAAAATTTCCCAGGGTCTATGGACTCTATTTTGTACCTACACTGGTAATGTTAGCACTGCATCCACCAAATTCCAGTATCAATATGCCAATTTTTCTTTAAGAGAAACCCTCTTTCCTGTTGCATGTTTTGGTGAGATTATTAATCAAGGTGTCCTACCTGGCCCTGTCCAAGGGCGGCCCATGACCCAGGCTAAAGCCAATGGAATGACGTCACAAAAACCAAGCAGATGGGAGCAATTCATCTGTTCCTTTGTTCCAGCTGCATGGATGCCCGGCGCCACCTTTGCCTGCCTTTTCTGAGACCTACTGGTTCAGATTTTCTGAGACCTGGTAGCTCTGTGTGTTACCCTTACAATAAATTCTTTTTTTTTTTCTTTTCTCTTCTAAAATTGGACATTGATTTCTCTCTTGCCACAGACCCCTTGAGGCTGAGGTTAAGAATCCCTCACCAAAGGCAAGACAGCACCAAACAAGGTTCCTAGAACTTCTCTAAAAAGTTAAAAGAAAAAAGAGCCAAGTGGATGTTTCAACTAGCTCAGCCATGTTAAAAGCAAAATGCATCTATAGAGAGTTGAGGTCCAGGGGCAAAAAGAAGAGAAACTGGGCAACTAACAAAAGAATTAAGTAGATCTATATGTACTAACATGAAAAAAAAGTCTAAAAATGGAGTTAGATTTAAAAAAAAAACTAAATAAATTTCAGGAAAAAATATATTTTAAAAATCCCTTTTAATAAAAACTAGTAACAGTACACACCAGTGTAAGCATTGAAACAACTAGAGAAGCGAGCATCCACTGTTAATGGTGATTACCTCAGGAGACTGCAGATGTTCACAATGTAAGTTGCATATTTCTGAAAATTGGTTGATTTAAAAAAAATAATTACCGTGTATTTATTTTGAAAACTGAAAACCTAATTTGAAACTGCTTTTAAAAAGAAGAAAATAGAGACTGAGGCCAGCACAGGGGGAGACAAAGGAATCTGCAGAGACCACCCTGGTTTTGGAAGAGGTGATATTTCCCAGCAAGACAGGGTCAACTGAAGAGGGTCTCCAGAGCCACTTCCAGCTGTAAGTTCTGGAACTCCCGACTTTCAGATCCGCCCCCCGACTCCCAGAGTGCAGCCAGAAGGTACATGTCATAATAATTGTCTCTTATACTATGTCAAGCTCTTCAACATCCAGGATTGGACAAGAAGAAAAGAAACTCAAAAAAAAAAAAAAAAAGAAAAAGTAAAAATAAAGCAAAGTACAAAACCCAGTTTGTGTAGAGAAACTCTCACTCACATGGGAATTTTGGGTCCATAGCTCATTTGGCAGGTTCTGTCCCCCAGACCTACATCTTTCTCCTTAGCATCTAACAAGCCAAGGATCCAAGAAGGAGTCACCCATTTGTCTGAGGGAGATAAATGGTAAGCCCCCGGAGGACCAAGGCCAAGCGGTTTTGTTCAACAGTATCTATCAGTGCTTAACATTTATTTAATGAAAGAAGGACTTAAGTAGTTTTTGAATATGAGTGAATGAATGAATTGTCCAACATGAGGAGCTTGGAGCATGATCTGGAGTCTAAGAGAATGAAGTTTCAATTCCAGCTCTGACATCTACTGTCTCTATGGCCATGAGTGAGCCGCTTTACCTCTCTGAACTTTTGTTTCTACTTCTGTAAATATGAGGATGATATGCCTACCTGATAGAGCTATATTAAGAGTATAAGGACAAAGTGCACAAACATAGCTTAACACTAGGCCTGGCACAGAGTGAGCTCATTGTCATTGTTTTCACCAGGGATTATGATGGAAGAATGCAGAAAAACAGTTGGAAATCTACCTATTTCCCCCAACTCTCCCCAACCGTGAATGCTCCAGCTTATCACTTGAGAGAGATGAAAAAGCAATTAGCTGATTCCTGCAGCCCCATTTCCTGGATCTGCTTTCACAGACAGCATTATGGACAACTAGTCATGGGTTCAGAGTTTAATGGTCTATCCCAGTGCCAGTGGGAGATCTGAATTTTCCCACAGGAAATGAGCTCCTGGCAAATACATTCTTAGCCTCTTTTGGAGTCTTAGGGGGTAAAAATCACTCATTCATTGACATTCAGATGCTCCAAGATGCTCCGATATGTTCCAGAGAACATTCCAGATTGAACCTTAGAGGTCTACATTCTTGGCAGTCCCTGGCCATGTCTCCAGAAGGATAACCATCTTTTAGTAGTTTCTTATTCGGAGGATCTGACACCATCACCATAGGACTTTCAGAGCCTAGTGTTAAAGGGACTTTAGTAATAATTTAGCCAAACTCATTAGACTGTGGGCTCTCTGAGAGCAAGGGCACAGGTGTTTTGTTCAAGGCTTCTCTCCACCTCCCAGGACCTCCCGGGCAGGCAGTACGTGTTTATTCTGTGAATAATTGGATGAATGAATGAATGAATGAATGAACCTTCTACCTTGTGTAGGAATCTGCCAGATGGCCATTCAGTATTGGACATCTCCAGTGATAGGGAGCTTATGACCACCCACTCCATTTCGGAAGACATACAGTAGTTAGGGAACATTCTTACATTGAGTCAAATCTACCTCCCTGTAACTGGCACCCACTGGTCTCATTCTGTCTTCTGAATCAACCTGGAATAATCTGCTTCCTCTTCTAGCTAACTACCATTTCAGGACCAGCAGCATCAGCATCACCTAGGAATTAGTTAAAAATCTAGATTTTGGGCCTCATCCCAGATATATTGGGGCAGACAGAAACTCTGGGGTTGAGGCCTGATGGATGGTTACCCATTGTAATAACTCTCTAAGTGATTTTGATGCAGAAACACCTAGACCACAAGGTCTTAGAATACTTTTAAAGTAGACCCACTTCAGAACATCAAAGTGTCCCTAAGCCCCCATCACATTCCTGCCTCTACCACATCCTGGACCATTCTGAACATGAAAACCCAGAAAGTTCCATCAAAACAGTTCACACATATTTAAGTGTTAAACCATTTAACACACCTATGTACAACACACCTATGAGGTGGTCCCAATCCTTTTCCCACTGTGTAGGTGAGGACACTGGAAACTCAGACATTTGACTTATCCAAGTTCTCCCAGCACAATGTCAGGGGCACGTTTCAGAACCCCGGCTGTTCGCCCTAACCATACTTTTTAAGCACTTTTCTGCTCTGTTTCTCTTAAAAAGTGGAAGCATCAAAATAAAGCACTTCCAGGAACCAGTAGTCCAAACCACAATTTGATGGTAATGATAGTGGCCTTGAGGACACATGGGATGTCACAAAAATGTCATGAGCTGTTAGATGTGCATATGTGCATATATGTTAGATGTGCAGAGAAAATATGGACAAGCAAGGCACATGGTAGGAGAAAGAGGATAAATCCATATGAACTTCAAAGCTAGTTTTTTGAAACAACAACCCTTTCCCCAAATAGGGTTGCAGATGTTGGCCAGGAAGGTCCTTTTTTTTTTAGAAGCAAAAGGAAGGGTCATGTTTCATCATCACCATTCATGCAATTTTACTGGTAGACAAAAACCACTTTCAAATCCTTCCCACTGCCCAAGCCAGGCCCTTCTATGCCTGTGTGTCCATGTGGTACCCTGGCAGTGCTCTCCGGACTCAGGGACAAGGCCACAGTGCCACTGAGCAGCCCAGCTTGGCCCACCCATCCCTTCTTTAGCCACATCTTGTTCTCATCTCCTCCCTGACAAGGGGCTGGCTCAGCAGATCAGCAGGAAGCCATCTCTCAGCACTGGAGTGTATTAGGATTTTCAGGAAACAAGTTGTGAGTGATGTGAGTCCAGGAAGAGAGGAAGACTGTCCAAGATTTCCCACCCCACCCCCTCCTTTTTCTGGCTTTGATGGAAAAGCAGTTTCTATGAAATGCTCCCTGGAGCCATACACACACCGCAGGCTCACAAGCCCACAGCAGGCAGAGACAGTATCCCAATGCTAACAGCAGCCAGCATGGAAATGCTCACACTGGGCAAAACCCAGGTCGCTCAGACCCCAAAGTCCTCCAGCAAAACCTGCATCTTCTGAATTCCACCTAGGAAAATAAGCTGCCCTCCAAATACTAGTCATAATCTTGCTCTCCAGGGAAAGACAATAGAGTTGCCTGTGACTGCCTGGGCCCTGTGTGTACATGCACCCGGGCCCCAAATGCACACAGCAGTCTGAAACAGCCCTGACCCCTTAGCCTAAGATTTGGTACATTCGAAACCAGAACGATCCTTTCATGGATTATTTACTATCAGACAAATTTCAAACGCCTCTCTAAACTTCAATCTCTAAAACTCCCTCTGGGGAGAGAAGCCAAAGAGCTCAAACAAATCTGCAAAACATCTTCTCTGAGCTCAGCCCTCCTTCCTCTGCTTTAGATAAGCAGCCAAGAGAAGACAAAGTGATAACAATTTCCTAACTACCTTGAAAAACAACCTATGTAGCTATGCTCAGCACAAGTCAACATTACTTAGCTCATCCCACAGTGGCTATTTTTACTAACACCAAGGCTTCCTTCTCCCAAGGCTTGCTCCATCTAGGTCTTTCAAGAGTATCCTGGCACTTAAACACCGGTGATGGCCCCTCTTATTTTCCCTGGGGGATCTTCACCCTGCCCACCCATGTTGATGATAATGCAAACTCTGTCATTTCTCCCTCATATTCTCACTGCCATCATCACGGAACTTAGACCATTAACTGCAGAACACCCGGAAACACTGAAAAAGTATAAAATCCCAGGCCCCACCCAGCCCCACTGAGACTTATATTCTCTAGAGAAGGACTGAGAAATCTGTATTTTTAATAGTTTTTCCAGGTGATGCATTTTCAGGCTCTGAGAATTCTCCTACTCCACTAGATCAATGTTAACATCTTAAATTCTTTTTCCCATTTCTAGTCTCCTAATCACCCTCCCAAACCTGAGGAGGACATCTGTGCAGCACAGAGGGAAATTCTAGGCTCAGAAAACTTCGGTTTGAGTACCAGCTGCACTACTTTCTAGATGACTGTCCTTTCAAACCCTAGAAACAAGGCCAAAGATTCAATTTTGTACAAGAGTACCAGGGAGTGGTAGGCTCTGAAAGGGCAGGCTGGGGGTCTTCAGACTCCATTGGGGGGAGGGAGAGATGTAGCTTTGAAAGGTTATAATTAATTAAGGCAGCTCCTGTACATCCCTGTAAAATAAGATGTTAACTTGTAAAACGCTAATGAGGTACGATAGAGATGCAAATGATTTCTACCCAGTAGAAAACATAACTCCAAAAGTTACGGTTTCATTTCCCCTAAAATATCTAACTTCGCAATCTTATCTCAACATTCATTTTTTTCACTATTAAAAAAAATGCATGCATACATACATGTTTCCCTTATCCACCTTTAAAACCAGTTCTATCATCTTCCTGGCTCCCCCATAAATGAGATAAACCGAACTTTGACAAGTGCTCACTAGTATTTGCATGAAAACTATTTCTTTTCACTTGAGCCACCTAAATCACCTCCATGTCCTAGACCAAAAATAACAGAGTAATAATTACTATCTCACAGCATCATTGAAAGGATCAAATGAGAAGATAACATTCAAACACAGGACACCTGGGTGGCTCAGTAGTTGAGTGTCTGCCTCTGGCTCAGGGCATGATCCTGGGATCTGGGATTGAGTCCCACGCTGGGCTCCTTGCATGGAGCCTGCTTCTCCCTCTGCCTGTGTCTCTGCCTCTCTCTCTGTCTCTCTCATGAATAAATAAAATCTTTTAAAAAAATAACATTCAAACACTAGCTCTGACATTTCCACTTCTGATGAGCTTAGGCAAGGCAGTTAATCTCTCTGTGCCTGTTTTCTCATCTATAAAATGGAAAGAATTTTGGAAACCACTTCATAGAGTTGCTGTCAAAAAAGTCTATAGAATTTTGTCAAGTAAAATCAACAATTGTGAAATAACCCTTTGTAAAGCATAAAGTATTTGTGTTCTGCAAATCATTGTTATCATTTTCTCCAGAAATAGCTAGGTGCACGTGTGTCAAAATCTTGATAATTGGAAAATCCAGATAATGGGCATCTGAGGGTTCATAATACTAGTCTCTCTCTTTATGGATCTTAATTTTTTTTTTTTAAAGTAGGCTTCACACTTTTTTTTAAGTGGGCTCCCTACTCAGGGCTTACACGCAGAACCCTGAGATGAGGATCTGAGCTGAGATTAAGATCAGATGCTCAACTGACTGTGCCACCCAGGCACCCCTGGGTATTAATATTTTTTAACCAGCTAGAGGATATTATGCCAATCATAAGCTACTTGGCCTCAGTCTCCCTTTCTATCAAATGGAAATAGTTCAGGACAGGCAGACACTGGAAGGGTTACTGAAAAGCAGAGAGTGCTGTTCTAATGTAGTGGCCAATGTTCACCCATATTTGGGACAAAATAACAAATTCAGTAAGTATTGTTTTGTTTTCTTTTGTTTTCGAAGGAGAAAGTAAAGGAGAGAAGAGACAGCTGTTTCAGAACCAAGATTTCCAAACCAGTGCTCATTCCATCTCTGACTCTGGAGGAATGGAAACAAACCAACATGCCAAAGGCATGGCCCTAAAGCCAAATAAGGGCTGACAAGTCCAGGGGCCCACAGGCAGAGGCATTCCTTTTTGAGGGAACAGAAAGGCCAAGGAAGGCGGAACTTTAAACATCATTCCTAATCTATAGAGTGGGGATCTCCTCCTATCCCAGGACTTTCTTGAATAAGTATCATTCTGGCCAGAGGACCAGCCCCAGAAGTAACACTTTGAAGCAAGATGGCGCCACCCACAATCCTGGCAAAAGGCCAAAGCTACATAACATGTTTTCTTTAACCTTTTATTAAGGAAGTTTCCAAACAATGTATTAAATCAACACTCCTTTTCACCAACCGCTTCCCATTACATCTTCTCCCAGTCCACACAAGACCTGGCATCTTTCCGACCAGCTCCTGGTCTTATGTTTTGCTTTTATATACCAAAGGATGTTTGGATGAACACTGTTTACTCACTTGACCAGCAAGGTCTTTATTTAATTCTCTTCATGCCTCCCTCTTGGCTAACTCCACAAAAATGAGTAACTTTTCTGTGCAAATAGGGCTGATTTCCTGGGATCAGGGAGCTTAACTGTCAGGGACCTGAGGTAAGGAACCTCAAAATGGCTCACCCAAAAGTTTACACATTTGTTGAGCCCATTATGAGTACTTATTGGAACTGGATAAGAACAGTTAAAGGGGGGAAAAAACAGAAGAAGAAAAAGAACAGTTGAAGGAAATGGGGTCCTATCTTCATTTCTTAGAAAACATTTAAAAAACAGAAACATTGCCTGATAGCAGCCTAACAGCCAGATTTCTTTTTTTAAGATTTTATTTATTCCTGAGAGACACAGAGAGACAGAGACACAGGCAGAGGGAGAAGGAGGCTCCATGCAGGGAGCCTGATGTGGGACTCGATCCCAGGTCTCCAGGATCACGCCCTGGGCTGAAGGCGGTGCTAAACCGCTGAGCCACCTGGCCACCCCAAACAGCCAGATTTTGATAAATAACCATTGTGGCTTGTTTAACAGATCAATCTCAAGGGAAGGGCCAAAGCAAGAGGCAACAGGCATATTGTAGAGATAGAGTTTGTGAATAAAACAAAGGGGAAATGAAGAAAAGGAACCTCTAAGATCACTGGGCCTTTGAGAATATGCTAGAAAAGAGGGGAATAAGTGAACCATCCTAAGAAAAAAATCAAGCAAACAATAAGCAGGTGGGTGAAGACCACGAACAAACCTGACCTAAATGTGAGTGCTTGGTTCCTATTAGGTCCTGATTAAATATCCCAGTAACTTTGATAAACCTTGCCCCATGTTTCTCAGCATCCTAGAGCACAAATCACAGCTGTTGCAGTCAAGAGAGTCAGATATTGGAAAGCCCTCCTAGATCATGGTGGACAATGACTGTCCCAGCCTCCCGTATCCCTGCCACCTTCATGGCAGAAGAATGCCCCAATTTGCATTTAGACAAGCATTCCCTTCTCACTGCATACTGACTTCAGGCACCTGGAGTTAGTAGTGAGAGGCCAAGACAATCAGATCTTATTTCACCGAATTCCACGGAGGGTGACATCTGATGAAAATGGCTGAAGCAGAGTCACTCTAGTGGTGGCACCTGAAGAGACTGCCTATAAATTCTTAGATTTGTCCTTTTACAGCCATAGTTCTGAACTGAGCTCAAAAAAATGCAGCTGCTTTTCAACGTATTCTATTTGTCCTTTATCGTTTCCATAAAGTTTTCTTGGGGGGTGGGGGAATCAGCATATAAAATGCAGAGTTGGCTGCAACAAAAGCATCTTTATATGCTGCCCTCTGTGTCCAATATTTCCCCTCAATCCACTTTTATAGAAGAATTTGAAAAAGAGCAAAAGCAACTTGCCCAACATCACACAGTTATATTTTGCTTCTAAACCCATCAATCTAAATAAGCAAAAGTAAGCTAAATGTCAGTGGTAGATAATCCAAGAGTTAGGCCATCCAGATACTCCCAGAAGGCAGAGAGGAAGGATGTTTGTGCAATCTCATCAATAACTGCTTATTAAGCAGCATCATACAGTACAAACTGCGGGGCATATGGCATCAGGAAGTCCTAATTCCTCCTGGCTTGAATTCACCATGTATTTGTTCTGGGTCAGCAGCCAAGCTGCAGTGTCTCTTCCGAGCCTCACACTCTGCATCTGTAAACCCATTGACTCATTCCATGAATATTGATTGAGGCCAGTGCTGTGCCAGGCACTGTGCTAGGATGGTAGGAGACGTGAGTGAAGCAAGCATAGTTTTTCTGCCCTCCACCCAGCATGTGCATCTCCCATCATGAAGATCAGAGGAGGCTGAATCTGACACCCCCAAAGATGCCACTTTAACATAAGGATTATTTTGCACCAAAGGCAACGGAGAAGCAGATACAAAAAAAAAAAAAAAAAAAAAAAAGTGCTCTCTGCCCTCCCCCTATTTGCCTAAAAGTAGGACAAAACTTTCAAAACTTTCAAAATTTTCCCTCCTCTCTACCAGGAAGGACAAAAGTTAATCACCAGATACAACTTCAGATCCTATCGGCCCAGAGAAGGCTCCAGAGGAATCTACACAACAACTTTTACTGACTAGTCTTTGTCTCCCATTGGTCTCCTATATATTTACCTTCCCACACTTTACCTTCTTTGGAAGCCTGTTTTCCTCTGTCCTGTCATTTCTCTAGAGATTTATTGTTCTTTGGGAAAGATGCTGCATAAGCCCAAAGAGGCCAAGTCACTGTTAAACCAGCCCATCTTCCTTCCTTCCTAGAATTGCTGCAAACCAGTCAGGCAACCAATCTCCAAGTACCCCTAACAAGCTGCCTCCACAGCTACGGAGAAAGGGTGCTTGCGCATCGGTGTTTATGTGTGTGTGCACCCACATGTGCGTGAGAGTGTGTGTGTGTTTTGGGGACAGAGAGGAAGAGTGGAATATAGAATAGGAACTAAGGGTCCTTACTCAACATTACTGATCTGTTTTCCCCAGCTGTATTCTCACCACCACATAACTGAAAGGCTAGTTTAATCTTTGCTCTCTTCCCCAAGCCTCAAATTTAGCAGCAAGAGATAAAGCACTTCTAAGATACAAGAAGCCTGATATCTTTTCCAACACTTAGATCACCTCTTTCCCTAGTGTTCCAGTCTCCTTCCAGAGGAATCCCTTTCCATGACTTGTCTTTCCTTTCAGGGGAGGAGGGGGGCTTGGAAAAAGAAACCATGCCTGATATAATGCAGTCATTATAGCCTCTTGTCCCATCTGGACCTCTCTCCAGGGAGACTGATGCAAGAGGAGAAAATGTGGAGTCTGTCAGTTTTCCGCAAATCTGTAACCTCCGGGGAGAAAGCAGGAAAGGGGGCAGTGGGGTACATGGGAGCTATGGAAGGGACTGGGAAAGAGCCATAAGTACAGAAGTCATAAAGACCCCATTTCTCCTTAAACTGGCTGCAGAAAGCCTGGCCCAGCTCCACCCACTCAATGATATCATTGTTTTCAACAAAAGCTGGTTTGAGAACCCCCAGAAAGGCCCCCAGTGAGGCCTCAGCTGCTAGAACAGGCAGAGGGCTCACCAGTTCCTGGGAGATTAAGCCCTTAGAATTGCAGATAAGGAGAGAAAACTATGTAAAAGCCCAAATTACAGAGATAAGCAGGGTAAGGACAGACTTTGCTTCCGCCTGGCCTTTTAGGGCCAAGGAAAGAGAGTAGGACACTACTTTATACATAGATTTTGTCTGTGGATCCCTACCATGATCCTGCAAAGTTGGTGACTGGGGATTATTATCTTCATCTAATGAGAAAACTAAAGATCTGAAAAGAGAAGTGGCTTGTCTGAGGTCCCACCCCAAGCTAAGGGCAAGCCCAGGGACTGGCAGCCCTGTCCCACTACCTACTCACACAGAAAACTCAGACTGGCCCTTGCATCCACACCTTCCCTCAGCCCATGGTCAACCCATCTCCTAATCTCCGTGATTCCATCCTGTAAACATCTCTGCAATGCGTCTATCGCCTCTCCATATCTGCTACCTCCTCTCTAAATTCAACCACCATCATTTCTCACTCAGAGTATAATAAAACTTTTGAATGGGTCTTAGAACTGCATTAGTCTTGCCCCTTCCAATCCACCCTATACTTCAGCTGAAGTAGTCCTTCTCAAATGCATTTTGGATGCTATTACCACCTGACTTTCAAAATATTCTTCATCAGCTCCCTGTTGCCCTCAAGATAAACAGCCAATCTCTTTAAGGAGCCTTTGAGGCCCTTCAAGGATTCACCCTTGTCTACGTGGCCAACCGCTTTCTTTGCCATTTCTTTCTGCCCTCTTCACTCTCTGCTCTAACCACAAAGAACTCCCTTTCATCTCCACATGTTCCTCTTGCGGTTGGGCCTTTGTTTCTTCCTTGTGCAGCTGGAATATGCCGACTCTATCACCCCCCTCCCCCTACCACCCAACTTCTTCCTTACTTCACTTCCTCTTAGAAGCCTTCCCTTATCCCTAACCCAAGGTAGGTTCCCCTTCCCCAGGCCTCATAGCGCTCTCTACTTCCTCCATGATAGCCCTACATTGTTCCCTAGTAGTTTAATTCTCCGCCTCCTCCACTAAGCTATGAGCCCCTTAATGGCACAGACTGTGTTTTGCTTGCCACTGCTCTCCTGGGAACACCCATGACTTAGCCCAACACCCATCACATGGTTGGCACTCATAATATTTGTTGAATGAAGGAAGAGGAGGAAGGAAAGACAAGAAGCTAAGAGTTCCCAAGGAGTGGTCCAGAGCTCAAGCCCAGTACAACAGAGACTCTCATCAGAAAAGCCAATGATTCAGGTCACCTGGTTGGCTCAGTTGGTAAAGCATGCAACTCTTGATCTCAGGGTCATGAATTGAAGTCTATGTTGGCATGGAGCCTACTTAAGAAAAAAAGAAAAAGCCAAGGATTCTGACCCAATGTCTGCCCTCAGCTTAGTTTGAGCAAGACCTACAACTTGCCCCATTGTGCCCAAAGGCCTATTTATTTAGTATTCAAGGTGTCAGCTAAAGGTCTGTGTATACCACTAAGTTCTACACAGAGAAAGAGGAAGCTCATTTTCTTAAAATCAAAATATTTCCTGGGTGAAACATAAATGCAGGTGGGGTTTTTTTGTTTTGTTTTGTTTTTTTGTTTTTTTTTTTAAATGCAGTTTCATTCTCAGGATAGAACCCATCCAGAGGCTCTAGTATTGACCTCCTCCTCTCTTAGATTTTTCTTGGGATAATCATGCTCCATTGCCTAAGCACAAAGGTTGGGGAGTAGAAACATCCTCCAACCTCTAGAATCTAGAGGAAGGGCCTAGACACATCCTGGAAGCTAGGGAGAAAACAGAAGTCTTGAAGGTAGGATTTCCACACATCTCCCAAGTCTAAAAATATATCCATCCATCCATCCATCTGCAGCCCACCCGCCACGCCCCACTTCTCAGGAGACTTCCCCCCCACCCCCCGTCCCTAAATTGTGAAGAAGCTGTTTTTGCCTTATGCTCAGCCTCTTGCAGTCCATGGCTCCATCCACTAGGTATCCTCTATCTACTGGACTCAGCCCGAATTTCCTTCAATGGGGAGTTAGGAGGAAAGAGCTTCTTCTCATTTGATGTGTAAAAAAAATACAGTCTAGCTTTAGAGTGTACCTCAAGTATCTTTCCTAGAAGTACCCCACCTACTTCCTTGATCATATGGTTTTCACCTGAGGGGAGAGAGCCCAACTCAAAGTCAAAAATAAGAAACTAAAAAATTGAGCTTAAGGCACTGAAATCTTGAGTAACAAGCTGTGGAAGGAAAATAAGCCCCTTCCCTATTCCCTACATAACACCCTGCTGAATTAAAATGATTTGGCTAGTTGGAATACTGAATTCCTAAGAGATTATTAGCAGTACAGCTTTGGTTCCTCTTGACCCAGACCAAATATTTACATATTAATTTCTCAGTTTGCATTCCTTTATCATTCTTCCACTCACCTCTCCTCCCTCCCTCATCCAAAGCCTCCCCTCTTTTGGATGAACTTAGAAGGTAAAATGCTAAGTGAAATAAGTCAAACACAGAAAGATAGATACCTTGTGACTTCACTTACATGTAGAATCTAAAAATGAAAACAAATGAAAAATGGAAACAAATTGTTCATTATTGGAGGAGGGGAAGCTTGGAATAGGTGAAGGAGATTAAGAGGTATAAACTTCCAATTATAAAATAAATAAGTCATGGGGATGTCATGCACAACATAGGGAATATAGTCAACAATATTGTAATAACTTAGCATGGGGATCATTTTGTAATGTATAAAAATATCAAATCACGTACCCTTGAAACTAATAGGATATTGTATGGCAATTATACTTCAATAAGAAAGACAAAAAAAAAAATAACCTCCCCTCTTTGCTTCTGTAAGACAGAGTTCCAAGTAACTGTCCTTAGGGAAGCTTTCTCTACCTCCCCAGTCAGAAAGTCTCTATTTGCACCTGCCTTCTCAGCACCCTACTTTCAACTCTATTATTACATTTGTAATCTGCCTTGAACGCTGCTGCTTTTCTGTTTTCTCTCTCAGAGAGCGCAGACTGCCAGAGGGCAAGGATGGTGTGTTTGCATTTACTCCCTACCACACATAGTCTAAGATTTTACACACACATGTTCGATCAACATTTGCTGAAATCAACCTTGTGGAATGGAGACAAGTTAGCTCTGGTTTAGAAGGCAGGAGATCCATCAACTGATGAATGAAGAAACAAAATGTGGTATATCCCTACAATGTAACGATAATATAACAATAAGGAATGAAGTACTAATCCCTGCTATTCAATATGGATACAACTCACAAACATTAAGCTAAATGAAGAAGACACACACCCACACAAACACATGTTGTATAATCTCTTTTATATGAAATATCTAAAATAGGCAAATCTGTAGAAACAGAAGTAGATTAGTGGTTGCTTATTGCCGATGGGGGTGTGGGAGAATGAGGAGTGCCTACTCACATTAGTTTGCTAGGGCTGCATTCACAAAGTACCACAAACTGAATGGTTTAAAAAACAGATTTGTTATCTCACAGTTCTGGAGGCTAGAAGTTTAAGATCAAGGGGTTGGCTGAGCCATGCTTCCTCTGAAAATACCAGGGAAGGATCTGCTCCAGGCCTCTCTTCCAGCTTCTGGTATTCCTTGGCTTTTGGCAGCATGATCTAATCTTCACACAATGTTCTCACTATGTGCATGTCTGTGGCCAAATTTCCCCTTTTTATAAGAACACCAGTCATGTTGGATTAGGGGCCCACCTTAATCCAGTATGATCTCATCTTAACTGATTAAATTCACAATGATTCTATTTTCAGATAAGGTCATTCTGAAATCCTGGGGGTTAGAACTTCACATATGAATTTGGAGGACACATTCAATCCATAAAACTGCTAATGGTTTCTTTTTTGGAGTGATGAAATATTCAAAAACTAGAACATGTGGGGTTACACAACTCTATAAAACACTCAATTGAATATTTTAAGTGGATAAACTTTATAGTATATGAGTTATAGATCAATAAAGCTGTTTTTAAAAATGGCAGGAAAGTTGGGCTTAAAGAGTGTGTATCCAAGCTCAAAAATCAACCCATCAGGACACCTGGGTGGCTCACCAGTTGAGCATCTGCCTTTGGCTCAGGGTGTGATCCTGGGATGGGGATCGAGTCCCACATCAGGCTCCCTGCGAGGACTGCCTGTGTCTCTGTCTTTCTCTCTGTGTCTCTCATGAATAAATAAATTTAAAAAATCTTTTTTAAAAATATCAACCCATCGGTGTGTGAAAACAAGTTCGCTCCACAAGGGCTTGAGGATGTAACTTAGAAAAAAGCCAAAAGCAAAGTGCCTTTATCCATGTGTTCCACATGAAATACCCTGATGCAGTGATTGAAACCTAGAAGGTGATCCTCTAGAAGTACCTTCCAAAGAATATAAGAGTGTTCACTTCAACACTGTTAAAAATGAGAAGAAGAAGAAGAAGAAGAAGAAGAAGAAGAAGAAGAAGAAGAAGAAGAAGAAGAAGAAGAGGAAGAGGAGGAAGAGGAGGAAGAGGAGGAGGAGGAGGAGGAGGAGGAAGAGGAGGAGGAAGAGGAGGAGGAGGAGGAGGAGGAAAAGAAATAGCTTGAATGTCCATCAATATGGAGTAATTACATTACTCATGGCATCTTTATTATTACTGAATCTGGATGATGGGTATATGGGGATTCATTATTTTATTCTACCTCTGCATGCATTTGATAATTTTTCATTATAGGAAATTTTCCAAGTTAATTACAGCATGCACATAAAATGTAATATTATACAGCCATTAAAAATTGTCACATAAAAAAAATCACCTGAGCAATTTACATGGAAATGTGTCTATCATATGCTCTCACATTCTGCTGTATGACTGTAAAATGGTTCAGCCCTTGGGGGCAGAAGCTGTGGAGTAAGAGGTATAGCTGATAAAAACTGAAACCGTTTTAAACATATATGCTAAGTGACCTTGCAACTCTATCTGTAAGTATCAAGCCCACAGAAATGCTTGCAAATGTTCTTAAAGATAATGTGTCAGCTGATTACTGCAGCAGGATTTGTAATAGCAAGAAACTGGAAACCTAACTCTCCACTAATAGGGAAATTAATAAATTTTGACCCATCCATTTAGTGGAATCCTAGGTGACCATTAAAAAGAATGAGACAGACCCATAAATATGCTAACGCGGAAAGATATTGAAGGTAAATAATAAAAAAGCAAATTACAGAGTAGCATATAAGGTATAATCTCATTTACTATGAAACTCTTGTACTTGTGTAATTTTTTCTAGAATTTTATTAACAAATTTTTCAAACACTCCAAACATTTCTTATGTAAAATTTTGAAAACGATGTGATGTTTGTCCATGCTATATTTCCACGTGAAAAAACATGCATAAAACTGAGGGTATAGTATAACCCCATTTGAGTAAGTTTACATGGAAATTTACAGTTAAAAAAAACCCAAACCTATATAAAATAGTAGGTTCAGAGTAAATGCTCACACACTGGATGCCGGCTATCGTTATCTTAAGGTAAACAACCTGATGGTGAAGGGATCCTCAAGTTCAAGAATCAACTCCTGACTTCCTCCAAGTGTGCTGCTTCCCTTTGCTCTGACAAGGGTCCGTCTAAGGCCAACTGACAGCTTCCTCCCATTCATTTTACCCCGTGCTCCTGCTGAAGGGCCGCCAGGAGAAATAAGCTTGAGACAAAAGAAAACCATGGACATCCTTCCTGGCTACATACGCAGCCCTGGCTGTGGATCCCTGGAAGGAGATAGAGCCGGAATCCTGACCTCCTTATCGGACAGTTCAGGGCCTTGCCAAGGGAGCGGCTGGGCACAGAAAAGAGGTACAGTCTGGCTGGCTGGAGAACCCTGCAAAGCTGTATTTGGGAGATACAGTGAGGTCAAACGTGCCATGGCTGGAGAGTAGGAGTGAATTTCCTCTCAGTGGCAATGGGTTTTAAGATCAACCCTTCCAAATTACATTTGGAAACCAACACAGGGGAATTCCCTCTTACTTCATTCTTAACTGTTTTTCCGATCCTGCAAAACACAAATAATAGTGACTATTTATTGCACTTTGTGGTGCACCAGGGACAGTGTACGTTCTTTAGGAGCATCACGTTATCGAGTTCACACAACACCCAGCAGGGTGGCCACTATTATTAGCCCTATCAAGTGTATGAGGAAGCAGATTCACAAAGGTGAAGAAACTTGCCAAAGGTTACATCCCCAGTGGGTGCGAGGAGCCAGATTCTGAATCCAGATCCACCTGGATGACACTACTGCTGTACACTGAAATCCAGATCCTAATCAGGTCCTAGGAGAGTTAGAAGGAAAGGAAAGAGGGAGGGTAGAATGGGGATAATGCTAGTTCTAACCAAGACAGAGTATACTGAGCAAGGAAAAGGCATCTGAGAAGCCACATACAGAACCTGGGTTTTGGAGTCAAACAGATCTAGCTCCACATCCTGGCTCTTCCCTTCCCACCCAGAGGCCCTTGAGCAACTCACATTGCTCACGGTCCATGTCTGCTGAATAAGGCCAATACAGGTACCTCCACCTCAGAGTTGTGAGGATTCACTTAGATGAACCACCTAGAGACCTCAGAACAGTGTCTACTCTGTAGGCATCTTCGACATGGTAATAGCTATAATTAACATGATTGTTGATATCATTATTAATATCTGACCATCATTCCTCAGAACGATGTCATCTAAAGGCAGACTGAGCACCAGAGAACATGACCAGAACTTAGGAAACCCTGATAAGGGGATCCCTGGGTGGCACAGCGGTTTAGCGCCTGCCTTTGGCAGAGGGCATGATCCTAGAGTCCCAGGATCGAGTCCCACATCAGGCTCCCTGCATGGAGCCTGCTTCTCCCTCTGCCTGTGTTCTCTGCCTCTCTCTCTCTCTCTCTCTCTGTCTCTCATGAATAAATAAAATCTTTAAAAAAAAAAAGGAAACCCTGATAAGCAACAACCACACACTGTTTTTCACTATGTTTTTCTCTTGTTACTTCATGCTTAAAGACAGTCACAGGGGTCACATGCAATGCTATGGATTACCAAGACCCTTCAGAAAACATTTGTTCTTGATTTTGCATTAATAAAAGTTAGTGTGTATTGAAATCTATTGTTATATGCTGGGCATTGTACTGAGCACCTCCTAATACGTTACCACAAAACCTCAGAGCCCTCTGTTTTTGTTCCCTGTGATTGCTATTTATTACCTAAACCTATGGCTTTAAACAACAGGAAATTAGTCTCTCTCGGTTCTGGAGGCCAGAAGAATGACAATTTTACTAAGCCAAAATCAAGGTGTTAGCAGGACTGCACTCCTGCAGAGAGATGCCATTCCTTGCCTCCCACTCCCAATAGCTGCCTGCATTCCATGGCTTGTGGTCACATCACTCCGGTCTCTGCCTCCATGGTCATACTGCCTTCTCCTGTCTGTGATCAAGTCACACTGCCTCCCTTTTAACATATATTTGTGATTTAACTGAGGAACCACCTAGATAACTCAGGATAATCTCCCCTCCTCAAGATCCTTAACTTAATCATATTTACAAAATTCTTTTGCCATATAAGGTAGCATATTCTCATGTCTCAGTTTTCAACCCAGCCCACCCTGCAATGAAGGTATTACTATTTATTTTCTATGCATGTGGAGAATATAGTAAGAAACAGATCTGAGTTTGACTCCTGGCTCTGTCCGACATTGGGTTAATTACTTAAGTAATTAACACTTGAGTTTCCTCATTTATAAAATGTGAATAACGGTAATACCTCCTTCCAAGGGTTGCCATGAGGATTACATAAAACAGTATGCAAAGTGCCTCTGCATAGTAACTGGCTCTCAGTACATGCTCACTAAGGAACAAGTGTTATTATGAATACAGATGGAAGAAATATTCAGAAGGCCAGTGACTTCCCAAAGGCCACCTAACCAGGAAGTGTCAGTGCCTGGAACTGAGGCTCTGGCACCAAAGCCTGAGCCTGTTCTACTCTATGGATAATGGTGTTTCGAGTTTATGTGCTCACGGCCTTCAAAATCAACACATCTAGGTTATTTCAATTTCAGACACTCTCTGATACTCTCTTCTGTCAACTGTATAGGTGCATCCCTTCAGATCAGCACTCTTAATTACTGAAACTCAATTTATGCAAGGGCTTCTAAGATAGAAATATCACATCTCCAGTGATTTAGAAATAATAAAGACCCTACTTATGCAAGAATTTGGCTTGCAAAAAGATCACATCAGATTGGCTAGCAGTCCATTTGGTCTGCAACTCCAGGGTTTCTGGACAACGTGGAAACAGTAGATAAAATCAATTGCAGTCTACAAAGCTATATTGGAAACTACATCTCAGACAGGACCATTAGGTGTCTCTGGGGCAAGGTGTCTAGCACAGTGCTTGGAATTTGTAACCGCTTATGCATTCACTGCCTCAGAGTCAACACGGCAGGGTTAATTCAGTTCTGGATGCTTGAGAAAGTCTTTGAAGAAAATTTCAGACACCCACAGGTGGCTCTCATCAAATTCTGGTGTCCCCACCCATCCACTCAACCATTTCCTCGGCACCGGCTCCTTGGGTTATACTATCTCTGCTGCAGGGAATGGGGAGCCCAGCTGCGTGCCGAGTTTGGAAAAACATTTTGAATACTTTAGGTCTGCCAAATACTTGGTTAAAGAATGATATCCTCTAATTTCTTAAGCCATGTGTATTTTAAGTGAAATGTAACCCATATGTCTGTTGACTCATTTAAATGCAACTCAGTGAAGCATGGTTTACCAAGAGCATTGGGATAGCATCTAAGCCTTTCTTAAGCCTCTCTTTGATCCAGGAAATTGAATTTTGCTAACAACAAATGAAGCTCCTGACAAGAGAGGGTCAAACAGAGCTGTCCTTTATCCTAGGTAAGATGTAAAGTCTACTCCCAACTCAAGAGGAAGCTGGGAAGGTGGAGGTGGCAGAGAGCGCCATGGCTTGGGTGTATTCAGGATTATGCTCTGGATCAGCTACATATTTCTACCAGGCTTCCTGGGAAAGTGCAGCACTAGGAGGTGGTAACTAACCCAGCCTGTCTCTTGCTAGAAAAAAACTCCTTTCCTGCCTGCTAATTCTCTCCTTCTCCAGTCCTCTAGTACTATACAATTCAAAGAACTGAGGGAAAAAGGAGAAAGTTAGGGCACTAGATCACTCCATTAGCATTGAATGACTGTTGATTTTCCAGGTTGTCGCCTGATTTCCAGGACAACAAGAGCAGTCTCCTTCTCAGGGACCTTTCTGAAGGACTAATAAGAAATTAGAGAGGAGGAGAGATTAACATCAAAAGTAATGGTGGTCACGACAATCACTGAGCCTCTAAAGGACCAAACTCTGTTGTCTATGAGGCCTGGAGGTAGGCATACACACACAAGAAAACAAATGTCCACTCTTATTAGTTAGACTCATGCAAACAGGATCTCCCTTTAGCTAGCTGGGCTGGAGCACAACAAATCGGGTGAGACTGAACGATAGCTCTCTCTTTCCCAAGCCAAAATCTGAATCTTATCATCATTTGGACTCAAGGAAGGACAGTATGCCGAGGAAATTAAGAGTTCCAGAATGTGCTCAAGAGACCAGCAGAGAAAAGTGCATGGCCAAAGGTCCTCTGGGCAGAGTGCCCACTGGCTGAGCTGCTTGTGTACCTTTGAAGGTGACCTTGTAACCTAGTGATCTTGTCCTCAAGTAATGCAGCCCAATGAGCACCCAGCAGGCTGACTGAACAGTTCAATGGGCCCTCCTTGGGAAAAAGTACAGAAACGAGAAGGGAGTGAGCCAGACCCTACATTTCCTGGAGGTGTTCATCTCCCTAGACGCTTTACAGCTAAGGAAGATTCCATTTGATTTCAGCAAACAAATTTTGTCCAGTGTAGCTTTTGGGTTGATGAGGCAGTCCTCAGGGCATGGGGAAAATTACATGCTGAAAAAATATTATGGATTTATGCCTCAAATCTGTGGGCTGTGGAAATAGCAGCCTATAATTTCTTCCCTGTCATTTCCCTTCCCGTGTTTATGTTGCCTAAATGGTGAGTCCTGAGCTAGCAGTTCATCCTCAACTTCAAGGTCTATGGTTTTGAGGCACTTGCCTTTATCCCAGTGCCCTATTTTCAAGGAGGTCTCTATAACTGGAGAGCAAACTTCCTGAGGTAGGGAGTTCTTTTCCATTTTTCTACTTACACCACATCCTTTAAATAGGCAGTGCAAGAAAAAGCTCTTAGAGCCCAACAGGGACAAAATCCCAATTTTATAGATGAGAAAGTTGAGACCCAGGAAACCCAGGTTAGCTTGTTGATCACTTCTATATCACCTGTCTCTGAGCTCAGTACTTTCTCCACATACCACACTGCCTCAATCACAAATAAGGCCCTCCTAATAACAGCTGTGCACCTAAATTTGCAAATTACATGTATGTGTGTGACTAAATGTACAGCAACATAATAAACACTTTTATCAGAGTAAGATACTACCTTCAGATATACAGTTGAGTCTTAAAAAACAAGTATGGAACTCTATATATATATATATATAATCTCACTTTTGCTCCTCCCTCCCCTACAAGAGCCACGTACCTGAGCTTCTGTCAATTGTGTTTATGAGTATCTATGTGTGTGTTCTCACACACGTAGAAAAGGTCCAGAGTATGCCCACCAAACTGTTGACAATGGATTCTTCTTGAAGGGAGGAGACTTTCACTCTTTTACTTACCATATTTTGGTATTGCTACATGTTTTACAATGAGCATGTATTACTTTTGCAGTTAAAAAATCGTAAACAAGACATAACAGTAGCTGCCAGTTACTGAGTATGGAATATAACCCAGGCAGCGTGCTGGCTTTCCACATGCCATCTCACTTCATCCTCCGCATGGCTCATGGCATGGGCTATCTTTATATTCCAGATAAGGAACCGAGACTTAAGAGAACATACAGCTAGTAAGTGGCAGAGCCAGGATCTGAACCTAGGACCGTCACACATGAAAGCCACATTGAGATGAGCCCCACAATACCACTCCTTTTCACCTGCACTCAATGAAGGGCATGCGTCTCCCATGGGAATGCCATCCATTTATTCTGAGTTGCTTCACAGCAGGAAAAGGCTGCCAGCTGTCACACTATTGAATTAAGATAACTTGGGGTGTCTGCCTCCTGAGCTGAAGGCCCATTTACTACATGCCCGTTCTCCTGGCCCATCCTCCTGCTCTTCCATCCTCACCATTCTTGGCAATCTCTCTATGTGCGAATTCCATTAAATGCCTGCTCACTGCTATTTTGGGCCATGCATTAGCACGTGGGCTTTGACTTGATGGGAGAAGGCCAGACACCTCGAGATGATGAAAAGTAAATTAGAAATGTTCTCTCCCTTCCCTCACAGTCCCAGAAGCCCTTGCCCTGAGAGGCCTGAGAATCCCATATAAGGGGAAATGTATGGTGGGGGGTAGGGGAAGGGCAGCGAAGAAAGGCAAACTTCATAACCTATCAGGAGCTTTGCACTTGCTGTTGCTTCTCCTTGGAGTTGCTGTCTCTTAGCCATCTACGTGGCTCACTTCCTCACCTCCTTCAGGTCTTGACTCCAGTATCAATTCACCACCAAGGCCTTTCCTGACCACCATTCTGAAAAGCACCTCCCTCCAGACCCCTCCCTTCACCCCCTACTTGGTTTCCTCCATACTGCTTGTCTCTGGACGTTTGACAGTTCACTTGCTTATCCGTTTACTGTTCCTGCCATGAGAATATAAGCTCCATAAGGGCAGAACTGTTCTAGTCACAGCCATGTCCCCAGTAGTGACACTGCTGCCAACAATGCTACAGATGCATAACAGATGAATAACGATGTATAAATCCGTTGAGGAAATTAAGAACCAGAGCTTGAGAAGGCACCTGGCACAGGGCCTAGCTTCCCTTGAAATAACATGGGATTACAAAAACTTTAACAACGGCAATTTGAAAAATCAGAAAAGCATCCCTCCCCTTCCCCCCGAGCGGATTTGAATCCGCGGACTCATAAGCACCATGAATGAGAAGGTTTTGGGAAATAAATACAATAGGAAGTCGTGTGCAGTTCAAGTTCCGCTTGCTAACACGTGTTCAAAAACAAAAAGCCCAGTTTGGACGAAAATAGCAGGAAGCCGTCCCCCAGGGATACCTGATGAGGTCATATTGCTTGGCTCTGCTGCTTCCATTTTTGTCAAGTCTCCTGCCTTCTGCCAACTCAAGGAAGCCAGGAACCACATCCAGCCTCCCGCAGCTCACTGGGAGACGAAAGAGCTGCCTGGAGCAGCAGACAAGAGAACTGCACGAGGGCTCTCCTCTGGAAGCTCTCAGGTGGAACAATCAAAGTCACCACGGTAGCGGATCACTCACTATGTGCGCTGTAAGCACCTGTGCACGCTGCTTCACGCACGACCACCCTATGAAATTAGTACTATTCTCATTTTATAGATGAGGATGCTGAGCTTCCACAATTTGCAGCAATGTGCCCCAGATTACACAGCTAGTGAGCTGATCCTGAGTTTCTGTGCCTCCAGACCCAAGCCAAGAACATAAATGATCCTAGTCTCTCACATCTCTCGTTTACTGGCTGTGTGATCTTAGCTGCCTGCCTAACTCTCTCTGATTCAAAGTTTCTACAACCACACAGAAGATTGTCACACCTAGTGTTTTCTAAGACAGCTTCCTGTTCTAACTTCCTATGGCCTCCTGCACAGGTTCCAAAACTTGAGGGAAGGATGAGTCCTGGGATCCCATTTACCCATGACACCCCTCACCCACCCACCCACCCATCACTTGGAGCACCCAGAGGAAGCTTAAGGGTCAAATGGACCACCTGAGACCAAATAGGATGGATTCAGCTCAGGTGGTGATGGCACATTCAGATCGGAGCTACAAGGCTGGGGCCATGGGAAACTAAAGCAGGTTCCTGAGAGACCAATAAGAAGAAACCCTCTAAGGGTCTCTGCAGGACCAGAGGAATTTTACAACACAAGGAGAAATCCCAAGCAGGTAGGGTCTAACCCCTCTGGGGACATAGCCAGCCAAGTCTGTCCCAGGGAAATGGGACAAAAGGATCCCATTCTTGGGGTGGTTTCACTGTTAGGAGGAAAGTAGCAAAAATGATTGAGATGCCCATCTTTCCAGCTTCCTGGAGGCCACCATATACTGGAGGCAGAGGAGAGATGCAGATGAAGCCCTTTACTGTCCATGCTGCTTAAGGCATACTTTGACCATACTTCCAAAACTTCTTTGCAAGTATCCAAAAGCCCAAATTTGGAATAATTTATATTCTTGCTTTCCACCCAAGCTTAGCAGCCATTCCCATCCTTCCAGATACGGGAAGGTCCCTATCCATCCCTTTCTTGGCAGTGATGCGTCTGATTACTCATCTGCTTCCAGGGGACTCCAGAGGCTGCCAAGAGGAGGCATGCAGTTTCTGAGCTATGCAGCCTTATCTCCGAGGGTAGTGAGGCAGAACCAGTTAGTGGGAAAATACCAGAGGCCTCAGCATCCCCCAGCCAAGTAAGGAGAGCTCTCCCACGGCCAAGCAGATCGGGAATGGCCAAGGAACGGCCATGCATTATGTCTATTCACCTGCTCAATAACATGAATCAAGATACAACTGTGCTTGATGGCAAATCAATGTGGAAGTATTCCTGAGCCAGGCAGCCACCCGAGATGAATGAGGTTAGGAAGATGGAAGAATCAGCCTGATGCAGCCGGGGGACTGCTGACCATGCCCTTATTGGCTGAATCTGAGACTTAGCTGACCCAGAACAGATGGAGCAGCCCGCTTTTGAGGTGCCAAATCCCACAACACTCCACCCTGCCCCTCTGCTTTCTGCTATTTTCCTCTAATCTCCTTCACTTCCTGCCTTGCGCCTTGCTGGAGCTAGTAAGTCAGCTGCCAAAGTCCCCCAGTCCGCCCCTCCCTTCATTACACCGCGGGCGCGCGCGCGTGTACACACACACACACACACACACACACCCCTGTTTGCCTGCAGTGAACTAGTGGAGGCCCCGGAAATACAGCCAGAGGAAATTCAAGAAAGACGTTAAATGGTCCAGAAATTCCACAGCAAGTCAAGAGACTGTGGATATGCTGTCTTTGCAAGACTCTCCCCGCAAAGGAAGCACAGATTAAGAGCTTGGGTCACTTTACAAACTGTGTCCTTCCAAAACAGTGGCACCTGCATCCTGCATTGACAGGGAAGTGAATTGTTTCATTGGAGACAAAGGAGGAGTCCACTTACTCATTCTTTTCCAAGTCCAGGATCAGCTCTTGCCCCTCGGCTGTTATCCTGAGTTCAGCTTTGAGTGGATGCTAGAAGCAACAACAAAAGAATGTCAGTTCCTTAAAGCAGGGGACGAGGCTCCAGGGACAGGCATAGGATATAGCACAGTGCTCTGACATTGATCCACAGGAAGTGAACGAGAAAGGGTCAATTGCATTTCCAGCCCAAACATGAAATGACTTCAATCCCCAAAGGACCCAGTTCCCCTCCCCCATCTGCCTTGTCCTCAAACACAGAGAAAAGAAGCTAAAATGTGATATAAGTGCTTTCTTGTAGGTCTGGCAAACACTCGACAACAAGATCTTCAACAGTAAATTTTCTGTGTGGTCAGTTCTGGACTCAAGTGCTGTCTGTCGCTGTGTGAGCCTGCACATGTTACTGAACCTTCCTACAGCTCAATTTGCTCATTTATAAAATAGAGATAATAACAGTCAGCTTTATGGGAATCTTGTAGGGATAAAGTGACACAGTAACTGTCAGTGATTTGTCATAGTTCCTGCACACAGAAAACTCCTGTTGCATGTTGGCTGTTATCTAAGATACCAGGAGAACCCTCTTCATAGTAAGTTCTTATTTTATTTCATTTTGGCTCCCAGTTTGGATATCCCCAAGCATTTCAGAGGAGATACCTAGAAGAACCTCTAACTAAAGTTTCATAGGTCTGGGGCACCTGGGTGGATCACTGGGTTAAGTGTGTGCCTTTGGCTCAGGTCATGATCCTGGGGTCCTGGGATTGAGCCTCACATAGGACTCCCTGCTCGGCGGGGAGTCTGTGTCCCCCTCTGCCTCCTCCCCTCTTCCTGGCTCATACTCTCCCTCTCTCTCTTTCTCTCTTTCAAATAAAAAAATAAATAAACTTAAAAAAATAAATAAAGTTTTAAAGGTCCAAAAGAAGATACATTTTACATATAAGAAAAGCTTACAGATGACCAAATAAGCAATACACCCAGAAGAGATCACTTAAGATATCATACGATGATCAATACGCATGAAAAACATGTTCAACATCACTGGTACCTGCTCCCCACCAAAAAACAAAATTTTTTAAAGATAACTTTTACAGCGACAAATATTTTTTAAAACCCAAAAACCACAATGTAGTAGAGCAATACTGAAAAACAGGCACCCTCATATCCTACCAGTAAAAATTTAAAATGATATCAAAGCACTAGAAAATAAGTTGACAGATGGACTAAGAGTTTTTAAATGCGTAGACCCTCTGACTCAGTAATATAAAACTCTATCTAAAGAGAACAAATGGAAGCATGGGCAAAGGTTTATACATAGGGATGCTCATTACTTGTAATAATGACTAGTGAAATACAAC
Source organism: Canis lupus dingo (assembly GCF_003254725.2). Lineage (NCBI taxonomy): Eukaryota > Metazoa > Chordata > Mammalia > Carnivora > Canidae > Canis > Canis lupus. Next base: position 53,087,829 of record NC_064246.1, on the reverse strand, counting down.
TTGAATGTCCAAAAATATGAGAATAGTTAAATGATGATAAATCATGTGACAAAATATTCAACCATCATTAAAAATGATGACTTCAAATAATTTTTAATCTATCAAGAAAGTATACATGATAATTATTCACCACACAAAGGCTCAAAACAACACCGTATGTTTTATTTAAAAACTTTTGTGGAAAAAAATAAATCCAAACATTACCCTAGTGACCTCTCAGCAGTAAGATGCTGGGTTAATTTTCTTTTCTTTGTGTATCTTTCCATGTTTTTAGAATTGCCTTTATATTCTAAGTAATGGACTTTTCATCTCTTTTTAGCTTATTATTGAGGGAAATTTCAAAGAAATTAAAAATCCGAATCATAATAAACTTACTTCCATGCTTCAACAATTCAACTTAAGATGGTTGAACTTATTTCGAAGGGAAAAATTATTTATTTGAAATGAGATGTTTGCATATTTAAACATATTAAAAACAGGATCAATACTTTGGTGTGTTTTAGATCCATGTTCTTTAACGTGGAACCAAGGAACTGATAAACTCTTTAAGTCTTTTTCAGTCCACAGAAGCTCTCACTACAGTGGGGCATCTATCCCTTTAAGATTGACTCCAAAGCTTAGTTACTGCATTGGAGAAAGTGGGCCCACTGCTTTGCCACCTCTGGTTGGGGGCCTTCCTCTTCCAAGCACAATCCTTTTATTTGGCTCCAGATACACTTCCCATTAGGGTCCTGGGCACTGGGCATCCCTGAGACATTCAGGCTACCAAGGGCTCCAATGAGATCTGAACGTTTTGATCCAGGAAGCTTGGGCAACTGTGTTCTTCACTATTTTTTGTACTAATTCATCCTACTGACTTCTCTTAAAAAGGGACATTTCAAAACCATGAGGAGAGGAAGTTAGGTGGTTGTTTGCCCAATAACTTTCACTAAGGGATCCACATGTCTGTTTCTGATGTCCTGATTCAGCTCTGATAACATCTACCCTGGTTGCTGAACCCTTGCTACTTTACTCTGGGATGTTCCAGAGCAAGGACCCTGCCCAGTGACATGAGGTATCAGGAACATAGTCCCAAGTGGGCATTTGAGGAAAAGCACACAGTGACAGAGCAATTCCCTCATTCAAGGAGTGGATGGCAATGTGACAGCCCACACAAGAAAGGAAAGTTGACACACATCAAAGCACTGCCACCCCTCCGTCAGAAAGACACAAGCTGCAACATGAGTACAAATATTTATAAGTGGGTAATCTAAAAATATTTCTCTCTGGTGTGGAAGATGCTCAGACCCTGATACTTAAAATATGCTGCTCCCTGTTTCCAGGACACTTCAAGCACAACAATGAAACAGCTCTACCAAGATCTAGGCACTTCCCTGTTCAGCCTTACTCAGCTTTCCCTTGCAACTCCACTCTGTGCTAGGAAGGGGCAACATCACTTCCAAGGAGGCAGCGGCCTGACCCGCTGTTTATACATCCCACAGGGAAAGGTTTGGGGTAGATTAGATAGGTTACCAGCTCCACAGAGTATCAGAAATCTGTCCCACGTATGTGCATCCCCCTTAAGATCTAGTACAATATTTAGTATACGGTGAACATTCAATTAATGTTTGATAAATAGATTAATTACATAAATGAGAATAAGAGGTCTGCGTGAAACCTAACTTCTACTATCTCTCTCTGACATTCATTCGTTCGTTCATTCAACAGATAGTTACGGCACTAGGCAGTGTGCTCAGTATTCCTACCAACTACAATGACCCAGATTCTGGGCAGACCACGGCTAGGAATAAAGACAGGAATTGGAGCTCCACTTTGTTTCTCAGCCCTTCCTGAGGATGCCGGGCATCCTACATCTGGAAAGAACAAAGAACCTCTACAGAAACTATCGGATCCATTCCTTGAGTAATAATGGATATGTTGGACTACCCAAGACCCTAATTTTTTAAAAATAACCTGCTCTAGGATGGCCATCCATCAATCTGTCTAGATTTTTCCTGAAGCTATTTTCAGCCTTCCTACTTTTTGATGAAATGAATTCTGTGCTCTTGTTGTCTTTAGGATAAAATGTTACTTTCATTTCTCCTAAATTTTTTGCTGGAAGTTCCCTTAAAAAATTCAAATTGAAGCATTTTTGGACATATCTGTACTACTCTAGCCATAACCTCAAGGATTCCAGGCATGTCTCCCTCTTTTCCAAAATCATAAGCCACAGAGTCTGAAATCTTTCCTGACACAGCTCTTTCTCCACTCTCTCCTACTATAATCTTGCTTTTATATGCTGCCCAATAAATCATGGACCCTTTGAGCCCCAAAGGACCTTATTAACTATCCCCTCTCCCCAGTCCTCTTTCTTCCTATCCCCTCTAAGCTCTATTTTATAAATAAGGAATCTGAACTTCAGAAAGTAGAAGGTCCCATAGCTGGCACACAGCAATCATGTCTTCCTTTCTAGCTCTTTCATGACTCACTTGAACTATAAAGACCAGAACCACAAAGAATATCCTAGATGTACAGGTCCTCTTTGCATGACAGGATAATACTTTCTGTCTTGTTCCCTCCCCTTGATTAAAACCTGTGCATTTTGCTGGTGTCATGGCCCAAGAAGCCTATTGCATTATAAGATATATTCCTTGGTACTAGATCCTTCCCTGCCTCTTAAAAATAGCTTGAATTATTATTTTTCTCTCCAAGTACATTATTTCATCAATAAAGTGAAGCATGTATTATATAGAGCAAAAATAACAGTGACAATATTTAATCAATTCCATTTGAGAGCTAGTGATTTTTGTGACACACATTTGCACTTAGCTTGTGTCAGCATTAATAATTTTCATTTCCTCAACTAATAGCATCTGGAAGTTTTCTAAAAGTTTGTCACATGATGAAGGAAAATCCCATCTGGGATTTTCAAAACCAATGCACAGAGAGGATAGAGTAGGCCAGAAACAGAACTACCAGAACTTTCCTGGGCTTCCAGGAAAGTAGAGAAGGTGGCCCCACACCTCCCAGAATGGGCTTGTTGGCTCCTGCTCTGAAAATGAGATATTTTGTGTCTTACCTTTTCTTTCGTGGGGCTTTCTGCCGTCTTCCACTGAGGTATTATTCGTTCATGCTGGAGCAGGGGGCTGCCTTCCCCATTTCCTCCTGCCAATACAGGATACACAACCATTGGAATTCCAGAACTCTGCACCCTAGCTAAGCTAGGCATCCACTGTCAAATGGAGAAAAACCCCTATTGGGTCATCAGAAAACCTGCTGGATGCCAGGCTCTTGGCACTTACTATGGGTCAGGGACTCTGCTAGTTGTTGGCCATACTGGAAAACAAGGATAACAAAGTCTCTGTCCTCCTCACAGTTTACTTTCTACAGATGGGAGATGCCCAATACACAAATATTCTCAAACAGTCCAGTAGGGTCATGGAATAAAGAAACCATGAAGAGGAGGTGCCTATTTTAGACAGGATGATTAGCAAAGATGGCATTTGAGACCTGAGAGACCAGAAGGCAGTCGTGAAAAGATCTGGGGGAAGAAAGCCCCAAGGAGAAGGACTAGCAAGTGCAATCGTCCTGCCTGAGCTCAGGTGGACTTGGCCCATTTAAGGAACAAGCAGAAAGTAGAGGTAATGAGAATCTAGTAAATGAGCAGGGAAGCTGGTAGGAGATATGGTCAGCAAGACAGCCATACATCTGATATCACAGAGGCCATGGAAAGTGTCTGGATTTTATTATAAATAGACTTGGGAGGCACTGGAGGGTTTAGACACAGAGCAATATGAGCTGTATTCAGTTTTTAAAAGATCATTCTGCCAGCTGGGTAGAGATGGTGGAGGAGGGGGGTACAGTGGAGGAGGGAGCACAAGTGAGAATAGAAGCAAGAAGGCGAGGCTGGGGACCTGGTGAGAGACGATGGTGGCTCAGACTGAAATGAGCTCAGTAGAGAGGAATGAAGTGGTCGGATTCTGGGTATGTTCTGGAAGTCAGGCCCATGGGTTACTCCCACAGAGCTTCAGTTTGTTCATCTGTAATATGAATACAATGATACCTGCCTGCTTATCTCACAGCAGTACTACGGAGAGTCACCATGAAACTGCTCCCAGATCCACAGAGCATCATCACATTACCTCAAGATCCCTAATGGCAAGTTTCCATTTGTAGATCACTTCCTACTTTACAAATCACTACCACCTCTTAGTTTCCCTTTATCCTCAAAACAAGACAAGTAGCAGGATTTCTATTTTTCAAGAAAGGTGAACTGAAACCTATTTGAGGTAAGACTTGTTCTAGGCACTACAGACTATAAGCACTTTCTTGCAGGTAACCTTAATAAAATGGTAATTTCCCAAGACCTAGATAAATTAGTCTCCACAAGAATAGGCCAAGTCCATAGGACTCCTAGGGTGCGAGTGAGGACTCCAAAATCTATTCTTTCCAAACCAACCACATCGATCATATAGAATACAATGAGTGGTATGAAAGATGGCCCCAGTTGTTCTGGTAGAGTGGCAGGATTATGGGTGATTGATGTTCCTTTCAGATTACTGATATAATGTATTCTCAATCAAAATGTATCTGAAAAAAATGATCTCATTAGACAAGCATTAGTTTCATCATACTGGTAAAAATCAGAAGCAATGCATTCATTTATTTGTAATGTGTTTTCTGAATGCTTAACTATCTACCAAGTACTAGGTGCTTGATATTCATGGGAAAACCAAGGGAAGCATATCCCTACTCTGGTGGCTCCGATAAGTCTAGATTTTTGGCAACAAAAAAGAATTATATGATGGTTCATGGAATGTTTAAAGAATGAAATTATCTTTATGATCGCAAAAAAAAAATATACTAAAAGCAAGGCTAAAGAGTAGAGGAAGACAGTACAGCTTAAGAAAAATTGTCCAAAACTTGCAAATGAGGCAAAAAGCAAGCAGGATGTCCTTTCAATGTCATACTGAAGCATTGTTTAAGAGGCCCTCCCATAGATCACCAAATTTTTCTAGGGGAATGCACCTTGGTTTGGCTTTAATTCACAACGAATTAAAAGACCATACTCTGTGAAGTTATATGTCAGCTGTAGATTTTTGACTGGTAGAGATGCAAATGACTTGAGTATGACGGAAAGAGAACTAAGAATGATGGTTGGTTGACCCTATGGGGGCACTGACCGCTTTTGTATCTGTCCCAGCACATGGCTTCAACGTTTTCTCTGATGCCTGTACCGCCCGTTCCTCTGGTGCTTTGAACCGGCTTCACCATCCTACTCACCGCCTCATTAATGAATTGAAGGAATCTTTGCCACCCATTCATCCTATATCTATGGGAGTCAACGTTTTTAACTTTTTGAAGATTACACTTCTGCGATGTCTTGCTGTGATCCACAGTCCTTAAAACCGCGTCTTTTGGGGGAATGTAACGATGTGGGCTCATCACGTGAAGTGGAGAATGCGAGGCACACAGCTGTACGTACGGTATGGTTCCAATTTTATCAACATATTTATAGGAACACACACACACAAAGACTAAGAAAAGAGGAGAGACCGGGAAAGCAGCGGGAAAAGAAGCCAAGAAAAAGGCAGGAAAACTAGAGAAAGAGAAAGGAGAGGGGGGCGAGCCAGGGAGGGGCCTGCTCGGGTCTCCGGGTCTCCGCGACCCCCCTCCCGGGGCGCACCGCGTGGGAACAAAGCCGCGGCTCGCAGGCTGGGGGCCCCGGGCAGGCAGCTCCGCCGGGTCGCGGGGGGCGCCCCCCAGGTCCCCGGGCCACCAGCCCACCCGCCGCATCCTCCCCCGCCGCATCCCCGCCCGCGCCCGCGCCCTCCCCGCACTTACTTGTGGTCCACCCGGGCAGGGCGAGCGCCAGCAGGCAGAGCCGGACGGCGCCCGCGCCCCGGGCCATGGTGGCCGCGGCCCCTCGCGCGCTCCGCGGCCCCTAGCACGCGCCCATGCCAGCCCCCGGCCCCGCGGCGGCGCGTCTGGAGCCCGCGGCTCGCCCAGCGCCACCCCGCCCGGCTCCCGGCCATCCGCAGCGACGCTCCGCCCCCGCCCGGCTCCGCAGGGCCCGCCGCGGGGGGAGGAGCGCGGGAGGGGCCGGGACCCCGGGGCGCGGCGCGGGCGCGGGTGGCGGGGGGCCGCGGGCGGAGTGCGCGCCCGCAGAGGGGCCGGCTTCGCGGTGGGCGGGCCCGGGCCTCCAGGGGCCTCCCGGGGCTACCGTGGACCCCTCCGGGCGGGGGCGGGGGCGGGGGCGGGGGTGTTTCCTGTGTCCCGCACCGAGCTGGACGCGTGGGGTGACACCCAGAGGCGACCCGCCCAGCACGGTGCCCCGGAGGCCGCTGCTCTCGGAGGCCGACGCCTAAGAGTTAACCCGACACAAAGAACTAAGCGCTCTATGGAGTTGTTTTCTTAGCAGGACACAAATCAGGGAGCCATTCCTTTGACTGGGAGGAGGAGGGTGGTGGAGAGAGGATTCCCAGTGGGGAAGACATCTGAGCTCCCGAGGAAGAGAAATGGAGCACCAGGCCCAGAAAACCGAGTAGACAAAAGTACTAGGACGGGAAAGACCACGGCTATATTGGGAGTGGACGAGGGGGCGGGGGGAGGGCGGGGGGGACGGAATTAGGTATAGGTAGGATTTAGGGCTTTGGAGGGAAATGAGGGCCAATGAGGCCTGAAAGCAATAATAAGGAGCTCACTTACTGAGGACTTACTATCTGTTAGAATAAGAAAAAAAAAATGGTAACTAAGACCAATACAGCCCTTACTAAGTGCCAGAAACTGGCCTCTGTGCTTTGCATACATTAACATAATCAATCAATCAATCTAGGAAATGAACTACTTTATTGTCCTTTAAAATGTGCCGGGGACTCCGCATACATCATCTCTTAATTAGCCCAGTAATCCCCAGGGTAGGTGCCTTTACCCTGTTTTACCGACGAGAAAACCAAACCTAAGGGGCTAAGTAGTTTGTGCAAGGTCATGCAACTAATGTCAGTCTAGATTCAAGCCCACATCTGTCTAACTCCAGAGCCTGATGCAGCACACCTTATCTTGCAGATGGATAACTGATAATCAGGGAGAAGTGGCTTGCCTAAGATCCCTTAGCAAGTTTTGGCAAAGCCAAGGCTGGCTCTAGAAACCAAGCCTCAGATGTCTTGTCATCTGTTCCTCTCACTGAGCCTCTTCAAACCCAAGTTTGCACAACTCAACAAAATACTGGATATTGGGAAGCACAAGACACAAATAGCTTGAATGTCCTGTCCTGTAGAATCCCAGAAGTCCAACAGCTTTCCTTTATTTTACCCCTTCTCTGTTCCCTTTGGTCCAAACTGAAAGTGTCCCTGCTGGTATACAACCCATCTCTATTCCTAGTTTCTGCTGAGATGGCTGATGAACTGCATGGGTGACCTCCTTATAGAGTAGCTGGCCAGGCATACCCTTGGCGCCCTCCCTAGAACACATATTTTAGGTTTTTGCAACATGGATGGGCTGAGAATTTTCCAAATCTTCAAACTGGCTTCCTTTTGGCTTGGCACTCCCCCCCATTTATCCCTCTCATCTCATGTTTTGTTATAAACCACAAAGAGAAACAAGGCCACACCTTAAACACTTTGCTTAGAAATCTCTTTAGCTAAACATCCAAGTTCATCACTTGCAATTTCTACTTTCCACAAAACAGACAAGTTCTTTGCCACTTTATGACTAGGATCGCCTTTCTGCCAGTTTCCATTTCCATGCCCTGGGTGAGGCCTCATCAGAATCACCTTAAACTTCATAGTTCTACCAACATTCTGTCCATGATGATGTGTGTCTTCTCTAAAATAATAGATGCTTTCTTTAAAAATAAATTTCATTGACTTATTTGAGAGAGAGAGAGAGAGAGACAGCATGAGGAGGGCTGGGGGTGGGGGGTGGGGAGAGAATTTCAAGAAGACTCCCTGTAGGGTGTAGAGCCCGATGTGGGGCTTGATCCCAGAATGCTGAGATCACACCCTGAGCTGAAACCAAGAGTCAGATACTTAACCAACTGTGCCACCCAGGCACCCTAATAATAGATTCTTTCTTTAACAGCTCTTCTTTTATTCCTCAGCCCTCACCAGAGCATATGATTCCTATCAACAATCTCTTCAAGGCAACCTAGGTGTTTTTTCTAGGATGTACCCCAAAACTTATCCAGCTTCTAACTATTACCCAGTTCCAAAGACACTTCCACATTTTTAGGCATTTGTTATAGCAATAGTCCCCCCCCCCCAACTTCTTGGTACCAAAATCTATATTAGTCCGCTAGGGCTGCCATAACACAATAACACAAACGGGGTGACTTAAATGACAGAAATTTATTTTCTCACAGTTCTGGAGGCTGTCTAAGCTCATGGCGTTGGCAGGGTCGATTTCTGGTGAGGCCTCTCTTCCTGGCTTGTAGATAGCTGCCTTCTGCTGTGTCTTCCTGTGGTCTGTTCTCTGTGTATGTGCAGGGAGAGCGCTCTGGTCTTCTTCTTCTTCTTCTTGTAAGGACACTAATCCTATCAGAGCAAGGCCCCATCCTAGTACTTAATTTAATCTTTTTTACCTCCTCATAGGCCGTCTTCAAATATAGTGACACTGCAGGTTAGGGCTTCAACCATATGGATGGGGGGCGGGTGCTACAAATGGGAGGAAGACATAATTCAGTCCATAACAGGAACTTTTGCCTTAGAGCCATGAGACTAAAACTCTAGTCCCAGCTCTCTCCAACTAGCTCTGTGACTTTGGGTAAGTCACTTCTTCCTGGGTCTGAGTTTCTAAACAATGACCTGGGAATGTTAATGGCTGTCCCAACCCATTTCACTCAGGAGCTATGAAAAGCTGTTGAGATAATGGCAGTGAAAGGGCTCTCTGCTTGTGAAAAACACAAGTATTGAGTCTTTCTGATTCTGTGGACAATATACTTGCAAAAGGAATACAAACTCCATACACGAAATTTGCTTCCATTTGGTGGCACTCAGTGATCAATATTTAATCAGCATGTGCCCCTGAAAATTGGGCAGTAGCTCACAAGAGAAGAAGTCAGGTTAGCCACACTGACCGAGTAGTGAGAAAGTTCCCAGTTCTCTCATCCGCCCCCCTCCATACTTATACACAGAAACAAGCATACAAACAACTTTTGACCCCTTAGAAACCTTTCCATTTGTTTGTAAAGAATGTGTTTGTTGTTTTTAAAGAATACTACATCTCTACGTAATCTTTAAAATATTCTTGACATTTAGCCTAGTAATTACATTTCTGGGAAACTATCCTAAAAAAATAATCTGTAAGATTTATGAACTAGAATGTTAATAATAGTTTTATTTATAATAGTGAAAATATTGGAAATGACCTAAATATCCAACAGTGAAGGAACAGTTAATTAATTGTAGAATATCTATGTGATGGATTATTATACATCCATTTAAAATAATGTTTATGAAGAGTTCATGCTCTGATGTTAAGCAAAAAAAAAAGTCCAAAATTAAGTATGATCTCAGCTATATAAATAAAAGACATTTTTTAAAAAGACTAGAAGGAAATGTGCCAAAATACTAGCAGTATTTACCGCTAGGTGGTGAGACTATGGATGGATAAAGATTTTTTTTGTTTAATTTGATTTCTTGAGTTTTGTTTGTCTTTTTTTTTTTTTTTGCCTCTTCCATTTTTTTATAATAATTACATATTACTTTAGTAATAGGGGTGGGTGGGTAAATGGTAAGCACAGAAAAGGATCATAAGAGGAATAATGGTTTAACCTGGTGTCTTACACAGAGATTTTTGTGTGCTTGACTCTGTCCTCTGATGTTAGGCAAACTAAGGCAGAGTTAGAACAACCGGTTGCCAATTTTCAATTTTGGTAGTCTAGGTGGTCCAGGTCGCTCTTCCTCTCTAGCTACAGTATACTGTCATGGTTAGGAGGTGGCCATCACACCAAGGTTTAAATCCATTTGCTATCCTTTCAGCTGAGAGACCATGGGCAAATAAACTCACCTATGATGGCTCCTAACTCAGGGTTTTTGTGAAGCTTAAATGGGTGCTTAGAATAACACCTCTCACAAAGTAAGCAGTCAATAATAAACGCTAGCTTTTATTATCCTCACCCCACTGCTATTAAGTAAGGGGTGAGGAGTGTATTCATAATGCTTAGCTTGTCCTTTTAATTGTGTAATGTGTGAAGAGTCTAATTATATACTGATTCTTCGGTTATTATCAAAGATAATGATCATGTTATACTATAATTTTCTTTTTCTTACCCCACTCCCACTACATTGTGAGCCTTTTGTGAATAGGAGGTGCACCTGACTCTTCTCTCATCCCCCCAACATTTGGAAGGCACAATAAATGTTTAATTAAAGTATAAATTAAATAATTGATAATTATTACTTCATTCTGGCTCAGCGCACTCCCAAATTGCCCTGAGGAGAATTGTCCTCATTAGCCCTTACAATGGTAATAATGTTGGCCCAGTGGTAACTTTGCTTTATTAACCATTTTCCCATATCAGAGAGGGTGACAAACCATGAGAGACTCCTAACTCTGGGAAACGAACAAAGGGTAGTGGAAGGGGAGTTGGGCAGGGGGATGGGGTGACTGGTGACAGGCACTGAGGGGGACACTTGACAGGATGAGCACTGGGTATTATGCTATATGTTGGCAAATCGAACTCCAATAAAAATAAATAAATAAATAAATAAATAAATAAATAAATAAATAAATAAACCATTTTCCCAGCAACTAATTAAGTCTGGTTTATTTGACTATAATTTACATACATTAACATTCTCCATTTTTTAAGTTTACACGACTATGAGTTTTAACAAATAACCACTTCCACAATCAAGATCACCCCAAACACTTCCCTCCTGTTTCCTGTCACTCCCAACCATTAGCAAACTCTGATCTGCTTTATGTCCCTATAGCACTGCTTTTTCCAGAATGTTATATAAATGGAACCATACAGATTTCAGCTCGAGACTGGCTTATTTCTTTCTTTCTTTCTTTTCTTTTTTTGAGTCTGACTTCTTTCATTCAATAAAATGTATTTAAGATTCATCCATGTTGTTGCATGTATCAGTAGGTATCACGTTTTTATTATTCAGTAGCTTTCCATTGTGTGGATGTACCATAGTGATTTTATCCATTCACCAGTAGAAGGACTTTGGATGTTTCCAGTTTTTGATGATTATGAGTAAAGTTACTATAAATATTCAAGTTTTGTGTGAACATGAGTTTTCATTTCTCTGGGATAAATAATTAGGAGTGAGCTTGCTGTAGGTCTTGTGGTTAAATGTATTTTTCACTTCATGAGAAGCTACAAAAAGTATTTTTTAAAGTGGTTGTGCAGTTTTGCATTCCCACCAGCAATATATGAGAGTTTCAGTTGCTCTGCATCCTCATCAGAACTTGGTATCATCATCAGTTCTTTTCATTTTAGCCACTCTAATAGATGTGGAGTTTCCCAGCAACACTCTTATAACTCAAATACTCTATGATGGAGCAAGGTCAGGATTATTGGACCCATTCTGACAGAAGAAACTAAAGCCTAAAGAGGTCTTTTACTCAGGTCTCTTGGTTATGTTCAAGATTCTAGTCTTCAGTCTATTTTTTGGGCCCACTAATCCATAGGAGAAGCAAATCCCCCAACCCCTGTGGAACCCATAAAGCTCTTGGAATCACTCATTCAACAGCATTTCTATGAATACTTACTATGTACCTAGCATTTGCTAGAATCTACAAATACAAAGATTTCTAAGACAAGGTCTCCACTATAATAATTAGGGGAGGAGAAGGTGAGGGAAAAGAGAGATGGGAGTAGCAACTGACAAGTAAATGAAAGGACAGTTACAGAGGATGATCAAGTTTCTTGATGTGTGTCTTGGGTCCTTTGATTTCTCACCTGGTGGTACCATCCCCAGGATTGTGGATAATAAGAATAATAATAACTATTGGGGCACCTGGGTGGCTCAGTTTGTTAAGTGTCTGCCTTTGGCTCAGGTCATGATCTGGGGGTCCTGGGATCAAGCCGTGAGTCTGTTTCTCCCTTTCCCTCTACCTCTCCTTCCCCCACCCTACACATGTGCTCTCTCTCTCTCGAATAAATAAAATCTTAAAAAAAATAATAATCACTATATCATGTATTGAACACTTTAAATGGTAGCAAGCCCAGTGCCTATATTATCTCATTTAGTGCCCATAACAGTCCCATAAGAGATAGAAGTTCAAACCATATGGAATTGTTGATTTTATAGGTCAGAAAGGGTCCAACTTTGGCAATGTAATATGTCCACCTAATAATAATAGTTATAATTGATTGCATAAGACCCACCTAATAATAATAGTTATAATTGATTGCATAAGGCTTACAATGAGCCCAGTGCATTATCACATTTTATCCTTGGGACAACCCTCCACCATAGGTACTACTGATATTCCTACTTTGAGGCTAGAGTTAGGTGGCAATGCATGCATGTTCATGCACTTGCTAGGTTGGAGACAAAGCCCAAATTCAGACTGAAATATGAGGAGCTTCAGAGCCACTGAAGCCACTATGGTCTGAAACCACTATGCTATTCTGGTATTATTACAGATGAGCACACTGATGCTTGAGGAGGGGAAGTTGCCTGGGATGTCTGTGGGATCTCTCATGCCAAGTTTACAGGGAACCCCAGCTTCAGACTCCTGGCCAAATTGCCTTTTTTCTCCTCTTCTCCTTGTCACTCTGGAAATTGGGCTGAATTCAGGCCATTATCAGAAGCACAGGGTGGTGCCTCCACAGCTGGCAGAGCAGCCAAGAAACAGGCTTTGATACTTGTTTGCTCCCACAGGACCCTACAGGAAATATATTTTTCAAATTAATTTTATTTTTTTAGAGATATTTTAGGTTCACAACAAAATTGAACAAAGTATAAAGAATTCGTTCTACTCCGCTTCCCCACATATGCACAACCTACACCACTATTGACATCCCCCACCCACAGAGTAGTAGATTTGTTATGATTGATGTAATGAGCCTACACTGATACATCATCATCACCCAAAGTACAGAGTTTACATCAGGGTCCACTTTGGTGTTATACACTCCTTGGGTTTTGGCAAATGGGTAATGACGTGAATCCACCATTATATATGTCACACAGAGTAGTTTTATTGCCTTAAAAATCATTCATCTCTCTTCCTAAACCCCAAACTGCAAGTTACTGATCTTCTTACTGTTTCCCTAGTTTTTTCTTTTCTGGAGTGTCAAATAGGTGGAATGTGTGGCCTTTTCAGACTGGCTTCTTTAACTTGGCACTATCCAGTTAAGGTTCCTCCATGTCTTTTCATAGCTTGATAGCTTCTTTCTTTTTATCGCTGAATAATACTCCATTGTTTTGATATACCACAGTTTATTTACCTGGAGGACATCTTGGTTGCTTCCCAGCTTGGGCAATTATGAATAAATATGCTATATATATCATGTGCAGGTTTTTATGTGGACATAAATTTTCAATTCATTTGAGTTAATACCCAGGAGTATGATTGTTAAGTTGTATGTTGAGTGTGTTTACTTTTAAAAATAAAAATAAATAAAAAAATAAGAGTATGTTAGTTTTGTAAGATACTGTCAAACTGTCTTTCAAAGTGGCTGTACCATTTTGCATTCTCCCCAGTAATGAATGAGAGTTCCTGTTGCTCCACACTGTTGTCAGTGTTTTGGATTTTAGCCATTCTAATACACATGTAGTGGTATCTCATTTTAATTTGCAATCTCCTAACAAAATACGGTATCAAAAGTATTTTCATTAGCCATCTGTATATCTTCTTTGATGAGGTGTCAGTTAAAATCTTTGGCCCATTTTTAAATCAAGCTGTTTATTATCTTATTGTTGAATTTTAAGTGTTTTTTGCATACTTTGGATAACAGTGCTTTACCAAATGTCTTTCGCAAATATTTTCTCCCAGTCTGTTGCTTATCTTTCCATTCTAATGACACTGTTTTTCACAGAGCAGAAGTTTCTCATTTCAATGAGGTCCAGTTTACCAATTATCTTTTTTCATAGATTGTGCCTTTGGTGTTATATCTAAAAAGTCATGGTATACCCAAGGTCTTTTATGTTTCCTCCTATATTATCCTCCAGGAATTTTATAGTTTTGTGTTTACATATCCATTTTTAGCTAATTTTTGTGAAGAATGTAGGGACTTTATCTAAATTCCTTTTTTTTTTTTTTGTATGTGGTTGTCCAGTTGTTCCAATGTCACTTGTGGAAAGGAAAAATCTTTACTCCATTGTATTGCACTTCGCTCCTTTGTCAAAGAATAGTTGACTATATTTATGTGGGTCTATTTCTGGGAACTTTATTCTGCTCCATTGGTCTATTTGTCTATTCTGTTGCCAATACCACATTGTCTTGATTAGTGTCGCTTTAAAGTAAGTCTTGAAGTTGAGTAGGGTCCAGTGTTGTTCTCCTTCAATATTGTGTTGGCTATTCTGGTTTTTTTGCCTCCTTATGTAAACTTTAGAATGACTTTGTTAATATCCATAACAAGCTGAGATTTTGATAAGAATTGCACTGAATTTATAGATTAAGTTGGGAAGAACTAATATCTCAACAATAGTGAATCTTCCTACCCATGAATATGGAATGTCTCTCCATTTATTTAGTTCTTCTTTGATTGCATTCACCAAAGTTATAGTTTTCCTTATATGGATCTCGTACATGTTTTGTTAAACTTATGCCTAAGTATTTCATTTTGGAGGGTGGTAATAAGAGGATGTTGCATTTTTAATTTCAAATTCCACTTGTTCATTGCTAGTATATAGGAAAGTGATTGCCTTTTATATTAACCTTGTATATCTTGCAATCTTGTAAAAATTACCTATTGGTTCTGGAAGCTTTTTTTTGGTCAATCTTTCAGATCTTTTACATAGATGATTATATTATCTCCAAATGAAAACAATTTTATTTCTTCCTTGCCAATCTGTACATCTTATTGCATTATTGCATTAGCTAGAACTTCTAGTATGATGTTACAAAGGATAAGGTGCAAAACACTAATCAAGACAGTTTTGGCAAATTGGGTCTTTCAAGGAACTGTTCCATTTCATCTAGGTTACCAAATGCACGGGTATAGAGTTGTTCGTAGTATTCCTTTGTCATCTTTTTAATATACATAGGATCTGTACTGATGTCCCCTCTTTCATTTCTGATATTAGTAATCTGTCTTCTGTCTTCTTTTCATAGTTAACCTGGATAGATGCTTATCAATTTATTGATCTTTTCAAAGAACCAGCTTTTGGTTTAATTGACTCTCTATATTGATGTCTTGTTTTCAATTTAATTGACTTCTGCTCCAGTTTTATTATTTATTTTCTTGAGCTTACTTTAGATTTAATTTGCTCTTCTCTTTATAGTTTCATAATTATAATCCTAATTTAATAATAAATCCTTAATGAATACGTTATTAATTAATAATAAATAATCCTTAATTAAATTATTTTTAAGATCTTTTTCCTTTAATATACATGTTCAATAAATTTCCATTAAGCACTATGTTCACTGTATCTCACAAATTTGATGAGCTGTTTTTCATTTTCATTTAACCCAAAATAGTCTTAAATTTTTTTTGAGATTTCTTCTTTGACCCATGTGTTATTTAGAAATGTACTGTTTAATCTCCATGTATTTGGAAATTTTCCATTTATCCTTTTGTTATTGCTTTCTAGTTTAATTCCACTGTGGTCTGAGAATTGACATAGTATGATTTCTATTCTTTTTAATCTGTTAAAGTATGTTTTATGGCTCTGAATGTGGTCTATAATGAAGAATGTTCTATGTGATCTTGAGGAAAATATGTATTCTGCTATTGCTGGATGAACTAATCTATAGATGTCAATTATATCCACTTGATTGATGGTGTTGTTGAGTTCAACTATCCTTACTGATTTTCTGTCTGCAGACTCTGTCCATTTGTGATAGAGGGGTGGTGAAGTCTCCAACTATGATAGTGGTTCATCTATTTCTCTTTGAAATTCTATTAATTTTTGTCCCATATAGTTTGATGCTCTATTGTTAGGCATAGACACATTAAGAATTGTTATGTCTTCTTGGAACATTGACTCCTTCATCATTATGTAATGCTCTACTTTATCCCTGATAACTTTCTTTGCTTTGATATCTGCTCTCTCTGAACTTAATATGGCTGCTCCGATTTTCATTTGAAGTGTGTTTGGCATGGTATATTTTTCTGCATCCATTAACTTTTAAGCTATACATGTCTTTATATTTAAAGCAGATTTCTTGTATACAACACATAATTAAGTCTTTTAATTCACTCTGACAATCTATCTTTTTTTAGTTGGGTCATTTAGACTATGATATTCCAGGAGCTTATTGATATAGCTGGATTGATATCTATCATATTTGTTACTTGTTTTCTATTTGTTGTCCTTGTTCTTTGTTCTTATTTTTGCCTTCCACTCTTTTGCTGCCTTTTGTGGGGTTTTTTGAACATCTTATGATGACTCCATTTTCTTAGTATACTGATTATACTTCTTTTTTTAAAACTTTTTAGTGGTTACTCTATATTTTGCAGGATTCATTTACAGTTAATACAAGTCCACTCTCAAATAATACTGTACCACATCAGAGGTAGTGTGAGTACCTTATAATAACAAAATAATCTCAATTACTCCTTCTGTCCCTTGTATCATTGCTTTTATTCACATCACTTATGTATAAGTATTTAAATGCTAATGCTTTATTCTCAGGTGATGCTGATACTGTTGATTAGAAAGCACACTTTGAGAACCACTGCTCTTGGATGCCATTAAAAGGAATTGCCATTATCCTTTTGCCTCATTGACAAATTTTAGATAATTTTTCTCAATAGTTACAATGTTTAAAAAAAAACTCAGGAGTTTTTCTTTTTTAATTCTAATCCTGATTTCTTTTGAAACATTAAAAGTTTGGGATCCCTGGGTGGCGCAGCGGTTTGGCGCCTGCCTTTGGCCCAGGGCGCGATCCTGGAGACCTGGGATTGAATCCCACATCAGGCTCCCGGTGCATGGAGCCT
This sequence comes from Canis lupus dingo, assembly GCF_003254725.2. Lineage (NCBI taxonomy): Eukaryota > Metazoa > Chordata > Mammalia > Carnivora > Canidae > Canis > Canis lupus. The sequence goes on along the minus strand of NC_064246.1, from coordinate 53,070,782 downwards.
GCTTCTCCCTCTGCCTGTGTCTCTGCCTCTCTCTCTCTCTCTCTCTGTGACTATCATAAATAAAATAAAATAAAATAAAGAAACATTAAAAGTTTGGACAATAGTAAGACTAAATCCTCACATGGTGACAGTATTAGCCTCACATTGGCAGACAATATTAGCTGCTCCTTTTAGAGATAATATTTGTTCTCCATTTTGTCACAGTCACCACCATCACCAGCCCACATCACTCATTTATTCTACAGATATTTGATTTTACTATCCCTGCAAAAGATGGTGGAGGTTAAATGCAAAATTTTGAGGAAGGGCATCAGCATAGCTGGTTAATCCTATCTAATTAATTCAGGGATCCATACTAGCTTCACAGAAGTGGGACCCAGGCAGTTGCACAGGACCCTGCTCTCAGAAGAGCCCCATACTTGACTTAATACTTTGCTGTTACTATCTTGAAATCCTTAATAATTTTTGGACATTTTGTATGGGAATCCACAAATCATGTGGCTGGTCCCACAGCCAACTCACATTTAATGTTAACCTTCTCATCACCAGGTTGCTAAGGAGGGAGAAAGGTAATTCTGGGATCAGAGATCTGAGAGGGCACTTCAGAAACCATCTTATTCAGCAGACAAGGTAATTATTTCATTTTACAGCTAGAGCTACCAAGGTCCAGAAAGAGGGAATTGACTTCCTCAAGGTCACGGACAAACCCTGAAAAAGGAGCCAAATTGGAAGTCTAAAGTGATGAGTCTGCAAGGCAATGAATACTAAGGCTGCCAGTGAGTTTATGTATCTGATGTACCTCTGCATACCAATGAGAAAATTCCTATTTGTCACTTAGCTCAGTCAGCTTTAGGTTGATCTGATTGAAGTGGGTGAAGGAGGTGGGTAAAACAGAGGGGTGGGGACATGAGATTTAAACAGATCAAGAAAACTATATATGAAGACTTAGTTTAGGATAAGGACTGGGAAGGAGGAAAAAGTTATATATGAACTCCACCCCTATGTTACAAAGAGCAGACCTCTACCTAACTCCCAAGTAAATTGTAAAGGGCAAAGGCATTCAGGGAATGCCAATATATTGCGTGAATAAAAATGGCAATCAAGGTTCAGGGAAACACTTAATTTTAGCTGGCCCCATTTAGCTGGAAAATAGCTCAATTACTTGTAGGTCTCAGCTGCTTGGTTTAGGTTAACGGCTGCATACACCCAGGAAGAGAGCTGAGTCCCTGCAGCTGATCAAGTGGTAAGTAGGACTGGGAGTTAGGCAAGTAAGTTAGTGCCAGGTGGTTTTGTACCTGTCCACATCTGCATTTCTGGTTTGGATGGGGTAGAGCCCCCTCTCCCACCCATCCACCCATTCAGAGACAGTCAAAGAAACTGAGTGTAGAGCTCCATCCCCATACTCACTATGCTTGGCTCAGTACTGGTTATGTGGCCCTCAGCTGGAACAATGAGCATCCACCCCAAGACTCTTGACAGCTCTATCAAAAAGTTGCTTCCTTTTTTCTGAGATAGCAATGTAACCTGGGGGCTGTGTGGGTAGTTCTCTTGCTACTGTATCAGGAAAGAACCTGCCTAAGAATGAGGTCAAATAGTGGTGAGAAATAGAAAGAGACAAAGTTTCTAATAATATTATTTGAACCTGTGGATCCAGGCATATCTGAAGAAAACCTACTCCTTGAATTTCTCAATTAAATGAGCCAAAACAATTTTTTTGTTTAAGTCTGAGTCCATCTGAGCCACCCTTGCGGCTGAAAATGTCTCATTAATATAAAAGCCTTCTCCTTCCTAGGCATTGTGCTAGGTAGATGCTGGGATAAAATAGTGGGCAAGATATATGTCATTCCTATCTTTGTGGTACTTAGAGTCCAGTGGGAGGATGGTAATAAGCAAGCAACTACACAAATAAATCAAATATAATAATTTTGCATTGGGATTTGTAAACAAGAGGAGATAAGACAAGAATAAGAGGAGGAATACTTCAGACAGCATGGTTGAGAAAGGCTCTCAGTTGAGTTTTTTTAAGCTGAGAGTCAGCAGTATTAAGTACAGGGGGATGAGATTTCCGGGCAGAACAAATAGGACCTGGTCTTAGGCCTGACTCATTCAAGGAATTGAAGGAAGGCCCTCATTTATTCGTCTGTTCACCTATTCAAATGTCAGTCAGTGACATGACGCTAGGCACAGGGAGACAAAGATAAATAAAAGCAGCCCTGACAAGTTAGCAACATATATTGTAAGTTGTAAAAAATGTTCAAACCATTTGATTTAGCAGTCCCACTTCTAGGAATTTAGTCAAAAGAGAAAAAACAGGTATATCTGTAAAAATATAGCTATAAGGATATTCACGGCAACATTTTTTTCAACTTTGTATTGATGTACAACATACATGCATGTATTGAGCACATGTATACCACTCAACTATTTTCACAACCTAAATATAGCCATGTGATTGGTACCTAGATCCAGAAAGAAGACATGACCAGCACTCCAGAAGCCCAATTTCTACTCACAGATCCCCTTCCCACCAAGAGGAACTATTAGCCTGACTTTTAACAATATAGATTAAATTTACTCTTTTTGCACTTTATATCAATGGAATCATACAGTTAAGCAGTTTACATTGTGGGGAGTGGGGGGAGAAGAAAGAAGATTGGGATGTCCTGGCTTCTTTTGCTTAACACTATGTTTGTGATGGGATCCCTGGGTGGCAGAGCGGTTTGGCGCCTGCCTTTGGCCCAGGGCGCGATCCTGGAGACCCGGGATCGAATCCCACGTCGGGCTCCTGGTGCATGGAGCCTGCTTCTCCCTCTGCCTGTGTCTCTGCCTCTCTCTCTGTATGTGACTATCATAAATAAATAAAAATTAAAAAAAAAACACTATGTTTGTGAGATGCCATCATGTTGTTTATGCAGTTATGAGTTGCTTATTCTGTATAGTAGTCCATTATTGGAATGTACCACAAGTTATTCATCTCTTCTGCTATTTATGGACATTTGGGTAGTTTCCAGACTAAGACTGTTATAAACTGGGTTGTTGTGTACAAATTTTGGTTAAGATACATCTGCATTTCTTTGGGGTATATACCCAGGAGTGACAATGCTGGGTCATTGTATATGATCCACTTTAGTAGATAGTACTACACAGTTTAACAAAATGACTGCACCTGTTTATACCCCGACCAACTTTGTAAAAGAGTTCTGGTTTCTTCACACCCTTGATAAAACTTTAAAATTTTTTTAGCCATCTGGTGGGTGTGTTGGTATTGAGGTATGGTTTCAATTTTTATTTCTTGATGATTAATGATTAAAACTTCTTCCTACAATTACTGGCCAATGTATAACCTCTTTTCTGGAGTCTGTTCATGTCTATTTCCCATCTTTCTACTGAGTAGTCTTTTTCTTCTCAGTTTGCAGTTCTTTAAACATCCTGGCTGTAAGCCATTGGTCAGATATATGTATGCAAACACCTTCTTCCCCTTTATAAGGTGCCTTTTCACTCACTTTTGATGAAAATAAATTCTTATATTAATTGTTGAATTTATCAATTTTTTATGTTTAGTACTTTTTGAATCCTATTCAAGAGATTGTACACCACTCCAGGATAAGAAAAAATGTTCTTCCTCTGAAAGCTTTACTATTTTCATTTTACCTTTAGATCTTCAATCTATCAGAAATTGATATTGTATATGGTATGAAGTCAAGGTCAAAAAAATTTTTCCATATGGCCATGGTTCCCAAACTATGTACCAAGTCACCCTTGGTAGCCATAATAAATTCACAGGGTGTCATGAGATTATTTTTACATTTTTTGAGAGAAGCACAGTGACATTTGTTGGATACTACACAAACTATTAATTTGGAGTAGTTCACAGTTCCAACATTAAATTGTACTACATTCTCTTCAATGACATGATATTTTTGCAAAGCTGGGTTTTTTGAAGTTGCTGTGTCAAAAGTAAATACTCTTTGAAATCAGGAGATGTGAATAATGGCACTCAATAAGATTTGAAGACCCAATAAGCCCTACAGTGCCCAACAGAAGTATAAATCCATTAGTAAATATTGTGGTTGCTTAAAAATAAAATAAAATACTATTTTTTCTTTCAAATTATATGTACTATTTTTTTCAAATGATTACTAAATTGTTAGGATATAAATATTTATGAAATTGTTTGGATATAACTACTTAATTAAAAAAAAATGTTAGGTGTTTCTTCTGGGCTAGAGGTGCCATGAAAAAAAGTTACCAAGACATTATAGGTGCCAGGTATCAAGAAAGTCTGAGAAACTCACTGAGGCAGAGTCTAGGGCGGTCTCTATGATTCTCACACTGGTGCTTATGTTCTTGTGTGATCCCTTCCCCTGAGTGTAGGTAGGACCTGTGAGTTGTTTCTAACTCATAAAATTTAGAAAAGGTGACAGGCTGTATGTGATTACATGTACATAATTACGTTACTTAAAAGTGTAACACCCAACTAGACAGGAGTCTCTCTCTGAGCTACTCCATGGAAAGAGGCATGCAACAAAGAGGTTGAGGGTAGCCTCAAGCCAAGAGTCAGCAGATCACTGAGGCTCTCCAGGAGTCTGGGTGGGTCAGTTGGCTAAGCATACAACTCATGATTTTGGCTCCGGTCATGATCTCAGGGTCATGGGATCAAGACCTGCTTTAGGCTCCACACTCAGTGGGAAGTCTGCCTGAGGTTCTCTCTCCCCTTCTAAACCTCCCCCCACCCCACTCTAAAATAAATAAATAAATCTTAAAAAAAAAAAAACAAAAAAACAAAGCTCTCATTTTGGCAACCTGCAAGGAATTGCATTCTGCCAATAACTATATGAATTTGATTGCAGATCCTTCACCAGTTGAACCTCCAACAATACTGCAACCCAAACACCTCGATTGCAGCTTGGTGAGACACCACAAGACACTTGTGGTAATATTGTTAAAGCAATAGATAACCTATACACTGGTCAAATGGATATCTCATTGACCAGGATCTTTCAATGAAAAGACCATTCTTCACAGTATCATCTTTGGTGTAAACCAGACACTGAATTTTTTATAGTAATGGGAAGTAGAAACCACCTAAATTTCCAAAAAAAGTTTTGATGAATAGGCCATGATAAATTTTCCATCTAAGAATAATTGATAGCCAAGAAAAATCATAAGGAAAAATAGCTAATTACATGGGAAAGTTTTCACAATATATCACTTATGTGAAGAAAGTTATAGTCATATGTTCAATTATATTCTACTTGTGTAAAATGTGAGTTTTATGTGTATCTGCATTATAAAAAGACTGTTAAAATGTCTTTTGGAGGGGCCCCTGAGTAGCTCAGTCAGTTAAGCATCTGACTCTTGGTTTCGGTTCAAGTCATGATATCAGGGATGCCAGGGTGGCTCAGGGGTTGAGCATCTGCCTTTGGCTCAGGACATGGTCCCAGGTCCAGGTATCAAGTCCCACATCGGGGTCCCTGCAAGGAGCCTGCTTCTCCCTCTGCCTCTCTCTCTGTGCCTCTCATGAATAAATCAATAAAATCTTTTAAAAAGTCATGGTTTCAGGGTCACGGATCAAGCTCTACATTGGGCTCCACACTCGGTACAGTCTGCTTCAGATTCTTTCTCCCTCACCCTCCTCGCTGTCCCTCCCTGCTTATGTGTTCTCTCTCTCTCTCTCTCTCTCTCTCTGTCTAAAATAAAGAAATAAATAATCCTTAAAAATATATCTTTGGGAGAGGGAAGATTACAAGTGCTTAACAACCTTTTTGTGTATTTTAAAATTTTTCTACAGCAAATTGCCCACCACTTTCCTACAAAGAGAATATACTACTTTTATACACATACAAATTCATACACATCCATATTTTTAAAATCAAAGAACAGTCCCTGCCTTGAGGGAATTTACAGTATGGTAGGAGATGTGCTGTAGACAAATAAGGATGCTATAAAGTTAGACATTGTATAGTCATGACCATTTGGAGACCCAACCTGAACTATCTTAACATAAAAGGTTCACAAACTGTGACTGGCCTCCTTGGGTTGTATACCATCCTTGGACCAATTGCAGTATCCAGAACATGGAGTTCTAGGTCTGGATCATGAGCCCACCCTAGGAGCCCTGCCTATCACCAGCGCCACATCGAGTGTGGTAGTGGTGGTGATGGGAGAGAGGGAGGACTTCCCAAAGGAAAGAGGATGCCATAACCAGAAGAAAAAAGGAGATGTGACTGTGAAAGATGAAACAAGAAGCAAAGGCACAGAGTGACACATTAAGCTGAGTGTTCAAAAGTGAGGAGGTATTTTCAGGCAGCTGGGGTCAGGAGGGCATTTGAGAAGGATGGAGGGAAGTGGTATGAATGATATAAAGGGAAACTGAGAGATAGAAACCAGATCATCCAGAAGTGGCTGGTGTACCAAACAAAGATGTTGAGTGCCTCCATCCTGAGGGTAATCCCCAAAACGATTGAAGGCAAGGACAGGTGTATTTGATAACCTTTGTTTTCCCTGCAAGATACAATGCCTGACGGATACTATTACAAGCAACAATAGTAATAATATTTTCTGTCTCCTTCATGAGACCCCATCAACTCTCCAGTGACTGTGAGGAGGATAGTCAGAGGAATCTTTGACAATAACCTCCACTAAATCAGTTTGTCTCAATGTTTTCAACTATAATCTTCAGTAAGAAATACCTTTTATTACAATTCAATTGAATTTCACTGAATTGTTTAAACAAAACAAAACACCACTGCGCTGGACTACCAATTCCATGATGGCAGTGACCATGATTGCACGCATCATAGCTTCTATGTCTAGCACAATGCCACAATGTCATGTCCCGTGGTGGGTGCATAAATTACTATTATTACCAAGTTCATTTTCACTGAATGAATGGATAGGCAGATTGATAAATCAAAATGCCTTGCATTATAATTTGTAACTATACAAAGAGTTACATGGATGCAAATAGCTGGTCTTAGCAACAAACTCAGAGCTATGTTTATTAGACTGTGTGTTAGACAAATCACCAGAGCAGGCAGCGGGTGGAGATGCTGAGAGCAGGGCAGAGTTGGGATTTAATGCCAACAATGGGTGGTACCCAGTGCACCACACTGGAGTGATTCATACTACTTCCTGGGCCAGGGTCCTTCTCTATAGCTCCACTTCCTGTTTTACAGACTGTGACTAATTTCAATAGTATATACGGATTATGATTCAGAGAATGGAGATGAGAAGGTTTCCTTTGCTGGCCCAACGATTCCATGTCAAAGGGAGAGCAACACATGCACAAGGTAATCTTTTTCTCTGAATAGGGGCCTGGGTTTAAAAAGCCACTCTTGTAGATATCTTAAAAGTGTATCTGCTTCAAGGAGGGTCACCAGGGGCCACTTATGCCCATCATTTCCTCCCTGCCTCTTGAAGCTTATTGATCAGTATCAGTTGCAAAGTCCTTCCTATGTGTTCTCTGTAACCAAGTTCTCTACATAGAAACCCAAGTCAAGGAAACAACTTTAAAAGAATCAGTTTGCCCAAAGATTAGCAGTGCCAACTGTGGCTAAGCAATGACTTCCTCCTAGTGTCAAGATTCCTGCAGGCTTGAGGATTAAGATCCCATTTGAAGAAGGACTTGTCAGAAAAAATAATGATTTTCTGTCTTTTTCAAAGAGACAGAAACCTTCATGATGGACAAAGTCATCATTAAAGATCTTTAGTTCTGGGCTGCACTAATACCTTAATAGTTGTAGACGCCTGGGAAGGGGTTGAGCAGGGGGAGGATTTCTAATACTGATCACAGGCAGCCTTTTTCATTCAACAAGCAAGTCAAGAGTTGAAACCATATTCTTAAGAGGCCTTAAGCTTCAAGATTAAGGGACTTTGAGAACAGGCAGATCTGGCTGGATGTGTCTTTCCCTTGTCTGTGTCTTTTAAGTAATCACTTTGGTCAAGTTAAAGAACACTCCTTCCCTGAGCCTCAAATTCCTCAGCTATAAAATTCCAAAGGCAATTTGAGGATTAGAAAAAAAAATATGGAAAAGCGTTTAATACTGTACCTAGCACATAATTGTTAAATCAATAGTTCTCGTGGTGGTGATGATGTTGATGGTGATGGTGGTGGTGATGGTAAACTCTATTATTATTTTGTTCTAAAGTAATATGAAGAAATATAATATCAAGTTCATATTCAGAATTCAGTTGGGAAGATGAATTCGACTCCCAAATAACCATAGTGCCAAGGAGTATTTGAGAATAACTAGCACATTTCTATCTTTCTGCCTTTATGCACACTGTTTCATTTACAGGAAGACTTCTCACACCATGTTAACCTTTTCAAACATAGGCAGACTTCATTTCAAATGCTTATGGGGCTCTCCTTGGTCACTCAAGTCAAGCAAGCTATCCTCCAAGCTCACCTGTTTCCCACACCCCTCACTTGTGTGATTGCCCCCTGCAGCCTTTCAATAAACACTGTTTTCTACTTGAATTAACTTGACTGAGTTTATGCATCTGCAACCCAAAGACTTTTGATTAGGATACCACCAATAAATGTGATTAAAAATTTTTGAGGGTGAAGATGCTGGAAACAGGTGGATTGAGGCAAGCCAGGCAGAGGGGAGGATGTGGAAGTCATCGATTGGTCATCAAAGGTGGTTCAGAACCCATGAGATCTCTGTGGAGGGAGAGATAAAAGACTGGAAACATGACTGATTACAAGAAAAACTTAGATAAATTCTTGTCCCACTAAATGAAATCACATTACCATTGAGCTACATACCTAGTGTATGTAGCCAGCACAATCTAGGTACAGGGGAGAATGCAAAGAAGAGCAAACACAATCTCTGCCCCTTAGGAAAGCACAGTTCCTCCTACAACTTATACTGAGTACAAACAAAGTGTAAGGAGGTGGGCAAAGACTTTATGGACAGGACACAAAAGTTTAAACCATGGGGCACCTGGGTAGCTCAGTCAGTTAAGCGTCTGCCTTTGGCTCAGGTCATGATCCTAGAGCCTAGAATTGAGCCCCACATGGGGGTCTCTGCTTAGTGGAGAGTCTGCTTCTCCCTCTGCCCCTCACCCTGTGCATGTACTCTCTCTCTTTCAATTAAATAAAGTCTTTAAAATAAATAAATAATTTTTTTAAAGAAAAGTTTAAACCATATAAGGAAAAACTGATAAATTAGACTTCACCATACAAAACACTCTGCACTTTGAAAGACACTATTAAGATACTCAAGTGGCACGCCACAATGTGGGAGAAAATATTTGCAAAGCAAATATCCAATAATGGCCTTGTAACCAGAATATAAAAAGAACTTTGAAAAGTCAATAGAGAAGGTGATTCAATTAAAGAAAAACGGACAGAAGATTTGAACAGACCCTTTGAAAAAGGTGATATACAAATGGCCAACAAGCACATGAAAAGATATTCAACATGATGAGTTAGAAGGGAAATGCAAATGAAACCACTATGAAATGCTATTTGATACCACTGAGAATGACTAAACTTCAAGAGACTGACAATATCAAACATTGATGAGGGTGTGAAGCAACTGGAACTTTTAGATATTCCATTTTGAAAAACAGTTTGGCAAGTTTTTATTAAGTTAAACATATACTTATCCCACGACCCAGAAATTCTACTCCTAGATATTTGCCCAAGAGAAATGAATGTACATACCCACAGAAAGATTTTTACATGAATGTGTATAGCACCTTCATTCATGATAATCAAAAGAAGCAAACTCAAATAGCTAGACAGATGGAGGTATATCCATGCAATAGTATATTACTCACCATTGCAAATGAACTGTTGATACATGCAATGACACTGATGAATCTCAAACATTTTATGCCTACTGAAGGAAGTCATGACCAAGATAGTACATACTCTCTGACTCAATTTATGTGAAATTCTGGAAATGGCAAAACTAAGTTGCAGTGATACAAAGTGGACCCATGGTAGCTTAGAGTGGGGGTGGAGGTGGGGCACTGGCTGGGAGGATCAGATAAGAATGTTCTTGAGGTGATAAGAGTGTTTTATCTTGATTGTGGTGGTGGTTGTACAGGTGACCACATCCATCAAAATTTATTGAGATGTATGTGCCCTTAAAATGAGTGTATATTATTAGATGTAAATTATATCTCCAAAAAATAATTTTTTCAAAAAGAGAGAGCCTTGAAACACAGTGACTTGTTCTGCAGGTGCTGTGGAAGGGAGAGGGCCTCCACCTGTAGACATGCTGTGGAAGATTGAAGTAAACAAGAGCTGGAAACCTTCAGAGAATATTTTGGTTCATAAAGTCACTCTCTGCTTTGCCAAGACCTTCCATGCTCTTAGAAGGATTGCAACCCTTTTCGGGTCCTATCAGACACCAAGTGCTGGCAGGACAGGAACAAGACTGTCCAGAGAACAACAACATGGAGAAAGCAGCCCATTTTTCCTACTGGGAAAAGCTCCCTGGAACCTAAGACAGATAATCTGACTTGTTCTGAGTTCTCCATAAAAACCCTCATACCTCTGTCCTCTTCTAACCTTTCATCCCTGCCTTGCTTCCTTTTGAGCCTCTCTCTCTGGCTCTTGCTTGGTGACCAAGTTTCCCTCACCAGATCCCTGTGGCAGCACAGAGACTGTATGCAGCCACCAACTCCCAAGCCCTTTGCTTTCTCCAGAAAAAACACAGGAAACATTGGATGGAATAAACCCTACCAGTCACAAGTATTCAGACATTCTCGTAAGTACTGTTCTTTTAAAAAGCTGGAAAGTTGGATTGAGGAGTTTGAGGCTATTATTAGCACCAAACACTATAAAAAGGAAATGCCACTGGTAATCTTGGGTGGCTGTATTTTTATATGGGATAATTCAAGTTTCCTTCTTAGAGTTCTCAGTCATAAGAAATCCTTAATAAAAATACTACCTCAGGTCATACCCTCAAACCCAGTTGAAACATTGCTGAAGTCCATTGGGGCTATTCTGGTCAGGACTGACTAGGAGAACTAAGATTGCATTTTTAGCCTATTTTTATGGCTGCTCCCTTCTGGAGTGCTCAGGTCTGTCCTACCAGAGGAAAACAATCAACTACCGTACAAATATTTACTTGTAGTGACCCTGTGGAGGCAGCATGGCTGAGGGGTTGGTGGTATGCAGGTCAGACTTAACCGAGCTTGGTTTCATGGAACATTGGACAAGTTGCTTAACCCTCCTGAACATCTCCACAAGATGGGTTGTTGTCAACCCTCTAAGTTAATGCCTGATGCCTGACACTTGGTAAATTTGCAATAAATGTGAGTTCATTGTTATTGTTCAGTCATGCCTCTCATTCTAGCATCTGCAAAAGTGTGGCCTTACCTTTGGACATTCTACACTCTTTCTTGATATACAAAGCATGCTGATGAGAGAATAAAATAAAAATAGTAATGACATCTTGTGTTGGTGAAACTGCTGAAAAAAAAAAGCATGTACTTCAGAGACACTCCTGGCCTCTTGCTTCCAGGTTTATTGGAGAGCAATTTATCCATGTGTGTCAAAAGCCTTTAAAATTTGTTTGCCCTTAAGAAAACAATTAAGCTTTGAGCAAAGATTTAGAGTAGATAATAGAGTAGTAAGAAACTGGTGAGAGTCTAAATGTCTAACAACAGAAGTTCATCACAATTGATGAACATTTACTCAAATCAGGTCACAAAACAGTGTGTACAATATAGGTCCAATCGAGGGTATGAACTGAAGCATTGCTTTCATTAGGAATTTCTTGTGACCAGGCCCTCTAAAAAATAAAACTTAATTTACTCTCGCATAAAAATATAGATAAGTGGGTAAATGTAAACATACCTGTAAAAAAAGGTCTATAGACCATGACTTTACACAATAGTTTTATGTGTGGGTGCTGCTTTTGAGTGGGTTTTTTGGTTTTGTTTATTTGTATTTTTATAGAGCTATATTGCTTTTCTATTAGAAAAAAAAAAGCCCTCAAAATTTAGAGAAACATTTTGATGAATCTAGAAAAGAGAGAGAACAAATATAGCACAATAGTTAAGTAAGCAGTGGCCTATGTTTTGCTTGACGTTTCAAAGAATTCTAGGCCCTTTAGTTAGCTTTCTACAAATAACACCGATAGACTGTGTGACTTTGGGTAGCTTCTGCCCCTCTCTGGCCATCACTTTTCCATGTATAAAATGTATGAGTTGGGCTAGATCAGGGATGGCAAATTATCTTTATCATGAGTGTCAGCTCTCCTTTAACTGCTAGAGAGAGCCTGGACCACATCTGTGATGAGAATGAATGTTTGAAAGCAGGCGAGAGCTCTGTGACTAACAATGTCTGTCATGGACATAAGCATGAGGAATGACAGGAGGGCCAACGCAGTTCCTATATGTGGACTAGAAAACGCGAAGGTTTCTTAGAATTCTATGAGCCTAGGGCATCTTCCAATAAAAATATTAATCTGAATTTGGACAGTCACAAGGGTGGGGTCTATCTAATGCCGTGTATTCATTTTCCATCTTATTTTACAGAGCCCAAGACATAGTTTGGTGTTTACTGTAGAAAAAAGTTGTCATGGCCTTTGTGTCTCCACTGTATTTTGCACCCATCACCTCCCATCCCAAGAACAAGGAATGAATCTGCAGCTGTTGTTTCAACTTCTTCAATCTGAAGCAATTTGAAAGCCACAGCTGTTAGGGGCGTAAACCTGACTCTGGCTTTGTCCTTGGTCCACATCTCATTTTTCATGAAATTCTCTAAGAGCCACACCTCTGGGAGTTGAGTCAGAGAAGGCCACTTCCGTCAATCATCCACTCTCCCGGGATCAGAAGTGCTCGTTCCTAAGGGGAGTTTCCAGTATGAAATAGAGCCTGTTCCTGTCCTGATTTGGTGGAACCGAGCTCCTGGGAGGGGTGCTGATGTTCCTAAAGGCATATGATGAGTTCAACCACCACCCAGCTTTTCCCACTAGCAGGCAGACATGGATAATTTGGCAAACATCAGCATTTGGCTGCCAGCAGGTTGGCTATTTAGAGGAGAGGGCAGGCTGGAGGACTTTACTACATCTCAAGTTAACCACACTAATCTACCCTAGCTTCCACAGAGAACAGCAGGCTATATTGAGGGATCTCAGCAACAGCTGTGCCTTCCAAACCAAGATGCTGTTCAGAAAGATGATCCAAATGTGGGCTATGTGTTTCAGTTGGAGCTGGTGGGACTTTCCTTCTCAAATGGCCCTTTGTGTGCTTCTAAAAGATGGGGCATTAACCTCACACGTGGCTAACGCATGATGGATGACTTGGCATTCTCGATTTACATTTGGCTTGTGGTCAGAACTGAACTGTCAGAATGCCTGAGTATCTGATGGACAGTGCCTGGCTTGTTCAGACTCGTTTCTGATGAAGTGAGTAGAATGCGGGGGCTTTTGCTCCATCCAGATTTGATAAGCTAAACAAGGCAGGACTGTTACAAAGGCTGACTTTAGTGTTCCTCTCAGGGAGGCAGAGGTCAGTGTCCAGAATCAGTGGCCTCCTATCAACTCTATTCATATTAAGCATTTCTACCTACTTCTGGGTAGCACAGTTGGTTGAGTGTCCATCTTGGTTTTGGCTCAGGTTGTGATCTCAGGGTTCTGAGATGAACCCCCACATTGGGCTCTGCGCTCAGCAAGAAGTCTGCTTCAGCTTCTCTCCCTCCTGCCCCTTACACTCATGCTCTCTCTCTCTCTTTCAAATAAATCTTAAAAAAAAAAGAGTCCTAATCTTTTAGAGATATATACTGAAATATTTGTGGATAAAATAATTTTTGCAATTTGCTTTTTAAAAAATCCGTTGAGTAAAAGGAGTATGGAGTATACAATTGGTAATTGTTGAATGTGCATAATAGGTACAGGAAGTTTATTATAATGCCTATGCTATTTTTGTACAGTTTGAAGTTATAATAAAAAGTTTTAGAAAGCATCATGTAGAGGAAAATCTAGTGTCACAGAAAAGTGTTTATGACATATTACATAAAAAGAAAGAGTCTACAAGGGGCTTATATCTTAAGTTCCATGATGATCTGGTTTTTGTAACTGTGTGGGTATGCAGAAATATATGAACCAAAATGATTAATGACCTATGACTAATTATGAGTGACTAGATTACAGTAATTTATGCCTTTTTATGGTGTTCACTACTATGAATTTTTCTAATAATCATTATTACTCTTCTAAACAGAAAATAACAATAAATCTATTTACAATTAGAGAAAAATATATGCATAACCAAATTTGCACAGAAAAAGTTATAGAAGGATAATGCTTCTGCAAAGACAGAATTTGGGGCTTTTCTGTGTTTTCCTAATTCATGCGAAGAGTAAAATTTATTGTGAAAAGAAATTTAGAACAAAGAAACTTTGACTTTATAATAAGGCATTTTAAGAAAATGTCTGAATACTTCATAATTAACAGTTTATAATTCTATGTCTGTATAATTCTGTGTCTCTGCCTGTACAAAGTCCCTGGCAAACATCAATTCTGCTTTTCCAACAAAGAGGCACTGCTTGATCTGAGACAAGTCAATGGCTGTTCTCTGGGTCTGTTTTTTCACCTTGTGTCTTTCATGAGACTCAAAGAAGAAAGCAAAGTGTTCTGATAAGCTTTGTACAAATGTCAGGAGGTGGTAGTGACTAGTCCCCTCCCAACAATTGTACCATCACATCTTAAGGAAGGAAAGAAGCCAACACTGGTACAGGTAGACACTTGAGTAAGACAAACTTATTTCCCTCCCAATCATTTTCTCAGGATTGGTCTTGTTCTAGCAATGTGGAGGTGTCCCAGTGACCCTATAAAAAGTGGGGAGGGGGATGCTGTGTGTTAAAAACACAAGCTAGGGCAGCCCTGGTGGCTCAGTAGTTTAGCGCCGCCTATAGCCCAGGGCCTGATCCTGGAGACCCAGGAACGAATCCCATGTCGGGCTCCCTGCATGGAGCCTGCTTCTCCCTCTGCCTGTGTCTCTGCCTCTCTCCTCCGCTTTGTGTATTCTCATGAATAAATAAATAAAATCTTTAAAAATAAATACATTAATAAAAAATAAAAACACAAGCTAAAAACACAACAGGGAAACACCAGGACACAACTAATGCTCACAATATGGCCATAACATTGTGTATAATCATCAGTCCTCCAAAAAATTCCATGAGGTATGTATAATTATTATTCTCATTGTTCAGAAAACAGGTTCAGAGATGTAAAGTTACTTGCCCAACATCACACAGTTCCAGGGTGAAGGAGCAGGACTCTTTTCTTATTATGTCTGATTCCAAAACTGATAGTAAGTCTTAAACACTGTTCTATACAGCATCACTTAGAGGTTTAAAAAAAAAAAAAAGTACATTGTGAAAAGTGTTCACTGAGTTTCAAGATGTTGACTGGTTCCTTGTACCACATGAAGGGGCCTTTTGGTATGCCCTTGTGTTTGTCCAGAAAAGATGCAAGAAGTAAAAACCTACCTCCATGGGGAGAAATATGCTTGAATTAGCTAACTGGCTCTGTGGTGAATGGAACCAAAGACTCAGTGTCTGGATTCTCTGTCTTCCTGACTCTCCTTCTGTGTTGGTGTCATTTGCTCTTACCAGAGATGAGCCTTACCCCAGAGAGAGAAAGCATGGCCACAGGCAGCTCCAAAGTCACTTCTTAGAGAATCATTTTCGATGGGGGAAGCACAGTTGTACCACTGTGTCCAAGGAAAAATCCTTGACTGTCCTGCTGAATAGCACAACAGACCCAGAACCCAATACTGCCTCCAATGCACTACTGTGATTGCCTGCACCAGAGAGAGACACAGGCTGCAAACGGTCCCCAAAAGAACAGGTGGGGATTGGTATTCTCAAGAGGGGAAAATGTGGAAGGCCCTCATTGTGCTCTGGAAGGTAGTGACAAAATTAGGGATGAGTAGATGACCTCTTTAATCTTGCAGTTTCCTTTCACATTTTTTTTTTTACCCTAAGCTAGCTCAGCCTTCTATATCTGGTGGAAGAAAATTCCATCCATCTGCAATTTCCAGTTGAAGTAGATTCTACTGCAGAATTGTTTGTCAGCAAGGGCAACATGGTGAAGCAGTCAGAGTGCTGAGTTTAAAAGCAGAGAGACTTGAGTTCAACTGTCTCTACTACTACTACTACTCTAAGTTTCCAGATTCTTCACTGATTAAATAAAGATGATAACACCTATCTACAAGCTTCTCATGAGGATTAAGTGAGATAATAATATAAGATACCAGATACAGTGGCACACAGAAGGTGCTCAACAAAGTGTAGATAATATTTAATTAATTCAACAAATACTGTCTGAGAATGTAATACATTGCAAGGCAGAGTGCTGGGCATCAGGGATCATAAATCAAGAAAGAAAGACAGTGTTTCTATTTGCCTGAAGCTTCTCACAACAGGGGCTGGTGAAGAGAAAAATGAACAAGGAAACAAACAAGATAGTTGCAGATGGTGATAATTGCTTTGGAAAAAAATAAAATTGTTTCCATGCTTATATTTGTTATTGATATAAAAACTCTCCTGTTCAATCTCTCTCCAGCCTTTTATCCATGGGTTGGGAGCCATTCTCAAAGAGAATTCAGCATTTATAGTGAGCTTGAGCTTGGAAAGGCATTAAGCTATTGGCTCTTAAGTGACATGAAGAAGAAAGGAAACAGACTGTTGGTGGGAGGAAAATCCTGGTACTGTCCTACAGGATATCCAAATGCCTCTTTGTCAACACCATTGCCTGGTGGGCTTTGGAATCACCTGGGGGCGGGGAAGGACTTTAAAACATACAGTTCCCAGTTGCCATCTTCAAATGTTCAAATTCCGGAGGTGTCTAGGATGTTTTCTTTTAAGTTCTTCTTCTTCTTTTTTTTTTATAAAGATTTTTATGAGCAATCAGATGTGAAGCACCCTTGCCATCCAGTCTATGAATTCCATTAGTCACTGAGGCTGCGTCTGTTACTCTGCTGGCTACCATATGTTTGTGTTTCTAGTTTCTAGGATATTTGCCCCCATTGGTTCTCAAGGAGTTTAGAATCTAGCGGGAGATATGAACAAAGGTGCTGTGGGATAGAATATAAAGCAGGAACAATTTAGTCTTTGAGGGTAAGGGAAAACTTTATGGAAGGGAAGAATCCTGGGTAGGTTAGAATTTGGTTCAACTGCACGACAGAAAACACAAAATTATAGTGGATTAAACTAGATTGAGATGTATTTTTCTGTCATATAAAGATCTTGAGGAAAGTAACCCTGTGCTGGCATGGCATCTTAGATTCCTCTCGCTATCATTGTCAGCATGAGACCTATAGGGTCTAAGATGATTGCTCAGATTCCAGTCCTCATTTCTGTATTCCAACCAGCAAGAAGGACAAGAGAGCAAAGGAGAGCATAACCTCTCTATTTAAGGGTATGTTCTGCATACCCTCAAATTGCACATGAAAATTCTTTTGACATCTTATAGTCCAGAACTTAGGTACTTGACCACGCCTTGCTTCAAGAAATGAAACATAGCTAAAAATAGAGAGTTCTATTACCAGAAAAGAAAAGGAAAGCACTGGGTTACCACTGAAAGATCTCTAGGTTGAGATATGAAGAATGATTAGCCATTAGGCAGGGTAAGTTACAAAGTAGACAAGAAAAGGGGACTGTGTGCCTCCTTCAGCAGCATGGGACACCATGCCACACTTTTCTTTCCACATGCTCTGTTCATCATCCTTCATACTGTTACCCAGAGTCCACCTTGAATGAGCCTACCTATCCTGGCCATTCAGTGCTCAGTTCTAAAATGACTTCTAAAATGTCACTAACCCCTCATGTCACTGAAATAATGGCTGCTCAAAGGTACCCCCACTCCTTCTGGTTCGTAAGAGAGCTCACTTTGAAATTGCATCATTGAAATTACTAGGACAAATTACTGAAACCAATTTAGAAAAAACTACAATCCTAACTCTTTAATGTGGTTAATTATGGCACATCTGCCTGAAGCAATATTGTGCAAACATGAAAGATAATCAATTATAAAGTCATAGAGCATGAAAAACAGCTCATGATAAAATATTGAGCAAGTGCACAACAGTGAGTGCATGTGTTGTGATTATAATTATGTGAAAAAAATGTGTATGTGGACAAATATTAGAAAGAATATCATAAAACAAAAACAATTATTGGGCGGATGAAAGGTTTTTCTTTTCTGAAAACCAGTGTAGTTATAATACTTTTATAGCAGATACAATTTGAAATAAGTCTCACAAGCTTTACTTGCTGTCAAAGGTAGGTGTGCTTAAGAATCATCTGAGGAGCTTATTAAAAGTGCATATTTCTGGATTCTAGCCAGAGAGACTGTGATTCTATACTTCTGAGGAATGGCTGCATTTTTAACAAGCATCCTAGATCATTTTGCAGGAAGTGGCACACTGACCACATTTGAAAAAAAAACACTGTCCTAGCTAGTGTTTCAGAGATACCTAAAAAAAAAAAAAAAAAAAAAAATGACAGTTGAGATATTATCTGTGCCAAAGTAGCTCATGTTTTGTGTTGGGCTAAAGACTATGGCCAATATTCCTCTACCTTTGCTGGGGGAAAACATCAAGAAAGTTTAAAATAGGGAAGCCTGAGTGGCTCAGTGGTTGAGCATCTGCCTTCTGCTCAGGGCATGATTCCGGGGTGGGGGGACTGAGTCCCACATCGTTACTGCATGGAGCCTGCTTCTGCCTCTGCCTATGTCTTTGCCTCTCTTGAATAAATAAAATCTTTTAAAAAACGAAGAAAGTTTAAAACAAAGACTCCATCCATATTAACAAAAATTCTTTCCCTATCTGGATTATAAAATGAGACATCACTAAAAAGTACAGCATTGATTGCTTCTCTTTAGTCTTCCAAGTAAATGTGAAGGTGTCTGATTAAAACAACACAGGTATTAATAGCTACACATCTCCAGTTTCTCTTACAGTCCCTACACATCCTGGAATTTACCCTCTCCCCACACCTTTCTATTAAATCTGACATAAGTTGGACTATGCTCTGCCTTTGTGAGAGAAGCGTCATAATTTCAAACTCTAGATTAGAATAGTACAGTCTGCATAAGCCAGCCCTCTGGATGATTCTATACTCATTTTATTCAATTGGGTGACCAGCTTATCTCCGTTTGCCCAGGACTTTTTTGGTTTTAGCATTGAAAATCCCAAGTTCTGGGTCTCCCAACCCCACAATACTAGACAAACTGGGACTGTTCATCACCTTAACCTTTCCATTGCCTATGACCTATATAATTAGGTATAGCTGAAAAGACATTCTCCAGGCTGGGTTTGTCAGCCTCCACAGACAGTGTCTCAGGGAACACAGGAAAACACTTAGCTTTTTTGAAGATACTCCTTTGAAAAAGAAGACATGTAAGATGCTGTTCATTATTTTTAGAAATAAAACATTTCTCTGAAGTGGTTTCAGGAAAGCAGCCAGAGATATAAGGGTCTAGCAAATAGAATTCCCAACCTCCCTATAAGCATTTATCACCCAACTAGTGAAAAGTTTACTAAGATTTGTGTATGTTAAACTCATCAGAAGGGAGACAGGTAAGGTTGAGTCAAGTAGTCAGAATGCAGACTGTAGAGACAAAGGGTACATATCTGTTTAGAGGATGTGGAATTTTTCATCAAGTAGAATTAGATAGAATGTAACTCCTTATACACTTGTTTTTAGGAAGCTGATTTTATTACCATGCCTTTGGAATTTTTCTAAAATTCAAAAAGTTTAAATGATTCAGAAAGCTAAAAATATGATGTGGCTTAGCAGTCTGTTCTAAAATGTAGACCAGAAATTTTTCAGAATTACCCTGCCCACATCAAAATTATACTATTTTAAAATATTGCAAGTAGTTCATAGAATCCCCAGAATTTCATTTCAACTTCACTTCCAAACTACAACTTTCACTCTTGGCTCAGGAATAATCCAATCCTACTGACAGCTGGTTTACACTGTGGAAAATATACTTGTATGGGAATTTAGCACATTTGCCCACTTGAATTCTTGGATACGATATCAACTTCCATTAAAAAGCCAGTTTAGTAGAGAAAAGCAACTTACAACTAAAAGTTTCAGGTCTTCACTCTTTTAAATTATCAGATACTTAGGGCAAAAAAAAAAAAAAAGTTTATTTAGCCACTGCCTTCTTTCAATAAAGGATTTAAGGTGATCAATGCAGGAAACCATACATGAAGTCAACAACTGAAAACCAAAGCTACCAGCTATAATTGTAGCATTTTCCAAAGTGGATTCTGTGAGATATTAGTAGACATTGTTAAAACAAAAAAAGGGAGTCTCAAGCCAGTACGTTTGGGTAGCACTGAGATAATTGTTAAACATGATTTTTTACTGTAAGACTTTTGAGAACCTTTACAATGATAATGGGCATTCACACTCCACGAGGGAGGGGGAATAGCATGTGTTTCCCAAACTTAAATATTGTCAGAATATCTAAAATGTTTGAGTTCCAACTAACATATTTAGAGAAACAGTGCTCTTGCCTTTCTAAATTTGATAACTAAACTCCTTGAAAACTGGGATTAAATTTATTTTTGTTTTATTTTCACTGAAAACAGTTTTTCTTAATTTGTAATTAGAGAAGCTTTGTTCAAAGCATAGAAAAGTTTGACATTTAAAACATATTGACAATTCCATACACTCTTAAAGAAGGCTACTCTTATTACAAATATTACCACCTCTGATTTACAATAAGAACAAACAAGGTAATGAAACCTATTAGAAAGTTCTTGTGACTTCAAGCTCAGAGAATTTTACTCTGATGACTTGGAGAGGCAGATGAATTAATGCCAAGGGGGCAGGGCTTTGTTTAGTCTGTAGATTTCTAGTTAAAGCCAACTGTGATTTAAAGAGCTATAAATGAGCAGATATGGGCATTTGTAGCTAGGCATGCTTATTTGCAATTGGGTTTCTTTTCTACCTAAGAGCTACCCATATTTTCCAGCCCAAATTATACTGTGGATCTGTATAGAATCTGAAACTCTTGACTTGTGATCCCAGCACTGTTGCCCATCCTCAACAGCTATTAAGTAGAAGGAAGGAAGGAATTGGTTGGTGGTGCAGGGCTAGCCTGAAGATAGGTAGTTAGGAAACACTAAACTATGCTCTGTAACGTTGTGCTGCCTTACAAAGGGATTTTCCCAACCAATTTGTCTGTAAAAATAAAGTCTGTCATCAAAACCCAGTTTAGTCATCATGGTGTTATTAAAATGAGATGGGATAAAATGGGTCAAACTGCCACACACATTTTTTCTTCATGATGTAAACATCAATTGTGAAGACAACCAGATGTTGCTTTAGTTCCAACATGAGGTTACACGTTTGCTCTCTCCATAAAGAAATTCAAATATTGCTCTTTAACCACATTGAAATGACATTGCACGGAGTAATAAAAGAATATAAAGGATGAAAATAAAATTTTTATTGGGAAGAGGAAATATTACATACAATTAAGTATATGGCTGATGAAATGTATGAACAACCTTTTCTTAAGGAACAAATACAGACTTAGTAAAGGAAGAAGTTGGAAGCTTAGGTTTCCAGAGAAAATTTCTAAGCAGTTTTAAGTAACCAATTCTCAATTCTCTTAAGTAACCAATTGCATAAATTATACAGATCATTGAGGGAAAAGTGTACTGGTTTGTAGCTATTTCTGATCCTCAGTTCAGGTGCTGTGTAGATCTCTTCTATCATGATCCCAATTCTGGTGGTCCTGATCCTATTCTAAACAGGTTCTCTCCATTCATAGTGGACACTTATCATGAGGACACATCATAAGAAGGATTTTTTTTTTAAAGGAGAGCAGAAGAGATTTTTTTTTTAAGATTTTATTTACTCATGAGAGACACAGAGAGAGAGAGAGAGAGAGAGAGAGAGAGAGGCAGAGACATAGGCAGAGGGAGAAGCAGGCTCCATGCAGGGAGCCAGACGTGGGACTCCATCCTGGGACTCCAGGATCACACCAGGGGTCGAAGGCAGCACTAAACTGCTGAGCCACCCAGGCTGCCCACAAGAAGGATTTTTATTGCTCATTGTGAATGAAATAAATTCCACGTGCTCTTATGTGAACTCCGTGGTTTTAGAGACAGCTGCTTGAACCAAATCTTGAAGAGCTCTTGCATTTGAGGGAGTGCTTAAGTCACATGTACAACATGTGTAAAGAGTTTGGAAACGGCATCAGAATATGTGCACAACATCTTTGTTGATACAATTTTAAGTCTCATGTAAGCTAATAGGATCTATGCAATTCTGGAGACTATTAAGTAAAAATAAATATCTGCCCGTGGAATGGAAACCATCTTCATTTGAACAGTACTCGTTTTGCTTATTTCTATCCCCCAAACAGAAAACATCCAACAAAAACAATTTTATCTATGTTTATTTAATTATAACAAAAGTTGAACAATGCATACCAAATGGAAAAAGAAATCCAAAAAAGATGAAAATGTTTAGAACAGAAATGACTAATTTAGCTGAAAGAATTACCCAAGGGTCATGAAAACACATTTGCAACTTATAATTGGTTATTAATGTAAATTAAATTTAGTAACTGAGTCTCAATTGACTACTAAAAATTATCAAAATATTCTCAAACTGTTACATAAAAACAGACAATATCCATAAGTATTACATAAACACCAAACAAAAAATTCGTATGAGAAAAATAAATAAATGTATCCTGAGATAAAATACAAAGCACACTTGTCATGCTAGATATATACACCCTATCCCCTCAATATAATTGTGAGGATTCAGTATTTTCCACATTCCAAGATAAAGTAATGATAATATATGTTGATACAAGTTTCAGCCACAAAAATAAAGTACTTCATTTCTTAAATATTCCTACGATGAGACATCAGGACTCCTGTTTCACGCATCAAAACTTTATGAAGGCATAAGTTACGTTTGATTTGACTCCTCAAATCATGGCTGAAAACTCTCAGCAAAAGCATTCTAGGCTTTTTATTTCTCACACCAACTGACCCAGAATATATTTTAAGAAATGTTTATTTTCTGTGCATATTTGTTTTAAAGTTATAAATTTCTGAGCACTTTTTCTTCTTCCTCTTCATCACTGTCAGTGACATTGACTTGCTGGATGCTAGAGGAAGTTGATGTTGGGGCTGTGAAGACATTCTCCAAGGCTCCAATGTCCAGCTGAGGCATGGGATTTAAGTATTCTTCCCCACTGTGACTATGACTATTATAGTAAGAGGTCCCATCCATGCTTTCACAACTCCGAGAATCTTCACTGTGTGTACGTTCATCTGGGTAGTCTCTAAAAGGATAGTCTCTATTTAAAGCTGAAAACATAGCCTCATGTTTTTGGTATCTGTCTTCATAATAACCAAGGCATTCTGGCATTGAACTTGGAAAATTTCCATAGCCAAAGGGAGGCCGACTATAAGGGCACGTGCTGTAGCAGAAAGACAAAAATTAGAATTAGATCATACCTTGGCCCCCCATGCTGCCTTGCATACAGACTAATTGAGCAAGTTTAACTGCAACCTCTTTAGGGCCTGGAAATCCCTCAAGATAACTTTCTGAAACCACTTCATGTATTCATCTGCTCTTTTACCACTACCAAGTCCCAACATAAAATAAATAATTTTTTTTTTAAAAAAGGCAAAGTGAGCTCGTGATTCAGCAGAGCTATTATCTATAATCAGCCTCGGACTTCTAACCTTTGACAACCTTGATATAGAAAAATTGCTAATCTGGGCTATTCTCTCATGACACTATGTAAGGATTTGAAATGCAGGCATGTGTTATACTGTGGTAAAAATGAAGCTTAGTAAAAGCAGTGCAACAATTGTTCTTATTAGTATTTGAAACAAAATTTATGGGGGGATATATAATTGGGTTTGAATTAATAGTTACTCATCAACTGCATTCGTCACAAAACTATAATAAGTAATCCTAAAATTTGTGTGGAACCATGAAAGATCCTGAGTAGCTAACACAATCTTGAGAAGAAGAAAAAAAGCTGGAGGTAACACAATTCCATATTTCAAGATATATTACAAAGCTACAGGAATCAAAACAGTATGGCATTGGCACAAAAATAAAAACGGATCAATAGAAGAGAATAGAGAGCTCAGAGATAAATGCATAATTATATGGTCAATTTACTTTTGACAAAAGAGGCAATATACAATATACAATAGGGAAAAGGCTATCTTCAATAAATGGTGCTAGGAAAATTGAACAGCTACATGTAAAGAGAATGAAACTGGGCCACCTTTGAACACCATACATAAAAATAAACTCAAAATCGATTATAGACCTAAATTTGAGACCTGAAACCATAAAAAATCCTAGAAAAGAACACAGACAGTAATTTTTCTATTATCAGTCATAACCACATTTTTCTAGATGTGTCTCCTAAGACAAGGGAAACAAAAGCAAAAATAAATGATTGACACTGTATCAAAATAAAAAGCTTCTGCACAACAAAGGAAATAATCAACAAAAACTAAAAGATAACCTACTGAATAGAAGAAGATATTTGTAAATGGTGCATCCAATAAAAGATTAGTATCCAAAATATAAAAAGAACTTAAACAATTCAACACCAAAAAAACAAAAAATCTGGTTTAAAAATGGGCAGAGGATCTGAATAGACATATTTCCAAAGAAGATATACAGAGGGACAACAGTCACATGAAAAGATGCTCAACATCACTCATCATCAGGGAAATGCAAGTCAAAACCATGAGATATCATCTTATACCTGTAAGAATGGCTAAAGTCAACAAGACAAAAAAAAAAAATAACAAGTGTGGGCAAGGATGTGGAGAGAAAGGAACCTCATATACTGCTGGTGGGAATGTAAATTGGTACAGCCACTATGGAAAACATCATGGATGTTCCTCAAAAAGTTAAAAGTAGAAATACCATGTGATCCAATAATTCCACTTAGGGGTATTTATGCAAATAAATTTGCATTTGCAAATTTGCAATGCATAAATTTGCAATAAAGACATTAATTCAAAAAGATATATGTACCTCTATGTTAATTGCAGTATTATCTATAATAGCCAAGAAATGTAAACAACCTAAGTGTCCATCAATAGGTGAATGAATAAAAAAGACGTATTTTATACACACACTGGAATATTCTGCAGCCATAAAAAAGGATGAGCTCTTGCCATTTGCGACAATATAAATAGACCTAAAGGGTATTGGGCTAAGTGAAATAAGCCAGACTGAGAAAGACAAATACTACATGATTTCACTTGTAAGTAGAATCTAAAAAAATTAAAAAACAAAAAACAGAATCAGAACTATAAGTACAGAGAACTGATGGTTCTCAGAAGAGACAGGAGTCAGAAATCAGGCAAAATGAGTGAAGGGGAGTGGGAGATACAGTCTTCCAGTTATAAAGTAAATAAATCACAGGAACAAAAGGCTCCACATAAGGAGTATAGTCAATGACATTGTAATAGTAATGTATGAGGATAGATGGTAGCTATATTTATGATGTATATAATTTGTACATAGTATAAGTACACATAGTATAATGTACAAACTTATCAAATCACTATGTCATACATCTGAAACTAAGATAACATACTGTGTCAACTATACTCAAAACAAAACAAAACAAAACAGCTCCTGGAGGGGGGGCTGTGGCACCAGAACAGAGGATAACAACTCAACGCTCTAATTGACCCTCAATAATAAGTTCAATTAAAAACATTCTTCCTATCAGTAAGATTTGAAATGGATATTAAACTATGTTTTTAAAGATCTTTTTCAAATAAAATTTTTGCAATGTGAACAACTGAAAAGATTATTTCGTTGTTTTACAAACTGCTTTTTTTTAAGGTAAATCTAAAAATCTGCCATTCAAACCCATCTGTCAATTTTTTTTTTTTTTTTGAGTATTCTCCTTTTCAAAGGCATAGAATGGGAATCATAGTAAGGGGTATACAAAAGTCCAAACAGGAGTTCCCTGGGCTCATGGACTCCATCTAGTGACAGATAACATAAACATAGCAACCACACAGCAAAACGCATAAGTTGGGGGTTTCACATCATGCTCCTACATTTTTTTTTTTAAAGTTCAACTTTGTTTTCTTCCCTTTAAAAGCATAAGTACCATAGACATCCTAGACTATTATTTCAAACTCTTTGAAAATATGGGGCATTTTGACTAGTTTGGTATCCCATTCCCATATCTCTAAGAGCCAGGGGGACTTGCCCACATTAAATATCACAATAATAAGGCTAAGGTTCCAAAATGTTTCAGGTTTCCTTTCCTATTGTCACATCTTCATTCAGGCATTTTTAACATAATAGAAACATCCTGAACGTATCATACTTTCAGCTAGTATGACTTTGCTCCTGTAGCTCTTCTACCTTCAGGTCCCTCTATCCACTGAATTACACAGATACCTCTTCCACAAAGCCTACACACTTTAGCTAGAAACAATTCACCCACCATTTTTCAGGACTCAATCAATGTAGGCAAGATATTATGCAAGGCTTGGTGGAGAATTTAATTAAGAAAAAGATCTAGAATCCAGGTATATACTAGACGTGCTAAAGTCTATAATGCAAATTGTAAACACTACATGGCTACACTGGTATGGTAAAAACATGTTATATCTAGAAAACAGATCAATTAAGATATGAGTATTCCTAGAAGGTTGCATGGATGAAAATGAATAACTTTAGAAGCACTGTGATATAGTGGGAAAGGCATCAATTTAGCCAACATATAATAAGAATTTACTATGTTTTCTAGGCATCAGCTATGGCCTTTATGTGTTATCTTAACTATTCTTTAGAACAATTGTATGAGACAGATATATCTCCACTTTACAGAGGAGGAAACAGAACCTTAAAAAGATTGAGTAACTTGCTCAAAGTCATAATTAGCAAGTAGTGAAACAGAATCAGGCAAGCTAATTCTAGAACTTATTCTCCTAACTACCATGCCACACTACCTGGGAAGTAGTTCTAGCTATGCCACTTAAAAACCTGGTAACCTTAAATAAACCCAAATTTTTCTGAGCCTTGGGCTCCTTATATAAAACAGAGATAGGGCAGCCCTGGTGGCTCAGCGGTTTAGGGCTGCCTTCGGCCCAGGGCATGATCCTGTAGTCCCGGGATCAAGTCCCACATCAGACTTCCTATGTGGAGCCTGCTTCTCCCTCTGCCTGTGTCTCTGCCTCTCTCTTTCTCTCTCTCTCTGTGTCTCTCATGAATAAATAAATAAAATCTTTAAAAAAATAGAAAAAAAAATAAAACAGATAATATCACTTGTTCTGCCAACTTAAAAGATCTGTCACAAGGAACTTGAGAAAAAATCTCTATGAGTACTTTAGAAACTAGAAACGCTTTTATTTCTTTCTTAAGATTTTATTTATTTATTCATGGGAGACAGACGGAGAGAGGCAGAGACATAGGCAGAGGGAGAAGCAGGCCCCCCGCAGGGAGCCTGATGTGGGACTCGATTCTGGGATTCTGGGATCACTCCCTGAGCCAAATGCAGACGCTATTATTATTTAGTCTTACAAGAAGTTACATGTGATAATATAATCATAAACACACTCATATGTATATGTTTTACACTTATTTTCAAAGAGAAAGAATGCAAAGATAGAACAAAATCTAGTTGAAGTAGGAGGCAAGATGGAAGAGAAGAGACCGGCAAAGAAGCTAGACTTCTCAGAACATACTTTGTATTGTAATTTTGACTTTGAAACTATATAATTACTTTACATAATTTTAAAACAAATGTAATATTTTAAAAAGTAATCTATAAAAATTAAAAGCAAATGAAAACAAATGAACCCAAGTTATATCAAGTTTGTAGTTGCCTTAAATACACAGAGAAACATTATTTCAAGATAATATTCTGGAGGGTATTATGCTGAGTGAAGTAAGTCAGTCGGAGAAGGACAAACATTATATGTTCTCATTCATTTGGGGAATACAAATAATAGTGAAAGGGAATAGAAGGGAAGGGAGAAGAAATGTGTGGGAAATATCAGAAAGGGAGACAGAACGTAAAGACTGCTAACTCTGGGAAACGAACTAGGGGTGGTAGAAGGGGAGGAGGGCGGGGGATAAAGCAAATATGTTGTTATCATTAGACAACAAAATTTTAAGGGGAGAAGATACTAGCACATAAAATCAAAGAACTTCATTTGAAATTACAACATTACATTTATTTTGGAAATATCAATATATACTCATGAATTATTTTTCTCATTCAAAAAATGCATATTCTCTCATACTTTCCACTGAAAAGCCCTAGATACTTTGTTAACTCAGCAGCAATAAGCATCCCTATTGCTCAAATTGTGATCTCAGTAAAAGGAACTTGGATTTCTTGGATAAAATGGCTAATTCCAGGTCTGGACAAGATAAAGCCTAGGACATATTGTACAGATAACAAAAAACCTATTAAAGATTAAGGACACAGTCCCCAACCTGTAGCCAACTATACAAATAAAAGGATAATTTGAGTGGCAATGTATCAAAACATACCAAATATATAAAAGTCTACCTGTTCATGATGGTATTCCTAAAACAAAACAAGATTCAGTGATATGGGGAAAAAAATCAAGAAATTTTCCTGCCCTTCCTGTATTTCATAGTAACGAACTGATGAGGGTTTTTCTTCAAAAAAGCATTCTAGTTAATGAATGAAGGAATACTGAATAAGAAAATCACTATTTTGCAATCTCATGGTTCTAGGCAACAATCCTCAGCTACTAAAATCATTACAGATATTTCTCAACCCTAGCTAACCATTTAAATCACCGGAGAAATTTTTTAATTTAATTTCAATAATAAAAAAATTTGAAAAAATAAAGAATACTGCTTCCCAGGTCCTATACCCACAAAGATTCTAATTTATTTGGTCTGAACTCTTCAAGTGATCCTACTGTACAGCCGAGAATTGAGAAGTACTACTTACGGTGATAATACCTGACCCTACAGGTCATTCTTAACATCACTATTAAAGAAAAACAGACTTTGTATACCTCTTGATGTGATAGAATACAAATTACATAGCACTATTCATGAGATTTCATTGCCGAGAGAGAGAGAGTGAGAGAGAGAGAGAGAGAGAGAGAGAGAAAGGGGAGAGTTAAAGAAAAAAAAATTGAACCTGAATCTAATCAAGTTTTAAGATTTAACTATCATTTTACAGGGAAAAGGAGGGGGGATAATAGGGAAATATATAAATATCCAAGGATGTAATAAGCAAAATTCAAGATTAGGATAATGTGTTTGTTTAATGAACACATGGCATTAAAAAACAATAAAAGAGGTTGGAGTACTATTTTAGCATGAAAGAGGCTTAAGAAACATAATCACATCTGATGTTTATATCTTGCTTGGATCCTCTTTTATACAAACCCATTGTGAAAAGAGTGCTGAGACGGCAGAGGAAAATTCAACAAGCCAGTTGTTGGATGATAATAAGGAATTATTAATTTTTCAGGTATGAAAATGGTAGGTCATTTTTTCAAGTCCCTAACTAGTATATTTACATACGGATGTATCTGCAGATGAAATTATATGACATCTGTGATTCACTTTAAAATACTTAAAACTCTTCCCCAAAAAAAGTAGAAGAAATAAATGAACCAAGAAAGCCAAACTGTTGATAATTGTTGAGTGATGGGTACATGGAGATTCAATATGATATTCTGCTTTGCATATAAAAACGTCTGTAACAAGATGGTAAATAAGGTAAAAATATAATGCTATTCATTGCTTCTCTCATTTAGTAGTATGCATTTAAGTTTCCCTCATGTCTTTTCATGGCTTGATAGTTCATTTCTTTTTAACACTGAATAATATTCCACTGTTTATATGTACCACAGTTTATCTATTCACCTACTGAAGGACATCTTGATTTCTTCTGTTTTGGCAACCATGAATAAAACTGCTCTAAGTATCTATGTGCAGGTTTTTGTGTAAACACAAGTTTTCTTTTCTTTCTTTTTTTTTCCTGGTAAATAACAAGCAGTGTGACTGCTGGATTATATGGTAAGAGTTATTTTAGTCTTGTAAGGAATTGCCTGTCTTCCAAAGTGACTGTACCATTACGCATTCCTGCTAGCAATGAATTAGAATTTCCTTTGCTTTACAACCTCACCAGTATTTGCTGGTGTCTGTATTTTGAATTTTGGCAATTCTGATAGGTTTGTAGTGGTACTGCATTTAAATCTGTAATTCCCTAAAGATATATAATGTGATGCATCTTTTCATGTGCTTAAACCCCATCTCTCTCTTTTTTAAGATTTTATTTATTTATTCATGAGAGACAGAGAGAGAGACAGAGAGAGGTAGAGACATAGGCAGAGGGAGAAGTAGGCTCCCTGTGGGGAGCCTGATGTAGGACTTGATCCCAAGACCCCAGGATCACAACCTGAGCCAAGGGCAGACACTCAACCACTGAGGCACCGAGGCACTCTTTAGATGCCATCTCTATATGTTCTTTGGTGAGGTGTCTTCATGTGTTTTGTCCATTTTTAATAGGTTGTTTTCTTATGGTTGAGTTTTAAAAATTCAGTATTTTCAACATTTTGTATAAAGTCCCTAATCAGATGTATCTTTTGCAAATATTTTCTCTTAGTCTGTGACTTGTCTTTTCATTCTCTGGATACCACATTGTTTGATCTAGTAGCTTTGTAGTAAGTTTGAAGTCGGAAATTGTGAGTCCTCCAACTTTATTCTCCTTTCTCGATTGTTTTTAAAACTATTCTGGGTCACTTACAATTCCATATAAACTTTTAGGGTCAGCTTTTCCATTTCTGTGAAAAAAAAAAACATTAGGATTTTGAGAGGGATTATATTGATTCTGTAAATCACTTTGGGAAGTACTGTCTTCTTAACAATATTTAGATCTCTATTTAGATCCTTAATTTCTTTCAGTAATGTTTTGTAGCTTTCAGTTTACAAGTCTTGTACCTCCTTGGTTAGATTCATTCCTAGGTATTTTGCTCTTTTTGATGCTACTTTAAATAGAATTGTTTTCCTAATCTCCTTTTTGGATTGTTCATTGCTAGAAAATTCAAGTGATTTTTGTATATTGATCTTATACCCTGCAACTTCTCATTAGATCTGAAAACTTTTGTGGATTCCTTAGGATTTCCTATATATAGGATTTTCCATATTTAGGATCATGTGCAAATAGAGATAATTTTATTTATTTTATTTTAGATGTCTTCTTTTTCCTGCTTAATTTCTCTAGCTAGAACTTCTAAAAAAAATGTTGAATAGCAATTGTGAAAGGAGACATCCTTTTCTGGTTCCCAATCTCAGGGAGAAACCTTTTGGTTCTTCATCAGTGAAGATGATATTGACCATGGGTTTTGATTAAAAAAAAAATGCCCTTTATCATGTTGAGGAGGTTCCTAGTTTGACTATTAAGTTTTGAAATCAGGAATTGCTTTTTATAACGAAAACGTGTTGGATTTTATCAAATACCTTTTCTGCATCAATTGAGATGATTAGGTGGTTCTGTTCCTTCATTCTACTTACAAGGTGTATTACATTGATTGATTTTCAGATGTTGAATCACACGTACATTCCTCAGGTAAATCTCACTTGGTATATAATCCTTTTAATATGCTGCTGGATTCAGTTTGCTAGTATTTTATTAAGCATATTTTGCAATCATTTTCATAAGATATATTGGTCTGTAATATTCTTTCTTGTGATACCTTTGTCTGACTTTGGGAGCAGAGTAATGCTGATCTTGGAAATGTTCCCTCATACTTTTTGGAAAAGTTTGAGAATTGGTTTGAGTATTCCTCTCTAAATGTTTGGTAGAATTCATCAATGAAACTAGCCTAGGGCTTTTCTTTGCTGTGAGGTTTTTGATTAATTATTCAATCTCTTAATATAGGTCTGTTCAGATTTGCTATTTCATCTTGAGTCAGTTTTGGTAATTCATGTATTGTTCATTTTATCTTGGCTATCTAACTGGTTTGTATGCAGTTATTCACTGTATTCTCCTATAGTAATTTTTATTTCTGTAAAGTTGGCAGCAATGTACACAATTTCACATATCATTTTAATAATTTACATATTCTCTTTTTTTCAAAGTAGCTAAAGTTTCATCAATTCTATTGATCTTTTTAAAAAGCTAACTTGTTGATTTTCTTTTATTTCATTAAACTCGCTTTTGCTTTCCTATTATTTATCTCTCTTCTTATTTCTTTCCTTCTGCAAGCTTTAGGTTTTGTTTGCTCTTCTTTTTCTAAGTCCTTAAGGTCTAAAGTCATGTTGTCCATTTGAGATCTTTCTTTCTGAACATAGGTCATTGAGGCTAAAATTTCTCTATCAGTACTGCTTTCACTATGTTTTGGTATGCTGTGTTTTCATTTTCATTCATCTCAAAGTATTTTCTAATTTCCTTTGTGATGTCTTATTTGACCCACTGATTGTTTAAGAGTGTGTTGTTTAATTTCCATATATTTTTAAATTTTCCAGTTTTCTTTCTGTTACTATCAGTTTCATTCCATCATGGTTGGAGAAGAAGCTTTGTAAGATTTAAATATTTAAAAATAAATTGAGACCTGCTTTGTGAACTAACATATGGTCTATCCTATGTGCAACTGCATGCAATTATGAAGAATCTAATTATGAAGAATTGTTCAATTATGAAGAATTGTTACTGGGTGAAGCATTACATATGCATGTTAGGTCTAGCTGGTTTACAGTGTTGTACAGTCTATTTCCTTATCATCTTCATTCATTTTGGAGCATTGATCTATCCATAAAGTAACCACAGTTAAATCATACTTAGT
Organism: Canis lupus dingo; assembly: GCF_003254725.2. Lineage (NCBI taxonomy): Eukaryota > Metazoa > Chordata > Mammalia > Carnivora > Canidae > Canis > Canis lupus. The sequence goes on along the minus strand of NC_064246.1, from coordinate 53,037,965 downwards.
AGTGAAAAGCTGAAAGCTTTTTCTCTAAGATCAAGAATACGAGGCACATAAGTGGCTCAGTCAGTTAAGCATTCAACTCTTGATTTCTGTTCAAGTCATGATCTCAGGGTCATGGGATTGAGCCCCACGTCGTTGGGCTCCGTGCTGAGGACAAGTCTGCTTAAGATTCTTTCTCTCCCTCTCTCTCTGCTCCTCCCCCTTCTCATGCTCTCTAAATAAATAAATAAGATCTTTAAAAGAAAAAAAGAATAAATTAGGAATGCTCACATTTGCCACTTTTATTCAACATAGTATCAGAACTCCAAGTCAGTGCTATCAGGCAAGAAAAAGAAATAAAAGGGATACAAACTGGAAAAGAAGAAGTAAAACTGTATCTATTTGCAGTGACATGATATTATACATACAAAACCCTAAAGATTCCAATGAAAAATGTTAGAACTAATCGACAAACTCAGTAAGTTCCAGGATACAAAATCAATATACAAAAATCATTTGTATTTCTATACATCAACAATAAACTATTATAAAAAGGAATTAAGAAAACAATCCCGGGCAGCCCCGATGGCTCAGCGGTTTAGCGCCGCCTTCATTCAATCCAGGGCGTGATCCTGGAGACCCGGGATTGAGTCCCATGTCGGGCTCCCTGTGTGGAGCCTGCTCCTCCCTCTGCCTGTGTCTCTGTCTCTCTCTGTGTGTCTCTCATGAATAAATAAATAAAATCTTAAAAAAAAAGAAAACAATCCCATTTACAACTTCAAAAAATAAGAAACATAAAAATAAATTTAACCAGAAAGATAAAAGACGTGTACACTGAAAAATACAAGATATTGATAAAAGAAATTGAAGAAAAAAACAAATAAATTGAAAGATATTCTGAGCTCATGGATCAAAAGAAATATTGTTAAAATATTGTTAAAACTACCCAAAGCAATCTACAGATTCAATGCAACCCCCCTCAAAATTCCAATGGCATTTTTCACAGAAATAGAACAAACAATCCTAAAATTTGTATGGAATCACAAAAGACCCCAAATAGTCAAAGCAATCTTGAGAAAGAACAAAGCTAGGGGCATTACACTCCCTGATTTCAAACTATATTACAAAGCTATAATAAAACAATATGATATTGCATAAAAGCAGAAACATAGATCAATGGAAAAGAATAGAGAGACTAGAAATAAACTCACATATATATGGTCAATTTAAAAGGATAGTCTCTTCAATAAATAGTGTTAAGAAAACTGAACAGCCCCGTGGAAATAAGGAAACCCCTATCTTACACCATATATAAAAATCAACCCAAAATTAAAAATTAAAGACTTGAACGTAAGACCCCAAATCATAAAATTCTTAGAAGAAAACATGGACAGTAAATTCCTTGACACTGGTCTTGCTGATGATTTTTTGGGCTTGACACCAAAAGCAAAGGCAAAAAAAGCAAAAATAAATTTTGATGTGGGACCACATCAAAATAAAAAGCTTCTGCACAGCGAAGGAAACCAGCAACAAAATGAAACAGTAATCTACCAAATGGAAGAAAATATTTGCAACTCATATATTTGATAAGGCGTTAATATCCAAAATATATAAAGAATACTATAATACAAGAAGTCTATAGCAACAACAATAATCCAATTAAAAAATGGGCACATGATCTGCACAGACATTTTTCCAAAGATGACATACAGATGGCTAACAGGTACATGATACGGTGCTCAACATCACTAATTATCAAGGAAATGCACATAAAAACCACAATGAGACACCACCTCACACCTGTTAAAATGGTTTTATCAAAGAGACAAGAAATAACAAGTCTTAGTGAGGATGTGGAGAAAGGGGAATCCTTGTGTACCGTACTGTTGATGGGAAAGCAAATTCGTATAGCCACTATGAAAAATAATATGAACATTCCTCAAAAACTGCCATATGATCTAATGGTTCCACTTCTGGATATTTACTTGAAGGAAATGAAACCACAAACTTGAAAAGATAACTGTAACCCCATATTCACTGCAGCAGAAATTCCATACATACAATGGAATATTATTCAGCTGTAGAAAAAGGAAGAACCTGTAACACTATGGATGGACCTTAAGGACATTATGCTAAGTGAAATAAGTCACAGAAAAACAAATATGGTATAATCTCACTTATATGTGGAATGTTAAAAAAAAAAAAAAAAAAAAAGAACTGATAGAGAACAGGTTAGTGGTTGCCAGAGGGGGCAGGAGTGGGAAATGGGCAAAAATCAGTGAAGGTGGTCAAAAATTACAAACTTCCAGTTATAAGTCCTGGTGACATAATGTATAGCATTGTGACTATAGTTAATAGTACCATGTTGTATATGTGAAAATTGATTAGAGAAAAAAATCTTAAAAGTTCTCATTACAAGCAAAAAAAAATGTGTATTGTACACATTTTACATAATATACATTGTATATTACATTGTATATACATTGTACATAATATAATGTTATAAATCAGTCATATATCAAAAAATATTTAAGTCTGCAACTATTATTGTAAATTTATTTCTCTCTTTAATTTTACTAATTTTGGCTTCATATATTTTGGGGTCCTTTGTTGCATATGTATATGATTATAACCACTGTATCTTAATGTATTAACTCTTTTATCAAAATATAATATCCTTTTTCTACTGTAACAATTTTTGACATAAAGTCTATTTTGTCTAATATATTATAGATATCCAGCTCTCTTTGGTTATGATTTTCATGGAATATCTTCTTTTATTTTTTCCTCTTTCAATCTATTTGTGTCTTTGGGTCTAAAGTGAGTCTTTTGCAGATAGGATATATTTTGATTCTATTTTGAATCCATTCTGCCAATTTCTGCCTTTAGAGAGCTTAATCCACTTACATTTAAACTGATTACTGATAAGAAAAAACTTATTCTGCCGTTTTGCTATTTGCTTTCTTTTTTTTTCACCATTGACTTTTATTTTTTTATTTTTATTTTTAATAATAAATTTATTTTTATTGGTGTTCAATTTGCCAACATACAGAATAACACTCATCCCATCAAGTGCCCCCATCAGTGCCCCGTCAGTGCCCGTCACCCATTCACCCCCACCCCCCACCCACCTCCCCTTCCACCACCCCTAGTTCGTTTCCCAGAGTTAGGAGTCTTTATGTTCTGTCTCCCTTTCTGATATTTCCTACTCATTTCTTCTCCCTTCCCTTCTATTCCCTTTCACTATTATTTGTATTCCCCAAATGAATGAGAACATATAATGTTTGTCCTTCTCCGATTGACTCATTTCACTCAGCATAATACCCTAGAGTTCCAATCACGTCAAAGCAAATGGTGGATATTTGTCGTTTCTAATGGCTCAGTAATATTCCATTGTATACATAAACCACATCTTCTTTATCCACTCATCTTTCGATGGACACTGAGGCTCCTTCCACAGTTTGGCTATTGTGGACATTGCTGCTATAGAAATCGGGGTGCAGGTGTCCCGGCATTTCATTGCATCTGTATCTTTGGGGTAAATCCCCAACAGTGCAATTGCTGGGTCATAGGGCAGGTCTATTTTTAACTCTTTGAGGAACCTCCACACAGTTTTCCAGAGTGGCTGCACCAGTTCACATTCCCACCAACAGTGTAAGAGGGTTCCCTTTTCTCCGCATCCTCTCCAACATTTGTGGTTTCCTGTCTTGTTAATTTTCCCCATTCTCACTGGTGTGAGGTGGTATCTCATTGTGGTTTTGATTTTTATTTCCCTGACGGCAAGTGATGCGGAGCATTTTCTCATGTGCGTGTTGGCCATGTCTAGGTCTTCCTCTGTGAGATTTCGAGTGCTATTTGCTTTCTATATGTCATTCTTTTGCTGTTCCTCAGTTTCTCCATTAAGAGCTTTTAAGTTTAAAGGATTTTCCTTTTTTTAATTTGAATTCAATTAACATATGATGTATTATTAGTTTCAGAGGTAGAGGTCAGTGATTCACCAGTCTTATACCCAGTGCTCATTATATCACATGTGCTCCTTAATGTCCATCACCCAGTTACCCCATTCGCCCTTTCTCTCCCATCCGGTGACCTCAGTTTGTTTCCTATAAGTAAAAATGTCTTATGGTTTGTCTCCTCTCTGATTTCATTTTGTTTTATTTTTTCCTTTCTTCCCCTATGATTTTTCTTTCTGTTTCTTAAATTCCACGTGAGTGAGATCATATAATTGTCTTTCTTTGATTGACTTATTTTGCTTAGCATTATACCCTCTAGCTAATTCCATACATGTCATTGCAAATGGCAATATTTTTTTTCTTTTCTTTTCTTTCTTTTTTTTTTTTTTTGATGGCTGAGTAGCATTCCATTAATGGATTTTTCTATGTACCATTTTGTTTCCTCATTTCCTTTTTGTATATTTTTAGTTATTTTCTTAAATGGTTAGGTTACCTCGGGGATTACAATTAAAATCCTAAAATTATAACAATCTAATTTAAATTGATATTTACCTTCATAGGCATATGAAAATTCTGTATAAAACACCACCCTTTTATATGTATAAAATTACATATTTATACATTTTGTATCCATTGACATAGATTTATAGTAATTGTTTTATGCATTTGCCTTTTAAATAATACAGGGGAAAAAAGAAAAGTTACTCACTAAAAATATAATAATATTGTTTTTTTTTTAATATTTTATTTATTTATTCATTCATGAGAGACACAGAGAGAGAAACAGGCTCCGTGCAGGAAGCCTGACGTGGGATTCGATCCCAGGTGTCCAGGATCACACCCTGGGCCGAAGGCGGCTCTAAACCTCTGAGCCACCCAGGCTGCCCTAATATTGGGTTTTATATGTACCTATGTAGTAACCTTTACCAGCGTTATTTCTTTGTTTGGCTTTGAGTTATTGTCTAGTGTCTTTTTTTATTTCAGTCTGAAGTAGTCCCTTTAGCATTTCTTGTAAGACATGTCTACTAGTTACGAACTTTCACAACTTTTGTTACCTGAGAAGGGTTTAATTTCTCCTTTATTTTTGAAGGATGCTTTGTCAGTTATAGAATTCCTTGTTGATGTTTTTTTTTTCTTTGAGCACTATGTATCCCACCGTCTTCGTCCTTCATGGTTTCTGATGAGAAACTGGCTATTAGCCTTATTGAGAATCTACCGTACAAGATAAGTCACTTTCCTCTTGCTGCACTCAAGATTCTTTTTTTTTATCTTTGGTATTTAACAGTTTGATTATAATGTATCTCTGTGGATCTCTTTGAATTTATCTTTATTCATTGAACTTCTTGGTTTCATATCTTCCTTCAAATTTGGATCATTTTTGGCCACTATTTCTTTAAATATTCTTTCTGCCTTTTCCTTTCTCTCCTCTTATCCTGGAAATCCCATGGTGATTATATTCATATACCGGATGGTGGGACACCACCACCTAAGGTTCTATTCACTTTTCTTCACTGTTTTTTCCTTCTGCCTCTCAGAGTAGATGATTTCAATTGACCTATCTTCAGATTCACTAATTCCTCTGCCTGCTCAAATCTGCTGCTGAATCTCCATAGTGATTTTTTATTTCAGTTACTATAGTTTTAAGTAACAGGATTTCTATTTGGTTACCTTTTATAATCTCTATATCTTTATTGATGTTCTTCTCTATTTGGTGATACTCTGTTCTGGTTTAATTTAGTCTCTGTCAGTTTTCTTTAGCTCCCTTTAGCTCAAGACAGTTGTTTTAAAGTCTTTGTCTAGTAAATCCAATATCTGAGCTTCCTCAGGGGTAGTTTCTTTAGTTTTTTTCTTGGATATACCATGCCTTGTTTCTTTGCATGCCTAGTAGTTTTTTTGTTGAAAACTGGACATTTTGAATATTATCATGTAGTATTTATAACAATCAGATTTCTGTCCTTCCCTAGGGTATGATGTTGTTGCTTCTTTTGAGTTGTACTTGTGTTTTTCATTGGTGACTTTTCTAAGCTATTTTTGTAAAGACTTCATTCTTTGCCTTTTGTGATTATTTAAGTCTCTGTTCCATTAACCTAGTGACTTGGCAGAGCTTTCCTTAAATATTTTGTTTTGTAGAGCCAAACAAAACAAGTCAGAGCAAAAAACACCTTCCCCTCAGTCTTTGCAGACTGGTCCAAATTGGGGCACTCCTTCAGCACTTAGCCAGGCCATTTACAATTTTTTCTCAGACCTCTTTTCCTACTTACACAGACTCTAAAATCAGTCAGAGGTGAAAGCTTACCATCTTATCAGGTGTTTGTTTAATATGTGTCTAGCCCTGGACATGTATGTGCCATTCTGGATATCCCAGTGTACATGGGAACTTTTCAAAGCCCTTATTTCCCCATGTACCTTCTTTCCCAGTCTCTTCTTGGCCTTTCAGTCGGCCTGATACTTGCCCCATCTGTTGTCCCTTACCCCAGAAAGCCGTGAGTAGTATATGTCTTTGAAAATTTTCCACAAACACCACTTGAAAGACCACTCAAACCTGAGAATGTTTTGAGGTGAGTGAAACAAAGGTAAGCCCTTGAACCAATTCTTCAGGAAGCAACCAAATAGGTAAAAATTTACAATCATAATGCTTTGAGAAAAAAAGGTGTGCATTGCCTCCTCTAACAGCAAAAAAGTCAGACCAGAACATGGGCCACCATCCCCTTGACCATCACTAAGCTACAAAATGGGGGATGGTTGTGGCAAACTGGAATAAGGACTTGAAAGAAGTGATCCTACTATGAATTGAAGTAACATAATATCTACCTGAAAAGTTCTTTGAGCTATTGGTATGCCTAAGTGGGAAATAATTTTACTGTACTAAATATGTAACAGTAGAAGATTGGTAATAGACATATAACACTCCAATTTCGATAGAAACTGTCTCTTTTTATACATTTAACATCAATTGAAAAAGAGAAGTTATACTCTATTAGAATGTTTGCAAGGAAGCTAAATTCTATCACTCCAAAATAAAAAGTTACAAATTTGTTTTCCCTAGGTGCTTCCTTATAAAAATCAATTATTTTACCGATAATTTATATGATAATTTTTTTTTGGTTAAAAAGACCACTGTGTAACTTTGAACAAGTCATTTAACCTCTCAGACCAAGCACTCTACTGTATCCTTTCTATTCAAAGTGTGGTCTACAAACCAACAGAACTGGCATCACTTGGGAGCCTGTTAGAAAAGTAGAATATCAGGCCTACTATACTCTGGTATAGGACACTACTCTACCCCAGACCTACTGATTCAGAATCTGCATTTTAACAGGATCACATGTGATTGATATACATATAAAAGCCTGAGAAGCACGACTCTATACAGTAAGATAAAGAGGGGTGACTAATCTTAAGGACTCTTAATACTGACTTTTCTGAAAAATTGATCTGATAACATTGGAGACTGTATTACTTATGGCAACAATCAGCTACAGCTGAGTCGCAGCTACCCTATTAGATAGGGCATGAACTCTCATTGGCTGTCCTAGTCTTCACCTAGCCTTCTTCATGTATTTATGTTAACTGCTTGGCCTCTATTCAGCCTCTAATCTAAACCAGATTCCAATCAGAATTGAGGAAGTACCTTTTAAGTAAAAAAGGGGTGCCTTCGAGGTAAACATTCATTAGCTGTTTGTATCTTTAGGTGAAAGAAAAAAATGTTCATTTACCTTGATGGGAAATAGTGCGGTCCAGGTAGGAAGTAAGGGTGATGAAAAGAGAATCGCGGCGGTGTCCCAAACAACGTGGCTGGATGGCCAAGGGGAGGAGCCTGGTATACGTGTGAGTGTGGAATAGGAGGAGCCTGGGGGATTGGTGCACTTCTGGGACAAGTGGAAACGCTGGGATACTCCTTAGGAGGTTGGATGGTTGAGGTTGCAAATCTGGCATGGGCAGTACTTGCACTAGTTGGAATCCTGTTGGTGTTCTCCAGAGAGACAGGCGTGGGTCTCTTCACAGAGCAACTGGCTCCAGAATGCAGCCGATGAGTGTCTGTTTGGGAGGGCCCAGCAAAGTGCTGGGGTGGGAGTGCTGGGCGGAGGGGCAGATTTGGAGCCTGGACGGCCACCTGGGCAGTACTGGAGACGCTGGGCTGGAAAAGTGAGATGGGGCTTGGGCGCTGGACTGCAGGTGTGGGCAGCTGGATGGCAGGTGGGGCATCACCTTTAGAAATAAAAATAGCATAGGTCTGGCATTAATTGATTTGATCCATGTTTTTCTTTTTTCAGAATTTAATAAACTGTACAACCAGAAGCCTTCACTAACCACCTTACTTAATAACTTTACTACATCAAACCACTCTATTTCCTTTATAGTATTTGAACAAATCAGTCACTTTGTTCACCTATTTTACATTTTTTCCTCTCTCTTTACCATCTAGTTCTAAGTGACAAGAGAGGAAAGACCTATTCTGTTTTACTCCCTGCTGTATCCCTAGGGCTCAAAATTCTGTATGGCACAGAACAGGCCCTCAACAAATATTTTTGAATGGATAAACAAATGAATAAAATTGAGTGATTGAGGGCACCCCAGATGGCTCAGCGGTTTAGTGCTGCCTTCAGCCCAGGGCGTGGTCCTGGAGACCCGGGATCGAGTCCCGCATCGGGCTCCCTGCATGGAGCCTGCTTCTCCCCCTGCCTGTGTCTCTGCCTCTCTCTGTGTGTCTCTCTCATGAATAAATAAATAAAATTAAAAAAAATAAATTGAGTGAGTAAAAGATAAATACATACAAATGCTAATGTGTATATATGAATGTTTCTTTAAAAAATTGTATGAAACTACTGACAGTGAAGGAACACTCATCTGAGAGAAGGGACAGGGCAATGGGGCAAAAAGAAAAGCTACACTTTCATTATGTATCTATCGGTACTGTTTGAATTTTCTACTGTCTAAATATATTAACTTTACTTTAAATATTGATGTTTCAGGGTGGTATATGGGTCATTTTTCTACTATTTCATATACTTCTCTATTTTAAACTAAATTATAAATGACATTTAATTTTTTGATTGAAAAAATAATCAGTAAAATTATTTTTGCTTTATTGCAGTCACTGTCAGTGTGATTACAGAACAGGATTTGCCACAGGTTAACAATTTGTGACAGATATGAAAGGAGTATTATTGCAGCAAGGCATAACCAATATGGCAGAATTTTTAAAAGTAGGTGAAACAATCACGTTCTTGAACAAGAGATGACTACTAATTGAGTTACTGAGTTATCCAAATAACACAGTTAGCCTAAAGTTAACTAAACTTTTCCAAAGAAATAGAGAGAGAAGCCATAGCAATACAGTCATGATCTGGTTTATTCCAATGCAGCTAGATCTCTGTTAATATAGAAGATGCAGTTCAATAACAGATTCTATGATTAGAAATGTCTCTTGAGAGGCTGAGGAATGTGCATTTTCTCTTAGCCTCGCCCAGCAAAGGCCTTTCCTTCCTTCTTTCTCTCCAGATAAGGAATGTAATATTCCTCTTAAACCTGCAGGTAGGGAATTAAGGGATATATCTCTCTGTTTCAGAGATGGTCCCTGATCCAGTGAAGTACAGACAATACAGGGATAGGGTTTAAATGAAGCTACCCTGATTCTTAGTTTATAGAGTTATGTGCCCTCCCATCTGTGAAGTACAGCCTTAGGACTTTCCTGATCAATGAAACATAAAGTAATTTCCCTCTTCCATGTTCCCTTAGAACACATAAATCTATAACTTATCACGAAATCGTATAAATCTTTGTTATTTGCTTGTCTGCCATCCCTACCACAATCACAAAACTGAAAACTTAAGAGCAGGAACACTTTCATTCATGTCTGCGTCCCAGTATTTGGTGTAGAATTTGGCTAATAATAGTTAAGAAAGCTATGACTAGATGGGAAAAAAAACCATAACAAATAATCTATAACTGATATAGCACTTCTACCACTGATCTGGTGTGAGGAGAACTCCCTTCTCTAAACAACTAGGAAGCCAGGCTGACTTATAATTGAATTATCACTGCACTCAAGACATCTCCTCCTAAAATCTACCTCTCACACAGGTTTCTTAGTCCTCAATAAAGAAGTATGATCTTCCTAGGCAAAGGAAAGAAGCTACACAGACCAAATGATATTATTTCAGTTACTGAAGAAGGAAGAGATTCATCTTGTAGCTGACATGAAATGTTCTTTTTAACCAAAGATATTTCTATAAAAAAGCAGTACGAGGGATGAGATGATAAATCATGCATTCCTTTAATTCAATATTCACCAAGTAACTAACATATGTCAGGCACTGTTTTGGTCTGAGATTAAAAATAAAATATATACATAGAGAGTTATATAGAAGTATAATGAAGATATCCTAAATGTTGAATTCTGGTTGCTAAGCAGGCAGTTAAAGTCTGCAACATCTAGTCATCTTCATAAATTGTCAGTGAATAGAGAAGTCTTGTGGGAAGGGCAGAACTCTAATGTATCAAACTTCAGATAAGATACGGAAGACTAGCCAGTCAGCTGTTTTCTCTTCTTCTAGCACATAGCTAAATTATCTTTCCCAGCCTCCCCTGCAGTTGCCATGTGGCCAAGAGCTACCCAATGGAAGGTAGAAGAGATTGTACAACTTCTGAGACTGGCCCATGAAAAACTTTCATGCATTATCTTCCATGCTCTTTCCCCTCCTGCACACTAATCCAGTGGCCTTGGATGCTACATATTAATGATGGCAGTGCCACAGAGTAGAAGTCTGTGTCCATGAGTCGTTCCTTCAAAGACAGCCATATACTTACTAGAAATACCTATTTAGAGTTTAAATGGATAAAAATAAACCACAATTCTGTTTAAATGATTATGTTTAGGTGTTTGTTAAAGCATTATCTAATCATTACATAAGATAAAGAGCAGAATTCTAGATCTATAGTATAGTACAACAGTAACAAAAAAAGTCACTAATTTTCAATAATCTCCTGCTACCTCTCCCAAGGGGTTTTTCCACTGCCTGTGCTGACTGGACAGAGGGTGCACCTAGGCTTTTGTTGTGTGACTGGGATAAACAGTGAAGGAGTGAAGAATGGTAGAAACTGAGAACAGACCAAATTTCTCTACAAGAAAAAGCTACATGGAGGTAGTAAGTAGCGAAGGACTAGCATGTGGCTGAACAAAGAGAAAAGGAGGCAGAGAGAGAAGGAGAGGAGAGAGAAATAGAGTAACAGGCAGAGACATTAGAGACAGAGATGGGGAATGGAGAATTGGGACAATCAGGCAACTGATTAAAAAAAAAAAGAGGTGGGATATTGGAGAGAGACAATTGTAATGAAGAGCCTCAAGATGACTTACTATATGTTGAACCATGTGCTTCTTCCTTTCCTGCTTCCTCAAGGAAACCTACAATAAAGAGCTATATCACTTATCAAGGAATTTTTGAGCCAGATTCATTTCTCATGGACATGATACCTTGCTGGAATGGATCTTAAGGCCAAGAGAAAATCAGCTTTTTTTTGGATTATAACAGTATCAGAATAATGGAGATTTTTTGGTTTGTTTGAATTAAACAAGAAAAGGTAGGTAATGTGAAAAGGCATGATATGTCTACTACCAAACATTTGAAATAGTAGTAAACTTTTTAAACTAAAAATTTAGAGAAAATGTGAATTCTGGAGAGTGAAGGATGTCAACTGAGTGACAGTATAATAAGGCAAACCAATTTCAGGCTTCAGAAATAAAATGTAAAGAACAAAATAATTTTCCAGAAAACTCCTATTCATATAAAAGTGACATTTAAAAGTTAGGCTAAAGGCAGCCCGGGTGGCTCAGTGGTTTGGCGCCGCCTTTGGCCCAGGCCCTGATCCTGGAGACCCTGGATGAGTTCCGCGTCGGGCTCCCTGCATGGAGCCTGCTTCTCTGTCTGCCTGTGTCTGTGCCTCTTTCTCTCTCTGTGTCTCTCATGAATAAATACAAAATCTTAAAAAATAAAATAAAATAAATAAAAGTTAGGCTAAAATAAGTATGGCTTCCACCAGAGTTCTAGAAAACTTTAGAACTTTAGAAACTGAAGTTTAAAGTCAGTTTAAACTTTAAAATAAACAAATTTTATATTTAATATAAAATGAAAATGTGGCATAACCAGCATCAAAGACATTTGATAAAAGGAATACATCTAAAAAAATTCTAGACTACAATGCTGTAATCATTTGGAAACGAGAAAGAGGAGAGGAGTTTGGGAATGTGAAAGACAGAGTGAACATAATGCATTGGTCATAGAAATAATAACAGATAAGGTACTACAGATTCTATCAAAGAAATAGTAAAATTAGTTGTATTGGTATCTATCCTTTCTACAACTACTTTATAAGCTCTTTGACAAGAGACTAAAGATACCTTTGTATTCTGTCTCAAGCACAGAGTTTGACCTATATTTGGTGCTAAATAAACATTAGGTAGTGGGGAGTAGGTAGACAGGCATGCAAATATGACAGTGGAATATACTGTAGACAGAAAACATCTGAGATGGAAATATTCACCAAAACAAGGGAAAAAACCAAACTGCATTGCTAGATTTCAAATAGATTGACTCAATGAGATAAAAATGTGCTAGGATGATACAATACATAACAAATAACTGCTTATTAGAACAAATAAGTTTCTTAGAATACACAGTAAAATGAAATAAGTTTGAGGACCAAATAATGGATAAAGACTACTAGAAAGTGCATGAATTCTGTACATGAAATATTAGGCAGCAGTGATCACAGTATACTTAAATTTAAGATCTTAACCAGAAAAGACAAAAAAGTCCATCCTGGGGTTATTAGATTTTTGGAAATATAGATGTTGGCTAGGGGAAAAAAGGCTAATAGGGATAAATAAAATTAAGAGTTCTTTTTTTTTTTAAATTAAGAGTTCATTAAAAAAATGAAAGTTATTTTATATTATGATGCTAAAAGCCTAGAAAGAAAATAGAGCGCCTCAAAAATCAGAAAGTTGTTATTAGTTAACTGACCAAATCAAAGAGAATCCATCAAAAAGGAAAGACATCTTTTATTTTTTATTTTTTTGAAAGACATCTTTTAAAGATGAAAGTATTGTCCAAATGTGTAAAACTAGAAGCTCAACTGTGTAGGTGCAAATAAAAATTAGGCAGTCGAAAGGAAAATTGAAGGAGTCACATCTGAGGGACCTCAAAGCCAATGCTACATGACTCTTACAGAAGGAAGAAACCCAGTGGAATCAGTGGACTAGTCACTACAATATAAAAGGCAATGGAAAGAAGAGCAGAAAGATTCAATAAACTCCTTCCAACTAAAGAAGACTAAGATTTCTGAACCCCAACTCATTTTCATTGCAGATAGGTTAAGAATATATACATTACTATGGTATAATTGCAAGTTCACAGAGTGTTCTAGTCCAAATTGACAAAATTAATATAACTAGATCTTAGGTGACATTCACTAAGAAACTCAGTCAGAACTGAGAAAATATTAGAAGAATAATATTGGTGCTAATACAAATGATACAAATGATCTCATATAGCATTTAACCATAGGCAGAAGCAGAAAGAAAAGAGGTCTTAGAAAAAGGAATAAAGAGAAGAAATATAAGTTATGAAAGCAGAAATCATAAATAACATAGGAGACAAAACAAAGTTAACACTTAATTTGAAATACAAGATTAAAGCAAATACTACCAAATATTGAAGTGTGGAAGTTCCTGACTATGCTGGGGGAGAATGGGACAATAGAATGAGCTTTCTGCATCTATCTCTTGATACTAGATATCTTGACTGTGGCTTTGTTGCTGTCAATTGCTATAATGATACATAGAAAAAAATTGAAAATGTGTAATATTCTAAGAAGTCGATTTTTAAGATATCTAAATCTCTCAGCACACGGGGGGGCTTTATTACCAGAAGGGTAATAAACTGGAAAGCAGTGGAAACTGGAAAGAGCAGTAGTTTTAGGACAAGTAATAGTAAGTATTGAATGTACAAAGCTCTGTCTAAGAGATGGTTAAAATAGGTTCTAGAAGAACAAACCCATGATGGACAGCCCTACAAGTTACTAAGATACTAGTTTCTCAACTTTAGATTCTTAAAAGGAACAGACAGGAATGCTATAAAGAACTGGTAATAGAGCAGAAATTTAGGGAAAGGCAATATTAAAGAAACAAATATTTGGTAGAAAATAGATTACTTCCACTGCTTTTCTAGAGCAGTGAGAGAATGAATGATCTTAACAGATCAGTCATGATTGCTAAATTCCAGAACAGGATGCTCTATATCCCATTAGCAAGGTATTCTTTTATGCTGATAGTAAAAAGATACTCCTATTTCCTATTGAATTACCTCAGTCATTTCCTGCATTATCTTATCTGCCTAATCTATGGGCTTATCCTGATTTGGTTAAAAGGTCTGAGATTTTACACATGAAACTTTTGCTACTCTGGCAAACCAAATGCTTTCATGTCTTCTGTACCTTTTCCTTCTCTGAGTTCATGTTTTTATTTTCTTCTTGATTTTTTCCCCTTAATATTGTTGTTTTAATAATTCTTAAGCTAACAGAAACAAAATTTCAACTTAAGGTAAAATTTTCACACAGCTATTTAAAAATTCATAATCTACAACTAAAACAAACTCACCAACTGGATGAGTGATGGTGTTTTGTAGGCTGGGAATTACCACAGAGTAGGTAGGTGAGCGATAAGGATATATTGTTGTAGGATTTGTAGAGATGATATTCTGTGTGGTACCAGAAAATACATTGGAAACACTTAGAGGGAAGCGTTTTCGCTTCCCTGGACGAGGTTGATAAACCCAACCTGTAGAAGAAGATAAGTGATTTTTAATTTGAACATAAAGATCCTATTTAGCATTTAAATAGTTCTTAAAAAAAATAAAAAAATAAATAGTTCTTTTCACAATAAAAAAAATCCAAAATACTTCTAAATTAAAAAAAAACATAAGTTATTGCCTAAAGATCTTTTCCAGCTTTATTATGCAATTTCTGTGCATTTTAATATCCATATAGCTCCTAACTAGTGGTTAATATTGTAACCCATAAGTCAGAGGAAGAGTGAAGTTAAGTGTCTTATATCCAAAGACATATATTGAATCCACAGTAACATCAACATTAAAGACATTGAGTTTGAGTTTGAATCTCAAAGTTTTTCCTTTACCTATAAAATAATGCCCCTGTAAGATATTACTCATCTCCTCCTGTTCCCTCACTTTCAGTGAGATTCAATTGTCTATACCTTACATGGAATGGTCACTAATGACCAGTTACTAATTTTATGCCTACCTTAGGAAGAGCCATTCTCCTAAACTTGGCAGTCTCAAGTTCACAAATCACCCAATTTCCTTTCCAAGTCAGGATGGTGAAGTTTAACAGTTTGCAGCCACTGAATAACCAGGAGAATCACTGGTTCTCCATAACACCCCAAACCTTTCTGCTCATATTTTTTTTAAAAAAAAAAATTATTTTCCCATCATGCATGATCGTGTTGGCCATACACTTGCCTTTACATATGCTTAATCTAAACATCCTTGTGGCTGAGGAGTAAATCAGAAATTGTTTCAAACTACATTATCATGAGGATAAATTTATAAATTAAAAGACAAAACTGTGTCCTGATAACCATATAACATTAAAATGGAGCACGGTGTCAATCCCTCCATTTTCATTAAGTGTATGATGCATATTTGTTTCTGTTGCTATAATTTTAACTCTTCATTTTCTAGTATATTTGCAAAATTGTAGCCTGAACTCTGGAGTTTTACCTTCATTAAATTCATATCAGTATATTTAATCAAAGCTACAGTAAAATTATGTCCCCTGGTTTGTTATCAATTGGCAATATGAGACCAGATATTCCTCTACTTGGTTCTATTTAAGGAAACGTACGCCCCGTATCAATTCAATCATTACTATAATATTAGCCATTATTCTCTTTATTGTACATATCAGACTAGAAAAAAAATGATGCATTTTTATCTTTCAGTCTCAACCTAAACTAATCTTTACCTAAATAAATTTAGAAAAAATTAGAAAGAGGTTTTGTTTAATTCATTTGATTACCAGGAAACTCCTCTCTGTGCTTTTCTTTAATCTTTTGTGCTTCATCATAATAGGGTTTCTTTTGTTCTTCACTAAGTTTGTTCCACTCTAACCCGAGCTGGACACTGATTTCTGCATTGTTGGCTGCTGGGTTAGCTTTGGCTAGTGCTGGCCGGTGAATCCTTGCCCAAACCATAAATGCATTCATGGGTCGCTTCACATGACCATTTCTGTCCTTACTGAAGGGAGTATCTGGTATTCCTACATGACAAAAATTAAGAGACTGAATTAATGTGCCACAAACGCACATACACACACACACACACACAATGTTAAAGTGAAGTGCGCCTTCAACTATATTTTTTAACTGGAGAAAATATAGTCAAAGAACTGCCAGTATTCCAGAATGCCTCATAACTCCTGAACTCAGCATTCTAAACTATGGCTTAGAATGACTCTTCTTTTCCTCAAAAAGAATAATATTGTTGAAGATATTGTAGGAGTAATAATGTTAAGAAACAGTAAACTGCTGGCTTGTTACTTCTTTGCGCTTTAGTAATACCTCTACCAATAATTAACATTTAGTTTCTTTCCCATTAAAAATACTCTATTACTGAGGGACAGTATCTATGACTTATTCATGACTACAATCCTAGCACTAGCTACGTTTTCCCTAAATGTTTACAGGAACTCATTTACATGTTCCTGTAGTGCCTGTTCAAGCAAAGAAATTAATAATATAATACTATAGTCTATTTCATTAGGAAGGTGAAGCTTTTGCCAGGGTGGGTCATTGATACTAATCCTATGTCCTGGGAGGAAAAAACAAAAGAAAAATAATAAAAGTGGCTTTTTGAGAGTCACATAATCAGGTGAAATTACAATTTTAAAAAGGTGGCTAAATTCAGATCTCTTATGTAATTCATCAAAAACAACTCTCTATAAACTTATTTTGTTTCTCTTTAGTTAACTTGATATATACAAGCTTTTTAAATGCACAAAAGTCTAAATTACTATAAGGAAAGCTTTCCCTTTCTCTCCTTTAGAAAATGAAGTCTATAAAACCAAGAGGGTGAGATCAGTAAGGAAAATAATAAGAAAAAAAATAAATATAAATGTTAATTAAAATATGAACTGATGATTAATGATTTTTCATGACATTCATGAGCATAAAATTGTCCGAATTAAATCTTAAAGAATTTTCTAACTACATATTCGTAAATAATGGGTAGAGATAAAAATACCTATTTGTAGTCATTACTGCTAACTATAGTCATTTCTTAGAAAACATTTCCTAGCTTATTCTAAGTATTTTAAGTTTCTATATTTCCATAAATCCTTAGCTTTTAGAATACTAAAGCGTTACATTTATCATGTACTGTTTTCTTTGAAAAATGTTTACCATTGATTTTTAAAGAAGACGAATCGCCTCCTGAATCACAAATTCAGTATAAACTTTTGATTATGAATTTTTTCACTAAGCACCATTTGAGGTTTTCTTGATGCCTATAAAAAACATTGATCTACTATAATAGTGTCTTCTAGTACACTATATCTAATAGTACCATAATACACTATTACAAAGTGCAGCATAGAAACTGACGGCTGAGATAGCTGTGTGACCTAGTGAGGAAACTTCGACTTTGTGTATAAACATTGGTCACCTCTAAATCTCATCATTCACTGGGCCTTAGAACAGATTTTCTTAAAAATGCCTGGGAATCTTGGAACATGTTAGTGTACTTTACTGGTATATGTACAAGTCAATTGGAAGTGATACCTGTGCAGACTTTGCCCTGTAACGAATCAGTTCCGTGATTTTATTTTTATAGTTTAGGCTTCTGAACTGCTGACATATCAGCTAGGGGGCCACACCGACGAAGTGTGAAAACCAGATTCCCCTGCCGTCTAATACCTGCATCTGAGGGAAGCACGGTGAGCGGGACATCTTTGGTCTCAATTTTTACAGAAGGCTCCAGTAAAGATTGCATTTTAATAGGCACTGGCGTCAAGGGGACCTTGGTCAACCGTATCAGCTCTGAAGGTGGAGGTCCCTGAAACTGGATCCGGGCCCCAGGGGGGACCGCGTGGAGAGTCAGAGGGATCCTGAGATCCTGCTGGTGGGGCCCAAAGGCGCTGGACGGCTGGGCCAGGATGACCTCCTTGCTGCCATGGACCAGGCCATTGGACGCGGGCTCCCCGCCCAGTCTGCAGTCCTCGCGGGGCCCCTCGGGCTCCTCCGTTTTGATGACCCCTTCTCTGACGGCCGCCAGGTTTTTGCCTTCCCCGCCTTTCGGCGCGTCCCTCGTGACCGCCTCCGCCTCCAGCCTGCCCTTCTTCTGGTCCCCCCGGCGGCCGTCGAGAGCTGGCCCCGGGCCTTCCAGCTTGGCCGCCCTGGAGGCCCGAGGGCCCCCGTCCGCAGGCCTCCGCGTCCCCGCCGACGGCGACGGCTCCGAGCCGGGCCCCTGCTCCTGCTTCTCCGCCTTGACGAGCAGGGCCCGAGGCTGCGCCGCGTGCAAGTCGGGTCTGCAGGGGGCGCCGTCGGACGCGGGCGGGGGCGGCGGCGGCGGCGGCGGCAGCAGCAGCAGCTCGGGCCTCAGCTGCAGCAGCCGCGCCTGCGCGAGCGAGGGGACGCCGCCTTCGTCCCGGGCCTGAGCCAGCGGCGGCCCCGGCGGGAGCAGCAGCACCTGCTCGGGCTTCACCTGCAGCAGCCGCCGTGCCGCGGGCTGTACCCCCGACGCCTGGGCCTCCCCGCACGACGAGGCCACGGTCGCAATGGCGGCCGCGCACGGGGTAGGCGGCGACGGCGGCAGCTCCGCGGCCCCAGCCCGGAAGGAGGCGCCCTCGACCGGCGGCTGGGGAGGAGCAGGGCGGAGCGGGCGCGGCGGGGTCGTCCGCGGCAGTTGGCGCGGCTGGGGCGGCGGCTCCGGCCTGGCCCTCTCCATGGGGGGAGGGGGACGCCCCGGCCCGGCCCCGGCCCGGATTGTGAGCTCAGCCGTTTGTTGGCGACCTTCCCCCTCCCCCTTTCGGTTAAGACCCTTCCAAGGGCCTTGCTACCCAGAACCCTACGCGGTGCCAGAAGCGGCCCTGGGGCCCGGCCTCGTCCAATCACAGGGGCCGCTGTTCCCTCGGCTGTCCAATCACAGGCGCATTCTCCGGCCCCTCCCGCCCTCCGCTCCGGCCGCGTGCTGAGCCCTCGAATCACCCGCGGCGGCCTGCGCTGTGCCACGTGCTGCCCATTTTCCCCGTCTGACTTGGCGTCTCTTCCGGAGTTCTCAGCCGGCCGTTGTCCTTAGTTACCCCTCCCCCGCCCGGGGAGCCCGACAATGGTGTTGCCAGGAAACGGCCCGGTTCCACTCCGCTGACCTCCAGGGGATAAAGTCGGGTGAGCCCCTTACGCAGGGTGGGGCACCAGGCCGTGTACGTGCGACTTGCCCGGCCTGAATACAGCAAAGGGCCCCGGGCATCACGTTGGGGTTTGGGATCTGTGCCTGGGGGGCGGGGGGGGGGGCAGATTTTGCAGCTCCCCTTTAGTACAGTGACTGTACTAGTTGAACTTACAGTTAACCACTTACTTGCAAAAAGAACATCCCACACTCATTTGCTTCTTTGGGCTCCGCCGCCATTGACTCTGTTCTAAGCCTCCATCACCTTCCACCTGGATACAGCCATCGCTGTGTGGATAGTCTCCGTTTTTCACCCTTGTTCCTCTATGTTCCAGCTGCCAGAGATCTTTTTAAAAGTGAAAATCTGGTTCTGTCTCACCGCATTCTCCTAAATAGTCCCATGGCTCCCCGCTGACCGCATGATAAAGGTCTAATATACCTGCAAAGCATATTAAAGCCCCAAATGTCTCAGGCGCTGTGGACTCCAGCCACACTGGCCTTTCATCATTCTACCTGAAGGGGCTTTGAATGTTGTTTCTCCCTTGTGTCTCCTTGCCTCTTCCTGCTTATTTTTCAACTTGCAGTTCAGCCGTCACTTCCTCGGAGAAATCTTGTCTGATTCTGAAAATCACGTCAGATCTCCTTTATGCACTTGGATGTCCATCACTTCTTTTAAAACTCTTCCACAATTCGTAAGTATGTCTTATTTTTATTTATTCGTGAGAGACACAAAGAAGGAGGCAGAGATATAGGCAGAGGGAGAAGCAGGCTCCGTCCTGGGAGCCCAACGCGGAAGCCCAACGTGGGACTGGATCCCAGGACCCCAGGATCACGATCTGAGCTGAAGGCAGATGCTCAATCACTGAGCCACCCAGGTGCCCCCCAATTATGTATTTCTTTATGTCATTACTCTCCTGACTTCATTCCTTGACTATAAACTCCTTGAGGACAGGCAGTGTTTTCCTCGTTATTGAATCCTCAATGCTGACCCATAGAGCCTGGCTTATAGTAGGCATTTAATAAATACGTGTTAGATAAATAAGAACTGCTGTAGTCTAATAATAACATAGTAATTACTACCTATTTTAAGGGCTTATTCTTATGCTAGGTGCTGCTTCAAGTCCTTTCCATGACTATGTTTCTCCTTTTCTAGGACTCTGCGTATTTCCATCAAGAAAAAGAAAAATCTGGATTAACAGTTGCTACATTTCTAAATGATGACCTGACTAAAACCTATAGGTTCATCTTGAAGCAGATGATTTTTGCAACCAAGACAAAGTTAGCTTTCAAAGAAGATCTGCCCAGTTCTCTAATCCCTTGTTGTCAGATGTGGCAAACAGGAATTCTTATACCTGGCAGGTGGACAAGGGCAGTGATTCTCAAACTTCATTATCTCAGAACCCTTTACATCCACCAAAATGACTGAAGATTCCAAAAAGCTTTTATTTATCCAATTTTGTTCTTTTATCTATCGGTATGATTTTATCTATAAATATTTGCCATAAAAACTGAGGACTTTAAAAATAGTTATCAATTCATTTAAAATATCAATAATAAACCCATTACATATTACTATGACACACTTTTATGCTAAAACTATATTTTCCCTAAAACCAGACAAGTGGTTTTGTAAATCTGTCTGGCTTAGTTAAAAAAAAAAAAAAAAAAAAACCGTTGGATTCTCATGTCTGCTTCATGCAATCTGTTGTGATTCATATGTCATATGCAAAGTCTTACTGTGCATTCATAAAAGAATAAAGTGAAAAAGGCAAATATTGTCTTAGAATTATTATGGAAAAAGTATTAACCTAGCAGGCTTTCAGAAAGAATTGGTCTCTGAACCACACTTTGAAAATTGCTGAACTAGGGTTGAACTATAGAGCCAAGTATGTGCACAGGAATGATAGAAGAGGCAGAGAAATGAATCAAGTCAGTATTGATTTTGTGCAGGAACACTTCATATTCCAATCTGAATTAGTAATTTTAAAAAGTGATAGGACACTCCTGTGTAACAGCAATACAAATAGTATATGGCGAGTGTATTTTAAGCAAAGAGCAATCTTTTTGTTTTTATTTATTTTTTCTTTTTTCTTTTTGTTTTTAAACAGAAAGTAACTTCATTGAGTTTTGATTTCTATATCATAAGTTTACAGTTAAATGTACAATTTGACGAGTGTTAATAAATTTATAAAGTTGTGTAACCATCACTACAGTCTCATTTGAGAACATTTCCATCAACTCAAAAAAGTTCAGAAATGAAACCCAAAACACTCATGTTTCTGTTTGCAGTAAAACTCTGCCCCCACCTCCAACCCCAGGTGCTTTTGTCTCTAATTTTCCCTTTTCTAGAAATTTCATTTAAACAGAATCATATGTAAACTTAACTGTTAGCTTCTTTAACATAGCATACTATTTTTGAAGCTCATCCAAGTTGAATGTATTAGTAATTCATTCCTTTTTTATTACAGAGTTGTATTCCGTTGTATGGAAGTACCAAATTGTATATAGTTATTCTGTTGTAAGATGTCTTTCACTCATCTTGTTTATCTACTTTCTTGCTGATGGGTTTTTGGATTATTTCTAGATTTTAGCTGCTATGAATATCATGTCCACTCATATACAAATATTTGTGGTACCTAGGAACAGAATTACTAGGTTATATGGTAAGTATATGTATAACATTTTTAAAAACTGTCAGACTACTTTGCAAAATAGGTACTATTTTACATTTCCACTCACAATATATAAGGATCCCAGCTTCTCTGCTTCTTCTCCAACATTTGGTATCATAAGTCATTTAAATCTTAGCCATTCAAGTGGGTATGTAGTATACATAGCAGTAAATAATTGTGATTTAAAATGACAATTTCACAGGTTGCCTGGGGGGCTCAGCTGATGAAGCATCTGCCTTTGGTTCAGGATCCTCAGATCCTGGGATTGAACCCCTCATGGGGCTTCCTGCTCAGTCTGCTTCTTCTTCTGCCCTCCCCCCACTTGTGATTGCTTTCTGCTCTCTTGTGTTCTCTTTCTCAAATAAATAAATATAATCTTTAATAAAATTACATTTTCACAATGAATAATGACAGTGTTTTTTCATATGCTTAGTTGCTATTCATATATTTTCATTGCCTACCGTCTATTAAAGTCTTTTTGCCCATTTTCTTAGATTTGGTTGTTGGTTTTCTTAATTTTGATTTTTTAGGGATTCTTTTTCAGGGTTTCTTAATATGTTCTGGATGCAGGTTCTTTATTAGATGTATGTTTGCAAATATTTTCTTCCAGTCTGTGACTTCTTTTCATTCTTCTTATTTTTCATTCTTAATGGTGTCTTTTGAAGAGCAAGTTTTAAACTTTGATGGAGTCTAATTTAGCAATATGCCTGTCATCATATCGAAGAAATTTTTGCCTAACCTAAAGTTAAAAAGGTTTTTCTCTATAAATGTGACACTGCACTGTCTTGATTACTACAGATTTATGGTAAATTTTGAAATTAGGTCAAATAAGTCCTCAAACTTAGTTCTTTTTAAAAACCATATTAGCTGTTTTTGGTCTTTGGGATTTCTATGTAAATTTCAGCATTAGCTTATCAATTTACACAGCAAAGTCCATTGGTATTTACATAAGAATTCCATTGAATCTTTGGGTCAGTTTTGAGAAAATAGATATCTTAATAACATTGAGTCTTCCAATTTGCAGACTTTAGGCATATCTGCATTGATTTTGGTCTTTAATTTTTCTTGACAATGTCTTATAATTTTTGGTATGTATAGTCTGCACTTCTTTTGTTAAATTTAGTCCCGAATATTTGTATACTGTTGTGAATATAAATTTTTCTTAACTTAATTTCTAATTGGTTGTTTATTGATATTATATTCACATTTTCTTGCCTGTTGCACTGGCTAGAAGCTCCAGTCCAATGTTGAATAGAAGTGGAAAGAGTGGACATCCTTGCTTTGTACCTAATATTGGGGGAAAGCATTGTCTTTCATCTTTAAGTATGGTGTTAGTTGTAGGTTTTGTATATAGCTGCCCTTTATGAAATTAAAAAAGTTTCGTTCTAGGCCTAATTTGTTGAAAGCTTTATTATGTTTGTTGGATTTTGTCAGATGTATTTTCCACATCTGTTGAAATTATCATATGACTTTCTTCTTTATTCCAGGCGTCAGCAATATTTTTTAAAAGGACCGTATAGTAAATATTTTTAGTGTTGTGAGCCACACGATCTCTGTTTCAATCAATCAATTTTGCTCTTATAGCATGAAAGCAATTATAGATAACATGTGAATGAATGGGCATAATTGTATTCCAATAATACTGTATTTACTGAGACAAAAGACATACCAAATTTGGTCTGTGGGCTGTAGATTGCTGACTTTGGCTTTATCCTATTAATATATGCATTACATTAAGTGATATTTAGATGTTAAGCTAATCTGGGTAAACCCTACCTGGTCATAATATATAATCCTTTTTATACATTACTGGAGACAATCACTATTTTTTTAAGGATTTTAACATTTGGGGCACCTGGGTTGCTCAGTGGTTGAGCATCTGCCTTTGGCTCAGGTCGCGATTCTGAGGTCCTGGGATGGAGTCCCATATCAGGCTCCTCACAGGGAGCCTGCCTCTTCCTCCGACTATGTCTCCGCCTCTCTCTCTCTCTCTCATGAATAAATAAATAAAATCTTTTTAAAAAAGAATTTTAACATTTATATTCATGAAAGGTATTGGTCTATAGTTTTCTAATATCTGTGCAGCTTTGGTATCAGGGTAAAATGAGCTGGAAAGTGTTCTCTTCTGTTTTTTAAAGAGTTTTTATGTAATTGCTATTAATAATTCCTTAAATGTTGATAAAATCCACCAGTAAAGGGATGTCTGAGTGGCTTAGTCAACTAGGTGTTTAGCTGTTGATTTCAGTTCAGGTCATGTCTCAGGTTCCTGGGATTGGGTATCAGGTTGGGCTCCATGCTCAGCAGGGAGTCTGCTTGAGGATTTCTCTTCTTCTGCTCCTCCCCCAGCACACTCACTTTCTCTCTTCCTCTCTCTCAAATAAATAAATGGATCTAAAAAAAAAAAACAAATTCATCAGTAAAGAAAGCCATCTGGGCCTCAACTTGCCTATATTTTTCAGTAATTCAATTAAGTAATGTCTTTACTTGATATTAGCCCATTCAGATTTTGTATTTCATTTGGAGTTAATTTTGTCATTTCTGTCTGCAAATTTGTTCATTTCAACTAAGTTGTCGAATTATTGGCATAAGATTGCTTATAATATTCCTTTTTAATCTTTTTAATTTTGTAGGGTGCAGAATATTTCCTCTCTCGTTCCTAATTTTGGTAATTTGTCTTTTCTCTTTTTCTCTTGGTCATTTTACTAACATTTTATCAATTCTGTAGATCTTTTGAAAGAACGATCAGTTTTATTGATTGTGTCTAGTGTTTTGCTGTTTTTTTAAAACATTGATTTCTGTTGAGATCTTTATTATTTCCTTCCTTTTACTTACTTTGGGTTTAATTGCTCTTCTTTTCTAATTTCTTAAGTTGAGAGCTTAGTTAATTGTTTTTTTTTTTTTAGGTTATTGATTTTAAATCTCATTTCCTTCCTGATACAAACATTTTAAAGCTATGAATTTCCCTCTTGTGTACTGCTTTACCTATATCCTATTAGTTTTAATATGTCATGATTTTATGTTCATCCAGTAGAGATGCTTTTCTTGCTTATTATATTTTTATTTTTTATTTAAATTCAGTTAACACACAGTGTATTATTAGTTTCAGAAGTAGAAGTCCGTGATTTATCAGTCTTACATGATACCCAGTGCTCATTTTATCATGTGCCCTCTTTAATGTCCATCACCCAGTTAACCCGTTTCCCCATCCCACTCCCCTCCAGCAACCCTCAGTTTGCTTCCTGTGATTTAAGAGTCTCTTATGGTTTGTTTCCCTCTCTAATTTCATCTTCTTTTATTTTTCTCTTCCTTCCCCTATGACCCTCTGTTTTATCCTTAAATTTCACATATGAGTGAGATCATATGATAACTGTCTTTCTCTGATTGACTTATTTTGCTTAGCATAATACCCTCCAGTTCCATCCACATTGTTGCAAATGGCAAGATTTCCCTTTTTTTGTTAGTTGAGTAATATTCCGTAGTGTAATATATATACCAGATCTTCTTTATTCATCTCTTGATGGACATCTGGGCTCATTCCATAGTTGGGTTGTTGTGGACATTGCTGCTATAAACATTGGGGTGCAGGTGCCCCTTTGGATCTCTACATTTGTATCTTTGGGGTAAATCCCTAGTAGTGCAATTGCTGGGTCATAGGATAACTCTATTTTCAACTTTTTGAGGAACCTCCATACTATTTTCCAGAGTAACTGTGTCAACTTGTATTCCCACCAAGAGTGTAAGAGGGCTCCCCTTTCTCTGCATCCTTGCTAACATCTGTCATTTCCTAACTTGTTAATTTTAACCATTCTGACTGGTGTGAGGTGGTATCTCACTGTGGTTTTGATTTGTATTTCCCTAATGCCCAGTGATGTGGAGCATTTTTTCATGTGACTGTTGGCCATTTGTATGTCTTCTTTGGGGAAATGTCTGTGTCTTCTGCCCATTTCTTGATTGGATTATTTGTTCTTTGAGTGTTGAGTTTGATAAGTTCTTTATAGATCTTGGGTATTAGCCCTTTATCTGATAAGGCATTTGCCAATATCTTCTCCCATTCTGTCAACTTTTTTTTTTTTTTTTGTCAACTGTTTCACTTGCTGTGCAAAAGCTTTTTATCTTGATGAAGTCCCAATAGTTCATTTTTGCCTTTGTTTCTCTTTCTTTGGAGACATGTCTAGCATGGAGTTTCTGCAGCCAAGGTCACAGAGATTGCTGCTTGTGTTCTTCTCTAGGATTTTGATGGATTCCTGTCTCACATTTAGGTCTCCATCCATTTTGAGTCTATTTTTGTGTATGGTGTAAGACAGTGGTCCAGTTTCATTCTTCTGCATGTGACTATCCAACTTTCCCAACACCGTTTGTTGAAGAGACTGTCTTTTTTCCATTGGATATTCTTTTCTGTTGTTGAAAATTAGTTGACTGACCATAGAGTTGAGGGTCCATTCCTAGGTTCTCTATTCTGTTCCATTGATGTGTCTGTTTTTATGCCAGTACTGCACTTGGTGATTACAGCTTTGTAGTAGAACTGAAAGTCTGGAATTGTAATGCCACCAGCTTTGGTTTTCAACATTCCTTTGGCTATTCAGGGTCTTTTCTGGTTCCATATGAATTTTAGAATTATTTGTTCCAGCTCTGTAAAAAAAGTTGATGGTATTTTGATAGGGATTGCACTGAATGTATAGATTGCTCTGGGTAGCATAGACATTTTAACAATATTCTTCCTATCCTTTCTAAATTTCTTTCATGACTGTTCTGTAGTTTTCAGAGTACAGATATTTTGCCTCTTTGGTTAGGTTTATTCCTAGGTTTTTGGTACAATTGTAAATGAGATTGATTCCTTATTTTCTCTTTCTTCTATTTCATTGTTAGTGTATAGAATGCAACTGGTTTCTGCGCATTGATTTTGTATCCTGCCACTTTGCTGAATTCCTGTTTGAGTTCTAGCCCAAATACTGTAATAAGAGATGAGGAAGAACACTATATAATAATTAAAGGGTCTATTCAATAAGACCTAACAATTGTAAACATTTATGGCCCTAATACGGAGCAACCAATTATATAAACTAACTAGTAACAAAATTAAAGCAGCACATTGCTAATATACAATAATAGTAGGGAATTTCACACCCCACTTACTGCAATGGACAAATAATCTAAGCAGAAGATCAGCAAGGAAACAAGGGCTTTGAATGACACGCTGGACCAGATGGACTTCACAGGTATATTCAGAGCCCTCCATCCTAAAGCAACACAATACACATTCTTCTCAAGTGCACATGAAACATTCTCCAGAAGAGATTACATACTGGATCATAAATCAGGTCTCAACCAGTACCAAAAGATTGGGATCATTCTCTGCATGTTTTTAGACCATAATGCTTTGAAACTAGAGCTCAGTCATAGGAGGGAATTTGGAAAGAACTCACATACACGGAGGTTAAAGAGCATCCTCCTAAGGAATGGATGAGTCACCCAGGAAATTAAAGAAGAATTTTAAAAATTCATGGAAACTAGTGAAAATGAAAACACAACTGTTTGAGACCTTCGTGATGCAGCAAAGGCAGTCCTAAGAGAGAAGTATATAGCAATACAAGCCTTTTTTAAGAAACAAGGTCTCAAATATACAACCAAATACACAACTTAACCGTATACCTAAAGGAACTGGAGAAAGAACAGCAAATAAAACCTAAACCCATAAGAGAAAAAGAATTAATAAAGATTTGAGCAGAAATCAGTGAAATAGAAACCAGAAGAATGGTAGAACAGATCAACAAAACTAGGAGCTGGATCTTTGTTTTTTTTTTTTTAATAATAAATTTATTTTTTATTGGTGTTCAATTTGCCAACATACAGAATAACACCCAGCGCTCATCCCGTCAAGTGCCCATCTCAGTGCCCGCCACTCAGTCACTCCCACCCCCCGCCCTCTTCCCCTTCCACCACCCCTATTTTGTTTCTCAGAGTTAGGAGTCTTCCATGTTCTGTCTCCCTTTCTGATATTTCCCACTTATTTTTTCTCCTTTCCCCTTTGTTCCCTTTCACTATTACCTATATCCCCCAAATGAATGAGACCATATAATGTTTGTCTTTCTCTGATTGACTTATTTCACTCGGAGTTGGATCTTTGAAAGAGTTAATAAGATCAATAAACCCCCTGGCCAGACTTATCAAAAAGAAAAGAGAAAGGAAGGACCCAAATAAATAAAATCATGAATGAAAGAGAAGAGATCAGAACCAACACTGAAGAAACACAATTATAAGACCATATTATGAGCAACTATATGCCAACAAATTAGGCAATCTAGAAGAAATGGATGCATTCCTAGAATTGTATAAACTTCCAAAACCAAGAAAGGAAGAAATAGAAAACCTGTCAGACCCTAACCAGCAAAGAAATGGAAGCAGTCATCAAAAATCTCCCAACAAATAACAGTGGAGGGACCTGTGTCTTCCCAGGGGTATTCTACCAAATATTTTTAAAAATAATTAATATATATTCTTGTAAAGCTGTTTCAGAAAATGTAAATGGAAGGAAAACTTCCAGACTTTCTATGAGGCCAGCATTACCTTGATCCCAAGGCAAGACCAAAAAGGAGAATTACAGACCAATATCCCTGATGAACATGGATGTAAAAATTTTCACCAAGATTGGCTAGTATCTACTAGCTAATAGGATCCAACAGTACATTAAAAGCATTATTTACCATGACCAAATGGGATTTATTTCTGGGCTGCAAGAGTGGTTCAACATCCACAAATCAATTGATGTGATACACACTACATTAATAAAAGAAAGGGCAAGAACTATATGATCCTCTTAGTAGATGCAGGAAAAGCATTTGACAAAGTACAGTATCCTTTCTTGATTAAAACTCCCCAAAGTGTAGGGATAAAGGGAACATACCTCAATATCATAAAAGCTATATACAAGGAGCCCACAGTGAATATTATTCTCAATGGGGAAAAACAAAGCTTTTCCCCTAATGAGAGGAATACAATAGGGATGTCCGCTCTCACCAGTGTTGTTCAACATAGTACTAGAAGTCCTAGCCTCAGCAATCAGACAACAAAAAGAAATAAAAGGATCCAAATCAGCAAAGTAGTCAAACTCTTACTCTTCAGAGATGACATGATACTCTATGTGGAAAACCCAAAAGATTGCACCCCAAAAGAAGAAATTTTAAAATTTCTCTTGTGATTTCTTCTTGATTCATGAATTATTTAGAAGCATATTGTTTAATTTCCAACAATATAGAGCTTTTCCAGATTTGCTTCTATTATTGGTTTCTAATTTCATTCCACTATGGTGGGACACCTGGGTGGCTCAGCAGCCGAGTGTCTGCCTGAGGCACAGGTGTGATCCCAGGATCCGGCATCAAGTCCCACATTGGGCTCCCTATGAGGAGCCTGCTTCTCCCTCTGTGTATGTCTCTGCCTCTCTCTCTGTGTGTGTCTCTCATGAATAAATAAATCTTAAAATAATTCCACTATGGTCAGAGAACATATTTGTATGATATCAACCCTTATAAATGTATTGTCACTTGTCCTATCACCTAGCATATGGTATATTCTAGAGAATCTTTAATGTGTACTGGAAAAGAATGTATATTCTACTGTTGTTGGGTGGAGTGTTCTAGTTGTTTAATAGTATTGTTCAAGTATTCTATATCCTTTGTGATTTGCTGTCTAGTTATATTATCAGTGAGAGAGAAATGTTGAAATATCCAACTGTAATTACTGAATAGTCTGTTTTCTCCTTTCAAAGCTAAAAATTTTGGCCTCACATATCTTGGGTTTCTCTTGTTAGATGCAAGTTTATTTGGAATTGCGATATCTTTTTGATAAATTTGCCCTGTTGTCATTATGAAATGTTCCTCTCTGTCTCTAGCGATTTTTTTAAAGTCTATTTTAATACAGCCTCTCCAGCTTTCTTGTGGTTAGTGTTTCCTTGATATACCTCTTCCCATCCAATCACTTTCCTATTAGTTAGCTTTCTAGCCTCATTCTTGTTACAAATGTAAGATTTCATTCTTTCCTATGGCTGAATAATACCTATCTCACATCTCCTTTATCCATTCATCTGTTGATGGACACAGGCTGCTTCCATAATGTGGCTATTGTAAATAATGCTGCAATAAACATAGAGGTGCATGTATCCCTTTGAATTAGTGTTTTTATTTATTTAGGTAAACACTCGGTAGTGCAATTACTGGATAGTAGGGTGGTTCTATTTTTAACTTTTTGAGGAATCTCCATGCTGTTTCCACAGTGGCTGCACCAGTTTGCATTCCCACTAATAGTGCAAGAAGGTTTCTTTTTCTCCACATCCTTGGCAACATTTATTGTTTCTGGAGCTTTTTATGTTAGCCATTCCAACAGGTTGAGGTGATATTTAATTGTAGTTTTGATTTGCATTTCCCTGAGGATCGGTGATGTTGAGCATCTTTTCATGTATCTGTTGGCCATCTCTATGTCTTCTTTCGAGAAATGAATATTCATGCCTCTGACCCTTTTTAAATTGGATTATTTGGGGGATTTTGGCTGTTGAGTTGTATAAGTCCTTTATATATTTTGGATACTAACCTTTTTTTGGATATATCATCTGTAAGTATCTTCTCCCATTCAGTAGGTTGCCTTTTTGTCTTGTTGATTGTTTCCTTAAATGTGCAGGAAATTTTTATTTTGATGTAGTCTCAATAGTTTATTTTTGCTTTTCTTTCTCTTGCCTCAGAAGACATATGTAGAAAAATGTTTGCTATGGTCAGTGTCAGAGACAGTATTGCCTGTGCTCTCTTCTAGGATTTTTATGACTTCAGGTCTCACATCTAGATCTTTAATCCATTTTGGGTTTATTAATCCATTTATTTAATCATTTTGGTATAAGAAAGTAGTCCAGTTTCATTCTTTTGCAGTAGCTGGACAGTTTTCCCAAGACTATTTGTTGAAGAGACTATCTTTACCTCATTGGATAGTCTTTCCTTCTTTGTTGAAGATTAATTAACCATATAATTGTGGGCTGATTTCTGGGTTTTCTATTCTGTTCTATTGATCTATGTTTCTATTTTTGTGCCAGTATCATACTGTTTTGGTTACTACAGCTATGTAACATAACTTGAAATTCAGAATTGTGATGCCTCCAGGTTTGCTTTTTTAAAGATTGCTCTGGGGATTCCTGGGTGGCTCAGCAGCTGAGCATCTGCCTTCAGCTCAAGGCATGATCCTGGGGTCCTGGGATTGAGTCCCACAACGAGCTCCCTGAAGGGAGCCTGCTTCTCCCTCTGCATGTGTCTCTGCCTCTCTCTCTCTCTGTCTCTCATGAATAAATAAATAAAATCTTTAAAAGAAAAAAAAAAGATTGCTCTGGCATTTCAGGGCCTTTTGTATTTCCATACAAATTTTAGGATTATTTGTTCTAGTTCTGTGAAAAATCCTTTTGGTATTTTGGTAGAGATTGCATTGAATATATAGATTACATTGGATAGTAAAGACATTTTAACAATATTTGTCTTCTAGTCCATGAACATGTCTTTCCATTTCTTTGTGTCTTCTTCAATTTCTTTCATCAATGTTTTATAGTTTTCAGAGTACAGGTCTTTCGCCTCTTTGGTTAGGTTTATTTTTAGGTATCTTACTATTTTTGGTATAGTTGTAAATGGGATTGTTTTCTGAATTTCTCTTTCTACTGCTTCATAATTAGTGTATAGATATATAACAGTTTTCTACACATCAATTTCTTTTTATCTTGCAACTTGACTAAATTCATTTATCAGTTCTAGTATTTTTTTTTTGGTGGAGTTCTTTGTGTTTTCTATATATAGCATCATGTCATCGGCAAATAATGAGAGTTTCTACTTCTTCCTTCCTGATTTGGATGACTTTTATTTCTTTTTTGTTCTCTGAATGCTGTGGCTAGGACTTCCAGTACTATGTTGAATAAAAGTGGTGAGAGTGGATATCCTTGCCTTGTTCCTGTCTTTAGAAAAGTTCTGTTTTTCCCCATGGAGTGTGGTGTTTACTGTGGGATTTCCATATATGGCCTTTATTTTTTTTAATATTTTATTTATTTATTCATGAGAGACAGAGAGACATAGGCAGAGGGAGAAGTAGGCTCTCTGTGGAGAGCCCAATTCAGGACTCATCCCAGGACCCCTGGATCATGACCTGACCCAAAGGCCAATGCTCAACCCCTAAGCCACCCAGATGCCCCATATATGGCCTTTATTGTGTTGAGAAATTTTACCTCTAAACCTACTTTGTTGAGGGCTTTTATATGAATAAATGTTGTACTTTGTCAAATGTTTTTTCTGCATCTATTGAAATGATCATATGATTTTTATCCTTTTATTGAAGTGATGTATCATGTTAATTGATTTACAAACTACTCTTGCATCCCAGGAATAAATCCCACTTGATTGTGATGATTTTTTAAGTGAATTTTTGGATTTGGTTTACTATTATTTTGTTGAGGATTTTTGCATCTATGTTCGTAAGAGATGTTGGCCTCTGTTCTTTTTTTTTTTTTAATTTAGTTTTGGGTAATGCTGCCCTCATAGAATGAATTTGGAAGTTTTCCCGCTGCTTGCATTTTTTTGGAATAGTTTAAGAAAAATAGGTATTAATTCTTCTTTAAGTATTTGGTAGAATTCATTTGTGAAGCCATCTACTTTTTGGACTTTTGTTTGTTGGGAGTTTTTTGATTACTGATTCAATCTCCTTGCTGGTAATTGGTCTGTTCTTATTTTCTATTTCTTCCTGCTTCAGTTTTGATAGGTTATATGTTTCTAAGAATTTATCCATTTTTCTAGGTTGTCCAATTTTTTGGCATACAGTTTTTAATACTATTCTCTTACAATTGTTTGCATTTATGTGGTGTTGGTGGTTATTTCTCCTTTCATTTGTAATTTTGAATTTTCTCTCTCTCTCTCTCTCTCTCTCTCTCTCTCAGTCTGGCTAGAGGTTTATTAATTTTGTTGATCTTTTCAAAGAACCAGCTCCTGGTTTCATTGATCTGTCCTGCTTCTTTAGTTTCTGTGTCACTTATTTCTGCTCCAATCTTTATTATTTCCTTCCTTTTGCTGGTTTTAGGTTTTGTTGTTCTTTTTCTAGTTCCTTTAGGTATAAGATTAGGTTAATAGATTTCCCAAGGATAGGTTAGTACTTATTTAATTCTGGTAAAATATGTTTCACCAGAACTCCATTTCCTCCTTTTTGCTTTATGCTATTATTATCATATATATCATACCTATATATGTTATAAACTGAATAGCAATATATTCATGCCTTGAACAAACATATTTTTCAAAGAAATTAAGAAAGAAAAATTATATGGCCTTTTATATTTACCTACATGTTTTTTATTTCCCATGCTCTTCTTTCCTCCCTGCAAATCCAAGTTATTGTCAAGCATAATTTCTTTTAATATTTCTTGGAAGACAGGTCTGCTAGCAACAACTTCTCTCAGTTTTTATTTCTTTTTTTTTTTCAGTTTTTATTTCTATGTAAATATTTTACCTTCATCTTTGAAGACTAGTTTCATTGGATATAGAATTCCTAATTGATCTCTTCCATTTCTTTCTTTCAGCACCTTGAATCTGTAGATTCAGTATCCTCTTTTGTTTCTGAGGAGAAGTTAGCCAGTAGTTATATTTTTATTCCCTCCCTCCATGCATAATGAGTCATTGTTCTTTTGAAGCTTTCATAATTTTTTCCTTGTTCTTAGCTTTTGGGAGTTTGGGTATCATGAGTTTAGGTGTGGTTCTCTTTATTTTTATCTTATTTGGGGTTTGTTGAGATTCTCTATCTATAAGTTTGTTTTGTTTCTCTTAAATCAATTCTGGAAAGGTTTCAGCCATTATTTCTTCAAATATTTTTCCTACTTATTTTCTTTCTCTTTTTCTTCAGGGACTCCCATTAACACATGTCGGAATTCTTACTATTATCCTGAAAGTCTCTGATGCTCTATTTATTTTCCTTTATCCTTTTTATCTCTAGTCTTTGGATTGAATCATTTCTACTGATCTGTCTTCAAGTTTACTGATTCTTTCTTCTACCATCTCAATTTTAATGTTGATCTTATCTAGTGAAATTTTCACTTCAATTGTACTTTTCAACTCTCAAATTTCAATTTTTGATAACTTTTACATGTTAATATTTCCAATTTGTTTGTTATCACCATATATTTAATTCTTTGAACATATTTATACTTTCTTTGAAGTTTTTGTCTGTGAAATCCAACATCTGGACCCCCCCTCACAGTAAATTTCTATTCACGGAAAGCTATCCTTTGATTTGTTAATGGGCCTGATAGATTTTTGCTCTCATCTTTCATGAAAGGACATCCGTAATTGTCAAATAACATATGGACTTCTGTAGTTGTTTTTTTTTTTATTTTTTTTGGACAAATTATGTAAGGCATAGCAGAAGGTATTATTTACTTAATGATAGAAATCTTAGAAATCTATCTGCAATGACTCTTTCCATCTGAATCTTGTTGAGGGTTAAGTAATGATCCAAAAATTCTTGTCCAGAAATGGAAAGTTCTGGGATTGGTTCTTTTCTGTGATTGCTATTATCTACCAACTGAAAGCCTAGAGGAGAGTTTCCATTCACTGATTAATTAATTTATTCATTCAGCAAATATTTAATGAACCCCTAAAATATGTTAAGCTCTGTTCTAGAAACTAGGAATATAAGAGGGAGTAAAACAAACAATTTATCTTCCCTTATACAACTTACTTTTTTAACAGAAATTTTAAATTAATTAACAAAACTGTCTAAGGTTGCAAAAATGTCCCTTAAGAACATTACATAAAATGAATCCACTAAAACAATATTATAGACTGAATGTTTGTAACTCCCCCCTAAATTCATATACTGAAGCCTTAACTCCCAGTATAGCTGTATTTGGAGATAGGGTCTCTACAGATGTAAATAAGTTTAAATGAGGCTATAAGGGTGGGGTCTTGATCCAGTAGGATTAGTGTCTTTATGAGAAGAGATGCCAGAGACCTCTCTCCTCTTCCCCACCTTCTTTGAGAACACACCTAGGAGAGGCCATATGGGGACATAGCAAGAAGGTAGTCATCTACAAGTCAGAAAGGGAGCTCTTACTAAGAATGGGCCTTTTCAGATCTTGATCTAGGACTTCTAGCCTCCAGAAATGTGAGAAAATAAATGTGTTTTTTAAGCCATCCAGCCTGTAGTATTTTTTTATAGCAGCCCAAGCAGTTGATACAAACAAAAACCAAATATCCATGGTAATTGGTGAAAAGAGGGTACTTTTTATACTTACAAAATTGTGAAATGTATTAAACTTATATTTTAGAAAGTTTAGGTTATAATCGCCACTACGTGCTACTTCTTAGAACAAACAGAATGAACCAAGTACTAATTGTTTATGGGGAATGATGGGCTTTTTTTTCCTTTTTGGACTTTCTGTATAGATAATTGAGTTCATTATTCTCTCCAGTTCCAGCAGAGTATTGGCTTTGCTCTGAGCAAGTCTCTATATAAATTTTCTATTGCTGTTACAGCCATAAATTTAATGACTTAAAACAACACAAATTTATTACCTTATAATTCCGAAGGTCAGAAGTCTGAAATAGGTCACATGGAACTAAAACTAAGACGTCAGTAAAGCTGCTTTCCTTCTGGAGGCTCTAGGGAAGAATCTTGATTTCCCACTGTTGAGAGGCTGCCCACATTTCTTGGCTCATGGACCTCTTTCATCTTCATAGCCAACGAATGTATCATTCTGACCTTCTAGCCCCCACCTCCCAGCCCCGCCCCATGCTTCCATCATTACATCATCGTCTCTGGCTCATTTATCTCCTTTTTCCATCTCTTAAATATCCTTATGATTGCATTGAGCTCACCCAGATAATCTACGATAATATCCCTATTTTTAAATCTTTAATTTAATCCTATCTGCAAAGTCCCTTTTGCCATGTAAGAAAACATATCACCTGTTGCTAGGATTAGCATATGGATATCTTTAGAGAGGCATCAGTCTGTCTACTGCAGTCCCCATTCCTGTTTTATTATTTTATGATACTTCTTTATTCACCATTTTCTATTCCAATTCCAATTCTAGTTTCTCTCACCCAATTCCCAGGCACCCACTTTAATGTATTTAGTGTGTCTTTGGTTATGTAAGTATCATTGAGTGATATATAGTGTTTGGTGAATACATGTATTTGGTTTTAGTTTTTTTCTTTAAGATAGATTTATTTATTTATTTATTTATTTATTTATTTATTTTTATTTTATTTTTTTTAATTTTTATTTATTTTTATTTATTTTTATTTATATTTATTTATTTATTTATTTATTTATTTATTTATTTATTTATTGAAGAGAGAGAGTATGTGAACCAGGGAGGAGCAGATGGGGAGGGACAAACAGACTCTGCACTGAGCATAGAGCCTGATTCAGGGGGCTGGATCCTAGACCCTGAGATCATGATCTGAGCTGAAGCCAAGAGTTGGACACTCCATTGACTGAGCCACCCAGGGGCTTCATATATATATATATATATTTTACACATATCATCTTAGATCAGATTTAATTTATTTTTTTCATTTAGCATAATTAAAAAAAATTTTTGATTATCTGTATTTTCTCCAGTGGATGTGTTTACCAATTTTTTAAGCTTATTTTTTAAGTGTAAAATGTGGCGGTTTTTGGTGTGGTCACAACATTGCACAGTAATCACCACTATTTGATTCCAGAATATTTTCAGTATTCTAAAATATTTTCATTATCTCAAACCCATTAGCAATTATTCCCTATTTTCCCTTTCTCCAGCCCTTGGAAACTACTGACCTACTTTCTGCCCTTATGAAGCAGAAAAATCTGTAGAAAGATCTGTCCATGTCATACAGGCACATCTGGTTCTGAGCTCCTGAATTCTGTATTCTGTCAAGCACTTTTACTTCTCCATTGCTCTACTGATGGTGACCTAGGGTGCCTCCAGCAAGTTTCTACCACAAGCAGTGTTGTCCCGCACATGCTCCCCATAAACATGTACAGCAGTTTCTCTGCAGATATACGCCAAAGTGGGATTGCTAGGTTCTAGGTGTGCACATGCACCCCTTCACTAACAGATTGCTTTCTCAAGTGGCAATTCCATTTCAAATTCATAACAACAGCACACAAGGATTTCCTGTTTTCCATTTTTTTTTTTACCAACACTTGGTTTTATTCAATACGTTTTTCTATACACCAATCTTATTGGAGTATGGAAGTATCTGATTGTTGTTTTAATTTGCACTTCTCTGATCATTAGAGAGATTGACCATCTCATCGTAAGCTTACTAGTCTTTCAGCCTTCTTTTTTTCAAGTTTTTAGCCTTCTTAATTAGTAATTATGCATATTCAAATCATTTATCATTTTATTATTGTTTCCCGCTTTTTCCATGTCGATCCTCAGGAGTCCCTTGTTTATTATATATGTATTAAAACATTGCAGACATCTTCCTGTCTGTGACCCATCTGTTCATCTGTCTCTGATTTTCTCTGTTGAACAGAATCCTTAATGCAATTGCATCCATTATTTTTTTACCTTATAATCTGTGCTTTCAGAGTCTAGTTTAAGAAATATTTTCCCACCCCAACGATCTCAAAAGACTTCTTTTATATTTCCTTCCATTAGTTTTATAATTTTATCTTTTGTGTTTAGGTCTTTATTCTTTATGATATTTTCCTTTATATATGATGGAAAATAAGGATCCAAGTTCACTTCATATCTAGTTATCCTAACATCTAACAATCTGTGTTTTCTCTGACACTCTATCCTGCCTCCATGTACTAAGTAGCCATATGAAGAGGTCACAGGGAGAGGATTGGAGCTTCCTGCCAGCAGCCACATGAATAAATTATGTTGGAAGCAGATCCTCTAGCCCCATTCAAGCCCTCAAATGACTACAGATCCATCTGGCATCTTAATTACAACCTCACAAAAGACCCTGAGTTGAAACCACCCAGCTAGGCTACTCCTGAATTCCAGACTTACAGAAACTATGTGAGACAATACAAACTTATTGTTGTTTTAAAACCACTAAGCTTTGGGATAACTTGTTACACAGCAAAGAATGATTAATATAGTTTTAATCTTTTTTTTTAAGATTTTATTTATTTATTTATTCATGAAAGACTGAGAGACAGAGAGAGAGAGAGCACGCTCCAGAGACAAAGGCAGAGGGAGAAGCAGGCTCCATGCACCGGGAGCCCGATGTGGGATTCGATCCCGGGTCTCCAGGATCGCGCCCTGGGCCAAAGGCAGGCGCTAAACCGCTGCGCCACCCAGGGATCCCTAATATAGTTTTAATCTGAATAAGTCTGTGGTCTCTATCACATGATATCCTGCAGTTTCTATTTCATTACTGTCAGAAGAATCAAAGTTCTAGCTTTTCACTTTTGGCATTCCCTAAAACAAGAGTGCAAGATAATTAATAAATGGGGAAGACCGAAAGAGAGAGAAAGGGAGCTGGAAAAGGAACAAATATTTGAGGTCCCTTACAGTGTGTATACCATGTGCTTTATTATCTTATTTGGTCAAAAGAGCATTTGGTCAGCTGGTAAAAATGTAGTTTTTGCATTTATATTTCTTGGACCTCCTACAGCATAAAATCATTATTGACCAACCCAAAGAGACCCAAGCTCTATTGGCTTTGACTTGGCTGGAGACAGAAGTCATAGAAAGGAATGAGGCAGATTTGGAAAATACTGTGAAAGAGTACATGTTAAATGTAATTTTTTCTAATATTCTTTAAGGTCTGTTATCTCTGAATTTCTGAGATATTGATCCTTTGTCTGATATATATACTTCTATTTACCCTTCAGTACTCAGCTTAAATGTACCATTCCTTAAAAAGCCATCTCTAGTTCTCATAGGCAGAGTGAAACATTTTGTTGATCTATTATTTCACAGCACTTTCTATTATATCTATCTCTATTTTGGAAGGAGGGTATGGTAATCAATATTGGTTGCCTGCCTTTCAGCCATTCTCCCTTTTTCCTTTCTGATAAGATCCTGCTTTTATTTAGAAGATACTGGGCCAAGTAGTGCTCCCTTAGTCTAAGATTAGTCTAGAGTTGAGCATATGACCCCGGTTTTATCCACTGAGACATAAAGAGCAGTCTATTGGATACTTTTGAAGGAATCATTTTCCCTAATAGAAGAGAGAGCGGGTATACAAAGAAAGCTCTTTTCTGTTCATCTCCTTTCTGCTTTAGATGTTATAGTGTGAGGACATGATCACTGTTACTATAGCAGCCATTTTGTGGACATGAGGAGATATCCCTCTGATATGGTATGGACAGTGAAATGGAAGTATTAAAACTGTTCATCCTTAATGGCATCCTTAATGGTATCATTGATCTACTGCATGGGCCCTGGAACTCCCAAACTCAACTTCCCTCTGTGATATAAGTAGATTTCCATGTTGTTGAACCTTCTCTTAGGCTCCTAGAACATGTTTTTAAGTAGTGATCTTCATAAACAAAATATCACAGAGAGAAAAGATTTCCTTTAATGGCATAAATGCATGCAGCATCTAATTTCCATCACTTAGGAATGAGTAACAGTGTAAGCTTAAGAAAAAAGCCAGTTCACATCCAGATTCCATTTTTAGATAGGCATGAAGATTTCAAATTCTTTTGTTCAATAAAGCAGCCCAGCCACTGGAAAAAATTAAATTGAAATATATCTGTCTTTATCAACTCACTACCAACTTATGGCCCATTCAGAGCCAAATCATTATGGAGCACTCAATGTGCAGCCCTATAAATAACTCCTAGTTATATGGCAGAATTTATACTTCAGTGAACATGATTCTGTCCCTGTATCAATAATAATATCTATAATTATTTCAAGATATCTTAATGTCTTAGCTTTTCTAAAAAGGATTAAAGATTTTTGTGATTTAGGACCTCAAAACATTTTATGGATGCCAAATTCCTTTCTTTTTTTTCATCCAGCTCTTCCTTTTAGCCAGCATTGCATATCTGAAATATTAAAATAGATTCTGTTGGCTTAGCTGCCTCCAGGCTTTTTCATTCTCATTTACCCTTCATGCCATAGCTAGATTAATATTCCTAAAACACCATTAGATAGATCAAAGCCAAAATCCTTACCTTGTACTTGATATCCTCAAGTATGATTTTGTCTCTTGTAAGTTTTTTCCCCCACTCCCTACTTTCCATGTCTCTTAAAAAAAAAAAAAGTTTTATTTATTTTAGAGAAAGGGAGTACACATGAGCTGGGGGAGGAGCAGAGGGAGAGGGACAAGCAGCCTGTGCTGAGCAGGGAGCCCAGCGCAGGGCTTGATCCCAGGACCCCGAAATCATGACCTGGGCCAAAACCAGGAATCAGATGTCCAACCGAGCAACCCAGGAGCCCCCCTACTTTCCATCTGTTTGTGGGTCTTCTCATGTACCTTAATCTAACCTGTGTATATTACTCAGACTCCTGAATTTATCCGAAGTGTCATCCTATTCTCCTTCAAGTTCATCTCTTCTATGTAAATTGCTTTTGATCCAACTCAAACTGATAAACAAGATGTTGAGTGGGATTTTTCCTGTTGTTCTTAAATTATACCAAAGGCTCAAAGCCTAGAGCATAAAGTGTGAAGTATCCCACTTCAAAGTTCCAGGAGCCCCTACTAAGCCAGCTACCTCCCTAAAGGGCTTGCTGAAAGAAGCCGGAACCAGACTTGCTATGTCAACCACCTCTTCACCCTGAGTTGATAGAAGAATAGGGATGAGAGGAAAAGAGTTGCCTGCGTTTGGGGGAGCTCAGAGCTCTTGACCAACATTTGAATACCAACAGTAATACTGTTTCATTTACTGGGAAGTTATGGGATCTGGCCAAGATTCTTTTTTTTAAAGATTTTATTTATTTATTTATTTATTTATTTATTTATTTATTTATTTATTTATTCATGAGAGAGACACACACAGAGAGAGAAGCAGAGACACAGGCAGAGAGAGAAGCAGGCTCCATGCAGTGAGCCTGACTCGGGACTTGATCCCAGGTCTCCAGGAGGATCACACCCCTGGCAGAAGACAGGTGCTAAACCACTGAGCCACCCGGGTTGCCCTCTGGCCAAGATTCTTTAAGGGAGTTGTTAACCATCAATAAAAGAGAACATGAGAGAGCAGTTATTGGGGAAAATGAATTTATTTATTTATACCTCAATGAATTGAGACTTGTAAAAACCTAATTCCATATACAAAAAAGGAACTTACTGGCTTAATCTTTCAAAAGTTATTTATTGATTGCTTCCCATGTGCCAGGCACTGATTCTAGACACAGAGGATACAGCTTTGAAAAATATTAAGCAAGACCCCTGCTTCCTGGAACTTGTAAGAGTCTAGGAGCAGCACTGGCTCCAGGCCAATGCTCAACTCAATGTCATCAGAAATCATTTTCTCTATCTCTCAGATTTTTTCTTTTGCATAGGCCTAATTCATGGGCAGCTTCTTCCTTCTTGAAGGCAATGTGGTCACCAGTGTAGCATTTCTAATAGGAAGAGAATCTGTTTTTCATAGTCATTCTAGCAGCATGTCAGACTGTTTCATTGATCTGGCTTAGGTCAGATGCACATCTCTGAACCTTACTGGTCAGGTCTTGTTATTGGTGAAGCCATCATATTTGTGCAGGTTGGCCATTGCAAAGAGGACAAACAGGGACTGAAATGCAGTATGGGCATACTTACCAAGCCTTTCCCTGGTGCACAACTCTGTCTGCTGGAAAGAGGGGCCTTTTTCTAATTCACACTGAAACGCTACA
Source organism: Canis lupus dingo (assembly GCF_003254725.2). Classification (NCBI taxonomy): domain Eukaryota; kingdom Metazoa; phylum Chordata; class Mammalia; order Carnivora; family Canidae; genus Canis; species Canis lupus. The sequence continues at coordinate 52,996,117 of NC_064246.1, read as the reverse complement.
GTGGTCTTGGTCATGTGCTTACCTTAAAGCAAAGGTCAGATGAGATATTCCCCACATAAACCAAATGGTTTGACAGGAGGAGGACAGTCGGAGTGCCATTGCCATAAGACAGAAAGAGGGGTGCTGGGATGCTAAGCAGGCAAAAACAATAAGTATACACTTTGCTCCTTAAAAACATGGAAAGGCAAGGTGGTAGAGTGGAGGTACTTGGCATCAGAGGGATTAGGTTCTAATTCTAGTTCTGGAAGCCATGAGACATTGGACAAATCACTTAACCAGCTCCCACAAAGATTTTTTCCTTTCTTATAAAATGGAGAGAATTATTGTTCTGCCTCCCCCACAGACTCACTGAAAGGGAAAAATAGGATAATATATGAGAATATGGTTTGGAAACTTTAAGATTCTCACACTTGGAAGGCGTTTTAAAAAAATTATTATTATTATTTATTATATTCTCCCAGTCAGTACCTTGCCCAGTGCCTTATGCATTAAAGGTGCCCAACAGGTTTTTATTAATTGGTGTTTATTTATTAATTGATCCATGGTTTGGAAACTCACATTACTCTGGGTTGTTTTCCAAAATTTTACACAAGCAGAATGTTTTGGCAAAATGTTTATTCAACATTAAATTCAACAATTCCAGAAACCTATGAAGCAAGCTATCTTTTTACCTCATTATTCAAGTCATAATTTAAATACTGTTTCCTCAAGGAAAACTTCATGGACCATCCCCAGCTGCCTAGTCAGGCGGGGCCTCCAACCCATTCACAACACTTAACACAATTCTAGTCCAACAGTTACATGTAAAACTCTGTTCACTATCTATCTTCTCAACTGGCTATGAACAACATTGTGTAGGCACATTATATAGGCTGTATTGTTTGCTATTGCATCCCATTGGGCATAGTACATAGTAGGAAATTAAGAAATACTTGTTCGGTGAATGAGTAAATTTGCAGGATTAAGTATTCAAAATGTCAAGGAAACATACATCTAATTCCCCTTTTTTGTTCTCCTAATGTCTTTTGCTAAGCCCTCCAGGTGACCATATCCTCATGACTTCTGGAACTTCTACTAAGTAGAGAAAGAATGGGTAGTTGACAAAACAAGTCCATTTTAGGACACAACTAATGACTATTTAGAAATAAAATCCATTCACTCTGACCCATGCAAGCTACATCTCAAAGTACAGAACAAATATATTATAGCAATATCAAGGTCGTGTAATCATTAATTTATTCTAAAATAATAATTCTGAGTTTTATACCCATGTATATCCTGGTACATGCTAATGTTTTTATCTGCCTCAAAATCATGGCAGAGCTAGGCAGTCCATTCCTGGAAGTGTCTACATTGCTTCCAGCAGAAATTTGATTGAAGTGGTTCAGAGCAGGAAGGAGATTTTAGAGGCAAATTATTCCTTCTTCTTACCCCCTCCACCCTGAATTTCATTTACATAATGTAGCTCTTAGTACAAATGAAATGAGTCAGCAGAGGGAAGAGAAACTGAAATATGACTTCCACACCAAAGGCAATTATTTTTCTCTCTGTCAGTCTCAGTGATAGTGATCTTCTAAGTAACAGAAATTTTTAAAAATGGAGGTCACTGTCCAGTGAGGTCATAAATACATATTGTATGCAGGATTTTAGTTTTTTTTTAGTTGTGGTAAAATACACATAAAATTTACCACCTTAACCATTTTTAAGTGTACAGCTCAATAGTGTTGTGCATCATTTACACTGCTGGGCAACCAATCTCCAAATTCCTTTTGTCTTACATGGTTGTAATTCTATATCCATTAAACTATAATTCCTCTTCCCCTACTCCTCATTGCCTAGCAATCATCATTCTACTTTCTGTCCCTGTGAATTTGACTACACACCTCATTAAGTTTCCGGAATCTTATGTTATTTGTCTTTTTGTGACAAGTCCCCCCGACTGCAACCCCAGCACTGGCCACACCTATTACTGAAGAGGCTTAGAGTAGGAAATCCTGGATCTGCTTTTTCATTCTGCTCCCACTTGAACAACTTGGGATCCCTGGGTGGCGCAGCGGTTTAGCGCCTGCCTTTGGCCTGGGGCGTGATCCTGGAGACCCAGGATCGAATCCCACATTGGGCTCCCGGTGCATGGAGCCTGCTTCTCCCTCTGCCTATGTCTCTGCCTCTCTCTCTCTCTCTCTGTGTGACTATCATAAATAAATAAAAAATTAAAAAAAAATAAATCTAACAACTTGAAATGGATCTGGGAGCCACAGTCTGGTCCTGAGATCCTTTGCATTACCCTCCTCTTTTCAAGACTTAGTTCCCATTGAGGGCTGGGTTGAGGTGAGGTGTAGGCAAAGCAGAGGCCTATTTGTGTAACTGGCCTTCCACCTGGTGCTGAGAAGTCTTCTTTCTTGTTGTGTTGGCATGGATGGTATCCTGGGCCCATTTTTATCATCAGCCTGATCTTCCAAGGATCCCTAGGAGAGGAACAGCCATAGCTCCCTTTGGCCCTTCCAGCTTGCTCTGTCTCCAAATCCTCTGCAGGAAGAATGACTTTTACTTGACCAGTAGCCTCAGAGGCAGCTCCCAGCTCCTGTCTACACCCCCGCCCCAATCTCTGAGCTCCTTCTTATGGAACCAATGATAGTGAACTTTTTAGGCCCCAAAGGCTGAGGGGACTTTAATGAGGTATCTTCATCTTTATTCAGGCATACCACATTGCCGATCGTTCTCATCTACTGGTCTAGGCTGCTCCAGATACCTCCAAGTGTCATGCAGTCACTGGTCTCTATATTCACATACATCACCAAATGCAAGGGGAGCAGAAGACAGGATACCTATAAGGATCTCTCAGTGACTCTCCTGGTACCCTGCTACAGTAACACCACCAGGAAAATCCTGCAGTTCCCCAGCTGGTAAGTAAGGAAGTAGTCTTCCCTTTTGCATGCCTTTGAAGGCTCCTCCATCCTGCTACTACCTGTTCTGTGGGTGGGAGGTGGAGGAACTCGAGGCAGGTGGTAGAGGATGGTATGGGAAGGAAGAAAGTAACATTTCCCCTATAATTTCCAGGAGAAATGCCTGTCTCTTCTTCTCTGACTTGTTTATAGACTGGCTGTGGGTAGTGAGAAGAGCAGGCTGGGTGTTAGAGTTCAGGGTACAGGGCCTGTTAGGCTGCCCCTTCATAACTCTTGTTGGCTTTTTTGGCAGAAACTTCCAGTTGCCCATGCAGTAGCTTTCTTTTCTTTTCTTTTCTTTTCTTTTCTTTTCTTTTCTTTTCTTTTCTTTTCTTTTCTTTCTTTTTCTTTCTTTCTTTCTTCTTTCTTTCTCTTTCTTTCTTTCTTCTTTCTTTCTTTCTTTCTTTCTTTCTTCTTTTCTTTCTTTCTCTTTCTCTTTTTTCTTTTCCTTCTTTCTTTCTTCTTTCTTTCTTTTTCTTTCTTTCTCTTTCTCTTTCTTTTCTTCTTTCTCTTTCTTTTCTTCTTTCTTCTTCTTTCTTTCTTTCTTTCTTTCTTTCTTTCTTTCTTTCTTTCTTTCTTTCTCTTTCTTCTTTCTCTAGATTTATTTATTTATAGAGCATGCATGTGCATGCTCTTAAGCGGGGGAAGGGGCAGAAGGAGAGGGAGAGAATCCTTAAGCCCACTCCCTGATGAGTGCGGAGCCTGATGTGGGGCTTGATCCCAGGACCCTGAGATCATGACCTAAAGCTGAAATTAATAGTTAGATTCTTATCTGACTGAGCCACTCAGGCTTCTCTCCCTTCTTTCGGAAGGAAGCAAGGAAAGGAGGGAAGGAAGAGGGGGAGGGAAGGAGGGAGGGAGGAAGGAGGGAAGGAAGGAAGGGAGGGAGTAAGGAGGGAGATATCCTGTATTATTGGAGATGGCCAAGTACCCAGCTAAAAGAACTACATTTTCCAGGCTACCTTGCAGATAAGGAAGAAGGAAGGCTCAAAATACATATGTAGAAGTTGTGCAGCTTTAATAAAAACCTGATCAGGAGAGATGATTTGGCTTGGAGGTGTGAGTTTTGCTCTCTTCCCCTTTCTCCTTCTTCCTTCCTGGAACAGATGATGTAGTGGCTTGGTAGCTCCAGCTATCAAGGATAGGAGTCACTCACCTGCATTGGAAAACCCAACCTCAATGGGCAGCCATGTAGAATAAATGAGATAGTCAATGTAGAATGCTAATACAGGGCCTAGCACAGAGCAGATACTTAAAGAATGGTCCCTGATATCAACTGATAAGCCTCGGGGAGATCCCAGGAAAGTTGTTGTGGCTTTTGACCTGCCCCTTCTCCAGGTTTTTGTAAGTCATTGGAAGGAAAAGGGAACTCTTATACCTAGATCAAGTTCTGCAACTGGCTTCTTGAATGACTTTGAGGATGTCTGGTAATGTTTAGTGCTTCCTTTTTCTTGTTGGCAAAATGAAAAAGAAAACAAAAATCCTACCACAAAGCATGAACATTATACTGGAATTGCATTTATCTTAATGTATTATCATCCTCTATTGCTGGCATGTGATACTAATTTTCCATTTATAGAATGACATAGTTTCTCTTTCAAATAAATTCACCAAGGTATTAAATAGCAAGTGAAAAAATGTGCAGGAGACATCCTTCACAATAAAGGCTATCCAAGTGGCCAGTAAGGATAAAAGATGTTAAACATTGTTAATCATCATGGAAATGTACTCCACAAAAGATCTACTATATACAAGTCAGAATGATGCGCATACTTTTTTAAAAATCAATATCCAGTATTGGTGAGGATATGGAGCAATTCACATACCGTTTTGAGTAATGTAAATTGGTAAAAAAAAAAAAAAGCTGTGGAAAAAGTATCACATTATTGACCAAAAATGAACAAATGCATTTTCCTTGACACAGAAATTCTAGTCTTAGGTGTATATCCAATTAAGGAACATGTACATAAAAAGGCATGTACAAGAATGTTCAGAGTAGCATTTTTCACAATCATCCCCCAAATGGAAGCAATCCAAATATATAATGAGTAAACTGGTATGGTTATACAATGGGATACTATCGAAGAATGAAGACAAATGAACTACAGTTAACACTCTTCAACTTGGTTGAATCTTCCAAATACAGTGTTGATCCCAAGAGACCAAATGCCAAAGGATATGTACCGCAAAGTTCAAAAATGAATGTAACTGGGGTGCCTGGCTGGCTTAGTAGGTAAAGTGTGTAACTCTTCATCTTGGGGTTGTAAGTCCAAGCCCCATGTTGGGTGTAGAGATTACTTTTAAAAAATGAACATAACTAAGTTATAGATGTTAAGAAGGCCATTAGTTTTGAAAAGGACAGGGAGCAATAATTGAAATGGACTCTGGGAACTGACAATGTTCTTTTTCTTGACTGGATGCTGGTAACATTGTGTTTTGTGTACTTTTATATGTGTATGTTTACTTCCAATAAAAATATTTTTTCCAATAAAAAGATTTTAAAAGAAGAGAGTTGACATAAAGAAAGATATTTTTAAAATAAGGTAGCATATGCAAATGACAAAATTCACAAAGGCTGTATATGAATAAATTGAGAATTAAGGGATTTGATGACCCATGTACCTTTACGATTTGAGGATTCAGTGAAGTACTCAATAATTGGCATAGGCAGAAACTACTGTATAGCTGGTGAATGAAAACAGAGAGAGAGAAAAAGGAGAGGACAAAGATGTAGAGGTAGTAGTGAGGAGTGGCAAGAGCATAAGCTCTGTAGTTAAAATGCCTTGTTTGGAATTTTCACATCACTACCTGTTGGTTCTGTGACCTTAGGCAAGTTACATAACCTCTCTCTACTCAATTTCCACATCTGTGAAATGGTAATAATGATAGCACCTATTTCCATGCTTCTCTCCTAGCTTCTGGTGATGGCTGACAATCCATGGCCTCACTTGGCTTGTAGATGCATTTCTCAAATCTCTGCCCTCTTCTCCACACAGTGCTCTTTCTCTGTGTGTTTCTGTTTTCTCTGTTCACATGGGCACTAGTCATGTTGGATGAAGGGCCCATTCTAAAGACCTCATCTTAACTGATTTTATCTGCAAAGACCCTATTTCCAAATAAAGTTACATTCACTGTACTACACCTTGGGTTAAGACATCAACATATCTTTTTGGGAGACACAACCCATAACATGTAGAAAAACTGGAAAAATAATAAACACACATATGACCACCACTAGTTTCAGTAATTGTTAATATTTTTGCCACTCTTTTATGTATCCCCTAAAATTAAAGTTATTTTTCTCTTTAACCATACTGCTATTGTTGTGCCTGTAAAATTAAAAATAAATCCCTATTATCAACTAATATACAGTTACAGTAGATTATTCAAAATTACTCACTTTCCCCTTCCCTGTGGGAAGGTAATACATCCCTGCCCTATAATCTTTGAAGTTGACTATATTGTAATACTGTTTTAGCAAACATAACGTAAGCAGCAAGATGTACCCTATGGTGCAGAAGCCTTTTGAATCATTGCCTGGGTTTTGGAATAAGAAGACACATAGATCAGAATATCTGCCTGGAGCATAGTAGTAGCCATCCAGAAACTTATGAGTGAGTTGACCAAGGAACAAGTATTTGTGTTTTAAGCCACTAAAATTTAAAGCTGTTTGTGATTGCAGGTTTCCCCGGTGAATTTAGAGCTATTTTTAACATTTTGGGGGCAGTATGCATTCCAGATTTTCACATTGTACTTGGTTTTTATATCTCTTTATTCTGGAACAGTGTCCTACCTTTTCCCATTCTTCCTTCATTTCTTTCTTTCTTTTTTAATTCTTCATGCAATTTATCTTTTTAAGAAGTCATGTCAGTAATCTTATAAAAGATCCCACATTATGAATTTGATTATTTCCTTTTGGTGTGTTTTAACCTTTTCCTCTAAGTACTTCCTGATCTTGGTTGCAAGTTGACATCACCTTGGAATATTATTTTATCAGTGTGTGCGTATATCCATACCTCTAATGGCAGCCATCATGCCCTTTGATGCTCACAATAACTTTAGAGGGAAGCAAGGGAGGATTTGGTGTCTCCACCTAACAAAGGGATCTGAGAGAAAAAGTCACTGATGTTAGGTCACATAGTAAGTGGCAGAGCCAGGGCATAAATCCATGACATTCCCATCCTTCCTTTCTTCCTGTTGCCTTGAAGTAGTTTGAGAGACACAGGTATAAATGTAGATCTATGCTTCTATCTGTCCCTGGATGGTTATTCAGGTAACTAGTAACTGGGATGGTCTGAAGTACAGAGTTAGGAGTCCGTGAATGGCTTTTCATCATATATCTTTATTTTTATTTTTTAATTTTTTATTTATTTATGATAGTCACAGAGAGAGAGAGAGAGGCAGAGACACAGGCAGAGGGAGAAGCAGGCTCCATGCACCGGGAGCCCGACGGGGGATTCGATCCCGGGTCTCCAGGATCGCGCCCTGGGCCAAAGGCAGGCGCCAAACCGCTGCGCCACCCAGGGATCCCCCATCATATATCTTTTTTAAAAAAAGATTTTATTTTATTCTTGAAAGACACGGGGAGGCAGAGACAGAGGGAGAAGCAGGCTCCCTGCGGGGAGCCCGTCCTGGAACTGATCCTGCACCTCCCGGATCACGCCCAGCCAAAGGCAGAGGCTCACCCCTGAGCCACCAGGCGGCCCTTCATCATATATTCGTTTGTATTATTTGAATAATTTTGTGAGGGTAAAAAAAAAAATAATGTTAAGTAGCTACTGAATTCAAAAGAGCTTGATAAATCATAAAGCATCATTAAAATGATAGGGTTATATATTACTATTGTCTACCAGAAAAAAAACAAAACAAAAAACAACAAAAAACACCAAAAATTGAGTGTTTGTGGACAAGTTCAGTAAATTAACTTAGTACATCCATATGTTTGAGTAAGAGCCAGTTTTTATAATCACCTCTTGGAAAATTTAATAACCTTGGAAGGTGCTCAAGGGAAGTGGAAAAAATAGACAAACTACAGAGGTGTCCGATGACAGTTTTGCGTGTTCCCCGCGCAAACGCGCGTATCCGAAGAGCCCGAAGGGACCAACCGCAAACTTGGAAGGGAGAGCGGCGATACGAGGTATTAATTTTCTTGTATTTTCCGGGATAGTCCACATTTTCTACAAAGAAAACAATCACAACCAAACCTTCAAACCTGGTCACAAAGCAGTTTTTTACGACTTTGTAGACTGACTTGCCGCCCGACGCGGGTGAAAAGCGAAGCAGCGCGCGGGCCGCGAAGGCGAGGACGCCCCCTCCCTCCCGGCTCGGAAGGGGGTCACGCACCACGAGGAGGCGAGACGGCCGCCGGCCTCCGCCACGCCTAGAGCGGCCCCGAGGAGGCACCGGAACTTCCGGGGCGGGGCTCTCCGGCGCCTCACCTTCCGCGGGGCGAATGTGGGCCTCTCGCAAAGCGAAAGCTCGTGACTGCTGGGCCGCCACTTCCGTCACGCTGAGACGGTGTTTGAAGTTGGGGGCGACCATGGCAAAGAGCAAGTTTGAGTATGTGCGGAACTTCGAGGCTGATGACACCTGCCTGGCCCACTGTTGGGTGGTGGTGCGGCTGGACGGCAGGAACTTCCACCGGTGAGCGATTTCGCCTCAGGCCACGTGGTGCCCGCGCTTCCGGGGACTCGGTCGCGGCTGGCGGTTCCCGGGTAACGCGGCAGCCAATGAGCGCGCGGCATTAAGCATCCCCGAGTGCTGGCTACCAGGCGCTTGAGCGCGAGCTGGTCTGAGTAGCTAAACCTGAGGCGCCGCGCTCTCGTGAGCAGAGACCTGTTAGTAAGGCCTTGCTGGGAAAAATCACTCCCTGGCGCAGTATTTCAGCTCTTTAGCCAATTGCCTGGCTATTCTGTTAACTGTCATCGAGGGCCGTGTAGAGGCCTGTTTAGGTCTTATTGTGGGCGATGCTTTACAATATGTTCTTGTTTCGTTATCGGTAACTGGCTGCATCGACTGGACTCAGGAGGAGACAAATCAGAAAAAAAGGGGGAAGTGTAACGGAAATGTGGGAATTTAATTCTTAAAAATGTTACTTTAATAATGGTTATTATAACTAACATTTATTGAGCACTTTCATGGAGCCTGCTGGCATAGTTACATTTTAACTTCTTTCTAATCTTCAGAACAGTCCTATGAAGTAGGTATACTTTATCTCCATTTCACAGAAGAGGGAATAGGGACTTAGAAATTATGCCCCTTCTTCTCAGTTGGTCAGGGCAAGAAAAAACTAGAGTTCTTAAGGAAGTGAGTCAGGTTGTGGCTAGTAGACTCACAGCATTATTACCTATCTTCCATTGTGTGCATTCTTTTTGATAAAAGTGGTGTTAATGACAAGCTCTTTCATTCATGCCTTTTTCTCCTCTATGGAGGTTTGCTGAGAAGCACAACTTTGCAAAACCAAATGACAGCCGTGCTCTCCACCTAATGACCAAATGTGCCCAGACTGTAATGAAAGAACTGGAAGATATTGTGATTGCATATGGACAGAGTGATGAGTACAGCTTTGTGTTCAAGCGGAAAAGCAACTGGTTTAAAAGAAGAGCCAGGTAATTACATGGCCTAGCTCCTTCAGAATATTTCCTTTGGAAATATGCTGCATTTGGTGTTTGCTCTTTAATTGCTGCCTTACAGACTGCAGATAGAGTGTGCAGTATTTGGAACTGCAGAATGTCTATTTTCTGTTTTTACTGTTTACTTTCATCTGATATTTGAGCATTACGTACACCTCTTTATCTGATTCTTTCTCCTCATTCCTCATCACCTTAGCTTCTAGATTGTTCTGGCACTTAATATTAGGACTAGAAACAGACCATTAGGATATCATAATATTAATAATTCATAGATTGGCTCTAGCCAGTGACAGCCTATATGTGCATTACAGTATTGCTTAAATTTTTAATTAAGGATGTCTCAACATAGACAAATTAGATATTTGATTTGGCAGTATATTGAAACTCACAGACAACAAGCATTCGAATTGGTATGTTTTTAAAACAATGGTTCCCTTCCTTCCAAGACTAGAAACAAAACAGAAAAACCTCTTGAACCATAAATTCACATCGCGTCGTGCAGAGAAAAATTTGGTATTAATAAATTACTTATAGGACTAAAAAGAGGCAGGCTGCTTAGTTTTTCTTGGCCCAACACATTTATCTTTTGACAGTTTGTGTAATCACTCTGTTGCACCCGCGGGCCCTATCGTGGTTTTGAATTAATATCATGTATTTTCTCTTTTCTTGCTCCACCCAATGTGCCTTACTTTTGCAAGTAAGTTCATGACTCATGTGGCATCCCAGTTCGCCTCCAGCTTTGTGTTTTATTGGCGAGATTACTTTGAGGACCAGCCCCTTCTGTATCCACCAGGCTTTGATGGAAGAGTCATAGTGTATCCTAGCAACCAGACCTTAAAGGACTACCTCAGTTGGCGGCAAGCAGATTGTAAGTAAAACCAAATAAACAGATGTAATTAAACCACCAATTCCATACATTAGAGGTGGTGATTTGGTTCAGTTTTGATGCATGGGTATTTTGTTCAGAATGTAATACTTCAAATTTTTTTAGTTAGTTGAAAGCAGTCGAACAATCGGGAGATTTATGTAAATACTCCCTAGTTCTAGGTTTTTGGGAAAAACGAGAAGACCTGGAAATACTAGGTCTGCATTCCCACTTTGTAATGGACATAACCGGTGCAGTGACTGCTGTCTTTACACATGTGCGCATGGGCATGCACACACAGACACACACACACACAGAAGCCAATGTGCCATAGTCTCTACCATTCTCTCTTGTTCCCCAGGGTCACCTACTCTGCTTTATGCTTTTATGTTAATAGTGGCCTCAGTGGGTGATTCGAGTTATGACCTCTGCCTTACATGACTATGATGACATGTTTATGAGACTTACTCATGTGGTGTATCTTGATTTGGCCACAAGAACTGGAAAGGAGCTAGGAATAACCTGAATCAAATAACTTTGAAAGTATTCCTAAGCTTAATATACAAGTTAACCAGTTTATATAAAGCATGACTGAAATGACAGAATAAAACTTTTAGGAAATAAGTTTGTTTATACTTGACCACTCCCGCCCACCATGTTCCCAGTATATGGTTTTGGGCATATCACTAACTGTCTCAGATCTCTGTACATCAGAGGAGAGGGGTGGAGTTCTAATACTCTTGGAAGCGTGAATACTGAATAAAGATTATGTTTGTATAAACAGTGCTACTCTTGTCTCACAGGTCACATCAATAATCTGTACAATACAGTTTTCTGGGCCCTCGTACAACAGTCTGGACTAACACCAGCACAAGCCCAAGAGAGATTACAGGTATAAGATCTTACTGCATTAATACTTACTTGGAGAGGCTTTCTGTCCTCTTCCATGACATTCTTTTAAAGCTCTCTCTATTGCTTTGTTTTGAGAGGTTACAAAGATCATACTAGATAGAGGCAACTCTGCTGCTTGATTGCTCTGTGACCATGGGTGATTATTACTTCTCTCTGGGACTTAGTGTCCTCAGCTGGAAAATGGAATTAGTGACACTGGCTCTACCTTCCCACAAGGCAATGCTTGGCTGGGGCTGCGGATTGGTTGCCTTCTTTGGACAGGACATGCGCTCTTCTTTTTCATCAGTGGCCTCTTCATCATTGCCATTCCCTGCTGGGTGCATGTACTGTAAGAGTATAGGCTCTGGGAGTCAATAATTGTTTTCAGGGACTTCTGTTTAATTTTATCTTCTCTGCTTTAGTTCTTTATTTTTTTCTTCTTTTTTTTAAAGATTTATTTGTGAGAGAAAAAGAAGTGTGAGCAAGCAGGTTGAGAGGCAGACAGAATCTTGAACAGGCTCCCCACTGAGTGGGGAACCTGATGGGCTAGATCCCAGGACCCTGAGATCATGGCCTGGGACAAAATCAAGAGTTGGATGTTTAACCAACTGAACCATCCAGGCACTGCCCTGCCTTAGTTCTTTATAGGTGAAACAGAAAATAATAGTTCCCACCTCATAGGTTTATGGTGAAAATTAAGTGGCATGATGCATGTAAAACACATAGCATAGTACAGACTGTATTTTAAGTACTTAATAAACAGTTACTTTCAGGATGCCTGGGTGGCCCAGTGGTTGAGCATCTATCTGCCTTTGGCTGAAGTCATGATCTCGGGAACCTGGGATCGAGTCCTGCATCAGGCTCCCTTATAGGGAGCCTGGTTTTCCCTCTGCCCATGTCTCTGCCTCTCTCCATGTCTCTCATGAATAAATAAATAAAATCTTTAAAAAAAACCCACTAACTTTCATCATTAGATGACAGTACTATTTGTAGGATGACTAACTCCGAAATTATGTGATATGTTGTAACGGCTCCTACCACAATGCCTGGTACATTGTAATTACACGATAAATGGTGGTCATTAACAATGATGATAAGGATTTACAAATACCATTAATAGGAATACTGTTAGATTTATCCAGAGTTTGGAAGAGCTGAGTTTAGATTTTGATTTTTCTTAGAAGAATAAAAGCAGTCTTTATTTATTTATTGATTCTATTAATTTATTCATGAGAGACACAGAGAGAGGCAGAGACACAGGCAGAGGGGGAGAAGCAGGCTCCCTGCAGGGAGCTTGATGTGGGACTTGATCCCGTCTCCAGGACCACACCCTGGGCTGAAGGCAGTGCTAAACCGTTGAGCCACCCAGGGATCCCCTAAAAGCAGTCTTTAGCCTTAGGCAGTTTATGTAATCTTTCTAAGCTTCAGAGTTCCGTTCTCTCAAATGGAGATAGTAAAATGAGGGTCGTATCAGATAACATACATACATACATAATGTATATAATACAGGTACTCTTACTGCTAGTCCCTGCCACCCTATCACAGTTGTGACTTCTGAAACCATTTGTTTGCTACAGTAGACAATTTTTCGAATTTATGCATTTCAGTAAGATTTTTTTTAAAAAAGATTTTTTATTCATGAGAGACAGAGAGAGAGAGAGAGGCAGACACAGGCAGAGGGAGAAGCAGTCTCCATGCAGGGAGCCCGACATGGGACTCGATCCCAGGGCTCCGGGATCATGCCCTGGGTCGAAGGCAGGCGCTAAACTGCTGAGCCACCCAGGGATACTTGCATTTCAGTAAGATTTAAACTGCTCTTCCAATGCAAATTCATTAGTATCTATAAGAAGTTTGATAAAACCCTTCCACTTTCTGATTTGTTTGTGGAAATTTAGGTGGTGGGTGGAATGGATAGGTAGTATGGGGGCAGAGAACAAGCGTAAAAATCTTTTTATATCTTTCTATTTTCTCAGGGAACTCTTGCAGCAGACAAGAATGAGATTTTGTTTTCCGAGTTCAACATCAACTATAACAATGAGCCGCTGATGTACAGGAAGGGGACCGTGTTGATATGGCAGAAGGTAGTGCTGTTGTCTAAGGGGAAGGAGGCCACAAAGACCAGCTTGTGCACATCCTAGGCCCTGCCCTGCCCACCGCACGCGTGCAGTGTGATCCCACACACTAACATGAATCGGGTCTTCTAAAAAATGAAGTGCTGTACGTTATTTTAGGTGCTGCTTGCCAGTCCGTGCTAATTTGATCAGTCTGTTAGCGATCTTTGTGGTCTAGAATTTCCTAAGTGGAACCACAGATTTTAGAGTCAGTACACTTATCCTTTTGTGTCCCAAGCTCCCCAAATCAAATAAAACCCTATAAAGGGGTACGCCACAGATAGAAGGATTTTTGCGTTCATAGGACATTTCTTCCGCACTGGATAATATCGTTAAATAGTCCATCCATCCCATGATGACTATTAGATGAGGCAGTAGAAGATATTGTATACGCCGGTTCTGTCACTTGCAGAATATTCTGGAGATTCCCCAGATATGCATGCTTATTCCCTTAATATTAAGTAATAAGTCTGTACATTTACCTAAATTCTTAATTCCACCAATATTTTCTCTCTGTACCAGTTTCTGAGCATAATTTCTCTAAATTTACCTCCTTCCATGTAAAGTAGTTTTTCTTTTTAATGAATGTTTTCAGGTGTTAAGTGGTGTCTTAAGAATTAGTCATTCCACTGGCAACTTCAGCTTATTAGTATTTTTAAAGCACATTTGCTCTTTAGCACAGGCTTGGATACTTGCAAATGCAGATGAGAGAGCAGAAATACTTCTAATTCTATAGTTACTGCTAATAGGGAACATGGACTCACTCCTTTATTTCTAAGATCTCCTTTCAGAATATAGCAACATAACTTTTTAAGTTTTTAATTGTTAACAGATTCATATATGTTGAGATAATGTGTGTATCTGTATAACTACCTGATAAATATATATCACCCAGAAGTATATAAAGTCAAAAGTAAACTTCCTGCATATCCCCCTCTTCTCTCCCAAACCCAGTTAACAATGTCAATATTTTAACTTTTACCTGTAGGTGGGTGAAGTCACAACAAAAGAAGTTAAACTGCCAGAAGAAATGCAAGGGAAAAAGATGGCAGTGACCCGGACCAGGACTAAGCCAGTGCCTTTATATTGCGATATAATCGGGGATGCTTTTTGGAAGGAACATCCAGAGATCCTAGATGAAGACAGCTGATCCTTTGCTTTTTAGCCCTGGCAGGCTTATCCATGCAAGACCCCCTAAGTCTCCTGGCCTTAGGTGCCCTACAATCCCTACTACCAACAGCAGTGTGCCAGGAGTGACATATATCAGGTTGGAAAGGAAACAGGGAAAGAAGGGATGGATAGGGGTGGTTATCGTGTTCTGCTTTAAGTAGAACATTTTTTTTACAGTGTTGGAACATGGTTCCTTCGGTAGAAGTGCATTTTTTTTTAATCGTGGTGCTATTTTTATAAAGCAAGAAGTATTTTATGCCTTGCAGGATGAATCATTTTTAGATTGTGGCATAAGTCTTATAAAAACTTGTCAAGCTTTTTCCACCTATGATGGATGAACCCAAACTTTACTCTCAACCACCTGTTCTTAACTACAAAATCTACTAACCTTGAAAATCTCACCTTTCCTACCCTTGTACTTTGACCTTGAGATAAATAATGAGTTGGTGGTTACACGATGCCTCTGAATTCAGGAATTGCAGGGAGAATCAGGATTTTGTGCCAGTCTCCCAAGTTGGCAACTTTGGCTGAACAAATTAGTAATTTGGATGTCCTTGTGTAAACATTCCATAGATTGATTTTGTGGAGCTGTCAACAGGATCATTGTCTCGCCAAGGATATTTCCAAAGCCACTTACTTTTTCTAAGAAGAAAGAGAATTATATGTATATATGAGAAAAAGAAACTGAAAATGAACAAGGAAGAAAAAACATGGACTCTGTGTCCTCTAAACACTTCAGTTGTAAAAGTCACCTTCCTGTTGGATTTTCTAAAAAGGATTCTCAGGTAGCCTCTATGGAATTGGAACACTGACATCTGAGTTAGAGAGCAGAGTGGTCAGCACTTCCCTTGGGGTCACAAATGGCAGGTGTCAGAGGACTCCTAACAGTTCCACCTGCTGGTGGGCCAATGGAGATGGGGGAGGAGCAGCAGAGAGCAGCAGCAGTAACTGCAATGTGGCCTAGTTGCTGGCCCCAGAAGTGAGGGTACGTGGTGAGAGAACTCACATTGCCCGTTGTCCTCCTTTCATATTTCACAGGAGGATTATTTGGCTCTATTAAGAATTAGGAGGCAGCCTATGTTTTAGTGCCTGGTCTTGCATTACAGAATTTACAGCCACAGAGAAAATGTATTTTTAAAGGCAATGGCTGGTCTCCTTCTTCACTAATTGATACCTCATCTGTTGGAATCATTTCTTCCCCTTCCTGTTCTCACTAGAGGAGATTTGATGCATGTTTGGTAATTGATAAAATCTCTGAGAAAAAAATAAAGGCTTCAACTCCCTTGGCCTAATTTTTCATTTATTTTTCTCATACAAATACAGTATATGAATCCAACTTTTGTATATGTGTGTCTTTACGTAAGCCAGGATGAATGTACCATCATCACAGCAGTGGTTCATAGTCTTTGTACAAAAATTTACTTGGAATGCTTGTTTTCGGTGCTATTCCAGCTTCCTCTTCTCTCCGTATGAAGATAGGAGGTTTGCTAATCTGATATTTTTAATCAAAAAGGGGGATCCCTGGGTGGCGCAGCGGTTTGGCGCCTGCCTTTGGCCCAGGGCTGCGATCCTGGAGACCCGGGATCGAATCCCATGTCGGGCTCCCGGTGCATGGAGCCTGCTTCTCCCTCTGCCTGTGTCTCTGCCTCTCTCTCTCTCTCTCTGTGACTATCAAAAAAAAAAAAATAAATAAATAAAAAAAAAAAAAACAGAAAGGTTTTTAATGCCTATGATGAATGATAGGTGGCACTTTGGGTGACAAGGCACTGGGTATGCTGTGATAGGCCAAATGAGGCAATAGGGTAACATAGCTCCTGACTGGCAAATGTAAGTCATTTACTTAATGGTAAGTAAATGTATAGCATTTTATATCAAAATTTATATAGATAAATTGTATCTACATAGACCTCTATTATATAGATATATTTAAATATAGGCATTAGGGTACAGACTTTCAGAACAAAACATCCAAAGAAATGTGCTTTCTGTGGGTGCTATGTGATAGTACAAAGGCTCAATTTTGTCATAAGATAGGGGGACAAGCATTTACTCCTTGAATTGGCAGCAGTTTGCAGCTTTGTTTTTTGTTTGGGTGGGAAGTTTTGTACAAAGGAATATAGTTTAATAGTCCTGCCATAACTAAACCCATAATGTTCTTAGGAACTCACTTTGATGGCTTTTCTTTTGTAGCCTGTATTCTTTCTTTATAGTTATATATTTTCATCTTGCTCTCTAAGGTAGAGAATAGCATTCTCTTGGGCTTTCCAAAGCTTAAAGAAATTCTGTTGAAATAGAAAGACAGCTAGTGTGTAATTAACACTAGTTGTGATAGTTCAGGAGAGTGGTGGCAGGAAAGTGATTTGTGTGGCTTTTGGGTAACTGGAAACATCTTGGCTGTGCTGATGGGAGTAATAGCTGGCCTTCTCTATGGACTGATTTTAATATCAAATAGCAAAAACGGGGACACCTGGGTGGCTTAAATTGGTGGAGCATCTGCCTTGGGCTCAAGTCATGATCTCCCCGTCCTGGGATCAAGCCCCACATTGGGCTCCTGGCTCAGCAAGGAATCTGCTTTCATTCTCTCTCTCCCTCCCTCCCATGCTCTGCCCCTCCCCACTGCTTGTTCTCTCTCTCTCTCTCTCTCTCTCTCAAATAAAATCTTAAGGGGGGGAAAAAAAAGCACAACTATCTTGTTAAACAAGTCATAAAATAACAAGTGGTACAACCAGGTCTTGTAAATCTTCCATCATTCTAAGAGCTGGATCCTAATTTCCAAGGAAATTGCCCAGGCAGTGCTTGAAAAATCAGGAATACAATGAACTTTCCTTAATAAGGTCTCTCTGGTATTAGTGCAAGTTATTTTGCATGAAGCGTAGGAAATGGGGGATTGGGGTCCATCCCTCCTTCAGAGTTTGACGGTCTACTTAACCAACACTAGCTAGCTAGCATAGGGCATTTACATGCGCTCTGCGCAATACCGCTTCATACTTTGGAGAATTCTGTGGGTTAGGTGCTATTCCTATCCTATTCCAGGTGAGAATGTAAAGATCCACAGAAGCTAACTAATCCGAGCCCGGGCCTGAAGGCTTATGGGGCCACCGACTGCCCTCTTCCAGCCTCTTCCCACCCGCTCCGGCTGGGAGCGCACACGGCAGTTCGAAAGCAGGGAAACGCTTAGGGAGGCTGGTTAAATGCCGATTCCAAGATCCACCCCCGGGGAATCTGGAGTATTAAGAAACACGCTAAGTGATAATGATGTGAATGAGGAAACGCCGCATTCAAGCAGATGAACCTGTTCCCCGGGCGCGCAGGCGGCGGCGGCGGCGGCGGCGGCGGCGGCGGGCCGAGCGCGGACACAGGCTGCCCCCCCGCGGCCGCGCCGGCGCAGTGCAGCCCCGAGCCGCGGCTGCGCAGTGCCGCCCTCTGGCGGCCCCGCTCCTCCTTCCCATCGGCCTCGGCTTGCGGGCCTTTCAAACATGGAGGAGCGGGAGCGGGGGGCGAGGTCGGCTCGCGCCGGGAGCCCCGCGCGCCCCCCCAGCCCGCGGCTGGATGTCAGCTCCGACAGCTTCGACCCGCTGCTGGCCCTGTACGCGCCCCGCCTGCCGCCCATCCCCTACCCCAACGCGCCCTGCTTCAACAACCTGGCCGAGTACGAGAGCTTCCTCAGGACCGGGGTCCGGGGCGGCGGGCGCGGGAGGGCGCGGGGCGCGGCCGCGGGCTCGGGGGTCGCCGCCGCCGCCGCCGCCGCCGCCGCCGGGGCCGGGGCCTCGGCCAGAGCCCGCCGCCGCGCGGACGCCCCGGCCCCGGACCCCGAGCGCATCCAGCGCCTCCGTCGCCTCATGGTGACCAAGGAGGAAGGGGACGGGGCCGCCGGGGCGCGCCGGCGGGGTCCGGGTCGGAGCAGGAAGGCGCCGCGCAACGTGCTCACGCGAATGCCCCGTGAGTCCGGCGGGGGGCGGGGGCGGGGGCGGGGGGGGCGGGGGAGGGGCGGGGGTCCCGGGGGCGGGGCCGGGGTCCCGGGGGCGGGGGCGGGGCCTTGCGGAGTCCGCCGTCGGCGCGAGCCGTGGGGCCGGAGCTGCAGGAGCGGCCGGAGCGGCCGAGGCCGCCGAGGGGGAGCCGGCGGCTGCGGGGTCTGCGGGAGCGCTCGGAGGCCGGGAGGGGCCCGAGCCGGGGGGGCGGCCGGCCTTCGGGAGCCCGCCTGTGCCCGTCGGGGTGGAGCGCGGCGCCGTGTGGCGACCCCGACCCCGACCCCGGAGCGCTGACGGCCCCCGGCTACGCGGGGAGGCTCGGGGAGGCCGCGCCGTCCGCACAGCCCTTGCTCGCCCGCCGGGGCCGCGAGCGCCGGGACGCCTGCGGGAGCACCGTGTGCGCAGGCCCGTCGGAGTTGTGACGGCGCCAGGGACACGGGCGGCCCTCGGAGGCTGCCCCCCGCCCCCGCCCCCCCCGTGTCGGCGGCGGCCGGGTCTCGCTCCGAGGCAGCGGAAGCAGCGCGGGGCGGCTCACGCCTCCTGCCCCTTGGCGGAGCCCTCCCGACCTCTGCCGGTGAGCGCCGTGGCCAGTTGGCCGCCCGCAGCCTCCGCATCCTCCCAGCCGAACCGAACCGGATTGAATCGCCGCCGTCAGACCGGAGGGTCGCGCGCTAAGCCGGGGAGGATCTCGTGACATCCCCAGGAGCGCGCCTAGAGCAGCTGCGGGTCGGCTGTGTCCCGGCGACGTCCCTCGCTGTGACTCGGTGCCGCAGCGGCTGGCCCAGCGGGGGCACGGACGGAGCACCCTGGTGCCCTCAGAACAGTGGGGGCTCCTCATTCTGTGTGGACGTGTTTTTTTTTTTTTTTTTTTTGTTTTTTGCCGCCGTCGGATCTCGGAAGTGCACTCCAAGTCTCACACCGTAACATTTATTTCCATTTTGCCAGTTGTTGCTTCGCTACTGAGATTGTCAAGGGAAAAACTTATTTTATGTAGCGAATGGTTTTGGCTTTGCCCATGAAGCACTGTGCTTCGTTGGTACGACGGAGCACGGAAAGCAGCTCTTGATTTGTCGTGATTAAGGATATGGTGGCATCAAGATCTCAGACTGTGCCACAGGCACTGGACACAGTGGACTGTACATGATGATGACGGGTAGACATCACAGAGAATTGATAAGCTTCCGAAAACAGGAAGAGTACGGCAGTGTCTGGGTGGCTCCGTAGGTTGAGCATCCGACTCTTGGTTTCGGCCCAGGTCTTCATCTCAGGCTTGTGACATTGAGCCTAAGCTGGGCCTTGGGCTCCCCACTCAGCAGGGAGTCAGCTTGCCTCCCTCTGCCCTCCCCCTGTTCCAGTATAATCTCTCTCTCTAAAATAAATAAAATATATATTTATTTTTAAAAAGAAGAAAGACAAGTACAGAAACAAGGGTGGAGATGAAAGTCATTCAGAAAGAGTTCCTAGAAGAGATTGGCTTCAGGTCTCAAAGTTAATTTAAGGAAGGGCATGGTTGAGGATAACAGTAATTATTTAAAAGTTAGGCTTTTGGGCAGCCCAGGTGGCTCAGAGGTTTAGCACTACCTTCAGCCCAGAGCGTGATCCTGGAGACCCTGGATGGAGTCCCACATCGGGCTTCCTGCATGGAGCCTGCTCTCTCATAAATAAATTAAATCTTAAAAAAAAAAAAAAAGGACTATTGGGGGTATAATCTACACATAACAAAATTCACCCTTTTTAAGTGAGTTTTGGCAAATGTATAGCTGTGAAATGACCACAGCAATCAAGTTACGGAACAAATCATCACCCCAAAAAGTTCTCTCATGCCCCTTTTTAGATCAGGAGACAATTTTATTGTTGCTAATTAGGGCAACTGTTATTTAGTAAGTGCTGTGCACTTTGCTAAGCCCTTTAGATGCATTATATCTTATTTTACCCATAGATACAACTTTATAAATGAGGTTCCTTGAGCTTAACTACTTGCCCAGGATCACATAGCTAGTTTGCAACTGAGACCTTTTTTTTTTTTTTTTTTTTTGCAACTAAGACTTACTGCTGGGTTTGTCCAACTCCAGTGCCTGTGTGCCAGGGCCATTATGCTAATCTCAAGTAAGGGAAGAGGGGAGTTCATTCTCATTTTTCTTTGCTTGCTTCTTTTGGTGGGTGGAGGGTGCCACATAGGTGAGGCAGAGGGTGTATCTGGAGCAATGAGAACTGAATTTAGGTCCAGAGAAGGATTTGTTAAAACACTTTGAAGACCAAAGATTTTGTCTTTGTTATGATAGATAGTGGGGACCACGTGTATATTGTTAAGCAAAAGCACTTTTAGGGCAGTGTCACTAATGACTTAATTTCTAGTAGTAGTAAAATATTTAGGGGGGTATAGACCACAGATTCAAAGGTTTGGCTGCTGGCTTTTTAAATTTTGAACACTGGCTCCTCCACTTTCTAGCTGTTTCACCGTAGGCAAGTCACTTAAACTCTTTGGGGCCTCAGTTTCCTCATCTGTAATAGTATCTACCTAGAGTTGTTAGATTTAAATTAGTTAACCCATTCAGAGCTTTTAAAACAGTAGAACACAGAAAAATTCTCAGTTAAGTGTCACTGTGATCATTATAGGTTGTTGTTGTGGTTATTGTTTTAGACTGTCATAATTAAAAGCTCGAGGTCAGGATGTATATATAACCTGCCTGTACTGGGTGTTGGCTCAGCTGTTTACTAGGTAAGTAACCCTGAGACATTATTTAAACAAATATTTCTGAGCCTTCATTTTCCTCATCTGTGAAGTGGGGCAAAATAATAGCACCTGTGTATTAAAGTTGTGAGGATTAAATGAAATAACATGCATAAATTTAAACTTGGTGATAATGTTGGTGTCAGGGGTGATGTGAGTGAGGGGAACTGGAAGACTGTTGTGGTAAACCAATCATCTGATAAGGCTCTGGACTGTATTATTGGTTGGGGAAAGAGAAAGAAAAGAGCACGTCTGAAGTTACTGAGGATCTATTGTCTGAGCTTAGTGTTACCACAAGTAGGGAGAAGAATGGAGTTAAGAATGACCTGGCTTTAGAAGGTTGGGGGGAGAAGGAGATCCCGAAGAATAACTGTCATCAAAGATAAGGCATATGTTTTTGTGTTGTATTAAATTTCAGAAGACTGGCTCCTATAGCCATTTGGAGTTTGTTACACAGACTGCTGGAAAGAGATGCAGAATGTGTATTCTGATTCAGAATGTGGAGCTCATCTTTGCCTTGGCAGTTTGCTGTGACAGACGGTGCTAGTGTTGTATTTTTGATCACACAAGGGAGTGAAGTGCTCCCAGGAATTACACCTTATTAAATCTTTGGAAGAAAAAAAAAATCAAGGGAAAAGTGCAGATACGAGAGTTAAAAGACCTGAGTTTATCATTTGTTTAACCAGAGTAAGAAACTGTTAGATGTGTGCTTGTGTTTTCTTTCTGATTTGGGGGTTCGGGGCGGTGGAGTGGGGGGATGTAGTACCTCTGGGGTTTTTTTCTGTTTTGTTTTGTTTTTTGTTTTTACAAATTAGAAAAAGAATGGTCTTTCCGCTGCTTGTGGAAACACCTATGGGAGTGGGAGGAAGCGGTGAATACATATAGGCAGAGAAACTGATCCAGGCAGTGTGATCAGTTTCTAAGAACTTAAATTACAGAGACTTATTCCTGAAATGAATCTAGAAGATAACTAGTCTAACCTCATTTTATGAATAAGGAAGCTCAGACTTGTGAAGAAAAAGTTACTCAGACATTCAAAGAATTTAAAAATACCGATATTGCTAGAAGAAGAGTAGATGATGAAGGTCAGACCAAGGTTCTCCTGTTCTTTTCCAAGACCTCTGTTTCTGCACACTGCCTTCTACTGTGCCTCCTTGTTGAATCTTCAATCTGACATAAGCTCCTACTTCTCATCTGCTAATTTAGTTCCTTTAAGAGTATTTTCTTTTGTTAATTTATCAATGCCATCATTTATAAGCTGATCCATGAGTGAGGGATAAGGAGGTCATGGGTAACCTGCTTAGTTATCCAAACTGAAGTGCAGGACTATTGTTTACTGTCATGTCACTGGAAACAAAACAGATTTTTTGTGTGTGTTTACTCTTGATGGCAATAATCAATCTCCAGAGAATTTTGCCTTTTAAAAGTGAGAAAGACCGAGACTGTATATGTGTGAGTGAGAGTGTAAGAGTGTGTGTGTATACATGTAGTTTTCTTTTGGGAGGTTTTATATGGTATAGCCATCAAATTGTGAAGGCTAAGTTAATGTGAAGTAATAAAAATGAAATTCATCTCTGTTCCCAAGCTCTGAAAAAAAGAATCCATCATAGTAAAGGCTGCAATTTATAGTCCCAGCATTCTTCCCATGAATCGTTGTACTCTTTATGTGATGCTTATCAGCAGTCTCATAGGAGCCTAATGCCTAGCAGGTGCCTCTGTATCAACCAGGCTTGGAATGCACCCAGGTATCTTCCTCCTAGTGTAAAGATGATGTACGCTGGAACACTAGTGGCTCCAGAGAGCTTAGCATGGAGTATCTTCAGATAGGGGCTAAAAGTCTGTTCTCTCTTAGAGGACTGCGTATGTTTAAGCACAGATGTGCTACAGGATTTGTTTAAACATGTGATTGATAAATAAATAAACATATGAATGAAATTTTGGCTTGTTTTTCCTTTTTTTTTTTTTTTTTTTTCCCTGTAAGAGTCAAGCTAGATATATGGTTCAGGAGAATTATCTTTTTTTTTTTTAAGATTTTTTATTTATTTATTCATAGACACCGAGAGAAAGAGGCAGAGACACAGGCAGAGGGAGGAGAAGCAGGCTCCATGCAGGGAGCCTGATGTGGGACTCGATCCTGGGACCCCAGGATCACACCCCAGGCTGCAGGCGGCGCCAAACCACTGCGCCACCAGGGCTGTCCAGAATTATCTTTTTAAAAGCTGTCTTAACCAGTCACAGAACTAAGAAGAATTTTGCTGCTGATGTGTACATTTAATGTAAGGTTCCCCCACCACTACCACCAAAACATTTTAAAATAATGGTGCATCTTAGAATCAATGGCATCATAGAACACAGAACACAGAATACACAAGTAGTGAAACCTTTGGGTGATAGACAACTGTATGCTTTCTATCTATCTTGGCAGAACCTTGCCTTATTTCAGGATATGTTGCCTGTACCAGTTCTGTTGCCCATTGGGCCTTCCTGTTTCCATAGTGAGGTTGCCACTGCACCATGTTGCTTGATGTTGCTGGAGATGGTTGGGTGGTCTTGATTGTTAATTCTGGGAATGAGAGCAAATGTTCATGCTATGCTCGCTGTTTTTGCCTTGTTTCAGTACATGAAGGCAGCCCTCTGGGTGAACTCCATCGTTGTATCCGAGAGGGAGTGAAGGTGAATGTTCACATCCGCACTTTCAAGGGTCTTCGGGGCGTCTGTACAGGCTTCCTCGTCGCATTTGACAAGTTCTGGAATATGGTAATTAAGCCTTTCTCAAGGGCCTGGAGAACCTCCTAGGGATTAAAACTTTTTTATGTCCAAATGACCTGAGTATCCTAATTTAGGAAAACCAATAGAATAACTTCCCAGAACTAGAATTTTTGCAGTCTGGGGTTATTTTAACTTCTTCTTTTCTTTAGGCATTGGCTTTCAACCAGTGTAGTTTTGCTCGTCTCTTCCTCCTAGAGACATATGACAATGTCTGGGGACATTTTTTTTAATTGTCACAACTGTGGTGTGGGAGGGACATTACTGGTATCTAATGGGTTAGAGGCCAGAGGAGCTGCTGCACATCCTATAGTACACAAGACAGCCCCCCAACAACAAAGAATTATCTGGTTGAAAATGTCATTAGTGCTATGATTAAGAAACCCAGCCTTAAGGAATAATTATTTATTTAGTAGTTTTATGTCAGTTTCCTACTGACCTTTCTTTCATTCATTTCAAAATATTTATTGATTTCCCACTTTGGCCGTTTCTTTACCACAGTGTTAAGAACAGAAATTTCAGAAAGGAACTTTCAATCTACAGTTTTGGGAAGATAGGTAAAGATAGAGGGGAAGCAGGCATACTAATAAGCAAGGCACTTTCCATGGTATTTCCTTATAAAGGAAATGTGCCCCCACTCTCCTAGAGGTTTACTGTCTGCTTACTAGACATAGTAGGAGTGAAGAGATACATTATAGCACAACTACACTATGAGGCAGTTAAAATAGGAACCACCAGGCTTTCTGGCATTTCTTTTTCATAGAGTCTTCCATCTCCAACTTTTCTTTTTCCTGCGTTTTATCTTGATCCATGCATTCTCCTAGATGAGTATAGTAGTTGCTGACATGTAATGAGCACTTAACATTTGCTGGATAGTGTACCAAGGGTTTACATATATTAATGAGTGAGGTTTATTACTATTCCATTTTACAAATGAAGAACTTGAGGCTGAAGATATTGAATGATTGATTGCCCCAGGTCACACTGTTAGTAAGTGGAAGTTCTAGAACTTTATTTCAGGTCTTTCTGACTCCTAAGACCATGTTTTTAACCACTGTGGGATCAGAAGACCTGGATTTGAATACTAGCTTTACCGCTTGGTAGTTGTGTTACTCTAGGCAAAGTAGTTTTTCTGAGGCCCATTTTTCTTATATCTAAAATGTAAGAAAAAGTACTTTATTGTTATAATTTTACCTTTGAAGGAAAAGGATTTAAGAGAACGTCTTTGATATGATGGTCATAATAATAATACTGTCAGCTTATATTTGTAGGATGAGTTACACTTTTCAGATTGATTTCTCATACTTGATTTCATTTGATCCTAAATAGCTGTCCTACAAGGTTGTTCTCTCAGAGACAAAAATTCACCAACAATTCTGTGTAACCCTGGTTAGTACCTGTTCATTGCTGTCATAAGACCTAGAAATTGAGGAAGGAAAGGAAGCAGTAGAATAGTGCTTCTCAAAGTGCGGCCCAGGGGCATCCTACAACACAATCATGGAGTTTCTGGTTATAACAGTTCCTAGGCTTTATCCAGACCTACTAAATCAGCATATCTAGGAAGTAGCCTTGGATTTATATTTTAATAAATTTCCTAGATATTTATGCATATTGAAATTTAAGAACCTCTACCATGCATTTGTAAATAGATAAAACATCTTACATGGTGGTAGCAGCTTGGAAATCACTCAGAGGGTGCCTGGTATTACCATGTTTTTGTACATAAGAGCAGAGTCACTTGTTTGGTTCTGCTAAATGAGGTGTTTACTCTGCTTTTTAAAATTTCCCTGGAAGCTGTAAAAATAATATTTTTAATTATGCCTAATTTTTTCCCCCTTTGGGCTATTTCTCTAGGCACTTACTGATGTGGATGAGACCTACCGAAAACCTGTTCTAGGCAAAGCGTATGAGCGGGATTCTTCATTGACTCTCACTAGGGTAGGCTATTTCTCCTCACTTCTTGAGTGCCCATCATGCTTTCAAGCTTAGGAATTGAGGTCACTGAGGCTGGTGACCAGGTTTTCTTAGTGGGAAAGCTCGATTGCTGTCCACCGTGCATGCCTGGACCAAGATCTTCATTAGTCTCACTTCTCATGCATTCAGCTAATCACAAATGAATCTATGCTTTTGACCAGCATAGTATTTGAGCAATAAGTTACCTCTTTAAGCCTTAAAAGTCTTTCTATTTTATACCACAGAGAAAAGCAGGTGACTTTTCTCTTGTCATATTTATCTGAATTATAGCTACCCATAGAAGAAGATCCATTACTAACTTTTAAAAAATTACACAGCAAGGAGCAATCTGGTGTTTTTTCTATATATCGAAAGAGGGATATTGGAGGCTAAAGAGAAGGCTGATATTTATCATTGCTTTCCTTATAGCTGTTCGATCGCCTAAAACTTCAAGATTCTTCCAAAAAGGAAGCAGATTCTAAGTCTGCAGTTGAAGACTCCACTCTGTCCAGATATTCCCAGACATCTACTTGGAAGGTGGCTTCAGTGTGGGGAAGAGGAGATACTGACCGGGGCTCACGCAGGCGTTCCCGCTCTGTCCCTTCTTCCCTGCAGGCATCTGCAAGGGAGGAGTCCAGGTCAGAGATGTCAGGGAGGACTACACGGACAGAAGGGTCAAGTGCAGGAGGTACCTTTTCCAGGGCTACCACCCTTTCCAGGGGCCAGCCCCGTAAAAAAAAGCGAAAGCCCAAAGTGGATTACCAGCAGGTATTCACTCGACACATAAATCAGATATTCATTCGAGGTGAGAATGTTCTGCTGGTTCATCTTGCACAGTGACCAACTTGGCCTCACTGGAGCTTTGGTTTCTATAAATAAAATGCATGAATTGCTGCTATGCTGTATCCTAGTATCCCAGTGAAACTATGATTCCCTCTGGTCCTGCATGTGCAGAGCATAGAGCCAGGCTTGGGCCCTCTGGAAGATGAGCTTCCTCAAGGGGACACAGGCCTCAGGAGGGTGGGTATTTTTGCTAATATCAAGTCAAAAGCTGTACAGAGGAAACATGGATCTTATTTGGTGTCATGGTCAACTTTAGAGATACTCAAACCAAATATCAAATCTTCATTTGAATTAGGGAGGGTCATGGTATGAATTAAATTCACCCCACAGACACTATAAGGATGGGAGGAAAAAACACCTCAAAAAAAAAAAAAAAAAAAAAAAGATTTCATTTCTAAAAGCTAGTGCCCTGAGTACTCATGATTTTGATTCTAAGAGTAGCAATATAAATTTCCCTGTAGTCCTGTGCCCACAACTTGTAACTGACCTTCGAATTTTGCTCTATATCATTCTCTCTTGATCCAAAAATGTAATTTATTATCTTTGACTATCTGTAAAACTAA
Organism: Canis lupus dingo; assembly: GCF_003254725.2. Classification (NCBI taxonomy): domain Eukaryota; kingdom Metazoa; phylum Chordata; class Mammalia; order Carnivora; family Canidae; genus Canis; species Canis lupus. Next base: position 52,968,682 of record NC_064246.1, on the reverse strand, counting down.
GAAAGCCACCAACTTATGTAAGGGTAGAATTTGAATAGCTGCTATGCTCAAAGCAGCCAGCAGTGAACATTCTGTTTTTATCCCTCTCCTTATTATTTAAAGGGATAACAGAACTTCATCAATCTTCCCCACTTACCAGAGGTAGCTTCTGAGAATGGCATGCCAGGTGGGACTAGAAGATACTCATGAGGTGGCTTCTTGTCCTTTTCTTTCACTTCTGTGGCATGGTGCTAGTGCATGTACCCAGTGTATTGCCCTTCTGTATGTAGTGTGAACTGTCCCGTGAGCTTTATGGCAGGTGACTGTGACCTTCTTATCTGGTTTCAAAGAGTTCTCCATGAATTCAGTAATATGTATGCATCACATAGTTGAGAGTTCCCTTTCCAGGCAGGGCTGGCCTGTGTAGACCAACTTTCAGAATGATTTTTCCATGAAACAGGAATGGTAGTTTTATTCCCTCATGTCACGCCAGAGAGGCTCTTACAAAGTACAGTGGGTGGCATCCATAAGGGACACTTTACTCACAGCCTGGCTTGAGTAATGGGAACACTGTAGCACCCTCTAATACTTCTACTTGAATCATATATACTTTTTCAATCACCAGTACAGAATAGGCTACATCTTGACACAGACTGTTAGGCAATATTTATTTTTTTTGTTTTATTAGTTTATATTTGGTTTGATTTTAGATAACTTATGTTCAAAGGAGAATGAGAAATAGGTAACTAGTTAAAATGTTTGAAAAAAAAAAATTCCCCTGCTGTATCTTTTGTGTAACTTAGGTAAGCCTTCTGAGAATCAGGATGAATAACATTTAAGGGAGTTAGGACACCTGGTCCTTTTGCTAGCTGGGTCCTGGCTCATCATGCAATGAAAGGAGAGCAGACTTAACCCCTCTGTGCCTCAGTTTTTCCCATCAGACACCTACCTCACCGGGGCACCGAGTCAGAAATTTAGGAAGGCATTTTAAAGTCTCTAAACATATTTAAGTGCCATGAATAGCTTTTACTAACTATATTTCATAGCTTGGTAAGAGTTCTATGTCTTATGAACAAGGTAGGTGCTACCTATGAAGGTCATCTCCATAGGTGTCATAATTATGAACTTGTCCTCAGAAGGCAGTGATATCTTCAGGAACTATTTTCCATAATCCATTCCTTTCTCCTAAAGGACAATGGAAGTTCTCAGAAGAATATCCTCAATAAAAGAAGAGTAATATTTCTTTGCTGCTTCCCCCACATCCCAGCCTTTTTCTGATCATCATCAGAAAGAATTCCCCTGAACTTTTCAGTGGGTTTATATGGTAGTACCAAAGGGAGAATGCACATCTAAAAATGACACATCCCCAAAGGGGAATTATGGGAGATGTTTTGTTCTGTTTACTAGTTTTTATTTTAAAATGCATTTTAAATATTACTCTTTAGAGCCATCTCACATACAATAAACATTTAGAGAGGTTCCATGTTACAAAGTATGCAAATTATCTTTGGAATCTGCTACTCTAAATTCTCTTCTAAGTAGTATGTCTAAAATCTCAGTTCCAATTAATAGTTATCATCTTTAATCATCAGGCACCCCTGCCTCTACCTCTTTACTGTCTTTCCTGTTAGATGTCTTCATCTGTCTGCGCTTCTGTCCCTCAGCTAGAAGCTGCAATAGATACCAGGTTTTCCCAATAAAGTAAAAGTTTGGTATCAAAAGGAATCTATCAGTTTCCATTCATTTTAGTGCCTGACTAAATGTAATGTGATTTATTTTAAACACATGCTGCATTTTCATGTTTATATATAATTTTCATATGTCCAGATAATGATTGGCTTACTACTTTTCTGTCCAATTTAATAATTCTGGCTCTGAAAAGTATTTTAAATCCATGTGATCAGTTTATAATATGCCCATATACCCCCATTTATGGTTTGGTCTGGACAGTAATTCTAGGATAAATACTATTTAGTAAATATGCTATTTTGTACAAAGTATGACAATTGTTTTTTAGGGAAGTCAATTTTTTAAATTATTGCCTTTTCTTTATTATTCTAGAAATTTTTCAAAAGGGAGAAAAAATTGGTCCTAATAACCTATGTGCTGCTCTGAATATGTCATTACCTAGGACATTATAATAAGTTGCTATGAAAATAACTGAAGTCTTCCTCAGAGGAAAGAAAGAGAAAAGGAAAGTAACAGCTACAACGGTAGAGTTCTGGAGGCCCCCTGAGGGGAGTCTTACAAAACTGAAATGCAACAAAACTTATTTCTAGTATTCTCCAGGGATTTGGGCTCAGGGCAGTTTGGTAGGCATAGTACATATTTTTGAACATCCAATTTGGGTTCTTCAAAGTAATCACTAGACATGGGAATCTGTTTCTGAGACAGTTCATGGGACATACACAACAAGTACCTGTGCACTTGTTGAGGTCTCAGGAGCAGCCAGCTTTGGGTTAGATGATAACAAGGCATTGAGCAACAGAGATGTGTTTTCACACCCATGATTTCATGTGCCATTCTTGGTACACAGAGGTGATTCTGTGGCTGCTACCACCAGGAGAACTTCCACTTTAGGTTATTTGTTCTGGTACTCAGGAAGCGGTTTATGCTTCCTTTCAGAGACCATCTTATGATGGTGGGCCATTTGTGAGATGGTTAGCCAGCATTACCAGTGTCTAAGGCAGGTGGCTTTAGACCAGTCAGTTCCTTGCTCTCTGTTCACGGTGCTTATCAAATCAGAAAGCCTAGAAGCCATTCACATTAAAGTCTAGGTGCATGAGAATCCTTGCTCTGAGTTGTTAGTGGGTCAGGAGGGGCGTCATCTATCCTCGTGGTAATATAGGCTGGGAGTACCTTTAGAAATTGTCAAGGCATGAACTATGAGCTGTCTTTAACCCTCAGAAGCTGTACAGAAATCTAGGTATACCACTTACCCCTTGAGAGAAAAATAGTACCCTAACTTGATGCTAAGGGGTTTTGTATTTCTATTTGCATTATCCCTGTAGCTGCTGACATGGGCAAAATCATGAAGTAGAATCAATTTTGTAAATTTTCTCTAATCTTTGCCTTTAGGAAAAATTAAAATTATTCAGACAGCTAGCTGTCACTGGTGCTGCCCCAAAGCTTTCCCATCTTTTATGTATTTTTTATTAATGAAATGGTTACTATGGGAAGGCCAAGGTTCACATAAGAGTATCACAGTATAAACAAAATGGTTTAGCAACTGTTTTAATTTTTCTTTTCCTGTGCCAGATACAGACTACAGTTAACCCTTTTTCTATTCATCAGCCTGTTTTCCCAGACAGTAACTCCCAGATGCTTTTCTTAGTGGTTATAAAGCAAGAAAGTCTCATCTGGGCCTATGTTGCAAAGGTGGGTGGTCTGTCACTACTTTCTGGCAAATTGAGTTGATGGATTTTAGATAAGCCTATGGGGTTCCTGTCATAGGTTCCTGGGCTCTAAGGAAGGGTTGCGCCTTTTTTACTCTCAGTGTTTTGAGTATTTTTCAAATGTTTGTAAGTTGTCTTGCACTCCTCTAATAAAAATGAAAGCTATCTGTCAAGGAATGGCTTTGGATGGTTCAGAGATCTAGGGGAAAAGAAGTAAGTACACCTGAGACCTTCAGTTGGTCTTTTATTTATTTAGAATAAAAAGTAGTTTGATAAGCTACCAGAGTTAGTGCTGCTTTAAAAACACTCTCTGAAAAGATGGCAACCGTCCCTCAGGAAGGCTATAAAAGCTATTCCCAATACATCGCAATTGCTTTTGATTTTTAATCCTTTGGAGCAAATGTCTGATGTTATGTCTGATGTTATGTTTTTAGAGCTGTGGGGGAGAAATGTCTAAACAATTTTAAGGGGGTATTATTTAATGATTATCTGACTGAATCATATGTGAGCTAGGTTCTAGGGCAGCTGTCCGGTTCTTTTTCTGTTGTCCTGACAGTAACACAGATAGTAAGCGATGTCTTGAAAAGTGATTTTCTTATTTCATACTGACATCTAAAGACATTAGCCTTCTGTTTGGTAACCCTGGGGATACTCCTCTGCACCGTGACTTATTAATGTTTTTTTTAGATGAGGCTAAACCTGGATTACTCTCTGTATTTATACTTTCACTATTCATATACCAGCTGCTAAAAGAAAAACCATAACTTATAATCTTGTCTTGAAATTACTCCTAATTATGAAGTTCACTAAATTCTTCATGTTTAGGGAGGATTGCTGCTAGTAATGTCAGTTTGCAGTGTTCTGCTTTAGGTATGTGTCTTATGGGAGTCTGGAAACTAATAAATACGATTGTATTAATGTACTGACTGCTTTGTCTCTGCTGATTTTGAGGGTGGTGGAGGGGAGGAGGAAGGGGAGTCTATTACCAAGTGACGACACTGACCTAAAAAGTTAATGCATCTCAAGCCTTTTGCCATCTCATTGTTGTAACCTTGTGCCTTTTCTTTACCAAAGCACATGACTGCATCAACTCTCCTTGAGGTGCCTTTTTTCTTCCAAATTTATTAGAAGGTCATGCTTAGAAAAGGAACTTGGCCACAATGTGAATTGTCTCTTTAAAGCTCCAAGCCATGGTAATTGCCCTGTGAATTTATTCTACCTAATAGTTCATTGGCATTAACCCCCTTTCTTCATGACCTGCAGAGATCACCCTTCACTCCACTACCGCTGAGGGTTTGACCACATTTGACTAATTGATCCTCACATGGTTCCAGAAATATTTGAATTTGTCACCAGCTTCCCTCTATGCATGTACAGGAAGTTGAACTGCCCCAAGATTTGCCACGTTGGTTACTTGATCTCTGTGTGCTTCCAGAACTGAGTCACCTGGGTAAGGTAGGCAAAAATCACACTGATGCTTAGAGAAGGAAACATCAAGTTAACTGTCAATTCCCTGCTTTCAAAGAATATATTGAACTGGCTTAGCCAACGTACAAGAAACTTCTAACCACTACACACAGGTTCTTGTGGAAGGGAGACAAGACCCGATGCTCCATTTCTTCCCCTTGTTTGTTTTGTATCTCAGACTTCTGATTAAATGAGAATATCCTCATTAATCAAAATAAAGGCAGAAGAGTCAGTTTGACGTTTAAAATGTGCAGTGACCATTAAATATTGGGAAGGGTATGGAGGCCAGTGGAATGAGATATATTTATTATCTTTCCCTAAGTTTCCTGGATTCTAGTGGCAAGGACAAAAAAGTTTATTGCCCCACCACATTGTTTCCGGAGTATCAGTGAAGCGCTCTTCAGTATGCTCAGTTGCCACTAGGTGGCAGTGGGTTGAAGAGAACTGCTTACCTGAGGCCCCAGAAGAACTTGAGTCTTTGGATCTGATCTCCAGTCACTGCTACAATTCATTGTTAAATGCTCACCAGTCTGAACTGAGATAATCAAGGAGAAATGAGCTATAATCAACCTAAGTGGCAGTATAAATGTTTCCTCCCAATATTGAATTTGCCTAATTTGAAGCCTACGAAACCTGACTGATGGCAATCAGCCACTGAATGTGCTTAGAGAAGAGTGTTAAACAGAGAGATTGCCTGGCATCCCATTTCAAGGAGTCTATCACTGTTCTCACATCATGGGGTTCCTTGTTTCCTCTCAGAATACGGTCAACTCTACCCAGCCTCTTCCAGCTGGTGACTAAGGATTATCCCAGGGAAACTGTCTCAATGCCCCTATTTCTTACCAGTTGTCTCACTTTGGGAAACAATTCAATTCCATCAGTGTTGATGCCCGAGAGCCTGCTTGTAAGAAAGGTTGCATCTGTCTTATGATTCCATGACCAGAATTGAGTCTCCACTCCAAGACCAAGCAAATATGCTCCTTAGTCAAAGAAAAATTTATAATAGACACAGTAAAGTCTGTTGTTTTAGGGTGGACTCTAGGGGCAGAAGGGGTGGGTGGGCAGTGGTAAAAACCAAAAAAACAGTAACTTGCCAACATCTCTCTGCTAATCGATGGAAAATTTGGAATACCATCTAGGTCTGTCTGACTCCCAAGTTTATTATTAGCCAGTTATACCTCAGGCATTGACCAGGACACTGACAAAGCTGAATCATCCCCTCCAATTAATCAGAAACCAGAGGGCTGAGTTAAAATATGGTTTGGTTATCTACTTCAAGTGTCTCTAGTCCTTTCTGATTCATAATGTTCTTTAGTTGGAAGTGAAGAGGGGCACAGGGCTTTGTGGCTTCCAAAGAGGATGAGGCTGGTGGGCACCCCCAGGGCAGCAGGTCCGCTGTGGCTCTGGGAGTAGTGGCTGCCAAGTGAGCACCAGCAGGTATATCATCCACCAGTAAGTTAGACCCTTTCTAGGGTAGCGATCCAAGAGCTCTGTTAAAAAAAAAAGCAGCTGAAGTGACTTACTGGTCTTTACCAGCTCTTCAATATGCATTAAAAAGTCTGCCATCTCTTTCCTTCCAATGTTTCCACAACTTGGGAAGAATGCCTTCTCTTGGCCTTGACTATCATCTTATTAAAAAACTCTTGTCAGGGCTAAACTATGGATGGTGCTAAAGCTACAGAAAAATTAAGATTACTTGAAGGCTTACAGTGTTTCTCCTGAGACCTAAAAGGGGTCACAAGCAGAAAGGTTTGGCAAGCTGCCTGCCCATCTTGTAGAATTTCCTTTCAACTTGAGAATGTGTTAACTTCCAGAATACAGCAATCCTGGGATGAGCTCGCTGTCATAGACTCTTGCACTAGTTACTTCTGAGCCTCAATTTCCTGATCTCTAAACTAGAGATGATACTACCTACCTCCTAGGGTTAGTGAGAGAAAGTGCTTGGCCCAGACCGCAAGCACTTAATGTCATTTACACTGTGATGAGCTTGCTGTGTGATGCTTAACATTCTTCACTTCCCTGTGCTTGCATTCCATGTCCTGAGACCAGGGCTGACAAACAAATGTAGAGATCAGAACGCTGTTGTCATCCTTTTTTTTGTTGTTGTTAGCACACAGGTGTTTGAAAGATTGTTCTCAGGCTTCTTGAGTTCTCTGTGCTTTCTTATTTGACTTTCCCTGGGTTAAAACTTCAGAATATCATCAACTTCTCCACTGCTGGGAGAGCAGTATGCTCCCCCAGGAATGACGTTAGGCTCCACGGGACATTCATTAGTTGGGGTTACAAGAGGACCACAGGGCACTGGAATGGTAATTTCCTACATGGGACCCCAGTGACCCAGAGCGAGCTAGCTCAGCTGGTCTGAGCATGTGGCTAATGAGAGAAGGGTCATGGTTTCATTCCTGTGTGGGCCAATTAGTGTCACGTGAAAAAGCACGCTCCTGGGGCATCAGGCAGCAGTTACATGTGTGTGGCACTGGTCTCCAGGATGGCTCAGTGTGGCCATCATCACTATCAGAAACTCACTATCAGAAACTCAACCCAAAGTCTACATCTTCTTTCTTTTCATTACATAGCCCATTGTTTCCAGAGGGGTCATTTGCAGACCACTTTCACAATTTTTGCCTTATCCTAAGCAGACTACTGCTGACTTATTCAATATTTTTCTATAAGTTGATTCACTTTTTAGTTTGCACTTAAAAAAAGCTGTGCATCACTACCATCAATGGCAAGTTGGAAAATTTGTCCTAAATCAAAAGTACACATTAAAAGAAATAAACAACTATTGAAATTAAAATGTTTGTCTTCATGTTATCTGCAAACACCTTCTGAGCCACAAGTGATTTGTGTACTGTGTGTTAGTAAATGTTGCATTATATAAGCTTCATGTATTTTGTAACATACACTCTGTTCCATAATAAAATGATCACATCAGCAAAAACTATTATAAAGCAATTGCTTCAGTGCGAAGAGTTGGAATCAGTGACCGGGGAGTTTCACACTTGAAATGATAAAATTATTCTTGCAGGAATTTCAACACCAAAGGTCTTTCTAAATGCTGTAAATGTATAGCTATAAATCCTCAACTCTGAACACATTCAGGGTTTAATTTACATCTAGCTTTTGCTCAAAAGTCATGGCTTTTGTTCGCACTCTCTACGGCACTATCATTAACACTGTTCTTCTTACACATCCTTATCATTATCACCTGTTTTATGATAAACAAAGCACAAACATGCAAAGCAGATGTGTTGACTGCACATCTTTGTTTCCCTCCAGTCATGAGCCAGTTCACACTCAATCTGCCTGGTTGGCCAGTTCTTTATAGAGATCAAATTATAACCAATAGTGGTGTTGGTGATAAAAATGTATTTCCTAATTAATTGAGCATGTTACATCCAATCCAGTTATGAAATGTTCACTAGAGGACAAATACACATAAAAAGACACACACACACACACACACACACACACACACACGCCTTTTCAAGGTTGAAAGAAGGCCCAGCCACTTCCATTATTTGAGGCCCCCAATACATTTTTTTTTTAAATGAAGAAAGATCAAAGCGAAGTTGTAAACTTCATGGTATATTTTAAAAATTCAAGTGGAATGATAGCTTCTAGTCTTTGTGTACCTATGAGGAGGTATGTAGCCTCATTTAGAAATAGAGCCCAAGTCTATATGTGAGGCCTTTTTGAATATGAAGTCCAGAAGGTCCTCCCTCCCGGCCCCCATGTCCAGAGATGAGCCCTGCCAGAAAAATTGATTTCTAAAGGGATCTGGATTCAAATATACCATAAGGTGGAGTGTAACATTTTAGCAATGCAGAAATACAAAAGTCCTGTTATTTTGGGGCTGCTTGGGTTTCACACTTTTATAGCTGTCTCATCATCTTTGGAAAGCCATCCATTGGTAGCAAGAGTAGGGCCAGACCATTTTATAAGTCCCAGAAGACTTACTTAGATCAGAAAATCAGGATATTGGGATGCCTGGGTGGCTCAGCGGTTGAGCGTCTGCCTTTGGCTCAGGTCATGATCCCAGGATACAGGGATCGAGTTCCATATCGGATTCCCTGCATGGAGCCTGCTTCTCCCTCTGCCTGTGTCTCTGTTTCTCTCTGTGTGTCTCTCGTGAATAAATAAATTACATCTTTTAAAAAAGAAAAAAGAAAAGAAGAATATTAAGAAGTGGGAATGCAGTTCCAGTTTTCTTCCACTACACATAGACCTGATGCATGCTTTAACCACATGGACCACTTAATGATTGCACATACACCCACACACAGTACGGAGCAAGGAAAGGACTCCACGCCAGTAACATCTACAGGGTTCTCATTGAACAATTCTTGCTGAATCAGTAAGACTGTGTAATGGGGAGTGTTGTGTATATATTTATGTAAAATAGTATTTACTTAAGAATATCTGTTGGGATTCTGTTTGTATGACCTTGTTCTAAGATTGGTGCATACTTGTGATCTTGCCTCTGAGGGCAGAAAGCAATTAGTTCACTCAGTGTTCTGTGTGAGAAATCTTAGGCCTGTGTACAGCCTCTTCCCTACCCTTGCCAGGTCCAGTTATGCCTCAGCGAGTCCTCTTACCCACCCTCTCCCCAATCCCCAGAGTTCATCTGAGCACATCTGTTGCTCCATGAAAAGTGTTTTGGCAGAAACTTCCCTCCCCTGTGTTGAGAGTCATCTGTCCTCACTGGCTTGGAACTGTTTTTGCTTATTTTATTTAAATACATACATACATGGAGATGGATGGATGGATAGATAGATAGATGGATAGGTAGATAGACACAGTTATATATCCTCATATATTAATACATATGTATCATTTTAATAGAGAGACCAACATTGTGACATTAAATCAAAGGTAATATAGATTCCAATTCCAAAATGGTTGGGAGAAACTACTTTAAACCCTCGCATGCCAGAGGAAGAATCTGGAGGGGTTCAGAATGTTGCCTTCCAGCTCTACCTCCCAATTCAGCCCTTTCTAGATATAACCCTCAGTGGTCATATCTCAAATCTAGACTCTCTTACACTGAATGGGTATTCAGAATTTAATCCTGACTCTTCATATTGAAAAATATTAGCAAGGACCTGATAGACCTATTTCAGGTCACAGAGCTCTTACCAGAAAGAAACATGCCTAGGAACACACCCTGCACAGGATTGCCTGAATGGTAAGCCATGGCATCTTGAGTAATATAACCGATGCTTCAGTTCTTGGGGCAGCTGGACCCTCTGGGCCAGTCACCTCCAGCCAGAAACATCAACAGCTTCATCAGGGTCCCTCAAGGGTGGCTGAATGGAACAAGACAGGAAGGTGTGGCCCATGGTCATGTAAAACATTAAACCTGATGAGCCTGATGATATCCAGATTGTTATGCTCTGTGTCAAGAAGCCAAACATAGAAGCTAAGAAGTTGCTTCATAACTCAAAAGCCAGTGGTACCATATGCCATTGCCCATCGTGGGCAGAGGCACAGGATAGTTACTACTGGAGGAATTTGTGTTCCAGATGTCCTAGATGCCAACACCAGCTACATAATTTGCAGGACCCAGTGAGAAATGAAAGTGCAGGGTTGCTTGTTCAAAAATCATCTCAAGATGCCAGCAACAGAGCATGAAACCAAGAATGGGGTCCTTCAGAGCATGGGATCCTCTATGACTGTATAGATTACACAAGCCCACAAAGCTGGCCCTACAAGAAGCACAGCACTAGGCCAAAGTGAAGCCAGTCACAAGTTGGACAGGGGCGGGGAGAAGGACAGGGAGGTTCTTGGCAGGCACAGCCCTGAATCTGTCTTCACACATATTGGATTCTTCCCTCTGTGACTGATGTGCCCTTTCAGAGGTGTCCAAGTTGGCTGTGCTTAGGAACTACTCTGTGCATGAATAGTCTATGAATTAAAGTGTTTTTATTATTTTGAAATAATTTTGTTTGCAAGAGTTCCCAAATATTTGAAATCCAGTCCCACAATCTCAAGGAATTTCAACAGTTCAATTGTCAGTGAAAGAAAAAAGAACTGTTAGATTCTTTAAATATTATAAAGCTTGAAATGGCTTCAAAAAAGGTTTTATTTTGTTGGTATTACTAACTTGTGTGAACAAAGTTTATTGTTAGTCATTACTGTCAAGAATTTGAATAGACTATGATTAAAGAGTCTTGACTATTACAAAAATCTTCAGGAATTACTATTTGAGTTGTAAAATCTGATAGTAAAAAGCTATATTCATAAAAAGCAAATGCTAATTTCTCATTAAAAATTAAATTATTTTTTGGAAAGTTTACATAAGTTTGGTATTTAATATCTTCCCTAAATTTTGAATTTTATTTTCTTATAATTGTATAATATAAAGAAAGAATAATGAAGGCTTTTGCCAAACCACATACAGATACCCTAAGTCCCCTTCAGTTATACCCCAGTGTGTATGTTAAAATATTGTCATTTTCTATGTGTGTTAGGAAGTAAAAAATTTTGGAAGTAGCAATATAGCCAGCAGCTCTCTCAAGGAGTCAGAAGCAACTCATGTGCTTTTTTTCACCTACTAGTGGTGGTGGAGGCTATTAGACTTTGATGACAAATCAAGACATGATTGAAACAGAATTCAACCATGGTGACAATTAATAGTATTTTATAGACTATTGAAATGATTACATGGCATTCTACATGTAATGTGCTTACAACAATGCCTGGGACATGGGAAATACTCAATGGATGGCAATTACTATTATTTGGCCCCTTGGATAACTAGTAAGTCGACAAATTCTGTTGAATCTTGTCCACAATGCTTCAGCTCTGTTCTTAACCTCACTTTCCATTCTTCCTGTTCCATCCCACCATAGTTTAGTGTTGTATCACTGCTCATCTTAATTTGTCTTTCAGCATCTCCATTGTTTAACCATCTGGTTCAATTAAAATGCTTTAGGTGGCAAGTAACAGAATATCCAAATGAAACTTATTCTTTCATATAGTAAGACATCCAAAGTTTCCAGAGTTGGTTCAGCTACTCAACAATATCAGAGCTCTTAGGTTTAGGGAGTGTGTGTGTGTGTGTGTGTGTGTGTGTGTGTGTGTGTAGTGTAGGGTTTGTTTTCCTTTGCCCTCATAGTCTCCATATGGATGCTATAGCACCAAGTATTAACCTTCACTAATGATATACAAAAGCATGGAGGGAAAGAGTATTCTTCTTGTGTGTTTCTTTTTATCAGAGAGGAAGATTCTTTGTCAGACCACATTCACCATAAACCAGTCCACAGGCAAAGGGCAATGGAATTAGAATAATAGGCTTAGGCTTTTCATCATTTACCCCTGGACCTGGGCCTGCATTCCCTAAGCATAGTACTAGTCCTATAGCCAAACCGAAGTGGGATTCTGATAGCCAGGAAAGAACAAAGGCTCTTGGGTAAACAACAAACAATTTCAGCCAGTCTTTCCTACACACCACTGGTAGATTTATCCAGCATTTCTTGCTTGAACAAGAACTTCTCAGCCTGCTGGGTGAAGTCCCTGTCTCTTCACCTTGAAGTAAGCATTTGGTCCCTGATTTAGCAGAGGAGTTCAGATTTCACCTGCAAAATCCTCTTGGAGAATCCTATACTTTTCCTTCGTAGCTTGTTATCACCTTTTGTAATCATACGTGAATTTAGGGAAGTGCCTGACTAGTATGTCTAGTCCCTAAATTCCACGTGGAATTAGGGACTAGTGTCTCTTCTCACCATTGTACTCAACACTTAACACGGTTCTTGGACTCAGTGGGTATTCATAAATATTTGTTGAGTGAATGAATATCTATACTTGTCAAAAGAAGCAAGCAGCAATTTCAACAGCTAGATATCTAATCTGGCAAAAGCAGGTTTCTATGTAGCTATCAAAAGAGCTTGAAAGAATTTGGTACCTCAACATCACCAACATTTTGTTAAAGGACTAATTGCCAAGCCCCGTGTGCACGTGGGACCATTAGTAATTCTGTAGCTATGCAAATTAAAACAGTGATGTATGATTTATAGCTTTAATAACATTCTGAAGGCTCTTAAATTTTAATCACTTGCAACATCCTTTTTAATATTCAATTACTTTATTAACTAATTAGGTCACTTGCTGAAAAAGCACATAAGGCTGGTGCTATTTTAATATCAGCTGAGCCTCACAAAATACCTTTGAAATGGTGCAAATGGTTTATTTATTTTAAACAGATCATTAAGATGCTATAATTAATAAACCAATTATGAAAAAAAGGCCCGATAGTGATAGATGCACAAGTACAATAGCAGTGTCCGATGGATTAGTCATTTTCATACACATATATCAAGGGGCAAAACTTAAATGAAAACCCACTGTAAAAAGTGCTTTCCTAAATAATTAATTTGTGCAATGACTGATAACCCTATCACGGCAAACCTAACTTGAGGCTTGTTCATTATGCAAACCTGTAATGTGTACTTTCGTTTCATCTAATGACACTTAGGATGGAAAATCCACGGCAGGCTAAACTTGGTGTTCCTTGATTACTTACAAGGGCCTTAATTTGCAGATGGAGATGGGCACTTCATGACTTATCAGTGCATTGGAGTGAGCCAAGCCTCCCAGAGGAGAATCAGGAGAAATATACAGGGTCGGCAGCATCCTTGCTTATTGATTTCTCAGCACCATGTGATGGTCTTCAAAGCAAACAATGTGAACAAAGAAAGCTGAGGCCAAGCCTGTGGGGATTTTTCACCCGATATTCTCAAAGGAGCCTGTGCATCATAGCTAAGCCTGCATTGCTAATACACAGATGTGTTGGTACTATGGCCCGGGGTGCAGCTCACAGGCTCAGAGTAGAATTTTATTTCTAGGATCATGGGAAGCAAGAGGAACCAAATCATTTTGCTGGGCTGGGAAAGAACCTTGTCAAATCCTAGAGGCCAGGTAAATTTTTTTTTTTTTTGCCACCAACAACTTAATAACAAAAACAAATAACCATCATTTACTGAGTGCTTGCTGTCTACTAACTAGATATGTACTGAACACCTGTATCATCTTGCTGGATTTTTCAGGGCATTTGTTTAGTGGACATTTATTTCCTGAGCACCTTCTAGAACCGGGCACTGTTCTAGGCGCTGGAGATACTGGGAGGAATGGGACAGACAAGTTTCTTGCTCTTAGAGTGTTTTCATTCTACTGGGGAGGCGAGACAAAAGCCATACATCCCAAGAAGGAAACAACAAGATGGACATAACTTCAGACAATGTAAAGTGCCATGAAAAAAATCAAACAGGAGAGCAGGAGGGTGTGACGGAGGAGGACAGAGTGTCAGGGGAGGCCTCCCGGAAGAGAGCAACACTTGCAACTGGACGGGAGGGTCTTGAACAACTTGAGTTTGTTCTTCCCCCACTGTCCCCAGTTGTTTTCCTCATAATGTCCTTTTCTAGGTAGTGAGGGTGGCTGGGGAAGGCGGGGCCAGGGAGGGAGGCGGGCGGAGGTGAGCCTGGCAGGTGGGAGAGACCAGAGGAAAGCGGAGGTGGCAGTAGGATGTAGCCATCATTGTCATTATCATGGCCCTCCTTTTGCAAGGGCGGGCACTTGTTTGCAGTCATCCTCCAATATGAACTCGTGTGGATCGTGTTGCTAGTGTGGGTGCTGGTAGGTGAAAAACTGCGGAGAGAGCTGTTTCTCATCCCCTACTTCTCCCTGCCATTGTCGGGCTTTGCAAGTGGTTACAGCGACGGCTTACGTATTACCAGCCTGTTTCAGCACCCTCATGATGTGTCGATGGAACTTTAAAATATTCATACATTTCCACCTTGTCCCATGGATGCTAAGTTCTTGGGGAAGAGCAACCTAGCCCAGTCAGTGAGTCTGATGTGGGTACTGCTCAAATATGTGGGATAATTTCATTCTGCCTGGGTTGCTAAGGGAAACCATCAGAAAAGGCCCCCATAATCTTCATCAGTTGTGAATTAACAGCATTCCGGCAAGGTGTACCCTTCCCTTCCTGGGTTCCTTATCTGGTGAGCCACTGGGACCTTTTATTACACCCATGGGGACCGATCGACATCCAGTTCCAGCACAAGCTCAATGATCTCTGAGAGGTATGTTAAAAACATTCTTTTTGAATAACACAAGAAAAGGTTGATTACGAGTGGACCCCTAGATAATGAATAGGAGATGGATGGATGGATGGATGGATGGATGGATGGATGGATGTTCTTTCCCCTCTTCCCTGACCCAAAATAGACCCTACTCAGGAATGCAAGCGGGAAGAGCGTAGTAGTGATACTTCAGTACCGAAGAGGAGAGCTGTGAGTTCTGCAGTGAACCTGCACAGGAAAAGGCTAGTCCTGGGCCTCTTTCATGTCCTGCAAGCGGACCAGGGGACATTTTCAAAGTATTGGCAGAAGTGTCCATTTCTCATTCTTGTGGCTTTCCTTGTGATTCAACATAAACTATTCTTACCCAATTTTTTGTTCCATTTAATCACTAGCGTTGCAACAGCATTATACTCTGTAAATTGTCTTTGCAACTATTTCTGCCCCACTGAGAATTAAATAAATCTTTTCAAAGAAAATGAATTACTATGAATCATTTTTACAGAAAAATAAATTTTCAGTTACAAATGAATAGTAAGAAAATTTAGGAACAGTCCATTTGTGGCCTGGGTCATCTTTTGGTTTTTTAAAATTTGGAACTTGGACAAGATGGTTGGGTTTAGAGATTTCCACAGAGCTGTGAAAAGGCAGCTTATGATTTCTCACAAGTGAGGGTGACTTCTTGGACATACTTCTTTTTTTCAAGAGTGGCTTCTTCCAAGTCCTCTTTGTCCCTCAGGATTAGAGTGAGAGAGAGCAAATGTGCCTAGAGCAACAGTCTGCAAACACACCAACAGTGCGCCACCTGGGACTATCCACTTTTTTCTCATATATGATAGTAACCTTGGACTAAACATCCGATTCATAAAATGGTGTCCAACCCACAAATGTATATACTTATAAAATAGGTATCGGTTCTGTCAGTGTGCATGGTAATCATTAGTAAAGTTTACTTTACAATATTTTAGATAAAATAAATGCAAATAGATTTCTCATCCTTGTCAGGCCACGATGGAGCCTCTGGCATCCTCCCAGGGCCTGTGTGAACTTACTTTTGATGATCACATCTCTGAGCCGTTGAGATAACTTAAAATACACATGGTTTCTTGCAGAAATATGTCCCGTGTTGTTGGGGAACAGACCTACCGCTAGGAGCATCTTTTATTTTTTTTAAGATTGTATTTATTTATTCATGAGAGAGAGAGAGAGAGAGAGAGAGGCAGAGACACAGGCAGAGGGAGAAGCAGGCTCCATGCAGGGAGCCTGGTGTGGGACTCAATCCCAGGACTCCAGGATCACACCCTGAGCCAAAGGCAGATGCTCAACCACTGAGCCACCCAGGGGTCCTAAGTGTGTAATTATTTTTAAAAACCACAACGAGACATCACTTCACACCTGTTAGAATGGCTGTCATTAGATAGATGAACCTGAGGAGTCTTGAGGTGACAGTGACTGCAACCATGACTCCAACAAGAGGAGATGGATAAGGGGAAGGCCAGGTGACATCCATCTTCATCTGAAATTGTCACAGAAGGGTAAAGGAGAAAGACTTCATCTTCTGAGTTACGTAAGATAACAAAAAGTTAAATGCAAAACCAGAGGATGTTCCTTTGTGTTCCATCACCACTGTCCAAACTCAGAAGGGATCTCCCTTTGCAGGGGGCTAAATAAAAATGAATTTGAGTAAAAACAAAACAAAAGACAAGAGATAAGTGTTGGTGAGGAATTGATGTAAAGGGAAACCTTGGGCATGGGTGGTGGGAATATAAATTGGTGAAGTCACTGTCAAAAACAGTATGGCAATTCCTCAAAAAATTAAAAATAGAACTAATATATATGATCCAGCAATTCCACTTCTGGGTATACATCCAAAAGAAATGAAAATGAGATATTGAAAAGATATCTGCACTCCCAGGCTTTCTGCACCATTATTCACAATAGCCATGATTTGGGAACAACCCATGTGTCTGTCAATGGATGAATGGATAAAGAAGATGTGGTATATGTATATCCTCTGGAATATTGTTCAGCCTTGACAAAGAAGGAAATCCTGCCATGTGTGATGGCATGGATGGACCTTGAGAGCATTATGCTAAGTGAAATAAGCCAGGCAGAGGAAGACAGATACAGCATGGGATCACCTAGATGTGGAATTAAAAAAAAAAAAAGTTAAACTCACAGAAATAAAGAATGGAAAAATGGCTGCCAGAGGCTGGAGGTGAGGGAAAAAGGGAAAGGTTGGTAAAAGAATGCGAACTTTCAGCTATAAGATGAATAAGGTCTGAGGATCTAATGTAAAACATGGTGACTGGGATCCCTGGGTGGTGCAACGGTTTGGCGCCTGCCTTTGGCCCAGGGCGCGATCCTGGAGACCCGGGATCGAATCCCACATCGGGCTCCCAGTGCATGGAGCCTGCTTCTCCTTGTGCCTGTGTCTCTGCCTCTCTCTCTCTCTCTGTGACTATCATAAATAAATAAAAAAAAATTAAAAAAAAACATGGTGACTATAGTTGATAACACTATTGTATAAATGAAAGTTGCTAGAACTTAAGTGGTCTCACAAGAAGAAAAGAAGAAGAAGAAGAAGAAGAAGAAGAAGAAGAAGAAGAAGAAGAAGAAGAAGAAGAAGAAGAAGAAGAAGAAGAAGAAGAAGAAGAAGAAGGAGAGATAAATATGTGTGGGGATGGAGGTGCTAATGAACCAGGTGGGGGAATCTTTCACAAAATATTTGAATATATCAAGTCACCACAATGTATACTTTAAATATCTTACAACTTTATTTGTCAAATATACCTTAATAAGACTGGGGGAAAAAAAGAGTTTAAAAATGTCCTCCCCTATGCAAAAAAAGAATTCTTCCATACGCTCCCCCAAATGACCAAAGGAACCCAAACAAGCAAAAACCCAAAGCACCACACAGGCTGCTGGGCTTGGGCGTAGCTCTGCCGCTGGCGATTGCGCTGGGGGACGGGGCTTCAGTGATCATCTCCCCGCCCCCCAGCACCATGCACAGATCTGTCCCTGAAAGTCCATGGTATTCTCAGTTCTGCCAAATGCCAATGGTTTGCTTCCCGTATCATAGATTTCTGTTTTGTATTACGAAAAATGACCTAATTTAGTGTTAGTGGCAGTAAATAATGGAGAATTTACTTCTGTAGTCTCTGGAAATATTTAATCCCAGCTTTTCTCCTGGCTCTCTCAATAGACCTCAATATGACCTCAGTTTCTCCTTCTGGAAAAGGAGGTTAACACACTAATCATTTAGTCTAGTGCAACTGAAGTGTGTTGGGCAGTAGAGTCCTTTCTTCCTTTTTCTTTTTTCTTTCTTTCTTTCTTTCTTTCTTTCTTTCTTTCTTTCTTTCTTTCTTCTTTCTTTCTTTCTTTCTTTCTTTCTTTCTTTCTTTCTTTTTCTTTCTCTTTCTTTCTTCTTTCTTTCTTTCTTTCTTTCTTTCTTTCTTTCTTCTTTCTTTCTTTCTTTCTTTCTTTCTTTCTTTCTTTCTTTCTTTCTTTCTCTTTCTTTCTTTTCTTTCTTCCTTTCTTTCCCTTCCTTCCTTCCTTCCTTCCTTCCTTCCTTCCTTCCTTCCTTCCTTCCTTCCTTCCTTCCTTCCTCTCCTTTTTGCTTTCAGAAGAAAAAAGTCTGCTGCATGATGCAAGAGGATCCCGTCTGAGCAACCCCCAGACAGGCGTGACTTCCTGCAGCCCGGTCCTCAGGAGCGCTCAGCAGATGTGCCCCAAGCACTGTGGTAGGCCAGGCCAGGCCGACAGGGCCTGTAGCTCCCAGAGTTTTCTGCGGCGGTTCCAGCGCAACTCCAGGCAGTGTGTGGTACCAAGACCGTGAGCCATTTCCTCGCCCCACCTCTCCACTGAACCTAAGTTTGCTCCTATTCTGTAAAACGGAGCTTACACTGGGGATTAGTGTGTCGTTTCAGTAGTGGTTGAAATACCGTAGGCTCCTCTGTGGCCCCTTCTTCATTTTCATCAGGCTCGGAGGAGATGCTGGGGACCCAAGTCTCTGGTTTCCTTGAGTGGGCTCCGTTCCACCTGCCGGTCATGATGTGAACTTCTAGGGCAACCTGGGGTTACAGACGCAGTGCCATACAGTCACACGGCACTTGGATGGATTCTGTTAGATGTTGTACGTAACTGTGTGCTAATACATATGCATTGTGTAGGTTTCTGTACGTAACACCATGTGCACTTGAAACGATTCTTAAGAGCAATTCTGACCTTCCCCACTATCCGCTGTATTCCTGCTTCTACAATCAAACCCACAGGGAAGCTGTAACCTCACTGTAATACCAGCTCGCAGGTCATCATGAGAAGTCGATGGAAGAACGTATGGAAACGTCTTCGCATAGTGCCCGGCCCAGGGCTGAGGAGGAAAGTTAACCGTGATAATTAGGTTACTATCATTTTCCATCCAGGGAGGGAGCTACCAGCTATAAGCACCTACTCTCTGGTCATTATGAATATAATTTTCCAAGCAAAGACACATGGAGAGAGACCACTTTCCCCTGGTGTTGCTCACTCTTCACAGAGAAGAATGGGTATGTCCGCTGCCAGACCGTGGGTCCAGGTGAAGGCCACAGGCCTGGAGCAGGGTGGGGAGAGGAGAAACAGGCACACAGGGAGCACTGGGGAGCCCTTTCCTTTGCTGGGGGCATGGGAGAGGAGCCAGGCAGGAAAGTCTGGAAGAGTGGCCCATGGTTAGATGGCTCTGAATACCTGGACGTGATTCAACTGGGGAAGGGGAGCCATGGGTGGCGTATGAGCTGAGGAGACATGAACAAGACCTATGAAGCAAAGGAGCGGCTAGAAACATGGAAACCAATTAGGAGGCTGTTTATAAGACATTGGAGCTTCTGCAAGAATGGTGGCCAGGGAGTGGAAAAGACACTAGAGGGGGTTCCCTGGGTGGCTCAGTGGCTTAGTGCCTGCCTTCAGCCCAGGGCGTGATCCTGGAGTCCCGGGATCGAGTTCAGGATCAAGTTCCAGGATTGAGTCCCGCATCTGGCTCCCTGCATGGAGCCTGCTTCTCCCTCTACCTGTGTCTCTGCCTCTCTCTGTGTGTCTCTCTGTGTGTCTCTCATGAATAAATAAATAAAATCTTTTTTTTAAAAAAAGGAAAAGGGATCCCTGGGTGGCGCAGTGGTTTAGCGCCTGCCTTTGGCCCAGGGCGCGATCCTGGAGACCCGGGATCGAATCCCACGTCAGGCTCCCCGTGCATGGAGCCTGCTTCTCCCTCTGCCTGTGTCTCTGCCTCTCTCTCTCTCTCTCTGTGACTATCATAAATAAATAAAAAAAATTAAAAAATAAAAAAAATTAAAAAAAAGGAAAAGATACTAGCTGATTTAGAGCAATATCCTATCGAAATATCAAATATCCTGTATATTTTTGGAGCAGAGCTCAGATATTTCATTGTTCTTTTTTGCTACAAAGAGTTATGTATTCCATTTTCTTCAAAGTTTGTACCGTCCAACAATGAATTTTTAAAAAATCCCTTTCTAGTATAAAACATGGAATTCTGAAGCTACGACAAATGGGAATTTGTGTTTTTCTTTTTTCAAATGGGAATTTGAATAATGACTTAGCATCATTGAAGGATTTTACGAACCACAAGGCTGATGGCTGAATCCTGAGAAGGCAACTGTTATGGAAAAATCCCCAACATGGGGTCTGGGACCCACCAACATTTGTTCTGGAACAATAAAAATATGACAGAAAAAAACACCATCACCTCAGTCCCAACTGAAAGAAACTGAACCTATCATTTGCCCCAAATAGCTCTGAAATGTGGTGAGGTAAAGGGAAAGAAGAATTGAATAATAAAAGGAATTTGTCTTGCAAATAAGTCTGAGAGGTGAATAAATAATATTATTTACATCTCCTATCTCCTAAATTTAAGCCACTTATTGCCTGCTAAGATATGCATGTCTTTATATATACAGGATGTATCGTGAGTTTTTAAAGGATTTTTTTTTCTTAAAAAAGAAAAATTTATTTCTTCATCATACTTGGACTGGAAATGATACAGTATTATGTCAGCCTGATAGTGTCTGCCTGCTGTTGCTCTGGAATTTCTTTAAATGTCTTCCCACCTGCTCAGGGTTTGGATATTGCATATCCAAATATGACTTCCTACTGGATTGCGGTAGAGAAGATTGTCCTATTTACATGCACAGCACAAACTGTCCTTCCCTACCAAACCACTTTTCTGTCACTGAGCCAACCCATCATTTGAAGTTTTGTGTGTATGGCTTTCTACTTGTAATGTGAGCATATTAGATGGGTCGTGGCTGTGCTGGTAGTTTTTATATAGTTTCTGAGGCACATGGATCTTACATCTCCACGAGTAAGATGATAATTTTGGGAATTCAGGGTGATGCTTTATTTAATAAAGAAGCCACTCCCACAACTGAGAGATTATAGGGTTTTACGTATGAATTTGATGTTATGGGGGTTTTCAAAAAACAATCATAATTCTCAGCTTTTGATAGAACATCAGTCGGTGGTATGGTAGGGAGTAAGTGGCCCTTAATCCCCCCTGCCCTTTTTAAACAAACTTATTCCCATGGTGTGCATTTTCATTTATTTTCCGGGCATGAAATTAGAAAAAAATAATCATACACTCTGAGATTGTATTGGTTCTTTTCCTCAAAAGGACCAAGGAGGAGAAAATGGAATCTGATCAAAGGCCCTATGTCAAGGAAAAAATTAAAATCCAAAATGAGCCAAATGACACTTCCTCAAAAATTAAACAGAACTACCACATGATCCAGCAATTTCACTTCCAGATATATGCCCCAAGAAAGCAGGGATTTGAATTCATAACAGCATTATTCATAATGACCAAAAGGTTGAAACCATGCAAGCATCCAGCAGATGAATGATAAACCCAGTGTGGTATGTACATACAATGGAGTATTTTTCAGCCTTAAAAGGAACGACATTCTGACATATTCTATGATATGGATGACCCTTGAAACATACTAACCGGAGTAAGTCAGACACAAAAGGACAAATACTGGTGATTGCAGTTTATGAGGTATCTAGAGTAATCAAACTCATAGACAGAAGGTAAAATCGTCGCAGCCAGGGACGAGGGGAGCAGGGAATGAGAGTTAGTGCTTAATGGATAGAGTTCAGACGGGGAAGAGGAAAATTCTAGAAAAGGATGGTGGTGACAGTTGCACAAAAATGTGAAGGTACCTAATACCACTGAACAATACCCTTAAACATGGTTAAAATGGTAAATTTTATGTTATTTTACCACGCTTATACACATAAATTTACATTATGCACATAAAATAAAATATGTATATTTTACTGCAACCTCAAGAGATCAAAACGAAATAGAACACCTGGGTGGCTCCGTGGTTGAGCTTCTGCCTTCAGCTCAGGGCCTGATCCTGGGGCCCTGCGATCGAGTCCTGCATCAGGCTCCCCACAGGGAGCCTGCTTCTCCCACTGAGTATGACTATGCCTCTGAGTCTCTCATGAATAAGTAAATAAAATCTTAAAAAAAAATGAAATAGAAAAAGTAGTAGAATTTGCAAGAAACTTCCAGCCTTCCTCCTTGCCTTTAATATTCCACCAAAACATGTATGTGAGCACTTGGATGGGACTAGATTGATGGGTACACACTTAGCTAAGAAAATGCAAGCTCTTCTAGGTATCATCTCCACTTAACCGGGATAATAATCTCAAGCAAGGCTTCTGTGAATATGTCCCTCAAGAAATCTCAGCCAAGAAGCTGGGCAGGTGTGGTCCTAATCACACAACTGTTAGGTGGGTGTACCATTTACTTTAAGGTCTCATTGAGACAAGTTATCAAGGTCTGAATTGCTGCCTGTACAGGGGGTGAGGACTTCCCTCAAGAGGACCCAGTGTTGGGACCCAACCCAACAGGTCCCAAGTTATCTGCAGACACATAAAAGTTTCATTCTAAATATTTTCCAATTCACTGGAAGCCCATTTTGTGCCAGTTTGATCCTGATATTTCCTGCCTTTTTTTTTTTTTTTTTTTTTTTCTGGAGATGACTCCTTTGTTTTGAAGCATCTTGGCAAATGTGTGGTTTAGTGGAACAAAATGGAAGGGATTTTTGAAACACAGACGTTGTAAGCCTCAAATCAGGCAATCAGGAGCAAGAAGCTGTACATCAGAAACGTGGCCTCCAGTTTGGGAAGAGTGTTAGCACTAAGTGTAGAGCTACAAAGACATGAGTAGCTAAGAGTTGATTGTTAACCTCCCAAACTCGATTCAATGTGACAGTGACACTTCACAGCACATTGCATCCAATCTCATTTGAAGCTGACAAAGATTGTTTCTGCTTTACATCTATTGGTTTATTAATGGTCTACAGCCTCTTAAGCAGATGCATATTCATTAGGTAGCCAGCTGTTAGGAGGTTCCCAGATGTCGAATGTAACTCTGTCTTGGAACATTTTTTTTTTCCTTATCATGAAACAAAGTAATTGAGGCCTTATTAAAGAACCAGTTAATTACTAAAGCGGTACCTTATGGCACCCTTTTTATCATTCAAATCTGAGAACTCTTGGGACATCTAAAAAATTTGGTGAAGAGACAGTATTTAAGAACCAACATTTATTTTATATTTATATATATAAAGAGATACTGAATGTGTGGAGACATACACATACACACATTTCCGTGTTGGAGGGATTAAAAAGTATGTGAAAAGTTCTTAAGGACTGAAAAATTTTCAGCTGCAGTATCTTTTCCTTGGTTCATTACAGGGATTAGGTCCAAAAGGCAACACTGATAAAGCTAGTATCTTAATTAAATTAAAGATACTTTACCATTTCTTTTCTTTAACCTTATCACGTTCCTGTAAAAGATGACTTGAAAACTGGTTTTTCAACCATTCAATCATCTCAACTCTGTATACCTATGTCTCACACTTCATTTGATATTTTCCATTAAAGTTCGTATTTTTTCTATATCAAAAATAATTCAGCTATCGGCAGTCAAACTCATTTTCAAATTGCCACATATTTCTAAAGCCCTTTTAAAAAACACCACGTTTCTAAATGCTCTTTTAAAAATATTTTAAAAAATAAATTAAAAACTTATTCTAATGATGTCAATTTAGATATTTCCTTCAGGACACTTTAAATCTAGAAATTCCATTTCTACTTTTATCTGGTAGCTGGGCATCTCAATTCTATTTCTCAAATGCAAGAATCACAGGAGCAAAAATTGCCAAGAGCACATAATCTTTAAAAAAACATTGCTGTGCACTTTTTGAAATGGATTCCCAAAACAAGCAATCCAAGGCCATCCACCTTTCCTGCAGGTTTTCCTTAATGTATCTTCTGATCCCTTGAGGGGACTTTGTGTTCTACTACTCTAAAACTGCTGGAATTTTCTGCTTCTGATTTGGCTAATATCTTATGCTAAGTTAAATCACCATTTCTACAAAACAAACAAAAGTTTTACTCTTCAGAGGAGATCAGTTTTTATTTGCTCTGTGGCTCATCTCCTGCTGGTGACCTTTAGAAAATGCAAATAGATTTCATAAACATTCAGTGCTTACTTAAAAAACGTATTATTTAACAACTATTTCCTAGCTGTCTACCCACTGTGGAGCTTTATGCAGCACCTGGGACAACATGGTCAGAGATCAGGGATGTGCAAGAAAAACCTGACAATGTGTCTGAAGGGCAGGTACGATGTTTAAACAAAGAGGTGTGATATATCAATAGAGGAGAAATAAGGGATAGTGGAATGAAACTGCATTTGGATTCCAAAGACCTGTCCTGGGAGACCCGGCCTCACTACCTACTTTGCTCTCTTGAAGTCTGTTCCCTCATCTACAACAATGGGCTAATGACTGTCTTAACCTTCTTAGCTTAGTGTGATGGTGAAAATCAGGGAGGAAATGAGTGTGAAGCCACTCTGTAAACTATAATATGTACTAGTTGAAATAGTTAATTTGATTGTTATTTTTTTTAAGATTTTATTTATGTATTTGAGAGACAGAGAGAGAGAACACAAGCCAGGGGAGGGGCAGAGGGAGAGGGAGAAGCAGACTCCCCACTGAGCAAGGAGCTCGATGCGGGGCTTGATCCCAGGACCCGTGATCATGACCTGAGCTGAAGGCAGGTGTTCAACCTACTGAGCCATCCAAACACCCATGAAATAGTCAGTTTGTGTTTATAATTGGCCCCTTTGAATCTTTCATGTATATATCCACTATAGATGTATTTCAGGTTGGACAGTAAACGTTAAATTATTGCCATACAACTTTCCACTCAAGTTTTTTTTTTTTTTTAAGATTTGTTTATTTATTCATGAGAGACACACAGAGAGAGGCAGAGACACAGGCAGAGGGAGAAGCAGGCTGCATGCAGGAAGCCCAATGTGGGACTCAATCCTGGGACTGCGGGATCATGCCCTGAGCTAAAGGCAGGTGCCCAACCACTGAGCCACCCAGGCGTCCCCCACTCAAGTTTTTTCAAAGTGAGCCCTGTGACAACCATGGCGATGAAAGCACATAGGCCCTTCAGAATATACCATCTTTGATGGTCATAATTCCCTCTAAGGAACTTTCGAGGAGCGTGAAGTAATGACTTACCTCAGCACCCTAAACATCAGTGATTACCATGTCCTTGCCTAGCTCTTCAGTTGTTCTTTTACATTGAGTTCCAGCCACATCCACTAAGCTTCTGATGGTTCTTTTCCCACTTGGAGTCTTCACATGTGTGGTTCATGGTTTACCAATCTCTGTGTAAAAGCTCCCTTCTCGGAGAGGCCTCCCTGAGTCACCCTACCTAAATTAGGCCTCTCCTTCTAGTTCTGTGTAAAAGCCACTTGACTGTCTCCTTCAGAACACCCGCGCATGCACACACATTCCAGATCCACGTGGTGATCTGATGGGTGAGTTTCTGTTCCAGTTACCATAGCTCATAACTTGAGGTGGTGCAGGCAGCAGGCACCTGACAAGTATGAGCAGGGTCCCCTGGGTGGCTCAGTCAGTTAAGTGTCCACCTCTTGGTTGTGGCTCAGGTCCTGATCTCAGGGTCTGTGCTCCGCAGGGGGTCTGCTTCGGATCTCTCATCTCTTCCTCTGCCCCTTACCCCTCTCACAAAAAAACAAAAACAAACCAAAAAAACCCTTTAGAAAAAGAATATGAATAAACATATGGAATAAGACTCAGTAGTAGCCCACTGAAGTATTGCAGTCTCATTTCCTAGCTAGGAGGATTTAGATTTTCTACACTTTTATCATGACTCTTTTGGTATTATTCATCTTGACTTAATTTTTAATTAATTGAGAAGTGAAAATACCATGAAAAATAGGAGTCCTGGGACCTAGTCTCCTACCTAATATTTTAGCTGCATTTCAGAAAATAGTTTAATAAAACTGGTTTATGAATCACTAGACGCAAAAGATGACATCTTCAAAGCTTCATTAACAGAAGCTGATTCTGTGCCCATTATATACTAATTTCCAAAACGAAGCTCTTCTGAGAGGGAGTCCTGCTTAGAATTTCCTTCTGCTCTCTGTGGTAAAAACTTTGCCAAATGTACTAAATTTAGGCTGACTTTGCTGATCACTTACTGAAAATTGATCAGTCTCCATTTGGGGGACGGCGCATAACAATCTTTTCAAAGCTACTTATGACTAGTTTTGGACATACCTGTTTGCGTATCTATTAGAGGGAGGTCATTGTTCTATAGGTTATGAGAATGGAGGGATTTGATGTGGCGAAGATGCCCAGTCCAAGAGCTTGGTCTTGTCATTTCATGAATGGATGAAAACCCTGCCAGATTCCTCCAATTTGGGGGATCAGATTTATCCAGGTTCATAAGGAATTTTATCATTGTGGATGCCTTATTTCTATAGTCAATTGCTTCTGTGAAATACTTGGCAGCAGAGAACACAGTATACAAAGTTGCCCAGGCCCCTTGCAAACAAGTCAGAGGTCTTCTGGTTTGACCCATTTTACTCTCTCTTCTCAAAGGATAGGTAGGGAGGTTTGAAAGGTTTACAACTCACCAAGCACTCAACACTCCGTCTCTCAGTCTAAGCTTTTCTAAAAAATTCCAAAATGGGTAAGAAACTTAATTCTTCCTATTATAAAAGCTAGGAAATATGCACCGTCAGAAGGAATAATCTTGAAAACTGAGTGTCACAAAGTTCTAGTATTCAGTGTCCAGAAACTAATTTCATGTGACAGCCATTTTGCTTGTGACTTAAGTGAAAAGCAAAACTAAATTGTTTGTACCTCAAGCAGATCACCTTATAAACAGAATAAATCAAGTAAATGGATATGTAGTTACTATGAAATACTCTTCTCTGTTAATTCTCAATAAATAACAATGTGGTTTCAGGACCACTGAGGAGCCCTGAGCAAGTTCCCACCCTTTCCAAACTCGTATCCTTGAGGCCAGATTTTTTCATGTACTTTCCCCAAAACAATAGCACAGTGGACTGAGAGAAGCAAAGAGAATCCACCTGTATTCTATTAAGCCAATAAGGAGATTTTCAAAAATGTAAAAAAAAAATGTCACTCTTCTCACAAATTACGAGTTTTTAATAAAATTAAAATCTGACATGGGTACAAGGGTGGCTCAGTTGGTTAAGCATCCCACTCTTGATTTCAGCTCAGGTCATGATCTCAGGGTCATGGGTACCAGCTCATCAGGTTCCCAGCTCAGTGGGGAGCCTGTTCAAGAGTCCCTCACTCCCTCTCCCTCTCCATCCATCCCACTGCTGCAGTCTTTAAAAAAAAAAGCGGGGGGGGGGGCACCTGGGTGACCCAGCAGTTGTCAGCCTTTGCTTCAAGTTGTGATCCCAGGGTCCTGGGATCAAGTCCTGCATCTGGGTTCCCTCAGGGAGCCTGCTTCTCCCTCTGCCTATGTCTCTACCTCTGTCTCTGTGTGTCTCTCATGGATAATAACATCTTTAAAAAAATTATAATTTGACAAGTAATGGGGTTACTTTAAAATCAGTATTTTTTAAGTTGCTCAGTTTTTATTTCAAATACAGTAAATATTGATATGACCCACATAAGCAAAAGTTCTTTGGGGTTCTCAGTAATAAGATTTTAAGGTATAAAGGAGGTTCTGAAACCAAACTGCTACATATGCCAACTCTTATAATAAAATGGCAGAGTGAGTGTACTTGGAGCGCTTAAAGAACACAGCTGCAAGATGTATGCTTAAGAATAATCAAATGGGCGCAGCCCGGGTGGCTCAGCGGTTGAGTGTCTGCCTTTGGCCCAGGGCATGATCCTGGAGCCCCAGATCGAGTCCCACGTCAGGCTCCCTGCAAGGAGCCTGCTTCTCCCTCTGCCTATTTCTCTCTCATGAATAAAAATAATAATCAAATGGAAAAAATTGCAGGGTTTCCAGTCCAGGACTCAGTTATTGTGATGACATTTATTTTAAAGAGTAACAAATAGAACCCATGTTTGCCCATCAGGACTTTCAAATCCCTCCAAAATCCCTGGGAAGCTAAGCATCTGAATTGGCTGGATGCTGATTCCCCACCCATTGCAATAAGCAAGTGCAGAGTGACGGGGTGCCAGGAGCTACTTACTATGTCTTCAACGAACAATGCATTAGTAAGGCTGCCATTATTAAGATACACACACCCACACACAAAAGAATGTACACAAGAATTAAGGTCAGAATGAGTAAAAGTAAAAAAAACTCCTTCATGGATAGATTTTTTTTTTTTTTAGTCTTTATATCTCATTGCTTATCTAGATATAAGAATAGCAAGATCTTAGTCAACAGAACTCTAAGAAGTCAATAGAAAAATTGAGATCTGTACTGCTTCTAAAAGCGGAGAACATTCTAATTAGGGTTATTTGTGTGGCAAATCCCATACCACTTTCATAGTTTTTCCCCTCACATCTGCACTAATGTGGTTAAGTAGAAATGAGTCAATACATTCACAAAATAGCTCATTTACAATTTCCTTGTCTGATTTAAGTAATTGGAATTAAACTTAGGCAGAGAGCAAAATCCTCAGCAATCAACTTAGTATCAGTCTCTAAGGCTTTCTTAACTCACACTGCTCTTAGGAACACAGTAGGAATATGAACTTTTGGGTTTGTTGTCTAAATGGCATGCAGGCGAAGTGTTGAAAAGTGACTGGCACCTAGTCTTGACATGTAAGCATACTTACATAAAATAAAAAAGGGAGGCAGAAATAGTGTGCTTACGTCACTGCCAGTAGATCTGACACATTACTTATCCAACACTTCCAGATTTTAAGTTCATTTTAGAAAAAATGTATTAGTGCTCAGAGAAATCAGGTAAACTGATCAAGGTGTCACACAGATATGCATGCTTGAAACGGGCATAGACCTGCTTCCAAGTCCATGCTCTTTCCACAGTGCAATGCTGTCGAAACACAAGAGTTGACACACAAAGCCAGTTTACCTCAGAAATTTACTGGGTGTGCTCTGTGCTGAGGACAGTCAGCTTTATTCTACCAATGTGTTTCATAAGTGAGAAAAAAACATTACTTCTCCCCTTCAAACAAAATAACTATAGGTCGCAACTTACTACCTCAAACCCAAAGCATTATAGGTATCATTCAGGCCACTTCTTATAAACAAAAAGAAGACCCAAAGTCACATACAAGAACATTTATGATTCCTTTAGATTTTATTAGAGTGGTTAAAAAAATTTTTTTGCAAAAGGGAAAAAAGTGAAATCTGGAGTTGGAGTGGAGACCCAGCTGAAGATTTTGAGAACAGTAACTACTTGCCTCTCCCCCAGCAAAAAAAAAAAAAAAAAAATTAGGCAGAAGCCGATTGAAAAGGTGAAGGGATTTGGGTTGGGCAGAAGGGAGCCCAGATGACTATTTAAAGAGTACTTTCCTGCCAACTCCAATTTGGGTATTCAGACTTTTCTTTGAAGTATCACTTGGTAATAACCCTTTCAGAAACAAATCATTACATGGTATGGATCCCTTAATGAGGCAATTTTTTCCTTTCATGGGCTCTGAAACAAAATCCTGGTAAGACAGCAAATTGTATGTTGAGGTGCCATAATACAGGAGATGAGGCTGGCTCCCTTCTGTCTTCAGAGATGTAATATAGGAAGGATGCGGCATAGTACAGATAATGCTTTAAGATAAATCTTAATTTTATTAGAAAAGAATTAAAAAAGAATTTTTAATCATAAAAGTTTAGAAACAAAGTATTTTTTTCCTCCAAGAATCATATGTATTTGAAAATGTGATGCTATACCTCTCAGTTTAATGAAAAAATTCACTTAAGATTACGGGTTTTAAGTATTAGTGAAGATATTATTCTCTATGCTGCCACCAGAGCCTGGCTTGATTGCTCTGAAGTAACAACACTTGAAAGCTCCTATTCTTTGAAACTAATTTAAACACACTGAATTGTTGAAAGATTAAAAACCACAGTCAGCTAATTACACTCTCTCTCATCTCTTATTCAGCAAATGAATCACTTTTCATTACCACTTAGCTGAAGTACATGAATTTCTGCCTAATTAGAAATGTTGTAGATGGAACATTAGCAAGAATGGAGCAGGTCAGGATATCTTTGCTGCTTCATTTTTAATTCCTAACAGTAGAGTCTGAGACGAAAGAATAGAGAAGTCATTAAATAATTTTAAATTATTTATAAAAATTACTTTGCCCAAATTATAATTATTTTTCCCCCAAATGGTCTCAAATGTCTAACAAAATGAAAGAAAAAGCAGTTCAACATTGATTTTAATGAACATTTTAATGTTATGTATAACAGAACATTATGAATACAATGGAAACAAAGTTTTATCAATTTAATAAAAAAAATTTCAACACAAAGGGGGGAGGTAATAATTTGATACCTATATTATAGTATTTATTTTTAAAAATATTCCCAGCTTGAGGGTGAAACAATTAATTTTGCATTCCAAACTCTAGAATCATGATTTTCATGTGAGCTTAATGCAGAATTACAGCAGGAAAAATGAAAACATTTTAATTAATTTCCTTTATTTGCCATTAAATCAATAAAATCTTTGACTGCTACAGGTCTCCTTTAATAATATATATTTAACTCCTCTCTATTGGAACCATATTGCTAACGCCATATTATATACACTCAAAACCAAAACAAAACAAATACTGTATAAAATCTAAAAGCCAACATTGTTGAGTTCTAACATTTATATTTAACTTAAGGTTTTAACGAATTTTTACTTTTCAATTTTTTGAAAAGACACCAAAAAAATAAAAATAAATATTTTCCTCTTTTAACTGTTCCTGACTGATAAATGGTGACTACAGGGATAAACAGAAGGAAGCCTTGCCAAGCTAACCATTGCAAATTGTAAATAATGACTGCTAAAAACAAAAATACTGGAGGGTTTTTTTTTTCTTTCTTTTAAAGGAAACCATAGAGCAGTCCTGAAAAAAAAAATATTTTTCCTAGCTCTGCAAAGGATAATTATAGCAGAAGATATGGGAAAAATCCCATAGCTATCACCAATCGCTTGAAGAGGTTCCATTACAATAAAAATTTGGATAGTATAATAGTAATAGCAGTGTTGCTGGAACATTAGCAAAAGTATATACATTCCAGTTACCTTTGATTTAGCCATAATCACATATGTATGCCTTTTTTGGACAAAAATATATATTTTTATAAAAAACTGATCATCCAACTTTAATGATTTCATTTATGGACTCGAGAGTGGTAGTAAAAGGAACAGACCCAATTATGACAAGGCGATTCAGGGACAGAAAAATCAAGTTCCTCAGGAAAAGAAAAGTATAAAATTAGAGATTCAAACACATTTATTCAGCCCTATTTCAGTCTTCCCACAAATCATGATGTTAAAATGGGCTCTTCAATTTATAAAGGCTTTCAAGGTCTCATTACCCCACTTGTGGCCTGTTCTCACTGGGAAAAATGATTTTGACTGCCTCATCTGAAGTGCCCTTGCCTGGCCATCGGAAATACTAGATATTTCACTTTTATAAAACAGCCTTTTTGGTTCTTTATGTAGGTTTATTTTAATTAATTGATAAAAGAAAGGGGAGTTCATTAGCATTTTCCATCCCAACATCACCTATCTTTACCGCTAAAAATCCTTCATTCAATCTGCTCCTTTACAATCTCTCATTTGCTAAAGTTGGCAAAATTTGCAAAGGCATCTTGCTTGGGTTGTACAGTTCCAGAAGCCATGGCTAAGTTGGGCATGCCCATTCCCATTGTGCCTGTGAGGCCCATCCCAGCAGTTGACATCCCTATGTTCATGTTCATGCCCATCATGCTCTGGTTCATCATTGGAGTATTTCCAAGAGGGGCCATTCCCATGGAGCCAGTCATCACACTGGGCATGCTCATAGGCATGGGGCTCCCCATCAAAGGGTTAGTTTGGGGCCGGACAGGAATTATGTTTGATGGAGAACTGAGGTTCACAGCTCCAAAACTTTGGGTCATCACATTCATAGGCTGTTGCATATCTACCAGAAGAAAAGAGACAAAAGAACTTCATGTAAGATTCATCGAGCAGAAGAATACAATCTTCCTGACTATTAACACTTGCAAGCCCTAATAAAATTCCTTTATAGTGATTTTAGAAGATAAGTCAGTTAACTTGCACTATTTGCTCTAGAAAAATACTCTGGGGCTGTTAACTTTGGTTTCCCAAAGATGCAGAAACAGTTAAAAGTGGGCTGGGGGAAAACACGAAGCACTTTAAAATCATTCCAACAAAATTTATTGTTGAATCCAACCTAAGAAGTTGTCAGGAACTATTGTGTATCAAAAGCCTTGAACAACTTTATACCCTTTGACTCGCTCTATTTTTATAACATTACATTAAGGAAAAAATCATAAGTATAAAGATTTATATAAAATACTGGAGTTATTTATAATAGCAAAAACCTGGAAACAACGAAAATAACCAACAATAAAGAGGTTGTACACTGATACAATGGATAACTATAAATGCCTAAAAATCATTTTCCCTAAGAATATTAAATATAGTAAATATGGTAATTTAATGCAGAATGACAACTACAAGAAACAAAATATAAACAGAGTGATTTCAAGTATTAAAAATATGGTTAGAGGGGATCCCTGGGTGGCGCAGTGGTTTGGCGCCTGCCTTTGGCCCAGGGCGCGATCCTGGAGACCCGGGATCGAATCCCACATCAGGCTCCCGGTGCATGGAGCCTGCTTCTCCCTCTGCCTATGTCTCTGCCCCTCCCTCTCTCTCTCTCTCTCTCTGTGACTATCATAAATAAATAAAAATTAAAAAAAAATTAAAAAAAATAAAATAAAATAAAAATATGGTTAGAAAAGACAGAAAGAAATATGAATTAATGGTGATTATCCTTGGATTATGGAGTTAAGATGATCTTTCTTTCCTGGTCATATTTACCTATATATAAACATTTTCTACAACAAATATATATATTTTTAAAGATTTTATTTTATTTATTCATGAGAGAGACAGAGTGAGAGAGGCAGAGACACAGGCAGAGGGAGAAGCAGGCTCCATGCAGGGAGCCCAATGTGGGACTCGATCCCAGGTCTCCAGGATCAGGCCCTGGGCTGCAGGCGGCGCTACACCGCTGTGCCACGGGGGCTGCCCATACAACAAATATTTTTAATTATGGGAAAAAAATCATAAGCAATCACATAGTTGCCCTCTTTAGTACAGTCTGTCATGTATTCTTATTTCAAGGCTTAAACTAGTCCTGGCATCAGGGTAAAGATGACAAAAATACAAAGAAGCAGGATGTCTTGGGGTAACTTACTCTGCTGTTGAATCATGGTATTGAGCGATGGCTGTTGGGGCTTGGAAGGCTGCATACCAGGTAATAAGTTGTCTAGGCTGATGTTTACACTGGGGTCAGACCAAGTAGACGGCAGGGTTTTGCTGACTGGCTTCTGGACCATATCTGTATTCTGATTATAGAGAGGATTAGGCTTCTGCAGCACTGTGCTAACATTTTGCAAAGGCTGGAAAATAGAAAAATGCTCTAAAAATTAAGCATTTGATCTACAAAGGTTATCAAATGGCAATTTAACCACAATAATTCCAGATACACACTAGACTTAGTAACAAACTCCTGAAATCAAAAAGAACCAAAAATGTTCTAGGCTAAGTTATTTAAACTGAAGCTGAATCACTACCTTCCCCAAAAGGTTCCTCTGATCCCAAATCATATTTGGGGTTAAAAAACCAATATATTTACATGAACAATTACCCCCCCATCACCCAAAGCCTAGAAGCCACCATCCCAGGGCAACTAACAACTTCAGGTTAGTATAGCTTTAAGGAAATATACAAGTGGGACTTATTATTACAAAATGGAATCAAGGTATGATTTCTCATGTTATAAAAAGCAAAACTATCAAAGCCACAAATTATATTGCACAAATCCTGACATTTCCTGCTCCATGTAGACTTCTATTGCCTAAAATGAGAAATATTAGTGGAACTTGATATATGTGGAGCAATTCAGGAGAAAGGAGAAATTCAGGAGAAAGAAGCAGGGATGCCTCATAGTTACTAAGGATAACCATGAAAAGGACAGAAAAGGGGAAAGGAATAGAAATCGGAAAAATAACTTAAAATGTACCACTGTAAAGAATTACAACATACTGCAATTACGACTGCAAATACATAGACTGACTTTATGTTTAGACCATATGAAAGAAACTCAAAAGAATAAATTGGCTTGGGCTTGTTTGGTGGGGCACAGCTCCATTTAATGGTACTTGTGTGCCTTTCATGCCCTTTTTCTTAATGTTAGGTCCAACTTCTATTATACAGAACACTTTTCTGCTTCTTTCTTCTCTTCCTCCATCCTAACACCCAAAAGAGGAGAATCTACACATTAAAATGAGTAATTAGCATCATAAAAAATATTCTAAATTGCTTGAATCAAAAACAGCAAGTCCCTGGTACAACTCAGACACATATATTCTAAGCCTGTGCTATCTGAATTCAAAATTAGTATTAGGTAATTTAGATTTCACTGTAAAAAAGGTGAATTTAAAAATTCCCATTTAGCTGTTTTCCTTTATGAAAATGAGAGTTGAAAGAACAGCCTATATAAAAATTACATAACATAGAGCAGCCCCAAATTGGGAAGAAAAGCATTTGTCATTTTAGAGAATGATTTTCTATATTGTTAATGATTGCTTGCAACCAGTAAGTGACACTTCTTTAAGGATCAGAGATTTTACTAAATAAATATAGGCCACGGAAGCAGTATCTCTATTCCTTCTTAAAGACAGGTTTTAAAAAAACTGCTAAGTACCAAATTATTTATGAATTCAATAAATTCTTAGCAAGTGCCGCCTCTGTCCAAAGCATCATGCTTGGCTTTGCATGGACTACAAGATGGGTGAGAAGTCCTTGCTCTCAAGACCCAAATGACTACACCATGGGAAAGAGTTTAAGTAAGGTAAATGCAAGGTGCAAAAATAATCTACATATGGCTTATTTTTCTGTCTCATGCTAATCTACCATTACGTTAGTTACAGAATCGCAAAGATTTGGCATTGGAGTTTCCAAGGGAGGCAGACAACTTACCTGCGATCTTGACATGGGCAATCCGAGGCCTACAGTATTAGTGCTCATCATAGAGAAATTCATACTCTGGGAAGATGTCATGGTTGCTTGGGATGAACCCATAAGATCAAATAGGTCTGAAGAATTTGAGGCAGCTGGAGGTGGGCCTAAAGCCGGTTGTGAGCCACTGACAAGTTCTACAGCTGGCTGTGACGCACTGCCAAAGAGCTCACCACTGGAGGCAACAGGGCCTGAAGGGGCTTGGTTGAAGGCACTCCAGTCACCAAAATCTCCGTTCCCACTTGTTGCTGTAACTAAGAAAGACCAGTAAGGTTAAGAAACTTTCTGAAATGTGCAAAACAAATCCAACAATCTACGAACTGAAACAAATTAGAGCTGATCTATGTCCATCCAGATTAACATCTGCAGGTACCATCTCCATCTGGACATTATTTTTTCTCATGAATATTCCACAAATGTTAACAAAGTGGCAAAGGAAAAAAATCTACATGTAAAGTAAAATCCACTTCTTAGCAAGTCTGAAGTGATATACAGAAATTACAATCGAAACTTTCCTTCACATTTCTTCTCCCTAACTCTGGGAAACGAACTAGGGGTGGTGGAAGGGGAGGAGGGCAGGGGGTGGGGGTGAATGGGTGACGGGCACTAAGGGGGGGCACTTGACGGGATGAGCACTGGGTGTTATTCTGTATGTTGGCAAATTGAACACCAATAAAAAATACATTTATTATTAAAAAAAAAAAAACTTTCCTTCAACCTAAGATTGTGGATCCATCAAATATGCTGCCAGCTAAACAAATATGAGTTAGCCTAAGACCCTGAAAAGCAAGAAAGCTTAACAGGTTAAACTTTTTGTTGGGAGATCGAGAATCCTCACGCAAGGAGACACTCCATAAAATCAGAGAATACAACTCATTTCACCCATTCATTATTTGGAAAGGGTCAAAGAGAAATCAAACTACGATTTATATGGTCTCATGTAAATAAAATTCCAAATTCATGAGATTAAATTTATAAAGAAATAAAAAAGCATGGAGAAAAAACTCTGTAAAATTAAGAATAGGATTAGTAAATTTCTGTAAAAAGTTCTCACCCTTTTGGCCATGCGTTCATTGACTGCACAAGGGCTGTAGCTAGTCATGGTATAACCTTAGTACGGTGCTTGCTTCAAATGGGACTGTTCAATTTATTTATTTAAACAAAAAGTGGAATATATTTTTAAGAGACGAATTCAATGCTAATATTAAAAAAAGGGGAGGAGGAACTCATCACTACATTAAAAGATCATTATAACAAGTTTAAGATTTAATGCATTCAATAAACTAAAAAGTTGATTATAGGTTAATTAATGGACTATATAGTGTTTAAGAGCATGGATTTTGTACCTTGCTAGCTGAATGATCCTGGGAAAGCTATATATATAGCCCTCTCTGTGTGTCTCACTTTTAAAAAAAATCTAAGTTGTGAAGATTAATATAGAATAAGTGCCATTTAGGGTTTATTATTGTTACTATGGATTAATTGTGGAAACAATTCCTCTCCTGTGAGGACCAATGGCGTCAAAATCTCTTTAGGTATGCCACAAAAAAGTGTAAGTTTCTAAAATTCTGCACATATACTATTTAGAACATAATAAATATAAAGGCAATTTATACCGAAGAAAAAATTTTTTAACTAGGCTATGCATGACATGACTGTAAGTAAATAAACCTTTCTTTAAGAAGGGGACAAATAGATAAATAGGAATTAATGGAAGTTGAAAAAGCAAAGGTGAAGAAGGAGCTACACATAAACTGTCATCTGAAAGAGAATAGTATATATTTCCAAGTTAATTAACACCATCTCTTTGTACTCCCAAGTTCACTTACAACTTGGAAATATATTTTGTCTAGCCTAAAAAGAAACCAACCACTCCAATACTGTGTCTCATTATGCTAAATATCTAAAGAGAACAGTAACATTAAATCTGTAAAATTATATTTCTCTGTTACCATATTAAAATGTGAGCCCCTTCAAAAGAAAATAATTTAGAAATAACTTAGAAAACCTATGCTCTCCCAACAATTTAATACAAGAACTGGGCTAATATTTATTACCTCAGGGTTTAACTAAAACAGGTCTTTGATCTTTACAAAAAAGACTGAATTAAGAGTTTCAGTATTAGTTCTATATATTAAACAATTTAAACTAATTTAAGAAAGACTTGCTGGATAAGATAAACTTTATGCTGATCTCCTATATGCCTTGATCTATAAAAGAGAGTAAGAATGGAAACTGGGGCAAAATGTGTTGCCCCATCTGAAAACTTTATCTGAGATGATTAATCATAGAAGGAAGAGATTTCTAGTGGGGCATATATTGTTCAGAAATGATTAATCATTGTTGCAACAGTTTCAGCCCCTTGCGTAATGGTGATCAGGTTATATTAATCACACGCATACAGATGAAGAGATGTATCACTTAGCAACATTATAATATTCAAATTATTTGCATAGTAGGCAACTTTATATACATAAAACTTTGAGAATCACACAAGCGGTCTATAAAATTAGGGCAATGTTTATCTTCCACTTGATTTACCTAAAGTAAGGTATTAACCCTTAGAAGACATAACTATACTTTTTTTTTTAAAGATTTTATTTATTTATTCATAGAGATGCAGAGAGAGAGAGAGAGAGAGAGAGAGGCAGAGACACAGGCAGAAGGAGAAGCAGGCTCCATGCAGAGAGCCTGACGTGGGACTTGATCCTGGGTCTCCAGGATCACGCCCTGGGCTGCAGGCAGCGCTAAAACGCTGCGCCACCGGGGCTGCCCCCATAACTACACTTTTAAAATGAAGTTCATTACTCCACAATTCTGGTTTCTGGGAATTTACAGAAGTAGGCTATCAAAATAACCCCAGATGATTAAAGCCTACGTATCTTTGTTTCTAAATCCTCACAAAACTAAATCAGACATTACTAAATAGAAATTTTAATTCAATGAATCTATAGGCAGCAACTCTGCTTGAAATGAGTAAGACTAATTCAGCTTAAATTACTTTTTTCCCTCATGTTTAAAATTTATAACTAAATTTTCATGTTATTTCTCAAACTTCAGAGTGACAAGACTTTATACAAAAATAAATTGATTATAGCCAACCTTTACAACTTAACAACACTTAATAATGAACTTAGTTTCTACTTTACACACCTTTATAGACATTAGTGCTTCTAACCTTATAAAGAACATTGTCAGATGGTATTTCTGATTTTACAAAGTGGGAGGCCCAGCAGCTTTCCCAAAGTTAAACAGCTACCAAACTATATGGCAGAGGCAGTAAGGTAAAAATATTCATAAAGAAAGGGGAAAAAAGACAAGAGCCTCACCTCAATCCTTGATGTTTAAATATATGTTTCAAGTCTCCAATATCAAAACTTGGTATCTGTATATATGGCAAAGTGATCACTACAATAAATCAAGGGCATTTAAAATTTCTAATCTAACATGGAGGAAAGTTTTGCCTGAGGTTCAGCTGCTCACTCTTTAAGGATGTGTCAAAATGAAGTTGTTTTTACAGAAATGCTCGTAATATATCTAAATTACAAAGAATGGTTTTATGAAGATAGTTTGCCTAATCCTTGTATCCTTGGGATTGCATCACATAAGCTAAACATAGACTGAAATATTCTTCTTGCTAAACTGAGATTATTTATGCTTAATGACACTCTCCATCGTGCTGTCTCACCCCCTGCCCCCCCCCCCAAAAAAGCTAAACAAGAGTTGTTTATGAATAAGGCCAATTTTATTTAGGTGTGCCTGCTTGAGTAGTCTGCAACTAAATTAATTCATTTGACACATTTAAGACAATGACCCAATAACATACCTTTGTGAGTAATTTCTTTAGGATTTAGGAATTATAAATACTAGGAGTAAGACACCAAAAAGAAGCTGATTTGGTGGAGAAGGGAATTGTTTGGTCTTGATAACCTTTTCATTGTCCCTAGACTTCTGGCCACTCAAATTGTATCATACCTTGGGAAGGGAAATTGCCTGATGCAGCAGCTGAGCCAAAGTCAGCAAATCCTCCAAATAAATCAGTTGATCCTCCTAGAATTTAGCATGAAGAAAAGTTAAACTGTTAAAACCATAGAATAACCAATAGCAATTTCAGAAAGCCAGTTTAGCACCACACTTTAAAACTACCTAATATTAGAGGCTCCAGACCCATCGTAGAAGCTAGTTTGTTGATCTAAGTTTTCCTGCCCCCATGTTCCTTTTAAGCTACCACCTCTTACATTCTTCAGTTCTTTATCTTATAAGTAATTAACACTACATTGTGGTTAAAGTTATCCCTCACTTACATTGCCCAAACACAGTGTGGACCTGTGGTTTATCTATCAATTATGTTCTGTATACGAATCTTTGGTGGATGCTAAAACCTGGGTAATATGTTGCTAGGGAATAAGATACTCACATAATCGCTAAACATCACCCCACAGATTACTTAGTAAATACGAAGAAATGAAGCTACTTTTACAATGGAGAAACTGAATAGATATCAACTTAAACAACTTATCAAATTTAATAACACTGATAATCAGAGAAAATAGCATTTATGGGCCTTTTTATGCTGAAGGACTGAAAAGGAGGTCATCACCGTGTTAAGAATTCCAAATATTTAACCTGAATGTAATCATGAGGAATGAATCAGACCGATTACAAATTGAGGGACATTTTGCAAAACAACTCTCAAGACTCCTCAGAAGATGTCAACATCATAAAAGACAAAGAAGACTGCGACTGCTACAGATTAGAGGAGCCTAAAGAAAAACAACAAGTAAATGAAATGCATGATCCTTGACTGGATTCCGGATTTTTAAAAAGTGCTATCCTGAAATGACATAATTGAGACATCAGGGAAATCTGAAAATGGCCCGTATATTTGACAATACTGTTTAAAATTTAAATTTCCCAAGTATGACAATTATATTGTGATTATAAAGGAGAACTGTCCCTGTTTTAAGAAGATATATACTGAAGTATTTGGGGGGCAAAATGTCCTGTTTTTTTCCAATTTTCTCTCAAATGGTATACAATAAACAAATGGTATACAGTAAAACAAACAAAAATGATCCAGAGAGAGATGAAGAAAATGTGGCAAATTTAATAAAAAGGGAAAAATATTTGAGGTTGATTTGCATAAAAATCAGTTTTAATAGCTATACAGGAAGAAAAATGAATGCAATGATTTTGGTGAACTATTCGTTTTCTATTGTCTACTCCATGAACAGGCAAATACTTGCATTTTTAATACATGAAAAAATAACAGCTTTTTACTACTTCTAGACTGTCATTTTTAAAGAGGTGAGATCCAAAGGCTGCAAATCAATTTCTGTGCGCACAACAGCACATTCTCCTACAAATTTTTATTTGTAAACACTATGTGGATAATAATATTTACTCTTACCTATAATTTGAACAATATTACACTAAATATTAATATTCCATTTCTGTCCAATTTGGTTATCAATGAAACAGCAATAGCCAAAGGATCTAATAAAACTTTATTATTTATTCCTTATTTTTCTTTGTCCTTAAAGATTTCACCTCGTAAGAGTCACAACCTTAGAAGTTTAGAGCAGCAGTTCAATTATGGTGCTTTTAGTGTTATGCGAACATTATATAGGTTACATCACAGCTGCTTAGCCTGCAGTGCTTAGAAACTAGCCAGGTGGGACTGGAACATCTGGGTTGCACTCAAATACCACCAGGGACGGCTTCCAACATCTGGTGCCATTTCTGAATTGTCTTATCGCTGCAAGACACTCTGCCCCATCTGCTACACTCAACTGGGTTAATTAAACTAGAACCATCTTCCCCTCCTAATAAATGGCCAGCAGTAATAAAAGGAACAAATCAGTTTCTGATACATGTATACCTGGTATTTCTATTTAATGCACATTTACTGTAATCAACTATCAGCAAGCATAACAAATTTCTCATTTCTTTACCTCACTTCAGATGCACATATTCACATATGTCCTTACTCACCATGCACTAACTCCCACCAAGGCCAAGGTTCTCCACACTCCTACCAAAACTAGAGCTCATCTCACTACTTTCACTTTATCCAAAGGATAATATCACAGTGATTTGTTTTTTTCTTTTTCTCTTTATACATAATCCTGATAAAATGTGGTGAGGGACATAAAAGATCAATGACCTATATTTTTAAACTATATAAACAAACACATATATTAATAAAACACTAGCAGGGAAATGAACATTGTGAACGGTGCTTTATATTCATAAGTTTGTCTTCTGTATTGTTCCTTCATGTTAAAAATATTGATCAAAGTATACTGCTAGGTAACAGAATGACAGTTAATCATTTAC
The DNA here is from genome assembly GCF_003254725.2 of Canis lupus dingo. Classification (NCBI taxonomy): domain Eukaryota; kingdom Metazoa; phylum Chordata; class Mammalia; order Carnivora; family Canidae; genus Canis; species Canis lupus. Next base: position 52,926,828 of record NC_064246.1, on the reverse strand, counting down.
TAAAACATTAAGGGATTTGAAAATTGGGGATTATTTTAATTTGCTTCATCCAGCAGTGAATAAACATCAATATGCAATTTATTATGCTAAACAAGCAAATATTACACCTCTCCATTCACACTGTAGGGAGTTTCATTTCAACATAACCAATTTAAAAATACTGCAAGTAAAGAATAAAAGCACACATAAGTATTTTACAAATAGAAGCCACCTTTTCTGAAAAGGACTTAAATTTTCTCTCATCCTTTGAAGTGCCACAGATTATGCTTCTATTTGGGTTTTGCAGTTTTTAACTCTGAAAACTATCTTAACAATTTAAACTCTCTATTTTTCTCTTTTAGGAAAAGTTGCTCTCTCCTAGGAGGGACTATCATTACCTGTATGTATGATGTTATTCATACCAATGCCTTAAGTCCAACAGAAATTTTCAATACTGAAGCATTTTACCAGATAACCTCTATCTAATGGAATTTAAATAAAAGAGTGTACCAAAAATTGCTGCATGTGGAAGACTGCTAAATTTCACAAGAGCTATCCTTCAAGATTCCCACATGAGAGCTGTCATTATAAATGAACCATTTCCATCTGCCTTTTCAGGAATAGCAAGGAGGTTATTTACAATCACCAGCTGGGAACATGTATTTTCCAAAGCAATACTGCAAACAGGAAAAATACAGCTGAACTAGACAGTGCTTAAACTTCAAATGAAAATTTTCTTCAACAAAGAATTTAATCTAGATTACATTATAAAAAGCTGCTGCAAGAATTTTAGTAAATATAAAAGAAATGACAAAATGCAAAAAAATTATAATGTATGATAAAGATTAATATATATAAGAAGTTTAAATATAAAATAGTAAGGATAAATACCCCCACTAAAAGAAATGGACAAAAAAACATGAATAGACAAGTTACGACTGGCCTATAAAAACATGAAAAGTATTCAAATTCAGGCATCAAACGAATGCAAAATAAAATCAAATATTATTTTCTCCTTACGAACTGGATGGTTTTCAAAGATGCTATTCCAGTACTCTAATAGAGAAAAATTTGGAAAACAAAACAAAACCTAATCTCCACCCCGCCCCCAAATAAGAAACTGGTTAAATAAACTATAGTATATCTATACAATGTTAAGATATAAAGCAATTACAAGTCTGTGAAAAAAATATCAATGATCATAGGAAAATGGTCATGAGAACTTGGATGAAAGGTAATTCACAGAAAAATAAAAGCCTTATCAAAAGCCTGAAAAAGATCTGCCACGTAATAAAGACTTATACTGACTGAATATATAGAAAGAGTAATTAAAAAAAAAAAGAATATTCACCCAAATTATTACTCATCCAAGTCATGGTGAATCACTTGCTTTCCATCAAATTTCTAAAATGAGCATGCATGACTTTTAATTAGTGAAGAGAATATGTTAAAAAATATTTATTTTTAGTAAACTTGGCCTAAACTGAGACAACTTTATGGAAATTCTAATCTGTAAGTCAGTGTACTGAATATGTAACAACATGGTTCATACTCATATAAATATCCTCAACAAACTTTTGTGAGTACTGTGTACAACGTAACAGATTCATATACAAATGTAATCAACATTTTGGATTTGACATACCTTAATCTTTAAAACTATTTTTAAACTAAAAAAGAAATTCAAAACATATTGCAAGTCACACATAATACCCTCTGTTTGTACTGACTTATGGTGTATTTTTCTCTTCAACCTCATTTATTGTTATTAGAGAGAACTTACAGAATGTATGTTAATCAAGACCTAAATTCCTTAATGAGAAAGGGACAAAGGAGACAATGTAGATTTTTACAAAGGTGAGAAACAATAAAAAAATGAAATGGGATGTTTTTGGCATTCTAGTTTTAACTGGCTTATTTTCTAAATACTGTAATTTATTTTTAGAATGTTTACTTAGAAATGTACTGTGTGTAAAAGCCACCAAAATATATTTAGAGTACAGATCTTAAAAGAACATCACCATAGTAGTGATGAATTCTTGGTGAATGGGTTTCACACATATATTTAAAACTTGGAAAAGACTCTACAGTGATTTTACCACACATACTTTTGAAGATGTTAGCAAAAAAGGATGTAGTAACATACACACAAAAAAAGAAAATCTGAGCATATCCTCAGAGGAAGTATTTATCTGGTGAGAGGTACAGATGCTGTCATATCTGCTTAGGTTTACAGTTCATGCCCATATTACATGCATGATGGCAATATTATAAGGATAGGCACATCTGGTAAATGACACCCAAATGGCATACCAAATAGCAACACTTAATATGGTAGATTCTCAGACTTTTTCATGTGTAGGTTCTAAAGATTTAATATCCAATATTTTTCCACTGCTGAAGTCAATTTAAAATACATTACTAAAGTATTTAAACAGAGATTTGGGATAACAAAATTTATGTACTGATAGAGGGGTTCTATATAAACTAGTTAAACATACTGTTTCAAATAGAAGATAACTTTAAAAGATAATTCTGATGTAGACTCAAGTTTGTTTTTACAGAAAATTACGATAAAACAAACATTAAGGCAAGAAACCTCCCAGATTTCATGTTAGACTTTGTCTCAATTACTGTATTAATATTAATTGCTACTTCTATTTAATTAGTCAATCTACTGTTTGCACTGGAGAAGAAAAAGCACTCAATGGTTCTTGCCAAGCAAAGGAAGCATGCTGGTATTTAATAATTCTCTCTGTTCAAAGTAATCTTGATATCACTGAAGAAAAAAGTTACATCACTCATCTGACCTTCCTAGTTAATTCTTCTCTGATTGCTCCATTAAAACTTTCCACAGATGCATGAAAGGGCTCCTTAATATTTCATGCCAGGAATTCCAAAGTAGTTGATATTCTGTGACACTATATCTGTATTATATGACTACATGCTAACAGTTAACACTACAGTTAGGATTTTAAGCATACAAAAAGATGGTGCATAAATTGTTTTTGGTTTTTGTTTAGGTTTTATTTATTTGATGGAGAGAGAGTGGGCACAAGCAGGGGCAGGGGCAGGCAGAGGGAGAAGCATGCTCTCTGCTGAGCAGGGAGCCAGATGTGGGGCTTCATCCCAGGACCCAAGGATCATGATCTGAACTCAAGGCAGATGCTTAACTGACTGAGCCACCCAGGCACCCCAAAGACGGCAAATCAATTATTAAACAACTGATGTAGTTGTGGCAGTGGGCATCACAGTTTAATGAACAATTATTCTGTTTACAGAATAATTTTAGGAACAGTACGAGTTATAGAAAAAAGGGAAAATAGGAACTGAAGAAGCTCAGAAACTTTGTTGAACCAGATGCCCCATGAAATTCAATCCCAGTCTAAGAATTTTATGATAGTGGGTAAGAAGGAGGAAACAGAAGACTTTCTTTAATTACGTGTACTATCAATGAGAAATAATTTCCATCACAGACTTAAGCACTAACATAATTTTTTCTCAAGATTTTATTTATTTATTCATGAGAGACAGAGAGAGAGAGGGAGGCAGAGACAGACAGAGGGAGAAGCAGCATCCCTGCAAGGAGCCTGATGTGGGACTTGATCCCAGATTCCGGGATTACACCCCAAGCCAAAGGCAGACGCTCAACTACTGAGCCACTCAGGCGTCCCATCACTAATGTAAATTTTAAAACAATTGTTTTGAAAAATCATTACACATATCTAGGAACAATAGATTTACTTCGCATATTACTTATGTGTCAATCTTGTTATCTACATTTTAATGTGAAATAAACTTTGAATAGGTTGGGAAAGTTCATCTTTAAACAGAAATTATATTTCTTGAGCTGTTTTGACTTGTAGCATAGGACTTTATTAGAACTCCATAATCATCTAATGCAACCTCAAATACCAATTACCTTGAAAACAATATATAGGGAATTACTTAAATCAAATCCGGCATATATTAAAAATCTAACTGAAGAAATCATTAATCTATCTAAAATAATCTTGGTAAAGAGACTACTCTTTTGCTATAGCCTCCTTAAAATATGTCAGATAGATGGTTACATACTTTCATAGAATGCCCCTTTCCTCCAAAGCTCTCAGCATGTTTATAACCAGGTAACTATTTGTGACTCCTGATTAATGATTACTTCTTCGGCCTGACCTTTCTATGAGGGCGAGAACTTTGTTTCACTAAATATTATACCTTGAGCACCCAGACCAGTGTCTGATTCAATAAATACTTGCTGAATAATTGAATGAAAAGTTTATATAAACTCTACCATAGCTGATGTTGAGAGCCAGAAATTAAGATTTAAGGAAAGACAATAAAATGGGCAGAGCACAGTTATATTTTGCTTTTAAGAAAGCAAAGGACTCCATATACTCAGTACTAAGAAGTTAAGGAGACAGAGAGCTATTACTAAATTACTGGTCAAATATTTAAGCACTCTTCTTTATTTCAGGCAATTAAACAATTTTTCCCAAATAATGTTCAAGGCTCACTAATTTCACATTAAAAATAAATCCAATGCAAAAAATTATTTTTCATTGTATCCTTTATTTGGCATTTTGAACAATTACCCTGAAATCAAGGTTACTGAAAGGAAAAAAGCCAGTGTGGAAGCTTACCTGTTGATTGGCTGGTGCCATCAAACAGGTCAACAAGGTCACCAGACGACTTGCTGCTAGGCACTGAAGTCTGAAAACACAGAGAAATTAATAAGCTTATTCTACTATTTTTCCTAAATCTGCTCTAGTCATCTCTGATTCTCAGCTGAGACCCAAATACTTGTAATATAATAAGAGTACATTTAGTTTTCTGAAAAAAGAGAAATGACCTTGAAGTTTTATGGAAAGAGCGCCATTTTTAAGTAATTCTATCCTTAGCACTGTTAAAATCGCTAACATCTACACTGTTTTCCCCATTTCTTTTCCTACTGCATTTCACTCTGGAAAACATACCTTCCAGATGCCACTCAAATCTTAGTGTTATATATCAGAATCATATGAGACCAAGATCCTATCCAGCTCTAAAATTCCATGATTTAATGACTCTTTGATTACTGTTTGTACACCATACAAGTCATTCTATGTTGTTTGATATACCTTCACATCTAATTGCTTCACATTTATTCCCCAAACTAAAATGTGGGGCTGGAGTTTACAATGATTTTTCTCTTCCCCATAGTCCTAAGTGCCTGGGTGCAAATGTCCTGTATGTTCAATACATATATAATAAATTACAACAGAATTGCTAGGCAATAGGCAAACACTGTAAGCTCCTACGCATGTTAATTTGAGCCCTAAAGATGAAAACCTATATGCTGGTTCAAAAAGGTGTTGAGATTGAAAGAGATTAAGCAGTTGACAAACTTTCCAAAAACTCTGGCCTTTTTTTTCTTTTTGGAGGAAAAAAAAAATTGCAAAGCTTACACTATAAACTGTTTATGGCAGAGTGAAATATATTTAGGTTATACTACAAACTGATATTTAAAATCTTTTAATATACAAAAATATTAATTAATCATTTAAAAAAAGTTATACAGTGTGGCTGATTTTCCTGTGCAACCTTATGTGAGTTCTCCCTTTAACAGTTATATGTACTGAGGCTTTATTTTTTTATTTTTTTTTTTTTTTCTGTGTACTGAGGCTTTAATTGCGACTATCTACCAGACCCTGTACAGTCGTCAGTAAGCTAACTGTATCTACAGCAGGGGAAATCTAAGACCACAAAGGACAGAGCCATTTCCCCTCTTTAATAACTACGACTGAAGTTGAGTTTTTTTTTTTTTTTAATTTTTATTTATTTATGATAGTCACACAGAGAGAGAGAGAGAGAGAGAGAGAGAGAGAGGCAGAGACACAGGCAGAGGGAGAAGCAGGCTCCATGCACCGGGAGCCCGATGTGGGATTCGATCCCGGGTCTCCAGGATCACGCCCTGGGCCAAAGGCAGGCGCCAAACCGCTGCGCCACCCAGGGATCCCTGAAGTTGAGTTTTAATTGAAGTTTTCATCAAAACTAAAAAGATGGGTACAATTATACACAGATGATATCTGGCAAATCTTGACAGAGGAATTGTTCTTGCCACTAAGTATGACTAGCTTTATTTTTAGAGTTAACTATAATTTGTAGGACACATACATTAGAAAAACGTTTTCCCCAGCTTTTTGCTACTTCTGACGCAAAGACACAAGTTGGGTAAACACTAGTCGGGAAGACTGACAAAACACTAGCCTGTGGCCAGGTATCTAGTAGGTGGATTTCATTTCTGTGGGGTGAATAAAAAACAAATGAAGAAGGTAGAAGGCAGTGCTGCTACTAATCAGTAGTGACAATCAGGCAAATAGGCCTCCCTTCATAGGCAACATCTCTATATAAAAATGAGACCATTTCCCCTATATATCAATACTTGGTCCTCTTTTGTCATTTCTTACATCTTCTAAATACTCCTCTATTTTCCTTAGTAAATCTCATCATGTTTGGCAACCAGTAATAGTGTCTTGAAGGAAATAAATGCACCATATTCCAACTCGCCACCTTTCCCAAATGAACCGAAAATGTCATTTCTACTTTCATAGAAAGTGTATACACAATTGTGCAGCAACTGGACAGGTTTCTTCCCCCAAAGAGATTTCTTATTATTAATGACTCTCAGTAATACAGGCCAGATGATCTATAATTAATATGATTGCCTAGGAATGCCCAACCCTATTAATGCAGTAATTCTAGAAGTAATCTGTAAGAATAAAACTGTGTAGAGTGTGTAAACTTGTGCCATTCCCACCTTCAGTGAAGACTGAGGGGTATGAGTTGAAGCATTCTGATCCGGACTTGCTTTGTCCCCTGTGTAATGTGCCGCTGCTCCAAGATCAATGGTTTTGGAAGGATTTGCTGTGCGCTTGTGTCTGGTTGTGGTGGTCTCTGTGGCCTGTGTGATATGGATATGCTTTGTCGTCACAGTTTCCTCTTCATCTTTGAATTCACCTTTGGGAGATCTGCCTCTTCTTGCTTTCTTTTCCTCATCACTGTCGCTAAAAGATATTAAAAATGAAGCAAAATAATAAGACTAGGGATTATTTTAAAATGGAGCCCTCAGTGATTTGAGCTAAAGAATTTCAAATGTAGTAACTCCAAAATTCCATACTCTATTTGACAGGGATCAACAGAATGTTATCTAAGTTATCTGAATAATGATATGTGTTGGGGAGAGGAAATGAGAACCCGTTCAATTCCCTAGGTAAGTCTAAAACACTGCTACAAAAACAGATTTACATAAATGTGTACAAATAAAAAAAGTCTGAAGTAATTCAAGTGTTTATGTATTATAGATTTAAAGCTTAATTAAAAAATAAAATGACAGTATTATCATGTCAGAATCAACTGAAGAGATCCTGTGAGCTCAAACATCTGCATTTGATGACCATTTTCTTGAAATGGATGGTGTGCAAACTACAGTCCCATTTAAATAACAATTCTGTCACTGACTTATACACAAATACATCATAAAATATTACAATTTCAGTGGACATATTTTCAACACTATCCTAACTAAATTTAAATGATTAAATGCTCACCTGTAAATGCAAAAAAATATAAAGTATTGCACTTTACAACATTAGTGCTCTATTTTACTATAGTGTAGGGAGATGAAACTTTTACCTTACTATGAAAATTGCTTTACAGGAAGCAAGTATACTTGAAATGTTTTGAAATAATTCCTTTTTAAGGCATATTCAAAACAATTTTCCCCCCTTTTTAATAAGGCAAAAGAAAAACATACATAATAAAAAAAAAACTGAGTTTTTCACATGCCACAAATTAAAAATGTCAGCACTAATTTGTTCTTCAGTAATATAGGACTGAGGTTCTCTTCTGGTACAAGTAAGGCAGAGAGAAATTACCTGAAACATTGCCTGCATTACTTAATTTTAGAGTAGATGATTTAATTTATAAATATTCTGAAACAAAATGCTTAAAATTCTCCTTAAAACTCTACTAATTTATCCCAGACAAATCTAAAGCAATTTCTACTTAAATATAAATCAATTTGGAACCTCTATAAATCAAGGATCAAGAATAGCTTCCCACACAGAGCAAAAGGGCTAAATGTATTTTTATCTATTTAGCATTTTAGGGAATCTACAAGTTCTGATTAGGTGTTCAAAAGCCCTTGTCTCTTACCAGTTTCTCAGCAACAAATGACTTAAAGGTTCCCATCATCAGCCCTATAAGTAAAGCTAAATTTCTTATCTTCCTGAGGTCCAATTTGATTTCGGTGCAAGGTAATTTCTTTATATGTTGAGAATATAAAACTGACTAGCACACAATGAAATGGAAGCTTCATATCTGATCAATGTTCAAAAATTCTTGAATCTAATAACGAACTAAAAATAAGTCTGTCATTCTGGTAACATCCCAGAGGTCTCATGCAACTTTGTCTAAAAGTCTACTCTTCTTTCACAAATACTCAGATCCCTGGTGTGCTCTTCAGTTACTATGATAAATAATACACACTACATTTTTACTCTTAAACCTGGATACTTTATGTAAAAGACTTAGGAACTGTAGCAGAACTTGTCATAGAGGCAATAAGAAAAAAAAATCAAGGGAGAGACAGAAGAAAAAAAAAGACAAAGCAAAAAAAGAAAAACTAAGGGTGGCAGAGTAAAGCAACACACAAGAATGTGCATAGATTTCTAACCAGCCTACCCCAACCCACCTGATCTCCACATCTCTTCAGGAAATAGCAACAGAATATATGGCCACTATGTTTTCTAAGCCAAACTAAAAACATAAACACACAGGCCATGAGAACAATCATGAGAGAAAAAATTGAATATTCACAGAATATTTGAGTAGGCACAGTTTCCCAAGTTTAGTGTTTGTTATTTTAAATATACATAGTCTTCAATATAAATGAGCTAGAAATGTAGTTGTAAAATAGATATTATTTAAGGTACTAAAAGTAAATTCTGGCTCTTCAAAGATTATATTCCAGCAGCAGTCTTAAAAAAGACAGGCATTTGAGAAATTTAATAAATACAGAAACATATTGAAGACACTAAACACTAAACAAGTATTTTAAAATTGCTTCAAAATTTTCTTTTTAATGACCCCTAAATCTGAACCATTAAGATTTTTTTCTTTTTTTAGCAAAAACATAAAGGAGAGAGATGGTACTTAGTTATAAGAACTCACTTGAAGGAACAGCTCTATCACTAACCGTTACTTTAGGAAAGTTCCACATAGCCTGACTAGGCGTCAGGTTTTACTTTTAAAAAATAAGAGTAAAATCCTTGATCTAGCCTTTCTAATAGAAATACTCTGAGGCACAAATGACAAAGAACTTGTAAAACCTGCCTTGCAAATAAAGTGCTATATATATTACCCTTTTAACTTTTATATAGTTTATAGCTATATGGGTAGGTAAGAACAAAAAGTGAATGCTGCAAAGTTCAAAGTATTGTTCTACATAAAATGAAATACAAATGCTCTAACATCAAAAAATATAGTTTATGAAAATATAGATCTACACTTGAAAACATTTTAGCTTAAAAATTCATTTGAATTTTTTTTCCTTGTATACACTGGCATGGAATCATTATAAAATGTCACAGAGTTAAATTTCAAACCCTTTAACTTTTGTTTAAACTTATTTAGTGAAGTTTATTAATAATAAACTTCATTATCCCTCAGCAATAACTTAGAGACTGGGTGATCCGATGCCCAAATGCCAAATGAGCTATGAAAGTTCTTACTGGGAAAATTCTTTTCAATAAATAGCCTGAATAAAAACATACAGAAAATGTGATCAACTTTAGAAATAAATGGACATACACAACATGGAATATATCAATACTAATTACAAATAATGTTTGACCTAGCGTCTTAAAAACAGCTGCAGAGTACTCACATCAGCAGCAAATACACTAAAACTGGAACAACACAGAGAAGATTAGGATGGCCCCTGTTGAGGGATGACATGCAAATTCATGAATCATGCCATATTTTTATATAGAGCATTTTTAAGGGCAGTACAACTATCCTGTATGGTTCTATAATGCTGGATATTATGTATTTCTCAACTGCACAACACAATGAACCCTAACGCAAATAACAGATTTTATTTAAGAGTATACTGTATATCAAGATTGGTTTTCAATTGTTAATAAATGTATCACACTGATGCAAGATGTTAATAACAGGAGAAATTGTGTGTGTGTGCGTGCACGCAGACGTGTGAGCACACATGCATGCACAAGGTGGGGGGTTAACATGGCAACTCTGTTACTTTATGTACAATTTTTCTGTGAACCTAAAACTGCTCAAAAAAATAAAATCTATTAAGAAAAAAGAAAAGTTGAACTTTAGATAAACAAAAACCCAGCTGCATAAATTCAGCACCCTTTTCAAAGGACCCAGGAGACAAAGCGTTAATACCTGCATCTTTCTGGAGAGTCTTCTCTATCTTTCCTCCGGAACTTGCTGATGGTGTCATCAATTGTGCTTCCAATTTTATCACTCAGTTCACCTAATTTATCACTGAATGGAAAAGCACTCTTGTTTTTATCCCACTCTTCATCCCATTTTGATTTGGGTTCAGGATCGTATCTTTCACCTGCATTAAAAAGAAAAGCAACTTTAAGGACATTAAATTCAAAAGGTGTCTACAGTCCTTATTTCTGAAGCTTTTCCTCATAATAAAATAGTTTTCAAAGGAAAACAGAAAGCTCCCACAGTGCTGAATCAACACAATTACAGCAAGGCACAGCATGTAGTGCCAGTCATTAAGTGGCAGGAATGCAGATTCAAAAGGTTTTGTTTATGAAAACTTACACAACCTTAATGCACAGCACAGCATTATCTATAAGTTCTTAAAAGAGTAGAGGAAAACACAAAAACCAACATAGGCTATATAAGTCAAAGAGAAATGGAAATTTTTTTTTACAAAAGTCGTATAATACATATTTCATTCTTGTCTCTTAATGGTTCTTCAATTATTAGAAAAGTATTGGACAGCAACAGTCTCTTAAAAAACACCAACTATAGGACACAACACTCTGAGTGCTACATGTCCCAATATGCTGAAAATAACTATTATTCTTTAAGTGTCAAACTAGAAAAATAACGGATTTTATGGCATGGGAAAGCATCTTTTAATTATTATAAAAAGAATATTCTAACCACCCAAAACTACACAGACTAGAATCATGAAATATGCTCAAGCAGTTCAGAACAGTGATGATCTTTCAAACACCAAGTCTAAACATATGCCAGGATGGCAAAACCTAGGGTGACTCTGTGTGAAATTTGAGAATGAAAAGAATAGATCATGGTAAACAAAAACCCCAAAATGTCAAAATTTGTTTCAGACCTTGACCTTGGGGGCCTATCCAAACTCAACCAAAAAGCCAAGAGTAGACAGTACAGAGAAATCACATGAGGTTAAAAAGAAGAAAACAATGAAAATTAAGGCAGGCTAAAAAGAAAAGGGAAAAGTGCAATGACAACAAAATAATCAAAAGGTAGCTCAGTCTTTGTGTTCAACTTTGGTGAACTAGTTCTGGTGGCAAAAAAAACCCTTTGGAGACTGAATAAAACCATTCTGTAGAACTGCCTGCTAAAACTGCCAAAGCCAAAATTTTCTGTAGGAGGATTTTAAGATATGTCCACTAGATCTGAAAGTGACCATCAACTTAAAAAGAATATGACAAAATTTTAACCAGATGGCTTTATAAAAATGAGTGGTTTTCCAATAACATGAATGTACATTTCAATGAAAGTGTAATAAACTAGACTTTGAAAAGACAAATTTATAGAAAAAATGAAAGCAGATGCAAACAAAGCTGATTAGTGTGATGGACATATTACAAAGGTATCAGATTACTGGTAAGACACCATCTAAGGTCAATGAAAAGACATAAAATAGTTGAAGTTGATTAGTTAAGTCTTTGAACAATATATACATCACAAATATAATTTTAAAAGAATGTGATGCAAATATGTAAGATGTTCAACTCTCTAATGTAGATGTTGTAATTAGTTCACAGAGACTGAGACTTTATTCAGTTTTCTAAATCTAAGTATATAAATTATATAAATTGTGCTGGTAAAAAAAAGGGTTACAAGCAAGTAGAATGAAGAAATGAGTTGCAAATAGCAATTTCTCCTCAAAAAACATGTTAAATTGCTCCTGCTGCTTTGAAAAAGCTAAAGAATAAAATAACTACTTAGGCAAAGAATCCAAAAACTTGTTACTCTCCTAAAATAAAAATTCCAAAACTTATTTATATGATTTAAGAGAAATATTTTTCCTCAATTCAAGAACTTTTTGTGATGCTTAGTCATAAAAAGAATGGAATTTTCCTGTTAAAAATGTCCTTTAATAATTAAGTACAGTATTTTTTCTTTGAGAGCAAGGAAGCAAAGCAGCGAAGTAGTGAAGATATTATTTTGTAGATAATCACAAGAAATAGAAATTTTTACATGGTTCTAATGCAGGAGTTAAGATCCCAATGTAATCCAAATACAAAAAAACTTCTGATATGGGTGGGAGGTAGTTGGGAAGTCCCAATCTGTGGCTGAGTATACAGAGCACTAGCCTGTCTGTATATATACAAAATGACCAGGAGATGGTCAGAGTTTACAGAAGACTGAATGAGTCTAAAGGGACATGATATAATGGAGTTTTCTTATTTTCCGTGCCTGTTTCAAGTACCTAGTGATCAATTTTAGGGAAGCTATATTATATTAAAAATAAACATAAGGAGTCAATGTTACAGCAGCTCTTAAACATGTTAGGAAAAATAAAGTGATAGGCCTAGGTGAAAAACTGATAGTACTGTCACCTTTTTCTGTGTCGAATTAAAGTATTGCTTAGTTAAGGGAAGAGACTGAGGCAGAACTAACTTATAGGAAGCTTACCTATTTTTGGCCCAAAATAGAGCTAATGTGCTTCAAATAAGGAAAATGAAGCTCTTTATCAAACTTCATATTTTTATGCTCTAAACGGTGAGGACAGAAATCTTTTTTCTTTTTAAATCAAGAGGGAAGAGTATATATCTGTTTTATTATGTCAACTTAAAGTTTATAATCATTTAATTGATGACTAATGGTTAAAATAATATTCCTGAACCCACAAAAGTAAAAAATAGAAAAGAAGATTCCTAATATCCATATAATAGAAACCAAAAAGAGTACTTCATATATTTTCATATTCTATTTTTTGGGGAAAAAAAGGAAAGTTATTTTGGTCTTTTGTATTTTAATGATTCTTAAAATATATCCAGGAAGCTAAATGGATGCATAGGTGTCAGTTTGTCTTTGATACTCACTGTATCTGAATCCTCCAACACTGTCTGAGGAAACCCCAACATATTTGTCTTTGTTCTTCTTTGCCTTCTTTCGCTCTTCACGAAGCCTGTCGTCATCCTGGGCAAATTCAACCAATTCTTTCACCTTCTGGCGAATATTTATACCTTGATCTTTGCCATGCTCATCTGTGAGGATGGTAAGGGAGAAACAAAACCTTAAGAATTAATAAATATCAAACCCTTTAACACAAAAAACAGACATGAAAATTTCAACATAAAAAACCAACTTCAATATTTAAAATTAACAAAAAGAGGCAAATAGTGCTACTGAATTTCGTCATTTTCTCATCAGCAAATTCTAAGTCTTGTGATTCAATTCTGGCTTGTAAGAGCATGTAAAAGTGAATTAACAAGAACCACAGATATTGGTGCTATGTAAGATAAATGAAAGAGCTACTAAAAAGCATTACTAATGATGACCATATGAAAAAGACTTATATCCATAAATGTTTTCTTTTCCTACTGTAGTTTAACAACAAAAGATTCACTTTAACATTTTAATGACTAAAATGTACCCAAATGCTTTGGTTTCCCCAATACAAGTTTGGAAACACTAATTACCAGAATTTAGTGTAGCTGAAAAACTGAATTTTTAAAGTGCTTTCAACTGGGGTACACAACAAAATGAAATGTGGTTTATTCTGTATCCTCGTTCACATTCAAAACACACTCTGGCCTTGCTGCCTTTGCACAGTAAATATTATTTGGTGGGAGGAAAAAAAAACCCAGCTTCAAACAGATGTGTGTGTTTTGGAGCTCTAACCTTTTCTTCCCATATGATTAAAGCTATTCCTTTATGGACACCACAGGGGACCAGTCTCCAGTGCATATTTTAATATAAACCCGAACACTCATGTTGTGTTGGTTCTGTTGTTATTAGCCAGTCTTTTCTGCAAGTTCTTGTCTTCACTAATTAATACTCTAGGGCCCCACGTCTTGGATTCTGCACTCGTCACACAACCAGCAATAGTCACATTCTAATTAGAGCAGAGAAGCTTCTAAGCTGGTTCAGGTGACTGACAACTCCAACTACTGTTTTAATTTGCTTATAAGGTTTTTCTATTGCTCACCTACAAAGTGGTAATTTTCCAGGGATCGCAAATCATAAATGTGTTCTCTGGCACTTGTAACAACACGCTCTGATCCATTCCTTATGAGGTAAGCTAGAAGCAGCAATGACTGTAAAAATACAAAGCACAAAATGATTTAACAAAATAAATTCTGGTAGAGCTTTGGTGAATGGTTAAAAAAAAATAATTCCAACATTAGCAAATAATCTTTGCGGGGGTAAGGGAGAGGGCAGGGGGAATGTCTTTACCTTATACTGGACTTTAAATACATAGTCAATTTGAAATTCCTCTTGTAACCACGGTAAATAATTATAAGTTGTCCATTGTTACCATGTGTCAAAAGATTAAGAAAAAATAGCTCTCTGATGTTAAGAAATACCTGAATATATGATACAAATAAACACTAAGCTTCTGGAAAGTGGCTCAGTTTTTACTTTTCCTCTAGGCAGTACAGAATGGTGAATTGTTAGAAACATCAGTTAAAGAGAACAATTATTTAGTAATTATATGATCCCATAGCATTTTCCCCAGATCAAATTAAATTTGGAAGTTAATGATGTGACTTTTGTTTCAGAAACTAGCTGCCAACAAATATGAGAAAATAAAGGTTTTATGGGATTTCTTTTTGGGGTGATGAAAAAATCCTGGTATTAGGTAGTGGTGACTGTTGCACGACTTTGTAAATACACTAAAAACCACTGAATGATGCATTGTGAACTTAACTTTGCTTGGTACAAACCTCACATAAAGAAACAGCAACTATTTTATCACAAATATTATATAAGCTAAAAGAATGACAGTGAATGTTTTCAGAAACAAATAACATCAAAAACATGAACTAAATAAAGCATTGCTCTTCAATCCTGGAAGTCAAAATGTTGCTTTCAGAGTTTCAGATATAAACATTATATGCCATTTTGAAAGCACAGGAATTTGAGTAACAAGAAAATATGGCGGGTTTGGGAAACAGATGACAATCTTTAGAATTCTACATTAGGTATCTGATAAAAAGTACATATTTGGAAATTTACAATGTTAGAATTTTAATATGTTTTAGAATCTCTATATTTTAAACTAACATTTCTGGTGCAGAACACTGTGTTAAAATTATTATAAATTAGGCAAATTTTATGTAGAGATGAGAAACCATATTACACTGTGGTTTTCATTTTAATTGCTCATACACTAAATATGCATCCAGCTGTGGATTCATTACTTTTGATATGCAAATATATTTTTGGTAGGAAAAATTTTAACTACTAAATAAAGATATTTTTAAGTATTATTAACATTAATTTTAAACATTTTACATTCAGAATAGTTGTTTATGGTGACTAGCAAATTTTCTTTTACCTGTTTAAGAATATCCTAAGATTTAATGTCCTTCATAATCACTTATGTATGCATATCTCAAAATTTCAAGCATTTGTTTTCAACATGTCAAGCAATAAAAACAAAATGACGTCCATACCTTGTAAACTCTTCTCCAATTTTTTTTGTTGTCTTTTAACATTCGTGACCAAAGCATGTTCATAAGTTCTGGAAATTGTTCATACATGAATGTAGCCCTGAAAAAGAATAATTTTCCTCAAGACTTTGCAATACATTAATTTTAACAGTAGATGGCAGACTTGTTCTAAGTTACTGTGTTTTCCCAAAGAGCTTAAAAAATTTAATAAGCTTAATACAAAAGATTTAGATATGTTTCCATAAAAATATTTTTCTCACAGTTTGTACAATGTCTAGGACACATGTAAATCCCACTAATTAATCTCATCCTTTACAAGCCCTTTACTTACCAAGATGGTGGTCTAGATGCTCATCAAAAAAAATTTCCTAACTTTATTTCAAGTTATTTTATACATTTCTCAAAATTTTATAAAAAGCTACAGTAAGTCTCTAAACTTCGTTGAAAAATTTGGTAGTACTTTTTCGAGCTAATTTTTAAGGGGAAATGGGACTCTGCGTAGAACTTCCTCCATTAATATCTGAATGATTATGCAAAATTTGTATCTGGCAGCTAAACTGTTTAAAACTGAAAGCAAATTTTGTATTTCTATGTAAAGATAGTTGGATTCTTTCTGCACTGCTGAGTCAAATTATCACTTACTTGGCAATCTCTCCCATGAGTTGCCCAGAAGGTCCCCAAGGATCATCATTCGTTGCTTCTCGAACCTTAGACTCGATCTCTGAATAATTCATAACCACATTGGTGCTGCAGAGAAAAAAAAATGCACGCACATACACACAAAGATTAGCATCAAAACTGAGAAACACATGAAAACTTAATAATGACACTACTGGGTGTCCTAATGAGATACCTCTACAGGGTGGGAAAGAAAACATCTTTTGTGCATAAGCTATTTCGAGGATACTATAAAACACATTTAAGTTATATTTAAGAAAATTTTATTATTCCATTAGCCTCCCAGAATACAGATGAGAGATTACATTAGAGCTGGCATAAGTCCAGTAAAAAATGGCTTTGGGTCAAATTAAAAAGGAAACTGAAAATGCTAGAGTCTATTATAAAACTAAGTTGTCACTTTTCCAACCAGATCTGGTTTACATGTACTCTTGCTTTAACAGAACTTCTGTAAATTAATCAGAAAAATTATATAAGAGCAGGATATGGGCAGCCCCAGTGGCGCAGAGGTTTAGCACAGCCTGCAGCCCGGGTTGTGATCCTGGAGACCCAGGATCAAGTCCCACGTTGGGCTCCCTGCATGGAGTCTGCTTCTCCCTCTGCCTATGTCTCTGCCTCTCTCTCTCTCTCTCACTCTCTGTCTCTCATGAATAAACAAATAAAATCTTTAAAAAAAAGAATATTATCTATATTGCATTAAAAAAAGCAATGACAAACTTCTAAAATTCTAGAAATTCTAAAAATATTTAAAATTGCTATGAAAATTTAACTGTAATCACTTGGTCTTTTTTCACTTATTTTTAAAAAATTAATTAATTTATTTTATTTATTCATTCATGAGAGACACAAAGAGAGAGGCAGAGACACAGGCAGAGGGAGAAGCAGGCTTCCCGCAAGGAGCCCGATATGGGACTTGATCCCAGAATCACACCCTGAGCCGGAGGCAGACGCTCAACCAATGAGCCTCCCAGGAGTCCCTTTTTTCACTTATTACATCACATACATTTCCTATGTCACTAGTTACCATAAGCCTCACTTTTGATGGCTACATAATATTCCATCAAGAGATTGTATGATAACATTTAACTTTCACTTAAGACTTCAGTAGTGGTCAGTCAAGAACATGGGTTCTAGGAGTCAGAAAGATTAGACTCCAATTACTCTGTGACTTTTGGCAAAAGTATTCTTTTTTTTCTCTTTTAAGATTTTGTTTATATATTCAGGAGAGTAGAGAGAAAGAGAGAAAGGGAGCACAAGCAGGGGGAGCAATAGAGGGAGAAGGAGAAGCAGGCAACATGCTGGGCTCGATCCTAGGACCTTGATCATGACCTGAGCCAAAGGCAGATAGATGCTCAATGAACAACCCAGGCACCCCTGGCAAAATTATTCTGTCTATATTCCAGTTTCCTCAAATGCAAAATGGGAGTAAGTAAGAATACTACCTCAAAGGGTAGCATCTCAAATGGTTTCTACTAGCACAGTATGAGACATACAGGAATTGCTCAATACAGGTTAGCTGCTATTACCATTATTATTACAGACAACAATCAATTAGAATTTAAAAATATTAGTATTTTTATAAGAATGAATTAACTTTGAAAAGGGCACCTTAAAATTAAGATACAAGACGGCAGCAAAATGTTTGCTTATTAAAACAATTTCCATACTCCTATGAACTTAAGAATTGAAAGACATTCTAAGGAATAAAGAAATGCTGTGAAAATGTGACAAACTGTAGCAATATTCAATTGACATCTAAAGCTCCTATTATTACTGAGAGCACTTATAATAGATGCTTATGAATATGGTCATTCGAATCTTCAATTTTAAACCCTTCAATTAAGCCTTAGAAATAGAGAAAAATCAGAATTTGTTAACTATTACATCCATATACCCTACTCTTGCTGTATGGTTTTTCAGCTATCAAAAACTTATATTTTTTAAAGGAAGAAAGGTTTGATTATAATTGGTATTCAAACCTGTTTCTCAAATATAAAGAAATACGAATTTTAAATTCATTGCAAACATTTCCCTTTCTTTGCCCTTAAAGAAAGAGACTAATAAATGGTTTTGGGTCAAATTTTAAAGGAACCATTACACATATAAATATGACTTGCCAAATCACAGAATAAATCTAGGTTCTAGATTTACATTTGGAATACTATTCTACTAAGAAGAAAAGTGAAATCCTATTACTTTCTTTCAAATTTTGGAGAAAGCTGCCTCCTAAAATATCAACTAGTTTGATAACAAATACAAATTGTTTCCCTGTGACATAACTTCTACTGCCTCCTTTAAAAATTAAGACTATTAAAGAATGAATTTTCATAAAAACCCAGTAATGATTCTATTGACAATAATTTTATGTATAAATACAAAGGACTAACATTTTCTCTAATTTCTTCCACAATGGAAACAAAATAAAATCAAGGCAGCCAATGACATATGCAATTTAAGATGCCACAAAATGATGGATTTCAAAATGCTTTTGTTTATCCTAGTGGCTGAAGAATGCGTGGTTTAGGCTGTTATAAGTGTCAACATGCAGCTGTGGGAATGAACAATAGCAATTAGGATTATAATTCACCCAAGCATTTCATTACCAAGAATGCACTTAAAATCTGTTTGCATTGTTTAATTTGCTAGAGAACAAGATGAAAGGAGTTAATCTCTAGTCCATGCACATGAAATATTTTTACTAGAGCCTTCATAAATGCTGTAGCTTTCAGAACACTACTTTCCTTGTTCAAGCTACAAAAGCCCATGGGTCAAATGAGAAAGGTCCTGTTTCTCTAACCCTTCACAAGATTCTTAGCTGAAGGCCTGTGTGTTTGAGTGCTGTGTGTTTACAGGGAGAGGTGGCAGAGAGCCAATAATTTAAGAATCTCCTTATTTCTTTGGTTGAAAAACAATGGGAACTATGTAAAATGACAATTTAGCATTAGAACACTTACAATATAGTTACAAAGTGTATCCACAAAAAGATATGGCAGTAAAAACAAACAGTAACAAAGTTACAACACTTCCACAAAGAAAATCAGGCTCTATTTTAAAGCCACTTTCCAGTGAAACTGCTGCTTCAGAAACTGCAAAGAACTCTTAAGATGAGATCCAATGGCCATAAAGAATTCCAAAACAAAGTATTTTTAAGCTGTACCTAATTCAGAAACAAATGTAAACTAAAACAAACAAAACATGACACTGTATAGTTTGGCCCTATTCCAGCTCACTTAAAAATAACTATTTCTAAAAAGGTAGAAATGGCATTTTGATCCTTCCTTTCCCATGTTTTCTGCTGCCCTCAATCCACACCCTACCCATAATTCCAGTGACCTTTTCAAAAAAGGAGAATAACCCTTTCCCTCCACCAAAAAAAGAAAAGTAAAAAAAAAAGAAATTATCTCCAGATGTGAAAGGAAAAATAGCTAGTTTAATTCCTAAAACTTCTGATTGACAAAAAAAAAAAAAAAAGTTTTAAAAATGGATACTTCAGACACTAGAGGGGGCTCTTCCAACAGTTTTTTAACACACAAAACTCAGACAAAGGTCTAGGATGTGTTCTGCAAACAAAATTACAGGAAATTATCAGGAAATAACCAAAGAGTGAAGAATGTAAGAAGCTGCTCGTGTTCTGAAGATTTTACCTTAAAGCAATATTGAATCACTGCTTTTTACGAAGATAAAATCCACAATTAAAATCATTATTGTCTGTATTAGTAAGATTCTTTATTGCATCTATAAATGCTTTTACATTTGCTCCTCACAACACCCCAACAGGTAGGACAGGACTAAGGGAGTCCCCAAGTGAGAGTACTTAACCCTGGACAACTCAGCACTGCTCACTCACTAGATCTTTAATGCCAAATGCTGAAAGTTACTGCCCTCAAATTCTGTACATATGCTTCTATGGCTGTGTCCGCAAAGCCAATGTTCAATTATTCAAGGATTGATTATTCACTTTGTAAATTATTAGTGTTCATTTTGGCTCTCCTCTTTATTCCTCATTTTCTATTTATTTCACCTCTCTCTACTGATAAAATACCAAGAAATTTTATTTAACAAGTTTGGGTCCAGATTTTAGAAGCAAGACTCTGGTTGAAAGTAAAAGCTAAAATGGGGCTTCTTTTCTTTTTTTTTTTTTTTAATATTTATTTATTTATTTGTTTGTTTGTTTGTTTATGATAGTCACACAGAGAGAGAGAGAGAGAGGCAGAGACATAGGCAGAGGGAGAAGCAGGCTCCATGCACCGGGAGCCCAACGTGGGATTTGATTCCGGGTCTCCAGGATCGCGCCCTGGGCCAAAGGCAGGCGCCAAACCGCTGCGCCACCCAGGGATCCCTAAAATGGGGCTTCTATTCATAGATGATCAATGCTTCTTCTAATCTGCATTAATGAATGACAAGAAAAAATTTGAACAGACCTTATTGATATTTGTTCTTGTTAAAAGTTCAATAATGCTTTGTTAAAACAAAACTATACACACCAAGAGAAAAGGTAAAGCTTAGGTATTATTCAGTTCTACCTGCTAACAAAGGAATAAGGAAATTGAAACAGACTGATTTAAGTATTTTCCCTAGGTTGTCTTAATTTTACTTCCTTTTCAAAAACTAGAGTCATATTTTTAATGTTTTCTTCTTTTAGTTTTAAACATATAAAGACTTCATTCTGAGATCAGGAAAATATTTAGCAGTTATTTTCTTTTAGATCTTTAATTGTACGCATGCATATGTATATCCATCCACATTTGCAGACAGAGTCCATGTAACAAGAAAACAGGCAGCAAGAGACAGAGACACAGTGTTAAAAGTAATGGTTTTAAATAGTATTTTTTTTCTTTATACTTTCCTGTATTTTCTGAATTTCCTCCCATGAATAGTTTACTATAATCAAGTGAAAAGTATTAAATGCCCCTAAAAATAAAAAGTACTGTATCATCAGTACATGTATTGTTATTAGCAACTTTTTAACTCTTTATAGGCAAATAAGCATCATGGTAGACCATGGAAAGTATAATTTATACTTGCAAAGTCTCCTTTTATCAGGCTAATAAGGGCAGCGAACTAGTAACTAAAATGTACGTATACACACTACAACATGTATACCAAGTGCTGCATGTGTAAAACTACAGGAACAATTTAAGTACCTAATATTAAAATTAACATGTTTTTAAGAAACACTTCTAGAAAAGAATGATTCCTGAACATTAAAACTTATATTTAAAAGCCACCTCTTTATCTCAATGTCACAAAGGTTTCAGAAAATACTTTTATGATACAGGTAAAACTATTATGCTCCTTGTAAAGTATCAATCTTTCAATAAGTTAAAAATAATAAAACACCCATAAAATAAACACTGAAAAAGAAAGTTTCCTCAGGTAACAAAATTTTTTTTTATGCTTGTTCCTTTTTTTTTAAGCTTCCTGCCAAGACATTAGGAAAATAGTTTTAAGAATACTTGCTCTAAAAGTTTGATTGTAGACCATGTTATACTCATTTTTCATCAAGGGATGGCTTTTACATTACCCTTATGTGCAAGCTGAATATTTTATTCAGTATAATAATATTCTTCTTATTATTTTTTAAAGATTTTATTTATTTGATGGAGAGAGAGAGAGAGCACAAGCAGGGGGACCAGCAGGCCTCCTGCTCAGCAGGAAGCCTAATGTGGGGGGCTCCATCTCAGGACCCTGGGATCCTGACCTGAGCTGATGCTTAACCGACTGAGCCACCCAGGTGTCCCCAATACTCGTATTTTAAAATCAAGTAATATGTATTACAGTCCTGTGAACAGAATCAGATTTGTGATCAACAACCAAAAAGTCTAGTACTCCTAAATCCAACAAATCCATAACTCTCATTGTTAGCAGAAATCTGAAATTGGTTACATAGAACAGTGTGAGGAGGTGGAAAAGCTCATTTGCTTGGCTGGATATTTGCTACCCATAAAAAAAAAAAAAAAAGCCTTCTTGATCTGAAAAAGCAATAAAAAATCTTAACACAAGAAATGGTTCAGTAGAAGAATTAATTTAATGTCACTAAAGCAAATATTATCATACTTGATTATATAATATCTTAGGTAAAAAATAAAGTAATACAAGGAATCAACTACAGTGCTCCCTCCACACCAGAAGAATAAACCTAATAAAATAAATATTGGAAAGTAGAGAAGAAAAATTATAACAAACCTAATGCTGGCCACTCTCTCTCCAGTGCTGCCATGCTGTCATTATCAGCAGCAGCCCCTTCTACCAAATAGAAAAAATGAGTGAGCAGAGAGGAAAAATATATTTTATAGCAACTCATTGGTAGAGAAGTTAAATAAACTCACTCAGTAGCACATGATTAGTAAACAACTGATGTTTAAATTCTTCTAGGTTTCCTAATTTCAAAGCCCATGTTCTATTATGCCACAATTCCCTAAAATTAGAGAACTGGGTAATATCATATGACCTAAAAGAAAAAACTTGCTAATTAATACATTAAGATGTCATCTGGGCACCTGGGTGACTCAGTCGATAAGTGTCCAACTCTTGATTTCAGTTCAGGTTACAATCTCAGGGAAGTGAGATGGAACCCCCATCAGGCTCCATGCTGAGTGTGGAGCCTGCTTAAGATTCTCTCTCTCCCTCTCCCTCTGCCTCCCACTCCCCATTTTCTTAAAAAAAAAAAAAAAAGATGACATCACAAACTGCTACTAAAAGAACTAAATGTTGATTTAATCTCTAAAGAAATATATTACCAATCATGGAAATTACATTTTCTTCATCTTTACTACATCTTAAATACAAAGTATCCCAACTGGAAAAGAGGAAGCCAACATGCCCTACTCAAATACAAATTCTCTTAAGCAAGGTAAAAAAAAATAGTTTGAAAACTGAAATTGAAGACATCAAAAATCTGAGACTCTCTTATCCATTCTTTTGAAGAAACAAGATTTAAGGAGAGTAACCTGGTTACTTAAAAAACATGCCCTATTTCAATCCACTTTTATCATAAATATGTGGGATGCTCATGTGCATATTATTTATGACTTCACCTATTTACACAAAGGACCATGCTGGATTATGCACCTTCTGTTTTCCTCTTTACTTTTCAAGAGGGAACACTAAAAGACTAAATGCTGAAACATGAAACTCTGCTTTTAAAAGAGCCATCAAGAATCTGCACTGAAATACTACACCTCATCCTTTAGCCATCATAGGAAAAAAAAATTAACACCAGATAAATATTAAAGAACAGTTTACTGACAGGTTTTATGAGAAAGGAGAAGAGTTCCACAGTTTACTTTTTAAAGCTCCAACTTTTTGAAGTTCTTTTTAAGGCAATTCTGGATACTCAAAGATCAAGTTAGATACTGTAACTGGGTACGGTACCTACAGCATTTTAAAAACATAGTACAGCCAAAAAAGCTGCCTAATTCCAAACACAAACTGCCTGCCTTTGCTGAGAAAACCACAGAAAATGTACTAATGTTCAAAAACACCCTTTCAATTTTCCTTCCCCATATGATATGATAATAGAAAAGTACCTCTAGCTGATGTAATTCTAACTGAAATTCTAATTATTTAAAGTTGTAAGAAAATTAAGGGCTATAACATACTCTTTGCGAAGCCAAAAACTATTCTTCCATCATTCTACCACCAAATTCTGTGATCCATCCTGATTGATGTTGGCCTTCAATTTCAGTAATAGTTCCATCCAGTACTTTCATGGGGTTGGGAAACTGAGAGTACAAAATTGAATCACTCTTGATGTTTTCCTATTATTGAATATTGTTAATTGGTAACGGCTCAACATTCTTGTAATCTTAACTCAAATTTTTAGTCTGCATTTGTACTGTTTATAAAGTAGAAAGATAAATTTTATAAAAATATATTTTCATTTTTTTGCAGGGGACAGGAGCATATTAAAATTAAACACTAAACATACTCTGCAGGTAGAAAAAACTAAGAACAAACCTAACATCTGTTAACAATAAAGACCTTTATTTACTATCAAAATTATGAACACAAATGTTTGTACAGACTCCTGATAGTCTTCCAGATTCGAACAAGAGTTTTAAAGTATTCTGTATATATTACACTTCCCCAACACAGGGTAACCAATAATTAAATTCATCAAGTTTTCTTTCTTAGGTATGAAACTTATGCATGGCAGAAAACTCATAATTTTTTTTTTTACCGATTCCATATAGATTTGATCATGTCATCAGTCCAAGGTACTACCAAACCCAATGAGTTCCTCTCTAAACACGCTTTATAAAGCTACTATTTTTCATCTATTAATCATTTTCTTAGGCTCTGCCACATTCACTACCAGTATTTTCTTGAGTTGTTTTTCACAAAGAAATTAAGTTACAATAGCCACAGAGCTGCCCCGTGGATTTCAGTGCCTGGTTTAGCTAAGTGACTTGTTTCTACACATGTAAATCAGATTTGGATCATAACAAAATTATACATTATTTTCTGTTAACAAGTCTAAATCTGTTTTAAAAAGTCAAAACTCAACAGAGAAATCAAGAATCTTCGGCACCTGAGTGGCTCAGCATCCGACTCTCAGTTTCAGCTCAGGTCACAGTCTCAGGGTTCTGGGATCGATTTCCCTGTCAGCTCCATGCTCAGCTCAAGTGTGCTGGAGATGCTCTCTGTTTTCTTCTCCCCCCAACCCCCACTGGCCCACTCTCTCTTTCTAAAATAAATCTTTAAAAAAAAAAAAAAAAGAATCCACTGTATTTTAGAAAGGAGAATGGTTACAGCGTAAGAAATGTAATGCAAAAAATATTTAAAAACTTATCAGTAACTGGCATTAGCCAACTTATGACATATTTTCTCTTCTAATCTGAAAATATGCCTATTACAGATCATCACTACTCCAAACGAGATCCTTATCTAAAGATTTCAAGCTTTGGGATGCCTGGGTGGTTCAGCGGTTGAGCGTGTCTGCCTTGGGCTCAGGGCGCCATCCTGGAGTACCAGGATAAAGTCCCATATCAGGCTCCCTGCATGGAGCCTGCTTCTCCCTCTGCCTGTGTCTGTCTCTACCTCTCTCTGTGTCTCTCATGAATAAATAAAATCTTTAAAAAAATAAAAAAATAAAGATTTCAAGCTTAAAAAGTGGCATTCCCACTCCATACAATTTCAAATTGTACATTAAATAAATACTTGGTCCCTTGCTTATGGAAGATGACCTAGTATTTCAGGAGAATTTCCAGTACTGATTCTGTTACCAGTTTACAAAAGTAAAAACTAATCACTTACATCTAAAATTTCTGGGATTTCTAACCACTGACACATTCATCACTTAAATGTAAAGCTGTCATAAGATGTAACTAGCAGAACTAATGCCTTATGAAGTTTTTCCCAAAAAAACACCACTGAAAATCATTATTTTATGGTTTACATAGAATGCAAGGTCAGGAAAGGTTACACAAAATGAGTAAGTCTTAAAGGAGTCAACACTCCAAATTTAGTTTCCCATGGAAAACTATGTACCAGATTAGAATGTATATGTAAATTGATCAAAGATAAAAACTTATGGAAACAGTGACTAAAATACCTTTTCATATTAAAAAGTCATTAATTATTTATAGTCCAACATAAAGTCTTTAGGGAAACACTAGAAGCCGCACATAATTATTCCAATGCTTCAAAAAATTTAGGAATTGATCCAAAACAAAAAATACTTAAAACCAGGATGGTAGTTGGATTTCTGCCCCTCAAAGTCTGTCGTTTAATTCTCTTTTCCAACAGTTACGAACCTCTTGATCACTATTAAGTGTGACTTAAACTGGCCATTTTTCAAGGAAATAGTTTAGTAATTTATGTAACAGATGTGCAAGAAAAACTACATGAATGAGAGTAAGCCAAGAAAAACATCCTGATGTCCACAACTAAATTATGACCTGTGGGAGGAAGAAACTATAAAATTATTTCCCTTTCCTTACAACTTCAGTGGTTAGCAATACCAAATAAAATAATCCATTTGATAGCAACCTATTTTCAAATATTAAAATAGGCCCTGGCTCCAGGAACTGTTTCAAAACATAAGGCCACCCTATCGGAAAATACTACACATTTATGTATTTTCATAATCTACTTCAGCTTTTATGGCTATTTTGTAGAAAAGCAAAGTAATATGTACATTAATTGACCAATAATTTATTAGAAATTAATAGGGCCCAGGTGCTTCGGTGGCTCAGTTGGTTAAGTGTCTGCCTTCAGCTTAGGTCATAATCCCAGGGTCCTAGGATTGAGCCCCACATTGGGGTACCTACTCAGCAGGAAGTCTGCTTCTCCCTCTCCCCCAGCTCATGCTCACATGCTCTCTTTCTCTCTCAAATAAATAAAATCGGGCCCAAATGCTCTCAGATCCCTGGACAAATAACTACTTTGTGTCTCAAGGCTCCTCATCTCAGATAGTTCCTATGTGTAAAAGAAATGAAATGAAACGTGTACCTACCATTTAGCACACATCGTTATTTTTCTGTCAGTATTTAGTTTGAAGATATTCTTATATGGCCCCTTACAGTAAACTAGCATAAGTATATTACTCACATCTCATTCATTGTTGCAGAACTTTGTAGCCACTGTAACTAGCAGCTTATCTGACCCACAGTATAGATACTGAAATGAAGATTTTAAGGACAGAAGTATATAGCAAGGCATAAACAACTTTATTATTAAGAAGTAGCCAAAGGGAAAAAAAAAGGTAGCCAAAGAACTGAAAATGAGTATTACTAAGAAATAGGACAAGTATTCATTAATACAAGCCCCAGCACAGAACTGCTATTTTACACTTAAGAGAATTTGTACTTTGAAGTTCATTCTCCTTATTAATCTTGGGGGACACCTGGGTGGCTCAGTGGTGAGTGTCTGCCTTTGGCTGAGGGCATGATCCCAGGGTCCTGGGATCGAGTCCCGTACCAGGTTCCCTGCAAAGAGACTGTTTATCCCTCTGCCTATGTCTCTGCCTCTCTGTGTCTCTTATGAATAAATAAATAAAATCTTAAAAAAAAAAAAATCTTGGAGTATACCACCTACTGTGAGCTACAGTTTTATTTTACATAAAGTAGCAATTTCCCCTTTAGTGGTAATCTGAACATCAGCTGATAAAATAAAAAGTGTCTTTGGGATTCACTAAGCTCATTTATATCTATTACTGGAGTTGCACATCCCAAAGCAAATTATACCAAAAACAAAGACTTTTAAGCTATTATAATAAGAAGGGAAATTATCTAGCATGAGGTTTTAGGTCTACAAGTCAGGAATATCAGAAGCTGCAGAATTCTGAGCTTTCAAAATGCCAAAAAAAAAAAAAAAAAAAAGGTCATATAATTCACTCTATGAGGTAGCTGGCTGAACAAAGCATTTTAGAAGGGCCACGATACCTGGTTTCTATATCCTGTTTCCTCTGCAAGAACACAAATCATTAAACTAAGAAATATCTGCCTGTTAATGCGTCTTGATGCCTTATATAAAAGCCCTTCTATTCTCCCTGTATCACAGGTGCTGCTGCTACTATGAGCTAGGAAGCAGATGACAGGCTTACAAAAAAGCTGTCCCAACCACTGGCTAGATCCATGATGCTGAAGAGTTATTTTCCAGAGAAGAACTCTGGTGGGAATAAGATGGGGGAGGGAATGTTCTATAGCTGGCAAAAGAAAAGGAGATTGTTAGATGGTTCAGGAAAGCAGGATAAAAAGCTGTTTCCAAAATTTGGTATTAATGGTGCTTGGAACAATATAGCAAGAGAACAGGAAGAGGCTGCCATAGTAGAAAATACTTTCCTTTCGCTGCTATAGAAAAAGAGCTCTCAAAACACAAAACTGATGAACACTAACCACTATCAACTATATAAAAACAAATGTGCATGTGGACAAAACCTAGAAGGAAAGAAAAACCCACGAAAAACAGTGTGTGAGAGGATACATTTGTTTAAAATTTTATATAGTGAAAAAATTGATCTTTTAAAGAAAAGGAAAACAGCATTTGTATATAAAACCTCTCTTGTCCCATGGCTGAGCTGATTTAATTCTGCTGAGGATCAGTTTCCGCTCCCCTGGCTCAGTAGCCTGTATGTTTTTTTTTTTTTTAATTTTTTTTTTTTTACTTATTTATGATAGGCACACAGTGAGAGAGAGAGAGAGGCAGAGACACAGGCAGAGGGAGAAGCAGGCTCCATGCACCGGAAGCCCGACGTGGGATTCGATCCCGGGTCTCCAGGATCGCGCCCTGGGCCAAAGGCAGGCGCCAAACCGCTGCGCCACCCAGGGATCCCTAGCCTGTATGTTATATCAGTGCCCTGTCTGCACAGATAAAAACTTTCTCAAGACCGCTTTGGATGGAGGACCAGAAGGGAAGAGTGTCATGTTGCTGTCTTTTGGCTAGCTGCAGAACAGTGCTGGAGACTATTCCCTAGGAATGCCAGCCCCAAACCAAATCTATTTTCTACTTCCTGCTGTATCTTTTTTATTGTCTATCTCCGTAACTTTTAAGATTTCCATTTTTATTTTCTTCTAAAACAGTACTTTTAGTATCTTGTGAAACATGGTAAGGTTTGGGAGATGTTATGTAAAACAAAGGCAATTTTTATTACTATAGCGCTTCCCAGAGACTATATTCTAACATGCATTGAGAGTCTCCAAGAGGGGACTATATCTGCATCTTTCATCCCACCACTCTTGTTTTTAGTATCTGTTACTTATTTTTTCTTGATGGATAGCTTTTCCTTTAACCTTTTTTATTTTTATGTCTTTAAATTCTTATCTGATGGCTAACTTTCAAGCCTTTTATCTTACTTTACATCTCACTTATTTTTACATTAAAAAAAAACCTCCTGACTGATCCTTACTATCTTGTGTAAGTCTCATCAGTTTTACTTTTTGTGCCTTTTCCACTGGGTTTTTAAAAAAACTCTTAAACTTTATTCCAATCTCTTCAAAGTTCCTATTTTTAGCTTTAACTGTTGTTAATTCTTAAACCTCTTTTAATAACCCTATATTAAACATCTTTCCTTTTTTCCTGTATGTCTTATTTATAATGCACTGCTGAATGACCAAAACAGAACAAAGAGCTCAAGAAAAGAAAGGGATTGCTTCTTCTCACAGTCCCTTATCCTCATACTGACTGCTGCTTTTCTGAGGCCCCTGATGTGGGGGTAACATTTTTTACAAGAATTGATAAAATACGTATATGAGATACTCAAAAAGAAATTAGCTTCATCAAGTCCCAAGGGTGAAAAAAAATTCTTCTTACAAATTTGAGCTGCTTTTTAACAATAAAATATTAGTTTCCATGTATTTGTGAAGGAGAAACATGAAGGCAGCTTCATAATTTCTCATCCTGAAAAATTATCTGAAGGTACATCATAAAGCTGGGTAGGCTGCATGCAGTTGTTGGATGTTTGGAGTTATCTTTGCTAGCCTTTTCCCACAATACCTACTTCCTGTTAATTTCCAAGACCTGCTCGTTCTGCATTAAAAATACAGGTACTCATCTCTAGGCTAGACTTTGATAAAAGCCTTTTAACAATCTCTCCATCTGTGTGTATTCTCTCTCTATTCATCCTTAAAACAGTGACTAGTTCAGTTTCCTAATATTTAGTGTTGGTCATGT
The DNA here is from genome assembly GCF_003254725.2 of Canis lupus dingo. Classification (NCBI taxonomy): domain Eukaryota; kingdom Metazoa; phylum Chordata; class Mammalia; order Carnivora; family Canidae; genus Canis; species Canis lupus. The sequence continues at coordinate 52,896,634 of NC_064246.1, read as the reverse complement.
TGGTCCACCACAAATTCATCAACACTTTACCCATTTTCCTCTTCATGTATCAGTGGACAATACCATCTACAGTTACAGCTTCAACATTGTAATTGATTACTTCCCTCCCTTCTTCTTATCCAGTATCAAATCCATTCCCTGGCCTTTTCTCCTCTAGTTTATAAGTATCTCTAATATATCCATCTACTTCTCCCTACCCACACTACCACTACCTTAGACCAGGGTCATGACCATTTCTCACCCAGATTATTGCCAACAATCTTGTAATTAATGTCTCTGCTTCTCCTCTATCTCCCATCAGGTTAGGGCCAGATCAGCTCTTGCTGAAATACAAATCCTATCTAAGCTCTCATTCTAAATCCTACAGTCTTCCTTATTTACCTTCAAGATGAAGTCCAAATTCCTTATCACAACACAAAAAGGTCCTTCATGCGAGGGATCAGCTTACTTTTTCAGTCCCATCACTGTCAATTCTCACCTCTAGGCCTCTGTACAAACCATTCCCTCTGTCTGAAAAGTCGTCTGCCTACCAATTCCTGCCCCGGCCTCACTTCACTTTACCATCAGGTTTTGGTTTAAATGTCACTTCCTCTAAGAAACCTTTAACTCCGGGGATCTGCTGATATGCCCTTCATACCACCCTGTTCTTTATCTTGACCGGAAACTAAAACTAGTGTACTATAACAGGCATGTTTGTTTTGTCTCCCTCCCTCTCTAGACTGAAAACATTCAGAGGACACAAACTATCTTTCTCACTTAAAGATCCCCAGTGCCTATAACAGGCTTGGTGATAGCCGATGCTCAAAAAATATATATTGAGTAATTAAATAGCTTAAATAACTTCTTTCCTGACTACAAATGTCCTGGTGATCACGACCTGCCTGATCTGGCCTCCATCTACCTGTCTAGCCTTTCCTCCCATTACTTGTTTCATTTCCTTTTTTGAGATAAATTATTGTATTGTATTGTAATAATTACTGTGTTACTAACTGAAATTTAAATATGCCCTTTCTTATCTCAGTAACTGTTCACTCCTGGAATCATCTTCCAGTTAAATTCAAACCCAGTTTTTAACAAAGATACAAAAATGAAGCTTACCTGATTCCTTCTAATCCATGGATTAGAACCTCCCCTTCCTATGATGAAATAAACACTGCATTTATAATTCTTCTGAATTATATTGTGCCCTGTATAATAGCTATGAACTTAATTCCCCCTTAAAACATTAAGTTTTTAAAAACAAGTATACAGTTGATTCTCTTATTTGAGGATTCTGTGTTTGTGATTCTGCTCACTAAAATGTTCTTATTATACTAAAATCAATATTCATAGCACTTTCATGATCACTTGTGAATATGTGACTCAAATAAAAAATTTGAGTCATCTGTGTGCACATTCCCAGGTGAGGTCAAAAAGGTGAAGTTCTGCCTTGTTTTAGTTCTCATACTGTAAACTAGTATCCTTTCCCCCATCTATGCAATGACATGATTTTTCACATCTTTGTGCTTTTTATTGGTGATTTTGCTGTTTAATGACCCTCAAGCCTGGTGCTGAGGTGCTGTCTGGAGTTTCTAAGTGTAAGAAGGCTGTAAAGTGCCTTGCAGAGAAAAATACCTTGTCAGATAAGCTTTGTTCAGGTATGAGGTATAGTGTTGTTGGCCCTGAGCTCACTGTCACTGAATCAACAATATATGTATTAAATGAGATGTGTTCATATAGAAATAGACACAAAACATGGTTATGCATTGACTGCATGATGAAAATGTGAATAGAGGCCCACAGGAACCAAACTCGGGAACAATGGTTTAGTATTTGCTAATTCAGTGTTTGTGGTGACTTTGTAGAACCTATGCAAGAAATAAATGCCCGTATCGTATATTACGCATTTTTATTTCCTCTCAGTACCTAACCATGAATACCTCACGTAAAATGTGTATTTAATAACTGACCAGTGAATACATAAATGGAATCTGTAGTCTCTTAGTAACAGAGAGGGGGATGGAAGACAAATCCAGATTAAGATATGAATAGAGGGGGCTCAAATAAACACCCTCTGACCAACAAATATACAGAAAATGACATGAGCAATATCACCGTCACAAAATTTTTTTTAAAAGGGGACTGGACCAGGGGTGGGGGCTGGAGGTGGTTCGGCACCTGGCTGGCTCAGTCAGTAGAGCATGTGACTCTTGATCTCAGAGTCTTGAGTTCAAGCCCCACATTGGGTCCACATGGAGCCTACTTTAAGAAAAAAAAAAGGCTCTCCTATTTTAATATGAGGTCTTTTGAAGGCATAGCCAGAAAGACTTGTTAATTTGCTATATCCCCTAAAATTAACTTACTGACTCCTAACAAAAACTTAAAAAGTTAAGACACATTGGCACAAGAATTCTCTGTCTACAGAAACATGTAAAGAGCTAAATACTGAAATCTAAGGTTAAAAAATACTTCAGGGGCACCTGGGTGGAAGTCTGCTAGGCATCTGCCTTTGGCCTGGAGTCTTGGGATAGAGCCCCATGTTGGGCTCCCTGCTCATGGAGGAGTTGGCTTCTCTACCCATACCCACCCCCCACCTGGATCATTCTCTCTCTCTCATAAATAAGTCAAGTCTTAAAAAAAAAAAAAAAACTTTAAAAGCTTTAAACCTTCTCATGCTCAGTGTCAACTATGGATTAGTGAGCCATCAAGAGCTTCCCCTCTACAGATGCTGTAATTCTTATACAAGTAGCCCTTGCTTTGCATGGCACCTTGTTAATCGAAACTTGTATACACTGAAACCAAGTCTTTGCTTTGCACAATATGTTACCACAGAAGAGCTGTGCAAAGGAGACTGCAGAGCAGTAATTCTTGTGTATTCTTTCCGAAGTAAGGCAAATAGCACAAGCAACTGAGTACATTTTATTGCCCACTTCACATTTTATTCCATAAGATGGCCTTATTTGTTTATTGGTTTTTAGACATTTACCTAATTCATGGGCCAAGCAATGTTCTAAACCCTTTAAAAAATATTCATCTAATCTATCAACTTTATGAGGCAATTACTATTATTATTCCCAATTTATAGATGAGAAAATTGAGGCACAAAGAGGTTAAGTATCTTGCTCAAGGCCATACAACTATTAACTGGTATGCTTAGGATTTCAGCCTAGGTAGTCTGAATCCAGATAAAGGTTCAGAGCTTTTGCTCCTAACCACTTGTTATAATCACAATTTTAACCATTGCCCTTTTCTACTTGTCCTCTCTTGATCCATTATCCAACTGTGCACCAAAAGTAGCTATATCAGTGGAATCATTTCACTCCATTACTTACTGAAATTCTTCACCAGCTTCTTATTACACTTACAATAAATCCAAACTCCATGCAATGGCTGAACATTCCTTGAGACTATCTTCTTCCATTTCTTTCCATACTGTTTCCTGACTTTCTCAACAGCTCTTTCTCCACTTTGTTTATTCCATAATCCCTTCTTTCTGGAAATCTCTTTACTCTCTTTAAAAATCTTTTAAGTGGGGATGCCTGGGTAGCTCAGCGGTTGAGCGTCTGCCATCAGCTTAGGGTGTGATCCTGGGATCCGGGATCGAGTCCCATATCCGGCTCCTTGCCGGGAGCCTGCTTCTCCCTCTGCCTGTGTCTCCACCTTTCTCTCTCTGTGTCTCTCATGAATAAATAGAAATAAATCTTAAAAAAAAAAAAAAAAGGTCTCATTCATCATTCTCTCCTTCAGCTCCTTTTCTTCACGACACTTAAAAAATATAATTTTATTTGTTTTTTATTTATCTCTTTCACCAAAACTTGTTTATAGCTACACTTCAAATACCTGAAAGAGTTCTAAACGATCAATAAATATAATGAAATGAATAAACCAGGTCATCCTGAGGCTTCCTGCAATCCTTATTACAACACTTCATTCTCTGTCATATGGGTCTCTGATATGAGAAGCATACCTACAATTTTAGCCTTCTTATCAGAAATTATATAAGCATTAATATAATCTGTTAAAATCAAACAGTGTTGTATCTCCATCAAATTTCTCAAACTCTTCTACTCTTAACATGCAGCTTACTTTTATTTGCTTTATCTAAAACGTGTAATTTTGCTTTTTAATATACACACACACACAATTGGTTTTTTAATTGTTGGAAAAATCCTCTCAACATAGTAGCCAATTTTTTTCCAATTTAAGTCAAAAGGATTTCATATTCAAAATGAATTACATATTTGGTTTGCAGATAAAGTCTATACTTGAGATGCCTGGGTGGCTCAGCAGTTGAGCGTCTGCCTTTGGCTCAGGGCATGATCCCGAAGTACCAGGATTGAGTCCCAAACATGGAGCCTGCTTCTCCCTCTCCCTCTCTCTCTCTATCTCTCTGTGTCTCTCATGAATAAATAAATATATTTTTTTTAAAAAGTAAAGTCTACTCTTAAGATATACATCCAAGGATTATCTACAGAAAATTAATTCTCAGTACTTATTTCCACAAATGTTCCATACATATTTTACACTTGTTTGCTAAATGAAGTGCCAACATCCAGCATTCTAATTAGAATAGTGTTGCCATAATTGAGACTTAAATTACTTAGTAATCACTTGCTAGCATAAACAATCCAAAAACCAAAGAAGAATTATATTATGACAGAAGTATATGAATTACAGGTAGATGATGTAATAGGAAATATCATTGGAAAATACATTCTATGGAAGCATTTTATTGACATAATCAGATTATCTACAATATATAGACTTATAAAGCACGTTTTGATTTCTGTTTTTTTTTTATACTAAATTGGTTTGTGGAAAGCAAATTACACTGCTAGAAGTGGGAAGAGGAGGGGGAGAACAGCAATGTAGCTTTCTTCACATAGCTTATTCTCCTAAAGTTTAATAATATGAAAGCAAAATCTCAATTATCTAAAAGAAAATCATCACTATACTTCAAAAAACCTCTTTGTCCCATGTGCCAACTCTACTGAAGGTGTTTCTATAAAGAATTCTAACATTTTGGGATCCCTGGGTGGCGCAGCGGTTTGGCGCCTGCCTTTGGCCCAGGGCGTGATCCTGGAGACCCGGGATCGAATCCCACGTCGGGCTCCCGGTGCATGGAGCCTGCTTCTCCCTCTGCCTGTGTCTCTGCGCCTCTCTCTCTCTCTGTGACTATCATAGATAAATAAATAAATAAATAAATAAATAAATAAATAAATAAAATTAAAAAAAAAGAATTCTAACATTTTAATTGTAATAAAAATCTCTCTATATATAATCTACCCTATAATCTTTATTTAAAAAATCTGCCTCACCACTAAAAGTAACCAAAACCAGGGGTCCTCAGAGAAATGTCTGACTCCAGGGCTGAAGAATAAGCCTGAAACACCTCATGCCAGAAAGTAAGAAAGTGCTCAAAAAAACCAAACCAAAACAAAACAAAACACGTATCAAAAGGATATAGGCCTGGTTTACAAGGCTCCCATTGGTCAAATCTGTGACAATTTGAAGACTGAAATAAATAAGGACAGTATGGATTACAATCTACTGAATAAAATGCAAATCCAAAAGGGAGGGGTACATGGAAGGAGGGGGAATGAGAGCTCTTCCTTACAGTAAACTGATAAATACATACAAAGATGGAATGTGGGGGAACAGTCACCAATTGTAACCATCACACTAAAGACTAGTTCAAGCAAGAAGCATCAATAGGTGCTAAATCCAAGGGGGAGTTCGATGAGGAGAAATTTTAGACTATCTTCCCACAGACTGCTTATTAGTTACAATGAGACAACACCTTGACTTAGTGCTCAAAATTAGCAGATCATGCAGACCTGTGTTCCTACTGAAAAGGACAAGTTATTACTTAATGTAACATCCTAGCTCAGAATACATACCTGAGGAAACATCAGCTAACCTTAAATTGAGGAACAACTTTAAATATAGAAATAAAATAACTGGCCTATAATCTTAAAAAGTGCCAATATTATGAAAGGCAAAGAAAGGTTAAGGAACTCTTCATTAAAGGAGACTAAAGAGTCATGATAAATACATGATCCTGCAAAGAAGGAATGAGATGACGGACACAACTGAAATATGGATTAGAGAGAGATAGATTATTGTTTCAATGTTAAACTTCTTGAATCTGATACCCATATTGTGGTTAATAGGAAAAAAATCTCTTCTTAGGAAATGCACACTGAAGTCTTGAGGCAAAGGTGGAATGTAACCTACTTTTAAATGTATCAGAAAAGTTTATGTGTGTGTGTGTATGTGTGTAGACAAAGTGGAAGAGGAAGAAAAGAGAACTTCAAGCAAATACGGTAAAATCTTAAAAATTAGTGAACCAAGATAAAGGATATACAGGTGTTTCCCCTAGAATTCTTAGAATTTCAGGATAAAAAGTTATTTAGAAATTTGCCTAATTGCACAATATAGTAAATCTACTAAATGCCACTGAATTCAGAACTTTAAAAATGGTTGATTTTATATGATTCTCACCACAAAAAAATTTTTTTTTCATTTGTCTAAGTAACATACATAATTTGGAACGAAGTCAAACATCATGAAAATGGTTGGGTTTATGACCTTTTCATTCTGAGATATCATTTTCTTGAATCTATAATTTGGAGAACATTTAGTTCAGTCTTGAACTAGGCAATGACTAGCTTTTGCAAGTGCAATCATTCTTCCATTAAAACATCAAAGAGTTTAGATGCAAAGTGAATGTTATGCTTTCAGATACAGAATGTAGAATTTTAAATGTTAAAGTTTATCAGAGTTAAAACACATGATGAAATTTATGCATATCTGACTTTTATAATTAATGTCATTTTATATTTAATTTATAGTAAAAGGAATAATTAGTAATATAACATAAGCCTATTTTATCCTTCTGGTACACCAAACACCACATCTCCTCCCCCAAACCATGTTATTAGCATGTCATGCAATCCTTAAGTACTTATATGAGTAAAAAGTCCTAATGGTTAAACATTTTACTCAACTAATAAACAGGCCAAAAACACCCCCAATGAAGCTCTTAGAACTGTTCTAGTTCCAAAGTTTCCATGTAACACAGTAACCTATTACCATATTTAATGACAAGTTAATAAAAGCTAGCAAAATGTTATATTTAGATACAATCATGATAGAATATTTATGACTCTAAATAACTAGGACACCCATTCCCTCTTGCTAGAAAAACTTTTAGTAGAATATTTAGCATAAAATATTTATTTGAAAGTTGTTTTGGAAATACCAGTCATTACAAATTCAACATTATCAATTCAAGTACAAGTTCCTCAAGTGCAATTTCTAATAAATTTTAAAAGCCTAACCTCCCAAGGTAATAAATTTTAAAAGCCTAAGCTCTCAAAGTCCTGTTGTTGTTGTTTTTTAAGTATGGAATATTGTATCTATTCAACAACTAAAGCCACTCCTACCCTGTACTTAAAGCAACTTTAGACTTGCATTGTTTTGTATGTAAGTTTAATGGTGAAACAAGTTTTCACTACTGATGGCAGTTGTTTAAGGCCTCTTGCACAGGTGAGTTAGCAAATCAAATTTTTGTTTTATAAAGAAAGGTCAGTGTCACATTTTTCTTGTCAGTAGGTATCATATATTAAACTGGTTTCACAAACAGATCAAATATCCAAGGTATTAAAAAAATAAATATAGTGTTAAGAATTTTATTTGTGTTATAGATCCCAATTCTAGTTTTTACAGGTATGGATAAAGTAGCTACTAAAATAATTTTAATAGTAAAGATTTTACTGTTAATGGGGCTTAAAAGTTTATTTAAAAATTTCTACCAACATTTAAATCTCTATTAATTAAACTAATCTAAGGGATAATAGTCTTTGTTCATCTCTTTTAATTTTGGGTTATCACTCTTCAAAGCTCACAATGACAGAACTAAATAAAACAAAAGCAATGAAGAATTTACTGAGAATACAGTGATAATATTTCCAGAATATATTAAGTCATTTAATTCTCTTAACAGTCCTGGAAGGCAGACCTTATCCCATTTTATATAGCAAAAGTGGACAAAATCTCTTAACTTATCACGCCTCCCTTCCAATTACTCCTTCTACCTTTCATTTAAAGATTTCTTTCTTTGAGAGAGGGAGAGAATCTCAAGCAGACCCCCTCCCCCACTGTGTAGGGAGTCCAAAGGCCAGGCTTGACCTCACAACCCTGAGATTATGACCTGAGCCGAAATCAAGAGTCAGATGCTCAGCTAACTGAGCCACCCAGGTGCCTCACCACCCCTCATTTAGAAATAAGATTGAAATCCAAAGAAATTTTCTTGGCTTGCACATACTCATGACCAGTATCTTTAAATATGTGGCATTTTATTTAAAATACCTTATTAAGGCAATTTTATTAAATGTATTACCTGACTTCTTCAGGAAAAAAAAATTCTAAAAAGAAGTACTGAAATTAGCTAACCTTAAAAAAAAAAAAGTATAAAACGCTTCTAAGAGAATGACAAATGGATAAAAAAAATTCTGTACTAGGACAACATGTGAAAATTACATCTTTGTAGACACAAATGCTTGATATTGTATAGTGTGATTACATGAGTGATTTTTTTCATTTCTACCTGATTAAGTTCAGAAACACTGCTAAATATCAAACATTAACCAAAGCATGTAACTAAAAATCCCATCAACAATGCTAAAATGACAAATCCTGCACCTACTTCAATAGTGGTAAGTTTGTAAAACTACTTCTATATGAAGTAGAATACTTGATAATTTGTTTAAATTAAGGTTTTCATTTTTCACCCTTGATTAAACTTAGATTTATCCAAGTGTATTTCCAAGTCCAAAAAGCTAGACTCAACTTTTCTGACATACAGGATATTACCTCCAGAACTGCACTACCAAAATTTTCAAACCTTTATAACTTATTTCTCCTCAAGATCTTAAAAAAACCAAATATCTATACTTGAAATTATTTAATTTCAATTATTTGGAGTAGGAAGGGCACTTCCTTTTGCAATGGAACACTGTAATACTTCTCAGACAGTATTCACTGATGTCATCCTATGCTTGGGATCATTTGGGAGCAGGTTCTTATCAGTGAATGTACATCATTATGTGACCAGTTTCATATTTTGTACTTCATTTTTGATACCTTATTCAGCTTCATCTTTTTTTTTAAGCAAATACACTTAAAAAAAAAGTATCTCAGGATTTTTTTTTTTTTTTTTTTAACGACTGCACTCATTTATTTATGAGAGAGAGAGAGAGGCAGAGACATTGGCAGAGGGAGAAGCAGACTCCTTGCAGAGGCCTGATGCAGGACTCAATTCCGGACTCGGGATCACAACCTGAGCCAAAGGCAGATGCTTAACCACTGAGCTACCCAGGTGCCCCAGCAGGATGTATCTCTTTCATGAAGCTTTTGCTGTCTTATTCTTTTTATTCTCTGAATTACAACAGTATTTACATCCTGTACCTGAATTTTAGATATCATATTATCTGGTATTATTCCCTATTTCTTTTTTATGTTCTTTTCATGTATATCTGCTTGATAGAATCATATGCTATCACTGGAACCATAAGGTTTCTCTCTCATTTTATAGTACTCCACAGCACACATGGCAGATATTTATGAGCACTCAATGAAGCCAAGATTATAAGGGACAGCCAAGATTATAAGGTTACCAATAATGTATTTTCAGTTACTACATAACACTTAAATATTTAAAACCTATGCCAAAAACATTATACTTGGATAAGTATACAAAAGACTATGGAATATATTCCTAAATGCTCAATCTGAAGAAAAAATTGGACATAAATTACAGATTAATACAACTAAAGGGATAGCAAAGACCACAACCTAAAGATCAAAGGATTATGTGAATTTATTAAAGTTGTGGAAGTTGGTTAGAAGACTACAAATTCTAAAGTGCATAATATGGCTCATAAATGTTACATTTTTTAGGATTAAGTAGTGAGCACCTTCACTACAATAGTTAAGATTGTCTTTTGCACCTACACAGACATCTGTTTGCTTCCCTTCTCTGAGGGGCATCCAATTGACAGACATTATTCAAAGTACTGCGAGAGTTCAGAAAATTGTTCTTTTATGATGGTATATACAGGGGAAAAAAAACACCAAATTTGGCTCACAAACTTAGGAATTATGAATTTCTTTCCAAGTAATTTTTAATTTTATAAGGTATGTGCTACTCACCTTTTATTATAATAAAATAAAGCATCTTTTTATTTAAATAATGTCTTGTAAAAGTTAGCAAATACTGCTTAATATATGTCCTGAAAGCAGACACCTAGATTTAAATCTAGACTCTATTTTCTAGATGTGGTACTTTGGCAAGTTCCTGGACTTCTCTGTGGCCCATTTCCTCAATAAACTGAAGATGACATGTACAACTGTTTTTGGCACATGGCAAATGCTAAATAACTATTAGCTTTTATTAAAAATAAAATTTAAAATATCGTGACTTAGAAGATTCACTTGGTAATATAAATTGGCTTATCAGATTTAACAGTCAAAAAATTTATTGAGCACCTACTATATGTCATACACTGTTCTAAGAGTTAGTAATATAGTAATAAACAAAACAAAGTCCCTCCCTTTAAGAAGTTTACATCCCAGAAGTAGCAGAAGAATACATGTAAATAAGCAAGTAGAGGGGAAAAGAGTGAAGTAGGTCAAAGTATGCTATGTTATATAGAGAATAAACAGAATCAGGCAGTTGGTGGTAGATGAGGTCAGAGGGGGCAGCAGAGAGGCAGTACAAATGCAGGCTGGGAGGCAGTGAGATGGTAAGTGACTGAAGAGCTCCGAGGCAGATCTGATTTAGTATTTCTGAAGAATTACCAGTGCTATGTGGAGAGATTATAGGGTTAAAATTTTTATTTGGCTTCGTGAAAAATAAGCCACACTTCAAAGCCCATTCAGTACTCAACTTATAAATATAAGCCAAAAACATTAAACTAAGGAATATATTATTTAACCACTGTGGTTTAATTGTAAATAAAAATAATTTTAATCATAAAACCGCAAGTGGGAGAATGAGTATGTGAAATATCAAGAGGAAAAAAAACCCTCAGTATATTACACTGGTCTTTAATGATTTGCTAAAAGTACATGAAAACAAATTATGAGAGAAACAAAAAACTGAATTTTGAATGCATGCATTTTTTCTATTTAAGAAATTTAAGGCGGGCAGCCTGGGTGGCTCAGCGGTTTAGCACCTGCCTTCGGCCCAGGGCATAATCCTGGAGACCCAGGATGGAGTCCCATGTCGGGCTCCCTGCATGGAGCCTGCTTCTCCCTCTGCCTGTGTCTCTGCCTCTCTCTCTCTCTCTCTCTGTCTCTCATGAATAAATGAAATCTTTTTTTAAAAAAATTTAAGGCTATCTAGATGAAAAAAATTTTTAAGTTTTTATTTATTTGAGAGAGAGAGAGAGAGAGTGCGTGCGTGTGTGGGGCGGGGGGCGGGGGGCAGGTACAGTAGGAGACTGAGCAGCAGACTGCCCACTACGCAGGAAAGCCTATGCAGGGCTTAATCCCAAGATCTGGGATCATGACCTGAACTGAAGGCAGAGCATACCCGACTGAGCCACCCACCCAAGCGCCGTTAGATGAGAATTTTTGAGTGAAACGTTTCAAAAGCATGCATACACATTTACCACATAGTGGTGAATTTATGTGGATGTTAAAATTATTTACATTTGAATTATGTAGAACCTAAATACTCAACTAAGAATTTAACAACTAAACAAAATTCATATGTCAAAAGACATTCTAATTGGCACACTTTCCTTAAGTACAAAACATGCCTATTTATTGCACATTAACAAAATTATTCATATCTAATAGTTCATTAGTTAAATCTATCCATAAGTCATAAATAGCTATAAATTGGTTCCAACATGGGAATACAGTACATTCTTTTACCTGTATTTTGTTTTTAGGCTAAAGAGCTCCGGTAAGCCAAAAATTTTTTTGCCAACTTGGGAGAATGGTTGAAGAATTGGAAAGGCCTTTCTGCAATGTGCTTTCCTTGTATATATTGCTCATCTACTGTCAGAGATCACAAATTTGATATATTGTAGAGGTTTCTTTTTCTTGATACTATTCAGTTTAAGAATAAGCCATCAATTTCAATTTGCCTTCAAAAAAATAAATCTTTTTACGTTTTTAAGAGGAATGTTTATATTAGCCCTATCTTTAAAATCTTAAAAAAATACAAAACAAACTGAACAAAAATCACCAGATAGAAATTGCAGGACGTCTTCCCAAAGACTCTTCCCCAAAATATCTTTTTAAAGAGTTATTTCTGTAATATGCCTTACAATATTAAAGTAAAAGCATTTATAACTTGGTGAAAACAACACATGGCATATGTATTAGAAATACTTATGAGTTTTCCTATATGTAGGTCAAGATGTCCACTCAGATGAAGAACTTTATGAAAGAGTGCCCACTGAAAATAATGATTCATGGATTAAGACACAGTTCTTACATACTTCTAAATAATGTGGTCTGACAACATCTTCATTCTTTTAAACACTCTATCCTTTTGATTTTTTCGTTATAAATTTTCTGTATTACATAATAACAGTAGGCATTTCAAGAGTTTATTTTATGTCAAATAATATGCTAATTGTTTCACATGAATTTACTCCTAACAAGAACCCTGTAAAATAAATATCATCTCCAATTCCTAGGTAGAAAAATGTAGAGATGTTGTTCCAATGCCCAAGACCACTGTTTCTTAGCAGCAGACCTAGGATTTTAATCCAGTTCTGATTTCTAAACCAAACTGCTTCACAGATCCATTAAATATCACCTGGAGATATAGTTGGAGAATGAGTTTTGCTAGCAAATAACTATAAAAACATAAGGATGGACAAACACACATAAGTAGACTAAACAAGAAAAACTTACAAAGTGACGCCTTTAAAAAAAAAAAAAAAGTTGAATATATTGTCCCAGAATGTTAAGTAATGTCAGCTGAGGCTAAAATGTACTTTTTAACAGCTAGATATATCTTAATATGAAAGATAAAATAGTAAACTTTCTTCAAGATTAAAATGTTACTTAAGCAACCTATACTCTTTTTTTCCTGGAAGAAATGTTAAATAAACATTAGAAATAAGAAAATAATACAAGAGCATAGAAAAAGGTTCAACTGTGGAGACACACTGTAGGAACTGTGAGTACTAGTAAGTGGTACTCAAAATTTTAAAAAAGCCAAGTACTTTTAGTGGATATATCAGTAAATAGATGAAAAACTACTTGTAAACTAACACTAGGGCACAGAAAAACATAAGAGGCAACTACGTGATTTTTAAAAGCATTCTGACAATAGTACTAAATAGGCTAATTTAAACTACAGAAATGCTGGCAGAAGATAAACTCTTCTTTCTTTTGAATTAAATTCTAATATCTTCTTATAACTACTTACTAGAAGAGAAGGATAATTAATTATTCAGCAATAACAATTCTCTGTATCTGGTTCCCAAAAAATTAATATGGGAAGACTGAAAAGCTGACAATCATGTTTGCTTTCAAATTCTAAGAAGCACACAGAACAGAGATTTACTGGTAAGATAGGGAAAAAAAGGGGGAAACCATCTGTGACTAAAAGGCAAAGCTGGTAAGTTCAAATTGTAGCATATTTGTAATGGAAAGTTCCTTGAAGGTAGGTATTGTACTTTTTGCAAGTTCAGAAAATATAGTACTACTCCAAAAAACAATTAATGTATTATCTGTTGAAAAAACTGAATAAACTATTTTCTATAAAAGCCAAAAGTTCTCCTGCTGGGGTCTAAACTAGAATAGTAATTTCTGTAGGTCTATTACATAAGCTAAACATGTAGGAGCTAAAAATTCACATAACATCAACAAAGATCAACTTATGGGGGAAATGCAAAGCTATGCTTAAGAAAATGACTTAAAATGGACTATCTATAGCAGCTGCCTATGTATAGGAGTTAGCCAGCACTATTTGAATCACTATCATAAAAAGAGTAAGGGCCACCGATAAAATAGAGTCACCATTAATATTACTTCCTGAGATGAAAGAAAAGGATTAGCGGGGCTTGAATAATAACCAGGAGTTGTGATCCACCACTATCATGTCACTTTCACTGTATCTCCCAAATATGGAGAAAAAGTAGATCAGAACTGCAGCAACTTTCAATTTATACTATGTATGGGCTGACAAAATATAAAAGTATCCAGTTTTATTACAAGAAGGCAGGTCACCCAATAATGGTCAAGCTAGTCCTAGTTGGTGGGAGTAGTGCCACTTATCCTTTCCTGCCACAGCTGCCTTTTATGCAACTTGAGTAGGAGCGGGAGGAAACTGGTCCTCTAAGCCCCGGCTGGCCGATGACTTTATCTGCTTTTCCTCAGTGTTCTGCAAAACAAGCCATTTAATACTACCAGGAGGTGCAACAATTGTGGAAAATACCTCTTCACTCTCCAGGTCCTCAAGCTCTCAAAAGCCAGTATTTGAAATACATCATTACACTTCAGAATGCCGCCATACTTGATCTAACTATAGCTCCAGGAAACACATTTTGAAAGAGTGTATTTATCTTTCTGAAATAAACCTCACTGGGTAGGGATATCTGCTAAACAAAAGTCCTAGTTTTCCTGAGTCATGGGTTGCACTTATTTACTGCATAAAGCATTTAAATATAACATTTATTGATTACCACTCAAAAAAATTCCCTTTCCAGCTGAAAGTGTCTTTGGAGTATAATGACTTTCCAAAATTTATCTGCTATTATGAAATACTAGTTCCATTTCTTTCCCCCCAGTGGAAATTCAGGGGTCCTAACAGCCACTGAGGTTGGAAATAGTCCTTCTCTATGCCAGTCCCCTCATTTTACAGATAAGGAATCTATAATCTGGAGATTTATTGTGATTCTCTCTAAAATTACCCTTATGGCTAGCTTAAAAAGGCAGTATCAAAATCTGAACCCAGGTTTCCAAAACCCCTAACTAGTGCCCTTAGTCCAATTTTTCTGAGGAGTCCTTAATCACTTCATCCTTTCTTCAAGTTCCCTCAGTACTAATATTATCCCTCTAATAATCAAAGTGGCCATTCTATAGATCTGTACCTCCTCCACTATGGCATTTTAAGGTGAAGAGTCTAACTGGACACAGTGCCATAGGTAATGGTTCTGTAAGATGCTTATATTGAGGGAAGAACTTCTTCTCTCCTGCCAGTGAAAGATGAAAATTAAATTCTGAGTATTTATCAGTAAAATAACCTCACATCTTAATATGTGTCAGACATTCACAAAAGCTTTAAAAAGCACTTGGTGGCAACACTCTTACATGTTCTTGAGTAACTTGGTTCAAGTCTCCATTTTCAATTGGGTAGTAAAAAGGAAGATAGATGTTCTTTATCAACAACCGTTCTCCCATAATGACTTGATAACCTACTTTCCTGGCAAATTTAACCCGAACACTTGAAGATTAATAGCATAGGTGATAAAGACAAACAACATGAACTGTACAAGAACAGCAAGAACATTGTCTTGATTTCCGTCTCTTGAAAAATATACAGTTTCTGCAATTTGTGAGTACCACAAATTTAGTCCTCTAAGATAACAAGGTGTTCTTAGCGGTTTTCTTTTGCTGTTCTCTGACTTAGAAATAGTTTTGTAGAGACTTTTAAACTTTTAAAAACTATTTAAGCCAGTATCTAAGTCTTTGTATCATATGTTAAAAAACAACCAATGATCCAGTAGGGCATGCACAGCACCCATAGGAAAAAAAAAATTGACAGATAAAGAACAACTAATGAAACTAGATCTGGAAAAGAACCATGATTTTATCTTTAGAAAGCAGAAGGCATATAAATAGCAAAATAAGCCCAAAATACATGTCTGAAGGCTTAACCGTCGTCAAATGAATAGTTTTTAATTTAAATTCAATTTGCCAACATATAACACCCAGTGCTCATCTCATCAAGTGCCTTCCTCACTGCCCGTCACCCAGCTACCCCATCCCCCCACCTGTCAATTGAGTAGTGGATAAAGGAAAATTATTAAAGCAGACCATTTTCAAATGTGGACTTCTCTTCCAATGTTTATCTCCCTCTCAATGCAGACATCTGCTACAGTTATCAAAAGTATACTGATCTAAACACACCGTGTTAAGGGCTTGATATGTGAAACCTTTAGCCCTTAATCTTCACAACATTGTAAGGTAGGTATCTATCATTATTTTTACACTGCACCTAAGAGAACTGGGGCACATAATTGAGTAACTTGCCAAGGTTACACAGCTCGAACCCATCTCTGCAGGTTCTGAAACCTGTGTTTCTTTAGGCGCTCTACTGCCCTGGTGGCACAGCAAATTTGAAAATACGGTCAAACTCTTCAAGTTCTGTCTGATGCATTATTATCCAAGCCACTATAAACTTTTGTTTTGTTTTGTTTTGTTTTTTCAGGGATTTTTCTGGTGTCAAGAAAGACTCAATAGTGTGCCATCTACACTTCCTGATTTTAGGCTGGGTCAATGTCACAAACGTTTCGGTCACCACACGTTGCCTAATCGTTAGAACCCAAAACGAAGAGGACTGGTTAAATTCCTAAACTTTATTTCCCGCTGGCCTAAAAGAACTTACTTAGCCACTGTTGTGTCCGTTAGGTGTTAAGGGTTTTTTCTTCAGCGTAGTGACGTGAGGCATTCAAGTCATCGCTTAAGTCTTAATGGAAATCATCTATATTAGTCATTTTACCTGTCAGAGCAGTTCAAAGCACATCAACAGGACATAAACCTGGGTTGCTGCCTTCTTTAGGGGAGATTTCTTAATGACCTGTTAATTAAACCGAATGGAACAAGCAGCCCTCCAAAAATGAAGCGTAGTGGAAAAGGAAACAACAGAGGGAAAGAAGAATCACAAGCCAAGCCGGGCGGTGATCTACTTTCTCTAGTCTTGGAAAAGCCAAGAAAGGATGAACCGATCCTCTTGAGCAACTTCAGCCTGACCACAATGGCCACTTGTTACACCTACCACCCACTCCAGCACTTCGGGTTCACGAGGAACGGAAAGAAACCCAGTACGCTCGAGCGCACGACCCGACCCGACCCGACCCGACCCGGCCTGCGGGCTCCGCGCCGCACCCCGGGGCACACACGGGGTCAGCGCGCGGCGCCCCTCACCCCCCCTCACCCCTCACCCCCAAGTCTCCGCTGCCGCCCCGAAGGCAAAGCCCGCCCAGCCTGGGGCCAAGCCAGTCCTCGGACGGGGCAGTGACCCAGCTCTCGACCACCCCGCGCCCTCCCTTGGCCGCAGGCGCCCTGCCCAGACGGACGGCGGGAGGAGCAAGGTGAGGAAGGCCCGCACCGCAGGGGAGGGGGGGTCCCTTCCCAGCCTCGCCGGTCTGGACGAGCCCCGGGCCGGGAGAGGGCCGGCCGCCGCCATGATGGGGCTGGCCGAGCCGGGGGGCGTGACGCGGGCGGCCCCGGGCCCCGGGCGGCGGGCCAGCTCCCCTTCCCCTCCCCCGCCCCTGCGTGGGCCCCGGCCGCAGCTGACCCCCAGTACTCACGCTTTGTCCACCAGCTCCCGCACCTTCCACATGTTCAACATCGTGCCCCGCGCGGGCCGAGCCGCCGCCTCCCTCCCCTGATCCCCACGGGCCCCGGGACACTTCCGCGCCGGGGCAGGTCCAGGCCGGGGTCGCCGCCGCCGCCCTCCGCCTCCAACTCCCCCAGTTAGGTCCTCCTCTAGCCACAGCCGCGGCGCCGCCGGTGACACGTCGAGACGCGGGGGCAGAGGCGCTGCGTGGGGCGGAAGTGCCCGGCTTTCCGCCCGCTGCGCGCGGGGCACGCCGGGACTTGTAGTTCTCTGCGCGCCTAGCCACCCGCTTAAGCAGAGAGGGTTGGTGTGATAAGTTTGGTACTATTTGCGTCAGGCTTTCCCAGTCCTTTGCACCCTTCCCGGTGCCTCTGACCTTCGGAACCAGAAGCTCGGGGAGGAGGAGGGGGAGGAGGAGAGGGAGGAGGAGGGGGAGACGGAGCAGCAGTCTATGCTTTAACGGATCCTCAAGTGTCAGAAGCAGCACTGGTATAGGATCTAGCCGCACCCAAACTTTGAAATGTAGAGCATTGCTTCTCCCCAGAAACAGTCCACAGCGTGCTGTGATTTTGTGCCTTCAAATTGAAGAGATTTCCGTGTAAAACAAGTCTTGTTAAAATATTACCTGAGAAAATACAGAACAAATCATATGCAAACAGTCCAGAAAAAAAAAGAGAGAGAAATACAAAAGTATTGCAATGTTATTAATAATGACTATACAGAAACGTTATTGCTATATGTATGCCTTCCTCATTGACAGAAGCATCACTGTATTTGGCTCCAAATATACTTTCTACTTAGAGCCTGAATTTTCATACCTGTAAGTTGAAGAGGTTGTATTCTAAAACTTATTCCATGCTACTATCCCACTATGATGCAGTGGTTTTATATTTAGATGGCTACTTAATATCCTCTTTAGATACTTTATCATAAAGCTCAGAAATTTAGTTCACACTCTATCTGGAACTAGAAAGGCAACATTAGGACACATCCAACAACTTGACAAGCATTTATTCCTAAGTCCAAGTATACACATACATACCGCATTGGGTGTTTTATTGTAATGGCTGCTGTCACTTCATTTCTCATTCATTCATTTTTTTTAAAACAATGTTCATGTTAAAGTTGCAAGAAACCTTAAAATTCATTTGATCCAACTGCCTAAATTTTACAGTGCTTTTCATTCTACAAATACTTACTGAGAATTTTCTGTCTGCTAGGAGTTGGGAACAAGACCTACAAGCCCTCAGCTCTCTAGGATCTTAAGGGTCTTTGGAGCAAATATAAAAATCAAGGAAACATTTAAGGTAATTGCAGATAGATAGTGGTTGAAAACAGAAGATAATATTATAGGGAATGATGTTAGAGGAAAATAACAGGGAGTATTTAGGGCCTCTTTGAGGACACTATATTTAAGCTAAAACTTGAATGATGAAAAGGAGCTTGCCATAAAAAAAGATCTGCAAGAAAAGAATATCTGGTGGAGGGAACAGATGAAGACTCTGATTCACAAGGGAGAAGGGAGATTAATTGCTGCCAGTTATGATGCATGTTAACAATGATCCTAAATCAAGAACCCAGAACTTCTGACCCCTAGTTCCTCAGGTCAAGTCACCCCTTCGCACGGCATCCACTTAGTTACTGGAAGCATCTTTGAAAAGGGTTTTAATACAGCTTTAGGATTAAGGCCTTAAAAAAAAAAAAAAAAAAGGGAGGATTAAGGCCTAAGAGAGACAAGTTGAAAGAATTGCCAGACAGAAAAGTATCAAAAGCAGAAATTGGGACAAATCTATCTCAAATCTTTGTCAAGATAGGAGTGCTTGGGCAGACATAAAGTGAATTGGATTGGTGGGGGAGGAGAGGCAGGGAAAGATGAGCAGAGATAGGTGGAGAAATGGGGCTTTCAAATGAGGAGTTTGTTTCCTGTAGAAAGGACTGTCCAGCCCCAGTGAGATTCAAAGGATGGAATGTGGCCAGAGGAGATAAGGAAGAGAACTACCTTGCAAAAACAATAGCTCAGCAAGTTAACTTTCAAACAAGCAGGTCCAGGGTACACCAACAGAATGGGACTGGCATAAAAATAAGCATCTTCCCTGCCCCGGGCCTGTTTGCACATTCATAGCAATTCACAATCAGCCTCACTAGAATCACCTTGAGAGTAAAATGTCACTGTCTACCTTGTTTCAACACCAGGTTTGGAAGTGCCTAGACTTATTCCCCGAGTTGTCATGCTGGGGCTAGAATGTAACACCGAAAAACTAGCCTGTCTAACTTTGATTCAAGAGAATCCCTAATGGACTCAGGAGAACCAGACAAGGAGAGTTTGTTAAAAAGTGGTCTCCAAAGACTAACCATTTGCATGTCAACAAAGTGTTCCATTTTTGCCTTATATCTTGCAAGTTTGGGAGCAGTTTCCATAGTAACTTCTTTGTGGCAATTTAAATGTGTCCATTGTAGAAAAATAAATGAGAAAATGTCCCACTCACCCCCCTCTTCAGGAAAACATATTTTTCACAAAATGAGCTGACGCTTTTAGTACAGCCAAGCCAACACAAGGTTTGAAAGCAAATGTCCTCAGATGTGTGAGGCACTGTGGTAGGTGCTGACTGCGTATCTTCTGTGGTTGGCTCCCTGGTGTTTCCTTCTGAGAACTTAATTCCTGTTACACAGGTGTGGCAGCTATGGGACAGCACAGACCAAATCTCTCTTTAAGAGAACCAGTTACAAGGAATGTGGATGGCTGACAGCTTCCAGCAGCCACTCCTCAGGGATCAACCACAGCATTGACACCAAGGCCATGCTCTTACTGGGCTGTTCCCAGGCAGGGAGTGAGCACGTTGGGGTCAGGCCATTTCTCCTCAGTGCAAGACTTCTGTACTGGGCAAGCTTGCCCTGGGCTCCCCATCAGCCTCGCCCAGAATTCCTTCAAGTTTCCTTGCCATCAGGTGGTCTTCTTACCCAATCTTCCTCCCTTCTCTCTTCCTTAACAGGTGTCAGAACTTCCTTGAGGTCTGAGGCTGTCCCCACCTAGTCTTGCTCTCTCTTGCCTTTATTCTTCATAGGTGTTTTCCCCAGTTAATCTCTTACACTTCTAATTCCCCCTTGGCTTTTGCTTCCTGCAATAACCAAATTGACAGGACAGGCAAACAGTTCTACCTTGGTTTCAGTATTTGGCTCAGTGAGTCCTGTTTTTGGTCACACCTGACTATTCCTCTCTAGTAGTTGAGATACTTGGTTTCTAATCATATGAAAGTTGCCACAAGAGCCATGCAGATTATACATTGCATAACCCCAGGGGCACCATAGCTGAGGACTATCATGTACTGCCAGAAAGGAGGTATAAAGTAATGGTTAGAGAGTAGATTCTGAATTCAGACAAACCTAAGCTCAAACTGCATCTGCTGTTCAGTGGCTTGGTCATTTTGGATAAACTAGTTAAACCCATACACCACAGTGATTACGAACTAGACTTTGGGACCAGATTGCCTGGGTTTGAATCTTAATATTGCTACTCACTACCTGTGTGACCTTGGGGAAATTATTTGACACCTCTGTGATTCAGTTTCTCATCATAATGGACAATAATAGAAACCTGCAAAGGCCTTTTCAGACAATTTTAAAAAGATAATGTTTAAAAAGAATCTAGAACAATACTGTATACACTCAATAAACATTAGCTATTCTGCTATTACCACTATTATTACTAATACACTATTACTAGTAATTGTATTACTCTGTAAAAGTATTCAGTTGTCAACAAGTATTTAGTAAGATCCTGCTATGTTCCAGGCACTGTGCTAGGTGGTGGATATACAATTGTAGATAAAACCACAGAGTATACCACAAATAGATGTAGTAGACATAGTAAACTGAAAGTAAAATGAGGAACAAATAAAATAACATATATACCTCAGTTCACACTGGGTCCTACATGTAGGAAGTGCTCACTAAATTCTATTTCATTATTGTTATCAAAACACTTATGTGGATCTCAGCTTTTTTTTTTCTTATTAACTGAAGTATTGTTTTACCAGAATATCCTAAACCTAGCCACACATCAGAAATTCCCTGACATCTTTAAAAACGTCAAGGTTTTTTTGTCCTGCTCCATGAGTTTCTGATTCACTGGTATATTATTTTCTATACTTTTGGTCACAAGTGACAGAAACTCAAAAGAGCTTATGCAGGACACAGGAGACTAGGGAGTTCAGAGATAAAATTTGCCTTAGGATCTTAGCAAATACTGTCAGAACTCTTTCTGATGCTCATTATCCTTTATTGCAGATAAATTTCCCCTACTTGGCAGGAATAGAGGTACCACTTTGCAGAGAATGGGTTCCATTTTTTCAATTAGACAACCAAGGGTGAAGAGACACTTTGGTCTTTCATCCACAAAGTCTAATAACACAGGGAAGGACTCTGATTGGCCCAGATTGAATCATGTATCTATCATGGGACCAATCACCTCTGGAAAAGTGTAAATTACAGAATTGGTAGACCTAGGAGAACCACACAAAGTGGGGGGAAAAGAGTGCTCTGGAGATACTCTGAAGAAAACCATGCCTTGGCAGACAAAAGCACCAGTTATTTACAATGGTAGGTCAAAGAAATCTGTATTTTTCAAAAATCTCTTAAGTGATTTTGCCAGGGTTTAGGATGCCCTGAGTTAGATGACACCATGCCCTTTCTGGGTCTGACACCCTTTTTTCTCTTTAAGGTCTAAATTACACAAAATTGAGTTGGGGACAGCAAAAGAAAAAAAAAATACCATGAGTGCTAATAAGAAAAAGAAACAATGAAGAAAGAAGGGATTAAGCGGATTGCAGCATTATGCAGCAGGTAAACTGGTAGCAGGACACACTCTTGCTAACTCTGTTCTGCTGATGGTTGGGCTCTCTTGGCTGAGATTCTGTTTCCTTTCAGATCTGTCAGCAGGGCTCAGGTGGACCTACTCAGAAAGCCTGGTAGGTGCTCCAAAGGGCTAACACATTCACAGTCCTTCTTCAAGAATGTGCAGACACTGGCCAAAGGTGAGATGGAGGTAGAAGTGCTCTTAGAATCATTTCCCTGCCTCCTAGGATGCTCTGTCTCCCTCTGTCTCTTGACTATAGGTGAGTCCAGAGTAGATATGCTGCTCCTAGTGTCTAGGTCTCTGAAAACTCTATTCACAGGAAGTCAAAGTACAGTCATTAAAGCAACGAGGCAGCTTGTGACTGTGGGAACTGTTCCTGCATTGTCAAATCACATGCAGGGGTGAATGGTGTGGATATCAGAAAGGATGTCCTGGTGGGTTTCTGAGGCAGGGTCTTTCTGGATAAGGACAAGTATCTTGGGAAAGCCCACAGGTTGTCCAGAGTTCACACAGAGGCTCTGCTAGTCCTTGAATTTCATCAGTTCATCAAAAGAATTGTACTCTAGAGGAAGAGCTCACTGAAATAGACATCAAAGGGGTCTGATGGACAGACCACTGTTTGTTTGTTTTTTTTTTCAAGATTTTATTTATTTATTTGAGAGAGGGAAGAGAGAGCGTGTGTGCAAGCAGAGGGAAGAGGAGGTGCAGAAAGGGAGGAAGAGGGACAAGCAAACTATACTCTGAGCGTGGAGCCCTATGTGGGGCTCAACCCCAGGGCCCTGAGACCATGACCTGAGCTGAAACAGTTAGTTGGACATTCAACCAACTGAGCCACCCAGGCACCCTGACTCCTGCTTTTTATAAGCAAATGAATGGGCTAAAAACGGGGGTGGGGGTGGGGGGTGTCCATTAGAATAAAGCATGTTTTCTTGTTAAGAAAGAGTCAACACTCAATGTTTGTTGGGCACCAGCAATGTGCAGTGGGGTTAAACAGATGTCTAAAACCTGTGTTACCTATAGACCTTCTAGTCTAATATGGAAGATAGACATACAAACAAAAACCTCAGCAAGATGTTTAAGGAGGCAGTGTAATGTGGGGTAAAGGTCAGAGCACTGGCTGTGGTATCAGTAGGACCTTGGTTCACATCGTGTAGCTCTGGAATGTTGGCTAAATTAGTTGGCCTCTCAGGTCTTGGCTCCCTCATTGGGAAAATGGGGCTAATAAGGGCCCCTGACTCATGGTGTTGTAAGGAATGAATGAGACGACCCACTAAATTGCTTGACATGTAACAAGGACTCATTAAATAAGATTTATTATCATTGTTTTTTTTTTATTTTATTTATTTATTCATGAGCAACACAGAGAGAGAAGTAGAGACATAGAGGGAGAAGCAGGCTCCCTGCAAGGAGCCCGATGCAGAACTCGATCCTGGACCTCAGGATCACACCCTGAGTCAAAGGCAGATGCTCAACCGCTGAGCCACCCAGGCACCCCGATCTATTATCATCATTAAACTGTATGCACAAATCATGGATGATATGAGGGTGTTTAAGCAGGTTCATTAAATCTTTCAATAAACTTATATTTGGACACTTAACTCATTGCCAAGAATTATACTTTGAAAAACAGGCAAAATTCCTATTCTTGTGAATTTTGCAATGAGGGAGGAGAGAGGTGTATAGCAAATAAACCTTCCCCCAAATCTATGACTTCAAACTATGATGAAAGCTACAAGAAGAAAAGAATGGGGTGGTATGAGAGAATGTGGAAGTGGTATTTCATTCATATTTCATTCCCAGGAAAATCCTCTCTGGGAAAGTGACATGTAAGGTGAAGGTGGAAAGATAATTCTGAGTTAATGAGGTAAGAGAGAGAAAGAATATTCTAGATAGAAACTCCTGCTCTCTTAGCATTCAAGACTCCACAGTCTTCTTGTCTTTCCTGTCTTTCCTACATTTCAGTCTCATTACCTTTTGTTCCTCTCCCCAGTTTGCAGATATTGATGGGCTCTTTAGAACTTACTTTGTTCCTTCTCCACTGCCAATGCCAACCATAACCATCTCTCATGTGAACTAAAGGTTTCTTAATTTGTTCCTCCTTGATCAAATCATAAGTTGGGCCATGTTACTATTTGCACTGAATACTTCAACAGCTTTTCATGGCATTTAGAATCCAAACTTAACCTATCAGAAGTCCATCCCTGGTCCAAACCACTGTTATCCTGGAGAAAGACCGATATGGTTACCCTCATGTGGGGTAAACTCAAGGCCAGTTCTGAGAAAAAAGGGTGTTGGGGTGGGAACCATGCGCCCAGAAAGTACCCCTAAAATCTGTCATTGGAAGCATGGCAGTCCCTTTTTTTTTAACATTTAGAAATATATGTATATTCCAGCCAGTGCTTCCCAAGGATAGGTCTTTGTGGTATTGAGTGGATTATTATAGCATCTTGGGCTTTCAGTTTAGATCTGAAAATTACTATAGTTTGTTTCACAGTTTCACCTTCCTTGCTGTGAGGTTATTTCTACTACTCTCATTTTTTTTTAGATTTATTTATTTATTCACGAGAGACACACATAGAGAGAGGCAGAGTCATAGGCAGAGGGAGGAAGCAGGCTCCTCATAGGGAGCCTGATGGTGGGACTCGGTCTTGTATCCCAGGATCACACCCTGAGCTGAAGGCAGATGCTCAACTGCTGAGCCACCCAGGTGTCCCCTCTACTCTCATTCTACTCTCATGTGTTAATTTGACTAGTTTCAGAACATCCTCTTTTCTTTTTCTTTTTTTAATGCTAACTATCTATTCTGCTGACACCTTGTTATAGAAGTATCATGAGTGATCTCTAACTGTGGAAGCTGATTTCCTAGGTGTTAGCAGTTTTTATGGTTTCTGATGAGTAGTATCTAATCATAGTTCTTGTTGAGCAGGTATAACATTAAAATTTCCCCATCTGGGATCCCTGCGTGGCGCAGCAGTTTAGGGCCTGCCTTTGGCCCAGGGCGCGATCCTGGAGACCTGGGATCGAGTCCCACGTCGGGCTCCCTGCATGGAGCCTGCTTCTCCCTCTGCCTGTGTCTCTGCCTTCTCTCTCTCTCTCTCTGTGACTCTCATAAATAACTAAAAATTTTTTAAAAATTACTTTAAAATTTCCCCATCTTTGATAATTTACCCTAAAGAGTGGTGGGTCATTGACCTGGCCTGGGAAGCCTAAGATCTGATATACCCAGACACCTATTGGGAAGGGAGGGAATAGGAAAAAGATAGCAAATATTATTATCTTTTTAAGATACAGACTCATTCTCTTTCTTCCAATTTTTTTCTTTGAAATGTTTTATTAGTTTTTTTTTAAATAACAGAAGTAAAAGATGTTCATATATCCTCATGTATATATCCCTTGACCTAGCAATTCAACTCCTAGGTAATTATCCAAGAGCAATGGAAATTATATCAAAATTCTCATGTAGGAATTCGTTCATAGCAGCTTTATTCAGAATAGCCAAAATCTAGAAATAATGCAAGTGCCCAGTTGATAGAATATGGACAAACAAGTTGTGTTGTATCATTTGAATGGAACATGATTTTGCAATAGAAAGGAATAAACTATAAATATATAGAACAACCTGGATGAATCTCACAGACATGATAGCAAATGAAAGAGGCCAGGCACAAAAAGTTATGACTCCATTTGTATAAAATTCTAGAATAGGCAAAATTAATCAAAGGTGAAATAAATGAGAAACTATTGTTGCCTGAGGTGGAAGGAAGGGTGGGAACAAGGGAATTATAAATAAAAGTTATAAACACCTTTTTCAACAAGTGAAACAATCCAAAAATGCATAAGGAATAGTTTATCCTTTCCCATTTATTTTCACCCCAGTATGGCAATCCTGTTAAAAACTTGATAGGTACTTTTTCACACTTTCTCCATGCTTATAAATATAAATAAAAATATGTGTGTACATATGCAGGCTTTGCTTTAGGATCGTGCTATACACAGTGCTTGCTTTTTAAAATACCTGTTTGAGGGGTGCCTTGGTGGCTCCGTAGGTGGGGCATACACTCCTGATTTGGCTCAGGTCATGATCTCAGGGTCATGGGATTGAGCCCCGCATTGGGCTCTGCACTTGATGGAGAGTCTGCTTGAGATTCTCTCTCTCTCCCCCTCTCCTGGCTTTCTCTCTCTCTCAACTAAGTAAATCTTTAAAAAATAAAATATAATATAATACCTATTTGATAATGCATCATGGATATCCCTCCAGCTCAATAAATATAGATATGACTCATTCTTTTAAATACTGGTGTAATTCCTCAATATGAATAGACTGTAATTTATCGAACCATTTGCCTAGCGATGGCTAGTTAGGTTGTTTCTATTTTTGGTTTTTGCCACTATAAACAATGTTACAATAAAATATATCTCTATACATCTATCTTTGCATATGGTGTTTAGATCTCAAAAGTAGGAACAGGGAAGGATAAGTGTTTTTTATTTAATTGGATATTGGCAGATTATATACCAAAGAGATTACAGCAGTTCTCACTCTCACTAAGCAACATATTGAAAAGCCCATTTTGTCATGTCTTCACTAGCACTAGATGCTATTGCTCTTTTGAATTTTTGCCAATTGTATTGATAAAAATATGTTGCCTTAATTTCAAAGTAGCTCTAACCAAGGTAAACCTATGCTTTCCTACCTTGTATAAAAGTCTCTTTTCACATCGCTCCCATTTTTCAGTCCTGTTCTTGGTCAGTATGGATCACATCCCTCCAAATGGTACTATCAAATACATTGGATGATAGAAGGCAGGCCTGGCCAAAAGGGAGCTATTCCCATTGTTTGTTTGTTTTTCGACTTAAAATATTCAGCCTAATGGGAAGAATTCCTTATTCTGTCATTCTTTCTCAGAGCAGCCTGCTTATTTTCATCCTGATACCAACAAGAATCTGTGATTGTCTATTTATTCACTCGTATTAGGCAGGGTCACAGAACTTAGAACAGAAAACAACGCAAAAGCGTCTATTTGAAGAGAATGAAGCAAACAAACTATTTATGGATGCAAGGTCAGGGTTAAGGCTATTAATAAGGACATCAAAGCACTTGGAAGTAGCACTGTGAGGAGTCATTACTATCAGTTTCAATTATTTATTGCTGTGTAACAAACCTCCCCACAACTTAGTGTCTTAAAAAAACAACCACCATTTACTTGCTCACAATTCTTCAATTTGAGCAGGGCTTGGTGGACATGGCATATGCCCACTCTGCACTTGGTAGGAGTTCTCTAGAGCAACTCAGCTGGTGCTGGATGAGGATCCAGGGTGGGTTCATTTATACACCTGGTGCCTCTTCTGGAGTGGCTGGAATGGCAAGGGGAGAGTTGGGTTTGTCTTTCTTTCCATGTGACCTCTCATTTAATAAGTTAGGGTGAACTGTTAATAGGTGGCTAGATCCCAAAAAAAGTCAAAGTGGAAACTTTCAGGCCTTTTAAAAAGTTGTCACAGAACTGACCAAGCATCCCATTTACCACATTCTATTAGGTCAAAGCAAGTCATAAGGCAAATCCAGCTTCAAGGGGAGGTGAAATAGATATTACCCTTTTTTTTTTTTAAAGATTTTACTTATTTATTCATGAGAGACACAGAGAGAAAGAGAGATGCAGAGACATGGGCAGAGAGAGAAGCAGGCTCAATGCAGGGAGCCCAATGTGGGACTTGATCTTGGCATTCTGGGATCATGCCCTGAACTGAAGGCAGATGCCCAGCCTCTGAGCCACACAGGTGTCCCTAGATATTACCTTTTAAGGGAGGAGCATCAGTTGCATATAGAGTTGAGATGAATCATTAGTAACCATCTTTTTTTTTTATTATTTATTTGACAGAGCAAGAGAGCGCATGCACACGTACATGCTTGAGCAGGGGGAAGGAGTAGAAGAGAGAAGGTGAGAGAGACTCCCAAGCCGACTTCCTGCTGAGTACAGAGTCTGACACAGTGCCTGGTCTCACCACCCTGAGATCATGACCCAAGCCAAAATCAAGAGTTGGATGCTTAACTGACTAAGCCACCAGGCATCCTAGTGGCCATCTTTGCAGATAATCTACTACATATGCTTCAGTACAAAAAGACAAAAGGAGAAGTAGAGTTTCCGGTGAGATCTGGCACTGTGGAGGAAGGTCTGTCCTACAGGAGATGTAGTAATTGAAATCTATTACCAGACTGTGGGGCTATGGCAGGGGAAGACGGGCAGAAGTACCCTGATCTCTTTCTTCCTGCTTCCTGATTTCCTGCCAGTAGAAGGCAGCCTGGTGGATATAATTCAGAGGTTAACCCCACCTCTCCAGAAAGCAAAGCAATTCAGAAAAGGCCACTGAATGGATTGGAAATAGACTGGGCCATTGAAGAAAAAGCTTTTATTTTATTATTATTATTATTATTTGTTTCTTATGTTAGAATTTAAGTTTCATCAGGGGAGGAGAGCATCCATACTGATCACAGCTGATTCCCTGGAGCTAACAAGTGTCTGGTACTTCCAAGGTACTCAATAAAATGTTTTGAATTGACTTGCATTTAGTTATCTGAGGAGGAGTCATAAATTTGACCTTCCTTCTTTCTGATACTGCAAAAGAGACACCTGAAAGATGGCAATTGGGGGAGGGGGAGCGGGAGTTAAATGACAAATATGACCAGCTTGATCCTAAGGCCACAGTTTCACTATGGGGCTAGTCATAGTATAAAATGTGAATTCCATTTCCCTAGAGTCTGACATAGTGCTAGTAGAATATGTTTTGGTCTTCCTAGTCATTGTCTGAGCATTGTGCTTTTCTTCTTTGGGTCTGATGATGGACTCAGGTGCCCTGAATTAAGTGATTTGTTTGTTTTCTATTTAATGTAGTACTACGAGAAGCCAGAAGTTATGCTTTTTTAAAAAATTGACATATAATTCACATACTATGTATCCACTCTTTTCAAGTGTGAATTCAAATTCAGTGATTTTTTTTGGTGATTTTTAAATATATGTACAAAGTATGCAATCATCCCACTTATCTAATTTCAGAATATTATCATCATCCCTTACCCCAAACCTGTATTCATTAGCACTCACTTATCTTCGCTTTCTCCTTCCAGCCTCTGGCAACCACTAATGTACTCTCTGTCTTCATGGATTTTCCTATGGTGGACATTACTATAAATGGAATTATACAATATGCGATCTTTTGTGTCTGACTTCTTATGCTAAGCATAATGTTTTCATCCATTTATAGCATATATCAGTACTTCATTTCTCTCTCTCTCTCTTTTTCTTAGATTTATTTATTTTAGAAAGAGTATGGGAGAGAGCACAAGAGCATCTGCACACACAGGAGAGGGGCAGAGGGAGAGGAAAAAAATCTCAAGCAGACTCCCTGCTGAGTGTGGAGCCGGCTGTAGGGCTCAGTCTCATGATCCAGAGATCATAGCCTGAGCCAAAATCAAGAGTTAGATGCTTAACCAACCAACCCACCAGGTGCCCTCACTTCTCTTTTATGGCTGAATATTATGCCATACTATGGATATACCATATTTTGTCTATCCAGGCATCAATTGTTGTATAGTCTTTCTAAAGTTTTAATTACTTTGAGTAATGTTGCTGTGAACATTGTGGACAAACTTCTGTGTGGACATGTGTTTTTAATTATTTCAAGTGTATACCTAGGAGTGGAATTATGGAGTCATATGGTAATTCTATGTTTAACTTTAGAGGAACTGCCAGAGTGTTATCCAAGGAAGTTGCACCATTTTACATTCCTACCATCAATGTATGAGGATTCAAATTTCTTTACATTCTTGTTAGCACTCGATTATAGCCATTCCAGTTAAGTGTGTAGTGGTATCTCATTATGATTTTGATTTGTGTTTCCCTGATGGCTAATGATGTAAAACATCTTTTTATGTGTTTATATGCCATTTGTATATCTTCTTTGGAGAATTGTGTATTAAAGTCATTTGTCCATATTTTAATTGATTTGTCTTTTTATTGTCAATTTTGAGAGTTCTTTATATATTCTCAATATAAGTCCCTTATCAGATAAGTGATTTGCAAGTACTTTCTCCTATCTATGGGTTATCTTTTCATTTTTTAAAATAGTGTCCTTTGAAGCACAGGAAATTTTTAATTTGATGAAGCCCAATTTATCAATTTTTTTTCTTCAGTTACTTGTGGTTTTGGTATTATATCTAAGTTAATAATGATAACTAGAATAATTGCTGCTTCCTGGCTTACATGAAGAACTTTTGTCTCTTTCCATTTGAGCACTTTTGTTCCAGAGATCATTCAAGGATTTCAAACTTGTATTCTTGATTAACACAACACTGAATCCATCAAGGGGAGGTGGCAGAGAGAGGGTGATGGTGTAAGTCCCAGTTCAAGAGTTCAAGTCCAAAGGCCTGAAATCCAGGAGTGCTGATGTCCACGGACAGGATAAAACAGATATCACAGCTCACAGGGAGAGTAAATTTGCTCTTCCTCCACCTTTTTATTCTATTTTGGTCCACAATGGATTGAATGATCTCACCCACATTGAGGAAGGCCATCTGCTGTACTTATTTCACCAATCAAATGCTAATCTCTCTTAAAAAACACCTTCACAAATACACCCAGAAATAGTGTTTTACCAGCTATCTGAGCATCCCTTAGCCCAGCTTAAATAGCTGGTAAAACACTGGTTGACAGTAAAATTAACTATCACAGGAATTAAATGAGTTTAAAAAGATGCCTATAAAACTGTACATTAAGGGGAATAACTATGAAATGTTGTACAGATAAAAAGAAGGCAAACGTCAGTGCTTTGGCAAGAGTTGGACTAGGTTGTCAGAAAACAAGCTTTGCTCTGTGATTAGCCGGGTGACCTTGCCCAATCACTTAAACTCACAAGTCTCAATTTCCTGGTTTGAATGTAGGCAATCTTGCCAAATCTAACGACCTTTCTGTGTTATTATGAGATTGAAATCATGTAGTATGTATAAAAGTGCTTTGGATAACTTAACTTGTTATTCTGGGCATAGGGAATAATTCATAGAGACTTGCTTTCATTCTAAAAACTTACTTTGAATTGTTTATCATCACCAAATTATCCCTTTGCTTGGGGCCAGTCCCAAGTAATGTTTACTGTAATGAAACATTAACATGAGATTCCTCACTTGTTAGCTGGGTGAGGGCCAGGTCCTGGTACTTGACTCAAGGAAAGTAGTTATACAGTGTTTAATAACTGCCAGGCCCTCAGGGAACTCTGTGAATGCTTTGGTGCTAGGGTAAAATGTGACCAAAGACTATCAACCACAGTCTTTTATTGATCACTTGGAATGTAAAGGAAGTGTTAAAAAATAAAAATAAAAAAAAAAGACAACCTTACTGACATTGCAGTCGAGCTGGAAGACCTAAGCCTTTGTATCCCTCACCCACTTAGCTCCTATCTCCCAGGCGCTTATGCAGAGGAAGATGGTCTGCCCAGGGGAACCCAATTTGAAGGGAGGGGGACAGTGAAACAAACAAATCATAGTAATCTAAAACACTGACTCCACTGTAGAGAAAGACACATTTACAAATCATGCAGTATTCAGGGATGATATTGTATATCCTTATGGATTGGTTTAGGCTAAACTGCTTTGGACAGTTAATGTTAATCTTTGGAAGATACACGTAGATACAACAGTTATAGACAGGCTAAGATAGAATAAGATCTTTAGCTGTCCAGCTATTGTGTCAGACACCAAAGAGGACAAGACATCTGGAGTACCAACAACTCCCTCCACTACTACCCCTGCCCCTGACAAATCTCTGATTGTTATTCTAGACTAAGTAATTCAGACTTAGAGATATTTCACCTCTGGTGAACACATAACCTGGCTGGGGAAAAGAGATGGCCCTGGGACAACAGCAGCCCTTGTGAAGAACGGTGAAATTTTCCAGACAGAGGCTGAGAGGAAAGGGATGCTCCCATTTGAGAATACGAGGATCCAGAGACAAGGTTAGGATCTGGGGGTCTTCCAAAAAGTAAGCTCTCTTTATGAAGGGTTTAGCCTTTTAGGTGCTTTTTTTCTTTAATCACAAAAAGTCATTTTTAGTATCTATAGTTTATACAATTTCCCTCATACTCTCTAGTTTCCTTTTGCTTCTTTTAACCCTTCAGTAAAATTTGACACATAGCTACTTATCAGCTGTGCCTCAATTTTCTTTTTTTTAATTTATTTTTTATTGGTGTTCAATTTGCCAACATATAGAATAACACCCAGTGCTCATCCCATCAAGTGCCCCCCTCAGTGCCTGTCAGCCAGTCACCCCCACCTCCCGCCCATCCTTGTTCATTTCCCAGAGTTAGGAGTCTCTCATGTTCTGTCTCCCTTTCTGATATTTCCCACTCATTTTTTCTCCTTTCCCCTTTATTCCCTTTCACTATTTTTTATATTCCCGAAATGAATGAGACCATATAATGTTTTTCCTTCTCCGATTGACTTATTTCACTCAGCACAATACCCTCCAGTTCCATCCACATCGAAGCAAATGGTGGGTATTTGTCATTTCTAATGGCTGAGTAATATTCCATTGTATACATAGACCACATCTTTCTTATCCATTCATCTTTCGATGGACAACAAGGCTCCTTCCACAGTTTGGCTATTGTGGACATTGCTGCTATAAACATCGGGGTGCAGTTGTCCCAGCGTTTCACTGCATTTGTATCTTTGGGATAAATCCCCAGAAGTGCAATTGCTGGGTCGTAGGGTAGCTCTATTTTTAACTCTTTGAGGAACCTCCACACAGTTTTCCAGAGTGGCTGCACCAGTTCACATTCCCACCAACAGTGCAAGAGGGTTCCCCTTTCTCCACATCCTCTCCAACATTTGTTGTTTCCTGCCTTGTTAATTTTCCCCATTCTCACTGGTGTGAGGTGGGATCTCATTGTGGTTTTGATTTGTATTTCTCTGATGGCAAGTGATGCGGAGCATTTTCTCATGTGCTTGTTGTGTGCCTCAATTTTCTTATTGTAAGATGGAGATAATACCCACCACATAGGTGAGGATTAAATGAATTAGTGCATGTTAATTAATGTGCAATTACTTTGAGTTAGATTAGGACACCTGGCAGTGCCTAGCACATAAAAGTGCTCAGTGGATGCTGTTTTGGGGGCCATTATTACTACACACCTCCACCTCCTCCTCCTCTTCTCAAGGCTTTTCAACATCAAGAGAGGCCAGGGCCCCTTTCATTTTTTGTGGCTACTAGTATATTAAAAAATAAGGAAATTACAAAATATGATTGCAAAATATTGTGGTATGCTTTAAACGTTTACATGTAACAAATTAGTGCTTTGCAACACACACAAAAGTACAAGCAGTAAAACTGTGCCCTCATGGGGTAATTACACAGTATAGAAATTGCATACTCTGGACACTATAGCTTAGAAATTAAGATGTAAGCCTAAAGCTTACAAGATGAATGTCAATATTTTCTAGTCCTGCCAGCCTATCTTCCTATCTTTATGCATAACCTCATTTGGAAATAAATTTAAAGGCAAATTTAGTCCCTTCATGAATGGCAGACCAGACCGAAAGGCTCTTTTGCATCTTTCCATCCCCAATCCTGCAGGTTCTAGGTAGATTCACAAAGAGAAGTAAGGGGCCCTTTCCCCAGACCTCCTCCCACCACCTTTGTGGAGAGAGGAGTGGCCAGGGAACAAGCAGCTTAAAGGAGCAGTATCAAGACGGTGATTCTAAAAGGGACAATCATTATTCTCCACCTCACCTCTTTTGCTAATATTCAGAGTAAAAATCTGGGAGGAGAGAGAAGCTGACATTTCAGTAGCTTGAGTAGTGCCTGGTTGTATACCATCTCAGGTAAGGCAGGGTTCAGCTTCATGAGCTGAACCTTTTTTTTTTTTTTTTTTTTTTTAGTTTTTATTTAAATTCTAGTTAGTTAGCATACAGTGTAATATTAGTTTCAGGTGTGTAATATAGTGATTCAGCACTTCCGTACATCACCTGATGCTCATCACAAGTGCATTCCTTAATCCCCATCACCTAGTTTACCCATACCCTCCCCCCCACACACACTTTTAATCAATTACTATAGTTACTATTCTTTATGATGTTCAGATTATCTCAACTTTGGCCAGGGGGCTCTTTTTCACTATGAGTCCCTTCTTTGACTTCATACTAGACTTTTTTGTGTGTGTGTTGCTTCCTTGCTTTTTATTATGACAAGATATCCAGGCAGTCCTTTATATTTCTTGCCCCTCCTAGAGTCACCCATTTCTCCAAGGAAATGATATTTAGAGGCCACACTCTGAAGTTGAGAAGTGCTTATTACTATTGGGTTTATGGTTTCTAGAACTTTTCAGTGGAAAGAGCTTAGAGATGCTTTTTGTTTATTTTAAAGAAAAAAGACATTATGAGATCAAACTAATTCAAAATATTCTATTATAGGGTATTACTTGACTTTTTGGTTTATGTATTTGATTTTATTTTCTCCTATTTTGAAAATCCTGGTTCCTAGCAACATTAACAGTTATGTATTTGCTTTATTCTCCCATGAGTATAATAGTTTCAGAATAATAATAGCAATAGTATTGCTAACAATATGAGTACTAAAAATAGTTTAAGATATTTTTTGCAGTTCTTTTTCCCTACTAGGAATATACAGTCAAATTGTTATGTTTTAAAGTCATATGAGGGGCACCTGGGTAGCTCAGTTGGTTAAGCATCTGCCTTTGGCTCAGGTCATGGTCTCAGGGTCCTGGGATCGAGTCCCTTGTAGAACATTGGGCTCTTTGCTCAGTAGGAATGTGGTTCTCTCCCTACCACCAGCCCCAATCTTGCTTTCTCTTGCTGTCTTTCTCTCTCTCTCAAATAAATAAAATCCTTTTAAAGAATAAAGTCATATGAAATAATTTCTTCCAATATACTGTTAGCTTTTGTTTTATTTTATTTCTATTTCTTTGGGAGTAATTTTATTTTTGCTAGTTAATCATTTGAATATCTATGTGGCTGGAAGTCAAAGCTACAAAACAAATTATCTTCAGAAGTCTAGTTTCTCAAAAACAGTTTCTTCAACAAATGGTGTTGGGAAAATAGCCACATGCAGAAGAATGAAACTGGACCATTCTTTTATACCATACCAAAGATAAACTCAAAATGGTTCAAAGATCTAAATGTGAAGCACGAATCTATCAAAATACTAGAGGAGAACACAGGCAACAACCTTTTTGAACTTGGCCACAAGAACTTCTTGCAAGACACATCTATGAAGGCAAGGAAACAAAAGCAGAAATGAACTATTGGGAGTTCATCAAGATAAGAAGCTTCTGCACAACAAAGGAAACAGTCAACAAAAC
Organism: Canis lupus dingo; assembly: GCF_003254725.2. Lineage (NCBI taxonomy): Eukaryota > Metazoa > Chordata > Mammalia > Carnivora > Canidae > Canis > Canis lupus. The sequence goes on along the minus strand of NC_064246.1, from coordinate 52,860,845 downwards.
TAAAAGACAACCTACAGAATGGAAGAAGATATTTGCAAATGACCTATCAGATAAAGGACTAGTATCCAAGATTGATAAAAAAACTTATCAAACTCAGCACCCAAGAAACAAACAATCCAGTCATGAAATGGGCAGAAGACATGAACAAACATTTCTCCAAAGAAGACCTACACGTGGCCAATAAGCACATGAAAAAATGCTCCACATCACTTGCCTCAGGGAAATACAAATCAAAACTACAGTGAGATACCACTTTACACCAATGAGAATGGCTAAAATTAACAAGACAGGAAACAACAAATATTGCTGAGGATGTGGAGAAAGGGGAACCCTCGCACACTGTTGGTGGGAACGCAAGCCGGTACAGCCACTCTGGAAAACAGTGGGGAGGTCCCTCAAGAACTTAAAAACAGAGCAACCCTATGACCCAGCAATTGCACTACTGGGTATATATCCCAAAGATACTGATGTAGTGAAACACCGGAACACCTACAACCCAATGTTCATAGCACAATGTCCACAATTCCACAATGTCCACAAAGGACATTGTGGAAAGAGCCACAATATCCTTTGACATATGAATGGATAAATTGTGTATATATATACACACACACATATATATACACACACACAATGGAATTACTCAGTCATCAGAAAGGATGAGTTCCCACCATTTGCTTTGACATGGATGAAACTGGAGGGTGTTCTGATGAGTGAAATAAGTCAATCAAAGAAAAGCAATTATCATATGGTTTTACTCATGTGTGGAATATAAAAAATAGTGAAAGGGACTATAAGGGAAAGGAGGAAAACTGAGCAGGGAGAAATTAGAGAGGAAGACAAATCATGAGAGATTCCTAACTCTGGGAAACAAACAAAGAGTTGCAGAAGGGGAGGCAGGTGGGGGGATAGATGGGGTAATTGGGTGATGGGCACTAAGGAGGGCATTTGATGGGATGAGCACTGGATGTTATATGTTGGCAAATTGAATTTAAATAAAATATTTTATTTTTATTTTTTATTATTTTTTAAAGATTTTATTTATTTATTCATGAGAGACACAGAGAGAGAGAGAGAGAGAGAGAGAGAGAGAGGCAGAGACACAGGCAGAGGGAGAAGCAGGCTCCATGCAGGGAGCCCGACTGTGGGACTCGATCCTGGGCCTCTAGGATCACGCCCTGGGCCGAAGGCAGGAGCTAAACCACTGAGCCACCCAGGGATCCCCTAAATAAAATATTAAAAAAAAAAAAAGTCTAGTTTCTCACCTTATCCCCTTTACCCTTACCCTGTTTTCTCCTCTCCCAATAGGTAACAATCTGTTTTAAATGTATATAAGCATTCTATATAATCTATATGTAAGTATGTATGTATTTAAACAGAAGTTTATTAAAATGACTTTGTTTTGCTTTGCTTTCTTACTCATTGTTACATCTTAGAGATCACGTCATAACATTTTCACAACTTAGAGAACTCTACTGCAGGTATGTACTATTATTTATGCAGCCAGCTACCTACTGTTAAGCATTTGGGTTGTTTCCAGTTTTCTGCCATAACAAATAATGCCAGTTTATACTTGCAAAGTATGGATACAACTCTTCATATTTCATAAGTGTTATTTTGGGATAGATACTTGAAAGTGGGATTTCTGGGTCAAAAAGAAAATGAAAATTTTTGAGATATTGCTAGTTCTCCTCTCTACAGGTTGTACCATTTTGCCTTCTCATTATTAAGGAATGGAAGGATCAGTTTCCTCAAAGTTTCAATACAGAATGTGTTGTCAATCTTTTGGATTTTTTTTTTCCAAATAGGTGGCAAATGATAGGTGAGAAATGATATCTCAGCATTGTTTGAATTCATGTTTCTCTCACTATTAACAAGATTGAACATCTTTTTGCATGTTTGAATCATTTGCTTTTCCTTTTTTATGAAAGGAGAGTTCTTTCTGTCTCCTTTTCCATGATCTCCAGTACTTTCGAGGTCCCTGGTGCTTTCTGGTTTGATCTTCAGGCCCTCAGGTACAACACAGCAGTGGACTTACGGCAGCTGCACCTATGTCAGGGGCCATATGGTGGGAGGACAGAGAGAAAAGAAGCAATAGGTGTTCTCCCCACCTCCTTGGGATCACAACCCCTCTGATCATAGAGGAAGGTTCCTTTCCTCGGAATGTTATGCATCTATAGGCTTGGCTGCTTTTTACTGTCACTGTTGTTTCTGCTTTTGCCATTATGGGATGACCTTGGGGTTGGTGCATGAGAGGACAGAGAAGTGAACAGCTCCAAACAATTTTTCCATTCTCCTTTAGCCTTAGGAGTTACCTTTCCCTCTCCTGAGGCCAGAGCTAGAGGGCTTCTTCTGGATATCTCTTTTTCTACACCCAGTGCCCAGCTTCAGATATCAAAATGTCTTGAAACCAGCCTGGGACACAAGAAAAAACGAAAAGGAAACTCACAGCTGACTTGGTGGTACCTCACATTCAGGTCTTCTTCAATTTGCCTTCTACTGTTTAAATTAAAACACCATACTTTCTAGCCACATCTAGTGGGAGGGAGAGAGAGAGAGGATGGAATGTACTTACTCCATCTTACCTGGAACTAGAACCCCTGCCTCAGGGATTTTGCACTTATTTTCTTCTCTGCTTGAAATGCTGTTCATCTAGATCTTTAGTTGACTAACTCCTACTTGTATTTCAGGTTTTACCACAAACGTCACTTGCTCAGAGAAGCCTTTCCTGATACTCTTTCTCATGTAGCCTCTTTCAGTCCCAGACACTCTGCCACATTAATTATTGTATCATCTTCATAACATTTATTACGACCTGAAATTATCTTCTTTATATGTTTACTTGCTTCTTGTCTGTTTCTCTCCCTCCTCTGTGAATGGTTGACCTATCTTGCTAATTTCTCTCCTGCCTTTAGGACAGTGACATGTAGAAAGTACTCAAATAGGTGTCACATAAATGAATGCGAAGGAATTAACCAGCATTTGGATTAAATAATATTTGTTGGCTGATAGTCTGAAGGAAGTAATATCATTAGGCTAAGACCACAGACATGGGGCAGTGGCCATGTGGTGTAGGAGTGGGAATTGGAACTGTGGTTCTCGTCCTGGCTCTGATACGGATTTGCTCTGTTGTTCTGGAAAGGTCACTTCATCCCTTTCGGACTTAATTTTCTCATCTGAGAAATATTAAAATGATATTTGTTGGACGCAAAAGTCCTTCCAACTTCAGCATTTAAGGATTCTCAAACATTTACATCAACAGTAAGCCTTTAAAGTTAAATGATGAAAGGAAGGAAAGAAGAAAAGAAGGAAGGAAGAAAGGAAGTACGTTATATGATCCACGAGTGTATCAGTTATACTGGAAGAACCTATGTCTCTGCAATACAAACTCTTGCTTTGACAAGAAAGTGAATGAGATAATTATAGGAAAAAAGTCTCCTTAGGTTCTGACACTAAAATGATCTGCTCGCTCTGGCAGTATATATCTCTTTTAATAATGACTTTTTTTCTTCCCTACAATTTCATGTATAACATCTATTCTTAACATAGCCTCAGACCTGTACTGCAGTGTCATTTGACTTTGGGAATTGCTGGGTGTTTCATTACTCAGACTCCTACCTTCCCCCCACCCCTGCATAGAGTAGACAGAAAAAGAGGTGGTTTCCTGAAACTTTTGGCTCTATCAACCTGTCTCCTCCCAAAACATTTCCCCAGCACTGACCCTCTAGTTAAGTCTGGAGAATCATGTTAAGTCTTAGTAGAATCATGCCTCTTCTTCCTACTGTAATTAGTGTGAACACAAAGACCCTATTATTTTTAGCTTGCAGCAGACATCCTGGGCCTCTCCAATTTGGCTTAAGTACTTTGGTTTTCCTCAAGTTCCTTGGAATATTGGCTTTAGGAGACCTTAGGCCAGACCCAAACATGCTGAGGCCCTGGAAGTCTGTACCAAGAATGTGGTTGTATGTAAATGAAGTGCTTTGCTTTTTTTATACCTGTCTGTAGTGTTGGTGTGTGAATCATATTCAAGTTGTCTGCCACAATGGAATGAACAGCTTTTTTAGAAATGTCAGGAAAGACGGCCTATGTTCTCCCCATCTCTAGTTTCCATCATATTTTCACCTATTCACCAGGTCTTAATATTCATTTAGCTACAAAACATTTGCTATGTTCTAGATACTGTCTCATCCAGGCGATGAATCTATATACAAGGAGAGTTTTTATTTTCCTTCACAAATATTTTGACCTTTGACTGCTATTCAGTTCTGTCACTGCATCTCTGAATCTCTAATAATACAGTACCTATGGTTTCCTTAACATAAAGATAATGAAATTGTCATTCAGAGTATTTTTAAATGACCTGTATAATTATCACATAATCTAGCTGCTGGGCTGTGGGGTAAATTAAATTTTGCTGTTATAAAGTTTTAAGGGAAGAACGTTTATGGGCTGTATGTACTATTTGAAGAGAGTTATTTTTCATTATTTGTGTGAGCCCACATTGGAGAGTTATGCAGAGATTCAAAAATGAAGTGCATAGTCATTACACTTTAAGTTCAGAGATGTTCATTTCTGTGTTATGTATCATACAAAACATTGTATTCAATTTTATTGTCTACCACTAGAGAATTGATTAAATAAGGTAGAAGATAATTTTTTAAACTTAAAAAAAAACATTTTATTTATCTATTTGACACAGAGAGAGATTGAGAGCACACAAGCAGGGGGAACGGGAGAGGGAGAAGCAGACTCCCCACTGAGCAGGAAGCCTGATGCAGGGCTTGATCACAGGACCCCAGGATCATGACCTGAGCCAAAGGCAGACATTTAACCTACTGAGCCACCCAGGTGCCCCTAAAGTAGAAGAGAATTAATTACAGCATTACAATTGTTTTAGAATTGTAATAATATTAGAATGTGTTTACAATATATTATTAAATAAAGAAATTAGTTTATAGCAGCATGTGACCTGACTCTATTTTTTAAATTGTAATACATATATAAAAATATGTTAAAAATGCAAAAATATGTTAAAATTATTTACATGTAAATAAGTCAATTATAAATATATTTGCCGGGATCCCTGGGTGGCGCAGCAGTTTAGCGCCTGCCTTTGGCCCAGGGCGCAATCCTGTAGACCCGGGATCGAAATCCCACGTCGGGCTCCCGGTGCATGGAGCCTGCTTCTCCCTCTGCCTGTGTCTCTGCCTCTCTCTCTCTCTCTCTCTCTGTGACTATCATAAATAAATAAAAATTTAAAAAAAAAAAAATAAATAAATAAATAAATAAATAAATATATTTGCCAATATGGTGTATATACATGTATGTACAGATGCATATATATGTATATATATACACACATACACACATATATATTTACAAAGCTGAAGGAAAATATTAAATTCATCATAACTATTAATAATTAGTGATAATCCCTCAGTTATGGGTGATTTATAGTATTGCATAGTGGTTAATCCCATGGATGCTGGAGTTGGTCTGCATGAATACAAATCCTGGATCTACCAGGCCATGTGACCTTTGGGAAGTTGTGTAACCTCTACATTATGTCTCAATTTCCTCTCTATAAAATGGGGATGATAGAAACTGTACCTGTCCCATGGGATTGTTTTGAGTAATAAGCTAGTTAATATAGGAAGAGTGCTTGGAATAGTGCCTGCCACATAGTAAGCTCTATAGAACTGTCACTACAATTTTCAGTTTTAACCTTATTATTAGCAATGATTACGTAGTCTTCTATACTTAGAAAACAATTCAGTAAATGTTATTTTTAACCAAAAATGTACTGCATTATTGATGTAATCTTTCCAGAAATGTTTCCCCCTTGTATCATAAGTGTGTCAAGTTAGTAGGAAATGACAATGAAAGTAATGTGCATTAGGTTTCTAGAATAAATTATTTAAAAGCTATAAATAAATTCACCTTTTTCTGTCCATTTATTTTCAAATATAGGCAGATAATGAAGAGTTTCTCCTCCAGCTATGGTTGTCAAACTTTGGCATGCATCAGAACCACCTGGAACTCTTGTTCAAACCCAGATTTCTGGGCCCCACCCCCTGAGTTTCCGGTTCAGCAAGTCTGAGATGGAGCCTGAGAATTTGCATTTCTCAGAAGTTTCCAAGTGATGCTGATGCTGCTGATTCTCAGGACCACGCTTCGAAAACCATTGACCTACCCTATGAGTAGAAAATCAGCACTCTGAGGCTTTCAGCCACCCCTAGGTGGATGAATTACTCCTTTCCTCTTTTCCCTTTCTTCCTCCCATAAACATTCATGGAGCACCTATCATGGGACAGGCACCGGTGATAGGTGCTGGGGATAAAACAAATAAACAAACAACTCTTGCTATCAGTGAGCTTACAGTCTAGGGAGATCTCAGGCAAGTTACTTAATCTAATTTCTGATATCTCAACCAGGAAATGAAGAATTTAATTATTAATTCATTTTAATGTCAATTCTTGAACATTTACTATGCCCCAGGTTCTGTGAAAGGCAAAAATGAAACAAAAACATTTGATTATATGATTTTTTTAGTAAGCAAAGTATATCCATAAATACTAGTTCAGTTGGTCCTTACACCAGCTGTTTGTGCCTGATAAAACATGATTAATACTATTCCACAGATAAGCCAACCAAAATGTAGAGAGGTCACAAGTTTGCCTGAGCTGGAAAGTGGTTGAGTGACTTGAACTTAGTTCCTTGCTCCTCATTTCAGAGTCTTCCATCTATACACCATTTGGAACTAAATTTTCTCCAGGGTACCTTTGTGCTCTTTTAGTAAGTGACTTTGTGATAAATATTGGTTGAACTAAAATGTGATTATTTTTTACCTATTGTTCTAAAGCTGTGGGTAATGCTTTTAGATAAGCATTGGAAACTGACTGAACATTGTTGGTAGTGCAACTCAGCAAACTCAGCAAGTTCTGATTATATCAGAACTCAATAAAACAGATACAATCTGTTGGAGATTAAAAATATGTATAAAATATGAACATATAAAATATATGTAAACATTTTATATACAATGGGATATATATGTAATAAGAAATACATGTTATATATAACAGGATATGTATGCAGCATGTATGTATATATGTATATATGTATACTATTTTTTAAGGGACATAGAGTCTAGTAGGACAGATAAACAGGATATATAATACTATAGTACAGTGTGGGAAGTGACAGAAGAATGCCTATGGTGCTAGTGAACAACAAAATGAGGATACAAACTCAACCTGGGGAAAGTACCAGGGAAGGTCTTCTAGGGACCTTATGTCTCAGCTGATTTTTGTAAGATGAATGATCAAAAGGGGTAGGAAGCGAGTAATCCTAGCAGAGGGACCCATATAAACTAAGGCTCCAATGTGTAAAACAGCAGGAGGTGTTCAGGAGGTTGTGTGTTCTTTAATGGACCTGAAATGTGATGTGTGGCTATACATGTTTGGAAAATGGGCAAGAGCTTCATGAATCACTCCTGGACATATCCTGTATGTGGTAGGAATGCTACATACCATAAAGGTTCAAAGTTGGGCTCTCAAGTTTAACCTATGTGTCCTTGACCCCAGTTCTTATATGTATTAGCTAGTGATCATGAGCAATGTAATCTTCCTGAGCTTTAATTTTCACAGGTGAGAAATGTAGATAATAATGCCTACTTCTATGGTTTGTTCCAAGGGTAAAATGAGGTATTTCATGTATAGCTCTTGGTATGGCATTTATCACAAAATAAGCTCCCAATAATGTTAATATCTGACAATAATGATGATGACAATTATTATTGGAAGAATTCATCATAATTAACTGTGTAGTTGTACATTATATTGTAATTATATTGAAAAGTAAACACTTGGTGATGACTCATGGGGGATTTATTGTCTTAGAGACCATACCAGCTTGGACAAAGGAAACACAAACAAGTTGTTCAGGCACCTTTGCATTTCTCTGCTTATCAATAAAGGTTTACTATTATTTACCTAAATTGGGAGGACAGAGAAATAACCCTGGTTTGACATCAGGTAAGGTGTTGTTCATAATTATTTAGCTTATGCCTTGTTTTATTCATTGTGGTGAACTCAGAGGCAAAGAATGAGTGGGCAGATTTTCCATTTACATCTGAGGAAGGGCAGGCAGCCTTGATTTTGGGTTTCCTGATCCACAGGTACAATGACAACCTTCTTCATTTTCCAGCTGAGACGGCTATGCTCAAGTTCTGTCCTGGAAATTGAGAGGGATAGGGATTGTGAACTTCTGTGTAGGGCGTCTGAATTCTAGGCTTCCTCTTATACAAAGCCCTTCAAAAAGTGCAGGCCATTGGCCAGTAGGTGGTTGTGGGGATGCTGTGCCACCCCTATGGCCTGAGGACATAAGGAGAGGAAGAATGAAGAAACAGGCAAAGCAGCTAGCACCAACAAATGTGGGGAGCAGCTCTCAACCATGTGCACACATTAGAAGGCCTAGTGTTGATAAGAGTGACAGACAGGGACTGAACCAGAGCTCTTGTCTCCATTTCCCCCCATATTCTGATACAGACCAAGGCAGAGAGAGGAAGCTACAAAGATGACAGATAACCAGTCTTCTCACTGACCTCATTGCATAGGGCGGAAAGGTGGATTTTGTGTGGTTTAGAAAAATGAAAACATATGACATTGCTGAAAAATGGAGTATTGAGTCACAGTTTCTACTCATTAAAATAACTTTCACGCAGACTTCAATTCATTGCGAGTATTGGCAAGCATCAACTCACATGCCAAAGAAAACTGTCCTAAGGGTAGCCTTCCCCCACCCTACCGCCCCAACAAAAATGCCTCCTTGTGGGGGTTATTGATCTTCTCACTTCCCTCCTCCATTCTCAGTCCCCAGTGTCCTTGAGTACCCTATGTACTGGGGAGAGTATGCATCAGAGCATCATGTGGGCACTTTTGAAGACTGCTGGCCCTGGTTTATTGTATTTCCTGATGATGGTCAGGGTGCTTTAGCAGGCACTGTATCTTATTCTCTTAACAGCTTTCCAGTTTTGAGAATGTTATCAGCTCTGCTGCCACCCTCACACTCACAGTCTTGGCAAGAAACGGTCAGACCACCCTCTCCACTGGCCCCATCCATGCACCACACCCCTTTCTCCTTGTAAACCTCAAAGGACTCCAAGGAGGGAGCAAGTTGCCACCTGCTGCACTGCCCTCCACCAGTTTGACTGGTTTTTCCTGCTCCAGCAGCCCAGACTTTCTGCTTTTGAGGCCTTTGTGACCCCTGGAGACCTACATGGTTAGCAGCCATAGGACAAAAAAACTCAGGTTTGGCAGGCAAACAGTAAAATTGGTCTTTTCAAGTGATTCTGAGAACCCGAAGAGTGACTTTGTTGTCAAGCCTGTGATTTTCCTTTCTGGTTCCAATGAGTTGGATTTTTGAACTATACTTAGTATTCAGAACTCAAAGTGCTCTTTGTGCTCATTGCTTGAGAACATATTACAAAGTGAACCCTTTCTCTCAGTAAGGGGCAAAGGGTTTTTGAAGAAGCCCTGCTGCTGTCCTTCAGATGGTAATCATATCTGACATACCAACTGGCCATCATCACACCAGGTCCTTAGTACATTTCTGAGCAAGGGAGAGAGAAAAACTATTCTCCTATTCTTAAAAAGAAAGGTGTAAAAATTACCAATTCAATCCAAGCTTTACCTGGATAGAAACTGATTACTATAGAAAATGAGGTAAGACACTCATATCTACTGTAGGATGATACCTAGGATGTGCTAGGGACTCAGTATACATACTTTTGTCTAATCCCCTAACTAGCTAGCTTGGCAGGCTATTTGGCAGGCCTGTCATTAATTATCATGGCAGCAACTCCAGGAGAAGAAGCTGCAAGGCCTGTTGAGTTGCCCACTGTCACATATGTCATCTTCTGTTGGTTCAAGCAAGTAATGAAGCCAAACCAGATTCAAGAAGTGGGGACAGAGACTCCACCTCTTGGTAGGAGTTGCTGCAAAAGGGTGTGCAATATAAGGGCTGTGCAGAATTATTGAAGCCATCTTTGCTGCACTCAACTATCACACTGGATCTGGGAGGAGAAGGTATAATACTGATTAGAACCTAACTCCAAAAATGTGCTATTAAATGAAACAACATTCACAAAATGTTTTGATCTCCTTGGCAGAAAAGTGCAGTGTACAGTCCAAGTATAGGGACAAATATCCATTATAAATAGAGGTAGTTTCTGTTATCACTGTGACCTGTAAAATCAATTAGATAGATTTAATCAGATTTGGAGGATATGTTTGCAATGATTAGACAAAATATGGGCAGTATTTATTTGGCATACATGTGATTCACTGTGAGTAGCTCTGAAGAAGTCATTCTCTAGGGCAGTTGACATTAAACAGAAGCCTGCAGACTGCTGGCTGGGAGAGACATACCAAAGGATTACGATGGTGTGGGCAGAGAAAACAAACTGGTTTCAAAGATGAGCCCTAAATTGAAAGTCAAAGGGTAGATGCATGGCAGGTGTTGATTTGCAACTGAGCTGCTTCTGACATAAGCAAGTCTGAGAAGCAGGCTTCTGGGTAAGCAACAGCCATGATTTATTTATCTAAGGGTGGTTAATAATTCTCTAAGCCACACCTGGTAGACATGCTGGTTATGAGGGCCTATTGTTATTTCCCTATCTCTAAAAGCTTTCTGTTACTGATAGTGTGATAAGCAGGGCTTCAATGAGGTTTATTTCTTAACAATGGCCTTAGTGTCCCTGTGTTCTGGAGATAGATTCAGAAAGAAGCCAGGGAATCACTGTAACTGGTAGGGGAGTGATGGAAAATTTTCTGAACTTGGAATATTGTACCCAGGGGAGTAATGGCGATAACATCAGATTGGGATGTAGAAGACCTGGCTTTAATTTTAGCTTGCCATTCACCAGCTCTGTAACCCTAGATGCTTCTCTTTCTTTTAACCCCTACAACAGCTTGGTATCTGTAGTTATCTTTTGGATCTAACCACTATGCAGTTCATCTTTCCTGCCATGATCTAGTCCTTCATCAATTATCTTTCGGATGAAAGTAACCCTTTTCTAGAGTTTATATCTGAACATATCACTCTTCCATGGCTCTCTGTTGTCTCTCTAAGCATCTGAGTTTGGAAAATAACTCTTTTTATGTTCTTTGCAGGTTTATTTCTTGCAACTGTTCTCCTTTTGTGGTGGATTGATTTTAAGAAATGACCTAAATTCTTTCTCCCTATATCCATATGTTTGCAAAAAGGCTGTGTAGTTTCTCCTGTTAAGAGGTAGAGTCTGATTCCTTACCTCTTGACTCTGGGCTGTCCTTGTGACTTGCTTTCACTTACCAAATGCCCTAGAAGTGGCACTGAGTCGATTCTAAGCCTGGCATCAGAGGCTTAGAGTGCTTCTGCTCTTTCTTGTGGAACCCTGCCACTGCCATGTGGACAAGGCCAGGCTAGCCTGCTGGGAGATGAGAGACTACTTGGAGGAGAGCCCAGCTGTGACAGCCAGGGCTATCGGAAACCAGAATACAGCTAGCTAATGTCCAGACATTAGCTGAATGAGCATAGCTGAGGCTAGAAGAATTGCTCAGCTGACCCATAGACTCATGAGCAATAATAATGATGTTATTATTTTAAGCCACTGAGTTTTGGGGTGGTTTGTTACACAGCAATGACTAATTGATACACCCTTAATTCCATCTCTCTGCACTGTGTGCTCCAGTCAGGATAAATCTCTTAGTTTTCTATATATGCCATCTTCATTTTTACTTTTGGTCTTTGCACGGACTGTGTTTTATTCTTCAGCTTGGCTAAAGTCTGTTCAATTTTCATGACTAGCATAGATGGCTCTTCCTCCAGCAAGATTCTCCTAACCTTCATCGAGAGTAGGTTAGTTGTCACTGCCATGTTCTCCCATAGCAGTCTGCCCTTGCCTCCTTCATGGCATTTGTCATACTGTATTTTAATTACCTATATTCTCATCTGACTTCCCACTCTCCTATAAGTTCCTGAAGGCAGGCTTTCATCTTGTTTGAAGGAATATTGTCTATGCTTAGCATAATGTCTAATATATAGTAGGGACAAAATATAACTTTGTCAATGAATAAATGAAATCGTTCTCTTTTCCTATGTTTTAGTTTCCTTGTTTATAAAGTGTGAGGGGTGGAAAGAATCAGGGATGCAAATAGATTTTGTTTTGTATGTCAACTCTGATTCCTTGGTCTGAACATCTGCAGTTCTAAACTGAGGATTGTGTGGCTGTGACCAGAGTTATAGGGAAGAGAGTCATGATTAATTAGCCACGTCTACCATGGTCAGGAAATAGGAAGTGACAGCAAACCTGCCAAAGACGTGCCAATCTAGGGAAAGATCATTTGTTTCTCTGATTCAGCTACTGCAAATTTGAATCTTGCTCAGCCCAATCATATCTTTATTATATATTGTGTTAATGAAGGGAAAACCAAATGTTAAACTGACTAGATGCTAAAATTAATGTCACTGGCTATGGTAGAGACTAACTGCTCACCAGTCCATGTTTTCTTCTCTCTGGGTTCATTCTAGACTGTGTTTCTACAGCCCCTTGCGTTAAGTGTGGGGTCCATGACTGGTTCCCACAAATGTGATGTAAGCTGAAATGATATAAGTTGCCCCTGGGCTGAGCTGGTTAAGGACAAGGGAGCCTTCTTTGTGCTCTCTTCTTCCCTCTTGACTCACTCCAAGGAGTATCCACTGCAAGGATCTGGGTACCTAAGGGACTGTATCCCACATTGGACTGTGATGGGAATGAGAAGTAAACCTTTATCTGTCAAATCACTGAGATTTTGTGTGTTATCCTAATTTATCTGCCTGCTTTTCTTTTTCTCTTTAAATTTTCATTTTTAAAAAATTAAAAAAAAAATAAAAAAATTTTAGGTGTGTAGGCATGGAAGAGTTAGATGCCAAATGTTAATGGCATCTATGCAAGTCGATAAAAATTACATTTGATACTTCAGGTGCTCCAGGTAACCCAAAGTAATGACTTTATCAACTGAAATACTTTAGAACTCTGTGCTGTTCTGGTCTCCATTTATTATTGCTCTTTTTACCCTTGGGTCCTTCTCCCATATAAAGTGATCCACCACAGGGACATGATAGAAGCCCCACATGGTGCACCCTTCTCATTCCCTCTTCCCCCATTTTTTGATATCAGTTACCCAACAGACCCTGCAGGTTAAAAAGTTTATTGCTCTTAAAGCTCAAAAAGGTAATGATCTCTCCCCTCAAACTTCCTGCCTTCTACAATGTGATTGCAAAAGTTTCCGCCCTCCTGACAGAAACAGAAAACGCAGATTTAAGATATTCGTGCCTTTCTGTCTGCAGCAGCGCGGGGCCATGAATATGCATACCCAGCAAGACAGCACTGCCTTCTGGTTCAGAGAGACAGGACACAGCTACAAAAAGCAAAGTGGGAGAAGATGACCTTTCCTCTATCTTTGCCTTGCAGTCTTGGGCATCTGAGTTCTTGGATATCAAGCCCCTGGTAATTATGGTTTCCAGAGCTGCCTGCTTTTCTTGCAGTAAAATGTTTTCTCCCTAAGATCTCATCAAAACTTCCTCATCCTGTGGCCCAGCTCTCACCTGGCTTTCTTTTCAGTGCACTAATCTGCTCAATTCTTGTGAACCAGTGTGTTACTAGTCAGGGAAGCGGCTTTTCTCCCATGTAATAAATGAACATTGCTGTGGTAGTCCAGGGGTTGACGTTGCCTAAACTGAATTTTCTCACTGGACATTTCAGGCTACTGAGGACAAAAGGAAGGCTCTGCAGCAGACCAGTGCAGGGAGGTTCTTGGGCAAGCATAGCTTCTTGATACTCCTCAAGTCACCCCTTGAAGGTAGCAGTGTGATTTGCTAGTGTGCAAGGCCTGCTCCAGTGAGTATGCTGTGATGGCAGAGACTAGAGCGTCGAGGACAGAGGGAGCTTTGATGTCATGGACGGCAGGATTTTAACGTGTGCAGCGTGCACGTGAGGGGGCTGAGTGAGGGTCAGTGGGTGGTAGGGATTTCTGGTAAAAACTGGGCAAGAGGAGGGCACTGGAATGGGGTGGTGATAGATTTTAGGATGCAACAGGCAAAGAAGAAAATGCAGCAACTTGGATTTTTTCCCTCCCCCTTCATAATTCATTCTTTCTTTTCTTTCATTTTTGTGGGTATTATAGAGTGGGTCTGAAGGTTTGAATTTACCCATGCCTTTGATTTATAGGGACAACCCAAACTACCACCCCCACTTCCACCACTACCAGCCTATAAGGTCATATTTATTGAGCCCTTACCATGTGCCAGTGGTTCATTTATTGCTTCCTACAACTCTTTGCAGTCTCATTATCGCTATCCTACATTTATAGATGAGAAAGGTGTAGTTAAAAAAAAAAAAACTTGTGTAAGATTAAAAGCTAGTAAAATGAGGAGACTGAGCCCTGTTCTTAACCACAGCACCTTACTGTTACAAGCACCCCTAAGAGGTAAAGGGGGCAGAAACCTTTGTAGGAACTAGGCCTCCTGTTATTTGCCCTATCCTTTTTATGGAAGGCTAGCGGGAAGCCAAAAGGGTGAGGAAGCCAGGGCTAAGATGTTCAGTTGGAAGTCAGTCTTGCCAGCAAGGATTCCACCAGCATCTTTGGCTGGCCACATTCTCTCTGGGCACATCTTTGCAACCGGTGTCCTCTGGCCCATTTGAGAAAGCAGGCTGCCAGCTTGTATAGGGCAAAGTGCCAGAGGAAGAGAAACATCAAGGTGAAAGCCCTAGAGAATCTGGGGTTGTCATATACCTTGTCAGTCAGGCAGGGTCACCCAGTGGAAGATTCTCCAGCCATTAAGTGGCCCTGGAGGAAGCTGACATGCTGCCCTTGAGAGAGCCAAGGCGATAACAAAAAGACAGGCAGACGTAACTGTACATTTGTGAGCAGAAAATCCATCGTGACAACAGGCTTGCATTTGAGTCACCAAATGGATGCGGCCACCTGGCTGGATCTCGACTGCCACAGCATGTCCAGAGAAATCAGCCGTGGCTCCAGCCCTGGCCGCCAGTGTGAGGGAAGCGCTTCAGTAATCAGATCTTTCAAAATCAATTTAGCTCATGCTCCAAAGTCCTGGCTGTAATTGCCAACAACTTCCTCCCTGGTTTCCTTAACGATTAGATAAAAATGTTGAACTGTTTTAAACCTTTTTTGAGGCCAGGACTCACCTTCAAGTGGAATTTTAAGAGGCACCTGCAAAGAGATTTGACTTGATTTTAGGCTTTGCCTTTCCACGAGTGTGAATAATTAGCCAAACAATCCCAGTACCCAGAGTTTATGTAAAGCGATCCAAAGTGGGAAATATTAAGGAAGTCTGTGCTGAGTGGTGGTGGGTACAAAGATTTCTATCCACCTTCCGTGTTCTATGAAATGGGGATAACAATAATGAACTCTGCTGGGTGGATGGGGGCCAATTAGTCCCAAGTTTGTGAAGCTCAGAGTCTTATTACAGCTTTGCTGCTCCTGGAGAGGAGGCAGGACCTTCCTGTGACTTTGCATGTGAAACTAATTGCCCTGGAAATGTCGGGAATTTGATCTTCCATCAAATCCTCCAGTCCTTCAGATCCCTTGACAATCTTTGGCTATTTGCATCTCAAGGTTAAGGGAAGCTATTGCTTTCTGGATGCTAATCAGTTGTGAAAACTTTTGATCTCCTCTTGAAAACTAAAACTCGAAATTGCCCTATTCTGAGCATGGTAAGAGCAGAGGAGGGGTGCAGATAGGCTGGTTTTATTGTGATGAGCAATGTGTTTAGCGGTTTTTGAGTTTTAATTCTGTTTTCCTGGGGCTCTGTGGGATCCTGGAAAATCACTTATTTCTGAGTATTTTTTCCCCCAAATGTGATCTGAATTTTGTCATATCTCCCTAGGGAGAAATTATCATCACGAAACTCTAGATTATCATAGCTTGTAGATTTAAAAGAAAGAAACTTTGCGAATAGTTTTCCGGGGGGAAAAATATATGCTTATACATATACATGTATACTGTTTTCCTACTGGGCCATTTTAGCCGTACTAGGTACTTTTTATTTTCTTTTATTTTTAAAAATATTTTATGCAAATTCAATTTGTCAACATATAGTATAACACCCATTGCTTATCTCAGCATGTGTTTTAGAGATAAAAATTATCCGAGGCTTCTTAACAGTGGTGCTATTGACATTTTGGATCACATCATTCTTTGCAGTGGGGGGTTGTCCTGGATATTATAGAATGTTTAGCAGCATCCCTGGCCTCAGCCTACTAGATGCCAGTAGCATCCTGTTAAATTGATTAAACAAGGAGGCCATTAGACCGAGGTGGTTCTAAAACCTTACCAGACCTAAGCGAAACCTAAAGCTATAAATGCCTCAAGGTTAAGAAATCAAAACCTAAGGACAACCAGTCACAACAGCCAACTAGTTTCTTCTAAATAAGGCAACTGCTCAAGCTATGGCTAATCAATCCTTGCATTGCTTCCATGTATACTCTAAAAAGTCTTGTCTCTAGAGCTTGTTGGAGGAATGCTTCCAGCCACTTAAAGTTTGGTGCTGCCGATTTTAATAGATTTTTGCTCAAATAAACTCTTAAAAATTTGGTGGCTCAGTGGTTGAGCATCTGCCTTTGGCTCAGGTCGTGATCCTGGGGTCCTGGAATCCAGTGCCACATCCAGCTTCCTGCAGGGAGCCTGCTTCTCCCTCTGCCTATGTCTCTGTCTCTCTGTGTCTCTCATTAATAAATAAATAAAACCTAAAAAAAAAAAACCTCTTAAAAATTTTAATATATCTCAGTTTATCTTTTAACAACTCCCAAGTCATGACAATCAAAAATGCCTCTAGACTTTGCCACATGTTCCTTGGGATAGGATTGCTTAGATTTAGCAAATAAAAATACAGGATGCTTAACAGGATGCTAATTTGAATTTCAGAGAAATAAGGAATACATTTTATTTTATTTTAAAAGATTTTATTTATTTATTTATTTGAGAGAGAGAGCATGAGCAGAGGAGAGGGAGAGGGAAAGTGAGAAGCAGATTCCCTGCTGAGCAAGGAGCCTAGTGCTGGCCCTATTCCAGGACTCTAGGATCATGACCTCAGCAGAAGGCAGACAGTTAACTGACTGAGCCACCTAATCACCCCACAATGAATAAATTTTAGAATGTGTAAATTTAACTGGATGTACTATATTTAACCTGGCACCTACCTAGAGGACAGACTCTCCCTCAAATTAAGAACCAGTGTTCTAGGGACACCTGGGTGGCTCAGTGGTTGGGTGCCTGCCTTTGGCTCAGGTCGTGATTCTGGGATCTGGGATCCAGTATCAAGTCCCACACTGGGCTTCCTGCAAGAAGCCTGCTTCTCCCCCTGCCTATGTCTCTGCCTCTCAGTCTGTGTCTCTCATGCATAAATAAATAAATCTTTAAAAAACAAAAACAGTGTTCTAGATAAAGATTCACATTTTACCAGTGAATTCACATTATGCTCATCCTTCTCTTATTCCTACCCCACTTTTCTTTCTTCTCCACCTTTCTCTCTAGTTGTGGCCTGTATGAAGAGGATAAAATAAATTACATTGTGGGCCTCACCACAAGTTGTTGCTAGCCTTAGACATGATAGCAAATAGAAACAAATTACTATTATATGGGTAACACTGTGATAAAATAAGAGTCAAGTCCTAAAAAAAGAAAGAGAAAGGAAGAAAGGAAGGAAGGAAGGAAAGAAGGAAGGAAGAAAGGAAGAAAAGAACCAGTTTAGGCAAATAAAAATCATGCTTCTCTAAGCTGAATCCTTGTGTGAGTGGCATAGGACCCAATCAGATAGGCTTTTGAGGAAAGGAAACTGTGCCACCAAGATTTCCATGGACCCTTTGAAAGTCAAGTCTAAAAGTGACTGTGAGTTTTTCTTTTTGCCATTTAATCACCAGATACTTTTTGAGTGATGGCAGCATCAACTAGGTGCTATATGGTGTACAAATAAGGAAAAGATACAGTTCATGCTTGGTAAAGAAGCAGGTTGTCCTTACATAGATACTTGCTGATCACAGGTGGTGTGTTCCCAAGGCCTAATTAAGATGCAGATGATACTCCAAAGAGAAACTAATAACCATGGGCAATGTGGAAGTTGGGAAAGCTTTTTTAGAGTGGGTAAGATGGAAGGATGGGTAGACTTAGGGGTTGACTGGGGCAGGGGCAGGGAGGACAGGGAACAGAGATGGTTGGAGACATGCTACTATATCCTGAGGATCAATGATTTGGTGCTCAGAGCAGACCAAAAATATAGTGATCCTTTAGACTGATTTGTTCAATACTAGTGCAAAGGAGCATGCATGGGGAAGTACAGAGAAGGCAGAAGGCAGCTAGCTTTTATTCTTTTCTTTACTGTCACCAAGGATTTGTTACTACTCTACTCTGCAAAATAAAAATTAATCAGACCACCAGCTTAGAGAACATTTATTGATACTGAGACTGCTCCTTGAGGGGACCCTAGCTCCCCACTCCCACCACAAACAACTTATTTGATATTTCATCCAATTCCATAGAATGTCTTGATGAGACAAGTTCTCCACTTCCTTACATTTGTAACTGTTTTTCAATGCCCCTTAGTAGATTGTTTATTGCCCAACTATTCCGCCTCTTAATCCAGCTCTAAGTCTATCAGGATATTATTGACACAGATGTGATCAAATCACTTATATGTATTATTTATGTGAAAAGGTCTTTACCAGATGCTCAGTGAAGGGCTTCCCTCGTGGTGGCACAAGAGGACACAATGATGCCTTGGAAGGGGCATTCAATTGGGAGGTAGAAAGCTAGTTCTGAGTTTGAGTTTTGCAGCTAACTTGCTGCATGTTTTTGTGGTTGTCATATCCGCACCCTTGGTCTTTTTTATTTTTCTTTCTAAAAATAGAAAGTTGAACTAGAACCAGGGTAGGCAAAACAAATTTTACCATAAACACCAATTTTGATTGATTGGAACAGCCTTCTGGAATGCTGCAGAGAGAAAGCTTTTTTAAGTTTAATTTAATTTAATTTTAAATATTTTATTTTTAAGTAATCTCTACACCCAACATGGGGCTTCAACTTACAACCCCAAGATCAAGAGTCACGTGCTCAACCAACTGAGCTAGCAAAGTGCTCCTTGAGAAAGCTTTTTGGACCACATCTGGGCTCTGGAAGAGTGATCAATTAGCAATGTCTGCCATGAGCGCAAAAGAGGGGTGATGGTAGGGGTGCCTCATTTTTACCATTCCATGGTTGAATAGGCACTGAGAAATCTCAAGCAGAGTTCTGAGACAATGTGAATATTGGTTAAACAATCAGAGAGTTTCTGTATTTAGAATTAGAATTATGTGGATTCCCCCCAAATGATAGCTTGTTCAGAACAGAATGGCTATACGGTTGACCTTGAATAACATTATTTGGATACGGGTTTGAACTGTGTGGGTTCACTTATATATAGATTTTTTTTATAAATACAGTATGGTGCTGTTAATGTATTTTCCTTATCATTTTCTTAATAATATTTTCTTTTTTCTAGCTTACTTTACCATAAGGGTGTAGTATATAATATATGTAATACATATAACATACAATATATATGTTAATCAATTATTTATGTTATTGGTAAACCTTTATTTAGGTCAAGAGTAGGCTCTTAGTAAAGTGTTCGAGGAGTCCAAAGTTTATGTGGATTTTTGACTGCATAGAGAGGTTGCTTCCTTAATCTAGTGTTTTTAAAGAGTCAACTATAATTCTTTGCTTCATTTAGGACAGCTTTGCTTCTGACTTGTCATCAATAGAATCTACACATGTGTGTTTTTTTAGGAGTGGGGAATCCTTTTACTGATAGAGCCATAGTTAAATGAAATGACTTAGTCCTTCAGCACACATTGACATTTTTTATTATAAAATAAATTGACAAGACCCTAACCAAAACAAAAACCAAACACTAAATAAACTAAATTATAAAGTAAACCACAGGCTGAGTGAAAATACTTGCAAATATTTAACAAAAATGTACTTAAAAGAGAACAACAGGAAAACAAGAAAATGACAATTCCATAAAAGAAAGCAGAGAATATAAACAGGCAACTCAAAGGAGAAATATAAATCCATTAGACATTTGAAATATGAAAGTTCAGTCATTTTTAATTATCTGAAGCAATGCAAAATGAAGCAGGATACTATTTCCCTCTAGCATATTGCTAAGTAATATCCAGTGTTGACAAGGAAACAAGGCAGAAGCAGGTGTGAATTGGCATAACCATTTTGGAGGACAATTTGGACTTATCTTTAAATACATTAAGTGCACATATCCTTTGACCTAGCAATTTCAGTCGTAGGAATTTATCTTAAAAATATACTTGTACAAAGATATGTATACTCAAGGGCATTTGTTGTAGCAATTTTATTTTATTTTATTAAAGTTAGTGTACATATGTATGTTTGTATGTACATAAGAAATAATCTCTACACCCAATGTGAGGTTAGAACTCACAATACTGAGATCAATAGCATGTGCTCTTCCTACTGAGCCAGCCAGGTGCCCTGGTAGCAATTTTAGACAGCAAAAACATAGAATCAACTTAAATATATACAATTAATAAAGGGATGAAGAAATAAAGCATGATATACTATATTATGTGCGTTAGATTATGCTGGGTCAGCTTGGTTCAGCAGGAAATTGTTTCCCAGAGTTCCCTTCTTTGTATGATTCTGTTAGAGTTGCCCAAAAGAGGAGCTTTTGTGAGATTGGGAGGGTTAAAGTGAAGAAGTGACCATTACTCACTATCACCAAATCCCACTCCCAAATTAACACACACACATACACAAACACACACATACTTCTTGTCAGTTAATTCATAGAAAAAGGCCTGAGAGCCCCACACCAAATTGTTATGGTGTTCATTTGGTTTGGGATTTGATAGTGATGATGAGTAGATTTTCCTTTTTACACTTTTTTGTTGTTTAACTTTGTTATAAAGAGCAAATATAAAGGTATGTTTGAGAAAAAAAATAACAAATAAATATTACAACAAATAGAGCAATGGAAATACAAATAGAGTAAAAGAAATGCATATAAAATATATGACATCTGTACTTCAATAATCAAATATCATTTTAAAATATTTTAGTTTGCTTAAATTTCTAGTCTTTTCTCATGCTTTTAAAAACTGCTTTGTTCAATATATACACCATAAAAATAAACTGCACATGTGTAAAGCGTTCAGTTTGATGAGTTTAGATGTATGTCTATCTACACTTGTGAACCATCACCAAAATCAAAGTAGTGAACACATTTATACCTCTCTAAAAAGTTTCTTTACATTTCATAATAATCTCTTCTCTCCCCTACCATATTCCCCAGCAGCCACTGGTCTGCTTTCTTTTGCTGTAGATTATTTTTGCATTTTCCGGAATTACATATAAATGGAATAGAACATGTATATAGTCTTTTTTTCTGATTTCTTATTCAATATAATTATTTTGAGGTTCATCCATGTTGTGTATATTAACAGTTCATTTTTATTGTTGAGGAATATTATAGTATGTGGATTTCTGATTTGTTTCCAATTTGGAGTTATTACAAATAAAGCTGCTATGAACATTCACATACAAGTCTTTGTATGTATATATGCTTTCTTTTCCTTTGAGTATATATCTAGGAGAGGGATAGCTGAATGGTATGGTAGGTAGATATTTGACTTTTTTTTTTTTAAGATTTTATTTATTTATTCACGAGAGACACACAGAGAGAGGCAGAGACATAGGCAGAGGGAGAAGCAGGCTTCATGCAAGGATCCCAGTGTGGGACTCAATCCCGGGACTCTAGGATAATGCCCTGAGCTGAAGACATATGCTCAACTGCTGAGCCACCCAGGCATCCCTAGATATTTGACTTTGAAGAAATTGCCAAACTGTTTGAAGTGGTTCTACCATTATGCATTCCCACTAGCAGTGTATGAAAGTTTCAGTTACGTGTTCATCAACACATAGGATAGTCAATATCTTTATTAAACCATTTTAAGAATTATAATGATATCTCATTGTGGTTTAATTTGCATTTCCCTAATTACTAATAATGATCTGTGTGTGCTTGTCATCTGAATTTTTTTTTTTTGTCAAGTGATTGTTCAGATATTTTGTCTAGGTTATAATTTGTTTTCTTATTAAGAATTACTGAGTAGTGGGGTGCCTGGGCATCACAGTTGGTTAAGCGTCTGACTCTTAGTTTCCTCTCAAGTGGTGATCTCAGGGTTGTGGGATGGAGCCCTGCATGAGGCTCTGCACTCAGCACTCTGCACTTGAGATTCTCTTCCTCTCCCTCTGCTCCTCCCATTTGTGCACTCATGCGCGTGCGCTCTCTCTCAAATAAATAAATCTTAAAAAAAATAATTACTGAGTTGTAAGTGTTTCTTATATATATCTCTTTATATTCCTTCATCAGTTACCTACTTTGCTGATATTTTCTCTTAGTCTGGGGCTTGCTTGCCTTTGCATTTTTTCTTTTTAAGATTTTATTTATTTATTCATGAGAGACACAGAGAGACAGAGACACAGGCAGAGGGAAGAGAAGCAGGCTCCATGCAAGAAGCCCAGTGTGGGACTTGATCCTGGAAAATCTGGTCACGCCCTAAGCCAAAAGCAGACGCTCAACTGCTGAGTCACCTAGGCATCCCAGCCTTTTCATTTTCTTAATAGTGGTTTTTGTAGAGCAAAAATTTTTAATTTTGGTGAGGTCCAATTTATTGATTTCATGTGTCTGATTTAAGAAATCTTTGCCTACTCCAAAGTCTCTATGTTTTCTTCCAGAAGTTTTATTGTTTTGGTTCTTACATTTAACTCTATTATTCATTTTGAATTATTTTTATGTTTGTAGTATAAAGTAAGGGTGAGGGGGTTTGTTTTTTTTTTTTTTTTGGTGCACCATTTGTTGAAAAGATTATCCTTTCATCGAAGTGCCCTGACATCTTTGGTATAAACAAGTTGAACTTATATGTGTTTTTGGGCCCTCTATTTTGTTCCACTGATCTATAGCTATGTGTTCACCAATATCACATTTTTTTGTTTATGATAACTTTATACTAACTCCTAAAATCAGGTAGTGTGAGTTCCCTTACTTTGTTCCTTAAAAAAAAAATATTTGGCCTGTTCTTTGCATTTTTATACAAATTTTAAAATCAGCTTGCCAATTTCTATAATTGAATAGAAATTTAGATTATAAATTTCTTTTGTTGGATTTTGGATTGGGATTGGACTGAATATATAGATTAATTTGGGGAGAGTTGACATCTTAATATTGATGGTGCATCTCATTTTGATTTGTTTTTTACATAACTGAATAGTATATATTTATAAGTAAACTATGACCTTTTCAAGGGATGAAATCAGGAGGTACTCAACTCACCATGGTTTTGTCCTGAGAAGTATGGAATGTTAGCATCTGTTCCTTAGTTTGATTCAAATAAAATATATTTGGTTAAATTAAATCCACATTTTTATGTAGTACAAAAATAAAATGATTGTTGACTATGGTAGAAGAATAGACCTAAAAATTGCCTGACCATTTGGAATGGCAAATAAGTAGGATAATCCTGTTATTACCTTGCTCTTCATCATGGCAGAAGTCATTCATCAATCATGGCATTCCTTTCTCAAAGAATGTGTACACAGAAGCTATTTATTTATTATTTATTAACAGTGGTCCTATTTATTTAATACTATTACCAGTGGTCCTCGATGAACTCAGTTTACCTTTTCTGCAATAGAGGGAATTCCTCTAGCAGTGATCATGTGGTTGAGTTGACTAGCAAGGGTTTTTCTAATGCTAAAGTCTGTCCATTTCAGATTCCCTACACACTGAATTTGCTTGGCCAAGCATGTTCCATTTGTTTCGCAACTCAGATTCCAGGGGTACTTTTGAATTTGTACTAGAAAAGTTTTCTAGTTGACTAGAAAAGTTAAAGTTAAAAGTTTTCCCTGTTGACTCTAGCCCATCCCGCATGGAGGTTAAAGGGGAATCAATGTAATAGAGGTTTTAAATAGTGTATTATGATTAAATTGCAAGGATTTTAACATTCTTGTAGGAGCCCCTGTTCTACTTCCTGCCCTTAGGCCCAAGGCCCTGGGCTGTTTGCTGACCCTAAGGTTCAGCTGAGAATGTGTCCATTATACTTATAGCCCTGATTTCTAGTCCACTCTACTACTCTCCCAATCTGTATGTCACCTTATAAGGCCAGTTCTCCTACTACTAGTTTGCTATTTCAGCCATTTCAGACCAACTGACTGACCCAGTACATTAAGGATACTCCTCCTTATGCTGAGCTAAGGAAAATTCTTTCTTCTTCTTTCTTTCTTTCTTTCTTTCTTTCTTTCTTTCTTTCTTTCTTTTCCTTCTTTCTCTCTCTATCTTTCTTTCTTCTTCCCTTTCTTCTTTCTTTCCTTCCTTCCTTCCTTCCTTCCTTCCTTCCTTCCTTCCCTCCTTCTTTCTTTCTTTCTTTCTTTCTTTCTTTCTTTCTTTCTTTCTTTCTTTCTTTTCTTTTCTTTCTCTCTCTCTCTCTCTCTCTCTCTCTTTTTTTTTTTTTTTGGTTGCCATGACATTTAGAGAAGTGGAGGACAGTGTTAGAGGCCTGGTGTGGAGCAGATGCTTCTATTGCTGATAATAAACCCAATTGAAGCTAAAAGTTATTGGATCTCTTTGTTTTCTCCCCTGTGGCCTCTCTGAGGGAATAGATGCCAGGAATTTGGGCTAGTTTGGGAGGTCAGGGTACCTGATGGATTCCATTTGTCGGTTGCTGAATTAAGAAGAGGTGATGATGAGATGTTCTGATAGAAAAGAGATGCAGGTTTGGAGTTTAGGAGAAAAGTTTGCATTGGAGATTATTGATTTAGAAGGCATTTGCATATAGGTGACTACTTAAAAGGCAATGGTGGATTAAAATCACCATTTCAGATGGGAATGAAATCACTTCATTTCTTTACACAGAAAAAAACCTATAGCTGGACATTGGTGGTACTCACATTTGAGAAACTAGAGAAAAAAGTGAGTGGAGAAAGTCGAGAAGAAATGATGGGGAGAAAACCAGCATTGTTGTTTTATTTCCTAATTTCTGCTTGGCCAAAACTTTGCACCCTCAGCCCTTATAATAGTGATTAGCCTGTAGTTAGGGCTTAACAAATTTTTGTGAAATGACTGAATGAGTGAAATCCAAATGAGATTTTCTATGAGGAACCCCAGAGTCAGCAGTCTCTAATGTTGAAACAAAGCTGGAATGAATGAGAAAAGGTTTCTTTAAGAAAAGTGTTTTGGATTTGGGGGATTAGGAAATCACTAGCGGCTTTACAGTTTGCAGATTATAAACTCTTACCACTTCATGCTTAGATTATTGGAACATGTAAAATGCAGATGGTAAGACTTGATTCCTTGGATTAATGTAAGGGTTCAGTGATATAACTTGCAAGTGATGTTAAGTACTTAGTCTAGCCGATCATTCATTTATTAAAATAATAATTAATGAGTGTTTATATGGGCTTTGTGTGATTACTATCTGCAGATAGAACAGTGAATAAAACAGATAAGGTTTGGACATTCATGGAATTGTTAGTCAACCTGGGGTGGGGACAGGTAATAACAGGTGTGCAGGTGTGCAGAAATCAAAGGATGATCATCTGATGGAGTGATGGGACGGCTACTTCAGACAAATTGGGCAGGTAAGGCCTCTCTGAGGAAGTAATAGAAGCTAAGAGCTAAATGAGAAAAAGAGCCAATATTGACTATGACTATTCTTCCCTTCTTCCTCTTTTTATTTCTGGTTCTTCCTCTTTGATCTTCAACTGTTCATCTGCCTTACACACTGGCGCATTTCATCACATGAATTTTCTGTTCAAACCCCTTCTATGCCTCTGTGAGTGACTTTGCAAGTTGTTATATGGACTCAGCCAGCAGAGGAAAGTGCTGCTCCTGTGTTACCAGCTGGCTGTCAGCTCTAAGTGGTACTGTAGAAAAGGCATCCTTGCCCCAGGCAAAGGCATTTACACCTTCCAGGGAGACGTGTGATTAGAGACAGCAGAGGGGCAGAGGAGGGGGTGGATAGGAAGCTAACTGGGACTTAATCTGTTAGAAGAGGAAAAGCCTTTGAAAAGTGAATTAATGATATTTATAGCTGTGTCAGGTAAGTAGCTGGCCAGAGTTCACTGATAATGAGGTCAGGGTTGAATCCCCATATGGACCAGAGAGCTTCATGTGGAGAAGCTATGCTGTTTACTCCCTGGCTAGGAGACTTAGGCAAACACATACTTCAGTTCCCTTCTGATATCGGGATATCACCCCACCTACCCTACCCATATCATAAGGAACAAATGAAAATGAATAGCAAAGTGCTTTTTTAAATTATAAATTTTAAATGTGATATTTTGTTGGGATGCCTGGGTGGCTCAGCTGTTGAGTGTCTACCTTTGGCTCAGGGCGTGACCCAGGGTCTGGGATCGAGTCCTGCATTGGGCTCCTTGCAGGGAGCCTGCTTTTCCCTCTGCCTATGTCTCTGCCTCTCTCTGTGTGTCTCTCATGAATAAATAAATAAACTCTTAAAAATATTTTGTTACTACTGATTACATTCTTATTTTCATGGTCTAGGCACCTTCCTTCCCTATTTGTTCTGCAGTGTGTATCTGCTGGCTGTATCTCCTAGTGGATATTTAACCACACTATGAATGTTCCTTATAAATCAATCAATAGCCCTTTAATAGGCCCATTATACTGACCCTGAGTTAGGAAGATTATTTTCATAGAATGAATACAACATATATTCTCAAGTGCTGGTGCTTGAACTTAATCTACTCACTCCTGGCTTAATCTTTGTCTTACTTATTTTAATGTTTGTTACACTTGATTGCAGTGCTTCTAACCACTAACCACTAGTGTGGATTTCCTGTCTCCTCCTTATGAATGAGTCCTAGGCTGAATCTCCTCTGACCTTTATCCTTTTGCCTGATTTCTAGATAACTAGAAATTAGGTCATTTGATGTTCACTATCCAGTGATGACAACTATAGGGCACGTGTGCCTCCCCGCAATCCCCTGCTCATTATGGACACTACTAATTGATTGTCCCACTACCTCCTATTGATGTGGCTTAACAGTCTAATATGGGTAATCATTAGTTACATTTGGCTATAGAGCATTTAAAATGTGGCTATTCCAAAAACTAAAAATTATAAATTAAAATGTGGCTAGTCCAAATTGATGAATGTTGTACAAGGTAAAATATAGATAAGATCCTGAATACCTCACAAAAGAAAATAAATGTAAAGTATCTCAATAAATTTTATGTCTATTACAAGTTGAAGTGATAATTTTTTGCATATATTGGGTTAAATAAAATATGCTATTAAATTTAATTTTACCTGTTCCTTTTAACTTTTTTTCTAGTGGCTACTAGAAAATGTAAAATTATAAATGTGGCTCATATTTGGCTTATGTTCTATTTCGACTGTACTGTGCTGCCTTCCAATCATTCTTAAGACAGTCCTCTAGGCATTCAATGACCAATAAACCAAAAATAAAAGGAGTTGTATTTTATGGGAGCAGGAGGGAGGTTGACACATTTCCAGTTTACATCTCAGAATGAAAAAAAGAATCTTGAATGTATCTAATTTAGTGGTTCTCAAACATGTCTCTGTATTAGAAAGTCCTAGGATCTTGAATTGTGAACTTACAGATTTTCAGGTTCTACCCCTGGAGATTCTGGTGTAATAGGTCTGGTGTAATGGGGCCCTGGATTGTGTTGTTTCCTCTCCTCCTCCTCCTCCTCCTCCTTCTTCTTCTCCTTCTCCTCCTCCTCCTCCCCCTGCTCCTCCTCCTCCTCCTCCTCCTGCTCCTCCTCCTCCTCCTCCTTCTTCTTCTTCTCCTCCTCCTTCTTCTTCCTTCTTTTCTTCTTCCTTTTCTTTTACTTTAGTTTTTATTTTATATAACAAACTTAACTCTCCAATCCAGCTAGAGTTGGAGAACGATAAGAAAAATATGAAACACAAAGAGTATGTGATATTTTGAGCAGATGAGGATGAAGGGGTGCTCTTCTATGTTGCAGAAGGAATGGTCTGATGGTTAAGATAAAGCACAAGTCAGATTTATTAGATTTGTTCATGGTCAGCAATGGTGATCTTGTGGTCTTGCTATTTTTCTGGACCCAGAGTGCTCCATGGCTTCAATAGTATCCATGCCCTCTTTTATCTTGACAAAGATCACAGGCTAGCCATCCAACTGCTCAGTCTTAGCAATGCAGATGAAAAACTGGGAACCATTTGTGTTGGGGCCAGCATCTGTCATGGATAAGATGCCAGGACCCATATGCCTCAGGGTGAAACTCTCATCATTAAATTTCTACCCATAGATGGACTTGCTGCCAGTGCCAGTATGGCATGTGAAGTCACCATCCTGGCACGTAAATTACAGAATAATTCTGTGAAAGCAGGAACCTTTGTAACCAAATCCTCTCTCTTCAATGCTCAGAGCATGAGCATTTTCTGCTGTCTTTAGAACTTTGTTTGCACATAGCACAAAGGAGATGTGGCAAGAATGTTTACCTTGCATGGCGATATAGAAGAACAGGGTGAAGTTGACCATGGCTGAGCAGTGCAGGCATCTACCCAGATTGCATATTTTCAATAAACAGGCCAGGAGATTCTGATGTGCAGCCAGGTTTGAGAACTCCTGAGCTAGGACTTTTTTACGTTTCTGTGAAGGGACTTCCCTGGGGAACACGTTGTTATTGGCTGAGTGAGGACCAGAACACATATTCCTCGTGGATTATATTTTATACCACAGATTCCTAGAGTATTTTGTACTATTGTTACCTAAGAGGTTTCACGGAACTCAGGATGGAATGAGGAACTCAGACTGTATCTCAGCAGGCAGGCACACTTTTCTCTTCCTTATTTGGAGAAAGCCCAGTTTGGCTCAGCAGCCCCCTCTGTTGTCAAAAATCCCTAGCAGAACCTGGCAGAGCTGGCTTTGGGGAAGGGAACAAAGGGAGGGAACACAGAAGGATGTAGCCTGAAGGATAGTGTATGGGGGAAACTATCTGCAGCCAGACAGTGGTCAAAAGGAGACAATGCAATCCAAGCCCCTTTGACCAGAGGGACTGTGGAGGATGTTTACTTGACTGCCTCTTGGTCTGGAAGAGGAAGTTTGGATAAATCATTTCACTTCTCTGCACCTCAGTTTCCACATCTGAAACAAGGGGGATCATGACATGCTCTGTACCCCTCCCACATTAGAGACTATTGTTAATAGTCATAGAATGATGGGAATGTTTTTTACCATATCTTAGTCCAAAGACACACGGCTAGTTAGAGATAGAGCCAGACTTTGAACTCTGGTCTCCAAGTTGAGGCATATCATGCAATTTCAGCTAACAAAGGAGATGTGTTCAGCTGCTTCCAGAGGGACAGAACAGAAAAAGCTTACAAGGGAAGTTGAGGCTGCCCTCATGCCTAGGTGAATTAAAGTCAGGCAGCTGCCCTCTTATTTATACATTCATTCATTACCAATTTATTTGGCTTATATTTTATTGAGTACCTCTCATAGGATTGAAACTGCAAGATGTGGTGATACTAAGTCAAATTAGACAGGTTTTTGTTATATCTATGGTTCTTGCTGTGTCTCCTTGAATTTTTTTTTGTCAGAAATATTCTCAATTAGGTGTCATCGTGTACAGATAACATGACTGGGTGAAATAATAATAGCTGCCATTTTTGGGGAGTTAGTTATATGCCAGGCACAGTGCTAGGCACTTCCAGAATACTACATTGGAACACAGAATAAATAGATCTAGGGAGACTTAGTACATTTCCCAAACTGTTCCCAGGTAATAGTTTAGTAGGTGGTGGAGGTGGGCATATTTCCACCCTTTAAACTGCAATGCTGTATTGCTTTGAAAAGTATTTCCTTTTGGTAACAGCATTAGGTGGCTATAAGACCTTAGACAAAATGCATATTTACTTGTGCATGTTCATCAAACCATTACTTATAGCAATGAAAAATAACCTAAAACATCCAAAATAAATTTAAATAAATTATAATACAGTATTTTTGAGGAATATTTAATGACCTGGGAGAGTATCATTCATTAAATGCTGCTTCATACTAGGAAGATTTATATCTATTTGGTACTAATTTTGTAAAACACCCACCCATACCCATAAATATTGAAAAAAGGATGGAAAGCAATTCACTGTTGTTTTCAATATTGTTGGGCATTAGTGTTTTGGGAGAGCTTATTTTCTTTGAACTTCTGAGTTTCCCATACTTTCTACTTCTTTTCTTTTCTTTTTTCTTTTCTTTTCTTTTCTTTTTCTTTTTTCTTTTCTTTTCTTTTTCACTTTCCCCCCTAACATTTTATTATGACAATTCTCAAACATATAGTAAATATGGAAGGATTTTATAGTGAATACTCACTATCTACCACTTAGATTCTACAATGAACACTTTACTACACTCTATCACTTATCTACCCATTTCTCTATTTATTCATTTTATTTTTTGATGCATTTCAAAATAAATTGTTGGCCTCAGTATACCTCTGCCCAAATATTTAATTATGCATATTGTTAAAATTCAATATCTGTTGTGTACCTTTTTTTCTTATGAGGTAAGATTTACTTGGAATGAAACGTATAAATTCTATGTACCATTCAGTGGGATTCTGACAAATGCATCCACCTGACAAATCCTTAACAAGATACAGAACATTGTCATCAACCTTAGAAAGCCCCTTCATTCCCAGTCAATACCTTTCTACAAAGCAACTTCTGTGCTCATTTTTTTTCCAGCTATGGATTAGTTTTGCCTGTTACAGAAGTTTAGGTAAATGGAATCATATAGTATGCAGACTTTTGTGTAATGTTCTTTTATTCTACATAACATTTTTGAGATTTGCACATGCTTTTGCATGTACCAGTAGATTGTTCCTCTCTGTTGCTGGGGTGGTATCAATGTACCACTGTTGGCATTTCCATTCTCTAACTGATGGACACCTAGGCTATTTTCAGTTTTTGCTATTATAAATGAAGCTGTTATGAACATTCTTATACAGTCTTTTGTGGGCATGTGTTTTTCTCTTGGGTAAATACCTGGATATACTTCTGAGTCACAGAGTAGATATATATTTAGTTTTGTAAGAAATTGCCAGGCCCATTCCCAAAGTGTTTGTACCATTTTATACTCTTGCCAACAATGTAAGCAAGCTCTGGTTGCTCCATATCCTTGCCAATATTTGATGGTGTTAGTCTTTATTTTTTTTTTAAATTAGTCATTCTGATGGATGTACAGTGGTATCTCTTTGTGGACCACATAACATTTTTATAATTGGAAAAAAAGTTTTATAAAAAAACCCTGAAATGATGCCAAGGGAAAGAAAGAGAAAGAAAAACTACTGGAAGTACATTTGATAAATTTAAGTGTTCTTCTTTGGGTGATTTACTAACAGATTTCTCTTTTGTCCTACTTTGCTTTAGTTTCCAAATTGTCAAAAATAAACATGTATTCCTTTTATTATGGAAGAAAATATATCTTATTTGTAAAAAATATTACCTAGCAGAGTTAATTCATTAATCAGAGATAATTCAATGGTATTTTAGTAGTCATGTGACAGCTTAAGGTTTTAAAAAGCCTAAAATGTGACAGCCGGGTTTGATGGGCTTATTTGGGCCTTACTTGTAAATACTGTTTGAGAAAAATGCTTCCTGTCTGGGTTTTAGTTTCTTCCTCTTCCTTTTTCTTTTAGAGAGAGAGAGAGAACACCCGTGTGTGTGTGTGTGTGTGTGTGTGTGTATGCGTGCGTGCGTGTGCACATGAGCAGGAGAGGGGCAGAGGGAGAGGGAGAGAAAGAATCTTAAACAGGCCCCACACCCAGTGTAGAACCTGACTCAGGGCTCAATCTCAACGACCCTGATGTCATGACTTAAGCCAAAACCAAGGGTTGGATGCTTACCAGACTGAGCCACCCAGGTACCCCTCTTCCTCCTTTTATAAATGGGTTGGATTAGGTTATTAGAATAGGTTATCCTCTCTCAGTTATAAAGAAAACGTGTGCAAAACTGATGGGTGTTTGAGGAAATCAGAGATAGGACAATTAGGCTTTGATGGGGAAGAGGTTTTGTTCCTCAGGAGTTTCAAGCTGAGAGAAAAAGAGCCATTTGCCCTGGGACTCATAGGAAAGATCCAGGGCCACAGAGAGGGACTGTAGGATATAGCAGGGAGAATGTGAGCTTCAGAGTTAAATGGTCCTGGATTCAAATTCTGATACCATCCTCTTCTTGATCTTTGATTTTAGGCAAAAGCTTTAATCTCTCCGAGTCTCAAATTTTTCATCTACAAAACCAAGATCACAAAACCTTCATCCTGGCAGCCTGGGTGGCTCAGCGGTTTAGCACTGCCTTCAGCCCAGGGGCGATCCTGGAGACCCGAGAGGTCCCACGTCAGGCTCCCTGCATGGAGCCTGCTTCTCCCTCTGCCTGTGTCTCTGCCTTTCTCTCTCCCTGTGTCTCTCATGAATAAACAAATAAAATATTAAAAAAATAAAACCTTCATCCTTTTGGCTATGTGTGTGTGTGTATTTTGAATCAAATAACATTTACAGATATTATCATTAAGAGAAGTGCCTGGATCAGTCTTCTGCTTTACAATGTAGTAGGCAAGTGACAAAAGGGGGAGAAGATCTTGGAACAGAGAGAAATAAAAGGAGACAGAGACAAATTTAGAAATCTAGAAATCTAGATTGTGAAGGTCTAAAGGAATGCTAGAGACAATCTAATCAAAATCTTTATTTTGCAGAGGAGAACAATAAGGTCTAGAATTGATTCCCCACAGAAGCGGCAGCAGGGCCAGCATGGGAACCCAGTATTTTATTTTCCAGTTATATCATGAAGCTTTGGCTAATTTCACAATTTGACTCTAGCTTGGTGTCAGTCAGATGAAATGGAATTTTCCTTGCACATTCCACTAGGACCACTTCACTTGGGGGTTTTCAAGTGCTGGCTCTCCAGGAGACTTGTCAGTGAAGACTTAACTTCTTCTCTTCAGCTCTTTAAATTTTACAAGCTCAAGTGATAGGCATAAAAAACACGTTCTTGGTTAGCCTAGCTCTGTCCTGGAACTGTTTGCTGCATATGACTCTGATTCTTTCTTTCTTTCTTTCTTTCTTTCTTTCTTTCTTTCTTTCTTTCTTTCTTTCTTTCTTCTTCCTTCCTTCCTTCCTTCCTTCCTTCCTTCCTTCCTTCCTTCCCTCTCCTTCTTTCTTCTTTCTTTCTTTCTTTCTTTCTTTCTTTCTTTCTTTCTCTTTCTTTCTTTTTAAGATTTTATTTATCTATTCATGAGAGACACACACAGAGAGAAAGAGAAGCAGAGACACAGGCAGATGGAGAAGCAGGCTCCACACAGGGAGCCCGATGTGGGACTTGATCCCAGGACTCCAGGATCACGCCCTAGGCCAGAGGCAGGCGCTAAACTGCTGAGCCACCCAGGGATCCCCTCTCTCTCTCTCTTTTTTTTAAAGATTTTATTTATTTATTCATGAGAGACACAGAGAGAGGGGCAGAGATATAAGCAGAGAGAGAAGCAGGCTCCCTATGGGGAGTCCAATGCGGGACTCTACCCCAGGACCCCAGGATTATGACCTTGGCCAAAGGCAGACGCTCAACCACTAAGCCACTCAGGTGCCCCTGACTCTTATTCTTTCTAACCTCAGGCACCAACTTCCCTGGAAAGTAAATACTGCCCACTAAGGGATTTTCTGTGTATTAATTTCATCCATGAGATGTTTCCTGCATTGTCCCGGCTTGCAAGCTAGACACTGTATGACAATTGTATGACTTTCTGGCACTTTCACAGGAGACCAAATATCCCTGCCACACTGATTTGCCCTGATTAGTTTCAGTCAAAGTTGTTTACCACTGGTTTGGCGGTGTTAGCTTGCTTCTGTGATTAATTTTGGAGAAAAAAATTTCTTTTCACAGAGCCGAAAATTAAGCACTTACAATCTTTCTTTTCAAACCTTCAGTTTTTTGGTCTGTAGAAGCAATTTCTTGGGAGGTTTTATTGGCTGAGAAAAAGAAAGAAAAATAAAAATCTAGCTTGACTCTTCTCTCGCTCCTTGACCTGAAACTCTATAAAAAGTCTTTTTTCCCTGCATACCACACCCTTCCCCAACTTTGCAAAGAGGTGCTCATGAGTGAGCACTCTCAGCCCTGGAGATCTTGAGACAGGAAATAACATTAAGCTATCTAAGCGGTATTCCCCACCCACCCACCGTTTCACAGGGGAATTTTTACTCCAGCCTGATTCAAAGAATAATGAACCTCTTGTGAGCAAATCTCTTAGGAAACGTCTGATCTAGTTTTCTAAGATGTTGGTCAGAGGAGTGAGAGGACTTTGGAACGTTATCAAGACTGACTCTGAATCCATCTTACCTTATTTATCTGCTAGAATCAGGGTTAGTTTCCTGCTGGAACGAACAGTTTCTGCCACACTCCTTCAACCCAAGACAGAAAACACAGAAGAAATATTGATGCATTCTTGTGCTTTCCAACACAAATGTATTTCATAGAGTCCTTGCTGCTATAAAGAAATTCTTTGAAAGCAAAATGTAAGAGAGCTTTGTTTGTAGAAAAGTCCTTTCTTCCCTCAGTTAAGGGTTCCTTGTTCTTTTGCCATCTCTACTCTCTCCCTTGCCTGCTTTGTTTATATGACAAAGTCAATATTGTACTCCACTTACTGACATTCACTGTGGTAAGGAAGATGGAGTTGTATGTTTTGGCCCTAAGGGCAATGTGGTGGAATAGAAAGGCCTGGAACTCCGTCTAGTGTTATAAATTCAGGCTCTGGTTTTGCTGATGATTTCTCAGACCTCAGCATCACCAATCATATCTAAGAATAAGATTTCACAAAATATTTTTCATAACACATGTGAGACATTTAACACAGGTCCAGTTAGTTCTAACTGTAGTTGGCTTAAAAGTTTGTTTCACCAAATGCTTTATTCCTTAATGTGTGTGTGTGGCAGGGGACTGGACTTCTATAAAAGTATGAGAAGGGGGGCTGCTGAAAGGGGGCCTGAAACCCTACCTATGCCTGAAACCTATACCTGAAAAAGTATAGGAAGAGCAGGACAATATTTGTTGTAGGCACACATTGGCTTGCTCTTTTTCTGAAGGCTGACTCTTCAGTAGTGGGTCAGTGTATGATGTAGTAGGAATGTAATAGACTTTGAGTAAGACAGATTTGGGCTCCAGGTTCTGTTTTACTGATTTTAGTTGTGGAATGTTGTGTAAGTTCATTAAAATACATCTTTTATAGATGTAGTAGAGTGACCAAAGTTTTCTGTGCTCTTCCTTGCCTTCTGCACCTGAAGCTGAGAGAACTAGGCTAGAGCACTGGAAATGACTCCATTCTCCGTGTGAAACCAGCCCTGAAGAAGCAATTAAGGCAGCCTAAAGGTGTTGGCAGAAGCCTAATAAACCTTATGGGCATGTTATTTGGGGTTGCTAACCTTCCTCACAATTGGACTCTTCTATTCACAGATTAGCACCAATAATAAGCCCCATTGAAGAGAATGGCTCTAATTGGTTCCTAGTTGTTGCTCTGGGATAAAAGTTGACTATCTATTCTGAGAATGGTCTTTCCGAGGCTGTGTCTGCAGTTTGCTCAAATGAACTGATAAATCAGTGAAAAATTCACTTCATAGAGTCGTTGGGTCTGAGGCAAAGCTCCGACTTCTTGAATGGGTTTGTGTGTGAGTGTGTATGTGTATGTGTAAGTGTGTTTGCAGGTATGTTAGAGAGACAGAGAGTGTGTGGGTGTGTATAAGTTTAAAACCATGATGTAGACAAATGAAGAGACTTAGAAAAATAAACTAACCAAAGGCCCAAATAAAAATCTGCTTGCTTGACTCATGTCTCCTCCATTTGTGTAACTCAAAACGCAAAAGGAAACCAATTTTTCATAATGAAACATAACCTGTCACAAATTCTAATGCTTTAGGAGGAAAACAAAATAATTAGAAGATTCAGCCCCAGGATTGAGGATATTCCACAACTTTCTCTCCAGGAAATTATTGTAAGAGGGACATCCAAGTCAGTTATTGTTTTTGTTAAGGCCCACTGTGTAATTTTTTTCTTGACCTGACTTATTAATATAAATAAGAATATAATATATAATATAAATATATAAAATATACATATCATAATATTGACCATTTTAGCAATTTTAAAGTGTATGGTTCAGTGGCATTAAATACATTTGTCCTGTTGTGTAACCATCATCACCATCCATCTTCAGAACTTTTTCTTTCATCTCTTCCCAAACCAACACTTGGTATCCATATTCAGTCCTTCAGATTTTGAAAAGACAGCATATTACAGATTTTGGGACCATCTATTCCTTATTCACATCAGAAATCAATGCAGGAAACAGCACATCCTTTATTTTTCCTTATTCATTTATTCAGTTACTCAACAGGAATATACTGATTACTGATGATGAGCCATGTAGTGTGCTGGGGATGATGTTGAACTAGACAGCATCTTACCCTGTCAGATTCTACAGACTGTTCTCTTCTTGTTGTAGCAGGTGGAATAATGGCCCTCCAAGGTTATCCATGTCCCAATCCCTGCAACCTATGATAATGTTGCTTTATATGACAGAAAGGACTTTGAGATATGATTAAACTAAGGACGTTTCCCTCCTTTTATATTTATGTTGAGGCAAAAAAAGAGAAGAACATTATGGTTGTTGGATAAGGATCTTGAGATGGGGCAGATTATCCTGGGTTATCTGCGTGGGCCTAGTGTAATAGTGTAATTACAAGGATTCTTTTTTTTTTTTTTAAGGATTATTTGAGAGAGAGAAAGAGAGTGCATGAGTAGGAGGGGCAAAGGGAGAGATAGAATCCCAAACAGGATCCCCACAGACAGACAGACAGATGGGGGGAGGGGCTCTGGGTCAGGTCTTCTCCATCTGGTAGATGAGATCATCACAGATTCTGGTCAGTTCCTCATTTCCCTTAGTCTTTTGCTTGACTATCTTCTCTAGTGAGTGGATGCACATCTGATCCTCAGGCTGGCCTGGAAGGTTAGGACCTTCTCTTGGGCCTTCCCGAGTACGTGGGCAATCTCCTCACTGGTCAGCTTGAGTTTCTCTTCTGTATGGGCCTTCAGGTCCTGGTACTGCTAGACCCTGAGATCATGACCTGAGCTGAAACCAAGAGTTGGATGCTTAACTGGCTGTTCTACCCAGGTATCCCTACAAGGAATCTTATAAGAGAAAGATGGAGACAGCAGAGTCAGAAAAGGACAACAGGATAGAGTGATGGGAAGGGATCCATTAGCCAAGGAATGTGGGCAGCCTCTAGAAACAGGAGAAAGGGAGGAATGGATCTTCTAAAACCTCTAGAAGGAACACAGCTTTCTTGACACCTTGCCTTTGGTCCATAAAACTCATTTTGGGCTTTTGATCTCTGGAACTATAAGATAATTTGTGTTGTTTTAAGTCACTAATTTGTTATAGCTGCAATAGAGAACTAATACTAACACTTGTCTTTTTGTTTAGTGTTAAGGGGTTTCTTTACTATGAGTTTTCCCTAGTTGGTTCAGGAAACAGGAGAGTGTAGGGTTTTTGCTCTAGAAGCCCTGCCTGCCCTATGTCATCAGGCCTGTATCTGGACTCTCGTTGGATGGTGACTTGTATTTAATTTGTTTCTTATTATTCCCTAGTACCATTGCAAGATACACTAAATGTCTGCATTCAATCTAGGAGGCATCCTACACTTGGCTCAGGCCCTTTCTGCAAACAGAGCAAAATTCAGGAGGGCTGGTCATCCCACTAGTAAATTTATAGATGTGCAGTCACTTTGGCTACAGTAAAAATGGTTGCTACCAAGTGCTGGTAATGTATTTACATGTGCTGTGTACTAAATTATAAGATGCATGATTTTTCTGAGACCCTGATAAAAGCCATAAATGTCCTATGCAGGAGTCTTTCTCACGCTAAAAATAAAATCTTTGACAAGTCTAAACTCTCAATATTTACTTAGTCTTGTGCTTGTCTGAAACAGTAATCTTTATCCTTTTTGCTGCTTGATTCCCTCTTAAGAACAAAAAATGATATTTTCCAAGCTTTTGGACTTCATTCTGTGGCCTCCCTCTCCAATCTAGTGGGCAGAGAGAGGTCAGGGCTGAGTGGGTAAAGAAGTAAATAGCTGCTGGTCCTGGGAAGACAAAAATGTGAGCATGGATATAGGAACTCCACGTTCTCTGCTATCTTGTGCTAAGACCAAAGAAGAGCTGATTCTTCCATTTACCTGGTTTTTTAGAGATCCTCATAAAAGTGAATATCTTTTAAAGGAACAAATCTGAGTTGCTAGCTAAACTCACCTTTAACGTGCTAGAAATGAAATCTAAGGCACAGAAAGTTGAACCTCCTTAAAATGGCTTACAAGGCCCTTCATAACCCAGCTGACCCTTTTCCCTGCCCGTCCAGCCTCATTTCTCACCATTTTGCCTCCTACTTTTCTAACTATTCTGATTTTTTTTTTTTAGTTCTTCCAACATTCTGAGTCTTTCTTGTGTCCTAGCTTGTAGTTGACTCAGCCTGAACCCCTGAGAAGGAGCTTTCTTCACCCCTTTTCCCCCACACCGTGGCCTTGCTGATCCCTACACAACCTTCAGTTCAGAGGTTGCTTCCTCAGGGTAGCTTTCTGTCATCCCACACCATGCTAAACTGCTGCTTTGCAGCACAGCTCTTCCACACTGTCTTACTGATGCCATTTGCTTGTCTTTCTCACCAACTAGACTGTAAGCTCCAAGAGGGTATGTTGCACGGGGCTTGTGTCTTATGTGTGTATTGTTTTCCTCACTGTGCTCTGCACTTCCTTCTAACAGACTGGCACTCTGCTCACAGGCCAAATCTACCTCAGTCAGCCTTTTATGTGCCACCATTTGTTTTAATTGCACAGTTGTACATGACCGAGCAAACGGCGGATAGGTACCTGTAATCAAACAGTCCGGAGATTTTAAGCACTTTTGTTCATTCCCGGAACAGTCACTGAGCCTTGGCAATAGGCAATTTAAATTCTGGACAACGAGTTTTCAAGCCGCTTCAATGGCTACATTTTGAGAATAGCGGAAAAACTCCGACCCTTTGATAATTAGACTGAATCAGTTTTCATAATTCTACTTTATGCACTAGAATGGTTAGCAAACTTCATTATCAGCAGCCTGATGAGAAAGCTTTTAGTTTCTAATATAGACCTTGTGTGTAATTTCGAATTGCAACCAAACTATGGCCACTCTGCATAGCAGTGTTTCTTAGACAAGATGATCTTATAGTTTCATCATTATAAATAATTTCAAAGTAGGCTCAGGAAAGAGCATATAATTAGCATCTTGTTTGTGTATGTTTGATTCAGAGAAAGGACTGTCTGTGACTGACTGTCACAGTTGAAAGCAGCCTCAATAAACCTCTGTGACACAGGAAGCCTGCATTTGCTGAACTTGTAAATTACTATCTTTCCTTTTGCTCTAGATATCTGGAACATTGCCAGACTCTAAAGGACTCTTACTAATTAAGAGGAACACATCTTTAAGAAATTTCTAGAAAAGACATGGGACTTATTATCTGACAGAGCACCCTGGGCTTCCCTTTTGTAACTCTCATAATTTACTCCTTCAGTGTCTCTTTAATCCACAATAGTCTGAAAGCTCCATCAAGGCAGAGATCTTTTCTGTCTTAGCCACTGAATCCTCAGCACAGAGACAGTTCATACATATTTGTTGGATGGATAGATGAGTGACACAGATGAATGAACTTCCATATGGATGCGTCGGTATATATGCGGTTTTATCTTTGGCAGCTCTTCTTTACTCTAAGTTAGAACTCTATAGCTTATTGGGAAAATTGCTTTGCATTCAGTTTCCGTTAAAGTGCCTACATAATAAACCACCCCCAAACTGATAACCTCTCAACGACATTTATTTTGCTCACACATCTGCATTTTGAATAGCACTCGATGGAGAAAGCTCGTTTCTGCTCTGCTTGGTATGATCTGGGGCAGCTTGGCAGCTGGAGAGGGGAGTCATCTAAAAGCTGCTTCTTGCCTAGGCTAGGAATCTTGAACAGCTGTGGGATGGACCCAACCAGGGCTCCTCCGACATCTCTAGCTCTGCAAGGTCTATGTAATCTCTCTAGCATGGCGGCTTCAGGGTAATTGGAATTCCCACACAATGGCTTAGGGCTCCAGAGGCATGCATTTTAAAGAGAGAGGAAAAAGCCAAGTAGAAGTTGTATTGCTTTTTATCATCTAACCTCCTAAGTCTCAGGGTGTCACTTCTGCTGCATTCTATCCCTTTGAAGAAGTCACTGTGGTCAGCTCATAATCAAGGAGAGGTTGAATTACATTCCACATTTTGTGGGAGAACTCGCAAACATGTTTCAAAACCATCACTCACCCATTCACTGTTCTGGAAGTTTTGTAAGATCAATAAAGTCAAAATCAATTAAGTTGAGACTGGAATGCTTATTCTACATGAGACAAGAACTCCTGCAGAGAAGTAGAACTAGAATACCATTGTCACTTCTTGTATAAAGGCATGAAAATGAGGAATTTGAATGAGGACCCTTTTCTCTCCAGTTTAGGCCAAAGCATCGTAACTCCTCCAAAGGGTAGAATTTTGGGGTTCGTTTTTGTTCTTTGAGTTGGGTGCAAGTGGGAGAAGAGAAACAACATGGAATGCTGACGTAGATATTAGAGGGCGAGGCTTCAGGAAGCCTGGTTAGTGACTTTCCTGATCAGTAGTTGCCCTTTTCAGACCATTTTATTCCCCCAGCAACTCCCACAATTGTTCAAAGTATCATTTCTGTACTAAATACATTTTCTAGGGGTACCTGGGGGGCTCAGTCAGTTAAGCATCTGCCTTCAGCTCAGGTCATGATCCTGGGGTCCTGTGATTGAGTCCCATATCAGGCTCCCTGCTCAGGGGTAGTCTGCTTCTCCTTTCCCCAGTGCCCCTTCCTCCCAACTCATGCTGTCTCTCTCTCATTCTCTCTCTCTCTCTCTCTCTCTGTCATAAATAATTAATTAAAAAACCTTAAAAAATAAATACATTTTCTATTCTATAATGCTGAGAGTGACTGTTATCTGATTGAGTTCTGACTGATGGAGAAAAAAATGACATCATATTATTCTATAAAAAATTCTTATTTTTGACTAAATATAGCTTGAATAGCTTTTATTTGCAATATGAAGCCTGAACTTCATATAGATGGCATACAGGACCTCTTAAAATCTAATGGAGTTCCCCAGAACACTTTGCATTGATTTCTATTAAAGCATCACTCAAAGCTGGATGAAGATGGATTGCTGCTGAGGTTCCTAAAACCATGCCTCATAGGCCCGAGGTGTGAGGAGGGTCAACTCTTCCTTATCCCCCACCCACTGGCCTGAGGAATCTTACCTCAGATTACCAAAGGACCAAGTGATGGGCCACTCCTCCCCACTCTGGAATAACCTAGTTAGTTGCAAACTAGTTGCTCTTAGAATGCCCTTCCCAAAGCTCCTCTGGGCAGCTGGCTGAGTATTTACATCCCTATTAAAAGAGCCCATCTCTTCTGACCCTGGGCAAGGCCTTTAGGACTTACAAGTCTGATTTGGAGTTGTAATCAGGGCCCTCCTATTCCCACCCCTGTCAAGCAGCTTCCTTTCTGGCCCTGGAGCAAAGGCCCTTTGGGGAGGAGTAAATACCATTCATTCCTTCCTGATAGACAAAGAAGAAATGGACAGAGAAATATCTCAGTAGATTATTATTCTGCAGTAAATTCTCAATAAAACATCATGCTACATATGCAGAATATCCTTTGCTATTAAAATAAGCTTATGAAACTCAGATAAAATAGTGTATGGGAAATTTTATTTCCTTTTATTTCCTCACTGTGTTTGTAGGGTACAGATGTGAAAAATTTCCTAGGTGGGAGTAATGTTCACAGTTAAAACAAGGACAGAGCGAAAGGGTTTTCAGGATGAGAGCTATTACAGAGTACCTCTCTTTTGCAGATCTGTGAGTTTGCTGACTCCTTTTTTTCTCTTAGAACTTCTAAATATGGTGAGTTTCTTCTGAGTCCTTGAAAATGGGCCAACTGTTTGCAGAGTATTTAAAGAACTCAAGGGAATATTTCTAAGTTCTGAGGATCTCCTCCAAAAGGGAGGTGGGGAAGATTAAGGAGCTGCCGAGTTTACTCCACAAATGTGTGATTCACTGACCCTTGTTCTTAAAATATCTGATTAAGTAGAGTCTACAAGGGTGGAGATTCTGTGACTGGACCAGACCCTGCTGTAGTCTGCATTATCCAAATGTAGGAGTAAATAATAAAGTTATGTTTGAGAATGTAGGTATTAGAGGAAGTTTCCCTTCTAGCTCTTTCCTTTATTAACTGTGTGAACTTTGTGCTAGGGACTCACTGTTCTTTAGAGTCAGGTCCTTGTCCCTAAAATAGAGGTAATGACAGCAACTAACTTGCCTCATAGAAATGATGGTGGTTTGGGATAGTGGTTAGGAGTGTGGACACAGAGGTGGACAGTCCAGGTCCCACTCCTGGCTCCGCTGTGTATTAGCTCTGTGTGAGCTTGGGTAAACTCTTTAGGTCTCCAGCCCATTTCCCCACATGGAGAATGGAGCTAACAACAAGTCCATGCTCTTAGGGTGGCTATAATAATTTCATAAATTAAGAGAAGTGAAGTAGTTAGGAGAGGGCTGAAGCATCCTAGAGCTCAGGAAATGGTAGTCCTTCATGTAGTTACTAGAAGCAGGAATGAAATTAGAGGAGCCAATGTCAAAAAGCCTACTAAGTGGGATTCTGGTGGATATCCATGTCATGGGGGATGCAAGGGAGATATAATGCGGGACTATGTGGCATGAATTCTTGCCTAGAAAGTTTCTTTGAAAAAATATCTATACCTCACTCTTAGACTGATGCTCAGAATGCAATAATTAAAGAATAAATTTATTAGCCTAAGATAGTATGTTTTGGTTACCTACTG
This sequence comes from Canis lupus dingo, assembly GCF_003254725.2. NCBI lineage: Eukaryota > Metazoa > Chordata > Mammalia > Carnivora > Canidae > Canis > Canis lupus. Next base: position 52,817,726 of record NC_064246.1, on the reverse strand, counting down.
CTGCATAACAACTACCCCTAAAATTAGAAACTTAAGATAACAAGAACCATTTATTATTTCTCACAGTTCTTTCAGCTGACTGGGCATTTTTGTTTCACATGGTGTTGGGGGAGGCTGCGTTCATCTGGGGCACTCAGTTGGGTGGGATGTTCAAGACAGTTTACTCATGTGATACCTAGGCAGCGTTGGCTGTTGGCTGTGAGTTCCACTAGGCATGCCAAAGGAGCACCTTGGTTCTCCTCCACATATCCGCTCCAAGTGGCATTGGTTGCTCACAGCACGTGTTTGAGTTCCATGTGGTAGGAAGGGGAACCTGCTAGTCCTCTTTAGATGTAGGCTCAGAAATTTCAGAATGTCAGTTCTGCAGCCTTCCATTGCTCAAATCAGTCACTGGGCCAACCCAAATTTAAGCGGAGGAAAAAACTTCATCTCTTGCTATGAGGAGCAGTAGTCAGGGAGAGGAAGGGCACAAGGGAAGCAGACTAGCTATCTGTATTAATAATCTGTTGCTGTGTAACGAATTTACCCCAAAACATAGTATCTCGAAACAATGGATGTTTATTATGTCACACGGCTTCTGAGGGTCAGGGATCTGGGACTGACTGAGCTGAGCCGTTCTGATTTCAGAATCTCTCTTGATGTTGCAGTCAAGCTGTTAGCTGGTGCTGCAGTTTCTGAAGGAGCTGGAGTATCCACTTCTAAGGTCATTCATGCAGCTGTTGGCAGGAGGCAGTTTCTCACTGCATGGTTCTCTCCCTAGGGCTGTTCATTGGTTTTCCTCAGTAAGAGTGGTCTAAGGAAAGATAGAAGGAGGGTGAGGGAACGGGAGGAGAAAGAAAGGGAGAGAATAAGAGAGAATGAGAGAGAGAGAGAGAGAGAGAGAGAGAGAGACCCAGCCTGGAACTGCAATCTTTTTATAACCTAATCTTGGAAGTGACCATAGTGTTACTTGTTCTATATGCTCTTGGTTATATAGACCAAACCTGGTATAATGTTGGGGCGGGGGCGGCTATAAAACAGTGTAGCTTGGGGATTACTGAGGGTCATTTTAGAGGCTGCCTACCCTACACTGCATAGTGATGTGCTGCACAAGAAGCTTCTTGGGAGCTCATTAAATTTGCACATTTCTTGTTTGAGATTCTGACGTGGACCATACTTTGGGGAATGTGGTCATGCCAAACTTTCATCTTACTGCCAGCTAATTGTATGCTGCAAGCACACATTTATACATCAGTGTGAGTAGATATAGAGTTCTCCTTTGCCTCCCACTAGGATTTGATGCGTACTAAATGTGAAGACCAGAGACCCCTGGGTTGTTTGGAGCAGATGTCACTGACAGGTATATGGCTTTTGGTTTTGGGTTCTTCAGTGAACTCATTGCCTATTTTTATTTTCCTAAGCTATAGATCCCTTTTTTTGATTGGTATACATGTCAAAGGTGAGAGTTCCTGTCAGTGGCCACTTACTTACAGATACTCATCACATGCATATCAACACCGATGATGTCACTACCACTGGATTTCGTTGTTTTCTCCAGTAAGACACTAAATTCCTAACCCTCTGGTTTGACTCTTATCACTATAGGGAAGCCCTCCAAATATATTTGGATTTATCCATCCCTCATTTTCTCCCTTCCTCCTTCTTTCCCTCTTTCACACATTGAACAAAACACCTGCATAAGAGTGACTCTTTGGGCTGTCTGCTTAGCTCACAATGATTCGTTCTTCTCTTTTACCCGGTTTCCATTGTCCCCAGTAATGTATTTGAATCGTATAGCCCTGACCAAATTGGACTGCTGTGGATACCTGACTCAAACTGGGCATTCTGAATTCCTTCAAGGGATTCTTTTTTATTTTTATTTTTTTTCTTCAAGGGATTCTTTTTGCATGGCTGGACTCCTGCCCTGTAGGTACAAAAACTGTGGCAGGACTGAATCCCTTCAGCACCATCCTCCTTTTTTTTTTTTTTCCATTCTCCCTTTTTGTTGTGTAACAGAAAAGTCAATCTGTAGTGCAAAGCAAATGTAGAGGTGAATTGGTGGTGATGGAATATGGGAGAGTGTGGCTTTTGGATTCCAGATGGCTTTCCATTTCTTATATCTGTCTCTTTTTGGATCTCGGCTTAGATTTTGTGTACTTTTCATGCATGCTTATAATTTGTACCCCACCTCTCCACCCTTTGAAATTTAAGCTAATTCCCATAGATTTCTGTTACTCAATTTTTAAAAAGATTTTATTTTATTTATTTTTAGTAAAGATTTTATTTATTTATTCATGAGAAACACACAGAGAGAGGCAGGGACATAGGCAGAAGAAGCGGGCTGCCCTTGGGGAGCCTGATGTGGAACTCGATCCTAGGACCCTGAGATCACGCCCTGAGCCAAAGGCAGATGCTCAACCACTAAGCCACTCAGGCATCCCTAAGGATTTTATTTTTAAGAAATCTCTACACCCATGTGGGGCTTGAACTCACAACCCTGAGATCAAGAGTCACATGCTCTACTGATTGAACCAGTCAGATGCCCCTCTGTTACTTGATTATTAATATATTCTATTTATATGGACACTGTGGCTATGCCCATTACCTGGTGAGTTCAGATATTGGAAGAGAAGATTCTTGCTGAAGGCCACCTGTAGAAGAATAGATGTATGGACATAAGGAGATAGGAGCACCGAGGAGGGATTCTTTACTCCATCTGAGAGTGCTGGCAAAGGTTTCATGGGGCAGGGGAGGTGTGAGCTGGGCTTTAAAGGATAGTAGGAGATGATGAGAAATGATAATCTAAGTCCAGTGTGATCAGGCTGGTGTGTAAAGGCATAAGGGAGAACAACTATAGAAATTAGAGGTGGGATTTGATGCCAGAAAAGTCAAGGGTTTCTTATGTTATGCTAAAAATAGCAAGGCATATTTTCAAAAGAGAAATGAAGATAATCTAAAGCATAATTTGGAACAATTGGTCTGGAATATCTCCTCATTATGTATTCATTTGCTATGCACCGTAATGGAGCTGGTCCTTATAAGTGCTTTTGGAATTCAAATGACTCTCACATATACCTTCTATAAGGTTTGGCTTGTACTTTAGAGGAAGCTATTGAAAAACATTCATAAGCTTTCATTCTAGTTGTAATATTTCCATGGCATGGGAAAGGCATTAAAAAGAAGACTTCACACATCACATTTGGCCAGGCAGATGTTAATTAGAAACAAAAGCAATTTGTGTTTAATTTAATGGTAATGGGAGATTCATTATACTGTTCTCTGGTCAGACACAGTGCAATGTAGGTAGATTTCTGTGTTGTTTTTCTCTCTTTTCTATTCTCTTTGTCTTTCACAGTCATGGTTTAATGTATTTACTGGGGATTCTGATTCTCTTTCATTTTCTCTCCCATTTGATTTTTTTCTATATCGTCACTATTTGAAATTTAATTCTTTTCTGCTTCTAAGCTTTCATTTGTTTATTTTTGCATCCTAACCATACATTTCTAATTTTCTTTATGGTGGGCAAAGTCAAATTGTGGGTTATTCAGGGGTTGGCCACTCGATTAATAAGTCATGTGACTCTTATTTTATTTTTTTAACCTTCTTCCTGTTGCCAATTTTATGATCTTTTCTTGTTCACTAACATATATATTAATAATTACCCTGGGATGAGGAAAAAGAACTCAAACAATTAAAATTTGGTGATTCTTGAGCAAATCTGAGAAAAAATTGGTTGAGAAGAATCTGAAACTCCTGGTTAGAAGCAAGAACTTTGTTTATCAGTAGAGCTGGGGACTACTCCTTCATGGAATAGCTTGCTTCTCATTTGGAAAAGCAGAACAGAACTGACATTCTCTTTATTGAAAGATAGAAATAAGTAGTATGACTTTCAGGCCCATGGATGTGTGTTCTAGTCCTCACTTTTCCATTCACTAACTATGTGATAATAACAAAAGCAATGTATATAATAAAAACATACTGATGGCTAATGGTGCTATTGTTATACTCTACACACTTTACTTGTCTTGTTATACTTTTTTCTTGCAAAAAACCTTATGAAATAGGAAAAATTATCTCTGTATTATATATAGGGAAACTGAGTCAGAGCATGCTTATGCAGTTTGCCCAAGATTATTTGGTTGGTAACTGGCAAGAGTCTAACTCCAGAGCTTTTGTTCTTAATCACCATATTATACTTTCTCCCAACACTCAATTGCGGGGTCTCTCTGGGCCTCAGATTGTTTTTACAAAAGAGAAACTCTTATTGCTCTGCTACCGTCTTCCTATTGGAGAGAATCAAATGAAAGGGAAGATGTTTTGAAGGCTATAAAGTAGCAGAAAAAATCCCAACAATTATTGAGGTAGACAAGCTGAAAGAAAGAGAGAGGGAAGGCTCCCTGGAGTGAGAATTAGAGTTTGACCTTCAGTAAAAGGGCTGCCGTCATTGTGCTGACAGCCCAAACCGGGGACCTGGGTCCCTTCTTCCAGAACTGTCAGAATGGCAGGGGCAGGGGACGCATGTCGGGCCTGGGCATCCAGGCGTGAGTGGTACTAGAGTCTCTGGGCAGATTCACTCAGAGCTTGACCTTTTGAATGTAAAACACTTGTCAGGTTGCCAAGTGCCAACTAACCAGGGGGTGGATTCAGCCAGGAGAATAATATTCCTGTGACTTTCCCAGGGATGCTGTCTCTCTAACTGAAGAGTATGACCACAGGGTCTCTTTTGAAGAGAAATATCTTCTGCTAAGCTCAAGGAATACATGGGAACTGGGATCTTTCTAGTATCTGGTTGGCATTTCTCAAGTTTTAAAACCCATTTCTCCAGTTTATCAATGTGCTATGTTCCATAATTTGTATTATAAAAATAATTATTGTTTCATTTTCTAACTATAAAATTGCGTGGTTTATTTGAGCGTTTTCAAATTATATGCCCCCATCCTACATCTGGTAAATCTCTGTGGGTGGAGTTTTGGTGTGTGTGTGGGTGCTTGTTCTCTTGGGAATCATTGATATAAATAGTGTATTTATAGAAATATCTCAGCCCATTTGGGCAAGAGATTTGCACAAGACAGCTGTGTGAAAAGCAAAAACATGGACTGTTCTATAAACTTGTTGGTGAAAAAGCTTTCCTTTAGGAATCAAACCACAGAGGGTGAGGATGAGAGGGTAGTAATATAAGTCATCTGTTTAGTCACTGACTACTTATAATATGAACTCATGTCCTTGTTGTTTAAATGTTTACAGTTAGGTGGATTGTAAAATGGCTACCAATCCTTCCCATCCCAGATTGGGATCCTCTTTGCCACATGGTTTTGTTTATCCTTCCATCAGGAGATGGGAATCTTTTTTTTCTACCTTGTAAATCTGGGCTTGGCTATGTGACCTGCTTCGGTCAAAGGAGGATTAAGAAATGTGATGCATGCAGAGGCTTGAAAAACCAACATTGGGCTTACTCTCTCTTGCTACTAGGAGCTCCTTTGTCACTACATGAAGAAACCCCGTTCAGCCTGCTATAAGAGGAGAAAACATGGGGAGCAAAGACAAAGGGCCCAGAGGAGGCCCCTGTGCCATCTGTTCGGCCAACCATCAGGCATGTGAATGAAGTCACCCTGTTTTTGTTTGGGTTGCTATAACAAAATACCAGAGACTGGGTGGCTTATAAACAACAGATATTTCTCACAATCTTAAAGGCTGGGAAGTCTAAGATAAAGAAATCAGCAGATTCAGTGTCTGATAAGAGCCCAATTAATAGACAACTGCCTTTTTGCTCTGGCCTCACATGGTGGAATGGGTGAGGGAGCTCTCTGGGGTCTTGTGATTTTGTGATATATAATAAATATGTATTTGATGTTCCTTTATTCCTGGCACAGAGCTCCTAAAATCCTTAGAATTTTCTAAGTAATGTGAGCAATAAAGGTGTCTTTTGTTATTCATAACAAACCTCTTTCAACCACACCTGAGATTATATCAATGAGGTGGCTTTTGAACCACTCTTAAAAATAGGGGCTATTTGCTGTGGGATCCAACCTTATGATTGGAGAGTTCCAACATTCAGCCCCACCCCTGGAGATTGAGTTCCATTACCAAAGGCCAATAATTTACTCAATCTGCCTAAGTAATGAAATCTCCATAAAACCCCAAAAGGACAGGGTTCAGAAAGCTTCCAAGTTGATGAACAAGAACATGCTGGGAGGGTGGTTTTACCCAAATTCCACAGGAACAGAAGGTACTGTGCTCAGATCCTTCCAAGACCTCGCTCTTATCTCTTTATCTTTTTTTTTATCACGTATATTCTTTATCTAGCTATTCATTTGCATCCCTGATATCCTTTATAATAAATAGTGATCTAGTAAGTAAACCTCTTTAGTAGATTAAAGAGGAGGTCCTGGTAACCTCTGATTTATAGCCTGTTAAAAGCATAGGTAACAACCTGGACTTGAGATTGTCATCTGAGGTGTAGTGGGAGGGGGGCAGTCATGTGGGACTGAGCCCTTATTCTGTGGGATTGAATGCTAACTCTACATCAGGATTGATTTAAATTATAGGACACACAACTAGTGTCTTACTTCACTTTCTTTAAGGTTTCTTTTGATGATAGACAGATTCTTAATTTTTTTCATAGTCAATGCTTTTTATGTTGTTTAGAAATAATTTGCTAGCTCAAAGTAAAAAAAAAAAAAGTCTGGGATTTCTGGGTGGCTCAGCAGTTGAGCGTCTGCTTTTGGCTCAGGTGGTAATCCTGGGGTCCTGGGATAGAGTCCCGCATCAGGCTTCCTGTGAGGAGCCTGCTTCTCCCTCTGCCTGTGTCTCTGCCTCTCTTCCTGTGTCTCTCATGAATAAATAAAATCATTTTAAAAATCCAGTTAATGCTTTTTAGATTAAAAATACACATTTCATTTTCAAAAAATATTTGTTTTTAATATATCTGGAGTTGATTTTTGGATAAAGTGTGAGACAGGGATCCAATTTCTTTTTCTATATGGATGGCATTTTTTCCCACAGCTTTGTTTATTGAATAGTTACTCCTTTCCCTACTGATGTGATATGCCACTTCTGTCATCTATCGAAACATTATGTAAGTATATAGTTTATTTCTGAGCTCTCTATCCTATCCTACCCTGCCCTATCCCATCCCATCCCATTCATCCATTTATCTGACCTTGCACAAATATGACTATGTTATTTCTTTATTTTAAAGATTTTATTTATTTATTTATTCATGAGAGACACAGAGAGAGACAGAGAGAGAGACAGAGACACAGGCAGAGAAGCAGGCTCCATACAGGGAGCCTGATGTGGGACTCGATCCCAGGTCTCCAGGATCACACCCTTGGGCTGCAGGCGGCGTAAACCGCTTAGCCACCAGAGGCTGTCCTAAATATCACTATTTTAATTATTGTAGCTTCATAATATTCCTGATAGTTTGTAGGGCAAGTCCCCTGCCCTCCTTGTCTATGGATGATCCTAGCCATTCTTGGTCTTTTCCTCTTCCATATACATTTTAGAATCAATTTATCAAAAAAAAGAATTCAATTTATCGAGTTCCATGTAAAACCCTGTTGAGATTTTACATTGAAATCTATGGATAAATTGGGAGAGAATGGGTATCACCATAATATTGTCTTTCTTCCCATGGACGTCTTAGATCTTTTTTTATTTAGGTCTTCTTAATATTTTAATAAAGTCTTTTAATTCTTCTGTGGTTCTAACACACATTTAGTTAGACCGTTTTCCTATCTTGATGTTCTCTGAATTATGTAAATGGTTTCTAAAAATTTTTGAATTTTAGGGACACTTGGGTGGCTCAGCAGTTGAGTGTCTGCCTTTGGCTCAGGGCGTGATCCCGAAGTCCTGGGATCGAGTCCCACATCGGGTTTCCTGCATGGAGCTTGCTTCTCCCTCTGCCTGTCTTTGCCTCTCTCTCTCTCTCTCTCTCTCTCTCTGTCTTTCATGAATAAATAAACAAAATCTTCAAAAATTTTTTTAAATTTTATTATATTGATTCTTAAAGATTTTATTTTTAAATTATCTCTACACCCAATGTGGGACTCAAACCTACAACCCCAAGATCAAGAGTCACAGGCTCTACCAGACTGAGCCAGCCAGGTGCCCATATAAATGGATTTTTAAAAAATTACACCTTCTAATTGTTTGTTGCTGGCTTTGAAGTCCAAGACATAATGCTGAGAAATGTCCACAGCCACAGAAAAAAGATGTACACATCACCTATCTTTCAGGAGCAGCTCAGAAAGCAGCTCAAATATCTTTGGAGTGCCTCTGGGAGAGAAGCTTGACCACTATCTCATTAAGTTCTCCTGGGTCACCAAATCAGTCATGATAAAGATAGCAGATAGCAACATGCCTATGTTTCTTGTCGATGTCAAGGCCAGTGAGTACCAGATCAGTGCAGCTATGAAGAAGTACTGTGACAATGACATGACCTAGGTCAACATCCTTATCAGGCTTGATGGAGAAGGCGTACTTTGGCTTCTGACTATGAGCTTTGTCTATTGCCAACTAAATTAAGATTATTTAAACAGTCCAGCTAGGTAATTCTAAATATAAAATTTTTTCATCATAAAAAAATCCTATAGCCAGCCTACTTGCTAAATTTTATTTCTAATACTTTATCTAGATGTATCCTTTTGAGTTTTATTTTTAAATAATCATAAAATGCAATGAACTATAAATTTATGTTCTCTTCCAATTTTTAGAATTGGGATAGGCCATATTCTCAATTTCACCTTTTCCATATTTGTAACTCTTTTATTCCAGTTTGTTTTCATCATAGTGGCTCAGACCTTCACAATGTGAATAAAAGAGGTATTAGTGGGATCCATCCCATTCTTTAAAAAGAATGATTCTAGCATTTTCTCATTCAGAATTATTGCTCTATTTTATAGATACTTCTTTTTTTAAAAAAATATTTTATTTATTTGTTCATGAATGACACAGAGAGGGACAGAGACATAGGCAGAGGGAGAAGCAGGCTACCTGTGAGGAGCCTGATGTGGGACTTGATCCTAGGACTCTAGGATCAGGACCTAAGCTGAAAGCAGATGCTCAACCACTGTGCCATCCAGGCATCCCTTATAGATACTTCTGTGTCTTTTTTGATATGCCCTCATCATTCTTTGAGCTCTTCCTTATTTTCTGGGGCAAAAGGATGTTGCAGATTTATCTTGTATTTTCCTACCCAGCCCTAGAATCAGCCTTTTTTTTTAAAAAAAAAAAAAAAAAAAGGATTTTATTTACTCATGAGAGACACACAGAGAGAGGCAGAGACATAGGCAGAGGGAGAAGTAGGCTCCTTAAGGGGACACCCCACCCCACCCCCCGACCGCCCCCGAGGTGGGACTCTATCCCAGGAATCCAGGATCATACCCTGAGCCAAAGACAGACACTCAACCACTGAGCTACCCAGGCATCCCTGGAACCAACCCTTAGTATGTAAGTGGAGGATGATATACAGAAACCAAGATTTAGGGGGTACTCCTTTTTATTGGTACCAGTCTATGCTTCCAGTCTTAGTGGAAAAAATGGGCACATAAACACATATCTATATTTAAAACTGTTGAGTTCACACAGATACTTCCAACTCCAATCCAACATGATAGGCCATATTCTTAATTTCACCTTTTCCATATTTGTAACTCTTTTATTTCAGTGAGAACCCTGATTTCCATTATTCTTGATGCATTTATTAGCTCAATTCCCTCTATTTGTAACCAAACTTTTGTTATATAGGCCAAGAACACAGCAAGTGGGGGAGGAGCAGGGAGAGGAAGGAGGAGGAAGGAGGAAGGAGGAAGAGTTTTGTCTTTATTTTACGGAACCATTTCCTCTCTCTCACAAGCCCTGAAGAAAAGACAGAAGGATAGGGGAGGGGACAAGTGCCCCAGGGGAAATAAACCAGTCCAGTTTCAGCCTTTGAGGTGGGGCTATGTGAAGACTAGCAGATGGAGTGAGTGGTGGTTCCTGGCAGCCTTTTTTTTTTTTTTTAAAGACTATTTTTAAAAGAGCAGTTTTAGGTTCACAGAAAAATTGAGAGGAAAGTATAGAGATTTCCCATAAATCCCCTACTCCTACACATGCACAGTTTTCTCCATTATTGACATTCTTCACTAGAGTGATAACATTAGTTACAACTGATGAACCTACATTATCACCCCAGGTCCTTGGATGACATTAGGATTCACTCTTGGTGTTGGACATTCTGTGATTCTGGACAAATGCGTAATGACATGTATCCATTGTTACAGTATCATATAGTATCACTACCCTACAAATCTGGCAGCCTTTTATTTTTGTTTTTATTTATTTTAAAAATATTTTATTTATTTATTCACGAGACACACACACACACACACACACACACACACAGAGAGAGAGAGAGAGAGAGAGAGGCAGCGACATAGGCAGAGGGAGAAGCAGGTTCCCTGTGGAGTGCCCGATGTGGGACTCGATCCTAGGACCTCAGCCAAAGGCAGACACTCAACCACTGAACCATCAAAGTCATCAAAGTGCTTCCCTGGCAGCCTTTTAAAGCTTAACTGCTTTGGTTATTTTGTTTTTGAGGGTCATGGAGATGCTGGGTATGCATTTAAATGAACCCTGTTGAGAGACCACTGTGGGTGTTTGCGCACCTCTACCTTCCACTGCAGGAAGTCGTCTTGGCCCTGGGGTGCCTTGCATGCACAGCAGCACCATTTCTTATTCAGCTTGTACTGGCAGCTATTTGTGTCAAGCACCTTGCTGAATTCTCGCATCATCTTGTTGGGCTCCATGGAGTTTGCGATAGTCATATTCCACATTAAGTGCAGTGAGTGTGGCTTAGTCTCTCCAGGTTTGAGTATTTACACTTGGTTTTTGCTTTTAGGTTCATTCAGATTCCATCCAGCAAATCTGAAACTAAGACGTCTCCATACTCCATATACATCTGAAGGAGAACCTGCTGAAGGAGCCCTCTGTGGCCCAGTGCTATCTGTGGCTGTTGCAGAAAAGAGAGGCTGGGGGCACACTGGGGCAAAATCTGAAGATCCCACACCTGGAGTTGCCCACTGTGTATGGAGTTTAGTTTGGATACACCCTGGGGGAAATTGGTATTACCTGGGGTCCCAGCACTGCTGTTGATGCTATGGAATGAAGGGGAAGCCACAGGGACACCTTGGAGGTCTGTGCTGGGCTGTAGCACTTTACAGTAATCCTCCATGGTGGGGAGGCCCAATGGCCTGTTTGGGCTACACTCAAGCTGTCTTGGATGTTTGGTATTTGCAGGAAAAGTCCAGGGAGCCTGCAGGAGAAGCAGAAGCCAGAAGCAGGCTCTGGGATCCTGGCATGATTAGGCTGTCTTTGCCCTTCTGCATGGAGGCCTGGCAAAGATTGGCTCTTTTCCAAAGTGGGGAATTCCTGTTCTCATTTGGGCTGGTAGGGAGATTGCTGTTTGCACAGGGGTCAGAGGTGGTCTTCCTCTCTGGGCAGGATAGGGGGCTTGTAAATATGATTGGCTTGCTGTTTGCTTTTTGCCTTGTCTCCTGATCCTCTCAAGATTTGCCTGGCTCCTCTGCGTATTATTAGCAGTTGTTATAGACTGCATTGTCTGTCCACTGTCTCGCCACCCCACACCGAAGTCATAGAATGAATCTGCCAATATTTGGACATAGAACCTTTAAAGAGATGATAAAAGTTAAGTTAGGTCATACGGGTGATGATTTAATGTGACTGGTATCCTTATACAAAGAGGAGACACTAGGGATATATAGGCACAGAGGAAGCCAGCAAGGAAGCCAAAAAGAGAGACCTCACTAGAAACCAGCTGTTACAGCACATTGATCTTGAACTTCAAGCCTCCAGAACTGTGAGAAAATAAATTTCTGATAAATGTACCAAGTCTGTGGATCGACCTATCATCCACATTGTTTTTCTCATTTTTTGTGGTCTCAAGAATCTGTTTGTCTTAAAAAAAAGATACTTTTTCATTTCTAGTTTGAAAAGCTGTGATTTTTTTTTATCTTAGAGTATTTTTAAATGTCCGAATAGGTGGGAATTTTTAATTTATCTTTTTATTAACTTTTTTCATTCTTTTCATTTTTCATTCTGTATCTATAAAATAAAGTGACTCTGTATAGTAAAATACAAGTAAAATATTCTAAAAACAATGATTCATCTATTCAGTGTCAAAAATTTTAATTCTCATATAATTTTGAAATGTTTTGTTTCTCAGATTATAAGCTTGAATCAGGATCCAAAAAAGGTCCACATATTATGATTGGTTGATATGGCTCTTTAAAGCTTCTTTTTTTTTAAAAGATTTTATTTATTTATTCATGAAAGAGAGAGAGAGAGAGAGAGGCAGAAGCAGGCTCCATACAGGGAGCCTGATGTGGGACTCGATCCCGGGTCCCCAGGATCACACCCTGGGCTGAAGGCAGGTGCTAAACCGCTGAGCCACCCGGGCTGCCCTTAAAGCCTCTTTCTTTTTTTTTTTTTCTTAAAGCCTCTTTCAATCAGTTTTTGCTCCATCTCCTTTTTCTTTTTTTTAAATATTTTTAAAAATTTTTATTTACTTATGATAGTCACACACACAGAGAGAGAGGCAGAGACATAGGCAGAGGAAGAAGCAGGCTCCATGCACCAGGGGCCCGACGTGGGATTCGATCCCGGGTCTCCAGGATCACGCCCTGGGCCAAAGGCAGGCGCCAAACCGTTGTGCCACCCACGGATCCTTCCATCTCCTTTTTCCTCTCATAATTTATTTTGGAGGAATTCAGTGTTCTAGTGTCCTTCTTTTTGTATTTGCTGATTGTATTCCTGTGGTGTAAATTAACAAGTTCTTCCATATTTCCTGTAAATTGATAGTTCAATCTTGACATTTAATCAGATTTTATGTGATCATTTTGGTGAGAAGCCTTCATGGGCAGTATGTTCTTTTCATCAGGAGGTACAAGGTATCTGATGGTCTCTCTGTCATGTTAGCTGGTTCCCATTCTCATTGCTTAGATCCATTAAATCATGACAAGTAGCAAAACACATATCACCCTTTCAATTATTATCTGAAATATTTTTACAAAGAGAAATGTCTCCTCATCTATTGTCATAAATTTCTAACCCAATTACCTTGTGGTCAGAGATTATGGTCTTTGATTCCTGTTTTTGAAATTTGTTGGAGGCTTTTTAAATCACCTAATATAGAAATTTTTCTTCCAGTTGTTTTTCATATAGGTGAAATTTCACTTCAATTATGTCTGTAACAGAAAAGATTTGGAAAGATTCTAAGCTAAGCCAAAGGAATAAATGGCTAAGTGAGGAGTTTGGGCATCTGAAACATCTTGGATATTTGAGGTCCTGACATTATTTGAGATCTTGTTAGCGGCAAAATATATAAAGGAGCCACCTATAGCGCTACCCACAGCCCTTAGCATTGTGCCCAACATGCAATACACGTTTAATGCATTTTTTTTAAGGTGCTGGGTAAACTTCAGGATAAGGCCTTTGAGTTTTGTTGTTTGCGGAGTGGGAGAAACAAATCAACAGATAAGTTGGGAGGGTGATAAATGATATGAAGGGAATAAACAGGGTGACATGTTAGTGCTACTAGATGGGGTGTTACTTTAGGTGGGTACTAACATTTCATAAAAGACTCCTGGACAGGCAGGAAGCTCAGTAAGGGAAAGTCTAGGAAAAGGACCTTCCAAGCAGAGGGTACCCTAAGTGCAAAGGCTTGGTATGATCAAGTTGCAGAAAGGCCATCCATGTAGTGTACAGGCTGAAGGGTGGTGGAAGGTGAGTCTAGGGAGGCAGATGGGGGCAGAAAAAAGAATACAGCTTTTCTGGTTGGTTCTACATTGGTAATTTGGTATCTCACCTCGTGGATTCTGAGTCCCTGGTATCTGTGTTTCTTCAGCAGAACATAGGCAGTTGCAAAGTAATGGTGTTCTAAAAATCGCTTCCCTAACCCTGTCTCTCCCTCCTTTGAAGTCTGAACCTGAACCTTAGGAGGGCAGTTCTGAAGGAAACACCGTCGCTTTGCCACAGTCTGGGTTTTCTTTTTGGCAGCTGCAGCCTGCGTGCGCCCAGGGACCGCTGGCGTGAGTCGCTGATTTGAGCCGGTTGAAGAGTCAGCCCCAGGATGATTCCGGCTTTGCGCTCTGCCCTGACCTCTGGTGGACTCGGCCTGTTAAGACATAGATCAGGCTAGAAACGGGAAGCCTTTGCTTCCTATCCCCACCTGCCGGTATTTGGCTTGGAGTGTGCACTGCGCTGTAGTGTGAAGGCCTCCAGGACCTGCAGAGAGAGGCACAATTTCAGACACTGCCATGGGGTGGCTGAATGGCTTCTGACCATCCAACACGTCTTATTTTGGTACCAGAACCATTCTTTACAGTTTGGATGGCTTCAATCCTGCCTGTACCCTGAGCACATGGGTGAGGGTAAGGATCCAGCCTGACCAATGGGAGCACTCCATTCCTTTGGCCTCGGGGATTGGTTCAGGAAGACTACATGACCCAAAGTGGGCAGATCAGGTCTTCTCTAGATGCTGGTACAGACACCTTGGGCGAGAGGGCTCCTTCTGGATCTAGAATATTATAGGTCCTGTATATCTGGATTGCCAGTAGCCATGTCATTGGCCACACGGAAGAGAGGCTGCCTGAGAATTAAATCAACATTGAGGAGGAAGGCGAGGTCTGGAAATTCAAAGGGAGGTATCATTTCAGTTCCTGCTTCTGGTGTGCCTAGAGTGAGCCAATAAATTCCTTTCTATTCTTAAGCTAGTTTCAGTTGGGTTTCTGGCACTTGCAGCTGGAAATCTCCTCATTAACACAATCAGTATTACCCATTGTTAAAATCAAAATAGTAGTAGATAATCAAAGGTAAGTTTGAAGTAAATACCATGTGACATTTTATGATCCTCAGGACATTTGTAATTATATATGGTGTAGTCATTAGTATGACTCTTTTTTTTTTTTTTTAGTATGACTCTTTTAAAATGTTGATCTTTCACTCTATGAGCAGGATCATATTTATTTTGCTCATTGCTCTAGCACATGGGTTGATAGTAAGCTCTCAATAAATATTTGTGGAATGAATAAATAGTTATGTGGCAATCCTTACTGGTGTGAGAATCTAATTGCCATTATCTAATACTACTGGGGTTATCTAGGGGAATGCCCTGTTCTTCAGCAAGTTATGCCGACAAGAAGTGTTGCAGAGCCAAGTGGGATGATGCCTGCAACTTAACTGGTTCAGCAAAAAGTAAATACATACATAAATAAATAAATAAAAAGAAAAATATATCTGTGTTAGAGAAGAGAAAGCAAGCATGGCAAAATGCTAACCATTACTGAAATTAAGTGGTGGCTACAGAAGTGTTCATTCTATTCTTTCAATTTTTGTATGCTTAAAAATGATTAAAATTTAAGTTCAGAAAAGAAAAGAGACTGCCGTTATTTGGATGGAGACTCATGTTTGCCCTGCCTTTAGCATCCTTCCAATCTCCAAATTAGAGGACAAATACACCAGAGAAAGACCATTTGCATTACAAAAGAATTTTTCACTTTTTTTTGCGGGGGGGACCCTCGAGTCTTTAAATAATAGCAATTAAAATGGTCCAATGAAGGCACAGATTTCAGCTGTAGGGGAAACTGGAATTAGCCTTATAGAGCACATCTTCTCCTCCTTCTCTTTGTTCCTCCTTCCTTCCCCCACCTTCTCTTTCCTTTCTTCCTCCTCCTCCTCCTCCTCTTCTTCTTCTTCTTCTTCTTCTTCTTCTTCTTCTTCTTCTTCTTCTTCTTCTTCTTCTTTCTTCTTCTTCTTCTTCTTTTCTTCTTCTTCTTCTTCTTCTTCTTCTTCTTCTTCTTCTTCTAATAGAAAATATTTTTTTTCCTTCAGATTCTAAGGTCACTGTAAAAGAAAAGTTCAGACACTAAAGAAAAGTATAAAGGAGACAGTAACCCATCACAGGATTAAGGTATTGTGGTTTCTCTATTGCATGACCTAGTGTAAAAATTTAGCTACAAATATTAATTTTATTTATGAGGCAGGAAAATATTATTATTATTCAGCATTATTTTTCACAGTGGCGGCGTCATCACCACCATCATCACCATCATTGTCATCGTTACCATCATTGGAGGCACTGTGCTAGGTGCTTTACCTGCTCTAATTCTCACAACGTCTCTATGAATAAGAGGGAAGCGTGGCTGTGAGAGGTTAACTTGCCAAAGGCTGAGTGGAACTTTAAACCTGGCTGGTTAACTCCAGAGCCTGTACTCTTAATCACACTTTTATCCAGTTTTCTAACTTTGTGTTTTAGGTATTTCTCAGTCTTAACATTTATAAACAATGCTGCCAGGAGTATCTCAGGATAAACATTTTTATGAGTCCCTCAAAAATCTCAGCCCTTAGGATACCTGGACTGTATTTCTTCCTGAAATATTTATGAGGCAGATATTCTTACTAAGTAAACAGGAAAATATACTCAGCAGTGAATCTTCCCATGAAGTCATGCCACTAAGAGTTGGAAGGGAGTCTTCTGATCTCTTCTGGGCAAGAATCTTCTCTAATAATGACTTAGTAACAGAAGTGGTTACAGGAGTAATAACACCCCCAAACACCTTGCTATGTGTCACACACTGAGCCATGCCTTTTTCCTTTTGATTTTCTTGATCTTTAAAATAGTCCTGTGAGGTAGGTGTTATCCCACCGTGTTCAGATGAGAGCAAATATCCTGTGGCATCCCTGAAGAATGGACACAGATTTTGCTTATACATGTCTATGAATGCGGAAGCTCTGTTTTGCAAAGCCAACTTGGCCACTTGTGGATTGCCCTAATTACTTGCTTACTATTTTAAATAAGAATTCACTTAAAATCACTGCAGAATTCACACAGAATCCACTAAATCTCTTTTCATACAATGGAACTCACATGTTAAAAAAAAAATAACAAAGCAGATAGCTGCCATTGTTGAGCACTTGTAAGGGGCCAGCATTTGTTCTTAGTGCAGGTCTCACAAGTATAACCTCATTTATGCACCACGACCTTGTGAGAAGGGGGGTGTATTATTTTCTCCATTTTATATATGAGGTGGTTGAGGTCTGTAGCTACTCAGTACCAAGGTCAAGACAGTCCTCTCTTACCTGCATGTGTTTATCTGTGGCTTTAGAACCTGAACTCCCTAGAAAGATGCCCGAGGGCAGGAGAGGGAAGCTGGTCAGTGGGGTCACCATAGAAAATGTCAACTTAGAAAGACAGAAAGCTAGCTGACCAAACTCCTTTCCAAAACTTCTCAGTTTTCAGAGTTTCATACAGTATATATGTGGGTTGGAACAGGGAAAATTTAGATTTTATTTATTTATTCATGAGAGACACGGAGAAATAGAGAGAGGCAGAAACACAGGCAGAGGGAGAAGCAGGCTCCATGAAGGGTGCCCATGTGGGACTCAATCCTGGGACTCTAGGATCACACCCTGAGACAAAGGCAGAAGCTTTAACCACTAAGCCACCCATGCGTCCCGGAATAAGGAAAATTTAGATGAAGGTCTAGCAAGCATGAAGTATCCTATCAACAAACATATCTATTTATGTCAATTGATGTATTGGGGCTTCTATTAAATCCTGATGGTAGACACTTTGCCATGAGCAGATTTATTTTAGAATTATTTCGCATACTCTTCTGTTGTAGGTTGAATTCTGTGTCCCTCAAAGATGTTGAAGTCCTAGCTTCCAGTATCTATGAGTGTGACCTTGCTTGGAAATAGGATCTGTGGATGTAGTCAAGTTAAAATGAAGTGTTAGGGTGGGCCCTAATCCAATATGACTGGTGCCCTTATAAGAAAAGGAAAGTGCCATGTGAAGACCCAGACCACAGGGAGAATGCCACATGGCAACAGAGGCAGATATTTGAGGGGAGCAGCTCCATGACAAGGTGCACCAAGGATTGAAGCCACTACCAGAAGCTAGGAAGACAAAGAAGGATTCTATTCAGAGTCTCAGAGAGAGCTGAGAGCTGAGAGTCGCAGGTCCTGCTGACAGCTTGACTTCAGATATTTAGCACCCAGGACTGTGGAGAAATAAATTTCTTTTGTTTTAAGCCCTCTAGTTTGTGATACTTTGTTACGGAATCCCTAAGAATCTAATACAAGCTCCCATTCATTGATAAATTATCCTGAAGATTAGAAGCCCAGTTGCATAGATGCTTTCCTTTTTTGTTCCTTCCTTCTGAGGTTTTCAAACATCAGTATGTATAAACAAAAATATATAAATGTATTCTACAGGTTTAGAGTATTTTTGTGGATAATTTTGATTGTCTGATATTTTATTTGATCATTTAGAGTATAACCCCTAAGCTTCTTTGTATTGTGTTTCTCTTTGCCTTCTCTTGCCTCGGCAAAATTCTTCCCATTTTTCTTGGAATATTTTCCTAGCTCCCTCACTAACCTAATATGTTCTCCTTTGAATATATTGCAGTGGGTCAGTCGCTCTTAAAATGTGGTTCTCAGTATAAGGATTACAGTGGGATTGTTACCGTCTTTTCCTTGGAAATGGACACTGTACTTCTACCGATGAAATCTAACTTTGCTTTTTTTCTTTTTTTTTTAAGCAGCCACACATTTAATTGAAACCCTATGTCTTTTTAAAAAAATATATAGCTCTTAAACCAGATTTAACAGATAACCATTTTATATCTTTTTAAAAACACCAAAATATAGATGTTTTAAGACACTTAGATATACAGTATCACATTGCTCTCATTAAATTTTATTTTATGCAACTAGTAGATAAATAAGTCCTGGAGACCTAATACACAAAACAGTGATTATAGACAATAAAACTTTGTTGTAAAATTAAGCTTGCCAAGAGAGAAGATCTTAATTTTTCCCAACACTAGAAGAAATGGAAATCATGTAATGTAATAGAGGAATTAGCTAATATTATAGTGATAATCATAGCAAAATAAATGTTTCAAATCTATATGTTGTACACTTTAAACTAAGGAAATGTATGTCAAGTATATCTCAAGAACAAAAATCAAAAAATTTTTTCAATTTTGTTTTCTCTTAATGTCTCTCTTTTTCTCTTCTAGCTTATTGAAATAGTCTTGGTCCCATGAGAGCAACCTCCCTGTAGTGTCATCTCCAGATTTATTTATTTATTTATTTATTTATTTATTTATTTACTTACTTACTTATTTATTTTTAAAGATTTTATTTATTTATTTATGAGAGACACACACAGAGAGAAGCAGAGACATAAGCAGGCTCTGCTGCGCAGCCCAGGTGGCTTAGCGGTTTAGCGCCGCCTTCAGCCCAGGGCCTGATCCTGGAGTCCCTGGATCGAGTCCTACGTTGGGTTCCCTGCACGGAGCCTGCTTCTTCCTCTGCCTGTGTCTCTGCCTCTCTCTGTGCGTCTCTCATGAATACATAAGTAAAATCTTAAAAAAAAAAAAAATCAGGCTCCGCACAGGGAGCCCGATGTGGGACTCGATCCCAGGACCCCAGGATGATGTCCTGAGCCACAGGCAGACGCTCAACCACTGAGCCACCCAGGCATCCCCATCTACAGATTTAATAAATAAATCTTCTTTTAAGAATATTAACTTACCTTGACTTTCTTCCTGTAGGTTTGTGCCATATTTTGTCATTCAGATTTGGCTGGATGCTCCCTCTTCTATTTGTGTGGCTCTTGTGAGGGTTTTGTATGTTGTTAAATACATTGCTTTCTTCAGATACTGATTTCTCTTTCTACCTCTTGAGGAGATGTGAATTTTTTTAGTCAGAATGCTATTAGGACAGGACTTAATGCCTTTAGATTGTAACAATCCTTTAAGAGTAACAATGTAATAATGCAAAATATTATCACTATACAAAATAATAATAATATTTTGTTGACAGGTTAAAAATAACTTATTAGTTAGATAATAAAACCCACTAATAATTATTGGGTTTCTTTTTATGTACTATGCATGGTTATATAAGAAAAATGTTTTATTGTGTTGAAAGTCACATTTCATAAAATTAACCATTTTAAAATGAACAGTTCAGTGGTATTAAGTATATTACTCATGTTGTACAACCACCTTTTTGGTTCCAAAACGTTTTCATCACTTCAAACTAAAACCCTTTACTCATTAAGCATATTTTTCCATGCTCCCCTCCCCCAGCTCCTGGCAACTGCCATCCTGCATTCTGTGTTTCTGTGGTTTTATTTATTTTGGATATTTCATAGAAATGAAACCTATGTGTGGATTTTTGTGTCTGGCTTTCTTTGATTAGGATGGTTTAGAGGTTCATCCCAAGTAGTAGCATATATCAATCCTTCATTCCTTTTTATGGATGAATAATACTCTATTGTGTTTGTCCATTCATCTGTTGATGATGATTTGTGATGTTTTCCTCTTCGGGCTATTGTGAATAGTGCTGCTATGGACATGCATGCATATGTACTTGTTTTAACAGTATCTTATAAACTATACCTTACAAGGATTTGAAAAATGTGATCACTATTTTTTAAGAAAACCTTGGTTTGGGTGACTATAGTTCATAAGTGGAATGGAATCTCCACAGACGTCTCTTGCATTTTGGGGAGAATTTGCTTTCCCTCCCCTGGGTTATGTTTCCATTTCTGGGATGTTTTCCAAGATGAGTGAGTAAATCACCATTGTCATCATCCTCCTGATATTGGTGATAGTGGCCATCTTCTGAGAGTACTTATATGATTAATACAGTTATTATCCGCACTTTACAAATGGAGAGACTGAAGTTTATGAAATGCAAGCACTTTTTCCAAGTTATACACTAGTAATAGATCGGGCACTAAGACCCAGGTCTTTGTGATTCTAAAACTGTAGGTATGTGATGATTCTGTGCCTGAGTTTCCTGTCTTTAATGAAAGTGACTTAAAAAAATTGCAGTGGCTACCTGCTGACCATCAATGATAATAAACCATTAATCAGTGAGTCCTAAAATCAATTTAGTGGGTCGCAGACCTCATTAAAAACTGAAATGGAATGGAATAGGATGGAAGATATCATGTAGTAAGGGTATATTATTCTATGAAACTTTCATTTCAGCTACATGTATGTGGCATGTCTGCACTGGGTCATGATGTAAAATGTATTTCTTATTGCGGGTTGAAGTAAAAAATGTTTTAAAAATGCTGCACTAAGCTACTCATAGGTTCATTTTTTCCCTCTTGCATTTGAACTTTTGTGTGCCTAAATGGTTCTTGTTAGTTTCTGCATTCTTAAATATGGAAGAGCTCCTCTCATCCTCCAAGTTCACAAATTGCAAATTCCCTGAGGTACATTTTTTGCTTCCTCACAGTCATCCCTGACTTGGCCTGCATGCCTTTTACAAGATTTGGTTGGTGAGTGCCGAGTTTGGTGCTACATGCCTTTAAAGTTCTGTTCACAGTCCCTCAAGTACAGAGTTCCTTTTGATTATTAAATGACATAAATGTGCACATTTAATAAGCACTTTATTAGGTGATAGCCCACATCCATCCCATTCAACACAAATAACAATTGTGCTCATTTGTCACTTGCTGGTACCCACATCAAATGGGTGAGATGCAGAGGAAAACATCTTCCCTGGTGTTTGTCACGCAGTGAGAGTGCCATGTGGAGCACTGGTCCCCAGACAGCCTCCAGAAAGGAGCCCTGTGGATATGCAAATGATAATTTCACATGGTAAATGTTGGGTTTTCTTCACGTTAGTAGCTATCCACAGCAGTTCTCCAGGGACCCTTTCAAAAGCCAGTTTGAAAACGTGTTCCTTCAAATACAGATTTTTATTAATAATGAGAACATATTAAAAATTCCAACTTGTTGGTGGGAAAGTCCAGAAGGGGTCTTTTAATAAACTGGAGTGAATTATAACTTAAATCTACAAAATAGAATTAGGGTTTAAAAGATTTTATTTATGTGTTATAAATGCAAGAATTCAGTTTCTTATTGAAACGTTAAAAGAAAGTCATGTTGGAAGTTCAAGGGATTCTTGATTGGGTGTCGATGGTGGAGACTGATCATTTAGTAAATGTTGTTGAAACACCCATTGTGTGTAAAATACTGTGTCTTGTGTTGAGACAAATGAAAAATGTGTGTTATAGCAAACTACTTCAGGAAGCTATCCAACAGAAAAATTCCTGTATAGGAGTTCACAGGATACATTTAAAGAAAGTTCATCAAGATCTTGTATGCCATCAGTGGTAGGAAATTAGAACCCTCATGTCTGTTAAAAAATGAATAGTTAGGGGATCCCTGGGTGACTCAGTGGTTCAGTGCCTGTCCTTTGGCCTGGGTGTGATCCTGGAGTCCCGGATCGAGTCCTGCATCGGGCTCCCGGCATGGAGCCTGCTTCTCCCTCTGCCTGTGTCTCTGCCTCTCTCTCTCTCTCTCTCTCTCTCTCTGTCTATCATGAATAAACAAATAAAATCTTAATAAAAACCTCGAATAGTTAAGTAGATTTTGGTAAAAGCATAGAAGGTGATACAGAAAACCATTGGAAAGAAGAACTTTAAGATGACCAGGAGAAAAACACACTTTAATGTGAACAAAGCATGCTTCTGAAGCATCTGTCTCATTTACTGTCTTATTTCAAGCATCTGGAATAGTTCTTGGCATTTGTGTTTGGTAGGACTATGGTAACATTTTAATAAAAATAAATATGGGTGTATCCACATACATAGATATACATCAAACTGTGAAGAGTGGTTAGCTCTGAGGAGTGTGCTTAGGGATGGGGAAAGAGGGGCTTTGGGTGGGCAGAGATAATATCATGCATTGGTCCCAGGGCCTGCTAATTGCATCCAGTGTCTATTAAGTGCAAACAACCAATGTTGTGAGTTAGGCCTATAGTTGCCTAATTCATTTTTGTATTCTAAACAGTGACTAGAAGGATGCCTTGAATGTATGGTTGCATCAGATACTGTTGGCTGCTTACATAGCAGCTGTTCCTCATTTCTTCCTAAGTTTAGAGACCTCTAATTTTGTTCAGGTTACAATATGATCTGGGAATATGGGCCACTCACCTGAGTCCAGGATCCAAGCCTAGTTTGGTAATCCCATTCCCCATTTGCTCTGGAGATTTAGGGATGGCCATGTGACCAACTTGCAGCCAATAAGATGTAAAAGGAAGTCTTCTGGTAGGATTTTGCTTCTGAGTAAAATGAGATGGGTGAGGAGATCAGCTCGTTTCTTGTCTTGAATGTGGTTGTGTGAAGATGTGATGTTTAGACTTAAGTCAGCCATATTGCTGAAGCAAGAAGCCCAAATATAAAAAGATAGTAGGATAAAGACTGAAGAGCAGAAAGGTAGAGAGAGTCTGAGTGTTGGGTTACATCACTTAGCCTCTGCATCATTCCTGAAACTGCTAGAAAGAGAATTGAATTGTGAAAATTTGCAAGCAACTGTTAGATATGCATTGCTAGTTGGGGCCGAAAGCAATTCTAACCTACACAGGTGCTCTAAAAAGAGGCTTGCATTAACAAATTCAATATTAATGAATTCAAGGAGGTAGCAATCTAGTGGGGACATAAATTAGATAAGTTAAAAAAATACCGAACAATGCAAGACAATGCATACTGAGTGTTGAGTGAATAACACAGCCTGGTGGGCCTAACAGGAAGGTCTTCATGGAAGAGAGAAATGTGAACTGTCTTATGAAGAATCTAATTAAATAACTGACCTATTAAAAAAAATGTGAACTGATGCTTGAAGGCTGGTAATAGTAAAGGTGTGGATTTAATAATTAGCTGTGCAAAAAAAGTCACTGTATTTTTGATAGCTTTACTTGGTCTCGTTTATGAGACTTGATTCTGCTTGATGCCAGGAAACATAATACTAGTTTATATAGTTAGTCAAGTCAGTAGAGTCTACCTCTCTTAATTCTAGATGACATCTGAGTACTGATGGGCTCATGTGGTGTCATGGAGGGAGTGGGGGCATTTGATCCTATGTTGGTGACTATTAACAATGGCAGTAATTCTCAAGCTTTAATGTGCATGCATATCACCTGCATGTTTATTAGAATGCAGAATCTGATTCAGTAGGTCTAAGTAAGTCCTGAGATTCTCCCTGTTAAGCCCTCAGGGAGTGCCATTGCTGCAACACTGTGGACCACACTTTGAGTAGTAAGGAGAGGGCTTTGCTTAAAATCACTGCTTTGGAGCTTTTTCTCCTGAGTTTTCTAGGAACCAGGCTTGAATGGGGAGGGTTTCTACCACCAGTCATAGTCATTGCATCAAACTTGGTATAATTCTCTATTGTCTTTTTCCTCCTGTTTTATATATGACTTATGTTTTTGGTTTTTCCTTCTCCCCTGTTGCCCCTCTGGCGGTCATGAGCTGGGAATGTGCCCCTGAAAAAAGGTGGTGCATGTAATTCATTGTGATAATGGCATCTTTATTGTAATGCAATTAGTAGCGGGCATGTCTGATTTTACTCTGGGAAAGCAGCATGGAAGGGCTATTTAAATTAGTGAAGAAGTATTAACAGTGAAACATATAATTAATACAGGATTGCTCTGTTGAATAAAATCCCATCGTGTGTGGCACATGTATGTCTGTGTGTGTTATGCTGGACAATGACAACTGTAACGATTGTTTTCAGTGTTGATTTCCTGGCTGTCACCCATGCTGATTTCTGTCTGCTAGTGAGGTGGGTGTGAGAGGAGGAGTAATCAGAATCATTACACTCCTCAAAGGTCCATTTTTTATAATTCAGAGAAAGGTCTTGGAATTCCAGGCAGAAATAGTAGCTAAACATAGTAGCTAGGGACCTTGAGTTGATCATCAAAGCTCCCATTAGTGCAAGAGGTGGAACTTTTCTTAATAGAAATTACTGTAAATGGATATAGGAGTCATGGGGGTAATCGACTAACCAAAGCTTAAGCATGTTTGCGGAAAGCAAAAGCCACAAAACAGTATGCCTTCCCCCATTAGCCCCTAAACAGAAGTGAATGGCAATTGCTGGTAATCCATCTCGAACCAAGAGTAGAGCTCTTTAGGATGTCAAATTGCATGGAAATTGTAATGAGGTTACTAATCTTCATTGGATCTGTAGATCCTGTCTTTTATATGGGTTGGGTTATTTTCCAAGATACTATATTTTACTTACCTTGAACCTCCTGTAGTAGTTGAACTGTCTTGGTGATATACCTTGGTAGAATGTCGACTTCTAGGCTCTTTGGAGAATGTTCTATTTTTTTCTGCTTCTGGGTTTGAAAGGTGACTTGCTTTGACTATCTAGAATTTGAAAATGTAAGCAATAGTGCCACCCAATGGTGTCTCAGCAGCCTTCTGATGGAGAGGAAAATGGATTTTACTTTTAGATCAGTTGCATGAAGCTCTATGTTCAAATGTGGCTCCCAGGCCCCATGGATTATGCCTGTCTCTCAGTGGAGGCCAGGTTCTTTGATTCTTGTCATCATTGGAAAAAATGACCTCGTGGAATTCTCTAGTCTTTCCCAGTGAAAGTCACATCTCTCCTGAAAAAGGGGAAATTATACCTACTATGTTCACCTGGCTTTGAGAATTAAGAATCCTCATTTTTAAAAAGTAGGGAACTGGTTTTAAAAACAAAGCAATGATTGGTGTTAAAAACGTTGTGCTTTGGCAAGCCTGGGTGGCTCAGCGGTTGAGCGTCTGTCTGCCTTCAGCTCAGGGCATGATCCTGGAGTCCCGGGATGGAGTCTCACATTGGGCTCCCTGCATGGGTACTGCTTCTCTCTCTGCCCCTCTCTCTGTGTCTCTTATTAATAAATAAATAAAATCTTAAAAAAAACCCCAAAGAACCACTGTGTTTTGAATACCCAGGTCTTTTCACTACTGCTAAAAAAATCCCATCTCCAAATCTGTAAACCCTGCATTACACAGTGGGCTCCATGCATTGGGCCCAGTACACCTCAAGGTGTTTAAATAATTATAATTGGAATCCAAGTAGCAGACCTCCTGAGGAAAGCTGGTGCTCCTGCTATTCACTAGGATCTTTGGTGAATTCTTAGTTCTAGGACACAAAAATGCATTTTTTTACTGAAGATTTCATGAAGAAACAGGGAAGATGATTTCCATCATAGACCGCATTGTAGAGTGTTAATAAAGTTTCATTCCTGTTCTATCTTCTGCCAGCAAACTGGTCATTCCCTGTCTCTTACTCCAAATAGCCTTTGAAGACTCCTTTATTACCCAAGCTATTCAGCTTATGTTCCAATTTGTAGACACCCCCCTCAACAAAAACTGAACCCTGGAATTAGCACTAGAGTGGTCATAGGGAGCCTCTTGGAGGCCTCCTCCATCATCAAAACTTCCAGTTTAGTTATCAGTCCAACTAAAATTATTTGGGTAGGTGGGTCTCCTGCTGAGTAAAGATTTTTCTTCATATTGTTATTGAGGTCTATCCTCCCTACTTCCAAAAATAACTGTGAACCATTAAGAGGTTCAGATATATGTAAAAATATACAGGAGTAGTTATTGTATAATACCAGACATTCACTTTGTTACTGTTTATCCTGTTGCCCCTGGTCTTTCCTTCAATAGAGTCTTTCTAACACTACAAGTGGAGTTTTTGTGCTCACTTCACTTTTATTTAATCTCTTGGTAATCCTCTTCTGATCCCCTTGCTGAGGCTGGCCAGCTAGCCTTATTCTTCCTGGAAGCACTATCTTAGATTCTCTCCCTCTCCAGGATTTCTTAGACCTCCTGGTTGCTGTTACACTTGAAAGGTGTTAATGAATGACAATGATGTAATGTGTCATGGCTGCAGAACTATTTGCATTTAAATGGGACTTTTGCATTTGCACAGTCTGAACCCAGAGAAATGACTCCTTGAGGAGAATTACAGTCTTGGGGGCAAGCCAATGAGGCAAGCATTTGGCTGTATATAACCATCATTATACATGGATGCCCCTACCCCTGGGTGAGGACTTGATGCACTGTGTGAGGTGGGGCGGGGGAGAGGGGGATGCAAGTGTCAACTAAAGAAAATACACATTTGACATTACAAGATAATCCCATGCTTGATGGTTTATATGAAATGCCCTACAACCACAGGGTACAAATGTAGTCACATCTTTTTGACTATCTTGTTCACTGTTGTATTGTTAGTGTTATTTTTTTTGAAAACTTCTTTATTGAGGTATCATTAATGTACAAAAAGCTGCACATATTTAATGTATACAACTTGATGAGTTTGAACATGAGTTTATACCCAGTAAACTTTCACCAAAATCAATGCCATAAATGTATCCATCTGAGTTTCTTCCCATCCAACTTATTGAGTGATAAGAACACTTAACCTCAGATCTACCCTTTTTGCAAATTTTAAAGTATACAGTATTATTAACTATTGGGATCATGATGTACAGTAGATCTCTGGGTCTAACCAGTTTTGCATAACTGAGTCAAGTGGTTACTTTTGACCAGCATCTCCTCCCTGTTTAACCCTTTCTCCCATCCCTGCCCAGTGTTTTGCTCATCTTGGCACATAGTAAGTGCTCATTAATGATTTGTGTAGTGAAGGGATGGATACATAGATGGTTGAGTTTCCAATAGATTGCTTAATTTCTTCCTTATATGCAGGAACTCTAAATATCTCACCTGAGATTTACATGACTTGAACATTTCTATGAATTCTAAGATTTTTCTTAGTCTCAAGTGATGGGTGGGGCATCCAGTCCTTTGTTTCTTTCTTCCTGCCAGACTCTGTTGCTGGTGAAGCTGAATTCTTTACGGTCTCAAGAGGCTAATTCACCTGAAATGGCCAGAGAAACTCTCCCAAGAAGAACCTCCCATTCCTTCAGGGCCAGGGTGAGTGGGTGCACAGAGCTCTGGCTCTCAAGGCTGCAAATCTGAGCCCTTCCTGTTTCAAGGGCACAGGCACATCCCAGGGCACAGTCTAGAGGACATCCAATCCTAGCTGCAAATATTTATTATGGGAAAGAAATGGAGTTTGGTGACATATAATGCATGTCAATTGCTGAATATAGTCTCTGGCAGATAGTAAGGATTTAGTAAATTAAACTAATTTATAAAGTGTGAATGTATTAAGGTAGATTGGGTGGCTGCAATAGAGACGAAAATTTAATGGCTCAAAGAAAAAATATTTCTCATTCTTGTTACAGTATCATGTGAGTGTTCTAAGTGTTAACACTTTTCAGACAATTTAGCTATAAGCATGTATCAGAGTCTTATTTTTTTAAAGATTTTATTTATTTATTCATGAGAGACACCCACACACACACACACACAGAGAGAGAGAGAGAGAGAGAGAGAGAGAGAGAGGCAGAGACACAAGTAGAGGGAGAAGCAGGCTCCACACTGGGAGCCTGACGTGGGACTCGATGTCAGGTCGCCAGGATCTCACCCTGGGCTGCAGGCGGCGCTAAACCGCTGAGCCATCCGGGCTGCCCATATCAAAGTCTTATTATGGTCATACACATAAGAGAGATGGACCCTAGAATGCCACTTCCCAAATTCACTTTTGTCAGGGAACCTTGATAGGAAAAGGGTTTAGTTAGATAATCACTGTTAGAGTACACACAGAAAGAAAAGAAAGTCCGGTTAAAGGTCACGAGACCTTAGACTGACAGTTGGCAACTGAGTGTGCGGGTAATTGGGCATGTGGGTAATCGGTTTCCCAGAGCAAACCTTAATCCCATTCAAGTTCACAGGAAATTGCTTAAGCATTTTATTAAGAATGCTAAATACTCAGAAAAGGATTGTGAAGCAAACAGGTTCTGTCCTCAGACCAGGTTTGGAACAATTTCTCTTATGTGCAGGACTGTGGGCCACTCTTCCCCATCCAGTTGTTTGGGGACCTTGAATGATGGCAGCTCTGCCATTTTCAGTATACGGTTTTTTTTTTTTAATTTTTTTAAATTTATTTATGATAGTCACAGAGAGAGAGAGAGAGAGGCAGAGACATAGGCAGAGGGAGAAGCAGGCTCCATGCACCGGGAGCCCGACGTGGGATTTGATCCAGGGTCTCCCGGATCGCGCCCTGGGCCAAAGGCAGGCGCCAAACCACTGCGCCACCCAGAGATCCCTCAGTATATGGTTTTAATGTCATTTTGGTCACTGTCAAAATGGAGATTTAGTCTTAAGCTCTTAAGCAAACGGACCAGAGGTTGGAAATGGAGCTTCTGCTTACACATCTCTGAGAGCTTAGATGCACAATGACCGAGCTACAAAGGGGTATGAGAAATGCAGTCCCTGATAATAAGCGAGACAGGTTGTGGCTGCAGATCTTTTACTATGGAGAAGAAATGGAATTTGGGGACAGCAGTGGTCTCAGCCACAGTGAGGGTGTGCCTAGCCTTTCTGATTCTACTATGTTCTGGAGCGAGAGTTGGCAATCTATGGCCCACAGGCCAAATCCTACCCACAGCAGTTTTGTAAATAAAGTTTGATTGGAACACAGCCATGCTCATTCATTCATTTATGGTCTATGACTGATGTCATATTACAACAATATGAACAATATGTCTCAATATGTTGAGACAGGGACTACATGGCCCAAAACCTAAAATATTTACTGTAGGAAAAGCTTACTGACTCTGTGTGGGATGGTCCAATTGTGTAAGGGCTGTTGGCCTGGGGGTGAAAGAATTCACCTAAGACAGAACAAATAAGATAAAAGTTTATTGAATACACTACAAGGAATCAGCAGGCAGGGCAGCAAAAGAGAAATTGTCTGTCATGAGGTGGTGGTGAGTGGCTACAGTTACAGGGTGGAGTGAGGAGTGTGGAGACATGGAATTTTTTCTCTCTCTTTTTAAAGATTTTATTTACTTATTTGACAGAGAGAGAGAGAGAGAGAGAGAGAGAGAGCATGTGAGAGACCACAAGCAGGGGGAGCAGCAAAGGGAGGGAGAGAAGCAAGCAGGCTCCCCGCTGAGCAGGGAGCCTGATGCGGTTTGATCTCAGGTTCCTGGGATCATGACCTAGGCCAAAGGCAGATGCTTAACCAACTGAGCCACCCAGGTGCCCCTAGAATTTTCTCTTTTTTGGTAATCTTAGGAAATATGCCTGGTTGTATTGGTTGGTTAGGGACCATGGCTATTTTAAGGTAGGTCGCTTAATGAGCCTCTTTGTGTCAGCCTAGTGGTCACTGTGGGCCTTTTTGTATTGCCCAAGTTTCGGTTGCTCAAGCCTATTGCCTAAAAGTGACCTGTGCACTGTTTTAGAGATGGCTCTGAATTGCCCACAGAAATAGAACTGCTGAACCAAAGGATGTGTGTATTTAAATTTTGGTAGATTTTGTTGTTTATATTTGCACTAGCAATATATGAGATTGCTTGTTCCCTGGTACCATCACCAACACTGAGTTGACATCAAACTTCCATGTGGCCAATTTGATATATGAAAAATGGTATTTCAACTATAGTTTTAATTATACTTATTAGTACTAAGATTTAGTATTAGGTATTAGTTATAATAAGAAATATACTTGGTTTTTTTGTCCCTGATTCCTGGTACAAATCTCCTAAGACCTGTGGGATTTCCTGAATTATAGGAGTATTTTTTGTTATTGATAACAAACCCGGTTCAACCACACCTGAGTTTATATTAGTGAAATGACTTTGGAAAGCCCCCTGTGGATGGGACTGGTTGCTAGGGAACCAACCAGGATTAGAAGATTGGAATTTACAGTCCTCCTCCTTCCCACCTTGGAGGGGAGAGGAGGTGGAGGCTGAATCAATCAATCATGACTACATGATGAAATAAAGAAGCCTCAGTAAAAACCCAAAAGAATGGGGTTTGGAGAGCTTCCGGCTTGGTGAACATGTGGAGGTGCTGGGAGAGTGCCACACTCAGAGAGAGCATGGAAGCTTCGTCCTCCTTTCCCCATACTTTGCCCTATGCATCTCTTCCATCAGGCTGTTCTTGAGTTATATTCTTTTATAATAAACTGATTATCTCGCAAGTGAACTGCTTTTCTGAGTTCTGTAAGTTGCTCTAGCAAATTAAATGATCCAAAGGAGGGGATCTTGGGAACCTTCCCATTTATAGCCAGTGAATCAGAAGCACAATCTGAATTTGTGATTCACCTATGAAGTGGGTGCAGTCTTGTAGGACTGAGCCCTTAACTCTGGGATCTGACGCTATCTTCAGGTAGTGTCAGAATTGAGTGAAATCATGGGACACCCAGCTGGAGCTACAGAACTGCTTGATGTATGGAAGACCCACACCTCTGGTTTTAGAAGTGAAGAGAGTAAAGGAGAGACAGAGGAGTGTATTTTACTTTTAGACTTACTGCAACTGAAATTAATCATGTTTTCAGAGTGTTTGTGCTTTCTTTTCTACGGATTGTCTGCTTGCAGCCTTGGCACATCATTTGGCAAATACGGAGTCATTGATTTTGCATAATTTTGAGAAGCTTTTTATGTGCTAGGGAACTGAACTCTTTATGATATGAATTGCACAGATCTATTCCATTTTAAAAGGTATTCTTTTAACTTTAGGAGAGGAGGTTTTTGCTGTATAAATTTTTAGAATTTTTGTGTGATTAAATTTGTCAGTCTTCTAAGACTTCTGACTTAAATGTCATGCTTAGAAAGCCTACCCTACTCTGAGATTGCACAATTGCTGCCTATTTTTCTAATAATTTTGTGGTTTTCAGTTTTTACATTTAAATGTTTGCTCCATCTGTAATTTATTTTGTTTTGAGGTTAGGGGAATGGATTCAATTTTTTGTTTTCTAAATGGCTACCCATTGTGTGAATTCTATTTCTTTAATAATACATCTTTATCATATATTAATTTCCTGTATGTTTTTGGGTCTACTACTGGAATATTCCACTGATATGTCTATTTATGGGCCAGTGTTATGTCGCTTTAATTAATGTAGCTTTATATCATATTTTAATATCTGGCAGGGCTAGTTTGACCTCATTACTTTTTTTTAATAGGATTTTTCTGGCTAGTTTTACTTGTTTATTTTTCCATATGAAAATAGTTCAAAAATACTGCTGATAATTTTTATTTGTGTTGCATTAAATTTATGTATTAACTTGGTAGGATTGACATTTTTATGAAGTTGATGTTGAGTTCTTAGGCATGGACATAGTATACCATTCCAACGAACGTAAGTTCGTTGAAAAACTTAAGTTGTTTTAAAATTACCTTTTTAGTTGTGGAGGCTGAATCAATCAGCCTCCACAACTTTTTCTGACTATGAAAATCTTTCGGAGACTGGACCACTGGGTTCATTTCTTAAGCTGGTGTAAATTATTGTTTTTATCGTTGAGACACAATCTATTCCAAAGGTTGAGAAGATCTGTTTATAATGAACAAATACACAAAACAAACACACCTTACTGTAGGAAATGATACATTTGTGGATTATGCCATTACCTTACTGTCCCTAAATGTTTTTTGGGAATTGCTTCATAAAGTAGGAGCAAGGAGACCATGACACAGAGAAAGGAGAACAAGATCTGGAGGACAGTCCTGGACAAAGTGTTGGTTCAAACTCTCATATTAATCTGGAAAATTCTACGCTATTGAACAGCTTTATGGGCTCAATTATAGTCTGGACTTCTGGGGGAAAGTGTAGAACATGCCTCAGGGTTGTCCCATCTAAGGGCCAAATTGTCTAGGGTATTTACCAACTCCCATTTGTCATTGAGAAAATGCTGCTTTGGGTGCCATCAACTCAAGCATCTCTAGCTTGCTTTGAGTGTGCACTTATGAGTAAGAAAAGCCCCAGGCAGAGATTCAAAGATGCTTATAGTTGGAAGTGGTCGGCCTGCAGAGGATCAGTGGAGGAGTGGCTCTGATACAACAGCCTTAAAAAGTTTTACATTTCTGCATCCTTAGCCACTAGTTACCCGCCTATGTTAGAGTAGTTAGTATATTTGGTTGCTAGTACCATCTACACTCTTTTTTTTAAAAAAATATTTTATTTATTTATTTATGAGAGACAGAGAGAGAGGCAGAGGCAGAGGGAGAAGCAGACTCCAAGCAGGGAGCCCGACATGGGACTCGATCCCCTGTCTCCAGGATCACGCCTTGGGCTGAAGGCCGCCGCGCTAAACCACTGAGCCACCCTGGCTGCCCTACACTCTTTTCTAAGGAAATTCTTCCTTCACTCTTACTTGAGTGGGCACATCTGCATTCTTTGCCTTGGAACTCTCTCTTCCTGTGCTCCTTCCTATCACGCTTATTGGACTAGGGTACAAACTTGTATCAAAGCTAGCAGTGCTATGGGCTTGTCAATAACCCATGACTTGTTATTAGAGTTTGTTCCCAATCAAACTAGCAGGGCAAGTCGCATTCCTTTTAAGGGGATGTGGAATTGAGAAACAAAGAACTAGTTGCTAGTTAGTGGTAGGAGGTAGAATTAAAATATTAATGTATGAAGAGAGAAACATCACAGCTGTGTTCAAGCAGAAATCATGAACCAGTTGGTTGTTAGAGGAAGATGGAGAAAGAAAGGAGGGGGGGAGAGATAGAGATGGGGAGGGGGAGCAGGAGGGAATTAGAAGCCAAACCCTAAAGATGCCTTGTTTCTCATCTTTCCTGAGTCTTACAATAACTACCTCCACCCTTTACTTGGAGCTGGTGTGAGTTACTGTTATTTGTCTTGACCAAAAACACATTGGTAGAAAATTGAAGGATGGTTCCCTAAGAATGAGTCACGCACTTCTCCCTGTATTCTCTGGGGGCAGCTAGTCTGGCAGTTCATAGTTGCCTGCTGCTGTGAAAGTCTCCAAGAATATAAAATCCAGAGAAAATGCTGGTCATTAAGTGGAGTAGGCTTGTCCTTCCCAGAACAGGCTGTAATGACATCATACAGCTTAGTCTATGAGGAAGCTAAATTTTCATCCTCTCAAGAAAAGAGGAAACCTGATTAGATCCTTTATAGTTGTAACCCTGTGCTTTTAAAATGGGTCCTGACAGTAAAGAGGTTAGAGGGAGGAAGTTTTAACAAGTTTCATTCAATGAAACTTGATGAGACCCTCTCAC
This sequence comes from Canis lupus dingo, assembly GCF_003254725.2. Lineage (NCBI taxonomy): Eukaryota > Metazoa > Chordata > Mammalia > Carnivora > Canidae > Canis > Canis lupus. Next base: position 52,783,786 of record NC_064246.1, on the reverse strand, counting down.
CTGAGTTTTTATTGACCTAAGCTCCTTTGAGAAACAGCGTCACCTACCATCTACAGAAGCAGCTCAGTTCACCAAGTAAAAAGTCAAAAACAAGTCAGGAGGTCTAAATTCAATCCATCCATGCTGAGCAAACACGGCCCGCCATGAGGCTACATTAAATAAAAACTGCAAATAGCATACATTCCATATTTATTCAACACTTTGTATGTTCAGGCGTTGTGTTGGGCTCTGGCAGCATAGAAGTGATTACATAGAAAGACATGTTTCTGCATTCAGAACATAGAATCTGTGGGGGAAGATGGACACTGAATACATATTTATAAGCAAGAGTGTTACCAAAGGGAAGGGCATGAGAGCAAGGCAGGGAAAGTCTCCTCAACAAACTTTATTTATTTGTTTATTTTGAAGCTGACCTGAGACTTGAAGAATGAGCAAGAGGAAGAGTTTTCTAGGAATAAGGATATTATTTGCAGAAGAGGAAGAGGTCAGCTTCCCACCAGGTTTCATATAATTTCTTTTTGCTGCTAAAACTCCACCTCCAACTCTCTGCAGGGCTTTCTCAAGAGTAGGTCACTTTTTTTTTTTTTTTTTGAATAGTGATGGTTCTTGATCACCTGTTTGTTCTCTGCAGCAGATCCTGCTGGTGCCTGCACGGGGGACATCTGCAGACAGCTGCCATACTGGTTGAGGCTCCTGCCCTGCATGCATGGGCTGTCTGGGTGCAGAGACTGTGGGGGTCTTGTTGGAGAGGCCAATAGCACCAGAGATTTAGTGCTTCTTAGAAAGCAGTAGAAAGCTGATATGCAACAGGAGTTAAAAGATAGATACCCTAGCTTGCTCACCCTTTAGTGGACCATTCTGAGGTATTTGTACAGGATTCCAGATGGGATAGAGGCCTCAATAACTTTATTGGCTGTGTGTGCCCAGTGCCTTAAGAAGTCCTTAATGGGCTTTCCTCCCTTCTTTCCTACTTCCTCCCTCATTTCCTCCCAGTGCTTCCTAGGATTTCTATCTTGGGGTCTACTTTTGAGGGAAAGCCACACTAGATGATCTCCAAGTTCTTCATGTTTGCTTTCAAGCTGATTGTTATAATTGGGTCTCCAGTTTGTGGAGATTCCTGGGAGTGGAAAAGGAGGGGGAGACATTCAGGACCAGAAGCTTCTGCTCCTTCCATAATGAGAAGACTTGGTGTGTGTGTATGTGTGTGTGTGTGTGTGTGTGTGTGTGTGTGTGTGATTAAAAGTAAATCCTCATTAGGAAACTGTTGAGAACACCTATCTCAAGTTATTCTTCTCCAGAAAGCTTATAAAAAAGGGGAAGAACATGGAAGCAAACCACTTGGGTGATGACCCCTGATCGGGGAGTCGAGGCACTTGAATCAGATTCTATTCCAGTCACTCACTGTGTGACCTTGGGAGGGAAACTTCTTTTGGGCCTTATTTTCCTCACCTATGAAGTGGCAGGGTAGGACTTAGTGGTCTTCAGGGCCTGCTAGGGTGCTTTTTGAATATATTTCATTAACTCCTTGGTGTGCAAGCTCTGCTCCAAGCCCATCTCATCCCCAGGGTCTGCCAGGGGTGGGATAAGGAAGGGAAAGTTGGATGGGTCCTCATTCATTCATCAAATGGTTCTTGAAGCATACTAGGTGCCAGGTACTCTTACAGACTTTGAGAGTAAAGGTGACCTAGAGAATGTCATCTGCCCACTCTGATTCAAACAAAGAAGGCCTTGAATGAAGAGAGAGTTTGGAGATTAAAAAAAAAAGTAGAAAACAAGTCTCCTTCTCTCTTCATTATCCATTTGGCACCTACAGATACTTGAATGCAGGTGTTTTTAAAAATTAGATTACTCATTTACTATCTAGCAGGAAACAAAGCCCTGTGGGAAAATGACATTTGGGACAGGGATATTTTAATGGGAAAAACTTGGGACTTTGTGTGCTATCCTGGAGAGTGAGATGAGGTGGGTAATTATAGGGGGCTTGGGGCAGCCCAATGATGTGGATTCCTGGCTGTGGGCAGGAAGAGTGGTCAGTTCAGAGGTGGAGGAGTTCCTAGATTGAGCTTTGCCATCTCGGGACCTCCCAGCTTTGATAGTGGCTTGAACTAAAGTTACTGGTCAGGTCACAATGGTGTTTTCTATAAATGGGATGGAGGTGGGGAGTGGGTGAACATAGAATGATTTATCATCCTAAAGAAACAGATTTGGGTTTAGGCCCAGTGCTACTGAAAGGGTCCTTTTCATGATGTGTGGGCAACTCTCTCTGCTTCTAAGTCATCAGCGAGGCAATTGGAATGGCTTTTAAACATGGACCCTGTCAAGTGATGCAAAAATTCCATGATTTACAACTCAAAAAAGTTTATCTTGCTCTGGGAAAAGAGAAGACCTTGGAACCAAAGCTTCACATTTAGAAGCCAATAAAAACATCTTAAAATAACGCCCCCTCCTCCCTCCTTCTCTATAATGAGAAATGGAAGATTTAGCAAGAGGTGGGGGGCTGTGGACAGGACTATTGCAATCACCAGTGATTGAGCTTCAAGGTCCAAGGACTTTGTTGTGGGCACTGGAACCCTAATGATTTATAATTAACTCCAACAAGAAAAACCAAATGCCATGCACTTTCCTAACAGAGCTACAAAAATAACCACATTCATAGCGTTTGCAAAATTGGAAACAAATGTCCCCAGGAACATAAGAGCTCCATGCTGTCCTACCCAAGCTTTGGAGGAAGAAAAATACTGGCACTCAGTCACGACCACAAATGATGAGCCAATATTGTTTGTCATGGGAAATTCATCTGGGCAAAATCGGATTGCACCATTAGCCCTCAATGACTCTGAGAAATAACCATACTGAAATGCCTCAAATTAAATTCAGCCAAGGGCTGGGTCTAACATCCTCTTTCCTACCAGTTGCTTTGTTTTGTTTCTTTATTCCATCTTTTTAACATGGAAGAACTATAAAAGGGGGAAAACAATCAATACCTAATTGTACCCTTGTTCCTGAAATGGCTCAGTCATGGCTCTTTTTAAAAAGTGGATACAAACAAGGGTAATGACCATAAAAAGTATTTGGGGCCTCTGAGGGGGTACAGAAGATCATGGTGACCTTAGTTCACTGTTGAAAGATGACAAGGGATGGCTCTGGTGATGTGGCAACTGGATTAATAACCTATAACTTTAGTTTACCAAAACAATTTTTTTTAAGGATATGTGAATTCTATTTCATGAATAATCTTAGTTCTTGTGCTAATGTGGAATATAAAAGTTCTGGCTATAGAAGTTTACTTAGGGGAATTTATCTTTTGGTGCTATTAAACATCAAAGTCATGAAGCAAAGGACAGAGTTAATGATTCTAAAAACGGTAATGAACTAAATCTAGTTCATTATGGTAGACACTTTACAGGCATCTTTTTAAATTTGCACATCTCTATGAAACAGTCTTTAATATCATTTCCCATTTTATAGATGAGAAAATAAAGCCTCTGAAGAGTTCAATAACTTGCCAAATTTCAGTTAGCGAAAAGCAGAGCTGGGACAAGGACCCATTATTATTTGACTCCAAAGTCTATATACTCCAAACTCAGGTGGATTTCTGTGCATTTACCCCCTTTTTCTCAATGCTTTCCAAAGTGTGTTTAATGAAAGCTTTGAGGGGCTATTGGAAAATTTCAGATTACATTGCCTTATTTCCCTAATTATCTCTGTCAGAAAAGTGGAGAACAAAACCCTTTCAATGCTCACATCTTATAATCCTACCTCCAATTTTATGAATTAAATAATATACCTCCTCTCACAGGACCCAAGACAGTATTATTAGCTGAGTGAGAGGAATATAGATGAGTGAACTTTCCAACTGCCTAACTTAGGGGTAGCAGAAATAAAATGTGAACTTGAAAAATTCCTGAGAATCAACTGTTCGAACTTTGTCAGTTTATGTAAACGTTGTGCAATGATATGCAAATCTCCTCTATATTTTCATGCTTGTACACTTCTAACAGACCGGATAGGGCCTCCTGGGAAAACGCTGATTTAAGCCTTTCTGCAAAAGTCACCTATGAGACTAAGAATTTCCATTGGCTCTGTCCAAAACATGTTGTTAATTGAACAAATTCTCACTTTTTGTCTTTTGCTTGAGAGAAATTAATTCTTCCTTCTGGGAAGTTTTTTTTTAAATTTTTTATTATTATTATTATTTTTAATGTCCTAAAACTATCTGAACTTCAGGAACTTGAACCTTGCATTTTAGCTGCCTTCTTCCCCTAAGGAGTATAATCTATCCAAGCTGTTAAAGTGTTGTGAACACCAATAATGGGACATTTTTATAGTGTTCAGGACATGAAGCTAAAGCATATTAGACTGCAGTGTGTATGTGTATTTGCTCACATTTAAAACTAGTTAAACATTTCAGACCTCTTTAGAATTATACAGGGTAATTTATTACAATGCTCTTGAACTTTCTAGAGGCAGCAATCTTCCGGTGATCTTTATCAAGCTGTTCTCTTCTAGCCTCCTACATGGATGCTTGTTTGGTTTTTTTCTTTTTTCTTTCTCTCCTCCTCTTTCTCTTTTCCTTTCCTTTCCTTTCCTTTCCTTTCCTTTCCTTTCCTTTCCTTTCCTTTCCTTTCCTTTTCCTGAGTTTAGACTTAACAGGAAAATAAAATGTCAAATACATGTGAAAAAATTCAGTGGTAAAATTTGTAAATGGGAATATAATTTGAAGGCAATGCCAAAGTTAAGCAGCCAGGTTTTTAACTGTTTTTCTTTCTCTGCTGATTAGGCTGCACATTTTAAATCTTAAACATGTGCAGGATTTTGAGGGATCTTGCGTGTAGAGAGAAGCTTAATTCTAGCAGCTCTTGATAGTTGAGTGTTCAGTTTTGCAATACTCACAACAGATACCATCAGCAACTCTTATTTGTTTGAGTGCCTTCTGCACAAATGGCAGTATGGAAAAAAGAATCAGAGAACGTTAGGACTGGCATGAACTCTGATGTCATCTACTGCAATGGTTTCCAATTTTCTTTTAAGGCCAGAAAACAAAGATGGTCTTACCCAGATATCTGATATGTAAAGCAGATAGCCTTGAACCACTATGTATGGGGGGGCATGCACACTGTGGGTACAGGTATGAAAGAGTGTGTGTGAATGTGGGTGCATGTGTGCCTTACTTTATTCTATTAGGACAGAGCACCTATCAGCCTAGAAGTGGGTACACAGAACTCTTGGGATTATCGTTTGAAAATTCTGGATCTTGGATCACCCTCTCATTTTATTGAGGAAGAACCCAAGTTCCAGAAAGCTATAGTGAGTTGTTCAAGGTCACACTGCTAGAAAGAGGTGGAGCAGGCACTTGAATTAGGTCATTAGGTCATTATGTTTCTAGGCACTCTGTTTTGTTCCACTTGCTAAATTTATTATACATTCTTTTACTTCACACTGTCATGTATATTTTAACAAATATGTCTATACTTGCTTTCCTGTTAGATTCTTTGGAAACCACACATATCAGTTCAATTATATTTTCTCCCCATTCTAAGGAAGGGCTACAAAGGTACCGTTTGTATGCTTGCCTGCTTGTCTGTTTATCTTTTCCATTTTTATTGAGATATAATTGACATATAAGTGCGCTTTCTTTTCCTACTATAATGTACTGTTACTCTATAAAGAGGTTATCCACGCTGGCTAGTGAGAAATCCAATAAGATATGTGCATAAAAATAAAGTTAGTGTACATGCAAGAATAAGGTTGAATACTTTCTAAACACTCATTAATTTGATCATTAAAAAAATATTTATATAGCTGTGGAATTAGAAGTGTGAGAAATAACTGCAAAAGATTGGTAAAACAGTGTTGTAAACACCAGAGATGATTCTGTATCCATATGATTTCTTCATAAAGGTCTTTAAGATTTCATCACTCTTGAAGGAAACCTAAGCTGAAAATTGTAGACAGAGCATTATGAGTTTAGTTTAGGCAAAAAAGAAAATGACCAATTTCAATCAACATACCTATTCTCAATGAATAAGTATGAAAGAATCAATGAATGAATGTACATTTCTATATCTAAAGTTAAAAAAAATTATTAAGTCATGTAAATACTTTTATGTGTAATTATTTATTACTAATTGACTTTTTTGGTCAATTAGTAATCAGTCTCAATCATATGAATAAGAGGACTTGTTTATTATAGCCCTGCTATGTGCCCATATTTATTGATACTAACTTTTAGCTGTCTGAATTATAATTTTCTCAAAACTATATTACTGGAAATCCAGGATATATACCTTTCGATTGAATTTCAGTATGTAATATGCTGTACTTATAAAACAAAATAATATTATCTTATGTAACCCCAATTTAGAGTTACTTTTAACTTATATGTAATAATATAATTAAGATTTTCCTTTAGAAAATCTCTGCATAAAGTATACCTGCAACCTCTGTTCTAGCAGGTATGGTAGTTTCTGCTTTTATGGGACTCACTATTGAAAATCTTGTTTTATATTATCACCAGTTGGATGGGGTTTTGCATTGCTTTTGTCATGAGAAAACCTCATCATATGAATATATGGATGGTTTTGGAGTTTTCCATCAAGCAAATACCTGAGGTTTCAGTGGGCTCAAATCCATCAGGGGTTAGAGTAGGCAGGGAATATAGGTAGTCCAGAATGAAAGAGATCAGGTTGTTGGCAAGAGCAGCACAACAGAGATTTATACTCTGACCTGCTTAATTCCTTTTGGTGAGGTGGTAAGGGGAGGTCCTAGGTCTTATTTCTTTAGGTAGAAGAGAATCAAGGAGTGCTAGGCTGGGCAAATCTTTCCCATGATTTAGCCAGTGGCAGAGATCCAACCCAAGTCCTCCTTGCAAGGGCTGACCAATACTACAGAGCCAGAGCATTCATTTACGGGCAGGATTTGGTTCCCTTGCTGTGCTCCCTTAAGTAGTCTTTTTTAATTAAAAAAAACTTTAACTTGTTAAACATTTATTTATTTATTTATTTATTTATTTATTTATTTATTTATTTTTGTGGACAATGAGAAATTAAGCTTTATAGTTCTTCAGAGCTGGGGTGGTCCAATTACCAATTCTTTGCTGAAAGTTCTGCAGCACACTGGCGATGGCCATGAAGTGCCAGCAAGTATGTACACTTCTCCAGGCCTCTGAGAACATGTAGATTTCAGTGTACATGCCCAAAGCCATACCCTTTCCCCCTTCCTCTATTACTTTTGCAAAATGGGGGTGAAGGTTCATCCCAGCCAAAATGAATGAGTAGGGCATGACCTTTGAGCGTTTGATAGATTCTGGGAAGCTGCCCACTAAACCCAGCAATAAATATTACTGTTTTTTTCTGTAGTCTTGGGGCTATATTTCTATCATTAAAGATTCATCACCACTCTGATTCTAAAAAAAGCATCTTGTTTTTCTTCAAATGTGGAGAAATCATACTTTAACTGGATTATCATTTTTGTGGGAATTACTTAATTTTTTAAATTCTAAGTTGTTTTCTCCCACATTTGAACACTTCTGAAATGCTCAATTACTGTACAATGTATGTACTTAATGTGGTATTCCATTTTTTATTTCTTGGAAAGTTGTTATTAAATTGATGATTCATCTTAAAAGGATAACATCTTAGAATCAGGAGAATACCATAGCTTCTCTAACTAATTTCTAATTTTGACTCTGAATGAAATTGTGTAACTGCAATATTATGGTGATGGTGATAAAAAGGAGGAAATGTGAGGAGTGGGGCAGATACTTGAAATGGGAGAGGGACTATGCTAGAGAAAATTTTACTGTCTTGTTTCTTTTTGGGATCATGGTTTTGACCTCCATTCAGATGCAGTTAACTGGACATTTCCCCCACCTGTTGGGATGGGGAAGTTCAGATCTGTTTCATCATCTCTATGAAGAACCATTGATTTATTGCTACCATATAAAATTATGAAGGAATATAAAGCACAGTCTTTGAACTTCAGGATATTATTATTAAAAATTGGTGACTTCATTGGTATAGCAGGGAAAGACATCCATTAAATATTATTTTTTGTTAACCACTTTATTATGATATAATTCACATACCATACAACTCACCCATTTAAAGAATATAATTCATGACTTTTCATAAATTCAGAGCTGGGCAAACATCACCACAACCAATTTTAGAACATTTTCATCACTCCAAAAAGAAATCTTACATTCTTTAGCAGTCACCTCTTATTCTTCCCGTTTCCCCAACTCTAGATACCACTATTCCATTTAAATTTGAAGACCAAAAATACAGCATGGTGGAGGGCTAGGCTAGGGCAATGAACAAGGAGTTAGAAATTTTAAAAACTTTCCAAATTTTGGCATTGCTTCTTAAAAATTACCTCATTTCTTTGAGCCGCATTTTCTTCATCTGTATAATTGATAAAATGACACTTATATCATGGGTAGTTGTTACTAATGTGGTGGTTGTGAGGATTAACTAAGATAACACATGTGAAAGCACCAGAACACGCATGTCACACAGTAGGTTCAGAATATTATTTACGTCCTTTCTTCATTTCTCTTCAAGATGGCCCTGAGTTGAATAGCTCAAGGGTGACTGGTCTTTCTCATCCCTTTATGTGAAGACTGAATCCTTTGTAGATGCCAACTGAGTGTTTCCCCTCAGCAATGCCCTTTGTATGTGATTAACACCCACTACGATTTTTAAAAATATTTTATTTATTTATTTGAGAGAGAGAGACAGATTGAGAGAGAGTGAGATCCAGAGAAAGCACATGCAGCGGTGAGGGGCAGAAAGGGGAGAAGCAAACTCCTTGCTGAGCAGGAAGTCTGACATGGGACTTGATCCCAGGACCCTGAGATCACGACCTGAGCCGAAGGCAGACACTTAACTGACTGAGCCACCCAGGTGCCCCCAAACCCAGTACTATTGCTGGTGACATCTCATCTCAACGGTTGAAGTTGAACTGATTGTACAAAACAGAGTCTGGTTTCCATTTCCTTATGAAAGAAATGACAAAAAAAAAAAAAAAGCCATCCACTTTATTCAGATGATGGGAAGTCAGCCTAAACTCTCAAAATTTTCACCAACTGGATGATTTTCAGAGGAATACCTAGTAGTCAAGGAACCAAAATGGTCAGCAAAGGTGATGAAAGTGGAACATATCTTCACAGTGCCCCCATATGAATCTCCATGCAGTGTAAGAAAAAGAGATGAGGGTTATTGGACTCCAAAAATCAATCTCATTGGTTTTTGGTTCTGGAAAGCCCACTGACAGAACCAAGACTGTTCTTCAAAATTGCAGAGATGTCTGGTTTATCTTTATTTGTCCATCCTTGAGTAAAGAGGTGAGGGGTGTTTCTGTCTTAATGTCATGGATGGTGAAATTTGAGGTGTAGAATAATTTCCATGATCTGAGGCTATGAAGTCTTTCAAAGAAACATTTATGATGATCTTCTCATGATTCTAGGTCCTCTGCTCCTGCTTTTGCCAGAATCATGTTGCTCCTGAGAGCTTTTGGCTCTCCCTATGTCTTTATTGACTTCTGCCAACACTAGCTCCAGTTTATTCTACCGAAAACAATTTAGTCAAAAATAAGTTGATCAATATAACTATTTGGTAAAGGAAAAAAACCCCATACAATGAATGTTCTTCAGACATTATTCCTTGATAGTTTTGGTCCATGATTATGACTGCTTTGCATTCTTTATTTATCTTTAAAGATCTTTGCCCATTCTAAAATTTAAATTTTCAATTTCCCCTATATATTTATTATTATACTTCAAATTCATTTCCAGCTCATTATTCCTATTCTTTGGTCTTTGTTGCAGTAGAAATTTGGGATAATAAGATTTAATTGAAACATCCAAAATATCCAATAATGCTTAGTCTGATAAGCATACAGGTTCAAACAGTATCTATGATGTAATCCTGTATTTGTAGGGTAACAATAATGTATAGATAAGTATTTGGACAACTATGCATCAAAGTCTGAGTAATGTTTGTGTGGGTGGAATTATTTTGCTTACTCGTATTCTGTTAATCAATTCAACAAAAATTTATCAAGCTCTTTCTAAATGTCAGCCATATTCTCTACATTGGGGCTAAAGCAATAGACAAGAAAGACAAGAAAATTTTGCTTGCAAGAAGGTACAAATCAGTGGGGAGAGAGAATAGACAAAAGAATTAAGTAAAATATATTTTGGCTTGATGGTAAAAAGTACTACAGAAAAAATGAAGCAGAGAAGGGGATGGAATCTTGGGGGGGGTTTCCAATTTTAAATCAAGTCATCAGAGGAGTTCTTGTCAAAGTAGCTTTTGAATAAAGATCTAAAGGAAATGAGGGTATGAAGAAAGTGGATGCTTGGGGAAAATACATGATAGTAGAAGGAACAGCAAGCTTAAAAGGTGTTCCCTGGTGATCAAGACCTGTGTGTGTGTGTGTGTGTGTGTGTGTGTGTGTGTGTGTTTGTGTGTGTAGGGGTGGTATAAGATAAAGAGAATAGTCATGAATTAATCTAGTGTTTTTTGCCTGGACAACTAGGATAGAACTGTGTTAATGGGATGGGGAGGTTTGCAGGAAGATAGAGTTTGGGAGACAAGATCTGGAGCTCAGTTTTGGACATTTTAAGTTTGATATGCCTATTAGTCTAATAAGAATCCATAGTTTTTGAAATTTGGAAAAAGAAACAATAAATGACATTTTAAAAGACATTATATTGTAGGACTAGGTTGTTCCAATGAATTTTATATTGTTGGCCTAAATTGATCAGTTGGCTAAATTTCTGTGGCCAAATTGTTTTCAGTTAAACCATCTGGACCTGGTGTATGCAGAGGCAACTCTGGGTAACCACAAAGCACACTTGCTTTTAAGACCACCCTGCTTAGAAGAAAGTTGAAAGCAGTCTCAGTGGTGCTTTGCTGTCTTGGCTTTCAGTGTCCTTGACTCAACTGACTCCCTCGATGCTTTTTTTTTTTTTTTTAACATGCTGGTCCTAAAAACCCTGCCTGACTTCTTGGAACTTTGACTCTTCCAACAGCTGATTTCAGGTATTTACCTGATGTTTCAAGGCTCTGGAGCACCTGGACCCTTAGATTTTTTTCCTTCCCTAATGGTCCTTGCCTGTTCACATCCATCCTCTAATCACCATGCTCTCATAAATCAATTTACACTAGATTTATTGAACACCTATTTTGTGCAAAGCACTGTACTATGCATTTTTGAGATGGTGAAAGAATTGAGATGTGACATTGATAGTCTAGGAGACTCCAATGTTGTGGTGGATATAAGTATAAATTATGAGGTGATGATGGCAAGCATTTAATAATGTAGAGGGGAGTCTAGCGCTCTGATTTTTGTAGTAATGATCTACTTGGTCCCACCAGCTCTGCTCCAGCATTTCATAGACTTTTCTCAAAGGTTTTATGTACTTTTCATTATTTATCTTTTGTTGTCTCCCAGCTACTGATTATAAAGTAGCATATTCATTGTAGAAAATATGAGAAAAACAGAAAAAATATTAAGGAAAAATACTACTCAAAAGCTTATCATCCAGAGATAGAATGTTACTAATTCATGTTTGAGTGTATTTTTGTTATTCTTTAAAAAAAGTTTTATTGTTTCCATTTATCCTCATCATGAATATCCTTTAGAAAAATATTTTTTTAATAGCTGAATGGGATTGATGTTTCACTATTTAAATGTTGAGTCTTTCCATGTTTTTGTAGCGAAGATCCCCCCTGCATGGGCTGCATAGGCCTAGTATTGAGGATGTCCCAGGGTACATGGGGAAAAGTAGCATCTCATGAAATGAGAGTGTGTGCATATGGAGTGCACGTGGGTGTGAGGGGCATAGCTAGTCGGGGCATGAATATCAGCACTGAATTAATCCATGCCCCTCTCTAAACTTGCACATGCCTGAGCATAGTAGACATTACAGACAACATGGCAAAGGGGGATTTTGTTCTCTATTTGAAAAGCTGCTTATCATTGGTAGACCAAAGAATTTTGAAATCATATGATTTTAATGTATTTTTGCATTATCATACAAAGGGCATCTTTGTATGATAAATATTAGTATTATGTTTGTTAATGGAGCCATAAAAAGGAATGACCTAGGATGCTTCTTTTAAAAAGTGGAGAATGATTAAAGCAAGATGAAAAAAAGTGGCATAATGGTTCCTCTAATAATATAGATGAGTCTTTCTGTTTCAGTGAGATTCCTTGAGGAGAATGAGTTTAGGAACAGAGAAAAGAAATAGAAAAAAAATGGAAAGGCAATAGTATATTGTTTTAGAATTTGAAAACCAATAATACTTTTCAAGGTTGGTATGTGAAACTCGCCCTTCGCTTTTGGTGATTCAAGACATAGATGAGTGTTTCCTTGCCAATTAGAACATTCTTGAGGTATTTTCCTTTTCTTCATGTGATGTTGGTTGAGATCCCATGCTTGCCATTAATTATTAATTAATTTTTGGCATTGTAGTAAATTCTAGGAAAACCAGTATAACCACAAGTGTGCAGTTTTATTCTTCTGTGTTCCCCCCCCCCCATTTGTTTTTTGTTTGTTTGTTTGGGGGTTTTAATCTTTTTTCCCATGGGAAAGACAGGAAAGTGAAAGAAAAAAAATTCCACTAGAGGATGGGTGATTTATAGAGTATATTTCTAACCTCCAGTATTCTTTTCTTAGTCTTTTCATTGCTGTGAATGTGTTCTCCCATTTGCTTAAAGCTTACTTGATCACGTTTTTTTGTTAGGAACGGTAAGGAAATTTTATCGTAAGGATCTAGGTTGATGGAAAGGAACTGAATTTCATTGACAAGAAATGCCAAGATGATAATAAATACTTCTTTGAATTTATCCAAATCAAGAAGTCAAGTAGAGAATGGGTAACATTAGTAAAATGGTCATGTATAAAGAGTGTATTGGGCTGACATGAAATTGTCAGAGAGATTGAATTCTTTCCAAAGTGCACTTCAGCTGTTTCTGAGAAAGACTTTTTCAGGAATTTTGGAGAAGTGATTGTGAATGCTATAGAACAGCATCTCCCTGAGTGAGTGCTGTAGAATGTTAAAGGGTGGAGTGGACATCTGTTATTTGTGCCTGTCCTGATACTGTTTCTTTGTTAAGAATAACGCCCTGATTTGCCTTTGAGGAACTAATAATCCTCCTCACTGTTGGTACAAGTGGTTTGGGTGTGGCTAAGTGCAGGGGTGGACAGATGGCCCAGGACTGTTCAGTCAGCATAGTCTATCACATCTGTCTTGGGAATTGGTGTAGAGATGACCATGTGACTAAAGACAGTCTAATGAGATTCATCCTGGGCCCTTTTTAGAACCACTGGGAAAGAGAAGCTCCTTTTTTTCTTGGGGCTCCTGAAAAGAGAGGATGTAAGCTTGGTGCTGATGGTCATCTTTCTGCCTTGTGTAGAGAACCTGCTTGAATGAAGCCAACACAAAGGAATGTAGAGCCTAGAAATAGAGACAGAGCAAGTCAACTTGACATTGTCCAAGAGCTTGAGTCCCCTAGGCTTAAAGGCAGTCTATCCTTGGATTTAAATAAATTACTTTTTCTGTTTTAGCCCCTTTGTACTGGGTTTCACTTGCCACCAACAGTTTTGGCTAATTGAAAAAAAAAGTGTTATGTAAAAACAGATCTGTCCTCAAACTTACGTGGGAAACCATGGGCATATTAGTTTGTGTTCTCCCAGAAGTAGACCCTGCAGTAAGATTTGTGGGCAACTAGTTTATTTGGAAAATGAGGAGTGGGGAAGTAAGATAGTGAAGAAGAGAAGGCTTCTAAGTGTTGATACTTTATAAAGACAGCAACCACTGTGGGTGACTAGATTTTAATTTCATGGCCAAACTATGGGAGGTAGTAGAGAGTATCATGCCTCAAAGTTATCCCAACCAAGCAGCAGAGGACTGGGATAATTACACCCAGTTATTGGTTGAGGAGCTTCTCTTGGGGGTGTGAGTTAATTTCCTGGTATTTCAGGCCTACTCTACAAGGAAGCAGAATGGTCTTTTGAGGCTTGGGATGAGGGTGGAGGATGGAGAGAAGGAGGGAGAGGAGAGGAGAGGGAAAGAGAGGCCTTAGACAAAGAAGTGCAAATAGGGGCAGTGGAAGCCAGCAGGAGTCAAGGGATATGAGATAAACAAAGCAAAGTTTCTTTATTTCAGGACTTCTAAGTGCCTTTTAATATACTAGTATAGTATAGATACTGAATATACAAAATGAGGTTATGGTATACTGTGTTTTCTTCTTTTGAATCACAAATTTTTTTCTTTACGAATTGGCTTTGGAACCTGTAGTCTATAGCACATGCTTTGGGAAATGGGGTCTCAGAATACCTAGATTTAAGGAATAATGTAGCTATTAAAACTTGGAGGACTCAATAGTACCCACCTCAAAAATTTGAAGGAATCAATGGGTAAAATTGTCAAAACTTTGGTCATGGTATGGACTGAATATTTACATTGCCTCAAAATTTATGTATTTAAATCCTATCCCCCAATGTGGTTGTTAGAAAGTGGGGCCCTTGGAAGGCGGCTAGGTCACGACAGTGGAATCTTCATAAATGGAATGTGTACCTCCATAAGAAGAGGCACGAGAGAGCTTGCTTCTTCCTTTCTTGGCTCTCTGTCTTGTGAAGACATGATCGAAAGATAGCCCTCTACAAGCCAAGAAGCTGCCTCTCACAGATTCCAGATCTACTGGCATCTTGATCTTGGACTTCTCAGCTTCCAGAACTGTGAGAAATAAATCTCTGCTGTTTATAAGCCACTCGGTCTATGGTATTTTTGTTATAGCGGTCTGAACTAAGATAGCCAATGAGTTGTAATCCTTATACTTTTTTAAATTTAGCAAATGACTGCTGTAGACGGTTCTGTAGTGTCATCATCATTTGAACGGTGAGGCAACAAATGCCCTCAGAGTTTCAGTCATCTTGCTTAAGGCTGCTAACTAGTTTGTGCTGTCAGAACTAGTGTCTCAGCTCAGGGTTTTTTTTTCTCACCGTGGATCAAGAATTTCAAGGCTATGTTGGAAACATATTCTGTCCTGTAATTGCCCAAATATGCTGCCAATCTTCTCCAACACTTATCTTTGTCTGTAAGTATTTGCTTTAACAGGTACCAGAATCTGGAGTTGTTTTTCAGGTCAGTTTTGTAAATAAAAATAAAGATGTTGGGAACTGTGCACTATTTCCCTAGGGCTGACTGGCAGGAAGCCTTCATCGTCCCTAGACTTGAGATTTGTTCTGGCTTTGTGAAGAAGTCTGTGTTTCCTCCCACTTGCATTTCTAGATCATAGTCATAAATGCATCCAAGGTCATGGATACCAATGAGTCAGAGAGACTAGTTAGGTTAAGAACTGCACTCATGGACCAGTTCATGAATAATTTCTTGTGCTATCGAGCTTGATTGGAAACAGTAGTTTTAATGTGTAGCCATATCTATTATGCAGTTATAGGCATTTGCAAGGTCTTGGCAAATGTGCACGCAGCAAGCATATACCTACACAAAGGCTTAGCATGCTGACTTCTTATTGTGCAGGATGTTTTGCCTAAGTAAGTGGGGTTTTGTGTCCAGGGACATGGCCTTGGTTCTCAGACTGAGGGAGATAGTGTGGAGGTATTTATGCAGAAATAAAGCACAGTGAGTTATTTGTTCTTATCCTCTGTTCTTAGCATGATAAATGGCAATGAACAGAGTTTTCTGCTGTCTGTTCCTGACCATCAACTTTTTTATGCTGTCAACTACTTTATATGTTATTATAGATTGATGCTTACAAATTCAATGTGTAAATCACTGGAAGTCTGTATAGTAAAGACAGTAAAAGATTTTCCAATAATCAGTAATATCATTGCCAAACATAGCCTCTCCCATTCATTTCTGCTCATCCTTCAAGACAATGGAAAAAATATGTACAGTCCATTAGGCAACTGAGTTGTGAAAATAGTTCCATTTTTCTTTAAACAGAAATAGAGATTTAAAGGCTTGCTTTCATGAAAATTTCTAAGTGGGAATGTCTACAATGTATTTTTATTATGATTTATTTACATACTGTGTATAAATAACAAATATTTAACCAGCCATCTCTATCTTTTCATTTCTGGGATTTTAAAATTTAGTAGTAGGTTTTAAATGATATTATCTGCACAAATGTGGGAAAACTGTCTTAAATAGGCCCCTTTATTGTGTAGCTCTGGGTGCATAATATTTGACATGGTTCAAATTATGTACACTGAAATATGACATCACAGAATGAAGTCTCAATACAGCGTGACACACTCATAAATGGTTAGCTTTATCATACATTAGTGTTTTAGTGGAATGGCTATTATCATTAGAAATATTTTTCATCTTTTAGTAATCATTCATCTGGACCCAGAATGGTGCTCATCTTTTGGTAGATTCAAAAGTAAAAGGGAGATGTGGTCTCTACTTTCTAGAAGTCAAATGTCTAGACATGTATTTGTAATATGTAAAAGGTAGTCAATCCCGGATATCATCAGGCACTACATTGTGTGATATAGACTGTGAGAGAAATACACGTTCACAAGAAGGAAGAATCATTGTGAAGTGATGGGGTTGGAAAGAGCTTCCTGGAGGAGAGCAGCTTTGTCCAGTATTTCATACCTCTGAGCATTGAAATTTATTGCTGAGTTTGCTCTTGACTCAATGCTTGTAGGTCCTTCAATCCAATTTATATGCTCTCATAGGTGGACATAATGGAGCTGATTCTCCTACAAACATTCTCTTCTTTCTACCAAAGGAAGAGCTGTTTTAACACACTGTTCAGGCAGCATTTTGTTTCTTTATCTTTTCTTTTCGTATTACTTTTGGGTTGACTCTATTAAGGAACATTAGATATACCCCAAAGTTAATTTTTTGGTTCAGTCCACTCTCTCAAAAGGAAATGGCTGTGGGTGCTTTAAAAAAAAAAAAAAGATTTATTTGTTTATTTGAGAGAGAGAGAGAGAGAGAGCAAGAGCAGGGGCAGAGGGCCAGAGGGGAAGGAGAATCTCAAGCAGACTCCCCACTAAGCACCGAACCCAACGTGGGACTCGATCTCATGACCCTGAGATCATGACCTGAGCCAAAATCAAGAGTCTGACATTCAACTGACTGTGCCATCCAGGTGCCCCACTGTGGGTGTTTTTAAAAATAGAGTAATGTAATGTGGAGCAATGAGATTGGGAGTCAGAAGATCTTGATTTGAGTCCTGGCCTCAACATTTTCTTAGAGATGTTCATCAAGTTACCTAACTTCTCTTAGCATCTGTTTTTTCATCTCTAAAAGGGAAATATATGATACACTCTGCCAACCCTCTGTGTTGTTATAAGTATCAAACGAGATAACACAAGCAAAAGTATTTTTATAACCTGTAGAGTTGGATACAAATATGATGTATTAATGTGACCTTAAGTAAATTCATCACTGTCCTCATCTGTTAAAGATAGGGTTTGTCTGCACCTCATTGTATTATTCAGAGGAGTAAATAAAATAAAATATGTAAAGCCTTCTAGAACAGTTTGTGACAAATAGTAAGAACTCAATAAATCTAGAGATTTTAAGGATAAGTAACTTATAGTATAAAAAGACTCATCTTAAAGCAAAAAAAAGTTTTTGCTTGTAACATTTTCACCGGTCAAATTGGCTTTTATTTTCAATATTAAGAATGTCATCTTTGAGGGGTACCTGGGTGGTGCAGTCAGTTAACCATTTGATCTTGGTTTTGGCTGAGGTTGTGATCTCAGGGTCCTGAGATCAAGCCCCACCTCAGGCTCCAGGCTCAGTGTGGAGCCTGTTTAGAGTTTCTCTCTCCCTCTCCTTCTGCCCCTCCCCCAATCCCTGCGCTCCCCCTCTCTCAAATAAATAAATAAATAAATAATAAATCCTTAAAAAAAGGTCAACTTTGAGTGAGGTTGATCATTCATAAAATAGAAGTCCTTTTCAATCAGATTGAAAAAGACTTTTCTGCTCAGATTGAGAGGGCAAACTGGTCCCATGGTTCTGCCCAGAGGGGACCAGTTTGGAATGGCAATCAATTATATTAGAGATTCTCAAAGTGTGGTCTGATGTCTGGTCTCTATTATTCATGCTGTAATATGACAGCATCCATACTTTAGTTTCTGCCATAAATTAATAATTTGATATTGAATTAATAATTATCCTATTGAATGTAAACCTGACATCACCTCATTGATGTTTAATTGAAACTGAATTTCCTTCCAGGTACTTTGGTTTTCTGAGGATAAACTGGATGGACTTGGACTGTGAGTGGTGAATGCCTTGATGAAGTGATCCCTAGATCAAAGAGTCTTTGCCAACCTTGGGTTAGGACTTCTCCGACTATTTTTTTCTATGAAGTGGACAACCAAAAGGAAATGCTATGGGTCCACATTAAAGAATGTTATTTAAACTCAGTATTAGGAGTTTATCCCATATATATATGGAGATATATATATTAATATATATTAATTAATTAATATAAAATTCCTAAAAGGGAAGGGGGAAGATCAGTTTTTCTGGAAAGGTGAAAGATCCAGGAAGGTTTATAATTTTTCTCAAACCAATGGTAATTTTTCCAGAGGAATCCATCATATATGAGAGTATCCATCTCTCCAGCTTTTATCTCCCCAAAGGTCATGCTTTTAGTCTCTTAAGCAAAAAGACTTCAGTGACGTTTGTTAGAATGATAAGGCTGACTTTATTCAGCACCACTGCAGTGGGATTTTACAGTGGATTTTACATTAGGATCAGCTCTGAATACAGTATAAACCAAGGATCAAGGTGGGGAATCAGTGGATGGACAATTATGAGAGAAAACATCAAGTGTAATGGGGATTTCTGGCTAAACCTACCTAACAGGGTTCTTGCTGAAGATAGGCCAGGGCTATCAGACATCACCTAGGGCATGGTGGAAGATGAGGAATCTGATCTAATAACCAGGGTGGAGAATTCTGGTTAAGTTGACTTGGCAGGGTTCTTGCTATAACTAGATTTTACAAGGAGTATGCGGATGGGCGTAGGAAAATGTTCAGCTAGATTTACTCAAGTTTGGTCAAGCAAGAGATCTTTGTCAGGTCTCATAGACTGAAACCCAGAGAGGAAGCTCTTAGAAAAGACTTGAGTCTGGTCAGATGTAGTCTGCAGTAGACATGGGTCAGTCATGGGTCTATGGGGAATGAATGCACAGCTTTTAGCCCTCTGGGTGCACATTCTGTTACTTTGTTACCAGGTACATAGTTAAACTATCTTTCTGAGCCTCCTCCCCAGTTAGGTGGGCATATGACAGTTCTGGCCACTAACATGTGGGTTGCAGTGTTGTAGGCCACTTCCAGGCCTGACTTTAAGATCAGCCTTGACACCATCTTCCTTCTTCCCAGTACCCCTGGCTGAGAAATAAAGTCCTCTAACTCTATCAGGTATGGATTGATTTTTGCTGAGTATCTCAATTGATTTCCTCCATGTGCACTCTGATTTCTTTTGAGGGCTTTGGGTTAGCCACAGGTAAGTGTTAATTTTTCTGGCTAATGTACATCTATTCATTTTGTGTTTGTCATGGAAAAGACCCCACCTAATTTTTAGGGTACAAGAAATCATTCAGTTGTATGAACTTACTTAAATGTTCTGGATATTTTAAATCCTGCATCTTCAGCATGTGTCATGATGCTGACCACATTTTCTTTCTGTGGGTCTTGTATTTCTTGAGGCAGTACAAGGAGTTTATCAGATTGGGTTGTCAGCTATAAATAATAAGAACCCCATGAAAAATGCAGTAAATAATCTGGGCATTTTTGTTGTGTCAAATCATAAGTTTGAAGATAGGGTAGGGTAGTGGCAGGATTGGTTCATTTGGAGGCTCAACCAAGTGAGATTCCTAGGTTATTTCCATCTTTTTGCTCTGCCTTCTTTAGCATATTTGCTTTTTGTCCTTGGACTGATACCTTTTCTTGATCACAATAAAGTTGTAGCAAGTCCAGGCATCACATCCTCTCCAGCTAAGCCGAGAGTGGAAAATTAGGCTTCTGTCTTGTACATTTGATTTTAGGAGCAAGAAAACCTTCTCCAGAAATTCCTCTACTAATCTCTCCTTAATCTTATTAGTTTGAACTGGGTTACATGTCCACTCTTAAATCAATCACTGGAAGAGAATTGGAATTACCATGATTAGCTTAATTAAAATATATTCTTGGGAATTGAGAGGAGTCCTACCTTCTTTGAAGCATACAATTAGAGTCGTACCCACAAGGAAGAAGAGGGGAAAAGGACTTTTATAAGAAGTGAAGGAGAAATGATTCCAGGTTCCCTAGGAAAGATTTTTTTGAGCCAACTTTATGAAAAATTCAAAAAAGAAACCAATTCTAAAGTAAAAAAAAAAATGAATGCTTATTGCTCTTCGCTCATGCCAATTCCACTTTTCAGAGGTGCCCCTTATAAAATCTTACTGTTTATCCTTCTAGACTTTATAGTGATAATTTTTTTAAAGATTTTTTTTTATTTATTCATGAGAGACACAGAGACACAGACAGAGGGAGAAGCAGGCTCCTCAGTGTCCATCGAAAGATAAATGGATAAAGATGTGGTCTATGTATACAATGGAATATTACTCAGCCATTAGAAATGACAAATACCATTTGCTTTGAGGTGGATGGAACTAGAGGGTATTATGCTGAGTGAAATAAGTCAATTGGAGAAGGACAAACATTATATGGTCTCATTCATTTGGGGAATATAAAAATTAATGAAAAGGAATAAAGGGAAAGGAGAGAAAATGAGTGAAAATTTCAGTGAGGGTAACAAAATGTGAGAGACACCTAACTCTGGGAAACAAACAAGGGGTAGTGGAAAGGGAGGTGGGCAGGGGGTTGGGGTGACTAGGTGATGGGCACTGAGGGGGGCACTTGGCAGAATGAGCACTGGATGTTATGCTATATGTTGGCGAATTGAACTCCAATTAAAAAAATTAAAAAAAAAAAAAGCAGGCTCCATGCAGGGAGCCAGACATGGGACTCCATCCCGGGTCTCCAGTATCATGCCCTGGGCTGAAGGTGGCACTAAACTGATGAGCCACCCGGGCTGCCCGATAGTGATAGGTTTAATAAAAATTCACAATCAGGACATTATTAGGGGGAGAAGTGGCATTTTTGTAATTACAGATATAACCTGGACCCGTCTGAGTGATGTTGCTCTGGATTCTCTAATTCCACATTGTGCAGAATGCCCAGGCCCAGCCTAGACCTTGATGACGCCCAGAACTGGACCAGAGGGTGTCTCTCTAGGATGTGCTATCATGGCTATTCAACTTCAAAGCACCAGACAATGATGAATTTTTCCAGGACATTGCACCCACTTTTTTTTTTTATAAAACATATTAGTGTTGTTATAAATCAATGAACATGGTTCATAATAGCAATAATGCCCTTGAAATCTGTTAATCCTGCCATCAGAGAATGGTATGCCAGAGCATTTGCCGCCCTTGGCTTCACCTTGGGCTATTAACTAACAAATCAGTTATTAGCTGGTGGTAATGACCAATTTTCAAGAGATGATTGCTTAAATATTGCCCACCTTGAAAAGAGAATTATTACTCAACCGAGAACTGAACCCTTATTTTCGACTCAGTAGAGCTAATGATCTTATCTCACTCTACAGTGTTTCCCTCCCCCGGTGCCCCCCTACCCCCACCCAACCCTCTTGCCTCATCTGTTCTCCTTCTAGTTATGAGGTGTGCAGAGATCACATGGTTACATAACTCCCTTCCTCTCGGCCTCAGTGACTTGAGTCCAGGAAAAGTTCCATATTTAATATTTATTCACTAAGCAGTGGTGGATGAAGACGGATGATAATGAAATCGGTCTTGCTGAGAGTAACCACAATGATAATAGATTCTTTATGATGTCCAGGAATTCTGGACTCTGAGTCTCTGCTTAAATGCATGTTGGCGCCGACTCTGTCGTCTTAAGCTTTAGTATTCTTGTCATCCTCCTGACCTCTCTTTAGACCAGAGCAGGCAGGCTGCGCTAAAGGCATCAATCTGTCTTTCTCCTCATATAAATGCTTTAAACACCTATGGCCACAAATGACTCACCAGCAGAGATTTTTCCGAACAGCAAAAATGAGAAGATAAAATAAAGGAGCCCCTTCAGAGCTTGCAGATCAGCTGGTACCCGTGTCCAGGCTGGCTTTGCTTGTGCCGCCCATTGCCTGTGCTGGTTCTTCTGCACCCAGCTGGTTACCCAGCTGAGCTTGTTGGGGATCTTAGAATTCCTCCAAACTGAGAGAAAGGGAGGGGTAAGGGAGAGGAAAGGAGAAAAACAGATATGTAAAACGAAGCAGAGTTGGCAAAGAGTCGGGTGCTCCTGTCAAATGAGTAAACTCAGATTGCTGATTGCACTGGAGATAGCAATATCCTGGGCCAGCCAGAGCTTTTTTAAGCAATCTGGCAGCCCTTTTTAGTAATAAGAGGTAAATCATTCTAATGTTCCTTGCTATTTGAAGCATTAATCATGTTGAATTCCTTTGTTATTCTGGGGTCTGGATCAAGTGTAATTCTACAGGAATTCCATTGTAATCTAGTATTAATTAATCTCTGTTTTATAGTGCCAAAAACCTTTCTCTGCATTTGTTTGCTTGTAAATCAGTTATTAGCTTTGCTAGTACCTAACTCTACCTGTGACGTTGTTACTCCTCTCTCTCATTCTCCTTTTCATCTCTGTCTTGGAAATTGTCCTTTTCCTTAGGCAGGAACTCTGGGCAGCTCACATATTTAGGAGGACTTTGTTACACCAAAGAGTTTTAAGAGGTGGGAGGTGAGGCTAATGGGAAGGCTGGTAGCAGTCTCCTTCAAGAGCCAGAAAAACTGGGGTTTTTCCAGCTCTGCCCCTTACTCACTGTGTTATTTTTGAGCAGGTTAGATAACCTCAGTTTCCTTTTCTTTAAAACAGACATTAAAATGGTTCCTATTTTGGGGATTGTTGTGAAAATTAAATAACAGTCAGTTCTGTCTCCAGTGATGACTAAGGCCAGGGAGTGGATAAACTCCCTGCCCCATGACGGTATCATCCTCAGTTAGTGATACTGCAAATTTTTCTTCCAGGTTGTAGGATGCTGGGATAGATCATTGGTAGTGTCACTTCCAACTTGAAGATTTGGAGTGTTTGCATAGAAACCAAGTGTTACTGGCTCCTGGAAACACCTGCCTGCCCCTCGGCTCTTCCCAGAATATGCCTAAGCAACAATGGAGGGTCAGAGGCTGAGATTCTTGGCTTTTCAGTGGTAAATAATGAATGTTGCACCAGCTGCCAGCAGACTCTGAAGCCTTCTGTTTTGAGATGCAGGAGAAAAAAAAAAAAAACAATATGCATTTATCTGGTCCATCATCTTTAAATAACTCTCTTCAGATTTCAAAAAAGGTAACTCTATCCTCTTTTCTGACTGGCTCTCTGCATCCTGCCACAAAACAGGACTACTGGCCCTAGATTTTGACCTGGTATAAAAAGCAGTATATTTTTACGACCTGGTAACAGTCACATTTCTACACCATAAAATATTAAAGCAGGCATGACAGTGCCTTTAAGATCTTTGAGGCAGGTGCTATCAAAATGTGCCCCTTTATTATTTATTTATTTGGCTCTTTCTGTATAGTGAAGCTTAAATGCTTTTCAGGCCAAATAATTAAATTCCATTATGGAAAGTGGGGATTGTTGGCAAAATGTGCTCACTCTGGCTATTAGACCCTTGAGGCCCCAGGGGAACTCCATGGAGGGGAATAAAAAATCTGGCTTATGTTTATATGTAATATATGCAGTATGACATATTGAGCCCATAGGAGTGATGCCACATAAGAAACTAAATGGGGAGGGGCTGTTAGAGATCCTGTTCTTCTAGCCAGCACCCTCTTCAAGCAGGAATTTGGCTTCAAGTATATGGCCCTTGGGCCAAATACTGCATATTTTCATATATCCTATGATCTGAGGATGGCTTTTACATTTTTAGATGGTTGAAAAAAAATCAAAAGAAGAAGAATATTTTGTGGCATTGAAAAATTATATGAAATCAAAATCTCATTGTTTATAAAATTTTTTATTGGAACATAGCCACACCCATTTGTTTATTTATTATCTGTGGTTGCTTTTGCACAGTACAAAATGAGTGGTTCTGACAGAGACCGTGAGGCTGCAAAGCTGAAAATACTATCTGGCCATTTATAGGAAAAATCCACTGACCCCTGTCCAAGAGGAATTTGGACTTTGGGTCTGGAAAGGATAGTGTTGGGACTAGAAGAGTTCAAGATCTTTTATGCTGTTGATGCATTTGGATATATATTTTTTTAAGATTTCATTTATTTGAGAGAGAGAGAGGGCATGAGTGGGGAGAGGGGCAGAGGCAGAGGGAGAAACAGACTCCCTGCTGAGCAGGGAGTTCCATGTGGAGCTCGATCTCAGGACCCTGGGATCATGAACTGAGCTGAAGGCAGACACCTAACTGACTGAGCCACCCAGGCACCCCTGGATATTGATAACAATATCTTGGTTGGTTTACTGGATTATGCTCGGTTTCTCCTAGCAGGATGGAAACTTCATGAAAGTAGGCAGAGTTCTTTCACCCCCTGCCAAGTGAAGACACTGAGAGAAGATAGCTGTCTATGGACCAGGAAGTGGGGTCTCACCAGACACCAAATCTGCTGGTACATTGGCTTTGGACTTCTTAACCTCCAAAACTGTGAGAAACAAATATTGGTTGTTTAAGCTACCCAGCCTGTGATATTTTTGTAATAGCAACCTGAGAAAACTCAGACAGGCAATTATAGTTTGCTTGACAGGCCAGATCAATACAGGTGGGAATAGTCAATGACAACATTGGGTAGTACTGACTACAAGGTTGCACAGGAGAGAGTGACACCTGCAGTGTGAACATCACAGAGGAGTCAAGACCTAAATAGGGTCTTAAAACCCGGATAGGTATGGGGTAGCAAAGGGCATTTCTAGAATCATACAAACAGTGGTAGGGAAACATCTCTTAGACCTTGGTACAAGGTAGTCTAGTAGAAGGTGACAGAAAGAAAAGGGTGAGAGAAAATACAACAGAACCTCAGCAAAATTAGCTCTTACTTTAACCCCAAACAATGTCATTGCTTACTCATCATGTCTTTCCCCTGTAATGCTCATTGATTCATGAAAACAGTTTTCTCAAAAGTCATATAGCTAAAATGGGACTTTATTTTTGTCTTTAACATCAGCTTCAAATCACTAGTCTAGCAAAGTGATAACATTATTTTAGAGTCCTTTTTATTTGAAAAGCACTTTATAATGATTTTGTGAGAGCTTCCAAATATACGTGATGACCAGTGCATGGTCCCCATTTTATGGATGATGTAACAAAGGTGAGGTGACAAAAAGACAAAGGGTCTAACACATGAAGAGTGGCTTGAGAAGGATGGGAAACAACGGCCCCCACAGAATTGGGGTAATGATGAAGACCAAGGATGCTAGAAGGTGGCTTCTGGTTTTAAAACTGATTATGAGATCAAGGCATATTATTAACCTATCTGAGCTTTGCTTACATCATTTGGGAAATGGAGATAAAAATATTTATCAAGGTCCCTATGGAAATCAAATCAAACAGTATTTATAAAGTGCTTGCTGCAGTGATTGGAACAGGTTAACTTCTGAGTACCTGGCAGCTGCAAATGTTATCACTGAGTTTCTTGGCTGCCTTTTGATAGTCATGAGTCTCCATCACATATTTTTATTTCATCTAATTTTTTAATGCAAGAGTGGTTCAGTTGTGAAATGGACTCAACACTATACAGCAGTATGACCCTCAGTTTCCCAAACATCAGTGTCCTGAGAGAAGATTCTACATATTTGGACCCAAAAGAGTCCTGTGATCAAGTAAAGAAACAATAACTTGAAACAGTTAAACCAATTTCTTCAAGGCAGGACTTTCACTATGCTAATGTGGATTTCCAGGAGTATTCCCAAAATTTTATGTCTTCAGAACTCTTTTCCATGAATAGCTATTAATAGCTCATGAAATCCCGGTGCTCCTTATAGTAGGTATTAGAAAGTCCTAATTTGGTTAACTCTAATTTTACAAAGGAGGAAGCTGAGATGAAGAGAGGGAAAATGGCTTGTCCAAAGTCACAGACAATTCATGGTGGGCCAGGAGTAGAACCCCATCTTGATCTGCTGCCCTTCTGTCTGCTGTTTATTTTCTCCCTTCCTTACCCTGCTCAGTAGCTATTTCCATGGATGTTTGTGTTGTATAGCAGTATCTCCATGTCCTTCCACATCCTCTCCCTCAGCTAGAAAGTGTTTTGATGGCAGATGCCTTCACAGAGTCCCATGTCCTCTTAATCAGGAGTACCTCCTCACGTCTTGTCCCTTAACTTTTCTGCCATCCGCATTCTTCCTCCTGGATCCTTTTCTTTTCCAAGGCTAACATGCCTATTTTGCACTAAACCTTTGATGACTGAGAAAAACTTTATGTGTGTAGCAGACACTGTCACGCTCCATCTAGATCTTCTTGGATCTCCTTCACGTACCTTTCTCTTGGTGCTTTTTCTTCTCTGACCTGACCTTGCTGGGTGTTTTTGAAGGACCTTGCTGGGTGTTCTAGGCGATTGGAATGGCTTCACCCCAATTTGCAGAGGAGTAGAAATGCCTGGGATTTACTTGCCCAAGCCTGCTCTTAGCCAGCAAATGACTTGTGCAGAAGTACAAAAGCCTAGCTTCTTTGCTTGAATTGAAACAAACTCTGAGGTATATGATTTACATTCCAGAGTTCCCTGTGGGATCAGACTTATTCTCCATGTGGATTTGCCAGAAATCAAACCTTGGCTTAGCTTCTCTCTCTCCCCCCAGTCCTGCTTCTCCCTTACTGATTTATCCTGGGAACATTTCTTTAACAGATCACTTGCCGCTGAATCATCCTCTCAAGTCTGTCTCTGTCTGTCTTTCCTTCTTTTCTTTCTTTCTTTCTTTCTTTCTTTCTTTCTTTCTTTCTTTCTTTCTTTCTTTCTTCTTCTTTCTTTCTTCTTCTTTTCTTTCTTTTCTTTCTTTCTTTCTTTCTTTCTTTCTTTCTTTCTTTCTTTCTTTCTTTTCTTTCTTTCTTTCTTTTCTTTCTCTCTTTCTCTCTTTCTCTCTTTCTTTCTTCTTTTCTTCTTCCCTCAGGCTCTGTTTCTGAGGAGCCCCACATAACACACCAGGTTTCCACATCTTAGATACATACACATTTACTATGGAGGAAAGATACAATGGTGATATCAGCCACTAGGCAAAGCTAGTGCTTACTACACTTTTTTGTGGATAGGTGGTATAGGGGATAAGACAGGGGGACTTAAATGGGCCCTATAAATGTAGGTGACTCACATTTTAATGTGTTAGGTTTGTTCTTAGTAAAGAAAGGAAAAGAAGAATCTAGGAATGTCCTTATTTGGGCAATGAATATGAAAAAATATCTAAGCACATATTTGATTTTGTGGATCAGAACAGGGGCCACAGAGGAAAAAAGGGTAATTTTGCATCTAAGAAGTTGTATGTCAAGGTCTGTTTTGGCAGATGTGCTAAGTTCTCCTGTAATTATCACCAATAGGCTACCAATCCTTTTTATCCAGCACATGCTGGCAACTTATTTAAAATCATCATGCCCCAAATGATATGGTTTTTGTCCTCCACCAGATGGTTCAATTAGTCAAGATTCTGAAAAAGCCAACTGGAACATTCTTTTAGCCCCATCTATTCAAGTCAGCCAACCCTTCAAAGCTGGGTGGGGACTCTGAAAGCAACAGATTTACCCAGCCCCAAGGCATCAGGGTTATTACTTTTTGATGGGCTCCTGGAGGGCTGGAGGAGGCTGCCAGTGTGACTTATGTGTTGGACAATGCCAACACCAGAAGAAAAAGGAGAGAAGAGCTTTCTTTCTGTTGGACTGTTTGGAATGAACATGTTAAGGAGATGTGATGGAAGAACATTTTCTGTTCTCCTGCCATGACACACTCCAAGTCAATGCAATCATGCTGATTTTGATTCTCTAGTATCTTGGTGCTACCTGGATGCCCTTATTTGAATGAAACATGGAATTAGTTCCACATTTCCTCCCTTGCAATTAGCATATTAATGTGGCAGATTGATAATGCTAGAAGGATGGATGCTTGAACACACAGGCTGCCTTCTTCTGAGTGCTTCAACTAGCAATTTCTTTTTAGAGTGAACCTCGGCACATTGGCACCAAGTCATAGGATTTAAAATGTGAAAGGCATCATTTAGTTCAACTCCTCATTTTACCTGGATTAAGACTGATTCATGGCATGACCTGATTCAAGGGAAGCTTGTTGGGCCCATAAACTAGAGACTGTTTGAATGAAGCAATTTTCTGTTATGATTTCTTATTTTAAGGAGGCAATTTTGTGGTGGTGAGAAAATAAAAAGAATCTATACTTTCTAGTCAATGGACCTGGGTTCAAATCTTCATATTAAATATAATTTGGATAAAAAAAATCTCCCTGAGTTTTAGTTTCTTTACTCTTAAAACTGTGATAGAAATACCTTCTTAGCAGAGGAATTAAATTGAAAAAAAATCTGTAGAAAGTTTTTAGCACAGAGTTGGCTCATAGTAAGGGCTATACAAATGTTCTCTCATTGCCTTTTCTTTCCTCTCAAAGGTACAGAACTGAATAATGGCAAATTTGGCTTCTAGTTCTTCTGACTTCTGGTTTGGCATTCCTTCTACTCTAACTTCATTCATTACTTGATTCTTATGTAGTCTGAACAATTTTCTTCTTGTGACTCAGTTTGTTTGTAAGTTTTAGAAAATTAGCAACCGTAAGATGAGGGTTATAAATTACTGTAAAACAAGACTCAGGATGGAATGACTTATTCCAGATACAGAGTTATGAGAATGGTAGATAGTGGGGGAATGATATTGACTGAATGAATTAATGAGTTCAATAAATATTTATTGGGAATCTGAAATGATTGGAGTAACAGATAACTCAGAGGTGAATAAAGCAGATGAAGTCCCTGTGCTCACCAAATCACTTAGGGTGGGATCAAGCAGGATTGTTTTTAAAGATTTTATTTATTTATTTGAGAGAGAGACAGAGACAGAGACAGAGACAGAGATAGCAAGAGAGAACATAAGTGAGGAGAAGAGGGAGAAGAAGGCTCCCTGCTTAGCAGGGAGCCCAGTGTAGGATTGATCCCAGAACCTTCAATCATGACCTGAGCCAAAGGCAGACGCTTAATGACTGAACCACTCAGGTACCCCAAGCAGGATTTGTTCTTTAAGTAGACCTTGACTGACCTTTACTCCCTTTGAGCATGTGAAAGACACAGCTAAATGTAGGTTGAATAAAAGAAGGCCCTGGTAGGCACAGCTTGTGATCAGAATGTGGAACTCAGAAGACATAGTAAATGCTGGAAGTGTAGCTTTTAAAAATATTTGGGAAAACACTTTGATGATAGATGGATAACTAGATATGAAGGGAAAGAAAGACATTTTGGGGATATTCTCAACCTTTTATATTAATACAAAGAAGACAGAACTCTTTCCATATTTCATTCTTTTAGCAATAGCATAGAGTCATGAGAGTTTCCAGTAGTGAGCACTTAATTAAGCCCCAGGCATTGTGCTGGGTGCTTTAAATGAATGATCTCTCTTAGTCTTTACAGAATGGGGTGGTACATTTTATTTTCATCCCTATTTTTACAGATATGGGAATTGGGATTTAGGCAGTCTGACTCCAGAGCCCAGGTCATTAAACCACTACTTGGCCCATCTGGCAGACTCAGCTCTGCAGTTCACAACCCTGCACACTTTAGAAATTACTGAATTTCTCTGAATCACAGAGAAACTGTGATTCAGTTTCCTCATCTGAAAAATAGATTCTGTCCCAGGGTTTTGCTGAGGACAAGTGAGATAATATTAGTGAAAGTGTACAGTTACTCAGGCTGACAGGTAGGGTGACCAAATGTTCCAGTTTTCTTGCAAGTTTTTAATTTTTAGCACTGAAAGTCCTGCATCCTCAGAAATCTCTCAGTTCTGGCAATGTGGGACAGTTGGTCAACCTCTGTGCAAGTTCCATTCCAACTTGTAGAATATTTGGGCAAAGTGTTCATAGGTTTTGGAGAACAGGAAGCAGCTCAAAGAGGCAAATGAATATCAGTTGATGATCTAAGCCACTGTCAACTTCTGTGGGCTGAAAGACTTAAGGGAGGTCTCCCTGATAAAGCCTGTGAGAAAACTGGGGGAGTTAGAGCAGCATGCAGGAAACAGGATGCTTGTCAAGTCATGGTACTAATGTTTTGAATCTGTTGGCCTCTGGTGCACAGCCTGTGTTCATGGCCTGAAGATAAATTACTGATTACAAGGGGTGGAGGTGGGAAGGCAAGAAGTAGGGGGCTGGGAGTCCACGTGGCAAACTCAGCCAACTTTGGCTTTTCCGGTATAGGTTTTTCCCTTTCTCCTTTTATAGAATATGCCTTTTGGTGAATTTGAATCTGACTTTGTCATTGACCAACCATATGATATTGGGCAAGCTACTTCACCTCTTTATTTTTTTTTTCAGTTTTTAATTTTAATTTCAGTATAGCAAACATACAGTGTTATGTTAGTTTCAGGTGTACAATATAGTAGTTCAAAAACTCTATACAGTACTCAGTGCTCATCATGATAAGTGTACTCTTAATCCTCAAAACCTATTTAACTAATCCTCCCACTCTCCTACCCTCTGGTAACCATCAGATTGTTCCCTATAATTAAGAATCTGTTTCTCTCACTCTCTTTAATTTTTCCCTTTACTTGTGTGTTTTGTTTCTTAAATTCTACATGTATGTGAAATCATATGGTATTTGTCTTTCTCTGACTTATTTCACTTAGAATTATACTCTCTAGCTCTATCTGTTACAGATGTCATGATTTCATTCTTTTTTATGGCTGAATAGTTTTCAATTATATATATTATATATATATCTATTATATATATATTATATATATATAATCACATCTTCTTTATCCATTTATCAGTCAATGGAAACTTGGGCTGCTTCCGTTTCTTGACTATTGTAAATAATGCTGCTATAAACATAGCAGTACACGTATCTCTTTGAATTAGTGTTCTTGTATTCTTTGGGTAAATATCCAAACAAACTGCAATGACTGGATCATACAGTAGTTCTATTTTTAACTTTCTGAGGAACTTCCATACTGTTTTCCAGAGGGGCTGTACCAGTTTGCATTCCCACCAAAAGTGCAAGAGGGTTCCCTTTTGGCCACATCCTCACCAACCCCTGTTCTTTCTTGTGTTGTTGATTTTACTTTATTTTTTTTTTAATTTTTATTTATTTATGATAGTCAGAGAGAGAGAGAGAGAGAGGCAGAGACACAGGCAGAGGGAGAAGCAGGCTCCATGCACCGGGAGCCCGATGTGGGACTCGATCCCGGGTCTCCAGGGTCGCGCCCTGGGCCAAAGGCAGGAGCCAAACCGCTGCGCCACCCAGGGATCCCTACTTTATTTTTAAAAAGATTTATTTATCTATTTGAGAGAGAGAGATAGAGAGAGAGTGTGTGTGTGCATGAGAGGGAGGAGGGGCAGAGGGAGAGGATCTTCAAGCAGACTGCCCGCTGACTGGAGCCCAACTCAGAGCTTGATCTCCTGACCCATAAGATCATGACCTGAGCCAAAACCAAGAGTTGGACACTTAACCAACCAAGTCACCCAGGCATCCCTCTTGTGTTGTTGATTTTAGGCACCACACACGACAGATGTGGGATGAAACCTTATGGCAGTTTTTTTTTTTTTTTTTTTTTTTTGTGATAGTCACACACAGAGAGAGAGAAGCAGAGACACAGGCAGAGGGAGAAGCAGGCTCCATGCACCAGGAGCCCGACGTGGGATTCGATCCCGCGTCTCCAGGATCACGCCCTGGGCCAAAGGCAGGCTCCAAACCGCTGCACCACCCAGGGATGCCACCTTATGGTAGTTTTGATTTGCATTTTCCTGATGATAAGTGATGATGAACATCTTTTCTTGTGTCTGTTGGCCATCTAGATATCTTCTTTGGAGAAATGTCTGTTCATGTCTTCTGTGCATTTCTTAATTGGGTTGTTTTTTGGGTGTTGAGTTGTACAAGTTCTTTATATATTTTTCATACTAGCCCTTTATCAGATATGTCATTTGCAAATATTTCTTCCACTCCATAGGATGCCTTTTAGTTTTGATTATTTCCTTTGCTGTGCTTTTTATTTTAATGTAGTCTCAATATTTTTGCTTTTATTTCCCTTGCCTCAGGAGACATATCTTGAAAAAAGTTGCTACAGCTGATGTCAAAGAAGTTACTATGTTCTCCTCTAGGATTTTTATGGTTTCAGGCTTCACATTTAGGTCTTTAATCCATTTTGAATTTACTTTTGTATCTAGAGTAAGAAAGTAGTCCAGTTTCATTCTTTTTATGTTGCTGTCCAGTTTTCCCAAGATCATGTGTTGAAGAAACTGTCTTTTTCCCATTGGATATTCTTTCCTGCTTTGTTGGAGATTAATTGACCATGTAATTGTCAGTTTATTTCTGGATTTTCTATTCTGTTCTATTGATCTGTGTGTCTATTTTTGTACCAGCACCATACCGTTTTGATTACTACAGCTTTGAAATATAACTTAAAGTCCAGAATTGTGATGCCTCCAGCTCTGCTTTTCTTTTTAAAGATCTCTTTGGCTGTTTGGGGTCTTTTGTGGTTCCATACAAATTTTATCCCCATCACCTAGTTCACCCATCCCCCACTAACCTCCCGTCTGATAACAATCAGGGTCTGTTTCTTGGTTTGTCTTTCTCTTTTTCCTCCTTTGTTCATTTGTTTTGTTTCTTAAATTCCACATATGAGTGAAATCATAGGTATTTGTCTTTCTCTGACTGGCTTGTTTTGCTTAGCATTATACTCTATAGCTCCATCCATGTTGCAAATGGCAAGATTTTATTCTTTTTTATTGCTCAACTATTTCACCTCTTTAATCCTTAATTACTGCATCCATAAAATGGGAATGATCATAATCCTAACTTCCTGTGATGTTGTTAGGATTGAATAAGAAACTGTGACTGACATGAAAGAAACTTTCAATAATTGTCATTTACTGCTATTACTACTATTATTTATATTTCTCCTGTTATTATTAAATATTCTCGGGATCCCTGGGTGGCTCAGCGGTTTAGCACCTGCCTTTGGCCCAGGACGCGATCCTGGAGACCCGGGATCGAGTCCCACGTCGGGCTCCTGGTGCATGGAGCCTGCTTCTCCCTCTGCCTGTGTCTCTGCCTCTCTCTCTCTCTCACTATGTGCCTATCATAAATAAATTTTGAAAAAAAAATAAAAAAAAATATTCTCTTAGGGTAGGGTTGCCAGATTTTAACAAATAAAAATACAAATGCCCAGTTAAATCTGAATTTCAGATAAATAAAGAGTAGTTTTCAGGATATACTTAATACTAAAAAGTTATTCATTGTTAAGTTCGAATTCAAATTTAACTGGGCATTCTGATTTTATCAGGAAATCCTGTATTAGAAAGATGAAGCTATCCTAGGTCTGCAGGCTTTCCTGAAACATAGGATTTCCAATCTCTACAATCAGAACAGTCACATAGGTACAGTTTATTACTCTGTTAAGGTAGCAATCTGGTTGCTTTTTAGGTCACATGTGAAACTCACATGATAGTTATGTGCACTCTTTCCCTAAAAACACGCATCTAGTTTTTCCCAAAACACACACATGAATGCGGTGTTTTGCATACATTTAGGAATTTCTTGGACTCTTGAAGCCTATCATATGAATTCCTGGTTAAGAATATAGGTTCTGAAAAATCATCCAAGTTTGAAGCCACTTTCCTTATTCTTTGGCAAAACCTGTGAACATCTTTTCTCTTTTTTTTATTATTATACATTTATTTTTTACTGGTGTTCAATTTGCCAACATATAGAATAACACCCAGCGCTCATCCCGTCAAGTGCCCACCTCAGTGCCCATCACCCACTGTGAACATCTTTTGAGGAGACACAGGAAATAGGTAGTAAGGGAGCTGTGGACCTCTAATCTCTCCTCAAATGAGTTTTCAGTAGATTAATACATTGATCAATAGAAGGAAGATTAGTGCCTATGTCTCTGTAGCATAACATGAATTTCATGTTATGTGTTGAATTTCATCCACTTAATTCAAGCTTTCTTCTAAATCCACTTTGAGGTCACAATGATTTGTTTTAATGGTCCATATTGATCAAGTTGATTGAACTCTCGTATTTATTATTTCACCTTATGAAGAATTGAAGCAGGTCATAGACCTTTCTGAATCTGGGAGATACCACATAGAAAATATGAAAAAGACATATACCTAGCTCTCACTCTTTTTTCCTTGTTGCACTTATTAGTTTTTTTTCTCTTTTAGAAAATATCATGAAATATACACATAGATTTCTGAATATAACAAACAAGGACAGTTTAGAGAGTGAGAGTAAATAAACAACCACATACCTACCAACCAGCCTAAGAACTAGAACATCATCAATCATTCAAAGACATATGTGTGCCCTTTGTTTTCACTGTTGTACAGTGTTCCATTGAATAAATATATTTTAACATATTTGCCCATGATAACATTAATTAACCTTTGGGTTGTTTCAAGTTTTCTTTTCTTTTGTTAAGAACAATGCTATCAACATTCTTATACATGCCTTCTTCGTATACAAGGACAAGTGTTTCTCTGCTCCCTTTAGGAGTGGAATTGTTGGGTTGGAGAGCAGAAATAGCTCCCACTGTATGCTGATTGTTTCTCCAGGTGTTTAGAGAAGTCACAGTCTCACCAGCAGTGTATGTGAAACCCCATTACTCCACATCTTCCCCAACACTTGGTATGGTCAGACTTGTTAGTTTTTGTCTATATGGTAGATGTAAAATAGTGTCTTATTGAGGTTAAAACATTTTTTCTTATTACATATAAGGCTGAATATTCTTTCATGTTTATTGCTATTTATTGTTTCCTTTTGTGTAAAATGCCTATTCACATCTTTTGCCAATTTTCTATTTTTACTGCTTAGATTTGTTGCTTATGTATGTTGCAAGTATCACTTGCCAGTTTGTGGCTTTTCTTGTCATTCTTTATGAAGAGTGGTTTGTTACCTGCTTATGCTTGTCATATTTATAACTACTTGTTCAAAGTCTTCCCCTGACTAGACAAGGCCAGGCATGGAGTCTGTCTCTATTTCAATACTAGTACAACATCTAATGTACATAGTAGGTGTTCAATAAATGTTAATATGTAAATACACCTACACATAAATATGTTGTATAATATGGAGTCATTGTTGTTGCTGTTTTTTTTTTTTGTTTTTTTTTTTTTTTTTTTTTTTTTTTTTTTTATTGGTGTTCAATTTACTAACATACAGAATAACACCCAGTGCCCGTCACCCATTCACTCCCACCCCCCGCTCTCCTCCCCTTCCACCACCCCCAGTTCGTTTCCCAGAGTTAGCAGTCTTTACATTCTGTCTCCCTTTCTGATATTTCCCACACATTTCTTCTCCCTTCCCTTATTTTCCCTTTCACTATTATTTATATTCCCCAAATGAATGAGAACATATAATGTTTGTCCTTCTCCGACTGACTTACTTCACTCAGCATAATACCCTCCAGTTCCATCCACGTTGAAGCAAATGGTGGGTATTTGTCATTTCTAATAGCTGAGTAATATTCCATTGTATACATAAACCACATCTTCTTTATCCATTCATCTTTCGTTGGACACCGAGGCTCCTTCCACAGTTTGGCTATCGTGGCCATTGCTGCTAGAAACATCGGGGTGCAGGTGTCCCGGCGTTTCATTGCATTTGTATCTTTGGGGTAAATCCCCAACAGTGCAATTGCTGGGTCGTAGGGTGTTGCTGTTTTTTAAGCTGCCTTTTATAGTGAAGGGCAGAGCAGGTTAGGTAGAAAAATCTCTCACAAAAAAAAAAAAAAAAAAAAAAAAAAAAGAAAAATCTCTCACTTACTAGGTTGGTGACTATTGGCCAATTAGCCTTTCTGTGCATCAGATCCTTCACCTGGAAATGCTCTCATAGGATTGTTGAGTTGAATAGGTATAAGGAACTTTGAGCAGTGACTGGTATGTAGTGAGTACTACATAAATGTGGGCTGGTTAAAGGTTTCTAATGGTAAGTTTTGGAGTCACAGAGTACTAGCTTATTCTGCATTTGCCAAGGGGAGAATATTTGAAATGATAAGGACAGCTGGGTGCTGGGTAGAGAAAGTGCTAGATAGAGGACACTCTAGGGATGGGGTACCTGAGAAGAGACTTTGAAAACAGCACTATCAACTGTATATCTTTAAAACTATCAGAAATCCCACATAAGAGACTCTTAACTGTAGGAAACAAACTGAGGGCTGCTGGAGGGGAGGTAAGAGGGGAGGTGGGTGGGGGGATGGGGTAACTGGGTGATGGGCATTAAGGAAGGCACTTGGAGTAATGAGCACTGGGTGTTGTATGCAACTGATGAATCATTTAAGTTCTACCTCTGAAACTAATAATATAGTATATGTTAACTAAATTGAATTTAAATAATAAAAAAAAGACTAGCAGAGGTCCTCTAATCTGATATGACGAGAGCAGTGGCACAGTTAATGAAAAAAAGGTTAAATCAAGATATCATTTAAAAACACATTTATACATTTTATTTTAATGTAAGACACATAAAGCAAATGTTCATCTCCTCATCATTTGATGTCCAATGAAGGTCTTTGTTTCCTGAATAAATTTCCTGCTATTGGAGTTCCTTGCTTTTTTTGTACCAGGCACTCCATAATGCATCATCTGTGAATTCTAGTTTTTATTTTTAAAAATTGAATTGTCAATTTAAAAATGAACTTGGGAAATAATCTCTGTGCAGAGTACTTCCAGAGGTTTACTATTATCCCCCATCTTTTGTAGTTACTCTTTTTCTCCAAGATTGAACTTGACAGTAATTTCTCTAAAAGTGCACCTTTATC
This sequence comes from Canis lupus dingo, assembly GCF_003254725.2. Classification (NCBI taxonomy): domain Eukaryota; kingdom Metazoa; phylum Chordata; class Mammalia; order Carnivora; family Canidae; genus Canis; species Canis lupus. Next base: position 52,746,755 of record NC_064246.1, on the reverse strand, counting down.
AAGTCTATACAAAGACTTTACCTTATTTTTGATAGAAATTACAGCTGTATTTCTATACTTAGATTTTGTCTGTTTATATTTAGTTAAATTACATAATTACCTTAGCAACGCAACAGTCTCAAACAAGATTGGGGAATAACAATGTTTGGGCATCTGTTATGAGTTGTACGGAGGTCATGGGAAGCTCGAGTGGTCACGTAGAGATCATTTATTGTGGCTTCTGATAAAGCTCATTGGAGGCTATATGCTGCCTTTTTCTGAAAGCATCAGTAAAATCCTCATCATTTACTCCTAATTCTCTGTGATTGGATCTTTTGGGGACAATCAGAGGAGGGGTTGAAGTTCATATCTGGGTGCCTTCAGTGGAAAACTGGGATGGCTCCCTGGACACAATACTTGGGGAAGAGGGGGCAGTTAAGGAAGTCCAAGGAGTTACAGTTTTTTTAGGGAGATGTAGGGCTTCCCTCATGATCACAGAGTTTGGGATTTTGAGGTAATTCTATTGAGATTTCAAGAGTCAGAGGAGTCACAGATGACACAATTAAGAAATAAATGTGTTCAAGAAGCTTAGATGTTAATTCAAAAGGAAATTCCCCTGTGTCTTTTCATAGATGTTGGTATGCTATGAGAGGACCCGAGAGAGGGGACAGAGAAGGGACAGATACAAATACAGTCTCTGTATGTCTGGGGTTCAGCCTGGCTGAGGAGATTGGGGTGTGAAAAAGGAGGCTTTATCTGCATAGATCTGAATTATTATCACCATCCTGCTTTGGTTATGTGCAGCAGTGCCTTTCTCAGTAAAGTTCAGACCTTGTCCTATTTATGGAGTACCTTGCAGTTTATAACAAAACCATAATTCCAGTCCTGTTTATTTCAAACCAAGTTTTAGTCATCTTGAGATAGGCCTAATGCTTGTTTTTTAGGATATTAAAAGTCTGGTGAAAATGCAGATTTGATAAAAGTGGTAATGGAAGAAACTTCCATCTACCCATAATAGTTTAGAATGAATTAATTTCCCAAATTCCTGAAAAGAGAGTAGAATCTCAAGGGAAGGGAACACTTGGCATGTTTTGACTAGGGTGGGTGTGTTATCTGAAGGTTGCAAGTACATGAGGGTATTTGAGAGAGAACCTTACCTAACTTTGAGACTCTGGGCATCAAAAGGGCAACATGATGCATTGGGTGCTTAATTGGGAGGATACCAAAAAAGAAAGAGAATAACCATGAGCTGAACAACACTTTGATCTTTTTCATAATTTTATCTAATGGCTCTGGCCCTGACAGTTTGACTCTACTGGCTGACCTTGGCTCCTTTCTGTTCACTGGAATAGCCAAAAACTGGCCTTGTGAAATTTTTTTCTCATATGCCTTTCATATATTGGCTTCCACTTTCTCTGAGCACAGGGAAACTCTGATTCCTCCCTAAGAATAGTGAGGAACACCCCAAAGATACAGATGTAGTGAAACGACAGGACACCTGCACCCCAACGTTCATAGCAGCAAGTCCACAATAGCCAAACTGTGGAAGGACCCATGATGTCCTTCGACAGATGAATGGATAGAAGATGTGGTATATACAATGGAATATTACTCAGCCATCAGAAAGGATGAATACCTACCATTTACTTTGATGTGGATGGAACCGGAGGGTATTATGATGAGTGAAATAAGTCAATCGGAGAAAGACAATTATCATGGTTTCAGTCATATATAGAATATAAGAAATAGTGAAAGGCACAATAAGGGAGAGGAGGGAAACTGAGTAAGGAAAAATTAGAGAGGAAGACAAACCATGAGAGACTCCTAACTTTGGGAAACAAACAAAAGGTTGCAGAGGTGGGTGGGGGGATGGGGTAACTGGGTGACGGGCACTAAGGAGGGCACATGATGAGATGAGCACTGGATGTTATACTATATGTTGGCAAATTGAATTTAAATAAAATACTAAAAAAAAAAAAGAACAGTGAGGGACAAATAAGTCTTTATATTGGGTTTGGCAGAGGCTGGAACAACCATGTGTGGAAGCTATATGCTATGTTTTCTTTAATATATGTTCCATGGATGAAATCACTGGGCGGATGTTGGTTTAGTTGGTTTCATTATCCAGGTTCTGAATTCCTAGGGGGCCTGGACTATTTTCCATTAACAATAATTATTATTATTTTAGTAGCTAACCTGTAGTTGGGTTCTTACTATGAATATTTACTGAATTAGACACTTTCTATGCATTCTTCCTAGCAGAACTGCGAGGTGGGTATGATTATTTTGAGGAAACCAAGGCTACCCAAGTTTAAGAAACTGAATAAAGTTGGTAAGTGGCAGAACCAGAGCTTGAACTTAGTTTGTCTGGCTTTTAGAGCTGGTACTCTTAATGACCATGTCGAAATATTGCCTTCTAAGCAATCAAAGAAGGCTATCCTTTTTACTTTCAGTTCTAGAGAAACTATAGGATGTATCTTTTCACCTCATTTGCAGACTTCCCTGAGCTGAACTCTGTTGCAGCTAAAAAGCTATCCACTCGGCTTATTCCAGTATGTGAGGAACGTGCAGATTGCTGTGCCATCTCAGGATCATGGTGTCCAGGTCAGAGCAACAGAGAGAAACTTCTAAACATGCTGAGACCAATGACACTATAAAACCCAGGCCTCTGTAGGCCAAGGCTACAGCAGCCATTGGAACAGCACAAACAGGAATGGCTGTCTGAGAAAACCTCCCCAGATGTATGAAAAAATCATAAAACAACAGAGCAAAAAAACCAAAGGAGAAGTAATTTTTTGGGGAGAGGGCAGGCATATGTTTGTGACTTCTTGGAGGACTTGGAAATTATAGCAATTCTCAATTTCATGTGCTCAACTAATATTGCACTTCTTTTTTCTTTAAAAAAAACCTATGTCCCCTTTTCACTGGTAGGCTAGAAATTCAATCTTGCTGAGTTCTGGGGACCATCTCTAGGGGATGGCCCAGGTCATCAGCTATTATCACTGTGGCCTTAATTGTTGAGCTTCCCATGAATTCAGCTCACATAGTGTGATTCCTGTCCTGTTGCTTTTGTGCCACAACTGGAACAAGAACATCATTGTCAAGGCAGAGAACTACACAGCCATTTCTTGCTATTTTTCCAGAACACTACCAGATAGCCTCCTCAGATCTCTGCCACTTATTGGGAGAATACAGCTCTCTATCTTTTGCTTCAGCTTTTAGGAGTCTCCTTCTTAATCTTGAGATAATTTACTTTTCTTCTTGTTCTATCAGATGAATTACCTCTAGTCTCCAACCCTATTTTACTATCAATTAAGGGCTCCTAGCATATTCTCTTCAGTAGGTTTAGGCCAAGAATTGCAAACTCAAATGCCCACAGAGGCTGGAAACAAATGGAAATGAGTAAAGCAGCTTATCAGAGGCTTGGCACATGGTCTGTATAAAGTGGAGGCCGCTACTTAGTTCTGACTTGCTGTTGTCACTCATGGTACCCTGTGTTGCTGGATCTTCTGATTTTTCAAGAAATCTAAAAATCCAGATTTTTATGAGCAATCTCCTCCATTCAAATGTTGGCTGAAGCCTTTAAAATTACTCTGTATAGGCCAAAGTAAATTGTCCATGGGCCATCAGGCTGTCATCACCAGTACAGGGTTTTGAGAGCAAAAGTCAAGGAAGAAAGTCACAGTAACAGACCTTTCCTCAGGGAAGCACAGGGTTTGGTACCTGATTGGATACAGGAGAAAGGAAAAAGGAAAAGACAGGAAGGAAAAACACATGAATGGATTTCTTAAACAATTGCCCCATACTGCTTTGACTCACAATGTTTGCTGTCCTGAAAAGGAATCTTTAAGTCTTAGGCTTTGCTTTTCTCAAATCAATTGCTTGGGAGTTAAGTCAACTAACTTTTGGTTCAACCTGAATTTCACTCACTCATTACACACTTACTCATGAATGGTCTTACATTATGAGCATAGAAGGAGTTTATACCTGTTGAGTGCTAAAGTCAACGTTATGTTTTCCCATTGTTGGAGTCAAGATTTAGTTGGGTTAATTTGTTTCATCCCTAGTTTTTTTTTTTTTTTTTTTTAAGATTTTATTTATTTACTCATGAGAGACACAGAGAAAGGCAGAGACATAGGCAGAGGGATAAGCAGGCTCCCTGTGGGGAGCCCGATTTGGAACTCAATCCCAGGACCCCAGGATCATGCCCTGAGCGGAAGGCAGACGCTCAACCACTGAGCCACCTAGGTGCCCCTCATCCCTAGTTTTTGATGCAAATTTTGTTCATTCTGTTCTATAGAAAGCATTCCCAACTCTGGAGGGGCATTTCACAGGAATGTTGCCAATGACTCAAAGGATGACTAGTATGGAAGAGTATATACAATTGATTCCCACTTCTCCTATTAGTGAATGAATCTGTATTTATGGAACCCTCTCAGGCAGGATTAATTTGGCTGAAAGTGACACATACTTAATTCAAACTGGCTTAAGGAGGGAAGGGATTTTTGTGGAAGAGTGAAAAATTTTCTCTCTCCAGTGGTATACTTTGGGAGTGACATGGTTCAAGGGCTCAACTGATGTCATGAGGAATTGGTCTCTCTTCATTTCTCAGCTCTGCCTCTTGCCGTGTTGGCTTCATTCCCAGGCTTCTTGTGATGGCCTTGGAATCTCCAGGCCCAAATTCTCTTTACTGCTAGCAGACCCATGGGAAAACATGATGCCTCTCTCTCCCTAGTCCCAGGAAAAGCCTTCTCTGGCTCTGATTAGATTACAAGCCCATCCTCAAATCAATTGCTTGGGTTGGAGAATGCAGCTTTTTGATTAATCAGGCCTGAGTTAATATCAGTCTTATGCCTCTAATCCTTCAAACAGGGCCTGTTGGAGCCTTGAGTAGAATCAACCCTCCCCAAAGCACATACACTGAGAGTTAGAGATGTGGGCTCCTCCTAGGCAAAGTTCGGATGGTGTTATTTGAAGAAGCATGTATGGATGTTAGGTGGAAAAATAATAGATATTTACTGAGTGGAGTAGTAAATACATGATTCTCACCATCATGTCCCCAGTACATTGGATCGTCTTCAGAATTCCTAATTAACATGCCAGTGGTGAATAATGTTAACTTCATGTAGTGGAGATGTAATTTGGGGAAGTCAAAATGAGGGGGGAAAGTTGAATATTTTATGTGGAAGGCTCTGGTTATACCTGGTAAGATAAATAATGGGGGTAATAACTCATCAGGTGCCTGTGTCCCGTTCAAACAATAAAACTAAAAGCTCTATGAAGGTAAGAATTATGCCTTATCCTGCTTGTTTTTTTCTCACAGGACGTGGCTTCACAAAAATAAGCATACAAAAAAATACTTAATGATTTGAATCATTGAGGAATCAGTGATACAAAAGAAAATGACAGCTACCGCTTATAGAACATTATGTCCTAAACTCTGTCAGACTTGATTTAAAATCTCAACTATGCTAGCAAGTGAATCAGTTATCTCAAGCATCATTTGTACAATGGAACTAAGAACAAATCTTAGGCTGGATTATGGTGAGGCATAAATATGACATAGAAGGTCCTTGGCATACTCAGCGCTAAATGAATACTGGGTATTATTACTTTTATATTATCTTTTTTATGATGAACACTTTTTATTATCATGTTTTATTCTTCCAACAGATAATAAGGAAAATACTATTTTTATTTCCATTTTATCCATATGAAAACAGGCTCGGAAAGTGTAAGATAGTCAATCAGTGTCATATGTAAGTAAGGGATAGAGCTAGAATTTAAAAAAAATTTTTTTTATTGGAGTTCAATTTGTCAATATATAGCATAACACCCAGTGCTCATCCCATCAAGTGCCCCCCCCCCGTGCCCGTCACCCAGTCATCCCCACCCCCCGCCCACCTCCCTTTCCACCACCCCTTGTTCATTTCCCAGAGTTAGGAGTCTCTCATGTTCTATCTCCCTTTCTGATGTTAGGGATAGAGCTAGAATTTGAACACAGTTTTGTCTGACTTCAAATTCTGTGTCCTTAATTGCTATTCTATTCTGCCTTTTTATCCTTTAATATGCCAACTGAGAAGATGTAAGTTACCTAGTCCCTGAATTCCTGTTTCTTTGTGGGGAGTGAGGCAAACCACTGGAAATGCAGAAAGAAACCAAAGAACCGCTTGCTTTGTTTAATTTATTTTTCTCCACAAAGGGCAGTTCTATAGAGTCCCAACAATGAGGCTTCCCTAACAAATGCAAATGAATGTACATCATAAAACCATTCTTCAGTTAGACCAGAGTCTTTGGTAAATGCTATGGCCTCAGACATCTAGGTGGCAACCCACACGTGGCTCATCTCAAAGCTGTGATTGTTATTTTTTTTTTTAAGATTTTATTTACTTATTCATGAGAGACACACACAGAGAGGGAGAGACATAGGCAGAGGAAGAAGCAGGCTTCCTGTGGGGGGTCTAACGTGGGACGTGATCCCAGGACTCCAGGATCATGCCCTGAGCCAAAGGCAGATGCTCAACTAGTGAGCCACTCAGGTGCCTCTCAAAGCTGTGATTGTTGATGCAGGGATGAAATTGGCTGCTCAGTCTCCTTCTTCAGTCATGGGCAGCCAGCAGGGGATTTCACTGAACAGGTAAGATTCATTTACTTGGGAGACACCTGGGTGGCCCAGTGGTTGAGTATCTGCCTTTGGCTCAGGGTGTGATCCTGGAGTCCAGAGACTGAGTCTCGAATCTGGCTCCCTGCAGGGAGCTTGCTTCTCCCTCTGCCTGTGTCTCTGCCGCTCTCTCTTTGTATCTCATGAATAAATAAATAAAATATTTTTAAAAAAAGAAGTGCTTACTTGGTTCTGGGCACTGTTCTAAGCACTTTACAAATATTGTCTTATTTAATCTTTCAAGAACCCCTTTGAACCCAGGAAACCAGCACTTGTGCTTTCATTGTGAATCCAAAACAGAGTGTTTACTCTGTGCTGGACACTGTTCTCAGTGCTTCAAATATATTGAGCTACCTGTTTAATCCTCACAAACAACCCCACAAGGTAAGATACTATTATTATCATTCTGATTTTACAAGTAAGGAGACTGAAGTATGGGAAGATGAAGAAATTTTCCCAAGGTCATACAGCTGGGAATTAGTAGCTCTGGGATTTGAATCCAAGCAGTCTGGCCTTAGCACACTTATCTGCTAACTATCCTGGGCCGTCACCTCCCATTCCCCTGTTGCTTAAATATAGGTAAACATTTTTTTGCCCTTGAAACGTTAAGAAAATTAATACAGTAATGTTGTCTAATGTGAACATGGTTGGTCCTCAAACCCATTGACTAAATTTTCTAGAATATTTAGCTGAGATAATTAGAAAAAGTAGGAAGCTGTGAAGGGTGTTCCCCTTGTACTTAGACTGATACGCGAACCATTTATTGTGTGACTTTGGGCAAATTCCTTTACTTCTTTGAACCTCAGTTTATTAATCAGTAAAATGGAGTAATAATATGCTTACATCATGGAGTGTAGTGAAGAATCAATGAGAAAACCATGTAAAGACCTCATATAGTGCCTGGAATGAAGAGAAACTCCAATAAGTAATAGATATTTTTATTATTACAGATTAACACTTTGCCACCACAGGGATGGTCTTATTAGGTACCCTATTAAACATGCTTTATGAATACTATGTAAAAAAACATTATAAAAAGAACAACTCCTTCATTTTGTAATTAATGACTTGATTGTGTAATTTGATGAATGTCAGTCTCTTTCACTGAACCATAAAGTCTACTGGGCTATAAACTCTACTAGTCTGTGAACTCTATGTATGTGTTTATGTTGTCCGATTTTGATGCATGGCCTCATTGGGGACCTCATTATGCAGAAGGAATATCTGTGTCTACTGACTTGAACAAGGTTTGGACATATTAGAATATAAAATATGAAAGGACAACTCTAAGTATAGGGATATTAGTTTACAAAACCCAATAGGGGATTAATTGTGTGCCATTTGGGACCAACATCACCTGATGGACAGTTTTCTGTTCTAAGTTTGGTTCAAGACTGATTTTTTTGGTATATTTTTTTATTGGAGTTCGATTTGCCAACATATAGCATAACACCCAGTGCTTATCCCGTCAAGTGCCCCCCTCAGTGCCTGTCACCCAGTCACCTCATTCCTCCACCCACCTTCCTTTCCATCACCCCTTGTTCGTTTCACAGAGCTAGGAGTCTTTCATGTTCTATCCCCTCTCTGATTTTTCCCACTCATTTTCTCTCCTTTCCCCTATAATCTCTTTCACTATTTTTTATATTTCCCATATGAGTGAAACCATGTGATGATTGTCCTTCTCCAATTGACTTACTTCACTCAGCATAATACGTCTAGTTCCATCCAAGTTGAAGCAAATGGTGGGTATTTGCAAGACTGATTCTGTATAGGTTTGGGTTTAGGTCAATGTCCTCTGGAACACATCTCCTATCTGTTTGCAGTGACTTTTCTCTATATCTGGGGACCCTCCACTGTAGGGCCCTCCCTAAAAAATCTTCCCCAGAAGTGGTCCATACTCTATTTCACTAAAAAATTAATTGTAGTTGGAGCGGAATACATTTAAATGTTGACAGTCATGTTCTGAGGGTATAAAGTGCTTAACACAGAGCTTGGCACAGTTTTTATTAAAGAGAAAGAACAACAACAACAAAAGAAACCCAAAGAAAGAGCTAGAATTTTACATGAAACTGAAAAGATATCTCTTCCCACTTTTGCCCTCATAAACATGAAACGTTTTTTTTTTATGGTGACATTTTTAACCCACTCTGAAATGTATTGATTTGTTTCCTGTGACTCATTGTCTGTTTCTTCTTTCTATGTTAGAAAAGCCATATTAAATATCCATGTGATAATATAAATATATATGTGTGGGTGGCTGGAAGGGTGAAGGGAATTTTCTTTTAAATTCTAAGAAGGGAAATAGCTTTCTCATATGTTCCCACATCATCAATCAACTCATCACATCCTCAGTCTACTTCATTTTCTCCCTCAAAATAATCACTTCTGATCTTAAAGCTTGAGAAAAAAAAAAGGTTTCAGAAAGTTCTGGACATGCCTATTTTTGGGAGGGGACTGTAGACTTTCTTACAGCTTTAATTCAGGGTTTAAGAGACATCCAGTGCTATTTCCCTTTTGGGCAGTAGAGGGCAGACGTCTCTACTCCTGCCTACCCAAGACTACCCAGCAACATTATGTTTATGCAAACAGCCTTTGACATAATAGCTTTGAAACAGCTGAAAATTGAATTGTGCCTTGAGGCCAAACATCTAGACCACCACCTTTGTTATATTCATCTGCCACAGTAAATTGGGTTCACCATTGGCTCGGGGAGCTGCTTTTTCCTAGATTCTGGCCCCACAATAACTTTGAGTAGGAGAAAGACAAATGTGACTTCCTCACACAAAATGTTGGCAGGGTTTCATTTCACAAACTCTTATCTGAGGGGTTGGAGATTGCAGTGTGGATTTCTCCAGCCATCTGAAGAAAGGAAAATAAAAGGGAAAACAGGAAACCTAAACCAAATCCATCTAATTCTGGAATCTCTCTGTGTGTTTCCATAGCTTTTTAGTTTCTCCACTTAATCTAATTAGGACTTCGCCTCCCGAAATAAATACCTAATAAAGAATGAACCTATTAAAAGACTAAATTTACTACACACCCGTTTGTGCAAACCCTCTGTATGTTTCCTTGAAGCGGTAATGCCGATGAAATTGAACGTTGTTTGACTGGATAATGGTCTCCCGCTGTAAGACGGATTATAGAAAATAAACGTCGAGGGGGGGGAAAGCCAGTCGCTTTATTGAATTCCATCGATGATAATGCCGTCACCTGAAATAGCTGCCTGAAAAGAGTGTAAATGGGAGAGAAGCAGCAGCATCCACAGCCAATTTGCAACTGGGGAACAGTTCATTTTACTGAAAGTAATTTTATTCTGTTTTGGGTTCGCTGCCCTGGTTTGGAGGGTTGACATAAAGTAGATCTTTAAAAGAAATATGTTTGTGGGCACCATGAATGCTTTTCACAGGAGGGTATTTAGGCATTGATTAGTTGACTTGTTTATCAATAAATATTTAATGAGGACCTACTGTGTGCTGGCCACTATTTGGAACCTGAGGACAGGATAGCGAAGCAGGTGTGTTGTCACTCTCATGAAACTTAGTCTAGTGGTGGAGGTAGTATCCATTCATTAGCAAATATTTATTAAACACCTACTCTGGATCATGCTCATTATCACAAAGTAACTATAAGTTTGCAACCCAGATGAGAAATATGAAGGCAAAGTAGTGAGGTTGCTAGACCAGGACATATACCATGCTTTTAAGGGGTAGTTTTAAAAGAAATCCTGTAATATCAAAGGAACTTCCAGATCAGTTTAAAGATGGCCTCCTAAAGTGTTATTAGTATGTTGTGAGCTCACTTAATGGGTTCAGATCCAGTCATTGTTCTTTTCAGGGACTCAGTTTGCTTTTCTTGATAGAAGTCTATAGTAATTCCTGTCCAATTTGCCTAATAGGATGGATATTTGAGTAAAATAAGGGAATATGCAAAAAAGTGTTTTGTAGTCAGTTGAAAGCAGTAGGGATTATTGTGGGCTGGTGCTTTTCTAGGGCCTACCCTCAAGGATCTTACAAAATTGTTGGGTACATGAGAAGAATATAGGTTGATCAACAGTGAGCAGTTCAGTTTATGGAAAAGTAATAAAGTGTGTGGCACAGATGATAAAATATGTTGGCTAAAGTTAGGGAGAAGGTAGACCTTAAAGACAAGATGGGTTTTATAAAAAGGAGTCCCACTTTCTAGTCTATCTAGAGGACTAGTCTATCTTTTGGGTATATGGGATGCTGACATATATACTGGCATTTGGAAATCCCTGGTGATGGTAGTGGGAAGGGTTGTTTGGTGGGTTCAGCTCAAGTTCAGGTTTTTTTTTTTTTTAATTTATTTATTTGAGGGTTCCCTGGTGGCTCAGTGGTTTGGCACCTGCCTTCAGTCCAGGGCGTGATCCTGGAGTCCTGGGATAGAGTCCTGCATCAGGCTCCCTGCATGGAGCCTGCTTCTCCCTCTGCCTGTGTCTCTGACTCTCTCTCTGTCTCTCATGAATAAATAAATAAAATATTAAAAAAAAGATTTTATTTATTTGAGAGAGAGAGAACACATGCATGGTGGGGAGGGGCAGAGGGAGAGAGAGAGAAGCCTAAGCAGATGCCCCGCTGAGTAGGGAGATTGATGCGGGGCTTGATCCCGTGACCTGAGCCAGAGGCAGACACTTAACCAACTGAGCCACCCAGGTGCTCCTGAAGTTCAGTGTTCTTTTTGGCCACTGTTGGGTTGACATGTGATACTATGTTAGATAGTACTTCAGTGACCTTCTTTGCTTTTTGGTTTCTACCCTTCTCTTGAATTTCATGTCTCACCTGGCTACTCCATACTCTCCACCACTCCTCCTCCAAGCCTTCCTTGCATCCTAAGGACCCTGCTTTCCAAAGTTGTGGCTGGTTGTTACATAACCAATGCTAAGACACTGATAGGAGATCATAAGGACAGTCACATTTTATCCCACTTTCCTGAAAACACAATGCCTAAAACCAGGGCTTCTTAAATTTTTGTGATGTATGGACTCCTTCTAAAGGAAAAAAAATCCTTTCAACTCTAGAAAAGACAACCCCCATTTGGGAAACACTGACTTAAACTTTCGATTGACTTAAACTTTCAACTGTCATTGCGAAAAAGAAGTTTCAGTCTTATAGTTGCTATTTTTTTCTTTTGAAATTATCATTGAAATGAAAACACACAATTAAAAAATGTTTTTGAAACTTTTCGGCCCTGGGGAAAATGGGCTTTTCTGGGGCCATTAAATGAAGCACTTCAGGGGAATCCTTACTCCCCCAGGGTCTCAGTTCCCCATTCACTTCTCTCATTTTTCTGTTATTTTCTTCAGCTAAGTGGCATTTCTTTGATGATTAACAATGCTAGGGTCTCTCAGGAGTCCTATATTATCTCCTTGTGAAGATTCAAAAAGGACCAGGTCCCAGAATTTCTTTTTTTTTAAAAATTTTTAAAAAAGATTTATTTATTTATTTTTATTTATGATAGAGAGAGAGAGAGAAAGAGGCAGAGACACAGGAGGAGGGAGAAGCAGGCTCCATGCCGGGAGCCCGACGTGGGACTCCATCCCGGGACTCCAGGATCGTGCCCTGGGCCAAAGGCAGGCGCCAAACCGCTGAGCCACCCAGGGATCCCCAGGTCCCTGAATTTCTATTCAAGTGGACTGTTATGTTCAGTGCCAGTTCCATAGGCCAGTTCTACACTTAGCTATCTAAGGCTTCTCTGAAGTCTCAGAAGGTCAGCTTCATTGTCTGCCTCAACATCAACATATTCTCCAGCCTCACAGAGAAAGGCTGTCTCTGGTCAGGAGAGGCAGCCATTTTGAGACAATTTCCTACATTCTGAGCATGAATTCTGTAAACTCAAGAGAGCATCTTCATCTTTGAGTGATTCAGGTTTGTCAAGTCATTCTTGTTGATACCTGTGGTATGTCTATATCTTGGGCAGCAGGAAAGGAAGAAGATAGGAAAAAGGCAGAGTATAAGAAATATAGAAATATTTGAGGAACAAAACACGGTAAAAAGAGAGAAAAGGAGGATATTTCCATGTGATGTCATCAAAAAAGACATTGGGCAGTGGGACTAAAATATATTGAGTATATACTACATACCAGCTGATTTACAATGCACTGTGGTGAGGACTCTCCATCCAGAAAAAGTGGTGAGGACTCTCCATCCAGAAAATCAGTTATATAATAAAACAACTCAAATCCACCTATAAGTCCTGAATCCTGATGGCTGGCAGGAAACGCAGGCTCTATCATTATGGGAGTTCCTTCAACCACCCCTGCTGCCCCCCCCACCTTCCACCAAGTATTTGCCAAGGTCCTAGGTTTTTTCTTAATGTTAGATAGAAGTGGCCAGATTGTTCCATATAGGTTAGCTCTCAGTGCTTCTATTCTATAGGCTCTTTGGTTGCTGGCTCTTGGGATTTGGACTCTGATGAGCCTGGAAGCCCCTGTATCCTGGGTTGAGACTTCATTACTCCACTATCTATCCCTATAAACTTTACTGCTTGCTTGTATTTCACCTCTTTTTTACTACAGAAACTTTTCTTCTTCCCTCTCCACTCCCTTCCTCCAAAGCATACCTCTTCCCTCTCCTTTGGATCTACTGCCATGATCTCTTCAAAGTTCTAGGGCTTTCACAAAAAATAGAATCATTAACTTAAGCAGCTTATGTCTTTTATCCTGTCGAACTCTCTAAAGCTAGGAATTATGAAGGATCTGAATACATGTTTGGGAAAGGGGAGGAAGGAAAAATAAAGCAGAATACTAATTAATATCTTAAATTTCCTGCCTAGTGACAATATTCAAATCATGCAGGAAAAGAACTGCCTTCAGGAGCCCGTTAGAATATGATGAGACGGTTTGAATATTTGTCTAACTTTCCTGCAGCTCTTTAAAAAAATATTTAAAAAAATGTCTTTTGAATAGGTACTACTTTCTCATGGTTCAATATTTAAAAGACAAATATACCATAAAAAGACACCCTCACAACCTTGTTCTCAACCACTAGTTCTCCTCAGAGACAATAACTATTACCTGTGTGTTGTGTTTCCTACTAGAAATATTCTGTGCATGTATAATCATATACAAATATGGTATGTTATTCTGTATTTTTGCTTAATGTATATTTTAACTTCTTTCACATAATTATACAGAGCTCTGTCTTTAATTTTAACCTTATCTATATTATACTTTGTGTACTTACCATAATTTCTTTTACCAGCCTTCTATTGGTGGACATTTAGGTTGTTTCAATCTTTTACTAATATAAATAATGATACAGTAACAATCCCAGTTATTAGATATAACTTCAGATAAATTTCAGGATGAATCAACTAGAACTTTAATTGTTGAGTTAAAGGATATGTTCATTTTAAATTTTGATAAACATTACTAAATTACCTTTCTCAGAGGTTAAATCAACTCACATTCTTATCATTCAGGTTTTAAACATGTCTGTTTTCAATTGAATTTAAATAAAATATTTTTAAAAAAGTGTTTTCTGACCTTCAAAGCAAATAGTTCTCATTTTTTTTATTCTTGTCAATCTGATAGGTGAAAGATGGTATCTCAGTATGGTTTTTAATGTTCATTTCTCTTATTTTGAGGAAGTTGTGTAAGTTTAATATGTTTATGAGTCATTTTATCTAAATTTCTATGAAGTGTATATTTTCCTGCCTATTTTTCTTTTAGTAGTTGGATTTTTCTTATTGATTTCTAATGGCTCTTTGTATATTAATGAAAATAGCCTTTAATCTCTGATATGCATTGCAACCTAGCTTTTCTCTAGTTTGTTATATATCTTTGGCTTTTTTCCCCTCTATTTTCTTTCATGTAAAATTTTGTGGAGTGAAATTCATCTATAATTCATTTTGGCATCTGAATTTCATGTCACATACAGGAATTCTTCCCTTGTTATAAGATTATAACATTTCTTTTGTGTTTTATTCTAGAACCTTTATGGTTTCGTATTTTACACTTTAATCTTTGGCTTATCTGGAATGCCTTTTGGTGTAGGGAATGATTTGGGAATCAAACATCATTTATTTTCCCAGATGATTATTCAGTTTTCCCAAAACCATTTTACTCCTTTTGTAGTTCTTTAAAAAAAAAAAGAATTCTTTGGAATGCATGCTGTTTCTGAATTCTGATTCCAGAATCTGAATGGGACTAGTTGGCAGGTAGTTTGAGTTTCCCAGATACACAGATAATGAATGACTGCTATTGAGAAGTCAGAAAATGAGTCCCAGAGGTTGAGGGGTGGGTGAATAGAGGGGACAGTGAGGGGTCTATCTTCATTTCTTAACCCCTTTCATAGATGTTTATATCCTTGAGAAGAAAGGGTTGGCTAGAGTTAACACTCTTGGTGCCAAACCTTAACAACAAATAAAAACCTAGTTAGAATTGATAGTAAATAAGGCATAACGAGCCCATGTTAAATATCACGTAGGAAGGCCATTTAGTTTATAATAGCTTTTTTCTGCTATAAATTATTTTTTAATATTTCTAAGGAAATTTTTTTTTCCAAAAATATCTCAGAGAGGTGATTTTTATCTCTAGAGGCGCTTATTCTGAACTGTTTCCTTTTTGTTTTTCCCCATAGAGTGATTTACTGTACTAGCTGCATTTTTTCCATAGTCAACTCTGTTATATGAAATTCTTTGTCCTATGTCAGAGTCACAACTCATTTATCTTGGTTATTTTGGGGTAAAGATACTTTTCAATAAGATGTAGTTATTCTGTCATGTATTCCCCCTCCACTGTCCTTGTCTCTTTCTGGGCCTATCTTTCCATGGCACTCTTGGATCATCAATCAGTTTTTGACTGTCCAGTTCATTGAAGCAGATTTATCCAGTAGTTTTGGTTGGATATACCAGGCATTTGGCATTGTATGGACACAGCAAAAGTATCTCTCAGCAGATAGAACTCAAATCTTCTGTAAGAATGCATTGATTTTCAAGTCTTTAAATGGAAAATATGTGTGACAAGGGAGCCATCTGAGATAACTATTTATTAGGAATTCTCACTTGGAAAAGGAGCATATTTTATAGGTCAGTAGTTCTTAAAGTTAGTGGATATAAAAAGCACCTGGGTAGTTTGTTAATGCTGATTCTTTGACCCCACCCCTAGAATTCTTGACTTCTTAAGTCTGGGATGCTTCCTAGAAAATTTTGTTAACACACTCCTAGGGAGAATCTGATATAAATTACCCACAAACAATACTTTGAGGTTCTTTTTTAAAATTTTTAATTTTTTTCCTTTGAGGTTCTTAACTAAATTATATATATTAGGCAGTGTTGGCTTTCAGTGAAGTAGGTGGGAGACCATGTTTGACTTTGGACTTCCTCCTTCATGTTTTCTCCATGCTTTTCTGCTCTTGGTCTCCAGTCTCCTGTCACCTTCAATTCCATCCTCACTCCACGTGCTCCTGGCCATGACAATGCAGTTTGTCTTTGGGTCTTAGCTGCTTGCCATAGCCCTTCTCCTAATGAAAGTAGACCATCTTGTTTTCATCACCTGAGATTCTTGATTAGAAATGGAATGGCTACTCTACTGGACTCATAATTTCAGGTCAACTAATATTCTTCTTGGAATAACTAATGTATGTTAATTCAATGAACATTTATCAAGTGCCTGCTCTTCACAAGGTGCTGGGGATAAGATGATGAAGCACACAGCTTCTGTCTTCAAAGAGGTCATGGTCTAGAGCAGAGTTTGTTTTTGTTTTGTAAAAAACTCAAGCATAAATGTTTTAGCCATTGTGTGTCATAAAGTCTCTATTACAACTATTAAACTCTGTCATTGTAATTTGAAAACAACCATAGACAATGTGTAAACAATGAGTGTTGTATGTTCTAAAACATTTTTATTTGCAAAAATAGTTGGTGGATACATGGTCTGGAGGGCATGGGCAAACAATCAATTACATACATTGAGATAATGATGGAATAAAGGCTAGGACCAGGGATAGCAATTGTGCTTTATCTCAAGAGCCAGCTCTGATCAATTGGTAGTGAGTACTCAAAACACTCCATTCATTCATTCATTCATTCATTCACTCAACACGTATTTACTTATTTGGTACCTTTATGTGCCAGATTTAATGGAACAAAGTACTATTATTTATTAGCTTTGTTTTCCACGGGTAAGGGGTTGCTGAATTTGGGCTATGTGTTTGCCACTAATGAGCTATCCTTTTTTTTTTTTTTAATTTATTTTTTAGGGTGTTCAATTTACTAACATACAGAATAACACCCAGTGCCCGTCACCCATTCACTCCCACCCCCCGCCCTCCTCCCCTTCTACCACCCCTAGTTCGTTTCCCAGAGTTAGCAGTCTTTATGTTCTGTCTCCCTTTCTGATATTTCCCACACATTTCTTCTCCCTTCCCTTATATTCCCTTTCACTATTATTTATATTCCCCAAATGAATGAGGACATATAATGTTTGTCCTTCTCCGACTGACTTACTTCACTCAGCATAATACCCTCCAGTTCCATCCACGTCGAAGCAAATGGTGGGTATTTGTCATTTCTAATGGCTGAGGAATATTCCATTGTATACATAAACCACATCTTCTTTGAGCTATCTTAAGGATACACAAATGAATAAGGAATATTCTACATATAGTCCATGTATTCAAGGAATTCACAGTTTTGTGTTAACCTAGTAAAGTAAGCACTATTATGCCCCTTTAACAGATGTTAAAGGAATGTTAAGGAATGTACTAAGAGCACTCAGCTAGTGAGCTATGGAATAGCATCTCAGCCTACGTTTCCTGCTCAAAAATCCAAGACCTTTTCCCTATCCCCAGCTGCTTTTAATAATAATGATTTATAGTACAGAGTTCATGGCTTGAACTGTAGTGTAGACCAGAGGTCAATGACCTTTAAAAAATTCCAGTCCCTTTCTTTCTGATATGCCTAGACAAGGTTGACATTGAAGCTGATCATGACAACCTTGTTACCAAGGGGTATGAGAAATAGGGTTGTTGAGGTTTTGCTATTTGTGTGTGTATGTGTGTTTGTGGATGAGTGTCTAACCCTACTGAAGACAGGACCCACTTTGTCCAGTCTCAGAGCTGTGTTTCAATCAAAGAACTTAGTTTAAAAACATGTTAATATCAAACAACTCAAGTTCTTTATTTAAATTGCTCAACCATTAAGAAGGGATACACGTGCCACAAAGGCTCTTTTAAAAATATTCCCTTCATCTAACCATTTAATTCCCTCATACCTTGTTGCTTCTCCTTTTCTACAGTTTTTATAAAATTCTCAGGGAAGTTCCACCTCCAGTGCTAGGCTTTATGCCCTTTGTTCATCCACCTTCCCTGCTTCTACTACAAAATGTAAAGAACTGTATTGACAATAGCAGAACCTGTCCCTAAGGGCTCGTGAGGAGAATAAACCAAGTGAGTAAAACCAAAAAATTGTTTGTTTTTTTAAACAGCTGTGTTTTTCTTTTATTTTTTAAAAACAATTTTATTTATTTACTTGAAAGAAAGAGAGGAGCTAGAGAGAGCATGTGCAGCGAGAAGGGGCAGGGGCAGATGGAGAAGCAGACTCCTTGCTGAGCAGGGAGCCTGATGCAGGGCTTAATCCCAGAACTCTGGGATCATGACCTGACCCGAAGGCAGATGCTTAACTGACTGAGCCACCCAGGCACCCTCCAAAAAGCTGTTTGTTATATACTCATTGTACTTGCTTGTTTTCATCAGGCAGGTCTGCAGAAATCCTGCTTGAGCACTCTACGTAAAGTTGTCCTCCCCCAAGCCCTTCTACTCTATTACTTTGCTTTCTTCTCTTCATAGCATTCATCATTAACACTAATTAGTTATAGCACTAATTGGTTTGTTTACATGTTTACTGTCCAACTCTCTGCCCATCTTCTAAACTCTAGACTGAGTTCAAAGAGGACTATCTTGTTTCTCCTGTCATCTGGTATATAGTATGTGCTCAACAAACATTTGTTGGAAAAATGAATGAATATTACAACTTTAACATGTTAAATATCTTGGGTTTTATAGATCTCTTGGAGTTTTGTAAGTAATAATGCTTCGGTTCAAAGAAATTCCTAATAGTAAGATATTTTTGGTCATAGGACCTTCTTGGTATGCTTTTAATCAAAAAAGTAGATAGGTGAAGGATCTTGTAAATGGTATACCATGGACATTAATATGAGGGTTTGTTGTACCTTGACAAATCTCAGGAGGTTTAGACTGCCCTGTAATTGTATGCAGCTATTTTGTATATTCATTGTTGCTTAGAGAAAGGACCATAGCTTTCCTCAGATACTTAGTGGGATCCATGACATTCCAAATTTTAAGAACCCTGGCTTTCCAGTGCTTTTACACTTGTATCCAGGATCTTTTATTAACATTCTGCATGAGTCAAATGTTTCTGGGTTTTCAGAGGAATTAGAACAATGATAACTAGAATAATAGGAGGAAGAGTCTTCTCTCTTTTTCTGTTTTTGTAAGTTGTTCGTCGTGTACTCATGATAGTTGCATTTGTTTTTTTCAAAATGGAAATCTTTAAGAAAATGTATAATACTGATATATATTTGTTATTTAATAAAATCCTATGGTGTTGCAAGTCTAAAATGGAATTCTCCTAATCCTGCACTTTTGAAATTACTCCTAATACTTTGTGTATATACTTTCCAACACTGACTGTGTAATTAATAAACTTGCATCACACACAATTTTTATGATAGGAAATAATTAAAATGGGGAAGGGAGAAAATGCCTGTTGAACGACCGGATGAAAGAATGCTTATTTTTATGGTCACTTCTGATTTCCAGTTTCAAATGCACCGGTAGGGGCATGGCAAGTACAACAACTGCAACAGTAGGTAACATTTATTAAGTGCTTGATGGCATTGTGCTAAGTGCTTTGCGTGCCTAATTTTCAGCCTTATAAGAACCCTGTAACTCTATTATAGTTTCCTTTAAAGCTCAAAAAACCTAGGTAGAGAAATGAATCTACATGTTTAAGTGGCAGATCCAAGATTTGCTGGCAGCAAAGTCGACTTAGTTTTTCACCCCAACTTTGCCAGGGTATCAAGATGATATAGGAGTAATGTATGAGGAGAACAAGGCAGTATTTGTTACTCCCTGAGTTCTTTCTTGGTGAAAGGTCATGGAATGTAGTTCTTTTAACCTCTGCCCTTATCTCCATCCACTGTCCTTTGAGAAACTCAATGCAAATTATATTCCTCAAAGTGATGGTCCAGAAAAACTCAGAAGAAAATGTACAAAAATGGAATTGTGCATCTCTGAAATTCTTATTATCAAATAACTTTTGAAATAACTATGTTAAAGTTTGCCATGGCACAAGAACTTTCTAAGCAGGAGTGAGATCTACAACTAGTTCAGGGAGAAGTAAGTTAATGATGTGATGTGGTAGCCAGCGGAAGCTACTCTGGTTATTAATGATAGTAATAACGATGATGATAAATTAAGTACATTTGTTAGATTTCAGCAACTCTTAGTTACAAGACGAACACAAAGACACACTCTTTTTTTAACAAAGGCATTGGTATATGAATGGTGATCACTGATTACTTGTCCACTGACTACACTTCTGATCTGAGTAAGAGGAGATAGCTTCCCAGCTTTTGCTCTAGGAAGGTTGTTGAGCAGGCCAATTCCAGGTTTACAGCCCTACAAATAAGAGGTACTTTTTCAAAATTCCACTCTTATGCAGTCCTGGGAGTGTAAGTGTCATGAATCTGAGAATTTCCTCACATGTAGAAACCTTGGGAAATATCACATCCTGGTCCTTCATTTACAGATTAGTAAACTGAGGCCAAAAGTGAGAAATTCCTTGCCCAAGCTCACACAGTTATAGGGTCAAGACTCCAAATTTTCAGACTTTCATGATTATGTACCTTTTATATATTATGTATCTTTTATCAATGCTGCCTCCTTAGGACTGACTATAAATTGTCTTGGACCACTTATTCAGTGGAAAACTATGCATTGTTTAGGGCATGCCCTTTGTGTCATGTTTGTGTACCATCTAAAATCACATCCCATACCACCTAAAAGAGTCTTGAGGGCACAGACAGGGATATGTGTCCACATTTCAGGAAACACTGCTTTAGATAATTAGCTTTTTGCTAATTTCATAGATGAAGACAACGCTTGAATCATTTACAGTAGCACATGATAAAGTTGTTTACAGTTAAGAACTAGAATGAATTTTATAATTGCATCCTTTTCTCTAAAACCTTAACTAGCAAGAACATATCCATAAAATTGAAAATAGAAAATGTCTGTGAGTTGCTATGACAAAGGTCCATTATTTAATTCTACAGTACTAGCTATTTTCATGCCTTTATATAGACACAGTAAATGTAAAATAAAGACAGATTAAAAGCAAGTTTTGTTGACATCAAGGGGACAACTAAAGTCAAAGGGAGGAGTCTTGTGAAAGCAGAGTGGTCTGGATCATTGACTGTAGGAGCGGACAGTACTATACACATCAATGAATTCCTTAGACCTTTCCTGCCCATGTTATAACAGTACTGTTTAGAATGACTCCTAGGCTTTTAGCTCCAATTCAGAGCTTTTTCTTTAGCTCCTGCTCTACAGAATCCATAAGCTTGGAGGCATTTTCACTGTGGGTACTCTATAGAGATCCAGAAACCAACTGTTTATCTTCTGCCCCAATTGAACTGTTTATCTTCTGCCCCAATTGTGTTCTTTCTCCTAGGTTCCTTAGCTTAGTGAATAGCATATCTATCTTCCAGGTACCTAAGACAGGAAGCTGAGGCCATTTTTTGACTCTCACCCCTCTTCCATCATATTCAATTGATAATCAGGTCCTTTGGGGTCCATTGCTTCACAAATTTCAAATTTATCAACTTCTTTCTATTCCTATGCCATTATTTATGTTAAATCATCTTCTTCTGTTTTATGGACATCTTCAACATCTTCCTAACTGATCTCTCTGCCTTAGGTTCCTTTTCATACCTCAAGTCTATCATACATATTTCTGTGAATAAATTTTATAAGTGAAAGTCTGCCTAAAAGTCTAATGTAGCTCTATATTGTCCTCAGAATGAAGTCTGGACCACTTATAGCAATTTATATGGTCCTTCATGGTCTGATCTTGCCTCCTTCACTAATATTTATTTATTGGACAGTCCCTCTCCCAAGTACCTTTACATTACCCTATCCACCAGCGTCTGCACCCCTGTAGATAATAAATGAATTGAGCCTGTAGTAATAAATGAATTACTCATGCCTATCTAAAGCTGAATTCTTTTATTTTATTTTAAATCCTGACATCTTGCCTACTCATGAACATTATTTTAGCAGTTCTCCCCTTTCTCTTCTCTAGCCTCAATATCTTCCTCTATAATGATGGATCATTGCCATAAAGCATTTAAATATGTGGTTATTTTTCACATCTCTTGATTCCATATTTTATGCTAATTGACTCCATTTATTTGTTCTATACTGTCTTAATTTTCTTCCTTCCCTTTCTCTCTCAAACCCACCCCACTCAAGCTTTTGCCTCCATATCTCTCATTAAAATGGTTTCTGTTAAGATTGCCAAGTGAC
This sequence comes from Canis lupus dingo, assembly GCF_003254725.2. Taxonomy (NCBI): domain Eukaryota; kingdom Metazoa; phylum Chordata; class Mammalia; order Carnivora; family Canidae; genus Canis; species Canis lupus. Next base: position 52,724,549 of record NC_064246.1, on the reverse strand, counting down.
TTCCATACTGCTTAATTTAGTAGTTATTTTTCATAGCTCATGTTATCTGATCTATCAGCAGCTTTTGATGAGTACTAAATACTTTCTCCTTTTTAGTGCTTTCTTCCCTTAGCTTCCAGAACACCATGCATTTGCTTGGCTTTTTTTCTACCTCACTGGTTGTTGCTTCCAAGTCTCCTTTCCTGGTTTCTCTTCTTTCTGTCCTCTGAATATTGGAGTATCCCAAGAATTTCCCTTAGTGTTCTTTTTCTATCAAATTAACTCCCTTGGAGAGTTTGGTTGGTCATCTGGCTTTAAATGCCATCTGTATACTGGTGACTTTCCAATTTATATCTTCAGCCAGACTTCTTTCCTGAATCTCTGACTCATACATTCTTTTTTTTTTAATTTATTATTTTTTTTAAGTTTTTTTATTTATTTATGATAGTCACAGAGAGAGAGAGGCAGAGACATAGGCAGAGGGAGAAGCAGGCTCCATGCACCGGGAGCCCGATGTGGGATTCGATCCCGGGTCTCCAGGATCGCGCCCTGGGCCAAAGGCAGGCGCCAAACCGCTGCGCCACCCAGGGATCCCTGACTCATACATTCTATAGCATTCTCAGCTTCTTCACTTTGATATCTGATAGACATCTCAAATTCAACTTGTCCAGAAGTGAATCCCTGATCTTTCTTTTCATCTCCACCCCAAACCTGCTTTATCTAGTCTTTTTCTTAGCATTCATACGTTTACATACTTCCATATACTCAAGCACAAAGTGTGGAGACATACTTGAATACTTTGTTTCTCACATCTCACAACCAGACTGTCAGGAAATAACATAGACTTTGCCTTCAAAATGTATCCAGAATTCAACCACTTCTCATCACCTCTTCTGCTGCCATTCTAGCTACTATTATCTCTAGCTTGGGTTAGTTCAGAAATCTTCTAACCCATCTCCCTGTGTTTACCTGCTCTGGGGGTCTTTGCAGCATGCTGTTCTCTCTGTCTGGAATGCCAGTTTTTCAGATATCAGCATGGTAATCTCTTTTAGGTCTTTGCTCATAGGCCACCTTTTCAATGAAGCCTACTCTGACCACACTAGTTACACGTTACATATTATACGTTAACTCATCTATTAAGTTTATTTTTTATTCATAGTCTTTCCACAATGATGGCAGTTGCCCATAATGAAGCTGTGCAGGATATGCATACCCTCCCTATGCTCACCTTGACTCATGGATGAGATACCACGCTCATGTGAACAATGGATAGTGGGCTTGAGTTTAGGTTCCTCTTACCTTCCAGACCATGGTCTCAGGATTATGGGGGCACCAGATCCCTTGGATGCTGTGAAAAGGAAGTCACATGGTAAGGATGATAAGGTGGGGAATCCATATTCTTAGCACTATTTGTCTTCTGCTTTACTGGGTGGCTTTGGATAAATCCAAAGGCCTGACTTCTCAGGCCTTACTTTTCCAGCTTAAGAATTTCCTTTTTTGGTAAGTGTCTGTACACTTTGCAAGCCTGAATTTTCCTTCTGTTCTTATGTTGATAAACTAATTTAAAAATATGGCTTATCAAAAAGTACAGCGTAATGTATAGAAGTATAGACTCAGGCTGCTTGGGTTCTAATGCTAGCACTGTACTTTAAGTTATATGACATTGAACTTCATCCCTTTTGTCTTAGGTTTTCTATCTATGAATAAACACAATAGTAAGACCTCATTGTTATTTCCAGAGATAGATTACCTTATTTTGGGTGTAAGGATTTAGAGTGGAAGAATATGGGTGAAGACACTGAGGGGAGATCTCAACAAAAATTTCTTTTTTGACCAAAAGGGTTTGTATCTTTGGGAAAGTGAGAACAACAACTATCATTCATTGATTAAATGAGTTAGTTTGGGATTGACTAATTGCTATTAAATAAATGCTATTTAAATAAATAAATGAATGAATGTATCTGGAAAATAATACTGTACCTACTAGAATCCTGTGAAGTTCAATTAAATATCTAGGTAGGAGAGCAATTTGAATTTATATAGCCCTTTCCACTAAGTATATCAAAGTATATATAGTCAGTTTTGCTTTATATGTATGTGGTTAGCTATGATAGATTTCTGATGTCCTGCTGTCTTTGCAATGCATGTCTATTTGGTTTTGGGCTACCTCTCTTTTTTCTTAAGTTGGGAGTAATAAGGAGAGCACCATAATGCAATGTAAACTCATTTTAGTTGCAGTTTAGAAACAATGATGAAGATTAAAAAAAAAAAGTAACAATGATGAAGATAAATGGGGTTTAGAAATGTAAACTGAGTGTTCCAGAGATGAATGAAAATGAGTTTTGTATTATCTGTTCATTTACATTGTTTACATAGCACTTCCCTTCCCAGAGTGTGAATAATTACTGTGGTGAAGTGGAAAGAACATGGGATTTAGACTTGGATTTAGACTAGGTTTGAGTCCAAGTTCCTTTACTTTATAGCTGTGTGCCCTTAGCAAGTCCATTAATTTCCCTAAACCTCAGTTTTCTTTAAGTATAAGTGTTATGGACTGAAATTCATAGATTGAAGCTCTAATTATGACTTTATTTTGAGACAGGGCCTTTCAGAAGGTAATTAAGGTTAAATTAGATCATAAGGGTGAGGATCTTATCCAATATGACTGGTGTCCTCATAAGAAGAGGATGAGATACTGGGGTGTGCATGCACAGAGGAAAGGCCATGTGAGGGATTTTACATGTGTAAGGCAGCTGTCTACAAGCCAAGGAGAGAGGTCTCATCAGAAACTAACTCTGCTGGCACTTTGGTCTTGGACTTCAAGCTTCTAGAACTATAAGAAGGTAAATTTCTGTTGTTTAAGCCACCAAATCTGTTTTATTCTGTTATGGTAGCCTGAGCAAACTAATGCAATAGGAAATAATGCTGCTGCTGCTGCTGCTGCTGCTTGTGATTGTGATAAGAGTCACAATAATACTATCACTATCAGAGGAAGCATGTTATAAAGATTTGTAAGCATTATTCATTTAACAAACATTTCATGTGTTTATATTATAAGTAAACTCTCATTCATAAACTTTTGTTCTATGGTATTTATTTTCAAGCTTTCAGATAAGTCTGTGTTTTTTCAATAGTTAGGTGGCTGTGCTGTTGATCAGAGCTACAGCAATCTCTGAATCATATTCTTTGATTGGCTTCCAGCAGGCAAAAAGTTAAAACTGTATTCTATTAATCTCCATGACCCAGAGATGGAAATTGTTGGTTGTTAATGAAGCAAAATCAATATTTCCAGGTAGAGAATTCTTCAAGAATAAAGATTACTGAAAGAAAGAAGTACACAAGCCCTTTTAAGAATGTGTTTAAGCTTTGGTTTGCTTGATTCTTTTCAGTCATGCCTGGATTTATTTAAAAGATTTTTAAAATATTGGTCTTGATTTTTTTTTTGTTATTTTTAGGAATTTTACCTTTTTAATTTCTATGTAAATGGGATCTTTCCTTATTATGAAATATACTAATGGATTTTTGCTGACATATAATAAAGCTATTTATTTTTATTTATTTTTCTTTATCTTACCCCATGCTGAGCTCCCTTGTTAGCTTAAATAGTTTTCAATTGATTCCTTTGGGTTTTCTAGAAAGGTAATTATGATTGCAAATAATAATTTTGTCTTTTCCCTTTTAATATTTCCTTAACATTTCTTTTTCTTGTCCTACTGCATTGGCTAAGACTTTCAGAACAAATCTCAATGATATGGCATTTTTGCTTCTTCCTAATTTTAACAGAGGTATCCTTAGTGTTTCATCATTACATATGTTTGCTGTTACTCTCTGATATATATTTTAAACATCATGTTAAGAAAGTTTCCTTGGGTTTCTAGCTTAGTGAGAGTTCACAGTTTGATTTGCATGTTCTCTTTAGTAGAAGTCACTAGTCTCATTTATCCGGACTAGGGCCATCTTCCCATTCCCCTGAGCCCATAAGCCAAGGCATAGGAGGGGGTTGTTGGAAACTTTGGATGAATCCTAAGCAACTACAGTGCCTCATTGTTTAGATTCTTCTAAGTTAAACCAACTACAGGAGCTTGAACTAAACTGATCAAATAAATCATTGAAAAAAATGAATACTAATTTTTTTGAACTCTCAAACCAAACCCAAATGTTACTTTTTAATTGAGTGAGAGTCAAAGAAAAGGTCTTTTTTCTTTTTAAAACTCCCTAGGAAATTTATTCAAAGCAGTCCCAAAGCTATATATTTTCGAGTACTGTTGAAATGGAACAAAGGGAGAACTTTCAATTGTCTTTAAATTCAATCTGCCAAGACAAATGCTTTTCCCATGCAAAGTCTCTGGTAACAGAAGGCATACTGTTGAAGTTGGGGTGGCTAGAGTCCGGAAGTGGCAGCAAAACTCCAGCTCTTATTTCTGATGTTACAGCATTACTCCAGCCTCACCTCAGGACTTTAACAGAATATGAACCTTGGTCAACCTGGTATTAGGAATCCAGCTTAAGCCGTCTCTTCTCAGAATATATTCTTGAGGAAAGATAAGTAAATTGCATGCACGCATATATTTGTAATTCATCTGTAACCACTCCCCTACCTCCTGTCATAATGACAAAGCAAAAGGCATTAGCTAACTTTTCTATGTAGATGTTTTCCTATGGAAAAGTTGTGAAATAGGCAAAATATGTCTTCAGTCCTACAGTTTTGGGAGGGGTCCATGTTTTCAGGAGGGGTCAGGTCTTAATTTGCCTTTGCAGTACTAAATGGTCCCACCATTTAAAATTTTAATTTTTCAGGGAAAACTTATGTGACTGCTGCTTACCCCAATTTAGGTCGGTTTGAATCTTCTAATCTGTTCACATTACTCTCCCAACTGAAATGAAATTATTTCTGTATGTCTCTTTCTTGGTGGTTTAGTATCTTCACAACTAGAGGTTAAGTTCCATGTAGGCAGTTATTTGGAAAATGACCTGCCCATAGGATGTTACCAATAAATATTGAATAAATGGTTGGGTGGATGGAGAACCACAGAGGGAAAACTCGAAAATTGCTTTTGCTTTGGCAGTGGTTGCCAGCTTTTATGAGTAAGACTGCTCTCTATCTTTTAAGATCATATCTTTTAAGATAATCCTCAGTTTATAATGTCCCTCCATGGCTATAATAGTAACTGTGCTAGAAGTACTTTTGGGTTACATACTCCTTGTAATTAATCTTTAGTGCCAAATGTTGAGGTCAGTTGGTCTAACATATGAAAATGCAGTTCTTTTAAAATAAATTCAATTCAAGCTCCATCCATGGTTTGGTTTCATTCTTACAGCTCACTGTTTTCCCGAGTTAAGAACATACCTTGTACTTCCTGCTCCGTTGCCTTTGCCCAAGTTGTTTCTCCCTAAAAACCTCTGTTTCCTTGGCTATGTAATGGTAACCATCATTCCAGACCTACTTTAAATCTCCCCTTTTCCAGAAATCCTTCTCTTACTGCTCAGTTCCTTCCTCTTTCCCAAAAGTCCCTTTAGTACTTATATTCTGATGCTCTTAGTACATAGCCTTCTGATGTTGAATTTAGTTCTGTCATAGGCTCTATTCCCTGGGAAGCAGACTCAGAGGTGGAGCTGAGTGAGGTAGGATGTTTGTTAGGGAGTTTCCTTTGGACTAACATCTGCAGAAGGGAGATAAAGGAGTGGGCATAGAGAGAAACAGACCTGAGATGTCAACCTTATTAGAATCCCACTGATGAAAGGAACTGTGGCCAGTCAGTTGCTTGGCATTGACTAAAATGGTGGAGCTCTTACATTCATATAGTAATCAGTCACTGGATGTGGTCACCTTGGACTGGGAGTGATCTTGGGCAAGGCAGTTCTCTGTAGTTGATATAATCTCTGGAGAGGCAGCAACTAAAGGCTCTCTGCAGACAGCACTCCCAGCAGGTGGGACAAGTTCATCCTACCTCTCTCCCTTCCTCACTCCTTCCTTCCCTCCCTCTTTCTCTTTTCCTTCCTTCTTTCCTTCCTCTCTCTCTCTCCCTCTCTTCCCCTCCCTCCCTCCCTTTCTCTCTCTCTCTCTTTCTTTCTTTCGAGAGCATGCATGGGGAATGGACAGAGATAGAGAGAGACAAACTTAAGCAGGCTTCCCATTCAGTGCAAGCCCAACATAGACCTTAATCTCTCGACCCCGAGATCATGACTTGAGCCAAAGTCAAGAGTCAGAAGCTTAACCGACTAAGTCACCCAGGCACCCAGGACAAATTCTTTCTTGAAAAGCAATCAGTGCCTACCACGTCTTATTTATCTGTGAAGGCCTCATAGTGCTTAGCCCTGTGCTTGAGACACAATCAATGCTCAGTGCGCCAATAGATGCTAAATGAATTGCCAGTTGATTTTGGTCTAGATTCTTATTTCTGACCATATAATGAGTTCTTTGAAATAAAGAACACTAGCTCCTCCAGAACTTATTACTAGGCTTTTCACATAATACAGGAGATTAATCTAGCTGCTTTTTAGAGCTAATGCACATGTATGTGTTTCATAGTTGGGTATGTGTCTGTTTTGGGTTGGCTTTATATTTCAAAGCACATGTGTCATGGTGGGTGAATGTGTGTTATGGTTGATATAGGTTGTGGCTGAGGGGTTGGGGGTATGCTTATGATGTAGCTGAGTGTTTATATTGATGTAGCTGGTTGTGTAAGCTGAATTTTTGTGGTGCCTGTCTTAGTTGGTGCATATCTTGTCATGACTTGATATACATAAATTGTGATTAGGAATATATGTGGATGATATTGATGTTTGTGGTGGTTGAACTTGGGCATGATGATTGGGGGAGAGAGATAAGAGATGAAGTTGCGTTTGTGTATGTATGTATGTATATGGGCGTGTGTGCACACAACTACGCAAGTTCATGTTTGAGTATGAGCATGCGGTGGCTAGAGTGCATCTGCCCTGTCTGGGGTATGGTACACAATGTTGGCTGTTGTTAGGAGCCCAGACGCTAAGCTGCAGGCCCCTCTCCTCTGGCCTTGAGGAGGCTGAGCAGGTCCCATCCCCAGCCCTAGCAGCATGAAGTCCCTGTACTTTCAACAGACAGCAGTATCAGCCATAATTAAAGCTAATTATTCCACGGTGCTCTGCATGTGTGTTGGCCTCCAAAGTACCCTGCAATGAGCAGGGAGGCAGCAGGGCTGTTTTTCTTCATAAAAACTTATGAGGAGCGCTGAGCAGATTAACAGCTTTAATGACAAAAATTACCGCTTACAACACTGACTTCAAATCAAAGAACAATATCCGCAGACAGATATTTTCATGGTTTTCATAACAATTCATTATAGGTGGCACCAAGGGATTACATTTTTATTTCCCCTGTGTCGTCTTTCTCAGACTCAGGTTCATTTCTCTTAATGAGGCGGCGGAAGATAAAGGGCAGAGACAGTGCCTCCATGGCGGTTGCTGCGCGAGAGGCATTTAGGGTCACAGCCGTCAGAGCTCCAAGAGGAGGGGCTGAGGAGAGAGAGTGATGGGAGCAAGAGGCTTCCTGCCATAATGAACCAAAATTAAGACATAAATTCTCCCACCTTTGTTCCGACAGCTCCAACTCGGGGATTCAGCTTTTTAATGAGGAATGGATCAGAAGCAAAAATTATTAGCTAATTAATTGTACAGAGAACAAAAAAAAAAAAAAAAAAAACCCAAAAAAATCTTGCAGAAAAGGATTGGGAAAGGGGACCTGTCCTGTCCCAGCAGCTCTTTGGAAGCATCACTGAAGGGAAAGTTTCCATGTTTGCACAGTAGCGTTGGGAAGTGGGGATGAGTGTGTGTGTGTGTGTGTGTGTGTGTGTGTGTAGGGGGGTGAGGGGAGCTGGTTCTTGTTTGCCAGGCTTAGCTTGGTAAGACACAATGTGGTGGAGATCCAAAGGGCATACGGGAAGGAGCCTCCCTTAATGCCCACTTGCTGACTTCCTTCAGACTCTTCACACAGTGGCTTTCTGATTAAGCCAAATAGAGCAGAACCATTTGAGGAGTCAAGTGTAGTAGCTTCCCTCAGTGTCGCTTCTGCCCCCTGACCATGGGATCAGTGGCACTCAAGTTTAAGTGTTCATGAGAACCAGTTGGGAAGCCTGGAAAAATGCAGCTTCCTGAGTCTGATTCACCAGGTCTCGGCTGGGGGCCTAGGGAATCTGCATTTAAACCAAGTGTACCAGGTGATTTTTCTGCCTACTTAAGATTAAAAGCCACTGGTCTGTGCTCAGAATCAGGAATTCAGTTCCATTTCTTATTGTCCTCAGATTCCGCATGTGACTTTGGACTGTTTATTTCTTTATTCTGTGTCTTGGTTTCCTTGTCAATGCACGAAGGATAATAATAACAGTTGAGAAATTACTTTGAGATGAATGCCTCATTTGCTTTCACTGCTTGTAAAACCCAAATTAAATCTCGAAATCCTGGCATACTCTTTACAATCCATTCAGATCTCTAACAGGTTTATAAATAAAATAATTAAAACAGAAAAATATATTGCTTGTCATCAGCTTTTCATTTTGAATTTGGTCTTTACTTTCTTTGCTATTATTTTTCTGGGTACTGGTAGGATGAAGATTTTAAAGTTTTTATTGTGGGACTCCAGAAATAGAGATAACAAAATGATTGTGACAGGAATATGAGAAAAGGCAGATGGGTCTAACGTGCATTTAGAGTGCAGCAGACAACATCTGAGTGTCTTGATTAAAATTTGTCAGACTATACATCTTCTATCAATTTCAACAGGTCAGGGAACATTAACACTGAAACTATCTGTGAGGGACAAATGCAACTGCATTTGATTATCTTTGTGTATTAGACAATGAGGGGATCTTGCATCATAGAATTCTGATTATAGCTTGTGTGCTGGACATTGTGCTAGGTATTAATATTATAGAGATAAATAAGATGCATTTCTTGCCAATAAGAAGCTCATAGTCTAGAGGAAACTAGGTAGAGGAACAGATAATTATGATATTGTGTAGTATACATGTTGGGTACCATGGAGGTACAGAGGAATGACACATCATTCATGGTAGGAAGCAGACAGAGGCAATGTGGAGGGTTTGGGAAAATGTTATGGCATTGGAAGGCAATAAAGGGAGATTCTTACTGGCAGGATTAATACTTGGCATAATAGTCAAATGGGTAAATCTCATTTCTGGTACATCCTCAATTTCTGGTTTCAACAATTCTCTCTCTACTTCAGAAGTCTCCTAATCCAGGAAAAAATCAGTGTCTTAGATACCCAGTGATGCTTCTGTGGCTCAACACCACCACAATGTGCCTTTCTCCATATCTCCACTTGCAATGAGTGATTCCTAACCAACACTTCACTATGCTGTACTCTAATCACTCATCTTTCTACATGATGACTTGGAACAACTTCAACTCTTCTCTCTTTTCCTTTGCTTGTGACATTAAATAGTCAGTAAGACCCATTGCTTTTATCACTGAAATGTCTTGATTTCTTCCTCTCTTTCTTTTAATTTTCCATTGCCCTACACCAAATTTTTATCTTCTCTGACCTAAATTCTTAACAACCTTAAAGTAGGCTTTTTGTCTATAATTTTTCTGCCATTTGATACATTCTCTACATGGCCATATATAATGTTATTTAAAATAGGAATATGAAGAGTTACCTTTTTTCTTTTTTTTAAGCCTTTATTTGAGAGAGAGAAAGAGAGAACATTAGCAGGAAGGAGGAACAGAGGGAGAAGCAGACTCCCTGCTGAGTGCAGAACCTGACATGGGGCTCAATCCCAGGACCCTGGGATCATGACCTGAGCTGAAGGCAGATGCTCAACTGACTGAGTCACCCAGGTGCCCCGAGAGGTATCTTTTTTCTTATGTTTGTTGGATAAATGCAGTCAGTTCTTTTTTTAAAGATTTTTATTTATTTATGAGAGACCCTGAGAAAGAGGCAGAGGCATAGGCAGAGGGAGAAGCAGGCTCCCTGCAGGGAGTCTGATGTGGGACTCGGTCCCAGGATCCTGGGATCATGACCTGAGCCCAAGGCAGACGCTCAACCACCGAGCCACCCAGGTGCCCCAAATGCAATTACTTCTATATGGCCTTAGAGGCCCTGCATATTTTGACTCAATTCTAGTTTTTCTAAGATCATCTTCTTCTGCTAAATTCTGGTTTCAACTGTGTAAAATGCTCCAGTGTTTTCTCCAGTGAGTCATTTGTCATCTTCTAAGCAGAGTATACTTCCATGTTTTTATGCTTGTCTAATATGATTCCCCCTATTTGGAATGCCTTTTAGAGAAATTTATAGAGGAGTTAGAAATAAGACTGGATAATTGAACTTATTAGATGATTGGATGATTAAAATAAGAAGTATTATCTCTTCTGTCACAAGTCCTTCTAATGGATGAAAAGAAGTTCATATGGTTTGATCGAGTCTTTGGTTTTAACAATTCAACTCATTAAACAATGTTTCACAACTTTATTCTAACCATGTTCCCCTCAGTGCCATTCTTTAATATATGTTGAAGAATGTTAAATATTTACAGTTGATTTCATAAGTGACTGCTTTTGGACTTCTGTCACAGTGTTGGAAATTAATGAGTTTTTTTTAAACTTAAGCACTCAACTTCATTTTTCACCTATTACAAATTCTAATGATAAACATTATTAAGTGCTTATGATATCCCAGGCATAGTTCTAAATTACTTACCTGAAATTAACTCATGAAATTCTCACATTAGTCCAACAAAATAGGTTCTATTATTATCACTATTTTATTTTATTTATTTATTTATTTATTTATTTATTTATTTATTTATTTATTTTAAAGATTTTATTTATTTATTCATAGAGACAGAGAGAGAGAGAGAGAGAGAGAGGCAGAGACACAGGCAGGCAGTGCTAAACCGCTGTGCCACCGGGGCTGCCCTATTATCACCATTTTAAAGATGAGAACGTTTGAGCCACAGAAAGGTCAAATTACTTGTCTAGTAAGTAGTGGCCCTCTGGCTCCAGAACCTGCATTCATATATACTGAGGCAGTAATTATATGCTAGTGGTAGGGAACTGTCTAGTAGAGGTATAAGGTAGGCATCCAAATTTTGTCTGGTCTCAGCCATTTCTCCACAAGGTTCCTAAAAACATGTATCTCCATAACAAGGCCATAAAAAGGGATATTTTATTACCAGCTTGGGCTTAGCTTTATACCTAAAATAAAATCCTTTGGGCCATCAGGAGGTCATGTTTTGCCAAAAACAGGAGATTGAGACCTAGAATACAAACTGGCAAAGAGGTGTCCTTTGCCCTTTTTTTGAGTCCTTGTCTCTTTTTATCTTAACATTCTATTGATAAGCAAAGGACAGTAGTGGGACGAGTCAGAGAGCAAAAATTCCAACAGGCATTAGTCTTGCTGCCCTACAACAGAGCTGATTTAGACTGCTTGAAGATGGGATCCTCTAGAAAGCCTTTGTATATAGCCCAGTGCAATTCTTATTCTTAAGGATATTAATATACATAACATATCTATCTTTGGTATATTGTAGTAGACTAGAGAACAATGCTGGGTTCATAAGAGGTCTCAATAAATTTTTATAGAAATGAATGCAAGATTCCATAAGTAGTGAAACACAATGATGACTTTATGCATAATTAGGTAATATTTATGGTTTACTCATATAGTAGAATGTTTTGCCGTCATTAAAATTTTTTTTTAATTTTTACAAATAATTTTAAATGAAATAAGAATTTTTAATGATGTAATATTAAGTGAAAAAGCAGGATGCAAGATTATTATATGATGTGGTCTTCAGCTGTGTAAAAATAGGTATTAATAGTTATTAAAAAAGGATAAAGATTATCTATACTTGCTTCTCCAGGATATATTGTTAAATAATAAAGCAAGAAGCAGAATAACTTCTGTGGAATAATATCATTTCTTGTAAAAAATGCATATATTTCAAGTCCACACAAAAAGCTGTTACTCTGGGGAATAAAACTGGAGGTGGTAGTGGCTACGGTGGAAGAATAGAGTGGAAGATCTTCATTTTTATATTAGACCCTTTTTTTTTTTTTTGCCTTGGATTTTTTTTTTTTTTACCATGTCCATACATTTCCCTTTCAATAATGAAAGTCTCTTTTTTATAATGGTATAGATACATAAATGTATCAGCAATGGGGGGGGGACATGACTTTGTGGGTAATTTAATTTTTCTTTTATCTTTTTTTGAGTTTCTAAATGTTCTACAATGAGTATATTTTATTTTTATAACTAAAAAAAGTGTTAAGCATGATTTGAGACAAGCTGAAAACCTGGAATGGTGGCCAGGGACGGAGTTAGAAGAGAAGACTCTGTGCTAGTCTTACGGAGAACTCAAGCATCCTTTGGACAAGTGGTCACAGATTGCCTCCTTAGAGAGTCCTTGTCCTGAGCATTTGCTTCTAGCTGAGCTTCTTCTAGTATTTTCTCCATAGCACTTTGTTTGGTATCTTTCACTGCATATTCACCATCATGTGGTTTGTTGGTGTGTTTGCCTGTTTAATATTTATGTTGTCCTCTGGGCTATAGGTTCTGTTCTGGGATTACATGTTGTTGTTTATTATACTCCAGCACTTCAGTCTAATATCTGTTGCACAATAGGTGCTCAATAAATATTTATTGAGTTACTAGATGCATGGGTGAGCACTCATCCTCTTCAGGATCCTTACATCCTAGAACCCACTGACAAAAGTCTTTGAAGATGAGGGGAGAAACATCCACAGTGGACTTATTCTTTAGCATGTTGGCTAAGCATGGTCCCAACCAAGGGTCACAACTCCAAGGTGGCAAGAAGAGAAAGATGGGCTGCAGGAAATGAATTAGAGGAGGGAGAGGGGTGCCTTATACTTAGGACAACTATGTGATACTGTTAAGTGGGCATTCTCATTGGCATGGTGGCAGCTATCTGCTTGTCAGATTTATAGTATAGGCTCCCCTTTTGTCACATGAGCACATATATTGGGAAAGAGGGATAGAAGGTAGACTACCAACTGTTATCATTAACCCTGGTGAAAGACCACATTTCATTTGTAAGGAAGCCTATGATATTAGAAGTAACAGAGCATGAAATGGTAGCAAAGAATTTGGAAAGCTGTATTCTTCTAGATTTGGCTGGGCTGGCAGCTGGCTGTGTGTCTTTGTTGTAGTCACTCCACCTCTCCAACTCTTGTTTGCTCACTTATAAAGGAGGGCACTGAGTGATGATCTCTGAGGGCTTTGGGGGTGTACCATTTAATGATTGTATAAAATAAGGGGTTTTCAGGGCTTGGCTGGAGAAACTTTTCTGTATGATTTCCAGGCACTGTCAACAGGGTCCCAATGTGATACATGGTGCAAATGTGGGATGTGAGTCTGGTTATGGATGAAGGGCTAATGTGATGTGATGAAAGGCCATCCCAACATCTTTCTATAGAAAAGAGTTAAAGTCTTCAGTGACTACAATCAATAAGATTCATGAAATGGATCATGTATGTGCATAAGTAAATTCCAACTCTACCATCTATTATCTAAGTGACTTTGGGCAAGTTTCTAAACCTCAATTTTCTATAAAATGAGGACAATAATAGTAATACTTAAAAGGATTTCTCTAAGAATCAAATAAGAGAATGCACGAAAAGAACCTAGAATGGTGCCTGGCCCATAGTACTGCTCAATAACCATCAGCTGTTATAATTTAATATAATATCTGTAACTGTAGCTGTACAGTTACAGAGTGTAGATTACGTGCAAGAATTGCATTCATTCTCCATGGCCCTGTTTAGACCCTATTTAAAGAAAACTGAGTTTTCTTTAAGCAGTACTATTATGGTAAAATGCTTCCTGTCCTAGAGAAGAGCTTCTACCAAGGATGTACATATTATTAATAAAGCACCCTCCAGGTGCTTGATCTCCATCATCTCCTTTAGGCTTCACAACAACTTCTGTGAGGTCAGTCTTCCTCTCCTGTGTGGCTGAGCCTCAGCAAAGTTACCTGCCTGAGGGAGGCGCAGTGCCAGGGATAGGAACCAAGGTCTGTGACTTCAAAGACCATGCATTTAACCTCTGGGCTATACAGCCTTTTGCAACTTCTATTTATGCTTTCTCTGAGTTCCTTTTTCAGGCTGCCAAAGGTCACTCTTGTCCTTCCTTTTCTGTTATAGGCTTATGGGTCACAGAGGGTGGGAGTTGGTGTTCTGTATTCCCCATGGGTTTCCTGGGCTTGTCTTCAGTCTGTTCCAACATTAGCTGCAAACTGTGTGTAGGATCTTCAGCCCTAAGTCCTCCTGACACTTCCAAATGAGAGAAAGTGACCTCAAGTTCAGGCCAGCATGGGCTGTCCACAAAGCGTGGGAAAATTATCAGCAGAGACCAAAAAAATTTTCTCCCTCAAGAACTGTTTTTGTAGGGCTGCTTTTTCCGATGTGAAGAGCACATTTTTTTGTTAATCTGCTCTCAGTGGCAGAATCGAGGAGAGTGGGAACAGGGCTATTTTATCTACCCAAAACAATTCATCAAACGAACTCAGGGGATCCGAGATAGTGTCTAACAAATAAAAGTCAACATTGCTTTCTTTGTCTTGGGCCACACATGCAAATCATTCCTTTTAAAGGTAAGAGGGGTCATCTTGATGTTCTATGGATGTCAGCAGGCACCACATGCTTTCTTTTACCCCTTTCTGTCCCTGAGGGGAAGCTGGCAATCTGAGGCTGCTTCGGAGGAACAGTGGAAAAGAAATGAAAGTCAAGGGCAGGCAGAAAGAACTTGGTCATTGTGGAGAGTTTGGGCTTCTGTGGGAAAGAACTGGCTATGCCTCTGGCAAAGCACTGAAGAACAGAGACATGGTTTCTCTCATTGAAGGCCCCTTCAAGAACATGTTAGCTTTCCCTCTGCTTTGGGACAAGAAAGGTAATAATAATGATTTCAGTTAATGTTTCCTGAGCACTTTCAGAGTGCCTGGCATGAGGCTAATGGCCTACAGAGATTATCTTATTTTATCTTCACAGAAGTTCTAGGAGGTGGCAACACATATTATTCCCAATTTCTGAATTGCCAGCTGAGGCTCAGGCAGGTAGTCACTGGCCTGAGGTCACACACCTAGAAGGCAGAGGAGATAGGATTTGGACATGGGAGATCCGATTCTAGCCCCATACTCTGAGGCCCAGACAAGCTGTAACTTGCTCACAATCTTAACTCAAGCTAGTTAGAGGGTAGAACTAGGATTAGAATTTAGGGCTTTGGATTTTCAGGGGTATTTTTGACAATATTACACTGCTTTTTGATTTGAACTGTCATAGAAATGATATTTTCAAAGGAGTAAATTCGATGCAACATTCAATTCATTCAAATTAGTCTCCCAAATGAGTAGACAAGCTTTGTAGTCTCTCTCAAACATTGTCTAAGAGCAGCCAAGGTGATTTTTGTTGGTGTTAAACTCAAATATAAAAATAATATAAGCCAATTGCAGAAAATTTGGAAAATATAATAAAGTTAAAAGAAAGGACCTATAATTTTACCACTTAAAGATAATCTTAGCATGTTTTATTTATTTATTTTTTTTTTAATTTTTTATTTATTTATGATAGTCACAGAGAGAGAGAGAGAGAGAGGCAGAGACACAGGCAGAGGGAGAAGCAGGCTCCATGCACCGGGAGCCTGATGTGGGATTCGATCCCGGGTCTCCAGGATCGCGCCCTGGGCCAAAGGCAGGCGCCAAACCACTGCGCCACCCAGGGATCCCTCTTAGCATGTTTTAAAAAGCATAGCTGACATCAGGATATATATGTACATATATTATTTTATTTTTACAACGTAAAATTGTAATAGCTATGACAAGTAGGTTTTAAATGTAATGTACAAAAAAAATAAATGTACATCTGATTGATAGATATTTTAAAGGGTTCTGAGGCCTCATCTGGTTTCTTGGTGTTAGGATGAACTGATGATAATTGCTATTGGTTCATGGTTGAGGACTGCATCTCGAGAAGCATTTATTTGGCATACTGACAAGGACTGCATTGTGGCTGCATTCCATTTGAAGACATTTTGATGATAGTTTTATTTCCAGGAACAATGATGTTGGGACAAGCTGAGGGCTTACTCTCATATTGATGAGGTTTGCCTGGTGGTCTGGATTACAGCCAGGATTTCCCTTGCTGCCAACACTCAATGTGCCAGAAGGATATTGGTAATGTCTTGATAGGTATGTGGAAGCCCCATTCCTGGGGATGAAGGGACTAGCTACAGGGGTAACTATTGCTTTATAAACTCAGCCCAGGACACTGCCATCCTGGAAACTGAATAGCATGCCTTGCAGAGTTTGTCAATGCCACCTTACCCCATCCCATGTTTGTCTGAATACTTGCCGACATCTTGCATGTGGCCTTCTGCATAGTCAAGAGCAGAAGTCAATCACTGATATTAGAACCCTTTGTTACTGTTTATGAGTTTTATTAAATCACCAAAATAGTGATCACTGGAACCTTAGGGCTGGAAAGTACCTTCAGGTACATTCCAAAGCCCTTATTTTATAGAAGAGTCCTCAAAATCTCAGAGTGTGAGAGGAGCACATCATCCAGCTAGGGGCAGAGCCAGGCCTGAAGTCAAGTTCTCCTGATCTGTGTTCAGTTATTATCTTCCCTTGTTTATTTGTTTTTAAACCCTATGGAATTACATTTTTTATAAAGAGAAAAAGACATTGATAAATAGATTTAGAGTCCTACAGAAATGATGTACATATAGTGAAAAGCACTGTTGAGTAATTTACCTTTCCATCTTGATTCTTCTAGTTATCTATGTCTACTATGACTAGCTTCCAAGTCAAAAATTAGATCATGTGGTGAAAGAGTTATTTGATTTGTGAATTTATTTTTAATCAAGTTCTCATAAAGGTTTAAATACAAAATCATGCTTACTTATATAATGATAGCTAACATTTATTGAATAAATACTGTTTTGAGATTTTTACATGATTTTTCTCCTTTAACTTTCCCACAAACCTGTCAGATAAGTCAGGAATATATGCTTATAGTACAGAGGAGTAAAACAGGCTCAGAGAAGTTAAAAGACTTAATCAGAGTTAAAGTTTATAAATGACATTTTTCTGACTCACAAATCTGTTATCTTGTTCACTATGCCATTCTGGTTCCTGGGACATGCTTGCATACACATGAGATATAATTTAGGAACCAACTGACTTGTTGAAAATAATAGAACTACATGAAATCAGCTAAATCTGGGGTATAAGGCCACCATCCTCATGACTAAAGATCTTTGATTATTTGTTCTGATATATTGTAAACTGGCACCTGGTTGTCAGATTTAACCGAAGTCAGATTTAACTATGTTTAGGGATCTTAATGCCACTTATGTCTATTGTAATAGATTGATACAAGTTGACATTTGAGCTTTCCAGTGTTTAGACTCTCTTATCCAAACCCCAGTTTCCATTTGGTGGGCAAAGGGTTTTGGAAGTGGTTGAATTCATGAAGGAGAAAGAGTGAGGATGGAAGGGAATGGGGCTAACCTATTTTGAAGTCCTGCCTTATGATTTTGCGACCATGTTCCCCTTGAGTTTTTGGTGTCTCTCATCAAAGGCCTGGAAACTTAATTGTTAAAATACATTTTCTCACCCTTTAAAAGACAGCAGTTTCATCACATTCCTTTTAGGCTGTCTTTTCTTGGTGACTGAAAGTCTGGGTTGTGTCATAACAAGGCCAATTAAAAAGAAAAAGGTGCACAAAGCCAAGGCACATCCCCTACCCTCCTAATCAGGTCACATTCCTCTTAGGATTTGCAAATTCTCTGCTCTTCTGGAGCTCAGGGCTGTTCTCTGGAGTCAGTTGTGCAGTTTTATGGCTTGTGCTGACTTTATGATATCACTTGGTCATCAGAGAAGGTGGTATGGGGTTAAGAAAGATTAGTCCTAAGAAGCAGGATCAAGTATAGAGGGGCTAAGGTGGAAGGTTTAGGAAATGCTATAGGGGACCAAGGAAAGGAACTAGGGAGAGTCATCAGGCAGGATTTTGCCACTTGCAGCAAGGAAATGCTTCTCACTACACTTGGGCAGGTGGGCATAGTGGCTATCCATCAGCCGGCTGTTTGTACGTGGGCATGTCTGGCTCTGAGGCTCTGGAAAAACCAACCAGCCAACCAACCAACCAACCAACCAACCAACCAACCAACCAACCAACCACAGAAGTAGCTTTGCTGGTCAATAGACTTTTAAAACCAACACTTAATTAGTGTCTATTCCCCTTTTACTCCATTAAGTTTATAGGTATCCTACATCATATAGGACAAAGGCAGATAACATTAAAGGATACCTCCGGTTCCAACAATGTTGGGAATTTATTTTGCTGGTAGCCATATTTATCATTTTCAGACAAATTTTTTAAAGATTTCTTAAAAAATAATACTAATACTAAATAATACTGTTAGTAATAATATATCAGGTCCATTTTCCCAGGAAGTAAGGAATTCTAGAGATGAGGGAGATGTTTGTTTTGGCAAGGAGCATTGTTAGAAAAATGATTGCCTATAGAAAGAACCTTGGGTTGAGAGTCTGAATACCTGAGTTGTCAATGTTGGCTCAGCCATCTTTTGTGGAGGACACTAGACAGATTCTTTATGTCTTGCAGTTTCAATTTCCTGCTCTAAATATGAGATTTGGGTTAGTTAACTCCAGAAGTTTTCATGTAGCTTGAAGATACCAAGTATCGATTTCTTTAGCCTCTTCTTGATGTAATTAAATAGCCCTTTTCAGATCCTGAGACCGCTGGGAGATGTTCTTTGAAAATATGTATTTATCTAGCCCCTAACTCATTGAATTGCTGTGAGCTAGACTGAAAAGGCTCCAGAGGTCACTGGGAACCACTTTTGTGGATTAGCATCAATATAGAGATCTGGAAAAAACCAAACCAAAACAAAACAAAAAAATCCAACCAGATCTGGAGGCTAAAAGGAATTAGAGAAACAACAAATAAGAAAGCAGGCTGGACATAGTGAGACTCGAGTCACTTCTTAATAATAGATGAACCTTTCCCAACTACCTTCATCCTCATGATAGTTTCATCTATGCTTATTTATTTATTTATTTATTTATCAAATGGAAACTGCCCAAAGCTTGTTGAAAACAAAACTTGTTTACAATATATTTTTTTAAATTTTTATTTATTTGTGATAGTCACACACACACACAGAGAGAGAGAGAGAGAGAGGCAGAGACACAGGCAGAGGGAGAAGCAGGCTCCATGTACTGGGAGCCCGACGTGGGATTCGATCCCAGGTCTCCAGGATCGCGCCCTGGGCCAAAGGCAGGTGCCAAACCGCTGCACCACCCAGGGATCCCTATTTTGTAACCCCTGGACAATCATCCCCCAAACAACAACTGAAAAAGCACGTGTAACAGAGGCGGAGAGAGTGTTCTTAGTGAGCATTGCAGTTGACTTGTAGACATATTTAAGAATCTTCAAATCAAATCAAGTTAAAACAGTAAAAAAAAGACTTTACTTCTGCTTCCCTCCCAAACCACTGCTCTGTCTCTCCCCTGTGTTTCCAGATGCTCTTCATAAAAATAGATGTTACATGTTACCTTTCTTTTAGTCTTGCCTTACTTTGTGGGCTGCCCCCAGGACTTCTCCGGCTTCTGTCACTTTTGGAAGATTTTGTTACTGCAGCTGTGTGTCTCCTGTTCTCAGTCCTTATCCTACTTGCCCTAGTGAAAGCCTCCAGAATTATTGGCAAAATTGCCTCCTAAACTGCTTCCCCTTGCACAACTTTCCAGGCCTTTTAAAAAATATTACTATTACTAAAAACATAATCTTGGTTCATTGTAGAAAATTTAGAAACTGAAAGACAAGCAAAAAGAAATACAGAAATTACCCATAAGCCAATGACCCCGAGAGAGCCATTATTAAAATACTAGTGTATTTTCTGGCATTTATGGGTGGAGAGAAGAAAGTGAGGAGAAAATAGTGCAAGATGAGGCTACAGACAGGGTCTGGTGGACATACTAGGGATTTGGGACTTTATTCTGAGTGCAGTGAGATGACAAAGGATTTTAGTGGGGTCAAGAGAATCATATATATATATTTTAGAAAGATCATTAAGACTGCAGTGTAGAGACCATACTGAGGGCAAGTGACCAGTTAGGAAGCCATTCAGGGAACTGTGCTTATTCTTAATACTTTACCTTATGTCATTTCACTCTTCTGGAATATTCTTCTTTCTCTGTCAGTCCTTACAAACTCTACCCTTCCTTCAAGCACCCAACTATTCAAAGCCTTCTTGATGTCCCTCCCCCGCAAAGTTTTACTCAGTTCAGGGAGTCCACATTTTACTAGTTGCTCCATGGGGTGTAACTCACAGTTGCACTGAACCGTGGCATGTGGAGCTGAACATTAAGCATTTCATCTTGACTTCTCTATCACCATTACTTGCTTTGTCTATTGAAAGATCCTATCAGACATGATACATTTATTAATACTAAAATGGAAACGAAACTGACTCTATTATCCCTCCCAGGGTAACACCTTTTCAAAAACTTCACACCTATTGAAAATGGAGAGAATGGTGTATTGAGCTGGTAAATATCACCAGTCAGCTTCCACAGTAATCAACTAAAGGCAAATCTTGTTTTGTTTGCACTCCCACCCACTCCATCCTTCCTCAGACATCTTATATTGTAATTGGATTGTAGTAGACAAAACAAATTAATCCCAAAGAATGCATCTTTAAGGGGAAATTACTGGCATTTTGCCAGATGGTTATGGAAAAACAATGTCTATAGGTTCCCTTTTGAACAATCATGTAGCATATAAGGAAATTCAGTTCTTGTATCGAGAGTCACACACACTCACACACACATATATACACACATATATGACACATATGTATGTATATGTATATATGACACACATATATGACATGTGTATGTGTATATGACATGAAACATACATAAATGTTTCCTATATATAGACACATAATGCTTTTGGGAAGGAAAATGTTGCCATAGAATATGTCACATTTTTCTGGGGGATTTGAAACAGCATGTTAAAAAAGAGATCAAATTACTCTTTTGAGGAGATGTGCCTGGCAAAGGAGAGCATGCCAAACAGAATGACCTTCTCCACCCTTAAAGATATTTGAAGCAGGAAATCTGCTGGAGGAGTCAGCTCCCACAAAACTTAAGGTGGTGCTAGAGAGTAGTGCTCAAGAAGGCAATCTTTATTTTTTTTCTTTAGGCAACATAATTAAATGATAATAGTACCATGTAGCACAGTTTTATGAAGCAATAATCCAGTTCCCAAATGGGTAAACTATAAACCTGATGGCCAAGTCATTTATCCCAATGAGGGAGCCTGGTTATTGCAGGGGAAAGCAGGGGATCACCCATTATAATGATTTCGCTACATGAGCTCAAATAGATCTAAGACACTCGATGTGGATTCTTAACCTGGTAGGGAAACCGAAGCTTTGAATCTAAGAGAAAGATGATGGTAAGTGGTGTGGGTTGGGGCCTAGAGGTGTGTTGGAGACAGCTCAGGGAAGATAAAACCTTGCAAAGGAAGTTAAATGATAGGAATCATTTGGCAGGAGTGGGTGAAATCAATAAACTTACAGTTTCAGAAAAAAATGAGACCACAATTCCTTGTACTTCCTTGCTCAGAAAGCAAGAAATTATTTTCTAAGGAAAATGGAGAAGGGAAAGGAACTATTAATTTTGGGGCTCCAACTATGTGCCAGTTTTTTTTTGTATATAGATTTTATCTCATTTAATCCCCACTGCAACCCTGTGAAGTAAGGATTATCTTCTATAGTCTGTAACTGAGAAAAATGAGGCTCAGAGAAGTTAAGCCATTTACCCAGGGACACAGAACTCCTGTTTTGAGGTCAAGATTCAAACTTGCTCCATTGACTACTGTAGTTTGTCTCACCAGGGCAGTTACAGAGAAGAACCTCTGAAATCTAACCCAGTACTGGATGGGTGCTCTCCAGGGTACACTTAGTGGTTCCTGATTACAAAATGTTCTTATACTCTGAGCAGTAAAGAAAGAATGCTGAACACATTTTTTTTTTTTTTTTTCTAATGGGATCTTTGGAGCCAGGAAGGCAGCCTCTTATTCTTCACAGAACCCAGATCTGTCCTCTTCACTGGCCATTTACTTTTCCCCGGCAAAGCACTTATTTTAGTCTGCCAAGAATTCAGCAGATTGCCAGGCACATGATAAGACATCGATAAATCTTGTGCAGTAAATACACAAATAAGTTAAAACATCATCTACACATGTATCTCTGCACATAGAGCAGTATTCTATATTGCCATATTTTGGGGCAAGGTTCAAATGTTCACCCCTCTTTACTTCTTCACCTTACTAAAGTCCACAATTAGTTTTTCTTTTTTCCCCATCTTCCTAGAGCACTTATTATCCATACTCTCAATGTTTCCAAGAACTCATATACTGTAGTCTTTTTTCTTGATTTGGAATGTGGAAATCTTGTGTCTCCATTTAGAGGAAAGCAGCCTAAGGATATGTCTATCATCCTCTGTCCCCCATAGCATCTACCACAGCCTTCCATTAGAGGATTCTGGTGAACATTGGTTGAATTGAAGAACCTAAGTGAATTTGAGGAGACCGAAGGCATAGTGGTTAAGACCGTGGACTTCAGAGAGAAACAGAACTTAGAAAACTGGCTCTATACTTGCTAGCCTTGAAAGGAGTTATTCTCTAAATATCATCTTCCTCATCTGTAAAATGTGGACAGCAATGGCAGCTGCTTATAGGTTAGTGTAAAGTTCAATGAAGCAGAACATGACGAGTGTTAAGCACAGTAGTTGGCATATTCTTGATGCTCCAGTAAGTGGTAGGAAAAGGAAAAAAAAGGAATGCAGACAGTAGGGAAGTTGACCTCAGTTTTCTCATAACAGAACTGGGTGTGGCTAGGGAGGAGAGGTGCAGGGAATCCCTTAACTATATCCAATAGTGATAACCCCTGGAGGTATGGATCACTCTCAAAATCACCTGGTCTTAGAGGTTATAGCTGTTGTTATTTACTCTCTTCCCATGACTTTGAGACAGTCACTTCCGTCTTCTATCCCTAATTTGGAGATAAGTCAGACTCCCACCTGGTGCATCTCTGCTGTTTTCAAGTATGAGAAAGTACAACCAGTTGTTCCTCACAGTGATTAAAAAATCCAATCTAAGAAATCTTTCTCCGACCAAAACCAAGAACCCCCCAAAATTACCACCACCACAACAAAAAAAAACCACAAAAAGCATATTGCAGCAGAAAAAAAAGGAAATCAAGACTTACCTAGTGCTTTCCATCTATTAAGCATTTATTGAGAACGTGCTATACTGTATTTTGTGGTCAAAAGTGAGACATTCTAGTGGGAAATGCTGGCAATAAAGAAGTAAATAATATATTTAATTATCAAATAGGTAGTATGAAGAGGAAAATAAAGTAGGGTAAAGGAATAGAAAGTGATGAGAATACTGCTTTTTAGATAGTGCATTCAGGGGAGGCCTCCTTGAAAGGTGACATTTGAACAGAAACATGAAGTCTGGAGAGAGGGCATTCCATCAATATCTAGAGGAAAGACATTCCAGATAGAGGAGGAGAAAGCAAGTCCTTGGAGGTGTTCAGCGTGGCTGTTGAGTTCCCTGCAAGGAACTGCAAGAAGGCAAATATAATTGCATTGGCATGATAGAGGAAGAGAGTGACAAGAGATGGAATGGAGAGATTCTCAGAAGCCAGATCATATAGGATCTTGTAGGCAGTATTGTCCTTATCCCCAGGCAAGATCATTAGAGGATCCTACATACCACAATCACAGAAAGCATCTATCTATCATTTCTCTCTCTCTCTCCCTCTCTCTCTCTCTCTCTCTCTCTCTCTCTCGGTAAAAAGTGTGAAGTGTGTTGTGATACCAAATCTTTTTTTTTAGAGAGAGAGCGAGAGAAGAGCACCTGGATATGGGAAACGTGAGGAAGTGTGGAGAGAGAGAATCCTAAGCAGTCTCCATGTTCAGTTGGAGCCCCACGCGGGGCTGGATCCTGAGACCACCACTGGTGATCCTGAGACCACTACTCAGCTGAAAACAAGAGATGGATGCTCAACTGACTAAGCCACAGAAGCCTCATGATACCAAATCTTTATACTGGTTGCTAGATGACCTTTCAAGCCAGAATAACAAATAGTTTCATTTTTATAAAAACATTTAATAAGTTTAATTCATTTTTAAAAAGTAAATATATTTCAGCTTTATTTAAATATATTTCAGCTTTATTTAAATAATTTGATTAAAATATTGACATTCATTAATATAATTAACCTTTTGTAATTTAATTTTAGTAGATAATTTTGAATATTTCAGAATAAAAATAGCATTTTTGCAAGCAAAAATTTAAGTGTTTTGATTTTTAATTTATATTAATTATAATTTTTGATGAAAATTTACTCAAATATTGTATACTTTGAATATAATTAATTCTTAATACTTTAGACTATTGCTATCAATTGAAAATAAATTATCTGAAAATCTTGATTATAATAATATGAAGATTAATTCTGTTGAAATTAAGGCAAGAAAAAACTTATGGAATGAATGCATAATAATTCATGAATTATTCACATATTTATCTTATTATTTATCCAAAGAGCCAAATAAGTGTAATAATAATTAAGTCAAATACTCTTTGATATTTTGTCAATTTCAGACATTTAAAAATTATAGGTTTATACTTTTAGTCATTTTAAGGGCCATAAATTTATACATATTTTTAGATCTCATCATTTTATGTATTTATCAAGTAGATTAACAGAAAAAATAAAAGCTATGTTATCTTGATTTAAAACTTAAAAAAAAAATAAAAATTACTTGTGGGCTTTCATTTGAATTCTTGCCCTGGACCTTGCATATGTTAGCAGAGGCTGACCTATGAACTATGGACCTAACTTACTCTTACAATGATCGCTGTGGTTACTGGTAGAGAGCAGATGAAACTGGGGACCAAGCACACTTGTTAGCAGACAAGGCGATTGCAGTAGTCCAGGCAGGTTGTGGCATTAGGGTGGTGAAGATAGAATTGGTGAGAATTAGTCTGGATCTGTGTTTTGAAGGCAGACTAGTCTGGATCTGGTTTTTGAAGGTGGAATGAAGATTTGCTTAAAGATTGGTGTGGAATATAATAAAGAATATTCAAAAATGACTCCAAGGTTTTTGACCTGAACAACTGGAGAGTGACAATGCTATTTACTCCTTGCCTTTCAGGATTGTTGTGAGAATTATTTAACTGGAATAACACATGTAAAATGTCTTTTACAGTGCCTAGTGCCTAGTGCCTAGTGCCTAGTAGTTGATCAATAATTGGTAGTTTTATTTTATTACCTTCTCATTTGTTTATGTCTAGAACCATGCAAGATGCTGTCATGGTTTTGTTTTTGTTTTCTAGGAAACGAAATTGGTCAAGAAACTGAAGGATTTGATCAAGGTCATGCAGCTAATGAATTGAAAAAGCCAGCTTAGAATTAGAAATTTCTTTATGAAAGGAGCATGCAGAGAGCCTTTGAGGGCAGCTAGACCAGGACAGGAGTTGATGTTTGCCAAATGTAGTTTGAGAACCTGGAATTTAAGCTTTGCTTATCTGCAGGTATGTTTTGGAAGAGGCAGAGGGTTGCCTAGTTGGTTGAGCATTGGATTCTTGATCTCAGCTTAGATATTTATCTCTGGGTGTTGGGTTTGAGCCCCACATTGGGCTCTGTTGAGCGTGGAGCCTACTTTAAAAAGATGTGTCTTCATGGACGCAGAGATCAGGATTTCTGAGTCTCTGGAAGAGTCAGTTAGTAATGAGGTCAACTCATCAGGAAATCAGAAGCCTTTTACCTTGAGTCTAAGTCAGCTTAGATTATTCCTTTGTCCTTCCTGCACCTGTTAGTTTCAAAGAGTTACAGTCATTTAACAGTATTTAACAGCAGCAGTACCCACTGTCTATTGGTTGTTGCATTCCAAGCACCATTCTAGACCCTTTACCTATATTATTTCTCCTTTAATCCTCGTAACAGCCCTGTGAGGGAACTTCCTAGTTCACAAGTTAAATAACTGAGGCACACTCTGTTTAAGTAACTTACATAAAGTTATACAGCTAAATAATAGTGGAACCTGGGTTCAAAACCAAGCATCAGAACTCACCTGCTATCAAGTTAAACTTGTTCATTTTGTTGATACTAAAACTGAGACTCAGAGAGGTCAAGCACTTTGCCTAAGATCACACACAGCTAGTTGATGGCATAACCTAGAACTCTTGAGCACTAGCCCAAGTCTTCTTTCACTATCCTAGGCTGAAATGAGCTTTTGCTTGCCCATTGGAAGCTTTGGCTTACTTAAGGAATGGACCCCAGATCTGAGCACAGTGTCTCATTTTTGGCTTGATGGTTTTTAAATTATAACCTCTCATATCTTTTCAAATCTTGTTTTATGAACCTGGTTGAGAGACCTTATTCATAGTTCTCTTCTTGGTGTCCCCATGTAATCAACAGCAGACTCCTGCAAACAAGTCAGTTCCAAAAGTTTTTTTCTTTCTTTTCTTTTCTTTTTTTTTTTTTTTTTAGTTTTTCTTTAAATACTATAATTGTGAGGAATTTTGATGGAGTTAGGACATGCCTCCTTCTTTCTTCCTTCTCACTGTAAAACTGTAAGAGAAAGGATCACTGGTATAAAGAAAATGGAGTAAGTCCATTTTAAATTTGCATCTCAAAATTAGCTCCTAAAATGAAAACTTTGCAACTCAACCTTGACACGATGGGCTTAGGAAGACCATTTCAATTTATAGAGACAGAAAAGTGTCTGAGATGGAATAATGACAATAAACTTCCAATGGATATTGGTCTAAGCTGCAGTGAATTTACAAATTCCCTGCCGTAGTTTCTTCACATGCAGAGTTCTGCTTGCAAGGTCAATGAATTATTTCCTAAATATTATTCCTAAATAATTCATTGGTCATTTAGGGGAAAACACCCAAATAACTCTTGCTACCCCCAACACCACCCCACCCAAAACCACTGTAGTTTATTACTAAAAAGTCTTGTTGCTATTCCTTGCCTTAACAGTGGTAAGATTCAAGAAGCTAATATTTGGTATAGACTCTTCAACTCTGTAAAATATTTTCCATTTGTTTTTTGACTTCTAGGATATGACACGAGATTGCAAACAGAGGATCTATGTGTCAAAAGAGAATAATCCACCATACTCAGAGTTTCTAGGAAATGAGGAGAAAAATGCTTTTTAGCCACTTGCAATGTCTAGCACATGGTTCACTCTTGGAGCCTTGCCCTCAGCAAGCCAGGTTGAGGTGGTGTCATGTCTTGTCTAGGAAAAGGGCAGCCGTGTCCAATTAGAGATTTAATTTTAAATAAAAATGCCAGAGCTTCAGATTTCCTTTTTAAAGCCTCAGTGGGTGTGATTGCATTCTGGGGACATAAGATGGGGCTAAAAACTCTCCAAAGCTGCTATTCTAGGTGTCTAAACTCTCTAGCTAAGATCACAGCAGGGACCACAGACGTCACACCTGGAATCTGGAATGAGCATTATAAAATTGGCAAGGCTGAAAAGGCATTAGTAAACATTATTAAGAATTCCTTGCAGGCAATTAGACTCCAACAATATCGTTGGAGAGGGTGTTTTTCCCCTTTTCTTTCTTCCTTTCTTTTCTTTCCTTTTTTTTTTGCATCTTTATTTCTATCTTGCTAATGAGAGAGTAATGAGCCACATACTTGTTACCTAGAAGGAATCTCTTGGCAAAGCTCTAGTGAACTTAAAAACAGTATTTACAAACTGATTATTGTTCGCATTCATTATAAATTTTAAATTAGAAAGAATTGTAATAAAGAGAGCCAGGAAACGAGTTGTTCCTCACTTGGAGGTTTCATGGGCTCTTAAATGGTGACATGCTAAGATTTCTGCCTCTGACGAACTGGCAGTGGGAGATGTTCCTGGACTCCATGAGAGAATGTTTCACAGCTTTGGATTTGTTTATTCCCTCATTTTTTTTATACAACACGATTGTCCTAACTCACATTCAAGGCAATGATGTCTGGAATGTAAAGCCAAAAGATTTGTTTTCTATTGAAAACACATCAGATTTTTTGCACACTCTCCACTAACTTACACCACCCGATTACTTCTTGTTTATTTATTTGTTTCTTTCTTCAGCTCCCTTCTGTAAAAGAGGGAGAAAATTTTGTGGATAAGACCTGGCTCTTGACCTTGGCTGAAACACTCCCCTCTTTTTCTGAAGTGCTTATGCTTCCCACTGACCTGCAGGGAAAGGGAGACAGACATGCCAATCCAGAGACCTGGCCCTTCCACAGAAGCTCCATTGTGAGTCCCAGTGCCATTTAGAAGGGCTAGGAAAAGTCATATCCTTTACCTCTTATTTGCCCTTTAAATTTCCCATTTATATTTTTCCCTTTGGCTGTGACAGAAAAATTAGAGGAGTACAACTCTGCCACCCATCATCACTTTTCTCTTCTTGTTGGCTCGATTTAAATATTTTTATTATTTTTGTTTTGGTTTCATTTAACATATGAGTGTACTTCTTACCTACCTGGGGAGGTAAGTAATTTACTTGCATTACTTCATTTGACAGCTAAGGAAACTGAGGCTTAGGGCAATTTAAAAAGTTGATGAAACAGGGGTTTTAACCAAGGAGGAATGAACTGATGCTCAAAGGAGTACTGAAATGGGCACAGAAATCTAGAATGGAGACATTGGGTTCTAAATATTGGGTTCCTCTATCCAGAAAGCAGATGAGTCCTACTGACTGGGGGAAAAAAACTAATCTCTTGTTCTGTAATCTCTGTGTGATCAGGAAACAGTTATTTCACAGGGCCTTGAACTGAATTGCCAATTGACACAAAGAGTGGTCAAGGCTGTTCTATGTATAGTTTCCCATGGGGAATATGCTTGACTTGGGAGTCAAGAATCTGTTGGAGATTACAGGAAACTTCTGGTGAATCTGGAAGAGTTGGAATGCCTTCATTCATTTCAGAGAATAAAAAAAAAATATATCTCTTATATTGTGGAGTATGGAGTGTAGCATGCTAATTAAGAGCATAAGGCTTTGGAGACATAAATAAGATCCAATTTAAACCTTGGCTTGATATCTTAGTTACCGGTGATTTTACATACATTCTTTACCTTTGTTCTTCCATTTAAATGGAGATAACAATTCTATATATCTCAGAGATACAGTGAGGATTAAATGAGATAATGCATGTAAGATGCTTAGCCCAGTGCTGGGAATATAGTAAATGCCCAAATTGTATCAGCTATGATTATGTGTCTGTTTTCCTTGGCCACAACAGAATTTTGCTGTTGGTGATGTAAGGATATGATAGGAAAAGCTATTCCATGCTTTATAGGAATGTGAAGGGCAATCTGAAGGGCAGTGAGAATCAATGCAAAGGACATAAGGACATATGAGACTGCCATAGTATGCTGGGGGAAAGGATGTTTCATAAAGAATTTCTATCAGCAAGGCAGCACCTTGCCGCTAGCTAGGTCTAGCATAGAAATGGCTCCAGATCATTTCTAGAATTGAAAGGAACTAGGATTGGGAACATCCCGGCATATTGCAGATATATGAAGACTAGCCTAGGAAGGTGGGCATTACTCTAGTTATGGAGTCTGAATTTCAGGTGAATATATCCAGAAAAAAGGAAAAGTAACAAGTCAGAAACCCGATGGAAGCAGAAATGAATGCAACACATGGACAAAGACGTACACACTAAAAATAAGACTTCACATTTGTATTGTTTGTTATGGTTTATGAAATGCTTTCATATTCATTACAATTATGCAGAGTATATCAAGCCTTAAGTCATTAACTGGGTGCATAGAAGCCTTGCAGTTTGAAGAGAATGGCTTTTAGGCAGTAGGAGATCCATAAGAACAAAGGACAAGTAAGGAAGGCAGGGGACCAGATGTGAAACATCAACATTGATAAAGTTACATTTAATCAAATTATATTTATTTGCTGAGCCTTAGTTTCCTTATTTGCTAATTGGGAATAATTATGGTATCATCTGCCTTCCCAGGTTGTCATTAAGATTGGATGAAGCAATGAATGCAAAATGCTTAATGCTAAGTAAGTTCTTACAGAGTTGTGAGCTAGTCAATGGTGAGAAATGCCTGGGATGTTTAGTGTGGACAGGTACCTGGCAACAGGATTTGAGAGCAATGAAAGAAAAGACAAAGTATGGGAAACGAGGTGAACAAAAAGAATTGTCCTACTTGGTATTTTTGGCCTAATTTTGGAATTAGCAAAGCTAGAAATAGGACTCTCTCTATTCAGTATTTCTTCTCTTGTATCGGTCTTACTTTCGAATTACTGGGCCTAAATAAGAGACCTCTGTACTCCCATAGACCATGCCTGGCACATCAGACATCCTTCTGGCCTCACTTTGTCTCAGTGAATTCCTAATGCAAAACACCATGTTCTTGGTGTGAGATCCTGGGCCTCAGCAGAGGATTAAGCTGAAACATCCTGTCCTTCTAGTTCAGAGAGGAGGAGGTCTTTCTGCCCATTTCTAAAGAAGTTGGCAGTGGTTGTTGGAAATACTGCTGAGAGGCCAAAGCTTTGGCCAGGCCTGGGAGCTCACTCTGAAAGTTTTCTTGGGGAGTAAGAGCTTATCTGTGATTCTAGCGTACTAGATCCCTGGCTAGGTATCTCTGTCTCTTAGTTAGGTGACAGCATTCTCTAGCAGTGTTCTCAGCAACTTCTGATTGTGATCATCATCAAGATGCCCATGGCTACCACTTGCCCAGTCTCACGTCTAAGACTCTCCTTCCTGAGATTAGATTTCATTGACTCTTTTCTTGACTCACTGTCTTTCTGTTTGTTCGTCCATCCATCCATCCATCCATCCATCCATCCATCCATCCATCCACTGAATCCTTCAATTAACATTAATCCTTTATTCATAGTAGACCTTTCTCCCTGGTTCTAAAAACTCTTCACTGTGGCTTCCATTTCTAATGTATATGGACTTGGCAACTTCCCTGATTTTTTTGTTATCTTCCAACCTCTTTCAACTTACTAGATTTCTGGATCTTATCAATTTGTTCTTCTTATATTTCATGATTACGTAGGCTGATATTCTCATACTACTACCCTTAATTTTCAGTGATGAGGCTTCTAGAAGCTTGAATGAAGTATTGAATTTTGGAAATATGTTGAATTTTCTCTTCATTTTAAGTGAATAAAATAAACAGCTTGCTTGTCCAATCTTCAGAATGAGATCTGACAATTGGAGCTTGGTTGGCCTGGTCTTTGCTGTTGGTTGGCAGGTAAGAGAAAAAATGCTAAAAACTTCTTTCTAATTGCACATTTCTGGGCCCCTTCCCATAATCACCAAACTATAATATTTTCTTCAAAGGAATTAGTTTCCTTTGTGAGGCAGGCAAAGTGATCAACCAAGATGCTAAAAATTCCAGTCATTCTAGTTAATCAATTGCTTTTACTGTCTATAGAGTAGATGCTAAAGAATTTTCATATTCATTACTACTACATCACCAGATGTAGGGAGCCAGGGAAGAAACTTAATTTCTTGAAATATAAATCATTTTTTTTAAACTGTTAGATCCTATCTTCGTTTGTGTCCAGGAACCTACAGTGATAAGATTGTTAGCCATTGATTCTTACCTCATCCCATTATTCCCTTTCTTTAAAAATGCCAACAGTGTGGTCACTATAACATGTCTAATTTTGGGAATCTCTTCATTTTGACACATGTCTCACACCACTGCTGACTTGGCTAAAATCGGGCCTCTATAGAGAGTAAAGTCTCTTACCATACAAAATCATCCAGTTTTATTCTGGTCAGCACCTCTTGACAGGGCTTGGACCCAAACCCCAGTGTGGCCTTCCCACCTGTTCCCTGGTTTTCTTGCTCCATTTGTGGTTCTCATAAAGACGGTAAGCAATTAGGCTGTTCAGTTGTGGCACATGGTAGTGTAAAATTATGGAATTTAGGATTTTAATGAGTTCAGGTGCCATACAAAAGAACTCCCCTATTCCTACCCCCACCCCTTGTCCATAAAATTATATGGCTTTAGAATTGGGGCTTTATGCAGCCTGGACTAAGCCATTTTATTTAAAGAAAAAATAGACCAGGAAAAAAAAAAAAGAACCAACACAATTATATGCAGATTTGTTCATAAATCAGGCACTGCAGCAGCTGTGCGGCACATGTTGGTGATCCTGAGTTTGTTGCTGGAACTTGAAAGATAAACATGAACCTGTTTCCACAGAGGAAAATCTGTTCACAGCAAGGAGCTGACCCTGTTCTTTAAACAAGGATGATGGTGTGGTAGCCTGCTGTGCCTTGTTCTGTGTTGCTGTTTGGTGGTGAGGGTCACATAAAGAAGAGATCGAAGAATGAGAAGTGATTTACCCAGGGAAGAAGGAATCGTCAACAGACCCCAAACAGTAGGCAGAACTTGACTCTTCCACCCAACATTCTCTGGCCCAATTAGCTAGGTCACTGGGCAGGCCAGATTTTTCATATGTATTTTCGGAGGTGAAAGATCTTTTGCCCTAGAGCTAAATAATGTAGAAAAAAGGTATGCAATTTATGATGAAAGAGTAGTTCTGAGACTTATGTCCTTTTAAATATATGTGCATGTCCCCAGAGCTCCTGCCAAGCCCTGTGCTTGCCTTAGGTGTGTGGAGAAGGGAAGGACAAACAGAGGGGATCCATCTGTTTTAGGATTCACAGTGCAAGGCTGATTGCTTTTTGCTCTGGCTTAGTGCCAACAGTAACTCATTGCAAGGTCCAGCTGTTGCCAGCCGTTTCCTTGGTCCAGGTATTCCTTTGGGAATGGAATGTAGTGCAGTATATTTCTTAGCTGGCTTTTTGTGAGAATGGGTATTTTAGTTCAACCTGCCTCTGTGTGCTTCAAATCAAAGGAGTAGCATTGTAAGTAATGGTGAGGGTCACTTTGTGACAATATGGTGGAGATTGATACTTACATCTGTGAGGTCAGTTAATTAACTGGGACTAATGGTGATGTAAACTGCCTAAAGCAGATGTGGCTAACCTCCTTTCTTCTTCTGCTAAATAAAAGGAGAAAGTTTTGAAGACAATCGGATTGTCTTCTCTTCTATTTTTCCCCTAGAACTCTGTCTTGGTGCTCTATCTGAGAAGAGTTAATACTAGAGGGGCCCTTAGGGAATTTCAGGCTAAAGGTGTTGGGTGGTTCTGTGCCTTTCAAGAATTTTATCCCAGCACGGTTCTCTACATTAGGCACTGGCCAAGTCAAAAGGTCTGTTAGCACTATCTGATTTCCTCAACCTGGAAAAATGTTAATGATCTCAGAGGCATGACTTTTTGTCCTTTCTGATGACTTCTGTTCAATCTGTCACCCCAAGGCTCTAAAGGAAAACTCATATACTCAAGACACACATACCCGCACACACACACACACACACACACACACACACTCACACACACGTGCCACATCATTATTAATAAATGAATGGAGCTATTTGTTATTTATTATTTAAACCTTCAATACTGGCTAGCCTGAGTGATACATGAAATATAGGCAAGTAATTTATTTATTAGGGAAAATAATGATTTTTTCCCCCATAGCATAACCCCCTCTGACCCAAAACAGCAAGAGCTTTATCAAATACAAATACGATGGCTTGTAATTTTAGAGTCTTCTAGAGCATTGTAACTGACAACCTTTTTAACATAAGTACATTGAACAAATAATTTATAGACGTATTCTGGGAATATTTTAGGGTATTTTATTACTACTTCTGAAAGCTATGGCATGTTATCGATTTTGGTATATTAATATAACCTAAAAGGGAGGGCACATGCTCAGCTCCTAATCCACATCAGCTTTGATGGCAAACAATATATTTTACTGAAGGGAGCCTTGAACCAAAGCAGTAGAGGTTAACAATTACACATTACAGCCAAAAGTTTAAGATAATGAATTTCACTCATTACAGAACTTCCATCTGGGGACTGAAACAAATTTTACATATAGTCTCATCCAAATTTTTCAACCACCATTTGTCAGCATGAATTTTCCTTTCCTTAAGCTTCTTTATCTCCTGCCTCTTCTTTAGGATTCGTGAAGCCCACTTCCTGCTGAAAGGACCACCTGATATCACCCCTTTTCCAAAAATATATTTTTAGAATGGGTTCTGGGGTTTCATTTAAAAGAAGTTATTATGTCCCTCCTTGTATCACTTGCTTCTTTTAGATAGTTTCTAGATGATGAATGCCTAAGTTATCAACATCTTGTTCATGTTTGGTATTTTTAAATACTTTTACTCCTTCTTATGTTGAGACCCAGAGCTCTATTACATAGTCATTATTGTCTAAATTTCTGACCCCAGCACTGGGGGTCCTCCTTAATTTGTCCTCACTGTCTTGAGCCCTCAATTAGAAGTCAGTGCTTATGCTAAACTGGCCTTCTGCTGTCTCTGATCCCCAACCTGATCATCATCAAAAGCATCCTGCCTTTATGCTTTTGAGGCTGCTGCTCTTCTTTTTTCTGTCATCCCATCTTTTTCGTGTGTGAAGATTTTCCTGACCCTTCTAATACATAATTATCTTCTCCTTCTCTGAACCTCTGTACAACTCAGCAGCTCTCCCTTATGATTTAGCACTTTACCATGAGTGGCCTTGAATTAGTCCTAGTATCTCTTTCACATATATCATTTATCCTGGATTGACTATGAGTAATTTGAGGAAAGGAATCATATAGGTTCCATTTTCATTGTAGCTGCACATCACTCAGGACGCAGTGAGCAGATACTGGCAGCTCAGTCCGTACTAAATTCAGTAGACACCAAGTTTATCCTGAAATCTAAGGAGAATCAACAAAATTTTCAAAATCTAGCTCAGCTTGTCTCCCTCTAGTCATTCAAAAATTACAGATTGATGAGATATCCTACAAAATTTTTCTGGAAATAATTATTGGGGATGAAATTTCTTTGCCTTTCTTATTATTCTCAATGTAAAAAAATCATTATAAATGTAATAAATGCTGTTAGAAAGACTTGAAAATTTGGCAAAGCCAAAAGAAGAAAATAAAATAATCTCCCACAATCCCTTCATCCATAGCAAGCACTAATACCTTAGTATCTACCTTTCCAGACTATTTTGTGTGCATATTTGTGATTTATGTATGTATACACACACTTTTACATATGTTGCTATTACTGCCTTCATTCATTCCTTAGGATAAATTACCAGAAATAATTTGCTGGGACAAAAGGATATCTATAAAAAAGAAGAGCATGTGTGTGTGTGTGTGTGTGTGTGTGTGTGTGTAGAGGCAGGTACAGGCATTATACACTATGCACTCTTTTGTAACCTGTTTTTCTACATGTCAATAATGTAGCTTTCATGACTGTATAGCAAGTCATTGTACCTTAATTTATTTAACCAATTACCTATTACTGAAATTTTAGGGTTTTTAACTTTTTACTCCTAAAAACAGTGCAAATGAGCTTTCTTGTAGGTAAATATTTGTGCACATTTTTCATGGTTTCCTCAGGATAGATTCTTAAAAGTGGAATTTCCAGGGCAAAAGGGTATACGTATTTTTAAGACACCTATGAGATATTGCCAAAATATCTTCAGGAAAGGTGACATTTACATATAGTACGGTGGGTGGTAATTGAGATGGTCCTATTCTCATCCCTGACATTTCAAAGTTATTCTAATGGAATGTGAAGAACCACCATTGGGAGAGTATGGTAGGGTTTACAGTGAGGGGAATGAACAACCACCAATGTGTTGTCATTGCAACTTCTTAAAAGACAGACCTCACATGCCACTCACCTGCTTAATTAAAGTCCCTGTTTGCCTCTGATACTTGAGGAATCAAGTTCTAATCCCTTTGCTGGGCCTTTAATCTGTCTTCAAAGTATGACTGAGCTCTGCTGACCCTCATTCCCCCACATCCGTGCACTTTAAGCTTCTCCTGTGCTAAGAACTTTACTTTGGCCAGAATACAACCTGTTCTCTTATATCTTTACAGCTTTGCACCCAGGAACAATGCTCATCTATACAGAATCACTTGTTAGAGCTATGGATTAATCATAGTTCAAATAATAATAGCCAGCACACTTGTCAAAAAAGAAAATAACTGTGAATCAGTGAAAACTCTGTGTTATAAAATTTCAATTGTTTATTGTCATATAAATATAATAGTAGTTAATATTCTTTCTATGCTAAGTAATGTATCCTGTGCTTTCCTTGGATTATCATTTGTGGGTATGTTATCATTCCATAATGCAGATTAGGAAACTGAGATTTAAAAAAAATTAAGTAACTTGTCCAAGGATATGACTAGAAAGTGGCAGACTTGGGATTTGAAACTAAAAAATAATAGTATTAATAAAACTGATAATAATATTGTTAACCACACCACATAACACTGTCTATCAGAGATGCCTCATTGGGTCTCTTGACAGCCTTCTGTGTTCATGCAAGGAATTGTCAACAGGATGAAGGAGTATCTGCTGGCTTAAAAAAAAGGCATGGGCTGATGTATCTTTGGAATCCTAGATTAAGAAGTATATAGTTCAGGCTTTCAACTGAAAAGTTGAAGTTTCTAGTAGAAACTTTATCTTATCCACGTAGATCAGGGTTTCTCAATAGCCGCACTATTGACATTTTTGACTAAAGTATTCTTCGTTTTGGGGAGCTGTCCTTTGCAACCCTTGTCCCCAGTTCTGTCTCCTGACATTGTAAACATACCGTAGTATATTCCCAGGGAACCACTGGTCTAACTGGAATAGTGAAGTGGACTTTTGTCATTATTTTGGCTGGTCTGCTGAACCCTTTCCCTGTTATTCTGGAATCCTCACCTTATGAGATGAGACATTTCTGGTTATCACAGCTGAGGGTTAGAGGGTCCTGTTGGCATCAGTGGATAGAGCTACAATGTACAGGACAGCCCCCCACTACAAAGAATGCTCTACTCCCAAATGTCAATAGCTCCTTTACCTTTGTGAGCCCTTCTGACAAATTCCTTTATTTTTGACTTAGGCTAGTTCAGTAACTGGAAACTGATAAAGAATCCCATGGCATGGACACCTTCAGAGTCTGAAAAAATCCAGAAGCTCTATAAGAATTGCTTTGTACTTAGCATTTTTTGTTTAGCCATGTAATAAATAGTTATTAAACATCTTTTGTGTGCCAACCACTGTACTAGGTGCTGGGAATATAATAGCTTAACAGAGAAGGTTAGCACTCTCCTGGTCAAATGGACAGCCGTAGAGTGAGGGGAAGCACAGAGTGGGAGGGGCACAGTATCAGAAGCCCCAGAGGAACGATGTTTAAACTGAGGCCTGAAAGAGGAGTAGAAGTAATCCAGGAAAGATGATGAAGAATGTCTTGTGCAGAAAGAACAAAATTAGGAGGAGAGAGGGGGGACAGGAAGACGGGGGTGTTGCCTGTGGGAGAGAAACAGAGAGGGGGGATGGGAAGGAGGAGGGAGAGAGAAGGACAGGGATACAGATAGTGATGGGGGTGGGGAGAGAAACAGAGAGAGAGGTCTCTAAGGAGAAAGAACTGAAAGAACTGAAATCTGGAGTGGCTGGAGCAGGATTTCAGTGCTTTCTGTAGAGCTCCAGAACCAGCCAGGGGAGGCCTCTGAGCTATAATTCCCACAGACTATACATAGGACCCTAAAGCAACCTGCCTTGAGGGTTGAGTCCCCTGCTGTGGCAGTGCAACTTGAGAATAATGTCCTGTGCTCAGGGCTGAGAAAGGAGAGAGGAGATTAAAATAGACATTTATTTATTTTTCATTTTGCATTTAGCTCGGTGTGGGCTGACTGCTTTTCAGGATCTGATTATTCCCTCCCTGAGGGTCCTGTGGTCAGACGCCAGCTGTGAGGATCTGTTACCATGGGTGACATTTTCATCCAATGGGGGACCGTGCAGCTTGTTTGCAGAGTGGCAGATGGAGCAGCTAATCGATACAGTCTGGGGGGTGGGCGTCCCCGCCCCCAGTGGCCCTGCCACACAATGAGAGCTGGGCCCCAGGGGCTTGTGGAACACACTGCCAGTGACTAGGCCTTTGATTGGAAAAGACCTCACTCACTAGGGGTTCTGGCCCCAAACAATGCCCGTTCTTTACTAAGGTGGCCTCCACACTCCCAGGATTTTCACAGCCCCTGCCTCAGGCAACACTCCTGGGAAAAGCTGCTGCCAAACCCTTCTCAGCTCTGTGTGGATGCTACTGAGTATTCTATTCCAGTAAAACTCAGCCTGCATTTTTTTAGCATCATCTATGTTTAAGCAATATACTGAGTAGGGGAAAAGAACAAGGTAATGTCCTGCCCTCAAGGACCTTGTGATGTAATTAGGAGCTTTGAGTCTGGTGATGGAATAGCCAGAAACCACTCAGCCAACTCATTGATTGAAGAGCCTGCTTTGTGTTGGAGATTGGAATACAAAGATGGCTAAGATGTGGTTGGTGCCCCCAGTACCATATTTAACTCTATAAGCCATTGAAAAATAAGAATAGCTAGGACATACTGAGTTCTTTCTCTGCATTATCTCATTAAATGTCTGTAATTCCTAAGAGATAGATACCAATATTGTCCCATTTTTGGATGAGGAAACTGAGGTCTAGCATAGGGCAGTAACTTGTACGGATCTACACATTAGCACT
This sequence comes from Canis lupus dingo, assembly GCF_003254725.2. Taxonomy (NCBI): domain Eukaryota; kingdom Metazoa; phylum Chordata; class Mammalia; order Carnivora; family Canidae; genus Canis; species Canis lupus. Next base: position 52,685,866 of record NC_064246.1, on the reverse strand, counting down.
ATTTCCATTGATGTCTTAAGTGTTTTAGCATTTGAAATTCATATATATATATATATATATATATATATATATATATATTCTCTTTTGGTAAAATATACTAAGTGTCTAATAACATGTTCATTATGTTACAAAACAAAATTTAACTTAGTAATTTTTAAAGATCTTATTGGTTTTTTTCAATAATTCATGAATCAGGCAATATCTACTCTAGAAGATAGAAAGGAGCTCTGAGGAGCTGTACAAAATGAAAGAGTTTTATTTTTTTATTTTTAAAAAAGATTTTATTTATTTATTCATGAGAGACACACAGAGAGAGGCAGAGACAGAGGCAGAGGGAGAAGCAGACTCTATGCAGGAAGCCCCACATGGGACTCGATCCTGGGATCACAGGATCACACCCTGAATTGAAGGTAGATGCTCAACAGCTGAGCCACCCAGGCACCCCAAAACAACACTTTTATAGGCAGAAGGGAGCAGGAATAAGGTTGTTGTACTGGGCAAAAAACAGATTGGTTATTGCAAGGTAACTTCCCTTTAGGGGATGGCAAGAGTCTACTGGGCAGATTACCTAACTCTAATGCTCATCAGGCAATTTCTGATGCATTTAAGTTTCCAACTGTAGGAGAGCTGAAACTTTCATTAAATCTTGGTTTGGTGACATGGGGCTTAGCATAAGTGACTCCATTTTGGGTATGTTGTCTTGTTACTTTATTATTATTATTATTTTATACATATATTCCTTTTAGAGAGAGAGAAAGGATGAGCAGGCAGGGGCAGAGGGAGAGAATCTCAAGCCTGACTTGGAGCTCCATCTCATGACCCTAAGATCATGTATGATGTGAGCCAAAATCCAGAGTCAGCTGCTTAACCTACTGAGCCACCCAGGTGCCCCATGTTGTCTTGTTTTTAACAATTATTTTGCATTGCTTAAGATCAAGTGGTGAGAAAAAGTTTATTCCTTGATTTCTTAATCCCAGTGGAATAAGAATGAGAGGGGCAGGAAACCTGGGACCTTGTACTTCTGAGTGATGTGGGACTAGGCCATTCATCAAACTGAACCTCAGCTTTCTCATCCTCAAGTAGAAATATTAAGTTTGGCCTTGTGGGTACATTAGTGGAGTTTTGTGAAAACCAAAAGGAAATCATATAAAGCTGTAATCCATGAATTTAAAATGATAATCCATATGATAATCAAGAATCTCTTCGGCTTTACAGATGAGATTCCCAGCCTTTTTTGCCCTTACCATTTCTGTTGTTTTAGTTGAGGAGCTGCACATAAGAAGTTTCTAGAACTAGGAGGGTAGTTCACCAAATAAACAAGGAAAATACTCTTCACTTTCTCTGCTCTTGCAAGAAAAACATGAAATAAAACACAGCCAAGTTTTCATCATTTCCCTCTTTCCTCTCTACTTTGATATAGGTTTCTCAAGTCTTATCCCATGCCTGCTTCTTCCACTCATCCCCCCACCACCCTAAATTGGTAATTTATTTCTTTTAAACCACTACACATATAAGCATCACTATTTTAATTAGTGAGCAGCAAACAGAAGTAAGGAGCTAGAAGGCACAGCAAGAGAGCCCACCACTTGCATGCTTTAATTATTCATCGTGGTAAATAAAATTAAATATTTCCCAGCAATCCAGAGCAGTATCTGAAGTAATTACACTGTCAAATTCATCAAAAATTCTCTCATCAAAATAAAAACCTTGATGTCATTTAATAATTTATAATACAAATACACAAAAATTGTAAAATATTATGAATAGAAAACTGCAGGGTAAGTGAACATGAATTAGTTAGGGATTATGTTCTAGAAAGAAGCTGTCATGAGTTGTATAAATTTTTAATCAGAAATCTTTTTGAGACCTAATTTAGAGTATGGAATATACCAAGAACTGTAGAATACAAAGAACACAACAAAACAGCAACACATTCCTGCGGCTTGGAGATTTGCAAATTCACTGCTTTTTGAGAAAAACAGGACTCAAGATGATTTCAGGCAGAGGGAAGGCATGTCCCTTTGATGCTTTGTATGTTCCAGATCACCTGTGGCACCTTACATGTTATCTACATGGGTAACAAATGAATTAATTAACCTTTATGTAATGACCCTGAGTCACAAATGGGAAAAGTCTGGTTCATTTCCACCAATAGAGAAAGGCAGTCTCAGACACTGAACCTTGTAAAACAATGTGTGATTCTGGAAACCAGATGGTTTCATCCCAGTTTGGCATGGTTTTGATCTGCTGAGTTTCTGTGTGGAAAAAGCCTGGATAAAATAGAGTAAACCAGACTTTTCTTCTCCTTGTTCTCAGAGAAGTATTCTCATATATGCATGTTATGCCTTGCTTTAGGAAACATCTGTGGGACTTGCCAATGTCAGGACAGGTAAGGAGTGGCCAAGGCTTTGTTTTACCACAATGAATGGGGGAACAGCAGCTCCACTGATCAGGAAGGGAGTTCAGAACTGAAAGGTGAATTTTCAAGATGCTAATTAGAAAAGAAGCAAGGGTAATTTTTAAAAACAATTTTGCTTTATGTGTCTTCTCAGGGATCTGAGAGCTTAGCATGGATGGAGACATGGTAATCAGAGAGATCTTTTTACAAAAAAGGTAAAACTGTTCACTTTTATACTTAAAACCTTTCAAAAACTTTCTCTTGTATTTATTTTTTTAATTTTTATTTATTTATGATAGTCACAGAGAGAGAGAGAGAGAGGCAGAGACATAGGCAGAGGGAGAAGCAGGCTCCATGCACCGGGAGCCCAACGTGGGATTCAATCCCGGGTCTCCAGGATCGCGCCCTGGGCCAAAGGCAGGCGCCAAACCGCTGCGCCACCCAGGGATCCCTCTCTTGTATTTAAAAGTCAAAGACCCTTAATAAGTATTTCAAGGTCCTGAGGGTTCCAATTCCTCTGGACTTCTTCGGACTGGTATCACACCCCTCTGCTCTCTTGGTCTCTGAGGACGTAGCTCTTCTACTTCCAATCTCCTTGAACACACCATGTTCCCCTCTGCTTGGCACATTCTTCTTCCTTTTTTTTTTTTTTTTTCCTGGGCAAACTCCTCCTTATCCTTCAGAGCTTAGCTTAGATATCCCTCTTTTAGGAAGCTGTCCATGATCACCAAGTGCCATCAAGTTGTCCTGTTATATCTCCCATGGCACCTTGCACCCCCCCTTTATAAATGTGCTATATTTGTTACACTTAGAGATAATTACTTATAATAATGTACTTTGTCTTCCATGATAATAGAAACTTGATGAAGGCAGAGACCATATATGGTCTATGCTCTAAATCTACGTCAGAGATTTTCTTTTGACCCCCACTATGAGACACTTTATAATCTGTAACCCCATCCCCCGAATTTATCCCCTTTCTTCATTCTCTGCCCCCCCTTCCACACTCCCCAGTCTGTGCATGGAGATCCACCTCTTCACTGTTCCTGACCTACTCCTGCTCCAGAGCCTCTCTCAGATATCTGGATGGCATGCTTCTTCACCTTCAGGTCTATTGTTGCATTTCATTTCCCAAGTAAAGTTATCTCTTTTTAAAATTTCTCTCCATCCCCAATCTGCCAATCAATGCTCTCTACTCCTTTTCCTGCATTTTTGGGATCTCCTCAGCATTTAGTGTCAATTAGCTCACTAGCACTTACTTGCTTCTTGTCTTTCCTTCCAAAGTAAGCTCTATGAGCACAGAAATTTTGTCTGTATTGTTCAGTGCTGTAGCTTCAGTCTGTAACACATGACCTGGCATATACTAGGCACTCAGTAAATATTTGTTGAAATAATGAATGTTTAACCTCTATGCAGAGGTTAAAACAGATGAAGAACTAATATCTTTAAGGGAGACCCTTTTATAAGAATGTGGGGCTTGGGCAGCCCTGATGGCCCAGTGGTTTGGCGCCGCCTTCAGCCTGGGGCGTGATCCTGGAGATCCGGGATCGAGTCCCCCATCAGGTTCCCTGCAAAGAGCCTGCTTCTTCCTCTGCCTGTGTCTCTGTCTCTCTGTCTCTCTCTCTCTGTTCTGTCTGTCATGAATAAATAAATAAAATCTTAAAAAAAAAAAAAAGAATGTGGGGCTTGGAGGAGTGGATGCTAGAGTGGGGTAAGATTGGCTTCTCCTCTTCCCAATATAGGCTGTTTAGGTCTGTATGAGGTCCTAATACCTATGGCTTCTTCTGAGAAAGGCTTATGGTTGGTGAAGTAATAGGTGGGAGAGAATGCTGGGTGAAGAAATGACTAATCTGTTGCTATAAATCAGGGATGACAAATGGTCTATATTGCCATTGTCCATTCCATTTAATTGGTAGTAGTTCCTTAAAGGCTGTATTGAGAAGGATTCTGAGGCTTTGCTAGGTCTAATGGTTGTGATCAGAGAAGTATTGGGCTCAAAGAGGGAATGGCAGCATTTGCTTCATGAATTTGTATCCTAACCTCTAAGCTTGGACTTGGTTCTGGTCTTTCCTTTGAAACAAGGCTCCCAGAGGACTAATGATAACCCCATTAGTCTATTTGTGTGAAACTAAAGGTTAAGGTATTTAGGGTGGACCTAAGAATCCAGATCCTTTGAGGATTTGGATATATCTTGTCGATTGATTTATATTTTTCTCCAGGGGATCAAATGGCTAAGCTGTAGTAGTGGTTTACAGCTTAGGGACTCTAAGCAAGAGGGCAGAACTCTTCTAGTTTCACTTCTTCAGCTTGGCTATTCAGACGAATTTCCTGTTGCTAAGACAGTCTACGGATAATAACCCTAGTTATATGAAATCTTGGCCTGAAGAAGAAACTCTGACTCTCGTGATTCACCCAGCACACCAACCTGTGAGCTCACTTGCCCATGTGAGCTATCCTTTCCCCTCCAGTGCTACCATCAACCCCATCTGCAACAGCCACCATTCCAAGGTTTAGCTCTCCCTTCTATCAATTATAATCAAAGACATTGCTTCTTTCTGAAAGGCTCTTTTGTCTCTACACTGACATCCTTCACTTCTCTGCAGGTGCCTGACCCAATTCCTTATACTAAGTATGTATTTTTAGTATTTTCATATGTGTCTGTTTCCCCCCCTTTACTAGATTTAAGCTCCCTGAGGAGAGGGGGCCATTATAAATATGTTCAGAATATTTATATTTATATGCAGTTAGTATTACTAACTATAACTATTAACTATTCATTAACATATAATGAACTCAGCACATATTTTTTTGTCTTAAAGGATCACTGTCTAATACACTGTTGGCTGGACAATAGGCCCACCAGTTAAAAAGTATAACTGTCATAATCTTTCTGGGGGGACCATTTTGCAATATCTATCATATTTTTGGATGTGTATACCTTCTCTTCCAGCAATTCTACTTTTTGGCATTTATTCCACAGAAATATTCATAAGAAATACTCACAGTACTCATAAGAGTATTATCATTTGTCAATTGTCATTTGTCATATTGTCAATTGATATTGATAAATATCAATATCTATATGTAAAAGGGTAATAAGTATAGGGTTATTTGTGATGATGAACATGAGAATAACCTAAATGTCCATTCTGAGAGAAATTGTGATATAAATTATGGTACATATACACAGTTTAATACTATGCAATCTTTAAAAAGAAAAGTGATTAGCTATATATTGACAAACAAAAATGTTCACGATATTATATATAATTGTATAAAGTGGTATTTTTTTGCAATGTCACAAATATATGTAAAAATGTGCATATGTATATGGACATGTGAACATACATAGAAAGGGACTAGAGGACATAAACCAAATTATTAGTGGCTTATTTATGATGGGTAAACAAGACATTTTATTTTTTTAATCTTTTACTGATTTGGACTTTTTTCATTCTTTTGCTCTGTCCCCGGCTTTAATGAGATATAATTGATATGTAACATTGTATAAACTTAAGGTATATGGTAATTTGATGGAGTTATATATTGCAAAATGATAACCACCATGGCATTAGCTAATACCTCCATCCCATCACAAGATTACCATTTCTTTTTTGGTGGTCAGAACATTTAGGATATACTCTCTTAACAATATTCAAATATATAGTAGAGTATGGAAAAAAATTTAATCAACATGCAATCATTCTAAAATAAAAGATATTTTAAGAAGAGTTTATTATAAAAAAGGCATGGCAGTTGTGTTTGCTAAAATTTCCTGAAGTTGAGATGTTACCAAAAATAATTCATTAGCCATTTCAGCTAACCCCAGGGTGCTCAGCTATTTCTTAGAAACATTAACTATAGACTAAAAGTGGTGTTTACCTAAGAAAATTGTTCTTTTCCCCTTCCTCATTGATATCAAGCTAGACTATGTGACTTGCTCTGGTTAATGACATGTGAGTGAAAGTGATAACGTGTAATTTCTGAACACAAGTTTAAAGAGCCAGTTCATGGTTTGGCAGGCTTTGTTTCTCTTTTTGTCACAAAATCAGTAATATTTCAGGAGTTTACTCAGTGGTCTGGGTTCCTGGAGCAGAACTTCAGTCAACACTGATGGACATTTACACAAGCAAGAAACAGAACCTTGATGTTGTAAACCACTGAGATTTGTGGGTTGTTTCTTACTGCAGTATAGCCTACACTGATAAAACTGCTCACAGACTTCACCAGTCCCTTTAATAGATGCCTTCATTGGCCTAGAAGTGATGACTTCTGGCTCTAATCTTAGCTTTGCCACAAACTTTCTGAGAGGTATCAGCTAGAATGCTTTAGATTGAAAGTACAGCAAAAAGCAACTTAAATAAGGAAATTTACTATTATGCATAACAGGAAGTCCGGAATTACAGCTTCATGACATCATTGAGGACTTAAAGTCTGCCATCTTTCTGCGTGGCCTTTCTGTTACAGTTTTCTGGTGGCTATAGAAGTTTCAGGTGTACATGCAGATATAGTATCCCATGAAGAAGAAGAAGAGTGTTTCTTCCTATGTGTTTCTTTTTCTTCTTTCTTGTTTTTATGGAGGAAAGTATTTACTGGAAATTCCCCAGAAAACTATTCCCAGATCCCATTGGCTAGGATTGGTCACATGTTTGTGCCTAACCAATGGCAGTGACATGGCTGTGATTGGCTTTGACCAGCCATGGTTCATTCCTTTTGGGGCTGGTAGTGGACCCCTTTTTTGAGTACATGGCTGTATGGCAAGTGATTACCCAAACCAAATTGTCTTCTAAGTAGAGGAGGATAGAATTAATATTTATCTCAATGACCTTATGCAAGTACATTCCTCCTTGGACCTTAGTTCCCTCATTGATAAACTGAAGATATTGGACAAATGGGTTTCTAATGAACAAGGTATTATATCAGAGTCCATGGATCTTGTCCCCTTAAGGAATGAAGTCAAACACTCTTACAGGGCTTTGGACAGGCCGAAGCTATTGTTGGTGCCCCAGAGTGTCACTGCCTTAGGTCATTAAAACTCTTGTCTCATCAGCTTCCTGACAGGCAGACATATTATGGGTTCCAGCTCCCATAAAATCTTGCATCTTGGATTTTACATGCCCAGTGTGAATGTGATCTAGGTGAGGGATATATATATGTGCCGTTTTGTTAGGTTTTACTTACATATCAGATTGACTTTAAAAGTGCTTTGAAAACTTATAAAGTGCTTTGTGCTTGGAGGTTTTTTTCCCAATAGCTCCCTCTTCTCCCATGCGCCATACTCCCAAATCTCTGCATTTCTTCACAATTTGAAACTACTCAAGGTGCTTTATTGGCCAATTTAACATAAGCCAGTCTCAAGTGCTCTTGAGCCATGAACTCCAAAAATAATTTATAATCATTATTATTGAAAATAATAGAAATGACTGAGGTAAGGAGCTACAAAACCAAGTGAGTAGATCTTGTGGGATTGAAACTGAGGTCTTCACGTCTTACAAGGCACTAGTTTTCTTATATCTAGGCATTGGCTGAAAACTGCCTGGGAGTGAGATGGGCTTGTCTGAGGAAAGCGCCAGAGCTCTTATATTTTATTAGGCAAGGTAGGCACGTATACAGCCAAGACCTGCTCAGGCGGTGGAAGAGGGCTGGAGAGGAATCTGTAAAAATGGATACAGTTGAAGTCATCCTGTCTCTCCCACCCTACTACATGCCTTGGAAGAATTTTATGAACTGTTTGTAACTTTGCCACTTGGTTATAACTATCAGCAGTTTTAAACAGTGTGTAATTTCTTGATTGGCTTTGATGAGATCATTTTGTTTTTCATAATACTGTGCTGGGATGCTCAAGTCACCCTCTTTTTCTCAAGAGACACATTGCCACAACACTCTGATCCATGGGAGGGATGACTATTAAAGAGAATGACTTCAGCCATCTCAAACTAGCAGTCTTATTTGTCACCACTAGGATATAGCCTACTAGGACTCCTAGGATGGGTTTGTATTTTTGGAGAGCCTCTTAGAAATATTGCTTTTGGTCCAGTGTAGCCCAAGAGGTGTCAGTCAGATCCAAATCACCAGATTAAAATGGGCATAGCCCATCACATAGTCATCCCAAAGTATCTTGACATTAAGCAGTGATTGAATGATTGGCTGATTGACTGAGTCTCTTATAGAGGGTAAGAAGTCTTCCTCAGGCCAAGTGAAACAGAAACCATAAAATGAAACCAAAGTGAAAGAGGAAGAGTAGATTGCTCATTCTGCAAACTTATTATTGTTAAATCAAACATGGATATGAGAAGTCATACAAAATAGGTGTATAGTTTAATGAGTTATAAGACAGCATCCTTCTAACCACCATTGAAGTCAAGAGATAAAATTTTATCATTCACCCCAGAAGGCTATCTTCTCTATCCAACCTCATCCCTCCTCCCCCACAAAAGTACTTTTTGGGGGGACTTTTATACTGACTTTTATACTGATCACTTCTTTGTGTCCTGTATAGTTTTATCATCCAAGTAAGCACCTAAATGCTCTAGTTTAGTCTTGCCCATTAAAAAAATTGACATATCTTTCAAATCTCCTTTAACTTACAGGTTTCTCATACAGTTCCTTCTTTTTCTTACAATTTACCTTTTGAATTTTCCTACAGTATGGATGTTGCTGCTAATGTACTCATCGTACCGTTCAATTTGTTCCTCTGTCCTCTATATTTTCTGCAAGTTGGGAACTATATTCAGAGGCCTGATTAAATTCAGGTTCATTTGGCAGGTGGCATTGAGCTATTTCACCAGCAGGTACATGATGTCCAATTTTTGCTCTTTTTTAAATGTTAACATCCACCAATGCTCAATGTTGGATCCATTAGTTCACTGGGAATTGCTAAATGGTGATGTCTAATTCTACCATTTCCCTTTCATTCATTAGCTAGAAAACTTGTAAGCAGATGCTTCCCCTCATCTACTCTTTGATTACCCAGTGGTGCAGTTCAGGATATGCTTGAATCTTTCTTTTTATTTACCATAAAGATAATAAATTGGTTCCTATCCTCCTCTGAAGCTAACCAATTAGTTTTTTTTAAACACATTGTTATAAATACAAGGACTTGAGAATTAATTGATAGGTTCCCAGATTGCATTTTAAGTTTATATTTCCATTGTTTTTAATGTTCTGAATACAGGAGTCAGTGTTTGTGCTTAGAAACTTGGCTATCTCCCTGCCTCCAAATCACCTGGAAAAGAAGCAGCCAAATTCACCATGAACTGCTCAAAGATCAGTGAAGAGGCTTGATTTTAGTTTGGTGTTTATTTTTAGTTTCAGTCACAGATTAGGGCTTGTGGCAATGGATGTTAGGAGTTTTTAGCTAAGGGACTTTGAAAATATATGGTCCAATTGTCAAGATCCTTGTCACTGTCAAGTGGATGTCATTAATTATCTCTTTTATCCATCCTTTTCTTAGGATTCTGTGAGCTCCAAGCCCCCTTCTGATTTGACTTTCTGTGTGGCTTGACAATAGAAGGAAAATGCCCCAATCATATAGTGCAAATATTTTTTTTTTTTGCTCGATGATTAAGTTTCTCACAAGAAATGAATAAATTGGCATTTTGTTGCCAAAATTATATTTTATATTCTTTTCCAAGGAAATGTGAGCCCTAGAAATGCTGTCATTATAACCTTGTTTCTATCAAATTGGCTCTGTCCAGTTTTTAGGATAACTCTGTACTTGGACTGCTCTTTTCTTAGGTTTCTTCCAAGGGAGTGACTTACAGTCATTCTAGGTAACTGAAGAAAAGCACATTCTTTTCAAGCTGGGTCCACTCATCCACATGGCCCTGAGGCAGGCCATTCATTGATTCCTCCCATTCTCTCACTCCAACTAGCAATGAGGTACTACTGTTAGAAACCAGGTACCTTTCCTTGGCAACAGCAGCTGCTAACTAACAAGTAGGTCATTAACTAGGGGTAATGATGGATATAACCAGATTGCCTTGCTGGCTTTTAAAAAAGATCACTCCTTACCAAATTTTTTTCCCTCCTAGAATGAACGAAAATGTCCTTTTGACACTGGAGTCTGTAAAGAAGCGTTTAGAATCCACAGGTGAACTAAAACACATTGTTACCTCATCTCACCACAAGTGGAAAAAAACAAAATTTGTGTTTCAGTTTCTTGCTTTCTTTGTTTTGGATATACCTAAGCACAAGTTACAAGGTTGCTTACTCCTGGAAATAAATCTAATGCTTTCTGTTATCTATGGGGAATGGGTTTGTAAAATTTCAAAGCCCTAGTCTCTTTGGTTGAGACTCGTGGAAAATAAAAATTAATGAAAAATAGTAATAAATACTGATTTTCTTTTTTTAAAAATTTTAAATTTATTATTATTATTTTTTAAATAGTGATTTTCTATAACCCACTAAGCAGAGTCTAAATTAAATGACTTTACTTAAAGCTTTGTTGGCAGAGAACTAATTAATGAAAAACACCAGGCTTAAACAATTGGCCATCCATCTTTAAGCATAAGCGAAGGACAGAATCCATATGACATTCCACTGAGGATGAAAAATGAACAATTGCCTGGGTCCTGGATGATCCTATTTGACAGAGCACCCTGGAGACTTTTTTTAATGTCCTCTTTTTCTGAGACATATGGACTCTACACCATTGTCATATTTAATCTGAGAAACTTGGTTCCCATGGATTCTATTTGTGTGTTTCCTTGCTTGAGGCCTGTGGCTGGGACCTCATCAGTTTGTAGCAATTGGAGTCAGCTTTTGTTTGTCCCTAAAGATGAAATAAGACAAAACCATAAACATGCTACAAAACACCAGAATATAAAGGGAATTATTGGAGCCATAATTATAGAGAACTAGGAGGTCACTATTCCAGTTGTCCCTCCACCCTCCCAACCACATGCCTCTCTGCTAGCCCAGGAACAAAAGAGATTTAAAAATCAGATAGTCCTGAGTTTATTTTAATGGAAACCCTCTGAAGTCTGGGCATAGTTGGAGGGCATTTACTTGACAAATGAAGAGTGTTTACTCTGTCTTGGATTCTCAGAAATCAGAGAAGAATCAAAATAAGTTAGCCCTAGATAGCCAAAGAATCTGAGCATCTTCTTTATAGATAGTCTTGTAAATTGCATGAGAAAAGTAACTCACCTATGTGCATATTCCTTTAATTACTTGAATGTCCAGGTTCCCCTTCAACTCTCATTTCAGAAGTCTGACAGCTAGAGGTAACTGCTTTCTCCCAAGGAAGTGAGTATGTCCATCACCAGAGATGTTTAACCAAAGATCTAAAGGCCATGTCAGGGATAATGCACCTAGGATTCATTCACATAGGGAGTAGATATTTGAACAAGGTGACTCAAGACACTTTCCAACTCTGAGCAGTTATGTGCTAGAATGCAGGCATACAAATTTAAAGGGAAATTAACTTTTGAAGACCATAGCAAGTACCCTACTAAGAAATATTTTCCTAAGAGAGTGAGTACCAAAGAATTGCTTTTGGAGACTAGGAGAAAATATAAGACTTGAAACAAGTGTGGTCATATTGAGAATCAGTTGGTCATTGAATCAAAGTTTAATATTTCTGTGTACCTCTTATTCCTACAGTTTATCTTATTATGCATTGTGGCCATTTGATAAAGTAGCCTCATTTGACCTTCAACGAAAAGGAATAATTTCACATACATATGTGAAAATGTCTCTTATCTAGTCTTGACTTCTAAGGAAAAGGGAGACAGGAATTGCAAGTATGTGTTGCATAGTCAAATGTTGATTTTTTAAAAATCCTTTTGAGGCTTTTTGCTTAGTAATTTAGTTATTCAGAGAGGTTCGATATCTTAAGACACAGAGTTCTTTTAGGACTCTCATAAATCACTTTACATGGTACACTAGAAACTGGTTTAAATTCCAACTAGAGCATGGAATTTAATAAAACATTTTTTTTCTATTCAAGAATAACTGGATGTTGAAAACCAGAAGTTCATTAGGACAATATTGAATTGACTGTTAATGAGTCCCCCAAGTGGGTTGTAGCAGAAAAAAAAAGTGTATAGAGAATATGGAATGAATCACTATATATCCTGGAAGAAGAGCAGTAAATATGTATCATACATACCACTATTTTTCTATCCTGTAACTCACGGCAGACATCATTAATTGAGCACAGCACTCTTTGAACTTGGGCTTAACTTCGCAGTCTTAGCATAGAACTCCAGGCAGACCTGTCATTTAACTAGAGTTTCTCTCTGTCATTCTTCCATGAACTCTTCTGTGCAGGCTTTCATTTCCACTGCTGACAAAAACAACTGTTGTCAGATTTGCCGGTGACTCAGTTCCATATTGCTGAGACCAGATGCCACTTCTTAGGGTTCCTCTTATTCAGCTTGTTAGCAATTGATCTCTCCTTATTTCTTAATGTACTTCTTTACTTGGCTTCTAGGACACCATACTCACTTGGTTTTTCTCCCACCTCATCACTGTTCTTCTCAGTGTCCTTTCCTAGTTCCTTCTCATCACCTAGATTTTTAAATACTGGCATGCCCTCAGACACTGACTTCTCTGTCTCCACTCACACTTGATGATCTCATCAGTTTCATGGCTTTAAATACCATCTGTATGCCGATAATGACTACATCGTATCTTCTCCTTGGACCTCTCTTCTGAACTCGAGTCCCAACGCCCTACTTAAAGTTCCATTAAAGGGTCTATTAGATGACTCAAACTTAATATGCTTAAAATTTAACAATTTAATTTTATCCCTCAAGCCTATTTCTCCTCATAATATCTTTTATTTTAGTTGTTCAGACTAAATCTGGAAGTCATTGTTGACTCCTTCCTTTCTTCCCTCCTTCCTGTTTTTCTTTCAAAACCATGTATAATCCATCAGAAAATCTTGTTGTCACTACTTTAAATTTGTGTCTGGAATCAAACTACTTCTTACCACCTTTACAGCGGTTTTGTCTTTGGGTCTTTGATTAAATACCTACTGTATAGACAACTCAATTCTGGAGAAAGTAGGTATTATGGTACTATTTTTCTTAACTTTTTTTTTTTTTTTTTTTTTTTTAAGTTAGAGCAGTTAAATCACCTGCTCAAGGTCACAGAACTAGTAAGTGGCAGAGCCTGGATTGCAATTAAGATGTTTGAGGTTGTTAAAGAATAGTACATTCTCTTTACAAATAAAGAATAACTAGGCATATTCCTTACCCTCAAGAGGCCTACTGTCCAGCAGGGAGACAGATAAATCAATAAATGAGAGAGTCAAGATATGCATCTAGGTCCAAGTGTCAACTACATGTTCTTTCTTCTCTACATATTTGTATACTTTAAGGATGGAAGGTTGTACTATTTCTAGTGATTTAATCCATATGCTTTGGCTTTACATAACAGACTATCCAGCAGTAAGTGTTTTAAACAATATGATTACTGCACACAAGAATTCTGGAGGTAGGGAGTGCCAGGTTTGGTTGGTTGGTTTGATAGCTCAGTGAGGTCAGGGCTCTGGGTTAGCTTCCCCAAGACACTTGACCCACCTCTGGACTAGTGCAGGCAGAAACAGAATAAAGAAATAAATATGAGAAGGAATAACAAAAATGTCTCCCTTTCCTAACTCCAAATGGCTGTTCTCAGGGGGTGGGGTTAGGAGGGATGATGCTACCTGGATTTTGTTCTTTAAAATGTTCAGAAATGTAAGAGATTATCTGCGACTGAGACCACTACTTTTAATGGAAAAATATTTTTGGATAAAATCTAGGGGCCATGTAGCACTAAAGCAGTCTCTTGTTTGTGAGGTCTTGATGGAGTATGTGAAGCATTCACCATTAGTCCTGTCACTGCACCACACACTGATTCGAGTACTTACAGAAGGAAGTTGCCCTGTGTTTCTTCTTCCTAGAATAAAGTGTTACTTACCACTGTGAACATCTTTCACTGGGTTCATGAACAATGTAGCGGAACTGAGTAATAAACAGAATGCTGTCAAATATATATCTTCTCATAATAGATCCTATACCTTAAAATGCCTACAGGGAATCACTTTTTAAAGTCTATAACATGCAGTAGTTTTGATACGACTGGTTGAGCCATGCAGAAATGATTAAAAAAAGAGTAATAAATTCAGATTTTACACCAGGCACAGAGCATTAAGCCAAGATGAAACTACCATACTCAAATCTTCTACAGCTTAGAGCTAATTAGACCTACATTTCTGAATGGCACAAGCATCATGCAATGCAGCAATTGTTATAATAACTATATTCTCATCTAGTGCTGGGTGGTGATTTACACCAGCAACGCCTGCCAGGGCTAATGGATTTTGGAGGAGGAAATCTCTGGGGGCTCTGGAGCAAGACTGGGAATTTTGCCCCTGGGCATCTCTCTCCTTTGGATTCCTGGTGATAATGCTGAGTGTTTGGCAGGACAGAGATATAGCCCAGGGGGCAGTAATGTCTCTGTGCATTTTAATTACCACTGAAACACAGTGTTTCAGATAATGACTGGGTTTCGTATAGGTTTGAGGAAAAGCAGTAGTTTGTACTACCTCTTGAGGTTGTTGGTAGGATAAAGTGTGACTATATCTATTAAGTTCTTAGTCTAGTGCCTAGCACATAGTAAGCACTCAATAAATGGTAGCTGTTTTCAAAAATAAATGCTTCATCGATGGGTTGGAATGTATGGTTTATTCTAGATTGACTTTTGGCTCTAAAAGGAGGCACTATTTTAACTGAAGCAGGGTGGTTAGTAACTTTAATGCCCTGGATTTCCCCAGAAAATTACATAAGCAAGGGTAATCCAGGGTCTCTGTTGATCCTGGCTGATGTTCGGCACGTCTAAGTATGCTTAGCCCCTGCCTGAGAAATACATGCTTGATTCAGTGAAAAACGTGTCTGAACATTCCAGGCCCCACTTCTCCTTTATAAAGAGAGCCTGTTGTGCTAGTGGGAAGAGCTCCAAACTACCTGCAAAGGGGATGGTGAGAGTGCAGAAGGTAGGTAGTACAGAAGAGGCCAAGTGGGAGGGGAAGAGGGAGTTCCTTATAATTGCCACCCAAATGCATGATCCAAGGAGTTGGTGTGGACTGTCTTCCTGGGAAACCAAATTGCCATACTATGATGACTTTTTGAATTATTTTCAAATTCATTATTCATATCTTAAAATGAAACTCAGGTATACTGAATGCTTCTCTTCTGCCCAGAACTGGGCCAAGCTTTTTATATGTGTGATCTTTTCTAATCCTCTCAATAATCCTGCCATGTGGTGACTATTAGCCCCATTCTTTTTGGATACGGACAGTGACATTTGGTGTGGTTATGTGACCTGGCCATTAGGCCACCCAATTTTTAGGTAGACTGGAGTCTAGCTCAGTTTTGTCTTACTCAGAAAGTCATCATCACACCACTGTCCCCATGGTCCCTGCTGAGGAGGTTGTCAGATTGCATTTGCTCATTGTCCCCAGATGCTCTGAGTTTGTAGTACATGACCTCATGCCTTTTGGCTACCAGTCAAGGAATGAATTAATTTTCTCACCAGCCTTGATTGATTCCTTGCCTCATGCTTAGCGCTACACTAGTTAGAGTGGGCATAAATAAAAAGATAATGAATGAGGTCCCTGGTTTCAAGGAAAAAGCACACATGAAGCATTAGGCGAATAGTACAATACCTTGTATGATGAAAGACAAATATGGCAAGTATTACAATCATGTGCCGGGTAGATCACAGCACCTCCTTCTTGCACCCCATGTCAGACATTCTAGTTCTTTTATTTGCTAATTGTGGACATGGTTTCAGTCTCAGAATCCTTCTCAATAGCATCCCAGGTGGCCACAACTCTTGGATCTAGTCACCGTCTCTTCTCTAAGTGTTACTGTCACTCAGAGGAGCAGAAGATCGAGGAGGTTTGGAGGGGTCAGTGAAAGCTAAATGGGAGTGGTGCATTGAAGCCCAGCCTTGAAGAAGGAGAATTTAGCAGTGAAATTTTAAGAAAGGAGGATATTCCAGGTGGAAAGAAGCACATTACCAAAGCCCCTGAGATGAAAGTGAGGGAGTAGCCCCCTGAGGTTGAGGACAAGAGTGAATTTCCCAATGTGATGCTCTTGAGGCAGAAACAGTGAGATTAAATAGGACTTTTTTTTTTTTTGGACTTGATTTTGACCTATTTATGAACACCCTAGCCTATTAGAGATAGTAAGGTAGTAAGAATATTAACTCCTATTTATTAAGGTTATTGTACCAGTTGTACCACTACTGCATACATGCAGTCTTATTTTATCCCTAGACCAGCCCTGAAAGGTAAGTACTGGTATTCCCATTTTATAAAGGGGAGTAACTAGTGTTTAAAGATAATTGGCTATATACCTAGTTACGTAGTAGGTAGGGAATGTTACTGGAGTTCAAAAATATCTTATAGACTTTACCAAGAAATATTTGATACTGTGGATTTCTCTTCCCAGTATATTCCTCCCTTACACATGTACACAGTCATATATACATATAAACACAATAAACATATATAACACATATAACACATATAAACACAATATATGTGCATCCAATCTCATATGCATAGACTCATACACACTAGCACATACAGCTTTAGCTACATGTATACACATATATATGCACAAATACATACATATTCATGCACACTTATACCACACACACATATATATACACCACATACGCACTATTTTTCTAGGAAGAGTCACTGTTCTTTGATCACAGTGGTAGGTATATGGCCCACAACAAGCAGAATCAGCCTTTTCTCCCAGTATTCACATCTTGGGCAGAGATACATAAAGATGGAAGTAAGCTGAGACATGTGCCAGCAGTGGTCTTGAGAAAACATCATGAGTGACTGATATCCCTGAACTGCTGGTTCTTGTCCTTCTTGTGCTTTGTCCAGCTCTTCCTTTTATTCCACAAACTGCACAGTAGACTTCCAATAATTGCTTTTTTATCCCTTAAGTCAGTTTCTGTTGCTTGCCACCAGAGAGCCCTAAATGATATAAATCATCTTTTCAGTTTAGCCAATTCCAGTGATGGGGTGCATTCCAGTGAGAATTGTGGACAGCAAAATGCTGAAAGAAAGAAAGGAGCATTTTGTTGCTTTGTTACAACACTGTCTGTGGGGTAGGGTCATGATGTAAATGAGACTGATATATGAAATCCTTCTGGAATTTATAGTAATAAACCATTCACAGATGGGAGCCAAGCAGGGTGCCCTTATTTTGAATCCATGAATTTCTTTCTTTCTTTCTTTCTTTCTTTCTTTCTTTCTTTCTTTCTTTCTTTCTTTCTTTCTTTCTTTCTTTCTCTCTCTCTCTCTCTCTCTCTCTCTCTCTCTTTCTTTCTTTCTTAGGATTTTATTGGTTAATTTGAGAGAGAGAGAGCACTAGCAGAAGGAGAGGCAGAGGGAGAAGGAGAAGCAGATTCCTCACTGAGCAGGGAGCCTGATGCAGGCTCGATCCCAGGACCCTGGGATCATGACCTGAGAAGAAGGCATATGCTTAACTGACTGAGCCACCCAGGCACCCTGAATCCATGCATTTCTAACTCATGGTCTGATGTTAGTTCTCTTGGTTATAGCTTGCCTTATGTTTTCCTTACTCCTTCCTTTTTGGTGCTAATATGATGCCTAGGTAATAATATATTGTTTCTTCACCCATCAGTCCTTCAGCAGATATTTCCTGGAGCACTCCACATAATGGTGGATACTTGGGAATAGAGAAGTAGTTTAAGATATAAAGACAGAAATTTGGAACTGGAAGATACATTTAAAATGGTGTAGACTGGCTCAGTTGCTTAAGTGTTTGCCTTCAGCTCAGGTCATGATCCCAGGGTACTGGTATCAAGTCCCATGTCAGTTTCCCTGCTCAGTGAGGAGTCAGGTTTGCCTTCTCCCTCTGTCATTTTCCCTATTCATGCACTTTCTTTCCCTCTCTCTCTTAAATAAATAAATAAATAAATAAAATCTTTAATAAAAATAAAATTAAATTGTGTAGTTCCATCCTTCTTATTCTTATGGAAAAGAAAATGGAGGCTCAGTATAGTTCAGTGCCTTAAGTAGGATCACAAAGCATTGTGATAAGTCTGTGTTTTGGCACGTATGATCTAGGTCTTATGTCTAGGTCAACGATACTTATGGTTCCTAATCAAATTCTTGGAATCTAGGTGGGGAGAGATGAGGCATGCAAACAGAAAGCAATTGGCAAACTCAGCCCCACATTAAGTGGCCTTCCTCTTTTCCACTCAGTAGTTCTGTAGAAACCAAATAACCCAAAACACATTCATTTCCCCTTCCCCCCAAATGCAAACAGAGGTCTCTAGCCTAAGCTGGAAACTTAGTTTGGAAACTTAATGTGAAGTTCTTCCATAGGATCACTAGTTACTTCTCTTTTTCATTCCCAAGTTGGGTTTTTTTTTTTTTTTTTTGATTAAGGTATAATTAACATACAACATTATATTAGTTTCAGGTGTATAACACAATGATTTAGTATTTGTATATACAGTGAAATGACCACCACAATTAACTAGTTAACATCTGCCACCATACATAGTTAGAAAATTTTCTCATTCTTGAGATGAAAACTTGTAAGAGTTACTCTCCGAATAACTTTGAAATATGCAATATAATGTTAACTACAGTCACCATGAAGTACGTGTACATTATTACATACCTATGACTTATTTATTTTATAACTAGAAGTTTGTACCTTTTGATTATTTTCACCCATTTCTCCCACCCCTCCAAACAAATTGGGGTTTTAAGGTGAGAGTAGGATCTGTCGTGCAAGTGGTACTCCAATGAGCCACATGGAGTATAGAGCCTTGCTTTTATCCTACAGGCACAGAGAACCCCGATAGTTGAGAAAAAGAGATGGGTGTCTTGTATTCAGTGACTTCTGATATGTTAATTCTGCCCAAAAGAAAAATGTGGACCAATGATTGTCAGAATCTTGTCATTTCATCAGTCAAATAAAGACCCTAGCTTTTAACCTTAGGCTCCCTTGATCTTTGGGGTATAAGATAGAATGGACCATTTCTTCTTTTTTGAAATTCAATTTTTCTTTGACATCTGTGACACCATAATGACTTGATTTTCTCATTTCTGGTGGCTCATTCTCAATATATATTCTGTGGGTTCTACTCATCCACCTTTCTTTTAAATGTTGGTATCCTACAAGGTTTTATCACTGTTATATCTCTCTTGGTAACATTATTATGGTGGCTATCTGCTGTTTTGGCCTTCTCAGTATCCATCCTATCTTTCCTTTAGTTAAAGCAAATTGATTTATTGTGGGGGAACCAACAAAACTTCTCCCACTCTTAGTACATGTGATTCTGGTGTGCTGGTAAATGTTTAACAATCAGCCTTTGTGGGTGAGGGAGGAGTCATGATTTTAAACATTTCTTTGGTGTAAATACTCCCACCATGGTCAGAAGCTTATTTAACACATGTTTGTCAAGCACCTAATAAGTGCTAGGAGGTGCTGTTTTAGATACAAGAAATCCAGAAGGTGAATAGAACCTAAATAATTTTTATGCTCATGGCATTTATAGTCTAGTTGTGAAGATTGAGAAAACAATTAATTAAGTGCATAAATAAATTAATAAGATAATATCAGGTAATGGCAAATACTATAAAATAAAGTAGAATAAAGGTAAAATGAGTGATTGAGTTAGGGAGCTATCTTACACAGTGTGGTCGGGGAAGTCTTCACTAGAAACTGACATTTGAGCTCAGACCTGAATGAGGAGAAGTGAACCAGGTAAGAGCTGGGGAAACAGCCCAAACTTGCAGCCCTGGCACTTTTGCTGTATCTGTTTGGAAAGAGGTATTTATTTTTACTTGGAGGTCCCTAAACTTGTAGGTTGTCAGTCTGGAAGTGCTGGTGTCCAGCTCCAGAGAAAGACTGATTCCTAGTGGTAATATTTGGACATTTGGACATCCTTCTGCCACTGTATCTAACGCCAGCATATTCTTACACTTTTTAAACACATGAACCAATAAATACCATTGCCACCCCTTTTTTGGTTCATACAGTTTGTGTCTTAACTAATGTCTTAATTAATATACGTATCCGCCCCTATGTCTTCAAATCCTACTTATTGTGCAGTGAATGACTCCAAAATCTCTCTCTAGATTGGATCTAATTCTAAATCCCAGATACATGTAGCAGCCACCTAGTAGGTATCTTCTTCACCTGAAAGTTTTTGGAAGCATCATAAATTTCAATTCAACATCTTTCTTTCTTAGATTGCTCACTCTGTTTTTTAATTTTTACACACCAAGCCAAGCCAAAAACTCTGGGTGTCATTCTGTACTCTCTCCTTACTCTCCTTCAACCTGAAGAAATTAACCATTAATTCCCATGGAACATGGCTCATAAATGTCTTGGGAACATACCCTCCTCTCTCCATTCCCACTACTCAAGTTCAGGTCCTTGTTTCTCACCAAGATTTGGTGAGAGTCTCTTTCTACTCCCTTGCCCTTTAGTATTTAGTTTCCACCATGTGGCCAGAGTAAACATCATTCTCTTTTTTATTTTAAGAAGTGTAAATAATAGTAAAAGTGACTTATGACCTTATGTCAGTTAGGATCCTTCATAGAAACAGAACCACAAGGAGGAACCACTAGGAAGTTTATGTATATCCATATATATTTGTATATATGTATATGTATTTTAAGGAATTGGCTCATGCAGTTGTGGGGGTTGGCAAGTCTGTAATATGTAGGGCAAGCCGGCAGGTTAGCTGCTCAGGCAGGATTTCTGTTACAGTTTTGAGGCAGTTCTTCTGTGGGAAAACTTAGTCTTCTCAGTTTCTGCTCTTAAGGCCCACAACTCATTGAGTGAGGTTTACCCATGTTATGGAGTATAATCTGTTTTACTTACAGTCGACTGATAGTGAAAATTAGTTATATCTATAAAATGCCTTTGCAGCAACATCTAGACTAGTGTTTGACTAAAAAAATGGCTATCATAGCTTAAGTAAGTGGACACATAAAATTAACCATCATAGACCTAAAGTAGGCTTTACAGAGCTGGCCACTTCCAGAATTTGAGAATTCCTGGATGATTTCAATAGTTCCTTGAAAAGGCAAGTTGAAGTAGCTGAAGGTTAAAGGTGTAGTTTAGCGTGCAAGAGAATCATCAGAGTACTTGTTATTAAAAATGTTGGTTCCCTGACTTCATTCTCAGAGGGTTCTTATTTGCAGGGCCTACAGTGGGTATGAAGTTAATTTTATGGGTCTTCACCAAGATTTAAAAAAAAAGGAGAATTAAAAGATTATAGAAAGATTTGGAGGGCATCCCATGTGGTAAAAGTGAGTAGTTTCAGTGAAATGTTCGTTTCACTTTATGAGAGTGTGCATGGGGGATTGGGACATATTGTAAAATGCATTTCTAACTGTGGGTCATGGTCAAGGTCAAAAATGTTTGAAAGACCCTGGTTAGGAATATGGTCAGTATTCACCCTTGTGACATGACGTGCGTAGCAAATGACTCTTATTACATGGACTTTTATCACCATTGACAGCTTCGTCCTTCCTTCTGTGGACAATTTCTTCATTTTTTGGTCTCACTGAGTCCAGTAGTTGTGGAGTAACGAACAGTTAAGGCAGAGACGGTGCAAAATAAGGGTTTGAAATCCCCATTCCAACAAGTTCCTGCATTCTCCTCCTTCCCTCCAGTTCCTCCTCACCCTTCCCCGGAGTCCATCTTTGCAATTTGTACAACTTTCTGTTGCCTGTACTGCAGGGACAGCAGAAGCCTGCAGTCAGATGTAGGGTCAAGCACCCCACAGAGCAGATAGCAATAGCAAAGTGTACTTTAATAACTCTCACTTCCCGAGCAGCTCAGGGAACCAAGCACGAGATTTCCAGTGCTGTTGCTCCTCGGTTTCCTGGCCTGGGGGAAGACCTGACTGATGGCTTTGAATATCCATCAACAAATAATAAATAATAATAATAACCTGCCTGCCGCAGGCTTGTCAGAGCTAGAGAGGTTGGGTTTCCTGATGCTTTCTCGCTCCTTAATACAACCTCAAAGTCAATTTTAAGCAGAAACCATGGCAGCTTTGCACTGCAGGAGTATCTCCTTGCTGCTGTCCTTAAGTCTGATTCCCAGGGTTGGGACGTGCCTTGGTGAGATTGTGAAATGGTGCTGTGTCTGTCGTGATCTGGGATCTGCATTTTCTTTTTTTTCTCCTTGGATGCACCCTGTCTCAGACACCATGATGTTCTCAAGTGTCCCAACATCCGCCCCCCTTCCTTCCAGATTATAGGTTGAAAAAGACCCAGATTGAGTAAATGAGTCCTGAGGTGAGGCAATATTCCCCTCAGGAAGACTTGCCCTCCACGATGCCTAAGGTCTTGGGCTTTGGGGTAAGAACGCCTGGCTTTGAATGTGAATTTCTGCTCTTTTCCCTGTGGTGTGTGTGTGCATGTATGTGTGACCTTGAGCATATTACTCAACCTCTCTGAGTCTCAATTCCTCATCTATAACACAAGGATAATATTAATAGTAGTAATTATAATAGGTAACATTTATTTAGTGCTTTTTATGTCCTGGGCAGTGTTCTAAGTGTTTTATCTGCATTGGTTCCTTGAGCCCCACAAGGGGAGGTAATATAATTGTTTTTGGCAATTATATTACCTCCCTTTTAATTTAATTAAAAGGAGAAAATATAATTTGTATTTGGCATCTTATATCTGTAAGATGTGGATACTGAGGCAGAGAGTGGTTAAGGTGTGTGCGCCAGGCCACACAGCTGCTAAGTCGTGGGCCAGGATTACTGACAGGACTGAACCTCTGCTCTGTGTCTCCTGCATGTGAAGTGGAAGTAAACATGGCCAGGCTTACTTAAGATCCAGGTTGTGGGACAAGGGAGTTTTCCCTTTAAGATTTTGATTAACCCAAAGTAAACAGTTTCAAGTCCAAATTTTCAGGTCCAAGGAGATTGTTGGTGCAGGTAATTATCCCTACTCTACTCAACCTCCAGAGAAGCCCTGTACCTCAAAGCCACATTTGGGCTTTGCCTCTCCCAAATGTCAGCTCGTCGACAAGACAGACTTTGCATTTTGAGATTCTTTACAGCACTCAACACATTGGGAAGTTTATCCTCCATGTTAAGAGAGTTTAAAGTCCACACTG
The DNA here is from genome assembly GCF_003254725.2 of Canis lupus dingo. Classification (NCBI taxonomy): domain Eukaryota; kingdom Metazoa; phylum Chordata; class Mammalia; order Carnivora; family Canidae; genus Canis; species Canis lupus. Next base: position 52,662,319 of record NC_064246.1, on the reverse strand, counting down.
CATGATGGATGAGCTCTTGTGTGAGGGTCCTGGCTCGAAAGCCCTTTGTACTCCGATTCGTGTAAAGCACGACCTACCCATGGCAATTCTCCTTTAAGCTGCAGTATTCTTGGTTTGGAGAAAACTTTGAGACATCAACTCATGAGGGTGCCTTCCTTTTCCAGATTACTTTCCTCTTGATTGTGAGGAGCCTGTGTTCCTTCCTGTACCCTGGGAATTTGGTGCTGACCATCTGAGTTTGCTCTGTGTCAGCTACCCCCGGTTGGCCTGGACCACAGACTCCATGTGGAAGACGGCTCTGGGTTGTGGTAGGGGAAAAACTGAGGGGACCCCTCTGTATTTTTGACAAACTGGGTTCTGGCCTGGGGATCTTGCATCTGTTGTTTCCCACACTCTCTGCTACCTCATTGCTCACTTCTGAACCTCCCAGAGATGAATAATTTAGCTGGCATAGGAATAAAAGTCCCAATGCCCTCGTCTCGATTCATTTTGGATTCACATTTAGCAGCTAGAGGTAGAAGGGGACAGGGAGAGTGACTGCGAGAGACCATAAACCCGGGATATGTCACAGCTTTATGGCCTGTGTCGTGGAGGAAGTTTGCCAGTCTCAGGCATGAAATGGCCCAAATCCCAACCGTGGGAAGCACGTTCCAATAGGACTCCTGGACAATGATTCAGCCACACTCACTCCTAATCCGATTTAATGATCCTATTTTGATAGTATTACGTATTTATTTGCTGGTTAGGAGAAAAACCATCACCTCACAGCGTCTCGCTCTCCCTGCAGGTGCTCTAAAAACAGGGCTACTGGAGGAGCCACTCGTCCTTGCTCCATTCCAGGGGCTTAGGGATTTAATGTGAGAATGTGGCCCTCAGATGGGCTGGGATGTTTGAAAGGGCAGGGACCAGGGAGTGGAGTGGCAGTGTTAAAGGTTCTAAACAAGCCAGCTGGGGCGGGAGCATGGTCGTGAGGGAACATTATCTGGTGTGATTCTTTGTTTTCACGGCATCACCTCCTATTCCTCAGACCAACAGAATCACCAAGCTGTAAACGGCACACCTTACAAATCAGAGTTCCCTGACGTGGCTGGAGCGTTCATTACCAGCCGTAAAGGCACGCCAGCAAGAGAGGTTGCTGTTCTGTAGCCCAATTTTCCATCGCAATAACCCAATTAACTGGTGTGTGTGTTTGTTTTACAAAGCTCCAAGCTACAATAAACCATACAGATACGTGGGCTGCAGAAAGCTCTGTAATTAGGACAAGGTGTACAAATTAAACTACTCTTTTTAAACTTCAAACCAGCTAACTTCTGACATACTGTACTGCTGGGGCTTCTGGGACTGAACCCAATTAACATCTTAGTATTTTATAAGCATCGTTTTAATTGCATTTGTATGCAATCTTCTCTCCAAGTGCCTTTCAAGGTGCTAGTCCTTGTTCTGCTTTTATTACTTTGGTGATTTAAATCTTCTCTCTCGGAGGTTCCCGTTAATAATGACTACTCTGCTACTTCAAATGCTGGTCCAACATAAAACTCGTCTCTCAAAAGAATTATGCTTTAAAACAGTTACATTTAACTTTATTATTACATTTTTAATTTTTTCTCTGTTTGAACATTATGCCTTGAAACATTTTATCAACCTGTCAGCGCTTGTAATGGCTAGAAAAGAGATTCTTTTTGGAAGCGAGGATGAGGGCTTCCCCTCGCCACAGACACACTTTTGCTCAACTTTAGTCTGGGTTAAAGGTCTTTGGTGCCATTGGGTGACTTGGTGAAGAAGGGATATTTAAATAAGTAAATTTGGGGTTTCTAAATTTCTGGAGGGTTTTGGAACATCCTTGTCTATTTTGGGGCTGGGACTAGGATGAGGCAAGTGAGGTGTTTTCCTCCTGGGCAAAATTTAAGTAGGCACCAAAAAGTGCAGGGCTCAAGACAAATCATATTTTAATGCAACATTAAGGGATAAAAATCAGGAAAATATAACTTGCAGACCAGCTGGCCTGCTTTTGCAAATGAATCTTTCAGGATCCAGGGCTGAGGCTAGAGTGAGGTGAGTTGAGGCAACATTGTACAATTGTATACTGGGTTTCTGTTTTTATTTAATATTCTGGTATTTTGTTCACGATGGGTTTTTTTGACCCTCATTTCTGTTTTTTTTTTTTTTAAGTTGCATTAAAGAACTTATTTTGATTCCTGAGTTTTTGGTGCCCCCTCAAATTTTGCACTTGGGTTAAGTATCTCATTTGCCTTCCTTGGCTTAGACCTACTATAAACAAAGGGCAAGGAAGACTTTAAGAGGGATTTAAGTATATGAAGAAGTCCGAAGGCAAGTTTTCATGCAGTGAGTCAAAAATGTAGGGAAAAACTCAGCTCTATGTGTATTTCTTTCTGAGCATGGTGTTCATAGACCTCACTTTCTATTGGAAGTGCCCAAACAAGTGGGAATGCCTGAATTTATGAGAATGACTGAAGGGCAAACTCTCCTCCTTCATAACCTTAGCCCACAAAAGCAGTGTTTCCATAATTCTCCTTTGGTGCTTCTTATTGCAAGAAGGAGTTAGGAAAAACAAGTACTAATGTTGTGCTCAATTAGGATTTCTGTTATCTGGATAAAAATATACAGTCTTAAGCAGGCAGTGAGATCCTCCTGGAATATTTTAAACCTTTTTGCTTGATTGAGTGTCTTGTCAAACAAAACTGGCAGCCTCTCTCCCAGAGCTGCCTGAATCTATGCAGATATGATTTCTATCATGCCTTTATTATGTGTAGTCTGTAATAAGGATGAGCACATATAAATCATTTCTGGATGGCAGTTAGGATGCAATACTCAAAGGAGAAAGACATTTCTGCTTTCAAATGTCTAGCGATTTCAGATATTATATAGCAAGTCTCCCCTGAACTGCACAATCTTCAATTCTACTCAAGCCCTTCTGTGGAAGAATGAGACTTTCATATCTTTCTTTGCAAGAATCACTAGTGAGATAAGAATTGTGTCACTAAACCACAGCACCGTATCTTTTTGGCTAGTCTGATATCAAAGTTGCATTTGAAAAGATGATCTTTCTGTAATTTGATTCAAGAGGCTGGTCTTGAGAGATGGTAGAGGAGACCTCAGATTTTGGGTCTGCTTTGCTCTACCAGGAAATACAGAAGACCTGGGGAGGTTCAAAACTCTGCAACAAGGACAAGGTGCACTTCTGGTGACATTTCAAAGGGTCGTTCTTTTTCCTGAATCAGGAATTGAGTCATAAATATTTCAGCCTCCTCTCCGTAACACAAAGGATAATTTGGTAACAAAACAAAACAAAACAAAACAAAACAAAGCAAAACAAAACAAAACTGTACTACAAATCCAAAGGGAAAAGCTCCAGACCAGGCTACTAATTTTTGAATGCTTATTACGTGTGAAGTATTAAACATCTCCTTGTATTATCTCATCTAGTCTTCAGTAGACTATAACAATGTAGGTACTATTACAATACCCATTGTACAGATAAGGGAAGGTAAGCAAGTTAAGTAATAAAGTGGTCTTGGGCCACTTCAACTCCCCGATCTCAGGAGGACCAAAACAGGAGTGGAATAGCTGGCTTGGAAATTGAAGCAGGTGGGAGGTTAGAGGCTCTTAAGACCCCTGATCTCAAGACCACCCACTGTTAAAAGACAGTCCATAGCAATTCTTTGGTTGGGTTGTAGTGTGTGTATGAATGGACTGGGAGTAGCAGTGAGGAGTGGGATAAATCCCAGATATATTGTGGCATATATAAGTGGCATTCATTTCTAGGCTCCCTGATTCTTTAACCTGGGATTGTCTTTCCCTTTCAGTGCCTTCCCTTCCTCTCTAGGAGTTTTGGGTTTGACTGTGTAGATCCAGCAGACCAATGCTCAGCCTTTCTCACCATACAGCACACACAGAAAATGACAAATGAGAACTTCATATGGGGGGCCAGGCTGCCCCTGTGTCTGCTGCCCAGCTGCCTGGAGGCTAAGGGGGATTAGGATATGCACTCCTCTAACAGTTGTGGGAAGCTGTGTAACAGACCAGGAGTGCCAGGAGGTCTGGAGCCATGTAGCTTTGTGCCTAGCACAATTGTTGACTAGATATATCACTAGATCCACTCCTGGTACAAAGGGAGACATTGTGATAAATCCCACAAAGTTTAGCTAAAGATTTAAGTAATTAATATACATATGTCAGGCTGCCCTTCATTTCGGGAACATTAACTCCTATGAGAGGGAGATCTTTGGGGCAAGGGAATTTTTCCAGCACCTGTCATCATGAGAGTGGCTTCTCTGCCTTGCAGTAAGAGGTGAGAGGTGAAGACTAGCATGCCTCTTATCTTATCAGTGAGATAAGGAAGGAGGCTTGGGGAGAGAGCAAAGAACAGAGAGAAGACAAAAAGACAGGAAGAGAGGAGCATTTCTTGATGGGAGTCTTTTTTAATGGGATTGTGGGGCAATGGTTGTCTGAACACAAACCCAGGAAGTAGCTGTGACGTGCACTATTTTCTACCTTATCTTTAGGCAGCTCCGGCCAGATAAGAGGTGTCACTGTAATTTCTCACTCTTGGCTGCTATGGCTGCGCTGTTGTGCAACCCCCAGCCCTCAACCTCTGTGTACGGACTTCCCTTGGCTTTCTCAGAAATCCAAATGGTTGGCATTGAGGATTCAGACCATGTCAATTGAGCTGCTAAGAGCTGAAATCCCAGCTAGTAAGATGCATGGTTCTCCACAGCTTGGTGGAAGACCCTGTACTGGTCCTAAGATCTCATTCTTCATTAATTATGGAGATAGTAATTTCTTCCCTTCCAGAATTGTCAAAGGCAATCCAGTCTCCATAAAAGTGCTTTGAACACTGTAAAGCCTATACAGCTGTAAGATATTATTATGATTTGAGGTGACAACAATTTCAAATTTGAAAGGGAGGCCTGTGTAGAGGTCAGCTGATCTTACCCCTTTATCTCTGCAAGGTGATTTGCCCTTAAGTGATTTGATACTAGGGGTTGCAAATCTTACTCTGGAACACTCTATGGGTAGGCATTCCACAGTCTCATTCACTCTTGCAGTTGGGAAGTCCTTATTTGCACTTAGCCTAAAATTTGCTTGTTGCAGTGGGAGCTCTTTCTTTTCCTTACTTTTGATACAGATGGAAGAAAGCAAGTCTAAATCATCTGTAGACATCCGTAGAGACGTGTACCTTTGTGTGCTTAAAGAGCACCCGGAGTGCCTCCCACAGACGTTTTCCTTCCAGGAGGGACCCCTGCTCTCATAGATCTTTGTACTTACTTCCCAATCTCATTTCCTTTCCTTCAGCTATTTGTACTGTTCTCTGTGGAACTTCTGTCATGTCTGTGGCCCGGGAGTGAAGATATATCTATCCTACTCTTGACAGAGAGGAGGTGTGGTTGAGAAGTTGCTGTGGCCAGCATCGGTGATAGAGGAGGGGTGGGCCATTTTGCTCCACCATGTTGCTGATCGTTGCCCTAAGAGAGTCCTAGTGACAGTCCCTGGACAGATTTAGCTCAGCCTCTGGCAGCTGGAAGTCTGTGGCAGGTGATAGTTGCTGAGCAGCTTAACTTTGCTAGCTTGATGTAGAAAGACTCTGGAGCATGGCCCAGATAGACTAAACTCAGAGTATGCTGATGTCTGCATATGGAAGACATTTAATATGTGATTTAGTAATTGCTCAGATGGCAGCCTGAGGTCAGCAAAAGAATGCTGGAAAAACAGAATTCCAGGGTGCCAGTTCTAGGGTTTGACAGTGTGACTTGGCCTTTCTGAGCCTCAACTTCCTGACCTGTGAAATGAGAGCACTACCTACCTCATAGGATGATGTGCAAAGACTAGAAGAGCTCATGTGTGTGAAAATGTAGAGGGCAGTTTAATTTGTAAATTATAGAAGGGGTTATTATTATTTTATTAACATTATAATTCACCTCACTAACAAACTTCTCTATCTCCTTGGGCAGGAAGGAAGGGAAGCATAAATTCTTAGGACTCTAAGTGGCCAGAAAAGTCAGTTGTGCCAGATTAGATTTCCCATTTAGTACCTAAAGCTCCCACCAAGCAGGGACATTGCCTTTCTATGGTGGAGACTCTGGAGCTTTCTTGTCTGGCTGGGCCTGGAAGGGCGAGGCTGGTTGAGGTGCCCATGCCAGAGGGGGACTGAACAATAATTTATCAGCTGGTCTTTTGAGTGGTATGTCAGACTGGTTGAGGGTTTACTGTCTTGGAAACTTTCTTGAGGCTAAAGAAATGACTCTGATCTTGAACTTGCACTTAAGAACTTTCCAGAGCTCAATCATTTCTTCATTCAATAGGCATTTATTATGCTACTATGTCTCCAGCACTGTGCTAATTTTTGGAATACCATTGTAAACAAGACAGATACTCTCTGCTCTTGTGGAAGCTATATTCTAAATTGCTGTGGATGGACTGTAGGGCATCCATGAATTTCCTAAAATTGAATACAAAATTACATGTGTTTGTGCATTTTTTCCCTTGGGGAAATGTTTGTATCTTTGATAGGATTTTAAAAGGGGCCCAGGACTCCCCCAAAAGGGTTAAGAACCATAGTCTGGTGGGAAAGATAAGCTATTCACATGAAGCAGTAACTACAAGACAGGAAGTATCTTGTTGTAGAGAATACACTGTGGGAGTACACTGTATACAAAAGAGGGAGTGATTCTTGTCAGCTGGGCTGTTTGGGGAAGGCAGATTGGAGAAGGATATGTCTGACTTGATCCTTAAAAGATGAGAGAATGCAGTTCATTGCCTCTTTATTGCATAACTCCTGGAGAAACCATTTGTATCATGGTCTATTTGAACAGTGACCCTTGGAGTTGAGTAGTGTACAGCCTGAGTAGCTATATAAGGTTTGATTGGGGGAGAGAAGACATCATTGTGTTGGTGAGTTATGGCTTTCTTGGGAAAATTGTTCCAATTACTCTTTTGTCATATATTGCCAACAGAATAGAAAGACTAACAGGAGAAACACTGAAGAAAACTCTGTAATATCACTGCTTATGGATCAACCTTAGTGTGCAAATAGAATCAATTTTCTTATTTTTCTGTGTAATTGCTTGAAATCCTCACATGACTTATTTAAAGGAAACTCAGTCTCCCACCACCCCTTAACTTCTCCCAAACCCCAGGGCTAGCTTACTTAGCCTGAAAGGTGGTTAGTCTTTGTTGGACACTTATGAGGAGGGAATTGGAGTAGGGTCAATCTTCTAGTGATGTGGTTTCTCACTAGCCCATGGTGTGACTGGTAAAGCATAGTTCTGCAGCATTCTTTGGGGAGGCTTTGGCTTAAGTCTGGTCATGGTCACACCAGGAACTTAGGCTTTCTTAGCATGTCTTCACTTGCCCCAATGTCAAAGTTATCAACAGGATCATAGGTTGAGCGCTGGCTTCAAAGTCCATCCTTTCACCAGCCTAGAACATGGATCTCACTTTCTCACCTCTGACTCTCTCCCCTGGGGTGGGGCTGCTTCTTTCTAAAACCCTTAAGAGGCAGGTTTATCACATCCTTGTCTAAGAACAGTTGAGTACTCTCACTCGTCCCTTTTGAAGAAAGTTCCCTTCAGGGATTTATACTGTAGCACAGCTAGTAAGAAAGAGAAAGAAACTTAGCATGAGTTCAGTCTCTGGTAGATAGTCCTCTTATGGATTCTTTCTCTACAAACAGGTTCCACAGACAAGGTAGTGCAATGGGAAGGTCATAAACTTTAGAGTAGGAATTTGGATTTGGTTGCTACATCAGGTCTGTAACATTGGGCAGTTTATTTAATCCTCTCTGAGCTTTAGTTTCTTCCTCTCTGAAATCTTTATATATTACCCATCTCAGAGGATTGTTATGCAGATTAAATAAGATGATGCATGTAAAGCACTTAAGGGGGTGCCTGGGTGGCTCAGTCTGTTAAGCGTCTGCCTTCTGCTCAGGTCATTATCCCAGGGTCCTGGGGTAGAGCCCTGCATTGGGCTCCCTGCTCAGCTTGCAGCCTACTTCCTCCTCTCCTGTTCTCCTGCTTGTGCTCTCTCTGTCAAATAAGTAAATAAAATCTTAAAAAAAAAAAAAAAAAAAAGAAGAAGAAGCACTTAATGCTGCTTGGCTTAGAGGTAGTACTCAATAAACTTTCTCTAGAAGTAGTTTGTAGCAGATAGAAAGCCAGCACCCAAGATCACCCTACTGTACTCCTGTCTTATGCCCCAGCAGCCATCCCACTTTTCATAGCCAATCCTTCCTGCTTATGGCTTGGATGCCCTGGGCCTACTTTCCCTTAGCTCTGTTCTGCTAAGACTCATTATAGGGATTAAGGGAGCTTTTCCTAGGAGACTTGGGCTCTCCAATGGGGAGTCTTGTGGGACTGTGGCCTGTGGCCAAGGGATGACCCCAGTGACATAGTAACCATAGCAACAGGAGTCAGCCTGTATTCTGTGCTCTGATTGCCACCGTCCTGCCTCCCCAGCCATCTGGGCAATGACCCAGGGTGTGTTTCAAGGAAACTTGACATTTGTATATTGAGCTCTTTTTGGTACCTGCCGGTCAAAGGAGAGTGCTGTGCTATGGCTGTGATTTCCCTCAGAGGGACCCCGAGTGCTCTGTGCTTCCCTAGAGGCTAGCAAGCCCCTAGACTCAGGCAAAGCACTGTTTTTCACCCTGAATCTAGTTGTGGATGTGGCAATTTTTGGTGCCTCCATTTCTTGTGGTGTCTACCCAGACCCAGTGATAATTAGGAAGTAGTTCCAGGGAGTCTAGATGTGGGGAGTAGGGGCACTCTCTTTTTCCCTCACTTAGACATCAACATTGGTTTTGTCACCTTGAGCAAGTCATCTCCCTTCTCAATAGGTTTTCTAATTTGTAAAGTGGCAAAATGGTAATGGTGGTTGTGATAAGACAACTTGTAAGCTCTTGACGCAGCACCTGGTAGATAGTAAGTACTTGGTAAACATTTGTCACTGTTATTATTTGCTTGAATAGGTATTTTAATTTCCCAAAGCTTTCACACCTTCTTACTTAAAATTTCAAGCCTAATGAATGGCACTTCTTTGTGGGAAATCAATCTCATTTGACTGTTGAAGAAACCGAGGCACAGAGAAGTAGGGTGGCTTGACTGAGATGACACAGCAAGCCAGGATCAGGTCAGATCTCCTGACTTCCAGGGGTGCTCCCTCCTGAACCCAAGAGATTAAATCCAGGGACTTCACCATCTCCAGGCACAGCCCATACTCAAAAGTTTCCACAAGAAGCTTTGCTTCTCTGGCATATGTTGATGCCTTGGTGAGAACTTATGGTAAAATCTTATTCCTTCCTCAAAGTCTGGCTCAAATATTGACTATGTAAGGGAAATTCTGAGGTGAGTGGAAAAGAAGAGCCTGAAAAGACCCATTGCCTCTGTATGAAATCAAGAGTAAAATGGCTTCAATCCCTCTGGAGTGCCTCTCTCTGAGCAGCCCCATGGCTCAGCCACATATGAGTTGCCGTATGTGGGAAAACCTTTGAAAAGTGATATCTATTCTCTCATAGTCGACCTTTTGCAGGGCCCTTGAACCAGCTGACATTTTTATGCCCCTTCACCTGCAGTGGCCGAGGGCTAACTCCTCAGTAAACATTCCTTGCCAGTTGCTGCATCAAGTAAATGGAAGTTGCCAGTGTTCGATCAGGACCAGGAGTTAGGTCTCCAGAAGGGAGATTCTACATGGAGAAATACAAGTGATAATTTCAGTGAGACTGGAACTATGGAGGCATATATAATGGATAGCTGGAGCTTCTGGGTCAGGACATGACAAAGAAGGGGCATGTGACGAAAACCCTTAGAGCAGGTCAGCTGTGTCTGGGCATCAGTTTCATGTCTCTTAATCTAGCTTCCTAGTTAAGTTCAAGGAAGAAACCCATGGTCCCTGCCCAAGGCTCTCCAGTCTTTGGACTGGAAGGGATTTTAGAGATTATCTAATCTAGAAAATATGTAATATTCATCTTCCCACTCCCCAGTCCTGTGCCCATAGCAAGGGCAGACATCACTAACTGATGGCAATATTCTCTCTGGAAAGGCCTCATACAGCCTTAAAATCCTTTAATACTTAATGGTCTGTGCAATCAATGAGTTGTCCATAGACACCAACCAAGACTTTTAACTTTTAGCTTAGTTCCCTCCACATGATTCCTTCTTGGATTTGTGGGAATCCTTGGGAAATCCTTCCTGGGAAATATAGGGGTTTGTATCTTGATTGGATGTCACTAAGGGTAACTTGAAGTCTTGGAAAGGACACTAGGTCAAAGATATGAAGTCAGGATCTAGCCTTGATGTTGCTTCAAAGGAGTTGAGTAATCTTAGGCAAGGCATAACTTCCCTGGATCTGTTTGCCTCATCTGTAAAATGAAGGACTTGAGAGGAGTGCATGATTGCCATGGACTCTCTTTTAGTAGTGTGGCTATGTTGAGATATGGCATGCCCTTGCTCCTAGGGAACAGTACCTATATGCCCTACCTCACTGAGGGCAGACATGTGACAATGACACTTTCACTCCCTACTCCCATGCCTGTAGCTTCCACTGGCAATATGGACCCTGTGTAGACTTAGTCTTAGAGTCCTTTTCATCCTTTCTGGCAGGGTGTATCCAGATAGCCACTACCAATTGATCAATATTTGTAAGAAGAAAAACTACTTGCTATATGTTGTGTGCTGAGTTGTGTCTTTCCAAAACTTCATGTTGAAGTTCCAATCCCTAGTACCTCACTCAGTATGGGACTGTATTTGGAGACAGGGTCTTTACAGAGGTAGTTAAATTAAAATGAGGTCAATAGAGCAGGCCCTAATTCAATATGGCTGGGGTCTTTATAAAAAGAGGAAACTTGGAAAGAACAATGTACAGAGGAGCAATATATAGAAGATGATGTGAAGACACAGGAGAAGATGGTCATCTGCAAGCCAAGGAGAGAGATCTAAAACAGATCCCTCCCTCATGGCTTTCAGAAGAAAGTTGACTTGCTAACACCTTCATCTTGGACTTTTAGCCTCCAGAACTATAAGAAATGAATCTATTGTTAAAGTCACCCACTTAAGGGTATGTGGTTATGGCAGCCCTAGCAGACTCATATACCATCCTTGCCTACATGGAATCTGGCATGAAAGAAGCAAACAAAAATACAAGATAATTAGAGCAATTTACTTTGCCCTCATTCCCATTGTAGAAGCCTGGCTTTGAAGACCTACTGAGTTTGGGGTTTCATTGTCAAAGAGCTAGAAAAGTAGAATGCGAATAACTATTCCCCTAATTCTATGGGCTAGGGTAAGCCTTGAGCTCCTCTGAATCTCATCTCCTCATCTGTGGAGGGAGATTTATATTGAAGCAGATGTTTTCAAACTCCTTCACAAGCATCAAAATTCTTTATTCAAAAAAATTTAGGCAGACATTTAGTAGGTAAAATCTAAATAAAAGTGAAGCTGTTCTGATAGAGGTAGAAGTGTTGGGGGAGGGAGGGTATCTTAGGCCTGTTTTCTCTCCTCTATTCCCTAGACTCTTAGCATAGCTAGAATTACAAAGATCCCGTCCTAAGTCAGACATTCTGAAAATCTGAGAGTCTAACATCTGAGTCCATTGGACTGGGGGATGCTTGAGTGAGGAGCTGTTTCTTAATTAATTTAGCATAATGGCAGGTATACAGCATGTACTCAATACATGTGAAAGGAAGGAAGGAGGAAGAAACAATTGGGAAAAAAGGAAAGAATAGCAAATATTGCCACAGGATTCCAGAGGTGGCCCGAGCAGTTCTGCAGATGTATCTTTAAAACATTCTATTGTGTTTGTTAAGGGGGAATCACCCGGAGTTCCCTAACATCAGGGAGAGCTTGTTGGTTCACCTAGAACTTCCTTGCCTTTTCTAGGAACAAAGACCAAAACCAGAAACTAAGTTAGGCACTGGAGAAATAGGGATGGTTGGAAATGGACTCAAATCTCCAACGAAGTGAAGGGCTAACTTGTTATTCCAGACCATTTGTGATTTCACTGGCTGACAGAAAGAGAAGCTGGGAGCCTGAGAGCCTGGGGTTGGGAGGTTAGTTTTTTTCTCAGCTCCTAGCTAAGGGTTTGGCATTTCACCTGCTAGATGGCGCTGTCCTCTAAGGAAAGACACCGGCTCTGCTCCACCGGGGCTCAGTCCAGGAAACAGGAACAACCCAAGTTGAGGAGACCTGATGGACAAGATGTAGAGGGGCTGGAACACAACCCTTTCCCGACAGCAACATCTCCTTTTGTGGTGGTTCTAGTTTCCTTTATAGTTCTTATTGCAGTGTGTGTGTTTCACACACTCTATCTGAAAAGTCACAGGGCCTTTTGCTCCCCCAAAAAGTAAGAAGTGTGTGTGTGTGTGTGTGTGTGTGTGTGTGTGCATTGTGAGGAGGGCTGGCATGGTGTCACTGAGCTTCTGCCCCAAGACTGCAACTTACAAATGACATGTCCCAGCTCTGGTCTTTGACCTTGACTTGAATGAGATTGGTTGGAAAAAGACAATGCTTTCTCCATTCTGTTCACCAAGCTGGACCCTTCAGATTCCTGGTGGCTTTCTTTACTTGGAAGCCTTCTCACTTGGCTCCAATCTGTGGGGGCAAACTGCATGTGAGGACCGAGCCTCCCTTTCCACGGGCAATGTTAGCGTTAGACTGACAGGCTGGCTTCATCCGGGTCGGCATGTGAAATCAGGGCCGCAGCCTGCAACTACTCCCACTCTATCAGCAGCCAGAAGGAAGGAAAACAAAGATAAGGGGGGGGATGGAAACCAGGAGGGGACACAAGAGGAGGGAGAGGAGGGCTGAGAAAAGACAGGAGACAAGGGAACAAAGACCAGAGGTGAAGGGTGAAGGGGGTGGGGAAGGGCAAGAGGGACATGAGGGACCAGGTGTCCAGAAAGAAAGGGCAGGGCCATATAGAGGAGCTGTGGTGCAGGAGAAAGGGTGGACCAGGGGGTGGGGGGAAGGGGAAGACAAGGCAGCTGCAGTGGAGCTTTCAAGTCTGTGCTAAAGCCGGGAAACTGCACAGGCAGGGGAAGCAGGCTGTGCCAGGCAAACAGGAAAACAGAGGGAGAGGAAGTCTAGTCATTAGAGAGAACCTGACCAAGGGCCTGAAAGGAGGGGAAGACCGCTGCGATGTGGACATTGCAGAAAAGCAAGGCAGGAGACAGTGGCAAGGAAGCTTTGAAGCAGAAGGGTGGAAGCAAGGGAGGCAGAGAGCAGAGCAGCCAGGACATGGGAGAAGCGAAACTCAGCACAAGTGAGAGTGAGGGAACAGGGAAGGAACCATTAAAAGAATGCTTACCTTATAGTCATAAAACCTGGAATGTGTGTGTTTTGGCCTGTGGCCATTGTCCAGGAAACACAGTGTGGCTTTTAAGAAAATTTCGGAGTGGTTGGTCCATACACTGGTTGCTTGCCCTGGTCTGCTGCTTTGAAATGCAGCTGCTCTGAGCTGCCCACTTGGTGGCTGGCAGCTTGCTATGGGGGACATCAGATGGAACCTGCTGTCTGTACCGAGGGACATTCCTGCTCGATTTATGGTGCTCTAAGTTCAGAGGCACCAGCTACTCTTCCAGGGCAATTGCTCCCCTTTGGGGGCTAAGAGTTGAGGTGTGTATCATGCAGGTGACCTGCTTGCCATCTCCAGAATCAATGGTTCCTTTGAGGATGTTTCTTGGTGGGACTGGCTGTGGGAGGCCAGGGGGAGGACGTGTTGAAGACAATGCAGGATGGATGTTAAGGGAAGGCCTTGGCAGTCTGACAGCCATAATTTGGTTTCTAGTTTTTACCATTTTATTGTGTAAACTAGAAACCTCAGCTACTCGTCTGTACAATTGGGCTCATGGTCACAGTGATCTCATAGGGCTCTGATGGCACCTAAAGGAGATGATCCATGCAGCTAGCAGAGTGGCTAGCTCATAATAATGTTCACTAAATGCTAGTTGTTCTTTGTATTATTATTCAAGATCAGATAACCCTGTGTGTGTGTGTGGGGGGGGGTGTGTTTTGGGGTATCAGTCCTTGAATGCAGAATAAGGGGCTTAGCTTTGAAGGTATTTTAGCGAGGGTCTGTGAAGATAGATCTAGCAGCGACATGTGTACTGCTTTGAAGAGTAGTGGAGGCCATTTTAGTGACCAAAGCATGCCTGAGATAGTAAGAAACTGGACTAGGGATTGGGGGAGCTGAAAAAAATGTAAAGGGTATTTTAAGAAGCAGCCCCCAAACTAAAGATCTTTATGATGAACAGGAGGTGGGAAAGGGACATTTTAAATATGACTCCGAGGTTTGTGGGCCTAGAACAAGGTCAGAGGGAGCTCTCAAGCTAAGAATGATTTTTTATGTTTTTAAAAGATTGTAAAAAACAAAAATGAAAACAAAGAAGGACATGTGACAAAGACCATATGCAGTCTGCAAAGCCCAAAATATTTACTATGTAACCCTTTATAGAGTTACCCCCACTTCTGGCCTGGCCTAGGGTATCAGAAGAAGACTCTGCTCCCAAATTGGGAAGCCTGGAGGGGTTTTAGACAGAATGCAATGTCCCCAGAAAATTAGAGCATTGGAACTAAAGCAGGAGTGAGGTTGTGTGGATAATATAATGATTTAAGAATCACATATTCATTCCATAAATATTTTTTGAATGTGAGCTCAGAAGACAGACAGATGGTTGAGTCCCAGCTCCATCTTCCTACCTGTGACCCTTACTAGGTTTCCAACCTCTGTGTGTCTCAGTTTCCCCATTTGTGAAATAGAGATGATAACTCTGCTTACCTTCCAGAATTGTTTTTGGAGGGTCATGTGTTATAAGACTTGTAAAGCATTTAAACAGTGTCTGGCACACCACCTGCAAGAAACACCGGCTTTTGCTGTTGCTGAGAACGTAGAGGCCCAGAAATGGAAATGAACATGGCGTAGGCTAAGCAACAGTAAAATGGTGGACTGGTTTGGTAAATAAGCAATTTGGCAAATAAAATTTGGTCAATAAACAAATATCACTTGTAATTATTACCATCAATATTATGACTCTAAGGCTATCATTGGAACTTGGGGTCTGATCTTGGGACCCCGGTGTTCTCTGTAAAGCATGAGGGTTGCTAAGATCCCTTCTAACTCTTTTTTTATTTTTTGTCAGTTGCTACCTCCTTCCTCATTTCCCTTCCTCCCTTCCCTTTATGTGGAACATGCTTAATTCTCTTTGACATTTCTGACAGCAGGGTCATTTCTTCCCCATCCTCTTTAAAAATCCTGATCATGTAAGAACGGATTCTATTTTTCCCTTCACCATTCCCAGTGATCTCTCTTCTTTTTGCAGCCCCTCCCCCTCCAGGCGCTTCCAACAAAAGAGTCAGGTCATTTTTCATGCAGTATCAGCCGAGTGTCAGCCTCCAAAGCATTTGTCCTTGTTTCTCTCAGTGTCGGAAGTTCTCCGTCTTCCCACTAGGACTTTCTGAGAGCATGGAGTGGATCCCAGAATTTCTAATCCTTCCTGCTGCAACTGAGCCTCTTCCCACACTTTGTTTGAGAAAAAATGATTGGGGGACAAAAAAAAAAAAAAGGCCAGCGGAGGAGCAAGGCATGCAGCCCTGGCCCTCTCAGGCTGGGGTCTGTGCTGGCGGACAGGCTGCGCCCTGCCTGTTACGGCTGCCTTGAGAGGCCAGTCAGGGGAGAAAGATTAGGGTCATCAAGATAAGGCAGAGAATATTCAAACTGGAAGCAAAAAGGGGCTGTTTTTCCAATAGTAAGTAATCAAGGAACAGGAGGATGTAATTTGCAGATTAGGAAAGTGAACAAAGAACATAAAATTAACTTTATAGCAAAGAGGAGCACAGTCTGTTTGAAGAAATAAACCTCCATAAAGCATTATTGTTGATAAAATCAGACTGTTGATTTAAACTAAATAGGAAATATGACCAAATCAGGGAGACGATGGGGGCTCAGTGAAAGTGGAAGTTGAAACTTGAGGCAGAGATGAAGGACTGGGGTAGAGAGGTGTGATGGGTGTACCCGCGCTGGGGGAAACATGTAGGGCCAAAGCAAGGATGTCTGTGCTAAGGGCTTCGGTAGGAGGAATGTGCCTTACTGGGATGCCAAAGCTGCCTTCACTTAGGGACTGTCTTTATTTGAAAAGTGGCATTGATTTCCAAGAACTGGTAAATAGTAAATACGTTCTTGTACACATGTAGATCCCCCACCCCCTGCTCCTGTTTTTAATTCTCAAATACCCACAAAAGCTCATCTGAAACACCAGCAACTCCCTGCTCCGTCACTACTAGTGACCTTTGTACCAAAGCAGAAGAGTCCCAAAGCAATGCCTTTGATCCTGAGGTGATTAGAATAGGGCTTCTGTCCCCTTTTATCAGAGACAAGTTGACTGGACTAGGAGAATACTCCTGCAGCGGGTAGTGAGAAATCCAGCTCTGTGCTGGGAGCTGCCCTTTATCCTGCCATGCCAAGCCCTACATTGCCTAACATGGGAAAATGATTATTGCTTTTGCTGTCTTTGACCTGCTGATGCAGGACTCTTCAGGTTCAGAGAAGCATTCCTGTTTAGTAGTATAGTCAGAAGTCTCCATTTCCCTCTCCCGGTCCATTTTTCTCCCTTTTCTATCTTGCTCTGAGCTTTGGAAACTGCATTTTGGAAACCCCTCACCTTCTGATTTTCTGTAGAGTACAGCTTATGGAAGGCCCCAGTAGGACACAAGTAGGCTAGAAGAGAGAGAGAGAGGGCAGAGGCTTGTGGCCTAGATTCCCTCCCTGCCAGGCTGAAGGCTGGCAGTGCCTTTCTCTACCAACCAAAGGTCAGAGTGAGTTTAGGGTCCTGGCTTTGTCCCTTCAGGCACAGGGGTGTTCACGGTCCCCTTATCACCACTAAGCTTGGATTGCTTCACCAGCTTTGTTGGCTTCTGTTAAATGTGCCTTTGCATTTAACAGTCCCTTTGTTAAGCTCTTTCCTAATGCCCCCCTTTGAGTGTGCCATTCTTGTAGGACCTTGGAGGATACAAATAATGAGAGCTCCTATTTGGAAATCAGAAGGCCTGCACTACAGCTGAGACCCTATTACAAGTTGACCATGTATGTGACCTGGGCAAATTGCATCTTCTTCTTGGCCATAGTTTCTTCATCTGTGAAATGGAGAAGATGGTGAAATCATCTTTCAGTGAAAACATGCTATAATTCTGTTTTCAATAGGGGTGTAGTGGGCAGGGTTTGGAGAAAAATAAGCACACGTTTGAATCCTGGTTTTTATAGTTTTTAAATGTGTGGCCTTGGCCAAGTCTCTTGATCTCTTTGAAGCTTTGTTTGCATCTTCAGTAAAACATGAAAGGTATCCCTTTCCTTGCATGTTGTGGGAGTGCCCACTTTGGCAGCACATATACTAAAATTGGAATGATACAGAGGAAATTAGCATGGGCCCCGTGCAAGGATGACATGCAAGTTAAGGGGGGAAGATTAAATAAAATTGCATGTTTGAAAGCAGCTAGAACAGCTCTCATTACACAGGAGGCATCCAATCCATGTTAGAACCTTTCTCTTTTCTTGGCTTTCTTGAAAGGAAAATGCCTAAGCACAAGGGGAAAGAAGTTTGTTGGCTCTGGAGGTTTCCATTCTTTCCACCTCTAATTCTGTTTATTTATATTTGCTTACGTCTTACCTCACAGACTCCAATTCATTTATCCCTTCCAATCTGTCTGGTCCTTGAAGATTTCTCCCTGGAGCCATTCCTTCAAAAAGAGGGCAGATCTGTGGTTAGCTGCAGGGAGGAAACCAGAAGGAGCTGGCCCCAGGTACTATGCCACTTGACTACGTAGTGGTGTTCTGACCAGGAAAAGGATTTCTTTCACAGCTCAGAGCTCTCTGGGATAGCTGACACATTTCAGGGACTTTATCTTTCTTCTTTATCCAGAAGTCACCTTCATAACTGAAGGATGAGGCCTCTAATTTCATAATCATTTATATCTAGATTATAGGCCAAAAAGAACTCTTACTCAATCCAATCCATAGTCCTGTTCACCCCCAAACTTGCCATAAGTGATCTTGTAGACTTTTTAGAAAAGTATATAGAGTGGAATTCTTGAAAGTTTTGCTTATAGTTTCAGTACTTAAGTGTATGACCTGCCACAGATAGAGCTAGATGGACAAAGCTGTGAGTGAAAGAATTTTTATTAGTAGCTTCTTTACTCTCAGTGTCCTCTTTTTTCATTTTAGCATCAGTTTCCAAGTACTCAACATCTGTAACTGCCTGTGGTTGTCCAGAGACTCCTTGCAGTAGAATAGACCCTTATACTTCTATCCCTATTGAATATATAACTTATATGTCTTATGTCTGTCAGTACCCACTGAATGTTCTCAAATGTATGATAACTTGATCTGTTCTTCTATCTATCCATCCGTCTACCTACCCACCTTACTAGTCAATTGGCAAATACTGATTGGAGATGCACAAAATGTGGTGGGAGGCTTTGTTGACTAATTTTTAAAAAGTGTGAGTCGCAGTTCCGAACTTAAGAAATATAGAGTATATTTGCAGGCCCAAAACAAGTAAAAAAGATAAAAAGCTCTCTCACAATACCAGTGCAAGCAAGGGCTAAGTGTCTAAGAGTGATAATAGACATTTTTTGAGGTTCAAAAAAAAAGAAGAAGCACAACAGAGCAGAATATAAGGACTGACTTTATAGAAGATAAAAGATATGGAAGATGAGAATAGAGCCAGGTCTTGAAGGATGAGTAGAGTTTATGTGAGTAGAAAGAAAGAGGAAAGCTACAAAAGAAGGCATGGGGACAGGGAAAATGAGAAAAGCTAGGCGATAGAATTCTAAAAGTAGACCTATTTGGCTGGAGTAGAGCATTTGAGAAAGTAAATGTGGTAAGATTGGAAAGGTTGATTGAGACAGGTTTCTGGAAGAGGCTGGAATGTGAAGCTGGGGAGCATAAGCATTTCCTACAGGTAATAAAGAGCTCCAAAACATTTTTCTAGCCAGGGGGAGGTATCTAGTAGAAGTCTGCAGATTGACTTTGAGTATGGAGTGTTTGCATTATCTCTTGACTCATTGATTCACTGATTTCATGCAACACGAGTTTAATGAGCTCTCCTAAGTGCTTAATTCAATGATCATAGCTGGACCCTAGTTATAATGTCCTCGTTCCTTCAGAAATCTAAAGAGGCCTTGCTTTGGGGAGAGCTTCTTAATTCATCATGATCAAATAGTTAACCCAGAGAGAAAGAATACAAATAATCACTACAGTTAATTCCTTTCTTTAAAAAAATATTTTTATTGTAAAATTAAACACAGACACAGAAAACGAAACCAAACAAATGTGAATTATTATACAGTGAACACCCTTATAACTACTACCAAAATCAAGAAATAGAATTGCCAGCCACCCCTATAACCCTTCCACATACCTCATCCTAACACAACCCCTTTCTACTTCTTGAAGTAATCACCATGTGGCTTTTATAATAGTCACTTCTTTGCATTTATTTATGGTTTTATCATTCAACTGTGCATCCCTAAACCCTATAGTTTAGTTTTGCCCATATGTTTTTTTAACTTGATATGCCTTTTAGGTGTCTTTTAATCAATGGTTTCCTCCCTTCATCTCTTTCTTTTCCTTATAGTTTGTCTGGTGACAAATTTGGGTCAGTTGGCCTGTCAAGTTTCCTACAGTCAGATTTGCTGACTGCTCAGTCATGGTACAGTTCAATGTGTTCCTCTATTTTCTGTATTTCCTGCAAATCAGGAGCTGAATCTAGAGGCTTGACCTGACACAGGTCTGATCCCTTTAACAAGATTAAGTTGGCATTATGTCCTGTGTCTGGTTTATGTTTTTTTTAATGTTAGTTGAAGCAGATGCTCAGTGGCTACATCCATTAATTCATGAGGAGTTAAAAAATAATAGTATTTTAATTCTATACTTCCTTTTAATTATCACCTAGGATAATTTTATAAAGAGACACCCCTCATCTATTATTTTGTTACTCACTACTACAATTCATGTAGGATAGGTAGGATAAGATTCGATAATTTCCTTTTTTACCCAGTTTTCAAGATGACAATTGGATCACTGTTTCCTCAGGAGGTGACCAATTATTATTTTAAAAATATATACCATAAGCTCTTGAATTTATTTATTTTTATATTTGATGAGTTTTTCTATCATAAAACTCAAATCTTTGGCCAGTGGGAAACTCTTCAAGGTGCTTCCTGAGTTCTTCTGACATGACCCTAGTAGTTTTTGACAGCTTCCTTCTAACTGCACGTCAAGATGTACCAAACTCATCATAAACATTTCCTGCCTCAGAGCTGGAATTAGCCATTTCTCCAAGAAATCCTAGTTTAGTTCAATGGGATATGTCATTTGAAGATCAAATCTGAATGCTATTGGATTGACTTTTGTTTTTAAGTTCTTTTAATGGAAAGAGCCAGAATAAATAAATATCTCATGAGTTCATACTGATTTTTATAATTCACATTCATATCTATAGAGTGTTTACTTAACATCTTCTATTGCTGAAGTAGTTCCTTTCTTTCACCAGAAAATCCTTTAAGGCATGTGGGATGATAGGATTAGAATATCCCATAATTAGCATTTCTTTTTATGTACTTTACATATACAACATTCTCAGATAGTAGTACTCATACAATGACTAACATTATTGTTACTGAAAGCATATAAATTTTTTTTTTGCATATGCTCATCATCTCCCCATTTTTTATAGTTTTGGTATATGTACACTTTGAATCATATACTAGAATCTCTACCTTTTAACCCTCATTTATTCTTTTATCTACAAGTAACTATATATCTAATATTCACCAACAATACCTGTCTGAAACTTGTTCTTTAGTAGACTCCTTAGAAAGGGCTCATGGGAATAATATTCTCTGAGTCTTTACATGTTATTAGCAGTTTGTGAATTCCTGGATAGAAAAAATCCTTAGTTCACATCTTTTCTCTTTGAATATCTTAAATACATTACTCTAATTTCTTCTGGCAAAAAGCTTTGCTGTCAAAAAAAAAAAAATTCTGAGGATAATTTAATTTGATTTCCTTGTAAGTTATATGCTCCTTTTTGCCTAGATATCTATTTTTCCCCCTTTTCTTTAAAATACAATATTTTTCTGGAATATGTCTTGGTTTTGGTCATTCTGGGTCAATATTCTCAGGTACATGGTTTGTTTTTTGAACATATAATTCAAATCATTTTTTATATTAGGAAATCTTTATAGAATTATAGTTTTTGGTATTTTCTTTGTTCTCTTGAGACTCTTCTGTTCCCTTGGTTACTTCTTCAGAGTCCCCTAATAGTTGTATATTGGATCCTCTTTGCCTATCTTCCGGTTAACTTTTTTAATGTAAATTTTAATTGTTTGGATTTCATCATAATTCATAAAAGTTCTAGGCAAGTATGCCTATTTCTAAACCAATTTATGATTTGGGGATAATGACTGACAATGGCCTTTTATATTCTTTGTACTGGGGGGCACTGGAGAAACTAACCTGTAATTCCCAACAAACAGTGTGTATTTCCACTAGAATAGTAGGCCGATAGAAAAGGCAGTTTGGCGTCCTGAGACTTTCATTGTTACTCAGATCATACAGTCTAAAAATCTGAGATTGGTACTGGAGGTGAGAACCTCTGACCTTTATGGAATTAGAAATCCTCTCTTTGCTTTTTCCAATTACTAAAGCCTATTAGGTACAGAAAACCTCACTTCCAACAAGCATATAAATTTAAGAAGATTTCATTTATTTGTTTCACTGTAGAACCTAAAATAGCAATGATGAGAATGGCTCTCCCATCAGGGGGAATACTATGAGCAAATGCATGGAAGCCAGTCTGAGCAAAAATGGTTTATGGCTTAATAGGATAATTTTTAATGGAGAAGGGATAAAATAATCATCTCCAACATTCTGTGTTCTATGTGGTTCAAAGAATAATCACTCCTTATTCTAGTGTGAAGTTGCTGATCCACATGATCTGGACTTTTGCTTCTGAATTACAAATTAAGTGGCTTAAACAATACAGATTTATTATCTTATAGTTCTGGAGGGCAGAAGTCCAAAGTACATTAAAATCAAGTATTGGCAGGGTTCCTTCTGTGGCTCTGGTGGTGGAATTTGCTCCCCTGCTCTTTTCAGCTTCAGGTGGCCCTCAGTATTTCTTTGCCAGTGGCCCTTTCTTTCCATCATCAAAGTATATCACTCCAGTCTCTGCCTCATCACATCACTATATCACTTTCTCTCTGCAACCAAAACTTCCTTTGCATTCTCTTTATAAGGATACTCATGATTACATACAGGTCCACCTAGATAATCCAGGATATTTTCCCTATCTCAAAATCTTTCACTTAATCACATCTGCAAAGTCACTTTTGCCATATAAGGTAAGATTCATAGGTTTGGGGGATTTGGACATGGGTATCTTTGGGCAGCCACTATTTAGCCTAGCACATGCATAATCTTTTCCACCAAAGAATCCCTAATAACAAAGGGAAGTAAACTCATTTCCAGGTTGATGATAGATTTGAAGCTCAAAACCATCTCCTAGATGCCTGCATTTTCTTTGAAGACTAACGTTTTACTTTAAAGGTGTTTGAATTTTGTGGGGTACTCTACAAGTATGCTTGCTTCCTAATAAGAAGAATAATCTCTGTAGCCTAATTTCCTGCAACAAAAGAAAAATTGGTCTGGGAAGATGGGCCATGATTCTTCCATGGCTATAATGCCTCTGAAATACTACATTATACCCTGGTAGTAATTGTATCTTACTTGGATAACATGACATCACATCACAGGAAAGAGTGCGAATTAAAAGGTGTCATTAGCCTCCACTACAACTGACTCAGGGTTAGCCCAATAATCTGGGGGGAGAGGATCCTCAATAGATTCTGATTTTCTTTTGCTCAGAATCCCCAATCATGCCTGAGTCCCATGAGTGGGGCAGGAAGTCTCAGAAGGGTATGAGGTAAAGAGGGCAAGTAGTATTTGCTCTTAGATTAGAAAGTGAGTCCCAGGAAATCATGGATACCATCTACTCTAACAGTGTTGAGTCAGGAGCTGATTCCCATGGAATGTTCATCTGTGGATTGAGACTTAGAGTGAACCTTCCTTGTTTTCCTGATGCAGGGTTCATGGATGGACTCTCCTTCCTGTCACAGGTCTTACCACGCACAGAGTTATGATAGCATTCTAGACCTGATTTCTACTAAAGGAGGAGCCTTTTTTTCTGTCCTGCACCTTTTTGCATGATAGGCCATGCATAGTTATTTTGCACGCTTTCTCTGAATCCTTCCTCTCCTTCTACCCCCAACCCCTTCTGCTCTATAACTGCTCAGGGTCCCAGGACAGTTGAAATTGGACCAGCTGGGGTGCTATTTTTAACCTCTTCACACATCACAGCTGAGGACTTGGCCCCTACACCGTTGCATCCACCCACTGTTTCTTCCTCTTTGAGGATGTAGACAGAAAACCATTGCCTGTGCCTGGAGTGGAGGGGGCATGGGAGGCAGGAGGCCCAGTTGTTATCTCTCAGGTGCCTGGTCCACTCAGCTCTGCTTACTGCAGCATGTAGTGTGGCAATACGGCAATTCATAAAATGTGACATTCATGTGTGTGGCACACTGCTGTGAGCCTGTTTTACTCCATGATAAAGACTACATGTGTCAGGCTGTATCTGCTCATGTTGGGGTCAGGAAGAGAATTATATTGCCCAGAATTGCTCTTTCCTTTCCTCTTACTAGGGGCAGACTTCTCCCTTCATCCAGAGCCAGCTGAGAAGTCCTTTCTCAGGGGACGGAGGGAGTGCACAGAAATCTATATACCTACCCACTGGGTGGATATCCCAGTATCAAGGAAAGGGTAGATCAACTTCAAATTATTTCCCTCTTTTTTTTTCTTAATATTTTTAATTTATTCATGAGAGAGGCAGAGAGGTAGGCAGAGAGAGAAGCAGGCTCCATGCAGGGAGCTCAATGTGGGACTGTATCCTGGGACCCCAGGATCATGCCTAGAGCCAAAGGCAGACGCTCAACCACTGAGCCACCCAGGCATCCCAGATTATTTCCTTCTTTAAGGGACTTTCCCTAGAATATCATAGAATCTCTGTGACCCATTAAAAACTGATACATCATATCTGTATGTCTGTACACACACATATATACATATACACACATATGGTATATGATGCAATATACATTATATATTATAATATTACACATATATATGTGTAATGCAGGTATATGAAGAATTTTTTTAACTGATTTTAGTTTTGAAACTTTTCACCAGGCATTTTTGTTTCAGTTAATCACGTTTCTATTGCAGCCTGGGGACTTTTTAAAACATTTCTAGAACCCTCTATCTTGTTCCCAAAGGCTTAAGCATTATTTGATAATTAGCCTTCACAATTATGTTATACGTTTTGGAGAGAAGTGTGGGCTGGGGGAGGGTGGGAGGAAGAAAGTTGTGTGTGTTAGTTAATGTGGGAGGAATGAGGGTTATTATCTGGGGATTGGAGGAATGCTTATGAGAGAAAGAAGTTCACTCTGTCAAAATTGTGTTGGTTGCCAGTTCTCTGTGAAACCCTCACTTAGACGCAGAGAAGGACGGTGGGGGGAACACTGGAAACTCTTTCTCGCCTTTCCTAATTAAAATGATGCCAGAAAACAGAATCCGCATAGAGGCCAGCTACATGCCACTTAAAAAGAAATATGCTTTATTACATTTTCTCTCCATTTCCTGGAACTCACAATGGGAAAGAGAAGGGAAGAAGACTTGTTGAAATTCTGGGCATAGCATTTTGGTACTTACCCAAGTGTTAACTTGGTATCACAATAAAGTACTCACTGCTAAAATCACATTTTTTTTTTCTCTTTCTTTCTGCCTTGTGTTCATATGCCTTCTGCCTCTCAAAGTCCACACATTCACATAAGCAAAATGCACTATCTTGTACTCTTGAAATCTATTCTTTTGGTTCATACTCTCTCTGACCCTCTAGAGGAAACCATCACATTTCCTCTTCAAAAAAGTGTATTTGCTCTGTGTTTTCATTTTATGAAAATTATTGTATTTTCTCCTTTTTTAAGAGGAAAATTTTTTTTTCGATTGGATCAGATTTCAACAAGGTTGAGTATGTGGCTGATTTTGAAAGTGAGAAAGAAAACAAGAGAAGGGACTGTATGTTGCACTGTATTTTGCGCGTGTATATGTACACATTGAGGGTCTGAGCGTTCTTAGGCAAGAATTGCCCTCATCTATTAAAGTAGATGATGGTGTGTGGTAGGGACCACTTTTTACTTCATCAGTTTTATTCCAAATCCAAGATGTTAGAGGACCACAATACTTAACCCAAGCTACAGTGCAATTCCAGGCAGTACCAGACAATGGGAAAAGTTTTTTTGTTTGCTTGTTTGCCTGCAACTTATTATTATTATTAGTTTTTGGTTGGGGGGAAAGGTGAAAGAAATTACTGAAATTTAAGTGTTCTTCTAGAATCACATCACTTCTAGTGTTGCTCGAGGCTAGTCATGCTAAGTGGTTTACTCTTGGCCAGGGCAGTTTCCCAGTTTAAAGACACAGGGGCTATGACTGTGATGGAGATGAGAGAACCCAGCTGAGTGTTAGACAACTGGGAGTGAAGGGGACTGTGCAAACAGGAGACCGTGCCACCCAACCCTAGCTATTGCTGTTGGGCAGGAATGTGAGCTCAGGTTTGGCAGACCGTTGATTTTTTCTGGATTATTATGTGAAGTTTCATGGCTTAAAAATGCTCATCACTCTTCAAATTAAGGGGGAAAAACACTCTACCAGCCAAATAAAACACTTCAGAGGTCTGGATGTCTCTGCCACAGAAGAAAGTGGGTTGAGTGCAGTATGGTCCACTAATATGCCACACGACCTTGGGAAGGTCTGCTTACTCCTTTATGAATCAAATGAATTGGGGTAAATGAGCTCCACAATTTCTTCTTTCTTGGACTCTAAGGATTTTTTGACTCCTCAGTTCTGTGTTCAGACATTTAAGATCCTTTAATCTACTAGTATTTCATGAAGAGCTGGGTAGATGGCCAAAAGAAGAAAAGCGGAGAAGAAACGTGTGTAGATTAGGGTCAGAATGGATTAGGTAGCAGGAAATATTGCCTGCTTATGTGCCACTACATGTTTTTGCAGAAAAGCCTTCTTTTGAATTCTTTATGATAGCCATCGTTCCCTCCTCTTAATACCCATAGTCCTTTTCCAACCCTCTTCTTAAACAAATATGTTCATTCAATATATTTATTAATTGCCTGCCTGGTGCCATTAATATACATACTCTTATGAGTCCCATCACTTTCCCACTTGTAGTTGTTTTTCTTAAGATTTTATTTATTCATGAGAGACACACACACAGAGAGGCAGAGACACAAGCAGAGGGAGAAGCAAGCTCCATGCAGGGAGCCCCATGTGGGACTCAGTCCCAGGACCCCAGAATCATGCCCTGAGCCAAAAGCAGACGCTCAACTGCTGAGCCACCCAGACATCCTGTATTGTACTTATTTGAACAAAAGGATGGGGAAAACTATCCCCCAAATTCCCAGGATACCAGAGAAGGAATACTGGTCTGTGGGATGTGCTAGCTATGAGAGGAGCAGGATGGACTTATACTTCACACAGGAATGTACATGGTGAGGCAGGTGATTTCTTGGAGAGTCCAGACTTTGGGAACCAGTGGAGAATGAGGTGAAGGGCCACCAACATAACAGAGGACTATGTGGTGCCTGATGCCACCTCTATCCACTCATCTCAGTTCTTCCACAAAATTACCAAAGTCATGAGATGATGATGCCCAATCACAGCAGCAGGCTTAAGTATGTAACAGCAGAGAAGGAAGGCCAGAAGTTTGCAGAAGTCATAGGGTAAACTATGGATTCCAACAAGTCATGATATTGTCTGAACCAGTTTCTGAGTGAGTCCCCCAGGTAACATCTGGTTATATTTCGGTACATCCAAGCATATTCACCTTGGCTAAATTGTGAGCAGTTTCAGAGCTAGCAACTTATCAAAGTTGTTTTCTGCGGGTTAAATGCAGTCAACACAGTGCTTTTGCACACAGCAGATTCTCAGTACATACTTGCTGACTGACAGACTGACCAACTGAGTGAATGAATGGATGAGTAAAGGAGAAAGCTATTAACTCTAGTCTATGAATATGAATGCACACATTGAATGGATAGACAGACAAGAAATAAACCAGTGTGGAAAGGGTTAATTTCTGCCTTCAGCATTCACAGGAAGGATAATGTATGCTGGGGAGGGAAAGCATTAGTCTTTCCCTTTTGAAACCCCCGAAAAATTTGTCTGAAGCATGTATTTAAATGGGCAGCATACAGGTGTTTTCAGAGCTGCTCCAGCCCCAGAGAAGGCCTCAGGGCAAACCAGAGAAGACGATACTTGGTAACGAGAAACACTCCTCAGCTACTCTGCATGCTTCAGTGGGAAAATGCAAATCAACTCATTTCCGCTTTTGAGGACAACTTCAGATAAAGGGGTCCCCGGGCAAAGTAACCCCTTCAATGTGCCTGGCTGTCTCTCCCCATTGCTATCTTTTCCTGCACTACCTGCTGTGTGAGCTGTAGGGGGTGGGGAGGGGGCTGTGGATTGGCTGCACAGGAGATGAGAGAGGAGATGCATAATAATGAGGAGCTGAGGGAGGAGAGACAAGGAAGGGGGCGTTTGTGTGTGGGTACAACTTTGTGTAAAAGGCCTTGAACTAGGAGGTGGAATTACCTCCAGTTCTGTCTCTGTGACCACCAGCTGAGGGTGACCTTGGGCAAAAGGTGGGATTCACAGGCAGTCAAAACTAAAGTGAATATTGAAAATCATTCCGATTCCACCATCTAGGTTTTTTTCTTTTTCCACATTGAGAAACTGAGATCTGAGGTATCAGTGGGGAGTAAGTAGAAGGCAAGGATTAAAATACAGGTTCCCCTGGCTGCCAGAACAGAGTCTCTCCACCTATCCTAACTGTCATGCTCAAAGGTGCGTGTATCAACAGGCATGGGTTTCCGAGTTTTGTAATTTGGATGTGAATGTTTGGGTGTGTCTCAGGGCTCAGTTGAGATTTTAAAGACCTGAATAATTCAAAGAATTGTGACCTGAATAATTCAAAGATACATAAATCTGAATTTAGGTTCCCCTACTCCCAATTTAGGTGATTGAAAATAAAAATAAGGCAAAACTGTAATAGAGTTATAAGGAAATTGAATAAAGGATTATTATTTCCATGATGACTACTCTGATAGTTTCCAAATAGCAAATCTTACTTAAAATTTTTATTTTTGGGTGCTTGCTCCTGTTTCACCAGTGTATCTCAGGCACATGCTTTTGTTGCTTATTGGGAAACCTTGTGTATGGACTTTGAGTGTCATCAAGTACTTAGTTTTGAATGAGTGCATGAGAGGGTTGTGCAAACACACATTTGGGCAATTGTTATGTTTGTGTTTGTGTGGCTTTCTATGGTATTAAGTGCATTTATTTTTTGGATGAATATGTGTGTATACATGTGCAGTTTTCTATTTTTTCTGTCTATGGAGTAAGGCAATCAAATGATTGCTAAAATTGGTAGTTGTTAGTTTGCTAAATGAGATGACATTTAGAAGCTTTTCACATGATCTGTACTCAATGCACAAAGGTTACTTTTTCTCACTAAGTTAAAGAACCACTCCCCATGAATCTCTTCTAAACTTGAAATAGTCTGAATTAGAAAAGCACCTGAGACCTGAATTTCTCGAGAAAGGTGTATGTGTTAGGAGTCAAGAATTG
This sequence comes from Canis lupus dingo, assembly GCF_003254725.2. NCBI lineage: Eukaryota > Metazoa > Chordata > Mammalia > Carnivora > Canidae > Canis > Canis lupus. The sequence continues at coordinate 52,633,507 of NC_064246.1, read as the reverse complement.
GGCAGTTCCCTTATAGGCTTTATGGATTTTCATAATTTGCTTTTTATGGGTAGAGGCAAGTAACTTATAATTTTCTGTCGATTGGTAAAGGGTTTAGTTTTTGTAGTTTTTGCTGTGTGTGTATATTAGAAACTTATGCATATGTCTATATATCTCTATCTGTATCTCTATATCTATTTACATAGACCCATACAGACACGCATTGCTTCGTATTGCTGGCCTTTGATTTGGGTTTGATTTGGCTCTCCAGGAACGGGAGGTCAGATGGTTCCTGCACATCTTGGTCTGTAATCCATAACCTGGGGTCAGTGTAGCCCCTATGTGGTTCCTATTTACTTTGGAGACTTCGGCCTCCTCTGGAAAGAAGTTTCTGCATGTTTGCGTGAGATACTCACTCAAACCAAAGTCTGGAAATATATTCCCAGTGACTATAAGAAGAATTGGAAGAATTTACTGTCGGACACCCTACATTTCTTTTCCCCAAGTAGCTTTCTCATCCATCCTGCTTGTGATTCTCATAAAAGATCATCATGGTACTAAGCCAGTGTTCACAAGTTTTTAGTGCAGGGCAGTGGTTCTGAAGGGTGGCCGTTTTACCCACCACATTTATTTTCTCCTTCCAAAGGATATTTGGGGATACCTGGAGACAAATGTGGTTGCCACAGCTGGAAGGGGAGGTATGCTGTTGACACGTCATGGCTAGAAGCAGAGATGTTGCTAGAGTATAATGCAAACACTATCCCCCACTCAATGAAAAATCAGTTGCTCCAAAGTGTCAGTCATACTGAAGCTGAGAAACCCCAGTGAATGCCAAGCTCTCTGTTCCTTCATTACAGGCAAATTTCCATTCAGCTTCTCACAGATCCAATGGGCTTAGCACCATTGTCCTCCCTCATTTGAAAGTGAAAGGTAACATGACCTTAACCTAACATGAAGAGAAGGCATGATGTGACCAAGGCCACTAAGGCCTGAGTGCAGAACTGCATGTGAGCCAGATCTATCTTCCAGGCACTCAGTTTTAAACAGGGCTCTGTGCTGCAGACATCCTTACTGTGTCTGACCGGCATCCCAGAGAGTGTGCTGTCTCCACTCAATACAGATACAGAGCCATTGTTCCTGCACAGGAGAGACCAGTCTAGATTTTGTCATTTTCTCTTACCGGCTGGCTAGTGCATTCTGTGCCCAAAGTCACCTGTAGTGTAAACTTTGTTCCTGTTTACCCCCTTTATTTTCTTTCATTTCTCTGCCTTGCCCTTTTGGTTTTGCTTTTCTTGGACTGCAATAATCTAGCTCTCTTTCTACACTATAACTATAACTTCTTTCTTAAAGAGCCATCCAAGTAGCTGGAGGGCCAGCTTCACTGACTGCTAACTTGATGGTTGTCCTGGGGGAGAGGGTGTTGATTACTGCCACCAGGCAGGAGATGGGGACAATTTCCTCTGAAACAGGACAGTCCCTGACATTCACTTTTAAAATTTTCTTATGAAATTCTCTGGCTGTCCAGAGGCTAGGAAAACAAACATAAATCTGAATTTAGGTTCCAGATTGTGCCAAGATTTCACAGGAAAGCTTTCTTCCATAAAAGCCTTCTGAGGAATTCCTTTATCAGGAGAGAAAAGCATTCCTGGAGATCTCATTAGGTAAATTACTCTCAGATTAACATATTTTATTAATTACCTATTATGAGACCCCAAAGCTAAACAATCATAAAAACAACAAAAAGAAGTAAATATAGTTCCCAGTGACTAATAGATGCCATAAAAGACATAATCAGTAAAATCAATTATATGCATTATTATAATGAAAGGTACAGTTAGTGCTTTAAAAAAATAATTAGGTTATTGGCTAAGAGGAAACTAGCCCCCCTTCATTACCCCTGGAGCAAGCCCCGGAGGCTTCACTCAAAGGCTTTTAGTATAGAAATCATTGGTTTTATTGGCCAGGCAAATTAGTGACTCCATTAGCTTCACCAGTGGGGGACCCTGGTTTTCCTAAGTCACCAGGTGCTTTTGATCTGGTTTGTGCATTTTCTCGAGTGGAAAAATATAAGATTGGAACAATACATCAAGATGGATACAAAATATCTGCCAGTCTAAGAGTGTGGCAAGGTTAGGAACCCAGGTAAAGGAAGTCAAATAGGGGGTGATGATTTGACTGTGTGTGGACTGTGCAGTTTGCGTGGTATGTGTAGTGTGCATAGTTTGTGCACTGTGTGAGCATGCCCTCCCAGTGCACATGTTGTGCCACTTGAGAGCTTATCAACACCATTTCCAAACCTCTGTCCAGAGCTCAACTTGCCCTTCTCGCTTTGTATGTAAAAATATTCCACTTAAACCTGTAGCAAAGCTACCTCCAAAGTGCCAATAAATAATATATGCAAAGTTTTTTTTTTCTTATCAATATAAAGAAACGTGGAGTTGTGAGGCTGGTGAAAACTCGCATTAGACAATGTAATGAAGCAGGAATTAGAACAGCGTAGTTCCTCTGGCCATTATAAATGAGGACGGCAGCTACCTGGAGAATGGGAAAACTGATGAGTACAGTCTGTTGGGGAGAGCAGGAGGAAAATTTCCCTCAGGAACACATTTCAAATTACTTATTTATGAACTGATGAACTGGGAGACCACCTATCGAGACATCGGCGTAAGCAGTCTGCTGCAGACAGCTACAGAACTCCAGCTAATTGTGCGGCTGTTTTCTGTTAGAACTCCTGCTATCCAGCTGGGCTTTGGAGGCAGGAAATTTAGGCTATGACTAGAAGTTACGCTTTTCCTCTTTCTTGTCCGCATAAATATATACATACATATTTTAATCCACTTGAATCGTTTGGCGAGGGCCTGGGAAAAAGCTGCTACAATTGGCCTGGGAAGGGCTGGGGTGGAGAGGAGGTTTTGGTGTTGAAAGGTTTGCAGGTTATGCCCCAATGTCTGGGAGGGAGTTGAGTTCTGCGCTCCTGTTTCTGCTCTCAAAAGGGTATTGGATGAGGCCATGGAAAGCCACATCTTCCTCCTTCTCTTCCTGGTCAGCGTCCTCCTTGCCCTTCTCAAGACCTTTATTGCCATGGCGACAGGGTATTGAGTGCTTCCTAGGTGCCAGGCTTTCTGTGGTGTTTTACACGAGTGATCTCATTTGATCCTCACAAAAACCCTATGAAGTAGGGACCATTGTTGTCTCCATCATATAGATAAATAAACTGACAGATGAGAAAAGTGATGCGACTTGGGCAAGGCCATCTGACCCCATGACTTAGCCTCCTAATCACCTCCTGGATGATTGTATATGTTCACGGGAAGGAAGGAGCATCTTCCACTGGAGAGTGCTATGGACGTCTACTCTGTGTGCAGGCTGTGTGGTGAGGGGAAAGGAATCTGACAATCAGGGAACAAGGATGTTGTTGGGAGACAGTGCAGCCAACTGGTTAAGAGCTAAGTCCCTTAGGGATTTTTATTATCGCCTCTATTTTTAGAGATATGGTAGCTGAGACTCCACAAAGTGCTGCAAACTTGTCCCAAGTCACATATGTAAGTTAACAGAGCTAGGATTTGAAGTGGGTCTGGGCTGTGAGCTTCCCACTGGGTAGACTAGCTCTTCTAGGGCAAGGTCTAAATCTTACTCAGCCTTTAATTCCCTGGGAAAATACCTTTGGAAATGGATCCTCAATACATATTTACTGAAATGAATTTTCAGCTTTACATTCAGCAAGCTTATGAAGTTCTTTCAAAGATCCCCCCATTCCTTGGCCAATACTGCAGTAATAGCAGCATATCATATTTATTGACCATCTAACTGTGTGCCAGGCCCTATGCCATGTTACTATATAATCATCTCATTCACAACTCAGAGCTTGATGAAACTGCTATTTTTATCATTATTACCTCTAGATTATATTGAAGGCATTGAAGCTTGGAGATGTTAAGTCAGTGGTTCTCAACTGGAAATGAGTCCCCGGCCCCCCCACCCCCCCAACAAAGGCAATGATTGCCATTCTGAAGACACAGCTAGGGGTAAGGGGGAAGGCAGGTGTGCTATTGGCACCTAATGAGCAGGTGCTAAGGTTGTTGTAAACATCCTGCAATGCAAAGGGCACCTTCCTACAAAAAAGAATTATCCAGCCTAAGATGTCAATGTTGAGATTATCTGGGTTAAGCTCATGCTCAAGCTATTAAGTAGCAGAGCCAGGATTCAAATTCCCTCTCCAACTCCAGGGCCTGTGTATTTATCATCTACTGAACAATTCTCAGATTCCCTCCCTCCTTGGATAGCCCATGGTTTGCTCTGGAAGACACAGTTACATTATAATGTGAGTGAGGGGGAGGGGTGTAAGTGACTTGAGGGAACAAATCAGGAGCCTCTGGTGTGGATCTCTATGCAAAGTAAATCTTTAATCTCAGCCTGATCTTTGGGTCTTGACTATACCAAATAAATAAATGTTGTCTGCATGGCAATTCTGTTCGGGCCAGATGACGCTGGAGCCAGGAGGACTTGGTGGAAAGACTACAGGGCTGGGGGACCCCAGATGGCTAACTTCAATCATTCTTTCTGTGTAGCTTCTGGAAATCCCCAAACACTCTTGGAACTTTTATTTCTTTCACTGTGGGACAGAGAAGGCTCCAGTATGCCTTCTTCTCAGAGCTGTTTACAAAACCATGTGAGAAAATGACTGCCTAGGACTTTTGAAAAGGACTTAACACATTGGCTGGGATTCCCTTCATTACTTTGACAAACATGTAATGATAACAGTGACAACTTATATTACTACTATTGAGTATTTGTTCTTTGTCAGACATTTCTTTAAGGACTGGATATATGTATCTCATTTATTCTTCAAAGCAATTCCATGAAGAAGGCACTAATTTAGAATGGCCTCATGCTTGGTTCAATACGCTGATGTAACCATACCTCTGATATAAATTCTTAATAATATTTGAACAAAGGGCCTTGTATTTTATTTATTTATTTATTTATTTATTTATTTATTTATTTATTTATTTATTATTTTAGGGCCTTGTATTTTTATCTTGCAATGGGTCTTGCAATTTATGTAGCCGATTCTTCCCTTTAGATCTGCTTCTAGCATAAGTGTATAATAACCCCTCATTAGTGCACCTGTCAGAAATGGCCTATTGCCCCCTATAGGGTCACAAGAATAGAGGTTATTAAAGTTGGTTATTTCCTTATGAAAAGGAGCAGTGACATTTACCAGGCTTATCAATCAGTTCTATCTATATATTGATCAGGTAAAAAGGACAGAAAACTAAATCAGAGGCAATAAAATAATAAAGAACTAGTTAAGTAGTCAGGCTATGGGTCCAGACAGCAGCACAACAACAGCTATGATAGTAATGATAATAGAAAGAGTATAATCCACAGCAAAACCTTCCTGACTTTCTCGTGTACAAAGCCCTGTGCTAAATGCTTTGACATGCACGATCTCCTTTCATGCTCACGGTAAATCTTGGGGTATGCATTATATTATTATTCCTATCTTTCAGGTGCAGAAATCATGGCTGAACAGAGTAACTTATCCACAACATCATGTAGCCTCAGATGGGAGCCTGGCTCCATTTGTTGGCTGTAATGCCTTACGTCAGCAACCATTTTGTGCTTCACTTCCCTTGTGTGTGAATGGGAATATAGCTTACTTTATAAAATTATTATACATTGTGAATCAGGTAGCGTAATCTGGAATGTAGAGGACAGGCCTTGCCCATTTTGTTTATTGCTCTTTGCCATATTTTAGAATAGCGCCTGCACACATAGGTGGTGTATCAGCTATCCATTGCCAAAATGCCATGGAATAACCACTCACAAAACTTTAATGGTGTATAGTAATAAGCAATAAAATGTGACTTTATTGCTTATATGTCAAAAGTTAGTTGGTGTAGTCCCAATAGCTTATTTTTGCTTTTATTTCCTTTGCCTTGGGAGATATTTAGAAAAATGTTTCTATGGCTATTGTCAAAGAAATCACTGCCTGTGTTTTCTTCTAGAAGTTTTATGGTTTCAGGTCTCACATTTAGACCTTGAATCCATTTTGAGTTTATTCTTGTATATGTTATAAGAAAGCGGCTGGTTTCATTTTTTCACATGTAGCTGTCCAGTTTTTCCAGCACCATTTGTTAAAGAGACTGTCCTTTTCCCATTGTATATTCTTGCCTCCTTTGACATAGGTTAATTGACCATATAAATGTGGGCTTATTTCTGGGCTCTCTATTCTGTTTCATTGATCTGTTTTTATTTTTGTGCTGATACTATACTATTTTGATTACTACAGCTTTGTAGTATATCTTGAAATCTAGAATTGTGATGTCTTTAGCTTTGTAATTCTTTTTTAAGATTGCTTTGGCTATTTGGGGTCTTTTGTGGTTCCAAAGAGATTTCAGTATTATTTGCTCTATTTTTGTGGAAAAGAACTATTGGTACTTTGATAAAGATTGCACTGAATCTGTAGACTACTTTGGGTAGTATGGACATTTTAATAATATTAATTCTGGGATTTCCCCAAAATAAAAAGTTCTTGCATGTTGAAGGAAATCATCAAAAAAATGAAAAGGCAACCTACTGAATAGGAGAAGATATTTGCATATGTTATATCCAATAAGAGGTTAATATCCAAAATATATAAAGAACTTATACAAGTCAACACCAAAGAGATCTGATTTAAAAATGAGTACAGGAGCTGCATAGACATTTTTTAAAAGAAAACATACAGATGGCAAAGAGACACTTGAAAATATGCTTGACATCACTAATTATAAGGGAAATGCAAATCAGAGCTACAATGAGATTTCACCTTACATCTGCTAGAATGTCTAGAAATAAAAAGATAAAGAAATAGGGACACCTGGGTGGCTCAGTTGATAAAAGCCCAATCCAACTTTGATTTGGGCTAAGATCATGATCTCAGAGTTGTGAGATCAAGCCCTGCATCCGGTTCTGTGCTTAGCATGGAGTCTGCTTGAGATTTTCTCTCCCTCCCCGCAACACCCCTCCAATTGCACATGCTCTCTCTCTTCTTAAATAAATAAAATATTTTTTAAAAAGATATGAAATAGCAAGTGTTGAGTGTTGAGGATGTGGAGAAAAGGGAACCCTTCTACACTGTTGGTGGGGAATATAAATTGGTGCAGCCACTGTAGAAAACAGTATGGAGGTTCCTCAAAAAAATTAAAAATCAGAATACATATGATTCAGTAATTGAACTACTGGGTATTTGCCTAAAGAAAATGAAAACACTAATTGGAAAAGATATATGAACTCCTATGTTTATTGCAGTGTTATTTACAATAAACAATATAAAAAACAACCTGAGTCCATCAATGGATGAAGATATAAAAAATGAAGTGACATATACTTATAATAGAATATTACTCAACCACAAATAAAGATGGGATCTTGCTATTTATGACAATATGGATGGACCTAGGGGGCATTATGCAAAGTGAACTAAGTCAGAGAAAGACAGATACCATGTGATTTTTACTTATACATGGAAAAACAGATAAAGAAATGGACACATAAATATAGAGAACAAACTGATGATTGCCAAGAGGAGAGGAGAAGGGGAATGGAAGATACAGGCTTTCAATTATGGAGTAAATAAATCATGGGAGTAAAAGGCAGAGCATAGGGAATATAGTCAGTGGGTATTATAATAGCATTGTATGGTGACAGATGGTAGGTACACTTGTGGTGAGCATAACATACGTATAAGCTCTTTGACTCACTATGCTATACATCTAAAACTAATGTAATATTGTGTATTAAATACTTCAATTAAAAAAAAGAGAGTCAGTTGGACTCTATCTAGATAGGTTTGTTAATCTTGTGTGGGCTTGCTCATGGGCCTGAGGGTCAGGCTGGTTTTTGTCTAGGGTACCTGAGACAACTTAGTTATACTCCACATATCTTTCTTCCTGTAGAAGGACAGTCTGAGCATATTCTTATTATAGTGTTAGAGGTACCAGCATGCAAGTAGAAATGCACACATACTTTTTCAAGCCTCTGGCTGTTTCATATCTGCTAATATCCTACCAGCCAAAGCATCATTGGGCCAACCCCAGAGTCAAGGAGGAGGACAGGTCACCTGGACCAAGGTGGGAGAGGTGAAGAATTGGGGCCAATTTGTAATCAATTTACCACAACTGATTCTTAGTAAATATTCGGAAAAAAAAAAAAAAAAGATTTGAAAGTGCTTAGGCATTATAAAGATAAAAAAATGGACGTTTACCATTTTGGGCAAAGTAGTTGAGGGAATTTAAGAGGTATAAGCTTAAAATTATAAAATAAATAAGTCATGGGGATGTAAAGTGTAGTGCAGGAAATATAGTCAATAATATTGTAATAACTTTGTATGGTGACAGATGGTTGCTACACCTATTGTGGTGAGCCCTTTGTAATGCATATAAATGTCAAATCACTATGTTGTATACCCAAAACTAATATAATATCGTATGTCAATTATACTTCGATTAAAGAAAAACTGATGGTTAAAAAAATCATAATAAAATAAAAATAATAGCCAAAACAATTATCAAAATTATCTGATAAAATATGGATTTTGTAAAAGGCTTAATGCAGGAGAGGGATTTGACCATACTTGCCTTTTGACCAATCATGTGTTTTTGCTTTTGTTTTTCTTTCTTTTAAGTTTCTGAAATATATTGGGGGTGTCAGCTGGACATAGTGCCACTTTATCCTTTAAAAAGGACTAAAATTTTATAGGTCACAAAAGTAACTGATGAAATAGTTCCTCCAGAACCAAGGTAACCATAGGGCTCTTTCAATTTGTCAAAATAAATTCCATTTTCAGCAAATTTCCCCTGACACCTTTTCATATCATGGTTCCATTCCTTTGTTTTAATCCAATGGGGCATGGACTTGGGTTTTGAGAGTAGTGATTGTTTAAACATTCCTTTTGACAACTCTGACAGAGGCTAGGATGGAAGCAGCTCACCTTAAGCCTGAATTTGGCACAGTGCCTCTTGGCATCCCCTACCTGACTGCTCTTGAGTGCTGGTCATGAAGCAATAGGCCCCCTAAATTCTAATTTCTTCTAATGGGTTGAAGGGTTTGCTTCTAAGTGAATGTGTGTCTCTCTCAGAGCTGCTGCTCTGTGCAGCAATGATGATGACAGGTTGGTTTAATGCAGCTCTTGCCAAGATTAAGGGGTTGTCAGACAAGTATCATGGGAGACTGAGGGATTACTCTGAAAAATCACTCTGAATTGCTAACTAACAGAAAGCTAGCATTCAAGTGGAGGTAGGCTTTCTTGTATTTGAGGAGCTGTAGAGAGGTCCTTAGCAGACCTGACCTCCTTCCTCACTCTGAGGAAAAATTAGGTGAGCTGCTGAGATGCCTCCAACCTAGGGTTATGGGTCCCAGGAGGACCCAGGATTAGACATCAGGGGCTCTATCAACCTTGTAAAACAGCATGCAAAAGTATATCCTCATAAACATGACTTTTTTTTTTTTTTTTTCTGGGAGAGAAGGCCATACCTTTCATCAGCATCTCAAGGGTTTGTGACCCCCTAAACAGAGGGCTGTCCTGTTCAGTGCTTCAGGCAGGTCTCTGCAGTTAATTTTAAGGAGTTTTGTTTTAGACACTATAAGTAATGAGCAGCCAGTAAAGAGTTTAAAGAAGTAAGGTAGAATAAGTAAGCCTGATTTTCAAAAAGGTTACTCTAGGTATAAAATCTAGATTTAGAATTGCTACAAAAATTGCTATAACTAGTTTTTCTTAATTATATATATAGAATATAGAATAATAATGAACAATTTTCCCTTATATGTAATATAATATATAATATCTCAATTATATATATTATATATAATATATACATAATAATGTCTTCTGTATGCTAGAGATTGGGTAACGGGAAAGATACTCAGAGAGATTCTGACAGAGTGGTTCCCCTCATGGAGATTAAAATCTAGGGACAGAGTTAAATAATTCTAGTATAGCTAGAGATTCTAGTACAATATGAGAAGTAATATTTCTTTATCCACTCATTCATTACTTTGATAAATATTTATTGAGCCTCTACTGTATACCAGGCCCTGTGCTAAATTCTTGGGGACATCAGTGTGTTTTAGGCCAGCATAGTTTCTACCCTTCTAGAATTCACATTCAAATGGGGGATATAGATAGGCAAAGAAGTAATTAAAGCACATGGTGACATATACTGAAATGGGATATATAAGGGCAGTGAGGACACAGGAGTAATATACCCAACTTAGCCCCCAGGACTTGGGATAGGGAAGGTTCATACACTATTTCAGATAGAGACAGAGAAAACATAGTTGCAGACTCTGAATTCATTTCCTGCATGGTAGAAATATCTTGAATATCTTGGATTAGATGTCTTCTTTTTTGCTTATCAACAAGCACATGGATTTCCTGAGGGCAGAGAAAATGAAGAGGGCTGAGTAGGTTTAGAAGCCTAATTCATGAATCATGAATTGAATGTCAGAGGCTTAGGTTCAATCTTATTTTTCTTCTTAACTAGCTGTGTGACCTTGGGCAAGTCATCTCACCTCTCTGAACCTTACCTGTGAAACAGGGTTAATTATATTTGCTTTGCCTATGTTGAAGGGATATTATGAGTATCCCTGTCTCTCTGCCCATGCAGAGGCTACTAGCACTCTACAAAGAGTCTATGACTCTTTTTTTTTTTTTTTTTTTTTTTAATAGCTGAGACATTCCTACAAGCTCTGCCTCCTGATCTCCATTTTGTCTCTTCTAACCAGGATCTATTTTCTCTGGATCCATCCTGTGAACTTGTCCTTGATTTTTATCACCTCTTCTGATTTCATTAGGTTGGTGAGCTAGTTTCAGTTCCATCTTGGATATTGCCTCTCAGGATACTCACCTCTGTTTCACATTCTGTAGCCAGTTCTTGACTCTGTACCTCAGATGGGCTTTTGGGACCCAGAAGTCCAACTTGGATCAAGATACCAGGGCTCCTGCCTATCTGGTAGGGGATTGAATACAATAAATAAAAGGAGATGTGGCAAAGAGAATGTCTTACCACACTTTTTCCTTTTTGTGAGCATACAGGAAGATTACATACATTTCTCAGCCTCCCTTGCAGCTAAGTTGGTATCATGTAACTAACTCTGGCTAATAGAATGTAGGCAGAAGTGATGTATAAGATTCCCAGGATTAGGGGATCCCTGGGTGGCTCAGCGACTGAGCACCTGCCTTCAGCCCAGGGCGTGATTCTGGAATGCCAGGATCGAGTCCCAGGATCGAGTCCTAGGATCGAGTCCCACATCAGGCTCCCTGCATGGAGCCTACATCTCCCTCTGCCTGTGTCTCTGCCTCTCTCTCTATCTCTCTCTGCTCTCATGAATAAATAAATAAAATCTTAAAAAAAAAAAAAAGATTCCCAGGACTGGGCCTTTACATCATCATGTGTGATTCTCCAGCCCTCTCCTCAGAATTGTAGCAATAAGGTGGAGAAGGGTCATGTAAGTCCCATGGATTATGATGTCAATGGGAAATAAACCTTTGTTGTGCTAAGCTTTTAGGGTTTATCTGTTGCAGCAGCTTGTTTTAATAACCCAATAGAGGCAATAACATATGAAAGTCCTTTGTAAACTTAAAAATAACTTCTGTTTTATGATTTAATCATTATTTATATTTTCTCATGATAAAAGATGTCCAGTGATCATCACATTCTCCTAATTGCTCTTTTTTTTTTTTCTTTTTTTTTTACCTCTTTATGTTGCAAAAGACAGAATCCCACTCAAATAAGCTCTACAGGAAAAGGGGAATTTTTTTTGGGGGGTGGTGCATATGCGGTTTGGGTGGAGGATTATTTAGGTTCAGGATTCTAAATATCATCATGAGGCCTTGTTGTTTTTCTCTGTCTCAGTTCTACCTTCCTTTCTGTTAACTTCATCTGCATTACACCCTCTCCAAAGGGTGGCCCCTGGCTGTTCCAAGCTTATGTTCTACCAGCTAGGAAGAAGAACAAAAATCTGAGACCACTTCTTAACCATTTGTGCCAGAAAATCTCCAAGGAATGCTTTCGTGGCCTGGCTTGGGTCACTTACTCAGCCCTGAACTGATCAAACACTGCGGTTATTTGTTCAGGCTTAGATTATGGGCTCACCCTTGGAGACTGGAGATGGTGACAGCTTTCTATTGCCAACCACATGGGTTCATATTGGTGTAGAAATATTCCTCAAAAGAAAGCTGGATTGTTAGTATCCAAACGGGTAATATATGTTCACTATAGCCAAATTAAAATAATTAAAACTAGTTATTTATTAAGTACTTGTATGTGAGAAAGATGTGAAACATTTTTAATATCGTATTTCATTTAGACCTCCCAAGAACCTGGGACACTGGATTCTGTTATTTATGGAGTAATGGCAATGGAATCATTGATCATTTTTCATAATGTAGATTTGATATGAATTTATACATGTTTTTTAGTGCTAACATGATCACAGCAGTGACCATATCCATTGATAATCTAATTGTTCTTGCAGTAAAAGAACAATAGAATTCCAAGGGGAAGAATTGTTTGGCATAGGAATGTTCTTGCTTTAGTGATTCAGGCCATTTTAATGAATAACAAGAAATATGGGCCTTACATTGTATTTATTCGTGGAAAGGTATTCATATAACACTGTTCCAGTGTCATCAATACAACCATAATTCATGATCCTGACAACAGAGCAATGCATTCTGTGTGGTCTCACCATCAAGGAAACCTGAATTTGAAGCTGAAGTTGCTAAAACAAAAATAAAAGCCATAAATCACAAATATTCAGATTCTTCCTCCTGTTTCTGACACATACAACTTTAGCTTTTCAGGGCCACAGAGATGAAAAGAGCCTCCTGTTTCACACCTTCTAAATTCTCCCTTCCAACTGGACTTAGGTTGTCAAATGATTTGGTACACTTTGAAGCAGATCATAGAGGGTAGAAAGGGGGTGGAGAAAGAGTCACAACTCAGCCTATCAGCAAACCCACTGAGAGATGGGGACAGTTAGAGGGCCATTTAATGAATGTATGAAAAAGAAATAGTGAAAACAGGGCAGCTGTCTTTCATCCACAGGCACGGAGACATTTTCTCCTTGACTATGAAGGGCATTACATCCTTAGATGTTTGCCACAAATTTACCCTCTGATTTCCTGTTTGGAAAATTGAGTTCAGTGACACTTTGATTAATGCTATTCCTATTTTTACTGACAGAGCAGCTTTTACTTGGAACCATGTATTAGGTGCTTTCCTCAGCTCAACTTTAGAGTCCCAAAAGAGAGCTAGTGTTGGTTGTGGTAAAGATGGATACTTCTCTACCAGAAATTTGTTATCCTCTTCCTATAGCATGTAGTATCACTGGGAAGCAGTTGCTTAGTCAGGGACTACATTTTCCAGCACCCATTGTATCCAGTGGAGTGTGGAGGAAACTTTTCTTGGGTTTTCTAAGAAGTCGGTGTGACATTTCTGTTTTCTCGTTTTTCCATGTATTGCCTGAACATAGAGGCTGCCACGGTTCTAAGGGATGCTCATAGAGCTACAAGTGGAAGATGCCTGGGTTCTGAATCAACACATGGAGAGAGAAAAACCCCTCCAACAAGAAAGTCCATGTAAACCTCCAGGACAAGGGCAACATTTTGGAGTCTGATGTCAGAGACCTACAACCTCATTGACTCTGGATTCTAAGATCTCTTATCAAGATTTGTCTTCCTTGGAAATGCTCCTAATGGAGTCTAATATGGTAGCTACTAGCCACATGTGGTTACTAGACTTAAATTTAAATTAATTAAAATAAATAAGACAAAAATTCAGTTCTTTGGGTTGTACTAGCCATATTTCAACTTGACATGTGGTAAGGAGCTGTCATATCAGATAGCATGCATATAGAATATTTACATAATTGCAGAAAGTTCTATTAGGCAGTACTGCTCTATATAGTAAGGAATTCTAGATGGTGAATTTATCTAGAAGGAATAGCAGGGAAGTCTATAAATAGTTATAGGGCTTCAGCATCTGGGCTACAATTCACTGTTTTTTTTTTTTTTTTTTTTTTTTTTTTTTACTTGTCCCTCTTCTTGCTAGAGGTTGTGAGGTGTTTAGATCAGGGGCTACCTCATGTATCTTTGTATCTTTCACATAGAATATACATAATAGATACTCAGGAATGTTTTTTGAGCAAATGAAGGAAACTCAGTTATCAGGATAATTCGGGAGGGAATTCCAAAGAATTGGTGACTGACATTGCTTAGATCCTTCTTATTCATATATGATGAAGACTGGTCCTACAGATGGAGCTAAACCAAATTATTTCAGGGGCAGGGAAAGGAGACATAGAGAGACAAGAAGCCATATAGAGCTTGACACTAGGTGGATTTCTTTGAGGTTTTAAGACATTAACTGGCTAATCTGACAAATTAAATTATCCTAAATGACCTAGGTAAACTCTCTCAGGACCTATGCTGACTTCGCACATAAATAGACTTGTCAATAGTATTGGTTGAATGAAAGTACTTGAATAGTTTTATAATATTTTTATTTCCTGTTTCCCAACCCTGCCATCTGTCTATCTTTACATCCCTCAATGGAATGAAAGTTCTGTGATGGTAAGGTCTTTATCTGTTTTGCTTATAGATACATCTTCCAACATTAAGGACAGTGTCATAGCTAATATGTCATAGCTCAACAGATATTTCTGGAGTAATAAAGGAAGAATCTTTAGTAACTTAACCCAAAGAACTGCATAAAGGTGGAAATTTTAGAGACTATGACAAGACAGATAAATAATTTTGGGGACAGAAGAGACACTTTTGAGGGTTCTCAAATAAGCTCTTAAAATAATCCATTGACTTTGCCTATATACAGGGCTAGACCAGCCCTCATAAATGATATGCTTCAATTTGAAATTTAAATCCCCAAAGGACTCTAGGTGCATACACGGCACAATACTAAATGGCTGATAACTTATGACATTTATTTCCCCACATGAAGAACCACAGGGCAGCATCTCTTGTCAGGAAGGAAACGGATTTGTCAGAAAGGAAACCAGCCATCATATGCTCTTTGTATTTTTATGATTTATGTATTTATTGGATGCACCCACCACTTAACAACCTCTGGGTACTTTTATATGTTTCATAGACAAAAGGCAGACACTGCTATTGTAGATTATGAGGTGGAGAGGTACCAACAAAATAACATCCATAAATCCCAAAGCACATCATAAAATCATCAAATGCTACAGAAGCTGTATTTAGGCTCCCCCAAGTAATCAGACACCTAAATGGAAAATGCTGAAGACCTGAGCTTTAGTCTGGCTCTGGGACATATTGGATTTCATGGCCTTAATCTCTCTTAGCCTCATTTGTTTATCTCTAAAGTGGGCATAATAATAACAACAGTAATTGCCTTGTTTATCTGCGCTTTATGAATCATAGAGTCCCCAGATGTAATAGATTAGCATTTAAAAAAAAACTAAGCTTCGTATCTCTGTGAATTTGAATTTCCTTTTGACTCTCTATGACGGGAGCCCCAAAATAATGTTTTGTTATTCCTTTGTGTTTATTCTCCCTCAAATACGATCTGTAATCCATTCCTTGATGACTTTGATGATGATCTTTTCTCTCCCAGTCATTCTCGGTTGTTAAGTTTCTTCCAAGGTTAGCCTCTGGATTCATACCTGAACTACCAGAAATAAAAGACAACAAATTATACTAACAGCTACCATTTATTAAGTTCATTCAGTATATCTGACATTATGATTTTATATACATCAGCTTAGTTCATTTTCATAAAAATCTTATGAGGCAGGTGCTATTATTATCCCATTTTATGAATGAAGAAACTGAGGTTTAAAGAAGGTAAGTAACTTGACCAAGGTCATGTAGATAATAACTGGATAAATCAGAACCTCAGCTTAAAACTTATGTTTTTAACTTTTAGTTTTTTTTTTTTCTACAGTGTTATTGACTGTATTCTCTACTTTTCATCCCCATGACTTACTTATTTTATAACTGGAGGTTTGTACTTTTTAATCCCCTTTATACATTTGCCCATTTCCCCACCCACCTTTCCTCTGGAAACTACCTCTTTGTTCTCTTAAGAGTGGTTTGTTGTTTGCTTTTTCATTTGTTTTGTTTTTAAATTCCACATAGAAATGAAATCATATGGCATTTTTCTTTGTCCAACTTATTTCACTTAGCATAATTCCTACTAGGTTCATCCGTGTTGTTGGAAATGGCACAATCTCATTCTTTTTTTATGGCTGGTAGTAATTCCTCTGTGTGTATGTATGTGTGCATGTGCATATTACCTCTTCTTTATCCATTCATCTATTGATGGACACTTACATTGCTTCCATATCTTGACTATTGTAAATAATGGTGCAGTAAACATGAGTGTGCAATATGTTTTGAATTAGTGTTTTTGTTACTAATACCCATTGGTGGAGTTACTGGATCATATGGTATTTCTATTTTTAAATTTTTGTTTGAAATGTCTTCCTGCATGAAATAAAAATGTCTCCCTTTGACTTTGGTTGAATGTACTATAGTTTTCCAAACAATGTTGTGAAGAGAGAATACTAAATTGGGCATTCCAGTTTCTAATTTTTTCTACACATAAATTTTCTGTCTTTGGACACATGATTTCATCTCTTTCAGTCTCAGTTTCTCTACTTGAAAAATGTCAGATGAGTGGCACTTGAGGTTGATTAGATGATCTGAGGTTCTCTTTATTTCTAATACTCCTGGTTATATCTTTTGGTGGGTGGGGGATGGGCTAAATGGCTGATGGATATTAAGGAGGGCACTTGTGTTGAGCACTGGGTGTTATATGTAAGTGATAAATCACTAAATTCTACTCCTGAAAACAGTATTAGATTATATGCTAACTAGAATTTAGATTAAAAAATTGAAAAACAAAACAAAACAAAAAACCCCATCAAGTCCTCCCTCCATTATGCCAGAATATTGGCAACATAATTATTTTTAATTTTAGAGGCATTGGCTACCATCTTACATCTGATAGGTCAACTTGTTCTCTCACTTAGAGAATTTTTATAGCCTCTCATGAGTCCTCTTGCTTCTACTTTACTTCTATGGATAAATACCCATGCGCATAACTGCTCCCCTTTATACTAAACATCTCAGAAGAGTTTACTGTATTATATTTACTACTCTCTCTTTTCTTTCTAATCATGCTAATCTTCAACACTCCAGTGAAACTTTCTTAACAATGGTACAATGATTTCCATCTTATTAAATTCAATTATTGATAATCAGGCCTCATCTTACTCATACTGTCAGCAAGTTTGTCACAGTTGATCACTCCTCTTCTTAAAAATTTCTTCACATGACTTGTGCTCTGCCTCAGTCTCCTGGTCACCACCTATCTCTTCTTAATTGGGTTAGTTCTTTTTTGTCTCCCTCCCCATCCCCCCACTTCCCAGGTAATCTGATTTAGTCTCTTGGCTTTAAATAAGGTCTCTATAGTAATGACTGACAAATTTATATTGTAACTTCAGTATCTTTTCTGAGTGCCAGACTCCTACAATTTCCCTCTTCATTGGTCTATTTGAATTTGTAATAGGCATCACTAACTTAACATGGCCAGAACTCTTGATTTTCCCTTTCACTCCCAAGAAAATTCCCACATCTTCCTCAGTGTCTCCTGGCTCGAGAGAGCACTCCATTTGCTCACTTGTTTTAATTTGTTAAAGATTTTATTATTTATTTATTTGACACAGAGAGAGATTCAGCAATAGTGCACAAGCAGGGGGAGTGGGAAAGGTAGATGTAGGCTCTTCACTGAACAGGAAGCCCGCTATGGGGCTCAATCCCAGGATCCTGGGATCATGAACTGAACCAAAGGCAGATGCTTAACTGACGGAGCCATGCCGGCACCCCACTTACTTATTTAATCTCCAAATCTAGGAGTCACTTTTGGTGGATCCTTTCTTTTTTTTTTTTTTTTTTTTTTTTTTTTTTTTTTATTTTTTTTTTTTTTTATTTATTATTTATGATAGTCACAGAGAGAGAGAGAGAGGCAGAGACACAGGCAGAGGGAGAAGCAGGCTCCATGCACCGGGAGCCCGACGTGGGACTCGATCCCGGGTCTCCAGGATCACACCCTGGGCCAAAGGCAGGCGCCAAACCGCTGCGCCACCCAGGGATCCCCTGGTGGATCCTTTCTTCACATCCAGCAACAAGTCCTGTTGGCTCTACTTTCAAAATTTTTATCCCCCATCAGTAATAAATACTTTGTGTTTTAATATTATTTAATTGTATCATATCAAGATCAGTAGCTACAATGACTGGGAAGCAGATTTTAGCTGTTATTATAAAGAATTCACTGCAGGAAATTTTGAGGTGAAATGTCTCTAAGCCTTTGGGTGATTATGAAACATTCACCATATCATATAGATCCATGTGACCATGACTGCAAAAGGAAAAGCTGTACATAATTCTATCTTTTTGCTACATTCAGGTTGCTGTGTTAGTGTGCAACAATATAATTTTCATTATAATGGTACGGGCAGATTTGAAACATCTACTGGTTCACAGGCTGGATTATAGAAGACTGAGAGGTCATGCTGTAGTTGGAATAGTCAGGGAAGGTTTTGTGGGAAAAGTGGTACTTGAATTAAGCCTATTATATGGATTAGAGTATATCAAATACAAAGAAGAGTATTCAAGCAACAGGAGAATTTTGAGGATAAAAATATGAAATGTGGAATTGTACAATTTATATTTGGATAGTCTATGGGAGTTAGGGAAAGCTAAAGTGAAAAGTTTAAACAAATTATAGGTGAAAAGTTTCACATTGTCAATTTCACTTTTTTTTAACCGAATATTTACAGAATAGTTATCTGGGCAAATGCTGCACTAAGTCTTTTACATGATTTTCTTTTTCCTTTCCTTTTTTAAAGATTTATTTATTTATTTGAGAAAGAGAGAGAGAGAGCGAGAGCGAGCAGGGGGCAGGGGTGGTGGGTGGCAGAGAGAGAGGGAAAGAAAGTCTTTTTTTTTTTTTTAAGATTTTATTTATTTATTCCTGAGAGACACAGAGAGAGAGGTAGAGACACAGGCAGAGGGAGAAGCAGGCTCCATGCAGGGAGCCCGACGTGGGACTCGATCCGGGTCTCTAGGATCATGCCCTGAACTGAAGGTGGCGCTAAACCGCTGACCCACCCGGGCCACCCAAGAAAGTCTTAAGTAGACTCCATGCAGAGCATGGAACCCAATGCAGGGATTAATCTCGTGATCCTGAGATCATGACCTGAGCCAAAATCAAGAGTAGGGTGCTTAACCAACTGGGTCACCCAGGCATCCCAACGTGTGTTGCTTAATTGAATTACTGCAACAGTCCTATGATCTGGGTGTTTTTGTTGTTGTTGTTGTTGTTATGGATACTATTTTCAATTTCATTTTGCACAAGATGAGACAATGGCTCAGAGAGGTAAAAAGACTTGCCTAAAATCATGTAGTAAGGGCTAGAACAGGGATTCAAACCATTTGGATTTTAGAGGCCCTGCTCATCCCCACTCATCTATACTTCCTCTTAAAGCAAAATTACCCCATGATGATGCAAGTGTAGAGAGATAGAGTTTTGAGATGTGCAGAAGGTACATATTTTTGTCTCTAAAACTTCTAAAAAGAGACAAGCATAGCCTATATCCAGAAATAGAAATTATTGCATATTTTAGTCACCCGTAGTGGACACAACATTCTGGATTCTGATATCTTCAAAACTGGGATATATGGAAACCTTATGGAAACTGACAGCAAGCTCAACCTGCCTAACAGATATGTCATACCTTTTGAGAGAAAGGACCTAAATCAGCCAGTTTGTCACTACTCAGCATGAGGCATTTATTGGGTGGGGTTTCTTATGGAGCCAATTGGACACAGGTTTGACTTTGCCCACATTTGGTCCTTAACATAGATTCTTTGTCAGTACCAGGGGGATAGGATTGGTTTCTGTCTATACAGGCACTTCAGGATAGCAGTTGCAAAGTCATTGCCTAAGTGGCCAACAGTTAACATAACATGCCAAGGAAGCCAGATAGAAACCATGGGGATTGTATGAGGATGTGGCTGCTACTCTGAGAATTCTGCTGATTCTCACTGTGTGGAAATAGAAGGTCAGATGATCTTTAAGAGATGTAAAATCCTAGTCAAATATCCTGATTTTTAAATATTTACAATAAATTAAAATGAAAACAATACACCCCTGATTGGACCAAAGAAAAGGGACCAGTAGGGAAAAGGGAAAAGTAGTAGTTTGCTACTACTGACTTTGATGTGCCTCTTTAGTATTGGGAGACATCTAACTTTTCAAAACTGGCTTTGAGATTAGTTTCTCCAGGAGACTTCTTTTTCTTTTTTTAATAATAAATTTATTTTTTATTGGTGTTCAATTTGCCAACATACAGAATAACACCCAGTGCTCATCCTGTCAAGTGCCCCCCTCAGTCCCGCCACCCATTCACCTCCACCCCCCACCCTCCTCCCCTTCCACCACCCCTAGTTTGTTTCCCAGAGTTAGGAGTCTTTCATGTTCTGTCTCCCTTTCTGATATTTCCTACCCATTTCTTCTCCCTTCCCCTCTATTCCCTTTCACTATTATTTATATTCCAGGAGACTTCTTAATGGAATTTTCAAAAGTGACTTAGAGACCAAGTTGAATTGCCCTTGGTGATGCATTCAAAGCCTTTTTATTTTAAGGCCACTGATTTTCCTATGTCCTTCATGCCAACTGAACTCCTAAATATCCCTCTGTATAAACGTGTGGAAGTTTGGGGAGTCTAGAATCAATGACCAAGCAGTGTGTTTCAGGAGTACCACATCCTGAATGAATCACCCCTCATTCCCTTTAATAGATCAGTCATCAGGGGAACCTGATTGCTCCCCTATCCATATCATGCTTTGATTCATTTACACTTAAGTGATGAAAGTGGTCTTTTTTTCCTCTCTCTTTAAATGGATACTAACCCAGGAGGGGCTTGGGGAGTTGTAAAGGGGAGTACTGACTCCTTGGACATGCTCTTGGTTGCATTCTCAAATGGCCCACTCAATTAGGGGTAATATTTCATTGACTTATGTGTATGATGGCTCCCTAGCCAGCAGTGTTTTCTAAATGGTCCTGAGGCAAGACTTTGGGCTTTGAAAACAGCCCTTTATCACCTTTATGTCTGAGGCTGTGTTGGCACAGTCCAGATTGAAGCAGTTATTTTCATCAGGGGGAGAAGCCACAGTCTCTGGCTGGAATGTCTTGACTTGGCTGTTTTCACTTGTCAAAAGAATGGTTGTTCTGACACTATCTAGGGCTGGGTTCAGACAAGTACATTATCTACATGCTGAATCTGGCTATTCAGGTACCTGTCTGGATTTTCTATCAGGGTAAAAAAAAAAAAGTTGGATTAAAAAGAAAAAACAGGCTTTTTATATCCTTTCTTACACAGATAGTATAGCTGCATTCAGATAACCAGTCATTTCTACAGAAGGCTTTAGGTCAGTGCTTGCTCCAAATTGGCCTCAGGTTCAAGTGTGAAGCATGCAGTTGCCTTGTTTGATATTTCCATCAACAATACAACTTTCACACAATGGGAAGGTATATGTGTCTATGTGTGCTCTAGTCTCCAGGTGTAGAGAACGAGGGTGGAGGTTTTCCTAGTGGGTGGAAGAATAAATGATGTAGGTGACCTTCTACTCTAATTATATAAGACTGGCTTGGTCTGAATCTATATGAAGTAATTGATTGGATTCAGTGATAAAGCATTCTCAGCAGAGAAACCTCAAACATCCTTAAATGGCTGCATCTTTGTCTTTGAATTAGTGACTGGCTGTAATCTGTGGCAAATACAAAGTTTGGAAAACAGCTGCCATTTGAAGAATATGGTAGCTTTGTGAGGGCAAGAAGTACAACAATAAAAGCTAAACTAAACTCAGCATACTATGTAGAGATACATTTCTGATAATGTTGATACTTTACATTCATGGACGCATTTACTCATCACAGCAACCCTACAAGGTTGTTGTTATTATTATTATTATTATTATTATTACTATTTTATAGATGAGAAAATGGAGACATGGAAAGATAAGTCACTTGTCCAAGGCCATGCGACAAGAAGTAGCAAAACTTGGACTTGAAAATAGGCCACCTGATTCTATACTCTGTGTCTCTACCCTGTCTACCCTGTAGTCATGCTTTTCTTGTTCCACAGGTGAGTCCCTGAGCCTTGCACAGGGCTTGGCATCTAGTAGATGGGTTGGATAAATGCTAATGGTTGGATAAAAGCCATTTAAAAGACACAAATTTCCATACAAATGCCAATTTTTATTGTTATTGCTGATGCTATTATTAATAATAAAGGTTACCATATATTGGGCTCTTTCTATGTGCCAGGCACCAAGCTTGCACTTTGAAAACATTATTTAATTTCCTCCTCACAACAATTTCATTTGGCAATGGGAACAGCGAGGCACTGAACACATAATTATATACATTTAGAAGTTCTGCTGGAAAATAACAGTGCTAGAACTTGACCAGAGGTCTGCTCTTACCCCACAGCTCATTGCCATGACGATCAGTGCTTATGAAAGCTTCTATTTATTTATTCTGTCAAATAATTATCTCCTTGATATTTTCTCAGGATATGTAAAAAAAGCTACTATGATGATAACCAAACAACAGCATTTGAAATGCATTCAATTGACAAATATTTGTTGGATAATATAAAAAATATTGTGCTCAATGGCCTACGGCAGTGTTTTTCAACACCTCGGTCTTTGTACATCATTTTCATGATTTTTGCCATATTTAAATTCCATGTGAACTTTGACTTAATATTTTTCTACAGAAATTCATTTATGAAAGCTATTATATATTTATCTTCCATAGTCATGATATTTTGAGGGATTTACTTTACAGATTTTATTTATTTGAGAGAGAGAGAGCATGAGCAGGGGGAGAGGCAGAGGGAGAGAGGGAGAAGAAGAGGACAAGCAGACTCCTTGTGCCGTGGGGAGCCCAACGTGGGGCTCTATCTCAGGACCCTGAGATCTTGAGCTGAGCCAAAATTAAGAGTTGGTGGTTTAATGAGCTGAGCCACCCAGGCATCCCTTGATGGATTCTTAATGTGTATATTTCTAGAACACATTAAAACAATGTTGGTATCCATAGAAAATGCTTTCTATTTGGTATGTAGTAATTTAGTAATATTTTTTCTTTAGAGAAAATGTGCTACCTTCTAAAGTCTCCTTTCACATTTCCTTTAGTTCACTTATCCCTATGTGGGAAAAACTGAGGATATAAAGATACATACAAATTTGCTCCATCTGTAGATAAAGCCAACCTCAGGCTAATCTATGAAGCAAACAATAGTTTGGGAGCAGGTAAATAAACCATGTAGGCTTCTAATAGCTTCCATCCAACTGTCCCTCAAGGAGCTCATATTACTTTGAGGGAAGCAAGCTATATGACACAGGGAATGATCCAGATAGCAAGGAAAGAGTTCACAGGAGGCAGAAGACCCTGAGCTGGTTAGTAGAGCTTCCTGCAGGATGCGCAGGATTAGGGAGGAGTTGTGAGGTGGTTCCTTCCAGGTGCCCATAGGAGCCCAGTTTCCTGCTCAATAGTTCCTTAACTTCCAGTTTGCATCCCACTACTTCAGTGTATGCAGCTCTAAGCAAAATCACAAATCAGATCTGAATTCAGGTCTCAAGGGCAAAAGGGTCATGTTTCAGATTATCTCACCTTCATATTACACTGAAACTGATCTTTCTCACTTTCTTTTTTCACTTTTAAGTCTAGAGCATATACTATCTGTTTTCAATTTTGTGAAGAGTAACAAAAGTATCTAATCCAGTTTCTCAAAACACTTAATTTTTAAAGGAAAAATAGTCTCTTTTTTTCATTTTAATACTTTAGTGCTTAACACATGGTATTTACTTACCAACATAATCTATGCAATTTTTCACCAAGATAATGCATCTGTTTTTCTCTCGTCCATTCTAACACTTACTGTCTTCTAGTGCTTGCTATTAAAGATTGAGAGGAGTTAAAGATGTAAGCCAAAGCAGGTAATTTCCTGAAAAGAAGAAATGTACCTTAAAAGATTTCTCTTTGTTAAATCTTTTTATTCTCCTTTCATTTGGCTCTTTATGAAAAACAAAAAAGGGAAAAATGGGTGACAAATGTGTTTTGGATCCAGAGAGGTGACAGGAAACCTCTAAAAGCAGAATTAAAAAAAATTAATTTCCTCAAACCAGAGTTGGAGCTGGCCTTTTAACACTAGTGCACATTAATGCTGCCTCCCCTCCCACTGGGCAGCTAAGGCCCGAGTGGCAATCATTACTGCCAATAGCACAGTTACCCAATGGATTCCTGGAAGGGCTCACTTAAAAGATTTAGCCAGATCCTCTCCAGGGGCTTCCAGTTCCCATCATCCCAGGAATGAAATATTTAGTATCATCTTTCTGCACCTGAGGCTGCCATGGATTAAATTCTTGCTGCCTCCATTACTGGGGAAGCCAAGAGCTTGGTTTGTCGTGACTGGATGTGAAGTGCTTAATGGCTGCACTTGGCTGAGAGAACGAGAAGAAAAGAATAGGCCAGAACCATAGTGACTATGTTGATCAGAGACTGGAGAGCAGACCTTCCAGAGATGCTATGGCTCAAAAAGAAATGTACCTGAATTCTGCCTTTAATCTCCCCCACTTCTCTGCCACCAGACAGCATATTTCAAAATCACATTCCATATATATGTATAATCACCTATGGTTACCCATACAATACAAACAAACCTGTACAAAGGCTGCTGTGTGATAGGTCTTAATCTGGACCAGTTGACGTTGGTTTTCCTTTTCTTGTCTGTTTCAGAAATGTGTAAATTTCCCCCAGAATGTTGCCTTCAGTTCTCTGCTTTTCACTTTCTATACTCTCTTTACATAAGCTCCCGTTACCTATAAACTGTGAGGTTGAGTTCCAAATCCACTATTTTGGTGCAATTGTCTTCTTCACATATATTAACTGCTTGATATTTATTGAATGGTTGGATGGATGAATGAGTACCATTCCCCCCAGACTCTAGAAGTACCTTTCTAACTGTGTATAGAACATTTCTTCCTAAATGCCTGTGGTAGGCTAAAAAATGGCTCCCCCAAATAGCTCCATGTCCCAGCCCCTGGAACCTGTAAAGATTATTTTAGATGATAAAAAATTAAGGATTTTGAAAAGGGGAAATTATCCAGGATGATCCTGGTGGGCCTGTTGTAACTACAAGTGTGGTTACAAGAGGGATGTAGGAGGTTAGAGAACTCTGTGATGATGGAAGCAAAAAGTGGAGTGATGTGACCAGCAGCCAAGAAATGCTGGCAGCCCCCAGAAACTAGAAGAGGCAAGGAATGGATGTTCCCCTGGAGCCTTCAGAAAGAACCAGCTCTGTAAACTCCTTGATTTTTATTTCATAAGACCCACTTTGGAGTTCTGATTTCTTCTGGAAGAAATTAAATTAGTACTGTTTAAAGCCACTTTTTTTTTTTTTAAGATTTTATTTATGTAATCATGAGAGACACACAAAAAAAGAGAGAGAGAGAGAGAGAATGAAAGAGGGAGGCACAGGCACAGGCAGAGGGAGAAGCAGGCTCTATGTAAGGAGCCTGACATGGGACTCAATCCCGGGTCTCCAGGATCATGCCCCGGACTAAAGGCAGCGTTAAACTGCTGAGCCACTCAGCCTGCCCTAAAGCCACTAAGTTTGTGGTAATATGTTATAGCAGCAACAGAAAACTATTAGTGTCTTATGATGACTCTACCCTAACAATCTTGAAGACAAACTCACTACTTCCCCAAATTCCACCCTTCAACTTACCTAATGGCTAGCTCATTTTCACAGTCTCTTGCACAGGGAAATCTAAGTCTCTTTTGCTCTGTGTCCCTTATCTTTTCAGTCATTCTATAGCTGGAATGTTTCTCAAGTCTGTCTCCTTTATTTGTAATTGTGGCAATATCCCCAATAGCTATGCCGGTATTGCCTGGCATGTAGTAACTTCTCATGAAATGTTTGTTGAATGAATATGAGTTGTGACTCCTCTTTCTTGATTCCATTAAAATGTTCTTTCCATTGTGTATGATTACAATTGTAAAATATCTGAGAGTAGGGGCAATGTCTTTTCCTGACACTTCATACAGTTCTGGAACATATGGTTACCCAAACATGGTGAATTAATAAATGGACTTACTCCATATCATCACCTGACTATTGGATAATGTTAGTGGGTGGTGAAGAGCACCACTTGGGGAGTTAGATGGAATTGGGTTTATATCCATGCTCTGTAATTATTTTGTTGTGTGATTCTTTCTGGCAAGATACTAACCTTTTCAAACTGCTGTTTCTTCAACTATAAAATGAGATAACTAGTACACTCACCTTTTGGGTTATTCTAAGGAAGGCACTGGGGTCTGGCTCAGGGCAATAAAAGGTCAATAAATATGAGCTCCTATCATTATTTCCCCGTAGACAAGGGAGGACCCACATTAAACCTCTTAGTTAGCCAGTGGCTGGAGTGTGGGTTGTATATTCATGTGTGGGGGGCACAGCGGCATTTGCAGAGAAGGAGGGCAAAGAATGGGGGTGGGGAAGGCAGGGAGACCCGCATTTTGCATTCAGTAATCGAGTACAATTTGGAAACACTTGCCTTGTGTAGCCCTCAGCTGCCTGTGAAATTCATCTGAATCTTGTTCCGTTGGCCTATGGGGTATTTTCAAATACAAATTAGGTTGGCCAGAATTCCTTTTCTACACCAACTCTCCTGGGTGCAACTTAGAGGTTATTAAGATGCCTAATAAAAGGAGAGAGCACATTTAATAACATTACCATGAGCTCCACGGAGCTGAGCTATGCGGGCCCACGGTGCCCCAGAGCCCGCAGCCTCCTGCCACCGGTGCACTTGCTTAGAAGAGGCCCTATAATTATCCACATTTAAAAAGCACCATTAAATCCATCGAGGCAGTCATGTCCCATTTGCAGGGCCTTTCTGCCCACATTACCCAGGAGACTCAGGGCCTGGCTTCTTGAGGTGGAAGGAGGAGAGGGAATAGATGAAAGTTCTTGGGTGAACGTGATGGCTGGTTAAATTCACAAAATGGCGGATCTGCTAAGCACCATTGTCATCCCTGTAGGAGCTTTTCCTCCCTTTCTGTATTTATTTACTGGACTTTTATTGAGCATTTGCCAAGTTTCAGCACTGTACCACTGCTTCTCCTGCAGGATTCCATTTAATCCTTACAACAACTCATTCAGTAAATCAGTGGTTCTCAATAAATAGTGATTTCTTTTCCCCCTGGTGGACATTTGGCAATGTCTGGAGACATTTGTAGTTGTCAAAGCTGGGGTGAGGGGTGCTACTGGCGTCTACTGGGCAGAGACCAGGGATGCTGCTCAACACCCTGCAGTAACAAAGCAGGCCCTGACAACAGAGAGTGATCTGGTCCAAATGTCAATAGTTGGGCAACTTGCTGGTAGATGAAACTCCTTTTCTCATTTACAAATGTGGAAACTGAGCTCCAGAGTGATTATGAAATTATCTGATGTCACATGGCTGGTTAAATGGTGGATTGTCATAGCCTGAGTTCTCATCACCATGCTAAATGGGTTCCTCGTGTCTCCCTCTGTACCCATCCTTTAGACTTTGTGCTGAGCTTCTTCTCTGCCCTCATGACAATCAACTGCAGTTATACTTATTGGGAATAATATGATGTTTGCTTTGGTGGGAATTATTTCTTATAAAGAAAATTCCTTTGAGCACTTATAAAATTGTGGTACAGCTTGAATGAAATAGTGGCCTGTGCAAGAATGGAGTCTACATTTAGCTTTAATCTACATGAAATATGAACGTATTACTCTAAAATTAAGTTAAAAATTCAATTCTGGCAAGTCACAATACACTGAAAGCTTCAAGGCCTTGAGAAGCTCTGCAGTAAACAAACCTGCTCCTTTTACATGTGGTTTTAGAGATATTCCACTTCAGATAAAGAGCTTGTAGTGGTTTCAGAGGTAGTGATCTGTAGGGGTAGCATTTGTTGGCCTGGAGCAGAGAAAATGCAGTGCACCAGTGATGATACTAATCTGGAACCAGTGCTCTGCTCTGTTTGGCCTCTGGGCCTCCGTACAGCCATTCCCTCTGTTAGGAACACTCTTCCTTCTTCTCTTATGGTTCATTCTTTTTCTTTCTTCAGATCTCACTTTAACCATCGTCTCTTAGGAAGCTCTCCCTAGATCTTAGTTAGGCATCTTCCCTTGTGCTTCCTGAGCACTAAGTGTTAGGTCAACTCTATCCATAAGGAATATAATGAACTGCATATGTATTTAAAATTTTCATGGTAGCCACATTAAAAAATTAAATAAGAGACAGATGAAATTAATTTTAATAATCTATTCTTTTTAACCCAATATATCTACAACATTAACATTTCAATATGTAGTCAATACAAAAGTTATTAATGAGATATTTTACATTTTTTGAACTAAATCTTTGAAATCTGGTGTGTATTTTATACTTATAGCTCAACTCAATTTAGATGCTAAATTTTCAATGGTTAAAGTGAAATGTAGTCCTGCCGAAATAACAAAGCTGCATTTAATAGAAAAATATTTCACACTGCTTTAGTTTTCAAATTTAAATTTATTAAAATTAAATTAAATTAAGAAATTCAGTTTCTTGGTTTCAGAAGCCACATTTTAAGTGTTCAATAGCCACATGTTCTAGATTATTACAAGTTACAGTTAGTTGAAATTGCCTGTTGATTTCTCTTTCCCTCCCACTAGATTATAACCTTTTTGAGGTAAAGGATTAGGTCTTATTCACTATATTTGCCAGTGCCTGACACAGATTTTGGTACACAGCAGGCACTCAATAAATACCTGTTGAATGGGTTGAGATAATATATCTAATCATGGTTTTGCCATTGACTTATTGTGTGATCTTCATAATTCAAGTTCTTCTCTAATAAAATGGGAGTTTTGGACACTTTTGAAAGTCTGTTCCACTGGGTGGTAACAAATACCATGTGATCAAAGAGATTTGTGATGTGACAAGTGTGAAAAACATGGGGTTCAATAAAAGGAGTAGGTTTGTTTACTGCAGGGCTTCTCAAGGCCTTGAAGCTTTCAGTGTATTGTGTTTGCCAGAATTGAATTTTTAACTTAATTTTAATGAATCAAAAACTTTAAAGAAGATGTCCTATTACCCCAGCACGTATGACCATGGAACTTTTTCTTCTCAGAGCATTTGCAGGACTGGTGCTCCCTGGAACACAATCCAGGAATGCTTGGATTGCCATAAGGCTCTTCAGCTGTGATGTTCCTCCAGATTTAGTCTGTGTTTAGGGTGATGGTCTCAAGGACTTCTGACAAATATGCACCAATTTCTTTTCAGTTTTATTAAATCTGTCCCTTGTTTAAAAGGAGTGCAGATTAACAACTCATTCTTTGCCATCAAGTGGCTCAGAATCAATGCCTTACCTTACTCATGAATAGATGGTTTCCAGATAAGAATGTAAGAATTCCTCAAATAATTGCTCATTGTCAGAGGGGTAATGAAAACAACTTTTATCTGCTTATTTCCACCTCCCATCCTACCTTAAAAGGTACACAGTACAAATATGTTACTTGCCCTTTTCTTAATGGCCAACATACTATTTGCAATGAAAAGCAATGTTTGGTTCCTATTAGGAATGAATTATTAGACTGAACTATATGCATATACCAATACTCAACCATCTTTGATCCACAAATATAACAGTTTTGTATGTGTCAACCTGCTAGTTATAATAAGTCCCTCTATTCATAACAGTTAGTGGGAAGCTAGGGTGGAACTAACTTTCTGAAGAAAATAGTTTAGAAATATATAGCAAAGTATTTATTTTAGATTCAAATGTACTATGTTTAAACCTTCTAAAGAGTGGGACACCTGGGTGGCTCAGTGTTGAGTGTCTGCCTTCAGCTCAGGTCCTGATCCCGGGTCTGGGGATCAAGTCCTGCATCGGGCTCCCTGCAAGGAACCTGCTTCTCCCTCTGTGAGAGAGAAAGAGAGAGAGAGAGACAGAGAGAGAGAAGCAGGCTCTGCACAAGGATCCCGATGTGGGACTCAATCCCAGGGCCCCAGGATTACGCCCTGGGCCGAAGGCAGGCACTAATCCACTGAGTCCCCCAGGGATCCCCAATAGATAAAATTAAAAAAAAAAACCTCTCAATAGCAAAAGTTGAGAATTGTGTGTAAAGTAACAAATCAAGACTTGTACACGTCATGGATTTGGATTGTAGTCCCATAGAATACATCTTTATATATCATTGAGCCATTATTGAATCACCACCCAGTCCTGTCATGCTAAGAAAACTTGAATTTTTCATCCTTCTCCACAAGTCTAATATTTATCCTCTAAGGCTCTGTCAAGCTCCCAGCATCCCACAACTATGTTTTCCTGTTTAAACCTGTACTAAGTGTTCTTAGGGATTATTGTTTGGTGCATTTAGTCAACTGTCTTCATCACTGGGAACAATGTTGTTCCAATCAGGTCAGTTTACTTTAAGTCATTCATACTGGCCAGTCTTCTCATTCTGCAATTTTGTACTTAACATGCCAAATGCCAGGACCTGAATCTTAGACCAACAAGCCCTGAGGAGGCCCAAAAAGAGCAGAAAGGAATTTGCTTTAGTGTCCAACAGACTTGTTTTCAATACTAGCCCTGCATTTGACCGGTGGTAAATCTTATCCATGTTATTTAATTTTCTCAGCCCCCTGTTTACTAGCTTATTATAAAGGATTTTATGAAGGATACAGATGAATAGTCCAAGGTACATAGGATGAAGTCTTCAACAGTCCCTAGAGGAGAAGCCTCTGTCCCCATGAAACTGAGGTGTACCCCCTCCTGGCATGTGGGTGTGTTCACTAACCTGGAAGCTCTTACAGCAAAGTTTTAAATGTGTGTATGTATGACACTGCAATTCTATATCCAGGAATTCATCCTAAGACCTTAAAGGTTAAATACACAAAGATGTATGTAGAGGGATGTTCATTGCAGTGCCATTTAAAATAGCAAAAATTGGAAGCCATTTGAACTTCCAAGTGGTTAATCATAGAAAATCTATATAGTAGAATATAAGGATCATTTCAGAATGATGATATGTATATGCATTTATTGGTATAGACTGTGGCATATTTTTCAGGAAAAATGGGTAGATTTCAATTTTAGCATTTATAGTATGATCTCATTAAAATAAAGATTTTTGAGTATATGTGTATATGTACAGAAATATATCTAAAAGGATTTATGTATGCATATTAATAGAAATTCTATCTGGATGATATAAGTGTAAAGGGGATTATTTTCCATACGAGATAATACATAAATTGTCCTTCATATGTAATACCCTGAGATTCCTATTGTAGGAATTTCAAGGCTCTTGGGCCAGGTAAACAAGGTGAGTGGAAGATAGAGACAAGTTTATTTGTTTTAACTCTATAGACTTTGACTGAAGCTCTCTGTGAGTTTAACTTAGGGAAGAAGACTCTAGGTTGGCTTTATAATCTTGGAAGGGATTCTGTGCTACTCTAATACATATTAATATTTTATATGAATAATACTGTCTTACTTTCAACTAGCTTTTTAGAATGCTGACACACACATTACAGCACTTCCATTTCTGAATACTTGGTAGGTGGTTGTGCATACTCTATTTTTATACTATCTTTACAAGGTAAGAAAACTCCTCATTTTGCTGATGAGAAGACTGAACCTCAGGGAGGATGAGTAACACAAGATCCCACTGCTAATGAGGACTAGGTTGGTGTTTTTTCCATTGTATCATGCGTTTATTTTGTATTATTTTACCCTAACTCACCCTGTATCTGATTGCTGTGGCATATTCTGGGAGCCTGACACTCCTCCAATCTTTTACACCAGGTGTGGAGAAGCACCATGAAGATAGTATTACACATCTGTGGGGTCAGACTTATTGAAACTGAAGCCTACTCTACTGCTTATTGGCTCTATAATCCTGGGAAAGTTACTGAACTTTTTCACCTCTCCATTTTTTCTTCTGTAAAATGAAGTAGTGATAGTCATTCCTACATTATAGGCTTATGAGAGGACTGAGACAATTCAGGTGGTCTAGTTCATGGTAAGCGGTAGTAGAAAAATGTTAACCACTGTCATTAATCTTTCTTTCTTTCTTTCTTTCTTTCTTTCTTTCTTTCTTTCTTTCTTTCTTTCTTTCTTCCTTCCTTCCTTCCTTCCTTCCTTCCTTCCTTCCTTCCTTCCTTCCTTCCTTCTTTTTTTTTATCATTATCCTTATAAAAACCTCACATGGACCAAGACATAGAGATAGAGATTATATGCCTTGTTTAATGTTACATAACTAATAAAAGATGGAATAGCTCTTTTTCAGTCTTCCCATTTGGCAGAGGGCACACATGGGTTGTCCTGCATAGAGGCTAGAAGTTGTAACGGGGGGCTCAGGGTAGAAGGGTGTTTCTTCTGGTAATACATGCAGTAGGTGAATGGAACGAAACAGCAACTAATCCAACTCAGCCCCAAACCACAA
The DNA here is from genome assembly GCF_003254725.2 of Canis lupus dingo. NCBI lineage: Eukaryota > Metazoa > Chordata > Mammalia > Carnivora > Canidae > Canis > Canis lupus. The sequence goes on along the minus strand of NC_064246.1, from coordinate 52,600,906 downwards.
ATGTCAACAGATATTTTATGGCAGAGAAGGTGCCAACGAACATGTCACATGCTCTTTTGAAAATAAATGAAGCCACATAGGGACTCTAAAGTAAAAAATAAGAACTGGGCTGTTTATGGATCTCCTCTGGCTCCAGTTTATGGTGTTTCAAATTCCACAGCAGGAAGAGGCACTGTAGGAGGAGCCCCGCAGTATGATCGAGAGGTTACCTGGCTCTCAGTTATCTAATTGCATCGCACCAGGCAAGTCACTCAGGGCCTGTGCTGCTGCCTCATTGCCAGTGGGGTAAATAAACTGTTTGTGGCTTTGTTAGGAAGATAATTCCAGTATTGAAGTCTTGGTTTTGTTCCTCTAAGCTGAAGTTCAAGTAAAATTCAGTGGTCAGTTCCTCAAAGGGTTTGACACCTGCTTCCTTTTGGAAACCATATTTAGGAGGTGCCTCATGCAATCAGACAGTAAAGTTTCTCCGAGATTATCTAATGAATCTAGTTAACTGACTTTTAATTTTTTTTGTCAGTGGTAGATCTATTTTACAGAAGAAATTTATTTTTTATTTTTATTTTTTAAATTTTATTTATGATAGTCACACAGAGAGAGAGAGAGAAAGAGAGGCAGAGACATAGGCAGAGGGAGAAGCAGGCTCCATGCATCGGCAACCCGATATGGGATTCGATCCCGGGTCTCCAGGATCGCGCCCTGGGCCAAAGGCAGGCGCTAAACAGCTGCACCACCCAGGGATCCCCAGAAGAAATTTAATATAGAACCTCGATATATAAAATATAAAAGGAGAGTTGCCTTAGTTGAAACAAGAGGGCTGCCTTGTCAACTTTTCTTGCACCAGAGGCCATCTCTGTGGATCATCTCCCGAACCAAGGATCCTGGAGAGCATAATTTGAAAATGTGCTCTTAAACCTTGATAGGTACAGAATCACTGCTGGCTACAAAGCAGATGCCTGGGTCCCACCCCAAAATGACAGAATCAGAATCTAAATGTTCAGCAAGATACTCAAGTGATTCTAACATTCTCTAAAATTCAAGAATCATTGGCCTTTTCCAGTGCTTTCATTTTACAGGTGAGGAAACTGGCATCCAGAGTAGGGAGGTTATTTGTCCACAGTCACACAACTAGTAATGGATCTGTACCTAATATCCAGGGCTCCTGGCAGCTCACTTAGACTCCTTAGTTGCAAGCAACAGAAACTCTAACATAAGCAGAATAACTCATTGGAAGGCTGTTTTATGCTTCATAGAATGGAAGAGAAAGTACAAGACCCAGGAGTCAGTGAAGCTCCACTAAAGTAGATGGCAGGAATTAACAGAATCCCTTCAGGATACCACTATCAGGAAAAGTCAGTTTCCACACTGTTGATCCTTGTGGCACTTTATCAGTAGTCAAAATCTCAGAGGAGAAAGTCTGATTGGCACAGCTTAGACAGGGAGATCCCCTTGCTTGGGGATCACAGTGAACCTTGGCCAGCAGTTCCACGAAGACCTTACTTACTGGGTGTGATAGATCTCATCGAGGTGACGCTACCATAGAAAGTGAAATGCAGGTTAGGAAGCAAAAAGTGACATCATGCCCATGCATGCAGCCACTTTTTCCACCACACTACGCTGTCCCGCTGTCCCTCTGTTGAGGGGTGGGGGTTAGTGCTTCTCTCTCTTTCTCTCTCTCTCTTTCTCTCTCTCTCTCTCTCACATACACACATATACACTCCAATTGAAATGGAGGGGTTAAGGTAAATTCTGTGGCTTAACTATCAGCCAAATGACATTTTAACAGCTTTTTTAGCATAGCCTGGCTGGACTGAGACCTTTTCTGCAAAATGCCTTAATCCTTGGCCTCTAAATAGAGAGTTATTTTCAATTTCTTCAGTTCCTAATGTTTTAAATGGAACTACTGTTCCCCTTAGAGCACCCAGTGGCTGGCTGGAGACCTTTATTGATATATATATAAATTACCCCAATCCCCTCTGCTGCCTACAGATCCAATCATATTGAACTAATGCGCATATAAATAAAAACCTGAAAGTGTGGTTTATGGCAATAAGTAGTGCAGCCGAAGTTTATACCATTCTGCAAAGACACCTTGATACATTGCTGATAATCTTCATAATGTGTTTAAAGAGGCAGTGTGTCAGCTCAGGCTGGAGCACCTGGGAACTGAATGGGAAATCTGATTCCCAAGCTTCTGATTGACCAAGAGAAGAATCTGTCCTGCCAGGAGGAGGCTTACCCCAGGCAATAAGGGGCTCAGAGGCAGGAAATCTTTTCTCAAAGTCTCCATAAAGAGATGGGCTGGCCTACAAAATGTACAGGGGTTGGAATAGGAGTTCTTTTGCCATTTTTTTTGCAGCCTGTGTTCTGTGATTAATCTTGATAGCACCCTGGTTCCAGAGAAGCTGGGAAGAAGCTGGGATCGTGTAGCAGAGCAAAAGTCTTTTACCCCACAAGGATGTTTCAGGGGACACCCTGAAGTGATGCATTCGTTCCCAGAGGACTGCATACTCTCCCTTAGTAACATACCCTCCCTTACCTGTCTTCAGTCTAACCTGTGCACTGTCGCCAGAGCCGTCTTTCTTTCTTTTTTTTTTTTTTTCAGAGCCATCTTTCTTAAAAGTAAATCTGACTATGGTTGCTCTGCACGCTTTTGATGACTTAACTCACCTTGTGAGCCTTTCAGACTTTTAGCCATGCCCACCACTCAGCCTCATCAAGTTCTGCACTCCCTAGCCTGCCTACTCCACCCACTGTTGCTCTTGTCTTCTTTCACTTAGTTGTGAATGTTGTTGTCTCTGCCTGGACTACACAGTTCATATAACATAGGACCAACTCTCCACCTGTTGTGCATATCTTCTGTTCCACGGTGGAAGTTCCCTTATCTTTTTGTCTTTCTTCCCCATTACCCCATGGGTGTGAAGTGCACTTCCTGCCATTTCTGAGTCCCACCTACCCATGCTTATAGTCTCCTTATTCATGCACATTTCCCTTATCCTTCTACCTGGAAATCATCTCTCCCGTGTCTCTCATAATGAACTTACTACTTTTAACTTAATATCATATTGATTTATGTGTGCGCATTAATTCCCCTTCTTGTCTGGATATGCCTGGGACTGGTTCAACTTTGAATTCTCTTGAGCTCCTACGCTGCCTTCCTATCATAGGGGCTCAATAAGTGTTGGTTGATTGTGAGAATGAACAAATGTATAAATGCATGGCTATTGGCCATAGCAGGAGATGCCAACCCTGGACAAGAACTCAAAGTGGGGACATTGGACAGTGGATATGAAAAACATGAAGTGGCTGTGTTCCTGGGAGCCTCAGAAACGGACATATAGCATGGAGGTGTGGGGTGGAGAGTGGAGAGTAGAGGTAGACAGTGGAAGGTGGGAGAGGGAGTGGTTTTGTTTTTGAGCATTTTGCCTTGGGCAAGCCCTGAAACTGAGCTCAAAAAGGAAACAAAGGCAAAATAAGGCACATCAGTCTTGCTCTGTGTTGTAGGAAGTGGCTGTGTGTACCCCAGGGATTGGGCACAATAATCCCTTTGGGTAGAAAATATTAGAATTTATATTTATATAGATTTCTCATTTAAGAATTTTCTATTTTTATGTGTTTTAATATGTTTATTACATTAGTATTGTGATATATGCATGTGATATGAAAATAAATACATGCATATATAGTATCTATATGTTGGATTGGATGACACAAGTTTTTGTTTTAACTAATGGAATATGCAATCAAAAAGTTCACAGACTGTTGGGGCCCCTGAATGGCTTAGTTGGTTAAGTGTCTGACTTTAGATCTCAGCTCGGGTCTTGATGTCAGGGTCATGAGTTCAAGCCCCACATTAGGCTCCACACTCAATGTGGAGCCTACTTTAAAAGAAGAAGTTTGTATAATGTTACATTAGAGATTCAATTCCTGTGCTGAGCTAGAGGCTGCCAATAACCTTCTAACCTTGAGCGGATATTAATAATTTCATCTATTTTCCAGGAAAAAATGTAAGGAAGTTCCTTGAGTTTACCTGTTCATATGCTGTTTTAAGATCTCAGCTAAAGTTCAGTGTAATGTCATAATAAAGTACACTGGCTTTGGGATCATTCAGCCTTTGTTTCTAATTCTGGCTCTGCCACAAACTAGCAGTGTGATCTTGGGTAAGTCAGCCTCTCTGTGTCTCAGTTTCCTCATTTGTAAAATGGGATTAATATTAGTACTTACTTCAAAAATGAGATAATTCTTGTGAAACATTTAGTAAAATTCAGGACACATAATTAAAGCTCATATATCATAGCTGTAAAAGGACCTGGTCCAGTAATGTCAATCAGCTGGTGACCACTTCGTCCAGGGCTCATAGCAGACATTACTAATTGATCATAGCCTTTTTCCTTCTGGACTTAGACTAGACCTCAGGATTAGGTCACATAATGATTTCCCCCCCCTGAGGGCAATTGCAATCTCTGAAAAGCATTTGCTACGAGAAGCTGCTAATGTACAGAAACAACCTTGTGGACTTTCTAGCAGCAGGAGAGATCCCAGTGAGACTTGAGGAAGAGCTTTTCCTATTTAGGATCCCAGTGGGATGTTATCAGGCGGGTCTTTGAAAACTTTCCTCTAGGGATTTTTGGGGCTATGGCAACAACAATGAGGATAATGCCTCACATTTTGAGCAGTGCTTTATAGTTTTCAAAGCACTTTCATGCACATTTTCTAACTTCATCTTCATAGCAACCCTGCCTGGCAAAGCAGAGCAGGCATTAGAATCAGAAAAATAGCATTTTTTTTTTTTTTTTAAAGTAAAAAGAACCCCAGAGACTTTGTCCAACCTCCTCATTTTATAGACAAAGAAACTGATGCCAGAGAGGGTGACTTGTTCCGGGTAAGTTACTTGAAGCCCAGGTACTTGTGTTCTACTTCTTGGTATCACCTACTATTCATATTAAATGCTTAGTAAAGATTAGGTGAAAAAGGAATGAACAAAGAAATGACTATAAATGAAGGTAGTCTCTTGGTGGCTAAATCAGGACCACTAGAATCTCCTATCTGTAACAGGGGTAGGGACAGGGAACAGTTTCCCCAAATCTCCCTCTTCCTATTAATTGCCATTGCCTGTATCCTATATGTTCACCTGGAAGTACCAGCAGGTTCCAAATATGAGAAATGGCTCAGCACAGGTTTTGGCCTTTACCAGAAGCTAAACCCTTGGGAAGGAAATATTACTATTTTGAGAAAAAGTATAGGTGGGGAGTCCTAAAATTCCATAGTGTTTGAGTTGGGGATGGAAAAGGAGTGTTTGTTGGTGATAATTTTGAAATATTAGAGTCTTGAAGATTTAACAGTCTCACATTGTTGAAGTTGCTATACCTGTGGTTATAACAGTACCTGGGCCTCTTTTCCAATGCTCACAAATGTCCTTCCCTACTTGTAGGACTAAGGGGATCCCACCTCATCCATGCTACGTGTTTTCATAAGTTTCCTTTAGTGAGGAAGAGGGCCCATACATGGGTGATCTTACAGGAAAGCCTGATTTGGGTTGACTCTGTGATATCACAGGGTTACATGAAAATAATGAGAATGTGGTTTCTTAGTATTTGGGGAGACTAGACTAGCAGTGTGAATATTTTTCCTCAGCACTAATGTGAATTAATTCTTTCCTCTCTTTTGAATCAAATGCTGACTCTTTCCTAGGCACTCTAAGGAGGTACAAAATTTAAAGACTGTCAGGAAACAACTGGGAGATGAGGCAAAACATCTACAAGTGAGGTAATTAAGTGATAATTGGTAGATCTCATCAGGATTAAGATGGGGCATGATTATAGCATAGGAGTTTAGTGAAGGAGTTCACTATGGGCTATAGTGTGTAACTTGAACTGGATGTAGAAGAACAATATGTATATTATTCACCCAATAAAGCACTTATTACATGCCAAGCACTATTCTTAGTAATTTATAAATATTGATTCACTTACTCCTCATAACAAGTTTGTCAAATAGATACTATTATCACCATTTTATAGGTGAGGAAATCCAAATAGATGGGGCTTAAGTAACTTGACAAAAACAGGGGTGGGATTTGAATCCAAGGCAGCCCAATATCCAGTATTTTAGCTACTACTCTGCTACGTCTCTTGGAATAAGGAATTTGGAGGGCAGAGGACAGGGGAAATGTGTGGCAACATATGAGGAAAGAGTATTTACTATGGGTACAGTGTATTCAGGAGGGCCAGCTGGATTAGAGTATAGAGGTTAATACTGGGAATACTGGCAGAGGATTATGAAAATAAGTAAATAAGTTTGCATTTGATTATAGGTGATGGTGACTAGAATAGAACAGAATAGAATTTGAGAATAGATTTGTGGTGATTTTAGGTTTTAGAATCCATAGATTCTTTGATATTCCTCCCTTCAAGAGGTGGAGCTTGATTGCCCTCCTCTTAAGTATGGAGTGACTCATTTCTACTAGAAGACAGCAGAAGTGATGGTGTGTGACTTCCAAGACTAGGTCATAAAGACATTGTGGCTTCCTCTTCTTTGTCTCTTTTGGGTCTCACTTTGGGGGATGCTAACTGCCAGGCTGTGAGGACACTCCAGAAGCCCTATGGAGAAACCCACCTGGTGAGTAAAGGAGGCCCTGCCCACAGCCATGTGAACAAGCTTTTTGCAAGTGGCTCCTTCAGCCTTGGTCAGGCCTTCAGATTACTGTTGCCCTGGCCAACAACCTGACTGCAATCTCATCTTGACAGTTAAGCTTTTTCTGGAGTCCTGAACACAAAAACTGGAAGATAATGCTTGTTTATTGTTTTAAGTTGCCAGCTGTGGAGATAATTTGCTATACAGCAAGAAATAACCAGTGCGGCCCTTGGTGCTATGTTGAGTTTAGACTTTATCTTATAATCCTAGCCTTGTGATTCATATAGAGTGCCTGGTTGATAAATGGGTCCTAAAATGAATGAAAAATGACAGGGAATGAACTATTGGACATTTTTGAGTAGGTGAACAACATGATGACAGTACTCATCTAGAAAAACGAATGCAGAATGAGTGAGCAATGAATTAGAGGTGGAGGACATTTGTGGTAGGGAGGCAATTCAGGCTGTTGAAACGACTTAAGCATGTAGAATTTAGCTTTAGGGTGCGGAGAAGGAACAAAGCAAATACAAGTTCCATGAGTCAGACCTTTGCTTGTCTTTCCTTACCACTAGAGCCCCAGAGCCTTGCACAGCACTTGGCACATTGTAGGCATTGAATAACATTTATTGAATGAGTGATTGGGTGGCTGAGTGAATTAAAGATAGAAATGTAGTGCTCCAGAAAACTTTGTTTCTACTTTTCTTTAGAAATGAAAACTCTCCAAAGATTCTATAGGTAGTATCTGGAGTAGATCTCAGTGACCTCAAACTCTATTTTCTATTTCTGTGATCCTGATTGGGGCCAGCTTGTTTTCAAAGCCCATTCCCATTCTGAAGTTGATTTTAAAATATTCCTTTTCTTTTCACATCATGTATGCCACAAACATTTATTGGGCATCTATAATATACTTGGCATTGTGATGGGCCCCAGGGAGAGAAGATGAGTGAAGGATGGTCCTGTGGTGCTTCAGTATTTCTTTCTCTGCTTTTATCTCTAGTCATCTCAGAAGTTTATTTTTGAAATAAAGATTCATTTTCTTAGTGGAATTCTTAAGTGGGGAGCGATGAGATGAATTCGGGCTTTTAGGAACTGCTTTTAGAACTTGTGGATGACTTCCACTGTTTGCTGCTCACCCTTGCTGATATGCCCTATTAATATTCAAAAGCTGTCACTTTATTTTATCTTTGTTCTTTAGTAGACTAGACTGCTAGCTGGGAGAACCTGGTTTGTCTGGGTTAGTCTTGTCACATTGTGGGATAGGACAAAAAGAGACATGGCCCAAGGTTGTTAGTGGCGTAAAAAATTGGGGGGAGTTTCTGCATATTTCTCTTGGTATCACACTCTTATTTAATTGACTTTTGTCCTTTTTTCTTGTAAATAAGATTCAAGATTGTTGCTAGGAACAATCCCAGGCGTGGCCTGCTGTTGAGTGGACAGTTGCTAAAAGGCACACAGTCTGGATTTAAGGCTAAGGAAAACTAGGGATGGTATTTATATATCAAGGTTGTAGTCCTCTTTATTAGCACTGACTGGAATGTTGTGTTAGAAAGGATTCTAATGTGTACTTGAGCATGGTAGGAAAGAGCACTGTTAGTGATGGCTGCCCAGGGGCATGGGTATGGGTACTTGCTGAATCTATTTGGAGCAACTATTCAGTTTGGGTGTCCTGGATAAGGAATTGGATGAATGGAGGCTAAGAAAATGTTCATTTCCCTTAACTAATCTTTCCCCACCTCTTTATAATTTTTTTCTGTCACTTTTGCCTTTTCTCCCTGCTCCTATTTTCCTGCTATTCTCAGGCTCCATGTTTCTCCTTTCCTTCTCTCTCTGTCTCCACATACCTCTCTTTGAACTTATTTAAATATTTTATTTATTTATTTGACAGAGAGAGAGAGAAAGAGCATAGAAGGAGAGTGAGAGGGAGAAGCAGACTCCTTGATTAGCAGAGAGCCCAATGTGGGGCTCTATCCCAGGACCCTGAGATCATGACCTGAGCCAAAGGCAGACACTTAACTGACTAAGCCACCCAGGTACCCCTCTTTCAATTCATTTAAAGGGTACTTATCCACACCCACCCAGGTCCATACATCTGACAAAACTATGGCTCTTCTGGGCTAGTTTAAATATCATTCAGAACTATGTAGTGGTTAGGGTGATGGAGGTCAATGGCTTTACAACACCCTGGGCTCCATTTTGTCTCTAATCCCTCTGGCCTTCTTCATATGCTGGCAGAGGCACTAAAGAGGCCAGGTCATTGGATTTGTAAGGTCACAGTCAAGCACATGGCCAAGATGGAACTCTCAACATAAGGAAGATATACACATATGTAACCCTCTGTTTCCCCTCTCTATACTATACATAGATAGACAAGCCAGTCTCCCCAGAGCCTCTCTTCTCTTTGGTTCTTCTCATCAGAATTAAATTCACTTAACATGTTAAAAGCAAAAAACAAAACAAAACAAAAACCAAAAAAACAAAAAACAAAAAAAATCTGAAAATACTCATACACTCTACTCTAAAGGACAAACCATGTTTCATTTACATTTGCTTTCCATTTAAGTCAAGGTGCACACACTCAGAGCTGCTTCCTCTAGCAGAGGCAGACTCAACTATTATCATAATGCTTCCTTTTTTTCCCTTCTTCCCATTTGATAACCACATTTTACTCTTAAATATTTAGTTTTTCCTTTATTCAATCTTTTAGGTTACTATATTGGAACAGAAAGAAGCAGGGAGACAATCTTTTTCTCATCCCAGTTAATATTCATCTGTCTGCTTAATTTTTTTTTTTTTTTTTTTTTTTTTTTTGTCATTTACCACCATTTTGGCTGGTGGATATAGGTTTTTTTTTTTTTTTTTTTTTTAACCTCTAAGCACATTGAATGTCTTTAGGCTTGCATGTTAGACAGGAGACTGATAGGATAATGATGATGGAATGTTAAATGCTATCTATGTAAATCAGCTCCATCAATGGGTACAAGATTCAGCTACTTTAGGCCTTTTTTTGACATACATTTTCATTTTTTTTAAAGGAGAATAATATTGGATTGTTATTAACCTACTTTAGAAGGATCTTTGTATTACCAGACACATTACTATTTTGCATAAAGTCATATTAAATTTTGGTATGATGTACAACATGATTTTCTCCTAAATACTGCTGTTAACCTCCAAGTAGTTTCTTTTGTATTTTTGGTGGAAGATTGGTTTCTGATAGCCAGATCCCAACTGGGAAGTTGGAAGGAAAAAGTGAAGATCTTTACAGGCTCTCTGCAGGCAGGGAAAAGCAACTTAAATTTTCTACACTTATTTGAAGTATGGAAATCAGCTGGATAGATTCTAAGAGTGATTATGTTTTGAGGTGATCTGTGAAACCTCTACTTCATCTTTGGGTTGGCAGAGCCATTAAGAGCCAAGCTTGAAACAGGATTGGATTTATTAAGGACATGAGAATGGTTATCATTCTTGGTTGCAAGTAAGATAGGATCTAACTCAAACTTGGTTATAAACCAGAATACATGAGGATGCAGAGTGCCTCAACGGTAGCCTGGAAGTAGGACCTCAAGAGATGTCATCAAGTTTCTGTCTTTTCTCCTTTTCCTCTTCTCATCTCTCTTTTCATATCTGCCTCTCCCTGTTTTTTTTTTTCTAATTGCCCATTTTTACTTTCCTCTCTCACTGATTTATCTCTTTCGTTGCACCTCTCTCTTCTCATCTTTCTCTCTCTCCCCATTTCACTCTATATTTCATTTCTCTCTTCCTCATTTCTCTCTCTCCTCACTCTCTCTCCCCTGTTGTGCCCTCTCCATTTTCTCCCCTCCATCTTTCTCTCACCTCCTTTCTACCTTCATATCCCCCATCTTTCTGTCTCCCATTTTGTCTTTCCTCTCTCTCCTCCATCTCTTTATTTTTCTATCCCTCATTTCTTCTGAACTCCAACCTCTCTGCCATCTGTCTTTCTCTCTTCTCTCCTCCAACTCATTTTCTCTCTAACCCATCTCTCTGTCTCTCCTCCACAACTTTCCCATCTCTTGAACTCTTCATACATACTGTGTAGTGGTTTCCTCTACATAGCAGGGGACATGGCACAGGCAGCTTTAGTTTTACAGGTTCCCAGCTTGATGATTCTATAGGAAAAAGAATATTTCTCTCCTAGACTCCAGTTTTACATAAACCTCAGTAAAGTTTTTCATTAATCTGGCTTCAGTAACATGCTTACTTCTTGAGATTAGTTCACTTACACCAGCAAAATGAGAAGCTGTCTCATGTACTTGGGTCAAATGCTTATTCCCATGGCCAGTGGTGATGGGAGTATGGGCAAATTGTTAGGATTGGCAGCTCCATAACAATCATTTAGAGTAGGAAAGGAGCCTTCCATTGAGGAAATGGAAGTGTTATTAACAGAAGAAATAGGAAACAGACTCAAGGCAGACAGGAATAGCAGATGTCTACCACAACGCCCAAGACAGGGTTATGGAAAAAGAGAACAGTTCTCTATACCACTATCTGTTCTGGCCAGAAAACGTATACTGGTAAAGGGGTAGGAGAATTATATTTCTTGCTAATGCATGTGGCTAATTTTTTCTCTTCGGTCTTAGAGATCCTTCCAGCTGGTAGAAAAGACCCAGTTTTTAATTCCTTCAGTGACCTTTCCTCCTTGTCACTTATGTCTTCTACCTCCCAACCTGTCATAAGGGAATGCTTCAGGTGAGTCAAAAGAGTCAACATCTGCCAACCTTGGTCTCTTTCCCTAGGCTGCTTCTCATTCTAACTGTACAAACTCCACCTACTGCCTTGTTTTTTTTTTTTTTTTTTTTAATTTCTTTCTTTTTTTAAAGATTTTATTTACTTATGAGAGAGAGAGAGAGAGAAAGAGAGAGGCAGAGACACAGGCAGAGGGAGAAGCAGGCTCCATGCAGGGAGCCCGACGTGGGACTCAGTCCTGGGTTTCCAGGATCAGGCCCTGGGTTGAAGGCGGTGCTAAGCTGCTCAGCCACCTGGGCTGCCCTCCTTGGGGTTTCTTAATTCCCACAGCAGACATGAGCTAAACCCTCTTAATCCATGATTTAGCCTGAAACAGGTGGGCACATTAAAAAAAAAAAAGAAGAAGAAAAAAAAAACCAGGAATAAAATAATCACAAGCAGCAAGGGATAATATAATTCAAGGACATTCGGCATTGTAATGGACAATTTGGGAGACTGGAGTGTGAAGGAGCATATCCGGTTTCATGGTGCATCAGCAGTTTGAACAGAGACATAGCTGGGGACTACAATAAGATGGGGAGAGAACAGAAAAGTGAAGCCAGGAAGCCACTGAACTCCCTTTGCTTTCTTTGCACTAGGCTGGAGGTGAATGTCCTTCACTCCGTATAAACAAGCCAGGAGTTGGGAGCTTGGGTGGGGAGAATGACAAGCACACCTTTAATTGGTATGGAAAGCATTTGGTTGGATTTACTTGCTTCAGAATGCCTTAACTTAAGAGAGCCAACCCCAAAAATGAGTTGAGGCCAATTCAATTTCTCCCTGATAAATAGAGCCAGGAGTGTTGACGATGTGCGTCAACGGAGAAACCAACCTCATGGATCCTTCTCAAGATGTTTATGGAAGGAGGTCGTGGGGCAAGAGGGGAAACTGGGCTCAGAGGGTGGTGCTGAGAGCTCTATTTCCTCCACCAGGATGTTAATAGCAGTTTCTGGCCGAGCTTGTGGCTTGAGCTGCCCATTTTGGATTTGGCTAGCGACTCTTCTGGGCAGGCTTTGCGCCTCTGCCTGTTTGTGTTAGAATGTGACACATGGACCCAGCAGTCAGCCAGGTGCCAACCATGTAATCTGACACCATATGTTCCCAAGTCAGGAGAGAATAGAGCAGATTTTTTTTTTTTCAATTTTGGAAGTAGGTTAATTACATTCATCTATATTTTCATCTCTGAGGGTCATAGATGCTAAATTATTCCTGACATATTTAGGTGGTCATTCATGACCAAAATTATTAACTATGAACTTTACCATTTATAAGATGGGGCAAAGAGAATAGTCTCAGAATATTCTCAGAATGAGCTCCAGCTCAAAAAGATATCCTCTTAGTAAGAATGTTCTTCATTGGCACTACTTTTAAAAATGGATTTAAAGTGTGGTTTTGAGGGGAAATCGATGTTGCTCATTTTATCATTTTATATACTTTTCTGCCCAGATGTTGGTTTGTTTGTAATAGTTAACTGTTTTTTCACTGGATATTGATCGATGGAGCCAGCTGTATCATTTATCTGGGCTCTTTGTTCTTAAAGTTTAAGTATCAAAGCCAAACTTTTGACTAAAAAATGAAGTCTATTTGATTCAAGGCATTTAACCAATGCAAGCCAATGACAGTCTTTCACATGCCTAACATTTGTTGAGAATTTGATCAGTGCCAATAAGGTGCTGAGATGTTTACATGCAGTATCTTATTCAATGCTTGAACAACTCATATGGCTGAAGTTCTTAATTATCTTTGTCTTATAGTAAAGAAGTGGGATATGCCTGTTATCTTGCATTAGATTAGCCCTTTCAGGTGTGTATCTTACATTTCTACACCCTGTTTGGTACCAGCAAGGCTGACAGATAAGAATCACATCTACTGCTCCCTGCCCTCTGGCTTACTTTTGGATTTGGCCAGGGAAGATCCCTGATAAGGAAAGCTAGAAAGCTAAAGAAAGATAGAAGGATAGAGGGAGGAGAGTGACCTAGGGAGAAGAGTGACCTAGAACTAGAGTACTTTGGATATAAATCCAACCTTTTTACTCTGAGTAGGCTACTAAACATCTCCACTCCTCAAATTTTTATCTCTGAAATAGACATGAGTCTACCTATCTCTCGGGTGGTGGTGGGGCGGGTTAAATTAGATGCTGCACGTGAAACTACCTAGCCAGATTTCTCCACTGTAAAGGTCTATTTTTTCTTTTCCTTTGCAGTGTAGAAGTAGTTTGTGGCGGGTGACGTTTTGCAACCAGAGGGTATTCCCTAATGTAGGAGATGCCCAGATCCTGCCAGATTTGCTAGGCCCACCGGGGAGGTCACCTGCATACAGTATATCCTGCCATAGCTACTTTTGTCTTCTTTGCCTGAGGGAGTGTGCTTGCCTTCAGGAGGAGCAGGCCAGGAATGCTGATATTTCCATTGATTCTTGTATTTTAAGGTTTTTTTTTTTTTTAATTCACATTTTGCAAATTTCACAAAAATTAGATTTTTGTCGGATGCCTTCTCAACGTATCTACCTCATATGATTTGGATTTATTAGCATGATGGATTATATGAATAAATCTCCTCATGTTGAACTCTCCTTGCATGGCCAGAGCATTACTTTAATTGGCTGTTTGGTTATTTTTACTAATATTCAATTTATTTTGGTGTCCATGTTTACAAGTGAGATTGGTCTGTAGTTTCTTGGTGCAATCTTTACCAGAATAAAGTATCAGTGTTATACGTGCCTTATAAAGGGAATTGGGAAGTTTTTCTTCTTTTTCTATTCTCTGGAACAAGCCAAATAAATTGGGATTATGTTTTTTTTTTGAAGGTCCAGTTTCTATATGAAATCATTTAGGCCAGCTGCTTTGTTTGCTGCTTTGTTTTGTTGTTTTGTCAAATCTCCATGTTGTGCACCTGAAACTAATAAAAAATTGTGTTAACTATACTTAAAAAAAAAAAAGAATGCTCCTCCCCCCGCCTTCCCCCCATCACATTGCTGGCTTTAATGGGGATTCTTCTAGAGTTTCACTAGTTAGTATGATTTTTTTAAAACATGATTCTTAATTTTAATATGTCTTTTTTCAAAAAGTCAGATTTTTTTTTTTAACTTGGAGATGGATTTAAATTTTACCAAATGCTTTTGATGGTTTTCTTGGTAATCATAGTTTTCTCCTTTGACCTATTTGTATGATGAATTTCATTAATGCATTTTCTAAGATTAAAATACTTTTGAATTCCTGGAATGAATCAATATGCATAATGTATTGCAGTTATTCTCATTGTTAACATTTTATTTAGGACTTTTTACATTAATATTTTTAAAGTTAGGTTGGTTTGCCTGTTTTCTATCTGTAATGTTTTAGTTGTCAAAAATTTAATTCTTAATGGATTTCTAATAGTCTATCACGTGGATATGCCACAAATTAATGTCACAATGTTCCTTTTATATAGACATTTATAAACGTCTATAGCCCTAGTTTTTCAGCATTGTAAATAAGTGACAATGAATAGTCTTGTTAATCCCTTCTTCTCAGTCTCAGCTCAGTCACCACTTCCTAGGAGAATCTCTTCCTGACCCTCTGAATACACCAAATCCTTCAATTATCTGGAGTTGTCTTTTCTTCACAGAGTTTGTTATACCTACAATTTACATAGGCTGTATGCTTAGCTGATTGCCATCTATCTTCTCCTATGAGGTGGTAAATGCCATGAAGTCCAGATTGTGTCTAATATTGAATCTTTCAAGGAGCTCAGTGTCTGGCCCATAGTATGTGCTCAATAAACATTTTCTGAATACTGATTACCATCTATCTATATGCATTTACTTCAAAGGAGGGTGGGCTCATTAACACAAAGGGAAATTTTAAATTTAACCTTATTTTCTGTGTATGTTGATATAACATTTTCATTGGAGCTAGGGATGAACTGGATTGCTTTCATAATAGAAGAGAGAGGAATTTGGTTGGAGATGAGATGGTGGAGAAGGGGCAGATGGGCAGGAGTTAGAAAGGCTGTGATCTGTGAGATGGAAGCTGAGACACAGGCCCTAGAGCTGGTCATGAGGAGAGTAAAGAGTTTCAGAGAAAAGATTTTTCATATGAAATGCCACAACTCTGAAGTCTTCAGAAAGGACTATTTAGCTTATCAAATGCTTAGTCTGAATAGATTTCTTATGAAAACCATTTTTGTGAAGCCAAGCCAGAGTTGGTTATTCAGTAACTACAGAGATGACACTGCCATCTGAGTTCCACCAAGATTAACTTTAAAAGAGGGAAATGTAAAGCTCTGCATATACATAAAAAAAAAAAAAAAATCAGTTGTCCAAATAGAGGTTTGAGGAACACTTTTCATAACTCTCCTTGATAACTTCTCTTTGAAAACATGGGCAATTATCTGAGTGCAACATGAGTCAATTCTGTGTGGCAAATATTAAACTAAAATAATAAATGCAGGTGCAGCCCCGGTGGCTCAGCGATTTAGCACCGCCTTCAGCACAGGGCATGATCCTGGAGACCCGGGATCAAGTCCCACATCGGGCTCCTTGCATGGAGCCTGCTTCTCCCTCTGCCTGTGTCTCCGCCTCTCTCTCTCTCTCTGTGTCTCTCATGAATAAATAAATAAAAAATAAATAAATGCAGTAATTAATAGGAACACAGAATCCTAGTCAAGGTAGGTCATAGTTCTACTTTAGCCCATTGGTCAAACTACATTTAAAATATTTTTTCTAGGTTTTTAGTTTAGTTTTTGGCAGACTTGATAGAACCCAGAGTGCTACCTTGTAGGAAGAGTTTGGGAAGCCATGGCTTAAAAGCAATGTTTGAGGGAAAGAGGAGATTAATCTTAAAAAGAAAAAAAACTTGGGCAACCTGGGTGCCTCAGCAGTTTAGTGCCGCCTTTGGCCCAGGGAGTGATCCTGGAGTCCGGGCATGGAGTCCCATGTCAGGCTCCCTGCATTGAGCCTGCTTCTCCCGCTGCCTGTGTCTCTGCCTCTCTCTCACTCTCTCTCTGTCTGTCTCTGTCTCTCTCATGAATAAATAAATAAAATATTTAAAAAAAGGAAAAAATTGAGGGCCACATGTTGGCTGTCCTCAAACATATTGAAGGGACTGCCAAGTTGAAGAGGGATGGATACTGTTGTGGAAGACTTACTTGAAACAATGGGAGATATTAAGAGGCAGAAGATGTAGACTCAGTATATGGAAAAGCTTTGTAGATTAAACTGGAATACACTGCTGTTGGAAGAAGAAACTTTATGGGTCTGAGGATTCTAGCAGAAGCAGCATGGCCATCTGTAGGAGAGATTGAAGAGGAGATTTCTGCATTGGTTGGGTCAGATACGTGACTTCTTCACTCTCTTTCAGTAGAGAGTCTATAAGAAAGACTGCCTAGTCTAGCTGCCTCAGTGCTTTCACTCTTGTTACTCCCTTAGTATCTACTTTACCCTGTAGGCTGTAAACTCTGTGAGGATGAGGACTATGTCTATTTTGTTCACACACTGAATTACCAGGGCCTGGCATAGAGCTCTGTTTTCAATAATTACTTGATGAAGTGAAATGAATGGTTGCCATCCTAGGTAGCCAAGGCTAATGGAGCAGGTTAGCTCCAATGGAACAAAGAAAATGGGGACTGGGTCAGTTGGTTTTTGTCTTTCCCTGAGCTCTGTCCTTTATGTGCCAGGTATTGAGACAATAGGAGACCTTTTAGGTGTAGCCTTCCATTTCTCCACTCATGAGATGGCAGAGGGGTTAAGAGCACAGTTCCCAGAGTCATATTCTTTTGCATTACTTTCACAGAGTTATTATGAAGATTGAATTTGTGTGTGTGTGTGTGTGTGTGTGTGTGTTAAGCTGTTATAAATTGACATATATATCAATTAAGCTGTTGGAAAATATAGGACACATAGTAGTGTCCTATATTTGGGTAGTACACATGATGATGAATTCTCTCCCTATATGTAGGAGCTTATGAAGAATCCCTCTAATTTTTTTTTTTTCTTCACACTAGAGAAGTAAAAGGCTGGATCTGAGTTACAGTTTTGCCATAGCCTATGATCTTAAGCAGGTCATGCTTCTCCCTGGAACATCAGTAACGTGGGTCTGAAAATACCAATCTTGGCTACCTTGAGAGTGAAATGTGGTGGGGTCTTGATAACTATAGAGAATAAAATGCATACCTCTAGTCTATTATTGCTTATCTCTTTACCCCTTGCCCCCAATACACATACTTTGTAGTGAGGAGCTGGCTCAGCTACTGGTTTATGGGAAAAGGATTTTCCCATTCTTCCAGCTTTAGCTCTTCTCATAGTCCCTTCCTGGGAACAGGCGGGTGGAGGGAATACATCTTTTTCTTTTTTCTTTTAAAGTTGATCAGAATGCTCAAGTGTAAGGTCCTAGATCAGAAAGAAAAATTGCTATTTTGATTTCCACACTGTTCTTCCATGCCGTTTCTTTCTCAGTCTCTCTTGAAATTTCCCTAGTTCTCCTGTGGCATAAAGTGAGTCAGAATGGCAAATGAAACATGCAGAAGACATAAATTCCAGGCATAAAATATATATCAAATATACATCTATCAATTGGCTTTATGCTATCTGAGCTGCCCCCAGGGTGTCAGTGGATCAGGTGAATGGATTTCTGCCACTGTGGGTAATTCCATAAGGTAATAGGGTGGGCCCTAATGCAGTGGAGAGGCAATATTCTCCCAGTTATATATCATGGTTTAAAAGGGGAATTTGTATATTTTGATTTTGCGAGTCAATGAAGTTTGAATCCCCAAGGCGCTCTCGGAGCTGAGGCTTTCTGAGGCTGTGGAGACGAACTGGCTCAAAGCCAGGAAGGCAACCCAGAGAAGGAAGCCACCTCGACTCCAGAGGCCTAGCCCAGAAAAGCTCAGCCCTATGACCTCCTGGAAAGCTCAGAATAGAGATAATTACCATATAAATGTTATATATTTTTCTCATTTAATTGGCCAAGCTAAGTATAATACCAAATAGTGAATTTGTCTAACCAAATGGGAAAAAAGAAACTTGAGCTATTTGATTGATTGACGATACCCAGTTAGAGATGGTCAGTCAACTAACTCTGCTAACTGTGATGATATAGCTCTGTGATGGTACAGTGAGAGAGAAAAGAAAGATGAAGATGGAGAAGCTCAACGAATAGTCAATACTTATTGAGATAACATTTTATTTTCCAAGTACTGTGCTTAGCACTTTCCATGCACTAATTTAATACTTTCTACAACTCTCTGAGGTAAAAACTATGATTATCATTCACATTTTATGGTTGAAGAAATTAAGGCATGGAGAGGTTAAGCAACTTGCTCAAGGACCACCTAGTTAGTGGTAGAGCAGGGATTTGAAACCTGTCTTAACCACTATACCATACTACCTCCAAAGGATAAAAGCTCTTTCCAACTTGGGGAATTGTTTTCTAGGCTCCAGGAAGTCTGATGACTTAGGTTTAAGAACGTTTGATGGGAAATGAGAGTATTAGAAATGTGCCTAGAAGCAAGTTAGTAGTTCTTAATATACCAGCATGCTCAATAATTGTTTCTACAGCTCTGCTGTAGAAAATTAGTGGGAGGTAGGAAGAAACCTACTTTGACCTTACTTGAGATAAAATCTCTGTTAGCAAAATCCACATTTGGAATCAGCCCAAGCAGTGTTGCTAGAGATCTGACTGCCTTAGATTTAAGAGATTTTAAGATTCCAAAAATAGAGTCCTGAAAAAGGATGCAGACTTTAATTTGATTACTGAAGTAGAGCTGTGCTAAACATTTCCTATCACTGAGGAGCCCCAAGTCCGGTACACAGTATGCATATGTTAATAAGCAGGATACAGTAAATGAGTACCTATTATCCAACGCCTTCCTGCTAACAGCATTCAGTTTCATTCAGGCAGTCACCCCTCCCCTTATGAAGCAAGTTACCTCAGACACAGCTGATTTCAGTCCCAGATCTCAGGGGTAGATTTGATTGGATTTAAGGTAATCCAATTCCTCTAGCCTGTGACTGGTTCATCCATAAGCGTATGACCTGATACTGGCAAATCAGCATTGAGAGTAAATTGGGGAGGAGGGAGAGAGGTTGAGGTGTCTGGGTAAACTTTCTTCTATTTTAAGAGAACTCCTCAGAAAGATTATCTTTTTCTTTCCTCTAGAAGTAGCTATGTTTGTATAGTGATAACTATATATATCTCATAGTGCTTTATGGCTTTCTGGAAGACCCAACTAAAATCAGCTTAAGTAATATGGGTTTATTTTCTAATTTATCACATAACAATAAGTTCAGAAGTAGGACAGTTCCGGCGATGGTTGATTACAGGGGCACAAGTTTCCTTCCATCTTTCTACAATGTTTGTTGGTAGCTTTCTTTGTGGTAACAAGATGGTCATAGCAGCTCCAGGAATCATTTCACACAGGAGAGGCAAGAATGTTCAGAGGCAGGAAATGGGGCAAGTTCGTGACTTGTGTCCCTTTATATGGTGTGGAAAACATTAGAAGGACCAAAGCTGACTTCCCCTTATGTTGCCAAGGTTTGTTACATGTACATTCTTCAAACAATTGTGGGAAGACAAATAGAATGGCCATAATTGGCTTAGATAATTAACCACCAGATTTAGGAGGAGTTAATGAAGTATGCTGATGTCTGATACCTGAACAAAGCTGGGCTTCTTTTGAAAGGAAGAAGTGCAAGAGCTAACTGTTGGATGGATAATCAATAGGTTCGGCCTATAACAATTGTCATCAGGTTAATAGTATGAATGAAGCCAACACTAAGGATGACAGGGTAGACAGGCAGAAGGAATCTGGGTCCTTGATGATATAATGAGCTGATGAATCAAACCAAGTAAGAAGCCTGCACAATTACCTTTGACCTGTTATGTGCCCTTAGCGTAAGGTTCGTTACTACTAAATCTGTTCGACGTTTCTGTATTTTAAAACTGAGATCATAGGCAACCCGGGTGGCTCAGTAGTTTAGCATTGCTGTCAGCCCAGGGCCTGATCCTGGGACCCAGGATCGAGTCCCACATCGGGCTCCTTGCATGGAGCCTGCTTCTCCCTCTGCCTGTGTCTCTGCCTCTCTCTCTGTGTGTCTCTTGTGAATAAGTAAATAAAATCTTAAAAAATAAAATAAAATAAATAAAACTGAGATCACTAAACACAGATACCAAGGTCCTTAATAAACATTTGGTAATGAACAAATGAATGAATTTGAAATTTATGTTCTAAGAATGAAAGTCTTTATTTTATTTGACACTAGAATAGGTGAATTTTAAGAGTAAGAATAAGTCAGATTTTGTTATATGGAGAACACACAGTAAATCCTTTTGAAAAGACGTATTTTTTAATCTTATAAAATTGTTATTTTTTTAAAAAAATTAGGGAATATCTGTGGTTATTATGGTTGAAAGAAAATCTCTATAAATAACCATGCCTCTTCTGGATAGATACAAAGTGGGGAGGATACTGGGGAAGTATTTAATAAAACATTTATCAAATACTTGTTGAGAGGTTAGTGTTTGTCAGGCATTGTAATTGGCTTCAGGGATATAAAAATGAGCAAGACGGATATGATTTGCTTTCAAGAAGTTTGGTGCCTGATACAACAATTATTTCTTCTATGTTTTAGATTCTAATGTATTCTAAACCAGTAGAGAACTGTTAGTAAGTTTTGTTTTACTAAAAATTATACTAATTGAATATATAATATTTGCTGGTTCTATAGCACTCATGAAGAGTAGATATACAAAAAAATAATATGAAAATCATCAACATTAATAGATACCTACCATTGATTGAGGACTCACTGTGTCATGCACAATTCTAAATGCCATATATACATTGTTATGTACTTCTCATAATAATCCTGTAAGGTAGATACAATTAGTAATCCTATTTTGCAGAAGATAACTTGAAGCAGACAGAAGTTAAATATTTTACTAAGGTTACAAATCTAGTAAGTTACTTACCTGGGATTTGAACCCTGCTATTTTTGTTCCAGAGCTTATTTTCATAACCACTGCCATATGGGTATATTTTATTCCCAGTGGTAGAGATGTGAATCTGAGGCTCAGACAATGGACGTGATTCACCCTCTTTAGAGTTGAGGGAATTTGTACCTATCTCATAGGATGTTCTGAGTATTAAATGAAAGAATGTGTAAAAATAATACGTAAAAATAAATCTGCTGCCTGGTATATAGGAAACCTTAAAAAAAATGGAGGGCTTTATTATCATAAATCTAGATCTTGGTTTTCTGTTCTAATTCTAGAGATTATCAAGAATTTCTGAATTTCTTAAACCCACAGTATTTCTTTACCACACATTTCTTCTAAACCCTCTCAACATATAGGAAGCACCTACTTGCTTTGCAAATGTTGCAGGTGGACATTATAGGTGTTGGAGACTCATGAATGTTAAGTCAGAAATACAGTCTTCTCTAATTGCATCACTTCACTCTTCTGAGAATGGCCAAGGTTAGCACAAGAATTCTAGAAAGACTGGACTTTGAATTCTATAAATTTTCGAAAAGGTTTGTTATCACAGAATGGTAGGATTCAAAGGGCCTCAAGAGGACATGCAGTGTAACTCCTTCTTTGGAATCCTCACCAAGGGATACTTTCTAAAATTTGAAATTGGGGCTAGGGTGTATATGAAGAAGATGTTTACCACTTTTCCATCACACAGGGAAAAATACCAGGTTAATTCTTTTTTAAAAAAATACATTTTGAGGACAGCCCAGGTGGTTCATCGGTTTAGCGCCACCTTCAGTCTAGGGTGTGATCCTGGAGACCCGGGATCGAGTCCCACGTCAGGCTCCCTGCATGGAGCCGGCTTCTCCCTTTGCCTGTGTCTCTGCCTCTCTCTCTCTCTCTCTGTCTCTCATGAATAAATAAATAAAATCTTTAAAAAAATACATTTTGATTTGAACTAACATGCATATGTAGAAAAGAGCACTAATCATATAGCTCTATTTTCACAAAATGAAACAACAGAAAATAGCTTCATGAATTTTCAAAAGTGAACACACATGTTTAACCAGCATCCAGAGAAGAACTAAAACCTTTCCAGCACCCCAGAAGCCTTCTTTGTGCCCTCTCCCAGTTACTAACCCTTCAAAGGCAACTGTTATTCTGACTTTGCCCATTTCTGAACATAATATAAGTAGAATCATACAACGTACACTCTTTGTGTCTGGTTTCATTCTGTCAACATAGCATTTGTGAGAGTTATCCATGTTGCCTAAGGCTATGGTTTCTTCTTACTCATTGCTATGTAGTTTTTTATTGTATGACTATATACAATTTGTTTACCAGTTCTTCTGTTGATGAACAATTAAGTTGTTTCCATTTTGGTCTATTAATTACAGTACTTCTATAAACATTCTTGGACATATCTTTTGGTGAACACTTGTTTCCATTTCCATTGGGTATATACCTGGGATTGGAATTACTGGGTCATGGGAATGCATGTTTTTGGTTTATTTGATGCTGACAATTTTCCAGGATGGTTTTCTAGTCTAGAAAGATCTAGTTTAACTTTTTAAAGGATAAGACCTGGTGGGAAATATTGGAAGTCCCAATGTAAGTGATGCTCCATCTGGGCTGAAACATCAAAAGGATTTGGTTAATAAATTCATTTGCACAACATATATTTATTGAGCACCTACCATGTGCGAGGCCCTATGCCAGAGTCTCTAAGGCTTTGAAGACCTTATGGTCTAATATAAAGAGAAAATTTAAACATATAATCCCAATACTACATTTACAAACTGTGATAAGTGCTATGAAGGAAAAGCATAGGATTCCATAAGCCCAATGGATTAGTGACCTCCCCCCTTCAATTTTTTCCTTCCTAAAGGGAAGGAGAAAAAAAAAAAAAAGCAACCTACCTCTAACTGTAATAGCCTTAATTGTGAACCAGCTTCTAAGCTGTCAGACTAGAACCTAATTAATCACCGGCGGTGGTATGGAATTGATGAATTGCTTTGGTGCTCTTTTACTAGTATAAATCTTTGATTTAATGATTGCTGCTCTCTGATTCATACCGTACTACTCCAGTGATCAATATGCATGATGAATGGCTGATTTTCAAGAACCACCCACTTGCTAATGCTCCTTTACATATACAGTGCATGTATATATGAATTAGTACACAAGACAGATTTCTGACCAAGAGGTGGAGGGTGAGGTAATATTATGGGTTGAAGAAGAGGAAGGGCACAGATGGGTGAGATGAATGAAATTTGCTAATAGCAGTTGGAAGTTGAAATTCTCAGAAAGGGTAAAATAAAACACTCAGTGGGAGAATCCTTCTCCATTTACTTTTTCCAGTCTCCTTCAACTAAGTCTTCCAGTTCAAGGATTTGATGTGGCTTTGGAGGACACTTGCTATCCAGAATTCCTTCAGAATGAGAATTTCATTGTACATAAGAGCTGTAGATAATTTACTAGCTATGGATTTTTTTGCTTCATTTCAGAGTTTCCATTGCTGAAGGGGGAGGGGACAGGCAGGTGGGAGGTTGACTGTGGTTTGCAGCAGTCCATGAAGACCTGTTTTGTGGTTTGTTCATTCAATCTAGAACTATTTATTGAGTACCTGTCATATTCCAAGCCCCAAGCTAGGCACTGGAAATACACTGATGAGTAAGATAAAAACCTTTCTATCCTCAAGGAACTTTTTATCTAGAAGGATCAGTGGAACTACTAGAACCTTTTTTTTTGGTCCAGTCAATATGCACATGCTGTACTTGACTCTGGGGTTTTTGAGATGCCTGTTTTCTAGTTTCAGAGAATTATCTTGAGGCCTCTCTTACCCTGTCTTTCATACACACATATATTTTGTGATTCAGTTTCCTCATCTGTCAAAACTTGCTCTCTCAAATTTATTAGGGAAAGCTGAATTTATGCAGTGTAACCATGAATGAGACCAGTTTTGATGTGAGTTTTACAGAAACCAATTTCTTTATTGCCATGCCACATATGACACCAACTTGAATAGTGAACTATTACTAAATGTAAGGTGTTTTGAAATCCCAGTGACTTCTCTGGAGAACATAATCAAAGAAAGCTTAAAAGCTTTCTTTCTTGTTGCATAATTATTTTTGATAGCAAGAAGTTGCAAGAAACTTTTTAAAGACCTGTCATTGGGATTATGGTCAAACATGATGAAATGATTCAAAATAATTGTGTAGACCTCTGAGGATATGAAAATAAGTTCACATCATATTATTGAAAACTTGTATATTATGACTGCTGGCACATTGTATGTATTCAATAAATATTTGTCAGCAAACTAATCACTAGATTTTTGTAGCTGTCCACTACTTCCCTATAAGCAAAAAGAGATGTATGGAATGATGCCTCTTATAGTGTTAACAGTGGTTATCTTGGGGTAATGGAATCTTAAGTGAAAAAAAGGCATTTAAAAAAATGTGTGTTCTAAATAGCTTCATTTTTTTTATATTGGGTGTGATTTATCTATATACCCAGAAAATATGAACTATTTTTACTTTTTTATAAAAACAGTCTTTTGAGTAAGAACAGTTTCCATCTGTTCAAAGGGAGGCTCGAAACTTCTCTTCTCTGGGATTTGATCTTCCTCAGTATGGAAGAGAATTAAGAAAAGCAACTCCTGAGCAAGCAGTAGCATCTCTTTTCACAACGCCTGGAGGGCTGATTCCGTCAAAGCCCCCTTGGAGAAATCTTAGTGATTCTGCGTTACTCCTCCTGGGAGCTGGTGTGCTCTCCCTCTCCTGAAACTAGGGGATTCTCACATTTATTACTATTGTGGCTTTTCCTCCCCTCTTACCCATTTCACCCAGGCAGATTTCTTGTTTTATCTGGCACCCAGTAGAGCTCAGCTGAGCTGAGGGCCTGTCTTTCCCACCAATCCTCATCCAATTAATTGATAAAAAATTAATAATTTAATTTTAGTGATGGGAATTATACACCATTCTCCAAGCTCCCACTTCACGAGGCATCCCAGAGTCACCTCATACAGACAAGCACCTGAAGCAAGAGGAAGGAACATTTTTTTAAAAAAACATTTTAAGTGGATTTGGCCACTTGAGCATCTTTGATTGGAGAGCAGGTGAAAGAACAGGAGGCACAGAGCAAAAACGGTCCCCCTAGAAATCAGGAGGTTGAAAGGAAATTGATAGGGAAAAAAATCACATTTGTTCCCTCTGTGCTTGTGGATATTTTTGGGACTTTTGCCAACCTACTTACTTATTTTAATCCTGAACTGCATATATGTGACACAACTCCATTGATTTTGGATTCATTTAAATGTAGGAGCTCTGAAGTCAGACAGTCTTCACTAGCTATGGGAACTTTGGCTTCAATGTTATCATCTGTAAAATAGAACTAATAAGACAACCTTCCTTGTAGGATTATTGTGATGATCAGTGAGAGATTATGCACTCATAGCATTTAGCCTAGAATTTGACATTTCACAAGGGCTCAAAAAGTTCTAGGAATAATAATGACTATTCTTTCTACAAGTCAGCATTAATGATTATTTACATAAAGGCTGAGCTAAAATTTATCATGTTATTAGAAGAGGATATTTCTTCTTACACTAATGTTAGTCTAGGAAGGAAGATTTCTTTGAAGAAATTTGCTCTTTAATGCAATGATGTCATATGATTGCAATGGTTAAATAACTCAGAATAGTTTTCAACTCCTCTCATGTGTCTTATAAATCCTACTTACAAGCAACCGGCATAGAAATCATATATTATTTTTTAGGTAGTTATCCAAGTACACCCTCTGCTACATATTGTCAATACTAATTTGAATTACTACAAGTTTTAAAATTCTGCTTTATTAAATATGTTCTCTAAGTCAGATGTCTACTTAAATCAAAGGGATCTTTACTTATTTTGAACAAATTGGTGAGGTTTTAGTATACAACAGAATTGCTAAATTTAGACTGTATTAAAATGATATGAAGATTTGAACTAAACTCTTTTGGGTTTTATTCATATAAATTCCATTGCAGGGGATCCCTGGGTGGCGCAGCGGTTTGGCGCCTGCCTTTGGCCCAGGGCGCGATCCTGGAGACCCGGGATCGAGTGCCACATCGGGCTTCCGGTGCATGGAGCCTGCTTCTCCCTCTGCCTGTGTCTCTGCCTCTCTCTCTCTCTCTGTGACTATCATAAATAAATAAATAAAATTAAAAAAAAAATTAAAAAAAAAATTCCATTGCATGAAGAGCCATGATCTTATTTGTAAACATCTTCTTTCTCCTTTATTCTACAGTAAACCCATAGAGATTAGTAATTGCTCACTTATCTTTTTATCACACACAGCACACCATTTGTAGCCTAGTGTACAGTGTAGAGCAGATGCTCAAAAAATGTTGAATGAATGATGGTCAAGAGTTTGTGGGAACAGGTATTTGTAGGACTGGTTAAGGGGAAGATGGTCTTTAACATGAGCATTTCATGTCAGCCTGCTTTTATCTCCTACAAAAATTATAAAATCCTGTGCTCACTATGTGTTTTGTATTTCTCTTGTACCTTTTCTGACCATGTTTAGAGTGGTGGAGATTTAGTAAATACTTATTGAATTGGGCCAAAGTAAGAAGAAGGAGGCAAAAGTAAAATAGGCTGCTGTTGATCTTAAACTGAGAAAGCAATTGCTCTGATTTAAGACACTCAGTAGAATTTTTGTGAGCCTTCTCAGCTTTCTAGTGCATAGAAACAAAAGTTGATTGCCCATGGAAAACTGGTCATATCAAGAGAGTGTCTTGCCTCTCTCACTTTTTGCACACAAAAAATCGTAACTTATTTAAGAAGGTCGATTATTGATGCACAATTTGGCTTTTATAGCTAACTGCCATATTTTCTCAGACTCTGGTTGTAGCTATGGAAGGACCCTGGAGTAGTCACCTGGGTAATTATTTACCAACCTTCTCCTCAAATGGAGTTAGAGGAGAACTTTGGGGGAAACATTTGCTGGCCTTCCAAACTGAGATTTCTCTGCTTATATAGCAGAATGAAGCTACAAGCTCAGCCTCATAGACCCAGGCTGCCACTGATTATCATTGGAGGGATACTGAACTTTCCCTCCCAGCTTTAGGTGATATATTGGCTTGATTAGGCATCTCAAAGCTTTGTAGCTAGGAAGATAGAACTGGGGAACTGGTAGGAGAAGGACTTGAACAGCTGCTAAGAATGGTTTTCCCTCAGTAGTTACAGGGAAGGAGGCTGCTCCAAATCCCATTATAAAAACCATATTCTGTGTAACAAGGAGCGGCCATTTCTTTCATGAAAAGTAGTTGAGAATAGATAGGCAATGGAAGAGAAGAACCTTGGAAGTCAATCCTTCAGGATGTTTTTATTTCCCTGCTCCTAGAGAGGAGTTAGCGTGGAATAGTTGGATGAGAGTGAAGAAGCTACTGAATTGGATACCAGCAGCTGAGTGCATGCAGTCTCTCTCTTGAGCAGCACAAAGCTCACCAGCCAGTGTAGCCTTTATGACAGCTGCAAAAGCAATGGCTACATAAAGTTTCTCAAGGAGGGGAGAAAACGGAATGAGAGAGACATTCTTGCAGTAAGAAAAACATAATAAATCCAAGAGCTACACATAGCCTGGGGGGTTTTATGACCACAGCCAGGCATGAAGGAATGACTGAACTTAACTAAAGCTGTTAATTACCTGGGTGAGATCAAAAGCCCAAGTAAGGGAATATATTTATGATGCACCTTACAAGATATGCTTCAACTTCTTACTTTTTTTATTAATTGGTTTGATTAAATAGATTTAAAGAGCCTGAGCAGAGCCTTTTAAATCATATTCCATATTGATCTAATGAAATAGTCAATAAATTTACTAACATAGCCCCTTTCCTTTGTACAGTCTGGAGGGAAATGCTTCACTGAATGGTTATAACTCAACTCCGAACCTCACTGCTATTCCCACAGTGACTCATAGAGAGCAGGAGGATGCTGGGAAAATCTTTCAGGCCATTTGTGGGAGTGCTTGAATAAGTGGTTTAACACCTGTTACAGACTACTCACCACCCTCCATCCTACCCCCACTCCCAAGCCCTTTGGCGCTTCATGGCAGACTGTACTTGAGCTGGCCAGTGTTGGGTGCCTTGTAAATTCTATGCATAATTTACCAAATTTACTTATGTATGCCACCATCTGTTATAGTTCTGATTCTGGGGCTTCAAGACTCCAGTCATATTTCAGAGCCTTTGACTTTTATTCATCCGTCTAACCAGTTCTGTAAATATTGACAAAATGAGGTTCTGTCAATAAATACAATATAGTGTGCTGGGGTAAGTAACAACTCTACACTGAAGATTCCTTAGTCTCTCAATAAATCTGGACTAAATCATGGGAAACTTTAAAAAGTAGCTTCTTTGTGTCCCTTTTCCCACCTTCTATGGCAGTGAAGGGAGCCTAGGTGGCAGAGAGTGTGTGGATAAGGGGTCTCTTACGTAATTTTTGTAGACACTGACATTTCAAAATTTCTTCCACTGAGTATGGAATGGAACAAGATTTTGCATTTGCCTTATGGTCACTAGTCCCAAAGATAGGCCTAAAAACAATGTTTTGGGGACATAGTTTCCTTGTGTTTGGTTATCAAGTCAGCTCTGTGCTGATATCACCTCTGTGGTGATAGAACTTGAAAATCTCTTTGAAGATCCCTTAATGCACTTATACAGGACAGTTAGTGGCTTTGTGCTTACAATTCTGCAAGTAAGTCTTGTAAGTATGAGAGAGACTGCAAAAAGGAACAGGAGCACAGTAGGTGGCCAGCTCTAAGGAATTCAAACCATTATATCTTTAAAATCACCATCAAATTCTTAGCTGTGACTGGGGGATGGGTTGGAGTTCCCAAAGCCAGCCTGGCTGCCTACAGGTTTTAGTAGACCCTATTTAATGGTAAGTCTCTCTACCCTTAATGCAGTATCATAAATTTAGTTGTGATTGTGAGGCTTAAACTGGGAAGTGGAGTCTCATCTTGGAGGTCTGCAGGGGTGGGCGGGTGGTGGTAGGTCCAGGCTGCAAAGTCTGCTACATTAAGTTAGGCCCTGATGCAGTTTCACTGTACTCCAGACAGAACAGTTTGTGGATGTAAAGTGACTTTAAAAATTAAACACCATGGTGAATTCAAATGTTGAACTTATTCAGAGTGAAGGAGAAACCCATGTAATTGAGGCCTTTCTGTCTCCTTCTACTTTCCCCCCTCCCCCTCATTGTATCTTCAATTATCTGGGTAATTTGGTCCTGAGGGCATAAATTCCTTTATAACTGAAATCCATTATGCAGAGAAGAGTCATCAGGAAATTACTCAGATTGCATCCCAGACGCAGTGTCAAGGTTTTGGAGCAGATCCGGCCTTCCATTAGCGCAGTGCTGCTCTTGATTTTAGATCTGAGCCTGGAGGCTGGACATCCACAGCTCTTCCCTTCGTCCCTCTTTGTTTCAGCAAGAGCTGCCTGTAGGGAAGCCCCGTGCTGGTGCTGGCTGGCGACGGTTTCTCTCCACCCGAGGCCACTGTGGCTGCCAGCTTCCCTTGGACGGTGTAGACACGCTCATTCCAGGCCAGGGAGAGCTGTTGCCAGGCAGGCAGGCATATGTTTCTGTCTTGTCTCGCCATCTCCAAGAGCCAGGGACCCAGGCCTTTTAATTCCTGTAAACCTCAGGCCTTCTGGTGGAGAGCTGGTTTTCATGTTTGGGCCCTGACAGGCACTGTCTTTGTGCTGTCGGTGGTCTGTGAGCTGCCTGCCTCTGGGTTAACAGGCGCTCAAACCAAATGCAAACATTTTTGAGTTATATTTTGGAAGAGGACAATTTTAGTGTCTGGCAACCTCTTTTATCTGACTTTATTCTTTCTAGATTTCTGGATATTTAGTTTTGTTTTGTGTGTATTTTCCCTCTTGTTCTTTTTTGTTGCCATACGGTGATAACTCAGAGGAAGGCAGCTTGTGGACAAGTGTTGGATTTTTGGTGTTGGGCAGATCTGTGTGTTTTGCATTGTATCTGTCTCCTCTCATATATGTAAACACCCTGAGAACAGAAATTTTTGTCTATTTCCTTTGTATCCCCAGTGGCTGGCACATAGTAGGTACTCAATAAAAAATGTGAGTGAATAAATGAATAGGCTTTGATTCAACTCCCTAGTTAGAAGCTTTGTGATTTTAGGCAAGATAATTTTTGAAACATCTCATTTCTCAGTTTGTCACCTATAAAATGGTCATAAAATGTGTAAGACTATCTAGAAAGTACCTGGCATAGTCCCACGTTCAGTAAATGTTAGAAGCTCCTTCTTCTCTTATTCATCAACCATAGGGTGAACTCTTCAAGGACAGGGATCTGGTTTTATTCTCCATATCCAGAGCCTAGTACTGTCCTTACACGTAGTAGGTATTCAATAACTATTTGTTGAATGAATGAATGAGTGAGTTTAATTCCGCATGTGAAAAAATGAAACTGTTGAGATGAGGCCCAGAAGGTATCTTTCAGTTATGTCTCATTCTTATATCTCATTCTTGTATCTCAGTTTCCATGGGAAATGAACTGAGAATTCTCCACAGATCATCTGGATGTGGACCATTCAAAATGGAATTTTATCCTAGAATTTTCTTTTCAGCCAAAAAAGACTAATCATAGGATAAATCCCCAGATGATTTGTTGACCAAAATTCTTTACACATTTAGAAGGTTTTATGCTTTATACATAATTTTTTGCAAGTTTGGGATGTTATGTTATTTAACCCACTCTGTGAGTTAAGTATATTTGCTACTATTATACCTATTCAGCAGGTAAGAAAACTGAGGCACAGCATGGAGATTTGTCAAAGTCAGACTGCTGTCTAGAGGCATCTGAGTTAGAAACTGTATTTCCTTGCCCCAAACTCTTTTCACTAGATCATGTAGCTTCCATGATTATTGAACTGAAAGGAAGATACAGATGTTTTGCTCAACTACTCATTTTGTCAGTATTGCTTATTTGCAAAATTTCCTTGCTTCTTCTTTTTTTTTTTATAACCTGAAGTCTGTATCTACCACACCATTTACAAATTGCTTCACACTCTATTTTTATTGTTATTTCTGACATATAGTCAATTTCTTAGCTTGTGGCTGAATTAATCATGCTTGAGTAATTTTGAGGGGAACTTTTGTTTAGTTGAAATTTGGAAGGTGTTGAAGAGTCGGTCTTCCAGCTTTCAGCACTACTTTCCCCAGATCTAACCCAGCTGAGAAACTCTATATTACTTACCATGTTAAGGTGTGTTTATTTCAATGTTCAAGAGTGTTATCATTAATTACATCTCTTTTTTTGGCAAAATAAAAAGGGAAGAATCTTTTTGTTCCTGTCTCAGAATAAACTTTCCAAAAGATGTTACAGTGCTGGGAATTTGAGACCCTTTTAAAATTTTAACCTCTGATAAAATAACATATAAACTGAATACAAATCAAATGTGACATACAATTTATTTACCATTGACAATCCTAATCCTGTCCACAGGGTGATAAACTAAGTACTTCCTCACTTAGTACTGGAGATGTTCAGTGCAAACCTTCTAAAAGATGAGTTGAAGCATTTTTACAAAGGATAAGAATTAATGCAATATGGTAACCTATTGTGGAGACAATTACCAGAATGGAAGTGATTGTGATTCTTCCCTAAAGCTACTATAGGTATGGGCATTTGGATGTAGGGGGTATCCTCAAACTATGGAGTATTAGTTCAAGGATACCCTTTGTTATTTGCTGAAGCATAGTCGATTCCAAAATCTGGGTCTTCACATTTATTCTTTACTCCATTGAACTAATAGCATCCATATTAAGAATGTGTTTTCATTGGGCAGCCCAGGTGGCTCAGCGTTTTAGTGCTGCCTTCAGCCCAGGGTGTGATCCTGGAGACCCCGGATGGAGTTCCATGTCAGGCTCCCTGCATGAAGCCTGTTTCTCCCTCTGCCTGTGTCTCTGCCTCTCTCTCTCTCTCTCTTTCTCTGTGTGTCTCTCATGAATAAAAAAAATAAAGTCTTAAAAAAAAAAAAAGAATATGATTTCATGACTTAAGTGTAAATCTTGCCTGCAAGGTCCTTCCTCATCTGGCACCTTCCCAACCTTACCTTGCCTTGCTCTAAGCTTTGCTCACTGTACTCCACTTACATTGGTCTTTCTTTTCCTTCCAATGCATCAAGCTAATTTCCATCAAAGAGTTTGTCTGTGGTGGTTCTTTTCTTCTGGAATGATTTTCCCCTAAGTCTTCATATAGTCCAGTGGTTATTTTGTTCTGCAGAGGATATTTGGCAATGCTTACAGATAGTTTTGATTGTCATGACTTGGAGAAGGGGTTGCTACTAGTATCTAATAGCCAGATGCCGGATGAACATGGGATGCTGCTAAATATCCTATCATGCACAGGACCATTCCCCACAACAAAGAATTATCTAGTCCAAAAAGTCAACAATTCTCAGGTTAAAAAACTGTGAGTTATAGTTGATCTTTCTCCATGTTCAAGTGTTAGTTCAAATGTCACTTCTCCCTTAGACAGGGGCCTTCCTCACCACCTTCTCTAAAGCAGCCTCTCTCCCATTACTTTGTTTTCTGTCCTCTATAATTCCAAGCATTACCTGAGATTTTCTTTCTTTATGTATGTATGTATGTATGTATGTATGTATGTATTTAAAGATTTTATTTATTTATTCATGAAAGACACAGAGAGAGAGAAGCAGAGACACGGGCAGAGGGAGAAGCAGGCTCCACGCAGGGAGCCCGATGTGAGACTCGATCCCGGGACTCCAGGATCACACCCTCAGCCAAAGGCAGATGCTCAACTGCTGAGCCACCCAGGCATCCCTCTCTTTGTATTTATTTACTAGTTTTTTTTTTTTTGGTCTGTCTTCCCTCTCTAAAATACGAATAAATTACACTGGAGGAATGACTTTGTTTGTCTTGTTCACTACTGTCTTTCCAAAGCCCAGAAAGGACTTAGCAGATGCTTAACACTTAGCAGATGATAAGTATACAGTTCTAGGAAGGAAGGAAGGAAGGAAGGGTGAAGAAAGAGAAAGAGAGAGTGAGAGAAAGGAGGAAAGGACAGGAAAGAAAGAAAGAAAGAAAGAAAGAAAGAAAGAAAGAAAGAAAGAAAGAAAAAGAAAAGATTGGATGGAAAGATGAATAGATGGTAGATAATGAATAAAGACTGAAAGAAACTTAAAATATTAAAAATTCTCCCCTCTTTATAATGATAGGTAATAAAAATGTCCAATGGACAAACCCCACTTGATCATTGCACAGAGTTTTATGTTGTCATAAGTATATCACTGGTAGTAGTAGTTCCTGGTGGAAATATGCATTGTAATATGATCAATATGATACCCAGTTTTTAGGAGAAGCTCACTGGGTCCATTAACACTGGTTTCCAGTCTGAAGGAGTCATGGCCTTCATTGGTTTGTTAATAGCACAGGTGGAATATAGGAAATTGACTCTGGGATCTAGTCATTTATATGAATATTGATGTTTGTCATCGGGACAATCTAAGATTCTTTTCCATGTATTTATTCTGAGGATTATGGGGCTTCAGTTATGGCTATTCTTAATTTTTACTGCTTTGTTTTTATTGCTGCTGGTCACTGCTTACTAAGACCTCTTTTGGTGATTACATGTTGAGACTGAACTTTTGAGGAACCTCTTTGTGCTTTGGCATCACTTATGACTATTTCAATTAATCAACAATTTTACTTAAAAGAGAATTACAAGAAGTCACCTGGATTATTAATTGTGAAATAAAGTTAATGCAACATAATGTACTTAGTGCTGATATTAGACTGAATATAACTGAATCGATATTTTATAATTGGGAAGGCAGCTCAAGATAACAGTGGTCTCACAATCATCATAATGATTTTGAATTGTCCTTGCCCCACAGGTGGGTGAGAGTGCCAAGTCACACAGAGAGATTCCCTGGGTTTAATGGCAAATGCGTTTACTCTACCATGGAAAACACATGTTTCATAAAGACATGACTTTATCGACTTTTCTCTGGCTTCCTACTGAGCCTTTAAACTCTGGAACTTTCATCATGCTTCCATCCCCCACTCCCAGCCTCCATCTTTATCCCCTAATTACATGAGCTTAACTTCCCCTGACCTACAGAGAGTCAAGAAAAATTGGCATATAAAGCTCTGTTGTGTTTTGGTCTGACCTATGGGTCCTTTAAATGAAGCCAGGGTACAGTGTGGGGGTTTGAGCTGTTAATGTCTGAACGCCCTTAAGAAGCATAAATCTCTCCAAACCCAAGGGGGACTTGAATGTGGTGATTTCCAACCTTCTTGGATTCGTGACACCTTATGGTTTGATTTGCTAACACCTTTTCCCCCACTTTAAAAGTAACAGGTGTGGCATATCATTATTTACAAAATTAAAGTAAATAATTATTTATACATTTTTATTATTATTTTTCCTTATTTTTGAGGGTGAGGGAAGAGGGAAATATGTTGGAGAATTTTTAATGGCCATAATAGCTAATTCCTGGGGGTTAGCTCAAATTTAATCCTCTCTTTATCCCTGACTCCATTTCCATGATTCTAGCTAATTTAACCTTGCCTTCTTTGAACTTTTGTTTGTACTCTCTTGTGTGGTACTTGGCCATATGCTGTTTCTCTATTGTTCTCTAATTTCTTCTAGTATGTTCTATATCTCCAGAGATACCATTCTCCTCAGATCTGACTCCTTTCTAAGCAGAGTAGATGCACAGTTTAAAAAAATCAATTGAGTACTTGGGGACATCCTTGGTTGGGAGTAGGGGCACAACTCATATTTGGAACATAAACTCTCAGTGCTAAGTGAATAATTTCTAGAGAACAGAGAAGCAAATATGCCCCATGATCAACTAAGGATGCATCCCTACAAATTCTCTGGAAAAAAACAATGATAGCCTACCACCAGACACTGGATGTTTATTCTTTGTGCTCTTGGATGGAAATCATATCTTGTGGAATAGAATTTGGAGGCCATCAAATAATTTCCTTTAGAAATGCCATGATGTAGCATGGAACTCTTAGCTCATTATTCTAAGCTTGCTGCTCCTCTTTGATAATATAGGAAGGATAACCATAGACATCTTGGCTATCTTTGTATCTTACCAGTCATTTTACCTGACCATGGCCTTGGTTCCTTCTCCCCTATTGTATCATTTCTCTCATTGAGGTGGGAGGAGGAACTTCTAGCCAACATCTCATTCCTCGGAAGAGGATTCCAAACAGCGTGGCTTTAGTTTTTCTTTTTTTTTTTTTTTTTTTTGGCTTTAGTTTTTCTTACATCTCTACCAGTACTATAATTTTGTATTCAATTTATTTCTTTGGTTCTTATCTCAAGGGTCTTGGGATAAGTTCCTGTAAATGAGGTGGACTGAGAGATATACAAGAAACATTCCATTTTGTAACATGCTAAAATCTCTCTTTATATCTATAATAGATTAGTGACCTGGAGTTTAGTCACAACATCTCCAATCCTTCTTTCTTCAGGATAAACTTTCTGCCTGGGTACTCTCACAATAATTAGAGAGTAGGCATTTTACTTGCTCTTATTTGAATCCTGATTCCAAAGTTCTGGGAACCTCCTCATACTAGAAAGCTCAGCTTCACTGTCTTACTCACAGTACTTCCTTACTCTTTGTACCTTTGTGCAATGGGTCACAAATAGTTAGATTAGGGATGGCAATGAGACTCAAGGGTGACCAATTAATAAGTTTGTCATTTACACAGGTTAGTGTGAGAAATGAACTGAAGAGATGTGAATCTCACCCTTAGGAGTTTGAACTGGGAAACTTGGAGAGCCCAGGGACACAAAATTCCCCAAGCTAGAGTCATGGACATCTTGAATTACATGCAAGTAGAATTTAGAATGGAATAGAAACCATGAATATTGGGAGCATTCAGTTGACATATGAGAAGAATTATGCAGAAGTGCAAAGAGTAGTTAAAATAATATGAGAAAGAGACTGTTAGACCTATGTGAAAGCTGGGCAACGTATTCAGCCCTTAGAAATGACTCCATTCTTGATGGCCTCCCATTTCTATTCAATATATATACTTAACAATGAACTGTCCTTCCTATGTGCTTACCTGAGTGAGTCTTCTTTTTTTTATTATTTTATTTTATTAATTAAAAAATTGTTATTGGAGTTTAATTTGCCAAAATTTAACATAACACCCAGTGCTCATCCCACCAAGTACCCCCTCAGTGCCCATCACCCAGTCACCCCACCCCCCGCCACCTCCCTTTCTACTACCCCTTTTTCGTTTCCCAGAGTTAGGTGTCTCTCATGTTTTGTCACCCTTGAGTGAGTCTTCTTCTTTTTTTTTTTTTTTTGAGTGAGTCTTCTTGATGCCAAAGCCTGACCCCACCCTTACCCAGCATTGATATGACATATTATTTTCTCCTGGGAAGACTTTTGGCTTCTTATGAGGGTGTGACTTGTAGGGGCTGACCTTCGCATGCTAGAATCCTCCAAAGAGATGGGGCAATCGGGTCACTGGCTCTAGGTATGTTTTAAAAACACATGAAACAACATTTTCATTTGAGTGAGCAATGGCAATTATAAAATGTCAATTATAAAGCCTCTTACGAAATTGCTTCAGCCACAGTCATAATTCTTACCCCTATTAATCACTTCTCCAGTCAGTGGTGTGGAGCCCAACCTTGTGACTTACTGTAGCCAATGGAATACGGGCAGAGGTGGTACAGTGCCAGGCTGAGACTACAATTTAAAAGGCATTGTAAGCTTCCACATGCTCCTCTTGGGCTTCTGCCATCACTAGGAAAAGAACATACTCTGAAAAGCTTACTGATCTCAAAAGAATGAGAGACACGTAGAGCAAGTAGTCCCAGCCATTGTAGCTGAACCTTAGATCTGTGAGCTAGTTAATAAATGCTTATTCTGGTTTGTTACTGAGATTTTGTGATTGTTATGTAATCATAGCTGATTAATAATATCTGCCTTCTGGAATTTTTTCTTTCCTTTGACTATACTTCTTTTTTATTTTATCCTCCTTTCTGGCCACTTTTCAGTTTTCTTTATGATTCCCTCCTCTCTTACTTGCCATTGAAGTGATGGTATTAGTCAAGCTTCTGGTCAAGCTCTCCTCTATTTTTTTTTTTTTTTTAATAT
The DNA here is from genome assembly GCF_003254725.2 of Canis lupus dingo. NCBI lineage: Eukaryota > Metazoa > Chordata > Mammalia > Carnivora > Canidae > Canis > Canis lupus. The sequence goes on along the minus strand of NC_064246.1, from coordinate 52,563,408 downwards.
ACATTCTCTTTGAGTGATCTAAACAATTGTGACTCCCATGCTCTTTATAATCTGCTGGATCTCATATTTTCTCTGGTCTAGGCTTCTCTTTTTCACTTTCAGACTCATATGTATACAGATGTCTATTGATCATCTCTTCCCAGATGCTTTGCAGGCTCCTTGAATCAACATTGTCTATAATGGAATTAATCTTCCTTTCCCCACATCCTCAACTTGCTCCTCTTCCTAGATTTCTTCTGACTTGACTAGCACTACCCTTTGCTTAACTCTCCAAACCTTGATTTCTCTCTGTCCCAGTCCTTCAGTTTCATATACAGGTGGTCACAAACTATAGAGATTTCCACCTACTAAATGTCACTGACCACTATGCTCTATTCACTGTATTCATGGCTGTATCAGACCTCTATCCTCTCTCACTTAGACTACCACTAAGTAGTAACCACTTCTCAAGTGGTCTTGCTGCCTCTAGTGTGGACCTCTTGCCATCTATCCCTTTGCCCTCTGGAAGTCTATTCTCTGATACTGGTTCCAAAGTGACCTTTTTGAAAGGTGTATATGAACATGAGACATGTCTTCAATGATTTCTTTTTATATCCTTCAGGGTAAAGTCTAAACTTTTTAGCAAGGCATATAAATCCCTTTATGACCTGGACTCCTACTTTTTACTATATTTTTTTATTGTGATTACTATAAGTCACAGTTCTTGTCCTTGACTCTCAAGAGACTAACAAATACACAGAAAAGTACTTGGATTTTAAATATGAAGAAAGGAGCAAGCACAGGGTGCTATATACATGGAAGTTTCACTTAATCCATGATGGGGTAGGAAAAGCAGAGGAGGCTTCCAGATTCTCCAAGCTAATCCAAAGCCTGAAGGAACAGGAAATGTTAACCACATCAAGGGGTGAGTGAGCTAGAAAGAAGGAAAGAATGGCCCAGGCAGAAGGATCCACAAGGGCCAAGGTCGAGAAGCAAGCTCCATGTGCTTGAAGAACTGAGGACATCAGTCCAGTGGAGCAAAAAGAACAGTGCTGACTTCAACTGCAGCTATACTGGGTCTTATGAGCCATATTAAGGATTTGGACTCTATTAAAGCAGCAACTGACAAGCAAGATTAAAATGTTGATCAAGCAAAATAAATTATATAATTACTTAGAAGAATATTTATTTTGAGGATTCTTGGAACAGACTTGATTACATCGTAGGTTTGTAGTTTTTTAAGGATTGCAGTATTGCTCTAAAATGAATTCTTATTGACTCTCAGAGCACAAAGGTGAAAGAAACCTCCAGAGGTCATTGAGATTTTAGCCCTGCCTTTAGGCAGAACCATACATAAATCTTTCCAGACAGATGGGTGTTTGTTGGCAAAGGTATTCAGCTGCAAAAAAGTAATCGCTGCTTTTGTTGACAGATTTAGAGATGTTTTGCCAAACACTATCTTAAAATACTATGATTAGATGTAATTTTGCAAAAATGAGTCTATAATGGAGGTGATTCACTTGCTGTATCAGCTAAGGAGTATCTTCTATTTACAGTTTATTTAATTTACATTTGATTAATTTACACTGAGTGCAGTTACTCTATAATTATCTCTTTGCCTGTATCAGGATACATGCAACATTATGTTTGGAAAATTGTGAAGTCAGATGATGTTAACATAGAAAACACCCATTAAGTAATCTCTTTCACCTACTTAGCATCAAAGCAAACCTTTTATGACTTTAGATTCAGGAAGGGTTTTTCAAATCTGTATTTCCCACACATTCTAACACACAAAAAATTATTTACCTTCCATTTTCACAATTTAGTATCTAAGCTGTCACAACCATAATTTTCTGTTTGTTTAGTCCTGCTAACTCCACCATCATTAGGGAAAGCAGTTATTTAAGAAATATCTTTTGGGAAATTATATACATATGTATCATATGAACTTCTCCTAGGCAGGAACTGTGTTCTCTTGAATCATTTATTCCTTTAATTTTTAAAATATTTATTATGCATTTTAGGAATTATGGTAGATGGCACTTAAACATACATTTGACTCCAAATACTGTAAACCAAGGGTCAGCAAACTATAGAAGTTGGGCCAAATCTGACCTGCTGCCTTTTTTGTGTGGCCTTCAAGCAAAGAATGGTTTCAACATTTTTTTTAAGTAGTTGAAAAACATTCAAAAGAAGACTATTTCATGACACATGAAATTATATAAAATTTGAATTTCAGTGTCCACAGTTTTATAGGAACATAACATAACAGCACTCATTTATTTACACATATATGGGTGCTTTTGTGCTGCAAAGACACATTGAGTAGTTGCAATGAGACTATATGGTTCTTCAGGCCTAAATTATTTACAATTTGGCTCTTTACAGAAAAAGCTTGCTGATCTCTAGCCTACAGTAATCATGGTAATCTCATTGGTAATCTCATTTCCCCTGCGATTGAATGGTTTGAGAAGGAACATAAAACCTAATCCTGGGAAATGGAATAGCAGATGTATGCTGAGGGCTTCTGGGAAATTGTTCTGGGTATTCAAAAAAAGACACAGGAAGAAATGGTTTCTTTCCTTCTTGGTTATTGTTGCACCTGGATGAGAGGCCTAGAGCTGTGGCAGCCATCTTATGCTCACGAAGACTCCACCCGAAGGCAAGGCCACCTCACTGAGATGGCAGCAGGAAGGTGGGAAGAACCAGGTTCTTGATGTGGCTATTGAATCACTGAATGAGCCCCAGATCCCATCCTTAGTGTTGCCTCTGTCCTTAGTGTTGTATGAGATGGCATAGTTCCTTAATGCTCAGCCAGTTTGAGGTGGGGTTTTCTATACCTTGATGCCAAAGCTTCTTACATATGTACACCAGCCACTGTGCCAGGTGTTGGGAATGTAGTACCAAAAATAAAATAAGATATAGTCCCTGTTCTCTACCAGCTCAGTTTAATAGGGAGACATTTGTAAGAAAATGGGATAAGGAATTTTTAAGACTGTCTTGAAGAGTTGAAGTAAACTTCACATCAGTGCTAATATTTGATCTAAAATTCAGACAGTGATTTGGACTTCATCAGACCAATTTATAGGGGACACAGGAAAAGAGAAGAACATATAAAAAGACACAGGAGAGATGAAACAATATGGTGTTTGGGGGTAACCACAAGCAGTTTTGTATGGCTGAAGAAAGAAGGAGTACTCAGGATTTCCCTAGCACAGAACTTGGGGATGCTGTTGCAACAAACACTACAACTACTACTAGTATAAAAACAACAAATACAGAAGAATTGGTATAAACAACAACAAATATCATTTGTTTAGTACAAACCAGAATATATTTAAATGTATCCTCTCATTTTCATCAGGGAGGGTTCCATTTAGTCATTCACATTTTAAGATAATTTACCAAGGCACAGTGAAGTTAAATGCCTTTTCAAGATCACTCATGAATTCATGTAGAGGTATGAACCAATCCTTGATCTTTCTGATTCAAAGCTGGAATCCAGATTAGTACACCTAAAGCCGTAGAGATCCTGTGGGATAAAGTTTGGTTGAATCTTGTTGCATATTGCATATGCAGTGGATTGTGACTCTTGTGTACCTTGCACAACTATTATTGTAGTTTAAGAAATTGCAATACAGTTGGATTGCAGAGTTAAAAAAAAAACTTTTTAAAAGTACACATTTGGATGTGAATATGGAAATTTTCGACATTAACTTAGCCTTACCGTTTCAAGTGCTATACATGACTGTGCCAATGGGCACTCCTGACAGTGTAGTTTGTGCAGTAGAGAGTCCTAGGTTGTTTTTTTTTTAAATGCCATTGTCTGTGTATTCTAATATCAGTTGCAATATAAATATATGTTAATCTACCTAGTTGCATTCTAAATATTTATGTCCTAAAATGCACATTTCTATTACCCTGCTTTATGAAGCAAAAATTTAAGGTGCAAGGAGAAAGAGGACAATTTTAGAATTCAGAGGCAGTGGCAAATAGCTGGATCAAATGAAAAGCAGAGCAAAAGCTGAGTTGTCAAATGCCTGGGTGTCAGAGGCAATTAAGAGAAGTAGCTTCAAATGAGTGGGGCTGATGGGAAAGGGAAGAGGAAATGGGAGAGGCTCTGAGGTCACATGGGAGTAAAGTGACAGAAAAGCATCAGGAAAGGAGGTGGTAGAAAATGCAGGAGGTCACTTATGGGTGGGTATGAAAAGAATGAGGTGAGTTTACAGGTGGAAAGGTCCAAGCGGGAGTGAGGGCAGGCTTCTGTGGCCACGCAGAGCCATTATGGCACACCTGGGCCATGAGGTCAGAGAGCCTCCATCCCACTGCCAGATCTGCCACTGTACCACCCAGAGAGGGTAACTGAATCTTATAAGCCTTTGTTTTCTGATCTGGAAAATGGGGATAATCATAGCACCTACCTTGTAGGGTAGTTAGGGGATTAAATGAAGTCATCTGTGTTTAAATGCCTACTACTTAACAGAGTAACGGGTTAAGTGCTTAGCACTTACAGAGAAAAGGGTTCAATAAATATCAGCTGCATCCATATTATTATTATCGTATCTGGCAGGATAAAGCTAATCAGTCTTCCAAACTCCACATAGAATCTTCCTCATGAGGCAGAATGCTGATGTCTGTCCAGGACAGCCATCTGTTGAATGAATGAATGGCTCTTACCCCTTGAATTGTTATCATTATTATTTTTTGGTTGGGCTATTTCTGCAGTTGATTTACCCGTATTCTTGCAGGGTATACAGTGGTGAGAATTTTAATGCATGAGTGGTTTGGGCAACAGCCTCAAAATGTCTTATTTTTACTACGTATTATTATAGCATTACATTCATAGTTAGGGGTCAGCTGCCATTTCCTGAGGTTTATAACATGCCTGTTTTAATTAACATCAAGCTAAATTTTGGCATACAGGTGGTCAGCCCAGATGTGAATGTTATTTTTAAAAGTGCCTTATGGCTGTTAAATCTCTTTCTTTAAAATAGCAAAACATATATGAGTATGTGTGCATGGTGGGGGAAGGGGCTGGAGAGTAGTAAAAATCTGAAATACTGATTATTTCAGGCCTTCTTTAGACAAGCTTCCATGATGAAAAGATTCCTTCAAAATTATTAAAATATGCTTTCATAGACCACAAACTAATAAATTGAATAGAAGCCAGAATAACAATAAAAATGAGGTGACCACACACTGGATAGATAAAAGAAAGTATATAGAGGGTTGTGTATATACAACCCTCTCTATACACTCTGCAGTTTAGAAAAATAAGCACAGAACAGGAGTAATATGTCACAGGGATGCAGTTAATAGAGATGGGAGATGGGCATAGGATTTATAACTTTTATTTCGAGAAAATTGTGCTCAAATTTTTAGTGTATCTAAATAACATATGCTGGATATGTGTGTATGAACACACACTATACACACAAATAACTTTTCTCTTTTTCTTGCTTACATACACAAATCACATGTATAGATGCCACATAAACATAAGCACATGTTAAAAACTCAGTTACTAATAGATGTATGTTGATTTATAGAAAATTAATTTACTCTCCTTGAGACTTATTCTTTTATTTCTTTTTTTTAATTCTTTTATTTCTAAACAAGGGTGCTGAGCTCAGTGACTCATGCAAGTCATCATTGATATCCCTTTCTTTATCCCCATATTCAGTCCTTTGCTAAGTCTAGTTAATTTAACCTCCTACATACTTATCAAATCTTTCTCCTTCTCTTTGTCTACCAACACTTCATCTAAAGTTATTGCCATCTTTGTCTGGGCCACTGCAGTAGCTTGCAGTCTGGCCTGACTGCATCTACTCTTGACTGCATCCAAAGCTATTTTCCGCACTAGTTCCAGAGTTATTTACTTAATTTTAGTATATGTGCTGCCGAAGTGAGCACCAGAGTTATTTACTTAAAATGAAATCTAAACATATTATGATTCTGGTTAGGACATTAGCCTTCCAGTCATTGCATTGCTCTTTGGGTAGAGAGAAGAATCCTTACCTTGATTGGCCTTCACAGGTCTGCAAAATCTTGGTCCTGCCTATTTCTCCTACTCTGAACATACTGGATTTCTTCATTTCCCACACTTACTTATTACAGAGCCTTTGTATAGGCAGTCCTTTTTGCTAAAATGATCTCCTTTCTCTCCTTCTTTATCCGATCTATTGAACATAAAATTCCTTAACCTGGGGACAGTCTTTACAGTGAAAAGGCATGTACAAATGCAGATACCTTTGGGCCATGGAGCACACTGATTATATGATGGTGTAAATGACATATCATGGATTTCTTATAGATAGTATGTCTTGAAGGAGGAAAAAGAAATCAAAATCAATGAGTGAATTTCTAATGATTATTCAAAAACATTGACTCCATAAAAATTTCAAGTTATGTACATCTCTCCCTCCTCAGAATCCCATCTGATCTATAGTATGAGGTAAATACTATTATCATTCCCATTCTATGGTTGAGGAAACTGAGACTAGGAAAAGCTGAATAACCTAAACACATCTAGTGACTGGTTGGCCTGGAATTCAAATACAAGTTCTGTTTTATTGTAGAATTATAGCTCACTCCTATTATTGCTCAACTACCTTCATGTGCAAGAACAAAAAGGCACAAATATAGGGTGTTAGATGCCAATGCTAACAGCTATCAAAGTTCAATACGACTTCTAGTATCTAGCATTGTAAGTCAATTGTTTATCTGGTGTTGAAGGAAAGCAATCCAATAAAACTTGACCCAATGACAGTGTATCACTATTAGCCTCCAAAATCTTTTGTATAACTGGACATTGTTTCCAGTGGATCCTACCAATGGAAGTTTCTTGATCCTTGGATGATACAATAGCTGAGTGAGCAAACCCCACCCAGAGAGGTTAACTCTGGCTTTCTTGCCATGTTTATGGCAAACATTCAGTGAGCCTGCTAGAATTAAATGGCAAAATTCATCACAACTAATTTCTATTTGTCATCTATTAAGCTACATTGTTTTGCCCTCAACGTCAGGTTAAATAATGAACCTCTCGCAATGGAGTAAATTAACCTCCACTTTATGTTCATGTCATTGTCAAATGGAAACATCACTTGCACAAATGAAAAAGATTCATTAGTAACACGAATGCACAAGCTCCACTCTAGTAAAAGATAAGAGCGATTGAGACCTTGTCATAATGCACTGTCACAGAGCCCCTTGTTATTTATGACGTTTGCTGTAATCTGTGGAGATTATTTTTGGCAATGGCAATTAGCCCACAGTTCATTGGGGCAGAGTCTGCCTCTGACAGGTATGTTGCCTTGGCTTCAAAGGGCTGTGATCCTTGAGAAATGTAATCCCATCTGCATGCTGCCAGGAGTTCATCTGGCTTTCTTGTCAGAGGAGACTGGGGACGTAAGCTATGCATGGCCAGCTACTTGTAAATGCTCAGCTGCCTGACATGAGGGACACTTCTTGTTCACATTTCTGCCTGATTCTGAAAGGTCACGGCCCTTGCTCATAGATAGGATCCAGCATCATCTGTCTTTCGCCTGATTTCATTCATACCTCGTCAGGACAAACATTTCTCAGTTGTTCAGATCTTGATAGTCTAACTGGTGATTTATTTGGATCCTTTCCTTCTCTTTTGTTTCACTTGTTCCTATTGGCCATTTAATGGTATGTTTGCCTTTTCCTTAGGAAGCAGATAAAAAGAAAAATGATAATACATTCACATACTGGTGGGAATGTAAATTTGTGCCCCCTTTCTGAAAAGCAGGTCAGCAAATAGGATCAAAACCTTCAAAAAATGTGAGCACCATTTGACCCAAGTGTGCCACTGCTCAGATTTTTCCCTAAGGAATCAAATGTGTGCACACACAAAGATTTAGTGGCAAGTCCTCTGTATCTTAGAGGGCCTAAGATAGGGAGAAGAAAAAATGTGTATAATTAGCTATCTCTTTTTGCTGAGGTAAAAGCTTTATTGAGGACACGATTTGAGATGGCTGCTCGGGCCACATTTCCTCTGCTGGTTATATCTTGGCTGATCCTCTTTTTTGGGTGGTATTTCATGCTCTCATTGGGCATGGAGGGTGACCCATGTGATCTAGGTCTGGCCAATCACAGTATCCATCTTTCTGACCTCAACAATTGGTTCAGGTGTGGGCATGCAAACTCAAACCACTCAGTCAGAATTCTTCCTTGAGATTTTTAGAAAAAAGAAATTTGAATGATAAATGTATTTTCTTTCCACTTTTGCTTATAGAATTGTAGGGATGTGAGCTATCAGCTGCCTGCATATTTCCAGTCTTGTGGCAAAGGCATACTGGCCAGTGAAACTGACATCTTGAGTGGAGTATTTGCAACTGAAATATGGGTGACGTGGTATTTCAATCTGAGACAGTTATAATCTAAATGAGCCATATTCTCCCTTAATTCCTCTTAAAGTTAAAAATTGGAAGCAGTGACATTCTCATCTTTTTTGAGTAGGACCTCAGTTTCTCCATATTGTAAAATGAACTCAACAATACTGATCTGTTCCCACTAAGGGGTGAAGCAAGGTTGTGTGAAATAAGAGTTCATCAAATACTTTGAGATCCTGGACTGAAAAGCACCTGAAGCTCTAAAGTGCAATTAACACTTTGCTCTTTCTTTTTCTTTTTTTCTTTTGGCATAAAGTTTTGAAAAAGTTACTTTAAAATGTTCTATTAAATCGATTTTCAGGATCGTGAATGTTGGAAGATTGACAGCTCTGGGAAGAGCGCCATCTCTCAAGTGTGCATTTTAGGAGTAGCAGTGAGATGAAATTGCCCCCCTCTCACTACCTTATGAAGCCTCTGCTGACATGACGTGATGTGCCCAGCACTCAGCACAGGAGGGAGATGTTTCTGTGACTCCTTCGGCTCTCACTTTTTTTTGCCATTCCCTCCAAATTACTGTGACTTCATGGAATGTCTTTGTGAGTGTAAATTGAAGCACTTCTAACTTGTGCCATCTGGGTCACTGAATATGGTAACTAGGGAGGTTTGGGAAGCAGGTACAGATTGACTTCAACTTCCACTGTCTGACTTAGGGGACAGATTATCTGCAAAACCCAGAAACAGCCCTACTGACAAAAGAAAAGGGGAAAGTGGAGTTTTTATTGTAGTTGGCCATCATGTGTTTACTCAGAAAGCAAAGTACAGTTGGGCCACTCAGAGAAAGCCAGGAACTGAGGGGTCTTTGTGTTTCTCAAGTGTCACAGAATCTCTAATTATTACTGGTCTCTCTGCTCCAGCTCTCCCTGCTTGAACAGGGTCTGAAAGGACCTGTCAACTTCTCCTCAGTCTCTGTTGTCCTTGACCCTACCAACCCCTTCAGACATCTAACCAATGGAGTGTCTCTATGCCTCTTGGTTCAAATGGGGGAGACAGAGACAGAGACAGAAAGATGGAGAGAGAATAACTAATGGTTCAGTGAGCCCATGGATTGATTTTCTTTGGGTCAAGTGTCATTCCTAGTCCAATCATCTATATCTAGAGATGGCCATGGATGTGTGGGATTGTAGAGGGGGGAAGAGTAGAAGGAGGTGCCGGTGAGTAGGTAAGAACTGGCATTACTAGTATATCTTTCAGTTGATGGATGGCTTTGTAATATAGTAACTTGCTAGGCTGAACCTTGTGTCTCCAAGTCCTCTTCTTGGTATGTTTACAGTTAGGGTGGGCCACAGAAAGGTTGATTTGGAGATTGGAGGTGAAGCAGTAGTCATTCTGTAGCTCTCATACATTGTGCCTTATCTAAAGGATCACCTCCTTTGCAATAGGCAGCAGTTAGGTAGTTCTCCAACTGTTCCTTCTTCTCAGGGACCTTCCTTCAGTTTTTCTATCTCTGGGGCAATGTGTGTGTTTAGATCCATGATTAAAGACCTTGGCTCCTGCAGGAAATCCACACTATCTAGTCAGAAGCAATGAGAACTTAGATGGGCTCCAGTTCTTCCTTGTGGGTTCCAGCTCACGCAGTGGCTTCCAGCTTGTCTTTGTTCACTTTACACCCATCTTCCCTTTCCCATGGCCTGGCCCTGCAAGCTCCATGATCCAGCATGAGATATGAGGACCACAGCTTTACAGAATCTGTTTAATAAGCTACTGCAATTGTGTAAAGTTAAATTCCTGTAATACCTCCTATAATATGTACATATACATATATACACATGTACACATCCCGTCTCCTGGTTCTGGTTCTCCAATTGAATCCTGACTGATAAGAGTTGATTGTCCTCACTCTCACCTAGCTGTGATTCTTTCTTTATGGCATGATGCCCAGTGCTACTATCTTCCTTTTGGTGTCCAGATCCTCTCTTCACATTGTATTCCTTGGGGACGTTTCTTGTACTTTTTGTCATCTTTGTACTATCCTCTACATATTAATGTAGTAAATTAATTCACACTGTGGTAGTAGGAGGTGATTGGATTGTTGAGGATGATGCCCTGAATTCCTACCTAGTTCACTTTTATTTCCTAGTACTCCTCTCCTTGCTCATTGCAGTGCAACCAGAATTCCTTCTTTCAGTTCTTTGAATGTATATCATTTCACATATGTCACTTTTTCATGTGCTGTTCCCTCTAACTGGAATGCTCTTCCTCTGACTCTTCTCTTTTCTGTCTTCATTTCATCTTTAAGTCTCATGTGAAATCAGAACTCTGCTTGAAGAGATTTTTTCCATGTCACCACATATTATGTTGAACTTGTTGATGAGTAACAGTTGTTTGGACTGTGGTCTTAAGAAGGATTCTGAGATTGAATCTATGCTTACAAGGGAAAGGTGCTGTGATTGATTAGTAATGTCTGCAACGGGTATGGGATAGAGCACTTCAGAATACTTTCTGTATATTTTTCTTCTTTGGCTGAAAGAATTTTGCATCAACAAAACCCAAAATTCTGGCTGTGTTGCTGACTTGGTATAAAATTTTTATTTAGTTATGTGACCACACTGCCTGAGTGTCCTCACCAAGTACCCACAGTGAACTCAGATCACCAATACATGTGAGTGGTGGTGGTGATGGAGGGGGGAGGTTGGGTGTTCAATAGATAAACATGAATATTCAATGAGATTTGGAGTTCTCGAGAAAGCAAGAAAACTTTAATGCCTTATTTTAGAAATAATGACCCCTCATCTATATTTCTATGCAAATATTTCTAGGAAGAAACTATTACACTTGGCTTTTAAAAAGCTGGGGGAAAAACAAGGAAAGTCTATGTGGAAACACCTTCTGGCTGCCTCATTCTCTGAGGGTGCTAGAGAAACTGGGTGTGTCTCTGGGTTGTGTAGTTACTAACCATATTGTGACCTTTGAGCAAGTCCATTAACCTCCCAGGGCATCAACTTTCTAATCGGTAGCAGACATATTGCACTTCTTCTAAGATACAGTGTCAAACTTCCTGTAATAAAAATGTTGGTAAGATGGAGAGACTCTGGAAAGTGGTGAAATTAAAGGGTAGGAGAGAGATTCTCTGGGGAAAACAATGAGGTTTGTTGGCTGCTGATACAGGACTGCAGTGTTGCTTTAGGGAAGGCAGGGAATCTTCAAATCTCTTTTCCCTGGTGTCTCTATCCAGTTTTGATCTGTGACTTCAAATTAGTGTGTGAATGACAAGACACTACAAAGAAGCATTAGGTGCTTTTGTGGGCAGCCTTCATGTGTCCAGGGTGGGAGAGAGGGCAGGGCTGGGGATCAGCCTTGGTCCAGAGAGACACTGCAGCCTGCCAACTGCCCCTTGGGGAGCCCAGCAGCAGGCTGGGGAGTTACATGACTCCAGGCAAGTCTGATCAATAAAGGGCATCCTTACTATAGCAACGCAGCACGGTGGCAGGGCTGCCTGTGGATCACGTGCCTCTTCCCCAGACACTGTGGAGTTTGGAGCAGGCAATTAGAAGTTGGGGGCAGCTTCTCTCAGAGGTCGAAAAGCTGACAGATGAGCAAAGAGCTTTTCTGCTCTTCCATCCCAGTGTGGGCATGGAAGATTTTTAGCCCACTCACCTTTTGTATTAGCCCTTCTTGGATTATATCAGAAATACATCACAGAAAAGGCTTGGGAGTACAAGGATGGGGAAGTCCACAAAAGGAGGAAATTCTCTTACTAATAACAATAACAATAATGATAGCTAATTTTTATTGTTTGTGTGACTCTTTGATTCATGTATGTCTCCCTCTCTAAACTGTAGCTCCCTGAACACAGAGATAGTAAGTGTTTTCACACGCTTCTATGTCCACTGCATCTTGTGGTTCAATATATATTTACTGAATGAATGAGTCAACTGTTTATTGCAAGACGGGCATTGTACTGGGGCTTTAACATAGATCTTCTTGTTCAATATTCACAAAGATTTTGTAAGATAAGTATATTTATTATGCCTATTTTATTGAAAAATCAAAAAGAAGCTGTGAGAGGTAAAGCAAGTTGCCTAATGTCAGCCAGAAGTGTTTATGCTATTACAGAAGGCACCTTGATTTTATAGTTAACTAAAGCAGAGTTTCTTAACAACAATAGCTAGCTTTGGGATTGGATTATTATCTTTCTGTAGAGGGGTTGTCCTGTGCTTTGTAGGATGTTTAGCTGCACACCTAACCTCTATCCACTAGAAGCCATTAGCGCTCCTCTTCCTTCCTATTTGTCCCTAGATATTGTCAAGTGTCCCCTTGGGGGGAAATCACCCCTAGTCGAGAGTCACTGTACTAAAGGAAAGCCCAAACTGGCCTGAACTCTGAAAGATGGTTTATTTTGCCTGCCCTTTACAGTGTGTGTGAACTGATGGTATATTTGCTACATTTATTATAGGTGAAGGTATTGCTTGGTGAAGCTTTAGTGGGGTCTTTTGTAAAGCCACTTGAGTGTGTTTATATATGTATGAACAAGGCAGTCATGTCATTTCAGGGCTTTGGGGTCAGGGCACATTGGTTATAAATTGGCAGGTCCCTCATTCTGGAACCTGGATGAAGGGAGAGGACTCCAAAGGGTCTGTGAGGTTACTTCTGAGATTCACGTAAGCTCTAATATAAAATTGCATCTGTCCTAGAATGATGGCTGCAGGTAGCCTGATATATAGAAGGAGCAAAGGCTTAGAAGACCTTTAGACACTGATGTGAGTTTTCATGGACAAGTCATTTAATTTCTGTAAGCTTGCTTCCTCATCTGTAAAATTAGGGATTCTGGGAAGATTGCCTTGGATGATGGTCAGTCCTAAGGCACCCAGGCTGATAATGGCTCCTACCTGGAACTACTGGTGTATGTATGAAGACAAAAGAGATAGACCAATCCAAAGATTCCCCAAAGATTACATATTTATTCCCATTCCTGTTCTCATAATTTGTAACCTGTATTGAGCACTTTTTTATGTGTCATTATTATGTATTCAATCAGTTAATCTTCATAATTCCTGATAAACACAGACATGTAAAAATGCTTGGCTAGCTGATCACATAACTGGATTCCAATGTCTTTCCTCGTTGACATTGTTTAGACAACATGGTTGAAGTTCAGTGAATTATCAATTGAATTCCAAAAAACAATTTGTTCCCATCTGCTGGATATGGAATTTGGGGACCAATGATATTTTTTTATTCCATATAACATGTATGATAGGATAATTTCATAATTATTCTTGAAGCAAGTTGGGACTTTCATGCTGATGGGAGAAACAAAATAATTTCATGTGATTCTCCCACAATACAATACATATTGCATAATTTTCCTATTGAGAAGAATGATGTTTTCCAGATGCAATCATATATAAACCTAATTATGAAATGCCCACCAGGGTATAATTTAAATTAATCTATTCTGTTTTTAAAAAATGCATTCCTTCCACACTGAGATATTTTATTTATGCTTTAGAAAACTATATAATTTGAATTTTTAACTATCATGCCTAATTCCTCAAAGGAAAGCAATTAGTCATTGGAACTTCTTTCATTTGCTATAGCAAATCTTCTATTCATTTCTAAATTCTACTCAATTCTTCCTGTTCTTTTGGTTTGGAAGTCCAGTAGTCCAGGTAGGGATCGTAGTGTTCACAGACCTGTATGCTAAACTATTCTCTTCTATCATTTTACTTGATGCAGTTGTTTACAAACTTTTTCATGTCACATCATTATCAACAAAACATCTTTGAGCATGCATCTCTAATGTATGCACAATTGTGATAAATTATATACATGTTGCTCATTTGCTGAATATTGACATTAGTAAAGTTCCACTTGTTTCCTTTTTTGAAAATGAAAATAAGGATAAAAATAAGCTGTACTGTTTCCGTATCTGTTTGAGTCATTTTCCACACATCCGTTTCAAAGTCCGCTGTGACAGTAAAGTAATAGAGTCTGTTTTCTTATTTTGTTAATGAGGATATATTATGTGTCTTGCTTATTTCACAGTATTGTGAAGAACATGAAATGAAATAATAGGGAGATAATAGCGGTATCACTTAGCTATTGCTGTGTAACAAACCACCCAAAACTCAGTGGTTTAAAACATTAGTTATTTATTAGATTATGATTCCATGGTTCAGCCACTTGGACTGGGTTATTTTGCTGGCCTTAACTGGACTTTTCTTGTGGTCACATATCAGCTGGTGGCTTTGGATGGGCTAGTGATCCAATATGGCTTTATTTATATACTGGGGGTTGGTACTGGCTGTTGGATTGGTCTCCATGTGGTTTCTCGTCCCCAAGGAGGCTAGCTTGGGCTTCTTTGCATGGTGATGGGATTATTCCAAAAGGATGAGAACAGATGAGAATCCTCTTATGGCCTATACTTAGAATAGATATGTTATTTCTGCTGCATTCTACTTGTTTAACAATTAAACAAGTCACAAAGCCAGAGTAGATTCAAGGGGTGGAGAGAAAGATTCTGTCTCTTGATGTAGTTGCAGAGTGTTTGAAGCTGGGTTATTTAAATGATTCTTCCAAATAAACTTAAGATATATTGCTCTACTAAGATGTTCTTAATAGTTTATGTTGAAAGTCTTCATTTAGAGGACTTAGCATAAGTTTTCAACTGTATTTTGCTAGAAGTTTCATTCTTCGTGCCAAGCTATTAGAGATTTTAAATCCATAAACAACCATCTAGCGCAACCTTTTCTTTGACAGATAATGAAAATGAGGCTTAGGGATATTTGTTACTATGATTATTTTTGCCTCATATACTTTCCAAAGATCTGAGTAGGCTCTTAATAGAAAGTACAGATATAATAGAAGTGGATACGTGGGTACACATTTTTTTGTTTGTTTTAGTTTTTTAAGGTAAGATGGAAAGGGAAATGGTTGAATCAAAAAGTGTAGGCTGAGGAAAGCCATTGCACTTGGGGATAAATATAGGTTCTAAGCTTTCAAACACTTAGGACCAAAGGAGAATGTGTCTGCATAGCTATTATTATCCAGTGAAATACAGCATCATAAGAGAAAACCTCTTTTATTCCCTAAATTTCAACTCAGGGGGGATTTGCTTTACAGGTATTTATATAAGGAGCATTATGTATTGATTGCTGTTGTTATTATGAGATATTTTACATATATCTGGTTTTTATGCTAATCTTCCATGAGAGAGAATTATGCTGAGAGAAAATATATAAGAGACTATAAAACTCTTGGGGGAATTTGAAAAAGAAAGCAAATAGAATTTAAAAAATAGAATTATTAAAATAAACAATTTAATGGGTGAGTCAGACTGCAGATTAGATGCAATTAAAAAGCAACTTTGTGGATTAGAAGATAAACCTGAAGAAATTACACAGGACAAAACATAGAGAAAGAAGTGGAAAATGTTAAGAGAAATAGAGTCATAGATTAAGCGTCTAAACTATGTCTAAACAGAGTTCCAGAAGAAGGAATAAGAGGGCAATATTTGAGGAGATAATGACTAATTTTTCTAGAGTTAATAAAATTTTGCAGATTAAGAAAGAACAATGAGCAAGATAAATAAAAATAAATCTATAACCAGACACATAATAGTAAAAAAATCTTAGAAGCAAACAGAAAAAGATGTCCATATCATTTATATACTTAGTTATAATTTCAACAAATGAAAAATAATTAAACAATGAGTACTGGCTTTCAGTAGCAACAGTAGAGTCTGGAATATCTTCAAAGACTGAAAGTAGAAATATATCAACCTAAAATTATATATCCAATTAAACCATCTTTTAAGAATGGTTGGGGAAACTTGCAAAACAGACAAAAACTGAAAGTATTTATAAGTTACCAACAATTCCTAACAAAATCGCTTTGACAGTATGGACTTTGGAAGGAAGGAAGATATTCTCAGAAAAAAAATATTGAATGATATAATACAAGCCTTTGAAAAGAAGGCAAAAAAGGAGAAAAAATAAATCCACACATACACAAACCCAACTATTTGTTGTTTAAAAGAGATCTACCTACAATTATGAGGGCATAGAAAGGTTGAAAATAAAACAATAGAAAAAGACATATCAGGCAACCAAAAGAAAGATTGTATAGCTGTGTTAATATCTGATAAAATAGAGTTTAAGGCAGAATCATTACTGAAGATAGTGTTACCATTTAAATGAGAATATTTCAACTCATCAGGGAAAGATAATGTTCTTAAATTTCTGTGTATAATATAGTTTCAAATTATAGAAAGTAAAAACTGAAAGAATTACAGAGAGAAACTGACAAACATCATAATGAGAATTTAAATATAACTTTTTTCAAAAACTGACAGATCAAGCAGATAAAATATTGGTAAGAATAGAAACTATTTGAATAATAAAATTAACATTGATTTACATGTCATGTATAGTTCTATAACCTAAAGAGGAAAATATACTCATTTTCAAAGATACATATAACATTTGTGGAAATTGACTCTTCACTAGGCCATAAACCAAACAAATTTTTAAAAATCAGCATTAAAAAAAAAGAAAAAAATCAGCATCGTGGATGTTGAATCATATAGACCCTATTTTCTTAACATATTTAAGACATATAAAAATGAATCGTTCCCCAACATATTTTATATATAAAACTAAGAAAGAAAAATTCTAAATAATTTGTGTCAGGAGGTAAATTATAGTGAAAATTAGAAAATTCTTGGATCTGAACAATATCAAAAACATGACATATTAAAATTTGTGGGATAGGGATCCCTGGGTGGCGCAGCGGTTTAGCGCCTGCCTTTGGCCCAGGGCGCGATCCTGGAGACCTGGGATCGAATCCCGCGTCAGGGTCCCTGCATGGAGCCTGCTTCTCCCTCTGCCTGTGTCTCTGCCTCTCTCTCTCTCTCTCTCTGTGACTATCATGAATAAATAAATAAAATCTTTAAAAAAAAATTTGTGGGATATAACAAAGATGATGCTAGAAGCAAATTCAAAGCTATATTTGCTTAAATAGAAAAGAAGAAAGGCTAAAAATTAGTAAGCAAACATCTAATTTAAATTCGAAAAACAATGAGAAACAAGATAGAAGCAAGGAACTAGGAAAGTTAATAAAGAAATTAACGTAGGAGGAAGCTTTGAACTTTTTTCACATGCTAGCTATGATTGTCACAAGAACTGCTCACCAAATATTTCTGCTCCTGGACTAATGGGATGGCACCTTCCTGGCCCTTGGAGCTATGTGTGGCCATGTGACTTGTTTTGGCTGATGAAATGTGAGTGGAAGGCAGATGTGTCATTTCTGGGTGGGAAACTTGTTTTCTAGTGCATGATTTACAAAGAACTCTGTCTTTCCCTCAGCCCTGCTGAATAGCAATGCTCCAGATGGTGGCTGCCCCATTAGCCTGATACGGAAACAGAGCTCCCAGCCTACCTACAACAGACATGTAGTGTGAGCAAGAAATAAAGATCACTGGTTGTGATTTGGCAATTGTTTGCTATAACGGCATAACCTAATGCAGTAATTCCCAACCAGGGGTAGATTTTGCCTCTGAGGAGGTACTTGACAATGTCTGAAGACATCTTTGGATGTCACAACTCGGGGTGGGGGAGTTGTGCTACTGGTATGCAGTGGGTAGAGTTCAAGGATGCTGCTGAAAATCCCACAATGGACAAGACAGCCCACAGGACAGACAAAGAATTATTTAGCACAAAATTTAGCTACTTCACTGACCACAGCCCAGGCCAGCTTGATGTTGGGCATTGCAAGTGAACATGCTCTCTTTTGTAGCCCATGGATATCTGAATTTACTCATTTTGGAGCTGGCAGGTATTATAGATTGATTGTCTAACTAGACAGAAGCAGTGTTCCACATGAACCAGTCCAGTCCGCTCAAATTCTCTGCATTGAGATTTGGAGACAGAGTCTCTAGTGATAGTGTTACTTTGATTTCTATCTGCCATAATCCTTGAACAAATAAATCCCCTGAATGAGGCACTTGGGAGGATGCCTGCAGTTTGGGGGTAAGATTGGAGTATTTTAAGATTCCTCAGCCATAATGTATAATTGCAGGCCAAATAAACCTCATTTCTAACACTCCTCAGCAATTTAATTCTCCAGTTTAGTGAGACTAAGCTCATGATTGATCTCATTAGAGAACTTTTATCCTCTTGCCCAATACACTCAATGATGAGTTAGTTATCAACTAACTTGATTTTGGGCACTTACTATTCACTAGATGATAATATAAGCATTTCACATGAATTATATTATTAAATTCTCAGGAACCCAATTTTAAGCAGATACTATTATTATCTTGACTTAACATATGAGCACAGTAGAGAGCAGAGAATTTAAGAAATTTGCTAGTAAGTGGAACAGCTGGCATTGCAACATGCCACTCTTGGACTCCAGAGACTACTGTTAACCTCTATGCTATATTGCTAGTCCTATGTCTTAGATTGTAATCATCTCTTCTTCTTCTTCTTTTTTTTTTTTTTTTTTTCAAGCCAGATGGTGGTGGTCTTCCTATAGTGAGACATGTAGGCAACATAAAGATCCACACTAGGTAGACCTGATACTGTCCCTTCACTCAAGCTTGTCCTGCCCAGGCCTTGGGAACAACAATTTGAAACATTGGGTCTTAGTACGTAGCATCCATACTCAGAAGTCAAAATGGAAAACTGACCTCATGCAGTTGCAGTGCTTGTTTCTCTTACAATGAATACAAAGCCTTTGGTAGACCCTCAGGGGACATCAGATGGAAAAGCAAGTACGTCAGGTTGATTTGGGAAATTGGTGCAGTAAGCTCCCCGGAATCACAACCCTCGTGTTTCCTTAATTAGAGAGGTGGCCCTACAATCAATATTCTTGCTATTCTTTGCTATGCCATTCCCCGTGCTTCCCAGCTAGCTACTCTGGGGATTTTCAGCTGACGACGGTGCAATCCTCCTGGGACTGTGCAAGGCACAGAGGGGGAGAGGGAACATAATTTGTTGGCCTGTTATATGGGGTTGCTAAAGCACAGGACTGCATTCATCAAAGCCAGCATGGTTCCCCTGCAATTTTATATTCAGAATGCGTGTTCTGTGGTTCACTTACAAGTGATGGCAGGATGCAGCAGATAGACCGAAGCATTGTCTAGAAATGTTTAAGCATTTTAATTTTTCCCCCTTTTGCTGCAAGAAGAGAATACGCAAAACTCCAAGTAAGAACTATTGTCCCAAGACCTGAACTCTGCCCAGATGTCTGTTACCTGCTGCTTAGAAATGTACAAGTATTTGAGAAAGAAGGATGGAACTTTTCTATCACTATGGAAATCTGAAACTAGTTTATATTTTTGTACCCAATGAAAGAAACAAAGGTGAGAAGAAAGAAAATAACTGATTAGTCTTGAGGCATGGTCAAAACAGGTCACCTAGGCTGTGTTTATAGGGATAATATAATTACAGCCATTTTCAAAAGTGTTCAGCCTCCCCCAAAATAAATATTAGTGAGGAAAGATAAGTTAGGAACCCCAATTAGCCAGATTGGAACGGTTTCACTGCTCGGATACGTAACTCTCCAGTTCACTCTTCTTGTATAAACACAGCTGTGAAGTACCAGCACATGCTTTGGCATGCCAGGATGCAGAGGTAAGATGGAGGTTCTTAAGAAGAATTCTGGAAGCTGTGTTTATCATCTTGTCCCATCCCACCTTGCCTTAAGACTATGCATTTATTTGGCATAAAATTGACAAAGAAAACACAAGCTCAGCTAAATGACTCCTTTATAACCTGAAGAAAAGACCTTGAATTGTGACCTCTAATATCAATTAAAAAAAAAGTCCCTTAGACACTTAATTCTTCTGTAATTTAAGCTATTTCACTGTTATGATTGTTAAAGAATGAACTGGCTTATTATTTTACTTGCTCCCCATCTCGGGACAGAGAATGGTCTAATGAAATGTCAGGTTGTTCTTCAAAAAGGCATTGTCCAGCCTGAAAACATACACAGTTCCTGAAACTTAGTTTTCATTTGGGAAATTAGCTAATGACAAAGAGGATGTTCAGAGAAGCAATGAAGAGAAAGGAAAACAAAGGGAATTAAGTTTGAGCAGGGGTGAATTTATACACACCACCTTCAGGGTTGAAACAGCATGAAATCCAACAGCAATTCATTGAAGACCTCCTCAGTGTAAGGAATTAATGTTCTGCATTGGGGATAAAAACAAGAGTTTGTTAGCTTTCAGCATTAGTGCTCAAAAACTTTATAATCTGAGGTGAATGGAAGCTTACAACTGAGTGGTTGAGCCTAATGCTTTGTTTTTTAAAAAAAATTTTATACAATTGTCTGATTAAAGACTGTTCTTCCCTGGGCTAACATTGGCACACTCAGAGGAGGGAACCAAATGAACATGAAATGGCAAATAGACTTCCTTTCTTATGACTATACTTACTGATCAGCAGAATCAGCTTTGGGAAGATGACTGAGGCCAAGTCTGGGTTTGATTAATGATGTCTGTCATAGGCACAGGAGGAGAGAATAGTGACAGGATATGGTATATTTGATATCCATGATGTAAATTGTATGGTTTGAGCTGTAGCAAAGGCTATGTCTACCCCCCAAATAACTTCTTCACTGCTTTACTGAAGTACTTGAAAACAATCACCTCTTATTTGCTGTTTGGCCTACATTATTATTATTATTTTTTTAAAGAGCTAATGTATATTGGGTTCTCCATACATGACAGGCAGTACTTGTACTTTGCACATATTATCTTATTTATTCCTATTTTACAGATGAAGACAGTGAGACTCGTTTCCTAGAAATTGAACCAAGGTCCTTTGGGTCCCAAAGTCTATGCCTCTAACCACTGTGTTTTGTTTTTTTTTTTTAATTTTTATTTATTTATAATAGTCACACACACACACAGAGAGAGAGAGAGAGAGAGAGAGAGAGAGGCAGAAACACAGGCAGAGGGAGAAGCAGGCTCCATGCACCGGAGGCCGACGTGGGATTCGATCCCGAGTCTCCAGGATCGCGCCCTGGGCCAAAGGCAGGCGCTAAACCGCTGCGCCACTCAGGGATCCCTAACCACTGTGTTTTTATGGCACAGTTTTTTTGGGCTTTCAGTGAGGCTTTCATGCCACTCTTCATTATTTTGAGAGATCGCGTCTCCTAAGAAACCAGGACAATATTGAACAAAAGCATGGAGAACAGAAAATGCAAAACACAGACCTGGAACAACTTTGACTCTAATATGTTTCAGGCCACCATTTCCCAGGTCTAGCAAGCCACCGATTCTTTAAAAAGCATTGGCTTATTTGGTGGAGGTCCTCCTTAGGGATCCAGTGTACTTCCTAAAATGATGAGTTTGTAAAATTTACTTTTATTAGGCAAGAGTTTTAAATTGCAGAGAACACAGAGTGGGGCTACATTGACCACGAGAGGAGCTTCAATGGTAATAAGGCATGAGATGCTGCAGAGAAGACAAGTCAGAGTGGCCATTGCAGAGGGGAAGAGTCCTCATTCACTTTTTTTTTGTTTGTTTTAAGATTTTATTTATTTATTTGACAGAGAGAAAACACAAGCAGGGGAGGGGCAGAGGAGGAGGGAGAAACAGGTCCCCCAGGAGCAGGACCTGAGCCAAAGGCAGACACTTAACCAGCTGAAATACCCAGGTGCCCCCTCATTCACTTCTTTATTCAATTGCTCATTTACCCAACAAAGACTCATCCAGTACCTGCTTTGCTCTAGGCATTGCACCAAATGCTGGGGATGGAGATTCCTGGAACACAGGAAGGCTTCAGAAGGGATGAGACTAGCTCTGAAAATAACTGACATACGTACAGATTTTGCTTAAGGTTGCATTGACTTCTACTCTTTCTACTCGGAGAGTCTGCTTTCTTCACTATTAATATCACTATTATTAGAACACTCACATCACCATTTTAATTCTAAACAACATAGATGAGACATGAAAATATGTATGCATCATATGAAGAAAGGTCAAATGCAATATTTTATCTGGAATATGATCATAGCTATGTAAAAATTATATGAGTGTTGCAGGGTGACCTAACTAAAAATGTGTCTGAAGATTTTGAAACATTTATGAGTAAAAGGTGAAAAAAAAAATCCTGTCATTTAGAAGCTGCAAAGATTTTCTGTCTTATAAGAAAGCTTTCTGAACTTGTCTGAGTCAGACTGGTTTTTTTTTGTTCTAGGAGAATCACTGAATTGTCTCTGTGTTACTTAAATGTAAAGCGAGACCAGCTCTTATAGGAGGGGCTTGTAAAATCATAGAGATACTCTTGAGTGAGTAACTGAACGCCCTGTATAGTCATGTACATTTGTTGCCCATGTATGTATGAGCCAGAGCTCTTCATGTTTCTTTTTTCTGGGTGGTTTAGAGTGCACAGTGCTGTTAGATATGGTTACTTGTGTCTGGGGTGGCCTGAAGATTACTACTTGAACTGCTGCCTCCCGGGAAAGTGATTTCCAGAATAAGCAAATGAGATCTTTCATTTCATTCTGGGGTGATCAGACTGGGTTGAAGTAGGGGGCCGGACTAAACTTTTGATGATCTGTTTGAGATCTGGCAATCCAGACTTTGAGAAATGTTCTGATTCGGGATTATTGTTCTCTTACATTAATTTCATGCTGGGACCAAAGAGTGGGACCACATTCTTGTGGTTGAGGGCAAGGTTTACTCTGGGTAGAAATGGTCTAGCCTCTGTCAATCACTCTGCCAAAGAGTGGATCTACCAGGAATGAAGATTATGGTCTGAGTTGAAGAAGACACTTCTTATTTCCTTGGCAGACATGGCTGTGGGACCTGGACTTTAAGGAAGGGAGATGGCTTTGGCTACACTGAGTCAAGGCCAGGCCGGGGGATATCTCCATCAGGGACTCCCAGAAGAAGCATCTGAGTCTATTCTAGGGGTAGAGGCAAGTTTTTCTCTGTTGCAGCTTTCTTTTGTTCTTCTTGAACTATAAATGAAATCGCATTAGAAGCTGGAGACTGGTCTCAAAACTTCTGTGCATAATCAAGGGGAAGACCTCTTCCACTTTGGGTGTTCTAGGCTAGAGAGAGAGGAGACTCAGTTCTGCTCTGCCTCTGAGACCACTGTGATGGAGCCAAGACCTGGGTTCCTGGAACTGCCAGAGGAAAGTCAGGTGACCACCATGTCCCCTTCCCTTCCCAATACCTGCCCCTCCTCCACCCCCATTTTCCTAGATACAAAAGGCAGGGAGCCCTAGTAAGGTTTAGAAGCCAGGGCAGGCAAACTCATTTGTAAACAGCAAAAAAGAAAGAGATGGTAATTTTTTTTTTTTTTGTAAAGAAAAAAAGGGGAAGAGAGGAGGAAGAGAAAAATAGGAGAGAAATGAACTTAGGCTTTCAGTGCCTGTTCTGTGACTTCCCAGCCCTTGTACTATCCAGGTCCAGGCTGTGTTATTCCAGTCTCTCTCTCTCTCTTTCCACTCTCATTTCCATGGTTAGTGTCTTCACAGTATTTTCTTCTCGTCATAAACTAACCCACGCTTATTGCAGACACATTGTAAAATGGAGAAATCTATAAAGAAGAAAACAATTCCTACCCCGAAATCACTGGTGCGAACATTTTGTCACCTTCCACTGACCTTGACCTTTGTGCCTCCGATTGCTTGAACTCGATTCTTCTTTGGTGCCTCCGATTCACCTTGGGACTTTTTACTATCTGGTTTGGTTACTTGACATCTCTCGGTACCTTCCACTCTGCCCGTTCACACAGGATTCCTAGCTGTGACCCGGGCTGCAGTTAGCCCCATTTTAAAGCACTCATGCGTGCCATCAGCATATATGGTGGGGGAAAAAAAAAAAAAAAAAGATGTAGTCAGCTTTATCCTTGAGCCAGGCAGGTTCAGTGTGGCAAAAGCCTCACAGTGGGAGCGACACCAGGAAACCAAAACCAGAGGTAGGAGACCCTCGGATTCAGGCCGCCTGATTCAGTCACTGTGGTACTTGTGTCTTTTGAGAGGAATGGAGGGCAAAAATCACACACACTGTTTACATGGTTATATCTTTCCCTCTCATTATTTTTTCCACCAAGACCATAGACAGCGGTTGAATTTACGTAATTGAATGTGCAAATGACAGACTTTCTCAGTAAAATGGAGCAGCCAGAGGAGCTAAAACACTTAGCTTTCTAAAACATCGAAAATCAGTTGTTCAACATTAGTGCGTTGTTAACACCAGCTGTAACAGCTACCAGAATATTGTGTTTTTACCTCTAGAATATGTCTGTAAAACAATATCTGGTTATGTGTGTGTATGTGTGCGTCATGTTTCACTATATATATATAAAATCAGAGTAACTAATTCCGCATCAGGTAAATGGATTAGGGAGTGTTGAAGAGGAGCCATTTTCTTCGCAACGTTTCAATAACGAGTAAATGGCAGCGAGAAATACAGGTTGTCCCGAGAGGCAGAGCCTGTCCTTGGCTCTGGGCTATGCAAGCCCTGTAGGTTCTGAGCACCAGTGATACAAATTGTGCCAATCTGTTAGAACAGACCCGGCTTCCCAGTGGTTTTGTGACTGTCGCCTGCCTCTGCATCTCTTATAATGAAATGGTTCTTGGACAGCTGGGTTATCAGCAAAGAGCTATGTAGGAAGTGCCCTGCCCAATTAATCAGATGTCATTCTGACCAGATTTCTTTAGCGCATTGCTTCGTAGTAAACAGCAGAGATTAATAAATGAAAATCAAAAAGAGACAAAGAAGAAAGGCATCATTTTTATGTATACTTGTCTTAAGGCATATTTTTCCATTTCTGAAACTTGAAAAATAACCATCTGGAAAGAATCATATTATAGACAAGGCATGTCATGACATTTACAGCAAATATTTTTGCTGTGAGGATCAGTATTCTCTCATTGCCCCATCAACTGCCATATAATCAGATACCCATAAAGTATTCAATAAATAGAGGGTTCCTGCAATGAATCAATAGTGCAGGAATAATATGTTTTAAGTGTTCACATTTTCCTTTGTTTATCCTTCTTTTTAAACACACGTTTTTGCATCACAAACCTCAGTAAGCGTTTGTCTTTGTTTCTTTGCCTCTCAGCCACCCAGTCTCGGGCAAATGACATTAAACTGCACCACTGCAGAGAGATCTCTGGCATAAATAAATGTATCAGGAGGTCAAGAGGTCAAGAGCATAAATGAGGCAAAGATTTCAAAGAAATCACCGACCAAATGATTTATAAATCATGGAAAATACTGCTCTGGCCATAAAAGAGAAATTAAATTTATACATCATGAGCTTCAGGATGCTTTGGGTTCTGGTGGGTAACTGGGTTAGAAATGGAAGAGCTTATGTCATCCTGTTGTTGGTTTGGAGCCTTGTTATAGCGGCATTTACCCCAGAACTCTAAATCAGGAGGATTGAGATTAAATTCCCCCTCCCTTCTCCTGTGTCTCCAGAAACATTTGCTTTTACCTCTGACCTGGAATTCCCACCACACCAGGCTCGGCTCTGGAGTGGGGTAAGAATCAATTCACTGTTGGGCAGAAATGGTAATACCCGTGAGTGAAGACAAGCCTCCCATCTGTTGGTGAAAGGCTGACAGTCCTACCTTTGTGTTTAGGAAAGCAACGAAGAATTATAGCATCTGCCCTTGCTGGCCAAGGAAGCTGTGAAACTGGGGACTTCTGGAATATAACAGCCGAGCCATCTATAGGAGAGAGTAAAACGAGCCAGTCTCTGTAAAAAGAACAATAATACTTTATGCTATAATGATCTGTAAAGGGAATCTGTCCAGAACTTTTACAGCTTCAAAATAATCCTTTCCACTTTTTGCCATATTTTCTTCAAAGACACAATGTTCAATCATTTCTCTCTCCCCCTACCCACCCATTTCTTTTTCTCCTGTATTTGGAAAAATATCAGATTGGAAACTGTGAAGCTTGAAAATGTCTATTTATTTTAGTTCTATATGAATTTATGAAATGTACACAATGATCTATACATAAAACTGAAGTAATTTCATGGAGAACTTGCCGAAAACACACTCAATTGGGAACGTCACTTCCGAGTTAAACAGATGTGAAGCAGCAAATGACACCATGAACAGCCATCAAAGTTTGGAATTGATTGCTGCTCTTTATGACCTAACTGATGGAGACTGAAACTTGGGGCTAGTTTTAAAGTTTTCCTGGAAACAAATTTTGCTAATCCCACTCAATGGAAACAATATGTTAGTTCCTAGCTTGAAATACAGATTTGTGGTGATGACAGAGAAAAACAATATACTGTGTCAGAATTCCTTTGCTCTCACAATGCAAGGTAGGATTTCAGTGGAGCTCTAAGTTTCTTTCCTTTTCTCCCTCTCTCTCTCTCTCTCTCTCTCTCCCTCTCATGCTTCTGTCTTTAGCTTTCAGATGTTGTAAGAACAAAATCTGTTTGAGGTTTGTAAATTTTTGGTTTCTGATTTTTAAATGTCTTCAGACACTTTTTACTCAAGCATTGGGAGAAGGAAATGTAAAGCACATTTTGTTTTCTTAATCTCCTTTTCCTAGTGTTACTAAACTTAGGTGTATGTTAAAGGAAATTTAATCCACAGCTTGCTAATGCCCTTATGTTTAAGTCATCAAAATTGGATTTTGAGTCACCTTGCTTAATAAGTCTCTTCCATTCCCTTTTTCCTTAATTGGGAAGTTGGGCCTCATAGGAGGGGCCACAGATAATATCATATTGTGTTTGGAATTCAGGCTCCTGAGAATTGGTTGGCACCATTTTCTTTATCTACTCTGGAAAGATACTTTATCTTCCCCTACCTTGGAATCACTCTACATACCCCAATGGGCCCTCTATCCTTAGAGCCATTCCTTTCCCCCAAAGATATTTAGTATAAAAAGTTGAATAGGTTAAAAAAAAGTAATCTCACAGTACCTGCTTTTCTCTGCCTTAACTGTTTTCACTTTAAAGAGAAGCAAATCTGAAAATAAAATAGAAATTTTGCAAAGATCTGAACATGATATTACAAACCTTTTCAATGGTTTTCCCCAATATTTTCATAGGCATTGGCTTGAATTAAGTCTTCATTAGTCAATAATAAGGGAAAAAAAGAGGATATTAATTCACATCTCATCAAAAATGTGTAAAGTATATATTTGGAAAGAAACTGTTAAGCTTAGGACTAGGCTGATGATGAATTTATTTGCAATATTTCTGGTAAATTGTTAGGAATTTTGAAGGTTTTCTGTTGAGCTGTGGTTGGTTGCCCTTTCCTCCACCCCAGCTCCACTGTTTTCAGACACAGCTGTATGTCTCGGAGTTGAGCTTTCATGTAGTTGGGTCTATCGTGCCAGGGAACAGGAGAGATAATCTCTGCTGCCAGTAAAAGAAATTGCTGACTTTGTTACATCTTAAAATTTTATTAGTTTTCATGGAAGTAAGCAACTTGTTTTGCCATATTTGCCTTTTCTGGCCCATTGGCTTTTGATCACATCTCATGGCTTTTTTAGCACATGATGTTTTATTTGCACTGATAAAGTTGTAATCTTGAACATGCAGATGAAGAGGGGGCTGAAGTATCCTATAAATAGGCTGTGATGGGATTTATCTATTATTGCATGGCTGCTATAAAATGTATAATACACATTGGATGACAGGCAGGGTGACAGTGTGGTGGGAGTCCAAGTAGAGAATAAACAACACAGTAATTCAGTAATACTAGCCAGATTAGGGGGGAAAACAACAACAACAAAAAAATCCCCTAATCTCCTTTTTCTTATTTTTAGCATGGAATTTCTGTAATATTCTCTGACTTAAGAGATATCAGATATGGTTTTTCAGGGCCAGCTTTAAAAGCAGAGAATTTTTTATACATACTCCATCATATACAGAAGACTGTGATTTAAGAGTTCTTGACATTTTTTTCCTTTGTTGTCTAAATATCTGCTCCCTCAATTTCCCTTTGTTCCATTGACAATCTTACTTAATTTGTAGTGAATGTGATTAGGAGAATGGCCTCTGTGGTTAAATTTGAATCCTGCTTCAACCATAAACTAACTGTATGATTTTATGCAAACTACTTGACCTATTTGCCTTAGTTCTCTTCTCTGTAACATGGTAAAGAGAGTATTACCCACCATGTAGAGTCATGGTGAAATTTAAGCTCATGGAAAGCAGGAGGGTTCTTGGCCTAGGGTTAATGCTTATTCAATGTTTGCTATTACTGCTATTCTTACTGGCACACATATTTGCTTAGGGAGTTTAAGGGAAACTGGGCCAGTCCATGCTCACATGATTCTAACCTGGTCATGTACGAATTACTAAACTTACTCAAATACTCCTGAACTAAGGATCTGAGATCTCCAAAGGCAAACTCTAAAATCAAGCATTTGGTTATATATCAGGTAGTACCAGTGTAAGCAAACTATTTTATGGTTAAGAAAAGCAGAAATGAGAAGTGCAATCTGGTACTGAGGGAGAGCGGTGGATTATGAGTTGGAAGATGTGCCACCAAAAAAAACAAAAAAAAAAAGTATGACCTTGGGCAAATCACGTATCCAAACCACGTATCCTTGAATCTCATCAGCCAAATGAGAACGGGAGTGATGAGACCCATGTGTTTCCCAGGGTTATTATGGGATCCTGTTAGAAGAAGCATGGGCAAAAGTAGGCACTCTGAAAAGATGAATGTGCTGTTCAGGCAGGAGGTGATGCAAGTTGAATGACAGAGCAGGTTTCTGCCCATCAATCCTGCATTTCCGCCTGTTACTTCTTCAGTCTGGGATGCTGGAGATGGCCCAATTGCAAATTCTAGGGCATGCATGTGGCCTGTTGATTGCACCAGTGCCTGCCATGGAAAAGGAGCTGGGGTACATTTTTATGTGTCAATTCCAGGCAGATAGTTTTGCTTTGGAAATAAAGAGGCTTTCCTGGGTGAAATGGGACAAATGGATATACCCCAAATCCTCCAAAACAGCGTCCAAATGTTTGAAACATTGTGCCCTTTGATGTCTGAATGATAGCTAGCAATTTTGTGACAGTATTCCTTAGTCAGAGTCGCAGAGTTCAGCAGCCACCCCTTAGAGCCCTGGCAAAGGCAGTTTCTGAAATTGCCAGAATAGAGAGGAGTTAATGTACAGTGCAGTAGAGCAAAGGCCCAGGGAGCCCAGATCCGAGCCAGGAGACAATGAGTGAGAGAGGGAGAGATGAAGAGAGAAGGAGAGAGAGACAGAATGAATATAAGGTGCAGATGAACAAGGAGGACCAGAAACGGGCCTAGGCCACTAATCCAGATGCAGAAATAAGAGGAGGGGGTTCGGTGGGGGCCCTAATCCATCACTCAGCCTGGCTCGGGCAGGGAAGTCACGAGCCTGGCACCAGCCGCTGTGCTCTGGGGCCGCCTCCCCGCCTTGGGCAGCAGAAGGGCTGCAGGCTGAACCGTGACGTCCTGGGCCTGTGCTCCTCAACAGATGGCACTGTAAATCTGAAATATTCCACAGGAGAAAGACAAATGGGAATCAGCCGAGAAGGCTTGGAGCCTGGCATACGGAGTGGAATAAATAGAGGCCCGGCATCCTTATGGAGCCGTTCCTTCCTCCTGCTCTTAAATATCACACTTCTGAAGTCATCTCCCACTGGAACTCCCAGCAGCTGAATAGGTCCATAAACACACTTCTCTCCAGGCAGAAGGAAACCAAAAACCAAGGCGGTACTCCTATAATTTCAGCCCACGGATAGGTGTGGGGATGTTTACCTTGAACTTTGAATAATTTCATCCCCCACCCAGCTCCTGCTGGTGACTCTGCCCTGAGCGCCAGTCCCCAACACTGAGATATAATAAGCGCTTCCCTACTTGTCTTTACTCTTCCCTTCAGGTTTTCTCGAATGTTTGATTCATGCTATATCCAGGGCACTATCATTTATTCATTCACTAGTCATTTACTCCCCCTTTACTGAGCAACTTCTTTATGTGGTACACTGTTCTGAGGGACTGAGGCCAAAGATGACTGTGATGGTGACTTCTCCTGAAGAAGTTCAAATTTGGTTCCATGGGTAGGTATTAAACAGACTTTGGAAACCAAATAAAATGGTTAAAAGGGCTACTCTGCAGTTAGAGAAGCTCTGCATGTACTGATAAGATTTGGAGTCCAGTATTATCCTATCAGTGGTCTAAAGAGCCTACTTATGACAACTTTCATCTGGGTGTTCCAGAATCTCTGGTTTGGGACTCATACACAGTTTTAAGAAAACATTAAAATGTTTTTACAATGCACATACAGAAAATAAAGTTCATTTCTTACTAATTATGCTGCGGCTTTGCCTGCCTTCTTGAATGTCAACTGCTTTGTTGCCTCTGGATCTTCATGCACACTGCTCTCATTTCACTGAATGCTCTGCCCTTCTTGTATGAACACCTCATTGAAAGCTTTCAGGTGTCAGCATAAATAACATTTCTCCAGGGAGACAGGATGGTGTGGTTGAGTGTAGAGTCTGGAGCAGTCCTGCCAGGATTAAAATTCAAATCTGCTAACTGCTAGCTCTGTGATCTTGGACAAATTCCTTAACCTCTCTGTTAGTTTCCTCTTTTAAAAACCGTGGGTTTTTATGATATCTATCCCATAGGATTGTTTGGAGGTTTAAATAAGAAAATATTGTAAAATATTCAGAATAACATTCAATAAATACTAGTTTTTATTGTTCCTTGACCATTATATCTAAGCTGGTTTACTCCTGTTATTCTGTGTTATGCTCCTTTTTGGTTTCCACTACAGCATTTACCATACTTATGTATAGCAACTGTGTAAGGCAATTCTGTATTTATTCACTTGTTAATTATCTGTCTTCCTCACTGGATTCTAAGCTCCACAAAGATCTTTTCCTTACCAAAGTATCCCTAGCACCTAGCATAGTACTTGGATATAGAAAGTGCTAAATAAATATTTCTTGGGGTGCCTCAGTAGCTCATTCAGTGGTTGAATGTCTGCCTTTGGCTCAGGGCATGATCCCAGGGTCCTGGGATGGAGTCCCACATTGGGTTCCCTGCATGGAGCCTGCTTCTCCTTCTGCCTCTGTCTCTGCCTCTCTCTCTGTGTGTCTCTCATGAATGGGTAAAAAAAATCTTTAAAAAAAAAATATAAATAAATAAATAAATATTTGTCAAACAAGTGAATGAGTGAATGAATGAATGAACAAATAAATGAAAGCTAAATCAAAATATCCTTGGATAGTGGGGACATATAGAAGATGCAATGAGAAAGCTTCGTAGTGAGTACAGATTAAAACAAAAATAGTTGAGGATAGATCTTTGAAGTATGGGGCTTGAAATCATTCTGTCCTGGTTTCCCAACAAGGAGAGTTCTGGGGGCCAGACACAATTCCACAAATGTTCCCATGTTGTAATGGGCTTCTGGAGATATTCTGTATATAGCATGAAATATATGTGAAATATAGCATGTCTCAAAAGGAAAAAAAAATACCTCTATCTTTTTCAGATACAGGTGGGAAGGTTGCATTGAATTTTCCTAATGAAAATCAATATCCTAAAAGTTAAATTAAGTTGATGCAACTAAGTATTCATTCAGTCCAACTTGCTTATTAGCAAACGCACCCAATCCACCACTGGGAGCCCTGTTGCTAAGTTGCCTCAAGAAACAAATTGATTAATGGATTTTCTTTTTTCTAAACGCCTTTCAAGTTAGCAGGTCAAATAGCTAAGATTTCATTAGGGCTACTCTAGTCAGCGATAGCTGTGCAGTTTGATTTCAAACACCCAATTTATAGATTGTCCTAAGCCCCACAGCATTGATTGTATTTGGGGGATTTTGGAAGCCTATGCATTGTCATTAACTATCTTTAAAGAATTTGGGGGTTGGGAAGGGGAGCTGGAAGCCCTGCCGAGAAGGGCTGTTCAGTGAAATGAAATGGTAGAGCCAACATACTCTTCTTTCCACCCTCAAAACCCCAATAGATATTAAAATTGTCTGTGAATGTCAGTAATGTTTTAAACGAGGACTTCTTCTTTTTTTTTTTTTTTTTTTTAAAGATTTTATTTATTTATTCATGATAGTCACAGGGAGAGAGAGAGAGAGAGAGAGAGAGAGAGAGAGAGAGAGAGAGAGAGGCAGAGACACAGGCCGAGGGAGAAGCAGGCTCCATGCACCGGGAGCCCGACGTGGGATTCGATCCCGGGTCTCCAGGATCGCGCCCTGGGCCAAAGGCAGGCGGCAAACCGCTGCGCCACCCAGGGATCCCTAAACGAGGACTTCTTAAGTGGGGAATTGGGAACCAACAAAATCCGGTTGCACGCTGATGGGGGATTCGGAAAGAACACAAAAGATGACAGTAAAATCCAATGGCTGAAATTTGATAGGGAGAAGTTTATTTTTGATAACTGAGACTTGTCTTATTTATTTATTTATTTATTTATTTATTTATTTATTTGAGACTTCTCTTATTAAACTGAGTCAAGTCTTCCAACTATCTGCTTCATTTTGGTACCAGCAGGACTTTAAGGGAATAGCATTAGGACAATGAAGGTAAAGATCTATGTATCTATACATGTATTTATCTATAGAGGTATCTGCATCTCTTTATATGTACATCTTTGTCTATAACTCTCTATCTAACCGTACATAGTTGTGGTTCATATCATGAACCAGTGGTAGGTACATAGAAAATGGTTTATTTTTGATGTAGTACTGAAGGAATTGAAACTGGGAAGACAGCTAGAAGACCAGTGTGGAGAAGGAGGACCAGGAAAGGAAGGTGGCTGAAGAAACCCAGAGTAGGAAACCCCAGGATCCAGATGAACTTAATTTTATAAGATAAACCAATATTTGAAACTGTTTCAGAAATTAGAGTTTTCCTCTGAATTTCTAGGTGGAGTTGAAAGTCCATAAATGATAAATTACCAAAGTAGCTTTCTTTAAAGCATAATATCAAGTGCAATTTTTTAAGCTGGAGGAGATCTTATAAATTCTATTTAAACTTATTTAATAAACTTAGAATTTTACATTTATATAGAAGTTGCAGGAATTACAGAGTTCCTATACAATCGGTCCATAGTTTTCCCTATTGTTTTTTTTTTTTTTTTTTTTTTATGATAGTCACACACAGAGAGAGAGAGGCAGAGACATAGGCAGAGGGAGAAGCAGGCTCCATGCACCGGGAGCCCGATGTGAGATTCGATTCCAGGTCTCCAGGATCGTGCCCTGGGCCAAAGGCAGGCGCTAAACCGCTGCGCCACCCAGGGATCCCAAGTTTTCCCTATTGTTGACATTACTATTGTACATTTGTCACACTAATTAACCAATATTAATACAAAGTCTTCTTATTTTGCAGACAAGGAAACTGAGTCCCAGAGGGTTAAATGATTTGTCCCTTGCCATAGCAAGAGGAGAACCAGGACCTGATTTCCTTAACTGTTAGCCAAGGGCTCTTTCTAGTAAATTGTGCTTCTCTATCTTGTGATTTCATACTTTTCTCTGTTATTACTGATGAATCTCTATAAACAAAGCAGAGGCCTTGTGGGTAAAGGTACCCTGCCCCATCGAAGCCTATTCCCTGGGGACACCTGAGGCATCTTTGAGTAACTCTCAAATATGAGTTCCTCAAAGTCTCAAAGGAGGGTAGTTTGGCAATAGCTCAGCAGTTCAGTGGCAGAACTTGTAAGTTAACCATCTGGCACCATCTGCCCTGTGAGGCTGTAGGTGGGACTCTGACTGAACTAAAAGCCAGCATGAGAAGGGAGGTAGATGAGGTACACAGGTCATAGGTGGGACATGCTATTTGGTAAGAAGTGTCTTGTTAATCCTCTGAGATTAAACTGATTAAAGAAAGGGCGAATCACATAAGCATATTTGAGTTCATATAAATCTCCTAACCGCATCTATAATATCTTGTATTCTAGGGAAGATTGACTGAAAGTATATATTTGGATTCTCTATAATGTATCCACTTTCTCTGCTTTCCCCATTCCTAGAAAAAAAATTATTCCTTCCCCTTCCTTATTTTTTCCTTTTACTGGTATGGGCTAGAGGAAAAGGGAGTGAATAAAAGGAAAAGAAAAAAAATGACAGTATGACACAGGCCTAAAGTTGCAGCTCAGAATGAGAAACAGTTGGGTTTAATGCCTAGCATTGCCATACATGAACTGTATGATCTTGAGAGTTATTCAATCTCTCTGTGAAACAGGAATGATAATCTTGTCATGTGCTCCAGTATGTTGCTACAGTAATTAAGTGCAATAATGGATCAAAATAGTTGTGTCCCATGATTGGGACATTGTCAGGTCTTGATAAACACTGGTGGTTATTATTTTTACTAGTACTAGAACTGTTTGTATTATTATCAAAAGGGGAATACATGCATGAGAGTGAATAAGCACCTTTTCAGAAATCAACCTTTTGATTTTAGTAGCCTTCTATGGAATGCTCACCTTTTCCAAAGTACTTGCTTATCCCCTTGAATCTTTTTGATAATTATTTATTTATTTAGTAATAATAATAATGATGCATTCTCTCAAACAGCATGATTAAGTTGCCAAAATTGAATTGACTAGTTTTATTTTATAGAGGTGCTGTGGTTTTTCATTTGTTTGATTTTTTTTTTAATAGTCTAATGCTCTACTAACCAAGATATCTGGACTATGCGATCTTTTTTAAGAACAGAAATATTTGACTTTTGGCAATGTTCTTGAAACCATCATTTATTCAACAAGTATTTACTGAGTCCCCACCATGTGTCAATACTGTTATGGTCATTTGAAACACACAAAACAAAGATCCATGCTGTGAGGCAGAGCTAAGCCTAAGATAACATAATAGTAAATGATATGTCAGAAGTTGGTAAGTGCCATGGAGAAAGAAAAAAAAGTAGGGTAAGGAGAATTGGGAGCACAGAGGTTGGATTTTATTTTGTTTTCTTTTCAATCAAATGTGACCCTCCTAAGACCTCATTGAGCTCTCTAGGCAGGACTGAGTATCTGGAGATAACTAGATGCTGAAAGAGCTATCTTTCCACCACCCTTGACTGTTTCTCCATTCTGTTGCCTTCTGAGGGGTCAGATTTTCCTGTGCTAGCAGCCTATCTCACATACATAGCTTAATTCTTGTCTACTACCAATCCCTGCAGATCCTTTTTTTTTTTTTTTAACAAGTCAGAACCAGGCCCATACAGTTATTCCTACTCAGAACCCAGCCAGAGGCAGATGAAAAATGATGTTCTAGAGCATGAGCAATTTCTCTCCTCTTGGTGGTTTTTCTAGGATTATGAACAAATGAGGGAACTCCATCTGGATGTTAGATGGAGGTCCCTGGGTTTTCTAGCCTCTCTTGTCCGAATCCTAGCTTTCATTCCCAGGTAAGCTTGCCAGAACACTCAGGCGCAAGGTAGTATTATCATTAATCTCCCAACCAGCACTCCTATTAATGTGCCACTGAAGCAACCTATTTTTTTTTATACCAGTTCTTACCCCTTTGATACACTGGACATGTGTCAAAAAAATCAGAGGCCATCCATATCTTATCTTACATTAGGAAGAGTCATGAGAAATGTCCCTTCATTACCAGGACAGTCATGTCAAAAAGAATCGACTTATTGTCAACGTTTCTAACCTAACAATGTTAATGGAGCCTTTAGACATCCTTTCTCCTCATTTGTTTCTTAGATGCCTATCAAGGAGACAGTTGCACGAGAGTTTCCAAGCTCTGGGGAGCCCTGTGTATGTGTATTAAATGACAGCACTCTAGGCTGCTTATTATAAAGGGATATAGGGGTAGGTGGGAAGATTGAGATGGTGGGGAGGAAACGTGCTTTTGGGAGAGTGCCAGGGTGGTGGGGGACTCCAAGCAAAACCCAGGCTCCAAAGCTAGATATTATTTCTCCCCTCTCCTGTCCTCTCTCTAAAAATTTCCAGAATTGCATAATAAATATATTTACTGAGTGAAGGTAGCCTTTAAGACAGGTCACAGAAATGTTAAAATACTTTTCTCCCTTAATTTATATATATTGTTCATTCCTCCCTGCCTCTCTCCCTACTTTTCTTCTTTCCCTCCTTTCTTTCCTTCCTTTCTTTCCTTCCTTTCTTTTCCTGAGGCAGAGGAGGAAATAGGGGAAGAAACCACTGGCTGGAGAATTTTTTAGGGCTTTCAGAAAGTACCTGGCGCTGGGTGGGAGGATTTGCAGGTCAGGGCCAATTTTGGAGGAACCAGCTCTCTGCCAACATGCCGTCGGCCATTCAGTGCTAATCAATAGTAACGAGATGACAGGTTGATATTAGTGAATAAAGCAATAAGCCATTTCCCCTGTAGAAGTTACACAAATGACTTGTCCTAGCAGCATGAAACTATTGGAATTTTTCTAGGAAATGCCCATGGGCTCTTACAGTAAATCTCTTTCATATATGGATAATTCATCCTTCTTTCTCTAAAAACACAATGAATGTGCTCCTTAGGTCTATAAGTCCTAATCAACCCCACTCACAGGCAGTTGAACTCTGTCCAGTCAGCATGATTCAGAGATATAACCGTCAATTGTGTACACAGTACTTTTATAGTCTTCAAGGGGGTATTCACCATTTGGAAGAATGCTCAGCACCCAAATATCTCTCCTCTGTAGAGATCTTTCCTACTCCTGGAGAAAGGTAGTGCTCTGCCTCCCAAGTTGGAAGCTGATAGGATCTAGTTCCTTTCTCAGCAACACTTGGCAACTAAGCAGAGGGCTGATGATCTAGATTCAGCCAACTGGATGTTCCTGCCTGGCCCTTTGGCTTGTGAGCTGGGTATGTAATTTAGATAGAATTATTCATAGTGGTGGATCTAGTGGCAACAGCTGCAACTTTCTGTAGTGATGGCACTGATTTCTAGCAGTGGTTGTATTCTCCATGGGGTGTTTCTTTTGAAAGCAGCTGTAGATCTCTTGGATATAGCTTGTTTTCTTCGTTTTTGAGTTTGATGCTGATACTTTGAGTCACCTGACACCTTTGTAAAAGTACATTTCCACTTAAGTTAGCCAGAGTTGATTTCTGACCGTTAGAGAAACCTTATCTTGGTTAAGTCTCATTTAGTACTGACAGTATGGGATTCCAGATACCACTTTCTACATTTTATAAAGAAGAAAGCTTAAGTTGAGCAAGGCAAGTAACTTGCTTGTGTTTTTGCTAGTGAGTGGTAGAGTTGACACTTGAAGTGAGCCTGTGAGACCCATGGAGGCAGCGTTCATGGCTTATTTAGTGTAATATGTCCAGGACCTACCTGTGTGAAGGATATGGCAAAGGACCAGACTCTCAAGAATGTTTGCACTCCACATTCAGCCTATTATCTCTTTTTGATGGGCAAGAGACTGTGACCTAGAGTTTATCAGGGCATTTCTAATACAGAGGTGTTTATCATTTTCCAGGAGAATGGACTTAGGAAAACTGAAGAACAACCACAACCACACCCATCATTTTGTGCAAATCGATCCCATTACTCAGCATTCCTAAAGGGGAGCATAGCTTTAAAGGACACTGTGGGAAGTGGAGACTAAAACATGGGGAGGGTGGAATGGCATTGATTTATGTAGTTTTTAGTGAATGTGCATAGAATGGTGACTCTGTGCCTGTGCTGTGCTAGGCACTTGACATATATCTATCTCCTCTCATTCAGCAACGGTTGGTTAACAATATGATTTAAGTGCTGTTGTTGCCCTTATTTTACAGATGAGGAATCTGAGACTTAGGGAGGTTAAGTTCCTTGCTCCAGATTCACAGCCAGTAAGCCATAGCACCAAGTAAGACTAATGTCATCACCGAAGCTCCTAACTGATATATTGTACCAATGGGGTTTGTTGATATTTAAATCTGGAGTTTGTTGATGATCATTGCTTTTGTAGCACATTTCATTTTTTAAAAAATGTATAGAATTGCTTATGTAATTCCAAAGATCATGGTCTTTGAAAGAGATATTCCCTTCTCCACTATTTTTATTTTATTTTATTTTATTTTATTTTATTTTATTTTATTTTATTTTTTTGTGAGACAAAGCTGAAATTTGGAAGACTTGGCAAAGAGAGTGTTAATGTGCTAACATCAAATGAATTCCATGGATTTTCTATTCATTAAGGCCCATTTCCCTGCACATAACTCACCTCAGCTTGGTTATACTACTCCAGGGTATGCTAGTAAAAGGGAGAAAAATGGGGAAGCCAGCCAGAAAGAGGTGTTTTTGGCTGCAAAAATCAACTTACACCTACCAACAAAGAAAAACAGAGAGGCTTTGCCAAACAGTAAATATCGAGTTCATTGCCTAAGCCCCAGAAGAAAACGTATTAAGCAATTTATGATACCTTTTTGAGTCTATGGTCACCTGGTACTACTTGGTTGTGAATTTTGGGAATTGCAATTCAGCAATTGGGAGATGAACTACAGCAAAAATTCTGGTCATTTCACACCTCTGATAAAGTATTGAGGATGACAAAGCATGAGCCCCCTTTGCCTGAGATAATGTACATTTATTTATTCATTCACTGAACTAATTTACTGAGTACCTACTATGTACCAGGCAATCCTTTAGCACTAGGGATAAAACAGTCACCTTGACTTACAATAGTTCTCCCTTATAGAGTCTAGCTAGGGAACATGGATAAAATTAAGAAAACAAATAAATTAATAATTTCAGAGAATGGTAAGTGACTTGAAGAACACCAATCAAGTGCTTTGATGGAGGGTGGCAGATGGAGAAGGAGTAATTGAACTTGGTTAGTCTGGAAGCTCTCCCTGTGCCCTGAATGTTAAGAAAAAGCCAGCCAATCAAAGGCGAAAACATTCTGGACAGGAGGATGAGCAAGTGCAAAGGACCCCATGGAAATGGAACTTGGTGTGTTAGAGAACCAGGAAGAACTGTGGGCCAGAGTTTAGTGAGAGAAGGGAGAGAGGAAAGGGTTGAGGGCAGAGGTCAACAGAGCAAATCATGTAGGGCCTTTGGTCATTCATGTTCAAGAGTCTATTTCTTAACCTAAGAGCAATGAGAGGCACTTGGGAGTATTGAAGAGAAAATATTGATGTCTCATCGACAATGATTGAAGGGTCCTGGAACAGTTTCAGTGCAGGGTGATGGGGAGAGGCCTAAGAATAAAAGCAGGGAGAAGGATTAGAGCATTGTGGCCAGACTACAGAAGTGTCAGTGTTGTTGGACAGGAGTGTGTATGTCTTAAAATGTGTATTCATAATATTTTTCAACCTTGGCTGCACATTTGAACCACGTTTGAAACTTCTTAGAAATACAGCTACCTAGGATCTATCCCTGAATATTCTGATACAGCAGATCTGGGAAAAGTATCTGTCTTTCAAGAAACAAACAACAGGAGATTCTGAAGTGTAGTAAGGGTTGAGAACCACTGGTTTTAAAATGTTTTCACATTAACTATTTCTTTTGATTGTCTCAGAATCTGTGAGGTAGTTGTTGTTACTGCCCCCATTTCGGGGATGAAGGAATTGAGGTTCACAGAGGGAAAGCAATTTATTTAAGATCACACGGTGAGCAGAAGGCCGCATCCTGTTCTTTGTATTCAAACCCAGTGCTCTTTCTCTTACTCTACTACATATCCCTGAAAGTAGCCAGCAAACAAATTACTGTCTTTAAAAATCCAAGATAGAGAAGGTTGTTCATCAGCAAGCAGCAAACATGGAAATTTGGAGACCAGGTGGGAGCCCATGACTGGAGGGTGGAGTATGGAGGCATTCCTTCACGGTATCATTTAGGAAGGTGGATCAGATGGCATGGAATCTGATGGGGTGGTAAAAGCATGTTTGAGGGGATTCATGGAAGGGAGCCTGGTAGAGATGATTAGGTGTGGGAGATGAAGATCCTTCCATGAACCAATACTCTAGTGGGTGTCTGTTATTTTTTGGCTGTTTAGCATCCATTCCAATTTCTTTTTGGAGAGAGAAAGAGGTGGAAATTTCTTCTCCATTGGCTCCTCTACCAAGATGCTTTAAGCCACTTGGGTTCTAGTTGTTTTGAGCCTGGTTTTGCAACCTTCCTTTGATTCTAGAATACCTCTACACCTTCCAACAAATCCCTTTTTTGCTATAGGTGTCCAGAACCAGTTTCCATTGCTTTCAACAAATTACTCCCATCCCTGTTTGATGTGGTGACCATTTAGAGAAGGAGGTGTGCAGTTCCCTAAGTTGTCAAGCGGGCTAAATTTGCATTCTCCTATCCCACTTTCTACACTCAACCTCTCTAGATATCTCTCTGGTTTCCACTTTTATAAAGATCACTGACTTTGTCTCTGGGATGCACACTCTTCTCCATTTATATACAGTGAAATGAGTGCCAACAAAGACAGACAATAGATACTCAAGAAGGATCATTCCTTCAAACCATTCTTTATTTAGCAGGTAGAGTGATTTTTTCAAAATGGAAATCATGGCACTCCCAGGCTGAAAACTCTTCAGTAGCTTCCTATTGTATGTAGGATAATAA
Source organism: Canis lupus dingo (assembly GCF_003254725.2). NCBI lineage: Eukaryota > Metazoa > Chordata > Mammalia > Carnivora > Canidae > Canis > Canis lupus. Next base: position 52,522,620 of record NC_064246.1, on the reverse strand, counting down.
TGAAACCATTAAAGTGCTTACCAGGCCCCAGGAGATGTGATGCTTATAAGGATTCAACTTCATCTTGTCCCATCTTTGATATCTATGCTCCAACCACGTGTGCATTTTTGTAGTTCCAGATAGCTGCCAGAGGGCCTTTGCACATTCTTTTCCTTTACTCAGACTCTTCTTTTCCCATTTTGCCTAGTAAAATCCTTCTTTACACTTCAGAACTACACTGTTTCCCTGGATAAGCTTTATCTGATTATTCTGACTAGGTTAAATCCAAGCTCTCTTCCCCTCCACTCTCTCCTGTCCCTGGTCCCAGGCACCACACCCTAGCATATCTCATTGGAAGCACCAGTCACAATGGCAATCTCACAGTTTGTTTTGTGGTTCCCTATATATGAAGGATGTTTAGGCCACCACTAATCTGTAAATTTTGAGAAAGCAAATCCCATATTGGTTTTTTTTTTATCATTATGTCCAAAGTTCACAGTACAATGCTTGGTACATAATGATAAAAGTGGTAAGAATAGGAGTTATAGTAACAATACAAGTAGTAGCTACCATTTTTATTCTAGAAGTTATTTTAAGCCCCCTACATGTGTTCTCAACAATCTTGTGAGGTTCCACCATTATTCCCACTTAAATATGGGGAAGCAGATACAAAGAGGCTATATGACTTAATAAAGGTCACACAAGGATGCCTGGGTGGCTCAGTGGTTGAGCATCTGCCTTCGGCTCAGGGTGTGATCCCACGGTCCCGGGATGGAGTCCCACATCGTGCTCCCTGCATGGAACCTGCTTCTCCCTCTGCCTGTGCCTCTGCCTCTCTCACTCTCTGGGTCTCTCATGAATAAATAAATAAATAAATAAAATCTTTTAAAAAAATAAATAAAGGTCATACAGCTAAAAAGTATTGGAGCTCAGGTGACAACCAACACCATATGGTTCCAAAGTTGGCACTTTTAACTATAATGTTATCTTTCTTCTGTGCATAATATTTGTTCAATAAGTGTTTACTGAATGAAGAAATGAATGAAAGTATGAAGGAATGAACTCATGACCTCAGAAATCTGGAAATAAAATTCCAGAGACCTGAATTCAGTGCTAACTTTGTGTCTGATCCTTCATCCTTGAAGACCTCTATTCCCTTTGTGTGAACAAGGGGGAGTGAGGCAGACAAATGTTAAGCACATCACTCTGGGACTCTAAGCTGGCATGATTTAAAAGGCCACATCTGGATTCAGCTATGAGACTTTGAAGCCCTAAAACAAAAATGACCAAGGTGTAGAACTTATTCCTTAGATCATAAGGGAATTTGTGGCTCCTGGAGATGAAAGAATAAAAGGGAAGATCATGTGGATGAAACCTACATCATGATTCTGGACCAAGGAGACAGGAAGTTGTAGGCCTTTCTCTGTCCATCATTGTAGGTATTGTGCAAGGTGAGATTTAGGGGACAATTCTCAACAATCCCTTCCTTCTTGAAATATGTTCATTATTAGCAGTTATGAATGCCTGCTGGAGAAACCACAGAGCTAATTTTTCCCTTTCCTAAGGTAGTTATACAAAAGTCTCATTGCATTAATATTTTTGCAATTGTGCTGTAACTGAAGCCATAGAAAACTGCTCACCAGGGATCCTGAACCTTGCAAACAAGGCTCCCTAAGCCTGCATGGAAAATGCAGACGTGCTCTTCTGTTGCTAGTTAAGCTTGCTGGGACATTAATGCATGCCTCCTACAGCATTTTAGACTCAGGCCCCAGACCCAGGCCCCCTTCTCCACCCCCAAAGCTGCCACCAGGGTCCTATGTGCCTCCTAAACACTTGGCTGCAGCACTTGGGACATTTTATTGAGGCAGCTTTACTGGAAGGATCCAATTACAGGGTATATAGCAAGTTAGATTCAGTGCCCCGGTTAACAATGCTATGGAGAACACTGAGGTTCCTTTAGCCCTTCCTGGTATAAAAGAAATGAACAGAGTAATGGCAAACAGCCCCTGAGATGGCTGCTGCTGCTGGACATGAACACTCCACTGGGTTTTTAAAAATCTTTATATTTTTATTCATGTATAAAAAGCAATACATGGGGAAAAAAGTCAAACAATAGGAAGTAGAAAGAGTAAAAAGTAAACCTTTCCCTTTTTACCTTTAAAATCGCACATACTTCCCCTGAGGTAAGCACTGTTTTCAGTTGGTTGTATATCCTTCCAGATTTTTATTTATTGCATTTACAAACAAAATTTTATTTGAAAAATTTCTGTCCACATTTTTATGCATCTTTATTCGTACCTTAACAATATGTCAAGGACATTTTCCACATCAGTGCATGTAAGTCTACTTTATTCTTTTTAATTGGTCCTTTGCAATTTCCAATACGTCTCTGCTATACTTCTCTTAACCAATTCCTCTTGTCAATGTATATTTAGATGTATCCAAAATTTTGGCTATTACAAATAATGCTGTGATAAATATCTTTGTAGTTTCTTTGAGTGTACTATGCAGACGTGAAAGTCTCTTTAGGGTAAATTCTAGAGGGTTATTCAGAGTTTTGAATGAAAATACTGTATTTGTTCTGGGATGTTCACGTTTAGGTTTCCTGTAGAGCAGAGATAAACCTTCAGAGAGGTTCATTTTTTTAAATCATATTTAAAAAAATTAAAAAATGCTACCGTCATGTGACAGATCTAAATGTTGCTGTCTTAATACTAGCCTTCAACTCAGCTGTAAACCACAGGTAATTACAGGTGTTAATCTCATAGATATTCTTCTGAAGCTTTTTACACATAAACAAATATGAATGTATTTTCTCATTTCTTCCCTTATCTTTTACATTAAAGGTAACGTATTTCATACACTATTCTGCTCTTGCTATTTTCTCTCACTCATGCATCTGATAAGTCTTTTCGTTTTGTTTTTTTTTTTTTGATAAGTCTTTTCATATAAATATACAGAGAGCTTAGCTTCATCATTACTTTTAAAAATTTAGTTAATAGACTTTATTTTTAGAATGGCTTTCGGTTGATAGAAAATTTGAGTCAAACTACTGAGATACAGAGAGCACAGAGTCCCCATATGCTCCCTCTGTTCTCCCCCACATTTCCCTATTATTAACATTATACATTAGGGTATTACATTTATTAAAATTAATGAACCAGTATGTGATGTGAGGCTCAGTCTCAGGACCCTGAGATCATGACCGGAGCCAAAATCAAGAGTCAGACATTTAATTGACTGAGCCACCCAGATACACGGAGGGTTTTTTTTTTTTTTTTTTTTTTTGTATTTTGCATACAATTTTTTTATTGAATATGTTTAGCAAATATTTTCTCTGTAACTTGCCATTTCATTTTCATGAAAGTCTTTTGCAGAGCAGAAGATTTAATCTTAATGAAGTCTAACTTACACTTTTTCTTTCATGGATTGTATTTTTTGTGTTATATCTAAAAACTCATCACTGAACCCAAAGTCACCTAGATTTTTTTCCTGTTTTCACCTAGAAATTTTATAGTTTTGTAATTTACATTTAGGTCTAAGATGATCCATTTTGAGTTAATTTGTATGAAAAGTACAAGGACCAGACCTATTTCTTCGTGTGTGAATATCCATTTGTTCCAACATGATTTGTTTTAAAAAATAATTCTTTCATTATTGAATTAACCTTTCCTCTTTTATCATGATCAGTTGACTATATTTGTATGAGTCTCTTTCTGGGATCTCTATTATTTTCTATGATCTACTTATTTTTTGCCAATACCACACTGTCTTAATTACTCTAACTTTGTAATTAAGTTTTAAATTGAGGTAGAGTTACTCCTCTGACTATTATTCTTCAGTGTTGGGTTGGCTATTCTGGGTCTTTTACCTTTTTTATATAAAATTTAAAAAAACTTTGTTGATATACACAAAGTAATTTACTAGGATTTTATTGGGATTGCAATGAATTTCTAGATCAATTTGAGAAGAATTGACATCTTAATAATGTCGAGTCTTTCTATATATGAATGTGGAATATCTATTTACTTAGATATTTAATTTCTTTCATCAGTTTTGGAATTTTCCTTATATAGATCTTGTATATATTTTGTTGTATTTATACCTAAACATTTCATTTTAATGGGGTGCTAATGTAAATGGTGCTGTGTTTTAAATTTTAAATTCCAATTATTCATCGCTGGAATATAGGAAAGTGGTTGACTTTTGTATATTAACTTTGTATCCTGCAACCTTGTTGTAATCACTTACTAGGACCAGATTTTTTTCCAATGATTCTTTGAGGTTTTCTACATAAATATTCAGGGCATCGGGAAACAAAGACAGTTTTGATCCCAGTTGAATGATGGTCCTATTCAGTTCAACTATACGTTCACAGATACTCTACCTGCTGGATCTGTCAATTACTGAGAGGGGTGTTGAAGTCTTCAGATATGATAGCAGATATGTCTATTTCTTCTTGCAGGTCTATCACTTTTTACATATTATATTTTGACACTATTTTTAGGCACATATGCAGTAAGGATTGTTATGTCTTCCTGGAGCATTGACCTCTTTATCATTATCTGATACCTTCTTTATCACTGATAATATTCCTTGCTCTGAAGTCTACTTTCTGAAATTAATATAGTTACCCTAGCTTTCCCTTGATTAGTATTAACATGTTTTGTCTTTCTTTATCCCTTGGTTTATCTATGTCTTATGCTTAGTGTAGATTTCTCGTAGACAGCATATAATTGGGTCCTGTTTTTTTTTTTTTTTCTTTAAACTCTTCTCCAACAGTCTTTGTCTTTTTTTGGGTGTATTTATACCATTCACATTTAAAGTGATTATTGAGGGGCACCTGAGTGGCTCAGTCTGTTAAGCATCTGACCCCTGATTTCAGCTCAGGTTATGATCTCAGGATCATGAGATCGAGCCCTGTGTTGGGCTCTGTGCTTAGTGTGAAATCTGCTTGAGATTCTCTCTCTCCTTTCTCCTCTGTCCCTCTCCTCATTTGTGCGCACATGTGCTCTCTCAAAAATAATAAATACAAAAAAATCTTTAATGATATAAAGTGATTATTGATATATTTGTATCTTTTTTGTTTTCCACTCCTTTTCTTCACTGTTTTTATCATTTCATATAATTTCATTTTCTTTGCTTTCTTAGTATATCCATCATACTTGCTTTTAAAATTCTTTTAGTGGTTTCCCTAAGTTTGCAATACATAATATATTGAAGTTTATTTATATATAGACACTATGTCATGGACATATATATATCTTTTTTATATGCTACATATATAAAAATTAAATATGTTGCTTCATGGGTAATAAGGTTCCTTTATAACACAGTATTCTCAATTCTTCCCTCTTATACCTTATGACATTGTTGTCATTTATTTCATTTATCTACAAATTAGAATCATTGAATATATATTGCTATTATTATTTTGAACAAATTATTATCTATTAGATGAATTAAGAACAAATAAAAGATTTTATTTTACCTTCTTTATTTCTTCTCTAATGCTCCTTTTTAAATGTTCATCAGAGTTTCATATCATATTTATTTTTCCTAAAGAACTTCTTTTGATGTTTTTTGCAAGCCAGGTTTAATTCCCTCAATTTTTGTTTGTTTGAAAAAGTTTTTATTTCTTCACTTTTGAAGGATAATTATGTTGGCTACAGAGTTCTAGATTGGTGATTTTCTTCTTTCAGCACTTAAATAGCACTATGCTGAGACGGAGTATTTATATTTTAATATTTGATAAGGATAGAATCTTCTCATTGCTCTTGAAAGGTTCTACCCTTCCTTTTCCTCCAAACTTTTACCCGTCATCTTATGTATACACACACATACATATAGAGAGAGGGCAAGGGGGAGCTACCAAACTACCCCTATAAAAAAACCCTTTTTAAAAAAATTGGGATTACAGTACATTTATAAATTAACAAAGAAGAATTGTTATCTTTATTATTTGAGTCTTTCTGCCCAATAATATGGTGTTTTAATTTATTTAAATGTTATTTTGTACCCTTCATCTCTGTTTTAAAGTTTCTTTTTACTTAGTGTCATATTTTTTAGTTAATTTATCCCCAATAATTTTATTTATGTTGTGCCAGTATAAATATGCTCTTTTCTCATCGTATATTTTAACTGGTTTTTGTTTATGCATATGGTTATACATATAGACTATTGATTTCTCTACACAAATTTTCAATCTTATTATTTCACTCAATGGTTATTTTATAGTCATTTTTAATAATTTTCTTAGGTCTTTTCAGGTATACAAGTGTTAACTTAAAAAAAGTAGTAGATTAATCTCAGTTCTAATTTTCATACATTTATTTTCTTTCTCTTTTGTAACTGTGTTTTCTGGTACTTCCTATACAATATTAAAGAATAGTGTAATGGTACTGTATGCTTGTCTTGACTGACATTGTAGTGGAAATACTTACTGTTCAGTGGTTCTCACATTAGGGTAATATGAATTCCGGAGAGGGACCTTTGGGAATGTAGAATTACCTTAGGGAATGTTGGTATATATTTTGTTTCTATAATAATTCAGGAAAGTTGCTTCTGGAATTTAGTATGTGAGTGACTCAGGGGTAAAATGTCAATAGAACATTTGTTGAGCAAAATGACTCTCATGCTTTCCAGTGATCATTGGCTTGAGGAAAGATTTTTTTAATCCTATTGGATATTTTTGTTAAGAATGATCAAAGTTTTTGAATGACATTTCAGCATCCATTGAGATGATCACAAAAGATTTGTATACTTTAATCTATGTTAATATGATAGATCATATTAATAGATATCATTTTCTTAGGGAGGGGAGGTAGAGGAGAGGGAGAGAGAGAGAATCTTAAGCAGGCTCCACACTGGGCATGGAGCCTGATGCAGGGCTCAATCTCATAGTCCTGAGAGCATGCTGAGCCAAAATCAAGAGATGAATGCTTAACTGACTGGGGCATGCAGGTATCCCAATAGATATCTTAATATTGAAAATTCCTGTTATTATTAGAATAAACCCCACTTGGTCAGGTGTATTTTTTTAATATGCTATTAGATTGTGTTTGTTAATATTTGTTTAATAAACTTCAATATTAATAAGTGAGTTTGGCCTATAGTTTTCTTATTTGCGTATGTGTATGTGTGTCTATAGGTGCACATGCTTAATATTTGCCAGGTTTTCGTTTCATTTTAGGTAGTGTTAGAATTATTTACTTTTTTAAGATCAGAAGAATTCCCCTGTGAAATCATTTAGACATATAGAGATGCAGGAGTGGAGAATGATTATAACCAAACTAATTTCTCTATGTCTTCTTTGAAAATCAGAGTTTACATTTCTCTATCCTTTCTAGAGTCTGCTTTAGTAAAATATATGTTCCAAGAATATTATCTATTTCATATATGTTTTCAAACTTTTTTTGACATAGATTTGAGCAAAATTTTTTTTAAATAAAGATTTTATTTATTCATAAGAGACACAGAGAGAGGCAGAGACATAGGCAGAGGGAGAAGCAGGCTCCCCACAGGGAGCCTGAGGTGGGACTTGATCCTAGGACCCCAAGATCACAACCTGAGCCAAAGGCAGATGCTCAACCACTGAGCCACCCAGGCACCCAAAGCAAATGTTTCTTACTTTTATTTTGTAATTATTACCTTTTATAATTTTATTTAAAAATTTGTTTTTCTCTTTTTCTTGTTTAGGCTAGGTGGTTTATCTTTTATTTTAGTTTCAAAATAACCAGGTTTTGAAAGGTCAAAAGAATACGTATACTCTTCAGGTAAGAAAGGAAAGGATATTTTAAAATACATGTGTCTTTTTATCTGGGCAGAAGAAATACAAGAAGGGCCCACCATAAAGCTAAGCTAAGATTGGTTATCCACAGGGATAGGTAGTAATGGAGGGAAAAGAATGAGGCAATGACAATGGGGTAAGAGAGCTGAGTGGGAACAATACATTACTAAGAATGTTTTTGTATAGCTCTGATGCTTAGAAACATTGTAATACTTAACATACTGAAAAAAAATTGTATCCACCAGAATATGGGTAGAATCCAAAATAGAATATAAAAATCACAAATGAAACTAACTGTATTACATATGAATAACAACCACACTGAGGGGCATGGGGAAGAAAAGAACAAACCTAAGAAACTTTGGAAACAGTATGTTTACACTGTAAGGCTAAAGGCAAAAAGAACTGTACACAAATACTGTATGCTAGGCACTAAATGTGGTTCTCATTGGGATATGGTGAGCAAGCCTGAAACTATGTGTGTACTAGAATTGAACAAATTAGTACATATAGTATAGATAATGAAAGAATTCCAGAAAAACAAGTTAAAATAAGGAAAGGGAGAAGGCCATGTGGTGCTAGGTTAAAATTAGAGATATCAATTTGAACTAATAGTTTTTAATATATACAGATAGGTAGATACAGAAGTAAGCATAGATATGTGTGTGTACGCAAGTGTTAGTATACGTACATATATTTCCTAGGTGTGTCCACAGAGAGGAGCTAGACACTCCAGAAGCAATGAGCACACCTAGCACTTCAGCTGTGCTTTCCACAGAACATTCTCCAACAGTGGGAACCAGAGCTTCTTTAAGAAATAGAAGATTTCAAGGATGTAGCATAGAAAATATACAAGATAAGCCTAGGGAAAATTGTGGCTCCAGAAGTAAGGAAATATTTTTAATTGATGGAGACACATTTGAAAGGACACTGGAAACAACTTGAAGAAGCTCCCAGTGTCCAAAACCGAGACAATTTGGACAAGAAAATTAATAATGATAGATTGCATATAATCTGTAAAATAGAATAAATTATCCATGGGTCCCTTTTGATATAAGTAGATGATTGAATGAATAAATTAGGGAGAGGCACAGCTCTTCCTTATAGTAGTATTGTATCAATAAATATAGAAGGAATGATAAAAATAGAAAGCACTATTAGCCAGAGACTACAATAATTATAGTCAAGAACCATCAATGGGTACTGAAATTAATCAGTGAAAGTATTATGAGAAATAAGATATTTACATGGTCTCAAAGTGTTTCCCCACAAGATATTTATTAGCTACAAAGGGAAAAAAATAGTAGCTTTACAATGCAGAAACATAGCATATACCTCCTTACCAAGTTAACATCATCAGTAATGAGACATACAGACATCGGGTATATTCTTGCCAAAGATACAAACTTGAATCTAATTATGAGAAAATACCAGAGAAACCCAAATTGGAGGATGTTCCAGAAAATAGCTAACAAATACTCATCAAAAATGTCAAGGTCATGAAGTTAAGAAAAGACTAGGAATTATCACATATTGGAGGAGACTAAACAACTAAATGCAATGTGAAATTGTGGAATGCATCCTGGGCCAGAAAAAAGATATTTGTGGGAAAACTGACAAGTTTGAATAAAGTATGTAGATTAGTTAATGGTATTGCATTTGTTTAATTGTCTGGTTTCAATAGTTGCATTACAGTTATGCAATATGTTAACATTGGGGAAGTGGAATAATAGGCATACAGGATCTCTATGTACTGATTTTGTAATTTTTCTGCATACCAAAAAGTATTGCAAAATTCAAAGTTAAAAAATAACTTGCTTTTGCCTTTGTCATTAGTTATCCTATTCTTTTGTTATATAACTCATTACTTTCTAGTTTCATTTGTCTTAGCTTCTCGTGCTGTTTGCTTTTGGTTTATTGTTTTATTTATAACTTAAAATCACGTAAAATTCTTTTGTTTTCATTCTTTTTCTTATTGATAGAAGTATTTGAGGCTAAGGATTCACAACTCAAATTTTGAGAAAAGCTAAAGGGCTTTACAATAAATATTTTATTCTCACCATCTGAATTTTACAATTACTATTTTATTGTATTTGCTTTATCACATACTTAGCCATCTATCCATCACTATGTTCATTCTTCAATCCATTTTATTTTTCCATGCATTTAAAAATAAGTAATATCAGTACAAACTGTCCCCCAAATACTTCAGCATGCATATTATTAACCAGAGTTCAATATTTGTTTACCTTTTTTTTTTTTTGAGGTAAAGTTTGCAAACAATGATATAGGTATTTCTCATTGTCTCTTGCTACTGAATAGTGAAGTAGAAAAATCTGAGAGTATTTTTCTCCACCTTATAAGTGATTTAATGTGTTTTACTGACTCCAGAGGATTCTTTCTTTGTCTTTAAAATTCAAGAATTTCTCAGATATTATCATTGTTTATCTTCTCGTATCAATTTTTTCTGGTACATGCTACCATCTTTCAGTGGGTAAATTCAATCACCTCTAAAAAATAAAGTTTTCTTAGATCTTATTTTCCATATGTGTTCTGGTCCATTGCTTTTGTTTTATTGACTATGGACTCCAATTACATGATTGCTGCATTTTCTTATCTTTTTTAAAATCTATCTTTAATCATTAATCCTTTTAAACTCTATTCTATATTGTGTGTCCTTCTTGTTGCTATCTATTATTTCCCTTACTGAACATCCTGCAGTGTCTTTTCTCCCATTTGCTTGTTCAATGGTAGATGGATTTTAGTCTAATTTTTCTTTGTATTTCTTATTGAACTTTCCCAGTTCATGTTTCATCTTCTATAGTCTTATCACCCATCATCTGGCATTCTGTGTCTCTGCTTTGTAGTATTCCTTTGTAGGCATGATTGCCTCATTATTGTTTTTAAATTCATGAAATGAACTCTAGTCACTTTAAACAAAATCTGTTTTTTTTAAAACACTTTTCCAGTGAGTGTTTTTATCTATTGGTGAATTTTGCTGCCCGTCTTCACTTTTTTCCCCACAGTATACTTGCATCAATGCTGTACTTATTCCTTTTTTATTATTTGTCCTTAAACCATTTGGATTTTTCTTGGCTAGATATTTGCAGGAGTTTCCAAGTAGGGATGCTAGATGGTTCTCAAAGTCAGGGACCATGTCTCAAATCTCCAACCAGGAGCAAATACTGAAATAATAGTGTTAAACATAATCAGGTATGAAGGAAAAAATTAAAAAAAAAAAAGAGTTTTCCCTGAATATATTTACACATGGTAGATTTAATAACTGTGTGGTGCTTTTGCTATTGGTAATAAATATGTGTTTAGTTAACATACAAATAAATGGAAAGCTTTGTTATTTGAAGCTGCTTGGGGTCCTTTTATGCACATCTAACACTGTCATTTGCTGGTGTGCAATGATTGAACAATTGAATTCTTGAGTAGAATGGATTATAATAGAAGAAAAAGAGAAAAAGTAAAACTGAAGCTCTTTCTTTTAACCCTATAGATCATCCTCATCAGCACTGGGTGAGGAGTTCTTCTATATTAAGATCCCACTGCAGACGTTTGTATAATTTAATGAAAAAGACAGATCTCATCTTCCAGCTAGTTGACAAATGACATGAAATAATAGTGGATCATTTCTAGCATCAGACCTTAGGTTCTTTATATTTTAAAATCCTCTTTTTAAAAATTTTTAAAAAGATTTATTTATGTATTTCAGAGAGGGAGCATGTGAGCAGGGGGAAGGGCAGAGGGAGAGGGAGACAAGAAGACTTCCCACTGAGTGGGGAGCCCCTCACAGGGCTTGATTCCAGGACCCCAAAATCATGACCTGAGCTGAAACCAAGAGTTGGAGGCCCAGCCGACTGAGCCACCCAGGTGTCCTTATAATCCCCTTTTATGATCTACAGTCAACTTAATAGAATGGGCAGAGTTTACTCTCAGTTCCATAAATCCTTGTTGATTATTTTTTAAACAATTAACTTTATGTTTATGCTAAAGGACACATTCTGCAAGCAAATTTAGTTTTTGATTAACAAATTCAATTGAGGTGAGGAAATTCATGGCAGTCTTTTTAGTCTGCCCTTCACTCCATTGTTATTTAGCTCTATAATCATGGTGATGTCCTTCACTGTCTGATTTGGTATCTTAGTATATGAATTTTAAATATAAGAATAAATTCTTTTTAATTTTCTTCTTTAAAATAAAGAAGTCTTATCTTTGCAGTGTTTTCTTATTTGATTTATTCAAGGATAGGAAACACAAGTGAATAACCAGCCACCAGCTGTTTTCAGCTTTTCCAAGATTCAGAATCTTACCTGGGGTGTGAAGAAACAGAGCAGTCTCTTGGTCTGCAGATGAAATAATTACTGAAACTATCACATGCTGGCACTGTGAGCCTCTCCAGTTAGAGCATGTATTGATGCAAAGAATAAAGAACCATACTGGGAAGGCTAGGGTGATCAAAATCTCTCTGGTTCATGGATTAGGAGGTGTCAGACATCTCTTTCTTAAGAGAACTGCGGTTTGTGGACAGAGGGAGTATGCTTTTTTATTTATATGATGGATTTGAGTTTCTGAGATGTGCCTGTATTTAATTTTATGATAAGAAGTAGTCTGATAAGAAAAATCCTTCTCATTATGTTAAAGGCAACACCTGTTTTGCTGGGGAAGGGCAGGAAGGTACAGATGGACCATTTGGCTAATTCAGCTAAGTGGCCAAATCAATGCTCAGTAGCATATTTGAAAGCAACCAGTTTGAAAGTAGAAACTGACTTGTCTAAAAAAAGGGGTGGTGGCAACAAAAGACATCTTTGGAAATTAAATCTGCTTAATATGGCTTAAAAGCATTAAAGATAATAAAATAACAATGCTGTTTCCACAGACCGACTTTCTTGCTAAACCAACACCAAAGCATCATTCGATTTTCCAGATGCAGGGCCTAGTTTTCAAAAGATGGATTCATGTTACTCTGGAAAGCTCCCAAACAAATAATGTCTCTTTATTGGAAGCAAATGAAGAAAAAAGAGGATCTGTAGGGGAGTGAGAGCTACATAATTGTATTAGAGCATAAACTTAGCAGTTCAGATAGGGATCCGTGAGAGAAATAGTTGCCCCGGGTTTGAGCAGAGAGAAACTGCAATCAGAACCACTAGATAGGGTAGACTTATTAGTAAGTGAGAAGATGATGGGGAATAATGCCGAGCCCCAACTCAAGAATTCAGCCAGGATTGGAGTTAAACTAGTTTTGCTGTACTTTGGGGACCTAAAAACCTTGGAGATTGGTTGTCTGGGGAGGGAGGTAGGACAGGTACTTGGTGAGTTGAGAGAATGTAGCTTCTAACAATTCAGGCTCTGGGTTCCAGCATTCTTGGATATAAATTTTGACTCTGCTCTCTTTGGATAAGCAACCTAACCTCTCTGATTTTGTTTTCTTATCTGCAAAAGGGGCTAAAACCTATATTGACTTCATACGATTATGGGGGAGATTAAAAATGGTAATATGTACAAAGCACTTAGCCAATTGCAGAGCATGTGGTTAGAGTAAATAAATGTAAGCTACTATACTATTATATCTAAAATAATAACAATAATAATAGTAAGCCCAAGATTTAAGTTTTAGAGTCTTCCTTGTTTAAAAGGACTATTTCCACTACACAATTTTCTCTTACATATTCATTAATTATTCCATTAGTTTAGTTTTTGGGAAGCTTTCCCCAACATCTCAGTCCCCCAAATAGGACCTATGTCAAAGAATTTGTATTGAAAGCATGCATTTATTTGTCAATTATTCATTTATTCATTCATTCATTCATCCATTCATTAAACAGGCATTTATTGAGAAGCTACCGTGTGCTAGACCCTATTAGGAGACATGTAATAGTAAAAAAGGAAAATTCTTTCATTCTAGGAATTTATGTCATTAAACAAGCATTTATTGAGAAGCTACCGTGTGCTAGACCCTATTAGGAGACACGTAATAGTAAAAAAGGAAAATTCTTTCATTCTAGGAATTTATGTATTGGTAGGGGATATATATATTAAAACAGACTAATTGGACTAGGTTCTGGGTATTTGAGAGGAGAATGGGATTTGGGCAATGGCTTTCTGGAAGAAATAACTATCTAAGTTGAAACCTGAAAGATAAGTAATAATTACTCAGTAGAAGTGGAGTCAGGAATGGATAAGAACAAAGAGAACCATTCCAGGAAGGAGGAGAAGTTAAAGGCAATAATGTAGGTAAGAGAATGGGGCTCTGTCCTGTGTGACTAGATAAGGAATATGAAGAGAGGAGAGTCTAGAGAAATGGGGAGGGATGGAGTTAGATATGAAGGGCTTTGTTAAACACTTTCAAAGAATATTCATTTTACCCTAAGGGCAATGAGAATGGAAAGAGAGAATCCCAACATTTCAATGAAAACTGGTCTACATTTTTTTCGTGTCATTTTAGTTTTAGTTATTCCATTGTTTCCTTACAACAAGTCTAAGATATGGAGGAGGGCAGCTTTCTCTCCCTTTTTGTAGCCAAGGAAACAGTGTCAGAATCATGTCCTCCCAGGTAACTGCCAAATTCTACTTTATAAGGCAACCTGATGATAAAAAGCATCTCTTCCCTTACCCTCCAAAACACGCTATTTCTCCAAATTTAATTGATGGGATGTTGATACTGATACTGTTCAAGGAGAAAAATTTATAGAAGGGCAAGCCCTTTAGGAAGATAGGTGACCTGATATGGGCCCCTATAGCTCCCAAAAATCGTTTGATTCCATGGAGCTCAACATGCCTTGGCCTGCCTTCTCCATTTGGAAGCTCGGGCTGGGTCTGTTCTTGAAACCCATTGAGGAAACCATGTGAAGTTATTTCCATTATTCCCTCAAATTTTCCTCCCTTGGCACAGGGAAACAGTTAAAATGAGTGGGAATTTGAAAAAGGTCCAAGTGCAGCAGTGCATTGATCACAGATATCAGAGAGAGTCCAAAAGCAGTGAGAGCAAGCAATATTTAATCCAGTGATCCATGGCTCTCATCAGGCTCAGGTGACTGTATGTACATACAAACATACATATGTAAGTGAGTAATAACAAACATTAAAAATAGGGCTTTACCAGCTTGGAATTTTTCCAGCAAACAGAATTTTCCTCACTTACCCTCACCCTCTTAATGATTTCTTTCTCCCTTGATTTTTTGTCCTTATGATTCATGAACAAGGATAAAATCATAACAACCTGTGAAAGAGAATGAATAGGAAACAATTGTTATAGGGGACAACTTTTTTTTTTCACTTTTAATGACAAGCTTTTGGTGTGAAAGATGAATTTGGTGTGAATTTCTAGTAACCTGGAAAGCAGAGAACAGGGCTTTGCTTCTAGATATAAAAGTTAGTTTTGTAACCATATAAATAAACACTTGTTTACTTTTGGAAAATTATTTTTAATTTGAAATGATTTTAGATTTGTAGAAGAGCTGCAAAGAATAGTACCTATAGCTTTCATGCAGTGTACACTTACACTAACAGCTAACGTAACCAAGAAACTAATTTTGGTACAATACTATTAACCAAAGTGCGGAACTTATTTAGATTTTACTAGTTTTTTCACCAATGTCCTTTTTCTGTCCCAGGATTTCACACTGCATTTAGCTTTAGGTTTCCTTAGTCATTTCCAATCTGTAACTGTTCCTCTATCTTTCCTAGACTTTCATAACCTTGACACATTTGAAGAGTACTTGCAAATTATTTTGTAGAATATTCTACAATTTGAATTTGTCTAATGTTTTCTCTTGATTATATTGAAATTAGATATTATTGGGAAGAATACAGCAGAGGTGAAGTGCCCTATTCCAGGCACATATTAGGGATACATGGTATTAATGTGTGTTATTGGTGATGTTAACCTTGAGTGCTTAGCTAACATCTGTTGTCTGGCTGGCTGGCTGAACTTTCCACTGTAAACCTAATATTTTCCCTTTTGAAGTTACTAAATATTTTTGAAGAGATACTTTGGGATTATACAGATATTCTGTTTCTGCCTAAATTTCTACTCACCGATATAAGCATCCATTGGTGGACCTTGCCTGCAGCAATTATTACTGTGATACTTCAATGGTGATTTTCTTTTTTTTTTTTTTTTCTTTTTTTAAAATTTTTATTTATTTGTGATACTCACAGAGAGAGAGAGAGAATGAGGCAGAGATACAGGCAGAGGGAGAAGCAGGGTCCATGCACCGGGAGCCCGACGTGGGATTTGATCCCGGGTCTCCAGGATCGCGCCCTGGGCCAAAGGCAGGCGCCAAACCGCTGCGCCACCCAGGGATCCCTTCAATGGTGATTTTTTATTTCAAATATCTCATTCCTTTTATATGCATCAGTTGGAATTCTTCTGTAAGGAAAAGTTTTCACTTCTCCTTCATGCATTTATTTATTTAATATGCTTGTGTACATTTTTGTTACTTGGATTATAATCCAGTATTATTTATTTTGTTGCTTTATGGTTTGAATTTTGGTCATTGGCAGCATTTCCAGATTGGCTTCTGTGTTATTTCCATATGCTATCATTTGGATTTTTATTGTTGTTGTTTGTTTTGTTTTTGAGCACTTGTTTTGAGCACCATTGAAGTGCTCTCCTACTTTCTGGCACCATAAGATACTCAAAGTCTATGGTGCGTATTTCTCTACTTCAGCCCAGAAACCAACCAGGTCTCCAAGAAGCCTGGTTCCTTTTATTGGAGAATGTATAGAGGGCCTGGGTGCTAGGTATGATTATTGCTACTGAAGTCTCACTCTTTCTAGGTTCTCTCAGTAGATGGAGTTAGGAAATATATGTATGTGTACTAATTCATGTGTACATACAGACCTATAGTTATTTATCTATCTATTCCATATTGATATCTTCAACTTTAATCCAGCCCTGTAGGGTTCATTCTATGTCTTCCCTCTTTCCTTATTTTTAACTACTTTCTATGACAGTAAGAAACTTGACTCTCATTACTTACACCATGTATATATTTGTTCAACCTTATACACAAATACAGCGATTCAGAATTTCTACCTTTGTTCCTGTCCTATATAAATTTGTGGCTAAATTATAGTATTCGTGTATAATTCTTTCTGTCTTTAGCCTAATAATACTACCTTCTTAAAACGTTGTTTTCTAGAGTTACTTAGGCCAGCTACATTTGTCTCCAAACACTTCAGTGTGGTTATGTGATTCATTTGAAATCCATTTAAATTTATTTGCCTCAGACTGAGTTCCATCTTTCCTGCCACATCCTGGGTTTTTTTTTTTTTTTTTTCTTTTACATTTACATGAAGTATGGTAGTTTTATGTTTACCTTTGTAAGAAACCTCCAAACTTTGTAAGAAAACTCCAAACTTAAGAAACTTTCCCAAATGCCTTTTACATTTTGTATTCCCACCAACAATATATGAGAGTTCTAGTTGCTCCACATCATTGCCTAAACTTGGTATTGTATTTGTTGTTGTTGCTTGTTTGTTTTAGCCATTCTACTAAGTATTTGAATTATTAAATCTCATTGTGGTTTTAGTTTGTACTTCCTTAATAGTTAGTGATGTCAGACAATTTTTACTGTGCTTATTTACCATCTATCTCCTGCACTGAAGTGTCTGCTCAGATCTATCACCCATATTTTAAATTAGATTGATTATTTCTTATTATTGAATCTTAGGAGTTCTTTATATATTCTGGTTCCAAGTCCTTTGTCAGAAATGTGAGCTGCAGACATGTGTAGTCTTTGGCCTGTTTTTTCATTCTCTTAAGTTTCTTTCACATAGCAAGAGTAAATTTTAATAAAGTTCAACTTATTTTTTTCTTTTATGGATTATGCTTATGTTGTTATACCTAAACACTTTTGCCTACCCCAGTATCACACATATTTTCTTCTACTTTTTAATAGAAATTTCAAAGTTTTACATTTTACATTTAGGAACATGATACATTTTGAGTTAATTTTTGTATAAGGTATGATGTAAAGGTCAGAGTTCACTTTTTTTTGGACATACAATTATTTAAGAATCATTTGTTGAAAAGACTATCCTAACTTTATAACTGCCTTTGCAACTTTATTAAAAGTCACTTGATTCTATATCTGTGGGTTTGTTTCTGGGCTCTCTGTTATGTTCATTGATTTTTGTTCTATCATCCACCAATATTATATAATCTTGATTTACAGTAGATTTGTACTTCAAAAATGGGTAATGTGAGTCCTCCAACTTTATTCTTATTTCTTAAAAATATTTTGCTTGTTTTAGTTCATTGCTTGTTATATACATTCTTAGATTTTAGAATTAGCTATCATTTTAAAAGTATTTCTGAAAAAAAAAACTGCTTGGATTTTTATAGGGATTGCAATGAATCTAAAGATAAAATTGGAGGAGAATTGACATTGAAACAATATTTTCTTTTTCTAGTCAGTTAATATTTTCTATATTTTTTCTTTAAGTATTTGGTAGAAGTTGACAGTGCAACGATCTGGGCCCAGTTTTCTTTTTTGGAAGAATTAGAATTATGAATTCAATTTCTTGAATAGATATAGGACTTTTCAGGTTATCATTTTCTTTCTGTTTTGATGATTTATATCTTTCAAGGAATAGATTCATTTGAAATTTATGGATATGGAATTGTTTGTAGTATTAACTTGCTTTTTGGTTTAAATTAAGTTTTTGTTTAAATTCCACTTAGTTAACATACAGTGTAATATTAGTTTCAGGTGTAGAATTTAGTGATTTAGCACTTACAGGCAACACCCAATGCTCATCACAAGTATCTCTTTACTTTTTTATGTCTGTAGGTTAGACTGTGATAATCCCTCTTTTGTTCCTGATATTGATAATTTGTGTTTTATTTAGGTTAGTTTGGCTAAAGACGTATGAATTTTTATTGAGTTTTTGAAAAGACCACCTTTTGGTTTTATTGATTTTTTTTCTACTGTTTTCCTCTACTTGATTTCATTGATTTTTGCTCTTATATTTAGTTCCTTCTTTTGGTTTACTTTAAGTTTGTTCTTTTTCTAGTTTCTTAAGGTAGTGACTTGAATGATTTGATTCTTTTCTTCAAAAAGCATTAAATACTATTAATTGCCCATTGGCACTATTTAGCTGCATCTCACAAATTTTAATATGTTGTTTTGTATTTGATACAGTTTAAAATATTTTAGGAGGTGCCTGGGTGGCTCAGCAGTTGAGCATCTTTGGCTCAGGGAGTGATCCTGGAGTCCTGGGATCAAGTCGCACATCAGGCTCCCTGCAGGGAGCCTGCTTCTCCCTCTGCTGATGCAGGGCTCAAGAAGGCAGATTCTTAACCAATGGAGTCACCCAGGCACCCCTCTGTGCCTTTATATTTAAAGAGAATTTCTTATATAAAAAAAGACCTTTGTTTTTTTTACCCAGTGTGACAATTCTTGTCTTTTACTTGTTGTGTTTAGATGATATGTGTAAGACTGCATTAAAACCTATCATCTTGTTAGCCTGTTTTCTATTCTTTAGTTCTTTGTCCCTCCCCACTTAATATCTTTTCTGTTGTTAATAAAACATTTTAAAATTATTTCATTTTATCTTTTCTATTGACTTGTGTATAATGCCTCCCTCTTAAAATAATTTTAGTGGATGCTCTTTGGCTTAAAATATACATATTTACTTAGAGTCTAGCTTCAAATAATATATCACTTCATGTGTAGTGTAAGGATTTTTTAAAAAGATTTTATTTATTTATTCATGGGAGACAGATCGAGAGAGGCAGAGACATAGGCAGAGGGAGAATTAGGCTCCATGAGGGGAGCGTGATATGGGACTTGATCCCAGTATCCTGGGATCATGCCCTGAGCCAAAGGCAGATGCTCAACCACTGAGCCACTCAGGCGTCCCAGTGTAAGAATTTTGTAACAATATATTCCAATATTTCTCCTTCCCATCACTTGTGCTTTTACTTTTATGTACACTATAATTGCACAGTGTACTGCTACTATTTTTTCTTTATCAGTTATCTTTTAGAACAATTAAAAGTAAGAAAAAATGAATTCAATTTTACCTTCATTTATCCCATTTCCCATATTCATCATTTCTTTGTGTAATTCCAAGTTGTACTCTGATATGCTTTTCTGCCTAAAGAAAATATTTTTTCCTTCAACTCTGTGAGATATAATTGACATTTAAAAATTGTATACATTTGAAATTTTGCAAGGCGAGATGTCAGCAAGGTGGTGGACCGGAAGGTTCAAATTCTCTCCCGTGAATACAACTAAAATAAGAAATAACTAGAAACTGACAAAAATAGCTCTGGGAGAGCTCTGGACTACAGTGAAAAAACAGCAGAAATTCTAGAAAATATGAAAACTGAGCATTGTGGTATAGAGGGGTATAGGAAGTACTTACTTACATTATGGCAACTCCCAGTCTAGAGCAGCTGAGTGTTAAGATCCCTTCAGAGGGAATTCACCCCATAGGAAAAGGCAAACAAGGGGATCCCAGAAATCCCTGTCACCTTCCTGAACATCTGCATCCTTTGCTACTAAGGACCCCTGCAGTCTTCACTGATGCTGAACTTAACTGATAGAACTGCTTGGAGTCCCTGCCATTACATTTCTTTCCTGTGGCTGGAGGTGTTTCTGTGCTGACACCTGCCCCAAATGGCACAAGTTGTTGCTGCGGTCTACTCTTCTTGACTGGGGTACCATAGTGCCTGCCATCTACAGAATTAGAGTTGCCATTGTTCTACACCCTGCCTAGTGACCTCCACCACTGAGGCTGTGCAGCTGGTGCTCTGAACTCTGCCCCATGGGTCCGAAGTCACAGATGTGACCCACCGTCAGAAGAGCTGGGCTGCTGCTGCTCTACACTCTGTCCCCTGGGGCCTGAACTGGGACTTAGACCTGCTATCCCCAGGGGGTTAGGCTGTTGCTGTGACACACTCCCTGGACCCAGGCTAGTAGTACTCCCTGTCATCCCTGGGCACATACCCATTGCTGCATCCTGTCTCCCCCACCCTCAAGTCACCATGGTGAGCCTCAGAGACCCAGATCCTAGTTTTGGGAGTGATCTACACATGCCTACACCTCAGATTTTGGTGCCAATGCTACAGTAAATGTGCTGTGCCCCAGGCCCCAGATGCCATAGTAATTGCATGAGCCCAGGACCCTAGCCTCATGGCCAGGCACTTCATTTTTTCAAGTTTATCTAGATCTCTCTACTCCTTCCTCCAATACACATATATACTCATAACCTTGTGGTTGTTTAAGACAATTTCCTCAGATAGATCCTTACTTCATCCCCAGCTATCAATGCTAGGAGAGTAACCCCCGTCCCCCACTCCCTCTGTATTTTTCTGCTTGAGTCTCATACAGGTGGCCTGACTTCTTTGAGAAGTGATATACCTCTATTGTCTTACCCCATGCAACACCTCAGAGAGAACCAAGTGTTCCAGCCTACCATTCTAGTGCCATAAGTTGCAGAGACTTAGTCTTAGCAATATGACCTGTTAATTGTGCCCTTTAACAACCCAATTTAGATCTGAGGCTAGAAAAGTTCTGCTCTGTGCTATTATTCCCTTGTCCTTTAGAATCGCAGAATCATAGTGTCTAAGCTTGAAGGAAATATTAAAGGCCAAGCATATAATGATTTTCTACTTCCATTCTGTCACAATAATGGGAAGAACAATGTGAACAGGATAAGAATCTCCCATTGATGTAGGTCCATCAAGTTTACTCACTACAAAGATAATTTGGTTTGTGGGTATGTGCAATTCTTTTTTCCAATATCTTAGCTATTCTATAGCTGTCTAATAGTTTTGATTGCTTATTATCAAGAAACAGACACAGAGACACTTTAATTTATGTATTTAAAAAATAAATTACAAATATTTTTCTATATTAGTAGTAGCACATTACCTGTGATGTACCATATGCATAGTTGTGGTCTTAGCAATGTATGAGAATGCAAAGTTGAAGACTTCTGAACTGGTTTAATTCTTCATCTGAGTTTTGAGACCCCTTTACACTTCTGCCCTTTACACTTCCCCTTTACACTTTATTCACTAATTATTCATCCTCTACTGCATATGTCCAGTGACAAGGGCTCTCACTTCTTCCTGAGGGAACTCCAATTGTCAAAAGCTTAGTCCAGATAAAGCTAAAATCACTCTCTCTGAAAAATTTCCCCACCGATTTTATTGTATATTCTTAGGCTAGATAGAGAATATCTGTGAAGAGATCATGGCACATGGTAGACTTTTGGTTCTTTCCTTGTGGTCTTAGCCAAACCTCTGATGTATCACTGGACTTAGTCTACTTTTGTGTTTTTTTTTGTTGTTGTTGTTTTATTTTGTTTTGTTTTAATAGGGAATTCTGCTTGATGATTCAGGCTGATTAGCATTCTAAAGCAGAGATGAAAGAGAACATTTTGGAGCACATCCAACCAAAGAAGCATTTGGAGCTAATCTACTGGGAGAACTTAGAGGTGAGGAAAGCACAGAGCAGATGCCCTTTGCCCTCTCTAAAACATAACTGAATACCAGGATCACCCAAAGGAGCAGTAGAGTCTAAGAAAAAAAAATTCATCTTTATGGAAATGTATTCTGATCCATACCCTGAGGGCAAACAAAATTATTTTCTAGATGCAGCAATAGTTTATAGATAGAGTGACAGAGTTTAAGCCACTGTGTGGTTCAGTGGCTGAGGGTCTGCCTTTGCTCAGGTCGTGATCCCGCGGGTCCTGGGTTCAAGTCCCATATCAAGCTCCCTGCAGGAAACCTGCTTCCCCCTCTGCCTATGTCTCTGCCCCTCCCTCTGTGTCTCTCATGAATAAATAAATAAATAAAATCTTAAAAAATTACAGTGTTAAAGAATCCAGATTTTAGAAAGAGACTGCCTGGGTTTGAATCAAAGCTCTGCCATTACTCCTAATATGATTTTGGACAAGTTCTTTAATCTCTAAATATCAGCCTCTTCATCTGTACACTGGAAATAGTAATAGCACTATGTCATAGGATTATTCTGAGAATTAAATGCGATAAGTTATGTAAAGGATCATTAAAGAGAATTATTATTTATATTTAAAAATTTTACATTAAATTTTTAAAAAAGGTTATTGTATTGAAAATTTCATAGATTAGCTAACTCACTTTTTTATTTCAAAATAAAAAAATTGAAATTTATCTAAGTTGGAAATCAAATTCATTAAATAGCCTCCCTCTTCTCTTTTTGTTCCCTATTGGCTGGTGTTTAGAAGGAAAAGATAGTGTTCTTAATCTCCTCTGGACAGCTCTTTTCAAAGAATGTCAATAACTATGGAAATACTGTATTTAAAACCTAAGGTTTAGGGGCACCTGGGTGACTCAGTCCCTTGAGCATCTAACTCTTGGTTTTGGCTCAGGTAATGATCTTATGGGTCATGATCTCATGGGTTGTGAAATGGAGCCACTGGTGCAGGGCTCTGGGCTCAGCAGTAAATCTGCTTGAAGATTCTCTCCCTATGTTCCTCCCCCCACTTGCACGTGTGTGCTGTCTCTCTTTCAAATAAATAAGTCTTTAAAAAAACCAAAAAACCTAAGGTCTTAATAAGGAATACCCTTATGAGACTGCCAGTTGTAACTTTCTCTACATAGGAATCTAGATGCATGGAACTTTTCTTCTCTATTGTTATATACACAATCTAAAACAATTTTTTTTTTCTATAACAATTTTTGATTCAACTATTTGGATTAGGAATTCTGTGCAGACATAACCAAAATTGTTGCTGGAGGGAAAATATGAAGAGGACAAAGTAAAGAAAGTCACAGCCTGGGGATAAAAGAAGAATAAAGGGAAAAAACAATTGCACTCTTTATAAAGAGCATTGAGACCAACATTTGAACTACCTCCAATGTTTATTGTGATCTGGGGGCCAATGAAATATATATTCCTTGATAGTGTCTTCCAAATTTTAACTGAGAGGCCAAATTGGTGTCTTATTGTTTGGTATAAGTTGAGCAAAGTATTTCTTTTATTGTGGACTTTTTGTTTTATCTCCTGCCCATTTTCTATTGGGTTGTGTGTTATTTATATTAGATTGCTTTATTGTTCTTCTTGTTGTGTTGTTTATTAAGCTTGTTCTTAGTGGTTTATGAAAACTCTTTACATGTCAAAAAAACAATGCCTTTTCCATGAAGAAATTTTTATATTTCATATAGCTAAATTAATATCATGACATCATTTAAAACATGAATCAGGAAAGCATCAATATGTCTGTAAGTTCTGGAAAATAATTGTGTGTCTATGTGTGTGCATGTTTATTTTATAAAGTTTATTTGCAATATCAGCATGAAATATCACCAAATTAGAACTTATTCCTAATTAAAAGAAATCAAAGAAAAAAATTCTTTTGCTCAATTTTGTTCAATTTTTTTTATTTTTATTCGTTTGGTTTTAAAAAAGCATCTCTTTCTTATGAACCTCTATTAACAGATGTTTTATACATATGTGCTACTTTTATTCTGAGTCCATTAAGAATTTTATTCAAACATTTTAGTTTTAAAAGCATGTCAAGATTGGGTAAAAACTCTGTTAAGAATACCATAGAGTTTATTCTCTGTTTTTCCTTCCAGATATCGTGTTGGGAAACAATAGTATTTTGTTTAAGGAAACTCACTGTATATAATTGCTCCCAAGGTTTTATCTTGAGCCTTTACACTATTTGGGTATATTTAAATGTAATTTCTTGTTTCTCTTATTTTTATCAGTAATGTCTAGCACTATGTTAAACTTAGGATGTTCAATAATACTTATAATACTTATTAACTAGTGAAATTAAATTAAGTGAACTGGTGCGTTATGAGTACTTGTCATTATTAATAATAGTGGAAGTAGTAATTAGGGTCACAGTTTTTAGTATTTCTTTCCTAGGATATAAGAAAAGAAGAAGATATGATCAGTTTCCTAATCTGGAAAATAGGAATATTAATAGCATTTTCCCTATAAGAAAAGAGTGTCCTTTCTCTATTCCCAATAAAATATACAGTGCTCAGCAATGCTCAAGTCACTCCCCAAATCTGCTAAATTAAATCCTTTCCAAAGAAAATTACCTAAATGGAGGGAGGAAAACAACTGTGAGCTATCCACTATTGTGTGCATACTGAGGACCAAGAGAGAAATGCGATTCTTTCTGAGTTGATCACATAGGCATTTAGAAACATTTATTGTCAAGAGTGCTTCAGGAAGAGTTTCCCCTCCATTGTCGTGGTTTATTGGATTATGTGATTTTCATTTTTTCCATCCCCACACTTACCACTTTAAATGCTCCATCCTTCGCAATCAAATGCAATTCTTAAGCTTCATTTAAAAGCAACAATAGTGGTGTTCTATGGAATGGAAAAAGAAAAGGAGGGAAAAAATGGAGAAGGGATCTAATTTACCAGAGCACATCTTAAGAAATGCGAAGATAAACCTGTGTCTTGGAACTCGCATGCTCCAATACAGGGCCCAGTGTAGGTTCACAGGGGTTTGGGTTTTACAGACAGATTTCTGGGAAACGGTTTTGTTAGAACGGAGAGCCACAGAGCCACGGACCTATTGCAAAAGTGTTTGGGGGCTCTGTGACATAACAGCCACTAAAACACTTCCAAGGGCAAGAAATGCCAGAAATAATAAACAAATATCACCAATCTCCCTGGGTTAGGAACAAGCTTTGGAAATGTGAATGTGGTATACAATCTAAGACTCTGGACATAGAAAAAAAACATTTCTTTTATAAAGCCTTGTTTGCTACATCTGCTTCTTGGTTCTTGTCTCTGTCCATGCAGAGGGAAGAGCACTTACAAGCCTGAAGAACCAGGAGTTCATAACCACACTTTGATCTCAACTTATCTTCTCTATGAATCCACAGCTTTGAGAGTCCTCTTATGATGGCCTGCAATCTGTGATCCTACCTTGAAAGTACAGGGGCAAGATCGCAGCGTTCAATGTAAGCAAATCTTCTCTAAGCAAGTTAAGCTATTTTGAGGACTACATTCTTATGTGAAGTCCTAGACTTTTTGACAATGAGATTATTAACTTTATCACTCTCCCAGGTTCCTCCACCTCCTACCAACCCACCCATTTCCCATACATTTTTTAAATTATTTTTTTAATAATAAATTTATTTTTTATTGGTGTTCAATTTACCAACATACAGAATAACACCCAGTGCTCATCCCATCAAGTCCCCCCTCAGTGCCCGTCACCCATTTACTCCCACCCTCCCCGCCCTCTTCCCCTTCCATCACCCCTAGTTCGTTTCCCAGAGTTAGCAGTCTTTATGTTCTGTCTCCCTTTCTGATATTTCCCTCACATTTCTTCTCCCTTCCCTTATATTCCCTTTCACTATTATTTATATTCCCCAAATGAATGAGAACATATAATGTTTGTCCTTCTCCGACTGACTTACTTCACTCAGCATAATACCCTCCAGTTCCATCCACGTTGAAGCAAATGGTGGGTATTTGTCGTTTCTAATGGCTGAGTAGTATTCCATTGTATACATAAACCACATCTTCTTTATCCACTCATCTTTCGATGGACACCGAGGCTCCTTCCACAGTTTGGCTATTGTGGACATTGCTGCTAGAAACATCGGGGTGCAGGTGTCCCGGCGTTTCATTGCATCTGAATCTTTGGGATAAATCCCCAGCAGTGCAATTGCTGGGTCGTAGGGCAGGTCTATTTTTAACTCTTTGAGGAACCTCCACACAGTTTTCCAGAGTGGGTGCACCAGTTCACATTCCCACCAACAGTGTAAGAGGGTTCCCTTTTCTCCGCATCCTCTCCAACATTTGTTGTTTCCTGCCTTGTTAATTTTCCCCATTTTTAAATTGTTTTAAAACCAGCCTGAGCGGATCCCTGGGTGGCTTAGCTGTTTAGAGCCTGGCTTTGGCCCAGGGCTTGATCCTGGAGTCCTGGGATCAAGTCTCACATTGGGCTCCCTGCTTGGAGCCTGCTTCTCCCTCTGCCTGTATCTCTGCCTTTCTCTTTCTCTGTGTGTGTCTCTCATGAATAAATAAATGAAATATTACAAAAAAAAAAAAAAAAGCCTAAAACCAGCCTAAGATATGCTGACATAGAAGTACAAAATAGAAGATTGTTAGACTAACTCTTGTATCTTAGGATTTTAGAGCTGATTAGGCCCTCGGAGATTTTCTGGTTCAATTTCCTTATTTTAGGAAAGAGCAGCAAAATGACTTCTACCCAAAGATGGGATATTGCCCCTGCTACACCTGTAGCCTCCAGTCCCACCATCTCAGTGCTGTTGACCTAACTGCCAACCCAGGATGCACTCCTTTACCTGAGGGCTTTCCCTGGCCTTCGAAGCTCACTCTGTCCACTCATACGACAGGCCAGAAATGCCTGGGGGAATTACTGCCCCATACTCCAGCAATCTTTGCCTGTAGTAGACAGGCTTTCATAAATAAGTACCCTAGTTTCTTCACCATCAGCTCCCACCTTGCTTATTAAATAATTCTGAGGTATGTGTTCATACCTATACTCACCTTCAGGGTTTCCAGCTAATTATGTTCCACTTGCTCACAATGGATGTGGTAACCCTCCAAGTTACCACCTATACATATAATATATATTATTATATAATAGGTGGTAACTCTAATGTATTATTTATTATAGGTGATATTATACATATTTATTATAGGTGATATTATATATAATATAGTATAATAATCCCCCCTATACTGGCATATTTTCTTTATCAGATCACTTCCCCATCACTCTACCCTGGCTTTCTAGATTGCCTTCCAAATGTCCGTCATTTGCACTGAGATCCTAATCTCAGGTTCTGCTTCCAGGGGAATTCAAAGATAAACCTCTGCACTTTGCACATACTTCTACTTCTTTTTTTCTAACACAAGGTTTCCTAATGATTTGTTTTTGTAGCTGTAGGTCCCACCAGTTAGTAGATTGTTGATGATTGCCAATAGCTTTTCAACTTTGCTTTCTCATGCTTTAGCATAGTCTCCACAGGTAGTAAAATGCAGTATAGGTTCATGGCTATGAATTAAATTGCAAATGCAAGACTTCCCCACTGGTTATTCCAGAGCTGGAAGGAAGTGGCCAGGGCTCCTGACTCCTGTGGTTCTCTCCATTGCAACATCACCCATGCCTTCTGTGGTGGACATTTACTGTTTATGCTCACCCAGCATGCATGCTACCTTGGCCAATCTCAGTCCTCAAGGATAGGACCTCTGATCTAGGTAATTCTTACCTCTGACCATAGTGATTTGCTCAGAGATCCAAACTGATGGAACTTCTGGGGAAGAGAGGCTTGTTTTTTCATTCTCCTTACTTTGTTTTCTCTTTTCTTCTTTGCCTTCTTTCCCTCTCTATCTTTTCCTTCCCTCCCTCTTCTTCACTTCCTTCCTACTTTTCCTTCTTTCCCTCTTTCCTTCCTTCTTTCTTTCTTCTCTCTCTCTCTCTTTTTCTTATTACCAGAGTTACAGAGCTTATAAGTTTAATTAGGCCTAAAGTTTCCGGTGAACAGCTGACTATCAACAGAAGAGAGCCTGCTTATGGTAAAATCAATAGAGGGGAGGTAGATTGAGTGTTTAGAGAGGATGGGAGGTGGGTGGGTGGTAGGAGCTGAATCCTAAAGATGCTTAGTCTTTGGATGCAAAAGTGTCTACAGATCTTGAAGTTTTCAACTCTATAAGTTAATATATTACCATTTTTGCTTAAGTCAGTTGAGTTTCTTAGAATCAAGTGCAAACTTTTGCTAAATTACCCACTTTGAACCAGACCCTGGCCAGTACTGGAGACTCAAGGATACACATACTATCACTCTCCACATAGAATTTGCATATTAATGGGTGATTTGAAGAGTAATATAATAACACTGTTCTTTTAATCTTCTTGGCTTCCTTTTTTGGAGCCATCATGTTTCTTCTTTTCTTGACTTTCAGAAAAGACAAAGAAGCTGGCTTATTTTCCTTTCAATTTCCTCAGTCACACAAAACTCCTTTCTAGTACTTTTTTAAGAGGCCAGCATATCCTGGTTGTTTGTTCCATATGATGAATGTCCCCATTGCTTATTAACCTCCAAAATAGGCAGCCCCCACCATTAGGGCTTATGGTCTATATGAGACAACATAAAAACAAGACACATTCTCCTCCATGCACATTTCAAATGAAATGTAACGGAAGAGAAATAAATAAAAATGGGAAAAAAATGCCTTAAATGGTTTATGTTGGAAAATGTTATATGGGCAATAATGGTGCTTATATGGGCTTTGGGCAGAGACTTTGATAATGAAGGTTAAATGAGGGAATGTTGCAAAAAATGTTCACTGTTCATAAAAATAAATCTCTGGTATGAACCAGAATGAAATAAACAGAGTTGCAGGCGCTGGGAGCAGCTGGGGTGACCTCAGCCTCAGGTTGGTAATAGCCAGACTCACTGCAACCACACACTCTCACCTCAGCAGGATTCACTTAGCTCTCCATCACAGAGACATGGAGTTCTACAACCTCGGGGGTGGCTCCTCAGCTGTCTCACTGAAAAACAAAGGCCTTGTCATTTCTGGCACTTTTCATCCTTGGGTCCTAGCAGGGTTTCCAGGAACCCCACCTTTCTAGGTTAAGTATCAGTCCAGGAGTTTCAAATGCAAATGTCCACAGGGGTAGCAGGTTGTGAAAAGTGAAATGGACTTGGAGAGGATAGTGGCAAATTGGAGAAAACATGACCCATTTGAAAGGGTCATCACTACTCAGCTTCAGCTGACAGTGACAATGCTGCCCACTCAGTAGGGTCAGATTTTTCTATTTTTCAAGAGTGAGCTGGAAATCTGAATTTTATATGAATTTTTCTGATTTTTAAATGTGGGTCTCCATTTCTGTTGAATATAAATGTAAATATATATTTGTCATGTGGGTAAGGTAGAGGGCAAAAGAATACATGTTTATGGGATGGAATTGGCTGAGCAGCAACCAATTTTAGTCCCTCACTAAGTGAATACTGAGATTGCAACTATCATTGTTTGGTTTCATTGATTGTTGCTACAGAGCTGTCAGATAAAGGTCTTCCATGCTGCACAGTTCTGGAGGTAATAGTTTATATTAGAAATGGCCATTCATTAGCATGTACATGCTGGACATTTTGCTATGAGCTTTACAGGGATTATTTCATTATACTTCCTCTACATTCCTAAAAGGGAAGCACTAATGTTGGCCTACTTTATAGAAGGGGAAACTGAAGTTTCCAGAAATGAGGTAGTTGACCACAGTCATTATATAGGATACCCTGTATACACCATCTTACATCTTCTTGGCTTTGCCACTGATACCAACCAAGGCTACCACTTTACCTCATACACTTCTCCCTGACTTCCTTTGGTGGCTTGGGGATATTAACACATCATGGGGCAACCCTCCACTAATGGGGGCAGGAGTCAATGAATAAAGGCCTTTGTCTCTGTCTGACAGTTTTGATGCACATTCCATAAAATTCCTCCGAAGGTCCTGCTTGAAGTAAGCACTTGCCTACGGCAGTTAATGGTTTCTTGTATTGGTTTTCCCTCCTTCCCTGTTGACTTCTCTGCCTCTCATTTAGGGGGTCACATTCTCCAATAAATTATCTACACATACATCTTCAGTTCAAGCTCTGCTATTGGAAAACCCAAGCTAAGGCGGTAAGTGGTAAAGGTGGAGTTTGAATCTAAGTTTGGCTGGTCCCCAAGTGAATACTTTATCAAATAATCACTAAAGTCTCTATGAGATTCCATTACCAGGTCCTTTGGTATGATTGGTCCTGAAATAAAGTTTTAGAGCAAAGAGGGCTCTAAAAGGATTCTTAAATCAGCAAGAAGAGAGGATGGTGGTGGTGGTGTGGGGGAGTTGGTACACAGAAAACTAATAGGAAAGGGGAAAAGAATGCAATGTAATTTTAGTTCATAGTACATTTTATTTTTCGGCACCTACAAAATGCCTGGCACTGTGCCAACTACTAAGGAAGGCAGCTGGAGCTATGGGAATGAAAATAACCAGGGGAAAGACCTATTTCCAGAGATCTTCAGTGACTTTCAGCAATGATGTCAAGCTCAAATGACTACAGGAGCCAGTAAGAACCCTCAGTTAAACCAGCCTGTTTTTTGTGTATCAAAAAATGCATAGCCTTCACTCCTACAAAGAGCTAGGCTTTAAGTTTTCTTCCATTTTTCTTCCAATATGCAGCTATCTCAGTCTGCCATTCATTTTCCTACTTTAGACAGAGATATGGGTATGACTTCCTTTTATTTTTAAATTAACTAATTGAATTTTTAATTAAGATGTAATTGACACATAACATTGTAAAGGTATAAGGTAAGCAGCATATTGGTTTGATACATTTGCATACTGCAGTATAATTACACTAGCATTAGTGTTAGCTAACACCTCTATCACATCACATAATTATTTCTTTTTTGTGGTGGGAACAATTAAGATCTAGGCTCTTAGCAAGTTTGGAGTTTATTATACAGCATTGTTGACTATAATCACTATGCTGTATATTAAATCTATAGAATTTATTTATCTACTAGATGCAAGTTTCTATTCTTAAGCAACGTCTCCCAAGTTTTCCTACCCCCAACACCTAAACACCATTCTACTTTGTTTTTACAAGTTTGACATATGTTTTATTTTTATATTTTTATATATATTTTATATTTTATAAGATCCACATGTAAGTGATAACATATAGTATTTGTCTTTCTCTGTCTTACTTAGCAAAATACCCTCAAAGTCTATCCATGTTGTTGCAAATGGAGGAACGTCCTTCTTTCTCAAGGAGTATTGTTCCATTTTGTGTATATATATATATATATATATTTATTTATTTATATTTACTGCATCTTTTTTATCAATTTATCTGTTGACAGATACTTAGGTCATTTTCATTATCTTGTAAATGTGAATAACACTATAATGAACATGGGTGTATAGATATTTCTTTAGGATATTGATTTCAGTTCCTTCAGATATGTACCAGGAAGTAAGATTGTTGGATCATATGGTAGTTCAATTTGTAATTTTTTGAGGTAGTGCCATACTGTCTTCTATAATGCTTCTACCATTTTACATTCCCACAACATTGTATAAGGGTTCCCTTTTCTCTATATCCTTGCCAACATTTGTTCTCTCTTGTCTTTGATAGATGTCACTCTAACAGATGTGAGGTGATATTGTGGTTTTGATTTACATTTCTCTGATTAGTGATGTTGAACATTTTTTCATATATCTATTGGCCATTTGTATGTCTTCTTTGGTAAAATGCCTATTTAGGTCCTTTGCCTATTTTTAAATTGTATTATTAACTTTTTTGCTATTGAATTGTACTACTTCTTTGTATATTTTGGATATGAAACCTATATCAGATATTTGGTCTGTGAATATTTCCTCTCATTCCATAGGTTGCCATTTCAATTTATTAATTGTCCTTTGCTGTGCAGAAGCCTTTTAGTTTAATGTAATCTCACTTGTTTATTTTAGTTTGGTGTCTTATCTAAGAAATCATTGACAATACCAATGTCAATAATCTTTTCCCCTATGTTTTCTTCTTGGAGTCTTATAGTTTCAGGTCTCACAGTTCAGTCTTTTACCAATTTCAAGTAATTTTTGTGAGTGGTAAAAGATAGTGGTCCAGTTCCTTATTTTGTGTATGGATATCTGGTTTTCACAACACCATTTATTGAAGAGACTGTCCTTTCCCCATTGTGTGTTCTTTTTTTAAAAAAAGTTTATTTATTTATTCATGAGAGATGCATAGAGAGAGGCAGAGACATAGGCAAAGGAAGAAGCAGGCTCCCTGCAGGGACTCTATCCCAGGACTCTGGAATCATGACCTGAGCCAAAGGCAGACACTCAACTACTGAGCCACCCAGGTGCCCCCCACATTGTGTGTTTTTGATGCCCTTGTCAATAATCAGTTGAACATATATGCATGGGTTATATCTGGACTCTGTCTTCTGTTCCACTGGTCTATGTGCCTTCTGTTGTTCTGGTCAAATCTAAGGGGAAAAAATCCACAAGGATAATAACAAATGGCAAAATACTTGTCTTTCTGACACGGAAACATGAAGGATTCTGGGAACTGGAGTGACTGGCCCCTCTATGAGTTACAACTCAGCTCCAGCTGGCTGTCACTGTACAGGAATGTAGGTCCTATCATGCCAGATCTCCTAATTGTTCAAGAGAAGTCAGAAACTCAGAAACACTTGTGAAATATCCAGATTTTTAAATGTTCACAATGAATTCAGATTTCTTAAAAACAGTAGGCAAGCCAATACTGGCAAAGCAAAGAGAACACATCTGCAAGTTGTATTGTACACACAGGCCACTGGTTTGCTTTCTCTGTTATAGGTTCTGCTCTTTTTCCTCCAAAATCTTTGAGCAGTGTTTTCCTGAGAGAGGTGCAAGACTTGGAGGAGTGCATAGTAACATGAGAAGCCACTGAGTTTTTCACTTAGGATTCTCTTCACTTTCTATCTCTAAAGGAAGTAGTTTAAGACTTATTCATGTATTTTTGTGTGTGTGCATGTATATATGTTTGCTTGTATGTTTGCTAAGGATCCAGAAAGAGACCTAATTTAAAAGAAACAAACAAATACTACATTGGCTTTCCTCAGAAACTATGAAGAAAAACAAATTAATTATCCAAATAGATGTCTTTTGCTGATGGATGGCGATATTTGAACATGGTAAGTAGAATTTCTCAAAAAGTCTTCTTAAATCAGCAAGAAGGGACTATACGACTTTTATTTTTTTCTTTGTATAAAATTATTGTGTCCCTTGACCAGATTTCCGTTGGCCTTGATGATTAGTTGGCTATTTTAGTTGTTCATCGTGTCAGCCTTTAGTAAGAGCCTCTTCTGAATGGGACTCGCTATGTCATAACTGTATAAAATATTCATTAATATGAAGCTTTTAATGGATTTGTTTGGAATGAACTTAAGTGGAGGGAGCCACTACTGATTTGTGGAGCAGGAAGGCTGTTTCAGGACTGTGTCTACCCCAAGTCCTGCCTTGTTGGACAAGCCTTTCCATCTGCCACTGAGCCCATTCTGATAGGGGTTTTCAGGACTAGAAATTCTATTCCTTTTGCATGAATGTGTTCCAACTTCATGTTTTTTATGTTGTGTTCGATGGAGGTATGCTACAGCTTTTCTGAATTATACTAAAGTACTTTTGCCATATAGAATTAATTGCTGAGCATGTGAATGCTCAAGCTCTGAAATTAGACAAATTTAGCTTTGAATCTTGGCTTTGCCATCTACTAATTGTGTGGCCCTCAGGCAAGTATCTTAACATCTCTGAGCCTTAGCTTCATCATCTTTTAAACTAGAGCAATGCTAGTATTTAATTCACACAGTATTTGAAAATTGAATGGGGATAGTTTGCAAGGTAATCTAGTGCCTGAGATGTACTAAAAACTTATTAGCTTTAGGGGTGCCTGGGTGCTTTAGTCAGTTAAGTATCTGCCTTTAGCTCAGGTCATGACCCCAGGGTTCTGGGATAGAGCCTCTTGCTCAGTGGGGAGTCTGCTTCTCTTTCTCTCCCTCCCCCTGACTTGTGCTCACTCTCTCTCTCTTTCTCAAATAAGTAAATGAATAAAATCTTTAAAAAAGCTTATTAAGGTTAGCCATTATTCTCTGGTAGGCATCCAGCTGCTACCACATATCTGGGTCCATTTGAAGTTTGTTTGGAACCTTCTGCTAGACAAATGCTATTTCGTTCCTAATCATGCCAACCCTGACAGTAGAGCAGGTATAACCAAGCACTTAAAATGAATGAAAGAAATACGGACCAGACAGGTTAAATGAAACCATCAAGATTACTGTGCAAGGTGATGATGGGACCTGGGAATAGAATTAAATATTTTGACTCCTTCCTCAGCATTAATTCCAATCTTTTATATCAGATTAAAAGCTTTTCTTTTCTTTTTCTTTTTTGTATCTAGAGTACATCTGAACCTGAAATCATACCATTGTTTTTGTTTTGGCTTTTGTTTTAAAGGGGTGGGGAGGGGCAGAAGGAGAGAGAGAATCTTAAGCAGACTTCCCACTGAGCTCAGAGCCCAATGCAGGGCTTGATCTCACAACCCTGGGATCATGAACTGAGCTGAACAGGAGTTGAATGTTTTAGCTGATTGAGCCACCCAGGCACCCCTGAAATCATGCCATTGTGATCTCTACTATTTAATTTCTGTCTGTGCACCTCTGTACTTTTTAGTCCTGAGCACTCACCTTCTTTCCAACCTTTTGAAATATGGTTACATGAGATAAATAATAATAATAAATCCTCCCTATCTTAACATTACCAACCTCAAAATCTGGACTCTTGAGGCCCATACCAAGCATCCAGCAAGGATGCTGTCCCTTTAGCCAATCCCATGCCATTATCTCCCAGTTCTGAACACTGTGTATATGTTAGGGACCTGTAACCCATTTGGGGAGTGATCTTGGGCAGATGTCTTCACTTTTTGGGTTTTTGTTTCTCTATTCTTAAAGTGGAAAGATTATTAAAGATTATTAATTTATTAATAAGGGAATAATACTTTCCTATAAAGGTATGGAAGACATTTAGCAATGATCAACTTTGCATGTTGCCCTCCGGGGCTGGGTGGGGCTCAGGCTTTATTTTCATAATCTTCAAACTGAAGTCACAAACAATTTTCATAAGATTGCTAGAATAATGAAACAGCTGTTTCTCAGGGAAGGGTCCAGTGAAGTGGCAGGGATGGAGCAACCACATGGGAATGGGCCGGAGGCTGCTTCAAATAGACTCTTCCTTGGTGTCTCAGTCCTGGGAGGGAAAATATGCTCATCAAGATCCTGATTAAGCAGGGATTGCCAACGGCACTCTTTGTAACCAGGCAAACAAGAGCTCCCCCCTCCTTCTTCTGTTCTTAAAACAAAAATCTATCAAGATTTAATCACATTGCTTTATCTCCAGGATCTAACCTCTGAGTGTTCATGAGAACAGTTTGCTTTGTCTCCAGGCCCTAAGGCATGTGCCTCAATGGGAGCCATGGTCCCTTTAGGGCTTTGACTTGAGTAGAAGAAGCAAAGATTGCTTTTTGTTCCCCTTTGACTCTCTTCTGAATTAACATGAAATTGAAGATGACTGTAGTTAGGGGAAAAAAAAAAAAGGAATGAGAGAGAGAACAATGAGGAAAGGAGCCAGGGAAGAAGACTGGGAAAGCCAGTGTAAAGAGTGTGTCTTAGAACCCAGGGGAAGCTCTGTGTTCATCAAGCTGATAGTTCCCTTCCAGGCCATCAGCAAAATGAAAATGCCTCACCTAACCACATTTAAATCCTTTCATCCGGTCCCAAAAACCTTTCTCTGGCGAGTGCACTTTGGAGTATGAATTCCTCCAAATTGATTATTTTGGTGTATGTGGATGCCATCTCCCACACACCTTTGGTCGCCCTTCCATTGTAATGGACTTTTCTGGGGCTTCATGACTAAATAGTACCAGCACAAAGGGGGCTGCATCTGAATGTGTAATTGAGAAACAACACAGACACTGATGTCTCAGTATTAATTAATGGAATTTGATGTTTATTGCTGTCATGTCAGCCAATCATTTTTTCAGAAAATTAATTAAGTAGTGGGTAGGAGTTTAGCAGCTCCCTACACAAGGCCGAGGGCTGATTGGGAGCCTTTGGGACTAGGGAAGGGAACTACATCTGTGGTTTAAATTGTGTGTGAGCTTTGTCTAAAACCACAGACTTAGATTCTAACTCTGAGAGAATTGAGAGGAATGTGGGGAAGGGGTCTTTGCTGCCTCTCACCTTTAATCACTCCTTACTTTTGTCACTGCGTTGTTCCTTCTTATCTCCTTCCACTGTTTATCCCTGCTCTGTGAGGAGTAAATCTACCTATTTGCCCTCAGAGATCAAGTGTGGAATAAACAGTGGCAAATGAATTCTCATAAGAAAAATCTTGGTAAGGCTTAGTCAGATGCAGTTACCAGATGGCTTGTATTAGACAGAAAGGCCTGGATTTCAGTATTATGTCCTTCTAAAATGTCCCTCATTAGCATTTCTGGATGTTTCTTTCTTTTCTTCTTCCTTCCTCCATCTCTGTTCTTTACTCTTCTTTTTTTCTTTTTTCTTTTTTTCTGGTTGAACAGAAATTACATTCATTTCAAGTTTTTGAATAACATCATTTTCTGATTATGAACTGAAATGACATATATTCATTTAAGAAAATGATTAAAAACAGAAAAATGTAAAAAGTATGCCAACTAAGGAGTAATAACGTTTGAGTGTTTACCAGGTGACAAGCTCTGTGCTAAATGCTCTATGTATATGATTGCATTTATTCATTTTAACAATCATGTTAAGAAGATACTGTTGTTATCTGTGTTTTGTAGATGAGAAAATTGAAAGATTTAAGTTAAGTAGCTTTTCCAAAGTCTGCTAAGGAGTTAGCACAGACTTTGAACCAAGGCAGTCTGATTCCAAAGTCTATGTTCTTATCATATGCTCTACTGTCTTGCGCTGGGCTGTCTCAAGTGCTAGGCACTTGGGCTAGGCATATACATCAAGATAGAGGCTACCAACTCAGGAGGTCTCCAGTCACTCAGACCAGTTCTCCTGGGAGACATTTATTCTGGAAAACTCACTACCCTCCAAACTCAGGCTCTCTGCTTTATACGCTCAGAGGCCTGTTTTTATAGGAATGAATTAACATTAATTGGATTTGTAGTAACTGCTATGGTACCCAGGATATTAAGATTGTTAGCTTACAAGAGCAAGGCCACAGTCTAGAAGGAGTTGTACTCACCTTTCAGTTCATTCTTACCTTGTAGTAAGGCTGCAGGACAAGCTAACCAACAACTGTTTTCTTGGACTAGGTGCCTGGAATCAGTGCAGGGGAACTCATTTAACTAACTGAGCTATCTTTTCAGTACTACCCCTTTCCTCTCCTCTCTACATCCCTCATTATAAGAGTAATGGAAACCCTAATACACTGATACACTAAGCCAAGGCCATCTCTCCCCTTTATCAATAGTCCCATTACTTCCTACCCTCCATTTCATGACACATCCTTATGTAGATTTCTTACTACACTGTTAGGTTATAGTCAAGTCGTGTTGGATTGGGAGCCATTCTATCTTCTAAAAGTGGTTTTGTAGATCTCTGCCCAGGTCTGCTAACTGCTCACTTAAAGCTCATCTTTCAAAGGGCTCTATTTTTTAAAAAAATTATTGATGTATACTTTACATATCATAAAACTTACTCATTTTAAGTGTACAGGTGAGAGAATTTTAGGAAGTTTACGAGGTTGTGCTTGTCATAACACATTCATCAGCTCAATAAGGTCCATAATGCCTGTTTACATAATCTCTGTTCCCATCCCCATTTCAAATAAATAAAATCCTATAGTATTATGGTCTTTTGTGTCTGGCTTCTTTTAGAGGTTACAATAATGTTTTGGAGATCTATCCATTTTGTAGCATGTATCATTATGCATTCCTTTTTATATGTTCTATTGTATGGATATGCCATATTTTGTTGATGGATATTTGAGTTGTTTCCATTTTTTAGCTATTATGAATAATGCTGCTGTGAACATTTATGGTAGGTCTTTGTGTGGCCACATGTTGCCATTTCTCTTGGGCAGATACCAATGAGTGGAATTGCTGGGTTATATGGTAAATTTACATTTAACTTCTTAAGAAGCATCCAACATATTTTCCAAAGTGACTACATCAGAGGGCAGTTTTGTTGCTCGAATTTCCAAGCTATTGGCATATCCATCATGCTAGCTCCTCAGGACTTATAATAAAAAGAATAAAAATGACCCATAATCTTATCCCTATTAACATTTTAATGATATATATATAAAATTATTATTTTAAGTATATTTTATAAACATAAATGTGTAAAACTTTATTTCATATATAATAGAAAATATGTTTATATATGTATATCTGTATTTTATGTCAAAAACTATATGTTTAATACAGATGTGTATATGAAAATTATATAAGAAGATTTTATATATATGCATATACATATACATACTTAGGATCACATTATATTAATAATTGAACTTCTTTGGGATTATAGTCATTTATGTTATTAAATATGAAGTTTTATTTTTAATATCTTTATAATCTCCACATGAATATACCATAATTTTTAAAACCATTGTCCTGTTTTTGAACTTTCAGGTTGTGCTTTTACTCTAAATCGTAATTTAAATATGCTATACTTTTATTTATTTATTTTAAAGATTTTATTTATTTATTCATGAAAGATACACAGAGAGAGGCAGAAGCAGAAACATAAGCAGAGGGAGAGGCAGGCCCCTCAGGGAGCCCGATGCAGGACTTGATCCCAGAACCCTGGGATCACACCCTGAGCTGAAGGCAGATGCTCAACTGCTGAGCCACCCAGGCATCCCTAAATATGCTTTACTTTTAATCTGGGGTGAAATTTTTAGCTGATCTTCTTCTAATGTTTTTCTTTAATATTTTATCCCTATGACCTCTTCACCAAATTTTCCCTCTGTGTTGTCTCTTATGAAGTACATATATGCAGCTTGGTCCCTTTACCAGAGGAATAATTTAGAAAGCAAACTTCTATTTAAAATGTATCCATATCTGGGATGCCTGGGTGGCTCAGTGATTGAGTGCCTGCCTTCAGCTCAGGGAGTGATGCCGGGATCCTGGGATGGAGTCCTATATCAGGCTCCCTGAGGAGCCTGCCTCTCCCTCTGCCTATGTCTCTGCCTCTCTCTCTGTGTGTCTCTCATGAATAAATAAACGAAATCTTTAAATAAAATAAAATAAAAGTGTATCCATTTCTAATAATATCAAAGCTATTGATCAATTCAGTTAAAAAACCAAAAGCAAGTAAGATGGTAAGTGAGGATAGAGAGATTGGCTAAAAATTCTACTCTGTGGTAGAATTTTATTTATACTTTGTCAGAGGATGGTAAAAAGGAGGTTACTTTTTAAGATTCTCACAGAATGTGGACATTTTAAGAATGTCTTAATTTAAAACACTAAAGGCTGCATAATGTCTTTAGTGGTCTTCTAACATACTGCAACCTGTAAACTAGTTTCTACATAAGTCTTCCTACCTCTAGAATAAATCATAAATGCAGGTCTAATCCTGTAGTTGTTTAGTTCTCTCTATACGATCATTCAAGATCCGTCATGATCTCCCACTCTACTGCACAGAACTTACCCAACCTGAGAAATTGTTCTATAAGAAGAGACTCAATCTCTCAACTTTTTTCTTTTGTTAAAAAAATTACAGTGTTATTGAGGTATAATTCAAAAACCAAAAATGTCACCCTTTTAGAGTATATACTTTTGTGGTTTTAAGTACATTCATAGAGTCATGCAGCCATCATCACTATCTAAAGAACATTTTCATTTTTATTACTATGAAAAGAAACTCCAATACCTCCTTGTTCCCCTCTCCCTCTGACTCCTGGCAACCACTAATCTGCTCTCTGCTTCTAAAAATGTGCCTATTCTGGACATTTACATAGACGGAATCATACAGTCTGTGGCTTTTTGTATCTGACTTCTTTTGCTTAGTAAGTTTTTAAGATTCATCCACATTGTAGCATGTGTCAGTACGTTACCCATTTTCCAGGCCAAATATTTCATTAAATAGTTACACTACTTGGTTTTATTCATCTATCACTTGGTGATTTCACTTTTTGACTATTTGTATAATGCTTCCATGAATACGTATATACAAGATTTTGGTTGACATATTTTGGAAGTTTTTCATACAGCACAGGTTGAGTGAATAGCTATCATTTGGGAAAATAGCAAATTTATATAGTAGAGAATAAGTAAAACTGGAATTAGGTTATGTGTTTCAAAAAGATAACCTGCCTTTGACTTACTTTTTTCTTCTGAAAAGAGTTTATTCCCTTGAAACCTTTCTGTAGCAGTGTGTACAAGGCAAGAATTAGTAACTCCTTGAAGAACTTCCTCGTGCTCAAAATTTTCTAAAAGAGAAGCAATGTCAACAACAAAAAGAGAGAGGGAAAATTTCTTGGAATCAGGAGAGAAATGTTGTGGCAAAATGATTGATCTGTTAAAACTGGGTTGGACCTACTGCTATGTATTTGTTCACTCAGGATGCACTGCTTTTTTTTTTCCTCTTGCTGCTGTTGACCAGAGCTAGAAATGACAGAGATGGTGAGGAGAGAGCTCACCATTCTAAGAGTGACCAACTGAGTACATTCAGAATTAACACACAGGATGAAGTAACTCTCTGATGAGTATGATGCTAACTCTGAAGTATATGGGGGATTTTTTACCCACCAAATTTTCAAGTCTAAACACTATAGTATAATAGAAGACAAAACTACTCAAAAGTACATGGATATAAAATGAGCATGAAGAAAAATTTTCACCACCCATCTCCTCCTCTACGTATCTTCAGCAATTCTCCTTGCTCTCAAATTTGAATGTACATCAAAATAACCTAGAGTGCTTTTAATACATTTATTATTAAGTCCCTCCCCAGACTTTCTGATTCAGTAGATTTCTAACAAATTTCCAGGTAATTTTAATGCTGTTGATATAGGGATATTACTGCAAGAGCCCCTGCTCTAAAATTGCCATGCTAATTTCAACTGTATGCCATAAAATTCCCTTTACCTCAAGGCTGGTTTTATTTGGCTGCATGGATAGCAATCTGGTTAAACAATTCTCCTTGAAAGCTGACTAAGTTTGCTTATTTTTGTATTCACAGTATCTAGTATAAAGACCTGTAAGTAAGTGCTTATGTCTTTGAGTGAATGGATGGAACTAATCTATACTAAGGTATCAGTGATCTGTAGAAACTTAATGTATTACCTTTCTGGGATATTTAAGTTTTAAAGGAAGATCAATATAAAATGAGTTAATCTTTATGTTATGAAAATATCACCAAAAACCACACAACCTAATTTTTAAAATGTATAGAAGTTTTGAGAGACATCTCACCAGAGATGATATTTGGATGGCAACTCAGCATATGAAAAGATATTCAACATTAATCATCAGAGAATTACATTAGAACCATGATGAGATACACAATTCTTGCCTTGTACACACTGCTACACTCCTGTTGGAATAGCTAAAAACAAACAAAAAACCTGGACAATATCAAGTGCTGACAAGGATGTGGAATAGCTGGAACTATCATATGTTGCTAGCAAAAATGCACATGTTACAGTCACATTGGAAAATAGTTTGGCAGTTTCTCATAAAATTAAATTTACTGTATGACCCAGCAATTCTATTCCTAGGTATTTACATAACTGAAATAAAAATCCGTATTCACAAAAGTACTGTACACAAAGGTTGATAGCAGTTTTATTCATAGTCATCAAAAACTGGAAACAATCCAAATGCCCCTCAGCTGGTAAATGGATTAACAAACTGTAGAACATCTCTACAACAGAATATTATTCATCAGAAAAAAAAGAATGTATTAGTGAGACACACAAAAACATGGATGAATTTCAAATGCATTATGCTAAGTGAAAGAAGACTTGAAGGAATACACATGATATGATTGCATTTTATATGACATTATAGAAAAAGGTAAATTAATAGGAACAGAGAATGATCTGTGTCAGAATTTAGGAGTTAGGAGTGGGTGACAACAATGGGTTGGCATGAGAGAATTTGTGGGGGGAGGATGGAAGTGCTTTTATCTTGATTGTTGTAGTGGGTATACACCTATATGGCTTTATTAAAACACATAGTACTATATACCACAAAGAGTGTATTTTATTGCATGCAAATTGTAAGTAACTATTTGAAAAAAATAGTATCACTACAGATCTATTTAGAGAGAAACAGGGTATGAAGCTTGAAGTTTCATGGGTTAGGGGACAGCTGACCTTGGTTAGGTATGGCTTGACCAAGTAGTTGCAGTGAGTGGTTTGCTGTCAGTAACAAGAGCTAGTAAATAGTGATTTAACTTTTTAGGGCATCAAGGAGCACTTAGGAATGCCAGGAAGAGAAGTGGCCAATAAAAGAAATAATCTTTCAGAATAGAAGTGAGGTCATAGTGTAGCTACTTCAGTTGTGAATTGTTTGACGAGAAAGGGGCCAATGACAGATTGATTCTTATGAAGAAGATAGGGAAGGAAAAAAATCCCATAAAGAGTAGAATGAAAATGTTCTTCCTTGAGTGATTATCCAGAGCAGCATTATAGATTCCAAAGGGAATATACTCGGTGGTCCTCACTGAAAATACTCCACCAACCGCCTTATAGACTGCTTGTTCTGTGGAGGAAGCAAATAAGGGTTTAGCTAAGGGTACAAGTCAGAAAGACCTAGATGAATATCAAGTCTGCCTTTTACAAGTTTAGAGCCCTTGTAAAAACCCCTATGCTTTTTTGATTTTTAGTTTCTCCAACTATAAAACAGGGTTAACAATAGCACATGTCTTTGAGTATTGAGAAAAT
Organism: Canis lupus dingo; assembly: GCF_003254725.2. Taxonomy (NCBI): domain Eukaryota; kingdom Metazoa; phylum Chordata; class Mammalia; order Carnivora; family Canidae; genus Canis; species Canis lupus. The sequence continues at coordinate 52,479,411 of NC_064246.1, read as the reverse complement.
TAAATGAGATAATGCATGTACAGCATTGATAATGCCTGGAAGCACTCAATAGGAAGCACTCAATAATTTACAGTGAGCGTCACATTTCTGCCTGATTTTAGGAACATGCTTATGCTTATTTTTTCAAGTTCCTACTTGTATTTAATTTTTTTTTTTGGCAGCCTCTCATCAATAGAAGATTCTCAAGCCTTAGAAGCATCATCTTACTGCCTAGAGTATATATACAGAGAGAGAATTTGAAGAGAGACATCTTATTCCCTTAAACATAAAATCTTTTATACTCAATACAAAGAACCTTCAAAAGCAAGCTGTGACTTCCTCGCTCCAGAACTGGTTAACCTGTTGGGATATTTGGTAGATGAATTCTGCACCACGCTCTTTCCTTTACTACGCAGTAGACTGGGAGGCAGCAGCTGCTCTCTATGCTCTTCTTCCAACACAGAAAACCAATCTCCCAGCACCAGGGGAGACCATTAAAAAGGGAAAAAATGCAAATGTCCAACACTGATTAGTTTTGCCAGCTGCTCTTCTTCCTCCAGAATTAATGGATTGGCCACTGTAGCTGCAAAGTCCATTGGACAGTCTGAGTTTTTTTTTTTTTTTTTTTAAAGAAATGGTATTAAAAAATAAATAATCCTTTCTAGGTCAAACCTGTCCAAAAAGTTGACAAATGGAAGGAGGGTTTAAATAAAAAGAAGAGATAGATAATAGATCTTTATTGGACTGTTTCTGAAAATATGTTTGACCCTGGGGAAAGTCTGTTTATTTTAAACACGGGATTGCAAACTCAGATATTTTGGAGAGGCCATGGTAGTTATGTAAATGAGTGAGGGAGCATCTGGGTGTGAGGCAATAGGGAATAGGGGTGACTATGGGTCTATTTTTTTACAACTATGAGAAGACATTTGAATAAAAAAGTGTTTCACTTTTTTCTTAACTCTGTTCTGGAAGGGAAAATAAAGAATGTATGATGATAAATGACAATTAGCGCAACCTCAGAGATGTGGAGCAATCTTGGTTCTGATCTTGGTTATATGGTAGACTGAAGAAGTCCATGCCACAACTGAATTGAATAGCTTTTATTTAGCTCTGACCAGCTATTGTTGGTCAAGAATGTGAGGGCAGCTTCGTAAATATTTAGTTATTTAAAAGCACCCTAAATCTCAATTTTGGTGTTTTTTCTCAAAATCACATCCCAGTTCTGACAATTTTAGTGCTGAAAATTCATTCCATTATGAAAAATTATCATCTGGACAAAAACACGACATGTCTTTATGTTACTTTTAGCCAGTGGCTATCAATAGAGACCTCTGTTTGACAACTACTATAGTACAACTTTTTGATAGATGGAGATCAACGGTAGAAACAATGTAAATTATGTTATAAATAATCTCTTACTGATCTTCAAAAGGACTGTGAATTAAAATGGTATTATAAAGTATGAAGTTATTTATTAAAGAATTATTCTAAAAACAAAAGATGGGAGACTAGATATTTACTAATAAGAGATGGCTACATAAATTATATTACAGCCAAACAATACTATGTAGCTATTAAAAATGAGGGAACTCTATCTACAGTACTAACATGAAACACATGCTAAAATACATCATTAAGTAAAAAAAAAGAGTGCAGAAAATTGTGTAAAGCATGCTGCTGTTTTATTTTTTAAAGCATGATATATACATACTATACATACCATATAAATACATATGATATATAAATTATGCCCTATTTAAATAAAATATATAATGATATGTAAGATACAATCTCTGGAAGAATGTGAAATGAAAAATTAACATTGGCAACTCTCTCTTGGAAGAAGCTGGAGCCTGGAGAACTAAGGACAGAAATGGGGGAAATGTACTTTTTCTTTCATGTGTATTTGGTAACATTTGAATTTTTTACCACATGTATATATTTTCCATTCAAAATAAATGCAATTCTAAAAAAACAACTGGGCAGCTTGGGTGGCTCAGAAGTTTAGTGCCACCTTCGGGCCAGGGCATGATCCTGGAGACCCTGGATCGAGTCCCATGTCTGGCTCCCTTCATGGAGCCTGCTTCTCCCTCCACCTGTGTCTCTGCCTCTCTCTCTTTCTCTGTTTCTCATGGGTAAATAAATAAAACCTTGGGCAGCCCCGCTGGCTCAGTGGTTTGGTGGGGTCTTCCGTCCAGGGCATGATCCTGGAGACCTGGGATCGAGTCCAACTTGGGGTCCCTGCTTGAAGCCTATTTCTCCCTCTGCCTGTGTCTCTGCCTCTCTCTCTCTCTCATGAATAAAAATAAATAAATAAATAAATAAATAAATAAATAAATAATAAAATCTAAGAAAACCCAAAAACAACAACAACAACAACAACAAATTCTAATTCATAGGAAATTGCCTCTTCCAAAAAGGTAGTAGTAGGGTAGGAATGAGTTGTCATAATAGTAAAGAGGGTGGACAATTTTTAGGAAATGCCGTAGCTAGTAGGTGCTTCATCATCTTTCCACCACATGCTTCTGATGGACAATTATGTTGGCTTCAATGGATGGTCACAGATTTTAGTATGAAACAGAACATAGTCACAGAAATTATTAATTTTTATTATCAAACTCAATAGGATCTTATCCACAAAGCACCAAGTGGATACAATGGCAATTCAAGTGCATGGAACTTGCTAGCAGCTGGGTTTTCCTACCATTCTCTCCTTCTTTGTTATCTATGTAGTCTTCTTTGGGATATGCTTATATCCTCAGAAATGTCCCAGTCATGCCCACTTCCTTGTCATGATCCTGAGTTTGGCTCATTTATGAGCATGATTAGTGTCAGCTATTGGCTTTACTAACTGATTTAGTGTTTCCTAGCATATACTTGGATTTGCTTGAGGTTGTCTGGGCTCTGTTGCAAATAAGCACCTCTTGTGAGGATGATGAATGGACTTTCTTCATTTTATTATTTTAATCTTTATATATAGCTAGATAGACATGGATATGGAAATAAATATGAATAAAGATATAGTTTTACATACACATGAAAGAACATCATAGAAACTGACAATGATGACTGCCTTTGGGGAGAGAACCTGAAATGTGCTCTTTTTATGCTCAATAAACTAATTGTGGAATTGACAAACTGTATTTCCTATATGGCAGATGCTGCACATAAGATGAGAAAAGGAGAAATGACCTAGTTTGAGATATATAAACTTTATCTGTTGAGGAAAACAGAAATAAGTAAAACTTCTAATTAGTTAAGGGAAAGTTAGATAATTTAATAAGTGATATTAAGACCTTGGGTAACCATGTAAAGAAATGTATATCCCTATCTCACTCCTTTCACCAAAATAAATTTGTGGAGCACAGAGATTGGAATGGTCCTTAAGATCCTTGTCTCTTGGTACTCATACCTTTGGGTAATCCCTTTGGAAGGATCAGTGGCTTTCTTCTAACCATTGGAATGTGATAAAGATGGATTGTATGTGATCACGAATGTGTAATTACATAATGATGTAATGCTCCTCTTGCTAGAGTCTCTCTCTTTTTTACTTTGATGAGAGAGGATGCCATGAATCCTATAGCATCAGGAAATGAATTTGGACAATAGTCTGAGGGGGCTTGCAAGTGAATCTTTCCCCAGTTGAGCTTCTGATGAGAACACAGAACACAGGTTTTGGTTTCTGGCCAAAACCTTCATCAGAGGCTATAAACTCTAAACAAATAATCCAGTTAAATAATGCCCAACTCCTGATCCACAGAAGCTGTAAGATAATAAATGTGTGTTGTTTTAAGCTGCTAAGTTTGTGGTAATTTGTTATCCAGCAATGGAAAACTAACACAGTTCCATATGGACTAATGGATTAATTATAAAAAGGAAAGAAATAAAACATACAAATAACTAAAAGAAAATGTAGTGGAATGCTTTTGTAATCTTGAAGTGCAAACGATACTTCTAAAGAAGAAATAAATCCACAAAACCATACACACACACACACACACACAAAGACTGACAAATTTGACCACATAAAGTGTTTAAAATTCAACATGGAAAAAAATACTATACTATATCTCCTTAATTCTTCAGTGTTTGCAAATAAAGAAACAAAATCATCAATCAAAAGAAAAATGAACCAAAAATATTAACAATAGGTTCAAAGAAAGAGAAACATAAATGTCTTTAGCATTTAAGAAAATGCTTAGCCTTACAATTAAAGAAGTACAAATTTTCAAAAATTAGATTTCATTTTTCACTTGACAGATTCATGAAGATAAAAAACTTGATAACACCAGGGAAACAGATATGCATATGCAATTGCTTGGAATATAAACTGGTGCAACTTTGGATAACATAAATAAAAATTTGTAGCATACATTTGCCAGTCTTTGTGTACAAAGTCACTCAACAGTCATGTCCACACACATGTAGTCTCCTGATCTTTGAATAGTGAATCTAGAAATAACCAAAATACATTGGTAGAAGGCCTATTAAGTAAATTCAGGGGTAGCATACTATGAAAAAATTGTCTTCTGTATATAAGTCATGATAAAAAATAATTTATGTGCTCTATGAAGTTAAAAAATCAACAATTCACACGTTGTATGCAGATATTTTGTTCTAACTTTTTAAAAAGGGTTCATGTACGTGTGTACATTGGAAAATAAGAGTGTACATGAATTTGACTTCAGCCTAGGAAAGCGTCAACATGGGTATGGATAGCTAGACATGCATACCCCTACAATCATATATTCTAGAAAGTAGTAGACAAGATGAAAGATTTAAAAAATTATTATAGTCACAAGAAGGGATGCCTGGGAAAAGAAGACCAGCAAGATAGGGAGGAGTAATCAGATCTTAGAGGTCATTCAGTTAGGGAATCAGTGTATCCTGGTAGTTCATTGTTCTAGCAAGCAGAGAATTCCAGATGTGCCTAATTCTGGAGCAAAAGCTGTTTGTTTTCTGTGAAATCAATGGACAGCAGATACTGTGTTAGGCATTGGGGTGGGGGGTCTAGGGAAGTACAAGAAAGAATAGAAATTGGTCTCTATAGTCTAGCAGAAAAATTTTAAACATGAAATTAAATAAATATTACATATCAGAATATTATATAATAGTATTTGTGTATGCATTGAATTCAAGCTTCTTGTAATAATCTATTCCCTGGAGTCTAAATTTGTCATCAAGTTCTAGGTAGTAGTTTTCACTTACATTCTCTTATTTGATCTTTTCAACTAATTTTTAAGGGAGTCTCAATACTCCTATTTTGTAGGTGGGATTCATACAGGTAAAGCTCTTCTTTTTAAAGACCTTAGAAAGTGGTCTCAGGATCTGGGAGGAAACATGGGGATGAGGGAGAAACATGGGTGCAGAAGATTAAGGAAAGATTGAATCCAGCTATGGAAACCAATTCTTAGATACCTCAACCAGTCTACAAAATAATCTTGCCTCAAACATGCTCATTTTCTGTATCCTCTAGCTTCACAAATATTTTTTTAACTCCTCTTATGAGCTCAGATTGTGGTTCTAGGATATAGGGATAGAGTGAACTAGACAGACATATTTGTTGCTCTCTTTTGAATAGAGTATTCTAGAAAGGTAGATAGAGAATGAGGGAGTAACAAATAAATGTAAGATTCTAGAAGAAGAGATAGAGAATAAGAGTAACACAGAAACAAGATTTTGATAAGTATTTTAAAAAAGAGTGACACAAGACAAGAAGACAGAGATTAGTTGTGGGGAGGAGGAATGGGAAAAGTGGTCTTTTAGATAAAGACTCTATGAGGGGGAGTCATCTGAGGAAAATCTGAATGAAAGAGAGAGCATCATGGGAAAATCTGAGAGAAAAGCTCAAGGGCAAAAGTGGTGGGATAGTCATAAGCTTTCCTTGTTGAGAGAGCAGCAAGGCCTCTAGCATGGATAGGCTGAGGTGGGCACGGGAGAAAGTACAAGGAAATAAGCTCAAAGGGTATGCAGAGGCCAGATCACATAGATTATTGTAGGGCATGATGAGGAGCTTGGATTGTTTCAAAAAGTTGGAAGTAGAGAAGAGATAGATTTTGATTCTTGTTTAGGAAAGATGGCTCTGCAGTGGGGAGAAGAGATGATATGTAAGACTGGAAGCAGGGAGCTGTTAGGAGACCATCTCAGGTGACAGGTGGTGGGAGCTATGAGGAGGGTGGAGGCAGGCATGGGGAAGACAAGTGGCCAGATATTAGAGGTAGAATCTATAGGATTGTTTAATGGATGTGATATACAAGCAATGATGAATAATGAAAAGTATAAGGTTGACTCAGATTTTTGGCCTAAGCAACTAACTAGTGCCAGTCATGAGATGGCAAAGGCCAAACAATTGTACATCTCTGCTTAAGCACTTGCTGATTCCACATCACAGGCAGACTCAGCATGGTCTCTAGGCCCTTCCCATAATCTCCCTGACTTGCCTTTCCAGGCTTATCTCTAGCTCCTCTGTTTTCCTCCCTGTGTTCTCTAGCCACCCCCTTGTTCTCCTGTACACCCTGCTGCTTCTTGCATTTATGCTTTTGCTTATGCTCACTGCTCACTACAGAATTCTTGGTCTCCTTATTGTTCATGCCTCAACTCAGGTATCATGTCCTCAGGAAAGAAGTTTCTGATTTCCCAACTAATATTATACTGTATGTTAACTATTTGGAATTTAAATAAAAATTTGGAGAAAAAAAATGATAAAGAAGACCAGGGTCCAGAGACCTGGACTTGTTCATTGAAACCTCAGAACTGAACTTAGAGGGCAGCCGGGGTGGCTTAGCAGTTTAGCGCCACCTTCCTCCCAGGGCATGATCCTGGAGATCTGGGATGGAGTCCCACCTCAGGTTCTCTGCAGGGAACCTGCTTCTCCCTCTTCCTATGTCTCTGCCTCTCTCTCTCTCTCTCTCTCTCTCTGTGTGTCTCTCATGAATAAATAAATAAAAATCTTAAAAAAAAGATAAAAAAAAAACAAACTTAGAACTTTGGACTTGGACACTGGAGATCTTGAGAAACTTTGAATATTTACCAAGTAATTTCACTTAACATAATACCCTCTAGTTTCATACACATCATTGCAAATGGCAAGAATTTTTTTTTATGCCTAAATAACATTCCCTTGTATATATATACCCAACTTATTTATCTATTTATCAGTTGATGGATATTTGGGTGCTTTCCATAATTTGGGTATTGTTGATGCTGCTACTATAACATCAGGGTACACGTGCTCCTTCGAATCAGTATTTTTGTATCCTTTGGGTAAGTACCTAGTAGTGCAATTGTTGGGTCATAGGGTAGTGCTATTTTTAACTTTCTGAGGAATGTCCATCTGTTTTCCAGAGTGGCTGTACCAGTTTGCATTCCAACAATGTAAGAGGGTTCCCTTTTATCCACATCCTGGCCAACAATTCTAGTTCCCTGTGTTGTTAATTTTAGCCATTCTGACAGGTGTGAGGTGGTGTCTTATGGTTTTGATTTGTATTTCCCTAATGATGAGTGATGTTGAGCATCTTTTCATGTGTCTGTTGTCTATCTGTATGTCTTCATTGGAAAAATGTCCTTTCATTCTTTTGCTCATTTCTTAACTGAGTTATTTATTTTGGGGCTGTTGAGTTTGATTAGTTCTTTAGAGATTTTGGAAACTCTTTATCAAATATGTCATTCACAAATATCTTCTCCTATTCCAAAAGTTACCTTTTAGTTTTGTTGCTTGTTTCCTTCACTGTGTCAAAGCCTTTTATCTTGATGAAGTTCCAATAATTAATATTTGCTTTTGTTTTCCTTGCCTCTGGAGACATGTCTAGTAAGAAATTGCTACAGCTGAGGTCAAAGAGGTTGCTGCCTAAGTTCTCCTCTAGGATTTTGATGGTTTCCTGTCTCACATTTATGTCTTTCATCCATTTTAATTTATTTTGTGCATGGTATGAGAAAGTGGTCCAGTTTCATTCTTTTTATGTTACTGTTCGATTTTCCCAACACCATTTGTTGAAGAGACTGTCTTTTTTCCATTGGATATTCTTTCCTGCTTTGTCGAAGATTAGTTGACCATATAGTTGTGGGTCTATTTCTGGGTTCTCTGTTCTGTTCCACTGATTTATGTGTCTTTTTTTGTGCCAGAACCATACTGTCTTGATGACTACAGTTTTGTGGAATAGCTTGAAGTCTGGAATTGTGCCTTCAGCTTTGCTTTTCTTTTTTAATATGGCTTTGGCTATTTGAGGTCTTTTGTGGTTCCATACGAATTTTAGGATTGTTTGTTCTAGCTTTGCGAAAAATGCTGGTGGAATTCTTTTTTAATTTATTTATTCCTGAGAGATACAGAAAGAGAGAGGCAGAGACAAAGGCAGAGGGAGAAGCAGGCTCCCTGTGGAGAGTCTGAAGCAGGGCTTGATTCTGTAACTTTGGAATCACGCCCTGAGCTGAAGGTAGATGCTCAACCACTGAACCACCCAGGCATTCCTCCTAGTGGTATGTTGATAGGAATTGTATTAAATATGAGGATTGCTTTGGGTAGTATAGACATTTTAACAATATTTTTTCTTCTAATCTGTGAGCATCCCTTAAAACATTTTTGCCCAGATGATAATGCCAGTACATCAGCTTCTTCCCACAGTACTCTTTGTTGTATATTAGAGTTTTGTATGAACATTTACTTAGGTAAAATATCAGAGTCTTTAGTCACTGACAAATACCATGCACTTAATTATAAAAAGGTTTCACATGCAAAGTGACCAGGAGGCATGGGCAGTGTGGAGGGAAACTACAGGATCCTCTAGAGGACATTCATGTACTATACTGTATGACATTTAGCTGTCAACACAACCTACCCATGTGCTTCCTAAGTTTGATCATACCTAAATTCAACCAGTTCATTTTCCTTCTTGCATGTCTGTGGAGTTCACTTCCTGTCTAAATTCTTTTTGACTTGAACTTGGTGATTTGCACTGAGGTACTTCCTTAATGAGGCTACTCTGGAGAAAGGATTAGCTCATTTCTGTTCCAATTTGGGATTTAAAAGAAAATAAATAGTATTTGACAAGCCTTCTTTCCTTCTTTTTTTCCACGTTTTCCAATATAGAACACCTACCATCCATGAAACATCTTGGAAGATGGAAGAGAATAAGAACTGGACCCCGCCCTCAAGGAAACTATGATCAGGTAGGGAATTTGGCATGCACTCATGATGGTAGCTATGATACAAAGGCAAATGTGAGAGATGCCTGGGTAGCTCAGTCAAGTGGGCATTTGCCTTTGGCTCACGTCATGATCCCAGGGTCCTGGGATGGAGCCTTACATCAGGCTCCCTGCTCAGTGGAAAGTCTGCTTCTTCCTCTCCCTCTGCCTGCCACTCCACCTGCTTGTGCTCACTGGTTCTCTCTCTCTCTCTCTCTCTCTCTCTCTCTCTCTAACAATTAAAATACAATCTTAAAAGAAAAGAAGACGAAGGCAAATGTGAAAAAAAGAGGGATAGCACAAGCAAGATTTAGATTTAGGGAGAACTCATGGGAGGGAGACTGGGCTTCTACTGGGTTGATAAAGGATGCCTTCATGAAGCAGGTGGTTTTTGAGCTGTACTAATGGATAAATGAGAGGTTGCCAATATTTTTTTTTTCTCATACGAAATTACCACAGGTCTTATAGAAAAAAAATAGGGAAATGTAAATAAAAGAGGAAAGTGAGATATATATGCCTGTGTGGCTCATTTTGTTGAGCATCTGACTCTTAGTTTTGACTCAGGTCATGATCTCAGGATTGTGAGATCGAGCCCCACGTTGGGCTCTGTGCTCAGTGCAGAGTCTACCAGAGATTCTTTCCCCTTCCCTGTCCCTTACTCTCTACTCCTTCCCCTTGCTCTGTCTCTTTCTCCTTATCTCTCTCTCTCAAATAAGTAAATAAAATCATAAAAGAAGAAGAAAGTGAGTCATGTTTTGTGTTAGATGCAATTACCCCAATATCTTTTCTCTCCTTCTAATTACATAGCCTTGATTACATTCAAGGTGGCAATGTATCCCCCCAAAAAGACTATACTACCCAGAAATAATTGTGACAGACATATTATCCATGAAATTAAATTCTGGCCAATGAGATATAAGTGAAAAGGTGTGGAACCTCCAGGAAGGATCCTTAAGAGAAATGACTTCACTGGGAGATTAGGCCTTCTTGCCCTGACCCATTTTTCTTTCTTGACACCTGGAATATAAAAGTGATGGTTAAATCTCCAGCAGTCAAGGTAGACCAGGAATTCACTTTGAGGACTTCCATATATATTAGTCAGAATAGACTCGTTTATGCTACAATAAGAACAATCCCCAAATCTCAGTGGCTTTATACTTCTTCCACACATAAATGTCTAATAGACTTCAGCAAAGACTGAAGGGCTGACAGTGGGCTGTCACTGGCTGGTGGAGGAAGCCTCCTCTTGACTTGTGCTTTTAAAAAATCACAACAGTATGTGGAAGGGCATATGTAAAGAATTGTGCACTAGCCCTTAAAGCTTCTGCATGCAAGGAATACATGCCACTTCTCCTCACAGTTCATTTGTAAAGCAAGTTATGTGTCTCTCCAAAATTCAAAGGAGGAGGGAAGTGCAATCCTACCATGTGCTTGAAATGATAGAAGAAAAGGCTATTAGTAACTAAAAATAATGACTTCTGTACTATGTGCTAAGATAAGGAGTAGAAAAGTTGGAATGCTCCTGAATTCCTAATGACTTTGAGAATTATACCAATCCTGATTTCTTCCACTTGAATGAATGCACCCCTACATGTTTAAATTATTGTAATTTTTGGTTTTCTGTCACAGGGAGCCAGATCTAATCCTAACAGATTCATTTCTCCCTCACTATTCAGGCAACCAGTATTATTTGATGGATGTACTGGAGGGGAGACATGAGTCTTTGAGTGCCTTCCATGCTTTCAGAAGCTTCTGAGAACCGCAGCCATAGCAGCACCTGGCATGTACATTCCAGGTTTGTGTTATGTGATCATGCCACCCTGCACATGAATAATTGGATCAAGGCTACAGGCACCTGTCTATTGGCTGAGCAGACCACTAGCCATGAAATGGCCTCACCTGATAGCTCTTCCCAGTGCATGGGCTCCATATTGGGTGATGACTAAGTGAGTGAGTCAGACCCTCCCATTCATGTTTTGAATTTGAGACACACAAATGACAGTAGAAAGACACTGAGAGATCAGCAGAGGCTGAGAGAAGCTGCATTCATTATATCAATCCCTGGACTATCTGACTACCTCTTTCAGAACATTATCACAGTTTTGAAACAGTCAGTAGGGGGTTCAGTTCCCTATGAAGTCTGGCTGTGTCAATGCTGAGATTTTTCTTGCTCTTCCTTTCTTCTTTATGTGCTATACAATAAATTTCCTATAATATGATAAAAAATTAGAGACTGACCAACACAGTGTGTCCTCTTTATATGTTCTATATTGTACCTACTGATGGTTTTTTAAATAGTACTTTCACTTAACCGTATATCATGACCATCCTTCAATGCAATTAAATATTTTTTACAACAGTATATGACTGGTGTATAGTATCCTATAGTATAACTCTATTATTTAATCAATCCCTCACCATTGGATATTTTGGTCATCAACTGTGTTTTTGTGTATTTGTTCTACTTTTATGGTTTTTTTTTTTTAAAGATTTATTTATCTACTCAGAGAGAGAGAAAGGCAGAGACACAGGCAGAGACAGAAGCAGACACCATGCAGGAAGCCCGATGTGGGACTCGATCCCGGGTCTCCAGGATCACACCCCAGGCTGCAGGAGGCACCAAACCGCTGCACCACCGGGGCTGCCCTTGTTTTACTTTTATATGCAGCCTCAAACTCAACATCTCAAGTTAAATATTTGCATAAATCCATGATATTTTTATAGGTAGGAGTCTGACAGGAGGATGTTTGGTGAGAAGTGAGACATTTTAATCCAGGGATATGGAATGAAATAAATGCAAAGTTGTAAAGTAGAAAAGCACAAGACATTTCATCAAATAATCAAATTTTGCTAGTGTTGGCTACATATAAAGAGATAGTGGCCAAATTATTTGTAAACTTGAATGCCAAGTTAAGGAACAGCCATTAATGAGGGTGTTTTTTGTATACATAGAAAACCTCAACTATCTTGGGGTGAGTCCCTTTGTCCTCTGCAAGGCTAGTGGTAGTGTTAAAGAGACAATCAGCAGAGGTTAATTTGGCCCATTTCATATTAGTGTAATTCATAATAAATAAGCAAAATTAGGGGATCCCTGGGTGGCTTAGTGGTTTAGCGCCTGCCATTGGCTCAGGGCGTGATCCTGGGATCCTGGGATCAGGTCCTGCATCTGGCTCCCTGCATGGGGCCTGCTTCTCCCTCTGCCTGTGTCTCTGCCTCTCTCTCTCCTTGTGTCTCTCATGAATAAATAAATAAATAAATAAAATCTTTTTAAAAATAAGCAAAATTATCCTTTTGTACTTTGTTTCATGCTTTGTTAAAATAATAAAATACTGTGCTTTTAAGGGGACGTTTTCAGTATAGAAATAATCTAAAGACAAATAAAATTCTCAGTAGAGATAATTCTATTAAGGGTTCATACTACCAGTTCATATTTGTGTCAACTTTTTGAAATTTAAAAAATATGTACATATAAACAGAGTTTCACTGGATTCCCAAAATAGCATAGCCTAATGGAGCCCATTTTACAGACGAAGAAATTGAGGTTAGATGATTTAAAGAAATAGAATGTCAGAGCTAGAATGTCATAGCTTGATTTTTCAGGGTCACCTGAGCCCATGTCTATATTTTCCAGTGGTGACAGCGAGGCTTAGCTCAGCTATTAACCATCATAACACAGTTCTTGCAAAGGAGGTAGGCTTGTGTCCCTTCTGATTTCACATCCTGTGTTCTTTCCCCTTACCATGATGTCATCCAGCCAGTTGGCAGCAGAGTCTGGTTGAGGGACCAGGTAGACTGATTCTAAGTTCAGTGCTTTTTCCAAAAAACAAATAGAAATACTCTTGTCCTATTTTCTTTCCTCAAGGAATTCTTAATCTTTAACAAGAATAAGAATGTTCCAGGAGCTTGTTAAACATGGAGTGCCCCAGGCCCAGCCCCCAGACACTCTCTTTCAGCAGGCCTGGAGTTAGACCCAGGTATGTGTATTTTTAACAAACTCCTCGGGTGATTATAAGAAAGGTGGTATACAGAACAGACTTTAAGAAACACTGCCTGTCCAATTTTGAGCTTGAAATCCTTTGTCTTCTTTTCAAGCATGCCTGTTCTTAGAAATGTGACTTCAGCCCCACCTTGTTGTAACCCCTTATCAGTTCTATGTGTTTTGCAAATTGCATTTGCTCTTCATTTATGGACAAACCAGGTCAGCACTGCCAGGCCAATAAGAGCTGGATTTTCCCTGGCCTCATGCATCAGTGACATATTTGCCAACATCAGCCCAGTTCCGACATCCCTGCAATCGGCAATGGTTGATGATGATGCAGGATACACATGACTCGATTTGCAGAGCCTGCTAAGCTTTCAGGGAAGTCAATAAGAAAAATCTCATTTTGATCTGCAGCTTGAGCTCATTTGATTTGGAAGTTACTGGTGGCAAAAGAAATATGGGGCCCAAGAATGTCTTTTCAAGCCCTTTTCTGACTATAATCACCCTTAAAAAGCAGTTTTCTCCATCTGTCTCTTCCTCTCCTCCTCTGTCTCTAGATTTAGTGTGTCAGCAACAGTGGCAATGGGGGTGGGGGGGAGCAACAACACTCAAGACACTCAAGCTTTCTAGATGATTCTTCTATCTCACTCTGAACAGAGAAGGGTCGAAACAGCGTACAAACTATTCACCCAAACCATTCCTTGCATGACTCCTAGGAAACCCATTTGGCTTTCGTGACTTTTCACACAGGTCTGGGGCTTCCACCTTGAAGAGGTCAGAGAAGAAAAAGTGAATACATCTTGATGCCTTGTGAAGTATCTCTTGAGTAGATGTGCTCCATAAGCTAATGTGTATGTCCAAATGGTTAAGTTTATCTCCTAAATGACTCCACTGAGGTCTATTTATTCTCCCTGCCATTACCCTAATGTCTCCTATAGATTCTATGATATCCTCCTTTCTGGTTTCCCTACTTTCCATTTTTTCCCATTATCCACAGAACAGCCTGGGTGATTTCATATCCCATCCCTCATTATAGCTTCATGGTGGCTTTGCATAAAGATAAAGTCTACACCTGTGTAATCCATTATAATAGTCACCAGCCACACGTGTCTATTGAGCAGTTGAGATGTGATGAATTTGAATTGAAATGAGCTATAAATGTAAACATCATATTTCAAAGATTTAGTAGGTGGGGCACCTGGGTAGCTCAGTAGTTGAGCATCTGCCTTTGTCTCAGGTCTTGATCCCAGAGTTCCAGGATCAAGTCCTGGATTGGGCTCCCTGCAGGGAGCCTACGTTTCCCTCTGCCTATGTCTCTATGACTTTCTCTGTGTCTCCCATGAATAAATAAATAAAATCTTTTAAAAAACCAACAATGATTTAGTAGGGAAAAAGGATATAAAATATTATATTAATAATTTTGTATTGATTACATATTGAAATAATATTTGAGATATATTGGGTTAACTAAAATATATTGTTAAATTTAACTTCAGCTCTTTTTTACTTTTTAAAATGCAGCTACTAAAAGATTTAAAATTACATAGGCAGCTCACAACTAACATTATGTATCTTGGACAGTGCTGATCTAAATTCTTGAACATGGCTTGCTCCATCTTGCTCTTTTTCCATCTTGCACCCTCATTTTTGCCATATGAATTTCCTTTAATTTCTTGAATTACTCACTCACCCTTTAGTTGTTGAGATTTGGGTGGGCTTCCTTCCTTCCATTATTTCTCTTTCACTAACTCTTACTCATATTTCGGTATGTCTTCTGGATCTCTTTTCTTAGATGTCACTAGCTCTAGGAAGTTGTCCTTAGCTTTATGAGTCCGGCTTAGATACCCCTTCTGTGGATCCAGAAGAATCTCTATACTTTCTCCTCTGAAATACTTTCCACATTCCTTTGGATTTGCTAGAAAAAATCCCACATATGTATAAGGGACATACGCATGTATAAACGTGCCCATTTTACCGAATTGTAGGCTCCATGAAGAGTAGGGCTCTATCTGGCTTATGGATTTTAACCCCAGAGTAGAAAACGCAGTAAATGTTTGTTGAGTAAGTAAGGTCACTTTATTAAATAGGTAAGGGAATTGAGATCCAGAATTGGGAGACTTCCACCCAAGTTCACACAGTGAATTCATGGCAGAGTACCTTAGGACAGTGGCATGCAGCAGGAACACAAATTTATATAATACGTGACACTGGGAGAATTTTTAAATATTCCATGGACAGAGATTTGTGCATGTTGGTTTAATTCTTTTCAAGAAGGTGAAGAAAGAGCTAACTACCTTATGTAGAAGCAACTGTCCTGGTTGGAACACTCTCCAGTTTAAGGAACTCCCTACCCCATCAGCTCTGACTCAGATACTTTACTTTTGGCATTATTGGGTTAGAAGGAACAGGGATGGGGAAGAAAGTGACAAGACCATGGAGATCTTGACTATATATAAGTGGAACAGATATACAGGGTAAGCTGAGTCAAGGCTTTGATGTGCTGCAGGGAAATTGTTCACCTGGATTATAAACCACAGGTCATTTCTTGCGATGCTGGCACAGCCATTCCTCACATTGACATGTTTCTGAACAGAATGAAATAAGAAGAGTGCTTGAAGTCTCCAGGGTTCTGGTATCATCCTTAACCAAACTTGCACCTGGGAAAAAATCCTATCTGCTTCTAGCAATACATGGTTTAGTGTATTTGCAAAATGTGTCATGTCATAAATTCTTTCGGAAAAAGTTATATAAGGAGAAAGCTGTCTGTTTTCTATAGGATTTTCTGCTATAATTGAGTCTTTTTTCCCCCTATATAAGCTCAGTGCAGGGAAGTTGGGAAACATTTCAGCACAAAGAAGGAAAGCTTCTTCTATAATTCCATCACCCAAAATAATCCCACTGTTTATACTTCCTGTGTTTTTAATGTTCTTTATGTATATTCATTTATATAATTTTATAAAAGATAAAAGTAGGATACTGTGAATACTATTTAATAGTATTTTATTCTCAGATATATATCATGAACAATTTACTATGTCAATAAGTACTCTTTTGTAATATAATTTTTATTGCTTAATATTCCAATATATTTAAGCCCTCCTAACAATCTTCTATTATTGAACATTTAAATTGTTTCCAATTTTTTAGTATTATAAATCATTCTCAGTAAATTCCTTATGCACATATCTCTGATTTTTCCAAAGGATAAATTTGTAAAAATAGAATTTCTTACAAAAAGATAATGTACATTTTATTTTTTTTTTTTTTTTTTTTTTTTTAAATCTTTTTTTTTTTTTAAAGATTTTATTTATTTATTTATTCATGAAAGACTGAGAGACAGAGAGAGCCAGAAACAAAGGCAGAGGGAGAAGCAGGCTCCATGCACCGGGAGCCCGATGTGGGATTCGATCCCGGGTCTCCAGGATCGCGCCCTGGGCCAAAGGCAGGCGCCAAACCGCTGCGCCACCCAGGGATCCCGATAATGTACATTTTAAAGAATGTTGGTATTTATTTTTAATCAGCCTCCTATAAGTTTTAGCACAGACTGTTTTTCAAAGTTCCAAAAGATTCTTTTTTAAAAATTTTAATTTATTTATTCATGAGAGACACAGAGAAAGAGAGAGAGGCAGAGACATAGGCAGAGAGAGAAGCAGGCTCCATGCAGGGAGCCCAACGTGGGACTCGATCCCAGGACTCCAGGATCATGCCCTGGTTGGAAGGCATCTGAACCTCTGAGCCATCTGAGCATCCCAAAGTTCCAAAATATTCTTTCACACAAGTTCTTCCATGGTTTTAAGTTGTACCAGCCACTATCATGAAACTTGTCTCCATTAAATTGATATACCCAAAAGGGAGGAATTCCAAAAAAATATGAAAATGAAATAAATTCTAGACTCTGAATCATATTGATGTCCATTCTGATTATGACCACCTTTGTCTAGATCCTTAAAAGTGGTATTTTTCAAAATACTCCATGGGAAAAGAGTTGTTTGGTCTGGTAGGTTTGAGCAAAGTTGTGTCCTCCATTTCTATGCAGATCTTGAAAAATCCTGCAGTAAATTTGAACAGGTTCAAATCTGTTGAAATCAGTTTTCTTTCTTAAGATTATTTGGTCACCAAATTACTAAAAAAATCAAACCCTACAAATATATACTAGTGTATACATTGAAATATTAATGTGTTATTATTTTTAATTTCAGTATAATTAACATACAGTGTTATATTACTTTTAGGTGTACAATACAATGATTCAACACTTCTATACATTACTCAGGGCTCATCACCATAAATATACTCTTTTTTTTAAAGATTGTGTTTATTTATTTGAGAGAGAGAGAGGGAGAGAGAGTGCACAAGCAGTGGGGAGGGGTGGAGAGAGAAGCAGACTCCCACCTGAGCAGGAAGTCTGATGCATGGCTCAATCCCAGGACCCTGAGATCACTACCTAAGCCTAAGGTAGACATATAACTGAGCCACCCAGGCACCTCATGAGTGTACTCTCAGTCCCCTTCACCCATTTCACTCATTTTCCTTCCCTCCTCCCCTCTGGAAACCACCAGTTTGTTCTCTACAAATTCTAAATTCCACATATGAGTGAAAATTGAAAGATATTTGTCTTTCTCTGACTGGCTTATTTTGTTTAGCACTATACTCTCTAGATCCATCCATGTAGTTGCAAATGGCAAGATCTCATTCTTTTTATGACTGAGTAATATTCCATTATACATAATTTATATATACATATATATATATATACACACACACACATATATGTATTGATGGATGCTTGGGTTGCTTCTATATTTTGGCCGTTGCAAATAATGCTGCAATAAACATAAGGGTACATATATGTTTTCTAATTAGTGTTTTTATATTCTTTTGGTAAACACCCGTAGTGGAATTACTGGATGATGTGGTAATTCCATTTGTAATTTTTGAGGAACTTCCATACTATTTTCGGCAGTGCCTGCACCAGTTTGCATTTCTACCAACAGAGCATGAGCATACCTTTTTCTCCACATCCTTGTCAATGCTTGTTATTTCTTATGTTTTTGATTTTAGCTATTCTGACATGTGTGAGGTGAGATCTCATTGTGGTTTTTATTTGAGCCTTTGTATCTGACCATAGGTGGTGAGGCCAGATCAGTTTGAATCTTGTGTCCATGGTCACATGACAGAGCTAAAGAACTCTCTGATATCAGGCCTTATGGATCTTTCCAGTAAGTCAAGATCATTTTCTGATGAGCTGAAGTATAGAATTAAGGTTTTTTTCCCCAGAAAACTCTATTCTGTCTCTTCCCTCCAAAAGAGATTTGCTTATGACTGTGTGAATACAAATGAAGAGTTCATCTATGTCTCATCTTCATATGTATAAAGTCGTTATTATTACCTGTTTAATTACTGCCCCCAATTATTTTAAGACTAAAGTACAGTATATGTTAAAAATGTATTTGTTAAAAATCTCTCTTAGGCCAAATTTTTAGAATCAGGGAAATATAAAAATCAAATAAAAAATTTTAGTGCTTATTGTGTCTGTGTTTTTCAAATATCAGAATTTTACCTATAACCATAATTTTTTAATTGTATTATTAATTTAGTATTTTTCCTTATATTAACTTGAAGTTTTTTCTCTCTCTATTCTTTAGTTTGTCCAAAACAACAAAATATGCCAAAATACATATTTGGCAGTTTTCTCTTTTTTTCTAGTATATATTAAGATAAACCTATAACTACGAAAAATAAAACTGCTTTAAAACACCTGAAATTATCTCAAGTTTTCTGTTGGTAAACTTTTTCTGTAAAGGGTCAGACCGCAAATATTTTAGGGCTTGAGAGTCGTGCAGTCTTGCCACAATTACTCAACTTTGCTGTTGTAGTGCAAAAGCAGCCTTAGACAACAAGTAAACAAAGGGCATAAATCTGTTCCAATAAAACTTTTATTTATAGACAGGCAGAGGGCTGGATTTGGCTCACGAGCTATAGTTAACCGACCTAGATGAAACAAAGAGCTCATTGATATTGTCACCTTCCAAATGACTACACTGGTTAATTTTAGGTGCAATCTAAATGCACTAACCTGGGCAATAATTGAACAGCGAAACCTCTTATTTGCATTTTACTGTTTTCAGAGATAGTACCAATTTCAAGCAATTTGAGGATCAGATTCATCACCCTGAATCATATAGCACTAGTATTAAAATAAAAATCAGAATCCAGCCTTTGCAACAAAACAATGGACATCTGAGACAAATTAACCTCAACTTTCCTTCCTAATGAACTTTACAGGAATGTCCTGCCCAGTGATTTTACCCTTGCAAAATTATTCTTCATTGGAGAAAGAAACAAAATCATAACCCAAGCAACTGGATCCTAAATTATTGACACATTAAAATTTAAAATGTTAATTAACAGAGGCTCTTATCTGAGAGAAGCAAGTTTGTGATTAGTTACCAGCCTTGCTGAATCTAGACCCCTATTCATCTTCTATTTCCTGAGTTAGTAAAGGGTTTGTCCCAGTGGTCCCAAGATTTCCTAAACATGGTAGAAAGCAAGGTTCTCTTCTGCCACACTCATGCATTGGACCACATCATTGACCTTTGTATATGTTTTGTATAAACATGATAACCCCACCTCCACTTACTACTCACTGTTTTCCATTTTAGATATTCATAAATAAAATACATCTGAATAGCATTTTTTTATTTATAAAGCTTTTTAAAATGTATGGTCTTGTTAAAGTTGCTCAGTAATTACAGGAGTTGGGAATTATTATCCTCACTTTACAGGTGAGAAATCTAGGGTTAATCCTGCAATTGAACTGCTAACCACATATTAGGGAGAACCCCGGAGCTATGCTAGTCAATTTCTATCTGCTAGAATGGAATTGCCAAGGGCTGCTAAAGGTGATTCTTTTCCCTACTCTGCTCTGCCCCACTCTGCTCATCTCCATCATCCCAACTCTTACCCCTCACTCAGCCCTCCATCTACCATAATTGTCCCCATGGGGTCCATTCAAGGTTGCATGGCTGGGTCAAGGTAAACCATCTCTACCACGGAAACACAACTTCAACCCAAGTTAACTAGCAGACTCCATCTTAACTAATAATGTCAACTTCCATCCTTAATTGGACTCATTTTCTAATTCAATATCTAGTGTTTTCCTATATATTGTAGCTGCTTCTGAGATACAGAGGAACTTCACCTATATTGATAGAACTGCTAATTCAGCTTTCAGTTACAAAGGGTATTTAGAGAATTAGGATGTGGAGTTATAAAGCAGCATGCATTGATGAGTCTATCTTCTTTTCATTTACAAACCATCTGAATAGATACATCCAGAATCCAAGATTATAACTTATAGGTACCTTAAATATCATCTAGTTCAGCTCCATATCTAGGGAAACATGGCAGAACTTTGTCCAAGATAATGATTAATAGTAATTAACAATAATAATGATTATCATTTGTCATGTGCCAGCCATGATTATAAATGCTATAAATGCATAAGGATTGTTACGCCAGTCTACAGATAAAGCATCTGAGACTTGGAAAGAAAAATAGACTTGCCTGAGGTCATGTGTGTGTGGGTAGTGGGGCCAGGGTATGAGGTCACACCATCTGACTCCAGAACTGCCATTTTAGCATAGTTCTATTATAGCAGAGCCCAAAGTTGTGATGAGAACAGCAATACCCTATCATGAGAAGGGCACTTTGCTTCTGTGGTCTTCCTCTTCAAACCCCTAACAGCAGTCCAACCATGAGAAAAACATCAGACAAGTCCAAACTGAAGGATATTATACAAAGTTCTCAACTTGCACATTGCCCAAAGCATGAATGCCCTGGACCTACCTCCACAGACACTAACTTAACTAGTCTTGAGTAGGGCTAATGTACTGGCATTTTTTAAAGCTCCCTAGTGATTCAGAATCAAAATGTCACAGGGAATGCATTTTTCTCAGAGAGAATTAGTAAATGAACCAGGAGGGAAACAGCAGTAGTATTTGGGTTAGATAAAGCATTGTATCTGGAAGAGGGGTTCTTTCTGTCCTAAATGTGCAGATTATTTTCACTGCAGAAAACAACCAAGAAAGAGGACACAGGGTTGGAATTGGGATGCCTGGAGGCTGCCAATCCCACCCTTCCTAATCCAGAGGACATTTGGGGATCATTTTGGCTCTAAAAATCACCACATCCTTTGCTCAGCAAATTGTTAGTTTCTCCTGCCTGTTTTTTCTTTGAATATCTAGAAAGATTGTTTACAGTCAGCCCCAAAAATAAGTGGACACTTGTCAGTTATGCACCCGAAAGGTGTGTGAACAACTAGCCTTGTCAGCTAAAAAAGGAGGCTGACTTCTTGCATTTAAAACGAATATTGACTTGAAAAGAAGGGGGCAAGAGGAGGGGAAAAAAAAAACAAAAAAACAAAAGTGAGAAAAATGGCTGACTCAGGTCAACTTCAATGCATATGGTATAAAATAACATCATTAAGAGTTTGGGCAGGGGTTGGAATTATGCAAGAGCCCCTTTTGGCAAACCTAAGATGTTTGGGAAAATTGCTCTGGAAACTTCCATGTTAAAAGATTAGGTAGAACTGGAAGGTTACCTGAGAAGATGCACATAATACCTTAGAAAACTTAAAATAGAGACTCTTCATTATTACAAAGAAATTAATGCCTTTTTTTTTTTTGAGACTTCACTGAAGTGATAAGCCCATACTTCTGAACTTGATAGATGTGAGTTCTTTTTATTTATTTATTTATTTTTTAAATTTTTATTTATTTATGATAGTCACACACAGAGAGAGAGAGAGGCAGAGACATAGGCAGAGGGAGAAGCAGGCTCCATGCACCGGGAGCCCGACGTGGGATTCGATCCCGGGTCTCCAGGATCACGCCCTAGGCCAAAGGCAGGCGACAAACTGCTGCGCCACCCAGGGATCCCGATAGATGTGAGTTCAAACTGAAGCTTCACTCCTGGCAAATTGCTTAATGTCTCTGAACCTCAGTCTACTACTCTGCAAATGGGATTAACCATGCTTGTCTCAAGGATTGGTTACGATTAAGTGAGATAATTTGGTGCACAGAAATCAGTGACTTGCCCCAAACTGATGTAAATTGGAAGTGACAAGGATAACTTCCAAATTCTGGCCCCCTGTGCCATGCATTTCTATTTTACCTTCAAGGTAAAGGATAGCAAGGATGCAAAAGGTAACTGGATAATCCAGTCACCATAATGTGTGCTATGCTTATGGTTAGGGAAACTGCATAGACATAGGATTTCCAGAAAAGATATTGGGAAGCTTTCCCTCTTCCCTAGTTCCATAGGGAGATTCTCTGGAAGAATCTTAACCTTCTTTAATGAGAGAAAAAGATAGTGACCCCAATGTTTTTATGCAACCTGAGAAGAGCATGAGAGAAATGGAAAATCTTACCGTGATTGACACAGGCTAATTATCAACATGTTTCCCCCATATTATGTCCTGATGAAAATTTGGGAATCATCAACTCTGCCTTAATCTTCATCTCCCTGAATCCAGCCAGTCACTAAGTCTTGTCAGTTCAGCTTTAGTGAATCCTGTTTACAAATTAGTCTTCCTCAAGTACATCTGTGACTTCGATTTCCTCTGCTTGCAGCTTTCCTGAAGGCCCTCTCTGTGTGGGGGACTTTAGCTGATGTGCTTGTCCTTCTCTCTTACCCCTGCTTTTCCCTCATCCCCTCCAGCAGCTAAATGTAACTACCCAGTGCCCTTGAGCAACCCTTTTCTTGTATAAACTGGTCTTGCCAGTTTTACTGCCACTCCCTTCCCAAGTACCTGGAAGTAGTCTTTTCATGGTAGTTAGGACCACAGGCTCTGGATTCAAATCCTGACTTGACCTTACAGGATATATGTCTTTGGGAAAATTATTTTCTTTCTCTTAGCTTTGAGAAAAATATGAGGGATGATAATAATACCTAATCCAAGGAGTGAATTAATGATTAATAATACCTAATTCATGGGTTTGATTAAATGAAATAATGTAAATCAGTTGTTTCTCATAGCATCTAGAATGCAAGAGGCACTCTACAAGTGTTAGCTGCCATTATTACTGCTGATTTCTTATTCTTGTTTTTACTGTTGCTTGTTTAAACAAACCCATCATTTAAATATCACCTGCTTTAAGAAGGCCTCCTGATAACACCCAAACCACTGGGGAAGTCATCTTTCCTTGTTTATGTCACCATAACACTTTGCAGATCTCTCATGGACTCACCATTCAACATGTTTTTTGTGTATGTCTTTGTGTTAGTCCTTCCTTTTGAATATAAGCTAATTGTGAGATGTTATCTTGGTAATCTTTATATCCAAAAAAGCCCTAATCACTGAGTAATGACCAAATATTTGTGAAATTTAAATAACTTGAACAAATCATAATAATAGATGCCATTAAACATGATCATCTAAGAGGCTGTTAGTTTAGGGTTTGATTCCAGGAAATGCTCTATAAATGTTAGCCATTGTTACTGTTTATTGTTGACTGTGATATTTCATGCATTATCTAATTTATTCCTCATAACAGCCCTATCAGGCAAGTTTTTAAAAAATAATTTATTTATTTATTCATGAGAGACACAGAGAGAGAGGCAGAGACACAGGCAGAGGAAGAAGCAGGATCCATCCAAGGAGCCCAGTGCGGGACTCAATCCTGTTACTCCAGGATCAGGCCCTGGGCCAAAGACAGTGCAAAACCGCTGAGCCACCCAGGGATCCCCAGGAAGTTCTATTAATGCTATTATTTCACAGTTGAGGGTTAGGGCACGAAGAAGGTGAAGTAATTTGCCCAAGATCATGTAGCTAGTGAGGAGCAAAGCAGGATAAGGACACCTGGGGATTCCACTATGTTCAACCACCTTTATCTTAAGCAGTGACTGGGGATCATTGGATTTTATGCTCAAGTAACAGAAGAGAAAACTGATGAACTGAGTGAGAACCAATGCTGGGTTGAGTAGTCCAGTGAGTTTTGCATAGAAACCCATAGGTGAAAGAAATTTTGAGCTTTAACTTGTGTCAAACTCAAGTAGAAATCAAATTTCATCAAACCATTGATCAAAGTGCCAAAAATGGTTTAATTTTTTTAAAAGCACATGTAACTTATTTTAATCTGCTTGACTGATCAAGCCAGTAAAAACAGTAAAAGCAGTTTATTAAATGAAAAACACCCACACCCACATTGTGGTTGTTGGGCCAAGCTGGCTAGCCAAGCAGACAGTTAAAATAGTCAACCAGGTGTGGATAGAATCTCAGAGGGAGACACTGAAAGAAGCCATTAGCAAAATGCTTTAATGTCTGTGGAGAACATTTAGAGTGTGTACCAAGGTATCTGGCCAAAGAAACTATGGCTAAGCAAGCGCAAAGAAGAGAGGAGTCATTTGCATAGGAGCCTGGGGACCTTCTATTAGAGTCAGAACTGAGCCTCTCCTCCTTTTTAAAAAAAAAATTCTAGGCTGCCTGAATCTGTTGGAATAATCTGAGTAGCTTTGTCAGACTCACTTGGTGAGAGGACTTGAGACTCCTGAAATACATAACTTCGAGGGTTGAAATACTCTGATCTAGACTTTAGACCCTTGTTATAATAATAACGGAGATGGATCTTCTGGGCTCAACAGCAGTGAATTGGAATGTGCTCTGATTCAGATCTTCTGGGTTCAACATTGTTGCTTGGGAAGCAGCTTTTTCAGCAAATTAAAGCACACCTACACACACACATACAAACATATAAACTAATTTGGGAGCCCAGGGAAGTTTTACCATGGAACAAACCAAGTGTACCATTGAAGCCCTATTGGATCTTCAGTAGAAATTTGCACTTGCAAGGATAGAGCACCCGAAGCCCCACAGAGTATAGTTCATTCTTGAACAACCAGCACTTTGCAGGAGCAGGAGAGTTGTCTAGAATCAGGAAGGCACATCAGAGTTCTGCTTTGACTGGGCAAGAAAGACCAAGCATAACCTCATCTTAGAATAATCAAGAAATGGAGATGCTGGGTTTCTGCTAACCCAGACAAGTTATTCCATGCATATTATTCTTGGGGGTAGGGATTCTCTACTTAGGGTGGGGGAGAGGATAGAATGTTGGTCATACCCAGGGTTATAAATGTTATTCACATCCAGCTACTAGTCACTTTTCAAAATCCATTAGACATAGATAGAGAAATAGAGAGAGAGGAGAGAGAGAGAGAGAGAGAGAGAGAGAGATACCAAAGGTAAAATAAAGGCCTATTTAGGAATGAGGGCAGGCCTGGAGGAAGAAAGTCTTTGGAAAAGCTACACAATTGAAATTACTTCTAAAACTGTCTTTAATGAGAGAAATCAAGAAAACAAATTTGGTCAATTAGAAAGTAATGAGGACCTTGCAAAAATAACTATTGACAAAAGGCAGCAAGGGATTTCTCGTGTAATTTGAGCTTAACACACACTGTATGAATCAGCAGGTCAAGAGAGTATGTCTCCTAGGAGATTAGAGTTGGTATCATGCCTACTCGATTTTTGGCAATGATTTCTTATTTAGCAAGCAGAACTGTGATCTAAAATGACCCCAGAATCCAGATAAATGGGGTTATAGACATCAAAACCAGGAGAAGGTCACATATTAATGACTATTCAGTCCAGGTATGGCTTTTGCATTTTAAGGAGGTTAGGCCTGAAGGAAGGATGTACTCAAACAAAAACACAAAAAAAGGAATTCAAAGGGCAGGCCATGGTCTATTAAGGTAAGTTTATGGTATATTAACCAGCTTTATAACCAGATTATTGGAATATAGCATGAATCATTCCAGACAAATAGTTCATTCTTTAGGTTATCAGAAGGGAAGGCAGTGTGCAATCTTCTTATCAAGTGAAAAATGAGGACATCGTTTCTTTTTTGGTGTGTGTATCCATCAGGGAAAAAAATGATAAAGAGCTGATCTCCAGAACAGGACTGGATTCCATAAAGTTTTACTTTCAAAGCAAAATGTGTATGTGTGTAGGTGAGTCTGATGCATATTTGGTGGGGAATGGGACTTTGATAGAGCCTGGATAGTCTCTTTAGGAAGAGATGTAGAATATGGGAATGAATGCAGGGTTGGTGTGGTATTACAGGTATAGGTCTAGGATTCAGTGTGATCTTGAGCCTATGAGCACTCAGAAAAATATTAACCAGGCCATTAAGAAATGATAATGTTGGAGCTAAAGGATGATTAGGAATTGCCTAACCCTGCTTTTCTTCTTCTTTTTTTTTAAGATTTTATTTATTTATTTATTTATTTATTTATTTATTTATTTATTTATTTATTTATGAGAGACACAGAGACAGAGAAAGGCAGAGACACAGGTAGAGGGAGAAGCAGGCTCCACGTAGGGAGCCTGATGTGGGACTTGAGCCTGGGTCTCCGGGATCACGCCCTGGGCTGAAGGCAGTGTTAAGCCGCTGAGCCACCTGGGCTGACCCCCCGCTGGTCTTTTAAACCATTTACTAGACCAGTGATATTAGCTCCTTTTCTAAAGCCATGGGTTATTGTCCATGTCACAACCTGAACTAAAACTTACATTAGAGGGGAGTGGTGTTTGTGTCATATCATTCCACTACCTGATGACACCAGTTTGCAGCAACTGTTGCTAACTCCCAGGCTAAATAACTCAAGTGTTTAAAAAAAAGGGGGGTGGATTCCATTGGAAAAGAAAGTAAGAGATTAGTTTTCTGTGTAAAAATAACCCAAAATGACTAGTCTTTACTGGTGGGCAAATGCCCTACAAGTAAGCATGCTGGATGAATCTAGAGAGTAATTATTTCTACATTGAATCATCTGGCAGGGGGAAAGGAACTGCTTGTAAGGCAACATCACAAAAGAGGAAGGGGAGTCTTGTTAGACTATATTGGCATTCCTTACTTAAATTTTGGAAACACTTCTAGGTTAAAAAAAAAGATCCTGGACATTGGAAAAATTCCAGAGAAAAACAGCACATAATTAAGGGAATGGAGTAGAGAAAATGATTTATAGAAGGAATTAAAGCAACACATTTTTTATGGCTCTGTCACAAATAAGGGCACGTCTTTGATGTATATCAAGGACTTTAATTGAAATAATGAGTTAATCCAAAGAGAGATGATTTAGGCATAATATCAGAGGACAGGATAACATGATGGGCTTGGAGAATTACCTGTTGAAATGATGAGATTGTCATCTTTCAAGTGAAAATGAGACAAATACAGAACAATTAGGGAGACAGTGCTTAATAGTAATTTTATATGAAAAGATTTGATTTTTAGCTTTTGAAAAAAATAAGAGCCAGTAGAATCATGCTTTCTATGTTTCCTCAATTCTTGAAGAAACTTGAACTTATGATACATCATCAATTTAATAGCAGCTATTATACTGCATTAAATGTACAGATTGATTGCAATCTACATCTCAATTTGAAAAAAAAAGTTAAAATGTGAAAAATATATTCATTTTAGAATTGGAGAACTATGGCAATTATTTAAGTGATATCCACAACCCTGTTCTGTAGGTTCAATTCCTACCTATTTAAGGGCTAATCTTATAGCTTGTATGATTGTGGATGCTCTAGTCAATTTGCTTGCTGTGTCCTCATCCCTTTTTCAGAGAATCTGTTCCCACCCTGATGGTTGGGAAGCTGACCAATTTCTCTGACCATTACTGATAAGACCAGGAATAAATATGCAACCTGAACTAGATCAGTAACTTCCCTTAAAAAAAAAAAAAAAAAAAAAAAAGAATCAAAAGTGAAAGAGGCAGTCAGTGAGATGGGAGGTCATGTAAAGTTGGGGCCACCATTAGGCCATGGCATCTAACACCACAAACAAATTAGTAAGGGGGAAGAAAGCCATCAGTTAACTGGAAAGTTGGCACAGATTAAGAAAAACAGACCAGATATCCGGTGAGCACCAGAGAAAACAGGTAAGTAAATAGAAAGGTACTTCTAGCTTCTTCTCCCAAAAGGTTCAATGTGACTCCATGAGAGGCAGAGTGAGGAGCTACTATGCTCCACTTTCTAATATAGATCCCAAGTGGTCTAACTGAACTCAGTTTCCAATCTTTGGGTAACTTTGACTTTCCCTTCAGTAGAGATATACTTTTATCTGAGCCAGTTTGAATGGGTATCTGTTCCTGGCAACTTGGATCCCTTTCTCTCTACTTCTGCCCATTTCATGAATGCCTCCCAGTTACAACACTTTAAGAAAAAGCTTTTTAGAGCAAATTCATAATGCTGGACAGACTAGATTGTAACAAGAGTTGTGGTAACCCTCCAAATGAATAAACTGATATCATTTCTGATGTCTAAATAACTGGCTGCAAAACCATTGTCTCAGCTATTGGAGAATGTGATGCAGACTGGATTGACTCTTGTCCAGAAGCCAGGTCCTAACTCAGCCTGTATTTTCTGGATCTCCTTCCTTCACAAATCCCATGATAGTTCATTCTTTTGAACTGTTCAACTGTGAGACTCCTTAGACAATGATCGGCCCATCCTCCATCCCCATCCCAAGCATTCTTTATCTGGATAGCGGGACCAACATTTACATTCTCAGAATTTATAAGTCCTTTCTTCCTGATAGCCCACGTGGTAGTCATTTTGATAACAGGCCATTTTGATTTCAAGAAAAGCTCATTTTCAGTTCTGAATTGCAGTGCCTTCTTCTGCAGTAGTTCCCTAAGCAAATGTATGGGCTGTTTGCTCTGCTTTCAACCCTCATGAATTTTTAATGATTTACAAGGAAAAGATTTTTTCTCTGTTTTTTCTATTTTTTTTTTTTACAATAAATTTAATGACTTAATACACATCAAGTGGAATTGTTGGTTTGTGGTGACGGTTTTATAATTCCAAGTTCAAGGTTTTTTTTTTCTATTTAATTATGCAAAATAACTCTCATAGAATATAATGCAATAACAAAAACATGCACCAATGTTGGCATAAGAGCCTGTTGTTTATTAGTATTGGTTTTATGCTTTATGTTTGAAATAAAATATTTGGAACTAATGTTGGCCATGTTTCCTCTAGATAAAAAAAAGTTTCTTTCTGAACACATCACACTCCAACCTTTGGTGATAAAAGCCAGAAGCTCTTGAGATAGCAAATTAAGTTTTATTTGTAGAAAGCACTGTGCTACGTTTTGTTGCTTGCTCAGAATTATTTTTTAATACTAATAATTTAATAAAATGGAAGACCGATACATTGACCTGTGTTCTCTGAGGCGTCAGAGGATTTCCCTGGGTTAAAAGGCATAGTTTGCTGAAAGGTTGTTTGTTTTACTTTCTAACCTATTACTTATTTCTCTTGCTGTCTTGCCTGATCTAGCCTTAACTTTTGAAATCATTTTTGAATTTTGGAAGACATAAAGTAGTTGAATTTTCAGAATCTTTGAGTCAGACTTTTAAAACACTGGTAGATAAAGATTGTCCTCATATCCAATACATTTGAATTTTCTATTTGTGAATAGTAAAATTATCTCCATTCTATGGATCAAAAAAATAATTTAGAGTTTCTTGGTGGAAAGGAGGTAGATGTCCAGGCTCATCAAACAAATTCAGCAAGAAGTCTTGTTCAACATTTCCACATTGGATGGGAGTAGGTTTTAGTTACAAGGTTAGAAGAATTATCCAAAGACCCAGACTGGAAAATCTGGATTTAGATGAGGGTTCTGGGAGCGTGGTATTTTGCACTGAAGGAGCAGGAATAACCTGAAGGCCTCAGAGTGTTTGTCCAAATGAGAGCCAAAAGACAATATCTAAACATAAAATCAAAGAGCAAGTAGACATTGTAAATGAAACATCCACCTGTAGGAGCTGGGAAGGAAGGTTGAAGCCAGGTATAAGGTGATAGGATGGAAACTGGATGCCCCAGAACAGAACAAGGATGGAGTAAGTGGAGAGATTGTTTGAGGTTCTAGAGAAAACCAAGGATTCCTTAGAGAGTACCTGTGCCCTAGCTGTGGAGGAAAATGTAATTCAGTATTTGAAGGTACAAACTGGAGAAATTATGAACATGGCTTCAAGTTCCAACTCAACTGGTCAATATATCTGTGGGCCAACTCATGTTACTTTCTAATAGTTGCTTTATGTGCAAAGTGGGGAAAATAAAGCAAATCACTTCATAAGGCTGTCATAAAATTTTAACAAGATAATGCAATTGTTGCTTATTATCAGGAAAAGCTACTAAGTCAGATTCTTTTTAATGTAAAAATGCTACTTTTAATTGTATACATATACATATTTGTATTGATAGAAATATATGAAGTTTTACGTTTTTTTATACATAAGTAGCATATATTATTGGGTATATATTTTTTAATATTTTATTATTTATTTAAAGTTTTTTTCTTTTTATGTAAACATTTTTTAGTTGAGGTATAACAATCATTTAGTGAAATGAAGTGTATACCTAGTTGTACTGTTTGACCAGTTTTAACAAATACATTCACTGATATAAACCATATCCCTATCAGGATATAGAATATTTCTATCATTCCAGAAAGCTGTATTTCAGAAAAACCTCCTGCCATCTCACAAGCCCAGAAGCACATGTTCTTTTTAGTTATCATCATAAATTAGCTTTTCCTGCTCTAGACCTTAATTTAAATGGAACCAACCAATATATATTATTTTGTATTTAAATTCTTTTGCTCAGAAAAATGTTTTGGAGATTTATCCATGTTGCTATGTGTAGCAGTGGTTCATTCCTTTAAATTGCTGAATGATACTACATTTTATAATTATAACATACTGTTTCTATTCTCCTATTAATGGAAATTTGGGTTGTTTCTATTCTAAGACTATTATAGGGAAAGCTGCTATGAACATTCTTATATGCATCTTTTTGAAGCTTAAGTTTTTGTTTCTTCTGGTTATATACCTATGAATAAATTTCTGGGTCAGAGTAGGTGTAAGTTTAACTTTATAAGAAAGTACTAGAGTGATTTCCAAAGTGATTATACCATTCTACACTCCCATCAGCAATGCATAATAATCTAATTGCTTTACACCCTCCCAAATATTTGATGTTGTCAGTCTTGAATTTTATCCATTCTAGTGGAAAAATATGGTTTTGCATTAAGATTAAAACATCCTCTTAACAAGCTAAACTTTCTGTAATTATTTCATCTAGTGATTCTTCTAATTGCTCAGCCCAGAAACCCTAGTGTCACCCTTAACCTCTTTCCTTATCTCACACCTCACTTCTGATCTTTTGACAATTTCTATTAATTCTGGCTTCAAAATGACTTTATCATTTGTTCACTTCTTATCATCTCCATTGCCACCTCAAGTCCAAGCCATCATTCATGCCATGCTTACCACCATTAGCCTTCTATCTTGTTTCCTGATTCAGCCCTTAACCCCTTTGCAGTTTGTTCTTATCTTAGATCATGTCAGTCCTAGGGCCAAGGCTCTCCAAATGTCTCCTCTATCCCACTTAGAATGAAAATCTGTCTTTTCTGTCATCTGCAGGTCACTGAATGATCTGGATTCATGGCTACTTCCTGTACTTATTTTCACATGGTCTAATATCAAATATCACCTTTTTCCTGACAACATTCATCATATATATGACACTACTTCCGTAATTTTACCTTACCTATCCTGCTTTATTTTTTCTTTATAGAATTTTCTATTACCTGAAATTATATATTTCCTTGCTTATTATCTGTCTACCTCACTACAAAAAAGCTCTATATTGGCACTAGTACTCCTATTATTTCATAAATATTTGTTGAATATTTTCCTTTTTATCATCCTTGATATTTTTCTAACCTGTTTGTATGTTATGTGTATGTACATATGTATGTATTAGGTATTTTATTTTATTTTATTTTTTATATATATATTTTTATTTTATTTATGATAGTCACAGAGAGAGAGAGAGAGAGGCAGAAACACAGGCAGAGGGAGAAGCAGGCTCCATGCACCGGGAGCCTGACGTGGGATTCGATCCCGGGTCTCCAGGATCGCGCCCTGGGTCAAAGGCAGGCGCTAAACCGCTGCACCACCCAGGGATCCCTGTATTAGGTATTTTAATTAACAGATCTCCTCTCTTCATCCAAAGGCTTTTAGAAGACTGTGACCTGACTTAAAAAGCTTTTATTTTCAACATACAAGATAGACTTCACCTATAAAGGATGGATGCTTGGGCAATATTTCCTGATCAATTGACAGTAGTAAAAAAGGGGTGGGTATTTTTCCAATTTATTTCTTTGTTTGTTTGTATATGTGTATGATTGTATGTATTTATATATGTGTGTGTGTGCATTTTAACTAACAAATATCACTTCTTTATATAGAGGGTTTTGGAGGATAGCAATCTGATTTAAATGCCTTCTTTTTCCAATATAGTGTAGACTCCCCTCAAACTTTTTACATAAATGAGTTTAAAAAAATACAGAAGACCCAGAGTTTAATTCTGAAAGAATCCACAGTCATCTGAATGACAGCTTTGGGGTATGACTGGGGACTAGAATGGACACAGAGCTCTTTTAATTCTGTCTAACAAAGCCACAGACTAATGTTAAGGAATGTTTGTGTGATCTCTCCAACATGGAATCAGTTACCCAAACACAGGAGTCTTTGCAGAGATCCAAAATAATCATAAAACCATTATAACCACAGGACCTCTTCGGAGTTATCCCCTCAATAGTGAATGCTGCCCTTTTAAGCGAACTCTTATATTCAGAGAAGGATTGTAATATCTCCAGCCTGGAAGAAATCCCTATTCCTGTGGCTCATTTACTTCATCTCTGTGGTTCTTGGAAGTTAAGATTGAGTGAAAGCCACCCGAGGCAGTTGACTGAATTCTGTCTTAAGCAGCGTACAGAGAGCCTTAATAAACTCTGGCCATTTAGCCAACCTTCATTCCTGGGAAATACTGTCCAGCTATCCCTAAGTCCCAGTAAATTGTTTGCCATGGGACAACCCTCTGATTTATGAGCCTGGGCATTCTTAGGAATCTGATCAGTCGGAGAAGGAAAAGGCATACTCACCATGCAGGAGCTCTGAAGGGAAAGCTTGCCCTTGGACCATCAGGTGCTTTGGGGGGAGTGTTGGGGGCACCAGTGGACATAGTTCTCTCACTTTGTATCTTGCTTCCATTGACATTTCCTGCTGTAACAAAATGCTGGATGCATAGGAAATAAATAGTACATGTAAAGGACGTTGAGATAAGTAGGAGAAAGAATGAAACAAAGAGGGGGGAAATGAAAAGCAAAGAACTCATTCTAACTAGATGCTGGCTGTCTGATGGCGGGGAGGGGGACAAGAGTTCAACTGGTTTTTTTTTTTTTTTTTAATTTTATTTATTTATGATAGTCACATAGAGAGAGAGAGAGAGAGGCAGAGACACAGGCAGAGGGAGAAGCAGGCTCCATGCACCGGGAGCCCGATGTGGGATTCGATCCCGGGTCTCCAGGATCGCGCCCTGGGCCAAAGGCAGGCGCCAAACCGCTGCGCCACCCAGGGATCCCCAACTGGTTTTAAGTTATAAAGCAAGGTTAGAACTTTTACTTCACTGTGAATTTACACACTTGTAATTTTTTATTTAACATTTACCTTCTCTCCTAGACTGTAAACTCTGTGAGTGTAGAAACTGTATTTTTTAAAAAATATATGCTAATACCATCAGTTGGACCTACACAAAAAGCCTGATATCTGAACACATACTGGGCAAGAAACTAAGTTAGGACCCTGCTGTCACCTGGTCTAAGGATATTTCATGTTTTAGTATTCCTCATAGAGTTTGGACTGATGATTAGTACGACATGGATGTTTAGTAGGTATTTCATAAATGAACACCTGATTGCAAAGAAATATGGAAAAGTTTTATAGCCATGGATCTTTGGTATGTTCTTAGAATTCATTAGAAAAACAACTTTGCTAAATATGAAGTAGAATCACCAAGTTTTTTCCCACGTTCAGTTAACTTTCTCTTGCCAATATGATGGGTGATGCCAGCAGAGTGTGTCAAATAAGATAGTGGGATTTCAACTCATTACATAATAAGGAGAATTTTTCAGAATTCTCAAACCTGCTTTGAAAACATTTCTACGCAGGTCACATCATAATCTATTTGCCATTTGTAAAGTAAAACACCATCATGAAAAAGAATATTTAATGCCATAAAGAAAAACCCTACTTTTACCAGCTAATAAATGTCAGATTCCCCATTCCAGCTGCATGGGAAAAAAGGAATCATAAAGTAAGATCATAGCCTCCTGTGATTTTTGAATCAAAATGGAAATTAAGAAATGAAGGTTTAATAATCCTTAACGTTTGCTCTTTGGGAAGTCTGCTATTTGTTGAGAGCAGAGCTGGCATACATTAGGGGGTGGAGAGCTGAGATCAGACTCCTTTTCATCACCTTGCTCGTGTACTGTTCATTTATGCAAACTTCCTTGCTCCAGGGTTGTGCAAATACAATGTTTCCCCAAAGTCTTCACAGCATGAGACAAGGCAAAACTGAGATGCCAACCCTAACTTTCTGAGCCCATTTTAAGATGAGAGCTGTAGCACCAAAGAAGCCAAGTGCCTGACATTATCCATGTGTTTCCAGTTGCTTTGGCATCATGGCTTTTGATGGCCATCTTTAACATACTACAGATAGAAATGCCTTTCTTTGAATCTTCTAGAAAGAAAAGTCAGGGTTTCCTTAGTTACTTTATACCAGGGCACTGTATTTAGCACTCATAGACATTTTAAAAAGCATTTTGGTAGTATCTACTGGGTGGCCACCATTGTCTGGAAACATTTAGGTACTTTGGATGCATGTGATACATTTTGGATGTTTACTATGCATATTACTATATGTCAAATGTTTTATTGATATGATGATATTATTTATAATAAAATATTATTTATGTTTCCGGACTTCCAGCCACCATGTATTACAATCTAAATGTACCTACTCTATAACCTAAACTCTACTTCTAATTATCTACTTGAATATGTTCTCAGGCACAAATAAGGATGTTCACTATAGCGATGATTGCACTGCCAAAAAAAAACTGGTAAAATTCTAAATGTATATATAGGTCTGGTTAATTATATACCATGTATTGAGAATGACATAATAAGATAATGAATAATATATAATGATTTATAAGAAATACCCTCTAACATAAATCACTATAAACTATGGACAAAATACAAAATCACCCACCTAAGTTCTATGAAGAGTGAACAATAATTGGCAGATTTTGGAAGTCAGTTTTGGAGTTAAAACTTAAAGTTTCTGAGTTTTTGGTTTTGCCTTATAGCAGGCAGCAGCTTTGGCACAGAGCAGGGCAACTAAAGCTAGCCACCCCCCCGCCCCCCCCACCCAAAACAACCCTCACTATTTTTCTGACCTAAGGAACTAGAGACAGAGTCTGGGGAAAACACTGGTATTAATCTGAAAAGCCATTTTTAACAGTAGGCCACAAATAATTGCCTTGGTTTAATAATTTGTGTAAACATGCAAATTCTTGATTATTGATTTTAAACTTTGAAACTTTAAAGAATGCATTAAACTCTTTCTTTAAATAACAAAAAAGAAAAAGAAGCAGCAGCAGCAGAAGCAACAGTGGCAGCACACAAAAATCTACATGTAATTTCAGAAGTGTCGCAGACTCTTGAAAGCCATTTATAATCCTCAGATTAAAAAATAAAAAAAAGCCCTACCATAGGGTAGATTCCCTTTATGACAGAGATCATCATGAGGTTAGTAGACCAAATAATATCATGGAAAAAAAATCGAGATAAAACATTTAAGGGTGGGGATGCCCATCCATAATTCAATCTGGCATAAATATAAAATCTTTCATTTATGTCTAAATTATTAATTGCAAATGTACAGAATGACAAAGACATGACTCAGTGGACTCATAAATAGAAAAAAAGCTATGGAATTTTGTTGATAATAAGCTCCATTATGTACTATAAATAATACTATGTGCCTGCCAAAAATACAAATGTGATCTTCAGTTACTTTAATGGAAATAAAAGTCTCTAGAATTGCACTGCACAATAGAGCAGCCCCTAGCCAGGCATGGCTATTTAAATTAAATTAAGTTTAATTTAAATAATATAAGAAACTCAATGTCTCAGTCACATTAACCACATTTCAGGTATTCAATAGTCATGTGTGGTTAGGTGGCTACTGTATAAACATTGATATAGAACATTTCCATCATTGCAGAAAGTTCTGTTAGATAGCACTGTTCTAGAACAAGGGAGGTAAGAGGCATAGTTGCTCTGCATTGATCAGAAGACACCTGGAATAATCGACACGTGTTTTTTTGTTGCTCATAATGGATTCACTCCCTTGTCCCAGAAACAGAATGCTGAATTTTCTATAGGAAAATAGCTCTTTCCCATTCTCAGCCATATGATTTGAGTGGGATTGGTACCTCTACTAACTTTACAAATGGGCCCTTATTAGCTTTACTGGAGCCTCATGGCTCACTCCAGACAATGTGGTATAAACATGAGAAATACAGAACTGTACAGGTCTTTTGATAGCATAACTGGAGACTCCAGACCTGGATGGCCACCTGAGGATGAAACTAACACTGGATATAGTACAGAGAGACAAAGGGGAATTGAAAACTTGATAGCATTGTCTGAACTTCTGGATCAAGCTTCATCTGAAGCCCATCCAATTTCTTTTAGATAATACAAACTCATACCTCTCTTCCGTGTTAAGTCTCTTAAGTTTGGTTTTCTTCCACTTGGGACACTAAGAGCCCTAAATGATATCCCTGATAAATTGAGTTCAGTTCAGTGAGTGTTCCATTTTGGACAATGATACAGCATGATGGAATGTTTTCAGAGGAGAAAGACCAGGAGGGTGAAAGAACTTCAAGGAAATATTTATCTGCTATTCCCATGACCAAATTAAATCTTCATTCCCAGGCTAGTCCAAGTGGCTGATGTGACCGTTTTGACATTTCATAAATTCCCCTGGGAAGAAAGATTCTAAAAGCTTTCAGTCTTCATTTAAAGTAGCATGGTAGAAAGAACAAGACCATTTGATGGAGTCCCTGAATCACAGATCTCTCAGTATCATCAGGACAAAAAATAAGAGAGAAAATCATGTAAAATTACTTTCCTTTTAAAAATAAGTGACATTCATACCAGCATAAGGCTGCATTTTAATAACTATGCTGCTCCAAAATGTGTCACTTTAGTTGGATGATATTATAAAAGAAAACCAGTGGATATTATTTTTGTGTCATTTTCCAATCCAGTACATTTTTATAAAATTCTACAGATTGAATTAATATTTTAAAGCTGTATATATAATGAAATTTAAAATATTCTTTGAAGATAGCTCTCCTCTAAGGCTGATAGAAATGTCCAATAAAGGGCTGCAGAGAATTGTTTTCAGAGGCTTGAGTTTTGAGAAGACAGAAAGGTTCTGTGTACTCAAAGCTGTTTTTAGTTTTAATTGTCTTGTGGCTAAATCAACTAAGCTGCCCACTTGATCCTTGCCTGCCACCCCCATCCCCATATTGGAATGAGAGGGTAAGGATTCTTGAGAGGTTACAAGCTCTAATGCAGAAGTTTACAACCTTGTCTTTACACTGGAATCACCTATAGGACTTAAAAATACAGATACTATTAAGAGTAGAATTATCATATGATCCAACAATTCTACTCCTTGGTACATATCCAAAATAATTGAACGCAGGGACTCAAACAGACACTCACATAGCAATGTCCAGAGTGGCATTATTCACAATAGTCCAAATATGTAAACAATCCAAATGTCTACCCATGGATGAATGGATAAATAAAATATGGTATATACATACAATGAAATAATATTCAGTCTTAAAAAGAAAGGAAATTCTGGTATATGTTACACCATGGATGATTATGAAAAACATTCAGTGAAGTGAAATGAGCCAAACACAAAAGGACAATTATTTTATGATTTCACTTAATATGAGCTACCTAGAATAGACAAATTTAGAGAAAGAAAGAAACTAGGATGGTGGTTACCAAAGGCCGGGTAGGGAGGAAGAATGAGGAGTTATTATTTAATGGGTATAGTAGTTTATGTTTATAATGATGAAAAAGTTCTGCATATAGAGGCTGATGATGATTGCACAACAGTGTGAATGTGTGTAATGTCACTGAATTGTACATTTAAGATGCACAATTATGTAAGATGTACATATATTAAGATGTATGTATATAGATGACAGGGTCTTGCCCTCAGAAATTCTTATGTAATTGGTATGAGGTGCAACTAAATGTTGGGATTGTATAGGCCACTCAGATATTTCTAATGTGCAGCCTCATGGCCAGGTAGGTAGTATAAATGAATGAAAATAGCTGAGTGGCAACTGTGAAGACATGGAAGGCACGTGTCTGTATTCCGGAGAGAGCTGCCACCACTTGGCCCTGATTATTTGCCACCCTGCAGCAACATAGTTCCAATGCCCAGATCTTCTGAATTGTTAAAAGAAGTATGTACCTGGTTGTCTTTAGGAAACCCGAGTTTTAAAGATTCTAACTCAAATTTTAAAAGGAATTAAAACACCAAGTGACAAAATAGAATATGTCTGAGGGCTATATGCTGGGTATCAGCTGTCTTAGTTTGCCTGGCACTGTTCTTGTTTTTCATCTTGAAAAATCACCCAGTCCCAGGCCAACCAGAATGGATGGCCACCCCAGAATTCTACTAGTTTATGTCTTCTGGTCTGAAGAGGCAGAGCAGCACACATTTATTTGATTCCCTGCAATAGCCACGGGCTGGGGACAGTGCACAAAGAAGGGACTCACAGGGTTTTTATCTCCCTGTGATATTCATCAGCAGTCTCTCTACCAGGAGCCATCTCAAATAAACATGATTCTAAGTAAAAACAACAAACTTGCTAAGCAAATCCAGTCTTAAGACAAATCTCACAGCATTTGTCTTTGTCCTCTAGGCCCCTCCTTTACAGGAAATTTGGAACCACCACTGACTGACTGGCACAGGCAACGACATAAGGCACAGTTCTGCGAAGAAAACACCATGGTCGTGGACATGGTTTCTCATTCATTTTTGTTATAAATGATGTTGTAGAAATGATAAGGAAAGATGTAGTGCCTGTTCCAGAGGGGGTCACTGGATGTTGCTTAAGGTCTCTTACTATTCAGCTTTCTGTCAATCTCTGTGGCTCTTTTTTTTTTTAATCACTTATGGTCAACTGCTCTGCTTAGAGATATTTCCTTGGTGGGTAACACATTTATTAACATATGTGGCTGAGATATTGTGATTTTATAACAATAAATATATATTTGGTCTTCATCCTCATTTCTGGCACAGAGCTTCTAAAACTCTTGGAATTTCTGGAGGGATGAGAGCAACCAAGATGTCTTCTTCATGTTAATGAAGTGACTTTTGGGAAGCACCTAAGAATGGGAGCTGGTTGCTAGAAGAACCAATCATATGATTAGAGGGTTAGGACTTTCAGTTCAACTCCCCTGATCTCTGGGCCAATGGCCAATGATTTAATCAATTATTCCTGTGTGATGAAGCCTCCATAGAAACACAAAAGGATGGAGTTTGAAGAGCTTCCTGGTTGATAAACATATTTGGTGACAGTGGCTTGGAGAGGTCATGAAAACTCTTTGCCCTTTACCCATATCTTGTTGAATGTATCTCTTCCATCTGGCCCTTCCTGAGTTATATCCTTTTATAATAAACCAATAATTGAGTAAGTGAATGGGTTTCCTGAGTTCTGGGAGCTACTGTAGCAAATCATCAAACCCAAGAAGGAGGTTATAGGAACCTCTGATTTATAGCCAGTTGGTCAGAAGTATAGGCTACAACCTGGACTTGCTACTGGCATCTCAAGTGGGGGCAGTCTTGTGGGACTGAGCCCTTAACCTGTGGGATCTGATGCTATCTCCAAATTAATAGTGTCAGAATTGAGTTGAATTGTAGGACACCCAGCTGGTGATGGAGAATTGCTTGTTGGTGAGGGAAAACTC
The DNA here is from genome assembly GCF_003254725.2 of Canis lupus dingo. Lineage (NCBI taxonomy): Eukaryota > Metazoa > Chordata > Mammalia > Carnivora > Canidae > Canis > Canis lupus. Next base: position 52,439,288 of record NC_064246.1, on the reverse strand, counting down.
CCCATACATGATGGAATTGGGTGCAGAACTCATGGTAGGATGATTTAGGGGTATTCACAAGTTTTCTGCTTCCTTTCTTTCTGGTCATATGGCTTTCCTGGGCCTCCAGCTTGCCAACCCAACTTATAGATCTTGTGACTTGCCTTTCCTCCTAATTGTGGGAGCAAATCACTTATAATAAGTATCTCTCTTTTCTCTCCTCTTTTTTTTTTCTTTTCTCTCCTCTTTGTCTCTCTTTTTGTCTGTGTCTGTTTATCTCCATATATAAAACAAAACCAATAGGTTGTATATGTGTATGCGTGTGTGTGTATTTGTGAAGATCTATACCTCCTACTTTCCTTCTGGTTTTATTTCTCTGGAGAACAATAATACAGCATGGCATGCAAAGGTGGGCCTAGAAATGTTGTATATTTACAAGTCATTATTTCTCTTTGACTGGTGTTCAAAGCCCTTCCTAACTAGACCTAGACTTCAGCCTCTCTTCCCAATAAACCAATGATATAGCCTCACTGGATTCCTCAAACATGGCAGCATGTCTCCCATTCTGTGGATTGTGTTTTCGCTATCTTGATAGTGTCCTCTGATGCACAAACATTTTTTTAATCTTGATGAAATTCAATTTAATCTATTTTTCTTCTGTTGTCTGTGCTTTTGGTTTCATATGCAATAAATCATTCCCAAGTCCAGTGTCATAAAGATTTTCTTTTATACTTTCTCCTAAGAGTTTTACATTTTTAATTATTGCATTTAGGGCTTTGATAATTTTGAGTTAATTTTTGTATGTGGTATAAAATAAAGGTCTAGTTTCATTCTTTTGCATTTGAATATCTAGTTATTCCAGAGCCATTTGCTGAAAAGATTATTCTTTCCCTATTTAATGGTCTTGTCTAAAATCAATTGCTCATGTATGTAAGAGTCTATTGCTTAAAATTACAGGAATGTTTATTAGTTCTTGGTCTGATTTCTTATTTTTTTTCCTAATTACATAAAAAATGTAGCTAATTATTGCACCTATTCATCAGGTAGGTGTAAATGAGAGACAAAGTGGAAAAAATTAAACAGTGTTTGTCTTATATTTACATTTGTGTTTATGCTTATTGTAATCAAATTCAGAATTTGCTATAAATATTATATATAATATATAGAAGCTATATATATTTTTTAGTATAGAAATATTCAGCATACTTTGGTATTCACACAAATGAAGAAATGAAATGATAATCCTTTTAGGTGTTACCTCACTACTTCCTTGATATCCCTTGTTTTGAAGGCATCTGCAGTCTGAAGAGTCATGCTGTACCCATGCATTAGGTAGCCTGTCACCTTTTGGCACTCCAGCTTCTCAGGGCAAGGGTTTAGCAAATGTATCCCTAGGTAGTTTCAATCATTTCAGCTTTCTTTTCCCTTTCTCTCCATATCTTACACTAAGTCCAAGAGGTAAGAGTGGACTCAAAACACTTTGGCTCTGGCTATCCTACTTACTTGAAAAGATTATGAAAGTCATAAAAATATCAACTTCTGTATTTCAATTCAGTAAACTATAGATACAGAATGCTCTCCATGTACTCCCCATCTTTACAGCTTGAGCAAGAAGCCTTCAGCTTCATGTTAAATAACAAATAGAATGGCTGTCACCCCTGTGATCTGGAGATGTTCTCCAGCCTTCTTGCCAGAAACAAGTTCCAGGCTACGAATGTAGAACACTCTGATGCTATCATTCTTTCTTTCTTTTTTTTTTTTTTTTTTTTGACCCATTGGCATGATCAACTTTTGAGGAGCAGCTTTCAGGCCGAATTGAGAACCATCAGTTGTAGAATGATATAGGGCTTAGAAAATACATGATTTTATTGTATTTATATAAATAAGTAATACTAAAATAAAATAATGGCAGCTAAAACAAAGATACAACTCTATGCCAGGTACTAAAGTGAATGCTCTATGCACTTTATTTTATTTAATTTTCATGACACTAGGACCATTTTACAGTTGAGGAAATAGACATTCAATGACTTATTGAAGGTTGCATGGCCGATCGATAGTTATTTGAAAACTGATTGTCTATTATCACCAGAGCCCATGCTCCTTGTCTTACACCAACCTTCCTCTTGTTAACTTCTATTCAGGCTCTTTCATTTAAAAAATGTGTAAGTATATGTATATGTACTTGTAGGTACGCAAGTTCATTCTAATGTTAGAGATGCATGCTGGTTAGAACTAATATCTATGTGTGGGCATTACTGGAAGAATTTTTGCTGAAACCTAAGAAAAAAGTGTTAACAATGCTGACTGCCTCAGAAGGAGGAAGGTCTCCATCTTTGCGGGGTGAGGTAGTCAGGCAAAGCTGAAGGATTATTATTAGTCAGCAATGTTGTAGAACAGATACCTGCCATGGGAAAGTAGTTGGGAAAAATGACCTTAAAGCTCTCCTTTGTTTGTAGGATTATAGGTGAAAGGATTCTATAGGATCCCTTTTATATTTTCTGAGCAATTTTGCTTCCTCTGGGACATTCCTCTCCACAAACCAGGACACAGAGAAGACCTCCTTAAACTCACGTTGGTCAGCTTGATACTGTTCCTGGAAATAGACAATTGAACCAGAAAAGTTACCAGATCCAAGATGAGTGCAACAGCCTCCCACCCTAAGTAATTGGGAATTCGGATGAAGAAAAGCAAGTCTGACTGGTCTCTTAAACAGAAGAAATTTAAATGGAAGAACACTGCACTCCTCATGTAGACCAGGGATAAAAGGATAGAATGCACTGAGTGAGACAAACAAAGATAACAGATGGTGAATAAATATCATGGTGTCCCTGATGGCCTCAAATTCCCAGCTCCAGCTTTTCCTGAAGACTTCAGGTTCTGTGAGACACTCCTATATTTTTACAATTAAGTTCCCTAATGGGTATCAAAGAGGCTCCAGTAAGAAAAGTGGGTGAATAAGGATCAGCTCTCTCTTCAACACTGGCAAAAGGACAGGTGTCAGGTCTCTGTACTGAAACACCACCCACCCCCACCCCCATCTCCATTTACTTCACCTTTGCTTTGAGTCTGAGTCAATGAATGCTCTGGAGTGTCCATTTCTTGTCAGGGGAGTTGTGCAAGTGCAAGGGAGATTCATGGGGGCTTTGTTTGATTTTTGCTGTGGCTTAGAGGGGTTAGTAAAAAGAAGGGTGAAAGTGAAGGAAAGGTTACTCAACAAACAGAATTCAGGAAATTTGTGTTTTAGATCAAATCCAACCATTGCATCCCAGAGTTTGGCCCAAGTCTTATTCTCTTTAGGCAAGTTAATATTATCATCTTCTATAGAGGTTCAGAAATCCTTGCTTCATACATGATAAATCACCTCTGAGAATGGCTTTAGGGTAAAACTAGCAAAGCCTGTCTGTTGCTTTACAGTGAAAAATTTGGGGCCACCTCTTGAGCAAACTCTTGCATTGGGTGTGCTTAATCTGGAGAAACATTACCCCAGAGAGACAAATAATCTTCCCATTCTTAAGGAAGTCTGGACTGTTTTTCTAGCACACATGGACAACTCATAATTATTCTTAAGTAACCCTGAGAATTTTAACATGAATTGAGTTATGTGTTTCTTGTTACATGGATCAAATTTCAACAAAGCCCGGGAAACATCTTGAAAAATCACATGAATGCAATTTCCAAAGAAAACAATCCAAGAATTACTGCCAAAGAGTTTTATTTCCACTAGGAAGGAAGAGAAGAGTTTCATTTTGCCCCCCACACAGATTGTATGTTCAATTTGTGGTCTGCAATGGAAAATTCTGCTGATTTTGCTGAACTCAGGAAAAGAGAGAAATGAAGGAAACTATTGTTGTTTGAGTGATAAAACTGTCTTTCTTTTTCTAGCATTAATATGTTATTAGCATTTTCAATTTGATTCTACAAATATTGAGTTTTAATGGTGTGTGAGGTACCATGGGAGAGGGAACAAAGAACTTACCACATGATGCTTGTCCCATGAGCCCTATAAATCAGACCTACAAGTAGGGCACTGCCAGCCCACACAGTGTCCTTGTGTAAATTAGAAAAAGATGCCCCTCCTGACAGATGTAACCTTTGGGCAACCAATTAGCACAGGGGACATTTGTGCAAATTGGAAAAAAAAATCCATATCTTCCCCTGATGAGCATAATCTTGTGCCAAGGTGCACATCTTAATTTTATTCTCTTTCCATTTGACTGGATATTCTTGTGCTGGACACAACTTGCTCATCTGATTGCAACATTTTTGCCTACAAGATATGTAAAGGGCTAATTTGGGAATCACCCATTGTCTAAACAAATTCAATGCAACCATTATTTTTCAACTTTAGTGAGTAGAAGGATCATCTGGGAGCTTGTTAGGAATACCTGTGCCTAACCACAGACATTATGATTCAGGATGACTGAGATAAAGTCTAGAGATTGCATTTACAACACACTCCTCCAGGAGTGCTTGTGATTCAGGTGATCCAAGAACAATAGTTTGAGAAGTAAAGATGTAAGAAATAATGGTCTCGGTCATCTGGAAAGAGAAGAAATCAAGGCTGGCTAAACTTATTGGAGAAGACCTACAGAAGATGGGGAATTTTATTTATGTGATAACTAAACTGTAATTTCTGGAACTTTTGCCTCAATAGAAAAAATGTTTTCATTTCCTAAAATGAATGAGAAAAGCTTAGCCAGGTTTATTTGAAGTTATCCAGAAGAGAACAATGACAGCTGAAGAAAATTGTTTCTAAGATGAATCCCTGAAGTAAGATGTGTTTGGGGAACTGAAAACTTTGCAGTCACCACTACTAACTTCTGCCTTTAGACAAGAAAAAAAAGATAAAGAGCCAACATGTTAGCTGGGACTAAGCAGAAATTGACAGTAACACCAAGACACCCACCGACATGAGTCCTTGCAACCATCTTTCCCATCTGCTTCCCAGAACATTCCTCCAGTAGCACCCATAATGCTTTAAGGCACTCCTGATAATACCACTGCATACTTAAAAACAGAAAACAATACTAGCCTCTGGCACAACAAAGTTTCCTTGGAAAGTGGTACTGTGGTGCATATGGAATGGTGGTTTCCATTTAAAATTTCATTAGCAATTTTAAGGCCTTTACCTCGGAGTTTTATACTTTTCTGAAGAAAAATGTTCTATGAAAATAAACAAAATATACTTGAAAGCATTCTCTGGCACAGAAAAGTTTCTTTTTTCATTCTTTCCATAGCAATAACTACCTCTTTTTGGTTATATGATTTGGAAAAAGGAGTCTTCTCCATCATGCCTGAGTCAACTTTCTATCTTTGCATTTCGTCTGTGTTAGACACAATCACTTTATCTGTAAATACCATGCTTGAGAAAGCTTGTAATGAGAAAAGTGAGAAGAGAGAGGTGTAGTTACAATCCATAATATAGCAATCCCCATGACTCAACAGTCTATAGGCTGGGTAATAACAGTAAGAAGCATTGCAAATGTTAATCAGTCATTAGTAATATAATAGGGTCTTGACCTGTAGAGAACCTGGAGCAATAGAGCATTTCCAGTTGGTTCAGGTAACAGCTCAAAGGCTGCAAGAAAATTGGAAGTTATCCCATTTGAAGTGATGGTAGGCCTTTTCAACCTCTCTTTCATAAATCAAGTATATAATCCAAGTAACAATTCAATTTGTTTCTTTCTTCTGGTGAACTTCATTGATTTGTTAGTGCTTCCTACTGAAGACCAAAACTGACAAGAAAGCCTATGTGTGGAAAAGGGAAAATGAAACTCTTCCTTCATGTTGGAAATAACACTTCCTTCTTGTCAATTTTCTCTAGACCATTCATGCTCAGTTAAGAGAGTATCCCTGGCAGGTGATCTATTAAGGTTTAAATAAAGTAAACAAATACTTTTAGAGTAATAATTCTGATTCCATTTCAATTCAGTGTCAAACAATGAGTTCCTTTTATGAGTTCCTTTTATGAAGCTGGAACTGTGTAGAAGGATGGAGGAAAAAGTGTAGGATATGCAGTAGTTAAGAGCATGAACTTTAGGTCAGACGCGTACATCTGGGTTTGACTCACAGATCTGGGATTTAATGGCTGTGTGTCTTCAAGAAAATTGCTTTGCCTCTTTGAATTTTATAGAAGCAAGATGAGAATACCTAATCCATTGAGTTGTTTAGGATTTCAGCCAATAAGCACAGTGTCACAGTGATTGACACATAACAAGCATCTGATATACAAAGATGATTATACAAAGATGAAAATCATATAGTTCTACGTACAAGGCACTCCTAGTCTAATTACAGGGATCCACAAGCTTTTTCTGTAAAGAGACAAATGATATATGTAGGCTTTGTGGGCCATTCAGTCTCTTTCACAACTACTCAAATCTGCTATCATAGTATAAAAGCAGCCATAGACATATGTAAATGAATGAGTGTTCTAATAAACTTTGTTTACAAAGACAGGTCACAGATCAAATTTGATGACCCCTGGTCCAGTAGAACAACTTTTGTACTAAACCCATTTAAAGCTGGAGCTAGTGCTTGTGCTGCTGTCTCTTTCCTTAAAGGAATGTGTGATGGTTCACTAAATAGTTTTTTATCCTAATTGGCATTCTCCCTGAATATACTTTCTACTTTATGGAGGAAATAGGTTACATGTAATGATGTCAGCCCTGATGTTAAACTTTGCTACTCCAGTGAGCAGTGGATTTCTGTTAACTAATAAATTCATTAACAAATTTATAAGCAATGTGTTTATAAATGTCAAAAAGCAGTAAGTTTATAAATGTCAAAGCAATAAGTTCATAAATGTCAGTGGCTCAATATCAACTTCATCTGGAATATGACTCCAATAAGAAAGCATAGCTCATGATAGCAACAAGTGATTGATGTTGAGTCTCCACCAAATTACTATTTTTAAACACTTATTGCTCTTTCTTATAAGAACTTTTTTGAAAGCATCTTTAAACTGACAAACATACTCGATACCTAATAATGTCATGCAAACTTTTCTAAAATTTAAACTCGACTTTGAGATAGTAGTCAAGCAAATCAAGACAAAGGGTCTAATGAAAACTCTCAGGATCCTGCATGTCCAGGGCCTCTGGCTCAAAGTCTCCCTTCCACATCCGTGTAATCAGTATACAGCTGACTCCACCAGGAATTAGAATCTCTCTGTATCATATTTCAATTAATTTTGTTTGAAATTAATCAAATATTGACTCAATTTAACCTAAATAGTAAGGGCACATTATTGGTTCATGCATATGAAAAATCCAGAGTAAGGTTTCAGGTGAGGATTGATCCAACAATTCAATGTCAACAGAGTCATTGTTTCTTTCTGTATTTCTGGTGTACCTTCCACTGTGACATCTTAGTCCTAAGATTGTGTCCTTTCATATTCTAAAGATGGAGCCAGTAGCTTCTGGCTTATCTATTCATTAGTCACTTGCTACAGGAATAAGAATATATTTTTGTCCCAGTGTTCACAGCAAAGTCTAGAAAACTGCTATTATCAGACAAGCTTAAGTTATATATTTGTAACTGAACTAACCACTGTGGCCAAGCAAATCTGGTGCTCTAATTGATTTAGCCTTGGTCACATTTTCCACTGCTGAAGGTCGAGGTAGAGTTGGTTCCCTTGAGAATGTTGGGATGGAGAAGAAAGGAAGAATGGATGTGTAAGGAGACAACCAACAAAGGACCAAGAAAGATTTCTGTACCCACTGGTGAGCAATTTATTCAGGTTGTGGATGGCACATAGAAATAAGTAGTGTTTCTTATATTATCATAACCTTTGCCACCTTCCACTGGCCACCAGAGGATGTAGTGCCTCATTACCTTGGAAAGCTTGCAGCCAACTAGACCCAACACATCCCACATCTCTTGTAATCTTTGGTTATGTCAAGATATGTTAGCTCCTCTGTTATATCTCTCCTTTCATGTACTCTTGCTTCATGCATTATGCCTGGACAACATACCTCTTTTCTTTCAGCCTTTCCTACTATGCCCTCTGAAATCTCCACTAGATGAATAACATACTATCCTACTACTTCTGCTTACTTAGTCTCAGCATCACTACATCTCTCTAGCATTTTTGAACTGAAACCTAGATCTCCTAAATTCCAGGTTTCTGCCCATTTCCAAATATTTGTTCAAATTTTTCACTTGAATATCCTAGGGACACCTAAAACCCAGCATACTGCAGATAGAAATCATTACTCCCCATCTAAATTCACTCCTTTCCCTGGTTGGCTTCAGTCAAACTTAGATAGATGATAGATAGATAGATAGATAGATAGATAGATAGATAGGTAGATAAAGATATGCATTATGTATCTGTATATGTACAGCATAGTTACATATTTAGACATGACTTATTTGAATTGAGTTGAATTCTAAGAAAAAATAATTTGGTGGTAGGATTTTAAAGCTATAATACTCTTGATGTCTCTATACCTGATATTAATGTAAGAATACTGAAATCTTATGTCACAAGTCAAGAGAAGGTATTATTAGTGTATCTCAAAGTGTAATCATAGCATATATGTTCTTCAGGATTTTAATAGAAATGCTCAGAAGTGTTCCAGTCTAAAAAGAGATAGGGAATACTAGGCTAAACACTAGATTGTTCTGCTGCAGGATTTCTCACAGTTTTTTAATATGTTAATTCACACTGTAACTATGTCAAATAGGGAAAGAGTGCATCATTTTCAGACTTTTTTTTAAAGGCATAGAACCTTCTTTTCCACTTCCATCTACTTTATCCTCTAAACACACACACACACACACACACACACATGCCCACTTTTTAAAGTAATATACTATGGAATATACTTTAAGAATATTTGCATTGGCTTGTCTCCTCAACAAATAATATTCACCTTTTCCAAAACTCAGTCTTTCATCCCAGTGATTAATAATTTATTTCATGGTCTGAGATGAGCTTTACCATCTTAGAAATTTACATCCTTCAGAGTTTATTGGGAGAATGAAGAAATTACCATTACCTGAAGCAAAAAGAGAAAAAAAAGAACAGTACCGGGTGACATGGGTTGGAATCACCATAGCAGACCAGAGAAGAGTGTGATAGACATTTGTTGCCCAGTGACTAACCCATTCCCACTTTCTCCTTTCTATAGAAACCCTGACTTTGTTCAGGTATCAACCTCTTCACTTGAAGCCTTTAAAAAGGTGACACACATAGCGCCCTCCCCTCCACCCCGTGCCTAGGTGGCTCAGTTGATTAAGCATCTACCTTCAGCTCAGATGATGATCCCTAAAATGCTACCCTGCTTCAACTGTTTCACGTAGTCTCAGCCTCATTACATTTCTCTCTAGCATTTTTGAACTGAAATGCACTCTGGTTCTCTCTTTCTCAAATAAATAAATAAAAATCTTAAAAAAAAATGTGACCCCATCTCTAGCTTTTAGAAAGGGCCTGGTTTTTTTAATTAGTCAAATTCCCCTTGTCTGTGATTGGTTCCAAGAAAGGCACACTACCCAATCCTGTCCAATGAGGCAAGAAGGAAAAATTGCAGAGGAGCCTATGGTAAAAGTTTCCCTCTTTATAAGAAATAAAGGTATGAAAAAAATGGCCTGTCTCCTTTTTCTGGATGTTGTGTCTTAAATAATAACTGGAAATGTCATTTTGCTTCTAACCTGAAGATTAAATTACCACCTAGGATGGCCAATCAGACATAAAGAGCAAGGATCCCTGATGGTAACACTCCAAACTCCCTGAAGCCTACCTGAAAAGGGTTCAATTTATGACTATCTTTTAAGTACATCTGAATTGAAATTTTTGTTGCTTGAGATAGAAAGAATTCTAGTTGAAACAGGATCCGATAAGTGTATGATAGAGTTTCTAGAGGAGCTTCTGGTATTTTCCACTTTCAACTTATATCTGTGCCTAGTCAAAACGTGCTTTCCTAAAAAAAATATTGAGTTAAAACAACATGGAAATATTCTGTGGTGATCTAACAGATATTATCTGGTGAAGACATTTGTTAGCCAACTGGATCTAGCAAAGCCCAGGATAGTGGAATGGTTGTGGTAGAGATCAAATACTGGGGTCAACAGAATTGGATTTGCTTCTGCGTTCTGTCTCTTACTGTCTGTGTGACTGAGTAAAAATCTTAATGTCTTAGAAGTTCTGTTGAAACTGTAAAAGGGAGTTAAATAATAGTATGTATATCATAAACCGTTTCAATGAATATTACATGACATAACCCATGCCAGTTCCTCCCACATTATAACTGGCGGCTTTCAAAGGGCTGACTCTCAACTATTTAGGCAGAAACAAGATCTTCATTAGTCTCAGAAGTCAGAGAAGGTATTAAAATAAATAAACAGAACTGTCTATGTTACCTACTTATTCTTAAACTGTAGATGTCATGAAGGTAACACAGAATATGTCTTACTCATTTTAAGTCTTCCAACCATACTTAGCACAGAAAAAGTATTCAGTAGCCATTTATAAAGCAAAGTTACATCCTGGAGCTTCTTCTGAAAATTCTGTTATGGAAGTTTCGAAGCATGGCTGGCTATAAATTCTTTGACACTCTTTCCTTCAAGAAGTGGTTCGATGTTAACTTTTGGATCTGAGTGGGCTTATGACTTGATCAACAGATTATAATAGAAGTAATGGGATGTGATTTCTGAGGATGAATCATAACAAATCACGTGGACTCCATTGTGTTCACTCTTAGAACTCTGATCCTCCATGTAAGAAGTCTGACGACCTCGATGCTACCATGCTACGAGAAAGCCCAAGGTTTATAGAGATGCCATGTGTATGGTCTCTGGTCAATAGTGTTGGCTGAGATCAGCCTTCAAGTCATGCAGCCTAGAGGACTTCAACATGTGAATGATGAAGTTTCCAGATAATTCTAGTCCACAACTGTTCTAGTCACCTCCAGCTATTTGAATGATCCCAATTGAGATCCCAGACATCATCCGGCAGAGATAAGACATCTCCACTGTGCCTTGTCTGGGAATTCTTGACACACAGTATGTGTGAGCATAATAAGATAGTTGCTTTATGCCCTTCGGTTTTGGGTTAGTTCATTATGCAGCAATAAGTAACTGGAGTTTCTGTCATTCTTAGTTTGATTTCTTAGCTTAAGTAGCTCATGGCCTAGGATTCTTTTTAAAATAAAAGCAAATATTAGTGATTTTAAGAAAAGTTTGCATATTTCATGACTCCTTTCAAACTTTGATGCAACTGGAGATACCCTGGTTAGGGATGGGGCTTTATATATTATTGGGTTCCGTTTCCTTCCAAAACTCTGAGGAATAAGATATAGCTCTTGATATATCTGAAAACTAAACATTTTTCTGAACTCCTAACTCAGCTCTGTTTCTGCATATCTGGCTTGAGAGATTTTAATTGTTGGGTAAATTTTAAATCAATTTCTCATATAATGAATAGATAATTAAAGTCAGAGTACCCTTACCCTCTAGTTTTGCTTTTCATTATCTTTGGTCTTCTACATTGTAGGCAATGTTGAATAGTGCCAGACTTTTTAGCATCTGGAAATCATATAAAATTCAGTTTCTGAATAAAAACATTCTACCATTTCCTGGTCAATTTATTTTGTTAAGTACCAAAATTTGGCTTATTCCTTTGTAAATGATAAAGAAGGGCAAAAACCAATGCAACTTTCAAAAAAAATATATGTTTTTAAAATGACCATCCTGTTCCATAAAATAGCCCCACAGATTAAGTAATTTGGAAAATCTGTTTCTGGCTAAAACCCAGTTCTAAAAATGAAATCATTCATTAATTCATTCATATAAATATTCATTCAATAAATATTCATTGAATATCCATTATGCATTGACCAGTGTGTTAGGTAATAAGATTTCAGAGGTGAGAAAACCCAAAGGTGTCTCTTAGAAGGATTCTAAAGAGACATAGAAAATGTTTTCCTGGTGATTACATTCCTTGAGCTTTCAGCCCCATTTTTGCAACAGCTGCAGAAGGTTCTCAGAAGCATATTTGCAGTATCTCCAACTACTTTGTCACTGTTGGCAACAGGCAGGAAGAATCTTAGGTGGAGCTGTTCTTTTAGTAAATTAAACAATGATCAAAACTTTGTTCATTTTTTCCACCACTATTTGTAATCTAATTTTCCATGACCATTAAGATACTTATGCATGTGAGAAGTGTGTACAGGATCATACATATAACAAAAAGAAAACATGCACATACACAGCACACAAATATACACTGGGTGAGGCATAATTTACCACACTATTTTAAATATGTATATTCACTCCATATAGTTGCTACTTTAGAATTTTGCAAGGGATGTCTGTTGTTTTGCCTATCCAGCACATGATTTGTTTTTTTTTTTTTTTTTTCCCTGGTAACATCACCCTAATTTTGCTTGGGAAAACCAATGCTGTTCCATTCTCAATCTCTGTGTTTGTGTTTTTGTTTTTTTAAAGATTTTAATTACTTATTTATTTGAGAGAGAGAGAGCGAGAGTGTGCACACATACACACAAGCAGGGGGAGGGAGAGGGGCAAGGAGGCTCCACACTTAGCATGGAGCCTGATGCAAGGCTCTATCTCAGCACCCTGAGATCATGACGTGAGCTAAAATCAAGAGTTGGAGGCTTAACCACCTAAGCCACCCAGGCACCCCTTAACTGTGTATTTTGAATGTGGTGAACCTGCCCCTCAATCCAGGAGTGGGAATGTGACATAAACAACTAGTCAGATACGTCAGTCCTTAGTTCACAGTTGCTGGCTCTGGAGCAGTCATGTGATTCAAGCTAATCCAATGAGAGCCTCACCCAAGTTGCTCCCGGGCCTGGATAGAGGCATTTGGTTTTCCCTTTAGGGTTGTTAACATATTGTGATGTATCCTTAGAGCTTCAGGCTACCTTCTGGCTACCACAGGGAAGATTCATTCAGAGAATGGAACCAACCTAGAAGGCAGAGACTAAGGGGAGGAAAGAAAATTGTACCCCATGATAGTTAAGCCTTTTCCCAGGGTGACATTTCCTTAATTTTTTTTTTTTTTTGCTTTTTTTTTTTTTTTGTTAGCAAACCTGTCAGTTGTAGTAACTTTGTCTGCCTTTTAGATGTTTATAAACTAACCAGTATATATATAGTACTTAAACACTCACTTTGCTTTAATAAGCTGCCTTTCAAGCCATTAGAGAAAGATTTAGAGGTTAAAAAATGATGTGGTAGGTAATTTATGTTTGAATCAACCTCCTTTTTTATAGACTATGTTAAAAACTACCTATAAATATTTCTTCTTGGCATCTTCAGTAATCTTAATGGGTTAAGTGCCCAGCATGTTCTACATGTTGTTCAATTCACAGTGATCTACCTAAGCAGACATGGGCTTCTCTCCCATTTACCATTTCCCTTCTCTTACTTCGATTATCTGGCCAAAGTCTATCTCCTCTGCAGTGCAGGGCAGTGGATCTCTAAGAAGATAACACACACACACACATACATACACACATACATTCATTCTTAGCCTTCACTTTGTACTTCCACCCCAGGATTCTGATTTCTGTAAACCCAGGTGGAAATCCCAGAATATACATTTTTCACTAAAAACCCAGTAATACTAACTCACATAAGTTACTCTTTGAGAGGTACTACTTTTACTAGCTCCAGATTAGAATCCCAGAGGATTATGGCTGGAGGGAACTTAATATATGGTGTAGTCCAGTCTTTATCCCTAACACCCACTTCACAGTGATGAAAACTAGGACCCAGCTCCAGAGGTGAATGCAGTCAGTACCAGTACTAGAGTCCAAATCTCAACTGTGTCCAAAGGCTTTTCTATTGCCTTTGTGTGGTCTTCACACTCAAACCCAAGACAGAACACAGTTGTGTTCTCCTCTTAAATCTGAACTCAAGATTACATTTTGATTTTTTTTTTAATTTTTAAAAGATTTTATTTATTTGAGAGAGAAAGAGAGCGTGAGTAGGGAGGAAGGGCAGAGGGAGAGGGAGAAAAAGACTCCCCACTAAGTAGGGAGTCTGATGTGGGACTCAACCTCAGGACCCTGCGATCACGACCTGAGCCAAAGGCAGAAACTTAACCAACTGAGCCTAAGATTATATTTTTAGACAAAGAAAGAGGATAAAAGAATAATGTGAAATCTTTTACCTGATGTAATGCTATCCTGGCTGTGGGCTTTGGTCAGTTGTTTTGCATATGGGAGAGAACACATATAGTGATAATATGCTTATAGTTTTCTAAGGATATATATTCTTCCTTTTAATGCAACATCATTCTTAAGAAAGAGACATTAGCGCTGATACTGGGGGTAAAAAATGAGGGTTAAAAATTTGCCCAAATCACTCAACCAGGATTCAGCTATGATTTCAGTTCTAACAGACACTGGTAACTTGACCTACTTTCCCTTCTCATTCTCCTTCTTTATCTTTCTCTCTTCCTTACTCCTTCTTTCCCCACCAGCCCTCCTCTCTTCTTCCTTCTTCCTCTTCTTCACCCTCCTCTTACTCCTCTTCTCTTTCTTCTTGCTAAGGACTAGTATTGACCTCAGCCAGCAAACCTGCAAATGTAGGCCATATGTTATAATATAGGAGTGGCCGGCAGTGTTCATTATGCCCACATAACAATTTAGAGTGGGCCCAAAAACTTTGTCTTTGTCAATGGAGGACAATTTGTTTTAAAATAAAGCCCAGAAAGTTGAGTTGCCTGGGACATTTTGGAGATCATGAATGTTGTTTGTCATCATCATTGTCATCATCGTCGCCATCATTAGAAATATCCCAGATTTTCTCTCTACTTCAAGAGATTCAACATTTGGGATCCCTGGGTGGTGCAGCGGTTTTGCACCTGCCTTTGGCCCAGGGCGCGATCCTGGAGACCCAGGATCAAATCCCACGTCGGGCATGGGTGCATGGAGCCTGCTTCTCCCTCTGCCTGTGTCTCTGCCTCTCTCTCTCTCTGTGTGTGACTATCATAAATAAAAATTTAAAAAAATTTAAAAAAAAAGATTCAACATTCATTGAGAACCAGTGATGTCCCAGACACTGTCTTTGGGGTTCTGTATACATTTTTCTTGGACTCCCTACAACAGTCCTAAGATGTAGGAACCATTATTACTCTAATTGCTTCTGTAGGGATGCCCAGGTGCCTCAGTGGTTGAGCATCTGCCTTCGGCTCAGGGCATGATCCCCAGGATCCAGGATCAAGTCCTACATCAGGCTCCCTGCAGGAAGCCTGCTTCTCCCTCTGCCTGTGTCTCTGCCTCTCTCTCTGTGTCTCATGAATAAATAAAACTTTCAAAAAAAATTATAATTGCTTTTTTAAGTAAACTGAGTCAGAAACGGTTTAAGTGGTGAGCTAGGAGTCAAACTCAAGTGGTTGAGTTCCTAAACCTATGTAAAATAGGATGGTCACTAAATTTAAAAATTGAATGTCTTGCCCAATTCAGGAAGGGTTAATCCCCAATTCAGCAGCTCTAGGAGTATCCAGGAAGACTATATTTCATGCTTCTTTTGTATCTTTCCAAGTTTCTAAGATAGTATTAGTGTGGAAAAAATGACAGTAATATTGATTGCTAATACATTTCGAGAATGTACTCTATATGTTGGATACCTTAAGCCCTCTGAAAGCATTATGTCATGTAATCCCATAGTCGCTCATGAGTTGGATACTGTTATTAAATTCCACTTGCAGATGAGAGGTTTCATAATCTGCCCCGTGTCACTGCCCAAGTTGATATCAAAGCTTTTGCTCAGACATTCGAAAGCACTTGATTCAAAGTACTTGATTTCTATCTCTTCTAGGTCTATAAGTGCTAGGAGGTTCCATAAATCCTTGTAGGATACTTCAAGAGCTTGGCTACCCCCTTACAGAAATAACCCCAGTCTTAATGTGGCTCTCTGTGGCTGAGAATGCTTCCAGGATATTGTGTGCAGAGTGTCATTAAACAGCTTTCTATGGCACCAGAGTGCAATGGCACAAACCCAAGGGTAACCCATAGCAGAGAGTCCAGACAGGGTTGGGCCAGGATACAGTTCTCCCAAATAGGAATGACCTTTATATCCTTCCCAAGCATTCCTGATATGGAATCCATTGGAAATAACCAAAAAGCTCCCTTTTAGAGATAGCTTTATAATACCTCAAAAACAAATTACCAAAAAGCAAAATTTTAAAGTCATTTAGCTGTATATCCTGCAAGTATAATTTTAATAGCTTCTTTTCTATTAAAGCTTTGTTCTCTCTCTCTCTCTCTCTCTCTCTCTCTCTCTCTCTCTCTCTCTCATCTCTCTCCCTAACAAAGCAGCTCCCTAGTCAATTTCCTGTCTGTGGTTTTGAGTTGAGTTAGAGTATGTGGGTCGAGCCTGCAGCCCACGGTGAGCTCTCTTTCAGTACCATCTGCACACCTCATTTAGCACTGAATCATGCATTCTTCTGTCTTAATGTGTCTCTTGTATTGCAGCTTGTATTGTTATTTAAATTTTTGTGTGTTTAAGTCTTGTCTCCTCATTTAGCTTGTAAGTTCCTTGAGGTCAGGGGCTATGATTTATTCTTTTTTGCAGCCCCCACAGTGCTGTTTGCTACATTGCCAATGAAACATATTGAAGGAATTCTCTCATATGCTAAGTTCTCTGTGCCTTGCACATTGTGGTGACTTCATATTCTTTCTAAACTTGAAGTGCTGTCTTTATTCAAGACACAGTGATAGGTTGCCAGGATAGCTCAGTAACCAATGGTGGGTAAAGGTCAGACTACTGTGGCTTTTATACCAGTTCTACCACTCATTAGCTATCTGACTTCAGAGAAATTTTTAACCTCTCTAAAGCTAAGTTTCCTCAAATATTATGGTGCTAATAATCATGGTTGCATTCTAAAGTTGGCTTAAGGATTGAGCAAGTAAACACATATAAATTGCATCGAAAAGGTCTTGGTGTTTGGTAAATGTTCAATAAATGGTGGCCGATGTTCTCATTATTACCATTATCAGTGGTCTTCAGCCAAAGACCACCAGGAGCACACTTGTAGTTGAACAAGTTGGATTTATTAATCATTATGGTGGCAGAGAATGCATTTCATGAGCAACCATTGGGGCATCTCAGTAAGAAGGCATTAGAAAGAACTTATTGTAGGATTTGAGCTTGTGGTAGATGATTTGGGGGAGGGTTTAAGGAAGCAGGGTTTTGCTCTGGATGGGTACTGTCAGAAAGTAAGGATAATCCTCTGATAGAGTATCTAAAGAAATCTTTTTTGTTTTTAAATATTTTATTTATTTATTCATGACACACACACACACACACACACACACACACACGGAGGGGGGGGAGAGAGAGAGAGAGAGAGGCAGAGACACAAGCAGAGGGAGAAGCAGGCTCCATGCAGGGAGCCTGATGCGGGGCTCAATCCTGGGACTCCAGGACCACCCCCGAGCTGAAGGCAGGTGCTAAACCACTAAGCCACCCAGGGATCCCCAAAGAAATCTTATTTAGAAGGAGACATTAGATAGAGGATAAGTTTCTAAATAAGTCTTATATAGATGTAGGGAATGCCAGACAATGCTAAGGCTGAATTGGTTAAGAAGCAGTATTCAGATATCACTACAAAGTGGTCTTATTTTTATCTTCATCCATCATGGTCACCAGAATGGTCTTGGCTAAAGTTGTTGCTCTATGATAATATTTATATTTACTAGGAAAACACCATAGCCTAGCTGACAGTACTAGGCCAGCTCCTGGATGTCCGAGGTGGCTTGTCTTTTTCTCAATGTGAATAAAATAATAATGATAGCCACCATTTTACTTTCCAGACATTGTATTTATATTATTATTACAACCATCTGATAAAGTATGTATTATTACTAATAATTTACAAATGAACAAACTTAGGTCTAGAGAGGTTGAGCAAACCTGACCAAGGTTACAGACTTGGAAAGTGATGGGATCTTATAAAAACCCAAGACTGACCAACTCTGAAGTCTGTGATATTCAACTCCATGAGAGCAACAGCTGATTGAGGATCTATATTGGGCCTGGTGCTTTGCAATTATGATCTCATTTATTCATGATCCATCTCTCAAAATCTGATCTAAGTATGAGATGCAAGATTAATATAAACATCTATTGTATAAAGCAGATTATGATACAAGTATGTTATAAGTGCATAAAAGAGGGAGTGATACACTCATTTGTTCAATAAATATTGAATGTTTCTTACAATGTGAAGGCACCATGCTAAATGTCAGGTCTAAGTTAAATGAGTGAAATAAATTAAGTCCCTGACCTATTACAAATTACATTTGGTGGGAGGGAGAAACATTAAACAATTAAACAAATACATAATTATACAATCAGAAAAAGCATAAGAAGATAGGGAACATATCTCTATTGTCAAGAGTGGTAGTTTGAGGTTAGGACAGATGGTAGCCCTAAGTAGGCAGAGAAAGATCTTCAAAGAAGTAATCTCAGAGACTTAACTACTGAGAAGAAAGGAGACAGCTTTGAGAAAAACCCAGGGAAGAACAATCCAAATAGAGGGAATAGAATGTGTAAAGGATCTATGACTAGAGAAAACTAGAGAAATCCTGGAAAGAGAAGAGGATCTAGGGTGGCTAGCATATAGCTTGAGATGAGATGAGAAGATAGCCAGGCAGATAATTAAAGCCTTATACGTTTAATTAGAGAATCCAAAATTCTTTTCTCAATGCAGTGGGAAGCCATTGAAGGCTTTTAGGTAGAGGGATGAATTAATTCCAAACTAGAGCCTACAAAGGGCTTAGTGGCAGAGAAGCATTTGAGTTGGCTCATGGAGAATGGATATTAATAACAAAGGTGGAGAATGGCATTCCAGAAAAAGGAGGGCATGTGAAAAAAAAAAAAGGCACAGAATGGGGAACCTCAGAATAAGTATTGGGACCAGTGAGTGACTATGTGCTGCTGGAAAGAAGAGTTTATGCTAAAGTTGGAAGGTGAAGTAGGAAGGCAATTCTGGAAATTTTCCTTGGAGTCTAGCTGTGGGGCTTGAAGTCCAAATTTCTGTAGAGAATGAGGAGTCATAATGTAAAGAGACATTAGATTGACAGATGGAACAAAAGGCCCAAGTTCCCCTTTTTGATGTTTTCTTATTTCTATGGATTGATTTGTGAGTATTCATTGGGTCTTTTCAGATAAGACCCAGTGGTAACGGAGTCAGAAAGATTTGATTTGCCTACAAATACAAACAAAACAAATACAAGCTTTGAGGTTTATGATATTGAAGAGATTCATTTGTCTGTATTGCTAATGCCTTATATTGTGATTATTGTTATTAATGAAGTAGCTTTTCTCAAAAAGTCTCAGATTTCGAGATTTTAGCTGGTACTAAGAGATTAATCAGTATTCTGGACAAACATGTGGCTTTTGTATTTGCACAACAAACACTTTTGAAAAAAAAAAAAGTCTTTCCATAATACTGCCATTTTTTAATTTATTTATTAGAGACAGAAAGAGGGAGAGAGGGAGAGAGAGAGGCAGAGACACAGGCAGAGGGAGAAGCAGGCTCCATGCAGGGAGCCCAACGTGGGACTCGATCTCAAGTCTCCAGGAGTAGGCCCTGGGCGGAAGGCGGCGCTAAAGCACTGAGCCACCGGGGCTGCCCAATACTGCTATTTTTGGGATATTTAGAAGCTCAAAAACCCAAATTTTTGTACTTGAGTAGCTTTGTCCTCTATTTGGACAAAATACCAATATGGCTGTGGTCCTGCTATCTACTCCCATGATAGGACTATTTGAAATCATAGGAAGGGAAAAGAGTTCTGGAATGTTGTGTTCTAACTATAGGCTATATTATAATTGTTAGGACTTTTTTCAATTCTAACAAACCTATTTAATCTAGC
The DNA here is from genome assembly GCF_003254725.2 of Canis lupus dingo. Classification (NCBI taxonomy): domain Eukaryota; kingdom Metazoa; phylum Chordata; class Mammalia; order Carnivora; family Canidae; genus Canis; species Canis lupus. Next base: position 52,419,453 of record NC_064246.1, on the reverse strand, counting down.
ATGGAGAAAAATCTTTTAATAAAAATAGGGAATACCTCTTATTAATTTTTATCTATCCATACATATCCTTACATATGATAATCATAAATCAATACCTTCTGGTAGATTGCTTCTTTCCTAACTCAGTGCATGGCCTTCAGCAGAGCTGGCTTTTCTTTTGGCACAAGCCTAGCCATGTAATTCAGGTCTGCCAGCCAGAGCAACACATTCTTCCAGACCCCAGGTATTGGATAAGTATGACCAGTTTGAGCCACTGAGAAGCAGAAGACTTCTGGGGGCAATCTTGTTAAAAGGGTCTCACTTTCACCACTGAGAATGAATTCATCAGGGAATAATAGTGTTGGAAGATCTTGGAAGACATATTATGAGTGTGAGTGGTGAACCTGCCAGAGAGCTGAGAAGAAGTTCTACTAGGGAACTAGAACTGAACAATGGAGAAAGAGAAATAATTCATTGCTTGAGGCCTTGATCAAGCAACACCTGAACTGATAAACCCCGAATTGTTCACAAATACAAAACAATAAACTCTCTTGCTTAAGACAATTTGGGTGAATTTTTCTAGGCTGTGGCTAAAAAACGCAAGGGGTGGTGAGGATTTTATGAAACTAAAGAACAGGAGTTCTGATGGAGATCAGAAAGGGAATAGAAGCAAAAAATAGTGACCCATGCAGAACCCCAAGAAGCTTTCTTTTTCTTCCTCTCCCCTCTGCTTATGCCTAGGTGCCTTTTTAACCTTTTCTCATTGCAGACTGGCTTCCTCTCTTCAATAGTTGCTTTTGCATCACCTGGCTGCCAATAACTCCCCTGCATACATGTTACCCCTCAGTCACTGGAAGAGATTAACAGTCTCTAGATCCCAATTCCAAATCCCCTGGGGAGGTTGGGTAGTTTTAGGAATAAATTCTAGAATCTGAGCTCTATTATTATCATGGCTTTGGATGGAAAATGTTCAGCTTCAGAAGAGATTTATTACCCTCACCCTAATGTCACCCCTCATTTGTCGGAGGTTTTGGAACAGGCAGCATGAAAATCATGCTCAGCATTGATAGAAATGGGCAATCACGTCCATCAGTGAAATGTTTGAGAGGAGCCTTCCATGGTTGGTCCTTTGCCAATCTGGATAGGAGATGATGACCAGCTGTTTTCTCAGGACTGAGTAGTTCCCTGGGGCAAGGTATTTTAGTGCTAAAAGGAGGACAAACCTGGACAGTTGGTCACCCTAGAGTTAGTGTGGTAAGCTGAGTCTTTATCCTTAGATTAGGGCAGAGTGCTTCTTGCTTCATGGTACTCCAACTAAAATTGTGCTTTAAGAAGTCACACAGTGGTATCAACCACCTTCTCCTTGTTCATTCTTCTGACTGCTGGCATCCTGTGTTCTGTATTATAAATATAAATTAGCAATCACTCTTAACATTTCTATCTAGCTGATTAATACAGTAGTGGTAGGTTTATCGGATTGGTAGGAAAATTTTTTTTCCCAATTTTGACCTGAGATGGAGGACTCAGTGTAGGTGACTGCAAAGAGCAGAGGCAGAGATAGCATATCATGGTGTGACTTTTCCCTGGGCCCTTGGGTCCTCTATAGGGCACACTACTGTCACCAATACTCTATGAAATGTTAGGGACCTTCTAGAAGAAGGATGGATGCTCAGTTCTGGTTCCACCACTGCCCTTTAACATTCAGACTTATATCACCATCATGGAAGATTTCAAATTAACAGTCTAGGTCTTTAATTTAGGAAAATGACTCCTGACCTTGGCTGCATATTAGCATCACTTGGGTAGATTTGAAAAAAAAAAATTCCAACTACTTAGCCATCAGAAAGGACGAATACCTACCATCTGCTTCGACGTGAGTGGAACTGGACAGTATTATGCTGAGTGAAATAAGTCAATTGGAGAAAGACAATCATCATACGGTTTCACTCATACGTGAAATATAAGAAATAGTGAAGGGACTATGAGGAAAAGGAGGGGAACTGGGTGGGGAAAAATCAGAGAGGGAGACAAACCATGAGAGACTCCTAACTCTGGGAAACAAACAAAGGTTTGCAGAAGGAGAGGAGGGTAGAGGGATGAGGTAACTGGGTGACAGGCACTGAGGGGGGCACTTGATGGGATGAGCACAGGATGTTATACTATATGTTGGCAAATTGAATTTCAATAAAATATTTAAAACAAAACAAACTTTTCCAATCTCTCCTCCCTCCCTCTAGACTAATTGATAAAAATCCCTGGAATAGGAGTTCAAGTTTTGGCACTTTGGAAATGCTACCCAGGTGATTGATTCTAAGAGACAGCCAGGATAAGAACTTCCAGTGTAAGAGACTGTTTACAAAGAATGAGCTCTCCTGGTTCCTGAACCAAACTCATCAGCAAGGCTGCATCCTCATCTTGAGGCTGGGTGAAAAAAGCAAAGCCAGTGCTAGGTGTCCTGGGACAACATTTCAGTCTCCCATCCGAGGGGATCTGAAAGCTTGCCTCACTGAACTTGTACTCATACTTCACGTATTATCCCTTTTCACTCCACACAGTGGTTGGGCACCCTCTTCATGTTAACCTCTCTTCATCTTGTCCAATTAAGTCTAAGTAGGGTGAGAAGTTAGGCAGTGATTCACAAAAAGCTTTGCATTGCAGAGTGGAGAGGATTCCAGCCTCCAAACAATGAAGATTTTCCACCTGCCCAGCATAGTTCAGCTGCCCATTGTGTTCCGGTCAGTCATGGCCAGAGAGGTAGTCATTATTTAGTATGGACTTGGTTGCTGAAGTCCCAGCCTTACCCTTGTGGATCAGAAGGCAGTGCCTAGTAAAGGGGACCATTATAAGCTGGATAAACACTCCAAAAGGTGTCAACTATAGTAATTTTTTCCCAAAAAGAAATATCATAGGTGGAGAAAAAAGGGGCATTAGTAGGATCTCATCCCCTGTACTTATCAATGAAACCTGACACTCCCTCCAAACCTTCCTTCCACAATCTGATGTTCTGTATGAAGAGATGACACATTTGGGTGAGGAGAGGAAAAAAAATTAATGGAGAAATATGGTAAGAGAAATGTGGGAAAGTGTTGGAACCTGCTTAGAAACAAAATGTTTGGAGCTTAGGTTGCCAAAAGAACAGAGGGTGGGGGAAACCTATCTTTTTATCCCAACCAGTACCCTCAACACTGGGGGGGGGGGTAGCTTGACTTTATTTGAACAGCTGGAGTAAGGAATTAGTATAGTCCACTTGATCTGTCTGGGTGTGCCCCTTTCAAGACCAATTAAACCTCTAGCACCAGAGAATGACTGGCCTGCAAAGGGCATTACTTAGTGCTTATTGACCTTATACCAATGGATCGATGGGGAAACAGAGGCCCCCTGACATGAATGACTTACCTAAAATGTTACAGCTAATTAGGGGTGGGACAAGGACTAACTGCAATGTCTCCTGACTCGATACAGTGAATGTTCTAGAAATGGGATTTATCAGAAGGAGCCACAGTGAATTCCCATATCCTCATCCACTGCCAAGTGGACCCTACATTCCCTTTTTTAAGACAGAAGGACATTTCCTTTCCAACTGCAACCCCCCACTCCCAACAGGGTCAAATCTAAACAAGATTGTGAGATAATCCCCAAACCTACAAATGGATTTCATTTTGGAAGAAAACATCACACAGTGAGATTACATTGAGGACTTTTCCCAATTCTGCCATTCTGCTGTATGGCTATTTATTATATCATCATATGTCATTTTGGATTTTTCCTTTTTTCTTTTCTTTCATTCTCTTTTTTTCTTTTTCTGAAACAATAAATCACATTATTTCAGACTAGTGAGACATGTCCACATGGACTAGTGATTATGATAAATTTGACCATGTTTTCAAAGAAAAGTGTTTTCATTATTTGAAAGTATACTCCATAAACCTAGTTAAGAGTCTCAATTTCTTATGAGAAATCCTTAAAGTATCTGCTTAAAGTAACATATATTTGAAAAGTATTTTTTAGTGCCTGCTATATGGTGCTATAGTCATTGGAATTACAAAGATGGAAATAATTTCTGCCCTTAAGAAGTTTATAGTAGAGTGGGGATAGAATAGTTAATTAAAATGATAGTTGTTTGTAGGGTACTAGAGTCTCTAAAGTGGCTCATAAATGGATCTTTTTCATGCAGTTTGTACATCTTCTAATCTTCTGCCTTAGAATTTTCTTCATGCTTCTATTCCAGTATCCTCAGCAAATCTTATCAGTACAGAAAGAAAAGGGCAAGATCGGCCCAGGTCCAGTTACAGGGACTGAAAATTCTGACTCAGTAACAAGATTTGATAAGATATTCCTCGCACACAGCAACTCCTCGCAAAGCACATAAACTTCCTTACACCAAAATAACAAATATAATGCATGTATTTGCTGATCTGATAAAAGCAGCATATCTCGCTGTGCTAATCTCTGTGAAACACTTCAAGGTGTGTCTTCCTTTGGCTTCATCTCTAAATCACCTCCAGTCCTGAAGTTCCAGCCTGTCCCCCCGGCGGCAGGGAGAAGGGGCTCCTGTTATCTGGCTTTGCTGATATGCCAAGCTAATGGCACGAAGCTCTCCTGGCTGTCCAGAATGGAAGAAACAGAACACCAATTTAAATCATGAAAAAAGTCAGTGAATCTATCATCATTAATCTTGCTGTCAGTTTTAATTTTGGGGACATTACCTCACTCAACACCAGTTGAAAAGAGCTGCCAAAACCGATGATGTCATCATCACTAGCTGCGTCTGACCCTGCCTGCTGATTCTCAGAGCTCGGAGCAAGTTAATAAATCCCCTGGCACTTGGACACACAGTGGAGTTTTATTACAATGAAGGTATAACCCATGATGTTGTTTCAATTAAATGGCCTGAGAAAATACTTTCTCGTGTTTAGCAAAACTGTAAAACATAATTATCCTCATGCAGTTGAGCCTGCTCATTGTGCCGACCTGATGATTATATATTCTCTTCCCAAATCCCCCTACCTTTTTCTCTCTCTCTCTCTTTCTTTTCTCTCTCTCTCTCTCTCTCTCTCTCTCTCTCTCTCTCACACACACACACACACACACACACATAGACACATACACACCACACGAGTCTCAGAGAGGGGTGGAAAGAATTCCAAACATGGCTCTAAAGACAGCTGAATATTCCACACAAATATCTTTTCTAGGTCACCACCTAGAGACCTGGCTGGTAGCTGCATAACTAAAGAACTACATGGAGCCATCCAGGAACCTTTTGTGTGAAAAGCAGTTGAGGGAATTCTGGGGCTTGGCATTTGAAATCTTACTAAGAGCACAACATTGACTCTCTTAAGAAGGGGCTAATATGCTAGGGAAAACCTGGAGACCAACAGCTGCTCACTCCAAACTTGGACCTCATTGCTCTTCAAATATTTATGAATAATTTCCTTCGACATGTTTGCTAACTGTTAAGGATATTAGTTTTTGCTGGTTCTTACTCATGGCCCATCTGAAGTCCCTTGGCCGTAGCCTCCTGTGAAGTCATCCTGCTGAACAGGCGCCATTGTCTTAGGGGCATTGCCATAGTGTCCACACATGGAGCCATAAACACAGGCCTCGGTGGATCCCTGCCATTTCAGCTGGAGGAGAGCTGGGCCATAAGGTGAGAAGGCTTCTTCCTTCCAGCCCAGTTTTCTTTTAAGCAATGTAGCAAATTTAGAGGACATCACACCTGGTATGTGACATAGAAAAGCAATATTTTCAAACACTAATTTGGGGTGATTATCTCCATTCTTAAGCACTTCCTATATGATATTACGCATATGCAATTGAATGAATGTAAACATGCACACACACGTACACACACACACATTTTAAAGTTTTCAAGTGAAATGAGAATTGGTAAGCATCAGAAACCTGGCCTAGGTCTCCACAAGTCCTCACCCCCCTGACTTCTTCCAAGTGACTCCTCCTAAACTCTTCTCCCCCTCCCCCAGTAAGCTACCATAAATGGCCCTCATCAATCATGCCAAATGATACAGTTGGCTTTGCACAGAGCACAAATGAGGATGAAGGGAAGACCCCCAAGCTCATTTTTCATGCTCATTTCAAATAGGAACTGAACCTAGGTCTCCAGGGGTGAGTGAGCAGTACACAAATTCACTGTCGCTTTTGCCCTCTCAGATGGAGGCCCTTGGAGATTCTTTATTATTATTTTTAATGGTCTGATATAAAGTATATCCATTCACAAGATACATTGCCTGATTTGAGAATCCATAACTGCATCCTGTTAACAATTCCTGCTGTTTATGGAGTTTGGTCTTGACATACTTGTTAAACCTCAATAAATATGTTTTTAATAACCATATGGTATTTAACATATAATAACTGTCTTATTAGGTCTAAATTAAATTCTTGCTCATGACACTTAATTTAAAGTGTGACAGTGTTTTCCTGGCAAAAAGGGATTCAAAATATCCACTGCGGGGATACTTCTTTGGGGGAGAACAGAATGTTTAAAAATCACATATTTTGATGATATGATTAAAGCAAAATTACATTTAAAAAAATCATACATGGGGGATCCAAATGAAACTAACCTACAGTGGAGTTATAACTATACAGGAAATTGACTAGGCAAAGGCTCACATTCAGAATGCAATTATTTCATGTTTGATGCATGTAAGTCTCCAAGGTATGCTAAGAGAATGACTGTCGCTTATCTCTCTTTTTGTTCTTCATGTTCTTTTTCACTGCCCAGCATGAAGGTGGTAGACAGTGCTGATTCTGGGCAAAATAGTGAAGAACAAAAATGAGGTCGCAATGCACTCATTCTCTTTATAGGTGACCTTTACCCTTTTTATTGTTTTTTGTCACTTCAGTCATTTTGTCCTTTGGTTACTCAGTTTCCCACCTAAGTGCCTGAAAAGGACTTACATAACCTTTCATGCTCCAGTGCTTTCCTTAACACTTTGAAAATCCCCAATGTGGAGGGTGAGCGGACAGAAAGAGGCTTGCAGACAACTGGCTGGGGAGATGCATGCCATGGTTGTGTTTTGGAGGATGGAATTTGTTCAGGCAGAGAGGCTGCCCAAAGTGCTTTGGAGAAATAAGAGGTGGAAGGTGAGTGTAAGTCTTGGCCCGGGAAGCACATCTCTATGGGGCTGGGTGAATGAAGCACTAGGGAGATAAAGCTCCAGTGAGTGAGAGAGAGACATTGAAGACAGAGACCAGCTGCTGCAGGAGTCAAAGAAACTGAGCTGATAACCAGGAGAGGCTCTGCAAAGGGGACGATCTCTAAGCCTCAGTTGGGTAATGTTAATTAAGCCGTGGTGAAAACAGAGGTCCCTTTAGTCTGGACAATGGTCTCTGACCAGCAGCTTCAGCATCTCAGAGGAACTTGTTAGAAATGCACATTCTTGGGCCCCCCTCAGATCTACAGAGCCCCAAACTCCATGTTTGTAAGTTTCTCAAGTGATTTAAGTGCAGCCACCATTTGAAATCCTCTTCTCTAGAACAGGCTTTCTCAGCTTTAATAGTACTGACGTTTGAGACTTGAGAATTCTTTGTAGTGGGGGACTGTTCTCTACATTTTAGGATATTTAGCAGCACCCCTGGCCTCAACCCACTAGATGCCAATAGCACCCTACCCCTTCCCAGTTGTGAAAACAAAATTGTCTCCAGGCATTTTCAAATTTCCCCAGGGAGCAAAATCGTTCTTCTCTGGTTGCAAATCATTGCTCCAAAAGAAAGAACAGCATGTAAAAATCATGGCATTAGGAATATCAGGGCATATTTGAGAAATAATGGGTATTCCAGCACACCATGGGCATTCTAGATGTGAGTATGGAAGTGTTGGAAAATAAGCTACAAAGAAAGGTTAGAGATTGAATTTGGAAACCACTGAATGCTGAGTAAATTTGGACTTAATTCAGAGGGCACTATGAAGTCACTGCAAGATTTAGGTAGAGGGTGATGTAACAGAAATCTCTGTTTTGGACTACATTAGATTAGAACAATGGCTTTTAAGCTATTGTGAGAAACATATTTACATAATGATGCCTCAAGGCATGTGCATACACCTTCAGCAAAATGTTTACAAACAGTCTGATTTTTTCCCCCTGTTCTATTGTGTTCTATTTTGTTCTGTTCTGTTCTATTCATTTTATTTGCTAAATGCTGGTTATGACACACTAAATGATTTCATAATCCACTAATGGGCACACTCCACTGCTTGAAAAACACTGGATTAGAAATGAAAGACATTGGAAACAAGGCAGCAGAGAGGAATAGTTCAATTACCTAGGAAAAAATGATGGAAACCTGATATTAGGGTAGGCATGAGGCAGAAGGCAGAGCTAGAAGGGATGTTTTAGATATAGACTGTAAGGAAGAAGGAGAAGTCAGAAAAAAATGTCATGGCTTTTGTCAATTTTTGTAATTATTATTATTATTATTTTTTTTAGTGCAACCAATATAAATAGATACCTAAATAATAAAGTTGAAGAAGGTTGTTTTTGTTGTTATTTCTTTACTAATTTTTGTCAGAAAGAGGATAATGTTTCTGGCTAAGGACTGAAGAGTTTGAGCTGCCAAGCATGATGGAAATGTCCAGTAAACCACACAAAAGGTAGGCTATGGCATGGATGAGGGTCAGAGGTGGTGTTGTGGATTTATGAGTCATGCCCATGCTAGGCCTGGTGGATGAGGTCACCAGAAGAGAGAGAATGTGGTTTCTGAGACTAATAGCCTCTCCCTGTATATTGATATCTATCTGAGTAATAATATTCATTTCTAGTGTAATAAAGACCCACTCAGCAGATGGTATCACATCATAAATAAGTCAAGGCAAACCCAAGATGTGATCCTTGCCCTTTGAGAGGCTATAATTCATTTAGGCCCCCTGGTTTGAGCTGAATAGTATTTTCTATATTTATTGAGCACCAACTATCAACTACATACCATTCTAAGTACAGAGAATAAAGCAACGGACAAAATAAATATCCCTGCCAGCATAGAGCTTATTCTCTAGTAGAAGGTTGCATACAATGAAAAAACAGACAAAGAAATGAAATATATTTTATTTCAGATGTTGGTAAATGCTGTAGAGAAAAATAAAGCAGGGAAGGGGAGGGGATGCCAGATGGAGGAATTGCAACTTTAAATCAGGGACTTCTCTTGAAAAACTGGCAACTGAGCCCCCTGGGAGTCCCTGGTTTCTTGGGATGACTGACATGACCAGGGGTAAAAGCATAATGAGACAAGCCTTGATGGTTTCAAGACAGAGCATGATGGAAAACTGTGATGGGCATAGGCAGGAGGCAGGGGGTGGGGATCTTACTAGGAGCACTCAGCTGTGGGCTCCTCTCTTCAAAGCTGGAGAGCTTGGGAGACACAGAAGCCAGGGGAGGGCTCCCCACAACTTCGATTCTTGCCTTCTTCATCTTACTACACTCTCATTTATATTAACTCTTCCTTTCCAAAGCTCTTTCCCATCTTATTTTCCATTTAGAAATCACAGAACTCTCTAAACATGGGGAATTCAGAATTTAATCTCGTGACAAGTGAGAAACACTGGCTTGTGTTCTAGATGTGTCTGCTCAGAGCTAACTATGGGACACTGATTCTATGGGATAAGAGCTATTACCTGAAAATAGGATTTTGTGGCCAAATATATTTGGAAAATACTGAGCTACACAAGTATAAACCTGTTTATACTAAACAAATAAAATGGAATTCTTGACTGTAAGACATCACAAAATCTTTAGTGTGCTATTGGGTATTGCAAATCTCCAAGAAGGAAACAGAGTATGCATAATTTTCCAAACTTATTTGGCTGTGGAAACCCTTTGTGAGGGAAGATCTCTCAGGAGGATGTTTTACCTGGGTATACACTTTGGGAAATAGTCAACTGGCTGTATTGTATGAGGATGGGCAAATTACTTAGCCCTCTTGAATCTTATTCTCCTCATCCATAAAATGAGAATTTTGGCCTGCTGCCCAAAGAATGTCAACAGTACCATAGGACTCTGCTGTTGGCCTTGAAGTTGTTCAGGATTTTATCAGTGACCTCAGTGAAGAGAAAAGAGATAATTATCACATCTGGAGATGACACAGGGTTGAGAAGGGTGACTAATAGGTCAGATGACAGAATCAAGACTTAAACTTATCTTGACATGTTAGAATGATAGGCCAAACTGATCTACAGAAAATTTAATAAGGATGAATATATGTTCTGCTTTTAGTTTCATAAAATTGATTTTTAAAGTATAAGATGTGAGAGAGTAGGTTTGACAGCAGTTTATATTAAAGAGAGAGAGAGAAGGAGAGAGAAAGAGGGAGCTGAAGATTTTGACTGACCACAAGCCCAAGATGAGCCATCAGGGGATGTAGCTGCTCTAAAAGTGAAACCAATAAGGTTTATTAACAGGAATAATTCCATTCTAAGGGAGCCATGGGCCCCCTGGGTTAGATGCTACCTAGAGTATTAATATATAACATTTTTGAGTGTTTATTAGATGTTTGTCACTATATCATGCCTGTTGTATGTATCATCTAATTTAATCCCCACAGTAGACATACAAGGTGCTATTATTATAATAATAATCACTTCCATTCCATACTTGAGGACTCTGAGACTCAGAGATCACACCAAAAGTGAGCTATGGAGCCTGGATTTGAAAGCAGGTGGACTACATCCATAATCTGGGTTACTCTGGCTTCTACAAGGACGGCAAGAGATCTGAGAATCATAAAATTTGAGGGAATAAGTGATGTTGTTCAAAAGGATGAAACAACCAAAAATAGGTACAATCTCCTAACATACAAAAACTCTTCAATTGAAGAGGCATCAACTCCTTTTATTATGCCACTGTATTGGATAGAACTAGGAATGGCTGGTGGAAGTCACAGAGAGAAAAATTTCAATTCAATATAAGGAAAGACTTTTTAAGGGTTAGAGTAATCTAAACTGCATTGAGAAACCTCATTAAAGCATTCTCTCTCTCTCTCTCTCTTGCTACCTCCCCCTATTCTTCCTCTTCCCTCTCTCCCTCCCTTTCTCTCTCTTCAGTGGTGGCCATGTGATCATGGGTTCCAATTCTTGGAAAATTGTTGAAATGCATTAATTGGGCTAGTAATTAATTAATTGAATAATTCAATATGTCTATAATGCATTAAAAACTTTGGGATGCACAAAATAATGTGACACAATCCCTCCTTTCAAAGAACTTCTTATCAAGTTAGGGAGAGAGACATGTAAAGAAATTATAGGTGATCCTGGACCTACGGTGGCTTAACTTGGGAGTTTGGCTTTCATGACACTTTTAGCTTAAATATCACTCTCTCAGAGACAACCAAAACTGGTGTTTTGGGTTGTACAATGGCTGCCAAAGACAGCGTTTTGACAGTTAATATTGGTCATGGTCTAAGGCAATTCAGGGCACTCTGGTTGAAATGGGAGAGCAAAGAGATCATTGAGTGGAAAGTGGAGAGTTGGAGTAGGAGGAAATACAAGCAGAAACATTAGCCAAAGAAGACTAAGAAGCTGTTTGTCCTTGACATCTTTAAGTGCTCTCAGAAGCATTGGCACATACTGAAACATAGGGTTTTTGAGACTGATGACCCTAGTTGTCAATGCCATGCAGGTCATGGCAGCAAGGAAGAGCACCTCCAAGGAGAGTAACCAGAAAGGGAAACCTTTTCCAATTCAGGCTCATTGGATTCTTATTTTGAGAAGCCTCATCCATTCTAACCCATAATGAAACTGTTCTCCAAAAGAACTTTTAGAACATAGCATTTGTGTTCAGTGTTTTATTTTTATGTAATGAGTGCTTTGCAAAATCATTTTTAACTCATTTATTTTAATATTAGGTTTTGAATTTTTATAATTTATGGACTTATTTACCACAGGCTTGACTCTCTATGCCAAACAACCAACTATGTTAAAGGTAGAGATCATCAAGTGTAAGGCAGCTCCTATAACTAAAATGTATGTAGGATACAAAGGGAACACCAAAGAGGAGGTGACTTAAGACTCCAGAGGGGTTGGGTGGAAGTCAAGGGAGGATTGATGATGAGGTACTCCTTGAAATACCAGTAGGAATCATTTAGGCAGAGTAGAGAAAAAACAACAAATGCCAACAGTGGAAGTAATGAAATCAATATTACAAAGGCCAATAATAGTATGGCTGTGAGAAACTCTTCCATTTCTCAAAATATTCTATGATTAGATCATTCTCTACCAGAATTATGGGATAGCTATTACCTAAGGCATAGATTGATTTTAAGTGTGTGGCACAAACTAATGGCATAAAACAAGACTGAATCTCATAATAAAAACATTAATTTCCTTTAAAGTTCTCTTTTAATCCTTCTGATTATGTGAGGAGAAGGTCTTAGATTCATGCCTGTGTGCATACTAACACAGCATTTTAAGAAAGAGAGAGTAGCTCCCATGTTTATCTTTCTGCCTTAGTTGTCTCATCTATAAAATGGGGGAGACAAGGTGAAACTAGGTACTAATCATAGAGTTGTGATAATTAAATGAAATATTATATGTATGTAAAGCATTCAGAGCAAGGCCTGGCACATACCAAGTTCTCAATAAATACTGCATGTTATTTTTGGTTTTGTTGCTATTGTCCTTTTTAGACAAAGCAACACTTATCTGGCCAAAATTTAATAATATGACTTTGTATAAATTTAATTTTATAGTTAACAGTTACCTTCTGTATATTTTAACTGATACTGTTTTCTTTTAAATTAGATTTATGGAAGTAAAGCATAAATAATAAAAGTTGGTACATAGAAAAAGCACAAATCATGCAGGCAGACTGCAAATAACCACAGTTTGGAAAATACAGACCTGGATGATCTCTAAGGGTCTTTGTAGTTCTAAAAGTCAAAGATTGTACTGATGAAAGAGGGAGGCCCAGAGAGAATAGAAATTTTACCCAAGGTCACTGGGCTCATTAGTGGCAGAGCTAGGAGCAGATCCAAGACCTCCAGATGCTCAGACTCACGTTCTTCCCTCTGGGTCTTGCTCGTGGTCCAAAGCCCTGGGATTTCTCAGCTGAGAGAGCCCTGTCTTGGATTATTTGCCCTGGTAAAGGGGCACTGACAGGGGTAAAGTTCTACAAAAAAAGTTCTGCTCACTCCTTCTGACTGCAGCAAACCCTGAACCATGCCCTAAAACCAAGTTGCCTGCCGGAATCTTGCTGCATTCTTACTGAGCCCTGACACCACGTTCAACACTGGGAATTTGGGTGGGCCTAGAGTGCCTTTAGAATTACTGCTATAATTCAAAACATCCAAATTATTATTTTCTCCACAAGATGAAGCCAGGGGAGTGCTGTTAAGTGGAGAGAAAAGTGTTTGTTACGCTAGACGTTCCAAAAAAATGTCCTCCTTTGCCATTAAATCATAGCATTTCTAAATGAAATGATACTTTGCAAACTTTGGCAGCACCTCAAATTTGGACATTGTGCAGATTTTTTTTTTTCTCTTTCCCATTTTGTGCTTTTTCTCCATGTAATCTAGAGGACTACTATTTGCTGGCTTTACTTTTCTTGTTTGTCTTTCCTTATGATTCAAGTTGTCTACTTTCCCCAAAGACCTCAGATAACTTGATTTTCTGCTCATAACTTATCATTTCCAATAAATAGTGAGAGTGATAGAGTCTCAAGAATACAACCATTGCCCAAATTGGTTGTTTCTCAGTATCCTCCTTTCTCTAGGATTAATCATGAAGGACTTCATGGAAAGAGATCTGCTTATTACCATGATATCCTCAAACAGAAAGTTAATGAGGCCTATATCTCTATCTATCTATCTATCTATCTATCTATCTATCTATCTATCTATCTATCTATCTATCTATCTATCTATCTATCTATCTATCTATCTATTTATCTATCTGCCATGAAATATTACTCAGCCACAAAAAAATAAGTGAAATCTTGCCATTTGCAATGATGTGGTTGGAGCTAGAGAATATAATACTAAGTGAACTAAGTCAGTCAGAGAAAGACAAATACTATATGATTTCACTCCTACATGGAATTTAAGAAACAAAACCAATGAACAAAGGGAAAAGAAGAAAAGAGAAAGGGACAAACCAAGAAATAGTCCCGTAACAGTAGAGAACAAACTGATGGTTTGTTAGGTGAAATAGGTGATGGGGATTAAGGAGGACACCGGTGATGAGCACTGGGTAACATATGGAAGTTTTGAATTACTACCTTGTACACCTGAAACTAAGATTGTATTGTATGTTAATTAACTGGAATAAAAACTTTAAAAGTTTAAACTGGAATAAAAACGTTAAAAAATAAGGCGCATGTAAGATTTTTAAAAAATTAATAAGGGTATATCAACATGGCAATTATATCCTCAAAGCCTGAAACTGACCAATAAAATCTATGAAAATTGGCTTCAACCATATTAAACTATCTACTGGACTAGTGTAGTCTTGTACACTCTGTGTGAACAATACTAATGTGTATCCACCTGTTCTTCAATTACCTGTGCTTCTATAAGGCAGCTCTGGGTAGAAGTAAATTCCTCAGGCCCCAGCTTCTCTTTCCTTTCTTGGTCTTCACTGACAGTGTCTGCACAATTCAGGAGAGTAGCTTTTGCATCCACAACCCCATTGCTGGAGCTCAGTGCCTTGACTTAGCAGCCGGGGAAATCCATTGACAGGCCTAGGGTGTTTCTGGGCCTACAGCTGGGCTGCTCTTCTCCAACAAGACCTGAGGGGCTTGGAGCAGGACTGAGCTTGCAAGTCAGAAAACTCTCCCAGCAGTCTGGCTTGCATTAGTGAAAATTCCCCTTGGTGAATTGAGAGGCGGGACTTGACTGTTCCTCTGCTCTCTGGATCAGGAGCACAACGTGCCTCTTCTCTCAGCATCTTTGGGCAGTGTCTCTTAGTAGGCTTGGCTATATCTCTCTTTGGGCCTGCTCTTTCTCCCTTTCTTGCCAGCTCTCCATCCTTAAACAATTATTTAGGCCTATAACCTAACTTTGGAATGCTTGGACTCAGAACTCAAGGCACAGAAATGATAAATAAGAGCAACTGTGTTCCTTGGCGTGGCCTGGGAGTGGGAGATTTTCATTAATTGAGTATCTTGGTACTCATTCATTTACTCATTCATTCATTCAACAAATATTTATTAAGAACAATGCCAAGCATCATTCTAGAGACTATCTGTGAACAAAACAGACAAGAATCTCGGCTTACAATGGAGCTTACATTCTTGGGATCAGGACCAGCTTCATAATTTGCAGAAGCCGGTGAAAATAAAAATGCAAAAGTAGTCAGTTTAAAAATTCTTAAAACTTTCAAGACAGTAACAGCAGAATATTAAACAAAATGTGAGAGCCTTCTAAGTGTGGGGCCCAATGTGACTTGCACAGGTTGCACACTTTTGAAGCCAGCTCTGGTAGGGATACGTGGAAAGTTAACATGTACATCACCAGTGGATGGACAATGCAAAGGATAGGACACAATAAGTCTATTTTGTACAAGAATAACAACTGTCAGATTTTCCTTTGGTGATTCAAGGGTCAACCCAGAATTTTTCTGGGCACTATTAGATTGTCATTTGTCATTGCACAATTAAAGCATTGACTTTGTGAGCTCTGAATATCAGGATGATGGCTTATGGATGGTCAGTGTGCTTGAGGATTCTAAAAGAAAGAATAAGCCCACAAAAAATGGTACTTTTTAAGATTAAACTGAGTGGAGTCACTTCTCGTGATTGCTTTTCACAACCTCCTGATCCTCTCAAAATCCAAGCACATAAAGTACAGATGCCATGTGCATACCGAAATTGTTATAGCTGTAGATATCAATTATTCCGGTAATGTAGGATAACCTGTTTGAAAGAGACCCCAGTGGAATACCAGTGCAGTTAATTGGTTCAGGGGTTAATTTCTCAGATGATCTATATAGGTCCTCAATGTGATTTTTGAACGCACTGACTGCAGCTATCTGTGAATGGCTATTCCATCGTTTCAGGCCCCAAACTGTGCCAGCTCCTTCCTTTACCTCTGTTCAAATGTTTCTCTTCCATCCAAAAGTCATGCAAAGGGAGCCAAGTGTTTGACAGTCAGACTCTGTTAATTTCATTTCTGGAGAAAAATACCAAGAACATGATTCCCAACTCTCAGCCCAACTGACAAGGAGGGAAACTCAAATGAGTGATGTGCTGGCATACTCATCCTGGACTTTTGTGAAAATAAAAGAAGTCGTGCAGTCTTTGAAAATGAAAATCAATTGAGTAACAGCACTATGTAGGAAAGGTTGTGTTCTCAAGGTGACCATTTCACAACTTGGACTTTTTGGGGGCTATTATGTTTAACATATGATGTGGCTCATCATTATGGACTCCAAATGTGTGGAAAGATCACTGAATGAGAAGTAAGAATAACTGCTTTTGAGTCTTTACCGTTAAGTCAAGTTTCTAGCTCTCTCAGCCTCAGTTTCTCATCTGTAAAATGGAAGAGCTAATAGCCTGTTACTGAATTGCAAAATTCAGATTAACAATAGGTATGAAAGTACTTGTAGCCTACAGAATGCTTCACAAATGTAGGGTTGATCATTACTGTTATTGCAATTGTTATTAGTTTCTGTTTTCCAAGGTGAGCTCGTTAGATGGCAAATACCAAGATGGATGAAAGCGACATTGCAGGTGGATCCCCCTGATTATTCCCTCATAGAGGGGGAAGAAGTGGATAGAGTACAAGATTTTGCCTGGCAGTGATGGTTGAGGGCAGCTGAATCCTGTCACAGAAAATTTAAAGGCCCTCCCCTTTTTCATTTCCCTCCATGAACCTCTACCTGTAGTAATAAAAAATCCTGTGTTCATGCCTGTGTCGCTTCATTTTAGGAGCTTGACTTTTATATGAATCTTTGTCCCTGTGTGGGGCTGCTGAGTATTATTTCTGCCTCATCTTCCCAATGAAGAAGGGAAGTATGTGGCATTAAATGATTTGCCCAACTCACCCAGAAAGTCAGTGCTGACATTTACAAAAGAGTCGATTGTATTCTTCATTCTCCACCTTAGTCACCAGAGGACATCCCTGCAGAATGTCCAGGATGATCTGATAATCAGCCTTCATTCCTTGCCAGGACCAGAAGCCATGGTTATCTTTATATGGACGTGCCTTTGACCTTTTCCTTGCCCCATTTAACTGGCAGAGCTTTTTTTTTCCTGTAAGACCAATACATTGTCAGCACATAGGGATTATAAGCAATATTCACCACATGCAAAACCCTTAAGGCTGCATACTGGCGGACACCAGGAGGGCACCCACTGCAATGGCAGCAGAAGTGTGAGCCTAGGGCACAGGATAAGAGGAATCTAGAAAGACCTGCTCTGAGAGCCATTTCCAGCAGGCTTCACATCTCAGGAGAGCCAATCAGTAGCTGCGTCACTCTGAACAAGTTACACAACCTCTCTGAACTTCAAGCCCTGCACTTTGAAGGTTGAGCCTTTAGCATCTACCTCAGGAGGATTATTGTGACAATTCAGTGGGCCTATACATGTATATACAAATATGGATATACATGGACAGTAAGATCGAGAGAAAGATGGAAGGAAAGAGATAAGGAGACTACTAGCCTGGGTTTAGCACATGCTGGTATGCCAGAAACATCATTTCCAGTTTTCTTCCCTGGAATTGGCCTGCTATATCTCAATACTCTTGATTCTATGGCGCTTCTTAAGGGCTAACGTAAAGCACTATGGTTTTGTTTGAATCAAGCACTACATCGTATTCATGGAAAACGGATTATAGTACTCAGAGAGGACAGTTATTTTCTGACATCTGAAAAGGGGATAGGCCCCGGAGCAGTAGACCTCAGGCACTGTGTCCCTGTAGCTCCCTGTACTCCCCCATTATAACCCTCAAGAGGGTTCATTGCTATTGCTTATTTCAATTTTTGTCTTTGCTGCCAGGCCTCCGGTCTCCTGAGGGCGGGGACTGTCCATCATTTCTCTACTCACACAAAGCTTACTACGTATGTATTCTAGCAAACCAATAAATATTACTGATGACTGATTATATAAGAGGCTAACAGGAATTAGGTTCATGGGTGATAGGTTTAAAATGGGTTATTAAGAAGCTAAGTGCATTTCAGGTCCATTTCCATCTTTTCTTTTCTTTCTTTCTTTCTTTCTTTCTTTCTTTCTTTCTTTCTTTCTTTCTTTTTTTTTTTTTTAGATTTTTTTAATTTATTTATTCATGAGAGACACAGACAGAAAGGCAGAGACACAGGCAGAGGGAGAAGCAGGTCCCATGCAGGGACCCTGATGTGGGACTTGATCCTGGAACTCCAGGACCACATCCTGGGCCAAAGGCAGGCGCTAAACCGCTGAGCCACCTAAGGATCCCCCCATTTCCATCTTTTCGATATCAGTGTATATAGGACAATCTGGCTGTCAACGGAAGTTCCTTGTAAAAATAAGAGCCTTACTCTGGCAGAGCCATGTGTTCATTCATTCATTTGTTCCAAAAAATACTTTTATCATCAACTGCACAAGGACTGTTCAAGGTGCTGGGCTACATACATAAGTGATCTAAAGAAAGCTATGTCCTTGCATTCCAGTAGATTACGGTCTAGTGGGTGAAAACAGACAACAAACAAAAAAATACACCACGTGTTGGGTGGTGCTGAATGCTATGAAGGAAAGGAAAGCTGGAAAAGAGAGCCAGAAAGTGAGAGAGGGGCTAGTTTAGATATTTTAGGTGCTATCCTATTTTAAGTAGGATAACGGGAGAGGCCGCAGACGGGAGGAAGTTTAAGCAGAAGTCTGAAGAAGTGAGGGACAGAGCCTGTGCATATCAGAGAAAACATGTCTGGAGTAGAAGGATCAGCCAAAGTTGACTGTCATGATTGGCTTCTGGTCGGATGGAAGCTGGAAGCCATAGGAGCGAGGGGAAGCTAGCGGAGCCAGTATGGTGGTTGCAAAGAAAATATTATGCTTCTCAGAGCTTGCTTAGGGCAATCCTGGCTCCTCTTTTAAGCAAATGCAGGTGACCATTCTTGTCTTTGGGCTAAAGAAACAGTTGTGGCTTTGTTTTATATCTTGGCCAATTTTCTTATGAAGTTTTTAATGATGGAAAATGCAAACCTGCAGATACGATTCCCACACTACCTGAAGGCCAAACACCTATTTACATTACCCAGGCTGCTGCAGGGCCTGGCCAGAATGCCTTTGTTCTGGGAGGCTACTGGCCAGGAATAGCTCTTGGGAGCCAACTGAGGCTGAGGCCAGCCCCCTCTCTCCACCCTCACACCCTGGAATCCCTCACTGACAAACGACAGAAGAGCTGGGGCAGGGAAGAGGAGCATGACACTCGTCCACTGAATACATGATGAGGCAGCGAGACAGTTAATCTTCCATCTGAAGAAATTTTCAGGCAGCTTCAAGAGGACATATTTCCAATTTCTCCTGAGAGGAGGAACTGATAGGAAAGTCGCACCTCCCAGTCAGTCCCCAGTTCACAGTGAAGAGCTTGAAAAATCACACACAAGGAGATGTGAAACAGATAAACAGAGCTGAGAGCTCCTCTGAGGAACTCAGAAACTCAGTGGCAGCTGGAAAACCTTGTTTTCCTCAGGTTTCCCAACTTCCCTCAACGAACTTCACTGTTGGTCTCCGTCTGGTGTGAAATGATTAATTCTTTTAAATGATGGAGGGCATCACAGAGATCCAGGGCTGCTTTTCTCTGTTCTGAAACTAGAAAGAAACAGATTTCATCACTAGCTTCCAGTTGGTTTTGTTACCTGACCTCTCCCCCATAAATATTTATGTTGGCAATTTAAAATGACCAAGTGATGCTGTATTTACCTGGAGCAAGCTTATCCTCATTCATTCATTGGTTTTCTTTTGCACTCTATCTGCTTTGGCTATGGGACATAGTTGTCTGCTGATCTAAAGATAATATTCATGTATTCCCTAGTCCCAGGGGTGATGCTATGCTTGGTAAAAGTAGTAGGAGCTGACCTGGACTATGGGGCTACAAGGAGGTCAAGTAGGTTGAGTGGCTGCTTAGTTTGGAATTATCTCACAGTGTCTTATGAATTATTCATTGATCCAAAATTATTTTTATTAAATGCTAGTTGTTGGGGTTACAGAGATGAATAAAATGTGACCTCACTCACAGATTGGTAGAAGAATAGTGTGAAACCAGAAGACCAATGTGACAGTAGTATATGTGGTGGTGGCCTTCCCAGAACATTGCTCCTCTACGTTGTCCCTTCCTCCCTTTTCCCCTTCTTCCTTCCCTTCCTTCCTTCCCTTTGATACATATTACTGAGCACTTACCACCTGCAATTACCAATTAACACAGAGCACAGAAGACCAAGTTGTTACTCAACACACTGACTTTTTTGTATTATCCAATGTCTCAGTGAGAAATGGTTTACTTTAAAGGACCAGTGGCACTCTGACTACTGTTTTTTTCTTTTTTTTTTTGACCCATTCAGCCACAATCTCTAGAAACATCTCAACAGACAGTAAGCATTTTCTGAGAGTAGGAATTCACTTTTTCCAATTCCCTTCTCCTTCCTGTTTATCTGGCACAGAGCAACAGCTCAGTAAGTATTGAATGAGTGAGTGAATGAATGAATAAAGTGCTCCAATTACCACAGAGTGTTTGGGAGACTTGACATTCCACCAGAAAATTGGATCTTCATAGGTGGCCAAACCAGATAACTCAAAACCACAGTTGGAAAATTGACTTTGGTGTTTGAGTTGTATGCCATAGACATAACTCAAAAAAAAAACACAAAAATATGTGGCTGTCTTGGCCAGGAGGTTTCTAGACCCATCTAGGAATGACACTCACTGAAAGTATTTTGGCAGCTCTTTTGTCAACTTCTTCCACTGCTTGAAAGCTGGGTTTTAGTAGCACGACTATTTTACCAACTCTTACCTGGAAGGTTCTGGTTATGCCCAAAGAAAGCCCAAAGATGACTTGGTGGAGTCCACTTGCTTCCTATCCATGCTGATGCCACACTCTGTTGCTATACCTTTAGGCCTCTGGATTCTGGCTTACTCTGTGTCATGTGCTTGGTGTGATGGAAGTGGTGGAAGAAGACTGAATTTGAAATTAAAGGATCGAAGGTCAAGTTGCACTACAGGCACTGTGATCTTGAGTACTATGTTAGTTTCCTATTGCTACCATAACATATTACCACAACTTTAATGGCTTAAAACAATAC
The DNA here is from genome assembly GCF_003254725.2 of Canis lupus dingo. Taxonomy (NCBI): domain Eukaryota; kingdom Metazoa; phylum Chordata; class Mammalia; order Carnivora; family Canidae; genus Canis; species Canis lupus. The sequence continues at coordinate 52,398,254 of NC_064246.1, read as the reverse complement.
AAATTTATTCTCTTACAGTTCTGAAGGAAAGAAGTAAAAAATGAGTCTTACAAGTGTAAAGCAAAGTGTCAACAGGGTTAGTTCCTTTTGGAGGCTCCAGGGTAAGTACATTCCTTGCCTTTTCCGCTTCTAGAGACTGCTGGCATTTCTTGGCTTCTGGCTGCACCATCCCAGTTGCAGCTCCTATGGTCACATTGCTTTCTCCTCTACTATAGTCAAATCTCCTGTCTGCCTCCCTCTCATAAAGACCCATGTGTTTACATTGGGAAAATCCAGGATAATATCCTTATCTCAAAAATCCTTCATTTAAGCACATCTTAAATGTCCTTTTTGCTATGTAAAGTAACATTCACAGGTTCCAGGGATTAGGATATGGGTATTTTAGGGCAGGGATGTGGTTATTATTCCATCTACCATAAACCCTTTAGTTTTGCTGAAACTATGTATAGAAATTATGGAATAAAAATGAATGAAACATGGTTTCTACATCACTCTTGTACTATAAAGACCTTTGAAATAGCTATTGTTATTGTCATTACTACTAATCTATGGAAAACCCCCTACATTTGCCAGTCAAAGGAAGTTCATGGTCCTCAAACAGGATTATTTCAGTGAAATCCCCTATCCCCACTCAGCCCCCAATAAACTGTGAAACAGCGAAATTTGTTTGATGGTTACATTTCTTTTTTCTTTTAAAAAAAAAATATTTTAGGGATCCCTGGGTGGCGCAGCGGTTTGGCGCCTGCCTTCGGCCCAGGGCGCGATCCTGGAGACCCGGGATCGAGTCCCACGTCGGGCTCCCGGTGCATGGAGCCTGCTTCTCCCTCTGCCTGTGTCTCTGCCTCTCTCTCTCTCTCTCTCTGTGACTATCGTGAATAAATTAAAAAAAAAATTTTATTAATTTATTCATGAGAGAGAGAGAGAGAGATAGAGGGAGAGAGAGAGGGAGGCAGAGACACAGGCAGAGGGAGAAGCAGGCTCCATGCAGGGAGCCTGACGTAGGACTCGATCCTGGGTCTCCAGAATCACGCCCTGGGCAGAAGACAGGAGCCAAACCGCTGAGCCACCCAGGGATCCCCGGATGGTTACATTTCTTAAAGTGCAACTTACATTCAGTAAAGTGAACAAATTTTAGCTACAGCTCAATGAATTTTTATATATGTTTGTCTTTGGGTAAACAGATCCAGATCAAGGTATAGGAAATCCCTAGTAACTTAGTTAGGTTTCTCCTCCCAGTCAGTTCCCTCAGGTAATTACTATTCTGTCTGGATGTTTGTTTGTTTGTTTTCCACTCAACAATTTGTCCTTGATATCCTTTTCTATGTTTTTGCAAAAAACAGAAGTTTATTATTTTTCCATTGCCATGTAGTATTTCATTGTATGAATATGCCATTATGTATTTACTCATTCTATTTTTAGTTGATATTTGGGTTATTTACAGTTTGGGCAATCATAAATGAGGCTGTCATGAGTATTTTTGTGCACGTCCTTTGGTGGATATATGCAGTTATTCCCAACAACCAAGGAAGTCCATCATAAAAGAAAAAAATAGGGAATTGCAAAGCCAATTTCACTTATAAATACAATGTAAAAAATAAAAAATTCTGTCCAGACTCAGAGTGGAGTTTTAGAAACACAAAACATGAAGAAATGTTCTTCTCCAAGTTAAGGAGGTCAACTCAAATCCAATAGAAGAATGTCTGGGAAGTTCACAGTCAGTTTCATGGCCATGATTTTGTCTGGGGCAAGAACTTTGGTTCTTTTTTTTTTTTTTAATTTTTTTTATTTATGATAGTCACAGAGAGAGAGAGAGAGAGGCAGAGACACAGGCAGAGGGAGAAGCAGGCTCCATGCACCGGGAGCCCGACGTGGGACTCGATCCCGGGTCTCCAGGATCGCGCCCTGGGCCAAAGGCAGGCGCCAAACCGCTGCGCCACCCAGGGATCCCCGCCCAAGAACTTTGGTTCTATGTAGGAGCTTCAAGCACCCATCAAGTGCATTAGCTGACCTGCATCAGTTAGGACAGGAAACTCTGGCAGGAATTGAATCAAACTTTGGCATGTCTCTCCTTCTGTTAAAGGTGGTTGGGTAGGTGGTAGAGAACACAGTTCAAAAGGAAGTAGGGAGGACTGTGATTGAAGAGGAAGGAGGAGCCATTGGCAGCTTAGGGCTATGGAAATGTTGAAACAATCCATGTCAGTTTATTTTATGATCATTCCTCAGAGTTTCCATCTCACATTGGATTTTTTTTTTTTTCTGGGACAGATTAAGAAGGGGAATCAATTAATGTGAATCTCATGTTACTGTAAACAGTTGGAGGTCTTAATTGGGCCAGGAGTGAGCAGGTGGTCCTTCCCCAGTCAGCTATCCTTTCACCTGTCAGTCAAATGAGGAGAGGGCCTCCATCGCTCATTAGCAACCATTTGTCACCTCGAACAGAGCTTTGAAAGGATTTCTTTGAACTTTGTTTGGGATTGATTTTCTGCATATGCTGAGCTGTTACTGACAAACTCTGGGCAACTGCTCCTCTGTAACAAATACATTAAAAGAAAGGGTGAGAGGATTTTAATAGCCTCCAAATTACATAGCCTAGAAGGCTGGGATTCTTTCCCCACTCCCAGTTTACCTCATCAGCCCTCCACTTTCTGGCACTGCAGCACAATGAATAACAACCTTATCCTTCAAGAGAACCATCTTGAACTTTTGCTTTTCTTCTTTTTGATTTTTTTAATATATCACTGGCTTCATACTAAAATTGATTCATAACAATGCTTAATTAAGAATGGACTTTATACCTTGGCTTTGTCTCTCACTTTTCAAGGAACATTCAGGAATGGGATTTGCAGTATCAAGGGCTGGTTTGGAGCATTACCCAGATGGTCCCAAAGATGCTCTTTTAGCCTCTTTCTTCCATTCTGACCCTTGTTAAGGTCAGGGGCTATGGCTGGTTTGCTCAGTACTATATGCCAAGTATGCTTCACTGTGTTTAGCACAGAGGTGATGCTCAACAAATATTTATTGAGTTAAGTAGTTGATTAGAAAAATAACAAATTGTCACTCTTGCCTTATGATTGAAAGGTAAAGACACTTAATAACTTGCTATAGCCAAGGAGAATAGCCATAGTTCAGTAGCCAGGTGAATTCTTGGGAGGACCCAGCTTTTATTTATTGATTTACTTGTTTTGCTGAGTATAAGTAAAATTTATGCATTATGGAAATTTTAGAAAACTTACATAACTTATATGAAGTTGTGATATCCCCTTCCACAGGACAGGGTCATATTTAAAGAAACATGAGTGGTCCCGTCAGAAATAGCCATCTTCATCTACATTTCTGTCATATGTGGAAAGCCATCAAAGAACTTACAACATGTGAACTCTTACTTAAAAATTTCTTCTTTTCTTTATTTCTTCTCTGGTACCAGAGAATATTCAGGGTCGCCATTTCTCACCTACCCCTCTCTCCTTTTATTACCTCCCAAAAGCCCTTCCCCAACAGGACATTCATCCCATTGATGATGGTTCCACCCATCAGCTTCCCACTCCCCTTGCTTTTCCCACCATGGGAAGGTAGTTCTGCTGTGGCTTGAGTACATCTTCTAGAGATAATCTGTCTAAGCAGCTTCAGTTCTTTCTCAGAGAGCGCGGGAGGATGAATGGATGGAGTTTCTCCTGCCACACATACCTTAATAATTATTATCCCATCTCATGTAAAAAATATTAGAAAATTTAATTTAAATTAAATCTCACCATACACTCATAACCATTTTGTACTTTTTTGTGACTATACTATAAATTACAGTATTGTATTCTGCTTTCTAACTTAGTATTTTGAGCATTTTTCCACATAATTAAATAATATCCAAAAAATGATTTATAGGTTCTGCCAATACTCAGTCTTATGGATGCCACATTGTTTGACAATTCTCCTATTGTTGGGCATTTGGGTTGATGTGGGATTTTTATATTTCTCTTCAATTCTACACCATAGAGAAGGCATTGGCTCTAAAAAGTGGACTTTGCCAGAAGACAGGAATCAGTATAATGAAAGGGGGGCACTTTCATTATGGACCTAGGTCTCAACATTTACTATACACATTTCTCTCTGGCTGGTTTGGCCTCCTGGGGGTCAGAAACTGAAGCTGTAATCAGTGGAAGCCAAGTGTGCGGGCTGCCAACTTGACTCACATTAGGAAGTTCCCAAATCTCCTGGGCTGTATCTTTCTTTAGAACCTGACAGATCCAGGCATAGTGCAAATTAAATAGGATGAGCCAAGCCAAATCTTCCCATCTTTCAAATTTCTGAGCGTAGGTCTGAAGCAGCAAGGAGACTTTTAAGACTGACCTCTGGTTAAAAAATGATTACACACTTCTGTTAATGGATCTGGAAAACCCCCAATTGCTAGAATCAGTATAAGGGGAGTGGTGGTGGTATTTTGCATTTTCAATTTTATTAGTTTGGTTCACCCTACCAGATTTTTATATTCTGTTCCTTAGAAACTATGGAATGCCTGTAAACTCTGAAAACTGCACTGAACTTTGGGAATTGATCCAGTTCTGGTTACTAAAGAGGTATAAAAAAGAAGAGCTTGTCAGAAGATAACCTTCATTTCAGTGTTGACGGTCTTCATATGTGGAGCCCCAGGACCATTCTGCCTTAGTTTATTTTGCAAGACAGATAACAAACAATCATCTTGTGGTGGGAGGTGCGGGGGGGGGGGGATGATATCTGCCATGTGTCCTGCACGTCCCAATACTGAGTAATCATTTGCTGGCTAACATGGGCTTTCAGTCGGCAGAGTACATTAGGAGTCAACATAGATCCATATGAAAAGCCAAGCTCATCCTTGATGAGTTGGTTTTTGGCCAGGATCATGTTTTTGGATCACCAGAGAGCACACACTTTTTGGAGTGTTTCCTTTTATTCTGGCTAACTTTATGCCTTTGATTAGGTAAAGGACTTATTGTGTCACCTCCCTTGTATACTTACAAAGGTGGCCATGCTGGCATTACATGGAAAAAAAAAAAAGTGAAAAACTGTGACCAAAACTGGGATGGTAACATTAATAAGTAATCAGGTTCGGGTGTGTGGGAGACAGGTGTGAATGGGACACTGGTGTCTAATGGCTATCTCTTTGTGGATATGTCATAATTTCTTGACAGTAAACATGGACAAACCAGAGGTTGTGTTAATTGGAAATGACAGCCTGTATCCTGCCTCTGTTAGTGTTTTGTTGAAGTTGACAAAAGTTGACTAAGGCAGATACAATGTGCTGGAAATCGGGCATTGTTTTTGACACTGACCTATCCTTTTCTACTAATATTAGCTCCTTAATGAGGTCATGCTGGTATCAATTTTTAATATATAAAAATTCATAAATATCTGACCTTTTAGCTGCTGAGGAGGACTTCACAATCTTGTCATCATCTGCACAGATTCCTGTTTTGCATGTTTTTCTCCTATCGTCTTTTATCTCCATACTTTTATCTTCGTCTTTTTATGTTTTTTTTTTTTAATTTGAAAATACCAGAATCAATTTCATGTTGGAATTACATATCATTCTATTGTTTTAAGAGCCTCTTTATTGGCCGGCTACTTCAAGGGTTGGAACTTACATTCTTCCCATCTCTGTGTTAATCTACTTATATTGTTCTCTCTTTAGTGTTATGGCAAATTCGGATCATTGTAGAAACCATAGGATATTCTCATAAGACACTTCCCAAATCACTTATCCAATGAAGACCAGCATAAAAAACACTCTTTTAAAGACTTAGTCTATTATGGTACTGCGGCAGACCTTTCAACCTTCTGTCCTGAAGACAGTGTTTGAAAGCAATCATTTTAGGCACTGCATATGGGATATAATGTATCTGGATCTAGCTTGCTATTTATGATTCTAGCACATCCATGGCATCAAAGAAACAGAAGAGCTCTGTTTAAAAATCCTTAGTACTCCCTGGCAATTCCTTCATCTGCCTCATCACATTTGCAAAGTGATGTTGATATTGAAACTAAACTCTACGAGTCCTGACTTAGCTACCACCAAAGAGTTAAAGAATGGAATTCATAGCTTAGATTTTTCTCACCTGTACTTTGGGAATAATATTTAAATACATAACACCAGATATTGGCAAAACCGTAAGTTAAAAATGACTAGATGGATAGGGTATCAGAAGTTCAGATAACAGCAGGAATTGAAGACGTGGAGTAGGTAGCTTCACAAGACAATTTTGAGCAAGAGATGTAACTGAGGCGAAATCAGTAGTGGCTTGAGATGTTGACTCTTCTGAGAATATTTCTATTTAATAAACTAGGAAATCTTGAAGATGGAAAGGACTGACTCTATGACAATAGAATATCAGGTCAAATGACAAGTGGTGAGGAAATTTGGGGGCAGGGGTTTTAATAGAGCCCTTAAGTCACTGAATAAGCTACCCCTGTTAAGAAGCCTCTTTAAGTTGAGTTTTGATAGTCAATGCCCTTGGGCACTAAATCTTTGAAATAAGGCAATTTCTCAGAAAGAGTAATTAGTGCCTTGCTGTAGCACTGCCCCTGGGGCCTATGCTTTGGGACCACTTTAGAACTGAGGCTGCTTTGTCATAGAGTGCTTGAGGTGATTGTCAGAAACAAATCCTCTCTAGGCATCTCTTTTCCTTGCAGCTGATGGTTTTAATCTGGTGAAATCTGGAAGCCTGATTAGAGTGAAGTGCAAAGACAGCTTTAAGCAATGGAATCTGCAGCAGAGTTTAGTTGGAATTGGGTTAGATCAGAACATGCATGGCATAGGCTCCTGACCAGACTCACAAGGATGTGGCCAGAGACACTGAGAGTTCTCAATGCTGAGCCATGGTCACCTGTTTGATCCTAGGTACCACTGGCTAGATACTTTGGGAGATAGTTGATGGTGGTGCCTGGAAAGTCTGGCAGTAGGAAGTGAGAAAAAATTCCAGGAAGGTAGGCGAACACCATCTTTACCATACTCTAGAAGTTGCTCTGATCTGGCTCTTGCCTGTTTATCCACCCCATCTCTCATTACGGCACCCCCACCCCCCGCCCCATTCCTTATTCTCCAGCCACAATGATTTTGGAAGAGGCCACTGCTAGTTTCTGTCTCAGGACATTTGGACTTACCATACAAGATGCCCCACCTGCCTGTGTTTGACTCCTTTTCATCTTTCAGGTTCCATCTTCAATATCGCCTCCTAAGATCATGTTTCGCAATCACTCTACTAAATTACTTTATTATTACTTTAGTCACATGGATAATCTGGAATTATCTCATAAATTTGTTTATTCCTAGCTTATTTCTAGAATATAAATTTCTTTGAGAACAGGGAGTGTATCTGTTCTTTTCAGCACTGCCTTCCAGGTACCTAGAGCAGTAAGTGGCATATAGTAACTGCTGAGTAAATATTTCTTGAATGGATAAATAAATAAGTGGACAAACAGGGGAGCCAACATGGGAACTGAGAAGTAGATAAAAAGAAAGCTTTGGGGCATAAGGCCATTAACTAATCATAAAGAATTAAGCAAGAACATAGTTATTGGGACCAAGTAAAATGTCAAGCTGAGCTTAGCAGTAAATTCGATTCGATGAAAAGCCACTAACTTGGTCCTTATGTATGCTCCAATTAGCAGTCACTAAATTTTAGACTTATGGTCTATAGTATGGCTGAGCCTATGAGAGTTAAGTCATTTCTAGAAATGGGTGGCTTGAGCTAGAAAGCTAAGTGGACATTATAAATAAAATCTAAAATCAGAACAGTAAATCCCAGGGTAGCATTGGTGCTACCACCCTTCTCTCTGCACCTAAGGCAGAGATTGCTAATAGATGAAAAAACCTTCCCGCTAATTTGGCAACCACCAACTACTAGAATGTATACTCCATTAGGGCAGGACTTTTGTCTGTTTGTTCACCATTTTATTCCCTGCCCCTAGGACATTGCCTTTTGCTTATAGAAATGCAATAAATACTTGCTGAACTACGTATTTGATGAGTGACTCAATCAGATTTGGCAAAAGAGATATGTTTCATTTGCCATCCCTGACCTAAAGCAAAAAAGATAAGGAATTAAAATTGGATTCAAAAAATTGTTATCACAAGAGAGTAACAATTAATCTGATGATCCTAAGAAGTGTTTCCATGCTGAGAACAGGCAACTGCTTCACCATCACCCTAAAGTACAAAATCTGGGGCTGTTCCTTCAGTTGGCTGTACATTTGAAGCAACTTAGTTAAGATCCAAGATGCATTCTCTTTGTTCCAAATTATACTACTTAGCAAAAAAATTCTATAGCAATATATCAGGTTATTGTCATATACTACAAGGGCATTTCTTTACTGCCTGCTATACATTCATATTGTCCTCCATGTTAAGATTTTTAAATTTTTATTTCCAAAGAGGAGAATTTCTCCAGCAGTCATTTTTCAAAGAGTGATTGTTTAAAGAGAGATTTGTTTGGAAGTGACTTTTATTTATTAACATACTGTTTATCCATCACAGGGGCTATAGCCGAAATTGTACATGGGATTCATATAAAAGAACATGATTTCTTTTTAATTTATTCATTTATACAATCAATATTTTTGAGAACATACTGTGTGTTAGCCCTATGCTGGTGATATAGTAATGAAAAATAATGTGCAATAATGAGAAAAAACAGATCTTTTTTCATGGAGATTATATTTTAATAAGGAAAATGGATGATTAACATATCAAAGCATAAATATATAATATAATATCAGATGACAGATTATTTGTTTCAGTAGAGTGTGGAGAACAAGAACTTGATTAGAATGGGTTCAAGAAGGAACAAAATGTTAGGAAATAAAATAGTAATATGAGATAATTTTTTAATGGGTTTTATTTTATAGGGAAGCCAAAAAAAATGGTTATAGGAGTAAGAATATTGAGGTCAAGATGATGATCCACTGGTTGGGGGAACCCCACCAAAGAGACGGGGGATAATTGCAAGAGCAATGTCTTGGAGGAGGTAGGAGAGGCAGAAGTAGTTAGCACATGCACCTCTACCAGAACATAGCTTTTCTTTTGAGGAAGGTCAAAGCCATTCTATGCATGAGTGCTGACTTTTCCAGGAAGAGATAAAACATGCTTATTCTTGTTCCAATCTGTGTTTCTTCATGCCAGCCTATTGTCAGCTACACTGGAGAAACTGAGGCAGTTTGGTTGCTGGCTCACAACTGAACCTGGAGATGCCAAGAGAAATGAGGTAGAATTCTTGCCATCAAGAACATCTTAGGCTAGTAGACTTCTGGAAGCATACACCCTTCTCCCCATATGAAGAAGAGGTTCTCTCAGAATGACTTGATCATCTAGTTGAGTTTGTTGAGTCATTTTTAAATCCAGATTTTTATTAACCTTTCTTTCTTTTATGCCCATTCTTGAGTATCTTGCCTTGAATTCAAAAACTTCAATTAAGTATTCTTGGCTAATAACTTCACCATGAAAATATCTCAAACTATTAAAGTCTTGAATAAAGTATTCTGCTCTTGACACTCCCCGCAAACCTCATAGGATTTGAAAAACTTGAAGTATGCAGAGGGAAATCAGACTAAACGCTCACATATATTTTATTAGAAACATTTCTTTAAAAACATGAAGACAAGGGGAAAAAAAAAAAGACCAAATTCAATTTTTTGAGCCTGGCACTTCAAGTTCTCTACAGATAGCTCTATTCTAAACAGGAAAAATAAAATCAGCTTTGTTCCTGAGCATATGCTTTTGACATTTTTTTTCCTTGAAGTCTGTGAATTATTAATAAACTAATTTCTCTTTATAGTTCAATCTTTGGAGATTTAAAGTGTTCACTCAAATGCACAGGGAAGAGATAGAGCTTCAGTTCCAATCAGCTCAATCCTCTCCAGAGATGCTGGCCTTGAGGTATCTCTGAGTCTTTGATATCAATCTTTGATCCGTCTGGGAATTTCTGATCATTTCTAGAACTAGTCTGTTAATACCACTTAATGCCCTGTTTAAGTTGGGCCATTTCTGCCAGCTGGTTTTATGCTTTCACTTTGCTCCTGAGATATTTTCTGTGTGTATTTATGGGACATATATGTACATATATCCTTTATATAGTTATACTTGATGGATTACTTTTTGGCAAGTTGTATTAGAGGACAGGGTTTTTGATAACAAGATGCCCAGTACATTGGCAGCTCTTATAATAAACGATGTTGGAGCTAAGAACCACCAAGAGTGCTTCTCTCCTCCTCGGTGGATCTTAGTGAAGAGAACTTTTGGCACTATAGAGAGAATAAGTTTGCAAAGCCCAGAGCTGTATGACAGTGGAATGGATGAGCTCTGGATTAAGTTTCTTCCATCCACCCTGTACCAGTGAGCATGTTAAAAGGAACATCTGGGTTACCAGTGGTCAAAGGAGGTGATGGAGAGACGATTCCTCCATCAGGTGGGAGTTCACATAATTGAACTAAAATCACTTCCAACATTATAATTCTATTGCCTTCTGTGCATTCCTTTTTTCTTTTTTTTTTTTTTTAATTTTTATTTATTCATGATAGTCACAGAGAGATTGAGAGAGAGGCAGAGACACAGGCAGAGGGAGAAGCAGGCTCCATGCACCCGGAGCCCGACGTGGGATTCGATCCCGGGTCTCCAGGATCACGCCCTGGGCCAAAGGCAGGCGCCAAACCGCTGCGCCACCCAGGGATCCCTCCTTTTTGTTTTAATAGAGGGAGAAACTGAGACACTGAGTTTAATTGACTTCCCTGATAACCTGCATACTGTATTAATGGACTGAGTATACTTTCCCATCTATTTGACAGACCTTAGGGGGATTCAGATTCTGGATGAGGTCTTCTGTCTCTGATCTCTGGACTATTTTATTGATCTAAAAAGGGGGGAAAAAAGATCCAGCAAACATTGGCCAAGCCATATGCACTAGTTCCTTGCCTCCCTCTCTCTTTATACTCTCTGAGGGAAGTGGCTTCATATTGAACCTATCCCTGCCTTTATTTTCTCTCTTCCCTCTCCCTTAACAACTGCTGGATTACCAGGATACAGTGATTGAGTAAGAGGCCCACCAGGCTACCATGTTGAAAGGGCTGCTTAGCAGGAGCACCAAAGAATTCAGATTCTTTCTCAACATTGCCAGCTCTTGTAAATAGCAAACTTGTCTCCCTCCTGACAAGGCTTGGACCAGAACCTGAGCCACAGAAGGGAAGGGGGAATGAGGTAAGAAGGCAGAGAAGAAAAGAAAGCTTTTCCTTTTTTATTTTTAAAACTAGTTCTATTCTGGGACTTTATTTACTTTTTTGTTTGGCTCCAGGGGTTAAAGGGCTCACAGTAATGGAAACTGGAGGCCACCACTTTATTGCTCTTCCTCTGGACTTTCTGGACTGATTTACTTGGTGCTGAGTATCAGTTTCCTCACCCTTTCTCACCCAGGACCTCAGCGTCATCAAGCCATGAACTCCCTCTGTCCAGGACCTGGGAAAACACAGCTCAGCTGTAGCCAGTGCCAGGCTCAGCCAATTGGAGCTCAAGCAATTGTCCATAAGAAAGCATTTGCTTTTATCAATGTTTATCCTTCTCCTTAAAGACTCAGAAAGTTTTGGGATGAAAGAACCTGTTTGTCAAAGAAAGACTTTTTTCATATTCTGTAAGATTTGTGGTCTTCCCAAATTTTGTTTTAAAGGATTTGGTTCTCTCTCTTCTCTCAAACTCCTGGACTTCTTCTGAAGAAATATTTCCATATTCCACCATTATTCATATTACAGAAATGTGTGTACAATACCATGTCATTTCTTTACAGCAATGGATTTGATATAATTTGCATCAGATCCTTCTCCAGAAGGAACAAGAATATCTCAGGAATGGCATGGAGAGTCTCTAATAGGCACCAGATCAGGGTTCTCCAGAGAAATAGAACCAGAGGTGGCTCACATGATCATGGGACTGGCAAATCTGAAATCTATAAGGTGGGTCAGCAAACTAGAAACTCAGGCAAAAATTGATGGTACAGTCTTAAGGCACAAGTTTTTCTTTGGAGAATCTCGGTTTTCCTCTTAAGGTCTCCACCTGATTAGATAATGCTCACTCACATTATCTGGTAGTAATCTTCTGTACTTAAACTCAACTCACTATAGATGGTAGCAACATCTACAAAATACCCTCACAGCAACACCTACATTAGTGCTTAATTATTTCATTAATAATCTAAGCCTAGCAAACCTGACACATGAGATTAATCATCACATGCACCACCAAGTCCTGTCACATATATGAACCTACTCTCTCTCTAATTGATTCACTTCCCTCTATAATTCCAGTTGCCACCTTAATCCAAACTGCTGTCATCTCTCCTGGACCAGTGCAACTTCCTAATTTGTCTTCCTGCCTACACTTTTCCTTCCAGTCTGTGATCAGAATGATCTTTTCAAAATAGAAACCTGATCCTGTACCCCCCTGCTTAAAAGCACTCCATTGCATTTGCCTGGATCTAGGATCAGTCACACTCCTTAATACCACCGAGGAAGCCTTGCAAGGTTGGGTCTGCCCACTTCTGCTTTCTGCATTCCAGCCACACTAGCCTTTCATTATCCACCCCTCTGCCATGGGGTCTTTGTTGGCTGCTTGCAACTGGGCTGTTGCTTTCACTTCCAGGCTGCTTCCCTCCTCCTGGGCCTAGGTAGCTCCTACTTAAGGCCATTAGTCAACCTACTCTCTTCTTCACTACCTTGACCAGATCGAATCCTCTAATTACATATTATCATAGTCCACACCTCTTCTTTGGAAGATGTATTATGTTGGGCAGTTTGCATTCATTTGTGCAATTATTTGACTAATGTCTATGTCCCCCCACCAGGCATTTCTCTGAAGATAGCAGTGATGACTAATTTGTACATCACCACACAGATAATGTCCAGTATGATGTTGATTCATGGAGGGTACTTAGTGAATATTATTGACCGAATATGGGAATGAATTGTCAAACTTAAGATGGAAACCATGAAAAGGATGCTGATTACCTCCTGCCCCTTCTCTCTACCCATTTCCCATTCTTCCCCCAACGTCTTGAACACAACCACAGTTCACTTGACTCACAACCTTCCATCACAGTTGGACACTGAGACTAGAAGTTTCAAAAATGGCCAGGAAATCAACAGTGTTCAATGCAATTCCATCTATTTGGCTGCTCCACTGAGTTTGGCACCTAGAAGAGGCATAAACCCTTCCATATATCTAGTGTCTTTAGTCCATCATACATTTTTATAGTTTTGAAGATAGTCCCAATATTTTAAAATCAGGAGATTTCATCAAAATATAAATGTATGACTTTCCATTAAAAAAAGTCTGTCTTCCCTGAGCCTGTCATCTAATATGACTAAAAATCAATTTGAGTTGAGTAACTAATATTCATGAATTGAGCTGAGAAAGGACAGGTATCCCTGTCTATGGACATTAAAGTTTGAGGCTCCTGCTATATCTGATGGTAAGCTACCAACAAGCTTATGTTTTCCTCTCCTTCTCTTCTCTGCAATAAACTCCAAGGAACATGTTCTGGGGGGGGGGGGGGGGGAGGGCAGGAAATGAAATAATTTAAAAACAAGAGCATCTAATGTTGTGTTTGCTGATGCTCTCTGCTATGGGCTGTGGCTGACCACAGGAAGGCCAGCAAGCTCTACTGTTCACTAAAGCCTGTTGATTTGGGTGGGCCAAGGATGAAGCAAAGCTGTGAATTTATAGGCAGTTTCTCTACAAAAACTGAAACAATCGGTGTATCTGCTTTTGTCTGTAGAATGGGAGTGAAAATACATAGCAGAACTGACAGCCAAAATGGCACAGTATGAAGGCCACGCACACAAATTTTTTATGGCCTTACTTCTCCCGGGAACTTAAGAAAATTCCCTGAGCTTGTGACCTCCCACTGGATGCAATACAAAGGGTTATTATTTGCTTGATTCTCATGCTTAAAGGGAAAAAAAAAAAAAGGAAGTCCAGATGAAAGTTAAAAATAGGGCATGTGAATTTAATGCAACTTTCTCTGGGATCATAAGTCTGGTAAAGGGAAATAAAGAAGGAAGAAAAAATAGACACTATATTAAATGAGCTTCCTGGAAGAATGCTATTTGCTCACAAATATTTATCCAGAGAACTCCGCAGACTAATTTCCTCATTAACAAAAGTGTCCTGGAATGTAGGTGGAATCCATCTGAACATCCTCAAAGGAAACTTGATAGCTCAGAAAAATCTCAGGCTTAGAGACATTTTCCCTGCTCTGTAGATCTTTCCCAACTACTCTTCTCCCTTATTAAGTATTTTTTCAAAATATCCAGAACACACACATATAACACTTACACCTTTCTGGAAGTCAGAATTTTGCTTTGGATCATATGGCTGAGTCAGAAAAGAATACCCACATCATTCCCCAATTCCAGGGTCCATAATGAAAGGGACCCTTCAAATACTCTGCCTCTGAAGCATTATTCCAATCAGGGAATTATGTTGCAGGTGGAGACACATCCCTGGGAAAGAAAGCATCTGCTTCCATACAAATGTCATCAGTAATAAAGAAAGATGGGGAAGCCATCTGATTGAGGAGTTGGATCGCATCCATATCAGATCTGCTTTTCGGCTGTAAAAACAGTAAGTTACCCTCAATTATTCTTGTGCACTATGTGAAAACCTTTACTTAGCTTTACCAGAGTCCAGAAAGAGACCCGAGAACCTGGTGACTGCTTTAGAAAACGATAGTTTCTGAATTTTGCCTCAAACTCCAAATGCCACTTCCTGGTTCAGAAGCAAGAGGCTTGGGGGGAAAATAAGTTTAAGCTCATAAAAACACTCAAAGGGCATACTGGTCATCAAACAGCTCTGAGCAAACTGCATTTGCAAATGAATCTGAAAACATGTGGATTCAATTTTCCTTGAAATGCCCAGAGGTTAAAAAATTAAGGGGGGGAATGCTTGGCAGAAGGAGGCTGGGGTTTGGCTATGTGAACAAGTTTCTGAAACATAAATTGATTGTTTTGCCAGAGAGAAAATATTACCTGGTCCCCCTTCTCAATCACATCTCTAACTTAATTATCAATGGCCCCATTTCTCATTGTGTCTGCAAAGTGGACAAAATAGTTGAGCTCATTTGAAAGAAAGCAAGTTTTATTTGTTCCCAGGGTGGCCTTGTATGGGGCCGACCCAGGATCTCAGTACTGTCATGGGTTTCAACTCAGTGACACGGTGGCAAGAAAACCATCTGCTTAGCAAACTCGTTTCTCCTCTGCCTATTGCCTCCCATCTGCCTCCACTCATCAAGTTTTACCCCTCTTTTTCCTTCCGCCACCCCCCAAATAATACCTTTTTTATGACCAAATAAACACAGGCAAATGTGGAACTGCTTTAGAGCAAATCCAAACTGTTTTAAAAGATCATGAAAATCTAGTGGGTGGGGGAAAAACTCCATCTGTGAAAAAGCAGTGATTAGCCTTAAAACAATGTGAGGCCAACGGCACAGAGTCCCATTACAAGATGATGTGTGGTGCCTGTAAGTGGCTGTTCCTGGTCTCTGAGGTAGCAAAATTGTCACATGTTTCTGTTGTTGCCATGGCAATAATCTGTAATTGTGCAGAAAATCCACAGAACTCGCAAGCAACTCCTTAGTGGATTGGGCTGAAAGAAAATCAACCCCGTGAAAGCCCTGAATTGATGTGGTTATGAAAGTGCGTTGGCCAAGCTGGTCCAGTTTAAGCTGACCTGATTTTGTGGATTTCCTTCCCCTGGCCCCTCTCTAGCTATGGTGAACTCCCTCTTTATGTATATTTTTTGCACTTTTATGTTCATAACTAGTGAGAGGTATAAATCCTAGTCAGCTAGGGAAATGCTGCAGCTCACTGCTTAGAATTCTGAACACACAGTTTGGAATCTATAGAGTGGGAATTGTGGCTGTCAGAACTTCTAAACCTTAGAGACTCTTGCTGAAGACAGAGGCCTGATTTGTACCTAAAGGTGAAAACACATTAGAGTGTCCACAAGGCCAGGTGGGTATTTTCCCCCCAACAGAGGCATCAAGGACACACCGGGCAGGAGATTAGTGCTGCAAGGATGTGTTGTTCCTGGGGTAGCTTGGCAACAGAGTACACACACATGTACAACACACCCATCTGAAGGCATGCCAAGACTCGCCTTCTTTAAGGCAAGCTAATACAAACCATGCCCAGAATATGGCCAGGAAACAGAGGGTAGGTAGCACTTCTCCTTCCTGCACTAGATGCTGTATGACGTTTATGTATGTATCAGCCGTCAACCTCAAATGGTTGAGGGCATGAGTGAGTGTGGGGGCCCTTGTCAGAAAATTTGAACAGGAAGAGGAGCCAGACAAATCACTCTCATGTTCCAAACTTCAGTGAGAATCTCATGGGAATGCAGCTTCCAAGTAGATCCCATGAGAACATCTGGGATGAAGATACTCACGCCAGGCCCTAAACCCAGACTCGTTAGTAATAATGCTTCATTTTTTCTCATTTATTTATTTATCCTTTCATCTACTGTGAGTATCATTTGTTTTCCTTCTACAACTTTTCCTACTGGGAGCAGGAAAAGGAAGATGGAGAATCAAGCTGTATATTTGGATGCTTTCTCTTGGATACCCTCTCATTTGAACTTAATTGTAGGCCACAGAAACTCACTGCACTTAATTTAAGCCCAAAGGAATGTAACATAGGAGAGTGGAGGGCTCATGGATTTTGGGAAAGGCTTGAGAATCAGGATAGGAAACAGGAATCTAACAGCTTAGGGGTCTAGGTAACAACAAAAACATGAACAGTCTGATCATAGTTTGTCCCTATAATATTTAGCTTCAACTATTTCACTCTTCTGTCATTTTCCTCAAGATTTAAAACCTTGGGAAAAAGAGTCTAAGTGGCCTGATTTGGATCATAAACCTAGTTCTCTCCTGGTGGGGTGGGTGTGAGAGGAAAAGAAGGGAAAGTGTAGCTCTTAACTCAGAGTCTCATGAAGATTCCAAAGAGTGGGCGAGAGATAATTTCTCAAAACAAATCCTAAAGTGCACTCAGGAAGGGAGGAGATTGGGTATAGTGATAGTTGCCGTGTTGGCTTGGAAGAGGGAGAACCCAACAACAAATGTTTCGCATTGTAGCTTGAAAGGAAAGTCAAACAGTAGAAGTGTCGATCAACTGACTTACATTAGTATGCCTGAGCAGAGATTTGCTAAGGAGAACTGGAACAGGAGAGTAGGTAGATGGAGAATGAGTGAAGAAGAAATCTAGAAAATATTTTGTTTGGCATCTAAAAGAATTTAGAAAAAAGACAGCAACCTGATTTGACACCAGCCATGCTAATGGGGCAGACTTCCTGCTAGTCAAAGCTCCGGTTAATGTCCACTTCTCAGCATGTCTGATTACGGGTTGAAGTTGACCGATCAGCAAACTACTCAATTATAAGCCCATCTTCTCCCCGTGGTGCCACTAATTAAAACAGGAACCATGTTGCAGCTCACACACTCCATGGAGTTCTACCTTCCAAAAGCTGAATTAGTCACAACAATTAGCTGTTGTCAGTGGAATCAGCCTGCTTTTCCCTTTTTTCAATCCCATCCCTGTTTGGTGTGAATTCATCTCTGAAAAACCTTCCCTTGGGATTATTGATCTCCCCCATACCCTCAGCTGTGAGAAAGGAGCACATGTGGCGGGAGCTTTGAAATGCAACCTCAAAATGCAGCTATGTGGAAATCTCAGTGTTCTGGAATGCTCTGACCTTTTGTCCTGCCAAGTGCCTTTTTTTTTTTTTTCTGAAGTCACAGTCATGAAGGGTATTCCTACATGAACTTAATTTTTAAGAGGAGAGGGGAAAAAAAAAGACATGGCTCAGTACCCATCCATTTGCAGGAAAGCTGTTCTTCAGGCAGCTGGGACAAACAGCAGCCTTTTTTTTTTTTTTTTTCCTGTCTTGATAAACATAATGGGCCACTTCAGTAATTTCAGCTGTAAATGCATTTCTCTATAACAGGATGATGCTTCCATGTGCAAGAGTGGAGAGAGAAAAGATGTTGAGAAGCACCATGGTGACAGGCTAGCAGAACAAGAGCTTGCTACACAACTACTGAGCGTATCCCAAACTCTCTTGAATGCCAAGTCCATGGCTTCCTGACCAGAGAGGGGAACTTTTGTAAACTACTCAAGGTCCAGTTCAAATCTCCATTAGTATTAAAATCAATACCCCTGGCTGGAAACAAGATGACACTTCTGGCATCCTTCCAGACAGACTGCCAATTAGCCTCCAGCAGGAAGCTCTCTCCCTGCACTCCTTTTAATGTCTCTTTTCCCTTGGAAAGAGGCAACTTTAGGTACCTTTGCCTTTTAATACAAACTTTTCCATTCAGCATTTGATCACTCCATTGTTTTTTCCCCAAAAACACACTTCTAAGTTTCTCTATCAAATACTTTCTTCTCAAAACAACGGTGCACATTTAAAACTTTCTAAGAAAATCACTTCATCCAATTGTAGAGGGACAGACCAATCTCAGGGTCACTGCACAAATTCAGTACCATAAATGAGAACAGAATATAGCTAAATGTTCCATATAACACAATGATTAAGTGACTTGACTCTGGAGTTAAAATGATTATCATTTCAATTCTTAAATTACTAGTTAATTCATCTCTTTGGGTCTCAGTTTCCAAATCTGTAAAATGAAAAGAATAATAATGCCTAACTCATGTGCTATTGGGAGGATTCATTGAAATGAGGATTAAAGCACTGGGCATAGTATTTGCCACATAGAAAGTGCTCAGTAAATTATTACTAAATAATGTGCAACTTGGACAAAACTCCCAAGCAGGTGACCAGTCAAACTGGGTAAGGAGGAAGGAGGGTCTAGACCCTAGAACCCTTATGATATGCTCACTGGGCATTAGCATGGGACTCCTGCTGGTCTCTGTGTCTTCATATTACCCAGATCTCTTTGCCACTTTGTTTCTACCACTTACATCTTTGATATAGTCATGCCTTCAATCCTGAATCTTCTGACTTGGGCAATATGTCCACAAAGGGATATGGAGAGCTACCGATGACCCATAAAATCACACTTATTTATCAAGGTTCTTTATCCCATGCGGCTTCAAGTTACTAGTCAAATGACAAAAATGGAGCAGGAAACACAGACATACACACATAAATCAGAATCATCCTGTTACACAGATACAAAGCTAAACACTCAGTGATCATTCACTTATTATCCATTGATGGAGCATCTTGGAAATGGAGATCATTTTGTGTATTCCATATGTTACTGATTGATTTATATTGGAATGACTAAACTGGTATCAGCCAAGGTTCAAGTCAGTTCAGAGATGAAGAAATGGGGTCCACAAGTAGGCAATTTCTTCTAATCCCTTGCCTTTCTGACAGTCCACACTCAGAGCAGAGGATAGGGCCTTTGCTAGCAAGGATTTGAAAAGGCAGGACAGAGTGATATTAAGAGATGGTGGGTGGGGTGCAGGAAATAGCATGGCTAGTTCTTACACAGGCTCAGGTTGCTCACTGTCATATACAATAAATCTGCTGAAAATGTTCAGGCAATTAAATAAAATAAAGAGAATACAAATGTGGAAAAAAGCTATTGTAATTGAATATTCCAGAACTTGAGACCCAAGCATAATGTTTTTATAATAGTGTATATAAGAGAGTGTTCAATTCAATAACATAACAAGGATTATGTAATTGAACAACATTATTTCAAAAATATTTTCTGAGTTGGATCTTATGTCCCAGCATCTCAAATACACACAGTTTTAGTTATGGGAATCTGCAGTGTTAGGACAATGAGCTCCAGCCCACAGAACATCTGGCTTCAACCAATGTTCCCAATCTCTTGTTTTTATAAGCAATAAATTTGGAGGGCCAGGTTTGCATGCTTGGGTAATTTGATTCACTTGATGCACAGATAATTTTGGCCACTTGGTATAGCTAGTAGTCAGAGGTACCTGACTGACTTCAATCTGTAAGAATAAAAATGGTGTAGTCTTTCCAATTAGTCACTTAAGTTTTTTCTAGGTTCCTGGTACCTACATAATACTCTATGATGGGTCATGATTAAGTCATTTACAAAAATATTTATTGAGAACCAACGATGACACAAGTTCCCTGCTCTCACCAGCTTACAGTCCGGCAGGGGAGAAGGATATTAGATAAATCGACACCTAAATGGTTATTTAATTACAGTTGTGAAGAATGATTCAGAGGAGAAGGATGGGGTGCCATAAGGGTGGATGCTCACTTGATCTAGAGGTCATACAAGGCTTCTCTGGAAAAAGCAACATTTAAGACATCTAAATCAATGGCTGTCTTGGTCAAGGGAAAAGGGAAGAGGTGGGAAAGGAGAAGTGCATCCCGGAGAGAGGGACTAGTGTTTGCAAAGGCTTGCAGGCAGAAGGGATAAGATATATTGAGGAACTAGAGGAAGGCCAATACGGTGGAGGTATGGGGACCTGTGAGGAGCTTGGCAGGAGATGAGAGGGAGGAGACAGGCAGGTCTTTGCTGAGGAAAATGACCTTATTTGCAAAGGCACCATTTAACAGAGAGGCAGCTTCTTCTCAAAAGTATATTTTGTTGATTAGGCTCCCCAAAACTTGTCTAATGTATAATTATTCCTTGCAATTTGTTCCCACTAGTGGTGAAAAAAAAAGGAAACCTATATCAAGATCTGTCCTACTCACTGTGGGTTGGTACAAAGCACAACACATTTCTGTTATCAATGTTTCTTAAGTTTCTGCTACTCATGGATTAGGCAGGGTTCTCCAAAGAAACAGTATCTATTTTGAAGAATTAGGGGTGAATATGGAGGCCAAGAAGTCTCAGGATCTGCAGTTGCCAAGCTAGAGATACAGGAGGGCCAGTGTTCCAGTCCCGGTCTGAAGCCTGAGAACCAAGATTTCCAACCATGTAAATTCTAGTCTGAAAGCTGGCAGGCTAGAGACCTAGGAAGAGCTGATGACTCAGTCCGAGTCTGAAGGCCAGAGAAGACCTATGTTCCCAGCTCCACAGTCAGGCAGGAGGAGTTCCCTCTTACTCAGCCCTTTTGTTCCATTCAGGCCTTCCATTGACTGGATGAGCCCTGCCCACATTTGGAGGAGAAATCTACTTACCAAATCCACCAATTCAAATGTTAATCTAATCCAGAAATATCCTCATAGACACACCCAAAGTATGTTTGATCAAATGTCTGGATACCTTGTAGCCCAGTCAAGTTGACATGTAAAATTCACTGTTACACAACCCTAATGATTTATACCAAACTCATGTGACACCATATCCTAGTTTATGTAATATTTTTGTTTAAAAAAACCCTCTTTTTCTTAAACACATTTATTTGTAAATAGAACTTTAAGTCATCACTATAAATGAATGTCAGTATTACCTGTCATAAGTTGAAGATATACATATAAACAGAATGGTAACAAAACAGTGTTATTACATACTTGGTAATCATTGTGGTCCACTGGAGTTCTTAGCCTGTGGTCTCCTCTCCATTACATAAAAAGAGAGATTAGCAAGAGATGGAATAAAAAAAGATGCACACATACCAAACTGAGACTTTTCCCCTGACTCTGTCAATTGGTTTCAAAGAGAATTGAAAAGGAAGCAATTTTCTCAATGTGTAATACAGTGTAAGTAATGTCATGTCATCGTGCCACATAAAAACATCCACAAACCGCTGGTGGCACATGGCCCACACTTTGGGAAACAAAGTTATTTCCTCGATAAATGTAAGCCAAAAGTGTACAGTCTTAATTTGTTGAGGGAAGGCAGGCAAGCCCTTGCCATGGCAGTGAATGTGTACTTCGCTTTTTGGAAATTAAGTAGACACTTTGATAAATCAGGCAGTTGTTTGTTTGTTTGTTTGTTTTACAGACAAAAATCTCAGAGATAAGCATCTTTATCTGGACTAGGACTTGGCCCAGGTGGATCCTGAGATGAAGAGGATCAGCCAGAGAGGGTGACCTCAGAGAGGAACATGCCAAAGAGCCAGGCAGACCAGGGGTCATGGAGTCTGGAGTGAATGGGGTGGTGCGTGACCACTAATAGAGATGGAGTGGAGCCTGACAGCAGCCATAGGAGACTCTTAGCTAGTACTCAATAAGCAGAAGCTCTCAAAATTGTTGATGCCAATGTTATCATTTTAAATAAAGGTGCCAGACTGCTACCGGCATCAGCAAAGTCAAACTGTTGGCAACAGAGACTGGGAATCAAGGACACCCATCTCTGACCTGGGGAGGACTCATGAAAGTCAAGGAAGATCCAGACTTCAGAGGGAATGGCCTATTAGGTTGTTATTCAGTCAGTCAGTGCCTGAGGCATTAGGGGGATGAACAGAAAAATTCAGTTATCGAATCTGTAAGCAATTGGCCCCCAGAATGAGGCAGGAGTTCTACCGCCCTTGAAGGTCAATGCGGAAGAGAGGCTGACCACGTATTAGTTTCTGTCAACACAACATAGCTAGCCTAGGCCAACATTTCTCGAAGTGCAGTCACCAGACCACCAGCAGCCGTATCATCTCATCTAGGAACTTGGTACAGAAGCTAATTCTCTGACTCCATCTCCTACCTACTGTACCAGACACTGCCGTGGGGCTCAGCAATCTGTGTTGTAACAAGTCTTCCAGATGACTCTGGTACATGCTAAAATTTGAGAACCACTGGCCCAGGGCAAAAGTGGTGAGTCTAAGTGTGTACAGCTAGGGGACAACAGGGTTGCTTCCCTGGCAGGAAACTTTTAATTAGAAGGCTTTCTCATTAAATTATTGTTAACATTTATCTTTTTTTTTTTTTTCTTTTTTGGGTAGAGACTTCTGGGAGAATTTGAATGCATTTCCTAATTTATCTGATGTAGTAGATGAACATCTCCTGAGGTTTTTAATTTGTTTTGTTTGGTTTTATTTTTTTTTATTTTTATTTTTTTTAATTTATTTTTTATTGGTGTTCAATTTACTAACATACAGAATAACCCCCAGTGCCCATCACCCATTCACTCCCACCCCCCGCCCTCCTCCCCTTCTACCACCCCCAGTTCGTTTCCCAGAGTTTTGTTTGGTTTTAAAGCAAGGGCTCTTCTGTACTACTCTATGTCTAATGAGGCACTCAATACTTGCCATCTGATATTGGAGAGAACAGCCCGCAGCCTCTCCCCATCTTTCATGCAGATATGGATTAGTTCTGGTGAAGAGGGTGATTTTATAACAAAGAAACAAAGATCTGGGCAGAGGGAGGCAGCATAGGAGGTAGCAGGACTGGTGTTGTGGCAGAAACACAGACTATGGATCCAGACAGACCTGGGTTTGAATCTTGACTTTGCTAAATGTTGGCTCTTCAACCTAGGGAAATCACTTAATCTCTCTGTGCCTCATTTTACTCATAGTAATATAACAATTTCAGCAAGGTATTAGAAGGGCCCAAAGAAACATGTGAAATGCCAAGCTTGCATTAGCTGCTCAATAAATAGATGTCAAAAAATTGTATCATACCCTAATTCTTTCCCAAGTTTCTTGAGATCCACAGCAGGTGGTTTACTGGGCACAGATAATAACCAAAACTTACTGAAGACTTATCAGATGATTTTACTGCATGTGACCAAAACCTGGCTCAAACTAGTGTAAATGATAAACTATTACGTCATTTAACAGGAAATCCAAAGACAGGAGGGGTTGTAGGAGTGATGCAATCAGAGCTCCAGCCCGATGTTCTTGTTTCTAGTTACTCTGTATCTCAGCTTTCTCAGAGTAGCCTCCTTTGTGGTCACAAAATGACTGCAATAGCTGACCTTAGGGGCTTCTCTGCTCACATCCAGCAAGGAAAGGAAAAATGTCTCTTCCTACCAGTCCTCTTTGGACCAACATGGGTCATATGCTTTTCTCTGGAATAATAGCATGCACTGATTGGCTGATTTTCCATAAATCTGGGGTTTTCATCCAATCACTGGCATCTAATTATAAAGAGTAGTTAGTCAAACCAGAACCATGTTTGAAACTTGGAGGATAGGATCAGCTTCTCCCTGAGATTCTTGGACTGAGTTTTGAAAGAAGGATAAATAGCTACAAATAAAGAAAAGAGAGCTAAGTAGATTCTCTACACTTTTCTACATCCTGGGGACTGCACTAAGCATTTGATATTTAATCTTATTTGATCTTCACAACCATCCTACAAAGTCGCTCTTTTTGCAGATGAGGAAGAAGACATTCACGAGGTTGAAGCACTTACTGGCCATATATCACTGGCAAAGTTGACAGACCAGAATGCAGATTCTGTCCCCAGAGACGCCAGGGCCATATTCCTCACCTCTGTATTGCCTGGTTGGCTGGCTTCTTTGGGTGGGGGCTACACTTCAGCCACACAGTACAGGGCATCCATGGATCCTGGCACTAGCCCAGTGAGGTGGACTCGTTTTTACCCCATGCTGAGGAATGATGGGAACACCCTGGAAAGAACTCCAGCTTGGATCTCAGGTTTCCAGTTATTTGTCTGTTGTTACCAAACACTGAAGACTTTAAAAATGCACTGTGGTCATATAGGCAGGAAAAATGACCTCATGCTTGCAACCACAAATCCAAAATGCTCTGGAATTTGTAAGACGAACTGCATTTTAATTAGAAGAGAGAAAGAGCAATGAAGACGTTTCTTGGATATTTTTTCAAGCCCTCCCTTGGCTTGCCTTCAGGCCAAAATGTGACAAGTGCCCTAAATCTGATAACAAACACACACTTCTGAAATCATTGTTAGCTTTTCCTAAAAAGAAAAAAATCACATTAGTTTCCTGTTACCAGTAAGAGTTCAAGAATGTGTAGCCTTGAAATACAGCACATGGGGACATAGGGAATCATCCTCCATTAAATATTAAAAAGTAAAAGTGGAGCTTTCAATCCATTTTCCTTCTTTGCTTGGAAGGTTTTTTTTTTTTTTTTATTATAGTAGGTCCTCAGAAACTTGAACCAGGCAATAATAAAAAGGCTTATGCTTATAGTTTATCCCTAAAATGTAGTCATTGGTTATGGTCCATGTATTATTCTTAACCTCTGGGTCAAACTTCCTGGCTGTTGACGAAGTCTTCCCAACAGGCAGTAGAGAGTAGTCATGCAATATCAACAGGTTACTATATCCTGTGATTTGTAAACAGAAACTTTTGATCTTTGACCCAGTAGCTTCTTAATTGAAGAGCGATGCCAGGGAAACAAGAGAACTTTTATATGTTATATGCTTATTAGAAGGCACACACCTTCCTGAGAACCTTATATGAATTATTTCGTTCAAAACTCTCAACAGGTCGATGTGATTTTTATCCCATTTTATAGATGAGCACATTGGGACCTAGAGAAGTTAATGAACTATCATTGACAAACAATATGGATTTGCACTGCATGAGTCCACTTATGTGTGGATTGTTTTCAATAAATACAATACAGTACTGTAAATGTATTTTCTTTGGCTTGTGATTTTCTTAATAAAATCTTTTTTTTCTAGCAAGCTTTATTGTAAGAATACTGTATATAATGCATATAACATACAAACTATGTGTTAATTGAATGTTTCTGTTATGGGAAAGGCTTCTGGTCAATAGTAGGCTATTAGTAAAGTTTTGGGGTGGTCAAAAGTTATACCCAGTTTTTTGACTGTGTAGGGGATCAGCACCCCAACCCCATGTTATTATTCATGGTCAACTCTATATGTAAATTACATAAACTTCAATTGAACCCAGAAGAATATGCAACTGAGAATGTTAAAGCAAGGACTTACAAACTCTTTCAGTAAAGAGCCAGACAGTAAATATTTCATAGCTTTTTTAAAGTTTATTTATTTAATCTCTATACCCGATGGGCTTGAACTCATGACTTTGAGATCAAGAGTTGCATGCTTTTCCAACTAAGCCAGACAGGCACCCCAGATAGTAAATATTTTAAACTCTGTAGGCTATAAGGTCTGTCAGGATCAACTAACTCCACCCTTGTAGAATGGACATATCCATAGATAATAAGAAAAGAAAGGTGTGACTGTGTTCCAATAAAACTCTATGTATAAAAAAAGAGCATTGGGCTAAATTGGCCCTCATAGTTTTCTGAAACCTGGCTTTGAGTGGTGCTTCTCAAACTATTTGAGACAAATAAATGGTTTGCTTCTTCCTCTAATTTCCCATATATCATGGGTTGATACTTTTATAAAATATGAATGATAAAATAAATTAACAGAAGACAAAATAAAAAGATATATATACGTTCAAAATTCTTTGTTAGGTTCAATAGACATAAAATTACTAGATTAAACTGTGAAATTTACAAATGCTCTCATATTCTGCACTTCACATGAACCAGTAAAAATTAGTTTATGGAATGGCACTATTTTATGATTGACATTTTGAGTAACCATGCTTTAAATATTAGGATATTTGTTACCTCACTTAGAAATAAATCCAGGGGTGATCAGGGTCAACTACCTAACCTTGTTATCAAAGACCCAGACCCTTTCTACGCCTAGTTTGTGATCCTCAACATCATCTCTCTTCTTGGTTCAAGATGGTGGCCACAGTCATCACTGCATTCTCACGGAAGAACTTCCAAAGCAAAAGGGCAGAAGAAGAGGCAAAGAGAGCTTCCACTTGGGCGACTATTGCTTTTATTAGGCAAAGTAAACTTGCCCAAGCAGTAGGGGGCAATTTTCTGTGTTCCTGTGTTTCTCTGGCTATTAATAACATGACATACTATATCAGTCTCCAGGAAAAGGTAGTAGGGATCCAATGGTTGGCATTCAACAATGATTTGTCCTCTCATGCTGGGGACCTGACCAAGACTAGGACTTTTTAAACTAAAGAGGATGCTAGCTCCAGGAATGTGTTTAGGGAAACCTTGTTATTTAAGTTCTGGGCCTGCAGTCCTGATGTATTCAACTTACAAACTGTGATCCTTGTGTTCTAGTCTATTCCAGTAAAAGCATTCTCCTTCTACTATGGTTTGATATTATGATCTGTCCAATTAATCATTTGTCTGAAGTTTTAAAAACTACAATGTGCCTTCATGTATATTATTAAAAATTTGAATGTCAGTGCTTACATGTTTGAACTAATATTATGTCAGAGGATGGAATTTGAGCCCACTGATGATGCTTGAGATCATACATGTTTAGAGCAACATCTGAGCTCTGGCCTAGGGCTTCTAGCACTCTCAGTAAGTTCTCCTCAGGATATTTGATCATTTGTTCTGTACTGATCAATTAGTAGCATCAAAACAACAGCCAGCTAATCTTAGTAAAAGATAAGCACAGATGATTGTTGGTGTGACTTGGCTGGTTGTGTCACAGAAATGACCCATTTTTGACCATGTTAAGCTGGATGGTCTTGTGTAGGGTGACCAGCTATCCTGATTTACTTGCGACTAAGGAGACTCCCAGGATGTAAGATATTCAGTTTAAAAACCAAGACAGCTCCAGTGTTTCATTTTAAAACCAGGGAAGTCCCAGGAAAACTAGGACAACTGGTCACCCTACTTTCTGGCTTCCATCTACTCTGTCTACTCTCAAAAGGTGCATTAGTGCATTTTTTGCCATACTAAGTTCACAGGCCCCTGTTCTCTTAGCAGATCCATAAACAATGTATCCAGCCTTGTCTTGTGAATAACATTTTCCCCACAACTAAAATACCTAAATTAAGAGAACCACAGATACATCTGAGATATCTTTGCTTCTTCCACAGCTTCCATGATGTCCATGGGAATATTTTAGAGATATTTTTCCTTGATTGTGAAGAGAAGCACACAGGAAGACTTTTCCAACTTTATTTCTGCTTCTTTTATATCTATTACCAAGCCCAACACAGGCACATTGCAGCAGATCTTAGAACACCCTCATTGAGCTGAATGTATTTGAAGATGATTCAACTTTTCCACTGGTTATCTACTCCTTGGACCACTCTATATTAGAAATTACCTTGGGCCCTTTAAAACATAAAAATAAATGAAAAATTCTTAGGCCCCATGCTATGCCTATATTGGAAGGTGTAAATGGAGTAGGAAATAGGGTATGGATGGGTTTGGAGCCCAGGGACCTTTACCTTTCACAAAGTTCCCCAGGTATTCCTGACATGCTGCCAGCTTCAAAAGCAACTGGCTAGACTATGTCATTCAAACTGTCTGAGTGACAACTAAAATTGTAATTATGCTGTTAAAAGAGAACCTTATGAAATTGCAAAATTGCTCATTTTTGCCATTCTTCCTTTCTCTCCCCTGTCTTCTTTTCTTCTTCCTTTTCTTCCTTTTCTTCAATGGTAGCAGTTTACACGAAAGTTGGGAACAGTTTTAGGAAATGTTTGTGGAATGACAAAGATCTTTGAAGTAAATTTAAATATGCCTTCTAAAAATTCAGACTATTTGCCACTTAATGTCTGTAGGGACTTGAAGCTTGGACAAAAGCTTGAAAAAGTTGATCTCTGGGTTTATTCCTAACAAGGAGCAACTCAGGCTATGTTATTATTCCATTGTCATTGTTCCTCAGGTTTTTTTTCTGTCTCATACCTTCATGGTCTTCATTCACCTGAGAATCCATGGACAGAGGAGATTTGATTTACATTGCTCATTAGGTCACTGGTCTCTTGGCTGAGCCAGGCAACAGGAATGAAAATTAGTGACAAATCACAGCCTTGCTTTCTCTAATATGACAAAAGCAAGCCCCATAGCTGTAAAAGTTCTCATTAGGGCCTCTTTAACTGCTTAGACTGATTCTATTTTTTAAGCCACCAGAATAGTTAATACAATGTGTGGGACAACATGATTTCCATTGGGGCGCAATCAAAAAGGAAGCTACTTTCCGCACTTTCTTTAATCTCTCTCCTTACATCAACCTGAAGCAATGCAGAGGTCCCCCTGGGATTCCTGCTCATCAGCCCTGCCTCCTACAAAAGGGAGATTTTGCCTAGACAGCTCCAAAGAGTCCTGATTCAAAGGTAAAACAATTAGTACACATTAATCATCACAAGGATAGTACTAAAAGCATAATCCTCTTAGAACTGGCACAAATTAAACTGAAAGTAGCAATATAAAATCAAGCAAAAAAGAGAGAGAGAGAGAGACCACACAAATGTAAGGAAGATGAGAGGACACTGCTCTGAGTCCTAAATCTCACTGCTGAAGAGGGCTGTTAAGTATCTGCTATCTTTGGTCTTAATACAAAAGTTACCCTGCCTTCTTCAGTTACCTGCAAAAACCAAAAATCTTCATGCAGGGGACATGTAACCATCTCACAAATCTAGAAGCTTTGTGAACACCTAGGAGCTATAGTTACACAGTCTGATGTCTACTGGATTTTCTAAAGGTGTAAAGTTGCCCAAAATGCCTAGAATCAGCCCACCAAGAACTTCTCCAGGAGGAAAAAAAATAATCCTTTTTTGGAAAAGAATGATCTTTGCTCAAATTTCCAAATGAGGCCAGACCTGGGCCAAAGTTTGATTTAGACAAGGAATGTCGGCTTCCTTCACAACTTCTTTATGGCTCTTCTTTTCTCTCTCTTTTCTGAGCTTTAGCCTCTGAGGTGAAAACTGTCTGGGAAGAAAAGCCACATGCTACAAAAAGTAACACTGCTTTCACACCCTATAACAGCTGGAAGGCATGTAGGATGGGTCCACCAACAGGAAAGACACAAAGATATTACGTACAACCAATTACACATATGTTTGGAATTCAGAGGAGGGTGCAAAGGTATCTTTCTTATTGCTTTCAAGTTGCCTTTCATGGGCACTTTGGTATGTTTCTTTGTTCTTTCTCTATCCCTCCATCCTTTTTACACTAGGGTTCCCAGGCATATCCCAGTACCCCTTGTCATAAAGACAGTCCTATTTCCAATTTGTATCTTTCTTCCTTAAGCCAATAAGCCTCTGGATTTTCAGAGTATCTGAGTAATGACTGGGTATCAATAAACTTATGACCTTCTCTCTTATTCCCTCATAGCACAAATGATGCATTATTATGTTAGATGGCCTTCTTCCTATCAAGATTAAGAAAAGAAGAATCAAAGGAAATGTAATGGACAGAGAACCCATCCTATCATCAAAGTTGTATGGAACTGGCTATTTTATTTGCACATTAAAAGAGAATTATAAAAGAAATTTTTTTTAAAACAAAGGATTGTTGGTAGACTTTCATGACAGTGTGGGAACTATTGGAGACTACATGTATCTTTCTAGAACCTTTATATCCCTGCTTATAAAGTTGGAACCTCTTCCAGATATAATCAGGTTTTTCTACTGTGAGAGAAACCCAATTTACAAATTCAATTCCTCTAATATATTTTGAAGCTCATGCTATTAACTAAATGCACAAGATTTTAAACTCTCTCTGTTTTTGTTCTCACCTTTTTCCACTCTCTTCCTTTCAGTATATCACCATTAGAAACAAATAACATGATGCTAAGAGGAAGGCCAAGTAGTCATTGGCCTCAGTTGAGACTCATGCTTGCAAACTCCCCAGAGTCCTCCTATCTCAGTGCTATGTGTCTGTAGGACATATTAGGGAGGCGTTTGGTTTACCCGCCAATGGCAGAGTTCAGGTCATGTGATTATGAACTTTGTGCCCTTTCCAAAATGGAAAATATTCAGTTTTTGATGAGATTATTAGCTTTCCTCCTGTCCGGGTCCAACAAATGAAAACCAGATTTGCATGTATAAATAACAATCAAGCGCTGAAATGATTTATTTAGTAAAGTTACTGTTTTGGAAACTAAATCAATGTGTCGTGTCAAGATCCAATCTGCCCTTCACTCACATGGCAAAGGAGACTTCTCCGGGGTCTACTAGTAAAAAAAAAAAAAAAAGTTGGAATCCTATTAATAGTTTACTCCTGCCACGTGAGAATTACAGTGGAATCCAGCTATGAGAATAAAAGCTCAAGATAATATTTCCGAGAACATCCTGATAGTAGCGTGTGCTATTTCTTATTGTATTCAAGACGCACATGAATAACTTTCCCCCAGAAGGAAAGGAAACAAAGCAAAGGGCCACATATTTTCCCACTGTGTAAATTTCCTTCCTCAAGTAGAAATAGTTAAAATTGGAAGGCAAATCCTATGGTCATTACATGTCAGAATGCTGACATGATGACAACTTCAAAGGCGTGTCGGGCTACACTTGGCGTGCTCTTTTTAAAAAAGACAATAGGCATTGAAAATTAAGTACTGCATCAAAGCCTTCCAACTCTATTGAGACAAGTCTATGGAAAACTCAAACCAAGATGCAGGGCTGTTCCTGCGTAAATTATGTGGAGGGTTCGATGCATGGGAATTGCATTGTCTAAGATGCTCTGGAGACAACATACAACACTGATCTGAGTGGCATGTCAGAGCTAATGACTACAGCTAGTAAGGGAACCATCTGCAGCTAATTTTAGTCATCCTTGTGGCATTAAACTAAGGCTTGTAATTTGAATCAACTCTATAAATGCGCAGGGACCTCACTGTGATGCCATTCAGTGTACAGTGGGCTTAGATAGTTCATAGTACCAACCCGGAGCCTGCATAAGCTCCAAAGATCAGAGGGCAGTGTGGACCAGAGAGAAAGGCCAGGCTTTGACCAATCCCAGCTCTGTTATTTGCTACCTGAATGGCTTTAGATCAATTGTTTAATTTCCTTGAGCCCTAGTTTCTTTATTTGCAAAACGGAAATAGTAATAGCCAACTTACAGGGATATTGAGAAAATCCAAAGCATTGCATTATATAGTGGGGA
Organism: Canis lupus dingo; assembly: GCF_003254725.2. Classification (NCBI taxonomy): domain Eukaryota; kingdom Metazoa; phylum Chordata; class Mammalia; order Carnivora; family Canidae; genus Canis; species Canis lupus. The sequence goes on along the minus strand of NC_064246.1, from coordinate 52,366,514 downwards.
TGCAATAAATGGAACCATTTATTTATGTATTTATTTAATCATTTTCTTACTTACTTATTATTGTACCTAACGCATCTCTTTTTTTAAAAAAATATTTATTTATTTGAGAGAAAGAGAGAGAATGAGCAGGGGAGGGGCAGAGGAAGAGGGAGAAGCAGACTCCCCACTGAGCAGGGAGTCTGATTAGGGGCTTGATACCAGGACCCCGAGGTCATGACCTGAGCCAAAGGTAGAGGCTTAACCACCTGAGCCACCCAGGTGCCCCCTTTTGCATCTAATGTATCTCTTTATAGCAGTGATTCTCAATCTGGGGTCCAAAGACATATGAGCCTTAAACTTACCCACCTCCACTGAAATTACATGAAAAGTCTCATGAATATGTGCACTTTCTTGAAGACATAGGTTCATAAGTTTCATAATATTGTTAAAGGGGTCTATGATCAAAATAAGTGTTAAAGTCGCCACTTTCTGATTTGGCTTCACCTATCTGTAGATTCTTCAGCATGGAAAGAAAAAACAGTTTGGGATTCTTTCCTTGTTTAATATGTGCTGTACCTAGTTGTCTTCTAAAATAGAGTTCTGAGTGTGTCTGGATATGTGGGTGTTCACATGGACATTCATGCTTGTGGGTTTAGAGAATGCTAATTTTATAATGAGCCACAAGTTTACTGAGAAAAGACAGAACAATTGTGAGACCAAAAAAGTTGATGACAGATGTACACAGAGAGAGAAGCCTGGGATACTGTGGGAAGAACACTGAGGGAGGAAGCAAAGGGGATGTGGAGAACAGAGCTCAGACAAAGCTGAGAGCTCATTGGGGTCCATTTTTCAGACACTTAGCAGACACAGAACCCCAATGGACTTGAGGGAGGATTGTTAATAGGAATGTATGATTGGGTGCCATATATAGAAAGAGTATGTGGAAAATCAGCAGGAAAGAGTATGTGTTATCATTAAAGCAGATAACACCACAAGTTCTGGAAGAGAGAAACAAATGCCCAAGCTAGGAGCAAATTAAATAAATTAGATAAAATAAGGGATAATCCAACAGGCAAAAGATTCAGATGCAGAAAGTAGAAGAGAAATTCATAGACCCATTGCTTCTGCATTCAACTGGCTTTCTTTGACTGGGATGCCAGGCGTTTAACTTGCCCTAGGGCCAGAGATGCCTGTGTGGCTCAGTAGTTGAGCATCTGCCTTTGGCTCAGGTTGTGATCCCAGAGTCCTGGGCTCGGGTCCCATCTTGGGTTCCCCACAGGGAGCCTGCTTCTCCCTCTGCCTATGTCTCTGCCTCTCTCTTTCTGTGTCTCTCATGAATAAATAAATAAAATCTTTAAAGAAAGAAAAATTTTGCCCTAGGGCCATGCTGTGTTTGGTGCAGGGTGGTGAAGCAGGGTAAGCATGTCTTGTCATGCTGGTTAGGGAAGGAAGTCAAAGACTTGAGTTAAAAAATATATGTGTGTATGTATTCATATACACATACAAATATATGCTATATATACTTGTGTATAGTGTATTACTCAAGTTCTTGATCAAACTTCTTGAGTTTTTCTTCTGCAGGATATAGCTATGTGTGTGCATATGCACATATGTAAATATAGTGGCAAACATGCCTTAGTGTTTACTATCTGCTAGTCCCTGTGCAAAGTTTTCAAGCTCATTTCTATTTAATCTTTTTTAAAGGTTTTATTTATTTATTTGAGAGTGTGAGAGAGACAGAGAGAGAGAGAGAGAGTGCATGAGCAAGAGGGAGGGGCAGAGAGAGGACTCCTTGTTGAGCAGGGAGCCTGATATGGGACTCGATCCCAGGACCCTCACATCATGACCTGAGCCAAAGGCAGACACTTAACTAAGCCACCCAGATGCCCCCTCCCGTTTAACCTTTAAAGCAACTGTATGAGATAGGCATTATTATTGATTTCCATTTTATAGATGGAGAAGCTGAGGCATACTAAGGTGATTTCCTTTAAAGGAAAGATTTAAGAAAGATTTACTAAGATGATTTCCTTTAAAGGAAAGCTAAAGATTACTTTAGCAAATTATTAAGTTGAGACTAAATTAAAACAGTTTGATACTGGATACTAGCAGTTTGTAGTATAAACTGCTACACTGTGTATATATTCCTAGGGAAAATTGAATCCTTTTACAAAATGCTAGGATGATAATTTACACAGCAGGGGACTCAGGTTTGAAGTTTGAGGCTGATTCTGAGTCTCATGGAACCATGTTAAAACACACCCCAATGTGGATGTATGACATCTTAACCTTGTACTGTGCTCTGCCATGTTTTATTACTTCGCTGTATACCTGGTGATATAACTCTAAACAGAGGATAGGTCAGCTTAAGAAAGGAGCATAAAACTATGGAGGGCCTTTTGTTTTGGTTTTTGTTTTTTCCACACTAGTCCCACAGGTCTGAGAAAGCTAAGGACTTGATATTTACCACTCATTGGCTCTACACAAATGGAGATCCACACTCAGAAGGCATGAAAACAGAAGAAAATGAAATTCAGTACCTCCAAGCTTTCTTGGTGAGGTACAAGGACATGTTGGTGCTGATCTTTGATGGTGAATGGTTAATTCTAGTGAGAAGTGACCATCAGGGAAGAAGAGTCCCTTCTGTTATAAACTTAGAGAACGTCTTGACCTTTACAATGTCTTACAAAAGGAAGTCAGTATATTGCATATCTCTGAATATTCGAAATTTGGTGAATGCTTCTCAAAGGTCACAGAGGCTTCTGAATACCCAATAATTCATCAAGTACTACACACTGTTCTGCCTCAGTTGCTTGCATTACCTGCAACTTGCTCCTCCCTGCATATTGCTTCCCTGTCCTTTTTTTTTTCTTTGACTTACTAATGAGTACTACATTGGAACCATGTTAAGATAGAGATTGAATGACACAATGGCACATACCTGGGAATAGGGAGCCAGGTTTCTGCTTCCAGAATACAGCTGCCAAGGTATTTGAAGCTTCCTTGGAGAAAAAGGGACATTGGAACACATCGATTTAGAATAATGCTAGTAGCCTTAGGGCATGCAAAGCACCCACCGTTCACTTCTTTGCTGAGGTTTTAGAAATGCTCTAAGGATATCATAGAATTCAGAGAAAAATTTGTGACAGATTGGATGCTAGTAGATACATTTATTTTGTTTATAATATTTGGTATATATATACATATTTTGTATACATATGTTGTTTATAATATTTTGTATATATATACATATATATACATATACATATTTTGAGTATATATGTATGTGTGTGTGTGTATATATATATATATATGTATATATATATATATATATATATATATATATTCTGGCCATCACATATTCTCTACCATTCCTAGTTATAGGGGCTTCTGGAAATTACTCATGCCTGTCATTTTCATCTCTATATTCTAAACTCCTAAAATAATACCTGTTATGTATTTGGTATTCCATGAATACTTGCTGAAGAAATGAATAGATGGTCAAGTGTGAATTTGTATCACTAACTAGATGGCCTTATATTCCAGACTTGAGTTCCTAACATGGTGCATGATTATGATGAATCTAAACAATTAATGTGAGCTACTCCTATAATTCTTGGGTAGATGGGCTATGGGATGACATAAATCATATAGAGGAACTACTCAAGGCTAAGTGTTCCTTTGGTATCACAATAGGGCAACGGAGGCTGGGAAGGAGTGTGGGGAGAATCAGTCACCCCTGCTCTTTAGGTTCTAATATTGTTGCCTTGGTTGACAACACTGTCCTTTTGTTCATCAGGACCTCCTCCCTAGGACGACCTAACTTAGCCTCTGCGTATAGTAAATTCCTATTCATGTACTCACTCTAGGAAATATTTCCATTTTAAAAGGAACTCTACCAATATCAGGCACTAGTCCAAAGGAGAAAGCCTAATAGTGGACTCTTAGGAGAACATAATAAGCCAAAACAGGAGAGTTGTTTGGATGCAAGTGATTATTTTCTGTTCTTACTCAAATTCCATCATTTTAGCATTGTCTTTTTCTACCTCCACAAAAAGTTTCTTCAGTCACCATGGTGATATTTCTTTTATTAGGGGGACAAATATACTCTCAGGAAAGGAACCAGACCAGCTTAATTGAAAGAAATAATACTCTTAAAGAATTCCTTTAGATTCTCCCCTTCTTCCTACTACCATTTCAAAACAGCATTCTTAGTAACTTTGCTTTAGAAGAGCTCCACCTCCCCTGTGTTTTTTTTATGAGGAAAAGCAACTCCACTTGTTAAAAAGCCATTGCAGCTAGCATACTTGAAAACTATATTTTATTTATTGATATTTCTAAAGAACATGCATTTTTAACAGAATTTTTGTTGAAGTTATATTTATGTGATATGAGCCCTTGGATAAAATGTCATAGTGTGTACACAGTATAAATGAGTGAAGTTCTGCACATACAGGCTGACAATTAATGATGTATGAATTTCATTGCATATATTTTTTTCTTTGCATAATACCTATATCTAGAGTAGTACCAGTTTCCTTATATATGTGTGATACTCAAAGTCATCGTATGTGGCTCTGAAATGAGCTCTGGATCAAGAGTCAGGTGCTCTGGGGTTTAATCCTAGCTCTGTTTCAAGCTTCCCCTGAGGCCTCGGGCAAATCAGTTAAGTTTTCCAAACCTCAGTTTCCCAGTTTTAAAAAGGATATTATTATAATTTATAGAATAAAATCATTGGGGCTTGACAGTCTTAGTTTTAGTTCTGGATATACTCTTACAAGCTACATGATCCTATGAAACTCATTTAACCTCCCTGCTCTCTTTATAAAGTGGAAATAATAACAGCATCTACCTCACAAAGTTTACATATTAAGAGGCATAATCTATGGATTCATGCTTCAAGGTTGGCTATAATAGGATATGGCAGGCAAAAATTCCCATTGTAATAACCAGTTTACAAAAATAAACTTTTAAAAAACAATAGAGATCTATAGGAACAAAGAAATGGGAACTAAATTAAAATTCCAGAGAAGGAAGAACCCTAAATAGGAAATTCAATGATCTCTGGTAGTTTTCTTAATTGGAGACATTTGCAAATTCTAGGATTGGTCTAAGAATTGGACTTGAACCAATTGAGAGATTTTATAGAGGAAAGATAAATCGGCAGAGGTTTTGGCAGTCAAGAGCTGGCATGATAAACCAGAAAATAGGAGAGCCCCAAACATGGGAAATTTGCTGAGTTCTAGGAGGGTATAGGAGACTGAGTCCCTGGGTAAGAAAGGAAAAGTGAAAACATCCACACACTTGTAGTGCACATATGTGTAGCTAGTTGAATGAATTCCATTTTTCTTGGACTCAGGAGTCTCCCAGAATGTGGGAAGAAGTTTTAAAACCAAGAGAGTTCCAGGAAAACCAGAATGAATTGGTCACCCCTAAATCATTTAGGTGGGGAAAAAGTCCAATTAGAATGAGGAAACCTAAATACATGACCAATCTCCTCCTCAAGATATTTGCCAAATATTTAACTTGCGTAAAGTATGGAATTAAAGAACTGAATTCAAAATGTGCAAAGCTTATGCTTTCAGAGTTGAGAAAATTGAAATAATCAAAAGCCTGGGTGGGCCAAGCCTGAAGAAGCAAGGTGGAATGAATCTTGCTAAAACTGGAATCCAGTCATGACCCAGCCACTACTTGATGAGATTATAGTGATTAGCTCCTCACTGTATCTAACAGGAAAGGGGAAACTCCTACTGATAGAAAGTATTATATGGAGAACTAATGGTTCTTTTATCTCAATGTTCAGTATAGAATAAAAATTACTAGACACAAGAGGAGCAGAAAAGTGTGAGTAATAATCAAGAAAAAAAAAAAATAGAAACAGACCTGCAGGGGATCCCTGGATGGCTCAGCGGTTTAGTGCTTGCCTTCCATTCAGGGCATGGTCCTGGAGTCTTAGGATCGAGTCCCACATCAGGCTCCCTGCATGGAGCTTGCTTCTCTTTCTCTGCCTATGCCTCTGCCAATCTCTCTCTGTGTCTCTCATGAATAAATAAATAAAATCTTAAAAAAAAAAAAAAAGAAAGAAACAGACCTGCAGAAATCTAGATATTATAGGGTATGTATAAGGACTTTAAAATGACTATGATTGGTGTGCTAAGGAAAATACTGGGGGAAATTGATAAAATAGATAAAAAGATGGGAAATTTTAGAATTTCAGCCAATAATTATATAAAAAGAATTAAATGGACATCCTAGGGCTGCAAAGCCCAATTATTCAAATGACTGTCTAGGATAGTAAAAGATATAATTAGTAAGCTCACAACTAGTAAATGGAGAATATCCAAATTAAGGCATAAACAGAGAAAGAACAGAATCAAAAAGAAGAATATGGAAAACAATCAAAAGATATAATACCTGTAGTTAAAGTTCTAAAAAGAGAGAAAACAGTAAGGCAGAAGGAAATGTTTAAATAGATAACAGTCAAGAATATCCCAAATCGATGAAAACTGTTAACTCACAGATTTGAGACACTCAATAAACTTCAAGTAAGATAAAAGCAATGAACTACATAGACACTTTTTATTTAAACAATTAAAAATTAAAAGACAAAGTCTTAAAAACAGCCAGAAGGAAAAGACACATTACCTTCAAAAAAGAAACAGTAAGACAAATAACTAACTTTAAGTTATTGGAGTCAGAAGACAATGGAATCACATCATTAAAGTGATGAGAGGGGAGAAATTACCAATCTATATCTCTATACCTAACAAAAATATACTTCAAAATTAAATGAGAAAGACTTTTTTAGATAAACCAAATGTGAGAGAATCCATTGCAAGCAAATATACATTCCAGGAAATATTGTAGGAATATCTTCAGGCTGAAGGAAAATGATCCCTAATGGAAGCAGGAAGAAATAAAAAACACCAGAGAGGGTAAATAGATGAGTTAATGTGAACAAATATTAATTGTTTAGAGCAATAATAAAATTATCTTGTGGAGTTTATAATATCATAGAAGTAAAAAAATATGTCAACAATTGAACAAAGGCTGGAAGAGCAAAAAAAAAAAAAAGTTGTGAAGCTGAAATGTTTCTTTTGTTATGTAGGAAGTGGTAAAATAACTAACATAGACTTTTAAAGTCAGGATTGCATATTGAAATTTCTTGGATAATTGCTAAAACAATTACAAGAATATATAACTAGAAACTAACAGAGGAGAAAATAGTAAATAAAAAAAAGACTTGTGGAATCCCAAAGAGGAAGAAAACAGGAATAAAGAAATAAAGAATCTGTGTAAAAAAGAGAAAACAGAAAGCTCACAAAGATAAGGATAAAGTATAGTTCCATGGCCTCCTGAATCATTGCCCAATATTCATTTTACTTCAGTATAATGAGGACCTTTCTAAAATTCATTTAACAACTATTTTGGAGCATTTTCTATATGACAAGCACTGATCTAATCATTGGGTATACAATGAAGGGCAAGGCCCTGCTATACGTAGGCTAGTAGTCTAATAAAGAGCATAGACATTAAATTTTTAAAAATTATTATTTTATTAAATATTTAATGAATACAGTAGCATATAGTGAGCTCTTAAAACAGTGGAATTCAGCCTAGTGTAATTTTCATGGAAGACTTTCCCAATGAAGGGGATTAGAATTAACTGGGGAAAGAAAAAAGGGAAGACTATCCCAGGGGGAGAGGAGGAAGTGTGATGATTTAAGATAGGAAGGAATTTGGTGCCATAGGACCTGATAGGAAGCCAGTGTATTTAGAGTCCAGAGAATGTGTGCATGTATGTGTGGGGAGGAGATTCAAGGTAGGAGGCATAGCAAGACTTGAGATTAAAGGCATGGAAATCACAGACCAGATCATGAGGAACCTTATAAAGCTTGCAAAAGATTTTGAAACATACTTGGAGAATATTAGGTATCACCAAAGAGAAGAAAATGTTCAGATTACTGGTGGGTTTTTTTTTTAATGCTCTGATTTTCAAACTTGTATGTAAGATTCATGAAGACAAAGAAGATATTTTTCTTGTATAACATTGAATTCTCAAATCCTAATACAGTGTCCAGCACATAGACATTCAATAAATAGTTGATAAAAGTTGGAGGATGGATGGATGAATGTATAGATGAATGGATGGAATATAATGGGAAATGGATTGAAGTAGATAAAGTGGAAGTGGAAACCAGTTCAGATAAAATGAATGTCCAGGTAAAAGATAATGGTGGCCTGGAATAGGAGAAATAGGTGGTAGGAGCGAGGCTAGGGTGAAATATACAGTTTTGAGAAATTTTAAGGAGACAGGGTTCAACATAACTTATTAATGAATCTAGTAGTATCATGCCTTGAAAATAGGTATTAATGATGATTTCCAGTTTCTATCATGAGTACCTAGGTGAGTGGAGGTAGCCATTTATTAAACCAAATAGGAGTAGGTTTGAAGAAATATTGTGAAAGTCTGTAATGGCCTTTTCTGTCTTTCTGCAGAGAGTGAAGTAAACATAATTCAATCTCTCTTGGATAGCTGAGGAGTTTATAGGAGCAAAGCATGCTTATTGGGCTGAGCAGGGAATATTGCCCAGGGCTGTAGATAGAGACACAGAACAGGAGGCACTAAAGCAGAACCACATGTAAAAATAATTGCAGGCTTATTAAATTTATATATTTATTTTGGAATGAGGCGCTTGTTTTTTATATCAATTTCTTTACTTAGCAAATTTGTGTCTTACTCTCATAAATTATCATATTTCATGATTCTAAGATACAAATATTTTCACAACTTAAATTGGGATGTATCTTACTATTCATAGCACCTGCCTGAGACTTACTGTCTGTAGCAACTGCATGCAGGTAGTTTAATATGGGAATAGATTTCTAGGGCCAGTAGTGAGTGTGTGAACAGAGCAAGAGGGAATGTCAATGCAAGATACTACTTTTGAATGGCCATGGCTATAGGCAATTAGTAATTCATCCTGGACCTTCTGTGAAGAGCCTTATAAAATTTGGCTCAGAATTATCTGCCTGAGGATATTGTGTATATTTGGTTGCAGGTTGCCCCACAGGGCATGACCTGTCCACTTCTTTTGTTGCAGGTGTGCCAGTACCACTGTGCAGATAGCCCACATGGCAGTGTCAGAGAGAGAAATTCTGGGGCAGAAAGCAAGATAAAAATGGGCCAAAGACTGTGCAGAGCTGTTGCATGTGAAATGGTGCATAAAAGGCATGTGTAGGGACACCTGGGTGGCTCAGTGGTTGAGCATCTGCCTTTGGCTCAGGGTGTGATCTCGGGTCCAGAGATCAAGTCCTGCATCAGGCTCCCTGCGAGGAGCCTGCTTCTCCTTCTGTCTATGTCTCTGCCTCTCTGTGTCTCTCATGAATAAAAAAAAAAAAATCTTAAAAGAAAGGCATGTGTACTTTATGTTCTAATTGCAGTTCTTTCTTTCTTAGTGCTACATACAATAATGTATCTTAAAACTGATGCCATCTTAGATTTAATGGAATCTGGTAAAATGTTGACCTTGCAATATGAATTTTGTTGAAGTGATATTTGAATAAACAATGTTTGTAAAACTAAGCTATTGGAGTCTACAAGGCAATGGTTGCAATCCTTGTTATCTCTTGTACTCCTTAGCACTATACAGATAAGTTTCCACATCCAAGAGTTTATCCACTAGTGGAAAATATTTTTACCTGAAAAGAATAAGTAGAATGGCAAAATGGTATTCAATCATATAAACTAGTATAGAGGAATAGTTTTCATTTTTATTCTTAAAGAATTGAATCCTTTTTTTCAAGTAAAAACTTTTCCAGAACCCTAATTATCTGTTTTGTAAGAGACAAAAATGGACTAAACGGAGACAAAAATGGAGATGAAGCAGGTTTGGAAGTTCCAGAACCCCACAGCTATGTTGACTCCTTACCCCCTCTGTGAGGCTTCTGACGTTTTTCATAGGGAAACTTAGAGTTCCACCAGTATTAGGAACTGTGATTCACAGGAGACTTGCTCCACCAACCCCCAAGGCATTTACTTAGTGTCCCTTCACTCTTATTTTAGACACAATTGTAGCAGATTTGTTACCTTGGCTTCCTAGCTTATAACAGTTTTATAAGCAATACTTTACTTTAAAAAAATAGCTATTACACAGAAAGGAAGCTGGAAGCTAGAATTATAACTGCAAAATTACAAAAAGTAGCCTTTTAAAAAGGACAATATTCAGATAAATTTGGCATGTGGACAACAATCTAATCCATGTTAATAGTTTTTAAGGGTGTTGGAGTACTTCAAACATGGAGGAAATATTTAGGATTATAAGAGCACTTTTCACATCCTCTATTCAGTATAATTGTTAAGGTGAGGAAATGTATAATATACTTTACAACAATTCCCATTAGAGAAAGCATAAGTCAAAATAGATTTTATATACACTGTGTCTAGCTTCAGTTGGGTGGAACATTTGTGAGTAGAGTACTCCTTGAAGTTGTTGAATAACTAAGACATCACTGTGTGTATTAGTATTCTTTCTTTCATCTCTAAGTAGGATATCCAACTGAAACTGGCATATGGATAAAGGGTGTAGTTGAAACTCAAGAAGTTTCAGGTAGGGTTTGATCTAGTAAATTACTCGTATTACCAAGGATCTGATTTCCATCTGTTCTCCAATTTGCTTTTCGTGTTCCCGTAGGTCTGGCCCACGTAATAGCCACAGAATAGCTGATTGCCTCCTTATTCATGTCCAACAAGGATGAGATGGAGAGCAGTGGAGGGAAAGAGAAGGGAGTTAGTTCTCTTTCCTTAATCATTAAGAGAGTCCTCAGTTTGATTGGAACAACAATTTGTGCACCCATCCCTGATACAATAGCTGTAACAATAGAGATGAGATTATATGAATTGATGATTTAGGCCAATCAAGGTCTACCTCTTCAGCTAGAGATGATGTTAATTTCCATGGGCCCTATGGTGACATGCATAGAGAAATAAATGCTTGGGATGGTAATAGACCATATCCACAGCATTGTTTCTCAAGGTAAATGTTGATCAACTGACTCTAAGCTCAATGAATTCAGTAATCACCCCTCTCTTGTCCATTGCTTTAGCCCCAGGATGAGTAATAAGGCCTATTTTCACAGGATCTTAATAATATTTACTTATTTATGAATAAATAAGTGGATTCTTTTTTCTGTTTAGAGAATTGCACAAGATTTCAATTTCATTTTTCTACTTCTTGCTGCTCCCTGGTTGCTTATTCTGGCTTATCAAGAAGCAAGAAGTATCAGGATCAGTTGTCACACAGGAAACATTTTCTCCTAAGATGTTAAGTACTATTTCCAAAACCAAAGAGGATAAAATCAGTTGGAATAAGGCGAGATGAAGTCAATCATTTATTTCCCCAATTATGAATATCAAAAATAATAGAGAGGAGGAGAAAGGAAAGGATGAAAAATGAGAAAAGGAAGGAAGCAAAGAAGAAAGGCAGAAAGAGAGAGGGAAACAGTTATAACTAGAATCTGCTTCCAGTGCAAAGACACTTGAGATAGTGGTTAGTCTATGACCTGAATTTGCTCTGTGTGTGTTTCTTTTCCTGATACAGTAAACATCAAGCCTAGTCTGAGGCTTTAAAATTGACCAACCAGCTATGAGAATGTGGATAGCAAGTTATAAATCACCCAGTCACTTGGGTGTGGATAAAAATCCCAGGCCAAATACCTGAGTGTCCACTTCATAACGGGAATAATAAGGCTATTTGAAAACATGACCCAGACCCCAAGCTATAGTTGTTGTTGTTGTGTTTTTTTTTTTTTTTCCTAGAGGACTGCCTGACATGTTTATATGCACATATTGGAATTGTATCCAAGGGAGGAAAAACAATTGACTTTCTGACTTTATAGTATGTCATTGACTTTTAAGGTATTTCATGAAATGAAGTAATAACTTCAAGATCAAGGGCATTTTCCTTTGGGTCTTCATCAATTATTTCACTTTCTCTTGGCAATGGCCTCCACCCACTTCTTCCGAAATATCACTGGGCTGACGTTGCACTGGAAAAACTTACTCTTTCTCTTTGCCTTCCTGAATGCATGTTTCATGCATTAAATTGTTTTAATCACTTCAACTTTTACTAGAGTTTGGCAATTGGTACGTTGCTGAATTGTGTGTTCCCGATTTAATGTTTTTAGAATGTATTTAAGTAAGTTCCAATGTACTTAGTCATTGCTATTCAAATGAGAGAACCATATTTCAAGGAACAGAGCTCAGGGAGAAAGATGAGGTGAGTAATGAGTAATAAGCAAAAGCCATCTATCAAGACACATTGGAGGCTGAAACAGATGGTGAAGAAATGCCCCTGAGTCTATTCCCTCTTGCCCTGAAGGGCCTACCAGTTTATTTCCAGCAAACATACACCTTGGCTCGCTTCCTCTCATAGCTTCTGGCTGATGTTTCCTATTTTAAGATCTTAGAGAAGTGGGAAACTCACTTGTTTTTCAGACTTAAATGCTTTGAAAAAACCAGCCCAGTGGGAAAGATAAGGGCCAATCTTAGGAGCCCCAAGCAGGTGCTGACATTTATGAAGGAAGGGTTGGCACCGCACCTATCCTTAGCATTGGTTTCTATAGAGTGTTAGGAATAGGACAAAGGAACAGTGACACTGAAGGCAAACATTCAAAGTAGATAAAGCTTGGCCTCTTTGCCCAACTTTTATTACTCATTCTCCAGGTGCTTAGAGCATTTTGTGGCCCTATGATTGTTCAAGTTTCAATGCTGAACTTCTCTCTTCAAGAAATGTATTCCGCTTCTGAGCCTTCCAAGTCGGTGGATATAAAGTAAGCAGGATGACCAACTTCTTAAGAATGATGTGCGGCTTGCACAAGATAATATGCCTAGAGGATCTTTCAGGGCCAGATTGTTTCTTGTCCAACATTTTCCCTACCCTGGCCTTTCTTGCAGAATCTGAGGAGCTAACAGTGAGCTTAGGGGTAGGGAGGGCACTACCACAACTGGATGTTTAGCACCTAAAATGTGGAAAGTAACTCCTCAGGCAATTTGGCAGTTTGTATTAAATCAGCAGTGCAGATCATGCAGAGCAATCCCATTTTCTGGGAATTTATCCTAAAGAGACATTCACCTAAGTTTGCAAGATGCACAGGTAAGGTCCCACATCGAGTCATTGTTTATAATGACAAAGAATTACAAACCACCTGAATGACCATCAATAGGGTGCTGGTTAAATATGGTATATCCATACAGTAAAATAGTATTCAACTTTTAAAAATGATGTAGTAATTCTATGTTTATTGATAATTACATTTGTTCATGTCACACTGTAAAATAAAAAATTAGTTTACAAATGAGCATGCAAACTATGATTGCATACATGAATATGTATCTATAGCTGTAACCATATTTATAATTATGCAGAATCAGATGGCTACAGAGAGAGATCTGGAAGGATGTTAAACAGGATTTTAACTATATTATGTCGGGCAGCCCCGGTGGCCCAGTGGTTTAGCACTGCCTTTGGCCTCGGGTGTGATCCTGGAGATCCGGGATTGAGTCCCATGTCGGGCTCCCTGCATGGAGCCTGCTCCCCGCTCTGCCTGTGTCTCTGCCTCTCTCTCTCTGTGTGTCTGTCATGAATAAATAAATAAAATCTTAAAAAAAACATTATATTATCTCTGAGTAGAGGCATCTAAGTGAATTCTACTTTTTTCTTTGTACTTTTCTACTTTGCATAAATATTTCTTTAAAAAGTGGCTCTGAAAATTTCTGTGCCAGTTTGAAACCCTGAGCATAGATATTTCTACCTCAATCTATACTGAACTGTACCTCATCTGTTTATCTCTTTACTGATATAACTGCCTAAGTAGCAGATTGTTTTTCCACTAGACTAGAATCTCTAAAACTAGGATTTTGCCTTTACCCCAGTCCCAATGCTACATACCATTGCAATAATATCCAATGAATGTTTTCAATTTTTCAATCTAGAAATCTGGTGACCTGGAAGCTATCCCAAATTCTGACAGTGCCTGGCAGTAAGTCCATGATCGACACTTTCTCATGTGATGGCTTATCCTAAAACAAAACTAGAATTATCTCTGAGGTTCCTGCTCTTCCTAACCTTGTCATTCTGAAACTGAACTTATCCAATCCTAACAAATCAAGTGAAATAAAAAAAGACAGCATATATAGATCAGCTTTACAGACTCTAAAATGCTATAAAAATGTAATGTGGGATTTAAAAATTAAAACAAACAAACAGTACCAGAGATGATCATAGTGACCCATTGTATATTAAGGCTGACATAGAGAAAGGCAGTTCTAGTAGGATCTGAATGATTTCCTGTTGCCCTTCGTCTCTCCCTGCCCTCACCTCTGGGCCTGAATTCCTTGTGGAGTTAACACTGATACTCACTTTGGGGATTAAAGCAGGACCTGACCTGGATTTGCTCCACATTGCCCATGCCCTAGATTGAAATGTTAAAGGACTTGGAATAAAAAAAGTTGCATTTTCAGTAAGGGCTTCACAGTAACTGGGGAATTAATGTCATCCAGGCAGTGATTTCCCAGTGGTTGGGTTTGTAGCAAAAGTCTTCAACTTTTATGTGTGGCCTGTTTGAAGTTGAAAATTGTTGTTAGACTCTCCAAAGTTGTTTGAGGTGTCACTCATCTTTCCCTTTTGTGTTGGGGTGAGGATGTGAAGCACAGCGGCTGGGAATAGTTCTGTGACTACCACCCCCAAGGCAGGTCTCTGCCAGGGCCCAATTGAGCCCATCTCCTAGGGAATTCAAAGCTTTCAGCGCAATGCAGCTCTGCAGCCTCATCACCCACTACTCCCTTGCAGGAACTCTTCACTCCAGGAAGAGGGAGGATCTCATGGCCCCATGAATGAGCCATGCAAATGCACATGTCTAGCATTTTTATTCAACGTACAATTTTCCCTCCTAGGATATCATTCTTCAGAGAGGCAACAGCACAGGATAATAGTAATAAATAATAATAGCATAGCAACAAAAATAATACCAGCAGCTAATATCTTATTTAGCCCGGCTACAGACCAAGCACTTCACATAAGATTTCCTCTTTTGATTGTCTCAATAACCCCATCGGGCACATACAAATATCTTTATTTTACAGATGAGGTTGTCAACGCCCGGCAAGCTTAAATGAATTAGCCAAGGCCATACTGCTAATAAGTTGGGATTTGAATCCTTGAGTCTGACTCTAGAACCGGTGCTCTTTGTCGTTATCAACACCTAGAAAACTACAGTGTTGGCAGCAGAGAGACCTGCCTTCGAGTTCTGTCTCTGGCACTTACTGTATGCGTAACCTTTTGATCAAGTGTCTTCACCGTAAAGCCAAGCCTTCATCTAAAAAGAAGGGTAAATACTGTTTTCCTCGCAAGGTTGCTAAGAGAACCAGAGTTAATAAATGTCAGATGCCTAACCAATGAATAATAGCCACTATCATCAACCTTGATTCATTTTCATCCTAGCCATTTCTGGAAATTGTGCTCTATTGCTTCCTCAGAGCCTTTTCAGGCTACCTGAGCCCAGGGTGATGGCTCCTTCCTCTATCATTCGGTAGAGGTTTTATTTGTATCCTCTGGATAGACAAAAGAGATCTGTGAGGAGTCCAAAGATCTAAATCTTAAGTGCTCTTCTGCTAATATACCTGGAAAAATCACACATCCCAAGATCTGTGGGCCTGAGAGACACGGAGCCCTACATGGACACCTACCTATATGGAGCAGGGTAGCAATTCCATTCATGGACTTTGAAGGCAAGGTTTAAATTCCAGCTCCTCTATGCTCTGGGTAAAGCAAATAGCTGCTACTATAAGTTGGTGCAGTCGGTGCCCATTTCAATGTCCTGCTAGTTTGACATTATATCATGGAGGCTGAGAAGCTAAGAATGGCATTGCATAGACTCCACTGCAGTTAGGGCATCCACTCAAGACTTGAAGGCAGCCCTGAGCAATGGGAGGTAGTGACTGTGTTCAGGGAGAGCAGATTTTCATTGTGAAAGAAGCTTCTGTCCTTCTCAGACAGCCGTGGTACCATTTCCAGTATCCAGTCTCTAGTGTCAGATACACTGGTTGACAGGCAATGTGGTTTGTTTATATCCAATTAGTAGTATGCAGATTCTCTGTACCCTCCATACCCAATGCGCTGGTCCTCTAGGAGCTTCTACAAGCTACACAGTATCTTTATATAAACTTTCCTGCTTGAACCAGCTATAATGGCTTCTGTGTTCTGCAATCAAGAATCTTGACTGATATGCTCAAAGTGTTACCACAGATAATTACTTAACTTCTTTGAGCCTCAGTTCTTTCTTCTGCAAAATAGTCATATTAAAAGGATTGTCTCAAATGAAATAATGCATGCAAAATATTTATCACAGTATATGGTACAAATGAGCTCTCACAGAGGATAAGAAAGTAAATAGGAAATTAGAATTAGGTGGAATACATAGCCAGGGATGATTGAAATCACACAGTACCTTGAAGTCCAAGGGAGGAACACTCGATACAGATCGGTCAGAAAAGGCTTTTTGGAAGAAATGAAACCAAAAAGCAGTGCTTAGGTTGAGATCTAAACTATGGTTCCAAGTTAGCCACATGTAGATGATATGGGGAATGGGGAATGGTATGTGGCTAGGCCTCTTTTAAGAAGAAGAAACAGAATATGTGAAGGCCTATAGAGAAGAGAGAACATGCCTTGTTTGAGGAACTGAGAGAAATTTATTATGACTGCAGTGGAGAGTAAGGAAGGGACTGGGAGATTGTGTAAGTAGACCAGATAGTAAACAGTCTGGGAAACAGAGGTGTTTGGAATTCATCAGCCTTCCTGAACATGTCACTTGAAAATCATTAGTCTGCAGCAAACCTGATTTTGCTCCTCACGCCACCCTTTTGTAAGTATATAATACAACCTCAATGCAACCAGATGCTAGCTTTCAGAGGGTGGAGAATGTATTTTGTACTTCTCAAGGGGCACTGTCTTGCCTGTGTAGCTTTTCCTCAAATACTTGTGCATTGCCCTTCGTGTTAAGCAAAGTTTAATTGAGCATGTACTTTCGCATGAAGTATTTTATAAAATAATAAATAGCTTTCTATTTAAGTAAGGACTCTGGGCTCCACCCAACACTTATATGGAAAGTTTGTTCCCTTGAACTATCATGTGTTCTATGTGTGAGAGGTGTTTACAAAGTGAAGGACTATGGACAGGGTCTTTCTCTTTTTTTACCTTGGTTTTGTCTTTCCTACTATGACATTAATTATTTTCTAGCCACTTGAGTTTTTTTTTTTTTTTTAAACTTAGAAATCACCCCATAAGGTTGAAAGAGTCAAGTAAAATTGGTTGGTTGGTTGGTTTGTTTAAATAAGCTCTTGATCAGCCAGATCTTGGGTGATCAAGAACCCAAGATCAAAGGTCACATGCTCTACCAACTGAGCCAGCCAAGCACCCCTAAATTTGTTTGTTTGTTTTTGTTTTGTATTTGAATCTTAAGCTTTTGTTTCATAAGATGGTATTTCAGCATTCCCAAGAACACTCTAGCCTAGTTGGGTATTTCTGATTGCAGGGTGAGGAGCCAATCTGCAATCATCCTAGTTATTGGCCTGTGGGTTTTGGAAAAAATCCTGGAAGGACTTTGTAGATTCCTGAGGAAGAATTTAGACTTGAATAAAGGGCCATTTGGTGGATAGTCATTGGGAATCTAAAAATGTTGCCATTTCTTAGGCTAAAAAAGAAACAAAAACCCCCAATAGTATGCTAGACCAGACTTGTAGTAGCCTATGAAAACTAATGATTAAGTATTCAGAAACTGTTCAAGCCTTTGTCAAACCACTGGTAGCTTAAAATTATCCACAGCGAGAGTATATATACCTTGGGAACTGGCAAATGTTTCAAATTAGGGCCTCTTCCCTCTCTTCCCTCTTGAAGCTGGTTTAACAGCACACCACTGGGTCTACCCCATCTTGAGGAGTAATATTTGTATATCCAGGTAGGAAGCCCACAGTTGGAAGCTAGGAGAAACTGTATGAAAGCTAAATTCTATATAAGCAAGAACTATGTGTGTTTTCTTGGAGAATATATCCCAAGACAGAGTATGACTTAGTGTCTGGCATAGAGTAAGGGCTCAGTACACACCTGTTGGAAAGATGCAGTACTGGTGAGCTAGTGAGCCCCTCTGCAGCAACATCACATCAACCCAAACCAGTTTCCCACAGGAATCCTTCCTGAGCCACACATCCTCGGAATCACTCAAGAAGCTGGGTTGCCACTCATCTCGCTTGTGTCGTTACTTTTTAAAGACAATTATTTTTTTAAATATTTTATTTATGAGAGAGAGAGAGAGAGAGAGAGAGAGAATAAGAGAAAGTACACACAAACAGGGGAGGGGTAGAGGGAGAGAGAATCTCAAGCAGACTCCCCACTGAGCATGGAGCCTGATGCAGGACTCCATCTCACGACCCTGAGATCGTGACCTGAGCCAAAATCAAGAGTCAGACACTTAACTGACTGAACCACCCAAGCAGCCCTAAAGACAATTCTAGCACTATCAGTATATTCAGTAACCACAGTAGACTTTAAGCTCTCAGAGGCAGGATTTTTCTGATTCGTCACTTTTAACAGTTACAGATGCTCAATAAACTTATTTTTAAACAAAGGAAAAATACGTGAATAATAATCTCATAAGAGGATACCAGACTTTGTGGTATCTGATGGATATTGCTTTACTGATACATGATATCCCTGTGAGTAGACACAAAGGAACAGTTATCCTTCCTAGCCACTAAAACAGTGCCTGGCATTTGGGGGCACTAAATATTTGTTGAACTAATTGTTCATTAGTCATCTCATTTTACAGACGAAAAAAACAAGGTTGTGGAAGTTACCTGACATATTTCGGTTTTAGTTTACATCGTTTCTATTTATATGATGTTGTGTCTGTTAAGAGTCCCTTAGCTTTTAAACGTAGGTTACTATGTATCCTTTCACTTATCAGCCTTATCAGATGGGCAGGTATTTTCATTCATGTTTTAGGGTTGATAATACTATTATCACAGAAAGTTTTAGTAACATGGCTTGAGATCACAAAGGGATTTGAGGGTAAAGCTAGGTATTAAAATCTACCTTGTCCAAGGATTCTGAAGTGAGGCTTCATATAGTATATGACTGTATTATATTTTACTTATTCATTCCTTCAGAGGGAGATAGATTGATCAAAACAGGCTAACGAAGAGCACTATGCCACAGCACATTCAGAAATACTTCTGAAATATTGTCATGAATCCCCCAAGTTTGTTTCTCTCATTTGAAACACCTTAAAACATGCTGATGATTAGAATTTGTGCTTTGCCACTCAGTACTGAAGATTCAAGTTGAAATTTCAAATATAAAATTACAGGAAATTACCTAGTTTTTCTTTTGTGAATGGATTTTTTATTTCTTTCAGTCATCTGAGAAGGTCCTGATTTTCCATGAATATGGAAATTCCATGATTTTTCTTTCCCTAGGACTCTAACATTTCAAAATGGCCACAAGCCTCCTGCATGAATTATGAAAAGGATACAGAATTAAGCATGATGACTTTTAAATTTATGTTGTAAAATCCAGTGTTATTTCCCAGCACAGCGCTTCATTTCCGATGAAAAGCATGCTGCCAGCTTCCCACTTCTTCTATGGACGGTATCACCACTCGTTTTATTAAAGCCACCAGACACTCATGGAAACATGCATGATGTCGTTTTTTAATGTGAGGGAAAGAATTTTGGAAGTGGGAGCTAGTTAACATTTCTAAAACATGTTTTTTTTATTCTTGCCTTTCCCTTTTGACCTTCCTGAGGATGCATGTGGGTGTTAAATTGTTACCAAAGGGAGGGGCCGTTGTAACTACAACGGGATCCACACACACAAAGACACACTTTCCCACACATAGGACTTGGCTCTGGTACACGTTAATGGAATGTTGAATGGAAAAGATGCAGGGTGTTTTTGATCTGCAGAGAAGTGCAGCCAGTATAGTGTCCATCATCTTTTTTTTTTAATCAGCCAGATTAACATTTGGAAGGCAATGTGTGTGAGGGAGTGGGTGTCACTGGCAAATAATTTTCCTCTCTTTTAAAAATTATAAACACAATATAGTCTGTTTATAAGCATTTAAATAATAAAGGGGAATATAAAGTGAAAAGTAGAAGCCTCCCTTTCCCCCCACCCATCTCATCTCACTCCCACACGGAACCATTAAATAGCTTGATGTTTGAGCAGAATTTTTCTCAATTAATTCAAGATCCACATACCAATATTCTACAGTTTTGTGTCAGTCATCTCATTTGAAGGTGAGAGTTTGGTACAAAGATGTATTTTTATACATACTATCCTACAACTTGCTTTTTTTCATTTAATAAATGTATTCTGGGTATTTTTTTTTTTTTCTGGCAGAGTAGACTTCTAAACTTAGGCCATTCTTTTCAAGGCATATCAAATACATTTCATTGTATTGACTGAGCCTTATTATTATTATTTAACTGATCCTATATCGATGAGCATTTGGACTGCTTTCAGTTGTTCATTGTTACTCACAGTGTCTCCTTGGATCTTTGTCTTTACACATTATGGTTGCATTTCTCTAAGACTGATTTCTGGGAGCAGAATTTTTAGAGGGAGCAGACTATTAGTACCTGTAATGCCAGAGCAAAATGCCTCTATATAAAAAAGAAGGAACTTTCATTGAGCAATACATGGCAAGACTCAGCTGCATTCAAAACAAGACTGGGTCCAAGATTTGTTGCTATTGTAATGTTCCCAGTACTACTACTAGTGGCTACTCACTAGATTCACTTGGGGGAGAGGAGTTTTTGAAACAACCAGTCTTTAGTTACCACCCTGACAAATTACATCAGAATCTCTGGTGTTAGTGTCCAGGTATCTGTATGTATTTTTTAAAGCTCCTTAAGCCAGATTGGGAGCCATTGGTCTTGTGATAGTGCCTTCAACATAGCAATGCATTTGCCATTTTTACTATTGTTCTATCCCTATATATCTTAGTATATGTATTAAATGTTCAGGTACGTACATGTACATACATACACACATGTCATGCATGTTTTATGTAGTTGGAATAATAAGATTTTTCTGCCTTTTGCTTGGCTCTTTGGTACATTTGGCCTCAATTGCTACTAGCTAACCCAGAAACATAGTGTGTGTCATGTACAGTTCTGCATACAAATAAGGATCAAGAGGATGATCAAAGAGACAAATGGGAACTTTAATGGGGGAATGGTGAGAAGTCCTAGATGTGATTAAAGAGAAGATAAAAGGGCCATTAAGCAACTGTGCAGAGTAATTTTTAGACTGAAAAATTGTAGACAGTCCTATATAAACAGAATCCATATAGGGCATTAACTACCAAGGTAAATGACCCTTTGTCTTCTTCTGTATTTCATCAACTTACAAAGTTTGGTTGGCAGATGGTGGAAGGATGCAGGGTATCTGAGTAAGTGTGTATGGAGGGAGAATTGTCTTGTACTAGACAGGGGCTGTTACTTAAAAACACTATACATTTACAGTGTTGTTTGCAATACATGAATTGTATTCATATACATTATTTTATGTGACCCTCACATCAGTCTTGGAGAGAAGATCATGGTATCTCCGTCACTCAGAAGGAACTGAGGACGAGAGA
Organism: Canis lupus dingo; assembly: GCF_003254725.2. Classification (NCBI taxonomy): domain Eukaryota; kingdom Metazoa; phylum Chordata; class Mammalia; order Carnivora; family Canidae; genus Canis; species Canis lupus. The sequence continues at coordinate 52,344,842 of NC_064246.1, read as the reverse complement.
GAAGGGATGAGACCAGGTTCATAGTGCTAGCACATGGGAGAACTGGAACAACATTATACCTCAAGTTTATGCTTCAGTTAAACTAGCACCTATGCCTTCTTCTTCTTATTCTATACTCTTTATGATAATACATAAGTGTCAGCATTGGTAAATAGAAAGTGGTACAGACTGTGGCAATTAACTCTGCCTAAATTCATTCAAATTGAAAAATTTTTAAATACCGTGTGAGAAAAAGAACATATATCTTGGACCAGATTCAATAGATAGGCATTCAGTTAGTGACCACAATTTTAGACAATCTAGATTTTGTATAATAGAAAACTAGAGGAAGAACCTGCCTTAGAATTTGATGTCAATTTTTCCTAAATACTCAAGTAAGAAGATATTAGAAGCAGATTATAAACATAGATAAATGTGGTCTGAAGTAGACATTTTCTAAAATCTTTTCTGTTTTGCATTTCAAAAATATGTATTAAAACATTTATTTGTAATACCACTGCCTTCCAATCTCCTCTTTGTTAGAAGACCCTGACATTGGTAAGCATGGTTTTGCCAATCCTGGTAATTTTCAGGAACATAACTTCCATGGTGGTCCAGGGATCGCTGTTTTGTTGCCTGGAGAGGGAACACATTATGACCCATTTCCTCATAAGTTTGGATCGTTTACCCAATTAGTCAGTAATCATCTTGCTGAGAATGCACAGGGCAGTGTGCTGGGATGAGGAACCAGTAATTGGAGAAATTCTGGGGTTGAGAGGGTGGGAGAAGATTGATTGAGGTTGGAAATAGGAGAGAGCCAAATGAAGGCAGGGATGCCAAAATCAAGGCAGAGAATGGGCAAGGCCAGTGGGCACAGCCCAAGCCCCAGCTTGAACTCTGAGGTTGAATTTTTTAACCTTAATCATCAAAAAAGAATTTTATGTTTTTTTCTTTAGCATTTTCTTCTGTTGATTTTCTCAACCATCTTGTGAATTCAGTGGGGAAGGTAGTCTTGGCTCTAATGTTGAGATAAACAGCAGCAGAGAAGGGTTCAATAAACTGCCCATGTACAACTTTAATACTGCAGCTGAGACCAGAACTTACAATTCTGTACATAGTTCTCGTCTCTGCATCTTGTCCTTCCTAGTTCAAAGTTGGATGGGGGCTGGCCTTGTGGTCAGCAGAGTCCTTCTGGCTGCAGATTCTTCAATAAATAGAAGGACTTGTCTTGTAGACACATTTGGGGCATCACGAGGAAGAGGAAGAGAATTGCTACAATTCAGCAGGTGAAAAGAAAGATGACAGATGGCTGGTTTTCTGTGTGAGAAGAGAAATGTATTTCTCCCCAGACTGTTAGGGAAGGGACTAGAGAGGAGCAGGATATCACCATGGATGTGGGTGTGGACTATGGACATGGATCCCACATTATGTTGTTAAGCAAAGCTGTTTATAATCTTTGAGGCTGTTTCAGGAATGAGATCCATGTCAGAATGCTAAAGGCAAATAAACATTTTAATGATTTTTTTAAACAACAAATTCTGGGAACTATAGATAGGAACTTAGTTTTAACCACACTCAACCAAATTCTAGGACAGACTGTTGACTAGAGAAGCTTTAGAGCCTGAACAAAGAATGTGGTGAATTATAAGAGCAAACATGGGTTCACTAAGAAGAAGCAGAAAAGACTAACTTACTTCCTTTAAGGAAAAAAAAATATATTACCACATGGAGAGACCATGGGACACAAATCAAGTTGACCTGAATTTTAGTAAAGTTTTGTCGAATTACCTTTGGAAAAATTGGTGGACTGCATACCAAATATTGATTCTGATACATTTTAAAATTATTGCACAATTAGTGGTCTTGAATTAGTGGCCATGAGTTTGAAATCCATCTTACTTTGGGCTTTGGACAAATCACTACACACATATCAATAATGAAGCCCAATATGTGCAGTCATTTAGTACACTCCAATGCTATCCAAGTGAAAACTATCCCAGTCAACCTAGAAAATGGTCTCTGTTAGCATGCCACTTGATTCTACTATTGATTTGGTTTCATTGAACATGTTAGCAAGTATTTTCATAAATACACGCTTATGAAATTTTCAGATGCAGAAAACTAGAGGGGACAATTGATACGATGTTATAAAGAATTGACTTATCAGAAATGATTCATAAGAATTTTAAATAAGGAAACAAATGAGAAAATGAAAAGAGATACATGTCTGGGGGAAGGTGGAAGAAATGAGATTCTCCATGCTTTCCCTCGGGGTGTAGTGAGGGAAGATAGGTGTTGTGGGGCTTTCAAGTCACCCACCATCCTTAGGTGGCCCAATATGCCTTAAAGCAGAAATCTCAGCTGGCACATTCAGCTTTAGAGAAGCACCAGGACTTTGGGAAAAGAGATTTTTGGGGAGAAAGCCACATTGTGGTGAAAAAAGAACTGTAGAGAAGGTAAGAGTGTAGAAAGTCAGCAAGGACAGATTTTAGCAGCTGTCCTGAGTTGGACACCTCAAAAAAGGAAAGATTCTCTGCACATATTTTTTTTTTAGTAGAGAGAGAGAGGGGAAGTAAGAGAGCAAGAGCACATTGAAGGGGGAGGGGCAGAGGAAGAGGGAAAGAGAATCTTGAACAGGCTCCATGCTCAGTGTGAAGCCTGACTTGGGGTTCAATCTCACAATCCTGAGATCATGACTTGAGCCAAAATCAAGAGTCAGACACTTAACAAACTGAGCCACCTGGGTGCCCAAATTAAACAGAACTTTTGAGAAGCATTTGAAATGCTACTCCCTTTAAAGAAGAAACTCACAGTTAAGAAGTTAATATTATTTCTTAAGATTTTTGGAATTAAACAATTATATCTTGAGTACATACTGAACAGACTGGGCCATGTGGGGTCTCTGTTATAGCTGATTTAAATTATTATTACAGGTAGCAAAACTAACTTCCACCATGACACAAAAATGGAAGATCCTCAGAATTTCCTTCTACCCTCTTATTTTCTCAATTTATCTCTTTCTCTTGGATAATCTCCTTAATTTCCATGAGCTTAGCTACCAAGACACATGCCATGACTATTAGCTTTATTGCTGAATCCCAAACCTGTCCTCTGAGTTCCAGTGTTTCACAAACACTTCAAACTCCGCTCATGCTATAAGGAAAATGTTAACTCTTCACGCACCCAGAGGGGAAGCCTGTGGAAAAAGAAGCTCTCGGTTTTCTTAATTGCAAAATGGGAAGTCTCAGTCATGAAATGTCTACGGCTTTTTCAACTCTAACATTTTATGAAAAAATGAGGTAGTCTTATTCTTCATTGTTCTAAAAAGACCAGACTAAAAGTTACCAGGAGCTAGATTTAGACGTCAGATTAAAGTGTAGAACTTTTCCAGTAGGACTGCCTCTGTAGTTTGTGAGATAATTCAGATCAACTATGGGAATACCGTGGGATGGATTTCTCCCTACAAAGATTATACTGGTGACTCTTGATGTCCTTTTTAAATCTAAAAGTTATATATATAGTATATAGTATATATCTTGAGCCCTGGGTCCAGCTTCATGCTCAGCACAGAATCTGCTTGAGATTCTCTCTCCCTCTCCCTCTGCCTCTCCTACCTGTGCTCTCTCTCTCTTAAATTAATGAATAAATCTTTTTTAAAATCATATTTACTATATATTCTACCACCTTAGATTTCTAAGCTTACTTCATTTCTAAATCTTTTTCTAATTGTACACAACAAAGCAGTTCTTTTCATTAACTCTATCCCCTCTAAAAAGTTACTAATGTGTTTGATAATGCAGTTCCCACTGTAGCCAACTTTGGTACTGTGAAAAATAAGGACATGATGCTAACAAGTCCAAGCCTGTCCCAACTAACCTTGGTCACAGGGTCTCATTAATCACTATATTTTCCATAGCAATAAAATTGCACATTCAATAAAAAGCGATTGCTCTTAGCAAGAGTGAAACCCCAGGAGATGGAGCAAGAGAACATTATTTTTTATAATAGCTAGAAGACCTAAGTTCTATTAGAAGAAAATACAATAGGAAAGTATAGTATAAAAAATGATGCCTTCCTTAGAGAGGGCTCCAGAGGGTAACTGGGCATGTTGGCTTTGGGAGAGATTGGACTTTCTATATCTTTCAAGGTAAGGGAAAACAACAATGTTCAGAACTCTGATGATAGGTCCAGTTTGTCACATGGCAGTGTCTTATCTTAATAGCACAGTGGAAAGTAATAATCATAATAAATACAATTGATAATGTTTATTAAGTGTCTACTATATGCCACAGTGTATTAAGCATCATACATACTTTATTTTATTTAATCTTTGCAATAGCTATCTCATGTAAGCCCTATTGTTATCACCATTTTTAAGTATCACCATTTTTGTTATCACCAAAGCTTCAAGATTTGTCCACTATCATAGCTAGTGGGTCTCTTACTCCAGGGTCCACCTTTTCTGTCAGTTGGCTATATTGTCTTCCAAGTCCTGCACTTCAGTTAAACTCCAACAATGGAGTGGTGATTGGTCATTGGGGGAAAATCATTATTAAAGGTCATTATCTCTCCTTGAAATTCATCTGGAGATTTTGAGGCTTCAACTTAACACTCAAAAGCTCATGAAAAAGATTGAAGGGTGTCCCCAGTGGGCCAGAAACAGTGAAGTTGTGAAATACGGCCTCAACCTAAGAAGTTTATAGTCTTATTTAGATTTGTCCACGTATGCGATCTGATTAGAGATTAGTTTTTGTGGTCTACATTCTGAGAATTCAGAAGTAATAGAGATCAAATCGGACTCAATTAGGGAACTTATTGTAGAATTTTCTACACATACCTGTATTGGAATATATCCTCCCCATATGTTTGATGAACAGACATTGGATGGATGCATTGATGGATGCCTCTGAGATGACAGAGGGAAAGTTTATATTTCAGGGTGAGTCCAAAGTTTGGGCAGGATTAAGATAGGTGTGGAAACAAGGGTGAGACTTGGGCTTGATTTGCCACATCTCACTTAGCACAGAGGTGTAAATCTCAGTTTGGCTACTTCGGTAATACTTTTTTGCTGAAAGAATAAAATGAGGTAATGTTTTTCCTCAGATATTCTCCTGGCTGACTCCTCACCATGCAATTCTCAGATCCTCTGTCAGCACCTCAGGAAGAGTTATCTTATGTGCACATGGGAATCCTTCACCCTGGTTCATGCTACTCTCCATTCCATTGTCCATTTCATGTTCTTCAGATATTTGTCACTCTACGTACCAAACATGTTCATTTGTTTATTTATGAGTTTATTGGTCTGTCTCACTGAATAGAATGCAAATTGTTGGAGGTCAGGGAGTTTGCCTTTCCATCCACTAGGACATGCCCAGTGCTTAGAACATTGACTGCCACAAGGTAGATGTCCAATAAATTTTGGTCTGATGATCACTTGAATGAATGAAAAACGGCAAGCACCAGGACGTTTGTTAAAAATACAAATGCCCTGGCTCCAAACCCTAGAAAATCTGATTCAGAGGATCATTTGTGGGGATTCAGGAAATGAGAATTTTGCAAAGTTTTTCATATGATTCTGACAACTAGGTTTCAGAATGATTACATTACAAAAATCATCTTTGCCCTCAAGCAACTTGCAATCCTAAAGGCAGACAATATCCCTGCTTAGGGAAGGAAAGACAAATACCTCCACCAATTTCATCACCACAGTCCCAAACTTGGTCTCCTTGGGCTTTCCTGAATGATGGGGAGGTGGGGGGAAAGAAGAAAAGAAAGAAAGAAAAGCTTTAAAGAAAAGACGATATAGAGGAAACGAGAAGAAAAGAGCAAAGACAGGATAGAATGAGTAAGTACATAAGAAGACACCTCTGTGCAGCGGTCTGTTAGAACAATGATAAAGAAATAAGAAGGAAGGTGCAGAAGAAACAGATGTAGCTGCCAGAAGTTAAATACACATCTGTTAAGAATGCTCTTCTCATATGCAGGGTCAGAAAAATATGTACAAATGTAGCACCTCACTGATTGACAGAAAAACCTCAGTTCTGGCACTGGGAATCTTGTTTTCTTGACAGCACTTTGTTTTAAAGCTGGAGGCAGAGAAATGTCTTATGCATGTCCTTAAACTGGAAGGCCTTTTGTTCAGGATACTTATACCATTTGCAGATAATGATGTGCATAGCAGTTTCAGCTGTCTGCATATGCATTTTTATGTTTTTTTATGACAGCTCTGCGTACTGAACTAAAAGGCCATTTAGAACTGTCAGGCACTGACAAGCATTACCCTTTACATTTACAATTCTGTTAGCGTGCATTGTCAGGTGGGCTCACCAGACTGCAGAAATGTGATTTCCTTTGAAACCTATGTATGACTTTAATTTAATACAGCAGCCTCAAAAAAGAAAAAAAAAAAAAAAAAGGAAGAAAGAAAAAGAGACAGAGTGTGAGCCCAAGAGAGCTTTATTAAGTATTCTTTTTCCATTAATCTCCTACTTTTTTGTTTTTACAAGACCCTTCCTTTCTTCCTCATCTTCTTTCTCCCTCTTCCACTTCCTTCTCTCTCTCCATTATTTTCTCTTCCTTCTTCTCTATGGAATCCTTCATGTCATGCACAAGGGCAGGCAGCCCAGGGAAATGACTTTACCTGTCTGAGCCAAGCCAGACCATCTCTTACTTTCCATGTGGCCTGAGGTTAATTTTCAGTCAAACCGATTTTTAAAAGATGTTTGGCTCAGTGGAAGGCTGGGCAAATATTCAGGACCTGGATAGTGGGGGCACAGAAAGGATCCACTTACTCCAACTAATGACTTATCATTCCCCATTATCACTACCACCTGTCTTTGGGAATCCTTTTCCCTCTTCCCAAACATTTATTTCAACAGCATGGAGAGCCTTTCCAAAAAAGACACTGGTGTATAGATTCTGAGAGTTTTGAAGGCAGTGTGCTTTTGCTGTGGTTTTGTCCTGCAGGATTTTACAGTCATCCAGGGTGGCAGAATGTGTGTGCACAAAACAGAGAAGTTTCTACTCAGACCGGGCTGAAGTGAAATGCCCACGTGTATGTGCTGATCTGGACAAGATTTACTGCAAAGTGATGAAGCCTGAGCTTCTCACTTGCCTGATCCATATACATTCTAAGGGTGGTCAGGAGCTGATGAGAGCTCTAGGTACAGATCGGAAGCCAAGTTACAAACCGGTAGCTTTCTTACATGAACACTGTTGATAAATTGTTTAAAGAACTCCCAAGAAAAAAGGGGACCTGAAATTTCCAGTGTCCTTTTCATAACCTAATTTTGTAATCTGATTTGTATTCGTAATTTTGTATCCTTTATCTTATAAAGAAATACTCATATTGTGTAAACCTCAGACCCCATAACCCTAGACCTGCCCCCAGTTCTGAGAGTAGGTCCTGTAAGGAGTTCAGAAAGCATGGATCAATGTGGTTTGGGCAATTAAGGTTACATTTTCTTTAGAAAGCTTGTCTTCACCTGGCCCTTAATAAAACCCAGGATTTGGTTAGGTAGAGAGAAGAGATAGATGATTATCAGCTAATAGAGTTTCAGGAAAATATTGGTGTACAAATAAGATTTTGAGAACTGATGTTTTTGGCAATGGACAAATATTTACTTTTTACTTTGTAAAATTGAGATATATGCGAAATGTAACATGCAGTAATCTTACATGAATCACTTGATGAATTTACTGTGCCTAAAACCATGGAACCACACCCAGATCAAGCCCCTCAGAAATTTCCTGGCTTCTGGGTATAAAACCCATAATTCCCCCCATCAGATTTTTTAGAAAGGCAGGGTTGGATACCCTGGGAGTGCTAAATGGAGTATCAGGAGATCACCTTTCATGTTGACCTACTAGTGTTCCAAAAAAGGATCCAACCCTAAGGCTAGAGAGATATCTCCTCTCCTTTCTTCACCCCAAGTAAGTGGGAACATTCTGGCACCCTCATGCCAATGTCCAGCTCTATATGTGGGCAGCAGAAAGTGTTATCTATTACCTAATTGATGACTTGCCATTTCACCAGTACCTACAGATCCCCCCCATTTGGTCCCTCTGACTTTGGGCTAAGCAACTGCCTTTTACATGGGGTTCTTTGAAAAATCCTATCTGCCTCATTCAGTCTGTGAGGGGCGTCACATCAATTTCCAACATCTTTCTGTAAATTTGTTAATCAGTAGCTTTCTTCTCTGGCAGAAGAGGTGGGACAAGGCCAATAGGCAGGCTCCTGTTGAAAGGTGGATGAGAGCAAGAGGGAAGCGGGGTGGTGAGTACAGGTCGCAGAAGGCTTCATATCTGCCATACACGGAGCCTGACTGTGAGGCTGACCAGTTGAAGCTCCCTCCTGGAGGAGAAAAGGTAAAAAAGGAAATAAAATCCTTAGAGTACACTCCCTCACAGCCCCTCCTCTTTGTCTCCTCTGTGTCACTAACCTCCAATGCCCTGCAGGAACCAATTACAGTATTCTAATGAGTGCAGTTTCCAATAACTGCATTTGGAAGGCATGTTACCCCTCATCCACATGCTGACCGCCACCACCTCATCTCAGATCACTTTTCCCAGCAAGGAAGCTGCCTGCCTGGTGTTTGCTAGACAGCCGGACACCTCCCTGTGGAGTCACCAGGGTCAGGGACCATAAGGACAGCTGTGCAAGTCCTCAGAGTTTGCAGAAAGCAAAGGACTGTGAGCCTTGCCGGCATGGGAATAAACCAGTCAGTTTTGTGGCTGTAGACAGACATGGTTCACCTGCTCGAAATAGTCTTTGGGGACCAAAATGAAAAGCCACTTTTTAAAAACGTTCCTATGCCCTGGATATGATTATAGAGTAGGGATAAAGTGTAATGGTTAAGGCATGGACATCAGGGTTAGAAAGATTTATCTGACACTAATGTCCCCATTATTTGTTAGCTGCATGACTTTAGGGAGGTTCCTTGATTTCTGAAATGAACCTCAGTTTTGCCACCTACGAAATGGGAATAATAGTCCCTAGGTTGCAGGGTGGTTGTAAATGTTTAAAGAATAGTGTATGCAAAGCTCTTAGCTTGCTGACAAAAATGGAGCTTGTTACTGTAATATAGCTTCGTCTAATAAAAATGGAAATAAATGTAAAGAACATGAATTCCTGTCACTCACTGGTGAAGCCCTGCCACCTCTCCTGGTTCTATCCTTGTTTCAGATCTCTGCCTGGGTCTGATCCCAGTAATGCTCCCAGCACTAGGGGGATGCCTCTGTTCTGAGTAGCTGCTACAAAGCATCTGATACATCTCCATGGACTCAGCAAACTCTCCCAGGTATTTCAACTGATAAAAGGAGAGTTGTATTCATGACGTACATGTGTATGTGCATATGCAGGTATGAACTTGAATAAACAGGTGCTGGCTATGATTCTCTCAGGTGAGGAATGGGCATAATGGGAGTGAAGCAGGAAGAGAGATAATTTCACATTTTACTCTGACTACTCCTGGTTATCGAAATCTTTTAAAATTGGGTATGTTTGAGCTTTTCTTGTGTAATAAAACAGAAGTGCTACAGATGTATTTGGGTGATCAAAAGTTAAATGTCACGCTGTTGCCCTTGTTTGGGGTCCTCATGGTTGCCCACACCCTGCAGGGCCTCCCCAGTGTGCCATTCCTCACCCAGCTCTTCAGAGCAAAATAGCCACTCTTCACCACTCTACCACATGTTCCAACTCCCCACTTGCCTGTTCACAAGACACTATGTCACTTAAGCATAAGTGCCCCCCACCCATTGAAGATAAGGATTTTGGAGTTATGTAATCCTTTAAAGCATTTTCCCAAAAGTAAGAGAGAGAAAGAGATTGTCTCCAAATTGTTTATAAAGAAAATCCAGGTTTACAAATAGATAATTTGGAAAAGTGACTATTGCCTTTGTATGTGCTGTTGACAATATATCAAAACATTTTAATAACTCGCCTCCCTTGTCCACTGGACATGTCTGCTTCCTTCTAATAGCCACAGAAAAGAGAGCAAGAGCCAGTGATGACCAGTGCTGGCAATTAAAGATCAATACCAAATGCAGATAGACCTCCTCCAGTGCCAAGCAAGTCAGTCAGAACCAGCAGCAGGTCTGCAGGAATCTGAAGGGAGCTTCCTCTGCGCTGTGCTTTTTGCAGTTTGCAATAAGTAGAGAAATCGGCATCTATCTTAGGGAGCTTGTGTTCGTCTGGCCCCCTAAGTATGTCAAAGACCCCAAGCCTCTTAACACGCTTGTTGTCTGCAGGGAAGAGAAGGCCAAATCCACAGAGCCGTGGTGTGTGGCATAGGGAGGTGCTGGGGTGAGGAGCAGAACTAAGGTAAGGAGGAGGTGATAGGCTTTGTTTGGTGCCTGAGCCTGCCGAGGGTCGAACAGAGGACCACCCATCCCTTCCCCACCCTTCTGTGGCCTGACTTTCCTGACCTAGCAACTCTGCACAGGCTGTTCCCTAGAAATCAAACACTCTTCCCCCAATTCATTGCCTCACCGACTTTTTTTTTTTTTTGCCTCACCAATTCTTGCTCTCCCTTCAGGTTTCAGCTCCTAAGACCCCCGCTCAGGAGTGTCATCCTCGACCTACCTAAAGGTACACCCATTATAAATTGCTCCCTTGTCATTTTCTCATAAACCTAAGTTATGGCGCTTATTGCTCACACTTTGTAATCACATTAATTCGTTTGTTGACTTTATGCAATGTCTGTCTTCCCAGGATTATTATTATGCCTTTTGAGTGTAGGACTCTTGTTTTATCTTCCTGCTCAGAGCTTAACACAGGATCTAGAGAATAGTAGGTGCTCAATAAATATTTGTTGGATAAAATGATAAATTTGAAAATTGTACCTATAATTTGTACAGGTATCCTCTAACAAATCCTTATGCTTATAAGCCTTTCCTTCCTCTGTTCCATCTCCCTGAAGCTCCTCTTCTCCTTTTATCCAAATCATCTTCAACTTCAAGATCCAATAACAGTGACAGGGATAATGACAATATTAAATGACTTCTGGACCCTGTACTGGCAATCACATATATATGTAATCTATCTTCATAACTCTGTTCTTATTGTCAAACATCAAAGGGCAGACACTCAAAGATCCTCCAGGAATGTGAGATTCAGCAATCGGCATCTCAGGGCCCCAGGTCTGCCGGAGAATTGAAACAGTGAGGACAGTGGCCAGGTTCTTTGTGATTTGCACGTGGTGTCTCTTTAATGTGCCTGTATTTTAAGCTGAAGGGCAGTGGCTGCGGCTTCCTTGCTTTTGTAATTCTCTCCAGCACTCTGGGACTCCTGGCCTCTGCTGAGGAGGGAAGAGCAGAGAGAGATTCGTTATTGCTTTTCTGATGCTTTCGGTTACTCGGTCCTTGGGGGGTTAGAGGTAGGATAGAAGCCTGGAACATGTGGTAGCCCTAGCCTGTTAAAATATAAGGTGTGTGATGGAGAAAGGAGGATGATCTGAGGCAGTGGGGGTAACTGTTTCCACCCCCAATTCCCCCCACCTCTATGTTCAGCACAAGATCCCAGAGTACAGAGCTGAAAGGTGACGGTATCTTCAGAGACCTGGTCTGCTGTGCACAAGCCACTCCAGCCATGAGCTCGGGCTCTACCCTGACAAGCCTGTTTCCTCATCTCCAAAATGCACCTGAGAGGAACTCACATCCCATAAGGTTTTGTGAGGATTCCACGAAATAATGTGTGTGTGAAGCCTTCACATAGTGCCTGGTACGACAATGCATTTTCAGTCGGCACCGATTATTATTTGTATTATTTATCTACTGTGTGCCCAAGATCAGACATCGGTCTATATTCAAACCTAGATCTTCCTGATTCCTCGCTGTGTTCTTTTTGCATCAGCCCAGATCAATTTCAGGACGGTTTGCCAGCACTGTGAACAGAGGTTGGGGGGGGGGGGGGTGGGGAGGGAAGATTAATTAAGAAAGAGTTGTAAAAAAAAAAAATTCACTGAATATCGGATGGATGTAATATTAACATACGTAATTACTTCTCAACTTCAGAAGCTATAATATCAAAGATAAAAATCATGTCAGCTTCAATCTTTTTCTCATTGTAGATTCAGACCATTACATTAATGACTAACTTTCTGAGCTGTATAATTTTCTCTTGGAAAGATACCTTTTTTTTTTTTTTTTCCCAGAGCAAAGCACAGAAGCTCCTTCCCAGGCACACCCTGGACTTGAGGGAGGAAGGGGGAACCTCCTGGTGGAGGCCACTCCCCTCCTACTGCCTGATTCTAGGGGGTGCACTCCCTTTGTGAGGAAACAAAGGCAATTAATCACACAGGCTGCCAAGTCTTGCCTTTGGCTGGCTGTGGAATTGGCTCCCAGGACCTCACCGGGGGCTGGGAGCCCCAGTGAGTGACTCCATGGCATGCATGTGCTTCAGGAGCGCTCCAGTAATTGCCAGCCTCTGGGCGTCGTCTTGTTCCTACAGAACAGGTCCCCAAGTATCTTGAAACTAGGCCTTTGTTCATTTTAAACAGAGGCCCTCACTCCCGCCTCTCTCCGCTTGGCCCTCTGGTCTGAACCTTCCATCTGAGTGACAAGGAACAGGGTGTGTGGGAACCACAGTTTGTAACCCTCTCCTTGGAACTAAGTCAGTGCCTCCCCCTGTGAAGGAAGGCAGGAGACACGTCCTGGGGATTTAGGCCATATCGGATGCAAGCATAGCATCCTCCTGGATCCTACCCCCTTTCCAGGATCTCAGGATAGAGCTGGGACAGGAGGAGGACCCCATTTCTCAGACGTGATGTTCAGGAGCCTGCACAATGTCAAAATTGCTGCAAAATGGAACCAGAAGTTCAATGTTCTCCTTTTGCAGCTCTCTGAAACAATAAACAGAATGGGAGGAAAAGAAAGGTAGTTTGTTTTTTTCCCCTTTTTTCCCTCTTTTTCTTTGCATTAGGTGCCCATCCTTTCTTCAAAGCCTTCTCCCTACTTCCTATCCCCTTTTGTTAAATGTCCGATTTTGTCACCCTAACTGCTCAGAGCGCCCCCTTCCCGCTAAGCATCTTTTCTCTGGACCTCTTTCCTCTCCCTATTCCTACAAGCGTTTTACCTGTCCTCTGGTTCTTTCCTTCTGTTGGCTCTGACTCAGCAAAGTAATTATAGAAACATAATTTTCTTCTTGTTGATCTATTGCCCCATCACATGAAAATGCCAATAAGTTTAAGATGGGCTGACTTGTTGTGGAGGCTGCATAAAATAAAGTCCACAAAAGATTGGCAGTCTTTTTGGGAAGCAGCTGAAACTAAGGTTTCGAGAGCAGTCTTAGTGATTCCCACCTGGGAGAAGTATGCCCTGAATCCTGAGGAGTTCTGCATAGAGAAAATAAACAGTCCTCTCCCCTCAACCCCCTCTCAAATTAAGGGACTTGGGGCAAGTGTTAAAATGAAGATCCAAGTACCATATAACCAAACATTTCAGTTATAATCCAGCTAACTATTGAATAAAATACTTTCCCCTCATAATTCGACATATGTTTCTTTATAACATCTTATGTTCTAGTTTAGAATTCTTGGACTCCTTGTAGTTAGCACCAAACCATGGAAAGGCAAGACCTGACTCCTGGTGCCTGGTTTCCCATCCCCCTCTCTTGTCTTCACACACCCAATGCTGTTCCACATTGTGGGTGCCTCATATCCACCATAGATACCCTAGTCTGAGTCATTACCCCAACAGCTGCTCCTGCTTAGGCCTCATGATGCCTACGTCTGTACATCTGCTCCCACAAGAGAACTGGCTAGAACAAGCTTATTCAAGTCCTGAAGGTGGGTTCAGAGTCATTTGGACAGACAATTCCAACGTCCTTGGTACCCAAAATGTGGTCTAGAAGGAGACATGACATAAGCTTTGGATGGATACATTCCTGTGGCCCTGTGGACAAGGTCCAGGGGCACCTTCTAAAGCTCAAGGCAGGATTCTTCTTATCCGCATCTTAGGACAGCACTAACCTAAAGGGCAGATATTTCCTGTTCCATAATGTACTTGAAATGGAGCTGCTTCTCATATGGGCATCTCTAAGTAGGATGCTCTAAGTTGTTTAACTTCAGAAATGGTTGCTTTTACAACAGCTAATGAGGCAAATGAGTTCACATTAAGATAGGTGATTACTCCTGAATAGCACTGGCCAACACATGGTAAGAATTTAAAAACTACATTATGTGTGAATAAATGCGTGGCCTACTGAAATTTCACAAAGGGTTTCGTATATGAAAAGAGTGACCAACAGTAGAAATTTCAGGTACTAATGGCAGATGAGAAAAATGTGGTTTACTTCAAAACTTGAAGAAAAACTTTCTTATTAGAGGTGACCCCCACTATCAGAGCTGAAAGTAGAACTTGGTTCTTCCCATAAGGCATGTGTGGCTACACCCAGAGCCCGGAAAGTATATGCATGATGCTACTGAATCAAATATTGTTAAAGCAAGATTTCTCCATCTATCATCACTATTGACTTTCAAGGTAGGATCATTCTTTGTCATTGGGGGGACAGTCCTGCACATCGTAGGATGTTTAGAAGCCTCCTGGGCTTTTACCCACTTGATGCTCATAACATTGCCTCTCAGTTGTAACAACCAAAAGTGTCTTCAGTCATTGATACTTGTTCTCTGAAGGGGCAAATCCGCTCCCCACCCCGCCCCCATTAAGAGCAACTTTTCTTAAAGGAACTGATTCTAGATAGAGCAGCAGCATCTGCACCCAGCCAGAGTGGACACAAAGTAGAACTCACAGCACCCAGATTTATTGTCAGAGAAAAACAAGAGTCTGAGAAAGCCAAAATAATGTTGCAACTTGCTTTGATTCATCAGTCTTTAAGATCATATAGCAAATGGAGATTTTAAGCTGAAAAATGAAAACAGAGAGTAATAATGTTTAAATCTCTTACAGCAAAAGCTTTAGTAATTTCTGTTGTTTTTTTAGTGCTAGGGAATGAGCCAGAGTGGATGTGTGAAAACCCCAAGCCTAGAGTGAGATAAACATAGGACCAGAAGGCATATGCCAAAAGCAAGTCTGCCCTGGCCTCATATAAGCTCTATTGGGAGATTCAGGAAAGGCTTCTGTGGTCCAGTGAGAGCCCCTCATCTCCACGGTCCATTCTCCAGGCCTTTTTCCTACTGCTGATCCTCCTGTCTCTACTAGTTCCTATGTCAAAACAGAATGTTGTGGCTTAGTGACTTAGTGGTATGCACATGTGTGCCCGTCATGACTTACTGAAACCAGAACTTCATGAAGTTTCAGGCTGCATGGCTCTTCATGTTATTTCAGGTCCAAGAAACCCCCAGGATGCAATTAGCCATATTACTTGTGTTACAAGAACAAAAATTATTTATGCAAGAGACACAATTTTGCCTTTTCCCCAATTTTTCTGAGCAGGAAAGGATTATTTATTGCCAAGTTAGCATCCAGAATCTTTTTCTGTTGTCGAGAATCTAGTTAGTAAAATTAAAGAAAGAACTAATTTAAACTATATCATAAAGAGCAAGAGTCAGTAGGGGATAGAAAAGCCACATTTTCTGTGTATCTGAAAGAATGTTTAGAAAAGAAAAAGAGGGAGAGAAGGACTTGGGGGAATAGTTGTCATACATGTGTGCTATTATTACTGGTCAAAATATTTTTAACTTGAAAAATATTTTTTATTTAAAATTTTTCTTTTTCTTTTAATTTAGGTTTTAATTTTAAAAGTATTGGCAGAGGTTTCATCACATATTCAGACCTTTTGGAGTAAATAATAGAGGTTCTTTAAAGCTTTTGATACAAAATTGAGTTTTTAAAAAATTTGAATAATACAATGCCAACTCTGAGCTGTGTGGGCTCAGGGCTAATTCATGGGCTCAACTTGGAAGTGATTGATTGTAGTAACTTCCCTGTTAGACTAATCTTCACCTACTGTGAGGCCATTATTTTATGTCTAGTTTATCTCTTAATTTAGTTCTTTGGACAAGAGGGCTAAGGAAAGATTTGTCAGTTAATATGCAATCCACAATATCATTCATTATATACAAATTCATTCAATACAAATTCACTGAACTGACTATCATGTGACGGGACTGTGTGAGATTCAGTGACACAGAAAGAGGCAGACAGAGCCCCTACTCTCAAAGAGCTTACAGTCTTGTCTATAAATAATTTGTTGTGAACACATATAGCAACCCACGCTTATGCTAAATGTGTATTGTCAAATAAACCTGGTATTTTCATAACAACAGAACTTACTCCGAAATTGTCCGTAGCCTTCTGTAGTAGAATCATTCAGATGTGTAGAATTTTCCAACTGAATTAGATTGGTGTATATAATGTGAGTAACTTTGTTAGAACTACTCAAGTCCTCACAGTTTTTGGACATCTCTAAAATAACAGGATTCAGAAAGATGTTTATTACATGTTTATTACATTTTGTACTTTCCTTGCTAAATCTGATATGGCTCCAGCAATGAACAACACATCTTTCTAACCTAATGACTCAGACTCAGAATCAACACAATTTCAGGAGCTGGACAGGCAGATGAGAAAATACCTCACCCTGATGCATGCCCTCCATTGTGTTTCCCCCTGATGCCGCATCAAACTCAAAGGCTTTTACTGATCCTTAAACCAACTATTGGAAGGAGCCTTCTGTCTATTTTCCCCTCCGGGTCTAGGGACACGTTATATTCCATTAGCAGCCTCTCTGATTTTTCATCTAAAGCCCTTCCCTTGCCTTGGATATTGACTAACATTTTCCACTGGTCAGAAACTTTGTTTATACAGCTGATCAAGTTAACGGTTCATCTCCTCTGCTCTGTAAGCACTCCAACTCTACCATCATCATAACTAGGATTGGTTATTTTACTTGGCAGAGTTATTTCAGTAATACAAGATAACCAAATTGGATTGGTGATCGATCGGTTTGTTCAGCACTCATTCCAGTAAATAAAAACCAACCAGGCTCCAAATGGTTGAATTGCTATTGCAGTAGAGACATAATGTGAATCAAAGCTTGGAGACCTCAGGGAATTTCATAAAATCCAACCCTGCAACCAGATGATTGTCCTGTAATACCTACTGTATACACAAGACCCATACATTTCAGTCTCTCTTGGTGGCAATAGCTAGTTTTCTGTGGTACATGGATGAGAAATACAACCATTTGTGAAAGTTGCCTTTGGAAACCACTAGACTCAGGGAAGAGTCCAGAGGCCTGAATGCTGCTGCTCCAAATAGTTAATAGGTGCTCATTTTTCTATTTCCATTTCTGTGTAAAATGCTGATATGAGAAGAATTTGGAGGCCTGTCATAACTTTTGCATTGATGAACACAGAAGGTTGAGTGTTGAGTCAATAAGTGAGTTTGTTTTTAAATATCTTTTGTTTGAGGGGAAAAGGTGACTTAAAAAAAACTTGATAGAAGCCTCACGATTCATTATAAAAGATATAATGGAGAATTTATCAATAACCTTCAAAATGTATTTTTCAAAAAACAAACCAATTTCTAGAGAGGGCTTTGCCATGGACTTGCTATGTGAATCTGAAAATATCTTGTTTTGTGCTTTTGTTTCCAATAGAATAAAAGTCATAATTATGGCTCTGTCTACATCACCTGAGTTGTCATTAAAACCAAATAGAACATTGTATGTGGAAGCACTTTCTGAAGCCTAAAAAAGGTGTTTAAGTTTTTTTTTTTTAATTTTATTTATTTATGATAGTCACACAGAGAGAGAGAGAGGCAGAGGGAGAAGCAGGCTCCATGCACCGGGAGCCCGACGTGGGATTCAATCCCGGGTCTCCAGGATCACGCCCTGAGCCAAAGGCAAGCACTAAACCGCTGCACCACCCAGGGATCCCCTAAAAAAGGTGTTTGAAAGCATTCAGACCGCTAACAAGGTTCCCAAATTGTGGGGTGTGTAGCTGATGAGATGAGAGGCATGCCTAGTGTCCTGGGGTTCACTTTAGGAAGTAGACAGTAAGGGATGTTGAACAACATAGTAAGATGGTTCATCCTTTTTCCTTTCGCAGTCACTCTTTCTGATTCCTACACGAAGCAAGTCTTAGGTGCTAGCCTGCCTCAGAGTTTCTTTAACACTTGCTAATCTCCCTTAAAGAGAGAGCTCAGGCATGGAGCTTTGAGCAGGCAAATGTATTTAGCTAGATTTTAATAGCGTGGTTTAGTTTTCCTTGCTCGTATGTTTTTGTGGTAAACTCCTTAATGGCAAGTGGTAATGTTTTTCCATTAGTAGCAGTAATATAAAGTTTTATTTCTATGCAACTTTATCTAAGTGAGGGAAAAGGAAGCATTTTAAAGAAAAATATTAAGTAAATAATAGTCAAGTGATACACAAATTTGACAAAAATCACAAAAATGAGATGAACATGTTTGAAATTTGGGAATGTATGCACTAGCAAATTTGATGCATAAGCTAAGACCTAATGTTTTTGTCTTCGAGATAGTTAACACTTTTTAAGTTGCTATGGCTCATCCCTCCACCACCCTTGAACAATCCTTACCAAAAAAACACTGGGGAAAAAAGGGAAAGAAATTGGAACTTTCAGCTGCCATTTTAACTTCCACTGATAAGCCCTTCCATTGAGAGAATCCAGGCACTGCAAACACGCTTCCATCTTCTGAACTTCTCAACATTAAAAATTGGCCGTGTTGACTGTGCTAAATAGACAGCCCCCTCCCCAAGAGTCCAGTTTATCTCATTAACCTTGGAGAGGGAGCCAGGCACACAGTGATTGACCTGGCACACTCGGACACACATATGCAGTATATCAATCTCATTCAGAACGGGCTTCAACACTTTGATGAAATACATCTTGCTCCATCCTCCAGAGACCATATGAATCCACAAACAATTGCAATTTTGAAGAAATCGTGGGTAACCTAATTCCTGTTTCAGAATGTTTTCTCACTGTTTGCTTCTCTCTCTCTCTTTCTTGATTAGGAAGGGAGTGGAAAAATCTTCAAATGGTTGTGTCAGAACAAGAAGGGCATTCTCTGCCATGAAAAATTTGTTGGTGGGTTTTAAAGATGCTATTTCTAAAAATTTATGGATGAGCTCAATTTAGAAAAAGTGGGGAAAGCACATGATGACATTCAGTCAGCTTGGGAGCCTATTTTTTTCCGTATAATGTTGTGATGAATAAAATCCCAAAGTAATGATTTCCACTTGTTAATAAATAATTCTTGCTTGAAGTGAGGAAGTCTTGAAGGAAAAGAAATAATAATAAAAACATCACTAGGATCATCTTCACTCCTTTCAAATATGTTCAACTCCAACCCTAGAAAAGTAACTGAACCCGTATCCCAATATCTAATGCTGCTTCTCCTGTGAGTTTTTTTTTTTTAATTGATATATCTTTATTCCTCCAGTCCTGGAGTCTATGTTTATATAATTATTGTCACGACTGTAGATATTTGATACTTTCATAACATATTATTGCACTTTAAGGAAAACACACCCTTCTGTACTATTCTTCCTGCCTGCCTGGGTGTAGAGCTCCTCTTTAGAGCAGATGTTCTTGGCTGTTACGAAAGGGCTTTAGAATGCTGGATTCAGATGAAGCTTGGAGGCGAGCACCAATTATGTCATATGGTGTCAGTGCCCAAGTTACAACACTAGTATAACCAGCTTTTTTATTATTTTTAATTTTTTTGTTTTTAATTATCCCCATGTATACTTTAGGGCTCTCATTATGGAAAGCCAGGATTAGAATTACTATTATGTTTTTTGCCTAAACAGGACAGAGAATTTCTTTCATAGTCTGATTTCAGCAGTATTGGAAATGTCTTAAAATGAACAAAACCAAAAGCCTCTCTTACTGCCTGGTCACTGATGACTAAAAGTGCTTTCTTTTTAATATCTGGCATACCATAGATTTCCAGTAAATTTGTATTGAATGAATTAATTGGATAAATAAACTAACACTACTTTTATTCAGTTCAATAATAGCCTTCCCAACATCTCCCATTCTGATTTTGGAACACTCATATTCATGTTACCTGAAAAAAAAAAGAAAGAAAGCAACAGTGGCTCATGCATAGGAGGGCCATTTAATATTTGAACAGCTCGGACAGTGCTCTTCCCACATTATTATTATCATGAGTTTACCTTACACAGAGATAATGGAAATAAATTTGTTGAGATTTTTTTCAGAGATTTTTTTTTTTCATTATTTGTTTGACTAGAACAGAAGTCAGCCAACTATGGACCCACATGTCAGAATCAGCCTGTTCTATATTTTTGTAAATAAAGTTTTATTGGAACACAACCATGGCTATTAATTTATGTACCATCTAAGACAGCTCTGTCCCCACAATGACAACCAGATAGGCTGCCATGCCTAAAATAATCACTATCTGGCATTTTATGGTAAAAAATTGCCAACCCTTAGATTAGAGTAAAGGATATTTTAGGAGCAGAGAGGAGTCAGAACAGTATTACATTCCTCAAATTCTACTGAAATGCTTGTTAATTCAAGATTTGGCTTTCTATGGGCTCAAAGATACATGGGCTTGCCTTTTTTTAAAAAAGATTTATTTATTTATTTTTAGAGAGAGAGATTGCAAGAGTGTGGGAAGGGTAAAGGGGGAGAGGAGAGAGAGACAATCCCAAGCAGACTCCCCACCGAGCTTGGAGCCTGACGCAGGACACCATCCCATCACCCCTGAGATCATGACCTGAGCCAAAATCACAAGTTGGACACAACCCAAGGAGTCACCCAGACACCTCTGGATTTGCCTTTATAAAAGTCATGATACAGCATGGAAGGAAATCTATCGGTTCATTAATATTGCTTTTATTCTCACTTTTAATAGTAATGATAATTGTAACAAATGCTGCCCTTTTTTGTAGAGTAAGAGGATTGGTAAGGTAAAATTTGTATTCATACAAATCAGCTGCAATCTTTTGCATCAAGATTAGACCACATGTATGAATGTCACAAAGTAAGTCAATGTGTACTGTGTATGTTCATTTCTCCAAGTGGTTCGTTTTGAATAACAGTATCAATGAATCTAAGAGAGATTCAGAAATCCTCTTGTTTCCTGGAGATCAGTACTACTACACCTGCTTAAGCACTACAGCATTTCCTGATAGGAGTAGCAAAATTTGGTACCCCAACCATGTGAATGCTCCTGTCAGAGACCTGGGTGTTTACTTGCAGCCTGTAGGGCAAGGTGGAAGAAGGCTCTCCTATTCAAAAAACAAGTCATATGACAAAGGAAAATGCATTTGGTCTTCTCCACTAACTTCCCAGTCAAGCTCCTTGGCCTATTTGTTTCCATTCATCACTCACCTTATGTGAAGGCTCAGGGCTAGTGAGCTTATATCCACAAGGCAGCATTTTGAACCTTGCTGGATGCAAGAGAAAGGCCAGGGCACAGCATGGGAGAGAGAAGAAAGGAGTTTGGTCAAAGTAGCCAGTCACCTCACTTGAAAAAAGAGAGTAATAATTAATTACCACTTTATTTGTGCCTATTATATGCCAAGCTCTGAGCTAATTAAACCTGCCCCATAACTAATGGCAGCTAATTGAGTCCTGCCCACAATCCATTATACAGTTGTAAACCAATCCAGAATATGGTTATCCACATTTAAAGATGAGGAAACTGAGGCTCAGAGAGGTTAAGTAATTAGCTCAAGGTCACACAGCTGGTAAGTGGCAGAGCAAGGATTAGGTTCCAAAGATCTTGTTCTTTAAAATGCTAAGTGAGGGACTTTTTGCAGAGGATTGGGTTTCATGAGTGGGTGATGTCATTCCACCCCTGACCTGGAGTTGTTCAATATAAAAACCACCTCTTCAAGGAAGTTATACTAGACGACCTCAAGCAGAAAGAATTTTTGCTGTATTAAGTCTAGGAACATTCTCCCCATCCATCTGATTTGGCTTTCCCCAGAAACCCGGGTCACCCTCTGGTGTATAATGATGCTTTCCCACTGAGAGTCAGATGTGCATCCTAACATGAGAAGCACAGACTGGAGTGCCCTGCTTTTTGACTAGGCAAGTATCAGGTCAGATGGGGATGTTCAGCAATTCCCAGCTTTTCAGGGCACAGAGCAACAGCCCTAGAGTGCCTGGCTCACATGCAAGACTTCCTGAGCTTCTCAAAAAGTCTCTCTCTGAAAACCTATGGGTCTGCTCCTCCTGCCAACCTGTAGGGAATGCTGGCAAAGCATCTACATGGCAGAAAAAAAAAAAAGGAATTAGAATAAGAAATGGTACAGGATAGAGTGGAAACACAGACACGCACCACATGCTATTAGATGGAGCCGGGGGCTCTCCTGGAGCACCGGCCTAAGAGCATGTGTTCAGAAAGACTGGGCGGTGCTCACCATCGCAGTGTCCCAGAGAAGTTGTGGGCTGCGGCTCATTCCTTAAACTCCGTGTTTGACTCCCGACTCTTGCCTGTGTCCTCGGCCTCAGGAAAGCTGCCATTTTCGGAGGAACAAGCCAGAATCTTTAGGGGCTCCTGGAAGAAATGATAAGGCAAACTTGGGGAGAAGAGTCCTGTGAAAGGCCTCTGATCACCAGGATTGACAAACTTTTCCCAGAAGGAAGAAATAGATACAGGCAGTCCCTCAAAATAATCATTAGCATTATTGCAATGCACAGTGATTCTTATTAGCCACGATGAGCTGGCATTTAAAGATTACTCTGTACCAGGCAGTGTGCTCTGTGCCTTCCGTGCATTATCTCTTTAAATCTTCCCAATGACCCTAAAAGGCAAATGCTATTATATGCTCATTTTGGAAAGAATTATTGAGATATGGGGCTGCCCTGGACAACCCAGTAGTCACCAGCCACATGTGGCTTTTCAGCAGTTGAGATGTGCTGTAAATGTAATGTACACACAGACTTCAAAGTGCAAAAAGATAAAAGACAAAAAAGTAAAATTTCACACTAATGATTTTTAATTAATTACTTATGGAAGGAATAGTTTAAATGGCCAAACAAAATATATTATTAAAATTTACTTTTTTAGAAACTTTTTCTAATGTGGCTACTAGAAAATTTTAAATGATATAAGTGCCCCACAAATATGACTCACACTCTATTTCTAATGGGCAGCTGTAGTCTAGAGCAGAGGTCACCAGACAATGGCCCTCAGGCCAAATGTGACCCATAGCCTGGTTTTGTATCGTATATAAGCTGAGAATGATAGAATGATTTTTACATTTTTAAATTAGTTATAAAGTTAAAACAGTATATGACAGAAACTACCTTTGGCTTGCAAAGCTTTAAGTATTTATTCTTAGCACTTTACAGAAAAAGACTGCTGACCCCTGGTCTAGATGACTAAGCAACAGCAGGCCTCAAGGACCACAGGCTCCAAAATCTGTGCTTCATCCACTCCGGATAGCAGCTTTTACAAGATGCCAGATATTGCATGGAATCTTTAGACAGCATACCTTGTTCAATGAGAAGATTAAATAATATTAATTAATAATGCTATAATATTTCATAACATTAGCAATATTATTGTATCCATTTTACAGATGAGCAAGCCAAGGCTTATAGAGATTCAATAACTTGTCTTAATCACACGGCTAATAATTGATGGGACCAGGATATGAACCTTCCTGAAAGGTATACCTGTAGGCCCCTTGATATCTTGCCACTGAATTGCTGTTTAGTTGGGGCCAGCCTCTTCATTGGTTAGTCCTGAGTTATCTAGTCCTGGAGAATCTGTCTCAGGGTGGTTTGTCTTCACTTGCATAAGCCAGTCCAGGGACCAGTATACAACTGCCAACTGGGAAAATTTGGCCCTAATGGTTTTTGTTGTTGTTTAATAAAGTTTCATTAGGACAACACAACCCTGCCCTTTTGTTTGTGTATTATCTATGAGTAGTTTTGTGCTACAATAGCAGAGTTCAGTAATTGCAACAGACCATGCATCCCACAAAGCCAAAAACATTGACTACCTGGACCTTTACAAAGGAAGTTCATTGACCCCACCCCCACCCCACAATCTAACTCAAATAGAACAAGCCTCGCATGAACATGGAGTGGGGGAGAGAGTACTGTGAGTGATGACTGGGGGAGGAGGGTCAGGAGTGTTCTCCTCTCCTTCTCCTCGTCCAGACCCTGCCCTGTCGGTGCACCCAGATGCTCACACCCCTGAAATACTGCATCCTCTCTCGTTGCTGATGGCAGGATTTTCCCATATGCTTTCTGCGCTTCCTTCCCCAAAATGTACTTGACCAGAAATATGTTGATTACATTTCACTTAAACATAGGGAATTTAAAATTAGAGGAAAACATGCTTGGCAAAATCTAAAATACTTTGCAAACCATCTGGGATGTTCTTGTTTGTTCTGGAGTTGAGTGCCACTGTCCTCCACGAAGAAACGATTTTCACAAAACCCTCATTCGTTTCAGGACAATGGGATTCTTCACACTTAAGTAAAACCAACAAGAGTGTGCAGTACTGGTCTCACTATGGCTTTGGAAAGGAGTTGGCAACCAACTGGATGCGAAACAAAGGTAGCAATTCAAGAACATTCTGGGGAGAGCCAAGGCAAGAATGATTGTGTGAGTCTGCCATGTGCCATTTCCAAACTATATAATGGTTGAGTAATATATAACTATTACTGAGCATTTCCTATGTTCCAGGCACTTTTGTAAGTACCTTCCACCCTTTACCTCCTCCCACCAACCACAGATGGTCCTATTATTGTGCCCATTTCAATTTTAGGAAACTCAGAATTAGGCAGCTCCAATAGTTTTCCCCACGTCCACACAGCTAGTAAGTGGCAGAGGACCTAAACTCAGAGTTAGGACTAGCTCACTCCAAGGCCTGGCCCCTTACCATTATCGTACACCTGGCTGCCTATAAGGTCCATTAGCTGGGTCCCCCAGGCCTTGTGACCCACAGCAAGTGCTGGGCACATGGTAAGCACTCAGTACTCATTTCTTCACTTGCATATTCAGAAATATGTATTTAAATCTACTTTATGCCAGACATCGTGATAAGTGATAGGTATTTAATGGTGATCTAAGAAAGATAGATTTAAAGAAAAAATTTTAATTGAGCAAACAGGTATTGTAGAGTTTTGCACCAGCTATCTCTCTATTTAGAGGATTCTGAATGCATGGAAGTTTTGCCAATTTTATTTCCTTTGCTTATCCATTCCATCTTACTTGGAGGACAATTTATGTTTCTGTCTTATTTCTCCATCCCTCTTGCTCTATCCCTTCCTTCCCTTTCCAAAAATCCCAGCCCTCAAACAGTGTACATATTATGAAAAAGATTTCTTAAACCACAGGGGTGATGTAACTCCAGGCCTGTTTTTTCTCTGTCACACACACAAAATATTGGATATGAGTGAGATTTTTAAAAATTGGTTTTCAAATGTGATGAAAAGAGTGTCCTTTTCACCAGAACAAAACAACCCCTAACACTGAAGCCTCCTTCCTGATATGGTTGACTTCCAAAGATGAGGAAATCTTTGCATTGGGCCATAGCTTCCAACAAAGTGTGAGGGACACAGGGAAGTTATGGGTTGGATAGAGCTTCAATGTTTAGAATGAAGCTAGAGGCTCCCTTTGGGCTCCGGAGGCCTTGGTTAAAAATCATGGCCTGTATTTAGATGGGCAGTGGCCCAGAAGGTTCAATTGCAATCCAGCTGATATGACAGGGTTTTTGCCATGGAAAGTGTTCGCATTGGAGCGTTTCTCAGCGAGTCACTAGCCATCAATTACTTAAGAGTCAGAGCTTGGCGAGAGGCCCCCCGTTCCACAAAGTATGTCATTCTGTGTTCACAGAAATGGAGTTTACAGTCCTGCCGCTAAATTAAAACTGGTGCTTCCAAATTAAAAGCAGACAGGACAGATGTGCAGGGAAGAAACGGAGACTCACATCTTTTGTGAATCAGCTAATCATTGTGCCAGAACTTGAAATCAGCTTTTCCTGTAGAGGCCTCAACTGCACCACACCTATGTAAACCGCATTAAATGAGGTGGAATTAACATTTTACCAGATATTTCTTTCACTTGGCCATCTGGAGGAGGATAAAGAGCTCACTGAAGCCCTGAGTCCCAGGGACTCTGCAACGTGGGAACATTGGGTCAGCACCCAAGGGTGGCCACAGCTACCTGTCTCCCCACATTGAGCAATATGGAGCCATTTAGGATGCAAGGGAGTGCATGAAAAGCATGTGAAAACAAGTAGGACACTCATAATGACAAAGGGCTCAAGCACTACCCCAAAACTTTGGGAGATACATTCCCCAGGGGAAAATGATGAAAAATAAGGTATTCAGTACCTCTGCCTATCCTGTTAATCTATCCACAATGTAAATACTAGCTTTAGTTTATTAAGCACTTATTATATAAAATTTGAAAACCTTCAATATGATCATGTAACTCCCTGCTTAAAAGCTTTCAGGGGCTTCCCACTGCCCTGGATAAAGGCCAATTTCCTTTCTTGAGTCACTAAGGCCTGTAGGGTCTAATCCCTGACTCATCTGATACCACTTCTCTCCTCCCTCTCTGTGCTCCAGACACACTGAGTTTCTCCCACGCACCGTGTCTTCTTCCACTACTGGTGATTCTCTTGCTGCAGTGCCTTTCCGATCATCTTTTTTTTTAAAACATCTTTATTGAGAAATAATTCATACATCACAGATTCACCCATTTACTGGGTACAATTCAGTGGTTTCTGATATAGTCACAGAGTTGTGCAAACATCACCACAATGTATTTTGCAACATTTTAAAAAATATTTTTTTAAATTTATTTGATAGAGTGAGCAAGAGAAAGAGAGAGCACAAGGGGGAAGGAGCAGAGGGAGGAGAGGCAGACTTTCCACTGACAGGAAGCCCAACATGGGCTTGATTCCAGGTCCCTGGGATCATGACCTGAGTCGAAGGCAGACACTTAACCTGACTGAGCCACCCAGGCACTCCTATTTTATAACATTTGTATCACCCCCCGCCAATAAATCCCCTGCCCATTAAGAGTTGCTTCCCATAACCCCCCAGTCTGTCTCCACCTCCAGCCTTAGGGACTCACTGATTTACTTTGTGGCTCCATTCTGTCTCCTATTGTGGATATTTCATACAGATGGAATTATATAATATGTGGTCTTCTGTTTCTACCTTCTTTTATTTACCATGATGTTTTTTTTTTTTAATTTACCATGCTGTTTTTAAGATCCAGTCAAATTGTACCATGTATCAGAATTTTGTTCTTTCTTATTGTCAAATATTTCATTATATGGATATACCACGTTTTGTTTTTCTATTCATTGGTTTATGGACTTTTGAATTGTTTCCCCTTTTTGGCTATCATGAATAATGCTACTATGAACATTTATATATATACACACACACACACACATACATTCACAGATTTTATGTGGATATATGTTTTCATCTCTTGGGTATATACCTAAGAGTAGGATTACTGGGTATACTGTAATACTATGCTTAACATTTCATGGCAACCATCATCTTTTTTTTTTTTTTTTTTATCTAACTAGCTACTATACATTCTTTAAGCCTCAACAAAAGTGTATTTTCTTCACAAATGATTTCTTATCCCTCTATTCCTTCTTGAGTTGAGTGCTCCAGGTACATACCTCTCATAACTTACTGTATCTTTTCCTTCATTGTCTTATCCTAATAGGTTGTTAATGGGCTGTTATATTTTATGTTCATAATAATTTAATATATATATCTGTCTCTTCTGCTAGACTATATGTTAGTGGCTCTTTAGCTCATCACTTCAATCCCAGGGCTGATGCTAAGGCGCTATTGTAGCCTGCAAGATGATTCTCAATAATCCTACCTCCTGGTATTCATGCTTTTGTGTAATACCTTCTCATTGAGTGTGGTCTTGACTTAGTGATTTGTTTCTTAGAATAAGGTGAGTCTGCCAATATTTTATTTGAAGAATTAGATCTGATTTCTTTCTCTCTCTCCCTGTGATCATTTGCTCTGGTGGAAGCCAATGTTTGCCTCATGAGAGCACTTTATAGAGACCCACTTGGCAAGAACCAAAGCCTCTTGCCAATAGCCATGTGACGGTTTCATATTGGAAAGAGATCCACCAGCACCAGTCAAGTCTTCAGATGATTGTAGCTCTAGTCTATGTCTTATAACCACCTCTTTAGGGATCCTGAGCCAAAACCACCCGATAATTCTTTGAATTCCTGACCCATAGGAATTACTAGATAATAAATGTTTGTTGTTTTAAGTTATAAATTTAGAGGGTAGTTTGTTACACAGCAATAAAAAAAATGAGTATAGTTTATACTGCCTGTAACATACAAAGAGCTCCATAAATGATGAACAAATTAAGAAACAAATGAATGAATGAATGAATGAATGAATATAAGAAGAAAGAGATGAAAGACAAAGATTTCTCAAAAACAAAGACATTAAGATCTTTCAGATGTAATGTTCTGAATCTGAACTCATCATCTTCTCCTGTAAATCTGCTCTTTCTCTTGTGTTCTCCATCTTAGTAACAGCTGTCACAATCTCTCCGGGGTCCAAGGTAAGAACTTGCACAACATCTTCAACTCATCCCCTCCATGCCCCTTACTTCATCCATGTTCGTTCCCTCTCATCTCTTTCCTGGGTTATACACTTGTCACCGACTTTCCTCCCTCTGCTTCTATATTAATGCTGCAGTGACCCTTTAAAAGTAAGCCACCTTGTTCATGACCCTGATTAACAACCAAGCCAATAAACCCTATTTACCAGGTCCTTCACAATCCAGTCTGTGCTTTTCTCTGTAGCTTCCATATTTCATCACCCTCCATTTGAGTCAAAGCAGCTTCCTCTTTTCCTGGAGTCCATCATGCCTTTCTATATGCTGTTCCCTTTAATAGGACACTATTCTCTCCATTATCTTTTAAAATGGTTAACTCCTACTCTCCCAGTTTTAAAAAAGAAAGAAAGAGCTAGATTAAAAGCTGTATTTATTGAACAATTGCTAGATTTAACTGTTTTTATCAGAATTTCATGTAATGGCCACATCACCCCTAGATGGTACACATGCTGACCTGCATCTTACTGGTGAGGAAAGAGCAGACCAAAGAAACTAGGAAGAAAAACAGATCTATGTGACACCAAGTCAGGAAAATAAAAAATCATATCATGCCACCACATGATATAGCAGAAGATTTCCTCACCCATCTAAGGGAAGCCCCAGGGCCTGAAGCAAGGTGAAGGCTCAACCACATAGAACCATGCAATTTCATTTTCACATTTTTTGTTTACTTTAATTAATTTATCTTTGAAAAAAAAATTTGAAGTGAAATTCATATAATACAAAACTGACCACTTTAAGGCATACAATTCAGTGGCATTTAGTACATTTACAATGTTGTACAACACCAAAATATATTAATTTATTTTGGACCTTGATTGCAGAGAGCTGAGTTAGTCACACTTTTCAGTTCATGACACATTAATATCATCATCAGGGCAAGGCTCTTTCTTTAAATCACTTATTTATGATTCCCTTTTATTCCTTATCCTGGGAGCTCTGCCCCCAACCAGGCTAACATGTCTAATGTCTATCTTATTGTTTACCCATGCTTTGTTTTATAAAATCCTCATGCACTTTCCAACTTTGATCTTCAATTTTTCCTCAACATTAAGAAAACAACAGGGTGTACAATTCATCTGTCATTAAGGAAGAAGCTTTGTTTTTGTAGAAAAAGTGCTACATAAATAGTCAAGAATCCTTTGTTCTAAACCAGGGGTCCATAAACTATGGCCCGAGGGCCAAACCCAGCTCTCAGCTTGTTCTGTAAATAAAGTTTATTGGAACACAGCCATGTTCATGTGTTTATCCATTGTCTGGGTCTGTTTTCTCCCTACAATAGCAGAGTTGAGTAGTTGTGAAGAGATTGCATGTCTGCAAAGCCTGAAATATATTTATCATCTTGCCCTTTACAGAAAAAAAGTTGCCAAGACCTGCTCAAAACTACAGTCTGTCACCTAGAACTCTTTGATCATTAGGAAAATCTTTTCATCTCCTGGACCTTAATGTGTCTAGTCCTTAAAATTGAGGCCATGGTGTTAAAACTATTGTTTTCAGTCCTCTTTTTAAATTCTATTTCATTTTTTTTTTACTTTCTTTTTCTCTGTCCCATGCTGTAGGATACATATTTTCCAACAAAATATGTATGAGAAAACCCAGTGTGGAAAATACAACAGTGAAATTTCTCTGGTAGAAGCAGAGTCCTACCTAACTGGCTTTCCCTCTTCTATGTCTCCATTAACCTTTGAGATACCATATTGATATTTGAGGATGCTGAAGACATCCCTAAGAAAAGCAACCCACCCTTTAGATACTCCTGGGCTAATCCCTTCCATGGCATCCTGCTGTTGTATGGTGGAATGGAAAGTGATAGATTTAGGAGTTAAATTTCTAATTCCGACATTTGCCGTGTGACTTGGACAAGTCACTTTAACCTCTCTGAGCTTTGGTGTCCTCCTCTACATGGGAAAATAGGGATAACTAATCCTGACATCATGCTGGTTATGAGATTCTAAGATAATATTTCTAAAATACCTGGCATGGGAATCTACACTCTGGGAATGGAGCTATAAAACATAAAAAATAATATTCATGAGAGAGAATCCATGTGATGCTCTTTTTGTGCATATTGGCCCTGGGTCCTCATTTAAAGTATAAGCTCCTTGAGCTCAGTGATCACCTGAGTCTTCACTTTTTGGATATTTCCATTGAGGCAGGAAAGATCAGCCTCATTATTTGGATGAAAGTCTGTTGCTTACACACAGTGATTCAGGGACACTGCTCAATGTCTATCCCTGAATGGTGTTCATGGTACTTGAATGAGTGCTTGACTTCCACCATTAATGGTGCGTAGGCTCTGGGCTAAGACAGTGATCTTCAGCCGTATAATGTCCCAGAGAAGAATGATAGGTCAAGCTACTGTTTTCTGCAGGGGTTTAGCTCAAATTAATAAATTCTTCAAGTTTAAGTTGTTGAAGGAAAAAGACATAAAGAAGGCTTAGGAAAGGCCACAATGTGTATAAGTCCTTCTGAAAATACACAGAAGCTAATAGCAGAGCCCTGGGAAGACAGTAGGAAGGGCTCTTGATAGGGAGTCATCCTGCGTTCAGTCAGCCTTCATGTCATACAGGCTGTGTGGCTTGAGGCAGTCCCCTAACCTCTCTGAGCTTCAGTTAGCTCATATGAAACAAGGCTGAGAATTCTGATTGACCTCTAAGGGTCAGTGACCATTACTGCGCGATCCAATTCCTGGCAGATAGTGAGCACTCAATCAAATCTTCCCGTATGAATTGGCAGAGTGTCACAATCAATACGAGGAGAGCACTTTGAACATCAAAAATTGTCATGTAGCATTGAAGTTGTTCTGTGGTGGAATGTCACAACAAGAAGCATCAAGGGATCCCATTGAGGGTGCTGGGCACCCTGGGAGTGCTGAAAGAGGAAAAAATGCTGAGGACAGGTAGGGACACAGTGACAAAGGTAAGAGAAAAACATGGCTACTAAGAGAATCTGGTACTGACAATGGACCCTGAGAAGGAATGACCAGTGGTTTAATCCAAGTCAGAATTGCACTAAATCAAGTCAGACGGGCACCAAATTCAAAGTACTATCACCAGGGTGCACAACAGGCACTAACCATGAGCCAAGAAGTGTGCTAATCATTCCATACATATTGTCACTTAATCTTTTTACAAGGACATTGTGATTTAGGCACTTAGACTATTTTACGGTAATGACTGCTTCCCTCGCAATGAGACTGGGGCGATAGAACCAGCTCTGGCTGAAGCGCTGTGAGTGGGAGCACCAAGAGTCACGTCTGTGCCGAGGGAGGTAAGAGCCATATGCCTCCTTCGCCTTCTTTTTCTCTACCAAGGCAAACTGGGAAGCCACAGATGGACAGGGCAATGTCTGCAGAGGGAAAGATCCAGGGGCCCTGAGTTGCCTGATGGAGAAGAAATCCCTCCCCCTGCCTGAGTGAGAAATAAACTTTTATTATGCTAATCCATTGAGCTCTCCAGGTTTATTTTTCACTCTAGCAGAGTTGGTTCATCCAGACAAAAACAACAGCCCACAGGTGTTTAGTGCTTGCTACTACTTTAAGGATTTTACGTAGATTTTTAATTTCATTTCATCCTCACAGTGGACCTTGTATTCTCATTTTATAGGCAGTGAAAGCAGTATACGATCTGAGAATACACAGTTAGGATGCATCAAACCCTGGATTTTTTTTTAAGACTTAATTTATGTATTCATGAGAGACACAGATAGAGAGAGACAGGTAGAGACATAGGCAGAGGGAGAAGTAGGGTCCCCCTGGGTATTCCCATGAGGAACTCGATCCCAGGACCGCAGGATCACACCCTGAGCCAAAGGCAGACGCTCAAATGCTGAGCCACTCAGGTGTCCCCAGACCCTGAATTTGAACCCAGGCACTCTGATGTGAGAGCTGCCTCCTGCACCGCTGCACTTAGCTGCTTTCTTATAGAAGAAAAAGATAGTTGAGAAGTTAAGGAATATGCCCAAGATGATGGAACTCAGAAATGGCAGAACCATGATTCAAACCCAGGGCTGTTTGGTGTCATGTTGTGTGAAAGTTGACACTACTCTTTGAACTCGAGCTTGGCAATATGGATCCAGGTCGGTCTGGAGAGGGTGCGAGGTGGCTTTCCCTGGTTTTTCCACTCATCGTCCAGCATGTGAGACCTGAAATCACTTTGCAAAATGTAAAGGTCCGTGCAGAAATGAGGGGTGGCACCTCTGACCACTGTGTGGGTGTTGGCGGGGTGGGGGGCAACTGGGCCTGTCCTGCTCACCTTGTGCTCAAATCCCTATTAACCACGGAGGCTGCAAAAGCTCTAGCCTGACAATGACACAGCCCTTTCTCTGGGCTGCATTTCCCACCAGCAGAAAGCTTCTCATTGCAGGGCTGGTGGAGCTCAGCAGCACCAGCATGGCAGTCCCTGGAGAGGCCATGAGTTCTGCTATCGACAGGCATATTGACTTTCAAAACCACAGTGTTGGAGCCTCGGGGCACTCTTTGACTCATATTTCCTTTTTCAGTCTATAATGCCACAAAGGTTCAGAGAGACGACCAGAAAGTCAGGCGCAGCCCTACCTGACTGAGTAATGAGGAGTGGACTGTGGCTTGAAGGAAAGGAAATAATAACACTAGCTAACAATCAGGGGGCACATGTGCCAGGCAGTGTTTAAGTTGTTTTATGGGAATAATGTCATGGAATTCTCACAGCAATACTGAGAGATGGGTATTATCTGATTTTACGGGATAGAAAATTGAGATTCGGAGAGATCATGTGACCTACCCAAAGTCATACATCTAGGAGTTAGAAAATTATATTGGGTTCCTCTGGAACCAGGCATCTTAATTTGCTTGGCTCTTTCAGTGTTGCTTTGCCTTATAAATGCTTTCCTGTGTGGGTTCACTTGACAGCTTTGCTATAATAAATAGTCCATTGGGGTTCTTACCTTGCAAAAAGCATTTGTAAATGTTAATTTATTTGATCCTCACAAACACCTTGTGAGGGAGGGTGGATGTATCTATTTCCTATTCAAGGACACTTGGACACAGAGAGGTAAGCATCTTATCCAAGGTCACACAGTGAGCAGCAAAATTAGGACCTGAAACTTAGATGTTCTGAAACCTGGTCAGGTGTCTTCCCAATACCCCCATCCCCCATCTCTTCTTGGAAGCCTAAGATTGGTAGGTGGCCAAGATCATAGGCTTAGACATGGGGTCATCTTGGATTTGAGTCCTGGCTCACGGCTCAAGAGCTGTGTGGACCTGTACTATATAAAGTCTCTCTGAGTCCAGGTTTCCTTAGCAATAAAGTAAGAAGAATAATAGTAATCCCCATCTCATGGTATTATGAGGATTCAGTGTAAGTCCAAGTCAGTGTTCAATGGATAAACGCTATTATTTTTCTTATACAATGAAATCTCTTCATCTGAATGTTGCTGTACTGAGAAAGATCACATTGAAAAAATCCATCATGACTATAAAAGAGCCTGAGACTCCTACCAGCTCATGTGTGTATCATACTCTGAGATTTCCAAGGAACCTGACTGTGCTCAATGCCAATTTTGTGGATTCAATGGAAAATCATGCCATTCAGTCTCCTCTTCTCTGGCTACTGGCCCTTTAGGAGGACAGGTTGGGTTTGAGCTGAATTAAAGACCCTACCTACCTATGGATGGCCTTCCCGTCTACACAGGCTTGGTTGCCGCTGTCCCTCTCAGCAGCTTCAGCTGCTTTCCTGATAACAGTGTTATTCTGTTTGGTCTTCTGGGAGTCCCACCAGCATCATTAATCAAAGCACCACGTTGCTTACTCGTACTGAAGTATCCTCACCGCCTCATCAATCATAAAAGCAGCAAAGGGTGTGCTTTGGATTTCTAAGGAAAGCTCCAGACAGCAACCAAAAGAAGAAAAAAATGTGAGGGGGAGGGGGAGCTTAATTATCAGCTGGTCCTCAGCCCATCACTCACGCTGGAAATGTCTTTACAGCTTTATTTGGGTTGTGTCTCTTTTTAAATCCTAGTAAACAGCCGTTAAGCTAAAAACCCTCATTGCTCGGCACAGGGAGCCCCACTGGTTTTCAAGCTATTATTTTAATAAGGCCTATTTTACAATTAAGGCACCATGGGCTTTAAATTACATATAAAATAAAATGTGGAAATTGAAGCATTAAGTGTGTGACTGCCGTTAGAGAAACAACAGCCGCTTTTTGTGGTAAAATGCTGTCTGGTGTAAAATGAATAGAACAGAAGGCTGGGGTTATGTACCACCATGATAAAAAAAAAAAATACACATACACACCATGAGAAAGGCCTGTTCAAGTCTTCTCCAGGGAGGATTTGGGGTCTTGGGTAAATGGAATTACATAATAATAATAATAATAATAATAATAATAATAGCAATACTATGAATATTATTAACAATAGCAACTCACTTTTTTTGAGCACTTTGCTATGTGCCAGGCACCAGCTGAGAAATTTCTCCTGCACAGTGTTGTCCTCATACTAAGTGTAACAGGGGGGTATCATTCTTATCCCCATGACCAGGAAGGATGGAGGCTTGGAGAGGAGGCCACCCACCTGAGGTCTCAGTGCTGGCAAGGGACAGAACTAAGATCTATATTTGCATCCCTGAGGAGGTGATGTTGGTGGTCAAACAGAAGAGTGAGCAAAGAGGACCTGAATTGTGCAAGATGATGCACAGCCTATGCTGTAGTCGGACGAAGGGAATGCATTTAGTGACTACAAGGAACTGAAGATTGGAGCGCGGTGAGGGAGAGAGAAGAGAGAGAGAATGGAACAAGACACAAGGATAAGGAGGCAAACGAGGTTCAACCCAATCGTGCCTGAAATAAGGAACAGGCTTTCTTCAAGTCTTGGGAGAATTTTAGGCAAGGGAGGCTCATGCTCCAATTTTAAATAGATTACTTGGGCTGCTAGTGAGAATGGATTAGAAGGGGGCAAAAAGGAAAGTAAGAAGACTAGTCAGGAGATTGTCACAATAGCCTGGAGGCCTGAAAGAGGTGGCAGTGGATATGGAGACTGGCTGGATTCCAACTATGTTTTGGAAGTAGAAACAGCAGCATTGTTGTCAACCACCCATCTCTCATCAGACTCTGTGTTATATTATAGTCTTGTCCTAGTCCTCCCAGGGGAGGTTCTTTTCACTTCCTCCAGGAAAACTTCATGTTCTAAACCAGTCTGCCCCTCCCTTCCTGGAGTATCCACTGGTTTCTTAAAGAGCTTTGCTGGTCTTGCCAGCTACCAACTCCTCCCTCTTGTGAAAAATAAACACGCATGCATGTGCGCGGACACACACAGATACACCCACATGTAGGTTTTTAAAAATATTTTATTTGTTTGAGAGATAGAGAGTACACAAGCAGGGGGAGGAGCAGAGGGAGAGGGATGGGGGAAGCAGACATCCCGCTAAGCACAAGCCCAATGAGGGGCTTGACCTCGAGACCCTGAGATCATGACCCGAGCTGAAACCAACAGTCAAGGGTCGAATTCTTAGCCAACCAGGCACCCCCACGCACACATTTCTAAGCTATCATTCACTCCCACCACCCTCTCCATGGTTGGCATTTAAGTCCAGGATATTAAAAAAGGGTTGGAGGGTTATTCTACCTGTAAATGAACCACTTGCAAATCAGACCTGCTTGCCTCTGTAGGCAGCTGTCAGCAGAGGGTGATGCACTCATTTGTCACTCATTTGTCTTTACAAAGCATCACAGCCCCACAGGCAGGAGGCATTTACAAAACAGCACTGAGGGATGGATGGTGCATCTGCCCCAGTGGCCAAGGGTACTCTAGTGGCAAGCCTTCATCTTCCCTGAGAAGATTTACCTCCTTTCCAAGGAACAGAGGGTGTGACCAGCTCTGTCATAGACTTGGAAGCTTTTCACTTCTTGTCCACAAAATTCAGCTCCTGGGTGGTACTGAGTCAAATTCATTAACGTCTGACAGCTGTTCAGTGGCTTATGGAAAATGACTTGCAGCTTCATGGTTTGATTCCCAGGTTGGCCCTTTCACAGCTAGAAGCTTCCTTGACAACCAAGACAGGGAATCTGGGATGGGGTGAAGGACCTTCTGAAAGGAATGGTTCCTTTGAACTCTGTTTATGTCTCAGTATTAACAGGAAAGATTCAGAGGCCAATGCTGGCAGAATGGAGCTTAGAACCTTCCAAAAATGCTCAGTCTAAGGTCTCTGTCTCCTAATGCCCTCCTAATGCCTTCCCCTATATTGGGAAGATTCTTTTTTTTTTTTTTTTTTTTTTTATGATAGTCACACAGAGAGAGAGAGAGAGAGGCAGAGACACAGGCAGAGGGAGAAGCAGGCTCCATGCACCGGGAGCCCCACGTGGGATTCGATCCCGGGTCTCCAGGGCCAAAGGCAGGCACCAAACCGCTGCGCTACCCAGGGATTATTGGGAAGATTCTAAGCATAGTTATCTACTGAGTTGTTTGTCAGACCCACCTATGTAAAATCGTCCATTTGCTAAGAATGGACTCTCTCACCCCCTCAGTCCATATGCTTCTTTAAAAAAAAAAAATTATGTATTTATTAGAGAGAGAGGAGAGAGTGAGTGAGCCGGAGCACGCAGGAGGGACACAGAGGGAGAGGGAGAAGCAGATTCCCTGCTTGAGCAGAGAGCCCGGCTCAGGACTCGATCCCAGGACCCTGGGAATATGACCTGGGCTAAAGACATACACTTAACTGACTGAGCCACCCAGGCACCCAATCTGCATGTCTCTTGTGGGAGAAGCCATATTTCTGCAATGGGCTTTCTGCCCTGACTTCAGCTAATGGAAGCCTCTCTCCCCTAGGAAAGTAGAATTAAGATTAAGGTCTCAGTGGAGTTGGTTTCTTAAACAAAGGAAATAGAATCCTACCAGCTGGGGAACATCAGGTTTTCCTCCAGGTAGTGTTAGGGAAATTAGTGCCACCTACCACAATAGACAAACCCCAAATTTCAGCGGCTTAACACTGTGAGCGTATTTCTCATTCACGCATGTAGGAATGCCACAGAACACATGGCCTCCAGCTTGCTGTGGCAGGAGAAGAGAGAGCTGGAGGATCACAAGGATGTTTTTAAGGGTCAGGCCTTACATCATTTCCATATGCATTCCATTGGCCTGGATTAAATGAGATGGCCCAAACATAACTACAGCAGAGACAGGGAAATGGGGTCTCTCTGCACTCTAGGAAGAAGAAATGTTATAGTGATTACATAGCATTGCTTCACCACATAGATGAGCCCAAAAACAAAGAAAGCCAATCCCCAAAGAAATGGGGAAATGAAGTAGGCACATGCTACAAACAGCCTTGTTATAATGAAACCCCATTGTGTCCTTAGGTAGTTCAAGGGGGCTCTGCACTTACAAAGAGGAGCATATAAGGACAACCTTTAGCATCCAACTGCACAAAGATGCGTTAAAATACTTGAAGATAACATGACCCAAGGTTAAGCCCAACTCTCACAGTGATAAAAAGGTGAAGTTCTACACACTTAAACTCTGGGCTTCTAACCACAAATGACCTGGGGGATACGGGTGTTCTGAAGACCTATGGAGGTCTGTTGGCTTAAATTTAAAAAGATTAAAATTTTCATACCACCAACTGAGAGCATATCCGTTAATGCAGTCGGGTTTGTTGGTTTGTTTGTTTGTTTATTGAAAGAGCATACTGTTCTCTTGCAAAGGTCACATTCTTCTATATTTCAGACAGAGGACTATAAAGCAAGGAGGAAGACTGACTCCAACAGTAGAGCAAGGGGAACAAGTGCACCATCAGCATTGGGGTGGTTCTATGTGATGACAGAGTGAGTAGCAACCTGGGGTGCTGGTTTCAGGGATGTCAGGAGAAGCTCATGGTTTCCTCCCTGAAACCCCATCTCAAGAACTTCATTTATTGCCGTGGCTTCTTCCCAATCTCATCTTCTTGCCCTCAACATTCCAAAGCTACTGATTCCTGTCAAATTCCCCAGACTCATTCCAATCTGTTTCTTTCCATCCTGCTGTACCCCTCTGTCTGCTCAAATTGTCCTTGGCCTCCTCTTCCTCCAGGGAAATTCTACTCCCTTTCCTCCAGCCCTCTTCAAAGCAATCCCTGTGCAGCCAAAGATGATGACCCCTTCTTCTGTGGCACCATAACCTTTCCTGTTGCTCTGTCTTGTATTTATTTCCTTCACAGTCAGCCTCTGCTAGCCCTATCCAAACCCCTAAGCTTAAGCCTGGGCATTCCTTGAAGATAGACTTTTTATCTTTCTTGTATTTCACCTTCTATGGAATCACTTACTGTGACATAGATGAACAAGCAAATAAATGAGTGAATGAATCTGTAAAAAGTTACCTCTAGGAAGGATAACCAATCAAGTCTTAGCAAATATGTAAGTAAGTGTTAATCAATTGATTTGAACTCTAGGGTGAATGAGGACAGTTTTTGTTACTGCTAAAAATTAGAGATTATTTTTTTCCTCTTTAGCTTTACCCCATGGAGCACTCAGGTTTTCAGTCCTCCTCTGGCCTTTCAAATTCCATTTACTTCAACTTGAAAGTTTTCTGCTCTACCTTGCAATACAGTTCCTTTCTGTCTCTTGCTCCTGCACTTGTACACATAAACTCATGGACATATTCAGCAGTATTAGAACATTAGTTCCACTGGGGAAAGGACCAGGCTTATTTCACCCATCACCATCCCCAATACCTAGAACAGTACCTGGCATATAGTAGTTTCTCAGTAAATTCTTGCTGAATAAATGAGAGAACAAACAAATCAACATATATGTTAAAAAATTAAGTCCTTCCCATTAATATGCTATTGATTTCTTGGACAGTAGTCTGGGTTTTTAGATAATATTTACCCCTGTGCCCCATTACAGGAGGATGATAAATTGGTTTTATTTCATTTAAAACTCTGATCAGTTGGAACACTCTATTAATAAGAATTCAAATTTGGTTCAATGGAAAAGGGGACCATGATTGCTGAGTGATGTGTGTCTTGGAAGAAGAAGGAGGAAGTGGTAATGCATCTTTCATCCCCAAACTAGAGAAATTCCAGGGTAATACATGAGTAATACTTGATCATGTAGTTCAGGCTGGAGACATCTATATGAGAAACAAAGTAGGGCCAGAATGATCAGAATGTCTGCAGTTCTCAGGTAACTTGAATTTGAAAAAAAAAAAAATGGTAAGGAGCTTTAAAAAAATTAGTTAAAAAGTTTCAATTGTATAAATAAGTCTATCAATTTTAATTGCCAAAGCACCAAAATGTGAAACTGTAAAAACTATTCATCCAATCATATAATATATAGACTGAAGCAAATGTTTGGGTGTCTTGGAACAAGTCACCTTGAGGTTCTCCGTGGTATTCATTGGTGCCATTCATCAGACAATCCTAATGTTTCTTTTACTAAGTATATGATAGGATTGCATCTTCTCTGGCTTCTTTCAGTTGGATGTGGTCATAAGACACATTAACCAATGAAATGTGAGTGGAGCTGACATGAGCCTTCTTTGGGCAAAAGCCTTTGAGGGCTAGTATATGTTTTGCTCTTCTCATCCCTTTCCAGAGCAGCCAGCAAAGCTCCAGATGGTAGGGCCTTCATCAGCCCGAATCCCTGACTGAGGAGAGCATGGAGCAAAGCAGTCTCCAGCTGATCTGCTGTGGACTTGGAGCATGGAACAAGAAAGAAGCCTTTGTTAACATTTTTAAGCCACTGAACTTAGGGATTTGTTTATTGCTACGGTACATCCAAGTCTGTCCTGACAGATACATTTTCCAAATTGGGAATTTGCAATATGTCACAGCACAAGGTAGAGATAAGACTAGTCGCTAAGGACCAGTTACTTGGCTAAGCATCCCCTTCTCTAAACTGTGGCTTCTGTTCATCTGAAATATTTAGGAAAAGAATCAATAGAGGGAGAAATGAAAGCTCTACCTCCCACTGCTCCTCGTCATGAACCTTGTGCTCCAGCCGAACAAAGCAATGCACTGTTCTTTATAATCACCCCCAGGCTTTCTCATTTCATGCCTTTGTTCCCACTGTCCTCTCTCCTTAGAAAACCTTTCTATCACCTTGTATCCAAGTCACTCCCGTCTCCCAAGGACCAGCTGCAGTGCTGACTCCTCCAAATGTATCTTCCCACACACTAAGAGTGATGTCTCCCTCTTCTGAACTCACAGAGTACTTTACCATTATCTCTCTTCTTATGCATTTCATTATCTACCATAAAGATTTATTGATGATTACATAAAGACTAGAGGGAGGGAGGAGAAAAAGAGAGAGGAAGCAAATTCAGGGAATTATGGGTGACAATACAGAAACAACATTTGCAAATTTAGGAAATTAGTCTTTGCTTCTTTATTTTATATTTTCAGCTTCCTTCCACAAATGACTCCTTCTATGTGCTGCCCCACTTTTTCTGTGCCCCACTATTGCCTCTTCCAACCATGCCTTCTGATTAGTGATAGGGGTTAATTGTTTTGATACGATGTATTTTTGTTAACAGGTGGAAAAACCTGTTATCCTTGCTGATTAAGTTATACATATTTCTGTTGTTTTTCCCTTCATCCCTTGGTGGCTCATGGCACATGTTGATGGCAATTCTGTCTTCAGGATATACAGTCTGAGAAATTAAAACTTTATCTCCTTTAATGGCACTTTGGGAAGATAAAAATTAATTTGCAGTGCCTGGTGCAAAGTGAAAATCCTGGATCTCTTATTCGAAAGTTACTGAGAATTTCAAGATGGCAACAACAGAACATTAAACCAAAGGTGAGGCTTTTCTTGGTAGATCCTGTATAACTGCACAGGTTGCATACCCATGAAGTCACCCCTTATGTGTGATTTGAGAGCGCTCAATGCCTTCAAATCCTACAATGGAGGTGGCAGTCAATTCCATGTATATATAGATCTTCTCCAAACTAGCAACACTTTCATCTACCCCCTCGTATCTACTGAACATGTTCTAACCATCATATGAAGACATTGATTGCCAGGAATCAATTGTCTAAGGAGTTCAATAACCTTCAAGAATGTAGCCTGCTCATCTTTGTTTTCTGAGAGAAAATGGGTTTCATTTCAGCATCAAAGCAGCAGCTTCACTCAGCTTCTTCCTTCTACCCTTCAAGATGCTGCCATATATTGAATGTTTACATACACTACGTTGAAACCTAATTCCCAATATGATGGTGTTTAGAGGTGAGGCCTTTGGGAAGTGATTAGGTCATGAGGGTGGAGCCTTCACAAATGGGATTAGTGCCCTTATAAAAGAGACCCAGAGAGCTTTCTCGCACCTTTCATCTTGTGAGGACATAGCCAGAAGATACTTGTCTACAAACCAGGCATCAGGCTCTCATCAGACACTGAATCTGCTGGCGCCTTGATCTTGGACTTCTCAGCTTGAGAACTGTCAGAAATAAATTTCTGTTGTTTATAAGCCACTCAACTTGTGTTATTCTTTTATAGCAGCCCAAATGGATTAAAACAGATGCCAAGGAAGAGTTTTGATTTGTCCTCATTTTCCTCTAACAGTTTGTCTGTGTTCATCTCCTAGAGCACTTATCTATTTCTTGGCAGAGTTGAAAGTTTGCCCACATCTTCTAAGAACTGTGGTCTTGATGGCCTGGGAGTATGTTTTATTTTATCTTAAAAAAATTTTTTTTTCCTACCTAAATCAAAGGGAGGTTGAGAATACTTTTAGCTTATGTTGTCTAACTCCTCTACAGTTCAATTCCACATCAAGGTAACAGAGAAACTGTGGAATATTCTCCAGTAGGGCAGGCCAGCAGGAGTTCCCAGCATGGATCTGTGATGCTTTGTGATCCACTCACAGCTTTGGAGAGTACACCACACACAGGGGAGGACTAGTCCGCTCTGTTCAAAATTCCAGGAAACACCAAAAGATTGTTACAGGACCTGGAAGTCATATTGCTATTGTCCTTGGTCTGCCTTTGACAAACTAAGTCAGTAAGTTTGGTAAGTGAGTGTGCAGGGCATATGAGGTCAAGGTGGTGGCTGTAGTCCCCATAGGGCCAGGACCAAGATGCTCTGGTTGATCCTATTCATTTACAGTCCATGTCTGCAGTGATTAGACCAGCATCCATTCTGATAGACTGGTACCCATGTCATACCATTTGTTATGTTTTGCTTACTATCATCCCTAGAACAAACCACACACCCATGTTCAGTTTGGTATCT
Source organism: Canis lupus dingo (assembly GCF_003254725.2). Taxonomy (NCBI): domain Eukaryota; kingdom Metazoa; phylum Chordata; class Mammalia; order Carnivora; family Canidae; genus Canis; species Canis lupus. The sequence goes on along the minus strand of NC_064246.1, from coordinate 52,302,133 downwards.
CCACACTACACCAGTGATGGAGTATTCCTGGAACACTGGTGTGCTGAAGCCAGTTCAGACCAGCTCACACCACTCTTCCCAACCCCACAATCAGTGATACAACATTGGTATCTTAGAATCAGACATAGTGAGAATATTGGCACTACAGAAATCAGCACGTACTACAAATTAGGGCTTATTTGCTTTGTTTTCAGAAAGCCAACTTATGTGCTTCATCACATATCTCAGATGTATGAGAGATGTGGGTCTCGTTTGTTTAGTTATTCATACATTATTTCACTCATGATACAGTCAAAAACATTCATTGCTGTGTAATTTATCTCCCATTCTATGGCATTTTCAAGAGTAAGGGGATGCTATTAAAAATCATACCGGGACAAGCCAGAGTAAATGAAGACTGTCTTGGGCAAACTAGAATGTGTTGGCACCATTTGTCCTGCCTCTATGCACTGTGCTTGTTGTTGAGGATACAGAGACATGATCTCTACTCTTCTGATGTTACAGCCTAGCGGGCTAAAAGTATGTCAACAAATAGTATCATTTACTGTTTCATCTTCCGTGAGTAATATCAAGAAGTTTAATCAAATACTATGAAAATGGCTATGTAAAAACTGGTTTTATCTTAGTAATCTAACCTGAAGAAATTTTGAGTTATGACCACATGAAGCAATTTGGCTGTCCTAAAAAACAAACCACATAAACATGACCGTGTTCCAAGTTGATCAGCTTGAAAGGCTATATATTTATCACAATGAGGCTGCCATTACTAGAACACTCAAGTTCCAAGGATATTTTGAGAAGTTTTGATGGCAGTCAGTCTTCATATTGTAATACAGATTTAACTTTTGAATTGGACTGGAAGTCATCTGGCATTAAGTATGTTGAAGAAAGAAAGTGGCCAACCTGAATAGAACACTTTGCTTTAAAACAGGGAATCATAAGGTCATGAGATGGAGTTTCCCACATGGTTACCTAAAGTGGCTTTAAAAATAGGCACTTGCAAGAAACCTTACAAGGTGAAGTTTTACTCAGTTCATTTGGATAAGCATTCTTAATTTTTAAAACCACCCCAAGGGCTTTTGGCCACGTCTTGTATAGCTCAGGTAATGAGACAAAAGCTGGGCTGCCACAGAATGAAAAAAATCTAAGTGGTCTGATATTTACATCTTACTGATGTAAATTTTTCAGTCCATTATAAGCATTAAAACAGCTAGTCAAAAGTCAAAAATAAATATGGTTACTCTTAAAACATTGCTATGAAGAGAGAACAGTTGCTGGTTTACTGATCTCTACAAGGTGCTACTCGTCATACAAATTTCTGTTAGTAGAAACCAAGCTCAAGACCAGCTCCTATCCTACATTCATTCAATCAACACAGTGGTGGAGCAACCTCTCATGTTTCAGGGCTCAGCCCTGGGTGCAGGGCAGTGAGGGAAGTCACAAGGCTCCTATGTTCATGGAAGTTACAGCCCACCAGGGAGAGATAGGCTTTGATCAAACAATATACAAATTAAAGGACAATTTTAAGCTGCTGTGCTAAATGCCATGAAAGACAAGTTCAGGGCCCTCTGAGAGAGTAGAACCCTCCTGAGGAGGTAAAATTCAAGCCGGGACATTAAGGATAAATAGGAATTGATTGGTTAAAGGGAGAGAACACACAAACAAACATTCATTGCAGGAACCCAGAGGTTACATTAATACCAGGGAGTCATGCTACTTTGGGAACCACGTGACCAAACTCCTCTTTTGAGAAGTGAGGAAAGGTCAAGTCTAGAGACCAGATGTTCAGACTCATCTCATTTAGCATGTGTCTCAGCACCTTCCTTTCTTCTTGAATTCCAGATGTATCTGGATTCTGAGAGAGCCTAATGGCTGGGAGTGGTCAATAGGTGCTGTTCTTGATGTTAGCATCTGGAGCCTGCACACACACACACACACGCACACACACACATGCATGCACATATATACACATCTATATGCATGTAAACACTGAAAGAACACTGAATTCCACTCCTGGCCATATTGGTACAAGTCACTATATCTTTCTATGCCTCAGTTTCCTTATCTGTAAAATTGGGACAAGTCTTCTGGTCTAAAGGATGCACTGGGTTTTAAAGAGGTGCTAATCTGATGATTAACATGAAATAATTACATATACATAGTACACTGGTATATATTATTAAGTAGCCAGAAAATTAAATGATGGTTTGGAGAGAACCCTTTGTGGTGACACTATGATTTTGCTTCCCTTTTTGCCTGTTAATCTGAAAATTCTTCATTCCATATGGGCACTTGGTGCAGGCTCTGGAGATCTAGCACCATAAGAACTGCCCCATCAGGTGGGGCTCAAAGCTCTTCCAGGTAGAGTTTAGGGTCACGAGCTTTGGAAACAGAAACTCAGATCTGTCTCCTGGTTTTGTTATTTTCCAGCTCTGTTGCCGTTAGGAAAGCTACTTAATCTCTCTGAGCCCCATTTCCTCATTTATAAAATTTGGATACTAGCATTTCCCTCATAGACTTATGGGATGTAGAGGCTATTTTTGGAGCCCCCTGGGACCCTGCCTGATACACAGTAAGCCTTAGGAAGCTGCACTTGCCAGGGCAGTGCTTTGTTTCCAGGATCAGTTTTAAACTTTGCCAAACACCCAGAAGTCCCATGCATCTGTTGCACCACCGTGGATCTGTCATTTTATGAACTTTAAAAAAAAAAATCTTTTGGAGGTACTATTTATATTTTCAATCTGTCCCACATCTTAGAGTTGATTTGGTTGTTTGTTCATTCATCAAACATTTATTGAGCAACTACTATGTATCAGACACCATTATAGGCACTTAGTATTCATTGTGGACAAGATATACAAAAAGTGCCACTCTAACGGGAGGAAGATAGATAATAAGATACAAACGTAACATATTAGTAAATTCTGTAATATGTTAAGAGGGTAGATCTCATGCTAAACATATTTGCCACAAAAAAGCACAACCTAGGGCAGCCCCGGTAGCTCAGCGGTTTAGCGCCGCCTTCAGCCCAGGGCCTGATCCTGGAGACCCGGGATCGAGTCCCATCAGTCTCCCTGCATGGAGCCTGCTTCTCCCTCTGCCTGTGTCTGCCTCTCTCTCTCTCTCTCTCTCTCTCTCTCTCTCTTTGTCTCCCATGAATAAATAAATAAAATCTTAAAAAAAAAAAACACTGCAACCTAAACAAACAAACCAAAAACCAAAGGGACAGAAGGAAACTATTGGAGATGATGAATATGTCTATTACCTTGATTGTGCTATTGGTATCACAGAGTGTTCGAATATGTCCAAATTCATAAAATTGTGCATATTCATTATGTGCAGTTCTTTGGATACCATTTATATCTCAATTATATGTAAACATCATGTATTATGTATGAAACTGATATATAACAAATACATATCAATTATATATAAAGCCTTTTACAAAGCAAGGAGCAGTGTAAAATTGTCAAGAATGCCAAGGGTAGGGTAGCAGGTGTACCATTACTTAGGTTGCTCAGGGTAAGCTAAAGGCCAAGAGATTATTTCAGAAAAGATTTGTAGGTGGTGAGAGAGTGAGCCTTGCAGCTATCTGGGAAGTGGGGAGGACAGAGAATGTTCCAGACAGAGGGAAAAGGAGCATGGCTGACATGTAGGGAAGAATAACAAGGAAGCGAGCATGGTAGAAGCAGTTCGAGCAACGGAGAAAGTAGTAGAAGAGGAGATTGAAGAGTTTTAAAAAACCAGATCTTTGAGGGCTTTGTAGGCATTGTTTAGACACTGTATTTTACCCTGAGTTATTCATTTGACATACATGTATCAGGTTTCTATTTCATGGACAGCCATGCATTAGAAGCCATGGTGGCCAGGAAAAGTCAGAAACTAAAATAAATAACAATCAGTTGGTCCTTTTGCTATTAAAGCTAGTGGACAATGAAGAACATCTATTAATGCATCTTTTCATTTGTTTATCTATTTAAATACATAGAGCTCTTCCTTTGATGGTTGCCAGAACATGACTGGGAAGAAAACAAGAGAGGGTCCGTACCACACGGAGCTAACAAAGGGCCTCTCCATCTTGGCACTATTAACATTTTGGTCCATTTAATCCTTTGTTTGGGTTGGGAGCAGGGGCCACCCTATTCATGGTAGAGAATTAATCCTTCTACCAACTAGATGATAGTAACCCACTCCTAGCTGTGATAGTCAAAAATGTCTCTAGACATTATAAATGTCCCCAAGAGGGGGCAGGTGAAATCATCCCTAGAGAATCACTCTTCAAACTGGAAAGATGGAGTGGACTTTCGTCATTATTTTTGGCTGGTAGCAGCTGAACCTTCTCCCTGTTATTTTGCAATCCCTATACATTATGATATTTAGAGGCAGGTTGAGTCTTTCTTCCTCTACAGAATTTAAAAATGCCAGAAACTTGCTTTCAAGACTTCCCTGACAGTGAGGGCATGCACCTGAGCTTGGTCAATCATATGTATCTATTCTGGTTTTGTACCCAGACATAGAGCCACAAAGATGCAGGACCCTGGAAAATTTTGGCAGTGATGGTGGGTGCAGCAAAATGTAGTTTCTGGGAAAGCAGAAGAAGGATGATTGCAAGACAGCCTGGTCCAGATATACAAGTTCCAGACAGTGCTCCATGCTGAAGGAAGCTCTGTCCTGCTCACACCATTTTGTGGCAGGTTGTGGTCACCTTCCAGGCTGGTAGTTTCTGAGCTTGGTTCCCGCTGGCATTCTTTCCCTATATCCTTTTGATAAATTATTTTTATTGCACAAGTCAGCTTCGTTCAGTTTCTGTTGCTTACACCAAAAACTTTGCCTGAGACAGAAGCTAAGACAGTAAACAAACTACAGTTGATTCCTGAAAACAAAGGCTGAAGAGGGTTGGTTCCCACACCTTGGACAGTCAGGTCTTACTGAGTAGTTGCCATTTGAGTGTTGTGCATTTTGCCATTTTAGCATCCTGCCCTCACAGCCTTTGGGTTTTTTAAAAAGAGGACAGAATCAAAAGTCTTAAGTGCTCCAAGGCACGGCTTTAAGCCTTTCCTAAAGAGAGGCTAATAATTGAGCAAGGGGACAATATGCTACATATCGAGACTTGGGTTGTCATCTGACCTCAGAGTTCATTACTGAATCCCACCCACCCATGACCTCCAAATCTCCCTTGAACTACAAAATGACCGCAGTAATTTTTATTCAACTGTTCTGGTGGTTTGCCTTGGACAAGTCAGGTGATCTTGTTGGTATCTGTACTACTTGATAACTGCTTGAATCTGGCCCTTCCTCAAGTAGTTTCCAGGAAAGAATTAAATCCCAGTATCTTAATGCATCCTTTGTATATAATGAGTGAGAGATTTATCAAATGATGATGCTAATAATACGTCAATTTTCTCACCATTAAAGTAAGTAAAAGTATCTAGATTCATAGGGATATGAGATTAAATGAGTTATCACATGTAAAAACTCAGAATAGTGCCAGTCACCAAGTAAACATTCAATATGTGTTAGCCAATGTTGTTGTTATTATTATTATTATTATTATTATTATTATTTCTTCATGCATAACTTAGGCAGACCAACTCCAGAGCTTGTGTTTAACTGCTACCCTCCATTGCTCTTCTTGCTGGACTGTGTCCTCAGTTCCTTAGCTGACTGGTTGATACATATTAAGCACCTGATAAATACTTGATGAAAAAATGAGTTAATGAATAATTGAAGGAATTAGTGAAAGATGCAGAGGAGAATTGGATCTGACCCTACCGGGTAGGGTTTAGAAGGAAAACACAAACTCTCATTTCATAGGAAACAGAAACAATCACCTGTGCTTACTGTTATTAATAGATCAAGACATGTACCCTCCTCCTTCAAAGGAAAATGACCGGTTTGTCTACACTGAAGCAAATAGCAGGCCTTTGGACCCCTCAAGCACTCAGAAGCGGGTCCCTCTCATACTTTCTCCTTGCTTCTTCATTCGCAATCCCTTATCCCCCAGCCTGTGCTGTGAATTTCATGACTGGAGCTTATGCCAGTAAAAAGCCTTTCATGCTCTGCTAATGTGGCATTTGTTTGGTAATATGCAGGAGAGAGCATTAAAAATAAATCCAGAAATGGCATCTTATAAATTTGGATTTTCTATTCTCATAATTTATAGGAGTTCATGTTAGAGAGCACTGTCTTATGCATAAATACAATTTCTTTGTGAGCTGATGATGGAATTTATATCAAAGGGGGTCGAACATATACTTCATGAACTCAGCATCCGCTATTATAAGCTATTTCATGTATAACTGGAGACAAATGATCTCTCCCCCTGTTTGTCTTAACTTAAAATTCAGTTGGTTTGCTTGAATTCATTTCCAAGGCACGGGAGTGGGGGCAGGGAACCTAAGATTTATACACCTTTAATATAATCAATTCTAAACATATCTTTAGACAAATAATTTAAAAATCTATGCATCATGAAACACCTCTATTAATTTCAGGATACAGAGTTTGGTGAATTTTGATGTGATTGTGGGTTTATGTGTTTCAGATTTAAAAAAAAAAAATCCATCCTCTCTTGCCTTCCCTCTCAGAGAGAAATTTTTAACAGGAACATTTTGAAATAAAATCCCACAAGGAAACAATCCCCTTAGACAATTAAACTGGAAGAAGGTCCCCTGAGGGCAGACCGAAAAAAAAAATCCGTAAAATAATTGCTGTGCTGGGTCTCTGCTGTATTTTGGCTGGGTGTAAGAAAAGACAGCGGGTGCCTGTGCACTCACTCACGGAAAACACACACACCCACATACACGCACAAACACACACAGAGTAAGTGCGTCCATCCACAGAGCTGGCTTATGACACTGCTGTGTATAACTACCTGGCCACACTTGGGGCCTTTCTGGCAAGCAGCAGTGATTTGGAGACTGTAGGCAATATAAAATAACAATCAGGTCATTTACAAGGTTCTGCCAAATATTAACCTTCTATCCAATTCTCCTCCAACCTTTCAGAGCCCCTAATGTGAACCAGGCCAGCTTTCACATCACTTTACAATATTCTGGAATGGGGGGTGGCAACAGTGGGCGAATGGGGGGAGCCAGTACATACTTGTTAGAATATTTTAAGGGGGTGTGTTTATACCAAGATAATGATGTGGTTTGTTGTTTTGTTTTGTTTTAAGTGCCAGAAAGATTGTTTAATGGCCCTCCTCCTCCTTAGGGGAAACTCAAAGGTTAATTTGTCCAAGAAAGTGGGGTTTGCATTTGCCTTGAAGATAACAGAATTACTGGAGCTGTGGTCGAGTGTGTAGGAAACTGTGGTTGAGGCCAGGTGGCCGAGAGTGTTTTGGCAGGGAGGACTGAAGTTATGGTTTTGTGTCCGTGTTAGGGAATTGCTTTGGACTAGAATCAGGCAGTACTGAGTTTAATGCCACACTTAGGAGCACACTCAGACAGCTAATGTTGTATTAATATTTATTTTTAACATAGTATAGTAATTATTTTTAGCACTCTAAAGAGATCAGAGATTGGACCATGACCTCCACTTCTTCACTTCTCATTTTTTTTAGTAACCACGTTTGGGCCCTTACCATGTGCCAGAACACCACTGTTGACATCCATTACAGTCTTATTTAATCCTTCTGATAACCCCTAGAGGTGGATTCTGTTAACATCTCCGTTTCAGAGATAAGGAAATACTTTTCCCAGGTCAAATCAGCACTGAATACAGAGCCGGATACAAATTCCCCTGCCCTGGCAGCCCACAGTCCTGGGTACTATGCGCCTTCTGTTTTAAGAAGGCATTAGCCAATCATGCCTGGTTCTCCTCTGCAGGTGTTTCTAGTCTTTGTTTTCAAATGCCAAGGAGGGAGAGGCTACTGAGCTAGCCTGAGCCATGTCACAGAGAACTATACTCAAATCATCTATGATCACCAAGATTCGATAGGGAAATCATTCCTATGTAAGCCCTTCTGTTTGAAGAATGGATTTTATTTCTTCTCCCTGCTGTATAAATCCTTGCCAAGTTTTTCTTCCCCCCCCTAAAGACTGATCATTCCTTCCTGCTGAAGGCCTTGGAGAACTTCAGTGCAATTTCCAGCTTGAAATTCAGCCAGGTAAATGTTCGAACAATAACAACAACAACAAAACTGGTCTCTCTGGGTCTTCTCTGGAAATCGGTATTATCACTACTTCATTGGGAGCGGAGGTGACATTTCTTGTCAGCCAAGACACTACCTCTTACATTTAGTTAGTCTTCTTTGAGCATACTTCTTTCTTTGTGGAGTGGAAGGGGGCAGGGGGAGCCAAATTCTTTTGCAAATGGAGTGTTAGAATAAACAGCTCTGCTTGAATGTTGGGATGGTGTTTTAAAGCGAGTACCCAACGTATGTAGTCAGGAGACCCAGTTTTAACAGCAGGGCTGTTATTTTAACAATAGGTTACCAGATCCATTGGGCAATCCAACTAAAAGCCCATATTTATTTCCCTAATTTTATAAACATTTAATAGGTCCTTATTAAACACATCAGCCAGCATGATTTAATAACACAATCAGTCTAGAAGTTTAAGAAAATTGAAAACAGGATTTGAATGTAATGCAGCCACAATTACTGGAGATTATAGGGAATCATTCCCATATGTCTCCAGTGGAGAGCTGCTAATCTCTGTTTGCGTGGAGGTGATTTCTTTTGGAACCCTGCCCAGCCTTCAACAGCACTAGTGCTGAACAAATTAGATTTGAAAGTCCCCAATTTTATGACTAAGGTAATATACTCTGTGAATTTAGAGAAACACTGAGTCCCTATTTTCACTGGCTCTCAAATGCTGGACAGAGACCTTGATTTCATTTAGTTTGGCTCCACTTAGAATATGGTCATAGGTTTGAAGGGGTCAGCATATGTTTTTGTGTGTCTTTCATAGATACGCTAACTCCTCTCCACCCATAATGCTGAGGCATTTGCATCATGGCTCAGTGAATGACGGCAGATCTCAAGAATGTGCTGCAATTAGACTTGGAAGACAGCCCTGCTGTAGGGGCCTGGGGACCCACACCCCCTCCTCTCCGCTCTCGAGCCCCCACCCTGTTCCCTGTCCTCTGCTCAGGGGCCCTCTGAGGGGCTTTCTGTGTGCCCAGAAAGTGACAACCTATAAATTAGGCTTTGTTTTTCTTTCTTAGCTTTTCGGAAAAGGCTGGATTCTTGGACTCTGGGTAAAACAGCAAGGGTCGATAGGCTAAAAATCAAAGTTCTAGGCGCTGCAGTATTAGGGACAGTGCTGAAAATAGGTTTACTAGGAGCCTGAGATAGGGCTTGACAGTCTCTACCTTGATGTTCCCTTCCCATCCTATCTTGGCTCCTAGCAGAACTACCAAAACATAATAACTGTGACTTCCACTTACTCCCCATTACTTCCTATAGGCCAGCGCATTGCAGTATTTAAACCTCCTCATAACCCGACGGGGAGGGCATCACCAATCACACTTTATAGAAGAGGAAACTGAGATTCTATCAACTTTAGAACCTTGCTGTGGTCTCAGCAAAGCAAGGATTCAAACCCAGAGTCCTTTGATTCCAAAGCTCCTATTCTTAATTGCTCTTTGGAGCTTGCTTCCAACAGTGGTGAAGATAATGAGATGAGTCCAGTGCCTTATGTGTGTATGAAGAAAAAGTACGTTTTCCTAGACATCCTCCCATTCAAGCCCAGAGTTCTGGTTCACAATTTCTTTCTGACCTTTTTTTTTTTTTCCTCTTTAAAATGGTTTCTTTGGCTTTGAAGATAGGGAAGCAGCAAGAGGAGGAGGAGTCAAAGGACTAGAAAAGGTATTTGGGGTAAGGTTTAGAAGTGCATGGCTTGCAGAGAACAAGAGGAAATGAGATGATAAAATCTTAAATTAAGATTTATCGACCACTTACCATGTACCAGGCAGTGCCCTAAGCACCTTTCTTGTATTTCCTTTCATTTTAATCCCCCAACAATCCTGTGCAGTAGTTTTATCCTAAATGAACCCTTATTTTAACCACATTAAAAATTTTGTTTCAAATTATTCATCTAGTAGGTGACAGCACAGGGCTTTACAGCCAGGCATTCTGGGTCCGGTGCCCACTCTCAACACTATGCTCTTGACAGGTGTGTAACGGGTAGTCCCTTCACTCCGAGAAATACAAGTGAAGAATCCATGTTACTTTAAGATCAACTTTTGTTTGCTGAACTGTATTTGTTTGGCCTTCACTGGATCCCTTGTGTGAAGTCCTCAGTAGATTTATCTAAGTAGACTGGGTTGAAAACTCTTATGAGCAGATCTTGCAACCTAAGCTCGCACCCTCCTCCCCATCACACACATACACACACTCACACACTAATATACTACAGCTCACAAAAACAAACAAATCCATTCCTATCCATTTAGGTTATATATGCCAAATATTAAAATAGAGTGGAGTAAAATTAAACCCTTCGGGCATTCAAGAACACTGTCCTGAAAAACAGCTCCTGGGCCATATAAAGTAGCATAGCATCTTTTATCAACATTCAACTTTTACCATCTATGGCTCCAAATAGCTTCTAGAGCCACTGAACATAGCAGCCAGAGTATTTAACAACTTTTTAGAAGAAATAAAAATAAGTTGAACTGTCTAAGAACAAGTCCAACTAAACAAATAGGTAGACTTTTCTGTTTTCAAAAGGCAATGCCTCCTTGAGTATCAGCCCATTCTATCACTAAGTATGTTGTTTAATCAAAGTATTCCAGTGTAGACTTCCCACCAAATCCTCAGCATTACTTGTATTTCATAGTGTGACTCAGTGGCTATAGAGCATGACCTCTCCAGAGCACACCTGACTGGCTTTGAATCCTCACCCTGCCAATAATTAGCTTTGTGTCCAAGGTAAGTTGACCTCATTTCTGTGTATCAGTTTTCTCATCTCTAAAATGGGGACAATCATGGAATCCACCTCCTGAGAAAACAGCTTAGCCCTTTTTGAGTGTACAGTTTAGTGATATTAAGTCCATTTTCACACTGTCATGCAACCATCAACACCCTCCATCTCCAGAATTCACTTTATCTTGCAAAACTGACACCTCGTACCCATTTTGCTCCCTCCCCATAGCACCTGACAACCATCATTCTACCTCTGGTCTCTCTGATTTTGACTACCTCTGGTACCTCAGATAAGTGAGGTATTTGTATTTCTGTGACTAGCTTATTTCACTTAGCATACTGTCCTCAAGGTCCATCCATGTTGCAGTATGTATGCAAATTTCCTTTCTTTTTAAGACTGAAGAATATTCTATTATATTGATTCTACTATATTGATATATATTGATATATATTCTACTAGAATATATTCTAGTATATTCTAATATACTACTATATGAAGAATATTATACATGTATATATATATATATATATATATATATATATATTACATTTGATTTCTCCATTCATCTGTTTGCAGATACTTGGATTGCTTGCACGTTTTAGCTATTATAAAGAAAGCTACTATGAACATGGGTGTACAAATATCTCTTTGAGACCCTGTTTTCAATTATTTGGGGTATATAGAAGAAACAGAATTGCTGGATCATATGGTAATTCTGCTTTCAATTTTTTAAGGAACTATGAGATACTGTTTTCCACAGTAGCTACACAATGAGCATCCCCAACAACAGATCACAAGGACTCTAATTTCTCCACATTCTCACACACCCTTGTTATTTTCTGTTCTTTGATGGTAGCCATCTTAATGGGTGAAGTGGTATCTCATTGTAGTTTTGATTTGCATTTCCCTAATGATTAGTAATGTGAAGCGTCTTTTCATGTACTTATTGGCCATTTGTATATTTTCTTTGGAGAAGTGTCTACTCAAGTTCTCTGCCTGCTTTTTAATTGGTTTGTTTGTTTTTTTTGTTGGCTATTTGTAGAGACAGGCGTTTTCTTCCAGAGACTCATTTTATAGAGAAATTTTTATTTCCTTTCTTCGTCAAAAAATAAATAAATAAAGGAAATATTCTTAACAGAGAGGTAAAGAGGAACTGTAAAGTTATCTTTGTAATAGATTGGCCTAAAATGTCTCTTCTCTTAAATAGCTTAAATAGAGTCCCCGTGTTAGCAGGCACAGAGAGGATCTCTGCTTTGTGCAGCCTCCCTGCCACCCACAGTGCCTGGGCTTGTGAGGCCCACCAGAGCACAGATGTCATTTGGGTCCTAGCACTTTCAGGTGTCCATCCAGGCCCTATTGTAAATGGCCACCACTAGGGGTACCATACTGCGCTTCACAGCTGAACCTGTCTCCAAGCCTGGCTAACTCACTTGGTTCTGGGATGACTTCAGTAGAAGGGAATGCCTTACTTTAACTGAACCCTGCTCCATCTACCCTATAACTGGAGACACGGACTCCGTCAATGCACTTTTTCACCGCAAAGCATCAGCCTTCATAGCCTTTCTTCTTGAGAGTATTCGGATAACTCTTAGGTGAGAGCTAAGCTGAGTCACTACATGTGACAATAATATCCTGCTCTGCTTTCCCAGCTTAGCACTGTGATGAGAGGCCAGGAAAAACAGAAGATGGGTTTTACTGGAACCCAAAGGCTTTCATTTCTTGCATGTTCTTGCTGCCTATACTAATGTTCCAAAACCTGAGGCCTGCCTGGCACATCCCCTGCTTCTATCCTTGGGGAACGGCAGGATTTCCCTCTTTGCCCTTATCGGATAGATCACTTTGAATTCCTTGCCTTTGGCTTCCTTTATTTAATGCTGTTTAATTCTATTTTACCACTAGCCTTCTACCCTTAATTTAATATGCATTTACTCAATCACAGGACTGGATGAGCTTGCAATGAAACAGAAAGAGGTCAAAATGGGAAGGGGTGTAGTGTACAAAGACCAATGGATAACTTTTGTCTCCTTTTTTTTTTCCTTTGAGGAGGGCAGGGGGCTGAGGACCATCAGATGTGTGGCAGGAATCTGTGAAAATAACATTCCTGTGGTAATTCCTCCTAATATGCAGTGACCTGAGAACATTTCAAGCATTTTATTTTCACGTCTGCTCTGATAACTGAAAACAATGTAAAGAAGCGAAAGAGCAGGGCCAAAATTTTTCAAAGAGATTTTTTTTTTCACCTCTAGCTTGAAAAAGCAAATTGTAACTTTCTAAGCAAGCAAACAAAAAGAGCTTTTCTGCATATCTGATTAGCTCATTTCCTTTGATTTTGGCGATGATGTCACTTGAGCCCAGCTGTTGGTACGCTGCAAATGATTTCCCTCCCTGGTGTTTCAGAGAGCCATTTCTGCCCCTAATGGAATTACTTTGACTGGAACCCAGCATTTTTTATGGTTCACCTCTCCCATCAGCTGATGCCCAAGACTCCTCTGGAAAGAACGAGGAAAGGCCGCAAAGGCATGAAGTGCCGAGAAAACAATACTTTTGTGTAGACGGTTTTTGCACAGTTGTTTTCTTGGGATCCCTTTCCAACGCTTTAGCTTCTTCTCGATTCTTTTGATAACAGAAGAGTGAGAGTCTGAAGTAGACAGCAGGCAGTGTGGGGAGGGGAGGTCTGAAAGCAAGGGTTCTAGGGCTTTGGAAACAGAACCGGCCTGCCCCTCTTTGCCTCAGGTGCTCACAGCAGAGCTGACAGGGTCACGCAGCAAGGGAGGCAGCAGGGCGGTGGAAAGAACCAGGCCATGCACGAAAGCATTGGCTCTCAAATTCTGCTGATCCCACTCCAAATTCCAGTGCTGCACCTTGCTAGCTGAGTACTGAAGGCTCTAGAAGTCTGTTTCTTACAGGTAAAAAGCTACCAAAAAGTGAGCCCAGATAATAGGAAAAACTGCATATGTGGGGGCAAGGGCATATAGAGGAAATCTGTACTTTATGCTTTATTTTACTGTGAAACTAAAACTGTTCTAAAAAATAAAATCTTGGGACATCTGGGTGGCTCAGTGGTTGAGCGTCTGCCTTTGGCTCAGCATGTGACCCCAGGGTCCTGGGATGGAGTCCCACATCTGGTTCCCCATGGGAAGCCTGCTTCTCCCTCTGCCTATATCTCTCTGTGTCTCTCAAAATAAGCAAAATCTTTGAAAAATAAAAAATAAATAATAAAATCTTTTTTTTTTTTTTTTAAGGAAGCAGAGAGGGTTGCTGTGACAGCAGGTTTGGAGGGTGCTCAGAACCCTATGTAGCATGGTAGTCATTATCTGCTGCTTCTGGTTATCTAATAAACTAGTTAATATGTATCATCAGGCCAGGGCTCCTCTGCTGGGGAAGGGGTTTTCAGCCTAGGCACTGTTGATATTTTGGGCCATTTAATCCCTTGTCGTGGAGGCAGGAGGTGTCCTGTGAATTGTAGGATGTTTGGCAGCATCTCAGAATCCCTGGTTTCTCCCTATCCGACTCTTAGTACCCACCCGACACACACACTTCTACTCAGTTGTGACAGCCAAAAACTGCTCCAGACATTGCCAAATGTCTCCTGAGGGACAAAATTGCCCCTAGCTGAGAACTCCTGTGCTAAGTTAAGGGAAAAACAATAATCTGTGCATTTGATGGCTCCACCTCATTGTCAAAGTGAAAACTCTCTGAGAGTTTTGCTTACTTGTCTCTATGGTATTCAAATCCAGCTCCTCAGGTTAACTTCACAAGTACATCTGGCACCTGTCCCCAATTTCCAACTCTTCCATCTGGAAGGCATGGTCTCCCCCCAACCTCCTGTCTGAAATGTTCCTAGCTTCCACCCTCACTGTCTCTAATAATCAAGTTTCCTGACTCTTTTAAACCTTCTGAGTCATCTTCTCTTCCTGGCTTCTTAGTCTGCCACTCAATATAGTGCCTAATTCTGTCCTGGCTCTGCAGCAATTGTCTTAGAGACAAGGGTTTTAGAACAGAAAGGGACAACGCAAATTGTGTAACCCAGTGGACTTCTGGAACAGATGAGGAAATTAGGGCCCAAGTGCCCAAGGATTTGTCCAAGGTCACAGTGCTCATTGATAGTAGAGCTGGGCTTGTAGCCTCTGCCTGGCAGCCATTACTCACTCGAAGGTAATGGCTTTCATTCCAGAAATTGGTCCCTATGTCCAGCCTGTGCCTTCATTCACAAACAGAAGCTCCATTTGTAGACCCCTTAGCAGGTGCAGACTCATCAGCTGCTCAGAGATACTAAAAATATTCCCATCGATGTTCGGTTTAAAAGATCTTTCTTCCTCGCTCTCCCTGTTTATGCTGAACTTCGTTTAAGCTCAATAGTCAGAGAAATGGTATAAGCAGTATAGTTCTCCAACTTGAGCCTGCATTAGAATTACATGCAGGGCTTTTTCAAACAGAGATTGTGAGGCCTCACTCCCTTGAGCTTCTGATTCTGTAAGTTTGAGTTGTGCCAGGGATTTTGCATTCTCAGGTGATACTGGCATTACTAATATTACTAATATCATTCTCCCTTGGAACATCTGATAGAAGTGATTAAGAACCTGGACCTTAGAACTGAAGAACCCTGTTTTGGAGCTCCTGATTCACCAGATGAGACAAGTGACACAATAATCTCTTTAAGCCTGTCTTCTCATTTGAAAAATCAAGAAAATTAGAAGTACTCATTAAAATGTACTATTATCTTTTCATTAAACATAATATCTTCAATTTTTTGGCATTTACCAGCTTTTGGCACGTGTTCTCCCCAGAGGAGTAAAAAGGGGCCAACTTCTTCTATTCGTTTAAGCTGATGGCTTAAGAGGAAATCACAGGTCAGTTGAGCTCAGGGAATGTGTTTAATATGGTATGGAACTCTGCAGAAATCACTTGATTTCTCAGCCATTTCTGTACAGTGGGCAAAACTGTCCTTCTCAGACTCCCTCCCAATCCCTGGCCCTATTGAACAGGTCGGAGGGGAGTAATGAGTGCTTTACAAAATATCACTTGATAACACGGTACTATTTACTTAAGTTTATTCTTGTACTCAAAGTCCCTTCCTTGATCATCCTTTGTTTCTGTCAAAATCCTGCATTTTTCCCTTGTAGTAGGCGCTTTCCCCCTCACTCTAGCCCACATGGATAGCTCCCTTTTCTGACTTGTCTCTGTTACCTAATTGCTACTTAACTATAAGCAGCTTGCTTTGAAATGCACTTGTCTAATGAGTGCTGTCTCCACATCTCTTCTCTCCAATTAGAGTAAACATTCTTTGAGGAAGTGACCTCTGCTTCCCATTTCTTTTGAATTCCCCCCAAGTGACTGGCATCATTCTATGAACAGTCAAAAGACAAATGTTGGTTGAATGTCTATTATATAGTTTGCATAAAATTAATATCAAAGCTTCAACCAGGATGTGGGGGAAAATTTTCCCACATTTTCTATGTCTTTTTATTTAAAATGTAGGTCTCTTCATTGTCCAGGTTGTCGGTTCTTGCATAAGAGGAATTGGCCATTGACAAACTCCTGAACCATTCAGATTCACTGACTACAGAAGGATAGTTCCTAGGATGAATCGATACATAACATATTCCTCTGGTAGAGTGCTACAAAATCATTTGGAAAGAGGAAATCACAGCCTTAGGAAACTGGACTATGTCTTGCTTTCAATCATTCTATCACTTTGTGACTAAGATTATAAAAGCCTTATGCTGAGTGAGTGGCCCAGCCTTCCCAATTTAAATGGACCAACATTAAACTCTTAAAATCATGAAACCCCAAGAGTACTGGGAAGTAGAGTGGAAAGGAGAGAGTTGAGAAATGAGATGAAGGCATCCAGTCCCACTAAAGTATGGCCATAAAATAAATAATGGGCTGGTTGGAGTGCCTGTGGTTCAACTCATATTCTCTCTACCTTCCCAAACGTGCCTTACTTTATTTTATTTTATTTTTTTTTATTTATGATAGTCACAGAGAGAGAGAGAGAGGCAGAGACACAGGCAGAGGGAGAAGCAGGCTCCATGCACCAGGAGCCCGATGTGGGATTCGATCCCGGGTCTCCAGGATCGCGCCCTGGGCCAAAGGCAGGCGCCAAACCACTGCGCCACGCAGGGATCCCCCAAACGTGCCTTACTTTAATAGCATAATAATTCTCCAAAGATAGGTTTCCTGGAAGAGAAGTTGGGATGAGAACCGTGACCATAGTCTAAAATCTTCCAATGATCTGGAGAGGATTCCTTGTTGTATTTTTTAGCTAGTACATGTCACTTCGGGAAAACTACTTCATCTTTTTTCGTTAGATTCCTCACTCACTCATTGTTGCCACATCCTCAAAGAGGACTGGGTATACCAATCCCAGTTGACTACCCAGTTTTATTTTGTTTTGTTTTTTATTATTTCAAGATACTTTATTTTCAAAACAGGTCACAACACTAAGCTTTTGGCCCATTCTGCCAACGTACAAGCTACTAGTGCTTGCTCGGCAGCTGAGGGGCACTCCTTAGTAGCATGTTTGAAAATTGAATAAAAATCCACATAAAACAAATATTCAGATAGTTTCCATAGGAACACAGATAAGTGACCCCATCTCGTAGTCTTCCATACTGTTGCATTCATGCCAACCCTACTTACAGACATCTCAAAACTAGCAGTAATTAAGTTAAATGCCCCCCCAAATCCCACGATTCAAGCTAAATTCGAAGTTAACAGCTACAGGAGTGGCACCTACATGTTAACGCTAGCTGAAACACAGGCAGCCGGGGGACGTTTCATCCCACTCTCCCAAGCACAGTCTTTTGAAGAAAGACTTCTCAGCAAGGAGCGGGGCCCCTAAAGGAGACAGCTGGACGGAGGTGACAGGGTTGTGGATTTGCAAGAGGTGGCTTAACTCTCCTACAGTACTCTTCAGTTTTCAACTTGGACTAGTGATTCTCAATCGTAGGTCATGGCACACGTTTGGATATGGTGTCACAAGCCACTACGCGCAAGGTACAGCACTGGTGAGTGACTTTGTCTTTATAAACCCAACTGGAATCAAAGGCCTTCCAGGACAAAAGTCACTTTCATGCATATTCAGATGTACTTTCTGAGTGGGATTCAACCACTGTGCCTACATGTGCCTATGGGAGTAAGTCGAATGTCTCATGTTGAAAGTAAATTTAAAAGACTGTTAAACATCATATTAAACTTTGTATCCCCTCCCTGTGGCCCCAGTGAGTATAGTTTAGCAAATAAGACCTAGGACTAGGGAATTCCTGTTCTGCCACCTACCATCTATGTGGACCTAGACCAAGCTATTTAACTTTGGGAAATTTTAGATTTCTCATCTGAAAATTAGGAAAAGAAAATCTAGCTCAGAAAGTTGTGAAGATTAAATAGGATAAAGTATGTGCCTGTACATAATAAGCCATCAAATGCTAGCAGCTATCAATACTATTATTACTTATTAATATATGCCAGATGCATAGCAATGAGCCTAGCATATAGTGAATGCCTAATAATTCTTAGGTGCTGTTATTTTCATTGTTAATTTTCAAAAAGTTGTGGATTAGGACATATTTATGACAAGCTCAGACCTCATGTTAGCAGTTTTATTTTCTGTCTTTTCTGTGGGTGACACAAGAATTTAGTCAGTACAACTGATCCTTTAGTAGCTAAAGAAATTTTTTTTTTTCAAACTTTCTTTATTCTTTCTGTGCTTACACTCAGGACTTCTCTTCATCAAGAGAGTATATGTCCAACAGAGCATTGTGCCTTTGCAACATATGCCACTATATAAGCTTAATGGTTGTCAAATTCTTGTTGCATTTTGTTGTTTTGATGCATACTATAGTCAGTGCAAGATGTTTGCTTAAAACAAAAGGTATTTGTTTTGCCCCTTTTTATCTACCATCCAGTAGTAATGCTGAATATTCTTAAAAATCATAAAACTATAAAATATGATGAGTGTTCTCTCTATGCCAAGCCTGACATTAAGTGCATTCCATGTGTGAGCTATTTTCATCCTTAGCGAGCAACCATGTACACTTGGTATTTACTGTTAACCCAGTCTACACATGAGAAAATAAAGTTGAAGATTCGATTAGATAGGATACCCCGAGCAAGTGGAATAACTGGATCTCAAATGCATACCTGTTGGATTTAAGAACCAATGAATTTAATTGTTGCAGGGTCACTCTTTAAAATTTTATCATAAATAGGTTATGTGGCCATCCTGTAGTTCAACTGGCCTTCCCATCACTTAGTGTTGTTGTTTTCTTTTTTTTTTTTTCTCCTAGACTGTAAGCTTCTGGAAGGCAGGAACCATGGTTCATTCTTATTTGTACCTTCCTCTTACTTTTAAAAAATATTTATTTATTCATGAGAGACACAGAGAGAGGCAGAGATATAGGCAGAGGGAGAAGCAGGCTTCCTGCAGGGAGCCTGATGCAGGACTCGATCCCAGAACCCCTGGATCATGACCTGAACCGAAGGCAGATGCTCAACTACTGAGCCACCCAGGTCCCCACCTTCCTTTTCCTCTTGATGTGCCTAGTAAAAAAAAAAAAAAAATAGATACTTGTTGAGTGATTATACATTCCCAACATTGTTAGTTGCATAATAGAACTATTGCAAATGAATTTCAAAAGCAAGTTACTGCAATTCTTTTGGGGGATACAAATGAATATCGTGGAAATAGTTTCTAAGTTCTTAGGTCATAGAACATTATCTGGAACCCCTCAAGTGAAGAAAAGGAAAATTTGGAATTGTCTTTCATCTTGATGCTTCAAATTTCATTTTCGAGGTATCGGTTGATTAATTCTCAAATTATGTCATGTGTCCAATGTCCAGTAATGGGCAGTCTCTGATGTGTGAACGAATTTAATTGTGAGCCCAGATGCTACTTTCAGGAGTAATTCACTTGTGATTTGAGGAGGTGGTTCCATACCGATCAACTGGGGAGGAGAAAATTATAGTGATATGTTGAAAGCAATCACTGCCAGGGAAGGGAGTGGCTGAACTATTTCTGCTAAGGATGCAGGATGTTTTATAGCATTTAAAAGAAGAGCATACTGTGTGTACTTCCCTTTCTAAATAACTATGTTAGCCATATCCCCACTGCTCAAAACATTAGGAAAGAACCAACATGAGCCACTCAAGAAAGAGTGTTCTATGTTCTATGTTCTATCTTCAGGGGAAGAAACTTGAAGCCAAGGCCTCCCTCAAATTTTGCTCAAGCAAAAATAAAAATGTTAAGTCACTGATTTGCAGACATATGATCCTAGGGTTTTTTGTTATTTTATTTATGATGATGATAACAATGTTGCTATTTCCAAATTCTTTTCTTTTTGTAATTGACATAAGTCGAATTGGTATAAAAGCAGTGAAATAAGAAGCTTTCAATAAAGTTTATGTAATCAAATAGACCAGGGTAGGTATGACTTTACCCATTGCTTGATACAAAGCTCAAAGGGTATCATCAGGAACCTGGTTCTCTCGCTCCATTTCCCAGTGATCTGTCCCTCAATGCTGGCTCTTTTGTCAGGCTCCACATAATCATGGAATGGCTGTGACGTTCCTATGTTTGCTCTGACTCACTTCCTACAAGGAAAAGTTGATGGTCTCTTTCCAGAACTCCTAGCCAATATCTCACTGCTGTGATTGGGTCATTGGCTCATCTCCAAGCCAATCACTATAGTCACGAGTGGGGATGTTACAAAATGATGACTTATGCCTGCATACATGCTTCACCTCAGAAGCCCATGGGTTTGGCGTTACCAAAACAGATATCCATGATAAATATTAACACTCATTACTATTGCCACGTATTGAGAGCTACATATCAGGCATTACCTAATACTACCCCTCACTGTCTCTCATTCACTTGTTCATTCATTCATTCAGAAAATATTTGTTGAGGCCCGGTCATGATGAGCAAAAACAAACATGGTCTTCACTCACAGTTTAGAAATGAATGTATTATGAGGTAGGTATGACCATCTATATTTTACAGAGGGGGCAACTAAGCCTTCCTAGAGTTCTCTCAGTTTCTGTTATTTCAGTTCCTGATAGCAGTATAATAACTGAGAAAGAAAGATCCAAACCCAAATCTCAGTGTCCATAGCCCATGTCTATAATGGCTGTGCTGCTCTAAAAAGTTCTGCCTTGGGGAATAATCTGTCCCAGGCTAACATATGCTTATTTGTAAGCATGACCCACCCCCCAGCCCCATCATGAGGATTATCTTGTGATAAAGAAGAGATGGGCAGAAAGTGAAAGGTCCGAGGAATACGTGTTCTCCCACTCCACCCGTACTGCTGGGTCAGTATTAAATCCTCCTGTCTTCTTAATAAGTAGCCGTGAACTACCAACTAACTTTTGTGAATGTGCTTTCATTTCATTCAGTGTTTTATAAATAACAACCAATCTGTTCTCAGATAATTGGTTCTGTGAGATCAACTTTATCAAGACCAGCATTTTCAATCTCCTCTGGCTTCCAAGGATGCGACGCGCCACCCAACAGTACACATAAGGAAACTGAACCTCAGAGAGGTTGATTGACTTGCCCAAAGCCACTCAGCTAGTGAGAGGTGGAGCAGTGGCCTAAATCACCTGTTCTTTTCATTCTTACCCAAAACAATTATTCCCCAAACTGCTCTCACCCTACATATTTTGGTCACATACTTAGAACTTTATTTAAATATCTACTCAAGTCCCATTCTAAGCAACAATATTTGTCAGTTGGTGTTACTCAGTGTATATTTTTTAAGGCCCATTTCTATAAGCATAAAACTAACCAAAATGCAAATATCCATCCATGAATCCCTGAACAATTTCTCATGGACCATTAGCAGTAGTGTCTGACCCTTTGAGAAATCTGTGCTATGCAATTTCCTCACCAGTTAGCTGGCTCACAGTTTCAGGGCCAAGGTTTGGGCTTATACACAGGCAGTAGGCAATTTCCATGGAACATTTTTTCTTTTCTCCTGGAAGAGACATACATGTATCAGCTGAATGGAGATGTGATCATTTACAGTTCCTTCCTGTCTGGTGCCAGCCTTCCCAATCCCAATCACATCCCCACACTCTGCTTGCTTCCTGCCTTTGCTTGTGGGTGAGACACACCTGCTATTTAAAGGCTAACTCAGGGCACCTGGGTGATTCAGTCAGTTAAGCATCTGCCTTCGGCTCAGGTCATGCATGATCCTGCTCTCCCTTGCTTAGTGGGGTGCCTGCTTCTCCATCTCCCTCTGCCTGCCACTCCCCCTGCTCATGCTTCCTCTCGCTCTCTCTCAAATAAATAAAACAAAATTTAAAATGAAAAAATAATAAAATAAAAGCCAACACAACTTTTTAAGCCCCACTAGTATTTGATGGCTTTTTACTGTTTTGCAACTTGCATGAGCCTCTGTGGTATACTCCTTTAATGGCTGTCACACTGCATTATTGCTCAAACTGAGAAGTATCTATTTTGGAGAGCAACTTTAACAACAGAGCTATTGCCACCATCACTTTATTTTGTTTTAATTATGTTTGCTCCCCATAAGTTTTCCTACTGATTTCTGAAGTTCTGCTACCCTCATAAGCCACTTAAGGATGAAATTCAGATCCCAAAGTGCATTTTCATCCCTAGTTACTTGAAAGGAAGGATTAGGTAAACTATCTAATACCTCTCTGTTTGAACACAGGTAATAGGAGGAAGAGAAAAGACCCATTGCATGAGCACATTCCTTCACAAAATTCAAGCTTTTAGAGGCGGCTCATTTGTTTTATCATTTAACAATCAAATTAAGGAAGTCTGTGTTTGTCCTCATAGTTATTCTTGGCTACCATGATGCTCAGGGAGATTGGGGATATTGAATGCTAGTATGCCTTCTTGAGGGAAAGAAGTTGCACATTTATCTGTTTGTTTTTTATTCTTTCTCCAGAAAGAACCTCAAATTGCAAAATAGCACTTCAACTCTCCCCAACTCCACATTGGGATTTTTTTTAAAGATTTTATTTATTTATCATGAGAGCCACAGAGAGAGAGAGAGGCAGAGACACAGAGGGAGAAGCGGGCTTCCTGTGGGGAGTTCGGGGGGGGGGTCTCCATCCCTGGACCCAGGATCACTCCCTGAGCTGAAGGCAGACACCCAACCATTGAGCCACCCAGGCATCCCTCTACATTGGGATGTTAACCAGGTCACAGTTTGCACTGTTAACTCCACATGAAGTATAGATCCGTTCTCCTATGATAGTAGACCTCAAATCTGTTGCACATTAGAATCACCTGAGGGACGCCTGGGTGGCTCAGCGGTTGAGCCATATATATATGACTAGGACTCTGTGTTGCTAGGAGCTGGCCTGGAACTCAACACTAGGCCATGACATCCTTCTGTTGGACATAAACATTCTCACCAAACATTAACACCAGACAAGGTCACACTCTGTGACCAGAAGGAAGTGAGACAAAAGATAAGGCACCCCATAATTTAGGCTAAACTCAAAATCAGGTCACTGTGCAAACAACAAAGATACCAAAACCTCCTTCCTTCTGTTAGTATGAATAACAGCTACTTCTTTACCTATTATCAGTTTAGCCTCACTCAAGTCTTCCTTCCTTCTGGATAAAGTTTATTTAAAAAATCAATTACAGAATTATATCCACTTTCTGACAGCACCTGATCTAGAATAAACCCCTTTTCTTTCAATTCCAGATCCAAATCCTATGAAGTCCTTTCTAACTCTTCTTACTGAGATGCCCCATGGTGCCCAATGGTGTGCATTCTCCCCCATGGCAAGAGTAATAAACCCAACCTGTTCAAATACATGTCCTCCTAGAAATCTTTGGCTGCAAAGCATTGGCACTTGTCTCTTGTTTGAAGTCCTGTAATCCCACTCTGATTTAAAAACCTAAGTACAAAAAAAATAAAAAATAAAAGAAATAAAAACTTAAGTACTATTAACTCATCTTTATACTGCTCTGCAAAATCATCCTGTGGCATTTTTTACTCTGTTCATATGTTACCTATCCAATCCCATTCTCATCATTATCTGGCAGGGCCTTCTGGGATATTTCTCTTTGATTCACAGTGCTTTTTTTTCTTGCTTTTGGCCATGTCATTTCTATACTTTCTTTCCTAACTACTTCTTCTACCCATCCTTCCTGAAATAATAATAATTGAGCACTTACTGTGTTAATTAACATTAGCTAAGTTCCCAAAGATATCTATAAATCGATTCATTAAGTCTGGACATTAAGTCTGGACCGCCTTTGAAGGAGGTGCTATTATTATGTTCTTTTTACAGATGAGGAACAGAGGCATAGAAAAGTGAAATAATATGTTCACATTCATACAGTTAGTATGGGGCAGAATCAGGATTGAGAGATATATTATCTTCCTAATAAGGTTGTTATAAGGACTAATGAGAAAATGTAAGTAGAGGACTTAATATTGTGGGCTTCCCAAAGGCTTTCCTGGTGCTTAACCTGATTTCTGAATCCTTATTTGGCTACTGAAAATCTTTCTTAGTAGTCCTCTCACAACATGAAACCTGAGTAAATATTGTTGTATATACTTGAGTATATCTTGCCTTAACTCATTCATGTGTAGAATTCTGTTTGCCCCCAAATTCAAGCAGCCATTTGGAGCTTGTCTAAGTCATTTTTGCCTTCCTATTAAGAAAAGTCACATTAATTATCTGCTTATTGATCAAAAATGATCCGAAGAGTTACTCCAATCCAAGCATGCTTTATTAAAGATTTACAAAATGCTAACACTAAACTATCTAAAATTGACTTAGATACCTTACACATGGAGGATGCTCAAGAAGCCCAATTGATAATATAATAAATGTTATAGTTATTTTATTATAAAATAAAAATTATTTTTAAATTAACTAAGATACATATTCTAAAAATTATAATATAATAAATAATATAAAGACTTAAAAATATTGCAAACACCCACTTTGAGGAACTCTTTGAATTTTCAGGTGGCAACTTTTTGCCAGATTAATTGATTAATTAGTTACAGAGAAATGATTCACAACTCTCTCTTGTAGGCTCAGAATTTGTATAAGACAATGGATTGCCTTCTTTTCTCTTTAGTGTAGCAATCAAAATGTAAATGTTCCTGCATTGCATACTTGCTGGGGACTCATTTAGTTTTCTGTTTTGTTTTGTTTTAAATACATGTTCAGGAGGCCTTTTTTGATATTTGTCTTGAAGGCACACAACTCTATCATTAGGGGCTTACATTGTACCTTGAAGGAAAAGGGATTTCAAATGAGGTTGAAATGGAACCATCTCAATTGTGAATAACACAATTTTAATGAGAGTTAAGGAGCACAGAGAAAGAAAACTCCTTAGAGCTTCATTAGAGTCCCGTAACCCTGAGTTCTATGTGAAAACTTTGGGGAACCTGGGCTTTAGAAGATTCTGAGAGGATGGATATGTCCTGGTGTACTGAACTTATATTAGACTATTCCTCACTTTTGTGTGACACGAACAAAACCGTATTTGTTCATAGCACTTCTCTTTCCTCACTCACTGTGGAGCATTCTGTCTGTACACTCAGTTTTTCTCTCACCTTGCTCTCTAAGGAGAGCTCCAAATTTGGCTGAGGCTCTCTTGATGCAGGATGGGAGGTGGGGGCGGGGGTGGGGGAAGCTAGGAATGGAAGTCTGATTTGGAAAGGGACAAGATTCAATCAGGAGAATAGAAAAGACTGAAAGGAAGGATGGATGGGAATGACCCCTACCATAGTCCTGCACCCACAGCTAGGTATCAAAAAAGTACTTGATTTGGGAGTTGAGAGTGAGAAAGAATTTGGGGGGATTAGGGATCAGCAGTGTGCAGGACATAGAATAACATCAATGAGGAAAAAATATTTTCAGTGTGTTTTACAGACAAATGTCCTTTGAGAGTCATTAAAGATTTGAATTTTTTATGTTTTAGTGGATTTTGTTGCTAACTTATGTTGCTTCACATGTGATGCTGCAATTGGACCTGGCCACCTATAAGCCCCTTATTTTAGGGTCACAAATGTTAGGTTTCATTCAACCCATAAGTAAGCCTGGGTCATATTCAGAATTTCATGATTTGTTCATGACACTATGTTTGAAGAATAGCTCAATCTGAATACAACAAGATGAACAAGCTCGAAACCACCTCATCCTAAGATCCTTCAAAAGAATGAACAATGTTTAATTTGGGGAAAATAAGTCTTGGGATCATCCTCAGAGCCATCAGAAGGTCATCCATCAAAGGGATCATCATCTGATGAGAGATGATGAGAGATATGTGTGTGGTTCCATAAGGGAAACCAAGACGAGCAAGAAAAAGATCTTTTTTCTAAAGAAAGAATATTTTAGACCTAGGCTATGGGAAAACTTTCTGACAGTGTTGGCCGCAGATGAAATAGTAACAAACAGCAGTAAGTTCTTCAGAGGGGTGATATTCCAGCACAATATTTGGGAGGGGTGCACAAATGTGTAAGTGGATGAATAAGAAGTCATTAATCCTCAAATTCAAATGACCACTGGAACACCTGGCCCCACCCCAAAGATTCTGAAAAGGTAGGTCTAAGGACTATATTATCTTCTTCAAAACACAACACAGGTAAGTAACTGAATATAGTGGAATATTATTTAGTCATAAGAAAAAAGTACATGCTACAAAGTGGATGAACCCCAGAAACATTAGGCTAAATGAAGAAAGTCAGTCACAAAGACCACATATTATTTTATCTCATTTATATGAAATGCACCAAATAGGCAAATCTATAGTGAGTAGATTAGTGGTTGCCTAGGCTTGAGGGGGTATGGGAGGAAAGTGGGGAGCAACTGCTAGTGGATATGGGATATCTTTTGGGGTTATGAAAATGTTCTAAGTTGATTGTGGTAAATGACTGCACAACTCTGTGAATATACTAGAAACCATTAAATGGTATACTTACTTTAAATGGACGAACTGTATGATATGTGAATTACATCTCAATAAAGCTATTATATATATATATATATTTTTTTAAAGCAGTCCAGATGACACTGTCTTTGGTGAAAATTGGGAACCAAATCTTAATCCCAGCTTCAACTAGAATCATCTGAGTTTTTTTCTTAAGATACTAATACCCATGTCCCATTGCCTCAAATTCTGATTCAAATGAGATTAGAGCACCAGTTTCCAAAGAGTTTCCCACATGAATTTAATACACCACTTAGGTGAAGAATTTCAGGAACATGTGAACTTTCAGGTCCTCTCTTCCTTGGGAATGCTATGATTTCTCAAGCTTCTAATTATATTTCCGAGTTTAAGAGCATGAGTTCTGGATCAGATACCTGCACTGGCATTCAGCTCTGCTTTTCATAAGACACATGACAATTAAAAAGTGATTTAACCTCTCTGAGCTTCGATTTCCTTATCTGTAAAATGGATGTAATGATAGTACCTACTTCATAGAGGTTTTTAAAAAATTAAATTATGTGTGTAAATTATCTAATCTTGTGCTTGGCATATAGTAAGAACTCGGTGTTAAAGATGATGATGATGATGATGATGATGATGATGATGACTTTTTTTGCAAAGAGAAGAAATATAAATTTGGATGTGGGAGGGCTGTTGCTTCTTAAGATGAAATATGGCCAAAACACAGATCAAGTTCATATGTAGTGGTTTTTGTGGACAAAAATTGTGGGGTAAGAGAGCCAATGGAAGTAAGAAATATTCTTATTTGAATACCATAGGATTAAAAAAGCAAAGAGCTAAAGTTTCTCATTTTTCATGATCCTCTTATAAGATGACATTTGGATGGGGCTAAACATAAACATTGCAACCCTTCCCACTGGCTCTGTTAACCCAAAAAGACAGTTTTTGCTCCTGATGCCTGGGGAAGATGGGGGATGTATATGAGAAAGTTCTCCATTAAGTGCAGGTGTATTTTTAGACCAATGATGTGTTTTGTTTTGTTTTGTTTTGTTTTGTTTAAACATATATTATCAACAAACCAACATGGAAAGCCACCAAGCATGAGGAAGCAAGACCATAATTTAAGCCTTCTGGGAGATCCCAACTCTATCACATACACACATGTGGAAAAAATAATGTGGCACAAATTTTCTAAGACTTTCTTTTCTAACTCTAGAAAACAAGGAAGGTTGATGATGCTTAACCTGTCAGAAGATCAGTTTCTTGCTATTCTTTTTCATTTTTAATTCCCATTCTCTCTCCTCTACCGAAAAACAAAATGAGAACTCGCTATCCTATTAGCATACTTTTGGCAGACCTTAGCTTTGGCTTTGTCTTTCTGACCAGTTTACTGATTAGTGTTTGTTACTAATCATCTGTGGCTAGAAACATGACCCAGAGAGGAGAAAGACCAGGGCAACAGCATGCAGTGACATTGTTAGAATTATTCACAGTGTTTTCAGCAGGAATCACTCAACCCAAATCCACAACCACAACAGATGCCTTAGCAAGCCAAATCCCAGGCATTGGCAGCCAGGCAAATCAGACTTCCCTTAGCACTTGGCAACATTCCCCTTCCCTTTTCCTGGTATCTGGAGCCCAGTGCTTGGCGAGAAGTAAAGGTGAGACAGGCTGGGGGAGTAAGTTTGCTGCATCTGACAGCAATACTCTGATACCATGTATCTGCCCAGTACACCGTAGAAAATCAAGTTTCAGTGAGTAGGGACATGTACACACTTGGGTGTAAAGGCAAGGGGCTCAGGAAATATTCAACAATGTACGTTGAGTTATGATGTCTCTGAGTAATTTAACCTCTCAGAACTCCGTTTTCTTTTCTTTTTTTTAAATTATTTTTTTAATTGGAGTTCAATTTACCAACATATAGCATAACACCCAGAGCTCATCACGCCAAGTGCCCCCCTCAGTGCCAGTCACCCAGTCACCCAACCCCCCGCCCACCTCCCCTTCCACTATCTCTTGTTCATTTCCCAGAGTTAGGAGTCTCTCATGTACTGTCACCCTCACTGATATTTCCCACTCATTTTCTCTCTTTTCCCCTATGATCTCTTTCACTATTTTTTATATTCTCCAAATGAATGAGACCATATAATATATGTCCTTCTCCGATTGACTTACGTCACTCAGCATAATACCCTCCAGTTCTACCCACGTTGAAGCAAATGGTGGGTATTCGTCATTTCTAATGGCTGAGTCATATTCCATTGTATACATAAACCACATCTTCTTTATCCACTCATCTTTCAATGGACACCGAGGCTCCTTCCACAGTTTGGCTATTGTGGACATTGCTGCTAGAAACACTGGGGTGCAGGTGTCCTGCTGTTTCACTGCATCTATATCTTTGGGGTAAACCCCCAACAGTGCAATTGCTGGGTCGTAGGGCAGGTCTATTTTTAACTCTTTGAGGAAATTCCACACAGTTTTCCAGAGTGGCTGCACCAGTTCACATTCCCACCAACAGTGCAAGAGGGTTCCCCTGTCTCCACATCCTCTCCAACATTTGTTGTTTCCTGCCTTGTTAATTTTCCCCATTCTCACTGGTGTGAGGTGGTATCTCATTGGGGTTTTGATTTGTATTTCCCTGATGGCAAGTGAAGCAGAGCATTTTCTCATGTGCATGTTGGCCATGTCTATGTCTTCCTCTGTGAGATTTCTCTTCATGTCTTTTGCCCATTTCATGATTGGATTGTTTGTTTCTTTGCTGTTGAGTTTAATAAGTTTTTTATAGATCTTGGATACTAGCCCTTTATCTGATAGATCATTTCCAAATATCTTCTCCCATTCTGCAGGGTGTCTTTTAGCTTTGTTGACTGTTTCTTTTGCTGTGCAGAAGCTTTTTATCTTGATTAAATCCCAATAATCCATTTTTGCTTTTGTTTCCCTTGCCTTCATAGATGTATCTTGCAAGAAGTTGCTGTGGCCAAGTTCAAAAAAAGGTGTTGCCTGTATTTTCCTCTAGGATTTTGATGGATTCTTGTCTCACATTTAGATCTTTTGTCCATTTTGAATTCATCTTTGTGTATGGTTGTAAGAGAATGGTCTAGTTTCATTCTTCTGCACGTGGCTGTCCGATTTTCCCATCACCATTTATTGAAGAGACTGTCCTTTTTCCAGTGGATAGTCTTTTCTGCTTTGTCGAATATAGTTGACCAGAACTCAGTTTTCTGATGAAATTTATTCACTTGTGTTTTAGTTCAACAAATGTTTATTGAATAGCTACTATATGCCAGGTCCTTAGTATCAGAAGGAAGACAGTTAGGTGAACAAGAATATTAAAATTCTCCATTTAAACAAATGACAGAAATTTACCAACATCTAAGACAGTAATTTTGAAATTGCCTCTGCTGCCCTACGCACGCAGGAGAAATTCATAGACTGAGGTTTACATTACTGAATAGATATGATTATATCTTTATCTTTATTTTTATTTTATTTTTATCTTTCTTTTTTTAAAATCTAGTTCAGGGGATCCCTGGGTGGCTCAGCGGTTTTGTGCCTGCCTTTGGCCCAGGGCGTGATCCTGGAGTCCCGGGATCGAGTCCTGCATCGGGCTCCTTGCATGGAGCCTACTTCTCCCTCTGCCTGTGTCTCTGCCTCTCTCTCTCTCTCTCTCCCTCTCTCTCTGTCTATCATAAATAAACAAAAATAAATCGTTAAAAAATTAAAAATAATAAAATAATAAAATAAAGTCTAGTTCAGAGCCTAAGTATTGCTGACTTTGCTAATCTTGTAATTCCTTGTCTGGTAATATGTTTTTTTTTTCCTCTGCTTCAAAAAGTAAGAAATCCTTGCTCTTAAATTCATATGGAAAGTACGAGAAAAATTTTTTTAAATCACTTATCTTACCATCCCAAAACAACCACTCTTTGAATTTGGGCATGGAATGGGAGCTGGGGAGGGTTAAACCATGAAAATATGCCTTTAAAAAAAAATCTTAGGCTAATAGATCTGTTTATTATATTGCAAATTCAGCTGTCTGAAACAAGGACAGAGGCACAGTATTCCCATGGAAGGATTCTTTAGGAAATGGTGGTTTCTTACCAGGGTGAAATTTTCTAAGATAAGTGAGTACTTTAGCCAAACTAGGAGAGTATTAAGAGGATTAAAAAGTGGTAGAGGACCAGATGATAGTGTGGTATTTGATGTTTTACAGCATATTTGTTTAAATTTGGCAAATGTCTTTTCATCTATGAAGAGAATTGTACTGTCCCAGAAGGCTGTAGCTGAGTAATGAGAATGGCTTTTACTTATTCAGTTAATATTTTTATCAAGTGTCTTTTGTATGTCTTCATTTAGGTGAGGAGACTAAAAGTATAGTGGTGTTTAGTTCCGGGACAAATGATTCAAAGCTAGAAATAATGCTCAAGTATCATGAATGCATGATATATAGGGAAATACAAGCATCATGAGATCATAGAGCAAGCACCCTAACTTAATCTAGATAATGAGAGAAGTTTTTCATCAAGTACTTTTTAAGTTCACACAACGTGAAGGCAGGGCATTTGGTCTGGTGCTTGGTAGAGACCATTCCAGCAACCGTAATCTGGTTAGAGTTTAATCCAACTGTTCAAAATCACTCCACACCAATGCCTTTGGTAACTTGCTGAGATTTTAGTGCCATGAGTATGATTACGTAGCAAATCTGGAAAATTGCAGAATGGTGGGGTCAGTATCAGCTAACTGACCTTCCTCAGAAGAGAATGCCACTTCCTGGAGACCATTTGCTGGAGTCCCATCCTTCAGCATTTGATATATGGTACCACTTTGGACCTAGTTAAGGAGATACCAGGAATTCCAGGCCATATGCATAAATGGATACAAAAAGCATCAGATAGGTTCTTTGAGTGGTTGTGGCAAAAGACTCATCATGATTTATGCACCGTACATCAGGAGATGTCTGATGTGAAGTCAACAACTGAAATCGAATGAATAATTCAGCATGCAGATCAATCGCATCATCTCACTTGCTATGTTATTGCTATTTTTACGTAATTGCAAAGTGAAAAATAAATTGATGTCATAAATAAACAACTGTCATTTGATATGAAATAGATCTTAGCATCTTAGGGATATTCTATTTTCAGGTACTACCCTGAAGCTTTTTAGACAATTAAAAATGTGCCCTTATTAAAATATGGAGAGAAATGCCTCTGCATGTTGTTTCAATGCCAATGTTGAAAGCAAATCACATGGAATGATGAAGCATTTGATCTCTTCTTCAAAGGCCATTTCTTTGCTGGTCTTGTTCTGGAAGGCATAGCTCAAAAGAAAACTCTTAGTGCCCATTGCATGGTGTGATAGTACGATTGACTAGGCAACCAAAACAAAATGCTAAGTTTAATACCTTTCATGCTTGTTTTTAAAATAGATAGATATGAATGGACACGGTCTAAAAGCCTACTTTTCTTCTCCATGAATCTTTCCTTGATTAAATGAATAGTAATTAATAATTGCCTGTTGTCATAGTCATCTTATGCCTCTTTCAAAAAAATCACAAAACATGGTCTAAGTGATCTCAAATCTTACGCAGTAGCTGTCACCTCATTGTGATCATGGTTATAACTAACATCTGCTTATAATGGCACAAAAAGAATAATCAATTTGATTCATTGTGCATTTACCGTCCTTTCCGTTTTTAGGGGTTTTTCTTACGGTCTTGCCTCCCTTGATAAGAAAACTTGCTTCTCAAAAGTGTGAATAGAACTTGTTTTCTCAATGAGATGTATAAAAATCCCTGATGTCTAAACTTGCTATAAAAACTAGAACACACTGGGACACCTAGGTGGCTCAACGGTTAAAGCCTGCCTTTGGCCCAGAGGGTGATCCTGGAGTCCCAGGACTGAGTCTCACATCGGGCTTCCTATAAGGAGCCTGCTTCTCCCTCTGCCTCTCTCTCTCTGTGTGTCTCTCACGAATAAACAAATAAAATCTTAAAAAAAAAAAAACTGGAACACATTTTTACTTATCAGCCTTTGGACAAAAGACAAGCTCTAACTTCATGTTTACTTTTTAAAATATGTGTTATCAATGAAATTAATGAATCCTCTAGATTATTATCAACTGTATCTGCCCTTAAGAGAATAGTTGGATATCTTTAAACATCTTATCTCTGAAACTCTTTGAACTTCATGTGAACATCAATTAGATCCACATAAATATTTGCTGTTTTAGGATAGAAATTCCCTCTAGGTCAAGCAGGCGCTCTGGATAATGTATCTTGTCTAACAGTACACTAGGTAGAGTTAGTAGTAGGATGACAAAACAAGTACAGATCGTGGCATGATTTTGAGAGCACTGTCTTTTCTATGTCTCTTTAGATAACTGCACTTCCCTTTTGTTCATTCTCAGAACTGAAAACACAGTGTTTTTAAAGCCAAATATAATTTAAAATAAACTCTTGCATTCTCCTTTCCCAGCTCAGATCTGGGAATGGACAAGACCTAAGTGGGAAAGAATTAGACCTTTTGAACTTTGAGAGGGAAAAGCGTAGGGAGTTTGAAAGCTTCTGATGTTTCTCATCCGGGCTGGGATTATATCACTGAGTTGCTGGTGTTCTTGACTGTGTCCTTCAATACGGTCGAGCATGTTTGTGCAGCCAAATGTCATTTCATAGGAAAAATCAAACTCGATTTGGTGAGATTTCTGGAGAAGAATGAATCCAATCTGGGGTGGAATTGATAAAGCACACCGATTAAAACAAACGCTATGCAATGCCCTGCACATGCTATTGTAATGTCTACAGATGATTGCTTTTAGAGAAATACAATAGTTTTAGCTCAGAGGTGACAAAACATATTCTCTTTCCCTTTTCTCTTGGTAGAGCTTCCTTTCAGAAGAGAAATGAATCTCTATTATATTCCAGTGATCAGCAAGGAAAGACAACCTTTTGCCAACGCTGAAAGGCAGAGAGGTTAGTAATATTGACTGAGCAAATTAGAATCTTGAATCTTGATAGATTCAACACTGCACATTTTAAGGAATACCATGACTTTGTAAAGTGCATGTTTATCCTCTATTGTACAAACTTGATGCTGTTTTTCTCAGAACCAACCCAAATGATTTTTGTTGTCTAGAGTTAGATGGTTAGCTACATCGATTCAAGTGCCAGGGAGTCCAGTAGTGTAGGTTGGACACCTGCACACCTTCAGAACAATGTCACTCACTTAGACTGCAATATGAATGTTACCCCCTCGAGTAAAGGTAAAGACCTCTAGAATAGTAGTAGCAGCCCTAAAGTTCTCCCCATTTCAGGTCTGCTCCACTTAGTTACTAAGCTATTTCACTCAGCCTTCCTCTGCCAGAATTCAAAAAAAGAAAATTGATCAATTTTAAAGCAACAGCAGAATGATAAATATATCCATTGCCTAATAGTCCCTAACTCATTGTAGGTGTTCAGTAAATACTTGTTGGATATATGATTTTATGTTGTACTTGTCAGTGAATCCCTCTTTACCATTTCACTGTAACTCTGTGAGAACAGGCATGGAATCTGTCATCGTCCTGTCTGCCATTTAGTTGCAGGCCCCAGACAGTGGCAAATATTGAGGAAGCATCCAGCTAACATTTACTGAGTGAATTAAAAAGTTAAAAACCATTATCTCACAAGATACA
The DNA here is from genome assembly GCF_003254725.2 of Canis lupus dingo. Lineage (NCBI taxonomy): Eukaryota > Metazoa > Chordata > Mammalia > Carnivora > Canidae > Canis > Canis lupus. The sequence goes on along the minus strand of NC_064246.1, from coordinate 52,267,687 downwards.
CACTAACATTCCCATTTTACATGTATGGAAACTGAGTCCTCAAAGGTAAAGTGAGGATCCCAAGAGGACTGATTCGTGGTGGTGCAACCAATCCATGCTTCTGGTCTGAGGGTCTAAATTCAGCCAGACCATGATAGGTTTGCCCCTTTGGAGTGCTCTCCTTTGGTCCATGTGTTATTTATCACTTGTAGCAAACTGATTTGGATTCTTCCACTGAGCAATGCTGAGAGAAATGGCCAAACAAAACTCATCATCTATTATGGAGATATTCTAGAACATACAAGTAATGACCTACTTATGAAGAAGATGCTGAGAGAGATATCTCAGTCCTCTGTGTTGGTAACATTGACTCCTCCTGAGTAACTAGTGGAGTTTAGTTTTGTTTTATCTTTTCGTGGTGGTTTGTTTGTTTGTTTTGGTTTGGGGTTTTTTTTTTGGTGGGGGGGGGGTATTTTGTTTTGTTTTTCATTTTCATATAAACTTTACTTTCTAGGGACATTTTTAGGTTCACAGCAAAGTTGAGAGGCAGGTATTAAGATTTTCCAGGTCCTTCTTGCCCCCACACGTGCATAGTCTCCTCTGTTATCAACATCCTTCACCAGAGTGGCACATTTGTTATACTTGATGATCCTACATTCACACATCATTCTCACCCAGAGCTCCAAGTGTACATTAGGGCTCATTCATGGTGTTTCACAGCCTATGGATGTGGAAAAATGCATAATGAAATATATCCACCATTAGAGTATCCTACAGAACAGTTTCACAGCTCTAAGAATCTTCTGTGCTACACTGATTCATTCCTCTCTCCCTGCCAATCCCTGGGACCACTGATCTTTTTATTGTCTCCATGCTTTTGTTCTATAGAGTGTCAGAGTGTGGGAATCATGCAGTGTGTATCCTCTTCAAATTGGCTTCTTTCACTTAGTGATATTCATTTAAATTTCCTCCATGCCTTTTCATTTCTTTTCAACACTAAATAAACACCACAGTTTATTTATCTGTTCACCTACTAAAGACATCTTGGTTATTCCCAAGTTTTGGCAATTATGAATAAAATTTCTGTTAATATCTGTATGCAGGTGTTTATGTGGATATAAGTTTTCAATTCCTTTGGGTAAATACCAAGGAATGCATTTGCTGGATTCTTTGGTAAGAGTATGTTTAATTTTATAAGATTGGTAGGCTTTTCATTTTATGAACAATGCATTTTGTAACTGACTGCAATTCCCTTTTTGATTAGTCCACTTGGAAAGTCAAAGCCAACTTCGAAGGCCAACTTCAGTTTAGTGTACAAGTGTGTGATTTCTACACACATGTGTGTCTCTGGCATTTTATAATTTTTTCTTTTCTTATCATGATGCTTTTTAAATTTGTTTTATTCTTATTGCATTTTAATATGTTATTGCATCTACATGTTTTCTTTAATTTCACTAAATAGAGTTGAGAATCTAAGAGGTAACTCCAATAGACATAACATTTATTGGAGTGGTTAGGAGAGTATGGAGACCCTGGGTTCAAATGCCAGCTTTACTGGTTATATGACCTTGAGTAAGTAGCTTATTCTCAGTTTTTTTCACATAATAAAAAAGGGTAGTAATAATTTCTACCTCATGGAATTATTGTCAGGCTTAAAAGAGATAATCTATACAAAACACTATTCTAGAGCCTGGAATACACAGTACATGTTATTTTATTATTTTCTTGTTTTGGCCCACCTCCAACCTTCCTCCCCAAATCCACTTACTCAGTGTCCAAAAGAGGATCTGCCAACCTCCATATTGACATTTTGGGTCAGATAATTCTTCATAACTGTTCTGTGCCTTGTAGGATGTTAAACAGCATCCCTGGACCCTACCTACTAGATGCCACTAGCACACCCTCAATTGTGAAAACCATAAAATGTCTCCAGATATTGCCAAATGTTCCACAGGGGACAAAATCATCACCAGTCGGGAACTACTCTTCTGGAAGTCTCCTGCTATGGTCAGTTGTTTGGGACCACTTTCTAGTAATTCTCTATTCTAATTCTCTAGATCACATACATCCAGACCACTTCACATATTGTTGGGTTCATTTGTCTCTTAAATCCAAACTTAGTAGCTCACTTGGAATCCACTAATCATGAAGCAAACACTTATTAAGAACCAGTTGTGACCTCTGCCTTTGAGGCAACATCATGGGAGGAAGGGGAGTTTAGCCATAGGTGCAAACCACTATAGCACATCCCAGTGACTGCTGAAGAAAGGTGACACGCAAACTCCTTGGGCTTGTACTATACTTTCAGATTGAAAATGCAAGACATATGCTTTGACACAGATTTTTTTTTTTTGGTAAACACTTCAATTTATGTAAAATATTATGAATGTACACAAATAAAATAAGTAGGTAAAAGTTTAATGAATCATCCTTTTGAAAAGAGTAAATTACATGAAATTAGAAAGTGCTTAGAAAAACTGGAATATATGACAAACGTCACAGGAAAGAGTGATTAATTTTTCTAGAAATAGGCAGATAGCCTGATTCATACTGAGGCAGTGGTAATTGATAGGAGGTTAAAGTGATGTGCCTTCCTAATACCATTTACAATTTAATGTGGGGCCATAATATGCTAAGTGAGAGTGTGAGTATATGGAGATTAGGACCGTAGAAATGAAAACTTGAACATTTCCTGGAAACAAACTGAGAGATTTTGGTGGGGACAGACAGGGCAGGGAATGTTCCCTGTAACAAACAAAAACAAAGCAAACACACATTAAAAATAAACCAACGAAACAAATGAACAAAAACAAATTCTGGGTCCCTGGTGATCTTGCGGATTTTTGCCATGACCAACAATGACACAAAAGGAGGTAGAGTCAAATAAGGTTGGGAGGGACATTCCTAAGATGAATGATGGTGACAGGAAATGTATGAGTTAAAGATAGACGGAAGAACACTTGGCAGTATTCCTCTTAATTTTTATTAAAAAATAAATCAAGAACACATGAATTTGGCAAAACTTTCCTCCCTGCACTTTCTTCTTTGCATTCCCAGCTATTCTCCCTACAAATATGAAACTACCTTTTCAGTGTACAGTCATTCAGAGGTGTCCAGAGACATTGTGGAAATCCTTTGTTTTTATGAAGTTTAGGGCTGTAAATCACTAAAAGTGTTCAATTGTAAAAGTTTTTTTCCTGGCTCCTCCTGTGCTTTATAAATGCCCCATTTCCAAATTCAAGTCTCTCCAATTACCAAGCACATTAGGACATGGCATTTCTTTCCTTTTATCAGTGAGATGGTGGTTGGTTTTGAAGATGGAGGGAAAATGAGAGAGAAGACAAACTTTTTTGAGAAAAGGATGGCACTGATGTCCTTATATCAAGTTTTACTATTGAAGTTACAAAGAACCTATCATACTTGTATATGTATCTTTTTGCCTTCAAGCCTAAAGAGCTCTATAATCCAATATCAGGATGAGGTGAGAAGATACTAATACAAACCAGAAATTCATTCTCAATGTGTTTTCTGAAGCTCAACTTTGTACAGTCCCATGAAAAGCACAAAGATACTTCCCCAGTGTGTATAATGGGGTCATTTTAAGGACACAGTTGTTGGACTTCACTCTCTTGGCATCTGTTCAGGACAGCTAACAAAAGTCAGTTGTCTCCTACCTTCTCATCACCCCTCAGCATCACCCCTCCACCAACAAATCCCTAGCAAATTCCACTTGCTGAGTGTCCTCCTATTAGCATAATGATGTGTTTTAATTTCAAGAAGAAGCATGTGTTTCCTATAAGAAAGTTGTTTTAGGTCTTTAAATGTCTCTGTCAAACACTTTCTTTTTGTTTGGAGAAATAATTATAGATCAGTACTGTTGAAACCAAAACATCAGAGAAATTGCCTGTCCCAATGTTTCCAATTTGGTGGATGTCTGCTCAGTGAATGACAAAAGTTTAGCCTGGCCATGCCAAAGAAAACACATCCAGTTTGACCATTGCAAATGATGACTTGGTTATAAGAAATGACAGTTACTATACTTTTGGTTGTTTTCCTCACATCCAAATGGAAGAGCTCTCCTTTACAAGAACAGATCTGTTCCTATGACTCCAGTGGTAGGCCAGGTGAAACTGTGATGTTGACTATAGTTGTCTTTGGATGCCATTTTTCTCCTTTTCAAAGATGGCATTTTACATTGGCTTATAGATACTCAAAACAACCACATTAACATCTTGGTTGATGCTTCCCCCTGTGAACGCTCTACCCTAGACTTTTCCAGTTCCAGACCTGGATGTGTTTTTGTCATAACTGATATGGCTCAACTAGCTAAAGGAAGAAATATACAATTTTGAGAGTTGCACATAGTAGCATTTAAATGGATGGTATATTCGTGGGATAAAGCTGATATGGATACACACGTACATACACACATGTGTATGTATATAAAACTTTATTTAGAAAATAGAGAAAATTGTAAGGTATAAATAAAAATCAGTTATAATCATAGCCCTGAGTATGTATTAGAGAGAATAGGAAGTGGGTCAGGAGAGGGAATAGAGGGTGATCTAGGCTCTGCCCCTATTTCTACAGTTCCTCTCTTATCTGGTGTTTCATATGATGGAAACTGAAATGATGTTTTATGTAAAGGAAAGTTTCTATTGGTGAAAGACAAAAGTTGAGAAACTATTGTCAAGTCACACAAAGCTACAATTTATTGACTATGAGAATGAACAATCCATAACTATACACAACAGCAGGTATGAACTTCACACACCTAATATTGGGCAAAGAAATCAGGCAAAATAGAAGATTCTACCCACAGAAAGTACAAAGTCAGTCAAAATAAGTCTGTACTGTTAGAAGTCAGGATAGTGGTAATTTACTTTTGGAGTCACGAGTAGAAGTGAATGTAAGGGGAAGGTGCTTCCAAGAATCCAAAAATGTTCTAATGCTTGATCCAAGTTCTTACTTACATAGGTGTGTTCAGATTATGAAAACATATGTGCACTTACATGTGCACTTTTCATATGTATATTATACTTCAGTGAAAAGACAAACACACATACACATAGCCAAAGGATGGCTGCTAAGATATGATAATTATGTATTTTGGAAATCTATTGAGATGAAGGCTTATAGAAGATCTACTAGGGAGAGGAGGGCAGAAAGAGAAATGTAGAAAGTTCATGGTCTTCAAAACAAATATGTGGCTCTCTAGTATAGATATGAATGAAGCAGCCATGTCTGCCCTCTGGACTGAGCCTCTGATACAACCCAATCTCTGAGGCCTATTCTTATCTAGATTTTTGAATCCCAAACATACCTGCCTTTAAGATCCACAGAAGACTGAACTCCAATAAAAAAAAATATATATATATATATATATACAAAAAAAATCCACAGAAGATATTTAACAAACATGTTAAATGTTAAATTTAACAAGCATGTTGATCCATGGCGATATGCTAGACAGAGCATTCACATCAATAAAAGACATCCTCTTCCTCTTAAAAATCTTGCATTAAAAATTTTGTTTTATTAAGAAAGAGCCCAAATGTATATCAACTGATAAATGGGTAAAGAAGAAAGAAGATGTGGTTTATATGCATCTGTGTGTGTGTGTGTGTGTGTATACATATATATGTATCCTCAGCCACAAAAAAAATTGAAATCTTGCCATTTGTAATGACAATAGATGGTATTATGCTAAGTGAAATATTTCAGTCAGAGAAAGACAAATATATGATTTCACTCATATGTGGAATTTAAGAAACAATACAAATGAACATAGGGAGGCAATAAAAGAGACAAACCAAGAAACAGACTCTTAACTGTAGGGAACAAACAGGGTTACTGAAGGGGAGGTGGGCAGAGGATGGATTAAATGGGTGATGAGTATTAAAAAGGACACTTGTGGGGCACCCGCGTGGCTCAGTTGGTTAAGTGTCTGACTCTGATTTTGGCTCAGGTCATGTCTCAGGACTGTGAGATGGAGTCTGGGTCAGGCCTTCCACTCAGCAGGAGATCTGCTCGAGATTCTCTTTCTTTCCTTCTCCTTCTGCCCCTATCCTCACTCATGCTCTCTGTCTCTCTCGAAAATAAATAAACAAATCTTTAAAACAAAACAAAACAAAAAAGAAAGGCACTTGTGATGAGCACTAGGTGTTGCACGTTAGTGATACATCACTAAACTCTACACCTAGAACATACTACTCTGTATGTTAACTAACTGGAATTTAAATAAAAATTTGGAGAAAAAGAATTTGGTTTACAAAGCAACAATTGGGAAACAATCTTAACGTCCAATAATATAGATTGTTTAATTAAATTATCTTAGATCCATACAATAATAGTCCTTAGAAACAATGTTTCAAAGAATATTTCAATAACATACAAAATGTTCCCAATATGAATGGAGAGTAAGCAGGTGAGAAAATTTATTTTACAGTATGAGAGCCAGATATTCTATGTAACAAAAAACAAAAACAACAAAAATACCCCAGCCAAATAACCCTGAAAGGACATTCACTGAAATGTTATCATCCAGACATGAGACAATGGGTGATTTTCACTTACTTTCCTTATCTGAATTTGCTAAATTTGTAATTAGGAGCATGTGTTGTTTCTGTTGTAAAGAACAAATTATGTTTTTTAAAACTAAGGGTTATTCAGCCTAGGAAAGGAAAACAAAATATAAGTCTAAAAAGAGCAATTAGAATTCTGGTGAATACAGAAGTGCCAAGCACAAGCATGATATTAAATCTCGTGGGCGCAAAGGGAGAACGAATATTAAGAAGTCATGGGAGGTGATGGGACTTCAGCTGAGTATAGATTCCAATATTGATGATAGAGAGTTCAGTTCTCTGCTGAAAATGGCTTCATTAGAATTTTCCATACAATAACCTCATGATATAAGTCCTGGTAGCTCTCCTTTGTTTTTGTTTTTGTTATTTTGGATAGGAACCTTTTAGTATAGAGAAAACAACTTGTCGATCACATGTCTAGAAAGTTTCACAGTCAATATTAGTGGAGCCTCCTTTCTCTGATTCCAAAGACTGTGCTGCGCTCCCCCCCACCCCTCCCACCCCCTACCCCACCTCCCACCCACCCCCCAACCCCTGGCCTTCTTTCTTAGATGGAGAAGCAAAATTCAGAAAGTTTCCTTTTCTTTGTTCTCAGTCAGTGTGTGTGTTAGGGGGTGGGGAAAGGTGGTGGTGACAAAAATGGAACCACTCAAGCAAATAGCATTTCCTCCACCTAATAGCCTTTTTGCCTGATATTAAGTTACAGGTCAGGAAAAATGGAAAAGTTCTTTCTCTGTCTAATTCAGCATAGGAAATCATTATGCAGAGGCTCTGTTGCCTCTTTCAGAATAAAATGTAACATGACACTTTGGGTTTTACTTTAGAATCATACAGCCAAACTTTCTGGGATTGTTGATATATGTTGTCTTCCAGATTGTCTGCACTCGATTACCTGATTGGAGATGCTCTGCTCCCAAATGGCCTGGAGTCTGTCCTCCAAATTTCTATAAGAGCATTCTGGGCCTATTTATCAGATACCTTGCCAGTGCTACAAACGGAGGTTATTTAGGAGGCACAATGAGTTTGTGCATGTGGTAAATCTGAATCCATCAAAAACAAGTTCTCTACCTCTCTGATGAGATGGATGTAGAGAATGCGAGAGATGTATGAAATGCATTGGCTCTTATGCATCATCCAGCTGGAGAAAATAATTAAAATTCTGAGTATTCCTCTAAATGGATATGACAATATCATTTGGCATATTTCAGACCAGTTCAGCTATTAGATCTTAATTTGTGTTTAAGAACAAGCTTTCAGCTTGATTACATTTTTAAGGAACTCCTCATATATGTTTTCTACCAAAAGGTAGACCAGAATGACACTTTCTGTGTCTTTTGTTTACTAAATTGCAATGTCAGGATAATAAATGCTGTGGTTGGAGGATGTGTGTGTTTCATTTCTCTTAGGGAATTCTGTACTTCAAGGGCTTTCCTCTTCCACATTGCAGATAAAACACTACATCACACTCTTTAGTGAAAGAGACACTTTCTCCTTCAAGATGCCTGTTCAGCTGTTCCACAGCTGAAGAGCTGGGAAGACTTAAATTACATTCTTTTTCCTGCCATTAAAAGGGAAAGGGGGGAAGGTGGGAGGGAGGACAAGAAACTTGCATCTGGTTCAATTTCTTTGCCAAATTCTTCATTTAATTGTTTTGTAATTTGAAGAAAACCACAAATGACAAGATGAAATTGCTAGGAATATAAATACAGAATTTAATTGTTCATGTCAGGATTTCAATTCCCAAACCATGGTAATCTGAGTTGCAGTTTTCGGACCAACAAACCAGAAAAGCACTGGAGGCTGCTGCTGAGTTTGCTGAGCCCCCATGATCCCATCCCTGCATCCCTACCAAGCTCTTATAATGTCCTAAAATCAGAAAGAGAGAGGAAGAGGGAAGTGGACTCCTGTTATCCCTATGGCTTTGATCGCAACAGCTGGGATCTAAGACAAGCTTCCTTAAGAAAAACCATTTCATTAAGCCCATGATCCAAAATAAACCAACATCTAAGCGCTAAACCCTTCATTGATGGGTTTCTGCAAGTTCAGAGCATTCTTGATAGCAGTGAAGTTCTCCCAAGGAGACACCAGTTGTTTTGGTATATGACATAACCTTCCCTACACCAAGAAACAGCCTTGTTGGGGTTATTCTGGATTTTAAATTAGGAAATGTGTGTTGTTCTCAGCCACCAACTTGAATTTGTTTCTCTTGTTCTACTGCCTAAGATAGAGTTACATCTACAGTGCACGCTCAATTAATATTTGTTGAATTAAGGGACGCCTGGGTGGGTCAGTGGTTGAGTGTCTCCTTTCAGCTCAGGGCATGATCCCGGAATCAAGTCCTGCATAGGGCTCCCACCAGAGAGCCTGCTTCTACCGCTGCTATGTCTCTGTCTCTCTCTGTATGTCTCTCATGAATACATAAATAAAATCTTTAAAAAATTTTTGGTGAATTAATTTATTTGATGAACAAATGCACAGTAGAATGAACCCTAGAATTTTGTAAAGTATTTGAGTAAACAAGCCCTTCGATTCTCTAATCTGTGTTCTTTTCAAATCTCATGAAGTCTCCAAATTCTAGGTTACCAGATCTTGTATCTCATTCCTTTAAAACTCTGGTTTTGGCTACATTAAAATCTAGCAAAGTAATTGCAACTAAGATGCTATTGATTTAGAATGGTTTCATTTGCCATCCAATCCAGATAATTTTCTTTTTACCAGCCTGATTTGTAGTCAGAGAGTTCAGGAGCTATTATAGAGTCAATGGGAAACAATCTTGGGGGACAGAAGCACCTCTGTATGCCTACAGGCCAACTGATTGCTTTCTTAGAATCTGAACCTTGAAAAGGGGAATTAGTTCTTAATCTTATTTCAAGGTACATTTTTATGAGATAGTTTGTGGGAGTGATTGGTTATACTATTCAGTGAAGCAATTTAAATCTTTTTTATATAGACATATTCATAAATCATAGGACAAAAAACTAAGAGTCACAAGAGAGAAAAACCTGGAATTACTCAAGTCATGTGGATGATTAGGAAAATATATTATGAAAGAGATTTATTTATCCAGATCTTTGTGAGATTTTAAAGGAAAATGAATTCTACATATATACTTTAACATGCTTTTTTTTTTCAGCAATAGATAACAGACATGCTAAGTACTTAATGAAGTATGGAAGAGTTTTCAAATGTATATACTTTTTCCCCCAAGAAAACTACATTCAGTTTGTCTTCTTTCTGGATAACAGTGGAAAAATCCAGGCAAATCTTGGTTATCCATGCAATGAATTTATACATTGAATCCTACCAATGTATCAAAAATCTTGGTTTAATCACGATAGAGATCTTTTTTTTCCTCAATAAGAAAATTTCCTATTTTGATAGCTACCCTGTTATATTTTTCGCAAACTTTAGCCTCTAAGGATATCAAAGACCTTAGTACCATTAGGAATGAATTGTGTGGTTCTGGCTTTAATACTCAAATAAATGAAAACAATGGTGTCATGTATTCTTGAGTTGTACCATGGTATTTTGAAAGATTTTCTATAAAATTTCACCATGTGTCCTGAATATAGTGATACTATTTTAGTAGTTAAAGTAAGTCAAAGATTGCAGACTTTTGGTCTGTCGCCACTTATTTGCTTCTTAATTCTTCCTAATATACCATTATCTTGAGAACCATAACTACAAGAAATGCTACAAACACGTCCTCCCTTTCAGCCTTTCCAGATTAGCCCCATTAACCACACCTTACCTGAGAAGTCTTCAGGTAGAAATAACTGGTTTAGCTTTGGTGCTACACTTCTCTGGTAGGGCAAAAGTAATCTTGAGATATCTTTCTAACCATAGAGCCATCGACTTCATATTATTTCTGGAAACTGCCTGCTTCCTTCCCCACTCTACACGCATGGACCCCAGAAGCCATTTCTATAATGTATGATTATACCCTCACTGGCAACTTGGGCCAAAGCTGGACATGACACAAGCAGAGTCAAGTAATTCTCTTTCCTAGAAATCTATAACTAGAACCAAGAAAATAGAGTCAGGTTGTCTGTGTGGCTAAAAGTCAACATGTAGGCTCAAACTGAGAGTGACCAAATTCAACCAGGTGTAACAGAGGCAGAGAAAGTGAAGAACAAAGCAGGCATACAGAGACAGAGAAAAAGAAAGAAATAGAATTCCTTTCAACTTTCTGGTTCTAGCTGCATCCCCAAGTCCAATCAATTCCTGCCCTTGATTCCTATACAACACCTCTATATCTCACCAAATTCTCTTTACACCTTAAACTAGCTAGGAATTAGTTTCAGTTACTTGCTACCCTAGTGATATGTCCTTGGGAGGTTTTGAAAATAATGACCTGATCTCCCCCATTTGACTACATATTCTTCTAAGACCAGAAGTCAAACCTCTTGCTTCTTTTGGATGCTCCCATGGCCTGGTACAGGAATCTGTCTTCAGCCTTTGCTGCCAGATTTCATGGGGGGAGGGATGGAGAGGGGATTAAGACTAAGGGATTTCTCCCTATGTCCCTAACCTCTCTGGGGCCCATCTCAGCTCTTCTGAGCAGCCCAGCTTTATGGGGAGGGAGATTCAAAAACTGTGCTCCACTTGATATTCTCACGCTTCTAAATATCAAGTTTACATGTGAGCATATTATATACAATTTTTAACTAGCATGTTAGTGGGAATCTTTTGACAGACATCTTCAGTGCCAACTGCCAATTATCAAAGGTTTGTTTTGAATAGATTTAGTTACACTATGTGTAGAAACCAACTTTCCTTTATTATATTTCATATTTTATAGTTTTATTTTTTATTTGCTTCAATCTTGGTGTTTGGAGAAACTGCATTGTTGGCTTTAGAAGGAAAGTCTTACAACCCACTTATCGTATTGACTTTTGACTACTGTTTTCACTGTGGTGTTTACATTTTCTTCACTGTCTTGGTGGATTCAGAATTAAAGGTCTTGTTTTTTTCTTCCCAACTTTGTTCCATATTTTAAAGTACTCATTCTCCCCTTAGTGAGCATTCATGTTGAGATTCTAAATTAATGGTTCCCAAACTACAGAATGCTTCAGAATTGCCTGAAGATTGGAGCACCTGGGTGGCTCAGTCAGTTAGGCATCTGACTTCGGTTCTGGTTTTGATCCCAGGGTCCTGAGATTGAGCCCCCCATCAGGCTCCCTGCTCAATGGAGAGTTTGCTTGTCCTACACCCTCTCCTGCCACTCTACCTGCTTGTGCTCACTTTCTTTCTCACCCTCTCTGACAAATGAATAAAATCTAAAACAAAAACAAAAACAAAAAAAAACCTAAAGATCTTGTTAAAACACACATTTCTCGATCCCACATCAGAGTTTCTGATCAAGGCTAGAAGGAATTGTATTAGGGTTATCCAGAGAAGCAGAATCCATAGGATATATAACCTATAATCAAGGCACAGTACATTAAATTCCTAGATAAATGGACAGATAAATTTCTACATCATGTCTAGATTGGAATGTACAAAAGAGTAGGTATTTTCTAAACTTAGGACCAGACCTATATTTTAAAATTAGAAAAGGGTTGAGTTACTAGCTCATTGGAAAGGAGGATATTAAAACAAATATGGACTTTTTAGGTAAAGGGACTTGGATTTTCCAATTTTTGCTGTCAATTTACAGACCTTTCTTATGTCATATCCTCAACTATAAGGTGGAAACTATACCACCTGACATGCAGGTCTATAGTAAGGATTAGCCCGATGTACAAAAAGAAGTAATGTGAAATCCATCACATAGCAGATATTCAGTAGGCCATATTGGACGTGGCAGTGGTACTGATATTATGGCTGTCATTGATGGAAGCTATGAGAGTATTAAGCCTAACCTAGTAATTTTTTTCCTCCTCACCTTTGTATTTACTCTTTTTTATTTCTATCTGCCTTTCATGGCCCTCTTTTCCCTCAAAACTCTATTCTAGACTCATCCTTCCAAGTCCTTCAACCTCTACTCTATTCTGTCTCTATATTCTCATCACCTATTCATGGGGGTATAAACTCATTTATTTGTCAATCCAATATACTCATCAAATATTTACTGAGTGCTTACTTTATGGTAGATTTTCGGCTTCAGCAACAAACAGTACCACTTGAAGTTATCATATTGGGTCAATCATTTAAGCTCTTATGTAAATAAGGGTCAAGATTAGTACTTTTCGGGAGTAGAAGCCAAACCGTATGGTATAGTAGCTACATATAGCACATACTCAATAAATATTTAATGTCTTGGAAGACTGCCTAGTGCACTGGAAAACATATGGCATTTGGAGCTAGACAGACCTCAGTTCAAGTCTTAGCATTTCAACCAGTTACCCATGTGACTTGAAATATATCTTCTCCACTCTATATTCCTCCCGCCAGCACTACTGACACATTTCTTATGCTCTAAGGTACAGCTCTGGGAAGACTTCCCTGATCCATATCACTCCAAGTTAATCTCTCTTTTCTAGATTTTGAGAACACTGAGTTTCTTCTGCTAAGCTCTTATCACACCTGGGATTACATGTCTGTCTCCACACCTAAGTTTTAAGTTCCTTGCAGAATAGAAAAGTCATATTTGTGTTTCTATCTCCAGTCTAACATAGCATGCACAGTGGCTAGTGAAGGTCTAAACTGGTTCCAGTGCAATTTGCTCACTATTCTTTTTACATTGTCCCATTCAGGTTTATACATTCTTCGTTTTCCTTGCATTAGTTGATTTGGAAGCATTGCTGAGACATTGAGAATTTGACCTTCCTAACAAAAGTATCAGCTCTCCGAGGACAGAGCCGCCATTCTCTCCTCCTTGTTTATGACTTCTGCTGACCCATGCTCTGCTCTAGTCTGTGTAAATGTCCCCTGTCCATATTGTTGACCAAGTGTTGAGCAAGTAACTCTCCAAATGTTAAATCTTTTTAAGAGGTCAACAAAATCCTTATTTTGCCATTTTCCTTGTTCTTTGAGGACAAAAGAATCCCCCTAGAATTTCCTCTATACTGTTCACTTGCTGTCAGCCCCAGATGACCTCCTCGAAGGCACAGCCTCTGTAGGTAAAAGGTATTTGTTCATCTTTATGAATGTCAGTCTCTTGACATTCATGGTAAATAGACAAGTTCTCAGTCTCTTGACATTCATAGCAAATAGACAAATCCTTCAGTAAATGACAATGGTCCCTGGCATCACATTAAAAACTCTTGGGGATAAACACTCAAGGGTAGTCATGGTTCAGGCTCAACTTTCAAAGGCTTTGTAATGTGCTTTACCTACAAAAAAAAAAATGTCTAGCGTCACCTGTTACAGCCTCAACAGCAGCATTTTTAGAGCCCTCATCTATATTTAAACTTGCTCTTGCTTAGTCAGGAGCAGAAATGTTGCCTGCCAGCATTTCCAAGCAGCAGGAACGACAAGGCAGCTTCCAGTATAACAAGCACAGCTCAAGAAGGTTGCTTCTTTGGTATTCCCTGCTGCATTGGTTTGCCAGATGAGGCTGATGTTATGCACCATCGGAGTTGCCATGTCGATGACTTTCTCTCCAGTCTTCAACAAACTCAAGGGTGTTAGGCCTCCCATTGGGTCATTTAAGCAGCAATCTGTTCATTATTCATTATTAAATTAATAAATATTTATTGAGTAATTACTACAACTAGAGCACCTGCTACTACTTTAGAAGCAGATTCATATAATGGTTAAGAGCATGAAACCAAGTTCCCAGGATTCAAGACTCACATGTCCTATTCATCACCTATGTAACTATAGGCAGCTTATTTAAGCTCTCTGTACCTTAGTTTCTCCATTAGATAAAGGAGGATAACAACCTCTTCTTCATGGGTTGTTGTGAATATTAGGAGCTAACATGTAAAGTATTTAGAACTGGTTAATAATGCCAGTTGTTTGTTAGTATTACTACTATGTCTCTAGCCCTGAACAAGGCTCTGGAGATACAATGATGAATGAACTTGTTAAAGTTCTTGTTTAAGAGTCCAATGAAATTAATAAAATAATTATGCTAATGATTGCATACAGTAATTACAAATTTAGATAAACATACATAGGAGAGGATTAAAAGAAAGAAATGTGAGGGCATAATCACAAAAACACCTGCCCTGAATTTGAGTATTAAGTCTGTGTTCTACATAATCCAAAAACTCTACATAACCCAATCTGACATTGCAAGAATGGAGAGGGAGTGGTAGGCTAGGAAAGAAAGGAACAGGATAGCTATAAATGAATGAATGGTCTTTCAAACCATGTTAAAGATTTTATTCTTATCTATTTGGAAAAAGGAATTCATTGAAGGATTTTAAATAGGTGGGGAGCTGGTGTTTCATTTGCATTTGAAACAAGTACTTTGGCTGCACCTTAGAAAACAGATTGGAGAGATGCCCGAAAATAGATGTGATGAGACTGCTTAAGTGACTATTTTAATGACCAAGGCAAAGATGAAAGTGGCTTAGATTACAATGGTGTAGGTAGAGATGAAGATAAATCAACTAGGCCCTTCTCATGTTACCTGGTATCTCCTACCCTTGAAATACCAGCTCTGCCTTTGCCCAAGGTGATGGAGTGGTTTATTTTCGTAAACCTTCTACTAGACTCTAAATACTATCAGATCACTAATGGAAGAGACGGGTCACCAGTTGATGTTCATATATGCAGAAATTATTTGCTAGATGTGTGGGATCTTCTGTTGATCCTAAGACCAAAAAAACAAAAAAAAAACAAAAAAAAACAAAAAAAAAAAAAACATGCTCAGAGAGAAGGAAAGGAATGTTGAAAGAAATTATAAATTTTGTTGTCATGAAATGAAAATAAAAGTACTACAATAAAGTGTGTTAGCCACGATTTTCCCAAGGATGGATGAGTTTTATGGGAGGTGCACAGCCCTTTGGCACCTCCAGTGGAAAAGCTCATCTCTCTGGATATGGCAAGACTTTGCTCTTGCACGAAAGCAGATCTTGGCTAATGTGTCACAGGCCTGTGTTGACAGTTCAGATAGGAAGTACAAAGACAGAGGTTTGGAAAATGGGTCTTAGCCAGAGTGCCTGATGCAGGAAGAAAACATTTGGAATTAGATTAGAATCTGCGCATTTACTACCAGGAAATGGAGACGGGATAACAGTTCTTACAGTACAAGACACTGACATGACAAAAGAGAAAAGATAAATAGCCTAAATTTTGAACAGTATTGTATACTAGTTTCTTTACCTATCTAACTCTTAGTTAATCTTTGGGACTACATGGGTATTTAGTATCTTTATTTTTTAAATGAAGAAACTTAAGCTCAAAAAAGTCTTTTTTAAGATTTTATTTATTTATTCATGAGAGCCACAGAGAGAGGCAGAGACATAGGCAGAGAAAGAAGGGGGCTCCCTGTCCCTAAGCCTGATGCAGGACTCGAACCCAGGACCCCAGGATCATGACCTGAGCCAAAGGCAGACGGTCAACCACTGAGCCACTCAGGTGCCCCTCAAAAAAGTTTAATGACTTGCTCAAGGTGACTCAGTCTAGAAATGCATATAAAATTGGAACCTATTGCCCTCTGGTTCTCAAAAGCATTTTTTTTCTTTTTTTCTTTTCTTTTTCTTTTTTTGCTATATAACATCTCTATGTTTATGGCATCATTTGCTCAGTCTTGTTGGCTTAACTGGGCTTCTCTATAAGGACTTTCCCCCCTCATTTTCTCTCTTTTGAGTGTAAGTAGCTCCCAGATATTTCTCAACTTATGATGGAGTTACATTTCAATAAACCCATTGTAAGTTGAAACTATCATAAGTTTAAAATGCATTTAATAAACCTAACCTCCTGAACACCATAGCTTAGTCTAGCCCACTTTAAATGTGCTCAGAATACTTTACACTAGCCTACAGTTGGAAAAAAATCATCTGACACAAAGCCTATTCTATAACAAAGTGTTGAATATCTCATGAAATTTATAGAATATTGTACTGAAGGTGAAAAACAGAGTGGTTGTATGGATACAGAATGGTTGTAAGAGTGTTGGTTGTTTGCTCTCATGATCACACAACTCACTGGGAGCTGAGCTTGTTGCCCAGTATCACAAGAAAGTATTATACTACATTTCACTGGTCCTGAAAAAAAATCAAAAGTCAAAATTTGACGTAAAGTTTTTACTGCGTATCACTTTCACACCATTGTAAAGTAAAAAACATCATAAGTTGAACCTTGAACCATTGTCAAGTCAGCGAATGTCTGTAATGAGAAAGCAAGATAAGTAAGGAAAGTAAAATCAACAACTCTACTTCTTAGTTTGTTTCTCCAGCCCCAGAAATTATGGGTACAAGGCAAAATACTGGAAGAAGGAGGAGAAAGATATTTTATGAGAAAACAATAGTAAAGTTGGAAACATCACTTACTGGTAATATTTCATAGCATTAAAATTGGTACCATGTGCTACTTTATGAGGGTCTGATGGATTTAGTAAGGGAACATTGTGATTAAAATTAAAATGAGGAACACCGTTCCTTTTTTCCCCCCTTTTTTGAGAGAGTTTGAGCAGCAGGAGTGGAGATGGCAGGCAGAAGGAGAGAGAGAATCTTAAGCAGGTTCTATGCCCAGTGTAGAGCCCAAAACTGGGCTAGATCTCACAACCCTAAGATCATGATTTAAGCCAAAATCAAGGGTCGGACGCTTAACTGACTGAGCCAACCAGGCACCTCCACCATTCCTTTTCTTTCCATATGGTCTCTACCTTGCATCTCCAGAGGCTTTTCTGAGCCCAGCCTCCTTTTGATAGCCTTCTTGTCATCAGACTCAGTAATAGTGATTTCCTTACTTGGGTGTAGTTGGGTTATGTGGAGTGCCGGTATTCCCTGGAAGAAACTAGCAGCTTGAGTCATAGGCAAATGCCACAATCAGATCTCTAACAGCTGTAGCAAGGATGTGTTGGCAAGTTATAGTGAAATTCTAGGATGAATTAAATATACACACACATATATGTATAGTCCAGCCCTTATGTCTCAATCTCAGCTTTATACCTTTGATCTTTTTCTTAGTCTTTCTCCTGTTCACTGTTAATGAGGAAATCACTCTCTTCCTCTGTTTCCATTTCTTTGTCTCATCTACATTATTAGTAATTTAAAAATAACTTAATTTTTTATACTTCGTTTCATCCTCAACTTATGAGATTACTAGTAGTTATATTTTTCTGTAATAGTTAGAATAAACGTGTAACTATTTGTCCTATTTACCATCCAAATTAAACTTCCCGGGCAGCCCGGGTGGCTCAGTGGTTTAGCGCCGCCTTCGGCCCAGGACATGATCCTGGAGACCTGGGATGGAGTCCCACATCAGGCTCCCTGCATGGAGACTGCCTCTCCCCCTGCCTGGGTCTCTGCCTCTCTCTCTCTGTATCTCTCATGAATAGATAAATAAAATCTTTTAAAAAAAAATTAACTTCCCATCAGATCAGTGATACATGTAGTATATTGGAGAAACTTCTCATAGAGTTAAAAGAGATTGGCTCTGCCCCTTATAGGGCATGTGGCGGCAGTCAAATTTTTTTCCCCTTCCTAATATTAGTCTCCCGATCTGGAAAATGGGAAGTCCACAACCTACCACCTAGAGTTGTTATGGGCATTCAGTGAGAGAATCAGTTATAGCTAATACTCATTCAGTTCTTACTGTGTACCAGAGACCATACCATGCCCTTGATGTATAGGGTTTTTTTTTTTAAATCAATCTTGATAAAGATCCTATGAGAAAAATATTACCATCATGTTCATTGTGGTACAGCCTTAAATGAGAACTTTAAGGCTTTGGGCTGTTATGTAACATACCTGAGGTTCCTCTTTAATCAAGTGGTAGAGTGAGAATCTTCCCAGGTTCCTGACCTCTTACTCCACACCATCAGGTGTCTGGCACCAGGCTCAACATCAATAAGTGTTTGGTAACCATATGTTCCTTTCTTATTGTTTGGAGATACCAACTCATGTTGTTTCATCAAAAGTGACAAAATCTTTGTGGCCAGAGCTGCCTTCTTCTCCCCCCCATGGCCACCAGTATGATGTTACAGAGAGCTGAATCTAAAGAGCTATTTGTGGTTGACTTAACTGAAGGCTCTATGATCCCAGTGGAATCACTTCCCACATTTGCCTCGAGGAAGACGATTTTCATATCTCTCTAGTGACTCTGGGACTGGCTGGTTGTAAACAGAAACTACACAAGCCTGAAGCACTCACCAGCTGATGAGTTCTGAAACTCTGGTTCCCTAGTTTTTTTCCATCCGTTGAAGACTTCAGTCTCCAGAAAGAAACCTTTTTTTTTTTTTAAGATTTTATTTATTTATTCATGAGAGACAGAGAGAGAGAGAGAGAGAGGCAGAGACACAGGCAGAGGGGGAAGCAGACTCCATTCAGGGAGCTGGACGTGGGACTCGATTCCAGGTCTCCAGGATCAGGCCCTGGGCCGAAGGCAGGCACTAAACCACTAAGCCACCCAGGGATCCCCGAAAGAAACCTTTTATAGACGTTTTCTGTCATGTACATTTTCCAAATGAATTAGGAATCAAGATGAAGACTTCATAGAAAAGTGGGGAAAGATCGCATTTGGGTACTTGGTGTCTGGGGGCTAAAGGCCAGTACTGAGGTAAAGAAAGGGCACACCTACAGGAAGGAGACTTTGCTTCCTTCATAATTCTGCATAGAACTCTTTCTTAGTTTGACTATCTTCATTCCCCCAATACAACCAGTCAGTAACCTTTTATGTTTTGTGATCTGATGCAAACTATAGATCTCTTCCTAAGAAAATGCATGCCCATGCATACACACAAATTTGCACAAAGTTGCAGGGATTAAATGAACCCTACTAATAATCTATGGCACTCCCCCAACCCAGGTTAGTAACTGCACATGTTCTGGAGATTTGATGAGGTAATCCCCCCAGGGAAAGATGACAATCCTTTTGGGGTATCTTATATGATCTAGAGAACTTGGTGTTTGTTTCTTACGAACTAGAATTGTTAGTAAGCACTCCAACAGACCTCAGTGTTGACATTTTCATTAAAAAAGAATTATAGTAACAGTAGAATTTCTTCCTTCGAACAATATACAGATATCCTATTATAGCATTTAAACAGGAAGGAAAGATAACAAAAAGACAGAAAGAGATGGCATGTAAATTATTATTAAACATCAAAATTAAACACCAAAAGCCTGAACACTTAAAAATAATTTTCCTCTGTATACATTGATGTCCAACATAGAAATGCTAACAATGAGAAGAAAAACTTAAGTAGCTCGTATAAAGTGCCAGGGATTAATCCACATGCCTTAACCAATATGATTGATCGTGTTACCCCTTTTTCCATATGAACTACAAGAAAAGGAAAATGTTTTCTTATTCCTAAATGGATATACAGAAATAATCCCACCCTAGATAATCCAGGGTGGGATGGGGATTCAAATACTCCTTCAAAATGACTGAAGAATTTGCATTACTTCATTGTTTTGTTGATTTATTGAGTGAGTTTCATATCTCTAAGGACTTAAAGAGATCCACTTAACTGGCCACTCAGCAGAAGAGTCCAAGGATTCTTAGGTCTCCAACGTTCATCTGGCGGCAGCAAGTGGGTTAAATTTCCAAGGTCCAGCCCCTTGGAGAGGAATCTTGTGAAGCAAAATGTCTTGCTTACCCTCATTGTTCTCTAGGAAAACTCTTGTTTTCCACCTCAGTTGGTATGTTGCAAACACTTTATCCCAGAGACACTGGGGGACCGTGGGGAATGGAATGTTGCCCATGAGCCAGATGTTTGTAAACCTTAGCTCTGAAATGTGGCACAATACCACAAACTGTCAAGTTGTGTAAGAACTAAAGCAAAGACAAAAACAGAATGTAATATTTACCAGATGAGATTTTTGTGTGTGTGTAATCTTGCTGGAATTTTGGGAGTATCCAACTCTCATACATTTCAAAACGAGCCTTGTGTCCCACCCCATCCTACCCCCACCCCTCAACCCCCAGTTTTTCCCTCCTGCACAGGGAAGGAGAAAGTTATGGAAGTGAAAGGCTTTGTCTGAATAAACAATGAGCTTGATATAGCCCTAGGCAGTTAGCTGTACATTGAAAGGTGTATAAGACTTATTTGGCCCCATCTCAGAGGGAGAGTCCTGACAATATTATTTCTGGAACAGTTTTCAGAATAAATGCTAAACAATGGGATATTGTGTGTGTTGGCAATTTTTATTGAGCATGAGTGGTTGAACAGTTATATAAGCTGTATGTTCATTAGCTTGTCCAAAACTTTAGAGTGTATAAAATAAAACTGGATTTAAATGAAAATTTTCAGGCATGTGCAAGAAAATAATTTTCTTCATATGAGTATTGATATAATTTCACTATGTGTGTACAAACCAATAGAAGATACCTGTTTAAAAGAATTTAATTTAGAAAGAATCAGAATGGGAAGAGTGGGAGAATTTTAGATGCATTTGAAATATAAGCCTTTGGAAGAAACATCAGGTTATTTTGGTTTTAACTTTGAAAAGTAGTTTGAAGAGTCCCATCACAAGTTCTTACTGCTGATGTATACTTCTACTGAGAGAGGAAGCAAGAGATTTGACTCAGTGGCTTCATTATGACATATCTTTGAGTGCAGAGTCTAAGCCAACAGATCTGTACCATATTACTTCTCCCCAATTACCGTTGGTTAGATGGGGGGTAGGCTTATGACCCCAGGGATCCAGTCCATGGATTAGATGATGACTAATACTCTCATTTTCTCTTTCTCTTAAAAATCTGCACTAAGAGGCCTGTTGTCTGAGATCAGACAATGACTGGTCCCTAAATTAGAGGGTCACATTCAGATTGGAATGAGTGGCCTTTTTCAGCCAGTTGCAAACTAGAGAATTAGCAGAGAAAGCCAATCTGCTCAGAAAAATGGAAGGTTTGATCAATTGCATAGATGAAAAAAGTTTTAAGATGACAAGTTTCCAGAAGAA
This sequence comes from Canis lupus dingo, assembly GCF_003254725.2. Classification (NCBI taxonomy): domain Eukaryota; kingdom Metazoa; phylum Chordata; class Mammalia; order Carnivora; family Canidae; genus Canis; species Canis lupus. Next base: position 52,246,155 of record NC_064246.1, on the reverse strand, counting down.
GAAACATGGTACATATAGATGCCTTGCAAATGGATGGTTTTCCATTTCCAGTCCATGTACAACGCAGAAATAGACCACTCTCCTTTGTTTAAGCTAGCTTAGGTAGATGCCTTTTGGCAACTCGAACTTATTTATATAAGTCATTTTCATATAGATACCAAAAGCACTCCAAAAGCTCCAAAAGCACTTTGATTATAATAGCAATTTCCAGCACCATAAAACCCAACACTAGAAGAAGTTGCCAATTATTTCACTTATTCAAGTTAAGAAAAATTAAAGTTTACATTTTTACTTACAGAGATGGAGATTTTTAAAAATTGTTGTTTACTGAGTTTGGTTTTACAAAAATCTCTTTCACCGTTGGGTGACACTGGGTGCAGCAAAACTGGCAAGAAATAGGTTTGCTGGGGAAAGCACAGGGACTATGCTTGGCATAAATCTGGATTTAATAATTGTTTTTTTGAATGGAATTTGTGCCATGACACAAAATAGGTGAGAGTACAGTAGGTTTTCAAATAAAACTGCTAATAGCTACATTCCAATTCCACCATAGATGGTTGATTTCAATTCTTTTTATCCAGCTGTGTTGAAGTAAGTGAAACTATAAGTGTTAATAGCAAATTAAATGAAATAGATACTGTACATGTGCATTATGGGAACCATAAACTCCGTAACATTAGCAGAAGATTCTGGAGGAGGAGAAAAAGATCCCCATGGTATGCTAGTGGATAATTTGAAAGAAACTACCTTACTTTCAAGTCCCACTTTTGACTAATGGAGTCTCTGATGACAAAAGATCATGCTGCCACTCTTCGAGGTCAAGATTCTAGTTTCAAATTGCAATTAAAATGGATTTCTGCATTGCCAACTCCTCCCACCTCTTACATAGCACCTCCCTTCCCCAACCCCATCCCTAGATTTTTCATTTATGATGTGCCCTTCCCAAACAGTGAACTGAGAAGTAAGTCTTTTTTGCAATTTAGCACACACATTAACAATGAATACTGCTGATTGACACTTACTATGTGCCAGGAACCCTGCTAAGTTCTTCATATATTTTATCTCTTTAATGGTCACAGCAACCCTGGGTGATGGATATTTTCCTGATCTCTCTTTTACGGGTCAGGGAAGTGATGCTTCCCGAGGTCAGGTTACATGCCCAAAGTCACACAGCTATAAGTGGCAAGGCCAGGATCTCCTCCCAGATCTGACTACACCTTCTGTGCTGTAAACAATTAAGTTCTTCAAATTACATGGCTGTGTGCTTGAATATCTTGAAAAACAGAATCTCAGGTTTACCTCTGATATTAGTTATTTTTCCATAAATGACCAGGAACCTAGATCAGAAAGGTATAGATTCTATAATTGAGAAAACACCACTTCTCAGTTTAGGTGGTATGGGTTTTTTGTGTGCTCACTACCATAAAATGATCTTGAATACTTTTTTCCTATATAAAAACAAAATCATTCCTTCTGGTATTTTTTTTTATTCCTTCTGGTATTATCATCTATTGCAGCACATTGACTTAACACGAAATAAATGTTTTATATGTTTTAGCTACAAAGGTTATTCAATTTCATATAAATTAATATGTATACCTTTAGACTTTATGCTCTGAGGCAGTCTGCTCCTCAATTCCCAATTCAAGGGACGTTGGACGGATATACCTCCTGCATAATTCTGTGTTGTAGCAAGGCTTAGACAATAAGATAATAAGAGTTCCTCCAAATGAATGCAGAATTTTCTGGATTTACCTGTTTTTTTTTTTTCAAGAATTATTGGGGTCGGTAGTTGAGCTCTCTTAGAATAAATTGAGATTCTTTATGGAGATCCATTTTTCAGAACAACAAGTTCTCTCTCACATTCTGGTTTCCAGTTCATTTTTAACTTTATGCCAAATTTTTCTCCTAAATGTAATATCAGGATAAAACTTAGTTGATAAAACATGTTAAATTTTTCCCTGAAGGAACAAGGTGAGAGGAAGTGGTATACCAGGGGAAAGTCCTCGTTGGCAATGGGACATTGGCTTAGAGGCATAAGGTCTTGCACACTATGTCCTTCTGAATCGAACACTGTTGGTTTTGCTGCTATGCTAATATAGAAATCGGAGTCACAATTATGCAAATAAATATTTGCTTTATATAGCAAATTGTTCTATTTTGGCTTCTTTAGCGGTGTTATATGATTTTTTTTCCTTTGAAAATAAACTGACATTGGAAATAAAGGAAATGTAATAATTACCATGGGAAATATAGTTTGAAGATGCCAAAGGAGCCAAAATAGCAGTTGTGGAAAGGGAATCAAAATCATTTGATGTTACCAACTGCACTATTAATAGGGCTCCAAGGAGAAGAAGGAGTGAGTGAGTTCCCAGAGCTATTAAGATTCCATCAGCCCTTCTCTTGCTTTCAGCAGTTCTGTTGTATACCTTTGATTGTTGGCATGGATTCAAAGTGTAGAAGGGTACTTCACTTGGAAATTCTCTCTCACACAAGCAAAGAAGGATAGGGATAAATGAATGTGTTGCCTAGAAATGGAAACTGCAACAGAGTACTAAGCTAGTATCTATGACTCATTCATTTGCTTATAATACTCCCCATACATACTTCACCCCACTGATCTCTTCTCCCCACTTCTTTTTTTTTCCTGTTTCTTATTTTCTTTATTTTTCACTTTTCGAAGAGAAAACTTCATCTGATCTGGCAGAGAATGACAAACCTCCAAAGTAGGCATTCTGTAGTCTAATGACAAATGTGATCCTGGGGCAGCAGGAGCCTGGATGTGCACACAGAGAGAGTTATCTAGTTATGACTGTGACAATGCCGGGTAACGGGAGAGCTTGGGAAAGGTCTTCCATCAATGGCTGGGTGCATTTTCTCTTCTGCAGAGAGTCCGAGTCAGCAGGTGGGATTCTCTCCTTGCCTACTACAAAGGCTTGGGGGCATTAGTTAAGATTGCAGACCTCACCCTTATCAGAGTGGTCAAAATACAGTAATGCTAGCCTTTTCTTTGTCTTACCAAACATGAAACCCTGTGTCAATGAAGGCAATAGGAAACCCTTTGTGATTTCTGGGCTGGAACTGAGTTTACGATGCTTCTCTGAAATCATAGTACTTTCCAGCTTGGAGTTACCCTACACTCTAGGCTGTCTTGTGTTCAAGTGGGATTTGGGGTGGGGACAGGAGGAGGTGTAGGGTCCCTCCTAAGACTTTTGGGAAGAGAAGTTTTGCTTTTTATTTTGTTCTTGTTTTATTTGGCCCATCCCTCCCTGAATGGTCTTGGAGAGAGAATACAAACTGGAAGAGTAGGGCTTGCTTGTTGAACTTGAAGAGATTGGAATAGTGGGTTAGAATGGGCCTTGAAATGTGGTTATATATACATCATGCATGCTAACATGGAAACACATGCATAATATATTGTGGGGGAAATAACAACTGGGCCATAAACTAATGTGTACTAAATCTCTACCTTAAAATATATGTATGTATATATGTATGTATGTGCATATTTTGAAAAAAAAAAAAAAGAAAGAAAGAAAAAACAACATCTCTGGGAGGAAATAGACCAAAACGTTAATAGAGGTTGTCTTGGAATGGGCCATTTGGATGGTTTTACATTCTTTTCTCTTTGCTTATGTATAGTCATTCCTTTTTTTCCTAGCATGTTTGAACTTTTATCACACATATATCCATTTTAAATTAAAAGCTAAAAAAGTAAGATATTAATGAAAGAAAAAAAATAGCAAAGATTCCAAAGCGCAGGTCCTACTCCTGCCCCGTTCTCCCTGAGGAACCTCTAACAACCGTTCTCACACCTTTCAGGTTTCCACTTAGAAAACAGTTATGATCATCATATCCTCCTCACAAGGTAGTTGTGAGAACTTCATAATTTAATGTCCATAACAACACTTTGTAAAGTACATACTTTCTGTCACTGTGGAGCCATGCTTACTAATATTTGGTCTCCTCCTTCTCTGGGAAAGCCAAGTCCTCCAAGAATTTTCTGTGAGCCTCATCGGTGGCTTAGGGGGTGGTGGTTGTGTCCTGCCTCCCAGGAGGGTCCCTCAGCCCCCAGAGTCCTGCCTACTGGCTTCCATCTGGCACTTTCTTCATTATGGTCGTAACAGTGGTATGAGTGTGGAACAGAGGCTACTCCTGGACATTTAGTCAAAGAAAAATGGGAACTGTGTACAAATAGCCCCAAGATAGAATGGTGGCTACAAAGGAGATCAAGCAACCCAGAATGAAACTGTCTTTGAGAGAAGCCACATAACCAGCCTGAACATGAGCATCCTCTTCTGAGAAAGGGAAATAGCATTGTCACTCTGTCCCTGGGCTAGAACATGCCATCTTGGGAGAAAGACGCCTCAGTACTTAGTGGACAGGCTGGCACAGGGCGAGGGCTCAATAAGCATCAGCTGCTGCTGCTTTTAAGCCCCCGAACAGCCCCTGCTAATGACATTCAGTGCTGACTAGGAGTTATAGTTATTTTTACAAACTATTCGGTAATAGTAAGAATAGTTATAATGTGGATCCCTTAATGCCTGGGTGGCATGAGAAGGAAACGCCCAACGTGCCACATACTTTATATTAACTCTCTCATCTTTTTGGTGTTTGAAATGCAACGGACTTGGTCCCCTGCGTGGTTTCAGGGCTTCATTATATTCTGCCCACGAGTATTTTCTTTGCCCAACCCAAGAGACTCAGGGAGAGAGATCAGAGAGAGCACTGCTATTGCAGCAATGAATAAATAAGGCTGTAATCTGAACACTCTCCCCACCCAGCGCTGCAGGGCTTGCAACTCATTTTATAGCTTTGCCCTGACTGCCAAAGTCAGAGGCCCTGTCATTCCTTGGAAACTCTCTACAGACAGTGTGGCAGCACAGAGCATGACAAGAGGGCCCCCCTCCAAAGCCCCAGGAGCTCTTTGGATTCTGGCTCCTCTGTGTATTAGTGACACATACCTGTGCCACTTCTCAACTGTCATAAAAAGGAGAAATGATGTCAAAGGTTCTAGCATAATATCTCAATAGAATAGATACTTCATATATATTTTTGTGATTATAAATACTACTACTATCACAAAGCATTTGTGGATGATGGTCCTTCCCTATCCTATGCTGGACAAACAGCCCCTCGTGTCGTGCTCTGATCACCATAGAAAGAGAGATCTAACACGCTGAATCTAACACACTTGGTTATGGAAAAGACCAAGGAGATGAGAACAGCCATGGGTTATATCATGGCTGGTACAAGGACGCTTCGTCTAAAATTGAGAGGACAAGAGACTTCTTTACAAAGAAAAATAATAAAGTAACAGTAACAACTAATATTATTAACAATTATAGGCCAGACACTGTTCCAAATTCACTGCAAGCAGTAAATTTTTTAGCCTTCAAGACAGCCATCTGAAGCGTCACATTATCCCCATATTATAGAAAAGAAAATCAGGTTACAGTAAAGTTAAAGAACTTGCTCAAAGTCATACAGCTAGAACATTTGGGAACAAAGATTCAAAGCTGGACCATCCAGCTCCAGGGTCTGCGTTCTGCCCAGTGTGCCATAATCCACTTTCACTACCTAACAGGATTGTCAGGAAAGTGAAATTAAACATTCTCCGTTACTTTGGGGGCGGGGGGAGTTGACAAAATATGACCAATCGGAGGAACTTCAGGGAGAAAGATTTCATCTCGACATAGGAAACGTTAACGGTCAGCAATAATTCAATGATTGGCTGCCACATGAGGTAGTGAGTCTCATGTTATCAGAAGCATTCAAGTAGTTGTTGGACAGCCATCGAGGATGGGAACCTTTCTGAGGGGGTTCTTGTACCTGGAAAAAGATTACAGGAAATAAACCCTAAGTGTTTTCACGATATTGACATTCTCCTGAGTCTGGTGTAACACACCGTAGTTGTTTTAATAAGCATTTCAGTAAGTGAATAACCGAATGAAGTCCCCAATTGCATGAACATAGCAGGTCAAAGATTTGCTTAACGTACGTTAAGCAAAAATGCCCTTTTCTTCCAGATGCCTAAAGTGCTCAGTGACTTTAGATATGTCAATCAACAATAAAGGCTATCCTTATATTGTGATGTTGTATTTGACTAGTTTCTTTGTTATAACTGGAGTTTAGAATCCTTGCCCACAGAGACAATGCCTTACCTCATATAAAACAAAGCACATATTAGAGGCTCTAAATACGGTATTGAATGATGGAGTCAATAGAGAAATAGGATTCGGCTTGAGGTGAACATTCTCGATGCTGCCAGATTGCCCTGAGTCGAGGATACGTCCTGAACTGCTCATTCATTCGTTGATGATTTTGTTTAAATTGACCTTTACTACGTGCCAAGTGCCGCACACGGAACGAGAACGACCCTGCCATCCACGAGGGCCTTTGCCGTAGAAAGTAATAGGTAAACCTATGGTGGAGCAGGCACAGGTGAAGCCTCAGGAGCCCAGCTGAAGTCAGCCTGGGATATACAGGAAGCTCCAGAACTCCAAGGCAATGACACTGTATATTCAAGACCTGGAGGCAGTTGCTGGGCCAGGCATCCAGGAGGCATTTGATGAATAGTGTGTTCACTGAAGACAGCTGATCTGTGGGGCTACATGGCATAGATCAGGGGTTCTCACAGCTTCAGCGTTCATCATCACCCGGAAACTTGTTAGAAATGAAAATTCTCAAGCCCCACCCCAGCTCTGACTCAGAAGCTCTGGGAGTGGGGTTCAGCACTCTATATTTTAACAAGTCCTCCATGGGATTCTGATGCATGCTTAGGTTTTTTTGTCCTTTCTAGAAACCAAGCACTCAAACGGGATTAAGCCAAGTAAATCTCCCCTCCCACACATATCTCGAATGAGACTGTGGGTAAACACTGGTGGAGTACCATTTCTCAGGCAAGGCAAAGCTCTTCTGCCTGTGGGTGCCTGAGAGCATTCTCCCTGTTTTGGAAGGACAGATGATCCGAGGGGCAGCATCTGGAGAGGTAATTCGCTATAAGAGGCAAGTACCTGCTGGCCCTGGTAGGCAGCACATATGCCCTCTCTGATGATGGAACAACATGAAGAATTCCCCTTTGTGCTCACAGGGGTTAATGGCAATCTGTGGCTGATTTCCCTGTGACATTCAAAAGTGGAAATCCAGGTCTGCTTCCTGAGTCCCCAAGGACAGCCCTAAGATTTGGGCTGTGAGTCTCTGGACAAACCAAAGAAATAGAAAGTGAAAACAAATATGGATGTTTATTTTCCTAACTTGCCAATTGCAAACAGAATTTTGTTTAATAAACCATGAAATGATTCACAGAGGTCTGTGTATTATTCCAAAGTGCAGCTGGCTAATGTAAAAGAAGCTTTCTCCTTGGTCTTTTGGGCCATACACAATTCCCAGGCATGCCAATTTGTATTTATTTATTGGTAAGACCTGTAGATGCTTTGTGAGTAAGAGCATTGGGAATCCCACTGTCAAGTGGGCATGGTAAACAAGAGCCGTCAGGGGCCAATAAGATGCTATTAATCTCAGACACTTCCTCATCTCTGTGGTTCTCACCCCAGTCCAGGTCATCATCTGCACCAGTGGATGACTGCAAGTCTCCAAAATAGTCCTCCTGGATATCAACACTAGTTCTCTCCAATCTGATCTCCACACACAGCCAGAGTAAATTTTTTTTAATCTGATTATGTCAATCTCTGATATACAAGAATGTCTTCGCTTGTATTCTTTTAAGAATATCTTGCCACTGTAATTGGAATAAAACTGATGCTTTTATTATGGCTACCAGCCTTCCAGCCTTGCATTTGGCCCTTTCTACCTCGCAACTCCTGTCACTGTGTCTCATTGCACTCCAGCCACAATGTCCTCCCTCCTGGTTTTCAATTCATGACAATTGCTTTGTTCTTTGCTACCTCTGGACCTTTACACCATTTGAGGCTTCTGCTATAAATTCACCCACTTCTGGTCTTCACCCAGCTGTGTTCAGTTCATTCTTGAGGACTTATCTGAGCTGTACTTCCTCGAGGAACCCTTTCCTTCAACCCCAGAAGACCTCATGGACTAAGTCAGGCCTTCATGTTATATATTCACAAGATCCCCTGGATTGGTGCAGCCACCATGGAAAGCAGTATGGAAGTTCCTCAGGAAATTAAAAATAGAACTACCATACGATCCAGCAGTTTCACTTGTGGGTATTTTTCTGAAGAAAACAAAAACACAAATTTGAACAGATGTATGCACTCCAATGTTCATTGAAGCATTATTTACAATAGCCAAGATATGCCCATTGATGGATGAATGGATAAAGATATATAGAGAGGGGATCCCTGGGTGGCGCAGCGGTTTGGCGCCTGCCTTTGGCCCAGGGCGCAATCCTGGAGACCCGGAATCGAATCCCACATCGGGCTCCCGGTGCATGGAGCCTGCTTCTCCCTCTGCCTATGTCTCTGCCTCTCTCTCTCTCTCTCTCTCTCTCTGTGACTATAATAAATAAATAAAATTTAAAAAAAGATACATAGAGATATAAAGATATATATCTCTTTGTATATTTAATGTATATGTTATGATGAATTATATATATAATATTACTCAGCCATAAAAAAGGATGAAATCTTGCCATTTGCAGCAAAATGGGTCGATTTAGAGGGTATTATGCCAAGTGAAATAAGTAAGATAAAAACAAAGACTCTATGATTTCACTTATATATTGGATCTAGAAAGCAAGAAGAACACATAAATAAAGCACAGACAGACTAATGGATGCAGGAAACAAACTGCTGGGTACCAGAGGAGAGTGGAGTGGGAGGGCAGGTGAAATAAGTGGAGCAGATTAAGAGGTACAAACTTCAAGTTATGAAATAAATAGGTTATAAGGATGTGATGTGCAACATAGGGAATGTAGTCAATGATATCATAATGACTCTGTGTGGTGACAGTCACTAACTAGACCTGTTGTGGGGATCATTTTGTTATGTATAAAAATATTGAATCAATAGGATGTACACCTGAAACTAAAAGGATATTGTAGGTCAATGATACCTCCATAAAGTAAAAATTCCCTAGATGACCTCCACATACTATTGTCAAATTGCAAGAAAACAATTGCTTCCTTGATTATATACTATTCTCTTTTTTTGCAGGACACAGCTGCATAAGAGCAATAACACTAACTACTCTGTTCACTGTTGTGGTCCCAACTCCTAGCATAGAATAGGTTGTCAATCACTGTCATTCAATACCCTTTGAATGACCCAATGGATAATTTAAGTTTTATAAGGATTTAATATTTCTGGAGCAATCTAAATGGAGAAAGATGTGTTAGACAGGGTGAAGACCATTCCAGCATGGGAAAAGGTCAAATTTAGACACATTTTTAGGCTGAGGACTTGTAATTCAGAGGCCACAAAATGAAGGGTCATCATTTGAGAATATCTACACAGAGGCTCCACTGGTGTCAGGGCAGTCTCTGAGCTCAGGTTTCCAAATTGAAGAGAAATGGAGAGCCCAAGAGCTATAATGCATGATGTGTCTTTTTACTTGAAGTTGGATACATTGTCGAAAACTCTTTATGGTTTATTAAATCAATCTCTGTTCTCAGAGTTCAGAAGCAAGATCATTTCCTCTTGCCATTAGCATTTAAAGGCCTTGATTCCCGTAATATTGTGCTTTCTAGAAATCTCTTCCCATAGACAATCCCAAGTAAGGAGGCTCTGAGGACCTGGGCAGCTCTAGATTTAGGGTGAGAGCATAGGGCAATTGATGCAGCCTATGATGCAACTTCTCTCGGGTCTTTAGTCTTATCCATTATTATAGATTTGTGCTGGCCAGAGGAAAACATATAAAGAAAGCTATCTATTTTTAAAGCAATATTAGTGTTTTGAACAAAAGTGTCAAAACTACCTTCTTTCAACTCACATGTACACACACACAAACACACATGGGACATAGGACTCTGAGCTGCAAGATAGCTTCCACTCCAGACATGCTACCTACAACGTGCCTATAGATCATGCAGTGTGAACTGATTGAACATGTAGTGTGTCTGAACCACCTGAAGGATGCCACAGAGGCTCTTTCATTTCCTCTCCTCTCAGATATTTTCTATTTAATGCCTCAGTGTGTGCAATTTCCACCATCACGTGGTCTTTATTTGAGATAAAGTACTGCCCTTTATATATTGTCTTTTTCAAACACAATGTTTAAGATTATATCTAACAAAATAGAAAATAAACTGCCTAATATTCTTTTTTTAAGATTGTATTTATTTATTCATGAAAGACAGAGAAAGAGAGAGGCAGAGACAAAGGCAGAAGGAGAAGCAGGCTCCCTGCAGGAAGCCTGATGTGGGACTCAATCCTAGGACTCCAGGATCACACCCTGGGCCGAAGGCAGGCACTCAACCGCTGAGCCACCCAGGCATCCCAAGCTGCCTAATATTCTATATCTTGGTAGCAGTTTGAGTTATACATTTATCTAAGCTCAGTGAATACACATTTAAGATTTATGCATTTTCCCCAGAAAGTTTACATCAAAAGAAAAAAAGTAAGCAAGTATTATACTCTAATTAATGATATGCATGTTTAATGGAAATTATACAGATGTCTATAATTTGAAATGTGTAAAAAAAAGCCCAGATGTGTTGATGGATAGAAGGATAGGTATATGATAAAACCAGAAATAGTAAAACATTAATGGTGTAATCTAGGTGGTCTGTAAATAGAGTTCACTCTAAAATTATTTCAACTTTGATGTATGAAAAAAATTTCATTATAAAAGGTTGAGAAAAAGAAAAAGTCCTAACCTGTGCAAGTTTCTATTAGAGAGCTCCAGATATAGTGGCCACTCAGTAAATGGTAGCTGCTATTTGATTAATGAGAGGGCTAGTAGAGTGGTTTTCAACGTTGGCAGCTCTTTAGAATCAATGGGAAGGCTTTACTAAAGCACATATGCCAGAACCCCTCTCCAAGATTCTGATTTAATCAATCAAGCGTCAGCATCTTTAGGTTTCAGCCCCTTTATCCTTCTAGGAACCTGGTGTTAGGACCCTCAGTCACACAGGTCCAAGCCACACAGAGAAAGGGGTGGGAGGAAATGCCTCTAACAACCAAGGCCTAAGATCAGACCAAGGCCCCCTCACTGGTATAATTCGGACTTCTGCCTCTCCCTCTACCCAGACTATGGCTTTCCTATTTATAACTCAAGAAGAACAGAAAAGGTAAAAATCACGTATATTATAAGGAGATGTTTGATCGAGATAGATGGCTAAAATAATCCATATTACTTTCAACTCTGAAAAACAGATATAATAGCATTGAAGAAAAGGAAAATCTTCTTTTGTTAACTTTTATTCACCTTCATTTAATTTTTAAATATGTAGTAAACATGATTGTAGGGCTTCTCATTAACTAGGGTATCTTACAGTCATAATTTTTGATACACAACATTACTTACCAATTAGCCTGTCTTGTTCGTTTAAATTTCTTTGCTCATATTTTAATGGAAGCTAATGATGCCTTTGTTGACTTATTTAATGTTATGTAAATGTGGCTATAAACTGTGAAGAGTTTAAGCAGAAGCACTATTTTTGCTTACTCTTCAGATTTTGGAGTGTTTAGAATCCCCAGGAAGCACACATATCAACACAATGAATATAAGCTACAGAGGAGACCAAATAATAATAATAATTTTTAAAATAAGCAATGAAGGATGTTTAGAGAACAAAATTTTTATTTTCTTCTAGGTTAATTGTTTATTTGGGTATTAAATGAGTGTCAAAGTTAACTTCAAGAAGTTTTTTTTTTTTTTTTTTTTTCTTTTTCTGCTCCCACAATCACAACATAGGTCAATCTAAGGCTATCTTCTAAACTCAGGCACGGACACCTAGGTGTAGCAGTGGCCTTTTGTTGAGTTTTATGAGCCTTGCTCTCAATAGAACTCCATTCTGCCTATGGCCAGCACATAAGTATTTGCGTGAAGCAATGAATTAATTAATTAACGAAAACATAACACAGAGATGACCCTTCCAAGACAGTGACTTCTGAATACTGTGGCCTCCACTCCCCTAACAATCTTATCCTTTCCCCCACCTCAACCACTCATATATTTGTCATAGCTTAGACTTTGTCACTGAAAAAACCAAACACCATTCTATTTCACTTCCAGGCACCTTACTCTCTTCTTACTACTTTGCAATTTTCTAGCTTACTTCCTCAAGGGCCCCAACTTCAGCCATCTTTCCACCCCACCAGAACCCCTGATCCATTGATCCTAATACTTCTTCTCTGTCCCTTCCACCTTCAAGTCCTCTCTTCTCTCCCTCTCCAGCTTCAATTCCAGAGTAAATCATAATAATCACCAACCGGCATACATCCTTGCATCCCTTGCTTGAGATTATCATGTAAAACCACAATTTTGGATAAATCCAGTTCTCTTTCTACTTGATACTTGAACCCATGCAACTGAATGTTGGTGAAGGTCTCCTGGAGTTGTGACCACAAATGTTATGTGATTCTTTTTGCTGCCAGGCAAGCTCACTATACTTTAATCTATTCTGCTGCCAATCTCCTTGATTGTTGTTATGGATTCAATTGTGTGTGTGCCCCTAAAATTCATGTGTTGAAGCCCTAGCCCTCAGTACCTCAGAACATGACCTTATTTAGGAAGAGGGTTGTTGCAGATGTAATTAGTTATGATGAGGTCATGAGGATGGCCCCTAATCCAACATGACTGGTGTCCTTATGAAAAGGGGAAATTTGGACAGAGACACTTATGCAGGGAGAACACCATGTGAAGATGAAGTTAAGAGATTGGAACAATGCATCTACAAGTCAAGGAACACCAAAGGTTGGCAGCATAGCACCAGAAACTGGAAGGAAAGGCATGGAACAGATTCTCCCTCACAGCCTCAGAAGGAACCCACCCTTCCAATACCTTGATCTTGGACTTCTTGCCTCCAGAACCATGAAACAATACATTTCAGTTGTTTAGGCCATCCAGTTTGTGGCACTTTGTTTTACAAACCAATATGTCATTCCTTCATAGCTTCTTTAGCTTCAGATCTTTGACATCTCTTTCCTGTTCTCCATCCTCTTGACAGATGACTCTGCTTTATCCCTCACTGAGAAAAAATAGCAGCAATCAGGAGCTCCCACCCCCACATACACTAAGCTGTGTAGGAGCATAAACCAACTATGCTCCTTACTGCTGAAAACTGGAATGATGCACTAGATGTCATCCCCACTCACCTCCTCAAGGATGTTACCCCGACTAGTTGCTCATCTTTCTCCTCTGTGTCAGTTTCTCTCTTTCCACTGGATCATTCTTATAGGAATATGAACATTCTGCTATTTCTCCTAGTTTCTCTTGAAAAAGGAAATTCTCCAAGAAAACATCAAATATGCTTTGACTCCCACTTTCCCCACCAACACTGGCTCCTTTTGTTTCTCCTCTTGGCAACAAAGCTCCTTAAAGTAGTTACTTATATTCAGTCTTTAATTCCTCTCCTCTCCCTCTCATAAATCTACTTAGACCAAGTTATCTCCCCTACCATCCCACAGAAAGTTTTTTTGTCAGGTCACCAGTGCTTTCCTTACAAAATCCAAAGGTCGATTCTTACAACTTATCTTATTTGATTTAATGGTAGCATTCAGCACAGTTGATCAATCTTTTCTCCTCAAAACAACCTCTTCACTTGATTATTATTTTTTCTTAGGATAATAAAAGATGCCATTACTCCTTCTCAGTTCTCTTTGCTGATTCTTCCTCTTTTCCCTTATTTCTTCATTGGAGGTTTCCCTGAATCTCAGTCTTTGTTTTTGTTTTGTTTCTAACTATACTCATTCTCTTATATCCCCAGCAGAGTGCTTTTACTAAACTTTGAACTCCAATATTAGACTGCTAATTTAGCATCTCCATTTGGATGTGTGGTATTTAAAATTCAACCCATCAAAAATTACATTACATTATATTATAAAAATAATTACATTATTTTTCCTCACTTCTACCTGCAGCCTTTCCATTTCAGAAGTTGATTATCTATGCTTTTTTGTTTGTTCAGGTGAAAAATCTGGGGGTCATCCTTGACTCTACTCTTTCTCTCATACTCCATGTCTAATCTGTTAGGAAATCTGTTGGCCTCGCCTTCACGATAGATTCAGAACCTGACTATTCATCACCATTTCCATGCCTACCACTCTAGTTTGAACTTACCATCATATCTTTATGATAAATTACTGCAATAACCTAAATCTATTATTAATACAGAAGCCAATATTACTCTTTTAAAATATACCAGATCATGTCACTTTAATCAGAACCCAGCAACTCCATTTCATGCAAATAAGGAATCAAAGTTCTTGCCATAGCCTACAAGGCCTTACCTGACCTGTCCCTTCCATTGCTCCCAATCACACCTACTACTCCACTCGTTCATTCTTCTCCAGTCCCCTCTTCTCAGCAGTTACTTCTTAACATAGCTAAAATACTCCCATCCTCTGGCCTTTGTACCAATGGTCCTCTTTACCTGGAAAAGCCTTCTCCCTAATGTCTCCATACTCAATACCCTTACTTTTGCCAAATCTTTGCTCAGAACCTCTCTTCCAAATTAGACCCTATTAAGTATTGCAATGTGCTCTTCCAAAGCCTGTCATCATCCCTAGCATTCTCTTCCTTTACTTTTTTTCCATAGGACTTATCAACTTCTCTCACTGGATACATTAATTTGCTAGGCTGCCATAACAAAATACCACAAACAGAATAACTTAAACAACAAAAACCAATTTACTCACTGTTCTGGAGGCTAGCAGTCCAAGATCAAGTTGTCTGTAGATTTGGTTCTTTTGAGAACTCTCTCCTTAGTCTGTAGATGGCCATCTTCTCACTGTATCCTCACATGGTTTTTCCTCTGTACTTGCACCTCTGGTCTCTCTCCTTGAGTCCAGATTTCTTTTCCTTAGGTATACCAAAAGGATAGGATTAAGGCCTGCCCCAAGAGTCTCATTTTAGCTTAATCACCTATTTTAAGGCTTATCTCCAAAAACAGTCACTTTCCTCAGAATATACCAGGTACTAGGGCCTAAATATATGAACTTGGGGTGTAGGGGCAGGTAGGGGACATGATTTAGCCCATAGTACTAGGAAATTTACTTATTATGTTAATTAATCATTCTCTGTCTCAACTCCCTAGCCCCAAACTCTGGAAACTATAAGCCTATGACCACTCACTGTACCTTATCTGTTTTATTCCCTCCTGTAGCTTCCACACTGGGCCACAAATACTGATATAAAGTGAGCTCTTGATAATCTGTTGAATGAATGACTGGATGAAGGGTGCAAGTCCAGGGCATTAAGAGTTAAGAGAAATAAAGAGAGGCTTTATGGATCACTAGGATTTGGGAGATCTAGGTTGCATTTCCAGGTATGTGATCTTGAGCAAGTAGCTTATTTTCGCTGAGCCTAAACGTCCTCATCTGCAGGAATGAGGGTTCTCATCTCTCTCACCAGATGACTTGGAAGTTCAAATGTAATAGTGTCTATGGAAGTGCTTTGATATCCTGGATTTTCATTCAAATATGAGTTGTTTTATTTACCTTGTCGCTAACAGTAATTATAACAGTAATAATGACGGCTGCTTTCTACTAGTCCTGTGTGGCAGGCACTATAGTAGGTGCTTTACAATTCACTACCTCATTTAATCCTCATAGAAACTTTCCAGGTGGCTCCATTCTCCATTTTTCTGACCAAGAAAACTAAATAGTATTCATTGAGATGTATTTGTTTCATCTATACTACTTGACAGAAATTAACTTGACCTTTAGAACTTCAAAGAAGCATATGTTTGTGAGTGTGCATGTGTATGTGTATTTAGGTTAGTATCTATCCTTCTAAAAAAAATTTAAAAAAAATAAAAGTCTATCCTTCTGGTGATTAACAGTAAAAATAAAAAATCTATCAACTGGTGCTCTGTCTCATGATATTATACTCTATAAGATAATATAGCATCCAGAGAATTTCACAAATAACAAAATCTCTGGGATTTTCTGACATTTTTTCTTTTTGTAACTCTTAGAAAGGTAGACATTAAACTTGGAATAATTTGGAAGCATTCTTGTCTCCTCTTTAGGTAAATATAATCTGCTGGTTCTCTTGATTAAATATATTTTTTTCCCTAAATGCCTCATTCCTTTTTGTTTTTCCAGCATTTTAGTAATTGCTAAAGGTCTGCCAAGAGGGATTATTGCTAAACCTTGTCAGAGCGAGAACCAGAGTAATTTGTGTACAGTACAGTTAAAATTACACCATTACACTTGAAGCTAATATTATCCTAATGAGTTGAAATGGGAGAAGAAGCTTGCTTAGAAAAGACTATAAGTGACTTAGCACTGGTTTCTCACTTCCAATGATAATGTTCCTCAGAACTGTGTTTTGAACACATTATTATAGATTTAAATATTTTAATATTCATTTATTCTAATTTCCCTTTTGATAGGTACCATCTCTGTGCTTGCTTTTCATCAACTCTGACTAGTGACACCACTCTATTTAATGTCTTCCTTGACCAAATTTCTTGTGAATTGGGAACTAGATTTTAGCTGCTTGAGGTTTTAGCAGCTCCTTTGTAGTTCAACATTTAAAATTCAGATACTAATCTAAAATCCTTTGACAAGGAATTATTCAGCCCAGAGCTTATATACATGTACTGCGATGTAATCTATTGGAGATATTGTCAATATTTGGCCTAAATTGCAACCTAGCTCCATTTCTAGTTGTATTTGGAACTGATATAGAAATCCTTATCCTTAACTGTCAGTTTGGAGTTCGATATTCTAGATACTAGTAATTTCTGCACACAGGAAAATCCAGCCCTGAAAGGGAAATATGTATCTCCCTATGCTGGGCATCTACTCTACAATCCCACCTCAGTGGTCCCCATGATGCCTGGATTCCCACATCTCTGCCACTCATCTATAATCAGGTTGCCTTTAAGAGGTCCCTGTGAAATGTAGATGTTAGCTGGGAGGAGTAATTTATGTCCCTTAGGTATGTCAGCCAATATCAGTTGCTGAGGAAATAGAACACAGGAAAAGCAAGTTTTGATGGAGAAAGGAAATCAGAAAAATAACAAGCCCAGAAGTTTTCCTGAGAAGGGTGGGGCCATGTGGATGGTTCCATAGGGATCACAGGTATCAGTAAAGGGCCCCAGGTCCTGGGTATGAGGCATTACTGGTAGACCCTGGGAGGGAAGAATGGAGGACAAGAGACTCAATGTCCTTTTTCCTGTGTCATGAGTATACAAAGAGCTAGTCTTCCTTACACAACCTCCTTACTCAAAAATGTACTCCTTTATCCCAGATCTTCACTTGACTGCCTTTTTGTCAACATTCAGATCTTAACTCAAATGTCAGCTTTTTTAGAGAGGCCCTCTCAGACTTCCAAGTCTAAAATGGCAGTCCTCAAATCACATGTCTTAGCATGGGCTGTCATAACAAAATATCATAAACTGGGTGGCTTAAACAATAGAAATCTATTTTCTCACAGATCTGGAGGCTGGAAGTCCAAGATCAGATTATCAGCATGGTTAAGTTCTGGCAAGGGCTCTCTTCTTTTTTTCCCCAGATGACTGCTTTCTTGCTGTGTCTTCAGTGGTGGAGACAGAGAGAGAGAAAGGGAAAGAGTGAAGGAGGGGAAAGGAGAGAGAGGGAAAGAGAGGAGGGAGGGGAAAGAGGTAGGGATGGAAGGGGAGAGGGAAAGAGAGAAAGCAGAGGTTAAAGGCCTGGCATGTGACCACTGAGCTAGTGTCAGGGATGGCATTGGAACCAAAGGAATCTGTCTCCAGAACCCTCATCCTGAACTACTACACTTAGTTCGCTCAGTACCATGGAGTTAGAGATTTGGATCTAAAGAATGACTATGACCAACTCTGTAAAGGATTGAGTCCTCAGCTCTATGTTATTTTAGAAGGTTCAAGAACCAAAATGGGAGAGAAGATGGATAATATGGAGTGAGGAAGCAGAAGCATAAGGAGAGAAAGGAAAGGAGGAAAGAAACATAGCCATCCTAAAGGGAGAAAGGGCTGCAATTGTCAGCTATGATACCCAAGTGAATGCCAACATCACTCTCACTTGGTGATGATCAACCCTGAGCCTTTCTGAGCTTTGCTTCCATATACAAAGTAAAGCGTATAGGACAGTGCAGCGAGGAGAAAGAATTTGTTTTGAAACGGAACAGATACATGTTCTCATCATGACATAATGTAAGCCATGTGACCATGGATGAAGTCTAAATTCACTGATCTTATCTTTTATCATTTATAAAATGTGAAATTCTGGTATTACAAGTGTCAATATTCAGTGAAAGTATATATGTATAATTTAGTCTCTCCCTTAACCAAATGGATTTTTTAGGGACATTAATATATATCAAGAATATCTGTGCTTTCTTAAAGCAAAACATAGAGAACCCAACAAAAATAATGAAATAAATAAAACCCAAACTTGGTTAACAATAATAAGCTCATAGAAGCACTTGTTTCTTGATCCCCCTCTTCCTTTTTCATCAGGAAGCTACAAGTTGTTATATTAATGTGGTAACTATTTAGTACTTCAAGAAAATTTTAATATGAATAAGAGAAAATTATGACTCACATTTTATTCATATGTTTTCATGGATCTTTGGATTAAAGTACCATGATCTTATAGCTAGAAAATTGGCCTGCCAATGATCAGAACTCCATCTGGAATTATTCTGTGACCTTAGGCATACCCATTGCATCTTCCCTGATTCAGATCCCCCACAACTTGCAAGACTTTAAATTTATGAATGTGTAATAAAAGTAGTAGAAATAATGAATATAAAAATTCCTTTGGAAAATTATTCTCTACAGTCATATGATGGCCAAGAATTTTGACAGTTTCTGTCCTCTACCTCCCGCCCTCTCCCACTCCCACAACAGGCACATATCTAGAAGATGAGTTTGTCATTGTGAGTGCTACGATGAGAGGACCAGAGGTGTGAGGTGGGAGGCAGAGCAGAGACCCACAGAGGAGAGGGAAGCAGAGGTGGTTTTCTGGGGTCAGTGATTCTCATTTCTTGACTCTTCTGAGCTGTTGTCGGCCCCATAAGTGAGAGAGTGCTGGCAATCACGCAGCCTACCTTATTTCTCTCCTCTGTTCTAAGATCAGGTGGCCTTGCCAGGGCCACCTAGAGAAGATGGTACCATCTAGGGATGTCATGCTTGCTTGATACAGGAGCCAGACACTTAAATCCAACACTCCTCACTTCCTGCCATAGAATGCTCGCCTCATTCTTCATAGCTTTGAACTGGAGCTTGGTGACTCTTTGAAGTGGTAAGTAAAATTGTGTGTGTGTGTCTGTGCTCATTGGTGCATTCCTGGGAGTAAGTCAATCTTTTTTTTATACCCTTTCAGAAGCTTATAATTCCAAAATATTGAGGACTAATTTTCTGCACGTTTCCACTGGGTGAACTCTCTTAGTTTCATTCTCAGATACTTACTGGGTGTTCCCCTGTACACTTCAGACACAGTGTGGCATCTTCTGACTACACCAGATGTTCCTTGGGTCAGGTAATCACTCTTAGTTCATGGAACCATATTTGTTCATCCTCTCTCCACCATCTCTCTCCCACATGTGATCAGCCACCAAGTCCTAGCAATCCTGTCTCTCAAGTTTTCCTTGAGCTGCTTCCTTTTCCTCTGCCCTAATCACCATCTCCCCAGGGCCACCTTTACATTGACAAGTGCAACAACCTCCTTCCTGGTCTTTCTACTTCTGCCTTAAATCTGTCCCTGCTGTAGCCAGACCCTACCAGCTAAAATATGGCCTGTTCACCTCACAATTCTGTTCACATGACTTGCCAGGGCATCTGAGACCAAGGCCTACTTCTTTGAAAGGCGAACAAGATCCTCCATGGGCTGGCAGTCCTACCTTCTCAGCCCCATTCTCCCCATGTCCTCAATTATATGTCACTCTCCAGTGAAACTGCATAACTTACAGCACCCCCTATGTACCTGCTGCTTTCTGTCTTCCAGAATCCTGTCCTTTTCTTTAGAATACCCAATGCTTTGTTTTTCCTTCAAGAGTCTGTTGTTTCATCTCCCTCCCCCAAAGGCTTTCCTGGATTCCTCCCTTGTCATCTTCCTCATTCTCTCTTCACTCAGACAGACCATGCATATCTGTGCTGCCAGAGATAAGCACCACTATTACCTGGGCCAACCCTAGCATGTGGAACTGTTTGCTGCATATTTGTGTTCCCATTGGGACTGTGAACTCCTGAAGAATCTCAACCATCTTTTAACCCAGTGCCCACCACATGACCTGTTCCTTAACTGATACTCAATAGTGCCTTGGGGCACCTGGGTGGCTCAGTTTGATTAAGCATCTGCCTTCAGCTCAGGTCATGATCCCGGGGTCCTAGGATCAAGCCCTGCATAGGGCTCCCTGCTCCATGAAGAGTCTATTTCTCCCTCTGTCTGCCTCTGCTCCCAACCTGTGTGTGCTATCTCTCTCAAATAAGTAAATAAAATCTGAAAAAAAAAAAGAAAATGATGTTTTCATAACTGACAGTGCAGAGGAGTAAATACTAAAATAGTAGCATAGTTACAATTTTACTTTGCTCACTAATACTTAAAATGACCTTCAAGTTACTTGTTTTCCTGTTTCATAATATTTGCATCAATGTTTTTTGTACATACTAATATGAAATAAAATTATAACTATTAAAGAAAACCTCTTTGACATATCTAAGTAAGCAATGACATTGCTGGTGCCATATTTGTTCTATGACACTTTATACCCTCCAGAAAGATCTGCTCACACAATCAAGAACAGTCTTCCGGAAATGATGGTCCAGGCTCACCTGAACGTGCCAATTCTGAAGTCAGAGCAGAATTCTAAATTGGCAGGAAGAAAGTTCCAAACTATTCTGTTAAATGCACTTGGGAACCTATACGACCAAGGCATTAACGCACTGGACAGAGGTTCACCATAGAATGAATTCTCAATGATGGATAAGCTGTCAGAGAACCTGTGCTCCAAGATGAACATGTAATTCTATCGGTCGGGCCATCTCACAAGAGAAGATGTTCACAGCTTTTATCATATGCCCAGAGTGATCTCTAATACTCCAAAGCTCATGAAGCATTTGAGAAAACTTTGGATTCCTTCTCATGTGATATCTTGTTCTGTTTATGACTATTAATCCTAGGTGGTGGTGGTCATGGTGGTTGTGATAAGTAGGTGGTGGATACCAAGTTGAAGCAATCTGTTCTTCATTGACCAACTTATGGCTCATAAGTGAGTAATCAACATAATCTAAATACTCTACAATGAAATATTCTTTTGGGCTCAACAAAATGCTTGTTAGGTTGAAACCAATCAGTAGGAAATGACTGGTGTTTGTTAGTGTTTGAGAGGAGAGACCAGATTCTTTGCACATTAGCATTCCAATTGGTGCCAACATAAACCTCCAGACCTCCAAGTCACAGAATGTGTTATTGTTTTCATATGAGTGAATCTGGGACCGCTTGTTAGTCCTATTTCCATCACTCGCTTGAAAAATTGAGCTCCATGTTTCCACACACTGGTGACAGAAGTAACAAAACAATCCTTCTAAGGGTTGCGCACTCAGAGAAGGACATTATTCCTCAAGTTGGGGTAGTCCTGGCTATCATTTTCATTTAATCATGGAGTTGGGAGAGAATAAATGGTACAAACACCAATTTGGTCGTCACGTAAGCTGAAAGCTTTCCTCATTGGAACTCAGCCCACACAGTGAGGGGCCTTTCCTGCTTGTGGAGGAAGCCCCCCCAGGAAGGACATGATAGTTTAGGCCTGTTTGGTATTTTTCTGAGAATGCCATAAAATATTATTTTCTAGTATACTGCCTCTTATATAATAATAGCAATTTTCTAACACTTCGGAGTATATTATTTCTCTGTGTAAGATCTTTGGATTCAGAGGCTTTAGGAAGAGAAATGGTAATATAATCTCCCTTTTATAATTAAGAAAAATAATGCCAGTATCTCTCCAAGCCTCACTGCACTTCCTGAAATGGTGGGCCTGAGAAGACAGGCAGCCAAGGCTTGAGGAATTTGTTTGCTCCCATCTACCCCTCACTAGTGAATGTAGTGTTTAGAGTTCAAACAGGAGGATTCAATAACCAGAGTTTGAGCCCCAGCATTTCCATTTACTAACTGTACCCCTGAGCACGTTATCTGATCTCAGGTCTTAGTTTTATAATCTGTAAAATGGCCCAATCATTCTATGAGTTTCATAGGATTGTGGTGAGGATTAAATTTTTAAAATGCATACTGAGCAATGTCGGGGAGGATAGAGTAAGTAAAAAGTATTTAGACTTCCAAAAATTATCTCCTCCACAAAAGCAATGAGAAAACTGACAAAAATTGTCGGAGCCAATGTTTTAGAACTCTGGGAATTAACCAGGGGCTTATAGTACTCCAGAGAACATTTAGTAACGAAAAGTGACTACAGCTCAGTAAGAACAGAGGCTCTGTGGCATTTTTGGTTGCCACATGAACCCATCCAACTCTTTGGGAGCCTTGAAAACCCACAGCTCATAATAATGGTGAAACCCAACCCCCTGGCAGCAACGGAAGGAGACAATATGGCGCTGGAGTTCCTTCAAACCTCATTCTCATTATTTGACCTGTCTGGTGGTTCCCTGGAAGACCTCACATGGGAGGTGGTCTTTTTTTTAACCTGAGTGCTTGCTCCGGGATAAGTTTTTCCACAGGGTTGTTTGTCAAAAACAAATAGAGGTAATTGATTTTGTGTTTCTTTGTTTCAAGTTTTTATTTAAACTTTAGTTAGTTAACATACAGTGTAATATTAGTTTCAGGAATAGAATTTAGTGATTCATCACTTCCATACAAAACCCAGTGCCCATCAGGACAAGTGCCCTCCTTAATGCCCATCACCCATCTAGTCCATCCCCCACCCACGTCCCTCCAGTAACCTTAAGTTTGTTCTCTGTCGCTGGGAGTCTGTTTTATGGTTGGCCTCTCTCTCTTTTTTCCCCTCTTTTTTTCATCTGTTTTGTTTCTTAAATTCCCTTTATCAGATATGGCATTTGTAAATATCTTCTCCAATTCCAAAGGCTGCCATTTAGTTTTGATCATTGTTTCTTTCACTGTGCAGAAGCTTCTTATCTTGATGAAATCCCAATAGTTCATTTTTGCTTTTGTTTCTCTTGCCTCTGGAGATGTATCTAGTAGGAAGTTGCTATGGCCCATGTCAAAGAGGTTGCTCTCTGTATTCTCCTCTAGGATTTTGATGGTTTCCTGTCTCATATTAAGGTCTTTCATTCATTTTGAATTTATTTTTGTGTATGGTGTGAGAAAGTGGCCCGGTTTCATTCATTTGCATGTTGCTGTCCAGTTTTCCCAACACCACTTGTTGAAGAGATTGTCTTTTTCCTATTGGATATTCTTTCCTGCTTTGTCGAAGATTAGTTGACCTTATAGCTGTGGATCCATTGCTGGGTTTTCTATCCTGTTCCATTGATCCATGTGTCAGTTTTTGTGCCATAGCTTTGTAATAGTTTGAAGTCTGGAGTTATGATGCTTTCAGCTTTGCTTTCCTTTTTCAAGATTACTTCAGCTATTCAGATTTTTCTGTGGTTCCATACAAATTTTAGGATTTTTTTTCTTCTAGCTCTGTGAAAAATGCTGGTGGCATTTGGATAGGGATTGCATTAAATGTGTAAGTTGCTTTGGGTAGTATAGACATTTTGACAATATTTGTTCTTCCAACTCGTGAGCATGGAATGTTTTCCCATTTCTTTGTGTCATGTTTGATTTCTTTCATAAGTATTCTATAGTTTTCAGAGTACAGATCTTTTACCTCTTAGGTTAAGTTTATTCCTAGGTATCTTATGGTTTTTGGTGCAATTGTAAATGGGATCAATTCCTTGATTTCTTTTTCTGCTGCTCCCTTATTGGTGTCACAACTGCCTGAAGAGCTAGATGACAGAGCAAATAGAGAAAACAAGAGGGCATACCTCTCCTGTACTAATAGTGGGAGAGTAAATTGGTATACTACTCTAGAAAACTGGTGGTATAAAAGCTGAGAATCCCATGCTTCAGACACAGCAATTCCATCCCTAGGTATGTAACCAATAAATATGCATACATATGTTCACAAGGAGACATGTTCTAGAATATTCATAGCAGCACTATTTATAGCAGCCTCAAACTGAGAACTACACAAATCCCCATCAAAGGTAGAAAGCACAAATAAATTGTGGTATATCTACATGATGGAATATTCCACAAGAGTGAGAATAAACAAACTATAGCTATCACAATAAATCAGATATATCTTATAAACATAATGTATGAAAGAAGCTAGATGCAAAATATATACTTTGTGATTTCATTTATATAAAACATGCAAAACCATTCTATGTTTTTGGAAGTCATGATAATCAATTGGAAAAATTATCTGTGACTAATGGGGAAAGAGGGAGCATTCTGGAGATACTGAAATATTCTATTTCTTGACTTGATTCCACAGGTTTGTTTAATTTTTGAAAATGCATCAGACTATACAAATTGCATGTGTGTATGTTTCTGTATATATGTTATGCATACATATTCCATCAAAAATCTTTGAATACAAAGAAACGTGCAAAGAAAAGAATGTCCATAGTCCCACTAACCCTTTAACCTCAAGTGATTATGCTTAATATTTTAGATTATGCTCTTGTATTCAATATTATGCATATCTGAATATATGTATTCTTTTTCTTACAAAAACTGTATTGTACTATATTTTCTGTTTTAGAACCTGCTTCTTCCATAGCAACATGCTACAACCGTCTTCCCATGTCAATACATAATATCATTGCTAGAACATCTTCAATCTTGTGAACATAATTTACTTAACCAGACCCCTATTTTTGGGCATGGTGGTTGTTTCTAGCTTGATTTTTTATGTGAATTGTTAAAATATGAATCATCATACTCATCTCCATTTTTTTTCTTGAATAGAATTGTTGGTGAAGAGGAATGTAATGGTGAACTTTTTAAAAAGTTTTTAGTACATGTCTTAATATCATCTTCCAGAAAAAGTTGTACTGAAACAGTACTCCAATCAAATTTTATGGAAAGGCCCATTTCCCTTGCCAAGATTGGGGATTATGAATCTTGTTCATATTTTCCATCTGACTGAGCCAAATAAATTATATCTTGATTTATTTTTGTAATTTTTATTACTGCAAGATTTGAACATTGTTTGCATATGTGTATCAGCCGTTTATGTTTCTTCTTTCATGAATTGCATGTTCATGTACGTAATACATATTTAGAGTATCAACCCTGTGTCCACTTCATATTTAAAGTATATTTCCCAGCCTGTTGATTGTTGATTTCTTCATACCATTTTA
This sequence comes from Canis lupus dingo, assembly GCF_003254725.2. NCBI lineage: Eukaryota > Metazoa > Chordata > Mammalia > Carnivora > Canidae > Canis > Canis lupus. Next base: position 52,220,741 of record NC_064246.1, on the reverse strand, counting down.
GGGGTACTAGCCAAATTTTCCTACAAAGAATATAGTTATATTTAGTTCTATTTCTTAATTATTTAGTTATATTCTGTTTATATTTAGTTGTAAACTTTATATTTAGTTATATTTCTTAATTATTGCTTTATTTTTTATGTTTAAAATCCTCATCTGTCTAGAGGATGCCTTGGTAAATAGAGTAAGATAAGAATATAACCTTTTGCTTTCCAATAAATAACAATTTCTCATTTATTGAACAATCTTTTCTAAGGCTGGCATATTATAGGAAGCATTTGTTTTTTTCAAGTACTAGAGAGAGAAATTTTAGGTTAAGATCTTAGCAAACCCTAAAATTCAAAGAAGTAGGTCTCTCTGAAGATTTAATATTTTATTCAACACACTTGAAACGAAATTTCGCTTATCAGCATTCCAAGTTGCTTACAAACTCCTTAGTCCATTTAGTCTTTATCTGTTGAGGATGTTAACTGTTTGTTGTCCAATATATACATCAAAATATATTTCAACTGATTTCTCTCTTCCCTCTTGAGGAATAGTGAACTTGGCAACATTTTCGGATCTGAGTACCCATAAATCTGAACATGTCAAAGCAAATAGAGGAAGTGCTATTGTTTATTTCCTTCACAAATGGAAAGCCAGCCATATGCCAGGTTCTGTGATGGACAGTGGGGATCCAGTGGGAAAGAAGGCATATTTCATCCTGCCTTCTCTGAGTTTACACCTAGATGGAAATACTGATACTTTGATTGAGTTCTGTCTATGCTTAGCTATTATTATTATGTGAGAAAGATAATATGGAATGCATATATATACATATAAATGTATGTATATGTATTTAATACATAGGAAGTACTTATGATGAAGTTTAAAAGCTGCTTAAAATTCATGACTAATTACCACATAGCATAATATGTTGACCATGATGTATTTATTCATCATGCTTACAAATTTGTTTACTTGAGCACAACCCTAAAAGTCATTATTACATGCACAGATTCCTTCTTTGTTGCTTGTGAATCATAGTCACCCGCTTTTTGTTCAAATCAATCAATATAATCACTGGTTTAGGCTTAGCTTCTTTATTGTTAGGTTGCTAATGGAAAAGAATGAAGTGGAAGAAGAGAAGGAGAAGAGGAGAGAAGAGGAAAAGAAAAAAAGAGAGAGAGAAAGAAAGAGGAATCTCCCAAGCTGAGTAAACATAAAAGGGGATTTATTAACCGAAGTAGATGAAAATATACCATGGTCAGACTCATGTATTCAGATAACACCAAGAATCTATCTCTGTAATTTTTAGTTCTGTTTTCTTCACCCTTGGATTTTTTCAGATAAGACTTTACCAGGTGTTAGCAGAGGTGGCTATCAGCTGCTCCAGGGTTTCACCCTTTAGAACTCCCCAGGAAATAAGAGCATGGCTTTCCCACTAACTCTGGCAAATGCCCCACATGTGATTCTCATTGGACAGTAGAGGTCTCGTGTGCATCCCTGAACTAATCACTATGGCTAGAGAAGAAAGGAATGTTCTCGCTGGCCAGGTCTGTGTCACATACCCACACCATGACCTGAGAATGGAAGTGATACTGGTTCTATTGAACAGTTTTGTTACTAGGAGGAGGATGTTTGCAGTCAAAACGGAGACCCTAGAAAATTCCAAATAGTTGACTTGGTCAATCTTGCTTCCCTATCTCCAAACTGTAGAGTACTATCTAGAGAAAAAGTAAGAAGAGCTCTCCTATAAAGGAACTTTTGAGAATGACTTCTTTTTTACCACTTTTTTTTTTTTAAAGAGGAGAGCCATGCCTTCCACTTCTTCCATAGCTATAACATTGGAAAACTTGTAACATTGTTTCCTTGCATTTTGTTTTGCCATATGTCATTGACTGTCACATTTCACAACTTAAGAAACATGTTATTTCTTTGTTTATTTTGTCAGTCTTTGGTATTCTCTGGAGAGAAATTATATATCTATGTTTCAGAGGAATAGATTTAATCTGTTTGTCTTGTTGTCTCTAGACTCAACTAACTTCTTGTCTTTCACAGTCAAAGGTTTTTCCTTTTTTCCTGACTTGGTGATCAGGTGAATCTGTTCCAGATTCTGGAAAATACAGATTTCTAAGCATACCATGCTGAGGACTGGAAAACACAGATTTCTAAGTATATCACATTAAAGACTTTCCAATGTAGAAGGAAGTTGCCGCAGAAATTTTATCTCTTGCTCTAATTCTGTTTGAAAGTTGGCCCGTCAATATAATTATTCAACAACTCTAAAGGGGCCCTTGACTTTGTACTTTAGACTTTTCCGTATTTCCAATGATACTTTGTCTGCAGATCTGTTGTTGTTTTCCATATATTAAACATACACCTTCCTATAATACAAGTTACATTGCATATGTATACATTGAACACCTGGGGTTGGGGTTTGAGGAAGATCCTTAGGATGCTGGTTTTCCAAAGTAGTATGCCTGACTTTATGGATTGCCTTCTGGTCAACAATAGGGATCATTTGGGCCATCCTAGTATGTTACAGAAGAGGAAAGCAGTGGACCAGCTGGATGGTTTACTGAATGTGTCACTGGTATGTTTTTATGAAGACATTTGTTTCTATCACTTAAAGTGTAAGGAAAGTTAGATGCTGCCCTTTAGGCTTAAAGTATTCTTATCTTTAGGCTGCCTTATTGTTTATTTGTGGGTTATACCCTCTATTTTGCAAATTCTTCTCAGCCAACTATGTATAAACATCATATATAGGTATGTATTGCTTGGCATATAAATTTCTCATAACTAATAAAAGTACATTAAAGTCTTTGCTAGCTGTCTTCAAATTATCTGGTTTCATTCCCCCTGTTTCCAAAGTTTTATTCCTCAATGCATATTCCATATACCGCTAGTTCTGGAGGATGCTAATGAGTGTTACCAAAAACGGGTTGGAGTTCCTTGTTTAAATATATTTGGAAAAATCCAGATGAAGCCAAATTAAGCCTTTATTATGTCAAATGTATTGTTATTCTCCAGATGATCACATATGTTTCCCACACTTACAGTAAAGTGAGGCAAGTAAGACGATCTCCTGGGACTAATGACCCATGGAATACAACTTGGGAGGTACCTTTCTGGAGCCTCATATCCAATGTCAAAATTCCCGTGATTGCATCCTTATATTCTGATCACTCCTCCTTCTGGAAGGAAGGGCTATAAGCTGTCCCTCCAGGATTCCTCAAAAGGCATCGTGCAAGACATCAATGGAGCAAAAATGAGGTCCCATCATTTATTATCTTGTGATTCACCAGGAACCTGTAACTATTTGGATCCCGTTAAATTCCCCCAGGCTTCTTCTAAAAGTATAAAATAATGAGGGTGTAGTCTGGTGGGTAAGAATTTACGGAAACTTTAAACCTCACTACCTGTATAATATCATCTAAATTAGTATATTGGAGTATCCTGATGAAATCCAATTCTGCTTTGTCTCACCTATAAGTCATGGCCAACTGCAGGAACAAGATCCATTGTGAGATCTGCCACGGATATTTTGGTACCAGTCTCTCTCATATTGTGTGAAGTGTGCTTAGAATACTGTCATAGAGTGAATTCTTAGCTCACTAAGCTCTTATTGAAAATAATTTTTATATGCTCTGAATTGAGATAAGTATTGGGATAAATACATAAATATATAAGACATGATTCCTGCCCCTAAGGGGAAGGTAATACTAACACAAATAAATGCTTGGCATACAATATAAAATAGTGTATTGTTAGAACCAAACTGAATGTAGAGTAGACTCTTAACATTCAAAAGGGATTGGTCCAGAGACATATTTGAATCTCCCAATATGTAGATTTTTGTCATAAAATGCATGGGATGAGAATAACAACACTGAGTGAATACTACTTAAAAGATTCAGCTCACTCACTAGGTACCATAGATGCTCCTTCACAGGAGCCCTTCTGAGCTCCAGTTTAAAATCTCTGCTTTGGCCAAAAGACCAATAAATCTGAATTGGATGTTTGGGAGAAACCAGCAAATGGTTGAACCAGAAATTTCACTATGTGAATGCCAGAAGTCTACTACAATCTTGCTAATGCATATCTTATGCATACTAAATATTATGAATATCTTAGAAGGGGATAATGGTCATTTTGGAGTAGAAGTAATGAAATCATGAAAAATGGAAGTCAAAACAGACTCTGAAATATTAGTAGAATAGGACATCAGAACGAGGGTAATCCAGGAGAGGATTGAAGGGAAATGAGGTAGGTCTGAACTCTGTCTTGGGCCAGTGGTGCTCACTGGGAAAGCACTTATAGTAAGTATCACAGGTAAAACATATCCTCTCCAGTGGGAGCCCCTCCTCTGTCCTCAGGCCAATTATAGACACTGTTCTCCTCCATTACGGTTCATCAATCAGTGTCTGCATCCCATCTTCCAATCCATATTCTGCCCCTGGGCCCAATTCCCCACATAGTTGTCCAGATTACACGCTATATAAGGATTCCATATCCACAGGAACACAATTCGCCTACTCGAGACTCTAAATTGGTAAAATTATAAGACGTGGAGTTCCTTTACTGCAGATGGCAGTAAAGTATCCACTTGGAACAGAATCAGTGTAATAGTGTCATTTTCTGACTCATGGAAATTGTGTGTCTTAAAGAAAGAGATGTCATTTTCTAATTTACACAAAGGTACTCTATGGGCAGGTGACAGTCTTTGTCATGTTGAGTGGTTGAAACCATGGACACTTCTGGGAAAGCCAGTAGCTGAGACTCTCCGGGCTTGTCAAAAAACATGAAGAAAATGGAGAGCAGCCCTTCGCCTTTATGTATTGGTTGAAAATATTTCTCAGCTTGAGTATTATTCGCCCAAAGCCTGGAAGATCAAGCATCCTGTGTAATCATCTGTGCCTAAATTACTGTTCTCATATCGTGGTTGAACAAGTGTGGTATATTATCTTATCCATTAATAGTTTCATACTTTACAAGCTGTATCCAATTGTGCATTTCTTCTCCTTTTAAGTTCAGCACAATTTTGGTATTCTTCTGTTCTTTGTTGAGATGATAGGACACATGGTAGTGCGAGTGGGTTCTAAAACTCAACAGCTGCTTGTACACACCATCCTATGCCAGCCAGCTATGTTCCACATAGGCACTTATGCATTTGAGGACCACTGAGCACGATTCTAGGTCCGCTTTCCAAAAGCAAATTCAGTAAGTAGCCAATCTGACAAGTTATCAAGTAACCAAACACTCTCAAATACCTTAAACCAGATCTGGAAGAGTCAGCCAGTCATGTTGTCATAGGCATTCAGCAGAGGCCAGCCAAGGTTCAGTATGGTCCATGTCATTCTGTTCCTTGGGGCCTCTGAATTTTCAGAATGAAAACTCCTTCTATATTCTGTGTTAGTGGCAGTGGGCATTGTGTGAGTCCAGGTTGACATAAGTGATAAAGTGAGAGTCTCTTCTAAAGCCTTTTCTGAGTTAGTCTACTGTGTTTTCATCATCTCTTAACTCAATGATTTGCTAAAGTAGCTGATTAAGTGTGCATCTTGTGTAGAATTCAAATTTCAAATGTCTCAACCATTCAGACACAAAGGATATATATGCCTTTTAAATGTTCCATGCTAATTTGCATCCTTTTTCATTTTTGTGGGCTTGATTTGTTTTCCAAATGGTGGCTTTGTGTGAATGTTAATTTTCACCAATCTATGGCAACTTTCCTAATTGCTGAAACTAAAACTTCGAACAAAACAAATCTTCCAAAGCTGTGGAAATCATCTCATGCAATATGAATTCTGTACTTTATAACTTGACAAATTGGTTATTCAAGAATTGCTCACTTGGCAAACTGGTCTGTTTCGCATGAAGCAACTGTCCAGAGACCTTTCTGGCAACTCGATCCCAACACACACACGTCCTAGGGCCCCATAGGATAATGTGGCCCTTGGTCAGTTAGAGCTCTATAGTGTGTGATTGGGTGAGATGGCAAGATGGGGCTGTGCCACTTCTGTTGCTGCAAGTGACCGGGGTCACTTTCTGTGTTGTCACTGTGGCTCACCACGAATGTGCCAGCATCCCTGGCACAGATCCGCTCTCTTTGCCCTGTTTCTGTTGGGTCTCGTCTGGCACCAGCTATGGCTCAGGTGCTTCTTGATTCTTTAAGTTTGAGGGGCCCGTGCAGCCAGTCAGAACTCCTTCATTTCACTTCAGTGAACTGATTTGTGATGCTTTGAGGGCGAGTCCTATGTGTCCACTCCTTTCTTACTGCTCGGTGTCCAAAGGCTGGGTTTTCTTTTGACACTTAGTTGTTTCTTGTCTACTTGGGAGTGCAGCTGTAACAAAGCCATAAAGGAGTCCTGTAAGCTTGTCTCCATACCAACTAAAGGTATTGCACATTCACGTCCAATAAAGCCTCTGATTTCCGCTGGTGTTGGACCCATTTCATTAATCTCGAGTCCTGGCCATTCTGTCGTCACCAGAACTATTTATGGATTATTGTTTTCCCAAGACGTAGAGAGACAACATGTAATTAATTCCCTGTAAACTTAGAGCAAATAATTATATCTCTGATAGTCCGGAATTTATGAGGCTTCAAAGTCCTTTTTATTTCCCTCGATTTTGAGTTTACCATAAAAGTACAGAAACTGTTAAGGGAGAGTTTTAACTAACAGGATATTGGATGACAGGGATTTGTAAGACGCCAATTTTCCTAAAAGTATCCAATCTTTAAAACCCCGGGTATATTTCGTGTGGGGAGAAGGATGCTCAACAGGCAGAACTGGGATAGAAAGGAAGAAATTCTGATTTCTCACCAGAACAGAAACATGACTATAGTCCCAGGGCCTCTCTGCTTTCCCATACTGGGTCATATTCTTTTTTTTTTTTTTTTTAAGATTTATCTATTTATGCATGAGAGACACAGAGAGAGGCAGAGACACAGGCAGAGGGCGAAGCAGGCTCCTCACCGGGAGCCCGATGTGGGACTCGAACCCTGGACCCCAGGATCACACCCTGAGCCAAAGGCAGATGCCCAACCACTGAGCCACCCAGGTGCCCCTTGGGTCACATTCTTAAGGGAGGTTACTCCTCTAACTAGCTGGGAGCTACTCCTTTCTTGTGAAAGGGGGAAATGCCCCCATCTTTCTGGAGGAAGAGCTCAAGTTGAAGGCAATGCCTCAGACCCTCTCAAAGAAGCCCACACCGAGTAGATCTGAACAATTCGTTCCTGGTTTACCTGACCAGGAGTTAATTGCCTTTTCTAGAAACCGAACTTGCCCAACCGTTGACAGGAGGCTCGAGACCCTCGCTGCAGCCTGGGGGGAGCTTCCTGCGAAGATCAGGTGCCTGCGGCTTCGTCTTGCGATGGGCATGGGCGATGGACGGAGGGCTGCGCTGCTGTCAGAACCGGCTCGAGGAAGCCGGGGGTGTGATTAGCTCTAAATGAAGTTCTAAACCACTGGAACATGAAATGAAACTATTTTTTCTCTCTCTCTTTCTTCTTCCCCTTTCTTTAACCTGAGCTGCTGATGTAAGTGGCTCTAATTTACTTTCCCCGAGAAAACAAAGCAAAATAAAAGGCAGGATGGCAAAAAGATCCCTTTGCGAAGTGTAGCGCCTCTGCTCCTGATAAAAGGGAGTCATTTGCAGCTTTCATGGTGTCAGTATTAATTTCCTAGCAGTCAAAGCCACCGCTAATTTATTTACAGAACGATCTCCTTGCCCAGGAGCCGGGGCTGGGGAGGCAGCGGTTTCTAGCCTGCAGCTCGGTTTGTTGACAGGCTGATTTCCCACAAGGCCGTTTCCACCTGTGTTCCTGTTGTTTTAGCGCGTGTCTCCCTTTCTTCTCCCCCGCCGCCGCCTCCCCGATGGCTGCTGAAGGCCCTTCTCATCTCCCGTCCCTCTCATCCACTTCCTCCCTCCAGCCCCAAGGACTCCTGGCAGGGCTTTGCAGTCACTCCGCACTTACCCAGAGTCTCTGCTGGCAAAGTCCCAGGGGGCACTGCATTTCTTTCTTTCCTCTTCCCTCTTTTTTGTTTCAAGGACAAGATTCAAAAGAGCCTGCCACACACGGGTTGTAGGGTGCACCTTCAGATGTGCCTTCAAATAGGGGCTGAGCAATTTGAATATTTGTGCTCCTGGAAACCAGCCTGTAAAACTGTCCCCCAAAGCCCATTAAATTCTGCAAAATCGCTCCTCTTTGAGGGCTTCATTATGGAGTCCAATTTGGGGCCCTGGCACCTCTCTGCCAAAGCACTCATCTCTAAAGATGCTTACAATTGAAATTATAGAGTGGCTGATTTGGCCTTAGCTCCTTGCATATCAAAGGGTGGGAGGGCGGGAGGGAGGCTTCTGCAGAGCAGGGGAGATGCTTGCTGCATGCCAGAGCCAGACAGGTAATATATTGAGATGTTTAAAGCACATTTCTCCTGCATGCACATGTGCCTGCCTCTCTGCCACTTTATAGCTCATCTGCAGGGCAGCATGAGAAAGAGGAAGGCATGTTTTCAAGTGAGCGGTGGTGCCTCACAGGCACAGAGTGGGAAACAGACATTAGAGAGCCCATTTTCCAGATTATAGAGCGCCACGCTGTTAAAAAACAAACAAACAAACAAAAACCGAGACCAGAAAAGACATCACCTCAGCTACATAACCCACACCAACTGCTGCCACTTTGGACCTATGAGGCACTCACTGATTAAGACACATCAGAAGGGGATCCCTGGGTGGCTCAGCGGTTTAGCACCTGCCCTCGGCCCAGGGCGTGATCCTGGAGACCTGAGATCGAGTCTCACATCGGGCTCCCTGCTTGGAGCCTGCTTCTCCCTCTGCCTGTGTTTCTGCTTCTCTCCCTCTCTCTGTGTCTCTCATGAATAAATAAATAAATAAAATCTTAAAAAAAAAGAGAGAGAGAGAGACATCAGAGGTAGAATTGTGCCCGGTAGATGGACCTTGTGCTTTTTCCTGGCTTCTGCACAGTATGTACAAATAGTTTTGTGCATCTTCTTTTGCAAATGCTGTTTCTCTGGATCTAGAGCATTTTACTACTTTGTGTTTGAAGGTGCTGTGTTTAAAACATCCATTTATTTGTGAGAAGAGAGAGACCAGAAGGGAAAGTACAAAGCTTTGTTCATTTGGAACCGCACGATTAGGTCCTGGAGTACTCTGGAGGCCTAGCCAAGGGAATTTTGTTCTCTTCGGTGGCTGAGCAGAAGAGCATGGGAATAAGAGGAGGGGTTTCCAGGCCGGACCTGGTAATCATGCAGCCTAAATGGAAAAAGGTTCAGGCTGCTAATAGAACTGTTTGCTTCCCCTCCACCCTTCATGCTGCTGCACCTTCTGCATTCAGACCATCTTCCCCCAGGTCTCTGAGATGTGTCTGCTTCCCAGGGATGCGGGACTGTGCCGTCTGGAGGTTCAGGCATTTCTGAGTTCTCGCCGCAGAGCCCTCTGTGACCAAACACTCTCTTATTTATTTTGAAGGCGGAAACAATGTCATTTCACTGCCTGCGTGCGTAACTCCTGGATGCCCGAGACGATTTTGCTCAAACTTCCTGCCAACTCACTTTTCGGGCTGAGACTAAACAGGGAAAGTTTGGGCCCCGAAGGACAACTGTTCAGAGAAGCTGGGAGCAGGTAAAAGCCGAGCGATGAAACTCCTCCGACAATTGTCACCTGCCCTCTTGGCATCTCGGGGGCTCATCCCGCCCGGTGTCCTGGGGACGCCTCGCCTCCCTCTCCTCGATACTGCTAGCCGGGCCGCTGCCTGTCCTCCGGCCTGTCCTCCGGGACCAAGGACGCCGTCAGCCTGTAAACTGTATACATTTGCTCCAAAATCAACTTGAAAGTCGGCGTAAGTTGGATGGCGCGACGGCCGACGGCCGAAGGCCCACGAGGCCCGGAGGGAGGCCGCCCTGCCCTGTCTGCCTTGTCCCCCGATGGCCTTCCCGTCCACCAGTCTTGGGCCACCCTGAGGAAGCAGAGGACAGGGCCCCCCACCCCCAGACCCCTACCTCTCTGCCCTCACCAGATCCCCTCTACCTCACCCCTCCCCAAGTCTGGAGCAGCCTTGTGGGCTCCAGAAAGCTCCTGGTCTCCCGGAAGCCTACCTGGTCTATTCATGAGCCCTTTCCCAAACATTTTCTGAGTGTCTACAATCTTTGTTTCCCTGAGGGTTGGTGGAGCACGAAAGCCTGAGAGAAACATTTTTTTTTCTTCCTGTCCTGTCACAACCATTTTATGAATTTGTGACCTGAACCAATGTGGAGGTTGATATGTAGAAGGAGACATCTGAAAGAAAAAGAAAGATGTATGGCTACTATCAAACCAACTGTCCTCACTTTTTCAGTGTTAGGGTTGGACAGCTTAACGAAACTGCCCTTGGTTTCGAGACTATTTTAACTAATTTTCTATCAAGAGTCAATGGCAGCAATATACATAGTTAATGGTGACTAGGATCTTCTCACTGAGCAGGTCCTTTTCAGTCTTTTAGGTCACTCACATGCCAGTTATAGTCTGTGGATTATCACTGTGATTTAAAACATGAGCTTTGGAATCAGACCCAGTGTTGCACTTACCTAACAGCTCAGTGGCCTTGTGCGAATTGAAGGAGGAGGAGGAGTCACCAGCTGGTCAGAGCCTGGGGAAGTCTCTGGAAAGCTTTTGGGGCACTCTGCCTTGCTTCTTGAGCTCCACAGCTGCCCACTCCAGCATCTTTGCATTAGAGGTGCAGCCTCTGGGAAACCCCTGCCAATACCAGCAAGTCCTGACCATACCAGCAAGTCCTGGGCAAAGTTATAGCTTTTGATCCACTTGGGCAAGTGCTGGGCTTCAGTTTCTTCATGCAAAATAGAAATTATAACCCCTGTTCTTCTCTGTTCCCAGGGTAAGATCTGTTTTCATTCCTCCCCAAATACTTCCTAACACTTATGTTGTACCAGACACCCCAGCATGTGCTGAAGATGCAATAATGAGCTGTGTAGACATGGCTTCTGCCCTTGTACTACCTACATCCTCATGGGAGGTACAAGCAAACAAGTAAACAGACATAAAATAAGCAAAGTACTTGGGCTAAGTACTAGAACAAAGAAACACAGGACTTTGGGGTAGGCATGTCTGGATTAGAAAAGGATTGGAATTTGTGAGATTCAAACAGTGCATTTGAGAAAGTGACATATGAGCCAAGACCTGAAGGTTGAGGAGGTACGAGACATATAAAGAAAAAAAAATTCCTTAGGTGGAGGAAAGAGCAAGTGCAAAGGTCCCGTTGCTGGGACATAGTGGGCCAATGGGACAGGGGGCATTTCTTAGAGAGAGAAGCAAGGCGCTCATCCTGTAAGGCTCTGTGGCCTTGAGAAGAGGATGGTGTTTCATTCTAAGTGGTGGGAAGCTATTGAAAGGTTTTCAGATCTCATTTGTGACGTATGGAGACCACACTTGCTTCTAATGGGGAGCAGGTTATGAGGAGATGCAGAAATGCAGTCAGGCGGGGCTGTCCCCTCGTGCCTGCATAACTCCAAGTATTTCTGAACTTTCAGACTCCAGGAGAGCTCATCCCATCAGAAGAGATGAGCACTGAGCAGAAGGAGTTTGGATGTGTCTGTTGACTAATTAATTTCTCCTGATCCTTGCCGAGAATTCTGTCCATATGTTAGTGGATGGATCATAAAATTGACTTTAGAAATTAGAAGTCACACAAGCTTTCTAAAAATGACATGCTTTAATATTTCTTGGATATTATTTTACAGGAACCTCTCAATAAGAAGAGGGCACTTGCTTTTTTATTTGACCCTCCGCCTTTAAAAATCCCCTTGACAAATGTTTGTTTCCATTGCCCCAGCTACTGGGGGAGAAGAGAAAGAGGATGAGAACAGGAGCTCTTTTTCCACGAACAGGTGGAGATGGAGACTTCTAGTGCCAGCTCTCCTCCTGCTACGCGACGTGAGGCACAACAGTGCCCCTTCCTGGGTCTCTTCTTATCTTGTAAGTGATGGCATTAGAAAAAGAATCTCTGAGGTTATCCCTTCTGCTCCTAGGACTTGTGATTCTTTGGCCTTTAATTGGAGCAAAGAACAAGAGGTTGCTCATTAGCTACTGATTTTTCTGAGGTAGACAAGTAGGAAATCGCCTAGTGGTTCGCTTCCTATGTTTTTTGGTGCCTTTTCCTGAAACCCTGACCATGTTAAGAACCTCCTCTGGAAGCAGGTAATTCCTAGGTCCTTCCTCCCACCCCCTCATCCACCAAATGAAGGTGTTCCAGGGCAGTTACGTGGGCCACAGCAGCTGCTTCAGGTGATGCGTGAGCTGGAGCTCTGAAGGCTGGCTTGTCATTGTGCTCACTGTCCCCGGCCCCACCTCTGCCTGTTTCTGGGGCTGTGTTTGCTGGTTTCTTCATTCTGCTGGACACCTCCTAGATAATGTGATCAATGGCATGAGTTCTCTTGCTGTTCCCACTGCCCACAAATCAAGCTCTTAATAGCCCAATAAAATCATGAGATTCGGGATAAAAAAGTGATTGCATTGCTCAGATGCTAATGAGGCACATATATCTGAGACAACTGACTAAAGTCTATGGAAAGAAGGTCTCGGTACAACATGCAAGGTGGCTAATTTACAAAGATGTGGAGCATTCCAGATAAGAGAATGTCACACACCTTTACGTCGAAGAGCTGTGGTTAAAATAGCCTGCTTTTCCTTACATATTTTCCCATGAAATATTGGGACACCGAAGGAGTCAGTACAGGCGAGATGGCTGTGATTCTCCCACCAGGGTCCTTCTGTCTGCCAGGTGATAGCCAACAAATGTACCAAGGTGGCAAGCCAAGTGCTTCCAGTATGTTCCTAGAATGTGTTGTGCAGTCGATAATAAATAACTCCTAAGTTGTGTGATTACATAATGATAGCCACATTCATTCACCTGTCTATCAAAGAAGCCATATTTGAGTTTGAGCTTCTATCCCCTGGGCCCATGAAGCATTAGCTTGGAGTCTTTAAAATTCCCAGCAACCCTGGGCTAAGTGCACTGGGGTGGAATGTAGTCCCTTTTGCTTAGTAATCCATTAGCTAATGGGTGTGAGCCCGTCAGTTTTCTATTTATTCCTTAAACCATTAAAGTTCACCTGCTGTGCGTGAGACTACACTTGACAAAGAAGAGTGATAGTTGAAATAAAATAAATATCAAGCCTTACGAGATCTGATGGGTATTGTTTAAAATATAACGGGCTTCATGGAAAGGTAAAGGTGAACCAACTATTACAAGTTGACACATGGCATCCTGGGCACGATGAGGCAAACAGAACTCTGTTGTGTTCCAGTCCACAGGCGCTCACTAGTGGAAAGAGAGTTGTTTGAGAACTGTCTTCCACGTGCTCCCCCGTATTTGTCACCAATGTCTACCTGAGCCTCTTGGAAGCTGCTCGATAAATTTCTCAGTCAACTTTTTAATGGCTTCCTTTTACTCCTGATATATAACTAACACCCCCAGTGCAATCTTAGCTTGTGAGAACGATAGAATCTTGGAGAGAGGAATGCTTTATGTCAAAGCACATCTATTCATTATTGCTATGAGCCAAGAACAGTTGTAGGCACTCAGATAGGGCAGTAAATAAAAATGCTCAGAAATAAATATGCAAATGAGATAATTTTAGAAAGAAAAGAGAGCTGTGAAGAAATTAGGGGCATCTGGGTGGCTCAATCAGTTAAGTGTCTGACTCTTAGTTTCAACTCAAGTCATGATCCTGGGGTAGTGAGATCGAGCCCCATGTCAGGCTCTGCATTGAGCCTGGAACCTACTTGGGATTTTCTCTCTCTTTCTCTCTTTACCCCTCTCCCAACCCTCTTTTTTCTCTCTCTCTCCCTCTCTGTCCCCTTCTATAAAAAAAAAAAGTAAGTGGTGGTGTCAGAGAAGATGACTAAAAGGATCTACTTTAATTGGGTATTCGAGGTCAATTAGGTTCATATGGCCCAAGGTCTATCCAAGAGCAAGAATTGCCATGTCAGCTGTTGCCACAATAATGCTGCCAGACCAAAGTCATCCTGAGCAAGCCACATGGCCTCCACTCACATCATATCCATTAATACCCCACTGGTCAAAGCAACTCACATGGTTAACCCAATATCAATGGGTAACTTTAGTCCATCCACATTCTGCTTCCTCGAAGCAGATTCTTAGAGGATTGTTTTCTACAACTCCTGGCTGTCTTCTGGGGAACTTTTCTTTTTACTCTTCAGGCATTTCTAAAAGGGCAAGGAAAAGATTTCTCCCTTTCAGCAACTAAGCGACATTCTCAGTCTGCTTCCTGCCCATAGAAATTCCAGTGACTCAGATGTCTTTTTAAATCTCTAACAGCCACAGTCTCTTCTAGTCCAGGATGGCTATGTAATTTCCAATGCAATTGTCTCAAAAACTGAGTGGGTTGGTTATGTATTTAATTCCAGTGAATTCCATGCACTGATGTCCCACTCGTAATTCTTTTTAAAAATGTCATTCTCTTTAGAGTTAGTTGTGGTTCTTAATTTGAGGACCCCAGGCTTCGGTGTGATCTTTCTAGGAGTGTTTTGTGTAGTGGAAAGGATCTACTTAATCTTTTCAGAGATCTTAACAAAGGATATGATGACCACACTCTTGATTTAGACTATGTTCCTAGGCTTTATTTTAATGGCCATGTTCTTGGTCTTTTCCCTCTAGCTTTATTTTACTTTGAGGATATTTTACTGGATGGAGTATAGAGATGAAAAACAGTATCATTTTCTACACAGCAGATCCCTGATTTTCTGCACGTTCTCTGTATTTTCTCTCAGTTGTGTTTGTGAACCAGACCATTCTTTTCTGAGCTCATCTCTTTTGTGTGGCACCTTATCAAATGTGACTACCTACAGTCAGTTCAGGCTTTTAATATTCTATATGCATATCTCCTCGTGTACTCCCTGGGTTCAAGAAGTGCATGTCTGCCTTTCTAGAAGATCAGAAGTACTACTTTAATTGCATGTTTTACTAAGTGTTTCACTGTTGCTTAACCTAGGTCGTGATTCTCCTGATCTCCTGTTTCCTTAGCACCTACCACTGAGTTGGAAAAAATTTTTTTTCAGGTTTTTCTTACAATTATACCTCCTTATAGGTTTCTATTTCTGGGTCAGTCAGCTAATGCTACAATTAACGCCACATAACAAATTGCTCCAAAGCTCAAGTGCTGGCAGCCTCTACAAGTATTCATTCTCATGCTCGCAGATTTGCAGGGCAGTATTTGTGACGGACAGCCGATATTGTCAGCATGGCTGGTGACTTTGCTTCAGGCTGAGGATCAGTGAAGTTCAGCTCTAGTCAGCATGGTCTGGTCTATCCCACATGTAGACACTTCAGACCCGGGCGGAAGTTTCAACAGCTTCCTGAAGGAAGCTCCTCCTACAGTGAATCTCTGGAGTATGAGAACCACATAAAATGTCACAGTCATGTCTACGGCCTCTGCCTTTATCATGTCAGCTACTGTTCCATGGGCCACAATAAGTCACATGGCCCAGCTCAACATCAGTAAGATGAGGAGATATCCAACACCCTGCCAATTTTCCCGCTGAGGCTCTTCTGAACATGTAGTCACATGCTTGCTTATTCATTTTCTTTTGTTTTTATACTGAATTATTGCCCAGTGCCTCTTACACCCAGTTCCTAGGATAATGACTAACACACACTAGCCACTTATATGTTTGAATGAATGAGTAAAAAAGGAAGAAGCAATTTCAAGAGATTTCTCGTTCTGAGTAGAACAAGCTCCCGAGTCCATTCTATAACTTTGTTAACCATATCAAAATTTCACCTCATCACATATCACCTAAACCTATGACAGTTAAATGTTTTAATTACAAAGCAGCATTGCAGGATCCTCCAACAAGAAATGATTTATGGATACCAACATATAAGAAATGTTTCTTTACTCTTCTGCTTTGTGTGTCCAGGTCACCCACCTTTCACCTGTATCCTCTCCCATCCTCAGCAGCAGTGCCAAGCCCTTGCCCTGAGATTTATTGCCAGGGTTTGCTTCCTTAAGCATGTGACAATAACTGGAATAATTTTTCTTCTTTCCTGTCTGGAGCTCACTGGTACCTTTTCTGGTACTAAAGTATAATGAGAAGAAATGATTTGGGGGATATCTATTGTTTTGATCTTGCTTATGACAAGCATCAGTCACACATCGTCTTTTGGTTTGATATGGGAGCTGTTGGAAACATTTTCTTTTGTTAAAAGAGGAGTCCTTTCTTTGAGGGTGACCCTTTGGATGCCAGGGATACAATATAGTTAGCTTGTGAGAAGTGAGAAGGACTTGCAAGAATTTTATTTCTTTAAGACAAGGATGTCCATCATAATGCTGCATATAATATCAAGAAATAAGAATCTAATGTCTATCATTTTGAGATCAGTTAAATATGGTAAGAAAAATCCATATATATATGTCTCTATCTGTCTATCAACACACACATATGTGCATACAGTGGAATTACAATTTCTAATATTGACAGACTGGCTAATATGTGCCAGACATGTTATGATAACTCAATGTGTGGCTTATTTTATTAACATCATATTCTAAGATATCTCTTAGGATAAATACTCCTATTGTTACTTCTTTCCAGTGGAAGAGACCCTGAGGATTAGAAAAGTTGAGTGATATTTTTTTGAAGTCATTTCAATATATATTGATTATTGGGCTAATACATTCCATAGATATACCTACTGTTGAGTTCATATGTGTCTTAAACAAATGGCCTTCAAGGTCCAAGGGGGACCCTCTGTCCCCATGCAAAGTTGATGAGCAACTCATTTTTAATTGAGGATAATTACACCTATATTATATGACCACTGAGAATTTAACAAACAAATTTCCATAAAGTTACTAGAATATCGCCCCATATAAAAATTGGCTCCCAACAAGGGAATGCCAACTGACATTAAAACCATTTCCCTGTTAATTTTTATTTTCTCTTTTAGGTTCACCTTAAATTTAATTAAGCAAGTTGGCATCTTTCTGGACATGAGGGTGAGTCATAATATTCTGTGCTGGTGGGGAAGAAATGGAGGTCGAACATGGGCCCTTTCAGGTGAACACTGGGCTATGGGTGTTTATAAGGCATCAAGAGTAGGGAAGGAATATTAACTTTGAATCATAAAGAGAAATCTTAGAGATCTCTTTCATCTGGTTCCAGCGGCCGATTGGAGAGCAGCTGATCATGTCCCTAGAAAGCCATGCAACATACCCGTAGGGCAGGTAGGAGTCAGGGCAGGAAGGAGAGGTCTGCCCAGGGGGGACCAGATTAAACAGGGTACTGGCTCTGCTTAGAGAGCTACCAGTGAACCAAGCACGGATTAGGACTATTGCATAAATAGAGATGAAGGAAACAATGTTGGGATGCACTAAGAAGGGAAATGACAGAAGGAGGAGAAAAACTGAAAAGGAGGAGCATTTCTGAGGGGAAAAGTCGAATGTACTTGTCCTTCGTTCTGTGGTGGCCTGTGGCCTCCATTGGGAATGCTCTCTCCACTCTACTCCCACCTCTTTCTTGCTAACTCGTGCTCCATCAAGTCTGCTCTCAAGCATGAGCAGAATGCCGCATCTTGTTGTATGTGTTCATGGCTTTCTATTCTTGCTCCTCAGAACATAACAGGTCAAATATTCACAAGGAAGTATTTATAGACTCTCCCCTCCCACAGCCTGCCAAAGGGAATTATATTTGGCCAGCCCAATATCTCCCCTTTTCCCAGCTCCACTGAAGAGGAAAGATTTTCTTACAGGGGGAAAAGATTTCACTAAGAATAATACAGTGAGAGATGGGGAAAGAGAGGAGGAAAAAAGAAAAATCGTGCAAACTCAGAGTCGGCTTTTTGTCAGATGGATTGAGGAAACCAGTGTCTGAGTAAGGTGAGGAGTCAAGGAAAGGATAGTAGAGGAAAGAGAATTTTAGTAAGGATTGCCATGGACTTTAAATTTAGATTATTTTTTAATGGCCTTTAAAGGATTTAAATTTAGAAAAATCCATGTGGAATTTAAGAAACAAAACAGAGGTTCAATAGGGGAAGGGAGGGGAAAAATAAAGATGAAATCAGAAGGGGAGACAAACTTAACAGACTCTTTACTATAGGAAACAAACTGAGTGTTGATGGAGAAGAAGGGGTGGGGTAATGGGGTGACAGGCATTAAGGAGGGCACTTGATGTGATGAGCACTGGGTGTTATACACAACTGATGAATTACTGAACTCTACATCTGAAATTAATAATATACTATATGTTAACTAATTGAATTTAAGTAAAATATGTTTTAAAAATCCAGTTTCTTTCTACCTAAATTTGGTGTTGAAGTAGGCTTGACTGTGTGCAAAGATAGAAGCCATATGCTCTCTCAGATAAATTAGGGTTACAGTAGTGTTTATCACAATGTGAAATTATATGTTCATGTGATTGTTTGATTCATATCTGTGCCCCCCTCAGGCAGGATAGAAGAAGGAAATGTGTCTATTTAAGACACAATCACACCCCAACCCTTAGCACAGCGCCTTACAGAAAGAGGGCCCTCAATAAGAATGCGTGTTTTTTCTTTTAAGATTTTATTCATTCATGAAAGACACACAGAGAGAGGCAGAGACGCTGGGAGACAGAGAAGCAGGCTCCCTGCGGAGAGCCTAACGTGGGACTCGATCCCGGAACCCTAGTATTACAACTTGAGCCAAAGGCAGATGCTTAAGCGCTGAGCCACCCAGGCACCCTTAAACAAATGTGTTAGGAGAAAGCCACAGTTACTGCCTGATTCTAATTCCCTTCCCCTTGCATTGCCTTCATTTTATGGCTGCTACCATCCTTGCCAGCATCCCACCCAAGTCTGTGCTATCGAACAAGTCAACTTCAATGGGACTCTCTCCTTTCCGCTGACATTTTGTCAACTCCTTTCTGGAGTACTAGATTCTCCTTATAGCATAATTCCCTGTGCAGGGTATTTCCTGCAGAAAGCTGACCTCAGGCCTGTGGTTCATTCCAGGGCTCAGAACCTTCATTCTTAATATAGAATGTGGAAATTCTACAACCGGTGGGAAAAAAGTATGCCAAGTAGATAAAAATCAGTCCCACTGCAGCATTAACTCTCCAGAGAGAAGAGATAAAACTGCTTGATGCTTAAGTTTAAAAAAAAAAAAAAGTAGCAAAATATTTCCAGTTCCGGAAACTGAATATCATTCCTAATGTAAATATAGAAGCCTCTGGAGAAGATCATAGTTGGGAGAGGGAAGAAAAGCAAAGGGAACAGTACGAAGGGATTTCACCACCCATCTCCACAGCTTCATAGCAAAGAAACCACCCAAAGACATCAACCGTGTCTTTGATAGTAGATGCCCCAGTCAGAAAACTGAGTTTGACTTTTTTTTCCTTCCTCAATCCCCACATCGCATCAGTTGCCAGACCCTGGTGGCTCCCTCTCCCTCAGTACTTCTCTCTTTTTTTAAATGATTCCCTATAATTGACATGTAACATTGTGTAAGTTTAAATTTCACAATGCGCAATGGGTTGATTCGCTACATTTCTATATTGCAATGATTACTACCTCGTATTAGCTAACACCTCTGCTGCGTCACATAATTATCATTTCATTTTGTGGTGGAAACGAATAAGATCCACTCTCTTAGCAACTTTGCAATAGATGATACGTGATGGTTGACTATAATCACAATGCTAAATATTTCTAATCCTATCTATTTTCTTCCTTACGTCCTCCTAGTCCAAGCTATTACTTTCCTGCCTAGAACACTGCACTGGCCTGATACATCTTCCCCAGTTCCCCTCTGCCTCTCAATTCATTGTCTATGTGGCAATGAGAATAATACTTCCAAAATAGAGGTTTGATCCCTTGTTTACAATGTCTTTGACCTCTCACTACTCATGGTTAGAGTAAACGTCTATTATCATGTGGATAACAAGAGAATAGTGATGAGGACTATTTGGGGGGTGAGTATGTGACTTCAGAAATCGAAAGGCCATGTGAGTGGAGCCTCTGGAGTGCAAGATGACATCGTGGAAGTTGGGAAATTCCATTCAGTACATACACTGAGCACCTACTGTGTGCTTGGCACTGGACTAGATGCTAGGATGCACAGGGAAATAGAGAATAGAGAGATGACCTGGAGGACTCCTGTGAGGGAACTTGCTATTAAAGGGAGCAGAAAGATGGCAGGCTGAAACAACAGTGCGGTCAAATAGTTTTTTTTTCTTTGCTTTAAAATGCCATCATATTGTAGGCTGGTAAGAAAGTACTACTGAGAGATCCCTGGGTGGCGCAGCGGTTTGGCACCTGCCTTTGGCCCAGGGCGCGATCCTGGACACCCGGGATCGAATCCCACGTCGGGCTCCCGGTGCATGGAGCCTGCTTCTTCCTCTGCCTATGTCTCTGCCTCTCTCTCTCTCTCTCTCTCTCTCTCTCTGTGACTATCATAAATAAATAAAAATTAAAAAAAAAAAGAAAGTACTACTGAGGTAGGAGAACTTGATGACTTGGAGAGAGAGGGAAATAATTCCAGGAGCAATGTTCTTGAGAATGTGATTGATGGGCAGCATGCTAGGGCAGGCATAGCCCTGGTGTACTGGAAAGACTTCACTTCTCTGGAAGTCTACCTAAAAGTGAATTTACTCATGGGGGTCTTTCCACAAGGCAAAAAGATTGGAAAAAAAATGATGCATAAATTTTTACATTGAATGTGGCCACTGCAGAGTATTAGGGATTTTTTTTTCCACAATCACATATTCCATTTTCCCATATTTCCATTCCTTTCCATTAATCTCAGGTACTTTTTCCTCATATAGCCAGCTCCAAAGGCATTGGTCATGGCCTTTCATGCCCTATTTTCCCTTATCTGCTTGGAGAGTTCCTATTCACACCACTCAGGCATCCCCTCTTTGCAGTGTTTCTTGATCTTCATGGATAGGGCAGATCACTATGACCCTCAAATCAGGCTGTGTAAACATCTCCTTTAGCAACATGTCTTTTGGCCAGAAGCCCCAAACTGACATTCTAGAGGCTCATGGTTTTTGTTTCCCCAGTGCAGTGTTTTTAAGACACTATTTTTGGATCAGATGACAATGTTTTAAAAAATGAAAATTTCACACTAAAAAAAAATTCAGTAATACACATAGCATTCTTGAAAAATGAAAGATGGGCATCACTGAGCCCAAATTCCCATGTGGGAGCAACTGCCGGGAGCAAGCGAGGTGCTCGCTGTCTGTTTTCACCCCAGCTCACCCCCCCATGCTTTACCAGCATAGCCCTTGTGGACAAATACAGGGCTGTGAATTTATGCACCATGCTGAGTTGAGACTTAGGCCCCTTGGGCAGGAATCATGACTGGTCTCCCTGCACATCCTAGCATCTGCTCCAGTGCCAAGCGCAGTGCTCAGTGTGTGTACTGAACTGAATTTCCCCAATTCTGTGGTGTCATCTTGCATACCCGGAGGCTCCACTCACACGGTTTCTCTGTTCCTGAAGACACATACTCACCCCCAAAGCTCAGATCCTTACATCTGCCTTCATCCCCTGGGCCTAAGGGGCCCACCCCAGCTGGTTACCTAGTCCCTCACATCTCCATTCAAATGTCACTTTCTCTGGAAACCTTCCCCAGCCCTTCAGGTTAAATCAGATCCCACTGTAATATACTTTCAGAACACTGTAGACTTTTATTCATTGTCATAGTGGGGTTGTTAATATTTACTTGTGTGGTTGCTTAATGTCTGCTTGCCCCCACTCATCTATGAGCTCCATGAGGGCTGGATCAGCATCGCCACGCTCACTGTGGCATCTACCGCACCTCCCCTGGTCCTGGGTGCACAGCAAACCACCAAGGTGAATGTGAATGAGTGAATGAACAAATGCTGCCAAGAAATAGGCCTTAAGGAAAGCGGAGGCCAGTGTGGAGAGGAGTAGATGTCTGTTTTATTCTGTGCAGCACTGTGACATAGATGTGTCACTCTAAACTTCCTAAACTGCTTTGAGTATAGATTTGTCTTGTCTGAGACGGTGAGCATCCTGAGGGCAGGGTCCTCTTATTCTTTTTTTTTTATTTTCTGCATCTAATACAGGGACCTGTGTCTGATACAGAATCCAATGGAATGACCAAACTAATCAATGGACTCCCTTTTAAAGAAAATGATGATAGTTTCTCCAGTTATTAACTTGTTCATTACACTCTTTCATTACCTCAAAGTGGGCTGTATTCGAGACTGGAAGTGTATCAACAATGCCCACTACCAAGATGACCAAGATGGTGGCTGTGTGATGGCCTATTAGTTCTGGTCATCAGGTTTCTGTGGTCTCTGGCCTACTCGCTAGGTTTCTGCGGCATTTCACAAGTATTGTTAACCGTACCATGTCCAGTAATTGCAAGGGCACGGCATGCATTGGAGGAACAATTGGAAAGACTTATGATTATGATGGAATTTAAAATCATTTTACAAGAGAAGGTGCCTACTGGGTGTCTGTGGAATGTTAGACTCCAGAAAAAGTTGGTTTTATCCAACAGAGAGAGTGTCTCATCCACAAGGAATCTAAATCTATAGATCATGGAAGGTTATGAGTTCACACATGCCTCCTCATCAATGAGCCAGGGCACATAACTAATTGACCATAAGGCTCACTGGGACTAATTAGCAGCTGCATGTGAAGGGCTTGGTTCAGACTTGTAGCACGGAGGATGGCGTTCTAGAATGGCCAGATCCTGGACTCACAGTTCAGTCAGGGCAGGAGGATCGCACTGCTTCTTGGCTGTGAATTGTTGGGGCTCTTGGCTCCTCTGTGGGCCAGTGTACACATGTGCGCCTCCATCTGCTGCCGGCAGAGGGCAGCAGTACGCTGTGCGTGTGCAATTTGCATCCCAGATTGGCAAATCCCCAAGGATTTACAAAGAAAGAGAGTGGGTGTCCCAGGACTACCCAGATTTCTTTTCTCTGGGTGTCAACACTGGTCTGAGTAATTGCAAACACAGACCTTCTACATATGTTGGACTTTGGCTCATCTGAAATACTGAAATGAATACACAACTAGAAGCTGCCATCACAGACAGGAAGTAACTTTAATTAAATATTGTGAAAGTTGAAAAGTTTTTACAGCTTGAATTTTGCAAAAAAAAAAAAAATTATAACAATCTCTACAGTAGTTAGGTTCTCTAACAATTGAACTGTACAGTGCGTGTCTATTCAAAAAGTTTGATAAGAAGGTGAAAGGTTAGTAGATTCAGAGATGACTTCATTAAGCTGCATCCTAGTACAATGTGAGGCCAGGGCATGTCAGGCAATCCAGTCATCCAGAAGCTGTATTTTTCCCCCAAAACTGAAATCTTAATTCTCTGTTTCATTTTCTTCTTAAAGCCATATTCTGTATTTAGGGGAACATCTTTTACTTGTAGAAGTTTTGTGTAGAAGAAAGAGGGTCAGAGGGCCAGAACATCTTTTTATCTAATCAATATAAATAGAGGCAACAGAACACAAATCATACACATTTTAAAGGCTCTTTGGACTTTCCAGAAAAGTTCTAACCACTACACATGGCTGACAGACGGGTGGCGTTTTGTTGTCAGGGTCTGAGCCGGACACCTCGCCGGCTGACCATTCCTTCACAAACGGTTAATGGGCTCACCAGACAAAATATGGCTTTAAATTGTATACATCTTCAGGCCAGCGCTTACCACACGAATTCAGACAACCTTTCTGAGTACCGAGAAGCAATGCGTCCACCTTGCTTACATTTTCCAGTTTTCTTTATTATTATTAATCATCATTATTATTATTTCTCACCTTGAAAAATCAGCTTTCCTCCCCTCCCTTCCCTCCCACAACTCCCATCCCCCACCCGCCCCAACCCATAAAAATCGCACTCCGCCAGTCTAGTGAAAACCATTGCAAAATCCATATGGGGGCATGCACAGTTGCAGCATTGTTGTAAATTTCTTGCTCTACTAGAAAAAGTTACATTGTCTTAAGGTAACAAAACAGTTCTTTTGTGCTTTTCCATTTCTTTGTTTTTTTTTTCTTTTTTCTTTTTCTTTTTTCTTAGAATGTTAGTGATGACTGACAATTCTGGTGCACAGTTACAATGTACAAGTGAAATGAATATGATTTGCATTGTTAAGGCATCCAATCTGCTGGTTTATATTTATGTGAAAGACAGAGGAAATATACAAGCAGACTTAAGAAAGAAAGTATGTTCATTGATTTCTATGAAGTTTCTCCCCCAAATTTAATGCACAAAATGCGTCACTCCAAAGGGAGAGATTCCATGCATATTAATAGAGTAAAACAGCATTAGTTTTTTTTTTCTGTAAGCTTCCAAAGCAAAGGATACATTTTTTTAATCTACAGAACTAAATGCTACAAGAATAATATGCTACTATTTTTTTTTTTTGCCATATATTGGAAAAAACTTCTTAACTTACAAATAATACAAAAATAGACAATGGCTTTTGGGTGGAAATAAAAAAATTGAAGCATGGTTTAAAACAAAACTAAAAATAACTATAAATGAAATGTTTAAAAATCACATTGAAACAGCTAATACAACTGTAGGTGACCAAACAAATACGCACTTTTCACATAGCAAACATACACAATAAAATAAACTGGGAGTGGGAGGAAAAGGAAGAAGGGGAAAGCAATGTACAAATTCCAAAGATAAATACATTATTTATATGGATATTTTACAAAATCCCCTTTAAAACAAAAAGCCTTTTAATTAACTTCGCAAGTATGTGCAAGCTAAAGGTAGTGAGCTTTTTTTTTCTTTGCAAAATATGCAGTAAAATCTTTTTTGTGATATTGAAAAACTGTCTTAAGACATTAAAATGTATAAATAGAACAACGACTTTGGCAAAAATCACAAAAAATCTACAGTATTTATAACTACATACAAAAACACAACAGCAAAGGAAAAAATATCAGGCAAATGCATCCTCCGAGCTTTGCTGCATCTTTGCTATTTATTCTTACTTTTAAGAACACTTCCCAGATGATGAGAGCAAAAATTCCATAGAACAGAAAACTATGTTTTGGAGCTCTCAACCTTCTTCTCCTTTCTCCCAGTTTTCCTTTTACTCTTAATTCCAAAGCACTTAACCTGTCGCTCTAATCTATTATGTTACAAATGGTAAGGGTCACCAAGAGAGGCGCGTTATCTCCAATGGGAAATCTGAAATACCTGCCATGTTGCTTCTGTCAGCTTGTGGAGGATTGGTAGGAATCAGCATTTAGGATGAGTAAACTTTAAACTTGCAAATGGCGGTGTGAAAGTGGGATTTTGGCTTGGTAACTGGAGGGCTTAATGTGGAATTCTGTGCCTGGACCCTGTTCCATGAAGTCTCATAGGAGATTCTCACACAGTATGTGCGCCATCAAGCTCTCAAGAGGCCATCGGCTTCAGAAGAAGTTGACACAAGTGAAAGAGAGAATGATACCAGGTTTCAATACGCAGTTTCAACAATCTGTCTAGAGGCACTGGATTTTTGAGTAGAAGGGAAAAATGTGATCACTTACATCACTTTTTAACTTTCCAGGCTGCATTTATTTACACAGTTACTTAAGACAACAATACAAAAGAGAGAAATAAGCTTGCACTGCTAAGGGATGGCGTGTTAAGTTAGATATTGAAAATGCACTGTCTGAGCTAACTACCATTTGATATGCTTTAAGGCGCAAAAGCCGACCCTTAGTTTTCTAAAAAAATCTAACTGGCATTCCTATTCTGTCCCATACAAGCTTTTTTTTTTTTTTTCTTTTTTATTCTTTTTAACTTTTTTGTAAATATCACCACTTCATTCTCCCTTTACACAGCTTTAAAAACATCATAAATTAAAACATGGAGTCTTATTTATAGTGTCCCTTGTATACAGCTTTATGGTTTATAAAAGACCAATGATTGCAGAGTTAAGCTTTAAAAAAAAAGAAAGTAAAAGAAAAAGTGGATTTGCTTTTATCAACACAGAATAAATATATCCCCCAAATACTCGGGAGGTACAACTTTTAACCAACACTCTGCACTTGCAGATCCCTTCCAATTTCAGTATTTGCAAGGTCGGTGATATTGTTTGTTTAAAAATCTGCAGTTATTGTGATTCCTCTTAAAAAGGCCTGAGTTAAAAGTTCCACTTGGGGACTTGTATCAGATTACTCTCTGTAGCAGAATCCAACCTCTTCATTAATAAAATTCTTCAAGGCAATTCTTTCACATAGGAGGGACAATCATGCCAGATATCGCTGTGGAAAGAGAAGATGAAAGTCAATGGTTTTGCATCCAAGATTCTCACTGAGAAAAACAGGGGGGGGGAACCACCCACACAACACTGTTGGCTGAATAATGTCCTCTCATCTTCCCTGGAATGAGTTTTTGTTATAAAATGTACATGTACTTTATTAAGAATGATAATATATCAGCCTGTGTATGTGTCTTTAATGGGACAGAAGATGCTAAACATCCTCCAAGTCTGATTTCAATTTTAAAAATGTAACTGGAAAGTTGCATAGTTTGAATGCCGCTGGGAAAGCTGCAGCCCCCAAATCTTGCAAAATAGTAAGAATTTGCAATTTGTCACTCTTTGTTTCCCCTCCCCTTCACTTCCATCATACAAAATAAAAGAACTGGTTCATCCCAAATGCCAGCTAGTTCTACGAAAAAACAAAAACAAAAGCAAAAACAAAAAACATGGCTCTGTGCTCTGTATTTGCATGAAGGAATCCTGCCGTCCTTTCAATCCTCCTGCCTGGGAGAAGGGAGCACCGGGAGCCTTGTTCCCTGGGCAAAGAAGCAGGGATAATGTATGAAGCGGGAGGGGAAGACAGGTTTGCAAGAAACTGCAGGATGTCTCCTATACCACTGCTTCACTCAAGGTTCTGGAATGATCTGACCACGTTCCTAGAAAATTACAGCCTAGGAAAGCTGGGGTAAGATCCTGGGGTAATCAAAAAAATCTTTCAAAGGGTTGAGTTAGGAGGCCGCACACAGTGGTATTTAGAAAAGCAGCGACTCCAATAGGCCAGCCTTCCACCTCTGACTTTCCTGCTTTCTGAATATGCTGTGCTCATTACACCCACGCCCCCCACCCCAAGGTAGTTAACCTTTTTCCTTGAACCTCCACTTCCTCAGCTAGAAAATGCAGTTAAGGATATTTGGAAGGCCAGTGGTATTTTTAAGGTTGTTGGAGAATTAAATAAAATAACATATGTGAGGTGCAGCTCCGAGTAAAGACCTCATAGAGGTTAGCTGCTATTACTTTTAATCCATCCCTTCTGCTGCTAGACTAGCTGTGTGACCTTGTGCTGATGGTTTAACCTCTCTGAGCTGTGCTTCCTCTTCAATCAATAGGCACCACCCATTGAATGATGAGCATGAGAAATGAAGGGACGTCTGTAAGAAAGTTAAAATAGTATGGGAACTTTGAAATATGTTGAGGGAAAAGCAATGCGTACATTAGAAGCAAGAAGTGGCCATCTTTGCTTCCAAAGAGGAGAGAGAAAGGCATTGCTTTCTTTTTATTGGCAATTCTAAATTTAAATTGATGTTCTTGTCAGTGATGACTGAGTCTAGAAAGTGGCCCTCTTCGTGTCCTAACTCTCACGTCCAGAAGAATGTGCGTGTTTTTTAAGCAAACCCCAAGTACCACAGATGCTGCTGCAGACACAGGGAGGCTAGTTAAGGCTCAGAGCCCTGCCAGCCCCCCCAACCCTCCTGCTTCCCCTCCCCCACCCCCAGCATTTTAAATTCAATTAAAAAATGTATTTTGCCAAACACTTTTTCCGTTAATTTTTAAACCCATCTGTATTCACAGGGAAATTTAATCCACATGTTTCTGATTCATGTACACGTAAATCATCCAAATGTTGTTTTGCAAGAGCCCTTTCGCAGTCCAAAAGCTCCTGGAGTCTTTTTCGTAAGCCCTCATAAGCCATTTTTCTTAGAAACAGGAAGTGTCTCTTGCCAAACGCAGACCAACTTAAACCCCCAAAGATTCGGGATCAGTTGGAAAAGCAGTCCCCCTTAAGATTCAAGTGAGCCCTAGATCTGACGGAAATGGGGAGCTCAGATTTTCAACCCAAGTCTTAACAGGAGAATTCAAGATGCTGTAGCTCCAAAGGCAAGGGGGCAGGGGGTCTTTGCACTGTGACAGCTCAGCATGGCTCTGCCTCCCTAAAGATCTTTCATCTAGGCTGGAGGTGGGTCCCCGGCACCCTTATTAAAGACAGGCCTTTCTGTGGGAGTTCTAAACCTTTGGCAAGAGAAGCAAGCCCTAGCTCTGCCCTTCACCAAAATCTACTTTGTACGCCTGACATTAAAGGGCAGTCCCCTCTTGGACTATTGGGTACAGCTCAGGCAGTGTCAATATGAGGCAAAGCAGAGAACTGACAAACTTCCTGCTAATTTGGTCAGTGGAACCAGCCATTTATTAATTGGACCCTAAAAATATTGGGATTTTTTTAAAATTCTGGATGGCCAGGAAAAAAAAAATCTAGCAGTGTTTTGTACCTGAATAATGTGCTAGATTAATTAGATTAAACCTCCACTAGGTCCCCATTAAAAATAGTAAAGCAAAATTAAGTGATGTGCTAGTTCATAGCTAACAGTGCTTCTCAATCTGGAATATAGGGGTTGCAAACTCTAATGCCCTGAGAGCCCAGATGGAGAACATAAGTGAGCATAGTGCCCTGATAGGAATTGAGGTGACTCTGCCAAGGGCATGCTTTCTTTAGAAAAGAAAAGAAAAAGCTGCCGCGCAGAAATGCCTGCTCACAACCACCAGATCTGAATTCTTTCAAGAGATGATGGAAAAAAAAAAAAAAAGATGATGGAGACGTGCATTTTTAAAAATACAACCGAGCCCGGTTTATACATCTTAGCAAATAATTGAAATTAAAAACATGCAAACAGACACATCTGAGGGTACCTAGGGGGTGGCTTTGATCTACCCATACTTTCCTACCTTCCCTTTGTTGGTCCTCAGACTTCTCTTAGAGTCTAATGGAAATCATGGAATCTCTCTCCAGAAGAAGGCCCATTCGTACCTACACCCAGAACTCTGCATAAAACACCGGGGTCACAGTTCCTTAAGTCTCATCTGCGACTTCCTAAACTCCAGTCACAGAATACTTCCTGATAAATAAATTTTAGTTTTCAGCCTGTGAGTTGCTACACCTCTAAAGAGGCCTTTTTATAATGTAATCTCCACTGCATGACTGCGGGAAAGCTCCTGGGTTTTTAGGAGCTGTTTTTCTTGTATCTGTGCTGCAATCCTCAAGATTACTTATGTGGGTGAGAGAGATGGTGTTTGAGGCTTGGAATGTTCCAGAAATGCCGCTAGCACACTGATTTGCCCAAGTAGGGGCCATGAAGATTTCCATGAGGACACAACACTCTCAGAGAGCAAGATATGCCAAACATCACAAGACATCGTAAGATCGAGGTGGCTCTGCCATCTTCCCCAGCAGCTGGATGATCACGATCTCTGACAGAAGGTCAGAAACTATTGGCTTGAAAGGCCATGCATTTTGCATTATGGTTTTCACATTTTGATAAGAACAAAGCCAAAATGAAAAGTTTGGCCGAGCTGGGAGAGTTTGGAGTGAGAGGGTAGAATATGGTCTTCCTCGAACCACCATATGTGTGTAAGAATTATGAGCTAATCAGAGACAGAATGGGGGGGAAGATCTTGCACAAACTGAGCATGTGCACAGAGCAAAAGACAATTCCACAAGATCACCCCTGGACTGCGTGACATCTAGAGTCGGGTGGGGCCAGCCAGCCCGCCCGAGCTTCAACAAGGTGAGGTGAGAAAAAAAATCAGTGTGTGAGTACAATTTCTGTGAAATCACGCTGGTCTGGGGGGGGAGGGGTGGCTCAGTCAGTTAGGCCTGTGCCTGCAACTCAGGTCATGATCCTAGGGTCCTGGGATCAAGCCCTACACCCGGCTCCCTGCTCAGTGGGGAGCCTGCCCCTCCCCCTGTTCGTGCCTCTCAAATAAATGCAATCTTTAAAAAAAAAAAAAAAAAGAAAGAAAGAAATCACACTGGTCTTTTGTTTTTAACTTTTCGTTGCAGGGACTGTCCAGGACATGGTTAGGGTTTAAAATCACTACACTGTGGGGAGGTCCAATGGCATACTGACAGCCTCCTTGGGGCTGCCTCTCTCTTGATTAATGAAGTCCTCTGAGGCCTGAAATTGCATAGAATCCATGCTGTAGGGGGTATAAGCTTTCGGAGAAGAGAGAGGACGTCTCCAGGACAGTGGCTGAGCATAGTGGGTCACTCAAGTCTTTGACCTATGAAAATAGAACACACCTGGGGAATCAGGATCAGTATTTATCAATGACTTTACCTAGATAGGAATGGAAGATGTCTCTGCATTATCTCTTTAAATCCAAAATATGGCCACATTTTCCAAAGTTTTTCATGGGCAGTTAATTGGTCTTAACATTCACAAAAGAGTTCTTTGAGCAAATAAATTTAGAGAACTAAATGGAACAGTCCTCTTTTTTTTTTTTTTTTTTTTTTTTTGCTTAACTGTAGGATGTCTCAGAGCTTTTAATAAACTTAGGTGCATTGTGACTCTCCAAGACTGGGATTCAGTAAGTGCCACTTTCTAGATTTGCTTGACCACAAGATTAATTTTTAAAAAAAAAAAAGCATATCTAGTGAGACTCCAAAAGTGCTGAGATAAGAGTTGCTTTATCCCCCCAAAATTTCTCAGACATACAGTAATTTGTCCAAGGTTTTTTCTATCTGGGAGAGAAAAGCCAGTCAGAACCGCAGTAGAACTTGTGAATTATAAAATATATGTACAGAATGGAATTTATGGCTTCCAAGTAAGGACTCCCTTGTTCAACCTTATCCCCACTTCGGTATCCCAGGATGCCAAGTGACTTGCTGGTTACTGCACATTACTCCTTGGCTCCAGGTATCTTTAATCCTCTGCTTCGAAAGCCCCTCCCCATCTCCCTCTTCCTGAATCCTTCTTGCCCTTCATCCAAGGTCCAGTTCATTGGCAGCATTCACCACGAGGCTATTTTAACTTCTCCCTAATCTTTCCTCCTCTGAACTTCCACAGGCGGGCACCCAGTCTCTCCACTGTTGCATTTCCTTTAATACAGGGAAAGATTTTAAGGCCAGGATTTTGTAGTTCACATGGCCTACCCCAGTGGCTTGATGACAGTATGGCCATATAGCACTGGGGCTTAACATAGTAATCAGTCCACTTGGGTTTTAACCCAGGATCTCTCAATTTGCCAGCTGTGGAACTCTGAATGAGCCATCCTCATTTGGCTCTAAGGCTTGATTTCTCCATCTATACAATGGTGACAACAAATAGCCTACAGGTTGGGAATGAGATAATGCAGAAGTCAAGCTGGGAACAAGCCCTCCTGTGTTAGTAGCTGTGACCATCATCATCACCATCATGTGAGATTGCAATGCATGTTCATTGGGGAATAAACATCTATGAAGTGACTAGAGGGGGCCAAGACAGGGCTTCTGGGAAAAAGGCCTTTAAGGAGTTGGCTAAAAAAAAAACCCAGAATGATGTAAAATTAGTAGAGTGGCAGTTGGAGGTACACAGGTCTTTAAAACCCTTGGGATCCCTGGGTGGCTCAGCGGTTTAGCACCTGCCTTCACCCCAAGGCATGAATCCTGGAGTCCCAGGATCAAGGCCACATCAGGCTCCCTGCATGGAGCCTGCTTCTCCCTCTGCCTGTGTCTCTGCCTCCCTCTCTCTCTCTCTCTCTCTCTCTCTCTCTCTCTCTCTCTGTGCCTCTCATGAATAAATAAATAAAATCTTTAAAAAAAACAAAACACTCAAACAGCCTAAACGTGTCACCTCTGAGTTTGTTCATACAGTCCATTTGCTTAAGCCAATGTCTTCCTTTGTCACTTGCCCTGTCTTAATGACCACAGTTATGAACTAGGTGGATCCAAATGGAATTACTGTGACAATGAAAAACGGAAGGAAGAAGGAAGAGGAGCCCCTCCACCCCACCCCGCACCCCCCCACTCGCCTCCTATAGGTCACCCATGTCCTCAATAATGAGGTCATTCTTTAGTTACAGGTCTAGGAGTTCCAATGTCCCTTTCTTCAGGGGAGAATCCAAGGCCAGGCAGGAGCTCCCTGGAAGCAATGATGGAATGCACCATAGGCTGCAGGGATGTGGATAGAGGGCCAAGGTGCAATTCCAGGTATGTGGGCCCTACCTGCTGGGGGTGGTGGCTGGGCATGCAGTGGGCAGGAAGACAGACGAGACAGTTTACAGGAAAACGGTGTCAGTTATTGCAACTTTAATTTCTCTACTCATACCTCTCTCACCCCCCGCCCGGCCACCTCTCAAAGGTAGAGATGTTTGGTACATGAACATATTGGAGGGAAAAAAAAAAAGGCATCAGAAAGAATCTCCTGGACACATGCTCCATTAGAAGGAAAGGGCAACGTCATCCACAATAGCAGATCGAGCACAAAGTGTGTTCCTAAATTTTTCACCTTGAACCCTTCCCACTGTGCAGCTGCACGTGAGAAATGTGATGGAGAGGTGGCGATTCGGTTTCTGGTCAGAACAGAGGGGAACTGTCCCTGTACTTTCAGAACCTGTGCAGACTTGGGTTAGAAATGCCCCGGGTGAGGGGGATCCCTGGGTGGCTCAGCAGTTTAGCGCCTGCCTTTGGCCCAGGGCGCGATCCTGGAGTCCTGGGATTAAGTCCCACATCAGGCTCCCTGCATGGAGCCTGCTTCTCCCTCTGCCTGTGTCTCTGCCTCTCTCTCTCTGTGTCTATCATGAATACATAAATAAATAAATAAATAAATAAATAAATAAATAAATAAATAAAATCTAGTTCATTTACAAAAAAAAAAAAAAAAGAAAGAAATGCCCCGGGTGACAAATGAACAAATTTTGTATGAGTCCCTGTTTTGAAGCCATTTTATTATTACTTAAGAGCACCTGCTGGCGTGTGTGTACACATGCATGCGTGCGCGTAAACACACACACACACACACACACACACACCACCACACCACCACCACCACCACCACCACCACTAGATATTCCCTGAATCTAGGACATTCTACAGCCTGGGCTAAGTCCCTATTTTCAGCCCTTCCTGCAACCCCCCCCCAACCCCCCCCACCCAGGGGTCCAAATGCAGGCAAAGACACTGGGCCTTGCAAAAGGACTGCCTGCTGAAGTCACTGCGGGCCTTTTCTTCTCAAGCACCGCCTCCCCACTCTTGATTACAAACCCTATTCTACCTTATTTTGATAGCAAATCTATGTTTTAATGAGGGTTGTGATAGGCAGCTCAAGTACGGCAGATTTCTGCTTCCCTGTGTGTTATCTTTATTTAAACTCATTGTAAGCTATCCTCAGTTTGCCAGTCAGAGGTGTACTGAGGGTGACAAAGCACCATTAGCTGAAAAAGAGTCAGATTTGTATGACTGGGTGGCTCCCTTCATGGAGGCGGGCGGGACCCGTTGTGAGTAATATTGCTTGCAGTGCAACTCAGATTATTCTCCTCTGCCTTCTCAGATGGCTTTGCCAACGCTCTTCAAGGGAGGGACATAGGCAGGTCATACTAGGCATGACTGGCTGTGCTGGGTAGATTTGCCAGCAGGTTTCTGCAGAATGTTTAGCAGAGCCTGTCTGGAGTCAGAAAGTCAGAGCAATCAGGAGCTCAGGTCCTGGAATCACACAGTTTGGGTTCACTTTTGGCTCTGTCAGTAGCAGCTGTGTGACCTTGAAACTGGGCCTGAATTTTCCCATCTATAGAGAGGGAAGAGCATTCTTCTTTGGAAGAATCAATATAAGGTTATATCAACGTAAGGTGTCTGGTGCAGAGTACATGTGTACTCTGTATAAATAACAAAATATACATACATGTACATACAATACATAAT
This sequence comes from Canis lupus dingo, assembly GCF_003254725.2. Classification (NCBI taxonomy): domain Eukaryota; kingdom Metazoa; phylum Chordata; class Mammalia; order Carnivora; family Canidae; genus Canis; species Canis lupus. Next base: position 52,186,832 of record NC_064246.1, on the reverse strand, counting down.
ATACATATAAGAGGCAGGGCCGAGAAATCCCAGATGGATCTGCCACTCTCCCGCCCCCCTTCTCTACCAGAGAAGACGGCATGATGACCATTGAGGGAAGGCACTGTGGGGAACCATGCAGGCTGAGGGGTGAGGGGCACAGACCCTGCTGGGGTTGACATTCATCTCCACCATTTATGGGCTATGCCTACAGGCAGGTATTTCCTCTCCTTAAGCTTCAGTTTCATCATCTGTACAATGGAGATCATAATATCCTCATATTTCACTAGGAAGCTATGAGGATTAAATAAGATAAAGCATGCTCAGTGCTGAGCACAGTGCCTGACACATGGTTCGGTGCTAAATAAATGGTAGCTGATTATTTTATTGATCTTATTTCCCTGCCAGCTGGCTTAGGAATCCTGGATGCATCCCTTTTACCCCCTCTGAGTCAGACAGTGCTTGGGAGACGGAAAGAGGAGATGAATTTTTGAGCTCAGGAGTCTGAAGCCAGGTTTGGCCACAAGCTACTGCGGGAAGTCAAGCCCTATCATAACCTCCCTGACCTGGGTGTTCTCATCTGGAAAGTAGGGCTTCAAATGCCCAACACACAGTACTGCTATGGGGGATGAATGAGCTTGTGCAGGTCAACAGTGTCAGCACATGAGAAGAATGTAAGACACAGTGGACCCATTTTAATAGGGTGGGGTTATTTTTCCTCAATGAATAGAGAGGTCACCTCAATTCTTGGTGACTCTTATTTTCCATACTCCATGATGGAGACAAAAATGGAACAATTTTAATATGAACCAGGATGCTCTAGTCTCAACTTGGGGTTTCTGGTTCCCAGAAGTCAGTCTTGGGACTTTGGTCTCCAGTGTTAACCTCAGGGCTTCCCGGTCAGGCCATGGCTCACCCACTCCACATCATCAGCCCCACACACGTTCACTCCAACACAGGCAACAGGAAGGGAAGGTTGAGTGACCTACTTCAGGAGAAGGCCAGTCCCGGGAGAGACCCTGCAGTGGAGAACTTGCTAGAGTCCACAAAAGACTGGTCTGATTATGGCGACCACAGGGAATGAAAGAGGAGAAAAGAGAAATGATGATATTAGTAAGTGGAAATAGTATTCTCAAGCAAATCCCAGGCCTGAGCAGAATTGTTGGCATTGGAAAGAGGACAGCTCAGGCAACTCCAGCTGAGAAGGGATGTGCGGGGCCAGGGGCCTGGGGGCCAGGGCCAAGGAGAGTGAACACAAAGGAACAAACAGAAGGAGGGCAGAGAGAAGCAGGCCAGCCCAAGGTGGATCCCTCACACCAGTGATGCATCTGCCTCAGGCCCTGGGAGGGTGAAGTCCGGGCATCCTGGGGGGCCTGGGTGGGGCTTACCTTGCAGGCTGTTCCCATTGGTGCTGGTGCAGGTGGGAGGCGGGGAGGTCTGGGGTCTGACAACTGGCGCAAAAGCACTCTTCTGTTTCACGGCTGAGACCATGTTGGCTGGTGAGAAGGAGAAGATGCCCGAGGAGCTGCTGCAGTTGGAGGGGAGGCTTGTGGAGGAGGCCATGGTGGGACTGGATGGCACGACTGAATGGGGCAACAGGAGAGGAGAAATCAGCACCTCTCCTGGCATCCTGAGATGAGGTGGCTCAGCCCTGTCCTTCACCCAGCCACCCGGCTCAGGCCACCCTTCCAGCATGAGCCTTCTCTGAACTCTTGGGATCTTATCTGCTTTCATCACTTGGTACTTGGCACATGCCACCTCTTGTTGGTGGTGATCTTTTATGTGATTATTGTGGGCCTACTATGTGCCAGGCAGTGTGCTAGGCACTGGGGCATCCCAGGCCACATAACAAAAGTGCTCTCAAAGGGATAGAGTAGCATGAAACAACAACAAAGGTGAGCATGGCAAACTCTGCAGAGGCAGAGAAAAGAAGCAAAGAAGGCTTCGTGGGGGAGGTGTCAAGGGAAGCATTCTGGGTGGGACCTAAACTAAGACTCTAGCAAAGGGGCTGGTAATATCAGAGGCAGGAGGAGGCCAGCCTGAGACAGTGTGGTCACAGATGGAATGAGAGGTGTGAGGAAGAAGGGTAGGTTGAAGTCAATGCCAGGATTCCAAATTAAAGCACTGGCAGATGGTGGTGTGTATGTGTTCCTGTTCTCCCCATGAAGCTACGAGTTTCTTAAGGATACAACTGTACCTGAATGTCTCACACACACAGATATAGGTAGGTAGGAGGCCAGGTGGGTAAATAGACTGCCACAGGCAATATTTGTGGATAATGCAGAACGACGAGTCAAAGTTCCAAATTCTTTCTATCCCCTGTAGAGCTGTACACGAATACTTGTGAATTAATAAGCAGTAGGATAGGAGCTTTTTAGTAAATACTCACAGTCTAGTAGTAGTGAGGATGTGGATTACCAATGATGGGAGAATTTTGGCAATTCATGGAGGGAGGAAAACCTAGTTGCTTGGAGATATGAGTTTGGTGGAGGCACATTCTCTACCAACCACAGTTCTTTCAGCCTGGCCATTCATATTTCGTTAGTTGCTAATAATGTCATGGTTACTTCAGGAGACAGAGACTTTGTGCACAGTGAGTCCTCTCCTCTTGCGAGCAGTATTTTCATACACTCACCTATTTCCTCCATCTCTGGGAAAAATATGAATCCTGCCCAGTGACTTTCAGGCATTTAATTCAAATCCTAAGTACTTCCTTCTACTGTATTATTTTTCCCATTATGTAATAAACATTTCATATGGCTTTATCATTCACAAGAATCTTCATGCCTTTTTCATCTTATGTCACTGTCAAAGCAACCCTAAGTTGAGGCCTATTACATCCTTTTTACACCTGAGCAAGCTGAACAAGCTGAGACTCAGAAAATAGTTTAGTGACATGCCCAAGGGCCAGAGGCAGAATGTGATGAAGCCAGGAACCAGACTCAAATCCAGTGTCCTTTCCACTACACTACCCTACAAAGGAAACAATCACCGGGGGAAAGGACCCCCTTCCCATGAGCCCACCAGAGTCTAAATTGCTATGTAGGGGGCTGGCCTTCCCTTGGCCTACTGGCTGCAGAAAGAGGGAAGTGGGAATCAAATCCATCTGGGCAGCAACTGCCATCAGAGGGAAATGACCCCTTGGAATCAGCCCTCAGCACTGCACAATCCAAAGGCACCAAATGCTTGACAGAGCAGAACACTGGGCCGCCATCCTTGGAGTTTTCACCAACATGTTCTAAACTGTACTTTTTCTTTTAATGAGGCCAGCATTTTTATACATCTCTTAGGATTTGTAAATGTGAAAATACGCTCAATAATAACACCCATTTAAATTGCAAAACTCCTGCACTGGAGGTTTGATTTTTAAATATTCGTAGACTTGAAATCCTGCTGGTTCACTGAGGAAGGCAATTAATCTCGTTGGCAAATGCGATCATTATGTGTATTTAGAGGTGGGGAGTTTGAGGGGGGTGGTTCACAGAGGAAAGGCTGAAATATAGTCAAGCAGCTCCATTTGTTATAACATTATTAGTTATCAGCCACCACACCACAAAGTGTGTTCACCAGTGCAATGTCTTATTTTATTTTTTATTCTGTTCGGAATTTTTCAACATGAGTGGTTTATGAATAATTAAATATTATGGAGGCAAAAATTCAAATCAGCTGGGCTTTGTGTTTATTGTTTTATTTGCATTTATGCAGATAAAACCGTCCCATCTGAGAGCCTATTTGAGAATTTAATACTATATTTGTGAGCACTGAGGAAATCAATTAATGGAAATTAAATGTTGGAAGTTTCACAGTCTGACAGATGCAATCTCAGGCTGAAGTTGGTGGGTGTCTGCAAGGGCTTGGGAAGACAGCAATCCAAGCCCCTAAATTAAATTGCTACCATATAGCAATTAGTTTATTGATTTAATTAAGAATGCCACCTTTTAATTTTCAGGTCATGATTGAAACATTTTCTGATTGAGTAGATGGGAGAACACTGAAATGATAGATCTATGAGAAACAGTCTTTCAATGAATCAAATTCCTGAAACTGGTCTCATTGACTGGAACAGGCAGACCTAATGTATGCAGATTATTTGGGGGAATTCTAAAGGTACAACAAGCTGCTATTCCAAACAGATAAAGTGGAAATATGAAAGTTAGCACACACTGAGCATAAAAATTCACCAAGAAAGTAAAAGGCCTTAAGTATTACTTTCAGAAATAACCTTTCTCAAAGGCCAACAATGATCTTTCCTCTTTCAAAGATTAGAACATTTCATATTTCCACCATTAGAGACAGCATAGTTTTTAGGGTTTCTTAGCCACGACTCTTTAAAAAAAAATTGTGAGTGTTCTTTCATTTAACAACACATCTTCTATCATTCCACGAATGTCTAAGAGTTTGGCCTCATTTTACAAAACAGAAGAGTTACCCCACACTGTCCAAGATAAACTTGGTTATCTGTGTAAAAATCCCCAGAGGGAGATGGAGAGATTGTAGAGACGCAGCCCAGGACATTTATATGTAAAGATGCTAGTTCCCTGAGGTTCTTTAGGTGCAACCTGAATGTTGTACCAAAAAGTTCCTTAAACTAAACTTCTTTAAGGCAAGGACAATGCACCAAAAAGAATATTTTTTTCTTATGTATGTGTTTTTTTCATCTTGACAGATTTTTGGAAAAAATAAAATTTTTTGTTGTTGTTGTTTTTTGATGTTGCTGTTGTTTGGTTTTTAGTACATATCAAGTACAAAGGGAAAAGAACTTCAAGCGTTTAAAAAAAAAAAAGAAAAGAAAAAAGGAATCCTATTCCTAAAGGGAGACATTTTAAGTTTTAGCCTGTTTTGCCAATGCTACACGAGCAGCACCACTTAGGATCACTCTGTCATCACGGTGATTGAGATTTACTGACTGTGCGTCTTGTGGGCCAGACATTAAGGCAAGCTCATTCCATACATTATTTTATCAAAGTCTCACAACAACTGGTTGGGGTGGGTGTTAGTTCTCCTCCCCATTTTACAGATGAGCAAACTGAGGCTTGGAGGGAGAGAACTTGCACCAGGCCAAGTTCCAGTCAGGAACTGGTAGGGAGCAGGAGTCAAAGCCATCTCCACTCTGACTCGAAGCTTGGGTTCCAGCGATGACATCCTACCGCTCTTTAGGCTTTTAGCAAAGTTCTGAAGACCAGGGAGACTTTAGGATGGGGAAGGTGAGCAAGGGAGGGCACAGATTTCTGCAGAAGACAAATGTCACCTTCAGTCGCATCCCCTGGTGGGGGCCCTGAGGCTGAGGAGACCTGCACAGTGGGGCCACACGCCGGCCACAGGGCCAGCTCTTGGGGCAAAAGCATGCGGAAAGGCAGGACCCACATCTCTACTTACTGGCATAGGGCGAGTTGGCAGCTGAGCCATTGAGGAAAGTTGGGGAGCCGCCCAAGTTGGACATGGCAGCCGTGCCGTATCCGTTCATGCTCGTGCTCACGGAGTTATAGTTGGTCTGCTGCGGGGTGGTGCTCGGCACGTACCCGTGCGGTGACACGCTGCTGGAGTTGCGGGTGAAACCTGAGCGATGGGGGCAAAACCAGGGGTGAGGGCGGCAATCCAGGAAGGCTGAGGGAGAGCAAGGTCTCCGTTTCTTGTCCCGCCGCGGCAGCCCAGAGGGAAGGGGTTGGGTGATTCATGTGCGTGGGTTGGTGGCGCTAGCTCTGTGATTAAAATGGGAAGCGAGCAAAACACACATTTCTTAGGAGATCATAAATACTTAGCAGGGCCGTGAGAAGTGGCAATGCAGGACCTATAAATTATCATTTTGGAGCAGAAATAAATCCCAATCTAAGAGATGTACCCTGGAGTTAACAGGTTCCTATTCCCTGGGCGAGGATGATGTGCTTTGGCCCCTCAGAACTTTAATTCCAACCCTCTTTGCGATCTGTCATTCGTGCTTTATGGGGAAAAGTCAAATGGAGAGATGGCTAAGTGCATGCATCCCTTCTAGCCTCTGAGACCACACGGCAGGGCGTGATAGCTCTAAACCAAATTCCACAGCAATATTTGATACACACAAACTAGGAAATCTCCCCATTTGGAAAGAAAAAAAAAAAACCCTGTTTTTCAATAAAAACTGTTTTGTGCCAAATATATGGTGATGGGGGGGTGGGCGGTACGGGGCTGTGTGGAGAAGCCTGAGGTTGGGAAGAGGCAGGGAAATAGGGAGGGAGGAAACAGGCTCCTGACCCTGATTGGTGGCCTGCGATGCTTCGGAGACATTGACAGCCAGTTGTCCACTGAAGGAATTCACGCCCATCATCCCTGCGTGGACCGAGGTGTTAGTGAGGGCCGGGAGCTGGCTGTGGTTGCGAGGGACACTGTACAGGGCCTCTGCGATGTCAGCTGCTCTCTTCAGAATAATTTCCTGCAAAGTAAAAGGAATACCCCTTTTAGCCACCCCTAGCCATACGCCCAGGAAAACCATCTTTTCCAGTGTTTATTATCTGCCAGGCACGGTGCTCAGGGCTTTCAGTGGTTTAACTGTGTTAACTTCTGCAACCTCTCAGCAAACCTGGGACAAGTCTTATCACCATTGGGCACATATCACAAATAGGGGAACTGAGGCTCAGAGAGACACGAGAGCTCACTTAAAGACAGTCACCTAATTAAGTACAGAGCTGGGCCACATAACCTTGTTCGTCTGGCTTTGAAGGGTCATTGTCTTAGCCATCCCTCACTGCATATGACAGCAGCCTGGGGTCTCCCTTTGCTGCCAGTAACACACAGGAGCACTGGTGTTCTACACACACACACACACACACACACACACACACACAGGCTGCAGCTCATCTCCCCTGCTAAAGTTAAAGGCAGGTTGTAGATGACTACCTGCGTCCCCAATTATCAGTGGAATTGAGTCCCTTGGACACTGATTCAAGTGACACAGAAAAAGGAGTGAATGGTCGCTCAGACTCATAGTTTCCAGAGCAATCTGAATCATATACATAGAGTTGCTCTGTGAATAGGAGCAGACAATTCTATTCAGGCCTTATTATACGTTTTAGGAGAAGAAATCCAACCCCCCTTTTCGTCCTAAATTTGCTTGAAAACCTGAGAGGAATGAAGTAAAACATCAGTAACTCTCTTCCTCAATTAGGAAGTCCATTCCCACGGAAGATTCATTTTAAATAGAGTACCTTTTCTCGTAAGGAAAATGATTTCATACCAAAGATAATAAAAGATTTACAAAATAAGAGAGAAGAACTGAATAGCCTGACATGGCCGGATGACACTGAACTCATGCAAGTGGCTTTCATATTTTTCATCTTTTTTCAGCACAATAAGGAATCCAAGATCGTCAATGGAATGTGGAAGCCCACACCGGTTCGAGAGCCAGTAATGCTCACCTGGTTGTTGTGTGGCATCCCATACAGCGCCTCCACCAGGTCTGCGGCCCTTTTGAGGATTACTTCCTGTCAAGAGAAAAGCAGACACAATCCTCTAGTGAAGGCCAGTTGTTATCTTTTCACAAGATCACGTTCCAGTTCCCCCTGGCCATGCTTTGCTAACGCACTGCTTTAGAGGCAGTAGCTTGGGGAACCCCAGAATGGTGTTAAATCGCCAATTTATCCCTGTTCACATACACACTTAATTGAGTCAAAAGGTGAGCATCATTGGCACTGCAAGATAAAATACATCACTCAATAGTCTGCCATAGGCACGATAAAGCACTCATATGTTTATTGCTGAATACAATTGCGAGGTCATTTACTAGATTACTACAATCGATGTCATTCAGTGCATGTTATGAATCCTTAAGATGTGTTTATTTAGTACTTAATTGCTTATTCCAGGAACCATGACCTTATCAGACAGGTCATTTTCGAGGGATTTCCAATCAATCTTTGGCTACTAGAAGCATGTAGCATTAAACTTCTTTTGTTTATCTCCCTTGTGTGGCAGAGCCATGATATAAGGGAGTGATGGAGTAAATCCACATTTCTGAGGCAATGTGCTGTTTGTCAGAGGCTCTTACAAAAGGATTCTCCTGCCCCCGGAAGCACCAATTTTCATGACTGGCAGAGTCTGTTTCTTTTATAGCAATTCTTTGCTATTTCAGTATTGTTTGTCATTTTTCACATTTGTTCATTCATTCTCATCCTAGATATATGCCCTGCTTTTCATTCCAGTTGAAGAAAAAAAAATGTCTCCCTCTTTTCATTTAGGTAGGCTTCCATTTTTAGCTTGCATGCTTATTTCTAATAAATAGTGCACTCTACAAAAGTGTGTGTGGTGGTAATTTTTTCCTTCAACTAAAAGAAGTCGTTCTCTCTTCATTCTGCCCTAATTGTCTGCCCTAACTGGAAGAGGAAGAGGAAAGTTAAGCTTGTAAAATGGAGGCTTATCAGAGAATCAAACATAAAGGTATGGCATGATTATCAGAGGTGATTTGTAAAAAGATACCTTTATAATATTTTTTTTTTTTTTTGCTGTGGGTAAAGTTGCAAAAAGAAGTTTAACTTTAAATATTTTACACAATAGATTTCTGCATGGAGAAGCAGTGCTATTCGATTTTCGTATACTGTAGACGCTGATCAGAAAATAGGGATGTAATTACATTCATTTTGCTGTCACCATAGCCTCTTCAAAAATCCTTGAACAACTCTTGAAATGACAAGCTTTTAGATACATATTAGCATTTTTCAATTTTAAATTTTCTATAATATAAGATAAAATAGTTGTCATACTGCAATAACTACTTATGACATATATAATGTCCTAAATTCAAAAATGAGAGAGAGGGGTTTTCAGTTCTCAATAAACATTTATGCTTGCCTTAAGTTGCTAAACCCCATTTATAAAACAGTTCAGTTATTTTTCATATAAGGAGTGAAAAGCATTATATAATCAATGGAGTTTGAATCAATACATCTGAAATAATTTCTTTATTTTTAAATGCAAGCTACAAGATAATTTACCACTTTTTGTTTGCAGTATTGTCTGACCACAGCAGTTAATAATTTACTATGGTATGGTCACACTAAACCCTATCCCCATATCAAATTCGGCCTGTGCTGCTTTCACTAAAACCTCATGGCTTTATCTGGCTCTTAGGAAAGATTAAAACAAAATAGGATCAAGTTAGTTTATTTACTAAGATTTGACTTCTCTGGGTCTACATTCATTTATATCTCCAAATAAATATTTATGCCAGTGTTTGGGTTTGGCAGAGAAGGTATTTTTCTTTCTTTTCATTTTAGGAAGAAAACAAGCCTCCTGTTTGTCAAAGGCAAGATGAGGTGCAGTTGGAAGCTGCACTTGTGAATTTCAGTCTTGGAACACCATCTTTGAGGACTCTGAGCAGTGCTTATTTTAATTAATTTCACAGAACCAGGGAGGAGGGAAGTTCAAAATAAGCTCCAAGATCTTTGAAGTTTTCATAAATCTGAAAAAAATCCAACTACCACTATATGCTATACATTTTATTCTCATAATTCTCATATATTTTTGACGATAAAGTTTTCCAATGACACAATCCAATTGTTTCTTTTTCTGCTTGTTCAATACTCAGAGCTCTAACCACCATTAATCCTTTGAAAATGAAACATGTGAATCTTGCTTCATAAAGTTACATCCTTCTTCCATCCAAGGAGCTAGGTCATGCTTTCCCACTAGGCACATCGCCATAGGTGGGTCTGTAGCCCAGTATCACTTCAGACCAGCAGTCTTGTGGTGAGTGAACCTGGATTTCTTGTCCTGAGAGTGATTTCCTTAAATGATATCTTGCCCACTTAAAAATGTCCTTTACTGCAGTATCAACTTTGGGGTTTAAGGGACAGCCCACATTTGATTCAGTTTTGCCAGTGTGATTCAGCTTCTATTAGTTATTTCTGCAAATGGGAAGGGAAAAGGAAATTTCTGGGTCCTCTATGAGTTAGTGCAACGGACCTGGAAGGTGCTTGGATTTTGGTGACCAGAAAATTGCTCTCACCTCCATGTCATTACTGCTCCCAGTGAACTAGCCCCCAAGCGTGTTTGTGTTGGGGATCTAATATATTGCCTTTCAATCAGAGCTGAGAGCCACTGAACACACAGACAGAACATGACGAGCAGGTCAGGAAAGCAATAAAGATTTTACAGAGCTGTCCAAGGTGCTAAATTTACTCAATAATGGGTTTGGCACCATAGTGTTAACCTCTCATTTACTACCAGTTTGAGGGACTAAATTGAAGTAGCTGACTTCATTTACCTTGAAATGTATATTTTATGACATTATGTAAGTAGATTGAAAGGGCACTGCAGTTTTAACAATTTAAAGGCTAAAGCATGTTTAAGATGAAACTTGAATATTTATTGTATATTGCACTTAAAGTATATAGAATGTTAAAATGTATTGATTAAATTTGTAAAAGGCATTATAAAAATGACAGGTAGTATAAAAGATGTATGCCTTTTAAAATCAAATTGATAGTGTATGCTATCTCTTCTGTGGTCACAAGTGTAATTTTTTCGCAGTTTTATATGATAATTTGAAAAATCTGTAATTTCACATTAGGAAATGATTGAGCCTGGGATGTTAAAAAAAAAAGAAAGAAAGAAAGAAAGAAAGAAATTTCCCATAAGGGGAAGAACTGGATGTTTAATATAATCTTTTGTCTCTGAAATTGTTCCTAAAGTCTTATTTTTTGTGGCATTAGAAGGGAGTATAGTATAAGGATTCTTCCATGCTAATATACAATTTTAATATTTCTGAAAAGAAAGAGCACTTGACTAGTACTAATATCTAATTTTTCAAGGCATTTATTTGTCAGGAGAGATTTTCTCTTCTTTTCATAATGTTTAAAACATCTCCCTGTTTGCAGTTTAAAAGATGAAGGCAGAGATTAGATTCTTCTAAGATAATTAATCCTATCCTTAGATTAAAAAATATCCCAGTAGGGAATAAAGAAGACAAATACTAGTATCCTAAATATTGAAAAGCCCCAGAGTCTCCTTATAAGGCTAATGCTTGTTTTCCAATCTACATCCTGAGTCAGTATTTTTATTTTCATGCCCCTGGATCTCCTCTCTTAAAGAGGCAAAAAAATTTTTACTCTTTAAAAACAACAACTTTCACCAATCTATTTTCTCTCATAGTTAAAACCTTGTTTCCCCTATCCTGTTATGACCATTGGCTGATAATAATGTGAGTGAGGTTCTGCAAAGAAAAAAGGGGATAAGCTATATAGATTCTACAGGAACACTGGGGAAACCCAACTCCAAGAGAAACAGTTCAAGGCTAATTGTTATAGGTTTTTACTTATGTTTCAGAGCCTTTATAATAAAGATGTTGAATGGACTAGAAATAAGGAAGGAAGATTCATCTGTACTTTCTATGTTGCAACCCCATCAATTAACAAATTATGTTTGAGCTTCTTGTTGCCCCAGCAGTCAACAAACTGGTATTACTCTCCAGCACTTTTCAAGGCATATTATCTACTTAGAATTAAGGTACAGGGATCAATGGGCATTACAGAAGATTCTCCCTATCATCTGGTCCTACCCTCTCTATCCAATCTCCTCTCCCTACACATCTGAAGAATGGCTCTCTATTCTTGTCTAGCTAGTCCTCTCTAGCCTAGAAGCAAAATGTTGGCTCTTTCCCATCTCCAGGCCTTCATTCCTTTCACCTTTTCTTTATTTGGAATGCTGGCTTCAATCTGTGCCCATTTATAATGCCTTCTCATCCTCCAAAGCCTGGTGATAAAGGTGGTGATGATGGTTTGCTTAATGATAAAAATTACTGTCATTTGTGGAAAGTGGAACATTAACTCATCAGTCTTCACAGAGAGCCTCTTACGGTGCTGTCCACACCACCGTTTTGGCAGATGAGGAAACTAAGAACTCAGAGAGGTCAGCCAACTTTCCCTGTGTCCACACAACTGACCACTGCCTAACTCAAGTGTTAGACATCACAGCCCAAGCTCTTGAGAATGACACTGTTCTATCAGAACGAATTCCTCTTCACCACAGCTTCTAATCTCTCTCATTCCTCTGAGAACAGTGCTGACTGTCCCATCCAGCACAGCACAGCACAGCAGTAGATGGCTGTGGGATCATTTTGCTCTGGCTTTAACTATGTAAGTCTTCACTCTCTGTAAAGACTGTAGGCCCTTTGAGGCCATGAATATTTGATCACTTCTCTAAGCCCCTAGCACAATGTCCAGAAAAGCACAGGCCTTGAGAAATTTTCATTGAAAAGTTTATTCTAAGATGGTTTCTGATTTTTAAAAGTACATGCTTGATTTATATGATGAAATGACAAAGGCATATATTTGTCCTGGTTTATAAAAGCAGAAGACTTAAATTTGGTGTTCCATTTGGCTCCAGACCTTTTAATCCAATATATAAATTCCCCAAGGTCAAGTCTTGCTCACTGTGGGGGTTTTTTATGCCACCTTTTTTTCTTTTATGAATTTGCTCTTTTAGTCCTGCTGGCTTGTGCTTACATTTTAATTTTGTGATTAATATAATGAATCATGTTGGGTACAGACATTATCTCAAGTTATAGGCTGCTAGCAACATGAGGTTGGTCCTGATGTACATTAGCTTTTTATTAACTGTACTCTTAGACCCTTAGAAATACTTAGGTATTTGTACAGTCTTGGGAGCCAGGCATATAATGTCTGATATGCAGATATGGGTAATTCATCTTTCCTTTGGGTTCATGACAGTAGAATCTCTGGGGACTTTTCCCCTTCCACGTGAATCTTCTCTTTCAGTGTCTGCCCTCAAATGTGTAGGCAATAAGCTCATATTCACTGGTCATCTCTAGCCTTCTAGATTGTCTAACTGTCCAATTTGGAGTCCATTTATAAACCTAGTTCAGTGTTTTGAGTGATTCAAACCAAAATGAGCAGAGGATATGAACTGAACTTTCCTTCTTTCAGAGCAACTCATAAAGCCAGAGGAATGCCCCTTTACCAACCCAACATTAATTTTAAATTTCTGCATCAGATTTGAATCTCTGGGAACCCCCCCCCCATAAAATTAAAGCCCAAGGATACTTCAGCAATTTAGGAGGACAATCTTTGCTTGGCTTTATGCTCGCTCAGGCGGGAAGTGTTTTGCAGGATATAGAAGAAAACAGAGGCTAAACTGCAACTTCAAGTTGACTTGGGTGGTTTCTGAGAAAGAACAATAACTTTCTGTCACTGCACATTTGCCTGATACCCATCTATCACCAATCTGCTTTGCTCTATCAGGGGATTCAAGAGGCAATGGGCCCGAATATCAGCAACATTAAATGAAGTGGAGTGGTACGATCACTCCTGGTTTAGAAGAGATAAGCACCCATCAATGGAATCAGCATGAATTTCATGTGCCTCCTCGCTCCAGAGTTTATCAAAGGGTCCAGATTTTGAACAGCATACCCAGCTCACTAGCCTCTGAGTTCTAGCTCTTTCCCTGCTTCCTTCTGAAAGTCTGGGTGACACGGCTGATCAGAACACCTGAAAGCTGAAAACCTAATTGGAAGTTCCTTGCAGCCCATTTCCCGCAGAGCTAGACGTACAAAACAATAAATACTAGTTGTATCAAGAGGCGATATATGTGGAAGATGGTTTTACATCCCGAAGTCCTTCATGTTTATTCAGCCAAATGGAAAATTCTACAATGGCGGACTCTGCATTATAAAAAGTCATATAATGAGGGCTGGAGGGAAGGAGTAAAACAAACCAAAATAATACTTGAGTGCTCTTTAGTTTCCAGTCCTCTGAGACATTCCTCAAATTCTTCATTTTTCTGGTAATATGAATTCTTGAAAGAGAACTGACCGCAGATCATTAGGAACCTTTAGTGTCACATTTGAAGCGCTCTTTACTCAGAAGCCCTATGACTGAGAGGAGTCACTTACATTTAGCATGGATGTAATTAAACATGTTTCTGTTGAAAGGGGCATTCTCATTATGGCTAAGGACCACTTTAGAGTAAATTGAAATGGAAAGGAGGAGCATACATGAGGTGTAGGTAGCAAGTGGTTATTTCTAGGGAGGCATAAAATGCCAAATGTGTAACGATTATATTTTACAACCTTGCATTCTAAAGACTTCATAGTATTTTATTATATAAGAAGCTTTAGCTGAAGCTTACTGAATGTTTTAGCACACACTCACTGTCCATAGCCTTTAAAGAAAAATAAAAGTCAAGCCACAATTAAAATCTGCAGAAATTTCCAGAACAAAGGAATTAAATGATCCAAAGGGTCTACTGCTATTAATACAAGAGGCATTGGAGGCATTCTAGTCCAGTCTAAAGAAAATGTGGGGGGACTTCTGAGCCTCCTCTAATTTTAAAGTTGATTTTATGTTCAGATTAGATGAGAGCCCTCTCTTTCTTCTCAAACATATTATGTACCATCAGGCCACGTGGCTAGAGGCACACCAGAAAGCTGTGCCTTTGTTGCAAACATGGTATAGAAGGCTTCTGAATCACATGAAATTAAAGTAGGTTGTAAGCTAAGGCAGCTGTATCAACGTAAGACATACTAACTTACATGATTGACTTTTACAGTGGAAAGCAAAAGGCTGTTTTCAAGCAGCCGTTATTGCCTCAATGGAAAAAAAAATCAATGAAAGTGAAATGAACAAGAGATTTTGTCTGAGTTGCAGTTAATACCACTGAAGAGCTATGGATAATAAAAGGTCAACAAATAAATTAGCCAGAGTGTTATGAAATGAATGATTTGGCTTATAATTTTATTGAGTGAAAATTGTTCGCTGCCTATTAGACCAGGTAATTTTTATCTGGTGCCCCAATTCCTGTTCCGTAAGCAATAATATAGTTGTAAGAGCTGTCGGTTCGATCGTGTGACCTCTGAGAAGCTGGCTAGGACAGCTGACTACTATGATGGATAACTAAGGTTGGTCTCCACAAGGTGCCAAACCTCCCTTCCCTCCTGCAAGGGGATCTCATAAAAGAAACATTACAGCTTGATTCATTTTACCAAAATGTTCGACTTTTCAAGTGTCAGCAGTTAAGTATAAATTGTGAAACCAGGTATTCCTGAGAAGAGTTATGACAATGGCTTTCCTCCCTCTTTTTGGTCTCCTGGCATTCTCTTCTAAATGGTGTCATGGTAATTGGTGAATGGGAGCCTGGGGTGCTTCCCGCCACAAATACAGTGAAAAATGGTGTCTGCACCCTTGTGAATATGACCTGCTTGGAGGTACAGAGCTGAACTTGGTAACCTCTGGCCGGCTCTTCTTATTCCAATTCATTGTACTGGTTTAAGACCGACGCTCTGGGTTAGGTCCTGCTGAGTGGCCTTGGAAATCGACTTTCTGATCAGGATAAAAGTCTCTGCTTAAAGAGAAGGCTATGGACAGAGGTGCCTTTTTCAGGGGTAGGTTGTAAAGTCAGCACATGAAACAAAAACTGCCTACAGTCAAAATTACCCTTGAAAATCTTTTAAGTCGCCAAGGCCTGGGCTCTTAGAAATACAAAAGCCGAAAATTAACTACTTCTGTTTCTCTTTGTCTTTGGATTGTGGCTTCCTTTTCCCTAGGGCAAAGCAGAATAAATATCTGGCCTGAAAGTAAAAGGACCACTGAGTAAACATAGAAATTTACTGCCATACCTGTGTATGTGTACGTCTCCATCTATGTCTAGGTGTTTGGTGTGTGTGTATACAAATGTACATGTATATTTATATTTTGGGACAAGTATGTATAGTTAAACTTGAGTAAGTGATATGTGCATGCTGGAACTCTGTTGTACTTTAAGGATTATCAAAGGGAGGCAAAAATATAGTTTGCTTTGCTTCTTAAATTGTTGAACATCATCAGTTATGATACGCACCTCCAGATGAACGATATCTGTAAATTCCCAAAGCTTTACAGATGGTCCTGAGTATAACTGCAATTAAAATCCACTGCCTCGAGACTGCTGGGGCTGTTCTTATTACTCTGATGCTTAATTGAAGTGTAACTTAAGGCTGAAGACCTACCTCCTAGTGTCTCTGTTTCTAAGAATTCAGTCCAAGAGGAGGATTTTGGATGGTGGGGAAATAGCCATGAGTAGCCCCTTGTTCCTCCTGTGACTTCTCCCTGAACTAAGCAGTGATTACATTCAATGCCCCAGTCCACAGGGTGTGATGTCAAGTAGGATAAACGTGGTCACCCTCCTCGAGAGCTCAGTGCTAAAGAACTCGAAAGAGGTTCCAGAATTCAGCTGATATTACATGTCCCGATGACAATGAATCTGCTCCAAAGAGAAAAAGAATTATCTCCCATGTTTATATGTGCATGTTTTTAATTCACACTGCCAGCTGCCACTTTTGCTTGGCTCAGCCTTTTTGGAGCGAACTTCAGTCCATGCTACCATTTCCCTCTTCCTCCACTGCATCCCCCCATACCTTTCCCCATCCAGCCCTGGCCAAGCTTGAGGAATTTTTTAGGATTGGATTGCAAAATGGCCTTTTTTCCTTAAAATTCTTTTTTCTTAATTCTAGGAGGCAGTGCTTAGGGATCCTTGCTCTGGGGTTCAATATAGCTGGCTCAAATACCTGCTCCGGCACTTGCTACCATTGTAAATGAGTGCCTCTGTTTCTTCATCTGTAAAGCAGAGTTAATGCCAGCATCTGGCTCAGTGGACATATAGTTAGTGCTTTACTGAGCAATAGCAAGCCCTAATATTGATAACCTTCACTTGTTTTCCAGAAAACTTTGGCAAATTATTTGCATTCTTAGAGTCCATGTGCAGTATGCGCCTTGAGTGCTATTTGAGATACAGTCCTATTTACAAGACACTGAAAGATTCTGAACAGATTAACAGTGAGGAAGTCTGATGAGGCAGACAGCCTGCATTTACTGGCTGCATAAGCTTGAGTAGATTACTTGGCCTCTCTGAGCCTTGATGTCCTCATCTCTAAAATGGGCCTGATACAATAATGATCAGCAGAGTAATTGACCAAAAATAAGTCGAAGGGAAAATCATAGTTCTTGTGAGGATCATGGGCTTTTTAAAATGAAGCCACAATTTTCCTCCCCTCAAAAATGCATCCTCCTAACCCCCACACACGATTCTACATTCAATCACAGGGGTGCACAAAAAGAGGCTAAACTCCCCTGATACAAGAAGCATAAGTAGAGGGCACACCAAGCCTCTAAATCGAGCACATTATCAAAATAGGCTGTGGAATTTGCCTATAAGGTTTCTGGCAGATAGAGGGGAGAGAAGAGGAAAAGGGGCTGCATTCCAGAGTGCAGTCTTCTCTTTTGACAAGAGAATGCAGAGACAAAGTGTTTCTTGTGTTCAAACCCAAGTGTGCTTTTTCTAAAAGTTCAATATACCATATGATTTGCTTTTGTTTCCGTATTTTTGTTTGAGTAGAGTCATTTGGGTTCCTGAATATAATGCTAATAGAGTTTCCTCAAATGACAAAAATAAATGAATGCCCAAGGTGAGAGGGTGGCCAGTGGCACAGTGTGGGAGATAAAGATGAAAGGTTTTTCTTTACCCTTTTCTGAAACCCTTACTCATCCCCCTTTCTGCTAACAGGCAATGTGGTTATGCAAAGATTTCTTATTTGTATTTTCACTGATGCAACTGCAGGTTTTGAATCATGGATAGTCTTTGCATAAAGACTAAAACAATAAAAGCATAATTAGAATGCATTGTATACAGCCGACTCCAGTTATATTTTGCCCCAGCACTGTATTTATGATAAATCACTAAACACGAACGCTCTTTAGGGAGGGTGATTTTGGGTCTTGTCTCTCCATTGAGCAAAAACAGTGCCTGTGACTAGAGTCTGAATTTCAATTCTGCAAGTGTACAGTTGAACTGAATAATATTTGGCACAATGCAATGCACAACTGAGCCACTAAATGGCTGATTTACTAAATTATTATTAGATGAGGCCTTGCTGTTCCAAATGAAAGTGCAGTCACTGTCTTCCTTCATGGTGTGTTCAAATTGTTCTGTGTTTAAATATTCAGCATGAGGCTAATGTGAACTGATGAACTGAGACTATAAACATTCACTTTCAATACAGATAGAGCGACAGAGATGCAACATATCATGTGGCCTGCGGAGGTGAAAATGATTTATATTTAAGGATGTTGCTGCCTGTTTCCATTACTTCAAGGTACTCTTAATTAGCATGGTGTTGGAAATGACTAATTCCCATGTACAGGAAGAGCAGACTCATGGACGATGAGATTTTTTCACATGCCAATGAAGGAGAAGCTTCCATAAAAGATCTGCTGTCTGTGTAGTCTAGAATTTTGAATTTTATCTGTGGCAGGCTGCATAGCTCCAGCAGAGTTAACAGGTCTGCTGGAAGAACTGTTTTTTGACATTTGAGGTTTTGTTTTGTTTTGTTTTTTCCCTAGACCCTCCCAAAGGGTATCTATAGTCTATCCTTGGAACCATCCATTCCTCAGCAATTCACACCCCTTATGATCCAGGTCTACTTTACAGCCACCCCGGCAGCTCTCCCCACCTCACTGGCTTCTTTACTGACACCTGCTGGAATGAAGAACAACCCTTTGCTCCTTGGAAGAATATAACCCTCCTTCCCCCCTCCCCTTTGGGGGCAGTTATAGGCAAGCACTTAAAATACTGTGATCACTTACAGTAGATTAGAATTTTTTATTGGTGCCGTGTTGCCATAACAACATGAAGACAGCAGATGACTTAAGCTAAGCTTGCAAAGCAAAAGGCTGCTCATCTGGCAGTTAAAATGAATACAGTTCATTTCACAAGTTTCCCATATGGACTCTTAGTGTATGGTAATGAGGAGACCATATGGTGAGAGAAAATGCACTGAGAACAATTGGGTTCCACTGGCTGAGTGGGAAGTTGGGAGGGAAAACCCGGGTGAGAGATTCTGGTGTGTGTGCTCTCTGGGTTCAAGGTTTGCTTGAGGTTGGTTTTGGGTTTTGTTTGGGATGGTTGTTTTCCATAGGGGCTTCGCATTTCTTAATCCGCTCCTTAATATGTCGGCTGTGCAAAATGACAAACATCTTGCAAATTTTGCAATATCATTCATCACAAACTGTCAGCAGTGTTTGCAAATCTGACTTGCAAGATCTTTTAAATGTGTTGTTCTTAAAAGGCAACAGTACTAAGTTTTTAGACAAAGTGCAGGAAAATTTAAGCACTTCTGACAAGCAGAAACATTAACAGTAATCATTTTAAAAACACTCGCATCTTTTGCCTGCATGTTTAGCTGTAAATAATGCTAGAATGTATAAAAGCTTTAAAGTAAAAATGTAATAAATACTTTTTATTATGTTTCATAAAGGATAAAAAAAATGCCGGGAGCCATGCAAATGCGTTATCTATACATGTGAACGTATAGAGATGGATGGCTCCCACTCTCCGATGGCTCCCACTCTCCTTTCTACTAGCCAGATTGGAGACCTGGGAGGACAGCTTGAAAAAGGCTCTGAAGTCAATTCTGTACTATACATGCTTCATAAAAGATGAATATAAATGCATTAGTTAGACACGGTGAGCTAAATTAGAAGGTCAGGCAGGGCTGGGAGGGCTGAAAAATCACACAACCAATGAGTGTAATTACTCTTTTTTTAAGTCTATTAAGTGGTGTTGTTCTATCAAGGCTCAGGGGTATAGGACATGAAGAACAAGATAAAGTAATGTGTATTTATTACTCCCACTGGATCAATTTACCAGATATTTTCAGCTCCATAAAGCAAAATACACAAATGCCGCCTTTGTTACTTTTCTCAAACTGCTTTATTTTTTTTCTCTAAAAGAGGGATTGGCTCTTGCAGAAAAAAAAAAAAAAAAAGTTTGCCCCATGGAGGTCCCCAAGCCAACCCCTCTCAGTAGGGGATGAGAGAAAGCTGGCAAGAGTTTAAGTAGGGTAGGAGTGAGGTGGAGGCAAGGGGTGGGGGGGGAGGAGCTGTCACCTCAAGACAGAATGATTCGGGTTTCCAGATCTGAAGGAAAAGTGGGACCATGGCGCTGCAGTACCAGTGAGGTCATCAAGCCTGAGGCCTCACCTTTTGGTTTCCCCCTGAGCTGGCTGTGAAGTCACTGCAAGTCACCAGCCCTCTGGAACCCTGACTCCTGTGGAACAGGGAGCACCCACCTTGCAGGGACTGGAGTCGGAAGTCATGCTGGACCCCAGAGGGGCCTCCTTGCATAAATGATCTCACTAACGCCCAACAGCAACACTGCAGGGCCACGGCAAGAAGAAGGAGAAACAGAGGCTGGAGAGGCTGAGTCACTGCACAGAGCAGTGGATCTGGTTTTCAAACTCCATGTCTGTCTGAACTCAGGGCTCACTCTCTAGGCCTCTGTACTCTCCGAATACCTAGATAAAGCAGTGCCAGGGGCACTATTGGTGTGAAGTCAGGCAGCCTGCTCCCTGGGACTCACTGCGGACACATGGGGTGCCGGTGAGTCTCACCAACTCTCCCCGCCTTTGTGCCAATGCTCGCTGACCACTCAGGAAGACAACTGGTAAACTGAGAGGGGCTGGAGACACCTCTGGCCTTCAAAATGGAGACAACTCCTCGTTCTGTGTTTCTGCATTGCATTACGCATGCCAGAGTCTCAAAGACTCTGACTGACCACGATCCCCATCCCCTCACCTCTACACTATATGCGAAGTCAACCTTCACCCCAAAGTCGGTCACATGTTCCTCACCCTCCTGCCAGGATCCAGAGAGGGAAGAAAGTCTGTATGAAACAGGACAGAATGTTTCCATTTAAAATTTTAACCCACCCCTCTCCCTGTGCACATGAAAAAGGAAACCCAAAGACACCTGGGCTGAGGATAATTATGGTATTTTAGATCTGTGCATACGGCCACTATCACTAATGGTGATTTCAGGGACAAAATGATTTATGGAGAAGGATTCAGCTTGCTCCCATTTTCTCATTTGGTAAATGGGAATGATGTCTGCTTTCCCAACTTTTTCCTAAGACGGGCTCCAATAAAACAAAGCATGTACAAGTTCTTTGAAAAAGCACCAGCCGGTATACAAAGGCATATTATTATGGAAAGCTGTCTGCTTGGTCTTTGGAGCAGTTTCATTTGACAGAATATGTGGGTGGTTGTATGAATCTAGCTTTGTCTATTCACAAACACATGGGTTTAATAAAGTGCAGTTTGTTTTTTAAGGTGTGTGGTCCATGGCTCACTGAAACACTCCTGTTTGACAAACACTGACCATGATTCTAAGAAAGGTGGAGCCCATTTTTATCCTCCTAACAATGGACAGCAGGAGTATAAATCTCCCAAGTCCACAGGAATACCTCAAGCTGGCTCCATCCGCCACTTCCTGACCCTGCTCTTGAACTCTCACTCCACCTTAATGCTGCGAGCCAGGCGGACAGGCACTCTGATCTGAGTCACACAGCGAGCTTCCTGGGGTGGGCTCCGGCCAGAGCCCTTGCACAGTCCAGTGGCTGGTTGCAGGCTGCCGAGTGTTTCCTTAACACACAAATCCATTGTGTCCTGATTACTCCTCCCAAACCCGGGAAAAGAGAGCTGGGAATTTCACCATCAGGCCACCGGGGATGAAGTGACACGTGCCTGTGCTGTTTGCTCAACATTTCTGAACATGATGTGCAACTATAAAAATGTCTAAAAGTACACAAAACTCAGCCCTATATTCCTATTTCTCTTATTTCTTTATGAATAAGAAAAGTTATTTCCTGGTTTCTTTAGACCTTAATTTTTAAATCAGATTTATCTTCTGGTTTTTTGATAAATATTTACAGAGAGGCAACTGCGAGCTAGAGCGCTGTGCTAGAGGGTGACCACAGGATTGCCTCTTTTTATCCTTACATGATCCCTGTGAAGTCAGCATGATTATTGTCCCCATTTTATAGATGAGAAACTGAGGCACCGAAGATAAATCACACATTCAACTGCTCACCAGGATTAGGATTTCCTGCTCTGCAGAGATTGGATGGAAGAGCCCTCAGAAGCAAGGATGCCTCTCTTACTCAGCTGGCAAATAATCGTAGCTACCTTCTGTTGAGTGCTAAATAAGTGGTTAAGATCACAATCAGAAAAAGTAGAAAATGTTTCCATCACCATTTGATAGAGAAGGAAATTGAGGCACAAAGAGGTAAAGAATTTTGGAGAAAAAAAAAGAATTTAGACCACAATTGCATGGCTAGTAAGTGCCTTTGATCTATCTGTTCTACCCCTACCAATCTGACTCTCCAGTTCCTTTAGCAGATTCTAGAGACATCAAATGCCCAATGTAAAGTGAAGACCATCCCCACATGGAAAGATTAAGAGAAATCTGGCATTGTGGCCATGCCTTCTTTGTACCACCGAGACACCCATGGCACTGACCATTGGGTGGACACACATCGATCACATCATTGTGCTATAAAATGACCAATTACAGTCCCATAGAAAATGCATGGGAGCTAGATTCTTGCTAGGCAGAGGGACTTAAAATAAATCTCTCCAAGGCACATCTACACTAGAGAAAGAGATTGCCATTCACTATCACTATGAGATTATTTCATTGCTTACCAAGAATAAGGCAGGGTGAAAGAGAAGGATGTGTAAGATGGAGGCCTGACACATCATATGATTTTTTCCTAAGGTGAAATGCTTTCAGTAAGTTTTTCCTGAAGTAAACAGCACCAGGCAGAAGGTCCTTGGAACCTGAAGGTTGAAACTGAAGCCTGTGTGTCTCTTGCCCCAGGTCTAGGTAGAGGGGCTGCTCTTGCTGGTCACAGGTCTTCCTCTCTTTAATCAGGGGTGTCCCTCTCCTCTCTTACTGGCTCCTTTCGTCTGTGCATCAGCTACGGGGACACCTTTCTCCTGAGGCCTGTATTGACAGGTGGCTCTGCTCCCCAGGGCACCAGGCACACAGGTAGGATTTGATGATAAACTGATCCCCAAAAGAAGTCGGCTGAGCATAAGTGTTTTACAAGAGAAACAGACCTAGAAATGCCATATCTCCAGTCTTACTCTGGCAAGGAGAGCATCCCTCATCTACTCATTCAATTTATCATAGTTTTCATTTGTGTAGTAAATGCAACTTCCTTTTACTGTCAGTAAATGGTGAGTGGTAGTTCCACTATATCTGTACTTTGAAATTCCTTAGCATTTAACTGTTAGTTAATATAGTAGAGACTCTGAGTCCTCCCAGAACTTTAGTTGTACTTTAAATGTACCTGTTACTTCCTGTTATGATTTAGTTATGTGCTGTGATCTCTCTGATACAAGGATATAGAGATGGAAATGCTGCCAACAGTGCCAAGAGGTATGGAACAGCAGACAATAAATGCGAACTTCCTACTTTCTGTATTGGCAACTAACAACATGTTGCTGCATGACATATATTACTCTGTCTTGAATTTTTGTTTTATTTCTCACATGTTTGTGCCCTATTTTCCAGCTAAGGAGGATGCCCCTGGTGGTAAGAGGCTCTGTCTTACTTGTCCAGATGCAACATCTACCAATATGTTTCTTTTGAGCTCTAGCTACACCAGGGATAAGTATAAATCCTCATAGGTAGAAAGTCAGTGTTCTTTTTCCTCTTGAGAGTTGGTGTGATGCAGTGATTAATAACCTGGACTTTGAAGCCAGGCTATAGAGGTTTGATTCTCAGTTTAGCAATTCACATGCTATGTGGCCTTAGGCAAATGATTTAACCTCTCTTTGCTTTATTATTTTCTTGGTAGTAGTACCAACCTCAGAGAGTTTTTGAAAGGAAGAAATGACATAATATATGCAAAAGTAAGTATAACACTCCCTGGCACATAAATGCTTGCTACCTTTAATATTGTTTGCCTTATAGTACCAAACGCACAAAGGACACAAACATTGAGTTGTTTATCTAGGAACTAATTTTTATCAATGGCAAAGTTTTCTGCTAATTCCCTAAATCCAAGTGTCCAGAGACCATAACCCCAAAAAGAAGTATCCTGACCTTTGGCAAACGCTCAGGGTCACCAGGGTGCCGAGGAATGACCTTCTGTAACCTCTGGAAACCATAATCGATGGTGGGTTCGTTGAGCGCTGCAATGAAAAAGTCACATGATTAGAATAATTTCAGGAAATAAAACAGAACATAACACTGATGGTATGAAAATAACTGGAAGTCCAAAGTTTAATTTGTACTTTTGAATTAGATCATGAGGTGATCAGATGCACAATACGCTTGCTGAACATTCCCACCATCTACTTCTGCTATTTACCATGGTAGGCAGTGACACACTCAAAAGAACATTAATAGCAGGTCCTGAACTCTGCTGTTCTGGCCAAATTCTATATTCCTTACATAATCAAAATGAGAAAGTAAAATGGCATTTGATGTGAAGTTTTAGGATTCACTAGTTCGAAGCTCAGGTCAAAACACTCAAGGGCTTGTCTGCAGTTATCTATAGATTACAAACAGCAGGAGAACAAGGACTTGCTTCACTGAAAAATCTCTAGTGGACCTCAGCAGATATACCTCAGGCCTCCATGGCAATTAAGCCTGCAAGAATGTGGTCAGGAGCAGGGAGACAGGATCTTCTTGGCATAGAAAGCGTGTTCTACCCTTTGATAGAGCCTGCAAGGTGATAGGTGTTGAAAATGCCCTTGATACAACACCCTCACATCTAAAATGACAGACTCATTCACCAACATCAATATTATCTCAGGAAGAAGATCAGCCTCTGTAGAGCACTAGCTTAGAACAGCTGGGTCTCCAAGAAAAATTTTTAAAAAGACTAGAAGAGTAAACTTGTAATAATATTTGGAGACAATGGGCTTTATTGTACCCATACTGTCTATACCCTCCTCAAAGCATCCTTGAGTTAAATGTGATACAAAGTAGACTCTGGTCTAGAATTTTCCAAATTTCTTCCTAAGATATGAAATATCAAGCCTTCCTCATCTGACCAGGAAAAGATGGCAGCTCTGTCCTCTACCCACGTCCTCTGTATCCCCTAAGTAATAGGAGGGTGTGTGGGGGGGTATTTTTCCTTCTTTTCTCTTTTAGTGTAACTAACGTTTTCAACCACATATTTTCTCCCATGCAGAGTAAAAAGACAGTTTTTGTAGTTCTGACATTTAGCTATACATTAGAAAACAAGTTGCCACATGCTTTACTTAAAATGCATTTCCATTAACCTAAATTTTAAAAGTAAGATTCATACTACTACTAACTTTAAAAAACTGTATTAAATTCAAATAGGTCCCAAGGCTAATGGAAGCAATTTGTATACCAACCCAAACTGACTGGCCCACTTTTCAAAATACAGGTATGATAATCTTGTGGTTTTAAAAGGACATTTAAATTGAAAGACTGTGAATTTAGTACATAATTATACCAATAGAACCCTTTAACTTGTCAACTTGTAAATCTAAAAGGCTATCAATCATTTCTAAAGAGGAAATAAACCTTAAAATTCCTTGATTGACAGTGCTTACTTTTTATGTAAGGAAAAAAAAAGCTGCGTAAAGTGGCCAGAAATCCATTTACAAAAGTACATTGTTTTACATAGGTGAGTAAAAAGCCAATAATTACACCTCCAAAAGACACATAAATCAGAGTAAGTACTTTTTCTTCACTTGTATATTTTAAGTTGGAGTGAACTTCAGGTAACTTTTTATTGAAAAGATTTTTTCCCAAATGTGATGCTTATTGAAGTTGTTAATAGAGTAGCATTTTCATTTAAGACAATGTAATCATTTTTGCAAATATGAGATTTAGCCATCTTCTCCCTCCTTCCCCCGCTTCCAAACAGTAAACTTTCAACCTGTCTCTTGTGGAAATTAACTAAAATTATACCCAGGTGTACCAAATCTCTCTATCTATACTAGTATATGAGTTAAGGCACAATATTTATTATTCCTCCCATTTTATGAATTACTTTCTAAACCCTTGAGAAGAATTCTTTTTTCAAATTAGACGTGTAGAGAAAAAGCCATAGAACTCTTTATGCAGGGAAGCTGTTACTCGTAAAATCCACAGTATTTAATCAAGAAATGCATGGAAGGGACAGGAATGGGCACCTAGGTTTAAGTTATATATCACATCCATCCCCCACCCATAATACTAATTACCATCAAAGATATTTAACCATAAAAATAGCTTTAGACAATTAAATGCATCATTTTAATATCTGAAGACATAATTCAGCATCCTGAAAATTCTAATTCTTGGTTTTATTTTTCATTCTAAGCCACCAATAAAACTTGAATTGTTAATCTGCTCATTCAGTTGTTTGCATAATGAATTAATTCCTACTGTGTCAAGAAACCCATAGTTGTTAAATGAATGTCTGACATGTATGGGGAGGATGTGTTTCTCTGTCCACCAGCCAACGCACAACAGAATGACCAACACTTACTATCTGCAATTAAAAGAACCAATTCAAATATCATATGGAACTAATAGCTAAAGAGCTGAGGAGAAGTCATTCTGCTGCCACAAAGAGTAATTGAGTTAGATATATTAAACCCATTATTCAAAGGAAAATAAGCATCTACTCTATGGAAAGTATACCATGTGAGGGGAAATATTTTGGATAGTAAGACAAAGGCTTTTAATTTATTTCCCATGCCTTTATGATTTGCTTTACACTCATATTTTTAAATATAATAACCTGCCCTTAATTCAGATACTGAATACTACAATGGCATGGTCCAGTGCTATCGACAAAGATAACACACACCAAAAAAATGCAAGACAAAGCTCATTGTCTTAAATCCACAGGTGCCTGATGATTTCTTTGATTGCACTGACTAGGGGAAAAATAACTGATTTCTCAGTGAGAGGGTCCATCAGATAAAGGCTATTAATTAAAAAACAAAAAACAAAAGAACTGAAAACAGATTGAATGTTTAGGGAGCAGGATGGTTAAATCATGGCATACCAATGAATGGAATATGATGCAGTCCTCAAAAGCAATGCCGTAGGAAAAAATATTGCTTGATATATAATATATTCCTAGGTTATCAAGCAGATTCCAGGAACATATGTACAATATGGTTACTTTTATAAAATGAATGTACATAGAATTTTTTAAAAAAAGCATCTGTGTAGAGACTGCCTAACAGTAGTTATTTCTAAAAAGTGAATTTTAAAGTGCTTTTCTTCCTTCTCTTTGCTCTGTGCATTCTCCAAGTTTTCCACAATGAACATATATTACTTTTATAATCGGAGAAAAAGGTTAAGAGCAAGAGATTGTTGCTGAGATGGAATTTGACCTCCTTGTATAAAGTAATGACATAAGAAACTATGCCTTAAAAGGGGTCTGTATACCCTTTAATAACCTTGCATAGGTTATTACAGACCATAAGAAAAATAAGTAGTATACTTTTGGCCAGTTGTATAAATATGTGACTATTCATAAACTCTCTGAAAATCAACAGAGAGGGTAACGAGGAGGAATCATAAAGAATGGTATATTTATTTCATCAGTGGGGGTAGTCGTACCTTAGGGACATACGTCTACTCTGCAAGAATGTAATATAAAGTTAATCCTTCAACAAAGTGACCTCATTGTATTCAAGCACGGGACTCAGGAGGCACCAGTAGAAATGGGACTAATCAATTTTTCCCCCTAAAACTTGGGACAATTCTGGGAATCTAGTAGAGAAAGAAAAAAAAACTTAATTGGGCATAATTAACCACAAATAACGAAGCATGAGCATCTTAGGTTGAAAAAAGAAAAGCAGATGAAGCTATAGACTGCAAAAGGAATGCAAGGATGAGAGAGCATTATGTGACCCTGCTTCCAGACACCTGTTCCACAGTCTCTGAAGAGGGCTGCAGAGGTCATCCTAAACCAGGCAGGGACAGTAGCAGAATAAAGGAAGCTCAGAACTTTAGAAAAATCTGTACTCCCAAATTTTAAAAGGCCTAATTTTTAAATCATTGCAATAGAATGGGAGCAATGTAGGCATTTGAAAAATTTGACAAGATAATAAATTCTCCATTGATTCAATGATCATTTTTAGTGCCTACCATATGTCCAGACGGCATTTGTAGGAATTAACTGTTTTGTATCACAACACCAAAAGCCATTGAAAATAAACTTCCTGAAAGGTATATGTAATCCAACTCCAAAAGATGGACGAACTACCCTGTTGAGTTGGAACGCAGCTCCAACTTTCACACCCAGGCTTCCCTCCATTCAGAAGTCCACCCTCTTGCCTTCCCGAGGCTCAGACGGTAGATTACCACCCTGCTCCTGTTTCACATGAAGCCTTTGCTTAGGGTCACA
This sequence comes from Canis lupus dingo, assembly GCF_003254725.2. Taxonomy (NCBI): domain Eukaryota; kingdom Metazoa; phylum Chordata; class Mammalia; order Carnivora; family Canidae; genus Canis; species Canis lupus. The sequence goes on along the minus strand of NC_064246.1, from coordinate 52,158,662 downwards.
CTACACTTTGTAGGAGACACGGATTTAAGGCAATCAGATTATTGAGGAGCCACACATTTGAATTCCAGATGTTTCCAACTGTCCTGTTTAAACTTGGAGATAGATACATGTTAGCTGTTAGCTGAGTAAGCTCTGTAGGACCCTATGGAGCTGTGTATATATGCTACAGTAAGTCTGAAGCTCTCCTATAAATGCATAGAAAGCAAGATCAAATGCTTCTACACAGGAAAGTAAGTTTTCAGGGCAGACGTATCAGCTGAGATTTCAGAACAGTCCTCTCACCAATAGCTAGGATACGATACTAGTGAGTGGAGAGTGGTAGACAGCACGTGATCTATGCATGGAGTTGGAATTTCAGGGGCATCAAAGTCATTACTTTTCAAAGAGTAGAAGTTAATTACATGGTTAAAAAAAAATCAAGGTTGCCTGGGTGGCTTAGTTGGCGAAGCGTCAGATTCTTGATTTCGGCCTAAGTCATGATCTCAGAGTCTGAGTTAGAGCTCCATGTCCGGTTCTGTGCTCAGCCAGGCGTCTGCTTAAGATTCTCTCTGTCCCTCTCCCTCTGTCCTTCTCCCTCCCTCATGATCTCACGTGCTCACTTGCACTCTCTCTTACTCTAGCTCTCTGAAACAAACAAATAAATAAATAAATAAACAAACAAATAAATTAAATCTTTTAAAAAAGAAAATCAAACCCCTATATATGGCCTTGTGTTGGACATGCTTATAAATGGCTTTGGGTACTTTCCCAATCTCACAATTTCAGACTCCTCCAAAGGAAACCAGTAACTTTCTATGCAAAACCAATCTAGGCAGAGCCCTTCTGTGGGCTTCAACAGAGGTCCTGGCCAAGACAGATAAACTCTGGTTTTCCAAAACTGTTGTTTCCAGTGTCCAAATGATCATGCAGCATGAAATGCTACATGCAAAGAACATTTAAAATAATACAACTCGATTTTACGCACTAGTACTAATGACAAGATTACAAAATCCGTTCAAAACATCTGGTAATGAGCAAATTCTAACTAAACATACATGCGATTTGTGGCCTTTTCATGCCGTTAGTCTTTTTCTTTCTTTCTTTCTTTTATCCATTTCACAAACACATCGAATAAGGAAATTCTCTTAAGGGGATTAATTTGTGAATCAAAATCATATAGTCAAGAAGGATGCCTCCTCAGTTATGAAAATTGATTTTTCTCTTTTCAGAGTTTCTTTTTAGAGAAATCACTCCTCTGTCCTCCTTAACTTCTCGGAAACAATGGAAATGGGGGGCTGGAGAGCTGTGATCCCAAACAGCACAGGAAAAGCACTTTCGGTGCCATTCCAGTGTTAGCGCACAGAGTTCCTCTGCTTTTATAGCTCAGCGACTCACTGCAGCGCTTTAACATATTTCTGGGGTTTTAATTTCCTTTTTTTAATGGTTGTGTGACATGATGTCATTTTGACTGGAAATAAAAAGAAATGCAGATATTAGGAAGGTAATATTTATATTCTATTGCCATTTAATGTCCAAACAAATATCTAGACTCTATGCCAAGTAATAAATAAAACCTCATAGCAGAGGCAATGATAAAACCAGCACCTGGGTCTCCAAGCTTCCCTGGTGACTACTCTATATTTGAACTAAAGGAGTAACAGCGGAGCATTTCCCTTCAAGGCAGATCCATTCTGGGCATGAGAGTTATTACATATGTGTTAGGCGAGCCTTTTTGTTCCATAATGGCCCCATTTTTCCCTCAGTCACTAAATTAACAACCAGAGGTACACAATAAAACAGCAAGTTATCTTCACAAACCTATCTTTAAGACTGACTTTAAAATATATAAACCGAAAAATCAACCAGAAACCTAATCAAGAGCCAGAAATATGGTTAATGAAGAAATTTGTTGCATTTCCAGGCACTTAGATATTTCACTATCTTCCTAGATGTTTCGTGCATTAGTGACATTCTGGTCCGTCGTCTCTTCTGTGGAAGGGATGGTCTCCCTACAAAACCAAAAACCATACCTTTTGCAAGCAAAGCCGGCTTTCAAGGTGAAATGCTTGTGCAGCTCAGTGCCTGGCCTCAGGAGCCAGTGAGGTTCAGGACAGGTTTGGGAAGAGGCTCACTGAGCTGCAGAGAGCTGTAGCTGAACCAGAAGGGTGTCAGGATGAAGCCAACGTGGGCAGAATTTACCAAAATAGGAGCCAAAAGAAAATTTCTAATCTGAATTTGAGCGTGCCCTGACTTCTTATTTGTAGCCTTCCAACTTCTGTATGTGTGGCAACAACCCTGAGATTCAAAAATCAAGTGAAGGAGTGACTACTGCTGTCTACTAAAGATGCATCAGAGGTACTCGTTGGCTTATGTGACTGAGTCCTCATTACAAAGTCCACAAGGAGCAGAGCTGGGGAGCAGGCGAGGTATAGACTGAGGAGGGAAAGTGAGAGGGAAAGGGGATCAGAACCCAGGATGTTGAAGCACGGAGGCTCTTGGAGAAAAAGATGAAAGACCGTCAGGACTGTCAGTTGGAATGCAAAGAATCTGTGTACATTTGGAAATTAATAACTCTACAAGAAGCAAAAGCAATCAAGAGCAGGAGAAAGAGTCAAGAGTGACTTGCTTTTGTTTTTTAAAATAGAAGCAACTTTACTGTTTCTCTAAATCTAAAACAAATACAGGGACCCCTGGGTTGCTCAGCAGTTAACTGTCTGCCTTCTGCCCAGGGCGTGATCCTAGAGTCCCGGGATCAAGTCCCACATCGGGGTCCCTGCATGAAGCCTGCTTCTCTCTTTGCCTGTGTGTCTCTGCCTCTCTCTCTCTGTGTGTCTCTCATGAATAAATAAATAAGATCTTTAAAAAAAAATAAAACAAATACATTCTTATTGTCTAAAAAATACAAAAGAGATACAAAGAAGAGGATAAAGGCCCCATTATAACCCTATTCATAAACAGTCATCATTTATATTAGTTATATGCTTTCGGACATTTTCACAATACTGTTTTATATAAATATAAATGATGTACATATTTATATCACTTTCATTCTTTTTAAGGGTTGCAGCATATTGCATTATATGGATGGTCATTATTTACGTAACAAATTCCCTGTTAATGGGGATGTATGCCTTCTTTCCCTGGTTATAAATTTATATAAATTTATATAAATTTTCACTGGTTTAAGAAGTGCTATAATGAACAACACTCAGGAGAAATTCTTGGATAAAAGAATATGTACAATTCAAGTCTTTTGACACATACACTTTCTAAGTATCCTTTACCAAATGTATACCAGTTTATACTTTGACAAGTTACAACTAATTTTTAAGATTTTTGCATCTGAAACCTCACGTATTCTCTAAGTTATAAGGACCTCTGAAGACTTTTAATAGATGCTAACAATCATGATGATTCCTTGTTGAGGTGTCATTTTAAACACACCCTAAGGTCACATAAGACCCTTTTCCCAGGAACATCAAGTGCTTTATAGACATTATCTCAGTGACTCCTCCACATTATCTTAGTGATTCCTCCTGACATACATGTCAAAAATCATTACTCTCAATTCCAAGGTGAGAAACTGAGGCACAGACAGTGCTGGCTGTACAAATCAGAACAAAAGCCTCAGTGCTTTACTTACTCTTTCAGGATGACTACCTTATTTTAATATTGATGAATCCCAATTTGAAACATATTGACCAGTCCTGGTAGCAAATCAATTAAATGGCTCCTTTTCACTAAGCATCTGTGAAACAGAAATCCACCTGAGGAAGAATTCTTGTGCCTAGACTCCTGATGTTGTACAAGCAAACAAATCACGTTTTTTCACTTAAAGCTCACCGTCAACAAACACAAAGCTTTTGTGGGGAGGCCACCCTGCTATCTTAAACTTTCCCCACAAATGATCACGAAACTGTGTTTTCTGTCAGGTTTGAATTGGGCTCTCAAAGGCTGATTTGTCTTTTGGGGAAAAGAGAACACAGAATGCTGTTGAGATACATTAAACCCACTTATTTCATATCACAACCAGTTGGTATTTTCTAGATGATCATTGGTGAGAAGTCACTGGCAGAAGTAGAGCATCTCTTCATAAACAGACCCTTTCTTGCCCTGGAGGGTTACACTCTATCTAAAATGGGAAGTAGGTGAACGTACAATAATTAGGGAAAACTGTACTGCTCTCTAATTGTAATAAAGTTGATGAGAAAAGTTGCCCCTGTTACTGCCTATCATGTGCTCTGAACAGCTTGGCCTTTCAAGAGCCTTAATTTAGATTTCCAAATTTGATACAAGTTTAAAACTAAAATTAAATCCCTCAAGCAAACAGAAGCTTAAAGATCTTCGTGTGTGTGTGTGTGTGTGTGTGTGTGTGTGTGTGTGTGTGTTTTGTTTTGGGGTTGATTTTTTTTTTTTTTTTGGCCTTTCAATCTTTTTCACTTTAGAATTTTTTTTTAATTGGATTCACTTATGATTAGGTCTCAAAGCCAGACTTGCTCACTTGAAGTAGAAGAGGAGGATGATTTTCTCTGTGTAATGGATGATGATGTTTAAGTACTGAAAGCCAACACAGTCTGTCTTTCTTAGCATTTAAGGATAAATCCATAATTTTCTTCCCGACTGGCATATCTTCTGATATAACGAGAGTAATATTCCTTCTATAATTGTTCTTCAGATTTCTTCCCAAAGAGTTTTGACAATAACTGTTATCAAGGGGGTAAAATCACCCAGCCTGTCTGATAAACATGTTTTCTTACGTTCCCACCCCAGCGAGTGCTTGACACCGTACTTTTATCATCCAGTGTGTGTTCAGAATGAGCTTAGAACAGCAATTGCCGGGAATAGGCAGGCGATAAACCGCATTGATTTAACACATCTTGTTTTCAATCATGCTTGGATTTTCTGAGCACGCATTTTTCCTGTACTCTGGCTTGTAGCTTTTATCTGACGAGCTGATCCCTTTTCACTGGAAAATGAAAAGGTCGCACAATAAGACACGGTTTACTGGAACTTGAACACGCACCAGGGAAAGTATTTTAGATAAATACTGTCAGACATAGTGGAGCTGAATTTCAACAACACAATTGCTAAACAACAATACTTATTACTCTCCTAGAACAAGCTACTGGTAACTTATGGCTCTCAGCAGGGAACAGCACCGAGTCCAGACTCCAAAGCTAAGAAACCCTTCCTTCACCAAGCCCTGCACTAACCAAGCACAGAGTTCTGGGCTGAGGTCCTACTTGTGATTGTTAATATCACGGTTTTATGAGACAACTCGAAAAACTACTCCCACTGTTCACAGAGCTGTTTCCTCTAAGCCAGTGGACAGGTTTCAGAAGAGCTGGATAATGAAGTTATAGCAGGGCTCTGTAGACAGATTGAGAGGGGGAAAGAGTCCCAAGAAAAGCAAACTAAAAATGACTCCAAATAATCCATTAATTCCACTAATAAGACAGGAAAGTACTTGTAACTGAGATGAGGGATTAGAGGATTAACTGATTATTTTGTAATATTTCAATAAATCAAAGAGCACTCATCCCAAATATGTTATGTAGAGAGCTACAATGGCTTTGCAGATAAGCCTAGACATTATTTTGCGCCTAAACTCCAGGAAATCAGCCTTTTTCAGTATTGACCCAACCTACATGATCATTATTGCTGCATATCATTAGCTTTAGACTCAGCCAGGAAGCCTACTCCACCTGAACAGGAGTCAGAACCCTTTTCTTTTTAAGCCTTAACACACATCCTCATTGTCCCTTTATTCATTATCTACTCCAAAGCTTAAAATGAAAGGTGTTGTCCAACCATCTTGTATACCTGGGTAATCAACCAAGAGAGGTCTGAGGAGAAACTGTTAAAGTAGAGCATTCCAAGATCATTGGCGTAAATAGCAAACACAACTTTAGGAGACTCATGAATGCCTTAATCCAATCCAATACCTTTTTTTATCTCACTCAGCAAACCCAAACATCTGAGCACACAAAGAGAATAAGGGATGTTGGCAAATCTGATTAACTTAGCTTATCATGAGAAGCTTACCTAATCACGAGAGGCATACAAGAGAGTAGGGGACATTCAATTCCAGATTAGAGTCAACTCAGGCCTAAGAATAGTGTAGAATTCCAGGTGCCCAAGGCAAAAGTTATGATGCCAAGTTTACCTTCAGATCTGAATAATTCCTGTTAGAATAGCAGGGATGAGGATGAGGGAATTTCTGTAGCTCTTAATATTTTTCATGCCTCCAATTTTGACACCTGTCTTTTAAGGAGTAGATGGAACCAGGTTGGCCACTTACTGGTCACCCCAATGAGGTTCTACTGCTTCCAACCTGCCCGAGACTTGGACTTGTAGATCACAAAGGAATGGGGCTTCTTGACCCAAATATTGACAAAATACATCTGTATATGTAACCAGAATTTAATCTTCTTTGGATGCTGGTGGTCTTAATACTGGTCCCTGATGACTTACAATCAATAGATGTTTAGTTAAGCAATTCACTTGTTTTGGAGTAACAGTTATTCTGTGGGCAATGGGTATGTGGCCACTTCCGCAATAACCCCACGTCTCCTGACAGAGTGAACATTACAATCACACATTTGTTGCTATTAGCTCATGAGATGCTGGAAACCAATTTTGAAAAGCAAGTAATAAAGCACCACATAAAAAATAATGGTGTAATTACTTCTTGGTCAGGTTAAACCTACTGTGACGATAAAAACCAAAGGGAGCAGCAAGCATCATAAGTGGGTTTGCTGTAAATTTGACACTGGTTCTGACCTTCAGAAAGGAAAAGCCTTGAACCCACCCACCTAAGCCAGGTGCACAGAAGACTGTTGTATGTCTTTTTCAAGTCTCTGTTTGAAAGCCTATGCCAACTCTTTTTTTTTTTCTTTCAAAGCCTATGTCAACTCTTAAGAGCTAAAAAGAATGAACCAGTCACCAAATTATTGACCCAAAGCCTTCCAGAGTCCTACTTGAATTCAGGTCCCAAAGAGAAGGGATCTAGAGACTGCATCAGAGAGCAATCACCATGGTGGTAGGATTTGTTCTCTAAAAATAGAGGGAAAAGAAGGAAGTGGGAGTCTAATTGTAACATGGGCCACACTGTCCAGGAGGTAAAGGAAACACTGGCTATTGCTGGTGGGCCAAGCATAAACAGAAGAAACAAACCAGCCTCCACTTGTAAGCTGTGATCTTTTTTTACTTCTCTTCCTAAGTGCTTGAAGGCTTCCCTAATCCACATGAATACCAAGGGCAAGAGGGAGTTGGGGGTGGGAGAGAGGCTTAGTCAAAGCTATGCCAAGAACTCTTAAGGATAGTATGGCACAGTCCATATTTAAGGATGTCATGATTGTTTCCATTAGCAAGTGTGGCTTTTGATGATTTTCAGCTCTTGGGAAGACATTTAATTAATATCTCTGTTTAGCCCTTCTAAGAGCTGCAAATGGTTCTCTTAGAATATGTGCGTCATGAATAGACTTTATGACAATATGCTGTTAGAGAACAGCATTAGTCTGCTGATAGAGCAATAGTAGACTAATTTTTACTAACAGAAGTGACTTTGATAGGTTAAATCCTCGAGGACAGAAATGGAAATATGCTATACACTCATGGTGGTTAGAAATTGGGACAGCTTTTGGGGTGCCAAATTGGCTGTGGGTGGAGAGGAAAAAGGACCAAGTGCAGAGACTAAGTCATCACTGAATTCGGAAACATCCCCAAAGTAGACCTGGTAGCCACACAATCGACTTCTAACAAGTCTATTTTTCCAAGTGGGCACAGGCTCACACCAGGCTTGTCAGCCTTCAGAAATGGCATCTTGTGTTTTAAGAAGACACATTCCTGCTCTGACTCCCCTGGACCTTCTTCTTCCTTCAAAGTAGAAGTAGATACTGAAATTCTCCAAACTGAATCACCCACTTCTCTCTAAATTGATGGGTGTAACGGAGCCTCTTAAAATGAATAATAAATGGGAACAAGGAAAAAGAGTGACCTGCCTTCCGTATTCTCTCTATATACTTTGCCTGTCCTATTGGAGGCCGGCAAATTTAGAGAAAATGAAAATACATATTGAACTCCATCTGCAGAATTCACTTTGCCTGAGGCCACTGTGTCAGATATCGTTGCTGGGTCTTTCAGAGGGTTGGGGCATATCTGCAGGGGCAGAGACTAAGCTTAATAAACCACTGACCTATTCCAAGATGGAAAATTTTTATGATTACATTGGGACAATAGACACTGTGACCCTTTAAGAACAAAATCAAACGTACTGGATTGCATTTTTCAAAAGCTACCAAAACAACTTTTAGGTAAGAATACATTCCTTTGAGTCTCCTTTCTAACTCTGCATTAACTTGATCTTGATACGGTCAGGAGAGGGGCACATCCATTCAATCAATTTCAGGACTTTAGTGCTGCAAAGATCTCTTCTTTTCCAGCAAACACAACCCAAGCTCAGAGACCATAAGTGGTCAATACAAGATCAGTTAACAGTTGAACCAGAATGAAAACTCAAATGTTGGAGCCCAATCAACCCTAGATCCCCTGCATCAGTCCTCCACGTAAGCTTGATTTAAAATAAAAAGTATTATTTATTGCGAAGTGATACTTGGCATTCTACTTTTGTTAACTTATTTTTTTCTTCAACACCCCAAGAGGAAGATATTCCTATTTCACAGATGAGAAAATAGAGGCTATTAATCTGGGGTGAGGGAAAAGAAGTGTGACTGAATTGCACCTATGGAAAAGGTGCCTGCCCTTCAGACAGCAAAATCTTCATCACAAGATCCATCTCTTAGATTACTGTCCATTTCAAATCCAAATGGCCCTGCCACCTTATCAAAGGAACACTGACCACAAGGAAGACCAATAAAGGTTCCCAAAAGATCCTGAAAGCATCATGGAGCATGTCCATGAAGTATCTACATTTTTTAAAACCATTACCAATCTCTCTTAAAGTCCGTTTTGTAAAACAAAACAAATCAACCCTGGGATTAAAAACAATACGCTGTGACTTGACCTACAATCTTGTAATGAAAATGTGATCGTAATGTAGCCCATAGTAACTGGTGCACAATTGGAATGTCCCAGAGATTGTGCTCAGCATTATATTATATATCATGAAGTCATAGCCATCCCTATGAAGACTGTGTTGTTGTCATCTCTGTTTTACAGCTAAGGGAAGTCCCCGAGGACCAGGACTCATACTCAGGCCTTCTGTCTCCAGTGCCCATCCACTTATTCACCCTTTACTCTGGACTGCCCCCATAGAAGCATTTAATACATCGAGAGAGATGATGTTGTTTCCCTTCATGGCAACATAAAAGAAAACAAACAATAAAAGATGCCTCCAGAGAAACTATCCAGCTTCGACTTGAAAATACAAATACATACCTACATATGCTGTATCAAGATTTGACATAAGTTTAAAACGGGAAAATTTTCCAAACTGAATCACACCAAGCCCCAAATCATTTTCTGTGAGGTGTATGGTGGTGATGTCACCCTTAGGAAAGATGAGAAGTGACAAACACTTCTCCATTACCACCTTCCAGCTTGTTTAACCTCACCTGGCAAGTTTTCCTTAATCAAGTAACTTGACAATTGTATGGAATCTTGAGGCAGCTCTGGGTAACACGGGTGGAATTGTGATATGCTTTCTTCATTAACTGTTCATACCCCAGAAATGAGAATAAACCCTCTCTTCCTGGGGAGTCTCTTAACTGAAAAAAAATCCTTATCTTAATTGAATGCACACATCAGTTAACCATCTTCGGATTCACAAACGATTAATGCCTCATTTTCAGAGAACGTCTTCCTCTTTCTGGTTTGTTGAAAGGCTGGAGCTCTCAGGGCTGTGCTTAGAGGAATGTGAGATTCAGCAGGAATATGGAGAGGACAGGGGAGAAGAAGGGAACACATTAAGCCTTCGTCTTCACAAGCAAACGAGCATTCTGGGGCTAAGCAGAGAGAACAGCCAGTAATGCTGTCCTTGCAAAACTGACATCCTCCCGTCCGTGCTCTGAGTTGATTGCAAGGGAATCACAAATAATGCCATTCTGCCCTCAGAATACCAGTTAAGCAGGCTTCAAATGTGCCTGTGGAGGGAAGGCAAGGCTTGCAAATAGAGTTTCATGGACGTAAAAGGACGGTATAATGGCAAGGGAGATGGGTGGAAGAACTAATTGCACATTTCTCTCCTGAAATATTTTGGCCTGTTTCAAAGTCCTACTTTTCTTTCTCTCTACAAAGCAGAAAGATCTTAGCAGGGGTTGAGGTATGCCCCCTGAAAACTCTTGTCAGGTTGCTCCCCATGGCATGGCAAGTCCCTGTGGAAGAGACATGAGATTGATAGCCTTTCTGTGCCAGGGGCAGCAAGTCTCTTGCGGGAGATATATGCCAACTGTACCTCTTACTGAGTGTGGAAGTCAGAAGGGTGTAAGACTGGGACTCTGATGATGAAGACATTTATAATTAGACTTTGTAAAAGATAGAAGCATACTGAATTTCTTATTGCATGGGAAATGATTTGGGCTTTATTGAACTTTTAAGAAAATTGCCACAAAAATATTAGAAACCTGAATCAGGAAGATCCATTTCCCAAAATATGCAATGCCATCTTTTTAGCCTGATTTTGCTTTTGAAATAAATTCAGAATCTGACTGTGTTCCCTTGGCCAAGATTCGGAAATCAGCTCTAACTAACTCAGAACACAGAAAAGAGATCTTTGACTCACCATAGCCCTGACCTTGGGCTTTGGTATTGAAGGCACCAAATCAGGTCATTTTGAATCCCAGACCAACCACCCTACAATGAAAACCACACTCAGTAGGACACAGTGTGAACGTGGGGTTCCAGTACACCTGCTCGTAGTAATGCCATTAGTTGTGACATAAGTCAATAAGCTCCCATAGAGTCTAGGATTTGGAGAAAACAAAATAACAGTATTACATGAGGGAGATAAACACACACTGAATAACAGCAGTTATGAGTTTCCTTTACGTGGCAGGAATATTTTCTTGGCTGTGGGATTTAGAATGTCAACGAGGGAAGCTGGGCATGCCAATTCTCTGAGTTTCATTAGCCTGCCAGAATATTTAGAGGTCTGGGCAAGGTAAACTCACTCTCTCACATTTGTGCTAAAGGAGAGCTACTACAGACCTGTCCCAATCTGAGTATTAAATTATCTTTCCTCTTGATGACACCAACACTGAAACTTTATAGAGAGCCTCCTTTATAGTCAGCAATATGGGGCCCTGGATTTATTTCCCTTCGGACAATGAGATTGTAGTTAGCATAACACCAGTGACTCCAACATCAATCCTCTGTCAAAAATAGTTTTATGAAGGCCAGAGAGAGGCTGGGCATAAAGGAGGCACGCCCAGTTGTAGACATATAAACATTGAAAGAGAAACTAAAATCAATTCTGTAAACAGAAGTCAAAGCTTTCCTGGGGTCATTAAAGACCTATATTTTAATATTCTAACAGGAGGGTATTTACTGAAATATCAGATCAATTCTTAAAGGAGAGCTGATCCCAATGGAATTTCTTTGTGGTCCTCTGTCTAAAGTCCATTAGACAGGGTCCCTGTCTTTAGCAGAGTGGATCCAAATAAATTCTAAGAGAGGAAATGGATTCCATTCTCTCTGTTTACTTTATTACTATTGATTTCTGAATTCTCTCCAATCTCCTTCCTAACTGAGCAGATAATACACATTTAGTACCAAAGGTAATTATTCCAAAATGAATCCAGTTTGCAGCTGGGTGATAAAAAAGAGAAAGGACACTGATAGATTAAACACTTACACATTAAAAGGTATGGCTGATTGTATTAATATGTACAAGAGCTTTAATATGCTCACTTTATAGCTAGATATAATTTCCTAGGCTAATCGCACGTTCATTTGTATGCTCGGACATATTTTACTTCCACTATTATATATTTTGTAGCATTATTTTATAGTGCAAATATTAAAATAATAAAAACAAAATCATTTGAAATACATATTTTTAAATCTACCTTTTACTAAAAGGAACTACTGAGGACAGTTTTTTAAAGTATTTCAAAAAGGATTAGAATATTTAGTTTCCAGAAATGAAATGTTTTCTAAAGCATCAAACTTAGAAAAAAAGAACAAGAAGTATATCATGTTAAAAGTATATATAAAACAACATAAATACCCAGCCATAGAGGAATAGATAAATTTAGTAAATCCACACTGTGGGAGATTATGCAGCCTTTTAACATTATGTTTATGAAGAAGTTTTAATGCGTGGGAAAATGCTTAGTAGGCTACATTTAAAAAAACAGGATGTAAAACTATGTGTGTGTATATACATATATAGTACAACCACAAATATGAAAAAATGTTTACATACATTTGTTATGCATAGAAAAAAATATCAAAGAAGCAATGAAAATGTTAGCAGTAGTTAACTCTGGGTGATGGGTAGTAGATGATGTTAATTTCTTATTCTATCCTGTTCTTCAGATTTTCTATAACTAGCATACATCTCGGCTCAAAATATTTGAAACCTGTCACATGCCAGGGGCTTCTGTATTGGCTCTTCTTTGAAAACCTGTCCATTTACAAGCAGAGTAAGTTTTCCACAGAGTCCTACCAGACGTGTTCCAAGTGTTGGACACCCAGAGATTGTCACTCTTTTAATAAAGGTATAAATATTGAAGTTCTTCTTGAAGACAATGAAACAGAGCAGTTACGTGGATTGGTTCCTGAGCCACACTGCCTGGGTCTGACAATGGCTCCTCCACTTACCACTTGATTAACTCTGACAAATGACTTTATCACTCCATGCCTCACTTTCTTTAACTGTAAAATCAGGACAATAAAATACCTAGCTCATAGAGGTCAAATGCATTAATATTTGTAAAACACTTAGAACAGTGTGACACATAATAAATAATTGATATAATTTAAGTAGAATAAGTAAAATAAAATTATCACTTGTGCAAATCAGAATGAAGAGATGGACACGGTTAAAATACTTGCAAAACATTTAAGTCTTTGTAAGTTTTTTGATAAGCTCATCTAGGGTAGAAATGTCATTTTCAGTTGAATTCAAGTCAGTACTCTAGTGGTTTTAAATGGTTTTTTTTTCTGTACTTGTCAAAGATCTGCCCATCTATACATTTCCAAAATGTTAATGAAGATGCTGAGGTTCAACAAAATACTACATGCCAGGACTGTCCGTAGCATTTTTTTTTTTTTTTGCTACAAGTCTCTAACATAAGACTCAAAACTAAATAAGTGCTCAATAAGTGTTTGCTGAATGAAAAAAAAAATGAATGAATGAAGTACTTTACCAGGGCTGCACCAAGTTGTCCAATTATGGGCATATGTCACAATGGGAAATAGTAAGAGCTAAGGCTGAAGTTCTTAATTTTTTAGAATCCAAAACTTGTTACTGTTATACTATGGAGGCAATAAGATAGCAAAAGAACAAGGGAAGGAAAAAACTATTTATTCTGAGAAAAATGTTATAGCTCAGCACCCATCTGTCCTCAAGGACCCTTTTCCTAGGGGATTCATCACAATGGAGGGAGCACGGGAGTAGAGATACCAAGACTGCAATGGCCACACCAATAAACAGAAATAGTGCGTCTGGCTGGTTCTGTGGTTTCTTCTTACCAGGTAAAGCATGACAAAAGAATGTCTAAGCAACTGAAATCAGAGACGACACTTGAAATAAGAACAGTATATAATGGCAAAATTTACTGTAATAAATTTCATTATTAAGTGAGAGCAGAAAACGACTATTTTTAGATACGGTCCATTGTTTTGTATGCATTTCAAAGTTCACTCTTTATACATCTAATTTCTAAATTCATGGTGTAACTTTGAGCATTTGGTGGAGGTCTTGGCTCCAAAGCAACAAAAGAGAAGTGAAATGTCCCATGGTTGTAAAATCTTGATAAGTTCTCGGTGTCACTTTTTTTAAATGTGGAACTGCTCAAACCACATAGATAATTATAGATGACCAGATTGTAACTGTTTTATTGCCTCTTTTTCCCCATAAATTTTAATTTTGGAAAGTTAAGTGAAAAATGTGGTTTCAATTTCCTACAAATTGCACACAATTTGGTTTTAACAAGAAAATAGAAAGAAAGGGTATGTTCTTTAAAGTGAATTATGAACTAGAGTTTGTTTTCGCTCGCTCAACACCGCAAGAATAATAAAGCACAAAATTTAGAAAAGATGCCTTACAAAATGGAAATCATGAACTGCAGTAAGAAAAGCATAAAGTAATTTTTTATCTAAACATGGTTTAAGCAATCTAACAGGATAACACAATCGAGCTAGTCTTTCTCCCTCTGGTGAAGCGAGCTCAAGTTCAAAAGGAAAGAAAGAAAGAATGAAAGGAAACAGGAGTAGAAGCTGACAACCTGAATGCATTGTATAACAGGAAATCTCTTAATGAGGAAAGGCTGTGTACATCCCCAACTTATTCTCCCCAAAAGTGCCACCAACTTCAGAGGAACTATTAAAAACAATTAACAGTGAAATCACTGAAACACATACCTAGAAACAGAACGAAAGACAAGAAAGAGATTATTAGTAGAAGGAAATGATAGCTATCTCTTGGATCTTGGCTACCATCTTAGACCAACACACTTTTCTTATTCAAGGTAGTGAATGTTAAAGACAAGAAACCCATGATGTGTGTCTACCACACCAAAACCACGGGCTGGAGTGTAAACAATGAAATCGATAAACCAGCTGGGGGTTTGTTTCCCCCTTTGTGCTAAACTTTGGGTTGAATGTGTTCTTTTATTCCTTAAATTGACCACTGTTTTTGCCTTACTAGCTATGTAGATTATGTCTATGTGCTGGGCACAACAAATTATTCAGACAATAAAAAAAATTATCCAGACAATAAATAATTTCATCAAAATTGTCGATCCTCATTGATCAAATTCTCCAGGGCCCATGTTACTTAATAGTACCATATGGCTTCTTTAAATTTCTACTTCCAAAAAGTTTACTTTCAGACATATTGCAACAACCACAATGATCACCTGTATTTTGTATCTTACAAACGAAGCCAACTGAATTTAACATAAGTACCTGGTATAATGGCAATACCCCTATGTTTTATTTTTTGGCCAAAATGGAGCGTTTGCTAATATTTTTCTATCTGAGATTAAAGTTGCAAGTATAGTGCCTCTGACTGTTGGAACACTAAGTTCTGACTTATGAAGATCTAGCTATAAACTGGGACTTGGCAAACTTGAAGTATTACTCACTGACTAATAATCCTATTAGTCAAAACTGTAAACTTCTGGTCAACTGCATTTTTTACATATTACTGCACGAAGCTCTAGCCAAAGTTCGCTATCCAAAATGTTCTTTAAGGCATCACAATTAACAAGAGGTAATTTACTCTCTAGAAATATAGAAGCTGACCATTCCAGTCCAAAAGTCAATAAATCTTTGGTGTTGGTGAAAAGCCATTCCCTACCTGTAGCATCATGTTACCCCAACCCTCTAGCAATGACTTTTCATTGAGCACAGACCCAGCTGACCATAGTTTTCACATGTATCTCAATCCCAACTATTTAACTGATGATGTAGTCTAGAACAAAATAATGGTGCAGTAAAATAGGAGGATTTCATAGCAAAATGCTCAAAAACTGCAATAATCCAGCTAGAGAGAAACCCACAAAAGGGCATCTTGAGAGAGAAGCAAATGAAAAGGCTTACTCTTAAATCAGGGTTGAGGTGTTCTTCATTCATTCATGTATTATTTTAAAAACTTATCCATAAAAGCCCCCCTCACCTGTGCCTTCCACTCCCAGTCCTATTTCCAAATCCACCTTCCTTATCTGGCAAGGGCCCCAATGTGCTTTGCTCATCATTACAAGCACCTTATCACCCTTTAAGAAAAGTGGATGGCACTGGATGAAGATACAAAACTCTACTCACTTCAATGCAAGTTATTGCTCTTACTCAAAACTGAATTGAAGTGAATGTTCAAAATTTTACATAACAAGATAAATACCTAAATGCCTTAAAATCTCTCATGGGGGGAGGTGGTAAGAAGGGAGAGAGGAATGCAAATAATGAACATAGAAATTATTTGCATATGGATCCTGGAATCCTGTAGAACATATTTTAATGAAGAGACAAAAATAATGGAAGGTAGAAGGATGGGGCAGAGCTTTATAGTGTCTTATAGTATATAATTTTCACATATGAAGATTATCTATTTTTAACGTGATGGAGCTCAATAACAAGGGGAGAAAGCAGGAGACTAGAATTCAAAGGAATCCTATACTCAGTCCCCCAGCCAAAACTACTCCCCAGTCTCCAGTTCCTTGGTTTCCCAGGCTGGGTTCCCTGCAGCCATTCACCTAGATTTCCACCAGAGCATTTTACCGCTTTGATTAGCATCATGCCAACACAGCCTGCCCTCAGTTCATTTTTGCTGCACACCTGATCCATGTTTGTATCCCCATTTCTTTGCATCACACTTTGCATAGAATTGACAATCGAAAGGCAAAGAATGAAACTCATGGAAACCACAGAATTGCTTCTCCTTTAGGAACTTCAGTACATTTTTAGAAGCTTCAAGCTTCAAAGCATCCCCTTGCAGCTTCTTAGGATGAGTTAGCTGAAGACCCAAAGGCAAGAGATAGGACAGGGACAGTGAGGGGGTTTGGAGATATTTGGTAGAGCTGGAATTCTCACAGAATTTAAAAGGTAAAAGGCTGAGACATATAACAGACCTAGTACAATGCTTTGCATAAAGCAAGTGCATATTTAGGAGCTGAGCATACACACGTCCGTCATGGGAGCAGGGAGGGACGTGCAGGACTTTGCGCAAAATGGTTGCCATGGGGGGACATCAGGAGAATTCCTGTGAAGACAGATGAGAGGTTTTGGGACAGGGTCTACCAGTGGATATGGACACTAGTGCCCATAGAGTCAAGCCATAGTTAGGTAAAAGACAATCACCCAAGATTCTAAATAAGAGAGTGTAGCTCAGGACAGGTGTGAGCTGCCTGATTTAAAAGGGCACATTGTGAAATCAGTTCCTTTCTCTCTCTCTCTCTCTCTCTCTCTCTCTCTCTCTCTTTAAGGCTCTCTTCCTGAAATTTCTAACCTGGCCAAAATGTCTGCAGTACTTTCACAGCTTAGAAAACTTGGTAGCAAACCTTAATAAATTTTGGAGTTGGCCCAGAATCCTAACTTACTGAGGGTGTTTTGCCCTTGAGGTCAGTTCACACCATCTGGTCATGGTTGAGCCTCTGAGATCCAAGCTCTCATTCTGGCAGGCTCTTCCCCTCAGCCAAATCTCAACCACAGCTAAAACTTTCCCAGCCTCTGGAAACAAAATGTTTGAGCTGTCTTCTGACCACATGTGAGATTGTGTGTGTGTGTGTGTGTGTGTGTGTGTGTGTGTGTGTTTTCTGTTTATGAGATAGGCTATAGAGCCTTTCCCAGGATAATCAGTCATCTTGACTGGTAACCACAGGCAGAGGCAGACGAAACTGGGAGATTCTAGATCAATGGATTTGTTTTTGTAAAAACCACTGAAGCCTATTGGGATGAATTTGATTTGGTTTTACTTTTTTTCCCCTTTTATATTGAATGATTTACTCATTCTTCAAGAATTACTTAAATTATTTTGTTTGAATGCAATCCTAATTAAAAATAATCCCTTGAAGTTATAAACAGTTTTCTGCTTCTCTTTTTATTCACCCATCCATCAATCTGTCCAGTCAACAACCACTACTGGACTTTTTACTCCACACCAGGCATCATGCTGAAAGTGATCAAAATTGCAAACTCGACTTTTCCAGGAGTCTCTTTTTCCCCCTCATTCCTCAATAAATATTTTGTAAATAAAGAAAAAAAGGAGTGAATGAGCTAATAAAGAAGGCAAGCCGCAACAGGAGAAACAAGCAGAGTGGAATGAGGTTTATGCATCACTGACATTGTGACATCGTCAAACACACAAAAATTTTTAGGAAATCCTGCCACAGATTTAAAATGTGGTCCACTAAATCCCATTGCCCTGAGGTTGAGGCACAGGACACAAAAGAAGCAGGTGGTAGGACTTCTCTGTAAACAACATGACTCCTGACCCAGATGCTCAGAAAAGAAGACCAAATGGATTCTGTCCACATACCCTTCCATCACTTTCCCAGGCTGAGCCAGGGGCTTGTCTCCTCATGGCTAGACTGGAGCAGCACTCTGCTCAGCACTGCCCCACAGGTCGGTGGGGTACAGATGGCAAGGCCACATCTGCTCACAGAATTTGAAAGTAGGAAGGGGTCCAGCAGCAGGTAGGGCTTCAGAAGGCATGCGTCCTATACTGTCTAAAGAGATGGTAGGATGTATGCTGAGTAACCTATAATAATCATTACAGCCACCCTCACTGTCTCTCTTTCAGGGTTACTCTTGCACTCTCCTTTGTACAGAGGTGTACGGCCCTCCTTCTAATGCATCAGGTAAGGCCTCTAAATGTCTCTAATTCTAACAGTCACTAAAGGAAGTATGGGATGAATTAAAATTTGGGAAGTCAAACCCATTAGAGTTAAATGTCCATGAGGGTGGGGACTATGCCCATCTTTTATATGGTATCTCCAGTAACAAGCATGTAGACCATGATTAGCAACATCTATTGAATGATCACAGCATATTGCAAGATTTCATGTTATCTTTGTGCCTAAATACTGAAGATAATGCTGAATGCTTACAACCCTGAAGTCAGTCTGCCTGACCTCAAACTCTGTTTCTTCCACAGTCTAGTTGCATGACCTTGAATAACTTAACTCCTCTTTGATTCAATTTCTTCATGTGTAGAGTGGAGATAATAATAGTACTTGTCTCCTAGTGGGTTTTTTAAGATTAGATCTTTAAAAATATATCACATCTTGACGATGGTGTATGGCACATAACAAGTGTCTTTGAGGTCTTAGCAGCCATAGCCATTGTTATTTATGAACGAGCATCTGGGGACTCATTTAGTCAACAAACATTTTTTGAGCATCTACTCTGGGCCAGGCATAGTACTAGGCACTAGTAAATACACTGGTGTGCCAAGTAGAAATAGATTGTCAGAAAATCAATTCACAGATTGAGAACTACTTACAGTCATCAATAATAAGAACTACCATTTCTTGAGCCTTTAATGTGCACCATTTATAATGTGCTAAGTGCTTTACTCATATTATCTATTTTAATCATTACAACAAAGTAGTGAATAAGATGTGTTTATTTCCCCCATTATTCAGATAAGAAAATTGAGGTTTAAATGGTAAAGTAACCTGTCAAAGGCCAGAGAGTAGGGCTCTTATCTACCCATTCATTCTCTTAATCCACTCATTCATTCATCATCCTTAGGTACTGCTGATTTCCAGACTCTGCTAATGAGAGAACTAGCTTACACAAATGAATCAGTGACAACCACAAGTTTGCTTTTCAGTAAGCAGCTTGTCTCAAATCAAAAAAAAAAAAAAAAAAAAAGCAAGCAACAACAAAAAAGATAATAGATTAGCTATGATATGACATTTATCTTCCTGAATTTGGGACAACAACACAAAATAACCAACCGCTCATTTTGACAAACTGTTTGCAAAGTGGGAAAAATGAGTGTTTTAAAACAATCAAATGCACCTGCCATTTAAAAGCATTAATGATTTTAAAAAACACAAACATATGAGCTATTAGAAAAGTAATTTTAATGTTCATTTTAATTCAGGCACTACAGAAGCTAAGTAATCATTGTTGCAATTAATTGCCTTCTTGTTGCTTGCCACTTTCATTACAGGAAATTAAAGGGTAGAAGCAAATGATACAATATATATTTATTCAAGCTGAGATGATATGACATCATTTATTGTATTTGTATTTCCCAAACATTGCCTGGTTATTCTTTTAAAACTAAAATTCCCCTAGCTCCAAACTGACTTAGCACATTCCCCACAGTGATACACTTGATAATCATGACTCAAAAATGTGGAGCTAGAAGGGGCTGAGATAATATGTTGTCACTCCCATATTTATCACCACATTTCCTGAATCATCCAGCTTCGTAATGATGATTTCTTTCCATTCTTTGCACTGTTTGGCAACTACATGTTTTGTGAATACCTAAGAACGCTTATAAATATTCTCTTTCCTTGCAGCCAATAAATCTTTAAAATTAAAAGACAAAGTTAAAATGACTTCTGCACTTCACCAACGTCTCTACTAAATGTACCATACATCTCACAATTTCAATATTCACAGTTTAAGACTCAGTGATGACTTTCAATCTTACTTTGTAGATAAAGAAAGAGGGGTATGCTTTGCAGTTTATTGAAAGCTATTTTGGGAGTTAGTCTTGATAGTTGGATGTTTTATTCTTTCTACTTCTCCATCCTTCCCTCTCCATCCACCTTTATTGACACCAGGCATCATCAGCCTCTTATTCCATAGAACTTTTTTTCCTTTTACAATCAGAAAAGGACAGACAAATATTATAGAAACAACAATTTCAAGGATCTGGTGCAATGACATGGATCAATGCTTATTGAAATTTCAGGATGCTCGATCTGCTGAGAACACAGTCAGCCAGTATGGCTCATATTTCTAGATAATGATCACAGAGTGACTGGAGGATGGGGTAGGAATGTGAATCCTCTGGGCAAATGACAGCATGACTTCAGCACTGGGGAAAAAAATCTACGGATGCTTAGAAACAAAACCGTGTTTGTCTACATGATGCTGTGCATGCACAAAGTATTATTCATCTGTATACTGTATATATTCTATGATACTAATTGTTACTTACAGAAACCCCTCCGTCCCAATTATGTTCTACTGATCACCCTCTTATTTCTTTCATAACCAATTTCTTTTACCAATTTGAAAATTATCTTATTTACTAGTTAACTTGTGTACTGCCTTCTTTCCCTTCCTAGACTATAAGTGTCTTGAGGGCAAGAACTTCACCTTTCTGGATCACAAAGCCTGGAAGATGCCCGAAACATAACAGGTATCAAAACTTTTTTTATTAAATTGGAATTTGAATATTATAGCACCCTTTCTGCTAAGACAGTATAATGAGAGCAAAAAAAAATCATGTTTCCCCAACATTATTTATAGGATAATCTTCAAGTCTAGACAGAACCTAGAATTCTTCAGCAATGAAACACAGCCCACCACTTCAAGGAGTTACTGTGATGACTATACACATTGCCAAGTCAATTTGTCACTTAACATCTTATAGTTAAATTTATAAATTCATGATTTGTGAATGTGGATTTCAAAGTTTCGGGTCATATTAAAGATTTTGCTCAGAAACAATACTACTCCTGCCTCATCCAAAGATTGTCTGAAACTCTAAAGCCATTCCACGTGAAAACTCAAGCCAACATTTCCTATAGCTCAAACGGTATACATGTATTGTTTTCCATTTAGTGACTTAAGAAGAAACACAACAAATGCATGCTTCTTCAGCCAAGACAAGAATTCCTTCCAAACACAAGATCCCATTATATAAGATGAAGATCTGTTTGGTTCCTGAAATGAACCACACAGTATTGGAATTGTCATTAGCTCCTATAAGGCAACGAAGAATTTATAAAATCAGAGCCAATGTGTTATTAAGACCAGGCACCGGGGCTTTCAGGCAATATAGATTTCTGAGCTATTTATTTATTTATTATTATTATTGCGGGTCCCACTGTCCCGCTGCAACAACCCCAACTCTGCAGGGCCTGTGTAACAAGGCGATGGTATCTGAGAAATAATGAGCGAAGGAATGCTGTTCTTTCTTTCAGAGCAATCTCAGGTGCGATCTTAGACCGTAAAGGACTGGATCAATACTCCCAGCAGCAAGCCGCTCGATACCCCCTGAATTATTGCTTCATTTTTCTTCTTATTATAGATGAGTTGTGTTATTATTTTCCCCAAATCGATATTTTACAACCTTTTTTATCCGTTTCTCCATAAATTTTGTGATTACTTTAAACTGGGAATTCCGGTACACTAAGTAAGATGCAGTATCCGAAAGGGACGGAATGTACTGACATGTTTTTTTGTTTTTGTTTTTGTTTTACTCTTTTAGACACAATGCCTTGTTTAAAGGCACATCATAATCAATAGCCAAAGGAACACTGCACGGAGAAAAGTTTAACATAACCCTGTGCTTGCAAAATGAAAGTGCAAATCCTTTAAAAATAGCAGCAGCCCAAACAACACAAAGCTCAAAAACACAAAAGGAGGCTCCATTGATCAGCACTTTGCATCTGAAATTTCATTCCTAATGCTTCTTCTCCCCTCCAGTTAAAGGGCCAATGCAATTCCCTTAAATTGTTTCTCACAAAGGAGATAACTCTATGCACCTTGGAGAGATTTAATTGGCTTCTATAGCTGTCTCCTGCTAAGTGTTTAAAACATCAGCAAATCAAATCATGTAAACTCATACCCTGTTCTGCTGTCGGTTTGCTCCAAGCTTGATTATTTAGATGTTAACATTAGCAGCGCCTACACTTAACAAAAGAGATCAGGAATAGAACTCCCTCCGTGAGTTCCGGGATGACTTGAGTTAATTCTATGCTTCCTATGAAATAATGTGTGTTATTTGGCAGGGAATGCTCAGTGGTAACTAAATAATCATTACAGTGCAGCCAGTGGTAATTACATGGTAATTCACATTAACTTCATAATAAGCACTGTATTTTTCACTATATCCATCTGAGAATGAGGCAGAATCATAGTCTTTCATTTCTTTTTAATGCCACCCAAAATAAAAATAAAGTAAAATCACTTTAAGGGCAGGAGGACAAGGAATATAACCCTGACGAGTTAAGCTACAGATTTCATTAAAGAAATACTTAAATCCATTAAGTCTAATTAGACATGACATCCCCGAATTCACAAACAGTAGTCCTAATAAACTCATTAAAAATTTTTGGAGGCTTCTTTAGAAAATGAGAGAATATTATATTATAGGCTGTTATATTACATTAAGGTTTTATAATTTTATATGGGCTCTTCTCTTTTTATGTAAAAGCCTACGAAACTTTATAAGAATAGTTCTGCTTAAATCAATGAGTCTTAAACAACAATGTGCTTCTTGTAACATGTACTTAATAATGCAATAAACTATTCTAAGTAGTATAGAATAAAACGGGAAGCACTTCATTCTGATAGGCTAAAAGGTATCAGGATATAGGGACTCAATTCCTTACAGCATTGCAGGGCACGATTTATACTCAAATTTCCATTTACATACATGTTATTTAATTTGGGCAATTATGAAGTCCTGAAACTGTGCTTCCATTACAACCTAGACCCATGAAAGGATTCACACCATGAATGCTTCATATATAAGTATACAAAAAAGTATTCTGAGGAGAAGAAAGCAGTGGGAGCAACTTTAATTGAATACTTATATTAGTGGATTAAATTAGGTCTGTTTTTAAATGAGCCACCCTTAATTAGTTGCAGTTAGGAAAGTGGAATTAATATATTTTACATTTTACTCTACTCATTACATTTAGCAGCAATGGACATCTCCCCCCCCCAACTTTTTTTTTTTTTTTTTTTTTTTTTTTTTGGTGCTTTTCACCAACAACTGAGTGCCTTTTTAGGAAGGTCTGAAGAAAAATCTATTTGCATTCTAACACAAGTCCCAAGCAGAGGTATAGAGTAGAATACCCTTATATAATCTGGTTGTTGTTGTTGTTGTTGTTGTTTTCATGGATAGGGTATGCTATTGCTACAGTGATACTCTCCTCACTGATTACTGTAGGACGCACCTGACAATTCATGCATTATCAGGCAGTTGAGCGGCAAAAAGTCTCCTCACTGTGCCAGAAGAGTAGCAGAGATCTCTTCAAAAGCAGTTTTTTTTTTTTTTAAGATTTTATTTATTTTTCATGAGAGACACAGGTAGAGGAAGAAGCAGGCTCCCTGTGGGGAAACTGATATGGGACTCGATCCCAGGATTCCACAATCATGACCTGAACCAAAGGCAGATGCTCAACCAGTCATATGCTCAACCACTGAGCCACCCAGGTGCCCCCCAAGCAGGTTTTAATCTTGTCTCTGATTGCCACCATCTTGCAAATCTCTCTCTCTCATTAATCCTAATGATGATGATTTTGCCTCCAAACCCACTAAGCAGAAGATCACTAAATATGACAAAGCCTAACACATCTTATCTCCTCTAGAACCCCAGGGAACTGAGACTTAAAGTCAAAATGAGAGGGTCCACAGATGGCCTGGGGCTAGAAGTGACCTTTTCCATGAATTCCCACAGGCCCTAGGTAGTAGCTTGTGGCAGTGACAATACATTCAGGTGGACCCCATCAAGTCCTTCCCTGATCTAGACCTTGGAAAAATGACCCTCCAGTCCCAGTGAGGTCTCCCAACATCTCCCGGGTGTCTGATGGATGTTTTGTCTAATACTGGGCTCTCACAAAAAGAAAGGATGAATGAAATGCCCTTAAATTGCATGACTCCACTTTGCCAATGGTGGGAGTGGCAGTCAACTTTCCTATGAGACTTTGATGTACTTGGAGGTGAAGAAAAGTTTGTTCTTCTTTTGTCAACAGAAAGACAGGATGTAAACAAACAGATCAGAACAATGATGTCTGTGACACATTTTAAAAAATACTGATCATATATTGGAGGCCCAAGAAATTCAACATGTTCTACTATCACATCTTTTTCTCAGGAGTGTATTCAAAGACCTTAAAGAATTAAAAAAGAGCCTGCCAAGTGACCATGGTGATGTTGGTTGAAGGATTTTCATATATTTTCAAAATTGTGATGCCTTTAAATATTTGCAAATATTAAAGGCATTTTAAAAAATAATTAGTAAATCCACTTTTATGTGATGTTCTGGTTATATATACAAATCAATCATGTGTTGATTTGGGAAAGTCTCTTCCTTATCAGAGCCTCAGCTGTCTCCTCCACAAAACAGGAAAATTGGCCTAGGCTATTTCTGAGGGCCTTTCCATCTCTAAAATTCAGACTTAATAGAGCACTTACTAGATGCCATACACTGTGCTAAGCTTTTACTATGCACCATCTAATTAATTATCACAGCAATCCTATGAGATATAATTCCCATCTTACAATGCTGAAATGAAGTTTCAGATTGGCTAAGAAACTAGCTAGAAATGGACTGAGCCAGGATTCAAACTGGGGCATGTCTTGATTCCTGAGATCTATAGACATACAGTTTCTTTATAACTAAAAGCATAAGGGAAATAATAGACAGTGTGGAGATAAGCTCTTGGCTGATAGGCCAAAGAAGAGGACTCCAGTATAAAGATATACTACTACCAGCTGAGTGACTTTAGCTGAGTCTTTTAAACTCTGTAAGCCTAGTTTTCCTCATCTATAAAGAAGTCAACAACTTGGGTTAACTAGGTCATCTTTAAGGTTCACATTCCATAAATTGACAGCCTAGGTTCTTCCAACGATTTGACTAACATTTATTGAGCTGTCACACTCTGTGCTGGATACAGTATTAGGCACTGGAATACAGTGGCCAATAAGACAGACAAGGATACTGCCTTCATGCAGTTTATGTTCTTGAGATATACAGACTACACACAAGTAAGCAGAAAAATAATCCAGTTCATATCAGCCGATGGTAAGTACTATGTATAAAATACATGAAATTAACATGAGTGCTAGAAAGGTAGCCTAAAACTCCAGAAGCCCCCAATCTAATTAGTGAATTACAGCCATAGAAAACAAAACAAAACAAAACAAAAAGGAGTAAAAGTAGTATGAGTCCATTTTGTCGATGTAAAAAATGTGATACCACATAGAATAACCAATCATTTGGAGTAATATAAATCTGATATCAGATCCATCACTAGGTGACCTAAATGACTTTAAATATGCCACTTCATCTCTCTCTAAACTTCAATTCTCACACTGTAAATGAAGCTAAAAATACCTGTTCCTCCTACCTCACAGGTTAACAAAAGAATTGAATGGAAAAGATTTGGCCAACTGTGAAAACTGCACTGAAGTTAAATTGACTTAATTACACAGACATAAGACACAGCTGGACATGCAGGGGCTCAGTAGCCAAGCCTATACTTTCGCCCTGACATAACTTTCTGACAAGTCACATAATTTTTTAGCTTAATGTTAATAACTTTGTAAGTTTAGTTTTCAACCTTTTAGATGATACCCTATATCTTCTGAGCTAACCAGTGCAAATGTTTCATTTTTTTCTAGTCTTGAAGAGACTGGAGAAATACAGACCTATAAGCTTGTTCAGAACAGATCCTCCAGAGA
Organism: Canis lupus dingo; assembly: GCF_003254725.2. Lineage (NCBI taxonomy): Eukaryota > Metazoa > Chordata > Mammalia > Carnivora > Canidae > Canis > Canis lupus. The sequence continues at coordinate 52,132,391 of NC_064246.1, read as the reverse complement.
CTTTCCTCCACCCAAACCTCCATTTAACCTCAAATAGGCGGCTTGGTCTCAATGAATATTTTAAAAATCAGTTAGCACTAAAAGGAAATAATACACATGTACAGAATCACTGGGAAGGTCTTGTTCTTTGCAGATATTTGAATGTGAATGTTTTTTGCATTAAACAAAGATCTAATTAACTCCAAATTAATTGGGCATTGGGACTTGTCAACATGAACCAGAATGCTGATTCTAGGTTGCTCTGACCAGCAGGTCAGGTGTTCCACCCAAGATGTAAAGAAGTGAACCACAGTTAACGTTAACAGGAAAAAGATGAACATTTACATTTGGAGGCCAAAGAGCAGAGGACACAAGTAGAAGTCTGCTCTCCTGTTGTTTCTGCCTTCAATTTAGAGAGTCCCAGCTTTTGTCTACCCCCTCGCCACTAAGAAGTTTTGGCAGAAATTCCTCAATCTGACACGAATGGGATGGTTTCCACCTGCACATTCAGTACCTTAAATCATAAGAGGTCCACTTAGAAGAGTGAGCCTACTTTATCCAAATCAGAAATCCTATGTGCTTTGGGATTCAATTTGCACCAAGGATCACATATGACATATGACCACCAATAGGAAAGTGCTGAAATAGATGGAGAGAATATTCCTCTCAAAAAATAATTCCCTTGTTATGTATATTTGAGTAATTTTAAAGTCTCTCTTATGATAAGGTTCTTTTCCAATTATGTTATTTTAAACTAAGTGCTGTTTGGGGCATGAACAATCATAAGCAAGGGCGGTTTGGGGATACATATAAAGGTCACCTAAAGAAGTCAAAACAAAAAAGAGAAATAGAAAATTAGCATAAATTTAGTAATCTTTCTAGCACATTGGCCTTTCAGCATGACCAATGTTCCTGAAAACAAGCCCTTTAAATATCAGTTTTTAAAATGTATCTGAAAGTGATTATCTTTGGAGATTTAAATGATTTAAATATAGCAAACAGTTACTGATGGCTTAGGATAAAATTTCCAGCAAAAGCATCATGCATAGATTTAAAAAGAGCTGTGTCTCAAACAACGGAGAGTAGAATACAACGGGATTTAAAATGGCTCTGATTTTGACAAAAACACTGATGTCAAAGATGGCTGTAAACCTCAAAGTGGAAAAAATCATATTTGTAAAAGTTGTAAATAATGGGTGTGATTTTAAATATGCATGTGTAACTACATTAATATGTGAGATATTATAAGATATATAATCTTATAAGATATTATAAGTAGACATTTGATGATTCATTAGTATCTACAAATATGTACACAGTTTACTTGTTCCTAAAACTGAAAAACTTTTGTTGGGAAGATGGGGGAATGCTTTATGCTCAAGATCATCTTCTACTCTGGCATATATGATGTTAAAACTTCTATGGAAGGAAAGATGTGGCTATCCAACAATGGGGGAATGATGCAGCCACAAAATGGACTATTATATACCTGATAAAGTGCACTTAGGAAGAATTGGAATTAGCAGAGGAAACGTTTATTTTACCATTAAATTCAAAGTAGAAAAAAAATAAAAAAATAAATTCAAAGTAGGATGCAAAATTATATAACCACGTGATTCATTCTGATAAAAATTCATAAAAGTAACACAAAGGAAAATATTGGAAGACTAAAAAAAATAAATAATGGTTGTTTCTGAGGAATGGGAATAATGGATCTCTTCATACTTTCTGTGTTTTTAAAATTTTCTGTATGGGGTCACATGGGTGGCTCAGCCTTTGTCTCAGGGTGTGATCCCCACCCAGGGATCAAGTCCCATATCAGGGAGCCTAATTCTCCCTCTGCCTGTGTCTCTGCCTCTCTCTCTGTGTCTCTCATGACTAAATAAACAAAATCTTAATTAATAAATAAATAAATAAATAAATAAAAATTTTCTTTATTAGCGTACATTATATTCATAATGATACAACTTGTTTATTTTTTTTTTTTTTTTTTTTTTTCGAGCAACTTGTTTAAAATATGGAAAGCATCCTTACTCTCTCTCCCTCTCTCTAAAAAAAAAGAGGGGTGGGTACCTGGGTGGCTTAGGCAGTTGAACCTTCGACTCTTGATTTTGGCTTAGGTTGTGATCTCAGAGTCGTGAGATCGAACCCCACATTGGGCTCTGGGCTCAACAGGGAGTCTGCTTGGGATTCTCTCTCTTCCTCTGCTTTTCCTCTCCCATCTCTCTCTCTCTCTCTCTCTCAAAAAGAAAAAAAAAAAAAACACAAAGAAACCCCAAAAACCAGTACATATATATACAAATACATACGTATTATATATATAATGTGTATGTTATACATACATATTATATATTATATATATATTATATATATATAGAGAGAGAGAGAGAGAGAGAAGGCTTCATTTCCTGTCAGACCTCACATATCCTAAAAATACCCACACTCTCCCATCACTACCAGTCGAATTTGGGGGAATCACATATTTCCAAAAATGAACGAGCTAAAGTAGTACCACAGGAGGTTTCCCACTTTGCTGGTTCTGGTTTCCCTCAATCAGGATCCAAATTCTGGCTCCTCCTTTTATTAGCTACATTCCCTGGGGAAGTCACTTAATCTCGCTAAATTTTCTTATAAAATGGGCTAATAATAGAGCAGACTTCACATAGATTCTCGGTGGGGAAGTAGGGAGAATGCTTTACATTTCAGTAACACAGAGAGAAAGAAGATTGAAAGAGATACCACTGTAAAAAAAAAAAAAAAGTGTGGAGAAGGAGGAGATGATAAGATAAAACTGAAGAAAGGTGGTCAGAAGCCCTCTGGGGTGGAAAACCCAGTAGGGAGAAGAGAGAAAAGAGTAGTTCAAAACTGTAGCAAGGAATGTTGCTATCCTAGGGAGGGGGATGCAGGGAGGGGCCTAAATTTCCTACCTGATTGTTATAATTTTGGATTTTTTTCAGTTTCAGAAATGTTAAGCCTCTTACACGAGTTCCCATATTTAGCATGGAAAGTATGGTACTGCTTCATATGGCAAGGGGGGAAGTTTATGGAACTCACTGGTCCCCGGGGGTGGTTCATTCATTCAGCTTCACACTAACTGAATGTGCTTGTGGGAGCCGGAACCAGCCTCTGAGATATGAGGGCCTCTGAGATATGAGGCCCTCAGAGCTATGTCCACTTCCTCATTTGGGGTTGGTTGATGGATCCCAACCAATGTGTACAACCAAAGAATGTGGGTAGGAGACTACTGACCCTGGGCTGGAGGTTTTCAGGAAACAAAAGAGACCACCAGAACCCAAATCCCCAGGTATCTATACTACAACAAGATAAGGGTTTATCTCATTATAAGACTCTACCAAGATGTGGAATGATTATTAAAACCTAAAAATTGTTTTAAATTCATAATACCTATTGATTCCTATATACTGTTAAGCGAAAAAACAAATTACACAATATGACATAAGGTCTCACCTTATTTTGGTAATGAGGCAGATATATGCATAGGAAGAAAGACATATGCCATTAAAAATATCAACAGCTAACACTTATCGAGTGTTTAATGTTTTAAAAACTGGTAGAAATGTGAGCAATTTTCAAATTATTTTAATAATTTTCCAATTAGTACTTTGAAATTATCTGAAATCAGTATGTACTATATTGCAATAAAGAAAAACAAGTTTTAATGCTCTAGTGGGCGCCACATCACTTAGTTAACAATGAACAGAATGACTAGCATCCACAGCACTGCAAACACGGACAAATAAAAAGAAAATAACCCTCCACCAAACATTTGAAGTAAGTCTTAGGAAAGGAGGAAAAGAAAAAAAAATTTAGTTTAGTTACCCACTCCACCCCCCAGGATGTTAGAGAAAGTTTCAACATACACGGTTAAAACTGAAGGGTTAATTTATCAGGATGCTGGATAAAAACAAAAACAAAAGCCTTGAAAACCTCCAAAGAGTTTATTGGCTTTGAAAACCAAATCATGTTATATCATACTAAATAGATTAGAGGTTCAAGACTTTATAGTGTTGCATTATGTTGGCAAGAATACATATAAAGCTCAGTTCCTACCTTTATTGTTAATAGCTTTCTAATCCCTGACCAGAAATTTATAGTTTCAAAATGGCAACACATCTTAAAGATTAAAGCCATGTGACAAATAGTTCATGTCCCTTAATAACCAAATCACATGCCTTAGATTGGGGAAGCTTATCTGCCTTTTCCTTCTATATGGTTTCATTGGTAGGAAATACTTTATATCCCTATTACATGAATGATGAATGGGACCGTTGGTTATGGTCTGTTATTTGCCTGGCTGTAGTCAATATGTTTTCTTTGGACAGGGATTTCTGTGATTTATCTCTCTCCCGGCCTTATCACTTATTAACTCTGGGTAGACAGGAAAGAGCCAAGGTTGTATATAAGGCCTAGTGGCCATTTAGACCTCTAATGTCAGTGAAAATATCCCTTTTAATGATCCTGTTACACTAGCTACTCAAGTCCTGATTACACTCCACTCCAAATAGGAAATAAAGGTCATATTTCTTGGAAAGTATGTACATAAAATATGCAAAATAATATGCTTCCTTCAGACCAGCTTTATTCTTTGCAGAAACGGCTTTCATTTTATAGATGTCACAGAAGTACAATGGGTACTTTTAGTGATTCTTGTTGCTGTTGTCCCTGTTATGGTACCAAGAGTGTTTAACTTTACAAACGCCAGAGGGTCTGGGATAACCAATCACATCAACATACATCAGATCAGGAGCAGTCACATTTTGTGAAAAAAAAAAAACTCCCTTCAGCAGAGAAGAGGCGTGGGACTTGCCCCTTGGATTGCAAAAGTAAAAAGAATAAATATTCTCTCTGCCTTGAATTCTTTTCTTTGTGTGTAAATGGCTCATTTGGAGTAATATTCAAGACATGTGGACAGGAGCAGCCTGTTAATTTTTCTTTCTTCTTGAATCTTTTCCAATTAGGACACTGCTAAGGCAGAACTGCTAGTCAAGTGTTCATTACACAGCCCTCTCTCAGCTGAATCCTAAGTGAAAACAATCTGATACCCGAGAAAACACACTCGTGCCTTCCTTTCTCTGATTCTTCCTGAGTTTGCGTAGGCCTCTTTCTAACAATTAACATCTGTGTAGAAGGTTACTGTTTGCAGAACATTTTCATGACCATTCTTTCTTTCACGGATACTCACAAGACCCTGGGGATGGATGTCCAGAGGAGGAATGGCCCCTCCATCCATTAGGCTGAAGAAGCCAAAGGCCGGGTAGCCTTAAGCCCTCTCTCCCTCTCATCCTTGTCTCCAACCCATCTCTGGGTCCTGTCTATTTCCTCCTCAATAACTCAAATTCTCTCATTTAATTCCATCTCCACTCATTACCACTCAAATGAAAGTCACTACATCTCTCTCCCAGACTACTGCAATGACCTCCTAACTGGTCTTCTAATATCCATTCTGGCTTTCTATATGACAACCAGTCAGAGATTTTTGCTTTTGTTTTTTTCCAAAATGCAAATCTAGTCATGTCTATTGTCATTTCTGATACTTCAAGGACTGTCCATTGTTCATAAGATGACAACTAAGCTTCCCACCCCTCTGCCCCTGGCTTATAAGACTTTGCATAGGCTTGCCCCTGCCTACTTCTCCAGCCTTCCTTATGCCATTCTCCTCTCTCTTAATTTTACAGTCTCACTAAAATTTTTCCAGACTTCCAGGAAGTCACATTAGCTCCCATTCAATGCCTACTTGCACATCATCTATGCTGGAACAAGCAAGTCTCTTTCCCCAACCTCACCCTTCTCCCACTCTCCACCCATTGCCAGGTTAACTCTTAATCATCCTTCAAACCTCAGCTCATCTTTTCCTGAGGAAAAAGATCCTAACTGACCAGTTGGGATACCTGTTTTCTCTGCTTATTAGAACTCGGCTCCTATCTTTTTTGGACACTCATCGAATTTGAAATAGTAAACATTTACATTCCCTCTTAGACCATAAGAACAATGAGAACAGGGACCATGTCTTGTTTTGCTCAATGCTGTTTTAGAATATTGCCCAAATTGGTTTAGAACATTGCCTAGAATAGAACAGGCAATCCATAAATAGGTATTAGCTGAAAAAATGAACAAAGGAAGCACTAAAATATAATAATTAGAACCCAGATCTTTTTATTTCTACTCTTAACAACTAGAAAGAAACAATTTCTTTGATTATGATGAAAGCTGACACATATATATACAAACCAAAATCTTTTGTAATGACCAATTCTTTGGATTTTCAAAAGAAACACTCTTATTATCTGCTTCTCTTTTTTTGAATTTACTTTTAGGGAGCACTCGCACTGTACCAGGCACTATCAGCACAGCATTTTCTTTCTTTTTTATATATATTTTATTTATTTATTCATGAGAGAGGCAGAGACACAGGCAGAGGGAGAAGCAGGCTCCATGCAGGGAGCCCGATGTGGGACTTGATCCCGGGACTCCAGGATCACACCCTGGACCGAAGGCAGGCACTAAACCGCTGAGCCACCCAGGGATCCCCAGCACTACATCTTCTATATTGATCCATTTACTTCTTAGATATAGATACTATTAAAATATTCCCATTTTACAATGGACAGTGAAGAATATTTATGGTACAGATCCAACCCATATTTTTTTAATAGAAACCCCCTACTGTGTTCTGCATGTAAAACTTCCAAGTGAAAGGGGATAGATTCTTAATTAACGGCTCTTATTTACATTCCATGTCATCCAGAGCACAAAAATCAATGAGGACCCATTGATCCTGGGCTATATGTCAATCAATTATTAGAGAACATCTATTGAAAGTAAGATACTAAGTCAAGTTGCTTCCACACAGTGTATAAAATAATACAAGATCGGGGAAGGGTAGATGTAGACTTTTTGTGATTGGGTAACTAAGAACAAAACAAGAGATCTAAAAGCATAAGGAAGTGAATGGTAAATGAATGGCCTAAGCATATGCAACAGAAGAGGTTCAAGGATATAAACTCTTCTAGCCCATCAAGATAAGCCATAGGAAACATCAAAGTTGCCTAGTGCAACTGGCTCATTTCACATTGAAGAAACTAGAATGTGGACCATGGAAGCAATGTGTCTCACATCTCACAGCCAGTTAGCAGCAGAGCTAGGGCTACCAGGCCTTCTTGTTCTCAGATCAGGGCTCTGCCCACTATACTAAAGTGGCTAGAAAGCACTTCAGGGGGGAATAGAGCTTCAGCTTGATTTTATAGGAGAATTACCATGTCCAGAATTGCTAAATATGAAGTGAGCTTGCGATCTAATGAGGAGACAGGTTTTTGGTTTTTGTTGTTGTTGTTGTTGTTTAAAGATTTTATTATTCATGAGAGACACAGAGAGAAAGAGGCAGAGACATAGGTAGAGGGAGAAGCAGGCTCCATGTAGGGAGCCTGATGTGGGACTTGATCCCAGAACTTCACGCCCTGAGCCAAAGGCAGATGCTCAATGGCTGAGCCATCCAGGCATCCAGAGGAGACTGGTTTGAGTGTAGTTGATTCAACAGGGAGCTGTAAACTTGGCCAAGTATAGGGTTTGGGCCACATCTCACAAAGAGTAGGCAAAAAGGGAAGCTTTCTTTGCAGAGTAATGCTATGACAGTGGCTTTTCAGAAGCCTAACCTGACAATTAATTACTATAAGAAGAGGCTAAGAAACAGGAGATTCATTAGGTACATACTCCTCACTTTCCCTTATAACTGACAACTCTGTTTATCTCTAGGGTGGCAGTCTTCATTTGTGGAGGAGGTTTTCAAGAACTACAAACAGAGCCTTCTGGCCTTGAAACCTGGAATTGAAGCAATTATAACCTAAACACCCTTGAAGAGGTTGGTGACGGACTATATCCATGTAACTATGGTCTCCAGAGGAAGGTCTGAAATTTGAATGGAAACAAGAAGACCAGTGTGTGTTTTTCTTGAAAAATAAGCACCAGAGAACTTTATAAATCAGGGCTTCATTATTAAAATATTTATTGTTTGAGGCTATTCTTGAGAAAGTATTTGTTATATCAAAATTGTTATATTAGTATTTATAAATCTCTTTTTCTTGCTACCTTATTCATATTTTGCTCTTTTTATTTGTGGTTGATTGATGTTACTTGTTTCTCTTATTTATGGGTGTCTACAATTCTGTTACTAAAAATCCTAAAGGACTTTTCTTTTTTTCTTTTCTTTTTTCTAAAGACATTTCTTAGACCTCTAGGAAATGATGGTGAAGATAAACAATACATGTAAAATATTTACAGCATGGTAGGGACTCAGCAACAGATGAATGAATTAATGAATAATAATAATGGTTATCATTTATAATGGAAACTACAAGTATCTGGCTTCATGAAAGGTGCTTTACATGTATTTTCTCTATTGAAAAACCAACCCAGACAAGGGATTATTCCTTAGTAAAGAACACGCAATTGTGGTTCAGAGCCATCACATGATGTCCCCAAAATAACCTCAGTAGTAAGTGGTAGAGCTGAGCGTTCAATCTACACCCATTGCCTCTTAAACCCAAGTCCTTAATCACTATGACATATTGTCTCCTGGGGAGTAAGAGAGGAAAGAACAGGAGAGGGAAAGAAAAGGGGGGAGAGGAAGAAAAAGGGAAGGAGGAGAAAGCAAAAGGAACAGAGAGAAAAAAAAGAAAACCTGAAAGACATGGTACATGTCATCAAGTTCCACAGAGCATATTCAGCCCAAGCAGCCCCTCTTACATGCAAAGTTGTTTTGGATATGAGGCACATACAGGAAGTATTTCCAGGAAGAATTTTCATCTCAAAGTTAATTCTGAGACTAACACACAGAAATGTGACTTAGTTCTTTCACAATGACAGGAAATTTGGTGAAAAATCCTTAGAACGGTGGAACCTCATGACAGAATGATCTGAGAAGTGAGTGGCCTAACCAAAATCTGAGCTGTGTCATGATCATTCACTGGGGCTTTCAACAGCTTTACAGTGAGCAGGGAGTTGTTAGCTCTCCGTGCACACCTGAGCTGGTCACACACAGTCCTGGTGGCTCATTCTACCAGGCACAGTATCCCCAAAGATAGCAGCTTTTCCAGCAGAGAAAGAACTACGATGATGTAAAACCGCATTTGGATTTGGCCACTTCTTATCAGGAAAACCAACTATGGAACTTTGAAGAAGCTTCGAAAGGCTCCTTAGAGTCCTTTATCAGCTCCCAAGGTTACTGAAAACTTAGCAGAGGAGATTACAATTTTAAAAGGACTAAGATGCTTAAAGATGTAACAACAGCAGGAAAACAAGCTGGGGGAAGAACAAAGGTATTGGGGAGACCTTTTTCCATGGCAGTGGAGGTTTATGGTGGATTTACTTCCTATGGGACTGCCGGAGCAGACATCAGGAAGGGGTTTCAAAACAGTCCTGTCGTTAGAAAGGAGTTTTGTGTCCTGCTAGCAGGAAACATTATTTAAAATTTAAAGTCTGATTTGCCCCGAATTTACCTAATAAATAAGAATAACTGGACACAATAAATAAGATCTGAGAAGTACTATTTGTTCTGATCAAGCCAGCATTCATTTTGCTCCCTCACTGATTGGGCGAACACAGAGACCAGCACATCTGGCAGCTAAGAATTCTTCCTGTGTCCCTGATCTGAAGACTCAATGATGGAGCGCAACGTTCCCACTCCTTACAAGTGGAGCCAGCTTGCAGGCAATCTGTGTTTAGTCAAATTCTTTCCTCCCTCCCCAAAAAGTCTGCCTTTATTTGCATAGATTAGGCCATGCTGTTCCTGTCTCAGTTGTGTGTGTGTGTGTGTGTGTGTGTGTGTGTGTGTGTGTTTAACAATTAGGGATTTTTAGAGACTTCCACATATACACACCCAAAATCTCCCAAACACTCAGAAAACCCAACAGTGCTTAAATTAGGGTTGTGAGTTTTCAGTCCTCGGATATTTCCTCCTTTTCTTTTTTTTTTTAAATGGGAAAAATTCCAAGTGACATTCCACTAAGAAAAAAGAGGTTGGCTCAGCCCATCCAGAAAATCAGGCTTCACATCTTGAAATGCTATGGAAGTTAAAGAAAATGAAGTGGGAGCTTCTGTGGACAGACGGAAAAAGATGCCTGCATGTTTACAATGACCTGAGTGGTTGTTTGGATATAAAGAACAGAAAGGTTTTATGACCCTTCTCTGCCTTGGTTGGTAAGTGGCGACAAGCATAGAGGTAAACCAAGTAAATCATGGGGCCAGGAGCACCAGCCATGAACAAGTGACCTTAGGGAGGGGCATTTAATGCTAATCAAGGGGCCATGTGTCTTTCACCAACAGAGATTCCCCTTTGTTAGAAATGATGTAACGTCACCACGAGCTAAAGAGCCAACTCTTATCAGTAGAGAAGTTTTTGTGCTAATTTCTTCAAAATGTCATTTTTCCAACACAGAGAGAAGTTAAACTCTCTCCTAGAACACTTAAAAGATCATGTCTTCTTGTCTACTTCCCACAGCTTGAGGCAAGATCAGCAGAAGCATTTGTTCATACTTTAAATTTCCCGGACACTTACACATGTGCATGAACACCAAGGATTTCTCTCTGTTATCACTAACTACTCTGCTAGACTTGCCAATCTGCCGCTTTTATCTTTGATCCTAATTCCTGTATGATACAGGTTTTCCAAGATGTGATTTCTTGAATTGATGGCAATTTTTTTTTAGTGGTTAAAAAAAAATTCCCAAATTATAATGGGTCCCTTGCTATTTTCTTTTTAAGAACTTAAGTCATTTAGTGGGGATGATTTTTTTTTTTTAACTTTTATGGCCAGGTGGCTCAAGGGGATATTTTGTTGAACACTGATTAAAAATAATTTCTTCTAAATGAGACCTGACCACAAAATGGAACCATTAATGGGCAGGGATGTTGTCACCAAAGCGGAATCATGCCTGATTGCCTCTTGTACCTCCCACCACACAAGCATTTTCTTCTTCTTCTTTTTCTTCTCCTTTTTCTTGTTCTTAATAGCAGAGTAAATAAGCAGCCAGCAAGGCCTAAATGTTTTTGGCCAAAAACAGAGTCCAAACTCCTCAGAGAAAACATTTGGCCTCTGTGGTTTTGTAATATGTTCCAGAACACCGAGTTCAGTGAGGAACATTGTGAAAAGCTCCCATCCATCGGAATGATGGTGGGGAATGTTACAGTATCAGAAGTTTCAATTGGTCCTTTTCCTGCAGGCCCATAATGAGGCTTGTAAAAAAAAAAAAAAATAGTGCTATGTGGAAGTTCTCATGGGAAAAATGAATGGCAAGAAATCCTAGCTTTAAAAGAAACAGCTAATCTGCTAGTTTGATTGTTCTTCAAAACTTACGCTGAACCAATGAGCCTAATTAAAAACACTTGGCCTACTTCTATAAAGCATCATAGCTTTCTCTATGCTTCGTTTGTATACACCACAAAACTCCAGATAGACTATTATTTTTTCAAGTGCTCACTAACAAAGTGCTGACTTTGTTGGGATGGCTGAGCTAATTTCTTGAACTCAGTGTGAAACCTTAGCTAAACAAAATTGTGGTAATTTTCCTTAATTTGTAAAAGTGATTGGAGTGCAAACAAAATTTTCCTCTTGGGTCAATCCTATAATTTTCAATTAACTAAAACTAATCGTCAGGCAGGCACCAAACCTGCATTTTGTTTAAAGGGCTGGGAGGCATTTCTGAGGGTCAGGATGCATTAATTGTTTTTATAATTTTGAGAGAGAAAGAGAAAGAGAGAGAGAGGCAGGGAGAGAGAAATTGAGACTAACAAGCATGGTTGGTTTTGTTCCTAGTATTAAAATACAAAAGGAAAGGTGCTTTGAGGTAAAATGTCACAGCAAAGTAAAATTTGTCCATTTAATTGTATGGTTATAATTAGGACGTATTAACAGAGTTATGTCTTCACTGCTCCAAAGCTTCTTTGTGTGAAAGCAACTTATGCTCTATACTTAGTCAAGCCTTGTGGTCCTCTGTTGAATGAAGAGGGAAGTGTGGGACGAGTTCCTGGAGACAGTTACCTAGGATGACAGGTAGTAAGCAGAGGGTATAGAATGTCACTATGCCCGGTGTGGTCCATGGACCAAGATCATCAACCTCACCTGGGAGCTTGTTAGAAATGCAGAGTCTCAGATCCCACCCAGAGCTACTGAATCAGAATCTTAATTATAAAAAGATCTGTGGTGTCTGGCTAGCACATTACAATCTGGGGATCTCCAAAATACACACAGGACACTTAGGAAATGCATACTTGCATTTCTACAGGGAACCTGCCTGGTTCTCTCCATCTGTTGCGTGGTCAATTTATCTTCACTCTGCAACCCTGGTTTCTTACTGCAAGGCAGATCTGCGTGCCCAGGCTGTTTTGGGAGGGCCAAATGCAGCTTACAGGAGAAGAAAGTACCAACCCACAATGAAATAGGAGACAACCAATTATGACCAGAAGAAAGTTGTACTCTTCATTAAAGCACATCCTTACTCCACAGAGCAAATAAACCCCAATGCAGATGGCTTAATATTCAGAGACACTCAGGATTCTCTAGCACTTCTTCCTCCTTTCTTTCTTTCTCATGCCGCTTCTTTAGGTATCCAAACAATTATTTCTACTGATCTTTACAGTCATCATGGACACCCGGATGAATTCTTAAATAATGATGATGATAATAACAGCAAGTATTTTGGTCAATGGTGAAATGGACAAAGAAAGAGTGTCTTAGAAACTAGATTTGAAAATAAAATGCACACATACACATACAAGATAAACTAAAACACTCACAAGGCCAAGGAGAAAACTCTGTGTCCACCATCTGCAGTGGTTCTTACCTGTGTAAATGAATCTTCCCGGTGTCCCTTTGCAGAACTGTTTTGATTTGTAGGACAATGTGACTTCTACAACACCAGGAATGTGCCGAGGAGGGGTCTGCACACGGATGGCATGCGGAGTAATCAGCTGGGGAAGACATTGGGGAGAAAACTGTCACTGCAATATGTAGAAGACTCATTTCAGAGCCTTCCCATCAGCTCTCAATAAACATAGCTTTAAAACACATAATTGACCTGTCAGTGTTTACATACTATCTTGATGGAACCTGTATCAAAGACACTGGCAACAATATTTACACTGCACTCTGAGCACAGCCACAACTTTATCTGAGTTTCCCTACACAGCAGGCACTCTGCTTCCTGGTTTGAAAAGTGAACCTGGCCTAATGGAATGATTCATCTACTACAGGATATCCTTTGGAAAAATCTCTGTTTGAGGCAGACACCCAAATCAGAGCTGAGCTCTTACCATGCCTCTCCAGAAGTTGGTGGGCCTGGTGTTTGAACTGAGCCCTTAAACATGTGGAAAACACAGAAGTAGGAAATCAGTGGGCCAAGGCATTCTGATTAGCTGCAGAGCACACGTATGAAATACCCCTAAAGACCATTTGGTGCATTAACTACCAGAGGCACAATCAAAGAGCTGTAAAGGGGAAACCAAAGAATCTGCCTCCCTGGAACAGCTCCCTGGCAGAACTAAGAACTGTCCATAAAAGGGAAATGGAAGGTTGGGGAGGGGGCTGCAGAATGATCATTGGTCCGTTATGCGATGCCACATGCACAATGAGGAAGTTCATTTCTGAATCCTGTTGGCAATCCGATTACACTGAGAAGCAGGATTTATTTTTTATTAGTCTTATCTTTGTTTATATAACTGAAATGTTATTAATGGTCGTAAAACGGGCATTATCTGGTTCTTTGAAAAATTCAGCCCTGGTATTTGACTGCTTGACCTCCGACGGTGCTGGATTCCACATGATCTCTCTTCTCTGGTATCTGATGTTGCCCACTTCTTGACTCCTATCAGATTCACTTAATTCGATATTTGTGGCACTGAGTCAGTATACAATGGATTATCACTTGAGTTTGTACTGACTTGTGTTTATACCATTCTCACAAAGATAACTTAGAAAAAGCTTTTTTTTTTCTTTTTTTAATGTGCAAATCACATTAATTCAATTCAAATGTTTTGCCTGAAAAATCACAGGTGATACCATGAGAATCAAGGTGTCCGCCCTTGGGGCCTACCTGGGTAAACTATCCTAACACCAAGTCCCAGAGAAAAGAATCTGAGAAAGCTGCTACTGTGAAAGTCCACAAGTAATTTCTGTCAAATGCTCTTTTTTGAAACATAAAGAAGAGGCCATCTACATAAAAATCATTTTAACTTAGTAATTAGAAATGCCTGTCCCTTTGTGTAGAATGTGTGGAACTCTGGCTTATTTGCTGGGGACCCACAAAAGATATTTCTGTAAAATCATGCTTATATGGAACCCCTGGCTGAAATTTTAATGGGAAAATCACACCAAAAAAGTATTTACTTAAAATTTTGTCCTTTTCATATTTAATTTCTTCCAAAATCATTGTATTTTTTTTGTAAAATAAGCAAAGTATATATATACTTTAATTTAGCCTTGATGAATCAAGATTGTCATTTGGAATACTCCTTATTATATCTTATTATATCTTGCTGTAATATAGAAAAGCCTACTCAGTGACTACTGAGGTATGAGGGACTGTTTTCTCCTGCACTAAATGGCCTTGGGTAACTTTGATTTTTAAATTATTTCTATTTTGTTCAGTTTCTTGCCTTTTTTCTCCCAGCATCCTTTCCACCTTCTATTCTGTGCTTCTAATCTGTAAGCATCAAAATCAGGAAATCAAGTTTACTATTATATAGAGAACAAAAAAAGGAAAGAGGCTCTGAAGGGCAGTAAAAGATGATTTTCCAAAATCAAGTGCATGCTTAATCTCAACTGGTCAGAATGTTTTTGCAATGTTGGGAATTAATGCTTGGTGAGTACCTAGGAAGTATCTACTACATTGCTGAGGAATTTACATACAGACACTATTTTGGTCAAATCAATAACCAAATTATTGTTATTATCATCCCTTTTTTCCTCAGATGTGAAAACACGATCCTAAAATGGCTAAGCTTCTTGCACAAGGATAATCCCTGTTGGCGCAAGTTAGAGCGAGACTCAACACTGATGCGGTTCAAGAAATGACTGGGACAAACGATTCCTACTTAATCATAGAGAAGAACTTGTTCATATGGAAACTTTTTAAAGTAAGTAATAAACTCAAATTTTTCAGATCCCAAGACAGGGTGCGTGTTTTTTTCTAACCCCATTCTATATCCGTTTTCATTTGCCGCCTGATCCTTGGCTGTATTTTTGATGATGGAAGTCACCATATTGTTAGATTTCAAATATGCTTCTATTTTTAAGAGTTACTTGGGATGTAGAGTTACATTAATTCACAATAATACTTAGGAGAACTTCCAGCCAGTGAGAATCTACTTACCTTCCCTCCCTTTCAGAGGAAATAAATTTTAAAAGATGGAAAGATATTAGTAAATAGATGAATAGAAACACCTTTTTACATTATAAGGACTTATGACCTATGAGCTGCTGCACTGAGTAACAGAATTCATGGGCTTTCTGAATTGATTATAGGACTGCAGTGAAACTATTGCTTAAGAGTGGGGTATTGGTAGAAAGCAGTAGGCTCAGGAAATTGAAACAAATTTTCTTTTACGATTTCACTTTCAATTTTAATCAATCACCCTAACTAAAGCAGAGATTCCTTCTGGAAATAACTATCCCTCACAAATGAGGTAGAATATGAATTATCATTAAAGAATGAATTTGAATTTGTTGATGTTTTCCTTGCTGTGGATGTTAGTCTGCAAACAACCTTTGGCATTGACATATGATATTGATGCCTTACAGAGGAAAAACATTTTTTCTAATTTATATCAATTTGAAAGCATTGGGTTATTTACTAATCATTGGCTATATTGCTGGGAGGAACTCTTATAATCATTTAAAACTAACCTTCTCATTTTAACTTCTGAAGACACAAAATTCTAGAAAAATCTTCTGGCTTCAAAAATTGACCCAACGTCTTAAAGGAGGAACAGGGTCTAGATCTGGAAGTCTAGAACCCAAGACAACCACCACCACACCACCACCATCCCAAGATGGATAATTTCCCACATTGTTCTAATCTGGTTGAACTACGGCAGCTACTCCAAGCAACAGAAGGGGAAGCGCTCTGGTAAATCTAAAATTTCCAAACTCTCATTATTGGAATATCACTTTCTCAGTTTTGACAAAACTGTATACCACCTATTTAATTATGTACTTAATATTTTTTAAATAAATTACTTTTTTGTTTAAAATAGCTTATTTTTAAAGGAAACTTGATAACATTCTCCGAACTAGAAAACTGGTATCCCTGAAAAAAGGAGAAGGTAGTAGAGATGGTAATTTTAAAGTTAATATGATGTTGTTAAATTCTAACTAAGTAATGCTCACAACCTGAAGGAGTTTATTGAAAGGGGACACTAGTTAGTATTAGATGCTACAGACTTATTTGCCCCAACTGACACTTTCTCCCTTAACATAAACCTGAAGGATTAAGACAAACAAAAAAAATAACTTTCTCACTGTATGATTAAGTTCTGCTCGATGTCTGGTGTCAAATCCAAAGTTCTCTACTGTAACACCAGAGCCACATGCTCCATATTTTGGGAAATGCTGTTCTAAGTGATTAAAGAACAGATTCACTCTTGACTTAACTTCCTTAAACACAAACCAAACGAGTTGAGCTAAAAATAAATATTCTTATGAAACTCGGTAGAATCCGACACTACTTTCTCCTTTGTTGGGAGTCTCTACTTTCCTCACTTTTGTGACACTAATTATAAGACCTAAGACTTGCATGTCTGATGGGTTACTAAAGCACTTTCACATTCACTCTCTTTTAAAACCCATCCTTGCAGGATATGTATTCCAGATGAGAAAAGCTGAAGGTCCAGCAGGTTTGACTAACACTGTTTTAAAACACTAGGAAGAAAACCAGTATCTTCTGCTTCTAAATAAGTGTTTTTCTAGAGTTCTTCTCTTATTCACTGGTTTCTATTCACCAGCTTTTCCCTTCTACCAATTTATTAACTGTTGACATTTTACAAATTTTGTTCGGCATTTTCTTCTTACTTGCATAACATTTCTTGAGTTTACTCACTGGCTCATTGAGTTAGACAGATTTCCAAATCTACACCTGTAGCTTTGATCTCTTTGGCCAAGCACCAAACTTTTATTAGCAACAGAGTAACAGACTCTCCTTGAACATGTCTAATTGCTGCCTGGATCCCAACATGACCCAAGCTAGATTTATCGTCTTACTACTTATAAACGTATTTTTTGCTCCCATGTTCCCACCCTCAGTTAAGGGAATGCTACTCCTTTGGATCATCTTTATTTTTTCTCCCTTCAGTTTTTCTTTTAGTCATTTTGATTTTTCCTCCACTGACCTCCACTTGCTTTACCACTTTCTTCTCACCATTTCCTTCTTTGAGAATTACAATGGTACAATTGCCTTTGAAATGGTCTTTCTCTACTTCTACTTTTTCTGCCAGAATTATCTTCTTCAAATATGTCTTCTCATCATGTTGTTGACTTACTCAAACCCTCAAGTGCCCCCTTTACACACAGTATATAATCCAAACTCCTTGGCATAATATTCAGGGCTCTCCAGGGCCTGAGAGCCAATCTCCCTTTCTAGTTCAACTTCCCACCTTGCCTTTTTCCATTTTGGAGTGTAGGGCATGTAGATCCATGAAAACGCCACAGCCTTGCCTAACATCTTTGCTTTGTTCATTTCATTCCTTGCCTAAACTTTCCCCTACTGATATTCTACTTGTTCTTGGAGACCATATACTCTCTCTTCCAATAAGTTATACTTGATCTGCTTGATCTTAAAAGTCAGAGTTATCGGCACCTTTGTAAGAATGTATATAATTATGACATTTACTCTATAACACTTAACATTCTATTTTGCTATGTGCCACGAAGATTTTCCTACATATTTTTCTCTCATTAGATAGTTCCTGAGATCAGTGACAGTCTAACTCATATTTGTATCCTCTAAAGTATTTAACTTTATGTGCTACATATAGGATATTCCCAAAATATTTCTGAAATAAATACATAAATTAGGACAGAACTCCACAAGAGATTTGACTCCATTAGGCATAGTAATACCCATCCATAAGAGTTCACTGTTGACAATATTTAACTCTCATTGCCTAAATTTCTCTTAAAATGAATATCCAACTAGCTCAACACTCAGGTCCCTGCATGAGACCTCTAGTCAGATTTCATCTAAGGGATAAAATAGAAGAGGATGTCTAAGGGTCTGTGACTCCTGTGAAAGGAATAAGAAGAAATAAAGGAAAGAAAAAAGGGTTATGAAAGTAACACTAAGAAAGTAGCCCACAAAAGAACAATGCTAAATGTTAACTATTTATTTCTGGACTGATGACATGATATGTGATTCATTTTCTCCCTCTTTCTCCTTATGTGGGTATGTATATATTTGTGTGTTGATCTGTGTGTGTGTGTGTGCTTAACAGGAAATAATCACGTAAATAATTCTGAAATAAATAAATTTGTACATTTGTAGGTATTACCTTTATTATGAGAAAAATTTTACTAAAGATCAAATGTAGAATAATATAGTTTTGTGCAATGTGTATTGCGTTTAATTATGCAAGAATTAGATATATATTTGCATGGAAAAAAAGACTAAAAGGAAAATCATCAAAGTGCCAAGAATCATTACCACTAAATTGTAAAGCCATGGGTAGTTTTATTTTCCTCTGCATAGCCTTCTGAATTCTCTCACTTCTCAACAATTAAGAGTGCATTCATATTATAATCAGAAGAAATAATTTTTAAGGGTGGCATTCTGATAAAAAGATATACATGGTCTCCACAAGGCCCCAGAAGAGGCTGCCAGCACCCCAAGGACTTGGGGAAGCAGGGCTCACACTCCCTCCAAGCTTCTGGTGTGAGCATTTTCTCTCCTCCAGAGTCAGAGCACAGGAGCAAAAGAGTCTTATGCTTGCCAGCCATGGTGAGGCATGCTCATGGCGAGAGATGGAGCATAGAAGCTGAGGAGGTGGCAGGGGCCTATCCTCCACAGAAGTACAAGAAACAGGGAAGAGGAGCTCCTCTGTGGATAAAGGGAGGATTGTGAAGGGCACAGAGAGGTAGATGCCCTCTAGAGAGGTAGTTTGCAAATTCTGGAAACCCAGAAGAAGGGTGTGAGAGAGGATAATTTTCTAAATAGTTTTTTTTTTATTTTATTTATTTATTCATGAGAGACACACAGAAAGAGGCAGAGACATAGGCAGAGGGAGAAGCAGGCTTCCTGTGGGGATCCCAATGTAGGACTCAATCCCAGGACCCCAGGATCACAACCTGAGCCAAAGGCAGACACTCAACCACTGAGCCACCCAGGTGCCCCTCTCTAAATAGTTTTTATAAAAGCCTCTCGTAGGATCAAAAGTAGGACCCGCATGGGAGGTAAAAGAGAGTAGCTAAGTATTTAAAAATGTTAATGGAAACACGATGCAGAATTCTGGGTAAAAAGGGCCAGTCTTTAGAATCACTTTCTTCTCTGGGAGCCAGTAGCACTCTAGCTCATACTAAATGGAGGACGGTTGTCCTCAACAGTGGTTTCTGCCACAGTGGCCTTTTCCCACATCTAACTATGTGCCAAGTGCTGCACAAGACTCCTTCAGCAATTTCCGTCCTGCAGCATTAGGGGCAGGGGTGGGCTGGCTCACAGATGTGGAAGATGAGTTTTAGGCAAGTTAAGAAATATGATGAAGAAGTGGCAAGTCTGCCTGACTGATAGCCACCATTGTACAATAAAAGTTGTTCCTCCCAACCACTGCTCATGGTTTTTCCATAATTGCTGTTATGTGTAACCTATCTCCACTCTTGACAGGATAGGACAGGTCTGCAGCTCTCCTACATCCTCCAAGATTCTGGAAGTACAGTTGGTACTCAAAATAGTCTTTTTCATTGTTGAGAAGCTATGAGAATTATTCCTCAGCAAAACAAAGAAGCAATTCCAAGATAAGCCTTTATGTGTATTTTCTAACCAATGGGACTATATGAAATAAATGCAACTTCAAGTTCCAAGCCACAAAGCCAAAAAAATAACTGAGATTACTAGAAAGCACACTAGTGATTTTTTCCTTACTAGCTTTAGGATTTAATATTTTAGAGCTTTAATCACTTTCAAAACACACATACACAGTTCAAACAAGCAAAGACTTCAAGAGAAGGGGTTAAAAGGAAAGAAAAGCTTCTTCTCTGGAGAAATAATTAACACTCAAGACTAGAAAAAGCCTAAAGTGGACTCTTGTCCAGTGGTGCAGTGGTCTTTAGGTGTCACTCACTCAAGGGTCTGGGTTCTTTTTTTTTTTTTTTAAGATTTTATTTATTAGAGAGAGAGAGAGCACAAGCAGGGGGAGCAGCGGAGGGAGAGGGAGAAGCAGTCTATCCACTGAGCAGTGAGCCAGATACCGGGCTCAATCCCAGGACCTTGGGATCATGACCTGAGCCAAAGGCAGACACTTAACCTACTGAGCCACCCAGGCACCCCCCAAGGGTCAGCGTTCTTTGTTTTTTAAAGATTTTATTTATTTATTCATGAGAGTCAAACAGAGAGAGGTAGAGACATAGGCAGAGGGAAAAGCAGGCTCTCTGCAGGAAGCCTGAGGTGGGACTCAATCCCTGGACCTAGGATCACGACCTGAGCCAAAGGCAGATGCTTAACTGCTGAGCCCCCCAGGCATCCCAAGGGTTAGGGTTCTAACATGCACTGGCCCAACCACCCATTGTCATACTCTGTGCCTCAGTTTACTCATCACTGCACTGGCCTATCTGCTCTGTGGGAGCGCTTGTAATAATGTTAAATATGCTTTGTGTTTGGATAGAGCTTCTCTAGGGACCCTAAAGCACTTTCCAGATTAATTTTTTTAATTTATGTATTAATAATTCTCACAGCATTCTCCCTCCTCCTCAATTAGGATAATAATATCCATCTCTTTTGAGAGAGGCAGGGGGTGCTGAGTGATGGACATGAAGCAGACATTTAAATAAGAAAACTGTAACATAAAAGCATAATTAAAGCTTCAAAACCAAATTGACTAAGGATTTTTAAAGAGACACTACAGTAGTATTGACCAAACCAGCAAACATATTTTTCCTCCAGTCTGGAACATTCATCTTTCTATAGTTAAATATGGTGTTTAAAATATATTATTTTCAGGAGTTCCTAAAGGAAGTTGAAATATGAAAAGTGTATATTCCAGGCAGCTATACTGGCTGAACCTCCATATTATTTCTCTATTTCCCTGAAGTGGATACAACATAAATCAGGGGATGCTATCTCCTTCCTGAGTCCCTCAGTGTATTCTGGTTGTTCCCTAATCAGAGTTCTCTGGGTTTCGTAACACAGATTTTTTCATTCCCCAGAATTGCCTGTCTCAAAGGCAGTATATGATTTCTCAGAGAACGTGAGAGAAAGCCAGTAGAGGCACTTACTGTTTCACAAACATTCTGGTTTCCTTTTGTCCTTTCAAGAAAATAACTTTAAACCAATGTTTAACAAAATATGTTGGGTCACATGAATTCACAAAGAGAAACTTTATGTATGAATGTCAGAGGAGACCTGAAACTAAAGTCTTGGAGTTGAGTTAAATGAGGAATTTAAAACCTAAGCTTTTGAATGGTCAGCAGTCTTCCTGTACACTGCCTGAAACTCCCCTCATACAGAGCTATAGATGGAGACAGAGTAGAGAGATGCAGGTATATTTTCCTATTTATTGTCTGCAACCCCAACCAGAATAAAAGGCCCATGACTAGGTGAACATTGTCTTTCTTGTTTTCACTACTATGTTTCTAGTTTTAACAGTGCGTGGGAACCAGTAGGCACTCAATAAATACTTGCTGAACACTGAAGGAATAAATACCATAATGCTATTAACCACCACTAATAATTTTGGATAAAGAGTCAATAAAGTCACTTGTGAATCTACAAAAAAGAAATAATCAATGCCATTCCACTCAAAAAACTTTTAACTAAAAAAAAAATCTGTTTACTTTTACTCCTTCCCAAAAAAACTTTAAGCTTCCTGGTATCCTCATTAAGCATTCACGAAAATATACTACCTAATTCTTCTGACCAAGAAACTAACCAGGTCCCTAAATCAATGCAGTTAATTGTACAAAACAAAACAGCAACAAAGATCATATTTCAAAATAACAGATTTGGGAGGAAAAAAGTGAAAATAAATACATTATACCTTTGGCTTTGCACGTTGATTTATTTATTTATTTTTCAGTAATTTATTTTTTAAATAAACTAGCTCTTTCCCAGGATATAAATCTTGTGCCAACTGGGCCCCATTAAAGACTGGATCCCATCCTGACCATCTGGGAGCTGGAAAAGCATTGGTGAGTTCCTGAGGTCCAGAGTATTCCAGAAGGAGAGGACTGGACACCAGGAACGCCAGCGTCTGTGGTTTGAAACTGCACAATGAGCTCTTTCTCAAAGTTTGTTTTCCTAAATTCAGTTAAGAAGGGACATCATTCCCTACTCGGGTCTGGCTTAGAGTACTGAGTTGCTGCATGTTTGTTTGAAAATTAAAATATAAAAGAAAAAGCAAAGCCAGATACATTTATGGAAGAGACTAAGTGTTTGCTATCAAAGCTGGCTGTTTGCAGGGGAGAATCTTTGCCTATGGAATTAGGAAGGAAAAATAGAAAAGCCAAAGACTGATAGATGGGATAGCAGGGAATGAACTCACTTTTCAACAAAATACTTTTAAGATCTTTCTGAGTTCCAAGAAAAGGATATTAAAACTATAAGGTACTAAACAGAGATTCATTTGAACCTTTTTTTTTTCACCTGAGTTGACATTTGCATATTGTAAACACGGATACTCGCACATAGATTCGGTAATTCCTCATTTAACATGTCCCTTCAGGAAGTGAGCTCCACAGAAAACTAGAGCCAAACCCCTTTTAATAACGTGCTACGACAGCTGCTTTCACTGGAAGTCTTTTGAGGATGCATTACCCCCATCTTGCTGTTTTAGAGAGAATACATTGAATATAATTGCCATCTCTGTCTTGATGACTCAGGGCCACTGTCATTACGAACAGTCATTAATATGCCACACAGTAATATAGTTTTGCGTCTGCTTTTTAGGTTTTCCATTTCTGCCCTTGACATTAAGCTGTCATTTCTGCTGTCACTGAGCCTGCTTCTAACAACCTGCCTCTGGTTGCTCCTTCTGATCTGCTATGATCTGGAGAAACAGATAAGATAGTTTGTTAAAAATTACTGTTCTGGTTACCCCAAAGTCTGTTATTTTCTTTTTTCTTTTTTTTTTTTTTTTGAGAGAGAGAGAGAGAGTTGAGGTTATAGAACAGTCTCTCTGAATAGGTGAGGTTTTACTACATTCTTATTAGATTGCTAAAAGATGGCTCTGGAGTCACACAGATTTTGGGTTAAGTCCAAGGTTTGCAAATGACCGGCTGTGGAACCTTTGGAAAGTCACTCAACCTCTCTGGCATTCAGTCCCATTACCTGAGAAGAAGGTAGGACAGCGGGAGGAGGCTAGCTATTTAATTAACCTAAGGATTCATTGACATATGCCTATAATAAGTTTAGGAGAAGGTCTCATTGGTATTAATCATTTAGAAAGTGCTAGTTTTATTATTACTTAATCTTCACCATAATCAACAGATTCACACTAATTTATATGTGCATCCTTATCACACAATAAATATATCTAAATATAAACTATCTAATCACATATGCATTAACAAAAACTAAACTGCAATCTAGCTATCTGGTACTGACACTTTGAAGCATCATTGAATACAACAGCTGCTAATAAGGACCATTGGAAGGAAGGAAGGAAGGAAGGAAGGAAGGAAGGAAGGAAGGAAGGAGGAAGGAGAGAAGGAGGGAGGGGCAGTGTCATTCAACATTGTTTTGAATAAATTGATATAAATTAATACCCCTGACATGTAAGGATCTGTGCCAAATAAACACTGGAAGACCAAGCTGAATTTAGCATGGATCCTGCTTGGGACAGAACATCCCCTTAAATCACAAAAGACACAAAGTTAGAAGAAACATAATATGGTACAGATAAGACCATGTAAATTTAGGATGAAGGGAAATACTCAGTATCTGAACTATAAGGGAAGATTTCACAGACAAAAGTGGCGTTTTACTGGATCTTAAAGGGCAGTCAAATATGGGCACAGAGAGAAGAGAAAAACATTGTGGAAGAAGGAATGGCATAAGAGAGGTAAGAGTACAGAGGCAAAACATCACTATGAGTATAAGGAGCTAACAACTCAGTATGAGTAAAGTACAAGTTAAGATGAATCCCAAACTAAGGAGTTGTGGTTTGAGGAAGGAGGAAGCCAATAAGGTTGGATAAGGAGGAAGGCTTTAGTTCAGACCATTAGGGAGCCATTCCAGCAGTCTACTTTGAGCACAGATATAAAATGAACACAACACTATATAGATATCCGCTTTCTTCATCAAAGTCACATGACTGCAGCCAGGTGAGAATTTTGTCTTTGATTCATATTAAAATTAGCAATGCATCACACTTGTCTGGTTTCCATTTCCAAGTGATGGGCACACACGTGTACCTCCTGAAAGCACCATAAAAAAACTAACTGAGAATGTCATCTTAAAGTTGTTTTTAACCATCCATAATTAACAACATAGAGGAGAGATTTCAAGTGCCTTAGTCATTAAAAACAAAAATATAGACTAAAGCTTTTTTAGGAATAAGGTGAGCACGGTTGTAACTATTCACCACATTAAAGAGGCCATTAGAGTATTTTTAATCTGTTTTTTTTTATTTTAAATATACTGGCTCATTTAAATGATTCCCCATAAAATAACTTGGGCTTGAAAGATGTTCTTCAAAGTCACATTCAAAGTTGAATGCAACCAGTTTGGATTGCTCCTTTTATTCCTTACAAATAAAGTTTATAATTTTACATTAAGCATCTTCCCCTTAATAGGTGATCAGTAAGTACAGGTTGCATACAGACTTGGCAACTTACATGTTTGGGAAAAGTAGGAATGCATGAATTATTTTAAATCCACGCATTTCATCAAATTTTTTTTCTTAAAGATTTTATTTATTTATTCATGAATGACAGAGAGAGAGAGAGGGAGAGAGAGAGAGGCAGAGACACAGGCAGAAGCAGGCTCCATGCAGGGAGCCTGATGTGGGACTTGATCCCAGGACCCCAGGATCACGCCTTGGGCTGAAGGCAGGTGCTAAACTGCTGAGCCATCCAGGGATTCCCCATTTCATCAACTTTAAATTAAACTTCTACATGTAAGCCTCAATATATGTTAAATACAGGACAGAACCATTTATATGCCGTCTTTACATTATGAAATTTTAAAAGACATTTGTGATAATGTCTCTCTCTGTCTTTCTTAATTTTATTTTTTAATTGAATGGAATTGTATTGCATATAAGCGTGGTACAAATAACAGCCATTAGAATGCCAGTATCATCATGTATAAAATTTGGGAGGATTTGATAAATATAAGGAAGTTTATTAAAGGACTAAAGAAATACCATGAGAACACTGGTACAAGAGAATGCTAAATGGGGGGTGAGGTTGGTGTCTGGAGAGTTGCTCTGTAACCCCAGAACTAAGTAATAGCTAATGTATTCCCAGGACAAGTCCCTGTATGACTCTGGAGCCTCTTTTTCCTCATTTCCAAAAACAGCTGCACTTCATGACTGGAAAGGTTCCTCAAAGCCCTCAAAATTTTGTGATTCTACATGTGGTTCAGTAAAAATCAAGGCCAAACAAAAAGGCCTGGGAAACTTCCAGTGGGAACATGTATGAGTTGTAGCCATTCATTCTTTAATGTCACAGAGGAGCAAATGGTATTTTTTATTTACAATCCTTCCTCTGAGCTATGTGTACAAATGAGAATGGGAAGTAGAGATAGGAAAGAAGAAAGAAGTCAGGAACTGCATTTAAAACCTTGTTTTCCAACTTCTGGATTAAAGCAGGAAATCATTTCTCAGCCCCCAAACTGCCATTTATTTACCCAACCATATTCACCCATAGGTCTTCCCCACCCCTCATAGATTTCTCCCTTTGACTTCTCCCTATCTTTGGGAATGTAGTGGAAGAAAATATTCATCCGGGTGCAAAAGACAGCATGTAGCCCCTGTGTGAGGCTTACTGGTTCATACAATGATGAAACTGACTTCTCAATCTGAGCTAAGCGGTTCCGGCAATCTTTAAATATAGCTGCCCTGCAAAATCACGTGGCATCTAATGCCAAGTGTGCGGTGACTAAAACCAGATGCAAAATATGAGAGAAATTTTGTTCAAAGCCTGCAGTATTAAAGAATAATGGCTCTACACATTCCTGGTCTAATCTGAATAATACTCTGCAAATATTTCAGTTGATTTTCTCACATCTACCCCAGACCAATCACTTCATGACTGGACTTCATGATTTTACTTCATTAACATGAAATCCATCCACCACCAATATATCCTCCTATAAGGTGAACCCTGTAAAAAGGTTCTGTGGTCACAAAAGTCTGGGACATGTTGTAAACTTCATCTTAGGTATTCACAGTGTACGTTAATATCTCAAAAGACTTGCAAAGTCCTAGAAGAAGGACCAGTTTAATTTATTTGACTCAACATTTCCCAAACTTGCCAGGAAAAACCTTCTTCCCCTATCTCCCATGGGGTACCTGTTGATATCCCCAAGAATTGAAGTATTCCACAGAACTATCTGGAAAATGAATTAGACCAACATTGTGGTCTCAGGTTTATACCAGATACCAGAACCTGAAGTGTAGAGGCTAAAAAAAAATTGACTAAAGATATATCAATAGGGAGATCCAACTTTGTAGCTAATTAAATGGTTTTGATGAAGTCCAAAGAATCTTTTTGCAAATAAACATGATAGTTGTATATTACAAGTTTGTTGTAAAAGTAAAGCACAATAGTGGAAGAAAAGAAGCTACTTGCTACCCATCTTCACTTCGTGCTTCTTACTTTGAAGGGACAGTCAGGGGAGTAAACTCTAGATAAAGGAATTATAAAATTATAGCTGATTTCAAAGAGGATTTAGTCTAAGCCCCTCATTTTCAGATGGGGAAACTAAGGCCCGATGACCAACACTAACTAAAATCTAGGTCCTCTGATTGAGCAACAGAAAGACTGCAATTAATACCCAAGTCTCCTGACTAGCTCCTTGCCCGCTGCCACCTCATGCAATCTCAACTTTTGCTTGGATGATTGTCTGCATGAAGTTCCCTTCATCCTCTGCTCCTCACCAATCTCACCACTGTACTTTCTTTACAGGCATCTTAAATACCTTAAGCTGTATAAATTCTCCCAGAGATTTCAGTGATTAAATCAAAGGATTGTCAGAGCCTAAAATGCCCAGCACAGAGATCCATCCGTACATAACAGAAGCTTGACTGTTATTTGAACAGTCTACTTCTGACCATACCATTCTCTGTGCTTTCTAGAACCTTGCCTTGAATTTTAAGCTAGTAATTTAACACTGGATTATAAAAATATATTATGTAACTCCCTAATTTGTTTCATAGGAGCAAGGTGCTGTTCCAAATAAAACACCAGATCCCACAAAGCCTAATTTTGATTACCCGTAGTAACTATCCCAGTGCTAGACACCAAGAGGCAAGCCAAGCAGTACTCATGGCTTAGCAAATAGAGGTGTTCAGGAGTTATTAACATAAGTATTAGCTCTACAAACCAGAAGCAGGAGCCATTCCCCTCCTCCAAATCACGTGTTATGGGAAAAGCAAAAACAACCAAGTATATCTCTGATCAAGAAAAAACTCAACCCACATTAATCATGAGCACACATCAGCTCTGTTGATTTTCCTGGGTTTATATATCAAATACTACAAAGATTTTTTTTTTTTTTGGCAAATTTTTTGGGTAAAGGCAGGATACAAAGCACAAGAGTATCAGTATGATAATTTGCTTTCTAGAAAGACAGAGAGGAAAAAGGCCAAGAATCAAAAAGGAAGAGTAACAAAGATGGCAAACCAAATTCACAGGAAAGTCATGTAGTTCACCCCAAACTTGGGAGCTCACAGACAGCAGAGCTGAGGTAGGAGCAATGGAGTGCCACCTTTCTTTTTCCCCAACCCTCAGGCGGCAATCAGTGAGCTAAACTGAATCACTCATTTGCAAAAGATTGGGTTAGTAAGGAAAGAGCACAGATGAGGGTAAATTAAGCCAGCCCTATTTTCTCTCACTCTTTTAAAAATTCTTAAGCTAAAAAAAGATTCCAACTAATAACATCAGCTGCTAATCTAAAATGTTATCTGCTTGTCCTGGCCCACCAGCCTGCTTCCTGAGTGCTTTGGGCTATAGGATGAGGAAATGGAGAAGAGATAAAAGTCTATTTAAAATCAGAAGTACTAGATCTTAGAGGTGGCATAACCTCAAGAGATCACGTGGCCAGGGGACAAAAAGTCAGATAGATAGGGGTCCTATCTAGAGATGTGACCCAAACAGGTTAACCGTCCTGCCAAGTTCTCTTATGTCAACAAGGAAGAGGTTGTCTTCTGCCCCTGATGCAGGGCATGTATCCTTCATAAAGATAAATTCTTCCTAGAAGCCAATGGCTCCATCTACAAGCCTATACAACTAGAATATGAAGGGATAGCTCTTACTTCTCTGCATCCCAAGTCTACCACAGCCTGGAAGGCGATAATAACTATTAAGATACCCACCCCTGCCTCACCACAGTACAAGGCATCAATGGCAACGGTGAGCATTACACCTTATCTGATGTGTTAAAACACTAGGGTAACAATTTTGGCATAGGCTAAATAATGGACAGTTTAGAAGATGAGGCCTGGGAGTTGGGCTGCCTGGGTTCAAATTCCACCTCCATCCTCTGAACGTGGAGCAGCTGATTTAACTTCCCCAAGCCTCAATTTCCTCATCAGTAAAACAAGAACAACATAGTAGACAGATGTTGTGATGGTCACATGAGAGCCACACCAAATACTCAGCATGGTACCTGGCAGGAACTAAGTAATCAGTGAATGTTAGCTGAATATTAGTCATACTCTACATTTTTCCACCAACCTTTCACAGATATCGTCTTTTAAATATTCACAGTACTGAGTGAGTTCTGATTCTATCCCATGGAAGCCTGTAGAAATGGCCCCAGACCTGGCTGATATTTTTTGCCTCTACCAAAATGAAAGGCACATATGTAATTTTATGTGATTAAAACCCACCGAAGTTACTACTACTATTACTATTACTACTTCTACTACCCTATTACCTGGATTACTATGCATGTTTTTTTCTTTCTTCTATTTCTGTGCTTCTTTCCTTTCATATGTGTTCGTTTGCTCTCTCAGTAACTTGGGCTTTAATTCTTTTTGTAAAAACAGCCACTGTGATACAAATGCATCTCTAGAGCTATCTGTGTGATGATGGGCAAATTTCTCAACCTCTCCTACACTAAGTTTACTCGTGTATATCTAACACAGGGCTACCATGAGGATCAAATAATTACCTACACATGGTAAACCCTTTGTAAATGTGAGCTATTTCTCATTATTACACAATGGATTTTTGGATTTGAAGCAGTACCAAATTATCTCTCCATCCACTAAAAGTCATGTCTGTCAAATAGCCTGTATGAAAATCTAGATATATAAATAGTTTAAAATATTTATAAAAAGTTCACCTCTGCAAGGCTCATTTTTTCTTAATGTCAAGACTATTATAATAACAACCTAAATTAAAATCCTCCACCCAGACACCCAAACTAATGTTATAGAGGATTTACTTATTTTAAAATAATATCCACATTTTGGAAATTCCTGGTAGGTTTGCACTGGGAAAGGGTCATAGTTGATTTATGACATAGTCACACATGAGAGCAGTTTGGGAGGAGGAGGTGGCCAAAGAAGGAGCATGCATTCCCCAGCCTCACCTCCTAGTTGGATCCATTAAGATCCACCGTGAGGGGTTTCTGGTACATGCAAGACAGTGGCAGTGGACACACTGAAGAAGGAGGAAGACAAAGGTATGGCTTTACTGGGGTATTTTTTTTTCATAATTTGTATTGATTTTGTCATATGGAAACAGATACTTGGAAGCAATCTGGATTAGTCTAAATTAGAATTTTGTCTTTCTTACCTTTTCCCAAGAGAGGGCAAGAATGTGGGCAGACAGAGAGGAAACACAAGGACCGTGACTAGGAACAAGGTGGAAGTACAAATTAATGATCTCCTGGTATGTCAAAGCCCTTGTTCCATAACCAATGTAGTGTTGGGCAAAGACAGACACAAAGCTTTAAAAGAAACTTCAGACTAACCCACTTTATTCTCAGAGGTTCAGTAAGACTTACTGCCAATTCTGAGTCCCACTTCTCAGGTCTCTATAATATGGAGCAAGAAGTCCATATTATATTTATTCTTCCCCTCTCCCAACTTCCAGGATAAGCAACAGAATTAGGGATAGAAAGGGATGAATTTATAGCTTACAAGACCTGGGAGAAGCTGTCCTTGGGAGGAATGCTGTCTCCAGCAGGGATGAAGACACCAGACTAGCAGCAAAATATGCCATGTATGTGATGCTTCTAATTTTACAACCCAACGTTCCAACAAAGAATGGGGTACAATTGGCAGCAGGAGCTCAATCCACTTCTTGTGCCTGGGATGTTCCATCCAACTTGGACAACAATTAGTTTGGTGGACTGAGAAGCCCATCCCTGATTCAGTTTTACAAGAGCTTTGATTCTCTGGCCAAGTGCATGCTGCTAGTTGGCGGCATGGGAAACACAAAAGCAATGGACCCACAGGCTGACAAGAGGCTGGCCCGAGTGAGTTACTGGCAGTGAGAAGTGCACACAGAAGGCTTAAAAAGAAAGACCGGCTCTGCTTTGGAAAGATAAAAATACTCAAAGATCACAGTCTTTACTCTGCTTACCTCTGTGGCCTGTCTAGAGAGAAGACACAAAGTATCTAGATGGTCTAAACAGTGGTGTCATGGGAGGACAGCCAGGAATGGAAATAAAAAATCTGAGTTCTAGCTCCTGTTCTGCTACTGACTTCTGTGGCTGCATACATATGATCCATACTTCATGGGCTTCCAGTAGCTGTTTGGGGGTTTTGTAACTATATATCTAACTCTCAGCCTTAGTGTCTTTATCAAGAACAGATTAAGGCTAAGAGTATTTATCCCATGCTGCAGAGGAAAGGATTGAGATGATCTGTGTCAATAACTGAGCACAGTGCCTAGTTACAGAAAGTCTCAATAAAGTTTAGTGATTCACACAACTGCTTGTAAAACAAACAGCATGGACAAGATCAGTGGTACCTTATGGGCCTAACATGAGTTTTATTCTAAACTTTGGGGAAGTGAAAGAGAAGGAGCTCTGGGCACGCTGGATGAGAAATCCAGGCTCAAAACATAGAAAGAAAGCAAAGGCAAGTTTTCCACGGCATCTATATAATAGTGAGGTTCATGTTTTATAATCTTGAGCTAATGTTGATTATTGCTAGACAAGTCAACTGGCAGGTTAAAATAATGATCACAGTGCTTAGGAAGCACTATACACACAGAACAAAGTCATTTTCACATGGTTGTGGTCACATACTGAGATGCCTGTGAGCTGTAAATTCCTAGGGCTGGAACAAGCCTTTGGTTCTTCAAGGGTGTCCTGGGAAATCACTCATTCTTGGATGAAGAATCACTGAATAAGTCAAGATCCATCTACACCTGCATTGTTACTGTCATATGAATGGTGTTCCTTGAAGATGGGCCTACAGTAGATCCCATCTACAACTATTCACAGATTATCACCTTGTTAAAGTTTGAAGGCTTTTCCTCTATATTTTGTGACTTTGGATCTCCTTTCCAATTTCCAATGTACAATAGGGCCTCCTCACCATGGCTAGCATAAGAGGACAAATGACAAAACAAAAACAAAGCTCTCCTGGTGCTTACGGGCCAGAGGATGGAAGTCATTCCAGTAGAGAGTGGCACTTCCAGGTATACCCAACCCAGGTCCTCTACTTTCCCAGAGTTCTGCAGACTAGAGCTGGCCCACCCAGGGTGGCACCACGAAATTCTACACACACTCTATTAGAAATTCAAGTGTAGACAGTATCCTCAACTAGACCAAGCTATTAGATATTAATGTTCAGACAACACCTACCTCACTCCAGACCAGCATGGTACCGAATATGACCTGTAACCCATCAAAGAAATTGTCCCCTATGATGATCACAGTCGCGCCTCCCGTCGTCCATCCTTCACTCGGGCTGATGGCTTTGATACAGGGAGTAGCTGCTTTTCAACACACATGAAAAAGAGAAGGAGTCTGCTGTTAGAACCAAACTTTAATGATGGAGACTTGAGAAAAAGAAAAAAAAATATATCTTTTATCTTTTCACTAACAGAAAGTCCCCCAAGATCTCAGCATTTCCTAGCTGCTTTAGGACCTGAAACCTAAGGGTGCAATTTCAGTTTTTAAAAGCTTTTTTTTTTCATTGTTTCTATTGACATACATATATTTTGCCCAATTATTTTCAAACCTGAAATCTTATGAAATAAAACACAGAAGCAAAATTTAATTTGTGAGAAGCTAAAAATAAAAAAAGAATGGGTGGCTTTTTGGAACACACTGGAGACCTTATAGAATTGCTTCATAATTAGACATTCTTCCCGAAAAGAAAATCGATACATTTTTAGATAAGCATTTCTGTCCAAAGGGAAGTGAGAAAGAAAGGCCGAAACAAGAAAATATTCTTGCTCCGTGCCTTCTATCTGTAACACTAACACAGCAACATTCTTCATTAGTAGTCATTAAGGTTTTTCTCAACCAATATCATGAATCCCATTTTATAGATGTAAAGTATGCAGGTCACCCAGGGTGAATTATGTAACCAAATAGCTGTCAGGGCTGAACCACAGAAAGTCCCATGACCTTTGCTGTGTTGCCATTTCCAGGCATAAAACTCTTAAATAGACTTTTTAAAAATTTCATATCTCTTCTCTTTCCACTATAAATGGCCCTTGGAGGTGGGAAATTATTCGCAAATACTATGATTCCAAACAGACTAGAGGTGGCTTGCCTGGTGAGCATGGCGTACTTTCAACAGAATTGCTAGGCATAAATGTAATTGTAGGATTATGTTTTTGAAATGTCTCAGAAGGCACCAAGGGTTCTTAACTCCATGATGCCATGTTGTTATTCTCATGATTACTTTTATGAACAAGAACAAAGCAAAATTCTAAAGCTAGGGAGATATTTTGCAAGGAGAGGAAACAAGACCCTTCTCTTTAATAAACAGTTTATTAAGTATCCAAGACTGACTTTCCAAATATTGAAGCCAATGGGAGCACCAGTTAATTTTAATGGGAATAAGCTGGGGAAAAAAACTATTGGGCTTTGTCAAATTTGGCAAAATATCACGCTTTAACTTTTGCAAGAAGAAAAGAAAATATAAAGCCTAGCCCAGTGGGACCATTGCTCACGTGCCACCACACAAACAAGTAGAATGGGTTTGATTTTGATTCAAATTCATCTTATAAAATAGCACAGAGAAATTAGGAAATATCCAAACTAAACATTTCATGTTGGCTGAACTCATAGTAATGCATTTACAACTAAAACTGGGCAGTTCAGATGCCTTTTCTCTCCTTCACTTTCTCCCAAAAACAAAATAATTAATCAAGAAAATGTAAATGATTCATGACTTGAAAATTTTTGTCCAATTTTTAACACACATAAAGATTGTGATCAATGCTCCACAGGCACAGGACTTTTTCTTAAGCAGAATTTTTCCTTAAAAGTAAAGATGTTTAAATGCATGCTTGAGTATTCCCAAACCAATGATAGCATACGACGCATGACTTCAAGAAATTTATAAGAGAAATAAAGCACATTTAAAAACTATATAGAATTCCTAAAATAAAAGCAGTTTGGAAACATTCTAGTTAATGTCTCAAAATTTCAATTCTTATTTCTAAGTCAGAGTACTTAGTTGCTAAAGTAGGGTAGAAAGGGAGCCATATCTCCAAATACTTCTGAGAACAGGATCTTGGTTTAACTGAACTTGTCTGTTCAAAGAGACTTGCCTAATGACAGAGTGTGAAATCCAATGGTATGATTAAATAAATGCTCACCATGTGACTACTCTCATAAACAACAAAACAGTTGTTTAGGGTGTTTATTATCTGTATTAACTTTCTTTTAATTTTTAAAATTTTATTTTTGTAATCATGCAAATTTCTTTGGATAAGTATATTTCTTTAGATATTTCTTAAAATAAGTATGGATCTTTCAGGCTTACTTATCATTGTACAAAGGAGGCAGAATGGTGTTGGTCTATCTCTGAGAGACTCTCCTATACTAAAGACAATCTGTTAGCATGGTCAAGCTGGTTTTAGACTTGGTCCTCTCCCACTTCTTTCCATTTGTTTTTTATAGGATAAAGAAGGCATGTAAGTGTCTGTATATATATGTGTGTGTGTGTGTGTGTACATATGTGCTTTCAAACACTTCCTAAGGAAAGTGATAATGTTTTCAAATTCTGTGAGCAATAAACCAGAAACAAAGCTAAGTGTCAACTAGCCAGAGGAAAGAAAGATCATCAAGCTTCCAGAGATAAGCTGGTGAGGAGACAATATGTGACACCATTTTCTTAGCTTTCTGGTGAATAAAATAGGGGGTATTTCATGAAAACAGTGACGTACCCCTTGGTCCATCCTACCTCTATACACAACGATCCATTGTTCTATCTTAGAGACTAGATGTCATTCCTAGAACAAGTTAGTTATGTAGACCTTTGTAAAGCTGGGCTTCAAGGCATTCTAAAGGTGCTTCTATACATCTGTGTGGCATAGCAGTCTTGAGGGGAAACTCTGTGGTATTTCCCCACTGGAAAATTTGGAAAATATGTAAAGGACTCATGTGCCGTTACACCGATGGGGGGTGGGTGGGCAAAGAGATGTTATTGGCATTTAGTGCCAGGAAGTCAAAGATGCTAACTATTCAACAATGCAGGGGATAGTTCCGCCAAATGAAGAACTCTAAAGTGTCAATAATGCAAGGTAGAAGACACTGTGACTAGCTAAGCAGATCAGGCCTGAGAGCAGTTGTTAACACTCACAGATCCATACAGGCCAAGGCAAAACTACAAATGAATACAGCAGCTCAGAGTCTCAGAACAAGCATGAGATGGATGGCTCCTGATGCCAAGAATTGGAGAAGTTCTAGCCACTGGTATCCCCACACCAGTGCTTGCCCAGTGCAGTTTGGGCTTCTGATCTTTTGAAAGAGGTTGAGAACCAGATTTTTATGTGAATTTCCCAATCTCTAAATGCTGGCAGCTAAT
The DNA here is from genome assembly GCF_003254725.2 of Canis lupus dingo. NCBI lineage: Eukaryota > Metazoa > Chordata > Mammalia > Carnivora > Canidae > Canis > Canis lupus. The sequence goes on along the minus strand of NC_064246.1, from coordinate 52,097,030 downwards.
TCAAATTTTTTAAACTTACAGGTGGTAAACAAAATATTTATCATCTAACTTTAACTCCTAGGCCACCGTTTTACCCCTTTATCTTAGTCACAAACAAACTTGCCAGAGTAAAAGCAGTCCAGGAAATACTTGCAAATGTGCCTACCACTACAGGTACCCAAAAGTTCACTGCAGTATCCACAGTAAAAAATCCAAGCATCTAGGTGCCTCCAATAAGAGAGTGGCCAAATAAATGATGGTATATCCATACTACAGAGTATTAGGAATGTCATTTGAATGGATGGAAAAGATTTTTCCAAACTAACATGGAAAGATGACAAAGTATGTTAGTAAGTAAAAAAGCAATTGGTAGTCTAATGAACAGTGTGATCCTGTTAACTTAAAAAAATGACATATATGAGCCCATAGACACACCTGTGTTTGTGTGTATGTAGTTACATGTGAACAAAGATCTGGAAGGATGTATAGCCACGGTCTCCAGTGGGTCCATATGAAACACAGCAATGTGACTGCAATGGGGCTGAGGGGGCAAGGAGACCATTAAATTTACTCTTAAAAACGTGGTATGGTTTGAATATTTTCCATAAACACACATTAAGGTAATATGTTATCATAATAAAAATTAAATAACAGCATTTAATTTTGTAAGAGATAAAGGTTGTACTATTTAGAACAAATTGATACTAATTTAAAAAAAAAAAAAAAAAGGTCCAGCTGTGCTGATTAACAGATCCTGAGCCTCTCCTCTCTTCTTTCTGGGTAAGCTTTACTCTGAGAAAGCCCAGATCACATCTGAAGTAGCCAAGGACTTGTTTTTCTTTCACTCAGGATATCCAAAAAGACACAGAGAGGAAGAAAGGAGAGATCATTTTTAATAGTCATGGTGGATGTGTTCAGTAGAATTTGAAGGTGAGAATATTTACAAATGAATTCAGTCCAACCCAAGAGTGTAATAATCAATACAATTCTATCTCCATGAAAATATTACAAAATTGGGGAAGGGAGTGGATTTGATTGAATACAAAACCACTTTCACCAGCCAAATCTTGATTTAATTAATAAAAGATTCTTCTTCACCAAGGAATTTTCACACTCTTGGTAACCACAAGGACAGAGAGTCAAATCCTGGTTCTAAATCTCATTAAAAATAAAAGTTGAAGTTGATTTTTTTTGGTCTTTTTTTTTTTTTCTTTTTTACCTCTTCCCCCACCCCCAACAGCCACCAAAGTAGAGGAGATTTTCTTTCCTTCAAACTATGACAATAACATGATTACCCCACCACAGTTTAGCATAATGGCTCTGAAATGCTCGTGGCACATTGCAGAGTTAAAGTGGAAATTATTAGGTAGCTCTTCTTTGTTATAATAATGATCACTCCACAAATAAAAGCTCTTCTCCCAAAGGTACTGCAAGGCACAAAATGCTAATTCTGAAGATTATGTGTGTGCTTTTATTAAATATTACCATGCCCTGCCTGTTTGAGGGCTTCTCTGCTCTGATTGTTTTATGAGTACCATGTTAATGTCATTCCCATCTTGCTAGCAGCAGGCACACATTTTAGCGTTTGTATGAGAGTTGATCAAAGGCCACGTGCTGGGGGAATTGCTGAGAAAACACGGACAAGCGATAAAAATCTAACAGATTAATTGGTTTAAATTTCATTTCAGGGTGTTGAACTTTGGCTCGGGACTCTAATACTACACCGTGAGTCAGGGCCTAATTACCAGATTTCCAATTTGCTTCTGAACAATGGTCGTGGTGAGAAGAAAAAGAGAGGGAAGAATGAAAAGAAGAAGAAAGAAGAAGAAGAAAAGAAAGAAAGAAAGAAGAAGAAGAAGAAGAAGAAGAAGAAAGAAAGAAAGAAAGAAAGAAAGAAAGAAAGAAAGAAAGAAAGAAAGAAAGAAAGAAAGGAAGGAAGAAGAAAGAGAGAGAGAGAGAGAGAGGGAGGGAGGGAGGGAGGGAATCATTCGGTCTCCAGTACATATTAACTACTAATGCTCTGTGTGTAGACGATCCAGAGCATTTATATTTCCTTCCAATGGCCACAGAAGGCAGAAGAAATCACAGATGCCCTCAGCAGTTTAAAATTCTCTGATTTACAGAATCAATGTTACAAGATTCAAGTGCCTGCTCACTCGCATTGGAAGCATCAGGCTCTTTATAGCAAGGTAAATTTGTAAGTTAAAATTGTGCCTTAGCCTCCAATAGAAATGATCTATTTCATTGATAGAAAGCAAGTGCCAGGAAAGCCATGTTTACCTCAGGGTTTATGGGTGGCCTTGGGAATAAGGGTTAATTGAGCTCAGAGGTGCCTGCCCATTGAGGTGAATTAGTGGTGTGTGCCTCTATCAGCAGGGTCCTGGGGCTGCTCTTACTTTTGCCTCCGAAATCTTTGTACTGTGATCAATACTTCAGTTGTTTGGAGTAGCAGTGTAGATGACCTGGGTGCAAGATTTATTATCTCTTATCTCCAAAATGAGGCTTTGTGACAGTTGTTCTTTTACAGAAGCCTCATTAGAGATGTATTGTTTGGCTCTTTTCTCCATTCCTGTATTTATATGTGCTGGGGAAACAGCATTTCATCAGTTGGTAAAATGTATAAATTTAGAAATGTTCTAATCCCATTCTAAACCTCAAGATAAAATTCCACTAAAATGGATATTCAGCTCATTTTCTATTTCTATTGTGTACAGCATATGAAAAGATGTAAACTCTCCTTTTCCAGCATTCTGTTAGCCAGAGCTCTCTATTAATGAGCATTTTGATGGAGCAGATAACTGATGCTTACAATGGAGGTGACGATGCTGGCACTAGTCCTTAACTGGCTCCTGAATAAAGACAGAAAGATGCAATTATGTATGTTAAGTTGTTTTAACATCCAGAGTATTATGGTATTTGCAAATGGACAACAGCTCCAGCTGTTCAAATTCCACCTCTCTCACTCAGTGAGACCTTGAAGCAGTCACTTAGCCTCTCTAAAGGTCTCCCCCCTCGAAGCAGTGGTTTCTGCTCACAGACTTGTGGCAAAATGCAGGTGTCTGCTGGTGTTTTGTTGTTTTCCTATGGGCCGGGCACATAGCATGCTAGTTGCTGCTATAATAATTATCATTATCACCAGTTCCCCATTAGTGAGAGTTTATTTATTCACTAGAATACCCAATAGTCTCGTCATTCCAGGTTGTGTAGTTTTCCTAGGAACTTCCAATCCCGTCACTTGCTAACCTAGCCAGCTACATTTACTGAAGAGGTGGATTTGGCATCAGTCCCTACAAGGTGCAATGGTTTGGGTTTTTTGTTTGTTTGTTTGTTTGTTTGTTAAGGCTCTCATTTGCCTGGAATGAATATAAATGGTGATCTTTTCAGAAATAAGGAACTGACTTTACTGTTGTTGTCCCAAATTTTTGAGACTTGTGAAAACCATGAACTCACCCCATTCCTGTAGGATACCTGTGACTTCATATAATCTCAGGCCTTTAATCCCTGTAGCTATTGGATTTTGGTGAAGCTGTGTTTGAGAGCAGGCCTGTCCCAAAGATCGACAGAACTCAAAGTACTCCTACGTGGACTCAACACACACATATCTGCCTTTCATGTTAAGTCAAAACAATTGCTCTTGCTGCGTATTTTAACTGAAATGATTACTCTCTTGACTACTCCCAGATCAGCAGCATCAACATCTGCATATTCTTTGATCCTGAAAACTGGCAGCTACTGGCCAGGGAGGAGGACAAGCAGAAAGTTCTCCCCTAGTGGGAAGACTGACCCTCTATCTTTTTACCATGTACAGGATGTAAAACTGTTCCGGGTTCACCAACCTTCCAACTGGATGCCTTGGAAACCCACAGCAGTTATAATGCCCAACCCAAACCCTAGCACCAGCAGGTGCAAACCTCACTGTCAGATTGCTAACCTCACCACAGACTCCTAGTCAGCTAGTAAACAAATACACATAGCTCTCGAATACAAATAAACAAATAAATAAAACTCTTGAATTACTAGGTTTATTTCTGCCTTCTTTTATTTTTTTTCAGTAATTGCTTTATGCAGTTAAGCATTTTATTGTTTTAGTAGGGTCTTCATTTTGTTTTGTTATTGGTCTGCATTTATTACCCCATCCACTAGCTCATCTAGATATTACTTGGCAAAGAATAATATATTATATATGCAAAGAGATTCTGCCTCTGTGTGTGTGTGTGTCTGTGTGTGTGTGTCACTTTGAAGAGAAATGTAACCCATGATACAGAGATTTCTCAGTACCAGATGCAATTAAATCTATTAAATATTAAATGAGGAGATTGAGAATTTCAAGTGTTTTTCATCCTTTATTCCAAAATGACTTTATTTGGCAAAGCCCTTCATTTTGACAACACTAATGGCTCTCACAGAAAAGGAGAAGAGAAAAAATTCATAGTCAGTGGATGGAAACGTAGTTCCAACATCCATCTACATTAACACAGAGTTAACCTAATGTGAATATCTAGGTGTATCTCAGTTTAGCTAAGTTCCAAGCTATGCCGTTTGCTAAATGCAGAGCAAGCCCAAATAGGAACCATTAGCTTTCTGTTTAATTTGCAGCTTTCTTACTCTATACTGAATCAGCAAAATTTTTCAACAATCAGTGGACACAGACCTGAGCAAGGGAAGGACAGAAATCCTAGTGCAACAACTGTAATCTAAACATTTTAAGGCAAGCACTTTTAGATTTCTGAGTTTGTCTATCTGAGATCCATAACTCTGCGCAGGTTCAGTAACAGGGTTATTTAACAATTTAGCAGTGAAAAATCTTGACATTTTGATGTACCTGTAACTTCTAAATTGCACTTGAAAGACTTGTTGAAGGCTTTTTGATTCAATGACATGCAACACAGCATTGTTTCATAATATGCAAAAATTGTTTGTTAACACTTCGGAAGCTCAGAATTTTATAACTCAAGGAGGTGAGAATGTGCTGTTTTCCACTTCATGTTTGATCTGCCAAATCCAAAATTAAAATGTACAAAATATTAATCCTACAACAACTAACGGCAAATAACTGCCACCAGGGTTTTTTTTTCTTTTCTTTTTTTCTCTTGTTCTATGATCATCAGCCACACCGTTGGAAAAAAAAATTATGGTGGAAAGTGAGATAACCCTCAAAATGAATTATTCATGGATCCAATTGTGATATTTGTTGCAACAATAGTAAATTCACTTGCCTCTGATTATACAATAAGTAAATAACTCTTCCTGACAAGGAGAACTTTCATGCACAAAATTATTTTTAGCCTAATTCTCCGTATTATCCTGTTATAAGAAAAGTTCTAGATATGAAAGCTAGGGAAGAAAGGGAAATGAAAATAACTTTCCAAAAATGGACAGCCAATACTGTGAAAAGAGGAAACAATTTACAGGTTAAAAAAAAAAAAAAAAACATGGAAGTGCTTCTTCAAGGAATACTCAAGTCTTTATTCACAGGCAATCTTCTTGGGCCTGGAAAATCATAAAGTCAAATATGAGCAAGTCTAGTGGAAAATCTGTGATGTTAATCTTGGCTGGAGTCGTATTTTTAACAGGCCTTGAATGTGTGTGCCGGATTATCCAGATGGTCATACAGGAATCGGCCTGATAGGATTAAACCTTTATGCTGAACTCTGCTCCATCTGTTCGCCAAGGTTTGCCTTTCCTTATCTGAATATGAATTTTTAGCCGCCTTGTGTCTGGGAGCCGGACTAAATTCAACATTGAAAACATATCTGTGTGCAGATAATTTAACATTTCATTAGTTAGTCTCAGTTGAGATCAGCTTGGTCTTGTTCTCAAAAACATTTTTGCAAAGAATTTACCTAAGAAGGAATTTAAAACTATGTAGGCTCTTTCATTATTGTTGTAAGAGGCTTTAGTCTTTCTCCTACTGAATTCTAGGACTCATTCAAGTCACTGTCATAGCACGAGTTTACACTGATATTTGCCCATAAAGATATTTGCCCATAAAGGTCAAAAAGGAAGACTTGGTATTCTCTCTGCAGAGTCTATGAGAAAAGATGATATACACTTCAGACTCGATGAATGATCCAAGCAGAATATTCACGTATGTTTTTTTTTTCATTACAAGAAGATTGGTATTCATCCTCGTTTGATAAAATGAGCTACCATAGCCATTTCTATCATTTTCAGGAGAATCTCCATGTTTTTCAGGAGGCTTTTTTTAAGGGGCAGGGGTTTGTAACTCAGAGTTTCATCTTGAATGAAACAGGCTAATGTCTATTTTGCTCTCCTGTGCATACATCCCTAGAAGAGGTGAAGTTACTTATTTTTCAGCTGGAAAAGTAGGCTGGGGCAAGTTTCAGGCCAGAGGCCAGTAAGTAACCAATAAGCCAGAGCCTGATAGATGGTGCTGGGGTTTCCAACCCTGTGACAAAGGAAAAGGGAGGAAAGGGAGGGCTGTGACTGCTGGGCTCAGCAAAGCAGACAACATGCAAGTGAATGAATAAGTTCTGCAAAAGAAGGATCTTTTAGAATCCTCCTTTGGGGCTGGTTTATGGCAATGTGATCATCAAATGTGCTCAACGTAGGCTTGTGATGGAAACAACGTAAGAGACTGCAGCCTGAAGAGCTTGAGTCTTAAGATATAAGATCCCTCTAGCAGTCTAGGAGGGCTCCACTGTTTTCCATAATCCCCTTGGTAACATTGGCTCTTGGCCTTATGCCATCATAAATGGTAGGGGCCAGCAGCTCATCAAAAAATTCAGGCTTTTTCACAGACAGGTCTAGTTATTATGTTTACACAGTACCCTTAACTGGACAGCTAGAGGGCAGAAAGCAGTGAAACTTTGCATTCGAGCTTAAGGTGATTTGCATATATTGGTACAAATGTACATACAACATTTTATAAAACATATGTCTATGGCATGTGTTTTTGTCAAGAATTGTAGAAGAGTGATAAAAGGTGGCTCCCCTTCAGGAAGTAGGTGATCCTAAGTGATGAAGCTCCCTCTAAGTAATGACTTGTACAATGAACACACAGCCCTAGTGTCTATTCTCCACATTGTATTGTAAACGAGGACAGTGGATGTTCAATCTCATTACTGAATCTGCTTTGCCCAATATGGTAGTCACTAGCCATATACTGCTACTGAAATTTAATTTTTAATTAAAATTATTTTCTTGGTCATACTAGCCACATTTCAAGTGGTCAATAGCTACATGTGACTAGTGACTATCACATCAGACAGCACAGAGTTCATTTCCATCATCACAGAAAGTCATATCAGGCAGCATTGATCTAAGGATCGAGTTTAAATAACTGAGCCTGTAATTGATAAAGAACAATCAGAGCTACCATTTATGAGGTACCATCCATATACCAGGAACTGTGCTAGGAATAACTAATCTCTAATCCCTTCAACAATGATCACAAAATCCAGTGCTCACAGAGCCAAGCAGGAAAGTCAGTAAATCAAATGGTCTAGGGATAACAAAATGGGAGACATGCACGTTGTGGCTAATCATAGAGTATATACCCTACCCAAAAGGGACACAACTTCTCAGTTTGGCCTAAGTGTTGCCATTTGAAAATGGCTCCAACACTACCAGCTCTTCTGAATATAAAGAGAATTTGCAAACCTGGATTTTAGGTAAAATCTCTTTATTTTCTATTGTAAAGCAACAAATACACACTTTCTTAAAGCACCATGCAAACCAAACTACACATGGCTTAGAGCTAGAGTCAATTCACGATTTGATCCGCTAGTGAACATCTTTATTTTTGAAGGGCCAAGAATCACCTTTTAGTTATTAATCTCTGCAACTATACAACTAATACTGCCCACTGACTCATCAAACAATAAACCCAAACCACAACCCCTGCCAATTCTCCTTCTGATTGTTAAAGGCTTCTCCCATAACAACGTAAAGGTCCCCAGCTAGCCTACTTCCACTATGTAGAAGGTTTTCCAGAAGCAGTTTGAGAGACCAGCTCCCAGCTCCTGAAAGATTTCTACCGTCATCATGCAAGACAGCATAGATAGTGACTTTTTAAGGAAATCATGTTTTGAATGTGAGCAGCATCTAAAAATCAACCTGGCTCAACCTTCAGTAATGCACAACTCCTGCTCTGTGCCTTTCAGAATAGTAATGCTTCTATTTCTCTTCATGACCAAGGCTGCTGCTGCTCACGTATTTGACTGAATTTTTATTATTGAGAGTCTTATCGTTTTAAGCCAGTTTCCTCTCCTCCCTGACACATTCAGTGACGCTGCACTCCAGTGTTTGTTACAGCCCAGATGTTTCCGTGGTGATGATCAGTGACGTCACAAAGCACCGGAATGTGTATCATCAAATGTATCCAGACAGAGGAGCAAAGTAGAGTGGACATGGTGACTGACTCAACTTCCTCAAAAATTACTCTTTGGAGTCTGGGCTGTTCCATATGGGCTGCAAAGAGCAAACACTCACACTTGCTTGTTTGTAATTCATTTCTACTATCGGATTATTAATTATGTGCTAAATCTCGCCTACATACCAAAACCCAGATTAACCTTCCACATATGCCAGCTTTCAAAATGTTACTGCTCTGTTCGAAAGCTTTCTGTTTTCCCCTTGGCCTATGGATCAAGTCCACCCTCGTGAGTCTGGCCAGTTCTCCCCTTCCAACCTCATTCCCCATCTCTCTCAAACTGGAAGCAGGACTTGGCAACAGTTGGGACCACTGGCTCTCGATTCAGGAGGCCTAAGCTCACATTACAGCTTCATCATTTACCAGTTTGGGCAAATTGCTTTTCTTAAGCCTCAGTTTCTATTGCTTTAATTGGGAATAACAATAAGAGAACTCATCTCATGAGGTTGTTGTGGGGTTTAAATAAATTAATCCATGTGCACAGAGCTCTGCATGGAGTAAGCAATGAACAAATGTGAGATAGAATGAAAAAGATGAGATGTTGCAGGAGAAGGAGAAGGAATATAAAGAAAAAGAAAATGAAGATGATGACAGGCTCTCTAAATTCACTGTTTCCAAATGTGCTTTGCACATCTCCACCATTTCTTTTTCAGGAAAGTTCTACCCAAACAATACTGTACCATAAAGACTAGTCTTCTGCATGAAACAGTTTCTTCCTATCCCAGGCTATAAAATACTTTTTGGTGAATTTCTTCATCTCTTTCCCATTCATTTGTCACTAATTGCACTTTGTCTTGAACTTTTATCTTGATATGTATGTATGTGGATAGCTGGGGCTATATGGGTCTGCAAATCAACCCAAAGTCAACACATCTGCTGCAGGCAGGGACCTCATTCATTCACAAACTGGTTAGACAGTACTCCATACGTAACCAATACCTGACAATTAACTAGCATTGTTAAGTCTTCAAAGGGTTTGCCCATGCATTTTCTCAATTATTCTCAGTATCAACCCTGAGGAGCAGACAAGCAGCTGTTTATTCTAAATTCCACTTTACAAATGAGGTAACTGAATTTGAGAGACTCACTTGAACTTGAGACTTTTGAGAGTCCACACTGGTTGATAAAGTCAAATATTTAAAACACACAAACTACCCTTCAATTTTGGTATTTATCTAAAATTTCTGCTCAGTTTGGCTAAAACATTCACTTCAATCATGCAAATACTACAGCCAAAATCCCATAAAATCTTAGTTGTGCAATTCCTATTCCCAAGATAGAGTGCAGATATTTATTAACTTTACAGAATATTACTACTCTATTTCCAAGCAAAGTTATTTTCCCCCTAAGACTCAGCCCCACATATGAGTTATAGTAAAATCTCTCTCTACCTTCTTCTATTTCCAAGTTCAAAAAATGGCATCCTAATATAATACCACAGGTGCCAATTTAAACACAGGAACACTGGAAATACTGCCAGACTTCCAGGCTTAGAAGCATTTCTATTGTTACAAGTTGGTGCTAAACACACAGTCAAAGTCTGAACATCAAATATAAGTGTGGCAGCACTATGAGAACTTAGATTTTTAAAGTCTAGAGCAGTCCCCTTAACTTTCATTTCAATCTGGATATTATCCATCTCAATGGTGTTCATTATAGAATTTTGTGCATACAAAGAAAATAATAAAAGTTTACTGGCTAAATAGGTTATCCTAAAACAGTACCTTAATAACATTTTCTCCAACTTGTTTTTTTTTTTTCTTTTGAGCAACAAGGATTGAATTCCACAGGCTTTCGCTAACCAAATCAAGAAGAGTTTCTAGGATTCTGCCAAAGTTGAAAGGTAGAAGAATCTGAGATCTGACTTTATTGATTTGTTGCACATAATAGTTACTGGAAGGGCACAGCTAGTTTGATGATTCAGCCAGAAGATTTTAGCAAAGAATGACCAAAACTGTGTTTTCCTTCTCTACAAAGAAATGATAAAATACTCTGAAACTGCTGGGACACAGTCCCCGCATCCACAGTCCCATGCATATTGTACTCAAAAACATCTGCTTCAGGCCGGGCATCAAATAGATGCTTACAATCTATTGGCTTTCAATCTCTGCCCCCTCCCCAAAGTAGACAAAGAATAATAAAGAATTAAAGAAAGCTCTCAATTTGTACCAACCACATTCATTTTAATCATTCTAAATTTGTACCAACTACATTCATTTTAATCATTCTAAATAACAGCCAAAGTCTATTACTATTTGTACCTATGTTACATATGCTTATCCTTTGAAATTTTTCTTACTTTGCCCCAAGGTCAGTGAGAGAAACTGACGTGTTGAAACGAGGCCCCAAAGCTGATATTATCTGCACCTCTATTCCCTGTGTTCTCCTGCTGCATGTCTCCCCAGAACTACGGGTGAAGAATGTGGGTTTGAATAACTGGTGTCCTGCTGATTGCAACTGTCAATTAAATAAGCCAGCAACACAGGAGCATATGTTCACATATAAAATATTGATTAATTTTGCAGATTGGGATAAAAATATATTAGTGCTTGGGTTCCGCTTTCATGCTTAGTGGTCAGATAAGTATTCGTCCAATTCAGATCTATTTCTGCACCCTGCGGGCTCCAGAGTGTTACTTTTGTGTTTCACTTTTCTTTTCCTTCTCTGGTTACCGTCTGGTTTCCCATGTCGGTGCCTCTACTATGACTGACCAGCAGCATATGTTTAAGCAGGATTTTAATTACTAGGCCATCTCCCAGCCAACTTGCCCAAGGCAGACTGGCTGAAAAGTCCTACAGTCCACCTCTCAGACTCTTTCTTGCTCGTCTCCAGGTAAATCTCCCCCCCCCTTTTTTTTCCTGAAGATGCTAAAATCATACTGATGGAATCATATTCATCTGATAAGGATGATGATCACCTAATTTCTATAAAGTTTCATTTCTGTCCACTGAGTATTTCAAGTTGCAGGGCTGGCACAGGGAGATTAAGATGGGGTGCCTGATAGCGTGACGTGATACCAGGATTTTTTATCTTAACCCAGAAAAGCACCTTCCCATATATCACTGCACATGCCAACTAACAAACCCTGGGGATTTAGCACAGATCTGGCTTTTCAATTTGCCTTTGAGTAACTTCGTCAATTTGCTTCAATTGAAGCAGGAATTATATTACATGATCAAATAGCAGGAGAATTTCTCTCCACCTCTGAAGTCCAATGTGAGGAGATTAGCGTTAACTAAACAGTGGGAAAGAACAGTGGTGATGACTGCCTTATGTCAGCTACTTGGAGGCCCAAATGCTACAGATGCAAAAACTGAACTCTTTTTTTCTTTGGCCACAGCCAAATCTTTGAAGGATGGCCTCAGTTTCCCTCATTTGCTAAACAGAGAAAATGATAGTACTGCCCTCCTATGGTGGTTAAGAGTATTAACAGAGATGATACAAAGGGCTTAGCCCTAATCCTAATGGGTAGTAAATGCTCAAAAGTTGCCATCATATCATTAACTCAAAACAGTGTCTAAAACCTACTAGCATTTTACTGGGCAAAGAATTCTATTAGTCTGTGGTTAAGAAGATGCATTGGACCCATATCTCCAAGTCAAAGAGGAACCAATCTACGGGAAATTCTCAAAGCTATTCTTTCAAAAAATGGATCTCAGACCTAGCTCACCTTTCCTCTTAACCCTCTCCCAGATGTCTAATACTTTGCCTCCACATGGAATTTGGACATGCTTATCCCTCTGCCAAAAATGCTCTCTCTTTCTTTGCTTGACAAAATGCTACTCGTTTGTATTTTAAAAGTGTCTCTGATTCTTTAGACTTGGCTGAGTCCCTTTGTTTAAAGCTCTCTTAGTAGTCTGGTGTCTCTCTTTTATAGTGCTTACCATCGTTGCAATTTAAGTCATTCTAAATTATTTTTTGTAATTATTTGCATAATATTCACACACGAACACACACAACGATATACCTCAAAATGTCAAGAGCTGTCCCTGCCTTGTTCATCTTGGCATCCCTATTGTTTAATACAATAGACAATCAATAAGCGTATGCTAAATAGATGAATGAATGAATGAACGAACGAATGAATGAATGAATAAGGAATGAAGTAGAGAAGAATCATCAGAGTTGTCAGTATTTTAAGGAAGTAAACAGAGTAGTTTAAAAGTTGAGAACTCTTCCACTTGTTCTTAACAATCATGAGTACATCCACATTGCACTTCCAAAATCGAAAAGCAGTGGCTCCTTGGAATCTGTTATCCTAATTTTCCTAGGCTGATCTGGCCCCCAGTGGAGCAGCAGGGACTCTATGCTCTTGGGAGCTAAAATTAGCACCAGTAAGCTCCCCCTGCAGTGGGCTCTAATCATGCAAAGGCCCAGGTGGATCTTGCTGACAGATGTTAAGGTTAGAAGGAAGGGTAGCAGCCAGATGAGAAAACAGAGCCACCCCCTTCCGGAGGTACCAGCACTTCCTGTCTTTAGGCCTGGCTGGTTCCTGCCTGCCCACCCCCTCCCCCATGCATCAGTTTCAACACAGTTGCTGCTCTTTCTGTCATTTGAACTCAAATTCTATCTCGGAAATTGATGGGCGATTCTGCCCCTGACAACACAATGTCAGCTTTGCTCAGTGTCCAGCTGGTTCCGTATATATTATCATAATGTGCTGCCTGGGTGGACCCTGGCTGATTCTCTCCCTTGACTCAAATCCTCCTTTCCACACTAATTTCTGCCCTCTGACATATAGACACGACTCGTTTAAAAATAAAAACTGAGTTAACAGCTTGGGAAACATTTTGATTTTTAAAATCCTACAAGGACAGTAAGTCTATTCTAATGGTAAACTAAACTAAAAAGGTTTTCTTTTTAAAAAATTAAACAACATTTGATTCTTTAAAAAAAAAAAATTGTTTCCCAGGGTCCTGCACTGTTTCCTGATTATTTGAAAGAATTATTACTTCCCCAACCCTTAAGCCCTCTAAAACACTTTCCCAAACTTCAGTCCTGATTTTGTTCTATCCCAGTACCACTTACACTATGACCTACTTAATATTAATTAATCTAGAAGCTATTTTTGTTTAGACTGACTTTCTTTTTCTTTAAATTCAGTCTTGCCCTTAGCAATAACAGAGATCATGACTTTGGAGTACTATGTTTTTGTTTGTTTGCTTGCTTGCATATGCATCAAGATAGACACATAATGATTTAATTTTTTTTTTTTTAATGTTTTCCTCTCATCACCTAAAATCACCTCACATGCTGCATGGGAAACACAGTCTAATAGCTCACTGCTAACCATCAAGTGGTTTCAACACTACAATCTCAGTTAAAGAAATTCAGAGAGAATTTCTGGGTGAGAGCTACCTAAGTGGTTGTACATGCCACACATGGGGACTTTTCTAGGGCCTCCTAGAACCTACTGTTAATCTCTTGCAGTAATGCTCAAGGTGAAGGGAAGCTGGCCTAAGATCTATCCTGTGGAATGACCATCACCTTGGCATTGTGGTGGCCACTCCCCAGGGCAGAGACAGAAGACCTCTCACACAATCAACTGAATTCAAACAACAAATCTTCAGGAGTTGAAGGAATCTATCAAGCTCCTCCTTTAATTGATAAGGAAACTGAGGCCCAAGAAAATCAAAGTACATACTTGAGTCACGCAGCAAGGTAGAGGCAGGATCCGTTTTTATTTATTTATGAAGGTATAACTGAAAATGCTCAAAGATGTTTCAAGCCCGCTCCTAGTCGCTGACCCTAAATATCTCCTCTTAATAAGATTAATGACCAGTACACAGAAGCTTTCATTTGCATGTTCATATCACTTGAATCCTCTGAAATTCTCAAGTGAGGGACATTCCTATGGCAAGTAGGTAGAGAAAGGCCCTCAATTTGGAACAATCAATTATTCAAATAAGCACAATTGGAATTACAATGCTTTTGTAACCAAATATAAGACAAAAAATAGGTTTAAAAAAGTTCTATCATTATGGTCCAAAATACAAGCAGAAAGCATCATTCCTTGCCTCCCACCATGCTCTTCCCCACACACTTTGTGTTCATTAGAATAAGTTAGGTATGGCTCACTCAATTATTAGGTCATTGAAAACACCAAATACTGCAAGTTTCCCAAAGTTGATGGATTGGTCAAGAATTCATATAAGAAAATAGCCTCCCCGAATACATATCAGTTTCCCATGTTATTTGTAGCACGAGGTTTAGTAACCTTTCGGCACCCTAACAAGGAGACTGTTAGTATCCCAACAGTTCTTTAACTCATGGTCTCACACCCCTCCTCTCCTTTTTTCTCTACCTTGTATACATGCCAGAGAGTCCATATGGTCAACAAATGATTTCTACAGAGATGAGTTAGAACATCCTTGCAAATAAATAAAATATTACCGGCCTCCTTCTTATCTTGCCAACATCCTAGAAAACATACCAGTCATCATATAAAATCCGTGGTTTTTTTCTTTTCTTTTTTTTTTTATTTGACTAACAGACTGTGGTATAGCCCTGGGAAAAATAGGTTATTGAAGGAAAATAAGCTATAAGGTAAACATACACAGCACGCCATTAAAAAAGAAAAAAAGGATACACTCTGGGCTAACTTTTGAAAGGTCTATTTAAAATACTAGCATAATTGTCTTCCTTGTACTGAGAAAAAGTAAAAACAGTGGAATAAGAGATGGAAAGAGTTTTAGCATAATATACAGAGCAAGCAAGTTGAAAGTACAGCTCCAAAGTCAGGCTCTCTGGATTTGAACCCTACATATACTACTTATTTGCTGTGCAACTCTGGACAATTTAACTTCTCTTTAATCTAGCACTATGTACGTGGCATAGGAAAGGCTCAATGGGGGTTACCATCATTATTCTTAGTACTATTATCATGCAGAGCTATGTGGTTAGGTAGACCAGGGGTCAAGATTCAGGTCCAATTCTAATTAGTTTTGTGGGTAAGTTACTGATCCTCTCTAAACCCCAGTTTTCTCATCTGTAAAATGGGAATAATAATCATTATAATGTACCAGATTTGTTCGAGGACTTTATAAGTAAAAAAAATTACCCCAGTACTGGCACAGAGTAAATGCTCTGTAAATGTTAGCTGATAATAGCCCCCAAATAGCAACAATAGCAATAATAATAATACTACACATTACCACCAGGCCTGGTCATCACTAAGCAGGGCAGCAAAGTCTGAACACTATTTCTACTTTGCCAGTGGTGCTGTGGGTGGTGTCAGATTCAAATAAGGATAACACAGATCATCTGCTTCACAGTGACCTGTGGCTCCTGAACTCTTTCATCTGCCTAACACTGAGAGCTTACTGGCTATCAAGTCCCCCAACGTTAGGATTTCTGGTGTTACCCACTCCATGGATTACTCTGGGTATCCGCTGAAAAATTGGTCTGCACTTTCATCTGTATTTGTTATCTTGACTTCTTGCCATGTCCTTTTTTATTGCAAGGGAAGACAAAAGACAACTTCCCCACCGCTCACAAAGAAAAAGACCTGATTTGATGCTTGAAAATCTGGCGCCTCTGTGCTATATTCTATGACACATCTGGATATTCTTAGCCCTAATGTTCTGTCCTTTCATCTGTCTTGCTTTTTCAAGTAGGAAAATCAATTGATAAGATGTAATGTGCCATTCTAAGTAACAAAGCATGACATCAATATTTATCTACGGTAACCTGGACTCTTCACCAAATCCTCTGCCCAAGTGGTCCTGGCTGGATTTCTGCCCCAAAACCAGTCATGTGAAGGGCCAATGTCTAAGTGTAAAGCTCTGCATCATTCATCCTTGGCCCTTGTGTTTTGAAGATGCATTTCTGTCAGGAAGCTGGAGAAATGTTACAGACATTCCTTTCGTGATCTTTGGAATCCCAGAGAGACTGCTGTAAGCTTGGGCCAACCTGAACTGCAAAGGCATCAGGGCTGGACCCCAACCCTTCAATTTTTTGGGTAACCCAGCAACCATAAAACTGTGCAAGCTCTGAAATTCAACTTACCCTCCCCCCCCCCCCCCCCCCCCGCAGCATACCATGGGCAAGGAGCACTAAATGGATTTTGACAGAAATTAGCTATGTGAATGTGAGAAGATTACATCCCCTTGTGAGGTCTCAGTTTCCTTCTCTGGAAAATGATAGGTCTTGGATGACCTTCCATACTTCAGTGACTCTTCACTTGACATGAGCTGTCACCATAGTGGGAGAAGAGAGAGAAGTTTGGGATGGTACATTTCTCTTCAATGTTTAGTCTCTATTCATTCATTCAATTTTAGTTTGTTGGGGGTTAGACAAAGAATATACAATTTATAGGCCACATGTAGCCCTCCATTCTAAAGGCCTTAAGAAAGTCTCTACAAGTTCAGAAGAAGTCAATAGGTAAATTCTTTCTAAGCTACATATGCAAAAAGCAAATTGATAAGCCAAGCATCTAGAAAAAGAACTCTCAAAATGTTTGACTTTCTTCCTATTTTGAACACTTGCTCTATCGATAGAATGAGGAGTGATCAAGGGGACTGCTCCCAGGCACAGCCAACTCCCTGGTGAGCTTCCAAGGGCCGGCAGGGAAGAGCAAAGTTATAAGCAACTCAGAGTGATCTTGCCCTGGGCTTTCATGACACACTAGGAGTCCATGTAATTGAAAATGAGTTCATCAAAGCCCTGCTTGGCCTCTCACACCATTTCACAATTGCCACCGACCATGACCTGAGCATCTCACATGGGCCTGGATAATGTGGCCCTTAGCAACTACTCTGGCCTCATCCTCTCAGTGACTGGGAGCAACAGGACTCATCCGAGTTTCCTTTGCGTTTCTTGAACTCACCTACGCAAAACAGCCTTTGCACATGTTGTCCCCTCTTCCTGAAAATTTGTTTCTGTCCCTTTTACCTGGTGAAAACCTACTCAGCTCTTATGTTTGGGCATAAATGTGATTTCCTCAAAGAAGGCTTCCCTGACACCTCACTCCTCCCCACTCCTTTTATGGTCCCCCTTTTATACATAACTCTTGTGAGTTGGTTGTAAATTTTGTTTAATATCTTTCTTCTCTATTTACATCATAAATTCTGTGAAGACAGGGACTGCATCTGCCTTGTGCTACTTACTGCACCTTAACTCGGTGCCCGCCACGTACTGGATGCTCAGAATAAAGGAAGAAATGATTTGGCTGAAGAGCCAAAGAAAGGACTATACTAGAAACAGCCAGTGCATTTCTTTGTTCTCCTGAAGCCCTGTTTCTCCAAAGGCACCTCCAGGTAGAAGGAGGCATGTGTCAGCGGTTTTGGTTCAGAGTACCAAAAACTTGTACATGTTAAAAGGAGATCTAGGGGCACCTGGGTGGTTCAGTTGGTTAAGCATCTGCCTTTGGTTCAGGTCATGATCTCAGGGTCCTGCATCCTGCTGAGCAGGGAGCCTGCTTCTCCCTCTCCCTCTGCCCCTGCTTGTGCACTCTTTCTCTCTGTCTGAAATAAGTAAATAAACAAAATCAAAAGAAAAGAAAAGAAAAGAAAGAAAGAAGAAAGAAAAGAAAGAAAGAAAGAAAGAAAGAAAGAAAGAAAGAAAGAAAGAAGAAAGAAGAAAGAAAGAAAGAAAGAAAGAAAGAAAGAAAGAAGAAAGAAAGGAAAAAAAAGAAAAAAGAAAAGAAAGAAAAGAAAAGAAAAGAAAAGAAAGAAAAGAAAAGAGAAAAGAAAAGAAAAGAAAAGAAAAGAAAAGAAAAGAAAGAAAAGAAAAGAAAAGAAAAAGAAAAGGAGGTCTAGAGATAACCCAACCCAGATCTCACTGAACACACACCAAATTGAGGCCATGGAAGCAAAGTAACCTGCCCAGAGTTACACAACTAGTTCATGGCAGAGTTGGGTCCAGAAATCCAGATCTTCCATGAGACAGCCTGATCCTTTCTCTGTTAGATCCAACTGCTATTTACTAACCACTTCTTAGGGCCTCATTACACAGAACGGAGACAAGTGGGATCTCTCCTTTCTATTGGGAGCTCCATGCTGTCTCTCAATTTGGAGTAATCTTCCCAAGCCTGAATCATCTTTCTCCACATGTCCATAAAACAACAAATTTAAGTGCAGCTGGGCACAGGGAGTCAATGGGGTTGGATACCCGGGGGCAACCAACAGAAGCAAAAACTGCTTCTGTCTGGAGCAGAAGGATGAAAGAAGGTCAAATGCTAAAGAGCAGGAATAACACCATATTGTCAGGGACAGCTGGAAGGGGACACTGCAATGGAGAGGTCAGAACTAACTGGTGGTCGGGAGAATCTGCTTCTGCTTCTCTAACGCTGTAATTACAGCAAGGAGATGGGCCTAGTGATTCTATCACCACTCTATTCTACAAAGTATTTCTACTTTGACTAAACCCTACTTTTGTTTAGATTTGGTTCATTTTGGGGTCCTGGCACATTGATATATCACGTCTTTCTCTGTATAACCACTTTGAAGGGAAATGTAATTCATTTGTATCTGATGCCCACAAAAAGTAAATGTGACTTGTTTCTCAATTTTAAAAAGCAGGAGTGTTTTTAAAACATCTATGTTGGGGATCCCTGGGTGGCTCAGTGGTTTGGCACCTGCCTTTGGCCCAGGGTGCGATCCTGGAGTCCCAGGATCGAGTCCCATGTCAGGCTCCTGTCATGGAGCCTGCTTCTCCCTCTGCCTCTCTGCCTCTCTCTCTCTCTCTCTCATGAATAAATAAATAAAATCTTTAAAAAAATAAAAAATAATTAAACATCTATGTTTGAGCGAAGAAACTAAGGAGGATCTTAGATCAGAGTTCACAAACATTAAAATGTTCACCTTCTAAAACCTGATTTTTCAAATAAACATGATGACTGTACAAAATCATATGGATTTTTTAAAAAGAACCTAAATATGAAATACATCAGTTGGGGCCTTAAAACCAGAGAAGGTGCCTACCAGTGACCCGCTGAGCTCTTGGACCCGCTGATTTCCTAGTGATCGTGGAGGAGGCATGACCTCGAACAATCCAAAAAGGGGAGAGAGTGGAAGGAAAGAGAAGATGGGGACGGATACAAACACATGTATGCCACCAAAAAAGAAAAAAAAAAAGTCCCCTAAAAAAAAAAAATGAGCATTTAAACTGCTTGTCAGAAGGCATCCTGACAAAGCCACTAGAGTGTATTCACAGGCATTTGCATAAATGCTGCCGGTGAGTTCACCATAGCTGCTAGCGCTAATGGTACATAAAGTAATTTAGTCACTTCTCCCGGCATTCTATGTCAGAATGATGAGCGCCGGCACTTTGCCTTGTTGCATATTAGATCATTAGATAATAAAGTGTTAGCGCATGCAAGCTGACAGGGTCGCCGCACTATAGCTTTGTGAGGGCACTGCGTTTTGCCACAGAGGGAAAAAATAGAGAAACTGATGCTACAATTGGCCTGAAATTCAAGTAAACACAACCTGAAACTCAAGAGAACAATAATAACAATATCAACACACCCAAGCCTTTAAAGATCCCTAGCACACAGTCCCCAGGAATTTGCCCAAGAGACAGGAAGACAGGACAAACACATAAGCTAGGGCTGCACATCACTGTGGGTGGGGACAATTCTGCATCTTTGGCCCCAGGTGTCTGCTTTTCAAAAATTGAAACCCTGAGAGTAGTCACCTTCTAATGCTACCTCTCTCCACAGTACACATCTTCTATAAAGCCATTGCTTGCTTCAAGACGAAACCTCACTGGCCTGAACTCTCCCATAAATATCCAGCCAAAGAAAATCTCAGTATTTATGAATGAAGAAAAAAACGAGGTAGAGCAATTACCATGAGCTACAAGATGCCAGGATTCACCTTCTTTGGACCATGCAAGATTCTATGAAATAAATTTGCCTTTGTCAACACTCCTACTTGAAATACAGGGGCTGTTATTTGAGCATGGAGGTTTGGAAGTCCGTGGGTCACACAGGGAAGACTGCATGAATGTAAAGCATGGTCTCTTTTTTCTACTTATATGTAGAAAGATGAGCTACGAAAGAGAACTTTCCTCCAACTATCTGACAAGCAGGCTATAAATAGAGATGTGCAGAGTTGCTCAAAATAATTCAGGCTACCTGTAAATGAGATGGTAAAAAGCCCAGAGTGAGAAAAAATGAAGGCTCCTACAGGTCACCTATGAGGTGAAAATACCTACTAGCAGTCTCACTGCGTAGTAGCTGTCTGAGGAGGGGGTGAAGGAATGGCACAGCCGAAGAGTATGGTGGTTGGTTCTGGAAATCTAAAACAGGGCACTTTCAAACAGGATTTTTCAATGGCAGATAGAGTATTACCATATCCCCAATCAACATGCATAAACATCGAAGTCCACTCCCACACAACCCCAGTGAAAGAGCTCAGTAGTCACCCTTTGCTGAGTAGATATTTATGTATCAGCCTGAAGTGTCTGAGTGGGTGGTTTTGAGTGGTTGGTTGATTCATTCTGCAGAGAAGCAGATTTCCATGTATTATTGTTACAAGGAAACTCATGGTATCTACCCTTTTATTCTCCTGAAGAGAAATAAAGTAGGCTTTGGTGACAGTGAGGCCCCCTAGCTGAAGAAGATAGGACATCCCCCTCATCCCTAATGATGGTTAACCACTAAGGAACAGTGAATTGTCATCACTTTCTTGAACAATATGTTAATAATAACATGGCCACTTGTGGACTGGTGAGCTGGAGAAGAGGAATAAAATGCTGTCTCTAAAACTTAGAATGATATGCTATTCCACTTGAAATATTAATATGTACACTTAGAAGCAAAAATATTTGAGTTGGGAACAAGCCTAGAGATGTTTTAGCCTAGAGATCTCCAACTGTGAGCCTTTGGCTGTATTCTTGCTAAGTGACATTGCCCCCTTCCTCCCTTCAGGGCTGAAAAGTTTTATAATTAGTTACCAACAATTAAAAGTGAGGAGCTTTAATTCTTGCCAAACTAGCACATCTGTTCCCACTGGACTCTCAGTCCCTTTGGCCACAACAGTCTGGGGCCACAGGACAGCAGAACATGAACTTGCTCTTCTTCTTCAGCCTCCAACCAGCCCACTTCCCCTCTGTACATGACCTGCCCCCGCTCAAGACACACATTTTGTTGTTTTGTTGTTACATGCCCAGATCATCACCTTCATTTTACCAAGAAGAAAACTAAAGATACCAAAGTTAAGGTGACTTGTCCAAGGTCACATAAAGGCAAGAGGTGAAACTAAAAATTGAATTTAGGTTTCCCGGCTCCTACTTCAAGATTCTTTCCTCCACATCATGATGCAAAATAATGGTCCTGATCTCCATGCTCTAGAGGTGTCCTTTCTAGCAGGTCGTTTCTGTTGGATTGTTTTGGGTTGTTTCGGGGGAGAGATTCTTGATCCGTCCCTAACTTCCCAAAGGCAGGAATGGGAGCCTGCTGTGGTCTGAACTTGGAGTACAAGTTCATAACTGTGAACCCATAACTGATACATTTCAAACTGACAGTCAAGTCTGTCCTGGACAGGATGGTAACAATTATAACTAACCCAGCCACAGTGGAAAACAAAACTTCAGTTTTTAAACCACAGCTTTCCAAATTGTGCTCACTGAGTATTTGCCTAGTTTTTCCTCTTCCTTTCCCCTAAATACTTTTAGTGATACAATGCCTTAAGTGACTCCAAGGGTATTAAAAAGGCAGCATTACCGTAAAGTGAGGATCAGAATAATTTTAAATACAGGAATGGAACTAGGAATGTAATCATGAGCAGGTGTTTCAAATGGCCTCCTGCAAAAAAGTAATATCCATCCATCTCAGCACTAATGAAACCATAAAGAAGTAGCTTTTGAAAGATGATGGTTTACTTTAAAAAAAACTGTAAAACTGGATGTGGTGAAGAATCCCTTCCAAGAGTGTTACATCTGGCTAATTAATAAAAAGTACAGTTTATGTATTCGTGAAATGCAGAAAAAAATCAGGCAAAAATAATGATAGTGATGTGTTTATTAAATTAGAATGCTGGCAGGGAAGGGAGTTTTCTACCTTATGAATTATATCATGGACAGCTCATGGCCCTTGGAAAAATCGGGCAATCAGGTGGTAATTTGTGCAGTAGTGTTTTTAAAAAGAATCCTGCTGACCTAGCAAACTGGAAAGTGAAGTGGAGAAATGGGTATAGAGTCTAATTTGAAGGAGATAAGAGAAAATCTAGCCTAGTGGTTGGTATCCAGTATAGTCTCAATCATTGTTTCTTGGATGGATGGTTGGGTGGATGGATTGATAAAAGATGAATACGTGGATGGGTGGATGGAGGAAGGACAGATGGATGGATGTACAGACAGATGCATGAAAAGTGAATGTATGGATGAATCGATAGAGGGATTATGGATAGATGGATAAATGGATGAGTAGAAGGATAGGTCAATGGATGGATGGATGGATAGATGGAAGGATGTATACCTTATATATACGTGTAGTACAAAAATATTCAGGTGTACATTCAATCTAGCCCATGGTTCCTTTGAGTGGCATTCACATTCCTTGATTCAAATTTTTATCTGGTTTCCTCCGGTCCTCTCAAAGGTACCACTAGTTAGCCATAAATTCAAGACAAACTTTCCCCAAAACAAAGTCCACCTACAGAAAGCAGACTCTATCTTACAGTGATGAAGGGAGGATTATGCACAAGGCACAGGAGGTACATTTAGTTGGGCTTCATCTTCAGAAAATGCCTTTAACCCAGACTTTGGATTTTATCTCTAAATGGAGTTTCATATGAAGTTATAGAGATACACCAGCAGGATCGTAAAGAGGATGGAGTTCATTATACAACCAAGTCAGTTGTAAACTCAAAATGTATCATAGTATTTGTTACCCTGTGTTGGCCCCCCTTTATTTTTCACCAAGCAGGGGCTTAAAATAAAGCAGTCGTCCAGGTTTCCCCCTGACCCTCTCAACCTGAAGGAAAGATACATCAGCCATTTCCAGGATAGAGAGATGTGCAACAAGAAAGGCCTCAAAGATACCTTCCTGTCTTTAAATACTTGGTATCAGTATTGTTCAACAGAACATTTGAAATTGGAAACAGAGTAGAAAATGTGGTGGAGTTGGAAGAAAGAAACCAAATAGATTCACAGTTAAAGTAACAATGCCAACCAATGAAAATGATTTGCCTACCATGTTCCAGATAAGAGGGCGTACCTTCCGAGGGGTCAAGCCTCCGAGCCCTCCGCCCATGCTTAGAGTTATTATGGACAAACATGTTATCAGAGACTGCCAGGACATGGCCATCCACATTGACTGTCGTAGACACCACGACCTGGAGACAGAAGAGAGAAATGAATGAACATTTTAATATAAAAGCATGGAGGGTAATAAACTCAAGTTAAATAAATAACAGCTGGGAGCTGAAGAAAATTGCATAGCTATTTCACATAATAACTGGTGCTTATGCTGTACAAGTCTAACAAGAGGAGCTATTGATGAGTGGGTCTTTGGCATGGAACGCTTTTGATGCAGTTTTAAGTAAAATTGCACAGTTTATAGTTATACAGCAGAAGGTACACTGTTAACCATAATTTTAACAAGAGGATCTTTATTAGCATATTTTTTTACACAACGGTGGTTGTGTTTCACCTAAATTACCCTTCAGTTTAGACACTGAAGCAGATATCACAGTTGATCATGCAAATAAAAATCTTTTGAATCTTTAAAATATTTCCCCCCCCACTGCGTCAGGGTTAAGAGGATAGAGAAATGAAAAAGAGAGGTTTCAGCGAGAGCTGGTTTGTAGCTTTCTCTCCCGTTTCTTTCTGGGGTTTCTTGTACTTTTCTTCCCACATCACTTTGATTAATCAGACCAAAATTTCCTCCCCTTGCCCTCACCCCCATCACCACTACCACCACCACCACCCCCTCTCCAAAAGATCCCTGCTAATTAAGGGCCTTAGATCTGTTTCAAAGCCAAAAAACAAACAAAATAAAAAGCAACAACAACAACAAAACAAAACAAAAAGAAGGAACACTTTGGTCCAGGTATAATTCAGATACCCTAGTCACTCATAAACTGACTCTGAACCTAGTTTGCCAGAAGGAACACGGGCAAAAGTGTTTTCTCAGAGAACTTTGACTAAAACAATGAGAAGAAATGACCTACACTTCTCCTTATATTAAATAGGGAAGAGGATTAAAACTGAAACCCACAGAGATATGTTTATTCATGCGACCTCTTACAACCAAATATAATAATTGTCTGTAATTGCAGCTTCAGCTCCCACCTCATGCTTTGACATGGGAAACAGCAATCAGCCAGCTCCCGTTTAATCCACCTATTATGTTGACTAATTAACTTTCCTCGACAGTTTATTTCTTCCTCCATTATCAGCCCCTGTCAGCCGCAAGCACCCTGCAGCATAGGGGGGACCTCGGGCTCTTTGATTGATCACCGATAGATTGACATGCAGATTAATTTAATTAGAATCACCTCACTTGAGAAATGAAAGACAAAGGCAAGAGGGCTAATAGATCTGCTCTCATAATGAGGCGAACCTCCAGAGCCAAAGCTGAGGATTTCTGATTTATTTTGCTCAATTCCCCAGTTGCTTGGAAAGACTCTCGCTTTAATTGTTCTTGGTTTTTGAGAGGCATTAGCCTCTGAAGAGGTGAAATGCTTTACAGGGATTGGCACACACTAAGGCCCCAGTTTCTGGGGAAGCCTTTTCTCCCACTTCCAGAGTCTTGTGCAATGCTGCAGTGTCATCTCCTGAGTTGGGCAGAGGGCAAGACACTGGGCCTTGGCCTATTCCTCAGAATTGTCAGCTCTGCCTGGCGAAGTGCCCTCCTCAATGGCCTCCCACCCCAACCAATATCAGCCATACTTAAAAATTCCACTGTCCGTGTCTTTGACCTAAGCACATCAGGCCAAAATATGGTGGAGTCCGTTTCTCGCAGCCTCAAAGATGGCAACAAACTCCAGGCTGTGAATACAGTTCCCAAAACTATTGTGGGGTGGATTTCATTTGATCTGATCCGATTTGACTTGATCTGCTTACTGGTTTTTGTTTTTTCTTCTAGGCCTTCCCTTCTGCAGACCTGAAGCCCTGCTCCCTAAATTCAGCCTCTACAGTCTCTCAGACCCAGATGTGGATGACACACATAGTCATCCTACCCTGGGGCCTCCCAAGGATGACTTCAGGGCAAAGCTTCTGTGGGGTCCTCCCTCCGAGTCCTTTCTTGGGGTCTTTTCCATAACTCCCGATCAGGCCTGATTTTATTTTTTAATTCTATTTTATTAAAATACAAAGTAAACAATTGAAAGTCCATTCTGGGACTCAGGGTATTTGCTTCACTCATTGTGAAAACCAAAATTCCAACTAGGGCAAGTCATTCATGGGAGGACTCAGTACATTTGAAGTAGCAGTTTGCAAAGTGGTTTTTCTCTTTCTTCATGATTGACCAACCAGATCTGACACGGCCTGAAGGTTATGTGTATGCCTCATCAATTGTAGGTTAATTTAAAAGGAGGAGGAAGAGAAGAAAATGGTCTATTCTTTTATTTTCAAAAAGTATGATGTGCCAATACAGAGTCCATATTATTTAAGGCAACGGAAACACTTTTCTTTTTAGTTAGGGAGGTGGGACATTTACAATTATATAACAGAGCTGGGTCTTTCAAAGAATTTTTGATTTACTACGAGACCACAATTGAGTGGTCACTGGAGTCGTTAGCTGAAGAAACTATAAAAGGAATCCCAAACGGTATCTGTTTCCAGTGTCAGGAAATACAGAAAGTTGTTATTTTAGATGTCTGTCTTAAGAGAAAAAAAAAGCAATGACAATTCACCATGCACCTGTAAGACAAAATGCTACAGGCTTAGGCTTAAAATATTCAGTATTGTTTAAAGACATTGTCATCTAATTCCTATATTGAACAAAAATGACAAAAACGGTTAAGTTAAAAAAAAAAAAAAAACAACAACTACATCCTATGTGTTTTTTCTTGATAAAAGAAGGATCACCAAGACCACATGTGTGACAGGACCATTTCACTGAAAGTTCCATTAAAATTGGAGAAGGATAAAACAGAATCCTCATGCCTTTAATTTCCAGAAAATAAACACCTAGCGTTCCTCACAGAAACTCATGACTAAACATTTTAACTTCCCTCTCCCCAAAATAACTTCTCTCATTCCAATTTGGAAATGATCAAGATATATTTCAATTAAACATATGCTGAAATTAATCCATAGAGCAACTTGTAAATTTTTTTAAAAAATCTAATTGTAAGATGCAAAGGGGGCACTGAAGTGACCTTTAAAAATAGGCCCATAGTGGGAGGGAAAAGGGCCTTTACAGTTTAACACAAGATTAATGAGGTGCTGACATATTCATGCAGGCAAGGGGACAGACAGGCCTGCCAAATCTTCAACCTTCCCAAATTTTGTCAACAAAACACAGCTTGAATTTGGGACAGGTAAACACAGAAAATGATTTTACATTTGGACTCAACACTTCTCTCTCTATCCTCTTCCTCACTCTCCTGCCCAGGGAAAGAGATGAAGGGAATATGAGGAACAGGTATATTTAGAATTTTATGATATCTGTTAAATTAAATCTTTACTCTTTAGAATTGTACTGTCCATACAATAACCACACATGTAGTTATTTACATTTAAATTAATTAAGTAAAATTTTAAATTCCATTGTTCTTAAGTTTCCATAGGAACATTTCAAGTGGTTAGTAGCCATATTGGACAGGGCAGATATAGAACATTTTCATCATTGTAGAATGTTCTATTGGACAGTGCTGCTGTAGAATGGTTTTGAAATAAATTGTTCTAAGTTATTCATGAAGATGTCCAAGTTATATCTCCTGAAATAGGTATTTGTCTAAGTGAGCATGTTTAAGGTTATGTACAAGTATTTTTTATCACTATATTTTTTAGAATTCATTTTCTATTTGGGGCATAGCTTTCTAATATAGCAATCCATAGATGTGCTGATGAACATGCAGTGTGTTCCATGCTACCTTATATCTGGGTCCAGCCCTCCAGGTGAGGGCATCCAGTATGAGGAGATTAAAAAACAAAACAAAACAAGATAAATCAGCAGGTACACATGGACTATGGAAATCTTACACTAACATTTCTTTCAGTGATTCAGAATGTCTTCTGCTTTGTCCTGGACCTAGCTATCCCAAAAGGTTGTTATTTTTATAATTTCACCCCCTCTATTTAGAATTAAAAAGAATTCAACATAAAATTGATGATTCTAGAGTCCCAAGATTTCCTGGTTGATGTGACTTTGGCCAGGTTAACTTAATTCTCAGCCACAGTGTTCCTGCCTGTCAAGTGGAAATACTAATAACAGTACCTTGTTATGTGAGGCTTATATTATTTAAAGCAGGCAGCATGCTTCCTGGCTCATACTGAGCACTCAACAAATGTTAGTAGCAGTAGTATTGTAGCTGTTACTCTGTTGGAGATGCTCACCAAAAAGTTCAAGTTAATGCATTGGCTGATCATTTGAAGCCATAAAGAGGACTCCACATAAACT
Source organism: Canis lupus dingo (assembly GCF_003254725.2). NCBI lineage: Eukaryota > Metazoa > Chordata > Mammalia > Carnivora > Canidae > Canis > Canis lupus. The sequence continues at coordinate 52,069,140 of NC_064246.1, read as the reverse complement.
ATAGAGATACAGAAATTATCTCTAATATGTTCACCGCTTTATCAGTCTAATAATAAAACTGTAGAATTTTAAGGACTTTTGTGCTCACAATACGTAATTAGTAATTTAGGCCTCATGTAAATTGCAAACTTCACTGGTTTATTTAATTTTACTTTCTAGAACCCACTGGCATCTTAGCCTGTTACATTATAGGCTTGAAACTCAACAAAATCTTATTGCTTTGAAAAAAATCTATAAATTAGACATCTTCTCAATTCAGTCTAGTGTTCCGAGTATTCTGTATGAATGAAGGATTCTCTGGGAGTTTTGTTATTGGTTATATTTCCTACTATCATTCTTCAGGCTGTCCCTCTTTCCTTCATATCAGGCAGGGGAACTTATATGTCCCAACTAAACTTAATTATCTAAGATTCATGACCTCTCTGTCTCATGAGCAGATTTTCAAAAATACAAAAGCCACTGAATTCAGTCAAGGGTGGAAGATCACATTAACAAAAGTAGCAGCTCATGTAAAAGAAGGGGTTATGACAAAAGCAACCAAAAGAGTTGAAATCTATATTTTTAAACATTTCTACAACAAATATGGAATCAAGAAAAAGATTAGACCATAAAAATATTTTCAATATTTAAATTTAGAATATTTTAGTAGTAAGTACCTCCCTCCAAAAACTAATTACTTTAACAAATTAATTTTGAATGAATATAGTTATAAATTTGGTTTTCAAAGTTAATATATGGTAACCCAGTGTAGGAAACTGGTGCTAAGGGTTGGTCTGTTACATGACTTTTTCACCTTTTTAACTTCTTCTATGTCTGCATTAATTCAAGACCCCTAATATAAGGCATTAAATGCACTGGCTTGAAGTACATGAAATAAAAAGGGAGTAAGCAACATTCCATGGAATAATAATCAGCAATAAAATGAAACAAACTATTGATACGTGAATTTCAAGAGAACTGTGCTGAGTGAAAAAAGGCCAATACCAAAAGATTACATATTGCATGTTATGGGTGTATTTCCCCACCCACACACACAATCCCCACCAAATTTACATGTTGAATACCTAATCTTCAACACCTCAGGATGTGACTGTATTTGGAGACAGGGCCTTTAAAGATGTGATTAAGTTAAAATAAGGCCTAGCATGGGCCCTAATCCAATCTGACTGGCATCTTAAGAAGAGGAAATTTGGTCACACAGAGAAACATTCAGGTGTACGTGCAAAGAGGAAAGACCACGTGAGGAACAGCAAGAAAGTGGCTATCTGCAAGCCAAGCAGAGAGTGCTCTGAGGAAACCAGTCCCACTGACACCTTTATCTTGGACTTCTAGCCTCCAAAACTGTGAGAAAATTAATTTCTATTTTTAAGCCACTCAGTCTGTGTTATTTGTTATGGAAGTCATGGAAAAGTAATACACTGCATAGTTCCATTCACTTGACATTCCTGAAATTAAAAAATTTTAGAAATGGAGAATGGATTAGCACTTGCCAAGGGATAGGGACAGAGGGAAGGTGGATGTGGCTACTACAAAAAACAATAGAAGGATTCTTGTGGTGATGGCAATGCTCAATATCTTTACTGTGGTGATAGATACACAGATCTACACATGATAAAATTTTGCAGAACTAAAAACATACCCATATGTAAATAACTACAAGTCAAACTAGAGAAATTTGAATAAGCATTTATCAGTGCTCATATCCTGCATGATTATTATATAGTACTATGTAATGTTGTACTAGTTTTGCAATATATTACTACTGGGGTTCTGGGTAAAGGGTACACAGGATCACTCTGTATTATTTCATACAACCACATGTGAATCTACAACTATATGAATAATAAATTCAACTAAATAAAAGGCATCATCAATCAAAACATCCTTCAACAGGTGAATGGATATGCAAACTAGTAATCCACAGGAAGAAATATTATACAGCAATACAAAGAAATGAGCTATCAAGTCATGAAAAGACATGGAATTTTAAATGCATAGTGCTAAATGAAAGAAGCCAATTTGAAAAGGCTATATACTGTGTGACTCCAACTATATGACATTCTGGGAAAGGTAAAACTATGGAGATAGTAAAAAGATTAATGGTTGCCAGGCATTTGCCAGGGATAGGGGAAGGATGAATAGGTGGAGCACAGGGGCAATGAAACCATTCTATATGATACTGTAATGGTGGATATGTAACATCCTGCATTTGTCCAAACCCATATAATACAAAATAATAAAAATGAATCCTACTATAAGCTATAAACTTTATACTGTGTTAACAATGATGTATCACATAGCACATCAGTTCTAATAAATGTATCAGACTAATGCAAGGTGTTAATAATGGAAACATAGGGTGGGATTGAGGGAGTCTATGAGAACTTGCTATATCTTCCACTCATTTTTCTGTAAACCTAAAACTTCTCTACAAATTAAATCTTTATATCATCAACACTACACAGCCCACATTCTCTACCTTACCTGTCTGCTAAACCATTCATTCTTTACAGACCCCTTGAATATTACAACCAAAAGATAAGATATCATCCAATCTAGCTTCCAACTAAGAGTTTTCAAATGTAGTGTAATAGGAACAATGTAGCAGAGAAGGAACCCTAAATTCACCCACAGGAAGACTGTATATTTAAACACTCAGTATAGGTCTAAATGTTTAAAACACATAGTTTAGTTGATAGTATATATTATCAACATTTAGTTGATACAGGATTGAATCATCTGCATGGGAACACTGGTTATCTCATGCATGTGAGAAGCTCTGAATTGATGGATTCACGTGGCTTTGAATAATTTTAAAACCGAAAAAAATAATAAAACCGAGTGTGATTCTTAATAAATACCATTAGGATCAGAAATAAGTGTTATGCTATATGTTGGCAAATCGAACTCCAGTAAAAAAATATACAAAAAAATAGGTCATCACATGGGATTCATAAAAGAAAATAATAAAAGTCCTCAGTAGTTAAGACACTGCAGATTTGTCCAACTCCTCTTTTTGAGGCTTAGAAAACTGAGGCCCAAGAAATTTAAAAGCATCCTCAAGGTCACAGGACAAATTAAGAGCAGGGGTAAGCCTGAAGGGAAACTCCCAGACTCCAGATCCAGTTCTCACCTATAGTATCCTCTGGCTTCTCAAAACAAACCCCTGGCTTAAGTCTTTTCTCTCCTAACTCTGCTGGGATCTTCTAGGACGTATATCTGGGTTCAATGTGACTGACTATACTTTCAGTATTATATACATAAAAATGGTCTGCAGCAGTTAGGAGTTAGGTCTTCATTAACTTTGTCCTTTACAATATCCTTGACTGATATGGAATGAGATAGTCTCTGAAACCTGCCTGATTGCTAGTTTCTATCTGGTTGAAAGATCCCAAATAACTCATTAAAAATTATGGAGGACGCGTGAACCTACAGGACTTAGCAGAGCAGAACTGTGGGAGAAAGGGAGTGCGTAACCAAATTAAATCCACTCTTTAAGGCTCAAGGCAAAAATATCTCTTCAAAAGCAGACATCTCTAAATCCTCAGATACTGATGCTAAAACAATTTGGACCTTTGAAAACTAAACTCAGATTCTCTCTCCTGAACTGTGACACATACTCAACATAAAAGCTAATTAGTGACCTGAAACTTGGTCCCCATTCTGTGGGTCAGGATACCTCTGATGACTCTTGATGGTGTCATTGGCATTGAACATGTGCTCTCCATTTGTGTGTTCCCACTGGCTATTTTAAGTAGCAGTGAGCCAACACATACAGGATCGCCATGTGTGTTCTCTACAATGAGACCTTGACACATGGATGTGAAAATTGGGAGCAAGAAAACAGCATATTAGTCAACAGCTCATATTCTAGAGTCAGAGAGTCCTGAGTCTGAACTCCAACTCCATTGCTTACTAACCTTAGCTAAGTCACTCAATCATAGGAATAGGTGTGAGCCTACTTTTTTTTTTTTTTATTGGAGTTCAATTTGCCAACATATAGCATAACACCCAGTGCTCATCCCATCAAGTGCCCCGCTGGTGTGAGCCTACTTTATTCCAGGCCTATTCTATGAAGAAGCAGCAATGAACAAGACAGATAAATTATTTGTCCACCAATTAATGTTCATCAGAGACAGAAAGGTATTTTCAGGCAGTAAGTAAGCAATAAAAGCAAATTTCTGGATGTGAAAATTTCCAAGAAAAAAATAAAATGGGACAGAGTGATACCTAGGTGAGAGCTATTTTGGATTGGGTGATTAAGGAAGGTGTCTCTGAAAAGGTGATGTTTTTAGTTGAAATATAAGTAAAAGACGTAGCTGGCTATTCACTGAAGCAACAGAAGAATTTTCTAGGAGGATGGAATAGCAAGTGCAAAGATCTCAAGGCAGGAATGACTTTGGTGTATTTTGAGGAAGAGAAATGAAAGAAAATAAAGGAAGGCCAAGGTGCTGGTTTGGAACAAAGTAAGCAAGGGAAAGAGCAGTGGAAAAATAAGTAAGATTATCCATGCAAAACACTTTGTACAGTGTCTCACATATAATAAAAGCTCTGGAAGTTACAACTTAAAAAGTGACAGAATGTAAGAAAATCTTTTGTTTTTAAGTCTCACTAAATACAGGCATCGTCAGAAGCAACGTCCATTGGCAACAGTGATCAAATCAAACACTTTTAAACATCTATCCTTTCATGTATTTTACATTTCTTCAATAGTGACTGTACTTAATGTAGAAATTTATTTCCTCTAAGTGCAGAGCCACCACTCATCAAATCGTGTTCATAAGGATTCCTTCTCAGTGATGCATATTTTCTGCCAAGGCCCAGCATAAGGCGCATGCCAAGATACATATTTGCCCAATAAGCCGTAATGGTTTAATATATCAGGTTGAAAATCCACCATTTGTATTTACCATGTTATGTGAATTAATCCTGTATTCTGAAACTATCATTAGAGCTGCTTTCAGTATAATTAATCAGCGTGGTGCATCTTGAAATTATTCTGTATGAAGAGAGTGATTGCAGCTCGGGCCCCCCTAGCATTCTGTTGGTAAAGAATTTAATTGCAAGATGTGCTGTTTGTCAAAACAATATAAAACAGGGGGTGGGGGACGGTGGGAGAGAAATAAAAAGGATACAAATATTTCTTTCTTTATTTAAGTGCCTTTAAAAGCAGACTGAAACTGCAGAGGTAGGGCATGTGTTTTAAGAATCCTCTAATCACACGCTATAATATATTGATTCAGAGCCTCTGTGGGCTTTTGAATAAATAACAAGGATTTCCCAAAATTTATAGGATTCACCAAAAACCAAGAGCAGAGAGTTGCCTTTTACTGTCATTTCCCATGCCAGCATTTTTAAAAGAACACACTTTTGGTGGGAATTTGGGATGATAAACTGGTGGTTTCTACTCATATTTTCTATCCCCCGCTCCATATGACTAATAAGTGAAAGAGGATTGTTTGTCTCCTCCAATAAACATGAGATAAGCATGAATTTGGAGCCTGCTGTTCTCTCCGCTCAGAAAATTCTTCTGGCTCTTCTCAGGATAGTTTATTCTTATCCTGTAGCTCTGAGCTTACATATCACGTCCTCAGAAGTTTTCCCTGGTCACCCACTTTAAATCAGGTTCCTATCCCCCATCCCACATGTATTCTCTCTCGTATTATTAATATTTCTTATAGAAATAATGAAAAATGTTTTAATAATTTGTAATTAACAACTTGAAAACATTATAGCAACTGATGGTGCTAGTTACCCACACATCCATTTTCTCTCCTTCTCAGGCTATACAAGTAGACATTGGCAAGTCGCTCTGTGGTTCTATAAGGCCATGTGACAGATGTCTATATGGCCATGTGACAGATTTGACAAGGGTCATTTCTGAGGTTTTTAAGAAGTCCATGAGCCCCCTCCATGTACTCTTTACCCTTCAGTTGGATAGACAGAGACAAACAAAGTTTTAGGGGATAGGAGAGACAGACACACAAAACAAAAAGAATGAGGTGCCTGGGTTGAGCATCTGCCTTCAGCTCAGGTCATGATCCCGGGGTCCTGAGATCAAGTCCCACATCAGCCTCCCCTTGAGGAGCCTACTTCTTCCCCTGTCTGTGTCTCTACCGCTCTCTGTATCTCAAATAAATAAATAAATAAATAAATAAATAAATAAATAAATAAAATATTTTTTTTAAAAAGAGCCCTGATCCCCCAAATCACTTTATGTGCAAGATCCATTCACTGACCAAGAACACCTGCCTTGTATCATCATGTGAACAAGAAATAACCTGTTGTGAGTGAGCCATTATATTCTTTGCTCTATTTATTAGAGCAGCCAGTATTATCCTAACAAATAGACCCCAACTAGAATATAAGCTTCATTACGACAAACACCCTGTCTTTCTTGTTCATCACGATATACTCACCACCTACCACATCAATAAATACTACTGAGTACATGCATGCATGAAGGAAGGAATATATCTTAAATTTATATTCACCTATAGTCATATATCTAACACTTATATGTGAATATGGATTTGTAGCCTTTTGAAAAATTTTGTCGAAGGGATAAGATGAATTTGGAGACTTATACCTTACTTCCCAGTCCCCAGGTACTCCGGCATCTACTGTGATGACAGCTTGTACCCACTTCCTGTTCCTTCCCTCATCATCCTCATTCTGCCAGCCCCAACAAGGAAAGCTATTGATAAGGATTTAAATCTTCACCTGGAATTGTCTAGCTCCTGTCAGTTAAAAATCAGACCCATGACATGGTTTTAATACAGTCCTTTAACATTAGCATCTTTTTAGTGTCAAGATGAAGAAACAGGCTCATTTAGACACAGTGTATTTCTCCCTGTCATGAGCTGTTTCCATCTTACCTTACCCCCACTTTCTCCTCTCCTCCCCACTTCCTCACACCCACCAGAACTGAATGAAGCCTGTATCCACTGTTGTATTTGAGCAAGTTTGTTGCCCTAGCCACAGCCTGGGGATTTCAAAAGAAAACATCCATTGTAAATTAAGAAGAAGGAGGGGGAAAAAAAAGATTGTACCAGATTTTCTACAAGGTTTATTCCATAAAGCCTTAAAGTATGGACACAGCCGAGTTCTGCAGAAAGTGATTAATTTCTTGAAAACGCTAAGGTCACACTAATTGACATGACCTGTGTAATTAAGTAGTCTCTGTTTACACACCAGAAGCTCAGCCGCTGTGAGGCTGAGTTTGCTTGACAGAATGTCTTTACATGTCAAGAGATCAACAACCTTTCTTATGTCCTCCTCAGTCACCTACACAGGCCCCTGATTGCTGTTCAGAGGAGACACGCTCTGGTGTGGCTGTATGAAGATCAGGCTGGCCTGGTGAGCATACAAAATGAGATGAGAGAAAAGCAGCAGCCACTATTGTTGGAGAGAGCCCACTTAATAGTCAGGAGAGCACATTTTCGATCAGATGTCTCTAGGTCTTAGGTTTTCAGTATAACTGGGAAAAGCCACATTGAGATGTCAAGGGTAGGCCAGAGTTTTCTCATGCTAAAGAGACACTTTCTCATTCCTCCTTAAAGGCAATAGCAACATAAAACCTACTTCCTAATGGTGTACTATGAGAGAAATGAGGAAAATTCTGTCTTCTTCACAGGCAACCTTCAACCAATGTCTCTATGATGCATCTCTGTCAGTCAGGGTAGCTGCAGGGAAAATTAATTTTCCCCCTCTTAGGCAAGTCATAAGATTTGGGAACTTCAGTATGGTTTCTTCACAGAGTACTCTGAAATATCAGGGGCCATTTTCCTCATGCTCCATCATGGGTCTTTCTTGCTCTGGAGAAGTGGCCCAAACCACCATAAGTTAAGTAAAGCTGAAGCCATCTTCTGAGTAATAGCTTCTCTTTCTAAGGTTCGTACAAGTAGAAACTGGCCAGCGCTGTAGCTCTGTTCAGAAACAATGCTCATGTTCTTCTCCTTCCATACAACTCCACTCTCTGCCTGATGAACTTTGGTGGCATTCCAGTATTCATGCAGATGGTAGCTTTAGGCTTGTTATAGGGCAAACACCTCTCACTGGCTTTCCTGAAGGGCCAGCACATGTTCATGGGTAGCCACTCTGGCTCTCAGCTGTTGAGAGACCTCCTTATTTTCTCTGCACTAAGTCTCTCCATACAGATTCTAAACAGCTTCTTTACTGTTCCACATTTATAACACCTGAGTCAGACCACTGGGTTGAATTACCACCTCTTCACTACCTAGTGGATGTGTGACTTTGAGCAAATTGCTTCACTCCTCTAAGCCTCAGTTCCTCATGTGTAAAATTACATTTTACAAATATAATATTTGCATGTTCCTAGCAGGGACATTGTGAAGACAAAATGATAACTCGTGTAAAATACTTAGCATGATACCTCTCATATAATAAGTACCTAATAAATGTTAGTTTTATCATTACCATCATCGTGGCCAATGTCCATAGATGTATATCAAGGTACACATATAAGCATGTGTATTTATACAAACTTATATGGAACACACTGAATGTAGATACAGATATAAACAGTCATCTCCCCAGTGTTTAATGTAACTAGGAATAAACCAAGACAGGGAACATAGGAAGAAAAGTCAGCTTGTGGTGGAGGCACAAAAAAAGAAAAAAAAAAAAAAAGAAAAGAAAAGAAAAGAAAAGAAAAGAAAAGAAAAGAAAAGAAAAGAATAAAAGAAAATAAAGAAAAGAAAAGAAAGAAAAGAAAAAAAGAAAAGAAAAGAAAAAAAAGAAAAGAAAAGAAAAAAGAAAAGAAAAGAAAAGAAAGAAAAAAAAGAAAAGAAAGAAAAGAAAAGAAAAGAAAAGAAAAGAAAAGAAAAGAAAAGAAAAGAAAAGAAAAGAAAAGAAAAGATGATGACAATGGATGTTGGGTTCACTGAGATGAAGTTCCTGGAAGTCTCTGACAGGCAGCTCAGCTAGGTCTGGATCTGGATGTCAGGTCTTAGGGAACCTGACTCAAGAGATCTGAGTGCCCAAATAGTATTTAAAATGCTGAGGATGGAGAAGATATTCAAGAGAGCTCTACAAAGTGAGAAGAGATCTGGATCTCAAAAGAAAACTTAGGGAACGGCAACATATACAGGAGAGCAAATGAACAGCATCCCTTCGAGAAGGCTGAGAATGAGTGAATGTTGTTGTGGAATCCAAGATGGTTTCAAGAAGCATGAAATGATGCAGAGAACCATAGGAGGAAATCTTCATGAAAGAAACAAGATTGAGGGAAAAAAATAGGTTCAGTAGGGATATTTGGGGTGTTATTTTAACTCTATTGAGGTAATTTGTCCATTCTCTAATTGCATAAACATCCACATGCCTACATGCATAAGACCATGTGCTAATTGTGGAAAATTATAATTAATGAAACGTGTAAACATACTTAGATACAAAACAAAATGCATCAGTGTTCATTCTACCATAAGGTCCCTCTCTATCCTCTCCCAGGAAGTGATGAGTGGGTGATGGGGACAAAGCAGGTTAAATCTGAGACCCAGTAAGGAATTTGTCTCTGATTGTGGAAAGAGCTCTTCCTCAACTCAAAAATTAACTCTATAGTGGCCAAGGTTGCTGCTTCTATTTAGAGAAATCTACCTACATTAGACTCACAGGAAAGAGCATATGTATTTGAAGGACAGTATGTACTTTGTGTCAGGTAGTTCTCATGCCTAATAAAAAAAGAGCATTCTTTGGGATTGTAGCACTGTCACCAGGAAGAGTTTGTCAGATGTCATTAGGTATAAGATCAGACCAATGACTCTCTAGAGGGGCAATTTTGCATCTTCACTCCAATCAGGAAATACCGACAAATGTCTGGAGACATTTGGAGTTGTCATGACTAGGCTAGGGGCTGGGGGAGTTTCTCTACTGGCCTCTATGGGTATAGGCCAGTGACAAACTGTAAATGTCCTGCAGTGAGTAGGACGAATCTATGCACCTACATAAGTGTGACAAAGGATTATCTAGTCTAAAATGTCAGTTGTAAAAAAAAATAAAATAAAATAAAATGTCAGTTGTGCTTAGGTTGAGAAACCCTGTACTAAAATAATAACCCAGTTTTAGTTTATCACAAGTACTTTCTCCAAAAGCTTTTATATTTTATTGTTTGCAAATTAGTTATGTATACAAAATGTTATCATTCGTATGTTGCAAAATAAGCAGAATCATAATTTTTACTCCATTTTAGAATTGAGGAAATTGAGGCTTTCCAGAAACTCAATTCATGCCCCCTTGTCTCAGTAGCCCTTCTGCTAAACACAGAATGACTATTTTATCTATAAAAATAAAGCTTTCTAGATACTATCAAAAATAATGGACTGAGTTGGTTTTTCATCTCATATAAGAGCTACATTTCTATAATTTAAGGATCTCAGACATTTCACTAGCCAGGTCCTTTGAAGAAAACAGGGCCCCAGAAGTCTTATATAAATACTCTTTTAGGTTCCCAATGTCACCAAAGTCAATCTCTAACTTTGCTGCCCTGAGAAGCACAGCAAAGTTGATCCTGATATTCATAAGGCATGACACATGTCTATTAGACACAGTTTATTAGACATTAATTGGTTCGTGCCTGGATATGCTTTGTTCCTAACCCAAGCTTGGTCAGGAGATACATATGGTTCATCTTAAGGCCAAAGCAAGCTGCAAAACAGTTTATAATGAAAGCCAACCTCATGTTGCAGGACACTGAGCAATACACACTTAGTGGCATCAGATGTGTTGTTTATCAGCAAAGCTAACTCCAACTCAACACACACACACACACACACAAAAAAAAAAAATCCTGTGTGGGAACAAGAGAACCCAAGTCTTCCAACTTGGTTGGAAGTCGGCAGCTAGACAGGAGAATCATTTCCCAGGGAACTAGGATACAGGGATTCTCTTTACTCATCTCTGTCAGGACAAAAGATGGTGACGCCAAAATGATTTTACAAAAATACTTCAGGATCTTGAAAGACATTGTCTTCTTTCTACTGAATTTGTCCTTATTGAGACCAATAAGTCTCATCTTTCAAAAAAATATCATCTTGGAGACAAAGAGATCCTGACATCTAAAAATCAATGCTCAGAATCATCGCATCCCTTTCTCCCATCAGAGGATGTGCAGCTAAAATTTTTCAAGATTCTCTCAGAGATCATACATTTCAATCTACACTTAAAGCTGACTAACTATACCTAAGAGTATACTTTAAACACCACACTGTTTTCACTGAAAGGTCATATGGGTGAAATATATATATATGTCATTACTCTGATAGGAAAATGAACGTTGATCATACAAATGAGTTAGCCATAAAATGAGATGGAAAGCAACACAAGTCTAGAACCTTGCTCTTCAAAGTGTGGTCCATGGCACCTGCATCACTGGGGAGCTTGTTAAAAATGGAGAGTTTCAGGTCCCCTTGAGACCTCAATTAGCAGTTTAACAAGATCCCCAAGGAGTTCTTGACACCTTCAAGTTTGAGAAGCACCAGCATCTAGAACTTAGCAACCTTTCCTAAAACTCAACTACCATTTTGTGTCTTCGAAATTAACACTTTGCTTTCACATCTTTTGCCATCAGTAATGTATAATTATACAAGGCAAACATAACCCTTGTTCTTTGAATGGTGGCAGATCTGACTGCTGTTTGAGGACTTTCACACATGCTGTACAAGGATGTTGCTGACACAGAACTAAGTGTCATCCATATTACTCTAGATGTGCCCTGCTGTACCAGGGGTCTGTTTTTTATAGACAATTACTGCTGACAATTTCCAAAATTGGAAGGGGAGAACAGAGAGAAAGGAAGAAGAGGACATAATCCTAAAACAGAACAAAGCTCTTATTTAACAGTTTTCTACTTGTAATACTTTCAAAAAATCCATCATTTCTACGAACTTCACTTAACGTGCAACGGTTTAAGCCTGTGAGTCCATTCAGGAAGCCACACTAGGCTCAAAGGACAAAACTGCCTCAACCAGTGACCACAAGTGCTTCAGTTGCAACTCTTCCCTAATAAAAACAACTCCTAGAGTGCAGATACCCGGGGGACCAGGAGCCTCACCTGCTCATCACCTCTGGGGAAATAAATAGACTCTGTATCTTCTTCTGCCTAAGACTTTTTTACCCTCTTCTGATATTCATGCATTATTGAGATTTAAGAAAGAGAAGACAAACCCACCTGGAATCTCCGCATGTCACGTGGGTTTCCTGCATTCTTTAGGCAATTTTGGTTACATTTGAGGAAAAATTTCAAGAAGAACCTGTGAAGAAACAAATTATCACAGTTAATATTTCAGTCCTGAGACAGAAGGGAAGAAAAAGGTAGTAAGTTGCATTTGGGTTGTGCATTCTATTCTCCAAGTATTTTCTGAAATATTTAGGATGGTGTTAGAGCCAGTATTTTGTTTAAAGCTTTAGCCTTTGTTTTGCATCCAAGCTGGACTTTCTCTATGAAGGAAACACCTTCAGTAAAGCCAATAGATCTCACAAAAGAATTAAGCCTCCAAGGAAGTATTTTTACTCAGACAGAGGGAAGGTCTTCACCATAATTTAAGATAGATTCCAATTGGGTATAATTGCCTGAGAATTACTCACGGTTCCCAACAACATGTAATTTAAGCCCTGTAAATTCACAGACGATGAACCAGCAAAATGCACGCTGGATGAATATAAGGAGATGGTAAACACTTTTATTTTAGCATCTCCAAATAAAATACCTTAATTAGCAGTACCCACAAGAAGCAGGTAAGATTCACATACTGACTAAAGTCCTTTGAGTTCTCAAAGATTTCCTGTATGTTTTTCTTACAGAGCCTATCTGTGATTGAATAAGAACCTCACCACCACCTTGATCCCTGAATTGGTTCTAGAGTGCGATCCATGAGTTTTGGTGACCAAAAGTCCCAATTTGCCAGGAACAATCCCAGTTTACACTGTGTTGTAAGTATTAATAGTACCCACTTTAACTCTCAAAGTGTCCTGTCACGGATGATAAATTAGATGGTCACCTTATAACTTTCTGAGTTATTTCTTTTAAAAAATATTTTTTTAATTTATTTTGAGAGAGAGAGAGAGAGTGCATGAATGCACAAGCCAGGGGGAGGCGCAGAGGAGGGAGAGTCTCAAGAGCAGACTCTTTGCTGAGCACGGAGCCACACATGGGGCTCAATCTCACGACCCTGAGACCATGACATGAGCTGAAACCAAGAGACAGATGCTTGACCATCTGAGCCACCCAGGCACCTCCTGAATTATTTCTTAGGTTGTAGTTGTTAAAGTCTATACCAGGAGGACAGCAGTTATCAAAAGAGTGCTATTAGGACATTTAGGTTGACGATCTACATGTTCTCCATTGGCCCATGTTTGAAGAAAGAAGCATGTTAAAAGCCATCCTAAGTTCTCCATTATCTTTTACTTTTAGGCTGATGGATGTCAGGCACAAATATTTTCCAAAAACATCAGAATGCATTAAAATGCCAGTCAGTTAAATTCTTGTAGGTATTTCTTTTCTTCACCTTTCTCCCACTTCAAGTCTACGCTAGAGTATAAAATTCCCACCTTGATACACATAACTTGTGAAGAACTATCACACCACGATGCCTCAGTTTAGCTCTGAGCACAAAGTCTATTAAGGAAATAACACAGGGGTCTTCAGAAACAAGAACACAGAACAGAGTGGCACTGAACTGAACCAGTTTCCGAATAATGAACTGAGAGAGGTCCCAAAAGAATCTCTCTCCTCTCTGTCCCTCGGGAGAGTATGGTGTAGGAGTAGCTCTTTGAAGAGCAACAATAACTTTTTCAACTGAAAGAATATGTTAAAATGTCAACATCTTCCTGAAATGACTCTTTCAACATTATGCACTGTTCAACCACCCATCAATAAAAGCAGGCCTCTGAATAATCATCTGTTCCTACTTCCAGTTTCTCTCCACAGAGCCCAAAGTTTATCAACCTTTCATACAAGATAAATGACTTGTGGAACATCACTGAAGGCCAAATTTGTAAAAATGGAATCTGGCTCTGGCACCCCTTCCCTAGTACGAGGAATGGCACTGTCATTCCCAGGGGCCATCAATTGGTCCTGACTCCTGTCCCTTTTCCAAAGGAAGACTTGGGAAGGGATGGAGACTTGAGGGAGGAGTCACAACCCCAAGTGCCTCCACACTGTCCTTTCCTCTGAGCTCTCAGAAGGCCAGCGCTGAGTGGCTGTGTGATAGCACGAGGCTTTCAGAAGCTAAGGTGGTGAAACTCAAGGATAGTGAGGCAGCCATCTTCTTGGGTTCGGGTCAAAGACATCTGAAATGTGAAAACTGGCTGCTTCTTTCAGGCACAGCTCCGTGGAAGGGCATTTTTAAAAGCCACGCCAAGCCCCATGAGAGGCCTGAATGCCACTAAGTGACAGTGACAACCAGTGTGGTGGTGTGGAGGAAAAGCCATAGCCTTTAGAAGTACCCAGAATGGGGTTCATATCCCAACTCTGACAGGTACTGCTTGTATGTTTTTGGATACATAGCTCAACTTTTCTGCACCGCACTTCCCTTATCTGTAAACTGGGTATAGTGACAGTCCCTTCTTTGTAAGACAGTTGTAAACATGAGTTGCAAGAACGCCTGGCACCTGGTAAGCATGGCAACGGTGGCAGGAGTAATAATGGTTTCCATGTATTACATACTAAGAACTTCAAATACATTTTCCCCATTTAATCCCCCTAAATAACCTCTGCTATTAATGCCATTTTATGGATGGAGAAACTGAGGTTCGGAGAAGTTAAAAAACTTGCCCAATGATTAGTAACTCTGAGTCCAGAACTTAAATTTGGCCAGAGCTTGTACTCCTTTAACGATTATGCTACAGTAATTTCAGTAATAATAGAAGTAGTAGAGTACGGATATTAGTACTACCTGTACCATCAGTAGTCAGTCCCTACACCCCAATGGCATTCACACTAGTAAGTGTAAATAAGAGTAACTCTACAAATAAGAATAACTATTAGCATTATTATTTCCATACCAGTAGCAGAAGTACTGTGGAGGGACACATCATTGCCATTCCTCTCCAGTGTCCCCCACCCCTGGTTCCCCAGGGTTGATAATACTGCCGCGGGTGTGTGTCTAAGACATTTGAGCCCAGACCCGACAGCCAGATTCAGGCTGTGTTAGAAGGAGCTGTCAGCACACCCTCTGGCATCTTCAAGTCAGACAACTGCTAGCCACCATGAGGGGAGCCATCTGGTGCCAAAATGGATTTTGAAAGACAAGCAAACAGGACGCTAGCTCTGCCAGATAGAAACAGAATCAAGGGAGCAGGGGATCTTCTGCCTTAACGATGAGCAGGGGCGAGGTGCCTGTCACCAGCCCATCGTTAGCACAAAAGCTATGCTGGGCACACACCGGATCCCTGTTACCCTAAGCTGCCCTGTCACTTGGCCTGTTGGCAGAATGTCCTGCCCGCCCTCTCGACAGTGGATTGCTTGCTGAAATTGAAGGCTTGACCATCTGTCGCAGGGAAGAGACGGCATCAACGGGTGCCTGGGGCCTCACACAAGCCCTTATGTGGCAAAGACGCTCTGAAGGGCCCGTTCTTTTGGGGAAAGCCAGCCTTACCCCAGGGGGAGCCTCAGGAATTCTTTCAAAGTTTCCCCTAAGTAGATGCCAAATGCCTGACCCTGTCGGATCACACTTCCTTAAAGGAACTGAGAGGAGTTAGAAGTAGGAGTTAAAAATATCCCCACTGAGAGACAGAGTTAGACGTGGCACACACATTTTGGGGATGATTTATCGGGCTGTTTTTAAGGCATTTGTAAACCAGGGACGCATGCATGTCTGCTGGCCTATGGAGAGGATCTCAGATTCCGAGGGGGTTTCTAACAAAACAGAGGTTATTGAAACTCAAAACCTCACTTTTGTCTCATGAATTGCCACATTTTGTGTGGCGGGTGTGTTTGATAAAGTGTTGTCAGGAGAAAGAGTGTGGCAGCCTTATCCCAACCGTGGGAAACAGACTGGAGGCAGGACAAAGCCCCTATTGACCCTGTAGAGTTCCAAGGAGTTCCAGAAACTCCAGGAAATAGCCCAACCAGAACCAAACTACAGTCTTTTTTGGGGAATGGAAGAGGTGAGGCAAGAAACCCAACACCCTTCTGTTAACCTTCAGTATGAATAATATCATGTTATGTTCATACAGTGTTGTATGATTCAAAGCACTTATATCTCCAGTATCTCACTAAATGCTCACAGAAGTCCTATAAATTAGGCATGCCAGGAATTATCAACCTATTTAAAGAAAAGTAAGACTCAACAAAATTAAGATATTTATCTATAGTCAAAACTAAACCCATACTCTGTATTAGTCAAAGGACTCCTTATAAGTTTTTTTTCGCATGAATCACAGGACTTTATAAATGACCTAAACTATCACTTAGGATAACTTTTTCATTATGCATATGAGAAAATTGAGAGATCAGGAGACATGATAACAGCCACAGAGTTACAATAGTTATGATAGCTAGGCCTACAATTTACATGTCCTGATTTTTAGTTGTATGATTTTTTTCAAGACAATGTTAGGTTTCCAAAAGCCAACCCAATAAGTGCTCAACACTTGAGCTATTGAACTTTTTAGTCAGCTACCTCAATTAGGAAAGTGACAGTCATAAAACTAAAAGTGACATTCTATTAAAAGTTGTGTCTGGGTTCATCAATCAGACTAATGTAGGACATTAGCCCATCATTGAACATTAACTGAACCGAACACATACATTTGCAGAACAAAATTGTTTATTCAATGGTTTACCCTTATCACATTTTCCCAACTGATACATAGTCAGTACATTGAGTCTCCTTCCTTTTTTCTTTTTTTTTTTTTTTTTTTTTTTTTTTTTGAGTCTCCTTCCATTTGACTAGCACAGTGCTAGATACCAAAGATACTTCTAGGCTCCCCCAAAAGGAAAATTCATTGATTTAGCCAACAGAACCTGATCCATCTATCCAAGGACATAAAATAACAACAAATAAAAATCATCTCTGTATTCTCAGCACATAACACAGGATTCAGAACCCAGTGGGTTTTCAGTTAATCTGTTCGACTAAACAGAATCCAGGACTTCCAAGGAGTAGAAAGAGAATGTTCTACAATAAAGACAGCAGTAGACAAGAGCTTGGATTGGAGATAAAATAATCCTGGGTAAACTTCTGCAGTTCCCTGAACCTTAGCGGCCTTATTAAAAAACATGGGCATAACAGTATTTCTCCCCAGCACCACTATGTGGCATTCATCATAATCCTAACTCTACTGTTTAATTAATTGTGTGACTTTAGACAAATCACATAATTTCTCTGTGCCTCAAATTTCTCATCTGTAAAGTGGGAGAAATACTTTAGAGGGTCACTGATAATTAAATAACATATGTGAAATGTTTAAATAGTACCCAGCATAGAGAAAGGAATAATTATTTTCATCGTCATTTATTTCTGGCAACTGCTCCCTACCCAGCACTAAGAATGTTCAGATTTTCAGATATAAAAAGTATTCTCTCTTGGAATGTTAAGGTTAAGAAAAAGAGCAAAGACCTATGTAACTGACAAGAACTGTAGGTTTCATTGAATGACCTACAAAAAGAAAAAAGAAGAAGCAAGGAGAGACAATAATGACTAGAGCGGCTTTACCCAAAGGCCAAGCAAGACACAGAAAGAAGAGAGATACCAGCTTAAACCATGGAGGACTCCAGAGAGTCAGAACTTAAGGGCACACGTGGTAAAACCAACCAGTAGGCAACAGCTTGTACATCATTAAATATTATGCAAAGCACTGTAATAGATCTAGGGTGAGCAGGTTGAGTTTTTACCTCCGCCACCCAAATTCTGAAAAAAAACCACGTTTGGATGTTTTTGCTGCTTTCATAATGTCTAGGCTAGAAAAGAAAAACATCAAGGCACACCTAAACCAGAACATAAAACCCCCATTTGCAGTCTTAAGGCTCCCCAAAAGTTCCTCTGACTTATGCCCACAGATGGTTATGTGGCAGATGATCCTTTCCAAAGATATTCAGGACACGGAGACTCACTCAGCCCCAACACAGGAAACAGCTGTGTGGAAATACTGTGGGGTCCCTTCTGTGGGAAGTTCAAGTTGCTCCCACACACACTAACTGGAGGGTAGAGAGGGAAATGCCTCATGAATCAAAGGGCCTTTTTGGAGTCCTCTCCATAGACTGCCCCATCATCTTTGCTTTGACAACGCTGTACAGAACCGCCTGCCCTCATGACCAAATCCACTGCCCAGATATAACCGAGAAAGGCTTTCCAGGAGTACCAGCATTCTCCCAAATTGAAAATATTTAACCAGAAAGCAGCTATCCCTACCCAGACCTCTCAAGCTGCCAGAGGCTTTTTCAGAAACACCATCACTACCCCATGGTCACCCTCCACAGAGAGGTAAACAAGAGTCCCATGGTCACGGCCATGAAAAATAGATCTCCCTTGAAAACAGGGGAGTCAAAACAGCTAGAAAGAAAAAACTCTATTTTCAATGTCAACATTTTGGGTTCCTCATACACAGAAGAAGTTGTAGAGTACAGTTCATCCATGTGAAAATATGATACCCGTAAGTCTGCCAAAATCCCAAGGATGCCACAAGGGCAGGCTGAGGAGGCCAAACCTTTGTAAGGGCAAAGGGTTCTCACCACCAGGCTGACCTTTCCTTTTCTGATGTTAAACTGCACTATTGGGAGAGCATCTGCCTTGACTCAAACCACTGCAGTTCTGTTTGAAAGGCAAGGAAGGAGGAAAGAGAGAAATAAGATCACGAAGGGGACTCTTTGCAGACGAAGCAAATTCTCTTCTCTCTCCCCACCGTAGAAGGTGGAATTGTCCCAAGTTGTGGCACTATCTTGGGGATCCCAGGGGGAGAGCATGTGGCTGCCCGTATTACGGGCCACTGACTTCAAGGAGTTTACTTTTTCTCCTGGCCAAGATCCCTCAGATCTTGGGCATTTCTGGAAAGTGTTCTCAGTCTGCAGGGATGAGCATGATCAACTTGTTAAGCATTTGTTACCTCAGAGTTTGGCCTTGATGGAAGGACATAATTAGTGGCAAGAATTTACAAAAAAAAAAAAAAAAAAAAAAAGGTGTTGGGATAGAATAGCAGCAGACGAAAGAATTTAAAAATAGCTTTTAAAAAAAGGATGCACTATAAATGAGTCTCCTCATGCTAGATGTCAAATCTGAAAGCTAGGAAAAAGCATCAGGATAGTGAAAAGGGAAAGAGGGGGACATATAACCATTGGCCAGCAGGGGAAGAATAAATTGCAATTCTTTAGAAATGACACAGGGAAGAGAAGTCAGAGCAAGGGTGCTGCCGCTTAAGACCTACTGCTGCAAGGTTTGAATGGAAATTAAGTGAGAAAGTCTGACACGTCCAAGGAATTGTAAGCTTATGTGTTGTAGAGAAGGTGTTCGTCTTCAGGGATACTCTTTCACAAAGATTACTCAAGTGCCGAGTGTTTCTTGCCAAAAATGCATGCAGGTACAAACACTGGCCCTTGGCAGACATTTGAAGTCATCCTAAGAGACTGTTTTGCAGCAGGAATGAAGGCAGAGAACAAACTCAAGTGTATGTTTGTCCTTCTCAGGGCTGGGGACAAACTAAGGACATATTCATCTTAAGCCGTTTTCATTACAAGGAGCATGATGGGCAAGGAATCACCCAGCACAGAACTCCTGCAGACCAAGGGACAGGATTTGAAACAGGCATCAGGTATTGGGATCCTGGGTCACTAGTACAAGGCTGGAAAAGAGGCAAATACAAGCAGTAACGTTGCTTTAATAACAGTGACGCACTCCAACAAGCCAAGCATAAAAAGTGAGATAGGGAGTCTCACTCAATGCCTCAACTTAGTAGTTATTATAGCAAACACATGAATAAACACTGTGGGGTCCCTGTTCTTAGTGCTTTACATGTATTAATTCACAACAACCCTATGAAGTACTAACTCTATTCTCATCTCAACGATACTGAGATACTGAGATATAGTACTTAGGTAATTTGCCCAAGATTTCCTATCTAGCAAGTGGTAGAGCTTGGATTTAAATGCACACAGTTTGGCTTCAAAGTCCACATCCATTAAACTACAGTCCTTTGTATTTATACATATTATATTATAGCAGTACAGATCATTGACCATATCTGACTATACTTGTATCACTTTCAGATTCATTCAAAATGAGAAAAAAAAGTCAGCATAAAAATGTCTGGTATTGTCACTAGAATATTCCCAATTACAAATTTTAATGTGTTTCAATTTTGCCCATGACCACTTTCGCCTATTTCAAATGCATTTTAACTATAATGAAGGCCCAGTCAGTGAGTGGGTCTGGTAATAGAGCCAAACCGAATTTGGAGAATGATGGCTAAAGCAAAACCAATATAATCTGGGTCTCTTGGGAGAAGTCAATGAACATCATTTCAAGGGTTTATTTATATATTATGTAGATACCAGTCCCATAAGTCACTATCTTTGAGTGACTTTTTCACACATAGAAAGCCACAGGTTGAAAATCAAAGGCTTTTGATACCCCTCTGTTTAACACCTACGTGTTTAAGATTTTAAAGCAGACTCATTTAGAATCTGATGTTAGAATTTCACTTTTCCTCCTAGGTACTCAAAAGGTTTCGATATTAATGTCCCCCGTGGAGGTGATAGATGTCAGAGAGAGATCAAAAGGTTTAAGTTCATAGTAACGGAAGCATGTGGGTTTTTTTCTGGATGCTCAACTCTTTCTTCAAGATGTTATAAAGTATGAACATTCAGTGTCATTCATTTAGTCAACCAACAGATTTCCCTCCAGAGCTTAATATGTACCAATTCTTCCCCTTTAATACCAGTTGTATTGAGATCACAATTACTTTGGTTCAAGTTTTCCTCCAGAAGAAAGATAAGACAGAGGAAAGCATTTAAAATCAAACTTCCAGGAAAACTTTTGGACTCTGAGGATGACAGAGTATTCGAGCATTTTCCAAGAAAGGTTGAATACCCATGAATCAGGGAATCTTTCAAAGTTCCTATAGGTGTTAAGATTCTACTTTTCCAGACACATTGGCCTCCTCTTGCCTCCCAGCATTCTTTGCTTCAATCACATTGAGTTACATCCTGTCCCCTGAACATAAAGTTTCCTTCCTGCTTTCACCATAGGCTGCCTTCCTGGGTCTAAAATGCCTTCCCTGCTTCCACACCATCTGAGTTTCCCATAATTCTACTTACCCTTCCCGATGCAGTGTACATGCCCTGAGCCCATGAAACCTTCCCAAATACCCCAGCTAGAATTAACCACTTTTTCTCTCCACTCTATTACAGCTCCTGTCACAATTGTCTTCACATC
The DNA here is from genome assembly GCF_003254725.2 of Canis lupus dingo. Taxonomy (NCBI): domain Eukaryota; kingdom Metazoa; phylum Chordata; class Mammalia; order Carnivora; family Canidae; genus Canis; species Canis lupus. The sequence goes on along the minus strand of NC_064246.1, from coordinate 52,047,754 downwards.
TTGTACTCCAGTTAGTTAAGTAATCACATGACTCTCCATGACACTACAGACACTTTTAGAGTCCCATTCTGTTCCTCATAGACCTAGTATGGCTGCATACAGAAACGGAAAATGAATGTCTGATTTAAATTGACTGTAAATATGAATGGCAGTAACTTTGAATCATGGCACAAAGATTCTTTCTTTCCTCTTTCTATTTTTTCCTATATTTTCTGAATTTTCTATAAATTGGATTACTTTAAGAAAAAGAATCAACCTTATTGTTATAAAAATTGAAGTAAGTATCATTCAGCATAGAACCTAGGAAATGTTGCCCCCATACTGTGATGGATAAATTAAGAACTAAAAATGATGAGTGTCTTCACCAAAGTCTTTATGCTCTAGATTTGCCAGTTAATTCAAATGAGAATAGTTAAGAGCCATCCATCTCACACTTTGTAAAATGTAGATCATTTATTAGTTTCACGTATGCATAATTCATAAAAGACTATCAACTGGGCAGACTCCACACTATTGATGTCCTCAACTTCCTACTTTAAAAAAATCTCGACATCAAAATATTATCTCTAAGTTAAACTTTCCATTGTTCTTAAAGCATTTAAGCGTAACCCAGAGGGACAAAAGGACATGTAACTAATAATATGAAATGGATCTCCTCTCTCTAAAATTCTACATACCCTTCTGATGACTTTGTTGAAATACAGTGATTAAGCTCTTTATGGTTTGCTATTTCTTGGTTCAGCCTACTTCCTTAAGTCATCCATTTATTCATTCAGTCCATCTTTCATCCAGTAAGTATTTACTAAGCACCTACTATGGACTAAGCACAAGCATAGAGACAACTTTTTCCCTGTCCTTATGGAAGCTCACCAAAATATACTTTCTGGATCACTGGCATCAGAATTATCAGGGAATTTGCCCTGGTTAGGAGGTAAGGTACTCAAATAATTTTTAGGGACATTGAACCTTGAGAATCAATATCCAATTTATACTTTAAAAATCAACAGTAATGTCAATACCATGTAATAAACACAATGATGGTGTTATGCATCAGAAATACTTAACTGCAGAGAAAGGATAAACATCTAATTGTGTGTCATGGAAACTGAACACAAAAACTCATGTCAAATCACCTCTGAGTAAAAAGAAAAATTAAATTTCTTCACCCATTCTACTTTATCTCCAGCACAAGCCACAGAAAAGAAAGGAGTTTCTGGTTGCCAGAGTAAGCTGATATTTGACAACTTTTTGCTTCAAAGAAAAGAAACAAGCTTACTTTTCTACCAGAAAGATAAAAAATAAAAGAAAAAAGCCATCAGCTAAAAATCTGTGTCCCAAGAGGAAAAGTATAGTCTTGCTAAAGATGAAAATTGTTTTTGAAACCTGCTGAAATCATCAGCACCCTTTCAAAAATCCACTTCATTTGTCTGTTCACTTTTCTGGACACACCTTCCCTGATCCCAATCTCAGCACCATCATGCACTGCCCCCCATCCTCTGGGCTCACACACCATTGGGGATAATAAATTTAATTTGAGCAATGGCTTTCATGGAAAAAAAAATTACTGCATTCCAACAAGTCACACAAGCTGAGTTCAGACAAAAACAAGTGACTCCTTAATTTGGATTTAAAGCTCAGGATCAGTCTCCAAATAAAAATGACCAGTGAGCATTATGCCCACAGAGCACTGACAATAATCTCATGAGCTCCAAATTATTCCAGTTTATATTATAATGATCCAATAAGTCTGCGTGTTCTAGTCCATAAAAATTTAAGAAGAAATTTATCATTTTAAAATCATAATGCAAAATAGAGTCTGACACTTTATTAAGCACTATTTATCATGATATCATGAGGATGCTGATGGGAAAATGAAACTAAAGCAATATTGTAGACCAACAATGACACAATTTAGTCTTTCTGGGGGTGCTTTGTACTCACAGGTCATACCCCCTTGCCCTCCCTACCATGTGTCACTCTTTAACAGCTTAAATCAGAAGCATTGGAAATGAAACTCCAGAGAAGCTTTTATCATGAAAATTGCTCAAAAACTTAATAAAACAAACCCACTAGAATGGGTTGAGACCTTAGAAATCTTCTAGTGCAGATATTCTTAACCTAGAGTCCATGGGTAATCTACTGGAATTCTTGAACACCAGAACATTGAATCCAAATTTTTGCACACATGTTTCTGCAAAATGGGTCCAGAGTTTTCACAGGTTGTGGAAGAAGTCTGTGAGCTGACTGCCCAGAATCCATTTTCCCCTTTTTTCATAACTGTCTTCTATTCTCCTTTTGGAAAACTTCCTCCCCTTCATTCAAGAGTCCTTGTATTTCAGCAGCACAAACTCATTCCAAGCCTGGACAAGAGTGCTGCTTGTGATCTGGGTCTGGCTAGTCACAATATCACATCCTCCAACTATGTAATTGCCTTAGAGATAGACATGTGACCTAAATCAAGCCAATCAGGCCCAATCCAAGCTAGTCACAGGATATTTGTTTGAGTGGCCAGAAAACAGTTGATAGTTGGGTCCTGGTTTACTAGAGTTGAACCCAGAAAGATAATAAGGCTGGGTTGCTTACAAACTCTATACTTAAAAAGGAGTCCATAATAGAATATAATCCATTGCCCTATCTGATAGAGATCATAGGACAAGGAACTGGGATAGGTGGCGAGGAGAGAAGACAGGGAGAGCTAATATCAGACAATGCCCTCCACAAAAGGTAGAAAGATGAAGATGGAATTACCGACACAATGGTTAAGTGGAGAAGGGAGCAGAAGGGAAGGGTCTCAAAAAGGTATGTAAAAGAGAAAGGATACTCTATCTATTGAGCCCTGGTAATTTTAGACTATATAACTGCAACATCCTATGGCTTCCTCCTAAGTCATATATATCTATATTAGTCTATATAAGATACAGATATAGATATATTCTAAGTAGGAACTATCAATGCATCAACGAGGCTGTGTATATAACCACAGATAGTACCAGGAGCTATATGAATGGAAGAGTAAATATCTTGTCTACAATGGACAGCCTTGGCTATTCTCCAGCCAACTGACTCCGGAGAGTATATAAAGATAGTTTTGCCAGAGACTCTCATTTCAAGAGAAGCTGGAAATACATACTGCTAAGTGTGAAACTTGCCAGTCTTCCAGAAGACATAAGGGCCAGACAAAACAAATCTAGAAAAGTTTGCATCTCTTGTTGTAAACTGTAATAACCAAAGTAGTAGCAACTCATTTGCCTGTGTGGCCAGCGTGGGACTTCTTCATGTCCATCTTCAAGTTTTAAAAAATTATACTATAAGAAGAACCCCTGTGGCTCCACTAAATGAGATTCTTCTCCTTAAAAATAACAAAAGTAGTTCTTGCTTTTAAAGTAATGGCATGTTTTCTTTTGTTTTGCTATTTCTCAGCATCCTTGTCACCTGAAATCCAGATGTGGTAAAGCTTGATTTTCTCCCAGGCCTTTGGCAGCTGACGTGTTGGGTAAAGCGAGAGGTTGGGAAGAGTGTCTGCAGCCAAAAGCAAAAGTGAAGGCAAGGCATATTCACCAGCATGAAGCTGTCCACGGACAGTGAAGACAGACAGGGAAAACCTCCCATGCCTGCCTCTTCACAGCTGGATTTCCCAGGGTACTTAATTCAATCAGAAACAGTAAGTTTTAGTAGCATTTTACAACCAATTAACCATGCAGGAAAAAAACCACTTGACTCTGTGCCTTCCTCCTGGCTTCTGAAGAGTCTGTGGCCTCAAAAGTCAGCAATTTGGAACTTTCTCTATGAAAGAAGACACCATCAGCCCAGTACAAGCAACTCTTCTTCCTTCTTATACTTAATGGGAGGACACTTGAATCTGGTCAGGCCTCATTGGCATAATAATCACTCCCATTTTTAATATGAAAAGCTCCCATTTCACTCAGGGTGGGCCAGTCACAGGCATTTACAGGAATCATTCCATAAGCACATTAGTTAGGTAGTAATAATATCCCCACTTCACAGAGTATATTCATACTCAGGCCAGAGAGATTGGTGAAAGAGACCAATCATAAATGGCAGAACTGGGATCTGAGGTCAGAATACAGTTTATAACAGGGAGCAAGACTATATTATTGGGCTCACTACTTATCCTTGTACCCAGTTAGAAATTAAACTATGTGATTAGAGCATGCTTCTGGTATTATAAGGATAAATCTCTTTGGATGAAAAAGACATATTCAAATTTGTGCAAAGTTCTATTAGTAATTATTCTTCTCTAAATCAACAGTTTAAAAAAAATAGGCTATAGTTTTAAAACCATGTTTCAGGGACGCCTGGGTGGCTCAGTGGTTGAGCGTCTGCCTTTGGCCTGGGGTGTGATACTGGAGTCCTGGGATCGAGTCCCGCGTCGGGCTCCCTGCATGAAGCCTGGTTCTCCTCTCTCTGCCTGTGTCTCTGCCTTTCTCTCTGTGTGTCTCATGAATAAATAAATAAAATCTTTAAAAAAATAAAATAAAAATAAAACCATTCTTCACTTAGAAAATATTTATTGGGATCCCTGGGTGGTGCAGCGGTTTGGCACCTGCCTTTGGCCTGGGGCGCGATCCTGGAGACCCGGGATCGAATCCCACGTCGGGCTCCCTGCATGGAGCCTGCTTCTCCCTCTGCCTGTGTCTCTGCCTCTCTGTCTCTCTGTGTGTGACTGTCATGAATAAATAAATAAAATCTTTTAAAAAATATTTATTTTCTAACTTTTATTCAATTAATCTTTAAAAAAATTCTTGAAGGATGTGGTATGGGTGGGCAAAGTCACCCCCATTTGATAGATGAGTCTACTGAGCTCAAAGAGGTCAAGTGGTATGGCCAAAGTCATTCAGCTAATTAGTAGGAGCCTCTGTTCCAATTCTTAAGCACTCCAGTTGTGGGGGCTTCCTCTCACTTCCAAAAACATGCCAAGCTTTTTCCCACTCTGGCCCTGAAATGATCTGACCTTAGTTCTTTCTCATCTTTTAGGTTTCCCTTAGACAACATTTCCCCAGGGATGCCTTCCCTGCATCCTTTCTCAACAGGCCCCCGTTAGTCCCCAGAACCTGACAGCACTTGGCATCTGGCAATCAAGTATTTGCTAAATGAATGAACAAGTAAGTGTGTGGATGCCTGAAGGGTTTCCAATTTTCTGATTTTTCTAACTTATAATAATGACTAAGTGACAGGACTTTCTCCTTAGCATTTCTAGCCAGATCCCCTTGTAGACCGATGGATGAAAGTGGATCTGGCCCCAGCAAAATTTAAGCACCCACTTGTTGAATTGAGACCATGATGGGACCTCCCTGCGGAAAAACAGACAGACTTGCTCTTTAACCTCTTTCCTAGTTGACTCAAAGCTAGATTCTTAAGTATGGAAAGAAGACCCACACAACAGCAGAAAGAGAAATAAAATGGTGATAAATGACTGGTTTCCCACTAAAGCAAAAGCGCAGGGGTTAGGCTGAGGGGAGGCTGCAGATGGGTTTGAAAGGCTGCAGGAAAGGTCCCTACCTAGGTCCTCCCCCTGAGTTTTCATCTGTCACACCAGGATCTGCTGCTGATGGCAGCCATGTGCAACAAAGAGGCCTCTGTCTGAAACCTGATACCACTCCCCCACCCCCAATCAGGGCCCAGAGCTGTGAAGAGAGAGCAGTGGGTCTGCTGGAACTCTAGTCTACTTCCAGATCCATTTCCCTGAACCCACAGTGTATTTTGAGTCTTATTCTAATAAAGAAGGCTCTTCCCTTACAAAGATAATGATGATGATAAATTGTTCTCAAAGGGAGACACAGCCTGGGAAAATAGGAGATTTCATGTATTTTTCCTTGAACTCTGGGATCAAGTTTGCATGCGAGCTCTAATGTGATGATTCTTAACCAAGATGACTCAGGACACAATTTTCCTTCTGCCCATGGCTGATTTTCTTTTTAAGGGAAAGACTGCTCCCACATAGCCTAGTTGAATACTTTACCAAGTGTTAGGCTTTAGAAGAGGAGTCACGAGTAAAAGCATAGCTAATGTTAAGTGAGTAGTTACTATGTGCCATGTACTGTGCTTCATGCATACTTTGTTTTTATCCTCACTGTAGCCCTGGCATCCCCCACCCTCCACCCCTGTGCCAATTCTCCAAGAAAACAGCGAATCACAGAGAGATTAAGTAACTTGCCTACCAACAGACAGCTCATGACAAGTATAGGTAAGACTTAAATGCAGTCTCCCTTAGTCAGCCTGTGTTCTGAGAGCTGGAACAAGGCTCTCCAGGAACCCAGGTTCTCTGTGCTACTGGGAGATGCACTAACTAATATGCTCTGGCACCTACCGGATTGTTCTCAGTCCTGAGACTCTGTGTGCTAAAAACTGCATATGCCTGTCCATTAAAAAAAATTTTTTTAAAGCCTCCTTCCACTTCTGTAGCACCCATTTCCTTCAGGATCTGGATCAAACCTACCCCTATGACTTTTTTTTTTTCCTCCCAGTCTGCCTCCCAGCTTCTGTTGCGGCCACACGGGACCACTTCTCCTTCCCCTCCACACTGTATCTGCTTTGCCAACTCTTCATCTTTACACATGCTGCAGCTCTGTCGTAGCATAATTCCTCTTTACCTCTCCCATCCTTGTCATCTAAACAACTACTTAACAGTCAAGACCAAGTTCAAATATACCTTGCACTGGGACACCGCCCTGACTCTCCCAAATAGCCCTGAAATTCTCTCCTCTGTTTTCCCACCATAATTATAACATTGCAAGCAATCAAACTTTTGTTTCTCTGTTGCCCTAACACAATTTCTCACTCATTTATGATGACATAAATTTTTGTAAGATTAAAGTCCTGAAGTCTGAAATTTCACCAACATTCCAAGTACAATCTTTTTTTTTTTTTTTTTTTTTTTTGGTGCTATTAGTCGTTGTACTAGAATCCTTCACTGGGCTATTTATACTCTTGAATTGCTCACATTTCTTCCCTTAGGAACCAAAAGTAAAGGCAAGCGTAAGTGCTTCTGTGCCTCGAGTAAGACAGTCCATTCACCAACAGTCTCATGACGGTGTCGGTTAGTGGTTTTCTACACTAAACATGGAGAGTGTTAAAAAAATCCATTTAACTGTGATTTCTTGCTTTTTGCTAGAAAGCTTTATAAGTAGTTTCTTGGTCTCACCTAGTGGAAGGGTCACTGCTTTAGCTGGGATTGTGACAAGCCTCCGCAGAATTAGAGTACTTTATTATCACATTAGTACTGGAAAAAGTCACATAATTAACAGAATTTATCCTCATTTACTCTGTAAAAGCACTAATATTCAATCTCTCTGCCTCTGTTTAATTACTTTCCTTAACACAACTTCTTTTTTTCCAGGTTGACCCTTCCTGGGCTCATCTACAGAAATGTGTTAAAACTTTTTCTCCCTCTACTCCATTTAAGATGCTAGACTTTATTCATTTGAATAAGCATAAAAGGCACACCAGGGTCTGTCATAGTTCACACAATGCTTTTGAATTAGCAACCGTAACGGTGTCATACTTTTGTGGAGATCCTCTGTTCAGAGTAAGTGATGACAGCCACCAGAATTGCTGTTAATTGTAATATGACACTGGCATTACACTGTGTGCTAGCTAGTGGTAAACTAGCATTAGTTCAGGTGCCTAAGAAATTCAGAAGCTGAGACGCTGCAATTTTTTAAAAAGAACAGTAGACCCGTCTGACATAGGCTGCCTTCTCAAGTAACACTTATTCAGACCTGTTTGCTCAAGAGGGTGGGAGGAACACACACACACACACACACACACATACACACATATGCTCACATATACACGCTCACATGTGCATACATCAAAATAAATTCCCCATTAAACAACAAAATCATCATCAAACAAATCTGGGAGGTGTTGCACTTGCTCTTTCTCTTGATTTTTTTCTTATAAAGGCAGCAAAGTCATAAAGTAAAGAAACCATGGTTTAAATAACAAACATTTAGTAGAGGCTGAACTTCTGCTCCCTTTTTCTGGAACACAGATAATATATCATGCCTTTGTATTTCATGTTGAGACGTCCACAGTCTGGTCAGGAAGATGGGGGCTGGGAAGAAAGGAGCAGATCTTGGGTGTTGAATAGTTAAATTAATTTATTGATAACAGGAGGTAAGCCCTTCCTGATGAGGTCAGGGGTAGGGTCAGGTGAGTGACAGAAGACAATGGGTCAAATGGGCCATTGGTCCTGGTTCCTTAGATATTAAGCTCCAGGCACTGAGGATACAGACAGCCTTCTCCTGTCTGGGACACATGGGTGGCCTAAGAGATATCCACAGCAATCATCTTCCCTTTTGCCTATCAAGAGAAGAATCAGTCCTGTTCCATTTTCCCTGAGATACATCTCAGCTGTAATGTGAAAAAATAGCATACGAGAAGTCCTTCTCATCTATCCTCCATTTTATCCAAGTGACATGCAGTAAACTCTATTGGTCTTTATCTCAAAATAGAATAACCTTATGATCCTGCAAACATAATATGTATGACCCATGTTCACTGGGAAAGAAGAGTCTTCTCCAACCTCCAAGTTTTAGTTCCATCGTTTCTTTTTCCTATGATGCCTTTCTCTCCCTTTTAAAGTCCCTCCATCCTTCCAGGTCTGACTAAGAATTCTTCTTCCAGTAAGACTGCCCAGATTCTTCCATTTAGATTTCAGGTCTTGTTCCTCCAGCCACCTAAAGCAATCAAGGTCTGAAGGTGTCTTTCTTATTGCACTTCCCAAGGTCATTTTATATTTAGGTTATGTAGGCATGAATCTGATTGGATCACTTGGCTGTGAACCAATGTGAAGGGATTATGGGGGTTAAGGCTTTGCCTAAGCTCAGGGACCATATTCCTGGTTGAAACTGATTAATTTATAGTTTACTCCAAAGCTACCCTTCTCTTAATTTTGGGTCAGATGCTCCATCATTCCCTGAAAGTTTGCTAGCTAATTCCCATCTCCAAGCTGCTAAATGTGCTGTCCCCACTGCTTGAAACTGTCTACTCAAAAGGAAACAAAATCCATTCTTTAAGGCTGACACCAAAGCCTCCTTGACCACATTGGCCAAAACCATAAGGTAACAACTTCTAAGGTAGATATTATTAGTAGTCCATTTGTCTGAGGTCACCAATCTAGTAAGTGAGAGAATCTGGATTCACACCCAGGGGTAACTAAGGCCTATATAATGTTCTCTTTCACTAAATAATTTGTATCCAGCTTATCACTATTCAAAATGTATTCAAGATGTTTGTGGAGGGTGCTTTCCCTTGCCTGCCTACTCACCCTAGTTCTCAGGTATAGGAATGAGGATGTGAAGTAGAAAAAATGGCCCCATTCAGAGTCTGGAGACATGCCACCATCATGTGGAAAGGAGCCATCTCTCATAGTTTCCACTGCCAACGGACTTGGCCACCATCTTGGCGTGGTTCTCTTTGGTGCCACTAAGCACTTATCACCCTTAGAAGGACAAGGAAACCCTCTCAGTTTTTTGACTCCCTCACAGCCATCCTTTTCTCAGTCCACGTGGTCAGCTTGAATTTTAAAAGGGTTATTGCAATGCTTTGCGAGATAGATAAGTGACATTTCTGATTGCTTAGGGGCACCTGTTTTTGGCTCCCCTTCACTCCTGGCCCATGGAATATCCTATGTCTACACCACATGCATATCTCAGGGCATAAACACCTTTGCCTTAGAACCCTGGCATTGTCATCATTATCTCCACCCCCAATGCCCTGCACAGAGGCAAACTCCAGGGCCTCTCATCCTCAGCTGTTCCACCATGTCAGTTTCATAGGCAGCAGGACACACATTCCAGAGTCGGGTGGATTAACCTCCAAGATGACACTCAGTTTTAGCTTTAGCCTCCCTAAATCCTCAACAAAAACTTTAACAGCCAGATCTGATTTAGGACCTTAACTGTAAATCTCCTCTCTTCTCATGCACTCACTAAAGGGATGAGTAGGGTCAGTTCAGACCTTTTCTAGTCATTTGTCCCCATTGTTTCCTGGAGAATTCAATGGGTGATGGGTAAGAACTTTCGTCATCACGAGCCTCATTTAAAGGCAAGATAAAAAAGAAAAAAAAAAAAGAAGAAGAAGAAGAAACTAGAGGGTGGGGAGAAACATTATTAAATGCTTTCCATGACATGGTAAGCACAGAATATGAAACATCGATGGGAATTTATAAAAAGATTTGAAGCAACATCATTCATTTATAGAAATGAAGCCAACTTGCTAAAATGTTAAAAACAGCAGTAACCAAATTTGTACTCAATTCTTAGAGCCTTGTTGATCAGCGACTGAGCCCTGCCATGAGAACAGATCTCCTTTTCACTCAAGTGAGGATCTGCAGGGGTATTTTCAAAAGTAAATAAATGGCCACAAAGAACAAAAAAGATCAGTAGAGAATTGAGTCTCTCAAGAACATCCCTGACAAAATAAACCCCATGTTTATGTATACTCCCTCAATTGGCCTGAGCCAGAAATCTCCCCTGCAACTTAAAACCAACTGCACAGGAGTTGAGAGAAATGTCCGGAATTAGCTTAGTCAAATGCTGCCTTAAATAAATGCTCCTCTGGTGCTTAACAAGATGCTAGTGCCAAAGCAGTTTAGTCTGACCATAGTAATTCCCACTTTTTTGCCATAATGCATCACACTATCTTTTCTTTGGTATCTTAAATGTAAACACCTCTTAAAAATTCCAGTTGGTATATTTTAAAATGGTGTTTAGCTTTTTCCTGATTACAAATGTTGAGTCATCATTTTATAAAAAGTTAAATTCTCAAAAGTAATAAATAAATAAAAACCATCTATACTTCATCTCCTCCCAGTCTTTCCATGTATATACAAATTGTATAACAATATACAGATTTTTATATCCTTTCTTCATGTAAGTAATCTTCAAAATGTGGTGTTTTTCTACTCCATTATATTTCATCACACATAGTAGATATTTTTAAAATCTGCTATTGTTTGATTACTTTCAAGATTTTGTTATTATAAATAATACTTTGGTGAACATCCTTGGGCATAAAATTTTATTCGTGTATCTGAGTATTTCCTCAAAATAATTACTGAGGACAAGAACTGCCAGGTCATAGTGGCATCTTACTTGAGAACAAGTGTAAAACAATTTCATTTGAAAATGTCTATGTGGGTCAGAGTAACTTGAGTTTCAATCACACTAGGCTGAGGAAGCTTCAAAAAGTGACCCTTGAGTTGCCCAATAATACAGGGAAGTTTTGATAACTTAGGTCCCAGGGCATCCATGTTTATAAAAAACAACTGACTAAACACAATGAATACATTTCATATCCACAAGTCCAACTGTGTTTTCACCTGTAGTCATAGAATGTATAAATACCCATGACAACATAGTCATCATCTTGAGTTATAATTAACCACAAATAAAGGCAGCCTAAGAACAGCCTTCTGTGTGCCACTAATACTGCTCTCACTGTACCTGCTATAGTGCTGAGAAAAGGACTCAACTCCAGCTAAGCCAGTTATACACTGGACACCGTCAGGGTTTGCACTAGGCCCATGCTATCACCAAGATGCCATGTCCAAGAATAGGGTGAGAGGAAGCCCATTTTAAGAGATCTTTACTTAAAGGCTGAGTGGGATCCTATTATCTCTGAGAAATTGCATCCTCTGTAGGGTAAGCATCATATTGTGAGGTCCCACTTTAGGGAACATTTAAAGCAAGTGATCTATAACATGGTTATCGTTTTCCTAAAATCATACCTGGAAACTGTTCAACAACTCCATCCCAGCAAGAACAGCACTCCTTTATTACACTAACATTCTCCAAGTGAATTCCACAGACCCTACCTCTGATGCCTGAAGTTATTCTGTTTTCCTGAGATATTAGCCTCAAATACAGTTGACAGTGCCTCAAATTTGTACATGATCTCTTCTCATTGTCTCAAGGCACAAAGGCCACCACTTATGACCTGGCCTCCAGCAATCCAGTCAGCTACATCTCATCTCATGTCCATTATGTTCCTTTATGTTAAAAATACTCAATTTTTAACAATTAACATTTGTATTTTTATAAATACAAATACTTAGGGAAGCCCTTAGAGCTATCTCCGGTCTCCTTAAATGCTATTTCTTCCCCCCGACACAGACCCCCATGCTGCCCACTTCTGAACTAGAAGAATCCTCTGTATTTCAAAAATGATCACAAATGCCTTCTCTCATCCTGAGAATCCTTCCCAAGTTCCTCCAGGAAAACAAAGAATCCACCACCTCAAAGTTCCCATGGCATATTCATCCAGAACCATATCTACCAAGTTACTTTGTGACCCTCTACTTACTTACTGATCTCCCAACTAGAGAGTAATATCCTTGAAGATGAGATCAATGTCTTTTCATCCCTGCATCCTCGGAACCTGGGATATAATTTATAAATATATGCTTAAATCTGAAAGAACAATAAGCATGTAGGTAGCATGATAAAATGCTACCTACAACTGAGAAACCAAAATAAATGAACTGAGGGCACCAAGACATTCTAGCTGTGAGCTGCGTGTGCAGAGCATCATGACTTCTTGTAAGAAGCCACATGCTGGAATGTCTGCGAAACCAAATTGTACTAATGAAAACCACCCACAGTTTTATACTACGTGGCAATAATCTTATTTTTTTCCACGAAAGGGGGAATATCATCTAATAATAAACACAAGTTCTGTAAAGTCTCGCTGATCTAATCCAAACCTTTTCTTTGGTGCATTCTAAACATATTTGACATAAATGATGCCAGAATCTCATGCTAAGACACATAAATCCAACGATAAATGGCAGAAACTGTAGAGAATTATCAGTTACTAAGGGAGAAAATCAAACCCATTAATTCAAGGGTTATCCGAGATATGAAGAGAGTCCTGGTTCTAAACAGACAAAGGCAGGTACTGAGGTCTTTTAAACTCTCAAACACTCTCTTGTCTTTTTGATAAGGCAATGAAACAAGGAGAACTATTCTAACACTAACAGCTCATGGGCTGCAAGAATAAGCAAGAAATACAGGAGTTACTTAGTGTAGTTTCCCAGCTGAAGAAGAGATCCCTTCTTCAACGTTCCATAGAGTTGCCAGAGCAACCATATGTCTGTCCCGGGAGCTAGAGATGAAATGCAGAATATAGGCAAGCTCTCACTCCTCATGGGCCTGGTATTCCAGTGAGGAAGAAGAACAAAAAAGCAAGAAAACAAAATCATAACTAAACAAGATAATATCTATTATCGATCAGAGTTACTGGGACAGGGAACACGGCGGATGGGAAGTGATTGCTGGCAGAAAGGGGAGATCTTTTAAACTTCCCTGGTAGTCACAAAGTTTTTGGAAATGATGTTTTGATTGAGACCAGAGGACAAGAAGGAGCCAGCCATGCCAACATCTAGAGGAAGAGCATTCCTGCTAGCCAAAAGGTTAGTGTGACTAGATAGTAAGGAAGGAGGAACGAGATGTGAATGGTGCTAGAGGGAATAGGATCATTCAAGCTGTGACGGAAGATGTCCCATCATGGGGAGGCAGTGCCTCCCATCCAAACCAGAGAGCACTGTGAGTATGTTTCCTTCAGAAATTCCCATTTTAGCCTGAGACCAGAAAGCAACACTCCTTTATTCCCCAAGATAACAATTCAGTAATTTGAAGTGGCCACTAGATCTTATTCTTCAACAAGCAAATCTTATTCTTCTACCATCTCAGGACATGATTTCCAGATGCTTAACCTTTCTAGTCATCCTTTTCCAAATAATTCCCTCACTAGACAACATCCCTTCAGAACCATACCATCAGAAATGAGCAGGCCCCCCAACTGCTAGGGGCAGTCGCAGGGTGGTTAAAATACTAAGTCAGACAAACTGGGTTCCAATCTGGGCTCTACCACTTATCAGTTGTGTGACCTTAAGAAAAATCAATTAACCTCTCTAAGCCTCTGTCTCCTCATGTGTGAAATGGGAATTATAATATCTACATGGGAGAATTGTTGTGAGGATTAAATAAAAGAATATACGTGAAGTCCACAGGGCCATGAATAGCATGTAGTAAATGTTCAGTAAAGTTTAGCTGTTTGCATTATTACTAGTTGTTGTTATTATTATTATATAACCTCTGTCAGTATCCATCTTGGTCTAAAATCTATATCTGTTCAAATGCAAGTTAAATACATGTTTGTTTATGTTTTGCCTTGCTTTGTTTTGTTTGCAGTAGTGGGGACCAGGGAACAGATTGGGGGGCTAGAAAGCCATTTAAATGTACACTAAGCCAATAAATAAATAAATAAATAAATAAATAAATAAACACTAAGCCTCTTTCTCTCAATGTCTTTTGCATATAATACAATAGTCGTAATCTGATGATGGGAACAGAGAAAGATCAATAAAGCATTAAATCATAACACTGGGATGCATCTAGACTCCAGTTACTGTAGAAATAAAGCCTTTTCCGTATGACTCAGATAATGCTGCATATACTGAATGATTTCTCATCATCTTCCTGGGGACAAGAGAATGCTCTCATGCATCCTTTCAATCCTCACATGAGGACTGTGCTGGAGCCAACACATAAGTCCTTAGTAAATACTGAGGAGTGAAAGAAGGGGGATGTCATTTAGAAGTCCACCTAGACTTATAGGATCACATTTGATGATGAAACTCACACAATCTTGGCTCTCAAAGGGACCCAAATGGCACATATCATAGGCACAGAAACAGAGGCTCCGAATGGTATAAAGGAACTTGCCTAAGGTCATACCACTAACTTGGGTCAACCCTAAGACTCTTAATCTCTTCCCAGAAAACCATCCTAGCAAAGCAGTCAGAGGCTTGAATCCCAGACAGTCCTCTGCTCGCCTTCAAAGTCTTCTTGCAGAACTGTCCTATGAGGCAGAGGAGAATCAGGTTTCCCCATTTCCATGGTTTGTATCCCTAGCTTATCTGAACTCAGAGTTCCTTAGGGAGTAGAAAGTCAAGGCTGGCATCCCCAAAGCTGCATAAATCTCTCACCTAAGGAACATCATCATTTTTCTCTTGTCACAACTCTTCCAGCCTAATATTTGACAGCTCCGATCGGGTACTGTCCAAACATTTATTAAAACATTTTAAATGATGAAT
Organism: Canis lupus dingo; assembly: GCF_003254725.2. Taxonomy (NCBI): domain Eukaryota; kingdom Metazoa; phylum Chordata; class Mammalia; order Carnivora; family Canidae; genus Canis; species Canis lupus. Next base: position 52,032,630 of record NC_064246.1, on the reverse strand, counting down.
ATATCCAATTATTACTATTAATGCAGCTAATACTGACTAATGAGGGGGAAACGCAGGAACTGGTGTCCCGCAATTCATTACCCCTGCCTTGTCAACAATTCAAAGCCCGAAACCTAATCATCCATACCGGGTCCTGTTATATTTCACACGTCACTTTTAATAAGTCACTCAGTGCCTATAAATTAATGTAACATGTCGGCGTTTATGAGTGCGGCTTTGTCGCTGTTAACAAATGATGTTCTGGCCCAGTCTACAACAGCTAGGCAGTGACGAATGATGGAAGATGATTTCTTTCCAAACTATAAACTATACACCGGGGACTCCAGTAATACATACATATATATGTGTGTGTGTGTGTATATATATACACACACACACACATATATATGTACACATACACACACATTTATATATGTATATATGTATATATATGTATCTCCACATGTTATATACATCCAAGCACACAAATTAACAAAGCATGCCAATACACACAACACAGGCACAAATGTGGAATAAATACGATGCATAATTTGTGGCAAAGAACTATATAATAACCCCTATACTTTCTTCTCCAACAGATTAAATATGCCACACTGGTAACCATGACAGTCCCATAAATGTGGTCAATGTCAATTTCAAATTTGTTATAAGTTCTGGTCTGTTGCTCCTGGCCAGGTTTCAGGACAACCTGACATCCTAACTAATAATGAAGGCCCAGTAGTGTTGATGAAAGGGGAGGGCCAATGTTATGATGAAAATATCAGCAGTTAGAGGAAGGGTCCACATTTCTTTGTGAAAATTGATGGTCTCTGGATGTTGGGATGGAAGAGAGTACTTATTTGCTTCTAAACAGATCTGGATAATTTATATTTCCTTCTAAGCCATGACTTCATATTTCACAAAATCATTAGCGTGTAATTTGGGTGTAACTCAACCTCCATATTTTCACTGGATTCAAGAGTCAAGAAGAAAGGATGCTTCTTTAACAGGTGTCCCTTTCTATTACTTTGCCATGCCCGAGGCAGCCCTGGCACTGACAGAAGAGTCTGGATCGTCACACACGTACGTTGAGCAGTACACATAATGACAAAACCCCAGGGGGAAAGAAGGCCAGGAATTTCCTTGGGAGTTCATCTACATTCAAGGCCACAGTTCTGTGTGCTGAGCTCTTAGTATAGACGACAATTCTCTCCACTTGCCTGATTTTGGAAAAATACAATGCTCCATTTTTTGGAGTGTACCAAAACTTCTGTGTAGTTATGTATTTTTTTTAAGATTTATTTATTTATTTGAGGGGGGAGGGGCAGGAGGAGAAGGAGACAAACAGACTCCCTCACTGAGTGCACAACTCTATCCCAGGTGCCCCCATATGGTTATGTTATGATTATTTTGATTATGATTATTTTCTTTCTCTCTGCTAGCTCATCTTAATTCCAGAAATTGTTTTAAGAAACATTAAAATTAACAAAATCTAAAAAAACTATGTTTTTGAAAAATTCAAAATGGATCCTACAGGGTCCTTATTACACCTCCTCTTTGACAAGCTTTCAACCATTCATTCTCAGAGCCCTTTTCATGTGTCTTTTCCACTTGCCCACAAAATTCAGAAGGTACCATCACCACCTAATGATACAAACCCTACAAAAGCTTTAAAAAAAAATTCCCCCGAAATTTGTACATCTATATCTGAGAATTCCTTTTTTAAAAAATATTTATTTATTCATGAAACCACATAGAGAGAGAGACAGAGACAGAGACATAGGCAGAGGGAGAAGCAGGCTCCATGCAGGAAGCCCGATGTGGGACTCAATCCCAGGACTCCAGGATCATGACCTGAGCCGAAGGCAGATGTGCTTAACTGCTAAGCCACCCAGGCGTCCCTATATCTGAGAATCCTGTATGTAGTTTTGTCACATGGATTTGGCTCAAACACAGTGGCCCAGAGTCAAATTAAGGTTATTCGAGAAACAAATAGCAACAACAAAAATAGATTCTACAAATCTTTTGCCATACTCCCCATTCTACCATTAAATTAATCTTCATAAATAAGAGCTTTAATTTAACTGCCTAAACAAAGATTCATATTTTATAAACCCTGAGTTTACAGACTTTCATTTTATGTGTGGCTCAGAGTTTAGCTCTTCCAATTCATATCCAAGAAACACTGGAGTGCTAAACATGCCATTTGTTTTCTTTCTTAAAAAAGACCACTCAGAAATGTAAAGGAAACTAAAGTGAGCAGTGCAAACATGTTTTCATTACACATTTATGACAAAAGTATTTGAGTTGTACTTAGTCCGGCAGGGACTGACTGCATTGCCCAATTTGTTTTCCTGGGGTCTATGAATGTCTAAGTCAAGTCTAACACCCTTCACACAGCCTCAAAGAGCAGAGAGAAACCGACAGTGACGCAAGGGCTCTCTTTTTCTTGCTTTTTGAAAATTGAGCAATGTCTAATGCTCAAGAAAATGGTTTGAAAGTACCGTCTGAGGTCACATACCGCACAGCCAACTAGAAAGGCTAGTGGACCAATGAGTTGAGTGACTCGGTGCCCCAGTCTCTTGGTGTTTGCACAACTTTGGGGCAATAAGATGCTGAAAAAGCTGCACAGCAGGCAAGAGTCATGGCAGTACCTTGCCAGGGGCGGGGGTGAGAATGGCATAAGCAAAACTTGAGGTGATTTCAACATGTGTGATGTTGAAAGCATTCACTTGTAACCTACTCTTGAAAAGATTCAAAATGACTTCATAAAGCCAACTCACGGCCACTGAAGGAGGTTTTATGTTCCCTTGACAAAGAAGGAACAGAAAAGAAAAGAAGGATGATGTGTAATTTCCTTCAGAGGCCTGAAGGGAGGCATTCGACTTTATGTCCTTCCAGTGCTGGGGTCTTCTGGAGTGTGTCAGAAGGAAAAGGCACGTGGGGTATGTGTGTGTGTGTGTGTGTGTGTGTGTGTGTGTGTGTGTAAAGGTGAGGCAGAAATGGAAGACACTAGAACTCTGGGCACTGTGTGGAACATAATGCAGAACACTGTCTGCTCTGGTCGCTCTATAAAGATATCAACCCAGGAGGAGACAGCTGAAAAGCGCTTTTCCCAGCAGAGGCCTTCACAAGGCACAGCAAAATCCCGCAGGGAATAGGGACAATTTGCATAACAATGTGCTGTTGCTTATCAGAGGACCCAAAGGATAGGATACCCTTAGAAAAAAAACACCACACTTTTCAGTCCAGCCCATTGCAGAGAAGGGCGTTGCCATTCAGTTTGTCCAGGCAGAGGAGGGAGGACCTCCCCCCTCTTTTAGTATTACTTTACTACAGAGAGTCCACGAAACCCTCATAGTTCCTCTTCCAAAGCATTATGTTGCCATATTGGTGGTGTTCTTTGCGCCCCCCCCCCCCAACTCAGGCACAGGTCCTCATACGCAGCCCCCCCTTACATCCTCCCCCCCTCCAATTTATTCCATTTTTATCTTTGGGGACCAACCCACTTCCAAAGTCTCCCTATTCCTCTTTCACTTCACCAACCTGCCTTTTCATCCAGGCAGTGACTTAGAATCATGCCTTTCACATTCAATCCTCCATCTTGTGAATCCTGGAAAGATCATATTTATTCTTTCATGAAGATGACTAGACAGTGTATTCTATTCTGCACTAGAGGACACCTATTTTTTTTTTTTTGCCCTTCTTTTGAATTTGAAAGAGGCATGTCTGAGGGTGATATTTATTCCTACTGTTTTGTTTTGAGGACCAGGTAGAGAGACTGCTGAAGAAAGCCCCGGGAAGGCAAAATTCTAATTCCACAAAATGGCAAACACTTATTAAGAGCAGGATTTCATGCCCCAAAGTTGCCACTGTTTACCAACAAGCATTCTACCTGGTGTCAATACAAAAAGGGTTTTGTTTTTTTGTTTTTGTTTTTACCAAAGCACATTGGCGAAGTCTGGATACAGAAGGCTGAAAACAAATGCACATGCCCTCTATTGAACTATAGGTGAAGTAACAGTTGGCCATATTACTACAAATACAATGTATTACTAGAACTGAGGTGATGTGAAGATTCTGATCTACTCTCTAATGCACTCAGCACTCTTAGAGCCCCATATCATTCCTGGATGTCATAATTTCAGATAGACAAGGGAGAAAGTAATAAGGAGCAATAAAATTTCATTTAGCATCTATTATAGACCCTGGATGATGTTAGATATTTTCAAATATTATCACCATTTTCAGGATGAGAAACCTGAGGCTTAACCTCATAGCCTGTAGCCATATAGCAAGATAAGCAGCATATCTGAAATCTGAACTAATGTCTGATTGACCCAATGCCCCTGCTCTTCACAATTGTGTATATTTAGCATCAAGTGGTCAAGAGGTCAGAGGACTCAATACAATGTCATAGGGAGAATATTTGAAGGAACATTTGGTTTGAAGGAGAGAAGCCTTGATGAGAGAAGATAGCTGTTTCCAAATATTTAAACTATTTGCTCTATGGCTAAAGCAGTTCTATTCTTTTAAAAAAAAAAAATCCATTAGAAATAACAAGAACCAAAGACTGAACATTTCATCAAGCAGATTTCTGTTCAACAGAAGGAAAGAACACTGTAATGGTGAGAGATGAGCTGCCTTATGAGATGATGGGTTCCCCATCACTGCACAAGTTCAAGAATAGACCAGACACCATTTGGCAGAAATATCAAAGCAGTGAGGTACTTATATATCTGGACACTAATTTCCCTTCAAGTCATTAGTCTATGACCAGCAGAAGCTTGCAGAATTTCAACTTCTGACATACTGATTGCTGCAGAAAACAGATTAAGAAATCAGAATCAAATATCAAGTATTTAATAAAAACAAAGTTCTACAATTCTTCTCTATCCTCCACCCTTTTCTTATTGAATTATGTTTAGACACATTTGACCCTCTTGGAAAAATGCCATACAACTTAATTAACACAACTGTTGCTATTAGGAATAGTTAAATGATGATGATGATGATAAATACAACTATCAGAATAGGGAAGAAATAGCCAATGAGTAATTCTTACATATGATCACACATCTATAGAGGCAAAAATAAAAGGTAGTCAATTATCAGTCTTGTTTACATTATAGCAAATGATGTTCTGACTTTATATGGGGGCCAGGGATCTGAAGCATGTCACAAGTATGAACAGGGAATGAAGAACTGTAAAACATGAGAATAGAGAATAGCAAATTTAATCATAACTTTCTACAGATGGGGAGACAGAAGCTCAGGTAGCTTGATGGACTTCCTCACTGGCACATATTTCATGAGCCACAGAGCTGAGGCTACCACCTTCCCCAGACTTGGAGCCTCGTGGCCCAGGACTTCTTTCTGTATAATGCATCATATTCACCTTTTCAATCCAAACTTCAACAAAGCACAAGGCACCAGCTTGGAATAGTCAGAACCAAGGGGATAAAAGCCTGAAAGAAGACAGACAGTTATCAGAGCAGGTGCGGAGGTACTTGGGAGAAGTGTAGCTGTAGCCTTCCAAAATACAGATTGTTGGCTGAGAAAATCTCTAAAATGCTTCACAACTCAATTTTGTTGCCAAAACAGATACTAACAAGTAGCCAGGAGGGACACAGTTTTCCCAGCCCCAAGGTGGCCTTAAGCTTCCTTCTGTCTTTAGACAGGATCCCTCTGTCTACCCAAGTAGAAAGGTTTTAGTCTGTTCTGATTTGGGTGATAGGATGGAGGTAAATAAGAATGTAAGACATTCACATCTGAATTTTAATTTTAAAACCTGCTTAGCACACAACTCACTTGTGTCAAGTGAGTTGTCACAAGCTCCGAAGAACTATATAATTTATTCCTGCCCACCCCCCCACCCAGTATACAGACTTAGGCATTTACTCTGCAGGATACACTGAGTAAATGAAACAGTGATCTAATTTCATCTTCAATCATACTTCACTTTTCTGTGTGTATATTTTTAAGAAAATATTAGTTCATCAGAGCCCTGCTATCTACCATTGATTCCAATACAACAGATATGTGCTAAGCTATTATGACATGCCAGGCGTTGTCCCTGGGCATAGGCCAGAAATCTCCCAGAGCACAGCCTCTTTAGATAACAAAACAAGCTAATATTCTGGCTTTACTGAGAAATGTAGCTTGTCCAAGGGTTCTTCTGTAGAAAGTTATGCTAATTTCCTATACTCCTATCAACATTAATCTACGAGATCCACTGCAGTTTAAAGAAATCTGCCAGAGCCCTAAAAACTCTTGTTCATTAATGATAGTCACTCTTACCCTCTGTGCTGTCTTACTATGGTAGAGGCAACTCTTGTGACTCTAGAAACTTTTTTTCATCCATACAAGTGGATCTTCAATTAGTTAGAAAGGGAAATTGAACAGAACCCCATGTAATTAGTGGAACCCATCCCATCTGAAGAGATAGTTGAATTGCATAAAAATGACTGCCTCCACTCTCTCTATCATCTTAGTTTCTGTACCTTCTTTGTACCCATTGCCCAGTCCTCCATTCTCTTTACCTCTATTGAATCCCCAGCTCTCTGGAATGACTCGCCACTGCCTTGGCACTATCACAGCATTCTCTGAACTTCATTTGTAAATGTCTGTTCACAATTTTTCCATGTTTACATAATACTTACATTATTTATTTAATAATTTATGGATATTGACTCACTTCCTTTTACTACTAATACATTTTTTAAATGACTCTTTCCATTGTGATTATGAACACAAGTCAATACCATGTACCTTAGATAGAGGGAAGTGATACAAATAAAAACAAGTGAAAACAAAGCAAAGAAAATTTACTAAATTTTGGCTAAGTAAATATTCCTGCCAAAGGGCATTTATTGAAACTAGAGATGAAGTAAGTGTGAGAGAGGTGTTAAAGACAGATTAGCACCAAACTGGAACCTTGGTCTGATCAGAAGGACTAAAAGAAATTTTACATGGAATTATTTACTCATTACCTGATCCAGTGTTGTGCAAACCCACATATGGGTACCACCTAAAAAATCACGAGCCTGCCAACTTAAAATCATCCCATGCACCACCAGCAGCATGCAGGTGTATTTTGAGAAGCAGTGAATTGGCTGATAGAGGTGTAGGAGAGTGCATATCACACATAGAAGGGAGGGCAACCTGTGTGATGGAAAGAAGGCTAAAGGGAAAAGATTGATCAGTCTTGGGAGAGAAGATGGAGGAAGGTTTGTTAAATGATTTGTATAGAGTTGGAAGTCCCTAAACCAGCAGAAAATTCATGAGTTTCCACTGGTGCAGGAGAGAGCTAAAATATATCAGCAGTGGGTTATGAGCTGCCATGAATTTTTCTATCTGTTTTTCCTCTTTAAACATGGAAAATGGCAGTGAAATACCAGAAAAGCACGCTCTGTGGTGAGTCCGGCTTTTGATATTGATTAACATTAGCATGTGCTTTTGAAACTAAATAATACAAAAAAAAAAAAAAAAAGGAAAGAAAGGAAGAAGAGATACAACTACGGTACATTCCCACTCTTGAATAAATTTCAAAACAGTATGATGTATGTGGAATAGAGATCAAGTTGGCAGAAAAGAGAAAAGAGCATTAAGAAGGCAAAATAAATAGGTGCACAGAAACTGTCACACAACTGAATTGAGACTCAGTATTTAATTAGGGACAGCAAGCTTGAAAGCCTCCTTGGTAAATGTCTACCTAAACCAACCACGTGTTGGTTAACACCGAGATATACAAACTGATCAATAGTACAAAACAAAAGGGCTCAGGTATGCATGTAGAGTCATACATCATTTCAATAAATTATGCTGTGTGTAAAGACAGGGTTTTTTTAGAACAATCATTCTGGGATCAAGAGCTAAATCATTTCAGCCACATCTTGATTTCTGCAAAACTCGGCAGGAATTATGAGGCTTAACAGCATCCTGACAATTAGCATATTATAAATACAAAAATGATATATTAAAGGGAGAGGAGGGAAAAAAGGCCAGCATTTTACACCTACAGTAATATAATTCCACTACTTAATGCAAAGTAACAGGCCTCAGAGTGTTTGGGATCCTCTCGTATGGTGTTATCTTCTCTATCAGTAAATGAGACTATGTGAACAGTACAACCTATAAATAATTCAAGGCCTGAGATGGCAATTATAGAACCATGCACAACTAGCATGAATATTTTATGAAGGCTAAAACAGCCCTCAGAATGAATCATGGAGAGATGAACACACACACAGACACACACACACATACACACACCAGGCAGTTTTGGCCAAATAGTATTCCAAGACAAGGCTTCTCTTTGATCCCTGGCACACCTTTTTTTTTTTTTTTTTTACAGGAACAGTGCCCATAGTTATATATTTTTCCTTTCTTGAATTTATTTCTTAAAATCCAAACAGAGGAATGGGGGAGAGGATTTGCCAGTAGGGTAGAAGAGCTTGAAATAGAGGAAGAAAGACGAGCCATTTTTAACTCGAACTTGTGCAGAGAATTCTGAGCAATTTTTTTTAACCTCTCCAAATGGACTCCACAAAAAGTATAGAGTTCCAACGCATCAAAATTGAAACTGAAACCAGTATCCTTTCTTTATGACTCAAGCAAGAACACATTCTACTCGAAAACTTCCCTCGTATAAATAAGCTTTTATTTCTAATTATTCCTTGAGGAATACCTGTAATCCTCGCTTTCACTGCATTTATAAGACAAAACAAATATTACTAAGCCATAAGCCTGAGCAAACAAGGTACTATATTTAAAGGAACAGCCCAGATGTCATACTTTACTAGGAAATGAGCAGTACTATAAGTCCTGAGCTGCTTCTGTAACCAAAGGATGGTGCACAGCTGAAAAAAAAAATGAAATCATATGAATTCATGTCCTGATTTCCCTATGCAATGTACTTGTACTATTTGAATAAGAGTTAATATTCATTTGAATCTTGCAGAGATTAGTATTCATCTTTTTCACCCGTCTCTTATTTACACATACTCAATAATATCCATGTGGTTAGAGAAAACACTACTGCCTTCGTACAGGCAATTTTAGCATAATCCACTTGCTTAATTACAACCTAAAACTTCTTAGACTTTTCCTAGTTCCTTTGCACAAGACCTCTAGATTTATGACACTTTCCATGTGACTGTGCATTTTCCTCCAGGTTACAGCAAAGAGGTCCTTAGAACTCTAGGATCTTAGTACAGGAAAGAATTTTAGATGTCATCTGGTCCAATTCCTTCACTTGGCAAATGAGAAAAGTTTACAAATTAGTTGAAACAATAGGACCAATAACAATATAAGATATAATGATATCGAAAACAATACCAATCAGTAACAACTTCAAATATTTATAGAGAGTTTGCAACAAAGGCAGACATGGTGCTTGCAGACTTTGTCTCCCCTGGTTCTCCCCAGTACCTCTAGAGGTTGGTCCTATTATTGTCCCCATATAAAGATGAGGGAATCAAGGCTTGGGGAGGTTAAGAGTATCTCGGTGCCATGTCCCTTCCCACCTGCCTCAGGCTTTGGGAAGACATATCAGAATTCTGTCCTTAAGCCTCAGCTACTAAACACTTTTATGGTATGGAGTCATTGATTTTTACCGGAGACTTCCTAAATGTGAGACACACTGAGGTTTTCCATTTTACTGTGGCTGTTTGGTGGGACATCCGAGGGCAAAGCAAAAACAAAACAAAACAAAACAAAAAACAGAAGCTCCTACAACTTACACAAGAACATCAAAAAGAACAACACATTCCATAAAATGTTTGGCATTCCCCTATTATTCAGATTTTAAAGTTCTGAGCCGCTGCCCTACTGGGTGCACACCTCATGCCTGATCGAGGCTTGAAAATACCTTGAGACTCTATATAGCCCAAGGCAACAAACTGAGACACCACCTATCAGAGCAGCCAATGGGCAGGCCAGTCTTGTGTTTTATGTAGGCTTCTTTTGGCTTTATTAATATGAAGGAAAATTTAAAAAATAATATGACCCCACCCCACCTCCATCCACCCCACCCATGCCCAGCTCTGGATTTCAATATCAGAATGATGACACACAGGTCCTTTTATTCTAGTGCACTATGCTGGTATAACAGATTATCCTGTTTGCTATTTTCTTTTAAGTGCTCACTCCAAAATATGCATGACTTTAGACCACAAGGTCAGAGAAATACTGTTATGTCGTAAGAGTGTGAGGACCTGAGTAAATGAATTGGCTTTTGGCATGTGTTTCTTTCAGATGTCTCCCTCTGCACCTCCTTTTCCCACTGTGCCCAGATTTCAGAGCTTCGGCCCTGCAGTTCCAAACCTAAGCGTGAGAAGGTGTTCAGAAAAGAAAATCCAAGCCACAATAAAAACCACTCTCCGGACACTTGCCTCCTTTCTTCGTGTAGACCCTAGGGAGCTGGAGTGTCATTTATTATTTACACGCAACTGAATGGGTTAATCTTTTCTTTTCCTTATTTTGACAACCATGTTTATCTTTTGAAAAGGCTAGCAGAGGCTCAGTGTGGCACTGGAGTGCTAACTGCTAACACATGGGCTGTGCTACGTCTCAGCAAAAATTTCTTTCATACTTGTACAGGCACCCCGGCCAAGATCAACACCATGAGTTTGATTTTCTTCATCATGAATTGACAGCTTATTTATCTCCATGGAAGAACTTTTTAAGCCCTTTAGTCATCTAGGCAACTTAGGAGGCATTCAGCTGACTGTTCAAAAATATTATTATAGCTTCATAAGAAATAGAGACTAAATTATTTCATTCCTGTTAAGGCCATTCTCCCTTTAAAGAGACATTTTGGTGACCCTGAGCTATGAGAATAACCAAATACTATAAATGCACGTGCAAGCACCCCCTTTTCAGTTGGTATTCTATTCTGAAAAACGTTTTAGACCTGATAGATGCTGATGGTACAAAGTTTTGTGAAGATGTACACTTTCCATGGATTCTCTTTCCAATAATGCTTAGGAAACCTCATCAGAATAATTGGGGAAGAAATCATTTCCGTTTGCCATATCTTGGTATAGAAATAATAGCTTCTGCTGCCTGTGAAACCAGCAAGAAATAGAATGCAAAATGCCAGCTCTTGAGTCACAATGGAAAAGAACATAACCCCATGTGACTGCTGTATGGAACTGAAACCAAGTGCTACTCTGTCAGGCTTTGCCTTCCAGAGGGAGGCTGCGGCTGTTCCTGGGAGAAGTTTAAACGCATTTACAAGCAGACAACGACCCAGAAATACCAACAAATTGGGTATGCAAATGCAGAATCCAAAAACTATTTCCACTGGTAATAAATCACCAGCAGTTCTGCAACTAACAGCAGTGAGAATACTGAGTTGCTATGGCATGGGACAGATCTGTATTTATAACTGTCAGGGGAGAAAAAAAAAAAAAAAAACACCAACCTGTAAATAGGTATGAGAAATTGGCATGGGGAGAGGAAGAGGAGAAACAGCAAAGTGTAGTGGATAGATGGATAGATGGGAGTGATTTCTGACTACAGAGGCTTCCAAGTCAAAGCTGGTACCTCACTTCTTTGGGAGAATATCATCAACTATAACACTGGTTTCAGGTGTTAGGGATTCCACATAATAGTGGCAACAATAGAAAATACTGATTCCTTGCTGTGGGCCAGGTGATCTGCTAGATGCTTTATCTCGTTCAATCCCCTCATCTCATTTCATCCCCAGTAGCAACTCCATGATATAGGCATCTACTATTACTTCCTTCACATTTCAAGGAGGAAACTTCAGCCCAGACAAGTCAAGTAATTTGCCCAAGATCACATCTTTCTACTACTAGCTAGCCTAAATTTCTTCACAAATTCCTGAGTTCCAGGTTTTTTTCTGTCCAATCTATGTCCCATCAGTCACTCTTTCCTGGATCCTCTCATCCGCTCTGCCTTATTATTATCAGATAGGTCCCTCCTGTTGCTTAATGTTTAGAGTATAAGTGCTTGGAGTGGGATGGTTGGTCTGTACAGTATGAAACTGAGGACTTAAATGTTATCAATGATGACAGTGGTGAACAGATAAGCTGGAGGTACCTTTTGTGGCAAAATACGATTCACTTGTACACAGCATTTGTAAGCACATGCGCTCAAGGGAGAGAATACACATATCAAGGTGAGCTTGACAAAGAAGCTGTCCCGAGAGAGAGGGAAGTTCAAGTGGAAAAGCTCTTGTGTATTTCTACCTGAATGTTAATGAATGAGAGAAAAGAAAGCCCTAGAGCAAATATTACAGAGCAGCAAAGGAAGAAGCTATGTAGAAAAGAACATCATGTGGAAGGCAAGATGGAGAAAAAATCTGTTTCAAAAGTTGTAGGAAGTTTATCAGTGAAGAGAGAGGAAACAGAGAGGAGGATACTCTAGCACTCAAGTAGCCCCAGTTCTATAATGTGGAGTGAATATAAATAATTCCTATGGTCTCAGCAGGATTGTGAAAAACTTGAGAGTAGAGACCAGGCCATGTGCTCCTTTCCTCTTCTTCCTGAAGCAGACTTTCTGGAACATTAGGGCAGGGAGGCAAGTTAGAGATTACCCAATACTATCACCTCATTTTACACACAAGGAGCTGAAAGTGTAGAGAAGTTAAATGACTGGTCCAAAATCACACAACTAATTGGTGTATAAGGCCCAGTCACTACATGAAACCAAAGTCCATTTACTTCTTTGCCCTGCACACTTTTCAAACTGCCCAGGTGCCTCTTTCAGGGGGGTTGTCAATAAATATTCACAAAGCACCATTAAAGTCCCCGCTCTCTGAGAGAGAAAAAAGAGGGCTGGGCTGTCCACATTCAGAGCTCAAGCATGCACAGGTCCTCCACCATGCTGTCCTCATCATCCAAACCTTGCTCAACAGGCCTGCAAACGAGAGAAGCTGCAGTTCTAGAAAAATGGGTAAGGAGACTATGAAAGCTCAAAGTTAATGATTTTTAAATGAGGAGGGTTAGTTGGAAGCGTGGAGGAAAAAAACGTTTGACGGATTTATTATCAGTCTGGCCATAAAGATTATTAGGTAAGACACGCTGTATATATACACACTTGTATGTTCCCACACTTGTATGCCCGGCGCTCTATTACCATATGTACATATTTGTTCAACAGAATCCTTCAAAGTCCTCTCCCTTAGAGTCATTTTCAGACATTTCTCAAACATGATGCAGATCAAAATGCAATATACTAAGTCAGGTAATGTCCCCAGCATCAAATTAAAATAGCTAACCGGCCAACAGATGGCAGCTAAAGCAAATCACTTGCCGATTTAAATAAGAACAGCGTTCAGTTCAGTTGCGCACATTTCTCCAGACAGAAGTTGACTGGCTAAATGAAATCAACTTCAGAGCCCAGTTGTTTGTAGTATGAAGGGGAAATCACAAAAAACAAAAATGCCTCCTTTGTTCCTGGAACCTGGGGTGATTCACAAGCATGGACATCCCCAGGTCTTTTGATTTTAAATCACTAAGGTGGAAATGTCATTCACCCAGGAGGTTATTGATTAAAATAAAGAACAGGAATGTCTTCTGCATGAGGCTCACTTCGGCAGGCCATGTTACATCATTTAGATACTGAAAGGAAAGAAGAAGCAGGAAACAAACGGCAGAGAGAGGAAGGTTCAGAACAGTCACAGACCGGGAATAAATAACACAAAGAAGCTTTCTGGCCTGAGGATAGAGGCAGAGGTTGGCATTATTTTACATTAGAAACACTTCGTATTCAAAACGGTAATTGATAGCAGTGAAGTGTTGGGGAAAAGAGCCACTTGCGTTCAGGCAGGCTGCCCTGCCAATCAAACTCAACCTTTCTTTGAATGAATAAAAGCTTCATTGCCCTATTATGCTGATACAGTCAGACAGGACTAAAGTAGCCTGTTTGTCAAGTTTATGTGCACTGCCCCAAGCTACTTAGATTCTGATGCTTAAATAATTCCTCCCAGATCAGCGATGATTTTGGATACAGTTCTCTTTTTTAGCAACGGCGATATAAATTTTACCCTGGAGTTGCCGGTGACTGGCCCCAGATGGGGGAGGGGCTACATTCCTCCCTTCTTTTAATACGAGGAGGGCATTTGGCTGTCTTTTGTTTAGGGCGCTGAAGTGTTCTGCACACAGTCTGTGTGTGCTGCGGGCTGTCTGAAGCCTGCAGACATTTGCCAGATTCTGTATTCCCAGCTCTACAGGAAGTCACTGGAGAGACGTCTCCCCACTGCCTCTCTTGTCATCAGGGATTTGGGGTAAATAGCACCAAACCTTGCCTGCTACTAAGTGATCAATGAAAACTGAAGGGCCTAGAGGGATTTTCTGCTTCCTAAATCCCAATCTTTCTCTGCCTCCAGCAGCACATCAATGCTTTCTTTGGGCACGGGAAGGACTGGAAGGGTACACAGCGCCCCCCCATACCAGCAATGCCAGGATCCTTGAGCAGGGTTTGTAGACTTTGAGAGTTTCAGAAGCTCAAGGGGGCTGAAAATGAACCTGTCCCCTCTGCCTTCAGAGCCTTACGTGCCTTTGACTTCCCGGTTGCTTCTGCTTAAAAATGCATGTGACAAAACTGCTTTGTATTTGCAAAGAAGGAGTCCTGGGTAACAATGAACATGCAATTGGGCTGGAAATAGATTTATCAGGCTTCAAGGATTATTGTTTGCTGAGAGATGGTACACACATTACTATTTCACAGTTCAGCTATGACATTATTAACCTACTGTGCAAGGATTTTATTGCCAGATTGGTCCATTTATCAAAAATAAGAGAAACTCAAAACCCCATAAGGAAGTTAACATTTCAGGCAGGCTTGGCTTTCACTTAATGCCATTAATCTATCTATTTACACAAGAGCAAGAAATGTTCATTTAGTAACGTCTCTCCTTTTGGTATAAAAGCTGCATGACGGCACTGGATGCAAGCATGTGAATGTCATGCTCATTGTCACAGGAAAAATGAGTGTTTTCTCCTTAAAATGAGTTTGAGTCCCCAGGGCCTGCCACATATACTGGGTTGCCATGTGCTAGAAGCTTGGTTCTCAACCAGCAAAAAAAGGACTAAGTGCAAGTATTGAAACATTTAAATGCCCAAGGTAGAAAGAGAAGTGTGGAAGGAGGTAGACACTCCTAATCATTTTTTGACAATACGCAAGATAAAAATACATAAAGTTTCTCGAAGGAAAAAAAAATGTTATCCAACCTTATCACAACAATGAGCCCTTATAATAAAAAAGGACACAAAAGTGATGGCAAACAACTCAATAATTCATAGAGATGCCATTGATTTTAGACTACAAAGATAGTGGTCTTTTGACATATCTTCTCCAATAGGAGGCTTCAATAACACAAGGATATTCATGGAGCAATACACACAGTCGTGTTACACATCATAGAGTACCCAGCACTATATGTCCACCCTGAGATGTCACATAGCCCTGCTAGTCATGCATGAATCTGCATGATGGTGTTAGAAATGTGCTTATCTGCAGGTAAAGACACAGACCTTGAAAAAAAAAAAAAGAGGGAGCAAAATGACTCTTGTCCCATTTCTCAATCTTTCTTTTGTTTCTTTCTTCATTCTTTTTGTTTTATTATTTCTTTATGGAAGAGAAGACAATTTCCAAGCCCATAAAATGCCTGCAACCACTAACATTTGTCCAATCAATCTTTGGTCTTCATTATATATATATATATATATAATGTTGGAAAAAGTGAAGGGAGGCCATTGGGAGAAAGAGACACTCGCTTTTGATATGTTTATATGTATGTGTGTATACATGTATATATGTACATATATGTATACACACACATTTCAAGAATGTCACTTTTAAAAAAGAATGTCTCTTGTGTCAGCTTCCCTTCACTTTGTAATGTACATACATGTATACACACACTCCTATCAGTAAAAATAAACACATACCCAGGCTACATGAATAGTTAATAAAACATTCAGCAAGTACTACTGAGCCCCTCGATAGGAGACACTGTGCTCCATTGAGTGGTAAGTATTCCATAAACAGTAGCCTTGACTCAGTACCAGGAACTGTGCAGAGTGCCTAACAAACATTACTGTCTTCAATCCTCAGAACAACCCCAAAAGTGTAGTTAGCCCTATTTTAGGAACAGGGAGGCTGAGGCTCAGGCTGGTTAGCAGCTTGCTTGAGCCACATAGCTGATAAGCTGCAGAGCCTGGTTCTGCCTGCCTCTACAGCCTGTGCCCTCCCTCTCCTGCTGCTAATCACCTCCCTCTGGCACACCCAAGGAGCCAGGGAGGATACAAGGATAAAGAAGTAGCCCCTGCCCTGGAAGAGCTCACAGTCTAGCAGAAAAGTCACATACACAATTAGCTAACAAGGCAGAAACAAGTATCCTATCAGCAGGGTGGAAAGTTAGGGGCCACATGGCAAACTCAGCACTGACGTGGGAGAAAAGCCAGGAGGTCTTCCTAGAGGTTGTGCACTCTAATGTGCATGCTTGTGCGCATGTGCACACACACATACACACACATACCGTCTTTCCTCTAAGACAAACCTGCCACAACAGGTACATAAATATCCTGCACCTTTGAAAGTTTCTGGCACAACATGGTCATTTGTTAATGTTTTCTCCTCCGAATGCTTAAGTCACTGCTCTAGTATTTTCGGGGGCTTCTTTTGGTTTATGGAACAGAAGAGCTCCATTAATACTAAACCAAATCGGATCCATTATCATGAGTCATCTCAAGAAAATACTGTTAGTGAGGTGATAACTTTTGGGCCTGATCAAGCTGGCTGGCTTGTGGTATTGTTGGTTCTGCAATGAGTTAATAATATACATGCTCCAGGAATGTTGTGAGGGGGAGAAAGGGCACATGCAATGATACCATATTATCTGAGTTCTACTGAGCATCTGCTATTGGCTGGCCACTCAGCTAGCACTTTGCCCACCTCTGCTCATCAAATCCTCATAACTTGTGCGTGAGGAACATACTGGCTCCTTTACAGACAAGGCAACAAAGTCTACAAAATCTGGGCAAGTCACCTATCTGTCACTCTACTGAGTGGCTGAAATGAGATTCAAACCCAGGTCTGCCAAGCTCCAGAATCTATGTTCTTAATCATTATTCTCTGCCAGGATGTTCTATGTCTTTTTTAGATTTCTCTTTCTAGCGTGTTACCAAAAAATGTGATTGAATCTAGTGGGTCTACTATGCAAAGTACCTATGAAAGCACATCACTTGTGTCCTCCCCATGACTTCCCAGCCCCCATTCCAAGTGCAGTTTGAAGGAGGTTGCTCTAAGGCAGGAGGAAGAAAGGAAACAGGCCTAGGAAGCTGGCCTTGCTGGCAACGCTCAGTGTGAATGGGAAGGTATGCTGCTGCCTGCGCCCAATTCTCCTGTCCTAATCCTTAAAAAACACCCAGCAGTGACTGCCTTCCAGATTACCTACAAGGATATAGCTGTTATCTATGGAGCCTGTTCAAAAAAGAGTCATAATTTGAGGCATTTCTGTCATCAGCATGTCACACTGGAAAAGCAGTATGGACCAGCGGCTAAACCACAAATTTCAGAAACCCAACTGACATGCGTTGCATTGGCATATCAGGGGCTGGTCTGAAGCCAGACGCTCTGTGTCTTCCAGCAATACTCATCAATAACTGACAAATTCCATGCTATTTCTGAAGAATAACATTCCAAGTTAGATGGATGGGCATTTGCTTTGCATTGGTGCATTTGAGTCCAAAGGATCCACAAACATATTACTATACAAAAGCACTTTTGTAAGGATTTGGGGATAAAGGACAGTGTTCACCACGGGGAGCTCCAATACCAGAGGCTATGTCTCTCTTCGACTAATTTAAAGTAAATAATGTTTCTGTTTCTCTTTCAAAATAGACAAGATTTTATCCTGGCCCAATACCTATGTAAGATGGTGCTATGTAACTACTAAGAGATCAATATTCAAGCAAAGGTATAGCCACTTTGGGAAAATGAAAATTTGTTTTAATTGCAAAACACGGACAGGATGGAATATTCTCTTTACAAAAGAAAACTTTACATTTCAGAAGGGGACACCAAAGATACAGAAACCTAGATTTTTCAAAGTTTCCAATGTCAGATATTCAGCCTCTTTCTGGCACACAGGCTGGCAAAAAACAAGTTGGTACTTAATAAACTTTTTTTTAATGACTGAGCAAATAAATGGCTTCTGTTCTGTTCTCCTCGTAACTTTTTTAAAACTTATCAGACCACAAAGTCCCCATTTTTACTTGAAAAATATAGTCAAGAAAACTAACAGGTACGTAGATGTCTGCTGAGTGGTAACAATCAAGCCAAAGATACATCTTTTTTTTTTTAATTAACAAAATCTTTGATCCTAAAAATAAGCTGCAAAATCTGTCATTGTTCGATATCTCTGATTTTATTTTATTTTTTAAAGATTTTATTTATTCATGAGAGACACACAAAGAGAGACAGAGACATAGGCAGAGGGAGAAGCAGGCTTCCTGCGGGGAGCCCAACGTGGGACTCAATCCCAGGACTCTGGGATCATGACATAAGCCAAAGGCAGACACTCACCACTGAGCCACCCAGGCATCCTTATATCTCTGATCTTAAAAATAAGTGTCACTTTATATATAGCTTCTTCAGAAACAGTCATTATACCAATTGAAGTATACCTGCACTATTGCTGTGAGGTTCCCTGAGTCTAGAATGAGTGAGCTTTAGCCAAGGCTCATCTCGGAAATACCCAGTTTATCAGAAGTGGTTTTAACCTAATTTTCACATATAATACCTTTGATCATTGTCCTTACAAATGCTTACAGGCAACTATTAAGAAACACCTGTGCAGAGGAAGGTTGGGGAGCACCTCTGTGGCTCAGCCTGTTAAGTGACCAACTCTTGATTTCAGCTCAGGTCATAATCTCAAGGGTGAGATCTGAGCACTGAGTCCAGCTCTGCACTCAACAGGGAATCTGCCTGAGACTCCCTCCCTCTCCCCCTCTCTGCCCTTTCCCCTGCTCCTTCAGGCTTGTGTGCTCTCTCTCTCTCTCTCTCTCTCAAATAAATAAATAAATCTTTAAAAAAAAAAAAAAAGGAAAAACAAGAAAAAAAAAAAAACCTGTGGGGAGTTTACCATTTTGAATGACCACTCTCATGGGCAGATACTACCTTCATCTTCAACCAGCTCCTGTGTGGTTGGAAGCCCCCTTCATACTCCTCTATTTGTTTTCACTCGAACTTGGTATTCTAGAATTGGTTTTCACTCCATTTTGTATCACCCAGCAGGATTCACTTCAGTGGGAGACTGAGTTATGAAACAATACATTTAAAGCATCTCATATTTGTGATTCAAAAGGAAAGAAAAGTTTTAACCTTGAGCTCTAAAAAAGTTTGCCAACAGATTTCTAGGGTCCGAGGTGAAGAATAATTTCTGTTTTGCTTCAATATGAATTGCAAAATTCAAATGATTACCCCACTGCTGGGCTCTCTGTTTCCAGAGAGAAATGAGGGAAAAGGTTGGTTTCTCTGGTTAAATCTCTAAATTGGACTCCATGGAGTCATGCTGGCAGGTGAGGGCTCTCCAGGAGTTACATCCTTTCGTCATCAAAACCTTACAAATGATTTATTTAATTGGGAAAGAGAACCACAGAAAGGCAACATATCATACAGCTACTACTTCTGAATTCTTTTTCCATTTTTCCCTGTTGGCGAAGGAGTAAGAGGCTCTTAAAAATTCATTTTTTCTTCTTGTGTATGTGTGTGCTCATTGTGTATGTAGAGTGTGGAATCAATGTCTGGGTTAAAATAAAAATATCAGGGTATTGACTATGGCTAGTATGTATTATGGCTAATAAAATATAACTGGGCCAAATTGTTCTCAGAGAAAGTTGTGTACATTCCTAAGGGGCAAGAATATGAACCAAGTCTGTAGTCAAAAGTCCAATAAGTCTACACAACTGCAGACAGTTTCACACCCAGAATGCTAAATATGTTCAGTGAGTTAGCAGAAAACATTTTCTATGACTCTATCTTTTCAATTTGAAATTCATACCTCTACCAGATCCCAATAAAAATTGACAGATTATATTTAAAGACCACAGAACTAGTACTGATATATTTTGACTAGAAGGGAAAGTGTGCAGTTGGAAAATGAATTAACCAAAAGGGTTTGATTGCTGTCTCTAACTAAATTTGCTTCTGTATGTTTGTGCTAATATCCCACTATCTCTGCCAGAATGAAATTCTCCTCAAGCTACACCCCCAGGATATTCACCACCTATGGACCTAAGATTCTCTTCCTCCTTCTTTCTCTCCACCTTCCCACCAGATTTTCCTCCTTATGCCTCTCCCACAATAGATGTGCTCTTCTCCTAACCAAAACAAGGAGAATTTTCTTTTATTTCTCCCACCGATTCATTGAATAACTATCCTCCTTTCCTGCCTTCATCTTACCAATGTCTTTAGTCATCAAATTCCCACCAAATGTATTAGTGTTTTTCTCTGAGTGTACCTTACTGAGAAAGATCTGTTCACATCATTACCAAAACTATCCTGATTTCCCGTAACTACAAACCTCGCCTTTTAGAAAGTGACCAACATTCCATAATGCTAATTCAAACAGCTAATGCAATATATCTGGTTCATGGATGGCAGTCAATAAATACTTGCTGACCAGCCACTCAGATCTAAATCAAAAGATGGGAAAAACTATTTGCAAGTAGAATGTGGCTAGGAAGGAAGGACCCTAAAATATTCTGCTAAAGACAGTATTTAAGCTTAGCTTTTCAGTTCGAACAGCTGAAGAGATTCCTATTGTCATTCTATTTTGATTTCTTGAGGTTAAAATTTTAAGGTATATTTGTTAAACTTCTAGCAATTTCTCTACTGCCTAATGTTGTATATGGGATGGGTGTGGGGGAGGATCCCTCAAAGATGTTGGCAAAGATGAGTAAAAAGCCTGAGAATAAATGCATCCAAGGCAATTATGATACTGAGCCAAAAGAATAAAATTTTAAATTCTGCTATCCCTAATTCATCAGTGAAACTTGACAACCAAAGATTCCTAGAATTTAGAGCTGAAAGGCTTCATCAATTATTTGCTCAAACAATTCCCATTTTGCAGATTCGAGACCCAGAGGGATTAAGGGAATTTGTGAAAAGACAGAATGAAGGACTGGCAGAACCAAGCAAAAAATCTAGATCTCTACTCACTTTTTCTCCTCTCCTCCTCCTGTAAATTGGATATAATATTACTCTTCTAATCTACCAGGATGCCGTGAGAATGATAGGATAAAAAATATATGTGCTAGATGCAAAAGAACTTCTTCGCAAAAACTATCATAAGGGATAGAACTATATTGAATTTTTTTTGTCTGTTACATTTATATGATTTTTAAATTGCATAATCTCTACTCTTCTGGCCACAAGGCCTTTATTCAATGTGGTAATTACGTGTTCCTACAAAGTAAGTCAAAGATCTCCATTTGCTCATTCATTTAAAAAGCTCTTCTTCCCAAATTTGACATGTAAGCAAATAGCCAACAGCTACTCCTACAAGCCTCTCAGAACCATGCAAACTTCTCAACAGGCCCCTAAGAGTTTTTTATGTTTCTTTTTTAAAGACACAGACCCTTTTCCTGTCTAATTCACGGGACTCCTATAGCATTATCTTGCACACCTCTGTCATTTTTCCTTTCTCATTGTTACAAATGGAGACAAGAACTGTAAGCAGCATTACAGGAATTTCCTCCAGGTTACTGTATATTCAATACTTCTATTTAAACTTCTCATTTTGTCTGCTATCTTTGTTTTTGGTCCCTCCTCTCACTCCCACCACCCTGTTGCTAAACCTGGTATCAAATAGACGAGTTTTGTATTCTGGAGCTGGGAGTATGCCGTTTTCTCTTGACTTAGGGATGGTTCTTTTAACATTTTTAAATAAAACTTAATAAGCTTTAATGGCATTAGTTCTGCCCTCCTTTTAGCCAAGTCTTCATGACATGATGTACTGCCACGCAGTCCCTGTGTTCTTTCTCTGCATCCTGGGTTAATGTCTATCTCATTTTGGCATTCAAAGGGCCACTGTTAGGTTTCCTCCTCCTGCCTAAAATGTTAAGGACAAATAATAAAACACCTTGAATCTTGAGCACAAGACAGACTCTGTCTATTGAGGAAGCAAATTTTCCAAACAAACTAGTCCGTGAGTTTCTTTTTCAAGCTACTCTAAAGTTGGGGGGCATTATAGTTCATAATTTCCCACTGCACACACTAAGTGTTGGGTTCGGGTTTGTTTTTGTTTCAGTACAACAATAGCTTCTAATCTGGGGGACCGGAATGGCATTTTTGAAAGCCCATGTCTCCCTCCCTCTTTCCAATGTTTTATTTCGGCTTTAAGACACCCTTCCTGTACTTTGCCAACTTCTGGATTTAGAAAACTCAGTACGACGGAAACTGATTTCAATAGAAACTGCATCTCTGTAACTGTGGGAAGGACCTCATCCTTCTCTTGAGGTAGCAAAATTCTCTTCCCTTTTACTGATATGTATGTGTATCTTTCCCCTGATGTTCACTTCTCTGCAAGCAAAAAATAAATCTCCCAAGCAGGACATCTCTGTCATTTCATTGGGAATCAAAGCAGATCCAGTGTTAAAGCTTTGCCATTGTCAGAACCACCACTTCTCTAGGTCCGAACTTTGGGCTCATCATTATTTCTAGATATTTCCATCTTAGAGCCTGCTAACCAGTGTGTGTGTATGTGCCCATGCACTTATGTGTTTGTATACATAGATATGTAGTCATACATGTATAGGCACATATATACTTTTGTATACTTCATACATACATCTGTATGTGTGTATGTTCATGTGTATGCCTGTGCACACTATACACACAAACAGTAATTAGCTACTCTTGGCTTATTAAATTCTCCTTGGCAATACCTTGGATATTCAACTGTTTCTAACTCCACAGCTTTCCAATTCCTATGGACTAGGAATCTTTTTTGAGATTTCATTTTTCATTCTTCTCATCCCATTGAAACACAAATGAAGCAAAGGTCAATCAATACTGGCTATATATGTATATATATTTATAACTCACGCATATATATGTAATATATTTATATATATAATATATACTTATTTATTTCCAGCTGGTTATTGTTCAGCCAAAAGCTCCCCTTGTTCCATGCATATAGTCAACATAGCCTATACTGATTTTATCCACATTCATTTATGTTGTGATTACACAACATACCAGAGAATATGATCTTATGAAAATCTTTCCTCTGATTTTATTCCTACACATACACATTTACAGTTATTCTGTAAGTTTCATAATCTGTTCAATAATATTTCCTCCTTTCACCCAAATACCAGCTAATGCAGCATGAATGATAAAATATTATTTACCCATTTCACAGGTAAGAAGGATAAAAGGAAGTAGAAGGACCTACAAACCACTTGGAACTTGGCCAGGGTCAACATCTGTTTCTTTCGTGCATAAGCAAGCTCCAAAAATCCCTATTCTGATCAGACGTTATGATCTGACTTTTCCATATAAGATGCTTTACAACAACAAAAAAAATTGGTGCACTCAATTTCTATTCTTTATTATCTTTGATTTCAAGCCATAATGATTTTGCTTCCTCAACAATTTTTCCAAGGTCCCCTTTTACCTCGATTTTTTTTTCTAACCCTTACTTTATACATAAGGTTATTCCTTTGGTTTTATTTCCACCAGCCTGACACTTTCCTTCTTTGCTGATCTTTTCTAAATAGTTTATGTCCCACAATATCTATTCTTCTCCCCCCACACACCATTCATTTTCATTACTCTTCCATGATTTGACTATACCCATCATTTCTGAAATAGAGAATGCCTGAACTTCTTTGAAAATCCACATGTCAAAATGTAATAAAAATGTTTTCATTGCTACATTGTTTTAAGAGAAATGAATGGCCTGCTCGACCACCAATTCCAAATTTATATTCAATTTTAGGAATATATATTATTAAGCCTTTTTCTCTTTCCCTGGTTATAAAAGACTCGAGTCGACTCTGTGGTCTTGCATGGCTGGGATTAAGAGTTAAGGCATTCCTTATAAATCAGTGTAATCTTTACAACAGGACATTGCTATATTGAGAATTCCTCCCTGTATTGTGCATTTTCAATTATGTTACATGTTTCTACTTAGTAAGCCAGCTTAATTCTACGCTGTGTCACAATATTAGAACATGTCCAGGTTGGAAAAGGGAGCAATCTTACTTCTCTTGTAAGTTGTTTAGCCTTTGGCACTTATAAATCCCCCCAAAACACTGGGGAAATCCCTTTTCCTTGCTTTTAATATGTCTTTAGATTTATTACTTGAAGAATCTGCTCACTTAATCCTTTGCTGAGGCCAAGCCTGCCTCGTCAACATTCTAATAAAGGTTCGACAAAGAAAACAAAAATCACAAAATCAGGTGTTCAAAGAATGCTTCAGACTTAAAATGAATTTCCAAGTATATTCTCCACAAGAAAGACAAGAATAGGCAGGAGGCTTTAAATTACTCTGCATAAATCCAGCCCCATTTATCTTGGGCTTTATTCCTAGACAGTTCAGCCAGGGCAGGCAGCAGGACAGAGTCCGAAAGGCCCTTCAGGGACCAAATTACTGCCTCAAAATGGGGCTTGTGTTCCAGGTGGAGGACAATATTACCCGAGAAATGTTGCAGAGATACGGTGTGCTTCAAAGAGCTCTATTAAAACATTTGAAATGATCGAAGCTTATGTCATTGAAAAAAGGGAGGAATTGAGAAGCTTGATTTAAAATGTATTTTAAGCCAAAAAAACTAAAGGTCCTGTGAATGACCAAAGGAAAAAGGTCACTAATAAAAAAATTAACCTGCTATCTAAAATGCAACATCCAAGTTCCTGGCAAAAGTGGCAGGGTTCTCAGAGTATTTATTGCATAAAGAAATAATTTAAATCTCCCCATACAATTCTGATGCAAAAAAAAACCATAATGCTGGGAGAATAGATGTATCTGATTTCTGTTGTTTTTCAAGCTTCAGTTAGGGAAAGCGGATTTAAATTTTTTCTTTGGTTCCTGAAAATCATCTGTATTCACAAACATAAGAAAATATAGGATAGAGGGCAGAGACATGAAGAGTAAAATTTTCCTGCTACCTACATGTGTCTTTATCCTTTTCAGGTATACTTCTTTCTCCCCTTTCTTGCTCATACTTCTTGAAACCATCCTGAGTTAAGTCGAGAGGCAGATTATTCTCCATGACACTAAGAAGGTCCCAAGACAGAAGCATTAGCCCCTCCCTGTCTATAGTTATGTGTGGCATCTAGAGAGTGACCCATCCTTTAAAGTCCAAACTCGACATCACCTCCTCCATGGTATTACTGACAGAATTAGTTGTTCTTTCAACATCATAGAGGAGAGCAGAGAGTGTGGTAGGAAGAACACGGGCATTCAGCCCATTTACTGTGTCAGAGGGGCAGGTCATCTAACTTCCCTGAATTTTCATTCCTTCGCGTAAGATAGAGCTCACACCTGTGCTATCAATCTCAATACACTTGTCTGCAATCACATGGGCTAATGTACACACAAAAGCATTATAAAGTACAAATTCCTCCACATCTCTAAGTCCCTTATCTGCACCCTATATGGAATCAGGTATGTTTCACAATTCAGAATTTTTCAGATTTTAGAAAGATCATATGGCACACATCCCACACATACTGCATATTAGGTAGCACTCCATCAGTGAAGTGTATGAATATGAACATTAAATGGAATAAGCAAAGATCATGATGAATACCAAAATCTATTTCAATCTATAAGAATCTTGTCCAAATTCTCTCATTTGACAACTGAAGAGAATGGATTATCATTTTTATTTATAGGACTCTAATCATCAGCAATAAGTCAGATGCCAGTAGGAAATGTTGGTCATCAACATTATTCACTAAGCACTCATTATGAGCAAAATACTCTGCACAGCAGTTTGAATGTATTCAAAAGAGGTAAAAAATAATATTTGGGACTATTTATAATAATAAATTAATAATAACCTCAGTTAACATTTACTGAGCGCTTCCTATAGACTCTATGTATTGTAAATGCATTATCTCATTTAACACTCATAACAATCCCGAGTATTATGCCCAATCTGCAGATGGGAAGAATTGAGGCTTAAAAAAGGGAAGTCACCTGCCCAGGTCAGGTACTAAAGATGCTGCTGTCATTCTCATGGGGGACCATCAATAAGTAAGATACTTCCTGAGAGGATAAGAGTAAGCAATTTGAATAGGTAGGAGTGACCTAGCCAAGGGCGATTCTGAAGTCTACTAGTTTGAACTACCCAACCTATAACCTGGATCCCTTGAGACAGAGGTGGAAACCTCTCCCAGTCTGTAAATGTATCTGAAGTTTGAGTTCCCAACCAGCTGTTGACATGTAACTTCCAAGTCCTAAAAATAAAACTCCTGAGATCAGCCACATTATACATTTGGAACTATTAAGACATACAAACATTTCTTCTTCTGACATTCATTCTTGATGCAGAAAAAAAGAGACAAAGAGAGAGAAAGGCAAAGAAGACGAGGAGTTCCAAAGAAGATGGGAAAGAAGAGAGAAATTCAAAATTATTCTACACAACAGACAACAAGTAAAAAAAAAAAAAATTAAGGGCAAAGGCAAGTTGAACAAGGAAATATCCATTAGACCCAAAGACAATGAAAGAAACAATAATAATATGAATCGTTTATCCTTCACTGAAGGCAAGTTCCAAATCACTTACAATCAAAATAAAATACTCCTCAATCACTTGATGATAAATAGCTTTCGAGGACCATGGTATCATCTTCTATGGAGATCAGATCACAGACTATTCATTTATCGACTGTTCAGTACTATTTGCTACATTGGTGTTAAGAAGGTTTGGCTTTTTTCTTTATCAATTGCAGATTAGACAGCACATATCCAGAGGACAGGAGCTCTGCCCCATATTTTATTGTATCCTCTTAGTCTTTATATACATCTCATTCAATAGTAATAGTTATAGCTACAATTTCTGAGGACTCATAATGCCCCATGTGTTGGTTGTTTTTCAGAATTCTCTCATCTATTCTTGTTTTCAGGGAGTATTATCACCACAGTCTCCTGATGAAGAAACCAAAACTTAAGAAGCTTGAATAGTTTGCTCAAGATCATACAGCAAAGCGCCAGAAGCTGAGACTTAACTCTGTGATTTAAAATTTCTTGCTCTTCCAATGTCATGTATATGTGTTGTACACATTGATACATATACAGTATGTTCACATGGGTAGTTGCTTTGTTTTCCATAATCTCGGCATCTTCCTTCATTACTCCATCAAAATTATCTCTGTAACCAAAATGACTCTAATATGCTTTAAAAAAATCTCTTGTAGAAAAAAAATTCCAAAGGCTTTTCACTTTTGATAACTGATTTCTCTCCTTGAGAGATCCGGAGAAACCTGGATGTCTCTGCCTCTACCCAACCTATCTAGACAGCTCAACTAGAGTTTCAGAGATGTGTCAAGGTCATACAACAAAGCAGTAATGGAGGTAGGGTTAGAATGTGGGCCTCTTGACTATAGCCCGAGGCACATTTAACTCAAGAATCATTTTGAGAAGTCAGTTTGTATATACTAAGGGTCTATTAGCCACTCAGTACTACTGTGAGACAACTAAAATTGTTCTTGTGCTTATCTAGTCCAAAAAAAAGAGCTAATATACATATGAAATTAATAAAGGAACTGCTCAAGTTGATGATGCTAATCACATGCAACAAAATTTCAGAAGAACCCCCATCCAATGTTGGAAAGAGCACTGGCCTAGAGCCACAAGACTTAGCTTCAAGTTCAAGTTCTGCCATGGTCTCCATGGGTATTTTGGCCAAGTCACTTTCATTTTCCTCTTACAAGATGATTAGCTTGGGAAAGAAGAATGATGTCGTGTCTCAACCAGTGAATAGTGGTGTGAGCTTCAGCAGTGGAACATGCGGATATTAATAGTACCTCTACTGGAAAGCAGTGAGGAAAAAATGAGACAACTCACAAAAGGCGACAGACATGGTGTCTACAGTGATTGACAAACACTACCTGTTACTATTTGTGATTTTAAGGTCATTGTCAATTCTGAAACTATATGAAAGGGAATATTTTGTCAGAGTTCAGTTCCCCAGAAGACTTTCTTCTCTTGCTATTTAAGGGACGAATTTTAAGTCTACCCTTGGTCTTTGAAATTAAAAGAAAGTATCAAAAATGGTCTTATTACATCTCATGTATGTAATCAGCTACCGAACACCAGAGACTTTCACCTTGGGTCTGAATAGCCCCTGTTTTTTTTTTATATCTCTAGGTGCTCTCCTTTTATCGATATTTGCATCGGCAACTGTTCCACATCATTACTAAACATTTGACATCAGACTTCAGAATTTCTGACGCTGGCAGAAGAGTTCTTGCCTCTCACTATACTTTTTCAGAAATTACTCATTGTAGGCAAATGTACCCAAGTCCTTGGAGCATATGAGATGAGATGAACCAAAATCAGAAGTTCTTTCTACCACTGAGCCTTGAGGTACTTACACTTATCTCACAAAAGGATGTTTCTTTAAATTTTTAAAGGGTAGCTTTTATTCTTTTTCAAACTACTCATATCAGAGGTCCTTCCAACTGGAATATGTGCCAGCCTTAAAAGTATAGAATACAATGCTGGATATAAATTGACATCACATTTTCATTCTCCTCACTTCTGTTATTTTCAAAACCTCAGACTTTCCATTGGTCGTACTGTATTCGGTGGCGCTGTCATCCGTGCATTGAGCAGTGGATTATCTTTTTTTTTTTTTTGCTTCTCAAGAACCACAGTTGCAGAAGCAACTCTAAAGGGCAGATGTTGCTACACACTGTAAAAGTGAAGCTCTATATTTTTTTAAGATTTTATTTATTTATTTATGAAAGACATACAGAGGCGGAGACATGGGCAGAGAGGGAAACAGGCTCCCTGTGGGGAGCCCAATGGGGGACTCTATCCCAGGACCCTGGGATCATGACCCTGAGCTGAGCAGATGCTCAACCACTGAGCCATACAGGTGCCCCAACAGTGAAGCTTTAGAAGTAACCCACATCTCAAGGCATAGAGAGACTGTCTGAGATGGTGATCCTAGCAGCTCTGCAAAAAGAAGTCTTGAGAGGAAGCTTAAAACGGCCACCCTCCACTGCAATGCCCCAACCTGCTCCCAGTAAACAGTGACAACAAGGTTTCAGCTCACAATGCCCCAGTCTTTCTCCTACTGGCAGCCTAAGATTTTAGATTTAAAGCATTCTCCCAATATTGCTGAATATGGATATAACCTCTCAATTCCTGAGTTAAACAATCATGTATCTGGATAATTATATGCGATTAAAAATTATGTGTTAAACTATTCCAACAGGTGCCTCTTTAAAATTAAACAATTTCTGTCTTGCATATACCCCCCAAAATACTGCAACTCTTGGGAAGGTAAATCACATATACTAAAATAAAAATATAATACACAACATGTTCTGGCACTTAAAACATGTCTCAGCTCAAACTGTCCTAGATGCTTATGGATTTAACGTAAAACACATATGAAAGGGTAAGAGATAATCCTACTGTATTTACCATGTTATTTGTAAGTCTGTCTGTCAGGGAGCAATTTTGAAGCAGAAAGACATTCCTGAATGGTGGGAATCACATGAAGCAATAATCTCATCTGGAATTTAATAGTCCTTTTTGTGTGTGTGATTTTGATCATTTTCCTTTTATGAGAACCGTATGCACAGACTTTTGATTGCTTCTGCAATGGAAAAAGAAGAGAATGTCCTCCTGAATCCCAATGATCTACTTTGGCCAAAATCAGATACCAAAGCTGTTAATAGGAAGAACACTTGCAATCCGGGAAATCCTATAATGTAATGACCAAGGTAGTTGGTTAGAAACTCCAAACACTCCCAAGTTGACAGAGACAGCAGTTCCCATTGGCAACTACACAGCTAAGTCCCTTCACCCATTCTATTTACACCAAAGAATGAGAAAGAGATATTTAATGGCATAATTTTCTATACGTTCTGGGTGGTCAGAGCCATGTGTTTTAGGATGGCTTTTTCCATGAAGAAGGTGCGGTTTTGTGGGCAAACTTTTTAATCCCCTTCCCCACGCCCCCTGGGCCATGTCACACAATTAAAAACTGTGGGTGGGAGAAGATGGATTGCTCATTGCCCTCCCACTCTGTGCTCCTTCTTTTGGATGGCATCATCGGACCCAGATGACAAGCCAGGAGGCGAGAGGCTTCCAGCAGCAGCATCTGGCCCTCTGGCAGATGGTCAGGCCCTCGGGTTCCCGGCTTGGGCTCCCTCCAGATGTGGCTCATGCTTCTTCTGTTTGTGAGCTTCCTCCTTCCTCTGCAGGGCATTTTTCACACAGAGTCATTTTGGACCAGAAGAACTGGCAGGTTCTTATCTAAGAAGAGGATCTTATGTTTTTTCACTCTGGGGTTATATTTTACACAAAGATAATTGGATCCAAAGGCATATATGAAGGTAGTATCAGAGCCATCTCCCTAGACCTCTGTGGTGCTAGGCAGAGGGGTGGGGGTATACAAACAAATCACAGTGTCCTTACTCCTCTATCATTTTCTACTCCGACCTTTTCTTTCCTAATGAAATCCCATTTTAGTTAACACGAAGGGCAGCTGAGAAGAGAAAAACAATGAGAAATGGATTGTCTGTCACCTGGGATGAGGAAGAGCTCTCTGGGTGGTTCGGATTTGGTGATGACATAAGCCCTGGGCCTGGACATTGTTAGCATATATACAGCCATTAGTTTTTTCCAACAAGGCAGCTATCTCCTGTTCCTCACCTCCCCATACCTACCCCTTGATTGACTCCCCAGTTGTGCCTTAGCAGGAAGGGCCCCCTGAAGCAGAGCTCTAAGGTGACCGCCCCCAAGCTTTGGTGATTATAACAATAACCACAAAAATATCACCTTCAGCAGCAACTGTCATTTATTTGCCACTAGGTACCATGCTAGGTACTTAACATGTCTCAATTAATCTAATCTTCACATCATCCCAATGAATCTACCTACCCTACAGGGGAGTAAAGTAAAATTGAGAGAAGTTAAATATGGCCCCACAAGTCCTAAGTAGTAGACCTAGGATTTGAACCACGGTCTATCTGATCCCAAAGCCTGTATTCTCTTCATTCTGCCACAACACCTCCCCAGTTGCTACTTACGATATATCAGAAAGATAATAAGAGATACCCTCATCTTTAAGTTAGATAATAGAAAATTATAGAAAGATTTTTTGCACTAGAAAGAATCTTAAAGATCATCCAAAACAACCATACAGATGATGCTAGGAGTATCCCTCAGATTCTGCTTACGGTCCTCCTTTAATGACATAGTGCCCTCAAGGCAATCTGGGCTCTTACGCAACGGAATCAGGAATGTCTTAATTAATCAGAACTGAATTCGACTTCCTTGTTAGCTCCCACCACTTGGTTGTGGATCCTGCCTGCCCTTAGTAACATTGGAATAAGTCTTTCTCCTGTACAACTCATTGGACATCGGGGCATCGCACCCACACTTTTCTCCACTGGGTTGACTACAGGATAAATACTGCTAGTTCTTATTCCTCATATTCACCTAGCACTACCATTACCATCAGAAAAATTACCTTGATTACTTATTTAACTTCCTTATTATCTATCTGCCTCCAGTAGGATTTAAGCCCATGAGAGCAGGGATATTGTTTGTCTTATTCATGGCTACACCCCCAGCTGCTACCCAGTAGGTAGTCAACAACAAATGGGTACTACATCTGTGTATTCCGGCCCAAGTGAATTCATGCATTCATTCAACTGTTTGTTCATCCATTCATTCATGCAACATCCAGCATTTAGTAAGCACATCTACCAGTTATATGCCAGGAAAAGTGTTAAGCGATAAATTCAGTCAGTCAGTAAGCATTTACCATAATAATAATTATTATAGCTAACATTTGTTAGGAGTTTACCAAGGCATATATTAGGTATTTTAGTTAGGTTTATGATTTAAGTATCCTTTTAACCCTCTTTGTAGAGATACGAAAACAGAGGTTTAGAGAGATAGTAACTTCCCCAGGTTTATATTAACAACCAGTAGTAAAGAAGAGACTTGAAACCAAGTTTTCTGATTATAAAACTGACACTTCGGGGATCCCTGGGTGGCGCAGCGGTTTAGCGCCTACCTTTGGCCCAGGGCACGATCCTGGAGACCCGGGATCGAATCCCATGTCGGGCTCCCGGTGCATGGAGCCTGCTCCTCTCCCTCTGCTTGTGTCTCTGCCGCTCTCTCTCTCTCTGACTATCATAAATAAATTTTAAAAAAAACCTGACACTCTGACCCCAACAGTACACTACCCTCCATTTGCTAATAGTAAGGAGTGTCTGTCTCTGTGTTATTTTATTGCTATAGGAAAGGAGAGGAAATTCATTGGAGGCTAAAAGAAGGATTCACAAATTAAAAAGACAACCATACAAAGCAATCAAAACTCTATCTCTAAAATAATTACAGATCAACTACAAAGCAAGGGTATTGATGGAACCCTATTCCCAAATCCTAAACTGACTTGAGTAATGAAATGGTCAGAGTAGCGAGAAGGCAGAAAGGTTTCTTGTTGGAGAAGAACAGATTTTAGCACAGTTTCCAGTGAGACACAATTGTTTACAGAGAAGACTTGTTCAGGGTTCCTAATGGGGAGCAGTCTGACCCAAAACCCAGAGATGGGAAACGTTCTATGAGATGGTAGTGAGAGACTTTGTTGGGCTAGAGTGAAAGAGGGAAAAAGAGAAAAGGGAAAAACAAGGACATTTAGAATGCACAGAAGACATTTTCCTGAAACAAAGTAGATCTGGTAAGTTCAAAGAGCTGAGCTCTTTAGGTAATAAAAGTTCAGAGGACAAATGAGTGCCACCATTAGGTTGAGACCCTGGGATGAAGAGTCTTGGCTGTCAGTGAGAGGAGAGTCCCTTCGGTGAGGAAGCCTGTCATGGGGGATTGTGATTATAATCCACAAAACTCCCCTTCGCCAGGTCAGCTCATTCATTTATAAATAAGAAGATTACTCACTGCCTACATGCATAAACAGCTTTCTACATCATCCTGGGGGTATTTTCCCTACACCTTTGCTGCGTGTCTCTTTTCTCTTTTCCTCTTCAAGCGCTCAGTGTGTCCAGGTCACGAGGAGTTTCTCCTACAAACCAGCATCAAATAACTATTCCAAGTCAAGCCAGCCATGGCCTCCCTCACTGGCTTCTCCAAAGGGCAGTCCCTTCATTAGGGGGTGTGGAAGGCGCTGGCAGTAGGGGGCCTTCATGCTCTGTCCTCCCCGTCATGAGGCTGGCAGACAACAGGCAGGACTATTATCTCCAGGTCAGAAGGTGGATATCTCTCTCTCTCTCTCCCTTTCTCTCTCTCTTTTTCACTTAAAATAAATGCAGTCTGCTAACTTTCCAGCCATTAGTGGTGGCTGATTAATTTTCAAAGTGAGTTCAGTTTTAAGCCACTTTTCTACAAACAGACACTTTATTGAGTCAAAGAGTCAAGAAGGGATTGTTTTTTAATTGTATCTGATCCAAAGACAATCAGCAGCTTCACAATCTCACCTCTCTGTATCCTCTGATTAATTATAAGCACCATTCCCCAACTGTGTTGACAGAGCATTTCATAATTTTCTATGCTCTTCTGTGCTTGCTCCTGGTGTAATCCTTCCCCATTCCCTGGGAGGTAAATGGGCAAGTAATATTATCTCCACTTGCTAAGGTGAGATATGGGAGCTCACAGTGTCAGATGAAGGTCCCAGTCTCACACCAAGAGGGCAACTGCAAACCCAAAACCAACTTGCTGACCTCATTCCGTTTTACTTCCCTTTGGGTCACACTGGCAAATTATGGCAAGGGAATTCAGAGTGGTGCTTAAGAGCTCACAGAGCTGATTTAAGTTCAGATCCCATCTCCACCTTCTGGGGGTCTCGGTTTCCACATCTGTACAACAGGAAACATTAATAGTACCTACTCATACTGCCTACTCGAAAACAGGGTAGAAGGATCCAATGAAGCAAACCACATACAGCTTGGGACAGAGCCTGGCACACAGCAAGGCCTCAACAAATGTGAGCTGCCATCTTCACCTCTGTCACAGGCCTAAGTGCTATCCATCATGGCATGTATGTTTTGTCCTGCTTCGGGCCCTAAACCACAAAGCAGAAGTCACCAATCTGAGCTCATGGCCTTTGCATTATTTGGGATACAGAACATTTGGGGATTTGTTTTTTGTTTTGTTTTGTTTTGTTTTGTTTATTGGCCAGCACTTAAAAACTGGGAGCTTTCACAGAAAAATCAAGATGTCTCAAATTTCTTAAAAAATGAGACATTCTAACAATACTAGGTCCACACCCCTGCATGGCAATAATTAGCTGAGATGCAGCAGAGACTGCCTCCTTAGACAGGGCACCTGCTTGCCAGTTAGCCTCAATCCCCACTACTCCCTAACGTCTTTCTCAAACCTTACCACTCAACTCATTTATGTAAGTGCCCAGCTAAGGCAGCGTTTAAATTTGCCAGCACTAAGACAACAGTGGGCCCTGCTTCGGAAACTGTTATAACATGCCCTAGAACCAGAGAGATGACTTGCACTCGCCAGCACTGTGATTTCTCATCTTAACCATAATATTTGAATGCACTCTCTTTGACACTCCAGCTTCTCACAAGCAAATCTGCACTGAGGGAAGAAATACATCCAGCCCATTTTGCTGCAGAAAACTGGAACTGAAATCAAACTGGAATAAGCTGAAACTAAATTAAGATTACAGAGTTAGGCCTCGAGTGATAGCTTCTCCTTTCCGTAAACATCTCCCAATTTGCACCTATTCACATAAACATTTCTGCCGTGTGACTCCCAACTGCCCTCAAAATATATTTTGTTACTTGGTAATCAAATTTGCTTGCGCCATAAAACGCCCTAGCTTCTATGTGAATATTTTTTTTAAAGCCAGAATTGAGGAATATTGACTATTATTGGAAAATTAAAGGGCCTTGCACTCTCTTAATCATGAGATGAGTTGATTAAACGGGCAGTTTGTTCAAGAGTTTGGACAGTGGCATTTTGGCATCACGGTATAACTGGGTGAGGATTAAGTCATTTCTCAGCTTTTCTTGGCAGAGTCTTTTATTATTTACAATATTTACTTCCAGGAAATCTTGGCGTGTGTCATATTTATCTTGCTGAAAAATGGGCCCGTAAATGCGTATCACCTTTTGAACAAAGCCAAGTGTGGTGCTACTAATTTGGTTCATGAAGTGTGTAATTCAGTTCCTTTGCGCAGGGGCAACATTTGTCTCCTGTTTTTATTAAACTACCATAAAACAATTTTTCTTGCTCATTATTGAAATATGCATCGCTAGAGCTGGGGCAAAGAGGATTTAATGACTAAAGTTCTAAAGGCATTCCAGTGACACTTCCTCTCTGTTCTGCTGCTTGCCACCGGACAAATTAAGAAAACAAGGAACCTGTAAGGAAATCTTTGCCCCTTTCCCATTTGGTCAGTACAGGAAGGATACAGGGACACAGAGGAGTAGGACAAAATAAAGCAGTCATTTTTACGAGATCATTTCCATGAAACACCTGCCTCTGCTAACAGGAGCTATTTGTAAATCATTCCTGATTGATTTTTCATTTCACCCAGGTAGACTTTCAGTCTCTTTGAGGTTAGCAGTGTAGAAACTTTGCCACAGACAAAGCCGGGTTCTGGCTTTGCCACCATTCAGAAGGTAATGCAGTGGGGAGAGAGGGGTAAAAGCAGGATCAACATAGAACATGCCTCCACCCAAAGCTCCCCTCTTTGCCAATCTGGGTGTTGTTTCATGTCCATTCCATACCAGAATATTGTAAGTGACATTCTCACTAACCCTCCTGTAACAGGTCGCTTGCTTGGATGCAGGTTGACTGTCTTTCCAACCCCAGCAATGTGGAAAGAAGTCAATAGACTCTGGGTAAAATAGATGTGGCATTTGAGAAACCAATCATACACACAGAAGAGTATTCTTTTTCCAGCCAAACTATTCCACACAAAAACAACTGCAAGTTCAGTTTAACAAGACATGCCAAAAAGACACTGTCACCTACCTGAACATGCTCGGTATTTGTCATGTGTTGGAGAAGGAAGAGCTGGGTGCAGGAGAAACAGTTGACACACTGACTACCTGGTGTAGAGCAGACACTGTGCTCTGTCCTTTGTCTCAGTGAATTTTGGCCCCAGCCCTGAGAGGAAGATACCGTTATCATCCCCATTTTACAAGTGAGGAGAATGGAGAAAGATGATAGAGTGAATAACTTGCCCAGGCCGGCCCATATAGCCAGGAAGGAGCAGAATCTGAGTTGACACTATAGAACAATTTGCTATTTGGTTATATTCCATTTAGCACGTGATGGAGGTCTATCTTGAAAGGGTTTCTAGGGCACTGTGGGAAATTCAAACAAATAAAAGAGGCACTGTCCCTGCCCTCCCAACCTCTACCATCAGCAAGGGAGACACGGAATGTATGGTGCTGGGTAATTTTAAGAAGGAGCTGCGTACACTATTCTCTCACATAACTCTATAACTTCTCTACTATGAGGAACTTCTCTACTATTTATTTAGATAATATCAATGAGCACTTATGGATCAAGACTGCCTGAGACTGGGGGACTCCATGGGATTGGCACTCTTAGTGAGAGTGCTAAAACCAAGAAAGACCCAGGCAAACAGGGCAGTTGGTCACCATTACTATGCCAAGAAACTGGGGGTACAGTAGTGAATTAGACATCACCCCTGCTTTCAGCTAGAAGTCAGTCTAATGGAGATTCAGCCAGATAAAGAGTGGGGGAAATGGGACAAGGAAAGAAGTGAGAACAGAGAAATAGCACAGGCTTGCAGGATAGATGTCTGTATGCTTCTCTTAAGTCTAAAAAACCATCCAATAAAGAAGATGTGGTTTATGTATACAATGGAATATTACTCAGCTATTAGAAATGACAAATACCCACCATTTGCTTCAACGTGGATGGAACTGGAGGGTATTATGCTGAGTGAAGTAAGTCAGTCGGAGAAGGACAAACATTATATGTTCTCATTCATTTGGGGAATATAAATAATAGTGAAAGGGAATATAAGGAAAGGGAGAAGAAATGTGTGGGAAATATCAGAAAGGGAGACAGAACGTAAAGACTCCTAACTCTGGGAAACGAACTAGGGGTGGTGGAAGGGGAGGAGGGCGGGGGGTGGGAGTGAATGGGTGACGGGCACTGGGGGTTATTCTGTATGTTAGTAAATTGAACACCAATAAAAAATTTAAAAAAAATAAAATAAAAATAAAAAAATAAAAAACCATCCAAATATATAAAATCAGAGACAGATATAAATATATATATAGCTTTTACAAATAATTTCAAGTATATACATATTAATGAAGTAAAAAAATTAGGCCAAAATGACGCACACAGCTTAAAAATATGAGAAAATGCTTATGTTCTTTAGCATATTACTAAATGTTCAATTAGCTTTTAATTAAAAGATGTGTAACACATGCACCCATCTTTGAAAATGTCCTATGTAAAACTGCATAGGTTGGAAAAACAAAATACTCTGAACATAAGCAAGAGGTAGAGATGTCAATATGTTACCAAAGCATATTTCTGACTCTGTTCTCATGAATCTTCTGGTTCCATGATGAATTATTGAGTGACCAACAATGTTATTTTAAATGAATAAGAACAGAATCAGTCCACCACCATGGCCCAAAAGTGTTATCTTTTGAATGATTATTACATTACAGCAGCAATTAATGTCAACAATGTAAAAAATATCAAATGATCAGAGGTGTAACCAACCAAAACGAGCATAATCATCTCCTGAGTTGATGTATACTCTTTTGTTCTCAATGCATTTATCAGGTATGCAATAGATTCTAGAAATCACATCAGTGGAAATTCCCTCCTCACATCACTATGTTGAGTAAGGTAATTGAGAAATTAGAAGCCACACTGACTTTTCTCAAAAGTGTGACAATAATTGCAAAAAAGGCAGCCAAGAAAACATTATGAAAAGGAGATGCTAATATTCACCCGCCATCACCCCACCACCAAGTTTAGGTAGATGAAAATCACTGAGCTGGGGTTTGGCAATTAATAAGCAATGAATAAACCCTGAAAAACTGTGTCTGTGAAAACTGTGCATCCTCTCACTGCCCCACCTTTACTTATAATACATATTACCTTGTATGCTTGCCAATCATTTCCCAGACTATTGGAGTATGACACATGCACATTTATGTACCATGTTATTTTTATGCACAAACTATCTTTGTACATGTTGCCCATGTTCTGTGTGTCTGTACATATTTGCACATGTATTATCTTTGTTCACAAGAGCTGTAGTTGCAGATATATTATCTTAACATGATACCTTGGCCCAAGAGTGTCAATATGTTACTATAA
Source organism: Canis lupus dingo (assembly GCF_003254725.2). Classification (NCBI taxonomy): domain Eukaryota; kingdom Metazoa; phylum Chordata; class Mammalia; order Carnivora; family Canidae; genus Canis; species Canis lupus. Next base: position 51,994,109 of record NC_064246.1, on the reverse strand, counting down.
TTTTTGTCTACAAAAACAAATCCCTGTCTAAACTCTCATCTCTTTCCATTCCCATCTTACTGAGCGCTTCTGCAAGTTGAGGCTTCTACTAACTCAACCCTAGCTACAAGGTTCAAATTTCACTGAGCCTTTTTTGGGCTCCTTAAATTAACCATTCTGAGTCCTGGAATAGGGAAAGAGCTTCACCACAAGCACTTCCTGCATTCCAATCAGATTTGCGTTGTTACTTCCACCCTGGTGCTTCCCAACTTCCTTTTAAATATATGGGCAAGAGGCCTCAAAAAATCCAGATTTATAACCAAAGAAATGCACTTGCACCTCCAAATAACGAATTATGTTAATCAAATGTTCCAGCCTGAGCCAAGGAAGAGGTGGTGTGATTATTCTCAGCAAACCTTGGTGATTGGCAGCCAACTCCTACTGAGAACCAGAACTGGTTGGCTCTTTGGAACCATGCAGAGCGCATGCCTCCCTCCCCTTAACTAAAGGCTGCTCCACACTCTACCTGTCCAACGGGGCCGTGGTCAAGCTGTTCCACTTGCCATGCATCAATGCCACTTTGTTCAGACCGACTGGCTCTCCCGACAGTGACCCTCCTGCCGTCTGTATTATTTAAAGGAGATTTATGGTTGGGTGTCTCGTGTTGTGAAACACGAGCTGTGACCCCCAGGCTGGGAAGCCAGCAGGGAAAAACATTAATATTATGGCACATGGGAAAATGAAACTCATAGGCTGCAACAAAAAAAGGACAACAGAAATATGAGAAGGGAAATGTATGGATGCATCATAAACTGCACCAAACTGGATTTTTTCTCTGATGGAACCCCAAAATATGCTCTGGTTAGGGTGGTGGTTTTTAAATCTGGTCTTATTTTTATTTGTTTTCTTGTGTTTTGTTTTGGAAGACAGAAATAAATGCCAAACAGGGGCTTAGGTGAAAAAAAACATTCCAGCTTACCAGAGGACCAAGAACCCTGGTTGCATATTAAAGAGGATCAGATAATTTTATGACCATTAGGACGATTTGAAGTTATGCATACTAAATTAAGGGTAATCAAAACTCATGCTTCAGGGCACACTCTGATCTTTGTAGGGTTAGGAAGAATTCACCCCTCCTCTGACACCTGGCTCTTTCAGGGGGAATGGCACTGGGCTTTAGGAGGGTTTTTGTAGTCACAGAGTAGGTAAGAAGCTGGGGAAAAACCAAAACCGGAACTAGAAGAGAAAATTTTAAAGTTTCTAATGTGATCAGATGTCTATGTCCTGATTTCCCAATTGCATACATTTGAAATGAGGAAGCATTACCATCCTAATTGAGCTGTGAAATAAGTTGGACATCTTATTACCAATCCTAACACTAGCCAACAACAACTTATTTGTCCTCCTTTGGTTTCAGTGTCCTAATCTGTAAAATGAAAATATATATTCACCATGCCAGGTGTAAACAGGGTGGCCACCCACCAGGCCAAAGGTAAAATGGACTATTCCAGCAGCAAGTGCAATGACAATTTTAAAAGGCCTTTCATATGTGGATTTGACTTTCATAAAAGCATAACCTTCTGTCAATATTTCTCTTAGAAATTTAGCTTTTGTTAATAATACTTAATAGTACTTGGAAATTTGCGGAACTGAACAAATATAAAGATATGTTGAGGGACATGGGGCACCATTAAATCCTAAACCTACCTCTTGGAGACCCAAGAGGACTTTGGTGAGACCTCTTCAATTACTTTGCTGAGATTAGATACTACATTAAGAACTGCATATTTGGGGGCAGCCTGGGTGGCTCAGAGGTTTAGCCTGCCTAGGGTGTGATCCTGGAGACCGGGGATCGAGTCCCACGTTGGGCTCCCTGCATGGAGCCTGCTTCTCCCTCTGCCTGTGTCTCTGCCTCTGTGTGTGTGTGTGTGTGTGTGTGTGTGTGTCTCATGAATAAATAAATAAAATCTTTAAAAAAAAACACACATATTTTATTTGGATGAGGATTTTCTTTGCTCAATGAAAAAAACAATTTATGCATACCCTCAGACTAATTTCAGAAATACTTGGCAATCTTTTTTCCAATATTTAAATATTTCTCAAAACATGGTTGGGATTGTCATAACAACAGACACATATATCAGCTGGAACAGAATAGAAAACAGAAATGAACTCATGCATATATGATCAATTAATTTACAACAAAGAGTCAAGAATATGCAATAGGAAAGGACAAGCTCTTCAATAAATGTGGTTTGAAAAATTAGGTATCCATATATAAAAGAATAAAACTGGATCACTATCTTACACCATACACAAAAATCAACTCAAAATGGATTAAAGACTTGAATGTAACACGTGAAATTTCTACATAGGCAATAAGCTACTTGACATAGCCCTTAGAAATGATTTTTAAAAATCTGACACCAAAACCAAAACAAAAATAAACAAGTGGGACTACATCAAACTAAAATGCTTCGGCACAGCAAAGGAAAGCATCAAAAAAATGAGAGAAAATAATTGCTAGTTATGCATCGCATGAAGAGCTAATGCTCTCCTCAAAAAACTCATACAATTCAATAGCAAAAACAGAAATTCAATTTTAAAACGGGCAGATCTGACTAGACATTGTACCAAAGAAGACATATAGATGGCCAACAGGTCTGTGAAAAGATGCTCAACAGCACTAATCACTACAGAAATGCCAATCAAAACCAAAGGGAGATATCATGTCACACCTGTTAGAACAGCTAGCATGAAAAAGACAAGAAAAAACAAGTGTTGGCAAGGATGTGGAGAAAAGGTAACGTTTTGTGTACTGTTGGTGGGGATGTTAAGATGGTGTAACCACTACAAAAACAATATGGAGATTCCTCAAAAAATGAAAAATAAAATCACCATGTAGTCAACCAATTCCACTTGCAGGCATTTATCTATAGAAATGAAAATACTAATTCAAAAAAGATATATGCACCTCATATTCATTGCAGCATTATTTATAATCGCCAAGATATGGAAACAACCTAAGTGTCCTTTGATAGATGAATGGATAAAAAATTGTGGTATATATATTCAATGGAATATTATTTGGCCTTAAAATAAAATGAAATATTGCCACTGGCAATAACACAGACTTTGAAGGCATTATGCTAAATGAAGCAAGTCAGACAGAAAAAGATAAATGTGGTATGATCTCTCTTATATGTGGAATCTAAAAACAAAAACAAAAAACCAAGCTCATAGGTAAAGAACAGATTAGTGGTTCCAAGAGGTTTGTAGGAGAAAAGTAATGTGAACTGTTGCCTTTTTTTTAGGGGGGGAGGGTAATAAACTGGAAATGTTTTAAATAAATAAATGTTTCTCCAAATAAAAGGCATGTGTAGTTTATGTAAAGACCTGGAGAATGCAAGCCCTCTCATCTCTACATGCACACTATAGTAATACATGCAAAATTTTGTAAAGTACTGGAATGTCCCCCCAACAAAGACTGGCTGAAGCTTGTTGCAGTGATTCAATAGGATATTATGACGTCCAACTTTTGGCCCCAAAATAAAGCACTGCTCTCCTCAAGTAATCTACAAAATTTTATTTCCAATTAGCTCTTACTAATCTAGAGTTTTACATTCATAAGAAAAATAAATCCTTTACATTTTAATGTAGTGTCCATATGCCTGCGGGAGGGGGTAGAGCAGATGTTTGTAGCCCAGCAGAGAGAACTTCCTTCTCCTAAGTACCGTAGGCCCCCTTCCATCTTCAGTCCTGAAACTGCATCAACTTCAGAAAACCTTCCTCAATGAGTCACTCATCTGAACAGGGAACCTCTACAAATCTCTTCCTTTTCATTAAATCACTGAATGTTAAAACTAAATGCAACATCCATTTATACAAAATGCTCGGAACTTCTTTAATTTACTCTATTAATGTTCAGTCTTGTTCATTCATCTATGCATGTTGCATGCCTAGCTCAGTATTACTAACTAAAGCTGTCAGCCCCAGAGGTCAGAGACACAACCAGCTCATTTTTTTCTCTAACCAGCCTGGCAGTTCACTAGTTATAACAAGACGATTAATAAAAAGTGTTTCGTGAAGATAGGGATGTTATTAAATTGCCTAAAATCCTGAGTGAAAAGGGAAAGAGGCAAAGAAAACCAATCTTTTTTCTCCACCTTTCCTAAAAACCTACAACCCATAACCACCACAACCTCAAGAAGCAAGGCATTTTCACCTATGATAGCACAGAGCATGAGCAAATCACTTCACTTAGCCCCTTGCATCTTGCCCGGGCCTATGAGTGGCTCAAGTAGGACAGTATACCTACTGCTCCTACTCTCACCCTTAGCTGGAATTACTGGTTGTTGAGAGCCTCAGCACCTACTCCATGTGCCCAAGTTGACAGCTGAAATGTAACTACTAAGTAACATTGAGATTAGATTAGATGATGCTGCCATAACATTGTTATCCAATTTATTCAACTCTGACATGGTATGATATGGCTCTGCATCAATAACGGTTAGTAAATACAGCCGTACCTAAACTCTGTCACCATTTCCATATGCTTTCACAGACAGGAAACTGCTCTCTCTTCCATTTCTCCAAGTTCATATCTTTAGTGGGTGAGTAATGACAGTTTCACCTCAAGGGTCTATTCAACTAGAAAGAATATTCACAGAACGGCCTAGATATTTGCTTGAAAAGCACATGCTGTTGGCTCAGGGTTCTTCTAACTAATTTGTACTTGCCTTAATGGGGGTGTAAGGGGCCCTTCCTCCCTGATTCTTCTGGATGGACCCATATAGGTCCCATTTCTTCACAAACACTGGAAATATCATCAATAGATCCCAGTGACTTACCTGTCCAGAGTTCTAACTCCAGAATGCAGTTACTGCTTGGAATTCCTATAATCCAGAGCTTTACCCAATCTAAAATTTGGTGTGATGTGTAGGTATGGTCTTGAACTACTTTTGAATTACTTGGAGAATCTTGTCTCCCAAGAGTACCATATTTTGTAAGGCACTTAGTATAAACTATATGCCTTCTAGTATATGTTAGGTCCTAAAAATCACCCAAGCCCCACCTTCCTGAATTGGAATCCCTTGGTAGAAGAGCCTGGAAATATGTGTATTTGACTACTCTCAAGTGATTCTGATGAGCAGGAAAGTCTGGGAAATAGAGAGGTCTCGTGAGATTTTTATAGCAGGCCCATGAGGAAAGCAAGGCAGACACACAGGAAGGGCTGTCCTCCAACAAGGGGACACGGAGTACTTCATGCTCCCACTAAAATTTGGGGGGCGGGGAGGATTGTGTGAAAAACTGAAGCCATTACAGATACAAAAATGGAGCTCAGAGAAGTAAGTTTGCTTCATACCCTTAATTCTGCTCCATTAGCTCTATATCATGTTTTATCTATCACTCATGTTTCTATCCTTCTTTCTCTATATCAGCCCGCATCAAATAATATGTAGCACTTTCAAGATGGCCTAGAAGTCATTCTTGCAGATAGTAGGGATGCTGACTGCAAAAGCCATCCCTGATGAATTTTCCCTAATATCTCTAGAGGATGCCAGGCATCCTTGTGCCTACTCTCCACTCTTGGCATTACTTTTGGTTCACATTCTGATATAATCAACATCTATTCAAGAGAACCTCCCTCTGCTGAGGAATTAATCACCAGAAATACTATACATGAGGATATAATACACAAAATATCTGTATAATACAGCTTCTTAAGCAATTATCCTATACCGCTGGGTCACATTAGGCAATGTAATATTTCCCATAACAAAAGTAGAGTTAAGGGATTGTTTTTAGTGTATATGCTGTTAAGTTTTACTTTAATCATTTGTGGCATTCTTTTATATTATTTTACTATTGCATGTCAGTAATCAGTGACAATTAAATTTTTTAAAACTTGCATTGAAAATTAACTCTCATCAGAAATAGGATTAAGACTGGGGCTTTCATGGTTCTAAAGCTGAACTAAGTGGAGGAAAAGATGTTACACGGGGGGGAAATTTCCCTTGACTCAACACACGCCAGTGGGCTTGAATGATTTCCGAGAATTTTCCGTCAATTTCTCTAAAGTAGCCTTTGGTGGTCTGTTTCCTCCGAGTGGCTCCTAGTACTTCCAGCCAGGAAGGGCTGTACCCCAGCAAGGGAACGCGGGATACCATGCGCTCCCACTGAAATTCAGGGAGAGACTGCGTGGAAAACTGAAGCATTAATCAGACTCTACGCCAGTTCTGATTTCCGTCTGGCCTGGGGGGCAGGCAGCAGAAAGGGCCCCCAGCACGGGTTTGGCCAGGCGGCTACAGGCTCCCAGTCTTCTGCCTCTCGGACACCTCCCAAGGACACAGCGCCCATTCAGGATTCGAGTTCTCAGAGGCTTTTCAATCAATAACATATGGCCACGAATGCACTAGTGCTATACAAACAGACTGAAATAAATATGCTCAGCAAATAAAATATCTGTATGTGAAACAACAAAGCTTTTAGTTTAACTGCAGAAAATGAAAAACAAGTCTACTTGAAACCAGGCTAAATGAGCAACCAGTTATTCAATGTGAATTTTTGGAGATGAATGAGCTGGCAGATGCTTTCTTCGAATCATTAAGAACAGATATCAATAATTCCTAAGAATTGGAGGCAAAATTCACCAGAAGCAACTCAGTGTGGTTGGGGGCCCACCCTTATTCCCCCCACCCTCCAACGAAGAGGGCTGCAAGAAACGCCGGGGCCATATCAGCTGTTTAAAAAGCCAAGTGGTTCATTCCACACCAGTTTGTTAGCCTTTATCTTACATGCATCTTTTTTTTCTTTTCCTTCCAGATTCATGATCTCAGATTAGGTAGGTGGTGGGGGCGGCTCTGAATATACCTTCCTGTTACCCAAGACCTGGATCAGAGAAGGTGCTTATTAATATCATGGAGATATGATTTTTAATGATCTCTGAAAACAGCCTATATGGGTGTGAATAATGGCACTGTCTCATTGCATGCGTGGTTTGTGCTTTTGTCTCAGACAGGTTCATTTTTCACTGGAGGGGAAAGGTTCATGCCGCACGAGGGGGGTAACCAGTTGATGTTACAAGGCTGACTATTAGGCCCCTTGCTGTTCCACATGTCACAGGGAAGGACTCCAGCCGGCAACCTTAATGCCTACTTCAGCATCTTGAAGAAATTAATGAACACAGCTTCTATGGCAAAACATTTCAATCAACCCTTACCAGCTGTGCCTACATTTAAGAAAAAGAAAAGGGTGGGGGGTGGAAATGCCCAGGTTTATCAAAAAAGTTTCTTCGAAAGATCAACCGTGGTTTTGGCTGTGTACAGGGCCGTGGGAGGTGGGGAAAGGAAGAGCAGAAGGAATAAAGGTAGAAGGGTGCCAGCACCGAGTGCCAAAAGATGTGCTCTGGCCCTTGTGTTTGTTGAACAAATTAAGCACGTTCTGGTTTTTCACCTGCTGAAGTAGCGGCAGTGCATATGGCCTAGAAGTTAAAAATAAGGAAATATGCATACATTACCATACTTAATGGACGACCCTCTCCATTTAATATGCAAATTTCCTGAAATATTACTGAATGCCGTCTGTTCTAAATGAATAAATTTGAATTGCAATTAGAATAATCCTTTATAATTAATGAAAACTGTCAATTTTAGTTCATAAGTAATTTGATTAACAGGATGATGGGACACTTATCAAGTTCACTGGACTGCTAGGGTATGAGAAAACTGACAGTGAAAGCGGGGCGGGCCAGGCATTCCGGCTCCACCGGAGTATTATCCTAAATTATTGATAACACAAGCTAATGAACTTCAGAAAGTGAACTCTGGGGGCCTCATTTAAAGGGACAGCATCGGAGGACGATGGGCATTGCGAGATGGAGATCTTTCAGAATGCATCTTTTGCTGGTATTTTTGGCTCATAGGAAAATAAATGTTTAGAAATGCCAGGGCAAAGGAAAACATTGGCTCAAAACACGAATTTACCGTTTCCAGCTGTTGCTAGAACAAAAGGAAACAATAGTTAGAGGATAAATGTAAGAAGAAACAATGCAAAAACATGTGGAATGAAGTTTATGGTAATGCATCACAGACAGAGGATGTAGCCAGAGCAGTGGAGCCGGCTGTGGTTCCCTTCACTGTCTTCCTTCAGACAGACAATGAACAAGAACTTCTTAACTGGTATTAACTGTACATTTATATAAAGCAACTGACAGGGAGGAAAGCCTTGGAGACACACACAGTTATGGCACAAACAATAGATGTCCCTAAAGCAGGAGATGCCCAACACATTCTCCTTGAGGAAGGCAAGGCTGTAGAGAAGAGGGTTGATGTTACAAGAAAACACTGGCATTCTTTTTTGTTGTTGTTAATTAACACGAAGACATAGTAAGTAAAAATAAGAAAAGAAGCTATAAAAAAAAAAACGCTATTTTATCTTTTCCTGAAATTGATTCCAAAACTCAAAGCAAAAGTGCCAGTTGTATCAAGATTGGGTCTACATTTGAGGGCTTTCACACTCACTGGCAGGTGTGAAAGTTGATTAAGAATCGTCACGTGGGAGTCTCTGCAAGAACAAGGGTCTGGCCTTCTTGATTCTCAGTATCCTGGCAGACCTTGCTCTTTCATGCCTTCCATACCTGTAGCTCCTGATAGGGACAGGTGACTTCCTTGCCATCTAAGGGGGCTCCAAATTTGGTTGATGTTGGCAGAATAGAATCAAATCGTAATTCTTTACTTATTTGCTCTGACACCTGCTAAGAAATGCCTAATTCCAAGAATGGGAATTATCTATCCAAAAGACCTCTTATCCCTGAAGCCTTAGATTCTATGTGGTACAATCCAGTCATGATAATCTCAAGATCATCAAGAAGGAATAATACTAGCCATAAAAGTGCGTCATTACAGAGGTACACCATGAGAACTCCTGGGAAAATACCAGAAACTTAGCAATCTCAGTTTCATCCCTGTGGGCCACCTACACCACTCACCTCATTAGATTTGATAGAAAAATTAAAATAAAGTAATTCTATAACAATGACAGTGATAGTGATAAAAGCAGTACCCATAATTTATTGAAAATTATTCTAAGTACCTGACGTTGTGCAAAGTTCTTCGAGTCATTAAAGACTTAAAGTGGCCCCGGAAGTACATATTACACCCATTTGACAGGTGAATAAACCAAGCCTCAGAAAGATTAAGTACCTTACCCAAGGAAGAAATCTCAACCAGGAAGTGGCAGAGTCAGGACTGTATTCCAAGTCTGTCTGTTCTGGAACCTAAGCTGTTAACCTAATATGTATTCTAGACTGACTTCTGTTTTATAACAGTGTGCTTAAGTGCTGGGCATATTTAATTATGCTATAGTTTCCCTCACTTCTCAATTACATTTTCATTTCCTTGCTCTGGACCACCATGACTGCTAAGTTGCCCGCGCCATTTGTAAGCCAGCTCAGTGGGTATACATTTGGAGTCATTATCTCCCCCTTACATGGAACAAGCAGGTCATAAATATTATCTTTCATTCTTCAATGTGTACTGCAAACAATGCTTTAGCATCCTCTACTTCCCATAAGGTGTCTCCTGAAGTCCGTATATTTAGAGCTAAGTTTTCAAAGCATGACAGGCCCCAGGTAATGCTCCTTCCTTGGACCCTGCCCTAGAGCCCCATGTAGCCACTGTCCTAACCAGCCAACTTCAGCTCTGGAAGATCTGTAATAAAAGCTGTTAGCTCTTTGACACTCAATAAAAGAAACAAACAAGAAACCAATGATGTTCTTGGTTATTAAGCTTTCTATTAGACCTAAATAAAATTAAGCAGCTGGTGGCCCTATGTCTCCACAAAATTAATATTAAAAACTCTCTTTGAGCCATTTAGATCTTTTGTACATACAGTCCAAGCCTCAAGCACCCTCCTTCTTCACAGCAGTACAAGCAGTTTTTTTCCCCCTCCAGGCTTCCACTAGTCTTTCACATGCTTCCAGCACCCAGAGGATTTCTTTGTTTTTCCCTATAACTTGCCCCTACCTACAAATCCCCAAGGTAATAACAAGAGAGTCGTACCTGGATCCAAACCCCACCGAATACTGGAGATCATCCAGCTCAATGTTTCTCAAGGGTCATGTGTGCACCGCTGGTGTTAGGTGATATACTTTTATTATTTAGTGGTTACATATTTATTTTCACATGTATTAGAAAAGAAAAACCATAAGAAGCACATCAAACTCATGATTTCACATATAGCGTTGCTTAGCTCAAAACCTGAGTGAGTATTTCGGTACAAAATAATACTCCTGGTGGTACTCATCTACAGCAAAAGTCACAAGGGTATTATTCTGTGAATGACAGAACTTCCAGAAGAACTGATCTAGCTTAACTCTTCTTTTTCCTCAAGGGATGATCTGGAGCTTAGGAAGGGCAGGCAATGTGACAAAGGAGAAGCAAGGCTGGAGCTGGATCTCAGATGTCCTAGTGAGGTGCTCTTTCCTCTACCCAGGGACCTAGGGCTTCATCTGGTTCACTTTGGGAAGAAAGAGGAAAAGTGAACTCCAAGAAGGCTGCAGAGCTGCCCCTGGGGCCATTGAGAGAGCAAATAGCAGCACTCTCTTCTTCTTTAGCCGAGCAGCTCCACTTGACTTAGGTTTAATTTGAGGGATCAGCATCTGATTTTCTTTGAAGAAAGTGTTTTACATAAGACTTTTAAAAGGTTTCTGCCGATGAGATGATTAAAGTCTTCACCTGCTGCTGGATTTGGTCTTCTTGTGCCATTCAACTTTGCTCACAGGAAGGCAAATTGGTCTATCAGTATGGTCCAGCTACTCCCAAACTAAGGCTCAAGGGCCGTTTATAATAGAATCTGTGGAGGTAAGCTGTGGTGGGGTTAGATAATCTGTTAATATGCAAATACCTGGGCCCCACCCAGTACTTTATAGAAACAGACTTTCTGTGAATGAAGTCTGATAATGTGCATTTTTAACTAGCTCCTTGGGTGATTGTACTGTGAGCTAAAACCTAACAATCAATATGGTGGAATGATAGATTACAAACCAGGGTTAAGAGAGAAACAGAACTAGTAAGAGATAAAGAAATTGTGACCAACACAGAAAGACTGAGAAACTGGGATTTAATAATTTACTGATCCCTCAGTGGGACACTGTCTTGGTGACTATGCCACCTTATGATAAAGTTATCTTAGTACTTGTAACTAAGCCTATCTTTCACCCACACATCCCTACCTCTTCCACACGTACCCTTCCTTTATACTCAGGTTGGTTGGTTTGTTTTCTGAAGAGAATGGTGTAACCATAAAGTTATGACTTACCAACCAAGTACCCAGAGGAGCATACTGTGTGCTAGACGAGGCATTTAAACAAAAAGAAGACAAGCCATTGCTCAATAGCCAGTTCCACTCTGGTACGAAGCTAAGGCATTCATTTTAAATGCATACTTTCTCCAAATTTCAACTAAGGGTGGCCTTGTACATAGAAATTAGCTGCTGATAGAGTTTGTGTGGGCTTTTAGCTTCTGCATTCATTATCAATGGAGCCAACTCTCCGAATATACCATGGCCTAGAGTTTTTTGTAAATGGATGTTAAAATTTTCATTTGGTGAAAGAACACAATTTTTTTCTTGGCAGTTCAGCTCTGGATTCAGACTCCATCTGTTTACCACTTGTTGGACCTTGCAAGGATGTGCCGACACCCTCTAATGCTAACATGGGTGGTCACCTCCCAAAGAGCAAGAAATAAACCGGCTTTCATTAACTGCTGGTATTTATGAGGATCTTACAATGAAATTAGAATTTTTTTAATGGCAGTTTAGAATAGCAACCTTGTGGGAGAAAAATGGTAGTCATGTTACCTGGGTAACATGTGGTCTGAGCAGCCAGACAGGAAACCCCTAAGAGGGTTCTTATCTCATTGATAAGATCACCCACATCTGAGGGGCCAGTGAGAATCATCTCAGTGTCTGCCACACTGATCTGAAACATGGGAGGATACCAAATGATGTGCTGGCAAATAATGAAGAAACATAACGACACCAAATGGGGAAGCGATCTTCCTTCAGGCTTGAGAATGAGAAGTTACAAACTGTCAATGTTTCAAGAAGATGTATTCCTACAAGGGTGCTCATTTTTCAGAATAAGACAGCAATGAACTGGCCTAGACTAAGACTTACAAAAGAACTGCACCTTCTCTTGTACACCTGAAACTAATATCACACTATATGTTAACTATACTGGAATTAATTTTTTTAATTTAAAAATTAAAAAAAAAAACCTCAATCTTTACTCAGCCAAAGGTTCACTAGTCAGTCGTATATGTAGGGAGAAAGAGTAAGAATGTTCTGGAAGCAAAGACAATAGGGCTTCATTCAGTTATCAAACACCTGTCAAATGCTAAGCACTATATGCATCTATTATCTCATTTAAACTTCACAAAAACATATTATGGTAGACTTTATCCCAATTTACAAATAGAATTGTGAATTGTATTAAGGTTATGCAACTTCCCAGCTGAAGAGGGATTTAAAGATAGGACTCTAATTTCTAAATTGTGTTTGTTACCTGCCATATACATTGCACAGAGCCCCCACAAAAGCGCAGAAAGAAAAAATCTAGAGGAAAAAATGGCATCTTGGCAAACATTCTCTAAATTCCCCATAATGAAGATAACAGCCACAATTTCCAAGCACCTCTCACACACATGCGTGCACAGGCACACATGTACAGTTTCATTAGCTCTTCTTACCCATTCTGCCAGGTGTTATTATGATTCTTAAGTCACAGAGGAGGCCACCAAAGCCAAGAGGAATTCAGTTACATGCTCAGGTTGACACAATGACTAACCAAACTGGGCTCTAAACTCAGATCCATCTGACTCCCTGTGCCCTGTGTTTTCTACCACTACCTTCTGTCTTTTGCTAGGAGGAAAATCTTCCTTTTCCATTCCTTTCAACTGGAGATGAAGGCAAAACAGAATATTGACCTCAACTCTAAAGAGGCTAAAAAAGATGTGTTACTGCCTGCTTTCTACACTTCCAATTTGCATCACCTGGACACACACTAGGCCCTGACAGTCAACGTCCATTGCATAAGTGAGTGACATGCAAGACATGAGCAGCGAGCAAACGCTTTCCCAAAGTCACTGGAACTCTTGTGAGCCTGTTCCACCTAATGGATTTGCCTGCCCCTTTTCCTTTCAGTGCTGGCTCTTCCTTTGGGATGGCTCACTAACACTCACCTGGAGAAAGAAAGGACAGAACTGGAGAGAATGCCACGAATACTGAGGTCCTTGAGTTTTAATTTGCCTAAAAATCTGTGTGTTGTTCAAACAATGTAGAAATTAGCCATATGGGAACCTAGCTTGGATACATATCTTCATCTGTCACCACATTTGGGAGAAAACACTACAGAATCATTGTAGTGTTTAGGCTTGTGGAGAGGGAGAAAAGTCCTTTTGGAAGCAAACTAATACTGAACACATGTTTATGCTTCTGACCTCACAATATGGTAACTAATGATGGTTCTGCAAATAGACTTGGGAAAATAAATGGATGATTGCAGAGGGGAGAACCCCAGTGAGGGTGATGAGCTTCATTTCACCTACATTAGTCCTTAATTCTTAACAGGACAGCCAGCACAAATTCTATGCAGCTTGCCTAAATAGAGGAAATCTATACCTTATTCTGAATTCAAATCTTAGACCTAGCGCTTGTAATACAGTGCCTTAATAGCTTCCCAAACTCTCATTTGGCCTCAGTTATACAACCAGCTGACACTGAAAATAATTAATGCCCTTTAGGACTCGCATCTGCTCCTATGGTTCCAAGTCAAGGTTTTTAATTGGGCTATTTTGGCATTTGGAGACAATGGCAAGGTGAAATAACCTTTCTTTAATATTTTTGAGGTCAGCAGATAGTCCTGCCAAAGGTCATCCTTCAGGTTCACAAATGAGTCATTTGTATCACCTAATGCAATCTGTGACTTGCAAATTGCACTGGGATGTGTTAGCGTGCATTAATTAGTCCATGTGATGAATACTGAATTCATCATTACTAGCCGGAGCTTGTAGAGATGTGCCAATACTTGTTTTGGTGGTTTGTGGTTGCTTATTTTTATTTTACACTCCACTTCCAACCCTAGTCCGAGATCTTCAACACCCGGGGCTCAATAATTGGCACACTGGAGTTAACCCTCTCCCTATGGCGTGGCTGGAACCTGGGAAAAGATGCTCTGGCATAGAAGTATTACAAAGCAGGAAGCAACCAGAGTCTCCCTGTCTTTGGTTTGGTTGATCTATAAAACTCAGCATCAAAAGATGATTCCTTTTCCCCCTTTATGATCTGTAGCATTCCTAATCTCCTTAGGGGAGGGAGGGGGGGGAAGAAGAGAGATGCCTGGGTTAAACCCTGTGCTCAGAGCAGTGCCCTGAGTTGCTCCGGGTCCTCTCAGCTGCTTGGCAGCTACTGCCTATAATGAAGGCATTATTAATTTCAGTTTCAGGGGATAGAAAATCAGGATGTGGACACTGTATGGCTATACCATCTGTGCAGTTGACATATATTGATTCATACCTTCTTCCCATCTGTCCTTGACACTGTGCAGCAACAGAGGTCACAATCTTCTCTTTCCTGGAATTTCCCCCAAAAGCAACTTTCTGCCCAGTGTTCTTTCAGTGATTTTCTTTGGTTGCTATTGTATGCTTCTGAGGAAAACTGGTGGCAGAGCTTCAGCATCTGTCATCTTCCAGGTAGATCCCTTTGACCCAACATAACAATAACCAACCACATCAAAAGGACATACGAAAACAAAAGCTCCACCACTTTGCTTTAAAATGGATCTTCCCATTCTCCAGAGTTTTGTGGATAACAGAATTAAGGCATCACTATAGAAATGAGCACATTCATTTTACACAGAACGGTACAGTAGCCGATTACATTATAAACAGCAGATTGAAGGGTTTGGAAAAGTAGATTTCCAGAAAGTTATGAAGCTGAAAACCAGCAGGCAGGTGTATCTTGCTCTACATTAAGGATACTAGAAGAAAAGTAGTCTCCAGTTAATGGGATATTTGTGTATATTATGCTTAATATGTATTTTTTGAAAAAAGAGAATTATCTATTCCTGTAATTGTCGCTTCCAACATGAGAAAGCCTGAGCCAGATTTTAGAGGGAATTTGTTTCAAGGACTATCATGTGTTATATTTTACTTCTTTTTTCTGACTATTCTCTACCCAGGTGAAATTGGACACACAAATAACTGAATTCACAACGGACTTTTTGAGGATTCAAGTGGCCACTTCTATCTGCAAAGTAAGAAGTAAGTGGCTAATTGCAGCCCAAGTGAATGGCTGAGCCTACAATTAGCCAATTAGGTTGCCTGTTGGGGGAGGGGCGGCGGCAATGCAGAAAGCCTCTCCATGGAGCTCGAGAAACCCCAGGAAGGGTGTTAGGGGACTCCATCAAAGCAGAACTCTGCTGCTCAGAATCGGAGGATTCATTGTTATAGTTTTTCCTATAGCTCTAAAGTTCTGCAGTTCCAAGAGTAAGTACTGTATCAACCTTCCAATGGTGGTGGTGGGGAGGGAGGACTTTTTTTTTTTTTTAAGATTTTAGCAGGTGCCAGTAAATATCCATATTCTAAACAAATTAAATACCCAACCCTTCTTTATCTATAAAAATCTCCTTCTTTCTCTGCCTTTCTCATAAAATTATAGATGAAAATGTCAGAGACATATTTAATGTTGAAAATGAATCCATCTTTCAGTTCTTCCTGAGAGAAAATAATGCATCTTTCAAAATATTTTAAGGAAATTTCCCTTGCTTTGGAGGGTGGATCTCAGATCATGCAGCCAATTTGATTTCAAAACAGGAAATTTCGTTTTGATTAAACTGTGTAGCTCTGCTGGCTTCTCCAATACTGGGCAAGAAATAAAAGTGTTTGGTGGGGGGCAGGATTTGAAAAGAGCCACACTATACCAAAGGGATATACTATTAGCTCCTTTAAATCAGCTCTAGAGGAAACAGCGTAGAATCAAGAAACAGTGGACAAATCACCACCTTTCTGGGAGCCAGATTTTCCCCATGTGTAAAACCAGAGACTGGTTCAGTCCATTTTAAGGTCCCTTTCAGATCCAAAGCTCCATGATTCTGAATCTACAACACTCACAGTTCATGAAGTAATGATAGACCAGTCAAGCCCCAGCCTGTGGTAAGCTAAGGAAGATTCACAAGCAATTGCCTCTGAGCTCTAAGCCAAACCTGTGCACGGCTTGACAGTGCCGCCTTTCTCAGGGCCCTTTGGGTGCCAGCATCATTTTAATGGTCATCCTAGAACTGAGTTCACACAGCCTTGTGCTGTCTTAATCACTTGTTGTTTTAAGCTCCTAAGACTTTCCGCATAGCCCAGATGTGTCATTCACAAAACTGCCCCTTGTGAGAATTACAAGAGAAAATCATATGTTCTTAGTTACCTCACTTTTTATTCTGCTGCTGGGCTCACCCTGAGGCCCCGGGAGCCCATTAATGTCTGCTGTGCCCCATGATGGGTGAATAAACAATTGGCCAAGAAGACAGATTTTTTGGTCAATGGTAGCTTCATTTTTACTGATAGTTCTCCTGTCTTTTCACTGTTAATGCTCACTACCCTCCTCATGCAGAGATACTGCAGAAACAAAGGTGGTTTTAAATGTGGTTTAAGGAGCTTTGTGTCTATAAACATGCAAATGTTTCAGTGTATTGCTAAAGTCACATCATAAGGCCCTGGGAAAACACAAACCTCTAGATGCCACTGGGCAAAAATCTCCTTCATTTGTTCAACACAGACATGAGAAGCAGAGGATAAATCCTCCTCTCTTTACATCAGCTACAGCAGGATGGTCTAGTGTCACTGGTCTGTCTCGTTTGCCATTCTCCTTAGAGCCTCCAGAACGATCTTTTAAAAATCACAAACCATTCCTCCCTTACCTTCCAAATGGTTTCCACTGCTTTTAGAATGAAATCCAAACCCCTTATAATGGCCTAGTTCCTGCCTACTTCTTTAAGCCCACCCATATTTCTGCCCCTCTTTCTGTTCCTGAAATATACTGAAAGTCATTCCCTTTGCATATGCTGTTCTCACTGCCTGAAATATTCCTCCCCATTTCCTCACTCACCACATGGCCAGCTCTGTCTCATGTCAGATTTCCAGAAAGGACTCCCTTGGCTGTCCCATCCAAAGTAATTCCCACCCATGGCCATCAGTCAACTCTCTATTATATCAATCTGCTTTATTTTCCTCAAAGCATGTATCACTTTTGTCTTATTCATTGTCTAGTTCGCCCCTGGAATGCAAGAGCTATCAGAACAGGGACATGTCTGTCTTGCTCACCTCTCTATTGCCAGGAATAAAGAAAACATACAGTGAGTGCACAATATTTGTTGAATGAATAAACGATGAATAACTGGATCAGTAAGTGAAAGAAAAAATGAATTTTTTTAATCAAGGGATTCATGGACACCTGGGCTTTAAGAAGTCCTTGAACTCTCTCAAATTACACGTAAAATTCTATTTACATGTATTTTTCAGAGGAGATATTCTACAGCTTTCATTGGATTCCCAAAGGGTCTATGATTCCTAAAAGGTAAGATGGACTAGTGGCGGAGCCTATTAGTAATCAGACCCCTGATTTTCAGCTGATCACAGAGCTACCCTACATTTTCTGGCCTCCCATGTGGCCATGTGACTACTTCTGTCAAAGAAGATGTGCGGAGAAATGTTAAGTATAACTTCATTGAGTGCCTTAAAAGGAAAGAGGTATGCCCTTCTTTTCTCTGTCCACTGGCTGTGATACAGGGGTAAAAGCTGGATCTCCAGCAGCTATCTTTGACCATTAGGTACCTTGGGAATTGAAACTAGGCACAGCAGAGCAACCAAATAAAAGCCAGGGACCTAACACCATCAAGCACCACCTCATTCTGCACTATCTCTGGGCTTCTTAAACAGAAGAAAAAAATAAATTTCTATTTTATTTAGCTACTGCTATTTGGTGGGATCATGGTAGGTAGAGATGAGAGGGTATTACTTGCCACCTATTTAGTTATCCTACTGTTTGCAAAGTAAGGGAATGCTCTTAGAAGGGCATCAGTATGTTAACACAATATGAACAGACATGGTCCATGGTGCTACTGCCACTACTCACCTGTCCAGAAACAAAATTTGGTGGAATAGAAATGGGACAAAATTTAAAAATGGATCCAAATGGTACAAGAGGAATTTCTTTCAATAAGCCTCAAACTTGGAGGTTTATGAGAAGGCAAAACCATGAATGCAAATAAGACTTGTTCGATACATTTTATTTATACTTCCTCCATTAAAATGTACCTCTAATGTATGAGGTACCTTTTCTAACAACAACAACAAAAAATCTTTCCAGAACTATTTTTTACAAAAATAATGAAGCCTAAAAAAAAAAAAAAAAAAATAATGAAGCCTATCTATGCATATTTGTCTGCAATTCAACAATTTTACCAGGTACTCTAGCTCATTTTTATTCAGGTCAACCTATAAACGAATGATTATATTTTTTGTTATATAAATGCATCCACGTGGTGTCAAAATTTAAAATTAATTTTTACATGTTGATTCTGGAGGTAACAATAAGAAGTAATGACATTCCCATACAAATCAGGATTATTATATTAAAATGTTCTAATCTTGTGTATCATTAGAAATAACTATCATAGTTAAATTAAATTATTGACCCACAGCAATGAAAATGCCCAGGATTTATTGTACATTATTTGTGTATGATAGATTGTTTAATAAATTTGTCCATAGAGACTTTAGTAATTTATTAATTGCAACTCAATCAATATAACCACAAATAGAGGACATTATTATTTACAAAGTGGTGAGCCAATGGAAAAATAAGTCTTCCTCGTTGATGTAAGATATGATGAGAAGCAAAAGTAACCCAAATCTCTTGACTGCTTCCCTCCACCCATACCTTGGGGTTCATTTCAGTAAGCTGCACTTCATCTGTGCCGTCTAGGTCATGGCTGAGATGAGAGTACGGAGAGAGATTCACAGCTATATTAAATACCTTGAACAAGTGACTTAACTTTTCCAATCTTTCCTCCTCCTCAACTGTAAGTAGGGATAACACTAGCTCTTATCTGTAGAGATATTATGAGCACTGAATGGGATAATGTAGCAGTGCCTGCCGAATAGTAAGCTCTCATTAAATGTCAGTTACCATCATCGTCATTGTCATCATCATCTTTTTTCCCTGTGTTCTTAACTGGATTTCCTATAATGAACTCAAGAGTTTCTTGAACCTTTTTTTAGTTCATAAATCCATGAGGTCAGTGCCACCATCTTGTCCTTCTTCCTGTCTCCTAGAGCCTCCACTGTTGCCTTGAATGCAGTGCTTTGCTCATAGACACAGGCCAAGCGCGGGTGAAAGGGGGTATGGCTCTACACCCTGACAGGTACACAGCTTACCATTTTCTGAGCCTGCATCACCATCCCTATTCTAATAACATGGGGATTTAAATGACTCAAGAACAAGAAAGAAATGCCTCTTACCTCAATACCAGTAGGCACAGCCTATATTATGCTAAATGCCACTCTGGGTCCTTCCCAGAAAACACGGGCAGCAGCCAAGTTCCCAGAGGCAGTCTGCACCCAATAGATAAGATGAGGCAAAGAAAATTGCACTAGACGAGACGGATGACCTTGCTGGCTTACGTTTAGCTAACAGTAAGCATGGATATCATTTACTGATCACTTACTATATTCCAGGCACTGTTCTGAGCACTTTGCACAGATTTTCTCATTTAATTCTTGTGTACAAATTGTACAAGAGAGTCACCATTATTATTCTCTCTTTACAGTTGTGGAAAGCTGGGCTCAGAAGATTTAAAAAGCTCGCCTGGAGTCAAATACAGCTAGAAAATTGCAGATCTTGGCTTCATACCCAGACGACCTGACTAAAACCTACTTCTCAGAACACCATACTGTGATGTTCTAGGAATCTGTTCTAAGCATTTAAACGGGCATGGATCCTACCACCTTCTGAAGCCTCTGATGGCAATGCACAGAGGCAAGCCACATAATGGTTAATTAGGATCTCAGGATGTCTGACACACAGGGGTTCATATTTCAGATCTACTCCTTACTGGCTTGATCTTTCTCTGACTCATTTTTCTCATCTGTGAAAAGGGGATGATAACAGGGCTTCCTTCACAGACTTATGACGATTAAATGATGTGTTTGAGTCAAGTCCTCTGCATACTGCAGGGCACATAGTTAGTGCTCAAAATATAAAACTATGTTGATTCATTCATCTCTCCCTCCATTAGAGATACATTAATGAAAAATAAAAATAGCGCCCTGTAACTTATCATAGTCAGCCGTGAAACCCTCCTCCTCACATCTGGATGATAAAATGTAATTCTTATGAAAAAAGATAATTTTTCGGCACCATGTTCCCTATCTGCAATTACATCAAAATCACATTAATTGAGCTATAACACTGTCAGGCTCAGCAGCTGGAAAGCGCATCCATACATTCTAAAGAGAAGGCCATTAATTCAGCTCTCTACAGCGCGGCAATGAAATTGGGATGTCCGTTCTCCAGCATGATTTACTGTCTTTCAAGCTGCTTAAGTGGGAACCTCTACAAAAAGATTTAAGTTAAGTGACTCTTGTGCTGCTCTGAAGCTCATTTATTATTGAATTAAGTTTTCATTTCGTTTAAAGGGAATAAAGAAATATAGTTTTATTTGAAACAAGGTAAAACATTTAAAAGAAATCGGCTATTATGATCCTGGAAGCCAGTTTATATATTTGCAAATGATCTCACTCTGCTTATGCTCTGCTGAAAAGCCAAATTTAAACTCATAAATATTACTAATATGCATATAATTTGAGACTTTTGCATGAGAGCTCATCCTTACTTTTCATACTTTATCATTCTTCTCTTTAAAAAAAAAAAAAAAATTAAAACCAAAGCAGTTAGGGAATGGACTGGTGAAAACCCAGGCAGAAATAAACATGCATTTTCAAAAAGTCTAGATTTTCTTTATGACATGGAGGGAAATATTGGAGGGAGAAGAGACTGGCAGGGAAATACATGTTATAGGTTATCAGCATGTGGCAGAAAAATCAAGGTATGGTAGGCATATAGCATTAAAAAATTTACAGCATCTTGGTCCACAGATGAGTTGTGTGTGGCAGGCAAATAGAGAATAATTCTTTACTAGTGGAGGAAGCATGACTTCAGTGCCTAAATGATTAGCCTTTATATTAGGCACCGGACAACAAAGCCCCTTTAGAATTAATAGTCCTCCCTCTGTCCACTGTCTTGATAAAAGAGATGGCATATTTCCATATACTATTTCCTCTTCTAAATCTCATGCAAAATAGCCAAGAGTTATAGTCCCTATATCAAGAAGTCTCTAAAGATCTAAGCTCTTCTGAACAAACTATATTTTTTAAAAATCTCTAGGACCCCTATAATGGTGTCATTTACACTCCAGTCACATGTGTCTACAGCACAAGACCCTTCATAATTAGGTATATACACTATACCAGCTCACTGCCTAATTAGCAAATTATGTTGAAAATAGCATCCTGCTAATTAACGGTTATTATGGCATTTCTGAAGCTGAGGCTTTAATTATCACCAACCTAATGCTTGTGTACAGAGAAAAAAAAGAGCCCCCCCTTTTTAAATGATCAATAAGTGCAAGAGATTATTATAAGGCAAATCTGCTGACAGCTGATTAATTTGTTTGATGCAAAGTTGCTGCGTGTTTCATATTATTTTATAGGAGTTGCAGGAAAAAGGTACATAATTTGGTTTCATTAGCAACCTCTGCGATTTATCACTAGAAAATGCACCCCCCCCCCCTTTTTTGTTGTTTGTTCAATTCCCTCTGTGTTTTTGCCTGTACCAGCATCAAAGTCAAGAGCAGGAAGTTTTAATTAAGTGACACTAATGAGGTCGTTGAAAATGATACTTCAGCAATTCAGCATGCTGTTAAATGTGTTTATTCTATAATGTCATCAAAGGTGATTGTTTTCCCTCGTAATAGATAAAATTCATTACCATAAGCATTGTACTTTTGAGTGTTAGAAATACGAAATGCAAGTTAGTCAGGTGTATCTGTTGCACTTCTTTTCTTCTGCTTCCAACTCAAATTACTGGACCTAAAACAAAACTTTAGCAAACAAGACTCACTCTGCTTTATTTTCTATAAGTCTCCCCTGTTTAGTAATTAACAGACCCTGCCAGTGAGAAACAGAACAAAAATGAGCATGCAAATGACTCATCAAGGAATGCTGGAATCAAAGGGAGTCATGAGGGAGAGAAAGATGTTCTCCTAATCCTGGCCATTGTGTCTTTGGACTCTGCTGCTCTGGCAGCCCAGAGCTGCGCACCTCATAGCTGCATGCCTAAGCAGCTCCACCAGGAGCAAAGGCACCACTGTATGATTCAGCATTTGACTTGAAATGAGGACATTTTGGATACTTTTTCTTTTAAAATGGTTCCAGCCTTCCAAATACAATTACGGTTGTATGACCCATTTTGAGAAATTAATTATCACATTGTGAATTTCCACACTTCCTAAGAACTGAAAATAATTTTTCACATTTCTGAGAGATGTGGGGGGAAGAGGAAGAGCAATAAAAATACTCCATTTTACAGATAGGAAAAATTGAGCAAAGTAATTTATCCCAGGTCTGAGGCACAGCAGACAGGAATAATCCCTGTTTCTCTGCTTCTCATCAAGTCAAACCGTAACCTCTGCAATTCAAAATACTCACTCTTGATTTCCTTAGGTTACTCAATAGCCCATTTTCATATCTTGGACATATTTGAAAGTTCTACAATGTTTCTACAACAGCCTGTTTTTCTTTGAGTGAGACCATTACTAATGACAAAGTCTTCATCACACTAGCAGGTCTCATGTCTTCCCTGGATTTGGACAACAGTAATTATCTCCCACCCTAAGCTTCCCATTTACAGAGTTTGCTTTTTAATGCCAAAGGAAATCCATTCTAACCCACCATCTTTCCTAACTTGCAGGAGGAACTATTCTTCTGACAACAGCGCTGCTAATTTATAGCAAACTAAATAGGCTCTGCACTTCTTTACCGACTGACCAGCCACAGATCAAGAAAAACAGGTGTTTGCATCACTTTTAACCACTGTGACTGAGAACTGAAAATTGCTTTGCTTCTTCCCCACACCCCCAGTTTGGGCTGGTTTGATTCTGGGTCAGGGGAATGAATTAGATGACTTTGTGGAATTGTTCAGGGCACTCTCAAAGACTGAACTATTAGCCACTTCCCTAAAACATCTCAGGAAAATTAATATTTAGTATTGTGGAACAAATCAAACTTTGACTTAACTGGTCATTTTTCAACTAGTTGGTTGCAGAGGAAACTCAAAATGCTCTGGTATTACAGGGAAGTATAAGAGGTCACCAGCTTTTTATCAAAGAGTTGAACACAGGAAAAACATAGAATGACTCAGAAGTATTAGCAAGGCAGTAAAGGTTCTCTCTAATGTGAATTAATGAAATAGGAGAACACATACATCAAGAGGCTCATGGGCCTCTAATAATAATCTAGGAGGCTGCAAAGTGCTGAGGCACCTTCATAGAAGCAACAGACCCTCATCTGTGAATTAAGGAAAGAATATTTCTAGAAGAACCAGAATCCCTTTACCGATTTTGATTTATTGTCTGGAATTTAAACCTCTGCTTCGCTTTATGGTTCCCCTCTTAACTTTAGCAATCATCCAGATGCTCCTTAGTAAAATGGCAGAGATAAATGATAGGATGCAGTGCCAAGGAGGGTACAGAGAGGTGAGTGCTCCCGCTCATGGAGGGGTTGGGGCAGTAGAAACTGGTACAGCCTCTCTGGAAAGCACTTTGGTATTGCATTAAGAGTTTAAAAACATTCATATCCTTTGATCCCATAATTGCACTTCTAGGAGTCTATCATAAGGAAATCAGAGACACTCGTCAAAGCATTATTTATAATAACAAAAAATTTAAAGCCTAAATGTCTAACATTGGCCGATTGGTTAAAGAAATGATGATCTATACACCCAATGTAATATTATGCAGTCATTAAAAACATGTTCAAGGAATACATGTTAATAAAAATAACAGCAACAAAGAAGGCTAAAGATATAACTGAGGCATTATATATATATATATATATACACACACACACATATGTCTCCACATTTATAGATTTCAAAACATCTATTTATATAAGCATTAAAAACAAATAGAAAAGAGATACCAAAACGTAGACAGTAGTTATCACTGGAAGATAGAATAAAAGGTAATTTAAATGTTTGTATTTATACTACATAAAAATATTCATTTAAGAATATTAAAATCAGAAAGTCATTCAATAATACATCTTCTTTAGAATGCACCCTGTCGGCATTAGGAATTTATTTCATGGTATATTTTATAATTATACCATTATATAATTTATTACATAATCAGTCTAAACATTTTTTTCCTATTAACTTCATAATTTCCAGCTCCCTGAAGCTCAGAGAATATTGAAATGCTGGCAACTACTATTCCAAGGCTCTCAGTACAGCACTCCCAGAACATGCCTTTAAAAGACACCCTCGCGTTTCATGACCATAGTAGTGATCTCAATTCGTATAAAGTTTCCTGCAGATTCACACGAGGCAAGAGTGCAATGTTGGAAGTCTCAAATCGTTTCATAGCACTATCTGGGGTCTTCATGGATAGATATTTTCCTTACAGGTTTCATTACTAATTTTACAGAGTTACAGACACTCTTGTCTCAGATTTCTCAGAACTTCTGAAGCCATTTTCCAGTTAGGTAAAAAATTTTGCCCTGGGCTCAGGACAGACAGAGCCATGGCTTAGTTTCTGTGGATCTTTGGCTGTTGTTGGTTGTTTCTACTGTCACTGTTTTGTTATTTTTTTGTAATCAGTCACAAACTAACAATATATATGTACTGGGTATTATCTAAATTTTGAAAAATAAAAACTCAAAGCACAGAAGGGAAATTTAATATGACATCTAATTAATCTTATTTACCAAGGGTGTTTTCTAAAGGAATGTTTGGAAATGTTTCCCACTAGAGGAAAGGGGGGTAAGTCCAGCTGCCAGAGGAAAACTTACTACAATAGGCGGCCATCATCCCTCTGAAGGATAACATGATTACAACAGAAATGAAGATGCGAAAGAGGTGCCCAACAAGCCACCTTGTCAGCTAGCGATGAGGGAATCAATAAATTGTTTGCCTAACATTTCCCAGTCACACGCTTTTTTTTTTTAAGATTTTATTTATTTATTCATGAGAGACACAGGGGGAGAGAGAGAGAGAGAGAGAAAGAGAGGCAGAGACACAGGCAGAGGGAGTAGCAGACTCCATGCAGGGAGCCTGACGTAGGACTCTATCCCGGGTCTCCAGGATCACACCCTGGGCCCAAGGCGGCATTAAACTGCTGAGCACCCCCGGGCTGCCCTCCCAATCACATTCTTAATACAACTGGATTTACTTGGGCTTCTGGGATACTCAGAAAAATAATATAGATTTCTCTCTACTAAGGAGTAAATGAAATAAATTTAAACTAGTCATCAAAGGGCTCATGGATTGTTTGTCTTATTGTCTTAACCTTTTCAAAGGCATGAGATGGAGGAAAGAGAGCTGAGAACAAAGAGATCTAGGCTTTCGTCTTGGTCCTATTGCTTACTTGTCACTTTAGGCAGGTGACTAAACCTCTCTGAACCAGTGGACCCTTATCTGTGCATGGTTTTTCTCAAAGTGTGTTGAAAAGCTAAATAACCTAACCATAGGCGAGAAATAGTCAAATGCTCTATATCTTTGGGACTTTTTTTCATTTTAAGGTAAACACACAAAAACAAGTAAATTAGATCTGCACATGCCTTAAGAGGAAAGAACCTGAATGAATACATTTGGATCACAGATCTTTTAAGAAACACAGCACCTCCTTTGCTTTCTGCTCATATAGAAGGACAATGTGTAGAGTAATGTCACAGTTTTAAATACTCTTTTTTTGTCTGGCTTTTATTGAATCATAAAAAAAAAGGAAGAAAAAACTTGCCCTTGCCCAGTGTCTATCATATCAATGAAAACAGGATATCCAAACCATAATATGGGACCACAGGAAAATTTCACCATGTCCAGTACAAACAGGCAAATGAGAATGCACATGTGCTGCATGTATGAGTGTGTATATCATGTGATAACCAGGCAGTGAGGCTGACACAGACTCTCCTGAATGGCTTAAGGAAGCTGAATCACATTTGAGAACCATGTGTCATTTATGTGCATATTAGCACCCTCCTTCCTTCTTTTCCTCTCTCCCTTCCTCCCTCCCTTCCTTCCTTCCTTTTCCTCTTCCCTTCCTTCCTTCCTTCTTTCTTGCTTTCCTTCCTTCCTTCTTTCTTGCCTTCCTTCCTTCCTTCCATCAGTGACAGTAGTGCACTTCATACATACATACACACATAGGAACAGCCCTACTATTGCCCGACTGGATTGGTTCCTTAAAGTCACCTGGAAGATTAGATGCCACCTTACTTTGGGCAGGTAATTTAGAAGACAGAGGCAAAGAGAAGCTTCCAGAGTAAAAGATCCTGAGAGTCTCCTTTACCTTCCTCTTTTCTGAACTCTCAAGTTCAAAATCTTCCACAATTCAAATAAATCATTCAAATTTCAACTCTCAGGGATCCCTGGGTGGCGCAGCGGTTTGGCACCTGCCTTTGGCCCAGGGCGCGATCCTAGAGACCCGGGATCGAATCCCACGTCGGGCTCCCAGTGCATGGAGCCTGCTTCTACCTCTGCCTGTGTCTCTGCCTCTCTCTCTCTGTCTGTGACTATCATAAATAAATAAAAATTAAAAAAAAAAAAACAAATTTCAACTCTCAGACAGGCCTTGAAATGGGCAGTTTTCAATGCCTGGACAGAGTACAGATTATTTAAATTCAAATCCCTGCAAGTTATTTAATCTCTCAGAGCCCCAGTGTCCTTAGTAGTCATCAAGATAAAATGAGGTAATGCAGTGTTTACACAGTGCCTGACACAGTGTCTACTAAATGTCATTACTAGAGGAAGCAAAACCAAAAATTAGCCTGGACCTGAACTAAATGTTACAAGGTAGATGCCATTATTATTCTCACTTGACAGAAGTAGAAACAGACCCATAGAGGTTAATTTGCCCAAGATTCAGAAAGAAAGTAAGTGGTAGAGCTGGGATGAAACCCAGGAAGGCTGGCTCCGCAGCCTGAGCCGTTAATGGCTATACTGTATTTTGTGATGATGTTAAAAATCTGCCCATTCTATTAAAAAGAAACACAGACACTAGAATTTACCTTGAAAAATGATGGGCCCAGTTTTTGTCTGGCCTCAGAAAAGGTACCTGGGAAGGCACATGCCCTTCATCTAGCTCCCTGACACTCATCCTGCTCCTCTGCCCAAGGGAAGATGAGAACAAGGGATTTGCCTGGGGGAACTTGGAGCTGGCCACTGGTAGGAGGCCATGCTCTAAGGGCACAGTTAAGGTGAACACAGAAAGCACAGCCCATGGCACCAAGAAGCTGAGGACACATTCCAAAGACATGAGACAAATGTGCTTTCTGCAGCACAGCTACCCCCCTTTGCCCACTGAGCCTCCGGGGAGTCATGGGCACAGGTGCTACTGTCCCACTCCCAAATTAGCATTAGCAAACCCTGGGAAGGCCAGCCAATAGAACATCCAATATCCTGCAGCCCTTGCTGCTCGCACGCGCACATGTACACGCGCACCACAAGAATTACACGGCAAGAGCAAGCAGGAGAAAACCGGATATATCCCCCCAAGAGGAGAGGGTAGCACATACAAAAAAGCAAACTAATACTATTATTTCCTCTCCTTTAGTGACTCTTAGAAACGATCAAACATTCCAGCACTATGATTAGCCATTTCTTGGTTGTTGTACATTGATACAACTGGATAACTCACCTCAAAAAGTATAAAAGTCCTAGGAATGGTGGCCATGTATTCATTGAAACGAATGTGTAATGAACACCTACAGTGTGCTGATATACAAGACAATACCCACATGACACCAAAGATCTGCGAAATACCCAGAGGTTTTCCAAATATGCAGATGATTCATGTTTCATTGTTATCCAGCTATCTTCGCCTAAAGGGCCATTTTAACTCTGCCCTCAGTAGGATGTAGTCAAGTAGATGGATCAATGGAATATACATAATGCTACTGGATTCTTTAAAAGAAAAAAAGAAAAGGGAAAAGAAAGGAAGGAAGAAGCGAGCCCAATATTCCACCCTCTGCCCAGCACCACCTATGATAAATACATATCTGTGCGTGCCCCCAGGTTGTCTGACTACTATTACGAAATGCTTTGCTGATCCTATTCTTGCTTTTTGTCAATACGAGCAAAGGGAAGGTGACATGGAGTATAGTATGAAAACGGTCTTTCACTTACTCCCTTGTGAGCTATCTTTCCAGCCCTCCATTTCCCACGTCGGCTGATCATCAACGGATGGGCAATGTATATAGCACAGCCGATGGGAGAATAGACGCTGGAGGGAAAGCATCTCAGTTCACTTCAGTTCTACCATCTACCACCTGTGTGACTTTAGATCCTTCAAACTTGGTTTCCTCCTTGGTAAAAGGAGATAATAATATTACCCAAAGTTATCGTAAAGAGTTAATGAGATACACATATAAAGTGCTTAGTGCACTGTGGGGCACATGCACAACATGCTCCTCACAGACATTCCTGGGCACCGACTGCAGTGAAGGCATGTGCCAGGCATCATGGGGGAATCCTCAGATATCCAGATGAGTGGGACAGTGACCCTCCCTGCAGGCGCACACTCCCAATCCACAAGGGGGAACAGTATTCTATTCCAAGTCACTCCTGTGCCACAAGCTTCCAAGCATGTTTACACTCCAGCACCTACCTATGGCTTTGCATGGCTTTCTCTTTTGGACTGGAAACTCCTCAAGGGCAAGAACTTCGTTGTGGTGTTTTAATCTTGTTGGTCTTCCATTTACCCCAATGTGCACCATATATCATGAATGGAATAGGCTCTAGATAAATGTTTGCTGAATAGATAAATGAATAAAATAGAGAACAGGAAGTACCACCAAAGCAGGCACTACAAAAGTGCTATGAAAATTCACAGGAAGGAGAGATGACTTTTATCTGGTGATAGCAAAGTGGGGGCGGAGGGGTATGACCAAAGAAAGTGTCATAGGGGAGTGAACCCTAAAGTGTGGCCTCAGAGAAAGGCTGGATCAGTGAGACCAATTGAGGAGGGTCATTCCGATCCCTCCGTGGCCTAAATTCATGCCTCCTCTGCCCCCCGTAGTACAGGGAAGTGCAGGTGCACGATTATCAGAGGACTGGGGTTGCATGGGGCGGGGGCTGTCCTGGGATTCAAATTCATTTTTCTCTGAAGTGCCCTGAGTCCTATCATGCAGGGGTTCACATCAGCTCCATCTTTCTAAAAGATTTTTATTTTCCACCCAACCTGGTTTAGCATCATTGAGAAAGTCTTCCATATAAAAGATTAATAAATAATATGGTTAGGAAGCCTCGGATTCATTCTGGGCCCTTCAGTACCCCTGAAAGAAATAGGCAAATTGGACAGAAATCAAAGAAGGGAAGCCACGAGGATTAAAGGGAACAGCAGCGGGAGCTACTTATAAGGGTTCCCGCAGCACCAGCCAGGAATAAGCAAAGCTCGGGGAGGACAAAAAGGCCCGAGGATCAAATACTCTCCCCGAGCAAGGGTGTAGGCACACCGATGAAGGGAAAGAATTGCTCGGGGTCACGCAAAGGGGTAGAGCAGAGAGGAATGGGATGTAATTACAGAAAGGAAAACTTGGGCTGAATATCAGGGCAACCTTCTTAAGCGTGGGCTCAATTCGAGTGCCGAATGGCTTCCCAAGGGAGGCAGTGGAAGCCCCATCGCTTGAGATGCATAAAGCCACTGGACAAAGAGCTGAGAAAGAGAGTGTGAGGAACAATCTGCCTGCACAGGGGGTGGGACAGGTGACCTCACAGGGCCGCACGGCTCCACACTTCAATGACACGTCAAGATGTATTTCATCAGGCACCCACTGGCGAAAGCCTAAAGCATTGTCCCCCCCACACACACCCTTGGCCATTGTGCTTTCTCAATACGCCACTCAAGAAACATTCCCATTCACTTCAAGAGACCCTCCACGGCTCCTTGCTGCCAGCAAGAGCCGTGAGAATAATATCTCGCATTGGATCCTGCGTGTTCACACTTGAAGGCAAAACATGGCTTTGAAGGAGGAATTTTAACTCTGGCTCCAATGCCTTAGTCTTTCTCCTAGAACTGGGATATTTTTATTTTGTTTTGTGTGAGACTCTTTCAAAATCAAAAGAAACTCCTTATTCTTATTACAGGACTCTGAATGGCCAGTATAAAATTGTGCTAGTTTCATATATTCTCCAAATTGGTCAGACAGCTCCTTTTACCTCCACGGGAGGGGCTGACATATCTAACATGGACCGTCATACCCACAATGACCTGGGCAGCTTCACCTTTCCCTCCCACCCTGCCTCTCCCCTCCCCTCCGCTCTGCTACACCATGATGTGCCTCCTAGAGTTTTCCAAACAATGTGCATTCTTTTCTCCTCCAGGACCCTGTCCTTGCTGTGCACTCTGTCCCAAACACTCTCATGCTCTCCCTATCTTCATTGTTGTATTCATTGGCTTAGGCTACCATAACAAAATATCACAGTTTAGGATGGATTACACAAAAAAAAAAAAAAAAAATTTATTTCCCACAGTTCTGGAAGCTGGAGATTTCAAGATCAGGGTGCCAGCATGACTGGGTTCTGGTGACTGGCTGGCTGCCTTTTTACTTACCCTCATGTGGCTGACAGAGAGAGAGAGAGAGAGAGAGAGAGCACTCTGGTCTCTCTTCTTTTTATAAGGGCGCTAATCTCATCATAGGGGCTTCACCCCCATGACCTCATCTAAACCTAATCACTTCTCATAGGCTGCACCTCCTAATACCATCACATGGGGGGGTTAGGGCTTCAACATATGAATTTCAGGGAGACACAAACGTTCAGCCCAGAACATTCTACTGGTCTCCTTCCTGCAGTACACAGATTTAAATGTTAGCTTCATTAAGTCTTCCTGATCTGGCAAAAACTGAGCTAGGGCCCCTCCAACTGGCATCTAAGGCATCCCAGATGTAGCCCCATGAGGTCCCTCCATGTATTTCCTTGTTCTACCTTCTCACCATTCCACAAGAGTGTAGAAGCTGTGCCCATCTTACTCTCTGCTATAACTCTGAAACCTGGTACACAGGGTGTTCCTCTATGCAATATATTAATCAAGAAGGAGCACATTAAATAGGGTCCATGGGCAGTCAGTGCTCCTCACAGTCTCAATGCGTACTTGAGTGCTTAAGATGTGTGAGACAAGCGCTAGGTCTTCTGGGGAATGCAAAGATGAGCTAGAAACTAATCCTCAAAGGCTTGCAGTCTAGACTGGGAGAGAAGATACACAAATAAATAACCTGACCTTAAGGTACAAAGCTAAATGTGCCATGAGACATAGTGCTATGGAAATTCAGAGGCAGGACACACATTTCCAGCTGAGTTGGGGGAATTCCTAGAAGAGGCTGGTGGAACATGAGATGTATAGAGGACACCCAGAAAGTGGGTATACCAGAAAAAGATCAGAATAAGCAAAGGCACAGAAGCTGGAAGTCTCCAGCGCCTTTGGCCCAATAATAGAATCGAACTAAATTCATTTCTAGGGAAGCTGCCTTGACCACAAGCATCTTGAATATAAGGCTTCAACCTTATTATGTACACAAGGGAGTGATGCAATCAGACTTTGCTCTGTGGTTGTGGTATGTGATTTGGTAGGAAGTGGACATTTGTGCTACAATTTATAAGAAAACCTTTTCAAGCAGCCAACCAGCAAGCAGTTGGTATTCTTGGAGGGTCAAATACGTCTTCTCTCCCGAGTGAAGGGAGACTATAAAGCAGCCCCCTTGAAACTGTCTAACAAAATCCCATCGTGGAAATCCATCCTTTTTAGAGCTATGGAGCCAGGATCCTGTACAAGAACACAACAACCAAGTTAACAGAAGCCCTGGATTATGAAGTCTGACTATCCTAATTTGGAATTCTGAAAGGGTCTCAGGGAATTTGCTGGCATGCTTTCTTATCACTTTCCTCATTAAGGGCTTTGCCCAGGGGCTTCCTTAGACCCTGTCCAACTTCTAGACCTCCTGCTTCATTTACCTGGAGGGCAGCTGCAGCGCCTGACCTTGCCCTGATGCATTCTGGGAGGGTTTCCTCCCCCACCCCACCCCCAGTTCTATTTAGCATTATTGTCAGCTGCAGCCTTTGCCTGTGAGAGAGCCACAAAGCAACCAGCCAAAGGGTGCTGTAGGGACGACACATGCAAACAGCTTCATCTGGGAGAGGAGAGACTTGAAGACTGTGCCCAGGATGTTTACTCACCATTAAACCCAAAGGAGAGGATTTGCCAAAGAATAGGAGGTCCCACATGAGATGGGGGTGAGTCAAGGGAGGAATGATAACTGGCACAGCACCTGCTGCCACTTGCAGAACTATAGGATTCCAGGCCACCAAAGTACATTTCCTTCTAAAGATCGAGTGATATTAGCCTGATGTGAGAGCCCAGGAAACAAAAGCAAAAAGAGGCAAAATGACTTCCCCAAGCCCAGACATTTGGCAAGTAGTAGAGATGGGATTTGAACCTAGGTTTGTCTGACTCCAGAGCCTAGGATCTCAACCATTTTTCTATGCTATTTGGTTGCTCTATTTCTTGGAACAATCTTGCGGAGCAGAGAGGGCAGGCTGTTTACTTAGCAAGGCACCAGTTACTTACCTTACAGTCTTCTATAAAGGTAGGAGAAGAATTAAAATCTTCCCACACAGCGAGTCTTCTGCCCCCCACTGGTCAAATGGACTTTGACAGGAAGTAAATCCCCAATCAAGGGTGCTTCCCTGTGGACCAACCCTGGTATAAAACCACTCCAGATGAAAGGATGGCCTATGGACGAGTTGAAACCAATTATTATTATAATCATTATCTGTGTAACATTTGGGCAGGAGGTAGCTCCTGACAGTTTCTTGTGAGAAGTTATGTCTGTCTGACTGAGCAGAGTTTAATTGAAAATGTCAACCACCTCGAAGATCATTAAGGTGAAGCTCTTAGCCTCAAGAAAAGACAAAACTGAAAACAATCATCTGTTGCAGCTTACAACCAGCTGTATTGGGGTGGACAGAAAACAAAAACAGTGAACATATGGCACTTGGGGCTTTTTGTAAGCCATTCAAGCGCCAAATCCTCAGGTCTGCTGTGAGAGAAAGAGATGCTCATTCTATACACATGCATTTTGGGAAGCGTGATAATGTAAGGGTTGCATCCGTGCAATCAAGAGCTCAGGAGCATGTACAAATGCAGTGAATGTCATCTGGAGAATGACTTCTTGAGGTATTCTTCTTGGTTATTCTGACACAAAGCAACCAGTGAAACAGAACCACCTATAGTCACAGCCTAATAATATTGCAAGTGGCTGAGAACATTCATTCATCTTATCTTTCCGTCCATAGTATAAAACACTCAGTGTTCATTACATCAAGTGTCCTCCTTAGTGCCCGTCACTCAGTTACCCCATCCTCCCACCCTACCTCCTCTTCCACAACCCTTTGCTTGTTTCTCAGAGTCAGGAGTTTCTCATGGTTTGCCTTTACTACTTTTTGAAGTAATAAAAAACATGTAGATAAAAGATGCATTTTATACATATGGGATATTCTTTTTACTACCAATATTAAAAACAAGAAAAGGGAAAAGTGGGTAAAATTCAGATATTAACACGTAGATCGTTTAGGTGATTGTTCTGAAAAACAGTGCTCCTTAAAATAAAATATATATATGGTGTTATATAAAAATCCTTTCTTCCCATTGTGAAGCAGTGCCCTTAGAGATCACCAAATTTAGCACTGTGTCCACTGAATTGTATAAACCCCCCATCTGGTGATACACAAGGTATATATCAAACATAAAATCAGGAACTAGTTGTCAAAGGCTCTGTCTGTGGAATCAGACCACCTGCGTTCAAATCCTGACTGTCCCACTAACTAGTTATGTAAACTTGGCAAGTTACTTCACCTCTCTAAGCCTTAGTAACTTCATCTATAAACTGAAGATAAAAGCAATACCTAGAACCCCATAGGGAGAAAACACTTAGCACAGTGTCTGACACATGGAAAGCCCTCAGTAAGTGGGAGTTGTGGTTAAACTGCGGTGGACACTAGGCCTGGGAGAGTGGTAACAGATTACCCACCAGTTCTCATGAATTTCAAACAGGTGTTCTAATTTCATACACAAGGAAACCGGGAACCAGCACAGGTTTCCAAAGGTAGACGGGTATGATAAAGAGGCCCCTAAGGAAGCAGAGACGGTGGAGTTTTACATACCGTACGGGAAAGACACAGAATGAAGTGGCCACCTAGAAAGTCTCTTTGATCATCCACAGCTGATTAGAGACCATCTGTCTCTGAATGAGAATGGTAGAGATGGCAAAGGCAAGGAAAGAGCCTTTACAAGACTAATTTTAAAGGAGGAGGAGGGGTAGGAAAAGGAAGGAAGGAGAAGAGAAAAAAGAAAACGAAGAGGAGAAAAAGAGGAAAAAAGGGAGGAAGGGAGGGAGGGAAGGAGGGAGGAGGTAAAAAGGGAAAAAAAGATTTTTTTGGTTTCGATCTGTTTCAGAAAAACAAAGAGTGAACAAAATGACATACACACAGGCCTGTGTTCATTCTAACTAGACAGTATTTAGGGATCCCTCAGGGTTGACTCCTAGAGTCCCAAAGTTTCCTGATGTCCATTCATCCAATTTACTCAGCAGTTCTTTACTGAGCACCCACTAGGTAGGCATCATGCTGCAAGGCTCTGAGAACACACCAATGAAAGAAGACATTTAAATGGCTCGTTTGGAGCCTACAATCTAAATGTACAGATAGCTATAAAGCAATTAAGTGTAGAAGTAAGTCATTAATTCCAATCATGCTATGTGTCATAAGTGGCATTCCTGATCAGATCCAAATCCCTATGGAATTCTAAACAGAACAGGTCCCTTACAGAATCTGAAGAGAAGATGTCCTTACCTAACTTCCAGAATGAATCTGGCTTCTAGAATTAGGGGAGGCAAGCTGAGTGGATTTTACATAAAGAGAATGTTCATGCCTATTCTAAGTAGCAGCCTATAGGACCGGGAACACTTTGAACCATCCTTGAAATCTCAGCTGAAATGGGAAGCAGAAAGGGAGGGCAGAGGAGAGCCTAGAAAGAGGGCAGCATTGGAATATTCTATACAGCATAACTGCTGTTAAGTCATGGTCAATCAAGTCACTTAGAATCACTTCTCTCGTGATCTATAGGAAATAAGAAGATTAGGCAAAGTCAGCAACAGAAAATACCGGACAGTCACCTCTCCTCCTCTCCCTATGCAGGGAAAAATGTTACTGCTTTGTCATGGCACTCCCTTCTTCCTATACTCCTCAACAAAGCACTGCAGGCAGCCTCTTGCCATGGATTTGTGTAAGCAGGAGAGACAACACTGATTTTAAATTCTTTCAGTTATTAAGGTCCTTTCTAATCTATGCCATGACATCTGTAACTCTAAAGTTTGGGGAGTAAGCAGAAGAATTGCAGCCAGTAGAAGTCGTAAAGGCTGAGTAACCATGTCAGAGCACAGCTACACGTGAAAGCAGAGTTGGAATGGGAATCATTTTCCTTGTACGTAGAAATGAGGGGGTGAACAGTAGAAAGGTGGAGTAGCTTGACTTCAAAGTCCCTCACTAAAATAGGTGAAGCATTCTTACTCCATTAAAATCCAACTTTGCCTATAAAGCCCTCGTTCTCTATTTTTCTCTAAAACTGCAACATGATAAATCTTCACATACGCTGAAGAACTTGTAATGATCCTTAAAGGAAATAAATCCTTTATTTCTAGAGGATGGGGGTGCTTCCTAAGCACTATTCAGAAGCCAGAAGTGGCAGGCTGCCATGGAGAGCAGACATTCCAGTTTCCAGTGATGGGTGTAGGGTGCGAGCATGCAGGGTCCCCTGAGAACATCACCAACATCCTTCCAGGGTGGAGCTCTCATCCCCTTCTTTGCTCTGGGTGCTCTGGGTTCTTCCTACCCAACTGCTCCTCTCAGTGATACCAGGGAAGGCCTGAGGGCAGACCAATGGCAGCTTCTTCTGAACCAAAGGATGAGGAAGCTAGTTTACTACAGTGAAATCAATAGAGCAACGAAGACCCCCATGGAAGAATGTATACTGGAATGCTTTAAAAAAAAAAAAAAAAGTGTGCCACTGGAGCAGGGGCATTACACAAGTATACTGAATACCAGCCAAAACTGCTTAAAATGGTTCTCAAAAATATAAGTCTTTCTGAGATTGCTTCTCGGGTATGTTATTTTTATCTATTCCACTGGGATTAAGCATGGCCTAGAATCCCAGCTTGAAAGGGAAGAGCAAATTTTGCACTACCTATCTCCCCGTATTCATCAGTACTCGTCAGAAATCTGGATGTGGACACCCTTGACACTAAGAGAGCATAATTAAAGCCTGAGAGGAGGCCAGTCTGAGCTCCACCCGAGCCAGATGGACCCTATGTGGTTTCCTTCAATCTCAAGCCCTGCTCAGCAGCTCTGCCTTTGATTGGCATGTGACATTCTTGTCTTCATGGACAGAGAAGCCAACCTCTTGATGGTTATCGACATCAGAAAATGTCATGTCTGAATATGCCTCAGCCAGACCTTCCTCCCTCACTTCATTTCCTGCCTCCTGCCCCTCAGTTTATTTTAATTATACAATGAAAACTCTCAAGTATGGAATGGCTGCCTGCTGTATCACACAAGCCCTTAATTGTACTCTGGAGTTGGATCGTGGCATTTTATCACCCTGCAATGGTAAAAGGCACATTTGCAACAGGAGTAGGTCATGGAATATTTTCTGGAAATGCCAATGGATTTCAAGACCCCTCCTTTCTTATACCAGACATTTGTGATTTCGTCTGTGCATATAGGGGAACAGTAACTTCCATCTCCTTTTATACCTTTTCCTACTCTCCTTATAATCCTATACAATTCCCCAATTGATTGATGAATATTCATATCTTAATCCATAATCATTTGTCTCTAATTCACAAAAGCAGTTGAACAGATTTAATTTGTATATTACCATAGTTCCTATACCATGATTGTGTGCAAACTTATAATCCTTCTTGCTTTTTTAAAACATTTTCATCACTAAGAAGACAAATTACAATAGAGAAATTACGTTCAAGCTTTTCCCAAAAGAGGTCACCTCAACAAGTAAGATAATTTCATAGAGGACAAAAAAGCAACCCATAACCAATCTAGACACAGTCAGCCAATCTAGAACTTAAGTTCAGATGTTTCTAGATGCCCCTCTTCACAAACACAGGCCTTCCTGGAGTGCATATATTCAATAACCTTGCTGAATGAGTTTCCCCAACCATTAATGTGCTCTAACTCACCTACCCCTATCTAACCAAGAATCTTCACACTCGAGATCTCACATGTTGAATATTTATCCTCTTACCCACACTAAGAATAAATTCTCTTCTGGTAACCACCGTTCCCTAGCTCCATCCAAGCCTCCAGGAAAAAGGGTTCACATGTTCACATGGTTTATAAGTCATGCTCCCCACAGCAGTATTTTTCACTTGACAGATTAATGTTGTATCACTTTTAAGCAATTCTCAGTCGTATAATGGTAGTGCCTGTTCACAGATGTTTCCCTAATACTGCTAAGCAAAATGAAAGGTTTCAGGCTAGCTTCCATGGAGGCACTGAGCTAAGGAGAAATGGATTATGGATGCTTTACTGTGCTTACCAATGCTTCTCTATTTCCTGGCCCAAAGGAATCTGATTAACACTCAGGTTCAAGAGAACCTGGCTTCTCTTGGCACTCCTACCTACCTACCTACTTCCCTTGGATGTTATTCACTTCAGGACTTGGGAAGAAACCAGTTTTATGTAACAACCCCATTTATGAATCCTTAGCAATTGAATTCAAGAAAAGGTACTCAGGGCAGGTTAACGGCCCAGAGTCAGTAGCCAATGAAGAAGAGCAATCTGTTCTTCATATTGTCATTTCCCAACAAAACTCAGTCCAAGTGAATGTCTTACTCTAGCAGTCCATTACATGTGCTGCTCTCTGGAACTGAAAAGGAACTGACTCATATGGGAAGTGCCCAGCCAGTATCTTACAATGAGAAGATGCTTAATGAAAGTTATTTTGAGGTAAAAAAAAGATATCTTAAGAAATTCAGATGCTGGTGAAATTGGCACCAACCTGAGGATCATGCAGAAAGTAGTAAAGGGGGATCCCTGGGTGGTGCAGCGGTTTAGCGCCTGTCTTTGGCCCAGGGCGCGATCCTGGAGACCCGGGATCGAATCCCACATCGGGCTCCCGGTGCATGGAGCCTGCTCCTCCCTCTGCCTGTGTCTCTGCCTCTCTCTCTCTCTCTCTGTGTGACTATCATAAATAAATAAAAATTAAAAAAAAAAGAAAGTAGTAAAGGTATTTCCCCAGTGGCCTAGCAGATACTCTTCGCCATGTGACATCTTTGAATCCAAAAAAGGAAAAAGCAACAAATGAATGATATTAATCATCTGAAATCTCATCATGGCTGAACATCTTGGGAGTGTGTAGAGTTAATTTGCTGGAGTTTGTCCAAAAGTCAGCCTTCCCTGACCACTCCAACCATGGTCACTTCCACTTCAAATCCCCTACCCCAAGGTAGAAACCAGCCAGGTATGGTATCCAATTGGAGAGAACAAGGCCAGGGTACCTGGCTCCAGCCAACTATTGCCATGTGGGAATGGCATCCCCATGTTGCTAGATCTTCTGACTTTTCAAGAGAAGATAGAAATTTCAATTTTTATATAAATCTCCCAACTTTTAAATATTAGTTCAAACTTGAAAAGAGAGAAATACAAGCCAAACAAAGCACATGAGACTGTGGGCTGGATCCAGTGCATGGTTCGCCGTTTTGAAATCCCTGAACTCTTGGATTCATATGGCACTGAATCACACACTGCTTTTGCATTATTTCACTTCTCACTTAGCAAGCTGTGACTTTCCAAATAGACTATAAACACTTTTGACCCTGACACACTTTTGGCTGGGTGGGCCTGGGATGCCATGCGTTTACTAAACAGAGACTCTATTATACACTGCCATGTTGAACAATGGCTACAGGCAGATGTAACATTTCCCAAAAGAGAGAATGCCAAAGTAAAAGAGGGAACTTGGCATCAACTTGAGTGAATGCTCCTCCTTCTCCACTCCATTCTTTTTTCTTCCTGGCAGGTGCATGTTCGCGATGGTGATTTCTCATTTAATTGCTAAGTATTTCCACAGCAGAGTAAAATCCATCATGGACTAGACATGAGAGTATGCTAATTCCCCATCTCTCTGATAATGCACAGATTCAATGGGGTCTTCTTCCCGCCAATGTGCGTTCATAAATGCCATTAATAGTAATGGGAGTCAAATGCAAAATATGACTGAGTAAGTAGGCCCCAGTGCATGAAATCTATCCTCAACCACAAGGACAAGCTGCCACACAGCTCACTGCCTTGTGCTAAATTAGAGGCTGGGGATTCTCTGATTGGGACCAAGATGGTGATAATGACAAATAAAAAGAAAAAACCAGTCCCTGTTCCCTGCTCTTCTACTACCAAGACTATCCCTGACTTACAGGTCAGAGACAATGTGGAGCTTTGAAGCTTGGAAACAGAGATGGGGCGCAGAAAGATGCAAACTCCTGGCCTTGCAGGGGAATTAATGAAACACAACGAAGCCGGTTCAACACTGCTGCCCTTCAGTCATCCCACCCACTAAAAGACACTGTTAAAAACCCGCCAGCTTTTATTAGCAGAAACAAACGAAGTCGACTACCGAGCACTCAGGAGTTTTTCATCCTGAAAGTCCAGGATGGCTTTGGCATAATAAAGGTCATCTCTCCTAACCACGCTAATGTTCACAGAGCAACCTGAGCTCCAGGCAAGGGCCAGGCTGGCTTCTCAGTATTCCCCCTGTAGAAGGTGTTGCCGATTAAACTATCACATTTCAAAGGGCTCCTTACAGTAAATAGGAAAGAAAGGAAAAAAGAGATCCAGGGCCTTTTGTTAGTCAAAAAGCTAGGGAAAGGCGATAATTAACCCATTTTTGTAGAGAAATCATTTGGACAAAAGTCAAGGGATTTACCACCCTGTCAATTGTTAAGTCTAGATAAGGACATTATATTCCACTGCACAAAGGGTGGCGGAGATGGTGAATGGAAAGTAGGCCACTACTACTACTTTACCTCACATCTGAAAAAAGACTTTTTTTTGTCCTCCTGATGCAGTGATGGACGAAAGGATCCCCCCATCCCCCACCCCCGCACTAAAAACATAACTTCAGAGCCTGGCTTTTGCATTTTGTTAAATATTCAAAGGTATTGTGCAATTAGCATGTCATTAATGAATAATTAATTACAGCTAAAGCAGCCTTCAGATTTTTGCAGCTAAATTATTTAAACAGCAAATATAACAATACCATGCAATGCTCTCATTCGGTTTTTTGTTATTGCATTATTTGAAAGGAACAGCAATATTACTTTTCATTAGTTGCAAGAGTTATGTGCAACAAAAGCTGTTTTCATTTTTTTTTTACCTAAAAGTTGCTTCATGTGCCCTAAAAAGGAAAATTAATTCAATTCAGATTAGATTTCCTAAGAATTAATTAGCTGCAAATATCTGAAAACTGTGGCTAGGGATATAAGGCTTAGATATCTGAACTTGAAAGAAAAAAGCAAACCTATTTAAACCTGTCCTTTAAAAGGACTCCTGCAACAAAAGTACCCTTTTCTAGGTATTTGGTTACCACTTCTGAAAGAGGAAGCCCGTTAAAAATCCTTTTGTTTTATTTTTTAAGCAAGAGACTATTACAAAGTTACCCCCAGCAAATAGTCAAGAGTTACAGAGAAAGTAGTATGTGCTACTTCCAGACATACATCACCAGGAAGAAGTGAGTTTGTATTTATAAGCTGCACATCTGGGATCAGTTGACTTATCCATCTGCTAACTACACCAGTAAACAGTATGTCTGAGACCCTCAAATCCTTGCATCCATCACAAATTCCTACTTTAATTGTGTGTTTACGTGGCAAACCTCTGCTTAAGTATATTTTAAGACTGTTTTAAGCAGTTGTAATTGTTCCTTTCTTCTTCATATTAACTCTAACACATTTTATTTACCATTATGACAGACCATGATTTTGCAAGTCTCACAGATAAATAAATGGCAGAGATGGTCCTGCCTGGGAAAAGGCAACAGAAACAGAGACTGGGGGCTTTAAACAGTCTGGTCTCAAGAGCTTAACTCTTTCTCACAAATGTCAGTGCCTTGAGTCACAAGTTCAAACCTCAGTAAGGGCAGTTTGTTTAATGTTTCATTCTCCTAAACTCAGGAAATCAGCAATCATACACATTTCTCCAGAGGGAGAGGGAGAAGGAGAGGAAGATTTGGGAAGAAGGTTCAAATCACAGTTTGGGAAGATAAGAATGCTGCCCACAGGTTCCTTTTTCCTTAATTAGTTGGCTACCACTTTGTATGCTGAAGCCCACCTCAGTTTGAGAGTTATGGCATGGGATTCTCAAGGCACTGGGGGCGGGGGGGGGGGGCGGGGGAGGAGGGGTGATGAACCAGCAGCAGAAGGCTACTACAAGCGCTGAGGAGCCCAAGAGTCCTAAAGAAGAGTGTAACCTGTGGCCTTACTGGACATTTAACCCATGGTTGTGTAACTGAGTCTCATAAGCATGCTGAAAGCACCAGCTTTTTCTTTTCAGAAAGGGGGTGAGGGGGAGCTACCTTCCATAATTAGGAAAATAAATATGCACAGGGCTCTGCCCAAAAGGGGAGATTTTACTGATTTTTCCCAACCTGCCTTTTACATATATGTGTATAGCAGGATGTCAGACTTCACACAACCTCGTGAAACCACGTCTTGGGTTTGGGGAACTGAAAGTCTTATGTGCCTATGTATTATTGTGCTGATGCAAATAGTTAAACTTTTCTATGCCACTAACCATCATTTTCTCAGGGTATCCTGTATACAGCTTGTAGTTCCCAGCTTCTCAGTAAATGTGTAGATGGATGCATGGCTAATAGGGCTGGGGTGGGGGGTTACAGGCCACAGACCCGCCCCGAAGCTAAAGAGTCATTCTGGCACAATCCAGTTAAATGACGGGTATGGCAGTAAGCAGTTTACCCAGGCCAAGGAAACTATGGCTTGTCAAAAACATTAAAATCCAAATGGGCCAACACCAGTGCCAAATGTACTCACAGGCCTTGCAAACACAGAATCCAGACTAACTGAATTAAATTGCAACCAGTTTATAATTAATTTGTTTT
Source organism: Canis lupus dingo (assembly GCF_003254725.2). NCBI lineage: Eukaryota > Metazoa > Chordata > Mammalia > Carnivora > Canidae > Canis > Canis lupus. The sequence continues at coordinate 51,951,574 of NC_064246.1, read as the reverse complement.
TGAAAGTTGTGCCATGAGAACAAATGTGCCATCCATTTGCAATGAATCGTTCTTAGGGGCACCTCTACTTAAAAATGCCTCTAAAAGCAACAGAAATATCCACTGGTATTGGCTACTAACCTAAGGACGGAGTGAGCAGTGGGGGACAGATTCCAGGAAGTATAACCTTTCTGTCAACCTAGTGGAATCTGGTAGCAGTGTGGACATGGCGTGGTCCCCTGGCCTTCCTGACTTCAAATGCCAGCCTCACTAGGCCTGAGATGCTAAAATTAGAAACATGTTAATCTCCATGAGGCACTGCCCTTTCTAGACACCATCTTTTAAGTACGAACACTCGTGGGAAGGGTAAAAAGAATAAGAGACCAAGGTAGTAATGCTTCATGTGAATTTATTTCTCGGATCATTATTTCTATGGCTCCAGGAGCCAAGGAATGTTAGAACCCTGAGCATATGTGAAAAGGAAACTAAAATAGTATAAAAGGGAGAAATAATCCTAAAATTTAACATGGAGTATTATGTGCCAAGCAGTTTCTCCTGCAGCCCTCAGGGGGGCATAAAATTTTACGAAGAAGTAACAGCAGAGTCGAAGATTTAAGTATAAGCCTTAGGCTTTACAGCTAGTAAGTGGCAGAAGCAGGATTCAAACCCAGGGCTAACTCAACAGCCTGGGGTCTTAGCAGTCTGCTTTTCACATCACCAAGAGCCAGATCTCACTCCCTCTCTTTCCAGGACACAGAAGCCAGAGTGAGACTTAAAGTGTGATCGATTTTTAAACGAACTAGAGTTCACATCAAAATGAATTTCAAGCCATCCCTGACAGTCGCTTTGGGAGACTCTGCTCAAGAGTGTGTGCAGCCAGTCACTGAATCCAGGCAAAGTTCTGAGTTCACCTTAATATATAGATCCTTGCGGACACACATAATTTCTGATCCAAAATGGCCTTTAATATGCTGATGTTTTACACCAAGCTTGGCACCAAATCACTGCTGGCTGTTTCCAAATCACAGAACAACCTTCAAAGAGTGGAAGTGTGCCACCACCCAGAACATCCGTAAGAAGGGGTTGCGAGTTCAAGAAGGAACTGAGAGGAAGAGAAGCTGCAAAAACACACTTAGCAATGGCGTTAGTGAAGGAAGAATAACTGTAGCTTCAGTGGTCATTCATTCATTCATGCATACAAGGAATATTGATTTGTTACAAGCTCGTGCTTGAATGTGCCAGTCACTGAACTAAGTTAATAACTATAAATGTGTGTGTGTGCATTTGATATTTAGAAGCACACCCCCCAAAAAAGAAGCATGCCCAAGGTCACAAAAATAAAAAATGACAAAGCCAAGATTTGAACCCAGGTGGAACTCCAGTGCACAAGCTCTAATCCACCTCCTATTCTGTTAGCGGGGCTGCTACTTTGGAGCTAGTATGGCCAAATCACCTCATAGGCCTTCCCAGATCAAATTCTATGTGGCAATTTCCTTTCACTGCGTTGCACCCTAATGGTCTCTGCATGTTTACACCAGGAGGAGAATGACAAGGCCCACCTCCAAAAGTACATTCATGCCGTTAAAAGGAAGAGAAGCCATGAGAAAGAAGTTCTAGGGGCTTTTCACTCCTGGAGTTCAAAACTGGAATCATAACTGGAAGCTTAATTATAGGTCTTATCTTAAAATACACACACACACACACACACACACACACACACACACACACACCCCTGTCAGGTATGTCATCTACAATAACCACTGAAAACTTGTCTCAAATCTTGACCTCAGGATCTTCCAAGTCATTTTTCAAGTATCCAAATAACCATTGATTCTTTGGAAGAGACAGTGCTTAGTAAAAGTATAACATCTTACAGGGAGATTCCAATGGCATTACCGAGAACAGAGGTTCTAGGTATTAAGCACACACTATCACTCAGATTCTACTGATTAAAAATACAGTTCCCAAATGTATGAGCACCCGTGCCATGCTCTCTGTTGAGTGCTTTACAAGCACTGTATCATTTATTCTACAAGGACACTGTGGGAGAGGTATTATTATCCCTGTTTTACAGATGAGAAAACTGAGGCTTTGCAAATTTAAACATTAGACAAATAACCGATCAAATTAGAGGAAAAGTTCACCCAACTTTCTGTGGAGGAATTGCGATGCTAAACATGGGGTTGAATGCAAGAAAGAATGACATATTGACCCTTTCCAGCAAGGCCCAGGAATTCAAATTGCGAAGATCAAGACGCGTAAGAAAAGCAAATTGACGAGGCCGACCTGAAGAGGAAATCCCAAGGAGGCAAGAACCAACACTATATTGTTGGAACAATGCGTGGCACAATGTCTGGCCTTTGGACAGGCTTAATAAACGATTATTGATAAATGTAGAAAATTGTAAGTGGCAAGCAAATATTTTAGAATTCTCGGCTCACACTGTCTCCTGAGCATTTGGTTAATCGGGGCATAAGGAAAAAACAGTCCTGACGGTACGACTACCATTTGAAGGCCCGTGACAGAAGGTGCTTCCGTGAAGTTGAGCCTCACTTTGATGGCATGTGCCTCTTATTTTGATTGGATTGGGCACCAGGGGCCTAGAAGGCTTAATCGGAAAATTTCCATTTCTCTTTGTCCATATTCTGCCACGGATGGTTCCTCTGCCAAACATTTCATAGTTACCTTAAAGCCAAACAATATTTTTCAAGGGAAGTGACTGGCAAACAGCCATCACCTCTGATGCAGAAAAATACCAACATCACTCTCAGGCTTAAATGCCTCCAAGGAGACCCTCAAATGAAGGAGTCTTTACAACCAATCTGATTTTTTTTTTCATTCCCCTTTTGTGGAAATATCTTTGACACAAGGCTTAAAGGACAAAAAGGGGAAAAAATAAGAAGAAGAAAAAGCAAAGAAAAAGAAAACCTGCCTTAAATGAAAAATTCCAATCTTGCCTTTGTAAAAATCGTCCAAGCCCCAGTCAGCTGCCCCTCCCCCTTTATCCAGGCCTCTGTGTTTCCAGGCAAAGGGGTTAGAAAGCTGTTGAAAAACATTCTCCTGCAGTATTGAGACTGACATCTGACAGAGCTCCGTGGTGTCCTAACTTGGGTGAATTTAAATGACAAGCTTGGCTTTCTAAGTAAGGGATCCTCTTTTACAATAGAACAGCATGATTGCTTCATGGTAGAGGGGGAAAAGAGGAAGAATCAAAGTTTTCTTCAAATCCCCAGTGGTGCCATTGACCTGTCAGAAGGTTGTGACCCACTCCTGTTAATCCATGCAAATCAGATGCCTCCAATTTGTGCTACTGATTGGACTACCACACCTTTAGATTCAGGAAGCGGCTTTAGAGTGAGGTTCCTATCACAGAGTTCACTTCACCTCTCATTTTTTTCTTCTTCAAAAACATGATGACAGCTGACTTCCTTCCCGCCCTGCCCTTGCTCAGTGAGGGAAGACTGTCTGATGGTTTCCTGATTAGCATCAAGGCAAAAGCAGCATGTTTTTCATAGACTAACGCTATTACCTAAATTATAGGCCTGTTGCTCTCAGCATTTTCCCCCCACAGACAGGTTAATATACACATCCCACTGGTATTATTGCTTTGCTAACAGTCACCCAATCATTTTTATAACATAGGGGGGTAAAGACCTGGTATTCCCTGGAACAAGCTTCAGATCCAGATGAGAGAATCTTATAAAACCAGAAATGCTGTTTCAAATCATCCCATTCAAATCGTGACAACACTCCTCAGGTTCAATGCCATGTGCTATTTGCATTTTAAACCATGAGTGATTTCAAGCAGAAACATTCAGAAACAGGAAATTTAAAGGCTGGTATTTTGGATATCAGTAGTAAACTGGCCCAGGTGATTCACACATTACTCAAGCTGTCCTGGTCATTTTGAACTATTTACACAATGTAAGTGACCAGAATTTTTGTGAATCATAGCAAGGTGATTTGAAATCCTAGGGAGAGGAGGTTCTCTAAAGGATGTTAGTAAATTTTCATTTTCTGAAACTTGGAAAATTACCCTCTTAAAGGACTCCTGAATAATTAACATATGCAAACAATAAATTACAGTAATAACCATTTTGCCTGTGTTTTATAAAAATGCTATTCTCAAAAGCAAAAAAAAAGAGAAGATTTTAAAAATGATAAAACAGGAATAAGCACAACCAAAACAATAAAATAAAATAAGAACTCTACTTAAGAATATTAAAGACCTGAATAAATGGAGATACATATATATCTATATATACTCATTCACATATTCATTCACTTTAGGAAGGCTTAATAGAGTATAGATGTCAACTTCTTCAAACTTTAATATAACTTTGATTCTTAAAAGAACTATCTTAAAAATGATTCTATAGGTTATATACAAGAATAAATAAGCAAAAATTGTTATGAAAATTGAAGGGGGTTATAATATTAAAACATTATATAACTATATAAATTTAAATTGTGCCCGTAAGGGAATCAGACCAGACAGACCAATCAATAGACAAAATAAGAAGGATGTGTCTATATGTCCTTAGTTAGGGTTGATATTCAAAATAGCAGGACTGATACCAACACGTATCAGTCTGGGATCCAGGACACCCACCTTCCTCAATGTTCCAGGAGAGACCCTCTTAATTGATAAAGAAGGGTCTGTCCAACCATAAAAAACAAGGAGATCATACCATTTGTGACAACATAGATGGAGCTTGAAGGCATTCTGCTAAGTGAAATAGAGAAAGACAAATACTGTATGATCTCTCTTACCTGTTGAATCTTCAAACAAATAAGCAAACACACACACACACACACACACACACACACACAACCCAAATCTTCTAGAAAGAGATCAGACTGCTTACCAGAGGTGGAAGTTAGGGGGAGATGGAAATGGAGGACCATGGTCAAAAGGTACAAATTTTCAGTTATAAGTAAATACTAGAGATGTCATGTACAACATGAGGCCTATAGCTAACACTGCTGAATGATATAAAGGAAAGTCATTACAGGGGAAATCCCAACAATCTTATGAGAATACAAAAACTTTTTTTTTCCTTTTTCCTTTTCTTCAATCTTTTCTTTTTATTGTATCTATATAAGAAGATGGCTGTTAGCTGAACCTACCATGGTGATAATTTTACAGTCTTTGTGGATCAAACCATCATGCTGTAGACCTTAAACTTACCCAGTGATGTATGCTAATTATTTCTCAATAAAATTAGAGGGGAAAAAAAGAAAAAAAAGAAGGAGGAAAGAAGGAAGGGGAGGAGGCCTCAGGGCAGCAGCTATCTACCAACCGGCATAGAAGCATTTTAAGATTTTAATAAGTCTATGATTAAGAGACTTAAATACAGTACAATTTTAAATCTCTGAATATGAAAAAATTATAATTAGAAGACCAATAACAAACTGTAGGAAAATATTTGAACGACATATTGCAAAAAAAAAAAAGAAAAGATAAGCTCTATGATGGTTTTAAACTATGTCCACATATTCTAAATGCCATGAAAACACTCAAGCAATCTTAGAAAGCCTTAAGTAGTAAAAGACTGAATCTTCCACCGACAGCCTTGAGATGCTACGTCTTTAGAAGCAGTCCCCAGCCCCAGTCAAGCCTTCAGATGACTATCACTATTCTCAAATTCCTATAGAAAGTAGATAATAAATATTTATTATTTTAAAATCTAAGTAAAAAATCAATGAGAAAAAACTAAAAAGGAAAAGAAGAAAATGAAGAAACAATTAACAAATAAAATATATAAATGGCCAAAAAATGCAAAATTCAACCTCTTTACTAGATACAAAACACAAATTAAAATAGGAAGTAAATATTAGTATTTTTCAGTTTACTAAGTTGACAAAGATTTTTAAGTGAGGAAGTTCGGTTGAGGATGCTCATAAACAGAATTCTCTTAAAATGGTTGTGGGAGAATAAATAGGTAAAGTCTTTCTGGAGGAAAATTTAGTAACAGGTACCAGGTGTAAAAATATGCATATCCTTTAATTCAAAGATTACACTTCAAGGAATTTAACCTAAAGAAAAAAAAATCAAATTGCATCCCAAAGATTTATGTACAAAGTGGCTCATTGTTCCATTTTAACAAGGACAAAAAAACTAAAAACAGGCTAACAAGAGGATGGTTAAATAAGTTATATCCACAAAATGTAATGCTGCACAATTTTGTTTAAATTATGAGATACATTAAAATATACACAATATATTAAATTTAAAAATCAAAATACAGAAATAGTATATTTCAATTTCATAAATACATGGTTTTAATATATTTATAGAAAATTTCTGAAACAAACTACAGAAAATGTTAAATATTTTTCAAGTGAGTGGATAAAAATAATTTCTGTTTTCATGTTTGTATTCTCTGAAGTTTTCTACAAAAAAAGTTACTCCTTTAATTTTAAAAATTATTTTTAAAAAATTATAGGAGCAAGAAATAAATGACATGCTTACCACCCACCATCCCATAAAACTTCCATCTGTGGAGATCATTTCTATTTAAAAAATAATCTTTTTTTTTTTTTTTTGGTCTAAGTTTCTGAGAGACAGAGAGAAAGAGAGTGAGTGAGAACTTTTTTAAGATAGAAAAATGAAAACTCTAAATCCTAGAAAGTCTTCTTCCAGACAGGACAGGAAAATCTTGCCACCTTTTGTATAAACCTGAGCAATTAGTGGCACAAATGCACTAATCTTATTTGCTTTTGCCTTACATCTGTACTGATGCACAGACTGATTAACCGTCTTCTCCTACAAATGCTGAAGGTTGCCAGTTGTGACAGATTTGGCCTCATGTTGATGGTAGCACGGGGCTTGGTTTCAGTGATTTGATAAAGCCAGCAGCAGCTTGAGAGGCGGTATGCTTCCAAGCATGTCAACAACATTGCCAACAACCAGCCCACCCCCAAAACGTAGGCCCCCTTCTTAGATGCGCTGAAAATAAAATGGGCATCTCCAGCTTTGCCTTCCTTTAGGTCCCAAACAAAACAAAAGATCACGGGAACCCAGAGCTCCTGATTCAAAAGCCTCTGAGACCAGGCCAATAATCTAACTGAGCAAAGCTGCTGGGAACGGCAGCGACAAGGGTGACTGCAGACCCATACACCCCATCTAAAAGGCAGCAGCACTGTGCCGGCCAGAAAAAAGTGCTTCCTTGGCAAATACGATTACAGCTGCAACTCTGAGTCCACACTTCCTAGGAAAATGTTTTGTTATGAGGTTACAGAATGATGAAGACCTCAGTGCTATAAACCAGAGTGCCACTATAGCAAAGTGTTGTTTTATCAGACTATGACTTGTCACATCCTATTTAGTCTCCTCCATTAATCAGCGTTGCTTTCTGAACTGGGCTTAGAGTGGGGGGTAAGAAACATGCTCTTTAAAGCCCCTGTAGAGAGTGGCAGTATAGGGCAAAAGACAATGAATCAGAAGTCCCACGACCAGGTGTAAAACCTATCTGCAGGACTGCCTAGCTCTGGGACTTTGGGCCACTTGACTCATCTCTGTGATCTCCACTTCTACTTCTTCAAGGACAAGGTTTTAACAGATTATAAGTTCTTTCTATTCAAAAGGCCCATAATTCTATAATTTAGGAAAACAGCCCAGGGATTTCCAAGAGTTAGTTCACATCTAGCCCAACGTCTTATGCCTCCTACATAGCATCTCCATAGCCAGACCATTATTTATCAAAGAAGACAAAGAAATTCTTTTCTACCAGCAAGCTGGAAAAAATTCACAAACCACTCCATTTCCCTGGCCTCCTGGCCAACAAAATTTGACTATAATAATGTGTCTCGTTAACTTCTTGGTGGCCTATAGTTTTCATTTTCACTTGAAGACTGTGGAAGTCCAGGAATGAATGATATTCACTGAAGAATATTATCCCAAATGTTTGTTTCACCACTGGACAATTATGGTATTCCACCAGACTTGAATTTGTAAAGAAAGGTTCCCTGCACACCACTTTTGAGTCTTAAAAATGTTCAGAGGTTTACCACAAAAAACAAACATCTTTCAACAGATTTGCAATGATACTTTGCTGTTAACTTTCACAGAATGACAATAGAGGCTTCTTTGAAAGTCATCTCTTACATGAGATTATAGCAAGTATATCTTTAGAACTGACCTCCAAGACATGCCACAACTCCAGCTTACAGAATACTCCAAAATCCATGACAAAGGCTTTTCTCTCCAACTGAAAAACAACTTCCCAACCTCTTCTCTTGATTACAGGTTTCTGCCTACATGCAAAACACATTACAGAGCCCGAGAGGTGAAATAACCATAGAACATCAGAGAACCAGTGTTTTTAAAGGTGTGACCAGAGAAAGTGGAGGTCAACTGATTTCTATGGTACTCAGGTGACTTTGTTTTGTAAAAAAACAAAGATATTGAACCAAAACATTAAAGCTGGGTATAAAAAGGCACTGATCCAGCTATTCCTGAAAGACAGTATATCATAGAATGGCTAGCTAGACAAAGAACGTTAGGACTTTCTTTCCACACAACTTAAAAGAGTGAGAATTCTTGTCCTGGTTTATTTCTTTCTTTCCTTCCTTCAACATTTATTGATGTCCTCCTTGGAATCAGACATAGTCCCGAGAAATAGCAATACGTTAGACAATAATAGGTTTCCTGCCTTCAAGAGGCTCACTGGTGAGGGAGAGCTATAAGGTGAGGCACCACCATGTAGTGTGAATAGTATCATGAAAGAGAGTGCGGTGCACACTCTATCATAGATAAATGGGTCTGCAAAGGCTTCTTTGGGAAGCTAATGCTGAACTTAATCCTGAGGAAAAGTCAGAGACAACTAGATGAAAGTTCAGGCATAGAGAAAGCTAAGGAGGATATTCAGTTATTGAGGGAAAGGTGCAAAGACGAAACCAGCTCACAGTGCATGGGGAATTTGTATCAGTGCCAGGTGGCCCCACATAAGGAAGAGAGGAATGAGAAATGAGGCCAGGGGAAATACTGTATGCAATGCTAAAAAGCTGGGACTTTTATTTCTGGGACAATTAGGAGCCAGGTCATCCAACTGACAGCCAGGTTTAAGCAAGAGAGTAAGGTCAGAAGGGTTTTAGAAAGCTCATTCTAGCTGCTGTGCAGGCAACAGATGGAGCCCACTCAAGGCTAGAGGCCAAGAGATAGCCAGGAAGTTATTGTAGTAGTCTGCATGATGATGGCGAACTCCATTCAATTACACAAGTGCAATGAGATGGAGAGGGAAGAATGAACATGGGAAGTGGCTGAGCGGGTCCAGAGGTATGCAAGCATTTGAACTGGTAACCTGGTAACATACTTTTCAGCTCATCATTCTCAGCCCAAAGCTTCCCCAATCCCAGAAACCTCATGTGGTCACCAAAGCCTAAGGAAACTCTGAACTTGGCAGCATCTTAAAAACTAAAAGGTAATCCTTTCAGTTCCTCAAACAGGCAGGGGCCCACTAATAAACAAGTAACCTGATCTTCCTCCTTTTGACTAGACCAGCTAGCATGGAAGAATGTTTACTCTGGAGGAGCAACTTGCCTTTCTTTACTACACACATGAAGTGACATATGCCTACAAGTAAAAAAAGAATATGAATTTTCAAGCAGTGAAAATGCAGCAAATCCTCAAGATGTGTAAGAATGTATTTCACATTTGTCAAACAGATCTGACTTCAGTAAACAGAGATATCTTAAGACATGGCGTGTTCAACAAGTAATCCAACATGTCAGGTTTTTTGGTAACCAGACTAGAGATGCCGTATTTTTAACCAAAAACAGCACTGGATTGTAAGTCAGAGATTTTGGTTTCTAGCTCTGGCTCATCACTAACTAGTTGTGTAAGCTTTGTGCTCCCTTGTCTTAAAATGAGGGAGATATAGGGGTACCTGGCTGGCTCAGTCATGGTGGAGCATGTGACTCTTGATCTTGAGGTTGTGAGTTCGAGGCCCAAGCTGGGCATAGAGATTACTTAAAAATAAAATCTTTACATAAAAATAAAATCAACTTGAGAAAAATTTAAAGAAAACAAAAATAAAATGAGGGAAATAGGATGAAAAACTTTTTAAGGTCCTTTTCAACCCAAAAATTGTTATCAAGCTCTTTCTTTTTTTAATTGCTGCTACAGGATCCCCGAAGCAGAAAAGCTCTGAAGTGGCACTTCGAAACTCCCATCCTCTTTGCAACTACAGCAATCCTCTTACATCTTTCATACATATTATTTGTTTAAAGGAACGTTATTAAAAGAAGAAAAAAGCTTGTAAACTTGTGCTCAACAGATTTGCATATTTTCTTAAAGTTACCAATTGTACTCTCATTCTCCTCTAGGAAGATTAATATTATCCAGAAGTTTAGGGTTTAACAGAGAGTAAAGATTGTTCTGCAGCTTTGGATCTTTGCAGTTTTTTTTTTTTTTTAAATCCATACGGTTAAATCACAGTGATTCACAGATGCAAATTCTGTGTTTATCCCAACCTCTAAGCCTTCTGTGGCATTTGAGTTTATAACAGCTTTTGTAAATGTTGATTTAAGATTTGGGATTAAAGAAGGAACACACCACCTGTCTTAAAGTTGACATAAATGTTACAAAATGGGATGCTACACTTTTTCTAATCCTTGTCTCCAACCAGACGCATATGTAAATTTCACACAGTAGTATTTAGTAGCATAATTAATCCCTACTTTATGTTATGAGTAATATTTCCTATTCCCGACCCTGTAACGTCCTTTAAGAAGATCCATGTTCCAATTAGACTAGCCCATCGGCACTCTTTTAATGAGCAGATTAATCATTCAGATGGGTACAACGGTGTCATCACAGGTTTTAAATATGATAATCTACATCCTAATGGTGCTGCAAAGCCTTGGCTTAGAGCAAAAAAGGTAGACAAAATTGGTGAGAGTTTCATTTTGTTCTCTATCTGGGACAACGCAGGGCACAGGAAATCTTGAGTAATGCAGAGGGAAAGATTTAGGAAAGTACTCATAATTCTGCTACAACAACTATTTCTGGGGTAAGTCACATCTGTCACCTCCCCAAAGCACATGCTGGTATGTTCAACTTTGACCTGGGGAAAAGTTTTCATATTTTCTTGGCCAAATAGCTTTTCTTTTAGAACTCTACTCCCACCTTCCCTTCTAAGAAAGGGTATAGGAAGGGAACTTCCACACGAGAGTAGCTTTAAAATAGTTTTCATCAAGCCTGACCCATATTGATCAAACAGCTTCCCAACAGAAGTATGACAGGGAAAAAAAAAAAAGTCTTTCCAATTTGACTACTGCCTTTTCACACAGGCTTATAGAAAACTACTTATTTTTCTCTGCTTTCATTTCTCCACTCTACAAAAGCAGCATTATAGCCAAATCTCAAAGAGCATCAGTTCTCTGGGCAATCCAGGGCAAAACCATTGAAAAAGAGGCTCACAGAGAGAAATATCAATAAACCAGAATTCACTATAAATGATTCACCCTGACAAAAAGTATACTCTTAGAAGGCAACTAATAGACCCAAGAATCCTCAAACCAAATACATACTCCCTTTTTTGTACTTCTTAGGGTTTTCTCAACATTACTCTGAAACCAAGTTCTCCTTTGAATTCTTAAACTGATATTCAGCTTCCCCCTTGGTTAAACTTGTCCTCCAAAGAGAGGCACCTGGCTTGGTCTTAAAAATAAGGCTAGAATCATCTTCTCAGACAAGCAAGTCATGGTTACATTTTCTTAATTGAGGTATCATCAACATACAATGTTATATTGGCTTCAGGTGTATGACATAGTGATCAACTATTCTATATAGTATGCTATGCTCACTGTGGTAAGTGTAGTTACCATCTGCCACATGGTTACATCTTTAATACAAATAGATGAAGGCCAATTCATCTGTATCCACAGCAAGGGTTAGCTGCCAAGAAATCTCCAAAGAGAACATAGCCTGACTTGAGCAGATAGTGAAGGATAGTAACTTAAGGCAGATGTCAAGTATATGATAAAGGAAGATAATGGGATATGCTCAGGGTAACCCCAGGTTCATCAGAAGCATCTGTTATAACAATTCAAGTTTCTGGATCTACCCAGATAAAAAGCCCTTTCAGGAAATAAGACATTGAGAGGGAAGTACTTTCATGGGGGGAAGTACTTTCACTGAAGCACTGTTCCACTGCTCTTCAGTGATCGCTTCATCCATTCCATTTAATAAATGCATACTGAGCACCCAGAAGAGTTAGACCCTGCACACACAGTGGTGAACAAGGTTCACAGATCCCTCATAGATTGTTCCATGTAGCTCAATTCCTGTAGGGAAGCATAGGATGAAAAATATTCTTATTTCAGAAAGGCTGAACCAGAAGTCTTCACTACCATCAAGATCCTTGTTCCAGGACAAAGTTCCTCATAGGTGCCATGCCCATATTCATGTCCTAGCCTTTCAACACATTCCCTATCAAAACCAGCTCTTAAGAGAACCTTACACTAAAGTCTGAGTATCAAGCATATGTTTGGAAGGGGAAAGAGGAGTTATGTATTTAGTCAGAAACCAGAGAATCCATATGCTAGGATTTCAGCAGCACAATTGGAAAGAAAAATTTAGAGAGGGAAAGAACAGTAGAAGGTGGTTTGGGGGAATAAGAAAGGGAGGAGGTGTTTCCCTTCCCAATACCCTACATTTATCACTTGGAAAGTTTCCTCAAGACACGTATTAACTCTTCTTGTACATGGAGTCACCACCATGAATAAACATGAATTCCATCAGTTTCCTCCTAGGAGAGTTAAGTCTGCGAAAACTACAAAAGGGCCAATTTCCCAAACTGAGAAATTTCAAAAGGTTTGGGAATAAACATGGATGCTATTAAGAATGATGCCTTAGCATCCATCCATGGGGGAAATCATTTTAAAATTTTAGCAGACCTTCCCTGAAATGTGAATTACAAGCGCAATTCAAACACGCTTGTCTTTTCTCCAGTAGGTTTAACTCATCCTGGTTAAATACCACATCATGGAAAAACACATGTCAACAACTACAAATAATTGCAAAAAAATAATTATAAATTAGTTCTAGATGTCTAAGTCTGTGCTATTCATTTAATGCTTCCACTGAGATCCTAGTCCAAGAAGAGTTAATCAAGCATAGCAGCTTCCTAATCAGAACAGTGAACTAATGATCCTATTTCTGAGTAATACCAGTCAGATAAAGCTCTCAAAAGGTAGTTAACATCACTTTGGTGGAAGGGAATGACAAGTGCAAGTCCTAGTAGGGGTAATGCATCATTCATGCCCCCTCTCATTCTGACATTTTAACGTTATCTTGTTTTACTGTGTCGGCCTAACACTGCCACTGCTGGCAAATTAAACTGTGAACTTACAAAGTGGGTGGCAATAAATACAAATTATGAGAGTTCAAAAGATGTCCCTGGAGGTGCACTGCGAGACACAGAATGTCTCTGGCTTTTCTGTCACATAGCAATAGATGAGAGAGAAAGTAGAACAGGCATTTTTGGAGGTAGGGGGAAAAAAGAGGAAGAACTGACTTGCTGATTATAAAAGTGAGATGAAAATAAAGAAAAAAACACATGTTTTAAGGGACGGACTTGAGAAAACACACCAATGGAAAAGGAACGAGGTTCAGAAAAACTAGGTAAACATGAAAGTTCTCGGTATATCAAGTCTTTTATGTAAATAACTTCAAAAATCGACTTTGCATTGAGGATGGTATCTATAAATTATCACAAATAACAGCCAGGTATTCTAAATAAAATTTATAATGAGAAAATGTGCATCGATGCCACGAATATTGTTCATCTTATAAAGTTGCTGCTAAATGAAATCTGAACCATGGTCTCTACCTCCTCTCCCAACCCAGCAAAGAAAGACAGAAAGAGAAAATTTGCTTCTTTTAAGTTATTCTGGATTGACCAAACTAGCATGGATGCCCCTGAAAATATAAATACCAAGTGTCCCACAGGAAACAGTTGTAGACCAAGAAAGAAGGGTCTCAGAAGTTTTAATTTCTATAGGAATTCCATGTGCTTTCCTGGTCAATGCATTTCCAAGGGTTAATGAGCAAAATTAGGGCGAAGAGAATGAAACTTAAAATGTCTCTAGAAAGTCTGCTGGGGGCTTTGCCAACTTAAAATGGCTACTATGATGGTCAGAAACCCACCCTAAACAACAGAAATCTGCCCCTTTTAGGCACATGGGGAAAAAAAAAAAACAGACCTAACAAGTACAATCAGAGATCAGATTTTTTAATATCGCCTAACACTGCAACTTTTGCTTCCAATTTGGTCTAGTTCCACTAATGAATCTTATAAAGTATTTTATCTGCCTATTCCATGCCCACAAACCACTCACAGGAGACCGGGAAATCATCATTTCTTCCAGAGTGCACATATCAGTTGGGCCATATGCAACAGCGGTCTGTTTATTTTTCCCATAAACCAACGGTTTCATAGAAACTCATTAGCATCACCTGTGTTAATTACACTAGCAAACCAATCAACAGCTCCTTCTTAATTAGGTTTTCTTTATTAAAGCCGGAAATTGCCAAGGAGACAAAAGTCACCTGGGGAAATTATGTGAAAAGGAGTGTTTATGCCAAATTACACACTAAAATAATAATAAAATAGCCCGGTTTGTTTACAGGAAAAGGAAACAATATTAATATTCAAGGTCACTGGCACACTCCTTATTAATTATTCTCATTATATTAAATTGTGATCATTTCTGCTTCAAGAGGTTTGGCTTATAGAAAGTCTTTGTACTCAAAGTTGACTCACATCAGATTTTAATGGCTGTGGTCAGCGATTATGACTTGCTTATTCCATAAACACGAGCACCCACAGGTTAAAGCAGTTAAGACTAATTTCATGAGCTCATGTCCCAACTGTAACTCAAAATCCAGTATGTCTGTTAGTAAACCAGAAAGGCATATAAAAATCTACTATGAAAGGGAAAGATACACATGTGACTCTTGGAATTTGCAATTCACCTAAAAGAGAAAGGAAAAAAGACTTCCAACCATATTCCTCTCACTTCCAAGAGCCTTTCAGCAGAGGGGGGTGGTCGCAGCACTGAGAACACAAAAGAGGCTTTTTAGAAGGAGATTCTTTCTCCAAGGTTAGACTTATAGGGAGGGTCCCCTGGGACATTTAAACGAAGCCAGGCCAAAGAAGTAGAAAGTAGATTGCAGGGAGCTTCCTGTTCTGGTTGTGTGGAGGTGGAGAGGGAGGGGTGATGCTGGGCAGCCTAATAGGCCTTTTCATCTTCAATTGACTGTAATGCTAAGTACATTTGTCGTGGACTCAAAATCTATCTTCGGAATAATGAAATCTGGGCACACCCATCTATAAAGTGGGGATAAGAATGCTTAACCTGATTCTTGCAAGCGGAATTCGTTTCTATTTAGAAAGTACTTTGATGATGAAAATCACCGTGTGAATGATATTTGTTCTTATCCCCACTGGTCCCAGGAAATAGCCTGTCCGAGGAGGTCTGCGAATCCTAGCTCCCTACAGCCAAATGAATGACTGTAAAAAGTCAGCTAGGTTTGGGAGCTGACCTCCAAGAAAAGCAAACGTGGGCTTTAACAAGCAAACATCAATGAAATTACTTTTCAGTATTAAGCTCCAGGACCCTACAGCACCAGCTCTCAATGGTTCCCTTCTTAGGGTCTTCTTTGCTTTTGCTTGGGTTACCACATACCTCCCAACTCAGGTCAAGGCCTAAAGAGACTCACTGATTGTGCATGATGAATATTCACTGGAAATCAAGAAGGAGAGTTTGCCCCAAGCCTCACAAGGACCTCTTTGTTTCCTAGAACAAATGCTATAGAAGGGAATTGCGGAGGAGAAAATCAAAAGAACACAAGCAAAGACACTGCAAATGGCCTCAAAGCCTGAAGAGGTATAAATATCAGAAGATTTTTGTTGTGGCCTCTAAAAAGTCCAGCAAACCAACACCCATTCAGGGTTGTCTTCGAGAGCTAAGTAATACTCTGGAAAAGCTCTCTCGCCTCCACCTGGTAAAAGCAGAGAGAATCTGGAGCCCATAACTTTAGAACTGCTTTCTAGTGCTGAAAGATTAATATCAAAGATTATTATCAAAGGAATACCACTCTGATGCTAGAAAGGGAAAGAGAATAAGGACACTTCTATATGGACAATGAAGTATTTAGATATGAATAGCAAAATATTTCTTCTTCTTGATCATCTTGTTAATTGCCACGGTGATTTTTAACCTTCCTTTTAGAGATACCACTGGTTTCTCTAAAGAATAAAACTCCAGCTTGCACAAAAGCCAAGGTGTCTGAGCTGAGTCCTGGTGACTGACTGATGACCTTTGCAAAAAGGTGCTTATCGGGACAGGCCATTGTCTTGCCTGCCCACCTCAATCTGCATCCCCAGCTGCTCCTTTTCCCTCCCCTCTCTTTCACCCTCCCAGCTGGGTACCTTGTCACTCAAAATTCAGCTGAGTTTATTTCATTCACTCTACCCATATAGCACACAAGCTGCCTATTTCGGTGTATAACTGTCACACAACTAAATAGTTCGGAAAGAATTTTAGCAATAGGGTTATCAAAGCAGATTCCTAATGGGTGAAAAGGAATAATCCCAAAATGCATCTTTATGAATAAAGATCAGATGAAAAATCCTGTTAGTGGACCTGATTCAGAAGCCATTTTAAAAAAAATTAATCTTAAATTGCAACGGTTTTACAGTTTCACTCAGGAAACACCAGACCAGGAAATACTTCCCTTTAGTTTAGGATCCATTTACTTACTGTTAATGACTGGATGGACATCTTCATCACTGCCTGAAAACCTTCTCATCTATTTCTCATCTACTGCCAATGGCTTCCCATCTCATGTAAAGACCCAAGATCTTTATATGGCCTACAAAATAGCTCCCTTCTGTCTCTGGCAGTACTACCTACTACTCCCTTCTTTGCTTGTTCTGTTCTGATCACACTGTCTCCTTTACTCTTCTTCAAGCTTCATAGATCCACTCTTCTTTCGGGGTCTCACTTCACACTGCTTGGTCTGCTCTAACTTTACTTCCCCTAGATATCTGCTCACTCCCTTCTGCTCTTTTGGTCTTTGCTCAATTAGCAACCTGTCAGAGACACTTTATCAAGCTACTGTATTTCTTTTTTTTTTTTTAAGATTTTATTTTATTTATTCATGAGAGACAGAAAGAGAGACTGAGAAGCAGAGACACAGGCTCCATGCAGGGAGTCCAATGTAGGACTTGATCCCGGGACTCCAGGATCATGCCCTGAGCCAAAGGCAGATGCTTAACCACTGAGCCACCCAGGCATCCCATGGAAAAGCTCTCTAGCCTTGTCAAATAGCAATGCCAATCCCACCCTAAATACTCCCTTTCTCCATTTCCTGAATTATTTTCCTCAGTAGAATTCATCACCATCTGATATCCTATATATTTTACGTGCTTATTGTTCGTCTCCCCCTATAAAAATGTAAGCTCCATGTGGGCAGAGAGCTATTTCGTTTTGTTTTTACCACTGAATTCATGCTGGATTCCCAGTGCCTAGACCAGTGCTTGAATCCTAGGAGGTACTCAATAAATATTTGTTGAAAGCACAAAAGAATGAAGGAGAAAAGGAAAGGCAGAAAGAAAGGCTATTATTCTGTTCTATTCCATTCTATTCTATTCTATTCTATTCTATTCTATTCTATTCTATTCTATATTCCCTTGCTTGTATCCTGTCTTTCATGTCTCCTTCTGCTTTCTTTCCCTCTTCCTTCCCACTTTTCCTCCCTAGAATATTCTAGGGAGGAAAATATTCTAGGGAGGAATATTCTAGGGAGGAATATTCTCCTGTATCCTGCCACTCCAATGTCACCCCATTCACCACCTTCTTAACCCTCTTTCTTCTGTCACCATCTTCTTGGACATTTCCCAGGCCATTTCTCAAACTAGGTCAAATCACCATACACACTCCCCTACCTCCATTAGATAGACCCTAAAAAATCAACCAAATATTTGGTGTCCTCTCTCACAGACTTACCACATTATAGATTTCACATTTATGTGTGTGCTTTTTTTTCATTAATGTCTGAACTCCAGGGCCCCAGGCCCACGAATACTATATAAGTTCCATGAGAACAGAACACTATACCCCAATTTACTAGCACACCGAAGGCATGCAATAATTATTTGTTGCTTGAATTAGATAAAAATGTATCCTCTGAAGTAAACAATAAGTCACGTATATTCTTAGCCAAATGCCCCCAGAAAAGCCTACCCAGCCCTAGTAATAGTAGTGGGAGTGGTAGTCATGGTCAATCTCACTGTTAATCATACACAATGTCATCGTTTGATTCTCACCATCTCACCTACCTGACCCAGCACCCTTGATCATTTGCAACCACCTTGAACTCTGAGGAAAGTTACAGACACCCTTATCTTACAATTGCAATCCTACTCTTATTCCTAATGCACATTACTGGTGCTCCCATTCTCTCATGCTTCCTTTGTAGAATTTACCGCTCTGAATGTATCTACAGGTTTCCATGCTCTGCAAGACATAAATGCAGCTTACTCTCTTTATATCTCTAATTCCCAGCACAATGGCATATTCAATAAAAGTCTGAATAAACCAACAAGTAGGTACCCTATTCTGACTGATTTCAAGCCCTTTATGATTAGATAGCAACCTATGGTTCAAAGAATCCAACAAAATCAAAGTCTTGTCTTAACTTTCAAAAGCATATAAGCTTAAGGAAGAAAGTCTGGCAAATCACCCAAATCTCTGGTAACCTATGTTCACAGTCTCAAATAAGGGTAGCCAGCAGTTCTGATCTTTCACATCCTGGAGTTTCTCAGTTGCCACTTGAGAGACATTTCAAAAATCCTCAACTCTGAACTATCTCACTTTGACAATCTGATTTGCATAATTTTTTCAAATATATTGGTAAGAAAAAAAAACCTCATTGGAAACATACACAGTTTTGAGATGGTTTTTTTGTAGACAATTTCTTGAATACACACACATTACCTCCCTGATAGTCAAGAATGGCTCTTTAAGGAGCTGTCATGATCAATCGTAAAAATACATATTTAGAACACTTTTTAAAAACGTGTATATAAAAATGTTTTTAAATGAAAACTATTTACCCAAAAGACCATAATGGTTCTGAAGAGTATTTTGTAAATCCATATCTGAGATTTTAAGGGGGGAAAAAAGATTTCTGACCTGGGAGATCATAAAGACTTCACTGAAGCCATTAACATTTATTGTGTCTCAAGGGCTAAAATGTTGCTGGGAACATGTTTCCAGGTTAGAGGAAAACACAGCCCATTCTTCTAACTAAGGGTCTTGGATGCTTCTCTTGTCCTGTCCCAAAGGCTGACAGACACCAGTCCATTATACTAACTAATGGCACACTTAGAAGAAAATGCCATCCAAAAGATGTTAGCCCAGGGACCTTGACTAATGGGTACTGTCTAATGTTCAAAGACCCCGTCAGCTCTGGTCACTGATGAGACATTCTCAAAGTAGTGCATTAAGACCTTGGTGGGGAAAGTCACTGTGGGAAATATGATAGGATGAATTGGATATTTAAGGACAAAAACACTTTTTTTTTCCTTTTTGTCTCAAGCCTGATTTTGGAGAAAAGAGATGCTTAATAACCTCATGTAAAAACCTAGTCTCTTACACCTTTGGTATCTCCTTCCACAGTCCTGACCAAAGAAAACACATGAACAAGACCCCTTAGCCCTTGTACTTACTACTTACTGTGTGCTATGTTTACTAAGGCAGGAAAATGGGACATTTCCTGGTTGATAGGGGAAAAAAATCCATTCACTACAACATCACACCAGAAATTTTCTTTAAGAGATGCAAGCGTCTAGTGAACCCTGTCAGAAAATATATTGTATCAGTCCCAAATTTGTGAATCCTATATAAAGCCTTCATGTTTTTTTCAACTCTTGACAAAAAGAGTGGGTTTTTTTTAAAGAAAAAAATATTGAGGGACAGGATGGAAGAAAGAGAGGAGAGGGAAAGAAGAGAAGGAGGGAGGAAGGAGGTTGGAGGGAAGACGATGGAAAGAAATCATAAATATTATGTACTAAGACCTGGTCTAAAGCAAAATGTCAACAGGCAACCTATAAACAAAAATCAAAAATGGAAAGACTGAGAAACTTAACTGTAGCCACATGAAAAACACTATTGGCCATACCTTATCAGGGTAGAGGCTGAAAAGGGGCTCATGTTGGCATATTTTTCACTTTTTTTAAAGATTTTATTTATTTATGAGAGACACACAGAGACGCAGAGACATAGTCAGAGGAAGAAGCTCCCCATGGGGAGCCTGATACAGGACTCGATCCTAGAACCCCAAGATCAGGACCTGAGCCGAAGGCAGACACTAAACCACTGAGTCACCCAGGGGTACCCATTTTTCCCTTTTGACTACTATAAAGTTCACAAATCTCTATTGGACTTCCTCAAATACTTCGCCTCTCAGGTCTGGATGACCAGCTGAGCTTGATTAGTACAGCAATGCACTCCCACACAGGTGAAGCCTGATTGAGGACGACTGGATTCAGCTTTCCACTAAAGGAAGGTAAGTCCCTAATAGTTAATGAAACAAGCAGATTCCCGTTCTTACACCTGAAATAACCTGCCTCTAGAGCCTGCCCAAAAATACTGTCTCTGAAAGCAAACAGACCCAGCTAAGAGTTCCTTCAAAGCTAAGCTTTCATTTATTGTCAAGACAGAATCAAATTGGTCCTTTTTATGTAACATGTGAGGTAGGCTGACCTACCCATTCATACATAGCAAAGTACTGGTTCGTTGTGTTGGCTTTATTCCCTTTCCTGTAATGTAACAAAAAGAATCTAAATACTCAAGGGTTCCTAAGCCCCTTGATGAGAGTACTTAGCTCACATCAATGGTAATGGGACTTAAACCTAGGCATTTTAGGCAGAATGGATTTCTTTGTTGGGTACTTTCCCTCTCTTTCCCCCTTAGTTTGATTTCACACCAGCTATGTTCACAAATCCATAATAAATCACTAGGAATGTAAAATACGCCACACTTTCCCCCTCAAGTTGGCCTGGGTCATTTATCATTCTGTGGATTTCAAAAAGATGGTAGTGTTTTTATTGCAAAGGCCTTGTCATTACAGAAACTAGAAAAGAAAGTATTGATCACAATTAGATGGTATATTAGCAGCTCCTGATGCCTGGACTGCTGAAGATTTCAAACTAGATCATTCTCCCCTCTGTTAAAATTCTGGACAGCAATTTCTTTTATGTTAGAATAACTAGTATAAACCCATAAAATGTAACCTAAAAATGTAATTATAATTGCCATGCCAAAAGCAAGCCAGTCAATATCTTCAAGATTCTAATAGTTTCAAGCACTATTACCTTAACGGTCTCACATCACAGTACTGATTAAAGAAACATTTTGTCTTTTTATCTGTATGGAATGGCCAGCATAATCACTGAAGCATAGAGAGCTAAAATATTTATTAGTGAGTATACATCTTGGTTCAGGCAGTGAATGTCAATTTAGGTGTGGAAAGTTACAACAGAGCTCTCAGTTCAATCCAGTTTCAGGTTCTTCTAATGCTCCTGAGGTGGCCACCCCAAGCAGAGGAGATCTTAGAATCTGCCCCTCCACCTAAATGAACTCCTCCTGCAGATTTTCCAGAACGGAGCTTTCAAACTGGTCTTAAATTGGCAGTGACTATCATGGAACCACTGTCAACCAACAGAGACAAGCCTGAAAGGAGAGACACTGAGTGGGTGGAAAGCACGAGGTAAGGCCAGCCTGACAGCAGCCAGTTCTCCAACCCACTCTTCCTGGCCAGCCAAACAGACAAGCAAACAAAACTATTCATTTTCACTGTATTGATTAAAATAAATGCAAACTAAAATATGAGAATCAAGGCCTATCATTTTCCCACAGAATACATCATCTATAATTTATATCTTGAAAGGTACCTATCATCACATTCCAGCCAATTACCAAATGCAGAATTAGAAGGTATGTGTCAAAGGGTTTCTCCACGCTAGTCACTTAATACTGTTTCTTTTGCCAAACTCTACAATTGAATTATATAGATCTGGAACATAAGAAATAGAAAAAGGCGCTTTCAAATGAATGGCATTCTCCTGATCATTTCTCTGAGAAGTGAAAATATATTTCCTCCCCATTCATCAAACAGGAAGAAAATCTAGTGCCCCATCAGTTCAGAAACATCAGCGCAGTGGTCAAATAAAAATTTCCTACCCCTGATGTGCACAATTAATTTTACAATTTAGACTTATCTGCGTAATGTGTGTTTCCAAAGCTGGATACCAAAAGGGTGGAGAAAATCTGCTTCACTCAGGGAAACACACGGTGTGACTTGGTGAAACACAACAGCCCTGGCCTCCCAGTGGGCTGCTGAGCCAAAGCATCCATTTGGACTCTTCATCAGCTCGTCAGTAACCAGGGCACCAGGCCCCAAGCCGTCCTGCTTTAAGTAAGAGGGAGAAGAGCGGGGAGGGACACTGAGGCCAAAGGGGTGGGAAATGGGTGCTGCCCGCTCCAAAATGAGGTGAGAACACGCCAGTCGTGTGGTTCCGGGATGGCCAGACAAAGAGAAGAGCAGCATCGCACCTACACAGTCTACCCACGGGTTAACTGGCATTTCTAATACTTTTCACCTAGTCTGACTTGACAGATGCCTAACCTTAGCTTACTGAGTGGAGACAGGCTGATGGGTCTTGGCCATACAGGGGGAAAATTTTTGATGCTTCTCACTTATGACATGATTGATTTTCTTTCAGCGGCCCTTCACTTTGGGAAGTGGCGAGGGCTGGCTCACTGCGCCCCGGTGCGCCCTGACCCCCGACACGCGGCCGCTGTGAGGCTGGAAACCGATGACGGCAGAAACCTAAAAAATCAATAGGCCCTGTCAGTCAGAGGCGAGGCGGACGTCTTTTAAAAACCCAATCACGACATGTATTTGCTGCATGGTGCGGATCTACTGCACACTTGAGAACACACTGAATTTCCCCTTCCCCCTATTTATTTATTTATTTGGCTCTGCTTTACACTTCATTTTACCTCTTTTTGAGAGGGGGGTGTGGGGGGGAGACCTTAACCTTTCAGGCAGCCAGGGAAAGGGAGCAAGCCATGTGGTGAGGTTGGTTCGTCGTGATATTAACAGGAAAAATTCCCTGGAAACTATTTGAATAGTATGAAATAAATAGAGCACCTTGTGGCTGCCAACATAAACAGTGACATCATTTTTTTTACATTATCTGGAAAGAATTTAGATATAAGACTTTTAAGTCTAAAAACACATGAGGGCAAAGCGGCTTAATAGATGTGGTCTTTAAGGAAAGAGTATTGTTAATTTTTCTTCTGGGGTTTCTTTAAGGTGAAGGAATTGAGGACATACACACAGACACACACACACATGCACACGCACTCTATAGTTCTCTGCTAGGGAAAAGCAAGCACTGGGAGCATCGTTCCGATTCCAAGCAGGGTCAACGTAATATTCTCCATTCAGTGTGGAAGAAATATCAAATATGCATCCTTTCTTTGGGAGACAGACAATGCAAAAGATGGCATTTAGCTTCTTCGTGATCTGAGGAGGGGGAAAATAAATATCAACTATGACAAGCCAAAAAGATAAGAGAATACCATCAGCTAGAATGCTTCCACATAGAGAAAGAAATCACACACTCACACAATAAGAAAGAAAGAAGCAAGCGGAAAGGGTTTGGAGGCTACAAAAAAACAGAGAAGATATTATTAGGTACAATTAAAATATATACTTGGAGAGCTATGTGCAAGTACATTTCGGAATTTCTGTGACAGACTTTTCTTCTTTCTTTACAGAGAAATAGATAAGTATATTATGCATCATCTAAAAATCCACCAAGGTAAATACTATATATTAAAAAGAAAACAAATAAACAAAATCTGTGCCTGAATTCCCAAACTAAGCCCAATTAAAGGTTTCTTTATGGCTGTAAACCTGACAAGCTACAATTTCCCCCTGTTGCAGTGGGTGTGTGTGTTTTAATGTAATATTAATGAGCCAGGATGGAGGGTCATAAAAAGTGATAGGTTTTTGCGATGGTAAATTATAAATCGGTATTGATTTTTCCCGGCACTAATGCAGCCAGCTTATTGTAAGACACCACAGGCAAAGTGCACTTTATCAGATTAGACTGGGGCCGGTATCAAATATACATGAGAATAAGGATGCATTTGTGAGTTAGACTAGACTTTTCTTCCCTAACAATGCATGAAATTTTTAAGGAAAAAAAAAAAAAAAAAAACAACAGACAAGGATACTGGGAAATTCAACATTTTTTCTAAAGCACAAATTTCCAGAATTGTTGCTCTTGGGACAATTTGTTTCACAATGAATAGAGAGCAGTAATAATACTAATGAAATTATAAATAGTTTTCTTTCAAGGCTGTTCTAAGTTTCTCTCGTTTAATTTGTAGCTTAAGACTGCCAACAACAAAAGGGCACTCTTCTGGCCTCTCCACCGTGTCCACCCTCCGGGTAACATATCTTTCTTTTCCCTCTGCCCACAAGTCACGTTGAGCGAACCACGGTGGAAAAGAAAGTGTTATGTCTGCAAATGGCTGAGGTTCCTCTGCGTGGACATTTTGTAGTCATAAGGACTTCATTAGACACTTCAGTGGAGATCTGCAGCCATCGAGAGAAAAGAGGAGGCGAAGAGAGAATAAGAACAGGAGAACGGAAAGAAAATGACTGGACCCTATTTCCCCCAACAAAGATGTGATTATTTGTCCTCTCGCCAAACATGGGTCAGCCTCTGACTCACTCTAATGTCAACAGAGAAGAAAGTCCTCATCCTGAGTATGTGCGTGTATGTGTGTGTGTTGCCTTTTGTTCTCTGGAGAGACTCCTCCAGCTTTGTTGGGAATGCTAGCAGCCCTGTTTCCAAACACTTCCCGACTTCGTCCTGAAAACTGCTAGCACACACTCTGTCAAAACCTGCCGCTTTCCTCCTAGCACAAAGGCTGCGCTCCCACCACGTGATTGCCACGGTGCCCAGCTCCGGGCCTGCCGGGTGCTCAGCCAACACTCCTCTCTCTGTCTCCAGGGCGTGAACAGGAATTGGAAACCAGCACGCTCACCCCCAAAATAGTCTTTTTTTTTTTTTTAAAGAAGTCGGGAAGAACATGTGTTTATTGACAGTTCATTAACAAACATCAACCTCCCTGCAAGCTGTTTACTAAGGAATGTAGTGAAGTGAAGAAGTGTGAATATAAATAACTAACAAAAGAAGAACAGAAGAGAAAATATCTCAGGGCTCTCCCCTTTTAAAGGCACTTTGAATCTGTTTTCTTTTCTGCTTGGAAACATGATGCTACTGAAGGTATACCCGTGGCACCCGGGACAGGAAACACAGTAGATGTTTATGTACTGTGTTTATGAACATTTATATAAAACGCAGAAAAACTGGAGAATGCCATTCCTCTTCATTTTCTCTTTGCCCGTATCAAGAGATTTAAACAATTTTTTAAAAGGAAGAGTAAGCCAATAAGTTCCATAATAATAAGGTTAAGGCTATGATATTATTGCTGATTTCTAAAATATGAAGGATGTCAAAACCGCAGCAGAAGTTCACAAAAACCAGACCCCAATTTCAAGGAGCGTAAAATCTAAGTTGGGGTAGGCAAAATCAGCAAAGAACATATAACATTCAATAAGGTGTTTCTCATTTGTTACATCAATACTCAAAGTGGATCATACTGCGTGAGGGGAGCTAACTATTTCCAAATGTTAAAAAAAAAAAAAAACTTACTACAATATCCTTGCATCAAAATGACTCCCGCAATTACAGAAACAAGAGAAAATGTTTTGAGACAAGAACAAATCAGGTAAAACCTAATAAAGCCAAAAGGAAATTAGAAAAATAGAAGGTTGTTTTCATGAGAGTTTAATCTTTTCACTGAAAAGTGATCTTTATTATATGTCAAATCAACATCTTAAGGTTCTTTTTTATCAGGTTTTGAAAGTGAAAGCATACATTTTTACCTATGCTAATTTAACTTTATTAGTGATGCCAAAACCCTCATTTACATTTTTCATAAAATTATGCAGCAGTTCTCTCCGCTTTAGGGATAAAGCTAATAAACAAATACATAAATTAGTGTATTTTAATTAAACATTATCCCACGAAGTAATATTGTACACCACTGTCTAATATAAGAACAACTTTCTTACTTAAAATCAGTACAATATTAAAATATTAAAACTCATTAAAAATTAATTTAAAAATACAAACGTTCAAGTACTCTGAATTCTGTATTTTTAAAGGTTTTATCTTGTTGTCATATACGATATAACCTCTAAGCTCCTAGCAAAATAGTGCAAGAAACTAAGGTTACTTTGTGGAAATGCATTGACAGACTTTTAAAAATTGTTTGATTTCTTTTAAGAGGGCTCCATGCGCAGCATGAAGTCCAATATGAGGTTTGAACTAAGGCCTGTGAGATAGAGACCTGAGCTGAGATCAAGAGTCAGACACTTAACTGACTGAGCAACCCAGGTGCCCCGAAAATTGCTATTTTAAAAAAATATTTCAGCAAAACAGTGTTGCTAGAATCTTACCAAAAAAACAAAAACAAAAACTAAAGGATCCAGCAGACACATACAGCAAAACAGGATCTAAGATACTTGATTTAAGATTTAGCTAGGAAAGGTTACTTGATAACATCATTTTAAAATTACATCTGGTTCACTCACCCAGAAGCTATCTGAGTTCCTACCATGTGCCCAACATGAGCTACGCACATGGGATTCAACTGTCAATTAATAGCTTGGGGAGGACAATTCAAAATAAGTTACTACCAGCCTAGACCAAACCACAAACTAACTGAAACACCCTAACGGTAGATAGTTGGTAGGTTTTGTAATATGCCTAGGAATGTCTTTAGAAATCCTCAGTCAAATAGAAAACTGCCCTGAGATGATGAACTAATGAATGCAAATCAACTAACATTTATTAAATAAATATTAGCTACTACAATTGTTACTAATAGTTTTATTAGCATAGCAAGGCTCAATCAAAGGTACAGATTGACCAAAGCTTAAAAACACAGATGGAGATAATGCACTTGGGCATACTTTGTATTCAAGTCAACAATTATTTGTTGAGGGACAATTTGTTGTATGTTGGACATTGGGTTGGGCAATGCAAAGAGTAGTAAGATTTAACTAAGCTACCTGAGGGCCATAACTTTGTCTGTCTTATTTACTGCTATGTCTCCAGATTCTAGCATAGTGCCTGACACACTACAGGTACTTGACAAATATTTGTGGAAGAAATGAATTAGTAACCAAACAAAAATCCATATTAACAAGGCATTCACAGTCTAATTACATTTACCATACTTGGATTTTTCCATCACAAATCCAGCTTGCTATCTTTGAAAACTGCTGTCCAGCTACAAGTAATTTAATAACATAGCCATGATCACTTGATTTGGAAAATATAATCTAAATGGTATTTAGGTGAAGAGATGGGTTTGTGATCTGAATAGGGCCAAACTTGCACCCAGCAGCCTATATACGAGGCTCTTGATTTTTTTTTTTTTTTGAGGCTCTTGATTTAACCAGAATTACCCTGAAAGGAAATTCAACACAATAAGTGGTCAGAAATATGGCTTTGTCACCTCATGGGGCTAAGTCTTCCCAGGACCCGTGGTCCCTATCCCCCGGCTCCATAGGCTGCACTTTGTGTCAAGCCCTGGGGACACATCATGGAGGCTCCTGACTACCTCAACCCATAGTGTCTCAGTCTTATAAGGACAGAGCTCACATTAGAAAAATATCAGCTTTTCATTTTAATCAAATTACTGCGATGGCCCAGAATGTGGTAAAATAGCACAATAGTTCCCTTTGGCAGCAAGCCTTTCAAGCCATATCTTTCACTTGGCTGAAATTCTTAGTAACCTGAAGACATGAGAGAAGAAAGGGAAGACCAGACCCCAAAGAAGCAGGTAGGGGTTTTCCATGCAAATAGTGTTTTGAAGAGGTATGTTCACTTAGCAAGTCTGGAAGTATGACTGACGTGATATTTCCAATACGACTAACTTACAACACTATCTGAACTCTGCTGCATCCACTCGTGGACGCGGGAGGCATCTTTTTCCAATATTGGTGGAATGTTCTCTAGAGCAGTATTGATTGCACAGTGATGGGAAACTGCAGGACAAACCTGAACTAATTAAGCAATAAAGCTCAGACTACCTACCTTCAATACTGTTTGAAGGCACATTTAATTACTGCGTGGATGCAACGACATGAAGAACATACCATTTAGGTAAATGTATCAAAGAGTATTGACCGAATGACTACGACTCCCTATCGGCTCTAATGCCTTTGGAAAATCAAAGGGAATAAGAAGCAGATATTTCAATTTGGAAAGAGAATGCTACCAAGTGGATGGGGGTTGGGGTGTGGAGGGAGGAGGCAAGGACCAAACCAGGGATAATGTGCTCAACCAAAACCTAAAATAAATAGATTCCAGGCCAAAGACAGGCCATTTTTTTAAAAAGAACTCAAGGAGTTTTAGTACTTTTTCTGGGCAGAATCTTATCCTGCAAATGTGTGTGTGTGTGTGTGTGTGTGTGTGTGTGTGTGTGGTATGTGTACAACCAAAGAAAGAAAATAGAACTATTTCTTCGGATGGAAACTCAGTAACAAAAATAGAACTAAAATACTGATGACTGTTACAATATTGGAGTCCTCTAGTTAGCTAATTTCCCATGAATCTCCGAGGCCTCCAAGTCACACTTGGAATCCCAAACGAAGGGGTAAAATAGCAAAAGGAACCACGCCTTTAGCTCCTCAGACTCTGCTAAATTCAGCTTATCGCTTTGGTCAGGACCACCACCGACAGAGCGTGATTAACAATGACTCAAATAGCCAAACTCGTACAGGTGAAAATCCTCACCTGGTCTCAAGTTCGATTTTTATGATACTGTGCATGATTACCTCAGGCATTCTCACTTCTATTCTCTTAAGTTTCTAACGTCTCTTGCCTGACAACCTAAGTCTAAACTTGACTGCTCTATTTCATGGGGACTTGAAATATTTTGCTGGCAAGTACCAGCGTCACATGCTCAAGGTAAAGAAGCAGCACCGACAGTGTATTCAGGACTATTTTGGCGGTGCGAGTACACGTGTCTCAAATAGCATCAAGTCACATACTGAGATCTACCCCTTTTCAGTGTTCTCCTCCTGGTTATGATGGAGTCAACAAGGGGAGTCTCCGTCCAGTGCCGGCATTTCTGGAACACCTGACGCGGGCCAGTGTCGGTGGGGAGCAGCGTCCCTGGCCGGCAGCAGCCTCCAGCTACACCCCGCGCTGCCGCTCTCTTTCCACTGCGTGCACTCCGTGGCTGCCTTCTGCTTACTGCAGGAGGCCTCGACTGCACTTACTGCAGCGCTATAAAGTCTCCTTTTCACATAAAGCCAAGTTTAAAGAGTGAGTTGATGTAAATAAATTTATTTGTAAAAACAGTACAGACGGTATAAGGCTATGGCAGAAGTCATGAAAGTGGTAAAAGGATGATATTTGCAGGGTTTCCTGAGCTGAGAAACTGACAACCTAGCTTTGCAGGGGTAGTTTTACCACTCGCCAGCTTTGTGACCATTTGGAAGTCAGTGAACATCATTTATCTCGATCATAAAGGGAGGGCTTTAGGTCGATGTTTTCAATCTGACTGTGCACTACAATCACCTCAGGATTTTTTAGAAAATGCCTGGCTCTACCTCAGGCCAGTTGATTCAGAAAGTCTAGAAGCAGGGACTAAACATCAGTGTTTGTTTTTTAGACTCTCAGGAAATTCTAATGCCAGGCCAGAGCTGAGAACTGCTGGGAGAGATGATTTCTAAAATCTTCTGAATCCTAATATTCTCTAGATAGGACATAAGGGGTACAAAAGTCTATTTTCTCTCTTTTTACTTTTCCTCATTCTTTTTTCTTCTCAAAACTTCCCTCTCTCTCTCTTTTTTTTAAGATTTTATTTATTTATTTATGACAGACACAGAGACAGGCAGAGACATAGGCAAAGGGAGTAAGCAGGC
Source organism: Canis lupus dingo (assembly GCF_003254725.2). Taxonomy (NCBI): domain Eukaryota; kingdom Metazoa; phylum Chordata; class Mammalia; order Carnivora; family Canidae; genus Canis; species Canis lupus. The sequence goes on along the minus strand of NC_064246.1, from coordinate 51,921,486 downwards.
TCTCTGCAGGGAGCCTGATGTGAGACTTGATCCCAGGACTCCGGGATCACAACCTGAGCTGAAGGCAGACCCTCAACCACTGAGACCCAGGTGCCCCTTCCCTCTCTTTCATGCAAAGTTCTAGATCAAAATATTCTTTCTGAATTTTGCTGATGTGACACCTCCCAAATGACCATCATCCACAAAAGCTACCAATGCACTGTTTCTCCTATTCCTCAGTAATAACAATAATAACACCACTAAAACATAGCAGCATCAGAGTATAAAGTTGGAAATCCCAACAGATAGTCCAGATTTCTAACTTCTAGCTAGTGTCAGGGAGAAGGAGAGGAGGAGGAGGAAGTTATAATCCCTTGACATGGATGCCAGTGGAGCCCATGTAACTCAGCTCCTGAATCCAAGTACGGACAGAACTGTGGAGCCAAGCTCCCAGGAGATGTGGACACTGCAGGAGCCCAGACCATTAGCTCTAGGGCTAGTGTTCTTCATATGCCACTTAAGCCCCTTCATCAATAACCACTTACCCCAGGAATGGCGTATCAGCAAAGCCATTCCGAGCAGCCTGGCTCTTCCGTCCAGCACAGCCCCCAGGTCAGGGGGCAACAGCGTGATAAATGCCAAGCCACAAGCCGCACTGTCTCTTCCAGCCCCTGTCTCCTTCCCCAGCTTAATTAAGAAACAACATGTTTCCCGTCCCTCTCTGGTTTTCCCTTTCATCTCCCCCTCCTTAGTCTGCAAGAGGTTGGGGGTAGGGGTGCTGCCTTCTTCTTCATGATATAGCAGGTACAAGTGAACACTGATGATAAGATCAGGGTAAAATCAAGGACAGATGCCCTTTCAGGACTAGATACCTTCCTTCCTTTTCTTTCCTTTTCTTCCTATCTTCCTTCCTTTCTCTCTTTCTTCCCTTCTTTCTCTCTTTTTCTTCCTTCCTTCCTTCCTTCCTTCCTTCCTTCCTTCCTTCCTTCCTTCCTTTCTTCTCTCCTTCCTTCCTTTCCTTCACTAAAAAGAGTCAATTCTATCTCCTCCTCTAGTTTTCCTGGGCTGACTTGGGTGACTCTCAAGCAGGGAGCTCAAACTCAAACTCCCACAGGAGCACACAAAAGGGTTACACCCCAACCCCCATATAAAGAAATGAGTTATCACCAGCAAAGTGGGGGTTGCCAGGCAGGCATCTGAGCCCATAGTTTGTGGGGTTTTTTTTTTTTTTTGAGCCCATAGTTATATATTCTCCAGTTGTCTACAAAAAGCCAGATATACAGATTTAAATGTGAAATCTTCTGGTTTTATCATGTTGGTGCTTCATATATATTGCAGACCTAACCAAATGCTTCTGAGAGCTGAATTAAGTCAGGGAGTCACACATTTAGGGACATCTATAAGCTGTGAGGTTGAGGGAAGGAAAGAGCAAATTCCTAAGAATTTAATCTCTTCCATTTCATTGGATTTGCCAGACTTACATGACCCTTGTCTGGACCCTAGCTTAGCAATTCAATCACTCAACATCTAATTAATAATGAATATGATTACTATTTTTATAGTTTTTCATATGTACTTCTGCTAAACACCCTTATGAATAAGGTACTGTTATCATCATCATTTCACAAAACAGTATCTGAGGCTCAGAGAAACTGAAAAACTCACTTGGACCACACAGCTCCAAAGCGTTAGACACATTTAAAGCTGAGGCTGTGCAATTCCAGCACCCACGCTTCTAACCCTGTATTAACACTGCAGCTTCCCATCCCAGAACTAAGAGGTCTTGAGAAGATCACTAGGCAATTTTTATTGGTCTAGTTGGGGAGATAAAATGGACAGGTTTCAGTATAATGTAGGCTTCCCATGTACACCAACTATGTGCCTTTGGGCAAATTATTTTGCTTTTCTAAGCCTCCGTTTCTTCTGTGAATTAGAAGTCGTGTTGCTATTCCTCATATAGGCTAGTCAAATGGGCATTACATGAGATCATCCATGTCAATACTTAGCATAGCACCTGAAGGATAATAAAAACTGGATAAAACTGGACTGTTACTGCTATTATTTTTATTTTCTTTACTATGAGTCATCACTCCTCATATTCAACCCTCTACCCTAGAGCCACAGAATCCTAATATTCCCCTGGGCTTTAAGAACACTTTCAACTTTTCAAAGCCTTTTAACATCCATTATTTCATTTGATCCTCCAAAGAACCTGATGAGGTAGGTGGGGCAGAGATTACCTCATTTGACAGATGAGTGAATGAAGAAGGTACAGAGATGTTCAGAAGACTTCCAAAATCACACAGCTAGATGTAGGCTCCATAACCCTGAGCTTTCTTCCATTATGAGACACTCAAGGAGGAAGTAGGTAGAAACACCAAAAGTAGAAACATTATATGTGTTCTTGAGTGCCTGGAAAATTAATGGGGGTTAAAACACAACTGCCCAGGAAAAAAGAAACAAGAATACTTCTGAAGAAGCACAAATAAATGATTTGGAATTAATAAACTGCAAATTATACAGATAAATACATCCAGGAGAAAATTACTAGAAGCAATTATTAATGCGAGTAGAAGCCAGGATGATGACATCTGAAGACTTCCTGGAGGACAGTGAGGGCCCTAGGAGCCCTTCTATGCCTGCTGCAAACTTTCTAGAATTGGGAATGGTATCCTATGGGCTGACTGGAGCAGCACTGTGGGGAAAACACATCATTATCCCCAACTCCTCTGTGGAGCACATCTCATGAGATGGACAATTAAAGTATTAAGTGCTGTATTACCAGCATCTAGTACATTATGTGCCCCATAGTAGGTACTCATAGTAGGTGGACTGATTGAATGAATGAATAAATGACTCTGCTGAGGAGGATGGAAGAAACTGTGAGCCCATCTGCTGCGAATCTAGACCATTCTAGTAGATGTCTGTCATTTTTTCTGTCCAATCCCTCCACCCTGTAGTCAATTTCCCCTGATTTATTCTTCGTGGTCTTAGGGGGACTGATAGCCAAGTCAGATCAATCCAACTCTGCCTCCCAAGATGCTGAATCTTGAGAAGGGTAGGACACAGGGGAGGACATGGTAGGAGTCCAAGCCTTTGGCTGGCAGCAGCCGAGAGACTGTTACTTCCTAAGACCCAGATCCCTAGGGCTGCCTTATGTATTCAGCTTCCCAAGGCCTGATTATTCAACTCTTCTTCTGACGTTTAAGCTTACCAGTTATTTCTCCAGTAAATCCCTATAGTTTTGCTTAAGTTATCAAGAGTCAAATGCTCTAGCTTATCCCCAAAGGGTGACCCGCCTTAGAAGTGAGCCGCTGAGTACGTACGGTTGCTGTCGTATCAGCTGGTGCAATTCCAAGATCCTCTAAATAGGCCTTGCCATTCTTCTGAGTCTGCCTCCCAGGACATATCAATAATATAAATATAGAGAAGACATGCAGAGTGTGTTATCCCAGCTGATGCAGACAAGAGATACCCATTTTAAATACTTCGCTCCATTTCTATCTGGCTTAGAATTGGGCAAAATAGAGCCAATGAAGTGACAGAGAAGAAGAGGAGGAAAAAAACCTCAAATGGGTCTTCTCCTTTTGCCTCACTCAGCAGCTGGAGTCTCCAGTTGAACCAACTTCTACCCAGTTCCAACAGAAAGCCCCCTGGCAGCCACTGGTCTTGTCCACCACAGGCTTTGGCCCCCTTCTCTGCCTGGAAAAAAGATTGTTGAAATGTCCTGCCTGTGATGCAAGCACTGCTTCCCTACTTCTGAGGCACTCCAGGCAATGTGTTGGTTTCCCAGCTCTCTGATACCCTGTGAATCCTCCCGCCTGCCCCCAACACCCAACTGAGCCATAATCCTCCAATAGTAAGGTAGTTGCACAGCTTCAGCCTGCACTTTCCATGCCAGCAAGAAACAGGAAAGGATGGGCTGGGGAAGGAAGGAGGGTTTTCTGGAAAGCCACCTCTTCAAACCCCAGGTCAGAAAGCTGGGATTCTTGGCTTTAAATAAAATACATCCTTGGATCCAAAAACAGACTGTGGGGATGGGAGATCACTGTTCTTATGCCAAATGATGGGCAATTTCTTGTCTGGCTGTAGAGTAGGCACAAATCTCTTCATATCAAATGATGGCTACAAAAGGCCATCAGGCTCTTGGAAATAGTCAAAGTACTTAGTCATGGTGATCCCTGTAGTCCACCACCAAATAAAACCATATGCAGGCATCCCCAGGATCAAGGCAGAGAGAGAAACTTGGAGCAATGGTGTAGCCCTTCTTACCAAGTGTTTCTCCCTTTGTGGGCAGCTCTAAAGCCAGCTCATGGTCATGAGAGCAGAGTAGCCATGAGCACCAAGTACAGGACAGCAACAACTACTCCAAATGAATGGTCTATCCAACCATTCACACATGTGCTCATTTATTCAAGACATACTAATTTGTTATAACAGCATCCAAGACGTGCTGTAACTCACTCCTTCCTTCATTAAAGACAACAGCCACAGGTTGATTACCCGGGTTGCTGTGCTAAGTGCCATGGGGTATGTGACTTTTATGCAAAGTTCTAGATGGCACAGTCCTTATGGAGCTTACAGTCCTAGGAGGGGGATTAAAACGTGAGAAAAAAAAAAAAAACTAGGATGCAAGGTGGAGAGTAATGAGTGACATGAGAGATCCCAAGAAAAAACAACAGAATGGTAGAGGAGGGGATTAAGAGACCGATGAGGACACCTCAAGGTGGAATCAAAACATGAACCTCCTGGCACAGTGTGAGAACGATTCTAAACTCAGGAGTGGAGTGTGCGGGTGGTGCAGTCCAAGTGCAGAGCCAGCAATATAAAGTACATACTCAGAAAAACATCACATGACACCCCAGTGGTGCTCTTCAGCTGGGGTGGAACAGGCTGCAGAGACTCCTCAGGTAAACCAGCCTCTGGATTCCCGTCAGGAAAGCCATGAGACAATACTCAGCCATCATGGCTCTGTGAGACGAGGGTAAGTCTCTTGGTTGGAAAGAGACTACCAGAAGCGCACAGCAAAAAAAAAAGCTTCTCTGGCTGCAGTGTGGAGGAACACATAAGGCAGGGAGGCAAGTCGGGAGCCTCCTGCAACCGGGGCAGGCCCGAACTATGGTGGTGAGACCAGACCAGCATCACGCAAGGACCAACTGCCACTGAAATGTCACCAGTTCAGTCCTGGGAAACCAACACTGGGCTTGGTTTTAAGAGGCAATGTGATTCCACACAAAACTGAGCTCCAAGAGGAGAAGTTTAGTTTCTAGCCCAAACTCAAGCAAAAACTAGCTGTGTAACTTCAAGCCAATCCCTTAACTTCTCGGCACCGTGGTCTCCTTGTCTGTCATTATCTGTTGTTACACCTAATGAAAATTATTGTTAGCAAGCGCAGATGTGAATGTATTTTTGCTTTGTGGTAGGAACTGTAAAATAACAGAATTACACTCTTTCTAGAAGGCTCTGTATTTTCTTGGCTTCTATGGCAGAATTGAACTCTAAACATGGGCTGATGTCAATGAAAGCCCTCACTTCCCATTTTCCAAGCAATAACAAGAGCCACTGAAATGTATGAGAACTCCATAAGCAGATTCCAACACTGAGCCTGAGCCATAGAACCTGCTACATGTCTCAATGTCCACTCATCACAGAAAGAGTGTCCCAGTACTAACGGCATGGGGACAGAGGGACAAATCTCAGTTCTGCTATTTACTGTCTGTGTAAGCTTGAGCAATTTCCTACTTTGCCTTAGTTTCTTTCTTTCTTTCTTTCTTTTTTTTTTTTATTTATTCATGAGAGACAAAGAGAGAGACAGAGACACAGGCAGAGGGAGAAGCAGGCTCCATGCAGGGAGCCAGACACAGGACCCCATCCCAGGACTCCAGGACTACGCCCTGGGCTGAAGACAGGCACCAAACCACTGAGCCACCCAGGGATCCCTGCCTCAATTTCTCCATCTGTAAAACCGGGTTAATAATCTCCATCACTGAATGCTAATGAGAACATGAAATAAATATGTACCACAGAGCACAGTGACTAGCACATAGTAAGCACTTGATAAATAATGGCTATTATCCATTGTTATTTTTATTATTGCTGACATCATAGGCATTGTTTCATTAATTTCAAAGTACAATATTTTGCATATCCTCTCTAGCATACCAGATGGATGCTTATAAATATCTGAATCATTTATAAAAATAGTTTGAAACATTCTATTGAATAAGTCACTGATTTTTTTTTAAGTTGAAAAATCTCATATTTTATGTAAGAGATGCCTTTGCAGAGATAGTCTTTTTAAAAACACTACCACATGTTTTGCCACTACTTCTTGACAAAATGTTTTTCAAGAAAGGCGAAAGCATACACACACACACACACAATTGTTTTGTTGTCAAGAAAATGTATCAAGCCTGAGATGTTAACGTTGCCAAAAGATGACAGTATTTGGCAGGCCTAAAAATGTTTGTCATCTTAAAAGTATTTATGCAAAAGCAGAAAATAAACTATTCAATATTTTAGTCACTTTAGGTGATTAAGGCAAGTCATTAGGTTTTGGTTTAAAATGTTCTTGAAGGAAATTCATCCTTCTCCAACTTAGCTGGTTTTATCCTTCTGCATATAAAATGTAAACCCTTTCTTAAGTTTTATCTGTGTTACCTGTGTTACATTTTGGGCATGTGCACAATGCTAGGGCTAAAATGCCTTCTCCACCTACCCGATCCGGCCCCTCTAGTGTTTCTGCAACACTTGTAAATTAAAAGTATTTACCAGACCTTGAGCAACTTACTAATTCCCCAAGTTCTAGTTTCCTTTTTTAAAAAGTTGGGGTGGGGGTAGGGTTGAGGGAGAATATAATCCCTGCCAGCTCACCAAGAAAGAATAGATTTGAAAAATCTTTTTGTTAATGGCAAAGCTATTTAAAAGGAGGGGGGAGGGGATGTTTAAGCCCTTAAAGCTGAAGCTTATTCAACTAAGACTTTGCTCAACATTTTCCTTGCAGAATCCTGAAATAGATCCTTGTAAGGACAAAAAGGTGTCCCTTTTGCCTACATGCAAGTAAATGTTGAGTTCATGTAGAAGCAGAAGCTAAAATGCCCCCCGATGGTTTTCTGTAATGATTTTTTTCATCAGAATTAAAGAAGTATATGCCCTTTTGCAACTATTTATGAATGTGTATCTTGTGAAGTTATAAATACATTTAGATCCATTCCTCTTTCCTTCTTATAAAGACATTGATGTGTTTTTTCTGACATGCCTCATGAACTCAGTCAATCACAAGTCTTTCTTAATGGAAACCACATGTCTGCCCAGAACTGTGTAATTATAATGCTAGGATTCTTGGCACTGCCAGGAAAAGGGGCATTGTCAAACCAATTAAAGTTTATTTACTTACATACCATTTCTGGATCAGAATGTTCTTTCTTTTATGCTGATGCTGAGAAAATATATATCTCATCAAGTTGTTGTAATTGTTTTTTTTGGACAGATTTACGTTTCTTACCAATTACATTTCTGGTTTTCGGTTCCTTTGCATGTAACTAAAATTTTCTTTAAAAAGACATCTGGGAACAGCACCATGAGATATTCTGTAAATAAGACTTTGCACATTTTACACCGAAATTACTGTGCTTGGCTATTTTGCTGCTGAAATGTAATTTTATAGGATTTATCTACACTAAGGGGTATATTAAGAGCCCTGCTGCTTTCTCTAGACTTTTTAGCGACTGAGCATGGCCTACAAAGAGGTCTGGGCTTGGATACTGGCTCAGCTACTGAATTGATAGATCACCTAGAAAAAAAAGTTGATTAAAGTCTCAGTATTTTATGGCTGAAAAATAGGATTAAAAATTCTATTCACAGATATAACATTGATAATGGGAAGTACTAGGGTCAGCGGGGAAAGCAGTGGGATAACTATTGAAGGTAGACACCGGCTAGTTGAATGGCCTTTTTTAACCACTCTGAGCCTTCTTTTTTAATCTGTAAAATGGGACTAATAATAATACCCTGTGAGCCTCACAGAATTGCTTTGAATTTAAAATAAAATAAGGAAAGCGTCTTGCAATGTGCAAAGGAATTACTACTGCTGCTGTCTTTGACTCTATTCAGTCTTTCAAGGCTAAATCGAGAACCACAAAATTAAAACTGGGAAACACACTTAGATCCCTGCCACAACTTAAAGATGAAGGGGTTAAACAAACCAGACTGAAATCTCAAATTCCAGTCCACATGGGGAGAAGAGGGCCAGTCACAGAACCTCACCCTCCACTTTTATCATTGGAGAGAATGGACCCCAGTTTGCTGTCACGGTAGATGGGAAGATGGAGTGAGTTACTTGGGTTCTCTTCACTCCTTCTGATGCTGGTTCCCACACTTCCCAGAAGAAAGTGCATGGAGGCGGCACTGGGAAAGCCATTCAAACTTTTGGTGGGATGGGCTTATCAATCCTGCTGATGGGCTGCTTTTATCAATCACAGAAAGAGGACAACACGAGCTTCATCTCTCATCTCTTGGGGCCACCAAATTAAATGACTGTGAGATTCCTCTATAAATGCCCACCAAGGAAAAAGCAATGGGAGATTCCAACAATATGAATAGACTAAAGCAAAACCCAGTATTCTACAGGCATGATATACAATGTGATTCCAAACATCATTTGGCTATTGTCGTAGAGGGGCTTTGTCTAAGTCCAATAGGTAAGCCAGCGTTAGTTTCTTTAAATTCCTGCCCTTAGAACCAAAGGATTTTTCATCTTACAAAATCCGTCATAAAAAAATCTGAACATGCCTTGCTACAGGGGGGTGACCTAAGACAACAACAGGCAACACAGTAACACAGCCCATAAAGAGCATTCTCTGACATCAGGGTCTGCTCTGCTAGTGACAGCTCTGGAAACATCACTTGGAGTCCTTTTGAGTAAAATACCATATTTCTTAGAACTCTATGTCTAAGTTTTGTCTGACCTTAACATTTATATCATATTGGTTTAATGCCTCATAATGAGAATGATTGACCTTGCATTACCATTTTACATTTCATCATTTGAATGGTTATTTTATCAGAAACTCATTTCTACCTCAAAATCCCAAATACACCATTACATTATGAGACCAGTAGGGAAAAAAAACAATGGTTTTGCTCAAACTAATAAGGCTGAAAATTCATGAATGACTCTTTTCATTATGTAAGAATTCTTTAGACAGTGCTAAGTGATAAGTTCCCTAGTTCATTTTGACTTTTGAACATTCAAACTAGCAATGCAGAAAATTTAGAGTTGCAAAAATCCTTAACTAGAAAACAAGTTCTTGTAGTTTATTTTAATTTTTGAAAATTCATGCTGGATTTAACATTGCAGAAATACATTAATATACATGCTCTCATGTATAGGAGTTTCTGGCATTTCTGTATATTGGCACATTTCTAGTGTCCAGCAATACACTCAGAGTGGACAGAGCCTTCTGATGGGTGAATAGCCATCAAGTGAGAGAAATCAGGGCCTTCCAGCTAGTCATCCCTCTATATTGTCCAACAAGGCATCCCCCTACATCCTGGCCAACTGAAAAGTTGGCCTCTGCTTAGAGATCCTCTCCTACCTGATGAGAGAACTTAGGGATGGAAACCAGTGGTCTGAAACTGGAGAAAAGGAATGCCAGGATCTTCCCCAGGAACCAGCTTCCCTTTTATCTTCTCCCCAATATTCTACTGTCCTTGGATTCTTACATACAAATGGTGTAAAATAACCTGAACCTAGGTATTAATGGCATCTTCCTGGCGTCATATTTTATTTAACAAGAGACTCAGATTCAATGTGGGACAGTCACTGAAGGAGAAAATTTGAGGCAGAGTGACAGATCAGAAATGGAGAGACTCTAAATATGTTTGGCTTAGACCTACTAGGAATGCAGCCTTGGGCATATAAGCATCTTGGGCATATAAGGACTCTGTGACTGTATAACCTCCAAGTGCCTCTGAACCTTGCAAGTCTTAGAGGCTGGATGACCTCCCAGTGAAGAGGCAGCTTTTGAGGCCCCCTCAGGGGGATGACCAAAAAAGAGCCTAGAATAGCCAACACCTGGATAGCGGTATGACTCTGGGATCTGCCATTTGTGAAGTTCTGTGAGCTTGAATATATTCTTCAAACTCTCCAACCTTCTTGCAGAGCTGTTGTCAGGATTAATCGGACAATTCAAGAAAGAACCCAGCACCCTGCCTGGCACAGGATAACTGAATGGTAGAAATCTTAGTTCCCTCCTGCTTTGTATCACACTGCACAGACATTCTGTACTACTCCACCTATGGGTAGGGTGGCCCTAGCTAAGAAACCATGAGCTAAGAAAAATGATCTCATCTTCGGTCAGAGGCACGCAATGCAATTTTATTGCATGATGCACAGAGACTCCCAAAATGTGTTAGCTCAAACCTACTGGATTCCAGGGGTGCAACGATAGGTCAAATAATACAACAGAGGATACAACCTCCCTGAGGATCTTAGCCCTGCTTTTGGCAGTCTGGCCTCCAGCCTTCAAGAACATAAATGGCTCTAGCAGATTCTGGGCCCCAAATCCAACTTTAATTTACTGGTGACCTCATGGTTTTCAGGAGTATTACACAGGACTTATCTGGAATTCACTCTTTCCTACGCCCTTTCTTTTATTGGATAAATCTGATGATCATGCTGATTTCTTGGATCCTTTTATCTAGAAAGGAATTTTTCTGGAAGTACTTAGTATTTTTTTAATCAAATCAAGAAAGATGCCCAGGACTTTACAAATAACTTGTAAGCATGTAACTTCTTAATATACTTTCTTGATAAATTAATGATGGTTTTGTTACAATTGATTAATTTTTTAAAATATTTATTTATTTATTTATTCATGAGAGACACACACACACACACACACACAGAGAGAGAGAGAGAGAGAGAGAGGCAGAAACATAGGCAGAGGGAGAAGCAGGCTCCATTCAGGGACTGACATGGTACTCAATCCTGGGACTCCAGGAGCACACCTTGGGCCGAAGGCAGGTGCTCAACTGCTGAGCCACCCAGGCATCCCCAATTTTATCTAATTTTTATGAAATATTTTCATCAATTCTCACCTTATAGGTTAATCACAAAGACATTTTAGATATTGGATCTGGGAAGTCGTGGTTTCTGTCTTTTATCCCCCAAAAAAGTGGTGTTTTTTTACTTTTTCCAAATCTGCTTTCCAAAAGTGATTTCAAAATGTGAACTTACTCTTAATTTTAATTCAGTTCTGGATGTGAATTTATGAGGCAGTGAGGAGGCCAAAGATATGAGGAAATGATGGCAAGGGAGGAAAATCTTAATGCAGTTTCTCAAAGTAACACCATCACCCTGCAGTTTAGTAGAAGTCTGCTTAAGTAGCCTTATAGGAACTGAACACCACTACCAATTATTACTATATTTCTAATGTAAGGGCAACCAAAATTAAAAATCATGATACTCAGGCCCATCCCTAATAAAAGGAGACTCATATCACATGCCTAAATATATCAAAGCTCTAAGACAAACTCTAAAGGAGATATGTCATACTCCTTATCTGATGGACATTCATTCCTTCATAACAATCTGGAAGGCCAGGTTTGATTTTAGAACTTTTGGACTCTTCAAAGTTCCACTCAGAAGCTTGGTGGCCCAGGGAGAGTAGCCTCATCACATGCTGCCACCTTTCTTCTTCCTCTACCTCTGGCTCAGGTCAGCACTTCAAGGGGCCCTGCACACACAGAGGAACACTCCAGCCCTCACAGCCCATCTCCTTCCTCATCCTCTACAAACAATGCTTTGTCCACCTCTCAAGACTAGGATACACACACACACCAGGAGACACCCTGGGAAGGTAGGCCCAGATGAGAGACCCATGTGGAAAGTGACTCAGGACTTTGGAGGCATCAACTTCCTGGGTCTAAGAACTCTCAGTGTGATCTAAAGGGTGTGCATTTTCGCACCAAGGACATCTCATCCCATAGGGAGTGGTATGGCTGAGAGAGATCCAAATTGAGGCCCTCTAAAGAGCAGAGTCCAGAGCAGAGGAACCTCTTAACTGATTGATACTGAACATTGAGCACATTCTCAATCAATGGAAAAACTGAGCATTCTATATGGTTTAGAACTAAGTATTTTACAGTTTCCAATTCTCTAAAATTTGTTAATCTACATACATAGTGGTTGTTCACCTTCCATCTATTTCTTAATCCCCAAAAGTCCAGATTCCACCCACTAGGAATGTTTTTTACTCTGGTGCATGCTATTCCCTTTGACCTCCCACCATAGGCTTCCTCTGATAACTCCTCCCCATTCTGAAAGATTTAGTTCAGGGCAACCACCTCCTCTAGGACACCTCCCATGACTTAATTTCTGATTGCTTGGAACAGCCATTCCCCTCTTCGGTGGTACCAAAGTCATCCTCCTTATATCACTACCTTGTACTCCATCCTATTAAATTTTAATTATATAACTTCTGCCCCCCAATTCTGAGCTTCTCTGACCAGTTGTATTTCTATTTGTATTCCAAAGCCAAACACCCAATACATGCTTGCTAAAATGTACTAAACTCAATCCATAGTGCTATATTCTCAAATGCAACCTTCTCAACAATGCTTCCCCTCAGTCTCCTCTAAAATAAGACTTTTTTCCAGCTCTAGCACCTAACCCTTCTTTATCTTTTATAACGTTAAATACTTGACACCTCGTTATGTAGTTATCTTCTCCATACAGGATGTGAATTTCACAAGGGCAGGGACTTTGTTTATATTATTGACTGCTGAATCTACAGTACCTAGAATAGGCAGGCATTCAATAAATGATGCTGGATAAGTAAATGAATGCACTAAACATGTTTGAACTATTTCAGCTTCCTAAAGCTTCAATTCATTGTTTATCTTTTTGGCCAATCCCACCTATCACAGGTATTATCATTTCCTTAATAATTTTACTTTAAGTAGATTCATGATTTCATTTAATTATAATTGTTTTTAAAGGAAACTATACATGAAAACCAGTAAATAGAAGACAACCATAAAAATAGGCATATGATGATTAAACTGAAAATGTTTAATCATCTCCTAAAATCATCTTATAGATCAATGCTGGTACATACACTCTTAACTTACCACACTTTGGGAAATGGCATTGACTTGATCAAACAAATCTTCGATCCCAACTGTGCCAGATTGCAAAGTATGTTATGCATGCTTTTCACGTACTACTGAAAAATATCCACAACCTGAAAAATTTAGTACCTACACCCTAAGTATTTCTCTGTCATGGAAGCTTCAAAGGCTCAGCCCAAATACCATGCTTCTCAGATTGCAGTGAATGAACCTCAAGCACACACAAGAGTTTTTCTGTTTCATTTTCTCTCTGAAAGAAAAAAAAAATTCTCACAGAAAGAGAAACAGAGTGAAAGACCCTTATTGACAGCTCTTGCCCAGAGACTTAACTCCAAGATTTATCTATGTTGTGGCCTGAGACACTAGCACTTTCTGAGTCTTTGTGATGCCCTAGAATAGGAAATGTGGCCAAGAGTCATTCCAAACAATGGAGGGATAGCTTTAAAAAATATATTAGCACTTATAATCAGTTTTTATAAAAATCCCAAATTTTCTTCACTTCAACAAAGTCAGCACTCTTTTTCAAGATTCTTTCAAAATTAGTTGCAATGTTTAGCTTTTTAGAAAACTCCTTACATCTAGTTGAAATATCAGTCTTCAAACTTTCTCTCTCTTGGCTAAGAGGGAACATGGGATGTTTTCAGTTATAGAAAAGATATTTTTCCAAGCATTCGTGAGAAATCGGCGATTTTTTGGCTCTTAAAATGGTATAACTATACACAAATATTTTAAATCTATTCCAAGTAGCTAGTCTTCAGATTATAAACAGACAGAGAATCCATCTGTTCCAACATTGACATGGTAAAGAGAAAACGAAGTTCAGCAGTCACTGATGGCTTCAAACGTGTGCTATCTGCTGATCCACCATAGATTTTTGATCTTCCTTATTTGAAATGAAGCACAAAGATTTAATAAGAAATAAAAACCAACCAACATGTTGTTTGCCACTACAGACATACGTGTATGAAAATACGCATTAAAACTTTATTATAAGAATAATAATATCCAGCTCTTTCCCTAATGTTTTGCTGTCCTACTATTTGCTTTTCCTACTGTTTTGCTTCAGAGAGCTGTTCATACATCAACAGCATTTTTAAAAGATAGCATTGTGAAGAGCAGCAGTTCTCAAATGGTCCCATGGAATCCTGGAGGTCTCTGAGTCTCTTTTAGGAGGCGTGTGAGGTCAAAACTATTTTCCCCATAATACTATATACATAATACTATGCTGACATTTGAATGAAAGGTGCAAAAGCAATGATGCGTAAAGCAATAATGATGGCTTAGTTAGAATCAAGACAATGGCACCAAATTGTACTTAGAAATCATTGTATTCTTCACTGCCATGAACTCACAGTAAACACACACAAACATACACACACAATGTAAAAGCCATTCCATTTAAGAATATTCCTGATGAAGTAGTAAAAATTATTAATTTATTAAATTTTATGGAAATATTATGTTTTATTAAGTCTCAACCCTTCTTACATCTTCTTAAAATTCTGTGAGCCCAAATGGGAAATACAAATAAAGCTTTCTACTGCATGTTCAGGTAAAGTACTTGTGCAACTGTTTGAATTGTGAGCTGAACTAGTTGTTTTTTCGGCAGAACACCACTTTTACATGCAAGTACAACCGATAAACAGTGGTCATTCACACTTGGATACTTGGCAAATAGCTTTCCAAAAATGAGCAAAGTGAGATTGTCACTTCGGGGAAAGGAAAACAATTGACAAGTCATGTGTTGCCAATGATAAAATTCCAGCTTTCAAATGAAAATAGGAATTTTATGAAACCTACATCCACCAGTATGAACTTGATAGCTTACTTATAACTCTTCTGCTGAGATTTTGATATTAACAAATATGAATTTTTAATATTGTACAATAAAATATGTCATGTAACTCAGTAAACCAATATTTTCCAAATAACCAATGCATGATGTTACAAATTCATGATAGATAAAAGATCCATTCAAAATGAAAGCTACACCAATGGATCTTAATATAAACAGTACAAAAAATTCATTGATACAGTTTCAGATTCAACACTGCAACTAACTCTTAAACTACCACTTGTTGAGTTTTAGTGTAGTATCAAAGAATATTTACAATTATCTAAAAAATCTATTAAAATACTCCTCTTTTTTCCAACTACATGTATTTATAACACTGGATTTTCTTCCTTTTTTAAGATTTTTATTTATTCATGTGAGACACACAGAGAGAGAGGGAGAGACACAGGCAGAGGGAGAAGCAGGATCCATGCAGGGAGCCCGACGTGGAACTCGATCTCAGGTCTCCAGGATCACGCCCTGGACCAAAGGCAGCGCTAAACCGCTGAACTACCGGGGCTGCCCTGGATTTTCTTCCTATACTTTAGCCAAAGTAATATGTAGCAACCTATGCAGAAGCAAATATGAGAAACCTGTCTTCCACTAAGCAGGCTTTAAAGAGATTCATAAAAATGTAAAATAATACCAATCTTCTCACTAAATATTTTTGTTGCAGAAAACAGAGTTGTTTCTAACTTTAAAACGTTATTTATATTCAAAGTGTGATCAGTTTGGTATTTTCTTTTCAAAAGAATAATAAATATTTTTTTAATTTCTCATTTTCATTTATAATACAGTTGACATGACATTAGCCACATAAACAGAAGTTCTTTGGAACCTCAATACTTTTTTTTTAAGAATGTAAAGGGGTGCTGAGGCCAAAGGATTTAGGAAGCAGTGCTGTAGCATAGAAGGGACTGGAGTCTATAGTTAAGAGAAACCCACAAATTATAATGCAGCCATTCATCGACTGTGTGATCCTTTGCACAAGTCAGTTCATCTCTGTGAACCTCATTTCCTTATATGTAACAGTAAAGATGTTTCCCCCAACCCATCTCATAGGGCTCTTCTGAGAATTCCAAGAAGTAAATGTCTACACTGTCCTTAATATACAAGAGATTCTTCAAAATTACTAGCTGCTGATAGCACCCTCATCTTATCCTTGTTGGCCAACTTATTAAGTTGACACCTGTGAGAGCTGTTTGGATTTGGAAGGAGAGCAGAAACTGCCCCCCAAACAAAAGATGATGGTGACCCCTCATGGGTTATATGGCCACATGGCTGTTTGGCCTGAGTCACAATTTACCATAATACTATCTGACACAGTAATCCCACCATGCCAAGCGCTCTATCCTACCAATTCATACTGAAGGAGAGTAAAAGCCAAGAAGAGTGAGAAAATTCTATCACTTCCTGAGGCCACCAAAGTCCTCTCCATTATCAATCACCAGCTGTGTGTGTGTGTGTGTGTGTGTGTGTGTGTGTGTGCAGGCATGTATGTGTGTGTAGCCCGAGGTGGATGTTCACAGTAAACCAATCACTTCCAATTCATTTTTGTGATAGTCTTGGGACTCACCTGCACTTGACATATGTAATCTTTGAAACTTTTTTGCCATGCTCTTAGGGAAAGTCAACCAGCCCTGTAGAATGAGGTAAGAGGAAAAAAAAAAAACTTTTTCCTCATTTTCCATTTATTCTTTAAGTCCTGTGGGATAAGTACACAAACTACAAAAATAATAATTTCTTTCTTTTCCCCTATCACTTTTTTCCATAATTTGAAAACATAAAGCTCTTTCCACTGGCTGCCTTTCTAATTCTTCTTTCTATTCTTGTTCCAGCGCAAAAAGAATTTTGCCAACGAAAGTGCTATAAACAGCCATGCCCTCACTGAAAAAGGCAATATGCCGTCAGCCTGACATATACCTCGCTTTTCCGCTCATTGTCAACACTGTGATTGATGGTGTAGTTCATTAATGTAGGACGATTGTCAGCTTTTCCTGAATAAATATAAAAAGAAACAAAGAAATCCCCACCCTTTTCAAGCCAGAGTGAATTATTTCCTATTTTCCAGGCTTAGTTTTAAGGATCCATAGGGCATTCATCTCAAAATAAAAAATGAACATATCCTTTAATAGAAGAAATTTTGGGGCGGGAGGGTTCAGGGCTGAAATAGAGAGAAGGAGGAAAGAACGCTATTCAAAAGGATGAAGCAATTTTGGCAGCTGAGACTGTACCTACTTTAAAGCAACATTTCATCTTTAGTATACATAGTCATGTAAAATGCAAGAAATTATCATCTTTGGAAATCTGCAAGGTAAAAATGACCTGTCACATGCTAAGCTATATGTAACAAGAATCACAAGGAAAGAAAGCAATGGGTGGATGGATAGTTAGCCAACCGATGTACGGGTGGATAGGAAAGTTAACTAACGTCAGCCCACATCAAAAAGGAAGTTTTATGGAAATAACTAAGATAGATTTTCCTTTCTGTTCATTTATTCATAATGCAAGTTAGGAATATTGTCACTGCCAGACACATTGTCATATATAAGCTGAAGAAAGGTAAGATGGTTACATCGTTGTCATGTTTGCCCTTTGCCAGGAGGTATGGCCTCTGTGACCTTTCTCCACACTGGCACCCTTATCTTCCTGCCTTTTTGAACTGTCTTAACTGGGTCTTTGCTAACTCTGATAGTCACAAGATCAACAAACACCATCGGGTGTGTCTTGTTTTTAGCTTTGGTGTACAAAAAGCAACAACTGAAACAAAAACATCCTTGTACATATGGCGTTCACAAGTTGATGAGCATACAACATTTCACTCTGGGCATCCTGTTCCTGTACAGATTTTCTTGGGTGGTAATGTGCTAATGACAATAATAATTTATTCTGAAGATGTGCTAAATTTCTTGATTCGAATTGTGAAGTATTTTAAATACCACTGGATGGCATGGGAAACTGAGAACGGTAGGAAAAATTGGCACTCTGCCACCATTGGAAGATCCAATTTGATTGGAATAGAAGGTGATGATCGAAGACTAACCAGGAGACCCTGGGTGATCTCTTCTTAAAATGACAGCTTGCCTCTTAGAGCACATATGCAGGGCTCAGTTTCTGGGATGTCCTAATTCTTAATAATGAAGGTAAAAAGATTCAAACCCTTAACAACAGCTGACAGCGAGCACCGACGACACACCAGGACCGTGTTTCACATAGTTATCTCATTCAGTTCATACTCCAACTATTAGGTCTGAACTATCATTACTCCCATTTTGAGATGAGCAGGAGGGGATTCAGATTATACAAGTGACTTATTAAAGGTCATATATGCGTCAGTGGTACTGCCAGGATGCTCATCCCACTCTGTCTGACTTTGGAGCCAGAATTGTGAGCACTAAAATATGTGACTTCTGAGTAAGACTGAAATGTTGGGAGGATTTGTATTAAGGGAAAGAGCAATCTCCACTTGGCTTTAAAATGCTTCTGGAAGTGACATCCATATGATTTCTCATTTCCTTTTCATTCTAACAACATTAAGTCAACACAGCAAATATTATGTTCATTTTACAGATGAGAAAAAGAAAGTCCATAAAGGTTAAAAAATAAACTATCTTAAGGTTCAACAGGCATGACTACAAGAGCCAGGACCAAAATTTGGGTCTTCCCATACACCATTATTTTGCTATAAAGTGGCAAACCTGAAAAACAAATAATCAAAGCCTACCAAAGTCACTTGGCGAGAAGGTAGTTGTTGCTATATTTCATTTTGCGACTGCTTAGCTTGTCATAGAATAAGTACAGTGTTACCCTACTAGCAACCAAGTGTTTTGGTATTCTCCAGACCCTCTGTGTGTCATATCATCTCAATGGCTTCAGGTGATGGGAGCCTGGATTTCTCAGGATGTGGGAAGTCCCTAGGGTGCTGAGAAGTTGAGGTGGAAGCCATCAAACTGCTTACAACCAACAGCCAAACTCAACACATTGTAACTCTTCCATAAGTAGCCACTCAGCGATATATCTGCCCATACATCTTTCTTTTTTAAGATTTTATTTATTTATTTATTTATTTATTTATTTATTTATTTTTTTTTTTTTTTTTATGAGAGACACACAGAGAGAGGCAGAAACACAGGTAGAGGGAGAAGCAGGCTCCATGCAAGGAGCACGATGTGGGTGGGAGTCGATCCCGGGTCCCCAGGATCAGGCCCTGGGCTGAAGGCGGTGCTAAACTGCTGAGCCACCCGGGCTGCCCCACACACATCTTAAATAGTCACAGCAACACTTCCAGAATGTCAGAGAATAATAAAAATCAGTTGTGGGACATAAGAAACTTTAAAGAGGGAAAAGTCTGCTCCTACAAACTCCAGGATTTACATATCACAGAGACCCAGAGATGACAATACAAGGGCTCCTATAGCTCAAAGGAAATTAAGATGAACGTACTTTTTTGGAACCTATCAGGCTAGGCCTTGACATTCATTCAGAATACCCCACAATGGAGGAAATAAACTACAAAAGCAGTAAATTTCTCCGTCAAATCTTTTAAGTGTCCCTAACTGATAATGCTTGCCTTTAGAATTTTATGATGCCAGAGAATGTAACTTCACCCACCATCTCTTTGACTCCAAGAACCCAACTCACAGTAGTTCACAATGTGTGAGCCCTTCTCCTAAACATTAACAATTGGGACACTGTGTGCACTTTCTGGTTCTTAAAGACGTGTTGAGTTGAAGGCCAATGAGGAATATAATGAGCCAACACCGATAATGTACATACAATGAATTTATTCTGTATTCCAAAGGACTCTTCCTTCCTATTTTCTCCCCAGCAAATTGAAAATTATATTTGTAACCTGATTTTAAAGCACTCCAAATGTGCATTTCTCAGAGCTATTAACTGAGTTTGGATAGCATTTTATATTTCTTTCCTGTACATTTATTATGGGACATCCAAGACAGAGAAGAAATTAAAGATCAAGGAATATCAGAGTTATGCACGCTTTTGTCTTTTCTGTATAAAAGGAAACAGAACATCAACTTCTGAAATAAAACATTAAAAAATTATGAAGATAGAATGCAGTGGTTCCTTAACCTTTTATGGGCTGTGGACCCTTGTGAGAACTTAATAAAAGCCTTTCCTTAGGAAAATGCCTATTACTTAATAAAAGATGTTCCATCCATTGTAAAAGTTTCACCGCTCTCTGCCCCCTGAAATCTAGTCTTGAATTGCCTGTAGGTTAAGCATCCCTGAATTATAATCCCCAAAACCATGAAAAATCAGTTCATCTAATTGACTTGTCGTGTGTGCTAGCACTTACAGATGGTGTTCACGGTTTAACATTGCAAGTGCAGTGGCTATTTAAATTTTACTGGAACCCACACCTCCTGACCCCTCTCTTCCTCTCTTCTTCACTGGATGCATTACTCAGTTTATGCATGATTGTTTAAGGGAGAATTGAATTAGAAACACTGTCTGGAGAGCTGTTTTTGCATCTCTGCCACTTAACATGCAGACCTTGAGAGAGGGGGCTCCACCATCAAGAGAAAACAGTGTGCATTCTCAGGGCAAGCAAACCAAAAGGGTCACACTTCCAAGAGATAACTGGGGCTGAAAAGGAAGCCAAGCTCTTTGGGGAGCTGGGTGACACCACAAATGAATTGTGTAATGATTTCCACTGGGGAGTTTTGTGGGACTGATGCTGTGAGTCCTTCACCATTGTCCTGGGGTGGTAGTAACTGTGTCCATTTCTACAATCTAATTTTACAATAGATTAGCTTGGAAAAGGCTAGATGGCAAAGAGGCTGGATGGGGCATATGAGTGGAACAGACCAATTCAGTCATTAGTGAGTGCAGCACTTTGATCCCCTTTTTGGAGAGAAGAATACATCAAGAGCCACAATCGCCAAATCACAAAGCAGCCAGGGACTCCATTTCAGGTAAATACACTTTTAATGTTGCCTAAAGTTAGGTCTGCAATTTCACAAACTCATACAGTCATAGTCACACCTAAAAAGGCCTATCTTGGGTTCTCCCTGATGATGAAATTCAAACACTGAATTGATTTGTCAGACATATACCCAACTATGCCCAACACAGAAGAAAGTTTGGCTCTTAAATTAAGCAGGAAAACAACTCCAATTTTCAATTCTCTATTAAGAGAAGGTTTCTGCTTAACTTGTTCTCTGCCTTATAAAGCTGTAGAAATGAGTCTGACTTGCAGAATTCTATTTTTAAAAACTCTTATTTACATATGCTTTACTTCTCAAAAGAATGTCACCTTCCTATTAATGCAACAGTTAACAAAGGCAATGTCAGAAACATGCCATTGGTGGGGGCTTTGTTTCTCACTTGCCATGTTTTGATTGGGATCTGTGTTAATTCATGTACCCTCATTGTGAGACAACTGAAAATTATCATTGTCAATACAGTTTCCTAACAATCTCAGAACCCAGGCAATTAGGTATAAATAAGTCATTGTCGGCAAAATAAAAGAATGCTGTCTAATGTCTCAGATGAATAAAAGAAACAGCTAGAAAAGAAAGGAAAGAACACAGAGAGAGAAAGAGAAAATGGACCCAGAACTTCTTTATGGGCTCTAAGTAAAAGGAAAAACTTTATGTGACTAAATAAAGACACCAAAAAAGAAAAAATAAACATGCTTAGAAAATCATTATCCAATATACTTTTAAGCCAACTGCTAAAACAGCTTTTCTGAAACACTTTTGGATGACTGTTTATATGTTAAAATCAACATTTAAATTGTGCTACGAAGCTTATTGTGCACTACATAAGCAGTTCTAAGACCTCTAGAACAACATAGCTTTGGGTCTAATCCACTGAAAACACACTCTCTGCACATGAAAATTTTGTTCGCTTTGGTTGGGAAAAAGTGAGGAATGTGCTTGTCTCCAAGTTAGAAGAAGGTCAAGAAAGCATTTTTAAAATATATTCCTCCATCAGGGTCCTTTCACGCACCTGAAAGGTTTGCAAGCCAAAATGCAGATCAATTCCTGAAAGAAGCATTCATACCTTAAACATGCATTTATGCTCTCCCCAAAATGCACAGTTCCAACTACTTTTTCCAAAATTAGGAGTTCAGAAATGAGGGGAGTTGGAAACACCTAAGTTCTGTTTGCTTAAACCAATAGCAAGTATCATAAGATGTTAAGGAAAGAAAAAACTTAGCAATCAGATCTCAGTTATATGGCAAATGTTAGCATTGATTTTGCAGGTCAGTTTCTCCAAATTGGAAAGCAACTTTCTGCCACAAGGTTCAATGAGGATAAAAATTCATTTAATAATGACACAGAAGATATATTTTATTCTGTAATCCTTAAGAACTGCTTCATGTTCAGGACTTTTCAGAATATTATTTCACCTATCCATCTGAACAATTCATCAGATTTCTACATAAAAGAATAGGGTTGGGCAGCCTGGGTGGCTCAGCGGTTTAGCACCGCCTTCAGCCCAGGGTGTGATCCTTGACACACGGGATCAAGTCCCATATTGGGCTCCCTGCATGGAGCCTGCTTCTCCCTTTGCCTGTGTCTCTGCCTCTCTCTCTCTCTGTGTCTCTCGTGAATAAATAAATAAAATCTTTAAAAAAAAAAAAAAAGAATAGGGTTTATTTTGGGGCACCTGGGTGGCTCACTTTTAAGTCTGACTCTTGATTTTGGCTTGGGTCATAGTCTCAGGGTCATGGGATAGAGCCCCATGTCAGGCTCCACGCTCAGTGGGGAGTCTGCTTGGTATCCTCTTTCTCCTTCTCCCTCTCCCTGCCCTTCCCACTAGCTTGATCGCACTCTCTAAAATAAATAAATACTTTTAAAAATTTCAAAATCTAAAATCCAGGCAATCTTCAAAATATTAACTATTGTACCAAAATACCAGATACAAATACTTTCAGATACTCAGTTTATGCTGGAAATATCTTTAAATGATGATGGCTGGTGAGCAGACAAGTATATGATCCAAAACAATAAACTCTAATAATTAAAACAGAAGACTGAAGACATGCTGGAGTATACCATCCCGAGGTGCTCCAGGAGTCTGAGGGCCACAGCATGGCTGAGTGGGGAGACCTAGCCAGTGGAATGCCACCCCAGACTCATGTTCTCCTTTACTACAGAAGCTTTGCCTTTATTTATTCTCCCTATATTTTTAATTTGCTGTCAAGTCAAACTCTTTTCAATTTATAGATGAGGGAACCAACACCTAGAAAAGTTAAGGGTCTTGCCAAGGATCACATAGTGGCAGATCTCAGATTAGAACTCAAAGATCCTAATTCCATTTCTCCTGTGTCCACCATAGGATCTGGTTCTGTCTGTCCAAGGGAGAACACATGTTGTCAGCTAATTGCTTCACAGTGGTAAGAGACCCACACACAACCACCCACATTTTTCTTGCACAGCATCTCCTATACCCACCCCCTATGACTACAGAGCTTGAAAAAGGAGCACTTTTTAAGAACTGCCACTAAAAGTCAGTTGCGGGCAGCCCGGTTGCTCAGCGGTTTAGCGCTGCCTTCAGCCCAGGGCGTGATCCTGGAGACCCGGGATCGAGTCCCACATCGGGCTCCCTGCATGGAGCCTGCTTCTTCCTCTGCCTGTGTCTCTCCTTCTCTCTCTCTCTCTCTCTCTCTCTCCTCTCTGTGTATTCTCATGAATAAATAAAAATCTTAAAAAAAAAAGAAGTCAGTTGAAATATCAGACTTCCTTTACTATATCAATCTTGGTTATAGAGCCTCTTCTTTGAAAATGATCACTTACCTCCTTAATCTTTAGAATAACAATTCATAGTGCAAATATGAAAAAGACGGGTGATCTATTTGGGACAGCTTTCTGTTATCTATGAGATAATGATTTCATACATCACATATAAAACTAGCAAAAAAAAATAGTTTAAGGATTAAATGGTATGTGATAGTGGTACAACTGACATTTGTTTTTCCATGCAAAATAAATATGTTTCATTTTATCTTTGAGTAATTTATAATTGGGTTTTCAAAGTATATCAGAACTTACTCCCATTAGCAATTATGTTTTACTTAATCAAAATTTAAAATCCAGGGGCACCTTGGTGGCTCAGTGGGTTAAGTGTCCAACTCTTGGTTTTCGGCTCAGGTCATGATCTCAGGAGTCGTGAGATCAAGCACCGCATTGGGCTCCCTGTTCAGGAAGGAGTCTGCTTGAAGAGTATCTCTCTCTGCCCCTCCCCCCTAAAATAAATAAATCCTAAAAAGAATTCAAAATCTAAAATCCACGCAATCTTCAAAATATTAACCATTGTACCAAAATACCAGATACAAGTGCTTTCAGGTATCAATTAATGCTAGAATTATCTTTAAATGATGATGCCTAGTGAGGAGACAAATATATGATCCAAAAGAATAAACTAATCATTAAAGCAAATGACCGAAGACATGCCAAAGCACAGGGTGAAAAAAAAAATTTTGTTAAGGTGTTTGACAAAGAAAGTCATAGTATCTTTGCAGGTGAGATGGATGTGGGTGGGTGGATGGGTGGACAGACATGGAGAGAGGAAATGCAGTTTGCAGGACTCCAATCTGGATAAATAATCTGACGGAGACAAATTTCCTAAATCTCCATTGGCAAATGTAAAACCAGCTTCTGTTCTTATAGCACCTTCAAGATCCTACCTGCCTGTTACTCCCAGAATTGTTTCTTCATGTGTTCTATTGTTCCCAAAATTATTTATCTTCTTGCAAGTAAAGAGGAAATGGTCTATGTTAGGTTTAAAACCCCGGAAAATACTCCCCCAGAAGCATGACTAGTTTGCATCTTTTGGACAGCCAAGATCAAAGTGATTTAAAATGTTTATTTTTAAAGTAAACCATTTACACTGATCTTTGAAAAACCCCTTTCACCCTTTAAGAACTGTATTTGTCTCTTTTAGAGACACACCAAAATCATACTTTATTCAAGATGGCACAGCAGGATAGTCATGCCTGATTTATCTGACACGATCTCACGATGCTGGCTCCTTGGACAGTGACCCAAAGTAGGGCAGGAAAATGCAGAGGGCTGGATCAGGAGCCCAGTGGCCACCGTGAGCCCAGTTATCGGATGCTGTGTGCCACACAGCTCTCTAATTGAAAAAAGCTGCAAAGAAACAATACCGAAGGGGAAATCATAAATACTGTTTCTTGGGATCAGTTCAGAAAGTAACCTTCATGGATTTCCAACTTCTGTTTAAGGATAAGGAAGTTACAACTTCAAGTCCAGCTCTTTCCAAACTATAGGCAAACACCATAAAACAGTCAATACCAAATGCCACCAAGGACTTTGCAGGGGTCTGGGGCGTGAGGGTGAGCCTTCTCCTTTTTTGAATCTGGAGGATGATTTGAATTGCATCAGGGTCACTGTATCTGAGAGGGTTTTTCCCAGCCCCCTGACTTTATTTCGCATCTCAAACACAATCTTCTTTTATGAAAACTGAGTTTAAATATTAATGTGTGTTTTCTTAAGGAAGTGGAAGGCAAATCAACTTCCTGGTACCCAGGGTATCTGATTTCTAAAATGGTCCAGCGCTGATTGTCACAACTCTACCAGATGTGAGGGGTGAAGCTCTATAAAAACGGAAAGGCCGACTTTCAGGCTCACTGCTGTGCAGGTCCCACGCCTCCCTGAGCTGCATCCTCTGAGAGTATATTTTTGTTAGCTGGCTGCCGGAAGCCCTCAACTGCCCCCCAGTTGTTTTGTGATCCTATAAGGACCTTCCCAGCCCTGCTGTCAGCCCAGACATTAAGAGTGTGTTTGTGTTGGTAAGTTTTGGGGGCTGGTTAAAATAATAAGTATTATCATCAGCATCACCACTTCAGCAGAATAGAGGTGGGTGGGGTTGGAGAGCCAGGCTCCAAAGTTTGCTAAAAAGCCTATTTTGAGAAAACCTTTGTTCTAAACTCTCTTGTTTACCTCCTGCACCAAGAAACAATGTCTTTTGTTACTAAGCCCCCCTTCTCTGACTGTTAAGTTTGTTTACTGACATTTTCAATACCAGGCAATACAAAGAGTGTTTCCTCGTATTAATTCCAAATGTCACAAAGAACAAAATTTGGTTCCAAAAAAACCTGTCTAGATAGATGTCCTCAGTTAAGAAAAAATATATAATGAAAATAAATCTTGCTCTGAAATGTGAACCACATAACCCTAGGATCCTATTCTTTGCCTTCCTTGCTATATTATTCAGAAGCTGCCTGGCTTGGCATCTCTCAAACCAGGCCAGGCTGGGCCTCAGTGACTCTGGTGTCTGCTCAGAAAACACTGACATGTGATTTGAAGAACATCAGCCTTCCATGTTAGCTAGAGTCCATGATGCCCACCAAAAAGACTAAGATTTTTTTTTAATTGTTTATAGGTATGTCTTACCCAAGGATGTCTTATCCGAGGATGACCTATGGGTAAATTATTGATTTTCAAATACATTTCTTCTGCAAATATTTGTTAAGCACCAGGCCAAGCACAGGGGACATGGTGAAGAGCCAAATCAGACACAGTCCCTGGCTTCACAGACTAAAGGAAGAGGCAGATGAAAATCAAATTGTCACCTAAGAGGCATATTTTCACAGACCAAGACGGGTGCTCTGAAGAAAGAGAGTAAAAATCAAGAGGCTTTTCTGAAAGAGGATTTTGAAGGATGAGGAGCAGGTAAGTAGGCATAGAAGGCAGGTAGGTAATGCAGGCAGAGTGATCAAACTGCAGAAGAACCCAAGGTAAAAGGGAGCATGGATGGGGTTAGAAGGTCAACAGTGCTGGGCCAACGAGGCAGGGGTGGGGGGGTGGAAAGGTCAACAGTGCTGGGCCTTGCCGTGCACTGTGCACTGAATCCGGATGGATTCATCCAGAGAAGTTCCACTCAAGGATTCTGGCTTAGCATCCAATGCATCCCTTTGTCAGGATTTGCTCCACACAAAAGGTGTAAAACTCTCTGTCCCATGCATATATCTAGCTCATACACCTTCCAATCAAAGGTGTTGGATATTAATGACAGTCTTCAGTGTTCCCAAACAGAGTAGAAGCCTCTAATTTAAAATGTATGCCTCTCTTCTAAGCCCATCTAATTAGTGACAACCAGAATAGATATAGATACAGATACAGATATAGAATTTCACAAGTAATCCCTTCCTTTAATGAGCAGGTCCCAAAATTATTTTAAATTATCGTTATATTAACAGTCAGCTTTCCAAGCACACAGTGTAAAATTAAGCTTTACAAGAAAAAGAGACCATCTGCGAGGGTATCAAGAGAAAGAGAAAGAAAACCAGTGTAACACTGTCTTTCATGATTTCTTCTCTAAATCTTCTAGAAGTCATGAGCACCAAATCTTACCACCCCAGCTTGATAGGAGATAGATACTGAACTAAAGCTATGTGGGGACCAAGAGACTCAAAAGTATTGTTTAATAGTGAAAATAGAACATGAAGGAGAAAATATAGAAAACCACCATCTCTCTCTAGTGACTATGTTACTATATACACAAAATTAACAGAAATAAGAAAAAAATTAGTCATGTTAAATTAAAAATAGCTATGATGTTCTGAATGATGCCAGCTATGGGACACTATGCCAAATGCTTTCCAAATAGCTTCATTTCTTCTTCATAACATCCTTGGAGTTAGGATCTACTCTCATCATCATTTTCATTTTACAGATAAATCAAGAGTAGCTAAAGTGACTTGCCCAAGGTCACTGTGGTGACCAAAGTCTATTGCTGATCCCAAATATTATTTTCTCCTTCCTCTAAAATAATAACATCTCCACTATTCACCTGAGCACATGACTTTCCAGAATAAAGACTGTGTTTACCAGACTGCCTTATTGGTAGATAATCATGTGACCAAAATCTAGATAGTCAGATATAAGCAGAATGCTGTATGCAATATCTACTATCATGAAGAAGAACAGGTCTGCCCTGCCCCTTCCTCTCTCCGTTCTGCTACAAGGAATGCTGCTAAGGCAGCCATTGTTCCATTTTTGACAGTAGGAATGAGCCCACTCTCCATATGGTAGAAGAATGTGGTAGAGGGAACCTGGCTTGAAAGCTTTGTAGGGCAGAGCCTCCGCCACAGCCCTGGGTTACTTACCTCTCTAGGCATCAATTATATAAAAGTAATAAGCTTCTATCTTATTTAGATCACTGTTTTGCTTTGATCCTGGAGGGGCGGGACAGGGCACAGGCTCCCTCACTTGTGAACTCTAATCATGGCTGTCACAGTCACATAGAGGCAAGTGGGATACTCCGAGTAAATTATTTAACCTCTCTGTTTCCTAGTCTATAAAACAAGATGGGTAATGCCTATCTCAGAGTATTGTGTGACTGATATAAAATAAGATGTAATGGTGATATTTAGTACAATCCCTGACATTAATAAGCCCACAATAAATATTAGCTTACTACCACCCTATTCCTCACACAAGAACTCACAGCAAACTCTCACAGAGTTGATAAATTTCACTGAGTTCTTCTCCATAAGGATCACCAAAGCTCCAACATTCAGCCTGTATTTTGAGTTGTGAGCTCCATAACTGACACTGTTGGAAGTTGCAGGTGCTCATCTTGGAGCTGATATTGAAGATCCTCCTTGAGATAACATGAATATGGCTTAAGTAAAGCCACCTAGAGGGGACCTGTAATTAATGTCTGTAGATCCCTGAACCTAGGCAGCTGTGGGACCCAGTCATTTTCCCTTTCAGACTGCCTTCTGCTGCCACCTCCACTTCCAGAAAGTGTCTCCCATAGACTGACCAGCCCTCTGCTCCCTAACTTCAGGAACACTGAGACCACATAAGCTTCAATGGGTTTTCTCTCCATCCCATCAGCCTTTGCTCAAGAACAGACATTATTCTGTAAGCACTGGGAGCAGTAGCAATTACAATACATATCTGGGTCTAACCACCTGGAATCATGTGCTAAGAACTCTTGCACATGTAGAAGAGTTACATCTTAGCCAGGAAGTCAGATACTAAAGTTAGCGTGAAAGGCAAAAATCACACATAGTCAAAATGACCCTTAAAAATCACTTACATCCTCCATAAAGTATTACATAGGTGGGTTTGTATTTACAACCCACTAAAATTTGAGAACTATAGAACTAGACTAAAGAAAGACTATATGCTTATATCTGGACATTCAAACTCCTCTGCTTTAAATAAAATTATTGTATCTCTCATATGTCTGGGGATGGAAGGAGACTCTGACAAGTTCTTCCTTTCCTCTCTTGATATTAAGCATACAAAACCTCAGTAGAGGTACTAGATGTATTTTGTGAAATAAGAAATGAGATCATGTTTATGAAGACATTCTGTACAGAACCAAGGACCCAGCAGGTAGATCAATATTTCCTGAATTTGAATCTAGTACTTGCTCAATTAGACCCACAGACAGTGTTCACTGAAAATCTGGGGAGAAGAGTCCAGCAGCTTCTGCTCTTTCCAAGTTGGCTTTTCCAGTTGTGGCTCCACTGACCTGCCAACCAGCCACCATCCTTTGTTAGTTACTAAATCACTTGATTCAAGTCAAAACGTGAGCATCATTCATCTGGTTCTGGTGACAGCTTACCCTCACCTGGGGCAAATTTAATTTACATAATTAAATAGGCTTTTTTTTTTCCCAACATAAACAAGCTTTTAAGCAACATTAAGGTAAACAAAAGAACTGTGGTTCCCAGGAGTTCACCATTTCTTCTGAAGAACCTAACTACCAAGGGTTCTGTGCTTATGACTGGGACACACTTCTGGGGCTGCGGTGGGGGTGGGCAGCTGGATGCACACCTGCCAGTCAACCAAAACCTGAACTCGAGGCATGAGATCCACTTTTAGCTCTATCCTTGGATCAAAACGGACCTGGCTGGAGGACTCACCAAAAAGGCAGATCTTTTGTGATGTTTAGGTTGATCTAAGAAGGAAGAAAGGGCTGCACAGATTAATAAGGTTATGGACCTTCATCCACAGAAAACCACAAACACATTGAAATAATGTCTTAGTGGGACAACGCAGCTCAAACTCTAGAGCAGCATGTCCACTAGAAATAGAATGAAAGCCACAAATACAAGTCTTGCATGCCATTTTAAATTTTCTGGTAGCTGCATTTTAAAAAGTGAAAATAACCAGGTAAATTAATTTTAATAAAGATGTTTTATTTAATTCAACGTATCTATAACATTCTCATTTATTTTTTTAAGATTTTATTTATTTATTCATGAGAGACACACACAGAGAGAGAGAGAGAGAGAGAGGCAGAGACACAGGCAGAGGGAGAAGCAGGCTCCATGCAGGGAGCCCGACCTGGGACTTGATCCTGGATCTCCAGGATCAGGCCCTGGGCTGAAGGTGGCGCTAAAACTGCTGAGCCACCCGGGCTGCCCAATTCTCATTTAAATGTACAATCAATATTTTAAAAATATTGATATATCTACAATCTTCCAGTTCCAGTGTGTCTTTTATACTTTGTATCTACATTCGAACTAGCCATTGTGCAAGTGCTCAACACCCAAATCCAGCTAGTGGATCCCATATTGAGCTGTGTAGCCTCTAAAAGAAAGGTGACAGACCAATAGCCCACAGACTAATTTGGTTTTGGCTTTCAGAGTGATTTAACTTTTTAATGAGTTGCCATCATTCAAAGTCAGATTTCACATTAAGATTCCAATTTCTGACTTCTATCGAAAGGTCGTATCTGATAGCCCTGGGTTTCAATGCTCCTCCTATAGCAAGGAGCAAGTAGAGCTGAGAACCCGCCCATAACGCCTCCCTCTGAAAGGACCATTCTCTTCCAATTGCCGGAGTTCCTATCAGTCCCCATTGCTCTAATTCCTTACACTTCCTGCCTGGCTGTACCCCAGTAGGCGCAATAAATAGCACAGCCACCACCAACAGAGATAACATCAAAACTATTGGCTTGTTTAATGTGGTGAATTTTGAAAAAGCAATGTATTTATGTATTTGTACTTTATTTGTTTTCCTCCCACTTGCCATTTATGTTACCATGAACCCTGAATTTAAATGGGGTCATATACACAAAGAAGAAACAAATCCTTGCTTATTGATTCAGGAAAAGACGGAAATCAGCCTAGGGAAGGAAGTGATCCTGTTTACTCTGCTTTTCAAATAACTGAAGACACAAAACTGAGAAGGCATGAAGCATTAGGGCACCTTGTTATTCAAATACATCACTAAAGGACCTTGGTCTCTAAAAATACTAGGATATATAAACATTTTTCTGTCTGTGTTGCTTATTTCCCACATGTGGCTAATCGCCCATCAGTCTCCTCTCTGTGGCTCCCGTTTCTCTGAGGTTGGTTTCCTCTCTGCCACCACCCCTGTCGAGACCTCTGGGCAAGGGGTCATGGTCTATCCCAGCATCTCCCACTTTGAGCCTCACGTCCTTTATTCCCTCTCCCTCACACTGGCGGTTTAAGTCTTCCACCACTTCTCCCTACTACCTGTTTTCTTGCCTTATCAAAATCCTCCAGGGACATCCAGATTTATTCCAAGGGCTCAAGTGAAAGTTCAAGCCATTCCATCAGCTACCCTATTGGCTTCTTTACATCAAGCCAATAATAACATTAGCCACGCAACAATAATAATACAGTGGCTTCAACTGTGGTGTGGGAGTTCCGCTTCTAAAGTCAGTGTATAAAATAAAATCTACATAAAGTCAAAATAATCCTTGAAAATCCCTTAAACTACATATTGAGTGTGGTATACATGCATTTACAACCTTACTTGTTAATATCTATATACAAAGGTCTGATTTGGCAGATTTACATTTAGAGCTCACTCGCTCAGAGGCATGTACACAGTGGGATGGAGAACACTATTTAAACTCTTCTTTTGCTCTCAGCTTTCTTTTTTTTGTTCAACCATACATAGTTGAAATCTGATAAAGGTATGCACAATGAAAATCAACTATGATAATAATTTTACAATAAATATCACTGGCTAAGTGATACTTACAATGTATTGAGCCCCAACTTTATATTCTATTATAATCTCCACAAAAAACTCTCTGATTTTTTTCATTCTATTTCTCCTCATTGTATAGGAAGAGGCTTGGAGTGGTCCAATAACTTGCCCCAAATCTTATAGCTAGTGAGTAGTGGGGTCAGGAGTTGGATCCAGGTCTGTCAAAGAATTCCCCTTTTCAGTAATAAAGCCAAAGTCTGCAGCTTCATTCCTCTGGTCTTATGACTATATATTGAAAATATATCTATAATTCCCATCGATTGAATTTGAGTGTTTACTCACCTCCTCTCCATAAGACTATAAGCCATTGCAGATCTTGGACCTGCCCTACATTTCCGTTTCTCCAAACATTTCTGTGTCTTCTCCAATCAGTGAAAGTCCAGTAAGTGTTTACAGATGGCGAGTGTTTAGTACCAAAAGTTCAGAAGACACCCAAACCAACCATAATTCCCACGACTAGAGAGAAGTTTTTAAATGTTTATTATTTAGGGAGGGAGGACTCCCTCTTTCTCTCTCAAGACTCCATGAGAAAACACTTTAGTAAGCCACTACATAATTTACATTTTCTCATTTTCTTCTGCAAAAATTATAAATCTTTGTATAATTTCCCACAACATTTAACAGGAGAATATTTAAACTAAGAAATGTCTTGTGGATATAAATGTCATGCTCATATAACTAAATATATCATGTTATATAACTAAATAATATCCTAGACTTTCTGTGTGTATCTGGTAACAGTACTGTAAATATAAGTGAAAAAAAATAAGTAATAATTTATGAAAACTGATTTGCATTTCCAAATATAAAATGTGTAAAATTCAACTAATTAGCAAGAGTCAGGGCTGAGGTGTTTCTATAGCAACTATAAAAATGCTAAATTATTTTTTCTCCAAAGTGTTTTATATCTGCCTCATTAATGTTTGTTTTTCTCATTTGTTTTGTGGATATTTCCAAAGTGAAAGGTTTCAAAGATTGCAAAGATTCTCCGCTTTGCCACAAAGTTCAAGAAGAGGTTTCCCACTGAAAGTGTCTCAAGCGCCGACAGAGACGTGCATGAAAACTATATTTGGTAGAGCTTCTTTCATGCCAGTGGTTCCATCCTTTGTTCTTAGCTTCCTCCTAAATGTCCCTTTTCTCTTATGGCCCCTGATTGTTCTGGGAGCATCTCTGATAAGGAGATTTTGGCCTAAGGTCAGTTTTTCATCTTGCACCCTTTGCTGCTACCCCGATAGATCCTAAGAGCGCCTGACCCAGGCAGCAGTGTCCATTAGTGGAGGATGATAAAGAGCTCCAAGGAACAGATGTAGGGACTTGGGCAGTGATCTCTGCCTGTAGCTCTCAGTTTCCCCTTCTGAAAACAAAGCAGATAGACAATGGCCTACCTCTCTCATCCTCTGCTGGTCTTTTTAGAGGCTCCCTGGTGTCTTCCATGTCAATCACATCCCTTTGCCAGGTTTTTGGTCCTCTGCCATCCTCAAACCAGCCCCACCTTAAACTTAATAGCTCAGAATTTCCATGAGGTGACAGTGCCTAACCTTGGGTTAAAGAACCCATGAATGGGCTTCAAAGGGACAGGAATTCCTTGAATTTCATGCAAACATACTTTTTATTTCAGTGGAACAGTGCAGATATTGAGAATGGCTGCACTAAGCTCCAAATTCCCTGTGGGTAGGACGATGTCCTATCCATTAGTGTCCCCAGAGCCCAGCACAGTACTTGGTAAGACAAGGCTCTGCCTGAACCCAGAGGTCCTTCGTGGAGTCCTCCAAACCCATTCTGTTCAATCCCCCTGCAGCCCTTCATGCTCTTGTTGTTGGGGGATCCTCTGCATTCTCCTCACTTCCTCTTCGCTGCAGTTCTAGGCTGCTACAAATTTACTATATACACTTTATCCCTTCTTTAAACTTGTATCAGAATCATAACCAGTACCATATAATGACATTGAACAAGTTTATCTTTTCTGCTGTTTATCCTTCACAACCCGATTACAAACTTTCTGAGGCAAGAATCATGTCTGATATGGTTCTCCTCTTCCTTGTAAGAGCCTGGTATAGTGCGACTCACAAAGTAAGCAGGTAGATGCTCAATAAATATATCTGACCAAAGCAAATTATAAGGGTAATTAACAAAAATTATTTAATTATCTAATTATGTAATCAATGCATACAATAGGAAGAAAATACACATACATGGCATAATAGTTATGATGATAAATATGAATATACTTAATATGGCAACCAACTCAATCTTATTTGCAATGATCTTTGATCCCTGCCTGCAAAGCAGGGCTCTTCTGTGTATTTCTGTCTTTTCTGTGTTGTGCTTCAGGTTATTAATTCATGCCTTGTTCATGACTCAAGCTCAGTAGCAACTTTGAATTTATTCCCAAATTTCTCTTTACAATTTCCTTGCTTTTAATTTTTAAATTTGGTTTCAATTTTAAAACCAAAGACCCTAATATTCAATTATTCTGTAAAGGAGTTTCCCCATGTTTGACTGGATGTTGGCGGAGCTAAAATATCTTAAGCTTGGGGAACCTGGGTGGCTCAGTGAGTTAAGTGTCTGCCTCTTTTTTTTTTTAAGATTTTATTTATTTATTCATAAGAGACACACACAGACAGAAAGAGAGAGAGAGAGAGAGAGAGAGGCAGAGATATAGGCATAGAGAGAAGCAGGGTCTGCGCAGGAAGCTCAATGCAGGACTTGATCCCAGGACTCCAGGATTAGAACCCTGAGCCAAAGGTAGACGCTTAACCGCTGAGCCACCCAGGCACCTCAAAAATCTGATTCTTGATCTCAGCTCAGGTCTTGATCTCAGGATTGTGAGTTTGAGCTCCATGCCTGGCATGGGGCCTACCTATAAATTAATTAATTATCTTAACCTTGAAGGACATTCCTATTATTCCTCAGCCAAATAAAAGGCAATCACACTCAAGGGGTGGGGGGAGAAAAAGAGACTCACGTGTGCCTAAGACTATAAATTCCTCTTATTTTTTAAAAACTTGGATTCTACACAGAATTCTCTTCTGGTGCTCTAATTCCCTAAATTCTGCTGGTTTCCAAACAGAACGATCACACAGAACAATGAAACAACTCTAACTTATTGGTTCACCTGTGCACCGGTAGCCAGGCAACAGAACACCATCACACACAGTTCACGAACACAGACAATCCCATACGTGAGCCCATAGGCATACGCACGTGTGTGTAAAGGCAAGTGCGCTTTGCCTAAGAACTACCCGGCTCCGTTTAACTCTGAGCCAAGTTTAATCAAATACTAATTCCCAGTCTTTTTGTTGGGTGTTATTTATACTTTCAGTAAAGCACACGGCATCACGTCTAAATGATCATGAACAATAAGGATATCCTTAAAGGACTGTACTGTTGACAAAGAGCATATACAACCAACCCAGCTGGAAGGGATTCACTTCCAATGTCCCTTTAGCAATAGCTGTAATAATTTAATACCATTAGTCTCCGTCTCAACTGTAAATGGTCTTAATGGACCCTGCAGTGTTCCCTCAGATTATATACCGATATTGGGGCACAGCTTTTATGCTCACATTACAGCTGCTAATTGTAAAGCCCTTGTGTTGGATACACTCAAGTGTTGCAATAAGTGTCTTCAGTTAACTTCTTAAGGGCATGGCTTTAAAAGGAGCATTTGTCAACACGATAGGGAAGGCAAGAGAACATTTCATCTGGCTTCAACGTCGAGGGGGGATCCTGAAAAATCTGATTGCTCCTTCTCGCTCCTTCCTCCTCTGCAACAAGCACTGTTGCTTCAAAACTTGTTAGCAGCCATCTCCTCAAAGGATTTATTTTGATAGTTCATGAATGTGTTGTCACACAGCATAATTAAAGCTTACAGAACTATTATCAAAACACAGAGGAAATGTGCTCAGGGAGGCTGATGGCTACCCGGCCGCCTGTGTCTGCCGCTTCCCACAGGATGTGCGCTGACTGACCAGCTGGCTTGCACGTTCTGACACTAGGCATATGGACGAGAGCGAGGCCTCGGGGTAAAGTGTGCGGGCAGGCTTCAGTGAGCAATCAATTACAAGTAACAGCCAACCCCCTCTCGGTGACTGTATATATTCCCACCATCACACACTGCCAGCTTGCCTCTATTTTGAATGCAATAAAACTTGTAGGGAGCCGACTCATGTGAAACTCTTAAAGATATATGGTAGGGACTAACCATAAAAACACTAATTAAGGATGGGCTAAGGAATTAGGGGACAGGCAAAAAGGCTCTCTGCCTCACAGTTTGCATATAGGGAAGAAAGACTAGGAAGGATCTTCTCTATTTTTCTGAAGACCGGACATTGGGAGGAAGGTACAGGCTGCTCAACAATGTGATGTCACGTGTTTCTCAAAGTGATCCGGTGGTACCAAATGAGGGCATATGGGCAAACGGACAGGATAAGGACAGAACATGCTAGAACTTTGTTATTCGAAGGTTTCTCTTTCCTTGCGTTTGACTTTAAAAAATATTTTGTAATGCGCTGAATAAAATATGAAAAGGAATTGTGAAATTAAATGGCTATATTTCCAAATGGCCGTGGGTTTGGACCTTGCCTTCCCATTTCTTCCTTCAATATAGCAAAGTTCCTGGACTTATTTCTCAGCTTTGGGAATTGTGAAAGCGTGGAGTCATT
This sequence comes from Canis lupus dingo, assembly GCF_003254725.2. Lineage (NCBI taxonomy): Eukaryota > Metazoa > Chordata > Mammalia > Carnivora > Canidae > Canis > Canis lupus. The sequence continues at coordinate 51,884,893 of NC_064246.1, read as the reverse complement.
TACAGTAATAAAAAGCTATCCTTCCCTTGTAGAAAAGAGAACTTTTAAGCAAATATTAACTTATTTTCTATATCAGTGCCAGAATTTTCTCACAAAAAAAACTAAGTTTGTGCAATTCATTTTTAGCACATAACTTTAGACAAAAGAAGAGGATGAAGAGACCACTGAGTGCTCATTTTATCATATGATACAATAGTTACATGATAGATATGGTACTAAAAAACCTATGAAACAGGAATTACGCCTATTGTACAGATAAGGAAATGAAGCTCACCCTGAACCAAGTCAAGTCTTTAGACGGGTAAGGAAAATGCTGAAACCCAAACCCAGTCTGCCTGATGCCCAAGTTATTTTTTTCGTACATCTTCCCATTGTCCTTCTCCTCAGACGGATATGCATTATGTTGTGGGTCCTGAAAACATATTCTCAAGGAGTTAAGCCTTGACATAGGAGTCCATCCTCCACCATATTCTATTTGTTAAGTCACTTAATTTGTATGGTTTGGAACCTGTAAATGTCAATAGGAAAGAACTGTGTTTGTTTAATCTTTATGTTACTCTCTTTTACTCACAGAAACAAAATTCTAGAAGCTAATTTCCATACCTCTCACTCTGTTCAAATTTATAGGGAAAGCCGGAAGCATCCTGAAAGAACAGCCAAGTGTATTACCTACTATGAAATAGCTTGAAGAATGACAGAGAAAACCCACTGATAGGAAATCAATACATATGAAAATAATCAGGCCTTGCTGTCTAAATAAAGCCATTCTAGGTTAAATGTGGAGGCAAGGGAGAGAGTGGGGGAATGGGGGAGAGAAGACACAGGCACATGAGAAACAAGTATGTTTTCTTAACAATTCAGTTTTCCAAGTTTGTTTCTTTGGGATCAAAATTCTTTCTTTAGGTTGCTCCTGGGATTACTCAAGCAAGGAAAGATGAATGGTTGGGAAAAAAAAATAGCAGTTTAAGGTAAGAATTGTATTTCCTAGAATGGGAAAGCCAACAAAATCTCCATGATTTGGGCCACCCCTGACGCTGAGATCCTAGAAGCCTCTATACCCTACAAGCCAACTTCCAAAGGCTCAACAGATCCAAGCAGAGAAGCCACCAGGGTCACTTTTCATAGATTTATAATTGCCTGCTAGAAGATTCTTCCTGACAATAGAAGCCTCACCTTCATAAACTTTACCTGCTCAACAATTGACAACCTGGACTATAAAATGATAGGGCTGATGCTTAACTAACATGCCTACCAGAACTTAAACCTTGGTGTAACCACGCAATTTTTCCAATTTAATGCCCCTTGCTTGATATATTTTTGGAATTTCTTTTAGAAATTCCCTTATAGTTCTACTGCAAACAAAAGCCAACAAAAAAACCCATCACTCATACTTTATAATCTGATCCAACAAAGAAAAATCATCCAAGTTGACCACTTGCTTGATTCCTAACATTTGGCTCTTTCTAAACACAGCCCTCCCAAAATGAAGACTTATCTCTATCGAAGATCTTCAAAATAATGTGCTCCAGACCGAGGGCAAATCAAGGTTTAAAGAAATCATTTAAGCCCATGGCTTCCCAAAGACAATGACTCACTTAGATGTATAAGTGGGGATGTGCTTCTTTAAAAAATAAATATGTCATATGACTTGTTATTTATGGTTTATAGAATCACTTCTAAATGAGACTGGTCGCTAATCAGAAGTATTCTCCATGGCCCCTGGGTCTGGAAGTAGACATGAAACAATAAAAGTAAGGCTCATGGGCCAGCTAAAATGGTCAGTCATCAACCACTTAGAATTGAGCCAAAACTTGGCATTTACATAGGTAAAAAGAGCCCCGTCTTCTGCAAGACTTCTGTTCCCAAGACTTTGCTGTGGCCAAATGGCAAGTGTCTACTGGTGTAAATGCATTATCAGCTGCATAGTCCTCAGAATCTAGCACTACTTATAGGAAATATACAGATGACATTGCAAAATCATTTGGCCACCAAAGCCCTGCATTTCTCCAGTCAGCTGGGCAAACTCAGCCCACACAGAAGGCATCTCTCTGACCTCCCTTTCCAGGGCAAAGGGCAAAGGAGACTGAAAGTGAATCACCTCCTTGGTGTGGTAGCTTATAATGGCCTTTCCTTGACATCAGGTGCTAAGCTACCCTGGCTCTGCTCTTCTTATATTTTACACTCTCTGATTGATGTTAGAGAATTCTCCCACAAGGAAAGTGATTAAGTGATTTCCAGAGAGGAAAAGTGGCTATAGAGGTCTCTAAGTGAGCATGCAAGATGCCCAAGGAAATAATCTGGGATGTCCCAGTGCAAAATTCTATAACTATTGCCTGAGTATGTGAGTTATGATTTTTGTTTTTCCCGCAGAGTGTATACATGATGTGACATGCTTTATTTATTGGAGCTGATTTATCCACACTGCTTTATTGTTGACCAGCTTTTATTTCTTCCTTAACCTTATTAACCCTTGCTAGTATTTGACAGCTTAACACCCTCCATCACTCTGCAACATTCACTCTGAGAACCGACGTGGAACTAATAGCAGCCCTTTTATTTCCAATCTTTGAGGTCACAAGCAGCTGCCCTAGGCTGAACCCTGAAAGATTTTTCTATAGGTAGTTCTCTTTCAATGGGTTGTCTCCTTAATGTATCTCTACAGGTCTGTCTGGATGTTTGAAATGAGATGTGATTCCTGCTAACTTTAGTCACCGCCAACATGTACCTTAGAATAGGAAGAAAAAGTTTTACCTTTGGAAAAAAAAGGCCTGAGAGATTCAACTGAAACAACTCAGTGATTTTCTTCTTGGGCATTTTATCACTTTTCAAGTTACATCCAAGGATTGTCCATTTGGGTACTCTTTTGATTGTCTCAACAAAATCCACTAGTGAAACAAACCCACAAACTTCTATTACTCGGTGTAAGTGTGAATGAAATAGAGCATGGTGGGTGGGATTTGCTAGCTCCGTTTTTCAGCCTGGATTGATTAACTCTAATAAATTCAGGGAGGTGATGTCAGATGATGCCCGTCAAGCTGGATCTTACAGCCCAGTTGTTTATTATTTCACACTGCCCCGGGCTCAGTCTTTGACATTCACCACCCTAAAAGGTCATGAAGTCAAATTCTACAGCCAGATTTAGCAAGTATTTTGGTGAGCAGACTCCTGTGTTAATGAAGACTAGTTTTCTTATCACTCAGACTTAGGGGAAAAAAATTCTAGGTTGAATACAAATATCCCCAAATCAGCAAATTCACACTTTTAAGTAACCAGGTCAGGGTAAGAACATTTAAGACCACAGGAGACGGAAGAGGATGGAGAGGGAAGCCAGTCAGCGCTAACAAACCAAGCAAACAGAAGAGTAAACAACAACGGTGGTGGCAAAAATAACATTTCCCACCAGCAAAGATGGGAAAACCTGAGCCAACAGCCAATAAAGTCCATGGCACAAGCGCTCCATTAATGAGCAATCCTAGGCTAGCCACTATTGCCCTTACCATTGCAAAGATGCTCCATGCTTTTGTTCCTGGCACAGAAAAAAAGAAAAGAAAAGAAAAGACCCAGAAGCTGGACTTAAGTTCTCCATGCTCTGTATAAGTCAGAGGTACAAGCCCTAAAGCAACGCATGTTCTCAAACTTTTCTTTCCCTGAGCTTAGTACAACCCTAGATAATTGAAATCTATGACATCAGATAAGCAATTTTTTTAGAAGTTCTACCTGCAAAGAATATAGCATGACAGACAAGCATAAGGTCAGTGCCACTTTCTTTATTTTCTAACCATCAAACCTTCCTTTGTCTGCCCCTCACCCTCTCTGTGTCTCTAAGATAAGAGGGAAAAATAGGCATCTGTCTACAGCACACACAAATTTCCACTGGGGGAAAATCCAACAAAACAAAAAAATGAAGAGAAAGAAGAGATAGGTTCTATTTCATTTGGTTTGAGCCCTGCCAAATTTCCATTAACCCCACCCAGTTGGCTTTTCTGGCCTCAAGAATCTATCTGGACCATTAGTGCATATTTTCATCACTGCCCCAGATCCATATGCCACTCCATTAGAAAACAGGAAGAAGGTATACCCAGCATTTCAGCAGAGGCAGGGCCACTGTCTACACACCCTGAATGTTTTCATAAGTAAGAGATCCCTACTTGCACACTACTCTCATTCTTCATTGTTGGTAAACACATGGACATTATGCTCATACACTCTGATAACCTGAATACTTCTGAGACTTATTAAATTTTTTCTCCTACTAATATATGGCTTATCCTAGACAAGGCCTACACCCCATCCTCTCCTAGTTAAACCATTCTTTTCTAAGTCATCACTGAAAAAATACCACTCCTTTGAGGAGTCTTCCGAGACCACCGCTCACTCCCTCATCAGGTTAGGCTGCCTGCAACACTTAAGAGTCAACACTCAATAAATATTTACTATCGTTCTCTCTCACATCACTACTCTTGTGGTTGGTAGGCCTGAGAATGCAAAAAAAAAAAAAAATCCTAAGAGAAGCATCTTGAAGATGTAAATTCTTAGTCACCTGTTTCCTGAAATTCTGATTCTGGCAGAGGCCTGGGAAACTTCATTTGACCACAGTGACTCGGAGATTCTGATACAGGTGATCCTCAGAACTGCCCTAAAATGTTATCCCTGTGAGAGTATAGTCCATGTCTTAATCAGTCTACTCAGCATTATGCCTAGCATATAGCCGGCATTTCATAAACACTGAACTGAAACAAAGACATTCTGATTCCAGCCCTCATACAACAGGTGGTTAAGAGAATAGAGCACTGATGAATCTCACAGAGATCTCTGCAGCTCCCAAGTCGTACAAAGTGCTCTTGAGGTTGTCATGCTCAGGGTTCCCCAAATCCATATGGATTTTTCATTTACTCTCTTTTGAGAGAATGAACTTCAGCCCATTCCTTTTCCAAATAAAGGTTGCAAGGGAAAAACTGACATGAACTTGGCAAATAAGGGTTTCTATTATTAAAAGCAGGTTGAAGCTGGAGCTTTGTGCAACTGCTTCCTACTTTCTGAAGTGTCTCTATTTTAAGTGCGTATATAGTGCTTGAGAAATCCCAGCAGGCTCTAGATGAGAGACGATCATCCTCATTAACACTAATGGGAGGTGGGCCCATGCACTAAAGGAAGAACACATCCTCTGGGCCAAGCCTAGTAGGTGGCAGGATGGGAACAGGGAGACTTGGGGTGGAGATGAGGGAAAGAGAGAACAGCACTTCATTTCATTCCATCCAGGAACATAGTGATGAGCTAGAGAGAGAAAAACCAATTAAAATAGACTGCTAAGCTAAGAAAGTTTAAGCTTCTAAAATGATGCCATCAACATTCCAAGCAATTGAAATGGTACCATATTGGGGGCAGGGGAGGGGTGAAATATCTATTCACTCATCTAATATTTATTTAGTGTACACAGGGCTAGACTGTAATGATGAACAAGAATAAAGTGCCTGCTCACAAGGAATTATCATTCTATGGATGGAAGTGAAAGGACCATACCATTAACAAGTAAACAAATAAGATATTTGAATAAGAGCAGAGCCTCGTCTGTTTTGCTCACTACCACATCCTCTAAACCAAGTAAAGTAATATGGATTCAATAAACATTTCTTAAAGGATGAATGCAAAGTTGGATGGAGGGAGGGATAGAAAGGAAAGCAAGAGAAAAAGCAACCAAGAAAGGTTTCTCTGAGAAAGTGACATTTGAGCTGAAAAGCAAGAAAGAAGCAGTCATGAGTGTTCTGCAAGAAAAGTTCTAGAAGGAAGAAACATCAAGATCCCAAAGCATGAATGGGTTTGGCAGATCAGAAGAAGGCCAGGGAGGCTGGAGCATGGTGGAAGCAGCCCAGGGCAATGAGGACAATGGCAGGGATAGAGACCAGAGCCCAAATAGGGACATGATGAGGACCAAGGACAGAAAACAGTAGGCAGCTGTGGTAGTAACTTTATCCATTCAGCCAGGACTTTCAGAACCTCTGATGCATAAATGACTCAATGTCAGCTGCTACAGAGAATACAAAGCCTCAGCCAGAGTTTTATAAGAATGAAATCTCAGGTATTCATTTTGCAAACAAAATGGAAGAATCAATCATATGCGTTCCCAAACCTAAAATATGTATAAGACATTATTTTTATAGCTATTATCTTTATTACATAAAGATTTAAACAGATTATAAAAATACTAAGATTCCCATAAAGAGATCCTCAGTGAGAGGGAAATACAGATGTCACGAAGAAGAATATGTAAATAACAAATGCGCACCTGAAAAAAATTCCCCACCAAGCTGGTCATAAGAGACATATACACTTGAGTCCAATTTTCATGTATTAAATTAGGAAAAAGTAAATTTAATGATAATACACAATGTTGGCAAAGATCTAGAGAAATTGGTACTCACACAAATCATCAATAGAACTGAGCACAGGGATCTCAAGTTGTTGGAAAACCATTTGACGTTATGCATTGAGAGCTATGAAAATGTTTATAATGTCTGAAAAAGTAATTCTTCTGAGATGTAACACAAAGCTTTCAAAATATTTTCTCTTTTTTAGAAGATTTTATTGATGTGAGACAGAGAGAGAGCTTGAGCAGGGGGAAGAGCAGAGGGAGAGAGAGAAACAGACTCCCCACTGAAGAGGGAGCCTGATGTGGAAGGTGAGGCTCGATCCTGGATCATGACAGAGACTGAAGGCAGACCAGCCACCCAAGGACCCCTTAGGCACCTGTGCAGAGGAGCCACAAGGCCCCTGGTGGTTATAAAAGGTGAAGAGGGGGTTTAGATACCCTACCTCATGAGCACCAGCATAGTCTGTTTTTTAAATTCAGGATCCTATATAACAGAGTTTACTTGCAAAGGGAGTTCTGATATTTCTTTTTTTAACTATTCTCTTTAAAAATAATCCAAGTTATAAAAATAAATATAAATGTGAATATTTTAATTAGCACTATAATAGTGAAAATGAAAAAAATAAACAATAGGAAAATAATTTATTCTCCATTAAATATTAGCTATTTAGAGAAATGGAAGATTACATATAAATATATATGATATAATATCAGAATCATATATATAATTGGAATTTAAAACAAAGAATACACAATTGTAGTTATACATCATAACTTTTTTAAAAGTGCCCATGAATTTAAAATGCAATATGATGAGCATGGTTGGATTGTGGGGTTTTTCTTTCCTTTTTTTATTTCTCTCCCAATTTTTCAGTAATGTAGTTAAATTACTTTTATGACTTATTAAAGAAAAAAAAAGTACAAACAACTTTGATGGCCAGGGGGCCATGCATTATTATTTCTCTCTACAGCTCAGCATCTCTCTACATCTCAGGGACTGGCATAGAAGAGACACTCCATAAATACTGGGTGAATAAAGAGACATATTTTTAAACTAAAATCCAACCATGAAAAAAGAGCAGTAGAAAGAGGCAGGAGGGATTCCTTCTGAAGGGGCTAGAGGAAGGCCTCATGCAGAAGGACCAGGTGGGAAAGGTAAGCACAGGCAGGAGGAAGAAGGGAAGTCAGAAGGTGGAGGTGGGAAGGCAGGGTATGTGTCTGGGAAAAGGAGGAAGTCTGGGTCGCAGACCCATGAGGCACCTGGGGGACATTCCAGGAACATGAAGCTAGAAAGGTGGTTCGAGCCTACAGGCCCAAGAATTTTGCCTTTCCTGGGGAGGCAGAATGCTCCATTAGACATCTGTGAGCAGAAGTGAATGTTGGGAACTGGACTTAATGGAGGCCGCAGTGGCTGTCATGTGTGCTGGGCCAGGCACCGCAGATGGACGCTGAGGAGTGGGACCCAGGAGACCAGCAGGGGGCTGTGGGGGGGGGGGGGGCACTGAGGGAGCAGGGGCAGATCCAGGGCTGCAGCTGCAGGAATGGACAGCCCAGGACACCCCGCTGGGAAGGGACTGTAATTTTCAAACTCTCCAACAACATGCTTGAAATCCACTAAGACACAGAATCTGTCCCTAAGAAATCTGTCCCTTCAAGGGGAGCAGTAACCCCCTCCTCACCTTGCCATGTCACCCAGGCTTACTTTCGTGCTGAGTGCGTGTGTACCTCCAACAATTAAAGCTTCATCGTGTCTCACGTTTGTTTATTAGCAGTCCCAAATGTTTCCTGTGCTATATAAAGTTTACCTTTGACCTCCACTGGGGAAGTGAGGGTGGAACAGGGAGAAGAGGAGGAGGCAAAATCTGTGGCGGACTCACTAGCGGACCATCTTGTTTTAAAATAATGCATTAACTCTGAAGCCCAAATCAAAAGGCTGCAAACTCGCATAAAGCACCGGTGATTTAGAGCCCCCTTCTATACACAGTTCAGCAATGCATGGAATGTAAAAATACATGGAAACCACAACACAGCAGGAATCTTGCTGAGCTGCTGGCAGAGATCTCCGTTTCCCACACAGGCCCTAACTCTGACCCAGCGATGAAACTTTTAAATTTGTAAAAATAGAACAGTTGGGAAATCTTGGCCACTTTTAGTTAAAATAAAAAACAAAACCTCTGTCTTTGTGGGGGTAGTTGAAAATCTGCCATAGTCCTCCTCTCCTTGAAGGAATTTTAATGGTTAAAAAGACTTTTCTTGTTTTTTCAATGTTGAACTGTGTTTTCCTTTTAGGTTTTCTGGTGAATGCGTTGTTGGATGCTCTGGAACATGTGGATTGTTTTTGGTTTAGAATCTCCACCAAAACCAGTACCAAAATGTCCAGTCAACACCAATGGGTTCTAACAAATACCCCTGCTTCATTTCCTGAGGAATAATAATAGTACAACTACTCATTTATACACCATGTGCCAGAATCATCTCCTGTAATCCTCAGTCCTCAATCCGCGGCCTGTGTATCGCCCCCGCTGTACAAATTAAAAAAACAAGGCAAGTTAACTAACTGCTCAGGTACAAGTGGTAGTCAGGACTCAAACTCAACACCATCTGATTCCAAAATCCAGCCTCTTTTCATTAAATGTATATCATAGGAATTGAGTCCCCTCATGTACCCAAAACAGCTCTATTTAGAAACCAAGACATACCAACACTGCTCCTTGATCAGCTCCTAACTAGTTTCCTTGGACTGTTATATAAAGCTGGCATCAAACAAAGTGATATTTCTAACTTCTTCAATAACTCTCTTATCTATATATTATTATTATTGAACACAGGCAACTCCTGTGTCTTTATGGCAGAGCCCATGTTAAATTACAAAAGAATTTCATGGCAAGAAAAACTGTCTGACTCTCTATCTCTCTTACACCACCCTGTCCTTTTAAAGTGTCTCACTAATATTTATTTTGGAATTGCCATGAACAGTTATTATGACATTGGCTTCCTTAAAAATTTAGCATTCACAATTAGCACTTGGAATGAGCATATCCAGAGAATGCATTTTGCTCAGTGCTTACAACCAAATTATCTCAAGAGGCTATCAAGAGCTCTCAAGTCATTTCGTTAACTATGTTCTCCATTTCACTGAGCCCCACACAGACAGAAGGGAGGGGAAAGAAAGCAAGACTCAAAGTGTCACAGAAAAAAAAAAAAAAGTCAAATATTCTATTCCCTCTCTTTTTGCCTCCCCTACTTTCTCCACCCTCCCACATCCGCCCCACCCCCAAACTAAATATAGAGACCAAATACCAAAACTTGAACTAAAACATTCCCAAAGTGATAATCAACAAATCATTTTAACAGGAACGCAAACATTAAACGCAATGCCCAAATTCACATGAGCAGCCACATGGAAGACGGGAAATGGGGCACACCTGAACATGCTTTAGGAAGTTCTGTGCACATTTACCCCTGCTTTGCAGCCCGCTCTTTCCTTCCACTCCACAGCACAGGAAAGGCAGATTCTGAGTACAACACCGGAGCCCTGGCTTTTCCTACCATTAATCGTAAGATTAGATCCTGGATACAGAAATGTTAAACGATCAACAAACATAAAGTTAGCACTGAATTCAAATGAATTTTTTTTCCTTTCCCTTTCATTGAAGGGAGAGAAAAAAACAAAAGCTTCACATGGCTTCCTTTTCTTGACCTACAACAAATTCCATTAAACTTCAGAAACAATGCTTTGAGATGCTGGAGGATGCGGACAGGAAACTGAAGAAAGACTTTACACAAAAGTTAAAAACATCTTTTTTGGAGGGAGGGCCAGAGCAAGGCAGGGTTGCATCTTGACAGTGAGAGCTTATGGCAACCGATAACATAATTAAATTTGGATGTCATGTAGTAGTGACTAGGATGTATAGCACATCAAAACGGATTTACTGTTCAGTCAGAGTAAAAGAAATATGCAAATACCTGTAAATAATTAACGAGTGCCCCAAAGTTTATAAATTCAAAAAATGCCCTATGGATTAAATTCCATCATATTGTCAAGTTACTTGAAATCATCTTTTTTTAGGACAAAAATCATCTTCTGGCCATGGTTAATTCATGTTTAAGACAGAAGGAGTCTTCTTTCTTCCTACCCACTCCTCACACACCTTCATTTCATGGGACCCTTAATTTAAGAGAATTTAGTACAACAGGATAAGCTTCCAAAAATGCTAATAATAAAACTGAGCTTAGATCTCACCATTAGTTAAGTCTATTATTATAAAATGCAGTGTTTGCAATGAAAACCAGGTTTATGTCTATATTTCATTGCCATCCATAAAGTTTGGGGCCATTTGAAACTTGATTCAAATGATTCAATTTCAAGATCAAAAAACTGCTTCAAAATTGGATTCGGCAGTGATTTTATTGGGCTTATTTTGGGGAGCGCTCAAAGAATGCTTTCCCCGCCCCCAACTTATTGGCCCCAAAATTCAAGAAGGCTTAACCTTGTTTGCAAAATCAAGAAACAAAGATCTAGGCCTATTGTGCAATAATCAGCCCACATTTCAATGAATAAGTAATATTTCTCACAAACCCAAGTTAGATAGTGGATTTATTTAACCTCTTGGGGTCAGGTAATAAATACTAAGTGAATTATTCAGCCCAATGGCTAATCAATACAATTCCATGATATATTTTTTGTGTTTCATAAAAGGTTGTACACTAAAGGCAGTGAACAATTATGGAAATTGGGCCAGAGCGCCTCTCAATTCCTCTCCGGCTTGAAACCCCAGCAGGCCACCTTGACAGCAAATCGATTAGTGCTCCAGTGAAGCGGCTCAGTGACCTCTGACCCGCTTCCAGCGCGGCCTGACAGAGGAGAGAGTATTTTATATTTATTTTATTGAATTAACTCCATCTTGCCTGTACCAACGCTTTACACATATTAGGCGGCAAGCTACAAGCTACTTCATTGTTGTTTTCCATTGCTCTTACTAAGCGAGCCACACCCCTTGCCCTGCGGATTTCTTTGTCCTGGTTTTCCTTTCACTTTTGGCCTCAATATAGGATTTCAATCCACCCTGAGACTCATGATGGAGCTCCAGGTAATAAAAACCAAGAGCAAAGCTCATAATCCTCCCGCCCTACAGTTCCTACCTACCTGGTCCGCTCAGGATGATGCCACATCCCCATTTTTTCCCTCATAAAAACAAAGGCCAGTCAATAAAATCTGGCTCAATGTGGAGCTCTTTTGGAAACATATGCAAGAGAACATCAAGGAATGAGGATATTTCCTCCTAGAAAATTAAAAACAAACCAGAAGCCTCAGGTATTTTCTATTTTTGTCACATAATTATATTATTGGCTCACTGAAGCCATCAAAGAGAGAGGCAGAGACGGAGCCTGAGAGAACCAAATCAGCTGAGTTTAGGACACTGCTTCATCAAGGGAGCAATAAATACACAGGCCCATCAACCATCAACAACGAAGGCTTATGAGAAAGGGAAGCTTCCTAAATCACCAAAAATTTCTCAGCTTTGCTTCTGCTGTATAAAGCATCAGTAAAAACCACCAAAATAAATGAAAAGTAAATGCCGGAAGGAACTGTGAGCTCCAACTCGGGAAATCCAATTGGCAGCTCTGGGTATTAAACAATACTAAAGGTTAAATTATCAACAGCAATTTTATGCCATAAATCAAAGGTGTAATCTTAGACCACATTTGAAGGATGCTATAGAGAATAGTGGTTTAGTACACAGACTCTGAAGTTAAACTACTTAGATGCAAATCCCAGAGTCTCTACTAACTAGTCACAGACTTTGTATAAGCCACTCTGCTTCTCTGAGCTTCCATTTTCCTCATCTATACATAAGGATGACCACAACCGTCTTGCACGTAATAAGAAATGTTGGCTGTCCTTATTATTTAATCAGATCCCAAGATATTTGACATGAGTAGGTAAAAAGTCATTTTACAAGTGGGAGACTGAAGGATATGACTGAGCAGAATGTACCTTTCACATTTTCACCTCTCCCGGTTTTGCATAAACCGGAAAGTATTATGATAACCAATCACTCCTCAAAATTGCTCTTTCTTGGGTTTAGAGGACCTCAAATTTTATCATTAAAGATTCAGTCCTTGGGTTACTCTCCCCCAAAGTCCTAACATGGAAGTTCTTCTCCTTCCTCCTTTTCTCAGTGGTAAAGAACGTGAAACCATTTCCTTCTGTTCCTGTCACCTTGTCCTGGTCAGTAGAGACTTGGGCTCTGGGGAGCACTGGCATCACGAGAGATTGCAGAATGAGAGATTGAGTTAATAATGCAGGAAAGGAGAAGCACAAATGGAGTGTGAGAAAGATGCCAGAGGTGCCATTCAGCTACTCCATCATCTCATCAGGGGTGGGTCAGCACTTCCAGATAGGAAGAAAAGCTCATCTCTTGAATCCCATAAGCTTCCACTGCAACAAGGACCACTGTCATCTTCCCACCTGCCACATCAGACATCCTTAGAACTAACAGACTAGGTCTAGGTTCCAATTCCATTTGCAAAGACTCTTTCTGCACAAATGCCTTCACCTGGGCAGTGCTAGAGTGATAAGGACCTTAGAAACTAAGGTAGGAGAGTATCTTGATTTTTCCTCTCATCCTTCATTGCTCTCTGCTGTCCTAGGAATTCGCAATCTTTTCTGGTCTCAGTAGTCCTCTCTCCCTTGGCTCATGACCCACTGCCACTACCCCTTTCAGGAGACAGAAATGTAGACTCATCTTCCTCTTCCTTCAACCTACAAACCTCATGGTAAAAAGTCAAAATGCCATGGGAAGCAATGAAGGGAAATGAGGAAGGATATCCACCCACCACCTTCTCTACCTACCACTTAAATAACAGCCCAGGCATTTAAAGCCAAGGAAAATAACATTTTATGTATATATTATTCAATTAAGATGAACCTAGCAAATCACACCAACAAGAGATATCAAGACTCGAGGCCAAAGCACTTAAAATCAAATGCAGGGGTAGCTCTAGAATATCAAGAGAAAAGGAGTTTAGGGCATGATTATTACAGGGTGAGGGGAGTTTGCAAACTTGAATAGAAACTAAGCTCCACAGCAAGCAAACACAGTTTTTACTTAGAGTGTATATTTATTTGAAAAGGACTAGGAGGATCTGATAGAGACCAAGTCCCCTCAACTACCCCCACCACCACCACCACCACCTTGGTAGCGCCAATGATCTAATGATGCTTGGTTTGCTTTGGGCTGTGGGATCTAATCACATTAGCAAAACTATCAGCAATACTTTTGGTGTTGGCCATGACCTGGTGCCTGGGCACCTAGAATCACCTGTGAAAAATCTCAGACCCACCCACCAGATTCTTGGGATTGGGTAGAAAGAGATCCTGTCTAGATATTGACTAGCTGTGTGACCCTAGGCAAGTCACATCTTCTCTGGACCCCCACATATAAAATGCAGAGGCTACTTCCTTTCCATAAACATTATGGAATTCAAAGTGGTTTGTTTATCTGAATGTGTGAGAAGCCCAAGATGGAATGTTTACTTCCTTTGGAAAATTGGAATTTAACAGCCAAAAGAGATTTTGTTTTGTTTTGTTTTTTTCCCTATGAAGGAATAAAAAGGAATCCAATCTGCTAACCCCAAAACCAAAACAGAGAGAGTCCGTGGTATAAATAAGTTAGCCAAGACTTCTACAAGCATTCACTCATAAGCAAGCTGTGTTCCCTGAGTCTTTTTGCAAAATGGCATAGCGTATTCTCCCTTGTTCCACAAAAAAAAGAAAATCCTTCACACCTCTGTGTAACTCTATGCATTAAGCCATAAATTATCCTTCCCCTCTCTTCCAGTTTCAGAATCTATACAAAAGTGATTACCTCAGTCGTTTTTCAATATTACTTTCATACTTGGAAAATGCATTTTCAAAAAGTTATTTATTTTTCACAGCATGTCAGGTTGTTATATTGTACTAGTTAAAATAAAACTACTATATAAACTACTGTGTACTTTTGCATGCATTACATTTCCCTACAAATGCTGTGAAGTGGGATGTTCGCAGGTCCTCAGTATATTTATTTTAAATATTATGTTATATTTTATTTTAGCACTATTCCAGATTTTAAGGAAGAAATAGGAAAGCCAGTTGCTAAAGTAACTTGGCTATTAAATAACTTTCTTATTGAAGTTCTCCATTTCAGAAGAAAAATTATTTAAATATTAAAAGCGGTTTTACCAGGAAACTTAAAACCAACTCATACTATTATTCCTTCTCAAGAGCTCTTGGAATAGCTAAAAATGTCCCCTTGGATTTGATTCATGCTCACCTAAAAAGCAAGAATCGGGCAGAGAGTAAAACATGTAAAGCATAAAATACCAAATGAGTACAATCCAGCATTTTTAATAATGAGGCCCACGGGTTCTTGATGGGTATGGTTAGGTTTAAAATATTTCCTGGGGTATTTCTAAAGGATGGCAAAACAAAACAAAAAATTTGCTTGAGGTAATACTAAATTTTATGCCAGCAATTGTTTTCCACTGAAATATAATATTAACCATCCTCTAAAGCGCTGTGAATTTCTTTAAAAGGGCACCTCAATTAAAGACTATACAGAAGGACATGGATCCAAGGCTTTCGTTAGCACTTGTAGTTTTGGCCATGGGTGCCCCCACAGACTGGTGGGGGACACTGGCTGCAGTACAATCCACCAAAACAAAGCTGACCCTCGCCTGTAAACCCAAGGAACTACCATCGCACACTGGTACCTCCCTGGGTTTAGAAAATGCTGCTCTCTGGCTCTCTCTGTGGCTGAGTGAGAGGCAGAAAGAGGAAATGCTTAAATATTTAATAAACATTTCTGCAAAGGCTTTTGAGCCCTGGCATGAAGAGTCTGAAAGCACTAGCTACTTTACATCCATTGAGGATGCCACCAAAATGGCTATCTATGATCCAGATTACAGGCGACTCCAGAAACTAGTTTCTTTTCTTTTTTCCTCCTCTGAAGCTGAGTTGGCAGCAGCCTATCTTGAAATCTTCCAGAATTGCTTTAATCTCTCATTTTAGTTTTGTCTCGAGCGACACAGAATATCCACCCTCGGCGCCCTAGAGGTCACAGGCAGCCAGTCCTTGCACAGGGAAGGCATGCTTGGAGAAATACAGAGCACCAGAGTGGAGAAAAGAAAGCAAGGATACTCCACATGTATTTTTAATACCACCAAATTTAGCTAAAATGTGCTCCCTGGTAGTGCTTTTAACTAACAAGCAGGCAATATATTGCACTGTAAAATGTTTTATTTTAACACCTTACAGTTTTTTAGCTCTATGGCTGTTGCAGGTATATCCATTAAAAGCAACACAGACCATAAATCAGAATTCCATACCTTTTCACAGCATATGAATCTATTCTCCTGCTGGTAAGCACACAGCTTTCATTGATGCCGATGGGGGTGACATATACGTATGCAGGGGAGAATAGACTACTCTATACATGTGAATTTATGCTTTTAGACAGGTGGCTGTATGTAGACAAGAGACACCAATAAACAGATTTTATTGGAGCTGTTTAGAAACAGATTCTGTGCTACATATCTACAGAGGAACAGTCATCTTTTTTGAAGGGAAATACAGAGGCAAATCCTTGGCAGAGTTACGATCTACAGGTTCACTACCACAACATGGTACCCAATCTCACACATATCTACAATCATTTAATCTGAGCTTGACCAATCCTCAATGCTTTAATAAGCTAATAGTACTTCTGAAATTACACTTAAGCTAAACATAATTGCAATATCCCTCATCACTGCCATGAAAACACAGCAAACACTGCATGGCAGAAAGCAAATGTTAACTTTTTAATGCTCTGTGCAACATACATACCTATGCAAGCACAGGTTATAGATTCTCAGAGGAATAAGTTTTTTATGAGGCATAAATCTTTTAGATCCCTGCCAAAGGAACCAATACATTGGCTTTAAGGGAATATGCCTCTTATGTTTAAAAAATAAATAAATACTAAAATAGTCTGTCACATGTGGATTCTATGTGGTTATTATATCTATATATAATATATATAACAAATATATGTAACTTTTCTTTGAACAATATTCACTTTGATTTTCCTTCTGCATTTTAGAGACTTCGATAAAGGGAACTTAGGAATAATGCAAGCTACAAAAACAGATGTAGAAAATATTTTTAAAAATCAGCTTAAATTTCCATAATTTACAATAGATATTCACACTTACACAAAGGGGTTGACAGTCAGCATATGTATCTAGTTGTGTGTGATGAACACACAGGCTATATCCTTCTACCTAGATAAAATATCCATTTTCAGAGAAATCCATAAATGAGAACAAATCAGCTCCCATCTTCTTTCTTTACTTCCTTTTAAGACAGCTTCCTAGAAGATATTGGGTCAGTTCATTTTTATTTACTGCACCATATATTGCTTATGATTGACACCATCATGTCCACCTATTACAGAGACTTAAAGGCCATGACAATTTTTAACTACTCACATTTGCTTGCATGGCTGTGGTAGAGAGAACCACAAAATACTGATCTATCCAAAAGAAAAAAATTAGAGAGTGGCACAGTGGAATTTATGAATGAGAGTGCTTTGGCTGCAAAGCATTCCCATTATAGCCCTCAGCCACCACAAAACTGCTGTGTAATTGGAAGAGAACTTTTTCCCATGCAAAGAAGCTTGTAGTCAGCGCCAACCCATCAAAGCCGGCACACTGCGTTCAGGGATGCACACCTGCAGCCGGTCTCTCTCGCTCCCTGGGACCTGGCTCTTGCCTGTACCCTCTGCTTACCAAGGAACCTAGATCTGAGAAGACCACAGAGGCACAGTCTGAAGGACTGTTATTTGGAGGCTACTTCATCCACTCAGCTTAAAGCTGAAGAAACTGAAGCCCAGGACAGCAAAATAAACAAATCCCAGGTACATAACCAAAGACAAAGGCAAAGCCAGGACCAAAACTCAGCATTGCTCTTACTATCCTAGCCCAGAGCCCCTCCTCCTCCATAGGTCTAAAAGCTGACACTACTTCAGAGTTCATTTACCTAAAACTATGATCAACCAATTCAAATTTTATCCCAAATATCCTTCTGATTAGAAAACGATCTACTTCCTCCAAACCAACTTAGGCATATTACCATTTTCCCAAAGGAAAAATAATTTTTTTCTTTGTATGTTATGTGGGGGGCGGGGGGGGGGGCTGTGTGTGTGTGCTTGTTTCTTGGTCCCCCAGCAACAAAAACTGTATTGAAGCTTAACAAAGTTACCATCTTAATTTTTCTAAAAAAAAAAAAATCCATCTTTTAAACAGTATTATATCATAGATCTCACAAGCGTTAATAGCTTTCATTTTAAAAAGACTAAGTTCTTAAGTTCAGTGGAAGACTGTCAGGTCTTGATTTATTATTGTTCATAGGAGAAGTGTCCCATATACTATTTTTTATTTATCAAATATTAAAAATAGAAAAATTAAAAGTTAAACACAATGTTGTGGAGGGGAGTTAGTTGCTTTAGGTTACATGAGCTGGAAAGGCATCTTTAAAAAGATCTCTCCCGAATGGGTAAGGCCTGATTTATACAACTCACCTTTTGTCATAGATGAAATAGTAATAGTAAGCACCTACTATCTGACTCAGGCATTTAAAGAACACATTACTTCTACAACACAAGACAATCCAGAAGGATGGATATTGCCGTCTCTGTTTTGCAGATGAAAACCTTAAGCTTCAAAGAGATGAGGTTACTCATCCAAGGTCACATGGAGGTTTGGAACCCTTGTCTCTCTGGTTCTAGTACAGTCCATGCTATTTCTGCTCTGCAACCCGTACTCTGACTAAAAGGAGCACACAGACATAGAGATTTGCTCCAGGTCTGTTCATCACTTCCCTGGAGGCATGTTCCCTGACCTCCTCCCTCAGTAAATCCGTTCTTCTCCCTGATATATGCACTCCAATCATCCTCCTGCACTAGCCTTCACAGTACCTTTATTTATGTGATTCTTTCAACTTAACCTTTATTTATATGATTCCTTGAATGACTACCTTTCAGGTTATGAAGTCTAAAATGGTCTGAAGCAGTCTGCTTGGCACATAGTAGGTGTTCACTGAATGAATGAATGAGCCGCTACTTCAAACTTACCTTCTTGGTAATTTAGTGCAAAATCCATAGCCAGGAGAACCCAAACTGCTATCACTGTCTTATTGTTCTAGCCAGATCTGATAACTACCACAATTTACATCCAAATTATGTCTTTCATTTAAACATCTCAAAGTAAGATAAAAATAAACAGCTGGAAATAGCTGACAAGAGGAAGAAGGGTAGAGAGGGAGATGGGGGGAGGAGAGAGAGAGAAAGAGAGACCAAAATAAGTTTAGAACTCTGCCAAAGGTCTTGATGGTAGCAGCAAAACCATAAATGTCTCACGGCACTTCATATGTCATGAAGGCTTGCAGATGGAAATCATATCAGTT
The DNA here is from genome assembly GCF_003254725.2 of Canis lupus dingo. Taxonomy (NCBI): domain Eukaryota; kingdom Metazoa; phylum Chordata; class Mammalia; order Carnivora; family Canidae; genus Canis; species Canis lupus. Next base: position 51,866,036 of record NC_064246.1, on the reverse strand, counting down.
CCATTCTCTGCTTCTGCTTCAGCTCACCAAGACACTGCTCCAGGAAAAGGTGATGTGATTTATCCTGCATTCTATCACCTGAACCCTCTATTAACTGGCACTTGTACAGCCACAGTATGATGATAAATGATGGTCATAATTATGACCCTAATTCACAGCAAGTCACTAAGGTATCCTCTGGATTACAGAAAAATGACATTAGGTGAGAAGTTCTTTCAGAGTAGAAACCATGTTATACAACTCACCCAGGGGCTTTATACAACACATAACTGTTGAATAACACTATATTGATCATAACCATGTTATTGTATCTGAAAATGATGTTCTGGGTATACCATATGAAGAAATTATCTACTTTCCAAAATGTTTAGCTACATAGAATACCTGCTAATGTTTGTTAAGAGAAATCTAATTCATCCTAAGTAGAAAGTGACAATCTCAGTGGAAGATATTCGGCCCCAACCTCCGAGATTTACTAACCAATTAAGAAATTACAATGTCAGGACTTTCAAATAGCTGTAAATTAATCCAGGTATTGTGTCTGGTAGCCTTACCGTTGTTGTTGTTTTAATATATCAGAAACTACTGTTTGGATATTTAAATTCTGATACAATAAAACAAACCAAAACTCTGAAGTACGTTCCGTCTGTTTTCACAAGAGAAGCCTAGCTGGGGTGCAGGAGAGGGAAGAAAGTTCACAGAACTAGCCCAGACTTGGGAGAAATAGAAATTCACTGCATTTTTAACATATAAACTAACCATTCCTCTTCTTTCCCAATTTAAGTAAGAAAAAATGCTTCTGAACATGGACATTGTCATAGAGAATATAAAAATTTTAAACAAAATTACACTTTGTGAGACTATAGATCCCTGAGATTTTTATCTCTGAGTCAAATAAGTAGCCTGTTACTAATTTTTTTTTATTTGGTTACTTATTCAATAATTCTTGGTGTTAACTAAGCAATGTAATATAAAGAGCATAGCAATTGTTAAAATTTGTCTCATATACGCCATATCTCTCTTCTTACTCATTTGTATTTGCAAACTTCTATTTTAAAAAAATTTTATTTATTTATTCATGAGAGACAGAGAGAGAGAGAGAGCGAGAGAGAGGCAGAGACACAGGCAGAGGGAGAAGCAGGCTCCTTGCAGGGAGCCCAATGTGGGACTCGATCCTGGGCCTCGATCCTGGGCCTCCAGGATCAAGCCGTGGGCCGAAGGTAGACGCTAAACCTCTGGGCCACCCAAGGATCCCCCGTATTTGCAAGTTTCTAAAGTAACTTCTGCCAGGACCATAAGGGAATTAGTTAATTTCTATAAACAAAACCACAGGAAAAAAAATATCCTCAATGTACCAGAGCTAAAAACAAAGACTCAAAAGAAGGGAAAAATATTAAATAACCTTAGGACCTTACCAAATACATTTAATCCTTTGAATAACTGTATAAATATTTGAGCGTCTTTTATTTATGTTTTCTTTCTTTTTATTATAAAGATAGGCTTTATAAAGTAGTCCTCTTTAAAAAGAGGAAAAAAAGAAACTGTGGTTTATTATTTAACTTCCGAAAAGCCAACATCAAAGGTTAGACTTTTGGCCTTCAAGACCAGATCATTTGTAATTTCTTCTTTTTTTTATTATTTTAAAAAATTTTTATGTGGACAAAAGTCAGAGCTCTCAAGAATTCTTATTTGGAGGCCTCTCTTAGCCAAGCTGAGTTGATGGGAATTACTCTTTTTTGCCAAAACCCAAAAGAGAAGCTGTATACATTCCCTCCCTCCATTCTCATCTCTCTCCACTACAATCACCGCCCCCTTCCAACCCTTCTGACTCAACATGAAAATATTGTTATTCTTTTTTCTCCTTGTATTTAAAGGAAGAAAAAAAAATCCTAACTGTATTGGAAGTGCGAGGTTACAATTTTGTTACATAAAAGAAATGATCTGAAACTCCCAAATTTATTTAACAAACCCACAGTGTTTATTTAGAACTGGGTGAGGGGTGCTTCTTATTTGCATATGTTATCTTGTGAATATACCACATACATAATTTTAAGGTGCCTAATGAGTGGTTCAAATAGAAATGGAATTAAGTTCCAGACAATGAGAGTAATGAAACTCCGGGACAATGAATTAGAACCTAAGTCCAAAGCTGTTTGGCTAAATCAAATTGTGCATTCTACAATCCAATTTCTATTGAAACTGCAACAGCTTGAGATAAAGTTGTCATAAAGTCTTATCAAGATTAGTCAGGATAACATGAACGTTAAGAAACCATATTTAGATCATTTCAATTCTCCCATCTTACCACCACAAAAAAAGGGGGATGGGAAAATGATCTGAGCAGTCTTGTTGATTCTTTTTTTTCTTCCTCTTCTTTTTTTAAGCAGGCTCCACACCCAACATGGGACTTGAACTCATGACCCTGACATTAAAAGTCACATGCTCTACCGACTAAACCAGCCAAGTGTCGCAGTTCTTATTGGTTCTATTCTCTCTCACCTCCCTACAACCAATTTGTTCACTGCTTACTCTCCTCTATTCTTGCCACCACTAGTACTAACCAAGACTTCATTATCTCTGGGCCTTACTATCATAGAACTTCCAGACTTAGCCTCCATGTCTGTGGGATCTACTCTCAGTGCTCATCCCCCCCAACTCCAATTCAAATATTTTTTTCCTAGTTTTCCCTGAGCCCACACAGAACTCATAATTCCCTGATGTGGGTGCTCCCTGATAGAGAATTATACCACCTTACATGTCTGATTGGATAGCTTTCTGCATACTTCTCTCAATGGTACTATCACCTATGGGCAGGAAAAGCTTCTGTTTCACTAGTGTATGAGCAACAGGGTCTCACACAAAAGACATCCTTGATAATCTTGTTGAATTGAATCCATAAGCTTTATTATGGAATTCAGTTCTTCACTGAAGAACTGTGCCAAGTTGTCCATGATGACAAGCATCTTGTTTAATAAAATATGCTTCTACAACATAATATGTAAGAGACATTGGCCTAAGTGGAAAGGTAGATGGAAAGAGGCCCAAAGTAGGTCAAAGTATCATTTCAAAATCCTATTCTGAAGGAACATGTTCAGTAGAACAGACAATATAACATGCTAGAATTGTTTTTTGAAACAAATGCTCTAGAATTGTACACTTTACTACATGGTGGCAACTCAAAGCCTAATAAGGTATGCCCTCCAGAAAACTAAAGACCATGACTCAATATGGAAGGAAAGTCTGAGAAACAAAAGATTTAATAGTAATCATGATTGACAAGATCAGCAGTTCTGGTAACATGGATAGAGGGAACACTATGTTGAAGTGTTTGCCAATTTCCATGGTGTGAATATTCCCACCATGAAGGATTTTAAGCTACAAATGTAGTATTAGTGAACAGAGGTGGGAAGGGATTTGCTCAGTTGCTTCTTATGAGTCAGTGCAAGCCAGCTGCAGCACACCACTGGACAGGATCTATACCCCCCACAGCTACGAGGTAAATTCCTATCACCCAACTAATCATCCAATAGACATTTATTGAGCATCTACTATGTGTCAGAGACTGTGCTGGGTAGGGATAAAATAGTGAACAAATGGCCCCTGGATACAGATACTGACCCAGCTGGGAAGGTCAATGCAAATGTCTCTGAAAATCAAGGAAAGGGAGCCAGAATCTGATGGATGAATTGAACTTAAGTGTTCAAAGAAGGGAGGGAGCATCCCTGACAGAAGCAATAGGAATAGCTTATAAGGAATTTGCCCTTTATCCTAGGCAACAGGAAGTCACTGATGAGCTTTAAGCAAAGGAAGGGCACTATCAGATTTGAATTCTAAAAAGCTTATGATGGGGGTGCCTGGGTGGTTCAGTCATTAAGCATCTGCCTTCAGCTCTGGTCATGATCACAGGGTTCCTGGATCGAGCCCGGTGTCCAGTTCCCTGCTCTACAACGAGTTTGCTTCTGTCTCTCCCCGTGGCTTATGCTTTCTCTCTCTTTCTCTGTCATATAAATAAAACATTTTTAAAAATAAATTAAAATTTTAAAATAAAAAATAAAATAAAAAGCTTACTATGGCTCCTGTGTGGAAAGAATGGATTCTAGGGAGGCCAAATGGATGCAGGACACTGCTGTGGACTTAACAGCAGGAGTAGGGTGGTTTGAAGAGGACAGTGTTGAGAAATACTTCACATGGCTGTGGGGATAAATGAGAAGGCAGTGGCCAGGGTGATTCCCAGGTTTCCACCACTGAAGGGATAGACAAATCTGTTGATAATCTGAAAAAGATGACCAGGTTTGGAGAACAGAATGGAGAGTTCAGGTTTGGACACTGAGTTTTCAACCTGGATTTTACATCCCCCAAATTATGTAAAAATGGCTCCCTACAAAAGAAAAGCCATATCTCTTAACGCACCTTAAGGGACCTTCATGCACTGGCCCCAACCTTCTTCCCAGCCTCCTTTTCCAACAGTTGCCATGCACTGCTATTTCCCTCCCCTCACAGTATCTACTTCCCCAAAACTTTTAGGAGATTCATGGAATCCTATCTGTATCTTTCCCCAAATCCCTCATCAAAACTTGCTTTCTGATCTTTGCTTCTTGGTAAAAGGCAAACATGCAAGATCTAACAGAGTCATCTCTGCCAGAATTGTCTGTATTTAAGGCTGAAGAAACTCAGATCATGTCTCATTCATCTCTGTATCTCTTGGACCTTCAAGACATGGGTACCCAGTTTCCATATTTTCGTACCATATTTTCTAAAGCAAAACCACAACACCTGGTCTGACAGTATGAACACACTTAGATAAAGAAGACAGACTAGTCCCCAAACATACAATACACACTCATCAAACATTTATTGTGTATGCATCCGTATGCTCATTGATTGATTCAATAAACAATCACTGAACGCCTACTATGCAGACACAGCAAGTACCCCTTAAGAAACAAAAGGATGAACTCAGGCATCAGAAGCTTCCCTCCCTGGAGGTGCTTCCTACTGAACTTCGATAACAGACACCTCTGATACCTGTCACCCATCTCCATGGTCCACTCTGATTTCACCCATGTATCTCACCTTCCATGGCATGCCAGCTCTGAAAGAGCTACCTTGTCTGTACAGAAGCCCAGCCTACAAGAGTCAAGGTGTCAATGCATCCCGGGACAACCCTCCACCAATGGGGTATAGGAGTCAGGAGATAAGTGCCTCTTGTCCTTCAAAAGCATAATTTTAGGGGGCACATTTTACTCTGCCTCTTAGGACATTCCAATGAGATCACCTATTAACTAAGCAGTGACTCGGATAATGCATCATTGTCCTCCTTTTTTAAAAAAAAATATTTTATTTATTTATTCATGAAAGACACAGAGAGAGGGGCAGAGACACAGGCAGACTCCATGGAGGGAGCTTGATGTGGGACTCGATCCCAGGTCTCCAGGATCACACGCCAGGCCAACTGGCACAAAACCGCTGAGCCACCCTGGCTGCTCCATTGTCCTCCTTTAACGCCTTATCCGTTCTCACTCTCCTCACTCCCTGCTTCCTAGGATGATGCCCACATAAACTACCCACATCCAAATCCTTGTGGAAGTTCTCCTTGCAAGAGAACTTCAAGCTGAGACAGATTCCAATGGGAATTGCCATTTCAGTGTCCATGAAAAACTGAAAACAGAAACTTTAGAAACTCTTCTAGTTCCACTGCCTATGAGGACCATCTGTGGAAAGTTACCGTGAAAAGAGCCCATAGTAGGTGCTAAATATAGCTTACGCATTAAATCCAAATAAAAATCTAGCTTTTTCACCATAGTAAAAAGGAGGTTATGTATGTGGCTTCCCAAATCATTGGTTTTATCACACAATTCACTCAAGTCCTCGGAGTTCAATCTGACTCTTTTTTCCAACGCTGGCCCAGGATGTTAAAATATATTTATCAACATATTAAATGCTACTTAAACTTCCTCAAATGATCCCAGAATGGTAAAGAAAGAAAGAAAGAAAAAAGCTTCTGATTTAAACATACTCAGCTATCCATTAGCATGACAAAGTCTGCATTTTATTTAGACATTGCCATTAATAATGAAATGATGTATGATTTCCACTCCTGCAGCTCTTCCTTCCTTGCACAATCAATTATACATTTAAGAAAATACTTAGTGGATAGAAGGCTTCTCTAATTAACATCACTTGAGGGAGCCTGTAAGATTCTTAAAACTAGAAAAGATGTCTCAGATACATAGGATGGTGGACGAAAAAAATCCACTCCAAATGTTTGCATCTTGATTAGAAAAACATAAACTTTCACATGCTGAACTGCTAAATAAGGAAAAACTCACATAGACATACATTTTTTAAAACCAATAAAGACTCTGAGGTGAACTAAATATTCTGCAGAGTATAAATTTTTGCTCTCTTTGTTCCAGCTAAAATGCCAGGACTAACTTGAAATTAGATCTTTTGGGTGAGACTCGGCTGTGGAATCGCTGCCCCTTAGACAAAACAGTCTTCTCTGTCAAAATCATTGAGGATTTCAGACAGTTCTTGGGAATTCTGGAAATTTTCCAAAGCAAGAATCAAACAGAAACAGTTAGCATAAGATTTCCCAGAAGGGAAAACTAGGATGGTTTTTCTCACTAAAATTACTACATATCACATTCTGTTGTCAGGAGGGATGCTTATCTCGGGATAATCTCCGGTATGAATTTGCATCCTGGTTGTCCTGCAAAACTAACTCTCCCCAACACACCACAGCAGATTCATTCAATTTGGCAGGTCTGAATGCTTTCTCTTTCTCTCCCTCTAGAGGCAGAAATCGAAGCACTAAATAAGGCTTGATTGCAAGGCATTAGAAATAAAACTTCGGATAAACCAGGCCAACGGGAACAGAAAGCCTCGACAGGAGGCAAGGAGTGTGTGGAGAAAGTTGCATAAAGGGGAAATGGGGGACAGTGGCAAGGGGGGGTGGGTAAGGAGACACGGGGAGGTGCAGAGCACTGGCGCTCTCCTCTCACTCTTCCCTATCTGCACCTCATTCTCTTTCACCCTCTCCTCCACACCTTCCTCTCTCTCCCACATTCTCAATAATATCCCTCCTGCCTGCCCCCCTTCCTTCCTCCCTCCATTGCTCTGTCTCCCTGTCTCTCTCTTTCTAACTCTCGTTCTGTCTCCTGCCTTCTACCCTCCTTGTCTCGTCCCCAGGACCCTGGAACCTCCAGATCCTGGAACTGGTCACCCCCTCCTCCACCAGCCCAGACAACTTCTCCTCCAACAGGAGCAATCAATGAGCTTCCAGAAGGGGCTCACACATGGTGAGGGTGTGACAGCCAAGTCACCAGGGACAGCAGGTATCCCAGGACACCTCCTTTCCCCCTCATCCCTGGGGTCCCTCAATCACACAGCTCTCAGACCTTGGGTCAACTGTAACCAGGGCAAGAGTAACTTTCTCCCCACGTGCCACAAGCAGATTTTTAAAATACTGTGAATGAACAAACCTCTAACTATTGACGGTCTCCTCTCCTCCTGCCTCCTGTCCTCCTGCTAGCTCACCCTTTTCTGTGGGCCGGGAGCCCTCCTGCCAGAGCCCAGAAGCCATCTCAGAACAAAACTCAGAATCTTCAGTTGCAAGAAACAAGTTTCTCCGGGGAGAAGGTAGAGGGGACAAAGCTGGGCGCCTGTACTCTTTTTAATTCAACATTTTGGCAAAAAGAAAACCTCAGGTCTGACTTTAGAGCCTTTGACACATAATTGGTAGCCAATTTTCCTAAGTGGTGAGTCAATTTTCTGCTTGTGAAATGTAACTTTACCCTGGTGCACACCAGGCCCCAGGGTTTTCAATGTGGCTTAACAGCAATTATATGAATGTTAGAAAAGGGGGGAAGTGTTAAAGTCCCTACATTTACATTTTTCATGTTTTAACCTCTTAAAGGGATAGAAGACATCTCCTAACCAGCTAACCCATGCAAGACCCACCCAAAGACAGACACAGGATATCCTGAGAAAGAAAACCATTTTAAAGCCACGCCACCAAAGACTATATATATATATATATATATATATATATATATATATATATATATATTCTCTCCAGTAGGCAGACAAGCAGTGCTATGTAGTGGGGAGGCACAGAACAGTGAAGGGTCAGGGCATCCTGTGCCTAGTTCCTCTGGAGCTGTTTTCTTTGCTCCCACCCTCCCCCCTCCACCCCCCCAAACAAATGCCCTGGTGGGCAGGCGGGCGCTGGGCTCCCCCCTCCTGAGGCGGCCGCTCCCCTGCAGCCCCAGGCGGCCGGCGGCTCCCGGCCACATGTGCGACTCATGTTTCGGCTTTCACTGGCGACAAACTGGAGCCGGGGCCTTTCCGTTCAGGAGGAACTCGCTCTGTGTCGCTAACAACAACACAAACACCGCCGGCCCCTGCTCTGTGCTTCGCTGCCCACAGTGCGCTCGGCACCAGGCTGGATTTATAGCGAGGAGCCCGACTGTAAGAAGTAATTCATGAGTCCCCACAATGCCACTACTGAGAGGCACCGAGGGGGGGAAGGAACATCCGTGGGCTCGCTCCGTGGGCCTCTTTCCCAGCCCATCCCGATGCGCAGTTGGGCAGCTTATCTTCATTCATTTTATGATCATTTTTTTTCTCCATGAGCCGGGAGAAATCGTCTCCACCACCTACCTCCCCTTTATCATAACTTGTTAAAAATCCAACAGGCTTAAAATAGGTTCTTTGGTCATTAGTGGAAAGAGAAAAGGCATTCTACATCCTTATGTGTTCACAAACCTACATGATATCACACACACACACACACACAGGCTCATAACACACTCACATGCAAAAATAATCATACAGCTATTATGAACTTTCCTGGGAGATTTAGTCATGTTTGTTTCAGAAAGACATTATAATTTTAATAAACCTGACTTGGGAAGCATCTACCACGAATGAAGTCTCAGAAACATGGGAAAGAAAACAAGGCAACTGATGTTGGAAATCATTTAGCAGAGCAAAAGAATCTGTGATGTAAAAATTCTACCAAAAAAAAGGAGAAATGGAATGTCATATAGACAAAGAGTTATTGCTTCACAGCCCCCCCAAAAGCTCTTAACTACCCCAAGGCAAAGGGGAAAAAATTGCACATGAAAGCTACCGTTTGGACTATCAGACTCAACTCCAAAAGATATAGAAAAAGCCCACAGCAAAAATACACACATGAAACTTTGTAGCAGATTCTGTATTCAAAGTAAGTTTGCCAGGTCTAGTGAATACTTTCCCGGTCTGTGGGTACCAGATGTGGGGGTCAGCCTTCTGCAAATTAGTTTGGGGTTCCTCTAACTCTGAGCCACAGCATGTCGAGATGACCCTCTGCAACACGAGCCTTTTAAATCCCGCATCTTTGTTTTCCCCACTAACTCTCAGCTTAATTGTCTTCAAGTTCCTGCCTCCATCAGCCATTCCAAGCTGGAATTAAAAGATGGACAGATCCTTTACCCTGAGAATTTGGAGCTGCAAACCTTCGAACCTTCAGGAGAGGCCCAGGGAGGGATAATTGTTTTAGTGAAGCTCACTGCCTCCTCAGTGGTCCGTGAGACCCTGCTGAGCGTGGCGGCTTACCTTTGGCAGTAACCCAGGGCAGGTTCAGGAAACTGTTTCGTGTTCCTGCCCTTAGCCTTGTGTCAATGAAGCCTGGCACATCTTTTTTGTGGTTGTAATTTAAATGAGACAACCAACTGCACAGCTGTCTCGGTCAAATTATGCAGGGCCATGTGGCCTTTCTTCCATCTTTAAAAAGTCCAGGGCACCTCTGACCATGTTTGAGGAAAGCCCAAGGGAGCAATGACCAACAAAAGGAATAGCGATTATGCCAGCAAAGGATGGAAATTTGCCTAAATGAATATATTAAAGGCTGCACTCAGAAAATGGAAATGTTAGTTTTTAAATAGAGGCAGAATGGTGTCATGATTAAGACCCTGATCTTTGGGATCCAACACAGCAGGGCTGGCGTCCCAGCTCCAGCACGTAATAGCTATGGTGACCTTGGGCAAGTGATTCAACCTCTCAGAGTCCCTGTTTCCTCATCTATAAAATGGGAGGAAATAAGAATACTCCCTGCATGGAGTTATTGTTAAGGATCAGAGAGAGAATACTTAGCAAATACGCAGCTTAATAAATGTTAGCTATTATTATCATCATCATCCCCAGAAATTACCGTAATTACAACAATAGCATATAGAACATGTAAAAGTCAATGCCAGCCACCATGCCATGGGTCATGTGTACCCCAGGAAAAGGCTAGTTCTACTCAGACTCCTGCTTCTTATTTTATATACTACACAACTATGTCTATGTCCTTGCCAAACTGCAGATAAGACTGATATTTTCTATATATGAAGTTTCTATAATCCAAATTTCATTTTATTCTGTGTATACTCCACTGAACATTTTGAACATCTCTCTCTTTTACACACACACACACACACACACACAACACAACACAAACACACACAGAGACACACACCAGACACAGGAATATGACTATAAGCATACATGGATGCATCCTACACCAATACAAGCCAGCAGATACACAGATAGAAAATCAGTACACACACCTCAGCATGAAAGGAACGTAATTATCAACTTTGACAAACTCAATTTAATGATACTCAATTATGAACTGAATGGCAAAAATAAACTCTTTAAAATACAGAAAGCATGACCCATTGTATTTTGCTCTTGGGCCCTTTAAAAGCTGAGGTTAAATTATAATCAGATGGCAAAAGGATAAGGACCTCACCCCGGGGCACTTCTTTGGGATAAATGACCAGTTCTTGTCCACGTTGAAAAGGATTGTTGGCCCAAAGCACCATGGGGCCAGTGACCCCTTGCTGGTCATTAATTGTTACTGAATTCTCTGGAACCAAGGTCATTATCACTAATAAAAATTCCAGAGACTTATGGATTTCTTTTAATAGTTAGTATTATTTCTTTTGGTTTTTATAGAGCATTACTATAGAATTAATGTTCAATACATTAGCTCTGTAGTTGGTTTGTCTTAACACTTGATCCCGCTTAAAGTAAAGGTTTATTGGACATAAAATAAGAAATGAAGGAAAGAAAACGAAAAACAGGAAATCCTGAGAGGGCCTCTTCTGTACCTGGAATTCTCAGAAAGTCATTATCCATGGGGCTCACAAGTTTGTTTCCTTGGTAATCTGCCAAAATATTATAACGTTTACATGTATGGGTTCAGAAATTTCATTTCAAATTTTAAAATATACATATATAGATAGATGTACATATTCTACATATACAGAATCTTGGACAAAGTTTTGTTTCTTGGTCTTGCATCTCCTCACGTAACAAAAGAAAACATGTTTTTGAGATTTGTGAGATTCTTATTTCTTTAAGCTTAAGGGATATTCTCACATACAAGCACAAGTCCAGTATACTAGCATATAATTTCATAGCTTTATTCTAAAGATACTCAATGATTTGGTCTTAAAGAGAGTTATCCATCTGGAAAGTATAGATAGGAAGTAATATCTGATGGCAATTAACAATTATTTAATAAGCACGTGTTATGTGCAACTCAGTGTGCATCGTTATGTATCAACAGTTAGGCTGCTTCTTCTGGAAAAGTCTAAACCAGAAAATCTGGTTAGACGTGCTATGGTGTCACATAGGTTGCCTCTACTGACAGCCTTTTGAGGTTCCATGCTTCATATTTTACAAGCCTATAATTTTTCCTGCTAGTTCCCTTTCCCATCTTGCCCAAGTTAAGCTGCAGTAAATTTAAATATACCAACTCAATTAGTCTTGTAAGGTACATCATCTAATGACCTCACCCAATAGCCCCCTGGCTTAACGTAGATCTCAGCAATACATGTGGGCCGTGCCTTCTTATTACCTAGCTGATACCTGGGACGAAGCAATGAAGGAGTGAAAGGTGATTGTGAATATTGCCGGTTGCTCAGTTCAAACTGTGGGGCTGCTATTTACTGTATCGTGCAGCTGCCACCCAAGCAAATGTTTAAGAACAGGCTACTGTCCAATGTTAGATATAAGAGGTGACAGATTTACAGGAGTATAGAGGATTAAAATCATTGAGAGAGAGGGAAGCTTACAAATCCTAAGCGTTCAATTCCCTCATTTTATAAATGGGGAAACTGAAACCCAGAGAAGTTAAGAGACTTGCTGAGGCTCACGTATCTAAATAATGGCAGAGGCAGTATTAAAAACCAGGTCTCCTGTGTCCTAGTTCAGCATCTTCACCAGGTTGCTTCTCATTTTCATTATAAATGAAAATCCAACTTCAGCGTGAGCGATTTAACTTATCAGGCCTATAATAGAACCAAAGCACGCTCACTCCTGAACAGAGGATGTTCGTGAATTTGGGTTTGTGATGGAGGTAACAATATCTTGAAGATCAAAAATTAGCATAGTAGGACATTAACCTATGCTGAATCTGATGCATAATGAGTTACTTCATGAAAATGAGGGAGGGAGCCAGGGGATGAGGGAAAAAGATGTGACTCCATGGAATTGGGAGTGATTTGGAAAGGAGAAAGCGATTCTATACCAAATGCTCTTTCTTTGGTGAGTGAAGGCCCTGGAAGTGCCACATGATACCTCTAGGGCAATCCCCTCTCAGGGATAGGGGATACATTTTATGTCATACAGTAGATGCTTCCCAAACATTTAGTGAATAAATTAACAAGCCAGCTCATCTTCCCTATTTGAGGTCAATGAAATCAGTGGATGTTTGTCTCCATCGCCGCTGTGAATGAAAACAATGGCTCCCAAACAAGACCCCATTAAGAAACGCTTTTTTCATAGGTTTAGCAGAATTATTCTTTCTGGGTTCCAATATCCAAACATTTGGGAGCATAAGGGAATTCGTCTTGTTGAATGGTTTGTGATAATGTGAGAAGAGGAAAAGAGAAGGAAAGATAGACAAATTCAAAATTGCATCCTTTTTAAACCAGGCATTGGCCTTTAATGACCAAATAGTGGATGTGGGAGAAAAAGGCTTAGCCCTTAGCTAAGTGACAGTCGGTCACATATTTGAACCAAGATAGAAAACTGAAATTCCTCCAAATACATTTAGGCAAGCTGAATAGACATATAATCCAGAGGCTGAGGTATATGTTGCTTCCTCCTTTCTCCCACATCCTGAAAAAAAAGCACGGAAGCTGTTGATTATCCACTCCAGCCTCCCCAGCGAACAGCCTTTGCCTTTTGGAATCACTCAGCTGGAGACTACACCAGGGCTACTAGCTTCTCTCAGCACCACACCCATGACTTCTGCCCCTCCCTGGCAGTCTAGAAGGTGTGACCAACGTACTCGGGCAACATGGTAGACAAAGGCAATTATGAGTAGAGGGAAGTTCGTCGTACTCTTCCCTCTTCCACTACGATTTCTTCAGAATTAGATTGTACAACAATACCTCATTTCCTTTATTATTATTTCTGGAAAGGACGGTTTATTAAATTTGTTTAGGTTTAAATATAAGATAATTTTTAAACTGAGAACTTACTTTGAAAATTGCCAAGTTCAATATTTACATATGTCAGTGCCTTCCAGAGAAAGATAATAGTCAGAGACAACTGCTTGTGATGAGATGTCTAGAACTGAAGAACTTTTGTAAAATTCCTACTGAAAGATGGCTATTGATGACATATCTCTGACAAATATAAACAAAATTGCTATTTTCTTTTGCAAATGTTATGACATAGCATAAATAAGCACAGTTGCAAATGAGTGAAATATGTAAGCTCTTAAAAATAAAGTAATATTTTATGATGGGATATTCTGTAGCTTCCCCCTCCCCAGGACTGTTATAATTTCTTAGAAGCAATTTAACACATGCTCTTTGTATGTCCAGTGTACAATTCTGGGTGTTTCTGAAGATATGGGTCTCACAGGTATCCCTAGACCCAAATCCAGAAAATACAAGTTATACACTTCCCTGAGGCTGATCTCACACAAGGTGAAATGAAGAGTGAAGCGGGACCCAGATGGCCAGAGTAGTAGCAGAAAAGCCACTGGAATCAGAGCCAGGGACTTGGCTTAAGGTCCTGGCTCTGAGGCTAATTAGAGCTTTGGGCAATGTTACTGAGCTTCTGTTGGCCTCACCTTTCTCATCTGTAAAATGAAGGGACTGGGACTGTAATCTCTGAGAGTCTCTTCAGCTCAAAGGGAAACCTGGTCTCTTCCTACAAGAACCTAGATTCTTCTAAAAACCTTCCCTTGAGACCTGGCTAGGTTCACTATTACTTTTATGAAGCTAAACTATTCATCCTCTATATCTGTGAAATGGGTCCAAAAACCCCTGCTTATCTCACAGTATTGTTGTGGGAACTAAAGCAATGTAGGTCAAAGACCTCCATACAATTAAAAGAGCTAAACACTATAAAATCTTTATTTCACTCCCTCAGAGGTAGATGAGTGATCAAATTAAAGTGTTAGCCTCCCCAAAGTTATGTATGTCTTAGGAAAGATCAAAAAGGCTCTTTGCTAAAGGAATGACATTCTAACAGTAGAATGCCAAGCACCAACTAGGCTCGGGTGGGAAAACTTTGCATTCTGAAAAGCTCTGCAAATATTCCTTATTGTTTTGAAACCCAGCTGTTTAATCAAACTTCAAGGAGACTTTTCTGGTGGAACTCACAGACTTGCCCAAGCTACAGAGAATATCTGTATGGGGGGAAGAGAAGGTCAGTAAGCAAATGTTCGGCTAATGAATAAAGAGCCCACATTTCCATCCTGAGAACTCTCTCGTTGTTTTAAGCCCACCAGCACAAGCACAAAGCTAGCTTAATAAACCATAGGATGTGAAAAATGCACTGCAATGGGGCATATTCGAGAAGTCTCCGCTGACGGAGACCTGTGGGAAGCATGCAGTCCACCCACAACTCTGTCTTGAAACCAGACAGATGAAGCTGTCTGCTAGAAAATTGAGATTCCCTTTCACTTTTCCACAATTGCAAAGTTGTTTGTGGGAGGCCCCCCGGCATCATTTATAACTGAAAGAACAAGAGAAGCCACCTTCAAACTCCGGTTTCAACAGGCCTGAAATCCTTCTGGAAACCCAAAGCGACTGCGCCATTGGTATCCCCAGAGAATACGAGCAACAGATAAAACTAATCCAACCCAGTGGAAAGAAGGGTCACTGTAGAGCTCAAACTAAGTTCTTAGTAACATCCAGGCACTGCTGCAACTTTCCTTTCTCTGTCATTTCCACGTACCGTAGAATTTGCATTCATAATTCATATTCCTGATTTTAAATCCCCACCTCTAAGGGAGCCTGTAAGAAATACTGATGCGTTTGTGTCAAAAAAAAACTTCCAAACAGTTACAGGGAAAGCACTGAGGGTAGAGTTCTTTCCCCAACAATCAGGAGGCTGCATACCTGGTTTATATGAGTTGCGAGTTCTCATGATCTCCTAATCCCCAGTGAACACTCTAGGGACACGGCTACTCCTACCAGGGTAGCCACCATTTCAATCAGACCTCCTCACACAAGTAACTCCTAATTTCTGCAATATCTAGCTGGCAAGTGCAGCCCAATGGGTACTCATAGATCCAAACAAAAGCTTGCTACAACCACTGTGTATGGGAAACTGAGGAATAGCCAGGCAGTCTACTCAGAACAGCAGACAGAAATACAAAGACACATAATGTAACACGGTATCCTGAAATTCAGAATACCAAACTTCATGATATCTCAAAGAATCAGACCTAATTCTGCCCTTATTATCTTGGGTATGTCATGATTAATGTTGCAGAAACATTTTTAAGCCATTGTCTATCAGCAATTTGATGAAAGAAAAAACTAACATCTCACAAGTAATGTTGAAAGCACCATGATTTGAAAGAAACTACTATTAGTAAACTAAACTGCACTCTAAATAAAGAAAATTACTGCTGTTAAGACATACTGTTCTGAGAATTATCGGGAAGAGTACCAAAACGCGAACACTGCCATATATAAGAAATTATTCAAGTATGCATTTGAGTAATTCTGCATTTTAATTTAACCCTTTGAAACATTAATCAAACCGTGGCTAATTATAGGAATTAAGGAATTAAACGATGGAATCTTCTAAAAGATATTATTTAAAAGGCAGTTTATACAATTACTTGTATAGATGTTTGCTTTAAAGAGGAAAACAGTTCTACTGTAATGAAAAGGGTCTTAGAAAATTAAATTAACAAGGGGGGACCAGGCTGATATGAAACTAAATTAGCATCAAATGCAAATTACAGGGTACTTAATGGTAGAAACAGGTGCAGAGAAGAACCCTAAATGAGATAAATGAATAAAACATCCCTCTCCACAAATGTGGAAGCTGACACAAAGTCAATGATATGAATAATTCAGCAGCCTCCACACTGCTG
Source organism: Canis lupus dingo (assembly GCF_003254725.2). Taxonomy (NCBI): domain Eukaryota; kingdom Metazoa; phylum Chordata; class Mammalia; order Carnivora; family Canidae; genus Canis; species Canis lupus. The sequence goes on along the minus strand of NC_064246.1, from coordinate 51,849,649 downwards.
TTGAGGTCAGCCTGCCTTGACCTTTGAAACAGGAAGTAAAATTCAGTTCAAATTTGAGTGACTGGAAATATAACAGTTATTTGTTTTTTATATTAAAAAACCCACAGAATTTTCCTTAAATACAGATATAGGAAATATGCAATAGAATTACAGTTTGAACTAAAGAGACATTACATAATCAAAGTAGTTGGTAAGCAAACAAAAAATCGTTAGATAGGATTTTACCCAAACCATGTTTCAAAGTATGGAAATTTTAAAAACAAGACAAGTAAAACAAAGCTATACACCAGGGTGGGCTTACTGATCAAACGCCCTGTGAGAATAAATTTCTAAATTTTTACCCTCCCTTCAAATTGTTATGTTGTGTTGATGTCAATGTAAAAAATATTTTTAATTAGCCAAGTATTTTATTAATAATACAAAGTAATCTCTCACATTTGTAAGACAAAATTTCATTAGATTTTTTAAAAAAATCTTTAAGAAGCTGTTCTTTTTTTAATCCTTCAAACCCTGATTTAATAAACATTGCAGCCCCAAAATTAGTTTATCTTATAAAATGCAACCCGAGTTCTAAAAACAAATCATTGTAATAACTGAATATCTACCATGATTTTATGTCTTTTATGCTTTTTTTCCTTCTTTGCATGCTTCAAAAGTCTTTTGTACAGTCAACTAGTGAAAGTACTTTCTTCATTTCAAATTGAATTTGGTGCTGCTAGAGATTAACATGGTATGACAACAAACCAATTTCTACAAGCGAGAAAGACAGCAAAATATATATGGTATATCACCCTCATTCTTATTTTACAGGATGGCATAAAAGATGTTTGATAATAGCAGTTATCTCTGCCCTCCAATTGGTTCTATTAATGGGACCCACAACTTGGCTATCTACCTTTCATCTATCTACTGTGCTTGTCAGATAAAAGATTATGTTGAAAGATGAGCTTAATTTTATTTTCTAGATTTAGAGAGGGTTAAAGCCACACACACACACACACACACACCAGCCATCTATGACAGAGCAGTGGTAAACTAGGTCTACAATATAATCACCATAGGAAGAAGTTTGAGATATGCTTCTTCTAAACCCAAGCGTTCAGCAGAGGTAAAATTAAAGATGCAAGGTGTGTTGTTTTTTTAATTATTATTATTATTATCATATCGGCCAAATCACTCCTCACTCGACATTTAATAAAGGGTGATAGACCAAACACTGCTGATTTGGGCCTTGGCGTAATGGCTGACCTGAGCAAAGGTTTGTGTACAAAGTGGCTCCCCATTAAATAGGGCTCTGTGGAACCAGCTGGTTCTCATTTTGAAACTAACCGGTTTCTCTATCCCCAAGTGCTAAAGAAAATAATCCCTGCCATCTATGACTACACACTTTCACAGAGGCAGCAATGAGAATTTGATTGTGGAGATAATTAAAGTCATTCCTGGAACTTCCACGAGAAAAAAGCGGGGCGGGGGGGTGGGGGAAGAGGTGGGTCGAAAGAAAGAATAGTCAATGATAGTGTTTGAAATTAAACTATGACAAATCATGTGGAATGGAGAAAAGGGAGAAGGAGCCCCCGCCCCTCACGGAATTCAGTTGAACCAGCTCTATTTTCTTCTCCACTAGGCTGCTCCAGGGGGAGGCCCAAGATGCCATGACTCAGGGCCACAGTCCCCAGTGTCCGCCTTGGACACAGAAGAATCGAAACACAGCCTGAGAAACTCCCTATCACTGATGCCACATCCTGAGGAGTTTTCTGTTTTGTTTTTTTAAGTTTCAATATTCAATAAAAGATTGATCTGAGATTGTTTTAACATTAAAAAAAGAGAGCGGGTGCGGGGGGGGAGAGGAGGAAGAAGAGGAAATTAGACATTTGGAGGCATTCCTCTCAAACTCAAGGAGAGCTTGTGTTTTGTTTTTGTTTCGTTCCGTGCTGTTTAATGCTATGCCGTGCAGTAAGAACCCATCCTTAAATAAATGGCCTGAATGACATTCTGCTGAACCTACAGTCCCTGAACGCCTGCAGACTTCATGGGCTTTGGGGGAGAAACTAAAATACATGTCATCTGTCTGTCTATACTATCTGCCTTTACCAGGAAGGAGAGATGGACTCAATGAAGACGATTCAGGGCCTCTCAATTAACCTGATTAGTTCAGCACATCGCTCTCATGGATGGCACCTTATCTTGAAAATAGGGAGAACTTCCTTCCTCCAGTAGATGCAGGAGCCCCCTAAAGCCACAGTGATCAGCCTATCAAATGTGAGTGGCCTCTGCTTCTCCTCCCTCTTCCCAGCCAGCAGGTCAGAGAGCCCGGCAGACGCTCTGCCTGATTGGATTTTGTGTCCTAAGGACAGGAGGCAAGCTCCCGTCTGCCCAGGTGGCCTTGGAGAAGGCTGGGAAAAGGGATGCCCTGTGGGCAACTTCAAGCCCCTTCTTTCAGAGTCAACCAGGCACATGATGGGATTGAGGTGGGGGACAAGGGGGTTGGGGGAGGGAGAGAGAGGAAGAGAGTTGGGGAGGTGGGGAGAGAATTCATTAACCCTTCAATCACTGGAGTAACATGTCAATTATACCTGCCTGAGAGAAAAAGGGGTGAATTCCTCAGTCTTCTAACGTTATATAAAACAAAGACACTGCTGAACCATGTTACCCTAACACTGACTTCACATTTGGTGTAATAATGGGAATCACAAAAGTTGCCATACAAAAATAAAGCTTTCTCCCAAACTCTCTAAAATCTGCTTGTTTGCAAAGGATGCTGTGTGTCTGTGTGTGTGTGAGTGTTTTAAATTCACGTGATCGTGTGTAATAGACATAGTAGTTAACAGAATATATTCTTGAAAATGTGCTTTGTGAGAATGTCAACAGCAGGGTTTTTCACTTACTTGTCTGCTCTGTGATTTACTTGATCAATTAAATAGTTAGGCAATGAGGGGATTTGCATGGTAATCGTGTGAAGATTAACATTTTTAAGTGTAACAAATTTAATATTTTATCTTACATTTTCTGTTTCTCATCATTCTTTAATGGCAGTGCATTTTCACTTTATTGTGTAGTTATAACAAGCCTGTCTTTATGCAGAGAGATGAGCCCACCAGTTTCAACAACTGCATTTCTAGCTTTTATCCTTTCTTCCATTTCACAAAAACATACCCCAAGCACTTACTACAAGGCAGTGAGGACACTGAGCTGAGTGCTGGGGATATAGCTTCGACCAGCACACACATATCACTGCCCTCTGAGGCTTCCAGTCCACCTCCCAGAGTTCACCTGCCTCAGCAATACCGGAGGGAACTAAAATTAGAATTTCAGAGCTGGGAAGAATCTTAGTGATCTCTTCACTGCAGTCCTTATTTTTAAAAATAACATCCATCTTTGAATATGATATATGTGTCAGGTATTGTGCTAAGTACTCTCCATGTATTATCCACTTATTCCTCACCACAATCCTATGAACTACTACTCTTACCCTGGTCTTACAGATGAAGAAACTGAGGCTTAGGAAAGTTCAGTGATTTACCCACAGCCCAAGTCAACAGTGGAAGAGCTGGGATTTGATCCAAGGTGCTGTGACTCCACAGCCTGCGGTCTTAACCAATGTGTGGACTGCCTTTAGGCTGCAATATAAAGCCCCGGAGTTTGCCCAAGTTCAATACCACTGAGTAAAAGCTAAAAGGCAACTTCAATGCAGGGATCTTTTTCCTCTGATTGTGTTCCCCATCTAAAATAGCAGTCTTCTATTTTCCTTAAATCAATATATTCTTTTTAACCTTTGTTAACCTTAATTCTTTGTTAATATTCCAAATTATTGGAGGGTTTTTTCAATTCTGAGACACTGAAAGCTCCATGAGGGCAGGAAAAATGCATGTCTTAGTCACTGTTACAGCCTCAACCCTGAAAGCAGTGACTGGTGTAAAGGCTCAATAAATATTTGTGGAAAGAAAAAAATGAATGAATCCTCATCCAAGGGGACTTAGTTACTATGATAAACTTCAGTAAGGCAATTTTGCTTATAAGAAAGTCTCATAGCCATCATCACATTAGGAATAACAATCCACACAGAATACATTACGTTCAAATTGCAAGCACCTAATATGACTTCAAGCACCTAATATGTACCATGCCCTGTACTAGATCTATTAACCCTCACAACTCTTCAAAATTGAAATGACTTTTCCCATTTTAAAGATGGGAAAGCTGAACCCCCTGAAGCTCAGGTATTGGTACGTAGCAGTGAGGGGATCTGATCCTCAGTTAAAGGACTTTATGCCTTTGCCATCATACTCTGCCTTTGTCCCAGATTTCTCTTTGGATTAAGGCCTGCTTTTTCCCAATGAGACACACATTCATCTACTCATCAAAATAGATGAGGACATGAGAATTTAAATATTGTCCCAGCAATGGGTTCAATAATTTACATGTCATGCTATTATTATTAACATATTAAAAATCTGGAAAGCAAAGTGCCAAATCTCCTAAGAAAAATTGTTTAGATACAAAGGTTTGGGTTAATCCATGGACCAAGGGTGAATTATGGATACTAAGAAAAATAAGACTACATGAACTACTGAAAACAGCATTTGTTTCTTTCCTGGGCAATTGAGAAGGGAAAAAAATCAAGCTGAGATCTAAGAGATAGGATTTCTAATCACTTGCTTTGTCACTGACAAAGTTCCTTAGGCTGCATGCCTCAGTATACCCACTGTAAAATGGAGTTAATCTGTGCCCTCACATTTGTGTGAAGAGAATTCTCTGAAATATTATAAAGGTCTCCAAAACTTTCAAGTACCATTCAGATGTGAGTGACCATGCCACTCATAACAGTCAAGGATTTTATTTGTTCTGTGTTAAGGTGTTTATAGGCCAGGATTCAGATGCTAGTCTTTAAGAGAACAATGAATGGCTAGAATAGGACACTCCCACCTCCACAGCCTCAAAAAGAATGTCAATTTTTTAAAGATTTTTATTTATTCATTCATGAGAGACACAGAGAGAAAGGCAGAGACATAGGCAGAGGGAGAAGCAGGCTCCCTGCAGGGAGCCTGATGGGAGACTCAATCCCAGGACTCTGGGATCATGCCCTGAGCCAAAGGCAGATGCTCAACCACTGAGCCACCTAGGCGTCCAAGGACTCAAATTTTTAAAGATATTCTGAAATGTACACCATTCATCTGAGATTATAATCTGGTTTTAAGAAAACACCAAGATTGTATAGAGAAACATGGCTTTGCAACATTGTCTGTAATAATTTCAAAGATAACCACCTTTCAGAGCAACTGGGCAGCTCACTGGGTCAAGCATCTGCTTTCGGTTCAGGTCATGATCCCAGGGTCTTGGGATTGAGCCTCGCATTGGGTTCCTTGCTCAGTGGTAAGTCTGTTTCTCCCTCTCTGTGTTCTCTCTCTCTCTCTCAAATGAATGAATGAATGAATGAATGAATGAATAAATAAATAATTAAATAAATAAATGATCTTTTAAAAATAAAAAAAAAGATAACCAACTTTCTAAAGAACTTTCTAATAAATAAAAAAGAGACCTCTCATTTTTCATCTTTGTTTTTGTCTTTGTAAAGAGTATATGTGTGTTTGTGTGTGTGTGTGTGTATGTAGGTGTGGGTGTAAAAGAAATCAAACCTGATGTGGGATGAAGGTTCTCCAAACTAACTTCCCATTTTGTGAGAAAACTTCAATAAGGCATCTGAGACTACTAAAATGGTGTTTTAAGACACTAAAAACATCAGCATACTAATAAAAGGGAAGTGTATGGAAAATAGGAGGAAACTATTGCTCTATTGAACAATAATAAATAAGTTGCAAATAGAATGATTGTCTGATATTTAGATAAAACAGGAAAAAAAAAAGCATTAGTCAAATCATGGTTGCTCTAAGAAAGATGGAGGAGAAAACAACCTCTGACCATCTGAAAAGTTGTCAGCCTGAGTGGAGAGCACCATCCGGTGCAGGCAGAGTGCTCAGGGTACTAGCGGGGTCTGAGGCCATACGAAAAAGCAGCAGCTGATACCGTGGAGTAAAACATCCTAACATTTCCATTTGCTAACTTCCAATTCATTGATTAGAAAGACAAAAAGTTATTTCAATCCTGAAATGTCACGTCATGAGTGTTCAACACATCCCAGACAAGGGCTCTTCTGGTCTACTCATCCACCTCCCCATACACATAGTATCAATATTTGGTCAATCACGCAGCAAATGAGCAAAAAAGTTTTGGGGGATTCTTGATACTGATTAAAAGGGCTTTTTTTTTAACCATCACAAACTTTACATGAACCAAAATCTGAGAATCTTGCCAAAACTCTCCACAATCTGTATAGCAACCAGGTCTATGTTTAAAAATGCAATGTGCAATCTAATTATTATTTTCTCTTTTTTTCTCTGCCCTGGCACTGAAAGTGTTAAAGAAAACAATAAAAGAACAAGTAAGTGTACAGGGTAGGATTTACTGGCATTTACTTTTAATCTATGGTCCTTCACTCTGTAGCTTATCGGGCCTCTGTCAGTGCTTTCTCCTCCTTTATACTTCATGAGGAGCCCCCCATGCTGCTACTGAGAGACAGAGCCCAAGTGTCTATAAGCTTTTTGTCAGGTAAAAAGAGAAGAAAAAGGAAAGGAACAAGAGGAAAAGCAAAGCTAAGAGGCATCTATTAGATGTCACTAGGCTTTTGTATTCATGTCAATGATTCAGGATTAGAGTATTTGAAATAATCTTATTGAGAGGAATCAAAAGGCCCACCGAGTGAGAGGCTGCTCTGTAGCATATGGCAAAGGCACGAACAATATCTTATTAAAGATGTGTTGGCTAACACTATTACTTTATATTATATTACAAAACTCTTGTGCCTCAAACAGTTAGCGGGATGGTATAGTTACCGAGTGCCATTTTGGAGGTTATTGTGTGGGATCGAGCTATATCATTTGCCGGCGTGTCTAGTTAAGTCTTTCCAAGTAGGGTCTGCAGGCAAGTTTGGAACTGAAACGAAGCACTTCACCTTCAAAAATAAAAATCCGCAAAGCACAGCGAAGACCACTCTGTTCCCACTGAAAGTGGAGTGTAGATGGCATGGATGAAACGCCACTGGCATTCTTTTCCCTCCGAATCAGATTCATTAAGTTTGCATCATTTACCATATGTGACCCCCACACACCCTCCAATTGAAAATATGCAGGGTCTTTTTTTTTTTTTTTGGCTTGATTCCCCTTCCCATGAAGAACACACACACACACACACACACACACACACACAGGCAGATACACACACACACACTCAGCTTCACACTTTAGCAGGATTAAGGCAATTAAAATTCTATTACAATAAGTACTGTAACGTTAAAACCTTCATTTGCTTCTGGACAAAGGCTTGTAACTAGAGAGTTTGCGAGGGAGATTTATCTTCATCTACCCACACCTTTAAAGCCAGTAAGCAACCAAAAACAAACCTGTACTGTTCACCATATTTCATTGATTGCAATTGGAGTATTTAGGTCACTTTTATATTGTCCAGGACAGGGTAGAGTTACACAGTTTGTAAAAGGAAGGATGGGACGGACATGGGAGAGGGGAGAATGAGGAATTAGTAGTCTGTTTCAGATAATGCCTCATGCAAATTAAAATGACCAAAATACCATCTCTTTATATGAAGAAAAGTTTAAATGAGGTTTTTAAAATCTGGTCAATTCTTCTTAGAGAGTTTGATCAGGTGCTGGCAGTAGGGAGGAGTGAGGGGAATTTATCAATGGAGAGTTGCACTTGGGGAGGGTTTTGGGGTTTTTTTTTCCCATTCTAAGCAACTTCTGTTAGAAGAGTAAAAGCATATTTAATATAGTGATATGTTCTCATCACAAACTGACTATGCAAAGTTGCTAGATGACACACAGGGGACTTTGTACTGCTTTTCTGTATTTTTCAAAACTGTCACAAAAGCAAAGTTATGAGGACAAGGGATAAAAACACACACTACAAGCAGACGCCTGGGCCAGTTACACACATACACTGCTGATTCTCTGAAGCTTCGTTAAATACATTTCTTGGAAGTTGCTGCCATTACTTCCTTTACAGGAAAACCACTGTTGTTCATTATACAGTGTCTGCAGGAGTATAATACCATGTAAAAGTACTTTGCATTATGATATATTGTCAGCATATTTGAAATGCATGTTAATGTATCCTGGCTGTGTATTTGGGAATAGCTGGTAGCAAATGGAATACAGACTGCTATTAGCTTATTGTATTTGTTATTTTCCTATCACGGTAGCAAACAGCACACAAACGTACCCAGCTCATCTCATATTCAGAATGGTATTATCTGATATGTGATAAAATTTAGAATGATACTTTCTCACATAAGCCTCATCGCTAATAATCACATAGGAATTCCCACTGAGAAAACAAATGTTTAAATACACTAGGGTTAATAAACAACCATAAATTCATGCTCAATGTCAATGCTGGCTTTTCACTTTTGGAAAAATGCAAACCTCTCAATACAACAAAGAAGACAGCAATTATCCTGCCTGGGGCAATTTTAAAGGGTGAATTCTCCCTCTTTTTATTTTAACCGAGCATTCAAGGTTAGGAAATCAGATGGTATGAAGGTTTATCAAAACTCCAAGAAATGCATTTACACCTCTGGTTGCTCACGCCCCAGACAACAGTTTGTGTATCTCACAGCATGATTATCTGTAGTGGTGGGTCCTTCTAAAAACTGGGTAGAAGCCAAAATAAAAAGAGTTGAAAGTCAATGAAATGAAACTCTGACGAAAAGCCTCATTTGCAACAAAGTATATATTTCCGTAGTTGAGGACTTGATTATATGCCCCACCTTACTCTATGATAATTCTAAAGTTTTACTATTGTCTTATTATATAGGTGGACACATAATCTTATACAAATACATCAGGCCAATTTACTCAGGAAATTAGATGTTGACAAGACAACATTGGGCTTTTCTAGAAAGTTCAGTCATAGCATTTACACCTCTCAGCTTAAGAATGGATCTTAAGTAAAATTTCTTCTCTGAACAACCCTGACATGGTCAAGCTTTTCATGTGATGTGTGTCCTGTAAATTCAACAGGTAAAGTAAGCTTTGTATTACTTTCACTCCTTAACATTCTATATCAGATAATAATCATAAAGCAAATCCAACTAGTATTGCCTAAATGAAAGTGATCTAGATCTTTAGACAATCTTGGAAAAGACAAATACAGGCTTTTTTTCTTTCTTTCTTTTTTAGGACTCCCTTCGGTCAGTATGGCCTGAAGAGGAGTAATTCTAAACAAGCTAGGTTTCTCATGTTATAAAATTCATGTATATTTAAAAATGTATCACAAAGCTTACATCTCAAACACAGATATAAGGATCTTATAAATGGAAAAAAAGACAAATCTGTTAAAGTTATAATAAGCAAATCCAAAATTTTTAGGGGTATATTAGTCAATAGGCTTTAAAAATCCATGTTTTTAATACCAGCTATGAGGAACTCCAAACTTGCAGGTTACTCAAGCACGTTATATCTCAAAAGGACTATGTCTAAATTCACATGAGACTGGAAAACATAATTTGAGGAAGAATTTCACCCTTTGTTACTTCTAGTAAATGAAAAAATGCCACTTGTTAACTACCCAGGATCCACAGTACAAGGACATGAAGAATTGGGCACTTATTTTCTCCCTTTACTTGGTGGTCTATTTCATCAGTCACACTGATCCTAAATTGAAAAACCAAAGAAACAAACAAACAGATATTGAGCCATACCCTAACCTGCCCTACTGGAAATAAGCAAAACTAATCGGGCTGGAAACTTCAGGGCTCTCTGTAAAAGGAATCCTATGATATAATTGGGAGAAAGAAATGTTTTTGTAAGACCATCTGCATTCACCCATGTCATCGCTCAAAGATAGCTTAGTGAGTCAAAGATAGGAAAATAAAGAGTTTTGTGAAGCACAACAAGAATGGATGGTAATCGTAACTAACTAGATATGCAATAACAGCCTGCACACTTCATATGTTCAGATCAAGTATTTATAAAGAAGTTTCCATATTAAAAATGGAAGATTTTTTTATAGATTCAGAAAAACTGGGTTCCCGATTCAGACTACCCTGTGTGACTTTTGTCATTACCATCTTTTCTGATTCTTACAAAGTAAACCTAATTAAGAACCTCCCTCATTAGTCTTCCAGAAAAATTAGCACAGCTTATGCTAATTACTCCTGCAAAATTTAATAAACTCGTTGAAATGGGAATAGTCTAATGAGGTTTTATTTATTGAACTAAGATAACTCCAAGGAAAAAGGTTAGGACACAAGGATATCCAATGTGGTAATAAAACTACAATTTATTCAATTTCTAAACATGAATTTTATTGCAAACCTTTTGAATTCAAATATGAGTTACTGTGTGAATATGTTAAATCAATCTCCACCTTAATTTAATAACAGTAAGTCGGTTTTTACTTTTTTATTTTAACAACAATTACCACACATAGCCGTTTACCTCAATGATAATGAAATTTGCTCTTTTTAGTTCCTGGTCATCGGTTATTAAACATAACATATATGACTTTTTCCATGTCTACATAGCCCAAATATCTGGATCATTGGGCACATCCTGGTCTTTATAATTCTTAATCAAGCCATTTGGCATCAGACTGAAATATGACCTGGCAGTCAACTTCACACACAAACCTTCTACATTCACAGAAATTTTCCTATAAACTTTTTTGAAGTGACTTGACAAATTGTCACAAATGTAAAAAAGAATTTGGGTCATTCATGTTTTTCTTACTTTGTTGCATGCTATTATAAAAGAAGGAAGTAGAAACCCATTTTCTAAATCATGACATGCAACTGCTGATTTTGTTAATCCCACTTTTTTGATAGAATATGCCATGCTGATGTCCCCAAATCACTGGCAGCAAATAATCTAGCCAAAATTCAACACAGAAAATAGCTTACCCTGCACCATTACCGTATGACCAGAAAACCTCTTCTATCTATCCTATAAATAGTTTTCCTGAATAACCACTGCTAAAAGTCTTTTGACTGATAAAAATAGCAGTGTTCTTCCAAAATCCGAAGGACAAGCAAAGGGAGCTAAAAATTATTGGTGCCCAAAAGGTGACTTCGTGTTAAAACTATGCTAAATCCTAACACAGTGATTGCCTATACCTTCAGCTCTATAATTGCATATTGTATGCATCTTGTAAAAACAGTTACTATTGCTACTGAATGCAGGCCCCATAACCTATTTTTGCAAAATATGCAGAGATTCACATCCATAAATCTGAAAGCAAATCAAACCCTAAGCACGTAACGCAGATATTATGCAATCAGTAATATAGAATCAAATTGGAAACTATGAAATTCAAACACAGTTGCCATCATTTTTTTTTCCTTTGCAGCAATTTTATGGAATTGAAAAATCTTTTCTATTTTGCCCTTCCTTGTGTGAGTTCTTTTCTTGTTGTTATTTTCTTCCCTCATTGTTAAAAATGAAAGTTTCACATATCAGCATAGACAGGGCTGGAGCTTTTAAAACCTTTGGCAGACTCAAGGACAAATAAATTCTGAAAACTCAGATGCAAATAAAAATAGCTAAATGGGGTTTTGCATATCAGCTGGCATCACTGCTTGAAAAGACAGTTCATGGGAGACAGTGGCAATCGCCAGCAAATAAACATATGTTGAGGCTTCTGCAGATCCACTGGGTTTCAGCCGTTTTTAAAATACTCCTCTCTTAAGAGACCAACATTGGCTACACACTGTTTTCTACTTTGTCAAACCAAAAAGGGAAAAAATGAAAAGGAGAAATGTCATGAGTAATATCTCTCAAGCCACCAACAGTATAAAGTGCATACTTATTTTGCCTAAATTGTTTGAACTACCCCAGCCAAGAAAAGGTTTTAAGTACCCTACTGGGACAGATGCTAGGCGGCAACAATAGAAGCCACACTAATGCAATCCAGGTAACACAATCCTGTTTCAAAAACACGGGCCGGGCTAATTACAGCGCTGCTGAGTCAAGTTTCTTATGCCATCGCAACCCACAAGAACAGGTCAAAATCAAATGTTATTCAAACCACAGTCATATCAACCTTCTATATCAGAGTCACGGCTTAAAACCAAATGAAGAACTTAAAAGCTTAACCCATTCACAAGCAAAAGAAGTGTTTTCATTGCGGGTGGCAAAGTACGGTTGCTTGTCATCATGTACACCAAAAGGAACTGTGCGGGAGAACAGAATGCTTATAGTTTCAAAGTTTAGGGGAATATTTGGACTGGTCCTTTGATCAGAACACTTTCTTTTTAACAGAAGCATAAGAAAAACTTGTTTAAAATAACAAATGGTATTTCGGAGAGATGGATTTAAATAAAACAAACAGCATAAAGGTTATATTTATTTTTGACCTTTTTCATTCGAAGATTTATCTTCCATTGCAGAAAAAGGAATTACACGAATGGCGCGTCTGCTCTTGCAGACAAACATGCTATTCCAGCTCTATAGGCAGCACACAACCTCACTTCACACTAAACATCCACATGTATTAATTTTTGAATCAAGCATATTAACAACACTCGGTTATCAAGCAAGGGTGTATGTTTTGAGTGACTATTAGAGAGATGTTTAGTGAAAATACCTGATTGAAATGTAAGCTTTATAAAGCTACTTGGCAATCAAAATTGGGTTTAAGCCTGAAGAATCATATGAATCCAAATGAACAAATCAATGTTTTGACATAAATTACGATGAAGCAGTTTTTCAGTCAACTAAAAACAATAAAGTAAACCCCAAAAGGTAAAGAATTGGAAAGACAGATAGATAGGGTATGTTTGGGGTTTTGTTTTGTTTTGTTTTTGGTAAAAATCATTATTACCAAACTCAAAAGGAACTTTTGTTCAGCTGTTAATTTTCTCAATGAGGGATCAGATCAGTCCGTCTAATTTGTAAGACTCTTCCAGCTAGTGGAGGGTGCTAGCTTTTCCTAACTGACAACTGACAGTATCTATAAACCTTCCAGGCCATTTAATTCTCAATGAGTAATGCTATGTAACAATGGTTTATCATACATGTTTCCATACAATGAATTTCAATAATTAAAATGTAAAATGAATATTTGGGATGCAACTCTGCATAATATGTGCACACACCGATTCCAAATTGCACCAAACAACTAAAACAGATTTATTGTTCTACAGTGATTTACCTGGTCATGTCAGATTAGTAATATGGATCTGTTTAAAAACACAATAATTAAGACAAGCAGGATAAATTAATCAACTTACAATACAGTATGAGCTACCATCAAATGCCGGGAGATAAGAGTAGAAAGTCTTGGTTCACAGATCTCTTTAAAACTGCTTTTATGCATAAATAAAACCCTAAAATGTAGATGGATTACGTCCAACAGAACTACTGTAGCTAAAAGTGATAATGATTCAAACATTTTTCAAATAAAAGTTAAATATTTATAAGCACCCAACCACATTTCATAAATCACAAACTATTATTATTTTATTTCTGAAGCTTCCTGGCACAGCATGAGGATTGAGCCACAGAAAGTCAGGAAAGAAAAAAATATTCCTTTAAGATCATGAATCAGACGCGAAACCGAAGCAATCCAAGAAAACGGGCCTCCAAAGAACATTCCATATGGTTTTCCCAGGAATCGCAAAAGCTCGGCGCAGACTAGTCATGGCCAACAGGCAAATTTCGGCCACATGCGTTCCTCACCCTCGCCCATGAGCGACACAAGGCAGGTGTTTCATTATAATGAGGAATAAGAATCCAGTGAAAGCAGAGTGGTCCCTACCTGTCAATTATCACTGGATCTGAGGGAGTCTCATTTCGGTTGCCACAGCTCTTCTTGTCACAACAGCGGCTATGGAGCAAAAGCGAAAGGATTTAGTACAACCATTACAATGTAAAATCATCATTTAGGCAGACAGAAGGTTCAAATTGCTGGGTTGCAAATGCTAGAATTACCACAAAGCCATACCTGGCAATCAACGGATCCCTGGGACAGAAAATTGTATGTGGGTCGCCTATGGGTTAATGGCCAGGCTTAACCTCTCCCTGAACAAAGAAGGAGGGAGGAAGAGAGACTCTCCTGGAGCCACACTGACAGCCCTAAGATGGGGTCTCCCCATAACTGCCCGCAGCATTGAGGAGTTCACTGTGAAATGCATTATTATTATATCTACCCAATGAGAATATTCAGGGTTGTGGGTGGCTCAAACGTTCTTCCCTCAAGATCACTCTAATTGTGTGGAACGCGTCAATAATGAGGTATGAGTGATTTCTCCCCCTCCAGTCATTCTGTATTAAATGGATTCCTTTTTCCTCTCCTTTCCCTTTCAAGGGAGATGCTTTCTTCAACCGTAGCCTGCCCAAAATCCTAAAGCTATAACGGTTTGCTTTTGAACCATCTTCATGAGAATAAAAGTACAACATAATAAAGAAGACGAAGAAAAGGCAAGATAAAACAAAGTGGACATCCACATGTTGTCTGGCTTCTATGTCCTATGCTGGCCATCATTTAAGTTTTCTGGAAGCATTATGGACAGTTGATCCAAAAGCTAGCACAGCCTTGACAGTGGATGCTCTTGATTAGGTTAGAGAAAAAGCAGCCAAGGACAAGAAAAGCACCCACTATCAAAATCCCACCCCAGCTCTGATGATAAGGCTGTCGGTTTCTGTAAAACCTGGATGCTTCCAGGCGGTGAAAAATTAAGGTTTTTCAAAAATTATCCATGATCGATGGAGAACTATCCATCTGAAACCTGTTTGCAAATAAAATATGTGTGCCTTGGTCACTCTACACCCAGGGGCACACTATAAAGGCACACTGTTTGATTAGTAAAGGAGGTGAGAAAGTTATCCAAGGGTTCTACATTATGATGTGCCACCAATAAAATATGCACTTTTCTCCCTCTTTCTTACACAGGCATGTATGCACACACACGCACACGCGCACATGTGTGCGCGTGCGCACACACACATTTGACTTAGTGAATCATAGGGCCTAAATTTAGAAAGCTTCTAGAGGGAACCAAACATTGAACTGCATTTTCAGGACCCAGAAATACACTCCTGGATGGAGAGTCTTTCACCAAAGTTGGGAAGTCTCTTTCCTGACTATGACTATATCTCTGAGAAAAGAATCAGCTTCCAAATTTGGTGTTAATTCTCTTTGTCTCTCATATCTTCAGAAAGCAATAGTAAGAACTCTATCTCCTTTGTCAAAGCCCCAGCTGAACGTCACTACACCTACCTTATAGCTTTCCCTTTCTGATTCAAAGGGAACTATTTCCTTTAGCCCTAAGTTCTAATGGGACTGTGGAGATAGAAAGCACAAAGTGTCTCAATGAAGAGGCAGATGAAGAAACAAGGAATGAGAAGTACCCTGATTGGAATGCTTGCAAAAAAATAAAAAATTAAAAACTAAACATCATGATCTTTCCACTGTGATCCCCTACACTTACATTTCAAATGCTTGCCAGAAGAGTGTAGTAGTTAAGAACAAATGGTTCCAGCATCAGACAGAGCTACCACCTGTACCACCTTAAGCAAGGTGATGGAATCTTAGTTTCCTCATTTGTATCATGGACAACTTTGGTGCCCACCTCCAAGTGCCAGGGTGCAGACTCAATGCAATCAGGGTATAAAGCTGGGCTCTGCGACTGGTCCTACTAGCTGCTCCACAAAGGTTAGCATCATAGCATCATTATCACTCCTTGCTCCTTCCTCCTCTGACCTTCTCTTCCTCTGAACCTGAGCAAAGCTGCTCTGTACTCTGCAAAAGCAGCAGGTCTCCAATAGCTGCCAATCAACAGATCTCATGTCCCCTTTACCCAGGAAGAAAACCAGTGGGTGAGAAGGCCTATTTCTCTTCATCTTTTTCCATACTCCCCCACTTTTTTCCCCAAACAGTGGGTGGGCAAGGCAAGTTCCTGATGGTTAAACCCTCACCAGAGTCAGTGCCCTCCAGGGGCTCTACCTTACATGATGGCAAGTTCAGAGCAGAATCTATATGTCATGTCTGGTTCTCTCTCCTCATTGCCATCACCCTCATCCATGTCACTCTCATTCTTCACTTGGACTACTGCAGTGGCCTCCCATCTAGCCTTGCTGCCTCCACTCTTTACTTCCTATAACAGCCAGAGTGATCTTTTCAAAATGTCAATGGGACTGTGTCACTTCACCAACCAAAACCTTTTCATGGCTTCCCATAGCACTTAGAATAGATCTATGGCATGACATGATGTCAGACCACCTCCCAGCTTCCTGTCACTCTCCTCTGACTTGCCAACCTCCAACCCCACTGGCCAGTCTCTCTGATAGGCCTCACTCAGGCTGACCTTGTGCCCAGGCCTGGGCAGGTCTCCCAACCTGGCCTGTTCTTCCTCAAACCCCTCCCTAGTTGACCAGCCTCTACTTCCTATTCAGGTCTCAGCCTCTACACTCTCTATCCAGGGAGGCTGTCCCTGACATCCTTTAGGCTCTTCCTGGTTTTCCCTTGCAACACAATGTAACATGGCATGTAACACAATGCAAATTATTCTTACATAAGTGTTTCTGTGTTGTTACTCTCCTTCTACTCTCAACCTCCTCCCCTACTAATCCAGATGCTTCATAAAGGAAGAAACTGTCAATTTTATTTACCTAATGAGTACTGTAAGACCTGAAATAGAATGGGGACGCTCAAATATTGATTGATTGATTGATTGATTGATTGATCGAATGACTTCAAGAATGATGTAAGGTACTAGGGGAAATACAGCCCAAGAAAATAGGAAGGTGACGGGTAGAGGAAGCCAAGCTGACCCTCTGATCAGGCACTGCTGATGGAAGGAAGGTTCACTCCCATCCCACCCCATGCATCAAACCACCTCTCCCAAGCAAGTGCCACACAAGGCCTGAGATTTGTCCTTTGACTTAAACACTTTCTTCATCCCCTTAAAATAAAAATGCCCTTGAGCACAACCAGATGATTTGAAGCACAGCATAAATGAGAACCACTTCTCTCTGCTGTGCCCCAAGGGACCCCTGGGAAACGCAGATGTGAAGAACAGAAGTGTAGAGGGGAAAGATGGAGCAGTAATAAAAGGAGGTAATGAAGGAAAGAAGAGAAAACAAAATCAAGGGGCTGAAGGTCACTTAACACCTACGAAAAGAAAACTTTAGGCAAAGTATAAACATGGCCCCCCATCAGGTTTCCTATCTCTGGGTGGGGTTATGTTCCTGCATCACATGGCCATCATTCCCCAAATGGGAGCCTTGGGCTCTACTCTGCACCTGGAGTGGTGACAGAATAGTGTCTACAGAATGAGCCCTGCTTTAAAAAGACATAGATATTGCACATATATGTGTGTATACATATATGTGTGTATATACATGTATATATGGAATTATGTACAGCATTAAAAAGATGAAGGTGGGTTTTTATACACTCTCATGGAAAGAAGTCAAAATCAAATTATGAATAAAGAAAGCCAAGTTGCTAAATAGTATGTATGGTATGGTCCTAATTCTGGGAGTAAAAAAGGAAAGAGTGAAAGAGAAAGGGGAAGAGGAGAGGAAGAGAGAATTGGCCACAAGCCAGTTCACCCCTCACTTCACTCAAATCTCTATGCAAGCCCTTCCCTGATTGACTGCCCCCAGAGCTCTCCTTCATCCTGTCTCACTTTTCTCCCTAGCACTCATCACATCATATTTTATATTTATTTGCTTCCTCCTATGCTGTCTGCCTCTCCATGAGGAAAAGGTCCTAGATGGTTTTGTCCACCCCCATACTCCCAGCAACTAGAACAAAGCCCAGGGCACAGCAGCAGACCCTCAGGAAATAGGTTTTGAATAAATGAATAGAAACTTCAAAGAAGTCACCTGTAGGGAGTAGAATAAGAAGCAGGGAGGAATGGAGGGGATATATTTTATTTCCACACTTCTGTAGTCTTCTGCTTTGTAAGTTGGTGGGGACAGGTGACTTGGGGACCCTACTCTTCCGCCATCTTGCCCTGCCCCCAGTCTTCTGCTTTGTATTGCAATATTACTTTCCTACTAAAAAATTGAAAATCAACCAATCAATCAAGTTGGGGAACAAATGTCTTCCGTTAGGCTGAACTGACATCTGCCCTCCCCAGTGCCTGCCCCCACATGCAGCTCCCTAGTTCCGAGCCCAAAGCCACCCTGAGCAGGAACTAGCCCTTCCTCCCCATGACAGTCTTTCTCGCCCTTCTCTTTCATCTCTTCTCTAAACCTAGTGCCTCCTAGTTCCTTCTACTGAACTCAGAAGGATCAAGAAAGGTAGGCACTACCTCCATCACACACAAGACAGGCATTAACCAAAGAGGACAGGCTGAAAGGAGAACAGATTAGCTCCTGTTTAAGGCAGAACACTCAGGCTGAAACAATACAGTACATGGAACAAGAGACCTGAAACCTCTTTAAGGGAAATTTATTGTGTCAATGAAAGAAATAGCAGTGACAATTATGTCCTCATCACTGCATGACAGATGGACCTTCATCCACTGAAAACTATTTCTTTGGCTCTTACTGTACCAGGCACAGACCTGGCATTTGACCCCCAAAGTGGGCATCTATCAGGGGGCTCAGAGTTTCCTGATTGACTTTTTCATAGAGCAGGAAGCCCACTATTTCACATCCCTTCTCAACCTGCAACTCAAGAGGCAGGATGGCAATGTGGCATGGGTCACAGGAGTGGGTATCCAGTACCCAGTATCTACAAACACTGTGGACTCAAATATAGCCTCCTTTTTCCCCAGCAGGATGGTGCATCTCCCAGATAATTCTGCACACCCAGGGCAAAGCCAACGTATGAGCTTCCCCCTTAGCAGCTAACACAAGGTGGCATATCTCCAGGGAGCTGACACACAGCTTCCTAAATCAGGGCAAGCAACATTTATATGCTTCCCCGTCACAGGACCTGCAGATCCTCATCTTAGAGACATGGCATCTCTTCCTAGAAGTAGAGGCTCTCTCAACTAGAGAAAAGGATCACCTCAATCTCTAAGCTTTACAGCAGAAAACAAGATTATCTTTCCTGTTTAGCCCAAATGGCTACAGAATGAGATACATGAATTATCTGAATAGTTTGATTAATAGTGATAAGGATAGGTTCACTCTTTCCCTTTGTAACCTAGAGGTCAAGTTTTCCCACTATCTTAAAAAAAATTTTTTTTCTCCTTTTCTCTTGAATTCGTTTCTTCACCGCCTACCTTTCTCCTCACCAGAGTCGCCATCATTCCTTGCCATCTAATCCCACAAAATCTGGCTGCCAGGCCTCAGCACCTACTTGAATATCCTTTTTCAAAGTTCACCAGTGACTTTCTGGTGCTTTTCTCTGTGCAAATCCATCTGGATTTCCCAGGACTTATCATATGGATGGCTCCGCATCTTGGAAATACCTTTCCTTTCACTTCTATGCCCTGGATGCTCAATGTTCTTTCTCCTAATTCTTTTTTTAATGTTTCCTTTATTTTTAATTTTTTTAAAGATTTTATTTATTCATGAGACACACAGAGAGGTGTAGAGATACAGGCAGAAAAAGAAGCAGTCTCCCTGTGGGGAACCCAATGCAGGACTCCATCTCAGGACCCTGGGATCATGATCTGAGCCGAAGGCAGATGCTTAACCACTGAGCCACCCAGTGCTCCCTTTTCTAATTCTTGAACACCCTGCCTCCTTGCTAAATATTACCACTCCCCAAGAATATACCCGTGGCCTCTACTCTTTCTATTCTCCTACCCTTTCCAATCCCATGTAAGCCTATAGCTTCAAATCCACTGTTGGGAAAAGATGTCTCTGATGCTGGTTATCTTTCTTTTACCCTTACTCTCTCCCCAGCTCTAAGCCTCAGCCTGCCCACCTGCAATCCTATCCCCAGAGAAATCGTGCCAGACCACCAACAAACAGGCCCAAACACTTCTTTATACACCCTCTAAAATTCCTGTCCTATCTCACCCTCCTCCTCATTCCTGTGGCCACTATCCACCATCAGGTACATCCTCCCTTCTCTGAACAACCACAGTCCCTCGCTTCACCCCTCATCACAGACAACCCTGTCTACATTGCAGTCTGGTCATCTGCCTACGGATCTCATCTCCTGGGCTGATCTGTAACCACTCCTACTACCGGACCAGTCCTTTGGCTCTGCATTCCACAGTGCTTTGCACATAGCAGGTACTACAAGAATGAATGAAAATATCCTTAACCACCATACCCAATGAACAAGGTATGTAAATGCTGTAGAGGGCACCTCACTTCCCTTCAGTGTTCACTTATCATCTTTCACTCTGAGCCACTATGTACCAGGTACTTAGCTAGACACTGCAGATATTGCTGCCACTGGTACTACTCCCGCTTCTGTTGATGCTACTGCTAATACTACTGCTATTCCTATCAGGAGTAACAACAGACACTCAGTACTGACTATGCTAAATATTTATGGGGATTATAGCATTTAAGCTTAACAACCACCCTATGAGAGAAGTCACATTTTCCCCCCATTTCACACATAGGACAATTAAAGCAGAGACGAAAGCTGAGTGACTTCTCTGCCTTCAGGGAGCTCTTAGTTAAGCAAAGGAGGACAGGCCCTGGACATATGGTTCCAACGTGCTAAGTGCTATGAAGGAAAAGCATAGGATATAATAGGAGTGCAAAGCAAGGGGACATAACTCAGGCCCAGGGCCACGGATGCTTTGCTGAAGAACCCATACTTAAGTAGAAATCTGAAGGACAAAACCAGAACAAGTTAGCAAAAGAGGAAGAAAGAAAAGACTATTTCAAGGGGCCAGGCTTGCCCTGGGAACGCACAGGCCCCCAAGAGGCTGGGCACTGCTAATGGAAAAAGAATGCCTTGCTCAACAGAGCACCTATCCTCTGCAATCGTCCTGTGCACTAGATAAGGAGAAAATCATTTTGGCCTGCCTGGAGGGCTGGGGACTAGGGCTCACCCACCAAGCATATTTCTTATTTTCCATTTACATTTAAACACAGGATATTGAGATGCACGTATAATCAAATCCCTTATAGACTCCCACTTTACAAAATCCTTCGGAGGGGGGGCATATTTTTTAAAGAATTTAATGACTAAGTATTAGCAAAATATAATGATAATTGGTATGATAGATTCCAAACTATCAGAAATGCAGAAACTCTCCCAGAATCCCACAAAAAGAGTTCTATGTCATCAAGTCAAAGAGGTTTTGTCTCAAAGAGAGGCAGTAATTATAATCTAATGGCAGTAAATCCTTAAGCCAGCTCATGCAATGGGGTTACCCTCTCAACAGAATAAAATAATTTTTTTTTTAATTTGCAACCACCTGAGACACAACTCCCTGGTGTTTTTTGTTGTTGTTGTTGTTTTTTTCTTTTTCTTTTTTCTTTGCCTGCAACAAAACAGAATCATCCAAGCTCTTTCTTGTCGATCTAAATTCTCTGTGTCTCCTTTACCATAGCTCCAATGTACTATAAATATACAGCTTTTGTGACATAAATGCAAAGTTTTATTGTGCCGTTAGCCTTGATAGAAAGCACTGCAGAAAGTTGTTTAGAAATTAAATATCTAAAACAAGCTATTTTAAAATCCAAGGCCCTCACTATTTCATGTCTGCAATGAAGAAATTTCATCTTGGGGAGAGCAAGCTGTCTTTCACACCATATGGCTAATGGTGGTGCATAGCAATTAGCCAGGCTGATTAATGGTGAACAGACTCTAATTTTATGCTTATAATTGAGCCTGCATTTGCACCCCTGGTGCAAATTCAGCACATCCCAACTTCCACTTACAACAGGCAAGAAATCAAGAGAAATAGGATGGTGTGGAAAGTGAGAATTTTTTTCCTAAAGCCCCCTAAAGAGCATCAGATTTGCAATTTAAAAGACTGTTAGCCACACAATAGATGACAGGTTTGTGTAATAGGGTCATGGCGGCCTGGTAAACAAACAGTACCCCTTACACATCTATAGGCAGCCAGGAAAACCGTAATCTGTAACATTAGCAGGATGACATTTTGAATATGGCTTTTCCCTCTTAGCCACACAGTACAAACATCATCATTTGCCTTCAGCGGCTTGAGAATTTTATTTTTGCTATTTTTATGTTTCTGAAAAATAGAAAGAACATCAGCAGTGAAGCACGCCAACCAGCATAATAAAGTACTTTGGACCAATGAATTTTAAGAACAAGAAAAATATAAACTGCACTAATAGAGGGTAGGCTTGTGTGTGAAAGGCATAATATATCTTTAAGTATTTCAAGAACAGAATTATTTCTAGCACAGTCCAAACATGTACAGATATGAGATGCAAATCTATGATACATAGACATTAGTTGGCCTATTGTTGGAGATCCATCTTCCTGTCTGTCCCCTATTTGCCAGAACCACATATAACAGAACATGGAAAATTCATTCTAATGACATGCTAATTGCAGGAAGCTAAAATAGAGATATGATCAGAAAAACAGTAATACAAAGGAGGTCATTTTTTAAATGCTTTTCAAAATGATTTTACTCATTTAATTCTGAAAAGTGTAACTCAGCTTTAACTGTACAATTGCTGTATATGGTACAACACCTATTTTTATCTAATAATATCTTCTAAGAAACTGATGACCATATTTTTGGGTTGTGCTACTGTTTTAAAGGCAAGGAAAAGCTACCTGTTCATGGAATAATTGACAAGTTTTACAAATCACTGAAGTGAAAACTTGTCCAACACCTGAGGAATCTGGAATAATCTATTGAAAGTATGCTCTTTAAAAAGAAAAATAATAATTTTACATGCATCCATAATAACAGATATTGAAGTTAATATTTGGGATTTCAGTAAGAAAACACACTAAGCCCTTTTTACTTTATTCCCACCTGTGGAGTTTTAAGACTGCTTTCCCCATAAGTCCATGAGCTGCAGATAAAGCCCACCCATGCCGAAGTGGCAGCTGAAGCCTAAAACGACTGGTCAGTAATAGTCAGGAGCCAAGCATACTTTGTGCCAGGGAGAGCCTGCATGGCTAACAAAGCAATTAGTAGCCTTTCCCTGATGCATAGTGGCATCTTCATGCTTTGTCCAATTACTCAGAATATATCAGGTGTTATTTTATGCTGGTGTTATTTTATGAAGAAGGAGAATCCTATACTGCAAGTTTAAAGGCTGTTTTCTGGTCTACTCTCTCACATGTGGAGGACTGGCTGAGGCCATGAAAGTGAATTTGGTCTGCTCTTATTTTCAAATGCGTGGCTTATGTCTGATTACAGGCAAAATAAATACACTCATTTGTGGGTGACATGAATTTTTATAACTTTCAGGTGTAAACATTTGCCAACCTTCTAAAAGCTCACTGCCACTGAAAAATATTAACTACGCTGTCACAGTTCTATACTGGGTCACTAAGATGAGAGATCAGATGCAAGGGGGAAAAACCCACGCTTGACTTAAGGAGGAATGATGCCTTTGCACCGACGGTCACATTTTCAAGTGGGAGAATTAAAAAGGGGAACTATAACTTTCAAGTCTTATCCAAACAGAGGCTTTGCTGACATCAATAGAACTCTTACTCATTTTACTAGCAATGCAGTTGAGCACATATATTAACACTAAAAGGATATACTGTATTTTGTTTGATTGAAAGGAAGAAGGGGAGGGCACTGCTTTGTGCCCATTAAAAGTGTGATATCAAAATGGAAATATATGTCTTTCAGTATGAAATCTGATAGTCAAGAACTACTGAGATGTCTGTGACACTTTATTACCAATACTCGTGTTTAACAGTTCTTTTTAAATTATCTAATACAAGTAAGATATATACCCCTAAATAATCCTGAGCTCACCTAGATTTGAGATGCGAACTCATCTTCTCTCTGCTAATTAAAGGGAGAGAACAAGGTTTTTCTTACCTGCACATGATCTCATGTGTGAGCAAGACTCGGCACATTTCTGGGTTCTTGTCTTGGCCTTCATACACTATGGCCTGAAAACAAAGGCATGATTTGAGCTAAAAATGGAACTAAGTAAAGAGAACAAACTATTAACAATTGAGTACTTGACCACTTCAACATTGCTGAGAGCCAATTAGCTCTCTGGAGCTGCCTCACTGAGCTATTTCAAGATACATTGTTAAGGATCAACTCAAATCAAGTAGAGGGCATATGTTCCTCTCTGTCCCGTAAACTACATTACTATGACGCACACCTTTGGATCAGTAAGTGAGATGAACTTCTGTTGTCAAGACAACCACAATTTTCCTTTCAATTCAGAATAAGATAAACCTAATCATTGAAGGTAGAAAAACCCAGAAGGTTTAGCAGATTCAGATGCCAGTGATTTAAAATACAGAAAAGCACGTGGATTTGACATCTAAACATGCATTTGTCACTTCATTTTACTACTTCCAGCCCCAGCATTTACTGTTCTAGAGATGAGTAGCAAAAAACAAGTGGGGGTATGGTTAATGAGTCCGTTCACTAACTGTGTCTTCTTTGAGATGATTCATCAATCAGGGAAAATCCTTCTTCCCGCCTACAGGCTGAAAACATGTGCTCTCCAGGGTGTACACCCACCCAAACAGTAATACACGCCGGCATATGCTGTGTGTGTGTGGGCTTAAGCCATGGAGTTATCTCCCTAAACTGAGAAGAATTACATCTGACTCCCAAAATTTGGACTCCAAACTACCTCATCAGCCAGTATGTCTTTGTCTGTTTTTAGTAATGTGCATACAAACATTTTGCTTAAAATCACCCTGAAGTTTCCCTGAGATGGCAGCCTCCTGGAATATTTACAGGCTAATACCTGGGCCAGAGAAAAACACAGCTATTGGTAGAGTAACGCTCTACATCAGGATACATTTTAACTAGCTTAACACTCTATCAGTGCATGATACAAACACTGCTTCAAATTATTAATAAAATTACTTTCACACATTCAGATAACTCAATTTCTTGGTGGCAAAACTATTTAAATTAACCAGAGACTATCTTTATTTAGTACATAGAGATGCTGTGGTGACCTTCTTGTAGTTGGCTTTAATGTGCTTTGTTTATAAACCTGGGACTTTTAGAAGACACAGTGTGGGCAGACTCTAGAGCAGGCTCTGGGTATAATATCTAATTCCATTACAGAACAAAAATTGCAACAAATAAAAACATGATGTAAAGTACTTGTATAAGGAGAAAACCTTTCACTAGCTGTCAAAACCATTTTTTATGGTTAGTCTATCATAACCTTGTATTTTTTAACATTTTATTTTGACATAATTTTAGACTTACAGGAAAGCTGCAAGAATATATAAAGAATTACAAGATACTCCTTAATCAGCTCCCTCAAATGTTTACACTTCACTAAAACCATTTATTCTTTCCTATTTTTTCCTAAACTGTTTATAAGTATACTGCAGACATATTTTAAATACTTCAGCATATATTTTCCTTAAAATGAAGAATTCTCTTCCATAACCACAGTACAAGTATCTGAATTAGAAAATTAGCACTGATATACCATAAGCTAATCTACAGACTTTACTGACATTTACCAATTACCCAATAATGTCCTTCATTGCATGCATACATACATACATACATACATACATGATTTTAAAAATCCAGTACCAATCACTGCATTCAGTTGTGCTGTCTCCTTTAATATAGAACGTTCCTGAGTCGAGTTAATGGTGTTGACATTGTTAAAGACGGTAAGCCAGTTCTTTTGTACAGTATCCTCAGTTTAGGTTTGTCTGATGTTTCCTCAGACTTAGACTAAAGTTACACGATTCAGGGCCAGAATGCCACAGATGTGATTCTGGGTTCTTCCCAGTATATCAGATCACACTGTCAACTAGTTCCATTACTGGCAGTAAACTCTAACCATTTGGTTAAGGTGGTGACTGCCATCCACTAGAGATCATAGTCAGATTTCCCCACTGTGAGATTACTACTTCACTTTATGTAATGCATAACCATCCTCTTGGAGAGATCATCTCCATTATGGTAATATCATATGATGCCTAAAATTTTCATCCACAAGTGTCAGCATCCACTGATGATTCTTTCCTGTATTCTTAAGAGACCTTTTCAAATACCCAAGAATTTGCTTTATTCAAGAAAATGCAGAGTAAATCAAAAACATTTTGAAAGCCAAAAATTTTATCTGTCTGCTTTATTTATTCCAATCACTGCTCAAATCAAAGAAATAACTGTAAGGAACCGATTAGGTATCAAACATGGTGATTAAAAAAAATTTTTTTTTATTAAAAATTTTAATCATGCATTTTTGTGACATCCTATTATCACTACATATTTGGGATAGTCTCTTAATATCCCAATAACCCTCTGTTTCAATTTCAGTTTTTTGTTATACTAAACTGATACAAGTAACTTGATAAATATATCCACAGATATGGTAGGATTTTCCTTCCTGTAAAAAAAAAAAAAAAAAAAGGTTTGGTTTTTTTAAGAGGAATGTGTTTCAGTTATATCAGCCTTCTCACCTTGATTCTTTCTAGATGATATTATTTTTGTTGAGGCTGCTGATTCCACCAAAACCAGTGATATCCATGGTGATATTCAATGAAAGACATGCCACAGTGCAGATATGCTCACCACTGCCCTAAACAGTAGATGACCCATGGATGCCCAGGGATCCCAGGTTTTTATCTTTAGTGACTGAATATCATTTGTTGAAGGCCCAGCACCTCTGTAATGCACCTCTTTACTAAATGCCAAGCTGCCAGTTCACTTCTGGCAGCAGAATCAAAATGGAGAATCCTCTAAATCAAGCATAGAAAAATAAAAGCATGAGTTCAGATTTGCTCAGAAATAGTTGGGAATTCTAGAGAGGAGTGGAAGCATAAAGTTTCTGCCATCCCTCTTTTTGATGCCTCAACAGAGCAATATTTTTTAGCACATAAACACAGGGAAAGAAGTGCTACTTCTATGATTTCTGAAATAAAAGTAAGAGAAACGGGGAGTCTTTTCATTCTCCTATGAAGTAGAACTAAAATCCTGGAAGTACAATAAATTAGAACATTAGTATAACAGAATTAGTTAAAGAGTGGACCTCATTCACAGGCAGATCTACCTCTGACCTCACTGATGCAATATTTGTCACTGAAAAGCCTTCTTAACACACACACACACACACACACACATACAATATCATATAAAAGATATGAGCCAAGAAATCAATATTCTAATGAGATCCAAAATGGTAAAATATGATAAATTTGTTTTGCTGAGTATATCTGAAGCAGAGTGTCTTTAGTAAGACAGACTTTTGAAAAATGTCACTAGGCTTTCCCTGCAGCTTACACACACAACTGAGAGCCACACATCAACTTTCTACCATCTACATTTTGTACACACGTCAAGATGGGTTCACAGTTCAGCAAACCCAGACTTTAAGCCTAAAAGGAAAAGGAGCTTCTTATACCAACTTAGAAGTTTCTGCTTTTCTTACTAATTTAAATATGTGTCTCTGTGGGGTGTGAATAAAGCTTGCTGGGACTGGATCAGCTGGGAGATCACAGAAGCATATAAACAGCATTGACTATTTTAAGTGAAACCATTTTAATAGACAGCTGGTTTAGGGCCCAGACAATGGAACACGAAGAAGAAGGCTTATTTTATTTTCATCCTCCATAGTAAATCATGTGTCTGCTCACTGTGAGGAAGGTAGTCTGTTGTGAGAGCGACAAAGACAACAGTGGTTTAAATAAATCAATGTGTTTATCAGGAGTAAGGACCAGAGGCCTGTTACAGACATGGGCAGGAGGGGGAGGGAAAGCATATGAAATATATTATTTAAATAAATGAACTGATGGCAAAGCAAGTGCAGGTTTTCACCTAAGAAATAAAAAATACAGTATCAAGCAGAAAACGATATTGACCTTAATTCTGCCAATGGCAAGTAAATCCCGGAAGGTGGCAGAAATACTTGTGCAGGAAGAAAACTAAAAGAATAAACAGCACTAGCTTCAACTTAACTTTAAAAACCTGGTGAAATTGATAATGAAGTTGTCAAAACTTGACCTATGTGGAGCAGATTTAGTTTCCTGACATACTGGCCCTCTTTCCCCTTTCCCTAATGTCCTGTTCTAAGAAGCAGAAAGAAAATATCCAAGGATTTATAACACCTCATTAATTTTCAGACTGAGGATTTTTTTAGAATACTTTTTCATAATGAACAAAAATGAGGAAAAAATGGGAATTGTTAAACTTTCATACCCTTATGCAACAGCAGTGCCCGAAGTTTTACTGGGAAAGACTAAAATGCCATTAATTTCAAATTCCCAATTATAAGTCCACCTATTCAGCCTTTGAAAAGGAATAAATCAATTAATGGAGAAAATCTGCCTCAGTTTGCCACTGTTTTAGATAGCATCTTGTAAAGTGTGATTCATCCCTGATTTTCTAGGATATCACTGGGTCTTAAAAGTTAATTGAAACTTAATGTGGATAAAGACCACACAGAAAAAATGAAAAATACACAGTGAACATGCACCAGGATCACACTTCAATAGGATGCCAAAGGAAATACAGAGAATTAAGCAAGCCTCTTCTTTGTTTACTCTTCTAATAGTTTTAACTCTTTTTGTTCTATGCCAAAACAAAGAGGGTGAGGAAAATAGTTTTGACTTTAGTTCTTCAAAACCCAAAAGCATTTTAGGAACAAATGTTTTCATGAGAAGCCTTTTTTTGGTTTACAACCAAACAATAGATTACATGTCATCATTAGAAGGAAGGTGGGAGGGAAGGAAGAAAGGAAAGAAGGAAAGAAGGAAGGAAGGAAAGAAGGAAGGGAGGGAGGGAGGGAGGAAGGAGAGAGTGAGAGAGGGAGGGTAGGAGGGAAGGAAAGAAAAAAGATGGAAAGAAAGAGAGAAAAGAGAGAGATGGGTGATTCATAATTATCAAAAACTCCTAATTTTCCATTTAAGTAAAAGAGAGTAACCTTGAAAATTTTACTTCTTTTTCTACATACAGAATAAAGGCCAAACCGAATTTGTCACCTTCAAAAATAAGTTCATGAATGTACAAAGTACCTCCTTCAAACAGAAGTAAAATATCCTCTAAATACAGACTGTCAACAAGCCTTTGGTAGCAAATTACCAAGAATTGGAACGAATCAAAAAATAATATGAACACCTACAATATCAATGTACTATAATATTAATCATTGCATTCAACCACCAAGTTATATTACTTGTCATTAAGGGAAAAAAAAAGTGGTAGCTTATGTGATCCCAGAAATTTCCAGTAGGTGAAGGAGCCCTAGTTAAAAATTAACCTGTGCCAAAGAAAACACTACAAATCTGACATTTCATAAACAATTGTGTCAAACAGCAATCCAACATTAATAGTGGGATAAAATAAAAAATTATTTTGCTTCAATTAGCAGCTGGGCTACTGGTGAACAAATTATAAAGATGTAATTTCAGCTTAGCAGCTAAGAAGGCCTGTTTTCAGAACTGAATTCAAAGTTGCAAAGGAATGATATCATATTCAGTATGCTGTTCAGTTACATCACAGTCCTGAATAAAAAGAGAATGTGTATCGAAAGCAGTTAGCTTTAGAATACATCTTTAATGTCTCAAAGAAATAAAATCCCCGATATTATTCAAGCACCGAG
Source organism: Canis lupus dingo (assembly GCF_003254725.2). NCBI lineage: Eukaryota > Metazoa > Chordata > Mammalia > Carnivora > Canidae > Canis > Canis lupus. Next base: position 51,819,993 of record NC_064246.1, on the reverse strand, counting down.
ATAAAAACTGAATCACTCTAACAATCCCACATGGTATTTCTTTTTCTAACAGTAGTAAGAGATATTTCACTCATATGATAGCTACATTTACATCTATATTAGTAGATACAGCTGGCTTTGTCAACCCAATGGGACAATAATAATAATAATAAAATAATAAAAGCAGCTAATTTATTAAGCACTTAATATGTGCCAGTCACTATTCTAAGCACTTCACATGTATGAATTCATTTAATTGTCACAAAAGAGCTTCAAGGTAGGTGTTATCATTATTTCCATTAGTTTTATTCCAAATGCTTACATATTTTAATTACTCTGAGATCAAATCATTCTTGCTCAACAACTATATAAACAATTCACCCACATCCAAACACTCCTTCACTCCTCAGCATTATAAGGAAAGACGTAAGAACAGACTATTGGTGTAGTCATCTGAGTTCGATAAATGCATCACTACTAATATGTTCGTTTTTAATGCTGTTCAAACATTCACATGGAAACAGCTCTAGCGTAAATATCCCCGAACAAATGGCTGTATATTATCCAGGAGGGAGCAGTTGGGCCGCCAGACTGGGGAAGTACTAGGCCATCTGGCTCCGGCAATCTCTCCAAAACCATCAGCTTTGTTTTCACCCCCAGACTCCAAACAACACATTTTCCACTGTGATGAGTTTACATTTTCCCAAACACAGGTCCTGATCATGCATAAAAATTCCAAACTTCTTCATTCCTCTATGTGCAAGGAAATTTAAATCACCTGCATTTTTGACATGTTACCAAAGGAGAGAGAAAGCTGCTACAAGGTGGCTCCTGACTCTAAACCTGCCCTGTCTTTTTCTGTTTGTAGGTTTTTCCAAATGTAGGAAAGAATCTCTCGGCTGGCCTCTTGAATTCCTTTGGAACTTATTGATATACTAAAAATGTGTTTATCTACCAATGAAGAACCATGAACTGAAAGGGTTGTTAATCAAATCTACGTAGCTGTGGCAGGATATAATGAAACAATCAATAGGAAGAAATGTGCTTGCATCAATAACTTAAAGTACCGGGAACAACAAAACAAATACATAAAGAAGATTAGCTTGTAAGAGAAATAGGACAGCATTTCTGATCATCGTACTTTGGACTTCCCACTATGCTTTCCACTTTTTAGGGTCCCCTTACCACATCATCTACCTTCAAGCCCATACTCGACAAGGATTATGTGACCGTTATTTTTCCCTTTCCAAAAAAAGAGCTTCTGTCTGTGGGCAGGAATACTTTGTTTTTGATAACTTTATGGAACTTAGTACTCTTTCTCTAAATTATAAGAAAAGTCACTTTTTTTAAAGCAAGATGGTAGGAGAGAAGATAAGTTAAAGGCTTTTTTTTTAATTATTTAATGTTAACCCACCTAAGCAATCACAGAACGTAATCATATTTCAAATACTACATGAAAGTCTGAAATGAGGCACATTAAACATCAGACCTCTCCCCACTGGGTTCATTTGAGCTTCTGCAGTAGATATTGTTTCTGAATGCAACAACCATAAACTTCTGGATCCTACAGGCCTTTTTGCATGCTCACTAATGGAATACCAAAAACAGCAATGACACAAAAACAACCTATTTTTAGTCCGGCTAAACTTGGTTTTGAACAACCCTTCCCAAAAGCAAGCCTCTCATTTTCTAGTTGGTGGATGAATTTTTTAAATATCGTCACATCCTTTGTGTTTTATGAGAGAGGCATTGGGATAAGGGTGCTCGGATCCTTATACATTCACTTATAATAAAACTTCATCTTTCCTGCTTGAGTCCAAAATTAAGAGTCATTACCCAAGGTAGTGTAATGAGACACTTTGAAAAGGTGTGAAATACTGTGTCATGCCAATACATCTTGGTTGATTGAGTACATTTCTGTTTGATTTCAATGCTGCTAACTCCACTCAAGTTCAGGAACATTCTATAAAAATATTGAGTGCACAGATAGTTTTGGATTTTGCTTGCCAAAGATTCTCTTTGAGTTTTAACCCCAACTTCTGAGTCCAAGATAAGACATCACACACATAAAGCTGCATCTCTGATATGAAAAATGTTACAAACAAGCAGCTAAGAGAAGACACTTGAACTTTGGCTAGGTATTCCCTCCAAAATTTTATGATAACTTCACTCAAATTATCCTATTTTGTACTCTAAATATCAAAATCCTGAGTCTATCTGGAAGAATTTCACAGGGGAAACAAAATTTTAACTATTTAATCAGTCAGCTAATGTCAAGCCTTACTTCTGATTCCAGATTCAAGGGGCCAGGCCACTGTATACTTAATGAAAATATGAAATTTAAACAATTTTAAATCACAGTAATTTCAAGCTAGATGAGAATCTGCTGTTTTACTCATTAAGACTAAAATATAATAATTATGTCAAAGCCAGGAAAAGTTATGCTTCTTCACACTGATCTGCTTTTTTAAGACTATTATATTAACGGTGTATACAAGAAGCTAACCTACTTCCCAAACTCTTACAGCACATAATCAACAAACAGATAATGGGCAGGGATTGCCTTTCAAAGTGAAACCTACACAGAAGGCATTAGACCGTTATTATGAAAGCAAACAGGTATGCCTCAGAAAAGAAATCCCTTTCTTTTGATATTTTTAGAACAAATTCAGATAACCATTTAAACCTTTTTCAGGTCCCTCCCCATCAAAATACACAATTGCATACATTTATAATTGTAACTTTTACTGAGATGTCATATTATGGCAAATGACTTTCTCATACCTGTTATTATTAAAAATAAACTAAATCTTGTTCTAGGCCCCCACTTCCAATTGATAGAATTTATAATACCAGGCAGTCAAAGAATGCCCTATGCTGTCATTTTTCCTTAAGCTCTATGACTTCATTAGTAAAATGATATTTGATGTATTGCTTTATAAAAATCAAGATAATTCCTCCACCATATGAGACTGTGTAAAGTCAGTTCATTTCATAATGGGAAAATCAGTTCTGGTGGCATTTGTTGTTTAAGGGGTCTAAAAGTTTTGAAAGCAGTTAATCACTTCAAACGTGTCCTAGTTTTGCACTCCTTACAATTGTTTGTTTCATAGTGCTGCCTATGATTTCATATTTAAGTGATCAATGTTGCACAAGTAGACAAGCCTTTCACACTGATTTGTGGGGATTTTTTTGTCTTTTAAAAAGAAATTTCTAATAAATGCATATGGAATATGTATTTGAGTTCATACTTTCTCCCTCCTCCTCCCCTGTTTTCTTTCCTCTGATGAGAATGGCAGGAAAAGATATCTAGGGTATCAAAGACAATTTTTTAAAACAAAACTCCACTTAAGACATTTTTGTTTTCATACAGTAAAAAAAAAAAAAAAAGAAAAAGAAAAAAAGTTACTGAAATCAGGCTTTTGCGTTTCTGCTTGGCAGGGAAAAAAATTTTTTTAACAAAATCCAATGTGTCCAAATGAAAGAGAATTATCCTATGTAATAATCAAAATGAGTAAAGAAAATAAGACCAAGACTAAAAGTATAAATGTGAATTTACTCCGACCAATCAACCAAGAAATAAATCTTCAAGAAAGTCAAATATTTTAAGGACATAACTTGAAATAGATTTCAATAGGTATTTATTTATTATTTTTAAAACTACATTTCACACCCTCATGTTTTCTACTTGGTTCACAATGAAATATGAGACCTAACAATCAAAATTAGCTATTATTGAAAGGTTCTTGCTGAGTAGATTTTAAAACTTCCAGCAGCTTATGAATGTGTATTTTGTACAACATATGTAAGCCGTGCTTATCTAAAAATAATTTTTAAATATGCATATGTACCATAATTTGAAACTTCCAAGTCAGTATCTGTGAAAGAAGGGATACCCTTATTTTATCCTTATTTTAAAGGGAATATTTTAAAATTGCAATCAAGCAAACAAGTTTTATTCCTCTTTAGTACACAATGTATAACTTTTCTCTTTGTTCTAACTTCTTTCCTCCACCCAATAAAGCTGGGTTCTTTTTTGTGCCTAAGTCTTCCAACTACCTAACCAGCTACTTAATTCTGAAACTAAACTTTTTCTTAAAATCAAAAAAAAAAAAAAAAAAAAAAAGGCTCCTGTGCCTCATTAAAACGTCAGGCCTCTTTTCTGACTCGGCTCATAATTGTATCTTTTAAACCATAACTCAACCTTAATGTATACTGCTTGACACCGGCGTGTTGGAGAGTTTAAGAAAATGCCGTCTATGTACCTTTAAGACCACAAGCTCACTCATGCTGCCTGGCTTCTTGCCAAACTTGGAGGCAAAAGCAGGAGGATTTTTGCAAAATATCCTCTCTAACAATTGCCGCTCCCTCTTCCAACAGCACTACCACTACCACCTCCTCCTTTAAAAAAAAATCTGTGGAGTGGGTCATCTGCGCTCTCAGCTCATCTCACCACTCCTGAGTAAGCTACCTAGGCGCCCCCACACCCTTCCCTGCACTGTATCTCCCAGGAGAGGCCCGGAGGGGGTTCGGGTTTCACAGGCTCAGCCCACTCTACACCAAGGCCCCCTGGGCACCTTTTGCGCCCCCTGGGGCTTCTCGGCGGGTCAAAGGAAGTTCAGCACTTACTCTCCCCACTCAGGACCCTGTAGTCTTAAAGCACAAGGCCTGAGTCTCCCTTGGTAGGAAGGAGCCGTCGAGCCATCTTCCCCACGCGGTGGACGCTAGTGTGTGTATCCGCACCTGGAAGGCTGCGCTGAGAAATGGGGCCTGAGGTCCGCCCTGGCGTCGAGAGTTCAAGTCCCAGACCCCGCGCTAAAGAGTAGCCACCTTCTTGACTTCCCCAAATTTCGAGGCCCTAGAGTCACCCCACGGCGCGAAATTAAGAAACTTACTTGTTTTGTCATGGAGTCGATGAGGCGCACGTAGAAATCTTGCTCCGTCCTTATCCCTGGGGAAGAGGGGAAGGGGAAAGGGGAACGAAAGAAAATTAAGTGAGAGAGGATCTGCCGCAAAATAAACAAACAAACAAAACACAAAGAATGGGGCTTTAAGGCTTATGCAACGCCTACTGTCCCAGAGAAGCACCGGCAGGACACCACCACCCCCACGTCCCCCAGTGTCCAGAGAGGGGCCAGTCCCCAAGCGCGGCAGCTGAGAATGTGGCAGGACCCCCCACCTGGCTACCCTCCCTTCTCTCCATGGGAGCCCCTCTGCGCGCTCTCCGGGAGCCATCAAGGCCACGAGCCCCCCACCCCAGCCCAGCCCAGCCCAGCCCAAAGGACTCAAGGCCTGGAGTCGGGGCTAAGCCAAGGAAACAGGCCTTAGGAATGGGAGGAGGAGAGAAATGGCCCCTGCGAGGGCCAGGCCTGCACACCTGGCCCCAGGTATGCGCGAGCCCGCTACGGCCGCCTTCCGGCTCCTCGGGGCCTCCTCGGGTGAAACCTCCTTAGGCGAAACTTAGGAGAGGCCCGGTGACCCCGAGGACCGTGGACGGCTGCGCGTGCTCGGGGCTCTGGTCCGCTTGGATCTTCCCGCGCACCCTGCCCTCACCCAGGGCCCCAGGGTGCCGGCGCGGACCCGACCCGAGCCTCACCATTGCTGTAGAGGAGCTGGAGCCGGTAGTGAATCCCGTTATTGGTCTTTTCGCTGTTGGCTTCCTGGGTTGCAGCAGGACGCAAAGACACAACAAGAGACGCAGGAAAGAGGTCGGCGTGAGCGAGTGTGGACCGACTTCGAGGCAACTTTCCCAAGGACCGGACCCCCAGCCGGGGAACCGGGCAGGCCCGGGAGCAGCAGAAATTGCGGCCACCTGTGATCCCTCTGCCGCCCTCCCGACCCTTACTGCTCCCTCTTCCCTTCCAGAAAATTCCGTGGGGCCTGGGGGCTCGGGCCTGGGCCAGCAGAGGCAGGAGCCGCGCGTGGTGGCGCGCTCGAGGGCGGGTTCATCCCGGGCGCCCTTGACTCTGGAGTGCGAAGCCGGGCTCGCCTCTCTCCAGCTCTGGGGCTCCACGCGAACTTTTTTGGGAGCAGAACCTCACGGACGAGGAGCCCGGGTTCGCCCAGGACGGGAAGTGGCTTGGGGGACCCCGCTCAGGAGTGTGTTATGGATGCTTTGCACTCGCCGAGGAGCGCGCCTCCCGAAGCGGCTGGGCCTGCTCCCCGGCCGGGGGCGAGGGGCAGCGGCGCTGCGCCCACTTACTTTTTCCTTCTCCACGAACCCCACAAAGGCTGTCCTCTCGATCTCCACGGGCTGGCCCTGTCTGTCGTAGAGGGCCAGGACGAAGTGGAAGAAGTTGGATTTCCGCAGATTGGAAGGCGGCTGCTTCTCAAAGTGAGCCCGGGCCAGACCCACCCCGCTGCGGCCAAAGACGCAGAGTTAGACGGCTAAGCGGGACACCGACGCGAGACCCTTTGTCACCCCTTACACACGGGAGGCCCGTCAAACACCAACCTCCTCTACCCCCAGAGCACCCAGTGGGCGCCCTACACGCCCCCTCCGGCGCCCCGGGCCCACCCGGCCGCGGACATGCGTGCTCCCGCGTGTCCAATCCTCCCGCCGAGCACAGGGCGCGCCCCCCAACTCGCGGAAGAGCCGCGAAAGTTTTGTTTGGGTTTTGCGCAGGAGATAAAACCCTGCAAGCGTTTACTCCGACTTGACGCGCGCTGCGTGGGAAGGCAGAAAGGTGGAGGTGCATGCGGTGAACCCGCGTTCGCGGCATACAGCCGGTCCTTCACAACCTGGAAGGAGGGGAGCAGGGGAATCGGTCCCCGCCGCCCCCACGAGCCTCCCGCCTCAGCTTCGAGGGCAGGTGAGGATGGATGGGGAACAGGCTCAGCTTCTTGAAGCCGCAGCCAGCCTCCAGGAAACCTCGTGTGCCCCCGCCAAGCGCGGGCGCCCGGCCTCGGGAAACCGCATGCCCCCTCCCCGAATAAAGCAAGTGAGAAAAAGGATCTGGGGGGGGGGTGCTCAGAGCTGTCAGGTGTGGCCGCTGTGGAACCGGGAGCTGGGGGTGTTTTTAAAAGACCTATCCTGACAAAGTTTCGCTGTTCCACAGAAATCCACACACTCATTCCAGAAACCCTGTGGACCAGGGGTGCCAACGGAGCGCGCCCGTGGGGGACCTGGAGGCTCGGGTGCTAGGGGCGCCGGGAGGCCACTGACAACCCGACCTGCTCAACACAAGGGCGCGCTCACACACACACACACACACACACACACACACACGCACTCTTTCGCTCCCAGGCCAGTTACCCAACTCACTCTCACTACTAACCACCCCCATCCGTGTACTCAGCGGGGATGGGAACAGTGTTGCAGACACTTGTCCCCTGCCCGGAGAAGATGAGGATGAGGTAATTAGTCATCTTCCTTTTTCCCCTTCCGCCCTCTCCGAGCCCGATAGGGCCAGGGGCCGCCAGATCTCCTACTCCCTCAAGCCCAGCTGGTGGTCTGGGGGAAAAAAAAAAGACCATTTCTCACTCGGGACCAGGAGTCCCCGGAAAGGGTGATAAGAGTGCCCAGAAAAGTTCCCCCACGTCAATCTCCAAGGGCAGTGCCTCCAGGCCACACAGTCTAGCATCTCAGGAACTGAGAGTGGGAGAGGGGCTGGAAGGGACCGGTGACAGAGGGTGGAGAAGACTTTTAGGGGATGTCAGAATTAAAGTTGGGAGTTGCTGTTCTACCGGTGGACCGAGAAAAACTGAAAGCTAGCGAGAGGGGGACAGAGGGGGACAGAGAACCAGACCGAGGAATTAAGAGAAGGTTCTGGGGACACATGGAGAGAGAAAAGGGGAGAGAAAGAGAGGTAAGGAAAGGAGAAGAGAGGAAGGAGGGGTGAAGAAAGAAGGGGAAGGAAAGAATGAAGAAAGGGAGGGTGGAAAGAAGGAAGAGAGGAGAGGACGGAAAGGAAAAGACACAGGAAAGCAGTAGAAAAGGAGAAAGAAAGGGAGAAAGGTAGGATGGAAGGAGGAAGGAAGGAAAGGAAAGGAGGAAAAGAAAGAAGAAGAGAAGGAAAAAAGTTTAGAAAGGAGGGAAGAAAAAGAAAACAAGGAAGGAAAGGAAAGAAAAAAGATAGAAAAGAGAAAAAAGAAAAGAAAGAAAAAAGAAAAGGAGGAAAGAAAGTAAGAAAAAGAAAGCGAAGACAGCCAGCCAGGAAAGAAAGAGCAATCACATAAAAACACAGATATCCAACATCGTGCTGGTGAGACGCCTCTTCTGGCTTAAAACGAAATGAAAACAGTCACAGGCGAAGCAGGAGAAAGTGCCGGCAAAGCGTGGACTCCTCGCAGGCAGCTCGCGGCTCTCCGGCCGCAGGCGACCGAGGCAGCGCGGCCGGGGAGCGCGGAGCCCCGGAGGCGAGCCGAGCGCAGCGGCGGACTCCCGAGCGCGGCCCGGCCCGCAGCGGCCGCCGCCGCCGCTTCCCGGCTCCTCTGCTTGCGGCTCGCTCCCCGGCCGCGGTCCCCGAGCGGTACCCACCTCTGCGCCGCCGTGTTGGCGTCCAGCACCCCGGCGCCCTGCATCCACGTCCGCACCGCGTTCATGCCGCTGCCCAGCGGCTCTTCCTTCATGCTGCTTCCACTCCGTTGGATGCTTTCCTGAATCCCAAACATGAAAACAACCTTTTCTTGTGGAAAATCTCCTCCCCCTTGAAAATATTGAAAAAAAAAAAAAAAAAAAAAAGGAAAGAAAAACGCCAGCCAGAGATTTTTTTTTTTTTTTTTGAGACGATGAACTCGCGCTAGAAGATCAAGGCGGGCTGGAAAGCAAATTTTTTAAAAATGTAAACCTTCACTCAAAACTGAGCGATAACCTGAAAAAAAAAAAAGGAGAGAAAAAAAAAAAAAAAAGAAGGGAAAATCCAACGAAAAGACCAAAATAAAAAAATAGAGATGTATGCTTGGCTGTTGGGGGTTGTTTGGTTGGTTAATTTTTGGTTTGGGTGCTTTTTTTTTTCTTTTTTTTTTTTTTCTTTTTTTTTTTCTTTTTTTTTTTTTTTTCTTTTTTTTTTTTTTTTTTTTTTTTTTTTGTAATGATCACAGGCCGGTGGAGGACAGGAGGGGCTGGAGTTTCCTTTTGTAGAGGTACCCTTCACTTGAAGAAGCAGGAAGAAAAAAAAAAGCCCTGATGGCAATTTAAGAAACAATAGACTCAACTCGCGCTGCCGGCTTTGCTACTTCAAGTGTCATTTTCCACAACCAGGCAAGTTTTTTCCTCTCTCTCTCTCTTTTTTTTTTTTCCTCCTTCTCTCCCAACCAAAGATGTTTCTTTCCTTTCAGTGCGTATAGATGAGGAGGACGCTGGTTGCCGTAGACAGATACACCAGAGAGGGAGAGTGGGGTGGGGGGAAGGGGGGAGAGAGAGGGAAAGAGGAAGGGGGGGAAGGACAGAGAGAGAGAGAGAGAGAGAGAGGAGAGGGGAAAAAGAGAGAGGGGTGGACCCTGCCGGATGGAGATTCTGTTTTCTCCTTGCTAAAATAGAAGTGATTTGCAGGCTTTCCCTATGGAATCCAGTTTGACTCTCCCCAGAGCTAAACACAGGCACACTAACCCCAAAGGGAGGAGGCGGGGCTCGCGCCTCGCAGGCCTGCCCCTTCATTTGCATAACGTCATCCTTCCGCCTCGCTGCAGCCAATCGGGGCGCAAAGAGCCGGCTGGCTCGCGGCGCCGGGCCACGCTCCCTCATTACCATCCCTCTCCGGGTGGCGCAGGGGAGCTAGCCAAAGTTCCTCGCAAAGTGGCGAGCGCAGGATCGCTGAGCGCCGGCGTCTGTGCTGGGGCAGAGCTGGGCTGAGTCGGGCAGAGCCGGGCTGGAGAGGGGAAACAGACGCAAGGGAAGGGCGATATTTTTCTCGGGGATTTGAGCTGGGGTCTGCATCCTGGTCGTTGCGGTCCGAGTAGCATCCTCGCCACGCCCTGAGCGCGCTCGCGGTGCGCTGGCTGCGCCCTCCCGGGGCTGAGGCTGCGTCCTGCTCCGCTGGTCTGGGACGTCGGGGGCAAAAGTGGAGGAGACGGGAGAGCTCGGGCAGAAAAAGCAGGACGCGCGTCCCAGGTGCCCACCTCTTCGCTTTGAGGAGGGGGTGGTGGGGTGGAAAAATGGGTGCTCGATGTCGGGGCGGGAGATCGCGGAGGGCGCTTGTCTCCACGCCGGGAGAGGTGGGTGGACCCTGGGCCCCGGCAAGCGAGGCTCTGTGGGTGCCCCCAGAGAGTAGGGGGACCCCCGACTCTGCCCGTAGCTTGGCTTCGGAAATGGTTCTCGCTCAGACGCTAGCCTCGAGCCCGCGGTATTAGGCATTATCCTCAACAAGCTCACTTATCTCGAGTAATCTCCGGGATATGTAAACGGTGGACTGAATGCTGTCACTCGAGTTGTATCAGGAGGCGTCTTAAAATTTATTCAGATTCAACTCCCAACCCCTCCCCCCTACCCCCTACCCCAAAATGGGTTTTTTTTTTTCTTTTGAATAACTACCAAAGCAACAACGTCTCAGATTAGTTGGTTATTTGTTGTAGGATTTCTCTGTTCCTCATCCTTTGTGTTAAAATGGGGGACTTGAACACCCCTCCCCAACTTCTACTCCTGCCAGTTGTCCAGAAAGAGAGAGATTGAGTTAAGAAGGTGGGGAGTGGGGATAGGAGAGAAGGAGGGGGAAATAATCTCCTACCTCAGACCTTTCTGTATATATGCTTGTGGCTAGCAAACAAAATAGCTAGAAGTTTCTGGGTAATGTGCCCCATCATTTTTTAGCAGGTTGTAACCTCTAATAAGCACATGGTGAACTTCTGTTTCATTGCCCTCAAAGGAACTCCCTGTGACTGCAGCCAAATCTGCTAAGGACTCCTTGGGGGAAATTCTCTGCCAGAAATCCAGGTCCCCTTTCTGCTGGCCTTCCTTGGCCCTTTGATTTAGGAAGCTCATGGGGTCAGTGACGGAACAGTGCACATGCCCAAGTTGAATGGATGGAGACAGGCAAGAATTTCACTTTGTGCTCTTGGCAGAGCAGGAAAGTGAGAACCACTTCCTGATTCCTGTACCAGGAAAAAAAGACTATTTCAGGCTTGCGAGTACATGGCCACTGTGCTTAAACACTACTTTATCTTTGTGCATAAAGCCTGCCCAGCTCTCATACCATTTAATTTGGATCGCTAATGTACTGGGTACTGTGTCCCTGGTAATAATTAATAATTCATTTGATCTCCACCAAGACACTCCTGAAGAGATCTGTCTGCAACTATCAGGATCCCCATAGCGTCTACCAGAGTTCCTGGCACACAGCACGTGTTCAGGATGGTTATGTTGGTGGTGAGATTGGAAGGATTATAGGTTTGTGGGGAGGAGAAAGGGGGAGTTGGACCTTCTCCATCTCTATAGATTTTAAATGCATAATTGAAACTGGGCCTGCTGAAAACTTCCCAAAGCTCCAAGCTTAACCCCCAAGGCCCAGAGTCCCCAGAGCCAATCCCTATCCCTGCCTGGACCATCCCCTGCCTTCTCTGAGGGGATCCTTCAGGAAAGGGGAACCAGGAAGCAGAGGGTACCCTTCCATCAATGAGCCCCAGATAGCCATAGCAAAAGACTCAAGCCTCCCTCTCCTTAATTGCCTGAGCCTCCATTTTACCTGCCAGTGATCTATATTCAGGACTCCAAGTTGAGTCTAGCGACTACATACCCCAGTGATGGGCAACACACACTATGGTGGGGGTCAGATCACCGCCAAAGGGGAGCAGCAAAGGTGCCAGAGAAAGGAGAGACACAGCCACTGTGAGGATCAAGATCAGTGTGAAGCATACAATAGATGGATTTCTAGGGGGGTCGGACAGAATTAAGGAGCACTCTGCACTCAGTGATGTGTTTGTTGAGGGGCCTGTTCCAAAACAGAAATTGGCCAGGAGAAAGAAGACTTCAGCAGCCTGATTCCTGCCCTCCGCCCCGCCCCCCCCCCCGTAGGTAACCTCCAGAAACTAAATAAGAGGGCGGCAATCTCCACATCTCCCTGGCCCTAGAAGGAGGGAAAAACAAAAGAGGGCAGGAATATTCTGATCACACTGATTCCTTTCGGCCTTGTAGAAGCAGCAGATACCTCAACCTGGGATAGTGAGCAACTGTCATTTAATCAGCCAGAGTGTATTCAGAGCTTTTCTTCTGGGTGTCCTAGTGCTTTGAACCTGGCTTTCTCACCCAGTAATAGATGTTTAAGTAGGTGGGAAGCTAACAAGAAGCTAGAAAAGACTGAGAGGGTGATAGAAAACTGGGAACAACACCCCGGCCAGCAGAGTAGTAAGTTTTTGTGGATTTCTGCTGGTGAATATTGAATAGCAATTGCAACTTTAAACTTTGAAAAACTGCCTAAACACTTGTTCATCTTCCCTCATGTGAGCTTAGCATCACCTCCAGAAGGCCAAGCAGGTGTGTGGAGGGGTAGTGTGAAGTTACACTGAGACCGACTTCATCTTTTCAGTTTTTCATCCTCACTTCTCCTGTAAAGAAAAATACTGTACTCTAGCACTGGCCAGCCTTTGCAGAATACCTGTGCTATGACTTGAGAGTGGCTTATAACAGTAATCCCCAAATCCTGCTCATCAGCCTAATCTGATGAGGGGAATGCAGATTTCCAGGCCTTGTCCAGATCTGCAGAATTAGGGAGGGGAAAAAATGATGGGGGTGGGGGGAACCAGTGCATAAGAAAAATGTACAGCAAGATGCATTTTTATGTGGAGGAAGCGATTGGAAAGGCTTGATATTTCCTCTGGAGTTAAGCGTCCCGCTGAGCTTCTCAGGGTTTCTTCCGAAGGGAGGGCTGGCGCCCACCCCCTCCGTCTCCATTGCGCCAAACAGTAGGCAGGCCCCGCAGGCCCCAGGGTCTCCCCGCGCAGGAGGAAGCTCAGACCCGGCGGCAAGACCCCTCCTCCACCTCGAACTTTGGAAGCTTCTCACTCTCGGCTGTCCCAAGCCTCAGAAGTCTGGGGAAAGCATTCCGTTTCCCGGAGGGCATCAGTTGCTCCAGTAACTTCCCGGAGGTGCAGGTGGGAACACACGCGTGCCCGTTCCCCCCTCCCGACCCCCCCCCCCCAAAAAAAAAACAAAGTAGAAAGGAGATAAATAGCGCCGAGCTAGAACTAGCGGGACGTCCCGGGGAAAGAGGGAATCTTCTCGGCTCGCCCGCCCCCAGGAGGCCAGACTCGGGACCTGTCGCTTAGAAAATCCCCTCCGTCTGTTTTCCTTACGAAGACGCGCCCCCAGAAGGGCCGCCTGCCCCGGGAAATGCCCCCCTTCCCCCGGCGGCTAATCAGAGTCGGCTTAGAGGGAGACGGAAGACAAGACCCCTCCTTCGGGGCTGGGGAGAAGGGGAAGGGAAAGATGGGGCGACGGAGGCCAGAGGCTGCAGTTCCACCGCGTGCGGCCGCCCTGAAGGCGTGGGCTGGCGGCCTGGGCTCGCGGCCGCGGGGGTGGGCAGGGGCCAAAGCGCGGGCGGCCCGAGGGCAAGGCGCGGGGTGGTGGCGCCGCGGGTCCCTGGGAAATGGAGGAGCTGAGCGGGGCGCAGCCTGCAGGGCTCCCGAGGCGCAGCCGGAGGCCGACCGGAGTGGCCCCGCCACCCGCGCGCGGAACCTGCCGCTACCCTCGGAGACCTTTCCCTGCTGCCCTGGGAGAGCGGCGGAGAGCAGCAGGCCGCGGTGCCACCGGCCATCCGTCTGTCCTGCCTCCAGGCCCCCGGCCTTCGCCGGCGAGCCGCAGAGGGGGAAGGGGCATTCCCGCGGACCCCGATTCCTCTTACAGACCCCCCCGTGCTGCAGAGGCGGCCGGGCTTGCTCGCCCAGCCAGACGGACAGCTCCAGTCCCCGGGAGCCCGCGTCTCCCCACGAGTGCAGACAGGGAAACTGAGCCTAGAGAGGAACAAAGACACCCACGGACGGCTAGGACAAGGGTTTGGGGCGAGAAGCTCGAACAAATCTTTCCCGGATCCAGCCTGCGGACTCTCTCGGGTTTCCCCTGGGGCGGTCCCCAGATAATAATAGATAACATTTGTTGAAGGCTTTACGGGCATAAACTCACTGAATTCCCACAAGACAAAGAAGGCAGGTAAGATCCCACCCCCACCCCCCATTTTACAGGTGAGGAAACTGACGTCTCATGTTTGAAAAGAAACCACCTGTCCAGCCTCACTGCAAATAAAGACGCCGAGCCCAGATTTCCCCAGTCTGTGCCCTTGGCCTAGGATCCAAACCAGCCACCCAGCCGCGGTGGCACTTTATCTCTGGAGTTTGCCCTGGTGCGCCCTTGCCCCCCCCCCCGCCCCCCGCCAACCCCGCCCCGCCTCCAGGGCAGATCTCCACGGCCCTCGAGCCCCCGGGTAACCCGCATGACAAAGGAGCTTGGGCGCTGGTTGCTTTCCGAGGGCAGGCAGCCGAAGGGACGGAGGAGGGGAAACCTGTCCTGAAAAGTTCCAGTGCTACCCTGGGAGCGCATCCCCTCGGGCAGACACCCGCACGCGTGTCTCCGGGCAGTCCCAGACAGGGCACACCAGGGTGCTGCTAACCCCAGCCCTGGCCCTGCCGCGAGCGCTATGTGACCTCCAGTCAGCCGCTTCTCCCAGTCCCAGCTGACGTCTTAGAGCTCCTGGCGCCTGCAGAGTCGTCTAATTCCTCCTGACTAAACAAGACTTTTCGGGGATGCCTGCGACGCCCATCAGAGGGCAAAGATCTGTACACCCGCGAATGCGCTTTAATAGAGGAAGACCATGTGGCCTTAGCCTGACCGTAGACAGCGAAAAACTAAAATTATACTGAGCCGGGGAGTACAGTGGGGGACACCGCGGGAAAGGGTCTCCTAATCCCAGGCTATCCTGGGGCGCGCCCCATACCCCGCCCTTGGCCCTTCCCCCACCAACCTCCTACCGTCTCGCTTGGAGTAGGATCAGCGAAGGGCCCCCGCCCCTGCTGCGGAAAGGGGGCCCAGGAATCGAGAAGGGAGCAACCGGATTGTTTAGAAATTAGCATCTCTTCAGTAGTGCAGACTCAAAAAGAAGAAACTGAGGCCTGCGAGGTTTTGGCGGAGGGAGGGAGACGCAGGCCTACTTGCTCCCGGAAGGTAGGATAAGGAAAGGGAAGTTTAGCAGAGGAGCTCGAGATGCCCGGGTCACAGAAAGTTCGCACTTGCATGTTCTCTGAAGCACACTCCATTAGTTATTTACTCACCGTTCGACCCTTCGAGGTCTTTGTCGGCCGTCGAGATGCGAGATGAGGGTGATGTGAGCGTGCAACTTTGTATAAAGAGTGGCTGCATATTTGTGGGCCTGGGTAATGCGAGTGTGCCAGGGAGAGCGCGCACTTGGTCGAGCAGGATTGTTGCACGCAAGCGTGAGTACACGTGAGCCTGTGTAGAGTGGGTGCATGTGTTACGTGGAGACGTGTGTCATACATGTGAGTGGGTGTGCGTGTCGAGGAACACTACGTGTGCAGGAGCATCGTACACTTTTGTGCGAGCCTGAGCTCACACGTGGTTCGTTTGTCCATGTGTGCATGTGAAACCTAGCCAAGAAGTCCCCAAAATCTCAGGTCCCGTGAGAGGAAAGGAAAGGCGCAGGCAGGTGTGCGGACCGGGCTCCCCAAGGCGGGAGGCGACACTGCTGCTCCTTGCGCCTGCGGGGAGCGGGGAGCCTTCCACGGGGCGCGCCCGGCGCGGAGGGTGAGCGCCCGGCCCGGCTGCGGGCGGGAGAGGCCGGTTCCCACCCGGGCGCGCCAATTACCGGGACCGCGCTCGCAGGGGTCCCTGCTGGGCAGCTCCCAGCTCCTAATTGTTCCTCGCGGACAGTTTCTGATTATTGATGCCGTGTGTCCCGAAAGAGACCGCTTCCGGGTTATTTGCTTATGTTTGTATCATCTCCATCACCGTCACGACTTGGTGGCTGATGAAGATGGTGCCACAGCCACCGACACAGCCCTCCCCGCCTCTCGGAGGCCGCCCGCGCGCCGCCGAGTCCTCCCTTACATGGAGCCACAGCGCCACCTCGCGATCCCCAGCCTCCCTCCCGTCGCTGCCTCCCGGGGCAGAGCCTTTCCCGGCGCAGCCCCCCCAGATTCCCAGTACCGGTTGGTTTTCCATTCGCTCTCGCCGCTCCTCTTTCCCCCGCACTGGAACGTTCCACTCCGCTGGAGCCCTGAGATTCCGCAAACACACCTCGCTGAGCGCGTCCGGACACGACCAGAATGCCCACCCCCCGGTCCACCTGGAGAAATTCTGCTGTCTCTAAAAGCACGAGCCCAAAGTTCACTTCCTTCACGAAACCTTTGCAAACCCGGCCTGTGCAGTCATTCGTGCCGGTCCCTGATTTCTCTGGTGCTCTTATCACATTGGACAGGAAATCTTGTTCAAGTATCTCTTTCCCCTCCCTAATCAGGGAGCTCACCTACAGTATTTTCTGCGTCTTAGCAACGATAATAATAAAACCTGGTGTTAACGAATGCACTAAGGATGCTCTAAGGAGCATCTCATGAATGCAATGTGCTATGCCACCCACTTTACTCATTATCTCGCTTAATTTTCCCAGCATAACTGTGGAGTAAACATCAATATAAATTCCCCAGTTTCCAGATGAGGCTAGACCGTTCCTGTCTAAGGTTGCTTTGCAGAGCCCAACCCAAGTCTGCCTGTCTGATATGTCTTAATCTCTCTCTCTCTCTCTTTTTTTAACCTCTATGCCTTGCAGACTTACTCGGCTTTATAGCCACAGGCTTTAAGACAGGACCAGGCACAGAGTGGGCATTGATATATTTACGAATAAGTGTACCACGGCCAATATAATTTTTTTTCTTCTCCAGGAGAGTTGAGCTAGAAAAACACTGCACTTATCAGATACCTTGATTGAAATGGTACCACAATGATTTATCCCAAAAAGGTATTCCACTACTAATGAGCTAGATAACCTTGGTCAAGTCACTTCATCCTCAATTTCCTCATTTTTAGAAATATGTTTAGCTGTATTAAATGAGGAAAAAACGGGAGGTATTTTATATAAGCCCTAGTACTGTAATCAATACTCAGTAAAAGTTGGCTATTCATATATTTATTAAGGATAGTTTTAAAAACTGAAGTGCAGAACACAAAATTAACTTACCTCTAGTCACACAGAATTCACCATACCTCTGCATAAAATTATCTCACTATTATATCTTCATTTTCATCTTGGACATAAAGTATGTAATAAAATATGTTTAGTTTATTGTGGTTGGGGTGTTAATGTTAACCCTGCTCTGTTATAAAATTTTAAGGGGCAGGGGGGAAAGATATAATTAAACAGTAAATCAGCAGGCTTTGACTCTCACCCTTTCCTCCTGCTTTGTAGCTTTTTACCAAGAAAGATTTAAAGAAACACTATAAAAGTGCTTATTATTCTGGAAAGTACAAAACTCTATTTTTTAATTTAGGGGACATTCTGAGCTGGTTTGAGTTTTCCCCACTTGAAACACTTTGCTGCTAGTAATACACTAAAGGTTTAAAAATATGTATCTAAGCAAATGATTGTACCCAAATAAAAAACAAATGAGGGTTGTTTCAACATATTCCAGACATTAGATGTTTCCCAAAAAGGCTGTTTTAGAGGTTTGGGGTTTCTTTCTAAAATGATTCATTAAATAATTACCACTATCAGCAGTTTAAGTGAAAATGAACTTTTCTGTCTGGTCAGGTTATAACTTTCTTACTAACAAATTATTTTAGAAAGACTATTAACCAGTATAGTTATCTTATAAATAAGCAAAAAGAGTCTGATAAAATCCACAAAAGGCATAAATGTGTCTCCCCATGTCACTGACCCACAATGCATTTCCAGAAACTTTATCCCAACCCCAATTTATTTTAGTTCATTTGTACCTGCTTCCCATTCTATGCAATACTCTTTTCTGCAGATGAAGAAATGAATTCAGGAAGCTTCACCTGCAGCAAATTAATGTGTTGAGATTTTATTGTACAGCTGACAGATATTTTATTACCCTTGATTGGGGATTTGAGTCATATTGACAGCGAGACACTGTTTCCCACAGTTTGGGGAGGGGGCCGTGTCTGTTCTGTTTTCTTTTCTTCTTTATTTTTAATATGGTAGCCACTAGAGATGCTCACCAAAATTATGGCTTTCCTTCTTCCAGGTGCATAGTGAGAGTAGAGTATTCTGATTCTTCTGCATTTAGAAGAATATTAAATACTAAACCTGGTTTGTTTTGATAAATGAGGAGGCATCAGTCATATGTGTTATTTAGAGGTAAAAGCTTTAAGAACCAATGTGCAATTCACCCAATCCCCTTCCCCTTGCCATGGTTGCAGGCATATGGAGTTTCCTTCAGCCTGCCACTCTTTGCAAAGATAACATGGAGTAGAACCCCTCTAGCCCACAGTGAACACTTAACATGAATGTGAAATAATCTTTTGTAAGTCCCAGAGATTTTTTTTTTTTTATGGCAGCATAACTGAGCCTTTCCTGACTAATATGCCTAGGAAGGTAACTCATCTTTTTTCTTCTCTTTTCTTTTCTTTTCTTTTCTTTTCTTTCTTTCTTTCTTTTTCTTTCTTTCTTTCTTTCTTTCTTTCTTTCTTTCTTTCTTTCTTTCTTTCTTTCTTTCTCTTGACAATGTTAAAATTCTTCTCCTAGAGTGAAAGACTTCCATATCTAATTAAATAATCAGATAATGCAATTTATTCAACTAGAAGCCTATATCTCACTTTCTTATGTAATTCACACATTTCCTGTGGGTCAAAACATCATGTAGAAAACTCTGAAATGGGGGGATCCCTGGGTGGCGCAGTGGTTTGGCGCCTGCCTTTGGCCCAGGGCGCGATCCTGGAGACCCGGGATCGAATCCCACATCGGGCTCCCGGTGCATGGAGCCTGCTTCTCCCTCTGCCTGTGTCTCTGCCTCTCTCTCTCTCTCTCTGTGACTATCATAAATAAATAAAAATTAAAAAAAAAAAAAAGAAAAAAAAAAAAAAGAAAACTCTGAAATGGGGAAGACAACTGAATTTTAGAAGTACTGAAAAGGAATCTCAGAATCATTGCTGGACCTCCCCAGGAATTTCCAGGGGGCCCTTTGCCGGCCTGCAGATACACAGTGAAGGGTAGGCCATAAGCTCTGATTTGAAGAAATTTTATTAGCAATTGTATGAGCGGACAGAGAAACATCTGTTCCTTCGGTGTGTTCATTTCCATAACTTCAGGATGATGAAAGTGAAAAATATTTGGCTAATCAACTTATATTTCAGGAACATGACCTAGGGAAAGTTATTTCACTTTTTTAGACCATAATTTCTTCAACTGGAAAATAAAAGTGTGAGGCATGATTATGTTCAGGATGCCATCCTGTTCTACTAAGCTGGAATTCTGAGATATTCAGGTGATATCGGTTTCAGGAGTTGATGCTACAGTATAAGAATTGTCTTGTGTTTCTATCCTCAGCACTATTTTGTCAGACATTAAAATTTTTTTTTCATGCTGATGCTAACTTAACTGCTTCTTGGGCAAGATAGATAGTGCTTTTTTTCTTCAACCTCAATTTTGTAGAAAAGTGGGCCATATAGATTTGAGGCCATGTAAAATGCT
The DNA here is from genome assembly GCF_003254725.2 of Canis lupus dingo. Lineage (NCBI taxonomy): Eukaryota > Metazoa > Chordata > Mammalia > Carnivora > Canidae > Canis > Canis lupus. The sequence goes on along the minus strand of NC_064246.1, from coordinate 51,800,431 downwards.
TTGTCACTTTCCAGCTAAGAGGGAAAATTTACTTTTATTCGAGAATTATTCTTTTCAGTTTTCATTATCTGACCTAAGGAAATTTCTTGTGAATTTTCAGGAAACTTGTGTGACAAAATATTGATTGTGTGGCAAGTGCTATAGGGTGAAATCATTACTATCTGTTCCTTATCCTTAGTGTGGCATGACTGATTGCCAGAAACAATACTGTTACCTTCATTTGGATAATAATTTACAGCTGACAAAGAGGTTTCACATCAGTTATTGCTTTGATTCCTCTCAAGGAACCATGCAACTGACATTTCTCCCCCATTTCACCAAGGAGGAGCTGAGGTTTAGATTTGCCCATGCCATGTGGCTCACCAGCAACAAAGCTTGGCTGTAGCCCAGGAGCCACACTGCCTATGAAATTAAGAAAGCAGTCTGCAACTTTACTGGGGAATAGAGAGGGTTGAAACCAGGCCACAGGGCACTCCTTTACAGAAGATGCAGACATTGTTTCTGTCAACCCATTCCTGATTTCTCTCTTCTCTGGGCACCCAGAAAGATTGTAGTCCTCTCCTTGAAGGTAGGTGTGATCACCTGACTTACTTGAGCCACAGCATTTACTTAAAGGTGAGAGAACCCCCCCAGAGGACTCGCTCTGCTAAACAGAGGGTTTCTGAGGGTAGCTCCATCAGTTTGGGTCCTGCTGTCATGACCACAATGAACAGAATTCCTTAGCAATATGCAATAGATTTAATGTAAATAAATGGTTAAGCCACTAGGACTTGGGGCATGTTTGTTATTGCAGCTTTACATAGTCTGTCCTGACTGGTACAGTTTCCTAATTCAAATTTAAATATTTTGTAAAAGAGAGCTATCTCTCATGGGTGGACTCTTATAAATTTGAGTTATATGCAATTAACTTTTAGAATGAAAATACCTTCTGGATCTCTCATGTTTTTATTTAAATTAATTTTACTATCTTACAGAAGCACAAGTATAAAACTACGGACACATTCTTTATGCAGATAACATTTGAACAACTGTGAAATCAAATTACAAAGTTAATGAAAAAGAAAAACTGCACAAAACCAAAGATTTATAAATGAAAACTATAAAACGCTGGATAACATTTTGTAGAAACTAAATTGCCACTTAAATATCAACATGGTTCTGAGTTTGGTAAAATAGGTTCTTTTGAAAATGGCCTGTCTACATAATTATGCCCTGTGTAATGTCTCAATTCTTCTACCACTTTTCTATTTTTCTGTAAACTACCTCAAAGCGTTCCTGAATTCATATGTATAAGAAAAGCTTAAAGGAGTCATTTCAGTATCAAATCCACCTCTGTTCCTTTAAATAAAAAAAAAAAGATTTTATTTATTTATTCATGAGAGAAACACAGAGAGAGGCAGAGATATAGGCAGAGGCAGAAGCAGGCTCCATGCAGGGAGCCAGATGTGGGACTCGATCCCCGGACTTTGGGATCACACCCCAGGAGTCCTGATCTGTCCCTTTTTTTTCCAGCCTATGACAGTTAGGAATCACTGTTGGCACCAATAAGCACAAACTAAAATTTGAGCTTGGAAATTTAGAGTCAGGGATGCCTGGGTGGCTTAGCGGTTGAGCGTTTGCCTTCTGCTCAGGATGTGATCCCGGAGTTCTGGGATCAAATCCTGTATCAGAACCTGTGCATGGAGTCTGCTTCTCTCTCTGCCTATGTCTCTGCCTCTCTCTGTATTTCTCATGATAAATAAATAAAATCTTTTTAAAAAAAAAAGAAAGAAATTTAGAGTCAGCACTCAGTTTTAAGGTAATTATTCAGGTAAGTCTGGTGGTGCTTAATTTTTTAAATAACTTATTTGTAATGACTTAGCTGAACTTAACAGTTCTTTTGAAGAACAAAGAGGACAGAGTGAATGGAAGACTCTAGAGCAGTACCATTCTGTGCAGAATTGCTGTGTGTTTTCCTTCAGGGCCACCATTAGACCTCATTTCTCAGCTTCCCTAGCAGCCACTATGGCTATATGGCTGAGTTCTGGCCAAAAACACGTAGGTGGGATTGATGGAAGTCATTTCCATAGTTCATAAAAACCTCCCACATAGTCTTTCATGCCTCTTCCTCCCACTTCTGTGAGCTGAATCAGAAAATCCAACACAAGAGTCCAATGCTCTAGAGCAAGGCTCAGCAAATGTTTTCTGTAAAGGTCCTGATAGGCAATATTTTATGATTCATGAGCCATAGAATCCCTGTTGCAAGTACTTCACTCTGCCATCTTAGAGTGAAAGCAGCTACAAAGCACAGGTTATGCATGATCAATGAATATGGCTGTGTTCCCATACAACTTTATTTACAAAAAAATAAAATAAAAAAGGTTTACCAAAACTTTAGATCAAATTTGGTCCATGAGCCATAGTTGGCTGACCCTACTCTAGAATATGTCAGGATCACAAGGTAGAAGGAATCTGGTCCTTAAGTGACTGCATGGGGTAATAAACTTTATTCAAGCAAGAAATAAACTTCTATTATGAAAAGTCATTGAGATTTAAGGGTATTTCAGCATTAACTGAGTCCTCCGATACTGCTGGAGTATTCAACCTCATGTGACCTCAGGTTGACCTATCAGTTGCCCCTACGCAATCAGAAGCTCCTCATCCTCATCCTCTCCTGTGCTTCGACTGTACATTTTGCCCAACATTCCCTCAATGGGAACTGTTTTCAAGGATGCAGTCTTAAGACAACAATGTGCTGTTGAGACCGTCTGGACTGAGTATGTGACTGAACCCAATTAAGGCCTCTGTATAAGCTTTTAAGGCTCAGGTGGGTGGATGCAGAGATTTACTTGTCTTGTGAGCTCCCCAGACGAGCCTCATATGGAAGTTCCCTTGCTTATGAAACCTGCCACCTAGCAATCCAAGAGTGCTACCACCTACCAAGAGTGGTTTACCACTTTCTTCGGCTTCTCCTCACCTTCCATGCACCAGACCCAGTGCCAGATTTCACTCTAGACCAACAGATATAATACCCCATCACACAGATGGCTTTCTATAAATAATAGATTTCCTCTTCATCCCCACATTCCTTTGAGAACAGACTTATTCATTTGTCATAGAACCTTCCCAATACGTGAGTGAGATAAATAAAACGCCATCAGATAATCGTCTGCTTGGAGCATGCATATCATGCAATCTATGAGATTCCAAGTTGTCACTGTCACCTCTCTCCATCTCACCACCTAAATGTACCTAGATGCATATCTGAATTGTTTTGTGCCCCCTTCCAGTTAACCAGACACATTTGGGAGACAGTTTGCTTGGTTAATAGCAAACTGGTTAAACTTGGTTAATAGGTTTGCTTTCTGAGAACAATTTGCTCCCGCTTACATTAAGTCTCTGGAACATGTTGCAAAGTCATCTTTGGGTTTTTGCTCAGCTACTATGTAATGGCACTCTATGCTGGTCACCTACAAACCTGCAGCTTGGTATTTTTACTCCTAATTTATAATCAGGGAGCCTGAGACTCAGAGGGGTTAAAAAACTTTTCCAAAATCATATGTTGGAAATATCCTATATCTAGGCCTGCCTGAGTCCCAAACATCATGCTATCAAAAGTTGGATTCTGCAGCCTCTGGAATCTTATCCACCTTCCCTACTTGAAATGTATTTGTTGGGGAACAATTAACCTCAGGATGAGTAATTTGTCACCATTCTGTGTGCGTTTCAAATTTTCCCATTACACAAAGAAAATGAGAAAAATATGTCCTAGATAATACAGAGAAAAATGCTTCATTGTCTTAATTGCCTTTCTATTTCAATCAAGGAAGGCATTTAATTATTTCTGAACTATATTCAAAACTCTCTCTCAAGAATATGACTCTCCCCAGGTGAGTTAACCAAACCTGTGCAAAATATTTCTCTAGTCTGAATATTAATATCAAACATTTGTTGAGCATGTTTTATATGCCAATGACTGTTTGAATTCTCTCCATTTATGATCTCATTTATTCCTCACAGCAAATCTATGGAGTGGAAATAGTCATTATTCTCCACGAGCGAATGAAGAAACTGAGATACAGAGAAATTGGGGAGCTTGTCCAAGTTCCAAAGGCAGTAAGTGGTGAAGTCAATATTTGATCCTCAACCACCCTGGAGCTCACATTGCTCTCTTCACCATTCTGCTGTGCTGACTCTGAAGAGAAATATACTTTCCCCTCTGAGTATATGGGCAAAGCCAATGTGGAAAACTCAGGCAAGATGACTTGAGTCAGCTACTCAAGGGCCATTCAGAACCTCAAGTCTCTAGAATTTGAGGTGGATCATCTGAAAGCTATGGAGTCAAGACGGGTAGAATTTGTCTGGTTTCTTGCACAATCTGAGGCAAGAAGCCCTTGTCATTGCTAAACACCTCTGCCCGGGGCCCTGAAAATGCTCACGACATTCACTCTATCCCCTATGTCAACTTCATCATCGCTGATGTAAACCACAAGACGAGGAAACAACTTTTCTATGATATATACTTTATGGCCATTCTTCTTACCTCATTATTCTTAACTTCTCTTGTAAAAAATAAAGAACAATCAATTCAGTATTTGTTCTCTAAAATTGAATGGTATGAGCATGTGTGTTTTATAAGTAAGAAAAAGAAAATATTTTCTGGTGTACTGGACTGTACCCTTTGAAAAGCATACCTTATAAAACAGAATGGAGATTGGATTTTGAAATGTGTGGGCCACATCATTAGAAAGGCTGACACTATTGCTCCCAATTATTTGAACTTGACAATAGATAAGCTGAGGACATGTAACAATATACTTACATCTTCAGACCCAAATATTTTATAATTTGGGTTTAAAAATGTTTAGTCTTCACAGTAGTCTTAGTCTTGATTTTTTTAAAAACCATTTAAAAGATTTATTTATTTAAGAAAGAGTGGGGATGGCAAGGGCAGGGGCAGAGGGAGAGGGAAACAAGCAGACCCCCCACTGAGTGGGGAGCCTGATGCAGGGCCCTATCCCACAACCCTGAGATCATGACCTGATTTGAAATCAAGAACCAGACGCTTAATCAACTGAGCCACCCTAAGTGCTCCTATTCTTAACCACTTTAATGAAAATATTCTATTGCATTAACTTTGTATCAGGGCATGTATGAGAAAACATTGATGTTTTTCAAATATGAAATATAGCCTCATTTCCTAATCAATAAGAGCAATTGTGGGTTCTCTGTGTGTCTTTAAAGGCTTACTATTCACAAATCTAATCATCTGTTCAAATGAACCTATTTTAGCCTCAGTACATATGTTAACACTTAAAAAGACTGAATAAGCTCAGCTTCTTTTAAATTTTTTTTAATTTTTATTTATTTATGATAGTCACACAGAGAGAGAGAGAGGCAGAGACATAGGCAGAGGGAGAAGCAGGATCCATGCACCAGGAGCCCGACGTGGGATTTGATCCGGGTCTCCAGGATCACGCCTGGGCCAAAGGCAAGCGCTAAACCGCTGCGCCACCCAGGGATCCCCCAGCTCAGCTTCTTATATAAGATTTGTGAAAATATGGGATGCCTGGGTGGCTCAGCAGTTAAGCGTCTGCCTTTGGCTCAGGGCGTGATCCCGGGGTCCTAGGATTGAGTCCTGCATCAGGCTTTCTGCAGGGAGCCTGCTTCTCCCTCTGCCTATGTCTCTGCCTCTCTCTGTGTGTCTCTCATGAATAAATAAATAAAATCTTTTTAAAAAAAGATTTGTGAAAATCATACAGCCTTGAGACATGCAAGCAGTTGTTTAGTAAAGACTTGAACCATATTCTTAAATACCTGGAATTTTCATTTTCTCTTCATTTTCTTTTGTGCTAGTCCATGGCTATGTGTATAGTGTATAGTCCTTTACAAGCATTTACATACTCCTATTTCACTATGTTCTGGAGAGATCATGGACATGTTTGATAGCAGCTGTCATTCAGATCAACACCCTACCCTACCCCTGCCACTGGTTCAAACATATCTATATTATATTTATATATTTTAATACATTATTATAAATATTTATATATTTATATATATATTTCTAAAGTTTTTTAATTAATTCATGAGAGACACAGAGAAAGAGAGAGGCAGAGACATAGACAGAGGGAGGCTCACCCCTGTAGTGAGCCTGATGTGGGACTCAATCCCAGGACCCCGAGATCATGACGTAAACCAAAGGCAGACACTCAACCACTGAGTCACCCAGACGTCTCCCAGTTCAAATATTTTTTACATCTCCAAAGAAGAAAAAAAAAAAAACCCTGAAGTGCCAAAACAACAGTGGGGAGTTTCTAGATCAGGTTGTGAAGAAAAACCTGTAACCAGAGAGATTAGTGAATGAGTGCACTACAGCACTTATGCCCAAAAGCATTTCTGGTTACTGTTCACTTGGGCTTCTGCACAGCACCTGCATGGGGGGAGGAGCGGCAATGGTCAAGGCTCAGAGCGCATCCAAGGTGGGCAATTTTCAGGAGACCTTTTCACCATAAGCTTGGATTTCAAAGAGATACATTATCAATGTCAGATCAAAGTGAGTCTAAACCTATCCCACTTCCCCCAAAGCTGGGAGACTTTTGGCTCCAGACTGGAATTGAGGAGGATTTATACTCAGATACTCACAGCCGGAGTTGGCTAAGGATTCTGAGTTTAAAATGGTAGCCAACTGGTAGGGCACCTAGTATCCTAATGGAGCAACCCTGAAGCGTCTCAAGGATGGCATATCTGTGCCAGGCCTTGGTTATCCCTGCAAATAACTTTGCAAAGGAAAGAAGGCAAGCAATCAAAGACTAGCAGAAACACAAGGAAATACTATGTAATAAAATCGAGCAGAGCCCATGGGAAACAGACACACCAGCACCCTGCTCAGACTTGGAAAGTATGGAACAGACTAAAATATCACCAGAATTACCATGCTCAAAGAAACAAATGACAAACCGATAACATCTGCAGGAAACAGGTATATTAACAACAACTTTGTATTATAGGAAACTATAAAATTTGTCATAGCAAATTGGAAAAAGAAACAGAACTTTTATGAATAAGTACTAAAATAACAAATGTTAAACACACAGTGAAGGATTTTAACAGCAGATTGGATAAAACATAGGGAGAAGTAATTAACTGACAAACTAGGAAGGTTTTTAGATATAAAATTATATCTAATTGTATCTACAAATTATATACAACGTAATATATATTAGATATAAATTAGAATAAACTATCCAGTGTGAAACATGGAGTAATAAATAAAGAGAGACTAAGACATAGGAGGATAGAATGAGAAATCTAGCATGCATTTGACCAAGGCCTTAGAAGGAAAGGAAAGAGACGATGAGGCAGAGGAAATGTTTGAGGAGAAAATCACTAGGAATTTTCTAAAACTGAAGAAACACATGAATCTATAGGTCAAAAAAATCTAGGGAACCCCATGAAAATAGTTTTAAAAATCTGCTAAGAGAGTAAGTCCTCAAAGTTCTCATCACAAAGAAAAAAAAATGTTTTATAACTATATGAGAGGATGGATGTTAAGTAAACTTATTGTGGAAACCATTTCACAATATATAGGAATGCCAAGTCGTTCTGCTGTACACATACATAGATACAGTGTTATTTGTCAATTATACCTCAGGAAAATGGAAGGAAGGGAGACAGGGAGGAAAATAAATCTACAACTAGATGCACGATAGTGAAATCGCAGAAGAGCAAAGGTAAAGTGAAAAACCTCAAGCAGCCAGAATAAAAAAAAAAAAAAAGAAGTTACCTTTAAAAGGGCGGCAGATAGACGGACCTCTAGCAAACAGCTAGATGTTTTCTCCACAGCAAGAACGGAAGACAGAAGATAGTGCACTGGTCTCTTTAGTGCATCAAACAAATGCAATGGCCAGAGAGCAAGTTCTGCACCCAGTGAAAACCCAACTAAACCTGCGAGAAGTTGTCAGCAGCGGGTTCTCACTGCAAGACCTCTATTGATGTGCTTCAGGCAGAAAGAATATAGTTCTGGAAAAAAGATCAGAGATGCGAGAAAGCTGGTGGACCAAAGAAAGTAGAGAATGTGGTTAAATGAAAAAAGCATAGACTGTATAAAATAGTAATGAGAATTTCTAGTGGGGGATAAAGGGATTAACTTAAGATATTAGACAACAAAAGCACATGAGTAAAAGAGAAGGGATGAAAGATTCTGGTTTGCAGTTTCCTTGTGCTCCTTATTCATCCAGGAGAGGGTAAAGGTTCTCATGACTTCTAGACTCAGGTGTATTGATGATGCAGGTTGTAGATTCTAAGACGTATTAGATCAGAAGGGCTGCCATAACAAACTACCACATAGTGACTGGCTTGAAACAACAGAAATTCGTTTTCTCAGTTCTGAAGACTAGAAATCCAAAATCAAAGTGTTAGCAGAGCCAAGCACCCTCTGAAGACTCTTTCCTTCAGAGTCTTTCCTTGGGTAGCCCCAACCTTGTGGCATCATACCTCTGATCTCCACCTCTGACTTCACGTGGCCATCTCCCTTCTGTGAGTTTCTGACTCCCCTTCCTGTAAGGACACCAGTAGTACTGGATTAGGACTCATTCCAATGACCTCATCTTAGCTTGATCACATCTTCGAAATCCTATTTGCAAATCAGGTCACATTCACAGGTCCCAGGGGTTAAGATTTCAATATAATTGGGGGGGTGGGGAAACATACTCCAACCCATAAATAATGTAACAATGAAAAATGCAGAACTAGAGTATGTCACTTCCAAACTAGAAGAAAATGAGTTGAAGATTAAAAATAATATTGATACCAAAACCTAACAAGAACATCATGAGAAAGGAATATTACAGAATAATCTTATGCGTGAACACAGATTTTTTTAAGATTTATTTATTATTTATTTATTTATTTATTTTAGAGAGAGCATGAGCGAGCAGAGGGGCCAAGGGAGAGGGAAAGAAGCAGACCTCTCACTGATCAGAGAGCCTACCTAGAGGTTTGATCCCAGGACTCTGAGATCATGACCTGAGCAGAAACCAAGAGTCCAAGGCTCAACTGAATGAGTCATCCAAGAGCCTCTTTGAACACAGATTTTAAAAAAATATTAACAAAATATTAACAAATTGAATTCACACTGCATAGAAAAGATAATATCTCATCAACAAGTAGGGATTAGCCTTTGATTTTGAGGTCGATGCCACATAATGAAAATCAAGTAATACAATTCACCACATTAATAGATTAAAAGAGAAGAATTGTGTTATCATGAAAGAGAAAATAGATTTTGATACAGATAATAACAGTACCTACTTTCTAAATCTATTGTGATGATAAAGTGACTCTATCCAGCACTTAGAACAGTGCCTCACACACAGCAAATACTCAATAGCATGTTATCTGTTGTTGCTATTTATCAGTTCCAGCAGGCATTTCACAAACACACACACACACACACACACACACTCGGAATGACCAATACCTAGGTAAGAAAGTGCACCCTCATTACGATTCAGGCAAATACATAATAAAACTGGAACAAAATACTATTATACCCATCAAATAGGTGAAAGTTAAAAAGTCAGACAATACCAAGCATTGCCCAATACATGTAGGAGCTCTCCTACACTGCTAATAATACAACCATTTTGAAAAGCAGTCCAGAATTATCTATAAAACTTTCTACCCTATACCCCAGAAATTCCACTTCCAGGAATATGCCCTATAGAAATGAACATTAAAACAACCTAGCATTCCAGGGATAAATCCCACTCGGTCATAATGTATAATCCTTTTTACATATTGCTAAATTTAACTTACTAATATTTTTTTAACTTACTAATATTTTGTTAAGAATTTTTGTATCTATGTTCATGAGGAAAAATGGTTTGCAGTTTTCTTTTTCTGTGAGGTCTTTGTCTGATTTGAGTAACAGGAGACAGTGGCCCCGTAGAGTTAATTTAGAAGTGTTCCATCCTCTATTTTTGGAACAAGTTGTGAAGGAATGGTATTATTTCTTCTTTAAGTATTTGGTATAATTTATCAGTAAAAATTTTTTAATTGTGCTAAAACATACATAACATACTTACCATCTTAACCATTTTTAAGTATACAGTTCAGTAATATTAAATATATTCACATTGTTATGCAACCAAACTCCAGAACTTTTTTTGTCTTGTAAAATTGAAACCCATTAAACAATACCCATTCTTCCCTCTCCCGGCCTCTGGAAACTAGCATTCTACTTTCCATGCCCAAGACTTTGATTACTCTACCATCTCATAGAAATGTCTTTTTATGACTGATTTATTTCACTTAGCATAATGTCTTCAAGTTTCACTCATGTTGTAGCATGTATTACAACTTCCTCTATTTCTAATAGATCTATCCACAGTCTCTATTTTTTCTTCAGTTTGACAACTCATGTCTATGTAGGAGTGTGTATATTTCATCTATGTTGTCCAATTGGTTGGTATAAAGTTATTCATAATATTACCAAATAATCCTTAGTTGTTTTTTTTAGGATTGGTAGTGATGTCAATTCTTCATTCCTGAGTTTTGGTAGTTTGTGTCTTTTTTTTGTCAGACTTGCTAAGGATTGGTCAATTTTGTTAATAGTATCAGAAGGTCAACTCTTTTGGTTTCATTGACTTCTCTATTGGGGGGCTTTCTATTGCATTAATTTCTGCTCTAATCTTTATTATTTACCTCCTTCTGCTTACAGCTTCTTAAGAAGGAAGCTTAGGTTATTGATTGGAGGCATTTATTCTTTTCTGAGATAGGCTTTTAAAGTTAAAAATTTCCTCCATAGCTCTTATTTAATGCATCCCATAAATCCCTTTGTTATATTGTGTTTTCATTCTCATTCAGTTAAATATTTTAACTTCCCTTGTGTTTTCTTCTTTGACCCAGAGGTTACTTGGAAGTGTGTTGCTTAATTTCCAAATATTTGAGGTTTACCCAGAATTCTCACTACTGTGGATCCTTAATTCAATTCTGTTCTGGTCAGAGAACAAACTTTGTATGGTTTCAATCTTTTAAAATGTATTGAACCCACAGTTAACATCGTATTCAATGGGGAAAAACTGAAAATTTTCCTGATAAGATCAGGAACAAGACAATGATGTCCACTCTCACTACTTTTATTCAACATAGTAGTGGAAGTCCTAGCCACAGCACTCAAACAAGAAAAAGGGAATAAAGGCTTCCAAATTGGTAAGGAAGAAGTAAAACTTTCATTTTTTTTCAGAAGACATGATAATCTATATGGAAATCCCTAAAGGTTCCACTAAAACACTACTAGAACTGATAGATGAATTCAGTAAGGTCACAGAATATACAATCAATGTACAGATATTCATTGCATTCCTATACACTAATAATGAAGCAATAGAAAGAGAAATTAAGAAAACAATCTCATTTACAATTGCACCAAAAATAGTAAAACACCTAGGATAAACTTAACCAAGGAGATGAAAGACCTGTACTATGAAAACTATAAAACACTGATGAAAGTTGAGACGATACAAACAAATGGAAAGATATCCCACGCTCATGGATTGGAAGAAAAAAATACTGTTAAAATGTCCATACTACCCAAAATGATCTACAGATTTAATGCAATTCCTATCAAAATATCAGTAGCATTTTTCACAGAAATAGAAAAAATAATCCTTAAATTTGTCTAAAACCACAAAAAAAAAAACAAAATAGCCAAAGCAATCTTGAAAAAAGAAAAACAGAGCTAGAGGTATCACAATTCCAGATTTCAAGTTATACTATAGAGCTGTAGTAATCAAAACAGTATAGTACTGGCACAAAAACAGATACATAAATCAATAGAACAGGCTAGGAAGCCCAAAAACAAACCCATGATTATATGGTCAATTAATCTTTGACAAAAGAGGCAAAAATATGCAATGGGAAAAAGTCTCTTCAACAAATGGTGTTGGAAAAACTGGACAGCTACATCCAAAAGAATGAAGATGGCCCACTTTCTCACACCATATAGAAAAATAAACTTGGCATGCCTGGGTGGTTCAGCGGTTGACTGTCTGCCTTTGGCTCAGGGTGTGATCCCTGTCTGGGGATTAAGTCCCGCATCGGGCTCCCTGCGAGAAGCCTGCTTCTCCCTCTGTCTATGTCTGCCTGTCTGTGCCACTCATGAATAAATAAATAGAATCTTAAAAAAAAAAGATAGAAAAATAAACTCAAAAAGGATTAAAGGCCTAAATGTGAGACCTAAAACCATCAAAATCCTAGAAGAGAGCCCAGGCAATAATTTCTCTGACTTCAGCAGTAGCGACATTTTCTAGATATGTCTCCTGAGGCCAGGGAAATAAAAGCAAAAATAAGCTATTGAGACTACATCAAAATAAAAAACTTCTGCACAGGAAGGAAATAACCAAACTAAAAGACAATTTAATGCATGGGAGAAGATATTTGCAAATTACATATCTGATAAAGAGTTAGTATCCAAAATTTATAAATAACTTCTACAACTCAACACCAAAAAACCCCAAATGATCCAATATGAACAGACATTTCTCCAAAGAAAACATCCAGATGACCAACAGCTGTATGAAAAAGATGTTCATCATCACTCATCATCAGGGAAATGCAAGTCAAAACTACAATGAGATATCACCTCACACCTGTGAGAACAGCTAAAAAAAAAAAAAAAAACATAAGAAACAAGCGCTGGCGAGGATGTGGAGAGAAAAAAATGCTCATGCACTGTTGGTGGGAATGCAAACTGGTACAGTCACTGTGGTAAACAGTATGGAGGTTCCTCAAAAAAATTAAAAATAGAACTACCTTAACTACTGCACAATCCCAGTAATCCTATTACTGAGTATTTATGTAAAGAATACAAAAACAACTAATTCAAAAGGATATATGCACCCCTATGTTTATTGGAGCATTATTTACAGTAGCCAAGTTATAGAAGCAGCCCAAGTGTCCATTGATAGATGAATGGATAAAAAAGATGTGATATATATATTCAATCCTAAAAAGAATGACATGGATAGAGCTAAAGAGTATCATGCCAAGCAAAATAAGTCAGTCAGAGAAAGACAAATGCCATATGATTTCACTCATGGATTTTAATTAAAGGGAGACAAACCAAGAAATAAACTCTTAACTGTAGAGAACAAACTGATGATTACTAGAGAGGGGGTGGGTGGGAAGATAGGGAAAGTAGGGGATGGGGATTAAAAAGTGCACTTGTTGTAACGAGCACTGAGTACTATACAGAACTGTTGAATCTCTGTATCGTGCACCTGAAACTAATATAACACTGTATGTTACCTACACTGGAATCAAAATTAAAAACTTAATAAAAATCAAAAAATCAAAATAAAATAAAATGCACTGTGGTTTGTTTTGTGATTCACTATAGGATCCATTCTGAAGAACGTTACATGTGCATTTGGAAAAAAACATGCATTGGATCCTAGGGCTGTCTCACATCTGGACATTCCTGTTAAATCCTTGGCAGTCTGCTAGGCCATTGCTTGCCCCAGACAGGGCCATAAGCTCAGGCTAGTGGCCCGCTGCTGGCTCTCCCCCTCTGCTTGGCACCAAGATTGCCACTTTGGCGGACAATGCTCCAAATCAAAGAGCCCATTCTGGTAGCGGCAATAATGCTGTTGGCTTTCAAGGCCTGACTCCCCTTACCCCCAGGGTGAACTACTACCACAGAACTGGGGCCCAGGGAAGGGGTGGGAGTAGCTCCCGCAACAATGTCACATAGTCATACGATCTTACCCAAAGTTCAAGGGATTTCATCAGTGTGGTATGCTTCTGATCAATTGCCAGAGCACTGAAATGGTTGTTTTTGAACTTTTAACCAACTTAATTGTTGTTTTTGAAAACAAGATTTGTCAACTTTCCCACTCCATCATGCTGGAAACTGGAAGTCTAAAAACATCATCTTGAAGGAAATAACTAAGGTGTGGAAGAGTACATGCAGTATAATTTTGTATGTATTGATTTCCTAGTGCAGGCAAAACTAAACTACACGGTTTAGGGATGAGTGTTTAAGTGGTAATACTGTGAAGAAAAGTAGGTAAATGATAATCCTAGAAGTGAGGATAGTGGTTACCTCTGGGGGGAAGGGTTTGTAGGTGGAAATGGATACATGGAACGCAGGGATAGTTTCTGGGAAGCCAATACTATTCAACTTCTTGACCTATATGGTGGTTAACAAGGTTCCATAACCATTGCCTAAAAATATATATAGTTTTATGCGTGTTTCTTTGTGTATATTATACTTTACAATAAGACTTGTATAAAACATACTATTTATTTGTTAATGTATTCAGTAAGTCTTTTTGAGCAATCTTAGTATGAAAGGCACTGTTCCAGACAATGAGCATACAGTAATAGAAAGATAAGATCTCTATTTTTATGGGGCTTACAGCTTAGTGGGAAGATAGATGGCAAAATGCAAGCCCCCCCAAAAGGCATTTTCAGATTACAGTAAAGAGTCTGAAAAACAGAGTGGTGGCTAGAGGGAGGCATCAAGGATGAGAGCCTTGAAGCCAGATTGTCAGCAGGTCTCTGAGGAGATGACATTTGAGCCAAAAACTGAAGACCCAGAAGGAGCGGGCCATATAAAGATTGGGAGCAAGGGTCTCCCACAGAGAGAAGATAACAAGTCCAGAGCTCAGAACTGTCTGGAGAAGGAGAGAGTGACATGTGAGGAACTTGCAAGCTGACATCCATCATCTAAAGGATTTGCTTTGGAGGAACTCAAGGAAGCAGGGCAGAGCGAGGGACAGTGAGTGAAAACCAAGGGAGGCCGAATCCTGCTCCAGGAAAGGCAGGACTTGGCAACTGTCAGAACTCGAGCAGACCCATCATACTTTGATGCCAGGGGCAAGAAGCGTTTTTATAGTCATCATTTTAACTGTGTACCATGTGAAAGCAATTCTGCACCTCTTCTTTTTTGGAATGGCTCTTTGAAAAGCATATTAACGTCAAGAATGTTGGCTGTAATATGCCATCTATCTCAGTGGAATGGTTCTTTGCGTTTTAACTGTACAGCATACCAACAAAGGAAACAAAATGAGGAATGGTCGCCCAGCCTTTAGGAATGAGTTCGGGTGGGCCTGCTTTTTATGACCTGAAATCATAATTTTCTTCTGGAGAAAGGAAGGTGCAGATTAAATCTTATAATAGTTTTTCCAAAGATTTTATTAATTTATCTGAGAGAAGGACAGAGCATGAGCAGGAGGAGGAGAAGCAGACTCCCCGCTGAGCAGGGAGCCTCTGCAGGGCTCGATCCCAGGACCCTGACATCATGATTTGAGTGGAAGACAGACACTTACTTGAATCAGCCACGCAGGCGCCCCCAATTTTTGAATATTTTTAAATGTCTTTTTCACAATCGTGTACCAGGTAATCAATTTCACACTAACCTGATTAAATAATGCATGTATGATCTAGAACTGTTTGCATTAGAGTTTTTTGTAAATATGAACTCTAATTTGTTGCCCATTTTACATCTATTTTGTGTCACATTTAAGGAAAAATCAACCAGATTTTTTTAAATTTATTTAGAAAGCATCATAAATATAGGGGTGCCTGGCTGGCTCAGTCAGTGGAGCATGCAACTCTTGATCTCAGGGTCACAAGTTCAAGCCCTCTGTTGGGGGTAGAGACAACTAGAAATAAATAAATAAATAAACTTAAAAAACAAGAAAAGAAAAGAAGTATCATAATATAAACAAATTATACCACTGTCATTTTTTTTTTTTAATTAAGACTCATGATACAAAGCTGAGACCATCCTTGAGGACAGTGCTTCTCTAGAAAGCTGAGGGTTTTGTTTGTTTTTAAGATTTATTTATTTTGGGGGGAAGGGCAAGAGAGGGAGACAAAGAGACTCCCCCACTGAGTGTGGACCTCAGTGAGGCTCACTCGATTTCACAACCCTCAGAGCAAAACTTGAATGAAATCAAAAGTTGGACACTTAACTGACTGAGCCACCCAGGTGCCCCTAGAAAGTTGGGCTTTTATAAAGAGCATATGTGAACTTTACATGATTAATAAAGATTTCCTTTGAGGCAGGAAAAAAAAAAGCCTTTTCCCCCTAGATCAATAATGATACACAAATATTTGTATATTCATTTTCAAAAGTCAAAAATAGGAAATAACTCAAATGTCCATAAACAGGTGAATGGATAAAGTAACAGTGGTATATCCAAAGAATATTACTTAACAAAATGAAACAAAACAGAATGAGCTAACTTACAGAATATCATTGATGAACCTCAGAGTAACTATAAAATGTCAAAGAAACCACAAGAAAAAAAGAGTACACTTTTTTTGGATTTCAATCATATAAATTGTAGAAAATGCAAAGGCATCTAATGTAAGTGGCAGCCTTACTATATCTCTGTAGAAAGGATGGGGGTGGCAATCCGGTTGAAGTAGGTTTGGGGGAACAATTTTACACTACTTTTACATAACATTTTGAATAAATGCAAGAAATTTTGACTACCCAGACTAAGAACTGATGAAGGGAAGTTAAAGTCTCCCCACAAAAAATAATCTTGGAGTCACCAGTAGATAATTCCTAAAGACATTGCCAGTTAGTACCTGGTACCCGGATCCCCAGAGTCAGTACAGGTGGTGACCTTTCTTAGCTGATTCTTTGGATTTTTTTTTAATTCTATGAGCTATCTTGCATTAGTAAAATAAATACTCTTTTTGGTTTAACTCACCCAGAGTTGGTTTCTATTACTTGCACCACAGGTGGGGACCTGGGCACCAGATGGGATGAAGGGATCTTTTAAAGCCTCTTTCGATGCTGTGGTCCTAAGATAAGCACAGATATAATCAGACCTCTCTCATAGGAATCAATAGTTACAGATGTGCTAGGAAAACACTACTTGACTTAGTATCTCAAGCAGACATGTTGGCTCTAGACACTTTAAAACAATGAAACAAAGTATAATTTGCAGCCCTAGGGATATAGTTCCAGAAATTGGCTCAAAGTACCCTTACTAGTGATACTCAGCAAAACTTGGAAGGAGACTCTCCCAGAATACCATCATCCATTCCATTGAGAATAATGTCAACACATAATAAAATAATTGACTGAATGTTGGGGGGGGGCATCTGTAAACCTAAAGAGGATATTGGAATCATAAACATGAATTGGCATCAGGAACAAAACAAAGCTAAAGGAAAACCGAAAAATTCTTGAACAAAGCTCAAGTAACTCTTTCACCAGAAAATAACCATGCTTCATAATCTGATTGTCATTAATATACTCAGTGTATCTTACATATATTGAGAAATCTAATATCTGCTCACTGTAGTTTGGATTTCTACTCAGGTACAGTCATGAACAGAGGGGGGAAAAGTGGGATTTTACACTGCACTGGGGGGAGTGGGCGGTCAGAGTGTAGTTCTACTAAATTTGGCATAGAAAAAAAAAAAACTCCGCTGATTCAAATAAACCTTTCAATGAAAATTTCTCCTGAAAAGAAATCCCTCTAGTTTTTTTTTTTTTCCAGATAGGAACAGTGTTTAATGCCAGACAAAAAGCATTCTGTTCCGTTGAACAGTGAAACAACTGACCTCACAGCTTTTGGGTTTCTAATGGCAAGTTAAACTCACCTTGCCAAGGAAATTAAATTATAAAAAAATAACTTTTGTAATGTGGGAAATATTTGGTATACTGATCTTTATGAATTTCCTGATTTCTTTACCTTTGAATGGTTTTCCTTGATGGCAACACCAGCATTCAGAAAACAAAACACATCTGGTAGAAATTCATTGTCTCCTCTTTTAAATTATTTAGTAACGCTGCGTAGCTAAGAAATTGTCTCTGCTCCTATAAAACTCTATGCTAATTGTGGCCAGTAAATTAGTAATTATAACTGATTATACAAAGCAGGAAAGGGCTACACTAATGCCAGGGAGTAAAGCGTGCAATTAGATGGCTCAGCTTTTGACGTCTTCACTCTGAATCTCTGTGAAGAATGAAGAAGAAAGCTCTACACCAAAATTGAAGGGGACCAGTTTTCTGATTGTGTCCTAGGGGATTTGGATAAAGCTCAAGCAATTTGAAGCATACCCTCAGGTTGTACTCAGCAGATTTCCTGACCTCTGCCACAACCTATCTATCATAAGCCTTTATCAGGAGAAGATGCCAAATCACAAGCCATTTGGTGGCATATAATTGCTTCGACATTGACAGCAGAGCGGTATATATCATCTTCTCTGTTAAGGAGGGAGTGAGTGTATCAATTGGAAGAAAACTGACTCTAAAAGCAAATTTAAATAAACACGAAAAGGAAGCTAAACCAATACGAAAAGGAAAGGATTATCAAAATAAAACAAAAGCTTAAGTACGGATTGAAAAAAGCAATTAATAAATGTATGATTACTAGTCATACTCTTTAGAGTCTATTAGAAATATTGAAGAATCAAGAGTGGAAAGAAAAGAAAGAACAAATGAACTTAGAACAGCTTATGGAAGCATGGGACTGGTTTTAGATGGGATATGAAATATTGTGGTTAGTTCACAGATATAGAATTAAGTAACACTGAACCCACACAGACAAAGATCGTCTCTCAGTCTCAATTCTTTTGCTTACATCAAGAGAGAAGTCTCAGGGCTAGTCTGTCTTCACCTTCTCTTTAACACCTCCAAACCTCCCTATTAAAAAGGAGAAACAGAGCAGGCTACAGACTCTGAGCCTTTGGCAGACAATAACATCTACTCAAATTTAATTATATTATGTTGTTTTTATGATGTTTATTTTTGTGGTTACCCTCTATTTATGACAAGTGAACTGGTTTCCATTCGTAATCGGCCTATAAATTATTTCCTTTATTTACATTTTTAAAAACCAAGTCAACTTAAAGACCAACATTATATAAATTAGAGTACTGAGAAAAAAAAAATAGGGAAAATCAGTAGCAGGTCCAGCACGGTTAAGCAAAAATCTTGCAAGGGGCCCTGAAATGATCTTTGTTGAGAAAACATCAGCTTAAAATCATAAACTGTTAGAGCTAGAGGTGACTAGGAGCCTGCAATCCAAATCCCCTCATTTTATAGGAGGAGACCAAGACTCAGAGCCTGCGCAGGGCCAGGACCTGCCCTCAGAGTTTGTAATGCAGAGACAAGTTTTCATCTAAGCCTGTTGAGCCTGTTGCCTCCCCTCCACTGCTTTGCTATTATTTAACTTGTAGCCTTCTCAAAAGCTGTGTTGGAATTGGCTACATATATCCAGTCTTCAACGATGCCCAAGCAAGGAGGCAGGCCACATAGGAATGGAGATTTACTGAAATGGTGAAAACTTGTGCAACTTGCAAAACCACAGTGACATCTAGTGGTTTTCTTTGATAATGCAACTCCCAATTGATTTATTGTCAACCGGAATAAATGTAAGTGAAGTCTTGCCCTCCTTGTGTATCATATCAAGAGGCACCTGTTGATCATTTGTCCTATCACTGATTATATTACTTGTGACTGCTTGGTTGAGAGGCTATCTCCCAGTTACTGTCTTTTCCTTTCTAATTAATAAGTGATTTGTGAGACAATGTTTTGAGGCTCTATAAATATCTTTTTCTTCTTCAAATTTTTATCCACTAGTTTTTGTATGCATTGATAATTCTTGCCTGAATTATTTATTATTGTAATGGTTGCCAACTTGTACTCCTCTAATTCTCTCTACATTTTATTAATTATCATTTTACAGAAAGAAGAGCTTTCCCTATTCTCTTATTTATGTTTGTATTATTTATTAGTATGGACACATGAATTCTTACATCATCTAAAATCTACACAATAGATTATATGTATAAATATCCATATACTTATGGTTATAAATTTACCATGTATTTACCATAATTAGAGCAGTAAGTAAAATTTCTTTAGGTTCCCAACCAATTATGTTCTCTCTTGCCTCTGGGTTTTTGCTCTTGCTGTTCCCTCTCACCTGAAGACCTCTTCCCTGTAGATGATACTATGTAAAAATTCATGAGTATATTCAGGAATGTACCATATAGTAGATAATATATGTAAAATATTATATGGAGTATAGATTATGCATTCATGTATAGGTTATAGACCATAATCTATATATAATCAATACATGATAGACTATGTAAAGGTTTGTACTATACATTATTTACACTATACATTATTTATCATTATTTATCAGTTATTTATTCTATTCAAAAATGCAAATGTCACAAAAGTCAAAAAGTATGAGAAATTGTTCCAATTATAAGAGATGTGACACTTCAATGTAATGTATAATCCCTGGCTTGGATTCTGCACAGGGAATGGAAAGGAGTTGTAAACAGCTATAAAAGACATTAACGGGAGACCCCTGGGTGGTGCAGTAGGTTGAACTACCAACTCTTGGTTTCCACTCAGGTCATGATCCTAGGGTCATGAGAGGGGCCCCGCATTGAGCTTGACCCTCAACGTGAAGTCTACTGTTTTCCTCTCTCCCTCTTCCTCTCCCTCTGCCCCTCCCCAAACTCGCGTGCACTCTCTCTCTCTCTTAAATAAATAAATCTTTTTAAAAAGACATTAATGGGATAATTGATGAAATTTGGATAACCCTGTGAATTGGATACTGTGGACTAAATAGTATTTCTCTGCCAGTGTTAAATTTCCTTGTTTGATCATTTTACTCTGGATTATATAAGAAAATGTTCTTGTCTTAGAAAATGTACACTAAAATATTTAGGGATGGGTGGTTCCATGGCTAAGCATCTGCCTTCTGCCCATGATCCTGGGGTCTTAGGATCAAGTCCTACATCAGGTTCCCTGCAGGGAGCCTGTTTCTCCCTCTCCCTATGTCTCTGCCTCTGTCTCTGTCTCTCATGAATAAATAAATAAAATCCTTAAAAATAAATAATAAGTATTTAGGGATAAAGCAGCATTATGTCTGCAGCTTATTCTTAAGTAGTTAAAAAAATAATGTGTGTGTTGTGAGAGAGAAAAATGACAAGCCCATGTAGCAAAATGGTAACAGTTGGTGAACCTGGGTGAAGGGTATAGAGGTTCTTTTGTAGTCTTCTAGCAACTTCCCTGTAAGTTTGAAATTACATCAAAATAAAGTTACCCAAAAAGGGGGAAATAAAGTTTAAGGGTATTTTAAATGTCTTTCTTATTTATTGAAAAAACAAGTGAAAAAAGCAAAAAGCAAATCAGTAAAACTGTACCCAGAGGCTTGAGAATTTCAAAGTCTCAGCTACTAAGTCTCTTCCCACTGCTGCCTACAGTTTGAGGGAAAGCCCCACTCTTTTCATTAGGGAATTATCATGCTAGGCAAGGAAATCTATTATAAATTTCTAGTTTAAATTCCCCAGACATCTGAAGAGTTCCTCAAAGGCACACATATTTTTATAAAAGCTCACACATTTAATACCATCACATACAAAGGACTCATCCAGGTTGGGTTCTGGCATTGAAGCAACCAGCTGTGATTACCCTTAATTTGGAATAGAAGCATCTATGAAAGAAAAATTGCTCTGAAATTGAATTCTCATCTTGAAAGGAACAGAAAAAGAAGATACAGTGGTGAAGATAGAGTTGGAGAAAGCATCTCACTGGCTGTGGGGGGAAGTCGTTAAGAGTATCGTATAGAGAGAAAAATACAAAATAAAAAATAATCTCCAGATTTGGAACTAAATAGCCATGGGTTAGAATACAGCTGTGGAACTTACTAGCTGTGTGATCCGCGGAATGATTTTATGTCACTGCTTTGAACCCCAGTGTCTCTCCTGCAGAATTAGAGCTATTTCAAGCGGGTGTTTCTACACCTGGCACTGTAAGCAGTGACTTCCTTCTAGGTCCTAGGCCCAGCATGATGTGATGGTAGGAAATGGATGTGTCTGACTGCTGGGGCCTCCTCACCCCCTACCTGCACCGCCACAGCCTCTTACCAGAGCCTCTACCATCCACTTTTGTCAATTCTTCCAATCCATTTTCCACATGAAAGCAGCATGACCTTCCTAAAAGAAAATCTTCAGGATCACCTGGGTGGCTCAGTAATTGAGCATCTGCCTTTGGTTCAGGTCATGATCCCGGGATCCCAGGATCGAGTCCCATGTCAGACTCCCTGCAAGGAGTCTACTTCTCCCTCTCCCTGGGTCTCGGCCTCTCTCTGTTTCTCTCATGAATAAATAATAAATAAATAAATGATAATCTAAAGAAAGAAAAAAGAAGAAAAGAAAGGAAAAGAAGAAAGAAAGAAAGAAAGAAAGAAAGAAAGAAAGAAAGAAAGAAGAAAGAAAGAAAAAGAGAAAGAAAGAAAGAAAGAAAGAAAGAAAGAAAGAAAGAAAGAAAGAAAGAAAGAAAGAAAGAAAGAAAGAAAGAAGAAAGAAAGAAAAGAAAAGAAAATCTTCATTCTAAGTCCAAACTTCCTATTATGGTGTGCTAGCCCCCTTGTGACCTCCCGACCTTGTCCCCGAGTGTCTCTCTAGCCTCTATCTCCAGACTCTAAGCTCTATTACAGTCTTGTAGACCTTTGTGCAATGATAGACATGTTCTATAACTTGGAGATCCAATATGGTAGCTCCATGGCTATTGAGCACTTGAAATCTGGCTAATGTGACTGACAAACTGAATTCTTAATTTTTGAAAGTTCATTTAAATTTCAATTTAAGTAGCCACCTGTGGCTAATGGCTACCATACTAGACGGAGCAGACACATGAAGCTTCTTTAGGGTCCCAACCAACTATGCCTTTACTTGCCTCTGGATCTTTTTGCCCTTGCTGTTTCCTCTCATTCAAAGACCTTCTTTTTGTCCTTTGTCTCAGCCTACACTTCACTTGTTAAATGCCTTTATAGGATAGGAGGCGTATAATCTCTGCCACCGACAAAATTTCAACCAACTTTAATTTGTGAAAGTGTGGCTACATTTCAGAGCAATAACAATTTAACTGTGCCCTTTTGATTTCCATGGACAGATGTGCAAGATGTTTTTCTCTTTGTCCTTGCAGTTCATTAATCCAATGGGTGGAAGGCATCATTGAGTGGTCAGAGGCCACTCTTCATGCCATCGATGTGTTTTGTTTGGCTTTCACATTTTTAAAATGGAGCCAAAATTTTAAATGGAAGAGACTTCATTAAAAATCTGGACTCCTGGATGCTCTGGTAAAAACAGAACATCTGTTCACACTGGACCCACATTCACTTCTGCTCAGCAATAATCTGCTAGACTCATTCCAATATGGTTATCACTAGCCGCATGTGGCTATTTGAATTTGAATTAATAAAAATTAAATGAAATTTAAAATACAGTTCTTCAGTCACACTAGCCACAGTTCGAGTGCTCAAGCCACACATGGCTAAAGGCTACCACCCTGTTGGACAAGGCAGACCCAGACTATTTCTGTCATCACAGAATGTTCTATGAAGCTGCATTACCTAGAGGGTAGTTGGAGAGGGGGCAGTAGATGCCAGCTTAAGAGGCTCCTAAGCTTCTACTGAATATCACAGTGGGAATGGACATAGATTTTCTGATTTTTCTAGGGAGGTCAAGAATCCAGATTTTTTAAGTGAAATTTACCTATTTTTAAATGTTAGCTCAAATTTTTTAAGAAACATTGTCTAAGCAAAACAAAGCATATTTGCCACTCTGACTGATCCCCCTAGGTACCAACCAGTTTGTCAGCTCTGAGCCCCAACAGTGGCAGAGGCATCCGAGGTCAGCTTGCCTGAAAAGATAGGGCATTGAGGATACAAAGGTTTGGGGTGGGGGAGGGGCATGGGGGAAACACAGGGCCCTCCAGAAACCTATCCCCCCCACTCCCCCGCAGCAACACAAACACAGGCTCTCGTCTTTGTGTGTTGTACAGTACAGCTTGTAACAGGAATGTGAGTGCCCCCTTAAATTTCAGCTGTGCTTCATCTCTTCTAAGGGACAAGGAAAACTTTCAGAGTAATTTAGGGAAGACTTAGTAGGTTTTGGAAAAGATTGATCAAAAAACTAGAAGGAAAATGAGAATTTATAAGGTTTGTATCTATCCCTTACATGTTGCCTCTCAGTGATGTAAATTTCTCTTGGTTGGGGAGTAGTTTTATATTTTAAAATTCCCTAAATCAAGACTTGAGTCCCCAGACCCAAACACTGCTCATCTGTTCCTGCAAACAGCACGATCGCGTGGTCTGTACCATTTGTGGCCTCTAACTACACAGAGCGCATTTTCCTAAAAAGTGGTACAAGGACACTTCATAGCCAACCATTTCCTACTTCCACGTCTTGATGGGTTTTGGCTTGCTGCATAGTAAGGTTCATTCTGCACCTTAACTTTTATTTAATCATTTCCCCTTTTAAGACAATTTGTTTAAAAACTGATGTCAGATTGATAGTTTCAAATATTATGACAGCTTAGAAACTTTCACTCTTCCATCTTTTCACCAAAGCTCCCATGCAATACCTTGTAGTTTAACAAAGTAGGGCAGCCCAGGTGGCTCAGCGGTTTAGCGCCACCTTCAGCCCGGGGTGTGATCCTGGAGACCTGGGATGGAGTCCCACATCGGGCTCCCTGCATGGAGCCTGCTTCTGCCTCTGCCTGTGTCTCTGTCTCTCTCTCGTAAATAAATAAAATCTTTAAAAAATAAAAAAAAATTACAAACTAGCTCTCTTGAATACAACATAACACACATGGATATTTTGATACTTTTTTGAGGTGAGCAGAAATAATAGGAAGAGCACTAGACCAGAATTCAGAGATCTAAGAATGATGCCCAGGCCAGCCATCAGCTGTGTGTGACCTTGGACAAGCTGGACAGCATGGTCCCTTATAAAATAGGGCCAGTTGATCTAGATCTCTGAAGGCTGGTTTACTTCTAAAATTATACAGTTCTTTAATTCTGTATGTTTGTGGGAAAAAAACTGACAGTGTAAAACTGAAAATATAAATAGCTGCAGATGTTTCTGGGTGGTTAATCAACCACAATGGTTGGTAGACTAGATCAGGTCTCACACACGTGCACCTGCCCTAACATGCCCGCCAGGCTTTCCTGCTTCACTGTAGCAGCCCTGTAAGCTATGGGAATCCTGACCCATAAATGTTTCTCAGTGGCAAACATCTCTATGTATATTTCTTCTTTAGGAAACTTCTTCCATAAAAGCAATAGTCCCTAAAACAAGGACCCCCCCCCCCACACACACACACACCAAAATAGCAGGAATATTTGCCCTAGGTCAAAGGTTCTCATATTTTGATGGATCAGAATCATCTGGGGGCAGCCCCAGTGGCCCAGCGGTTTAGCGCCACCTTCAGCCCAGGGCGTGATCCTGGAGACCCGGGATCGAGTCCCATGTCGGGCTCCCTGCGTGGAGCCTGCTTATCCCTCTGCCTGTGTCTCTGCCTCTCTCTCTCTCTCTGTGTGTGTCTCATGAATAAATAATTAAAATCTTAAAAAAAAAATCACCTGCAAAATTTATAAAGAGAATACTCAGTCTCCATCCCAAACATACCCAGTCAGAATCTATGGGGTTGGGCCCAAGCATCTGTAGTTTTCACAAGCTTCCCACCTGCTTCCAGTGCCCAACAAAGATGAAAGAACTCTGGCCCAGGTCCATGCAATAAGGGGTGATATCACAAACTTCAAGTGTAGAGCCAAACTGAAAATACATTCAAATGAAACACCTGGTCACTGATTTTCTTTTTTTAATGACTACTATAATGAAAGAAAAACGAAGATACAGATTCTACACTTTCACAAATGAACATTAGATTTATCCACATTGATCCTGGTTCTCTTCTATTTTTCACTTTGACGAATACAGAATATTTGCACTATACAATGTCATTAAATGAGAAGCCAAGCTCGCCAGTAATCCCAGCATCTCCTACTTGGACAGAAGTTTGATGATAACAACCTAATTTCCGAGAGCAGGTAGTGGTGGGGGAGGGTCTGGGGTGAATCAGAAAGCCAACTCGACTCACTTCAGCTCTGCCAACTGTCGCCAGGCAGGAATGAGTAACCTCATGCAGCCAGCTCTTCTGATTTTCCAAGAAAAGCCAGATATTGGATTTGTATGTATAGGCTTGCAATTTTTTTTTAATTCTTTTTACAGATTTATTTATTTATTTATTCATGATAGACAGAGAGAGAGAGAGGCAGAGACACAGGCAGAGGGAGAAGCAGGCTCCATGCCGGGAGGCCGACGCAGGACTCTATCCCGGGACTCCAGGATCGTGCCCTGGGCCAAAGGCAGGCGCCAAACCGCTGAGCCACCCAGGGATCCCCAGGCGTGCAATTTTTAAATTATTGGCAACTAACTCCAATTGTTTTTTAAAATGTCATTTAGAGAAAAAGAAAAAAATAAAAAATAAAAAAAATAAAATGTCATTTAAAAGTGCATCTTTGAGGCCAAACAATAAAACCAAGGGAAAAAAATTCATCAGCCCAGATTTCATCTGAATGTCCCAGGTTTGTAATTTCTCCTCTAGAAAGCTCTGAGTTCTGTATCTGAATTCAGTTGGAGAATCAAAAACCACTCACAGAAATGACCTCATCTCACTGGCAAGTAATGTTACGCTCTCTGCCCCTAGAACTGAGAGAATTCTCTGCCATTTTTAAGCTATGGGGTTTATATAAGGAGCCACATACTAAGTTCATTTGTTCACTCAGGTATTTAGAGAGCTGCTGCTCTGTCGCAGGCACTGGAAACAAAGTAGTACTGGAACCTTAGCTAAGTTTAATATCTGGCATAGCAGATTAAAAAAAAATCCATGAAATTTATCACTCAGTCCCTGGTAAGGATTAAAAATACGGACAGGCAAAAATCTTAAGAGCAGAATGACACCTCAGAGATCATTTTGTCAGATGAGGCTGAAGCCCAGAAAAAAAAACAAAATCTGGCCAAGGGTCACACAGCTCAAAAAGGAATAAAAATTATAGCCCAGAACTCTAGTCTTTAGTCAGGCCTACTCTCACCTCTTCTGTGCCGATTTGCCTAAAACCAAAGGGACTGATATATGATTGTCAGAGGAAACTAGCAGGCTTGGTGCCATGCAGAGAGATGACTTCAGTTTGGCAAGTTCTCATTTGTAAAGTAATAGAATATTCCATCTAGAATTGACACAGAAATTCTTCTAGATTCATGGGGTTTATTATTTCCAGCTACTCAGAAGCCATTCTCTTTCCTTAGAACATACAGAACAACAGAAAAGCAAGGAGTTAAGAATAGAAAGAAAAAAACCAAGGGTCAAACAGCCAACATTCATAAAAAAGAGATTAGGTGAACACCAATATTAGTTTTAGCAAGTGCAAGGAAAATGGATAGGACTCTAGAGTAGGAGTAAGGAGGGTTTACTAGGTCTTTACTAAAAATGTCCTGCCTTCCCTCTGAACAATAGCAACAGAATGTCAAATATCCTAGAGAAGAAAGGAAGTCTTTTCCTGAGTGGCCACAAGAATAATTAGTTCTGTAAGCTGCTCCTAGCATTTTTTAAAAATTATTTTCCAAGCAAATGCTACCTATAAAATGCAACTTTAAGTCACAGCATTCTGTATTTTCAACGTTGGGAGAATAGTTGTACCTTAACTGATGAATTACAGAATTGTTTGGGATGTGTTTGAATTCCAGAAACCAAACTATAGGCAACAGACTTTAAAAATAGAAGTAAAACTGACTCCCAGATGAGTGGGGATGTACTTGTCAATGAGGGGAGTTCTGTTAGCACTGTCTATAAAAGTAACTTGAAAATACTAGTAATACCAAAACTGAAATTATAGGTGATTTTTATTCTTTTTAAATACTTTGCTTTCCAAATCATAAGCAGTGTTTAAAAAAAAAGAGGAAAAAGTATTTTCAAAAATCATACAGGGTTAAAAAAAATCGAAACCTTATAATGCCTATCTTCAACTTGCCATGATTCTAAAATTACTCTATTTTTTATGAAAGCCAGAGTAGAAGCAACTAGAGTGTAAAACTTATTTTCTTCAAGGTTTTTTTTTTTTTCCGAAAAAAAAAAAAAACTTAGCATGTAAGTTATTAATACTTCAATCTCTGTAAGGTTCTTTTCCCATTACCAGAGCCATAGAAAAAAAGGTCTCCCTTTTAAACTTGGAAACTACAAAATTGTTCCTTCTCCACTAGCCAATTAAATTCACAATTTGACATAACGTCAAAAGCTTTCAGGAAGGCAGAGTGTTTCTGATGCAAAATGCTCATGAAAACATGCCATACTTCAGAGACAACACGGAAGTCCTAATGAGGGATCTCGGAGCCTCGTGTTTGGGCTAGTGTTTGAAAACCAGACCTCTAGAGACATACTGTGCCAACGGCATGGTTTAGATCACTAGAACAAGTCTTATAACATGCAAACACCACAAAGTGGAAATACATGTAACTAGTATGAGGGTTTAGACTGTGGAGTATGAACTTTGATCTCAAAGCTCATGGGGTGATAAAAAGCTCTTAAGAGAAAACTGATTATGAGCAAAGATGTACACATGTTCTGAAAAAAACAGTGGAAATCAGTAACTGGACACAAAAAAGGCCCAAAAAGGGTATAGTGTTTTCTCACTTAATCTGAGCAAACGTAAGAGAAGAGAAATTGAATCAAGCTTTCTCTTCAGTAGTAGAGATGGTTAACCATTGTCTTAAGTCAAACGTCTGAGTTAGAAACTATTACAAAAATGATCGAGAAACAGAAATTTGAAACCCAGATGGCATTATACACGAGGGGAAGGTCCCAGAATGTCAAAACAAGTAGCAAATTAAGCCAGGTTTTCAGTCTGTATCCTTGGAACAGGTGTGCTCCCCAAATCTGGTAATACGTAAATAGAATGATGTGTTGCTACAGCTGAGGTGTGCTGGTCCTCAGCACTCTAACGTGCTCTGGCCAGGCCGCACAGAACACCAAGCTTCTGCACCTCCCGTGCTGGTGGGGGAAAAGGGAAGGGGCAGGTGTCCACTGCTAAGAGGAGCCTGGAATTGCTAATGAACGGTCTTCCAACAGCCCTTTGTCCCAGCCATGACCATCGGGAAGGTTCAAGGTGGCTCTTCCGTCAGCCTTGATCCAAGTGCCTGTACCAAATAGATCGCTCCTGCCAACTCGGCAGTCAAGGTATGCAGTGTGCACGAGACAAATTTCTGTTGCTTTACAGCCACTTGAGATACGGAGGGGTTTTGTTACTATAGCAGAATATAGCTCTCCTGAATGAGACAAAAGGATCTACACCGAAGAGAGCAGAACGCTATGCTATGCGTTCACCAGGCTGGTGAACGGAGAGGCTCCTGTGATGTGGGGAGTAGAGCTAGGGTCTCTGTGCTAGTAGGAAGTAAAAAAGCTTATTATATGAAACATGTCCAAGAAGTCTCTACTATTATTAAAACAGTTGAGTACGTTTCTTATGATCTCTTTGAACAGTCTTTTGGTCAGAAGTGTAAACAATGCTAAAAGATGGCCAAGTTCACTATGCCATAAGAATGATTTCAACTTTAACTGCAATCTTAGTTCTTTGAACAAAGCAACAAAAAGTTGAATATTTGAACATGCACCTTTTGCACAAAGGCTAAAAATCAATTTTAAATCAGAGATCGCTACCAGCCTGCCACTAGAGGGGGCCATCTGCCAACAACAGTGAGCAACTTTACACCCAGGGAGAAACGCACTCTAGTCTAGCTTTTTTCTAAATAGGAAGCTTTGAAAAGCACATTCCCAGAAACCCCCAAAGCCTGCCGAGTCATTAGGTTTGAAGTTGGGCTCAGATACATGTAATTTTTAAGCACTTTTGGAGTATAGTAGACAATGTTAGTTTCAGGTGTGCACCAGCGACTCCACACCTCTGTAGAGGTTATGCTGTGCTCACCACACGTGTAGCTACCACCTGTCACCACACATCACCATTATGATACCCACGATATTCCCTATGCTGTGGCTTTTATCCCTGTGATTTATTCATTCCCTAACTGGAAGCCTGTGTCTCCTACTGCCCTTCACCCATTCTGCCCATCCCACTATCTCCCTCTCTGGCAACTATCAGTTCTCTGAATTTATAGGTCTGATTTTGCTTTTGTTTGCTTATTCATGTTTTGTTTTTCAGATTCCACATGAATGAAATCCTACAGTATTGGTCTTTCTCAGCCTGACTGATTTCACTTAGTGTAAGACCCTCTAGGCCCATCCATGAAATGTGTACTTTTTTTAAAAGCTCCCCAAATGCTTCTACTGCAGAGCTAGGTCTGCTTCCCCTGGTGTAGACAATTTCAAAGAGCTGGTCATTTTCAATCAAAAAGTTCTGCCACCTGCAGGGCATTTTTGACAGGGATCAAGATGAAAGAAACCTGGCTAGATAACAACAAAACCTTCTAAGAAGAGAATTTCAAACACTTTACAGTAAGAATCATCACAGGAACAAAACAGTTATCTTCAAATTTAAATTTATTAAGACATTCAGCTATGTCTGTCAGTCTACATCCAAATTTGCTACTAAAAATAAAATAAAGTCACATCCCACATTAGGAATATCGAGTCTGAAAAACACTTTTGAGCCAAGCCTATTGTATAAATAAATGACTAGTTTCTTTTCATATCAAAATTCCCATAAAAAATTACATTCCCCCCTCCCCAGTTCTACCTGTTGCCATGATGAATGTAAAAATTTAAATATGACACATCCTTGTCAAAGAAAAGGTGCAAAGTCTATTAACAGCTTTAAAAGTGGCATTTGCAGAGTGTGATCATACAGTTATGTACTCATTCCCAAAGTGCAAATATTGCCATAATTTAACACTGTTTTGATTCAGTTGCAAGAATTTAACATTACACAGGATCAAAAAGTACACTTAGGGCCTTTATCAGTGCCCTAAAGCCCTTCCCACTTTAGTCTCCTACACTAATGTGGACCCCAAAGTGTTCATTAGAGTTTTAGTTTACTTCACACAGCCAACACAGTATACAATATATTAACAAAAGTTTCATATACATCAAAATATTGAAGACTCCATCATAAAGTTCAAGAGTCTCAGATTACATGAATGCACCCGCAAGGCCCAAGTGCCCACCCACCCACTCCCCTAAAGCACATACAAAGTATGAGCGTGCTTCCATCTTTGAATACAATCAATGCTCTTAACGTCTTTGATTGCAATTTCAGTGCTGTACAAAACTCAATTATCACCTGACTGAGTTCCAATTAACTGAGGGAAAGGGGGGGTGGTGAATAGGGCTGGTCACTACTCATACTCTGCAATAGGAATGATCCTGTTCCATAGAAAGTGAAATGTCAGTTCCGCTTCTGCCTGCTTCTTCCCATGCTGTCCTGATGCTCTTTATCCTCCTTTCTTTAGCCCCTTCCAAACACTCAAATCCGATTTTATTTATCCCTTACAAATTAGGGGCAGTTTCTGAAGTTGTTGAGGTTGAATTTTCTTGGCAAACCTCTACAAAATATCAGCATAGGATATATAAATACATTTCGATTAGCATACATTGCAAAATTTTTCCCACAATGTCATGGGGATGAAAGCAAGCAGTCTCCACTGAGAGTACTTCCTGGATCAGATCCTTGGAATGTCAAGTTTCCTGCCTCATCATCTCATACATTCATTCCTCAAATCTGAGCTCAAATTTCATAGTAAGTTAACTTCTCCAGAGTATCAAAGTGTTACTTCTGCTTCTCTTCTTCTAGGCTGACCTCGACAGGACATGCTTCATCTTTTGCACTAAAAGGATATTCCTTAGGATCACGAGTCCCTTCCTGGCTATCTGATCTAGTGGCAATGCACTCATTATTGTCCTTAGAACCTTCCTGCATCCTGGTCCCTGGAGGATGCTCTTGATTTGGAGGTTCAGTTCCATCCTGAAGCATGATGTTTTGCTCAACTCCAGCATGAGGCTGTGGAGCCAGCTCAGTTCCTAACCCTGGAAGCTGTGAGGAGTGTTTGAGATGGCAGTGACACAGAGGGCAGGTCTCCTGGACATACAGCCACTTCTTTAGACAGCCTGCATGGAAGAAATGACTGCAAGGTGTGATCACAGCAGATTTCATGTCCTAGAAGGGGAGGAAAGATACCTCATAAATGCCTATTATCTCAAAGCTTTGCTGCTAACCCCAAACTCTAGGTCCAACATTTCTTTTCCACAAATTCCCCAGAGAAAATATCTAACACAGATTTTAGAATAAAACTCATTTTATAGTGATAATCCTCTTGCCATCAAGAGACCCATTTTTTTTTTAAGATTTTATTTATTCATGAGAGACAGAGAGGCAGAGACACAGGCAGAGGGAGAAGCAGGCTCCATGCAGGGAGCCCAATCTGGGACTCGATCCCGCGACTTCAGGATCACGCCCTGGGCCAAAGGCAGGCGCTAAACCACTGAGCCACTCAGGTGTCCCATGAGACCCTTTTATACCAACAATGCAAGAACCACTGGCTAAACAGTTAAAAAAAACAAAAAGAAAAAAAAGAAGCAAAAACCAAAAATGAGAAAGAAACGAACTGGCTTCTGCCTTAGTATAAAACATGAGCATCACACAACTACTGCAGTGTGGTCTCTCCCCCACATGGCAGGAGTGTAATTAGAACTTCAGAAAATTGGACGAAAACTGGACTTTCCACAGTTAGGCTTCAACACAGCTGAACAGACTATTCTACGATGAAATTACTGGCAAGGAAACAAAATCAGCCACATAACACCAGGGTATTGGCAAGGAAGTGGCAATTTCAATAAGGGACATAACTGTATGTATATAGTAATACACTCTTCAAAATATGGCCTGGACAAGCTAGCACTTCTCAATTGGCATCACAATTACCCTGGTTAACCATGCATATTCCTGGGCCACCCCAGACCTACTGAATTGGGGTATCTGAAGATGGCATTCACGAATCTGTAGTAACAGCAAGCCACCCATATGACTTTTATGCACATTAAAGTTTGATAACCACTGGATTAAGAAGTGGTACACTTTGCATTAATGTTCCTTGCAGAAGATATGCTTGGGGAGGGAAGGCTGAGGACATGATGTTTCAGTTGTTAAGAATATACACTTGGTGACTCAACCATTAATTTCGTTTGAAGTCCCAAAACAAGGAGTTGTAGTTGTCACAGAAATTCCTTGCCAAGAGCTGGTAACAACCTAGGAGTCAACTTTTAAGCAGAAAGCCATCCAAGGAAAAGCAGCCAGCTGGGAAATTAAGCAATTTGACTTTCATTTTCTGTGTGGTATCAACAGGTAGTTCTAGCACCTCAAAAAAAGTGATGTGACAACAGGAAATACAAAAGAAAGACTCTTAAATCCCAGAGATGGAATATTTAGACATCAGCTGCTGAAGCTGATGTGCCCTGTCTTTAATGTGCTCTGTTCTGTATACCATGATGCTAGCAAGCACAAAGGAAGCAAAACTAAGACAATGACCATTTCACTTGGGGGTAACCTTACAATACTCCTTAGTCCCCCAAATGCACCAACCCAGAACACATTATTTTACAAGTACCCAAAAGTATGTTCTAATAACAATAAAAAAGTGGTAGTTGCATTTTATTCTTAGACAAAATTCTTATACTAGGTAATCTTAAACACACACAAATACATATACACCCCCCTCTAGACTGTAAAGCAGCCTTGACAATGAACATTCCCTCAGTCACTGACACTGTCTATAGTTTTATTCCACCAGCCTACACTCTTTAAGAGTGATTTCAAAGGAAGAGTTTGTGTTGTTGCCCTTAATTTCTGTCCATACTTCCAACAGTACGGTATAGCTATAAAAGCTGCTACTCAACCACCCCTTTGCACAGGTTACTGGTGACTAAACTCCTGGCCTATTTTTTGTTGTGATGTTACCAAACTCATTTAAATACTATCTTTCAATTTTAATTGTCATGACAAACATGCCAAAGATGCCAGAAAGGCCAACTACAATGGCACACTGACTGGCTGCCTAAACGATATCCTCCTGCCCCCACTTCCATAAACACAAGTTTGTATCCATCTCATATCTATCAACCCACAGGTAAACACATACTCTCTCCACCTATGTTAAGTAAATGAATACTTCTTCCCCATCCTGGAAATTCCAGAAGTAAAAGAGTCAAAATCTTGGCACACCACTTTTCAGAAGTTGCTGACTCCTGATTGATAGTATATATTTGATAGTACATATATATATATATATGTATGTGTGTGTGTATGTGTGTGTGTGTATTCAGGAGTAAACATAAAATACACCTGACCTGTTTTTCCTTTATTTATGGGTGAGCAATGTTGAAAAACAATAAATTAGAACTTGAGGGACTAAATTAAAAACTTAGTTTAGAAATAAAATGGAAATATTTTATCAGGTCTTTAGTAATTTCTGAGACCTATTTTTTTTTAACCAAGGAAATAATTCTGCCTAGAAATTTAACTTAAATTTGGTTAATGTGGTTAAAGTCCCAGGGGAAACATAGACAACCCACCCAAATGGATTCTTACTGCGTGAGTTACCTGATAACAGATGGCACAAATATCATTGTGTTTCTCCAGCTGCTCTTTTGTAGCAATGGGTAATGATTTAATCTTGTTCACAGCATCCCTGCGGAGAAGGAAGCTCTTCCACCCCAGCTGCGCCCGAAGCCACACATTATAATAGGAATGGATGAAGATGATCATTGAGCCCATTACAGTCCATTCTCCAAAGATGGTCTCTGAGACACCATAGGCCACCACACAGAGAGCCACAAGAAACTCCAAAAGGCGGTAAGTGCCATTCACATAGTAGATGACATCATCCATGTTTTCCACTGGCTCTTTTCTGAATTCTTCAACCATAAATAAGACATAAATAAAAAGTGTTCCCAAAACCTGGGGGAAAAAAATACATGTATTTTAAAACAGAGTGTGACCATTAAGAAAGGCTTTTCATAGACTTTAAGCAATAACAATATTCTCAATACTTTTAGGATATCATATTTAATATCAGAAGAGACCGTGGTATAATTAAAATGTGGGTGATCTCAGCAATCCAAGCATTTGATACCAAAAAGCCATACCTTGAGAAAGAACTCTGATTAGTCATCACTTCTCCCCGACTCATCCTTTCCTTTTATTCCCCAGATCACCAAAACCCATTAAAATTCTATCTACATTTTCCTAATTCTGTAGTCATACCTGTTTCTCAACTTTCAAAGAACCTTTACTTCTACAAGGAACAATGAATAAATCTTTGTTCGCAGTGCTAGATCTTCTTTTATAGCTTACTGATCAGGCAGCAAAGATCCATCTTCAAGTTATAAGAAGCTTATCATTCCCAGGGCAATTATTGTCTGTTGTATGTATTATGCACATATGTCATATATTCATATACATCAGGAAACTAAGGATATTTTCGAGTGGGTTTTTATTTTAAAAATATGCTCAAAAAAAGGGGGGGGGGACCCCTGGGTGGCTTAGTGGTTTAGCACCACCTTCAGCCCAGGGCCTGATCCTGGAGACCAGGGATTGAGTCCCACATCGGGCTCTGTGCAGGGAGCCTGCTTCTCCCTCTTCCTGTGTCTCTGCCTCTCTGTCTCTCATGAATAAATAAATAAAATCTTTAAAAAAAAAAAAAAGCTCCAAACAAGCTATATTATCTTTTACTATTTTAGTGACTTATTATCAATTTAAGCTTTATGATTGATCTGTATCATTTTAAACATTTGCAAAGTCTACCTTGATAAAAAAAATACAGTGAAATAGATAGGTGTGGTTTTAATAACCTACCATCTGTCTAATGCCAATGCTCAAATCAGTGTAATTAATGTTTTTCTGATGAGTAGGGCAGAAAGTAATTACCTAAATAGGCTACTTATAATCATTCATCTAGAAATAGCTTAATTCCTTTTCTGGAAGGAAAAATAAGAAAATCAGTTATTAGATAAAGTTAATTATTCCTAGGCTTACCTGAAGAGAGGTGAGAATGCTGCTAGAAATAATGATAAGCAGCCAAAAATCCATGTGGAAAAACTGGCAAATCATATAAGCCATATAAGCAGGGAACACTAGCAAAAATAAGCAAAGGCTCACAGCACGGAAGTGCTTCCATAAACTCCTAGAAAAAGAAAAATATTTCTTTAAAGCACATGTCACCCAGAACCACAACAACCACGTTAGCACGTGATAGGTCTTGGGCCACACCGACATTTCCCAAATCCTTTACTAAGCATCCATCTCTGTGTCAGTCATTGTACTAGATTTCAGGGCAAGGGTCATAGCCCTAGTATTTCAAAGCTACATGACTCACCTTTTCTCTTTTCTCTACTTAGTCAAAATTGCCAAGCACAATTCTTTCTTTTTTTCCCAATAGTTAACTTTCAGTTCCATTTTCATTCCTACCAATTTCAAAGGGATTTCAGGCTTTTGGAGCATTAAGCCTTAACAATTCCTTAAAAGTAATATGAGATCTTAAGTCATGAGACATCTTCCC
Organism: Canis lupus dingo; assembly: GCF_003254725.2. Lineage (NCBI taxonomy): Eukaryota > Metazoa > Chordata > Mammalia > Carnivora > Canidae > Canis > Canis lupus. The sequence goes on along the minus strand of NC_064246.1, from coordinate 51,764,050 downwards.
ACCTGCTGCACTGTGATGAAAACCTCTGTTACCATGAGCACAGTATTACTAAGAGGACTGGTTCTCCAACAGCTAAATTAATCCTCACATCTGTCGGGTCTGTGGGCGAAAAACTATGAACCACTGCATTGTAGGACCTATTAGCTGGTCTTCTTCCTCTAGCGTCGGATCTATCCTGGACACTGCCTGCCTGATTAATCTTCCCAAAGTTCTACTAGTGTTAAAATTCTCAATGCCTTCTCTAAACTTCTAGCCTGACATCTGAGCTCCTTGACTTCTAATTTTTTGATCCAAACTTGTCCACATCTGTTCCCCACTATAAGCAAAGATGGTTAAAGAACTGTACTCCCAGAGAAACACAAGCACTTTTACATCTGACTAGAAATGATTCTGCTCCACTCTCTTGTTCTAAACCCTTTCGGCTACCTCGAACTGAACAAATCAGGTAACATGAATCCTTCCTCCAGGAATCACTGACCCTCTCAGAATTCTTAACACTGTTACCAGCCAATCATACACTAAAATTGTAGTACTGTTCCAACGATATATTTATATATTGTATACTTACATATTTTTATTTTATAGTTATTATCTAAATAATATAAATGTACACACACATAAAAATGTCTTATCACCCAAATTTAAACTCCTTGAAAAAAAATAATAATTCTTCCTTTGCAAAGTTCAGTTTCTAAGCTCAAAGGCTTGTTTGAAGTGGCAAATAAAACTTGAAAGTTATTTCTGCTTTGTATTTTTCAAATTATTTTCCACTGATTACTACTTTTTTTTTTAACCTATCTATCCACCAAATGCAAAGTCCTATGATATAACCAGGACAAAAGTTATCATAGTTATCTCATGGAGGATACAAAGGAGCCCTGTAGAGAAGGAATGTAATTTTTTCTTTTGTGTACCTCTTTATACCTCAGAATATTCTAGTAAATCATCCCTTAAATTCACTCCAATGTAAGACAGATTGTATACCAAGTTCTAAAAGATTCATAAACAGGGCAGCCCGGGTGGCTCAGCAGTTTAGCGCCACCTTCAGCCCAGAGCGTGATCCTGGAGTCCTGGGATCGAGTCCCAGATCGGGCTCCCTGCATGTAGCCTGCTTCTCCCTCTGCCTGTGTCTCTGCCTCTCTCTGTGTCTCTCATGAATAAATAAAGTATTTTTTAAAATAAAAATTAAAAAATTAAAAGATATATAAACAAAACCCTCCCCAACAAGTGCCTTAAGCAGAACTTTGAAAAATGTTTTCATACAATAGAAAAAAAGATGATTTCCATCCCCTGCAAGTTTACTTATAGTTACTTTATATATCCAATTTACAAGCAAACTGATGGTAAGAGGGCTATCACAAGGATTAAAAAAAAAGATATTAGTTATTTCCATTTCCTGGGTAAATAAAAGCCAAAGATGGAATAATTTAACATAGTGATTACAAATCTAAAAAGAAACCATCATGAACCCAAAACAGCTCTCCTCTCTCTTAAAACATAAAACTCAATTAAAATTACCATCTATGTAAACTGAACATCAAGACTTAGAATTATTAGTGATTTCCTATAAAACATGAACATTTATTTAAAATCATTATGAGGGGCAGCCCCGATGGCTCAGCGGTTTAACGCCACCTTTGTCCCGGGATGTGATCCTGGAGACCCAGGATAGAGTTCCGCGGTGGGCTCCCTGCATGGAGCCTGCTTCTCCCTCTGCCTGTGTCTCTGCCTCTCTCTGTCTCATGAATAAATAATTTTTTTAAAAAATAAAATAAATAAAATCATTATGAGGAAATGTAGATTTCAACCAAAATAGTTTTTAGTCCATGGCTGCAAAAAAATTAATCGGTTTTAATTAAAAATCATCATCTGTGATGTCAAATCCATAGAGTCTCAAGGAGACAAAAAAGGGGGGCATAAAACATCCTTTTTACCTTTAGCTATAATAATATAGGTAGGAAGGAAAAATAACCACAAAGTTAAATGCTAGACTGTGTGGGACTATCTATAATTAGTAATTCAGAGAAGAAAGTGAATTATTATGGTACAAATTAAAGCTAGGTACTTTAAAAGATGCAAAACATCTTTTCTTGAAAACATTTCTACCTTCCAAAGTTATGGGACAAACTTTTCAGCGGTTAAAGTTTTATTCTTTTTAAAGAAAGGCAGGAAGGAATTACTATAACAGTTGTTATACTTGATTAGATGTTTAATTATAAATTATTTTAATAGGGTAATTTGCCTTAAAACTTTTTTTTTTTTAATTTTTATTTATTTATGATAGTCACAGAGAGAGAGAGAGAGGCGCAGAGACACAGGCAGAGGGAGAAGCAGGCTCCATGCACCGGAAGCCCGACGTGGGACTCGATCCCGGGTCTCCAGGATCGCGCCCTGGGCCAAAGGCAGGCGCCAAACCGCTGCGCCACCCAGGGATCCCCTTAAAACTTTAAATATATTTTCAAAATCAAGCAATGATCCATTTGTATAAAACAGGTATATATTTACATATAGGCACAAATGTGTATTTATATATACACAGAAAAGCACAGATACCATTATGCCAAGAGTTATAAATTATGTTTAATTTTGGCATAAGTGAGTATACATACAAACATGCAAATTCATATACACAAACACAGGTGTGTATGTTAGATACACAAATATATATATCCTTGTTTAAGTAGTTAAAATTCAATCAAAAATCTAATTTCAGATTAAATATCATAAAATTACCCTGAAATCTTATTAATAAGTTATTCAACTAGAAAAAGTTTTAAAATTTTATATTCACCCCAATCCATTTTCTTAGAAGTTTGTCATTTAAAAATCTACTGTATAATTTGAGTAAAGAGACCATTGCTCTAAAATTCCTTGTTAAAAACTAGAATTAAATTTATAAAGGCAACAATTATCCCTATGGCTAAAACTGAGATACCTTTTTAAGTTAAACACTAGACATTCTCTCTAGTCCAAGCAACTCCAAAGACATAGGAGGATTTTTTCCCCTAATAATTATTTCTTTAATGACAGAGAGCAGTTTTATACAAATGTCGATATTCTTATTTCTCTAATTTGAGAATTAAGATACTTTTCATTTCCTTTTTCAATCCCCAGAATATTGAATTAATCATAATCCTTGATTCAGAATACACTGTCACCACTGGTCTGTGGGTGTCCCTCTTTTATTGAATTAGTAATCTAATTAGCTATCTTTAATATTGTAATGAACCCATCTCTATACAAAAGCGAGGACATGGACAATAACCCACATTTAACCATATAGCAGGCATGTCTATTCCACATCCTTACTCCCTGCACCCATTGAAAGCATTAACTTGAATCTGTGTTCTTTTTATTTTCTTGCTTTCCTTATTTCTAGTTTTGTTTAATCTGTATGTATTTCTGAAGAATATATGTTAAATCTTTAGTTTTTAACATAAAAATAACATTCTATACTGTCATCTTTTTGGATTTACTTTTTAACTGTATAACGCTATGAATCATGCATATTGTTTTCTGTGTCACCATATTTCTAACATTCCACAGTGACTATCATCACATTCACTCAGCCACTTTGCTGTCTGATTGTCATTTGGGTTGTTCCCAGATTTCTGCTACTGTGAATTGTGCTATGAACATTCTTCTACATATTCTTACTGAACATGTGCAAGAATGTCCAGTATACACATAGGAGATAATGGCCACACTGTTTCCAAAGTGATTACACCACTTTACACGCGCCCACCAGAAACCAGACCTTCTTTCACTCTAGGTATCAGTTGCCTTTCCTTTCTCTCTCCCTTCTTCCTTACTTTATTTACTCCTTGCCAATTCCACAGGTTTAAAATAGCACTTCAATGTGGTCTTGATTTACATTTCTCTCATCACTAAAGATAGCAAACCTCTCTTCATATTAATGTGTCTCCTCTTTCACCAAAAGCCTAAAAATAAAAATTAATTTCATCCATTTTTCTTGCTCATTTGAGCTATTCATATATTGATACCAATTCCTGGGCAAGTATAAATACTATGAATATCTTCTCCCAATTCGTAAAGTTAACTTTAGGTTTAAAAAGTTATTATGTAATCATTAGCTTTATCACTCTTTCCTCTCACAATCATAATCATTTTTAATTCTTAGTCTTGGTCTTCCACAGCAGTTCTATCAGTTTAAGAAACTGTTTCCTACTTGAAAGTCCAAAATAGGGACACCTGTGTGGCTCAGCAGTTAAGCGCATCTGCCTTCAGCTCAGGGCATGGTCCTGGAGTACCAGGATTGAGTCCCACATTGGGTTCCCTACATGGAGCCTGCTTCTCCCTCTGCCTGTGTCTCTGCCTCTGTCTTTCTGTGTCTCTCATGAATAAATAAATAAAATCTTAAAAAAAAAAAAAGTCCAAAATATATTAGCCTATGTGAGTTTTAGTTTTTAGGTCTCTAACATTCCAGAGTTGATCCTCTGTTTATGATGTGAGATAGGAACCCATTCCATCCTCTTCCAAGTGGAAACCATTTTTTTCTAGCAACCTTATGGAAGAGTACCACCTGTCCCCACTCATCGGACATACCTCTGTCATGTACCAAAGTTCAACATACATGGGGTCGTTTGGGGGCTCTCTGCTTCAACACTCAAGTTGTATATACTGAAGCCAGCATTACAAAAGCTACATGGTACCCACTACTATGAGTGAAATAAAACTATCTTTCTCAAGTTGTCTATCTGATTTCAATACAGGGATTATATTAGCCTCACAGAATGAGATGGGTAGCATTCTTTTTATTGTCTGGAAGTCTGTGTTTCAAATAAATATAATCTGTTCCTTCAAAGTTTGAACTTGACTGTAATACCATCTGGGTTGAGATGTTTGCCATTTGCTTCCACTTCTTTAACAGCTAACTATCCAAGGTTTTAAATTATTCTTGAGTCAGTTCTAGTAAGTTACATTTTTCTCATACTCTTCCATTTCCTTTATTTTAAAAAGTATTGGCATATAGCTGTTGATAGTACTCTCTCATTACTGCAGGTGATGGTAGGAGACAAGAACCTAATCCTAACAATCAATCAATCCATCCCTATTTCATCCTTTGACAGCTAAGAGCCCCTCTTGCTTAAGGCTAATGCTGCAGCAGACACCAGCAAGAACACTGACACCAATGCAAAATAACCCTCCCACACCCACACACAAGGCTTCTTGGTTTTGCTCCTTTATCCTCTGTATTTGACATTGGAGGAAAAAGTAATGAGGCTACTTCAACATCCTGGAGGGAATCAGAACTGGATTTACTGGTTCTTATGGCAGTGGAATTATATTTTTTTCTTTCTCTTTTCTAATACTTTCTATAGTATTATATTACTCTTATCAGTATATGCTAAATTAATTTGTATAATTAATATTGCTAAATGATATCCCCAGAAATGACAAAATAGTGTACTTAGGTCAAAAACAACTCAATCATTTAAATGAGCATTTAATCGAGTTTACCACTGAGTTCAACATCTTAAATGCTTCCATTGAGATACCTTAAACCTCAAAGCCAAATCTCAAATAACGATAATTAATTATAATTATCTGAAACAAATCGAAGAGCTTTGAACTTATTTAAATTAAATTGATTCTTGCAGCCATTCTACCATTTGAGAAAAATTTCAGAATGTTCAGCAATGTGGGATATGGGGATAAAAAAGATAAATCTGATGAACTGTAATTAAAATGTTAATTTGGAATGTTTTAAAAATCTGCTGTAGAAATTTTATCTCCCAAAAGATTGCCTGTTCCCTTACTCATAAAACACTACCGAAGCAGCAATAAATTCAGGTATTTCAAAAATCACCAGAATGTCAACAGGTACTGAATTTTTAGTAATTCTTTATAAAAATGTCCTGTATAAACTAATTTTATACTGTAACTAGTACTTCTAATTCTTAGAATTAGAATTCTGAGAATTAGTACTAATTCTAAGATAGAATTAGAAGTACTATCTTAGAGCTAAATAATAACCTTTTACTTCTTAAGAAAACTTCTGAAATATGGCATGAACATGAATCCAGCTATTAATTTCAATGGTCCCATAAGGTATCAAGAATCCCCATTAAAACCTAAGTTGCAACTGTCTAAAGGCCAACAGATGAGGCCTTATCCCATAGATGCCTATCTTAATGATTTCCTGAGAGCCTTTATTTCTCTTTCCTTCAAATGATTTTCTCCTTTCTCCCAATGCTTTCTCTGTGTTAGTATTACACAGAACAAAATTATATTATTTACTATATTTCCTGGACTAAATTTGATGCTTTCCATTCTTCATTTTAAAACTGGACAAATATAAAAAGTATTAATTAAATTTCTCTGAAGAAAAAGCTGACTTGTAATTACATGGCCTTTGATAGGATTTCTAACTATAACAATCTTGAGAGAAAAACCAGAAAAGTCAAACCTATAGAAAAAATAAAAAAGTAAACTTGTTACCTTAAACTAATACCAATTATTCATCCATTTTCTGTCTCTAAACATTATGTTAATCTTCAGACAACAAACTCATATAAAGAATATTACAAAAATTTCCTTTAGGAAGTTTCTTACTTGTCTCTAGATGCTCCCAGCGCCAAAACAATAGGATCTGCAATCTCTAACATAGACTGTAGAATAGAAGCTACAACAATGAAAAGGATAATACTAAGCAGGAATGCCCGGTGAACAACCTGTAGTTCTATCAGACCAGTCTGCACTGCCAGGATTAACAGCGTAACTCCTTCTGTCATGCCCCTAAAAAAAAAAAAGCATACGTTTTCAAAAAAAAAAAACGAAACAATATTCAGAATTTCATTTCATTCCAAGAGAAAATAATCCAAAAATGTAGACGGTTATGTATTTGTGATCTATTCTGACTTAGACAAAAAAATCTGATCAGAATATTAACATATATAACACTGATGTAATAGTAATATATAATCATAATATACCATTATATATGTGGAAAACATAATATCTATTATTTTAGCATACAATGAGGAGGAAAAAAAGCAACTTCTAAGATAAATAAAAGTTTTTGTTTGTTTTTTTTTTTTAAAGATTTCACTCATTTATTCATGAGAGACACACACAGAGAGAGAGAGAGAGAGAGGCAGACACACAGACAGAGGGAGAAGCAGGCTACTCGATCCCAGGACCCCAGGATCATACCCTGGGCTAAAGGCGGCGCTAAACCGCTGAGCCACCCGGGCTGCCCAAAAAGAAGTGTTCTAACCAGGTTTTGCTAATGAGCCAGCTACTCTACCATTCTTAGATAGCCACTGAATTATATACATTTATATCATGAGCTATATCTTGATTATAAAAAATAAAATCATAGGTGAGTGTCTTCATAATCTTGCAGTAGGAAAGATCTCTTTAAGCAGACTATAAGAACTAGAAGACATAAACTTTTTTTTTTGAAATTCAGTTTCCATATGGAAAATATGTACAAAATCATACTGACTTGATTTATAAAGAACTCTCAAAAATAACTGAGCAAAGGATAAGTCCAGTTTTCAAAACCACAAATGAGCAAATATTTCAAAGTTTGATGACGCAAGCATTGACAAGGAATTTGAGAAAAAATGGGGAGACTGATGTTGATAAAACACATAAAATCTTTCTAGAGAAAAACTTGCTAATAAATTTAAAATGTACATACCCTTCAACTCAATAATCTTATTAGTAGTAATTTACCCTATGGATGTATACAAAAAATGTAAGTGTAAGAAAAAAATATAGTGAATAATATAGAACATGTTATGTGGCATCACAGGGATACGATTGGCAAAATCCAGACTGAAAAACTAAATAGGACAATCTGGTGTCTTCAACAAATAAAATGAAAAGGAAAAAATACAGAGACAGCAGGGACCTAAATATTAAAGAAAGACTTAAAAAATATTAACCAACTGCAGTATGTGCCTTTATGGATCTGAAGTTGAGCAAACAAAATGTTAAAGAAAAGAGGGGGGCAGTATATGAACACCAACTAGGAATTTGAGGTCAAGGAATTCTTCTCTTACTGAGAATGAATAGGCTACTGTAGTTATGCTTTTTCAAATGAGACTAAAATATTTATGGGTGAAATAGTATTTGTAGCAAACAAATGCAGCTGGGGATTATGGCAGAGACAAAGTAAGTGGAGTAGATAGTAGGGGCACACATGACAGAAGACTGGCCGTATTACTGGAAATGGGTGACAGGTATATGGAGGTTCATTTTACTATTCTCTCAACTTTGCTAATTGAGAGTTTAAAAAAAAAAAAAAGAAAACCTACAACAGTACCATTTTTAATAGCAAAAAAAGAAAAACATTTTTATTTTGGAATACTAGGTCTTTATCAAAAAGAATGATGAGGTTTCTGTGTTGACATAAAAAATATCTAAAACATATTTAAGTGAAAAAATAAGGTGTAGAACTGTGTATAGTATGTGAAGATGAACCAAAACAATAGCAAAAATATACATATGTGCACTTTTTCCCATAAGAAATTTTAAAATAAACAGTCTATAGCTGTTACCTTTGGGGAGAGGAAATGTAAAGCAGGTGGAGGAAGAGTTTCACTTCCCATTTCATATTTTCTGAATGGTATGAATTTTGTGAGTTTATACACAAATTATTTTTCTTTCTTGCCCTCCTCCCTCTTTTGCCATTATAAAGGTGTTAGCTGAGACTAGCAGAAAGATTATGAAGCATAGGTTTTTTTCTCATTAAAAAAACTAATGTACACCCAAAACAATTTGTTTCCTCTAATTTACAAGGTACTCACCATCTACTATTTCTGAAATATTCCATAAAAATTTTAAGAGATTACATAAATTTATATAAATTAAACCATTAAAAATTCCTACGTTAAACCAAAATCATGACAATTCTAGAAATAAGGTTTCCCAATATCTGATCTTACTGATTTAATAACTAGATTAACTATTCTGCATTCTCATTAATGCATCCTTTGAAACATCATTATCAAAATTCTGTCCACACACACAAAATTTTTTAAGTATCAAATATAGAAATTTGATTTTAATAGGGCTGCACGTAAACTTCAAATGGGAAAAAGCAAGCTATCAAAAATCTCTTGGGGTGCCTGGGTGGACTCAGTTGGTTAAGTGTCTAGCTCTTGATTTCGGCTCATGACTCATGATCTCAGGGGTTATGAGATCGAGCTCCGCATGGGGCTCCATGCTAGGTATTCAGCCTGCTTAAGATTCTCTCTCTCCCTCTCCCTCCCCGCCCCTCCCCAAATCTCTTAAATCTACAAGTGTCCAATATATACTGATATGCACATACACTAAAAATCCATCTTTTACATATGGAAATCCACCTTTTACATATGGAAAGTTATATTTTTCATAGTATTTCAAATCCAAATAGTTGCAACCATTCAAAAAAAAAAATCTTAAAATCCATTTCCTCTGAAATTCATTATTACTTCTTCAAGTTATATATAATACTTGAATGTCTAGAGACAACCATAGTCAAGAACTTACCGATTCATGGCAGGATCATTCATGAAAGCGCGATAACCTTGCAAGTAAAATTTGCAGAGTGTCAAAACACCCAAGGCAACAAAGGAAACCGTGAAGACCAAACCCAAAAGTGAGTAAGGAGTGCTGCAGCATTCAGCAATACTAGAAAGAAGAGGAGGGGGAATATCGACAGATAAAAATTTTCCATTTGAAATAAAACCATCTTAAGTCTTCAAATAATCACCAACCTTGATCTGATCCTCATCAATTCAAAAACCCTAAACCAAAATTTGAGGTAAATTCACTTAATCTCTCCACTAATAATTTAAATCCCTCCTATTACCCTAACTTACATTTTTAAAAATCTCTTTGGCAAATACTCAGTATAGAGCACCATATCTGAAATAAAGTATTTTTATTTATCTATCACCTCTTTCAAATGCAGTAAGGGCTTAAATTTTGTTCAAACCCTAAGAAACATATAATTAATGTGCTGATATTGAAGAGACTCGTATACTTGCCCACAGTTCCCCCTGAAAAATGTTGGCTATTCAAACTGTTCAAACTATGAACAATCTGTGCTAATTTGATGACTTATCAAAACTCTTTATTTGAACAAATGCTATCAGGCCAGGCCCATTATCGACTTTGCAACCCTCAACTCCTCTCAATACTAGAGTATTTTCCATACTATTGATACTTTTTAATTTAGGTTTATATAATTGCATTTTTCTGGGTTATTTCAAAAGCATATCCAAGAATATAACTCAAGCCCACTCAAAAGTTATTTTAATATCAGTTTTTAACATAAAAGTTTGCTATGAATACTACTTATAAGGAGAACTGAAAGACCTTACACTAACTAAAGCTTGGAAATACTTTCACACTTTACAGAAATACATTCAATTCTTTCACTGAACATATCAGATACAAACTTATTAATAATTATTTTACAAACATATCTAATATTATGTAATAATAATTTGGACTTAGCACTTAAACAGCATTTAACAAATGTTCAGAGATGTTTTAGAATTCCAGTGAAGAATTTCATTTGTATACATGAGGAATTCATTCAGGCAAACAATACCTATCCTTTACTACATAGCTCTATGCTTTTGCTAAACAGTTATCCTTCATACGCAATTAATTGCTTATAAGTAAGTTTTTAAGTGAAAACATCTACTTTTATGTACATTATAAGAAAAAATGTCTGGTTTTCTTTTAGGAGTCAAAATATCTATGAGTCATGGTGGTTGAAACCTAAAGGAATGATTTTATGGCATTCTTACAAATCTAATTTCTGAAATGTGACATTTTTCTCAGAGAAATCACTATATATGAAGTTTAAACAAATTGTCTAGTAACTTGAAAAAGTGATAATCATGGCTAATAATATACTACAAATTTTACTTCATTCTCACTGGAAGACTGAAAATTTTACGGATTATCCAGACTCTTTCTCTATTCTTGACTCCATATTTAGAGAAATCTTTTATATCCAAGCAGTATGATTTAATTACATTTTCAAGAGGCTATTTTTCAAAAGCCTCTCAGTTCCCACCTAACTTTGAGGGAACTGAAAGAGTTTGGAAAACTTCATAGAACTTTTCGTCCTCTCTTCAGTGAAAGGTTTTATTGATTTTAGTTTCTATTTTCTGGCTGCAAAAACAAACCCTTTGTTTGCATGTGCTTTTAGTTGGTTTGTTTAGTCAGAGTATGCTGATAAACTTGCAATCTTCCTTTTGTAAATAAGTTGTTCTTTACCAAGGCAACACACAAATCTAACCTGGCACAAAAGAGCACCAAGGACAACAAACAATGCTTACAGAGATATAAATGAACAGAAGAACTATATGAAAACTTCTCACAAAAAGCAAAACATTCCTATTTTGAAGAGGGCGGTAATCTATCCTATGTATAAAAAAGGAATAGAGAGAAAATTATTTTGGAAAGATACCTAAACCTCATCTAAAAATTTCAGTATTACTTTCTCAGTTTGTAAATATGTCCAAATTGTAAATAAGTCCAAATTCATTCACAGCTTACTAATTTGTTAAGCCTTACACTATGCTACACTTGATCTGTGCTTTTTAATGGCTAATAATCTAGTTTAAAACGTTAAAACATGACCAATCCCAGGGGCATCGGGTGGCTCAATCAGAAAAGCATCTACCTTCAGCTCAGGTCATGATCTCAGGGGCCTAGGATCAAGCCCCACATGGGGTTCCCTGCTCAGCAGAGTCTGCTTCTCCCTCTGCCTCCCCTCTCTGCTCATGCTCTCTCTCTCAAAAAAAAAAAAGACATGACCAATCCCAGTGCCACTCTTAAGTTACCGTCCTAACCAAAGGATTCTTTCTCTTTAAATTGAGTTATTTTGGATCATTTAAAAATTCTTCATAAAACTTCCATAATATTTACATAAAAAAACAACAGCAGTGGAATTTAATCAGTAATGAACTGGCTATTAAAATGCATTTGATATCAATTTATTGCATGCTTATAAGCTATTTATCAACTAAAAGTGTTATTTTTATAAAGTACAAAATCTGACTCAGTGCCAATAAGTTTATTCTGCTTATTTACTAAAATAAAATAGGTACTGTTCTATGACATTTTTATTGATACTTAGCACTGTGTAACATTTTCCCTACACCACTTAGTGCACACTGCTCCATCACTTGCTTGGCTGAGAAATAATGGCTCTATTAACTAAAACTCAACACTTTTATCTGCCTATACATACTTTCCCAAAGGACAGAGTTTCATTCTTGTCTTTATGTGCCAGGGAATGAAGATATATAGCCATGTGCTAGATTCTGAGGGCTTCAGATTTAAACTCAAGAGTGGGAAAATGACAAATGCGGATATAGCATAAGCTCACAATACAGATACTTTAGTATATAGAAAGGACTTCAACGATTAAAAACCTTTTTTTAAAAAACTAAATCTTAAAAAACAAGTCTTAGAATTCCTTTGGGGTAAACAGCAAAAAATTACAATATACTCATTTCCCCAATTATTTGACTATATCTGAATAATAAAGCAAAACATTAAAAATAATGGGGCACAGTGCAAAGTAAGTCACTGGGTTTGAACTCAAGATGGAGTTCGACATCAGCACTATTTCTTTTAGCAGTGTCATCTGGGGCAAGTTACTCTTGGTAGAGTCTCCTCTGCTATTAAAATAGTAAATGATAATAAAAGCACCTATCTCTCAGGGTTGCTGTCAAGGTTAAGTGTGAAGAAAAAGTGTTTAGGAGCATAGTTGATACATATTAAATACTTAGTAAATGATAATTATTTCTAATAACATTTTATTGACCCAACCAATAATTTAACTTGAAATTGAAAAAATATTTTAAAATTTTGCTATGTTCCTTTTCACAAATCATTTGCTATAGTCAAGTATATACCATTATTAGCTTAGCACCTCCCTACACTGCCAAACCTAGGCATCCACCAAATGAAAATCCTATCTTAATTAGATATGGGTATTCTAATATAACTGGAAATTTACAAAACTTGCTATTCCCAGACAAAAATTTTCTTTTCCTAAGGTTATGTACAGTATCATATGTTCTTATTAATTACCTTGTCAGGAAAAGGAAAAGAAGCCTCTCACGTGATGCAGGCTGATCTCGAGTACTGAAATAGGAGTAAATCTGAAGAGCAAATAAGACGAGCCAGAAAACCATGAAAAGCACAGGGACTACGAGCTGATTCCACAGAGACATTCCCAAGGCTAGAAGGCCATATACCTCTACTACCTAAATAGAAACATAAGATAGGACAACATCTTGTATCACTTCAATAAACACTTTTAAACATAAAAGAATTTAAAGTACTTAAAAGGAAAAATTAAATCGCTTCTCTTTCATTGTAGGATTGTTTCAGCTAAATTGCTTTGAAGTTATTAGCCTATACAGAGAGTTAGTACATTTTCTAAAATTCACTGATTTTGCGTTATTAACACTTGACACACTCATCAAATGACAATCACAGGGATGCCTGGCTGGCTCAGTGGTTGAGCATCTGCCTTCCACTCAGGGTGTGATCCCGGTCTGGGATCGAGTCCCACATCAGGCTCCCTGCGAGGAGCCTGCTTCTCCCTCTGCCTCTCTTATGAATAAATAAATAAAATCTTTAAAAAAAAAAAAATGACAATCATAAACTGCCCTTAGGGTTCAGAGTAAAGTTGCTTTCAAGAGTAAAACTACAGGGAACCCTGGGTGGCGCAGTGGTTTAGCGCCTGCCTTTGGCCCAGGGCGCGATCCTGGAGACCTGGGATTGAGTCCCACGTCGGGCTCCCGGTGCATGGAGCCTACTTCTCCCTCTGCCTGTGTCTCTGCCTCTCTCTCTCTGTATGACTATTATAAATAAATAAAAATTTAAAAAAAAAAAAAAGAGTAAAACTACATCAAAGGGAGGTATCAAAGGCAGGTTAAGAAGACTTTGTAAACTTACTCATCTCTAAATCAAAATGATCAGGACTACCATAAATGATGTGATAGTGTGAATGGCTAGAAAAGGGAGCAATGTAACAGGAAGAACTTTTCAGGGTTAATTTAGGAAATGTCTTAGGGGAGAAACAGTGTGATGGAAGACAGAATAAACACTACAGTTTACTCTACTGGAGAGCAAAGATAGTTATTAGCAAGTCTTTCCCCCAGACAGATTGATTCCCCTTGCTCCTCCTGTGTATTTATCAAACAACATTTCTCAATTTATTTGATTTGTCTAGTGCATTAGCGCCAGGAAAAAAGGTACAACTAAAACAAGTTTATTAATCTACTAATTAGTAAATTAGCTTTCTAGTTTGTAAAACAATCTCTTATGAGATTGATTAGGAGGAATCAATTCTCATAATCTGATTCAGCCTAAGAGCATACATGTAACCAAGTTTCTGGAGTTACTATGCCAGGGACCAGACCCTGGTAACACAACAGAGTTCTGCAAGGCAGGCTACAAACTCCAACCTACACAGCAAAATGGTCTCGCTGGAACTCTCAATGTGCTACCAGAATGTTTCAATAAACTATAAATTTCTTAAATTAAAATACACGGACTATAAGTTTTTCTGATTTTTGTTTGTTTGGTTGGTTTTTGTTTTGTTTTTCTGATTAATACCGATCCCTAGGAACATCTAGATCTTTTAAGTTAAAGTGCAATGACTTCAAATTTAAGATTATTCTAAATTTATCTGTAAATCAAATGCTTTCTAAAATCCAGTCAAAATAACTTCCATTTTTCCCCTACTAGAAAATATTGAAAGAAAAAGTGATTGTCCAACTAGCTGCAAAATTACTAGCAGCAAATTAATTATTGAGAGGTAGAAAGTACTTTTCCTCCTTTCCATTCAAGGAACAGATGACTAAAAAGCCTGAGAGTTTCCATTTCTTGCCTATCCAATTCTTTTGAGGTTGTGGATTTCATAACCTATATTTTCAACTACAACATCTAGTAATGCATGAATCTTAAGGCAACCAAGAAGGTGAACATGACATTGAGAAATGAGGGCTCTGTCCTTATGATGATTAAATAATGTTTACTGATTGTCTGCAGTTTCCTACAAACTGAGGTAGCTCCACAAGATAGAATTCAAAGAAAAAATACATATTTTACTCATTCTTACTCTGAATACAAGTACAACCCTTACTCATGAAAAAATTCTTCATTGAGGATGAAAAGAACTTCCTCTTCTCTGAAAGATCTACTTTCGGGAAAACTGCCCAAGTTAATCATTAGATACGATGAACAAAGAAGGTAGAATCAACTTAAAGCCAAGGGTCAGGGAAATTTTTTTGGGAAATCTGCCCCTGGGGCTACAAAAAAATCCCATTTCACTTAGTAATTTCAGTTTAGTCAGTCAGAGAGCCTATTGTACCTTACGGTCATATACACATAGCCAAAAGGTAGAAAAGAATGCCTATTTTAACACTCTTTTTTTGGGACGCCTGGGTGGCTCAGCTGTTGACCATCTGCCTTTGGCCCAGGGTGTAATCCTGGAGTCCAGGGATCAAGTCCCACATTGGGCCCCCTGCATGGGGCCTGCTTCTCCTGCATATGTCTCTGCCTCTCTCTGTGTGTCTCATGAATAAATAAATAAAAATCTTTAAAAGATAATTAAAACTCCCTTTTTATATCAATGTCAGTTTTAATATCTATTTTATATACTGAAACATCAAGTCAAATCGAAATATTTAAGTATCTATTGTTTCTGTCTGAGAATAATCTGTTTTAGAGCAAAGGCTAAAAAAAATAAGATAGAAGCATATTGACATTGGCAAAATCAATGTATCTAGACAAAATCTATCATATTATAACCCAGAACTACTTAACTTCTCAGTTTACATAACTTAGGCAAATACAGTGGAAAAAATTGTAGGACTTTAATCAGAAGAAAAATAAGGATTTTTACTTCTAGGTTTTCAAATCTGTATTGTCTTCATCATAATAGTTAACACATACTGAATACTGTCTGCCACACTGAATTCATTTAAATCTCACAACAATCCTACAAGTTGAGTATAACTGTTATTATTAGCTCCATTTTATAGATAAGCCAACTTAAGTGACTAAGTCCAGGTTACACAGCTAATAAATAGTAGAGCCAGAGTAAAAACCCAGACACTCTGCTTCCACAGAATCACTTCACTTCATTGCCTCTCTACAGAACACATCATCAGAAAAAAATCCCAGATGCTCCGAATTAGCAGAAAACAGGTGCTATTTAGAATGTTACCATGACCATGAATGTGAAATAATGAACTAAATCTTTAATATAACTAATTTTTGTGTGGAACTTTATCTACCTGGGTGTGGTTGTCAGTCTTACCTGAACCAATTCTCTGTATGCAGACTTAGCAAGGTTATAAGGTACTAAAAGATTAGACCCAAGAAAATAGAGAACTTCCAATCCAGTAAAAATCATAGCAAACTTGTTGATGATAACAATTGTCTCCAGAGGGACAAGGCAGAGTCGTGCTAGCAGGGGAAGCATGTGAGCTGAAAAGAGCCAAATCTGCTTCGTTTTCATGACACAGGAGCATAAAGTACACACCACCAACTGACCTAAAATGGGAAGGAGAACATAATGCATTTAAGATTTGCTATCCATAAAATAAAAAGAAAAGACAATAAAAATGATGACATAATTTTTGAAGATATCTAATTAAGATCTCTTAGATGATATTTTAAATCAAATTTTTACCTCATCTGACCATAATTACATGCATTGTAATTATTACATGTTCTGTCAATTTTGAGCACCAATTCCCTAGATGC
Source organism: Canis lupus dingo (assembly GCF_003254725.2). Lineage (NCBI taxonomy): Eukaryota > Metazoa > Chordata > Mammalia > Carnivora > Canidae > Canis > Canis lupus. The sequence goes on along the minus strand of NC_064246.1, from coordinate 51,747,280 downwards.
TGATCTAAAAAAAGCAGCACAAATATACTCTTCAGATTTCAGATGACATATATGACACAAAAAGGTTTTTTTTAATGTCTAATTCAATATTATATTTATTCAGCTACTAATATTTATATACAGCTCTTTTTACAAAGGCCCTCAATATTTAACTGTTCTGGTCTATAGGTGAAAGCATAAAATCCCAGAGATACAGTTACTTCTCTAAGATTATGCTGTAACAAAATTTATTCTGAGATTTTCAAGCTGTAATTGCATTTACAGGACTATACAAGCCTTCTTTCAAAATGACTCAATAATGAAAGTTAACACCAAAAATTTTAAGCAACAAATTCTTCCCAGAGGATTATACATGATCATTATAGAAAAGCTAGAAAATACAGAGAAATAAAAAGGAGAAAAAACTCAGTATCTTATAATCCTATCACATAAAGATAGCCTATTAATACCTTGGGTCCATTAAATGAAGCACTTCATAGAAAGCCTTAGTATTGTATCTGAAACCTAGTTAAGTGCTCAGTAAAAACTAGGTATTCAGAGGTACCTGGGTGACACAGGCAGCTGAGCGTCTGACTCTTGGTTTCAGATCAGGTCATGATACCAGGGTTGTGAGATCGAGCCCCCACATCCACTCCGTGCTCAGTACAGAGTAAGCTTGAAATTCTCTTTCCCTTTTCCTCTGCCCTTCCTGCTCATGTAAGCACGTTCTCTCTCTCAAATAAATAATCTTTTTTTAATTACATATTCATACTGTCACTTTTTCAGATTTATTCTATGTGAATATATACAAATGTTTTATAGATTATAGTGTACATACTATTTTACAACCAGGTTTTTTTTAGTTAATACATATAATGCATGTGTCTCATCAGGAAATGTATGTGTGTGTGTATGTGTGTGTATGTATGTATGTGTGTACACACACATATATACATACAGTTGTTTTTAATTGTATGGTTATATTTCACTGAATGCATATGACACAGTACCACCACTTGGCTATTTTCAAATAGTTCATAATTATAAATGCTTTGTTATAAATAAGCCTATATATGTATGACACCCTTGTATAAACTACTTGGAGTGCATTTCCTAGTATCTTCTTACACTAATTTCCTAAAAGTGGAATTACTGAGTCAAAGAAACATATCAGGCTTTTGACACATAGAAACAAAAGTACCAAAAAAAAAAAAAAAGAAACAAAAGTACGCAGTGTACATACAGGGCACACATTTTCCCACTGACTTGCCAGCAGTAAAAATAACTTAAGAAAAGGTAAAGCAATGAATATATTCTAAGCTTTTTCAGATTCACATTTGTTGATTACCAATTACAAATAAGTTACAAAAATAATCTGCAATTATTTGGTGAAATGCTTGTTCATAGTCTTTGGCCATTTCCACTGGAGAACATAGCCTTCTAGAATTCTCTGATTAAGATACTCATTTTCCTTTGTCTTATGATTATATTTTGCCAGTGTGTCATTCGAATCTTTTAATAATTTTTTTCTCTTAAAGGATATTCTACTGTAAATAATCAAAGATATCAATCTTTTTCCTTGTTGGTTTCTACCTTTGATGCCATGATTAAATCATGAGTTCCCTTATTCAAGATTATACAAGTAATGACCTACATTTTCTTTTAGTATTCTTTAATTTAAAAATTAACACATTTGAGGGGTGTCTAAGTGGCTCAGTCAGTTAAGCTTCTAAGTCTTGATTTTGGCTCAGGTCATGATCTTGGGGTCATGGGATCAAGTCCAGCTCAGTATGGAGCTTGTTTGGAGATTCTCTCTCTCCCTCTCTCTGCTCCTCTCCTCACTCACGCTCACTCTCTCTAAAATAAATCTTAAAAAAAATTAATACATTTGGAATTTATTTTAGAATAAGGTAAGAATGATCTAAGTTGGTTTTTCCAGATATTTAGTCAGCTGTCTTAAAACTAGCAATTAGTGGCGCAGCAGTTTAGCGCCTGCCTTTGGCCCAGGGCGCGATCCTGGAGACCTGGGATCGAATCCCACATCAGGCTCCCGGTGCATGGAGCCTGCTTCTCCCTCTGCCTATGTTTCTGCCTCTCTCTCTCTCTCTCTCTCTATCATAAATAAATAAAAATTAAAAAAAAAAAAAAAAGAACCATCCGATTCAAGGACACCTGGTTGGCTCAGTGGTTTAGTGTCTGCTTTCAGCTCAGGGCATGATCCCAGAGTTTTGGGATCGAGTCCCACATCGGGCTCCCTGCGAGGAGTCTGCTTCTCCCTCTGCCTGTGTTTCTGCCTCTCTCTGTGTCTCTCATGAATAAATAAATAAAATCTTTAATAAAAAAAAGAACCATCTAATTCTTTTCTCATTATTTTGAAATGCCATTCTAATATACTTTTACATTTTCCATGTATTTGTGTCTATATCAGAACTTTCTATTCTTTTTTTTTTTTTTAAGATTTTATTGAGACAGAGTGTACAAGCAGGGGGAATGGCAGCAAGAGAGGGAGAAGGACAAGCAGACACCCAGAAAAGCAGAGAGCCTGACATGGGGCTGGATCCTAGGACCCCAAGATCATGACCTGAGCCAAAGTCAGATGCTCAATTGACTGGGCCACCCAGGTGCCCCCTTGCTATTCTTTTTCAATTATCTACTCTGATGACAATACAACACTGTCCCATTTTACTGACTGGACAAGCCCCGTCTCTTAGCTCCCTTTAGAATTTCTTGAAAATTCTTAAACATGTTATTTTCCAGATAGGAATCATTTAGTCAAATTCTCTTCCTTCTTGCCAAAGCAAAACAGTACTTTGAGATTTTTACTTTGTGTTCAGTCTATACAATTGTTAAAAGAACACAAAATAATGGCAACCATTTCTGAACAAAGCTGAACGTTTGTTAACAATCTACCATGTTATAACATGTGGTATTTTCTCCCACAGAGTATTAATTTTAACCTTTAAAGAATGGATATCTAAATAATGTGAAAAATATTCATAAAAGCATAAAAGGAGGAAAACTCATAATACTTAAAACAAACAATAACAACAACAACAAAAAAAACCTGGAGGAGAGGCCACCAAGTGTGTAATGAGAACACTTTAAAGGACAAAGAATGAAGAGATAGGAGGCAAGGAACTTAGCCAAGCCACTACTCTTTTCCGTACCCAGGAGTAAGACCAAAGTCTGCTCTCTACAGAGATCAAAACAGGCTCTTGGACACCAGAGCAGAGGTAAGATGCCCAAATGAAAAGAGGGGATTAAAACAAAAATGTACATGTTGAGAGATGAGATCTCTCTACGTACCCAAGCATGGATGCCATGTTTATTGTCACCCATTCTAGTGACTAATAATAGCCTCCCCTACAGGGGACAGGAAGATTCCTTCTTGGGGAAGATGACCAAGTCCAAGTGAAAAGACACACAAATACTCAAAACCAGCCAATTCCACTTGAACACCAACTGTGAAACACACCATTTGGTAAACCTAAAGAGATTCTAATCAACAACTTAACTTACTTTAATACAAATGATTAGTCAAGGACTCCCAGATATTTAAGTAAAACTTATTGTTTAAACAGCCTCAGAGGAGGCCTAGGCATCAGTACTTATAAATCTTTAATATAACCAGGTGTTTCAAATCCAGGCTTGAGAAACACTACTATCCCGTGACAGACAAAGATCAAAACAGAATAAAAGATCTCAGAGGAAATGGATAATTCAAGGAACAAAAGAAAGTTTCAAAGAGATAAATGATATATTTAAGAAATAAAAACTATCATACTAAAAAGCATTTGATGGAAATAAGTTCCTGGTTATTAAAAATATAAAACAAAAAAGGTACAATAAAACAGTTGGAAGATAAAGTTGGGAAATCTCAAAAACAAAAGACAAAGACAGAGAAAGGAAAACAGAACAGTAAGAAAGGTCAATGTAGGAGGAACATTATCCAATTGATAAGATTTCCTGAGAAGAACAAAAGAGAAAATAGCAGGGAAGACATTATTGTGACTGGAAAGGAGAAAGGCCTCTGGGAATTGATACAGGCATGTGAAGAGAAGTGATGTAGGAGAGAGCCAATTTTCATCATACAACTCTGATGTGGTAGGTCTTGACTTTTAAAAATAAGTTTATTTTTTTGATGAAAGGATTAGCAGAAACTCTAAAAGAAAGTACTTGGAGGAAATGCTTTAATACTAGGAATGATTAGGAATTTTTATTCTGGCTTATCTTTCACTGTACTCATAGCTGTGATATTTAAATTTCCTTGTTCAGCATGATGTAAACTTCCTCTACACTCTGAAAATTCCCCTAAGTCTATGCCAGCACATTCAGTCCTCAACTCTGGGGTTATAGGCTTCACTTATCTTCTTTCATAGAAGAATATGACTCATATGCTGTAATTCTCTTTAAGAGAAGACCACTTCTTGTATTTAGGTGAGTGGAAAAGGAGTGGAAATCTTTCCTATAGCCCCCAAAAAACCTGGAAGTTGTTTAAGTTGGATGTGCCTATTTCAATTAGTAATTCTGAATAAATCAAAATCACGAAGTAATCTCTGGATGTCAGGATTCCACTATCAGAAATAGCTCCAAGAAGTCTGAAACTCTAAGAAATGATGGCATATTATTATCACTTGGTTTTTCACTAAAAGTTCATTAATGAAATGGAAGAAAATAAGAAAGTTCCTTTAACATCCAAAATGGATCAAAACATAGTACTTAGTAGTTTATGGATTTTATTTTCAATTAACTGGATCTTAGCTGAATAAACAGAGTATCATAGCCACTGATAGGAAAATTTAAGGAAATGTTTCAATTTTATGCTATATTGCACCAATTATAGAATGAAAAATAATACTTGACAAGCTTTCTAACCTAGCAAATATAGTTGACATCTAAACAATGCAAAGGTTACAGGTGCCAAGACCCCGCACAGTTGAAAATGCTTGCAGAACTTTAGACTCCCCAAAATCTTAACTACTAACAGCCTATTGTTGACTGGCATTCTTGGCAATAACATAGTCAATTAATACTCATTTTATATTTTATATGCAATACATACTATACTCTTACAATAAAGTAAACTATGGAAAAGAAAATGTTATTAAGAAAACCGTAAGGAAAAGCAAATACATTTACAGTACTGGATTGTAAGCGGACCCGCGCAGTTCAAAACCGTGTTGGTTAAAGGGTCAGCTGTATTTTCACATTTGAATGTTACAGCTAGTAAATACACTCACTCCTAGGATACAGTCCTAAAGCAACAGTTTTTTTTCCCCTATCGTCTTTTAAAATCCACTATGTGAAGATTAGTGTTCTCCTGTCCCTAAGTAAGTCCTATAACTTTTCTAAACTAGTTTAGGTTACATACTCTCAATTGAACAATAGCCAATACTCTGAAAATGATTTGAAGTTGAGGCTTTTCCCTTACTCTAGCTCAGGCCTCCTACAGGACTACAGATTGAAAACCTGCAGTTGTGAGAGGGGTGGAAAGGTTAAGGCAGGCTTCATCTTCTTTGCCAGCATCATCGCCCTCTCTTCTTGACTTATCCAGGGTTGAAGCATGTAGGGAAGGCGAGAGGGAAGTAGGAAATTGTTACTCAACTATGCTCTTAAAATGACAGGGTGTGGGTGCACCCTGAAGCTGGGGCATAAAAAATTCCCTTGGGGCGCCTGGGTGGCTCAGTCAGTTGAGTGTCTGACTCTTAATTTCTACTCAAATCATGATTTCAGGATCCTGAGATTAAGCCTTCCACTGGGCTCTGAGCTGGTTGTAGAGCCTGCTTAAGATTCAGATTCTCTTCCCCTGTGCCCCTCCACCTCCCTCCCCATATGCACCGCCCTACACCTTAATTTTTTTTAATTCCTTGCCTTTTCTCCTGGGCACTTTTATGGGTTCTTCTGAGATTGTTACCATCACTGTGGCTCTCCCACCTTAGTGCTTGTTATATACCCTTCTCTGGCTATTTTTGGTTCTTTGCTTAACTCCTGGAAGTTCAATCCCCGTTGGAGTCTTATCCTTCTAAAGGCTCTCTTAGAAGGACCTAAAAAAATACCATTGACTCTTGGGGCCCTTATATAGTTCATAGGAAACTAACATCCTTTGCCTACACAGATTAGAAGATACAAGAGGACTCCACAAGACATTTTCACAAGACATTTTCACTATGTCTGCAGTCAGAAAACTCAACAGCCAGTCAGCCCACTGCTGTCCTTGAAACCTCATTAGAATTATAATACGAGCCACATTTGTAATCTTTAACCTTGTAGGAGCTTCCTTTAAAAACAACAACAACAACAAAAAAAAAACAGGTGAAATTAACAATATTATTTTATTCAATCTAATATGCCCCAAATATCATCATATAAACATTCAATCTACATTAAAAAATTAGCAAGACATTTTGCATCCATATTTGCACTACGTCTTAGAAATTAGGTGTTTTATACTTACAGCATATCTTAATTTGGACCAGCCACAATTCAAGTGCTCAATAGCTACATGTAGCTAATTTTAGATGGTGCAGCTTAAGATTTTGGAGGCATAGGTCAGACACCCATTCATAGTATCCCCACTAAGCCACAGAAGACATGTGACTCTCCAAATGGTCTACTGCTGAATTCTCTAAATGGGGAGGTATTTCAGAGAAAACAGCTCTATGTAGAAATCCTCCTTAATTACCAACATTCAACCTTTTATCACCCTCTACATGCTGACTTTAAGAATCGCAAAGTATGTTTTCTCTCACTTCTCTTTTTTAATAATAAATTTATTTTTTATTGGTGTTCAATTTACCAACATACAGAATAACACCCAGTGCTCATCCCATCAAGTGCCCCTCTCAGTGCCCGTCACCCATTCACCCCCACTCCCCGCCCTCCTCCCCTTCCACCACTCCTAGTTCGTTTCCCAGAGTTAGGAGTCTTTATGTTCTGTCTCCCTTTCTGGTATTTCCCACACATTTCTTCTCTCACTTCCCTTTTTTAATTCTGTCACAGTAGGTAGGGTCTGGTATGTCACTTGGGACTATACCTATATTGTTTTGGGGTCTTAGCCAACATTCCTATTTTTAACATTCTGCTACCTAAATATTTCAGTCATGTCTCAAGTTCTTGATGTTTCTGGCAATTTATTTTGGACTACAGTGATGACTTTCAATAACAATAAGCAACTTTAAAACATTGCATAGTAATAATTGCCTTTATTAACCTTCCAAATAGTTAAAATATCATTAAAAAACACAAGCAACTATAAGCTATGTATGATTATAATGTAAAGACGGTGGTAAGACTGGCTGGTCCCCACCTACACTTTTAATTCTTTTATAATACTTACCTATTAAGGCTGTGGTAAACCGATTCATGGAGAGAGGTTCTAAGTACATTGGTCCTTCATAGGCAGACTCTAGTTCACTCCTGACATAGTCCCTGAATAAGTAAAATGGTAAGAATGTATTAGATACATTCCAAGCACATATGGAAAAGAGAAGTAGTTAAAGCACAGTATTCTTATAAAAAGCATATTATGTTAATAACACCTCTTTCCGCACGTATACTAAGAAAAAAGTTAAGTATAAAGAATTATATAAGGATGGACTTCATTTCCTTCTTCCATGAACTGGATCAGATTTACTAAAGGTGAGTTTTACTATGTAGAAAAGACAGCCAAAGCTCCACTCTATGGGATTTTCTTTCTTCCCAAGGCCTTATTAAAAAATTACTTCCAGTAAAAAAAGAACAGTTGATATGCCATTCCTCAACTCTACTACTTAACTGATATACTCAATAATATTACAACAAATTTCCCCTCTTTGGGCTCTCTTCCACCATCCCACCTATCTTATTTTCCCCAGTTTTATCCCCAATTGTACTCAGTTACAGGTAAATCACAAACTAGCTAGAAAACTGGCTCACAGCAAGACAATCCTTAAAAACTGTCACTTTGACTATATCAAGAATCTATAATTAGGGTTATAATATGTAAGCAGGCTACAGATTTATTTTGAAACAAATTTTAAATCACATCAAATATTCCTTTTAAAATTTATTTAACATGTGATTACTAAGAAGTAATAGGATTTAAGTAACAAAAACCTTTACACAACTAAGAAAACAGAACTTTGCACATCCAGGAAGCACAGAAAGGGAGAATTTATTATCAGTAAGCTAAGTAATAACACTAGAAGACTATTGTCTTAAGTTCTTTTGACATCACAGTAGGGAAATTTGTGTTAAAAAAAAATCCTCCTTTTCTTCACTTACTGAATGCTTTATTCACTGTATTTAAAACAGTTTGAATGTTTCTAGTATTTCTGAACAAACCCACGGCTGTATTTACTTTTTCCATGAAATTACTTCCTATTAGGCAATCAAGTTGAAATCCTTCAGTGTAGCATAGCCAAACAAGAAATGACCCTTACATAATCCACAAGGAGAGTACCGCCAAAAAAATCAAAATTAAAAACTACGATACATTTTATGAATGGAAGTAGTTTGGGGTACAATTATAAAATCAATAATGGCCCTAGATTCATAGGTGATTTAGTAATTTTACTCTATTACTCTATGATAACTATTTCTAACAAATAATATGTTAACAGTCCTTTTTACTGAAACTCTCAAAAGGAATGATTTTAACACAGTGGTGGTCAACCCGGGGTGATTTTAACTCCAAGGGATATTTTGCAATGTTTGGAGACATTTTTAGTTGTCACAAATTAGAAGGGCTGGGCCTGCTAAAAGCACCTAGACTAACATGCTGCCACAATGTTCTACTGTGCATAGGACAGCACCCACAACAAAGGACTAGCCAGTCCAGAGGTCAGTGGTTGAAACCCTGTGAGAGGCATAAATGCTACACATGCAAATTACATGTAAATATCTGATGCCTACATTACTACATAACCATCAATGTAAAATTATCATATTTTATAAAGCTTTAAGACAGAAAACTAAAGAATTAAGAGAAATATGAACTTTAAAATGAAAACACATATAAATACCACTTAACATATATGAAGTCTTTGAAAATGCTATGTAAGAAATAAATTTATATTTGAAAGAGTTCTGAGTCCTAGGTCTCTAAAAGCCACATAAATTTCTTGTGACCACAGTAGATCCCTCTCCAATAGGTCCAATTATAAAGAAGGAAAACCCACCAAGACAAAGTGCAGATTGCTGCTTGCTGGGGGCTGGAGGCGAGAAAATGTAAAGGACACATAATGGGTACTGGTTTTTACCGTGGGGTAATGAAAATGTTCTGGAGTTAGATAAGGGTCATAGTTGCATAACATTATGAATGTACTATATGCCAATGAATTATTCACTTTATTTATTTTTATTTTTTTTAAGATTTTATTTATTTATCTATGAGACAGAGAGAGAGAGAGAGAGAGGCAGAGATACAGGCAGAGGGAGAAGCAGGCTCCATGCAGGGAGCCCGATGCAGGACCCAATCCCAGGACTCCAGGATCACGCCCTGGGCTGAAGGCAGGCACCAAACCGCTAAGTCACCCAGGGATCCCCGAATTATTCACTTTAAAGGTTACTTTTGTTTTATGTGAATTCAATAAAAAGGGAGGAGGGACGCCTATATGAGCACTATTCCCTGGAAGAGCCAAAAAGTTGCCCCCGAGGGCTCAGTCCCCAGATTTTTTTTTTTCCCCAGCAGATCTCTTAAGGGGGTGGGGGGGGAGATTGCAGAGCTGGGTTCCCGGACATGTTTTCTTTCCCTTGTTTGCTTTTGTAATCCTATTACTGATATTTTATATATAACTCAGCAAACCCATTACTCTAGAAATTTCTTATTGCTGAGATATTTTTAATTACTTTGTATTATTTCCTAGCCTACCTTAGTTTATCTTCTTTTTTTATAGCTTGTTTGCCTTTCTTTTAAGAATTCTAACTTCACATAACAAAACTTGTAAGGAAAATTAACAAGCTCTATACTTTTTCTTTTAAGCTCAAAAATTTACTGGGGGCACCTGGGTGGCTCAGTTCATGATCCCAGGGTCCTGGGATAGAGCCCTCAGTCTGCTTTTCCTTATGCCTCTGCAGCTCCCCCCACCCCTGCCGGTGTTCTCTTTCTTTCGCTCTCCCTGTCAAATATATAAAATCTTTTAAAAAATAAAGTCTGTTTTTTAAAAAACGAATTTACTGTATACATAATATGTTGCTAGCACACTGCTAAACTCTGGGAATACTACAGCACACAAGAAACACATGTTAGCACGAGCTTACAAACCAGGAAAAGAAACACACATTAAACAAATTATTTAATCTAATCATTGCAATTTTAGAAATGCTATAAAAATCGAGAATGATTTTCTTTTTAGTTCTTTTTCAGTCTCTGTATTTCATGACTTTGTGATTTGACAAGATTATGGGATACTAAGGGAGAACTGCCTTCCAGAAGAATCATCCTTTAGGCCCTAATGACAACAACATGGTGTTAAACGGTTTCCTCCCACTAACTCTCTGTGCTGCTTTCCTCTAGGACCCTAAGAATAGCTCTCCTCAATGCTCTAACCTCCCCCATTACTGTGTGACCTGAGCCACTGGTCCAATCATCCTACCAAAGAAGTTAACACCTTCTCTAGGCACCTTAGACCCTTTCTCCTTTGGCTCAACTCCTGTCTCTCAAGACAGTCCTTCAGAATCTTCCCTGTTTGGCTGACTCACCAGTAAATCCCTCCTCAGTAAAGAAGGCCATGCCCAGAAAGCCTGTAGTACTTCTATGGGCCAGCTGAGCCTGGCTTGCCAGAGTCAGGGCAGTGGCTTCAGTAAATGCTAAACTACTGGTCTCACCAAGTAACCTCTAATGAGCTATCTCTTCTGAAAAAGAACCCAGACATTGCATCCCAAAGTACACAGAAGAACTGTAATAGGGATCAATGTTTGAACAAAGATCTCTATATCTAAGTTATGAACAACTTCATGGCATCTTACTTGGACAATAAAAACTCTTGATTACTCAGTCTCTCAACAAAGTGGGTCATTCACAACATAAATAAATAAGACAGTAAAACCAAATAAGAAGGCTCCAGACAAGAAATTACCCAAATTCCATGAGTCATTTTAAGCCAAAAATTAATCTGATGCAAGAGTCATGAAATTCTAATTTTTAATAGAATTTAATAACTATTTTAAGACTGAATCAGATGAAATGTTCAAAAGTACTATTTGTTTTTTCAATTTAGAAGATTTAAATGGTAAAATGTATTAGGCTGGTCAGAAGCAAGAATCCCTGCTGTCTACTTATAACTGAATAAAATCTTTACCTTCTTAAACATTTTTCATTTGTGCAATTTGTACAATACTAACGATCAACCCTGAGCACTAATAAACTAAACACTTTGAAAATCTACTTCTCTTGTCCCCTGTGGTAGCCTATTATACAGCAATTGAAACTGTCTGGGGGCATAAGAATGTAGGAGATTGGATCCCTGGGTGGCTCAGTGGTTTAGCACCTGCCTTCGGCCCAGGGTGTGATCCTGGAGACCCAGGATCAAGTCTCACATCAGGCTCCCCGCATGGAGCCTGCTTCTCCCTCTGCCTCCCTCTCTGTGTCTGTCATGAATAAATAAATAAAATCTTTAAAAAAAAAAAAAAAAAAAGAATGTAGGAGATATATGAAAAGAGCCTCAAGGATAGCTTGCAATTAGAAAAATTCTTGCTATAAAGAGAAGCATACAAGTTACAAAAAATAACAACAAAACCTAGAAGCTTACCAATTCACAACTGACCTGGTAACATCTCTTAAACAGCCTGAACGACTTAGTATAATTTGTACATTCCGGCCACTTAAAGCTTTCAAACTGTAATTCTAAAGAAACCTAATCTACTTTTACAGAGAATAAAGTGGTGAACTCTCAAAGCTATCTTATGCAATATGTGCAAACAAAAGGCATTGCTCAATTTAAGGAATCCCAGATACTCAGATTTTCTAGCACCTGTATTTGAGTACCTATTATACCCTAAACAATGTGCTAGTAACTGAATAGTTCATTTACCCTGAGCTCAATTATTTAAATCATCTCTGCCACCCTGCTTCTCTCTTTAGCTTCTTTCTGACTCCTCACTGAAATATTTAGTGCCTGGATCTGATAATGTTCAAAAGAAGAAAACTTATCAAATACTGAAATGGCTCAATTTTATTCCTGTCAAAATTAAAAGCAGAGTATATAATGACAAAACTCATTTTATTAATTCCTTTATTTAACAGCAGTTAAATTTAAATTGTGTTACCCAGGAAAAAGAAAAGAAAAGAGAAAAAGAAAAAGAAAGAAATGAATGTTGTTACTCAGAAAAGCACATTTGGCAATTAGGGACACTCTGGTTTCACAATTGCTAGAAAGGGGGTGCTATATGATCTAGGGGGCAGAGGCAGTAACATACACACAAGATTGCCCCCACAGCAAAGCATGACCTGGCCTAAAATGCTAATAGTCCTGTAATAGAGAAACCTTAAATGAAACCAACTTTCATGAAATGGGTAGCTAATAATCTGTATTTTACATATAAATAATTCTTGGTAAAATTTTTCATTTGAAACCCTACTTACATACCAAGGCAGGATAAAAAGGAGTATACTTTTAATACTGTGAAACCCATGGGCTCTTAATTCAACTCATACACACATAAAATGGACACGGTGGTTCATAAATCAAACAGTAAGACAAGGAATTCAAGAATACTGGAATTTAAAAATTTTAGAGAAAAACACACAACTGTGTTGTAAATCAAGACCATACCCTTGCAGGAATGGTCCTATCAGTTGTAGAGTTTTTCTTTCTTCCCCTATAGTTCTGGATAGTCTCAATTTTAAAGCAGGATTGAAACTGGAAAATACATTCCTTATATTACTCAAAATGAAAAACACAGTTTAGTACTTTTAAGAGTTCAAGAACCTGAAATTTATCAAATTCTAATGAGTTCAAACAGAATATTAAATGTCCATACTACATGACCTGAGGCCATGGATTTTCTAAAGTTTAATTCCTATGAACTACAAGCAATATCCATTCTAGACATATTCTACAAAAGTTTTTTTTTTCTAAACACATTTTTATTCATTTAAGGGTAATCAGCTTCATTATTTGAGTATGTGTCTTTTTTTTTTTTTTTTAAGATTTTATATAGTTTTTGAGAGAGAGAAAGAGAGAGGGAGGGTGGGGAGGGACAGGAGAAGCAATAGCTGACTCTCCAATGACTGGATGTAGGGCTCAATCCCAGGACCCCGAGAAATCATAATCTAAGCCAAAGTCAGATGCTTAACCAACTGAGCCACCCAGGCACCCTTATTTGAGTACACGTCTTAAGGGAAAACAGAAACCCAGCTTTTCAAGAGCTTATAAATTTTTTTTAAGATTTTATTTACTTACTCATTTGGCAGAGAGAGAGAAACAGCACGCGCTCATGAAGAGAATGCACAAGCAGGGGGAGCAGCAGAGGGAGAGGGAGAAGCAGGCTCTCTGCTGAGCAAGGGAGCCCTATGCAGAGCAGTATCCCAGGACCCTGGGATCATAACCTGAGCAGAAGGCAGCCAGCTGCTCAATCGACTAAGCCACTCAGGTACCCCAAGAGCTTATGAAATTTTCAGTTTAAGAAATTAGTAACTGCAAATGACTTCTTATATAGTCCGTTTCTGAAGTACCAAATTAATTAAATTATCCAAGTATTGATTCTCCTTAATACCATACTACACATTGCCTTAATATAACTAGACTGAATGGTAAAAAATATTTGTAAATCATATAACTGATAAAAGACTTCTATCTAGAATTGAGTTGTATTACAACCCAGTAATAATAATTTAAAAAAAAGACAACCCAATTAAACACCTGGCAAAGAATCTGAATAAACATTTTTCTAAAAAAGATTTACAAATGGTTAATGAACACATGAAAAGATGCTCAATACCATCAGCCATCAGGGAAGTGCAAATCAAAATCAGATGGAATATCACATCACACTCACTATGATAGCTATACTAACAAAGACTTATCAGTAAGTACTGGCAAGGATGTGGAGAAATTGGAACCCTCATATATTGCTGGTAAAAATAATATAGCTGCTTTAGAAAAGAGTTCAGCAGGGGCACCTGGCTGGCTTAGTGGGTACAGCATGCAACTCTTGATCTCAGGGTTGTAGGTTTGAGCCCCATGTGGTATAAAGATTACTTAAAAATAAAATCTTTAAAAAGGAAAATACTATGGCAGTTCCTTAAAAGGTTGAACACAAATATCTTATGATCCAGCAATTCCACCCCAAAGTTATATGCCCAAGGAAAAAAGTATGTCCACACAACACCTACCCATAATGTTCACAGCACTACTTATAATAGCCAAAAAGTGGAAAGAACCCATGTTCATCAATAGATGGATGAACAAAACATGGTATATTCATACAATAGAATATGATTTGGACAGAAAAAGTAGTAATACACGCTACACCATAGATGAACCTTGAAAACATGCTAAGTGAAAGAAGCCAGGCACAAAGGACCACATACTGTATGTATCTGTATGAAATGTCCACAATAGGCCAATCCATAGAGTCAGAAAATAGACTGACATTTGCCTAAGCTTGGGGGGAAAGGGACCGATGGAAAATGGGGAGTGACTGCTGATGGGTACAGGGTTTCTTTTTGGAGTGATGAAAATGTTCTAAAATCAATCATAGTGATGGTCTGTATAATTCTGTGAATGTACTAAAACCACTGAGCTATATCCTTTAAATAGGTATGTAAATTTTATCTCAATAAAGCTGTTAAAGAAAAAGATAGTTATAAGGTTGCTACATGAAATCTGAACCATTACGTTTTCTAAAACTAAAAAACTTCAGCCTTAAAATTTTATAAATGTAATATTCAAGCCTCAATATTTATAAATGTGACATATTATGAATAATTCAAGGGTAACACATCTTTGTTAACCTTTTCTAAGACAGCATCATCTAGTATAAATTATACTAAGAAAAGAAATTCTCAACACACCATTTCTTGAAATTTGTTAGGTTAATATCAAAACTAACACCTTAAGATGGACATTGTCTTCCTTTTACATTTTCAAAGAAGCAACTTGCCAAGGTAACATAGGGAAACTAGTTCATACTCAGTCTAATTCTAGAATTTATTTTCTTTCCACTAACCATGCTGCCTCCCTGGGAATAAACTACCAATTAGAAAAATCTACATTCAAGTTAAAGTCTGGGATTGTTCCTCCCAGTTATTTGCCCACTTTGGTTTTTCTTCTATAAATATGAAAGGATTATTAAAAAGGACCTAAATGAAATAAAAAATAGGAAATGATTTGTACACTCTAAAATTTTATTATAGCTGCAATTATTTAAAGTACATTTCATTTTATAATAATAAAAACAAACTTTTTTTTTTTTAAGATTTTATTTATTCATGAGACACACAAAGAGAGAGAGGCAGAGACATAGGCAGAGGGAGAAGAAGCAGGCTCCACACAGGGAGCCCAACGTGGGACTCGATCCCGGGTCCCCAGGATCAGGCCCTGGACGGAAGGGTGCGCTAAACCGCTGAGCCACCCAGGCTGCCCAATAAAAACAAACTTTAAACATTAAAAAAACATTTCCATAAATTAAACGTCTAAAGTTAAAACTGCCGCCAGAAAAATGGTCAGAAAAAGGTTTGTATTCAGCTCTGACATGTCAGGGCTCTGTTTATCCTTACATAATAGAATTCTGACCTCTGAAAAAGCCTGGATGGTAATACTATATATACATATAAAAACAGGGCTACATGCCTTCGGCCATCACTATACCACTAAACCACATAGAAACCAAAAAAGCATGAAGGAAAGTACAGGATCACTGTTTTCTCACCCAGAATTATAACTAAGAAAAGCAACAATTTTCATAACCCTACCTTGAAGTTTAGAATTTTAAAAAATAATCGAAGAAACTACATCAACTCTAAAAAGCTATCATTATATAGCTCTACCATAAAATACTCTGATTTAAAGTCATTTTTTAAAGAATGTTCATAAAAGACTTCTACATAATAAAAAAGACATGTTAGTTAAAATTCACTGAGCAGAGGGGTGGCCTGGATGGCTTAATGAGTTGATCGTCTGACTCTTGATTTTGGTTTGGGTCATGGTATCAAACCCCATCATGGGGTAAATGCTCCATGTGGAGTCTGCTTGTCCCTCTCCCTCCCCTTGTGCTCTCCCTTACCCATTTGCTCACTCAAGCTCTTATTCTCTCTTTTAAAAAAAAAATAATTCACTGATCACTACACCCAAAAACCAATCCAATTAAAAAATGGGCAGAAGACATGAATAGTCATTTCTCCAAAGATATACAGATGGCCAACAGGCACATGAAAAGATGTTCAAGATCACTCATCAGCAGGGAAATACAAATCAAAACTGCAGAGAGATATCACTTCACGCCTGTCAGAATGGCTAAATTAAAACACAAGAAACAACAAGTATTGGCAGGAATGTGGAGAAAAAGGAACCCTCCTGCACTGTTGGTCAGAATGCAAACCGTTGCACCTACTCTGGAAAACACTATGGTGGTTCCTCAAAATATTAAAAATAGAACTACCCCATGATCCAGTAATCCCACTATTGGGTATTTACAGTAGAATACAAAGACACTAATTCAAAAGGATATATGCACCCCTATGTTTACTGTGTCATTATTTACAATAGCCAAATTATGGAAGCAGCCCAAGTGTCCATTGACGGATAAATGGATAAAGAAGATGTGGTGTATGTGTATGTATACACATACAAACACACCACCCAGAATATTATTCAGCCACAAAAAAAAAAAAGAAAAGAAAAGAAAAGAAATCTTGCCATCTGCAACTGCATGGATGGAGCTATCAAGTATAATAATAAATAAAATAGAGAAATACAGATACCATATGGTTTCACTCATATGTGGCATTTAAGAAATAAAACAAAGGGGAAAAAAGAGACAAATCAAGAAACAGAGTCAACTATGGAGAACAAACTGAAAGTTACCAGAGGGGAGGTGGGCAGGGGTAGGGAAGATGGGTGAAATAAGTGATGGGTATTAAACAGTATACTTACCATGATGAGTACTGAATACTGTGTATAGAATTGCTGAATCATTATATTGTATACCTAAAACTAACATAACACTGTATATTAACTGAATTGGAATTAAAACTTAAAAAAAAAGGAAAAAAGTCATTCAGCTCTACACTCAACTACTCTAAGAGCTTTACATCCTTTATCTTACTGAATCTTTACAATAGCCCCTTACGATACTACTACCACTTTGTAGATTAAGGAAAAGGAGACCTATCTCTCTAATAAGTGACACAAAGGTTATATTGTAGTAAATAAGGAACACAGAATTCGAAATTCTCCAGTCACCACGCACTTCTCCAAAAGATATGGCACTCTTAGGTGGCTAGGCACTCATCTACACAAAAAAAAATTATAAATCAGAAGCCTATCTACTGGGATCCCTGGGTGGCTCAGCAGTTTGGCACCCGCCTTTGGCCCAGGGCGTGATCCTGGAGGCCCAGAATCAAGTCCCACATCAGGCTCCCTGTGTGGAGCCTGCTTCTCCCTCTGCCTGTGTCTCTGCCTCTCTCTCTGTCTCTTAAAAATAAATAAATAAAACCTTTAAAAAAAAAAAAAACAAAACGCCTATCTACTCTACTGCATTATACTCTACAGATAGAATTTTTGCTTAAAAATTAATAAAGATAGAGAAATGTCTCTACCTTGAGCTTGAGCTCAGATTCAGAGGTATCTTGGGCAAGGCCACAGGAACAGACTGTGTCGGGGTTTGGGACTGGTGGTGCTGCAATAGGAAGGACACCATGTTGTCTCTGTTATTACTGGTCCCTGAACTATTTTAAACTATGTGGAGAAAGATGCTCCAAATCTACTTCATGCTCCCATGAAAGAGTCCAAGACACAGGGACACACTTGTGTGATACAAAATTAGAAAACTCATGCCTTCAATTTAGAGTAAAACAGTTCAGTTTCAAGCACTGTTACGATTATAAAAAATGTAGCCCTACTCTGGCAGCTCCAGGTTTTCCAACTTTGACACCCAACAACATGCCCTGGGCAAAACAGCAAAAGTTAGAGAGCAAAACACCACCTTCCAGGTACCATTTTGAGAAGAGGAAAGTGATCAGAGAGGAACAAAGGAGTGGAAAATGAAAAGACTGAGTTTCTGCAGAATACTATAGAGCCTTTAAGAAATAACTGGATGATGAAGTATTACAGAGGATGAAAGTCTTTCTTCAACAAGAGGGGCCAAGAGTCAGTGACTATTGTTATTTAAACTCTTTTGTATCCATGAAAGTGGTGAAAACTGGAAGGTATTAAAAAAAAATTGGGAGGAAATGCCAGAATTTTAATAGTTTTATCTCTGAGTAGCATAATTTCAGGTGATTGTTACTGCCTTTAAATTTTCTCTATTTCCCAAAAGTCATCAACAATAAACAGTATTATTTTATAATCAGAGAGTAGAAAAGGTTTCTATGTCAATTCAATTCTACTAATATAAAAATGCTGTTTTAAGATTAATTTTGATTCATTAAATGCCAATACCAGAATCTGTTTTTCAGAACTACAGAAAGCTACATCTTTTTATACATGCAAAGTAACCATCACTCTTTTTAGGATTGGGAGTATATTTCATTATGGTTATACATTTCAGTCCAGACAAAAGGAATTAGAGGCGCCTGGGTGACTCAATCAGGTAAAAGTCCAACTCCTGATTTTGGCTCAGGCCACAATCTTAGGGTCATGAGATCAAGTCCTGCATGGGACTCCATGCTGGGTGTGGAGTCTGCTTAAGATTCTCTCCCTCTCCTTCTGGTCCTGCCCCCCACCAACTTGTACCTACACTCTCTCTCTAAAAAAAAAAAAAAAAAAAAGAGAGAGAGAGAGAAAATTATACCTCCCAAATCTATTTATACCTCTATTACATTTACTGTGTGGGCTTTTGGTTCCCCTGTATTTTAACATTCTTGCTCCAAAGTAGGAAGTTCATTTTCACTGGCAAATCACAGTCTTAAAATTTAGGACTAGCAGACCTAGGCAAACACAGTATTACTAAAGATGCAGAATTCTGAGCTATACCATGAACCTCATCAAATAAATCATATAAATCATCCACTATATACATGGCTGCGCTGTTTCATATGCAGCATAAACTGACTTCGTAAAATGATGAAAGTAATCAAGTCCATAACTGTTAAATGTTCTACAGCCTATCTTCAGAAATTCTCTTCTTAGGTAATATAGAAAAGCTCCTAAGTATCTCTGTAAACATAATCTTAGGGCCCATTTCGTATTTGGATTGTTTTTCAAAGCAGGAAATAAAATTTGAAGCACAACCCCAGCTATTAATTCTATACAGTAATATTTACTTAGAAAACAAATATCAAAAAAACTGTTTTGGATATTTAGCAAAGCCTCAGCTTCTTAACAGTGTTCATAAGAAAAGTATTTTATCAGTACTGAAAAACTTCAAATTTAGTCATACATTTCAAAAGCAAGGTCACATTCTTACCTAGAGATTTGATGTCCAGCATAGAGGAGCAGGGCAGTCAAAAAATACAGGTAAAGTTGAACCAGATGCTGCCTGGGCAAAGTTAGTAACACAACACTTAATATATAACCTGTAGTAGAAAAAAAAAGAGATTATAAATAAAATGATTCTAATTCAGTCTCCCAAATAATTACACATAAAAAGAATTTGAAGTAAATTACTTTCCAATCAGGTTTCAACAACCTTGAGGTTTTTTACTTCACTATCAAAATAAGTTTAATACAGTATAAATCAGTATAGATGTTCTGTTGAAAAGAAGGCAGTTTTCACTTTCTTGGTAGATTTTTCTACTTTATAATCAAAACAACACACAAAGGTACACCAGGACTTCTCTCATTACCTACCTTTCCTTGATGTTCACTTACTAGTTCTACATCAATTCTGTCATTCTCTAGTCCCAGAGGAAGAACTGTCCTTAATGTCCCTCTCTAAAGCTGCCTCTTCCACTTGACTCAAGATCTTATTTTTCCAACTCCTGAACAACCTCTATCTCCTGTATCTTTCAACATTCCCTGACACCAGTGCACGCCTTTCTTTTCAAAGGATGTAGAGGGCTCTTATTCTAATCTTGAAGAAAAACCTCTCTTTGTGCTGATTTTTCCTTTTTCTATTACCTACCTTTCTCATTCCACTGACAAATGTTATAAACTACCTCTACCAATGCTTCTGTTTTCTAACCATCCACTATTCCCACTTTATCCTCTACAAAGTCTCTATGAGCCCTCTTTACCCTTCCACTCTAAAGAACCTCAGAAGTCAACCATTGCCAACTTGTCAAATCTAAAACATCCTGCTTATTCTTGTGCCAGCACAACCTTTTGAGGCTGGTTGCACCTGAAGCAACCAACCTCAAAACTGGCTCTGTGGATTTCCTTTAAATCTCCACTTTCTTTTTACTCTCTCAAATAAACATAGGAAATCTAGTCCCTGAATAATTGCTTTTCTCTCTATAAAGTTTCTCAAAGAATTTATGCTGTTGCTTAGAATATACCATTCCAAATGTATATTATCAACAAAGTTACTGAGAACCTACCTACTACACACACACACAAAGTAATCATTTCTTACTCTAAGCAGACATCTCCTACCTCATGATGCCAGAGATATATTCCACTTAAATGTTCTCATGCATGTGTACAAACTGAGCTTCCTACCTCCCCTTCAACAGGCTAGCTCACTCTTTCTCCTAAATCCCATTCACTCTGACTCAAACCCAAGTTATCTTTTCAATGTCATCACCAATCTATACTCTACTTATTAATGAGTCTTTATTAGGGCATGGATATCCCTAATAATACCTCTCAGGCTTAAAGCTAAGGAATTAATCATACTTAAAGCTAGAGAAACAGGAGCAATATGATAGGGACTAAAGAGGTAGAATTCAGATTTCCCCACACATCTAACTTTAGAACAATCCAACAGAAACTAGAGAGAAGTATTTCTATTTTTTTAATTTCTTAAAATAATTTTTCTAGGGATCCCTGGGTGGCGCAGCGGTTTTGTACTTTGTATTTTGTATTTAAAGGGATGTTTATTTAGCAAGCATGTTTAGTGTTTGTGGCTGAAGGATTCAATCTATTGCATGAAACGTCTCCTTAAATTCTTTTAATGAACTATCATATCTCTTTCCAGATATTATCTTTCCCTTTTCGTGTAGATCTCATAAAACAGCTGCCAAATCCTCTAGACCAAACATACTGATTTCATTTCATTCATTTCTAAACATGGACAAAAGTATGATACAATATTGGTGCTGTAATAAACCAATAGCAGAAGGGCTATGGTTGGTTAAATGATTAAGTTTGACCTGGACCTAGAAGGGTGAATGGATCTTCACAGGCCAAGAAAAAAGCAGCAGCAATCTGGGAAAAGAGAATGGCAGGCATGAAAACCAAAGGACATTTTCGGGAAACAATAAACTTAGTAGGCTAAAATACAATTTGGTGTAAATAAAAAAGTACTGGCAGATGATACCAACAGATCTGGTGACTAATGCCTCAATATAAATATATATAATAATAAGGAGGTTAGACTGTGCTAACAGTTCTCAAGTCTTTTAGATATACTTAAAGTAAGAAGCCAAAAAAACAAAACAAAAAACCTCATCTATATCCTCTTTCACATTTCAGTGGAAAAGTAACTGTGATAAAATATATCACAGAAGAAGAATCTTTTTTTTTAAATTTTAATTTATTTATGATAGTCACACACACAGAGAGAGAGAGAGAGAGGCAGAGACATAGGCAGAGGGAGAAGCAGGCTCCATGCACCGGGAGCCCGACGTGGGATTCGATCCCGGTCTCCAGGATCGCGCCCTGGGCCAAAGGCAGGTGCTAAACCGCTGCGCCACCCAGGGGTCCCCACACAAGAAGAATCTTAAGGAATTATTAATACTGCTAAAGCAAAACAGTAGAAGTTATTTGAACTGAACCACAATATGCATATAATTTAATCATTTGAAAAACACAAGCCGAAAAAAGAAAAACACCAGCCAAAACTATTGCTGATGCAAATATGCATCACTATTCATTCTAACAAACCTCAACAACCTCAACTGATAATGATGAAGCTAACCCAACAGTAATTTATAATTAAAACGCAAGGCCAGCAGCATTTAAAAATAATGACCTACCTAAAATAACATTAATGAATGCTCCTAACAAAATGCAAGAATTTCTGCTATTTAAAGGTGATTTTAGGGCAGCCCGGGGGGCTCAGCGGTTTAGCATCGCCTTCAGCCCAGGGCCTGATCCTGGAGACCCAGGATCGAGTCCCGCGTCAGGCTCCCTGCATGGAGCCTGCTTCTCCCTCTGCCTGTAGTCTCTGCCTCTCTTTCTCTCTGTGTCTCTCATGAATAAATAAATAAAATCCTTTTAAAAAATAAATATAAAAAAAATAAAGGTGATTTTAGTAGTGGGGGAAAAAAATGAGGACCTGGAATAAATCAGCAGCTTTGGTATGGAGTTGGCAGGATCAGCTATGAGATACATATTTGAATAAGTCTCAGTGGTTACCTATGGGTGAGTGGTTGAGAACAAGGAAGTGAAGAGGAGTCTGATGTTTTAGCTTGAGAAGTAATCAAGAGGACAGCTTTGCTATTAAGATAGGAAACACAGAAGGAGGAGGAGGTTTGAGTTAAAAATGATAAAGATGAGTTCAGTAATCATAAATTGAAGTGTGTACAGAATATTTAGGTGGAGATGCTGAACAGTAATTAGAAATCCATTCAGTACCAGGCACAAGCTAGGTGCTGGAAATACGGAGATTACAGACCATACCATTCCTACTTTAAAGGAGCTCACAATCTAGTTACAAAGGAAGGTGAGCATTAGGACCCTTAGAATGCAGCAGAATAAGTGCTATGGCAGAGGTATAACTGGATGGCTGTGGGATAATAGAGGAGGAACACCAACCCCAGATTACAGGGTTAAAAAAGCAATGCAAAGCAGAAAGAGAGACTTGCAGCTGAAACTATTTGAGATCACACAAACAACAAAAGATGAAAATTAAACACAAATTCGGGACCCTATGGACACTTAAGTCTAAAAAATGATAGCAAAAACTCAAAGAATGGTCAGGAAGTTACAAGAACTCAGAAACACTGTCAAGAGGAAGCAGTCAACAACTTTATAAACATGGGAAGATCTGCAGAATGTGGACACAAATGAAGCTTGAGTTTTACATTTTAGGTTAGTCACTAATCATTTTAATGACTGCAGCTCTAACAGAATTATTGTCATACCCATTCTTTCCTTCTCAACTTTGACAAAGCTAGTTCTGGCTGTCATTACCTCTTGCCGAAAATCCTAACTCGTCTTCTTACCTCTGGTTTTTCCCCTCCCCAATGCAGCAGCCTATACAACACTAATCCATCTTAATTTTTTTTTAAGGTTTTATTTATTTATTCATGAGAGAGACACACATACACAGAGAGAGAGGCAGAGACACAGGCAATGAGAGAAGCAGGTTCCATGCAGGAAGCCTGATGTGGGACTCAATCCTGGGTCTCTAGGATCATGCCCTGGGCCGAAGGCAGGCACTAAACCACTGAGCCACCCAGGGATCCCACTAATCCATCTTAAAATGCAGCTCACCTGATCTAAATCCTTCACTGGCCCATCATTATCTACCAAATTAAATATAATACCTAATAAATGTATTCAGGTCTTTTCACAAATGGCCCCACTTTAGCTTTTCAATATTATTTCTATTTTCCTTTTTATATACTACACTTTGCTAAACAGTTGTATAATTAACATTCCACCAGTTATATTTAAACAATCACTTCTTTTTGCTGTCCTCAAACAGAACCCACACTGGAAAGCTTCTCAATTTGAAGGAACATATTCCATAAACATGAACTTTAACTGCACCCTACCTTGATTTTTGAGCTCATAGTAACAAAGGATATAAAGGGGGAAAAAGCCACAAATGTAATAAAAGATATATGATACCTAGGAATAGAACTTAACAATGAATGTCCAAGACCTATATAATGAAAACTTTAAAATACTACAGAAGGATTCAAAAGAAATCTGGAACATAAGGAGGCTCTCTGTGTTCATACACAGAGAAGAGTTAGCATCTTTAAGCTATCTCTTCCTCCTAATTTAAACCAAGTAATTCTAAAGTTCACATAGCAAACAATATCAGAAAAACTGTGAAAAAGAAATAAAAAAACAATGAAGGGATTAAGTCCAGACAGTAAAATACAGTCTAAGTATTCAGTAAGACCACACACTAAAAGAAAAGGGAAAAAAATATTTAGATATGAAACTAAAGGGCAGCCTGGGTGGTTCAGCGGTTTAGCGCCGCCTTCAGCCCAGGGTGTGATCCTGGAGACCCAGGATTGAGTCCCACATCACGCTCCCTGCATGGAGCCTGATTCTCCCTCTGCCTGTGTGTGTGTCTCTCTCTCCCTCCCTCGCCGTCTCTCATGAATAAATAAATAAAATCTTTAAACAAAAAAATGAAACTAAATAGACATGAGAATTTGTTATATAATAATCACTCAGGAAAAGTTGAACTATTTAATAAATACATGAAGGCTACCATATAGTTATTTGGGGGAAAAAAATGATACCTATAACACAATGTACATGCAGATAAAATCCTAAGTGGAGCAGAGTTGTAAATATAAAAGAATAAAACAAAAATAATGGAGAAAAAAACATGATAGAGAAGTCTTTTTTAATAACTGAGTCAAAATTCTGTTATAAAAAAATAATTCGACCACATTAAAAACAAAATCTATATATCAAAAAAACAAAACAAAAAAAACAGAAGCCAAAATCAAGACAAGGACTAATCTCCCTAATGTATACCAAACTCCCACAAAGTTTAGCAAGAAAAAGCTAAAATCCTAACCACTCTGTTGGTTCTGTGTCTCCCTTCAGATTGATCTGTAGCCCCCAATAAAGCTTTGCATGTGCCTTTGGGGAAAAAAGGGGGAGTGGGCTAAAATCCCATAGAAAAATGGGCAAGGGACATGAACTGACAACTCTCAGAAGAGGAAACACATTTTTCTTAAACATGTGGATAAACACAATCTCACTCAGAAAAGAAATACAAATTAAAACTAGTTAGAACACACCCATTTTTCACCTATTGGAGTAGCCAATATAAGTTTGATAAGAATGTTAAGACTGCAGAACTCTCAGTCATTGTGGAGGTACAAAACAGCAAAATCCTAGGGAGAGCAATATCGATCAGTATTACAAATATATATACCCCTTAACCCAGCAACTTCACTTCTAATAATTTATCTTAAGGTTATATTTACACCTGTCAAAATTATAGCTATATAAAATTATTCAGGGCAGCCCCGGTGGCGCAGCGGTGTAGCGCCGCCTACAGCCCGGGGTGTGATCCTGGAGACCCGGGATCGAGTCCCATGTCGAGCTCCCTGCATGGAGCCTGCTTCTCCCTCTACCTGTGTCTCTGCCTCTCTCTCTGTCTCTCATGAATAAATAAATAAAATCTTTTTTAAAAAAAATTATTTGGTGCCACACTGAATGAAAAAGCAGAAGAAACTAGAGTGTTCACGAAAACAGTAATTAGCTCAATAAATTATGGTATGGCCATACAAGGATAAACTATGCCACTATAAAACAGAACTGGAGGGCTGGGGGGAGAATGAGGCCTTAAGATTTCATCAGAATCTTAAAATTTGGCATAACAGAAAGCATCAACATAAAACCAGCATACAAAGCTTTATTTCATGATTATCTAAAAGCAGTAATTATGGCCGTGATGTAACGTTACGTTAAAACAAAAAGTTGAGAACAGTGTATATTCTCCTATCTGTTCAAAATACATTTATAACTATATACATGTATTTACCAATATATCTTTTATATTGACATATGTACATAAAAATATCTCTAGAATTTTTCACAAGGAAATAAAAAAAGCTACTTGCTGGGGCTTGGAGAACTTAGTGGATGATGAACAGAGACTGGAGAAAGATACTTTTTATGTTTTTTTTTTAAGACTTTATTTATTTACCTAATAACAGAGAGAGAGAGCACAAGCAGGAGGAGCGGCAGGCGGAGGGAGAAGCAGGCTCCCCACTGAGCAGGGAGCTTGATGCAGGGCTCCATCCCAGGACCTTGAGATCACGACCTAAGCTAAAGGAAGATGCTTAACCAACTGAGCCACCCTAGGCGCCCCAAGTTTTGATTTTTTAACATAAACAAGTATATAAATACATCACTAATTTTTTAAAAAGTAAGAATATTTAGGGGTGAAATTTTGTAAACACTACCTAAATACTTTGTCACAGAAGTTACTCTAAACAAAAAAATGTTCAAGCTGAGAATGTCTACTCATGTAATCACTGACTTTACTACCATTGCATATAATAAGTGTATTTAAGAAGGCTCAATTGAGTTCCTAAAGTTATAAGCCAGAGTATGAACTTCAAAGTACTCGAATCCATTCAATTTCTAAAATTAATGTTTCTGATTATTAGGCAGCAGTTTTAAAATAAATATTTCAATCTATTCAGAAATAATATATGTGGTAAGCACATTTTTTAAACCACAATATGAATTACTTTGCTGATTAAGCTAAAAATCTAAGCCAAGTACCCAATTGTCCATCTATAACAGACTAGAATTATTTTCCATAAATTGGCTAACATACAAACCCTTTAATAAAGGGCTGAGAATTACAGTGTTTTGCAGCATAAAAGAACCTTCTCATTTCACAGAATTTCCCAAGGTGGTGCCACGTGAGAGAGATGAATTTATTGTACCCAAATGTTCTGTCTGCTTCTAGTGTGTTGTCTTTTCTACTATACCACACTTCTTTCTACAATGGCTTACTTGGAAATCTCTCAGAGCTGCAAGGGGTTTTCAGGGCTAAGCTTTGGAATCCAAAAGTCCTCCTATCAATAAAAATAAGTATCACAGAAATAGGACAAACCCTTCACAATTTTATAAAACTTATACTTGGATGGGTGATTCTAATAATAAAAATATTATTAAATCACTATAGTACATTATTCAAACCACATCTTGAATTATGCAACAGCAATGTCAAATTAAAATATATTATTGCTAATATTACATATAAAAAATTAACCTAAAAATTAAGGATTATGATTTTCATTCTAGATGAATTTTTATGTTTCCTGCCTGTATTTCTTTTTTTCTTTCTTTTTTCTAAGGTTATTTTTAAGTAATCTCTGCACCGAAGGCAGGGGGCTTGAACTCATAACCCTGATATCAAGAGTCACATGCTCTACTGATTGAGCCAGTCAGGTGCCCCTACTGCCTTTATTTCTCAACTTTATTTTCTTTAATCACTTAACCTTTTTAACCTTTAATTTCTTTAACATTACATTTACTGCTAATGCCAAATCATATCATTTATATTTCAAGGAATATTTTTTAATATTATAAATGTCATTTCCAACGTATGTAACTGAAATGCCTTATGTTCAACTGATGTTAATGTTCAATAAAGAATGTCACATTTAAAACGCTTTCTGAAGGGCACCTGGGTGGCTCAGAAGTTGAGCGTCTGCCTTTGGCTCAGGGTATGATCCCAGGGTTCTGGGATCAAGTCCCATATCAGGGTACCCACGGGGAGGCTTGCTTCTCCCTCTGCCTATGCCTCTGCCTCTCTCTGTCTCTCATGAATAAATAAATAAAACCTTTTAAATAAATAAATAAATAAATAAATAGCAAGCTTTCTGAATTACTAACAAAACCCAAAACAGGCAAATTAGAACAGGCTAAATGTCTGGAAAGGTAGTTTCCATTATTTACATTTTATCATATTAAAATCTAAAACGTTTCCTTCTTCCTTCTAGTTTCATCCAGTAAAATAAATCCAACAGTTTTCCTCTAGCCTTAATAACTCATGTGCAATGGTAAGACAAATTACACTACAAATCAGATTCATAAACATTCATCAATGACTGTATCACTGTCATCTCAATGTAACCAAATCTCATTTTACTCAAATTCAAAAACATACAAAGACATAAATCAGAATGCTCACTAAAATATTAGATAAGGTAATGTACGGGTGCTCTGTGGCTCAGTCAGTAAAGTGTCTGACTCTTGATTTACCCTCAGGTCATGATCTCATGGTCATGAGATGGAGCCTTACGAGGAGTGTGGAGCCTGCTTAAGATGCTCTCTCTCCCTCTCCCCAACTCCTCCACACATGTGCTCTCTCGCTCTCTCTCTCTAAAAAAAAAAAAAGAAAAAGAAAAAGAAAAGAAAAGGTAATGCAGACACTTACCTACATAATGCATATTAAGAGCCAAATACTTATACTGGAAAAGAGGGTTGTTACTGAGGCTACTTCTTTGGATCTGCTGGAAGAAAGAGCTGACATCCCATCTGTACAGGACATCCAACAGCATGATGCTTGGCACCCTCAGGGCCACATTTAACACTGCCTCTAGTTTTTCCTTTGCAGCCATGTTTTTTCTTGGAGCAGACCTAAAGTTCAGGAGACAACAGATAAAAATAAGTCACCTCAAATAGCTTTTAGGTATCCTACGAATCTAATGGATGGTCACATACTATACAAAAGCTATGTAACAATTTATAACTCTTTAGCCACAACTACTACTTCCAGGTATTCTATTCATGAAATAATCCTTGTATTGAGTTTTCACATTGACTCCTTCAGGTCTTCCCAAACTGAATAAGTATTAAGGCCTCAAATTTATTTTTAAAAAGCTTAACTCCAACTCTAGGCACTAGCAATAAAACACCCTAATAATACTACAGCTTTTATCCAATTAACTTGAAAGAAAAAATTCACTCCTATAAAACTGAGATTTATGTAGCTCTTAAAAAAGAGCAAATTTTAAGTGGTTATTATAGGAAAAAGCCTAAGCTATTCAATAAAAATCTGGTAACTGCACATTTAGTTTGCAGCATCTCACAGTGTATCCTTTTCCTTACTGCTTACAACCAGAATTGAAGTACTGAATTTACATGATATATATATAATTCAGAGAACTCATGATACAGGTAAATAAAACATGGTTTGCAATACTGTTTCCTCGAACCATTAAAGTTAAACTCTCCATCTGAAATTCTCATAATCTGCCTTCAAAGTGGGGAAATAATGCTCATCAAATTCTTCCTGTGATTCACAGATATCCTGGCACAGGGAAAAAGGCATTGGAGTCTGCAGCCCCTGTCTTCGCTCAGCTATTGATGAGTTGTAGGAACAGATTTAAAAAAAAATAAAAATAAAAAGGAAGGAAATGAAAGATCTCCAGAACAATTTATTATTTAAAAGGACTATTCTGTGCAACACTGCTTTATATGATAGAGCTTTAAATTAATCCAAGGAATTATGAGAATAAGGTAAACAGAAGTGGGTTAAAGACAATTTTAAGAGTAATGATAATTCTGGATTGTTGGCTCTAACAATATCCTTTTCAGAATTTTGCTGAGAAAGCTAAACATATTTCCAGCTTTGGCAGTAATTTTAGACATTACAGGACAAATGAAAACATTTATTTCTGAAGAAAATTACAGTGACAGATTGCTATGCTATGGTTAAATATTTGTCAGTATTTCCATTTTACCCTAATTTTCATAGCTTCTAGCTCAGTTAAAAAACAAAAAAGGAGCTCAACTTGACAAGCCATTATTTTAAGTTTTTCAATCACTGAAAAACTGATCCATTGTATCGATCATTGAGTCATCATATATCATTCTCATTACTCAAAAGTGATATAACCTAAGACTGCAGAGTTAACATTTTCATAAATAAATACTAAATTCTAATTACTTTAAATAAACAAAACCACTTTAAAATTTTTCCTACATAAGAAAAAAACACTGTGAAAGAATCCTAACCACGTAGTTGTGTCCTACGGGGAAAAGAACAGTGAAAGATAAAAACCCTATAATCGACATTTATTGTAAATTACAGCATTCAGGAACCTCAATTTCTCACAGCTCATGATATTATTAAATTTTTTAAAAATCTTAAGAATACACCAAAATATCACAGTAAGGCTAAGGGGATTTTTATTCCTTCTTTTACTGTTTGCCAAATGTTGTAAAATACCCATAATTGGGGCCTAAAAAAAGAAATTCCTTGTAGAAAGTGTTAATACATCTAAACTATCTATATGACTTAAGGAAATATACAAAACCTAACTACTTACTCAGGTGGTCAAATAAATAACTTAGTTTGGTTTATTTCAAAGTACATGAATAGGTTTTTCTCACAAGCCACCAGTCATGCGTGAAAATCATCACAGACTGAGATAATATCACCAAGAGGCTTTATATTATAATGGAAAAAAAGTTAACACTCTTCCTATAATCTAGAATCCAATATAAATCTATTGTTTTTGCAGGTACTGCTACTGAGTTATTACTTGTGGTCCATTTTTATTTCATCTGACTAGGAGCCTTCCTCTTTTTATTTAAAAATATTTTGCCATTTTTAAATGTATCCAATTGTTCACCATTTTTTGTAACTCTTAAAAGGGTCAAGAAAAGAAAATGTAAACAAATAACCAATCCTGCATCAGAAATCAAGATCTGGACAGCTTAGCAGGACAGGGTGGGACCTCCCTAATTTTTATGGAAGATTATCTCTATTACAAAAGAGGGCCATTAGCAGGAGGGTACAAATTCTCTCTCAATCACCACTATTCCACCTCACAAATGGAACAAAACATAACAAAAAAAGGTCTTGAGTTCCTATAGCTCTCAAAAGAAAAGAATATCCAAGACTGATCCCCAAATTCTACTTCATAGTAAACCCAAGATTCAAATGTCTGAATTAAGAAGGACCTTGGATAGAATGAAATATGCCCACTTAATAACAACTCTAGGGACTCCTGGGTGGCTCAGCAGTTGAACCCCTGCCTTCTGCCCAAGGCGTGATCCTGGAGTCCCACATCCAGCTCCCTGCATGGAGCCTGCTTCTCTCTCTGCTTATGTCTCTGCCTCTCTCTCTCTCACTCTCTCTCTGTGTATCTCTCATGAATAAATAAAATCTTTAAAAAAAAAATTCTACTGTTCAGTAAACATTTATTTCTGTATGTGAGTGGTATTTTAGCAAGTCATTAGCAAGCGGGCCCTGTATTTGGACAAATTCAATATATGGAAAACCAAATCTAAAATGGTACCTACAAAGGGCACCTGGGTGGCTCAGTCTCAGTCAATTAAGCATCCCACAGGATTTCAGCTCAAGTCTCGATTTCAGGTTCGTGAGTTCAAGCCCCACATTAGACATTGAGCCTACTTAAAAAAAAAAAAATCTAAAATGCTACCCACAAAAGCTGTGGGAAAAAAAATAACCCCCCCCCCCCCCCCCGCTAACACTTGATAATTTTGAATCTTTCTAAAGTGTAAGTACCACATGATTGGGTGATCACCATCACAAATAAATACCGCACACTACAATCCGGCACCACACACAATTTAAAATATCGTCTAAACAAAATGTGGAAACATTTATCTTGTTTAAAATCACTGAAATAGGGCGCCTGAGTGGCTCAGTTGGTTAAGTGTCTGACTCTTTGTTTTGGCTCAGGTCATGATCTCAGGGCTCTGAGATGGAGCCCAGCATGGAGCCTTGTCTCAGGGTTCCCCACTCCATGGGGAGTCTGCTTCAGATTCTCTCTCTGCCTCTTCCTCTGCCCCTCTGCTCAGCTCTAATAAATAAAATAAATCTTTAAAAAAATAAATAAAATAAAATCACTGAATCACTCATGTTTGCCAAACCACACTATTAAAAGCAAGAAGTAAAAGTGGAGATTTATCTCCTGGGGGAAAAAGATTATTATACTTCTATGATGCTTGGTTCAAGCCTAATTTATCTTTTTCTGAGATTTATTATCAGAGCTAATGAGCATATTCCAAGTCAGAGGAAGCTTAAAATTCTCTTAAAATCAAAACAGTATCAAATAATCCTCACAAATAAGCAGAGGAACTGAACGAAAATTTAAAGTCCTTACTCTCCTAAAGCCAAATATACGTTATTTCCTGCCTTGTACAGTTAACAAATTTTCTCCTCCATGAAAGATTTTTATATTGCCTCCTTGATACGTTAGAAGAACTTGGAAAGTAATATGCAAAAACTATGTCTCAGCAAGTAATATAAACTAAATGTGACTCAAACTTAAAGATGTTTTACAGTGGAACAGTTTTTAAAAAAAACCTTTCCAAAATCAGCAAAAAAAGACTCAACAAATGCTAACCAAAAACAGGACCACAATGATTTCATTAAATGACTTTCCCAGACTTGGAAGCAGCAAGCACCACTTACACAGTAATGTCCTGTACAAGTATAACGTTGCACAGTTCACCATTCATATTTGTGGGTTAGGAAACACAGGAGTCTCATTCTACACATTCCTGAAAACACTGCATTTTGGTTTTGAATATGAAGAAATCAAACAAATCATCTTGAACAATTCAGAAATCATACACTTCTTTAAGTCATAGTTTGTTGAAAAATTATGTTAAGAAACACAAAATCTGATCTTACCAAAAAAAAAAAAGGGTATTCACATCTCCTAGATAAAACGTCTTTAAAAAAAAAAAAAAGGCAAAAATCAGAAAGCTGTAGGACCAAATTTTAAATTCAGTACAATAGAAAATTTAAGGCTGAAACTTTCTACACTTTTTTCTCCCACCAAAATTTAAAAATCATCATTTTTCTTTGTCCAATCCAATGGGGGAAAAAAATTCCACCATCGGCTAAAACCGATATCTAGAAAGGTTTTTCTGGCGGTCCGTATGTTAGGATGGTGAGCCCTGCAAATATCAGAGGCAAAACTAGAACCTAAAATCGTAGGTAAACTCAGCTCAAAACTGAGACACCCGGGAGGAGAACGCATTTCTTACATAAGCATTGGCACATGTTTTAAATATAGCTGGTCCTCCCCACTCCCACACTATTCCTAGCTAACTTTGCATGTATGATTTCCACATAAACTACTAGCAATTCTGTGATTTCTCGATATCTCCCAAGTGGCAAAGACATGGAGTCCACTCTGAATAACCGGACCATCTTTCAACACTTGAGGGGATAAAAACTGCTCTCTCTGCCTGCCATTGGGCCCTCAGCCTGGGTCACGACTGCAGCACCGACAGCTCATCCTTTGGGCAGGATTCAAGATTCAGTAGAACGGCACGGTCCGTATTTTAAAAAATAAAAAGACACACAGTCCTCTCCTTTCAAACTAGTTTCCTGTTTACTGCAGACTGCGATGCAAAGCCATCCATTAATCTTTGATGCCTTCTCACTGCAAAGCCCCCTTCCTCTCTCCCCGCACCTCCTCCCCCACCCCGCCTGCTGATCTCAGCTGCGTTTGAACTATAGTAACCCCAACCCAGCTCGACGCAAAGCAGGCAGCGCAGCAGCAGGGCCGCTGCCGCCGCGGGGCTAGGAGATTACGTTCGCAAAAACTCTGCCAGTAGAGAGGCCCGTGCCAGGGAGCTCCCCTCTTGTCTGGCCAAGGGTGCTGGTCCCGCGGCGCCACGCACCAAAAAGCTTCCAAAGAAAGATGCGGGAGAAGTTCATCATCCCCGAGCAGGAAGGGGTCTCCGTCCTAAAGGGAGGGCAAGGGTCTCGGGTAGAAAAAGCAGAACAGGAGTAGGCTGGAGAAGGGATGGCAGGCGAGAGAGGAAACGATGGGGACAAAAAGGAAGGGATGGGAAGCGCTCTCACGGTAAAAAAGGACAGATGGGATGGAGAGCAAATGGGCCCCCATTCGAAGGATGGCTTGGCAGGCCTCTCTGCGCCCCCAAACACCCTCAAACCGCATAAGAGGAGGAAGGAGGAGACTGAGTTTGGGGCCTGCGTGGACCAAAGAAGGAGAAGTCAAAAGAAAAATGGGAGGGAAAGCTTGGAAGCAAAGTGGACAAAGACGCAAAAGAGGGGAAGTTGGAAGTGGAACTGCAAAAAAGGCGCTGGAAAGCAGCAGCTAGGAAAGAGGCAGCTCCCGAAGGGGCTCAGACATAGCCTCGAAACGGGGTCCTGGGGAGGCGATGGGGCAGAGCTGAGAGGGGGCATCGCTGGGACGCCGCGGGGAGGTGAGGGATGCCTCCAGGAGGGTGGGGAGTCGGGAAGGCGGCGCCCAGCGCGCGGGGGCTGGCGGAGGGGCCTCGGCGGGGTCCGGGAGCCGAGGACCGAGTGGGAGCGGGCCGGCGGGGAGGGGGCGCGGCGGGCACGTCGCCGACGCCGGGAGGAAGTAGGGAGACGAACCCGGGCAGGGGCGAAGGGGGAGAAGAGGAAGGAGCGGGCGGAGGGCTTGGGGGAAGGGCGGCGGGAGGAGGGGGGAGGGGAGAGGGGAGGGGGGCGGGGACGCGCCGCGACCAGACCTGGCCGGGGGCCGGGGGGCCGGCGGCGCGGACGGCTCGGTCACCTCGGGCTGTGGCCTCCCTCCCCGCGGGGCGAGCCGCCGGCGGGCAGGCGGGCTCCGCAGCTCCCCGGCTCTCTCGCCCGCCCTCCCGTTCTCCTCGGGCGGCGGCGGCGGCGGCGGCGGCGGGGGCCGGGGCGCGCGGCTCACAGCGGCGGTTCTTCGGCGCCGGGCCTTGGTTGCAGCGTCTTGGGAGGCGGCGGCAGCGGCGGCGGCAGCGGCCCGACCCGTGCGGTCACCATCGTCCGCGGCAGCAGGCGCTGCGGGCCGAGCCCCTCAGCAGCCGGCGGCAGCCATGGCCTACTGCGCTCGCTCCTCCCGCCCCCGGCGCTCTGCGGCGGCCGCGGTCCGCTCTCGCGCTCTGCGCCTGCGCGCGCCGCGCCCCGCCCCCTCCCCCGACCGCGCACGCGCACGCGCACGCGCACGCGCCGGCGCGCGCTCCCGCGCTCACTCACAATCGCACCGGCCCGGGGCTTCCCGCGCCGCCTCCGGTACGTGGGCGGGAGACACGCGGCCCACGCGGCCGGGCTCAGGCAGCTATGGAGACGCGCACCACGCCGACACCTGCACGCGCACTGTGACACGCGCCATTCTGACACACGTGTGCTCTCACACTCCCCGACACCGGAGCCGCACGCGCTCGCACCCACACTCACCTGCCGGGACCACGTGGGAGGACTGGAGGGGCTGATCCTCACCGTGCAACCGCAGTAGCAACGATGCTGGAATTTTTTTTTAACTCCCTCGCTGACTGGGCTGGACTGTCAACTCCATGGCGTCGGGAACCAAGTCTGAGATGGCTCAGCAATGCCTAGCACACAACTGGGGCTCCTTACGCCCCTGTCGAATAAGTGAGTGGATGCACCACTGAAGACGTTCACGGGTTATCCCTTGATTTTAAATTTCCGCCCCTTGGTTTAAAGAATTTGTTCAAGGAATTTTATTGTATGAAATTAAATGGTATTTGTTTCGTTTGGTTCAAGGGTCAAAACAGAGATTAGTGTATACACCCCGTTCCCAAGGTCAAGGAGGCTCGGTTGTTTTCTCCCCAACTGACCAGCCTTCCTACCCTAAATGTTAACACCTTTTAGGGCAGAAACTGTTCCCCACTTCCCAAAACAAAGCCTGAGGCACGTCGTGTGTGCGCAGAACAAAACAAGAATGTTGCTAGGCTTCTAAGCTTTGCTGGACTCCTCGTTCCCCGGTTTTTCTAGGGCCTCACGACTCTCCACAAATCCCTCACCCCATCTGCCTCCTTTTTCCCCAGGGAGAAAAAAAAACAACAAACAAACAAACAAAAAAACACTGTTCCTTGCTGTGTCTTTGGTGAGTTCCTGGAGATGGAGATCCAGTCGCTACTAGAAACCAGTCTGGCCTTTGATGTTGGCAGCGCCGTATGTACACTGAAAATACACACCCAGTAGTAGGTAAGATGTTGCAACTATACTAGATCATACTGGAATTGTGAAACCTCCACTTCTGCATGGACCAGAGAAATTAACCTACTCCAGTCTAGATTTCTTTGTTGGGGGCCCCCCTTGGAAATTCAAGTCTGTCTTCTGTACTTTAAATAGTAAACCTCCAAGTCCTCACAACCTTTGTATCTTGCTAAAATTGTAAAAGCAAGCTCCACCTTTAGCAAATATAATTCCTGGACATATCATTCAGTCAGATTTAGAGGAACTTTCTTTCCACTAGTTTGATAGCTCTATAGAAATGAAGTTTTAAAAATTTCTGGGAAGTGTGTTCATAACTTTCCATAGACACCTTTCATCCTGGTGCCTTAGACTACTTTGGAATAACCAAGCCTGATACATGATAGAGCAGCAGTTTTATGAGTCTTTTTATATATAGTCTGGTAAGAAATTAGAGGCCACATGACTAATGACTAGAATAGAAAAGTGCCCAAGAAAGCAAAGCTTTATTCTTTGGTTTCCTCCTCACTTTAACAACCTTACTACTGACTCAGGCAAAAAAATCTAAGGTCAGAAGCATTGCAAAAAGTCGAAATCTATATGACCTTAAATTCTAATTGGATTTATTTATTCTTTTAGGGTAAATTGCAGAATCTTGAAATTTTCCTTTAATATTGTTACCAGATTTGTGTTTTGTTTAAATGGAGGAGAAGCTTACCTCAGCTCTCACATTTCCTTTTTAAAGGAAAAAAAAAAAAAAGGCTTCGAAATCCTATAACCCTCACTAATAATAAGTACTCCAGTCTTGTAAAAGCAGGAAAAAGTCACATGTCTTTTTCACCTTTGAATTTTACAGTAGCTGCCTATAAATGCTAAAGCTCAAAACAAGTAAAGAAAATTACTCTGGTAATGAAAGGGTTACTGCTATTATATTGCTGCTAATCCAGTTTTGGGAAAGCTCCACATTGCCAGATGCAGGTAACTGAATGAAACTAGAAAGAAAAAAAAACAGAGAGAAGAACTGGGGGTGGGGCTATAGAGAAGATTGCCGAAGATGGCCCAAATAAAAAGTGCAGTGTAGAAACGACTTGCTAGAGGCACCCAACTCACCCAAAACAGCAAAGGTCAAGAGTAAAACTTGTAAGTACCTGGAACCAGGCTTAAGAAAATGCCCAAATGCTACAACCTGGCCATAAAAGGAATTATCTTCAGGGCTAGAAGGAAAGAAGTGGAATGTGTATGATGGTGGAATGGGAGACTGTGGACTCCAAAGGTTATTCTCCTGTTCTCTAAGTTTGGAAAAGTGCATGTTTGTTACAGCCCTAGTTATTCCAGAAGACTAATGCTTGAATGCCTTATAAAACCAACTATTGGGCAGCCCTGGTGGCGCAGTGGTTTAGCGCCGCCTGCAGCCCGGGGCGTGATCCTGGAGACCCGGATCGAGTCCCACATCAGGCTCTCCGTATGGTGCCTGCTTCTCCCTCTGCCTATGTCTCTGCCTCTCTCTCTCTCTCTGTCTCTATGAATAAATAAATAAAATCTTTAAAAAAAAAAACTATTGCTAATAATCCCATAGAAATTGTCCTCTGTTACAAATCTGCAGATAATTGATAGCCAATTCACTATGCCTTCTGGATCCAGAGATAAGAGCTCATATAACAGGGATCCCTGGGTGGCGCAGCGGTTTGGCGCCTGCCTTTGGCCCAGGGCGCAATCCTGGAGACCCAGAATCGAATCCCACGTCGGGCTCCCGGTGCATGGAGCCTGCTTCTCTCTCTGCCTGTGTCTCTGCCCTTCTCTCTCTCTCTCTCTCTCTCTCTCTCTCTCTCTCTCATAAATAAATAAAAATAAAAAAAAAAGAATAAAAAATAAAATCTTTAAAAAAAAAAAAAGAGCTCATATAACAGACTTCAGATAATGGGGCCCAAATCCAAAAAACTCAGATAGCCAACACTGGAAATACAGGGGAAAGGAGGCTTATCATATATTCAGTTTATTTACTCATTTTATTCCTAGGCGCACCATGAGGTTTTCTTTAATTCCAAAATAATTAACTTTCTTGAGTAGAAGAGTCTAAATGATATATAAAATTTAATTCAACCTGACTACCCTCATGATTTGATTTTGAAAGTCAATTCTAAGAGGAAAACTGTAGTCTTCTTAGGCAACATGGTTCAGTAAAGAGAAATTAACTCTTTTTTAGATATAATTGAAATAGAATTCATGTACCACACGATACACTTCTAAAGTGTGCGACTTAGTGGTTTTTAGTAGATTATCATAGAGTTGTGAAACCATCACGCAATCAACTTAGTACATTTTCATCACCATCTCCTTTCCAAAAAAAAAAACCAAAATACAAAAACTCTCTTTCCCTCCAGCCTTAGGCACCTGCTAATCCTTCTGTGTCTTACAGATTTGCTTATTCTGGACATTTTATATAAATTAAGTCATACAAGATGTGGTCTTTTCTGTCTGCCTTATTTCCCTTAGCAACATGTTTTCGAGGTCCCTCCATGTTGTAGCATGGAGAGTTATTTAATTTCTTTATATTGCCAAATAACATTCCTTTGTATGGCTATATCACATTTTGTCTAGCCATTCATCAGTTGATAGATATTTGGGTGGTTTCCATATTTTGGCTCTTATGAATAGTGCTACTATAATCATTAGTATCATATACAAACTTTTGTGTAGACTTTTGTGTAGACACATGTTTTCGTGTGTCTTGAGTATATACTTAGAATAGAATTGAATTACCTGGTCATATAGTAACTCTGTGTTTACCTGTTTTCCAAAGTGGCTGCTCCATTTTACATTCCCACCAGCAGTATATGAGGAAAGAACTCTCTTAGATTCAGATACCCTTACCTGTTAAATATGGGACCCTGTGCCAGATGTTCATAATTTATAAACATCTCCATTTGTCCTCTGTAAAATAGGGATAATGACAGTATCTATTTTACAGGATTATAATAATAAATAAAACAATATATGCTAGTATTCCTGGTACAAAATAAGTCCTCAATATATGTTATTCCCTCTGTCTTTGGTATCTGATTGGCAACATTTTTTTTTTTAAGATTTTTTTAAATTTATTTATTAGTGAGAGACACACACACAGAGGCAGAGACACAGGCAGAAGGAGAAGAAGTAGGCTACACACAGGGAGCCCGACACGGGACTCGATCCCGAGACTCAGGATCACGCCCTGGGCCAAAGGCAGACAGGCAGACACCCAACCACTGAGCCACCCAGGCGTCCCAGCAACACTTATTCTGTACTAAAATCAGAGATAAAATTATAATTTCCTTTAAACAATAAGAAATACATACACACAATTGGTGCAAATAAATATTTTTCGTGGATAATTGGAAAAGCAATAGAACTTATATAGTTTTAATTTAAAAATAAATTTATCTTTTTATTTTAAAGATTTTATTTACTCATGAGAGACAGAGCAAGAGAGAGAGAGAGAGAGAGAGAGAGAGAGAGAAGCAGAGATACAGGCAGAGGGAGAAGTAGGCTCCATGCAGGGAGCCCGACGTGGGACTCGATCCCGGGTTTCCAGGATCAGGCCCTGGGCCGAAGGCGGCCCTAAACCACTGAGCCACCCGGGCTGCCCTAAATTTATCTTTTTAAAAAAGATTTTATTTACTTATTTGAGAGAGAAAGAGCACAAGCAGAGGAAGGGGCAGAGGGAAAAGCAGACTCCCTGCTGAGCTGGGAGTCCCCAGGGCTCAATCCGAGGACCCTGGGATCATGACCTGCGCCAAAGGCAGATGTTTAACCAACTGAACCACCC
Source organism: Canis lupus dingo (assembly GCF_003254725.2). Taxonomy (NCBI): domain Eukaryota; kingdom Metazoa; phylum Chordata; class Mammalia; order Carnivora; family Canidae; genus Canis; species Canis lupus. The sequence continues at coordinate 51,707,625 of NC_064246.1, read as the reverse complement.
AGGTGCTCCTAAATTTGCCCCTAAATTTATCTTTTTCTTCTTCCTTTAGACCTAATGCCTGAGACAGGAGGAAAAAATACATTGTTGTTTGGTTTGGATTTTTCAGATTTTCCCCAAAATATTTTTTATTTCCCCAGTTTTTTTATCTTAAAGAGTTTCAAAGATACATAAGATTTTTTTAATTGCGATCATCACTCATATACTCACCATCTAGATTCAACAATTGTTAAAGTTTTAAATATTTGCTTTATATGTGTGTGTTGTGTGTTAAGCTCTTTGAGAATAAGTTGCAGACATCAACACACTGTACCCCTCAGTACTCCAGCCTGCTTCTTCTGAAGCTTTCTCTAATATTATCAAATGACCTTACCACACCTAAGAAAATGAATTATAATTCCCTAATCTTTTACTAATTCCCTACTACTTTTACCGTTTACTATCACAGTTCTCCCTGAAATATGTTTTACAGGTAACTTTTTTCCTAACCCAAGACCCAATCAAGTTTCACTCATTGCCTTAAATTGTTATGCCTTACAAAACAGCTTTGCTTTTAATCAATCTGAGTGCTTGTGCCTGTTTTGAATCTCTAACATATCAGCAAGGTGGAAAATGTATTGTTGCCATTGTTTTTAGATTTAAGCTCTTCTGGCGGACCTCTATCCCACCCACTTTATCTGTATTGATTCTGATTGAGACTGGGATGGGTAGTAATACAAAATTGTGTGCTGCATGATGATATTCAGCTGAATAAATGGATATTGTCATAGACATTTGTTAGTTGCTTCCCCATACCCATTATTCCCTTTTTTTTTTTTTTTTAATTTATTTATGATAGTCACACAGAGAGAGAGAGAGAGGCAGAGACACAGGCAGAGGGAGAAGCAGGCTCCATGCACCGGGATCCCGACGTGGGATTCGATCCCGGGTCTCCAGGATCGCGCCCTGGGCCAAAGGCAGGCGCCAAACCACTGCACCACCCAGGGATCCCTCCATTATTCCCTTTTTAATACAATCTTGCACATTCTAGCCATGTAGTCTATTGGTGTATTAATCAGTTTATCCTATCTCCCAACATGGTTAGTCCAGAGAAGGACCCATGACCTGAGAATCAGGGCAACACAACACCAGAGCTTTGGATTCAACTATTGAAAGAACAAAGTTTCTCTTTCCTGCTTAATCTAAAAAAGGAATCTTATAATTTCAGGGACTACAGGTAGTCATCTTGGATCTAAAAGGTAAGAACTTGAAAATGACTCAAAGCAGGTAAAAGAACATAAAAAGAAACCAGGATCTGGTCCCAGTGTATGAGTCCTGTTCTAAGCTCCATCCAAAGCCAGCATGTCCACCTCCTGTTCTTAACTACATTCGTCAATAAATTACCTTTTTTTGCTTAGACAGGTTGTGTTTTCTGCTGTTTGCAGTTAAGAAAGTCCTAAGGCATTTGATCCTTTTAATTTGTTAGAGTAATATGCTGTTATAAACATAGGATGTAACTTAAAAAAAATGAGAGGTAGAAACACAATTGTACAACTTAACAAATTGTTATAAAACTCAACTATTTAACTACTCTCCAGAAATAGAAGCTTGTTAATACCCCAGAAAATCCCCAATACTCTTTCCCATCACAACTATCTCACCACAAAGGTAACCATTTCTCTGACTTTAATATAGTCACTTCCTTATCTTTGTTTAACCACCTAAGTATGAATCTCCAAATGTTGTTTAGTTTTGCCTGTACTTGAATTTTATATACATGGAATTATACAGTATATATTCTTTGGTGACCAGCTTTTTTTGCTTAACATTGTGTTTGAGAGTCAATTATTTTCTTATGTGAAACTGCAGTTCAGTCATTTTCATTGTGGTATAGAATTCTATCACATGGAGAGAACATTATTTATTTATTCATTCTGCTATGTATGAACATTTGGGTTCATGAACACCCAAATCCCAGTTTGGGGCTACTACAAATTATGCCATCAACATTTTTACACTTGTCTCCCAGTGCACACAGGCACACATTTTCTTAGAAGTGCATTGCTGGGCCATAGTCTGCAGGTATTCAACATTCTTAGGTAACTCCAAATTGTCTTCAGAGGTGTTTGCACCAATTTACACTCCCAACACCAATCCCTCAGAGTCCTATTGCTCTATATTTCAGCCTACAATTGACATTGTCAGCTTTTAAATTTTAACCATTCTCCTGGGGTTTTTAACTTGCATTTCCCCAATTGCTGATGAGGGTGAGTACCTTTTCATATGTTTACTAGCCTTTCAGACTTCCTCTTGTATAATTGTTCAAGGCTCTTGCCCAATTTTCTCCTGGGTTGTTTGTCTTCCTTTATATTGTTTTATATAAAAGTTGTTTTATAATCCTTTATATTCTGAATGCAAGCTCTTTGTCAATTATCTACACTGAAAAAATCTTCTCTTGTTCCATAACTTCCCTTTCATTCTTTAAATGGTGTTTTTAATGAACATAAATCCTTAATTTAATATTTTTTAAATGTTTAGTGCTTCTTTTAAGCCTATTTCCCGCCTGCTCCACAGTGCCATCCCAAGTCAGATATGTGTATTTGAGTAGGTCTGTTTCTGAACTATTTCATCCCACTGGCTCTTCTGTCTTTGGTAGATACCAAACTGTTTCAATTACTGAATCTAAATAAGAAGTCTTGATAGGTGGTAGAGCAAGTCCTCTCCCCTGAGCTTCGTTTTATTTTGTTTTCTTCAAGAGAATCTTGGCTCTTTGCATTTCTTTATCAATTTTGGAATCAAATTTGGAATTTGTGCTTGTTAAATTACCTAAGATCTAGTTGAGATTTCTAGTTTTCAACATGGAGGTCTTACATTATCTTTTGTTACATTAATTCTTAGATATTTTATGTTTTTGACGCTACTGCTAATGGTAATTTACATTTTGTGTTAGTCTTTGAATATGTAACGGTAAATCTCAAGAGAATCCCTGTCCCCAAGAACTTCCAATCCCTTGGGTTTGCAGACAGACATATTAAATGTTTTAATGTAAAGTGAAATGGACTAGTTATGCTAAGGTGGGCAGAAGTTACCATGGAAACACAAATGGGATGGATTCACCCATTCTGTGGGGTCATGGGCTGGAAGAAAGGGAAAGGCATTCTAAGTGTTAAAAATAGGTAGGAATCAGCTGGTGTGACTACAGAGTGAGGCAAAGAGGGTAAGAGCACACATTTTATATACACATTTCAGAAAGGATGTTTACGTGGAACACTTCTTGCCTCAGTGTTAAATGAGGTGCCAAAACAATAGAATCAGATGTCAGCATGGGTGTGAAGCAAATTCTCCTATGGGCATAATTTACAAAAGGAATGTGAGCAAACTAGTTCTAAGACTCCTGGACCCATTTAGCCAGATAAGGTTATTAAATGCTGTAAAAGTGTGAGTAAAGAAAGGATTTGAGAAAAGTTTCTTTGGAGACAGCTGTTGCTGTCAGTACTGCCAAGCAAATGAGACATCATGGGGGATACTGCCTCCTTCTCCTCTGGTCTAATAGTGATGAGATCTTCCATGAGACCATTCACAGAGTTTGAAATGTGTTCCCTGCAAAGGGCTGGTGCTTGATGTCCACCTGAGAGAGTGAAAGCAACCTGTGGCTGTCTTGGGATGGATGATCATTGCTAGAGTTTGTCAAAGGAAGTAAGAGGTATGTGGGTGTTTCCCATGGAGCAAATGTGCACCACATGGGAAACAGGGCAGGCTGACCCCAATTGTCTGGGGCCTTTTACAGTAGGACTAAATAGAAGGGCAGAGGGCCCTGACAATAAGAAATTGGATAGAGATAAAAATCCAATTTTGAGAGTCACATGTGACTGCCTAGAATAAAGGTACATCCATCCAGGTCATTGATACCATAATTAAGAAATCTTCAAACAACTCATGGAGGGTCACCAGCTTCATGCTTTAGTTGATCTGTTATAAAAAGTGAGCTAGCTTCTCCTAGTTTATATACCAGTAGCAATCTGGTACTAATTGTTCAGATTATACAAAGTAACTAGTAACCAGTATGGAAATAGCCTAAGCACTCTTGGAACCAGGTCCTCCATCTAAGTCACTTCATGACTAGCATCCTGAGCCATTAGCAAGTCAGTGATATTTTTCAGTTGTATTGTCCATATATCTTTCTCAATCAGCCTCTATTAAAAAGAGAGAGAGAGAGAGAGAGAGAGAGATGTGCACTAGGCACCAGGAGAGAAAGATTCAAGTTTAGCCACCTGCCAGATTCAGAGAGTTTGAAGGCTACTAACAAGTATGAACTTCCCCATTCTTGACTTGTCCTGCTTTGGGCAGCTTTCACCCAGGTGGGGTCTGATGCAGCTGCTGGTACACAGGAAGGAAGGAAGTGGGGACAGAGCAGAAGTCTACCACTTCACATATGGAGAGAACTCTCACTGTTTGAAGGGAGATTGAAGCATTTAATTAATCTCTTGAGTGGACACATTCTAATTACCAAATTAGATCTGTAACTTAGAGTGAGTAGGACTGCTCATTAAGAAGTCTTGGGATCTGTCCAAGTTTGCATTGGAGGGCAGGAAAAATAAAATAAATTTTCTGAATAAAAATATTAAGGGCTAGTATGTAACAAAAGCAGATACCCCCCCAGAGTGTAAAGTACATGTAAGAAATGAAAAGCAATACAATTATGACTGGATCTAAGATTTACAGAGGGAATACAAGGATTGATGAAGTAAACTGGGCTCTGTTCAGGAGCTCAGCAAAGACTTTCTATGCCATGCTAAGGACTCTGGACTTCAAAGGAAATGAAGCAATACTGAGGAGTTTGTGCAAGAGAGTTTAATAGTTATTGGTTATTTACTGTGTTCTAGGCTCTGTCAGTGGTTCACATGAATTATCACATTGTACCCTGCTTCATGTCAGACTAGCCATGCCAGAAAAAGTAACACAGAGTCACATTTCTGAGTCTATTTTTAATTTTTTTTTAAGATTTGTATTTATTTGAAAGAGAGAGCACAAACGGGGAGGAGCAGAGGGTAGGGAGAGGGACAAGCAGACTCCTTGCTGACCACAGAGCACGATGCCAAGCTCGATCCCAGGACCCTGAGATCATGACCTAAGCCAAAACCAAGAGTGGGACACTTAACTGACTGAGCCACCCACGAGCCTCCACATCTCTGAGTCTAGAACTCAAACTCCAGTTAAATCTAAGCCTAACTGGGATCCCTGGGTGGCGCAGCGGTTTGGTGCCTATCTTTGGCCCAGGGCGCCATCCTGGAGACCCGGGATCGAGTCCCACGTCGGGCTCCCTGCGTAGAGCCTGCTTCTCCCTTTGCCTGTGTCTCTGCCTCTCTCTCTCTGTGTGACTATCATGAATAAATAAATAAAATCTTAAAAAAAAAAATCTAAGCCTTACTCTTGACTAGTTAGGTGACACTGGGCAAGTTACTTAACCTCTCTATACCTCAGTTCCTTTATTTTTAGGATAAAGATAATTACCCAAAGCACTTCATATATTCTTTGTAGGATTAAATGTGTCCTCATTCTTGGTGACTTCAACAACAGATAATCCATGTGGGGTTTTCTTTTTATTTTTTTTTTAAGATTTCATTTATTTATTCATGAGAGATACACAGATAGAGGCAGAGACATAGGCAGAGGGAGAAGTAGCCTCCTTGCAGGGAACCCAATGCAGGACTTGATCCCAGAACCCTGGGATCATGGCCTGAGCCAAAGGCAGATGCTCAACCACTGAGCCATCCAGGCATCCCTCTTTTTCTTTTTTTAAATTGTGGTGAAATTCACATAACATCAAATTAACCATTTTAAACTGAACGACTGAGTGGCATTTAGTATATTCACAGTGTTGTACAAACACCACCTCTACCTAGTTCTAAAACATTTTCATTGCCCCAGAACAGAACCCCATGCCTGTTAAGCAGCTGTTTCTCATTCTACCCTTCTTCATTTCTTCGTTTAACTCCCTCTCTTAAATGATCTTTGCCTCCTTCCCATACTCTCTCAGAGTTACATCTTAAACTGTCATTACATCAACTTCCAAAACCTCAATTTTGAGCATCTTTCTCTCTGATTACTCCTACAAATATTCTGATTTTTTACTTTTATATATATATACTCACACATTCTTCTCAGCCTCAAACTTCCAATCCACTGACCCTATAAACTCTTTACATACCCTTCTGAGGCCCCTACATCTCTCTTTACCCAGCATAGATTCTATAGTGTATCATTTAAATTTCTCATTTATAAATGTTCTTAACTTTCTTAACCATCTGCTTGGCACCTGCATCTGAGAGGCTGATACTGCTGGATAAACTCCATAAGCAATGAATCTCAAAGCTTAGCCTTCAGCACTGTTGCACAAACCCACTGCATTGTCCTGGTAAGACTGTTCTCAACTCCCTAGAATGACTCATTCTGCTTTCTTCTCAAACCTCTAATACCACCCATTCTGTCCTACACTCACTTTCACCTGAGTGAGTAACTAAGAAGATGGACACAGTCAACCAAATTTCTCATCTTTCCGCTATGATCCACCAGTCTTTGTGGTAATATTCTGGGCCTTCTTTCCCTCCAGTGGGAGAAAGTTCCCTGCTCCTGTCAAAGGTCACATCCTCCACTAGCGATCTGGATCGCAGCCTTTCTTGCTGTCTCAAGGGCTTAGAACCTGCAATAATTCTCCTTTTCCCTGTACCATCATCTTCTCTTCCTTCTCTCATGGATAACTGCCACTAGCATACAAACATGCTTAGGATGGCAATCTTAAAAAAAAAAAAATCCCTTAACTTCATGCCCTGCAACCATCACCCCCATTTCAGTTTGAAGATTTTCTGAGAAGTTGTCCATAGCCGCTGTCTCAACTTCTTCACCCTCCATTTGTCCCTTAATCTACTCCACTTGGAAGTCCCCCCTAAATGCCTCACTGAAGCCATTCCCAACAAGAGCATCAAAGACTTCCTTATAGGCAGTTCCAATAGTCCCTGGCCAGTCCTCATCTTATTCTACTCCTACTACCAGTAGCATTCAGAGAGCCTGTCACCTTCTTTCTAGAAACACTTCCAGTTTTTAATTTCTGCACTGGATTCGTAGGGCTGCTGTAACAAAGTACCACAAATTGGGAAGCTAAAAACCACAGAAATGTATTCTCTCACAGTTCTGGAAACTAGAAGTCCCAAATCAAGGTATCAGCAGGGCCATGTTCCCTCTGAAGGTTCCAGGGAAAAACTACTACTCACCTCTTCCAGCTTCTGGTGGCTCCCAGATACCCTGGCATTCCTCGACTTACTGATGACATATCACTCCAATCTCTGCCTCTACCATCACATGGCCTTCTTATAAGAATAGCAGTCATTTGATTCAGTGCCCTCTGTTATCCAGTATGACCTTATCTGAATTAACTAACTGCATGTGCAGAAACCATATTTCCAAAGATGGTCACATTCTGAGATTTCAGATGGACATGAATTTGGGGGGACCCTATTTAACACTGCTGGTTTTCTTCCTACCAACTGGCTGCTCCTCCTCTTTCTCCTCTTCTGGGGCTACTTTCCTTCCACTACCTCAGCTCTAAACATTGCAGGGACCCAAAGCTTGCCCCAGTGCCCCTTCACTTCTCTAAATACACTGTCTCCTGAGGAGAAATCATTTAATCTCACAGTTTTAAGATTCCATTGATGACTCCCAAATTTATGTTCCAGCCCTCACCTGTACCCATATTAATAATAATAGTTAACACCATTATCCAATAGGATATTTACTACGTGCCAGACCCAACTGTAAGCTCTTTATGTGTATTAATTTAATCCTCACAACAAATTTGTGGGATATTATTTTTATCCCCAATGTATAGACGAAGAAAGTAAAGCACAAGGAGGTTAAGTAAATTGTTCAAGCCCACATAGAGAGAGGGAGCCAGGATTTGAAACTGGGTAAGCTGAGCTCACAGCCTCTCCTCTTGACTACTATATGTACTTTGGCTTTCCACTGGGCTCCAGGTTCATACATTCAACTTCAACTTCACATCTGTGCTTACATGTCTAATAGGCATCTTTGATATGAACTAAATAGAAAGTTTGACTCCCCCTGCCTTCCCACCTTAATCTTTCTTTCCCTGCTTCCACATCTTAGTATATGATACAACCAACACCCAGTTGCTCAAATAAAAAAAGAAATCTAGAAATCAAATTTTATTTTGCTCTTTCCACATCCATCCCAGACTCCACTCCCACTGCAACAAATCCAAGGAAACCTATTAGCTTTGCCTCTAGAATAGATCCCCAATCTGTCTGCTCCGTTTTCACTACCACCCTTGTTCCATCTCTTGAATTACTGTAATTACTTTCTACCTGGTCCTTCTACTTTTGCTTTTGTAGTCTGTATAGCCAACCCAACAACCAAATGAATTTTTTTAAATATAAATCAGACCATGACATGCCCAAGATTCAAAGCCTCCAAAATACCCGCTTACAGTTAGAATAAAATGCACACTCCTGTTCTTAGCCTACAGGTCCCTGCTTGATCTGGCACTGCCTGCCTCTCTACCTTGACTCCTACCACTTTCTTGCTCATGCAGCTCCAGTTATGATCTCACCCCTGCTTTTCCAGGAATAATTTATGCCTGTACCAGGTACTTTGTACCTGTTCATCTTCATGCCAAAAATGCTGTTGGAAATGCTTCAACCTCACATCTTCCTCCCATCAGCTCAAACATCACCTCCTCAAAAAGTCCTTTCCTAAATCCTGACCTAATGTTGTGCCCCAATCACTTTCTAACACACCATCCTGTATTTGTGTTTTAAAAGCATTCGCTAGGGACTCCTGGGTGGCTCAGCGGTTTGATACCTACTTCGGCCCAGGGCATGATCCTGGAGACCCAGGATCAAGTCCCACGTTGGGCTGCCTGCATGGAGCCTCCTTCTCTCTCTCTGCCTCTTTCTCTGCCTGTGTCTCTGCCTCTCCATATCTCTCATGAATAAATAAATAAAATCTTTTAAAAAATAAAAAAAATAAAAGTAAAATCATTCACTACTATTTAGAAATGCCTTAATTATGTATTTGGTTATTTGAACAAAGACTTTCTCTAATTTATGTCTCCAATGCCTCAAGTGGTATCTAATACACAGTAAGTGTTTAATATATATATATATATATATATATATATATAGTAATAATAAATTTATTTTTTATTGGTGTTCAATTTGCCAACATACAGAATAACACCCAGTGCTCATCCCGTTAAGTGCCCCCCTCAGTGCCCGCCACCCAGTCACCCCCACCCCCTGCCCTCCTCCCCTTCCACCACCCCTAGTTCGTTTCCCAGAGTTAGGAGTCTTCCATGTTCTGTCTCCCTTTCTGATATTTCCTACCCATTTCTTCTCCCTTCCCCTCTATTCCCTTTCACTATTATATTCCCCAAATGAATGAGAGCATATAATGTTTGTCCTTCTCCAATTGACTTATTTCACTCAGCTGTTTAATATATATTTTTAAAAGGAGGACTGAATAAAACTGAGGGAATAGACAAATAAGGCTAATCATAGAAGATTCTTTGGAGGTCAGTTTTAAGGCATAGGTTTTGGGTTTTGTTTTGTTTTTAAGACATAGTTTGAAAGGAGAAAAGATGATTACTAGAGAGGAGAGAAAACATTTTAGCAAGGAAAACAAAATATTCAAAAAATTGATGGTAGTCTTGAATAAGTGGCAGAGGCTGTAAATATACTACTTCAGGTGACACGGAAAGTTGGTCGGTGCAGAAGTAAAATTAGCTTATCAAAGCAAGCTTATCATCTCATTTAACATTGAATATCAACCTAAGGGATTTAAGTTTATGCTTCCAACAAATATTTATTGAGTTTCTACTGTGTGCTAGGTACTATTCTAGGTACTTTTTAATATAATAATAAACAACAGAGACATATCTCTGCCCTCAGTGTTTACAATCTAGTGGAAGACTGACATCAAATATTAATATTCCGTAAACATTTGGAATTGCCAAACTGCCAAAGTATGTGCTGGGTTAATATTTTGGTGATGTTAATCAATGTCGCTTTTATCTCTCGTACAATCTGTTTCCCTTTGGCCGTTACCCATTCATTCAGCTCAATATTCTGTATATAAAAACTCAGGTATGAGACAGTGAAATCCAAAGATAACTAACAGGAATCTTATCCTAGCTCTTGAGTTTCAAAATCTAGGCTTCAGAAGGCACAGAATATAACTCTGGCATGAATAGTGATTTAGCATAATACCTGATGAGTCAGAAAGGCTTCTGGGTCTACTAGATTACCATTTCCAAAGGTTGGAGGAGAGGAGGGTCAGAAGCCAAGTGATTGGAGCTTAGGTGCTGTTGGATCTCTGGAGAAGGGAGACTCTATCCTATCTCATTGCCCACACCATGCTCCTGTGAGTGACATAAATACAAGATGGGTTTTTGGCACAGGAGAGCAGAGGAGAACGGTCCTCCCCTTCTCAGCAAGTTGACCACCTCAGAGAAGAAATGGCTTTGTGATAGGTCTAGGCACTTGACCTGCAAAGCCTCAAAGAATTACCCGTGCCTCCCTTTGGTGCAGAAAAGCAAAGTGATCTAAAGAGCAATAATATTCCAAAGAAGCATAGCATTGTTTTGTTAACAGTAATTCTGTCATTTTCTAAGAACAACCAATTCTCTAATTTTTTGATACTCACTGGGCATCAAACAATCCAATTCAAAGATTTATTTATTTATTTATTTATTTATTTATTTATTTATGATAGAGAGAGAGAGGCAGAGACACAGGAGGAGGGAGAAGCAGGCTCCATGCTGGGAGCCCCACGTGGGACTCGACCCCGGGACTCCAGGATCACGCCCTGGGCCAAAGGCAGGCACTAAACCACTGAGCCACCCAGGAATCCCCCAACAATCCAATTCAGCTTCAATACAAACTACCTAGAATTAGCCAGACACACAAGTGGAGAGCTCACCCCCACAAAAATGCCCCTACTTCACATGCCAGCCACAAATTGGGTCCCCAAGCTACTTGCACCTGCTCAGTTGACTACACATTTGGGAATTCCCATGACCCCTCCCCACCCAGGTTTGATAATTCACTTGAGTGACTCAAGGAACTCAGGAAAGTACTACAGTAGTCCCTCTCATCCACAAAGTTTTCATTCCAAGAACAGATAATACTGAACCCCTTGTATACTGTATTTTTCTTATACATACATACCTATGATAAAATTTGATTTATAAGTTAGGCACAGTAAGAAATTAGCAACAATAAAATAGAACGATTATAATAATATGCTATAAAAAGTTATGTAAATGTGGTTTCTCTCTCAAAATATCTTATTGTACTGTACCATTCTTCTTGTGATCACATGAGATGATAACATGCCTATGTGAAGAGATGAAGTGAGATGAATGACAAAGGCATTGTGATACAGCCTTAAGCTACTATCAACCTTTTGATGATGCATCAGGAGGAGGACCATCTTTTTTCAGACTGTGGTCACCACCACAGTGGACTATGGGTCACCAAAGCCACACAAAAAAAAAAAGAAAAAAAAAGCCCACAGATAAGGGATGAACTACTGTATACTTAACCATTATAGTTTTATTATAAAGGCTATAACTCAGAAACAGCTAATGAAAGAGATGCATAGGGCAAGATGTAGGGAGTGGCACAGAGAGCTTTTTTTTTTTTTTTTAAGGTTTTATTTATTTATTCATGAGAGACACACACACACAGAGAGAGAGAGAGGCAGAGACACAACACAGCAGAGGGAGAAGCTGGTTCCAGGCAGGGAGCCCAATGTGGGACTTGATCCCAGGTCTCCAGGATCAGGCCCTGGGCTGAAGGCAGTGCTAAACCACTGAGCCATCCAGGCTGCCCACACAGAGAGCTTCTATGTCCTCTCTAGACACACCACCTTCCAACACAACAATGTGCTTACTAAAATGGAAGATTCCCAAACCTTGTTCTAGAGATTTTACTGAAGCTTAATGATGAGGCATGTTGATTAAATCATTGGCTATTAGTGATTGAACTCAATCTCCAGCTCCTCTCCTCTGACCAGGGTTGGGACTGGGGCAGAAAGTTCTAATCTTCTAATCATGTGGTTGGTTCCTCTGGTGACCAGCCCCTTCTGAAGCTATCCAAAGGCCAAGAATCATCTCATTAGAATAAATTCAGATGTGGTGGAAAGGGGCTTGTCATGAATGACAAAAGACACTAACTACTATCAGGAAATTTGTAGAGTTCTAGGAGCACTGTGCCAGGAATCAGAAATAAAAACCAAATATATATGTATATATATATATTTTTTTTATTTATCATATCACACATTACATGTTAGATGGCTTCAAAGAATTTTCCATAGCTCAGTATGGCGCAGGAGGAGCAGAATGGATTGTCTCAGCCCTACTGGGTATATGGAAGGAGCAAGGCAGAGCAGTGCCAGGAGGGCCCTCTGTACTGGAGCCAGGAGATAACAGAGGCCAGAGTAGACTGTTCCTGTGAAACTGAGGGGATGAGGGACTTCACAGCAGAGGTTAGCTTGAATGGATGGCTGTCAGAGACCAGATTCCTCTCCCCTAATGTCACGGCACTTAAGCTCCCTAGCACCTAGATAAAACCCCAGGAAGAAAAGCAGTGCATACTGACCCGAATATTGTTTTCAATTCCTGGTTGAATGGAGAGTCAAATCATCAATGAAGGTGAGTTATATAAAAACAAGTTTAGAGTTTTTACATACTGAGTGTGTAGATTGAGATCCATCCCTGTTGCTAAATAAAGGTGTACAAACTAGAGGAGACAGGTGAAATCCAATCAGACACTATTGAAATATCAAAACAGTGGAGCCTGGCCAACTAGGAAAAATAAGAATTTAGGAGTGATTTAATTTAGCAGACAATTTAAGAGATTAAATGCATCGAATCATAAAGTGAAACAACCTGAGAGGCTATAGATTCAAATTTGACTAGCATTCAGGAAGTGGGCATGGGGCCCTTGTTGGCTATGGAATCCTGGTTACCATGAACACAGATAGCCCGTAGTGTGTTGGGAGAACACAAAATCCTGAGTTCCAGCCAAACCATGGGTCAACTTGATCTTCAGTGCCCTCCTCCTCGAAAAATAACCCTAAATTGTTTGGTTTAATATAATTGTCTGCTTCGTCTGTCCATTTTAATTCCAGGAAGATTTAGAATTGAGACTAAAGATAATGGAGTAAATGATGATAACTGATTAATTCAAATCTATTTATATATTTGTGGTTAGAAGAATAATAGGGGTATGCTTACTATTTGGAATACTTGTTATGTTTTAGAGAATTTAGCATCTTAATGAATTAAACAAAATTGCATTGTGGTTTCAACTTATACTATATAATTGAGCAATTGATTAGACTTGTGATTTAAGTTCGATCAGTAAGAAAATTTTATTAAATTTGAAGACAGCACTGAAATGTTTAAGAGAACCTAATATTCACCATATCTATGTGTTTGATATATTACAGTTACTTAAAGTATTTTTGTTAGGCAATTGAATGTCTTAAAAAATTACATTAAATTTATAAATGTAATTTAAATGTTTGAGAAACTACATTAAGTTTGTAAATGGGCTCATGCATTAATCAAGGCCCCATTTTTTTTTTTTTTAAGATTTTTATTTATTTATGATAGTCACACACAGAGAGAGTGAGAGAGGCAGAGACACAGGCAGAGGGAGAAGCAGGCTCCATACACCGGGAGCCTGACGTGGGATTCGATCCCGGGTCTCCAGGATCGCGCCCTGAGCCAAAGGCAGGCGCTAAACCGCTGCGCCACCCAGGGATCCCAATCAAGGCCCCATTAAAAGCAAATGTTAATAATGTATAAACTTGTCAAATCACTAAGTTGTACACCTGAAACTAATGTAATATTGTGCGTTACCTATAAAAAAATTTTTTTTAGGGATCCCTGGGTGGCGCAGCGGTTTGGCGCCTGCCTTTGGCCCAGGGCGCGATCCTGGAGACCCGGGATCGAATCCCACGTCAGGCTTCCGGTGCATGGAGCCTGCTTCTCCCTCTGCCTGTGTCTCTGCCTCTCTCTCTCTCTCTCACTGTGTGCCTATCATAAATAAATAAAAAATTAAAAAAAAAATTTTTTTAAAAAGGGAATGTTAAAAGTCTTGTCTACTTATAAATAGAATATTATTTTTAGTTTGAGTTTAGAATCTTATGGCTGAATAGATTTTTGATCTTATAACCTTAAGGGGAGTCTTAATTTTTAAAACCAAACTAATTATATGTAATCTTTTCTGGGCATAAAACTGCCATCAATGACACCAAAAAGTGCATACTGACAGTTCCCACAATAGTGCCTTTAAGGGAAAGAATATGGTGTCATGAAAGAGGCTATTAGAAAATAACTCCTAGTTGTATTTTATTTTATTTTTAAAGATTTTATTTTTAAATAATCTCTACACCCAACATGAAGCTTGAACTCACAACCCTAAGATCAAGAGTCACAGGTTCCTCTGACTGAGCCAGCCAGGCGCCCCTGTACTTATTTTAACTTAAATGTGAGAATTGACGACAGTAAACTACAAAGCCTTCTCTTACGGAAATAAAAAAATATATTATTTATATTTTTAATAGTTTTTCTCTAGAAGAAAAAAGAGATTGAGGGGACTTTAGATTAGGTGTTCAAGGAAGGCCTCTCTGAGAAACTGTCTTGTGAGCAGAGTTGTCATAAAAAGGGGGGCAGCCCAAGTGGCTCAGCAGTTTAGCGCCACCTTCAGCCCAGGGCCTGATCCTGGAGTCCTGGGATCGAGTCCCATGTCGGACTCCCTGCATGGAGCCTGCTTCTCCCTCTGCCTGTGTCTCTGCCTCTCTCTGTGTGTGTCTCTCATGAATAAATAAATAAAATCTTAAAAAAAAAAAAAAAGGAAAAAGGGATTAACATGGGAAAATCAAAGAGAGGAGAGTTCCAGATGGGGCCCTGGGAAGAGAACAGAATAATTGGAGCTGTATCGAGAGGGGGGCTTAGGTCAGATCAGATAGACCCTCAGAGGCCATGTCACACCATCTATTACACAAATACTAATAGTACACAAATCCCAAAGGGTAATGAAAAACCACCAAGCATTTTAAGCAGAGGCCAGAGGTGCTAATTAAGGTGACTCTACAGCCTGGGTACTGTATAACTCCATGGAACACAGCTGGCATTGTCCCTGGTATGGTACAACATTGCCTGCCTGCCTCCCTGCAGGTGACATAATCAAATTAGAATTTTTTTAAAGATTTTATTTATTTATTCATGAGAGACACAGAGAGAGAGGCAGAGACACAGGCAGAGGGAGAAGCAGGTTCAATGCAGAGAGCCGGACGTGGGACTCAATCCCAGGACTCCAGGATCACCCCCTGGGCTGAAGGTAGCATTAAGCCGCTGAGTCACCCAGGCTGCCCTCAAATTAGGATATTTATTTATTTATTTATTTATTTATTTATTTATTTATTTATTTATTTTATTATTATTATTTTTAAAGATTTTATTTATTCATTAGACACAGAGAGAGAGGCAGAAATACAGGCAGAGGGAGAAGCAGGCTCCATGCAGGGAGCCCAATGTGGGACTCGATCCCAGGTCTCCAGGATCACACCCTGGGCCGAAGGCAGGTGCTTAACCCCTGAGCCACCCGGGCTGCCCAAATTAGGATTTTTAAAAGATCACTCTGGGTGCTGTGTGGAGAATAATTCCAGGGCCAGAGTGGAAGCAACGTGATCATTTAAATGGTTAATACAGTCTTCAATCAAGTGATCTAGCATAGAACTTGTGATAGAGAAAAGTGAACAGACCATATCTGTGGTTTCCACAATCAACATCTGAGGTCCAGGTAGATTCCCAAATTTGAGAGAGTAGCCTGATTTAAATGGTGCTTGAGAAAAATTAGTCTTCCAGACAGTGGTGTACTGGGGCGGACCTGTAGCAGCTTGTACTGGCTCATGAAAGCTGAATATACGCATCTCTCTCCAATTCTTCATTCAGTGACACCAAGTTGATAGTTTGAAATCTACCTTGGTGGGGGTATTTACACCATGGAAATTGGAAAGTGCTACAAACAGAGCTTCTTTCCCCCCAAAGAGCTGGTTGTGATACTTTTATTAGCACACCACTGCTTCCAGCTTTTTTTTTCATATCTAACAGTAGTTTATTTTTTATAATTATTTTTTAATATTTTATTCAAATTCACTTTGCCAACATATAGCATAACACCCAATGCTCTAGATTTTTAAAAATATTTCAACACTAAAGAATCACTACATAAGACATGGTAAGAAGTGGTGGAACATGCATAAAGCTGCTGCAGTTAAAATACACAGGATGGTTATACGAGACACTGGGAGGAAAAATTCTGTAAGACTTGGTGGTTTATTAATGGCAGCAATTGGAAGAGAGGAGCAGATTGTATTTCTCCCCTGGAGAAAGGAATCATTTCCAAGCACATCTCTTTGGAGAAGATTTAAAGAGAACATTTCACAATTTGGTTCCCTGTCATGTGTATTTTAAACGTCCCTGCTTCAGCTGTCAAGGATTTCAAGTGTCTCTTTAAAATTCCACCTTATTGTAGCATAGAATCTGAATTTTATCATCATTTACTGGTATAGTTAACTGAATGGAATAATAATTGAATCCCAAACTCTCAGTCACTGAGTGTAACTGTCTTGCTAACACAAAAACACTGTAGAGATCTAGAGAACAACACTTTTTAAAACTCAAAAATGCTTTCCAATTTGTGAATGTTGCAGAATCAAGGCAGCATGTGTGAAGACTGACCCAGGCCTTTTTTTTTTTTTTTTTAAAGATTTTATTTATTTATTCATGAGAGACACACAGAGAGAAGCAGAGACACAGGCAGAGGGAGAAGCAGGCTCCACACAGGGAGTCTGATGCGGGACTCGATCCCGGGACTCCAGGATCGTGCCCTGGGCCAAAGGCAGGTGTTAAACCGCTGAGCCACCCAGGGATCCCTGACCCAGGCCTTAAATGGATATGTTGGAAAGTTCATATGAGGGTTTCTAAAAGGTATTAGGAAAGGAAGTGGAAGATATTAAGATATAAGAGATTGCTTTAAACATTTTTTTCCATGAAAATAAGTGTTCTGTAGAATTTATAACTTCTGTCTTAAGAATAATACTAAACACCTTTTATCATCAACTTGTACATCCTTAACAGTTCAGAAACACTAAATATGTTAATCTTAATATAAAAAGGTGAAATACAAAAAATAGTTTTATCTTTTCATCTTTAAGTAAACTTCTGTTGAAGGCATACTTAGTAACAAGTATTTCCCTAAATCCTAGAGATATAAAAATGAATAAGACTACCTTAGGTTTGGGGGATCCCTGGGTGGCTCAGCAGTTTAGCATCTGCCTTCAGCCCAGGGCATGATCCTAAAGTCCTAGAGTCCCACATCGGGCTCCCTGCATGGAGCCTGCTCCTCCCTCTGCCTGTGTCTCTTCCTCTCTCTCTCTCTCTCTCTCTCATGAATAAATAAATAAAATCTTAAAAAAAAAAAAAGACTACCTTAGGTTTGTGCATAATAACTGAGGAAGACATGGTCATGAACAGATTAGAACACCATGAGGACAATGCAGTTCAGTATTTAGAAGATATGGAAGCCTAAGAAGGGGCACATAACTTGGAGTTGATTGAACATAGGCAGCTTTCTGGAGGAGATGACACTTAGCTGAATCTTAAAGAGTAGGGAAAAGCTAGATGAAGTATATGTATGAATGGGGGAATTTCAGGTAGAGGGGAGAGCATGACAAAAAAACACAGAAGTGAGAAATAGCAAAACAATCTTTAGATCCTTACCTGAAAAGGCAGAAGGAAATAAGGAGAGGAGGCTGGAGACCTCCAAATTCTCAGTAGCATACCAAAGAGGAGGCAATTGGAATGGTCCACTCTGGGTGTAGACAAAAAGGGAGTGCATTTTCTGTGGAGTATTTGAAAACAATAATAAGAATGACTACATTGCCAACAATTCTAAATAATGAGAAAATACTCCCTTCTGTCAAGTGGCCACTCCCCTGGGTAGAACACTTTATGTTCGTCCTCAAAATGTGGAGCAAAGAAGTGACATGGTCAAGTTCCTGAGCTGTGCAGGTACAGAAATGCCAGCTTCAGTTATATCTAAGAAATTCTTTCTTTACATCCCCATTCCCCATCTCAAACAAATGGAGAGCTCTTCCACTGAACATCCTCAGAGCACTGAGCACTTTTCCTTAATAATCTCATCAGTTTATAATCATATCTACCAAGTGAGAGAGCCAAAGCCAGAGACAGAGAAAGAGAGAGAGAGAGAAAGAGAGAGCGAGAGAATATGCAGGAGAAAGAGGGAAATAATAGGTTTGTAGAAGATACATAGAATTTGGGATAAGTTGACTTTTTATTGGCTTGTGGGAGATCAAGAAGAGATATATAGCAAACACACATTGATCTGGACTGGAACTATATACATTCAGGAGTCAGCATAGAAGTGGTAGTTAACTCACTGGGGGTAGAAGAGGAACCTGGAAAAATAGAGAAATAATGGTCTAAAGATAGAATGCCAGGAAGCTGAATATTTCATGGACAGAAGACAGAAAGTCTAAGAAAGAGACAATGAAGGGATGCTCAGAAACCTAAGAAGACTCTAGACAGCACAAAATTGTGACCAGACTTCCCAGGGCCAAGGAGGAGAGAGAGAATTGGAGATAATGCAAAAGAGATAAATATTGGTAAGTGTCTTTTTTTTTTTTTTTTTTGGTAAGTGTCTTTGAGAAAGAAGTTGGAAGAACTCATGGTATGTGTTGGGAGGTAGCTAGGGGGTTAAAAATGCAATTGCAGAAACCCTAGAAAGAATTGAGAGTGACACTCTCATCTGGTAGCTTAAATGGGTTTATGGGCCCTTATTCTAGTCCCATAATAAGTTCTGAAGGGGACAAGACCTCAGAGTTTATCCACAGCCCAGTGTGGTAGGGAGTAAAGTAGACATGGCCTCAGTGTGATTCAGGGAGTAAAGTAGAACCAGTGAGTGTCCTTCCTTGCCTCAAAAACAGCATGGCCCTAGCAAAGAGACTCACCAGACCAGAAAAGACAGAAACATGGGTGGACAGATGACCAAAGACAGATGGGATAATGCACATATCGAAAGATATCATTGTCCTAAGAACTGAAGCCCATGTGGGGTGGGCCTCCCATGTGACTCACTCTAGCTAAGCCTGTGTTTACCCCCTACCTCAGAAATACTACCTCAGAAAACTTGCATTATCAGAAGCTAAGTTTCTACCACTGGTAGAATAATTACAAAAAATTAAAATTAAGTTCAAAGATAGAAAAATAAAGTTCTATTTCTTGCATATTTTATTTCGTGGAGTCTGTATTTTATCACAAAAAGATAATAAACTAAATCCTCCACTCACTGGGTCTTTTCTCTGTATGGACACTGCATTCAAAAAAGTACAGTCTAAACAGCTAAGAATGATTTAAAAATGAAATGAAATCCTGAACTTTAACTTGCATTACTTAAACATCTTTACAGAGGATCCCATTTCTTTTTTTTTTTTTTAAACAAGTGTTTTATTGTTGTTATTCTTCTAGGGTTTTTATTTTTAAGTAAGCTCTAGGCCCAATGTTTTGAACTCACGATGACCCCAGAATCAGGAGTCACATGCTGTACCAACTGAGCCAAGCAGGCAACCCCAGAGGATCTCATTTCTAACCCCCAGGTACATTTTTCCTGTGTCCTTTTGCTGTCTTCCACATTTCTCCCACAAACCATATTGGTTTGGATTCTGTCATTCACAACTCTACCTCCCCAAAACTTTTCTTTAAAAAAAAAAAAAAAAAGATTCTTTATTTATTTATTCATGAAAGACACTGAGGAGAGAGGGAGGCAGAGACACAGGCAGAGGGAGAAGCAGGCTCCGTGCAGGGACCCCACATGGGACTCGATCCTGGGTTCCAGGATCACACCCTGGGCTGAAGGCAGAAAGACGCTAAACCACCAAGCCACCCAGGGATTCCCCCCAAAACTTTCCTTCTGGGGAAACAGTTCATGTTGATATTTTGCTTTCTAAATTCCTTAATCTTTGTATTCTAGTTCTTTAATCAATTCAATTTCCCTTTCCTTCTTCCTCTTCCCCTCTCCCTCCTACTCTTTCTTCCTTCCTCCTTGTTGAGATAGGGAGAGATTGTGACTAACCAGGCGAAGATAGTATCCTTTTTATAAGAGGCTAGTGGGGGAAAAAGACTAGAAACACTGGTTAATTTTTAAACCACATCTCTTAGAAGGTGGATAAACAAAAAGATGAAAATGTGTATTACCTGAAATTGTACTATTGTAAATATGTCTACTACACTTTCAGACTTTTTCCTATGCATTTATAACATATGTACATTTAAGCTCCAAAAAGTAGCTTCATAATAACTCTTGTAGCCTCCTTTCATTATATGGTGAATGTCTTTTTCTCTCAAGCATGGACTTTGTGTCCCACTGTTAAGACACTTAGGTTATTTCCTGTTATACAATTATGAACACTCTTGTCCTTTGTCCATTTGTGCAGTTATCTTCAAAGGATTAATTACTAGGTGTGATCATTCTGGTCAAAAAGTATGCATATTTTATATTAGTTTTCAAGGCTGCTAGAACAAAGTGTCACAAGCCAAGAGGCTTAAACAATAGAATTTTACTGTCTCACCGTTCTGGAGGCTAGAAATTGACAATCAAGCTGTCAGAAGGTTGATTTCTCCTGCAGGCTGTGCATAAGAATCTGTTCCATGACTCTCTACTGGCTTGTGGTGGTTCTCTGGCAATCTTTGGCCATCCTTGGCTTCTGCTACATTACCCCAATCTCTCTTTATTTTCACATGGCATTCTCCCTATTTGCTTGTCTGCGTCCAAAATTTCCGTTTTTATAAAGACACAGCCATATTGTATTGGGGGGTGTCACCCTATTCCAGTATGATCTCATTTACCATAACCCTATCTCTAAATGATATTCTTATGTGTTAAATGTTAGAACTCCAACATAAGAAATTTGGACATGTCTTTTAAGACTTTTAATATGTGTCGGGCAGCCCGGTGGCTCAGTGGTTTAGCGCTGCCTTCAGTCCAGGGCCCAATCCAGGAGACCCGGGATCGAGTCCCACGTCGAGCTCCCTGCATGGAGCCTGCTTCTCCCTCCGCCTGTGTCTCTGCCTCTCTCTCTCTCTCTCTCTCTCCCTCTCTCTCGTGAATAAATAAATAAAATCTTAAAAAAAAAAAGACTTTTAATATGTGTCACCTAATTTTTAGGGTGCATCTTTGAGGGATGTAAATGAGGTAGCTACTGACAGAACTTGGTATGATTGATTATAACTGGGGAAGTGGTCAGAGGAAAGGAGTAGCACTGGGTGATGTCCAAATATTGGCCATGGGCAACTGAGTAAAATATAGTAGAAGTATACTGGAAGAGGGGGTTTAGTAGTTAAGTTTTAGACATACTGAGTCTGAGACATTATAAAAAAGGCAAGCGAAAATGTCTAATAACTAGCTATATATGTGGGTCTGGTGTTTAGAAAAGACCCAATTTGTGAATCATCACTACTTCAGTGGAAGTTGAAAGTCATGGGGATGGATGAAATCACCCACTAAGGTCATCCAGTAACATGAGCTAAAAGAGGAAACGACAGAATTCTTGGCACCCCAATACTTAAAGCATGTTTGGAGGGTGAGAATCTTATGTGACTGGGAAGAAAGGTTTCAAGGATGAGGACATAAACTAATACTTGAAGGATGAGTAAACCTCAAGGGAGACAAAGGAGCATTTCGTGCTGAGGGGATGGTTTGATCAAAGGGCTAGAAAGTGGGAATGTGCACAGCACAGCCTAGAAGTATTCAATAATCTGATGTGGCTGAGACAGCAGTATAAGGGGGCAGGGAGTGGAGAAAATGAGAAGATACATTAGGGCCAGACATGAGCGGTGTCTTGTGCCTGTTAGTGTGCAGATCCATTCCCTGCCCTTTCCTGCTTGCTTACCTCTGTGTCACAGGGCGCTGACCTTGGTAGCCCACATTTCTCAGGCTGCCTTGTCCGCTGGCTTTGGTTAGGTTTGGCTAATAGAGGCACAGATGGTAGACTAGAGGGCAGGACGAAGAGGAGATTGTATTTCTTCTCTCTCTGCTTTGGGCAGCATTCCTGGCAGTGACTGTGTCTTCTTCATGGTTGAGCTCTTGCTGCTCACACTCTACCATGGCTCCAGCTTTTTGGCAACTCTGGTTGCACAGTCCATCCAGTGGTGCAGAAGGCTCTTCCTCTAACTTCTAGATCCTACCATATACCCTGGTTCCTAGGTTCTAATGACATTATCTTCCTTTTGTCTTCTTCCCCAGGGATGGCTGCAGCTCCCGGCAATTGTTGATTTCTGATATGCCTCACCTTCTCATTTTCAGCTCTGCCAATGCTCTATAACTAGTTCTTTACATTAAATTCCTTCTGTTGCTTCCAGGTTTTTTTTTTTTTTTTTTTTTTTTGCTCTTATGAACAATGTTATAAGAAGCTTGTTCATATGTCTAATGGAGAATTTGCCCAATAGTCATTTTCCAGGGTGTATACCTTGGAGTAGCATTGCTAGATTGCCTACCTTGTGTTTTACACAAGAGAGAAACAAACCCATATGAAAATGGATTCCTACCTAATACCATAGTCAAAATTTAATTTCCATGGATCAAATATAAAAGATAAACTTGAAAGCTTTAAAAGAAAATATAGAATATTTTTATGACCTGTGCTAGGGAAAAATTTCTTATACAAGATACAAAGAGAACCACCCATAGTGGAAAAGGTAAAACATTAGAATTAAGAACTTTTGTTCAACAAGGCATGATAAAGAGAATGAAAAGGAAAAACATAACTGGAAGAAGATAGTTCACAACACATATAATGCACAAAAAATTAGTATCTATAATATGAAAAAGACAATAAGAAAAAGACAAACCATATAAAAAATAGGCAAAAAGATTCTTCATAGAAACAGAAATCCAAATGTCCAGAAATGGGAAAAAAATCTTAATCTCATAACTAATCAGGAAAGTGCAAATTACAGCCATAATGAGAAACCATTTTAACTCATTAGACTGGTAAAAATGTAAAATGAGATACTACCAAGGTTTTGACAAGAATGTAGAACAGGGTAACTGATATTCTCTTCATGGAGATATAGTTTGGTACAATTTTTTTTAAGATTTTATTTATTTATTCATGAGAGACACATAGAGAGGCAGAGACACAGGCAGAGGGAGGCTTCCATGCAAGAGCCTGATGTAGGATTCAATCCAGCAACTCCAGAGGCAAAGGCAGATGCTCAACCGCTGAGCCACCCAGGCATCCCAGTTTGGTACAATTTTAGAAAGCAATTGGGCATCACATCACCCAGTAGAGTCAAATAAGCACAGATCATATACAAGTGATTCTATTCCCAAGTATAAAATTAAAATATCTGTTCACGTGTGAAGCGAAAGATACCTATAAGAAACTCTGATGTATAATAGCTCATAATAGCTTCCCATAGACAAAGACTTTGGGAAGATTCAAATTTCTATTGACAATAAAATGAATAATAAAATTGTGATCTATCTATGTCATGGATTTTTTTATACAGCAGTGAAAAAGAAGCACACACATAAAATGGCTGAACCTCAAGAGTAAAAGTAATTACAACATGCCATATATGATTTAATTCATGTAGTTTAATAGACAAAACTGAATACTTCAGAGGTATATATACATTTGTGGTGAGCAAAGAAAGGCATGCTTAACACCAAATTCAGGATGATGGCTCTCTCTGGGTGGAGATGGGACCTGTGAATATGAACTATGATAAGTTTCTGAAGGAAAGGATTGTGTTTCTCTGGAATTCATAATTAAGGGCCTCAAGTAGTCTATGAGTTTACAAAAGCACATTTGAGCTGATAGCTGAAGAATAAAAGTTAATTAGAACAATGCTTCTCACAGATCCCCACCAATAACTGTGAGATATAATGGTATTTCCAGTCATAGATTTCTATTAAAAATACAATTTTAAGCAAATAAAAACAAAAGACTGCCCATTGGAGTTTCTGCCCTTACAGAGAAAAGACAATATTTTTAGAAGCTTAGCCTATTCAGAGAGAATTTGGAGGTTTCAATCTTTTTTAATGCAAAACATGATCATCAATATGAAAACTGGTGACCATTAATAAATACCCAGAAATATCCAACTCTTTACTTGGGGCTCAAAGAGAGACTATGAAGAGATATCCAAGCATTTAGAACAAGTTGAGCTGATGACTGATATTATAAGAGACTTAGGGGACACCTGGGTGGCTCAGCGGTTGAGCACCTGCCTTCAGCTCAGGGTGTAATCCTGGAGTCCCGGGATCGAGTTCCACATCGGGCTCCCTGCATGGAGCCTGCTTCTCCCTCTGCCTGTGTCTCTGCCTCTCTCTCTCTCTCCCTGTCTCTCATGAATAAATAAATAAAATCTTTTTTTAAAAAAATAAGAGAGACTTAGTCTTTAAAAAATGCATCAGAACAAGGGACCACCTGGGTGGCTCTATTAGTTAAGCCTCTGACTCTTGATCTCAGCTCAAGTCTTGATCTCACCGTTGTGAGCTCAGCCCCCTCCCCACCTAGGGCTCCATGCTGAGTGTGGAGCCTACTTAAAAAAATGTATCAGAACAAATTCAGTTTCAAGTAGCTGCCACCAAAACAATCTTAAAAGTACAACAGCTAATGAACAACTCAAGGTGGCAATAAAGCATGGATTGGAAGAAAATGCCTACCTGCAGGAAAGCATAAATCTGCTTCTAAAAGAAGCTAGATGGTTCCTGGGGCCCCACACACAATAAAGGGGTTTCCTCCAAAAAAATAAAATAAATAAAATAAAATAAAATAAAATAAAATAAATAAATAAAATAAATAAATAAAATAAAATAAAATAAGCTAGATGGAAAGAAAGAGCAAAAAACTTAATAAAAAGAAAAACTTCCCAAAGATAGGAGATAGGGCTGCAGTTCTTAAACAAAAGAGCATTGATGAGATCTTGGAACTGGACATAATGAATGCATCAGACAATGGAGATTTCACAGAATATTAACAGAGTTTTTAAATTGAGGTAAAAGTCACATAAAATTCACCACTTTAAAATTTACGAATTGGGCACCTGGCTGCCTCAGGGGTTGAGTGTCTGCTTTTGGCTCAGGTTCTGATCCTAAGGTCCTGGGATTGAGTCCTGCATCAGGCTCCCTGCAGGGAGCCTGCTTCTCCCTCTGCCTGTGTCTCTGCCTCTCTCTGTGTCTCTCATGAATAAACAAATAAAAGCTTTTAAAAAAAATAAAGTTTACAATTCAGTGTCTTTTACTACGTTCACAATGTGTGTAACCATCCCCACTCTCTAGTTTCAGAACATTTCATCATCTCAAAAAGCAACCCCATACCCAATAAGCAATCAACTGCTTTCCCAAGTCTTGCCTCCCCCCACCTGGCAGCAACTGTTCTTCTTTCTATCTCTACGGATTTGCCTATTCTGGATATTTCATATAAATGAAATCATACAATATGTAACCTTTTTTATCTGGCCTCTTTCAGCTAAAATAATGTTTTCAAAGTTAATCTGTGTATCTGTTCCATTTTTTTTTAATGACCAAATACTATTCCATTTTATTTTATATTTTTTAAAGATTTTATTTATTTATTCATAAGAGACATACACACAGAGAGAGAGAGAGAGAGAGAGAGAAGCAGAGACACAGGAAGAGGGAGAAGCTCCCTCCATGCAGGGAGAGCCCAACGTGGGACTCGATCCCCAGCCTCCAGGATCACACCCTGAGTTGAAGGTGGTGCTAAACAGCTGAGCCACCTGGGCTGCCCCTATTCCATTTTAAGAATCTACCACAGTTTATTCATTCATCCACTGATGGACATTTTGGGTTGTTCCCGCTTTTTGCCTGTAATGAATAATGCTATGAACATTTGCATACAAGGTTTTATTTTCCGACATATTTTTACTTCTCTTGGGTATGTTTCAGAATGTAATTGCTGGATCATACGGTAACTCTATATTTACCATTTTCAGGAAGTGCCAAATTGTTTTCCTAGCTGCACCATTTTTCATTCAGACCAATAGTTTATAAGGGTCCATTTCCTCCACATCCTTGCCAACACTTAATTTTTTTTTTAAGGGCTATCATAATGGGCCTGAAGTCTCATTGTAGTTTTGATTTGCATGCATTTCCCTAACAACTAATGATGTTGAGCATCTTTTTACAAGTTTATTGGTCCTCTATATATCTTCTTTGGAGAAATATTTAGATCCTTTGCCCACTTGCAATTGAATTATTTGTCTTTATGTTGTTGAGTTGTAAGAGTTCCTTGTATATTCTGGATACCAGACTGTAATGTAATAAAGGATTTGCAAATATTTTCTCCTATTTTGTGAATCATCTTTCCACTTTCTTGATAGTGTCCTTGATTCATAAGGTTTTTACTTTTGGTAAAATGCAACTTACCAATTTTTTTCTTTTGTTGCTTGAGGTTTTGGTATCTTGAGAAATCATTGCCTAAACCAAGGTCATGAAGATTTACTTGTGTTAACTAAATGGAGTTTTGAAGAAACTGGATTTATGCGACTAAAGTAAATGTGTCTTTAAAGACTATTAAAGAGGCAACCAAATATACACTAAATTATCTGTAGAAGTAAAAACAATAAGTGTACTTAGAGATCATATTAAATGGTCATAAAAACTCACAAGCTTCATTGCAGTCAGAATAATCCAGTTTTAAAGCAAGATTCCGGAGCTTCAGCAGAAACTTAGTTCTAAACTGCATCAATAAAATAAAATGACTATGGAGAACTCCACCTAAAGTGATTTACTATGGAAAGGAAGAATCTGTCCAAAGCAGATGAAAAGATCCTTTATGCATGTGAAGAGATGGACACCTACAGAATACAAGCCAAGTACTTTTAGCAAATCAGAGAGAACCATTGGATCTTTGAATATCAATTATAATGAAGAAGAAAAAATGCTCATGATATTTGGTGAGATAGCTGAAAAAAAAAAAAACAGCCAACAAAAATCCATACTTCAGAGAAATAATGATATAGGAAGAATTAAATCTCAACTTTGCAAAAAAAGTATATTTATGTCCCTGATATTCTAAAGGGGGCATTTGGCAGAGGCTCAAGAGGTGCTGGAATTCCCTGGTATAAGGAAGGAGGTCCATTAAGTTGGGGTGGCTCAAAGATTGAGGATCTTGTGCCTGTGTGGACCACATTCCTCAATCAGGCCAACTCCATCCTGACACAGCATTTCCTCTACAACAGCAAGACAGAACTTGTCCTGGTGCTCCGCATGCTGGCAGATGCTCAAGACCTTCCTTGGACAACTCTGAGACATATACATTTTCAGAAATATAGGCCAATAGAATGATGCCACAGATGATCTTGGTCATTTAATAATACAAGATTCAATCCTCTCACCTGAATGGAAGGCAGCTGACCCAGGCTCTGTTCTTCTAAGTCACCCTCCTATCAAAGGTCAGATATCACAGGTGGGTCCCAAGAAATAGTTCCTGACAAGAGACCTCCCATCACGTTCTTTTTTCTGGGAAGCCAGTGTGGGCCTCCTCAAGAATCTCTTCCACAGAGGGATTGCCCATGGCCCAGCACATTCTCCACTGGCAACAAGAAACATCTCTAAACAAATGCCGGATTTTGTTTTTTTGTCCACACATGAAAACAGAAGCGAGGCACATTCATAATTGACCTAGCCGTCTAATGAGCCTATTTCCAAAGATCAGAATCATAGGAAAAATGCATTTTTGCTTTCTCCTAAAGTAATTTTGATATTTTTTCTGAGGTTCACTGCTATTAAGTGATCATTCCATACCTCAAGTGGAAGATGGAGAAAATTATCATTCTTAAGATACTGTTTTATTACTGTAGATTATTTAAACATGAATCTTAAGAGGAAATTGCTTCCACTTTATTCTATTTGTAGATATAGTTATTACGGTATTTTTGTTATTGTTGACAAATCCACTAAAATAATCCAGGAACACAGCAAGAATTTTGCCTTATGAAATAATTTTGAGTATTTTCTCTTTTAGTCTTATTGCTGTTAGTTAAGTGATAATACAAGTACTCAAATGGAAACATGATAGAATCACAATTCCTAGGACAGTGTTTCATAAATATACATTACATAAATAGGAGTTTCATTAGTAAATTACTTGCATTTTATTCAATTTCTACATAAAATATATTATTTTTGATATTGCTATTAAACAAGTCTCTTCTACTGATCCAGAAAAACACAATAATTTTGTCTCCTAAAGTATTTTTCAATTTTCTCTTCTTTAGTCTGTTGTCATTATGTGATTACACAATTGCTCAAATGGAAGCACAACAAAACTGTAATTTTTAAGATAGTGTTTTAAATTTATTTAAAAGTGAATGTCATTTTCTCTGTCTCTAGATAGTCTGAAGATAGTATTTCAATTGTTTAACTTAAACTTCCCAATAGTATGGTCATAAAACCATCATGTCCATATTAGTTGTTACAGAAGAAATCTGGAGAAAATGGTATCAGGCAGATGTACTAACTGTTGATTTGAAACAAAAGTTGATACATGTAAAAAGCAATGCCAGTGAGATGTCTGTGGATGTTAACTGTCCCAAGGTTGCATTCCCCAGCAGAAACTGAGGTCAGAGGTAGAGCACAAGCAATGAATTCTAGTTTTAAACAGACTGCTGCCAATGATTTTTCTCAAACCATGAGTCAAATGCTAGAACATACTTTGCCATTTTTTTCTTTTAGGACAAAAAAATTTTAATCTGACTTCCATAACATTGTTGTGAGAATTAAATAAAATAACACATCTATGGTGCTCGCAGGAATAAATAAGAGCTGCTACCATTATTAGAAATATTATAATGGGAAAGTAATGAAGAGAAAAAAAGCTACAGGTTAAATTCATACCAAAAGAGAATAATAATTGTGACTCATGTCAAAATTGGGGTTATTAAAATGTAATCAAATTCAGAGGGTACAATTCTAAGAAACAGTTTAATGGAGAGACTCATGTTAATTTAAAATATGAAACATGTCAATATTTGAGACCTATGGAGTAATTTGGAGTGGTCCTCTTACAAATGCTAGTAACAGCAACAGCATAAAATACATTTGCAGATGGCAAAATTTTAAATTAATGTAAATCCAAAGAGCTGTGATATGGAGAGAAAGAAAATGATTTGCTTATTGATACAATGTGACTATCATTAAGCAAGATAGTGGATAAATGAATACTGATACCAAATGAGCTAGAATTGGTTGAGAAAAAGAATAATATTGAAGAGAATTGACACCACTAACTGTCAGGGGAGAGGACACTTTGGGAGTGTCTGGCCCACAGAGAGGCCTCTTCACTAAGAACCCTCCACAGCACACACAGGGCAGGCTCAGGGAGAACCCAAAGCACAGAGATAATGTGACCTAAGTTAGGCACTAAGAGCCTCTCAGGATTTGGGGATTTAGAGGTGAATGAGAGAGAGATTGGGAGTCAGAGTCATATTAATAGTGGTACTTGCAGGATAAGTAAGGTCTGTAGATTTACTACGGAGGACCTTAAACTTGCCTTGACTCCTGGTTCAATAACATCCAACTAATTCCCCATGCCAGATATTGTGCCCTCTGAGCCCCATATTTTTGGCTCAGGCTAGCCCGATTAAGTTTCCATTATTTAAAATCAGAAAAGATATTTCAAAACAAATCATCTGAGGTAATATTTATGCAGCATCAAAAAATGTACCACTTTTACATTATCAATGAAAATCTAAATAGTAAGTGTAAATTCTCTGTAAAGTCTATTTCAATGTGAATAATGAAGCTCTGGAAATTCCAGAGAAGAGAAATGTGGACAACAGAGAGGTAATAATAGTTAATAAAAAGAAAGAACATGGTTTTTCCATTTGGCTTTATGACTAATACACTATATGATCTTTTTATTTCTTATTTTGCAAGTGGAAGAATGATGGAAACTATGTAACAATCTAGTACAGGTCTATACTTTGTTGTTTGGGAACTATTGAATTAAATGCTAGAGATTCTGAAATATAGAATTCAAAAAAATATTTTGGTTATTCAATAAGCTCATTTTTATAAACAGGGATTGTGGTTAGGGGAAATTGATTACCTCAAGGTCAGGAGGATAATTTTAGGCAAGACTGCTCCTAGAACCCTGTATAATGCTCTTTGGACATAAACACATTGCTAAAGAAATGTTTCCTGACAATTGGAAATATGATGAATAAAATAACAGTAGTCTATTCATTACAGATAGCTTAATGGTAATCAAAACTTGCTTTGTCATGCTGTAAATGTTTAGATTGTAAAAGTCTAGACATTTCATTAATATTTCTTGAAGAATGGGAGATACTAATTTATCCATTTATGAGTCACCATGGATGTAAAAAGACAAATAAATGAAATTGCCCTCATAATGTGAAATGCTGCAACATAATAACAATTTGATGTTCTTGTTTAAGATTTCAAATTGAATGTTGATTAGTTAGCAATATATTATACTAACATTTTCATTTCAAGAAATAGTCCATTAGTCTAGAATTTGTGGATAGGGACATTCGTAATTATTTCTCCCATGATTGAAAAGATACCATCTCTTATGCACGAACTTTGGATATAAACAAGAAGCACAAGCTTTGTCATTAACACTGGGCATGGGAAACTGCCTGCAGGACCAACTACAGGGGCCTGTTTAAGTTTCATTTACAGGAAAATTTCTCTTCTTGATATTTACCCTATAAAATGATGGCAAAGTTAAATGAATCTGGATCTTCTGCCACTCTGTAGTCTTTATGGACTTTTTTTTTTTTTTTTAAAGATTTTATTTATTTATTCATGAGAGACACAGAGAGAGAGAGAGGTAGAGAGACACAGGCAGAGGGAGAAGCAGGTTCCATGCAGGGAGCGTGACATGCTACTCCATCCCGGGTCTCCAGGATCACACCCTGGGCTTCAGGCGGCACTAAACCGCTGAGCCACCTGGGGCTGCTCTCTATATTGACTTTAAAATTCTCACTCCACTTATCAAATAATGAAAAATAAAATCAACTTTCTTTTTTTTTTTTAAAGATTATTTATTTATTTATTTATTCCTGAGAGACACAGAGAGAGGCCGAGACACAGGCAGAGGGAGAGGCAGGCTCCGTGCAGGGAGCCCGATGCAGGAGTCGATTCCAGATCCCAGAATCACGCCCTGAGCCAAAGGCAGATGCTCAACCGCTGAGCCACCCAGGCGTCCCTAAAATCAACTTTCTATAATGAATACATATTATTTTCATAATTGGGAGAAATAAACTTTATTACTAGAATAAGCGGAAGCGAATCACAATTTTTTTTCCTACAGTTGGTATTTTTAGATCCCATATTAGGTTATACCTACCAATTTTATTTTATTTTATTTTATTTTTTTTTTTTACCTTTTTTTTTTTTTTTACCTACCAATTTTAGGCTTAAAATTAAGTTCTAGGGATGTACTGTGCAACTTTGTGCCTATAGTTAACAAGAATATATGGTACACTCAAACATTTTTTAAGAGGATAGATCTCATATTAAGTGTTCTTAATTCAATAAAAAATTAAGTCTATGTCATATACATGTTTTGTTTTTAATGAAAACAATGAAAAAAATTTAAATCTCTTTTCCCAATGATAAAAGTAATAGACTTCCAGGTCTAGGACAAGAAGGAGTTGTTGCACTCCTCCCCATTCCTTCTGCTAAGTACAACTAAAAACACTGGATGGCATTATGAAACAAATACATGAAGACTCTAAAAGATAGAAAAAAGGAAGACTGGATAGTTACCTCAAAAGACATGGCAGGGAGTTCCCTGGGTTTTCCTTTTGCTTCATATTTCTCAGACTGGGTGCTGGAAATGCAAGCAACCTAGAAACGCCAGCAGGCTCAGACAAAAACTGCCCCCAAAAGTCTGCTCTCTCTAGACAAAGGACCAGGAAAGGCATAGCCTAGCAAGGAAAAAAATCATTCAGTTAATAACCACTCATACAGAAAAAAGTTAACGTGGGAGGCCTGAGCCATAAAGTCTTGCTTGTAAGGTTGGCCTTTGGCTAATCATCTGGAATCTTCACTGATAAAACAGTTCCCTACATTGATATTAAACTTTCCCTAAATTATACAGATGTCTCACTGCACCTAGACTGTTCATGCAAATGATAATGGTTTATGTTATACACTTACTTTCCTTCTGGGAGTCTGGAATTGGTACTAGGCAATGAATATCTATATGATTAGCCCCCAAAAAACCTTGGGCACTGAGTCTCTAATAAACTTTCCTGGAAGACAATACTTTATACCTATTATCATAATTCACTGATGGAAACATTTAGTGCATCCTGGGCAATTCTATTGGGAAAGAACTCTTAGAATAGCGTGCCTGGTTTTCTTTAGACTTCACTCCATAAAACTTTTCCCTTTGCTGATTATGCTTTGTAATCTTTTGCTGAAAATATCATCAGAGAATACAACTGTACATTGAGTCCTGTGAGTACTCCTAGTGATCACTGAACACGAGAATGTTTGTGGAGACCCCAGCACACTGCCATACTCCAACCAAGTACCACACAAAAAGTGATGGTCCCACCCCCACCTTTGTCAGCAATATCATGCCAGACTATAATGAGGTACCCCAGCCCCTCTACCAGGATGGTGTCAGAGAAAGCTGAGTAGAAAGCTAGAACTTTTACCATCTTCCAGTGGTAATGAGATCCTCCCCTACACCACCCATAATGTCAGTGGAGGCCATGTGGGGAGTAGTGACCAGACATCCTTCTACCTCCCAACTAGGAAGGTATCAGTGGAAATGGAAACCTGGTAGAGAACTTGAACTCCAACTACTATGCAACAGTAATGAGGTTCCCTTTCCTGCCCACATGGGTTGACAGGAAGGGCTAATGGGGATAGGTACTAGTACCACAACCAAGAAGTTATAAGGTGGCATCTCCCTAACCCCACCCTGCAGTATCAGAGAAAGCCTATTACAACAGAAGATTTAAATAAGATCCAGAGTATCATAATACCAAAAATGTTCAGGCTACAATAAGAAGATACTTGTCAGACTAAGGAGAATCTCAATTTGAATGAGAAGACAACAAATGTCAACACAGAGGTAGGATAGATGTTGGAATTATTGGACAAGGATTTTAAAACAGCATAAAAGTATTTCTTTTTTTTATAAAAATGTTTCAATAAACAATTATGAACATTCTTGAAACAAAAAAGTTTCAGCAAATAAATGGAAGATATAAGAAAAGACAGGTTGGAAATTTTAGAACTGAAAAATCACCATATCCTAAAATAAAATTTAAAAAAAATTAGTGGATGGGCTCAACTGAAGAATAGAGGGTTACAGAAAAATCAGTGAACCTGAATACAGATAATAGAAATGATCCAATCTGAACAATAAAGAAAATAGTTAAAAAAAAAAAAAAAACAGTTCTGGGGACCTGTGGGCTATACCAAAAGATCTAAGATTTGTGCCAGTAGAAAGAAGGTGGACTTGAAAAAGTACTTAAATAATTTTTGAAAAACTTCCCAAACTTGGCAAAAGACATAAACCAACATAGTAAAGAAGCTAAGTGAACCTCAAACAGAATAAACTTAAATACATCTCCACCAAGACGTATCATAGTCAAACTTCCGAAAAAGAAAAAAAATCCTGAAAGGTGCAAAAAAGAAACAACTTATAAAGAGTAGGAAAGAACAATTCAAATGAAATTTCTCTTCTGAAACTATGAAGGCCAAAAAGAAGTAGCACATTTTTCAAGTGCCAAAAGAACTATCAATCCAGATTCTATATCCAAAGAAAACATTCTTTAGTAATGAAGGGGAAGTCAAGACATTCTCAAATGAAGGAAGTCTCAAGGCATTTGTCGCCAGCAGACCTATCCTGATAGAATGGCTAAAAGAAGTTCTCTAAATAACAAGTGAATAATAAAGGGACATTAGGAAGAAAGAACCATGGAAAGAGTGAAGACATGGGTAAATACGGATTAATCACCAAGGGTTAGGAGTGGTAAGAGGAGGAATAAAGGTGGGCATAAATGGGTAGCACAAGGTATCCTTGTAGTGATGGAAGAGTTCTGTATCTTGACTGTAGTGGTTATATGAATCTATATGTGATAGCACATGACATACATGCACACACATTGTACCAATGTCAACTTTTTGACCATACTAAGGCTATGAAAAACATAATCATTAGGAAAAAACTCAGTGAAGGATGCACATGATCTCTCTCTTTGCAACCTCCTGTAAATCCATAATTATTTTTAAACATTAATATAAACTATATATACAAATGTATATACATCTAAAGCATAGAAAAGACTTGCAAGGATAGGCATAAAAATTATGTAGTAAAGATATATCTGTATTATTTGAATTTTTTTAAAAAAAGAATGCCTTCATGAATTCTTACATTAAAAAGAATGCAAAATTATTGTAAAATATCCAAACACAGAAAAACATAAATAAGATGAAAATCACTTGCTCTATGATGCTATCAAGAGATAATTTCAATACACTCATTTAACAACTGAGTGTATCCCATGGCACCATGAACTGTTAACACTTTGGTGTATATCAGAACTTTCCTGTGCATCAAGAGCCATACACAGATTATAGTCATTCATGGATATGATTATTATACACATAATATATATTATATAATAAGCTCTCATTACTTGATGTTCTATTCATTAATATTCATCCATTCAGCAAATATTTGATTACCAGCTTTAGCCAATATCATGTTAGACTCCAAGAATATAATGGTGAATTAATCAGACAGGGGCTGGTTCTTTACAAAGTTTACAGTACAGTGAGAGACTGTCATTAAAAAAAAATCTGAAATACACAGTTATAGATTGTATCAAGTTTAAACAAATGTAAACAGTGTTTTGAAATGCCCAACTGTGAAAGGAAAGGTATCTTGATGGCAAGATACCATGGCATGTTTATCATTGATGGAAATAAACCAGTAGAGAGAAAGATTAAAAATACAAGTGCTAGAAAAGATATTAGATTTAAAGAAGGCTGAGAAGGAAGGAGCCAGAGCACAAGTATAAGGGTTGGCTTCAGGTAGAAGGAAATTGCCAAATAAAAACAGAAGCAAAAGAAGCAAAGACAGGTGCAGATATAACTTAGTTCATAGATTCAGAGATCTTAAGTTGAGGCAATTCCTCTGTGAGATCTTCTATATTCCTTTTTTTGTTTGTTTTTCCAGGGAGTGAGGGGCAGAGGGAGAAGAAAAGAACTTCAAGTAGGCTCCCTGCTGAGCCCAGAATCTGACACGGGGCTTAATCACATGACCCTCAGATCATGACCTGAGCCAAAATCAAGTCAGATGCTTAAATGAGTGAGCCACCCAGACACCCTGAGACTTATTTTCTTATCAAAAATATAAGGCGATGTCATTTGCCAAGAACAAGCACGTAAACTGGAAGATCTGAGGTTTAAAAAGAGTTGTGGTTTTAAGTTGTCATTTGGGAAAGCAAGCTAAATAGAGAAAGACAGTAAACTTGCCAGGCTGAATTAAGAGGCTGTGGAGTCTGCCCTATGGGACAGATTCTAATCATTTCAGCACACTGACTGCAGCCAGGGAAAAGGCAAGGGAACAGGCATTAGGAGAAACAGTAGCATTAACTTGAAAGAAAGAAGGGAAGGAAGGAAGAAAGGAAGCAAGAGGGAGGTAGGGAGGGAGGAAGAAAGGATTGTTTTTTGCTTGGGAGGAAACAAAATGCCCTAGAGACAAGGGGAAGGAGGTAAACAGGTCAGGTGAACGTGGCAGGATTTCTGGCTTGGGTGCAGGAATGTCCTTTAGCCTTCTAATCCAAACATGATCACAGTGATGTCAGCAGTTTATCATCTGATTTTATGAAATTGGTTCCATGTTTTAGTCTCTTAGACCTAACAACCTATCAAAACCCTAGGGAGGAATTCCAGGCATCTTTAGTTGCTGCAAAGAATTATGAGTAAGGCACAAGTATATTACTTTCCACACATTAAAAAGGAGGATCTAGTGAGCAATAGAAATTTAATTATTCTCTTCCTAATGGCACTTGTGGGTTGCTCTGAGCACTTTTTTTAAAGTCCACTTTGTATTTATTTCTAGTTACCAGAAGTCCTTTATTCCTAACATAATTTTTTATTTCATGAATATATAGCTAACTAGAAAAGGACATGGAAGAACTGAGATACGGGCAAATCATCTGTTAACTGGACTATTTGTCCAAAATACTCTGCTACCGGGGATCCCTGGGTGGCTCAGTGGTTTAGTGTCTGCCTTCAGCTCAGGACATGATCCTGGAGTCCTGGGATCGAGTCCCACATCGGGCTCCCTGCATGGAGCCTGCTTCTCCCTCTGCCTGTGTCTCTGCCTCTCTCTCTCTCTCTCTCTCTCTCTCTGTGTGTGTCTCTCATGAATAAATAATAAAATAAAATCTTTAAAAAAAATACTCTGCTACCATTATTTTCTAAGAAATACCACTCACTGTTCAACACTTGCAATTTTAAAATTATCTACACTTGAGTAACATCAAACTTATCAACCTTTTGTACAATGGCTATTTTATCATTAAAAAGAAGAATCTCTTTATGCATCCTTTTGCTTAGAATTAAAATCTAAAATGTCTTAGTTGACATTTATGACTAACAAAAACAAGCTTTTCTAGTAACAGGAAAAAATATACAGTGGCCAAGCAGCTGGTTAGCACATGAATAAAGAACAGACTGAGTTGAAAGAAAATAATTCATTCTGGAGTTCAGTCCCTTGTGTTTCGACCATCTTTTTTTGGCTGGACTGCTATTGTGTGATTTTTGTACAAAAATTTTTAACTTGGGGTTTTCCTTGCCTTTTTTTTTTTTTTTTTTTTTTTGAGAGAGAGAGAGTGAGTGTGTGTGTGGCATATGGGAGCTGGGGTGGAGGGGCAGACGGAGAGGGAGAGTTTTAAGCAGGCTCCACAGCCAGCACTAGTGGAGGGGGTCTCTATCTCATCACCCTGAGATCATGACCTGAGCAGAAACCAAGAGTGGGATGCTTAATCAACTGAGCCCCCCAGGCACCCCACTTCCTTTTTTTTTTTTTTAAGTAAGGAGGGTATACTTTTATTTCACTGAAAATGTTTCATTTTTTAAAAAAGCAGCTTTTCATACACTACTAATGCAATATGCAATAGAAATTACCAAAAGAAAAGAGGTAAGAACATACAATAGCGTTTGTCTTGTCTAAAAAGCTGGGAAGACACGAAACTTGGCTTTTTGCTTTCCTTCCATCGTGGCCAAAACGGGAACGTGAATTATTTACATCACTGTGAAGTAGAAGTAAAAATATATGTAATTCAAAGACTGGTGCATAGCTCAGACCAATATCATGTCAGCATTTTCCCTTCCACATCAAAATCTAAGTTTTATTTGGCGCCATATGCAACAATCTAGCGGCAATATTTTGTTTTGTTTTGTTTTTTGCCTGACAGCAAGCGATGCCCGTTGAGAGCTTGTTGTATGAATCAGATAGGGACTGCTCTGAATTTCCACTAAAGTCTACAATTCTTTTGTCTGGGTTTGTAACTGGCTTTCCTCGCATTCAGAGGGAAGGTGGAGCGGAGGTGGGGACGGGCAAGGGGAGGTAAAATTCGATGCCCTACTTTAGTGACCTCGATGGCAGCTCTCGTACTGAGATCTGCTTCTTTGGTTCTCGGAGTGACTTAGGCTCACCCCTTCCCTTTTCTGCGGGTCCTCAGTTTACCGTTGCATAAAACGGGTGGAAGTCCAAGCTCCTAAAATTACTCAAGTTGGAGGCCCCTGGTGCCGGGGCGGGGAGCGGAGGGGGCTCAAGTCTTCAGCCTTAAAGGGCCCCTTTCAGCCCTCATCCGGAACACGGCAACGCCACACGAGTCCTAGGCTCGAGTCCTACGAAGGTCTCCGCACACCCCTGCAGCCGGGGCCACGCCACCGACCCACCGCCGCGGGCAGCGCAACAATACGGGAGACGCCCCCCGCGGAGCCCCGCCCAGCTCCGCGCCCACGAGCGGGCGCATGCGCAGGCGGGCGAGGGCTGGCCCGTGTCCAAGGACCCCCCTGTCCGCCCCGCGGTCACGGGCCACAGTCTCGGAAAGGCCCGGCTCCCGCGCCGGGTCAGGAGATCCCTGGCAGCCGCTGTCCAGGATTACCCTGCCGGAGACGGACGCGGGAGGCCGCCGCGCAGTCTCCAGCGCGTTTCCGTTTCAAACCTGAACTTCCGGCTCGTTAGCCGGTTCCGGTCCCCGTTCCTCACTTCCGGCCGCCGTCGGTTCCGCTGTGGCCGGTTCCTGCGTCCACTGCTGCGGGCCCCGCGGCTCTCCAGGTGAGGGGACGCGGGGCGCCCCGGGGCGCTGCCCCCGGGGAGGCGGTCGGGGCCGGGGGGCCGCCGCGCGGCGCTGCAGTTCGCGCGACGCGGCCTCCACGGCGGCCCGCGGGCCGGGCCGGGCCGGGCCGGGCCGGACGCTGCCTGCGGGCGCCCCGGGCCGCGTCTGCCCCGGTGTGCGGCCCAGGCCGTGGCCCCTGCAGCTCCTCGCCGGGCCTCCGCCCTCCCGCCCGGCCTCCGCGCTGCTGCCGGGGGCTCCCCAAGCCCCAGTGGGTTTTGCGTCCCCAGACTCCATTCCTGCGCCCTTCGGGGTTTGTCCACGGCTCCGCCTCCCCCTCCCCCTCCCCCTCCCCCTCCAGGTGAAGGCCGGGGCCTCGGGTTCTTGGGGTGCCTGCGACGCCTGCCTGCCTGCCTGCCTGCCTGCCTGCCTGCCGCCCTAGGGCGGTCGCCTCCCGCGGCTGCCGCCGTGCCGGAGGCTGGTTGAGGGCTTCACCTCCGCTCAGCGCCCCAGGCGGTCGCTTTTGCTGTTAGTTTCAGGTTTCCGCAACTTGCGGCCTTGGACAAAATGGTTTTCTTTTTCAGTTTTCTAACGTGGATACATGAAGACAATAGTCGTCAGTTCAGGAATGCAAAGATCAAGTGAGATAAGCTGTTTGAGCAGGTGGCCGTGTGGTCATCGCCACCGTCCGCCTTGCGCTTTACAGTTCACAAAGTGCTGTCACAGGTGTTGCTTCGTCCATTAACGCTGTTCTCGTGAACTCAGGATCGCCTCATTTTGAGGCAGGAGTTTTGGAATTGACCGGACGGGTCAGTTCAGTATGTTAGGCAGAACTAACCCAAACGGCTGTCCTAGAGGTTGCGGTCCTTACTTGGGTAGTAGTTTTAATTGCCGTCAACCCTACCCCAAATCATTTTTCGGTGTATTGATCTGATAGGACCTAGAATGACACAAAGCATTAGAATGGCGTGAGAGAGGAGGTTAAATGGGAAAACATAAAATGACTCCTGCATTTGCACTGTGTGTTCCCTTGGGAGTGATCTGAATGTTGGAGAAATGAGGTTCAAAAGCAGTTTTAAGGACTCTGCGTTTAAGATTTCGAGGGTGTTTGTTTTGTTACGCTTGGTCGTTCAGAGCAATTGCCAACTTGGGATTCCCACCAGGGTGTAGGTGTACAGTGTATAACATTTGTATACTTACTCTACTAAGCGTGCAGAGCCCATTGCCATCTGGTAGGTTTTCTTTTTTAGCTGAGAAAATTGAAGAGTTTAGAGCACTGGCTCTCAGACTTTTCGTATGCCTCAGAGACGGGGTGAGGGGGAGGCTGGGACAGGGATTGCTAAAACACAAATTGCTGGGTTCTTTTCTCTCCAGCCCCCGTTATGTTTATAGCAAGTTACCAAGTACAGTCATGCTGTTGCTTGGTCTTAGACGACGCTTCGAAAATACTGGTCTAGAGGTGAAATGACTTGCCCAGGCTCACCTGGAGCTCAGAGGATGTTACTCCAAACTCTCTGCTCTCGCCCCACCCCCAGCACAATGTAAACTCTGTTAGTTGGTGGTGGTCCCATTCTTAGCTCTTGTAAATTTTCATTTTTATTGCCACCTTCACAGAGGAATAATGTTTAAATCATATTTTAGTTTGGCTCGAAAGGTCTTTTTGGCACTTTATTGAGAATCATAACATTTCCTAGAGCAAGTTATCTCAACAGAATGCATTGCCCTAAATTACTACTTTAAATTTCAGTAGAGCAGGTACAAACATAAGAGCGTAAGTATGATTGATTTTCTAGTGCTTCCTCTAGTGGGCATGTTGAAGACCTCTTAAGTTCCTACGTTATTTTTGTATGTAATGATTCACAGTTTGTCTTCTTGCATTGGTTATTATCCAGGGAGAATGCAATCAAATGTTTCCTTAAACAAGTGATAGCATCTGGAAATGGAGATTAGGAAATCCAATTCTCTGACCTGGGGGGAAATGGACTTAGGAAAATTGATAAAAAGTATTAAGAGAGAAAAGCCCTACATGCCATTGTTGATGAGACTAACAACCACTATTTGATCTTGTGCACTTTTATCTGTGCCTGTGGGTTTACTGATCTTTGATGCTTTGCCTCCTGTAGGTCCCAATTCAAGAGAGGCAGTTGTGATGTAGAGGAAGAAACATGAGATTTAGTCAGAAGACCTGTTCTGTTACCGCCTGTGTGCCCATTAGCAGATTACTTAGCCTCTCTGAAGTCCCATTTTTTTAATTGCAAAAGAGGGATGATTCTTATCAACCCTGTTAAATGACATTGCATAAAAACTTTCCAATTTATTAAATACTAAACAAATAATGGCGATGCTTTTTATTTAGCACAGTGCCTGGAACACATCAGCTCAGATTTTTTTTTTTAAGATTTTATTTATTTATTAATGAGAGAGACACACACACAGAGAGAGAGAGAGAGAGAGAGACAGGCAGACACACGGGCAGAGGGAAAAGCAGGCTCTGTGCAGGAAGCCCGATGTGGGACTCAATCCCAGGACTCCAGGATCACA
This sequence comes from Canis lupus dingo, assembly GCF_003254725.2. Classification (NCBI taxonomy): domain Eukaryota; kingdom Metazoa; phylum Chordata; class Mammalia; order Carnivora; family Canidae; genus Canis; species Canis lupus. The sequence continues at coordinate 51,666,611 of NC_064246.1, read as the reverse complement.
CACTGAAGGCGGCGCCAAACCGCTGAGCCACCGGGGCTGACTGTCAGCTCAGATTTTTAAGAAAATTTATTTAGATAATGCTTATTTTTGTAGTGCTTACTATGTGCCAGGTCTATATGACTTACAAATATTAGCTAATTTAAGCCTCATAAGAACCCCAAAGTAGAAATATTCTCATCCTTAGTTTACAGAGAAGGAAACTTAGGCACTAGGAGTCTGGTAACTTCCCAAAGTAAAATAGCCAATAAGTGAGAGAGCTGGGATCTAAACCCAGGTACTATGGCTCTAGGGTTTGCACTTTTAACAACTCACTGTGCCACTTCTCAAGTGTTACTATGAATGGTCCATGATGGAGGAACTTACCTGTAACATAAACCTGGTCAAACAGAGAGGGAGGGATAGGTAGCTGATCATTGCAGAGTATATTAGGAAGTAGTAACTTTAAGCCAAAAATTGGGAGGGTAGGGGAATTTTAACTTTGAGGCCTAATAACTTTTGGTGTTCTGGTAACACAGATTCTGTAAGGAGAAAATCTTGTTTCTCCACCATCCAGTTGTAAAGTAGGACTCAAACTGCATTGCTTCTAAAACTTAGTTACAAATTTAGCTGCAAACTGCATTGCTTCTAAAACTTAGTTACAAATTTAGCTGCGTCTTTGATGTATCTGTTTTAACTTATTTACTGGTATATCCCTTTCTTTTTAGGTATCTTTTTCTGAGTGAAAGCTGCTTGATCGTATGTTTCAAGGATGGCTCTTCCTATCATTGTAAAATGGGGTGGACAGGAATATTCAGTGACCACACTTTCAGAAGATGATACCGTGCTAGATCTCAAACAGTTTCTTAAGACTCTTACAGGAGTGCTACCAGAACGCCAAAAGTTACTTGGACTCAAAGTTAAAGGTAATTCTCTCCTCACTTTAAACTTTTTGCATCGAAACACTTATGAATTTTCATATGTTATTTTTTTCTCTTTAATAAGTCTTTCTCCTTTAGATTTCTTTGTTAGGGATATCCCTAAAATTGCTGTATGATAAAAATAATATTAAAAATTTCTTGAAAATACCACCGCTATTAAGATTACTTTTGATTCCTCTGACAGTTGGTGTTTGCTTGTTAAACCTGTGGTGCAGAAGTCTCAGGTAAAACAGTGTAGTTTCTGACATCTGTGTTCTAGCACAGCTTTTTCATTACAGCTGGGTTCTTATACTCTCCCTAAGTCATCTTTTCTGCTTCAAAAGTAATGTTTTAAAATGATGATTTAAAAATTATAAGCAGTGTTTATATCCAGTTCGAAAGGAACTTTCCTGGTGTTTGTGTTTGGCATATCATTGAAGAGTGAATTTTGGGTAGCAAAAAATCTCGAGTTTTGTCTTAGGTGCTCAGTGTTCAAGACTTTCTGGAAAACATCTTCATCTTGAACAACAAACTAAAATAATTTATTTTCTTTAGCTAGTTGAATAAAGATGTTCCTCTGAGATGGAGTTGGGGAAAAAAACAAATTTATTAGTTGCTACTTGTTAGTGTGTTAGACATTGCTAATTCAGCAGTGAAAGTTTGTTAATTTAAGAAAAAAACTGCTGTGGAATCTGTACCAAACCTTTTAATATTAGGGTTTTGTATAATGGGATAGTGAAATCAGCACCTGAACTTTAGTGAGAAAACAGTCATTTGCTTGTATTGTAGGCAAACCTGCAGAAAATGATGTTAAGCTTGGAGCTCTCAAACTGAAACCAAATACTAAAATCATGATGATGGGAACTCGTGAGGAGAGCTTGGTAAATGTTTACTTTTGTTACCATTTGTCCCTTTGAAGGTATTATGATTTATATTACACTGTTGTATCATGGTTTTAATTGTGGTAAAATTGTCAGTTTTGCAGTCCGTGAAAAATAAAAGCTTCACAGTATATGTGGTATTAACTCAGCAGAAAACAAATACTAGGGAACTTTTAGTATATAGTTAGCATAAGCATAGTAGTCGTGCAAATGGTCAAACTTAACACGGTAAATCTACTCAGTGAATGTATGTTATGAATTATAAAATGTGGAAATTTCCTCACAGTGTGTGCTTGAAAGATTCTTGATCTTGGACTGTATCTTTTATTTGCTTTTTATGTTATGCATGTATTTGTTATGTTAAAGATAATCTGGTAAAACAGAACTCTTTTTCATCTTAATAGGAAGATGTCTTAGGTCCACCTCCTGACAATGATGATGTTGTCAACGACTTTGATATTGAAGATGAAGTAGTTGAAGTAGAAAATAGGTAAGTACTTTATACTATCAAAGGAAATGGGTTGTAGTGTGTGAAAAAAGTGAATGTTTCACCTTATTTTATTTTTCCATTAGGGAAGAAAACCTACTGAAAATTTCTCGTAGAGTGAAAGAGTATAAAGTGGAAATTTTGAATCCTCCCAGGGAAGGGAAAAAGCTTTTGGTACTAGATGTTGATTATACATTATTTGGTAAGTCAGCTAAAATTGCACTTTACCTTCGGTTACCCATAACAACTCTTTTTTTCCTTTTATTTTTTTCTTCCAATATGAAATATTTAAAAGTTTTTCTTCTTCTTTTTTTTTTTAAAGTTTTTCTTCTTATTATAAAAAGTATATCATTTATTGTAGAAAATACTAAAATTATCTGTAATTCCAAACCCCCAAAATAATTATTCTTATATTTTGATGTGTATCTTCCAGAGTGTGTTTGTATGTATATCCTTTCTACTTTTGCTTAATGATATTTTGAATATTTCAGTCATTTAATATTATTCTTTGTGAATTAAATACAGTTTTTGGTTATCGCTACTCTAGTTTGTGGATGTATCTTAATTTAAGTCATTCTCTATTGATTAACATTTAAATTTTTTGAGGATTATTTAAAAATCATTTTTGAGGGGATCCCTGGGTGGCGCAGCGGTTTGGCGCCTGCCTTTGGCCCAGGGCGCGACCCTGGAGACCCGGGATCGAATCCCACATCAGGCTCCCGGTGCATGGAGCCTGCTTCTCCCTCTCCCTATGTCTCTGCCTCTCTCTCTCTCTCTCTCTCTCTCTCTCTATCATAAATAAATAAAAATTAAAAAAAATTAAAAAAATCATTTTTGATATTCCTGGTTTTCTTTTTTTTTTTTTTTTCCTGGTTTTCCATTTAATTATATTGAGGGCAGATTTTTAAATTTAAAGTTTCTCATAATAGCAAAAAGGAAAGATGTTAATCTCATACTGTAATATTGCTAATAAGTGATTAGTTAACTCTTGATATTAGCATGAATTTATTTACTTCTAACCCTAAACTTTAAGTACAGATCATAAATTAATGTATACTTATTTAAAAATTTGATTATTAAGTTAGTTGGGCCTGTCATTTTAGTAAAATGTGATTATGTCTGGAAGGTGAGTGGCTAAAAGTGAGTATAGGTGCCTCTAGTTTGTTTTTCATGTCACAAAATAACGTCTGTATTTTAAAGACTACTTGAAAACTAAATTTACAGTTACTATATGAGCCTGAATTCTGCACATTGCTCCTCACAAATTAACCAAAATATATTCATTAAAACTGGATCACAAAGATATTAAATTGCGTGCTTTGAAAGACACTTGTTTTCAGCCAGTGTAATTCAGTCTCAAGTAGTTTACATTTGAATGTTTGTATTACATTTCATAATTTGCACTGATGTCAGGTACTTGTCCATGGTAAGAAACTAGTAAACATCTATAACTGATTTTCTTTTAGACCATAGGTCTTGTGCAGAGACTGGAGTAGAATTAATGCGGCCATATCTTCACGAATTCCTAACATCTGCATATGAGGATTATGACATTGTTATTTGGTGTAAGCAATTTTTTTTGTTTAGATTTCCATGGGAATAATGTTGCTATTTTATAAAATATGACATAAAATGGCCTGTAGTTAAATATGATACATTTTTCATTTTTTTAAGCAAATTTCTGATGAAACATGTTTGACATTCTTGCATTACAGTATAAACTTATATGTATATTTAGCAATACCACTGAAGTAGTCAAATACAGAAAGAATGTAGATTATGGTGTCAGAATAAAAATGATCTTATTTTTCATAAGACCCTACCATGATTAGGAACTTTTCTTTCTGATCTTTACTATAGAATCTTTGATGCTTCAGGATATTGTTGCTTTCTCCTTTCTTTATCACTCTAGTTTCAAAACACTTGGAGAAAGACGTATAAAAAAAATCACAGTGATGTTGTTCTTCAGAAATAAAGGAATATGAATTTACTTAAGGAAAATTAAATGGACTAAAGCAGTATTACTCAAATTGTGGTCTGTGGACCATTCCAGGAACTTACAGGTCTGTGATAAGATCATGAGTTTGCTCCACAAAGTAAATTTACTACATTACTGAGCACACTTTTTAGTTCAATAGACATTTTTTTGTGGCAAGACTTTATTGAGAAGGGAAACTGTATTAATTTATATCTGACCTCCCTACAAACATTTAAAGTGGCTTCTTGGCAAGCCATAGGCAGAAAAGAGCTGACTGTGAATTAAATGAAATCTTATCGGTTAAAAATGCTGCATTTTTGATGAGTGACTACATAGTTGGTACTTCAGTCTTTAAATTTCCTTTGTACTTTTCCTTTTAGTTAGAGTATCTCCATTGTTCAGTATTAATATGAGTTTACAGCCATTAAGATTAAATATAGAGTTAAATACAGTTTTCTGGTTTATGAGATACAAGGAGGAAAGCTTCCTGGGAACAAATTTTTGTTTAGCAACTGACACCTGAGATGACATTTGAGAAAAAAGTTTTTCCTCTAAATGTTATTTTTTTCCCTCTAAATGTTATTAACGTAGCTTTAGAAATTTAGAGATTTTTTTTTTACAGTCATATGTTTAAAATAACTTATTTTTGTAAAGTATGATATTTTATGGTAGTATGTTGAAAGGGGCCCTTTACTTTGTTCTAAATAAGTGAAATTTTTAAAATCCAACTTTGTCCTTACTTTGTGACACCGGGCAGGTCAGTTAATCTTTCTGAGCCTTAAGTTCCTCATCTGAGAAATGAAGATAAATAAACCTACTTTATAGAGTAGCTATAAGAATAAAAATATTAGTATAGCAACTAGTACCATGTCTGACATAATTACTTAATTGGAAACCCTTTTATTAGCTATGAATATTTTTTTGTTTTTCATCTGGGGATTGTAGACCCAAAATAGATACTGAATTTAAGAAATTTTTCCCTTTTTCATGATTGTTGTCATTATAGATATATCAGTCTCTAAAATTTTATTAACTGATCAGTTTTGTGCATTAGGTGATTCAGTTTTTGTGTATGTGTGCTAAAGATTTTTATTTTGAGAACTCAGATACCTCTTTTGCCTTTAAAAAATACATAAACATGCATATACATGCTTTAACAATTAAACTCCTTTTCCCTTTTTAAACATTTTACTTGGTAATAGCAATGTAGTTTTAGTCCAATAACTTGGGACCAGAAGGGCATATAAAATTGAGGACTGAATTTTATTTTATTTTATTTTATTTTATTTATTTATTTATTTATTTATTTATTTATTTATTTATTTATTTATTTTTTGAGGACTGAATTTTAATATCAGTGATTTCAAAACCGGTTGATGTCTGACAATGAGCAAATACATGACAGAATTTATGAATTCAGTTGTCTCAGACTCATTGTTAAAAGCTCCTAGGCTCAATGAGCGCTAAATTTCCTGAGCCTGGCAAAATGCTGATTTTCATTGGCCCTAGTGATCTCTAACATCATCTTTTGGCATGTAACATTAATCTACTTATATTGACATATATGCCAGTGCATTGTATGGCAGTGGGAACATGGAGATAAATTGGAGATCCAGGTGCCCTATATTTAAGTTTGGATTGATAGAGAATAGTGTCAGGGCTGTTTTTAAACAGGAGTTTTGGTCTTGATTTATAAATTTCCTAGATTCAAAATTCTTTTGAACATCGGTTACCTGTATCTTTTAGATAAAAGTTGTTAAATTTCTGTTCCGTATTGATACACTAAAGATAAGTTTATCGGGCAGCCCGGGTGGCTCAGTGGTTTAGCACCGCCTTCAGCCCAGGGGGTGATCCTGGAGTCCCTGCGTGGAGCCTGCTTCTCCCTCTGCCTGTGTCTCTGCCTCTCTCTCTCTCTGTCTCTTGTGAATAAATAAATCTTTAAAAAATTTTTGTTAAAGTTTATTTTTATAAATACTTAAAATTATCATAAATATGTTAGGAATTATTATTTGTGATTAATTCGAACTTTTAATCTTGCTTAGAAAACTTATTTATACAGAAGAAAAATTTTGTAAATGAAGTTGAAGCTTTTCATTTGTATCATATTATCATTCTTCATATTTTAGCTGCAACAAATATGAAGTGGATTGAAGCTAAAATGAAAGTAAGTGTTAGAAAATCCATTTAAGAATGTTTTGAAATTGCCATTTGTCTTTATGGAAGTTCCAAGTTGAATTAATTTCATTCTCAATGGAGGGCATTTAGTAGGTAAACAAATGTGTTTATCAGGAGTAGAGATGTGTTTAAAGTCTGTTTAGTGGTGGATTGTATTGAGTAATTAAGTCTTTTTCAAGAAAAAGTGCAGTAGAGCTCCCCCTCCTTTTTCCCCTCATTTTACAATAATGCTTTCTTCCCCCTTCTTTTGCTTTGGTGTGTAATACCTGTATTGAAGAAGGGATATAATCTGTTTCTAGTTTATTTTCTTTGGACTACCATTTGTTGGCTTAATTGTTGGCTTAAAAAACATGGTAGTTGTTGAGCAAGGTGTGGTAGCCACTAGAGTAGAAAGTTGGGAAATTGTGGAAAATTGTAGCTGGAATATTCAGAAAGCCTGTAATTTTTCATATTATTGTATTTTAACCACATGAATATCTATTTATAGGAGCTAGGAGTGAGCACAAATGCAAATTATAAGATTACCTTCATGTTGGACAGTGCTGCTATGATAACAGTGCACACTCCAAGGAGAGGATTAATAGACGTAAGAAATCATTTCATTTCTGTTTGAAGACTTGTTTATTTTCTGATACTTTTTGTATTTATGTTGATGGAATAAAGTACAGAAAGTTGAGAAGGACGTTTGACTGGATAGTGAAGTATCAGTTGAGTTTGACATAGGAAGATGTATATAAGCTTAATAAATTGGAATTTTAATGATAGTTCTTGAGCAAGACTGTCAAGAAAAGTCATGGATAATTGTCCCATGATGATGGCAGCACACTGTTGCTCAAAAAAGAGTAGGTGAGGAAAAATACCGAATATCAGCAAGGAAGATACTAGAAGCAAGCCAAAGCATATTCGCCCTGCCTTATATAAAACTGATAAGTAAAAGCAGATACCATGATGCATGTACTTCAGTGTGATGTACATGTAGCGCTGGAGAAGAGCAACAAGAACCATCAAAAGGGTTTAGCTAAAAAGATTAGGATTCTTTACTTTGTTTACTCATCAAGTAACCAGTCCTTTTATTGCGCTCCTACTAGAATGTGTTGTGATAGTCACTGTTGGAGATGAGGAGACATGGTCTATACCTTTTGAAAGGACATGAACTAAGATTAATTGGGGAAAACTTAGCAAACTAGGAAAGCATAGGGGGGACTGTTGAAATCATCAAAATCAAAAACAGAATCCTTTAAGTGCATAGAGATGTATTCAATAAAGGTAATACTTCATACATCAAGGGAAAGACATTACCTACTAAAGTAGTACATTTATAAAATCTAAACAGTAAAAAAAAGTTTGGGAAGTGTTAAACATAGTTGTGTTTATAATAATGAAAAATTTGAGAAATAAAAATCTGGTGGTTGCCAGAGAGGAGGTAAGTGAGGGGATGGATGAAATAGATAAAGGGGATTAAGAAAGACAAACTTCCAGTTATGAAATAAGTAATGGAAATAAAAATACAGCCTAAGGAATATATAGTCAGTAACGTGATAACGTTGTATGGTGACCAATGGTGCCTATACTTCATCGTGGTGAGCACTGAGTAGCGTATAGAATTGTTGAATCACTGTGTTGTACACTTGAAAGTAATAAAACACTATAATTATACTTCAAGTAAAAAAAGTAAATATTCAATAGTAGGGAATTGGATATAAAAACTTTTGTTCATCCATCATTTGATGTAACAGAATATTAGTGATTTAAAAATTTTTCATGATACATCATTAAAGTTAAGGAAGTATTTAGCAGTATTTGTAGACCATTAGAAAGAAATTTTATCCCTTATTTGGTTCAGGTTTCCCCTTAACAAAGGATCTGTGAACTCTAAAGTTGTTGATGTTTACAAAAAAAGACTGGAGGTGGGGTGTCTGGATGGCTCAGTCGGTTAAGCATCTGACTTGGTTTTGGTTTAGGTCATAGTCTCAGGGTCCTGGGCTTGAGCCCTGCATAGGGGCGAGCTTAGTGTGGAGTTTACTTGGGGTTGTCTCCTTGTCTCCCCACGTGTGCACTTTCTCTCTAAATAAAATCTTAAAAAAAAAAAAAAAAAAAGGCCGAGGTAAATAGTAAATATATCGTTGGTAATGGCTGGATTATAGGTAATTTAAAATTCTCCTGTGTGTTCATTTTTTTTTTCCCTATCAGCAGTATTAATTCTTTAATTGAGAACAAAGTAGTCTATGTTTTATGGAACAGATGGCACTTGAGATAATTAGAAAATGACAGCACTATTTAAGAGGATATAGGATTTCTAACCCTGGGTGTCATAAACTGAAGCTCTTGTCCTATTTCTTGAGGCTTTTGTTAGCTAAGAAAATTAAAAATCTGGCTTATTGTATCAGTTCTATACTTGTCTTGAAGTATTTGGGGAATTTGTTTCAAAAGTAAACAGTTAATAACTAAGGCAAATAAAATTAAAATATTTAAAATAATAAAATAATTTCAATAACATTCTTTGTAGTAGCTAGGAGATTAAGAAAAAAAGGCTTTCTCTCTATTAAAATAAGTTCTAGAAAGAGAATAAAACATTTTCAAATGACAACCTTTATTATCATTTACTACCTTTTAATCTCCTATAATTATTTTTATCATGTAATCGCATATTACCATAAACGAGACTCCTGTCTTCAGCAAAAAGTACTTCTAAAAATTAACTTATCTAAAAAATGTTTCTGAATTGTAAAATAAACACATGATTCAAAAATAAAAATAAAGTATATAATGAAAAGTATTCCTCCTCCTGGCCCTTTAGGCACTTAGTCTTCTCTTCCTACTATTCTCATGTGGTCTTTTGGAGACTTTATGCAAGTACCAACAGATACGAATATGTAAAGAGTTATCTTTTTGAAGGCTCATTTTAACAACTCAGAAACAAAAGTTAAGAATTTACAAATTATAGTGCTTTTGAAGTTAACCAGTTAGTTGCCCTAGAAATTGTGCACCTGTGCCAATCAAGACAGAATCAGTTTTTCGTTTTTCTCTACAAAAATACTTAAATTCTGTATTAATAGAACTGGGTACATTGTTATTATGGTTTTCTGGTTTTGAAAACAGACCCCATGTGACAGTTAACCTCTGAGGGTCATGTTTTAGCCCAGGAAGTCAGTGACTGCTTAGCAAACAAATAATTATTGTAAATTCTTACATTTTAAATAATTACTCCTCCTTTGACCCCAAATTTTCATTTTAAAATTATGGAAAGTCTTATAGTAGGTTTAGTTAGGTAGACATGAGCAGACCTTTCAGAAGTTAGTATTGTGAGATCCATTGTGCTTTAAAGTGTGTTGCATCTCAGCTATGGTCTGTTCACACAGCCAGCTGTCACTGTCCTGCAGCAGTGCTGTGATGTATTTTGGGCATTTTTGAGGTATCTCTGCTTTTAAGGAAGGATGAACAATTACTGATAAAATTTCAATTAAATCTAAATTTTTATTCTAAGGTAAAGCCTCTTGGTGTTATATGGGGAAAGTTTTCAGAGTTTTACAGCAAAAAAAACACTATAATGTTTGATGACATAGGAAGAAATTTTCTAATGAACCCACAGAATGGACTAAAGGTAAGCTATAATTTTACTTGTTATGTTTATGTAATCTGTAATTTGTGGTAGAACCTTAGCACTGTTGAATTTCATAAATTTTCTGAAGTTTTGTATATGGTCACAGGCAAGAAAGCTAACATGTTTAGAAAAATTCATACACAGTTGAACATTCTCTCTCCCACATTGATATCTTCTTGGTTTGCCAACTCATTCAGGTGTTTTCTTTTTAGTTAGCTCTGTGGAACAACATGGACTTAGTGAGTTGAAGCAACAGACATTTTATTAGGGATACAAATCTTGGGATTTCTGATGTTCTGGTTAGTTGGAAAGCTGGCAGTAAGGATTTGTTTTTTTCCTTTTTAAACTGAAACTAAGGGTTTTGAAAATTCACACAGGGCAGTTAAAGATCTTAAAGTTATAAAATGCCAGAGCTAAGAATCTCAGTCATCTTGTCTGCCTTCTTTATATAAACAATCTGAGGATAAGAAAATTTGTAACTTGCCCAAAATCATGTATGCAACTGATTAATGACAGAATTTGAGTTAAAATCTTGGTGGCTTGATTCCTAGGCCAGCGATGGATCTTATCATTGAGTCATATGCAATCATGTGTAGGCATGATAGTAACATCTAATCCTGGTAGCTTTGGAAGAAGTGTTTTTCTTGTGTGTTTACCAGGTGCAAGGTACAGGAAAACTTTTGAGAAAAGATTCAGTTTCTCTACACTAAATTCTTTATGAAATTAGTGGTTAATACTTCTTCAGGAAAGGAGGTGAAATGGTAATATTCATGGAATGATTTTTGAAGAGAGCTTTAACTTTAAAAAAAAAAAAAACAATAACTGGTTTTGTGTGTGTTTAGAAGAAACTTTTATTTTCCCAGCCCATATTTGGGTCCTACTTCTCTCTGGTGCAGAGATGGTATAAATTTCTAGTTCTTCATGTTACTTTAGAGCAGGATTTTTTTTTTTTTTAACTAGTCATTCCGTAGAATCACTGAAGGAATTTCTAAAAATACATATCTACAGTCCCCCCCCCCAAGTTTTAATTCAAGAGAGGTATTTTTAAACATTCCACTAATCTCTCACATGTCTCCTTTTGAAACCTCTTTCAAGAAGATAGTTATTAATGATTTACCCATATTGACATACAAGCAGGTTTGAAATTGAGAAATATTCCTACTGTGTTTTGTTGTCATAGTTTCATAATGTTCTTGATGGAAGTCTCAAAAAAGATTTCAGAGATCTTAAAGATGACTGCTTATTTTTAAAACAGTAAACCTATAATAATATAAGCTTGCCGATCTTAAGCTTTGACATAGAATATAGAAGACCTTGTGAATTATGAATACATGACTGAATTTTGAGTTTTGGTCATGGGTAAATAGATACTCTGAAAACTTCCTTTTTGTTTATACGAGGAAATGATATGAGAATGCAGATAATTCAGACCATCTTAAGTTTCTGAGAATGTTTCTTTGATATGAGACTTTAGTGGTCCTATATAGTGGTTTTCTCTGCTAGTGAGATCATTTTTGAAGAATGGTACAATAAGAAGTGATTATGCTGGAACAAGTGAAGTAAGATGAATAAATAGACTTTTTTTTTCCCACTTAACTAGTTTAAGTTTTAAATTCAGAGTCATAGGAGTATTTTAGTTTTGCTGTTTAATAGTGCTTATGGCCAAGGGCCTTGGGCAACTAGGAATCACATTTTACTTTATATATATTAATAGTTTAAAAGTTAACATGTTGTCTTTATAATTTTTATTTGATTTTGAAACATTACAGTATTGCCCAAGATTAGTTAGAAACTCATTTCACTACGTCACAATATCATGCCTCTTAACTTTCAGCCCCAGGGCTTAAGCAAGGTCTGATTCCTCAAGAGAATCTTGATCTCCCACATTCATTGCTGCTGCTGTGAAGCAGCACTGCCCACTCTACCTGTCTGGAAGCAGGAACTCCTGCAAGTACTTGCTTCTGCACAGACTCACTCCGGTGCCGTGCAGGTTGTGGGAGCTCAGCTGACCAATAGCTGTGGAGGTCCCTGGCACCTGTTCTGATGCGAGTAGAATACATGGAAAAATTTTCTTCTATGCATTTCAGGCTTATGGTGTGTTTTTTTCTGATAACAGAGAAGAAAGTGTATAAGACATATTTTAAATCTTTCCTGTTCTTGATAGATAGAATATGGACTTCTTTGTTCTCAACCAGTGACAGAATTTAATGTCATCTTTTTTTCAGTGTTGCCATGTAAAATTAATAACTAATAAGCAGTTTGCATTTTCTCTAAATTGTAATAAGGATATATTAGTACTTTATTAAGTACAATTTATCTAGTCCTTACATGTGTGTTTTAGAAGGATGATTTTTAAGAAACATTTTTTTATAAAATGAAAAAAGCCAAATGTAAATAGAACTACATAGAATTATGTAACAAACTCCTATGTATGCATTATTCAGTTTAAACAACTTATTAATTCATAGATGATTATGCTTGCTCTGTACCCTACCTACTTCCCTCTCTGTAATACTTTGAAGCAAATCCCAGACATACCATTTCATCTAAAATTAATGAAAAAATTTTGGAAGGTTGTCTTGAGTTTTATAAAGATTTTTGAGCTGATATCTGAAAAAAAGCAAAAGTCTATTGGAACTGTGACATATAGAAAAGTACATAAAATTTATAATTTAACTTCTAATTTAATGAATTGTTATAAAAATAGCACATGTAATTACCACCCAAGTCAAGATATTAATATCCCTTACTAATTACAATTCTCTATCCTCTCTACCATCCTGACTCTTATGCTTTTGAAATGAATGCTTTTCATCATAAAATATAACAACCTTAAAAATATGGAAAATATGACTTCTTTTTATGGAGAAACTTGTATAATTAAAAAATATTCTTATGGAGACTTTTTTTTTTTTTTTTAAAGATTTTATTTATTCATGATAGTCACAGAGAGGGGGGCGGGCAGAGACACAGGCAGAGAGAGAAGCAGGCTCCATGCACCGGAAGCCCGACGTGGGATTTGATCCCGGGTCTCCAGGATCGCGCCCTGGGCCAAAGGCAGGCGCCAAACCGCTGCGCCACCCAGGGATCCCTTATGGAGACTTTAATGATAAAAATGCTTGTGATAAAATGAGGGTACATGTTATATAAATGTATAATATCTTAGGTATATAAAATTTTATATAAAAATACTGAAATGAAAATCATCATTGTTAAAATTTATCTCTCTTTCCTGTTAGATCAAGCTTATATTTGGGTTAGCTTTTTACAAATTGAGTGACATGAATTAAGTTATTTAAGGATTGACCAAAGAGGAAAAAGTCTAGTAGTTTCTCTAGTAGAGAAGCCATGTAGGGCTCAAGTGCTGTAAGAAGGCTTGTGTTCTTAGTTTGAGACTGAAAAGATAATGTAAGGTAAATGAGGTGGAAGAGCTCTTAACCTCGCACTGTAAATGTTATACATTGACTGCCAGTTTATAACACTGAGATAGTCCAAGAGTCATTTTTAGTACTGACATCCCTAAGTGACATTTTATTTTTTTTTTTTTTTTTATTTTTTTTAAGATTTTGTTTATTTATTCATAGACACAGAGAGAGAGGCAGAGACACAGGCAGAGGGAGAGGGAGACGCAGGCTCCATGCAGGGAGCCCGATGTGGGACTCCATCCTGGGTCTCCAGGATCACACCCCAGGCTGCAGGCGGCGCCAAACCACTGCGCCACCGGGGCTGCCCCCTAAGTGACATTTTAATCTCATTAACTGAATTTGATTGAGAGGACAGTATAGATTTGTGCTAGTTTCCTTATTGCAATGTGAAATGTTGAATGTTTATTTTCTAACAGATAAGGCCTTTTATGAAAGCTCACCTAAATCGAGATAAAGACAAAGAACTTTTAAAACTAACTCAGTACCTCAAGGAGATAGCAAAATTAGATGACTTTTTGGACCTAAATCACAAATATTGGGAAAGGTAAGTGCTAATTGCTTATTCATAATGAATGAAAACATTGGTGACCCTGGTATACACATAATTCTGAACTTTTATTTAAGATGGGTAAATTCTAAAACGATTTTCTAATGCAGTGACACCCCCCCCTAAGTATTTTTCCCTTTAATCTTAACCTCTATGTTGTTCATAAACCTGCATCTCTCGAGACCTTTAATACTTGTAGGAGAGAAGATTTGAGACTGGTACATATTTGTGATGCCGCTTACAAATTATTTTGTGATACTGGGTGGGTCACTCTTTTATAAATCATATAGGAAGATAGTCCCTGTTTTTTCATACTATAAAATAAGGTCAGGATAAAGTAAAATACACTAAAAATTTCCTGTTAAAAATCACTCTACAAGTAGCCCCTCTGTATAGCAGAAAAATTAGAAAACTGTAATCCAATAGAGAAACAATTACTTAAGGATTTTCCTTTCCAAAGGGAACCACCTTTACCATCTTGATGTATGTTTTTTTAGTCTTTATTCAAAGTGCAGACATATGCACACATCTACATACAGACTGCATATGAACATTAAGATTCTGAAGCAGGGAAAACCCCTGGGGAAGTGGATGGGATTATAGTGTACTGCAATTAATTTTTTGGAATTCGATCTTTAAAGATCTGCTTGCATTAATACAGCAACAAAAGAAACTATTGATGTAATAATGACAGTTTGGCTTTTTAGATCATTCTGACATATAGCTTCTTATTAGATGATTCTCATAATCCTATTAGGAAGGAAAGGCAGGCATTTTTATCCTCATCTCCAAATTATAGATAATGTAACAAGGCATAGAGATAATAAATGCCACAAAGCAAGCAAGTTTTGCACCATTAAAATGTGTCCAGATCTTCTGATTTTAAGAGCTCTTTCCCCACCGCCATACAACTGAGTATAGTAATTTGTAAATGTAAGAAATAGAAATGTAAAAATTTGAATTTAATGATAGATTCCTATAAAATAACCTGAAGCAAAAATTGTTTACTTAGTAAATTATTTGTATTTTTACACTCTTGATCAGAGTCCTTTAGTTTGTTTCCAGTCTTTACTCAAGAAAAATAGGAAAATTAACCTCTTCATGCCTGTAAAATAAGTTCTAAAAGAAAGCTCTTCATAGAGCTGTTGTGAGGACTGAGTGAATTAATATCTATACTTAAAACAATGGTTGGTACATTAAACAATCAACAGGTATTCACAACTATTAAAATTATTACTCATCTGGAGAAGTTTTGAATGAACTGCTTCCTTTGGGAGGAGAATTAGATTGTTATTGTGAGTTTATCATGAAATAGCTTAGACATCTTTATTCTGTTTCTTTCAGGTATCTGTCAAAGAAGCAAGGACAGTAGTTACAAGTTATATTGGCAGTTACTGAGGATACTTGAGATCACGAACTTCTTGCTTTTATGCTAGAAATCATTATGATAGTGCTGGACACTGCAGTGAATATCAGACTGCTTATACTTGGTCTTCCAGTTTTTTGTAAATTTAATTTTATATTTTTTGAAGATCATAGCAATATGCTAAAAAAAAATCCTTTTTCTCCCTATATGAATACTGTTACTCTTGAAAAATATTTTCTCCAGCATTGAGTACTGAGTTTTTTCCCCCTATATAACACACAAAAGTGGACAAAAATGTATACTCAGCAATGTCATTTTGTGGCTTTAGAAACAAGTTATGTCTTGTGTTTTTGTCTCATTCTGTTATTGTCTGACTAAATCTAAGACCAAACCCATCTTGAAACTACTGCTTTTTCCCATTTAAACCCCGCAAAAAGAAGTTTTTGAATAAGGAACCTAGTTTGGTATGCTTAAAATCACCAAGATTTTTTTTATTCCTTTGTCATAGACACAGTTTCTCTTCTTACTGTGCACTATTTACATCTCTAAATTTTTCTGCTGTCTCAGTTTGGTCTATATGTGGGTCCATGTTCTTTGAGTAAAACTGGAAAACGTCAGCTGTGATACAAGTGTGTCTCATAGTATGAGAAATAGAAAACATAAGACTGAATATGAACAATAAAAACTAAGGAACAAAAGTTATTTCTTTTTGGTGGCTAAGTAGAAGCACTTCTGCCTAAAACCATTGTCATAAAAGCAATTAAAGGCATTACATTTTTAAGTGGGACACATCACTGGTTCAGCCCTAAAAAGCATGAACAAAAAGTTTTTGTTCTGTTCCAGCTATCTCTTGTCTAAGTGCAAACACTGTGTTTCAGTGAAAATATTTAGCCATAAGAATAAAAAAAAAAAAGTTTTGCAATGCTTACGCCTGCAGATATGTAATGTGACCACTGTTTTGTGTTGACAGTATTGCTTTATACAGTTATTGTATTTGAAAGGAATCTGATCCTTTCAAATAAACATGGTGTATATTGTTCTTACGGGACTATTTCAGTGGTGTAAATAATAAATACTTTTTCTTAAAACATTGGTTTGCTTTCTCCTGTCGCAAGTATTTTGCCTCTTTGTTGAATCATAAAGTAAAATAAACATTAGGCTGAGGCAAGGACTTCTTGAAAAAAACTAATGTACATGGTTTAAAAGTGTGTATATCACTATTCATTCAGGATTGTTTTTAGCAGCTACTCAGATATATTAAATTACTTAGTTCTAATAAGTACCACATTTTCAGGAAGATAAGCCATTTTTCTTTGTGACAGGTTATTATAAAGTTACACAGTGCAGAAGAGTTTGAGAACCGTTAAGTAACTAAAATGATTCAATTAAAAACATGTTTCTAAATTAAGAGGCTAAATTTAAATATGTAAGGATGAAGTAGAATTTTTTGGAATATTCATTTCACTGGGGCATTTTCCCATTGTAAAAAGTAGTTTATCATTCCAAGATAGGCATGGAACACTTAGAACTGTTCAATAAGGAGCAGAACATTTTCTAAATCAATATAAAATATAAAAGTGAGCAAGCTTCAGAAAGCAAAGTAGGATTTTTAAAAAAACATTTTCTGCCATTAGGTGGTGCCCAAACCAAAGTTTATTAGCTGGTATGCAACATTTAGCAATTCTGGGAGAACATTGTCACTGGCAGCTTACTGAGATCACATGTGTCAGCTTGTAATAGCGTATTAGAGTTTCACTTTGTCTAATGCATTTGATGATTTAGATCACTCTTATCTATCTCTATGTATGTGGTTCACACAACAGAACCAGGAGATGACTTAATTGAGATACATATCCTTGCTGATGAAACAGCAAGTTAGTTCTGTCATATCTGTGTTCCAAACTTTTAAGCAATTGGTTCTTAGTATATTTAATCTAAAAACTGCAGACCATCATTAAACCTTTGATTCAGAGGGCACCTTGAGATCTCTAACCCCTTGGGTCCTTTATGACAATCGGTTATTGGACGAATGATACCTGTAGAGGTTACTCAGTTTTAAAGGCAAAGAATAGATAAACGGATCATTAACGGTGAGCAACTGAAACATTCTTTATTCGCAGAAAGTAAAGATTGTCAGTTTTGTGGAGTAGTTGGAGCTGTGCAGGGAGAGAGGGGCTGGGAAAGAAGGATACATACACACAAAAGGAAAACACAAATTATTTTGGTTATTGCTTGGTTTTTTAATGACAGTTGGTTGTCAAGGATAGTAATAAAACGTGAATAGTGAATAAACTGGTTGAGGAAGAAATTGTTACACTTTCCCCTAAAGTATTTCTACATCAAAATTTATTCTTATTAACTGGAATAGCAGCCCAAGAGGTGTCTCTAGAGATTAAACACTTAGATATTTATGTAAGGATATACTAGTTTTTGGAATTGCTTTGGAGAAGCTCTGTCATTCTTGATGGGAATACTAAGTATTTAGAGCTTAAGGAGAAATCCTTGAAGATTAATTTGACAGATTTACCAAAGACTTATGAGAAATTAATGCATGATAAGAACTAGAACAGAAATATCAGGCATCCTGTGGGTTTAAGAAAGGCTATCAATCACCTAATGCCAATGAGTTTCTCTGTAGAATGTAAAATCTTACAAAATCTCTGACACTGATAATGGTTTAAAACTCTCTGGAAGTAAGCAAGCACTTCTTAAATGCTGGTATAAAGATATTTCCTTATATGAAGTGTTACTTATTAAAACCAGATTTCCTTCTGAAAAGCTTTAAAAGTTCAACCTATTGTTTATAAAACTATTTATTAACAGTGGAAACACAATCATTAAAAATATCGAAAACAAAATATCAAAAACAGATTGTTTAAATATTAGTGATATTTCCATAGGTCAGTATGGCTACAACAAATGAGTAACATTGTATATGTGTGTAATTTGTGACACTAAAGGCCAAGCTGATGACTTTTTAGGAACATACAGATTTTGTTTTTAAAGATTTTATTTATTTACTCATGAGAGAGGCAGAGACACAGGCAGAGGGAGAAGCAGTCCTCCCAACACGGGACTCGATTCCTGGACCCTGGGATCATGACCTGAGCCCAAGGCAGGCTCAACCACTGAGCCACCCAGATGTCCCTGAGCTAGATCATTCTTGAAATTATAATTACCAAGAATGTAGTATTAAGAGGAAAACCTTTTGTAATTAAGTATATATTTTACAAATGTTAACCATGACTTCCTAAGAGTTCTAAACAAGGAAAGTAGAATAAGGATGACTTCCTATGGTCTACGTGTTTGTGTAAGTGTCCAACTGCTTCTAGTAATCGTCTGGACTAGAAGACCTGCCAGCCCCACTCCTAATCCCCCAAAGTAGATGTGTTTAAAACTTTAGGGGCATTATAATTACATCTTGTATAGCAGTATATTAACACGTTTAATTTTAATTTTGGATGCAGCTGGTCCTGGATAGAAGCTAGCTAACTTTGCCATGCATGTAAAAAATAAAAAATTACTCCAAAGCAATAGCAATAATTTTTTTTAAACATTTGTTTTTCTTATAAAGCCATACTAAGGTAGATACTAGTTTTTTCCTGACAGGCTTGGCAGAATGAACTGTGCAGGAACCACGCAGTCAACATTAACGCACATTTGTTAGTACCTACTATGTGTCTCCGGCGCCAGAGAGGTAAACACAAGAAGATTCTCTTCCCTCACAGAATTTGTGTTTGAGTAAAGGAAACAGTAAAATAGGATAATTTGCAAAGAGTGAGAAGTGCTATAAAAACAGTATGGGGACGCCTGGGTCGCTCAGCGGTTGAGCGTCTGCCTTCAGCTCAAGTCGTGGTCCTGGGGTCCTGGAATCGAGTCCCACAGCAGGCTCCCTGCGAGGAGTCTGCTTCTCCCTTTTCCTATGACTGCCTCTCTCTCAGTGTCTCTCATGAATAAATAAATAAAATCTTTAAAAAAAAAAGACAAAAACGTAGTATGATAGAAAGTGGAATTGAAGGTGATTGGCAATAGCGTGGGCTGGAGTGGGAAGACCTGAATGCTAAGAGGCATCACTCAGAATATGGAGAAGAGTAGTGTGGGCAGAGCTAGGAGCACGTGCAAGACCTTAAGGCAGAAGCAAGATAGGCAGATTCAGGGACTGGTGGGAGGTAAGTGGTGGCTGGTGGGAGTGGGGGATGGAGAGGTAGGCAAAGCTCATGGGATAGGATTTTGCAGGTCACAGTAAGTAACCTGGTGAATTCTAAGTGAAACGGGGGGAACCAGTGGAGGATTTTAAGTAGGGGAACAACAATTTTTTAGTAGCCTTATTGAGATCAAATTTACAGACTCTCAAATTGGCCCATTTGAAGTGTGTAATTCAGTGATTTTTAGTGTATTTACAGAGTTGTGCCGCTGTGACCATGATCTAATTTTAGAACCTTATTTTTGTTTTTAAGATTTTTTTTTATCTATTCATTCTTGAGAGACAGACACAAAGACATAGGAAGAGGGAAAAGCAGGCTCCTTGCAGGGAGCCCGATGTGGGTCTTGATCCCGGGATCATGCCCTTAGCCAAAGGCAGATGCCCAACCACTGAGCCACCCACGTGCCCCAGAACCTTGTTTTAAAAAGGATAATTCCAGCTCTTGTGTGGAGAAGGGATTATAGCGGGTCAAAAGTAGAAAGGACAAGATCAGCTAGTGGGTTACAGTTATTCAGGTGAGAGGTTTCCAGTGACCAAAGGAAAGTTTGCATTCCTTCACTCCTTCATTGCATCACTTCCTAACTGCTTGTTGAGCCTCCATAATGTGCTAGGTACTGTTTGAGGTGCTAAGTCTCCAGTGGTGAATAAGACAGACATGATCCCTGCCCTATGGAGCATGCAGCTGTGTAGGACCATGCCTGACAAACTCATCCCTCTGGGCTTTGCCACTTGCTAAGGTATTTAATTTGAAGAATGGAGAACTCAACATATCAGAAGTCAACATATAAAGAACCTTCTTATTCCACCTACAACTGTGAAAAAGCCCTCTGAGATTTCAGCCAACCCCCTTGTCCAGAGGCTAGACCTCTGGTGAAGTGTCCAGCATGAACATGCATGGCCTGTGGTGCGGAGGGGAGCAGTCAGGCAGCAAGATCAAAGACCTTTTCCATTTCTCTGGAGAGTGTTGCAGGGAGTATAGAACATCTTCTAGCTGTTTCATACATGGTCAGCAGAGAAAGTCATTTACAGAGTACTTTGCATTTCTGCTCAATATAACCACTTCCTCCCCAATATCTGATGAGGCTATAGTGTGTGCCGTAAATCTGTGGCTGAATTCTGCTGCCATGTATTTTCTCAACCCTCAATCCCAGGAAACCCTTCTTCCAGCAAACTGGTTCAAAGGTGCTGGGCAGCCCTGGTGGCGCAGCGGTTTAGGGCCACTTGCAGCCCGGGGTGTGATCCTGGAGACCCTGGATCAAGTCCCACATCAGGCTCTCTGTATGATGCCTGCTTCTCCCTCTGCCTGTGTCTCTGCCTCTCTTGCGCTCTCTCTGAATAAATAAATCTTTAAAAAAAAAAAAAAAAACAAAAAAAAAAAAAACAAAAAAAAAAAACAAAGGTGCTGTGTTACAACCTGCCATGCAAACTGGTTCAAAGGTGCTGTGTTACAACCAGATCTTTCAGAGCATGCACTGCTATAAAATTTTTGAAATTTTAGTCAGAGCATAAAATAATAAACTAAGCCTGAGCTTCTACTGAGGGGAAATAATGAAGGAACACTTAAGCCCTATTGTTGATATTACTCAGTTATAAGAAGACATAAGTAGAAGGTCACTTGGGTGACTCAGTGGCTGAGCATCTGCCTTCAGCTCAGGTCATGATCCTGGGGTCCTGGGTTTGAGTCCCCAATTGGGATTCCTGTGGGAAACCTGCTTCTCCCACTGCCTATGTCTCTGCCTCTCTATCTATGTCTCTCATGAATAAACAAAATCTTTTTTTAAAGATATAATTAGAATATGGGACTATGAATATTCTTCATTTCTCCCTATATGGCTCTTTGCTCAAAGAAGAATGAGTGTACATCACTGTTTTGGTGGATCTGGTGCATCTGTTTAGTCAACGTTAGACCTAATCGTTTATTTTTTATTTATTTTTTTATGATAGTCACACAGAGAGAGAGAGAGAGGCAGAGACATAGGCAGAGGGAGAAGCAGGCTCCGTGCACCGGGAGCCCGACGTGGGATTCGATCCTGGGTCTCCAGGCTCCCGCCCTGGGCCAAAGGCAGGCGCCAAACCGCTGCGCCACCCAGGGATCCCAGACCTAATAGTTTAAAAGAACTTTTGTTCTCATTTTTTTTTTTTTAAAGATTTTATTTGACAGCACAAGTAGGCAGAGTGGCAGACAGGAAGAGGGAGAAGCAGACTCCCCGCTGAGCAGGGAGCCCAGTGCAGGGCTCCACCCCAGGACCCTGGAATCATGACCTGAGCCAAAGGCAGGTGCTCAACCCCTGAGGCACCCAGGCGCCCCCTCGTTTTAATTTTTAAAGACTATTTTTATTTGAGGAATACAAATAATTTTTAAAAATTACATATAATCTCACCATCTAAGGGTAACCCAGTTAACATAGTGATGCACTTCCTTCCAGGCTTTTCTCATCCTCCATGTGTACTGATGAAATATTTGTATAAGAATTGCTAGACATGTCTCAGTGGCTCTCTGCTTGAATTAGCTTGTGTGATTATTTTTAGATCCATATAATTGAAAGCCTCTGGAAGCAGAGCTCATATTTCTATTACTTTTGTATTCTTTCCAGGTACATAGTAAGCTTCTGAATCTGGTAGATCTGTAACAAATAAGAGTTAAGCTAACAAATGTGTAAATAAAGCCATAAAATATTCATGTATTTAATGTCATTATTTTTACCTTTGCTTCTTTAAATGCTTCCAACTATAACAAGACTCTGATAGAATATAATACACGTATTTATTTCCCTTTTCTTTTTGTATCCCTGCAAAAGAATCAATCCCTGTATTGATTTTTTTCCATCCACCTTAATAGGAGGGTATAGTGAAATAAGGAAAATATTTTCATGAAAGCTTATTTTATTTTATTTTATTTTATTTTTTTGAAAGCTTATTTTAAAGAAGAAATTTGTAAGCTTTGGTTACCGGTATGATGACGTTGGATGGGTGGACCACTCTTGTATGTCTCCATGATATACGAGACGTATTTTCATCTGTCTCTTAGATAACATTTTGCCTTTAGTGTACTAAATGGATTCATGTGGTTTACAAATGCCTTCACTAGACAGTAATAGAAGTGCAGAGCACCATATCTAATGCTGTAATTATTTCTCATACATTGATATTCTCAGGGAATTCTGGGAGCTCAAGACTAGATGATTGTCCTTTCTGATTAATAGGAGACTGGTATGTATTATACTGATGCCACCAAACAGCAAATCATTGAAAGCAAAGTGCTGCAGTTTGCCAGCTGCCATCCGGTTCACTGAGTAACTAACCAAGCGTCCATGCATCCCGCCCCACTGTGCAGAGCAGTGAATGTGCATGGGAGCCCACATGCCAAGGAAGGCCCTTCCAGGACCACTGAGCTCTGCTGCTTCTCGAATAGGGCCCAAGTGGGTGGACCCACATTATTGTTACTGCATCAGGCAGCTTCAGCGTACTTGAAAAGATAGTTCGATCCCTTAGGGGATCCAGGTCAGGGATGATCCTGTGGTTTGAGTGATTAGAGGAACTCCGCTAAGTCATGTTTTGAAGTGCCAGTTGGGATCTCACACAACCTTGAAGGCACCACTTGGCGACAGGGCAGTGTATGGCCCCCATAAACATGGGCTTGGGAGTCAACGGGTCTGGATTGGACAGCCAGTCCCACAACTTCTGGAGGATCTATGATTAAAAACTTAACCTTCCTGTATTTGTTTTCTGTTGCTGCATAACAAATTACCACAAGCTTAGTGGCTTAAAACAGCATGCATTTATCATCTCATCAGTTCCCATGGTTAGGAGTCTGAGCACAGCTTAGTTGGATCCTCTGTTCAGAGTCTCATAGGCTGCATGTGGAAGCTCGCCGGGGGAAGAATGTGCTTCCCAAGAATCTGCTCATTACGGTTGTTGGCAGAATTCATTTCCTTGGGGCTGTGTGGCTGGATGTATGACTGAAATCCCCTTTTTAGTGGCTGTTAGCTGCCCGCAGGTTCTAGAGGTTTCCCTTAATTCTTTCCCACACGAGCTTCTCCAATAGGGCTACTTACCTCATCAAACCCTCAAGGAGAGTCTGACTCCAATCTGCCAGAACAGAATTGCCTTATATAATATGAAGTAACCCTGGAAGTCCGGCAGCCCCGGTGGCGCAGCGGTTTAGCGCCGCCTGCAGCCCAGGGCGTGATCCTGGAGACCCTGGATCGAGTCTGGATCGAGTCCCATGTTGGGCTCCCTGCATGGAGCCTGCTTCTCCCTCTGCCTGTGTCTCTGCATCTCTATAAAAAATAACTAAAATCTTGAAAAAAAAAAATCCTGGGAGTGACATCCTGTCACATTTGCCACATTCTGTTAGAATCAAGTGACAGATCCCCCCCACCTAGGGGAGGGGATTGCACAAAGGTGTGAACACCAGGAGGTAGAATCGTTGAGGGTTATTTAATGGTTTCTTTGCCACAACTCCTGACCTTAATCTGTAAAGATGGTATCAAAATACTTCACAAGGTGATTAGATTTAAAGTGAATGACACTTAGGAAGTTTGCATGGTGCCTGGCAAATAGTGAGCATTCAATAAATGTCAGTGATGATGGTGTCATAATTGTTGGTAATAACCAATGAATATCCTGATAATTACTTTCAGTCTTCCTAAATCTTGGCCCTTGTAAGAACTTCTTAGAGTATAGAGAATTTCCAGTTTTGAACTTGAGTCTTTCAAAGGGTGGCATCAAAACCAGTTATCTATGTGATACAGAGAGAAAGGCAAAGGCAATGGTTATCTAAGGCAGGACATAATTCAGGAATAATATCTAACTTGATTGTGAAATAAATTCTAAGATTTATTTTCTTTCTCTGATTGTTTTTGCTTAGGTACATTATTCCATTTTACATAGGTATACTAGTTACTCTAAATTTTTTTTAGTATTTTATTTAAATTCAATTTGCCAACATATAGTATTCTATATACATAACAGCCAGTGCTCATCCTACTCTAATTTCACTTAACTCTTTCCCCATTGATGGTCATTTAGTTTGAATCATTTAGTATTATTACCAGCAATCCTGCAATAAAAAATTTTCTCTTGGCTGCTGTGTGTGCTTGTGTGTTCTGTAGGAAAAAGTTACTTGACCATCTATTGTGTATCAAACATTATGTTAAGTGCTGGGTGGGTAAGACAGATATATGGTCCCTTCCCTCATGGAACTTACAGTCCATTAAAGATTATAGGGATTAAATAACTCCAAGTATGGGATGTAAATTATAAGGGGAAACTGATATAATGAGGAGGATGGGTGAGGTCAGATCTAAGGACAGGAAAGTAGCAAAGTTCTGGGGGACATGGAGAACAGGTAGGTCACCTCTAGAAAAGAGGTAAAATCTTGTGATCCAGGGAATAAGAACTTTAACAATGTTAGAGCTATGTTCCTGGTGTCATTGAAGTAGTACTCTTAAAAAAAAAAAAAAAAAAAGCCCAGAAGTACAAATCTTAGACCACTAACTCAGAAATATACTTTTCTTAAATTTCTCTTAGGAGCCCCTATTCTTCTGAGTGGTAGAAATGTAAACATAAGCTGGTCAATTTGAAGTTCTCCATCCTTCCCCAGTGTTGAGTCTTAGCGCTGTGGTCTTACTGTGTGCCACGACACCGGGGGCAGGAGATTGAGACACTGGACCTAGTCACTGGTCCACATAGGTTTCTGCTACATCATCCTTCATTCCAAGTCAGGTCTGAAGGATGCACCTCGTGTCTGTACTTGTGCTAAATGTACAGAATCCCTGTGCTTCCCTCAGCCTTGAGACACTCAGTAGCACTAAAACCCTGTGCTTACCTCAGAGCCTCTCTCAGCAGCAGCAGGTCACTCTTGCCTTCTCAGAAGGTGAAGCTGAGCCAATAGAAGACTGTGAAGCTCTCTAGGTTCTCTCCCCAGGCAGACCCTACAGCCCCATCTTCTCTGAGATCTTGGTGCCTCTCATGGCCCCACCTGAGAAGAGAGGCATGCTTTCACTGTGTTTTCTGACCTCACACACCTTCATGGAGTTCTTTCATAGTCCACTCCTGGACTCATTTTTCCTCCTATGCTCCTTTTTCTTCAATTTTGGAAGAACTTAACATAGTTAGAGTGCAGAGAGACAGGAAGCTTTGATATGACTCAACATCTGTGTTCCCAAATTTATTAGCTGGCTTTGAGATTCAAAAGCCAAAAGCCAATTACTTTGTTCCTTTCTTTTCTCCTCTCCTCCCCCTTTCCTCTCTCCCCTCCTCTCTCTCCTCCCTTCCCCTCCCCTCTCCTCCTCTTCACTTCCTTCGCTTTGCTTCACTTCTCTTCTGAATTATCCATTCCCTGAGACAATGACTGGGAAGGGGGACAGGGGGTGCAAAGAAATACAAAGAAAAAGATTGTTTAACATTTCAAAACTATTCAGCACAAACAGCATGTTGCACTTAGTAAGCATGCAATAAACAGGTGTGTGTTTGAATCTGTTAAAGGACTAAACAATTTTAGGAAGGACTTTTTTTTTTTCTTAAAGAATTATTTATTCATGAGAGACACAGAGAGAGAGGCAGAGACACAGGCAGAGGGAGAAGCAGGCTCCATGCAGGGAGCCCGACGTGGGACTCGAACCCAGGTCTCCAGATCACGCCCTGGGCTGAAGGCGGCACTAAACCCCTGAGCCACTGAGGCTGCCCAGGAGGGGCTTTCTTGATGTTTCCAAATCAGGCTGTGAGATGTTTCCCTGGGAAAGTTGATTTATGATTGGCAAGCTCTGATAAGCAACGTTTGCTTTATACCCACTTTCCTTGGATGCATTTATGCCTTAAAGCAAGAACTACTTTAGTTTAAAATTATTCTTAGGTACATGAATATTCATAGCAGCATTATTCATAATAGCTGAAAACTGGAAACAACCCAAATGTCCATCAACCAATGAATGGATAAATAAAATATGGCATATCGATGCAATGGAATATTGTTCAGCAATAAAAAGAATGAAGTCCTGATATATGTTATCACAGGTTTGAACCTCAAAAACATTATGGTAAGAAGGAAGTCCTAAAGGACTGCATATTGTGTAATTCTATGTATATGAAATGTACAGAAAGTAGATAGTGGTTGCCTAGGGCTGCTGGAGAGTTTTGGGATGCTGGGATTGAAGCCTGATGGCTAAGGAGTGCTGGGTTTCTTTTTGGAGTATTGAAAATATTCTAAAGTAGATTGTGGTAATGGGTGCACAGCTTGGTGAATACACTAAAAGCCATTGAGTTGTGTACTTTAAATGGTTAATTGTGAAAAAAATGGTTAATTGTGTAATATGTGAATTATACTCATTATAGCTATTAGAAAAAAAGTTGGCATTCGAATTCTAGTAGCTAATGATGGCTTCAGTCTTCTTTTCAGAGTTAAAAGAGTGAAGCCAAAAATGAGAATTTGTTTGTATATATTTGAGTAACTTTGTTATTATTTCAAAGTGGAATTCTTCCCTTTTTTGGATCTAGGGCCAAATGTAAACTCACAAATTGCTTATTTGTATACACTTGCCTTTTGAGATTCAGTACTCAGTATTTCTCTTACCCAGTGAAGTTTTAAGACTTACAGAATTGAAATTACTCAGATTGAATTTTCTAAATTCATTTATGTAAAGAAGAGACAAATTGCAAAATCATTTGAAAGCAGACAGTGAATTTTTCTGAAAAGTGATACGACATTGGCAGTTTTTGTGTGACGATCCAGTTAAATCCATTTGGTTATTTTCCTTCTGCTCCTTCTTCTCTTGCTATCCATTCTTCTTCTGGTAGGAAGAGCTGGCTACCTATGTGCAAACGGCTGGGTTGAGAGTCAGTGGCAATAAAAATCTTAGTTGCTGGACCAGCCAAGCATATTCTGAATTCTGACCTCTTCAAAACAATAGCATTTTTGCATGATTAAGTATATACAGTCTGTTCCAAAACATTACAGAGGAAAGCAGGCTAGTCTGTGCCTGGATCACCATTCTGAGCTTGGTCTTCTTGCTTTGTGAATAAGAAGAATCTAAACACTAAAAGCTTGTATACACCATGGATTGGGTCAAGTGCAAATGGCCACCCCAGGGATGCATATAAAAAAATGGAGCCAGCCACACCTTGTTTCAGATGACAGCACAGCAGATTTAGCAGGTCCTATATCTAAGGACCCAGGGCTTGAAGGCCTGGGCACATCAATGCATTCGCAAGCTCTATCAGCACCATTAGAAAGTCATTTCCTCCAAAGCTTACGGGAGGCTGCTTGTCCCTCACAGAGCATGTGCAGACAGGGGATGGACCTCAGTTTTAGATTGGACAATATTTTCACTGTCTGGAATTCTTGAGCAGGGCAATCTCTCCTCCTCTGAGCCCTGAAATAGCTCCCCTAATCTCCACTGACAATGACTGCATGGAAGTAGCTTTTTACTTTTAAATACATTTTCAAAAAACACAGAGAAGATGAAAGAAGGATATTTTTTAAAAACCTTAGGATATACCCATTGTTAATACCTTGGTATATAAGTGCTTTCCAACAGGAAGAGAAAAGGAACCACAAATATGAACTATACATGTAGTTTAGAAATTTCTAGTACCCACATTTAAAAAGTTTAAGAGAGGGATGCCTGGGTGGCTTAGCAGTTGAGTATCTGCCTTTGGCTCAGGGTGTGACCCTGGGGTCTGCAGATCAAATCCCACACCGGGCTCCATGTGGGGAGCCTGCTTCTCCTTCTACCTGTGTCTATGCCTCTCTCGCTGTGTCTCTCATGAATAAAGGAGTAAAATCTTTTAAAAAACTAAAAATAAAAAGTTTAAAAGAAACAAGGGAAATGAATTTTAAGAATGCTTTAACTTAATATACACAAAATATCATTTCAACATATAATCAACATAAAAATTATTATTGGGATATTTGACATTCCTTCATAGTATCTTTGAAGCCCAGTGTGTATTTTACACGGATCGTACACCTCACCACATTTCAAGTGCTACTGAGCAACATATGACTGGTGCCAGTACTGAACAGTGCAGGTTGTGTGTGTGTGTGTGTGTGTGTGTGTGTAGTGTTGTGAAACTTTACTCAAAATTTGGTTCTGATACTATACCAAAGGAAGGAGCACCCAGGCTTTCTTATGAGCTTGCCCAAATGTGGGTGTAGGGCAGGAGGTAAGAACGAGGGGTGAGGCTTCAAAGGCCATCGACTGTCAATCATAAAAAAAAAAAAAGGAATTGGACTCTCTTTGTATATGTATGTTTATCTATCTATATCTATCATATGTATCATACTCTTCCATATGTCCAGATGATAAAAGATACTCAAAACTACATGTTAAAAAATTAAATAGGGAGGGGGTAAGTAAATTGGAAGACTAAAAGTGTACAACTTAGCGAACAAGGCTATGTATGCATAGCAAAAGTGCACTAGATTGGAGCAGGACACACAACAACCCCTCCCACTAGCAAATATGGCCCAATCATTGCCCCTGAAATAGAACTCGGCCCTTGCTGATCCTTTTCCTGGAATGTTCTCTGCCCAGGCTCCAGCCCCACCCCTTATGCCAGCTCTAGGGCTCCTCTCTCAGGTCTTTCGGTTCTCCATCAGGTTTTACTTCCAAGCTCTTCTTCGAGGGGTCCTCCCATCTGCACTATCTTCATGAATAGAGCTTCCCTGGCCCCTTATTCTCCTCCTCTCTTGGTTGTTTCATGTTTCTTTGTGAAGCTACCCGCTTCTGGGATTTGTTATTTTGTTTGCAGTGTATCTGCCTCTATGACTCTGGAAGCTCCATAGGTCAGGGCTTTGGGGCGGGGGCGGCGGGGGCGGCGGGGGGGGGGGGGGGGAGCTGTTTTGCTCCTGGCAGTTGGCCCCAGCACTTAGACAAGAGGCTGGTGCACAGCAGGGTCTCTATGCAGTTGTGGAATGAGTGCCCGCTTGGTTAGGAGCACTCTTGGTGGCCAGGAGAAAGAGAAGCTGCAGGCCCTACCGTTAGTGCTACATGGTTTTCATAAAAGACAAGAGTCAGGATTTCTCTGTTTGAAGAAAAGCAATTTTGTTTTTAAGTGCTGAGAATAACGTTAGGCTAACTAAGGATTTCTGGAATGCTTTGGGATTTGTTTTAATGAACAAATGGAAATTGTATCTAATTAGCATTAATTTTTATGTGTAAACGGGTACATCCAAATTGTATAAAAGCAATTCTCTTGAATAATTTAAACATCTTCTTCACCCCGCAAAGCATTTAGCACAAGCTTCCCTCAAAGATTCTATTAATGGGAACTAAAACCATGAGGTTGAAATGCAAAATAAGGGAGTTGTTTTTTTTTTTGTTTTTTTTTTTTTTGTTTTTTTTACTTATGTGGGTGTATAAGTGAATACCTCCCAAATGTGCAGACCCAAGAATCAGATATCAAGGATCCTGGGAAAGTTGACACATGGCCCATTCTAATATAACCTCAAGTTTAGGGATGTTTTATTGAAAAGAATATAGGAAGAAGGGAAAGCCTTCCTTATGGTAGAATTCAAATTAATAAATATAGAAAGAACGATGGAAATAAAAAATCCACCATCAGGCAAAGCTATTGTTGTAGCAAGTATCATCAGCGTATGCTAAAATTAGTGGTGAAAAGTATGACAAGAAAGAGGATACTAATATACTCTCAGAGTATCTCTCTACTAGATACATCAATTCTAAAGGAAAAAAAAAAAGCTTTCCTGTAGGGAAACGTGGTAGGCACCACCTAAATTGAGTGATCTAAGTTAACATCACCAGTCCCTTGGGCAGCCCTGGTGGCGCAGCGGTTTAGCGCCGCCTGCAGCCCGGGGTGTGATCCTGGAGACCCCGCGTCGGGCTCCCTGCGTAGAGCCTGCTTCTCCCTCTGCCTGTGTCTATGCATCTCTCTCTCTCTCTCTGCGTCTCTCATGAATAAATAAATAAAAATATTTAAAAAAATCACCAGTCCTGAGATACCTTGACTTCCAGCTCCAAATGTCACTTGTGGGGAATTCTCGACCAAAAGGCAGAAGTCAGATTTAATCATGAGGAATCATCAGGCAAATACAAAATAACTTAATGTTTTACAAAATAACTTAACCACTCTTCAAAAAATGTCAAGGTAACAAATGATTGGGGAAGACCAAGAAACTATTTTCAATTTGAGGTGATTATAGGGGCATGAAATTTAATGCAATGTTCATCCTGGATTGGATTCTGGGCCAGAAAAAGGACATTGGTGGGACAATTGGCAAAACTGGAATGTGGTCTAGAGATTAATTAATAGTATTGTATCAACATGAATTTCCTGATTTGGATACTTGTCTTAAGATTATGGGTGATGTTACTAGGGGAAGCTTAGTAATGGCTATAAGGGAGCTCTTGCACTGGTTTTGCAGTTTTTTTTCTCTGAAATGAATTCAAAATAAAAAATCGAAAACAAAGATAGGTATATTTAATTGGTAATCTGACCCAAGCATGGGAGTAATGTTAATAGTAGTAATACTGTTATACATTAGACTGTATCCTTCCCCCAGTTCACACACATGTTGAAGTTCTAGCACCCTCAGAATATCACCTTACTTGGAAATAGGGTCATTGTACAGGTAAAGCTTATGCAGTCCTTACAAAAAGAGGAAGTTTGGACACAGGCGGGCACAGAGGGAGAATGCCATGTGTAGATGAAGACAGCGATCAGGGTAATGCAGCAGAAGCCAAGGAGCACCAGAGATTGCCTGCAAACCACCATGTGCTCATAGAAGGATGTGGAACAGATTCTCCCTTCACAGTTCCCAGAAGAAACCAACCTTGCTGACAGCTTAATCTTGGACTTCCAGCCTCTAGAACTGTGAGACAATAAGTACCTGTTGTTTATGCCAACTGGTTTGTGGTATGTCATTAATTGGCCCTGGCAAACAAATACACTAGTTAACATATATCGAGAACATACAACACACATTCTATTCTGAGCTCTTTACATGAATTATTTCATTTCATCTTTACTCTGCCCTTTGCAGTAAGTGCTACTATTGCTTCCATTTGATGGCTAAGAGAATTGAGGCTACAAGTGGTAAGGAACTATAGCTAATAAATGGCAAAGTGGGTTAAAACCTCTACAGTCTGACACCGTCCTCCTGGCTTTCTTTTTTTTTTTTAATTTTATTTATTCATAAGAGAGAGAGAGAGAGAGAGAGAGGCAGAGACACAGGCAGAGGGAGAAGCAGTTTCCATGCAGCGAGCCTGACATGGGACTCGATTCCGGGTCTCCAGGATCACGCCCTGGACTGAAGGTGGCGCTAAACCGCCCAGCCATCTGGGCTGCCCCCTCCTGGCTTTCAATCCCAAAGGTTTCCTATGGGATGTGAAATGGCTGCCTTTGATTAGTTTCTCTTTATACCTTCTATATAAATTCCAGGGATGAAAAATAGTAAAGTACACATGGGGATACCAAATCCTGTTTATTCACCACTCATTTCTCTACGATCACACCAGCCTGATGAAATCAAACGTCTGCTTATTTGGAAACACTCAACATCTGACATCTTAGTCCTCCCAAGAAAGGAGCATTAGTCATCCAAGGAGAGATTCCATTTTGAAAGTGGGCTAATAATTTAAGTGAGTATTGGGATTACATTCAGTCATTCAAATCACGCAGGACTGCATCTAGGGGCAGTGGAGCTACTTAAGAAAAGTGGAGAGTAAATGTTTCCTCCATTTTATAGCAAATAATCAGAGAGAATTGCCCACTGGGGTCCATTTTGTTCCATTTTGAGTCATTCCTTCATTCAATTAACCTTTATTGAGCAACCCTGGGCTTCTTGGCACCAGGCTCAGCCAGCAGGATTTGAAGAGTCAAGTGTTCAGTTTGTCTCTTATTCAGGGTTGTTCCTAAGGTAAAAAGGTGGAGGTGAAAGCTTTTGAAGGCACATCCCCATTTCCCAGTTCTTAACCCCCTCCCCTCACAGTCTTCTGAATGACTGAAGGGAATTTTCTTGCATGTAATTTTCTAGCTCACATTTCATACATGGGCTCTGAACCCATATATCCAAGAGTTATTGGAAACTCCATTGGTTGTCTCATGTGTATGTCCACAGATATAAAGTAGAACTCCTTGTCTTAATTCCCTCACCTTTGTTCCTTTCCCGCTCAAGTCAGCTTCTCTCTCAGTGAATAGTTGATCAAGTCAGGAGCCTTGAAGTTCCATGTAAGTAGGGACTAAGTCAACATCCTGTGACTCCTTTAGTCCTTGGACCCATATACTATAGAATGTGCTAACAACAGTGTGTTGAATGAATAAATGTAGGAATGGACTTTACTCTTGATTCTTCTCTTTCTTACCACTCATGTCCAATTAGTAAGTTCTGTCAATTCTCTCCTTCATTTCTTTCAAAGTAGTCCTCATATCTCCACCCCCAACCAGCATTTTTCCAGTCCACTCTGTTATAATCTCTCACCTGGACTACTACTGTGCCCTTTACCTGTTCTACTTACCTTCTACCCCAATCTGTTCTCCATGTAGCAGGTTGAGTGATTTGGTGAAAACGAAAATCTGGCCCCATCACTTTTCTGCTTAAAACTCTTCAATGGTGGGGCACCTGGATGGCTCAGTGGTTGAGCATCTGCCTTCGGCTCAAGGCATGGTCCCAGGGTCCTGGGATGGAGCCCCATATCAGGCTCCCCATGCGAAGCCTGCTTCTCCCTCTGCCTGTGTCTCTGCCTCTCTGTGTGTCTCTCGTGAATAAATAAATAGAATCTTAAAAAAACAAAACTCTTCTATGGCTTTCATCACCATTATGGTAAAGTCCCAGCTTGACATCTGAGGACCTACCTACTTTAGTTTATTTAGTAAAATTTAGTTCCTTCTTATTCCCCATCCTTGTCTTTTATCTTTCCCCTTCTTGTCCTCACACTATGCTTTAGTTCAAAGGAGCTTTCACTGATTTCCAAACATGTCTTTCTTCCAGACTTGTGCTCATGTTATTCCCTTTATCTGGTAGTTCCTGTTAGTTCTTAAAGTCCCAGCCTGGATACATCCTCATTTGGGAACCTGTTTTAGTTTCTGCTGCTGCTGCAACAAATTAGCAGATTATTAGCTGCCTACGACAATACCCATTTATTATCTCGCAGACCTGAAGGTCAGAGGTCCAGGTGGGCTGGGCTGGGTTCTCTGCCTAGTGTTTCACAAGGGAAGGCTGTGTTCCTTTCTGGAAACTCTGGGGAACAATCTGCTTCCAAACTCATGCAGGTTCTTGGCAGAATTCAGTTCGTTGTGGTTGTAGGAGTGAGGTCCCCATTTCTCTGAAACTTGGCCCCTTCGTATTCAAGCCAGCAACAGCTTAAAGGTCAAATCCTTCTCATGCTTCATCTGTGACTTCTCCCTCTACTGCAACTGACTTTTAAGGACTCGGTGTGATCACTCTTGCTCCGCTTGGCTCATCTGGGATGATCTCATCATATTCACAGGTTCTAGGACTAGGTGTAGACGTCTTGTGGGAGGGGGGCAGTATTACGTCTGCCACAGATGCCTGCCTTCAAATCTCAGTTCCAGGTCCCTCCTTTCCAGTCCTGTGGCAGGCACTGTTGGTTGCCTAAGCAATAGCCATTTCCCATTCAGCCCTTCCCTGCTGTCAGGGCCTGCCTCCCACTTTAGAGAGAGATACTGCCGGATTTGTTTTCCCAGCCTCCTGGTGTAGGGCAGGGAAGGTAGGTAGGGCATGAGCTTGTCTGCCCAAGGACTCTGGAAAGACTGTCATCTCTGATTTTATTATTTTTCTATTTTTTTATTATTATTTTTTCATCTTCTCTGATTTTAAACAAATTTTTGAGGAGAGCTGCCTTTCCGATCTTTAGCCACGGTGATATGAGAAAGCAACACAGGGAGTTGCAGCAGCCGTCTTGAGGGGCATATATGAGCCTGCATACTGAAGCTAGTGGAGACGAAAGTTCAAAGGAGTGTGAGTTATTGATGATATCATCGAACTGCCGAATTACGCCCCCCACCTCACCTCCAGTGCCCTTAGAGCTCCTTATTGCTCGTCATTTTTTTAGTGGGGTTCCCCTTACTCGCAACCTGAAGCAGCTGCAAAGGCAAATCCCCACAGATAACTCCACAGAGCTTTCCTTACCTATGCTAACACCAACCACACTGTACACTTAGTGTCCTTGCTGCTGTCTTCAGCCCTCTTGAGACTCTAAGATCTTCGACGCAGTCGACCCGCCCGCCTTGCTCAAGTATTCTCCCCTGCACGTCTGTGCCTAGCACAGTAGACATGGAGTAATTATTTGCTGAATGAATGAATGAATGAATGAATGAATGAGTGAAAGCCCTTCCCATCCTTCAATTCCTTTACCCCAAGTACCTGCCACTGTCACCACGAAAAGGGCTGCCATAGGTGTATGGGCAGGCTGTGTCCTGCACAAGGGGTCCTGATTGAGGGGTCAAGAGAGAGCAGAAATCTAGCCTGCTCTCCACTCAGGAAGCCACGTACCCTGATATGAGGCTGTGTCTGCCCGGAGGAGGGGACACTTTTTTCGTATTAGCATTAAGGTGCTCTAAGGCTAGTAGAAGTCCTGTGGCAGCCCAAATTCCAACTTTTCTCATCTTATAGGGCTCATGCCCTTACTGTTTCTTTTCCATCTTCCCATGGAGTGGAGCAGAGGATGCTCTTCAGGTTCTGGTCACCACATTCCAAGGAGCTGGGCAACTATTTTGAGAGGCAGATTAGTATTAGAGTGTTTGTGGGAATCCCTAGGTTTTCATGTGCTGCCCCTTGCTGGTGATAGGCTGGTCATATTAATAGCAATCTTCTGGGAATTATGACTTAATGTGTCAGGAACAGCCAAAATGGGAGTCCGGAGACTCACATTCAAGTTTCAGCCCTGGCGTTAATCAGGCTCCGGGTGCTTGGGCAAGGCACCACACTTATCTGGCCTTCAATTTCCTACTTTATAAAACTAGAGGTCTTCAAACTGGGCTGTGAAGAGTTTAGGGGTGTTGATGTGGGACCTCAGGACTCTCAGTGGTGACTAGGGAGGGGGACTGAGTGGGTGGGAGACTTCGGCCAGAGCAGCTCTCTGCTTTTGCCTACTTTACATATAGGACTTTATAAAAAATTAATTTTTAATTATGCAGGAACTCTGCTAATATATTCCTCTTGTAAAGAATGAGAACACTGCTGATAAGACTAAAGAGGCTTTGGCCACCATTCTCCCCAGTGCCTGTCTATGGTGGATTTCATCTAAGATTTCCACTTGAACAAAGGGATTCTAGCTCAAACAAGCTGGGAGACCATTGGTCTGGTTACCTGTAAGGACCCTAAAGGGGCAACAAGAGGGATTTCATAAAAGGGGGCAGCCATGGCTGGAGAATGTTTTAATAAGGCCAAGCAGAAAGCCAAGCAGTGGTTGCTGAAATGCAGCACTGCTCCGTATGCTGTGATTTGGGGGCACTATCACTGCTGTGTACTGGCCATGGGCACAGGATGGGCAGGAGGACACAGATTTCTGAGTCAGGGCCGGAAAGCTTATGTACACGTCCAGAACCAGCCCTCACCTCCGTGGGGTGGAAGGAAGCGCTGGGATTAGGACTGCTTCTCCTTTTTGGCCTGACTTGATAAAAACAGAAACTGCAACTGACATTTGAGGTATACTTGCCAGATGCCGGGTGCTGTGTGCCTCATTTCCTTAAATTCTCAACATCCCCGGGGATGTAACACTGCTAGCATCCTTATTTTAGAGGGAAGGAAACTGAGGCACAGAGAGATTAAGGAATTGCCTAAAGGCACATAGCAGGTAAGTGGGCAACAGGGATTTGAACCCAGGTCTCCTTGTTCCAGGGCCAGGTACACACACACACACACACACACACACATGCACACGCATGCCCATGCACACGCATGTGTACACTGCGCCCTGGATCCTCCCAGGCACTGTGGTCCCATTCCATCAGTGTTTGGTGGTGCTTGTTGGATGGTGGGCATGGGAAGGAGGAAGCGGACTGGACTTTGTGCAAGATTTGGCCTCCAGCTTTCCCTCTCCTCCATATCCCAGGGTCACC
Source organism: Canis lupus dingo (assembly GCF_003254725.2). Lineage (NCBI taxonomy): Eukaryota > Metazoa > Chordata > Mammalia > Carnivora > Canidae > Canis > Canis lupus. The sequence goes on along the minus strand of NC_064246.1, from coordinate 51,630,008 downwards.
GGCAGAGTACTCAGCTCTCCAGAACCCCCCATCCTGGCGTTAGCAATGGCCCTTTTGCAAAGAGCCAGGGAAGCCGCCTGGTCAGCTGGGGCGAAGGGCCTGGGAGAGACGGTTTACGTTCCTAATGAAAGAGTCCGAGGAGCCCGGCAGCAGGTCACACAGGGGCTGTGCACGCTGCGGGGCGGCTGCCAGGACGCCCGCCCCACACGCCACCAGAACCCAGGCCTGCGTGAAGGTAAATGCAAATCAGCTCTGCCCAGGGCGCTTCCTGCAGAAGGAGGCTTTTCAGTATGCACGCCTGGTTTCCTCTGCCCTCAGCCTGAATGCTGATTTTATTTTTTTGCATTTTATGAGCTCAAGAGAAGGAATTCATTTCCTTGGTTATAATATGGCCCTATGGAGAAAGTCTTGTCCAAATACATTTTGCTCACAAACGCTGTCCTAGAAGAGGGGCCATCCTGAAATGAAATGGAGAGAGATGATTAAAATCTGATTTATAGGTAAGGTGCATTGGTAGACTTATGCCAAATTATTGCATCCAGGAAGGAAAAGTCTCTTCCTGGGAGCTGAAAACCTTTGTAAAAGAAAGCTTGAGGGTGCACATACCCTTATCCCAGTGTAGCTATATTTTAAAGTATGTATTCACCATGTTTGCCCCCTTCAGACTGTACAATTCCTGAAGGCAGAAATTGGGTTCATTGCCTCTTGGTATTCCCCACATGGGGATGTTTCTGCAATTTTACTTATAAGAAAGGTGTTCTACACTGAGGACCTTGACTGATCTCTTCATCGACTGATTAATGCTTCCTCCATCCCAATCCACTTCTGACACACATCACAACCTCCTAACAACGATCCCTCCATCTCCCTAATGCCACAAAAGCACAGGGTCCTGAATTATTCTTCTTTTGGGTTATAGGTAATAGAACATTAGTAATCAGCTTTTATTTAGTACTTATTTATGGATCAGGGATTTTTATAAGCACTTTCCAAGGGTTATTCCATTAATCCTCACAACCACCTCTGAGAAGTGGGGACTGTTATTATCCCATTTTACAGATGAGAAAACTGAGGCTTGAAGAAGTAACTTGCTGAAGATCACAGAGCTGGTCAGTGGGAATAGCTACCACTTACCAAGTGCCTACTGCGGACCAGGCACTGTGCTAATCCCATTACACTGATTGTCTCATAGAGTCCTTAACCCTCAAGAAGTGACCTTCAGCGTTTGGAATTTCAAGCATTTAATCCTTTGGAGACTGGAAGCAGTGGGAGAGCAAAGTCTCACTTAGCCTTAGTCTCCAGAAAGTTGAGGATGGTGCCAGGACAGAGCAGTTACTCAAAAACACATTATTGAGTGAATGAAGGAAGAGCAGAGATGATCTTCCCTTGGGAACTGCTTGCCTGAACCCCCCTCCCTCCTCACTCAGGTTAGTCCTGCTCAGGCTCAGACTGTCCTGGAACAAGCTTTCTAACCGTGGTTACTTTTCTTCAGGTAGGCAGAGTATCACGAAGACCCGACTTGACATCACTGGTTGTGGCTCCAGGGCTTCTCTAGGGGTATGCCAGCTGTAAGGGGCAGAACCAGATGTCAATTCTTACCAGGCTGGCTTGGCTTCTTTTTCTGCCATGGCCAGGTGCCTCTCATAGATGGGGAGCTATGGAGATGTTTAAGAGAATATTTAATTTTCAGTTTATCTGTTTTCTGTTTTGAAAACAAACATGGGAGGAGTTATTGTTTAATGGGTAGAGTTTGCTTGGGAAGAAGAGAAAATTCTAGAGATGAATGGTGATGACAGTTGCAGAACAATTTGGATGTAGCTGATGCCACTGAATTCGACTCCTAAAGATGGCTAAAATGGTACATTTTATCATATGTGTCTTTTACCACAATTTAAAAAACCACACACATGGATCTATCTTTCTAACACAAGAAGTCTGGGGTAGGTGGTTACAGGGCTTGGTTCAGCTTCTTGATGTTGCTACGGTCCCTGAGTCCCTTTATCTTTACAGTCTCAGCATGATTGCTTCTATTCTGGTTGCAAGGTTTCCTCTGAGACTTCTTAAATTTCTTTTTTTCTTTATTTATTTGAGAGAGAGAGAGAGAGAGTGAGAGCAGGAGCAGGGAGAAGGAGAGAGGGGAGGAGGAATTGGAGGAACAGAGGAAGGGGGAGAAGAAGGGGCAGAGGGAGAAGCAGATTCCCTCCTGAACAGGGAGCCCCATGCGGGGGCTTGATCCTGAGACTCTGGGATCACGACCTGAGCCAAAGGCAGACTCTTCACAGACTGAGCCACCCAGGCGCCCTCGAGACTTCTTAAATTTCATCTGCTCAAGAGGGCAAGAGGGGAATGGGTAATGCTCGCTATGGGTCTGTTTTTTCTCAGGAGAAAGCCAGCAGAATTTTCTTACATGTCATGGGCTGGAACTAGGTCTCCTGGCCTTGCTGGGCAGCCAGCACGGCTAGAAAAGTGATTACTTAGTTTCCCAACTCTAGAGCTCAGGAGGGTCACTGGAAGAGAAAGAAGTTGAGAGTGAGTGGTGATGGGACAACCAGCAGGTTGTGCCCAGCGCCCTGCTGAAGGTCACGTGTCATGTTAGCAGGGCTAAACAGACCCAGTGGTGGATAGATGCCCCACAAAAAAGGACTGTTCTGGAGACTATCTTTCAAAGACAAAAGCTCTTCAGTGCATGTACTGAAATTAAAATTAACTGAATGCTAAGAGGTCACGTCAGATGGGAGCCAGGACATCTGAGCTCTGCCCCACGCTGGCCGGAAGTCTTGGGTAAGGTCCCCTGGTCCCTGTACTCATAAATGTGATTAATTATTTTTTCTTGGTTAGCGTTGCTCATTAAGTACCCATTAAGTGTTTTGGTATCTCTAGATGAAAGACCTTATACGAGGACAAATAGTTGTTATTACCCAACCGTGTGCTATCAAGTGTGGGCTCATAATACAAGATAATAGGTTTCAAATGTTGGATTAGGTCCATCATTCCTCTTGGTCAAAAGCAGAGTAGAATAAGGGCTCCAGGAGACACTTAAGATAAGGGCACTCACAACATCCCTATTATGATTATCTTGCCATTGCAAGGAAGCCCAGATACATACTCTTGGCCATTGAAGATGGTAGAGAATGGACTCCATTCTCTGCGATCCCACTGCTTGCTCTTTCCCTGGGAGGCACCAAAGAGAAATTGGCCTGCCCTTTCCTTGACCTCCCCTTTTCTACGGAGCCTTCCTGGGCTTCACTGGTTCTTCTCCTTTGTTCTTACCGCAGGGCACTGTATACTGAATATTTTAGCATTTAGTGGTACCGAAGTTAACTTTTCATCCCTGTTTTATAAGCTGCGCCAGGAGTGGGCACTGTTTGGGGAAGGCAACCCAAGGTTTTCTGGAACTCCTCCATCTCAAGTCGCATGACAAACCTTCTGTAAACACTGGACCTGGATCTATGAGCTGGGAGCTCGTGACTCGATCACATTGGGGTTTTATTTCATGATGTTTTGGAAACAGTAGAGTGGATTCTAGGATAGATGGCAAAAGAAGCAAGTGCATCCAACCTCTGAAGAGGGTATAAGTGCAGTTCCCTGCCCTTCCAGAGTTCCCTGTGGTCTGACCACAGGGACATTCCCTGAGCTCAGCAAGACACTGACTTTGGGAATTCTATAAAGGGAAAGGGCAACTCTGCAGAACTGGAAGTGAAATCGCTTCAAAGAAGAGCAACTCTTAAATGGCAGGGGGAAAATAATGCAGTCCTGGTAAATGTGGGAACAGGATACTCGAGTCAGCTGAGAAAGCCCAAAATATTATTGCAAACAAGAGTTATATTTTTATTAGTGCATTGTCAGAATGCAAAAACAAATAAGTAAACAGAAAAGAAATGAAATCACTTTACAGAAAGCACATTCATTACTTAAAAGTAGCACCTCAGCGATTGGCACTTTCTGGTCACATCCACCAGTCAGGTTCACTTGCGCTGTCCAGTAAGCAATTCTTGACCATTTTCTTTGCATCCATGTGTTTTTTTTGCCTGGCTATTAAGGAGCAGCTGGAAATTCTGACAATTTTTTGTGCTTGGCCATGTTGGTTCTCCCTCTTGGATCATAAGACCTTTTTACTTCCAGACACTTACAGTGTCCCTGGGTCACTCTCCAATGACTTACAGATAGATGGGGATGGGGACTGGCAAGGTGGCTGAAGCTGAATCTCAATTTGAGTTATTTGTCTCAGGTCTTTCTAAATTCAGGCATCCAAAAACTAAACTTGCTTAAAAATGCAAGTGGCCCTGAATTGCTTTATCAACACCACCGCAAGGAAGTCTTTATGGATACAGGATCTAACATCTCCGTCTCCAGAAACTTCTCAAATGGATTCGTGTCTCCATGTCTCTATTTAACTACCTCTGTGTTCCCATCCATCACAAATATATTATGGTGCTGGCATCATAATATTGTGTGCTCACTGGTTGTCATAAAAATGATACATTCTTGCTTGAAAAGTTGTCAGTATAAATAACACATAAATTCACATTTTGCATAATAGGGCCTATTCCTTACAGATCAGGTCCTGAGGGTATGAAACATACAATATATCTTGGCACACAAGTGTTCAATAACAATAAATTAATAAATACATAAATTACTTAAATATTTAAATAGCATTAAGGTCAGTGGCAGCCTGCTAGCTGAAAATCTATAAATAAAGTAGCTGATTGTTTCAGTGGGCATTTGGCATTTAAATGTAAAAAATATTGCGAAGACACAATAATGACCCTTTACAAAAAGAAAATTAGGCAGAAAATAACTTTTGGAGCCTCTTCAATGTGTCCTTAGAAAATTTTGCATAATATCTTCCACTTTCCCTCCAAGATTCATCCTGGGGGTGGAACCTGAAAAAAGAATACCAATAGTTTATGTAGATTAGAAATGTGGCAGCAAGCCCCCTTACTTCACACACCACGATACTGGGGCAATTGGGTTTGGGGATTCCATGTCAGAAAGGCCCAGCCCATCCTTATGTGGCTGAGGATTTGGATTTGGTTGCAGTCAGTGCCCCCCCACCCAGGGTGCCCAGGATAAGGTGCTAATTCCTGAAAATCACTTGCAAGCTCTTTTTGCTCCTTTGGCTACCTCTCTCTGCCTTCTCCTCCAGGAGGGCAGGACCTATGCCTGTTTTCTTTACTGCAATATCTGTGCATCCAGCATATTCCCCAGAACAATATGGACATCAAATAATACCTGTTATTTTTTATTTTTATATTTTTAAAAATAATACCTGTTTAATGAACAAATGTGTGTTTCTGACTCTGGTGACTGTGTACCAGGCACCCTGTCTCCCTTTTCTCTCATACTGTCCCCCACCATTGCCCTGCACCCCGGGGACGCTGAGTGTTCAGGTGTGGCCTGGGCTTTGTGGGCCTGCTCACCTAACTGCAGGACACAGATGCCCAGTCGCTCCAGGATGAACTATAGTAGCGGTCTCGGGCTTGCACGCGGATCTTGGCATCCTTGTGGCACACGACCTTGGCTGAGGTCTTGTCCACGCAGAGTCTATCTTTCTGCAAAGGAGAGGGAAGTCTTTGGCAATGCAGTCACAAGATGGGCTGAGGGTATTTCTGCAAAGCTTGATCTCCCCAAACCAGCACACCTCGATTTTAGGGCATCACTGTTGCAATAAACTGTGGAGTTGTGTAGAACGTGCGCCACCTACTGATAGAAGCTCTAAATACAGATGAAGCTTTTAGACTTCAGCCTAGGGGGAGAAATGGTTTGGTCCAGCTTTCCTGTTTCTAGCACAGCTGCCTTACCGGAAGGCCCCATGCACTCTCACCTCTGTACTAGGCCGATGGTGAAACTAAGGCAGATTTTCTCTAGCTGTCGCCTGGATATTCTGAAATACTATATCCTGATCCACTTATCAGAAAACATGCTGAAATCCAGGCATTGCTAACTTTTAGCTGTGTGACCACTGGAAAATGCTTTAGGCTCTGTTGTCTCAGTTTCATCCTTTATAAGAGAGGGATAATAATCATTCCTACCTCATAGATGAGTAAGAGTTAAAGGTAATCATCATGTAAAATTCTTTAATCGGCAAAGTCTTTAATCGGTACAAAGTGTTCGGTAAATATACCTATTAATGATATAAACCTTATGTAGGGAAGATACATATCAATACTTTAAATAATAAATAGGTAAAATCTACTCCAGAATAGCCTTTCCATCCTACAAAAAATAATTCTCAGGGAGTAACTGAATGACCGAATTTCTATCAAATGCTAAACCCTATCCCGAATAAGGCGTTTATCCAGTGATTCTAAAACCGCAGTCCAAGGAGTCTTGGGCTTTATAAAAGCGTCTTCAAGACCTTAGGATTATGATGCCAAGGCAAGAAAGTTGGAATCCATTGTCTTAGCCTATGTAAACACTAACATTCTGCTCAATGAAATAATTTCACGATATGTGGAAGAGCTGGGAATTATCCATTTGGGGTGAGACATAGCATGAATGTTCTATCATTCCTTAGACTCACTAAATTGCAACAATAATAGTTTGAGGCTCCTGGAACTCAGATTTCCTATGTGAGGACCAATTCTGAGTGCAAGAATGAATGACCAACCATACTGAAGGCGGTGGCATGGTTGGGTGTGTGGAATTTTTGTTCACCAGAATGGTTTCCTGGTTCTGACTCTGCCTAGCTGGGTAACTTTGGGTAAGCCCTTGACCCTCTCTGAGCTCCAATTACTTCACTAGTGAAATGTTGATAGTAACACTATCTGCCTTCGTCAGGTTACTTTAAAGATTGAGTGAGATAAACACGTAAAACCCTTAGTGCAGTCTCAGGCACGTAGAAAGTGCTAAATAAATGTTAGCTACTGTTATCACAACTCACCTCCTAGATGTGGGCCCTGCATAAACCTGAATACATGGTACTGGAGTCACATCTTACCTTTTCTCTATTGTTCTTGCCCTGGGCCTGTATGCAAAATGTCAGGGAGAAGTAGGAATGTGGGGTGCTCCAGGTGTCGGGGTATTCCCAGCTGACCTCCACGTGCCGAGAATTTTTCAATGGCTTCAGCTGCAGGTTTGTGGGTGGGTCTGGTTTGACTGTGGAAGAAGATACAGAAACACCTTTGATTTTCCTAACAGGCTTTTGGTGTAAGGTAGTTCCACCTTCTAATCCCACTTTCACCTTTAACCGGTTGTGTGTCTGTGGGATAGTTACTTAACTTCTCTGGGCACCTAGTTGGCAGACGTGAGGCATCCCTGCTGCTGGTGCTCACACTGGTGCCTATGGGAGGCAGTCCTCACCAGTTGTCCAATCCTTTCTGGCTGACCCTGAGAGAGGCTCAGAATCCTCCTCATCCCTGCACAAGCAGATGAACCCTGGCAGTAGGACTACCTCTCCATAGTGCTCAGAAGAAATTCCACAGAGACAAGAAGACTCTCACATCTCGGCTAGGTGCGGAAGGACCACCCTCCCTGTGCTCAATATCCCTCTTTGCACAAAACTTGGACTTGAGCTGAGTCTCTTGCTAAGGACAACATGAGAGACTTCCCACTTAGTGCTCTTTCTGATGTCTTCTCACGGCATCTGGCACTGACTTGTCTTGCAACAGTTGAAGTCAGATTGTCTTTATGCTCATTCATTCATTCATTCAATGAATGGTGAGTGAGCACCAGCTTTGTGCCAGTTACTGTGCAATGTGCGGAGGATACAGCAGCGAGTATCACAAAAGACTCTGTCTTTGAGTAGCATACCTTTGTCTGGATGGGGGGAAAGGAGACACTCTATGGAATGTCCAAAGACCATGGCTCCTAGTAGATGCTTTTCAAATATTCTTCTCTCCGTTCTTAACACAACTGATACCTTCTTTCCTTCAGAATTCAGCTAAATATCATTTCAGAGAGACCTTTCCTGGCTATCCTATGGAACTCAAACCTCCTCCTACCCACAAAGAGTAATTTCTCCACAAATGTTTGAGCAAGTTCTGTGGTTCTGTAAGTTTTATTTCATGATGAATGTCCAATGGATAAATGGTAAAGGAAGTGACAAATGGCAAAATCTCCATTTGCCGATTAAAAAAATTGGTGTCCATTTTGGAGGGGCTTATGTTCCAATAATGAAGATTCTTTTTCAAATGTTAGAGAAAGCCTGGTTGGGAATAATTGCAATTAGTAGGGAAGCCCTGGTTCTGAAGGTAAATATTATGTTCGAGGGGGTCCTCCTGGATTCACCATGGAAGCTGCCTGGGTAGCAGATAGAAGGGTAGCCAAAAGGCCGCTTTTTCCAGTGGGGCAGAACTGGTTTCTGAGTTCCTAGCTGTGATATCTGGGGCAATTTATTTAATCTGAGATTCAATTGTCTCTTCCTTAAAATGCAGAGAATAGTATCTATATTGTAGTCTTTTGGGGGTACAGAATAAAAGAGACAATGCATGTAAACCCCTTACCTCAGTGCATGGGGTCATTGTGAACATGTGACAAATGGCATTTATCCTTATTAAGCACATATAATTAAGCGAACTCACTGATGTCTCTGATGAAGAAGCTGCTGGTGTAGTTTTCATACTTGAGCTTGTGAATAGCATCCACCACGACCTCGATGGGTAGGCTCTCCTCGGCAGAGGGGCAGGCACTGCCCTCCTGACACTCCACTGTGTACTTCTTATAATCCCTGTTGTCCACTCTGACCCTCTCTGCTGAAAGTGTCACTGCTCCACATGTCACCCCTTGGGGGTCAGAGAAGCTGAAGTCAAAGACAGACATTACCCTGTGTCACACATTTGTGGGTAAGCTCCCAGTGGTTGCAGCTAAACAGCTGTTTGAGGATACAATTGATCCAAGTATGCCCTGATTTTTCCTTAAAGCGTAAGAAACTGCCCTCCCCAGGAGAACAAGCTTTGCCACAACAGGCGGTACAAATATTTAGAGACAACTCTGCATTTACATCCCTTTGGCCTAAATGAATTCAGAAATTTTTAGATCCAGAGCCCTTGGTTCAATCTCCCTATTAAAAATTTAAATTCATTTTTCCCACTTTAATTACAAAACCAATACGTGCTAATTATAAAAAATGAAAAAGATTAAAACCTGTATAAATGAAATGTGTGTGCCTCTTTTAACCCTAATCTCACTCCCCAAATAGAAATACTATTCATAGCTTGTTATATCCCTCCAGACCTTTGTCTATGAATATTCAAAGCAATCATATATCCACATGTACATATGGATACACACAAGTTTCTATATATACACACAATGATTTTATTTTTCATTAAATAGATATAACTATGTATATATGTATACATAAACCATAAATATAAAGATATATGTATGGTTTTTAATAACCATCTCTTCCCCCTCTGAACATATGGGAAGTGCTCCATGAGACACCACACAGATTGGGTTATCCACGTTAAGCTGGATAATGTATCACACTTTAACTTTTCCCCTGCTGATTACCAAAAACATCACAATGAACGCTGGCATCTGTGTTTCAGTGCATTTGTATAAGCATTCCTTTGGTAAGCATTTTCATTTTCAAGATGGAACAGGGATACCCCAGGGGTTTATTTACTCAGTTAAAAAGTGACAAGGCCAGGGTGATCACCTGGGGTTTGCTCTGTCAGTTCAGGAACCTAGATGGTGAGTGAGGGAAGACACACAGACCCGCTGACATAGGTTCAGTATCCGTGGAAATGGATTTCTTAGGGGAAGTCCAAGTGTATTGGACAAACAGTAAACTTCAGATCAGTGATGTCGGCAAAAGGAAAAGGAGTTAAGGTGGCTCTGGACAAATTTCTAGAAACCTCAGGGTTTTGGAGTTGGCCTCAGGGCTTTCAAGATCTGTGCACTGGAGCTTTTGTTTCTATTTTCATCTCAAGGTGCAATTTTGGCAAGTCATCATAGCTTTGATTTCTCCTTTTATCCCTCCCCATGGTGCTATGAGCCTTAATGAAGCATTGCCAGGCAATCTGGATGAGTGGGTTCAAACATAGCAGAGGCTATTCTCAGGTCCCAGTAATATCCTGTTCTAACCCACACATTTGTTCAGGCGATTAGCTTAAATCTCCATGTTCTTTCCCCAGTTTAGGTAACAGTGGGCGTTGAAAAAATACACGTTTGACTTTGTTTACTCCCCTATTATTAACTGATAGGCCATGGAGAGGTTGCCCTTGTTTTCTTAATGAAATAGTTCTAGCCAAATACTGAGAAATCAGAGTGATTTCACTTACCCTCTGCTACTTTTGACACTGAATTTCAAATCAGTACTGATTGCCGTCAGCCACCAGCATGTGAAACGTCCAGAATAATTCTTTGCCTCACATTTCAGAAAGATCTTATTTTTGGATTCTGGATTTGAAAAGAACAAAAAGTCAATATTTAGAGGCTTTCTTTCAGATAGACTTTAATTGTGATGAACCACAGGCCACCCAGTGCTACAAGAGTGAAGATCTTCCATTTATTTCCTTGGAAAATGCTGCTGCTCCCCTGATAGGCAGTTCAATGGGGACTGGCAATGTCTCAATAGGTTGCTGATTCTGCAGAGCATGCCATGCACCTAACACATCAGAGGAAGGGATTAAGTTTTTCAAAGCTGCCATCCCAGTGCTGAGTTATTCACTATACACATTGGTTAATTTCCATTAGCATTTAAAAAGAACTTCAGGAAAACCAATCAGATTCACCATGACAATCTCTCAACATGAGATTTGGTTGGTTGATTCCTCCAAGTGTCTAAGAAAGCAAAGAAAAACCTAAGTGCTGGGTGGTTCTAGCAAGGGATTTGATATTCCCTTGTAGTTCATTAACTACACTAGTCATGTCTTGCCTTTTACATTTTTAAAGTTTTTATTTCTTATGGCGCAAAAGAGAAAATTGACACCATCTGAGGGAATGGAATTACCTTTCTGTTCCTTTAAGATATCAGTGGACCAAATTCCATCTTCTTTTTTGTGAATCAACAGGAGTGAGCGGCTCAGAACCTTGCCTCCTTTATGGCAGGTATACTGGCCAGCATCTCCAAATTCTTTGACTTGGATGGTCAGAGTTTTACCAGAACCTAGGACTTCACTGCTCTGCGCTGAGGTCCAAGCGATGTCATCTTCTTCAGGGGTATGGCAGGTGAGGACCACCATTTCTCCGGGGGCATCAGGGTGCCAGTCCAACTCTACAACATAAACTGGAGAGCACAGGGAGTGGAGAACTGGATTGTGAGCTTCATGAACTCTGGGACTGGGTTTTGTGAACCACCTGTGCATCTGTACTGCCAGAGCACAACCTGGCTCATAACAGCAGATGCTTGCTGAGATGATTGATTTCAGGCCACTGGGCCCTACTTGGATATAAGGTCATGAAGAGACAAGCAAAGAGTTTTATAGCTGCCACGGAGTTATTAACTGGCAGGCTGTCGTTAATAATTAACCTCTGATTCGCCGGCAATGGGGAAGGCTTTGATATACCAAAACATGAACAGCAAAAAACTATCTACCAAAGGCCTGGTGGAGAGAAGAACCTTCCAGCACAATTTCAATTGCATGGACAGTAAGGCAGGGCCCAGAGATGTCAAGACAGACTGACCAGCACTGAGATCCTATCCCCCCACTAACTGGCTAAGGGATTTGGAACAAGGTAGTAAATCACCATAAGCCTCAGTTTCCTCAACTGTAAAATGATAATAATAGCATCTGTGTTGTAGGTTTGGATATTAGTATTAAATATATCTATATTTAGGACAGTGCCTACCACAGTAAACTCAGGGTTAGTTATTGTTATTCACACGCCAAAGGGTCAGATGACTGCACAGAGATACTGCCCTATAATTTTCCACGGGCATTTGAGGATTTAGTTCCTACCACTAAAACTTATCAATAGAGATTTTCATTCTATTTTTTTTTTAAGATTTTATTTATTCATTCATGAGAGACACACAGAGAGAGAGGCAGAGACACAGGCAGAGGAAGGAGCAGTCTCCATGCAGGAAGCCTGATGTGGAACTCGATCCCCAGAATCCAGGATCACACCCTGAGCCAAAGGCAGATGCTCGACCGCTGAGCCACCCAGGCATCCCTCATTCTATTTTTTAAAGCAGTTTTACACTCTTATGAAGCAGTTCAGTAGATCTTGGTCTTCCCATTTCAAGGAGGAGTGTGCCAAAACCAGCAGGCTAAGCAAGGTTACATTAAGTTAGAAGCACAAGGGAGGCCTGGGTGGCTCAGTGCTTGATCATCTATGCCTTTGGCTCAGGGCATGATCCTGGAGACCTGGGATCGAGTCCCATATCGGGCTCCCTGCATGGAGCCTGCTTCTCCCTCTGCCTATTTCTCTGCCTCTCTCTCTCTCTCTCTGTGTGTGTGTGTCTCTCATGAATAAATAAATAAAATCTTAAAAAAAAAGTTAGAGACATAAGAGCTATATCTCAGGTCTTCTGTCTCACTGGCTTGGCATTGGCTCTCTAACCTGAGGAATGGCTTAGTAGAGTACTTCAATGAGTTGTCCTATCACAGCTTCATTCATACACACATCACTTACTAATCAACTAGACCATTTAATGCAGTGGTTCCCCAAGCCTGATCACTCAACCACCAGCAGCAGCAGCACCTAGGAAACTGTGGAAAATACAAAACCCGAGTCGATGAATCAGGAATGTTGGGATGGGCCCGATGATCTGTTCTGTATGCTCCCCAGGGGATTTGGATGCCCTGTCAAGTTTGAGAGCCACACTGGTTAAGAGCCTGGATTTTGGAGTCACACTGGTCTGAGTTTAGATTCAGCTCCATATCTGATACTTGCCTGTGGCCTCAGGCATGATATCCAATTACTCTAAGCTTTGGTGTCATCATTTTTTAAAATGAGCAAAATATTAGTGCTTGCTTCAGCAGGTTGAGACACGGATTATACAAGCTAATTCATACAACGGCTTCACAGAGTGCCCTTAAATGCTCTATACACGGTGACTCTTATTGTTGGCATCCAAATGTAAAGTGTTGTGGAATATAAAGTTCTCACTTTGGATCAGAGGGATTTAGAAGTCCTGAATGGGTAACAAAAACAAGAGGTAAAAAGCATTTGGGACCTGGCTCTTTGGAAATGATAGGCTGTGCCCACATAAACCCACGTGGCACCTTTGGCTTTCTCCAGTTATTCTTTTTCCACTAGCAACTGAACAACACAACTGAGCCTCAGAAGGCCTGGAAGACCCCATCCCCCAAGCGCAGGAGGCAACAACTGCAAGAGGGAGCCTGACGAAAAGGATCTAGAACCCTGTGCCTGGCCTCCAAAGTCGTCCCGCCCTCTGTTTCTCACATTGACTTCCTGGAATTTCTGCGGTTTACCAAATTAGAAGTAACTTTGGGGTTTACTATGCAACAGCCAAGCTTCCTGAGCTCGCTAAAACTCCCAGGGTTGGACAGGGATCTGGAAGTATCATCTGGCTCCAGGCCTTTGCCTTTACTCAAGGGAGGCTCTAGAACTCTCAGACCCTCCTCAGGCAGAGGGGAGATGGCTGGATTGTTGCCTTCCCGAAAAGAGTACGAATGGAGGAAAAGTCTCAAATTTCTTTCAGGTTTCCATTTTCTAGTGTGCCACTCTCCTGACCATCAACAGGTTATTTCTGATCAACAACTGAAGTGGCTTCACTTTTAACTTATGCCTATTTCCTCCTGTGCTCCAAGCATAGGAAAAAACTGCTTCATGACCTTCTTGTAAAACCTTCTACAAATACTTAAATGCACAGACTTTGAAGTGAGACAGAATTGAGATCAATCCCTGTTCCATCCTTCTCAGGTCTGGGAAACTGGGGAAGTTACTTAATCTCTGTAGCCTCCATTTGCAGCATAGATAAAATGGGACACAGACCCTATTTCACGTGAGGTTATGAGAATTAAATGAGATACTGTGCTCAATAAATATTAACTATTATTACTATGATACAATTAGAGATAGTAATTGCCAACATTATGTTGGCTTCCATGAGAAACATCTGAAGATCGTTTGGGAACAAGTAACAATCAGTTAATATATTATTTACTGTGTGTAAGACAACAGAAGGATAGAGGAACCCCTTATTTTACTAATACCTACCTATTCTATTATTCTACTTGTGATTTTTATTGATCAGTTGGATTATAAATAAACAGGTTCTCTTGATTCATCAGAGACATCATTTTAAACAACCAAAGCAATACTGGCTAACATTTATTCTCACTTCACATCTGTTGAGTTGTCCCCTGCATTCACTAACATTCAATCATCCATGTTGTAGGTGTCATTTCATAATCCCTAGTTCACAGTTGAGGAAACTCAGCCTTAGAGGTGACCCAGCTCAAGGTCACCTAATCGATAAGTGGCAGTCAGCCTCTGAGCCCAAGTCAATGTGAGTCTAAATACTATGCTTCCCCAAAAGTGCTTGGTCAGAAGTGAGTCCTCTCAGTGCCAAAGGAGGGGGTGATGTTGTGCAGTGGAGTGGGGGATGATCGAACGGAGTTCTTAATCTTTCCAAATCCTTCACTTTGGAATTTTAATTGTACAATACCGCTGGTTTTTAGTAATACCTGCCAAGTCCATATACCTTTCCCATCACAGTCCACAAAAAGCTTCTACTCTGGCATCTAATATGAAAGCCAAATGACATAGATGCCCTCAAAGGTGAAGGAAGGACAGATGGCCTGCGTTTTCCCAGTGATGGCGCTCACTAGGAGGCCCCAAGGCCTGATTGCCCCTGATTTTCCTCCGGGGCCTGTCTGATGAGTCCTGGCTCAGAATTTGGGGCCACCACAGAGAAGAAGAGGCTGGTTACCATCTTTCTCCAGTTCCCATATGGCCATGAGGGGAGACGCCAGCAAAACGAGGGAAAACCAGGAGATGACCAACTGCTGAGGATGCATCTGCAGGAGGTAGAGAAACAGAGGAGAAGGAGGAAAAGAGAGCAGGAGGGAAAAAGAGAAGAGACAATGTCAGTAGTCATTCAGTTGCTTTGCAAACCATATTCATTCTATGTACATTGTTTTTAATTTTTAATTTTCTCTTTCTTCTCTGCACTGTCAAATTAGTACTAAGTGAATTACAGGAGCCCTGTGCCAGTCTCTGGGAAAGAACATCTTCAAAGAGAGAACCACAGACTATCTGGAGCTGAAGGAGACCAGCTGTCTGATAAAATCCTCTTATTTTTAAGCTGAGAAGCCCACAGCTCAGAGCAGGAACATGACTTATTGGGATCAACATTTAGCAATTATATACTTGGTACTGACTATGTAAAAGGCTCTGAGCGAGATATGTTGGAAGCAAAAAAAGGATTTCTGGCCTGGATTCTGCTTTCTAGGAGCAAACACTTTCATTCAACAAATATTTATGAAGTCAGTATGTTAAATGCCTACCCTCTAGTCAGAGAGACCAGCTATATCCTGTGTCACTGTAGCACAAGGCAGTATGTGCGGTAACACCTAGGGGTAAAGGACTTGGGGTGGTAGTGGTGGTGGTGGTGGGAGACAATTAGAGGTGATTTCAAATTATGGCAATGATCTGGTGGCCAGGTTTAGTTTCTCTCCTTGTTTAGATAGTAATTGCTCCAAACTCAAAGGTTACTTCCTCTTACATCATAAAACCAGTGATTCTCAAGCTTGAGTGCACATCAAAGTAACCTGGAAGCCTTGTTAAAATACCAATGGTTAAGTCCCACCTCCAGAGGGTTTGATTCAGCAGGTTGAGGGAGGGGTACCTCAGAATATGCATTTTTTAAAAGTTTCCAGATAAAGCTGATGTTGCTGGTCCACAGACCACACTTTGAGAACCACTGGTTTAACCCATGTTCAAGCCCATAAGCTCTGAAAATCAAGAGGTTCTTTGGGAGAAGACCCTAAAATATTGATATACCCACTATGATAAGCAAAATGCATCATTTTGTGCCCAATCCACCACCTCTTTCTGATAGTAAAACTCAATCTGGATTACTATCCAGGGTTTGTGCAAATATTTAGAATGTGAAAACTGTACCCTACTTCTGAATTAGGTAGAGATATTTATCATTTCATCTCATCCTGAAACATCTCCATCCATCTCAGAGAGCATCCATGTTCTCTGACACGTGGTTAGAAACCACTGACTAAATCATAAGAAGAATAAGACTAAAAATTTTTGGCCAAATACCTTAAAAATGAGAATCCCTTGGTTGGAGTGACTGAATATTGACAAATCATGGCTTTGTTAGAACTGCTGCTAACTTAGGAGAACCCTGCCAGGCACTTTATTCCCTTAGATTACAAGGGCTGTGGGTGGCAGAGACGGGACTAGATCTGGCTGTCCTGTAGATTCAGCACTCTGTCCCTGCAGCCTTCACAAACATGTCTATTCATTTAGTCCAGGTTACAACTGTGGCAATGGACTAGTTGCCACGGGGCATCAGTTAGGACATTCACGGGCTTGGAGTCAAGCAGACATGGGCTTGATCTAGTTCCTCCACTCGCTAGTTGTGTGATGCCCAAATGATCTCTGAGCCTGTCTCCTCCTCTATAACATGGACATGATACCCATCTCAGAGGGTTGTTGAGGCAACGCAATCAGAGGGCATATCATAGAAGGCAACCAATAACATGTCAGCTTGTACCAAGGGGAAGAGATAAAGGAAATATCTGATATGTCTGTTTTGTGTACAATAGTAGGGTAAAAAGTCGTGCCTGGCTGTAGGGAAATGCCCTAGAAGTATTGCAATTACACAGGCTTGTAAAGACCAGATGCTGGCACTCTGGGAAGGGAAATAACAGAGATTCCTGGCATCTCCCAGTAATTCTTTTGCACTCTCTTAATGCTGGGGTTTTCCCTTTTGCCTCTGTGTCTAGCACTTCCTCCTGGGGCCTTAGATGTGTATGAGAATTTCAGGTGAACTGCACTTCAGGGTCAAGGGAGCCCTGGTGTTGATTCTAAGAAACAAATTGCATTTTAGAATCACCTACATTTTAAACCCCAGAACACGGGCAGGGAGCGGAGGTGGTGGTGGATCACTCTCTTAATCCAACCCAGGGGAATCCAAAAAGGAGGGGGGGCATGTAGTTACCCTGCTGTTCTCCAGATCAGCTGATACCAGAGAGCTATACTCCACAGCCCACATTTCCTTGGTGTGCTAAATATGAGACTTGAGGATTAAACCTATTTCCATGTAATTTTGTAGGTTTTCTTAATTCTTGAGATCCTTGTATAAGGAACACAAGGACCCAGGTATGGTTACACTCCCTAATGCTGGTGCCGACATGGGCATGCCCATGACACTTGGGTGGACACTTCTTTTTCAAGTTTTACCTTGTTACTTTTTAACTTAAAGAGAATTATTATTTAAAAATACAAAGCCATAGTCACACAAGGCATGGGTAGCACATGCAAAGGTAGAGCCAGGTAGAGCTGCACTGGCATCCCAGCTCTGCCATTTATTAGTTGTGTGACTCCAGGCAAGTCACTTGGCTTCTTTAAGCCTCACACTCAACCTGTAAAACGGGCATCCTGTTGTGGTGATGAGTCAATGAAATATTTCGTGTAAGGTGTCCAGCATGTTGCCCAGAGGAAGTCAGGACTCTTGGCTATTTGCTCTCTCTGAAGCCCACTCTTAGCACTTACTACAATTTATATATATCTATATATATATCATCAATATGATATAGTTACTTTTTTTTTTTTTAATTTATGATAGTCACACAGAGAGAGAGAAAGAGAGAGGCAGAGACACAGGCAGAGGGAGAAGCAGGCTCCATGCACCAGGAGCCCGACGTGGGATTCGATCCCGGGTCTCCAGCATCGCGCCCTGGGCCAAAGGCAGGCGCCAAACCGCTGCGCCACCCAGGGATCCCGATATAGTTATTTCTTTATGTTTGTTCTTCCTGACACACTGAGCTCTCTGACGGCAAGGATCATGTCTTTCTTATTCTATATCCTCAAAGTTCAACATAAGTATTCTAGCATAGAGGAATTTCATTAATGATTGGAAGAATGAATGAATGTACAGAAACCGTAAAACTTCAGATCCCAGTCAAATGAACACTAAGAGGTTACCCAAATTCTTTCTAATACCTTGAAATTTCTTATTTGAAAAAAACTGGGCCAGCAGCTGGGATTTGGTAATCTCTTGGTTCAAGTGATATTTTGACTTGATCATTGTTATTATTATTTTTTAAAAGATTTTATCAATTTATTCATGAGAGACATAGAGTGAGGCAGAGACACAGGCAGAGGAAGAAGCAGCCCCCCACAGGGAGCCCAATAAGGGACTCGATCACAGAACCCTGGGATCACTCCTCAGCCGAAGGCAGATGCTCAACCACTGAGCCACACAGGTGTCCCTGATCACTATTTTTTTAAATCTGAAAATTGTTGCACACAATTTACCTGGACAACTATAAGGCACCAGTATAGTATAATCTTTTTCCCTTCTCACAGATTTAAAAACGCTTTTAATTAAAAAGATTAAAAACAATGCAGTTGCTTTTTATTTTTAAAGTAGTGCCGAAGTTAGTTAATCCAAAAAATCTATCAATCTGGTTGATGATCCTAACTATTAAACCCAACACACACACACAAACACAAACAAAAAATAAACCCAACACAAATATAGGAGCAAATATGCTTTGCACCTTTCAGCTATGAGGTATAAGTATGAATTCAATTATTTATTGAATTCATTATGACTTAATGAATGAACACCCTTTAAAAAGTTTACAGTACTAGGGAAGTGCCACTCACTTTATACAATTTAACTGATAGGCATTAATATCGAGCAACATACTTTTATGTACATACCACTTTAAAACAAGACAAAACAAATCTTTCTACAAAATGTGCGTTCATTCACAGAACTTGGTGTACAATTATTATTAGGTGACTTTTAAAATTAATACTTTCTAAAAAATTAAATTAAATTAAATTAAATTAAATTAAATTAAATTAAATTAATACTTTCTACATCAGTCCCCAAAGTACTGACTTTTCGCTAGTGTCCCAGCAGGTAAGTCACCAGAAACCCACCCACTCCGCAATGCCAGGTAGCCCTGCCAGCCTGTGGGCCTGCGGAACGGTGGCCAGGGCTAAGGAAGTGCTTACTTACCTTGCTTCTGGCCAGGCTGCAAGGTTCCCTGGGTCTGAAACGGAGTCTCCTGCTGCTGCTGCTACTGCTACTGGAGCTTATATACCCTACTCCTACCGAGCTTTTGGATGGAAACTTAAACTAGAAACTGACTTGTCCAAGTTGCAACACTAAAAACAACTCTCAAAACCTTCTGGGGGAATTTCAAGAAGTTCCTTTTTTTTTTTTTTTCCCCTATGTGTATCAATAATGCTGAGGGAACACAGACATCAAAATCCCAGGTAATGAACTAAGAGGAAATGACTTTTGGGTGGGGAAAAAGGAAGGAGATGGGATGCTCACTTCTTTGCGTTGACATCACAGTCAATGTGCTTAGAGCCTGCACCAGGCAGCTACCCTGGGCTACACAGACTGGAGAAGGAAGGCCAAGGAGAGGTCAGGCAGGAGACCAGGTTCAGGTTAAGATCAAGCAATTGTACGCTAGAGAGTCCAAAAGCAAACACTATGGTTCTCCTAAAGTCAAAGAAAGTGAGATGAAGGGTAAAGGGTTTAGTATAGTTGGGGTTCCCCTCCAACCACATTTTTCCTTTAACATCTGGATTTCAGAAACATACCATTATCACCCACTGTGGCTTCATGCACCACACACACCCTTGCGTATTCACACAGGCAGAGCCCCGGGAAGGCAATAAAAATGTGCGCCTCCTAATAAGACTCAAATACGTAGGGGTACAGCCCATGCTCATAGGTGCTTGCTCACGGACAGGTAGGGGCAGAAAGTGAAATACCCGCAGTCAGGCATATGGACAAGCATGTCACCCTGAAGCCCCCCCACCCCACCCCACTCCGGGGAACTCAGACTATAACCTCGCACGCATTTGCACACAAAACTATGGCCCTAGGAGCTCTATACCAAAGCGCAGAATGAGCAGAATTCGCCAGAAATTCCTAGCGGAATTTAACATTGTTAAGAGGGATGAAAGGTGAACGCAGTGTTAGCTCCCCCTCCCCCCCACATCTGCACAAGAACAGCAAGTAAACCCCGGCTTGAGCCCCCACGGCCCCCACGGCCCCCACGGCCCCAAGAACAGGCCTGCGGATGTCGTTCCCAGAGCCGCCGGCAGAGGGCGATGCTGCGAGGCGGTGCGGGAGCTGCGCCCGGGCCCGGTTACCGCGCGCGGGGAAGTTCCTGGGGCCCCGCAGAGTTTCAGGTGGGCGCAGGTTCCCATGCTGGCTTTCCTCGTAGTTTCTGCCCGGGGGGGGGGGGGGGGGGGGGCGGGGGGAATGGAAACCGGGCGAGAGCAGCGGAGCTCCCCGACCGCACACTTCCTCGGTTTGTCCCATCCGGCGAGGGCGGGGGCTGCTGGGCCGGCGGTCCCACTGGTTATCCGACCTGGTGCTCGGGTTGGGCGGAGACAGGGCCTCCAGCTCCCAGCGCCTTCTCCCATCTCGTCTGCCCTTAGGCTTCAAGCGACAAGAGAGGATCTTCTCTCGTTAGACAACAAAGCACAGCATCCTGTATCCGAGGCATATGTAGATGCGGGCAAAGTAAGTCGCGTTGGATGTTGGTTGTGTGATAGCGTGGAGGCCCTTTGGCTTTTTACGATGGGCATCTCCGGGGAATAGTGCTGGACCGTGATGGGGCAGGGGCCTCTCCGCGGTTTGATTTTTGTTGTTAGATGATACACGCACATAGATTAAAGTTTGTGTCAACTTGCAGGGAGGGGTTCTTTCTTTCTGTAGAAAATAGTTATTACTGCCAACAAATCATCAAAGATTGCTGAACGGAAAACTTCATTTAAGATTGAAATAAAAAAAAAATAAAATTGACATGAAATAGTTTCACTAACTCATTTACAGTGGCTGCATCGCTACAGGTGAGCCCTTCTGTGACCTTCCATGAGTACCTACATATAGAAAACAAGACAAGTAAGACAAAAACATTTTACCAATGTGTTAGTAAACACATTCAAAATTAAAAAAAAAACTGATTTGAACATAAAATCTAAGTAAAAATAGTATGCTAGTTATGGACAAGAAGGTTCAAGGTCAGGCCCCCCCTCCCCCCGCCTTTCTACTCAGATTGCAGCCCCAGGACCAGTCCTGTGTGAAAAATGTGGGGACACAACTCTGCACCTACATCAAGAACAAGTAGTAGTAGTACGTGTTTAAGAGCATGGATTCTGGTGCTAGAGACCTGAATTCCAGCACCTGCTGTGCACATTGCTTATCTCCCCTAAGCCTCTGTTCCTACATCTGTGAAATGGGGTTAATAATAGTACCTGATCTTAGGTTTGTTGTGAGATTAAATGAGGTCAGATGTAATGCACTTAGCACAGCATCCTGGCTAAGTGCTTAATAAATGGCTGCTTTATTGACTGGTTTATCTATCCTACCTGCCCCAGGAAGACTTTCGGTAGCTTGTTAGGGGACGCTGAACATAGAAGTTGAGAGACGGAATTAATGGGAGGAGCCAGAAACAGAGCTCCTAATATCCTCATGCAGGGAAACTTGGTGGCTCCAGCTGAGCCCCTAATTTGGCTCTGAGCATCCGGATAACCAGGATGAGAAAGAAGAACCTACGCTTGCCCCATCTCTGCCCCGTAGGACTGACCATTTTGATGAGTCCAGTTTATCCACAGAGAAAGCAGTTCTCATACTTTCTCTGCAGATAATAAAGAATTCAAGTTCTCAGGCCCTACCTTCAGAGATTGTTATTCATTAGATCAGGGGTGGGGCTCAGGAACCTGCATTTTAACAAGTTCACAGGTGGTCCTGATGTGGGGACCATGGCCTGCACTCTGAGACACTCTGCACAACTCCAGCGTTCCGTTGCCCAGAGATGCGTCCTTTGCCGTACTTATCTCTTGGATACTCACAAGGTCAGTCAGCACTCTCATGATGTCAGCCAAGTGCTGTTTGTCCTGATTTCACAGAAGAGGTTTATCATCTTGTCCCACTTCACAATCCAGACCCTGGCCCCAAGAAAACTGAACCAAACCTGTGATCTCCCTGTGGTTTTTCCTATGGGAAAGAGGAGTCTGTTGACAACAGCAGGCATGCTGAGCTATAAGATGAAGAGGATCCCCCTAGAAACTGAAAATAACTTGAAGAATTTTTTGACCACAAAACCTTTTTTTTTTTTTTAAAGAAGAGTGCTCTGAGCTTCTGATATAAGTTTCAAATAAAGGGGAAGCCATATATACCCCTTAAAATTAAAATGTTAAAAAAAATGGCACACGCAAGACATGCATGTGTGCTACTATAAAAACCTGAAACAATACAAATACACATAGAATAAAAAGTTGAAGCCCTGATTCACCTGGTTGTCAGAGGTCACCATTGCCAACATTTCAGTGTATATTCCTCCAGAGTCTACTCCCAGCTCTTTTCTATGTATTTATATCTAACTATCTGGTTATAGAAATGGGATCATATTATACATATTCTTCTGTAAATTGCTTTTACGACAGTCTGTTTTGTATCCAGTGGTTTCTTGTGTTTTGCTAGAGGTCTTCTAGAATATTCTGTCTGGATCAATTAGGTGCTTTGGGCTTTACTGTCCAGCTAGCTTCTCTCAATCTCCCAAAATAGCTCCAAAATTCCAGGCATTAATCCACACAGGATAGCATTCAGGGTAATAAAAAACTGCTTTTGTCTTGTGTGTCCCTCTTAGGAGCAAAGAATTTGTCCCAGAAGTCCCCATAGTCTTCTCATCTCCCTGGTCACCTGTAAACTAGTCATTGAGAAGGAGAATGAGTTTACAATGAAAGTCAGGTTTTAGACAAGTTAGGTTTGCCCTGAGCTGTGGAGAGGATCAAGATCCCAGAGGAATGGATAGTCCAACTAGGTGGAAACTGATGTGGGAAACAAAGGCAGAAGACAAATTATTAAATTTCCTTACTACCTACCAAGCCCATTGACAAGTCCTTGAAACAGGCAGAGTGACTTTCCTCTAGGAACTCAGCTGCCTCAATGTTACTACTTTGCTAGGGCAAAAGGCAATCTTAGTCCAACCCCCAGAATCCTGTAAATCTACTTTAATGTATAAAAATTCCTTTGGAAACTTCCTTTATCTCTACCTACTCCTTCCCAAAGATACATGTTGACAATCATTCCCCAAACGTATGATCCACTGATGCACTTCTGAAGGGTCTCATGACTCAGGTTTTATTATAGGGTAATAAAGGCCTTTTCCCAACAATACCTAGCCAGCCCCCTTGAGGTCCTGGAAACCTGCTTCCAAAATTCCTTAGAGACTTATGCTATCCCTAACCCCCTCCCAACTTGAAAATATATATTAGGCCACTCCTCATGACCCCAGTGCAGCTCTTTCTGCCCACGGGTCCTGTCCCTGTGCTTTAATAAAACCACCTTTCTGCACCAAAGACGTCTCAAGAATTCTTTCTTGGCCATTGGCTTCAAACCCTAATGTCTTTCCTACATCAGACACCAGGTAGGCAAGTGAGAATCAAATATATCTGTTAGGTGAGCCCAAGTGGTTAGGTCAGTCAATGAAGTGAAGAAATATGACAATCATGTAGATATCACACAAGACCAAGTGTTCTTTTCCCAAATAATTAGTTACTTTTGAAGGGACACTTCTAGTTAGTTCAGGGGTGTGGGAAGTAGCTCCCACCTGTGTGGGATATGTGTGGTTTTTTTGTTTTTGTTTTTTTAAAGATTTTTATTTATTTATTCATGAGAGGCATGGAGAAAGAGAGAGAGAGAGAGACAGAGACACAGGCAGAGGGAGAAGCAGGTTCCATGCTGGGAGCCCAATGTGGGACTTGATCCAGTGACTCTCAGATTACACCCTGGGCCGAAGGCAGGCGCTTAACCACTGAGCCACCCAGGCGTCCCTGGATATGTGTGTTTTTAAGAAAAAAAGACTGGGGGGAAAAAGGAAGAAAGAAAATGAAACAAGACTGGTGATTCTATGGCCAAAATTTTAAGATTGACTATCTGAGTGGTGTGATTGTAGATGATTTTTTGTTTTCTTCTTTAGGATTTCCTAAATTTTCCAAAATGCCTATAATGAGCTTATGTTACTTTTCTATTCAGAAAAAAGTTATTGAAAAAAGACATGAATGGGGCACCTGGTCTGCCTTATGCTCGAGTCATGATCCCAGGGTCCTAGAATGAAGTCTAAGGCAGGCTCCCTGCTCAGGGAGGAGTCTGCCTCTCCCTCCCTTGGCTTGGTGTGCACACTCTTTCTCTGATTCTCTTTCTTTCCTTCTCAAATAAATAAATAAAATCTCAAAAAAGAAAAAAAAAGAAAAAAGTCATCAATGAAGCACACAAAAAAGGCAGAATTTGCAGTGGTTGGGAATTTGTGTTCTAGAACCATACAGTCCTAGGTTAGATCATGATCCATATTTATCTCATATAACTGAAGGTGCTCCTGAAAGTTGCCGCGCCACTGCCAAAGTGCTAGACTTTTATGGCTGGTGATGGAGGGGCCTCTGTGGTAGGTGTAGTGTTCTTTGGAGGCAGGGGACAGCCTGAAGTGATCTCATTCAATTTTTCAAGTGTCCTTCAAATATACATTTTTTGTTTTAATGCTTTGTAAAAGATCCCTGAAGTCAGCTTCTTTTCTCATGGGGCTGAGATGTCTTCACCAGCCTCCTCCCTTTCAACAAGGAGTCTGGTCACATTTCTAGAAAGTCATCCTTCCATCTGGGCCTGTGCTCAGACAGTGGGTCAGATGTCATCACTGCTCAAGTTCATCACCCAAGTGGGCCTCTGCCTGCTAGACTGGATGGACTGGAGGGTAAAGCAGGTGCTCCACTTTGTCATTGATGTTCTCATTTGCATATGATTTCCATATGATTTCTCTTCCTTTCTAAGTGCAATTTTATGTTAATCCCAGTGAAAGGAATGGGTGTGCAGGCAATAGGAAGGAAGTGGGTGTGTCCTGGGCTATAGGATTGCTGAGGTGTTTAAATGCTTCTATTAGAAAGATGTGGGAACAGCTGGTCTGGTATTCCTGTCACCTGAGACCAGTAGAACGAGGCAGGGTGAGTCCAAGCTTCCGGGTTGAAGTATTACCATCTACTATCTCATGGCTCCTTTCTATATCAACTCAAACCAAATGACGATCATTATGGATCAACTAGCCACCCCTGCATTTGTAGAGTAAATTGTTATATCATCATTCAATCAAGCATATTCCTGCTGCTAGAATTCCCTGGAACATAGAGTTTTCTAGACAAGAAGGAACTTAACTAAAAATCAGGGCCTGAAATTTTTAATTTTTTAAAAAAATATTTTATTTATTTATTTATTCATGAGAGACACACAGAGAGAGGCAGAGACATAGGCAGTGGGAGAAGCAAGCTCCCTGCGGGGAGCCTGATGTGGGATTCAATCCAGGGACCCCAGGATCATGATCTGAGCCAAAGGCAGAGGCTCAACCACTGAGCCACCCAGGTGTCCTACGGCCTGAGATTTGGAGCATCTTCCACTCTGACTGTTGATTGGGGATTCACATGTGGGCCCATGTTCATTTCTCCTTTCATTAGGATTTTACATCCATCTGGGCTTTTATTGTATCTTGCTCTGGAAATCTGCCCTGGAAGGTAGCTATTGACCTTGGTCTCCTGCCCTGTCATTTTTCTCTCCAATTTTTGGCTTTGAAAATCCTATCTACTTATTGATCTACCTTTATTTATTTTTGATGGTACTTTAGAAAATAACTCATGCCCCTCATTAAACAAAATCAAATAGTATAAAAAAAAGAGAAATCAAATAGTACATAGGTTATTAAGTGTGTCTGTCTTCTTTAGGTGCCTTCTGGACTCTCCAGTGTGAAAGTTGTTTATACCACAGATCCAAGGCAGGCTGTCCAAACTGACCCATCACATTTGGTGAAATAGGAGGGGAACAGAAGGAGGTGATTCCAGTGGTTTTCAAGAACAATGTGGAAGGTCAGGGGGAGAGAGACTGGGGGCAGAAGGCTCAGAAAAGAGAGTGCAACAGCAATCTGGTATGTATGGATGAAGACAGCACACACGCGTCCTCCTGCTGCAAGGAGGGGAGCCACCTGGCCTTCCGCTCTGTGAGTATGAGCTCCCCAAGTACCACTGGACAAACATCAGGGGGCACTGGGCTTACAGATAACCCTAGAAGGTGAAGAGGGCTGGTTAAGAGGAAATAAGCAAAGGAGTGGGAGGATCAAGCAAGCACTGGGTGTTTGGGGCCCTAAGTGAAGGCCACATCTAGACAAATTAGTAGCAGTCCAGTGAATACTCTCCATTTCTTTCACTCACCTGGATAGTCCAAGTTCCATACCAATTATTTGTGGTTCCAATCAAGTTGAGCAAGGGACACCGATGGGTCTGGGAATTAATTGCCTATTTATCACTTTTTGTAGTGATCCGTGTATTCTAAAATGAAACAGTCATTTGTACCCATCAGTTTCAGAGGTAGAAACTTCCCCTAAGAATGATATGTGGGCATGAATGAGGAGTCTTTGAGTGGTGTCCTTGTAATGGCAGCTTTTATTTAGAAGATTTGTTTCTTGGGCAGCCCCAGTGGCCCAGTGGTTTAGTGCCACCTTCAGCCTGGGGTGTGATCCTGGAGACCCGGGATTGAGTCCCATGTCGGGCTCCCTGCATGGAGCCTGCTTCTCCCTCTGCCTGTGTCTCTGCATCTTTCTCTTTCTCTGTGTCTGTCATGAATAAGTAAATAAAATCTGTAAAAATAAATAAATAAATAAATAAATAAAAAGATTTGTTTCTTGCCAGACACCGATAAAAGCTTTATACTTAGTCCTCATAACAACCCCTTTTAGGCAAAGACATTGGAGGTAGAGCCAGAATGAGGTCTACCAGCAAGGAGGGCAGAGCCAGGATTCCTGATCTCATCTACCACCCTGTGCCAGAGACCGGTGCGGGTAGAGCTGAGGACTGTGGGAGATGGCCGGCAAGGCTGGGCAGGCTGTGGGCTACGTGCTGTATAGTTAGGATGGCCTGGGGAGTGGGTGGAAAAGTCACTGAGCTGAAGCAGCTACAACACCCGAACCAACATGCAAGTAAGCTCTGTAATAAGAGCAGTACAGATGAGGTCCCCAGAAGCTGTGAAGTATTGCTGACTAGACCAGAGGTTTCTAAAACCTCCTTCGTTTACAGAGCCCTGAGTGCCTCAGTGACTTTTTTCACAGCACCCTGAGGCTGAAAGAGACACCTAATGGTTTCATTTATTTAGTAGTTGGGTCCAAACAACCTCATAAGCCTTTATGTTCTAATAACTTCCTACTAGTCATTTGAAAAAGGGGGATAACCCATAAATTAAAAGAAGAAAATAATATTTTTATTGCTTCTCAAGTCACTCAATTACTAATGGGCTGTGTGGGGAATCAGATTGGACACCACCACCTTCATTTCCTGTTCCACTCTGATTTCCTTATAGTACTGTATAGTGACTGCTGAAAACACAGCTTGGAAAGGAATGTGGCAAGGAATGTCTAATATCGACACACAAAACAACCCTGAGTTGGTGCAGTGTTCAACAGATGTTGAATATCCTGGGTTCCTGTAGGGGAATTTCAAATATTTCACAGCACTTCTGTGAATTTACATGGTACCCTGGGGTGATTTTGTAGACAGTTTGGGGACCACAGACCTAGCCATGTTGGCTTTAGATTATAGAACCGAGATCATCCTTTGCTGCTAAGTCCAAAGCCGTATGGGAATACACAGTAATATTTTGTGTGAGCGTCCCAGGAAACAAAGTTGCCACTCTTTCTGAAAACCCTATCCTATGCCCATAAGTCCATAGGGATGCCCCAGAGTGCTAACCCAGTCTGACTACTTTGGATAGCAGAGAGAGGAGGAAAAGTGGTAGAAATCCATATAGATCTTCAGCAATGGCATGGAAGCGTGCATTGTTAAACAAAGAAGAAGTGAGTATGGGATATGCAA
Organism: Canis lupus dingo; assembly: GCF_003254725.2. Lineage (NCBI taxonomy): Eukaryota > Metazoa > Chordata > Mammalia > Carnivora > Canidae > Canis > Canis lupus. Next base: position 51,602,027 of record NC_064246.1, on the reverse strand, counting down.
TAGTGATTTTGGAGCCCTTGATGAAGAAATGAATACTCAAATTCTGAAGGGCTGGTTTGTTGTCAGAACCTGCAGTTAAGCTGGCTAAGCCTTGGGGTGTTGCCCTTGGCAATTAGGAACATCCTTCCAGAAGGCAGTTGTAGAACATGGAGAGAAGAAATTTAACACTCAGCTCCACCAGCACATTTCTTTAGTTGCTCTCATCTGTTTCCTTAGCTGGATGCCATTCTTGGTGAGTGAGAGAAAGTGTGAGGATTAGTGAGCACATGAGCAGACCTGTCTTTGGAGTGCTCCAGAACCTTGCTGCAAGATAAATACCATGTTGTTTCAAAGAATAGTAGTCAGTAGAACCAGTTGACTTCAAGGCAATTAAACTTTCTCTTTCTGCGTGACATCATGTATGTAAATTTTTCAGGTTGGTTGAGACACCGATTAAACCAGTTCCCGTGGCAACTGGGAGATATCCTTACATCATCCTTGTGAATGCTTGACCCAGGAAATCAGCTGGGGAACCCACAGTACCACTCAGAGATAGGATGTGTCCTCCCTGGTCAACCCTTTAGGCATGAAAAAATATACTCGGAACGAAGAAGTGCTCTTCAGTTGGCTTTAGGCTATCTCATTCTACCTGGCAGTTGACCAGAGAGACACTTCCTCGAGGGAAATCCTAGCCTTGGAAATGTCTCACTCATGTCATCCCATTGAAGGGCCCTAGTTCTCTTTGCATAGTGTAGCCGTCTGAGTTTCCTTCTGGGTCTGCTGACTTTGGTCGTGCCACAGGGAGAGTGGGTCCAGTGGATAACTGATGCAGAAAACGCATGACTTTCTTGGGGGCTGGGGTGGGAAACAGTGATATATCCTTTTAAACTTGGATGATCTGGAGCCACCTTTTCTCTCTATACATTTCATTTACTTTTATTTTTTAAAGATATTATTTATTTATTCATGAGATACAGAAAGAGAGGCAGAGACATAGGGGAAGGCAGAAGCAGGCCCCTTGCAGGGAGCCCGATACAGGACTCGATCCTGGGACTCCAGGATCACACTCTTAGCCAAAGGCAGACGCTCAAGCACCAAGCACCCAGGCGTCCCTATACATTTCATTTAAAGTAAACTTATGCTACCTTTTGAGGTGGAATATAGGGCATAGTTAAATGTAACAGTCTCTAAGAGCCCAGAGGCTTAAACACAGATTTATTGTTTACATGGCACTGAGAAAGGTACTCAGTTTTTCTGTGCTGTACTTAACTCATGTTAAAATGTGGGTGCTTTTTCTAGTACTTACCACAAAGGGCTGTTGTGAAGATTCAAGTGGATACTACAGATAGAGGACTCCTCTGCTTTATGAACAGAACCTGGCTTACATCAGACCCTTAGTACCTGTTATTTTTTATTATTTTAATACTGCTGTCCTCCAGAGCTATAGATCTAGATTATGAGATTCTTCAAGAGTCAAGATGCCTCTTTCTCTTCTAAGTCTTTCAGTCTTTAGAAAAATATAAAGCACAAAATTAGTGTTGTTGATTAACAAATAATAAAAAATATTCCCCAGTAGATACTCAGGTACTGTTGAAGGCTACAAGAACTCTTAGGGCCCCTGGTCATAAAACTAATGCAATGAAATGGTCCTCAATTACAGTTCCAGAGGCTCCTATTCATTTTCTTCTGTGTCTACTCAAAATGATTGTATTTGAACTGGATATATCTTTATTCAGATTCTCTCATTGTTCTGTTGGAAACTTTTAGAGCTAAGGCTTGAAGTCAAGTCCCCTTATTCTGCTAAACTTGTAGGATGACAAAATGTGTGGCTTTTAGGAGCCACGTAGGAAAAGTAAGGAAGTTAAGGGTGGCACATGTGTGATTCTGGACGGCATTGGAGATATACAAAATACTAGGGTGTTCACATCCCATCTAAATGCATTCAAACTCAGTTTTTAAACATGAAGACCTTTTTTGTTTAGAGCACTTTAAGGTTCCCACCAAAAGTGAGGGGAAGGAACCAAGAATTTCCATATACCACTTGTCCCACCCCCACTTGCCTCCTCATTATCACCATCCTCCACCAGAGTGGTACATTGGCTACACTTGATGGACTTACCTTGACATGTGATTATCACCCAGAGTTCATAGTTTACATGATGGTTCACTTTCGGTATATACTCTGTGGGTTTAGACAAATGTATGATGACATGTATCCACCATTATGGGATCATACAGACTGTTCACTGTCTTAAAAATCCTCTGTATCCATCCTTTCATCTCTCTTCTCCCCAGTTCCTGGCAAACTCTGATATTTTTATTGTCTTCATAATTTTACCTTGTCTAGCATGTCATAGAGTTGAAATCATACAGTATGTAGTCTTTTCAGATTGACTTCTTTCACTTAGTAACATGCATTTAAGGTTCCTTCATATTTTTTCATGACTTAATACTCATTTATTTTCAGTGCTGGATACTATTCCATTGTCTAGATGTACTGCAGTTTATATTCATTCACCTACTATCAGTCATCTTTGTTGCTTCCAAGTTTTGGCATTTATAAATAAAGCTGCAATAAACATCCATATACAGGTTTTTGTGTGCACATAAGTTTTCACCTCCTTTGGGTAAATACCAAGGAGTGTGATTGCTGGATTGTATGGTAAAATTGTGTGTAGTCTTGCAGAAAATTGTCAAGCTGTCTTCCAAAGTGGCTGTACCTCCAATTCGGTTTTAAACAACAATATTGTAATCACTACAACAAACATGTCTGTGGGTTGAATTTGACTGTACTGATTGTAACTTTGGAAAGGATGCATCAAACTTACCAAGGTATGATGGAGCTCAGAATTCTGCACCAAGAAACATAGTGAATATGACATCTCTTGATATCTCCTTGGTCTACAGGGAAAATGTGATGAACTAACAATGATCTCATCTTCAACGTGCTCAGGATAAAAGTGCTTTCAGTGCACCAAACACATCCAGGAAGACAGAGATCCTCCTCGAGGAAGCACTGAAACAGGTGCATCTATTCATTCATCCATTTCACTTTTATTGAATGTGTAGTGTATCATTTGTTTGGGCGGGGATCCATTTTCCTGAGGAGTTTACAGTTTAGCAGGGGAAATAAGCCAAGTGTTCAGATGGCTATTAGACAGGATAGGATGAGAGAAGCGCTCCAAGACCACATGAAGTGCTAGGGGAACTTACGGGGGCAGAGAGAGCACACCCACTGGGGAGGATGAAGGCAGATTGTATGAAGCAGGAGACTGTCACAGGTGATTTGAAGGCAGGGGCTATGCTGTGATTAGGAGTGGGGGGCAATGAGGTAAGAACATGCAGGGGCCGAGCGTCCAAGAGTTGCCAAATAGTTCTCCTTCCCTTAAGTTTAGTGTCCACTGAAGAAAAAGTGGATAAGGAAGTTGGCATGGTGACAACAGACAGATACACAAGTCATTGACAAGAACGGTTGAGCCCTGTGAGCAAAGCCCAGTGAAGATTGGAGACAGGAATATAAAAAAAAAAAAAAAAAAAAGATTGGAGACAGGGAAAATTCTTGCACTGCACTGAACGTGGGTTTTTACCCCCACCTCTCTGTGCTTTGGTAAAGCACCTCTCTGTGCTTCCGTAAAATGAGGATAATACTAATACATTATTATTTACTTCTTGTAAAATTCTTACAAGAAATACTACTACTTACAGAGGAAAAACCACATGTCGGGTTCTATGCCACATGCTTTATGTGCATTAATTGATTTTATCCTTGGGACAACCTCAGTGAAACAGGTATTCTATAATCCTTTTTGATGTCTCAGGAAAATGAAGCACGGAGAGAAAAAGTAACTCAACTGATGTCATAGAGACAGGAAGTGGTAGGGCAGGGCTAATGAGATCCTGTGTAATGTATTATGTGGTCCAGATTATGCACGAGAGTTCTTACTGCTTGCCCATAGCAGTCACTCAAAGCCCATGCTGGCTATTGTATTAATTCTACTACCATTGTTATTTGATTGGAGGAATCACCTTTGGTTTCTTGGAGGGGGTGATATTTGCAATTGGCCTTGAGAAGGACTTTCTAGATCATGGGCACAGCAGGAGGTGCACAGCTTTGCAGGGGAGAGGAGGGAGGAGCCCCTGAGGCTTGGATGCAAGGCTCCAAGGGAAGCAGAAGAGGAGGGTTCAGCTGACAAGGCAATAAAATGGCCTGGCTGTTTGGCAGTAGACAATGTGTCAGCATTCGAGGTTTTAAATATAGGAAGTGAGGATCTCAGAGCTTTGCTTAACTTTCTGGTTAGTGGGCTAAACTGCCTGTTGTTGAGGCCACGCTGTCCTGCAGAGCAGCTCTTCACACTTGAGTCCCAGCTGGGAAGCGCCTGGGTGATGCCCCGGGCTAGAAGAGGAAACAATGTGTTGGCCATAGGAATCTCCGTCCAGAAGTCCAGCTTTCACTTCAGACTCCTCCCTCCATGGGTACAGGCTGTCTCTGGGTGCTCGTGCGTGAGCTCAGAGGTGAGGGAGGAAAGAGAAACTCAAGAGCAAAAGGGCCCCTGCAAGTCATGTGGCTTTCTGCGCCACCTCTCCCATTTCTCCCTTCCCTGCTGATACTTCCTTTTAAGATCCAAAAAAGCAAAAGCTGACTTAAACCATCTCCAGGGCCAAACATTCCCCGGGTGAAAATGAGGGGCTTCTTGAGAGGAAATGAAAGAAAACAGAGATGTGGTTGCCTTCAGATTTTCTGCTGTGATCCACTGGACAGATTCATGTTGAAATAGAAAGATGGGTCTGAAAGTGTGATCTCATCGCAGGTGTTTGGAGTTCCTTCTGGAGACACATGGAAGGGAGGAATTCTCCAGAATCATCTTGGTGAAGTCTTTGGGCGGCAAGAAGGCTGTCAAAAAGGAAAGGTCATGAAAATAGAAACCAGATCACTTGGGGTCTTCTGGTCCAGTGTTTTCCAAAGGGCAAGTGTCCTTCAAGGTGATTGGAGACTGCAAAGGAACTATTCATTAAGCAGTTATAAATCCCAAATGAAAACTTTCCCCCATTTTATTTTTCAGTTCCTCAGAGGCCACCAGGGAGAAAGATTCAGTTTGAGGTTAGTGTGTCGTTAAGACCTCTCTATCATTTGGTCTCTTTGGAACAGGGTGCAGGCCTCAGACACAGAGTCAGTGGTAGACAATACCACCCATTCCAGGGGGTCCCAGCCTTGGCTCACACCCTTATTTCCTCAGGAGAGCTTTAGAAAATTACTTACGGCTGGTTTCCTCTGTCCCCTGAGGAGTTCTAGTTTAATAGATCTGGGGTAAGGTCTGGGCACTGGGACTTTTAAAAGCTCTCCAGGCAATAGTTTCTAATTAAAATCATTTTACATTTTATTTATGAATCTGTTCATGGCAAGTTATATTGCTTTTCTATTTAAGGTAATGAAGTAAAATTTCTTTTCAATATCATTTGACTGATGTAAAAATAGTAAGCTCCCGTTAAGAAAAAACAAAACAAAGCAGAATAGTGCAGGTGGTATTTAGATGTGGCAAAAACAAAATATGCATTGAGTGAACTTCGCAAAACTCTCTGGATCTTTGCTTACCTCTATAGTTTCTGACCTCCTGTGGATCTAGTCTTCTTTTTTTTTAAAAGATTTATTTATTTATTTTTAAAGATTTTATTTACTTATTCATGAGACACACACACAGAGAGAGAGAGAGAGAGAGAGAGGCAGAGACACAGGCAGAGGGAGAAGCAGGCTCCATGCAGGGAGCCTGATGTGGGACTCAATCCTGGGACTCCAGGATCATGCCCTGGGCTGAAGGCGGTGCTAAACTGCTGAGCCACCTGGCCTGCCCTCCAGTCTTCTTCTTCTTCTTCTTCTTTTTTTTTTTTTAATTTTTATTTATTTATGATAGTCACACACACAGAGAGAGAGAGAGGCAGAGACATAGGCAGAGGGAGAAGCAGGCTCCATGCACCGGGAGGCTGACGTGGGATTCGATCCTGGGTCTCCAGGATCGCGCCCTGGGCCAAAGGCAGGCGCCAAACCGCTGCGCCACCCAGGGATCCCCTCCAGTCTTCTTCTTAACAACAAAATGGAACAAAATGGACCCAGTGATCCCGGGTCACCTTTTTCTCAGTGAGTTTACCCCAGGAATCAAATGATTGAACTTCAAGTTTGGCTGGCTAGACAATGTGAGGAAGGAGATGATCCATGCTATAGGGAGGGGTTAATGGCAGATTTCTAGTGAACTGGATCTGGGGCATCTTAGACCAGGCTATTTGGAACTACTGATTTCCAAATAATCTTTCTTCTCTCTCTCTCCCTGCCAAGATGACCCACTGGTCTCCATGAAAGGTATCATAACCTCTAGTGGTGATTGATTTACTCCAGTGTCAGTAAACTAAAGAATAACTCAGGGTCCCACCAAGACCTCCAAGGTTGTGTGTTTGAATGGAAGCTGGACATTCTGTAATACCACCCTCTCAGGATCTTCCAAAATATTGTCATCTCTGCTAAACTGCTGCGCCACCCAGGGATCCCCTAGTTTTCTTAATTTAGCATGTTTTCAAGCTTCATCTGTGTTGAAGCCTGTATCAGTGCTTCATTTTTTCTTATGGCCAAATAATATTCCATCATATGGTTGCCACACATATTATTCATCCATTTGTCCATCGGTGGTCATTTGGATTGTTTGCACCTTTTGGCTGCTACGAATAATCCTACTATGGCATTTGTGTACAAGTTCCTGTGTAGACACATGTTTTAATTTTTCTTGGAGAGTTAACTAGGACTGGAATTGCTTGGTGACATTGTAAATCGATGCTTAATCATTCAAGGAACTGCCAGACTGTTTTCCAAAATGGCTCCACATTTTACATTTTATAGCAGTGTGTGAGGGTTCCAATTTCTATATATTCTTACCATATTTGTTGTTACTTGGCTTTTTGGTTTTAGCCATCTTAGTGGGTAAGAGGTGTGCCTCATTGTGTTTTTGATTTGCATTCCCTGATAACTAATGATATGAAATGTCTTTTCATGTATTTATTGGCCATTTAATATCTTGTCTTTGTTCATTTATCTATTCAGATCTTTTGCCCATTTTTAATTAGGTTATTTGTCTTTCTATTATTGAGCTGTAAGAGTTCTTTATGTATTCTAAATACAAGTCCCTTATCAGATATATGATTTGCCAATATATTTTTTTTTCCTATTCTCTGGGCTGTCATAATTCTTTCTTTCTTTCTTTCTTTCTTTCTTTCTTTCTTTCTTTCTTTCTTTCTTTCTTTCCTTTCTTTCTTTCTTTTTCTTTCTTTCTTTCTTTCTTTCTTTCTTTCTTTCTTTCTTTCGTCATTTCACTTTCTTGATGGTGTCTTTTGAAGCAAGCAAGTTTTAAATTTTGGAAAGGTTTCATTTATGGGTTTTTTTTTCTTTTGTTGCTCATGCAGCAAAAAGGATTCTAAGAGGAAAATTTATAGCAATAAATGCCTACATTAAGTTAAAAAAAATCTCAAATAAACAACCTTACTTTATACCTCAAGAAGCTAGAAGAGGAAGAACAAAGGAAGTCCAAAGTTAGCAGAAAGAAGTAAATAAAAAAAGATCTGAGTGAAAATAAATGAAATACAGACTAAAGAGATGATAGAAAAGATCAGTGAACTGTTTTTTGAAAAGATAAACAAAATAGACAAACCATTAGCTAGATTTACCAAGAAAAACAGTGTGGGGACTCAAATAAATAAAATTAAGAATAAGAAAGGAGACATTACATCTGATACCACGTGAAAAATATGATGAATGAGCAATTATCTATGCTTCAGTCTCGATTTATGTTTCCTGAGATAATATATTTCTCTTTATTCTTTCAATGTAGTAAATTATAGGTATTGATTTCTAAATGTTAACTCAGCCTTACATTTCAATAATAAACTACTTGATTGTAATATATATTCCTTTATGTATTGCTGGCTTTAATGCAGAAGTGTTTGTGAGTGATATTAGTCTGTAATTTTCCTTCCTGAGAATACCCTTGTCAATTTTGTCATGAAGGCTATGGTGGCTTCAAAACCAGTTAGTGAGTATACCATTTTGTTTACTGTAGAATTGGACATGATTTCTTTAACTACTTGGTAAAACTCATCAGTAATGCTATCTGGGCCTGTGGTTTTCTTCTGGGAAAGATTTTTAATTATGTATCTAATTTATTTAATATTTACAGTATTGTTTCAATTTTCTATTACTTCTTGTGTCGGTTCTGGTAAGCTATATTGTTCTAGGAATTTGTCTATTTCCTCTAAAATTTGATATTCAGAAGTATAGTTTTTAGTATTATCCCTTATGATCTTTTTAATGTTTAAAATAGCTATAATGTTCCTTTCCATTTCTGCTATTAGTTATTTGTTCCCTTTTTTTCATCTTGATTTGCCTCCATAGAGGTTAATTTTTTATTTAATTACTTTCTGTTTTTATTTTCTTTCTTCCACTTTCTTTAGGTTTATTTTGTTATTTCATGCCTAACTTCTTGAGATAGAAGCATAGATCATTACGTTTTCAGGCTGTCTTCCTTTTTAATATATGAGTTTTAAGATTGTTAATTTTTCTACATGCATGATCTTAGTTAGAGCTCCCAAATTGATTTATTATTCTGGTTACCCATTGTTACATCACTAGCTGCTATCAGGGTGCTCAGTCTTTTCTATGCTCAGAGTGTTCTAAAGGCTTCTTATTTCATTTAGGATAAAGCCCAGATTCTTATATTGGCACACTTGACCTTCCATGATCTGCCCGGACTCTCTCATTGGTTTCATCTGCTACTGCTCACTCCCCTATCCAGCTTGCTCTGGCCACACTGGCCCCCTTGATGTTCCTTAGAAGCATCAGACACACTCCTGTCTCAGGACCTTTGTACTTGCTGCCACCCCTGTCTAGAAAATTCATACTTCAGATAGACACATGACTTGCTCCCTTCCTTCTTTCAGGTCTCTTTTGAGATGTACCTTTTCATAAAGGCCTTCTCTGATCACCCTACATAAAACAGCATCCTGGGCACACTCTATCCTCTTTGCCCTGATTTTTTTTCTTTATTATTATGCCTCTTGCCAACTGACACAAAATAAGTTTAAATGTGTTGGTTCCTTCCTTCTTTCCTCTCTAGAATATAAGCTCCTTGAGAGCAAGAATTATTTTTTTCTGTTTTATTTACTGCTGTCTCTCCAAAGCCTAGAACAGTGTCTGGCATATAATAAGTAATCTACAAATATTAAATGAATGAATGGACTCTGTGCTTAGAGTAAAGAGATCTGGATTAAATATTTCTGAATCTATCATTTATCATCCATGTGACCTTGAGCAATTTTAACTTTCTAATCTCCAGTTCCTTTATTTGTATAATATGAATAACAATTGTTGCCCATCAGATACTGAATATAAAAGTTCTTTATGAAGTTCTATATTATAAAAAATTGTAAGACATTTTTACTATTATGGTCAGAAAATGTCTCATGTGTCCCAAATTTCTTTTTCTTTTGACTTCTTTTTTTTTTTAAATTTTTTAAAATTTATTTATGATAGTCACAGAGAGAGAGAGAGAGGCAGAGACATAGGCAGAGGGAGAAGCAGGCTCCATGCACCAGGAGCCCTATGTGGGATTCGATCCCGGGTCTCCAGGATCGCGCCCTGAGCCAAAGGCAGGCGCTAAACCGCTGCGCCACCCAGGGATCCCTTTGGACTTCTTTGACGTTAAAAATTCACTCCTTTGGGATAAGGCATTTTGTTAGATGTGGTTCTAGTTAAAACATAGGTATGTTTCCTGGAAAGGATAACATTTTCACACTTCTTTAGCCACTAGCAAGTCAGTAGGAATTGGTATAGAATTCTTTGTCACTAAAGGCATAGGATATAGGAGAGGTGTGTTTTGATGGAGAAAGCAACAAGTAAAAATCTAGAACATGAGGGAGAGGAAGTTCTGGAAGGGTGGTTTCAAAGGCACTGGGGAAAAAAATTAAGGAGTCTTTTATTGCTCAGATTAAGCTATGTTATGCTACAGTGGAAAACCACCTCAAATTTTCAGTAGCATCTCCAAGGAAAGGGTAATTTCTTGTCCATATAGAATCTGCTGTGGGTCCATGCCATGCCTCTTACCAGGAGTTGGGGGCAGAGTTAAGTTATGTTTTTATACAACTTTGTGTGTGGGGTTTTGTAGGAAATCTTGATTAAACAACTTTAATAAATCTAATAAAGTTTTGCAAGAGTATTACACAGTCCTATGTGTTGACAGAAGATTTTACAGCATTTATATGGGAAATACTTGAACATACTAGTGTGACTTTGTATCCCTTGCCACACAGAGTTTAGACATAACTGTTGCATTCTGCAACTGAAAGTTGTGTCCTGTGGTTTTATGAATACTGTGTTTATGGGGGAATGGGACATATTATTTAATTTAGAACTTTAATGAAATGCCACCATTTATTGAGCACTTCCTGTGCCAATTTTAGTATATGTGCTGCCGAAGCGAGCACTGAGCACTTCCTGTGTAGCAGGTACAAAGCTAAGGGCTTTAGACATCTTATCTCATTTAATCCTTGAAACAGCTCCCTGAGGTAGGTACCATTACTGTACCCACTTTATAGTGAAGAAACTGATGTTCAGAGGTATGAAGTACTTTGACTTCAGTCATACAACTAAGTGGCAGAACTTAGACCAAATTCAGGTCTGCTTGGCTCCAGAGTTCATGGTATCATGAATACAATGCTGCCCACACTTCCCCACATCCAAGTAATACGTCCTAAATGCATAACTGCCATTAGTCTATCAACAGACCAGAATTGATGATGACAATGATGATGGTAACAAATATAGTAATATGGAAAGGTTATATTTGATTTCATAACATTTGGGCCCTGCTGCCAAAGATGTCCTGTTGCAAATGTTTAACATTCCCAACATTTTCATTCCTCCTTTAGGCTAAGACTTCTGGTAGAAGACCCCAGAGGTATCTTTTCTGGGAGCAATGAACTCCAGTCATTATGACTACATCAGCCAATTTCTATCATCAGGGAACAATTAAAAGGAGAAGACAAAAACTTTTTTAAAAAATATTTTATTTATTTATTCATGAGAAACACACACAGAGAGAGGCAGAGACATAGGCAGAGGGAGAAGCAGGCTCCCAGCAGGGAGCCCGATGTGGGACTCAATCCCAGGACTGTGGGATCGCAAAGGCAGATCTAAACCACTGAGCCACCCAGGTGCCCGGAGAAGACAAAATTTAAAATAGTTTGTTACAAAGCAGTTTATGCAGCATATACTAAAATGAGAAATTAAACATAATTGAGTAGAATTATAACATAATTGTTATATTTCACATAAACATAATGGGTAGGTCAGTGAGGGAAGGGTTTCCTAAGTGGAAACAATTATCAGTAAAGTCTTCCTAGAGGAGCGCTTGATATGAGTCTTGGGTCTTGATTAATTTGAAAAACACTTATTTGTCTAATAATCCAAATTTCTTAAAACCTTCTATAATAAATTTCTAGTGTTATCTTCTCTCCATAACTGTTACCTTTCTCTATCCTCTCTGTTTCTGGGAAATGCTTCTTCCTCTATTCCGTGTCACTTGAATGGGAGCTGCCTTCTTTTAAAAAACCTCTCTTTTAGATGGCATTAATTGGCTTGAAATAAACACTTGATCTAATTTGGGCCAATCATAATACCCAAATTTGTGGCCATGGTTGATGAGTTCAATGATGTTTACCTGACCCAAGATTAGCTATTTCGTTCTGTTTGTTGGATTTTTTGAGTTTGGTATTAGAGAGAATGAATCTCGGTTCCTCTATGGGTTTGTGTTTTGTGAGTTCTAAGATACTGGAGCTATAGTGGCCATCTTCCTGGCTGGTCTATTTTAAGAAAGAATAGAGTTGACCTGCAGAATGAAACAGAAATGAGAGACACAAAGAGAGTCTTGGTGGCATTTATTTATCTGATTCCAGGGGTCTCTGAGATCCACTTTTTCATACTGCTTTGACTGTTCAATCTCCATATGAATGACTTTTAATAATACCCACTGCCACCACTATTTTTTGCCCTTAGCTAGTTTGGGGTAAATTTTTGTCACGCAGCTAAAAGTCCTGATAAATATATTTCATTATGACTTCATGTTGAAATAGGTAGAATAGGGATTATCTTTATTTTATGGAGAAAAAAAATGAGGATCAGAAGAAAAAATGTAACCAAGATGCTAAAATATCAGTCTATTAACTATGAATAGGATAGCTTCCCATTACTGTGGGTGTTCAGAATGTTCTGACACCAAATTTTGGTATCATTTTAGCTTGTTTTTTTTTTTTTTTTTCCTTTTTTTCCCCCTTTGTCAGCGAACTTTGACTTTTGAGGAAACAAAGGAAGCCCAGTTCCACCACAGGACCCACTTTCCATCTTACTTCAGGCCTGTGGGGTTACCCAGGTCTGAAATCAGTCATAACCATCTGTTTGTATCATAGTGATGTGACCCTGAAAAAAATGGCTTTTTACAAGGACTGATTTCCAAATGATATGAAATGATTAATTGTCTCACTCTTATCAAAGCACACTGAAATTCTATTAACCTCTGGGTGTAGAAAGAACAATCCTTTGAATTTAAGGACAAATTTTGCTTATGTCGTCTTCAAAAAAAAAAAAAAAGGAAGACAAGAAAAGGAACTTAGGACATTTAAAATGTATGTCTTCTCTTATTTCAAAAATAAGATTTAAGGTGGCTTCCAAGGGTATAAAAATACGGAAAATTAATAAGAAATAAAAAATGACAGGTAGAGACATTAAATAGAGTTCAGACTGAGGCCAATAAATAACAAATATGATACAATCCTATAGGTATTTGACAACTGGTTCCCAAGTTGGGTTCTAAGTGTTCTTGTTAATACAAGCGGGGAAACACAATCAGTTACCCAGTCTACAATTCCATGAGACAAAACAAACCAAATCCTTCGGAAAATTACAATTGCTTCTGATCCTATGACCAAAAATAAGGTGCCCTGGGTTCTTACAAAGAGAGCACTGTGTTGGATAATGTAAAAGGTGAGGGCCCCTTCTAGGAGACTCAGGGATGAGATTCACAGCCCTGGTTCTCAGAGCTGGAAGTATTCTTTCTCAAATTCATTACATTTAAAACATTATTAACCTAAACATATTTTTAATGTAGTTTTTACTTGGACCCTATGTTTCATTTTAGCAAGATAGATGGGCCAGTTCTATTTTTTTAAGGCTCTTCAAATTAAGTTTATAAGTATTAAAATCAAGAAGTCTATTATGACCTAACATTTTCTTATGGACCCCAGTGATATGTGAACTACACTTTGGAAAACACTGACTCAGAGAAAAAGCAAAAAAACCCACATTTGAGAACCATGACCTCATTGCCTCTTATCCCTCATGAAGTATTATTACCACCACCAGAGATGAGCAAACCAAGGTTAGAACTTGTGCAAGTTTCCACAAAAACCAAACTGAGATGAAACTCGAGTCTTCTGATGAAAGTCAAATTCTGGCTTCTAGCTGAATGCATGGAGGGCCTTTTCCCAAATGGAAGTTCAAGACCTTTTAGACTTTTGGCCCGTTTGCTTCCTGCCAGAATGCCTCACCTGCAGCTTGGTCTTTGGTGATGCCTACCTGTGGTTATTGGAACACAGTCTGTTTGACCAAAGATAGGAAGTCTGCCAGGCAGATGTGGAATCCAAAAGCAGAACTAATCCACCACATGGACTGCTCTACCACTTTATGCCCCCTGGATTTTTGGGGAAGTATTTTTGTGGCTCACCAGTCTCCCACTAGGCAGGGCCACTCGTCCTGGGTTGACCCTATCCCCTGGTGGAAAGTACGGCTGGGATATTTGGAATGGTTACAGTTTGACTTTGACTCTTGGCAAGCTCACTGTCACTATGAGCTTTTTTGGTGAGATCTTGAACTGAAGTTTGTTGTTCAGGATTGCAGGATTCCTCCTAATCTTGAGGGACGTTTTGAGTCATAACTGGCAGTGGCTTTCTGATGGCAACACAAGAAAGCTCAGAGGAGAAGCCATCTCTGTCTCACAGGAATATGACTTTGGGTAAAATCACCTTGAACTCTGGGCTCATGGGTATGATCTCTACTTCTACTGAGCCCTAATTTGTAGGGTAAGACTTTTTCTCCTCCTCCTTCTACTACTTCTTCTTTTATGAATAAAAGTAATGTTTGTTGCTTCATTGCTTCATCTTTCTCTCAAAGAGATTTTTTTAAGTCTCATAGTTAGAAAATTTATTATCCTTTTTATTTTGAAGTAATTGTAGGTTCACATGCATCTGTACAAAATACTATGGAAAAATCCTGTGTACCTCTTACCCAGTTTTTTCAAATGGTAATATTTCTAAAATAATTTTAGAATTACTAAAAATACTAAAATAAAAATTTTAGAATTACTAAAATTCTAAAATAAATTTTAGAATTACTGAGGTACAATTTGTATGTAATAAAACTCACTCTTTTGAAGCATACAATTTCATGAGGTTTCATATATACATATATATGAATACACATATGTGTGTGTATATATATATGTATATATATATATACATATATATATATATATGCAGCTGAGCAACTTCTATCACAAAGTATAGAACATCTCCAGCATCCCTAAAAGTTCCCTCATGCCCCTTTTTAGTTAATCACTTCTCCCTATTCCTGGTCCCTTGAAGCCACTCATCTGTTCTGTGTCCCTATATTTTTGCTTTCCTAGTCTGTCTGAATTGGAACACACAGAATATAGTATTTTTTAATTTTTATTTATTTTTTTAATTTTAGAGACAGAGTGCAAGTACAAGTGGGGGCAGGGGCAAGAGAGGAAGAGGGAGAATCTCAAGCAGACTCCTTATGACCTCAGAGCCCAATGTGGGGCTCAATCTCAAGTCCCTAAGATCATGACCTGAGCAGAAATCAAGAGTTGGAAGCCTAACCAACTGAGCTACCCAGGCGCCCCACAGCATGTATGCTTTTGTGTCTTTTTTTTTTTTTTCATTTAGCATAATGCATTTGAGATGGATTTGAGATTCATCTCCTTTGGTAGATGTCTCTTTGAATCTTTTGCCTATTTTTTGATGAGTCACTTGTCTTCAAATTAATGAATCGAATGAATTTTTTGATATTTTCTAGATATAAGTCTTTCAGGTATATGATTTTAGAATGTTTTCTCCCAGTTTGTGACTTGCCTTTTTATTTACAAAAAAGCAATGTATTTCAAAGAAAAGGTGTTTTTTTTTTTTTTTTAATTTTACAAAGTCCAGGTTGTTAATTTTAAAATTTTGTGATATGTTGTCCTAACATGTTTTTGCTTAATGCAAGGTCGCAAAGATTTTCCTCATGTTTTCTTTTATAAGTTTTATAATTTTAGCTATGATGTTTAGATCTGGATCCATTTTGAATTAATTTTTATATATGGTGTGAGGTAAGAATTGAGGTTTATAATATTTTCATTTGAATATCCAATTTTTATAGTGCCATTTATTGAAAAGATTATTTCTTCCCACTAAATTATTTTGGCATTTTTGTCTAAAATCAGTTGACAGTAAAAAAAAAAATAAAATAAAATAAAATCAGTTGACAGTGAATATATGTGGATCTATTTTTGGGCTCTATTCTGATATTTTGATCTATATGTCTATCCATAAATACCACATTATCTTGATAACTGTAGCTTTATACTAAGTTTTAAAATCATTTATAAGTCCTCCAACTTTGACATATATTTTAAAGAATTGTTTTAGCTATTTAAATTCCTCTATAGTTAATATAAAATTTAAGACATTATGTCAATTTATACAAAAAATAAGACTGGTGGGATTTTGATTGAGGTTGTATTAAATCTATAGGTTAATTCGTGGAGAATTGACTTCTTAATAACATTGAGTCTTTTGATCCATGAACATAGTTTATCTCTCTATTTAGCTATTTTTCTAAGCAGTATTTTGTAGTTTTTGAGTTAGGGATAAATGAGGCTAGGCAGGGCTAGGTAGGAGGCCACGAAATCAGGCTCACAAAAATCCCAAAAATGTGGAGATGAAAGAAACCAGAGATAAGGAAACAAGCCAGACCACCTTGCCTTAGGTGTGTGTATTTGGGTGGGTGGGTGGGGTCCTTTTATGATAGTCATCTGTGACCAGCAAAGAATAACCAGACCCCAAAGAAGTAAGAAATTAAAGATGTTATTACTAGTCCTTATTCAATGGTGATATCAATAGATAATGTTAAAAGGATTTAGGTTCCCTGGTTACCTTTCAATAAAAAGATCAACCCTACAAGCCCTCAGTGGCAACTCTGTCAGGACTCCTCTCACTTCTGAGAGCTTTCTCTGTATCTTTACTTAATAAACTTCTATTCTATTGCTTTACTCACTCTTCTTTTTCTGTGAGATACATTCTCCAACTCTGTGAGACAAGAACCAAGCTCTCCTGTATCATTTTCAGTAGAAATATCTTGCACATATTTTCTAATATTTATTAATTTGTATGTTGGCCCTGTATCTTTCAATCACGCTAAGCTTATTTATGAGCTCTGATTTTTTTTTTTTTTTTTTTTTTTTTGTAGATTCATTAGGATTTTGTTTGTAGATCATCATATCATCAGGAAATAAAGGCAGTTCTTCCTTGGAATTTTGGTGCCTTTTTGGTTCTTTTATTTCCCTTAATCACTGGCTAAGACCTGTAATACAGTATGGAATAGAAGTGGTGAAAGCAGACACCATTGCCATGTTACCAACCTTAGGAGAAAAGTGTTTAGTCTTTTATCATTGAGAATGGTGTTAGCTGTAGGACTTTTTTAGCTACCCTTTATCAGATTGGGGATGTTCCTTTATAATCCTAATGAGTTTTTTTTTTTTTTATCATGAATGGATATTGACTTCAGTCAAATCTTTTTTTTCTGACATCTATTGACATTCATCTGGCTGTTGTTTTTCTTCCCATTGACATGACAAATTATATTGATCTATTTTCTAAAGATGAACCAGCATGCATTCCTGGGATAAACTCTACTTGAGCATAGTGTGTTATCTTTTTTTCTGGACTTCATTTATTAATCTTTTTTCAAGGATTTTTGAGTTTAGTTTCATGAGAGATTTTGGTTTAGAGTATTTTTATCTTGATTTTTTTTTTTTTTAATTTGGTTTTAGTGTTAGGGTCATGCTGACCTCATGAAACAAGTTGGGAAGTGTTTCTTCCTCTTTTATGTTCTGGAAATGTTCATGTAGAATTGATATTGTACTACTGGGGAGCAAGAATTCCTGTCCTATTCAAGGTCCTTCTAGCTGGACTAAGAATCAAATTGATACGGGACAGATTAACAGGAGAAAATAAAATTTAACAGTGTATGAGGGGAATCCACATAGACATGGAAATTTCAAAGACAGTCATGCAAATGAGGTATATATATCATCCTCAACCAAGGGAAAGGGTTAGAGGTCTGTGATTTCAAAAGAAAGGAATACAATTCACAGGGGTATAAGGAGAAGAGCAGGTATTTGGTAATTAGATGTTTATCCTGCCATACAGATGGGTTACTCAGATAAAATTTATCTCTGCCATTAACTCTTATCCCAGAAAGACCCTCCTATTGAGATTCTTCTTCTTCTTCTTCCTCCTCTTCTTCTTCTTCTTCTTCTTCTTCTTCTTCTTCTTCTTCTTCTTCTTCTTCTTCTTCTTCTTTTTTAAAGACTTTATTTTTAAGTAATCTCCACACCCAACATAGGGCTCAAATTCACAACCTCAAGATCAAGAGTCATATGCTCCACCAACTGAGTCAACGAGGTGCTCCTTGAGATTCTTCTAATTAAGGGAGGGGCAAATATTTCTCTTGAGCCTGCAGGGTCTCAAATGCCTTCAGCTCAAAATAATCCATATATCAAAGTGGCATGTTTGGGGGGCAGGGGTGGGATGGGTTGGGGTGTGGCCTGTTCTGAATCCCTTCATTATCTTCTTTAAATGTTGGTATAATTCCCTAGGAAAGTCATCTGGGCCTGGAGTTTTTTTGTGGGAAGGATTTTTAACTATGAATACAATCTCTTTATCAGATGTAAGACCATTCAAGTTTTCCTTTTTCTCTTGAGTATTAGCAAGGAATTTGTCTATTTCATCTAAGTTGTCAAGTAGATTGTCAGAAAGTTGTTCTTATGTTATTCTTTTTAATGATTTAATGATAGATCTGCAATTATATTCTTTCTTTCATTCACAACATTGGTAGTTTGGATCTCTATCCTTTTTCTTGGTCAGTATCCCAAGAGACTTTCCAATTTCATTGATCTTTCCAAAGCAACAGCTTTTGGTTTTGCTGTGATTACTATATTTGTTTTCTCTTTCAATATTTTTTCCCTTATCTTTATTATTTATTTCCTTCCTTTTATTTATTTTGGGTTGAATTTGCTTTTAATTTTCTAGTTCCATAAAGTGGAAACTTTAATTGATTTGCCTTTTTTTTTTTTTTTTTTAAGATATGAGCATCTAATGCTATCAGTTTCCCTTTAAGCACTGCTTTAATTGGGTTCTACAAATTTCAAAGGTTTCTCATCATCTTAATTTAGTTCAAAATATTGTCTGATTCTCCTTGTTATTTCTTCTTTGACCTCTGGGGAATTTACAAGTGTGTTGTTTATTATCCAAATATTTGAGGATTTTTTTGGTGTCATTTTGTTGCTATTATCATTCATATTTCTTTCTTCCTGGCCCTTTTATTTGAGGCATCTGTGTGCTGCTTCTAAAGCATTGGCCCTCTGGGAGAATTCATTTGGTGTTGCCCAGAGCTCTCAGGATGCCAAGGCTGCATTTATTCATTAATTCAAAAAATACTTATTGAGGGTCTTCTATGTGCCAAGTTCTGTTGTAGGCATTGGAGAATTATCAATTGTAAATTCAATAGAGAGAGAGCTTGCATTATAGTGTGCAAGCCTGACAACAATTGTGCAAACAAATAAACGAGCAAAACATTCCCAAATGCTTACAACAGTAAAGAAGAAAATGGTGATGTAGTAAAGGATGAATAGTTGGGTACTTCAGGTTAGGTTATAAGAAAGGCTACTCTGAGATGCCATTTGACCTGAGGTTTGAATGACAAAAAAGAAAAAACTCATAACTTTTCATTTAAAAATTTGGAGGAAGTAAAGCCCGGGTGGCTCAGTTGGTTAAGCCTCTGTCTTTGGCTCAGGTCATGATACCAGGGTCCTGGGATTGAGCCCTGCATCTGGCTCTGTGCTTAGTGGGGAGTCTACTTGAAGATTCTCTCTCTCTCCCTCTCCCCCTGCCCCTCCCCCCTCACTTGTGTTCTCTCACTCTGCTCTTTTTCTCTCTCAAATAAATAAATAAATAATCTTAAAGCAAATCTGGAGGAAGATTGTTTCAAGCTAATGGAACAGCAAGTACAAAGGTCCTGAGGCAGTCTGGTTTATTCAGAGACCCGGCAAAAGATCAGAGTGGGTGGAGTACAAAGAATAAGGGAATATGAGGAAGTAATGAGGTCATTAGAGTTAGCCAGAGATGACACCACAGAGACTTGGAAGATCAAGACAAAGATTTTGGTTATATTTTAAGTCCTAGGTGAAAGGTTTGACTAAGGGGAGTGACAAGACCTGATTTATGTTTCAAGTGGATCACCCTTGCTGCAGCATGGAACATGGATTGGAGGGAAACAGGAACAGAGGCAGATAGGCAGCAACCTCACTGTTGACTACCATGGAATAAGTAGGGGAGGCAGGGAGAATGACTCTTCCCCCAGCTCTTATTCACTCATTCAAAGTAGCTCTTTCTTGAGTTTCTGTTGTGTGTTAGCAACTGAGTTTAATGCTGATATATTGTCATGAGCTGTGCTACCACTGAGCCTTCAGTCAAATGTCCCTCTTGGTTTCCTGGGTCCTCAAGCAGTGCTGGCTGTACACATGGTCTTTTATGACCATTAATGCTACGGGGCTCACATGAACCACATGCTTTCACATGGGCTCACTAAGAGGACAACTAACCGTGTTGGATTCTCCTCCGTAGGCACCTTCCCTGCAACTTCCTATGCTCCTCAGCAAAACACAAGGGATGCAAATGTGCTGATGTAAAATGGATCCAAGCGGAGGAGGAGGCATTTGAATTTACCTGCTACTAGCCTAGAACCTGACTGAAGGCTGCACAGGTATTTGTGAGCATCAAGTTCTAGAAGCCTTTCCCTCCAGGGGATCATTGAAGGAATTGTAGGTTATAAATAGATGCACTTTGTTTGTGGTCTGTTTCAATAAGGTCAGGCTTTTTTATTTTTTTAAGATAAAAAAATTTTAAGGTAGTGAAACAACATTGTTTAGTAGGGACAACACTTTTTCAGATTCAATTTGCAACTACAGGGTCTTGTGTGGAATTCTGGGTGTAACCACATTTCTCAAATGCTAGAAAAAGTGGGCAGTTAGCTTTCTGCAAATGCAACCAAGCATATCTTTCAATATCTAACCATCAGAGCTTATGAAACCAACTCCCAGCAAAGTCTGCTGGGTGGGTCAAACTCCTCTACAGGACACAAAATGTCAGGTACAGTTTTTAATAGAGAGAGGCTTCAAATTGCATGGAAACAACAGGGAGTGAACAACGATCTAGTGGGTTCTATGTGTCAGGGACCTAATCATTTGAAGTGAACAAAGATAGGAGGGTTCTGGCAAAAGGAGAGGTGAAAAATCAGTTAAAACCAGTTCCAGAAAATTTTTTCCATGAGAAAAAATTAGATCCTTATTTCAGAATATTATTCGGAGACCAAATATACAAAAGAAAGAAAATAGAATCTGTTTTGAAGGTGGAAGGATAAGGAAGCTCAGCCTGTTGCCACCCAACTTGTGCCTTCCCATCCCTGCAAGTCTTGGAGACTTAGTCCTTCAAGAAACCCAGTTGGAACCCTATTGATTCTTTCTTTCTTTCTTTCTTTCTTTCTTTCTTTCTTTCTTTCTTTCTTCTTTCTTTCTTTCTTTCTTTCTTTCTAGATTTTGTTTATTTCAGAGAGAGAAGAGCGTGAGCAGGGAGGAAGGGCAGAGGCAGAGGAAGAAGCAGACTGCCTGCTGAGCAAGGAGCCCAAGGTGGGATTCAATCCCAAGACCAGGATCATGACCTGAGCTGAAGACAGATGCTTAACTGACTGAGCCACCCAGGTGCCCTGGAACCCTGTTGATTTAAACCAAGATAGAGAACAAAGACTGTGTTAATACCCCCACATCCCAAGTAGAATTTTATTTAGTGCATATCATACACTAGCCACTTTGCAAACAAACTAATTTATATATACAACATTATGCTTAATCCCATGAAATGAGTATTGGTTCACCTGTTATCCAGATGGGGAAACTGAAACTCAGAGTGGCTAGATCATGTGCCCAAAGTCACTCAGCTATTAAGTGGCAAATTCTGGCTTCAAACTCAGAGCTGACACAAAAGCTTCTGCTTTTAACCAATAAACTCTACTTTTCTCCCCTCTCTCGGACAGATTTCTTCAATTCTCATCAAGAGCAGAAGCATTTCAAGGAATATTTCCAGAAAGAAGATAGAGAGGAGGAAAGGAGGAAGAAAGTAATGTGGAGGAGGTAAAGAGAAGAGTATGACTTAGGTTAGTGATAAAGAGGAAATTAGTGTAAAATAATAAAAACCCAAGGAACTAGCTGCTAAGAAAGGAAACTCCACGGAAAATCCAAAGAAAAATTATACTGTGAGGAGAGAGTGAAAGAAGAGAGGGGTTCAGATGTAAGGTCACTTTTTACTAGCGACAGAAATACCAAGATTTCAGCCAGGACCAGAGCCTCTGGTTTCTATTGCAATTTGATTGCTTAGTCATTTAAAACTGGGTTAATGTTCAGTATAACAGATCAGCACAGAAGCCTGGCCCAGAACACAGGAATCTCTCAGGTGGACCAGCCAACTGGACCAGCCTGAGCAGTCTGTTTGGGCACTGAGCTCATGAGGCTGTATGGTACCCAGCCCCTGGATGATGGCTTTCCATGATTTCAAACAATTAATTTGCCCCCATTTAGCTAAGTTGGTGAGACGGTTGGCTGGGTGGCATCCATGGATTGACTGTTGAACTAATCCCAAGGGACAACCTCAAAGCCAAGAATCTGGATATGGGATATATTGTTCTCCAAAAGAATAAAGCAGGGGGAAAGAAACAAGCGAGAAAGCTCTCAGCTTGTTTGGAGTGACTGGTCTTTGCCACGTTTGGCCCACTTGTGTGGAATCATTTGCCAGTACCAGCAGTATCAACACCATGCAATACCTAGCTCCTGGGTAGAGTTGGTGGCGTAGCTCCTGCTGCTGATATTGGCTAGGCGTATGGATGACTGCCGTAATGGAAGCACCTACTCCAAGTGTGGGGGCTGGGGGCAGAGAACTTCCTAATTTTCTGAGTCCATTCACCTTTCTGAAGCCACCTGATTGCATTTGCTACTTACCTATTTCTTTACATAAGGAGTATGGAGTCACAAGGCACAAGTGCGGAGAAGCATCTTGAATCCTTGAGAAGGAAAGGAAAGAAACTTTCAGTGAAGATCTTCCATATCCCAGGCAATTCACATGCCTTCTCAGATCCAGTTTTCCCCCAGCCTGTGCCATAGGCATTATTAGCTCCATTTTATAGGAGATACTCAGAGGTTCCTGAGATTCAGAGAGAGTGTGCTGTTGGTCCAGGTTTTTTTCTACTCCTTTTTGTATCCCCTTCTCCTTGAGCAGCCTTGCATCTATTGTGGGCATCTAGTGTTGTAATCCTCTTAGATGATCAGCCCTAACCGAAGGGTATCAGGATGGGTACTAAAAGGCAGGACCCCAGCCCTAGATGAGCCACTTCATGGGCCAAGCAGATAATATGGCTGTGGAGGACAGTCAGGAAAATGACAACAGGGAGAAGTGGGTGATTCAACGTGAAGTGCATATGAAGACATTCAGATGCGAGAAAAACGCACCGCTGCGACAGCAAACGGTATGTAAAGCCAGAGCTTTTCAATGTACAGCCTCCTGACTAGGTCATCTTTTAGTTCCTTTTGAGCTCCAATATTTAAAATTTTGCCTCCCATCAAAATGAGCACATCCTTCGTCAGTTCTCTTCAGGTTCTGCCTTTTGTTGGTTGGAGTGGGTGGTGGCAGTGAGCTAATCAGATAACCTAACCTCTACTAATGGGCACATTAGCTAATGGGCAACTCCTCCTATGACCTAATGCATAGTTGGGTTAAAGTATATCCCTTCTGATCTTGACCTGAGGGATTTACAAATAGTGGGAATTCACATTTCCTTGCCCAGTATCCCTGCAACTACCCTCTAGGGGCACACTAGGCACAAGACTGGGCAGGAATGGACACGTGACCCAGGCATGTTTCCTTCTAACTGGGGCATCCATAAAATGGCCAGAGCCTAATGAATGGATTGGATCCTCTGGCTTCTGTATTATGTGGTGGTTCCACAGTGAGTGGGAGGTGGCAGGGTGTGGGGTGCAGGGAGGAGAGCCATGGCAATTTTAAAGTCATTTTTTTGGTTAATCACATTCTAAGCTCATAATAAACATATAAATATTTTTTAAAAGGTAAAAAAGTACATTTGTGATAAAAAGGAAAAAAATATCGTAAAGATATAAAGAGTGAGAGTCTCTGTCCCTTGAACTTCACTCCTTTTCCCTGAAAGAACTACCTACCATTAATTTTTTATAATTATCTAAATTAAGAAAGACCACCTGCAAGCTTGGTTCTTCTGTCCTCAGAGAGATCATAAACAAACGAACCACCTAATGTCATCATCTCTGCCTTCTTCCACCCCTCCGGGCTGCAAATTGTAACCACAGTGTGGTCTTGTTCATATGTATTTTGTCTTCCACACTCTTTGCTTTCTCCCTCCACTCTTGTAAAACTCTTAACCTTATTCTTACCGTTTCCCTCTCAGAAAAGCCTTCTATTGATGGCTTTCATTCAAGTGTAGAAAAGATGGTAATGAATATAAAATGTGGGACCTGGAAAGAATTTTTTATAATTTTGGATGCTGAGGCCCCAGGAAAAAAAAATGGATGCATGCATTATCTTGGGTTTGTGTAATGTTTTACTGTTTACGAAAGGGTTTCTTTGTTCACTGATGTATTTGACCCCTCACTAGCTATGGACATGAGGCAGGCAGTATCATTTCAACTGTGTAGACGACAAGATCGAGGCCTCCAGAGGTTGGTTACTCCCATAACCAGCGTGATCACTGTCCTAGGGGCATGGGCGACGTGGCAAGCATCACATCTCACTGGCATCACAGCCTTGTGGCAGCATTTTGGGTGCGGTGAGAAGGTGGAGCCGTAATTCCTCAAATTGCAATAGTTGGGAGCCTGGCTGTTTTGCATAAGGTGACAGCTGGCTCTGGCTCAGGTACTCTGCCCACTTCACTTTCCAGGTTTGATTTGGCTCCCGGCCCCGGGTTTCCCAGGCATAGGAATGGCACCACCGCTGCTTGAAGCAGAGGGGCAGGTGGGGCCCCTGGCCCTCGGAGACCCGCTCCAGCTCTCATGCTGGAGCCAGCCGCTGCCCCTTCATGCTTGCCTTTACTCTTCCCTTAATTCTGTGCCACAGAAGGGCAGTGTCTCTTGCCAACTTTACCCCTTGGCCGGTGTGGGAAGTGAATAAAGTGGCAAGAAAGTCAGTTCAACTGAGGCCAGTGCCATGAGCAAAGTGCACATTCTTGACATATGTAGGAAGACAAGGGGGACCTGGATTCACTGCTGAGGACCTCACAGCTCGCTGCGATGGTCAGTCCGACGCATTGCAACATAATGAGCTGGGAATTACATGTGGCTTCAAGTAATAGAGCAGCAAAGTGACAGGGGTTTGAACAAGAAAAGGTCTTTTCTTTTTCTTACAGACTCCTTGAAGTTTGGAGCTGGGCATCCCGGGGCTGGTCTGGTAACTGTGCTGTCACCAGGACCTGGGGTTCTTTCTTTGCTTCTGCTCCACCTTTTTCCTGTAGGGTTGCTTCCTGGTCAGAAAGCGGCTCTTGGAGATCCAGACTTTATCTCTCAGGCAGGAAGGAGAAAGGGGAAAATGCAAATGGGTACGTGTTTGCTGAGTGTGCCCTGTTCCAGTCACTTTCCTGGCAGCTCCACACTAAGATATTGACTTAGGTGTCACCTGCTACCCTGTCTGCAAAGGTGGCTGGAGGATGTTGTTTGTTTAGCTTTATTTTTTTTTTAACTGGGCACAGTGCTACCTCCAATAGTATGTTCTTTGTTATTATGAAAGAATTGGAGAGAGGGTATTGGGTAGATTGCTCGCAGCCTCAGCTAATCCAGGCGATTCTAGTGCATGGCTGTGTATTCGGTGCATCCTCCTGAATGTGTGGATTAGCTAAATAATTAAACCTCTCTGTGCCTCGATTTTCTCACCTTCAAAATGGAATTAATAATAACACCTCCCTTGCAGAGACTCAATTTTATAGGACTCTTAAGGAATATTCAGTGAGAAAAATGTGTGAATGGCTGAGAGCCATGGGAGGTATAGTGTGGGCACCATTAAATGTTAGTTATGCTGGTGAGCACAAGGGATAGTGATGATGCAGATCCTGAAGTCTGACTGCCTGGGTTTGTATCCTGTGTCCAGCGCTTTCTGTTCAGTCATGTTACCTCAGTGGTAAAATAGGATGATAGAATCTGTCTCTTTGAATTGCTATCAGATTGAGAGGTTCCATATAAAATGCTTAGCAGAGTGTGTGGCACATCAGAGACACTCAGAAAATGTTATTCATTATGATTACGGAAGCACAGAGAGGGGACATGTAACACAGACTCAGTCAGGGAGGGCTTCCCTGGCGAGCGGTATCTGGGTTGTGTTGTAGCAGGTGTAAAGGAGAAAGCCCAGGGAAGAAGGTGGGGAGGGCGGCACAAACAGAGCGGGCAGCAAGGAGGTGTGCTCTCAGAGCTGTGAAGGTTCTGGTATGCCTGGGCCCCAAGGTCAAGGTGGGTAGTGGGTCAAGTTGAGGTGGAGAGGAGGGCTGTGTTTGGAACTTGGGAGGTTTGAGTGCTGTGATGAGGAGCTGAGAGGCACCCTGGGAACTGGACCTCCTGCCCCATCTCCTGGAGGTGGTTTATCGAGGTGGCCGAGATCATACTCACAGATGAGGAATTAGCTGATTCGATCTGAGCATGATTTATTGGCATCTGCAAACTGCTACCTGGTAACCAAAGGCCCAGGGTTCAAGCCCTGGCCACGCTTCTCTGGCAATAGGCTATGAATCAACTAATGGCTTCCACTTTGGCAGAGAGGGAGATGCTAATAGCTGGAGGCTGATCTGATGACTGCAAGAGAGGAAGGCTGTTCTAAGTTCTCACAGTTGATTCTAGGTTTCCAACAAGGTTTTATTACCCATTGGCAGATGAGAACAGGTTTGTTTATCAGATTCCCCTAGAAATTAAGTTGTTGGCCAGAGAGGTAAATTCTGAGGGGGGAGGAGGAAGAGTTGCTGGGGATACAGGTGTGCATTGTAACTTAGGGACCATTGGGACAGCAAAGGGGCAGCTGGTTCCTCAGCTGTGACATTGAGTGGAAGGAGCTCTTGACAGGAGTTCAGAGTCACAGGGACCAGTCTCACTTCTGTTCCTAGGGTCCCAGAAACAATGTACAGTCTTCTGTAAAACATGGGTGATAACACTAGCTCGGCTGTCTGCAAAGACACTATGTAAGGTGCCCCTAGAATAAACCGCAGCCTCTGGCCCCATCTCCTGGGGCTTCTGACGGATTATAGAAGGCACCTTTTTCCATCTTTGTCTATTGACCCGTCCTCCTTTTATGCCTAGAATATTCCGACAGCTTTTCCTATGGTTTGTCCTGCCTTGCCACAGCTTAAATGCCTCTTCCTCAGAAAGGCCTTCCCGGACCCACTAAAAGTACATACTCCCTCCTGAGCCTCTGTCGCCCCAACATAGCAAGTGGTTCAAAACCCAGGCTTCCCAGCGAGACTTTTGGGTTCAAGTTAAACTCTGATACATACTAATTTTTTTTTAAGATTTTATTTATTTTTTCATGAGAGACACACAAAGAGTGAGAGAGAGAGAGAGAGAGAGAGAGGGAAAGAATGAGAGAGGCAGAGACATAAGCAGAGGGAGAAGCAGGCTCCATGCAGGGAGCCCAATGTGGGACCCGATCCCAGACCCCAGGGTCACGACTTGAGCCGAAGGCAGATGCTCAACTGCTGAGCCACCCAGGCATCCCCACATACTAGATTTTGATCTTGGCTAATCCCCTAACTTGTCTGTGCCTCAATTTCCACATCTATAATATGGAAATATTAATACATGTACTCCCCACTTTCTGAAAGTCCAAGTTCATTTCACTTTTACAAAAGAGCTGCCGTATTACCTGTTTTTCACTAACTAAAAGAAATCTGAAGAGGATTGCACTTCTATAAAAAGCCATTATCATACTAACAAAGTTTTTTTTTTTTTTTTTGTAAAAACTGAGTGGTATAATGGAAACTTTCAGAAAGTAGGGGATGCTTTTCACTTTATGCCATATCATAGGAATTGCTACTCTTGTAGGGGAAACCTGTAATATCTATTTTGCAGAGTGAGGTGGGCAAAGGATGGCTTTAAGAGATGTCAGCTATTATTACTATTTATCAGAGCACTCTGTTTCCTTTCTAGACCTAACCACATCTGTGATTAATTTATTTGTAAGTACATTTATTATCAGACACCCTTAATAGGATCTTCATGAGGGCAGCGACCCTGTCTTTCTCATCCATTCTTACATACCATGTAAGATGTAAGATGCCATGCCTGGCACCTAGCACGTGCTCAAAGAATAGTTGTTGGACAAGAAGTATACTGAAAGAGTATTTCCCAGAACTGTCCCTGAGGGTGACTTAGACAGTGCTGGGCCCCTCCCCAGAGCTTGTCAGATGGCCCTGCTCTGTATTTCATTCTCCCCCTTGTAGGGCTTTCACTTGTGTAATGAAAGAGCAGTGAAACCCGATGCTACCTGAGGGCTTCCCCGCTAGCCAGCCCAGTATCTGACCACAAAAAGGGGGAAGAAAAATTAAGAGAAAAAGAACAGCTCCAAACCACATATTTCTTAGGACAGAAGAATGAGCTGTCTTTTTTCCAGAGTCCAGTGAGGGCATTGCAGCAAACTGGAGCATGTGTTTTGCTGAGTTCTCGAACAACCAACAGATGAAGCACCAGAAGCTCTGGACTTGGTGTCAGCAGTTTGAGACGTTTTCCACCTCTGCTCCTGAGTTGCTGTGCAACCTTCCTCAAGTCACTTTACCTCTCTGAGTCTCTTCAGTCCTCATCTGCAAATTGAGGAGACCCCATAGATAATTAAAGGAGCATGACCATACAGTCCTGGCTCTGTCTATAGATCTGGTATAGTTATTGATAATAACTTCTTTCACTCTCTAAGTGACCTGTACTGCCTGATAAATTGTAAGTTTGGTTTGATTTGTTTCTTATAGTTATAATTTTGTCTTAAACTTTTTTTTCAGATCACCTGACCCTGCCTCTGCCTTGCCTCAAATCTATGCTCTGCCTCACTTCATAACCAGAGACACTGACCTCTAAAGACACCATCACTTGGATACCTCTGCTCTCTGGCTTCCAGTGGGGTTTGGCAATGGGAGGTACCAGCAGATGGATGTGTGGGAAAAGAGAGAAGTAGGGACATTAATCCTCTGCTGCAACCTTGGAAGGGCTGCTTCCTACACCCACATCTTCTGTAGGCCTGAGCTCTATTAACATCACTCTCACCTGGCTCCTTCAGACCTAGGGATGAGGGCTGGTAATGGCTTCCCTGGGTGTGTCACCACGCCCAGCTATTTCCTTAACTCTACCCACACCTCTGTATAGCGTCCCTCATTTGATTCTCTCCAGCTAAGTGTTTTGAGTGTGCTGCCTATTTCCTGCTGCACTTGAACAAATACAGATTCTTTAATACTCTGATCCAGTCTCCACCTGGCACACGGGGCTCTTTAATACAGGGAACCCTAAATCCATATGGAGGCAGAACAATAAAACTGATGGGTTTTATTTTTCTAGGATGCTAGGAGGGCCGTGGCCTGACTTGTGGAATAAGTGGTAGAATGAATGAAGGGAAGAGGACATGATGATGACCTTCGAGCCAAATGCCATTTAGGTGCCACTTTCGCAGCATAGAAATAAAACGAAACTTACAGTGCACGCCTGACACATAACAGGCATTTGAGAAATGTTCATTGAACAAGTAAAATTTCCACCCTCAATTTTGTTATGAACATTTTCAAACATACAGAAAATTGAACAACTTGTACAGTGAACACACATATATTCACATTTAGATTTTACAAAGAAGATGTTGCTTTATCATATATCAACCCAACCATCCGGTCCTCTATCCATACTATCAATCCATCTTATCTTTTTTATATTTCAAAGTAAATTGTAAATACAGTATACTTTTCTGTAAACAGTTCAGCAAAATAGTAATGTATTTTTTTCATTGCCAAAGCTCTTGAAGCTAATTATAAAACTTTTTGACAATACAGAGTGTATGAAATGAAAGAAAACCTTTCTCTTTTGTCTCCAATCTTGTTCCTCAGGCATGACTGCTCATAAGTATAGTTCTAAACATTCATACAAACATATATTTTTGATATTTTACCCAACTAGAATTGTAGCGTACTTATTATTTTGCAACATGCTTTAAAAAAACTCAGTCAGGGGCACCTGGGTGGCTCAGTGGTTGAGCATCTGCCTTTGGCTCAGGGTGTGATCCCAGGGTCCTGGGATCGAGTCCTGCATCAAGCTCCTCATAGGGAGCCTGCTTCTCCCTCTGCCTATGTCTCTGCCTCTCTCAGGAATATATAAATAAATAAAATCTTTAAAAATAAATAAATAAATACAATTAAAAAAATCAATCATATCTTGAAGTCATTCTTTCCTGTCTATAATTTCTCTTAACTCTTTTCAATGACTCTAGAATTTATTTATTTAATCATTTTTTATTAAAAATGGATTAATCATTTTTATGATTAATATGGATTATAATAAATCCATATTGATTTATTTAATCATTTCACACTGATAGACATTGACACTGTTTCCTTTTATTTTCTTGGTATGGTAAGCAATGCTGCAATGAAGATTTTAATGCATTTCTTTATTTGACAAATAATAAGCACCAACTATGTGCCAGGCATGGTTCTATGCTCTGGGGATATTGGGAGAAAGAGACAGATAAGATCTCTGTGTGGAAATTGCATTCTTGTGAGGGAGACAGATTATAAACTAGAAAATAGCGATGAAATTTTAGCTGGTAATGAAGAAAATAGGACAATGTGATAGTGATAGCAGGTACTACTTTACAAAAGGTAAATGCAAATCCTAGGGAGAAGGCTCAGCAAATGCAAAGGCCCCCAGGTGGGAACAAACTCGGTATGTTTATAGAATAGAAACAGAGCCAGCATGACTGAAGTATAGCAAATGGTTGGAAATGAGATTAGTAATGTAGGTAGGGGGCAGATCATGTGGGGCCAAGGACTTGGAGTTTTAGATTTAGTGCAGCACATCACATTACATTTTAATCACTGGAAAGTCATAGAATAAAACTAGCTCCATCTAACCTGTGTAGAATGGAATGTGAGCAAAAACATTTCATGTATTTGGTTAGCTGCAGTATGGGAAGTCATAGCTTCAGCCAGGCTGTGGGAAATAGAATGGATGTCAGGGTCTCAAAGTTATTTGTACGCCCATGTTCATAGCAGTATTATTCACAATATCCAAAAAAATGCAAGCAACCCAAGTGTCCATCAAAGGATGAGTGGATGGATAACATGTGGTATTTACACACAATGGAGGATTTTCCAGCCTTAAAAATAAAGGACATTCTGACACATGGTACATTATGGATGAACCTCAAGGATAGTATGGTTGAGTGAAATAAGCCAGGCACAAAAACCAAAAAACAAAAAAACCCACTCAACTATATGGTTCTACTTCCACAAAGTATCTAGAAGAGTGAAATTCATAGAGACAGAAAGTAGAATGGTGGTTGTGAAGGGCTGGGGAAGCATGGGGAATTATTTAATGAGTATGGTGTTTCAGTTTTGTAAGATGAAAAGAGTTCTGAAGATTAATTGCACAATAATGTGGATGTACTTAATACTGCTGAACTGTGTATATGCACAATGGTAAATTTTATGTAATGTCTATTTTACGATTGAAAACTTAACAAAAATTCCAGTTCTGTCACTTAGAACACTGTGACCTGGCCAATCTGTCCTTCTAAGCCTCGGTTTTTGCATATGTAAAAGGGAGACAGTAATACTTCCTAGCTCTAGTGGAGGCAGGCTCAGATGCTGTCTTGTTCCAGTCCTCCTTTGCAGGATTGGGAATTTCAGGCTTCCAAGCCTTCTGCCAGGAGGCTGAAAGTCCCTTTTGGTAAATTTCAATGGAGTTGCCCTTATACCTAATACTGTAGATGCTCAATGAATACTTGTTGACTGACTTGCTGATTGTATCCACTCCTGTAGACATGAGTAGAAGGAGGCATATGTATAAGTATGTGTCTGGTACATAGTTGGCATCCCATAAATATTTTATGGAATAGGTGAATGAACAAACTGGGTGACACACATGGCCATGAATTATAAAACAATCTGCCTGTTCCAAAACATGAATAAGAGTGTTTTTCTCATCTGGTAGCATAATTGCTTCAGAAAATAAACTAACTGAAAGCCCTACTGAACCAGTCTCATCTTAGCCTTTGTATTAGTTTTCTATTGCTAGAAAATAACACATTTCTGCAAATATGGTGGTTTAAACAACACAAAATTATTAGCTTACTGTTCAATAGGTCAGACTTCTGACATGGGTCTCACTGGGCATCAAGGTGTCAGTAGGGATGTGTCCATTACTGGAGGTTCTAGGAATGGATCTGCTTCCTTGGACATTTGGGTTGTTGGCAACATTCAATTCTGTGTGTCTGTGGGACTGGGATCCTGTTTCCTTTCCAACTGTCACTGAGGGCCATTTCTAGCTTCTAGAGGTCACCCACATTCCCTGACTTGTGCTCACTTCCTCTGTCTTTAATTAAATTCCTCAACTCTTCTTCTCCCCTTTCATCTCTGTGACCTGAGAGAAAAAGATTCTCCACCTTTAAGGACCCGAGTACTTATACTGGGCTCACCTGCATGATCCAGGATAGTCTGCCCATCTCAAGCTCCTTAACCTTAACCCCAATCACAAATTCTCCTTTAGAGATTGAAAGATCCTGTGGACTAGGGTATGAATATCTTTGGAAG
This sequence comes from Canis lupus dingo, assembly GCF_003254725.2. Taxonomy (NCBI): domain Eukaryota; kingdom Metazoa; phylum Chordata; class Mammalia; order Carnivora; family Canidae; genus Canis; species Canis lupus. The sequence continues at coordinate 51,569,746 of NC_064246.1, read as the reverse complement.
GTTATTATTTTGCCTACCACTACATCATTAGAATGAGTTGGTTTCTCAGAACGGTAGTTGTCTCCCAGCAAAGAGCTCTGGGAAATAAGGTCAACAAAAGGGAGATTTGGACAAAGAGAAGGGAGATGAGGCACTGGCAGTAAATATGTTGGCAGGCCTGCAAATGATGCTACAGAGAGAGGTTCCTGGCTTTACAGTATGTAGGTCACTAAAAGAAGAGAGAAATACTCACAAATGCCAAGACAGTTCAACTTTGTGTGTCTTATGATTTCCCTTCAGATCAGGTCTGCTAAGGATAAAGCAACCTTCCCCGGCCATGAAGAGTCATAAGAGTTTCCCCCAAGATTTTCATTAGTTGATTGATGGGTTGTTATGGGCTCATTGCTGCCAATAATTGAAGGAAGGATGCTGGCTTGGTGAAGCTTCCAGATGTTATCAGAGCAGGCATTACTAGAGCCTCCCCTTACACCCTGCATTGGCTCCTATAGCACGTCCAGCCACTAATCAGGGACCTGGGGGTGTCCAAGGTGGGCCTTCAGGTCACTTCCAGAGCCTCCTCTCCAGACAGCCTAGGTTCCATTGCTATGATACCATCTATTTTCAATCTTTTCCTTTCCCTCTTTGCCATCTCCTTTCCCTTCTTCTCCCTTTCCCGCAATCTCTCTCTCCTCTCTAGTTCTCTGATGTGTTAAGATCAAAATAATGAAAGAGAATAGAAACAATTTCAAAGCAGGAAATTACCCAAAGATAGAAGAAAGACTGTACAAAGTTCACTGCTTGAATCTTACCTGTTCTGATAAAAGGTGTTTACAGCTAAGGAATCTGGTCTGGGGAAATGAGGCAATAACAAGTTGAGGTAACACTGTGGGCTGGGGCAGGGAAGACTACTGCCCTTAGATGTCACAGAAACTAAGAGGAAAGGGAGAAATCAGCCACTTTTGAGACTACGGGGATTACAGGTTTCAGGTGAACCACAGTTGTAATCGTCCCCGTTGGTCATCCCTGTAGAGGGATGGCAGGGAGACTCTTGGCCATGGTTTGCCCTTCGAGAAAGGGGTGTGTTGACCATGGACTTTTTAGATACTGCCACAGTGGGAAGCCAGAGTCTCATTGTGTGCTAATAGAGGTCATAGCTCTTGGGAACGGGGCTTGCAACACAGAGGAAACTCCCCCTCCCTGCCCAAGACTACACCCTCGCCTCTCTCACCCTTGGGCTGTCCAGTCAGACAGCTCTGGGGAAGACACTGGCGTGGGATCATCAAGAAGACGGCTTGGGAAACCCAATAGGGAAAAGAGGTAGTTGAGCCAAGAAAAGTCACTAGACCTTTCTTTTGGCTTAAGGCATTGTACATATTTGAATAATAAGAACCAAATTAATATTACAATTCTAATGTGCCTGTTGTGCCACAGAGATGTGTTAATCATGATTTTACAAGGATTATCTTTAGTCATGGTACCAACTCTGCAAAATAGGCATTATCTACATCCTAAAGATGTTGAAACTGAGAATGAGAGAGGTTAGGAGAGTTGCCAAAGGCCACACAGTATGTGGAGTAGGGCTAAACTTCAAGTTCAGGTTCAATGGCTTTTAAAGCCTAGTTTCTCTTTCCCTGCCAGCTTCTCTCCATCCTCCCCTCCTTCTCTTCCTTCCTCTGTCCCTTCCTTCTTCTATTTTCTTTCTGCAGGTTTGCTTCTTGCCTGGTTTTATTGTGGGGAGGGGGGGAGGGGGAGAGGGAGAGAGAATCTTGAGTAGGCTCCATGCCCAGCACAGAACCCAACTTGAGGCTGGATCCCACAACCCTGAGATCATGACCTAAACAGAAATCAAGAGTCAGACACTCAATCCACTGAGCCTCCCCAGCACCCCTCATGTCTTTTTAAAAAGAGATAAGAATGTCACATACTCAGTAGGAATCCCTTTGTGTGTCCATCGTGTTCCTCCCCCTGCCCCCCATATAATCCTCCTCCTTTCCTTTGTGGAGGCAACCAATCTTCCTTTTTTTTTAAAAAAAAAAATAATTTTATTTATTATTATTATTTTTTTAATTGGAGTTCAATTTGCCAACATAGAGCATAACACCCAGTGCTCATCCCATCAAGTGCCCCCCTCAGTGCCTGTTACCCAGTCACCCAACCCCCCGCCCACCTCCCTTTCCACTACCCCTTGTTCATTCGGCAACCAATCTTCCAATTGAGGTCATGGGGTGGGAGTGTTCCCCCTACCCTTCATTATGCATCCATGGCCATCAAGGATCTACAGGCCGCTGTGTTTTAAGCATTGACATACATGAAAAAGGGCTGAAAGTATTAATTTACAGAGGAAAAAATACAAATAATTGTTAACAACAAGGGAAAACTCACTGACTGATTCATCAAAAGAGCGATACAAATTAAGATCACCTTGAGATACTATTTTTTAAACCTGTGGTATTGGCCAAGACTGACGATTTGTGTGTAGAAGAAGCCGTGGGGAAAGAGACCCTGAAACTCTGACTGTGAGTGAGTGAATTGATGTCTTCTCTGGAGAGAGCAATTTGACAAATCTCCATCAAAAATGCAAACGCACAAAATTACAAAAGAAATTTCATTTCTGGGGGATCCCTGGGTGGCTCAGCAGTTTGGCGCCTGCCTTTGGCCCAAGGCACGATCCTGGAGACCCGGGATCGAATCCCACGTCGGGCTCCCGGTGCATGGAGCCTGCTTCTCCCTCTGCCTGTGTCTCTGCCTCTCTCTCTCTCTCTCTCTCTGTGACTATCATAAATAAATAAAAATTTAAAAAAATAAAAAAAAAAGAAATTTCATTTCTGGAAATTTGTCTATAGATATATTTGTACATTTTCAAAAGCACATGTTCAAGATTATTCATTAAAGTATTGCTTGTAATAAAAAGACCAGAAATAATACACACATCCATCCATAGAGGACTGGTTGAATGAATTGTGGTGCGTCCCAATTAGAAAGAAGAATGAAGATAATCTCTATGCTAATATAGAAATTCCTCTAATGCATACTGAATTAAAAAAAAAAAGTGAGGGAGAATATTGTTTAGTATGCTGCCTTTGTGTGGCAAGGGAGAAAATAAGCTTATCTATCCATGTTTGTATGTGGGATGAAAGAAGTAGGATGAAGGAAGAAAGGAAGACTTTTAAATGTATTTTAAAATTATTTTTTTGAGGGTCACCTGGGTGGCTCAGTGGTTGAGCATCTGCCTTTGGCTCAGGTCATGATTCCGGGGTCTTGGGATCGAGTTCCGCATCAGGCTCCCTACAGGGAGCCTGCTTCTCCCCCTGCCTGTGTCTCTGCCTTTCTCTGGGTGTCTCTCATGAATAAATAAATAAAACCTTAAAAAATATTTTTTTGAGCAATGTAGATGGACTATGTTACTTATTCCCAAAATTAAATTTAAAAACTAGAGTGGTATCATACAGTACAAGTCATTCTGCAATTAACCTTTTCTGATCTAGCTTATGTTTTTTAAGCCTACCCATGTGGTCATGACCTTGGTCTTTCCATTAATTATGCTGTCTCAGACTGTGGAATATTGCAGCTGGAAATGCTCCTGGAAGTCACCCAGCTCCCTACTTTCATATTACAGGAAAGACAAATGAAGGTGCAGAGATGACAAGTGGCTCACCCAGGCTGGCCCAGCAGGCCAATGCCAGAATTGGGGTTGGCCCCAGATCTTCAAACCCCGGCTGGGAGTCTGGGGATGCCTTACTCCCTTCACCACCCCCAGTGCCTCCCGATTCTTACTAAGAGATTGGTAATATTATGTGTTATCCTTTCTTAGGGATGTTTGCCTTTTAAAAACAAAAAGAAGATAAAGAACAACATCAAACAAAACAGAGTGATCACTGTTTCATGCAACAGGGATCATCTGGGGTGAGGGAAATGGTCAGGGGGTTGGGGGACGTTGACAGTGGTGGTGGTGTTAGCCAGGGTTGGAGTAAACTTTATAATATCTCCTATCCCCTTTCTTCCCCCTAAATAAATAAGCAAATAAATAAAAGGGAAAAAGAGAAAGGCAAACAAAAAAAGACAACTAGGTCATTGCTCTTCTACTGGTATAGTTGGTTCTGCCTTCAGCTCAGGAAGGAACTAATTTGTGGTTTGAATTGGCAATAGCATTGTTGCAAATATTATTAATGTAACAAAATGTTATTAGACTTTCTGTTGCCATAGCTACAGTCAAGGCACTAATAAATCCCCTACAGTGAATGAGACCTCTGCAGGTCAGGTCCTCTGATCCTGCCAGCAGGCAGGACCCCATTAACTATTCTGACAGGGGAGAACCTTTTAGGATTTACCTTGATAAATGACCCCATTCCTTCTGGAAGTTTTTATAGGAAAGCACTATATCAGAAGTAGTGAGGATACAAAAACTCATGTGCTTTCACTTCAAATGTAATAGCATAGATGGGTTTTCTCCCAAATTTTATATTTAAATATTTTAGCAGTGGAGGAGCAGCTACAATGTGGAGAGGCCCTTCCTAAGCTTGGAATTTGGGTCACATTCAGGATTTTCAGGTACTATTTCATGCAAATGCTGGATTCCATTTTGAAATATAAATATATTTGCTTTAGTGTCCACATTTATATTCTATTGGCTATCCCCCCCGCCACCTTTATTCTTCTAGTCAAATTGATGCTGCAAGAGTATACACTATTTTCACCTGTGGCTTTGGATATCTTCTGTCTGGATCTCAGTCAGGATCTTTGTACATAAAGATCAAGTTTGAGAAGCATGGATTGGCCAGAAGTTGTCAAACTTGTTTTGTAAAGGGCCAGACAGTAAATATTTAGTCTTTCTGGGCCATACTATTTTTATTAATACTATTCGACCTGCCATTGTTGCAGTAAAAGCAGCCAAAAGCAAACTGTAAATGAACTGGCATGGCTGTGTTCCAATAAAACTTTATAAAAACAGATTTGGCCCATGGCCAGAATCTGCCCCGCAGTTTATAGTGTAGCAACTCCTCGGTGAGACAGTTACATAAAAGAGTTTATAAAAAGTAAGTATTTTCAGCCGGAACCAATAGGAAAGAAGAATGGGAATAGAAATTCCATTGGTCATTAAAGGCTATACATTATTTCAAAGAGCAGAGAAGAAATGTAGCATTATTAGTAGAGGGCCAGTGTAATCAAAGGCAAATACTTTTGAGTTTATGTTGTAGGTGGGGGACTGGGAGGACAGTAATTAAATCAATTTGGCTGGAGGAAGGAACACATGTCCAAGAGAAGCATGCTAAGCCATCAGTCCTGGAAGGGACCTCCCTGAGCCTTTTCAGATGGGGAAATTGAGGTCAAGAGAGAGCTCAGATCTGGAACGAGGCTGAAGAGTGGAACGCCTTAAATACTAAGCTAAGGGATCTCAGCTCTGCAGCGCAGGCCAGTGATGTTTCAACATTTCCTCTTTGAATGCTTATTCATGAACCCACTTCCTACATGCCACGTGACCAGATGTCCCAAGAGGAGTCCCTTTGGAATGAAGTTCACTCTCATCTTTTGTATACCATTGTGAAATAGCACTGTTGAGGTGGTAACAAGACACATGTGGAGCCATCATCTAGACGAATGCCAAGGATCTAGAAGCTTTAGCTTCTTATCCTGTTGCCAATGTGTTCTGCTAGCCCAGACCAACTCCTGAGCTCTCCTGCAGTTAAAGGAGCTTTTATCCTCAGAACCAGTGGCTTTGCCCTCTCCTCCCACCATGAACTCAAAGCAAGAAATGACCAGAGGATACAGGAGTGCAAGGTGCTACAACCTTGTGTGACCCAGATATTCATGCATTGCTTTTCTTTCTTCTTCTTCTTCTCCTCCTCCTCCTCCTCCTCCTCCTCCTTCTTCTTCTTCTTCTTCTTCTTTTCTTCTTCTTCTTCTTCTTCTCTTCTTCGTCTCCTCCTTCTTCTTTTTTAAGATTTTTATTTATTTATTCATGAGAGACACACAGAGAGAGGCAGAGACATAGGCAGAGGGAGAAGTGGGCTCCCCAGAGGGAGCCCGATGCAGGACTCAATCCCAGGACCCGAGGATCACAACCTGAGCCAAAGGCAGACACTCAACTGCTGAGCCACTGAGGTGCCCCTAATTCATTGCTTTTCCTCCTAATTCCTGAGCACTTCCCATGCACTGGGTGCTGAGGATAAACAGTGAATGAGGTAAGCAGGCAGGCTTTTGCCCTCATGGGACTCACATTTAGTGGTGTGAGGAGGGAAACAAAATGCACAAGAAAACAACAACAACAGAAAAAACAAGCAACAGAATTTCAGATGGAGATGAGTGCTTCCAGCAAAATTGAACAGGGCATCATGACAGTGGCTGGAGGGGCTTTTTTTGAAGATTTCTCTGAGGATAGACTTGAAGGTTGAGAAGAGCAAGCACAGAGCACTCCAGGCAGGGGGAAGGGCAGGGGAAAGACCCAGAATGTGTTGTGTCGGAGGAACAGAGAGAAGGCGGGTGTGTCTGCAGGGTGGTGGGTGTGGGGGATGGATGGGAGACAAGGAACAAGAGACAGACAACATAAACTGATGAATTTTAATCTGGTTGATCACTGACTCAACTTGGCCTCTTTTTTTAATTTAATTTTATTTACATTCAATTAACTAACATATAGTGTATTATTAGTTTCAGAGGTAGAACTCAGTGATTCATCAGTTGCATATAACACCCAGTGCTCATCACATCATGTGCCCTCCTGAATGCTCATCACCCAGTGACCCCATCCCCCCATCCCTCCCTCCCTTCCAGCAACCTTCAGTTTGTTTCCTATAATTAAAAGTCTCTCATGGTTTGTTTCCCTCTCTGATTTTGTCTTGTTTTATTTTTCCTTCACTTCTCCTATGATCCTCTGTTTTGTTTCTTAAATTACACATATGAGTGAGATCATGTGATAATTGTCTTTCTCTGATTGACTTATTTCGTTTAGCATAATATACTAATTCCAACGACATTGTTGCAAATGACAAGATTTCATTTTTTGATGGCTGAATAATATTCATATACATATATATACATACACACACATATATATATACATATATATCACATCTTTTTTTTTAAAGATTTTATTTATTTATTCATGAAAGTCACACAGAGAGAGACAGAGAGGCAGAGACACAGGCAGAGGGAGAAGCAGGCTCCACGCAGGGAGCCCGACGTGGGATTCGATCTCAGGTCTCCAGGATCGCGCCCCGGGCCAAAGGCAGGCGCCAAACCGCTGCGCCACCCAGGGATCCCTATATCACATCTTCTTAATCCATTCATGCTCTTGGACATCTGGGCTCTTTCCATATTTTGGCTATTGTGGACACTGCTGCTATAAATGTGTGGTCTATCTCTTTTTTTTAATGAATTCTATTAAATCTGTGTTCATGTGAAAATGATGTCTGCCCTTGTTTTTAAGAGATGATTTCTGAGTGTCTCATTCTTGGCTGTCTCCAGGCTTCCAGCAGTTTCAGTTGTCATCTCAGCTCTAATTGTCCGTCTTTTGTAGGTGACCTCTGTTTTCTCTGTTGATTTTGTAATATCATGTTTTTGTTTTAGTGCTCCTTGGTATATCTATAAATGTGCTTAAGGGTGGATTTAATCTTATTTACCCTATTTGAGATTTCGTGGGGATCCTCAGTCTGAAGATTAGTTTCTCTCACCAGTTTTGGAGAATACTCTATTACCTCACTGAAAATTTCCTCTCCTCCATTCCATCTATTCTGTGCCCCAATACTTGAAAAAGATGGACGTTAGTCCCTCTAAGCCTGTCATCCATTATTCCTGATGTCCCTTTCCTAGTTTCCATCTCTTAGTTTCTCTGTGCTCAAGCCAGAGTAATTTCGGATATACAGCCAGTTTCTTCAGCTACACTTAACATTCTGGTATCTATTGTTTTTTAAAGATTTATTTATTTATTTGAGAGAGAGAGAGAGAGAGAGCAGGAGCAGGAGGGAGCAACAGAGGGAGGAGAAGCAGAGTCCCCACTGAGTAGGGAGTTTGACATGGGGCTTGATCCCAGCACCCCAGAATCATGACCTGAGCTGAAGGCAGACACTTAACTGACTGAGCCACCCAGGTGCCCCTTAAGTTTTTTTTTTTTTTTTTTTTTAGATTTTATCTATTTATTCATGAGAGACACAGAGAGGGAGAGAGAGAGAGAGAGAGGCAGAGACACAGGCAGAGGGAGAAGCAGCAGGCTCCATGCAGGAAGCCTGACATGGGACTTGATCCCGGGACCCCAGGATCATGCCCCAGGCTGAAGGCAGGTGCTGAACCTCTGAGCTTACCCAGGGATCCCCGCCCCTTCAGTATTTTTAAATATATTTTAATGGGCATCACGTCATATGTGCAGTGAAGTTATCCATGCTCAACTATACAATTTTGAGAGAGAGGAAGGAGAGGAGGAAATGAAAGAATTTTCGTAGATGCCCTGAAGTGAGCATGAGATGGGAACAGGGAGGGAGTCTGCTGTTCCCTGGGGCCTCTCATCATGTGACTGTCTCTCCACACAGGTTGTGGTTCTAGATTTAAAGAGATGTACTGAGGGTCCAGCATGGGACCTCATTGAAGCCAAGTGCATCAGCTGATGGTCACACCAGGAGTCAGGGATCTATTGAACGCTTAGGCAGTCACTGGCTGAGCGAACTTACTGAGAAATGTGCGTCTCCAGTATGATATCATGCTACATGGCTTCTAGGGCATTCCAACTTTTGATATTTCTACCCAGAGTGCTAATCTGAAGCTAACCCCTGTGAGAGATGCCACTCCATTGTTTGTAGCTGAGTCACCCTGTACTTTGTGATTTAAATCAACGTGACTTAAGCTCTTCATCATATTTTCTTTATCCTATATCCTATTTGCTGGGAAGTCTAGCATCCTCCCCCAGACTCTTGCCATCTCAAAGTTGACATTGTCATGATTGGTGCCAGCTCCGGGTTTCCGCCTCCGAGGAGGTCTGGGTTCACTTCTCCCATGAAGGAACCACATACTGCCCTGTGCTCTGCACGGAGGTTAGAGTGGGACTTGGCCTCTGGTTGTGTTTTCACCAGGCCCTTCTCCCCAGGAGTGTGTGCTTAATAAGACTTAAATCTATTTAATGTGCAGATTTGGGAGGGATTTTTAAAATTTATAATAAGGCCAACAGATTAGAATTATTTTTCCTTTCACAGTTTCTGAGCCATAGACCAGCAGAGTATCTGGTGCTAGAGCCTGGAGAAGGAGGCAGGAGATGGGAGCCTGTAGCCTCTCAGGTATGAGAAGATGTGTATGTTCTTCCTGGGTCAAGGGATCATGCTGGGAAGTGGGACTCGAGCTGCTCTGCCATTATCCCCAGGTGAGCTCTGAGTGGACGAGATGATTCTAGTAGAAGGGGAATGTGGGGTGAACTGCCTCTGGTGGGGGAGAGAAGGGAAAGGAGGAGCTGGAGCCCATGCTGGTGCACCTGTGCAGGTGATGGTGCAGGGGGTGGCCATGCAACACCCACAACAAAAGCACTGTGTGTGCCCCGTGAGAGGCAGCCACACAGAGAGCCAGGGGCCAGTCCATGTCATCCAGGGAAACAGCGACCAATGTAATATAGAGGATCAGTCCCCTCACCATGGGCAGCTAAGTAAGGAGACACCTCTGCTCTTCCATCCTTCTGTCCTGCTCCAACACCAGAGGCCATGTGTGGAGGACATGGGGTGATGACAACACACCCTACTCCTCTCCTCACCAAGCTCCATAGCCATGCAGGTCCAGTGCTTGTGGATGTGTTTGGAGGGTTGGGGGTGGGGGACCGGGGGAGGGGGAAGAAGAGAGTCATTGCTTGAAAGGAAGTTTAAAGTTTTGATACCCATGGGACTGTGTCCTCCTGGAAACAAAATGTGACTGAATACCCTTAATCCCTGGGAATAAATGATATTGGACTAAGATGATGCTAAGAATTGCTAACAAGAGTTTGAAAGCACACAGTGGCACTTTTGTGTTTGAAACCCTGTTCCTTAATGAACTGGATTCCGTTGTAGTCACTGGGTATACTGGGTATCAGTCTTTTAAGGCCTGGACTTTCACCACCGGTATGCCTTTCCCCAGCTGCTTACATCTGCCCACTTCACAAAACGACTTTTTTTCAGGCCTGGAGGGTACAACCTCAGTATCCTGGCCATCAAAAATGACAATCCTGGGGAGAGAGGGGGATGTCCCCAGAAAACCTTGCAGCCTCAGTAATTCGTGTGGAAGTGTGCAGGGGAGTGTGACTGTCCCCACTTACCTCCGGGAGTGGGAAAGGCTTATTATGTTCAGATCGGGTGTGTGTGAGTATCAGGCCTGTTTTACCCACTTTTACTGCCAGATCCTTCCCTCCTGAGTCTGAGTCACTGTTCCAGCCACCTGCTCCTTCCAGTCATCTGGGAGTGCTAAAATCATAGAGTCGAGGATGACACCCTCACTCCCCTCGCTTAAGGCATGGCAGAATGAGGTAGGAAGAGAAAGTAATATTGAGGGCTGAGGGGGAAGAGGGACTTGGAAAGATGGGCCATCTGAAAACAAAAACTGCCTTGTATTCTATCATTGGCTCTGTCCTGGGGAGAAGAAGGGGAAGAGAGGCTGATGGGTAGGGTTCGTTTTTAGCAACTGTTTTAAAATTGGCAACAGAGGAACCACAAACAATGTTAACATTTTGCACTTAAAAATTGTTTGATCTTTTAAAAAGTCCCTAGTCTTCAGAGGGGGTGTCCCTGGATAAGGGGTTCCTTCTGACCTGGAGGAAGAACTAGGTGAAGCATGGATGGAGCTTATGGTCCCTTCCCCATATCACTCCCCATCAGAATCCCATGCTGCTGGAAATCCCCAGGGCTAACTTTGCTTTCTTTTTGGCTACAATTAGGAAGTACATTTGCTACATTTAATACAATAGTGTTTCAACTTACAACTGAACTAACTGAAAGTTGGAAAAACGAAACAGTGGAAGTTCAGGTAGCTGGTAAACCACATAGTTCAAGATGGGAGCCCAGGCCTGTTGGATTCCCGACTCTATCACACCAGTGGCCCCATACAAAGTTCAGTCTTTTAGTATCAGTTACTTGCCCAGTCAACTCCGTAACATGGCTAACTAAGCAAGGTAGCCAAGAGCTCAGCCTATGGGCTTTGGGGTCAGGTGGGCTTGTGTTTGAGTCTTGACTCTATCATTAATCAGTTGTGTGACTTTGGAAACTCAACCTCCTTAGGTCCACACAAAAGGAGGGTAGACCGGGGCACTTGGGGGACTCAACTGGATAAGTGTCCAGTCTTGATTTCGGCTCAGGTCATGATCTCAGGGTTGTGAGATCGAGCCCTGTGTGTCAGGCTCTGCACTGGGCATGGAGCCTGCTCAAGATTCTCTCTCTCCCTGTCCCTCTGCTTCTCCAAGCTCTAAAAGAAAAAGGAGGATACATTGTGAGGAGAAGTCCGATGAAGCATGTGGTAAGCATTTTACTAGATTATTGTTAATTTTTTAAAAGGCATGTATTCTTTAGCCATGAGAAAGCAATGAAGGAGAGCAGACAACAATGATCAGAACAATAGCTAACATTTACTGAGTGCCTAGGATGGAGTGGATGCTGTGCTAAGTGCTCACCATGTACTAAACTAATTCTAACAATCGATGAGATCAATTAACCTCAGAGTGCAAAGAAGAAACATCCAGCTACAAGTGAGAAGCTAGGATTTGAACCTAGGTGGCTAGAGTTGGGAGCCTGTGCTCACCAATAGGCAATAAGCTTGCATGGGCCTTCTTGAGAAGTTGGAAGCAGATGGTGATGGTTAGGGAGAGTGGGTAGGAAGCTTTGGTCCTGGGGGCAGCATGTGGGCTTTGGGAAGAGGGCAAGACAAGATGATGACCATGGAAGGGAAAGTTGGGTGTTTGAAACAGCTGTCACCTGTGGGGTGAGACTGAATTCTAAAGGTGAGTCATACTGTCGGAGCTTCTGTTTCCTTAGAGATAGTTTAGTTTTCTGGTCTTTTAAACTGTATCCCATGGACCTTTAGGGTGGTAGGTGGATGGAGGTAGTGGGTAGAGGCTCAGCAGATGCGTCTATAAGACTCTCTTGTTTGCTTCCACCAGGACAATTCCACTTTGCTTTTAACCTTTTTTTTTTTTTTTTTTTGTACAACTTACATACAGTAAGGCACATGAATCTCAATGAGAAAGCTTGATGAGTTTTTATATATTTATACATCCAGGTAGCCACTACCCGGATCAAAGTAAAGAATGCTCTCTGCCCCCTGGGGGGAGTTCCCTGCTGTCCCCTCCTCATCGGTACCCTTACCAAAGATAACCACCTTCTGATCTTACCTGGTTTTGAACTTCTTATAAGCAGAATTATAAAGCTTATACTCTTTTGTGCCTGGCATTGAGAGATGCAATGGTCTTTTTATCTTCAATGCCATGTAGTTTCCATTTCCTGACAATACCACAATTTATTGATCTTTTGTACTGTTGATGGACATTTGGGTTGTTTCCAGGTTTTGGTATTATGAACTTAGCTGTTATGAACATTTCTTGCACGAGCTTTGTGTTGGACAAGTGAACACATTTCTGTTGAGTGTATACCCAGGGGTGGACCTTAGGATGGCTGCTGTTTAGCTCTGGTGGGTACAACAGCTGTATTTTGAATAGATGTTTCATAGAGTGAAGATCCTCATAAGATTTACTTGGAGAAAGGATGTGGTTACTCAAACTTTTTTTTTTTTTTTTTTAAGGAAAAAGTTTAACCTCCACTAGTGCAATCCTCTGCATTTGCCAATGGCTAGACCAAGACTCAGAGAGACAATGAGTGGTTCAGACTCAAACTGCAGCAAAGCCACATCTGGAACTTGATGACTAGGTAGTTTCTTATGAACTTTGAAGCTCTCTGAAATGTGTGCTCTATATCACCCAACCTGGCTGCTGGTCAGACATGGAATGGATACCACAATCTGAGTCAGAATCCCTGAGTTCAAGCCCCTCTACTGTCACTAACCAGCATATGATGTGTGACAAGGTACTCGCTGTTGTAAGCCTCAGTCTCCTTAACTGGGAAATGGATGCTCCTGCTTCCCAGCCTTGCTGGATTAAAGGAGATCATGATGCAGACACACTCTGTAGGTTGAGAAGCACTTAACATCATTATTATTATTACCATCAAAATATATTCTAAGGGGATGCTTTGGTAAGCATGCTGTTTTCTTGTAAGATTCATGCTTTTAATTCACTACTTCACATTTCATTTTTTTTCAGCCTGACTTAATAGTTTTTAATGAGAGCTTTTCCCCCTTCATTAAAAAGCTAGTGTGGCAGATAGTATTTTCCAAAGATGGCCACACCGACATATATCTCATCCTACATGCTGCTGTCTGATGGAATTTTTTTTTTTTTTTTTTTTTTTTTTAGAGCAAGAGAGGGCAAGAGAACATGTGCAGGTGGAGAGGAGGGGCAGAGGGAGATAGAGATAGATAGATAGATAGATAGATAGATAGATAGATAGAATCTTAAGAGGGCCTTACACTCAGTGTGGAGCCTGTCTCGGGATTCAATCTCATGACCCTGAGATCATGACCTGAGCCAAAATCAAGAGTCAGATGCTTAACTGACTGAGCCACCCAGGTGCCCCTTATGGCACATTTTTTTAATGTGACACATCTCCATTGAGGGAGACATGGTGAACGTTCTCTCCCCTCAAACCTGGATGGACCTTTGTAGTTACCTCAACTAATAGAACTTAGCAGAAATGCGGATATGTGAGGACAAATCCAGAGTTAGAAAGGAAAAGTCTAAATGTTGAGGTGTTTCCTGGGGACAACAGAAACAAACCCAGGAGGAGACGCTACATTGGCTTTTACTTTTCTGATTTCAGGCTGTGGTCCTTTTCATTTTTCATTTCTTCCCTTAAACTTTCCACCAAAGAGAAAATATATATACCTAGCAAACACCCCTTTGAGTTAAACCTGAGCTAAGAACTGAGTTCTGTGTAGCTTCCAACTCAGGCAGAAGTGTAGTCATTTGCGAGGAGCCCAGAGCCTGGAGGCCACATCCTCTCTTGCGGCTCAGGGGTGCCAAGAGTGCAGGTGAGCATGTCTGGGATGGCGATAGCTCCCCTCGCCTGAGAGGCAGATGGACTCCTGGCCCCCGAGGCCCCAAAGAAAAATGACACCTACAAGTGTGGGTGGCTATGAGTCACACAGAGAGGGCTTGCCTGTCGACTCTCCCCTGAGAACTCTATGAAAGGGTTTCTATGAAAGAAGGTCCTCTGTCAAGAAGGTCTTTATGACAAATTGAAGAACAATAAATTCCTCACACATGTAAATTGCTTCACATATGAGAAGGCAGGTTCACATGTGTTGCTTATTTTATTTTTCCAATTGCCCTGTAAAGAAGCCAGAGAATGTATCACCACCACCACCACCACCACCACCACCACCATCATCATCATCATAATTTTAAATTTAAAGGAACTGAAGGGGGAAGGGTTTGCCTAAGATCACATAGCTAGCAAGCAGAAATACCAGTGAAAGAACCAAGTCTTCTGGCTTCTGGGAAATTTTCCTCTACTGAATTGTAGACTTGACCCACGGGAGAATAGGAGTTTTGGGGCCCATAGCAGATCAATGGCAGAGCTCACTTGAGGGAGGGGTATCCTTCACCCCTTCAGACTGCCCCAGAGCTCTTTCCTGGATGCATGATATTGGCTCTGTGTGGAATGAAATGTCCTTGTGTCTCCTTATGACTTCCCACCTCTGTCAGAAAAGAACTACACTATCAGTCAGTTACATTTTAGTGAGAATTTAAGGACCTACATTTTCTCTAAGAGAGACATTTGCATTTTACATCGTATCTCATTGTGACACTTGATTCTTGGAAAGGCATTTCCAGCATCAGTGAGTGGATAGAAGAGGCATTTTCTCAGGGGCAGGGTGGAAGCGAGTGGGAAAGATTCTATAGACTCCTCCCACCCCATGGTATCAGCAGATGCTAACTACTTGAATCACAAAACTTCAGTTATCAAATATCTGAGTGCTGGGGATACAATAATGAATAGAGAGTAGTCCAGGGAAAGAGTCATAGTCTGGTGGGGGAGACAGGTAAGGATGCCAGTAATTGTAATGTGATATCCTAAGTGCTCTTATAGACCTAAGTGTAGAGGGTGCTATCAGAGTCTGAAGGAAACTGGGTAAGAATGGGGGTGTATCAGAGCTTTCTAGAGGAGGTGACATCAGTTGGGCTGAGTCTGGAAAGGCAGTGGATATTTATTGAATATCTTAGTCCAGGTTCTGTAGAAGAGCAAGGTGGGAGGGATGTAACTCTGGGGAAGCAGGCGTGAAGCAAAGGATAGCGAGCAGTGTAGAGTGGGGAGAGTCATACGATGGAGGGCGTTATCACACTGACCACAGCTCTGTAGCAAGCCTGGCTGGTGGCTTCACCTTGCTGACCAGCCTCTGAGAGGGCTTATGGAGCTCAGTCCCCACAGTGTCCTGTGGGGTGGGGGGTGGGGTCAAGGGATGGAGAGGAAATGTGTTTTCTGATTCTCTCCCATTTCTGATCCCCTGGTGGTCCACAGTCAGCCGAGGGGATGTTAACTCTCACGCATTTCTAGTTCAAGTCACACACCCTGTGCCTGGCAGTTATCTGAGCTGGAGTCTGGGAATGTTGAGAGGTGCAAGAAGTCACTGTGACAGCCTTAGAGACCCTGGTGCCAGCAGAAGAGATTGTGAGGTAGCCTTGAGGGGGAGCATCTGTGAGCTCGTGGGGCATGTATACACACTTGTTTGTCTCATCCTCACAATAACCCTGTGTGGGGCCGCATTGCGTTCCCCCCCAAAGATGTGTTGAAGTCCTCTCCCCTGTTATCTGTGAATGTGACCCTATTTGGAAATAAGGCCTTTGCTGTAGCCATCAAGATGTAAGTGAAGGTGAGGTCATACTGGAGTAGGGTGGCTCTTAATCCAATATGACTGTTGTCCTTAGAAGGAGAGAAGAGGTGTGGAAACAGGTGCACATTAGAGAAGAATGCCCTGTGCAAACCCAGACACGCAGGGAGACGCTTTGTGACAAGGCAGAGATTTCAAGGATGCATCCAGGAGCCAAGGAGCACCAGGACTGCGGACAACACCAGGGGCAGGGAAAAAGGCACAGAACAGATTCCCCCCAACAGCCCTGGACAGAGCACAGTCCTGAACACTCCTTGATCTTGGACTTCCAGCTTCCAGAAGAATAATGCGAGAGAATAAATAAATCTCTGTTGCTTTAAGCCATCTGGTTCGTGGTGCTTTGTCGCTGCAGCCCTAGGATGGAGGGTGAGAGGAGCAGAGGCACGAGGTGCAGATAGATGACTGTGGCCAAAACCTGGAGAGTTAGTGAGTGGGAGGCCCACGGTGCTGAGGCTGGCCGGAGCCGCCAGTGTCTGAGGACATTCTAGTTGGGGAGCTAGAATTCTCATGTTCGGAGTGCTCTTCATCTACCCACCCATTTAATCCTCGCAAACCCCACTGTGGAGCAAACCTATGTTCCCATTTTCCAAATAAGGACTCGAGGCACAGAGAACTTAAGCAATTGGCTTAATGTCACACACTATCAAAGGAATTGAAACCCCCTCCCACCCCCCCTCCAAGCCCGTGGTCTTTGCATTCACCCTGCGTGCATTCACCCATGACCGACACAGCACCTCCTCTGCTAGACAGCAAGGTGCGGAGATGAACGTGCTTTGGTTCCCCCTACCCCACGGTCCTCACTGTCTTTCTAATCCAATCTAATTCAATCCCCACCAACACACACCCTGGAGGGCTGCTTTGAAATGTGGCTAGTCCGAGCTCATGTGTGCTGTATGTGTAAAATACACACGGGGTTTACAAGACCTAATACAAAAAGAATGCAAAATACATTATTAATAATTTTAAATATTGACTGCGTGTTGAGGTGACTATGTTTTGGATATACAGGATTAGGCTAAATAAAACTTCATGAAAGCGTATTGCATCTTAAAAAAAAAAAAGTGGCCACCAGAAAATTAAAGTCGTGTAGGTGCTCCCATGGTATTTCTCTTGGGTGGTGTTGCTCTAGAATGTGAAGTCCTTGAAGGCAGAGGCCATCTCTGTCCTGTCCACTGTGGGTCCCAGGAGACAGAACAGGACCTACCACACAATGGTCCCTCGCTACAGAGTTGTTGGATAATTGCATGAATTACCAAATCCAACCCACCCTGGTGTCTGTTCATCTGTTCCCTGTAAACACAAGGTCCAGAACTCACTTTCACTTTGCTTTGTCTCTCTGGGAAGTCCCGCAGTTATTCTGAGGCCTAAAGAGAAAATGGATCCTGCTTTGTGCCAGGAAATTGAGAGGCTGGATTTGTGGTGGAATTTGGAGAATAAAAACGGTCAGAGTATTTCCAACCACAATGGCAATTATCATCGACTGGATGCAAAGTCTGTGCCCGGTGTCATTATCAACACTTTGTATGGAGTGAGGCATTCAATTCTAATGACTCTATGACATCAATCCCACCATCAACTCCCTTTGACAGATGGGAGAAATGAAAGCTTAGGTTAAATCACGCGCCTGGGATTACGGGACTGGATTTGTAACCAGGTCTGTCCCATATGACATTTGGGCTCTTAACCACTCTCACAGAGCATAGGGAAGAGAGGACTGTGGTCCCACAGAGTGATCCTCCAACCAGGTCCCCTTTGTTCTGAGACCCTAGAGCAACCCCAGACCACTGACACCCCAGCTTTCCGGGATTGTGGGGAACCTACCTGTGTGTATTACCATTAAAACAAAACATTTTCTGTGTGTCTAGGCTCATCCTGCCAATGCATTCGGCCATGGCCTGTTGTGTGTCTTCCTCACCAGATGGGTGGGCTACTCATGGGCTGGCTCACCTTCTGTGCCTGTGATGTGGCCACGAGCCAGCAGGTGAGTGAGCATTCTGGAGCAGGGAATAAACCTCCCCATGCCCTCTGATGAGCCATCCCTTCCTGTCCTGGGCATCAGCTTCTACAGATTCCTGGAAAGCGGAAACTCACAGAGGGGCCCCAAACCACTTATCCCAGCATTGATGAGGGAGGCATGCCAATCCGCCACGGGTTTGTGTTAGTCTTCTGTCCCTTCAGGTCAGGAGGTGGGTCTGGAGGTCATGAACCCAGGTACAGGCAGGCAGAGTGCCGTGCAGTTCAGAACACCACCTCCCTGGAGCTGTATTTCTGGAGAGCTTGTTCTTTCTCTCCAAGGCTCAGCCTCCTCTTTAGAGAAATGAGGACAGTAAGAAGCCATCATGTTACTGTTTCTTATCAAGACATGACTCAAAGGCTTGCCTTGGACTTTACCGACCTCCTCTCCTCTAAACTCCCATTGTGCTCCGGAGTCCTGCACGGATTCATACCCATTCATTGTAACGTCACATGGTGGTGTCCATGGATCTGGCAGGTGTGGTTACCAAGGGCTTTAAAGAGAATTCCCTTAGCACATGGGCTTTGCAGCCACTGCCGCGTTCAGGTCCTATGCCTGCTCCTCCTTACTCCCTGTGTGGTCTTAGTGGGGTTCACTTTGCCTCTCTGAGCCTCGGTTTCTTTATCTTTATGTGGCGGTAGGAATACCTCTCTTGAAAGGTGGTGGTGGGTGCGCGTGGAAGAGTCATGGAAAATCCGTGTCAAATGCGGTCATGACTTCATGAAGACCGTGTTCATGACCCCATCCATGCACTCTCTCCCTAACACCTGCTCTTCCCATGGTGATCCCCACCACCCATCTTTGTGAATGCAACTTAGCTTTCTTTTTGCGAAAGCCAAAAAACTTGGCATCATCTTTGACTCCCTTCTTGCACAGCTGTGAAATGCTACTGGCAGGTTGCCCCTGCCTTCACCTACACCCCCTGCACCCCCGCCACCGCTGCCCCTGATCCAGGCCTCCGGTATCTCCTGCCTGCATCTTAGCCTTCTGTCTGGTCTCCTTGCTTCCTTCCTTGACTCCACAGAATGATCCTTTGGTAGGATTACCTCGGTTGCAGATTGTCTTTATTTTATACTTTAAGACAAATACTTAAATAGTGCTCACTCTGTGTTAGGTATAAGTCTGGGTACTTTACAGATTTCAACTCACCTGGATTCTTATAGGAGAGTACTTGCCCGAGGTCCGAGGTCACCCTATCTAGTCAGTGGTGAGCTGAGATGGCTGTCTGGCTCCTGATTGGTGCTGTCAACAGTCATCCTTTTAAAACATGTCAGATTGCGGGACCCCTGGGTGGCTCAGTGGTTGGGTGTCTGCCTTTGGCTCAGGTGTGATCCTGGAGTCCTGAGATCGAGTCCCATATCGGTCGGGCTGCCTGGAGCCTGCTTCTCCCTCTGCCTGTGTCTCTGCCTCTCTCTCTCATGAATAAATGAAATAAACTAAACATATCAGATTGTGTTCCTGCTCAGCTCAGACCCTCCCAGGGCTTCCCATGTGCTCAGAATGTCCAAGTCCTCACAATTCTGCTCTAGCTACACTGACCTTAAATGCCACGGCTCACTCCCACCTCAGGATCTCTGTACTTGCTAGTTTGCTTGCATGTTAACCCTGAACCTTCCACCCCCCCGCAGCCCCACCCAGGTTTTCTCAGGGCTATGAGCTCTGTTAAGGAGTTTGGACTTTATGTGAAGGGAATGAGGAATCCACTAAGGATCATGGAAAAAAGTCATCTAACGTGATGTGCTGAAGCTGGCTGGTACTTGTTCAGGAAGGCCAACTGTTAAATTTGTAGCGAATTTGCAAGCCGAGTATTAAATCATTGTAGTTTGAAATTCACTATAGGTGAGAACATTTACACCCTGGAGCACTGCAGACCATGGCTCTCCTCCCACCCTGCCTCCCCAGAGAGCTGTTGTTAAGCGTTTACCAACACACCACTGGCTTTGACAAAGATTTGTATGAAGTGCAAATAAGGTGTTAATTAACCAAGTCAGGGCAGGCTCCCCAGAAGAGGTGGCATTTAAACTGAGTATTCTGTATGTTGGCAAATTGAACACCAATAAAAAATAAATTTATTATTAAAAAAAAACAACTGGGTACTGGGAGATCCGTGGGCATTTGCCAGAGGTAAGAGGGCATCCCGGACTGAGGGAAACAAATGAGAAAAACCGCAAAGGTCTGAACATTCCCTTTGGGGCAGTAAGTCCAGCAGAGTGGCAATGCTGGGGCAGGGGTGGGGGGTGGGGGGCGGAGGATGGGGAAAGCATGTGGTCTGGAAAGAAAGCAGCTGAGAATGGGGCTGGAGGCGGATTGTGTGAGAATCTCGAGATCAAGTAAGGGGTTTGGACTCTCTCCTGGGGTGCTGGGGAGCCATGGCGGGTTGCGGAGCAGGGGTAGGACAGGCACTGCTGAATGCTGCATGTTAGCAAGCCTATTCTGGCTGTTATATGGAGAATGGATTGGAGGCGGGAGGCCAGATGCTATTTGAAACCAGTTCACTTTGCATGCTTCTGTGAGTGAGAGTTAGGAATAGATGATACAGATAGTGCCTGCCTGAGGGTCTTCCCTTGCAGCTCTGTGGGAAGACTTGCCCCACGCAGGTCCCAGCAGCCTCTTTTTTGGGAGTTAGTTCACTACTCGTTGCACAGCATCCTGGGAAACAAGAAAATTACAGTGAAGCCTTCTTGTAAGGGAGCGCATACTGGGGTTGTCTTCCATCTGACCTTGGGGCCTCCCTCCCTGGGGACCAGGCTCCTTGCACAATCAATCCCCCAGAAGGCCATAGGAAGTGGGTGGAAATAATAGCCAGTGTGGGCACTTTCTAATTGTAGCCTCTGTTCAAGGCTCTTTACATGTGTCATCACCTTTGGTTCCCACAGCGTGTCATCGAGGGAAGAACAGTTGTTATCCCCATCTTACAAATGAAACCAAGAGGTTAGGTAACTTGTTTGAAGGTCAGCCAGTGCATGGAAGAGCTGGACACAAACCCCAGAGGCCATCTTCTTTTTTTCTTTTTTTTTTTTTTTAAGATTTTATTTATTTATTCATGAGAGACACAGTGAGAGAGCAGAGACATAGGCAGAGGGAGAAGCAGGCTCCTCGAAGGGAGCCCGATATGGGACTCGATCCCAAGACCCGGGCATCACGACCTGAGCCCAAGCCAGATCTCAACCCCTGAGCCACTGAGGCATCCCAATCTTTCCTGCCATCCTGTGCTGCCCATTTTCAGATATGATGCTTCTTATTTTTGCGATGGTCACAAAATACTATTTTCCATTTTGTCGATGGAGAAACTGTGGTTCAAGGGAACTTCACAGTTACCCCAGGTCACATGGCCAGCAAGCCAAAGAGCTGACCTAGAACACTGCAGCCTGAGCTCTGCCTTCCAGGAAGGAGTGAGGAAAGATAAGAGAAGGTGAAGATGGGCATCAGGCATCAAGGGAACCCTAGCCTGTGGGGTTTGGGTCTGGTGCCTTTCAAAGGATGAGAACTTTTGTTTGCATAGTTTGGAAATCCCACAGTAGGACACAGAAATCATGAACAATGGCTCTGCCCTGACCACAGCCACCTCCTCTCTTGGCCAAGACTTTGGTACTTCCAGGATGTGACAGCAAAATCTTGCCCCAGAGTTGGAGGCTGTAAATGTCAGGGCTCCCCTCTGGGCTTGGGGGATAGGTGTTTCAGGGAGTGGCTCACTGGGAGTGAGGGAAACTGCTGTCCAAACCCCATGTCACTTGACATTTCAAAACTCTGCCCCTGGACCTCTGTGCCCATCCCTGAAGCTTAACAGACATCAAGTGATGGAGCCTGGAACAGTGCTCAGTGGCTGCCACAGGCCGGAGAAGATTCAAGAAGCTGGCACATAATGAATTAGGTGTTGCATGGTTTACTGACCAGGGAGTTGTAAATTGTGGGGGATCAGCCTCTAGGAAATCTGAGGAGAATGTGACAGTAACACACATTTATTGAGTGCTCATTATGAACCAGGAATCACCCTAAACATCTCACCGAATACTCAAAGCTCTGACGTAGGTTTTATAACCCCTGGTTGAGAGATGGGGAAACAGAGTTTAAGTGGCTTGCCCCAGGGCTGAGCCGCCAGTTGAACCCAGGTCAGACTCTAAATGCACAGGCTAAACACCTGCACCCTGACTACTGTGCAGGAGCATGGGGAGAAGCAGAAAGACCAGTGAGGAGGGGACTACAATGATCCAGGTGAGAGAAAAATGATTGGGGCACCTGGGTGATTCAGTTGGTTGAGTATCAGACTCTTGGTTTTTGGCTTGAGTCATGATCTCAGGGTTGTGTAATTGAGCTCTGTGTCAGGCTCTGCGCTGAGTCCTCTTGAGAACCTCACTCTCTCTCTCTCTCTCTCTCTCTCTCTGTCTCTCTCCTCTGCCCCTCCCCCTGCTCGTACATGCACTCTCTCTCTCTCAAAAAGATAAATAAATAAAATCTAAAAATATTTATAGAAAAACTCTTGCTTACACTAACATGGTATTGGAGAAATGGCAAGCAGTGGTTAGATTTGGGACAGGACTTGTTGAGGGTTTGGATGTGAAACATGAGAAAGATATTAATCAAAGACAAGACCTAGATTTTTGGCCAGAGCCACAAAGTGCAAGGAGATGTTAAGATCTGTTAAGATGCGGACATTAAGGGCAGGACAGGGTTTGGGGGTGGGGATCCAGAGCGAACCTGGAAGGTCAATCCATCAACCACAGGGAAACACCATCAGTGGGGAGGTAGGGAGAGGAGGGATAGATTGGTTATCGTCAGTATGTAGGCACAGCTTAAAGCCCTGTGCTGGATAAGATCATCATATGAGGGACTGTAAATAGGAACATGGTGAAGGGTTGAGCTTTGAAGAGGTTAGCCATTAAAGGGTGGGCTGTGGAGGGGTAGCTAGCAGAAGAAACTGAGCAGGAGCAAGCAGCGGGTAGGAGGACAATGTTGAAGGAGGAGATGATTGAAGGAGGTGACAGTTGAAGAAGAACATGTTACAAGAAGGAGAGGTGATCACCAGGTCATTGCTGCCGAGGGTCAAGTAAGACAAGGAGAGGTTTGGCCATTGGCTTTCAAGAAAGGGTAGCCCATTGTTGATCCTGACATCCCAGTGATGATGAACTCTTTAGACCCCTCCTGCTGGCTGCCCTTGAATTTCTAGGTGAGGATTCCCAAGATTATAGAGCCTAGAGATGACTGAGTCCAGCATTTAGAAAGTCTTCTAATTTTGAACTTTGGATCTGCCAGTAGCTGTGTGACCTCGGGCAAATTACTATCCCTTTCTGAACTTCACTTCCCTCATCTATAAATGGGGGAAAATCAAGCTGCCTGTCTTATAAATTGTAGTGAAGCAAGAATTACATGAAATCATATATATAAAGTAGGTGCTTAATATTATTATTATTATTAATAGTGTAAGCTTACGAGTGGTATCTATAGTTCTGAGAAAATCAATGTCCTAATTTTGAGCTGGGCTGCTTAATGCTAAAGAAAGTGATGGGAAGTTCTTTGAAGTTTGAAACATTCTTTTCCCTGTGCCATCCAAAATTCTCAGCACCTAACTGGACTTACCCTGATGATGTCAACCCCTGCTTTGAGCAGTTCATCCTGCTGTCTGGGAAGAGCCCAAGAGGCCCACCTGGACCCATAAGGCCTGAGGCGTCCAGGTCTCACTCCTCCAGCTTCTTGCAGTTTCCCGACATTCCTACTGTCCCTCCAGCAGTGGGGCATGGCGTGTGCTGTTCCCTCTTTTACAAAGTCCCTTCCCTTCCCTCTTCCCAGTGTTAAATTCCCATCTTTCTCTTCCTAGGACAATGGTCACTTCCCTGGGATGCCCTCCCCGAGCTCCTGGACTGGGTCAGATTTCTTTGCTATAAGTGGCCGGAGCCCCTGTGCCTCCTCCACGAGACTCAGCATATTTCTGATCATACATCCTTGCTGTGAACCTCGGTGTGATCCCTGACTTCACCACTAGACTCCAAGAGCAGGAGGGCAAGGCCGGGCGTGCTTTGCTCACCAGCTCATGTCTTGTGTCAAGCCCTGGGGTCTGGCATGTAGGACGAATACAACACGGAATTGTTGACTGAGTGAGTGAGTAGGTGTTTAATGCAGTGACTAAATGAGCAGATGGCTTTCCTTTTTTTTTCCAAAGCAATGCAGGTGTCTCTGAAAGGTTGTTTGAAAGGCAAATAAATGTAAAACAAAATCTTATTTCATATACCTTAATTATACTACTAAGGAGAGGGAATAAATCTTGCCCTTGAAATATAATATAGTCATACTTTAACATCTGGACTGTCATTTCCACTCATTTACTTTTTAAAATGGTAATCTCCTGATAAGACATGAATAATGGCACTTAAAATAGGTTCCCCACTTGGCTCAGCCACTAACTAGCTGCTGATCGTAGACAAGTCACTTAAGCTCTGCGTGTCACTATTTACCTCATATGGTTCTTGTGAGGCTCTGGTTGGTGGTGTGAAAGCTCTTTGAAAGCAAGGTCTTATTTATTAACCATTATTCTCAAGAATATGAATAACAAGAAGGAGCAGGCTGCGTGCCCGAGATGGTTGAGTAGATTTGCAGGGCTGGAGGATTGCGGCCACAGAGAAAAATGAAAAGAGAGGAGAGATGAGTTGAGAAATTTAAGGGGGGGCTGATAAAGGGAAGAGGGGATCAGAGATCATGAAGACTGGGGGTTTATGTCTGCCAGGCTAAGCAAGAAGGGGAGGGGGGGTTGTTGGTGTCTAGAGCTGGGGAAGGTGACCTGAATAAAATCACCCTGGTGGCGAAATTCTTAGAAGCCACACGAGGGAGGGAAAGCATAACCCTTCTTCCCCCTCCCTCGGCTTGCCATGTGGTTGCACAGGAGAGATGCTGCGTGTCCCCCAGGTGACCTTGGCCGCTTAGGTCTGGGAGGCTGCACCCAGCTTGGCTGCTGCGCGAGGGCAAAGCAGCTGTCGCTGGGTTTGCCAACCTGACGAATTCTGCTGCCCAGTGCAACCTGGATGCAGCCCCTGGGATGGGGGGGGGGGGCCTTTCCAGGCTGGGAGTGGGAGCAAAGAAAGCCAGGAGGGCAGGGAGAGGAGGAGCAAGCGATTCAAAGCCTCTGGGGCTGGGCAGGAAATGTGCAAGTAGGGCAGCCCCGGGAGGTGGTCCTGCAGAGCCCCTCCTGGGTAGAGGGGCAGGGGCCTGAGGCCACAGGCCACCGATGCCCTGAGTGAATGGGGCTCCATCACGTGTTGCCAGCCAGCTTTTCCAAGGAGGCTGGCTTTTAAATGTGGAATCACACCATTTGTAGAAAAACAAAAACCAAGCAAACAAAAAACCCCTGCAGGCACAACAGGCTCGTCTGATGGTGTCACTTGGGCTGCTCATTCCTGATGTCCTTTGATCCCCATCTGAGGGCTCCTGGCACGCCCTCTCCCTCCCCCTTCCAGGGGGAAAGCCCTGCAAATTCACTTAACTCATTGTCCGTCTCTAAGAGGTGACGAGTCAGTGCCTTTCTTCAATACTAGGAGAGACAGACTCTGCTGTCCTATTTCTACACGCCCATTGTGCTCTCTTTCCTCCCCTCCTAATTCTACTCTGGAAACCCCGAGTCATTCATTTTAGTCATTCATTCACTCATTCAACAAGCAATATTCAATAAACATCCCCCTAGGTGTCACATGCTGCCTGGTGCTGCAGACGGTGCATTTACATTCTGGTGTGGAAGGCAGACCGTGAGAAGTAAACAAACACAGAGTAAGTGTCAGCTTGTGATAGGTGCTACGAATAAAGATAATGCAGGAGAGAGAGTGATGGAGTTATTTTAGATTGGAAGACCAGGAGAGGCCTCGCTAGCCTCCCTCCTCCCACACTCGGTGATTTAACAAGATTTCACTGGGTTTCCCTGGCCTCATTCATAGGTGCTAATGAGCAGCTGGGGGTTGGCAGAGTAGCTACAGTGATTAAAAAAAAGGGGGGTTTCCCCTACACCCTCTCTATCCCTGGCCTCTGAAGTAGGCTCAGCCCCAGCCAAGGGGAGCAGGTGCAGAGCTCAAATCCAGATTAAGAGTAAGTATTCCCATTTGTCTGTACAGCTGGAAACAGCTGGCCAGATGAGTCAGCAGAAGAGGGAGGCTGTAGGCTGCAGGCCAGTGGGTGGAGGAGGCAGGAGGGAAGCTCCAGGCTACGGTCGTGCGTCTCCTGCTCAGATGGCCTAACTCAAAGGGGAATAGTCAGACACCGGGATGCAGTAAGTCAGGGTAGGTCTTAGTGTCCAAAACAGGCACCTGTCCCATGCCCCGGTCTCTGACTAAAATCTTACCATCAGATAGTCACTTTTCTGGAAGGTGCAAGGGCATCTCGAAATCTCTCTTTTTCCAAAAGAGATAATGGCAGTTAGTGTGATGATCCATGACCCATAAGGCCCTGCATGATTTACAGCCCCTGCTTCTTGGGCTGGCTTTATAATCGGGAGGGCCTAGAGCAAAAGGACAAATTGGCCCTGCTGCCTTATTGTGATCTTCCTGTGGATAGAGGGGTCTTACCTTTCTGTTTTGGTTTGATGGCCGTTCCAATGCCAATGCCTCGCACCTGACAGAGGCTCACTATTTGTTATTGTTGAATAAAGGTGTTTGAGTCAGGATGTGGATGTGTTGCTGGGGCTTCTTTTAACATTTATTAAGTACTTACTGTGTATTAGGCACTGGACTAAGGCAGTGGTTCTCAGCCCTGGCTGCACAGGAGTATCACTCCAGGATTAAAAATCTTAAAAATCCCAATGCCAGACTCTCCTGGACCAGTTCTGTTAGACTCTAGTGGGAGTGGGCAGCAACATTTTTAAAGACTCTTTTGTGTAGCCAGGCTTGAGGAGCAGGGGGAGGGGGGCTGCTGTACCTTCCCTGTTGTCAAAGGCCGCTGTACATCAGAACCACCTAGCTGCCTTGGTTACTGCTCAGATACCTGGGACTATTTTCAGAGATTCTGGACCAATTAGTTTGAGAAAGAGCTAGCTAGCCTGTTAACAGGATCCTCAGGGGATTTTGCTTACACCAGAGTTCGAGAACCTGACTTACCTTGATGAATGCTATGACTGTGCCCATTTTATAGACAAGAAAGAATAGATTGAGAGAGGTTAAGTCGTTTGTCCAAGGTAACGAGGTCGGCAGCTGACAGACCCGGAATTTGAACCCAGGGCTTCTGAAGCCATGATCTGAGCTCACCCACTACCTCCCCTGCCTTTTCTGTGTCTTAAAAGACTAGGTGTGCTCCAAGCGTAGAGAGGCGATAAGATGAAATAAGGATAGGATGCATCTAATATGGTCTGTGTTGAAGATGGACAGGTTGGTTAAATTACCAGCTCTGTGGCGGTGAAACGAGTCCAGCAGGGAACCGACCTCCATCCCAAGGGTCACTTGGGCTTTAAGTGGCGGAGTGGGGATTCCAACCCAGCTCTCCAGGCCCCGGATTGGGCCACTTTCCCCAGACCCTCCCTGTAGTTCCGCATTGGCAGTCGGATCGCTGAGCTCCTAGGACATTGCAGAAGCCGTGATGGTGCCTGGCACACGGGGACGCCCAGCAAGGAGGCCTGAAAGGGTCAGAGGGGCGGTGGGGTTCCGCGCGCTGGCTTTCCAGTAGAGACCACTAGAGGGCGGTCTCGGACAAGAGAAAGAAAAGTGCTTCCCTGTTGTTTCCAGGACTGGAGAAAAATAATACATTTGTGGCTACGGATTTAAATCAAAAGGGGAGGCTCTAATTCACAGAGCAATTAAAGGGAGCGTTTCTTTCCCCTGGGCTTGCAGGCTGATGGGAACCTTCCTCAAGCCACTGTAACCCGTGGGGCCACCCCATGACCTTTCTAGACTTAAAATCAACAGATTAAGAGGGCAGGAGGGGAAATCTTGGTCAGCCTGAAATGTGGATGTTTATAGTTAATAGAATTTTTTTTTTTAAGGACATTTTGTAGCTTCCCAGACTTTTACAACATTGATGGGAGTTAATGTTTCGAGAAATGGTATTATGATGAAGTTGTATGCTGAATTAATTTTCCATAAATAAAACCATACATTTTCGCAGATTGTTTTTTCTGCCCTATCATGGAGGTGTGTGCTCTCCATGGATAAACATTCTCTCCCTTCTTTCTTCTGGCCCTCTCTCTTCTCCATGAGTCCCAGGGTAAGACAGACCCGGGTTTGAAACTGAGCTATGTTGCCACTGGTTGCATGACCTTGGATTAATGGCTTTACATTTTTTGAGGTCAGAGTTGTCAACTAGAAAACAGGGGTGAATGATGACACTGAAGGTCTGTCATGAGAGTCAAAGAGAAAACCTGTGGAAAGGTGCCTCATGCGGAGCCCTTAGTTCTGCTTAGAACTAAGATCGAGACTGAGAAATAGGCACATGTTTCCTTTGGAGCTCCTTCTAGCTTCTTCTCTCTGCCCCTTCTCTTCTCTCCTCTCCTCTTACATCAGGCACCCAAAGTTCTGTTGTCAAAAGAACAGCAAGTCTTTAGTGAGGGTTGACCAGTTGCTCTTCCCCGGGGCCACTGCAACTATCCCCAAGACCACACTTGAGAAGGTACCCACCCTGGAGAGAGACCCAGGGGGATGAATTTCAAATGGCAGTGTTTCAGACTCAACACCTCCTTAGTACTAATTATTGTTACAATTATAATATTTCCTGGCCCATACGATGTGCTATGCTCCATGCTCAACGTTTTATATACATTATTCCCTTTCATTCTTACCACAAACCTTGTGTTTCAGCATGTTATTTTTACAGGTGAGGGAGGACACAGAGGATCAGAGAATTTAAGTGACTTGGCTGAGTTCACGCAGCTATCAAGTGGCGAAGCTGGAGACAAACCTAGGTCTGACTCCAGGGCTTACTCTTGAGAAGGGGCCTAGGAATAAAACACGTACCTCATTGGTGTTATTCCAAGATGACTTTATAGAAAAGGGTAGTGTGTCAGGAAGATTGAAAGGAAGGAGAGGACACATGACAGAGAAACCTGGGGAAACTCTACGGTGGTGGTATCATTTGAACATGGCCCCGAGGATTAGTTTGGGTTCCAGCGGGCAGATATGAGGAGGGAAGGAGGCAGTAGAGGGGAGAACCATGAATAGCTGAGGCAGAGAGGCTGGAAAGCATGGGGTTTGCTTTGGGGACGTGGATGTGTCAGCAATCCATCACCACAGGAGGGAGGTGCTACCTATCATTGTTTGTATTTTACTGAGGAGGAAACCAAGGCACTGGGAAGATAAAGAATTTGGCTAAGGTCACACAACTAAGTGGTAGAGCTGGGATTTGAACTGCCATCTCTCTGGCTCCAGAGCCTTTTCAAAGTGGAGGTCACATATGGATCTCACGTCAGTCATCAACTAAGGGAAGGCTTTAGTACCTGAAGCTTCCGGGAGGATTCCAGGTGCAGCAGCCCAACCATGCCCAAAGGAGCATACCCATGTCACCTCCTCTCCCCGCCACTGCTCACCCCCCTCCCCAAAACATGTGGAGGCCAGGAGGGGGAGGAGAGTGGGGAACAGGACAATTTTCAGGAGTGGGGAACAGGACAATTTTCAGATTCCCAGATAATTGCAGGGAGACTGTACCTTTGTACCACACCCACCTTTTTACTCCCCCCTTCCTGGGATCAGGTTACCCTCTTACATTCTTTTACGTTTAATAATCATGACTGGACCCTGAGATAATAATGAGGCCTGCTGGAGGTCACGTAGCTAGCAAGCGGTGGATGGGACACTCAATCCCAGCCTGAGCCGCTCACCACGGTTCTGCTCTCCTCTCCTGGGCTTCGCCTGCTTCTCACAATGGCCCCTGAGACACCTCTGGGCTCAGGAAGTCTGACCCACTTGCCAGGGATTGAGGTTGGTGAGCCAGCCTGGAGGCCAGATGCTGACACCTGGTCCAGTGCTCTCTCTGCTCCAACCCCTTGAGTGTGTCCTGAGGAAGGGGTGCTGATGGACCCAGGGTATCCACTGTACCTCCACAGCTGAGGTCCTGGCCTCATGCTCCAGAGAGGATAGGAAATCCAGGCCACTGGTGGATCTGCTTATATATGGGTTTTAGGATCAACAGACTCCTGACTCATTTCACATATGTGACCAGAACCCACCTTGTCCATGGAGGGGCATTTGTAGGGTTGAGGCAATATTCACAGATGGGCCAGGGACTGATTTTGGCACATAAAATATTTAGAGGAAGGTTAGGTGCAAGGGGCACCCGAGGGGCTTCCCGCTGTGGATTTAGGGGGATTTCCAAGGTAGTAATGAGAGTGGGGAAGGGCAGAGGGGAGTGTGTGCCTTCATTCTCTCCTTCTGTCATTCATCTAGTCACTCAACCTACCCTAAACACCTATTATATACCATGCTGTGTTCAGGGCATGAGAAAAATAGCGGAGAAGAAAACAGACAAAATCCTTGTCCTCATAGTGCCCCCTACTACTAGTGATAATGGTGGGGGTAAGGGGTGGGGTGATCAAATACAATAAATACATAGTCAATTAGGTGATGGTGACAAGTGACATAGATGAAAAATAAGCCAGGGAAGGAAGCAGAGAAGGCTGGTGGGGTGAAATCTGTTGGCACATGGACCTTCACTCTAGCTCCACGGGGAGCTAGAATCAGGTTCTTTTTTATTCTAAACAAGCAGGTAATTATTCAGGGAACTCAGATTCACCCTATGTGGGTAAAATGCACGTAAGTCCAACACCTGGCAGGGGACACTCAGAGCCAAAGAGAGGCTTACAGGTGAAGCTACTCTCTGCTCTGTACAGGGCCAGTTCAGTTCATGCAGAGCCAGGGGACTCAGGCCCACCCTCCACTGCTGGGCATGGGAACAGCACTTCCATCGCCTGACTCAAGACCAGGATGGATATATGTCCTGGTGCCACATGCTGCCCTGGAGAGACAGGGGGCTTTCTTGCTGGCCAGTTACGGAGGTGGCTGGGAATTCTGGGGCTGGCTTTCCCTGCCACGAAGCTAAGCTCATCATGTTGCTACATGTTAAATGGGGGCTCGAGAGCCTGAACAAATCTGTACCAACACCTTCAGCTTAGGATCTACAGATACCCCTTCTTTTACAGACTGTCTGGAGGCCCAAGAAGTAGATTTATATGAGACAGTAGCTCTCTATTGCTTGGAAACTTAGGTCCTGGGAAAAGGAGCTGTGTTGGGAATCTGTACTAAGATACTTATGAACTTTAAAAAAAATATTAAAAATAGTTTTGTATTTGTTAATTATTTTGGATCATTTGTGACTTTTCATTAGCTCACTAAGTGCCAGTCACTGGTAAGGATTTATAGAGCGCCTTCTTTGTTCCAGACACTGTCCTAGGCACGGGTGTCATGGTCCCTTGTGCCTATGTTGTGAAGAGCCTAGAGACACACGTGGATGAGTGAATGGGTGGTTATAATATGGGCTGTGAGTGGGACAGTCGCAGGCTGTTTGGGGAGATACTTAAACATGGAGCCCAGGATGACTTCCAGTCAATGCTGGCAGGAGGTGACTGGATGAAGAAGCTTGGGAGGAGTGTTAGAATCTTAAGGAAGAGCAGTGCCAAGCCCGGAGTAGAGAGTGGGAGCAGAGTGTACAGCTGCAGCATCTCACCGTGGGGCGGTGGTGAGGTAGAGGTGACCCGTGGTGCATTAGTCAACTAGGGCTGCCCTGACAAAGGACCACAGACTGAGAGGCGTAAACTGGGAGGCGTCTTATAAGGACACCAGTCATGTGGAGTTGGAGTCTACTCTAATGATGCCATTTTAACTTAATCACCTCTTTAAAGCTCCAGATACAATCCCATTCCAAGGTCCTGGAGGTTGGGGCTTCAACATGTGAATTTGGATGTGAGGGACACAATTCATATCATAACATATGGGCAGTGCCTCGATCAAGAGAGTCCTAGGAACCGTGTTAAGGAGTATGCGCAAGGGGGGGGGTCATTGCAGGCTAAGGCAGAGTGACAGTGCTTATGTTTCATTTTACCAAGTTCTTACAGCAGTAAGGGCAGAGAAATGAAGGATGGAGATGAGTATAGAAGTGGTTGGGATACCCTCTGAGAGAATCTGGCAGAAGAACAGGAGACTCCGCAGGAAGAAACAACAGGACTTGTGATGGGCTACCTGTGGGGGGCAGAGCAGGGGAGTGTCAAGGGGGGCTGGATTTCTGGTTTGGGCCACTGGGCGCACCATGGAAATCCTCACTGAGCATTTTGGAGGAAAGCCTGGGCCAAGTGAGGGGAAGGAGATGAATCCAAGGTGGGGGGCAGGCTGATTTGAGGGGCCTGTGGGACATCTAAGTGGAGGGAGGTTTCCAGTTCTGGAAAGAAGTCTGGAAGTCTGGGTTGGAGATGTGGGTTTGGACTCATTAGCTCTGGATGGTAATTGAAGCCATGGGGACGGATGAGGGAGGGGTACTAAGCCTGAGTTTGAATATTCAGAAATGAGCTGAAACTCTTCTTATTAAAGCTGGAGGCGTGTGTGCGCAGAATGATTAACACCCCTGCTGATATGGAGACCCAATTTCCTGCCTGTGTTCTCCTGTCTGAGAGCCACTGGGAGCCTGGGGTGAGGAGGGTCTTCTGGGTGTTAGCTCCCTTCCTGAGGCCTGAGGACATTTCATCAGCTTTTGATACTTAGTGAGTCACTGGACACCTCCCAGCTGAGTCAGCCCAGGTACCCCACCCGGGAAGGACACACAAGGAACTCTTACAGACTGTACCACCTGAGCTGTGCATCAGAGGGAGGAAGACAGAGGAGAGGGTGGTGTGCCTTTCCAGGCCAGCATCTTGTCTACATAGGGATAGGTAATGATGCCAACGAACTATGTCTTTGCTGGGCTTGAGGGTGCATGACAAATATTTTTGGTAGTAGTAGTAGATTTGTCTTTTTAAGATGTCTTTCCCGAGCCACTTTTAAAATAATAACAGCTGACATTTAGAAGCATTTGACCTGCATCATCTCAATTCATCTTCACAGGTGGGCACTGTGGTTATTCCCATTTTGCTGATAAAGACAGCGAAGCTTGGAGAAGGGAAGAAGCTTGCACCAGGCTGTGATGGAGGGGCCTGGATACAAACCCTAGCAGGCTGATGTCAGGCTCCCACAGTCAATCATCAGGCTGCCATGAGCATTCCTTCATGGAAGCAGGAACTTTACCTCATGTGTTTCCCTGGCCTCATAGTCAAAGTACCCTGTGGCTCATCCCCAGCTCCCCAAAGGCTGTTGTGTGACTTGGGTAAGTCGCTGACCTTTCTGTATCTCAGTCTTCCATCTCTCATAAAATGAGATAATAGTGCCTATTAGAACAGGACTTGGGGGTGAGTTTAATATAATACATAATGACTGTGAAGCACTTGGCTCCATGCTGGGAACATAGTAAGTGCCTGTGGCAGGTAAGAGTGCCTAAACATGGCTGTATCAATGTCGATACCTTCCCAGAAGCTCCTTATCCCACGTGATGATGACATCCTTCACTGACCGCTGGGTTTAGATTCCTTTCTCTTGAACGAGCATGTGCCTTGGCCAACAGAGTGCAATGGAAATAACACACTGTGACTTCTGAGAGTCCACCTGCCACTGTCATTTGGTCTATCTTGAGACATGGGCCCAAGAAGCCTTGTGCCAATGTATAAATTGTCTGGTTAACCTGTGGTTACCATGTTGAAGAGAGAATGTAGGGAGACCCCCCACAGAGAGAGAGACTGATGCCCAGGAAGCCCCAGCTCTTCCAGTCCCAAGCTGCTTGAGTCTTCCCACCCTGGACACCAACCAGAGTAAGTGAGGCCAATGGCCCTGCCTCTGAGCCACCGCAGTGGATGCTGAGTAGAGACAAACTGTCCCTACCAAGCCCTGCCCTGACTGCAGATCTGTAAGCAAAAGGAATGTTTTTCTTTCAAGGCTCTATGTTTTGGGGCGGTTTCTTATGCAGATTAGATAATAAGAGCAATGCCCAAGAAATGGCTTTTGATGTTATTACTTCTGCCTGAATTAGTGCACTGTCACTAATTCCAGAAGTAGACAATAAATCAGAAAGATAATGTCTGGAGGTGGGGTAAATTTTGGTCCTGGAAAATCCCCAAAGTGTGTCAACTCCTATTGGCTATTGGAGCTAATGAGTGGCTATAAAAGCTGATTGGACAGTCTGAGATCAGAGGGTTTGTACTATGCAAATGAAAGATTAGCAGGATGAAAGCCCTATATGTGGCAGTGACATGTGTTATGTGGTAGGGAGAGGAGTCTGCCCTCATTTTTTTCTCTGTGAACCTTGTAGGCTTAGGTAAGATATCCTTTGACATATCATATTAACCATTCCCCAACATTTTCCTATCAATAATATCATTTCAGTCACACCATACACCCCCAGGATGGTGTAGGACAGGGATTCCTCAGCCCATATTCCAATTGGGCAAACTGGACACTCAGAAGGGAAGTGACAAGATTCAAGGACATATGACTGGTATGGGGCAGAGCAAAGAATGTATACACTCCTTGCCTTTAGAGCCTAGTTGTTCAGCCTACAAGCTGTGTAACTTTAGGCAAGCTAATTGGCCTCTCTGTGCATAAATTTTTCCATCTGTAAAACAGGAATACAAATAGTACTTCTTTAGAGGCACCTAGGTGGCTCAGGGGTTGGGCAACTTGACTCTTGATTTCGGCTCAGGTCATGATCTCAGGGTTATGAGGTTGAGCCCTGTGTTGGGCCCAGCACTGGGCATGGAGCCTGCTCAAGATTCTCTCTCTCTCTCTCTCTCTCTCTCTGCCCCTCCCTCTCTAAAAAACATATATCCTTCAGAGGGTTATGTGTAGTGAGGATTAAATCAGATATTTTTTGTGAAGTGTTTAAGATGCTCCTGACATATAAGAAAAAGCTAGGAAGTGGCTGAATCAGAGTTTTAGATCAGGTGGTCTATCTCCAGACTCCATATGCGTAAGCCCAAGTCCTGGTAATTCCTGTCAGCCCCCCTGAAAAGGCCAGACAGCAACATCCCAGGTATCCCACTGTTCTCTATAGAACATGATTTTGAGTCCTCCCTGGCCACCCTTCTCGGTTCGCTGTGCCTTGAATACATGATGCCCTGAACTGAAGGAAGCACCATCACCTCCTCTTTTATTAATGCAGCCCAAGATTACACTGCTATTTTGGCAGCCGCATCATACTGTTGACTCATCCTGAGCCGGCAGTCAAAATCCTAAGTGTTCTTACCACATGTGCTAGCATCAAGCTGCATTCCTGGCCAACTAGGATTGGTACAGTTGGAGATTTAAAAAAATCTCACCACAGAATTGTGTAGTTTGTTAGCTTTTGCTCACTGCTGTAGCCGGTCTGAGAAAGAACCCAGATGAGTTCCTCTCCCCTGGGTACCTAGAGATACCCCCATATGCTTTTAATATACCCTCCCTTTTTTCTTTGGTTAGTTTGAGTGGCTTGCTGTTACCTGCAGCAGAAAAAGCAAGCCACGGACTGGCTTCTGAGTGGCCTGCATGTAGAAAGACGGGAGGTATGGCCTGGATGTCGTAGCAGAGCGCAGAGAAAGGGAGCACCTGAAGCTTTTGCCACGTGCCAGGTCTGAACCCCAACTTTGAGTGGTTGCCACCTGAATAGGACAAAGCTGAGGACAGAGGCTGTGTTCCAGTAGGACACTGGCATAATTAATCAGGCTTCTAGCATATTGGTTGTTCAGATGGCTCCTGACCTCCCTAAAAGTGCTGTCATCTAACCCACATTTTTCCAGCGCCCATAGGATGAAATGAATTTTTGTCATGTCTAATTTCTTGCTGAACCACGAACTGGTCTAGTTTGGCCCAGGTATCTGCCTGCCTGTGCTCTGTTGGGCTGTAGCAAGGAGCAGACTCAGCAGTGCAAACCTGTCTTTGGAGAAGTGGCTGCGTAGGTTGAGCAGACACCCCAAAAACTTGTGTATAGGGATTAGTCACATTCATTTTAGGGTATTTCTTAGATCCCCTACACTTAACTTACAAAAATTTAACTTATATCATTGAAAATGCTGAATCAGGGATGCTTGGATGGCTCAGTCGTTGAGCATCTGCCTTCAGCTCAAGGTGTAATCCCGGGGTCCTGGGATCGAGTCCCACATTGGACTCCTCGCCAGGAGCCGGCTTCTCCCTCTGCCTATGTTTCTGCCTCTCTCTGTGTGTCTCTCATGAATAAATAAAAATCTTTTAAAAATTCTGAATCAATAAAGCTAAGGGTAGCATTGCTTTAGCAGGACCAACCTGTGGTTCCTTTTGGGAGTCATGCTCTGCAGGTCATCTCATGCATTACCCTCTGATATTCTTGCTTAAAATAGTATACATTCCCTTCAGTGTCACTTCTTGGTAAACTTCACTTGGCCACTCTACAGGACACAGTGTTACCTTCACTTAAGGCAAATTAAGGGGGCTTTTCCAAAGGTGTGGGCAGAGTGAAAGGAATACAGCCAGGGGAGGTGATGCCTTCCTGGAGCTAGCAAGAGCTGGAAAGCTTCTCCCTGCTGGACTGGAAGAGACAGAAGAGGAAGCAGTTCTTGGGGCCAGAAGAAAGTGGTCCTAGTTGTTAGGATTATAGGAAAGAGTGCCTGGCAGGACCTTTGGATAGAAGGAAGCAACCCACTTGGAACCACCCAGCAGGGAAGGAGCTGGGGAAATAGATATCTGAACCTCATTCCCTCCTCTCCCTCAATCTCCTGCCAATGCCTCAATTGGCTGGATCTAACTGGAAGCCAGAGGACAAGAGATCCTGTGGAAACAATACATACATGTTAGCCTACTGGGGGCGCAAAGAAAGATGGAAATAGGTGGAAAGTGGATCTGGGAGGGAGAAATGGAAAATATGCAGCACATTCTAAACGAGGCACCTGCTGTTTGCCTCCTCAGATCACTGCTTATTCTAATTTGTTGTTGCCACTGGGAGATTAGGCATGTGGTGAGGACTGTATCTGACTCGTTCATTGCTCCAGTCCCAGTCCCCACCAGTGGGCCTGGTTTGCTGTGGTGTGCAGTAGAGCTTGGAAAATGGGTGGGTGGGTATACTGCATCTGGTGTCCCTGCATGGGCCATGCGTCTCTGGGAGCAGCGAATGGCCCAGCACACTACTCACACACAAAAGGGACACTTTGGGGAATGATCATGTGCATGATTGAGTGAATGGATAAATTATAAGGGTAGAACACCTTGAAAATCCCATGGTGCATTAAACCTCAAATGCATTAAATTCAGCAAGGCCCGTTCCTTCATCAAAGGCATGATTGCATGTACATCATTTCTCCCACCCTGTTTCCACACTACCGGTTCTGGTAGCTTCTCCTCCATTTCCTCTGAAGCAGACCAGGGATGGTTACCTTGGGTCACTTGTTCAACCCTAGTCTTGGAGTGAGCTGCAACCAAGGCTGAGATGATCAGACTGTTTGTGGGAATTGGGCTCAAATCTGCCAATGGTGGGAAATGTGCTGCTTTTCTGTCTTTCCTACTTTCTTTTTTTTTTGGCCTAAGTGTATCTAGTATTTGTTGTTTGCATTTGAAGAACTGACACACACGGACACCAGGAGGAGAGTTCTAGACTTACCAGCCTATATGGTGATAGAGTTAAAGTCTTGGGCTTTGCCACTGCACTGCTTGGGTTTGAATCCCAGCGCTGTCACTTCCCAGGTGTGTGACCTTGGGCATAAGGTCACAAGGTCTTCTCTGTGTCTCTCATTTCTTAATATTCGAAATAGGAGAGTTAAATGAGTTAAAGCCTGCAAACACTTAATACAGTGCCTGTTACATGGTGAACACCCATTAAATATCATCAGGTGCTTGATCACCCAAGCAATTTGAGAAGAAAACAATTGAATGGAATTCTATTTTCTTAAATAATGGAGAAAAGAAAATCACAATGATGGGATAATTTTGGAATGAATTAGATGTTTTTCAAGGGCTGCTTGTCTCTTCCTTTCTGCTTCAATGTGGGGTAGGTATAGAAGAAAAAGAATCTGAAGCTGTTTCCAAAGGGGCTGTTCAAAAATAAGCTGGTGTTTTTTTATTTTTCAAGAAAATCTAAAGACCAATGACTGTATCTGGTATCCTCTCTTCCTTTTCTGAGAAAGTTCATGAGTTCTTGGCCCTGAATAAGCTTAGTTCTCCACAGCTTCCCACAAGGAAATTAAATTTTCAGGTCTTGCACAAAAGTTTAGTTATCACTAATAAAATCATTGGTGCTGTCACTGTAGGGTCTGTAGGAGTCTGGGGGGTGGAGGATGAATTTGACAGTGATGAGAAAATATTCTTCCTCCAGTATCCCCCCTCAGACATACAGACATGGGATGTATGCATGCACAGGCATACACATATGCGTACACAATGTGACACACTCCTTCAAGTACACACTAGCACAACCACATGCATATATTCACAGAAAGATGTACTTTCTCAGGGGCAGTTACTATCCCGAGTGATAGTTAAAAAAATTCAACCGATGTGCATTTTGGGGGTGTTTTCTTAGCCTGAGCTAAGCACTGAGGGAGGTGGGGACAAGAGGATACTATGAGCGTGATTATGTCCTCCTCATCCTGCCTTCTAGGAGATTCCAAAGCAATGTACTGCGGGAGATAGAGACACTTCCCAGTGTTGGATAAAAGGTAGACTATGACAAAGACTTCTCAGGAGGTTAAGAAATTGTTCAAGATTGCCTCCTTTCAGGGCACCTGGGTGGTGTAGTGGGTTAGGCATCAGCCTTCAGCTCAGGTCATGATCCTGAGGTCCTGGGATTGAGCCCTGCATTGCATTCCCTGCTCTGCAAGGAGCCTGCTTCTCCGTCTCCCTCTGCCCCTCCTCCTCCTCATGCCCACTCTCTCTCAAATGAAGAATCAAAAAAAAAAAAAAGATTGTTTCCTTGCTTTCATGTATTTTTTAAATGGGATTCGTGTGTTTCACACATTCTCAGTGCAGTTTTGATCAATCAATCTTGTTCTGCATTGGTCTACATTTGAATATTAGATCTGCTACTTAAAAACAATGGCGCTTTTGAGCCTGGTTTCCTAGTCTGTATATAGGATATTAATATTACCTGTACATATTAAGGTTGTGTTATGCTGCAAATAGCAGAGCTCGAATGACAGTGGCTTAACTAAATAGAGAGTGTTCCTCTCATGTTAACAAGCAGTACAGAGGTGGGCAATCCAGTATTGGTGCCATGGTTCAAGGAACTCATGAGGAACCTAAGCTGTCTTGCTGCCCAAGCACCCAGGGCCACAAGGTGGCTAAGAGATGAGTCAGTTTTACCTGTCCCCCTTTGAAGAGCCTCAGGAGAATCCCATTAAGTGAGTCCATCTTCCACTTCACTGGACACATATGCCAGGATGACCAACACTACCCTTAGGGGAAGCTAGAATATCAAGTATTTTAACTGAATACAGTGTTGCCTCAAACAAAACCAAGGTTCCATGAGGAAGGAAGAAGGGGAGACCCAGAGTACCTAAAACACTGTCTC
This sequence comes from Canis lupus dingo, assembly GCF_003254725.2. Taxonomy (NCBI): domain Eukaryota; kingdom Metazoa; phylum Chordata; class Mammalia; order Carnivora; family Canidae; genus Canis; species Canis lupus. The sequence continues at coordinate 51,530,355 of NC_064246.1, read as the reverse complement.
AGAATTGTTGAGAAGATTCCCTGAGGTAATTTGCGTCAAACTTGGCCCAGTGCCTAACATGTGGTAACTGTTGTTATTATTTGACACTCTCCCCAGTGTCTTCTCTGAGGATCCCCTGGTGGGAAAGCCAACACTCGCTCTCCTCACTGTCCCAGGACTCCCTCCACCCATGATTCATCCCTCATGACTCAAGCCATCTCAGATTCTCCAGGAAGTCTTCCCTCAGCTGTCTGGTCCTCAACGATATCATCTGCTCTTTTGAAAACCTGTAGCACCCAATGATTATATCACTTGGTTCTCATCTAATATATATTTTCTGCTACAACTAAATCTACATTTTGTGTTTATTTTTCCTCTCAATTTATAAGGCAGACATTATGTTTTATTCCTACATCACAGCCTCAAAGCTCTCATTACTGGTTCTCTTCTTTTCTTTTTATTGAAGTTTGATTTGCCAACATATATTATATCACCCAGTGCTCATCCCATCAAGTGCCCCTCTCAGTGCCTGTCACCCAGTTACCCATCCCCCCACCCACCTCCCTTTCCACAACCCTTTGTTTGTTTCCCAGAGTTAGGAGTCTCTCATGGTTTATCTCCCTCTCTAATTTTTCCCACTCATTTTCCCTCCTTTCCCTTATAATCCCTTTCACTATTTCTTATATTTCCTGTATGAGTGAAACCATATGATGATTGTCCTTCTCTGAATGACTTATCTCACTCAGCATAATACCCTCCAGTTCCATCCTCATCGAAGCAAATGGTGGGTATTTGTCCTTTCTGATGTCTGAATCATAATCCATTGTATGCATAGACCACATCTTCTTTATCCATTTATCTGTTGAAGGACATTGAGGCTCCTTCCACAGTTTGGCTATTATGGACATTGCTTCTATAAACATTGGGGTGCAGGTGTCCAAAGAAGACATAGACATGGCCAACAACCACTGGAGAAAATGCTCCGCATCACTTGCCATCAGAGAAATACAAATCAAAACCACAATGAGATACCACCTCACACTGGTGAGAATGGTGAAAATTAACAAGACAGGAAATCTCATTACTGGTTCTTACACATATTAGGTGCCAATATTGAATAAATTATAGGGCATTCTGAAGTAGCCAGCTTTTTGTTCCAGTTGCTGATAGGGTTAGGATGTGGCATGCCAGGGGTTTATTCACATATGTGCAATAATGAATCCCACTCTTTTGGCTATTTGTCATTCTGTCTACTTTGGTTGGCATAGCTAAGATGGCCAAGTCGTGGTCTAGTAAATATGCAATGTGGCCACTCTCTGAACAAGAGGGGATAAAAAGTGAGGTTTAGGATGCTATCTGAATCAAGTCATCATTTTTTCCATCAGCTGAGGTCCTGCTGTGTACTAGGCATAGTACTGAGTATGGACCATTTGTTCTTGTATGCACAGCTTCTTCCCAAATCTTGAGGTAAGATGAACTCTATTGTTCAGCAATACTCACTTTCTTCAGGCTGTGAATCAAGGGGACTTCTCTGAGCTCATCAATTTCAAAACTTATTTCCTAAATGAGCCCCAGCCTCTTGCTTTCAAAGGGACCCTTGACAAATAATTAAGAAAGAAGAACATGAAGTAGGACTATTATGGGTTGGAAAGTTTCATATGTACCTGCCCCTTTCCTAGCCAGCTTGTGTCCTAGTTCCTATGGGGTCCCCAAATGAGCCAACCAGTAACCCCCTCTCTCCCAATGCAGTGGAGAGGAAAGGATTTGTCTTCAAGCCTATTGTTTCACTCCTTAAAGTGAGTGAATTCAGCAAATAATTTCTGAGCCTTTGTTGTGTATAAGGTACTGTGTTGGCATGGGTAACAAGAATGCAGATGTTAAATCAATTGAGTAACTGATTAGGTATTGGATTAGACTGTGCTAGCTAATGGGGATAGCTTTATCTTTTTAAGACTGATAGAGCACTTCCTGTGTCTATGAGCAAACCCCATGCTTACTGACTGATATACGTTTTCTCCTTGGATCCTCTGAGGGTTTATGTTCAAACTCTGAAACAGGGTGGAGAATAGACTAATTACCCTTTACTCCCCCACCCCCACCCCGCCACTTCCTGCTTTGTGTTGAATCCATGAAGGAGGAGGACAGGTTGGAAATATAAAAACAGTATGTGATATTCTGGGAAGAGACCACCTTTTTGGTTGAGGTGCCCCATGCCAATATGGGATGGCTTTAGTTGAACAGAAGTAGTTGCATTTTAGGTAAAGAGAGTTGTGCTGTCTCTGCCATGCCCTGCCTCTGAGTCTCTCTCAGGTCTGCTCAGTGTGGTTGAGATCTCAAAATGCCCCTACCACCCCATTTGATAGCAGAGAAGAATGTAGTTAAGAAGTCGGAATCAAGTGCTACGATGGAGTCACTGGGATGTGGCTTGAGGGGACATCATAGCAGAGTCTCTAGTGATGGGCCAAAGCTGGAGCTCAGGGAGGATATAGCCAAGTCTCAGGATCAACAGAGCCAAGAAGAGATGCTGGGTCAAAGGGAGGACAACCTACATTTACTGTGCCACTGTTACATCAGTGGTAGATACTTCAGACATGGATGTGACAGGGGGGCAAGCCAACACCCAGGCCTAGAGGGATGCATACCTCAGTGAAGGCCAACCTGGACATTGGGTGATACCTGGACCTGCCAGGATGATAGGCATTATCTAGAACAGGTGACCCTCCCATAAGGCCAGGAAGGTAAGAAAAAGCCTTCTGGGAAGTTAGCTTCACCCCAGAGGATACAAGAATAAGGGAAAGGGGGAGACTGTTCAATTCAATTGAATAAGTTACCCCAAAGAGATGGGTTTTGGGCAGAGGAATGATGGCATTATCTTGCAGAGGAAAGAGTGAGAGCTTATTTCACCATTTGCAGAAACAGTGGTACCAGAATTGTGACTGTGAACTTTATATCCACAAAGGGGGTTTAGGTAAAAACATTCTCAAGTATTTTCTTTTCTGGTCTTCTCTTGACTTCCATCTCAGAGAGCCTTCTTCATAAGCTGAAATGCTTGCCAGGACCAAGGTAGATATTAAACCAGTGAATAATGGCTGAGGCTTCATCTGTAGACTCCATGGTTCCCTGAGGGAATGCATATTCATATTCATCTTTTAATCAATGGAGAAACCAGAATATGATTCATCTCTCAGAGCTGAGGGAGAAGTCATGATGCCCTTGACTAGAGTCCCTTTGGCTTCTGGGTTTTTTTAGGTAGGGTCAAGGCAGCCCTGTGAGGAGCGCATGAAGGAAAGGAGGCAGGAGGTGCTGGGAAGGGAGGTGGTGGCTGTTTTGGACAAGGGCTCTTCCTGTCAGAGGTTCCATTTCTACCCAGACCCAGGCTCCTGCTTCAAACACCCACTCTCAGATTCATACCCTCACCACCATAGCGATGAGTGACCCTGCCTGGAGGCCCTTTCCCCTTCCACAGGCAGGAAGACGAAGGAATTATGGAAAAATAAAACAAAACAAAAACAAAACTGCTCTGTAGAGAGAAGGGGGGGCAATGAGGGGCAACTTCATTTCTCCCTTCCTTGGAGTATAAGCAATTTTACCTAATTTCTTTTGCACTAAATGAGGTTGCCAAGGAAATCGAAGTGGAGCGACCCCCACAGTGTGGGTTCAACTTACAGAAACTCAATATACTACCTCATAAACCAGATCAATTAAGAGGTGATTACTCACTTTACAGGCAACTGCTTTGCTTTTGCATAGGATTCCTTTACGGAGTAATTCCCTAGGGCATCTAAGAATTTGCTTATAGATCATGAGTACTTGATGGAAGGCAGAGAAACAAGAGCCATCATCTGCTCTACATCCAGGAGGAATGAAGAAAAAAGATGAAGGATCACTGAAATTATGTAAATCAGTGGGAAAACAGGATGGATATCCCAAATTAAATTTATATGCAACTTTGCATAACATTATAAAATATTAGCTTTTGCAAAAACCTAACATTTACTACTATATGCTGAACTGAGCAGTTTATTTACATGCTTTCTCATGACAGCCATAGATGTAGATATTATCCTCACCTGTAGATGAGTAAACTGAGGCCCAGGATGGGAAGCCGCTTTTCAAAGATCACAGATATTTCAAGTTCCCATCAGGCCATGAATAAAGTCATAAATCCAACTGCGTGTGTGTGTGTGTGTGTGTGTGTGTCCTTTGTGAATTTGTTTTCTGTATGAAGCACAAGGGGTTAATCAACATTCATTCCTCTATTTGAAAAATGTTTTCTAAAAAGGAAACTATTTTTGGATAGAGTGAATTAAAGAGTAAACATGAGTCTCGCTGTTAGTTTATTTTCACTGAGTGCACACACTCCTCCAACGATAATTCATCCAGGATGTGAGCTGGAACTCATTAGAAGTCACCGGGCCTGGGGGAGAAGATAAAACCACGATTAGAGACATCTGAGCCTTTTAGGACAATTTGTTATCTTGGGTTTCACTTTTAATAGGAGACACTAATTCACACGAGAAGTCCCCAGGGCAAGCGAATAGTGTCTTGTAATTGTGGTGGGTCCCTGGGGTGTCCAGGTATGAGCTGGCTCCTGGGCTGGGCGAGGTGCCAGCCTGGGGACCCTTGGAACCTCAATCAGCGTGGCATGGTGGAGGGATGATCTCTTACTACTGCATGAAATGACATGACTCCAAGTTGTCCCTTATGAGCTATATTTTTTTTTTTTTTAAAGATTTCTCCGTTCATCCTGATGGGAAGGTGAAGCCTGGGCCATGAGATCAGGTTCAAAGCAGTAGGGGTAGGAGAGAGGAGACAGTAACTATTCCAAGCATTGGATTCTCTCTGGTAGCTAAGTGGGTGAGAATGATCCACAGTGGGCCTCAGCTCCCTTGTCTGTAAAATGAGGAGGTGATGACACAGTCTCTCAAGTCCTTTTCAAACTGTGATAGAGTCAGAAGGGCAGAGTAGGAGAAAGACATCCTGGAGCTCAGTTCCCCGCTCAGCCCCTTCCCAGGCTGAGATGTTGGAATCATAACAGTAGCAGCGGGAGAATGTTGATTCTGTACTAAGTGCTGACATGATGCTAAATATGGTAAGTTCTGGGGCAATACTCTGAAGTAGGTGTTGTTCTCTTCATTTCACAGTTGAGGGACCTGGAGCACAGAAGGAACGTACCCAAAGTCACACGAACCCCAGTTGATTGCCTATAGGGCCTAACCACAACAGTCTTCATCTGTAAAATGGGAATAATGGCAAACCTTCCTCATAGGGTTTCAGTGAGGATGGAGCAACATCCTGAAGTAAAGTGCTTAGCATTGCTCCTGCTCACAGTAATAGCTAATTAAGTAAACTCTATTTGTTCAGCTCACAGAAGCTAATGGGAATAAGAGACTTAATTATTGTCTCTAAATATATGAAGGATTTTTAACGATTCACTTATGTTTGGTGCATATTGAGCCCCTACAGAGCCAGACTAAATGCTTGCATTATTCTTAAGTCTGTGTCATCCAGGAAGAGAATTTAATTTAAACAGAGAAATTTAATTAGACATAAAAATAACTTGACCTTCATACTGGTTATAAAATTCCAGAATAAATGATTGCAATTAGCTATGAAGGTTGTATTCCTGGTGTTTAAATAAAGAATTACTATTTGAAGAGTTTCCCAGCACAGCTGTGCAGGTTGTGTACTGCACAAATCCAGGGGTTGCCACTTACAACATAGTCTATAGAAATAGCAATCTTTACAGTTCCTCAGCACACAAGCTGCATGGCCATTTGTGGCAGTCCTGCCTATTTGTTCTGAAGTGTTTAGGTACAAGCTTGTCCTGTTCAAGCTGTAGGAATTCATGACTTTGAATCAAAGTTGAGATGATCATCTAAGAAAGGTAAACCTGTGGCTTGCACAATACAGGTCATGAGTCAGGGTTCCATGGCAGTCACAGATAACACACCATGGCTTCAGAATCCCTCTCAGCACAACACTCTAGGGGGTAACTACCAGTAAATCAGATATATTGATAGCACTTTAGCTAAAGCACAAAAGCTGTTTAGCCCAGTGGCTTTGTCTGGAGTCTGGATGCCTGGGTTCAACACTGAGCTCTGCCACATATTATACTGGTGACCTTGGTGAATCAGAGTTTCTATTCTTTTTTTAACCTAAGTTGTGTGCGAATGTTCATGTGCATACTCACACACTGTGTATTTTTGACATCTCTGATACTGGGTATGCCATGCAGTTTCTGGTGCTAAACATTGCCCGTGCTCATGCACCAACCCTGCAGAATGCTGATGGTGTCCTGGGAACGCAGCCCAGAGATGCCAGAGGGGCACCCTTTTGAGAAACCCTGCATCATCAAAGCTCTGGGTGGTACCGAGGATAATCACATGGAAAGACTTGAGCATTGATGACTCTGAGTGGAAAAGTGTTGAGACTCTAGGTGTAAAGCAGATTTAGGACTACCCTGACCAACTGGCTTCCCTTGAATATATATTTCTATGATTGTACAAAAATAATATGTGGTCTAAAAAAAAAATCTAGCCATGATCTTTTGAATGAAAACTGAGGTTTTGCTAGCCGCGGGGAAATAGAGGAACACCTGTTGGTTAGTGAACCAGAGGTGTCTGCCACACTCAGCAAGTTGCTTAGCTTTTCCTTGCCTCAGTGTCTCCATGTGTATAATTGCAATAATAATAAATACCTCAGAGGATGGTTTTGAAGATTAAATAATACACAGGAAGTACTTAGAATCGTGGCTGATATATGGTAAGGGCTCAAACAGTATTAGCATTTATTGATACTATTCTTCTTCTTTGTTGTTATTATTATATTATAGTTATTATTATAATGCCACCTTAAATCTAGGTGGATACTGAGGAGTTTATGTTCTGGTTATAGAGGCAAGACTTACATGTGGAAACCAAGAAGAGGGTCCCTTGCTTCCTAGTCTTTACACATATTCTTCCTTCTATCTGAAACATAATTTATCATCATCTCTCCCCAACCTTAGCCTGGCAAATTCCTGTTCATTGAGCTATGTCAGCTTAGTTGTTTCCCCTCTCTCCATTCTTTAAATATCCTGTCTATGCTGAACATTTCCATAATCTTCCTTATGATAGCAATATTATATTGTGATTTCCAGTGCATAACACAAAGTAGGTGTGCAGTGGGATTTTGTTGAATAAAGAAGAGAAGGAATGCATTTCACTTAGAATTGTTTTAGTTAGAAATGACAGAAAAACCTAATCTAACCAGATTGAATCAAAAGAGAAACAGACTTCATAACTGAAAAGCCCAGAGGTTGATTTGACTTCAGGTGTGGTTCGATTCAGGGGCTTAAATGATGGCATTACTATTCAGTTTAGTTTCATCTCTCAGCTTTGCCTTCCTGAGTGTTGGTTCCATTTCCAGGTTTCCTGTGACATTCCCTGGTATCTCCAGATGTTCATTTTTCCTCTAATCTTAGGGAAAAAGAACATGTTCCTCTTTCTCACTAGTTCCACCAATAGTCTCACTGAATCTTATGGGGTCACATGTCTCTGAAAAAAGCCACTGTGGCCAGAGGTGGAGTTGGGTAGAGGTTTCCTGTCCTGGAACACATGGACTGACAGTGAGAGGTAGATTCCCAAGGGAAGGTTTGGGATACTGTATAGAATGGGGCAATGGATACTAGACCACAGAACAACAGAAGTTCTCTATAAAATGAGTGAATGGATGGGTGAATAAATGAATAAATTACACAGGGCCAAGTAAGAAAATCAGTTATAAAGAAGAAAGAATAGAATTTATAGAATTTGTGGTAGAACAGAATAATGGCCCCCCAAAGATGTCCACATTATAATCCCCAGAACCTATGAGTATGTTACTTTACATGGCAAAGAGGAATTTAGGTTGTGGATGGAATTGAGGTTGCGAATCATCCGACCTTAAAGTAAGGAGATTATCCTGGATTGTTGGGGGTGTACCCAAAGTCATCACAAGGTTTCTTGAAAAAGGAAGACAGATGGGGCACGTGGTGGCTCAGTAGGTTAAGTGTCTGACACTTGGTTTCGGCTCAGGCCATGATCTCAGGGTCATGAGATGGAGCCCCACATCAGGCTCTCTCTCAGCTGGGAGTCTGCTTGAGATTCTTTACTTCTGTCCCTCCCCCTGCTTGCCACCTTCTCTCTCTCTCTCAAATAAACAATTTTTTTTTAAAGGTCAAGATGGAAGCAGAAGAGTGATGTGATGTGAGAAGGACTCAATCAACTGTTGCTGACTTGAAGATGGAGGAAAGGGTCTTGGGCCATGAAATGCAGGCATCCCCTAAAAGCTGGAACAGGCAAGGAAGTAGATTCACTTCTAGAGTGTCCAGAAAGAAACATAGCCATGCAACACCTTGATTTTAGCCTAGTGAGACTCATTTTGGATTTCTGAGATGCAGCACTATAAGATAATAAGTTTATGTTAGTTTAAGCTGTTAACTTTGTGTTAATTAGTTATGACAGCAATAGAAAGCTAATGGACTTCAGACAGAATAACAGATATTCTCTACAGAGCAGTTGAATGAAGGAATGAGTGATAAAGGACCATGTAATGAAATCAGTGGTAGAGAGAGAAGTGCCCTAGAGTTCAAAGGAGTTCTTGACTATACCTACCTCATCTTTGTAGGTGTAGTCAAGAAAGGGCTCCTGGGGAAGGCAGGATTGTGGTTGTCGTATTTTATAAGCCCAACAAAAGGAGAGGGATTTCTGGCTGAGAAAAGTGGAGTGTTTGAAGGCAAGAATGAATTGACATTGGGATTGCAAGGTACAGTTGGAGGAGACTATGGGGTGGGGTTAGGTAGATAAGAAAGGGTGGCTGATGGGGGCTCTACAATCTGGGATAAGATGTTTCTATTCCAATTAGTCAAGAGAAGGCAGTGTAAATTTTTGAGTGGAAACCTCATGATGAAACAGTGGTGCCCAAGAGGAGTTAGAGATAATGGTGGCCAGAGGTGGGTGGGGCTGGCAGTGTGGAAGTGGGCAACAGGAAGCCCCCTTGCAGAGGCAGTGGCTGTGACTCAGTGGTTGAGTGGTCCTGAAGGAGGAAACAGAGGACCCTGAAAGGGGGGTTGTCTTAACTGGGACCCTTCTATGTCCGTGACTTCAGGTAATCAACCAAACTCCCTAGGTTAGATGAAAAATTTGGGGAGTTTGTGAGTTTTCCAGGGGAGAAGGCCCAATCATTTGTCAGATTCTCAAAGGGCCCTATGACTCCAGAAAGATAATATAAGTGGTGTCAATTCTTAATATACTTTATTGAAGTGGAACAAATATGCATAGAATATATACATAAAGAACAGTGTTCATATTATAAGCATGCAGCTTGCTGGATTTGTACAAAGTGAATAGCCCTGAGTAACCAGCGCCCAGATCCAAACCCAGCCCCCTACCAGTACCCCAGAAGCTGCTTCTCAAGCCCATCCTACCAAGTTCCTGGCACCTCCAGGCCATGGTATATGTGCTGCCTTGATTTCTGACTGCTGAGATAGGAAGCTGGGCGGCATCCCATCGGGCACATGGGAAAGGAGCCACCATTTCTAGAAGAGTAGAAAACCACACACTGGAGCTTTCTTCCAGGGGTTTCCAGAGAGAATTAGTTGAGAGAGCCACTTATGAGCTCTCCAAAATGCCCATGTGGCTTTAGCTCAGGGTAGGACCCCTCCAAGCAGACCTCCTTCCCGGGTTTCTGACCATCCGACTGTGGCCAAGCCCCAGCCCTTCCCCAGGGCCTGAAACCTCTGCGGCACTCCTCACTGTAATCCTAGGGGCTGGGCCTCGGGAAGAACAAAATCTAATTTGGGCATTTCACTTTGTGAGTTGATCATTATTTAGTTTCCCTTCCCAGTTTGGAATCAAGGGCCAAGAACGCAAGGCTCTTAAGTACATAGTTACCATGCGGTGCTTTCATGCTGCAGCCACAGGCTAGACCGATGCGTGGTAAGAGGATTAGCCACGAGCCCAGGCTGGTAAATATTAATAGGAAGTCATCCTGCCGGGGTGACGGAGCGCATTCCAGCAGATGGAGGCCGGAGGGGACATGGATGGCACGGAATAGGGTCCAGAGCCCATCTATTTGCCTTTTCAGACAATAGTCAAATGAATTACAGTAATTAGATTTCTAGCTCGCCTTCCACCTGAGTCCATAAGAAGCAGGGAACCTAAGCAAAAGAAATGAGGTGAAGGTTTTCATGGCCTCCCCAAGAATAATGGATACTGTCAGAGAAAAGAACCCAAGAAAGAATTGGATTTCCTCAGGGAGACACAGAGAATACGGGAGGGGATGAGATGGCCATGAGTCCCCCTGGCCGGGGTCCAGGAGCACCTTGCTGCCCTTCCCCTGGCCACATCACCAAAGGGCAGGTCAGAGCCCATCACAGCCCATTTCCAGGGGCTTCCCTGATTGTTCAGTTCTGCAGAGACTTTGTGGTATCGATTTCTGTTGGGCTGGATGTCATCAGGGCTTCCAAGCTCCTTGTATTTTGGAGAGTTTCACAATGATGCTGTTTGTTCTCCTGAGTGAGGCCCGACCTGGGAAGGACTGTAAAGGTATGGGACCTGTTTGGGTCCCTCCTCCTACCCTTTCTCTTCTCTGAGCCCTTCGGAAGCTTTGTAGCTCCTCCCTGTGTCTCCTCACACTCATGCTCTCCCTCCTCCAACCTGAGATGGCCTGCAGATCAAAGAACCCTGGCCCTTCAGGAGGCTCAGGCTGAGTTTTTGTGTACAAGAACTGTCTCGGACAGAGATGGTGCTTTTGGTGTCTGCTCTGCTTGTTTTTTTTTGACGTGTGTGTGTGTGTGTGTGTGTGTGTGTGTGGTTGTTTTTTTTTTTGTTTGTTTTGTTTTGTTTTTGAGAAAATATATGGTCAAAGCTAATAAGATTTCAGAAAAAACTCTTTAAAATGTTAATTTTTCCTAATTGTAAGAGGGAATAAAGTATATTTATTTGAACATAAAATAAATAACATAAAAGCTGTCGAAACATAAAAATAAAGGGGCCCTGAAAACGTTCATTTAAAAGTGGCAGAGCAAATGGCTCTATTAATCTGGATTTCTGCCCCAAACCCAGCTAAATGATATTAGGTAAATGATGATGGGGAAACCCATAAAAACAAAGAAAGGGAAAATGAGAGAGAATGGAAGACAGGAGGTAGGCATGAGAGTAGGATTTTTTTTTTAAAGATGTTATTTATTTATTCATGAGAGACACAGAAAGAGGCAGAAACATAGAGGGAGAAGCAGGCTCCCTGCAGGGAGTCTGATCTGAGACTTGATCCTAGGACCCTGGGATCATGACATGAGCCAAAGGCAGATGCTCAACCACTGAGCCACCCAGGTGCCTGTAAAGATCTTGTTCAAGAATGTGGGCAGCTGTGACCTATGAGTCTGTAGCTGAAGAGCAACTTGACTTACCCCACGGAACCTTCTCACAGAAACTGGAACAGTGGGCTTTTCAGCAAGCCAGGGTGCAGGTGGGCCTGATCACAGGATGAGCTTCAAGTTTAATTAAGGAGCAGTTAGACCCTTGGAGCTCCTACCTTACGCTGAGCATCTGGGCAACTCTCCCTTCCGCACCCCAGCTGAAGATAGAATGTGCCTGCCCTGGAGAGCTTGCACCTGAGAGGTTCTGAGCTTGAGACATAGGTGAGCAGGGGATGATGAGACAGGGAGTAAGGAATGGGCTCTATGTTGAATGTGCCAGGTCCCTGCTCCTCCCACCACTCAGCTCCCAGAATGCAGCAGTCCACCTCACATCTCTGTACAGGTAGATTGGATGGTCGTTCTCAGGGGAACTGGATCAATACGAGAGAAAATCCTATAGGTACTGCACTTCAGATACTCCGAGGGGAGTGGATAGTCCTTCATGGTGGGCACTTCCCTTGCGAGTGAGTGAATAGCCAAAACTATATCTTAGTCCATTCTGATAGCTAAAACAAAATACCACAGACTGGGTGGCATATAAACAACAGATTTATTTTTAGTGCTGGAGGCTAGGAATTCCAAGCCAGCATGCAACCTGCCAATATATAATTATACATTATATATGTAATATATAATATACAGAAATATATTACAAATATGTATAATATACTATTAATTATATTAATACTAATATAATTAATGTAACCTGGTGGGGTTCTGGGTTCACAGCCAGTGCCTTTCCTCTGTATTCTCATATGGTAGAAGGGATCAAGGAGCTCTGTGGGGTCTCTTTAGGTAGAGCATTAATCCTATTTATGAGGGCCCACCTTCATAATCTAATTACCCTTCAAAGCCCCATCTCCCAATACTGTCACACCAGGCATTAGGGTTTTAACACATGAATTCTGAGGGGTTGCAAACATGCCATAACAGCCTCCTCTCCATGTAGCCAAATACTGAAGAAAGCATCTAACTTGAAACACAGATACCAAAAGAAATTATCGGGGGAAACAAACACAGAGGAAACAAAGACAATACAGTGATAAAAAGAAAGGTTTAAAAACATAGATTAGAATTAGCTTCAGAGAACTAAGAAATTATAACTAAGAGACAAGAAGAGAACGTTGTAAAAAAGCACTCAGCTTTTTTTTCCCTAAAGATTTTTTTTATTTATTCACAAGAGACCCACAGAGAGAGGCAGAGACATAGGCAGAGGGAGAAGCAGGCTCCCTGCAGGGAGCTCAATACGGACTCGAATCCCAGGATCCCAGGATCATGACCTAAGCCAAAGGCACTCTCAACCATGGAGACACCCAGGTACCTCCATGGCTCAGCTGCTTGCTAGTTAAAAATATGGTAATGTGAATGAACGTTTCAGTAAAAGATGACATTAAAGTAGAGGAAATCTCTTACCAGTAGGTATAAAAGACAAGAGAAAAGATAGAAAACAGAAAGAAAAATAGAAGGTTTATCCAGGAGGCCAAACCCTCAATTAATAGGACTTCTAGGGAAAGGGGATAAGCTAAAGGAGAAGAGAATATCACAGAAATAATATTTCCTCTAACTGAAGGTCCTGGTTTCTATATGTGAAGTGTCCACCAATGTGCTCACAACAAGGACAGAAAAAGGACCCTCCTCACAAAGCGCATCATTGTTAAATTCCAGAATGCCAAAAACAGCAGTCCCAAAGTTTCCAGAGAGAAGAAACATGTCATTTACCAAGAAGGGAAATCAGAGTGGCATGGGGCTCCTTAACAGCTACAGTGGAAGTTGCAAGTCAGTAAGGAGAACCTTTACATTGTTGAGGGGGAAAATGACATCTATTCTAGAGTTGGCTTCACAGACAAGCTATGAATCAAGTGTGAGAACTGAAAAATGGTGCTTTCAGATATATAGGATCTTGAGAATGTTATATCCTTCTTAGTTTGTGTTCTGCCATGTTGAACGTGTAAAAGAAGGAGGAGAAATCCATAGACTACAGGAAATAGAGGATCCAGTGCAGGTGAGAGCTGAAGGGAATTCCCAGGCAGATGGGGAATGAGATTCCCAAATGAGACAGCTGCTTAGCTGGTCTCGAGGGTACCCAGTACTGGTTGGCTCTAAAGGATGGAGGGCTCCATAATGGATGTCACTGAGAGATGGTTAATGGACTTGGGTATACTGAGAGAAATCCTTAGAGCTCCGTGGGACCTTTGGGGATAAAACAGGTGACAGGCACTTAGAAAACTAAGCAGACAATAATGTTAGCCACAACCATAACAAAAATAAGGCAAGACAACTCCAGGGAAACCAAACTTGCACAGGAAAGAAAAGGATATGGTGTAGTCATGGTATGGCCACCTCTGTGAGCAATACCTACATAGGTACACTATTGCAAGTGCTGGATAATGACACAGTAAAATCATGATGTAAATATGTCAGGAGAGTAGAGGGAGAGGAAGGGTGGATGGAGAAGTGTGTGAGGTCATGGCCATACTGGGAAGCCAATAATGCATAAAAAGGAAAGTTCAGGAAGTACTGGCTTATGAACATTATTTTAATATATAGAAATAAATACCAGGAGAAACAGCCCAAATTGCTGACAGTCATTGGCCCCAGGGAGGCAGTGAGAGCTACAAGGGGTGATAAAGGGAGCTCTTGTTTTTCTACTACAAGCCCTGTGGAACTATTTGACTTTTAAAATTTTTGTACAAATTACTCTGGTAAAATTCAACTTAAATTTGACAAAGGGGAAAAATAGACATTTTCTTTTTTTACCTTCTGCATATTAATTGTAAATAGCCTGGGGACTATTCTTTTGGCCTTCACTTTCTATGTGTAGTATAACACAAATATATATATTTTATTTTCCCATGATTGGATAGTTATCTTCCCTTATGCAAATTGCCTTCCATTTTCTCTTTTTCACTTGTATCTTAGATATTTTTTTTCTGAATTAGATATGGTAATAGTAATACTTCTTAATGAATTTCTGCTTTATTAGTCACAACTGCAACTTTATTTTGGAGAAATAGTACTTCCTGTATGTGGAAGAGTACTTGGGGCCCCATTTGCTCTGGGCCTTTTCTTTGGCTGGCTCACCCCTGGGTATCATTTGTCCAAACTCCTACTCAGGTATTAATTGATGAGGCTTTAATAAATTATTACTTCTCCCAGACATATTTGCAACTTAATAGATAATTTCTGAAGATTAAATAACAACAGTATAACTTTAAGGACAAGCTACTCCCAGGGGTGACTGGGTGGCTCAGATGGTTAAGCATCTGACTCTAGATTTTGGCTGGATCGCGAAATTGAACCTAGTATCAGGCTCTATGCTGGGTGTGGAGCCTGCTTAAGATTCTCTCCTTTTCCCTCAGTCCCTCCCACCTTGCTTGCATGGGTGCTTTCTCTCTCTCTCTCTCTCAAAAAAAAAAAAAAAAAAAAAAAAAAAGGAATGATCTACTCCTAGAAAAAGAAATCAGATATGTGGGTTGCCAGAGGCAGGAAGTGAGGGGGAACAGGAGGAAAGTGTTCCAGTTAGAAGATAAATAATTTCTAGGAATGTGGTACACAGCATGATGACTACAGCAGACACTGATGTATGGTGGTAGGCTATGAGTTCTTCTCACAAGGAGAAGAACTCCTTTTTTCTTTTTTGTATCTATGTGAGATGCTGGATGTTAACTAAACTGTTGTCATGATTTCACAATATATGTAAGCCAAATCATTATGCGGCACACTTTAACGTAAATAGTGCTGTGTCAATTATATCTCAGTAAAACTGAAAAAAAAAAAAAAAAGAATGAGCAACTAATAAGAAAATTCCAGGTGCTTTCCAAGAAAGTAGAGGGATTTTGTGTAACTAGAAGAGAATTTCTAATGGATATTATATATATAAAATATATAATATATAGAAACATTAAAATATGTACAATACACTAATAATTATATTAATTATATAATAATATAATTATAAATATTATAATATATAATTATATCATAATTATATATTATATTTATAATTATAAATTAAAATGTATAATTATAAATTATATATTAAAATGTATAATTATAAATTATATAATTAAAATATATAGTTATTGTATATAATGTATTAGAAATAATTTTTATAAATTACATATATGCAATTTCTTAACTCTACTTCCTATTTGACCAGAGGGAATTCCTCACTGTGTGCTCTGTCCTGCACTGTGGAATTCCTCTCTGTCTTCGGACCTGTGTGCTCAGACATGCCTACAGGGAGAGGGAGACATGCAGCAGACCCCAAGTCCATTTGTCCAACTAGAGATATGGGTAAGGATGGCAAGCTGTCTCACCTGGGCCGCCAGGGCCAGCAGGACCAGCAAGGCTAACACTGCTAATGGTAAAATGTCAAGGGGTCTTCAGTCAGGTTAGCCTCTCCTCTTCCCATGTGGAGGTGGGGTAAGCAGTGGAGAGAGAGAGATGAAAGTATGTCCTTCCAGGAGGAGAAAGGAAAGGATTCCCTACAATACCTAACAGAATGTCTGGCACTTGCAAATTGCAAATGACATATCTGATAAAGGGTTAGTATCAAAAATCTATATAGAACTTATAAAACTCAACACCCAAAAAACAAATAATGCAATTAAAAATGGGCAGAAGACATGAATAGACGTTTTTTCAAAGAAGACATCCAGATGGCCAACAGACACATAAAAAGATGCTCAACATTGCTGATCATCAGGGAAATACAAATCAAACTACAATGAAATACCACCTCACACCTGTCAGAATGGCTAAAATCAACGAAACAAGAAACAACAGGTGTTGGTGAGGATGTGGAGAAAAGAGAACCCTCTTGCACTGTTGGTGGGAATGCAAACTGTTGCAGCCACTATGGAAACGAGTATGGAGGTTTCATAAAAATTTAAAAGTAGAATTACCCTATGATCCAGCTCTACTAGACATTTACCCAAAGATCATAAAAATACTGAAACAAAGGTATACATGCACCCCAATGTTTATAGCAGGATTATCTACAATAGCCAAATTATGGAAACAGCACAAGTGTCCATTAACTGATGAATGAGTAAAGAAGATGTGGTGTATATATACACAATGGAAAATTACTCAGCCATCAAAAAGAATGAAATCTTGCCATTTGCAATGACATGGCTGGAGCTAGAGAGTACAATGCTAAGTGAAGTCAGTCTGTCAGAGAAAGACAATACCAAATGATTTTACTCATATGTGGAATTTAAGAAACAAACCAGTAAAGGGAAAAAAGAGAAAAAGAAAACCTGAAACAAACTCTTAACTAAAGAGAAAAAACTGATGGGTTATCAAAGGGGAGGTGGGCTGGGGGTATGGGTGAAATAGGTGATGGAGATTAAAGAAGGCACCTGTGATGAGCACTGGGCGATATATGGAAGTTTTGAATCACTATATTGTACAGCTGACACTAATATACCGTACATTACTAACGGGAATTAAAGTATAAACTTAAGAAAAAAGAATGTCTGGCACTTGGTGGTTGCTCAGGAAATGCTTATTAATGACAGGTAAAAAATGATCAGAAGCTAATAAGCACAAAAGGAAGACAAGCTCAGAGAAGGCTTCGTGGAAGAAGGGGTGGAGATAACTTAGAGTTATCTACACCCATCTGCAGCCTGTCTGAGACCAGGGCACAGCCCATCTGAGATTTTGTTAGAAATTAGAACATTTACCTATGTAGCTAATATATGTGGAGTGGTACAGCCATGAGGTACACCTGTCATCACTTTGGTGGGGTGTTGGCTGGAACTTTGGAATCAATTAGCAATTGTCATTGAAGTTGAATATAAATAAGTGATATGATTTAGAAGTCTTTAAATTTCATTCCACTAAAACTACCTCATAAAACTTGTGCCTTCAGAGGGATTACTGACAAAAGGAAAAATAAATCTCAATAAAGCTTCCAAGTACACTTGACTAACAACGGAATCATGTCCAAAAGTCATGTACTAAATGTGGACACTCTCCACCTACAATCCTTATCTATTAATCACCCTGCAGCCAGCCCAAACCCACACATAGATTTTGGATGACAGGTGGCACAATTAAAGAAACTCAGATGTCCCCAGAATCCATGATGGGAAGGAGGAAGAACACCAAGTATGGGAATCTATGTTTACAGAGGGCCGTGCTTGTAACATTCAGGAGCAGTGAGTATACTTTTTTGGCTGATTACTTAATGTCCTCATCAATCACTCTTCTTCTCCTTCAAAACTGTATCCCAGAGAGACTGCCTTCTTAAGGGAAGGAGGTTATTGACAATAATTTAGGAGTACTTAGGGAATATTACTAAAATTTGTGGATGATTAAATTTGTGAACTCCTAACAAGCGTGCCCCAGTGTGCCTGTAAGAAACAAGGTTGGGGCTGACCCACTCACTCAGTCCAGGCCTCTATTATGATGCTGGCATTTCAAGCATTGAGTGGACCAGCCGGCTGTACCTCAGACCATGTTCCCTCTTACCCCATCTGGTCAATAAAGCTATACCAGTGACCCGGTTCTTCCTCAGAGTGGCCATACCAACCTCACACTTTTGTTAGTGGGGCAGGAACAGGTTCTGGGTACTTTGGGATAAAGGAGGGCCTTAGAATCTTTCCCCTTCCCTTGCCAATACTAAATGCAGAGCCTCAAATTTGTCAATAGGACCCACCCACTGTAGCCCCCCATCTCTTTAGGCAGGCTTCCTTCTCTTGTGTTGTGGCTGAGCTTCCACCACGTAGCAGAAGGTAGAAGGGCATGGCCACAGTCAATCCAAGTTCATAGTAATCAAGCCTAGTGACCTTGGGAAGAAAGCAAAATCCTCCCAACCTATTTCGAAAGACTTAGAACTCTGGAAAAGACTTTTATCACTCTATCTTGGGTCCCTTGCTCAACTTTGAACCAATTTCTCTAGCTAGAGGGATGAGGATGGACCTTTTACTCATTAGTTCAGAGAGATGGTCAGGGAACTGAAATTGACAGTCCCACCAGCCTCACATGAGAAGCATAATGCAGGACAGAATGCCATAGATGGAGGGAGGAATAGGCACAGGGAGGCTGTTATCCAAAGAATCAGAGGAGAGAGATACTAGATAAAGCAAGGTAGAAGATGTCCTCCACACTGGAGAATTCAGAAAAAAATAAGCAATAAGGTTTGGAATGAAAAGAAGCAGAACATGGAGAAATTCTGGAGTAGAAGACAATACTTCCAAATTTTTTAGAGCGCTGGGAGCTTTAGGTATGGATGGCAAGGAGGCTGCTCAGGGCATCAGCTGGACCTTGTCACTACTGGCAAAGTGACTACAAGAGCCAGCCACATGTCTTCCTATATGAAGGTCAGCAGACAGTGCCTGGTTGGAGGAGACCAGGATACTGATCTTGGCAGCCTCTTGGTTTAAACTTATTTTCTCGAAATAAAATAACAAAGATGTCAGGACCTCTTCCTCACTGTTTTGGGAAGTTTCTTTCCCATTACTGGTGGTCATTGAACTGTCAGGAAGGCTGCCAATTTAGCTAAAGGAAATTCAGTGCTCTTGTTGAAGCCCTGGAGAAATTCATTGCATCTGGGCAGTTTGCAGCATGGTAGCGTGAGCTCTGATGGAATACCATGGAGAGGAAGGGGAGTATTGAATATTTAGAAACACAAAGTGAGCACGAAAACCACAGGGAAGATTGGGTCAGCTGAAAGAAAAATCTGCTAAATTTCTTAGGAAGGGGAAGTAAATGAAAGTGGCATTCCCCTCACCTCCATCATATTTCCAAGGTAACATTTTGGTGTAACAGTATGTGTCAAAATAAACTTTTTTTGCCAGGGATAGCTACAGACGCTGATTGATAGAGGCCACTTGGATTATTGTGTTAAGAAGGATTCTGAGACAGTGTCTGAGCTCACCTAGAAACAGTGCCATATCTGATACAGTGAAGCATTACTGTTCGTAGGAATGGAGCATGGTGGTGTACATCCACTATATTTGCCTTCTTCAGGGACTCAAGAATCTCATGCTGAGGATTTATCCCAGGAAACAATTACAATGGAAGAAAAAGTTATATGCCACAAAAGCATTCTCCTTGATCTTATTTGCTCTAACAGCAATTTACCCCATGGAAGAAGATCACTTGTCAGAATTAAATGGTCGACCAAGAAGACCATATAGAAACATGGGGAAATGTGAGACATAATAATATTGAGTAAAAATAAAACATTTATATACATGTAATGGTTTTGATGGTGTAAAAAAAGACATGATACACATTTATATGCATGGGGGTTATTTCTTTTATTTTTACTCATATGTGGAACCCAGTTTATATCACGTAATAGGTACATGATAAATACTTGATGACTATTCTATTGGTTAGTTTTACATATTTTCACAGTAAAAGCAGCTCTCAGAAAAGGAACCACCAGAACAACAAAATCCAAGTTGCCAAAAGTTAATGTGTTTGTTTTTTCCTCCTTGAAAATTATAATTTGTTCTGCTTCCTCCAGTCCCATCACATTGAGGCTCCTTCTAGGACTGTACTGAGCAACTCCAAACACCCAAACTTCCATAAAATTCCTACAGGCAGTCACACTTCCCAACAAAAACTCCTCTGCTCCTCCTTTCCTCCTAGATGCTCAGGCTCAGGCCTCTGAAATTCTGAAATCATCCTGTTTATTATCCTTCCAGAGATTGTTGATTTGCCCCAAAGGAAGCTTTTCTTTCATTCCGAATGATCAGATAGACAACCAACTATGAGACTGGCTTCAACAGCATCTCCAAGGCCAGTTGAAAGCTTTTGATGAATTCAAAATTCAGAGCTTATGTCTATGCATATGGTTACTGGAGTGATTGACAGATTGAGGCCAGGTATTAAAGAGATTGAGATGTTGACAAAACCTCTGTTCACTGGAACCACTTCTAAATATGTGGACAAGTGACCAATTACTGTGCAACTTCACTAACTTCAGAAAGTCTCCAATATCCCCTAATTCCATCAAACAATAATTATTCTTTTTCTCTGAACCACACAAAGCATCATAACCCTCGACTAGGAAATTAAAGTTATTTTCAATTTCCTTGGGCAAGGCAAAGGCAAGGGTAAATTAACAGTCTGTAGCTTGTCTGGAACTAGAAAAGCATTGAAAATGTGGTGGGAGTTACAATGTAGGAAAATTGGCCAAAGACAATGCAATATTTAGCTGATGGTAATCTCAGAAGATACACTCAGAGGACAGAAGCCACTAGATAAACAGGCAATATCTCTGGGAGCAAAGTGAAAATAGAGAGGGAAGGCAGTTATTGCAGTGATTTAGACCAAGAGAAAAGCCCTGGTTGCTCTGTCTACACCAATCTAATACACTAGACAACGCAACATCTGTCTATTTCCCTCCATCCAAAATAGTCAATTCACTGTCACAAGTAATTTGCTCATTATAAAGTAATAGTTTTCTGTCTCTCTTTACTTCTCACCTGGATATCTTCTGTTTCTGGCCTTAAAAAATATTGTTTTTCCTTATAACAATAATTCTTGCATGCATCTATTTACAAATTTTATTGAATTTTCACTAGGAGCCGGCATCATGTTAACATAAGGGATGGAGAATAGGCAATAAATAGTGGTCAGGAAGACAGGTAGATGAAAGAGGCAATTACAATTCGGTGTTATGATACAAGGATGTATTAGGTGCCCTCAAAGCTCAGAGGAGGTGGCCTAAGCCAGGCTGGCAAAGGCTTTCTGGAGGAGGTGACAAGTAAGCTTGCTCTGAAGATAAAATACCTTGGGTGGTAGAGGAAACATTCTATATCACCCGTAATTTTTCTTCTCATAAAAGAACTATTAGCATTTATGTGTATTTTCTTCCAGTTTTTTTCTATATATATATACAGACAGATGAGATGGGTAGATGTGTAAATATAATAACAATGATTATATAGATGTACATAGATTTATAAAACTATGATCAGAGTGTCAATCATCATCCAATGCTGTCTTTTCTATGCCTTTAAATATGTGTTGAAAACATGGATTTTGATAGATGAATAATAATACATTGAATAGATGTTTCATGATGTATTTGATCATTCTCCTTGTGTCCATCACAGTTTCTGTTTCCAAGCTGCAAAACCAACCCTGGCTAAATTAAAGGGAAGAGGAATTCACTGGATTAATACTTGGTAGACATAGCATCTATGGATGGGTACAAAAATAGGCTAAAAAAAGGGGCAGCAGTCAAGATAGACTCAACAGTGTGAACCCTATTTGGGGTTGGCCAGACAAACAATCTATCCTTAGCATTTTTGTATTTGCTTAACTTTAAATGCTTTGGGAAGTAGCAACTTGTTAGCCAAGCCTAAGAAGTGTAGCCCGCCCCACCAATAAGGAGATATATTTGTAGTGAGAAGTAGAATCCTCCCTGACTGCCCTGACTGCCATCAAAACACCGGATGGGACCTTCCCCCAGACAGAAAGGACCCTGGGATTTGACTGGTAGAAAAACTCCAGGAATATCCATTATCTGCCTATTATTAGATATGTAGGTTTTTTCCTTCTTCCTTTGTAATATAAAATGATTGAACTTTCTTCAACAAAATCTTTGAGCTCCTCTCTGATGATTTCCTTAAGAGAAATTCCTAGAAATGGAATTTCCCTCTGAAAGACCATGAACTTCTGCACAGTGAAAGAAACAGTCTACAAAACTAAAAGACAACCTACAGAATGGGAGAAGATATTTGCAAATGACATATCAGATAAAGGGCTAGTATCCAAGATCTATAAAGGACTTATCAAACTCAACACCCAATAAACATACAATCCAGTCATGAAATGCACAGAAGACATGAACAGACATTTTTCCAAAGAAGGCATATACATAGCCAACAAACACATGAAAAAATGCTCCACATCACTTGCCATCAGAGAAATACAAATCAAAACCACAATGAGATACCACCTCACACCAGTGAGAATGGTGAAAGTGAACAAGACAGGAAACAACAAATGTTGGAGAGGATGTGGAGAAAGGGGAACACTCTTGCACTGTTGGTGAGAATGTGAACTGGTACAGCCACTCTGGAAAACTCTGTGGAGGTTCCTCAAGAAGTTAAAAATAGAGCTGCCCTATGACCTAGCGTTTGCATTACTGAGTATTTACCCCAAAGGTACTGATGTAGTGAAATGCCGGGACACCTGCACCCCAATGTTCATAGCAGCAATGTCTACAATAGCCAAACTGTGGAAGGAGCCATGATGTACTTCAACAGATGAATGGATAAAGAAGATGTGGTATATGTACAATGGAATATTACTCAGCCATCAGAAAGGAGAAATACCCACTATTTGCTTCCACGTGGATGGAACTGGAGGGTATTATGCTGAGTGAAATAAGTCAGTTGGAGAAGGACAATCATCATATGGTTTCACTCATAAGTGGAATTTAAGAAATAGTAATAGAAAGGGATTATAAGGGAAAGGAGGGGAACTGAGTGGAAAAAAATAGAGGGAGACAAACCATGAGGGACTCCTAACTCTGGGAAGAGGGCACTTGATGGGATGAGCACTGGGCTAATGTTGGCAAATTGAATTTAAATTTAAAAAATGTAAAAATCAATCAATCAATAAAATAAAAGAAGGAAGACCATGAACATTTTTAAGTCTCTTAATACACATTGGTGAATGACTTTTCTGAAAAATTGCATTAGTTTAAGCTCACCTTTGGAGGGTGTATGAGTGTGCCTGTTTTCAGTGGCCCACATTGGGCATTATGGTTTTTAGAAATCTTTGGGTTCATTCCTTTCTAGTTTGGGTTCATTTGCATAGCCTGTACCTCCTTTAAATTATACTTCTTTGAAGTCAAAGCACCTAGTGGCAAAGTGAATAATTCAGTTGTTTATTTTCTTGAGTTTATTTGTGATAATTACCTTTATTGATTTTCTTCCCCATTCATTTGATTAATTCAGGGACTGCTTCTTTTATTATGCCATGGAGAAGCTGTTTCTTTTTCTATTCTAGAAAAAAAGTATTTACAAAGCAGTAAGTAGGTCTGAAATAACAGAGATTTGGAATTATAGAGGTGGAGGTGAGGTCTTGGGAGGAGGGCTCACACTCCTTCAGCACGCGGCTCTTACTGATGCTGTCTTGAGCATCTCTCGCCCAGACCTCCTGGAAGTAGGGGAGGAACATATGCCCAGACCCTTTCAGAAAGCCATAAAAGTGATACAAATCCAGAAGCCCCTAGCTTGGTTTGAATACAAACCCAGAGGGGTGATGAAATATTTCAAAGTTCTTGTATTAACTTAGAAGAACATCTTTTTAGCAAGAAATTTTCAATTTCTTGAAAATTTATAAAAATGAAAAATGTTAGAGCCTGGGCTTCCATCAAAAAAGCATTGAGCAGGGTCTAGTGGAAGGAGCACTTGACAAGGAGTCCGGGACCCAGAATGCTGATCCTGCTTTGTCATCAACTAGCTGTGTGGCCTTGCAGAAGTCATTTTACCTCTTTGGATTTCAATGGGAGTGGGTGATGGCCCACAGGATGTTAAAGAGACTTCCCCTTCTGATAGTGAATAGAAGATCCTAAAATTACTTTGCATTTTTTCACATTGTCCTGATGTCAAATGGCAGTAATAATCAAACCATGCCTTTCACTTTGTCATCAGGTAGGAAATAACCAAACGAATACAGACATCTTTCCCCTCACCCTAGCACTCCTAGGCCTGTCTGGCGCGAGCAAAACCTAGACAAAATGCCAGGCATAAGATAAGCTTAATTCTTCCAAAGAAAGTCACTTTTTTTTTTCTGATTTCCATAATTTGATTATAACATTCTGCCCTTGTCAAGTTCTTTCCTACTTGTAGACATTTGCACAATGGGTTATAACTATATTATTTTATTGTTGGTCATTAACCATGGGTGAGTCACCTTTATAAATGAGTTTATATGCCTTATTAAGTATTTCACCCACAAGCACCAGAGATAAGTCCTGATTTTGGAGTACTGGCATGAACTATCGCTGGGTGTCTGTGCTTGGCAGGTAGCCAGATTGATGCCAAGCTCTGATTGGTTGGATGCTCTCATGGCCATGTGGCCTCAGGTCCAGGCGATGGTGCATATTCACCTTCCTAGTTGTAAAGATATGTCGAGCTCATTGAAAAGGTTATATAGCATAGAATCGTTTTCAATTTTCCTTAAGTAAATATCTGGCAAGACCTAGAATTGGATGTAATCCAGTTGGATTATATCCAGTTCTGCAGATACAATGCCCCCAAACACATTTCCCCTGGAGAAAGGCTGAAAAATATATGCACATTTATAGTTGTCTAATTTAAACAAATCTTATTAATGTGAATGATGCAGAAAAATATACAGTGATGGAATGGTTCATGTTCTCATGCTAGTCTGGAAGGGAGATCATTACAGTCAACAGGAAGTTAGCACTTACTGAGGCTCTTTCTATATGAAGCCTTTACAAATATAAGACCCTAATCAAGGGAGAGCAAATATGTGGTACTTGTGTGTCAACTCACCCTCTCATGCTGAAAGCACACAGCACTAATGGAAAATGGCATTTTTTTCCTGCTGAGATGGTCAGTCAGACACCCAAGGGATACCAAATCACTCCCTGTCCAAAGGTGTCAACTAGCTTGTCTTTATAGGAAGTCACTTCTCTGAGAAAAGTAAGGAGATCCTGCCATTTCTTACATATGATTGATAGAATAAAATCAAGTGCTTTTAACCTTATAAACTAATATACCATGATGTTAAATTGACTTTTATTGTATCCTTAGAGGCTTAATGAAGTCCCCTGAGTTGAGGGTCGTGAGTGAAGTACCTATGCCTTCCGGTAAAAAAAGGTGCTAGACACCAGACCCGTTCATGGAGAGTTACTGAGAGTCAGCAAAAATAGTCCTTCCTGTCTGTCACTTACCTCCGGCCTCTGTAAGAGAAAGAAAATTGAGAAGATGGGATTAAATGAAGGATGTCTTAGGAGCAGAAAGCACTGCTAATTCCCCACTGACCACCACCACCACTCCTAGCTAGGCTGATACCGTGCCTCCTCTACTCACCTCTTATTATACTCCTTGGTAGGACTTACAATGTGAACTTATTTTGTTTTCATTCTGAGTTTATTTATTGCCTGGGACCTGTCAAAAATTTCTTAGTATATTATGGGGAAGTTAGAAATGGAGAAGTGAAGGTTTGGGAAAGACATCTCAAAGAAGCCACTCCTTAAAGAGTAAAAAAACCCTATTAAATATATCCCATGAAACCAGGGACCACGTTCATCTTGTTCACCACTGTTCCCAGGGCTCAGAATAGAACCTGGCACATAGTAGCTGCTCAGCAAGAATAGAACAGTAAATCTCTGCTAACCAGAAGCCCTAAGAGATACGTAGACATCAATTAGTTTTGAGAATGGCAATTTCTCAAGTCTTGGGCCTGCTTGTCAATGCCTGGGTTAAGAGGGTATAGTAGGAGAAGCAGGGAGGAACTGAAGAGTGGAATAAACTTTGGGAGCTCTCTGGGTTTCTGTTTTTCCTATGCCTCACTGCCTGGATAACTGGGAAGCTGCTTTTGAGTGAAGTTCTCTCCTTTCACCCTGGGCTCTCCTAAGTCACAATGCCCACTGCCTCCTGGACATTCATGTGGATTCTTAGTTGGTTGTGATTGATTTGCTTGGCAGTGATGAACGCTCCTCAGCCTTGATATGCTTCCAAGCTTCAGAGAAAATTGAACACCTGCTCAGATGTTTGGAGACGATCTGGAAAGGTGGAAATATACAAGGGTCATGCATTTTCTGGTATTGCTGGTGGCTTTCTACACATCCTCCTCAGGGATATGAAATTAAAATCATTTACCTTATGCAGGTATGTATATTCAGTGACAGGGACCCCAAATACACACTTATGAAAAGATCATGGGAAAACTAGAGTATTTTAAAAGTCATTCATTTCCCTGCTTCTGATTAGAATCACAAATGAGATTTCTGACACCCCTAGTCATACAGTGATGAAGGAAATCACAGCCCGTCCTCTCCATAAGATGCTTTAAAAAAAAAAAACAGAAATAAAAATCCTTTATATTTGAATAACACTTTATAGTTTATAAGCATTGCTACCTATGTTATGTCATTTGATTGAGAAGAAGATAAACCATCTGGTAGATTTTAACTCCCTCATAAAGCTGAAGAAGCTTCTGGTTGTTCAGTAAATAACTGAACGCCTTTTTTAAAAAAAGATTTATTTATTAGAGAGAGGGTGAGAGTGAGGGAGAGGGGAAGGACAGAGGGAGAGAATCTTTAAGCAGACTTCCTGCTGAGCATGGAGCCTGATGCATGGCTCAATGTCATGATCATGACCTGAGCCAAAACTAAGAGTTGGGCTCTCAGCTGACTGAGTCACTCAGGTGCCCTAATGAATGCCTTTTTAAATGCAATGTAGAAAAAAAAAATGCAATGTAGAGACAGAGACATCACTGCATGTTCCCTTGAGAGTAGGATTATACATCAGATTGACCTTGAATGACAGATCACATACAAAAAAAATCAGGTAAGGCTGTTTTAAGAACCAAAAGATCCAAAAGGGCCCAATCAGGTCCACATCTAAGATCCATGGGGCTCAAAATAAGAGTACTTACAAATGGAGGCCCACTTACATATGTATGAATATTTATTTATTTATTTATTTTTTTATATATTTTTTAATTTTTATTTATTTATGATAGTCACAGAGAGAGAAGGAGAGGCAGAGACACAGGCAGAGGGAGAAGCAGGCTCCATGCACCGGGAGCCCGATGTGGGAATCGATCCTGGGTCTCCAGGATCGCGCCCTAGGCCAAAGGCAGGCGCCAAACCGCTGCGCCACCCAGGGATCCCATGTATGAATATTTAAAATGTGTAAACCAATCCAGAAAACTATTAAATAAGATATATTCTATCCTCCTACTTTAATGAATAGATCTGCATAATGATCTGGAAAACCAGGTTTCGAGTCATTTGTAGAACACTGCAGGGTAGGGAGTCTACCTGGATGTCTCTCTTTCTCTTCTACTCTCAGCTCCATCTTGCACCACGCGGGGCCTTGAATGCAGGTGGGTGCACACCCCACACCACAGCCAAGCTCCATCTATACCCTCTCAGGAGGGTAGACTCTGGGGACGAGATCTGCATGGTCCCAGATTGAACTCAGGGTCCTGCAGAAAGGAGATTCCAGGGTGCTTGGTAGTTAATGAGAGAGGTGAGTGCAGGTGCTGGGTAGGAGTCTTTGGGCCCCAGGAGTCCTCACACTATGGGGACTGGTATAGTCAGAGGAGGGACCAGACTGGCCTCTCTAAAGTGCAGGCACTTCGGCAGGGCCCCTCTTGCATAGAGGTACTAAGTCCAACAATAGTTGGAATTAAACTGAGTATTGCTTGCTCTCAGTTTGTGTCTTAGTTACCCTTTACTGTAAGTAAAATGCATATAAATGTTACCATATCTAAGGTCTGTTTAAAATGAAGCTCCATTTAGTTTTGATTTTTAAAAATTATTTGGGTCACTTGGGATGGAGCAATGAATAGTTAGAACAATGGGCCAAAATTAGAAGTAGAAAGTAGGAAGATAAAGCATGCTGTCTCTAGTCTAGACAGATGAAAAAGAGTAATAATTTCAATAATAATGCTTTTAGTAGTATAATTCTTTGTTTCCAAACTCTTTTACTTCTATATGTGTATCGCTGAGTTCTTAAACAAATAAGCATCAATTCTTTGAAGTCTGAAAGATGTATTCTCCAGGCAAATAGAAAGGAAACCCTACCTGACACTTTGAGGAGTATATTCGTAAACCCCATTAGCCTGAGGGAGCTATGTAGAAGGAAGAATCAAAGACCTCAAACAGACTTCAGGTTTGGGCCAACCCTGCTCTGTCAATAGTGGCTGCCCGAAGTCTCGATTCAGGGAATTCTGGGCCATACTGGGCCTTAGTAGCTGGTAATGATTTAGCCATGTCTGTCCTGGTCAAGAGCAGGGTCCTGATGGCCTGTGTGCCATAAATGTGCCACCTCTGGCCTTGAAGAATGCATATGACAGATAGTAAAGGCAAGCAGGATACTTGGGGTCATTCTTAATCTTTTGAAGTTTTTAGCAAGGAGAAAAATCAATCCAAATTCTTAGCAAGAATTCTCATATTCTTGAATACTTTTCTTCCCCAAGCAATAATAATCTCAGGTTTCTTTGAGAAAGATGCTGCTTTCAACTTGCTTTCCTGGTATGGAAAAAAATTGGATAAACACCTGCTAAGGTGTTAATTAGTGATAACTGGATAAATATGAGACTTGGAATCTCTTCTCATCTCTGTTGCTAACTAGCTTTGTGACCTTGAGCAAATCCTTTAACCCCTCTGCATTTCTATTTTATCTCCAACATAGGAATACTATCTCATTGATCTCTCAGCATTTTGTAAGGCTTAGAGGAGATAGTAGCAAAGCAAGCACTTGAAATAGAAAGCTTTTGTAAAGAGGTCAACCATTATAAGTCCACTGAGAAATGAGCAAACTGTTCTAGGGTAGCATTTCCCAAACACATGTCCCCAAAACATTAGTTCTGTGGGACGTCAATAGGCATTACATTAAAGGCATCAAACAAATATAAATCGTTCTCTGGTCAAATAAATTTGGAAAACTCTGGGCCGAACAAACTAAATAGGCACCTTCACCACAGGAATTGCTTAGAGTCTTTACTTTTTAACATGCATTGGGAGTCATTAAAATTGGGAAATAGTACGCAGTGGTTCACATACGTATTTGGAAGACTTTTCTTTCCTCAAAATATTAGTCCCTCAGAACACAATCCTTTGGAAATCATTGAACAATCTGCCCTCTAAATTCTATTGCAGCAGGAATGCCCTCTGATTCATTTATTTACCAAATGGAGAAAACAAGCCCTGCTTTCCTGGAGCTTACATTTCAGTGGGACGTGATGTCACCCACCCAAAGGATGCTTGCTCTTAGAGAAGGGACTGGTGTCCCTTAACACAAAGAAACAAAACTCTGGGGTAGAATTGTTAAAAGCAGAGGAAGCCTGGTGGGGAAGAAGAATTTGTAGGAAGTGGGGAAGACTGCTCTTAATTCTGCCTTCTATAGCCCAATCTCTGCACGTAGGTTAAACCATGGGGGCACAAGGTCTCGTTCATCCACTCATGCACGCACTCATTCATTCCACAAATATTATGGGCGTGATATACGTTATACACAGAAGTGCTTAGGACCTGATCGCTACCCTCAGAGCCAATGTTCAGTGGGCAGGCAGGTAAAAATGTGAGTGATGGCAGCTCAATGTGTTACAGGTGCTGTGAGGGGGAGGATAGGGTGATGTGGGAGCATGTTAGCAGGGCACTAAACCCCAAACTTTAGAGACAGGATCTCAATGCAAGTACTATTTATACTGAATTATCCAGAGGTTGGTAGTTTGTTTAGCAAACTGGCTTAGGGTGAGTAGGGAGAAAGGGTGAGTAGGTAAAGCTTTGGGTAATAGAGGCAGTGTTGTACAAAGGCCTAGTGGCACCCCTGTTGTACTTGTACAACCAGAGTGGAACAGGCAGGAAAAGATATACTTATATATGATGATTCCGTGTATGAGTTTCTTGGAAAAGTGTTGTGTTGCTGACATAAAACTTGAAAATCACTAGGGGCTTCAGAAAGGAAATTTCAGAGGTCCTTGTCATCTTTATAATACCTAGATTCTACCCATTATATCAGTCTCCTTCTCAAAAATATTTTCATTTTCATGGGAAATTTTGGCAGATCGAGAATTCTCTCAATTCTCAAACCCAAAGGAACACATTGTTACTGGCAAATGTATTCATCAGAACTATGTTGGTGATAAATGACAAAAAACCCAACCAAAGACTTTAAGCAAAATAAGGAATTGTCTTACATAACAGAAAAATCCAGAGAAAGTTGATCCACGGGTTTCAGACCCAATCTCTTTCCATTTCTTAGTTCCTCTGGCCTCTGAGTAATCTTCATTCCGGGCAGAACATGGTGGCATAATGGTTGCAGCATCTCCATGTCTATGTCCTCCATGTCAACGACCAGTGGAAAAGGAGGTTGTGTGTCCCTGTATTCACTGTATTTGTTCATCATATGCCTGAATCAATCACTGTATTCTGGGGATTAAATGACAGCGATTGGACAGGCCTGGGTCACATGATCAATATTGGAGCAGGAAGTGGAGGCTCATTAGAACCACCTGACAGAAGAGTTTCCTAAAGAAATTCTAGGGGCAATTAGCAGAAGAAGAGGGCTGAGGGAAGGGAGAAATATAAAAGAAAGAAAGGGAAGGAGAGAAGAAAGAAGAAAGAAAGAAAGAAAGAAAGAAAGAAAGAAAGAAAGAAAGAAAGAAAGAAAGAAAGAGAAAGAAAAGAAAGAGAAAAAGAAAGAAAGGAAAGAAAGAAAGAAAGAGAAAGAAAAGAAAAAGAAAAGAAAAGAAAGAAAGAAAGAAAGAAAGAAAGAAAGAAAGAAAGAAAGAAAAAAGAAAGACAATGGAAGAAAGGAAGAAAGACAATGGAGGAGAGAGAAGAAAGGTCTTTTTCACAAATATAAAAATTAAATCTATGCCGTGGAGCACTTCTGGTTGTTGGAAACAGAGCAGGGAAGGAAAGAACAGAGAGAAAGGCTGTGAACAGAGCACTGGTTAGATGTGAATATTCATTCCCCTGAGTCTGTCATTCATCAGTTACATACCTATCAAATCTGAGGTAGGAGAGAAATTTCTGGGTCATCAATTTCACAGTGACCACTGAATTTCACAGCTGACCACCTAGCCAGCATGAAATCAACTGGTGTTCCTTGAATGCTTTCCAGCAACAGGAAACTCATTCCTCCTGTGACTAATCATTTCATTATTAATGGACTTCCATTATTAGTGATCTGAAGCCTTCCTCCTAATTCTCTGCTGCCTTCAGTTCTCCTTTATCCATGAAGAGAAAGCTTAATTCAGTGGAGGCAAAATGGTAGACTATGGCCAAATCTGACCTGAGACAAGACCATTGCCTAACACAATGTTTTACTTATTTTATTTAAAAAAAAAAAAAAGATTTATTTATTTATTTGAGAGAGCATGACCTGGAGGGACAGAGAGCGAGGGAGAAAGAGAATCTCAATTCTCCACACTGAGCATGGAGCCTGATGTGGGGTTCCATCTCACGACCCTAAGGGCACAACCTGAGCCAAACTGAGAGTTACCACCCAGGCTCCCCCAACACGATGTTTTAAGTGTGGGTGCTTCGGGTAGTCAGGCAGGGTCTTTTTGCTATGGTGCCCACAACTCCCAGTTACACTTCCTGGAAGCCTTTTTTTTATATATATATATATATTTATTTTTTATTGGTGTTCAATTTGTCAACATATAGAATAACACCCAGTGCTCATCCCATCAAGTGCCCACCTCAGTGCCCATCACCCAGTCATCCCACCCCCCCGCCCACCTCCCCTTCCACCACCCCTAGTTCGTTTCCTGGAGTTAGGAGTCTTTCATGTTCTGTCTCCCTTTCTGATATTTCCCACTTATTTTTTCTCCTTTCCCCTTTATTCCCTTTCACTATTTTTTATATTCCCCAAATGAATGAGACCATATAATGTTTGTCCTTCTCCGATTGACTTATTTCACTCAGCATAATACCCTCCAGTTCCATCCATGTCAAAGCAAATGGTGGGTATTTGTCGTTTCTAATGGCTGAGGAATATTCCATTGTATACATAGACCACATCTTCTTTATCCATTCATCTTTCAATGGAAGCTTTTTTTTTTTTAAGATTCTATTTACTCATTTGAGAGAGAAAGAACACAAGTGAGAGGGAGGGGCAGAGAAAGAGGGAGAAGCAGAGCCCCCACTGAGCAGGGAGACCGACTTGGGGCTCCATCCCAGGATCCCCAGATCATGACTGGAGTGGAAGGCAGACACATAACTGACTGAGCCACCCAGGCACCCCTTCCTGGAAGCTTTGTACATTTTTGCTACCTGCTTGCCCTGGGAAGGGATTTGATTTTACAGTGCCTGGTCTCATCTTTTCATGTGGTAGTCGATTAGGTACTTGAAGACTGTAATGTGACAGATTAAAAAAAAAAAAGGTAGAAAAAAAAGAGAATGGAACTTAAACTTACACAGCCTAGTGAATTCTCCTCCTTCAAAGCCTCACCTTGGGGGTGATGTACACTTTCTCCAATGATACTGCTTTCGCTCAAAAGGATTTTCAAACTCCTCTTGGAATTGTTTTCAGAGCCTGAAGCAAATTCTTTGAATATCCTCACTGGTGGCAAATCCTCATTCTTTGAGAGTGGTTCTGATTTTTGGAAGAAGCTAGAGTCACTGAGTGCCAAGTATTGATAAACAGGTTGGCTGGCATGACTGCCTGCCTCATCATTTTTCTGTGTCCAGAGCAAAGTGCAATTATACAGTCGTGAGGCTGAGACCCTAGTGGGATCTTTTAGAAAATTTTTGTTTTGTTTATTATTTATTTTAAATTTAATTAATTTAGTGACCAACATATTCACATGGTTCAAATTTCGAAGGGTACAACAGGATAAATAGTGCAAAGCCCCTTTGGAGTCCCCCATTCACCCAGTTTTCCTTGTGGAGAGTGTGTACGTATCCCTAAACACCTTGAAGAAGGCCCAAAGAATCATCTCTATATATATATATTCTAGCAGTGCTTAAAATGCCTTTTAAGATCACTACATTTTATGCAAATTCTGGTATGTTTATGCCAAACACAAGTCTCATGTTACAGTTACCTGAATTTTAAGGATAAATTGCTGCTTTCCAGCCACAGAATTTGGTCCTTGAGAAGTCTCTTTAATGGGAGGTAGTCTCTCCTAGCTCAACCACCCGAGCCATATGAGAGATCAGATAAATTCCTTTATCCCTTTGAGCCTCAGTTTCCTCATCTGTGAAATGGGCATCATGTCAGCAGCCCCTCACAGGTTATTGTGAAGATTAAGGGAGATGATGCATGAAAATGTCCCAAAGTGGGTGTGATGGTTAACTTTCTGTGTCAACTTGGCTAGGAGGCTGTCATGCTCCATTGTTCGGTCAAAAACACTAGGCCATGTGTTGCTGCTGTGAAGGTATTCTGTAGATGTGATTAACATTTACAATCGGTTGATGTTAAGTAAAACAGACTACTTACTCCCCGTAATGTGGGCCTCACATAATCAACTGAAGCCTCGAGAGTAAAAACTAAGGTTTTTCCAGTGAAAAAGGAATTCTGACTCAAGAGTAATATAGAGACCTTGCCTGTGTTTCCAAGCTGCTGGACTGCCTTATGGACTTCAGACTCCAGACTGCAACATCAACTCCTACCTGGATTTTTCAGTCTGCTGGCCTGCTCTGCAGATTTCAGAGCAGCCAATCCCCACAACTGTGTGAACTGTTCCTTAAAATAAATATCTCTTTCTCTCTCTCTCTCTCTCTCTCTCTCTCTCTCTCTCTATATATATATATATATATATATATATATATATACCCTATTGCTTCTGTTTTAGAGGAGAGCTCTGACAGTGCAGAGGAAGCAAACTGGATATTTGGGGGTGGAGGGCTGGGGGAGGGAATGTTGAAAAAACCCAGATTTTTGTCCTGGTTATTCCACTCATCAGCTGAGTGGCTCTGGGCAAAACTCTTAGGACCACTGAGCTCCTTCCCTCACCTGCCCCATGCCTTTGAAGATTGCTGGGAAGATAAATCTTAGGAACATGGTTTGTCAAGTATCATATACATGCAGGTGAGTATTCTCTGGGTCTATATTCCTTTGGATGCACATATGTCCTTAAGGTCACCCTCCGGTGGCACCCAGACCTATGCCTCTCTAGAAATGTCCCCTCCTCAGGCATTGATTCTTGTTTCTATTTTGGACTGCTGGGCCCATACCCAGGGAATGAAATCTAGTCACACCGCAGGTAGTGGTGAAGGGGGTCAGAGGGCCCCCACCCCAGGTCTCCATGGGCTCCACATCCCCTAGCCATGGGGAGGTAGAGGAAGGAGGGTAGGTGAAAGTGGAGGGAGGAACTTGTAGACATGGGAGCAGAGGGAGGGGGGAAGGGGGTTATGAGAGAGGAAGGCACCAGTGTGCCAGGATGGGTTCCCAGGGGTCTGGGGCTGATTTGCTGGGGTGGTTGGGTCTGTGCTGCAGATTGCAGGCTGATTGTGGCAGATTAGCTGTGACTTAAAAGGGGCCTCATCAGAGCACATGAATACAGGGCTGAGTGTTCTACTTCTCTCATCCTGGGGACAAAGCCAATCAAACAGGAGAGGGTCAGAGGGCAGAAGCACTATGAATAACCTGCCTCCTTTACCATCACAGTGCTTCAAAACACCACTTGGGCCCATTTCCATCTGTTTTTTCCTCTTCCAGGATTCAAGGGCCAGCACTTGAGAGGGATGAAACTTTCTGTAGTGTCTGAGACGCCCCCATGTTGATACTCGCCCCATCCTGCCATTCTTTATCTCATCATAAAACCCTTTCTTTCATACCACTTATCACAAGCTGAAATTATTTGATAAATATTTACCAAAAACTGCTCTCTCCACTACAATGTGCCATGAGATTGGGGAGCTTATCTAACTTGCTCATTCCTGGGGTCCCAGCTATTAGCAGAATAATACATAATAATGCTAGTTATGCTCAAAAATATTCATTAGTGTTCACCAGTCTTATGCTATATTATATTGCCTCCCCGAAGATGTGCAATAGAGAACAAAGGAAAAAAAAGAGAGAAAAAGTAGGAGGTAGAAGTGCTTTGCTCCTGGGATGCCTGGGTGGCTCAGTCTGTTCAGTGTCTGACTCTTGGTTTAGGCTCAGATTGTGGTCTTAGGGTCATGAGATGGAGCCATGTGTGGGGTTCCATTCTCAGTGGGGAATCTGCTTGGGAATTCTCTCTCTCGGCCCCTCCCCTCACTCATGCACTCTTTCTCTCTCTCTCTCTCTCTTTAAAATGAATAAATGAATCTTTAAAAAAAAAGTGCTTGGCCATTTTCTGGTCCTAGTTTTCACTTTCTCTTGCTGTACTTGTCTTCTCTTTGCAGTGGGAGCACACCTACTCACAGGCTTGTTTGGAGGATAGAATGCATTCAGAGGTAGGAACTAGCATTGTAAAGTCTTATAAGCAAAGGTTGCTGATATTGCTTCTTGATCTGATTCCATGATGATTGGGGGTCTGCAGGTCATCTGATATTTCTGTGGACTCTAATACTACTATGTAAAGGTGGTGGTGTTATTTCCTAAAGGCTTTCAGTGGAAGAAGGACCAGGGGTTGGAGGAAGGTGACAATCAAGCTGCTGAGCTAGATTTTGGGGATTGACACATCGTTGCTGGCAGTAAGCCTTTACTAACCATTGGCCATGGGATAATCACCAAGTATTTACTCTGCCCCATAGATACCAGGGACCTGTGATAGTATGTTGGTTAAGATTAGGGCTCATAGAATTTAGGTTTCAATTCACTTACTGTGTAAACTTGGATATAGTATTCAGCCTCTTTGAGCCTTGGTTGCTTACTTAAAACAGCATCTCTCTTAGAGGCCTGTTGTGAGAATTGAATGAGGCAAGGCATAGAAAGAATTGGCTCTGGTATACAGCAAGCACTCAATGCATGTTAGATATTGTCTGTGAGAAACCTATATGCATATGTGGAAACTGGAAAATCAGGGCCATGATCTGAATCTGTGTCTGCTGCCCCAAGCCAGATAATTGGTGTTTTTGCATTTTTGTCATTTTTTTTCCCCTGTTAGTTTGCATCTGGATGTTCAGACTAAGTTTTTAGAGCTGGAAAAAAAAAGGGCAGTTGTTCAGTCTGCGATCCTAGTTGCTGCTTTTAGGCCTCTCTGTAGCTGAACCAGGGGAAAATCCACCCTCCCACTGTGTGTTGACAACAGTATTGGAGTGTGTAAGCTGGGCACTACCCCTGATGCTCCCAGCAGAAACCCACTGGTCCAGGACAGCTCTCTTTCCCCTGTACGTTTAGATCACAGTTATCCATGGTGATGGCTACCCTTGACCGGTGCAACTGTGTGCCAGGAGCTTTTTGCTCTCGACAGCCCAGTAAGGAAGCCAAGATTCCCATTCTGGTTCTACGAATGAGAGGATTGTAGCCTTGTGTGTTTAAATTACTTGTCCAGGAAGTGACAGAGCTGGGATTCAAACCCAGGCCAACTGTTCTGCCACATCCCCATGCTTACCATGGAACCATGCTATCTGCAGGACACTCTAACTTAATGAAGAAATCTGTTGGGCAGAGGGAGTGAAACGCCAGATGTAGAAGTCAGGGCCTGCGAGAAATTTCAAAGGGCTCAGAGCAGTATTCTCACTCCCTGCTGCACAGCTGAAATGCCTGAGGAGTATTTGTGAGTAGAAATGTCTGGTCCCGAGCCCCAGAATTCTGATGCTCTGGCTCTAGGATGGAGCCGGAGCTTCCCAGGTGGTTCTGAAAGGCTTCCAGGCATGAGGACCACTGAGAGAGGAAGAAGGTTGGAATTTTTCCATTCCCTTCTTGGAATTGGCTGATTCACATTCCAGATCGAACATCTTTGTCTCAGTATCCCCACCTGCAGTGTGTGGGCAACAGAGCTTGACAACCCTGCAGAGTATTGGGTGGATAAATAGCTCGTGGAGGGCCCTTTACACGGGAAGCACTGGGGCTTTGAAGTGACCACATTTCAATTTCCATGTGGTGGTGCTCTGGGCCACATCCCTAGCAGTTGTGGGTTATCAGTAACCACTGAGGAGCAAGTGGCAAGTTCCAGGGGACCAAGGTGCAAGGTGTCTGGTTGCACAGCCTGGGGTAAGTGGGGAACTCTGATTGCCCCATCCTTTGGTTGAGGAACAGTGTGAGCTGACACATAATTAGAACCATTAACTGGCTCTCAATATGGAGAATGAGATTTGTGGCTCCCTCTCACAAAGGAAATATGAAACAGTAAACACACTTTCAGTTATGGATGGGACTAAACACACCATTAAACTGAATGCTAATGGCTGTCTCCTGCTTCCTTTGAACATTTCACCGTGGCAACCAGCAGGTGCCCTTTTCTTGCCTTCTCTTTCATCTTTCCATAATTCTCTCCTGCCATGGCTTTTTGGATGGTAATGGGCACATGCCTGAAATAGCAGTTATAAAGAGAATTAGAATTAAAGGAGAAAAGAAACCAAATTAGGTTGGAGTAGGTTTCAAGCTCCTCATGTGATTCATTTGTAGGATGTAGAAATCTTCGGTACTGAGAACAGGCCAAGACAGGTGAAATTCTTCAATTGGAGTGAATGTCTTTAATTGATGTAAGCATCTTAATGCACTGCATACTAAAGGCACCCTGCCTGGCCTCACTTCCGAAGCTCAGCACTAAGTTGTGGGAGCAGCACAACTTACAGCTGAAGAATAGGAGCCCAGGATTTTGACTCTCTTGACTGTAAATCCCTTTCTGTTGCTTAAAAGCTGTGTTACCGTAGGCAAGTAATTCTCCTTCTCTGTGCTAAGTTTCCTCACCTGTAAATCAGGGGTAATAATAATCGTTGTTTCATGGAGCCGTTGCTGGGGTAGGGGAGGGGAGTGGGGTAAAGAGGTGGGTTGACGACAAAAATGAGTGTAAAGCTCCGAGAACAGTGCCTGGCACATAGTAGGTGCTCAGTATATGGTAGCCATTCTGATAATGATGGTAATGAGTAACAACTTGCTGGAAAACTTTAGGCCACTAACTTCCCTGAGCTTCAAATTCTTCATCTGTAAAAAAGCCACCTATTAACAGTACCTGGGTCATTAGTTTAAAGCTCCAGATAAGAATGAAATGATGAAAAGTATTTGGCACAGGGTTTGGCACATAATCAGAGTTCCATAAGGATTTGCTGAATGAATGGAAAAAAAAAAAGTAAATGCAATATGGGATGAAGCAGCTCAGTCATCAGACCCAGCGCATTTAATATTAGAGACAGGGTGAAAAATAGGAACAGCCCTGGACTCCTTGTCAGTTACATTTGTTAGCAACTGCAGACCTTCCTCTGCTTCCTTTCTCCTTGGGGCTCTGCTCATCTCTGCCCTTATCAAGTGAGTGTGCTGGAAAGGAGAAAATGCGGTGCTGACATAAGGAAACAAAATCCCAGTATCTCAAGGGCCACTGAGCAAGGCCTCCGGCAGTGGGAAGGCCATACATCACAGTGCATAACTTCTTGGCCCTCTAGGAGCCGGCCTTGGGGCCTCTGGCTCCCCTGCCCCTGTCCCTTCAGTGTCCTGTGTCCTCACCTGGAACCACAGCCCCTCATCTCCCCATTGAGTGCCCCCTCCCTAGTCTGTTCTCCAGGGCTGTGACTCATACTCTGAGATTGCCTCTCGTGCTCCTGCCAACCCCAGCTTCCCTCTCTGAGTGCTCCCTGGGAGAAAAGAACCCGGTAAAGCAGGGGCTGGCACAGCTGCTTAGTCAGCTAGTCTCGTGGGAGTGATTGAGATGTCTTTTAAATAACATTTATGGTTTTAATTTCTAGTTATAAAAGTGATGCATGTTTATTTTAGAAAATTTCAGGGGAAAAAGTAGGGGAAAGAAACAAGCACACAGAAGAAAATAAAGACCCTGGTCCAGGCAATATTCCAGGCCAATGACATCAGAATTGCTAGGAGCAAGGTCCTCCATAGGCATTGCTTTTTAAACTCCAGAGGTGATTCCAGTGTGCGGACAAGGTTGAACCATCAACTGGAGATACCTGGCAATAATACTTTCAAGTATTTCCTTCACTTTTTAGTTTTTATATTTATATTATATTGTACATACTATTTGAAATCATAATGTATAACAATACATTATGGAGATATTCCAAATCATAAATATTCTTTTAAATATGATTTTAAAGGGCATCTGGGTGGCTCAGTCAGTTAAGAGTCTGCCTTCGACTCAGGTCATAATCCTGGAGTCCTGTGATCAAGCCCCATATCAGGCTCTCTGCTCAGTGAGGAGCCTGCTCCCCCCTCTCCCTTTGACCCTCCCCACTGCTTAAATCAGGTGTATTTCTCTGTCAAATAAATAAATAAAATCTTAAAATCAATATGGGGGCACCTGGGTGGTTCAGTGGTAGAATGTCTCTGCCTTTTGCTCAGGTCATGATCCCGGGGTTCAAGGATCGAGTCCTGCATAGGGCTCTCTGCAGGGAGCCTGCTTCTCCTCCCTCTCCTATGTCTCTGCCTCTCTCTATGTGTCTCTCATGAATAAATAAATAAAATCTTTTAAAAAAATTAACATCATTTTAAAAAATGGTTATGCAGTTTTTCATCTTATGGATGTACCCTAACCAATTACCCAAGTAATTTCTAACCAATTACTTATTATTAGATGTTTCCTAAAATTTTGCTGATTAAAATAATATTGAGATGTATTTCTATCCCTATCTGTGACCACTTATGAGGCTAACACTTATGTAGCCTGTAATCATACGCTGGACACCATTCTAAGGCATTACATATATTGCATTTAATCCTCACAACCAACCTAAAAAATAGATGCTGCTATTATCCCTCTTTTCGGGGTAAGGAAACTAAGACTCAGAGGCTAAATCACATGGCTGATTGATGGTGAAGCCGATCTGGCTTCAGAGTCCATGCTCTGCAATTATAATTGCTGGGTCATCTATCAATACATAGAACAAACTTGGCTATGATGGCTGCCAAATGAGGGTGGGGTGGGGGTGAGGAGTCTGGGTAAAATGGGGGGAGAGGAGTGGGAGGTCCAGGCTTCCAGTTATGGGATAAGTCAGTCACGAGTGTGAAAGGTGCAGCATAGGGAATGCAGTCAATGGTACTATAATGTCGCATGGGGACAGGTGGGAGATACACTTGTAATGAGCATAGCAGAACATATAGAGATGTTGAATCACT
Organism: Canis lupus dingo; assembly: GCF_003254725.2. Taxonomy (NCBI): domain Eukaryota; kingdom Metazoa; phylum Chordata; class Mammalia; order Carnivora; family Canidae; genus Canis; species Canis lupus. Next base: position 51,490,083 of record NC_064246.1, on the reverse strand, counting down.
ATGTCCTACATCTAGTTATGTGTGTGTCCTACACCACTAACGTACATTGTGTGTCAACTACAATCACATCCAAAAAATAAAATTGCTGAGTCAAGATATGACATTTTTCAAGGCCTTTGAAGCACATTGCCAAATAGCCCACCAGAAAGATTGTATCCCTTAATTCTTTACCAATAACATATGTGAGACAGTGTGGGGGGGGGAGGGTTCTCTGATTTTGAAAAGAATTCTATAACCCAGTGGAAGCCATCAATTTAAAAATTCTCCTTATTGCAGCCTTATTACATATGTAAAAATATCTTTTATCGTATGAGTTTAAAAAATGGCATGCATTTTATACTGTGGTTTCTGGTTTGTAAGTGACCTGCCAAGCATGAGCGCTGGGATCTATTGTGCAGTGGTAGGCAAAGGGGACTGCCCAGAGTCCCTCACTTCATGCTGCGCTATGCAATTTTTTTCTTTTTCATACCCCTCTCTTTTTTTGAAAACTGCTTTTGGTAAGAGAGAAAAGATAGACACCTCCACGGTGGTAGGTCATGGAAGAGTGCTCAGAGAGAGACAGTGGTATCCACTGTGGGGCTTCGATACTTTGCTGATGGGCCTGGAGCTCCCTCCCTAGAGGAATCAGGTTTGACTGCCTCCCACTGCCCTTGGTTTGTGGAACCAGTTTTCTGGGACCCCGGGAAGGAGGGCAGAGGAATCCTAAAGGCCAGGGAGTCCCAGGAAAGACAGGCTAAGCCTGAGAGAGAGGAGTTCTGAAAGCCTTCTGAGAGTGTCCCTGTGTGCTAATATGTCTCTTTCAGGAAAACGCAAAGCTCTGTGCACCACCTTCCTGGTTTCTGTGTGTATTTGTCCAACCAATAACTGGGTTATTCTCATTTTTCTTTTGGAGAAAGACTGTAACTACCCAAGGCTATTTCTGTCACCCACTCCCCCTATCGCACATACACTATTACTGACATTTCTAAAGGTCTTCCTATCTCTAGCAGGAAAGCAAAAGAACTTCTCAAAACTTTGAACTCCTTGGAGATGGAGGCCCACATCTTATTATTATTATTATTATTATTATTATTATTATTAATTTTCAGTGACTCTAGTTGGTCACAATTTTCATTTCTATTCACAGTGTACCCCATCCTATTGGTTGAAGCTTCAATGGGAGTTTTGTTAGGGAGCTCTATTCTGGTTGTTATAGAAGCCCAATTCTAGCTGTCTTACGCAAAGAGAGAGTCCAGGCTGGAAAGTGGGTATGACCGGAGGATGCTCTTTCTCTCTGCTTCTCTCTGTCTGTCTGTCTGTCTGTCTCTCTCCTCTTCTCTGGGCTGGCCTCACTCCCTCCCACTTGATGGGATCCCTTCCCATAGTCAGGAGAGGTATTTTCTCTTGAATTTTATGTGCAGGTGCCAGGGGGACAGAAATTCTCCTTTGCCTTGGTTGTTGCTAATCAAGGTTGATGGAGACTAGAGCTGTCTGCGCTGTCTCCTGCTGGTGAGGCCAGCCTACCCCAGGGGAGAGAGAGGACTGCTCTTTCCTAACACCCGTACACTGATCCCAGAAGGGAACCTACGGCTTGGCTTGAGTCACATTAGGTCAATCAACTACTGCATCCAGTGGAATAAAGTATGATATGGCACCCTCTGTGCAGGAGTGTGTACTTGATGTTCACAAGAAAAGTGGGGGAAAAGTGTCAGGAAGACAAACCAACAAAGAATACACCATAGCTCAGACTCATTGTTCTCCTGGCCTACGGTTTTCACTAGGCAGTTTAATTTGGATATTTCTTTCTGTTAAAGGCACGCCCTCTCTAGTACTTTTCTATCTGTAATAACGCAAGCACTTGTTTTCATTAGGATCTGATTCTTTTATTTTTATTTTTTATTTATTTTTAAGATTTTATTTATTTATCCATGAGAGACACAGAGAGAGAGAGAGGCAGAGACACAGGCAGAGGGAGAAGCAGGCTCCCAGCAGGGAGCCCGATGTGGGACTCGATCCCGGGTCTCCGGGATCACGCCCTGGGCCGAAGGCGGCGCTAAACTGCTGGGCCCCAGGGGCTGCCCAAGATCCAATTCTTCTAACCCTTCCTCATCAGTCATGGTTTCCCTGTAATTTAAGATTCATATTTATTGCCAAACTTCTCAAACTTCTCAAATCTCCCTTTGAAACCTCCCTTTCTCGACCAGTAACTTGATGTGAGTCCCTTTAAGGATCAGGTCTGGACCCAGCCCTCTGCTGCTGCGCCTCTTGCAGGCCACGGGCGCCCCCTGGGCTGCTGAATCCCTTGTCCTTTCTTGGCCACGGTCTCCTGGCTGCTGCAGAATAATGCGCGAGCTCACTTTCCAGTGCAGTCTCCATTTTGGGAGCAAAGAATGTCCGTCCTCATGAAGGACCCGGAAAAACTATTTCCCTTTTTGGCACTTCTGCCCTTTTGTGCAGTCTGGTTTTGTTCTCTGTCTATAAATAGAGGAGGGACTCATTGTTCGCCCCTCCACCTTTTAGCTGGGTTATATTCTGCCTTTGGCTGGCAGAGCAGGCTTTGGAATCACACAAACTTGGGTTCACATCCCAGCCCCACTGCTTACTTGCTGAGGGGCGTTCAGTGACATGGGTTTTTAAAAACATCTTTCGGCATCAGTTCCCTCTCTTGTAAATGGGGAGAAACAATGGTTGTTGCCTGCCTTGTAGGATGGCCATATGGCTTCATGAGTAACACAGACGCACAAGGCCCAGCACCCGGCAGATCTGCCTACTTTTTTCTTCTGTAGGGCAATAGCTTTTCCTTTTGTTCTTTCTGGTATAACAGAACTTTCTCCCTCTCTCTCCTCCATTTTGTTTAGCATCTGCTTCATTTGCCCATGGAAAGAGCACACTCTCTTCCTTGAGGAACTGTTCCTCTTTCCCATCTGGTTCTGGTGGGCTGAGGGGTGTCGCCGTGTGACCAAATCCTGACCAATCATAGTATCTCATATCCCTTGCCACAGCGATTGGCTCAGTGGTGGCCCTGTGACTCAAATTTGGTTTATTGGCCTCCTTCCCTTGAGTTTCATCTGTGGGGTCTGGGAGAGAGAGATCCTCTTTCTCCCTGTGTGTTGCTAATCTGGGTTGATGAAGCCTGGAGCTGACTATGCCATGCCTCCCGCTGTGTGGAGAGACCTCTTCTCTCTTAGGAAAGAATGAGTCCAACACATGGAGAGAAGCAGAGAGCTGAGATATGGGGTGAGAAATGTTGGAGGGTGAGGAGGGTGAGAGAGATGATATCATCATCTGATTTCCTGGGGACAGCTATTGTCCTGTCCTCTGAGATATGAGCCAGTGAGATCTGACTTTTCCTTAAGGCAGATTGGGTTCAGTTTCTGTGCCTTGAAGTCAAGGATTCTAATAAATGTGCTGGTTTATTTAAGGTAATGGCTACCTTATACATGGGAGTTGTGTTCATGTCCCAACAAAATCCTGACAGCTAATCTAAGTTGCTAATGTGGAACAGGGTTATACATTGAATTCCTACTGAGGGCAGAATGCACCTTCTGCCCTCAGTAGGGCAGGGACCTAATAGGAAAGGGACCTTTCCTATTACCCAGCATGTAGAAGGCCCCAGTGTGCATTTAGGAACAGAGTAGGGCATGCAGGAGGATCTGACTGGTTCAGCTGGTCAGTCATCCTCCAGTGCAGGAGAGTCTCACTGGCTAGGCTAAGGCTCCCACACAGGCCTCACTTAGCCCAGAGGCTATCTGTGGGTCAGGCCAGATGTAGCGATCCATGATGCAGGAAATCATCTCTTTTGCATTAAGAATTCTTTAATTTGACTGTGGATATGGCAGGTTCGCTGAGTCTCACAAAGTGGACAAAATAGCAACTGAGTAATGTAGCTTGTCTGGGCCATTTGAATCCTCCCATTAGAGCCCTGAGTGAAGGTTTTGGAAAGCAAGTGGGGGAGCTCCAGAAAAAAACAAAAGCTACTCCCATCCTGCTGAGGGTCTCCCCTTGAGCTTCTCTTTCAGAGGAGAGCTGTGACCCAGGACAAAGAGGGCACTTCTGGAAAGCCATGGGAGCCTGAACAGCTGCCAGAGAATGGCTGACTCCAAAGCAACCCACAGAGGCCTGCTGGTGAGAAACATACCCCATGCTCTGGTGAGGCCACTGCGTTGGAACTCGCACGCAGCCTTTGCTGGGGATGAGAGCCTGGGGAGGCAGTAACATTCCCTGTGTCAGCCCTCTCTGGCCTTGTCCCCAGGCCTTGTTCCCACTGTAAACTGACACTGGTTGGGAAGAGCCTCTCACCTCCTCCTCCAGGGGTCAGGAGGGCTCCAGGCTTGGACACCGAAGCAGCTGCCTGTGGAGGCTGCAGAGAGAATGTGAGGAAAGCAGGCACCTCTGTGAGGGGGGCAGGACAGGAGCTTTGGCTCCTCCAGGAGACTTGGCTTTTGAAAAGTTGGCATTTGAAGTTGATTTTAATCTTGGCCCTGTACACGCAGCAACGGAGTCAACTGGATTACAGTGGGCTGGAACCAGAGGGGCATAGGATAGGAATCTGGAAACCCAGGGGATTAACCCCACTTCCCTCTAAGCAGCTGTGGGACCAGGGCCAAGATTTCAGTGGCTCCGGGCCTCAGTCTCCTCAGTGGTGAATTGAGAAAGCTTGGCCCATATGCTCTTAGAGGATTTCTCTCTGTGAGTAACCCACACTTCCCATCAAATGGTGGATCTGAGTTCACTTGCTCTATTGAGATAACCAATATAGAAGAGGTGGGGCTCAAAGGTAACTTTCTCTGTAGGCGGTATAGGCAGATGGATGAGAAGCAACATTATTCCAAAAAGAATGACAATAGTAATAATTATTATCATAATGATAGTAACAGAACAACCATTTAAAAAGTACTCATTATGAGGGGCACCTGGGTGGCTCAGTCGGTTAAAAAGCATCTGTCCTCAGCTCAGGTCATGATCTCAGGGCCCTGGGATTGAGCCCTACTTCCATCTCCCTGCTCAGTGGGGAGTTTTCCTCTCCCTGCTCATGCATGCTCTCTCTCTTTCTCTCTCTCAAACAAATAAATAAAATCTTAAAAAAAAAAAAAAAAAAAGTACTCATGATGAGCCAAACATTCTCTTAAGGACTTTATGGTACATGACCCCATGTACTCCTTCACAACTCTCTGCTGGGGTGGGCATTATGATTCCTGTTTCGGAGATGACACTCTAATGAGGCTCAGAGAAGTTAAGTTACTTGCTCAACATCTCAGGGTTAAAAAGGAAGCAAAGCCGGGATTTGAACCTCGGGCTGCTAGATTCTAAATCCCAAGTTCCTATCAACTCTGTTATCAAGTGGGTGAGTGGTACCTTCCATTTTCTGCCATGAAAACATAGACACATAGAGGCAACAATGGCTCACAGCCCTGCCTGGAAGTCAGGGCTGACTGCTTTTTGACTATTAATATGTCACAGGCAGCCCTCAGCACTGTCACCCCAGACTTCTTCCAACTTCATCGCTCACCTTTTCCCCACCGCTCTCACCACACTCATACTCTACTCAACACACATCCCTGCTCAGGCAAGGTTCAGGTGCTGTCTTGTGTTTGAAGGTGCCCTCTGATTTCCAAGCAGTAAGCTGCAATGCCCTTTTGCTTCTGGCCCAGCCCGTGCCATGTTCTCTAATTATATTTTAGTCAGCATTTATTCGATAAATATTTACTGAGTGACTCTATGTGCTTGTGTGAGGTGCTTGCAAATGTTCTCCTGCTCACTTTCCCTGCCTCCAGTCAAGCTCACAGCAAAAAAATTTTAAAATTTTTTTCCCTTTTTTGCAGTGATATGTCTCTATCCCTTGATAAAGGCTGGTACACTGAAGATGCTCAATAGCTATTTGAAAAGTAGACTCGTGATCCAGAATGTATCTCCACTTGTAATAACTGCCTGTTCTTCCTTACATCCCCCACTAGGTTCTTAGACTCTCGTGGATAAGAGCTAGGTTTTATTTTGCTTTTGTCCCTATTGCTTGGCACAGAGGGGGAATGTAATACGTTTATTGAATGAATGATTAGTGAGAAGGATGAGTTCTGGGGAATGAATATGCTACTTCTAGAGGCATTGATCAAGTACCACTGAGATCATGAGTGGTTACCATGTAGATCTCATGTCCTCAGGACCTCAGGTGTCCAGTGACTGGGCTTATGCATACAAAGGAACATGACAAGGATTTAGCAGAGGGAGACGCCAGGCACCACCCAGACACCTGCCCTGCTCAGAGTCACTGCTGGTCACTGGTCATATCCCCAGCTCACCTGGGACTCTACTTCCCAAAGCATCCTTCCCTTAGAGGGCTCTCTGCCTCTGGGGAGAAACGAACATGGCCTGTAGAGAGCTCTCTGCATTCTTGCACAGATGATCTCCTCATCCAATTCAGCGTGAGCTAAAGTAAAAAGAAGGACTATGACCTTTCCTGAGTCCAAAATAATTGTTCCTATAACTGGAAGGAGCCACAGAAGTTCTTTTGGCCTGGTCCTAATCTTCTGCCTGCAGAAATCATTGTAGTCGGGTGCAGCTATGCTAACACATTACCCCAGAATTCTCTTTTGGAGGAGAATTTTCTTGAGACCCTGAGGGAAGGTTGATAGGAGACAAAGTGATGAAGAGCGAATTGGTGTTTCGTACATAAAAATAAATAGGGAATTTGAGTGAGAGAATCTGAAGGAGGGGAAATAGAGGAGGAGAGGGCCCAGCAGGGGGGAATTGAAACTTGAAATTCATATTTGTGGAAATTTTAAAAACAAGGATGTCTAATTTTTGATTACACATTTTTTTGGTGAGTGCTGTAAACCTTTCCCTCTTCAATAAAGACTCCCTCTCTTTCACTTGTATAAGTGAGTGTTAGGGGAGAAGAGAGAAATTGTGGAAAAGATGCTGAGTTCCTTGTTTGTACTGGCACTGACAGCCCACACAGGATGGTGAGGTTATCCATAAGCTAAAATAATTCAGTGGAAGCGGGCGATTAAGGAAGTCCTCAGAAGATCGGGGCAGGAATGAGGATTGTACATCACATGTAGGACAGGGTCTCAAACCAATTTTTATTTGACCCTCAAAAAAATGAATTCACAAGAGCTCTTTGGTTAGAAGTGACAGAAATGGATTCTGGCTAACAAGCAACTAAAGGTCTTCACTAGGTAGCTTCTCGCTCGCTCATAGAGCTGACAGCCAAATGGGCCCATCAGCTCCCAAAGGGCAGGAACCAGAACCTCTCCCGGGCATCCCCATGGGGGAGAATCAGCCTAGGCTTTCAGCATGCTAATAAGGTTCCCACCAAGATCAAGTCTCAGAGAGGGAGTCCTGGGGACAAGTCTGGGTCAGCTGTGCCACTGCCCACCTCTTTTGGTTGCAGTAACAGGGAGTAGGGGTGTCATCATTTACCATCCTCTCAGACCCACGTGGGAGAATAAAGGGAGACTTTTCAAAGCACGGGGAAGGGGGTACTTCAGCCAAAATCAGAGGAAGGGATGCTGGGCAAGCAAAAAGAGCAGATGTCCACACCCATGGGGTATCTCAGCTCTGAGATGTTACTGTGGACACGTTATGGGGCAATGCGTAAGCTAACAGCCCCCCCCCCCCCGAAACCAATTTCACAACAGGCCTATGGTCAAAACAGAGCAATGCTCCAGCATGTGGCTGGCAAATGGAGGAGGAAGGAAAGGGCTGAGAATCCAGTCCCTCATCTTCCAGTGCTCGACCTTTCCTCTCTAATAAGCTCCCTGGCACCCCCTGACCTCTAAACTTTTGCTTGACCTGTGTCCTCTGCCTGGAAGTCCTTCCCCTTTCTTGGTCACCTGTTCATTCACTTTGTCCTTTAAGACTCAGCTTAAGAGTATCACTGAAAAGAAACCTTTTCTAACCATCCCCTCCTTTCTGGGTTAGGTGTCCCTCCTCTATGAATCCCTTGAACTTTTTTTTTTTTTTTTAAGATTTTATCTATTTATTCATGATAGACAGACAGAGAGAGAGAGAGAGAGAGAGAGAGAGAGAGGCAGAGACACAGGCAGAGGGAGAAGCAGGCTCCATGCAGGGAGCCCCACGTGGTACTCCATCCCGGGACTCCAGGATCACGCCCTGGGCCAAAGGCTGAACTGCTGAGCCACCCAGGGATCCCTGAAGTCCCTTGATCTTATTTCATCTTTAAAGTAGGGATTATTTATCAAAAGAGTTAACATAAGCACATGGTACAAAGTTCAGCCATGGGAAAGATATAAAGAGAAAAATTGGGTTTCTCTTCACCTGTGAGCTTGGTTTGCCCCATAGAGGCCACCACTCTTTTCTGTGTCTCCTTCTAGAATACACACACACACACACACACACACACACACACACATTACCACTGTCAAGGTAGGGACCCGTCTCACAGACTCTGAGCTCTCCGAGGACAGGGCCTCCTTGCTTGCCTCTGGGGCCCTGGCAGCTAGGACCTGCTGGCTCTCTGCAAAGGTCAGCTACGGACTGCTAAGAGCCACCTTCCCGCAGAGGGAGAAGTGGGAGGGAAGGGAGACAGCTCCTGTCTGAGATCACTTGGTGCCACGCTCTGTGATCTACGAGTTGCTTTTAATTTCCTGTGCTTGGCCGCTGGCGGCCTGATGAAATGAGGCAGATAGCGGGACTTCAGATGTAGCCCTGCCGGGCCTGGGCTTGTCTGCGTGCTGCAGGGCCATGACCTCCGGACCTCGGAGAGAAGAGTGGGTGCCTCGCCCATCCGTCCAACCCCAGCCCCGCTGGGGGCATCACCGAATGAGGCAGCACCCCATGGTTTCGGGGGTGGGGAGTAGAGGTGGTGCAGAGTTCACTGCCTGGGCTCTGGGCCAGCAGAGGTGCTGAGGGTCCCGGCTCTGTCGCCTCCTGGCCTCGGCTCTCTGAGCCTGTTGCCTCCAACAGAAGTGAAGGCTATTAGTAGTGCCCATGAGGACTCAGAGAGAATGAGTTCAGTGTGCAAGGCTGGGAGCCTGGCACACGCGCTGGCATTGCCGCTCCCTTTACCACATGGTCATCAGGATCGGCCTCCGAAAAATGTCCCATCAGAGACTGTCATCTACCTTTCCTTTAGGCCCTCCTTTCCCTTCCAGGGACCGTGTGTCTCTATCATTCCTCATCTCTCCCCCTGTGGACGGTAGCGCCCGCCACTGCTGCTGCCACTGCCGCTGCCACTGCCACTGCCACCCAGTCAGTGTTGTTGGGTCTGTGCCAGGCATCTGGCCCGAGGGTGCGGTGTGCCCCCTAACCTTCACCACCGTGGTGACACTCGCTTCAAGCCTGGGAAAAGGGAGTCACCGGGAGTCGTGGGATGCCACCACGCCCGCTCCTTCCGTGTTCCTGTCATCCCTCTGCTCCTCCCCTCGTCACCTGTACGATTACACACCCTGTAAGCCCCCCTGGCTTCCACCCTGCCTCCGAGCATCCATTCTCCATACAGCAGGAGCTGACTTTAAGGATTTGGTTAGAGAGACCTGGAGAGGACCTTGCACCGCACGCCACTTCCTTGTTTAAAATCCTCATCAGTAAGACGAGGGTAATGAGCACACCTACCTCCTCGGGTTGATACGGGCAATCAAGGAGAGGCCTCCGCTCAGAGGGTTGGCAGGTGGCGAGTGCTCCGGCATGGCAGCTCTTCGTATGGGGGACATATGGGTCCCTGCCCTTGTGGACTTTTGATACTAATTAGGAGACAAGAGATCTGTCCTCATTTGCTCTGCAGTCTTGGGTAAGCTGCTTAGCAACTTCTGAAGCTCAGTTTTGTCATCCGTGTAGTGGCAGTAATGATAATACCTGCCTCATAAGGTTGTTCTGAGTGTCAAGTGAGATTATGCATAAAGTGCTTGGCATGATTGATTCCTGTCCCATAGTAAGTGCCAAACAAATGGTGACTGTGAGTTCCTGTTACAATTGCTACATCTTGCTGCCTTTGGGGGATGGGGCTGGTTTTCACCAATCCTATGGGTCGCCTATGGTGACCCCTACTCGCATGATTGCTGTAGTCCACCCACCTCTAGGGGAAGGACTAACACCCTCTATAGGGCAAGTAAGATGAAGGTGGACATCCTAGGAACATTTTTTCTTGTATCTGCCTTGACTCCTTGCTATTTCAGGGCTGTGTGCTGTGTGCCTTCTGCAGGTGAGGTTATTGCCATAGCAAGACTGGGCCACCGTGCGCCGGGTGACTGGCTCTGGGTTCTGCACCCTAGTGTTGACTTTGGCCTTTGGGACGTTGGAGAAGGGCTGCCATGGTCACATTCTTCAAAGCAACAAAGAGAAGAGAAAACAGCCCAGCTCTTGCCAATTTCCTTGAGCTCCCAGGGAAAGCAACAGAAACAAGTAACATGAGTAACAACACGAAAATGAGATTGGAAGTGTGTCGGAATGAGCTGAAAGCCTTAGGGGCATGCTTCAGGAGCATGGAGGTTCCTACTTGGCTGCCCAGGGTTTTGTATCCTGCTGGGGGTAGTGTGCTAGCTGGGGGGAAGTAGAATTTCACTGTTGGAGGGGTGGAGACAGCCCTGGGGACAGCCCTGGGGAGATGGGGAGATCATGGGAAAACTGGAAAAAGAAAGCAGGGATGTCTACAGGAGACAAACAGTTTTTCCATGGATTATGTGATATAACCCTCTCTCCACCTCGGAGTTCAACTTACAAATATACCTGTACTCATCTCAAGCGTATGGGGCATTGGGCTTATTTTGAGGGATGTGGTAAAGGGCTGAATGTAAACTCCAGACTGGCCTGAAGCAAGAGCAGAGGCAGTCAAAGGGGACCCTACACAAATTGACCGCCCTTATATAAAGATGCTGTAAACTGCTTATGATAGAGATCTCACCTTCCGCAGGAAATACAAATGTGTCATACAGAGAGCACTCAGATTACTGTATTAGTGTGAATTAATAAGAAAAAACGGGTTGGCCTAAACCTCTCCTCCTCCTCCCCTCGCCCCCTGGAAAGAGAAGCCAACATTGTATAGCTAAAGTCAGGTTAAAGGAGATTACACGGGATCTTCTGTAATGGGAGGAGGAGAAAGGAAATGTTCCTTGAGACTAGAGGGAGCCAGAAAGAGTTGTTGACACCTCAAGACTGGTGTTCTTTTTATCTATTGACGCTTAAAGGAACATCCCAAAACTTGGTAGCTTAGAACAACAACATTTATTCTGCTCATGAATTGGCAGTTTGGCCAGGGTTCGGTGGGAACAGTGTGTCTCTGTCTCTGCCTGTCTCTCTGCACTCAGCTGGGGCGTCTGGAGGGTTGGGATTGGAGTCCTCTCATGGTCTGTTCGCTCACAGGCCTGGCTATTAATGCTGCCTGTCAGCAGAGCTTTAGTCGGGGCTGCCGGCCAGAACACCTACACTTGTCTTTGTGACCTGGCCTTCCTCCTTGCCACATGGTGGCTAGGTTCCAAGGACAAGCACCTTGGGAGAGAGAACCAGGCAGGAGCTGCATTACCTTCTCTAGCCCAGTCTGAGAAGTCACACAGCCTCCCTTGGACTGCATTCTGCTCATTAGAAGTGAGTCACCAAATATGTCAATTTGCTAGGGCTGCCGCAACAACATACCTCATAGACTGGGAGGCTTGAGCAAAGGGAATTTATTTCTCACGGTTCTGGAGAAGTCCGAGATCAAAGTGTCATCATGGTTGGTCTCTTCTGAGGCCCCTCTCCTTGGCTTGTGGGCAACTGTCTTCTTCTCACGTCCTCACATAAGGACGCCAGTCAGATTGTATAAGGACCCACCCAAATCGCCTCATTTTAACTTACCTCTTTAAAGGCACTATCTCAGTTAGTCACATCCTGGGATACTGGAGGCTTGGGGCTTCAATGTATGAATTTTGTGGGGCAGAGGTGGCGGGGAGAGACACAATTCAGCCTATAACACCAAAGCTGGTCCATATTCCAAGGGAAAGGAATTAGATCCCCCCCTTTTGATGGGAGGAATGTTAAGGAATTTGCAGATGTGTTTTAAAACCACCACAACTGGGTGTCGGGGTTTGGGCAAGTTGTCTAACTGGTGAGGCCCTACGATCCCTTTCCACCTAGCACCCTGCGAAGGTTCTGGAATCTCAGAGAACAGTCAGATCATGGCTACCAGAAGAGATCCAGTGCCCAGAGGTGTGAGCAGGATGATACTACTGCTCATCGTCAAAAGGGTCAATGATTTAAGAACAGCATTTCAGCAGTAAGGTGACTCAAGACCCTTCTCTGGTTACCCAACCTCCAAATAAGATCCTGGAAACTTGTATGAGTTCAGGGAGTGGAAGGACTCTCAAAATCACAACTCAAATTAAATTTTCCATCAACCTGGTAAGCGAGGGCCTAAGAGTTAGATTTAGACTTGAAGTAACGGTACTGCCCCTTCTAACTGAGCTGTGGAGCAAAGTTCATCCTCCTTCCTTGGAGTCAGAGCATATGGATTATAGTGGGATATGACTTACATAAGCTTCTCACTTTAGGGAACTCTGTGCTGCCTCTCTTCCATTCACCCAAAAAAAGTGAAGTAGTCAGAGTTCTAAGCTCACCATCTCCATTCTGACACACGATTCCAAGCATTTCCCCCAACAGCTAGTGGCATAGGTGTTGTTTAAAAAATAAACTCAAAATAGCATTTTTAGATGGGATGGGTTAGGAAGTGGGCACTGACTGTGGGGCAGACCACTGGGCGGGGGAGGAATGTGTCTCCACCCCACTCACTTCCCTCCCACCCTGCCCACAGGTACCCTTTCCCACAGACCTGAATGTTTTTTTTACCTCCCCTGTTATATTTCTTGAAATGCCACCAACACAAGATTCAGCTAATTTGGCACATTCCTCTGGAAGGCTTAAGAGATGATTGATTTGTTCGTTAATTTTATAACAGGACATTTTGGTTGAGTCAGAGACTCATTACCAACTCCTCCATTAGTATGAAGGGGCTTTGGTTTCTCCTGGATGAGATGGCTGAGCTATTTGCACCCATATAGTTAAGAGCAGAGTGGGGCCCCCAAGAGAAAAGGGACAAATATTCCAGGTTAATCTCCTGGACACTCAGAGTTATGATGTTTGCTTGATGGTCTGTAGTGACCTCATCATGGTCAGGTTGTAGAAAGGGCAATGAGGTCCCAGAAAGAGAATTCTCTGTGAGGGTAAAGATCAGACCTATGGTCTGTTTTTTGTTGCAAAGGTGAGATGTGAAAGGAGTGTGGTTCCTAGTCTGTGGGGGTGGCTGACCCAGCACCATCCCCAGCACTCATACCCGGTGGACATACAGCTCACAAACATCCCATCCACCCTGTCTTGGCCTCTGGCAGCTCTGACTCTCTGGGTCTACAAAGGACCAACTGGGCAAGGAAATGCTCTCTGAAGTGGATAATCTCATTGCTGATTCTTCCCCCATCACCCTGGTCTTTATAAAGCAAAAAAAAAAAAAGATTCAACCACACAAAAAATTAAAATGTCTTTATGGAAGCAGACTCCATGGATCAAGAGACAAATGATAAAATGGTACATGATATCTGCAACACATATAACAGACAAAAAGATAATTTCCTTATTTTACAAAGAGCTCATACAAATCAATAAGAATAACTATGAACAAACCAACTGAGAAATGGACAAAGGATATGAAAGGCAGTTCACACACACAAAAACAACCTGCAAATAGCCAAAAAATGTGCAAAAAGATGTTCAGCTTTCTTCTAATTAAAGACATACAAATCTAAGTAACAATGAGATGTCATTTTTCACCTATCAGATTGGCAAAAATCTGAAAAGTTTGATAATAGTTCATGTTGTTCAGTGAAAAAGGAAACAGGGACACTCATTCACAGTCAATGGGTGTACTACTGATGTAATATTTTAGTTGGGCATTTTGGCTATAATTGTAAATGCATATACCCTCTGATCCATTGGTAATAATTTAACTGACATATATATTTGCAAATTATAGATTCAAGAATGTTCACTGCAATATTGTTTGTAGAATGTAAAAATGGGAAAGAGCCATAAATAGGATTTGTTATTTTAGTTATGGCACATCCATATGATGGAATATTATGCAGCCATTAAAAAGCATGTGCTAGGGGGACCCCTGGGTGGCTCTGTGGTTTGGCACCTGCCTTTGGCCCAGGGCGCAATCCTGGAGTCCTGGGATCGAGTCCTGCGTCGGGCTCCCGGCATGGAGCCTGCTTTTCCCTCCTCCTGTGTCTCTGTCTCTGTCTCTCTCTCTGTCTACCATAAATAAATAAATAAATCTTAAAAAGAAAGACTCTCAGAGAGTCTTAAAAAAAAAAAAAAAACATGTGCTAAATAATTTCCAAGCTGTTAATGGAGAAAATCAAAGTGCAGGACAGTTTGCACAAAATAGTCCCATGTGTGAATTAAAAAGAATATATATATATATATTTATATTCTTTAGTATATACATATATATATACATATATATATATATATGCTAGCATGTGCATAAAACATTTCTGGAAAGATTCACACAAAAAGTTTTGGGGATGAAGTAATCAAAAGTAAGAGAAAGCCATTTTGCTTTTTGTTTTACATACTTTCACTACATTTGTGTGGGTGTTTTTTAAAAAAACATTCACTTGTCCTGCTTCTATTGATTTATTTTTTTAAGGTTTGCAGAAATCCCCCTGTTGTATAGTAGCCTGTTTACACGTCTGTGTTCCATATAAGTCTGAATTTCCTGGTTAGGGTGGTGCCCAGCAAAAAACATCCCTGTGCAGGACACATGACATTTGGTAATGTCAGCCTGATTTATGCCATCACACGAAGTGCTGGAGGGAGGCTTGGGAAGCTGAGGTCCTCCATGAACAAAGTGGAAAAAAACAGTGAAATATGTGGTTTCATATTGAACTCCTCTGTATTTACAGGCTCGTGACATCTTGGAAAAGTTGGATCACAAGAATACATGCTCTTTCTCATCTTCTGGCTAGTTCTGGTTAAAGTTTTAGGTAAAATTGCAGTCTGAGGCAGAAGTTAAATAAGCCTTCCATTATTGAATAAAAACAGGGTTTTGTAGATGTCGGTTCTTGAGCGTAAAACTCCAAGGATAAGAGAGTAATCCTTCAACTTTATATACCATCTTGTGGCTTATGGCCTATGTAGGGACCAGACAGAACTCTTGTAGGGCGATTCTTCATAAGAGCAGAATGAAGATGCACGGCATCCAATGACTCTTTATTTCGATGAATGCTGGGAAGAAAAGTGTAACCTGGTGTGCCTGGGTGGCTCAGTGGTTGAGTGTCTGCCTTTGGGTCAGGTCATGATCCTGGGGCCCGGGGATTGAATCCCATGTCAAGGTACCCACAGGGCACCTGCTTCTCCCTCCACCTGTGTCTCTGCCTCTCTCTCTCTCTCTCTCTCTCTCTCTCTCTCTCTCTCTCTCTATGTCTCTTATGAATAAATAAATAAAATCTTAAATAACAAAAAAGGAAAAGTGCAACCCTATCATTTTGGTGATCCACATCCTCTACTCTTACAGCCAAATTGTGTGGCCAAAGAAAGAGTGCGATAGTTTCAAATGAACTCAAGATATTTTAACTCTGATTCTCATTTCTGTGGAAATAATATGTAGTTCATAATAACAGTTTTCATACTAGCAGGCATCAGAATCACCTGGAAAGCATGTTAAAAAGAGATTGCTGGCTCCCATCCTCTGACTATCTGATTCAATATGTCTGAGATGGGGCCTGAGAGTTTGCATTTCTAGCAAGTTACTAAATGATGCTGATACTATGGGTCTTGGGACCACACTTTGAGAACAACTGCTTTAAAAGGACATAACATCTATTTTTTCTCTCCCATCAACAGCCCTCACATCCTTTAGCTGCTCTCCTGTTTTAAAACTCACCTAAAACATTCTTTATGACCTCTAAATCTTGTACCTCTTTTCCCCTTTCCTTGTCTTGCCAAATGCTCATGTCAAAGAACCCAGGTGGCAACCGTAGCATACTCCTGAAGGAGTGTGAGGAGGAAAAAACTAATTGGGTAGAGGACTGGGGACATTCATGTGTTAATTTTTGACTCCTCACCAGGCAAGTGGACATTTAATCCCTGCAGGACTGGGCACAGCAACAGCAGCAGCAGCAGGTTGCTGTGGTCTCTGAATCTGCCCCGTGGCTACCTAAGGATGGGGACCATAGAGGGTCCATGTGGCCTCATTCCCAGAAGGGAGGTTTTGGCAAGAGTAGAGAAAAGCCATCCAGAATGTTTGTTTTTAGAAACTCACTCAGTGGGGCCTGGTGCCCTGCGGAGCCCTTTCAGCCCCTTCCCTACTTCTTCATCGCCCCACATCCAGGGCCTCTCTTCTGCATCTTCAGCTGGATGGCTCCAGGGGGCTGTGTTCCTGGGTATGTGCCAGAGCACATTCCCCAGGGTTATCCCAGAGGGGACTGGGCCCCTGAAGAAACAGGAGTGAAAGAATCCTTTGTGGGAAGATGGTAAGAGTTTTTCCTCTCCATTTTCTCAATGAAGAAGGAAGGAAGGAAGGAAGGAAAGAAGGAAGGAAGGAAGGAAGGAAGGAAGGAAGGAAGGAAGGAAGGAAGGAAGGAAGGAAGAGAAGGGAAGGACAGAAGGGAAGAAAAGAGGAAAGAAGGAAAGTAGAAAGCCAAGAAAGGAGAGAAAGAATCCAGTTAGAGCTTACTTAGGTGTGTGAGCTGAACAAAGCCTGTTCAAAAAGCCATATTTCCACTCTCTGATGTCATTAATCTCTTAGGTGGATGCAGCTCTTGATGGAATTCAAAGGACTTTCCTAGAAGGAGAAGAAAGTCTAGCAGTCAGACCTGTGGTTTCCTAGAGCACTGCATTCTAAACTTTGAGGGTAGAGGAATCCCCTAGGGACCATGGTGAACTTCTAATTCTGTAACTCTGGGTGGGGCCTGAGTGAGACTCTGCATTGCTACCATCTCCCAGGTGATGCTGAAGCTGCTGGCCTGTGGACCACACTTTGTGTAGCAAGTTTGTAGAGTACTTAGAACGAGACACAATCTTAGGGATCAGTTTGAATCCAGACTTTTCACAAATTAAACAACTGGAGCCCTGAGTTGTTGTGACTGCCCCAAGGCTACACGTGTGGGCAGTGGTAGAACCAAGTCTAGAACACGGTTCTCACAGTTCCATACTCTTTCTGCGTCCTCAGGAAGGAAGCAGGGAAGGGATAGAAAGCAGGTGCTGGACATACCAGAATATGAACATTTAAAAGCAGTGTCTGGACCTAGGGAAGCCAACAGCAATATCCACTCTGCCAGTGGTCACCATGTTGGGACCCTGGGGTGAAGACCTCTTCACTAAAGAGCTAGTTGCTATTACCCATCACCTAACAGCCACAGATTTGGGGAAAGCAAAAATTTTGGTGTTTCCTCAAGTCCTGCTTGGACCTGGTAATTTATGGTGGTTGTCAAGTTAGAATCTTTAAGTGGGTGCCTTTAGGGTCCATCGGGCCCCTCCTGGGAAGACAGAATTGCCTAAACTATGAAGCTGGGGCGGGCAGCCAGGATCCTCACCAGGGCAAACCCTCAGGAGAAAACCTAAACAGCTGTTGGGCATGTTAGACCCTGAGGAATGTTCAATTCCTGAGAGCCCTCATACTTCCTGAGTCCCACTCATTTTTTGTTTGGTTGGTTTTTTAAAGATTTTATTTATTTGACAAAGAGAGAGTAAGAAAGAGTGCACAGGCAAAGTGGCAGGCAGAAGGAGAGGGAGAAGCAGACTCCCTGCTGAGCAGAGACCCTGACACGGGGCTCAATCCCAGGCCCCTGGGACTATAACCTAAACCGAAGGCAGACATTTAAGCGACTGAGCCACCCAGGTGCCCCCTACTTGTTTTTTTATGTCATTGCTCTTCCTCATTGTTTAGAAGGTAGCACTTTGTCAAGATAGCTGGGACTTCTGCAACTGGAGGTAAAACTTTCCAGGAGGCAAAAATATTTGGTCTGCTCTGTTGACCGGGCCAAACCACTGTGGTAAGCTATGTTGCTACTGGAAGGCTCCCTGGATGGGATGTTTAAAGACCCACATTTCAGGCCTGGCTCTGCTAATTATCAGGCCTAGAAAGGGCTTCTAGGAAAGAACTCACATCACTCATTTACTCAATCAACAACCGACTCATGTGCCAGAATTCAAAGACACGAAAACCCCTCGGTGTTCTCAAGGGATTCACAGCCTCATATGGGACAGCCTCATATGGATAAACCAACTACTAATTATGATATAGCTATAGCTATGAGAGGGGCAGGAAACACAGTATTTGGAACATAAAGGAGAGAGAGTGACATAGGATTGATTGGTGGAAGAAGGCTTCCTGGAAGAGGTGCTAGTGGAACTGAGACTTGAGGGAAGAGCAGTGAAAGATGGGAGGCACAGAATGAGCCTTCTAGGAAGAGTGGATGGCATGCAAGTGGCCAGGCCTTAGAAGTGCACAGATCAGGGGTGCCTGGGTGGCTCAGTGGTTAAGTGTCTACCTTCAGCTCAGGTCATGATCCTGGGGTCCTGGGATGGAGTCTCACATCGGGCTCCCCACAGGAAGCCTGCTTCTCCCTTTGCCTGTGTCTCTGCCTCTCTCTCTATGTCTCTCATGAATAAATAAATTAAAATCTTAAAAAAAAGAAGTACACAGATCACTCAGGAGATGGGAGGTTGTTAAGTTCAGTTGGACCACAGGGTCTCGGTGATGTGGGTGGGGTCAGGTCACAGAGGCTCAGCTTTACCTAGCCAAAGCTGTGAAGAGAAATTTTATGTAATTAGTTATAATAGTAATCATTGTAATCATCCTCCCAATAACTGCATTCATTAAGCCAATTGCGAGCACTGAATCCTCACAGCTAACCTGTGGGGTAGGTGCTGACATTATCCCTATGGTACAGATGTGGAATTGGAGAAACAGAGAGCATGAGTAACTGAAGTTCTGACACCGCCATTCCCCGTGTCTCAACCCTGCCAAGGTTCAGAACACCCCTTCATAACACTTCTCGCTCTCCCTTTATTATTGTGACACCAAATTCAAACGTAACATCCATGCCGACACATAATTTCCAAAGATATTGTAATGCCCATCTGTAATAGAAATAAAAAAGAAAAGAAAATTAGATCTATGATAAAAAAAAAATACGTGTTGCAATATAGAAAAGCATAGACCTGATTATTCTGGAAGAAGTATGAAATGGTTGATGGCTGTACTTGTACGCAGAAACACTTTGAATGTGACAGCCCAGACGCAGACTGCTATCTCTGTGTTTAAAGAATGAAGTAAGTACCCTGAGCCACAATGCTGATGGTGAACCGATTTTGCAAAACTGGGAGGGTGGTCCTGGAGGCTTTCTCATACCTCCATCTTACCAAACACATCTCTGTGGTGACATTTAATAGATTCCCCTGTTCTTTGTGTAATTTGGTGGTTAGATGTTGAATTTTGATTAAGTTTACAATCGTTTTTTGGCAAGGCTGCTTCACTGAAGGTGCTTTGTTCTTCTATCAGGTCTGATTATTTCTGTAATGTGAGCAGTCAGTGATCATTGCTTAGATCCATTGATTCACACTGCAAAATGATGATGGACTAATTCTGGGTTCCATCTTTTTTTTTTTTTTTTTAATATCACTATGAAGAGAAACTTCCCTTCATCAACTATTTGGTTATGCCAAGGCATAGTTCTTACAGAAAAATATAATTAATGCTTGATTCTTTCCCTTTCTTTTCTAAATAATATCTTAATTCCACTGCAACCTCTAAGGGCAATTAATAAATGTTTTTAAATATCATGTATTGAAATATATTAGAAGTGATTTGCAGGTTAGATGCTCAAGTTACTCTATCTTTGGTGGATGAGAGCCTCTACAAGTTGGCTCCTGAGTCCTTTTGGCACAATCCTAGTAATCTTTGATAGCTTCCTTGCTTCCTGGTATGATGAATTTTCCAGGCTTACTTTGTACATTTTCTGCCCAGACAAGAAATCAGTCATTTCTCTGAGGAGCCCTGGTTTCTTTTAGTGAGAAATGGAATTTAGAGATAACAATCTAGACCAAGCAGGGCTCACTGCTCCTGGATTGTTGTTTCTGGGCCTTTTCTGAGGATAGAACTAGGAAATATGTATCATACTGATATGTATCATGCAGATCGCTTTTATTCAAATTCAGCATTACAGGGTTTGTACTCACCACCATCTGTCTTACACTTGGGTTTCCTTTCTCCCACATTGAAAAGCTTGGTTTCCATGATACTCACAAGATTATTCATTTGAGATATCCTCCACTATATTCACATTACCAACACTATTGTCACCAATGCAATTACTAACAACAGTTGTTTTTTTTTTTCTTTTTTACCAGTTCCTTTTTCCTTAGGGTAAATCTTTGTAGGGATGTGCAGCCAGGTAATTGTGCTTTAAAGACACTTTGAATGAATAGTTCCTCCCTATCTGGTTAAGCCAACAACCGGTTACACACTTACATTCCTTTGCTCCACTTTACCTTGGGATTTTTAGGGAGTGCTTTTATTGTTAACATACCTTGTTTTGAAGTCTCTGCCACCTTGACCAAATTCCTTCTTCCTTCCTGTAAGAAACCACTTAAAAGTTTTTACAGTTGATTTTTCTATTGCATAGGTATTGACATGGATATAGATCAATCAATCAATATGTGGGACGGCCTGAAACTTTGGCCATGACAGACTCCATTTTGAAAAAAGCCTTATTTTCCTTGCTAGAACAAATGGCTACTGGACTCTTGAACTGAGCAAAAGGGTCCTTGGACTGGGCCAGAAGCAGTGACTGTTTTACAAATAATTGTAAAGCCAGCAGGACAAGTGGCTTCCTGACCATAAAACTGTTGGTTTCAGACTTTCTGGAGACAGAATAGTTAGCCAATGCATCCCAGGAATGGTTCTATTTGTTAACACCAATAGAAAAGTCCATCAGTAGATAACCAGCCTGACGGCCTGTCCGTACCAATTGACAATTTGTTTCTCTTTTATCCAAGTTATGTAATCGCTCCCCTTCCTGTTTCTCAAAAAAAGTCATTGCAGGTGGGAGACACTTTCCTGGTTATTGCTGGAATCTCTGCTATCTGTGTAGCAACCTTTTTAAACAAATTTAAATGCAATTTAATTAACATATGCTGTATTATTAGTGTCAGAGATAGAATTCAGTGATTCATCAGTTGTATACAACAGCCAGTGCTCATTACTTCAAGTGCCCTCCTTAATGCTCATCACCCAGTTACCTCATCTACCCACCTACCCCACCTCCAGCAACCCTCAGATTGTTTCCTATAGGTAAGAGACTCTCATGATTTGCCTCCCTCTGCTTTTTAAAAAGATTTTACTTATTTATTCATAAGAGATACACAGAGAGAGGCACAGACATAGGCAGAAGGAGAAGCAAGCTCCCTATGGGGAGCCTGATGTGGAATTCGATCCCAGGACCCCGGGATCACGACCTGAGCCAAAGGCAAACACTCAACCACTGAGCCACCCAGGTGCCCCAGCCTCCATCTATTTTCATCTTATTTTATTTTTCCTTCCCTTTCCTTCCCTTCCTCTATGTTCACCTGTTTTGTTTCTTAAATTCCACGAGCGAAGTCATATGGTATTTGTCTTTCTCTGACGTATTTCTCTTAGCATAACACCTCTAGTTCCATCCACATCATTGCAAATGGCAAGATTTCATTCTTTTTGATAACTAAGTAATATTCCATTGTGTATATTTATACCTCATCTTCTTATTTATCTGCTGATGGACATCTGGGCTCTTTCCATAGTTTGGCAATTGTGGACATTGCTGCTATAAACATTGGGGTGCATTTGCCCCCTCGAATTGCAACCTTTTGATCCCAAATAAACGTTGCTTCCCATTGTTGGCTCTTTATTTTCAAGTAGACAGGTAAATAATGTTTCCTGTGTCTAAGTTGTATCCACACCTCCTCTTTCTTAGATAAATTGTAGTATATTGTACACACTATTAACCATTTTATCTTTTTTTAAACTTAATAATATATCCTGAATCACAAAAAAACAAAAAACCAAAACTGGGTTCAAATCCCACATCTGTCACTGACCTTGGCATGTGTCTTATGCTCTCTTGAGGGCACCTGGGTGGCTCAGTGGTTGAGTGATAGCATTATGATCCAAGCATCCTGGGATTGAGTCCCCCATTGGGCTCTCTGCTCAGTGGGGAGCCTAACGCAGGGAGCTGGCTTCTCCCTCTTCCTCTGCCTGATGCTCCCCCTGCTTGTGTGCTATCTCTCTCTGTGTTGAATAAATAAATAAAATCATGCTCCCTGAGCCTTAGCTTCCTCATCTGCAAAATCACACCCACCTTCCAGGGCTGCTGTGAAAGTTATGTGTGCAGCCATGAGCCCAGTGGGTGGTACATGTATAGGATCTCTAATGGTTTTATAGATGCTATATTTAATACATTTTATGCATGTCCCACTTGACGAGACCCTTGTCATTTCCCATCAGTGTCCCACAGTGAAGTGTAAGAGTGGTGGGTGAGCAATTTGAGAGTCACTGAGTAAGGACTCAAAGAATTAGATTAGTACTGGCAAGAGCACCGAGAGGCCTTAGTAAGCATCCTACATATTTTATGGGGAGAGAAATAGACACCAAGAGAGTATAATTTGCCCAAGGCCACAAACCAGGATGGGGAAATCTGTTGGGGGTGCCCAGTTCAATTCTTTTTCAAGGTAACTTTCTCTAAAGCAAAGTTCATCTTCTGCAGTGGGTAGAAGTTTCTCTGTACATTCTTGCCTTTTCTCTGTAAAAGGAGAAATGGGGTGAGGGATGGGTCAGGGAAACTATGCCTT
Organism: Canis lupus dingo; assembly: GCF_003254725.2. Lineage (NCBI taxonomy): Eukaryota > Metazoa > Chordata > Mammalia > Carnivora > Canidae > Canis > Canis lupus. The sequence goes on along the minus strand of NC_064246.1, from coordinate 51,467,292 downwards.
GAAGAAGAATTTCTTCCCTCCCTGGGTATGTAAACATAGTAACAATGACTAGGGCTGATCTCTATCACTGAGCAAGGGCTCATGAATATATCCAGTTGGGAATTGGGATGTGGAATGATAAATGAGTTCAAGGAACAGTCCCTTGTCCTCAGGGGGCTTTAAGACAATTAAAACAACTTCAAGCTCATTGAAAAACCAAACACGGCTGTAAAAGTGTGTGTCAGTGCTTGAAATAATAATCCACTGTAACAGCATTATCTTATTTTCATTACAACCACCTTTGGAAATGGTTACTATTATGACTTCTTTTTTGTATATAAAGAAACTTAGGTTTCCCAAAGTTATGCAGCTGATGAGCAGGAAAAACTGGGTCTAAACACCCATGCTCTTTATCAAATGCCAGTTTCGAGTCAGATAAACAAGAGCAGAGTTCTCAAACTTGAATATGCCATTAGTCAGTTGAGGATCTTGTTAAAATGCAGATGCAGAGTCAGGTCTGAGATGGGTCCAGAGAGTCTGCATTTCTAACCAACTTCTAAGTGATGCTGAAGCTGCTGGTCCACAGTCCATACTTTGAGGAGCTAGGCTTCCTAGCTCAACTCACGAGCTGTGTGACCATGGGAAAGGTACTTAATTTCTCTTCTTGCCAGGTTCTTCATCTATAAAGTGGGAGAAAGTAATGCCTACATCATAGGATTGCTGGTTTTACAAAATCAGATCATGTATGTAAAGCTGCTTGCCACAGCACCCACCATGTCTGCAGGTATAAAGGTACTCTGATAGTACTACTATAATAAAATTTCCACTGATTCAGAATCTTAGGAGGTGGGATGCTGGGAATGTGCATTTTCATCTAAGATCTGTAGGCGACTCTTACACATACAAAAGTTCAAAACTCTGTCAAGGACAGGAAAGTCCCCAAGCTAACTTGAGGTTTCCAAATCCCACATGCATCCAGCTTAAATAAGTTTGATTCAGGAAGCCATGTGGTGATGCCTCTTATAAAGCTGTTGCTCCCCAAACAGCATAGGTAATGAAAGTTTTGTGAGGCAGCTTTCATTGCTTTCTAAGCAAATGTACATTGGAGGACATTTGTTTCTCTGCAAGGTGTCAGAAAGAGACCTGAATCATCAAATCAGAAGTATGACCGTAACTATCAGAGCATGCATGCCAGGAGATGAATGGGAAGAGGTGCCTGGGATCGAATGCTGAGTCATAGGCTCAGAGCCCTTCACCATGACCGAAGTTCCTGTGGGAAAGAAAACCATTTATACGACAAACCATTTCCCTTTCTATGTGGGGCCTCTGGCTGTAACCTGACCTGGATTTGGAATCTAAAGTTTTCATTTATTGAGTTTGGGGAATGTAATTCAACAAATATTTATTGAGCATCCATCATGCCAGGCACCATGCTAGGTGTAAAGACACAAGAATAGCAAGACATTTAACATTCCTGGGAGGGGTGGCAGCAGGTGATAAGTAAGTATATAAACTAACAAATAAAGAAATAAGGCCATTCTAGATTCCGATGTAGGCTAAGAAGGAATAAGCAGAGAAACAGAATAGAAAGGGACAGGGTGAGACTATATTGAAAAGAGTCAAGAAAGGTCTCTTTGAGGAGCTAATAGTTGAGGTAAGTTGCATAATATGAGCATGAATTGGCCCTTCAAAGAGGAAAGGAAAAGCATTCCAGGAAGAAGGAAAGCACATGTTAAATTTTGAAGAAGTAAAGAGCTTGGTTTATTGGAATAACTGGAAGAAAATCAATATGGCTGGGAAATTGTGTGTATGTGCGTGCGTGCGCATGTGTGTGGTAGGGAGGTGACTTAAATGAAGCTGAAGAGATGACCAGCAGTAATGCATAACACTTCTTGAGGGTTTACAGTGTGCCAGGCCCCATTCCAAGTGCTTTTGCCTGTAATACTCCTTTACTGCTCACAATCACAAATCTTATCATAGCCATTCTGCAGATGATGAAACTGAGGTACAGAGTGATTTACCAGGGTCAAAACCAGGTGGGACCCGATCTACTAACAATTTGCAGTGTCTGTACCATGCAAAATGTGGATCAGAGCACTTCCTTTGGGGACCCTTGCCCCCATGCCCTGTTTTCTCTACACCTATCTCCTCACCCTTTGGTACTGTTACCATTTCACCCCCCATCTTCCCATTGCCATCCCCACTGGTTACACAGAATACTAGAAAGAAGAAGAAGTTGAAAAGAGAAAGAAGAAGTTGAAAAGCTCAAAACTGTGGAAGTGGGGCATCTTCTACTTGTTGGACTACCATGCCCAGCCAGCTAAGTGTTGCTAATAATTTTTCTCTTCACATATAATGATATTAAACACACATTCATTAAATGCAGTGTGGCAAAGTGATTAGGGTAAGGGATTAAGACGGAACAGATCTGAGTGTCAGCTCTACCATTCATCATATATCCTAGAGCCTAAGAAGCCAGCAGGTGTAAGATATATCTCTAAGGCGATAAAAATGGGCCAGAGGAGGATCTTATGCGAAGTGTACATCAGTTGTGAGATCATCTTTGTTCCAGAGATGTTCAAATGTGAGGGAGAATAAACATGGTGTTTTAGAATCAAGGAAATAGGGTGTGACAGTGGGGTGATTTCTCCAAACCTTAGGTGCCTGTAAAGTGGGTGCAATGTCGCCTACTTTGCTGGTTACTGTGAGCAGTTCTAGGATTGTGAGCTCAGGCAGACTGAATATGTGCTTAAGGTATTAGCAAGGAAAAAAACTGAAATGTGAAAAGTTCAGCTTTGATGAAGGAATTCCAAATTTTGCAATGATACATCTAGAAAGAAGCTATTTTCATTTTGAAACGCATGCAGGCTTCTTTATTTGATTTACCACAAGTAGTTTGTTTTAATGTTGAATATGGTCGAGGGGGGTCCACTGTAATCTTGTCTGTGTTCAGTGTCTCCTGGAAGTCTTATCTGAGCCCTCTTTGGGCTTTGCAAATGTTTTCATCATTATTTCTTCACATCGGACCTTGGGTTTTCCACCAGAGAAACATGAAAAGCCGTGAGTAGTGTGACCCTAGAATTGTCACCCAAACTGGAACAATTTTAAGAATGCAAGAAAGTGCTATTATACAGTAAGGATGGGCATAAAATGGGGCTGTATCTGGCACGCTGGTACATGTGGTTTCTGTAACCACAAACCCCAGACCCTATTGTTTGGGAATTTACCCGCTAATGGAGAGCTCATAACAAACCCCACTGTTTCCACAGTTCAAAGAATTCAAAACCTCTCTCCAATGCATGGACAATTATCTACCCATTTGAGATTTCTTTTTTTACTAAAGTCAAAGTTTCACATAACACAATATTGCATTTGAGCATGTGATTTCATTGTAATAGACTTTTTCTTTGCAAATGCTTCAGCAAGACATGGGTATACAGATTCTGTGTGATATAACAGTGAAATTCCTTTCCTATCTAGGGAAAAGTCTCGTTCTAAATTACGATGTTACAAGGAGAAGAAAGCCAATTAATTTCAGACTCCACTAACCTGGGATTTATATTAACTTGGGCAGAGTCTGGGACTGATATTCCCCTTTGCTTTAGCTATTGATAAATGAATTTGTAAAAATGCATTTTTCCCCATGTGCATGAAGAGGGGCCAGATACAGGGTTCAGAGAGTTAAAAAAAATACATAGTAATAATAGCTGATAGATTTTGAGTGCTTGCTATGTCTCAGGCACTGGGCTAAGCCTTTCATGGATATTAATTTATTTAATTCTCCCCTAAACCCTATGAAATTGGTACAAGTGGTAAAAACCAGGGCCTAGAGAAGTTTGTTTAATTTTCCAGCTGGTGAAAAAATTAAGCCAAGAAGCAAGCCACTATTCTCCACTATCTCTTCAGAAAACTGAAATATTTTACTTCAGATAACTGACAGGAGAGGGGATGTAGAAGAAATAAAACAGTGTAGCCCAAACCTTACATTCACTGAGAAACCCAGAGTAACTTTAGGTATAGCTTATATTCTAGTTATAAGTTTTCATTTTTGTCTTCCCTCTAGACTTTGAGCAACTTGTAGTTATATGTAGATCTGTCATATTTGGTGTCCAGCACATCACCTGGTGCTCATGACTTTATTAATTGATTTAACAAATATTTATTATAGGCCCTCTATATGCCAGGCACCCTGCTCGGTGCAGAGATAAACAATGAAGGCCCACCTGTCTCTTTCCCCTTTGAGTTCATTATCCCCCACCTCGAATGCATCATTGTTCAAGAAAAATTGCAGGAAAGACAGATTGAGCCATCAAGCTGGAGGAGACTTCATGTCCTCTAATTTGCCCCTAGACTCAGGTGGCACAGAATCTTCAGGTTGAAGATAAGAAGGAAAGATGGGCTGTTGACTAGGCAGGTAAAATCAACATAGGTTTCCTCAAATCCCAGAGTGTATACAAATCATCTGAGGCCCTTATGAAAATTGCTGATTCTAGGCATTGATCCCAGAATATATGATCTAGTGGGTCTGAGGTACTCCCAGATAAGTGTGATTTCTTTACTAAACAAATACTTCTTAAGATCCTACTGTGTGCCAGCTACTATTTAGAAGCCTAGGCTTTAGCAGTTAATAAGCTAGACATGTCTTTACCTGGAGATACTTAGATCTGTTCCAGCAGAGAAGATAAAGATGAATAAATTAAGATCATTTCGAACTGGGAAGAGTGGGTGATGGATCAAGAGTGGCTTGGAGGGGATAAGGGATTAATTTATGCTTGAGGACCAGAGAAGCCTCTGTGAAGAACTGACATTTGAGTTGATTCTTGAACCATGAGAATGACCCAGTCATGCAAGAGTTAGGGAAGAGGAGGTTCTAAGGGATTGCCATGTTCAAGAAACAGAAAGGAAACCTGTATTGGACTAAATAAAGTGAGCTAGCTATGTGATGACTTCAGACAGGTAGGCAGGAGCCAGATCATATCAAGTCTTGTAGGCCTTGTTGATGACCTTGGATTTTATCCCAAGAAAAATGTGAAGCCTTGGAAAGCATTGAAGCGACAGAAAGCCACAGTCCTACACTTTGAGAAACACTGATACTGTGGCTTGACCTTAGCCAAAGAGGATCCTCAGGAATCTCATCGTATTACCTTTCCGCCCTGTCGCCAATGTCTGCTCTCCTCAGAGCAACGTGTGATGGTGGCTCTCTTTCTCTGTCCCTGTTGTTACCTGACAGCTAAGTGGACATGTTTGGGTGAGGACCCGTGACAAACAGTTGACACAGTCACCTCATCAAATACTTACAGCTAGCTAAATAAGGGGCAAACGCTCCTTCAGAGCCCCAGTGTCCCAAGGAGAGAAAGAACAGCTGTTTCCTCTGCTCTCATTAAGGACTTAAGCCTTCTTCATATTGAAGAGCTTCCATAAACAAAACCAGAGATTACTGGATGTTCCCACAAAAATTGTTTGTGTAACTGAAAGGCGTCTGTATAAAGGGGAGCTCTTGGTGTTGGCGAATGGCATGACAAATGTTCTATCCAGAGGCCCGGGGGGCCAGAGGGCCAGGGCAGATTCCCAAGCTGCATGGGATGGTCTTTCCTGGATTAATTTCATTCTTTAAGATGAGTCCTGGGCTTGAGGAAGTGATCATAATAATGCCTGTTTCCCAGCCTCTGCCTTATACTGCTGATCCAGCGCTAAGTTTATCTAGCATGGCCATGTCTTCTCTTAGGCCGCTCTGGGTCTCATCTGGGTTAGGAATGCATCTGAGTTAGTTAGTTTATTTCCCCCAGGTGGCAGCACACTATTCTTCTTGAGTTCCTCTTATCTTGAGCATTTCTGTCTTATATCCCCCAAATGCAAGATTATCTAGAACTTCTGGAATCTTCCAGAGAATTCAGGTGACACTAGATGTTTCTTCTCAAGCCATTTTCTGTAAATATAGAATTATATATCCTTGCCCAGGCCAGTCCTTCATCCTCCTCTCTGAGGACTGCCCTCTTCTTTGACCACCATATTTATAGAATGTGATCCTTCCCTTCGTAGCCAAGGCAGATTGGATGAGATATGGATACTTGACTCAGTGTGGGCCAAACAGATTTTCTGTCCTGAAAGACTAAAATGGATATTCAGAGAGGTTAGCCATTCCCAGCTGGTTGCTAGAATCAAAGAAATGTGAACTCTAAATCTTTGCTGTCCAGTAGCCACTAAATACTGGTCATATGAACTATGGCCAATCTAAATTGAGATCTTCTGTTAAGTGTAAACTACACATTAGATTTTAAAGATTTAGCATGAAGAATTCAAAATATCTCATTAAAATCTTTCATGTTGATAACATGTTAAATTATATCTTGAATATATTGATTAAAGGTATATTTCCAAACTAATTTTTCCTTTTTAAAATGTTTCTACTAAAAATTTTAAAATTACATTTGTGATTTGCATTGAATTTCTATTGGAAAATGCTACTCTTATTAGAGAAGAGGAAGAATAAGGAGAAGAAGTGGGGGTGGTGGTACATAGGGAGCTAGAAAGAGTTAGAGAATCAGAAAAAGAAAATAACAGGGAAAATCTGCCCGGGTTCCTAATGAGAGTTCAGTTGTTGGTTTTAGTGCATGTATTGGCTTGTCAGCATTTCTGGTCATTGGGTTCTATGAGATACTTCCCTATTCTTATAATAAATTTTCTTTTTTTGGCTTAGGTGTATTTGAACATACTTGCAATGAAAAGAGATACTTCAGAGACATAACAGTCCATAGATTGCTGAAATAAAGGGATAAGTTTAAGAGTATAACTATCATGATATAACATAAGATCACAAATGACTGGCCCATTTACTACCACTTTCTTCTCCGGCCATGTCAGATACTGCTAATCAATCACAGCCTTGGCATGACCTTAGAGTCCTTCTCAATGCTAGATCTCTGGGCAGCCACCACCAATAGATTAGAAATGGCATATGAGGAAAATTCTATTTGTTATTCTTGAGAAAATCATTGAGGTAGAAGTCCAAGGAGCTACAGATCTTTGGTCTGGCTGAAACATAAGCTTGTTATTTTCATCATTTCCTTTTTCTGAGCCTCAATTGCCTTGCCTATGAAATGTCTATAATAATAGGACCTAAGCACAGGGTTGCTGTGAGAAATGGGGGTAGTAGGAGACATGAAAGCCCCTAAAAGCATTAACATAGGAGTGAGCTGCTGTTCTGACCAAGACTCTCAGCATTCAGGACCAATAGAGTCTCTCCTCTGCTCTCAGCCTTAAGACAGCTTTGTAGTAGAGGGCACTGCCATAAGAACCTGGGTTTTGGAGGCAATTCTCAAAATACATTGTAGATGAAATGGAGTTGTTTTTAGAAGCCTGTAGGACCCATCAATTTCATGTCTTATTTTCTTATTTTATTTTATTTTTATTTTTATTTTCTACACAGAAGAAGCTGGCTCTAAAAGGCAACACTGACAAGGGAGATTTTGGAAAAATGACTCATCTGGAATTTGCTGGAAGAGCCTGAAATTGGTGGAACTTCAGCCTTTGGGGAAGAAAGGATGGGTGTGTATATGTGTGTGTGTGTGTGTGTGTGTGTGTGATTTATGCCCATAAGTGCTGTTCTGTCCCTGAAGCATCTAGAAAGCAGTTCTCAGGGAGCAAGGGCACAGTATATGACTGGATCTGGATCTAATGCAAGTGGCATTTCTTCTTGGGCTATTAAAGTGTTTGTCAAAGGGGCAGGACATGAATTCAGGCAAATGGAATCTCCCCATAATTACAGCAAGAACGTGGGACAGTTTTTATTTCACATTATCTTTCCTACTTACCTCATAAGTGTGGCCAGAGTTGTAAAATCATATAGCCTAATTTGGGGTTCTGAAAATATGGTCACCATATGCCTAATGCACTGCTTTACTTCTTCAAGCCCAAAGGAGATTACCATCATGCCTGCTCCTGAATTACATGGTCAAGGGGATTGTATGTATCAAACAGTGTCCACCTTCCCATGTCCTAGCTTTAAGGGCCCCTCATCCTAAAAGAAGTCAGGAAACAAAACAGTGAGTAATTTTGATAATAACCAACAGTTATATCGCACTTATAATTTGCCTCACGCTGTCCTAATCATTTTACATGTATTCATTTATATGTGTTATAGATGAGGAACCTGGGGGCAAAGAGAGATTAGGTGATATGCCTGAGATCCCAGAGCTAGTTAATGGAAGGAGTCATGGCCTTAGTGGCCCTGTGAAGACCTAGGCCACAAGGCAGGGAGAAGTGAATTCCAGAGCTATCATGAAGGAAGGATCAGTTATACTCATCTCCAAAAATAGCAGTGCAGAATGTCAGAATGGAAAAGGAAGTCAGTGACCACACAGTCCTCCCAGCTTATTTTAGAAATGAGGACTGAGGTCCGCAAAGGTTAAGTGATTCGTTCAAGATCATGAAGAGAGTTAGTGGCAAAGCCAGGGAGAGAACTCGAGTTTCCCGATTCCTGTTCTGTCATCCATCTGTGATTCCCTTGCTGCTGTGTGGGCCTGAGGATAACTCCTGCCCAACTAGGACTTGTATCAAACAGTGTCCATGGCCTTCTGGTTTAGGTCTCTTCAGATGCCTCCCGATTCTACTTTGGCTGGTCTTTCCTGCAAAGTGGGAATTGAAGTCTCAGGCTTAAGAGTTTCCATGTCATTGTTGACTCCTCTCTTTTGTCTGTCATCAGTCAATTCACATTCCCATCAGATTGTTTTTTCTCATGTCACTGCTAGACAATTCATTCCATCTCTGCTCCAGAGCCTTGACTGTCCTCTATCGCTTTAAGATGGATACAGAGGACCACAGACCTGGGCCACAGTGATGGGTCCAGGGTTGTGCGTGTGACCACAGCTGAACCAAAGACACTCAATCCTGGAACTTAGCAAGAGGCTATTCTCTTTCCTAAGGAGTTGCTAAGCTAATAGGATATAAGCCTTATAGGCAACTGGAAAACCTATTTGAGATCAAGGCACCACAGTGGCAAGCTGAACCAATTGAGGGATTCTCAGCAGCATGGAACAATCCATGAGCTTCTCAATTACACTAGCCAATACTTTCATTTTTCATCGAAGCCAGTTGGAATTGGATTTCTGGGAACTTAGAACCAAACAATTCTGATAATACTCCTTATCTCAAAACAAGGGAATAGATTTGTACTTTCTCAAGTTTGTTCCCAGACTATCCATTAATTCTGTGAATGTTGAGTATCTATAGTAAGTATAGGTAGCAGAAGCCAATAAAGACAAGAAGGACATATTCCGTGCCTTCAAGGACCTAATAGTCCAGCAAGGTAGCGAAGACTCATACATAATTGTCTATCATATAAAGCAGAACCTAAGTGGCCTGAAGAAAATGCAAACAGTATGCTATGGAGGTGTAAAGAAGGAGGAGTCCACACTTAAGTGGAGAGCAGATGAGACATTCCTTAGAATCTATAGGATTTGAGATAGAATTTGAAGACTTGGGAAGAAATGAGAAGAATTCCAGACAAATAGACCAGCATATGCTAAGATGTAAAAATGGACATTTTCTGGATAAAGGAAATAAATGGATAATCTGGGTTATTCAGAAAACGGATTTCAAGGAAATTCAATTCATTGTGCCAAATAATGTGATCAAATTACTATTATGTAAATGTTGTCCCACTTGGGATGGATTAGGGCCATATCTGAGGAACAGTTGTATGAAACAGTTTTTGAATGAATGACTCAATGTTTTCCCCTTTCTCCACTACATAGAAGCTCCATGAAGGCAGGGAGCAGTTCATCTCAGTATTCATCCCCACTCCACCTCCCACCCCACCAGCTCCTAGCACAGTGTCTGGCATAGAGTGGATATCTGATAAACTGTTGTTGAATAAATTAATGAATATCATAGAAGACTTTCAATATCAGACCAAGGACTTTGTATCTAACTCAACAGATGATGGAGGGTCCTCAAAGATGTTCAGGAAAACCTATTATTCAGAAATGTCTATTGTGGTTCACTCTGCAGTTGTGTGACCTGATCAGGGTGGCACTTTAGAAAAAGATACTGTGTAGCAGTGAAAGAAGAGACATTAGAGTAGAAAGTCCATGTCACTATTAACACACTGAACATTGTTTAAATCTTATCCTGAAGAGAGAGTTATGAGAATAGAAAGCAGAGGGCAGTCGTAGAAGCAAAATGTCAGAATTTGGTACCAATCACAGAAAAGAAGTCAGGAAGAGCATCTGAGGGATAATATGGCAAATTACATTTTCCAAGGACAGATACAACATTATCTTCTTCCCCACCACATAAGAAAATACAGTCTAATTCCCCTATTCTAGAATCCGAGCAAGCTCATCATTTGCTTGCAACCAAGAGAATATGGAGGAAGGGGTACATATGACTTCTCATGGGAAGTCATAAAAAGTGTTTCAAGTTCTGTCTTGCTGTCTGGAATAATTTAATCCTTGATATCCTTAGTCACTGTGTAAATTGCCTTCCTACCAGAGGCTCTGCTATGCTGTAAGGAAGCCCAAATTTGCCCCCATGGGAAGAGCACACAGAGAGACCCTAAGACCACACTCAGAGAGAAAGAGGAAATGCTTGAACAGATCCAGTAGGGGCAGCCCCTCATTATTCCTGCACTGTTAAAGAGACCTCAGAGGAGAGCCACCCAGCTGAGCACTTTCTGAATTCCTGACCCACAGAAACCATGAGAAATAATCGATGCATTCAGTTCATGTTATGCTGAGTTTAGATAAACAAATGGATCCTGCAGGCATGATGTCCAGCTGTCTGCTGGGAATATGGATCTGGCACTTGGAAGTGAGGGCCGGACTAGGGAAATAGATTAAAGGGTCATTTGAAGAGATACGAAGCTATGGGAATAGATGAGAATTGTCAAGGGAGACAATTTGGCCAGAATAGAGGAGGGCCAACATTTGGTTGGATGAGTAAGAGGAGTTAGTGTAGAATATAAGAATGTTAGGGACGCCTGGGTGGCTCAGTGGTTGAGTGTTTGCCTTCTGCTCAGGGCGTAATCCCAGAGCCCTGGGATCAAGTGCTGCATCGGGCCTCCCTGCGAGGAGTCCTGCTTCTCCCTCTGCCTATGCCTCTGCCTCTCTCTGTATGTCTCTCATGAATAAATAAATAAAATCTTTTTTAAAAAAGCAATGTTAGATACATGATTATCAGTTGGTTCATATGTTTATTACTGGCTCCCCTGATTAGACTATCCGATCCATAAAAGCAAGGATCAAATCTGCTTTTACTGCATTGATAAGTGCATTAGCCAGGCTTGCTACAGTCACTACCTCATAATCTCAGTGGCTTTCAGCAGTGGACACTTTTTCTCCTATAACATGCATGCTCCACTGCAAGCAGCTCCACTGCTCCATGTGTCTTCTTATTCCAGGATTAGGTGAAGAGTACCACTTCCATCTGGGACATTCTGTTTTCAGGGAGGAGAAGAGAAGCAAGAGGTCTACAGGAACTGGTGATGCCTCTAAATGCTTCTGTTTGAATGTGGTGTATATTATGTCTGCTTTTTTTCCATTGGTCAGAGCTTGACCCATGGCTAAGCCCAACATAGCCCCCAGAAAGCACAGCGAGTTACATGGTGCTAGGTGAACATGTAACCTTCTTATAGATATGTGGGTAAGAGTGAGTGATTGCAAAAGGTAACGTACCCTCCCACCAAAATAGTCCCCATGCTAGTACAACCCCCGGCACTTAGGAGGTGTTAAAAATTTTTGTTGAAGGAATGAATGAATGAACATGGTCAGAGACATGGGAGAAGATTGAAAGATAGGCAGTATTTAGAAACTCAAGGACAATTTGACCTCCAATTCCAAAAGGAATCTGGGAGCAGAAAACAGTAGATTTTATGAATCCAATGAGGTCATATACATAGACTGCACTTTATTTTCTACCATTTTTCTACCATTTTTCCATGGGAAATCTTATAGACACACCTGTCTCAGGTATGGATTCTGGGAGATAATTCATTTGTCCAAAGTTCCAGGACACTTCTATTCTGCATCTTCCCTGAATGCCACCCCTCCTTGCTTGTGAATTCCATTTAGATCTCTTGGAAAACGGAGCTGTAGGTGTGAGACTAGAAAGCAAATTCTCATTGAGCAGCATCCCACAAATCAAAAGAACTGTGTCATGGGAAGGAAGCTGTTCTCCTCATCTTCCCTTTGGAACAAGGTCGGTCACACTCTCCAAGGACACAGAGAAGGCACTGCAAAACTGGAGGGGCTCCAGACTGGGGGAGGTAGGGGGTGGGGGCAGGGGAGAGAAAGCCATGAGGTTCAGCTCTATAAACAACAGAATGAATGACAATGTTGCTGTGTTTTAATTTAGAAATATCCATGCAAGCCATGCTTGTTAGCTTTTTTTTAAATGTTTAATTCAAACTAATGAAAAATTGAAAGGAAATGAGATGTTCCATGAGATTTAGCAAACCACTGAATAGGTCTTATGGAATCTGACTGTAAAATTAGTTATGGAGAACTTTGGGCAAAAGCCACTCCTGAGATTAAAACGCTGCCCACCTGTTCCTAAAAGGTGGTGGTGCACACTATGAGGCCTCCGGTGGGGCTGTGCAAGGCCACTGTTCTTGTCCCATTACTAATTACCTAGAACATGAAATTTTTTTAAAAAGTGCAACTTTAGGGCAGCCCGGGTGGCTCAGCAGTTTAGCGCTGCCTTGAGCCTGGGGTGTGATCCTGGAGACCCAGGATCGAGTCCCACATCAGGCTTTCCTGCATGGAGCCTGCTTCTCCCTCTGCCTGTGTCTCTGCCTCTCTCTCTTTTCGTGTCTCTCATAAATAAATAAAATCTTTGAAAAAAATAGTGCAACTTTAGTCTACGAGCTGTGCTCAGTTGAGGTTTCTTGGCCAAAATACCACAGATTAACCAATGAAGAGAGAACTTTTTAAAAATCAGATTCTGAGATTATTTGTGTGTATATGTGGTATATGCATATGCATGGGTATTGAGATAGATGGAAATGGCACACAGATGTGACAATCTGTGAATTAGAAACCACAAGAAAAGCCATCATTGAATAGTTATAATACTTCTCTTGCATGGAGCTGAGTATCTCATGAATTTGTTTATCTTCAAAAGCTGAAACAATTTGGGGTAATGAACTTTCATCCCCTGAGTGTCTAGACTTAACCTTACCATGGTGCCTTCATGTGAGTGGAAGGGAGATGTTTGAGCCTACTACATATTCTCTTCCTTTCCTTCTAGCTGATGGGGAATTTAGTAGAATTCCATGTTAATGCAGCAAGAACCTGTGAGTTAAATCCAGTTAGTTTAGTTCTGTTATTTAGATTTTCATACATCATTCTGGCTTACCAGCCATCTTGAAAATTGGCTAGAACAATGAATACAGATTATCCCTTGTTGCTAGCAAGCCTGTGTGTGTTGTGCCCCATGCTCTAGGCACACTGAGCTTCTCTAAGCAATTTCCAGGCTCTGGGCTTTTGCAGGGCTGTTTCCCTGGCCTGGCCTGCTCTATTTTTTTCTGCCTTTCTTTCCTGGCTAACTTCTCAGGTTGCAATTTTAATACAGCTTCTACAGAAAAGACATCCCTGACTATCTATACTGCTCCCATTGCATCTGTACCAAGTTCCTCCTCCATAGTGCTCTCTTATAGCACCCTGCTCTTTCATCACTTGTGACTCTCTGTGTGCTGGCTTGGTTGTTGACTGTTGTTTTCTACCACCCTGTAAGGGCAGGGACACTTTCTGTCTGGTTCCCACTGCTTCCCCAGCACCTAGCAGAGTGTCAGACATATGGACACTCAGTTGCTGAATGGGTAAAAGTTCTGCCAACAGAAGGTAGTAATCTCTAGAAATGTTTTATTGTGGGGATAGAAATCCCTTAGAGGTCATGTGACTCTAACTAACCGTTGGAGACATCAGCTCCATGTTAACTGGTTGCACTTTGGTTGTTTTCATTCTCTTCTACAGGTCATTCTTCTGGCAATTGGCATGCAATGTGTGTTTCCAATTTCTTGCTATAAGAAACAATGCAGCTGTCAATATTCTTACATATGTTTCATTGTGCACATTTGCAACAATTTCCCCAGAGCCTATGCTTAGAAATGGAACTGGTAGGTAATAGGATATGCAAATCCTTATCTTTACAAGTTAACACCACTTATTTTCCAGAGTAGCTGTTCCAATCATCACTCCCAGTAGCTGTATCTGAGCGTTCCTGTTGCTCCACTTTCTTGGCAAGTTTTGATTTGAACAGATTTCTTAACATTTGCTAATCTTGTGAGTGCAAAATGGCAGGTTTAATTTTCATGAGTCCAATCTGTTTGGCCCAGAGGTTGCACACTGGTTGTGCATGGCTGAATGGGGCCTGTGATCTGGATGCCATCCATGGATGTGTTTGTTTGACCAAAGGATATTTTTTGAACCAAAAACTTGAGTTGGTTGCCAACATTTGAAAAATGGAAGATTTCACTTAAGAGTCTGGACTTCTGCTTTTTTCTTGGGGAAAAAAATGGGAAGACATCACTACACAGGGCCCATGTTCACACATGACAACAACTGGCAGTAGTTGAGAAGCAGCTACCATTGCTGGTCATTCAAGTGATAACTCTTTGCAATTGGACACAGTCTTACAGCCAGCCTATATCTTGTGGTTATCTCAGCTTTCTGGCCCCTGTAGACTTTTAAATTGTTTGCCCTGTTTTGAGCCTTTGTAAAATTGAGAAAGGCCTTGATAGATGGGTGCCCCCTTCACCCAAGTTTAACCAGGAATAGCCTTGCACAACAGCACTGGACACGTGGCTCCAGATAAAGATTAGAACAGTTGCGGGGCTCAGGTCTACTTCTTCCCTAAAACTTCTTCCCATTCATTTCCCTCTGCTGTGTCCTGCTCCTTTCTTTTATCCCTTCCTCAGATGTGATCTTCCCTGACTCTGAACTTCCTAAGCCCCTTTGTCTGTACTCCTCCTGAAACATCTATTTATTTTCATGAACTATTATGGTTATTCGTGGCCTTCCCCCCTTTCTTCTCTTTTGTGGAAAGCCCCTTGAGGTTTGGGACCATGTATTTACATGTCTGTCTTTTTAATGCTTGTTTATTTGTTTATTTTTGGTCCTTCATGGTACTTTAAAGTGGTGGCTTACACAGGGAAGTCTTATCTATTCATTTCAATACACATTTACTAAGCGCTCATATACCAGGCATTGTGCCGGGCACTAGGACCAGGAGATGCCATCATTGCCTTCAAGGATCTAATAGAATCCTGGGGGAAAGGACTACATTTGTTCCTTCCTTCCCTCCTTCCTTTAAACAACAAAATATGGGGACACCTGGGTGACTTACTGGTTGAGCATCTGCCTTTGGCTCAGGTTATGATCTCTGGGTCCTGGGATCAAGTTCTGCATCAGGCTTCCTGCATGGATGGAGCCTGCTTCTCCCTCTGCCTATGTTTCCGCCTCTATCTCTGTGTCTCTCACGAATAAATAAATAAAACCTTAAAAAAATATGTTGAATGCTTACTATGGGCCAGATACCGCCCTAAAGGCTGGAGAGAGAAGCAGACAAGATCCTATCTCCTGGAACTTACAGACTAGTGATGGCACAGACGCTCAGTTGCCTAAGACCTAAGAAGCTAGCCTACCCTGGGAGTCAAGCATGGGAAAGAAGCTAAGACCTGAGCTGATCTGAATCTAACCAGATGGGCTAACCAGATGAGCTTCTGGCTATGACAACCTCCCCACGAGAATATGTCCCTCTCAAAGGACCTTCCCCACCTATCCCTAGAAGAGGAGAAGAGGAAGCACAAGAAGAAGTACCTACTGCAGAGCCCCAGCTCCTACTTCATGGATGGGACATGCCCAGGATGCTACCAAAACCACCGTCTTTAGCCACCACAAGCAGTGGTTTTGTGTGTTGGCTGCTCCACTATTCTTTGCCAGCTTACAGGAAGAAAAGCAAGGCTTACAGAAGGATGCTCCTTCAGACAGAAGCAGTGCTAAAAGCATCCTGAATCAAGATGAGTGAGAAACTATCCTAATAAACACATTTTGGATTAAAAGAGAAGCAGCAGCAGCAGCTAACCAGATGAAGTGGGGAGGTGGAAAGGAATATTTCTTCCATGTCCACGCAGAAGAGCTAATGTGTAAGAGTTAGTTATGGTGAGATGGAGGCCCAGCTCTCAGGCGAGGGAGCGGAGTCAATGTAAGCTGGAATTGAGAGTGTCGGGCACCAGGACAGTGGGACATGAAGCTAGAGATGCAGGTAAGGGTCAGACCCCAAAAAGAACTGAGTGCAATCAAGCATTTAGCTGTTAACTAAAGGTGCATGAGACACTCAGTTGTTGATTGAATTAATGCACAGGTAAGTGAATATATAGCTGAGTATTCTGGAAACTTACCATCTGCTAGAGAAGTTAGGAGGTTGGGTAGAAGTTGGAGGTTGCAATTGTTTAATCAGGAGGGGAGAGAATGGATGTCGAACATTTCAGAGACCTAGCTACCATGACAAGAATCCTGTGAGCCTGGAGATTTATTAAAGATGGATGGCTCTTTGCCCTCACACCTGACTGGAAAAGGAATGGCCTTCCTCAGGCTTCCATAGTTCTGGAAAAGAGGAGGATTGTTGCCTGGGGAGGATTAGCTGAAATAGGTCCATAATGAGCCAGCCCTAAGTCATTGACAGCACTTGGCATTTAACTGTAAGGAGCGGGTCTTATTTCCTAAGCTCTTGCCTTGCTAGTGTACCTCAAGGCTTCTCATGCGAACAATCCTAATAAGTCGATTTTTTTCTCCTTCTGCTGCATTGAGGCTGCCTGAAAGCTTCCTGCCCCTGAGTTGATATTCTAGGCCATGCTGGTGGCAGAGCTTTCTCAGGCGCACAATTGAAATCTAAAGCATCCTTGGGGAAAGCTCCCCTTTGACCCAATGCAACTCTTGACTGGAAGAACTTTCTTCTCACGGGGTTTATTACAATTGATTCCTGAAAATTATAGCAAAGTGTAAGGCCCTGCTGGCCTGTGACTGGTTTGTGTGTCTGTTCATTCTGTTGTTAATTTACCCAGTATTAAGAAAAAGAGCCTCCTGTGGCCCTCTACTTGCTGCCATCCACCTCTACCCTTTTGTGCTCTCTGGACTTTTGTTTGGAATGCCCTCTTTCCTTTCAAGGGCCATGTCTTCCATAAAGTCTCTCCAATAATCCCAGACCACAATGCTACATTTCCTTCCTGACCTGCTCGTAACTCTTACCAATTACTCTGTATGTGTTGCATTTGATTATATTATTTATTTGTACACCTTTTTATATGTATGTGCCTTGAGTCTGCAAGTTACAACTTGGTAGTAGCCCAATAACTATTTGCTGAATGTATTAATGACGTATAAAACTGAAGGATGAGGACTGAGTGATATCCCTCTTTGCTTGCCCCTGCTATGCTGCATCCATTGATGGGACCATAAGAAATACTCAGTGAATATTTTTGAAGCAAATGAAATAACAGAAGTTAGACTGGAGGGTAGTACATCACAGTGATTAAGAGCATAGAATATCGAATCAAGTAACTCTAATAAGTTACAAGCTAAGGATGTAGATGAGTTCAGTAACTTCTTTGTGGCTTAGTTTCTCCATTTGTAAAATGGGGTTTGTAGCAGTGTCTACTTAAAAACATTTTGCTGGAGGTTGAATAAGGTAATGACTATATACAAAGCTAACTAAAGGCAGCTAAAATGAGCCACAAAGTGGGCTGTGAACAATTTAACTGCACAGGTATGTTGAGGGTTCGACTAAAGCTTTGAGATTGAAAAGGGAAGCAAAGAAGTAGACAGCTTTGTTGGAGCTTAGAATCAACCTCAAAATAATACAAGCCTCTAGGGAACATTCCAAGTTAAGTGACCTGTAACAGATAGGGACATCAAAAAGTAAAATCAAGCAGGATGGAGCAGACTAGTTGTTCCCAAATTCACACCCCTCATACCCCTTATGGTTATTCCCTTTTAATTCTTTTTCTATACTCAAAGAGAAAAATTTGATGGCATTTTCATTTGATGGAATCTTAGTTTGGTGGTTCTCATCCAGCCACACTTGAACACTTGCTGATCTTTACCGTGGAGGAGAGCCTTCACCTCTGGCTGCAATCATTTGACAGCCCATTGTATATCTTAGCCAGAATTCAATGTCATTGTTCTGCTACTTATTTTTATGACTATCTTTTATTTAAGTAATACTGGATTTTCCATTAATAGTAATATAAAGTTTCCTTTTACATTTTGAGGAAAAAAAGAAATCAATAATTAAAAATTAAGTAGATCTTAAGTCTCGGAGGTCCACAGTTAAATAAAATATCATGAAAGAGTTCTAGGAGTTATGCAACCTAGGCATTTCACTTCGTTTGCCCGAGCCTCCCATTTTCTGGTCTATAACGTGAATGAGTTGGACAAGAGAGAATTGCTGTGGTTCTGTCTCGCTTGTATGTTCAAGCATTTGGTCGGGGGAGGTGTTAGAAAAATTCTCCTTGACGGTGGATGGCTGACTTGGCTTGGAAGAGTTTGCTTTGCAGGGAGGTGGTGAACGGTGAGGCTGAACAGATGCACTGTGCCAGGGACACGTGGGGTGTATTTATTCTCTGGCTATGTTTATTCATGTGCACCAGCCCCAAGTTTGCCATCCTTATTTTAGGACTGAAAATGTTCGTTTCAGACCCAAACTTGGAATTGGCAAGTAAAACGACACCAACATGTGGCCAGTTGAACTCTTATTTCCCCATATTTCCTTCGACCATATTTCCATATGACCTTGGAAAAGACAACATTTTCATTCCTCTTAAAGAAATGGCTCTAGGTGGGTCCTGTTCTCTAATTTCTGTTATGCTAATAGCTATCATTTACCTAGCTTTTAGTAGTACCTGGCGCACTGCAAAGCACTGTAAGCATTTTATATTGCTAATCTGGCAAC
Organism: Canis lupus dingo; assembly: GCF_003254725.2. NCBI lineage: Eukaryota > Metazoa > Chordata > Mammalia > Carnivora > Canidae > Canis > Canis lupus. The sequence continues at coordinate 51,448,368 of NC_064246.1, read as the reverse complement.
AGTTTGAAGAGGGAGACACTGCTATTCCTCTTTTACAGTGAGGTAACTGGGGCTCAGAGAACTTAAGTGACTTGCCCAATGTCACACAGCTCGTAAGAGACAGGAATGGGATTCAAATACGGCTCCGTTGGGTTCCAAAGTCCGTGCTTTGAAATCGTTACGTTATACATTGTTAGCATTTTCTGTATCAGATTTTTTTGAATCTTGAGATGAAAAATCTATGAGTTGAGGACTTGAATTCAAGGGTTACTTTTTGTAAAAGAAACTTAATGTATTCGAGAAATGTTAACCGAATGGAATACTATCAGGTTATTAAAATCACAAGCGTAGGGACCGCACTAATGCAGGAAAACGTTCATGTGACATACCACTCACACTGGTGAAAAGCCAGTGTGGGGGGAATGTACATACTGATCACAATGCTGCTAATATAATCTTAATATATGTCGTCAGGGACCTCACAGAATTTGGAGGATATGGATAGTTCAGAGGTCAGTGTCTTTTAGGCTCTTTTTTTCTGCAAGATTAATATATAAATTTATGCAGAGGAGTGAGGAAGGGTTTTTTTTTTTTTTAATGGGACTAAACCAGCATTCATTTTAAAAGAAGTATAGCTATGGCTAGAGCCCTAAACTTGCACATTATGGGACCACCTGAAGCAATGACCTGCTGCTTGGGACCAGAGTGAAGTAAAAATCTCTCCTGAACTTCCACTCCTCTGTGGTCCTGAGTCCACTTCATGGAATCAGAATTTGGAGAGAAGCTTCCTCGTACCAGAAGTTTGTAAACGTTTTGGGTAACTGACCTCAAGAAAAATCCATACATGCGTACGCATAGAATACTTTGCAAACCCATGAGCCCCTGGGCCTATGTGAAGCACCTGCTAAAAAACTCTTCTGAAATCCCAGCTTGGATGGTTGCGATAAAGTTAGGTCAACCTGACAGGGTCTGATTTCATGGCAGGAAAGCAGAAATGTTCATTCTGGTGGTCTCGTTGGTGTGGGGTCCTTCGCAACTGTTCCCGTGTTCATGACTATCTTCCAGGCTGGACAGAGCAAATTATGCTGTGGTTTTAAGAGTGCCGTTTTGGGAACTGGTTGCTAGGATTAAAATGCCAGTCTTGTTATTTATTACCTATATAAAACTGAGTGTGCTACTTAATTTTTCTGAACTTCTGTCTCTCCTATAAAGCAGAGATGAGCAGTGGATATGAGCTAATGGCGAGGAGGAGGACATTGAAATTTCACTGACTGGTTGTGAAAATTCAATAATACACGTCATGTAAGCACTTAGCACAGTGCCTGGCACAGAGAAAACCCTAAGTAAACAACTTACTTAAGATAGCACACTAGTAATGAGCATGGTGGAGCCTCTATCCCAGATTATTCTTCAAGCTCATTTCTCCTTATGCATTATTAGAAGTCATATAATGCATTGTGCATTTTCTATCTACGTACGGAACTAGGTAGCTATATACTAACCATATATTTTTTCCTTTTTTCCCTTTCACATAAATTAGGTATCTTTTCAGAGAAATTAGTGAAATGAGTCAAAAAGTATGCCTGTCAATAAATTTTACTTCAACAACAGTGAAGATTTGTTCTTGAGACATTCTTGTAAAATTTTGTCATTTAAATCAAAGGCTTCCCTGGCTAAAGCTTGCTAGTAATTTATGTGAAATTGCCAGTGGTTAAGCAAGCCCTATGTCTGCAGCTACCCCCTTGTTCTCTCCAAGGGCCTCCTTTCCAGATGCTGTCTCCCTGGGCCTGCGGTGAGTCTCCCCCACCTGCATCTCTCAGTTCTAAAGTTACTTCCTCCATCTTCCTTCATCCCCACCCTGATTCTTTGTCCACCCCCAACCCCACCTAATTAGCAGTTCCTCTGCTGGAAGTTCTCCTTTATTGTATTTACTTCCATCTCTAATTAAAGTGAGTGATGATTTGACTCCTATCTGTTTTCTCCACCAGACTATAACAAACAGGAAAGCAGCATCTGTATATTGTGCATCACTTTTGGTTGAATAAGCCAATAAACATGTTCTTTGGGCACTCACTACTGCACCCTTCCCTAGGACTGAATCTTCCATTCTCACAGAAAACTTTCAGGCAGGTAGCATTTTATTCTTCCTACATCCCAGAAAGCAGAGGGGCAGAGTGTATAAATAACTTGCTTCAGATTACAGGGTAGGTAAATGGTTGGGGCCTCACCTCCTCCGGTGATTTCTGACCCTCAGGCAGTGAAAGGCAGGAGTCTGCAAACCTCTGTAGGGCCAGAAGCAAAAATCTTAAGAGTTCTCTAATACCCCAGAGAATGGCAGTCTGCAGCTAGTCAATTAGAAGAGCATCATCAAAAACTAAGTCCCTCTGACTAATGAGGTGCCCCAAATTGAGATGTCACTTATAATATCTTTCCTCCTACACTATCTGGATCAAAATCCCAAGGTAAAGGAGTCATTTTCATTTTTTCTAAGGGAAATCTAAACACTTGAACATTAAAAAACAACTTGTCCTCAGAGAGAGAGAGTTAAAATAGGTTTCAGTATTAACTTCTTAATGATTTTTGAAATATGCAGATCTTGTTGGAACAGATGTGCCACAAATGGATGGTATCCAATGTCCTGTTAAAATCTGGGATGCCTCAGAGACTATAAAAATAAAATTCTAAACACAATTTCATCCTGGCAAAGGCTGGATAACCATTCTGGATTGGACCAAAATATCTAATTGGCTCGGGTGCAGAGGATCAATGGCATTCTCCAGTTGGTGAACTTCTTCTGTGAAGATTAAATGGAATCATGAGATTGTAATTAGTCGTAATTATAGCAATAGTTTCTTCTGTCTTTTCTCTTTGCTGAAGCACTCGCCTGTGATGGCTTTGAGATAACTTATTCCTGAGCCTGGAAAGAGCTCTGAAAAAGAAGTTTTCCATTCAATTCTCTAATACCCCACTTATGCTTTAGGACAAAAACCAATTGCCTTTAGAGTTAGTCATTTCAAAGGTTTTTTCTTTCTTCTGCCTCAAAGTAAAGCAGAAGCAGTGAAGTAGGTTGGGGAAGTAGCAAGTCCAGCTACAAGGTACAAACCAAACTTCCTCACTGAGGGACACTGTACCTGAGATGGAGATACTAGTAACAACAAATGAAATCAGATAGAGGCTCATTTCCTTGGGAAGGACAGGAATAAGAAGCTGCCGCTTACACCCCAGGCTCTTTGCACAACCTCTGGTTTTGCTCTTTTCCAGCTATGGAGTGTTGACATAAACTACTCCTAGGATGTCTGGAGCACCTCTCCTGTGGAATGCTGGTTTTATTCTTTCATCTCCCATCCAATTGCTGAGTTCCATACTTTTCCTCCACTCAGTAAGAGAATTCTTTGGTGAAAATACCCATCACTTCCATTCCTTTTTTGAGCCCATTCTTGAAGGAAATGTAGAGTAATATGAGTCCTGCCAGGCCCGTGTATGGAAAAATTCTAGAAACTTCTTACCCTGGGCAAGGAGATTCCAGGCCCTGATTCCAGGCCCTACTGAGGTCTGGAAATACAGCAGACAGGGTCAGAGTGCATTTATAGCTTGTCTTGGAGCCTTCTAGAAGGAATATATGCCTTGTGAGATTGTTATTCCTCAGAAGTAAGAAGAATAATGAGCTACAATTATATAGTGATTACTATGTGCCAGCCAGTCAATCAACGGATCTTTCTTGCATGCACACGTCGTTGCCAGTACCATTTGCACCCCTGGGAATAAAGCAAGGAAAACATTGCAGATCCAGTGCTTACCCTGGCCCTTATATTTGCAGTGGGAAGCTGCCTCTTTGAAGCTCCGTATTTGACATTTTTCGCTGTGAAAAAGGAATTCGACTCGCTAAGGCATTCTGGGCATCAGAGTTAAGGAAGAGGGAGAAGAAATTCCAGGGAGATGGCCGGGGTGAGACCAGTGGTTCTCAAATGCTGGACCAGACCAGCAGCACCCACAGCTGGGAACCTGTCTTAGGTACACATTTCTCAGGCCCCACCCCACAGCCACTGAGCCAGAAACTCTGGGGGTGGGGCCCGCAAGCTGTGTTTTGCAAACCCGCCACAGATTCTGACGTTTGCTGAACCTTCAGAACCATTGGATTGGACCTAAGGAAGAGTGCTCTTCCTGGGAGAGTTTCCCAGCAGCACACCAAACAGCCGCTGCCAGTGGAGCACAGTTCCCCACCACTGGGGAGTCTGCAAAAAAGATGACTTGAAGAACAAATAGAGGGTGTGGGCGTCAGCATTTCCCAAGCTTATTTAACAATGAAATAATTTTATAATTATGAGGTACTGACAGGACACCAATGGGAGCTTAGGAAATAGAACGCGTTAAACAGATTGCACAAAATGCTCCCGAAGGAAATAATTGCCCTATAAATAAACGAAATAATTTGCCAGTAAATTGTAAAGTTGTTTTTTTGATACTTTATAATGTACAAACATATTAGGCCAATAAGATAATTGATGTATTAATGTGAATGCTGCTAATATACTTTATCTCCAAACCCCTTAGGACCCAGGGCTTCAACTCCCTTCTCACACCCCAGTCTTGCCAGTCTTGTCCTGTGTCCTTGCTCCCAGGAGGCCTGTTCAGGCCTTTCTAGCTTATCAATCCTGATGGGCCTGTGCTTGTCCCTCTAAGTGCAGCCCATCTGTCTGCTCACAAATCTGTTCTGATGGGATAGCAGTTGTTAATGAGTTATTGGTTCATCTCTTGGGGGATCTGTTTGCTTTTTCACTGGAGCCTTCTAGAGCCAATGCCGGCTAGGGGGAGAGTTTTAGAAAGTCAACCTGGCAGAAGGGCTTGATGTGGAGAGAATTTCTCAGGGTCGGCCCCCAGAATAATTTCCTGCCTCAGAATTATCCAGTGCTTTCTGAAAAGAAAATTCTCTCCTTCTACCCAGATACATTGAGGCACATGTCTGCAAATGTGGCCTGGATCTGCCTTTTTTAAGTGTCCCAGAGGAGTCATGGACTCCCTTACGTTTGCAAACCATGGGAGCCCAGTCTCCTCCACAGCTCCTATGGAATCATCCTTTTAAGCTCAGTCAAGTCCATATTTGACTTCTCTGGTATTTTCCAGAGAGAAGAATATTCTTCTCTGGAGTTCTGACTGCCTCAAGACCTGACAATGAAGGCGAATTATAACCACTGACTTGGCCTGAATTTGATAGGGGGTATGGGAGAGACAGGATGTGCTTGCCGTACTCCTGTCACTCCAGCAAAGTCTCAGTCTGCTACCTCTTTGGGGTTCTAAGTCTATTTGCTTTTCTCCCAGTGGGTACAGGGATGGGTGGGGATGATAGGATGAAGACAGGGAGACAGAAACACTTTATTCTGCTTTTCCTATAACTATTGTATGTGAATAGATACCTGTTTATGGTCATTTATTCTTCCCCCTAATATTTTGGCCTCATTTAGACTGGGGATTAACATGATCAAGAGGCAGCCCTCTGGGTTCCTTTGCAATAATCTAAAAATAAAGAAAGCCCAAAGGATCCATTCCTTCTTCTCATTAATTTGAAGGAAGGCAGATGGTGCCCAATAACCTGGTTTGAATTGCCAGTGAAGCTCATCATCCTATTGCTATGCACTTGCTGTTAAATTTAACGGATGGTGTTAGGTGTGCAGAATGAGCTCAGAGAAAGGTTATCCTGTGCCCATAGGGCAGGAAAGCAAGAAAGGGTGTAAGTCTGAGAAGGAGGGTGTTTTAAGGCATGTGAACAACTGAGGAAGACTCTGAACTATTGAGACAGAGGGGAAAGTATGGCAGGTGGAGATGAATTGGCAGGAAAGAAGCACTTTCTGAGAAACCTGAGGATGTCCAAGTTGTAAATTCGAGGGCCCAACCATGTCTCACTTGTCACTCCTTTCCTGTCATCCTTACATGCTTCCTGGGCAGTCCATAAATGCGAGCTGAATGAGCGGTGGATAATATAACAGGAGGAAAGAACAAAGAAAGTAGGACCAAGAAAGGGAGAGGACACGAATTCCCACCACAAAGTTGCAAGAAAGAGTCCTAGGCTGGGGGAACTTGGGTTGTAGTCCTGACCCCAATATGATGTCGCTGAGAAAATTCTCACAAATCACAGATGGTGGAAGGTGGGAAGGAACCACATTACATAAGTAACCTGCCTCCTTCATCTGGAACTAGAACTCAAGACTTCAAACCTTCTAGTGCTGTTTCCACAGGCGTCAACAAACTTGCTCCTTCCTTGCGTGCTCAGTGAATGGTTTACTGATTTTTCTAACTCAAAATTGTTAATTCTGCTGGTTTTTTAAAATGTCAAAATTAAGTGACTGGACTGGAAGATCGATAAGATCTGGAATTCTAGTGTGTGCTCTATTCCATTTGTAAAGGGCCAAGTTTGTCTTGTTTTGTTTTGATAGTACCTAAAATGTTAGGGTCCCCGAACCAGCTTAACTCAGTTATGAGAATGGGAAAAGCCTGAGGGGTCAATTTCCCTAGAGAAGAATCAGTTGTGGCTTGGTCATCTCTGCTCCAGGAATCAGACATCTTGCTCTAATGCTGGGTTTATGTAATGTTCACCTGCCTCTTATCTATTCCTTTTATGCTGTTCATTATTACTATTCTTTTTTAAGAGAACCACCTCTCCTTCCGTCTCATGTCATGTGGTTATGGGAGGCCTGACCCTGCACCTCCCACTCCCTAGCCAGGTTTAGCCACCCGCTGGCCACAGTGTTTGTTTCAAGAATGAGAATTTAACTCAACACAGCTTAATGAGTTTCAGCCTCAGAATTTTTGTCAAAATAATTGAGATTGAGGCTTCCCCTTTCCCTAGGAGTCACTAAACTACATGAATATAAGCTTGAAGTTTCAGATGGCTATTGGCTCTTGAGAGGAGCCTGCACCTGACAATGTAGCCAACATAGAGCCACTCAAAAGTGGACAGAGATGAATTCCAGGTGACACCCAGATGACTAGTTGACAACCTGGATTAAGCCATATCTGAAGGTAGGTTTACCCCTGGAGTCTTCAGTTCAATGGGCTAGTGAATTCTCTCCTTTTGCTAAAGTTTGTTTTAATTGTATTTTTGTCATTTGAAATGAAAAATTTCCCAAATAACAGATACCTTGGTACTCAGGGCTATGTGCAGAGAGGGGAGAAAAAAACATCTGCAATGTAATGAGCCTGTACAGGAGCAGCAGCCTCTGTACAACCAGCTGCAGGGAGCAGGCTTTAGCAATATTATGTTGTTAGAACTGAAATCCAACTGACCAGTTTATGTCTGATCTGTTACAGTCATAGAGACAGTATGGTGAGGCAGGGGTTGGCAAAGCATTGTCTTCAATTCTGGAAAGTTTAAGAAGGCAGATTCCTGGAATTTCCCTGGATCAACTGATTCAGATTCTGGGAGTAGAGGCCTGGGCTCTGCTTTCTTACAAGATCCCCAGGGTACACACTGAAGTTTAAGATCCACTATCATGGTAACGAGAGGCCAGACTTTGAAATTAGAAGATCTGGATTTGAAGGTGGCCTCCACCACCTCCTTTTAAACTCAGTTTTCTTGTCAGTAAAATAGAAATGATAATAATTTACAGAATTGTGAGGATAAATGAGGTAATGTGTGCATATAAAGCACTTAAGCCGGTGTTTGTAGAGAAGAACAATCCAAATATTGTTATTATTAAAATCTAAAACTATAAGAGAAAGGAGCATGCCTGCGAAATCTCACAAGGACAGATAAACATAATGTGTGAAGTACGGTGCTCCTCAGAGTACAGGACATTACATGCATGGTGGGTAAAATCAGAGGTTCTCGAGTCAGAGTGCCTCAGTCAAATTCTGTTTCTGCCACTCACCAGCCGTGTGATCTCCTACTTGACTGCTTTGTGCCTCAGTTTTCTCATCTGTAAAACAGGATTAAGAGTGGTACTTAACACAGCATTTTGGCAATGACTAAATAGGAAATAAATGCAAAGGACAGAAACAACACTTCCCCTTTTCTGGTTACTGTGATGCTTTTCCCTTATGCTTCACACCTACATTGCTTTATTCCTCTGGGACCCTCTCCCATTGGCTCTTGCCTCTCTTACTGAATGAGGAAATTAGATTCAGAAGGAGGGCCTCCCACTTGTAGCTCTTGACTTGAGCTGAAGCCCCGTAACGAGGCTAGCTGGGGAGGGGTAGAGATACCTGCTTTGTGGTGTGGGGGCCTGGTTCTTGTACCGACAACCTACATGTTAGGAGAAATGTCTGGAACTTCCAACTGACATTTGCAAAGTGCCAAAGTCCCAAAGCATTTCCCCTCTGATCAAGCCCAAGGTAACGTCAGGGCCCAATGTATTAATTAAGCAAATGAAGAACAAACTGCCATCTTTGGGCTGTAAGTCATTCTAATGGATGTAGTTCTCTAGTCCTGCCTGCAAGATCCGCGTAGGTATGGAACATTCAAAGATCTGTTCAATACAACTTTTTAGTGAAAAAAAAAAATGCTAGCAAGCCATATAACAAGCATATAACTGCAGGAGAAAATGACTATTTGGCTGTGCTGTAAAAGTGCTTGGAAGAGTTGGAAGAAATGTCTAAACCTGAAATCCAGGTTGGGCCTCCTCTTCCTTACCTGTTAAATAAGAAGATGATCTTCAATGTTTCTTTTAACCTTGGTTATTTAAGATTCTTAGGTTCCACATTCTGTAATGTTATTCAAAGTTTCTTCTCTGAGGAAGTCTCTCCATCCCTCTAAATTTCCAACAGGATGGGTGACATCTGCAGTTGAAACCAGGCCATGTTGTCGAACAGTTGGCAAATGTAAGCTATTCTCTTCTCAGTAGAATGGGTGCAGGGTTGCATATTAATTTACAATTACTCATAAAGTAGACGGCAAAGGCTTCTCTTTTGTCAACACTTGGACATACAAATTAGGTAATATTGAATGGGCAATGAATATTTCATTTCCACCTTGCCTCATGATGCCAATCACCTTAAATGAAACTAGATTAGCATCAGAAGTGACTCACACTTGGTTAGGTATCCAAGTCCGGCCCCTCAGACTTGCTGCATTTTGGCCTCAATTTGTGAGCCAAATTCTCTCACTGACTATGCAAGGGCAGAAGAAGAACTACATTAAACCAACTTCCAGTTTATACTGGGTATGAACTTCAGTGTCTCAAAGTAATCTCAGGTTCTGACAGTATGGCAGAACAGATTCATAGAAGGGCTGAATGAAAAAATAGAAATAGAATTTTATAAAATTCTGGCATGACAGACAAGAAAAAAAATCCTCCGGTGCAAGGATTGAAGAGGAAAATCAAAGCCAGGATTGTAGTGGAGGGCTGGCATTTCAGCAAAATTTCTGACCCAGATATTGGCCCTAACAGTGAAAGGTTGGGGACTTGACACTTGCTAGATCTCCAGGAGATGTGGCCTCAGGCCCTTGCTGGGCAGGGAAACCAGACCTGAGCTTCAACATAAAGCTCTGAGCATTGACAAGTTACACTGTCCATAGGGTGGCAAGTATAAAATCTCCACATTTGAGTCTAATAAAGCGGGAAGAATGCTTGCCACCTGTCTAAAGCCCTAGTTTATAGAGGAAAATAAGTTATATCCAAAGAAACCAAAATCCCAAATCTGTGCCACATATAGGTGTGGTATCTAAATGTGTACTACTCCTAAGACAGCACAAGCTGCTTGGGTCAGTTGAGCCCTTAGGATAAAATAGAAGCAATTGTGAAACTATTGGAACACAAATAGCCACAAAGGATGCACACAGGGAAATGAACCACCATGAGTGAGACTCAGCAGGTGCAGAAAAAAAGAGAAAGAGCACCCTAAGAATAAGAAATAATAGAAATATCTGTAGGAGACTATAAGAATATTTGAATGCTCTTATGAAGAAATTAAATAAGAAATATTTGAAACTATTAAAGATGAGAGAAGGAATAGAATGATAAAAGAAGCAGCAGATTTTTAAAAAAGGATTTTACTTATTTATTCATGACAGACACAGAGAGAGAGGCAGAGACACAGGCAGAGGGAGAAGCAGGCTCCATGCAGGGAGCCCGACGCGGGACTTGATCCTGGGTCTCCAGGACCACACCCCCGGCCGAAAGCGGCGCTAAACTGCTGGGCCACCAGGGCTGCCCAGAAGCAGCAGATTTTAAGAAATTATACAAACAGAGCTCCCATATAGGTTGACCAACTATCTCGCTTTACCCAGGACTGAGGGATTTCCCAGGACACAAGATTTTGAGTGCTAAAATAGAGTCTCAGGTGAACCAGGCTAGTTGCTCACCCTACCTCCACTGGTAATTGAAGAGATATTAATAAAGGAACTATTCACAAGCTTATGGACATGGCTTGGGGAGCCCAACAAGAAAAGATGAAGTACTCTGAACCCAACAATAATTAGAAGCCACCTCTAAGTCTGAACAGGCAGGAAGAAGGTGTGGTTCCTAAAACCCAGTGAAATAAGTAAGCTCCATGGAGCTGACAGGAGCCTTTAGTGGAGGGAAACACATTAATTTCCTCCCACCTTCTCTCTGAGCTTTTTTTTTTCTCCCTGAGCTTATACTGGGGCCTCTCACTGGCTAAACTCCATCAAAAGCCAAAGGACAAGGGAACCCATTGACCTAGGCAATACAGATCAGCCTCTTGAGACAAAGAGCAAGGTAAAGGATGATACAGAATGGATCTTGGGGGGCAAATAGAAAAAAAAAAAAACAGGAAAAATGCACAACTAAATTGGCCATCTGAAAACTCAGGAGACATCATGCCCTATTAAAGCAGGTCACACAATATCAGAATTAGAAGAAAGAAAACCAAGACAAGAGTTATGAAAGCTGAGCCCTGGTGACCTATCCAGTCATCACAATTGATGTGACTGTGAAAGCTCTTCTTTACATCAAACCACTCATCCATTACTAAATCATGGAATCTTTCTAGAAGAGTTCTCCAACTGGACATCCAGGGGTCAAATCTTATTTGTAGTGTGGTTTGTTCTACACGATATTTTTAAATAAGTCTGAATGACCCAACAATATTGAAGAAGTCAGGAGAATTCACATTAGAAAATGGATTTCTAGCGTTCATGTTTCTATGTTCTTGAGTAGCAACACTTGCCAAAGGAACTAGTTTGGGCGGTCCTCACCCCACCTCAGTTCCCCACTGGCCTTACCTGGCCCTCTGTACATTTATACAACCCATTTGCTCCTCATAGGGATCTGATTTGCAACCCTTGAATGAGCTCTTTCAGCTTTCAGCTTTAACAATCTGTGAAATATAAGTCAGGCTGTATTTTTTGCATATGAACATAGGCTTTTTGAATTTTCTAATCTAGGTAGATTGGGAAGTTGGCAGGTGTTTATTTTTGCGTATCTTCCTGTATATCTTAAACACAGCACATATGCAGTTTTATGAAGCATATGGTTTTCCATGCGCATAACTACACTTTGTTGATTTTTTCTTTCCCTAAGTTCTCCAAAAGCCCAGTAGAATAAACACAAGCTGCCACTTGGAAAACAGTTCTGAGAAAGAGGCCAGCTGGGGCAGAAGAAATGAGGGGATTCAAAAAGCTGCCAAGTGACCGTATTTTGGGTATAGGTTTCTACGGTTCATGAAGACCACAATACTTCTTCTCCCCTTTGCATGGTATATGGTGAGCATGAGTGTGAAGCAACCCACTGGTGGGTGCCTTGGCTTTTTTAGCTTGTGGTGAAGGAGCAGAAAGGCAAATTCAGCTTCTCTATCCATGGCAGACTTTCAGTGGAAAACACCTGGAAACATTTTACTGAGTGATGGGCCCTGGGTTATAATCTTCTGCCAGCAGCTGTGGCAGGAGGTCCCAGTGAACAGGAGATTCTTTTCTAGGCTCAGGGGAGAGATAAATTTGAAAAGGAGTTTTTCCTCCATAGACCAGCCCTGCTTAAGAGGTGCAAACAGTGAATTGTCAGGCCAGGGAACCTTAGATAAGCATTCTTGGAAATTGCAGGAACATAACCCAGAGGGATCAAGAAACTGGTGCTGTCTAGCCAGCATTCTGCGCTCAAGCTAACCGCTTGCCTGACTCACAGAGGACCACCCGTCAGCCTTCCCTCAGTGCTTCATCTGTACTTGGCTTCGACCACTGCTGGAAAATGATTAGGCCAAAGGATTAAAGTGTTGAAAGAGAAGCTCCTAACTCTTTTTCTAGAATAAACAAGGATTGTGGGATGAATATAGAATATGCATTAATTTTCCTGTAGACAAGACTGGTGCTAATCCCCTTCACCTCCAGGAAAGGTCAATGTGTTTTGTGTGTTTCAGGCTGAACTAGCACCTGCCGAAGTTGTTAAGGAGAAAAGTTTGTCTTGACATCTCCTGTTCCCTTTATGAGATCTCGTTCATTGCCCACCGTTTACCATTCCCACACCTTCCTGGATTTTTGGCCCCTCCTATCGGCTTCATGTACCTGTCTCACCTGCCAGCTACCTGTCCTGCAGCCCCCACCACAACTTCCCTCTCCTCCTTGTCACTGCGTCATGGAGGTTTCCTACTAGGTAGGATGACAATAGAATTTTATGTCCCAACTAGCACATTTTTAAGAGTAAAAGAGTGCTATTAATAATGATATCTACATGACAACATTTACCCACCCCAAAGAATATATTTATATTTCCACAGGGTCTTCCAGAAATATTTTTATCTTGACCCAACAAAGATATCTAAGGTTGAGGATTCAGATATTTTGACATATTAGCAGGTGAACGGGAACAGGGGGCAGGTAGGGCTTTTGCAGCAGGCTATATCAAAACAAGTGAGTGGCTAGGGAGACCCACTTGGAAATAAATAAATCTGAATCATACCCTTAGGAACTTTTAATTTAATTTGGAAAGTCAGGACTGGCGGGATGAAAAAGTACTTGAGACAGGTTTGGAGAAAAAAGTGATGTATTTTGCCTTTAAAATAAAACAAACTTTAGGGGTGCCTGTGTGGCTCAGTCCGTGAAGCATCTGCCTTTAGCTTAGGTCATGATCCCAGGGTCCTGGGATTGAGCCCTGTGTCAGGCTCCCTGCTCAGTGGGGAATCTGCTTCTCCCTCTCCCTCTGCCCTTCCTACCCCCGCTTGTGTTCTTTCTCTCAAATAAACAAAATCTATTAAAAAAATAAAATAAAAACAAGCTTTAACCCTACATCCCCATTTCATTCCAATAATGAAAAACAAAATTCTGAATTACTATTGACAGAGCTGGGAACTTACATTCTGTGGTGGCAAAAAGAAGTAACTAGATCACAACATACAAGAAATTGTTAATAAATATGGTGAGTACAATCAACTAGGGACAGAAGCAAATGACCAAGAAGGGAGGACCACTTTTAGGTATAGTCAAGGAAGGCTTCTTGGAGGAGGTGGCATTTATCGGAAACCTGAAGCATGAGAATGACTCGGTCAAGTGAAGGGGCAAAGGAGAGTGTCCAGGCAAAAGGGACAGTATGTACAAAGGCCTGGATTACTAGGGCAGGCTTGAAACCCTAAGAGAAGCTCATATGCCTAGAGAAAGGGGAGGGAAGGACGGTGTGGAATAAGGTAAAGTAGAAAGGGGGCTGGTATTTTAAAGGCCTCTAAAAGTTTGAATTTTATTCTCAATGCAGTGAGGATCCTTTGAAGTTTGTAAAGTTAAAAATGCTGAAACACACAGAAAAGTGTGCCATTCTACCAAGAATAACAAGTGCGTACACCCTATGACAAATTCCCTAGTTGTGATGTAGAATATTTTGATTCCTTCTAGAAAATTCCCTTATGTCCCCTTCAAATCAATTACCACCCCCAATAGGTAATCACTCTTCTGATTTCTATCCCCATATATTTGTTTTGCTTATTCTTTTTTGTTTGTTTGTTTTTTAGAGAGAGCATGGCACAAGATGGGGAGTTGGGTGGGGGAAAAAAGAGAGGGAAAGAGAACATCCTAAGCAAGCTCCATGCCCAGTGAGGTCTCACAACCCTGAGATCATAACCCGAGCTGAAATCAAGAGTCAGATGCTTTACCAATGGAGATCCAGGCATCCCTATTTTACTTATCCTTAACTTCATACATTTGAAATCATGTAATATGTATTATTTTGAGTCTAGCTTTAGTGCGCCATAACGTTTTGGGGATTCATCCAAGTTATTGAATTCTTTGTATTGTTAAATATCATTTAATCGTATGAATATACCACAATTGGCTCATCCACTCTCTTGTTGAAGGACTTTTATCCTTCAGTTTTTGGCTTTTCTGAATAAAACTGCTGTAAACGTTTCTGTATGGGTTTCCTTGAGAACATATACTTTCACTTCTTTTGGGTAAATAACTGGAGTGAAATTGCTGGATTATAAGTAGGTATATTACTATTCTTTCTTTTATGTTTAGAATGAATCCACTTTATGGAGGAATCATTTACAGAAAATAAAATCCACCTATTTTAAATAAATCATTTGATGAGTTTTGACAAATGTGTACAGTATATAAACATTCACCATAAGCATAACAAAGAACATTTATATGTTCTTAGGAATCTAAGAATCTAAGAAATGTTCTAAAGAACATTTATATGTTCTTTAGGAATCCTCCTAAATTCCCTTATATCCCTTTGGAGTCAATGAGTTCCTCATCCATTGTCTTTGCCAACCATTGATCTGATTCCTGTTGCCATAGTTTTGCCTTTTCTAGACTTTCATATATTAATGAAATCATGTTATATAATATTTTATGTCTCATTTCTTTCACTTAGACTAATGCCTTTGGGATTCCTCCGTGCTGACACATGCACCGGTTGTTCATTCCTGTGTGCTGCTGAAGAGTATTCCATGTAATGGATATGCCACAATTTGTTTATTCATTCATCAGTTGATGGATACTTAGGTAGTTTATAGTTGGGGCTGTCATTAAAAAAAAAAGCTGCTATAAGCATTCAAGTATAAGCCTTCATGAGATCCTATGTTTCATTTCTCTTGGGTACATAAGAGTGGAGTTGCTGAATTATGTGGTAAATGTGTGTTCAGTTTATATGAAAGTGAAGTTTATATGAATTCCAAAGTAGCTGTGCCATTTTGCATTTCCATGAGAAATGCGTAAGAATGCCAGGGACCTCATGTCCTTTCTGGTTTTAGCCATTCTCGTTAGTGTGTAATAGAAGGTCATTTGGTTTTGATTTTGACAGTTTGATTATGGTATATCTAGGCATGGATCTCCTTAAGCTTTTCCCACCTGACATTTGTTGAGCATTTTGGATGGGTAGGTTGATGCTTTTCCTCAAATTTGGCTAGTTTTGGACCATTATTTCTTCTAGTATTCTTTCTGCCCCTTACCATGACCACCCTCCTTACAGGACTCCAATTTTGCATATTTGATGGTGTTTTCCATAGGTTTCTGAGGTGTTCCAGAGGTCTCTGAGGCTCTGTTAATTTTTCTTTATTCTTTTTTCTTCCAATTCTTCAGACTGGTTAATCTGAGAGGACCAACTTTGTATTTGCTAAATCTTTTTTCAGCTAGCTCAAATATGCTGTTGTGCTGCTCTAGTGAGTTTTCACTTTGGTTATTCTACTTTTTGACTCCATTATTTCTATTTGGTTCTTTTATATAGTTTCTATCTCTTTATCAATATCTTGTGTTTGGTGAGACATTGTTCTCATAATTTCCCATAGTTCTTTAGATGTGGCATACTTTATTTCTTTGAACATATTTAAAATGATGAATTTAGATTCTTTGTTGAACTAAGTACAATGCCTGTGCTTTCTCAGAGTTTCTACTGATTGCTTTTTGCTTTCTGTTTTTTCTCCTGTGTATGGGTCATACTTTCTTGTTTCTTTACATATCTTAATTTTTTTTTGTTCAAATTTGGACATCTTAGATGACATAATATAGCAACTCTGGAAATCAGATTCTCTCCTCTCCCTAGAGTCTGTTCTTGTTGTTTTTTATTGTAGTTATTGTTGTTAGTTGCTTAGTGGTTTTTCTGACCTATTTCTATAAAATGGATATTCTTTGTTCAGTGTGACCACTGAAGTCATTGCTTAGTTAGCTTACTGGTCATCTGATGATTAGATAGAGGTTGTCTTAAAATACCTAGAACCCATATGAGTCCCACTCTTTGCAAAGGGCTCTGCATTAATGCTGGAATATGCCTTGAACACTCAGCCAGGCAGTTAACATTTCTATCTTATCTTTCACTTCCTGAATGTACAGAGCTTTAAAGTCAATCAGATCTTAGGCCTTTCTCAGATCCTTCCTGTGACTATACATAGCCCCATGTATGCACATGGCCTTTTAGATTCTCAGAGATATGTCAAAGCTTTTCAAGGCCTTATGGTTATCTCATCCCTAACTTTCCCTTTTAAGCTTTGTGGTTAGTTCACTGTTTGCCTCAACTGTTATCCACCACCTCAGACAACCGTGAAATTAAGCAATTGCCTGTAACTGTTTTTGGCTAGTGCCTACAGTGAGGCACTGAGTTCTGACTCAAGCCAAATAAATATAGCAAGTGCAATCTTCTAGAGAATCACCAGACATATCATATAATGACAGTTCTTTGGAAATGGGGCTTTAAAGTAGCTCCAACCCCATTCTACCTCCTCTGGTGGCTGCTAGATCTGCTGGGTTTTACCATGACCTGGGGCCTGTTAGTTTTCAAAACTACTCTGGAGCTAGAGAGTAGGGCATGGGAATAGGGCAACTTAGAATGCCACAGAACTTGTGTTCTTCCTGAGTTATCTGTTTTTCTTGAATAAATGCTCCCCAGATTGCTGCAAGACTGGTTAATTCCCAGAGTTCTGAAAAAGTTTATTCTAACCATTTTTGCCAGATTTTTTTGTTACTTTTCTTGAGGAAAGAATTTTCAAATATCCTTACTCTGCCATTTTCCTCATTTGGTTCTAATTTGCATTTCTATAATGACTAATAATATTGAGCTTCTTTTCATGTGCTTATGTACCAGTCTCATATTGTCTGATAAAATGTCTGCTCAAATCTTTTTTAATTTTTAAAAAATTAAGTTATTTGTTTTCTTGTAAGTTTTGAGAATTCTTTGTATATTTTCTATACAAATCCTTTATCGAATACATGTTTAGCCGACATTTTCTCCTGGTCTGCAGCATATCTTTTCAATTTTGTAACAGTAAATTTCAAAATGCAATTTTCTATTTTGATAAAGTTCAAATTTATAATTTTTTTCTTTTATGGTTCATATTTTGTGTCCTTTCTAAGATGTCCTTCCTAAACCTAAGATCACAAGGTTTTATTCTAGAAGTTTTATAATTCTCATCTTATGTTTAGATTTATGATCAATTTTGAGTTCAAAATATATGATGTGAGATGAGAGTCAAGGTTCATTTTTTTTTTTTGTATATACATAGCCACTTGTTCTTGCACCATTTTTTGAAAAGGTTACCCTCTCCCTCATTGAATTACCTAACACCTTTGTCCAAAAATCAATTTATCATATATTATGAGTCTATTTCTGGATTGTCTATTCTGTCCCATTGTTCTATATGTCTACCCATCAATCATTATCACAGTTTGATTACTACAGTGTTATAGTAAGTCTTGATGTTGTATGGTACAAGTCTTCTAATTATTTTCTTCTTTGAAAAAGTGTATATTTAACTTTATAAGGAACTGCCTAAGTTATTTCAAAGTAGTTGTGGATTTTATCCTCCAAACAACAATGTATTAGAGTTCCAGTGCTCCACATACTTGTCAACATTTGGGTTGTCTGTTGTTTGTAATTTTAGCCATTCTAATGGGGTATAAGGTGGTATCTCATTATAATTTTAACTTGCCTTCTTTTTATAACTAATGATTTAGAGTACATTTTCCCTTGTTTTTTTTTTGTTATTCATATGTCTTCTTTTGTGAAGTTTCTTTAATTGGGATTTTTGTCTTTGTTATTTCATATATATGTGAACACACTCATAAATATACACATACACATAAACATACACACATGTATATTAAACCATTTTCTCAGAGCATAACTAGTGCTTTTGCTTTCTAAATTGTATCTTTTGATTAAAATTAAGTTTTTAATTTTGATGAAATCCATTTGATCTTTTTTTCTTTTGTGGTTAGTGCTTTTTATTTCTCATCTAAATCATCTTTGCCCCCTAGGTTGTGAATTATTTTCCTAATTTTTCTTCTAGAAGCCGTATAGTTTTAGTTTTTATGTTTATATTTACAACTCACCTTGAGTTGTATTTTTAGCCATGTAGGGGTTAGGTTCTTTTTTTCCCAGATGTTTATCCAGTTGTTACAGTATCAGTTCCTGTCTCCCTTTGAACTGCTTTGGTAATTTTTTGAAGGGTTTTAAGTAGAAAAGTGGTGTGATGTATTTGTTGATGCGAGGAAAATGAATTGGAGGTAGTGAGGAGATCAGTGAGGAAGATACTGTTGAGGTCCAGGCTCGATATGATAGTGGCCTCAACCAAGGTGGCAGGAGTGGAGATGCAGAGAATTGTTTGTCTAGACTGTTGGAGGCTGATTTGTGTTGGCCTTTTCATTTCATTTCATTTTCACTCCTCTCTACAGTTTCTGCACACAGAAAGAGACAGCATAATGTGGTAGACAATTCCATGAATGATGAGTCAAGTGTCAGGAGTTTTTGTCCATGCTCTGCCACTGAGTCTTAACTAATCTTGTGAAGACTCTGTTTTCCCATCAAAAACCAGGTCATCAATAATGTCCTATTCTACCTTTAAGTTGTATGATTCTGTGCTGTTCTCTGAATGCTCCAGGAAAGGTAGCCAGTGAATTCCAGATGTCACTAAACCCTTTTTGTTCCTTAACTTATTTGAACTCTCTGTAACACTATAAACTTCACTCCTTAATACATCCCCCAAATTATCCCTTTTTGATTCCTTGTTTTAATGGCTGACACTACTACTTATGCAGCCTCTCAAATCAGAGGCCTCAGACTCATCCAGGACTCCTCTATCCTTGACTTTGCACACTAATCCCCAAATCCATTTCATCTTGATATTGTTCATGCTCTTATCTAAATTGGAACATTTTCAAGAGTGTAGTGGGCACTATTAGTAGTTATGTCAGGACAATAGGTATAAAGCAGGACTGGTCTGGGCAAACAGAGATGTGTAACAAGCCCAGAGCAGAGAAGCAGAAAGAATTCCAGAGTCATATAAGAAACATATAGCTTTTGAAGAACTGAGAATTGGTGTCTAGGTAGCATAAAATGTGTATGTGTGTGTGTGTGTGTGTAGTAGTAGTAGTAGTAGTAGTATTAGTAGTAGTGAGATGAAGCTGGGAAGGTAATTGCGATGTCAAATTCTGTTGGTATAAAATGCTTCTTCTTTTTTTTTTTAAGATTTTATTTATTTATTCATGAGAGATTGGGGGTGGGGGGGAGAGAATGAGAGAGGCAGAGACACAGGCAGAGGGAGGAGCAGGCTCCATGCAGGGAGCCTGATGTGGGACTTGATCCCGGGTCTCCAGGATCATGCCCTGGACTGAAGGTGGTGTTAAACTGCTGAGCCACCCGGGCTGCCCTAAAATGCTTCTTACCTTTAGAATTAACCACAAATGGTAGATGTTATTGGTAGCCTGCTTAGCATTCATCTCCCCTCCTTCCAACAAAAGCTATTCCCCATGTCACCAGTTCAGGAGAAGCCAACCCTATCCCCAGCTCCAGTGGTGGGTCTAATTGATTTGAGGGTCAACTCTCTGTCCCTTTGCCAGGGATTGTCTCATGGAGCACATGATTCAACTCTAGCCAAGGGTACATTAGGGGAATTTTTTGGAAGGTTTCCAAGGAAAGTTTTCTCATTCCTAATAGAAAACCGCAAGAAGGGATTGTTATCTCTCAATGTCATGCCTATAATTGCTGCAGCCATTTTAATTCCAAGTCTGAGGTTGAAACACTCACTGATGGCAGAGTGAAGAGATGGAAAAAAGCAAGATTCTGGAGGACTTCATGAGCTACTACACAATCAAGCCATGCCCTACCCTCTGGACTTTGTCAAATATGAAGTGATATTTCCTTTATTACCTAAGTCCTCCTCAGTTGGGATTCTTCTGTTACTTGGGGCCAGTAGCATTCTGCTATGTCATGAAATTTAAGAATATGAAGCAATAGCCTTGACTTTGTGAGAGCTAGGGGAAATGATCTATACATGTCACTTACTGTCACTATCACTTGTTGGATAATTATGGATACTATTTATTTTACCTTGTATTATTGTTGATATTTCTATGTGATAATTTTGAAAATCCAACTAGTCTAGAAACTTTCTGCATCAAGGACAGAGATGTACCCTTTACTCATTTGTAACCCAACAACATTTTGCATTACCCATACATTTTTTTCAATTATGAACCCCCTCTTTATTCCACCCACAGATTCTTTCAGATGATGACCAGAATGCTATCCCTATTTGGAGATAATAATTAGTCTCATCTTTATTGGCTTTCTCTTCAGTGTGGAGGGAATTACTAGATGAATGAATAGGAACATGGTGGCCATGTGGCCTGTTGCCCCCAAGTACTACTTGGAGACTAGCCTGGCATGGAAATGACCAGATGTTTGAAGCTGAGCCACTGGTGAATGAAATAAATAAGTTAGCTGTCACACTTCCCATCTGCATGGACAGTTTCTGCACTGCAAAGCCACTAGTGCCTCTGATCTCACATGATTTTTAACGCTTTCCTGAACTTGGAGTTGGAAGGCTCTGGAAGGTTAATTAGACCACATAGGTGTGTGTACACTGCTGTATATCTGTTTCCAGGAGTAGTTTAACTCAAATCACTGCCTAGTTATATAGGTGCTTGTGGACCTGATGGGGATGCCTGTGGAACATGAAGAATGGCCAGGTAAAGGCAACAAGAAGGGAAGTAGAGGGATTTATTAGGTAGCTCTGAACAAGCAGAGGAAAAACAATGGCCCAAAATGTGTGGTATACCAAAAATAGGCTAGTCTTCCAGGTTATTGGAAGATAGGGCTGGGTCTCTCTTTTTCTCTCAATCTCTGTCTCTCTCTAGCCCTGACAGTTGGGTTTGTTTTTTGTTTTGTTTTGTTTTTAAAGATTTTATTTATTTATTCATGAGAGAGACACAGAGAGAGACAGAGACTCAGGCAGAGGGAGAAGTAGACTCCCTGCCTGGAGCCCAACGCAGGACTTGATTCCAGGGCCCTAGGCATGATCTGAGCTAAAGGCAGACTGCTCAACCACTGAGCCACCCAAGCATCCCGGTTTTTTGTTTTTTGTTTTTTTCCTTCTTTTGTGATCCAAGTGCCTGACTTAAGCTTTGATTGCTGAGATATTCATTTCAAAGAGGCATCCACTACAAAGGCAGTTATCTCCAATAAACACTTGCAGGCCAAAAGAGAAACAGCCAGGCCACCTCTCCAATGGAGGCTCCTTTGTTTTAGAGATCTTAGTTGATTTCAATAACTGATCATTTGAGCCCCTTGGCTTTTCTCTTCCCACACTGTAAATTCCCACTCTTTTATTTTGAAGATTTATTTATTTGAGAGAGAGAGAGAGAGAGAGATCCTCAAGCAGACTACCCACTAACGCGGGGCTGGATCCCAGGACCCTGAGATCATGACCTGAGCTGAAGTGAAGAGTCAGATGCTTAATTGACTGAGGTGCCCCAGCCCACTTTCATATTTTAAATTCACCAACAAAGAGTGAGCATGAAATATACTAGGCCCCACCCTTCACCCAATAAAAGCAGAATTCCTAGTCCCTATTCCAAGAACTCTACTTGTGGCTTTGCTCTTTTGTCCCAGGTGTGCTGTGTAATTTCTGGCTCTCGTAAGTAATAAACTTTTATTTTTTCAAAATTCCCCAATGGTTGTTGCTAAAGGGCATCTTGCAATCATAATAAGAACCGTATGGGTTGGTCCAGTGGTTACATTGGTTTGGAAAGGGGAAGCATCTGTGGGAAGCTCACCAGGCCCAGGTTAGTGCCTGTAAGCATTTGTGGCCAATAGCATTACTATGAATAGACTGAGGCACAAAATTCTCTTTTTCACTTTCTCCCCCTCTCTTCTTTCTTTTGACATTGATTATTTTTCTGAGTATACTAGTAATATATGCTTTTTGTGAAAAACTCAAGAAATGGAGGAATATATTAGAACAAAAATCACCTATGTACTTATCTCCTAATATTTCAGTATATTTCTGTGCAAATTTTCACTCCTAGTTGTATGATCATTTATTCAGTCAACATTTCCACAAATATTTATGAGTGTATAGGCATCTTGCAGGCACAAGGAATACAGTTGTGATCAAATGCATAATCCTTTATCTCATGAAACTTTGGGTCTAGCAGAAGTGACATATAAACCCACAACTACACTAAGAAGTATTTACTCTCAAACTTGGCAAACTCAGCAGAGGACCATTACTGAGTCTGTTGAGAGAGAAGAGGGGTCCTAACCTAACCTGAGTGCATCAGGGAGTGTATCTAGGAATGGACTATGAAACTGAGGTCAGAATGATAAGAAATCGCTGGCCAGTAAAGAAGGATATGTGTTGGGCCAAGGGGCTAGAGGTAGGGGACAAAGAGGGGACAGAGAGAATGGGAAAACCCCAGTGGAGGGAACAACTTGTCTGAGGTCCTGTTGAAGGGGACTGTGACTAGATGAGGGCTTTGTGGAAGTTGCAGAGGGAAATATAGGTCAAAACCTATAGGCAAGTGTCAGCGAACTACAAGCCATAGGCAAAATCCAGCATGCCACCTGTTTTTTAAATAAAGTTTTATTGAACACAGACACACCTATTCATTTATGTAATGTGTGATCGTTTTCACAATACCGTGTCAGAAATGAGTAGGTAGTTGCTGCAAAGACATACGGGTGGCCCGCAAACCATAAACATTTACTATCTCCCTTTACAGAAAACTCACTATCTCCCTCCACCTGCCCTTTACAGAAAAGTTTGCTGACCCCTGCTATAGGATCTTGCAACTGGGCATGAGATAGAATTGTTTTATTACAAGTTCAATGGGAAGAATTTGAGGGAAAGTGGGGAAGAAGCTTAATCAGATTTTTTTTTTTAAGATTTTATTTATTTATTCATGAGAAACACACAGAGAGAGAGGCATAGGCATAGGCAGAGGGAGAAGCAGGCTCCATGCAGGGAGCCCGATGTGGGACCTGATCCCAGGACCATGGGATCATGCCCTGAGCTGAAGGCAGACACTCGACCGCTAAGCCACCCAGGCATCCCAATCAGATTTCTTTTTAGAAGTAGAACTCTGGATGTGGTGGGGAGGACAGATTAGAAGTGGGGACTGTGTGTGGGTATAGTGAGACTCCGAGTATACAGGAGAGAATGGTTGGTGGTTTGGACTAGGGTTATGTGAAGTGAATAAGAAAGAATAGAGGGATTTGAGATTGTTTTAGGAGTTGTATGGGGCAGGACTTGGGGACTGATCAGATAGGAGAGAGGCATCCAGGAGCATTCCCAGATTTCTACCTGATATGCCTGCATGGATAAGGGTGTCATTGGAGGGGGAGCACTGGAGGAGAAGCAGAATTGAGAAAGAAATTCACAAGCTTTGAACTAGCACCTGCCTACTTAACCACAGTGAGTCAATATAACCCATCCCCTATTTTTGGACAGGTAGATTGCTTCCATTATTAATTTATTTATTTTAAAAATAATGTTATTATAAACTTTTTGTGCAAACCTCAGATTGTTTCCTCAGGATACAATCCTAGAAACAGAATGGCTGGATAAAAGGGCATGCATATTTTTAAGCTTTTTTTTGATACATATTGCTAAAATACCCTCCAGAAATGTTATTTCAGTTTATAATGCCACCAGTATGTGATGCTGAGGCCAATTTTGGTTCAATAAGCCCCAAATTGCCTCAGATTTGGGTGTCAGAATCTGTTCTCTGACTTAAAAAAAAAAATCTCCATTGCTTCTGGCTCAAGATATTACTGCTTCAAAATTTTCCACATTTGAGGGGATTTTTGTGGTGCAGGCCTTTAGTTGACCTTTTTTAGGGGTGGAATATTCTTTAAAACTGTGGTTGACATCCAAGGTAGGAATACTGACACATGAGTCTTTCTAGTTCCACTTCTCCTGGGTGTGATAAAAGTTCACTTACAACCTGAGTCACATTATACCCCTAATATATGTTAGCTGGTGTTCTGGGGCATATCTCCTTTCCGTCTCCAAAGAGGCTTTTGTTTTATGTGGCACATCCCTCTCCTGCCAAGCTCAACAGCCTCTTATCCAGCCTGGCAGTTTCGGCTGCCACCCAGGAGCAGCCAGACTAATGAAACCTTTTGCAGCGGGGAGCAGGTTTGTAGCATCAAGGAAGCTTTCTGGGGTCACAACGTGGTGATGTGGGAGTTCTGGCTTTGCAGCCAGGCAGCCCTGGACCAGGTTACCTATTACTGATTGTCTATCTTGAGAGTCCATGTGGCTGCTCTGACTTCACTTTCTCACATGTAAAATGGAGTTTTCATTGCTAGTTCATAAGTTTTTGTGAAGAGTGATGATAAAGCCTATCAGATCCTGAGACCAGTCCCTGGCACTGAGCAGGTGTGGGCTATATGGTGCTTTATTAACAAATCAAGCAGGAGTGGTGGTGTCTGTGGAGTTGGGGGCTTTTTGACCTTCTTACCTCAGTTCCCTAAGCTCTGAGACCCTGAAGTCTCTTAACACACCAAGTTGATCACAGCTCTTCATTTAAGATTGAGGTAGGATGTCTGGGAAGGGAGAAATGATGAGTGAGGTTAATTATCCTATCCCCTTTTTTAGGTGGCGGGCTCTCAAACCAAAGGAAGATAATCCTGGGTGAGGTACAATGTGGAACCTGTCTTCCCCAGCTGTCTCTCTCACCAGTGGGATATACCATCTGAAATGTCCACTGTTGATTTAGGTTAAAATGTTACCTTGTTGAAATATAGATATCTTCTAGGGGAGGTACAAGACATTAACACAAGCTCTGCAGTCAGATGACCTGGGGGTAAATTCCAGCTCTACAGGACTGACTTTGGGACCTTGGGCAAGCAACTCCACATCTTTGTGAGTTAGCCCTTCAGTTCCTTTATCCAGACAATGGGAATAATAATAGGGTTTGGGAAGGAATAGATGAGAGCATGCCTGGGACATAGCGCTCAGTAAAAATTAGCTATTATAAGTAGCTATTACTAAACCCTGAGAAGGAGGGGTGGGTGGTGATAAGACTACTGGGAACAAATTAAGTTACTTTCTCCTTACGTGGGTGAATCTCCATAGATTTGTAAAATAGGCACTGTTTACCATTCCTGTTTCACTGATGAGGGCAACTAAGTCTCAGAGAGATTAATTGAGTCTGAGTCACACAGCTTTATCAGGATGCCCTCAAGAAACAGGCTATAATACACACCCCCCAGTCAGCTGCAGCCCTAATAACTCTTGTGAATCATTTTTCTGCCTTCCCAAGAGAGGGCAAATGATGGTAGCCCTTGAAATCCACCTGTGCCCCCTCCCCCAGACAGTCTGTGTTGGAGAGCTCCCAAATGCTACCCAATTTGGAAGACTGGGCCTTTCTTTGGTTTGGAGAACAATTTGCAAAAGCAAGGTTGAATCTCAAACCAAGAAGCCATAGAGATTTTACACTTAAGCTCCTATGGCGATGACTCGGCATTTAGAGATGAAAAATCGTCTCTGAGACTATGTAGGCGACTTATTTACAGACGATTGATCCCTTTGTGTACTATGGCCAAATCCACTTCTGGCCTTATGCCTGGTGACGTGGGGAAAATACCACAGCTGCTGTGTCTTGGGTACATTTCCATCTGCCGGGCATTCTCTGGGTTCCTGCGGGAAGTGAGTCAACGGTCTGTCAATACTATGGATTTAGTGTCTTCACATGAGTTCTGGTGTGAGAATTTTTATAATGCTTCACACACTCCCACCCCCATCAGCCACAATTATGATCTCAAACCCAGAGGCCAGGCACAGAAGTCCTCTCTCTCCTCTAGCTCTAGATCTTGTGCCTGATAGAATCAGAGAATCTTCATTTTATTCAATATGTGGTTAATGAAGACCTACTCAGTGCATAGCACTATCCTAGAAATCACCAAAAATAGTTAGTATGATTTAGATGTTTAGATGAAACTGAGCTCAGACAATAATAATTATTAAAATATCTCCTACTTATTTAAACATTTACTATGTGCCACCCACTGTGCGAAAACATGACAGTGCATTCTCTCCAAAGACCTTGGTTCTATGTCCTATTGTTATTCTTATTTTATTCAGTGAAAATAAAACAGAGAGCTTAAGAAGCTTGCTCAGAATGGCTCAACTGAGCAAGTGGTGACATTGAATTTCAAATTTAAGTACAATCAATTCTTGCTATTCATGGTAGTTATGTTCTATAAAGTCACCACAAACACTGAATTAGTGAATACTGAATCCTGAAACATTCTAGGGGAATTGCAGTGCTAGGTTCCTTTTGTTGCCCCATTATCAGCTGCGAACATGTGAATTGAATGACTCAAATTTTGCACTGCTTTGCGCATGTCTGCAAATGACCATGAAAGTACCATAGCTATTGATTTTGGAGTTACAAGTGAATTTTAGCAAGCAGGCAAATTTACAAATTTGCAAATAATGAGGATTGGCTGTAGTCTTATTCTAGAACATTTTTCTGCATGTCTTCACAATTTACACTGTGATCAACATCCTCTATGATGGCCTCCAGTGATCTCCACCTCCCGGCCTTCATGTCCATGGTAATCCCCTGCCTTGAGAGCATCCTGGACCTAGTGATTGATTTCTAATGAATAGAATGTGGCTTAAGGTAATAAGATGCCACTTTTAAGATTCAATTACAAGAAGACTATAACTTCCATATTAGACACTTTATTTTGCTTTCTTGTTTGCTCTGTGGGAAGCCAAATACCATGGCATGAGCTGCCCTATGGAGAGACCAACATAGCAAGCAGCTGATGGAGCCAGCAAGGAAATGAGGCTCTTGTTACAGCATGGAACCAATTCCTGACCCACCCTGTGATGCTCCCCAGTCAAGTTCAGATGAGAATGACATCCCTGACCACAGCATTTAGTTGGAGTCTTGTATGAAACCTTAGAATGGAGGCAGCAAGCTAAGCTATGTGTGGATTCTTACCCCAAACTGTGAAATAATAAATTTATTATTATAATAATAAATAAATGTTTGTTGTTTTAAGCCGCTAAGCTTTGGGGTAATTTGTTACCTCGCAAAAAGTAACTAATGCAATTGCCTTCTTGTAAGCTATTTTGTTACAGTGCATGGCAATACCTACTATGAACCAAGTTCTTGTATGCTTTTGTGCATTTAATCTTCACCATGACACTGCCAGCTACTGATATTATTCCCTTTTTATACATAAAGCAACTATCCATCAGAAGGGTTGGGTAACTTGCCCAAGGTCACACAGCTAGAGGCAGAACAGGTTTTTGACTTCAGATCTGCTCAACCTCAAAAGCCAAGCTGGACTTGATTTGCATAATACAGTGGAACTGAGATTGGAATGTAGACTTCCTGACTTCAAAGCCCATTTTTCTCCCTGTTTGTCATAAAACACACACACACACACACACACACACACACAACCCCCAAAACAAAAAACCCATCAGGTCCATCAACCCACAGGCAAAAGAATGTTGAGATGGAACTGAGCAACACTCATTATGAACCACAGTGATGCCCAGTGTCTATTCTTCCTCTTTCCTAATCCTCATCTGCAGAAGAAGCACTTTGAGCTAAGCACTGTGTCATTGTTATTCCTCACAAAATCACCAAACCAGGAATCTAGCTGTACTAATCAGCAAGGGTGGCCATAACAAAACACCACACACTGGGTGGCTTGAACAACAGAAATTTATTTTCTCACAATTCTGGAGATCAGAAGTCTGAGCTCAAGATGCCAGTAGGGTCAGTTTCTGGCGAGACCTCTCTTCTTGTAGACAGCCACCTTCTCACTGTCCTCACATAGACTTGTGTAGACAAGGAGAGAGTGGGCTCAACAGAGACACCAATCCCATCAGATTAGGACATCACCCTCATGATCTTGCTTAACCTTAATTACTTCCCTTGCAAAGGCCCTATCTCCAAACACCATCACTTTGGGAGTTAGGGCTTCAATATGAATTTGGCAGGGGTGAGGGTGGGAGACACTTCATTCCATAACATTAATCAACACTCCTTTATTGACTATTCTCTTCAAAGCCACACAGAGAGTATACATGCTATTCCCAGGGCACCTGGTGCTGAAGGACTACAGAGATATATTCAGTTATCCAGTCAGCTCCTCACCTCCCAACTCCCTGCTCCTGACAGACCCAGAAAGACTCGTAAGCCCCACATGGCATGCCTGCACTTAGGGTAGATGTAGCATTAATAAAGGGTCCAAAAAGTCCAGCCCCCTCATTTTACAGATGAGGACGCTGAGACCCAGAAAGATAAAATGACCTAAGCAATGTCATACGGCTGGTTAGTGGCAGGGCCAGGACTGAGTCTAAGGGCCCGAGCTCCCAGCTCTATACCTCTTCCCTTTGGCCAGGTTGGGAAATGGGGGTCCTGAGAGACCCTTAGAAGGAAAAGAGATCCTTACAGTCTCCTGGTGGGGAGTGGTGTATGTGTGGGGATGTGTAGTGTGTGTGTGTGTGTTGGGGGGGGTGGTTATGTAAGGTCTTGGGAGCAATATGCATACATCGGGTGGGTGTTTTGTGTGGGGATATGTATAGGTACATGAAATGTGTAGGAGTATTTCAGGTTGTGGGGAGTGTCCATGGATGCAGGGTTTGTGTAGTGGGTCTGAGTGTGTCATGTGTACTAAGTGTGAGGATGGTGTGTATGTATGTGTGTATGTTGATTGGCAATAGAGGTCAGCTCAGCCAGCACCTTCAGCTTTCCTCTTTTGGGCCCCCTCTTCCTAAACAAAACCCCTCTTGCAGTCCACTAGAATAGGGACTGGCAAACTTTTTCTGAGAAGGACCAGTTAGTAAATATTTCAGGCTCTGTGGGCCATATGGTCTCTGTCACAACTACTCAACTCTGCCTGTTGTAGCTTGAAAGCAACCCTAGAGAGTATGTAAACACATGGGTCTGGCTGTGTTCCAATAGAACTTTATTTACAAACAGATGACAGGCTGGATCTGACCCAAGGGATGTAACTTGCAGAGTCCTTGCAACTAGGGTGCTCCCTGCATCCCAGACAAACACTATGAGAGCACAGACTCACCCATCCCTATTCTTACCTCACTTTGCCAAGTTCTTAGATTCTAAACCCAAGACTTCTCGTGGATCTGTCAGCACCCCTTCCTCCCAGCTCTAAGCCTCAATGTCACTCACTATCACCATCACCACCACCACCAGCAGCAGCAGCAGCAGCACTGTCATTATCCTGCCCCATGCTAAGCACTACACCAAATACCTCCCAGGCATGATCACATTCAATCCTTCCCATAAGGATACCTAGAGGTATTATTCTCCACCTAACAGGCAAGTTGATGAGTAATTTGCCCAAAGGAACTGATGATTTAGACCTGGATCTCCTGATTTATAAAGCCCAAGCTCTTAACGAATTCTCTACTAGCTCCTCAATAGATGGTTTTGAACTAGCACAAAGAAAATCACCAAAGTAAAAAGAACAAAGTAACATGTTAAATTAAACCTTTTGCTCCTAATTGCAGGCTTAGGGACCTAGAGCCATGAGATCTAGGCCAGGGGTCATGGGAAGGGTACTCATCAGACTCTCCTTTCGCACATTTTTGGTCCAGCCCCTTGAGATTTCTGATTTCATAGACACAGAGATCTGCATTTGGAATAGCACCCAAGGTGATTCTGGTGTAAGTGTTCTGGGACCAGTGGGATGCACCACAACTTCGTAGATCCTACTGGAAAACTGCAATCAGACTTGTAATTAAGCCGCTTTAGAATGCCCCCTTCCGGGCTCTGTGGTCCTGTGGGTGACTCAGGGGGTACCATGGCTCTTGCTGAGACAGCACTGATGATGACCTAACATTATGTAAGCTCCTTAGAAAGCATGATTGCCCATCATGAAGTTTAGCCCCAGGAGGACAGAAGATGAGAGCTCTGCTTTTTCTTTCTTCCTTCCTTCCTTTCTTCTTTCTTTCTTTCTTTCTTTCTTTTTTTTCTTTTTCCATTCCTGTGTCCTTCAGCCCAATTCCTGACATGTCCATGCATACCAAATGAGCAAATTTATCAGAAACCTTTAATGCCTTAATGTGGCCATCTCTAGCCCCACTGGGGCTTTGGAGGGGAAAGAAAGGGGATCATCTGAATTTGAACCTTCTGTAATATCACTAATACAGATAAGTGATGGCTCTATTTAACATGTGAAGAATTGGACTTTATGGGAATGTGAAGGTTATTGCAGATTCTGCACACACAATTTTCTCTGTTCGGTGATTGGGGCACTTCCACTTCCCCCTTGCAGCAGCATCTTAGCTATAGTGAGGGAAGCAGTGAGAGCTCTATTTTGGAAGATGGTCCTGTCCTTTCAAGCTGACAACTTGCTTGCTTTTTGGTCAATCCTCAGTCATCTGTTCCAGACCTGTTTTTTCCAGAGGTGTCCCACTCTCCCCACGAATGAGAAATGAATGCGCCATTGCAGCCTTGCAGGTGCAATGCATCATTCTGAGCGTATGCTGAGCTCCTCGGCTCACACTCCAAGCATGCTGCGAATGTTCAATTGGGACCAATGGATTTCTCCAACGTGACTTCTCACCTGGTGGATATGGTTTATGAAGGGGTGATGGAAAGTGAGTAATGTCATATAGTTTCATGAAGATACTAGTTCTATCAAATATTTCAAGGTCCAATGTTTCAAATCTCAGCATGATATGTCCTGTGGGAAGAAATGGTGTATGTGTATGTGTAGAACAGATCGGGTTTGTCTCCCCATCTGTTAGAGTAACAGAGAGCGCAGCTCAGACAAAGATGGAAAACAGGTCAAGATGTCCCATCTGTGACACAGATGTAGCCTAGGATATTTCATGCAATGACTTAAACCTCCTAAATTCCCAGTAGGTAGGAGCATAGCTGTTGGAACGAACCTTGCCTCCACTGCTTACTAGCTAGCTCTGTGGCTTTGGTACAAAGCCATAACCTTGGTAAGTCTCAGTCTTCTCATCTGTAAAATAAGAGTAATAAGTACTTCTCTCACTGGCTGGTTGCAAGGACAAAATGAAATAATATATGCAAAAGTGCCTATATGCTTGGTATGCAGTAGGTGCTTACTAAATATTAGCTTTCTATTAATTCATTCAAAATATGTTTATACAGTGCCTTTCATGCACCAAGAACCTGACACCCCACACCTAAAGAGGTAAGGCAGGTAAAATGCTACTTAGTAATAGTTACTGTGGTGTGGGGTGATAGCAGGCTACACGTGAATTGTTTTCCCCAACCACCTCCTGAGCTGTATGAGGATTGAGGTATGGGATATAAGGACTGGCATGGGAGTCCTGATGGCTAGAGAAATCTGGAATGAAAGGCAGAGAGATTAGTGCTGATCTGATGGTGTCGAGGCAGAGTATTTAGGGGGAAGATGGGGATGGGGTTCATTCAAGACCACACAGAACTCTGAGGTCCCCCTCTCCCTCATATTAGTTAGTGAAGGCTGGGGAAGCGGGGGTTAACAGGCCATTATTATTATCTTTGCTGTAAAATGTTTCCTAGCTTGAGATCGACAGATGGGGTAAGGAGGGCTTTTGGAACTCCAGAATATTTATGAAAAACAATGTACATTTGTGCAGGCTGAAAATTCAGAAATTTCCTCCCATTCTCAAAGGGACCCATGATCAGAAAAAGGTTGGGACTGTTTGTCTCCATGATTCATAAGAAGGGCAACCACACCAGCCCAGGCCGTTTTATGTCTTGTGTCCTTGCATAAGTATGAACAGTGCTGCCTTTCACCCTCCAAGCTGTCTAGATAATCTCATAGTCACCCAAACTACAAGGCCCCTACCTCACTTCTCCATCTGATATATATCTACATCTCTGAGATGACCTTCAGCCCAGGGTTGAGAAGAAGGGTCTAGAACTCTGTTCAAGTGAAGCTGGGACTTGAACTTGTGGTTATACTGCTCACAAACTGCTCAGGCTAATGTCCCCAAGTATGACAAAACTGCAGAAGTAGGTCAAGAATGACTCTGCTTTAGAAATCAGGGGTAAGGTTTTAGAGGATTCCTTCCAACATGATGGAGAACGTATTTCCAGCCTTTTCTTTAAGTCCCCATTCCCATACTTCCTCATTCTCCAGATTGATAATTTGACATGGAGCCTATTCAGGCAGTAGGCAAGACGAAACAAAACAACAAAGCACTTGGATCATCAACAAGATAGATGATCAGAGCTGACAGCCCCTAACACTGGGGACTTAGGTGGTGAAAATCCCCAATCTGTTTCCACTGAACCAAGCTTGAGAGATGTGTCTGCAGGTCTGGGAGGCTTGTCTGGAATGGTGGCTGGAATATCCTTCCCTTCTGGGCACTTAATATGTCTGAATTTTGCTTCCTTATCAGCAAAACAAACAGTGGTAAATGGAAAGTAAATGTCAAAGAGCATAAAAAAGGAACAGAATTATAGATGGATGACCTCATTTTAGAATGCCCACCTCTCCACTTTGTACCTCTTCCCTGTTTTCTCTCTTTGGTTTCCTCATGAATTTATAACTTTCTCTGCATGAGAAAGACATGGGCTAATGGCTTTGGGCTCATCTGGGTCTCCTAACCTTGGGGAGCCAGAAAAGAAAAGTTGAGTATAAGGTAGAAGGAGAGAAAGAAGAAAAGAACAAGAGACTGAGAATCAAAGTGTCCATAGAGACAGATACTCTAGCCTCAGTCCTCTTTGTCAGTTTAGGGGGCTCAGGTTTGGAGATCTAAGGCCTTCAGTAAATCCTATTACATTTGCTCCATGGCTTTGGTATAATAGGTGGAGACCCACCAGAGATAGGCTTTCTGAACAACTGCTGTTATTCATGAAATTAGTGATCATAACAAAACATTATCTAATATAAAAGTATCTGACCTTTTAAAACCAAACCTTTTTATTAAAATATACCACCACATAGACATCCTCCTTTGGGATGGAGGAGGCACAGTACCTCAACTTTTCCATGGGGGATTGTGGTGGTTCACATAGATTTAAAGCTCTGGATGCTGTCTCTTCCAGAAGCCATCTAACCTAGCACTGGGGATTGGATCTGGAGTGAGGTCTAGAGTCCCCAGCCAGAGATATGACCCTCAAGCACCAGGAGAGCACCAGGGAAGCATGAGAACTGCATTGTGACAAGTGTCATGGTGCTATGGAAGCTCAAGGTTCTCATTCTTGGTAAACCCTACTAGTTTGACTACCATACATGCTGGCACTGCTACCTCCACCTGTCAGGCTATAAAGCTGTAGACTTTACCTGAATGCAAATCAGGCGACTTTAATAAATTGATCCTAGCTGTTCTTCGTGACCCTCCCTGGCATGTTGGCAGCTCTAATGGGTTGGTATGATAAGGTATTATGGGACTTGGAGTAATAATTTAACATATACACCATACTGTGCCAAGGGCATGGCTCAGATCGAATCTATAGATATCATTTTTTATTGTTGTTGTGTTGTTTTTGCCCTGACAGTGTTTCTTATTGTTGTCATTTTTGTTGTTTTGATGCTCACATTTTAAAACAGTGAGATTTCACATTACGATCTGATTTGTTTTGGTTTATTTCTTTTCTCACAAGATCTGGTTTCCCTGGGTCCTCATTATCATCTGCCAAACAGGAGGAGCCATTTGCTCTTTATCTGGCTCCTGTTTCTGCCTGGCACAGTTCTTTGTCCCTGCAAGCTTGTCACTCTGCCACCTTAATTTGGAAGCAAACATTCTCTCCCTTAGTAAAGTTGATGGCCCCTAAATCCATTCCTGTAGTGTCACTCCAGACTGGGGATGTCCATGTCTCCATCTGAGGAAAGACCCTCCCAAGGACCATCTCTCCTTTCCAGACTGTAAATCTGTACTGGTGACTGCCACGGGCCGGGATTGGCACACCTTGGGCAGAATGTGATGAGCTCAGATTGAGAGAGGAGAGCCCATGACTCCCTTCAGATGAGGGTATGGTTTTTTTTTTTTTTTTTTAAGATTTTATTTATTTATTCACGAGAGACACACACAGAGAGAGAGAGAGGCAGAGACATAGGCAGAGGGAGAAGCAGGCTCCATGCAGAGAGCCCAACATGGGATTTGATCCCCTGTCTCCAGGATCACACCCTGGGCTGAAGGCAGTGCCACCCCAGCTGCCGGAGGGTATGGGTTTAAAAGCACACCACACCCCATGGTGAGTAAAGGGAAAGAGAACACCAAAAGATGTCTCATCTAACCTTCCTGTTTTATAGATAAGAAAACACAAACCCTGTGATTATTCCAGAGTCCCAAACCTAGTCAGTGGTAGATCCAGGATGAAGATCCAGATCTTCTGATCCTTTACCCAGATAACTTAACCTTCTCCTTCATCTCTTGTCATCATTTTGAGTGTATTTTCCTGGGGTGAAGCCATCGCTGTGTCTGTTTCTCCTCCTCCTAGCCAGAGGGCCCTTCATTTGTTTTCACCCTCTGGGCATAGGCTAGTCTGTAGTCTTGAATTTCACCAGTACTGCAAGCATGAATTGCCTGGGGTTATGTCTTCTGGTTGGAGTCTCTAGCAGTCAATGTTTTCCCAGTATGGTATCTCTCAGCAAGACTTAAGCCAATAAGTGGTAAACAAGCAATCAACAAGTACTTATTAGTCCTCTGATTTTTATTCAGCCTTCTGAAGAGGTATTACATTTAATGCCTCCTAGAGCAAGTGACAGACATCCCTGCCAAAGTTGCTTAAGTAAAGGGGAAATTTATTGGCTCTAGAATACAAGCATAAATATCAACTCACAGGAAGGCAGGGCTACAGCCGGGGCTTAGGAAAACTGGAAGCAGAACCTCAGCCTCTGCTTGGTTCTCACACCTACTCTGCCTTGTGTGTTGGTCTCATTCTCTGCATGGTAGGACAACGTCCATGAACATTCCCTGATTTTACTCTTTCTGCTCATGCCCCTGGAGAGAGAATGACTTCTGCACTGTGGAAGCTTAGAGAAATTCTCTGATTGGTCTGACCCAGGCATGGCATGACATGGGTGAAGAACGAGGAGGACACTCATCCAGTATGGACCAATCAGCTGTGATCTGGGTGGCTTTAGTTCTTTGAAGAGGACATCTTCCTCATATGGAAGGGGGTGAAGTGAAGAGGGTACTCCCAACAGAGGAATGAGAAAGAGGTGGCCTAGGAACACCATCTTAATCTGCTCATGCTGCCAGAACAAAATACCAGAGACTGGGTAGTTTAAACAACAATGTAAATTTCTTACATTTATGGGGGCTGGAATTCCAGGGTTCCAGAAGGGTTAGGTTCTAATGAGATCCTTTTTTCCTGGCTTGCAGAGAGCCACCTCCTCACTGTGTCTTCACATGAGCTCTCTTTTGTGTATGAGCATAAAAGGAGAGAGAGAGAGAGAGAGAGAGAACACTAGCTCTCCAGCAGCTATTATTCTAAAGGCATTAATCCCATCATGAGGGCCCCAATCTCGTGACCTTGTCTAACATTACTTCCTAAAGGTACCAGCTCCAAATACTATTAATTTGGGGATTAAGGTTTCAACATATGAGTTTGGGGGAGGGAGATACAACCATTCAGTTCTCAGCAGAGTAGACACTACATCCAGTACATCTGCCCACAGGATCTTACAATTAAATGGGCAGTCAAGATCTACAAATGTAAGAGTGATGACAAAAGACTGCATGTCACTGATGTGTCATTGATTATTCAGAGGAGACCTACCAAGAGGGCTGGTATCACAGAGGATGGCACCACACAGTGCTGATCTTCCCAGAATGATGGCCAACAGACATATGAAATGATGCTCAACATCACTCATCATCAGGGAAATACAGGTCAAAACTACAATGAGATATCACCTCACACCAGTCAGGATGGCTAACAATCAACAATGGAAGAAACAACAGGTGTTGGTGGGGAAGCAGAGAAAAAGGAACTGGAGCAGCCACTGTGGAAAACAGTACGGAGGTTCCTTCAAAAGTTAAAAATAAAACTACCCAATGATCTAGTAATCACACTATTGGATATTTATCGAAAAATACAGAAACATGAATTCAAAAGAATACCTGTACCCTGATGTTTATAGCAGCATTATTAACAATAGCCAAATCATAGACATAGTCCAGTGTCCATTGATAAATGGAAAAGGAAGATGTGGTATATATAGAAATTATTTGGCCATAAAAAGAATGAAATCTTGCCATTTGCAATGACATGCATGGAACTAGAGGATATTATGCTAAGTAAAATAAGTCAGTCAGAGAAAGACAAATACCATATATATGATTTCTTCATGTGGTATTTAAGAAAGAAAACAAATGAGCAAAGGAAAAAAAGAGAGAGACAAATCAAGAAACAGATTTAACTGTAGAGAACAAACGATGGTTATCAGAGGGGAGGTGGGGGAAATAGAGATTAAGAATACACTTATTATAATGAGCACTGAGTAATGTATAGAATTACTGAATCACTCTATTGTACACTTGAAACTAATAGAACACCGTACGTTAACTCTACTGGAATCAAAATTTTAAAAACATGACTCTTTCTCCTGGAGCTTTAATTTTACTCAAAATTGGGTGGAGGGAGTCCCTTAAAACCAAGATACAACACAAACATTATGGAGGGTAATACAAAATTTAGATGACTTTCAGAATAAAACTACAATTTAAAAGATAAAGGAATTTGGGTTTTGAGCCTTAGAACTCCAGTCCTCTTCCCCATACAAGTTCAAACTGCTGCGTTTGAAACTTGGATGAAGAAGTTTAAAAAGTCTGGAGGGTAACTGGAGTTCTTGAGCATTGCTTATCAAGAAGCTGTGTGGCTTTGGAATACTTAGTAGCTCCCCTGGGCTAAAAGAATTTGAGGTGGGCTGGGATAGATGAGACAGGCTATAGAAGAAGGCCCCTGAACGCCCTCTGGCAATAGCACTCTGTGTAGATTTTGTTTTATTTTACTTAGGGAAGCAGTATTGCAGTCATGGTACCACAAACCAGATAAGGTTTAATTAGCTTATATAGTTCTTTACACTCAGTTAAGAGATTTCTAGACTGTCCTTGTGATTTGCATATCACCTTCAGTACTTTCCAGGTAAATACTGCTTAAGTGATGCAAATGAGTAGAGCTATTTTACTAATTAGACTGCAGGGCATGAGGCCTCAAACAATCAAGAGAGATCAGATATATATAATAATGGGATTCTTTGGGATAAGATCAGTGGAAGTGGGAGGCCTGGGGTAGCTATTGGGTACCTGTCTGTGGGGCAGTTTGTGCTAGAAAGAAATAGATCTTTTTAAAAATTTATTTATTTGACAGAGAGAACAAGAGAGCACAAGGAGGGGGAGGTGCAGAGGGAGAGGGAGAAGCAGACTCCCCGCTGAGCAGGGAGCCCAATGTGGGACTTGATCCCAAGACCCTGAGTTCATGACCTGAGCTGAAGGCAGACACTTAACCAACTGAGCCACCCAGGTGCCCCAGAAGAAGGTCTTGAATCACGAAGATGATCTCTCTGGGACAGCTCAGCAATATCTAATTGTGGCAGGCATTTTTTTTTCACCCATTCCAATGGAAGCCACACCCTTTTAACCTGAGACACAAGTTTCCACTTCTGTTCTGAACACCTTCCTCCCCTCCCCATCTGGGATCAGTTGATTGCCAGTAACTGTCAACTTCTGTCTAATTTCAGCCTCTTCCATCTGATTGAAGACCAGAGGCTCTGCTCATCTGTCTCCTGCAACCTTGTTCATTTCTCTCGGGTCACACTGGCCTCCTTGTTTCCATGCGCATTCCTGCCTCAGGGCCCTTGCACTTACTGCTGTTTCTTGCTGAAATGCTTTTCTCCCAAATAGTCACAAACTTCCCTTCTTCCTTTAAGACTTTGCTCACTTGCCATCTTCTTGAAATCTAAAATTTCTGCCTTCTTCCTCCAAACTTATCCTTATTCCTGCCTCTTTATCACTTTAGCACTTATTTCTATCTGCTGTATTATAATTATATATGTTATTTATCTATCTTGGTTGTTCTCTTTTTCTCCCATTGGAATATAAACCACATGAAGGCAACCTTTTTTTTTTTTTTTTTTTTTTTTTGTCTTTGTTTACTACTAGATTCTCAGACCTGGCACATAATAGCCACTCTATAAATATTTGTTGAATGAATGAACTTAGTCATTTGAGTATCACCTCTGCAGTTTTTTGCCAATATTTTTATTTTAATTGGCTCACCTTTTAAACTCAAATTAATTTCCTTACAAGGAAACTTTATAGCACTGTTATTCATGGAAAAACCAGTATTACTTTCTATAAATAAAAGGTATGCCTCAACACATTTATAATAAATACATAGTTATTAGATAACAGAAGATTATTTCTAGAGCACTTAAGCTCAATTTAGCACCAATGGCATT
Organism: Canis lupus dingo; assembly: GCF_003254725.2. NCBI lineage: Eukaryota > Metazoa > Chordata > Mammalia > Carnivora > Canidae > Canis > Canis lupus. The sequence goes on along the minus strand of NC_064246.1, from coordinate 51,409,867 downwards.
AAAATGACATTTTCGGGAATGTTGTATTCATGCCCATATTCCCTGAGGTTCTGCACTAGATAGTCTTCCCCATATCCATTCATCAGCAGCAAATGGTCTCAATTTACACGTTGTTCTGACAAAAATTCTCTGACACCAAATGGATTTCCTACAATGTAATTCAATTCTGACATCAGCTACCTGGAGTTAGTGCAAACCCTACAAATTAAAGGAAAAATCTCTCACAAGATTGCCTCCACTTCAGATGCCAGCCACAGGTCTCAGGGAATATCTACACTTCTGTCTGGCTGTACATTTAGGGGTTCCTATAACCGCCTCAGTTTCCATAATTAGCTAGCACATTTGGCAGAATCCACTGAAAATGCCATATTTATGATTATGATTTTATTATAAAGGATACAACTTGGGAAGAGCCAAGAGATGTATAGGGCACTATCTGAGGCAAGAGTGGGGGCCTGGGGCATAGATGCAGCTTCTATGCCCTCTCTTCATGGGATCCAGACATACCATCCTCCCATTACCTCACCAATCAGGAGCAACTCTCAGCCTTGATGTCCAGAATTTTTATTGGGGTTTCATTATGTAGGTATCATTGGTCCTGGGATCAAACTGTCTCCAGCACTTTGCTCTCTGGGGTTGGGCTGGCCTGAAGTTTTAATCCACTAATTATGTGGCTGGTCTTTCTGATCACCAGCTCCCATTGCAAAGCTATCTATGGCTCACCAAGAGTGACTTCACTAGCAGAACAAAGTCACTCTTGTCACTAAGAAATTCTAAGGTTTTTGAAGCTTTGTGCCAGAAGCTGGGGACGATATAAACAGATATGTTTTTGTATTATATTATATATATGTACAGATGAATCATAAATTTATTGTCTCAAATCATATATATTCTCTGAAATTAAGATTCTAAGATTCAACTGCCACCTGGGTGTCTTTTTTAAGGGGGTACCATAGTACCTTTAATCCATCAATGTCCACATGACCTATATTCATCCCACCACCCCATCCAACAGATTGTTCTTTCTCCTGTATTTCTTCTTAGTAAATGTCATCATATCACCATTCACTCAGCTGTTCCAAATCTGAAACCTAGGTTGTACCCTTTCACAACCATGCCACTTATCACACAGTGTGATAATTTTCTGTTTGTGTTGCTTGCCCACTAGCTTGTGAGAACAGTACTGTGTTTCTTTTATTCACTTTTATGTCCTTGCACCGGGCACATAGTTGGGACTCCATAAATATATACTGACTTGATGGATGAAATGATTCAAAATTGGAACATTTCAAAATTAGACTTCTGAATAATTACTTTCTGCACCAGTAATTACCTGCTTTCTTATAGGTGAAACTCTGGTATCTAATTTTGAGAATTAAATAACTTATGTATGCTCATAATACTTGGTTTATAAGTGTCTTTTTGCATATATTCATTACTTATTTATTGAATATCTGCTAATGTCACAAGCAGTGCCCTGGTCCCAAGGGCTGGGAATGAGTGGTGACCCAGTTATTATGGGAGAATCGTATATATAAATACAATTGTAGTAAGGTATGATGGTCCTATAAAAAAGAAATGAGCAAAGTCCTATGGGAAATACTAAGTGTGGTAGATTGGATTATTGCTCCTGAGTCTTTATTCCTCCCTATAAAAAATTATACATCCATGCCCTCTGCCACAAACTTCCTAGTGTCTGTCACAAGAGTAGGTAGAGTGTATATTCCCACCCCATTCACTTGGGACTTGGCTGTGGGGCTTGCTTTGACCAATTAATTTAGACAAAAGTAAAGTGACAATGCGCTGATTCTGCACAGATACTTTAAAAGGCATAGTAAATTTCTGCCAGACACCTCAGATTTTTGCATTTGACCATACAGTCATGTCTTAAGTAGTCATTGCTCTTTCAACCCGAGCTCTAGAATAAAGACACATGGAGTAGATTTATCCTTAAACCATAGAGTGAAGTTCAGCCTCGCCCTGCTCGGCCAAGCCAATTCACAGGTAGCCTACATTCCCAAGAGCATGAAACAGATTCTTCTTGTAAGTCACTGAGATGGGAAGTTTGGGATTGTTTGTTATACAGCATTATCACAGCAGAAATATGTCTAATACACCAAATCTCCAACTAACTACTTTAGTGGAGTATGAAACAATGGAAAAGGCTACATGGCTGAGGCTATTTCCCAGGACACGGCCTGGGGCTATGCCCCAGATTCTCTGCTAATTGCAGACTATTAAAGAAAAGGTCATTACAGTGAACTCAGTGCTTTATTCCTTACACCATGAAGCTCAGCATCCAGATAAGGTAAAAAATAAACATGGGGCTCCCTAAAAGCATCTAAACCATTCATATTTGAAAATCTACCTTATATTTACAGATATTTTTCCCCATGGCTTGAGTTTGCATAACGGAAACTAAACGTAGTGGCATTGATCAATCAGAGCACACAGTTTTACCTGTGCAGGCCATTAGAGTTCTGATATGATCATCAGATGATCATCATACCACTTGGATGAGAAAAGTTGGTCTCCCCAGGCAGGAAAGCACAATGCTACCTGTCAGCATGGTGAGTTTGTCAGTGTGGGTTGTTGGCCATTTGTAGTTGCAAACTCTGCTACAGTTTCATTGTTGTGCTAGTGATGGACAGCAAAGATGGTAAAGTTGTGTAAAAGAAGATCTCTAACTCCTAATCTCTTTTTCTCCAATGCTCCAACTTGTCTGTTTGTTTTAAATGGGAAGTAGTCAAAAATCGTGGTCAAGAAAGAGCCCTATGAATTAGACTTCTTTGAATTAGAGTTTGAATACAGGCCCCATTGAGAATAGTATAAAAAAGACGAAAACTTCCTGCCTCAATTTCTTCATTTGTAAAATGAGGATAAAAGTAATGTTTATCTCATAAGATTATGAAAAGTCAATGAAGTAATCTTGGGAGCCCTTAGCACAATGCCTAGCACACAAGCAGCAGTCAATAAACGATGGAAATTATTACAGGGTGAATTTTGTTACTACAAGTTTTTTTTAAGGAAGCAGCTGTTCATTATAGAAAGACAGGCTGTGTCATGGCATTTGCTTTGACCTTTTTACTATTGGGGAAAAAAAAACCTCAGGACCTAAATCATGATTAATTTATATGCTATGTTTATAAACAGCTAAGCTTTCTCCACTTTGGTTCTCTGAAAGGAATAGGGTCAGTGACACAGAAAATTTGGACTCATTGCAAAATGAATGCTTCTGGAACCTCAATTTGGTTGAGATCAAATCGCCTGGCCTCTCTGGTAATGAACTGTGGGCAAGTTTTCAGGCAAACATGTAGTACACTTGGATTCCTCCACACACACCACGCTGGAGTGACAGCAGTGTGCTGTGGAGCGGCCAAGGTGAAATGTTTCTCCAGTGAATTTGCCAGGAAGATAAGAAGCACATTCCAACAGCAAATGTGTTACCCAAATGGCAGGTCACCTCATTCACAGATCTACTCCTTTCCTGACTGCAGAGAAAACCAGTGTGGACAGCCTTGGGTTTATGGAAAATGTGATTGATAGAAAAAATTCATTCTCTTCAGAAACTGCAAGTTGATAATGGTTCTGATTTATAAGAAAGAATTTGTCATAAGACATATTGATGGTTTACCTTGAAAGATCCTTCAGTGTGTGTGTGTGTGTATGTGTGTGTGTATCCCTGCACACAGATGGGTGTCTCTTGTTTGAAATGAAGAAGCATTTGTAACTTACAAATTATATGAGATAGCCATTTGAAATATGTCTCAAATTCTTCCCTTAAAGAAATATAGTATTTCACCCCCCTACCCAGGCATTCTGTTTCCAAGTCCTTTTATGTTCGCCACTTCTGGTGAAACTAGAGCATATATACTGAACTCAGAGACGAAGCTAGAGCAGTTTACAAATTTATTTTCTGTACTACAGAGCTTGGAACTTGCTCCCATTCAAAATATATGTAACACACTCTCTCAAGTTCACTCAGAAAAGAAACAAATAGTTAAATGTGTAATCTCAGAGCAAACAGCAATATGACTCACAAAAAAAATTAATGAAGGGTCATATAGTAAAAACCCACCTTATTTTATTTTTTTTAAAAGAAAATATAAGACATTTCACCTCTCAGGAAAAAGAAAACAATAGAGGAGATTATATATATATATATATATATATATATATATATATGGTTTGTTGTTATTGGTCTGCTAGTTATTTATATTTATTCTGTTTTGTACTTGTTATGCTCTTAAAATGTGTGGCTTAAAGTGTTTCATCTGTTTTGGAAAATTTGGGGCCACCATCTCTTCAAATATTTTTTTCTTCTCTATTTGCTCTCTTCTCTATTTCTGAGATTCCAATTACACTTATGTTAGTAGAGTGTATACTGTTCCACAGGTCTTTGATACTATTTTTTTTTCAATCTATTTTTCTCTCTGCTCTAGTTGAATTATCTCTATTGGCTCACTTTGAGTTCATTAATCCTCTGTTATACTTTGTGTGATCTACTGCTAAGCCCATCCAAATGATGAAGGATAGTTATAAGAAAGACTGGAAGGGAGAAATGCCCCCCCCCCCCCCCGACCAAGAGGAAACCACTCTTAAAAGGATATTACACCACCCTGAAAGGATCTCTCTACCCTTGACCACATGATACACAGATGACAAAAACCTGATTGGATGACAGGTGCAAAGAGGGTTAATCAGATTAAAACGACCTGCCAACAAGCCCATAAAAAAACCTAGACCCAGAAACTCTGGGTCCCCTCCATCTTTGGAAGCTTTGTACGATTACTCAATAGCTTTACTATCTTTCAGTAAGCTTTGCTTTGCTGCCCACCACTCTTGGTCTGGTCTGCCTCTTCATTCTTCAAAGCGGCATGACCAAGAACCGTGAGCATTTAGAGAAGAAGAAATCCTGTAACACAATAATTTATATTTCTATTTGGTTCTTTTGTATATTTTTCATTTATTTGATAAAATTCGCCATCTCTAACCCCATTTAAACCTTCTTTCTTCTAAATTCGTTCAGTTATAGTAATCATAAATAAGTTCTTTTCTGAAAATTTCATCACATGGATCATCTGTGGGTCTGAGTCTACTGATATGTTTCATGTCTCTTTACTGTGGGTCACATTTCCCTGCTTCTTCGCATGTCATGATTTTTTATTATATTTCAGACAATGTGTAAAAGACCAGTGGAGACTGAAGGAGATTATCATGGCTTCCAGAAAGGGCTCACCCTTTCGTCTGACATGCAGCTATTATTAGGGGCTGAACTCATCCAGCTAATTAGCAGTTGAGCTGAATGGGGGCTGCCGGGCCAGCAGAATTAGTTCCCTTTATCCTCTGGTTTAAATTTCTTAAAGATCAGGCGCCTCCCTTCAGCAGGGTTTGGGGATTTAAGCACTGTGAGACTTTACCATCTATCTGTGCTCACCACACCTATTCCAGGCTTTCTGAGGATTCCACTTATTGAATAAAATGCCTGTGGGGGGCAGGGGGATATGGTAGGTGGGGAGGGCTAACTCTGAGTTTGTGGCTCTTCCATATCCCAGTTGGCCATGTCAGCCTATGCAGGTCCTTTGAAAGCTTGGCTGATTACTCCTTGTTCCCACTAAACTGTTATGCCCGCAGCAGGCTTCCTTCAGTCCTAGATTGAGCAGGTCCCCTAGAGATGAAAATGGTCTCTGGTCTGTGCTTATTGAAAGCCCTTCTCCTTCTTGTGTTTGTTTGTTTACATGGTTTTCTGTTGTTGCTAGGCAATGGTGATCTCTTATGAATCTCTACATCCTGATAGTAGAACTCCTGATTTTGATTCCATGAGTTAAATAGTAGATTGCTTCAACAATTCATTTTATTTTTAAAATAAAGGTGATTAATGATTTATCAAATTATAATCTACTTGCAGACGATTTTTCCCATTTTTCCCAAAGCCACTAACCTTCAAGATTGTGCTTCACTGCCCACATGAAAGATTGAGATAGAGATTATAAGAAAGACCTAATTTATAGAAGGGAAATGAAGGATAACTAATATTAAGTGTTAGGATTTAGTAGGTCTCTAAGTGTTCTGCTTGGTTCTTTAGTACATCGCTTTATTTTTTTTAATCAAAAATATTTATAGGGCATTTACACTGAGGTGGAGGGAACGGGTAGAGATGGAGGCTGCTTGGGAACCATGAGGTCAAGATCCCAGCCAGGGAACTTAAACAGATGAGGAATAGGTCTTCCTGATGGAGGAGGAGAGCTGAGCAGCTAAGGTGTTGGACTTAGAACAAATTCACTTGTTCCTGATTTAGTGTGTACCAGGCATCAGGAGGTGAGACATCTGGACCCCATGTGTGAGCTGCCAATGCTCTATTCAAAAATAGCACCCTTAGGCACCACCAGGATGGGAATTGCAAACACAGGGCAACCTCACAAATGTGGAATGCTTAGCAGCTCTGAATTTCTCACTATATCACGGACATTTCAGTTACTTTCCCTGTTCTGTTTCCTGGGAATGATTTTGTTTGTCATGGAAATAATGGCACCACATGGCAATGCCCTAAGGTGAAAGGCTGGCTTCGATGCTTTTAATGCAGCTCAGGCACAGCTGATGAAATTGTAGGTAAGCCACATTACTCTCGGTGGGAAATGGTGCATTTTGAACAATGTTCTCCCAAAGTCACAGGGATGCCTGCTGAAAGGAAAATGAGCAGTTTCTTCCTGTTCTTGTCACTTAGACTGTATTTCCACTCTGTGCAATTCCACCTGCCGTGCGTTTCCTCTCCTCTGCTCTTCCTTCCCTCACTTCCAAACTCCTCCTATGCCCTTCTCTTCCTTTTTCTTTTTTTTTTTTTTTTGGTTTCTTTATCTCTTCTTTCCTCTTCTCTCCTTGAAATCATAAGTCCTGTTGGTTTCACTAATATTCTTTTATTACTAACTTGAGGTGATCGGTGTTATCAAATTGCCCTCTTATGCTTTCACATAGTGCACTTACATTCCTCAGAGTCCTTTCAGATGTAATAATAATGATAATGATGATAGCTAATACTTATATAGTGCTTACTTTTGCTGGTTGCTATTGAAAGCACCTTACATGTATTAACTCATTAAGGCCTAATATAAGCCCTTTGAAACAGGTATTATTTTTATCCTCATTTTGCAGAAGATGAAATTAGGGCACAGAGAGATAATTTGCTTATTCAATTTACAAGTGGTAGAACTGTGGTTTCAACCCAGGGTACATGCCTTTAAGCTCTGTCCCAAATCCATTCTCATTTAAATTGCCTTATTTAAGTTTTATCCTAAGCCTGTGAGATCTTTAGGGAAGATGCTACTCTTATTATTTTAGAGATGAAGAAACTGAGGCTATAACTGACCAGAACACTCTGGACAGATGGGCTTGGACTAATTCTTTGAGGAAGCAAGGTCCCCAGCCCTGAGATGGGAGGAAAGTGTGTGTGTGTGTGTGTGTGTGTGTGTGTGATCTTAGATAATTAGATATTTAGAAAAAGTCCCTCTCATATATGTTTATTTCAGGTCAAATGTATCAACTGGGATACTTTAGGCTGAAAATAATAGAAAACCTAACTAACAATGACTAAACCCAGAGGTTTTTCTTACTGGGAAAAAAAAAGGCAGAAGTCCCCAGGATGGTCAGTATTTCAGCAAAATAATCAGAACCCAAGCCTTTCTTTTCTGCCATCCTTAGCATTTTAGTTTTTCATCCTCCTCCTGGGGGCCTCATGATTGCAAAGTGGCTGCCTCAGTGATAGGTGTCACATTTTCTCCTGGCCATATACCAAGACAGAAACAAAGGCAGACAAGGTGCTGAGAAAGTGCTTTCCATGTGTCTCTCTTTTATCAGAGAGCAAAGTATTTCTCAGCATGCTTTTGCTTCACAGACCCATATTCAATCATATGGTCACCTATGACCACAAAGAAAGGCTGGAAAAGTGAATATCTGATAAAAAAAAAAAAAAAAAAAAAAAGAGGCTTCATTTGTCATGATTGCATTAGCAAAAGCAATCACAATTCATCTTCCAGGGCTGCATACTTGGAAACCCAAACAAAATCAAGGTTCTGTTAGTGGTATGTTGTGTGCCTAGTAATTTACTTTAAAATACTTCAGTATAAGTGGTATGATGTGTATGTGTGCAAGTTAATGCCAATCAACACTCTAAGAATGAGTGGTTAATTAGTATATGAAGAGTCCTTATCTGAATCAATACCTTTGGTTCGTTAATTAGCATAAGGAATGTTAGGAATAAGTTTTTATTGGTGAAATGAGCTGTGTTTAAGATCACTGAGGAGTGGGGTAGCAGAATGCACCACTTGTGCATGAATAACATAGAAGAAGCTAGTATGGGATGCCTGGGTGGCTCAGCGGTTGAGTCTGCCTTCGGCTCAGGGCATGATCCCGGTCCCGGGAGTGAGTCCCACATCGGGCTCACTGCAAGGAGCCTGCTTCTCCCTCTGCCTATGTTTCTGCCTCTCTCTGTGTGTCTTTCATGAATGAATAAATAAAATCTTAAAAAAAAAAAAAAGAAGAAGAAGAAGAAGCTAGTATGCTCAGCTGTCAGCACCAGAGGCGGAAGTTCTGGAACCATGTGGCCTTGCATCTTCCCATAGAGGATCCTACCACTTGGCATGGTGATGAGTCCTCTGATTATCCTTTAAGGAAATCTGTTTCACAGGGAGCTGCTCCTGCAAGGGGCTTGCCAGGGAACCTGAAGGCAAGGAGAGAAGGACAAAGAGCAGGCTTTCCTAAGACAGAGAGCACTTGTTTGCCTGCTTGCTAATAAATACCCCCATATGCTTGATGAATTTCACGTGAGACTTGCTTTCACTTCAAGATACCATCTGGGAGCAAGATTGCAAGAAAAAAGGCTAAATCGGGCAGCCCCGGTGGCTCAGGGGTTTGGTGCCGCCTTCAGCCCAGGGTGTGATCCTGGAGTCCCAGGATGGAGTCCCATGTCGGGCTCCCTGCATGGAGCCTGCTTCTCCCTCTGCCTCTGCCTGTGTCTGTGCCTCTCTCTCTGCGTGTCTCTCATGAATAAATAAATAAAATCTTAAAAAAAAAAAAAAAAAGAAAAAGGCTAAATCACTTCTTCCTGCCTCTAACCACCAAAGGTTACACTAAAAAGAATCTGATTTGTGCCGATTGCCCTAGGTCTTTTCAGTCCAGTTAGCCAAGGAGGAAAGAATGATGGTTGTTAGAGTGGCCATCAGACCCATAATAACACATAAGATGTTAAATTGAAATCATTTCAGCTGAAGTACCACAATACAGTAGATATAAAATTCCAAAGTGAGGGACTAAACCAAAATACAACTTTAAAAATAATCAATTTCAGGGCACCTCAGTGATTCAGCTGGTTACACATTCGACTCTTGATCTCAGCACAGGTCTTGGTCTCAGGGATGTGAGTTTGGGCCCCATGTTGTACTCTGCATTGGGCATGGAGCCTACTTTAAAAACAAAAACAATTTCAGGGCATTAGATGATCCAGAGTAAATTTTGAAGAATTTGTGGCAAACTGTCTTTGGACTGATCTGCTTCTACCTGGTGAGCCCCACCTTCCAGAGGGAGAAGTGGAGAGTGGTCTATCCCTCACCTTAAGTATGAAAAGAGACCTTTATCAGAAGACCACTTGGCAGCTGATATATGCATGTCCCTTGGAGTTGGAGGTGGGTTGATGGTTGATACACACTTGAGAAATCTGAAGAATTTCTACTGTTGGTGGCAAAGCAGAAGGAAATGTAGTTGTTGCCATGTTAGGGAGTAACTGGTCTCTCCTCCATTGGCAGGTGACAAGGATATAACTACTGGGGACCATATGTAGAATCCTGAGTAGGAATGTTATTATGGGGCTGTCTTAAAAGGAATCTTGTTCCCAAAGGGGTTCTTCTAGAAGGTGAGTTACCCCTACAGAGAGCTTGCATGATGTGGCCTTTCAGAAAATGAACTGAAGATGAGGAGTGAAGTAAGGAGCGTTCACATGATGCAGAAATTTTGTTTGCATCATGGAAATAGCAGGACAGGGGAACCCAACTGGATAGACACTGAAGAACCCCAAACATGCTCAGAAAATAAAGATCCGGTGGAAACCTTGCTGGCCTCTGGAGCCCAGAGCCATCTTATTGTAGTGCCAGAGAAGTAACAACTTGGTTTACTTTCTTCCATCCACCCCATCGAATTCCTTTCTGTACTCCAATGGTGAAGATAATAGAGGTCATCATCAATAAGCTGAGGAAAGATAAGTAGAGCAAGAAATGAAAAGCTGACCCCATGGCCCACTCAGAAGGCAGGAAGCTGGGCTGTTGCTGGTCCCACCAGAGACAAAGAGAGGAAGGACAAAGGGAAATCATAAGTCTCATCTACACTCCACTTTTGTTTATTTTAAGGGACCACATGTTGTAACTACCAAAGTGAGACCATATTTGGTATATAAGGTACTGGTAGGACTTTCTGTTACCCAAGAGTTATCCAGCAATGGGCCTGCGAGAGTTTCCACCTGGGTTGCTGAGCACAGACAAAAGTACAAAGGGAGTCTGGCTCTTCCTATTTCCCTGCGTCATTCACTACCTTTGCTCTTCTCTCCAGCGTCTGCTGCTTCTTTCTCTTGCTTTCCATATCAGTTATCTATTGCTGTGTGATAAATTACCATAAATTTAGTGACTTAAAAAAAAAGCACACTTTTATTATCTCATAGTTTCTGTGGGTCATGAGTCCAGGCCCTGCTTAGCTGGTACCTCTGGCTCTAAGTTCCCTCACAAGGCTCCACTGGAGGAAGATTGCTTCCAAGCTCATTGGCAGATTTCAGTTCTTTGTGGCCTGTTGGACTGAAGGCCTCAGTTTCTTGCTGGCTAATAGGCAGAAAGCCACCCTCAGTTTCTTACCATTGTTTGAAGAAGGCTGCCTTCAATCCTTTACCATGTGAGCCTTTTGAACATGGCCACTTGCTTCAGCAAAGCCTGCTAGAGTGTCTTTTTTTGCAAGACTGGTGTCACAATCTTTTATAATGTAATTACAACAGGACATCCCGTCACCTTTGTCATCATTTCTATTGGTTGGAAGCAAGTCACGGGAAGGATTACACAGAGTGTGAATTCCAGAAGGCAAGGCATGGGGTCACCCTGGAGTGGGTCCAAGACTATAGCTCTTAATCTCTATATCTTGTGTACCTAAGGCTTGGGAAACGGAATATGGAGGAGTTACCAAAAACAGTTTCAAGGTGGAATGTCTATTAAACAAACATGCCGACCTACTGCTCAGGTCAAACAACTCATACAGTACAATCCCAGTGGATTAATATGCTAGAAAGTGTACCATTTCTCAGTTTACCCCAGATCTCCTGCATGTGCCAAAGCCCAGAAGAGGTGGGTATAGGCTTTAGTCAAGGCAAAGGCTGAAGATGTGAGAAGGCATCCCAAAACACTGACTTGTATGAAGAACCTGCTAAATGCTAAGCACTCCATACACATAATTTCAAATAGTCCCCACAACCTTATGATGGAGGTACTCTTATTAGCTTCATTTCGTAAATTAAAAAGTGGAGGCTTAGAAGGCCTATGTAACTTGCTTGAGGTATGTGATGGAACCAGGACTTGAAATAAAGTCAGTTTGCCTCTCAGTGATGAAGGGTAGTGGGAAGAAAGGCAGGCAGGGTTAAGCCCCACTCTCCCCCGACAAGAGGAAACCATACTTAAAAGGATTTTACACCGTCCTGGAAGGAGCCCCCCACCCTTTCCCACCTGATGGATAGATGACAAAAACCTGATTGGACAACAGGCACAGGGAGGGTTAATCAGATTAAAAGAGCCTGCCAATACACCCATAAAAACCCCTAGACTTAGAAACTGGTGACAAGAGTTTCTCTCAGTTCCCCTCCCTCTTTGGGAGCTTTGTACTATCACTCAATAATAAACTTTGCTTCACTATCACTCAATAAACCTTGCTTGCTGCCCACCACTTTGCCTGGTCTACCTCTTTATTCATCAAAGCAGCATGACTGAGAACTATGGGCACAGAAGGAAAAAATATTATAACACCAGCCTAGCTTTTACTACTACTTTCAAGTGCAGGTGCTGGGGATGCCTGGGTGGCTCAGTGGTTGAGCAACTGCCTTCAGTTCAAAGCGTGATCCTGGGTCTGGGGATGGAGTCCCACATTGGGCTCCCTGTGAAGAGCCTGCGTCTTCCTCTGCCTATGTCTCTCCTCTGTGTGTGTGTGTGTCTCATGAATAAATAAGTAAAATCTTGAAAAAAAAATAAAGTATAGTTGTGTAGGTAGTGGAGGCAGTATGCAAACGGCAGTTTCTTTGGAATCAGGAGACTGGGCCCAAGTGTAGCTCAGCATCTCATAATCTGTGTGATTTGGGGCTCCTTACTTGGCCTCCTTGGCCCTCTTTTTTCATCTTTAAAAAGAATTATAAACACTTTTATTATTCATGTACAAAAAATTGAACCTTGATCTTTAACTCACACCATGCACAAAAATTAACTTCAGATCAATCAAAGTCCTATAAATGTAAACAGTAAAACTGTGAAACATAAGTTGGGGAAAGATTTCTTCAATATGCTCTCAAAAGCACTTTAAAGGGAAAAAATTTATAAGTTGGACTTCATGAAAATTAAGAACCTTTGCTTTTAGAAAAGCACCAATAAGAAAATGAAAAGACAAGCCACCTGTGGGGAAAATACATGTCTGATAAAGGACTTACATCTAGACTATATAATGACCTCTTATAGCTTAGTAATATGACAAAGAACCCAATAAAAAATGCAAAAGATTTGCATGGACACATTACCAAAAAAGACATTGGGATGGTACATGAGTACATAGAAAGATGCTTAACATCACTGGACATTAGGGAAATGTCCATGAACGCCACAGCGAGGCATCAGCATAAGTTCACCCTGTCGTTATTAATTCTATCTTTTGGTCTTTACATGGGGCCCTTATTATTCCCATTTTACAGAAAAGCACACTCAAGTTCACTCAGCCAAGATGCAAGGTGGCAGGCTTAAAACTCAGGCACTCTGGCTCCGGTGCCCATGTGGTATTGTGTCTCTCACTGCAGGTTGGCTCCATGGGGGCAAGGACCTCGCCTGTCTTGTGCACTGCTAGAGCTCCAGAGCCAAGCACATAGTAGGCGCTCAGTAATGCCTGTTGAATAAAAGCCAGCCAGGGCACAGTGGGACTCAGTCAGCACTTTTTGCTACCATCGCAGATTGATGGAACCTTTGTGAATGGGCCAGCCGCATGCACTGTAGTTTGGAATGTCCTTTTATGATACCTTTCATTTCGTCTCAGAAAACCCTGCAGGTAGTCTTGCGTAGATCCACTCCATTTTCCTCTTTCTTCTTTTCCTTTTCTCCAGTGGGTTGATGTGGATTTACTTCATCTTGTCCTTTGAGAGAAGACACATGGTGATGGTGACCTCCAGGTGCCTGGCTTTCTGACATGGTGGCCCCAGAGACCAAGTGTGAGACCCAGAAGGCTTCCTGGACCACCTTGAGGCCCCTGTTTCACCTGTGGCTGGGCTCTGTGGACCTTCCCTGCCTTACACTGTGAGGGAGGCTGGCTGGCCCATCCCCTCCTGACCTGAGGAAGGTTTGTTAGCTTGAAGTCCATCCATGGAGGAGCACAAAATGCTCCTTTCTGAGAAAAGGCCCAGAACAGTCTAAGAATCATCCCTGTGGAGAAGGAGGAGCACAAGATCCAGGGCAGGCAGAGTCGGGCACCACAGGGCTGACTGGGACCTACTTCCCCCGAAGCTGAGGATAGGAAAGACAGGACAACAAAGTTTGCTTCCTCCCCTACTAAGAAGGGAAGATGGGGGTTAAGCTGGATTTGCTTTCAACTCTTGGATCAACATTGAGCCCGCCTTGTCTGCCAGGCCATATGGTTTGCAGAGAGGCAGCCGGGACTGGGTGTTGGCAGATGGAGGGAGCAGTGCTGAAAATGACAGAGTCTAGCAACTGGGGAGGCTGGGTATTGGCAAGCAAGAACCTGGGGACAAAGAAAACCTACGAGAGGGCAGGAGACAAGGCAAAAATTAACACTTTTCTGGTAAAGAAAGGGGGATAAGCATTATTTGTTGTGGAGAGGAGAGTATGGAGGAGTCCTGAGGAAGGCTTGCTTGTACGGTGCTTGGCCATATTGCCTAAGCTTTTCTTCTTGCTTTTTGTTTTTGGCCACGTTTGTATACTAGCTATATTGTAATTAGTTAATATTTTTTCTTTATACTGACTCTTGAGAAACTTAAATATATTAGTTTTAAAAAGGAAAAAATTACAGCTGCCACGTGTGAAACGTTTATCATAATTGGATGAGGATCATAAGTATAAGTAAAAGAAGGACAACAGGTAATATTAAATACTGACCAGATGTATTGCCCACTGAAGACTCTGGATTTGGACCTATACTTTCTTTAAAAAAAAAATTAAAGTGTTAAGGACATAACAGAATCAAAGTGAGACTTCTTCTTTGATATAATCAGAAAGTTTTAAAAGGAAAGTTTTTCTCACTGTGTGAGTCAATGTTGTTTAATGCAGCAGTATATCAATGATGCGAGTTTCACTGGAACGTTCTGGAAAACCTTGTGGGAGGGTGCAGAGCAATCATGGCCCTCAGAATTAGAGGATCGTGTTCCAGCTCTAGCTCTGCCACCATCAGCTTGGACACATTTCTTTACTGTGGGTCTCCATCTTCTCATCTACTGAGAGGAATGGAGTTGAACTTCCCAAGAAATAGCAAATTGATTTCATCCTTTGGAGTTACATATTGAGAACTATTCTGAAGCTGTATCCAAGCTTAGTGGGAAAGATGCCATCATAGATTAGTGAGGTCTGCCTCAGGTGCAGATCTGGGAATGACAAGAAGCATGTTGGCCACCTACTATTCCTAGATTAGAGAATTTCTAGATTACCCCTGATTCTGACAGCCTGTGGATGTATGATTTCCCTAATCACTCAAGAACGTATTTGGCTTGCTTATTTGCTCATGATTGATGGCAAAGCATGAAACAAAACAATTTTTGTAAGTGATAGGTAAACAATTCAGTTCTGTCCAACAAACACTCATTGAGCATCTATATCGTGCCAGGCCCTGAGCTGGGATACCAAGATGAATGATAAAAATTATTTCCCATACTGAAAGAGCTCATGGTCCTTGGTGGTGTGGAAAGGGTTGGTGACAGACACACAAATGGATTTCACATAGGTTTCAATATGATGCAGTAAGTACTATGTTAGTAGTACGTGGGGATGCCTGGGGAGCTCAGGACACAGACATTCAGTCAGCAGTTTCCTAGAACATATCCTAACATGAAGGTGATGAAGTCAGCACTATGGCAGTTCTCAAGGATTCATGGAAACTGAGTGTTTTAGGTTGAATTGTGTTCCTCAAAAAGATATGTTAAAGTCCTAACTCCTGAGTGTGAACTTATTTGGAAATAGGATCTTTGTAAATTGTTATGGGGTGAATCTCCCCCTACCTCCAAAAATAAATATGAGAGTCCAAAACCCCAGTACCTCAGAATGAAGACAGAGTTTTTACAGAGATGATTAAGTTAAAATGAGGACAGTGGGGGTAGGCTCTACTCCAGTATGACTGGTGTCTATATCAAAGATGAGTGAAGATACAGGGAGGAGACAGCCATCTACAAGCCAGGCTGGAACAGACCCACAGATCTTTCCCTCATGGCTGTTGTAAGGAACAAATCTGGTCTACAGCTTGATTCAAGACTTCTAGTTCTAGAACTGTAAGATAATGCATTTCGTTGTTGAAACCACCCAGTTTGGGATACTTTGTTACAGTAGCCACAGCAAACTAATACACAGATGTAATTAAGTCAAGATGTAGTCATACCAAATTCAGGTAAACTCTAATTTATGACTGGTGTCCTTATAAGGAGAAGAAATTACGCGCACACACACACACACACACACACACACACACAGAGGGAGAGAGAGAGAAATACCATGTGACAATGGAGGTAGAGATCATAGCAATGCATCTACAAGCTAAGGAATGCCAAGGATTGCCAGCAATCACCAAAAGCTAGGAGTGAGGCCTAGAACCAATTGTCCTCAGAGCCCTCCAGAAGGAACCAATCTTACCAATACCTTGATTTCAGACTTCTAACCTCCAAAATTGTGAGAGAATAAAATTTGTTTTAGGTCACCCACCTCATGGTGATTTGTTACGACAGTCCTAAGGGGTGAACATGCTGACCCTTTATTTTGCCCTCTCCCTACACCCCATCCCACCTTTTTTCCTCCACTTTTGGGATATCTACTCAGAAAACAGATTACACAGGCTACCAAGATGAACACCATATTTATCAGATGAAAATATGAGGAATATAGACTTATGACATCCTCTAGTATTTTCTATAATGACCATCTTTTCTTTCCAGGCTACCCCCACATTAGGACAGCTGTGCAGCTCTCACTGCTTCAGAAGAATGCACAAGTAGATCTTGGTTTTGAGTTTCCAGAGTGATACTGAGAGGCCTTATGATGAGAGCAAGGGGACAGAGCAGTTATCTGTGTGGGCAAGTCACCAGAGATCCATGGGAACAGGGCCCTCTTGGTGGATGTCACCTGGGTTAGGATCAGCCCTCCCCAGCTCCACTCTGGCTTGTGCATAGACCCTGAAGCTCAGACACAAGCCAGGGGAGACCAAATGACGAGGAAGTTGCAGGCTTGACTGATCTTGCTTCTACCGCTAGCAGAATGAGACATGCGCTGGGGGCAAGGTGAGAAGAGGGACCCAGAATACAAATGAAATGAAGCTCAGTTGAGAAAACTTAAAGTGGCTTTTTTTTCTTTTTACCCTCTAAGATTGAGCAGAGAGATATATATGTGCTTTGAGAATAAGGCTCTTCTCTTTCCTCAGAGGAGACATAAACTCAGGAATGATTAGCATGTGTGACCTTTTTTTGGGGGGTGGCAACAAACTTATTAAAGTATAACATATATCCAAGTCAAAAATAGGCAGCTCAATTAATATTCACAAAGCAAACTCACCTGTGTAACCAGCACCCACCACAACAGAACATTACTGGCGCTGCAAGAGCCTTTACATACCCCCTACCAATCACGCTAATCCCCCCAAAGGGTATCCGCTTTCCTGACTTCAAACATGTTCGTTCAGACAGTCTTTAAACTTTGTATAAATGGAATCGATCAAAAGGTATTTTGTGTCTGACTTCCTCTGCTCAAGGTGTTTGCAAGGGTCTTTCATGGTGTCACATGTTGCTGTAGTTCATTTCATTTTATGACTATGAATATACCAGGATTTATGTATCCACAAGACTCCAGGCAGGCATTTGGGCTATTTCTAGTTTGGGGAAATTGCATGTAGCACTGCACTGAATACTCTTGTGCATGTCTTTTGGTGCATTGAGGTGGGCATTTCTGCTGGGGATAATCTGAAGTGTGAAACTCTTGGGTCATAGAGGCAGTGTATGGTTCAGCTTCAGCAGATACCCCCATTTTCCAGACTGGTTGTGCTGATGACACTCCCACTGGCAGTACACAAGACTGTAGCCTTTCCACATCCTTACCAGCACTTGCTATTGGTTCTCTTTCATTTTAGCCATTCTAGATTATGTCCTGATTTTTGCCAGCTTATTTCTAAGGCGAACACATGTCGTGAAGCACTAGCAAATTCCAACACTCTGCATAACTGTTTCCCATCACTTCCTGTTGGAGGGGGCCTAATCCCCGCCTCCATTCCCTCTGCCAGGGAATTTGGGAAGATAGGAACAACTATGTTTTTACCATATCACAACTTTAAGAGATGTCTTTCAAGATCATCTATACGTACTCATCATGCAAATAAGAAAACCAACAAACAGGGGGAAAGGAGTTTTCCAGAATCTTCCAGCCTGCTGATACCTGAGGCAAGACTAAGACTCAAGCCTCCAAATCACAAATCCACTGCTTTTTCTACCACCCACTTCCAAATTTCACTATCAAACCTGACAATTGAGGATATTCCAAAGAGAGAGTAATAAATGTATCAGCCTATATCTGAACAGCTTAACCCACCCGTGCAGCCCACCCCTCTGGATAGTGAGTCCAACCACAGTGAGAGTTTCTAGATACAGTGGATGAGCTACATTTTTTAGCTTAGACGGCCACCAAAGGATTAAGATAAGACTGTATTTCAAAGCTCTGGGGAGTGTCCCTAATCCTCTGTTCTCATCAACCTCAGCATCTGCCCTCATACTCTGTCCTAGTTCCCGAAAATCACAAGATCAATCAGGATGGAGGGTGATAATTGTGCGTTCACACTCTCTCTATCTCTCCCCATATCATGTGTCTTTTTATGTCAATAGACTGATCTACTCACTTTTTCTTATGTAAGCCTAATACCAATACCTACTAAGAGCTTGCTATGGAGCAGATATCATATTATCTGATGCCCACAGTAGCCTTATGAGGCCAGTGCTATTTTATCTTATTTTATCCCTATTATAAAGACAAAGCATGGGCATCTTAAAGAAGTCAACTTGTCCAAAGACCTACTGTGAAGTCATTAAGCCAGGGCTTAGACCCAAGACTCTCAACCATGCTCTGAAGCCTCCATTACCACAAACCATCATCATGGGATTGAATCAGAAGAATATACTGCCCAGGGCATGCCTTTCTTTAAGAAAACCATATAAAGGAAAATCTGAAGTGATAAAAAAGATATGTTCCCTTGTAGAAGAAACACAGTGTTGTTTAAATCCAGTGCTCCACCGAGAGCACTTATACAGTGTTTGTTATCACAGAATTTACTACTTGACTTAGGGTCTTGGCAGAGTAAGGGAAACTCAATCAGAGTGTGAGGGAACTTCCAGCCTCGAGTGATCACTGGGAAATTAAGATAAAGCATCTCTACATCAGAAGAGGGGCAGGAAGACATTGTGTTATCATAGATTTTGAAGTTGCTTCACGTGTGAGAATACCTATGGGTGTAAAAGGTAGATTGAATTACACAGGACAAGTTCAAGAGGACTTCCTTCACAAAAACAGAGGCATACGTACCTGCATTTCCTGCCCCTGAAAATAGAGAGGAGCCCATGGCAGAGGGAGGCCTAACAGGGAGAAGTCAAATGTGCCTTTTGTCCTGATGGTAGACCAGTAACTAGTTAGTTAGGTCAATTTCTGTTAGAGAGAAGTATGTTTAGGAAACGAAGTCAAAAACCTCTAAAAACTTATGTGGAATATTGGCTGAGGGTAGAAGTGACTGTTGGAAAGCTTGATTTTAAACATTTGAAGCCTGCTTACCACAGCATCCCTCATGTACTGCCCCTGCTCCTCTGCCTAAAACCTTCCTAATCTCCCACTGCCCGGAGACGAAACTCAAACTCAGTACCATGGCATACAAGTCCACCCAAGCTGGCTGATGCTTGCTCTCCCAGACCCTTCTCATTTCTCATCCCACTCTCCTCTTTATTCCTTCAGCCACCTTAGTCTTATCTCTGTTCCTTGAACATGTCACACAGGTGCCTGACTCAGGTCCGTTGCATTCGTTGCTTTCTCTACCTGAAATGCTTTTTCCTAGCTTTGCATGACTGGCTCCTTCTCTTTCCACTCTCAGCTCCAATTCACCATCTTACAGAGCCTCACATTTATCAGGTGGTCCTACTGCCTGCATAGTGCTTACCATCATCTCTAATTACCTTATTTATGTGTCTCTTTCCTTGTTATTGCCTGTCTGTATTCACTAGATTTCAAACATAAATGAAAGAAAAGAACTTTTTTTTTGTATGTTTGTTTTATTTTATTTTTTTTTAACTCAGTGTCATAAGCACTTAGGACAATGCTGGAGATTGTCAGACATTAGGCATGAATTTGCTGAATGAATGAATAATGAATGAACTGCTAGTAGAACCAGATATCTCACTAACCATGAAAAAAATATTCAGACCCCTAGTTCTTACTAATAAACATTAGATTTAAAACAGAATAGAATCAGTCCTTTTCTAAAAACCACACTAAGCATTTTCCAAGGATCATAAGTACTACATGTCCCTGATACAAACCCATTAAATACAAATATCTGAAATGCAATGAGATCAATTTGCGGAATGAGGTTTGAGGAGTTTTATGAACTCACTACCCAGTGGAACTGGTGAAAATTAGTAGACATGGCCATGTAAAGCCTCTGGAAATGGTCCTAAGAGTATATAGCAAATGAAGAAACATCTGTCCCCCCCAAAAAAAAATCCATGAAAATTTTGTAAGAAAACTGAGAATCTGTGGTATTTGTAACAAAACCACTCCCTTGATCCCCATTCCAAGCTCAGTGGGACTTCACTCCAGACTGGTACAGCCAAGAACATAGTAAATGAGGAACAGGTAGGGCTAGGTAGGAAGAGATAGGTAGGGTGCTATGATCAGACTCACCAAAAAAATCCCAGAAATGCTGAGGCGTAATGAAACCAGAGATAAGGGAACAAACCAGACCATCCTGCCCTGGGCATCAGAGATGGGGTCTTTTTATGGCAGTCCCATTGTGACCAACAAAGAATAACTAGACCCCAAAGAAGTAAGCCATTAAAGATGTTATCACTAGTCCTTACTCAAACCAAGACATCACAAAAGTGATAAGGCCATAAGCTCCTCAGTCAGTTCTAAATAAAAGACTTGTCAGGGAAGGCCCGTGTTGGCAATTCTGTCGGGAACCCTCTCACTTCTAGGAGCTTTTTCTGTATCCTTGCTTAATAAAACTCTATCCCTTTACTCTCCTTTGTCAGAGAGATTCATTCTTTGACACCATGAGACAAGAACCTTGCTCTCCCACTTCAATAGGACTCCCATCCCAGCTTCCACATGGAGGGCTTTCTTCCCAGGAGAAGCAAGAAATCTGCATTTCTCATCCTGTCTCCATTGACCTGCTCAGTCCCAGGGGAGTGTGGGCTAGAGGTGGAGGCTCCCTTCTGCTTATCCCATTTGTGGAATAAGGCTCTGGGTTGGGTGTGCAGTGCTGAGAATCCCGGGGCCCTGGCATTAGGAGTTAGTTAGACAGTTAGGTAGTCAGAGCCAGGGTCTTTGACAAGAAAATATGGAGTTAGGACAGCTAAGATAAAACAGCACTAACATCCTGTTTTGCAGCCCAGACAGGACCACTCTAGTACTCTGTTTTGCAGCATTTGCAGAAACAAATTCTGCAAAACATCTTAAAATAAGGCAATTAACCACAAAGCATTTGTCACTATCCCAGGCAAGGGGCAAGTAAGACATAACCTCCTGGGTATTAACAAAAGAGACAGATCATCAGCACATTGACATTAACCTACTAGGTAGACAGATACGCGACCAAAGCCCTGATTGGCATGACTCAGCACACCCGGATTGCTTAAAATAGTTCCCCGAAAGATTTCATAAAAACCCCTGGACTTAATTCCAGAGATAACCCTCTTGGGACCCCCTTCCTCTCTTGGAGCTTTATACTATTGCTCAATAAACTTTGCTGCCCACCATTCTTCATCTGGTCTATCTCTTCATTCTTCGAAGCAGCATGACCCAGGACTGTAGGCATCAAAGGAGAGGAAATCCTGCAACAGGTTCTGTGTGTTGAATATAAACAAATCTTAGACTTTGGTAGGTAAGTAGTTCACATTCCTCTGCTGAGATTTCTGCACTGTGTTTCTCAGAATGAAAACTGAATTCTATGAATTCCTCAAAATCTTTTGGGGGAAATGTAATGTTTAAAACACGTGCTGAGCACCTCTTATAAGACAAGAACTGTGCAAGATCACTTAGACATACTATCTCAATTAATCCTTTCGGCTACCCTGTGATATAGGTCCTGTTAGGATCAACTCATTTTTATGGGTAAGCAATCCAAATTTTGAAAAGTTAAGTAAATTTTTCAATGACATGCAGTTGGTAAGTGGTAGAACCAAAATTCAGATCCTGAGAATCTCCTTCCAAAGTCCTAGGACTTCTTAGAGCCTTTACTATACTAGAATGTATTGTGTAAAACAAAACGCATTAGAACTTCCCAGAAAAGAGTCGACATCAACGACCACAGAACTCTATACACTATGTATCTAGCCGGACTTTGAAGTGTTAGTGTCCTGAGTAACACACTTGGGTTCCCTCTGACATTCCCACCTTTGAAGCTCTAACTCTTCTAGCTAATTCCTACTGCCCCTCAAAACTTCACCTCATCCCCAAGGTAGCTTTTCCAGATCTCCAAGCCTGATTTTGGTGTCCCCTTCTATGATTTCATATTGCTGTATGCAATGATTCCCAACAAGGGGCAAAAATGCACCATCCTCAGGGGACATTTGGCAATGAATGGAGATAGTTTTGGTTGTCATAACTGGTGCAGGGGCAGGGTGCTAGTGGTATTTGATGAGTAGAGGGCAAAGATACTCTGCGTATCCTCTAATGCATAGGAAACACTCCTTCCACCATAGCCAAGAATTAACCAGCCTAAAATGTCAAGAGTGCTGAGGTTGAGAGACCCTGCTCTCCAATGATTTCAGACACTGACTTACAGACTTCCCGAATCTTGTATTTAGCTGTCTGTGTAGGTCCTTCACTCAACTGTCAGCTCCTGGACTAGAATTCAGGGCTTCTCAGAACGTATAAGTTACTGGCAGATTACAACATAAACTGTTGGAGGAAAGAGGTTAATGATAGGTTACAGTAGGTGCATTTGGGGGTGCTACCTATCCCATAGTCCCCCATTCTTGAGCACTGCTGCATATTAGAGTGGCAGGCCCTGGCAGCCAAATTTATGCTATTTGACTCTGCTGCTTTGTCTTAGATATTGGAACAGAAGCGGACACCAGTTCTCACCTCAACTCATCATATTTCCTCTCCAGGGAATTTAGAATTGCCACTAAAAAGGCACTAGTCAGTGTCTGCTGGTTACTTGAAATCTATAGAGCAGCCATCTTTGGCCATGGTGTGTGAAAACTCTCATCAGAGGAAGATGAATCCATG
Source organism: Canis lupus dingo (assembly GCF_003254725.2). NCBI lineage: Eukaryota > Metazoa > Chordata > Mammalia > Carnivora > Canidae > Canis > Canis lupus. The sequence continues at coordinate 51,386,915 of NC_064246.1, read as the reverse complement.
GGGAATGGGTACAGATGCAAGAAAATGTGGCATTCTGGGGACAGTAACCATGGTTTCCAATGGCTTTCCACTTGCTGGCTCCACTGAGCCTGTGTGCATCTCTCTTACACATTCTTCTCCAGGGTTTTGTTCTTACACCCCTATCATAAACTCCCACTATTTTATTTTGGTCTGAGTGGGTTTCTGTTTACACAGAACCAAAGATTAAGCTATAAGTCGGGAAACATAGCCTTAATCTCTGAATCTTAAATACAAGGTTCTTCCTTCCCCGCAACTATGAGATTGAGGAGAAAAAAGGAAAGAGCGCCAGAGAGTCCATGGAAGGGATGTTAGAAGGCACCTTTATCATCCCATTTTCAATGTTCTACAAAGGGTATCTGGAAAGGCCATCCCTATTTTTAGATGATTGCCCAGAAAGAGTGACTAATGCCTGGGGGGCTTGCTTTAGACTCTAAACTATACAATGTTGCAGAGGCATGAGCTCCCCTCTGTAAATGAAAGGCATTAACAATTTACTTCAGTTTCAATACATCACAAGAGGCTCATGGAGACAATTATTTGCTGAAGGGCACGTGACCTTGTTGGACCTGACATTTATTTTATCTTCCTTTGAAAACAGTTAAGATTGCACAATTGATATTTTGCACTTCTAATCTTTTGCTTCTTGGTGATTATTATAAAGAAATAATATTAATAAATGATTAAATCTGGATATTAGCTCAGAATAGACTTCGATCTTTTTTTTAAGTTAAACAGAGAAATAGAACATTTCTCTGGCTGCCCAAAGGTTTCAGGGATATGGCCACGCAAATGGGAAGCACCCTAATCACCTCTAGCTTTGATGGCTGGGGGAGCACGAAGATGGCATTCCCAACTGCTGGTGCTAGCTCAGCCATCAAGTTTGGCTTAAGAACAAATTCTGTCCGCGGCGTGTTTTCCAATGCAAGGCTAGCCATTTCCCCGAAGTGGACCTACCCTCTGCTTGTTCTTTGACCTCCTTCCATAAATCTGGGATAGTTTTCTAGAGAAATAGCTTTTACATTCCCCCACCTATTGTGTCCTTGATTTACCCAGCACAAATGCCAAGTAACATTTACATGATGGATTAAGGACCCTCTGAGATCATCCCAGTTCTCTACAGCAAGACTGTGCATTTGTAAAAACTTGACTGTGTCCTTGTCGACAGCCTGCGTTTCTTCTTTTTCTGTACTATCAAAACTCCACCCCATTAGATCTCAAAATAATTTTTTCCTAGTCTATTTTCTTCAGTGATCCTCAACTCCAAAACACCTCTCTCCTTGGTGTTGGTTGAATTATGATTTTAAAAAAATCTTGTTTTCTTACAGGCTTTATTTTAGGCTATAGATCTTCATTGGTGCAGAGTATACAAGGTGAGCCCTTGGTTTGGCAAGTCTTTCTTTTCTGCTCCCTAAACCTTTGGCGTCAGGATTAGATATGGAATAAAGAGTTTGAAACATTTCATTAACCTGTAGTCAAACAATAATTTCAGATTCAAAAAGCTTTCTATCTGCATGAAAGGATTTTGTACATTGATTAAAAAAAAGAATAGAAAAAAATAAGATAATTCCTTGGATGTAGGGCCAATAATCAGAGTCCGAATTGCTTTGACTCTCTGGAGAAAAATCCCATGCTAGCTCATTCAAATTTTTTTTTTTTCTTTCAGAAGCCTGTATTAGAATGTGGAAAAGCAGCAGGGGAAGGGGAAAAGTCTGTAATTTTAATGGGACTGCAGAGACCACTTTGAAACATGGAACATTTCCACGAGAACAAATATAATAGCTTCCACCTGATGTCATAGCCACTCGTTCTCTTTAAGGATCCAAGCGTGTAAGTGAGTTTTCCTGACGTAGAATACGATCGGATCCTTTGGGACACTGAAGGATGCCTCTTGCAGGGCCCGGGCAGCTCCCTGGTCTGGGCCTCTTCCTTGAGCTGGAACTTTGATTTCAGTGTTCCTTCTCTGAAGCCATGGCCCACTGCAGCCCAGCAGTGACTCAAGCAGATGGCTGCCTGTGACAAGCCTCTTCTGATTGGTAATAAAAATACCAGAAGCTCCACTGCACTGTGTACAAATACGTGAAGCCATTGCAGATTCCTTTGTATCTCTAGATTCTATTTTGAGAGCGGGCTGATCTTTTCCATGCAGAACCCTCACAGAATGAGCAATCATGCCAGGTGGGTGTTGGAAGCACTACTGCAGTTTGTGAAAGTCAAGGGTTTTTGTTTTGTTTTGTTTTTTGTTTTGTTTTTATCAGCCTTCAAAAACATACTCTCACCTTCTAGGATTTCTGACCCCACTGCCCATGATTTGTGGCGGGCGGAGGAGAGAATTTTGATTTTCTTATACACAAACCATCAGACGCACTTCCAAATGAAAGACCGACTCAAATTATATTGCCCCTCACTTCCCAGAAGAGATGCTGATGTGAACAAAACTATGGGAAAATGTAGAACTGGGGATGGGAGGAGAAGTTGGGGTAGAATCTAAAGGCCCAGTAAGCCATTCCCTGGGTAATAAGTCCAGGAACGTTGAGAGTTGATTTTGAACTTAACTTGCTTAATTTATTGGAGCGATTCACAAACTTTCCATCATTAAATCACCTGGGGAGCTTTTATAAAAGTGCAGATTCCCAGCGCCCACCCCCTACCCCCCAAAAAGTTCTGATTGGACAAATTTACACTGGAGCCAGGAAATCTGTATTTTGGACAAGAAACCTAGGTGACTCTGACCTGCTATTGCTATGTTAAAATGTGATATTAATAAGTTTAAAAGTCACAGGTCCAACTGCAACCCAAGTCAGCTAACTGCTAACTCTGTGGCCTCAATCTACCAATCATGAAGATTCTGGGTGGGAGCGTGAGAAGTACTGGGGTGGAGGGAAAAGATAACGGATAAAGGATCAGAAGGTCCTGTTTCCAGTCCTCGCCCCATCATTTATGAGCCATGTGACCTTGGGCAAATGTCATTGGAAGGCTCAGTGCCCCATCTGTAGAATGGGGCCCATAATTCATGCCTTGCTTACCTCATCGGTTCATGAGGATCAAATGAGAAATTACTTTGTAAAACATTACATGTTAGAAGTCACAATATTTTCAGAGATGTAGTATTTTCCCTCTTCAGTCTAATGATAGCATACTCACACTCAGCAGCCCCAGATCCAAGTGCCTCTGCTTGATGAACCGGGAGAATCCTGGTATACCATAAGGGCTGATTCCAAACTTAGTTGTCTTGACCTGGAAAGAATGGCCAGCTGCATGTTGAAAAAAGGAAGATTCCGAGGCTCCATCCTGCATCAGTCCCTGGGAGTGTAGGTGGGAATTTTAATATTGCCAAAGACCATTCTTATATTAAAAGTGGGGGGGTCACTGGGCATGGTCATAATGGAAGTTGGGGGCCTATGAGTGGCATGCACAGGTCTCTTCCTACTTCCTGTGGCCCGGGGTGCCCCATCCTGTCCTTCATCTGCCCTGTCTACTCATTTTACCAGAGCCCTGCCCCCCACCCCTCACCAACCGCCTCCCACCCCCCGCCCCGGCCCCAGCCACCAGTCCAGCTAGACACGACTGCAAGCTTCACCCTCCACTCTGAAATCCTCTCCCTTTATCAAAACTTGTTCCCTTTGTGCTGGTTTTCAAGCTAATTATCTCCAAATCCAGTTCCCTAGAAGTCACCTGGTACAGGTTCTGGCACTCCCAAGGCTTTTGTTTCTCAACAACTTTTTTGTATTTTATCATTTTAATCCAAGCATTCTGTCAAGGCTTTCCTAGAGCAGTTATAGCAGAGGAATATGGATCATCAGCACCAGGTCAGCCAGGATAATATTGGGGACAAGCGTCCCCACCCCCCAGCCCACATAGCTGGTGAAAACCAAGCCAGCAGGTTTCCATGTCTGTGGACCTGGACTCTATCGTCTCCCTTTTTCACTCCTATTCTCTGTTTTTCAAAACAAGGCAACAGGGTGTTTCCGTTCTGTGTATGGAAAACCCCTTTCCCCCAGAGTTTAGTCATTTTATTACCCAGCTCCAGAGTGTGGCCTGCTGGACTGTGAGCTGAGACGGCTGCCATGGATTTCCTAATGCCTTCAGTTCCTCTCACAAAGAGTTGGCAGCCACCGTCCTGGGCAGGGCCTGGCTCATGGAGCCCTGCTCTTCTGCTTACTGATTTCTGGTGGGACATGGGGCTCATCGGATCAAAATTCTCAAGGCTGATGTTTCCCTAAAGCACCATTAATGAAAACTCATTCATGAATACTGTGTTTTGATGAGGGCAGTGTGTCTTCAGCCAACATTTCTAAGGATTATTTTTGCTTGGTGGGAGGGATGATTTTTTTTAACTTTTTTTGTTTAAATTGAGAGGAAAAATCAAAGGGACAGTAGATTAAGAAAAGATAAATACTGTAAGGTGAAGCGGAGGAAAAGACTAATTCTAGCTACCTCCAAGGGGCGATAGGAGGTGACAGGCTTCCTCCAGTTGGTGAAGCATCGAAGTCAGGCAGCTATGGCTGAAGGAATGCTGGGTAATAAGCAAAACTGAGAGAGTCCAGAACATAGCTACTATCTTATGATATCCTAGGTCTTACAGATATACTCTCAGGAGTAATAGGAAGAAAAAGTCCTGCTGCATCTCATCAACATGTAGGAGAGGGGTCACAAACTGCCATCTGCCCTCTATTTTTAAACATAAAATTTTATTATAACAGAGCCATACCCATTCCTATATCTGCAGCTGCATTCATTCCATACAAACAGAGAAATTATACCCAATAATATATTTATTGTTTGGTCCTGTATGGAAATTGTCAACACCTGGTCTAGAATGCTATATCCTCTATCCTCTAACTCATTACTTTATAAATGCATTTTTTTGGTAAAGGATACATTTTTATAAGTTTTTTATTTAGGCGATCTCTACACCCAACATGGGGCTTGAACTCATGACCCTGAAATCAAGAGTTGCATGCTCTTCCTACTAAGCCAGCCAGACACATCTGTAAAGAATATTTTAAATATGGAAGCTCATGAAAAAGTTAAGTGCAGAGCTAATAGGGGAGAGAGATTTCAGAGTACACCAGCTCAGCTCAGCTTCCTTCTCGTCCTACCTCAGTGGTGTCTCTAGAACCCAGGATTCCATAAAATAGAAATTGAAAAATCACTCCAAGCCAAAGCAGTCTTGAGAAAGAAGGAAAAAAAAAAAACCTAGAAGTATTACAATTCTAGATTTCAAGCCATACTACAAAGCTGTGGTAATAAAGACAGTGTGGTACTGGCACAAAAATAGACACATAGATCAACAGAACAGAAAAAAGAGCCCAGAAATAGAGCCACACTTAACATGGTCAATTAATCTATGACAAAGGAGGCAAGAACATAGAATGTGGAAAAGACGGCTTCTTCAATAAATGTTGTTGGGAAAACTGAAGGGCTACATGCAAAAAGAATGAAACTGGACCACTTTCTAACACAACACACAAAAACAAACTTAAAATGAATTAAAAACCTAAGTGCAAGACCTGAAACCATGAAAATCTCAGAAAAGAACATAGGCAGTAATTTCTTTGACAACATTCATAGCAACATTTTTCTAGCATCCGCCGATAGATGAATGGATAAAAAAGATGTAATATATGTGTGGAATATTACTGAAACAAGAAAAAGAATGAAATCTTGCCATTTGCTACAATATGGATAGACCTAGATGAGATGTCATGCTAAGTGAAATATGTCAGATTGAAAAACACAAAAGCCATATGATCTTACTCAGACGTGTAATCTGAAAAACAAATGAATAAACAAATAAAAAGCAGACTCAGACCTATAAATACGAAGAGCAAACTGAAGGTTGCTAGAGGGAATGTGGGCAAAATGGGTGAAGGGGAGTGGGAGGTAACAGGTTTCCAGATATGGAATGAATAAGTCATGGGAGTAAAAGGCACAACATAGGAAATATAATGAATAATATTGTAGTAGGATTGTATGGAGGCAGATGGTAGCTACACTTGTGGTGAGCATAGCATGAGGTATGGAGATCATGAGGAATCACTATGCTGTACAACTGAAACTAAGGTAACATTGTCAGCTATACTCACATTTAAAAATAGTCAATAAATTAGTGCAGAGTACATGCTCTTGAAGGCAGGGAATTGCCTTGGTTTCTTCTGTGTCTATTAAGTGTCCGACATGGAGAATACACTCAACATAAGTATGAGGGATGAATCATGGAATGAAGTGCCCCTAGTCAAGAACCCCCCGCCTTGGACACTATTAAGTCTCACTCTTCTACCTGTCATCTAAAGTCTCCCCAAGAATGATTTGTGTCCACTGTCTCCTCTTCCTATATCCTCATTACTGGTTTCTGATTTTAGCCCTATTGTTCTGTTGGAACTGTTGTCACCCAGGTCCCCAATGATATTCTCAACTACCACAGTTCATGGACATTATTCAGTTCCTGTCTTCAGGTAAGCCTTTGGGCATTTGACAATTTCTGAATCTTACCACCACCTGGGCTTCTCATTACACCATAATCGCCTGGTTGTTTTTGTTTCTGACCTTTGCTTCCCTGTCTGAGATGGGCTCCATTTTGTCTGCCCCTAAATGATGGTGTCCTGTAAGCACTGGCATCGCACCAACTGAAATCAAAATGTTGAGTGCTCACAAGTCACCACTGAAGGTGCAGCCTCCTTCCTAAATTCCAGACTCACATACTGAATCCCTTGTGAGACAGCCCCACCCAGTGCTCCAAACTCAACCTGTGCCAATCTGAATTTACTGTGGTCATCCCAAGCTGCTTCCTCTTCAGAATTCTTGCACACACCTGATGACACTCTCACCCGGCCTCTTCTTTCTTTCTTTTTTTTTTTTTTCTTCTTTCAACTCCAACCTTGACACCTCAAATCAAACAGCAAACACCAAAGTCTACCCACTTTCTGATCTTGACTCTGTCCCTTTTCTCTATCTCTTATCACCTCCCTGGGATGGCTATAACCATGTCCTAACCAGTCTCCTGAGGCCTACAGCATAGCCCATTCTCCACTGTGAAACTCTGAGGATTATGTCACTCCTGCTCCCCCAGTGCTCACATACCTCCAAGTTCTTCATGGCATCTTACTGCTCATGGCATAAAGACCAAAGACCATCAACGTGACTTACAAGGTGCTATAAGGGTTTGTCCCTTCCGTCTCTCTGAGCTCATCATGCACACTTTTCTTCACTCACTGCCTCTGAGCCATGCTGGTCTTTTAGTCAAACATGTCATGCTCTTTCCAACCAGAGAGGCTTAATCCACCTTTTCCCTTTGTCTGATATGGTCATCCCTAAATAACACCAAACACTGCTAAATCCAAACTGAATCTGGGGTGCTGTTCTCCTTGACCACATCAAATGCAGCCACCATGGGATTTCAGGGCATCATGAATGTCTTCCTCCTAACTCTTGTACTTGTCTGGTACTTTTATAGTTGTTCTTAGAATTATTACTCAATATATATCTCCGGTTACTAGATTCTCATCTCCAAGCAAGGAGGAAAAAAGTCTGCTTTTGCTCCTCCACATACCCCAGTGGCTACCCTAGCACTGCATGTCTATAGCCTCTAGCTCAGGGCTGGTGCCTGAAAGTGCAAATAATTGTTGAGTGAATAAAAGTGTTCTCTTTTCTAGATTCATTCCCCTGAAATCTATCCTGAACACATTCTATCCACCAGATCTTATTCCTACTTGCCCTTAAATGACTCCTCATTGGTGGCAGGATAAGGTTAAGCCTCGTGCCATACGAGCCCTGTCAGGATTGTGACCATTCTCTGGGTTCATCTCCTAGCTTGTGGCTGGGCACCTAATGCTGTGGCAAGCCAGGCCTACTTCTTGTTTTTTAGCACAACTCATCCTATGTCATACCTTTGTCTCTTGTAGGGGCTCCATCAGGATTTACTGATTGTTAACATTTTGGGACATTTGCTTTGCTCAATGTCTTTGGGACATTGCTCCTTCTCTCTGTCTGTGTGCATATGTGTGAGTGTATGTGCAGTTGGGGGGCATCAGAGAGTCAGTTGTTTAGCATTAATATAATACCATTAGGCAAACTAAATTCATATTTCCCCAATTGTCCCAGTAATGAACTTTTATAACTTCTTGTTTTGTTTTCCCTGCTGTCTCATCTAATTGCCCCTTGCCCTTCCCCTGTTCTATGTCTGGTTTGCTGACTCTACCTCCTCGTGTCCACTCTAATTTTGGGAAGGGCAGAGGTTTCAAGCTGTACATCAAAACCCATTTCTCCTGCCAGAGCACAGAGCTTGACCTCATTCTGAGCTTCCCCTGAAGTTGGGTATGTGACCAAGTTCTGTTGACAGTGAGGGGTGTAATCTTCAAAGTCAAGGTTTTGAAGAAGTAACGAGATCTCATCTGTGCTCCCTCCTTTTGCCAGCTGAATGCAGACAATGAAGACAAGGCTCTAGAGAACAGTAGAGCCACAAGATAGAAGGAACCCTGGGTCCTCAAATCACTGGACAGAGGAAAGTGTCATGCCAACCTGGGACACCTGCCCTGGGTTGTTAGGTGAGTAGAAATACACGTCTATTATGCTTAAGCCATTATACAGTTGTGGATCTATTGGGGACAGCAATCAATGTCACCAAAAGAGGTCAAAGATCCTCCCATGGCAAAGGGAATATATGGACCTTCTTACCCAGAACCTCTCACAGGGGAGAGAGAGCAATGCAGGGAAGGCTTGGATGTCTCTGGTCAGGAAACAGGTAGTCCCAAGATCTACTGCCCTGAGCCAGAGAAGGAGTAGCAGTAGATGCAGAAGCTTAGCCCACGGGAACTCCAACCCCAGGTCTCTAACTCTCTAACTTGTGTGTGTGCTTATGTCTAACCATGCCTTTGTGCAATGAGGAGTCCATTTCTAGTACCAGAGAAAGTAGTTCACACAGAGGCTTTTTATAAATGCAGAAGAACTAGCAAAATAGAGAAAATCCATAAAAGTTTGCTTTGACAATATGAAAGTAATATGAAAAAATAATTACAGCCATTATGTGAACTTCTCATTTTGTCTAATTACCATGCAGCACAATAATAGGATTTATCATTGAATGTGTCAGATTTGCTTTGTTGTTAGTTTATTTGATCACAGTGCCAAACTTTGTTCTTGAATGTACAACCTGCACTGTTTCTTCATGTTGTTGCTTACAGCTTAAAAAACTAGAGGGAAACTTAGCATCCTCCTGTCATAAACAGCTTTATGGTTGAGTAAAATCTGAAAACATTTCATCAGTATTTACAGTTTTAGGGGTTTGTTAACTTTAATTTTCGACCATGTGGAGTGAATTGGAAAGGTCCTAAGCAGTGAGACTGTTGCTAAACCAGAGATCTGAGGCTTTTGATGGATCCTTTGACCCCAGCAAACTCTTGTTGCTTCGTGCCATGTTCCTGGTCAGGCAAACAGGCTGGGATTTGCCAGGCAATCCAACTTTGCTTCCAAAACCTCAGCATCTCTGTGCATCTGATTAATTGCATATATTACTTGCAATATCACTTGTATATATTAAGCACATAATAATATAGCAGTGATGTTAAAGTATTCTCGCAAAGCTTCTCTATATGAGCAGAAATGGAAAATATCACATTCCAACACCAGAGGATGCTGATAAAATAATAATAGCATCTGACACTTACTGGGCAGATACCACATGCCAGGCCTCATGCTGTTTTACATCCTAATGAATCTTTATAGCAATCCCACAAGGGAGGTAGTGGCTCACCACTTCCTCACCTGAATTTTGAGAGGATAAGGAACTTCCCAAAGTCACAAAGTCTGGCTAACTTGGGGCTAACTCATAGGTGAGGTCAGGAACCTCGTTCATTTTCTCTAAGTTCTCTTTGGCACTCTTTCTCCCTTAGTACATCCTGAGAAAATACAAGTCCTGGTTTGGGCAAAAGTGAGAGGAAGGAGAATTTGTGGTTAGTGCTCCCCACTGCTCACTGGAGATGTGAGTGGTATTGACATTGTTTTGGGGTGAGGTAGGAGAGCTCTCACTGCATCTGTTTCAACAATTCTATATTCAACAAATATATATTGTATTTAACATATTATATGTAACAAATACATATATATATGTATATATAACAAATATATGCACACATATGTTAAAAAATATATACTGTGTCCTCGGTGCTCAGGGCAACCTTGTTCTCAACCAGCTTTTTATGAGATACTTGGGGAAGGCTGAAGAGCAAACAATTACAATACACTGGGTAAGCGCTGTGATGAAAGAAGCCTAGGCCTCTGTGGAAACCTCTAACCCAAATTTGGGAGCAATTGGGGAAGGCTTCCTGGAGGAAGAGGCATCTATGCTGAGGCCTATAGGACAGGAGAGAATAAAACAGAAGAAAGAAGGCAAGAAAAGAGAGTTCTAGGCAGCAAACCAGCATAGTGGTTTGGACCAGGAGGGACTGTTGCATGCAGCCTGTTGACAATAATACTGGCTTCACCAAATAAGCACTAAATAGCCCTTTCCAGAAAGTTCTCCCCTTTCTGCACCTGTGCCTGATTTTCTCAACATTGATCTATTAGCAAATATTTCTATCAATACACCAATTGGATTTATTATTTACTACACAGAAGGCTTTGGGGGAGGCCTCTAGGAGAAGTCAAGAACTCTGAGACCCTGCCTCTATTTTCAAAGAGTTTAAGTGAGTGTGCATTTCAAATATTCTCAAGAAAAAGAGAACAAGGGGATTCCTGGGTGTCTCGGCGGTTTGGCGCCTGCCTTTGGCTCAGGGCGCGATCCCGGAGTCCCGGGATCGAGTCCCATGTCGGGCTCCTGGCATGGGGCCCGCTTCTCCCTCTGCCTCTCTCTCCTCTCTCTATGACTATCATGAATAAATAATAAAAAAAAATTAAAAAAAAAGAGAACAAGATAGAATGTTAATAGTAATGCGACATTAAAGGAGGAAGAAGAAAGATGGGAGGATGAAACACTGGCCTCTGGCTTTTAGACCCTGACTCAGCCACACTCACTCACTATGCCAGCGCGCATGGGCTGCAGCCTTCCGGAGCCTCAGCTCCCCATCCATCAAACTAGAATAATAAAAGGTCCCTTTCAGAATGACAGCAGGGATTAAATAGGGATTGCCTGTACAGCATTTAACCTGCTGCTCAGCACAGAGCAAGCTCTTGAGAAATGTTTTAGACATGATGATATTATTATAATTATAATTAATTCACCCCATCAATACGTGAGTGCCTCCCCCATGATACCTTTTGTGCTTTTATATTTCAGAACTTCTGGTCACATGCCACACCAGCCATCACCCTGACACCTGACTCCCCTTTGCCCACTGGATTACTCTACCTTCACATCCTTGGCATCTGGCCAAAGAATTGTAAGTCGGGAGCTCTGGGGAAGTTGGTTTGCCGGTCCCACAAGCCATCCTCAGAGTCTCCTGGGCACCTCCCTAAATCTCACTGCACAGATTACTCTCTCCTGACCACTTGCAGCCCTTCTGTCCTTACTTGGCCATTAATTGTATATCATCCACTGACCTCTTTTACCATGGTCTAATATATTTGTATTTATTCTTGATTCTACAAATGCCTAACCTTTGCTAAATCCATACTATGTGCTGGCCTCACTTAGCGATGGTCTTGCTTAAGGGATCGAATATTATTAAATTGGGTTGAAACATCCAGTCCTAAACTGTTATGGAGTATGTGCTCAAATAGAATCAGTAACCAAAAACATATTTTTTTTTAAAAAAAGCTAAGATCTAATCCATCAATTACCCATTAAGAAACAAGGAAAGACTTATGTGAGAGTTTTGAAATAACAACACTAAAAGTAACTCTTACTTATTTGTTTATTTAATTGATGGGTGATGTTGAGGATGTCTCCTGCACCTTTTAAACCCTGTACCTGGGAAAACTGGAGCACCACTAGAAGAGGCAAGAGGATGTTGGGGAGAGCAGGTTTGATGGTCATGGAGAGACATGGTAAGTTTGAAGTTGTAGACAAGTTCATTTCAAGGCCATGGTAGGCCATGCAAGTGAAAATGTCCAGTCAAGCAGCTGGCAATTTGGGAATGGAGTTGAAAAGAGAGGACAGAGCAGAAGTAGATGTGGACATCCTTTCCAGAGGGAATGGCCACACTTTAAATAGAAGG